>NC_082596.1:51388387-56388387 GCF_030936135.1 Gavia stellata
AATGCATTGTGTCTAACAACAAAACCCCCCGTGAAACTCATAAAATTACCAATTTCACAGTTGACTTTCTTCCTGCTCTGCTCTGTAGCCTTCATACTCCTGGCCTGTCTCCACACACTGCAGGAGATGTTGTCGGACCAAACCAGCAATGCTGCATTAAAAAGGTTCTTGATATAAACAAGATCTATCTTGGTACTGATTAAAACGTCTGCAGATTTTTGCCTTATCTGGATAAATCCTTCTGATGCGCATCATCTGCCATTATGCAGTGGCAATCACCGTGGTGTCCAAAGAGAGGGTCTGTAGCAGCTGATTTTGGATTCCACCCCTGTAAACTACATGCTTCTGTACACAATGTGTGCTATTGCCTTGCACAGGTTATGTGTGAAGAATTACATCAACATCCATCTTGGGGTTTGGCCTTTCCTATTTTTTGGCGTAATTGGAGGTGTAAACAGCGTTACTGGCCACTGCACTTCTCACCTGGAATCTCAGCATGTTGCAAAAAAAATGAATTAAATCTCACAACAGGGCCCTGAGGACACTTATTTTACAAAAAGGGGCTGCAAGTACAGGGAGAATAGAGGCTTTTCCACACAGGCAAGTAACTGAAAAAGATTGGAGGGTGTAAATTTGCAGGGTACCAAGTATTCTACCCTGGCTTCCTCTGCAGACGGTCCTAGGGTACAGGAACGGCTGGCAATGTAGAGAGCTGATGGGCACCAACTGCACACTAAGGGCATCCTTATAGGGAGTTGGTGTATTGCAAAGTCACAGCCTGGAATGCTTTGCAGGTAGCTTCTCTGTGGTGACAAGCCCAAAGTGATTCAACCAAATCACACAGTGAATCATCCAGGCCATTTTAGAGCCTAGAACTTGGGTTTCCTAGTTATGTTTTCTGCTCCCTGGATCATCTTCCCTTCCAGAATAGTAAAGGGCTTTTGCTGTCGTCTTCTGTATCAATAATTTTCATAAAATTTCCTGCTTAACAGGCTTGCCCTGGAACGTCGAGCCTTTTGCAGCTCTGTTACTCTGATGATGTACTGCATCATCTACCAGGTTATCATCTGTCCAGTGTATTTTTTTTCAATGTCCAATTTTTAAGGAAGAAGAGCAGAAGTATCCAACCATACTATTCTGCACAGAAAATAGGCTTTAATGTTTTTTTCTACAGGGCAATTGAAATGCCACAGGGCAACTGAAATGCCGCAGGTGGCTTCAGTGTGAGTTCTGCCATTCATGCCAATCTTTTTAAAGACTACTTCACTGAGGATATGTCTAGTCTACTAAATTTCTTTCTTTCCCGTTTAGAACGGGAAGTTCTCTCCTCCCAAAGGATGTCCTCGGTTCCATTTTTGTCTCATATTCCACCCTGTGTAGTCTTTCCTTACCCTGCCCTTTGCTGTCTCTCTTTATCCTTGACTTTGCAACTTCCCAGTGCCATCCACTGTGTTTCAAAACAATCTTATCTTTCAAGTGGGTCTCCTTACAAATTCCTCCCTCTTTTCTAGCTTTGGTCTTCCCAGTGGTCCTCAGTGAAATCCTTACTTGTTCATCTAATTCGGACAGTAAGCTCCTCAGTACAGAGAACTTGGTGTTGAAGTACCGGTAAAACACAAGCCATCAGTAATCATGAGGTGGCTAGCTTTGACTTCCAGTGCCACTAGGCAGAAACAAGAGTTAGTGAGTGAATAGTTGTTCCCTTTACACGTATCTGGCCATAAAGAATGCATTAGGCACTAAGCGTAACAGAGTGCAGGCCCTGAGCAGCATTATCACAGGTCCCCAATAAGCTCAGTGCTTGTAGATTTTCTGATAGAATCCAACAATCTTTAGCCATTTATGACAAATTACTTTGCTGGTGCTGCAAATATCATGAAAAGCTTGAGCAATGCAACATTTCATGTCAAACCCACCTCTTTCTTGCATTGCTCCGGTCATTCCATAGCACACAAAGAACTGCCAACAGCTCTCTTCTCTGCACCTGTAAATAACAGAAATTGCCTTATTTTTATAAATTCGGAATTAACACAAGCTGTTATGTAGTAGTTTCCCTGAAAGTGACTTCTAGTCCACCTGAATCTTCTGTTTAATGGCCCTATAACTTGCCTAAAACGTTGCCACTTTTCAAGGCTGTCTTCAAGAAACTAGGTGGCGTGAGGAAGCCCCACCCCACCGAAATGGGATTAAGAACAAAGTGGGTTAAATGACAGAGCGCTGACACAGGTTCATTTAGTTACCATCACAAGATCTGGCCACAAATATATTGTGCATTACTCTACTGTGAGTTATCATGGCTCTGACCCCTCTCGGGAGATCCCCATGCCACCACTGTATTAACGACTGCATCTGCTTCAGAATAACCTTATTAGCTTGCCACAGCTGAGCCAGTAATCTCATAGGATTTTTGTCCCGCTCCCTAGCGGGGTGTGATTCTCTTCTCCTTGAATCCAGTTTGATGCCCAAAATTTAATAAGTTTTCCTGGACCCTCTGCTCTCCCTCCCCCTCCCCCTTTTATCATCTGCTGTAGGGACCATGAAATCCCTGGTAACCTCCCCAAATGCCATCAATAACTCCTGAAATGCCATGATGTTTGGTGCTTCCTTAGACAAAAAGCTGTGTTAATTAGGTAGGATTTTTTCATCTCTCCTTCTAATCCAGGTTTTTTGCCTATGCATCCAGTATGGGGATGTACCGAGCACATCAAGTAACTAGTGCAAAGCTACAGAACCCATGTGCATACCTTTATCTATGTAAATGTTGCCCTCGAGTCTGAAACTTTTAAGTGGCAAGTGAAATCTATCATGGTGTTCTGGTAACATGTGAGCAGCTCTGTGTGTGACAGGGAGGTGGGGGTATGGGTTTGTGTGTGTCTCTCTTTCTCTCTACTTCCTATACGACTGAACCCTCAGTCTGCTATTCCTTGTAATCTGCATCACTTGATGGAGAAGCGCAAATGATACTGAACACAGCAAGGTGTCTATATAATCATTAACTCTCTCGCCCTCTGGATAGGACAAATGATATACAAGCCTAAACTCGCCAGGGGTCTTCTTTGGGACTGTGTCCTGCGGGAATCTTCTCCTATGAGTTAATGGAGTATTCCTAAATGGGCTGGCTGCTTTCCTTCTGTGTGCCAGTTCTTTCCCAACTTTCCTTTCACAACCTCTGGCATCAAAAGCAAAGATACCACATTCATAGCATGTGCTTTTTTTCAAGACCCATGCAAGGAATAGCAGAGTCATTAAAAAACCCTTTGAATAGAAAAATCTGCTGTAACGTGATCTGCAGTAGGCAAACATTTAACAACAATAGTGTTTAGATTATCCTTGCCAGGATGGAATAAACGCCTTTTAATTCTCTGTTGAACAATCCTTGACTTATTTCTCTTTCCTGCTCTCTCTTTTTTGTTTTATTTTTACTGTGTTGGCCTATTTCTGGTAGTTTCCCCCACAATACTGTGGGTTACACTTGTTTTGACTGCACAGCTGCCTTCCCACCCACACTGACTTTTGCATGCTTGACTTCCAGCCTATAACGTTTGCAGCTTTTGAGGCTGATGTTAGGAGGAGAATCTGTCCATGGATAAAATGGAAAGGGCACCGGGTGGGGAGTTTGGAGCTGTTCCTAGCCTGCTACCTGCTTTGTTACCTTGGATGAGTTACAGCACCCTGGTGGTTGTAGTTCCCTCTCTGTAAAATGATTACCGTGATATTTAAATTCTGGTTGTAAGGAGCTTTGAGATGTGCAGCTGAAAACACTGTCTGAATGCTGTTAAAATTGAACAGGCCTCTCTGGCTCCCTGGCTAGCCTAAGCTGTTTCGATCACAGCTCTCCAACCATTACAGCACCTTGTTGTGTCCCATCACCCTGATGAGTGTTCACCACCGTTCCAGGGCTTCTCTTCCCAAGAGCACCAAGTGAAACACTTGAACAGTGTCTCTAGAGAGTGGTGCTGCTGCCTTGCCATCACCACTTCAGTTACATTCCTTTTTTGTTCAGAACCCCTTTCTGTCTCAAACTCCTGTTTGGCAGGCTTGGGATGAAATATATTTCACCAGCTCTCTGTGCCAGATATCCTCCTTTGCTACAGCTGTAAGGTATGCATTTAATAAGGATGGGAGAACCCCAAAACGTCATCTTGACCCTCATAAACTGTGTTTAAGCTAAGCCACTAGGTATTGTTTCTGGAGAAAACAGTGTTTTGGCAATTAAGCAGGAGAACAGTACAATGAATGAAATACATTTATTTCCTGTTTATGATCATGAAATACACCCTCTTTCCCCATCACTGGAATGTTTCTGGCTCTCAATAATGTTCATCCTCTCTCTTTTCTCTACCTACCCTATCCATCTCTTGCTGCTTTCTGATTTTCTTAACCACCTTGTCCAGAATTTCTGTATTGCTTGCTTGCTTTTTGTTTGCTTGTTTGCTTGCTTTTTCTCACTGGTACAGACACAGTTTCCAGGTATTGCTCTAGCTTGTTTCCAATTCTATTTTCCCTGTTATTTCTTTTATATTGTTTCAGTGCATTCCCTTTTGTTTGTCTCTCATTATTCTTCCTTTTCTCATCAATTTTCTCTGCCAGTTTTTCCCGTCTTTGCATATTTTCTCCTCTGATGATCCCATCTTCTTCCCCCAAAATAACCAACTTCTTCCTTTCATTTTTGTCTACCTTTCATTCTCTTGATTACTCTTTCCAGAGGTTGATGAATCTAGCTTGCTCTTGAAATATTTAAATATTTAATAACAGGATGACAGCTATTCCCAAGATACTTGTGTCAGCGGACAGACAAGAACCCCCTACCCTTCCAGTCTCCCAGCAGGCCTTTTATGCACTAACATATACCCGGGAAACAGGATTGCTGAGGGGAAGGAAAGGTTGCAGTTGAAATTAAGTCCCCTTGAGCCATCTCTAATTCCTAGTCGGCTGAATGAAAATATTCAGACATGTAATTCCTTCAGCGCCTTTGTTGCAGGTGATAGTAGAGGCTCTTCCTTTGTGCCTAAGTGCCTTTTTTCTCTTCATGACTGATCTGGCCCTGTTACTAGCACACATGAGAGAGAGCTGAGGTTATTCTGTGCTTTATTCCCTGGAGGTCCTTGACCTCACATGGTAATGGACATAGCAGGGACATCACTGAAAGCGACCTTCTCCCCAGCCTGTGCCTGACAAGATCCCCAAGCTTTCTCCTAAGTAGTAAGTGTCCCTCTTCCTGAGCTGCACCTTCGGACTGTATACTTTGGATTGAGCTTTGGCATCTTCCTTTAACAATCCTATATTGTTTCCTCATTAAACTGACACCAGTGGAATTACAGCCTTCTCTCTCTTGCAGCATTTATCCCCATTTCCCCTTCTTTTGTGGGGAAGTTTGTCTTATATTGTCTCTTATATTCAATGGGCTGATCCAGAGAACACATGGTAGACAAAGATAGACACTTGGATTTTTGTCTTAGGCAGTTTTGTTTCCTCTTCCCATCAGCAGATCTTTTTTCCTATGTAGTTCATGTAATCCCCTGAGCTGTTTGAAGCCTCCCTTAATAATCTCACTGGTATTTCTCTACACTTATAGCTGTATTTCCTCTGTTCTTTCATTTTCCCGTAGCTGATGACAGGAGAGGGAGGGATATTTTCAATAAAACACTTAGGCCCATCACTAACTCACAGCTCAACCCAATTGATGAAAGGTCACCTTTGAACCGACTGCCAGACAAGTCTTTCTCTTCAGCCCAGGACAAAAGGGATGCCTAGGAGTTGTATCTAAGATGGCAAAACGTGTCAAAATGGCAGCTGCTGAAAGAAGGCAAATCCCTTTTCTCCAGAATTATTTCCACATCTCCAGTCACATGTTTATGCATGTAGTTCTGTATCACCAGTACTCCTGCCCACCTTTTGTCTCTTCTGGACTTCTGGCTGTCTTCCTTTTTCCGTTTTTGATGGCTTCACTTTTCCAAATTAGACTAAGCATGGACCTTACCAAGGTTGCTAGATAAAGAGCAGAAATCTGTTCACCCTTTCCTCCCCATTTCACTTTCATTTTCTTCACAAACAACCTTTTGTACATGCTATTTGTCAAATGACTGACTTGTAAATGCCCTTCCCTGCCCTTCGAAAAGACCCCAGGTCCCATACAAACAAACCCTACAAACACACACATTAATTAATGGAGAGAATATGTAATAGTTTCTGTGGATTGTTTGAAGATGTAGTCTCATCTTGTAGCATGTTTCAGTCCTTGAAGATGGGCAGCAAGAAAAGCATTTTAAGACTTTGGGATTTTCTTCAACTACCTACTCTAAAATGAAATTAACGTATCGGAAGTCGAGGCTAGGCTGCACACGCATCTCAAAGCAAGAGCCAGGTGCAGCAAAGCAGCGTTTGCATTAGGCGTTCATTTTCCGCTGGTGTGTTAAACTCCTTCAGCCCCACATTCTGGTCCGTTGCTTCAGCTAATAATTCTTGCTCAACTCCTTTAATTGGAACGTGGAAGTCCCCTCCTGTATGCCCCACACAACATGTCAAGTTTAACACAAGTCACCTCCATCAGTGCCGGGGGCGGGGGGGGGGGGAGCACAAAGGAAAAATATAACAACAATTCTGCTCAAGCCTTTGAAGTGTTAGACGATCAATCTGTCTGCTTGAGTCTGATTCTGAATCCCTCTTTAAAATGCATCAAATGTTTGAGCCTGAAGTTCCGTCCTGACAGCATCTGTGAGTCTCTGTGGAGACATCTGCTCCACAGTTTCACAGACGCTCTGTGTTCACATGAGAAGGGTTTGATCCAAAGGCCTAGCCGGAGTGAGACTGTGCCGAGTTGAACTAGACAGACAGTTTTAGCAGGGTCCTGTGGAGTCTCAGTAGCGAAGACCCTGTGGAGCTGGAGTACGTGTTCTGTAGCAAGGGCCAGAGGTTTTTATTCTGCCTTTCAACCAGACTGTTCTCCACCAAAACCAAAATAGCTACAGGGACATTTGTTGGGGAGAGGGGAAGCAGAGTGCCATAGCTTCTCGGATGCTTTTAATGGCAGTTATAGACCATGTGAGCAATAATGGTTAAAATGAAACTCCAAGTGTTTATTATTGGAGAGCTAGGAGCATTTGGGTTTCCTCAAAGTAAGAGCGGCTAATAACTCTGAAGGGTTAGAAGAACTGCTTTCTTTCCACTGTGGCTGTCTGGTTGCTACACTGCACTTGGCCATTATCTGACAATTAATGTGAGAAGTAAACCAGAATTGCTTTTTCATCTTGTTCAAGCTTACATACACCATAGACTTCAGTACTCAACGGCCAGGAATTGCCTTTTACTATGCTGTATGTATGTAGCTCCCTTGAAAGAGAGACTGTAAAAAGTTCATGTTATGACTTAGCACCATATAGATTTTCCAATAGCTTTCCTGGACAGTCTGCAGTGTCAGTAGCTTTTCCATCACAATGGTCCCAGAGACCATTTTAGGCGAGTAGTACTCTAGCTGTGGGTTTTAGCAACAGCTTCGGTAATTGTACTGTTTTCACAAATGCCAGCAGCACATTAAAAATAGGCTGGGGCCATCTTTAAGGGTTATGAAATAATCTGAATTCACTCCTTGTGAAATTAAATCTGGAGTAGTTCAGACCTATGGGTGGAACTGTAAGCAGTCTTCCGAGATGGCAGCTTGCTTTATAGGGCAGCCGTCTATTTACTGCATCACACAGCAAGATAATAATTTGCTGATCTATCATTAGTGCCATCAGTTTTTAAAAAAAAACCCAAACCTCTTGTGTGTTTTCTTTGCCTTAAGAATCATGGTGCACAAACCCGACAAACCAGTGGCATTAAACTGTTAGCAGTAAAAAAGATGCAACTTTTTATGGACCATGTATTTGAAGAAATATTTGTTGACCAAATTCATAACTCCTTTGTCCTTTCATTTTATCATGCATTGGGATCTGAAATCACTTGGTGAATTGGTGAATTATTTCTTCACTGGATGCTTACTCAATAGGTAGAAGCCAACTCAGGAAAATAATTTTGCGTCATATTTTTAGTGGTGGCCAGAGCTGTAACCCAGATGAGGTGGGACATCTGGGGGCCTCCGCATTCTTCTGTCTACACCTGCAAATCACTATCTAGTCTCTGCTACCGTCAGCAAATGGCGGGGGGGAGCATCTTCTAAAATTAGGATCAAGGGAAACAGCAATCAAAAACAAATAAATAAAATCTGTGGTAGGAATAGGTCTCAAAAATTGGGACAGAGAGCTTTGTTTTTTATTTTTCAGAAGGCAAGCAGTTTAAAAATGCCCTTAGTTTTCCCGCAGTTTCTGCAGCATGGTTGTGTGTACTGCTGCCGGGCTTTTGGTCTCATGCTACCCACATCCAAACTTTTCCCCACATGACAATGGCTGCTGCCTTTTTATTTTGCGCACAAACCAGCAAAGTGGTTGGCGGACTTCTTCAAACTCCAGGCTTATCATGTACTCAAAATGATGCCTTAGACTGATGAGCTGGTATTTTCCATAGCCTGTTCCTACTTAGCTGGGAACACCACAAACGTATTTAGGAGAAATCAACGGTTGGTGAACATTGACATATAAAGCAGAAGTCTTCCTCAGCCTCAAGCAAAGCAACACAAAAAGTATAGTATTTGAGGGGAAAAATGCAATCTTTTCTGTAATGTTAATTTGGTAGCTATAAATCTTAAGTAAGGGTGCCTCCTCTTCATAAACATGCCCTACTGTTAGGTGCTGCTGCAGGAGCAGTCAGTTCTGCATAGCCAGTCTCTTCCCCTGAAGAGCTACAAACCACAAACAAAAGCAAAGTTTTTTGAAGCCCTGACTTCCTACGAGACTTACTATTCACAGATCCTAGCAGAAGTTTTGGCACATCCTGAGCCCCAGCCAGGATGACTGGAGTCAAGCAGATTGCAGGTTTGAAGGAATACATCGCCTCCTCCAAAAGGCACACCGCTGGGAGAGCCGACAGCCCTCAGTCTGCTGCCAAAGCCAGGGCTCCGCGAGCCGCTCTAACGGCCATTCTTCTGGTCAGCACGGACAGCAGATTTTCATTTTATTTTCTTTTTTTTTCCTGACACACAGAAATGTCTACTTACTCCATTTGGGAGATGGATATAATCCATAGAACTCAGTGCACATAAGCCAGATGGCAGATCTGAGTAAGTTGTGACCAAAAACTTTTGAACTTTAGCCCAGTTCCACACCAGTGGAAGATGTGTCCCCAGTGAATCTGGTATCTGTGCTCATTCAGCATAGCTAAGAAGGGCACAAATAAGTCCTGTGCAAATAATTATGTTGGATCAGTTTATGCCTAACATTTATATATACCCGCCTAATTGAATTGAGTGTCTAATCCCAGGGTTCATTATCTATTTCCCTATCTAAGTTTGTTTTCCTGTTTATGTTTAGCACCCAGCTGTCCCCTCCTCCAAATGGTCAACTGTTGCCCCGTAAAAGACTTCACATCAGCCTCCCAAACCTGTAGCATGGCGCAGCAATTTTCTCAACAGGGGAACACTGGGAGCTGGGCCTGTCCCTGGTGCTGGATGAAAGTAGTTAGGAGGAAAACCGCATGAAAGTGTGAAAGATGGAGCACATCATTGTTCTCGAAGCCCTGCTTGACAGTTCTGCCGGAGAGAGTTTAGCATGATACTCAGTCAGGACATGGCATTGCTGCCTTTTGTAGTAATCAGAATAAAGCAATAAAAAGATCAGTTAAAATGCTTGCTGGAAGTTATTGATAGAAAAATTCTTTCTGCACGAAAGATTATAAACAGAGCTTTATCTGAGGATGGATTTGTTTTAATTTGGCATTGATGTATTTGATACCTGGTAGGATCAAAGAAAACGGAATCAAAGAGCAAAATACAAGCAGAACTGCTTCTCTGAATATTGGCCTCTTTTATAGATATAAAATCTCAGGACTAGAGTGCTCAAATTTATTTGTACTGATGTTTGTTTAAAGATCAATATTAAATAAATTGGTCTGGAAGCTATAGTCATAAAGCAGCTGTTGGACTAATGTAATCCCACAATGCTATTTTGTCTACTGCATGAAACCTGGTTAGCTGTGTACTTCTAATAACATGTGGATATCTTGTGAAAAAGAAAATAGCTGAACTGGATTCGGTGTACTCGGATTAACTACGTATACATCCATATATTTGAAAATTCAGCTTGCTGATCAGACTGTAAATTAAGGCTAACTTTCAGATTTTCATCATAAATTCCAACTTGAATTTATATAGTTGCAGAAAGAATTTTATGCCATTCACATTGAAAGTAGTGAGGGGAGATATAATTGTAAATCTGCCTGTTTTGGCTTTGGATGTGTAATAAATCTCCAGTGTCTAAATACATACAGTTGATGTGTTTGATAGTAAACCCAGAGTTCTTTGCAGGCATTCTTCTGTGATTCTGTTGACAATTTGCAGGGATTTTCTCTGTGATTTCCCTCAATGAAAACAAGAAGAAAGGAAATATTTCAAAATGTAGGGCTGCTTTGCATTATGAGAGTCACATGAAGGACCTCTGACAAGCCTAAGATTTCTGTGTGTTTGAGAGGCTGTCAAAAACGCTCTGAGCCAAAAATGGGATTTGTTTGTACAATGTAAACCAGTCTATCTAAAGGTCTGAGGGACACCTGAAAGCTTTGAATAAGCGGTTTTGGATGAAGCCAGCAGCTTGTTAGAAGGGCCTGCCCTTCAGGTTCCCCATGCTGTGCAGGGCTGGAAAGGCAATCCGGTGCCTCTTCACTGCGCTGAGATTTTGGGAGCCTGTAACATGGCCCTGCTGACTTTCCTTATCCACACAAAAGCGCCCCAGATTCCAGTGCGCTGAGTTTCAGAGGTCAGTTAGCTAGAAGCACCCCAGCTTGTTTTCCCATTTAGCACCCAGACGTCCCAGTACAGCCTTGTAAAGTCTCCGACCCTTGAAAGCCAGCATCAGCCTCACCTGCTGGGACTGCACCGAAGCCCCCCGCCGGTGACACATGGAGGTGGGGAGAGGAGGTCTGCTTTTTCTCCACAGCGTGTGCTTTTCCAGTCCATCCACCTTACCTGCGTGGCTTTGGTGCCATTTTCATGAGTCGAGCTGAACAGTTGACATTGTAAGTAATAATAAGTGTCTTCTCCAGTGTGTATTCAAGGGGGAACTGCCGGTATCCTGTAAGTTTCAACACCCTTATCTCAGCCGCGTCGTGAGTGTACGGATGTGTCATCTCAGTGTTTCAGTGTTAACAAGTGGATGACTTCTGTGTCAGGATCACGATGTTCACCCTCCCACACCACAAACTCGGCTGTATTTATGCACTCTAATCCAGCTTTACTGGGTGTATAGACATGCCTGTGCATACAGATAATTAGGATTCGATGGAATGAATGTCCGTAGGTGTAAAAAAGGACCTTTGTTCGGAGGCACACCCTGAGTCACATTTACAATCTGAAAAGCCATTTGTATTTAATTATAAAAGAAGATGTGGTATGAATAAAATTATTTTTCAGCAACTGCAGCATATTTAAATCTTCCTGCCTCCTGAAGGGTTTTTTACAGAATTCCCATTGCCCAGGAAACCATTGCTCCTAGCTTTGGGGAAGCTGACCAACCCATCCTTCCTGTCTTTCCTCAGCTTTCCTAGTGATTCCCTCTATCTTCTTGGGTGAATCACTTAATCGCTGTGAACTGCAGTTAGTCACAACATTAAAATGGGGACCTTCCCTTGGTATGTAAAGCATTTTGGGAATTCTGTGTGAATATTACTTTTACAGATTGTTTTGTGTGATCATGATGAAAAATACTATTGCTCTGAAAATATGACAAGAGGGCATAGTATCCAGGCACGTCTGCGGGGGAAAACATGCATAAAGAAGAGCCCCAGATGACAGTACAGCCACCTGCAGCCCTGTACCAGACATGCTCTGAAACAGCAGAATCCTATCGCTATCGCTTTAACGTTGTGATTTGCAGATATCCTGCTGCATTCTGCGATTTATGTATTGCTTAGGTGGAAGTGCCTACATATACGTAACCATATATCTACAGATAGCAGAACCTTTTGTTTCTTGTCTTTTTTAGAGATTAATTTTAGCGCAATACAAATGGGGCATTCCCCCGGTGCATTTCTCCCCTTTGGAAATTCAGGGAGGATGCTAGGTTTATAACCTGGCTCATAATCAGGAAAGGGCTTAACATGGCGCGTAGGAGAAATTAGAGGTAAAGGAGACAATCTTTCCTTTTCATGAAATAAATTCTGTAATGTAATTTAACTGCAGGTTCTGCAGCAAGGAGCAAAATCCATTTTCCAACTACTGAGGACTTTCAGTCTCCAGAAGCCTCAACCATGAAAATGAGGGAACCTGTTTACTAACATCTTGTGATGCTGCCACTCTAGCATGTTTTAAATGCCGTGAAATGAGAATAGATAGGCTATGAATTTGTAGATATATGACTTCATACTATATGTATAGTTCCAATTTTTGTAACAAAGACATAAAACTTAAAGCAGAAATGTGGCTGATTGTGCTGAATTATTACTCCAAGATAGATTCATCAAATCTCCCAGCTGTGTAAGACAGGGCTTACTAATGAAGTTCCCTATCAAAAAGAAAAGCCTAATTTTGATTTGGCTTAGGTAATGAACTTCTTTTTCCTGGTGTGATTATCTGCATGGGGTGGCTAAAAGAGTAGCAAGAGAGAGTGCGCTCACAGAAGCATTATGCAAAATGTCTTTTGTCTCTTTTTGCTGGGATATATTAAATTTTCAATGTAGTCTATGTAATATAAAATTATGATAATGACTTTTGGCCCACTGTGAAGGCAGCTTGCTGGTCCTGAGCATGTGTGTCTGGCTTGAGCACTAGGATACACTGTGGGAGTTGCCTTTTCTATTAACAAACCTCTAGATACCTAATGATGAATTTTCTTTCACCAAATGTTCTCCTTTTGTCTAAAATACAAGCATTTTCTAAATTGCTTTTGAGAAAAACAAGAGAGGCAGAGAGGTCTATGGCACTGACAAGGGATATTGAAACAAAGCAAGGAATTCAGTTAGCATCATTCTTGTAATTATAAGTCAACCAAAGGGTTGTTTCATGTAATAGTGAAAATATTTACTACCTTATTGAAATAAATGATGGCATTACATTAGTGAAGGAACAAATCAAGCAATTTGCTCATAAAATGTCAGTGCAAGTTCAGTAGCATGAAACTTGACAGTTGAATTTATTGCAGGTAATTGTAGCAACTTTTGCTACCCATGGTCTCTTCAGTAATTGTGAAATCTTTCTCCTCTTCCACCCTTTTTTCCCATTCCTCATCAAAAAAAAGGCCAAGCAATGAAAAAAGACTTGTAGGTGGTTTTTTTATATTATAATTTATTAAACAAGGCATAAAGTAAAAAATGAATATATTTTAGATAGGAAGAGCATTTTATAAGCTGAGTATAGTTCGTAGTCATCTTGGAAAATCCTCTTCTATGTAAAAAATATATTAGCAGCTTAACATATGATTTCTGTGGTTTTCCACATTTCTACATTTTTTCCTTATTGTCGAAGACACTGGGACAGAATTCAGAGTCCACACCAAGTCATGCTTCCTACCTGAAATTACGGTTGTCCCCATGTGGCGTCACTATTACAGTTGTTATCATGGTGCCATACTCACAGGATTAAGATTTCAAGGGAAGAATGAGCTGCAGCAGTCCATTAATTGGCTGCACCATTTTCAGTCTGTTGCCATTAGCAAGAGAAGAAATTTAATGAAACATACAGGAAATGCAGGTCTGATCCTGCCACCCAAATGTCCTTGTCTGTGCACAGAGGAGTAGGCTTTGGCGGATCTCCTCCCAGAGCAGAACTGCAGGATCTGGCCCACATTGTTCAGGCCTGTCATATTATTAAGGCGATTATTTTTCAAAGTTTCCCAGGAGAGCTGAGCTGCCCCCCAGGGCAGCTCCAGCCGGTGCCTTTCTGTGGCGTGTGTCAGGGAAAGGGCAGTGCTGCAGGTATTTACATACCTGATGATCACAACAGAATTATCTTTGTCATGTGCCTGTTTGCATGTAGTTGATTTTAATTTGGTAAAACAGGTTAGTGACCAAGAAACCACTTAGCTTTTGCTGAGTATTTAGGTTTGCTTTATATCAGAATCTGAGGCAAAAAGATGAAGTAGAACATGGTGGAATAATAAAAATAAAAGCCTCATTTTTAATTTTCTGATACTACAGAGAACCAACATAACCTTTAGCGGATTAAGAGCAAATCTCTCTAGAAATGGAATCAAGCTTTCTTCGCTTTTTCTAAGTAAAGAATGTATTGTAGGTTCTGCATTAAATAAAAGCTCCGTGAATATCCGAGAATACATTAGTGGGTCTAAAGGTTGGGAATGTGTGCAATTAATTAATTAAATTATTATACAATATAGCTGGTAGCAATATAAGCCTGCGTTCCTTTGACCCTCTTCTATCCTTAGCCCTTACTGCTATAAATGAAGACATATAGGAATGATGCCTGTCTCTTGCTGGCATTAGCTTTAGGCTTCCCTAAACATAATCAGACTCTTTCTCCTACATCTGTAAATGTCCTACCTTTCGGCAGTGCAGAAAACCTCTCGGCGTCTGGCGTTTTCTCTGTAGCTGCCAGTAATCTCTGACTGTAATCTTTATTAAATCAGTCCTCTAGTCCCTGTGAAAACCGTTTCCTTACTATGTATAGCTATTTAGATTTCATTTAAAAATAAATAATAAAACCTTCTGAGACATATGGCATTATACCAGGTGTCGTGCCCTTCGAGGCTGCCTTGTGCATAGCAATGGCCGCGGATCGATGAGAGAGCTTGAAGGCTCTAAGAAATGAGTCTGCTGAAAGTTCGAAGGGTGGAAGTCTCCAGTATGTAATGAGGTTACGTCTGTGCTGCGCTCGCCTTCCTACCGGTCGGGAGGCAATGTACTACTCTGCTCACATGGCCAAAAAAATACTGTTCTTTTGGTCACTACCCAAGCTTCCATATGTTACCCATTTTTTTTTTTTAGATGCAGCACTTAGGTAAATGCTGAATGGATCAAACTACATGAGGTTCGAATGGCAGAAGGAACAATTCTTGGCAGCCACGTTCTGTGTTTTTAGCCTTAATTCTGCATCTGTGTTTTATCAGCTGAAGCAGACAGCAGCAGATGAGCAGAAACTTCTCTGCATAAGGACTTTAGGAAAGTAAAACCGGTCATTTTAAGAGCAAATGGCTGTGCTGCAGCTGGAGGACCCTGGAAATGGCAAAGCGGTTGTTCAAAATGTTTTTGTCTGGTGGTGTCTCATTTATACAAGAAATTGTGATTTCAGGCTGATTATTTTCTAATCCCATGGACACCTTTTGGTGTTCAAAGCCCCTTTTTCTTTGTTTTTTTTCTTTCATTCGCTCCTTGATCAGTTTGTTTTACTATGAGATTGACTTAGTAGTTTTAGATCTTGCTTATTGCTTGGTCACAGATGGTTGCACAGCAAATGTATCCATTTCACATGCTTCTTCATATAGAGATGGTTAGATCTATGTAATATGCTTTGCCTTTTCACAATGCAGAGCTTCAAGTCATTCTTAGCATTTATTTGTATAAGGAGATTTCATAGTAGAGTGGGGGGCTCTCGCCCCATTAACGTTTGGTACACACGCTCACCAGACAGATTTCTGTTTTCTTGCCTCCGAGTGGGATATTTTGCAGGAGATTCAGGTCTGCAAAGCTCTGTTCAAATCCTCCGGCTGGGGCACCACTGTATTTGTATTAATGTATCTCCTGTTCTTGCAAGTAAATGGCTGGCATTCTGTTTTTGTTGGTCTGCCAGCCAAACTATCAAGTGGTAATTGAGTTTCTTTTAAAGTGGAATGCTTTAGACAGTGCTTTAATTGTACGCAAGCCAATTCCATAAATATACACTCCAGTATTAAGTTATTTTCTACTGTAAGCACTTATGCAGAAACCATTTGTAGTGCATTTAGTAAGTTCGCTTCACTTGTCTTTAAAAAAAATGTTTTAAAAACTCCTTCCTCCCTCTCACATGCTTTTAAATTACAAAGCAGGTGCATATTTTTAAAAGTGATCTCACTGTTGTTCTTGTCAAAATGGTCGTGTCCCTCTCTGGTCCCTCTATCCATGTGTGGAAAACGTCGCATTTATTATCACACCCAGTTTTATGCATCTTCCAGATGATTTAACTGAACTGATGCTATGGAGGATATGCTGACTGGCACTTTTCCCATGCTTAATGTGTTAACAAAAGCCAATAGTGTCAGTTTTAACAGTTTTAGTTAAATTCCCATGACACTCTTAACAAACGTTGAAACCTCTGCCATGTCTTACCCTGACAGATTCCCTGCCGTCATTGCACACTTAAAATAAATGTCATCCCCAATCAAAAAGTTCACATTTTTTCTGACAATATAATTTGTTACTTTGTTCCTGTTTTATCTCTTTCTTCGGCACAATAATCCAAGGACGCGTATGTTATTTCTTTAAAGTGTTTTGTGCCATCTTTTATTGTTAGAGCTGGAAGCGCGAAAGCAAGTGATGGAAATAGCCCCTTCATTTGACTTGGTACAAAGGGAAGTTTTCTTAGTGGGGCACGTGGAATATGAATCATGCCTCCTACAGCTAAGCGAGAGTAACCCAACATGTCTGGAAATGTGCTCAGTGGCAGTACGTACCCACCGTGTGTGTAACACAGGGCGAGCTGTTAGTAGTGAGTTCCACGTGCTTGGAGTGATGCGTGTCAAGCAAGTATCACCCCATCTTTTCCACTACTGGTTTCACCACCTTTCCTCTTTCAAAGACAGTTTTTGCAGTGGGTAGAGAAGAGAGAACCCCACAGAACAGTACTCTCTATACTCTCTCTCTTCTCCCAAGTGACTAGTGACAGGACTAGAGGAAATGGCCTCAAGTTGCGCCAGGGGAGGTTCAGGCTAGATATTAGGAAAAAGTTCTTTACTGAGAGAGTAGTGAAACATTGGAATAGGCTGCCCAGGGAGGTGGTAGAGTCACCCTCCCTGGAGATATTCAAGGAGCGTGTGGATGTGGCATTGTGGCATGTAGCTTGATGGACATGGTGCTGTGTGGTGTTGGGTGGGTTGTGGCTTGTTGTTGTTGTGTGGTGGGTTTTGGGTTTTTTTTTGTTTGTTTTGTTTTGTTTTGTTGTTGTTTTTTTTTTTTTTCCCCCAGGTTGGACTTGATGATCTTACAGGTCTTTTCCAACCGTAGTGATTCTGTGATTCTGTGATTCTATAGGCTACCCTTGGCTATATATCAGAGCTTTGAATTGACTGGAATATTCTACCTGCGAGCGCATGTATTTATGCAAAGAGAAGCCCCTTTGTGAGCAGCAGCGTCTCTTTGATCTAACCTGCGCAAGCCATTATGGCAAGATAGTAGGCAGAGTTTTTTTAATTATTGCATTATAGGTACAATTGGCACCTCTCTCTTTTCCTCCCTCCCTCCCTCTCGCCGTGTCTGTTGCGCGCTCAGAGACGGAGCGAGGTGGCTTTCACAGCAGCTGGTTAATTTCCCTGGCTTCACACTACTGTTTAATGATCCGTTTCTCCTGTGCCACCTCTCTCATCTACTGAAAGATAGGTACAAATTGTACCTATAAAAATTATAATACAACTCTGGATTATCTTTGTTTTTCAAATTGTGATCATCTGAATCGAGGTTTAATGTTCTTTCCTTTCACAGTTCTTTAGAAGTAGCCAAGAATAAATCACTACATCCTACATGGAGGATTTTGGTGTAAAGATTTTACATTTGGGGCATTTGGCAGCCTTTCATATGGTTGGTTGTTTTTGAAGGTGGAAGATAAATCCCACGGAGATATCATCCAAACAACCGTATGGCCACTGAGCCAGCCTGCAAACCATTGCAAATGGCCAGATATGCTGGCAGGTCTGGCTATCAGACTGCATCTGTCTCTGAGCACCTCAGAAGACCTCGTAGCACTTGGCTCTGTTTGGAAGAGGTGGGTAACAAATAGCTGTGCAGGAATGACACAGAAAGAGTTAATCCTTCCTCGGGGCAGAGGGTTCAACAGGAGAGACCTTTTAAAGTCCCTCCCAGGGTAATGATCCTATCAGTGGTGGGTAATAGGAAGGGGAAGGTGTCACCCATACTTAATAAATTGCTGTCTTATCTCTGGGAGTGGTCCCATAAGATCAAGAATGACGCATTTTAGCAGAGAACCAGAGGGAAGTTTACACCACTACTCACCCTTTGTTATGTCCATTCCAGGGCTAAGCTTCACTCCCTAGGAGATACCAGTCCCTTGCTTTTGAAGAGTGCTCAAAAATGTGTTTAGAATTTCTTAACATATGGGAGAGTCTGTGATTTTTGTGTATTTATTTATTTAATTCTTATCCAGTCTCTCAGCTGGAGGATATCGGGACCAGGTCCAATAACCAAATAAATCTGTTTCGGCAGAAAAGCAGGGTAAATGTTGGGACTGTGTTAAAGGGATGTCCAAAATATAAAATCTCTGGGGAAAAAAATCATCAACCCCAAACAAAAAGAAAACAGAGGAGTGTCAGTGCAGTTAAAGAAAGGTTGCACATTTGAAACTGCAGATTTTAATTCAGTGGGAAGCCTTCTCTTGAGTATTACAACAGAGTTTAAAGGGACCTCCATAATGATTGATATTCAGTAGATTTTCATGTGTTTTCAAAGTTTCTTTCTTAAAGGAAAGCCATTCACATGCCTGATTAGTAAGCAGAGAGCGACCCTTCTTAAAAGCTGTGCTAGGAAGCTGGGGAATTTGCGTAATTTAGAGAAACGTGTTGGACAGAGGGGTTTGGAAGTGAAGGTATACTGTCTTCCTAGGAGGAATGTACTAGAGAGTCCTTGTTCTGAGTAATAGGCACTGTATCGTCTATTAAAAATACTGGATCACAGTTTGGTGAATTTAGACACCGGGTTTGAAGTCCTCTTCTACATAGCATGTTTGAGTCCATTTCTAAATACCGCTTTTGCAAAAAAAGCAAATGGAGAAGACATTTCAGGCACGTAACCAGTAAGTGTTTTAGGAGGAAATGAAACTGGTTTTAGGTGTAACAGCCATCACAGTCAACAGAAGGCAAGATAGGACAAAGATAGGGGAGAAGGACGTTGAAAGGGAGCCAGAACCAATACCATTAGCCATAAAGCAACTGACAGTGGAAACCAATTTCACAGAATTTGTTATCCCATCGTGAGTTTCATACTTGTCCTTCTCAGTTTCCTGGGGAAGATCTCACATCAGTGACTCCCCCTGCCCCTATCTTCTTTTTGCAGTGTAAGGGTAAGATAAAACCAGCTACAACTCATCCCTGGTGACCTTTCCTCTCAAGATGCCCTACTCTGCATCTTCCTGCCATGAAAGCCAAGAACATTTCAGTTCTTCTGTTCCCCCAACAGCCCCGCCACAATCTGGATCCCTGATTTCCTCTTTCACAGCTGCACAGTGCAAATAAAGGAGTTTCTCTGTGTGACTGTTTCAGCCTGCAGCATGACTGTTTGAAGTGGGAAAACATTCTGCTACACATCCCAAAGTTGGGACTGCCACTGGCATCAGGATAGAGCCTAAAAGTGTCTCCTTCTCTCTTGGCCTCTGTGCCTACCTGCATTAGCAGGGCATGCCTGCCCTGCTAATCAGTAAAGCCAGTAGCAGAAGACACTGTCTAATGAAAGCATTGCAGAGCTAGGAGGACCCTCTGCAATCCCAACCACATGAACAATGCTAGGATAAAATTTGTTTGACTGGAACATTTGTCAAAGGGTTGCAAATGATAACCACATACAAAATACACCCTTAAAAAGTAGTAGCCGGGATCAAGAGGGAGAATCACTGAATACTTTTTTCAATGTGTATGGTTTCCCAGGTTCTGCTTGAAACTCAGGTTGTTTATAACCAGCAAGCCTTTCGGAAATTGCTTCAAAGAAAGCTTAATGATTGGAGATTATCGTAAAGCCTGATTTCCATGAATACCACTTCAAGTGTTTTTGGCATTCATAGGTTGTCTTTGTTTTGTGACCTTCCACCACAACTAGATGGTGTTCCAAGATCAAACATATGCTATGACTACATCTTTAGCATTAGATGGCTCTTCCAAGAGCACACAGACCAATAGATACTCCGTGGTCTGTTCTCCTACCTTTGCACAGGTATGCATCTTTGGCGTAACTTCTTTTCCACATACTGTAGTTCTTCCAATTCTTGTTCAGACACCTTTCAAATGTTTTCACATTGACCAGCAAATTGCCACAGCCTCAGATGAGTGTTCGGCAACATCAGTGTCTGTTGCCTTTACTTTCCTATTTGTTTGAAGCTATGAATGTGACTACACTTGGGTAAGAAACCTTCTTCACAGTTTCAGTGGGCTTATGGTTGCAGCATATCAGTTCAGTGTATCTTGCGTCTTTGATCAGCCATGTACATGCTGTCTTGCAGCCACTTCTCGTGTGTGATATAGCAATCTCAGCAAGCACGCATGGCTTGCTAAGACTTATCTAGAGGAGTGTCCCAGGTTCTTTGTGTGTACTTATCTTTCTCAGGCTTGACTTGCCTTTTCTCCTTGGAAAAAGTGATGATTTTCAATGATGTTGGGAACATGCGTTGGGGATGCTTTAATGAATATACAAAATAACATAGTGTGTGTTTCTTTTTCCAAATGTCAGCTATTTATGGTTATCTGATACCAGTGTAATGGTATTTTCAGTATTCCATCAGTCTAACTTTTCTCATCAGTATGATAACATAATTGCATATAGATCCCACTGTACAGACAATGATGTGCAAGTGAATACTTAGTCAGAGGCACATAGATACGTGTTGTCTATAAACAGCACCATACAGAACATATATTACAGAAGTTAAGCAGAGGCAATTTTCAACCTATTGACTTGACTGCAAGGGAGGAATATCAGCTCAGATAACCAGCTCCTGCTTGGAGTGCCATGCTCCAACCAGTAAGTGATCTGGAAGGGGAAGATACCCTAGCACCCATAACAATTTAATTTTAAAATCCTGGCTGCTGTTCCTTTTTTCCTTCTTTTTTTTTTGTGTGTTTTCCTGATGAGTGCTCTGTGTTTTTGTTTTTCAAGCAGCAGGAAAGAAAAACATCTCCCTTAATTTGTTCTGACTTTTGCCTGAGTAACTCGAATGCATTGTATCCTGTGAAATCTATTAAAACCCTTCACACTTTTAAAAAATAATGTAGAGATGTATATTCACTCTACAGAATGAATATATATACATGTACATACATATATGTAAAACCATTCTCTATAGAGTGAATATACATCTCTACATTATTTTTAACTTAGTTTTAACTAAGCTGATATAGATATATACACATACAAATAGATAAATAAAAAATATATATAAATAAAAAAAAATCCCAAGGAAAAAAGGAAGAGAAAATATAGATAATATTTTGATACAGAAATGAAAGAACAACCTGGCAGAAATGGTCTTTTGGAGTGGGAAGTTGCCTTTGCCTCCAACAACTCTGCTGCGAAACAGAGAGCAGAATTTCCCTCCACCTTCCCATCGGCTCTGCAATCAGCCAGGCCCTGTGGGAAGGGAGGGGGGCTCCCTACTGTATCTTCCTTCATCAGCATGGCATCTCTCAAGGGGCCCACACCGAATCTGTTAAGATTAGCTGTGTTCCACATTAGTGACAGGAGCTGCCTGTCTCTCAGGAGTACACGGTGGCATGGTGCTGCTTCCTGTTTGAGCAAAATCAAGGCTTTAATTGCAGGGAATTTTTTTTCATTACCTATTAATTGATAAATCATGCTCGCAGTTCTGTGAAACGAGCTGCATTGTGAGAGGTCTTCCACATTTCTCCTCCTTCTCCCTCAGAACCAGGACGTATCCAATACTGGGAGCAGAGCGCTGGTGGTAGGGGAAAGCCTCCACCTCGCAGCACCCCCATGAGCAGCTCTTTAAGCAGGTGGAGCTCGCTCAGGAGCTAGTGCTTTCCCCTGATGTAGCTCCTCAAGTGATGGAGCCTCAGCTAGGAGACGTTGCAGCTCTCCCCTTCCGTCCTGGGGTAACAGCAAAGGCAGGTTTTGCAGCCCCGCTTCCCAGGCTCATTCTCAGCTGCCTGGATTTTGAGCAGACCACGAACTGCTGTAGCTTGGCTCAGGCTTGGCTAGAGACAGCAGCAAAACTGGAAGAGGGAAAGGTGAATTTAAGTCACCTTCATGCACCTGCATGGGTACACGCAGCTGCGTACGCACAGACGCAGCTTCTTTTGTGCATGTTAGCCACAGCTACGGATCAGGCCTTTGATCTAAAATCAACAACAAAAAATGAGTTGGGCATTAAAGTCACCATCTTCAGGAGGCACATAAAACATGCATTTTTTTTAAGATCTCTCTTGTCATTTCTGTCCTTTTATTCTTGCTTCTATTGCAAGTAGCAAGAGGCCACCGTCTTGGGAGGAACAGTAAAAATCCTGAGTATAGTGAAATAATTTAGCTGATAATTCCCCACTGTATAATTTTCTACGCTTCCTGCTAGCTGACCTTGTGGGCTCCTGTCAGGTTGCTAAGGGAAATCCAGCAGGACTCCTGCGCTGCTCCTCTACTTTTAAAAAAGTATTACAGGAAATGGAGGCATGTTTATGTCAGCTTAGTTATGTGCGCATTTGATCAAATGGCATTCTCTAACCCTTTTCCCTGGGTATTTTTTTTTTTTTTGGCTTTTTTAAAATTTGGATGATAGATCCGTAGAGAGGAGCTGTTCCTAGCAAATTACTTGGCATTTTGAACACGAGAGGCATCACCAAAAAAGTAGGGAGCAGGCGTGTGTGCGTGCGTGCGTGCAGGAAAGGTAAAGAGTGTAACTGGGGTGTTTGAGGAACCTCGTGGAATTGTGTCCAGGACTGCCTGTGTCCAGTGTCTTTATATAAAGGTAGGTGTGTTGTCTGTGCTAAACAACAGCAATAATGAGGGATGGGAGTGTTAAGGTGACCGTTGCCAGGTCATACCACCTTGGTAGCGTGGGCACAGCTGTTAAGATCTCCTAGACGTGTGATGACTTGTGCACAAATGAGTTGACATTCCCATTCTGGTTTTCGGCGGACAAATGTTCCCCACAAAAACACATCTGCCGTGGGTAGTGCTTTCGTGGCCTGTAGCACAGCAGAGAGGACACAGGCTGACTGCACGGAAATAGCTCTAGGTAATACGGAGATAGCTCTGTACTGCTTCTAGGTGGTCTGTCTCAGGACCGAGGCGGCTTGGATGGGAACCACGGGCAGGAGGCTAGCACTGCTGCTGCCTGTGCTGTGCCTGGTGTGCAGAGAAATTGAAAATGTTGCTCGCCAGGGCTATCAATCTGGCACCTTTGACATCCCCCAAAAATAAATGAATCCATTGGAGTGGATTTGGCTCATATTGCAGTTTTTACTGCCATGGTAGCTGTAAAAATAAAACTTCAGAGCTAGGCTGTGCTGTGGTGCCATGATGTGCCCAGGTTTGGAATTTCACTTTTTGGGCTTTGAGCTGGGTTCTTTCTATTTGTTAGCATCCTTTAGTTTTTCCAACTTACGATGGCAGAGGTCCCTTCGGACCTGATGCCAAGCCAGAGAAACCAGGCTCATCTGAGAAACCCAGATTGCCTCTGTGGCCTCTAACCATATTACAGGATATTCAAGGTTACTCATAAGGTGTTCTGGCATGATAGGCACTGCAAGCAGGTGCAGCCGTTGCCTCCACTGTGATTTTCTCTGACCTAGGAAAGTTTCCCTGTGCAACTTGTACAGGAAATAACAAACCATTGATTGGTGTCTGACTTGTTTGTAGGTAATTATAGGCCATTGATCTAGCCAAGCTGGAGCTATGGCACTGTAAGCTGTGCAGCCCTCATTACCTCTGACCTGGTGACTGCAGCATCAAGTCACTGGAAAACTCATCCAGAAGAGAATCGTACCTTAAGTTTTTGTCTGCTGTAGAAAAAGCAAAGGTGAAATGGTCGTTGGTAAGTTTTAGTAGGCTGCATGTGATGATAACTTTGCAGCCTGATGTGTAAAAGCGCACGGTATCCTTGGGACAAGTGAGCTTCCTGTATTGTCCTGATCTTCATAGGCTGGTGGCTTTAGAAGAGGAATTGCGTCAGCTGGCTTGCGTTGCGTCTCAGCTGTCACAGGGCGAATGCAGTAATATTCCTGATTAAATGTCACTAGGCTGTGGCACAGAGCTGGGAGCATGACATTGCTTTGGATCAGATCCTTTTAAAATTCAGCAATAGTAGCAAATTATGTCTGCTATGGATTAAACACAAGCATTTTTTGATCTACATTCAGTTGCATGCCCCAGAATTTTTATCAATAAGTCTACGATTTACAGACATTGATTTTGCAAGGCCTTTAACAGGAGAATAAAAAGGGCCCTCAAGGATCGAACTTGAAAACTATTGCTCTTGCAGAAATCTGGTACTTTATGTTAGTGAAGGTGGCAAATCTTTGATCAAAACAGCCTAGACAATAAGTTGTCACAGAGATTATTCTGGGATGTTTGGTGCTTTTAATTAATGTTTTCTTTTGGAAAGAAGTAAACCCTTTAAGTAGTCATGTAAGTTCCCTGTCAGTTTGTCTGTTCTGTTCATCCTCCGTACATCCAGTCTCGCAACCATATGCACAGACTGAAGTAGCACTGTATAAATTATAGGTTTTTTCTCCCTTCAGTTTCCCTGCTCTTCTGCATTAAGAGTTTTGGAATCAGAAGATAAAACATAAAATATGTTTTTAGATATTTGTTTCTAAGAAAAAAAGCCTTCCCTCTTTATCTTTTTTTGCCAGCACCTGCGTTCATAAATAAAGGAAAATATTGTACCTGCCAGGAAGTATTATAAAAGGCACTTTCTTTCATGTCAACTTCCATTATTTTGAGCAGGTAGTGTAAGGGCATTCAGCCTGCTGCATTGGAATATGCAGGGTGTGTCCGCGTGGTTTCTGTTTGCACCCAGATTTGAATACATTTGATGTTAGTGGTGGATTTTTATGTTTGCTGTAGGATGATATTATACCACAGATGACAGGACAGCAGAATTGCCTTGTAAGTCTAGCTGCTGGGCTGCTGTTCTCTGAGTTCAAAGCACAGAGGCGTGTATTTGCAAAACTGTCAGTAGATACAGGGCATTCAGTGAGGGACTATTTGGAACACGATTTCCAATGGCACCAAGTATAGGCAGCCCCCATGAACGTGACCTCTGACAGAACAGGTCAAGAGGGGAATCCTGGCGTCTGACACACTCTACATTGGTAACCATTTTTCCCCAAAAAAATTACCAGTTTGTTCTGTCTGGTAATGGACTGGGGGAGGTGATAGAAGCGCCTCTGTGGACCGTGACAGCCTCTGTTTCATATCCACAGAAATACTACACAAATAGTAATGATCTTTTCTTTTACTACACACTATTATGTGTATATTTTTCACTGACAGACAGGTGACTGGTTCAGATGGGCATAGACGGTGTAATTTATGCATACATTTGGCATGTGCGTGTTTCCAGATCATGGCATTGTCTCCTCTTTTTGCTAGATAAGTTGAAACATTGACAGGCAGTGTGTTCACTTTTTCCTTTTATTACAGTAATTTATAAGATATTTTAGCTAACAGGAGAACGGCCCAAGGGGGCATTCTCATGTTAATTACCAAATGTGGGCTTGTCAAAATCAAATAGCTTCAGGAATAATGCAAGTAGTACTGCATCATTATATTGTTTGGCCCTCAACCCCAATATTAGCTTTTAGAAGAAAGGAAAAAAAAGCTTATTTGATTGGGCTTTTAAATTTAAAAAATCCCCAAGTCTGACCCATCAGAGACTGGAAGAGAAATTCAAGGGAGAGCATGTAGTTTAAGACTGAGTGGAGTTAAAATAACACAGTGAGCTTTTAGTCTTTTTTTTTTTTTTTAATATTCAGCTAAAAACAAAAGAACTGTCACAATGTTGATTGTCATTTTCTGACACTTCTTATACAGCTGAAAGTGGTTGCACCCACTGTAGTACACCATCAGAAAATTCTGCTTCCAACGTTGCAGCATAGGGTTTGCAGCTGTTCTCGTTTCTCCCTGTGGAACATCAGTAGTGGCCACCCAATGTCACTTCCTGACAATATCGTTGTTCCTACCGCGCAATGCCACACTCCACAAATCATCCATCCCATTCAGGTACAACAAGGTGCTGTCTGTGAGAATCTGCCAGCAACTGGGACCAGCAGAGAAGATACGTTCATAAATACACATAGACATTGATACTCATACAAACGTTGCTGATACATATTGTCTCATCATTTCTGAAGCTGTCAGCATGACCAATGGGGTTCCAACACAGTCATTAACTAACTTTTGTGCTGCATCATTGAGTTTTGATAACACATACTTAAGGATTTGAGAAGATCAGTCAATAATTGCATTTTCTCCTTGACATGGCAATATTGCACAGTTCACTTTAGTCCACCCTACAGACTGTCTCTGGCATTTCAGAAACTAGCAAGGAGAATCCTGTCGTGCAATCTGCTGATTCCTCAGTGCTGTAAATATGAGTGAGGTGGATAAGGGAGGATTCCTTCCTGCTAGGCTGTTCTGCCAATCTGAAGTTTGACATTACTGTGTTTATTTTACTTAACCAATTTTGTGCTGCCGCCATGTTTCATGGCACAAAAGTAGAGTAGACTTTACTAAATCTTTAACAAACCCACACAAATCTTTCCCAGTTCCAGAATGTTACCCAGTCTGAGGTTTGTCCTACAGACATTTCCACATGAACCCCTCTGATTGCCAACCAGCCTCTTTCGAAAGGCCATTTCCAAAAGCAATCAAATTCCAGTCCTGTTGAACCATTTTGGATAACAAAGTCTAAATCTACAAATCCCTAAACAAAACCTCCTGGCATTAGTATTCGCCTTGTTGTGCCAGAACAGAGCTGGTGAGTTGAGCATTCCTGACCACAGTTGTCACTTTTTCGATGAAGAAAAATGCTGTCTTTCAGCTCAAACCAGCTAAGGCTTTATAGCTTAAAACCAACAAGTTGAATTTTACATAGAAGTCAGTAGACAGCCACTGTAGTTTTTCAAGGATTATAATCTGCAGTATGTGCAGTTACTGTGTGGTCCTGCAGTGAAATCCCCATAGGTGCAGATAGCTTACCTCCAAAGGTAAAGGCAGATAGCATCTTGATCAGCTCATATGCTTATGAAAATACAAGTCTTCCTACTAAGCAGAAGTGGTGAGAAGAGCTCTTAGTAGTCACTATTACCTGAATAGCTAATACAATTACTCTCCAAATAAACAGGCTTAGAAGATAAGCCTTAATCCTTTGGCCAATATACTTCCACATATTTTCCCATGTTACTTACAAGAGCAGAATTATCATGGTTTAATTGGGTGGAGCTTTAACCAGGTGTTTCTCCCCTGTTCATCAATACATATGAGATGCTTAGGTAGAATACTTTCCCAGTCCAAATCAGAAAGGATGGAGGTTTAAAGGTGCGTCTACCCTGGTAGCTGAATACGCTGTGATTCATGTTGCTTTTCTTACATGTCTCCTGGTTCTCCCTTTACACGTTTACAACACTGATGACAAAGCAGAACCTTGCAGTGAAGGTCTTTGTGACCTATTGGGGAGGGAGGAATCACTCCATGAATCCTCCCTCAATAATACCCCAGAATTGAAGGTAAATGGCATAGGTGGCAACTTTTGGAGCCGAACTCCCTCTCCTCTCTCCTCGGGCATTTTTAGGTCATTGGTATCTTACATTGACAGAGCAATTGTACTCTACTTAGGAGAGACTTGGATTTGACTCTGAGGTTTTATTGTGTGTCCTGTCGCTTCCAGAAATTCAGGAAACATCACAGGCTGAAATTCAAGCAGAAAAGACTCATTACTCTTAAAACTTCATGGTGACTCTTGCAAATTGACTCTGACAGGTAGCTATCAAACACCCCTATATCTCTGTTAGAGCTTGCATAGCCACAAGAAATCTATCTGGATCTGACTAGATCCTGAAAATAATTCCTCACAGTCAGAAACACTTGACTCCATCACCTGAAGCAAACAACCTGGATTAACCAGCTTGTTAACCACCTGTTTTCTTTGACTCTTGCACAGTTACAGCAGATTTCAAATGCTCTTTCCCTTGTAATCAATACATTCAGAACTGGGCTTAATCCACTGGCATTTTAGCCATCATCCTTTCTGCTTCGTTAGTTCGAGGTCATCTAAATTCTACAGCATAGCTGATCCTGCCTTAAGGCAGGGGAATGCTCTAGGTGACCTTTTAAGGTCCCTTCCAACTCTGTTTTCGATGATGCTATGATATGATCTGTCAAGACAAAACAGATGACCAGGTACTTAGGGGTATTTAGGATATATCTTCATCACTAATACAGTTTGATACCTATGCAGTTTTCCTGCTTAGATCCATAGTAGCCAATTTTGACTTTTAGGAGGTGCTTTTTAAATGCTGGTGGAAAATCTGTACAACACACAGATCCTCAAAAACAAAAAAAGAAGAAAAAGACAGGGATTGTTGGCATGTAACAAAGGTACATCTCCCGCTCTATGTCTTCCGCTACCACACAGCACAGATTAAAAGCATGGCTAGGTGAACCATAGGCTATCAGGGACACGTGCATTAGTGAAGTCTAATAAGAATCCGTTGGTGTGGAAACTGCAATGACACAGACTGGTTAGTGAAGATGACTTTAACATTGCAGTAAGGTGACCTGTACACAAATGCTAGTCGCTAGGTCAAGCCTCATATTTATAATGGACATTCTTTATCAAACACAGGCTGGATGTTGAAGATTTCCTATATTTAAGGCCAAGCGTACACATCACGGACTCACTGTGTCCTTGAGCCTCTTTCTTAATTTATGCTGAGCAGTGTTCTCAGCTGTAGTGATTACCAAAGGTAGCTTTGATGGAGACTGCAGGAGGGAAATGAAGTCTCTGACAGGGTTCCCATGCAGCCAGTTCATGGTGATGCTGTTGTGTAGAGTCGGCTGAAGTCAGCAGGTCAGATACGGACTTCTGCAGTCGGCTTATGGAGAAACTCCCTTGCTCTAGAGGGTTTAAATGGGAACACTGTCAAGTTTAGTGTTCCCGTTGAGCTCAATTTTCTTGGCAGACTGTAAGGGGAGAGAAAGTCTCAAATGCAGCCCAACCCTAGGTCATTAGGGGCTTTGAAAGATTACAGTCAGGACCTTGAATTTTATCTAGTAATAAATGGGGCATTAGCAGAGTGTGTGGAGCTCACAATGGCTTTATGTAGTAGTAGTACCCCAAATACAAAAAAATTAAGTATACTGCTTAGATGAAAATTTGCTCAGTTTAGCTGAAGGAAAGCAGGGCAGGGAGAAGGCAGTGGAAGAAAAACACAGGAAGTTTGTGTTCTTAAGCCACTTAGCTGTCCTCCCCTTTAAATTAATTGAGCAAATACGATCGTACATGAATCGACTTGATGATAGTAGATTTTATATTCAAAATGAGAATTCACCTCCTTATAAATAAAAAGCACAGAAACATCCATCTGGTATTTACCAAGAGGCATGTTTTATCAGCAGTTTCAGCAGGTAACAACCTAGAGATCGAGTAGGTTCAAAAAATGGAGTCCCTTTTACCAGCTGAAATCACAGAATAACAGAATGATGGGGGTTGGAAGGGACCTCTGGAGATCATCTAGTCCAACCCCCCCGCCAGAGCAGGTTCACCTAGAGCAGATTGCACAGGAATGCATACAGGCAAGTTTGGAATACCTCCAGAGAAGGAGTCTCCAAAACCTCTCTGGGCAGCTTGTTCCAGTGCTCTGCCACCTTCAAAGTAAAGAAGTTCCTCCTCATGTTTGGATGGAACTTCCTATGACCAAGTTTGTGCCCATTACCTCTCGTCCTGTCACTGGGCACCACTGAAAAAAGACTGGCCCCGTCCTCCTGGCACCCACCCCTTCAGTATTCCTAAGCATTCATGAGATCCCCCCTCAGTCTTCTCCAGACTAAAAAGACCCAAGTCCCTCAGCCTTTCTTCGTAAGAAAGATGTTCCAGTCCCCTAATCATCTTTGTAGCCCTTTGCTGTACCCTCTCCAGCAGCTCCCTGTCCTTCTTGAACCGGGGCGCCCAGAACTGGACACAGCACTCCAGATGTGGCCTCACCAGGGCAGAGTAGAGGGGGAGGATAACCTCCCTCGACCTGCTAGCCACACTCTTCTTGATGCACCCCAGGATGCCATTGGCCTTCCTGGCCACAAGGGCACATTGCTGCCTCATGGTCATCCTGTTGTCCACCAGGACCCCCAGGTCCCTTTCCACAGAGCTGCTCTCCAGCAGGTCAGCTCCTAACCAGTACTCATGCATGGGGTTATTCTGCCCCAGGTGCGGTACCCTACACCTGCCTTTGTTGAATTTCATAAGGTTCCTCTCTGCCTAACTCTCCAGCCTGTCCAGGTCAACAGAAAAAGATTATTTTCAAAAATTATCTTTTGAAAATCAAGTCACATAAAAAAGGGGACAAGGCAGAAAAACTCACATAACCACTTCTTATATTTTCCATCTTTTCTATCAAAGACATCCAGTGTTCAGTCTTCTCAGTCCAGAAGACTGAGCACCAGCTTACACTAGTGCCAATTTACTCTTTCAGAATAAACAATCTAAGATTTAAAAATGTTGAGTGTTTGCAATTAGTGAATGTATACATCTATAGGTGCAGCAGTGTGATGCATTCATATATTATCACACTGTTGGACAGTGGGGTAAAAGGTATGCTAAGAGAACAGGAGCCCAGCAATGAATAGGATATTCATGTGCTCAGAGTGCACGTGTGTGCAAAGGCAATCAACATTACTGCCCTACTGCATGATACCTTTGCAATTCCAGAAGATACCTCCATACTGAAATCTCTCTGTATCTTTCGGACTTCTGTCACTTTGAAGGTATAGAATTGTTTGTCCACAAAGTTCTTTTAAGCTGTAATTCTGGTTTGACCCCAGTGACCCTGTGTAAGCTTATTTCACGCAGTCCTTAAAATCAACTGATCTTTGTTACAAAGGGTAGTCGCTAAAAAGGATGTTGTAGCTTGACGGGGGTATGTGGGCAGCTGCATTTCTAGGTAGCACTCAAGTCTCCTCCTTTTGGAGAGCTGTGTTTTATTGACCCTAATTCATTTGTAGAAGAAAAATAAACAGAACTCCAGAACTTACATCTTCTTTCAAAACAGGGTTGAAGGAATTGAACGGAGACTGACAGGAGCGCTTAGCACTGTGGATATCTATATTCTGTCTTGCCAAAGGGTAAATAGAGGACATTCATTTGCTCATCAGCTTCCAAATCTCCTCTCTCCCCCTCCCGAAGGGGGGGAGGGAAGAAAAAATAATTTGGAGAAGGGGGTTCTGAATACTTCATATTCTCTTTTGCCCATTTCTAGCAGAGCCAGGCATGAACAATTAAATCTAGGGCTTCCCTGTGGTCTGTGAATAACACAGCACAGTGCTAACCATCAGGGCACAAAGGCAGACAACAAAAGGGGCTTTTTTATTTTTTGTTTACCCTTCAGGACACTGTTTACCTTATCACTGAAGGGGAAGTTATCGTCTCATCCCTTTTGGAAATCGTACTGGGTTGATTCTGTACCTCCAGGTATCGGACTGGCTAGTGATGAAGTGGGCATGTCAGCCGGGGGTTAGGGAAGTCATACCGGGAGCTGTTGCGCTCGCTCTCCCATCTCACTCCCTCCGTCTTTCCCTCTGCCTCTTGCTCCTTCTCTGTCAAACCATTTTCTCTCTCTCTGTCTCATTCAGCCAGAATGATTTTTTTTTCTCCCCCCTCCCCTCTAAATTTACTTCACAGCAGATTGTCTTGTAGTAAATCACCAAAAACCCAAATAGCACTAAAGCATTCTGATACAACATTAGCATTTGCTTAACAAGCACAAGATAAACATTAAACAAAGAACTGCATTTCTTTATTAGAGGCTGCAAGATACATAATCCATGAGCACAAGAAACATGGGACCCAGTGGATATGCAGATGTGTGTTATTTCATTGGCGCTGGGCGGCCTTGTTAGAAAAGGTTTTCATCTGAAGGCTTGGGGGTGGATAGTTGACTGTCCCTGGTGGGGCTGTAACTAGATACGGAGACTGTTGCAAGCTAGGCTGGGCTCCCTGGTGGATGCGCTGATTGGACAGCCCGAGGAAAACTTGGGAAGCATCAGGAAGTGAACTCAATCACCTTGGGGATGAGAGGGGAGAACCAGATGAAGGCATTTGACTTCTTTTGTAACTCCCACTAAGGACAGATTGCCAGTGCGATCCAGCCTCCATAACTGCAAATCAGGCCCTTTCCCCTATGCCGATTTCATTAGAATGGCCAGCATGGTGCAACGAGGAGGGAGGAAAAAAAGGTTAGACACAGTAATTTTACAGGCAGGCGGGTACAAAAAAAATCTGCATAATTAAGCAGTCAAGGCTGCTAATAGGGGAGTTTATATGCTCTGGGACCAGGCAAGGGCAGCACATATGGATATAGCACTGGATATTAAATCTACGGCATGCAGACTTACTTCAGGGCCCTTAGAGAAAAGGCTAATTATAGAGAGAGGAATTGTGTTTACTGGTCTGTCTTGGGCAAAGATGTTGAGAGAAGTGCAACCAAGTTTTGCAGTTAGACATGAACAGTCTGTTAATAGAGATATCAAAAAATATGTGCTTGTGGTTGCTTCATATCTAATCAACAGGAAATCACAGATTCCGAGACCCCCTTCTCCAGTTAAATGAGGAGGGGAAAACACATACATATACATATTCCGGATGCAGGATGTGAATGTGTTCATTATTAAATTGCTGGAATTTAATCTGAACCAAGCTCTTTATCATCAATAAATTATATTTAGCAGTTTACCCTAGTTTAGCTACTCCTGTTTAAAAATGCCAGTGCTTCTGGGTATAAGCTCCAAGTCAGCATTTAAATATAAATGGATAATATGAATGGAAGTTGCAACGGGCAGGACTGAGCAGTTAGAGAAAGGGTATGTTTATGTAACAAGTCCTGACGTAGTGGACATTAACATTTCATAATGCAGATCAAAGGTACGGAGAAGACCCAAGAGCCCTCAGTCAAAGGCCCCTAGCAACTGTCTAGTACGCCCCATGAGATGATTTCTCCAAATTAGAAAGACTTAGACTTTTCTTTATCCATACAGATAGATAGATAGATAGATATTTTTTAATACTTTCAAAAGTGATTAGCCTTTTTCTAGTTCCCTGCCCACTCCCCAAGGAAAGAAATGTCTCATTTTACTGAAGGAAGAAGGCTATCAAGGCATTATCGTGAAACAGTGCCTCACATCATAACTGGTGGGAGAGGCCAGTGCCCACTGCCTATTTTGAATTAGTATTTTGCTGCTTTAGACTTTTGTCTTTTTTTGTGTTTTGATGGAACATACCAAGCTCTGCCATCGTGGGTAGCCCTGTTCTGGAGTCCTGGAAAGCAAGAGTGCCAATCAGAAGTCTGCTGTGAGGGCCTCGTTCAGCAGGGTGTCAGAGCCACGTGTGAGATACTGGGTACCCACCAGCACCTTGGGAATTCAGTGTGATCGTGAGGTGTTGTGGAGCGTGCAGAAAGAAGCCCTTGGCTTGGCTTCCTTTATTGCATGGGTGGGGAAAAATAAGCTGGCATTCAGGGAATTCACTGAAGTTTTGTGTGGAGTCCTGTACCAGCACCACAGTAACATGCAGTGATAATACAGAAATGTGCAAAAAGCAGCCCCTGCCCCAAATGCTTGCAAAGGTGCTCTGAGTGCTCACTTTGCAAAGGAAATAACACTTCTCTCCTTTGGCAAATAACTGCAGGCTGACCTTCTAACAGTGACTTCACAGCCCAAGCCATACAGCAGGTGAGCTCAAAGGATGTCAGCCAGGCTGGCCGTGAAGAACATGCTCTGTTTTGGTTTTTTCTTTCCCCTGTACTGTAAAGTGAGGCATAGGGAGGAGTGCTGGGGTCACCTGGGACCAGCCAGGCTGCTCTGCACTGGGTGGGACTTGTAGCAGGTGGCAATAGAGTGATAGTCCTGGGACATGTGGGAGAGCAGAGAATTTCCCTTCCCCATGCCTCATCCAAAGTGGTAAGTAACTAAATGATATATATCTGGAACGCTGTTGTTTATGTTTCTCATAAGCCGAAAAGCTCAGCATATGTATGAAGCCCTGTTTCTTGAGGGTACCACCTTATGCAGCAGTCAGATGGCCAAAGTACATGTCTGTCCAGATGTCAGTCCTCCCTGTTTTGTTCAGGTCTGACACAGAAGAAGAGAGGGCTCAAAGACAGCTGTGCTTCTATGCGTTTCGCGGGAGTGCAGTTGAGTGGAGGACAGCAATCTGTATAGTGTTCCCAGAGAGGGAAAAACTGTATGCTGAGATTCAGCCCTTTCTAAACATTATGGATTCTGTAGTAGAGACCAGAAAAATAGGACCTGGGAGAGACCTTCCGCATGTACGTTCTTGGACGCAAAGTCAATCAGCTGGGAAACACAAATCTGGAGAAAGCTAGTCTTTCTTGCGTTCCGGTTTGTGCAGAATTGTTAGCTTGTTTTTAATCTTTGGGTAACTTGTGTTCATCTTCTCCTTCTGCTCGCTGGGATGCTCTCACTGTACTACAATTTCTTTCCTATGCAGAGCCACCTCACTTGCTGATCTTTACAAGAGTTCCCTGCTCCTTTGTTTAGATTTGTAAATTTGAGATGGAAACAAATACATGTGTGTGCATATGTGTGCACATACTCACTTTTCCGCAGTTTACACAGCAGTTAAAAAGATTAACGAAAATCTTAGTCCAGCAATTTTTCCATATGTTTGCAAGAAAATATTCCTTAAAACATTTACAGGGTGTCTGTAATGATGGTATTACAGCACTGGCATTGCCCTTTATGAAATACAGTCTGGAGACAGTTGTGTTATCAGTTTACGTGTGAATAATACAAAATTGTGGAATATGCTTGGTTTGAGGCCTATTTCAAGAGTAAGTTGCAATTGCCAAAAGACAGAATAACTTTTCGCTAGTGAGGAGCAAGTGGATAACCTGTCAATAGTGATGATCTAATGGCAGTCTCCAAGCTGTGCTGTGTCATCAGCCAGCTGTCAATCCCACCAGCATGTCTCAAAAGCACTAATTGTTGTGATAGTATCTGTGTGAAAGCTGCTAAGAAAAAAACATAGTCCCTTGGTGCTGCTTTGTCAAAGATAGGTTGAGGATCAAAGTTCAGCTTGGCTTGACTGGATTTCATTTTTGCTTGCATAGCTACCTGTTAACACATTACTAAGCATCTAACTGTAGCTGGTTGCAGCTGCAGTTACTTTGAGGGTAAAAGACAGCAATCAAGCTGACTGCAGTCTCCTTTGGAAAAGGTGTTTGCCAGCTTCTCATAAAAGCATGTCGTCTTCTCCCGTGCAGCCCCATTAGGCTTGGATCGTGGGAAAAACGCCTGCTCCTGCTTATTCAGGTTGATATTAGAGATTTGCTCTGGCTGTGGTTTAAGGAGTAATTCAAAATTTAAGGAGTAATCCTGCTTAAGTAGTAGTTCAAGCACCATTTCTATATGCAACTCTAAATGCTTATGCATGTGTCTTTTCTTGGTACATATGTGTCCATATTGCTACTCTTCCACTTTCTCTTTCTCCAGTGCAGTTCATTCATTGCTTGATTGTTAAGTCCTGCAAAAGAGCAGAAAGTATTTCTTCTTTTTTGATTAGGAGCTTCAAAGACAGAAATAATATCTGTGTTTAGATAGAGTCTAGTATAACACTGGCATTAGAAGAGATATATAACTAGCAGACACCTGTCAGTAATGTTCTCTCAATATTCCTCCACGGTTATTTTTGGCTCCTTTTTGCTCTGTTAATCCATCCATTCCCATCTCCAAATCCCACTGCTTTTTCCTTCTCATCATCTCAAAGATCTCTCCATTTCTTTCTACCTCTGCAGCCAGCTGTCTTATTAGAAGCCAAGTTATATTTCACTTTAACCATGTTGCTTTTCCTCAGACTAGACAACTGCAGCCACCAAGCTAGTTTTGGATACTGATTTACGTAGGTTACGTACAGTTACTTGTGTTGCTTTTGCCCCTTTATCAAGTATAAGCATCGTGCAATCATTTTCAAAGATTTCTATCCAACCCTGCCTACAGTCCCTTGTTGAGATCCCTGTATCCCTACCTCTGTGCTCTTCTAGTGCTCACAGCTTTGAACACCTATTTCTGGAGTCACAGCCAATGTCCCATTATCTTTTGTCACAGGGCTCTTGTGCTTTGAAGAAATGCTGTCAGGACCCCTGCACAGCTCTACCTTGTCCGGCTTTGTGTCCTCTTCAACATCTAAGTTCTGCCATGCTTGCCTGGAGTGATTATTTGTTTCAGAAAAAAGAACACAAATATGTGTGCCTTATTCAGTGTTCCCAGTCCCATTCTTTTCTGCTTGTCCTCACACGGAGAGGTTTTCCGGGCTGGGGCCACCCGCCTGGAATATAGTGCAAGCTGTGGGGAACAGGTAACAAGGCCAGGTGACAGTATATTCTGCTCTTCTTCTCATTCCTTCAAACTCTGACAGGTTACTGCCGCAGAACCACTTACCTCCCCGCATCTCTTTTGCTCTCAGACATCTTCAGATGGTCTAGAAAAATACATTTTTAAGAAGATTCAAGTGACTGGGCATTAAGGATTTGGCAAAGCTTACGCAAGCAGCAGGATTTGGGACCCGATCCTGCAGATACTCAGAGCATTTTACAAAGCCCTGAGTAGGAGAGAGGCAAGAGAGGAGAGGCTATATTTATCCTGGTAGGCAATACCACGGACATGAAAACAATTGACCCCTTTGTTTCTATTTCTCCCCACTTTTGCAACCCTGCCAGGCCTAATTTAGCATCTGTACTCACCTTCCCTGAAGGCAATGCAGTCTTCTACTTGGCTTGAAACTGTTTTCCCAGAAACCCGTACATCAGCTGGCATAGGGAGAGATTTCTTGGAGAATGGGTGTGTGAGCTGAGTTCTGTGGTTCCTTAGTTTTTCTGCTGCTCTGGGTGTACCTCAAGAGACTAGCAGCCTGATGAATGCATTGTTCTAAAATGTCAAAAGGACCCTGGGCACAAAGTTTGTGTCCTTGTCCTTCAGAACCACCCAGCTCGTGCAAAAGCAAAAGAGGTGCAGCCATAGGGAAAATGTCAAACTGGGACTGCATAGCTGCTAGCATTGTTGCCACCAGTAAACAGGATCACTTATTTGACCGGAGTAAAATGAATGCTAAAAATACACAGTGCCTATCCAGTTCTCCCATTCAATATTGCAACGCAGCTGCTGAGCCAGGGAGTTTTGTCTGCATTTGTGACACATCCTGTGTAAATAAATAAATAAATAAATAAATAAATAAATAAATAAATAAAACAGGGAACATACAGTAGATGCATTTTACTGCCAGAGTGGAACTTCACAATCCTACCAGGGGACCTTTTTGTAATGTTTGTAATGTGCTGCTATCGTGCTTTAGCAAAGAAAAATGTCACTGCTGGGCTTTATTTTTAACAGACTTTTTCAACATCAATTAATGCAAGCAAATGTAGTGAAGCAGATCTTCCTTTTTATTTATATTTGGGTGAAAGCAGTGAGGGGGCTTGGGGGAACGGCATGCATGGGCAGGGGGCGAAAAGGGAGTTTATTCTGCAGTTCCACAGCAGATAGGTGGATTTTTTTTTAAACGTGTGTAAATGCAGATGGGCACCCAACTTCCACTGGCAGTCACTGGGGTCGAGAAATCAAGTTGCCTTTGAATGTATCATTCGTGTTGCATCTGAATAAAACACGTTACAAAACATGCAGCCTAAGTTATCCAACATGAAAGACCATATGCTCCATTGGTGTTCGCTTGGCTGAAGTCAGTCGACCTGCACACGCCCTCTTTTTATTATAAGAAGTAAAATGATCAGGTCACCTTAAGAAGTGACATTTGTTACTTACTGCATGAACGCTGTAAGAGTTGTGTCATATTATGTTTCCCTCATGGTTGAAACCATTCTACTTGCAGTGTCTTCTAACTTTCTCCTGTTTCTGTTAACACAAATGCAAACACACATGCAGGATTGTAGGCAAACTCTTCCCTTCCTACATTGATTTGTTTTGTACTGCTGGGAAGAGACATCACTGCAAACCTCGGCAACGCAACATGCACTTCTTTCATGTGGGTCTTTCATGGAATTAAAGGTGAAGGATACCTGTTGTTTGGAAGGTATTTTTGACTTACCATGATGTGGAGAGTTTTGATCTGGGCACAGATAGCACAGAATGTGTGATTCAAAGTCAATGTACTGTACATGATGTAATATCTTACCAACATAGTGAACCAAGGGCAAAGCAACAACTTTAATTTGGAATTTTCCTGTTATTGCCACATTTTACTGAGACCTTCAGAGTGGTTTGTTTTCCAAGAAACGCTGGTGTTCTGGTATGTCGGCCAACTTTCTGTTTGCCATAGCTCACTTTCAAGTTATTTTTTTTTCTCTTCATAGCCAGCTTGTTGTTATTTTATCTTTTGGGGCCGAGGAAGGGTGTGTCAGTCGCATATATGAAATGTTGGAAAAAGAAGGGGGTTGGTAGATGGTTTGCGAGTATGCCTCTCAGTTTGGTTGCCCCACCTCAGTTTGCTTGCTGCTCTGCGAGTATTCTTTATCAGCTGTTATTTTCAGTCCTGATCTTTGGCTTCTAGTACCCAGCTGAGCTACAGAGGCTGCCCACCTTTTCTGCTGTATAATTTTCAAGGATTTAACACAGCAATTTTTCTTCTTCTCCACTGCCATGTCACATATCCAGTCCAGCAATCAAACAGAAATGAACATCAACAAAATATGTTGCTTATTTGTGAAAGTGTCACGGGATCAAAAATCTGCATGCTTCACTCTTAGCAATATGCATTACCAAATCTAACAGTGGGTTCTTGCTGGTCAGAGTGATACACAGCATAGCAAGTGAGTTTGCCCTCTTGCTCTCCTCACCATCCCTTTTTTTTCTTTTTTTGACTTATAAAATGCCCCCGTTTTTCCAAATATGACTAGAGGGGTAATACTCCTCCTTGACCTTATTTTCTGTTGTTCAAATCCTGCCTAGTGTTAAATCCCTCTGCTCACCTCCAGGTTTAATAAATTAAAAGTTGCTTCTTGAGTGAGGTGAAGGAGACAATTGAAGGGGCTGGGGGATGTATTCTATCTGCTTTACATTTTTGCGTCTTGGATGCTTGTTTTCCCTGCTTTGTTTGGAGAAAGACTGACAAGTAAGCATAACGTGCCAAGAAAGTACAGAAACTTGCTGCCTGCAAGGTTTGTGATGAAGACACTTTGTTTTGAAGAGTCAGGGCTTCTTGTACAATTCTGTTACAAAATACTTCTATTTCTTAATATCATCAAGAGGTTGATGATGGAAACAAAGTCCTTTGGAAGCTGGCCTTCGTTACATAATCAGGGTATATTTAAATGGTAGCTTAAATGAACCTGCTCAGGTCTTGGACAAATTGTCATAAAGTTAAGAAATGTAAAATTTTCCCACAGTAAAGATGCCCACAGCATCTTTATAATTCCACATGATAGCTGTAGAAATATTTTACCTTTTTTTTTTTGCGGGCAGTAATGCCTAGGATTGCTCAGTAAAAGGGATGGCTGTCTTCCTGGCAGTCTTCTTTTCCCTGTCTAAATGTGAAAAAACCTGTGTCCGCAAGTACTTTGTGTGTCTCCCTCAATTCTTCTGCTTATTCTTCAACCGTGTCAACAGTATGTGTGGATAAATAAAATATTAAGAATGCTGATATCATCTTCCTTTTCCCCTTTCCCTCCTCTAACTTACAATAATGTGGGGCAAAGGTCTACTTAACATAACACAGTTACGATAACTAGTACATTTGTATTTCTGCTATGATGAGAGGTCTGCTGTAGTGAGACTCATCCACTGTTGCTGCTTCTTCTCAGCAGTGTTAATTATTCTTCAGGCTCGTGTAGCATGCATATGGAAACACAAAATAAGCGGGCAGGGAGTAGGATATTTTTGGTTTTATTTGTTGTGTCAGTGACACTTCCACTCTGACACAAACTCACAGCACAACACTCCTGATCTGTAATGAGGTTGTGTCCCAGGTTGTGTATTAAAAGCACTAAATAGTCCCTTGCTTATTCAAAATTCTCATTTATCTGAATTAATTTTGTGTCCCCCATTTCATTTGGGTAAATTAGGTTTCACAGTTTCACAATTTGATCACAAGTCTCACAATGTTCAGTGCTTTTCAACCTGAGCCCCTGAAATGACAGTACCGCATCAAAATCTCAGTCTTCATTATAAAAAGAATCAAACACTCGCTTTCGTTGTTATAGAGAAACCCTCTGAGGGGAAACTGCCTGAACTTGAATGCCCGGTGCAGAATTCCAGGCCCACAGTCAGTTAAATCTCATGATTTTTAACCCGGTGTCCTGATTTTGCAGCACATGGAATAAATAAATTTGGCTTCAGCGACTGCTAGACACCTTGTGTGTGTCCCCACAGCACTCACTACATATAGGGCTGGACCAGGTCGGCCTTGGAGGGTGCAGAAGGAGCCCCGCAGCTTCGCAGGCGGGGCAAGCACCGTTCTCCCCTGAGTCTGAACGGCTCATCGGCAGAACTGAGTGGGGATTCGGACTCAACTCCAGTCTCGCGCCGTCTCAGAAGGGGATTTCACTAGAGGTGTGACTGCCATGCGGGGGGTCGATGGCCTGTTTCGCCCTCCGCACGCCTCCTGGCCGTGCTAAAAGGTGCCTGGAGCCCCGTCCAGCCCTGGCAGCCCTGCGGAGCGCTGTCCCGCGCGCCCTCTGTGCCCCCCGCGGAGGGACTTCTGGCGGCGGGAGGAGGGGAACGCCGTGCGCGGCGCCTTGCGGCCCCCTGCCGAGGGGCGGGCACGCCGCCCGTCCAGCCCGCGGCCTGCCGCGGCCGAGGCTCGGGCCCCGCGGGGGGATCTCCGGGGCCGGCAGCTCGGACGGCCGAGCTGGCGGGCCGGGCGGAGGGGCGGGGCTCGCCTGGCGGCCGGGGCTCGGGAGCCGCGGCGGGGCAGGCCGGCTGGGGGGCCGGCGGCGGGGGACCGGCGGCGGGGGACCGGCAGCAGGGCCCCGCCGCCTGCTCCCCTGGCGTGAGCGGGGCTGCCAGCAGCTGAGCCGGCTCCTGAGAAGGAAAGGTGTTGAGTAATGCATTTTCAGGGAGACGGCTGGGAGCCGGGGGGCGGGGGGCGTGTGTGTGAAGGAGAGGGAGAGGGGGAATTTGGCACTTGCCCAAACCCCCGGCGAAAGAAGGGGGTGGAAGAAACCCCAGCAAAACCCCGCGTCTCTTAAGCCCTCCTCCCCGCTCCTGCGAAGTGTGATTTGAATCCTCCTCCCTTTCTTCCTGGATTCCCCTTTTTTTCCTACCTCTTCTTATTTAAATGAACTGACACACGCACACAATGAAAACTCAGTGGGCCTTTTGGAGAATATTTCAGCCAACAAATGCAGTCTTGCAAGTTATTTATTAGAGTATGTCTTCGTAAAAGGCTAATGCCTTAGAGTGGTCAGCCACCTCTTACTGTTACAGGCATGTTTTTCATATCGCATTTCAGATTTCCTCAGAGTCTTACAAGTGTTTTTTGGTTTTTCAGTGATGTTAATCACCTCATAGTCATTTAATGTCACGCCACATTTTTCTCCAGCTCTATAAGTTTTATCTAGAGAGGATATACACTGACCTGACAGCCTATACATTTATTTTTCTCATAATAGTGCTGTATTTTTTTCCTTTGATAATACAGTTTGATGCCTTATACTTGTAACCTGCTGTTCTTTTTAATTGCTTATTGTTATTAATTATATAGTGGTAACATTGTTGACTTGAGACATTTGGCTGTAAAAATACATCTATCATTATTGCCATTGGAGCTGCACTAAATTACCTAAGCTCTGTCTGGAAAGGAATGCTTCTCTGCATTTCTTCAGTGAAATTCGAATGAGGGTTAAATCAAGACTCTTCGTCTCCAGCTAGGTTTCATGTCCTTGTCCTCTTCTCCTCCATGAGCCTTTTCAGTCTACCCCCTTTTTTTTCTTTATTGTTGTTACTACATTTGTTCTCCTTCCCCAGCCAATCTTTGCCTGTCAATGATACATCTCTTTTCAGCCAATTGTTCTCTGTTTCTTCTACTCTGTTGTTTTTCCTCTTTTTCCCTTGTTATTTCATGTTCATAACTTTTCCATTCTGCTACCTCAAGTTCACTGGGATGTTCTCAGGCACCACTCTGCAACTGCTCGAATAGTGGGAAATAATGGTGTCTTTGTTTCAGTGAGGAACTAGGTTTGATGAGGAGGTGGCATATATCTGTAAAAGTGGCATTTAGAATTTAGAAAAAAAAAAGCCAACCCACAAACATGTAACAAATAGAGGGAAAATAACTAATTTGCCCTCATTATTCTCTTATCCACAAAAGGATAACTTTTAATATAGAAATCCCAACAGCTGTTTGTTCAGCTCAGTGTGAAGCCTTAGTACCAGCAGAGAAAGTGGGGAGGAGAGTGAAGTAGGTTTAGAATGAAATCTGGTCCTTTTTTGATATGTGAGCCCAAAGCTGCTTGCTTGCTTTATAGCAGGATCAAAGAGAGATATAGGGAAAGGTTAGTGTAAATTAAAATTGAGCTTTCTCATGCTTTCCTAAATAAAACAGCAAACTAAGTCAGACGAGCAATACAAATAATACTTTATATTAAATGGAGCTTTATCATTTTAATACATTGCTGTGCAAGGAGAACTCCCTTAACTGGCAAAGCAGTTTGCTTGGGTGAAAAGAATCTAATTAAATGCCCAGTTATCAGCGTAGACCTGAGGGCCTTAATGGCCTGAACTGCTTCTTTCTCCCTGATTTTTCTGAGGGCTGGGGGGAGGAGATGGAGGTTGAGAGGAAAGAAAGCAGGAAGTTCATACACCCCTAAATGAGTTTAAGAGCTGGATCAATATCCCAGCAATTGCTGCTCATTTCAGAGTGTCCCCCACCTATGCAAGAAGATGCCAAGTAATCTTTGACTCATATAATGGCATTCAGATTTGGAAAAAATTACCAATAGTATCTGATGTATCAGGAAATACCAGGAGCACTGTTATTTCTTCACGCTATCAACTCAAATAACCAGTAATACAGCAAAGCCCTATTCTGTTTTGTCCTGTCCTGTCCTGTCCTGTCCTGTCCTATCCTATCCTATCCTATCCTATCCTACTCTTTTTTTCCATTTTCCTTTTTTTTTCCCCTTCTTTTAAGAGTAAGCAGGCAATTCTTTGTAGGTTGGATAAACGGCATTTCAGCATTTAGAGACTTTATCTACCAGACATCTAACAGCTTCATGACAAAAGAAGGAAGGCTACTCTGACCCTTTGTGTGTACTCGGAACAAAAGAAATAGCTGATTTCTACTGCTCATCCACTGTGGTGTCGAATTAATATTGACACTTTGATTTGTCTCCATGCAAGGAGATGTTTTCCCAGTACCCCTAAATTTAGAACAGGTTGCATTTAGTTTATGCAACATGAAATATCCACTCCTAGTTTAACAATTTGTGTTTTCTTTGTGCAAAACTTAGAAGTAGATATACCTGTATTTCCACCAGTTCCAGAAGTCCCAGATGGGTGGGCATTACTAGTAGGCATTTAACATCAAATAACAGAGAAAGCGGGTTCTCCAACCAGAAAGCAAGAATAAGAAAAAGAAACAGGGAACAAAAATATTGAAATTAAAATGAGCAATACTAAAAAAGCCAAAAGTTTTTACTTATATTTTACTATTCTTAATTCTTCTGAATACGAATGTGACATTTTTATTAGGTTTTCCCCCTACAGTTTGATTAAATTGTTAATAACTACTTTGCTCTGGCAATCTCTGAGCCATTCAAATTGTAATTTTACTTTACTAGAGAAGGTTTGGTCCAAAAAAACTTTCTTCTTGGAAAGAAATAGGCTCTTAGTTCACAGAAGAAAACAAAGAAAAACTTAATTCTGACCTTAATGCTGACACTGTGTTCATAAAAATGGGCAGATTAAGCAGGGCCTAATTCTTCATCTGCTTGAATTTGGTAAGAGAGTTTTCATTCTCTGTTTGGGGTGAGAAAACAGACATTTAGCAGCTCTGGAGCTTGGTTTCTTTATCTGTAATATGCAGATAATAATCTGTGTCTCACTGTTCAGTGTAAGGATGGAGGGCTTGACCTTGCACACTTTGGCAGAATTTAGTCCCACAGAAAGTCTAGACAAGAGTCTAGTAAGACAGGAGGCCTGCTCCCCTTGTTAGTTATGCCAGCATTTGAAGGATCAGTCTCCAAGTTTTTAATCAGTGAGCACTAAGTGCTTTTTGAAAAGGTAAACATTGACCTGGATCATCTGTCTACAAACAACTCATACCACTCAGCTTATTCCTACTGGTTTAAATTTCTTTTTCTATCCCATGGTAAAATTGTTTCCGAAATAAGCTCTATCACATGGGATTTTATTGCAGTGATGCAGTGTAACCTTGTAATGTGTATAGCTACGTGATGCAACACAGATTTTTTTTTGAACAATTTTTAATGCCTTTTCCTGGTGCAGTTACAGACAAGGAGTAGCAAATTATGCATGTCCCATCAGTTGGTGAATAGCCCTGTTGCTGAATTCCTGAAGTCTCTCCTGGTAGCCAGTTGCCCAGAAAATGCTGTTCTTTGACGGAGAGGGCATTTGCTGCATTTAAATAGTTCTTACTTGAGCTGAAAACATGACAGTTATTAAGAAATAGACCCTGCCAGTTGCCCTTCTTTTCTTTTCATCCAGCCTCACCGAAGCCAGACAATTCATGGCTTTAACAGCATGTACAAGGCACATGTGGTAAGAAGAGTTCACTTACAAGCAGCCAAAGTGAGTGCAACCAAGCAAAAAAGTGAACAGTTGGTGAAGTGAAATGCATCCCTTGCTTCAGACAAAAATACAGTGGAATGAAAGATGCAGTAGACTGGCTTTCCCTTAAGCAGATCTAATTTCAAAATCTGGCCCTGGAGAGACGAACTTTTGCTTTAATTGAGGAGGTGGATCCCAGCTCTTTGTCACTTCATCAGTCAGCACCCTTTGCTGTAGCTTTAGCAATACACTGCAGAAGGCTGTAGGATTTATTCCCTGTGTTGAATAAGGCTTCCTACCTGGTGCTGTTGGGAGCTGGCGTGGCCTGGCTTCAACAGCACAGTGCAGGTCCCATCCTCTTCCTTCTGACACTGGCCTGTATCCTTCAAGACATAGTCATAGCCTGGCCTTAACTTTCCCTTTGGGAGGCTACAAATTTTGGTGACTCAAAGGTTTAGGATTGTTCCTTGCCTGTTGTCCACCTCCTTCCTCAGACATGGGCAGCGCCTTGCCCAAAAATCATTATGAACTGGAAAAAGGCAAGGGGAAAGACATTGCTCAGGTTGCAGCTTGATGTTTTGAGTTTCCCAGTCTCTAGCTAACATAATGATTTTGGTTAAAAGTGGTACTAAGAGTAAACACAGACCACCGTGCAGGCCTGCCTGTGCAAGCAGTAGTGTGTGGCGCAACAGGGAAATGCAGGATAACAATGCCGAGACGGTGAAGAAAAGATTTCATTCCCCTGCCCTGCTACTTCCATACACGTGGTGATCTGCCCTGGACACTGCAGGAGAAACACAGGTGTACTTTCCATCCAGTCCTCCATCCTGTTCCATCATGGTTGAACCGTTAGTTAGGATTTTTAAAAACTATTGTTCTGTGGCAGGTTCTTCTCACAGCTGTAAATTCCAGCTGTATTCTTTTTCCTGCTGCAAATTCCAGCTGTATGCTTTGCCTTTACTGTGTGTCCTTCTTTATCACTATACTCCCATGCTTTTCATGTCAGCTTCCAAAATTAGCACCATGGTGGATAGTGTTTTTCATGGGGGGGGGGGGGTTGAGGTAATGTTTGAGAAATTGAAAATTACAGAAGCGCTATTATAATCAGGGAGAAATTATGAACGTGGTGCTGGAGACTTCAGGCAGTTTCATTTCAGCTTCCAGGCTTGGAAGAGGTGTTGTGTGTTCCTTAGCAGGTGAGCAGACTTGTCATGCAGTTATTTGCCATAGTGGGACCTAAGAACGAATTTCGAGGAGGAATGAGATTGTCTCTAGTGGCACGGAGAGGCTGATGAGTGTGGGGGTGTGTGGCCGGTAGAATTAAAAGGATGCAGACAAACACAGGACTATAAACTAGGAAGCACGGATGGCTGTATACTCTGCAAATTATAGTGTTGTACAGTATATTTTGTCCTTCCCTGGTTTTCAGTGTGAGATGTTGTAGCCGAGGGGTTAGCTGTCATCCATGGCGTTCCTTCCTTACTCCTCAGATTTCTGGCTTATAAATGTGTGCTGCAAAATTAACTCAGGGAAGAGTGGAAGCAATGTGAAGAAGGAGAAACTGGTTTAGGGGCATGGTTTGCTTGATAAAAAAAATTACAAAGAAAACACATTGAATGTGGGAGCTGTGCGTGCTTTAGCCCTGAAAAAAATACAGGGACTGCAGGCCATTTCTTTCCTCTGTTGTATGTGGAGGGCAGAGTTTACACTCCTTCTTAGCAGATGCTTTTAAGCATGGACCCAGCCTCGTGATGATTTACCAGGAGGACATCATCATCTTTGGACCTTTGCCTATAGACTTACTCAGAGTAAAAGGCAGAAGGACCCTTCTGGACAATCTGGAGGGTGAATAAGAGAAAGAGTTACTTATAAACTGTTACAAATTGGTACTTGGTAATGGCTGTAGTGTTGATCAGACAATATAAGAGGGCCCCCAGTGGTTACCGCCTTAACAGCTGCATGTAAGTCAGCCAGTGAACATTTGCTTGTAGCTGCTCTAGTTTTGTTTTTATTGAAGAGCAAGAAGCATAAACATGGGACACACAGTCTAGAGGCTGCTTAAAGGGTTTCACTTGTTTAAAGTGTATGTTGAAATGTCAAGGCCTTCCCTGAAATGAAGGAGTTGTGCGTTGAGTTGGTAACACAAATTAGGCCAGGTCATCTAAAGCAGGGCCTTAAGTGGGGGTGCAGGTGGGGGGATCTCACGTGCTGTACAAGTAACTCAGTAACTCTTCAGCGTGGGTAGCCAGTGCAAAGACAGAGAATCCCCAAATGTGAGTATATGCTCAGCACAAAGACTGATTTTTGTTTGCTTTTATAGCTGGTTATCAAGTTAGTTGCTGAGGTAATGGGCTGCACCTCAATTAAAATCTACCTACCCCCACTGAAGCATTTAATATTTGTGTAAATATTAAACATTTATATGAATATTAAATGCATTTATTTAGAATTTATTCATGTTTACATTTTCCCACTATCTGAATAAAGATTACAAATGGAAAGTAATTTATTTATGCAGAAATTCTGCATGCATCAAACTCATTTGTCTACCAGCAGTGGGTAAACCATCCTCATCCATGTTGCGAGGTCTTAACCATGTCCAAACTCATATCCTAACCATGTAAGGGCAACAGTAAGCAGCAGTTCTGTGCTGTACAGTGGCTACTTTGTTCTCGCCTTCCTTATGGAGTTGTTGGATCCATAATGTGAAGGACGTGCTGACTTGTTTTACGATGTACCACATCGGGGAATGCAGTGCATGGTTTTCTGTTAGATTTGGAAAAGTGCAGGCTTGATATTAAAGGCTCATTTCTTTTTCATCGTTCAGCTAACTCATTTGCACTGTACTGTACTTTCCTATTCCTCCTCTTGATAGTTGCTGCTTTTATACCTATTTTGCAAGCCATATTTTTAGTCTAATCTGTACAGCAGTTGTCTAAAATTCCATAGTATTGCTTATTTCTTACCTATAACTCTTAATAAAAAATAGGGCTGTGCCAACCTATTATATCCTTAATAGAATATTCTAATGGTTATTAAATCAATTGACTCTGAATCTCACTTTAATAAATGAGTCAGACAGTATTTTCCAATTACTGTCAGCCGCCACCTTTCCAAAGAGCAGATTATTTTGATTGAATTTTTTAAAGCTGTTCAGCACTTTTTTTTTTTTTTCTTTTTTTCCCTGACTAAGAGCAAAGAGCAGTAGCTCTGTTCTGCAGGGAAGGAGAGCCTCTTGGACTGTATCTGACACTCCATTCCACTTCCAATTTATCCCAAATGGAAACTGAAAATGTGACATTTCACTGGCCCTTTATTTATTAATGATATCGTACTTTGCACTTACATAGCACCCTATCGAATTGCTTGCTAAACATAAACAGCTAGACAGGGGCCAGCGTGTAAACAGAGCCTTTTGCATCCTCTTTCCACATCTGGCACCTTTGCAAGCTCTGCCACACCCTGGCTTTTTCATGCCAGTGGGAGATAAAAGGCTGGCCATGCTTTTAAATTCTCTATGGAGAGCAGAGCAAGGACAAAGCTTTGTTCCCTCATCCTTCTGCAGTGCTGTGTGACCCAAGCAAGCAGGCAGTTGCGTGCTGGATATGTTATCTTAAACCTTTTCAAAGGCAGATGGCAGTGATTCTGGGTCTTCTGTGTGTGGTAGATAGTCCTGGACTCTTCCCCAGCTCCACTGTCCCAGTTGTATTAAAAGTCTTAAGGGATACTAATTAGGTCAGTCTATTAAAGTAGAGATTAAAAATTAACACCTCTTCTTTAGAGATGGGTAGTTTGAGAAACACAGGCCATACTGTCATGCCCAAGGTGATAAGAGTAAGTCAGTGTCAGAGTTTGGAACGAAACCCAGCACTCCTGGCTCTTCTGCCAATACTGTAACCTTATCTGTCTCCTTTAAATTTAGATCATGCTGATCTCATGTTCTTGAATTCAAGGACTGGAACCTTGCCCTTTGTTCCGAGGCCGTAGCTGGTGATGTGCACAAAATGGGTGAAAAAGAGTGTGAGGGGAGGGGTTGATAACTCCCTGGACAGTGGGACTTAGGAAAAAAGATTATTCTATTAGTTATACAAATGTAGTCATATTTTAAATGCGGTCTTTAGAACTAGGAGACTAAAAACATTTTATTTTTAAGAGAAAGCTTAGATTCTGCACAAATTGATGTCTCTTGCCTGGGGAAGCTTCCAATGTGCCCCAGGCGAGTGGGTGAGGGGATTTTTCAAACCCTGTTTATAAGCCTTTAGGAAAATCAGATCTGCAACATAGAGTAATCAAAGTGGGTTTGATGTTTGTGACCAGGAGATCGCCTTGGATCTGAGTGATATGGGTCACATTTAATGGGGTTCAATTCTTCTTGAACAAGTACAAATGCTGTGTAACTAAAATTAGTTTTCCTTCAGCATCAGGAGTGCATGCCTTTCTTCCTAGTTTTTCCTCATTAGCTAAGGTAGTGGAAAGAGAAAAAAGCCTTCTCTGTCTTCTGTAGCTCTGCATAAAAATATTTCTTTTTAGGAAGTCTTTCTCCCTTGGAATGTTTGAAGAACTCCCTGTTCAGTGTTCCCATGCTCAAGAGTGATTAGCGTGGTTCATTTACACTTTGCCAACAGTAACTCTGTGATTTGAGAATTGGCATCGATTATCTTCACCTTGACATGTGGAAGATCCTGAGATGGAGCTCCCTTTGTCCTAATTGCTTTGACTGTGTGTATCAGCACAAACAGTTTGATGAAGAAACTTCACCCTACAGGCTTCCTAGCCCGTAATTACCCTTTGTGGGGACTTGCACCGTCTTCAGAACTATCCGTTTGGTAATGACCACGGCAGGGATCTGGATGTAGGAGAAATGATCTGATCAGATGTGGCAGTCTTTACATTCCTATCAAGTTCAGGGAGGAAGAGATATTTATGTATGGCTTGTTGAGCCTTCCTCCTCTTTTCAGTACGCTGTTCTGCAGCTTTGCCCACAGCTGTGGGTTGCTGCCTGTTGGGAGAGTGAGGCATACAGCCTGCCTCACAGGGTGCGGCCGTCCCTCTTAGATGTACAGACTGGTGTGTGCCAGGTTCTTTTCCCTCATGCTCCCCTTGTGCTTGCATGGGCCATGCTTGTCTTCTCTCAGCAGCAGTAAAAGCAGAACACACTGGAAGCGTTTGTCAGTGATGGTGGAAAACCCCAAATCCTAGGCAACTCTTGAGAATCCACTAACATTTTCTCTGCTAAGGAAATAGCTAGCATATGTTTGATAAATGGTTGCTAATCTATCTATGAAGAGTGACAAAAGGTGTCATCTCCCTGATGAGGATGTGTCGCCTACCTCTGATCTGCCCCTGGGAGTCTATTGCACAGAGTATGTTCAGCCAGCAGTGCCTGACTGCCAGCGTAGATGTCTGGATGGGACATGTACCTCAGCAGCCTGTGCTCCGCTGCCTCAGTGGCAGTAGTCCGTAGGCACAGGATCGTCGGGACCACTGACCTTTTTCAGCTGACTCCCAGAGCAGGCCTGCCATTTCACACCCCTCTGATAGTCCTTCAGCGTGCGTGGGGCTAGGCAGGAACATTGAACATGGCTTTAACGAAGGATCGGGTAGAGGACGAAGAGAAGTCTGCGGTTTGCTGTGTGAGCGCACAGGCGATGGTCAGCCATGTTTGTCTATGCCCGTGGCACCATTCTGTTGTGCTAAGACTGACAGGAAGACAGGAGAGTTAAAAAAATGGCCACGTGCCAATGTGTCCATTTTAAAGAGCCAAAATGGGGTCCTACATTCCTCTCGCAGTCACTACGCGAAAAGCATGGTTTTACTATGAAAGGCAATGAAGGTGACCTATGTATGAACATTACAAGAGGTAGCTGTTCAGTCAGTAGAGAGCGAGCTCCCCAGTTAAGGACTGTTTTAAAGGCAGAAATTTTTGCCATCAGTGTGTTTTTACCTGTTCACCTCAAAAGAGGGGCCACCCCACCCCGATCTTTTGACTTTGTTGTTTTTTGTCTGCCCCTGGCCTCCTCATTATGAAGAGCTTTGACACCTCATAGAAAACCACATGATGGTGGTTTTCAGTAGTCCCACCTGCAGAACGGCCACCACCGCCGGGCTTACCTTGCGCTGTCTAAAGCCCACGAATTCCCAACCTTTGCTGATGATGCCATGACGTACGTGAAGGCTAAATTTAGCTTTCGGACTAAGAAGTGAAAGCTACCATTGAAATTTTTTCAATTCTGGTAAGTTACTAAGTATCTTTTTGAGAGGGCGTGTGGCCTCACTCAGCTACGCCGGCGCCCTGTCATGTTTTCTTTACCTTGGTGGGAGGATTGTTGTGCGGAGTACAAACGTTGTCTCTGCTCTCGCGGTCCACAGCAACTGCCAACCGCCAATGTCCGTCATTACGGTCAGTAATGGCTGCAGGCAGCGTTCTGTTCGGCAGGAGGTAGGCAGCGCAGCATTTAGGTGTTCGGGGTGGGCAGGTCGCTCTCCTAAATCACTCCTTTTCGCCTGAGAAACGGTAGGGAGCTGTGCCAGTCGCCAAGTGTTTTATTCCCGCTTGATTTTTAATAATCAGACACAGTATTTACCTGTGAGATCAATGCTACTCGTGTAGCACACCGGTGACATACAGAAGGACCTTTTCTAAGCGGCGCTGTGGGAATTGAGGCCTCTGCAGCAGGGCTGGAAGCCACTTCTTACCTAGCAACTGTTTCTAAGTAGGACAGCCGTTGACTGCCCTCATGGCGGAGTGGCTGAATCCTGCAGCACCCTCAGGAAGGGAACCTGGTGCCAGGCACCAGCCGGCCTTCAGAGGACAATGGAAGGAAGCGGCGGGGAGTGGGAAGGGTTTTAAAGCCGCAGGACCTTGACGGGAAAGCTGCGTCAGGAGGCGCGTGGGGACTTTTCTGAGCTGTTAAGAGGAGAAATGCAAATAAAGGGAAAAAAATCTAGGATTGTCAGAAAGGGAGCTGGGAAATCCTGCGGCTTGCAAAAGGTTTTGCGTGTGCCCCTGGGACTGGAAACATGGAGCGGGAGTGATGTAAGGGTGTAAACTACCCTCCACTGTCATGGTGGTTTTACAAGAAATGCCACGTCAGTCGGAGTGCCAAAAATGTGTGCGTTCGCAGTTCTTACCCATGATAGGTGGGATGATGTGTGATCGGCGCTAAATTCCTCACGCGCTGTTTTGCAAATGTACTCGGTCATGATCGGGTGACTCTGCTAAGAGACGATGTTTCAGGTTCCACTCATCATTTCGTACTGAAGTCTAATGCTCTGCATTCCTCTTCAGTGGTAATTGTATGTGGAAAATCCGTGCTTTTAATGCCCAGTTAAGCTTTGTACATTCTGAAACCTTCCAGGTAAAAGAATACATTAGCAGTCATAGGTGGTATGGGGCATCCAGTTTCCTGAGCTTAGGAAAGCAGAAAGTCTCTTCAGTGCATATATCATGCTGGACTGGCTCTTTGGTAAGACCTGTGGTGAATTTCACTTTTCCTTTGATTTCTCCCGCAGATGAAGGGCTGAACCATGAATGCAAACTCTGCAATCAGACGTTCGACTCTCCTGCCAAACTTCAGTGCCACCTGATAGAGCACAGCTTTGAAGGCATGGGGGGTACCTTCAAATGTCCAGTGTGCTTTACAGGTAAGAGGGGATCACTGCTTGTCCCAGTCGTGCCCTTAGCTTGCATGTGCAGAACTCCACTTACAACTGTGTCATGATGGCTTTAGGTCAGTTTTAGGAGGGAACTTTACATTTGTGCTCATTGGTGATATTGATTAGAAATTGTTTAGAAAGCTGAGCTTCTTGGAAGGTCAGGCATCCGTCTGTTAAGAACTGCATTTCAGGCTCTTCTATCGGAAGTTTGAGTTTCTTATAATTACAGAAGTGACAGTCTGTTACCTTCCACGGTATCATGTTCATTACCTTCATGTTCCAAACTTGCCAAGGTTAAAACTGCCCATAAATTTGTGCTTTAAAGCTACAGATGTTTCATCTAAAACGATGTAACTCAGAGCAGAACTTGGCCCCATGGGCAAGGGCTGCTAGACATAGCCTATGCAGCAACATTCTCCTCTGGTCGGGTAAGAAAGCCTGCTTGCGTGTGTTTGTTGGCTTGTGGTGAGATGAAACACCCTTGTAATGTCCTTTAGAAAGCAAACCATGCTCTCTTGCCACAAGTCAAGTTCTGCTTTCCCCTGACACAAGTCCAAGTGTGGAATAATCCTCCCCAAGTCAGTGGTGTTATTCAGTAGTAAAACCCAAGTGAGAAAATAACTTGACCCAGTAGGGCTAAGCACTGCAGTGTTTGGGCCATAATGAGGAACAGAAAAATGCTGTTGTTGGAAATGAAAACACATTAAAAGGATACCTACAGAGTAGCTGTGAGTTTTTTTAAGGACTTCTTAATAGAATATTTCATAAAATGATAACCTAAAACATAAGCATTAATATGTAGCTTACATGCCCAATTCTGCTTTACAAGATGAAAATCAAAAATAATCACAAACATGACAAAACACACTTTGGGTATTCTCACATCAATGGCATTCTAATTCTGGAAGCCATTCAAGGTTTCTGTACTCCATTAATAGCAGTGAAGGATTTTCATTGATAGGCAAATAGACCCTTTAATACCTTCATTTTACTTCTCTTTGTTTGGCAGCTCCCCTCCCAATAAAACCTAAGTGCGCGCTACAGAGGAAAATTAAAGTTGAATTTTTCATCTCTCAGATACCAGTGGCTGGTGATGATTATTACCTCACTGTGTTCAGGTTTCACACATGTCTGTGGGTTAGAAAATTAAAAAAATACATAGTTCATCTTCACTGCACAGCTTGTCATAGTAATGTCTGAGCGTGGATAGCACTGCCGTGAAGAGTTTGCCTGTTAGGCGTCAGTGTTCAATAATTCTTTCAGTTAGGCGCTTTTTTTTGTTTTTTAGTTTTATTACTGATTCTACTCATTTTTTTTCCTTGCCTTTGTGTACACATTATGAGGTGACCTTTTTTTAGTGTAATGCCATGGGTCTTCAATTTTCAAATTTAGGGGAGTTGTAAGCGCAGTATAAAAACTTGCATATGTAAGGAGCATCCGCTGATGGTTCTCCTTGTGAGCAAGATCCCTGATAAAACTAATCCTTTAATGTTTGAGCCAGTAGCCTTGTAAAATGTGTTAAAGAGTGTGAAGATATGTCGATACCAATCTGTGTGAAACACTTTTTCCTTTTTGCTGATGGGGTAAATAGACATCAAGCATTAATCATAAACAATGGTGTTTTATTAGCAATATGCCATTAAATTATTTCAGTATGTCTTGCTAGAATATTAACAAGAAGTAAAAATCACCAATATGAGTTTTATTTGGAAAATGGAATCTGATCTTTTTTTTTTTCAGGGTAATGAGAAATGTGATTAAAATGTATGACTCAGAAGAACAATATTCTGATGTTTTTTGTTGCCTTGCAATTAGAATAATTTTAATGATTAGGAGTGGAGTCAAAGTCAAATGCCAGCATCTTTAATAAATCCTTTCCCTGCTTATACAGATTAATATTGTAGATGCAAACTTTTTTAGGTCACAGTGCACCAGGCATCCATCAGAAGTCAGTGCTGCCAACCCAAACACTGCCTCTGGCATATACAATTTAATTATTAATAGTATGTCTCCTAGGTAAACTGTTACACAGTCTTAGGGCCTTGTTTTGTAGTCATTAAAATTGAACATGTTTATATTATTGAAACCCTTGCATTCCGTGTGTAGGCAGAGTTGATCTTAAAGTATCCAAAGAGAATTTACCTGCAGTTCTGTTTCACATTTATAGACATTGCCCCAGTGTAGCTGTGGGATATAATTTTTAGTATTAACACATTTAAATACAGAGCTGTTTGTTAGCTTTAACTTTAGGCACACAGAGTAAACAGGACTTTGGCATTTATGTTTTTCAGACCTGTTGGTTACTAGGAAATAAGTTGTGTGTGTGTGTGTGTGTGTGTGTGTTCAATCAAAGTGCAGTAAGCATGAAGAAATAATTCTGAAGAGAAAATGACATTTTTAAATCTTTAAATTTGAAATCTTCATTGGTTGTCCTGTTGAGGTCTTTTTTTTTTTTCTTTGTTTTGTTTTTTTTAAACTAGGCATCTGTTTCAATTCATTCACCTTAGAAGAAGGATCACGCTTTGTAGATAAATAATGTTTGTTGGTACCAATTATAGCAACAGTGTAATGTGAAATCAGAGTGCGCCAGCCTAATTTTACCTCTTGGAATTGCTGAGGGTTAATGGGACATTGTTTATAAAAAACTCTTCACTTGCAATATGAAATAATAAAAAGCTTGTTGTTTGTCTAATATTCCAGTGTTTGTCCAAGCAAACAAGTTGCAGCAGCATATTTTCTCAGCCCATGGACAAGAGGACAAGATCTATGACTGCACACAGTGTCCACAGAAGTTCTTCTTCCAAACAGAGCTGCAGGTACCACACTTGTTACCTGGGGGTTATAATAGCATTATGTATTTGATAGCTGAGTTCAAAGCTTTACTTGCCGTGACCTCCTCTGATACTTGCTCATCATCAGGATGGGAATGAGGGCAGGACAAGAGAAACTGCAGGTAATTCAACCCACGCTGCTTCAAAAAGGTGCAGGCGGAAAGCCACCTGGTACAGACCTGAATTTTGGGAGCCACCTTTGGATTCTTGCTCGCTAGGTTGTTGCAGTTCAAGATATTCTTGAGGAGAGAGAAATGGGCATCCTATTTTTCTGTCTGATATCCATAAAACATTTACTCAAGCAGTGAAATGGAAAATAAGTATATTCTTTTGTCGCTAAATGTGAAAAGCTAAGCGCTGAAGTAGGGAGTGTAGGGATGGGGCAAGGGGAGGGAGGGGGGAAGGAGACAGAATTTATCTTGGTTACCTGGTGGCCATTTCCCATAAATACTAACTAGGTGAGGAAAAAAAATAATAGGGTCAAACAAATGGTACACTGTCTTCTTGTGTACTATTGTCAGACTTGTAGTGATACTGTTTACTAATGGTAAACAAAAGGACATAGAGGAAGAAGTAAATGTTGAACAAGATCTGAAAACAATTTTGGACAAAGGGTTTATTTACTATATATTAATATTCTGCACTGCTTGTCTTGCAGTGAGAAGTGGTGATATGTTATTCCTGATGTGGTGTTACACTTTGAGACGGCAGCAGAAGATTGTTTCTAAATTATTTGAATTTCTATCGAAGTATTAAGAAAGGTTGACAAGAGGAAAAATTTTCAGGGTCTCTGAAGGTCTGTCTATAGGGATGGAACAAGGAGAAGTATTTGTACAGTAAGGACTTTCCTACACCATCCACCATGTGATTTTCTTACGGAATGAAGAGGTTTTTCAGCACTTAAGGTTTTTCAGTAGTTTTTTATAGCATGGGCCCCCATCTCTAAGTCCTTTGACTGAGGTGTCCACAATTAATTTTGCTTTGGACCAGAGCTGGATTTCATCTCATCAACAGAAGCAAAAGGCTAGTGAGGCATGTGCACACACAGGCCCATTTAGTATTTCACTTACTGAAAGTTTTACACGCTGAAAACCTGATATTAATGTTTGGCATGATGATATGAAATGTTTCTTTGGAGAAAAAAGAAATCAGAGTGTTTAAACTATGCATGAATTCATTGTCTGGGAGATTGGCATTTATATCGATGGCACTGCATTTTCTCTTTCCTCATTTCTTTCTGCATGAAAACAATATGGAATAAAGCCTTTCTGATGGCCTTCCCTGCCTCTGTCATGGGAGCTCCTGTAGCACCTGCAGTAACCTGTAACACTGCAAGGTGCCTGTGCTGTATCTCTCTCCTATTTTTAATAGATCCAAATCTGTTTCATTTACTGTCCATATCAGGTATTGCATGCAAGCTCTGACCCAAAATGGAAGAGGAGGACAAGGAAAAGAAAATAAAAAGTTGGCCGTTTAGGGAAAAAGACCGTCATACATAGTGATGGACAGGAAGAGGGAAGATTGAGTTCTGAAGTCAGAAAATGGTCTGGGTTGTGTAGAAAGTTATTGGACTTGTGGGAAAAATAAAGGAGAAACTGAGTGGAATGTGGAAAGGTCAGAAACTAATTTTGTTGTATGAGTTTCTTTCACAGCATGGTTTTTGTGGAATCATTTTCTTTGCTTTTTTTAGTCAAAATACTTGTTGGGTTCTTTTGCAAAGTGTTTCCAATAAGGTGAAACTGCTTTTTCAGGAAAAAAATATTTAAATCTTTTTCGCTTACTGATTTTCACAAATTTTGTTGTTCATCACTGATTAATCAAAATGAGGAAGTAGGGAGAAGTAAGGACATGAGCAGTTTCTGGAAAGAGAAAGGAGAGATTGTTAGGGAAGAAAGACCAAAAGGAAAAAAAAAAAAAAAAACCTCGGCAAGAGAGAAGGTGCAGGTATGCAAAAGACAATTATGAAAAGAAAGAAACAAGAACAAGAGAATAGAAATTAGTTTTAACAGCAGAATTCAGACTGGACTTTAAAAAGGCAGAATAGGTAACTGGATTCTGAAGGTGCAAAATATACAGAGATCCAGGTATAGTTGTGACATGTACAATCACCTCCTTATTAGTCTGTCCCCCCTAAAATATGCTGTTGTTTCAAAATACATGGAGTCCCAAGCAGCTGCCTTCAGCTTTTTTATTATAATAAAAGCACATGGTTTTCTACTCAAAATCCATCGCTGCCCAAGACTGAGGGCAAGATTTTGCTCCCTCCATCTAAGCCTAATTCATTAGAACTTCAACATAACTGAGGCATCTGGTTTTCTAGTGAAGGGCACAGAAGGATGTCACTACAGAGAGACAAACTATGCTTTACATTGGCTAGGTCACAATCAGTGTGTTGTTGTTCCATGCTGCAGAAGGCTCTTAATAGACCACATCTCCATACCCTTAGAGGCAGCCTCTCTCTGGCTTATCTACAGTTGCAAAAAGGAAAAGGTATTCATTTTCTTATTCACTTAATTCATTATGTTTATTATTTTAATTAACTTGGGTAGCCCCACCCCAGATGAGAACGCATTATGTTTAAAAAAATGCAGTACCATCATGCCATTTGCATTTATTTGTTAGCATCACTGGCTTTATGGTCTTACCTTCAGTTATCTACCCAGGCTGGTGAAAGGGCAGCAAAGCACTTAGGCAGAGCAGTAGGTACTGACCTTTGGAGTCTGCTTTTGCTGAAAATACATTGATCTCGAGCTCACTCTCATTTAAAACCTATTCTAGAAGGCATCGCTTTGTTCAGGCTATCTACCAGCTGAAGCAGTGGAATCTTTGTCAACTAGCCTCCAGGTTATGTTTCTCTATCTTTTCACATTACTGTGGTTTGTGTTGGGGCTTGCAGCGTAACAGTGTATTTATTCCCTCTGTCGGGAATGGTTCCTTGCTTTTAATTTAAACACGCACATAAAGTGCATCTCCCATGCATGAGAGATGCTAATCATCTCAGATTAGAAGCCACGGACAGTGCTCCATGGCTGTAGGGCAGAGTAGGAACATCAACAAGGTAGAGCAGAGCAGAACACAATAGCATAGAAGCCCTATCCACATGTATAGTGTAGCTGATAATTAAAGGGAATGAATACAGAAAATAAATGCATTATAATGATGCTTAACTTGGTGTTTGTCCCAGTGCGATTCTTTGCTTAGCATTTTCTGACTCCTGTTCCGGGAAGAGTAGGCTATAGGAACATAAGAATCCCCACACACTACGTTCATCTCACCTTGGGGAAGTTACTATCCCCTCACTGCCAATCTTCTCAAAGCAAAACACAAGTAGGACTCTCTTTAGAAGTTTCCATGATTTCACGCCAGATTCGTGTTAGGAATGCAAGACAATCCCATAGGACCACATTCTAGTGAGAACAGAGTAAATGACCAGTCCTGAAAATCAAACCTGCAATGTATTACTCAACCTTTAAGTTGAAATAATGAGATTTTACAGGAATTTGCTCTTTCTTTTAAGATCATCATAGCTCGCCCTTCTCCCACCTTTGAGACTTCCTTTAAATGGCTTTGTGCTCCATAGCTATTGAACCAGATTTAAATTTTTGGAGATACTACCTCCATAGAAAGGAAGCCAATGGAAACTGTCTGTAACCGTTGGAAGTGTATGTTTTAAGAGTGTTCTGAGTTGTGAATTTTCATACTTATATGTTCAAAAGGCTATATGGTGTATTTATGCTTCTGAAACAGAGTTTTAAAAGTATGTCCCTAAAAATGTTTATTCTTTAGAATGGAAAGCTTTTAATAAGACATGCATAATACAATAAGAGCTTTTCAGAAATAGGCTTGTAACAATCTTTAAAATCAGAAATATATCCCATCTAGGTATCAGATAAGGAAGCTGCAAGGTAGGTGTATTTATAGGGTGCCTAGATGTCTACCAAAAGTTGAAACTCTTCTAACTGAATACCTGGAGTATGACCATACAGTTCTCTGTGCAGGGTGGATATAACTAAAACAGTCTTCTCCATCCATCATGCATAATACTGAACTTTTAATTAATAAGGAAGCAAAGAAACTTATCACTAGTTTAACTTAATATTGAATTTTCATTAAATTATGATAAAGTAATTTGTGCCTATTAAAACTTTCCTTTCTTGTCCTCGTGCTGTTTCCAGTGCCTGTTTCTTTCACCTTAGTCTTTGGACTTAGGCTTAGGTGTTTGAATGGGTGTTTATGCTTCCCTTGTCCCTGATTAGAAGTAGTCATTCCTTTCCTATTCCCAGTCCTAGTGTTACTTCCATAGTCAGTACAACATATCGTTGTGTTTGTGGGGAGGAATGAGACACTCTTGTGGGGTGGTACCCAGAGTGAATGGATTAATTTTAGATGTTTTTAGATGTTGCTGGGTCAGAGAGGTACCAAAGTCCGGTAGAGTTGCTGAATAATTGTGCAGGTTTTATCAGTGATGACAGTTAGTTCTGCATACGATACTAGCCAAGATTACATGGCCTCTCAGGACCATTTTGCCCAGTACAAAAATTATATCTCTTTTTAGTGAATTAGAGAATTTCCTTAACATTTGTGACTAATAATTAGTTGCCCCTGGGGTAGTAAAGCGTCCCCGCTTTACAGACATGAAAACTAGGGCAAGAAATAATTGGATCAGCAGTTGCTTCCCATCCTGTTCAAAAGGGGCCTGGCCTCAGTGATTCACGCCCTTGCTGCTTCCCGTCTGGACTCCATCAGTGCAGAATACCTGGGCATGAAGCCATCCGTCTGTAGGACATTCCAGCTAACACAGAGAGCTGCAGCACCGTTCCTCAGTCGTAAAGGAGATCAGGAGCATATTCAACCTGCTCTTTTGCTGTCTACACTGCCTTCCTACCTGTTTGTCCAGTTGTGCTCTAAGACTCAGTCCTTAATATTCTTGGTGGACTGGGCCCAGTACATGTCAGAGATCACCTGAAAAGTTCTTCCCACTTGGTAACAATGAAGTAGTTGACAGCCCAGCTTTGTGAGTGTTTTTATTAAAGAGCTGAAGCTTGTTTACACAGGAGCTAGAACTTTCTCACAGGCTGGCCTGGGAGCATGGAACAGACTCCCACAGCAGTTAAGTATTACCGTGAATGTCCTCAACTTATGCTTCTAAGAGTAGGGTGCACCTAGAGGTGCCAAAGGCTCTCTTCTCTCCTATAAACATGTACTTGCATGTAGATTTCTAAACCTTCCCCAAAACCCCAACTCACAACAACAGAGCTCTTCCAAAATGGAATACACAGTTCCTTCCCCAGGGAAAGGATGAAAGAAAGAATGAAGCACTCATAGCAGATGTTACTCATGTCGCTTAAAACAGCAGAGGAACATTCTCAGCTCCCGGTGCAAGCAGCTGAAGCAGAGCAGGGCAAAGGCAGCATAGAAGAGTCTCCAGAAGGTCTATGTAGCTTTATGTGTGTCCCTCTCTGGATGTCCAGTTTTAACATGTTCATGTTCCAAGGTTAGCACTGTTGAAACTACTCTTCCAGTTTCTTCCTCATTTCTTTAAGGGTTAATCTTTCCAAAGATCTCTGCATTGTAAAATGCTCCCAAAGATCTCAACATTTTAAAACGCCCTTTAAAATGCCCTTGACCTGAGCCGGAACAGAACTAAGCAAGCTCTAGGCTATTTCAAGAACTAAAAGACTTGACTGAGACCTTTAGTGGAGACAGTAGCAGAGCTGGGATTCAAACACTATATTCTCTCATTTGGGGGTCAGCTAGAGAAAACTGCTAATTAACCTGGGCTGGGGTTGTCTCCTTGTGGCAGAGCCCTTCTGGGGCTGGCTGGGAAAGAGATTGGTGTGGGAATAGCATCCGCCATAGCAGCAGCGGCACCGCTACCTCCATATAGGATTGTTTTGCCAAGGCCCCCACAGTAGTTGAGTCTGTGTATCATGTAGGTCCCAACGGCGAGCCTTCCATGACAGCAGGGGAGATCATGAATAATTTATACTCTTTACACAAAAACAGAGACAAAACTTTCAAACCTGCAGGTGAAGTTAGATTTTTAAGGATGTTTTCTTCACAAAGAAAAGGCCTCAAAACATTTTTTTAAGTGAAACTGGAGATTAGCTCTGGCATTTCTAGGTCCCCAAACTCTTAGGGTGAGGAGTGGAACATAGATGCTGGCTTTCTAGGCCCCAAAGGCCAGGAGCCAGCAGGGAATAACTTCGTCAGCTCTTCTTAAAAAGAAGCCTACCTGAAATCCAATTAACAATCAAAGCTTTAGGCCAACATTTTCAAACTCAATGGCCTATTTCTGAGAGGGTGCTGAGCACCTCCAGCTGCAGTTAAGGCCAGTGCAAGATGCTGATGCTGAGTACATCAGGAAATCAGGTCATAAATGCCTGAGGTTAGGAACCTTGATAAAAGCATAGGTGCTGAGCAGCCATAGCCTTGTTTAACGTTTCAGCAAAACACTTTTGATGCCTAAATACAGGTGCCACATTCAGTAACGTTGGCCTTAGTCCTTAGCAGGCAATCGGGTTGCTTTTGTCAGATCAAATGACTAGGAGTCAGGAGAGCAGGATTCAGTTGAGAGGTCCGGTACTAACTTGCTCTACTTAACCATGCATGCTCTCCATCTCGTGAGTGTGGATGATGATAATAATACGTGTGCCAGAGATACTAGGATTGTAATTAATGCTTATGTTTTGAGGGAACTAGATGGAGGTGCATGCATTGCAAGTATTATTAGTTCGAGTGCTTTTTTTCCTGAACCCTTACTGTGCTTTCTGTTTCAGATAGGTACATGGATATTAGTGTGCCCCAGTACGTGCACTGAGTATTTTTCCATGTCTTCCAAGATTTAAAAAATTCAGGCTTGTGTTCCTGAGGCTTGAGACTTCTTTCCCTAGAAGGGAGAATTATTTCCTTAGCAAATTTTCTCAAAAAGGCATTCAAGAGAAGCATGGTGGAGGCATTCATGCATTAGCTCTTTAAGGACATACCTTCAAAGTGTTTCCCCTACAAGTCTTTTGCTTCAATGTCAAACAAAGTTTAAATACCAAAAAAAATACTTTGAATTCCCTTCTAGTGCCCCTTCCCTCCTGGGGATTGAGGGGCGTTACGCCCATATTAGGTTTTCATGCGGTAATTCTTTTCTAAATGAGAAATTTCCAGGTTTGGAGCTGTGAGTTCACCCGCCTTTGATTGGCCTATTCAAATGTAAACACTCCCTGTGGGTACTTCGTTTGTTCCTGAATATTTATAGCACATTGCAAAGCCCACCAAGCCCAAAGTGCCAGAGTTTTTCAGGGACCATTTTGATTTCACTAAATAGTGCTTTACAAAGATGGGCTGAGTATTAATGATTCTTACTTGTCTCCACATACTCCATATACTTGTAACTCTACATGCAACACTCAGCCTGTGAAACTTTCTGCACTTTTTCCTGTAAATAAGCAGGAAACAATGTGTGCACGACATCGCTTATACGTTCCCTGAGAGAAAGTTCCTTAAATTTCTGAGCAATTGAATCACAATTACAGGTTTGATTTTTTAGATGCTTGAGTGACATTATTGATGAAATTACAGAATTACTTGACCAAGACAGTGTAGCAGTTAAGGGATGAATATTGCCTTTAAATAAACCATTTTAATATTGAAAAGAAATTCAGAGTTAAGGAACAGTAAAATGGCAAAGGATTGAAAGCTAAATATACTGTCCAAAATAAGTAGTAAGCTACACCCACAAAGTACCCATAAAAAATAAGCAAAAAAGTATATTCCTTCTCTTTCAAGCTGGGATGGAGTCATGCCCAGATGTGTATATGCTTGAATCTATGTCTTTGTTTTGCCTACTCCTTCTTGTTTATGCTCCTGTATGCCTGGATTCTTTTTGTAAAATATGGGTATCTGTTTTCGAAAAAATCAGTAGCAACAAAGGTTGACCCATACTTTGGATCTGTTCTCTTTATTGCTGTGTATGGTCAACAATAAATAGATTCTGCAGAATCAGGTAAGATCCTTGTGACTGCAAAGACTGTGTCATGCAAATATGTTAAGTGAAGTTTGTTGCCTCCAGTCTGAAAGCAGCATGAAACCATGGCAATCAGAAGATAAGCTCCACTGTTCCTTTGTCTTTTTAAGTGTTGACTCTGAAACATATCAGTGACGTTACATGTCAACATTAACATCATGACTTCTGATTGTTTTAACAACTGGATCGGCAAGGTGTGCGAGATTTCAGCCTAGAGAAGCAAATCAGAAGTTGCTGCAGAAAGGAAAATGCACGGAAAGGCAGAAGGAGGAAACGAAAGGCAAAGGAGTAGAAAAGAAGTAGAAAGGAGATTATGGGGCAAAAAAAGAAACAAGATAGAAATAATAGCGCTTGGGAAGGCGAACATTTTTCTGCTGAGTGATGCTGATAATAATGATAAAGCACTTGTAAAAATAAATCATGATAATAATAAGGGGAAGTTCAATTATTACATAAAGGCCAATTTCTAACCTCAGTCCTTGTATAAACCTCTGTGAACATCAGGGAGTCCTGTTGTAGATTGAGGGCAGGGAAAGCAGAAAATATATTCCCTGGCCCACAAATAATCATTAGAAATTGAATTCTGCCCTTTGCAGAAAATGAGGTTTTGTCATCTGTGCCCTGAACGTTTCAGCCTACATCTTGCCATTAGTCAGATCAGTTGGCTCATACACCTGGAGTAAACAGAAGAAATAAGCACTCTGTTTGCATTTGAATAATTTCCTTGGTAGATCAGTTCAGTTCTCTTAATTGTCCATCCATTAATTTCTTGCTAATGTAGCTGATATCGATGATTGATTTTCTGTGCTAAACAGGAAGCACCACTTCTTCATTCTAGGACACATTCCTTCCTACAACTGCCCTGCTGTTAGCTACCAGTAGCTGCCATTATATTATCTTTCATCTGGCCCAGAGCTGACAACAGATGGCCATCTCAGGGACTGCCATCAGTGTGACTTTATGAAGCATCCAGCTATGGTGTACTGAGGAGCTTCATGGCCAGTTCTGCAAATCTGCCTCCCTTCCCCCCACCCGGCTGCTGGCCCCCCCTCACTCCATCCCCATGAATAAGCTCTTCATTCCTGGCTCCACTCTTCACTGGTCCTGCGGTTTCCCAACGAGTGATGGCACAACACTATCACTGAAAGTTTGCCGCTCAAGATCTGCCCTCTCTTCCCTCCACAGCACTGGCAGAAGGTTGCCGTGGCCCCCCTATACCCCAGCATCCTCACCTCTCCATGGTTTCGATGTACCAAAGTATAGGTAGAAGGGCTCTGTAGCAAACCTGCCACCTCTTAAGGTCTGTAGTCTGAACCCTACCTTCTTCTATCAGAGAGCTTAGCTTGGTAGCCCTGCTTGTCCTCAAGCTCCAGGGATTTGGAGAGAGGGGATGTTTGTTCTTTGGTTTTTTAATGTTCCACAAGACATGCTGCCAAACCAAGATTGAGTATATTAAGTGTGAAGGAAGCTAAAATATCGATTAGAACCCAAACTGGAGAAAAGTATAAAATTCACAAGCATCCTGATTCCATTGACACATTAGATCATTTGGAAAAGCTGTTTCAATTGGGTGGCTGCTGTGCATTTTGGAGAAAGATATATTGTTTGCTCTTGACAGAGTTTTCTAAAGCAAGGTACCTCCAGAGCTGAACCCGTATTTTAAGAGAAATTCACATTTGTATCCTTTATTGTGATATTTGCAGCAAGTCTACAGCTAGTAACAGTCTCTGCCCTCAAGCTATAAAGGAGTAAGTCTCCATTGTTGGAGAGAGAGCAGCCTTCTGTGTGAAAGGCTGAGATGTGGTAGGCAAGATGAATAGTGCTTAAAAGCAGTGCTTGCGGTGCTGTCATTTAGAACAGGAACACTGAGGATTTAAACGAAAGTGAAAGACATGGTAAATGAATCCTTTAAAATTGGTCAAATTTTCAGCTGCCTAAAATAACAAGATTTCTCCATTGATAGGTTCATTGAGTAGGAGGAAAGTTGGGAGGGGATGAATTCCCCTAGGGAGGAGGTGCAGATAGTTTGTGAAAACAAGGTGTGGTCAGTGATTCATGAAGAGAAACGTCCAGGAAACCAGTAAACAGCAATCTTGGCTCAAAAGTGGTGACTTTCCTTCTTTTTCTCTGCCCACCCCCAAAAAAAAAAAAAAAAAAAAAAAAAGAGCATCATTAGATTGCTCCATTCCAAACATTAGTCAAAAAGACTCAGATGCAGATGGCTACACAACTGGAGCTGTTCGTTACAAAACCCCAACCAGGAAGAACAGCTTCTAGGTTTAGCTTTTCTACCTGTTATTGGGGTCAGGTTCACCACGCTTTGATCAAACTGAGGCTGAAATATAATTTTGGATGTAAAAAGAGTGGATTTTTGCAGGCTCTCGTGATTTTTTTTTTAAGTTGAGCTTCCTTTGTGTTCAAAGCTGAAATTGAGTGTCCTCCACCCTGTTAACAAGGGAAGAGAGAAAGATGATTCAGTTCTCGTGAACCAATACTGCTGAGTTACACACATTTCTACATGCAGCTTTAGTTGTTTATCTGTATTGTTATAGTCTCATTTTGCAGCAGACTCACTAGACACAGTCAGTGATCATGGGTGTGTAAATCTGCTTGGGGATACTCTGTCAGTGAATACTCTGCTTCTCCCCATATTTTGTATAGATGTGTGCCATGTAATATAAAGAACCTGGGATATTGTTAAATATTAGTAGTGCGTTTGGCTTTGCTTTGCATTTGTAAAGGTGAAAGGTGATTGTGCAGGAAAATGGAACAGTATATTTGCTGTAAGACAGGCACTAAGAACTCACTCCCATGCTCAGTTATAATTCATGACTGTACTGGTGGGAAGCCCTTATCCCTCTGTGGAGTTAATGCATCTCCACTGTAGCCTGCTGAGAGCACCCTGTGTCCCCTCCCACCATCTGTGCATTTACTTGCATGCTTTCTCTCTCTCTCTTTACTGTGAGATCTCTTGGTGTTAAAACTGTCAGACTACTACTGTCTGGTAAAGGTGGCTTCATGATGTGTATTAATGTTGAATTGTCATTTAAAGGGTGAGGAGGTAGGAAAGGGATATGTTACCATTTGTTTTAAGCTCTTGTTAGAAAATGCTGACGAGCAAATAGAGAGGTAGGTTTGTTACCTCAAACAGCAAACAGCTTTGAACAGTGTACAGACATTGCCACAATGTAGGGTAACAGCTATTAATGGCAAATGCATCTTTGTTCCCAATCTGGGCATATTTTGCTCTTTCTTGGCACAGTTTCTCTATGTGAAGGTGTGAACCAATGGCATTGTAAATGGAATAATATTTATTTGCCCATCAGCTGGCTTAGCTGACAACTGTTTTATTTTCTATAAGTTGATCTCCTCTTTTAGCTGAAAAGCCCTCTTGCAGGCTGCAAGTTAATTGCTTCTGTTACCTGAGACTTGAAATTCATGTGACCAAGTACTATAAACTAGCACAATCTTACTTAAATAGGTAGTGTACGAGGATTTTTTATTATTATTATTGCTGTAAGGCACTGTCAGAAGACCGGTGAGACTGTCTAGCTTCGAAAGAACTGAACTCAGTTCACAGAGGTTTGAGATGATGCTTTGTCAACCTGGCACCTTACTGCAATATTAGACTCCGAATATGGTTAAAAGACCATGTACTTGACTGTCACAGCAATATTAATTTGCAGTGTTTCACTGAATGTAATCTTATGTAGTCTGTTGTTTGTATTCCTTTAAAACTTATAAATCAAATCCAGACCTGGAATACCAGAGTATGAACTTAACAGATGTGCTGCCATAAGGGACCTGCTAGGTTATAAACTGCAGAAATGATCTTTTTCTATTTCAGATTCCTAGCTTATTCCAGGGAGATTTAGGAACCACAGAAGTAAGGTGGAAGGTCACGTGTTAGGACGGTAGCACCCACCCAACGCTTGACGTTGGGTGTAATTGTCAGGAAATCCACCTCTAATCGTTTTATTATTCAGTCATAGCATGCTGCCGAAGCTCCTGAGCAAAAGTAGGGCAAGAATGACTTCACTAGCTCTGTGTCCAGGTTTTCTTAGGTGAAAGATCACTTTGAGATGACACAGCTGAGTAGTCAGCCTGAAATCCTACTTGGTATTTTATTAATTTTGCACCAAGATAAATCCTGAAATTCTGACAAACTCCATGACAGGTGAAATTCCTTCTTGCAGAATCTGCTCAGCAAGAGGCTGCTCATTTCGTTCTGTTCGGAGGCAGGCAACAGGAGGGCAGCTTTATAATCAGCCCTCAAAGGAGCCTCGGCCGCCCCAGAGCCTTGGACTGATTGAATAACTCCTGGGCCTCTTCCCCTAGGCCTCCATCAGCAGGGGTCCTGTGGAAAGCAATCTCCCGCAGACTGGCACTGAAGTGAGCTTTAAACTACTATTTTCTGCTCTCCAGAGGAGCCTGGAGTACTAAAAGATAGATGGACTGCAGATATTTTATGAGAAACTGTCAGAAGAAGAGCAGAGTAAATGTTTTTTTTCCTCCTTCTTTGAGTCACACGCTGCATCACTGTAGAATTTTTCCCAGAATTTTACAATGAAAGTTCGAAATTAATTGGTTGCTAACCTTAATTTCCCTCCCTCCCTCCTCTTTTTCTTTTTTTCCCTTCCCTCCTCTTCTTCTTTTCTTTTTTTTTTTCCTTAAATATTCACTTGGAGGCCCTTTGCTTAACCACAGTTGCAGAAAATCAGTACCATTTGCACTGAAATATTTATAATGACAGAATGAAAAATTGGATTCATTTTCTGGCCTGTAGCCGAACAGTCTGCAACTTTGCGCAGCATTGTTTAGCATCTCTCATTCCTTCCTTTCATTGGGGTCGTTTTCAGACACATGCACGCGCTGCCCATGCTTCAGAGGAATGCTTAGCAAAACACAGAGCCATTTTTAATCTCAGCCTTGAGAAAACAACTTGTCTCTAACCTTGCCACCATTTGTGGGGGGAAGCAAAGAGGGGGTCCCAGGGAAGCGTGTAGAATCCCTCTTACCGAAGAGATTATAGAGGATGACATGCAGTAATATGTCATCTACAGCTAAGCAGCGTACGGCTGGAATTTAGCAAGTTGCTTCCTTGTGTTGCAGGGAAGGCAGGTCAGACTTAGCACCGGGCTGGATAGCAGGATCTCTCCAGTAATTCCTGTTCTGCCACCAGTTCTCTCGGTGGCCTTGGGAAACTCATTTGCCCACGAAGGAAGAGATTGTGTGTGTGTGAACACAGACTGTGCCTGTAAAAATGCCCTGTGCTTCTTTGCACCTCCAGAAAACAGAGGATGCTGGAACTGTACGTATTTACTTCCCTCGCAGCAATGGTGCGAAGGTGAAGTGGTTGATGTTTGCAAAGTGCTTTGAAAATAAAAGTGCAGATCCTCAGGCTCCAATTTGCATCCCCCGCCAGAAGAAAAGGTACCTTAGTCAGACAGCCAAGGATTCCCTTAGTACGCAGCAATTCCTGTTTATTTTGCTAGCTGGTTCTGTATCACTCCCTTTTGGTCCTCACAGGCGTGTCTCAGACTCCAGTGAATTCCAGGGATTTTTAATTGATATAACAATCCCGTGGGGGCTATTAGGAGCTGGTATAAGTTCAGGCAGCCTTATGAATGCTGTAATCTGCACTGAGGACTATGGTGGCCCAAGATTTGAATGTTTAGGCCGCATGGGTTTACAAAAATATACAGTGGTTGTATAGGAATTAGTCTGAAAATGTACACAATTTAGCAGAGAATGGTAAGTCTCTGCAGATGCCAGATTGTTGTGCAGAAATTAATAGAGAAATATATCTATGCAAAGTGGTGATTTCAAAACCCCTTAGACATGATTCTCTGGTGAGTTCTGTAGACTGTCTTGACAACTGTGTTAGTTTCTGGAAAAGCCCTGTGGCCAAAATGTTAATCCCTGATGCCTAAAAAGAGGCTCCTTGAGACCATACTGGGCCCCCTAAGGAAGTGGGTTGGGTGCAGGGGTCGGATTCTGCAAGGTGCTGAGAATCTCCTGAAAATGTAGGTGCCAGAAATTGCCTACTAAGGTTCAAAAATGTCATCTTGCTGACTTCACCCATATCGAATTTACAACATAGCTCTATTGCTGATAGCAGGTATCTGTGTATAGTACTAAATTCTGATCTCTATTCCACATCACTCATCTGAGCACAAATTTTTTGTTTGGTTTCTTCTGTTAGAGCTTCAAAATATTGGCTCCCTCTCAGTGGTCTTAGGAACACAGTCCGAGCGGGTGTGCCTATAAGCAGTAGGAAGGGACAGACATCTGCTGTAAGCGTCAGTACAGCTCAGTTAACACTGCACAGCATTCTGTGGTTTGTGAGCAACAGATACTTTTTATCATTCAAAAGTTTCTTACCAACTTGCAGATTTGCCTTTTTACCATGTTCCCCAAGATAGTTTGACAGCTCAGCCTGAAGTGATGAGCGTTCTGACACAAACTGCATTGTGTCTTAAAAATTTTGCCTGCAGTTGTTTTACTGTAGTATTGCTTTGATTTGAAAAGAAACTTTCTACAAAGTGGTGTGTTTTAGGATATAACAAAAAAAATTCCAATATTGTGCTGCACATATTACAGAGATTTTCTGCTTAGCCCTTATTGCTTTCTGGTTTTTTCTTTCTTTCCTTCATGTATGTAAAAGGAGAACAGTATAATTTTGGTAATTTTTAACAGTTACTGAGAAGCAAAAATAACAGAGACAAGAAGGAATGTGAGCTTTAATTGCAAATATTAAATAAGTTTTTAAACTGACATTTTGCAAGCAGATTGCCCTGACAATTTAATGACATTTTAAGGGAAAGCCGTATCCCCAGAGTAGGCTCTTTCAAATCCAGAAGTATTTCTTTGGTTGAGCTGACCGGAACACAAATATACAGTTGTGTAAAATGCCTTAAGAAGCTGAAAAGATTTGTGGGGACAATAGACTATAGACCACAGTGAAGTGACAGTGCAGATCTTGCTGATGCTAATGGTACGGTACAAAACTGTTGCTGAACATCAGAGACCATAAGAGTAGCCCCCAAACAAACGTTTTATCTCATTGTTGAAGACAGTACCTTTCTGGGAAAGCTGCTTTCTCTGCAGGCCTGAACCGTTGTGTTCGTTTTGTTTTTCTGTTTGGAGTGCCAGTCTGTTTACTAAAGTTATTAGTTTATAAATTTTGCCAAGGTAAAGTAACTGTGAGAGCTTTAAATTAGAATAAGTGCCACTTCTGTGTGGCAGGTTCCTTTGAGGACTGATTAGAAAGCAGGCCTCCTGTTGCCTGCCCCTTTATGCATGGCACTATTGCTGTGGGGACTTGTTTATAGCTTACCTTTGAATTTATGTAAGTGTGCACCGTGGTATGATGAATCGCCCTCCAACAGCAAAGATTCTGCTTTTTTTTTTTTCCTGGGATCAAGATAATACTTCACTTTTAAAGAGTTAGGTAGGTTTTATTGTAATGAATTAAAATTAACTTGGAGTAGCAAATTATCTAAGACCGCAAGGGTTATAGATTAGCCTCACCATAGCTACAGCACATCTTTTTGTAAAGGAACTAAACTGCTGTATTTCAGACACCTTGGAACTAAACATAGACAGCAAATGTGTGTAAGTAAGTGTTGTGTCCAGTTACATTCCTCCTAAATGTGATTCTTTTCACTCAGTCAGAAGATTGCCACTCTAAAAACCAGTCCTAACGGGCAACAAGGGGTGAAAGCGGCAGCTGCACAAGGCTGGATCCCCTAGCAGGAGATAGCCTAGGAGACAGGAGTACCAACCACAGCACCACTAGCCAAACCCAGAGGTTGGGGGGGGGGGGGGGGGGTGTCATTTCTTCAACTGTCAGTGCAGGGTTAAGGCAGGATCTAATGACATGTCTGACTTGCAATGTGTCACTGGCCAGCTGTGTGACAGGAACCAGAATGACCAACCTCGAAGAATGACATTTGGTAGGAGGATACTTCTTCCCTTGTGGGGAGGAAAGAAAAAGGCATAAAAGGATGCTTTTTTGTGTAGCACTTCTTGTTGGGGGGGAAGTATTAAAACGTAGGAGTTGGACTTCCCTGTCTTCTCCCTTTTATAGTTTCTGAAAACAGGAGAAAGCGAGAGTAAAATTCCTCCCATTAACTGTGATCACATTTCACACTTCTTTTACACAAATGCAAATGACAACAAAACAGAAGACAATAGAGGATCCAGGCTTCTGCATTTTCCAACCAACAACCACAATGACAAACATAAAATTTTATTGTCCTGGTACCACATGTCAGTAAATGCTCCAGATTTATTGATTTACAGTGTGTGTCCTTAGAAAGTTTAGAGAAGTAGTGACTGTTATAAAGGGCAAAATAGTATTCTGGTCTCTCTAAAAGTCACCTTTACAACCTGGAGTTTCTTGAACTGAGAAAGAGAGAACTCAAACGAGGTTGGTATAAGAACACAATGTTTCAGTATAGGGTTCTTAACTGTCTAACTAGTTACCAGCTATGAAGGGACAAAAATTGTCCTTATTTTCTTTTCCAACAAGTAGATTTGTAATTTACACACGCTCCAAGCCTGCCACATAAGCACTGTCCCAGTTCCCACTATTCCTTGTTTGAAGAGCTGTAGGAGTAAGGACTATAAGATGTCCAAGATGGGCTGGCACAGTAACCAGCTGCGAAGGAAGTCAGAGCGCGAAAGCCATGGGGGCCTATTCTTATCAGCTCAGAAATCTTTGGCCATTAATATCAAATCTGCTCAATCTGGCTTTCCTTGCAAACTGTCTTGAAGGAAAAAGATGCATCAATGTGCAACAGTTTTTGGGGCATTTAGAAGAGGAGGAGAGCTAGCAGAACTCCATAGTTTTAACTTTTCTTTCCTACACATTTTATAATTGACATACCATGAAAAAGGGGACATATTTTCACTTGTGTTCCTGATTTCGGGATCCAAAATATGCACCAGTCCACTTACACATTGTCTTAACGGGGTGTATGTACGCTTACTATCTGTACTACTGGCTTACTACCAAATATGATTTCCATGTTCAAAAGCCAGGTTTGGTGATTGTAAAACTGGGCTGGTTCAGGATTTGCTTTTAGCTGAGCAAAAACGGTGTTACTTGCTTTGAGTTAATCTCTGGCTGATCCGTAACCTCCAGTGTGCTGAGTGCTGTTGTACAAGGCCCCACGCACCGGCTGGCAATGTGCAGGGAATCCAGATTCCAGGCTGTCCCTTTATCACCTGGTAAGCACAATACCCAGTATTATGTCACAAGGTAGGGAGGTGAACTCGGCGATCGATACTAGTGTGGGATGCGTCTGTCCGTATAGTAAGAGTGCAGACAAGTTACAGCGCTTTTCTTTCAGGCTGTATCAAGAAACTTGTAATTTCACTTATAATTTTGTTCAAAGGAATTCTTGTACATGCACCTGTGGAAAATGGGAAAGGATCATTGTTTTAAAGGTTGCCCTTTGCATATAAATCACAGCTCTGTGTGCTTCCCCATTTTCATTGGGTGACCTTTTGAATCCTATGGACAGGAGCTTAAATTCTGGACCTGCCGGTTGGTTTAGGATTTGAAATCAATTCATGATCTAGCAGTTACTCTGCTTTAGATCAGAGAGCCCAGAATGGAAATTTGAGAAGAAGAAGTTCCACTTGGAACATCCCTTCACAACACATAGAAAACTTCATTGCAGAGCAAATTAGATGTGTGTAAAATCCAGATTCATTTGTCAGTTTAATCCCTGAAAAGACCTATCAGGATTCAGCGAGTATGAGAGAAACAGGCGGAACAAGAAATGTATAATGTCTCCAACAGGACATTTTTGTGCAATTATCAATTTAAGCTTCCATTATTTGTAACTAATTACTGGACTGAGCTGTTAAATATTTAGTAGTAGTTTGTTTAATTGGGTTTGACCTATAAAGGAATCTGTACATAGAGTAGCTCCAGTTCCTTGCTCCCAGCTAAGCAAATTCATATTCACGTAAGATGAACACATATTGTCAGACAAGGCTTTTTGTTTTTGTTGTTTGGGTTTTTTACCTCTCTCTCTCTCCCCCACAGATTTATTTGTCTTTAAGGTAGCTAAAATTAGAGCATGAAGTAGGAGTGCTGCTTGTGGATGTAAAATGGAAGGGAAGTCAAACTTAAAACTTGTTTACAGATGTCATAGTTTAGAAAGCACCAGCATAATAAATTAAACATAACAAAGAAAAAAAATTAAAGCAGAGCAACAACTAGCCCATGAACACATGTATCTGTAAAACACTGACTTAATCCCTGAATATCTTATTAGGCAGTATTGCCTATCAAAGCTTGTTGTCCCCTGTTACTCTCTTGTACAATAGCTGCAGATAAACTTAGATTTGTTCAGCTTTGGGTTCTGCTTGCTTTTTGCCTGGCTGTGTCTGACACAGTGAAGAGACTTCTGGCTGTGGCCTCTGCAGAGGGTGTGCAAGAATCAATCAGTACATGAGCAATATTCACTTTGTTTTAAAATCTACAGGCCTGGCTCTGTTCTTACTTGTCCCTGTCTTGAAATACCTTTGATTTTAGAGGAGCTTCTCTTAATTTATACCACGGTAACCATAATCGTATTCTAAAGTAATAAGACTTTTGATATATTTCTCAGAAGTGCCTCCTTTTGCCTTTTTTGTTTAAGCTTTTATGCCCACTTAGTGAACAATTTTCTTATTGGGGAAGGATGCTTGTGTATTAATTTCAAACATTTGCAGTATCACAAAAGCCTTGTTTTTCTACAAACAAGACTTAGGCCTGGATCCTGATTAGCCGTACAGCTCCTTTGCAGCATAAAAGAACGGGAAGGTTTCCCCGTTTCGATACATTGCTGTGAACATGTCCTAACCATTGCCCTATCTCCCCATCACCATCATCTTATCGTTTACGGGGGTAACACGTGCGTCTTGCCTGTGCATCCAGACACACCTTGCTCGGAATGGAAGAGGTTGTTCTAAGTTCCATTGCATTTCAATAATCACCAAATAGGGCAAGGGAGGCTTACAGGAGGCTATTACCTGGCACCATGGGTTAAAACAGCCTTGGAACTACTCTGATTTATGTCAGACGCTTAACTAGGAGCCCCTGCCAATACTCATCATGAGGAAAGTGCAAGGATGGCGAACAGACACCTGTATTTGTGTCTGTTCTCTTTTGGTGACAATGATGAAGGTCTTACTTGGTGTACCTAAGAATATATGTCATTCTTTTCCATAAAGCAAATCTGTGTTTGATATATGTACTCACATAGAATAATTAATCCAAAAAGGAATCATTGACATTTTACTTACTGGAAGTCTCGGAAGAAAAATAGGTATCAGGAGGTTTTTTTGTTTTGTTTTTGTTTTTAATTTTCAGTTTGCATCCCTGAGAACATGCTATCCAGTCAAAGATCTTTCTATGGTTTGGTTTTCTCTGGCCCAGCTGGAAATGCTTGTGTAGAAGAACCAGAATACTGAGAGTTTTGCGTAAATACGATTAAGAGTACAATCTGATTAGCAGTCATGCCATTTCAGAGACATTAATATAATATCAAATCACGTAGCTTAGGTGAACTAATTTATATGAAGAACTGCAATTCAGTGTAGACTTTCCTAAATCATCATTGTCAACAGTGGTCAGTCATGACCTAAGATGACCATTTAATTGGCCATCATGTCTGAGAACAGACCTGATTCTCAAAGGCTGGTAAACATCAACTCACCACACATAAGTGGTATTTATGGGGACACAGCTTCTCTTGGGATTTGGCCCTTTCTTTGTGGTGGAAATAGGTCTGGTTTAGTTCAGATCAAATGCTTATTTCCTCGGGAATCTCAAGTTTCAGAGATTGTATTTTGTTAGGTCTATGCTGGTGATCAAACTTGGCCTGGGTGAAACTCCATGCCTACTTCAGTGCATTTGAAAATTCACTGCAGTACTGGAGATGCTGGTGGCAGGGACATCTTGCCTGGATTTTTTTCTGTTTACTCCAGAACTCCAAAGTCTCCATTTGGCTTCCTACTTTTCACCTATGAAAAACTATCAGACATCATCTCCTTTCCAGCTCCCTCATTCACTCAGGATAAGTGTGACCATTGAAATCTGAATATATATTATTTGTTGTGTCAGAAGCATTGTAATTCCTGGTATGTAACACATCAGAAACATTTGTTAGTGCCATGATTTCAGATATAATAGTTTAAGTTAATTTCTTGTAGTTTGTGTTTTATGAAAGGAAGGGAGGGACCTGGGAGGGAAAATAGTCTATGGTCACATCATCTTTTGATGAGCTTCAACTGAAGTTGCTCTTCAGTGAAAAATACAGAAATGTTTACAATCCGAGTGTTCATAGATGCTCTGTCAATACAGTTAAGGATTACGGCATAGAATGGACCTAGATATGTTCCTAACCTTCAGTTACTTCATTTGGTGGAGCTGGACTGTGGAAGTGGTTACCCTTACTGTGGGAACATAAATCCCACCTACACTACATTTTTACCTGTATAGCAACTGAGCCTGAGAAGCCCATGTAACAGAGTCTTCTTAATTGCTTACAGCAGTAGTGGAGCCGGGGCCTTAATGTTTTGGGGCACTGAAAGTAAGTTTACTACTTTCAGATGCTTTGAAATGGCCCAGATACTCTACTGAAACCAGCTCCTGACTATGTAGATTTGGTTTCATGTGTGATTTGAGGCTGGCTGAGCCTCTTCCTCTCCTGGGATGAACATCAGGAAAAAAAATCCTAACCCTGAGGTCTGTGAAGCTGTGAAATAGTCTCCCAAGAGGAGCATTGGAAGCTCTAATTAAAATTGGACTGGGCAAAACAGTTGAAATTATACTATAGGCAATAATCCAACACTGGTAAGACGGGTGGAGAAAACGCCCTAATGGGTCTTTTCTGTCTTTAAATTCTGTGAATTCTTGTTCTTCTCTTTTAGTATGCTATTTCACCTTTTTCTTCAATGGTGACACAGTGTCATCTAGAACGTATTATAAGATGCTATTGTAAGCTGAGTAAGATGATGTTAAATGTCAAAAGAAAATGCAACAGTTTCTCTGCAGGTTCACAGTGATTATATGGAGCCAAGAAAAAGAGAAACTGGCTGTAAACGAGGGACATCAGTGCAGTGTTTCTGATCTGTAAGACAGTGGCAAATGCCTGCAATATACATGTTTATCATTTTGACATTGCATTTCATATTCTCTGCTTATGAAGAATAACCACATTCCACCAAACCTAACACAGGTGTGGAAAAGTCATTTACTGTAACTGTGTACATCACTCAGATTGCTGGAGACATCTTCTATCCAAATGTTTCAAATATCCCCAAAGACCTGGACTAAATAATATATTTTTACATCTTAATTTATGGTATGTATTTAATCTTAGTATCTATCTCACAAATCTAAATAGCTCATCAATTTAGTCTTGGGTATAATCATATTACAGTTTACCAGGAAAGAACCCTGCCACAATATAATGGGGCTTTGACAAGAAACTCTGTGCTGCAGTACTGAAGCAGCACAAGTTTGAAGAAAGGGTATAAAAATGAACCTTTTCTGAGAGTTGTCTTATAGTTATGTCTGAATAAGTTTCATTTATTTGGTTTTGGTGTTACCGCTTAGTACTCCTCTTCCCTCCTCCCCCCGCCTTTCCCCATGATACAGTATTTCAGCTGTGTCTGATGCAGAGCTTTCTGTACGAGAGGTCTTATATCATGACAACCAGTTAATTAACAAAGCATCAGACCAAAGTTCTGGAAACCATGTTGACACTGTGAAACTGCATTTTTGACTCGTCATTACCACTGCACTTCAGGTTTTGCTAGGCTTGCCTTTTCCATGAGCCTTTCTTTCTTCCTTCCCCTTTGGTTCTGGAAAATCCAACATCCTCTTGTTAGCTGCACACAGTTTGAAAAGTATGGTACAGGGTAAAAAGTTAGAATAAAAAAAAGGGGAAGAGAAGCAGAAAATCTTGATTAGAAAGTATAATTTAATAGAACGTGTATTGAACCAAATGCATTGATTAATGTGGAAGATATAGTACTTATATTGATTCAAACTAGAGATTTAGTACTAAAAGCTGTAAGCCAAAAAGCTGTTGCAGATTGCTACAAAAGTCAGTTTAATGCTGTCCTTGAGAATGCCTTCACAAAGAAATTCTTCTAATGTTTGAGGAGTAGGTAGAATGCGGTATATGTCAGTTTGATCCCGGAGGGTTTTATTTTGTACTCTAATAGCTGTTACGAGCCTACATTATATCCAAGGAGTAATTTTCCTTAGGGGTGCCCAGCTCGCTTTGTGTCAATATTCTAGCATTTTAAGTCACGTACAGTATATGCTTCTGGGAACAGTGCAGGAGCCAGCCAGACTCATAATGGTCTGCATTCATTAATAAAGGCAGAAGCTTCTGTCCCTCCATTGCCCACTACAGGGATGCCTCCCTGGTCTTCAGGGACCCGTACAGACACATTTAAAGAAAGCTTTATTTTGAGTGGGCAGGAGATGAAATGCAGGACTCGCAGGCATTTCCTAAGTCAGCTATATACCCGAGCACAGGGGTGACCTTAATGGGTCAGAGAAGAATGCAGGTCAAAAGACTTATTATCCAGCCTGTTGGAAACCAATTGCTTTTGTTAAAAAAAAAAATGTAGTGCTTAAAGGTTGATAGTAACGTAGAGTTCTGTTTTACAACCTGGAACTGTATTGCAGTGCGGTGGGGTGCATTTTTTTTTTTTAATGCAAAAAAATATAAGACGATCCATATTGTACACAGATAAAGGATTCCAGATAAGTGATAACATGTAGGGTACCATAATTACTTAATCAGTCATGATTGATTACTCATATTTGTGTTCTTGAACTAGGGAAAAAATAACATGCTGCTGTGGTGCTGTTACCATCTGCTGAAATAATGCGTTTGTATTGCATCTTTATATTTCTTCACGTGTACCCTCTTTGTGGTGTTTGTCAGGTACAACCATGTCTTGCTTCATCTAGTCATAAAGAACAGAAGTCCCATCTTAATTGAATGCAACTGCAGTTCACATTAAAAATTCTAGTGAGTCTGTGGCTATCTGTGGATATTTTTTTCTTCGTTAGTTTGATGCTGTGGGCGGGAACTTTTTTTTTAGCTGATACTTCTCATGTTCTATCTCAAACACAAAGTCATACACCAAACAACAAAAAGTATTATTACCTCTTTTGTCTCCAGCATTTCTGCAAATAAACGTTTTTATATTTTTTGCCAAGGAAATTCTTGTGAAATCTTTGCATCTTTTTAACTCCTTAACACTAACAACAGGGATATCTCAAAGCATTTTCATCCAGAAAAATGGTGGCATATAATTTTATAGCAGTTCACGTAACAGTTGGGATTCTGGATTCTGCTAACAAAAATAGTTATTTCTAGGAACAGGGCAAATGCATTTTAAGAGTTTATTTTGCTTGTGAAATATAATGAATTCAGATTTTCCCAGGTAATATACCTGTTTTCCAGATAATACTAAGGCAGAGAAATTGGGGATGTAGGAGTTTTCCTGGCTCGGTTTGTGTCTAATGCGGTAACAAATGCAGTGACACAGACCTCCTGCTTCGCTGTTCCTCCATTTTGTGCATGCAAAGCTTGTGTTTGTGTTTGCAAACTAGTTTCTCCTCCTGAAATCACAGCTCTTGGAAATGTTAACATAGCTATTGCTGAAGTCCAGGAAAGATTATGTTCAGAAAAAACATTTTTCCCTTTCCATGGCTAAGTAGGAAATTGAAATTTTTGCTTCGTAGGGAGACTCCCTCAGAATTAAACAGATGGGTTTATGTGCAATCAAATTTGGGGGAGGCAAAGAAGGGGAGCATATGATATCTCCTGTACTTAGCTAAATGATTTCTCTTTGGCGAGTGGATGTACTAATTGCTCTGAACTCAGGCAAACTAGTTTGAAGTTTCTGGAGGGGCATGTTTCAAGCTTGTGTAAGCGTGTCTTTAGTGAAGGGCAGCGTGCTTTCCGAGCCGTACAGGGGATCTCGGCTGTACTATTGTGCTCTCCCTGGGTGTACCGCACTCCCGTGTCCCTGCTGCGTCCCTGCCGGCGGGAGCTCCAAATTCTGCTTTCCCCGCCTGCCTGAACTCCCACTGCCGGGGAGGCGGGGAGCTCGCTGCACGCGAGGCGAAGAGACTATCAGAGTCGAGATCTGCTGTGTGGGTAATGGAGGAGAATTTTTGCCCTAAATTTTTAAACACAACACCCCTCATAAAAACAACAACAGTTCATAACTGGGATTAATGTTAGCAATTTTCAGTCACTTAGACATGGGGTCTCCAATAGATGGCTTTTGCTGGAATGGAATATGGCTCTCTGTGGGATTACAGAATTTTCCTCCTTTTCTTATCTCTCTCCTCCCATCCTTCGCCTGCTTGTCTTGACAACGTTATGCTTCTGAAGTGCTTCCACTTTGTATTTTTTTGCCACTTAGCCAGATAGCTATTTCTCCCTAGCCCCTCACGTTTGGGCAGCCTTAATTACTTTGGAAAGCATGTTTTGTTTTGACTGTTTACACTAAATATAGTTGCCTTTTTAAGGCCTAAACTGCTCAAAGCGTGTCCTCATGTTCATATCCTGCCCTGTCTCCTTTTTCTCTGCAACACCAGTTTTTTTCTATTATCTCTTCATTATCTCTAGGGAATCTCATTTTGCACCCGGGCACGGGAGTCAGGGACACTGAGAGCAGGGGCAAGTCAGTCCTTATGCCATGTTTTATTTTGTCTCCTTCATATTTGGGCCTTTTTATTTTTTAATCAAAAATGTCATTGCAGCCATAGTTGTAAAACACCTTTTGACTGCTTCATATGTAACTGTTCATCCAGCCCTAAACTGATAATGCATTTTTCACTTAGTGAAAAGAAATAAAAAACGGGCATGACTGATATGCTTGCTGTCAGTAGATTAGAAACAAAAGACCCCCCCAAATATCTCTCTCCAGTGTAACAACTGGTATATGACTTCACCTACTCAGAAGCAGAGAAAAAATGAGAATTCAGGCTGCCACCCCATATTTAACTTGTCCTGTTGTTTCTAGGTACTGCAGGGTCTCCAATAAGCCTATGGTGTTACACTGTAAGTGCTGCAATAAATGGACACAACAGGATGACAAAAGGGCTGACTGTCAGGCTTAACTCTTAATTTCCTTGCTTTTGTGGTTTAAAGTCAGAGCCCATTACTTGTGACCAGCCAACATTTTAGTCTGCAGCTATTGTTACTGCTTTACAGCATTTTGAAATTATTTTATGGGAAGGATAAGAAGCTAGATGAAATGGAGTGGTAGAATGTGTTTTTTTAACACTCTCTGGCCTTGGACAGTCTGGAATTCCTGCCATCAGCATTAAATCATTTTGTATTCACATCTGGAAATTGCATCTTTAAGTGTCACTGGGTCATTTTCCTTTAATCTTGAGAATGGCACTACATTAAAAATTCCTCAGCCTTACTGTAAGATCCTTTCCTTGCCAAATGTCCCATGAACTATTGTTTGTGTGCGTGCACAGTTTAGGGAGAGAGAAGGAGGAAGGGAGGGAGAACTATCAGGCTGGTCTGCAGCCACGCTGTATTTTACATTTGTTTCACCTGTTTTCATGTGCCTGTTTTCACATTTGTTTCATCTGTTTTCATGTGCCTTTGCATGGGTGGCTCTGGAGGGTATGGTTCAGTAGATGTTCACTTCATTGAAAATTATGACTGTCTTTTGGGAACAGGTTCATCTTGAAGTGCCTTAGTCCAAAGGGGGTTTAAGACAGATTAACTTAATAAAGCAGAGTGAAGGGACTGGACGTGCTAGGCGCAAATTACGGGACGTGACACCCCTGCCCTCTGGGTCACTGGCTCAAATCTGGCCCCAATTGCTAGGGGGAAGACTCATCACTAATCAGTGGCTGCTCTGTTCTCTGAGAGCTAGCATTCACAGACCTTTTCCAGTTATCTGTGGATCCAGTGTACATTGTAGAAGGAGGATCTGAGCCAGTGCAGGCATTGAAATCGCATCTCTCGTCTCTAAAAGTGCTTGACTCGATTAGAGCAGCAGTAGGAAAGAGGGTGAAACTTGTGTTTGCTGCTGGATTTGGTGATTACTCGTATGGAAAGGAGAATTTCAGGCTCCAAAGTCCATGCTGTGTCATCTCGCATAAGGCACTGCATTCACTTGAGGAAAAATACCTGTGGTTTTGGGTGACCAAAGGAAGGGCTGTGGCAGCCCCTCCTGTTTTCTCATCAGTGTTTGAGCTCTCTGCTAGGCACAGAATGACTCTTACCGGAATATACTGTGTATACTGTTTAGGGGGAAATAGGTTTTAATGCAATAAAACATTTGAAGTGGTGCCACAGTCTAGGAAGCACAGTCCAATTAGTATATTTTGGTTTGTAGGCAGCAAGGTCTTTTATGACAAATAAATGCACTTCTCATTTGCATAATGCATAAACCATGAGCTGTATGTAAGCAGACACCAGAACCGCTGACCTGGTATGCAGTTTCACTGGGGCAGGTCAGCCCAAACCTACCTAGAGAGAGTGCATTGCCCTTCCTGGGTCACATGGAAAGAATACTGGTGTGAAACAGCTGGGGAAAACTCCTCTCTTTGATAACAACGCTTCTTCTGGCTGCTTTAAAACAGGGAGGGGTCAAAGATATTCTTTTTCCAGTCCTTCATTTTGTGAGATAAGTTGGGAGAATTGTTCTTGCATCTTTCTTTCGCACACAAATGCTTGTCCTGTGACTAAGCTGTTTCTTTTGTTTTTGTTACAGAATCATACGATGACCCAGCACAGCAGTTAGTGCAAGGCCCGTCTCTTCCAGAGAATTCTTTGTGGCACAAAAAGGGAACACGTTTTACTCTTTGCACGAAACTTTCATTGTTAATGTATATTATTCAGAAACATTGTATTGTACCATAAAACTTGTATTATCGAAACTGTTGGATGTTCATGTGTTTGAACTTTTGAGCACCAGATAGATTTCCTGTATATAAAGTGTTGCACATGTATTATGTTGTCTGATACTAAAATGGTCTTATAAAGACAAGTGGACTTGGGCCCTATTCAAGAAAGATACAAATAATAATAATACTGTATGAGGGGAAAAAAACAGCTTAAGAAAAAGTGTCATTTTCAAGGAGGAGAGAGAAGGTAATAGCTATGTTCCATTACAGCTCTGTTTGGCCTTCCTTTCGTTTAAACTTCAGTCTAGAAATCTCTCTTTTGGTATACAAACGGATGAATCCAAGACTATTTTTTATTGCTGAAGATTCTTGCAAAAAATATGAAGAGACTCTTTGTCACAGAGCAGGAACCCACAGTTGAATAAGGCCCGTATATATATTTGTAAGCCTTGCGATATGACAGATAGCATTACCATATATGCAATAGTTGTTATGTAGATTGTCAAAGAAATTTTTTTTCCTGGATACCATTTGAAGCTTTGAGTGTTCAAGACTTTCCTTAATGATTTCACATGGCCAAATTCTTGAATCAGTTGAACTAACCTGTATGTTACTGTTATTAATGTTTACTCTGCGGTCTGAACCTGGAGATTACTGGAACTGTTTTCCAAAAGGAAATAAATTCAGTTTACCATTATGTGTGAGCATGCTTGTGTCTTGTCTTTTTCCTTGAAAAGTATCATTATTATTACTGCTCCTGTAGTACTTAAAGGACCACCAAGATCTGGAATCCCATTCTATCAGGACCTATACACTGCTCAGTAGGAGTAGGTCACTTTTCTCAGAGCTGGGCATTTAACTAAATGTAATTGTAAAAACAGATCTGCTGGCCCACTGCGAGCAATGTGTGCTTGTTTTCTGGTGTTGTTTGTTAGTTTGTTTTATTTGGCAGTCTCAACGATTTCATACCTGTACACTTGACATGTTGGTTGCCAGAGGAGTCACCGAGCATCTTCTGTGTATAATTATCGGTGTATTTCAGTGTGACATTATTTAGTGAGTTGGGTCTAGTACTGACAACCGGGAGCCACCGCAGCTCTGCCAGTAGCACTGTTAACCTCAAATCCCTCCCCCTCTCTTCTGACATGGGTAGCAGAATTGGAGGTGGTGCATACTGTGGGATGATGTTCACTAGCACCGTGGCCCTGGGGGAGCTGGCACAAGACCTCACAGCTTTGCTGGGGTCTGAATTGGCTCCTGACTGCCTGCAATTTCAAGAAGAAGAAAGACAGGCATAAAAACTCTCCTTGCCTAGCAGTATCCCCCACTACTCCAGCTCACCTACAAAAGAGGACCAGAAAACCGTTCTCCAGCTATTTTAGTATCTTACCTTATTGCTTGAATTACTGGATTCATCCCACAGAAACCAGTGTTGCTGAAATACTGCAGTTAAAGAGCTGCACATCACAACAGTCCAAATGGCTGGAGCTGCTTGCCTATTGCTGTCAGGGTAGATATAAAGTGTGATTTCCAGTTTGCTGAATGTCACATTTTGACTCTCCACAGATGGAGGATGGAGAGGAAAGAAATAAAAGTCTGAAAGTCTCTGGTTAGCAGATATGCCAAGAAAAAAATGTGTCGTGTTTTCAACTCCAGCTTTGAGAATATTGTGCATATTTTGCCAAATACAAAAAAAGAAATTCACGGGTTTTGTATGAATATCTCATTTGTGCTGACAAAAGGATAAATACAGGCACGAGTACACAAGGCTTGTAAAATGCCAGTTCTATTTATAAGTTGGAAACTGTTCCCATTCTTATTAATATATTACTCATCTCAGCCAAATTGAATGTGATGATATGTTCTTTATTTTTGACAGATACCTTAAAGGATATAAGACATTTCAGCCTTCATGTGTGAAAGTGTGACATATTGGTTAAGACTGAAAATAACATGTTTCTAGTAGAGTTCAAGTATATAAGAAATATTACACCCTACTGTTTTTGTAAATGCCAGAGTGCCACTGAGTTGAGACAGATGGTAGCTGGGAAAGATGCAATCTTATAATCAAAAGCTAAAATATGTCAAAAATATGTTAGCAAGCAAAACATAGCATATTACTAGCGTCTCATGTCATGACAGCTTGCAAAATATGCAAAGATGTTGAATTTCTAGATACGTAAATAAAGGAAAAGTAAACAGAGCAGCAGCAAATGTGATGAAGACTTTATGCATCGATTGTCCCTTCAGGTCAGTGCAGGGGAATAGAGGGGTCTTACGGCCGCAGGCAGCCCCAGGTGGCTTCTGAGAGCCGGCTGCTAGTATCAAGTGCTGGAATCCTCTTACCTTTTCTAAAGTAACAGGTTTCTCAGTGATACCTAAATAGCTGTTTAAATAGATTATGGAAGACATCTGAACTTCCCAATGAGAACTGAGTATTCCTTGGGGAATTATCACAGCGTTTAGAAAAATCAACAGAAAAAGCAGATCATGTTGCCTGTTGGAAGAAGGGACACAGCTCTCTGGGTGTATGTGTGCGTTTCAGCTATGGCATGCCTTTCTCCGTCCTGGGTCAGCAAAAGCTAAGAGAAGCCCCTCCTCGTACCCTTAACCTAATGAAAAAGGATAAATGTGTTCAAAGATTGTGCGGATAGACTGATGGACAAGGTATCCTTTTACCTCTGAGGCTGGCTTTATTCCCAAGATTTCAAGTGGACATGAGTTTTACTGTAAGTGATAGTTTAATAAAACGATTAGGCCTTCTGCTTGTTTGCCAGAGCTGTGTTTAGGAAAGGTCACAGACCTAAGGCAGGTATATATTTATGGAATTTATACTGCAGAAGTCAGGCAATCTACCCAGACAGTATCTGAGCACAGGATTTATGAGGAAATGCATTGATTTTTTATCTGAACAAAAGATGATCTGGGAATAAATGTGTAATAGGCCTTTATGAAATTCAGCTACCCCAAATAGGAGGTTTTACCATCATATACATTTTCATAGCTGGTCACCTAAGTTGGACTTCACAATACATTTTAGGTGGTTCAGTTCACAGGGAGATTGTCAGAACTTAGAATCACAGAATCATAGAATAGTTTGGGTTGGAAGGGACCTTTAAAGGTCGTCTAGTCAAACCCCCCTGCAACGAGCAGGGACGTCTTCAACTAGATCAGGTCGCTCAGAGCCCCGTCCAACCTGACCTTGAATGTTTCCAGGGATGGGGCATCTACCACCTCTCTGGGCAACCTCTTCCAGTGTCTCACCACCCTCACTGTAAAAAATTTCTTCCTTATATCTAGTCTGAATCTACCCTCTTTTAGTTTAAAACCATTATCCCTTTTCCTATTGCAATAGGCCCTGCTAAAAAGTCCGTCCCCATCTTTCTTATAGGCCCCTTCTAAGTACTGAAAGGCCACAGTAAGGTCTCCCCGGAGCCTTCTCTTCTCCAGGCTGAACAAACCCAACTCTCTCAGCCTTTCTTCATAGGAGATGTGTTCCAGCCCTCTGATCATTTTTGTGCCCGTCCTCGTGGACCCGCTCCAACAGGTCCATGTCTTTCCTGTGGTGCGGACTCCAGAGCTGGACGCAGTACTCCAGGTGGGGTCTCACCAGAGCAGAGCAGAGGGACAGAATCACCTCCCTCGACCTGCTGGCCACACTTCTTTTGATGCAGCCCAGGATACGGTTGGCCCTTTGAGCTGCGAGTGCGTATTGCTGACTTCTTTGAATTTCTTTGGTTCACTCCTAGTCCAATGCTCTCATTGCTTTCCCTGATTTAGGGGTCATTCTACAAACCCCCAGAAGAATAGCTCAAAGTCTCTGCCTAAGACACATTAACAGTTATCACTTCCTTCTTGATAACACGTGGAAAGCTGAGTCCTCTCCATGTCTCAGTGACTGGGCTTTTATTAGTACTTCTGGCATGACCACTCACTTTGTTTCATTACCACTGTCCTCAACAACAGAAAAAGAGAGACATCCCTTCCTTACCAACATATGGCACCTTCTATTTATAGCAAGATTAACAATTCATTCACACCTTGATTGAATCCTGCTTTATTGAGATGTCACAACAGATTCTCACAGACTGCAAAGGGAAAGACTTACAAATGTTAATATTGTGACAACAAGGACACATAAAAGTAAATGAATTCTAATTGGTGACAATTAAAAATAGCTCACTGTGAAAACAGAATATTGTGCTGCTGTTGCAGCCCTGTCTAGGGTGAGGCAATGTGAAGGACTCTGTAGAGTAAGACCATCCATGGATTCAGAAATGTTACCTTGATTCCTGTCTAATGTGTTCATTCATACACTGATGCTCAATTAATGTTCACACGCCTTTTACATCTTAGTGGGCAATGTGCCGTTCTCTTTAAAGTATTTGCTTCACTGCTCTGTGGCAACACAAAAATAAACCAGTTTAGGCCTATTGTACCAACTCCATTTAATACATCCATTTTCCCTCCTCATGTGTCTTCCCTTATTTGTATGCAGAAGATTTCTTTAATTATTATAATTGTTGTTGCTGTTGTTATTAGTAGTAGTGAACTGTGAATGCTATAGTAATGCACTCCCCCAGGAGCCGGGCAGTCCCCAGCCACCAACTCTTGTGTGCAGATCTTCTTCTGTGTGTGGCACACAAAAGCATGACAAGGTCTCACTCATGTTTCAAAGCTCGCTCTCTTTTCAGAGCTATTTGTTATTGTCTCCACCATCACAAGTTTAAAAAAGGAAAGTTAATTAAATATGGAACAAGACTGAGCAACATCTTTTAAACCATCATGTCATTAGAATTGGATCCCTCTGAGAGCTGCTTAAAAGGGTTTTGAGAACAATGACTGTTCAATCAGATATTTATGGGCATAGTTATGTAAACACACTCTTTATTGTCTATGTATATTTAATATAATTATCAGTTTTGTACTTGGACTCTCAGGAGACCCAACAAATCACAGTGTTGCTTTGAAAATGTCAGCAGAAAAGACAATTATGTTGCGAGCAAATATTCATAAATTATATTAAAAAGTCCTGTGAAAACATACACTGCGTTGCAGAACTGCTTTTGCACTAGCAGAATCATCACTGCCCTTCTTTGGTTTAAACTCTTCTTGTTAGTAACAGGGAAGTTGCTTGAAACAAACCTTTAATACTAAAGCGCCTTCTGTTCCTGACTATGGGACAATGTAAGTTGTAGACAAATTCAAAGGGCTTATTAATTTTGTTATTAAGATGCTGGGATCTTTTTAGAGATTTCTAAATAAGGTTTATTGAAATCAGAGGTAAAAACTGTTTGCACAAGAGTGCCTAGGTCACTTACTTTACTTTCCTTCTTTTCTGAGATGATTCCTGACAACTTGCCATGTTTTTTACTTCTTTTGCTCATTATGGATTAGAAAAAAAGAGTGGAGAACTGGGACAGTGTTCAGTAAATTAAATGTGCCACACTTATGCTAAACCAATACATGTGCTGGAGTTTGATAAACACCTAGTAAGTGCCTGCAAATCATCTTTATTGCAAGATATACAATCAGCATATCAACATCTTAATTAGCAGCTAATGACATTTGAATGGGAAGGTTAACATTAAGCACACAAATGCAGTTTAGTAAAGGGTAAAATTAAATATATGGAGATATTTCAATCTTTATTTATTTTTAAGTATTAAACAGTAAGCAGTCATCTATACGAGTGACATCTCAATCCTTAGTTATATTTTGGAATAAAATCTCCAACACTAGAATATCTTTTCTGGTGTGTCAGGTCCTAGACATGAATGGGAACATTCCACATGTTGGACAAAGACAAGACAGAATTCTGCTGTTCTGCAGGAAAATGCATTTCGTCTATGCCATTATTTTTCTTTTGAGCACACTACTAGATTTTAAGTAGGTGCAAGATGGTTCAGACTGGTTTGTGATGCTTCTCTCATTCATTATCTTCTAAGCATGTGTTTTCAACAGCAAACTTCCGTAGGATAGTACAAAGCAAAGCATATTCATGGCTCTTTCTGCTGTAGATGTCGTACTTGCTTGGGTGGTGATCTTACTGGATGTCCAAAGCAGAACAGACCAGAATCACTGAGCTGGTGGAGAAAAATCTGCTATAGCAATGGTGCTGTTAACTTTGCCAGCGGCATGGGTTCCCACTGGGCGTTGTACTGAACCATTACCTTTGCATGGACCACAGGGAGCAATGTCGGATGCTTGCTTTAAGATCTAAAAAGTAAAGCAGATTCAAGATGCTTGCAATTAAAAATCTTATGGCCATACATGCTACTGTGTTGGCTGCATCCAACAAGTGAGCTCTGGATTAGTCAATGTCTCTAAGCTAATGATTTCTTTCTTGTCGGGTTCTTTGTTTAATTTTTGTGTCCCTTCTAGACACTTACCTCATGCAACCTTCATCCTTGTTTATGGGACCAATGATAAGCTTATTTAGAAAAGTGGCTAAAAGTTCAGTAAAAAAATTACACCACTTTGTTGGCCCAGCCCCTTCAAATCATGTAGACACATGGTACAGCAACACCTCCACAAGGTGGGTTTTGTCCTTCTGCTCAAATAATTGGCAGAGGGTAAGCAAAACTATCTTTGCAGCAAATGAGATAGAGATCAACAGCATCTGGAAACCGAAAGACATACTAAGATATTTTTAATTCAGGGAAATGCCCACCTTTCAGTCATTCATACTTTTTTGCAGAAAAACAGTGTTTAGATGTTTCCTTTTTTCTTGACTGCCATCCTTTCTTTCCTCTCATTACTCCCCATGCTCTAATTGTTTAATGACTGACACAGGACTATTTTGATTTTCTTAATTACATTTGTGAACCTGCATTTGATTTGGCGGCTAGGTCATCATTCCTGATGAATTTAAGATTCATGTTGATCCATTCATCCTTTGACGTATTTTATTTCCAAACACCTTTGCTCTTTTGGCTTAATTCAATATAATTAATTTTCTGTAATAAAATAAAAGATCATGGTTTTTATTAGATGATAGCTTCTGATGGGTCATTTGTAAATCTTTAAACCTTATTCACAGCTTTTCCTAATCAATATCTGACAACTTCAACTTCTGCTATCCTTCTCATACTATTATCTGCCTACAAAGCCATCTCCAGAGTCTGTCAGGCATTTTCTACTCACTGTGGAGTCTGTCTCCTTCAGAAACTCTTACTTCTCTTACAACATATGGAGGATCAGATGGGGTTTTAGAGCTCCTCTCAACAGTGCCTTGTTATTACAGTATGTGTTGCTTTGGTGTTCACAGGCTGTGGCATCAGAAGAAGAATGACTGCCCATTTTCAGATTTGACAGCTTATGTTTTTAATGTTATTTGATGAGGGAAGTCTGAGCTGACTTTTGACTTATCATCAACTAAAGCCAATCCGTCTTTTACCCTATTTACAGATCTTACTTTTAAACCCTAAGAGTCTCTCTTCTCTCAATGATAACATGTTTTCAGAATCTTTCAACACTTCCTTAATTGCTAAAATTTGCAAACAAGAGAAACACCCATGCCTACCTGTCCGCCACTAGTTCCCTTGGTCGGGCTTTTTCAATCTGTTGTCTTCTAGTGTTTCCCTCCTCAGATTTTCAAGGGGAACGGAGGAGAAGATTAAAGGGTTATCCAGAGGTTACATTCAACTGTTTGTTCCTTAGATTCCTGGCTCACTTGGTTGTTGAAAGGAGTGCCTGAACATACGAATGGTGTTGTTACATTACCCATATTAATTTAATACACACAGTTTCTCTGGGCTGACTCCTGTCAGGCTTAGAAAGGCAGGAGCCAATTTGAAAACCTTCAAGCCTTTTGTGAGGGAGCAACTGCTGATTATCATCCTTTCCTGAGTTTTCTTTTCTTGTTTGCTTGCCTTGAATGTAGGAATGGAGCACAGCTTTGGAAGCCTGACAAATATCAATCAGTCTGCTCAGCATACAGCACCACGACTCTTTGCTTACTTCACTTGTTTACTCTAACCAAGGTTTCATTTCCTTTTAGATGCTACTTGATGCTTCTGTAGTATTTGATGGTACTAAGCAAGAGCTTTTGTTAAAGATCAAAAATACTTGTACTAATCTGTCTGTGGCAACAGATGCTTGAATTGTATTTCATTTTTCTCAGTATGAGATATCCAGTGGGTTTGTATTTGTACTATATTTCTACTGTTACCTAATTTGGTCCAAGCTGGCCTAAACCTTTATCCAAGAACTGTATTCTTGGGTTATGTTACTCCTTTTTCTCAGTGTAAGCCATGAGTTGGTGGCATGCATTTCTTCTGCAGTATAGGTCAACCCCTGCACAAAATAATCACATGATTTTGCATTATTGTTTGTTCTGTTGTTTAGTCCTTGTGACTGCCTCTTTCAAGGACACGTCTACTAACTGACCACTTCTAATGGAGGCACTTTGTTTTAAGTTAATCACAAGAGGCTCCTTTGAGTTTGGAGAACACTCATGAGATGTGATACAAATATGACACGGTGACACCTCGGAAGAGCTTTACTGGGACAGACCAAAGATTCACCTGAGCCAGTGGCCCGGCAGCAGCACTGGCCACCAGCAGAGGACTGGGAAAAAGTGTAAGATGAGGGCAATGGTGTAATGACTTCTCTTTGAAACAGTTTTCTGGCCTCAAGTGACTGATGCCCCAGGACTTTCTTAGCCAAAAGTGAGTCCTGCCATTGGACAGCTTTGGGTGGCTTTTTTTGTTATTTGTCTGATTAGCTTTTTGAGCCTGTTTAAATGTCCGTCACATACAAAATGCTGGCACAGGGAGTTTGATTTCTTAACTACACATTGCATGAAGAAATATTTCATTTTCTTTGTTGTGATTCTCTTTCGTTTAATCCCATGACAGAAAATAAATTACCTCTTTCTTCCTTGTTCACCTTCTCCCTGCGACTCAGGTCCACTCTACAGACCTCTGACATGGCCTTTTCTTTTCACCCCTCTGGTCTTCCTCACTGCTCCTCAATAAATGAGAGAGGTCAGTACTGAGCAAGACAGACCATCCTTTCCACCAAAATCCAATGGTCTACTCATGTGACACAGTGGGGCACCATACGGCAGATCTCACTTTGGCTTAGAAAGGGATAGTACATCCTCAAGGTATGACACAGGACAATCCCATGCAGAGACACTATGTAGGGTCCCCAAAGCAATACAACCAGGTTAGCACTGCCTTTCGCAAGGGCTAATTAACTCAGGACTAATTAATAGCATCATACCACACTGACGCAACCATCCAGAGCTTGCTCTCTAGCTGCTTGCTTGGGGATCTCCTCACGGTGTGGCATTCAGTATAGATATGTCCTCAGGACACTGTCTTGCATGTAGCCCAGAAACTGGGGGGGTGACACTGTAAACCTGATTATCCACTCATTTACAGCACTTTTAGCTCTGAGCAACTCTCATATAGTTATTGGAGTTACAGTGGTATCTTACCAGTGCAATACAGAAGAAAAATCAGGTACAAAAAGCATGTGTATGTGTATGCGTATGTGTATGCCTACATGTGTATACATTTATGGATTGCAAAAGAACAATATTAAAGTTGCAAATGCAATAAATCAGAACATTTCTTTGCCCGTGTGTAGGATGAAGATCTCTCACTTATGTCCTCACGCACACAAGTTTCCTCAGGACCACAACATCAGTGGGTGTGTAAGGAGGACATCGACCATGCACTGAGCAGTAGCTTAATATTTTCCTTTACCCTGGGTGCTCAGCTGGCAGCTCTAGGCGCTGTTTGTTGCACCACAAGCAGAATTACTAATTTTCCCCAGACCTGTTTTTGGTGCCACTACCCATGGGATCAATGCGGTGCACAATTGGCAGAAACAAATGACGTTGGCTCCCACATGCAGCCAGCCTTAGCTGAGGCCACAGGTGGGTATTTTTAACTCCCTTTTGAGTTGTGAACCACTAAATCTCTTCCATTGGAGGAACAGACCATGTATAGTGAATTTAAACCTATTGAAAATACTTTTTTCTCTTTCATTTTTGAGTACCACTAAAATCCATCCCTTGGCCCAACAAAACCCAGTGTCCCCTGCCTGCTCCTTGTTTACTGTTTGTCCTCAATTCCTACAGTCTAGGACCAGTTTCCATCTTCCAGAGAACCCATGTCTTTCTTGAGTACCAGTTTCTTTTGCCCAGACATTCCCAGGGTCATTTGAAGGCCGTGGCCAAATGTGCTCTTCTAGCTTTAACCAATATCCATATTTCCTATTCCAGGCATCCCTCCCAATATGAACACCCTTCTGGCCTTATTTACAGGTCCAAAGAACAGGCGCACACTGAAGTAATGTGCCAAACCGGGGCCGTGCATTGGCCCCTTGCAGTAGTATGGGGTGCTGCAGGTGGACCTTGGGAAAAACTGACACCTGAGTGCAGCACAGAGCACCCCCAGGATGCTACTTCCCTGCACTGAGATGTTATATATTTAAACAATTTGAAGTTAATTAAGAGTATTAGCTTGGAACTAAATCAGGAATCTCACACATCTGTGTTCCCTTACTAGAAAAGAGGCAGTTTAAAAAATGCCTGAAGCTAAACACATTATTTTGTACCTTGCTAAAAAGTTTTTTTTTTTTTTTCCTTCTCTTTTAACATACATTGCTAGATGCCTGGCAACATCTTTTTAAAATGCGGGGTGATTTTTTAACCGATAATGAAAATTATTATTTTGTATGCAATTTAACTTCACCCTAACATCAGACTGCATAATTTAAAGTGAGTTTTCTTCATATACATAACATCATAACATTGCAAGACTCGAAGTCTCTAGTGTATTTAAATGCCTGTTGGTGAAGGTTCGCTTTAGATCCAAATCTCCAGCGTCCCAAGCATGCTACTTGAGCCTCATGATAGCTAAAACTAGTTTCAATGGAATCTTCTCCAGCAGGCAGGCTAGGTTTTGCTTACCCTGTTTTAAATCAGATATGCTATAATTTTTATGTCTGCTATGAAAATGGCTTTGATCACACCTCTTCATGCCACTTTCACCTAAGCACTTTCAGATGTTGCCAGCCCCCAATGATTTGTTCAAAGGTCTTAAAGAAAAGGGAAAAATTGCAGCATCAGATTTTCAGACATTCAGTTGTCAGCTCTGATTTGCGATTTACTCTTGACATCATATTCATTATGGGCCACTTTATTTTTGCTTACAAAACCGACATGTTTTGTTCCAAAACAATAAAAAATATGGGTTGGTTTTTTTTCTTTTCTTAGCTTATAATGGCACAAGTGATACAGCACAGCACTAACAGTATCTCAGTGAAGGAACAACATGCTAACAGGTTCGACACAAACAAAAGATAGTAGTTCTCCACCCAAAACGTGGCTATGCTGTGCAACTCCTTACCACAGGATAGAGTGGAAGCTAAAAGTCTACATGGGTTAAAAAAATCATTAGGAAAATTCATGGAACAAAATGATGGAGTATTAAATACGAAAGCACCAGCTCACTAAGGAGGGCCGTGAGCTGCAGAACACTGCAGCTGGCAAAAGCCATTGGTCACTGATCAGTGCTTGTGGGACACAGGGATACACGAACCCTTCATATAGCCAAACTACCACTATTCTCATGTCCTTCTGATTCTAGGAAAATGAAAGTACAGTTTCTAGCCTGATCCAGACTATGGTGGAGTTGGAAAAGTAGACTGAATTATCAGATGAAATTTAAAATAAAATAAAATAATCAAGGAAATCTTTGCTTATATCAAAGCAGCACAGCAGCAGCAGCTAGATGAAGATGTAAGGATCTGAACAGCAAAAGCAAACCCTCCAAAGTGCTTTTAATGCGGAGGGAGCAAAGAACGAACTTCACATGCCTGTTGATGACACGGAGACAGGAAGCAAGCAAAAAGCTGATAATGTTGAACTGCTTGTGGGTGAGCAGGAGAAGTAAATGTGATTGAATTAGCAGAGCTGTAAGTTAGATAAAAATAAAAAAAACAAACACAGCACACTACAAATATCAACAGGGAAGGCTTAATTCAGTCTTCCCTATTTCCCCAAGTGGAAAAAACATTGCTGTAGGTCTGCCTTTTGTCAGGACCCACACAACGAAGCTAAAGGAAATAACATTTGCTGGAGGCAGGAGGGAGCTGGATGAGGCAGGGGACTGGAGGTGAAGAGGATGTGCAAAATGTCCCTTCTCTGGCCCATCTGTGCCACATTTCATGCTGAAATTCCTCTCCCACCACGTCATGCTAAAGGTACCTGTGTCTGCGGCAGTAGTGGAGCCTGGAACAGGGCTGCTAAGAGCAAACTCAGTTTCATCTTTCTCTTTTTGCAAGGGAATCTCTTTGATATAGATTCATGCACTATTTAGCAAAACAGCTTATGAATCAGGATATTTATATCCAAGAGTCATGGTATGAAACTTGAAAAAACCTTGAGAATCACCTTTTGTGAGTTAGCTTGCTTTACTTAAGTTGGTAGTGCTGTTTTTCTCTCTCCAGCTACTGTTGTTAACTAGTCGCTGACATTAAGTACCTTGAATGCCTTGAAGACACGTGTGTTTTGGTGTTTGCTAAAATTCAGCCACCTATGGCATTTGCTTATGTCTAAAACATTTACACATACTCAACGATTATAGCAAATGTTCACTGCCAGCTATAAACACAATATGATATTCTGTGAGCAAGGGCAACCAGTAGACTACTTAATGACTGTGGATCTAGCCTGAAACATAATTCATTTAGTGTGAAAAACCTTTTCCAGACTTTTTAAGGCTGCAGCTACAGAAAAGTAAAATAAAGTCAGGTGCTGATGGCGACTGGCCGTTGTACTTACGGTGTCCCCATTCCACCAGCCACTAATAGCAAGCTATTCGCAATGGCATGGAAACGGGCATCCCTTGAGTGCATAAAGCTGAGCATCTGTTTCTGCAGCTGCCAGTCAGACGATGTCACCTGTGCGCTGTTCCTCCAGCTTCCATCAAGGAGCAGCCTGTGAGCACCGCAGCAGAGGCAGGGGCTTCATTCCCACTGAGGATGGTGGGAGCTGCTTGTGTGACTCTTCATTAGCATGATGAACGGGGTCATGGGCTGGCCCCAAATGCATGTTCAGAAAGCGCGTGAGGAGCTGCATGTGTTTACCGCTATTTCTGTCATAGGCAGACTCTTTTGCAAAACTAATCACGCAGAAGGGGAAAAGGAAAGTAATGGCTTACTGAAATCTCCTGCTGTACATTAAAAATATAGGGCACAAGAGGGAACAGCTTGAGTATTCCTCCCCCAGGTTACGGGTTTAAGACCAAAGCTCCCTTACCGGAAAAAAGGTGAGAGCTTGGCCCCTCCTGCACTCCCCAGCACCAGCGGCTGCACAAGAGGCCGGAGAGGTGCTTTGGCTGGCAGGGCTGGGATTTCAGCGTTGCTCATGCAAGTGTGTGTCTCACTTACATTAGACACTGCTCAGGCTGGGATCAACACAGACCCAGTCCTGCAGTGGTATGTGTGAGCCTGTGAGCTTCCAGGCTGGGCGTGGAGGAACACGTGTGAAGATGCAGTGCCACACTGCTGTTACAAGCCATGAGCCAACGGCGCGGCTTGTGTTCCCAGCACAGAACTGTCTCTAGCCCTTGAATTTAGCAGCCTGCTGCTACCACCCAGGCAGATCTCAGTTGGCGTCCAGGTCTCTGTGACTGCTCTCTGAAGGGGAGCCCGAGCTTCTGGCTGAGTTTCTGTGCAGCTCAATTAATATTGCTAATTGCCATGGTCACTTTCTAAGGGGAACCAAGGAAACAAATTGAACCCCAAAACAAACCCTGCTAGATTTCGTTCAAGCAACAATGCCTGCTCCACGGGACACAGAGGTTAAGAGGCAGAGCTCGTCTGGTAGAAATAGTCATTCCTTAGTGTCGTTGACCTGGACAGGGCTCCAGGAAAGAATGAGATATAGTGGCTCCAAAAATAAGCCTTAAAAAGCCTCCTGGTATCTGTTAAGAAAGTACAACAGAAATGTTGCGGTCTACTCCTCCAAAAATAAAATAGAAACTGAAGAAAGATGTATTTCTTTTTTCTCCATTATTTCTCTCTTCAATCTTCCTTTCCTTCTTCCATCTTTAGAGTCTATACTTACTGGAAATTAGTCATTCAGCAATATTTACTAGTCCGTTGGATGGCCAATTGCATCTAACAAGGTGGGAACAGATCCCATAGGGTCAATCTACTCTGTAGGACCAGAGGCACATGTGAGCCTTCTGGGTTGGGAGACCCATACTCAGTCTTCAGATAATGGTCAGGGGCCCATCTTCTCCTCCCTCCCTCAGTCTTGCACCCTTACTTCTACTGTAAGGGGACTTGGATGACCAGGCCAGAGGGAGTTGTGGCATCTTCCAGCCAGGACCTCAATGTGGGTGATGAGAAGACCAGGGCCTGTGGCCAAGCTGAGATCTACCGTATTCATAGCCCTAGATAGCCTACACTGTCCCCAAAAGCTGACCTCTTTTTAGCCAGTGTCTCTCTTAACATCACGTCTACCCACAGTGACAGCAGTTTTGGTATTTGCTTTATTTGCTATTAGTTGTATGTCAAAAGCCTTGCTATCACTATACATCCATTTCAGGGTGTGGACCTACTTTCTTTTAAAGCAAGAAGCCATTTGGAACCTCTCAATACTGGAGGAATCCAACCTGAGGTACCATTAAAGGTGCTTTGGAAGTGATACCCATCTGTTTTAAAGATGGGAGGTACTGCAACACTGCAGCAAATGCCTCCCTCCCCAAGGCTTGGGGACCCAATGATGGCCATGCTGAAATTCCCATGCTGATGAGACCCTGAACGCAGGACACTGGCAAATACTTACTTTTCCAATTGACGATGCAGTAACATTTTCCCTTTAGAAATCTCACCTCATCCTGCTTGTCCTGAATTTCTGTTTGCATGAAAGAACCTGAATTGATCAGATATTTGGTCTGGGCATTCAAATCACTCTGGAAATGTCCTGGTATAGTGGTCAGTGAAATGGTTAATAAGCCATGTGTGGAAGGGGAAGAATTAGCTGTTAGAGTGAACTGCCAGTACAGGCAGGGGCAAGAGGAAAGGAAGAGGGATGAAGGACCTCCTCCCTCCTCTTGTCTTTTCCAGCTGCAGGCTTCATTGCCCCCAGTCTCTTACTGCCCTCAGCCTGTGCCCCAGCAGCTAACCTATTTTTGGGCAACAGACGATGGAAACCAGTTAGAGAAACGGCCATAATCCCCACCTGACAGTTTTTGTCACCTCTGTCATTTTTCCCTAAAATGACAGGTTACTAGAGAGGGACATCTGTCAGTGTGAAAAAAAATGATGGGGGGCTCTCGTTCCGGATTTTGCACAATTTCCTGGCTGGAGTCCCGGGGAGGCTGCAGCCCTCGCAGCCCGGCCACAGCCATGCGATGTCTTGTCTTCCAGGTCGGATACGCAGCCGACAGAGCTTCCTACGCTCCTTTTGTTCCATGCTCATTTCCTGGCCTGCAACGCTGTGCTCCATGGGGACGTTGCACATATCAAAAATGCAGGGTGAAGTTGTCTAGAAATGGAGACAGGTTGTTTTTGGCAGGAGGCCCTTGAGCTAGAAACATTTTACCAGAAGAAATATGGTCGATATTTATGGAAAGTAGGATTCGACTTTCAATGGGGCTTATGTTCATAAGTCACTTAAGGCCCTTCTGAAAATCCCACCAATAATTCTTAAATTAAACAAGTCAGCATTTCCATGCAAGCTGAAGAACGAAGCGCTCTGTCCCACTTATGGATCTGAGCTAAGCAACTGAAGAGCCAAAGAAATCTTCAGAGGCTTGGTATGATCACGTGGAGTGCTTGTACATTTTTTTATGTGCAGTATGTGACATGCATCACTCAAAAGAGCCTAAAAAGCCATTGCATTCCAGCAAGTACTGCAGAGACCTTGGCAAAATGTATCATCTGGCCTCTTGTACTCACAATGCAAGATTTAATGACTGCTGATTCATATTCAGGCTGGGTTGCAATAATTTTCAGAAAATGTCTAGAGTGATAAAGGGTTCTGCCATTAGAAATATGTCTTCACAAGACTTGGTCCCAATCCCGGATGGTTCCTGTTTTCAACTGATGGTACAAAATATCCCGTTAGAGTAGACAAAATTTTCTTTGGGTATTTTTGCAGGATGTTACATCAAGTCCAGAGAATCCCAAGCCAAGCCAGCTCAAGCCAGTTACTAAAATCAGCTTTCAGACCACCACAGACATATGCAGGACAGAAAAGGAGGCTGGGGACGGCCTGCCTGGGGAGCAGCTCTGTTGAAAAGGACCAGGGGGTCCTGGTGGACTTCAGGCTAAGCCTGAATCCACAGTGCACACTGGCAGCAAGGAAGGCAGACGACGTCCTGGGCTGTGCTAACAGCAGCATAGCAAGTGTGTCAGTGGAAGCGATTACTCCCCTTTACTTGGCGCTTGTTGGACCACAACTGAAATACTGTGTGCAATTTTGGCCCCCCAGTACGAGAAAGACAGCGAACTGGAGTGAGATCAGTGGAGGTCACCGGGACAATTGGAGCTGGACCACTTACTGTGGGACTGGGGCTGGTTCAACCTGGAGATGATAGCTTTGGGAGCATCTAATACCTGCCTGCTGGTGCCATCAGCAACTGCAATGATCCCATGATAGTCAATAGCATTATCAGCTGCAATTGCATTATAAATGCCCCTGAAATCCCAGCCTGGAATCCCAGCTGGGTAAATTTCAGGAAAGCTGTCGCTGATGGCTGGTAGACTGCTTAACTAAACAACAGAGCTGCTCCTCTCCTTAACAAGTATCAACAGGTGGAGAAAGTGATGGAAATGGATGCTCGCAATGATTACAGTTGGTAAAATGACTTCTTAGACCCCACAGAGCACAAGTCCCTTCAAAGTATGAGTTAAGGGGGCATGAAGCAAAGCTTTGAAGGTTCCCCTGGGCTTTGAGACCACCTCCAGTGGCAAACTCGGTTAGTGCTATTGTCCCACAAGCACATAAAGGCAGTTAACGTGAAAGGTAGTGTAACAGGATCCAGTCTTCTGAAGAACATCGGAAAAACTTCCTCCAGCTCTTCTAATAATCAGCGGTGGTCAAATGCTTAAAATACCTGCCAGATGTTTCAAACCATGAACAGACAGGGATGTTGAAGTAGGGAGCTGATGGACACAAATCAGTATTTGTAGCTGTCTAAGAGTGCTCTCCAGTGGTAACAGTACTCTTTCCCTTGTGTAATTCAGACCCTGTATTATTAAGGCAGAAAGAGCCCACTGGTTTAACATGAGTGGCTTTGGTAATGTTGGCAAGAGTTGTCTGGATAAATAGACTCATGACTGTGGAACTACAGTCTAAAACAGCAAAGATTTGGAGATGTGTTACAAAAGGAAGCAAAAGGATTCAGATGTGGAAAAGAAAGGAAAGAATGAAGTTGAAAAATGGCTCTATTACTTTTGAAACTGAGGCTGGAAAGACAGAAAAGGTTTCAAATAAGATAGTTACCACTGTTCTAGGAGAAAAGACAAAAATTATACAGACGGTGACTTTTCTGATAGTATCTGTATTATTACTGGGTAGCTTCCACACAACAAAAAACCCCATGGTGGACATTGTCAGAGCTTAGAATGCAAATGACAGAAGAACAGACATGAAAAAAAGCATAAAACAAAAGGCACGTGGCTGCAGTGATAGTTGTTCTCCTTAGCCGTGACTTCTGGGGATGCAAAAAAGTAAACACTGCTCCAGGAAGCAGCTAAGGAAGAAGAGATGCCCATGAAATCTCAAGCCCACACCAATGAGCAAGAAGAAGAAACAATGGGAAGATGGTCGAAAAGAGACCCCGAGGATGTGGCAAGTGCAACTTCAACCTGAGTAGTAACCAGCACTTTTAGAAAAAGGGAAGGAGGAAATGCACAGTATCTGCGGAGAAGGAGGGAGGAACTGAGGAGTGAAGTTCTGGAATTTCTGGAATTTCTGGAATATTTTGAAGAAGAACAGGAAGAGGTACCTAGCAGACAGGCTAAACCAGGAAGCGTGTTTTCAGTGCAGCTGCCTATCACAAGTCAGTAGAAACATGAGATAATGGTGTGTTTTTCTCTCATATTTGTTGCCCATGAGTTAGGGACACTACAGGACAAAGATAAAGCCATAACTTGGACCGGATGAAATGAAACCTTCAAACAGCTAATCTAAGGCAAACAGACCAGCAACAGATTTAACCATGGGACATACCGCCACTTTGTTTTGTACACTGTTCTAGCAAATTCACATAATTCGATAATCACATTTACCCTTAGAGTCAAACAAAAAGCAAAGTATAGCTAAGAGGAGAAAATAAAATTTTAGGAAAATTTCCATTAGGGTAGGGGCACTGCTCCTGATACCAGAAACACTCTTGTGGAGATTGTTTGCTAGAATAAAACAAGGCTACAAAGTCTTAAGCACCTACCTCAGACCTAGTGTAAACAGGGACTTTTATGTGCTACAGTGGATTACACTAATAATCTACCCCAGTGCTACAGGAAAGATAATTTTCCTTTGTAGGATAATTAACTGCTCCGTGTCCTAGATGACTGAAATTTCTTTTAGGACCTGATTGAGCAGGTCAGTTTACTTGTATGCTTGCCTTTAATGACATGCCTCACTGTTCTGATGATCTATAGCAGCAGCACTTTTTAATTTTTAATCACTTGCTAAATTAGACACTATATTGCCAGCCTTTTGTCCACTCCAAATAGCTTTCAACTTTTTTTTTAATATAGAAAAATAGGAATTGTTATCTCTTTTTATATTGCTGAAGAAGGCCAAGACAGACATTAGCCATTAGATTCACTAAAGCCAAATTTTAGTCAAAGAAATGCAGAAATTACAGTTTCATAATCTTTCCAAGAAGGGAGTTACATTATTCATGTGAATGCTAAATATATTTTCCATTATTTTCTTCATGTGAATGCATTCTTGAACCACTCCACTGAAGATTTTTATCAGTTTCAGATGCAAAGGCATAGTATTAAAATACTTTAGTAGTAATTTGAATTGTCTAATAATTCTCCTAAAGTGGTACCATCATCAAAGGTAACGACAGCAATACCGCTGATACTGATTTGTGTGTTCTGTGTTTATTCTTTTCATATTGTTGTTTGATTTCCTACAAGCCTCCTTGGGAGGCAGCAAGCAAACCTGATTTTATCCAAAGGGTTAATAAGAAGAAACTTGCTTCCCAAATGCTTCTCAGATTCTGAGGCACAACTGATTACTTAAAAGGATTTGGTAGACTGTGCCTATTGTTAAGCCTAAGAAGAAAGATAATTTGTTATATTTTAAGATGTATTCAAGCCTATAAAACCACTGGTCTTCAGGGATGGGTGTTCTTCGTTTCAGACATCACGCCAAACTCTGACATTTGGGAGAGAGGCTGTCTGAGATGAAGTATAAATGAGGGGCTTTTATGAGAGTTACCAGACAGCCTTTAACAGAGAAGTATATCCACTGTGTGTTTAAGCAGAAATCTGGCTTTATATGACGTTGTTGGTACTGTTACGTCCTATGGTGATACAATCTCCAGCAACAGAAGGATCTTTCTGGCTTTTGCCTTAGCTGGTGGAGCTGCCAGCCGTGTCGAATTGCATAATGCTGTTCTATGTCTACTATGTGCTGGGTGGAGACGACAAAGTTATTCAGCTTGTTTTGTTAGCCAGAAAGCTTCAGGCAAAGCTATTTCCGTATAGAAACTATGTTATTATTGTAGTGATAGGTCAACACCATGGATATATGCTACTAAAAAGAACACCAAAGGATTTGTTTAAGAAGTAACCTGGAAAAATAAAATAAATAAAAAAAACCTAAAAAAGGTTTTTGATAAAAAATTAAGGAAGAACTTTGAGAAAAGGTAAATGACTGTAAGACACCATTCTCATTTTTTAAATTCAATAAACTGTGCAACTCTCGGTTGTCTCAAGCCTGGAGCCCGTGCAAACGCTAGCAGAACTGGGACAGGCAGAAATAGGAGTAATTCTGGGTTGCTGCAATACCTGCTTCTTCACGAGATGGTGTGTTACAGTGCTGAGGATGGCTATCAGTATTATGGCTTGATGGGCATGGTGCTGTGTGGTGTGGGTGGGTTGTTTTTGGTGTGGGTTGTGGTGTGTTTTGTGGTTTGTGGGTGGTTTTGCTTTTTTTTTTTTTTTTGTGGGTGTGTGGGGTTTTTTTATGGTTGGACTTGATGATCTTACAGGTCTTTTCCAACCTTAGTGATTCTGTGATGCTTTTTCTCTGAGCATTTCTGAAAGATCACGATGTCGGTCAACACCCATTCCCACCTGCCATCTGCAAGAGCCCCTGACACTGCTGCTGAGGCAAGCTGCTGACCAAAATGAGCCTTAAGGGCAGCCGAAGTATCTGCTTGGCCTTTATGTCGGCAGGTTCTGGTCTGATCCGTAAAGAAAACTCATGACAATGACATCCCATCCCACCTCACACAGTTTAAAACCACAGAGCAAGGGGAGAGAGGGCAGTGATTTGTTCTGAGTGACTCCCAGACCTTTGGGTCCACACTGCACAGGGGTGGGTGCCACCCATCTGACGGCAGCACAAGGGTGTCCCACGATGCAGGGCTATGCACCACATACCAGCAGGGATGAAAGCCCCCCTTATTTCTCACCCTGTCCCCATCACCTTTCTGTTCAGTAATTCTAGGCCTTAATTATAAAAACTCCTCTACACAAGAAGAAACTGCTGGGTTTTGTAGCGCTGGCTGGAATGGCCCTGCCAAGGCAGGACATGTGAGGTCCCACATCAGCACCGCTGAGTGTCACCTTCACTGGTCTCCTGACCCCATCCTCACCTGCCTGGACAGGGCTCCACTGGCTCAGGGATGTTCAGACCCTGCTCGTGTGAGCCGGGAGAGAGCAAGGCACAGAGCACTGTGCAGGGGGTAAGATCCAACACTTGTAGACCACAGACTGAGCTGGTACCTCCTCTTGCTCTCAAGAAAGCTCCTAGCATTGTTTTTCTCATTCACCAGGAGTCTCCGAAGTCTCATGTAGCTTGGTTGCCTCCCTGCTCCTTATGGCCAGAAACTGAGCCACCTCAGCTGCTCCTGTTGAGCACTTGTGCCTTCGTGTTGGCTCCTGCCAGGAAATCCCCTCTGCTCCTCTCTCCTTCTCCCTTGTGGGACCTCCCCGCTCTTGCCAGCATGCTCAGTCTCACCATGCTCATACTGCTCTTTCCTTTACGCTTACGTGGCTCAAATGCACTGTGACTGAATTAACCACCAGAGCTCTCCTACTGATACTGCCATCCAAACTGCGCCAAACCAAGCTGCTGTTATATTTGGAAAATTACTGTGTCAGCCAATGGCCAGTCTGAACTACCACTTCCAAATGGCAATGCTCTCTCTTCACCAGTCACCTTCTTGTCATATGTGCTTTCTGAGCACAGATTGATTCCTGAACACAAATTGATCCTTCTCATCAGCATTAAGCTGGAGGCATCAAATGAAACTAGCAGGAAGTAGAATAGGTTGAAAACAAGCAAAATGAAGAGCTTTAGAGCTTCTTGCTGCAAGATGTGGCAGATTTGAGAAGTTCACATAGTTTCCTGGGGAGGCTGTGCAATTTCATGGCAGACAAACGCACTGAAGATCAATAAATCTGTGAAAAACACACCTGGTCCAGGAGGTCCTGTGCCACTAATGGCTGGAGGATGGGAGAGCACTTGGTGGAGGTATCATTTTATACCCTTTCCATGGGCTTCTGCTTTTGGTTCTTGACACAAACAGGACACTGGGTTGTACAGACCTTTGGTCTGATCCAGTATGGCCTTTCTTACGTTAATCTGTCCCACAAACATGTAGCGAGACAGCAGGGAGCCTCACAACAGGGCTGGTAGGCGAAGGACTTTATTTTCCAGTCCCTGTGCTCTGGAGGTTAGATTAGAAACAGATTACAGCTGAAGGATCCCTGAGCAGACACGGACTGTGCCAGCTTGAGAGCTGGGCGCAGGAAAGCTGTTGTGCCCAAAGTAATTATCCTGGCAGGGCTGGGCTGACAAGGCTAATAAATAAGAGATGTTTGAGCAAGCAGTTCTTTACAGTTTGCTTTATCTTCCTCTTCGCAGAGGAGTGAGTTGGACCATACAGGCACGTCCTCAGTTGTTCTCACCACTTAGTCCTCCACCCCAGGAGATTTTGCACCAGAGTCCTTAGAAACACTCAGAGACGCAGAGTGGAAAACATGACTTTCTATGCAAGTCCACTCATTCAGTGCCTCCCCAGGAAGCCCCAGAAGGCTTCCAGGCTAACCAGTAAGGCTCCCTGCCTTCTTGCCACCCAGGTGCTGCTGCCAGAAAGTTGTACGAACAACCCAAGAAGAACCTTAAGCCTCACCATGAGAAAGGCTTTCTGCCAGAGAGGAAGGAGACAGGAGCAGGTCTGAGGGAGGGTTTCAGAAGACAGGATTCGGAGAGGAGGTGCAGGATTCGGACAAGGATTTGAACTTTCTGACCCTTCCCTGAGCCTTGGATAGAGGCAACCTGGGGAAAAAAGTTTGGCATAGTGACGAGCTCTTGCTTGTGATTTGCAGTATTACAAGGGAAGGCTCCTCTCCATAAATAAGCCCCTCTTTTACTGTAGATTAGACAGAAGTGAAGAGCGTCTTCCTTGCATATTGCGCAGTCAGGCAGCATTTCAACAGAGCAGAAAAACATCCTCTTTTTTTTTTTTCTTCTTTTTTTTTTCCCCTTCATTCCCCTTCAAGAAGCAGCCTGAGTGTTTGAAAGTTCTGTGGTTTGGTTTGGAGTTCAGTCATCCCTACAGAGAACTTGTTCTGCCAATCTCTACATACATGTCAGTTTAAATAGCAACAGATGTACAGTACCTTAGATGTATAAAATTTTCATAAAATATAACAAACGCTGTTTTTCCACTTGGGATGAGTCATTAACCATATGCTCATGATACTGCTCTTTTCAGGGGAAGAGCTGAAGTCCTATGTTTGGGCTAGACAGAGCCCAGTCCTGTGAGGTTTCTCAGGAGCAAGGGCAAGACCCCTTGCACCCAGTTCCCCTAAGGACCCCTGAGACCCCTGCACACAGAAAAGTCACAAGTCCAGCGCTTACAGCTTCTTTTTAGGAGCAATGTCTTCTCTGGGGTAGGCAATCCAGACTATTGGTGAGGGAAAGACAGCACCCCACTGCAGGTCTGCAAAAACCTGCCAGCACGTGAGTGGGCCCGCAGGGGACATCCTTTCCGGGGACGTCCAAGCAGACACCGTGTTGTCGCCTTTCCGTGCTTCTGAAGGCAGTGAGGGTATGTCTGGGGCACGCCGCTGCTTGGAACGTCCCCAGGGGAGCCGCAAAGCTGCACGCAGCCCTCGGTGTGGGCAGTGGCATTATAGACCCAGTCATTTTGACCCTTCCTCCTCCTATGAGCAGTAATTAATTGAAAATGTTCTCACAGAAGTGCTTTTATGTGAGTTTGGAGATGGGCCTGATCCACCTCCCACCGCAGCCAGCTGCGGTTTCCCCCACCTTAGCAGGAGTGGGAACAAGCCTTTGCTGCTACAAATACTCCCTCCAGGGTTTTTTTGCTCACCCAACCTTCCCTCCAGGTGAGCTGTGTGTGCACGTAGGAGTTAATCCCTTGGCTAAAATATTATTTAAAGGCAGAACTCAGTAAATGCTGCTCCACTGGGGTTTAAGGAGGTTATATTTTAGCTCATCAGCAAAACCAGGGCTGAGCCTAGAAAAACAGCAAGCCGTGAATATAAACAGGAAAATGATAGTTGAACTTCGCCATGTATTCCAACCCCTCACATACAAACTGTACAAATGTAGCCACTTCTTTTTAATTTTAAGAAGAACTCCAAATTTCAGTTCTATTCGGTACACCGGGAACATCGATCCAGCTCCCAGGGAGCTGTACCAGCAATAGTGGCTATGTTGGCTTCCCCTGGATCCCACAGGAGTGTCCAGTCCTATGTCTTCTTGGCATTAGCCTTCATTTACTCTTGGCTGGTCTGAGCAAATGGTCACTAGGAATTCAGTTGGGGAAGAGCTCACAAACCTAGTTAGCATTTTTGTACAACGAGGAACATTGCCATGTCCATCCTGTCCATGCACAAAATTTGCTTCAGTGTCTGGGAAGAGCCACTAATCTGGAAGACAAAGATCTTTTCCCAAGAGTCAGGATGTGTGCCCAAGTGAACCAGAGGAGGCAGAGAAGTGTTTGGCGCACAACAGCCAGGTCTGCTTGGCAGCTACTAAGATGGACAAGACTGAAATGGTGCAGCATAGGTAAAGAAAGAACTCTCCTAGCAGTACATGGTTGTGGGAAGTCCCTCCTTGCTGAGCAAGTGGGCTGTAAAGCAGCCAGCGAGGTATAGCTGGCCAGTGCAGGGGGACCCAGAGAGCTCTGCATCTACCATAACCTGTCTTTATTTCACCTCTTTCTTCACAGGCAGTGCACAGGTTATGATTAAATCATTGCTGCATACTGGTGATCCCCGTTTGACATGAAGACAGTATCTCCAACTCTACAGCATCGTGCCTCCAGAGTATGGAGGGCTATGATCCACTTTCCTTTATCAACTCTAGCTCTGTTGTTTTGTGCATTGTTAAATGCTGTAATCCAGACCATGCTTTATTATTAATGACCTCTTCTTATTTATTTCAGTTATTATGAGCACTTAGCATGCACTCATCATTGTAGATTATGAGTTTGTTTTATGGGGATTACGTTGAGTAATTATCATTCCAAGTAAGAGAAACGAACTGTCATGCTCCCCCACTGCCAGCAGCTTTTAATCTGACCAGACAGCGAGGAACGCAGGATTTCACAGTTTAAACAGATGGAAAGGCCTGGGCAAAGAGGTGTATCTTGCAGCTCCTTCTAAATGCGGCCAAGATCGCGCTGAAGCATATTTCTGTCAGGGGCGTATTCCAGAGGTGTGAACCTGGAGTGCCCAGTGAGCATTCAGCTCCAGCTTCCAGCTAAGAATAGTTCGTACAGCAGATTGGAGGTAGCGAGGCTGTTCTTAAATATCCCGGCCTTTGGCTGTAGTGACCACAACCTTGAATTTCACCTACCTGTCAACTGCGATCCTGCACAGAGAGCAGAGCGCTGGCGTAGTGTAAGGCTGGGGCAGCTCCTCCGGGTGTTTTTTCAGGAGTGTTTTCGGGATTTAGTGGAGGTACTGTCAAAAAGTACCAAAGAGGAGTAAGTGGTGGGGTGCAGGCCGTTCTGTTGAGTATCCTCGGGAAGAGTCAGAGGGCTTCCTTTAAATGGGCTTACTTCAGAGCATAAAGCAGAACTCTGGGAACAGGGGCTGGTAGGGGACATCTGAGCCTGGGTTTGGATGTGCAGGGAGGGAGAGCAGGGGCACAGTGACCTGTCGGTCTGAGTGTGGGTGCAGACTTCTGGGGAATGGTGTAGCAGCGACACAATGTTGGGGGCCGTCAGGTGTCAGACAGCTCCTCAACATGGACAGGTAGAATATTGTGTTGACGGTTAGCTGTTGTTCAAGCTCCAGGTGTGGTCTGAAGTTTCAAACCAGACCACTGCCAGTATAGCCTTGGCCAGGGGACTGTGGGATCTCTCTACTCTGAGTTGTGAAATGATGCACAGACCCTAGTTGAGTGGTGTTTAACTAGGTCAGAGACGGTAGCCATGGGACCAAGTCGGAGAAGTTTTAGTAGTAAAAGCAAAATGAGGCTAATGACGGAGTTCATCGGTGTCCCAAATTCTTTCTTCGAATACTGTAAGCCAGACTTTGCCAATAAATAGAGGCCATTTGAGGGAAGGGGGAGATTTTATCGTCCTCTTTCAATGAACCCTGGACATTGCTGAGCGCAGGTTATATGACAGTGGGAGGAGTCCTCCATACGGTTCAGGAGTCATAGCAGTGCTGTACAGTACTCCTCTCCATGGAAAGTAGATGTGTGCAGTGGTGCAAAGCCAAATCCTTGGAAGAAAGAAGCAGCATAGAGGGTTATCTTGGTGAAGGACAGAGGTGCCACAGGTATAATGTGTCTGCTTGTACATAAGGTCTCCTCTGCCACAAGCAAGTGATCCATGCCGTGGTGCTTAGCCCTACTCTGCTATAATAGTGAGCCTCACACTCCTCTTGACACAAGGTCCAGGCCAGTGAGGTCCTGGTGTGAGGTCCATGCCTCACATTCTGCATGGAGAGAAACAAAGGCGTACAGTGGCAGTGTCATCCGACCCTTCCTGGAGCAGTTGGTCTCTTTCTAGTTCAAGATGACATTCAGGATGTGGAAAGAGGGACTATGCTCGGGAGACTGGCAAAAATAGATCACAGTTTGAATAGGAGATCACACATAAATATATGTGGCCTGTGCCCAGGCTGTCCCACAAGAGAAGAATTTGGCATGTGTTGAAGATGGGCCAACACACAGGTATTGGATGGTTTCCAGGCATTATTGTTTCTGTAAGCAACACCAACAGAAAGATATTGGATCCCCAGCAGTTGTCATGCAAAATCATTCTCAATCCATTTCATCCTCACGAGTACTGTCGCCCTCCACCTCACCTTCACAAGGGATGGAGATAGGAAGATCATGACTAACCGGGGAGAGTTTTTGACTCAGGCTGAGTTTTAGGAAAGGAGATGTGTCAGATCAACATAACCATGCCAAAATGTCTTATAAACAGCACTGCCCAGAGCGCTGAACATTAGAGATGCGTAACCGAGAACTTCACTGATGTTTGAGCAGCAGCAAACACCATGCAGGAGGAAGGACACGGTGTGTGGGCAAGGCAGAGGGAAAGAGAAAAGAGGTGGCTGAACTGGTTTGTGAGTCCCCTCTACCCTGTACCCAGCGTCTGCTTAAATTCAAACCAGGCACAAGGAGCACAGCTCTCTGTGAGAGCTGTTGTCCAAGCTGCTGCACAGAAAGGAAACCTGAGCTGGAGCGGGGTCTGGTCTGGGTGCTTTGAAGTGATTTCTTTCGGTAAGGAAATAATTTCCTTTGTCTGTACATGTTCAGGAAAACTGCCTCTTTGGAGACTGGTTCTCAGGACATTCGGATCATAATTGTTTTGTCCAGAAAAGCTCCGTGACTGGAAATGAGAAGAAAAAAAAAAAATTATAAACGGTAGGAAAAAAAAAAGCTTGTGAATATATATTACATCCATATGCAGAGGGAGAAGAAAAGGAACAAGGCCTCAGTTAAAACAACAGTCAAGGTCTCATTCTGCTCTCAGCTACACTGGGGCTGCTCTGCTGAAAACACCGAGATGAGCCCCAACTGAAGAAACATGGGGCTGGTAGACACCCTGGTAGACACCAGCGGTTTTGTTTGGCACAGTGCTGTTCAGGGTTTCAAAATATCATGTACTTTTGTGATACCTCTGCACTGCGAGGGGATCAGAAAGGGGCAGCAGAGGTAGACACAGGACATGCGTTTAGAGGTGTTTCGCCATTACGGAGAGAAGGGATAACTTGTCATGTACGTAGAGAGGCAGCAGGCGCTGGTGGGTCTTGGGTTTCTTTTCTTTCCAGCTGTTTGTTTCAACAAGCACTCTCATGATCCCTGCCAACGAGAGGCAGGGAGCATTTCTCCCCTCTCCCTCTGTCACTGTGCCCTGCTCCCCGCGCACGGGGCGATGAGCAGCAGGCCTCTGCCATGGCCATGTGTGGGCTACTGATGCCCTCTTCCCACGTGGGACCCAACCTGGATCCCTTACACGTGCGTAACTTCTACTGAAGTTGATGCAAGTGTTATGTCTGTGGGATTAGCTGTGTCCCTGGGCGATTCCTAATATTTTCTTTCCTCGCATTCTTTGCGTTGGAAGGTTTAACAGAGTCATAGAGCTCCAGTGTCCAAGAGACTGTTCCCTTCCAGAGCAGGATCTCTCCCTCCAGTACACTTGCCAGCATGCTGTCCAGTCCAATTTCAAGTGAGTCAAATGTTGGTGTTTCCATCACTTGCCTGGAAGACAATTCCACTGCTCAAGTGGTCCAAGCCATTAGGAACATTTTCCTGATATTCAGCCTAAATACTCTCTTTCTCAAATTCATCCCATTGCTCTAGGGATTCATGTTACTGGAGATGCGCTCATATTAAAATCTCTTGCTGTGCCTTTCCCTGGACAAATTCACTTAGTACTTTCAGGAAGGAAGGAAGAAAGGAAGGAAGGGAGAAGGAAGGAAGGAAGGGAGGGAGGGAGGAAGGAAGGTGCCCATTGAATCATCCTGGAAGCAGAGAAAAGTTTCTAGAGCTCTCACTTCATTAAAAAAAAACAAATTTGAATCTTCAAAGGTGCTCGTTTGATACATTGGCACATGAAGTCCGCTATTTAGGTACAAAACATGCACATCATTTATAGCAATAATAGAAGTTTCTTTCCATCCCGCTAAAACCCTGTACCTGTATTTTAGAGAGATTGCATCTAACAAAGTTATTCTTTTTTTGTGTCATGCAGTCTTTAACCTCAACTGGTAGTGCTGAGCTAAACACAAATGGGTGATAACTATGGTGACAATTTTGGTTCCTATTCAGTAAAGCAAAGAGGTACATACTTAACTTTAAGACTGAGCTTAGCTGAACAGTTTTTTTGCTTTGGACACTTGTCACATTTGAAATGGCCAAAACTACCAACCCGCTTCATGCAGGACACTAAACAGCACTGCAGAGATGGGGGGGGTTTATTCTCTGTAGTCACCCTCCAGCCTGTGCTAAACAGCTATATTTCAATCAGTTACAAGTGCTCAGAGTAACCATCTCATGTATGGGTGAAATAATGGAAAAATTGAAATCAGCTGCCTCCTGCCCTAATATCTCTGAAAGGGTCCTTTGGAGTATGAGTCCTAACGTGTATGTTTTAGTTTTTGATTGACTGGTTCACTGGCATGCAAAAATGTCAGTCTTGTACTCCAAGAAAACAAGACATATTCACTAGTTAATGGAAATCTGAGGCATTTATGCCTCTTAAATGAATTCTGGAGGTTGTGAACTCTACTTACTTCAGTCTTTTCTTCATTTACTAAAACTATGTATATTTCCTCCCTTTCTGGTTCTTTTCCATTTGAAGAATAAATTACGAGTAACTGATCAGATTATTTCTTCCCTTTAGGGAAACAAATGCAATAGGGGTTCAGACATCTTTCTTCTCAGATATTACCAGCATTATCTAATAGAGAAAAAAGGTTTCTCCAGGCCCCATGCCCAAACCTGCTGGTTTCTTAGCAAATTCTGCAGGAAAATGGGATGCCAAAGCTGTTGAGTGCAGAAGGCATTTGTGTGTCTCTGCCTCAGCCCTAGACTCTGTATCATCTGTCTGCACTGAAATCTCACTCCCAAAGGCTCTTCCTTTTGGGGGAATCCTTTCTGTGTAGAGGAGAGAAACACGTCTGGGTGTATGCACATCAATGTGTCTCAAAAACTACTGCACATTTATCTCTTTTATGTAAATGAAAACTCTCATAACAGGCACTGGCTCCAAGGATCACCAAATTAATTACCAGTTGTACTGCATGCTGCTAATAAATGCAAAAAGCCAGCCTAAATAGGAAGTGTTAGATAGCTGTGCTGTTTGCGAACATGGCAGCCCAACGTTTGAACCCTTTGGGCTGTAATACTGCCTCTGAACTGTAATTGGGGAACATCATCCCTGCCCTGATTTACTAAGGTCAACAGCCTTCAGATCCCACTTTGAAACCCCTGTCTAGCCTAATACCTCCAGGAGAGGCAGGAGAGAGGTAAGAGGACAGACAGTTAAGGCTGAAGCAGGGAGGTGGTGGTTGTTGTTGTTGTTATTATTATTGTTATTGTTATTATTATTGCTTTAATTACAGTATTTAAAATGCACACCTGATGAATAATGCCAGCCTGTTGTCTACCACTTAGCATCAGCAGATCTCCAAATGCTTCACAAAAACGGCATCATTATCCTCATTTTACTGGGGCTCTGGGACTTTCAAAAGAAAATAAGGTGCTTGTGTGCCATTCAGGGCAAGTATAGGGAGATGGATGCTTTTGGGAGAGTATTTGTGCTGCTGTGTTTTCCATGCATGTCCACTGGTCATGTCCTCACTGTGAAGGCCTGACCTCCAGATGTCCAGAAGTTTTTGACAAAAGTCCAGTGTCTTTTTTTTTTTTCCTCTGCCCAAGCAAACTTTCCAGTTGGAAACTGATGCCACGGCCAGGGAAAGCCAAACATATGGAATTCTCACATTTTGCAGACAGGAAACACTGGGGGGACCAAAGGTCATCCACCAGGCTGGGGCTAAAGCCAGGGTTACAACCCACGTTTCCTGACCTCTGAGGCGGTGCTAAACCCACTAAACCCCCTTGTCCTTCTCTACACGCATTATGTTTCCTCTACTCTTCCCGTGGCTTTCAAGGGGACCTAAAGCCCTGTGGACACAGTTTCCGCAGTGTATGTTCAGCTGGCTGGCTAGCCGGTCCTCTGGAGCCTCAGGCGTTGCTTTAATAGAAATATGTAGTAATAATAATGTCGCTGCCTGCACTGTGCATGTTAATACTGCCACCACACTGCTTTGTCGGCTGCCTGGAGGCTGTTGGCGAGCCCCAAAGTACCCTTGCTGGCCTCCCTTTCTGCCAGCGGATGTTTGCTGTGCCCAGGTGCCTGTGTGGCCTCGTCCCCCGCTCACATGTCAGCCCTTTGCAGAGCAACCAGCGCAGGCTGGGCTGGGATCGCTGGCACGTTGCTGCTGAACTGTCTGTGCTGGTTTCAATCCATCCCAAATGGCTCAGTGCTTGTGCAGGTGGGTGTGGGGTGCTGGGGTGTTCAGGAGATGCCCTGGGCTGTTACGGCTTATTTGAGCAGACTTCCTTCCGACCCTCCACCCCTCTCCTAGCCTACAGACAAACACTGCTCTCCTGGATTTGGCAGTAAAGCTCGCTGTTTTGGGCTAGGTCCTTTTTTATAGGAGCTTACACAAGCAGTTGGTCTCTCTCTCAGTTAGCTTGGCTTCATAGTGAGTGTTCTGGGCCACATCCAGCAAGGCTAGTCTCCTTAGGAGGGTCCCCTGCCACCAGAAAGCACGTGGCAGAGAGATGGAGGAGGAAGATGAGCTGTTCCCTGTCTGAGCATGAGGGTTGCAAGTTTTGTTTGGACAATAAAAATGTCCCTCCACGTTGACCTGCATAAGATGGATGTCAGTTCACCCAAGGGATGGGACATCTCCCTTATGTTGACTGATCTCCTGCATATTTTCACCTAGGACTTTGCATTTCTCATACTGTGTTGCTTTGGAGGTTAAGTTTACAGCAAGAGGACACGAGGCTAATTTCAGGAATGCTGTGGCAGCCCAAGGGGATTTATTTATATTCTGTATATCATCTCCACTTGAAGTTGTACAAAAAGGTGCACAACAGAAAGGGGCGCATGCATATATGTGCGCGTACATTTGTGTTTGTGATGTTCCATGAAAACGCCAAGCGATGAAATCTCTTTTTCACTTTTTCCCCCCTCTGGACTGATTTATTAATAATTTGTGTTCCATTACAAAATATGGGCTTTTATGTGAATTGTACTGTGCCCTGAAATTGTTTTAGTGGCAGATCATAATTTACTATTGGGGTTTCAGGACTCAGTGCAGAGCACAATGCCATCTCCATATTCATATTTCAGATCTGTCAGAGCACACGGATTGTTCGTGTAATCAGATGGATTTCCATTCGAGTCCTTGAGAGACAAGAAAACTGGCCATCACAGAGAGATCCTTGGCAATTAAAATGAATAAGAGCTGCCACTCTCAGTGGATGTCTTCTGGGTTACCATGGGGGACAGAGATTGGTATGAGGTTTAATCAGGCACTAACAGCACCTTGCTGGGAACTTCATGGCTGATAAAGGCAGCAGCATCAGACCAAGTAGCTCCTCTCTTTTTAAAGGGAAAGCAGCCCTTTTTTTTTTAAATATAATAAATCCCGTGAAGTTTTGTAGTGTTTGATAGCAGAGAAGAGTTACAGGGTTTGGGGTTACTTTTCTTCTTTTCTCCCCAAATGAATCACCCTTCTTTGTCGGTTAAAATGAAGTGAAACGTGCATGTTGGATGCTCAGTACATTAAGCGTTTGCAGGGTGGTTTTTTAATTGCTTGTATTTTGCTTGTGCTGTGGCTACTAATGTGATATTTGGGTTTTTTTAATTAATTTCGCTGTGACTTTGTGGCTATTGAAGGGTGACAGATTGGCAGCCCAGAGCTGGAAATCCTTTACTTATCCCCAGAACAATTACAACGCAGGCAGCAGCAATGAAAGCATCCCCAGCCAGCGTGGAAGGCCCAGAACAAGGATGAAGGTAAGCCTTCCCGGTCTCTCTGCTGAGACTGCTATTAAAGATACCAATTAGTGCCAAACTGTATTTTGTGGTGGAGGAGGCACCGTTCCACTAGGGCAGGACTGTAACTGCAGCATCTTTACTCCTCGGCTGGCTACAACTTCTAGTCCTTAACGAAATGGCCTGAATTAGCACCCGCAATCTTTCTGGCCTGACCCAGTATGGCGCTAAGCCTCAGGTGAGCTGCACGCACCCTCCACGCCATGCCGTGCCAAGGAGGGTCTGTGCAAAGCACGCAGAGCGACACGGGGGTGAAGTTGCCGCCTCCGTAGCATCCGCAGAGCCAGTCTTGCTGAACCTGCCTCTCACCCGCTCTTTGTTTAACGCAGTTTGCTGTGAAAGAAATCAAAGAGGAGGGAAATTATCTCTTCTTGTGTTTTGCCCCCAAATGTGCATGCCCGTAATTCCAGTGCATCACCAAAAACGCTGGTGACGCTGGACCACGGAAATATTAAGGCTTTTTCTTGTAAGACTGAAGAGCCACAGCTTCATTTATACATTTACAGTTCGGTGGCATGAAGTGGGTAACGGAGTGGGCTGTTTAAGGTACAGTGTGCAGTGTTCAGAGCACGCCTGTTTGCGAAGGTTTTCCTTCAAGAAGACTTGACGGTGACTGCACTGCATCTTAACTGTCAAGCTATTTTTTTCTTGCTACGTTTCATTTGCGTTTTTCTTCACCTTTTGGAGACCCTTTACCTCTCCCCTCTTAAATCTATGCTCACCACAGAGCAGACATAATCCCAGATTTTCAGTAAATCAACACTATGTGCTCCCTACTGACTAAGAGAATTTGATACTGACAGATTGTTACACCTAAAAGAAAAATACTGCCATAGTTTCTCTAACATGCTTTGCCTGCAACGCCGAGCAAGGACGGATGTGTGAAATCCATTGTGAATGTAACAATACAGGTAGCCTACCATAATACAATTATTTTTAATTTATATTTCATGACGGAGATAGGTGCAGCCATGAATCACTGTCCTCCTCTTTTAGCTCAGTAAAACCACACTGTCCGTAATATTGCAGCCATACAATTAACTCCTTTCATCAGCAGCACTGCAGATTTTAGTCTTGCACAAAGCCATTGTTTAATCTACACATGTATAGAAACCACCCTGCAGAATATCAACATTTTGCATTTATATGACACCCGACATCTGAGTATCGCTACGTGCTGGACAGATGTGTAATAAATGTTGCCTTTCAACCTCTCTGTTTGGTGGGTAAATTCTAGACTGGCAACGAAGTTATATTCAATCCTAGGATGTGACACTGAGCACCAGCAATGCCTGTATGCTGTATAATTCTCCCATGTACGCAATGAAGGAATTAAATGCATTCCCCCTCCTCACCCTCAATTTTCCTAGATCCCTTAAAGGGCTACTGCTGCCTACATAATCTTCATCCCTGAACTAAAATCCTTTGGATCCTCTGGGGCCCTTATTAACTGAATGCTTGCTATGCTCTGCCTTGAAATGGTCTTCAATCTCCTTATTGTTTTGCAAAGATCATGCCATGATTTCTGAGCAAATCTTCCCTTTCATCTGCCCTTTATTAGCCCAGATGGACAGAAGTGCAGGGAACTCTCCTTTTAGCAGTAAGAAAGATCTCTGTTCAGTTAACTGCATAAAGACACCACATGCAAAAAGAGATGTCTGGGTCTGGTGAACTCCATCCTGCCCAGACCCACCACAGGACAACAGCCTCCAGCCTGGTCCCCTCTAAGGAGCGAAAGTACCAGCCTGACAAACTTAGGCTGTTCCTGAAAACCTCAGAGCAGTGTTTCAACCCCTGGACAGGTTCCTCCACCCTTGCAGTGCAGAGATCTTCATAATGCTGCCTAGTTATTTAATCACTCCTGAGCTTTACCCTGGGAATAAGCATGGATTCAGGGGTGACAGAGAGGAATAGATGGTTGGAGGCTTTCCTTGACAGAAATGGGTAAATTCCTATCTGCACTGGAGGAAGAGAAGTAGTGAAACATCAAGGAAGCGCTGTGTTAAAACACTGTCATAATAAAGAAATCAAATCCTCCTGCTCCCCCGTTTCCCTTTGAGCCATAGGAAGGTCTGGTCTAGTTCCCTGTCTGGGGAAGCTGGCTTTGGGCGACCAGCCCAGTGTGCAAGGAAGGCTGGGCACTGGCATAGTCCAGAGGAGAGAGGGAGACTCTACCCTGGGACAAGTTCACTAGCTGAAGTGATGCCCTGGCTCTCCCAGAAGAAACAAGAACTACCTGTGATAGGGAAAGGGGGTCTCTGGATCCCAGGGCAGACCTGGTAAGAGCTGTGGCATAGCCCAGGGCTCAGCTAGGCTGGAGAAGGTCTGCTCCTTTCCAAATACCCACAGGACTGAGTATCCAAACACCAGGACTTGCCACTGGGAAAAAAGAAATTAATCAAAGACCTGTATTTCAAAAGAGAACATAAGAATACTGGAATAGAAGGCAAACATTTTATCTGTCCAGTTGGTTAGAGATTACACAGACAAATTTATAGGTGTTAAATTGGACACCAGAGGGCTTCTGTATTGTTCTGTGAATGAATGTATTGCAGAAGTAGTAATATTAAATGCAACAGAGGCAAAGCAGTGTTAAAACCCCCACATGTTCTATACTCTGTGCCGTGATTAGCTGGGATGACAGGCAAATTATAGCTGAAAAAAGAAGGACTTTCTACAAGTAGGATTCACCTTAAATTTACCCGTCAGCCAGTGATGACGCCTTCAGCAGTGCAGTGCCGTGGGACAGTATTTTAGAGCATCGGTTAGGATTACTTAGGGCACTGGCCTAGGAAGGAAGAACAGCACCTACTGATACCCCAGCACCCACGTGTACAGCACTTGGGGCTTTTCTTCAAGGGCTTCTGTCCAAACACTAACCAGACCCAACCTCATTTAGCTTATAAGATTTGACAAGGCCACCTCAGACCAAGATACTGTGGCTACAGGCAGCAGCACGGGGAGGGTTGCTTACCACCCCTACTCAGATAGGAAAAGATAGGCTGCAAATGGTAAGGAGCGAGAGAAGCAGAGTCTAAAAGGAGAGTCAAGGCAGGAGAGAAAAGAAGAGGCTGAAGCTAAAAAGTGGCTCTGAAGTGGGGCTTAATTGTTGGTGCAAAGGTTAAAAACATTCCCAGGCTCCTCTAAAAGGCTTATTTGAAAAAACTGAATGAATTTCAGAGCAGAACCAATGCCTCTATAACCACTGCTTCTGGGATAGATTTACAGCGTAAACCCACTGGGACAGATTCAATGTTGGAGTGGGTGAACGTAACTCTACTGAAGTTAATGGACTTGTGCCCACTTATATCAAAGATGAATTTAGTCTATAGAGAAGGAAAATGGGATTTAACCTGCAAATGACCTGTTATAGAGATCCACAATATAATATATGATGAAAAGACAAGCAAGAATTTGGGATTTTGCTTAAAATGTTTCATTCTATGCTCATCCAGATAGCCTGCATTCCCTGTGTTTCTAATTACCTAAAACCATTCCCACTAGCTAGCACTGTGAAGAATAGTATTTAATATTCGTATTATAGTAGCAACCAGAGATTCTGTGAGGATCCCATTACACTCAGTGCTCTATGAACACAAAAGCATGGCTAATCCCTGCTCCGAAGAACTTCCACTTTTTTTCTGTGGATATGGAGGCCAGTTAGAGCTGCTGAAGTTCAGAGTTGGAGTCAAGATTTAACACTGTGGGACTGATACCTGAGGGGCAATTACTAGGAGACATATCTAGCTACAGCACAGCCAGTTTTAGGGAGATCAAGACTGTATTATATGCACTCCAAATATTCAAATACCAGATTAAAATTGATGAATAGAATGAATAAGGGGACTGTCTACTATATCTTTGTTGATGTCAATAGGGTAGTAAATCAACAGGAGAGAAGACTGATACAGGAATAAATAGTTACTGCTTGTATATAAAATCTTCCGTTGTGCTCTGTAGGTAGTCTGAGGGACTTGGATGAAAGTAACTTTCATTAAAGTGTACTATTAAGGCTGTTACTAATATTAATAATACCAATACTGTTGACTTGTAATTTGAAAGTATCATCTGCTTCATCCCAGCTTGTGGATGATGCAGCTGGATAATAAAGCAATGGCAGGTGACCCAGGAATTTTTTCTCTTGGAGGAACAATTTGTGAAGTGGTCACAGGCGCTGCATGCACAGAAACAAGGCGGTGATGGTCATGTACACACTCTGCCATGGCTGCATGCCAGTTCATAAGACAAGCTCACTCCCAGAGTGTATATAAAACAGTAAAACCAAGAAATAAACAAATTGGTTTAAATGTCATAAAATGCCACTTAAAACAAAACATGGGACCAACCATAGACTCTTCTCCATACCACTTTCTTACACCACTCTGTCAGTAGATGGGTTTTCAGGCAGTTGTCTTAACTGGAGCAATTTTCAGCGGGATTGTAGTGTGTGTAGGTAAGTGGGTAGGTCTATGCAACACTTCCCCCTCACCCTTTCCTCCTCCTTCTCCTCCAAGGTGGCATTTCGGAGGCATGCCAAGGAAGGGCAGCCCCATAGGGACTGTCAAAAAACAGCACAACCCAAAGCAGCCCTGAGGCTGTTCTGAATTGCACCAGGGGTTAAACCTGCCTCCAGCCAGCCTCAGGATTCAGGGTGGTGTACATATAGTATGGCACAGCCCACTGTCTCCCCACTCTACAGTAAACTGACTGATACTCAAGGGTGTCTGAGAGCAAACTGAACAGAGCTAGTCTGTATTCAGAGTGCTGTAGCAGGGAGCAAAGCCTGGTCCTTTATCCCTGCTCTGTCCGGAAGAAAAGACCATCCATGTTCCATCTCTCGGCTGCCAGAACCTGTGCCAGAAGAGCCTCCACAGTTTTTCCCAGGTGTGGCCTATACCCAAATGTGTGATGTACAGAAGTAACTACCTGTTTGCAAATACATTCACCCTGTCAGCCTATGCTAACACTTCCAGGACAAGTACAAGTAGGGAAATGCATTGCATTTTTAAATGGGCATCTACTGTTGGAGGATGTATCCTTTGCTGTCCAGGACCAGGAAGACTCTAACACTGGTTAATTATCTCTGAGATGAAGGGCTTAATTGGGAATGTCACAAGTGAAACTTTCTTCTCTTTGAAGAGCTGTCTACCTCACATGGTGCTCAGAGAAATATCAGACAGCAAACTCAGTTCAGTTTTCATTGTTTCCTTTCTGTTCCATAAAAATGCAAGCAGTCAGGGAAATGCTATGGAATGTGTCTCCTATGCTTCCATCCATATACCCAGTACTTCTGTGATGACACACAGACTCAGGCAAGAGAATGATGATGAAGGTCAAGTGTGGAGAAAGGAAACTCCGAACAATAATGGATGATTTATAGCATACAATGAATCTTATCTGGGTCACATTTTTTAAGGGCCCTATTTCTCAACTCTTCTAATTCTTGAATTAATTAAGTCCTCACACCCATTATTTTGTTTCTCTTTTGCTATGCAGCTTGAGACACAGAGGTGACAGGCTGAGTGATGCACTTAAGAGCAGTGATTGTTCTTGAGCTGTGTGAAAAAGCTTTCAACAGTCAGCCTTGTCTCTGCAGCAACAGGACTCAGAGACACTCCTTGCTGAGGCTTTTTCAACCTTCCTCTTGCTCTGCTTATTCAGACCTCTTCCACATCTACCTTAATGACCACTACCCAGATTTCACTTGTGTGGCCTATTAAATTGGAAGTCTTTCCTCCAAGCATGCCCATCCAAAGAGGATTAGGAGCCTTCCTACAATCCCCAGGCATGTGTGATTACATGGGCAATATCTTTCCAAAGAGGAGACTACTTAAGGGAAAAGACACACTTACTTATTCTCTCTGACGTTCCCATTGCTTGCACAGACCTCATCCATCTTCCCGCATTGGCACTCAGATTCTGTTGTTGCAAGTGCAATACAAGCACAGAGCTTGACAGAGGAACTAGGTGGTTATCTTCTTATAGTCTGGTCTTCCACATTTTGTCCACAGAAGCCCTGATCCTACAAAGTATCCCCTGAAGAGCATCCGCGGTGTGTCTTCTGCATGGGCAGCCATCAGAGTTCTTTGTAGGCTACAGACTGAAAACCATAAGCTCAAGTTCGGGAAATTGCCTACCAGACTCCTGTGGCTCTGTGAGAAAACAGAAAACAAAAATAATAGTAAATCGTTAAGGGCAATCAAAAATTAATTCTGCAATAAATCTATGTGCAATCTGTCGCCTGTACTCCTGTGTGTTTACTTATATTTATAAGATTTGTTTTATGAATGATTTGCCATTAATGGAGAAAAGAGAGATTAAGAAACAAAAGCTGTAGCTTCAATCCATCATTAGGGAATTAATCAATTGGCAGCCTGTGCAGACAGCTATTTAGATCTGTGGCCTGAACAGCCTAATTGGGGGAAACATGTTAAAAGGGCTAGAGTGATGTTCAAAGTAGCATAAATTAGCCCATTTTGGACTCGTCACATGGCCTAATTTAACAACTTCTGTACCTCAGAGTTTGGCAAGTGATCACATCTCTTGAGCTTCTTTGTAGCTTCCTACCCTGATATGGCTGTAAAGTAAATTTCCATCTGAAAACAATTAACTATGAACACTCCAGCTAGTCAATAAAAGAAAAGAGGAAGAAGTCTTCTAGCCTGCACTGTGTAACATTGTCTGTCCTTACCCAGGTTTGCCTTTCTCTCTCTGCCCACCTGTAGATGTTTGTAGCCATTGCTGGAAGTGAGGATAGAAGCAGGTCAAGGCCTCCTTCACCATGGCTCTCAGCTCCCCTATAGGGCTGATGAGGTTGGGATGCTCTTTACACTCCTACCCTCACCAGTGGTATGTGATCGGTTCCTGTGTTCCTGAAAAAAAAAAGGATGCAATTCAGGGTTTCCTAGTTTTAATGATGGCTTGTAAACTGTTTTGGCCTCTGAGATACACTGTATAATGGTGGTTGACTGGAAAAACCTGTCTGGAATAAGGGCAGTGGGTTCAAACCCATTGTCTTTTACTAGGAATGAGTGAAAATTCATAAATGTAAGTTTCCTGGAAGTTCAGCATTGTCTAGGATCTGCACCTTAAACTGGCTTTGAATTCAGCAGAAAGCCTGTTTATGATGGGCCCAACCGAATCCACATGAAGTCCCTAACCCACTTGGGTGCTTGAAATCTGGGACTGGTCCCAGAGGTGAATCTCTCAGTCTCAGCATGTTGCTGCAACCAGTGCAATCAATGCATATATGTTCTGCTGTTTACGCAGTTGAGGCCACGCAGTTCTAGCTCATACAGTTACCTCACATGGTGACGGAAAGATGCTGCCTGGGGACTTTCAAACAACACCATTTAGTTTTAGGGTTCTAAATATTTCAGCGTCTTTGCCAGGCAGCACCCTGACAACACTCATGAACCCAACTAGCCTTATACATATATTGTACATGACATTTGTTTTGGAGCAAACTTGGTGCCCTGCATTCCAGGCCTCCGGAGGCATCATGCCATCCTCTTTATTCATCAGGAGTATGCCCAAATCCCAGAGTTGGCTAAGGTGCAGCCTATCCACATGCTTCCCATCTCTGAAGGAAAATGCAGAATGCAGCATCCAGATGCAGTTCCAGGCACAGTTGTTGTCAGCCGGGCAGGTTTCAAATATGCTTGCTGGCAGCATCGCTGATAATTGTGTGCCCCTTCTCCGGTAGAGATGGAATGGTACTCATGCAATTCTTGGCCTGGATCTTCTCCTGTTGGGTCAGTACAACTCAGTCTTTGGGCTTTAAGGAGTCAAATTGATTGCATATTCTACCTGAGCCGTGCTGAAATGTTCAGTCGTTAAGCGTCCAGCTCTGATCTCAGGTCCTCTGGAGGTAAGCCTGAGTTGTTGTGATTTATTCTGAGATTTTAATGGTATAAATGAGATCAGAATCTGGTTATCTTTTCCTACTGATATCAACTCTGTTAGATTGATGCATCTGGCATCTTTTAAGAATTTTTTTTATCCATTTACTCACAACTAATTATTTACAAGTTTATACTTGTGACAGGATTTGGTTTAGAGGATGTCTTCCACAGAGCTCTGGGCTCCGCCGATTGTATATTTCGATAACCAAACCAACACTCAAGGTAGACTGCAGTTTGGGATGTATCACTCTTTCTATCTCACTCTTTATTCCACTGTCACTAGCTTTAAAAATAGATTGCAGAAAAATGTTTTCTCTTGAAAACATGGTAGCAGGTACAAAGCAAAAGCAACACCAAAGTTGCTGCAAAGACTAAAGGTACAGGAGAAAGTGCTCATTTCAGAAGGTGTTATCACAAAAAGACAAAGACTCAGAAGGAGTATCCCTCCATCTTGTCTCTCAAACCACCAGAATGACAGTAACATGCAGCCACTGTCTGGGAGAAGGTAAAATGAAGATACAGACAATGCAGAATGAGGAAGTGGCATGGATTACTTGAACATAACCTCAAGCCAACTTCAAACCACCTAATAAGTGAAGCAGGGAGGGGTTCTGGAGCAAACATTTAGGCCATAAGGTGTGCAACCACTGAGTTAGTGCTTCAGCTCAGTAGCAGTGCAAATACTGGCTGTTGCTAAAAATCTTCAGTACAGGATAAAGGTGGGGATCCAAGAAGGCAACTTATTTATCACCAGTTCCCTGAGAGGGAAGAACAAGAGCATCTGTATCATTAGACATCTTTTACAGCACAGAGCAGCTTTCTCAGCATTTGACGCCTTCTTCCCTTGCAGGAGCACACCCATTCTGCTGGGAGATGTTCCCTTTGCATTTGCAAAGACAGAAGCAAAATATCTCCGATGGACACAGTATCCATTTTCCAGGAAAACATATTCCTTTCACATATGCACAGTATCAGCTGGCATAGGAAGTCTCGTCTGGAAGCTCAGGATCTGTGTAGATATTAAGAAGTGGTGGTTTTGCTGTGCAGTGAATTATTTCAGAATAAATAAATAATATGGATGGGTCAGGACAGGGAGCAGAAAATTAATCTGTTCTTTCTTCCTTCAACCCTGTATATAACACTGTGTTTTTGGCAGGCTACAAAGCTTTCTCTTCTTTCTGTGTCTTAAAATACAATGCCAGATACTTGAAAAGGTAGCCTTTTAAATTTTGTGCATTGAACATACTCAGTGTTTAAAGGAATGGAAAAGGGAAAAAAAAAGAATGAAAAGATAAAAGAAAAGAAAGAAGACACGATCTCACAACCTATGCAGTTCAAGCCCGTGCTCCTATACCTCGCAGAACTACACGGACCAATGCATGTATTTCAAAACCCCTTGGTTTTCAGAGCTTTTGCCTTGGTATTTTAGTTACAGAAAACTTAATCTCAGGAAATAAAAGCAAAATGGAGAACCGGGAGAAGAACTGGTGGAAAAGAAGCAACTTTCATGGCATGGGAAATTTTAGCTAACCTGTTACTTTCCCTTTTTCTTGGTGTGCATGAACCCATGAACTGAAGTGTGCAAGACTAATACAGTGTCAGCAAAGACCAACTATTGACGCTACCCAGGAGCTTACTGGACACACTGGAGGAGAAGCAAAGTCACATGAAAGAACTCACTTACAGTTACATACTGCTGCCATACTTCCTACCTGTAGGAAACCCCATCACTAATCTCAGCAGCAGACCTTGAAATCATTGCAAGAATTTGCCTATTTCATTTTGCAAATCACAGTGTGCAATGTATGCTCTGTGCATGTTTTCCTAACATACAGTTACCTTCACAGTAAACCATAGAGATGAATGTGAACTGGTCATTGTTTGAAAGATGTCTGTTTACATTTGCAAACTGGCCCACTTAAAGTGGGGCTGTTTTGCTTTTAAACGTTAAGTTACTTGAGGAAAATCCATCACAGTAACGGAGTTCATTGCTCAGTTTTGAATGGACTGTATTTTTTTCACTCTTCTTGTTTCCCATCTTCTTATGGCACTACTGCAAATATCTAGTTCTTTCAGTAATATTTTTGTTTGCTCTTAAAATGAGTTTCCACACTTATCTAATTTTGTATGGCATAAGCAAGAAGTGTCTAAGGCTTGGAGTAGTACATCATTTATAATACTCCTGCTAATTGAAGAAATGTGGGCCAAATCTAAGTAGTATGTCAGCTTCAGCAGTTTAGGGAAAATTATATGTCAGATACCATTACACTCACAGGATATAGTAGAAGGAAATAGGCAGTAATCAATATGCTATATCATTGAGTTGGAATTGACTTCTACTTGGCAACGAACCATTAGTCTGAGCAGACATAGCAGCTCCGAAATGCTCTGGAAGCTTTGCTTAGAAGCTTGGATAATCCACAAATAATACAAGACCATTAAGTTAGGTAGTATTCCGATTGTCTTTTTCATTTGCTTGTGAGTTGAGAGGTTTTTGTAACATTGTTTTCCAAACTGAAACGGGTAAGAGTAGTGCAGGATGATATCAGCCAGCATTCAAGACTTTATCAAATAAATACAGGTTCATAACCTCTCTATCCCAAACTATATTTCTACTCCACCACAGCAGCCACTAAATTATTCCCAGCTAAACTCCCTTTCACCATGAATCATCTTACTAATGAGGCATGCATTCTCGCAAATCCAGAAACCAGGCCCCCCTGCTGCAGAGAGCTAACACCCCATCAGCTCTCATACCCCATGTCTAGCACTGTATAATCCATGCTATGTGCCATGCATATTATATGTATGCAGCCACCCTTCATCAGAGCTAATGCTACCAGGTTTTGGTTTGATTGGCTCAGATGGATGAAGCAAAGCAGCAGCTGGGAGGAGCTATTTGATTAATAATAAATAGATACAAAGATTTATGATTAACATAGAACATCTTAATGATTTACCCTAGCAATGAAACCAATAGGCTGGTATTCCAATCCGATTTCTACAAATTTGTATAATCCTCAGGGTAAAACAATTTAATGTGCTGTCTCTTTTATAGTTACAAAAGGCCTTTCATATGATCAATTATACATAAGAGTATAATAAATGTAACTTTCTTCATACTAATCACATCTAACTTAAATTCTCTTGTCGGTCTTTGGAGTGTATGTAGCATTCCCCATAAAGTTTTTAGTCTCAGCTCTTAGCAAAAGTTAATATACCCAGAACTTCCAAATAAATCATCAGTACAAGGGTCTTCACACTAGTAAAACTGTTCAGACAATGCAGTTTATTAACAAAGCACTCCCTCCCAGTCAAGCCCTTTGCTTAACACAGCAAACTTGCTGCTTGATATCAGGGGGTTGTCTGGAGGTTACGGTGTTGGATCTTTAAAGTTTTGGTAAGTAGTATTGTATTTGTTTCATGACACAGGGCAATGCAAGACTAGCATAAAGATAACATAATAATATTTTACTTAGTAGATAGATCACAACTAGGAAATGGAACTGCATGAACACATGCAGACAAAAAGTCTCAAAAACCATGTGACTTATTAAAAGTTTCAAGTCAGAATTACCATCTAATGTAATTTTGGTTTCTAATTTCCATAGAATTGCATTTCATAAAAAGAAAATGCATTAAATCCTTCCATCTGAAAGCAAAAGAGAGAGGCAGAGATAGAGAGAGAGGATGTACACCTCACATGCACATTGAAAAATAATCTGGAAGTTGCATACAGGGAACTATGGTGAAGATGACAGCAGACACCAAGAGCAATAGAAAGATGCTGGATAAAGGCTTCCTACTGTGTTCTAGCTACCTGTTTTGGCACGCACAATGTTCTTTGGGATGCATAGCCACAGTATGAAATGTGTGCTCATTCATGATCAGACATCCACAGAATATTCAAAGGGTGAGGAGGTAGTTGGAAAGCAGTTGAGACTACCTGAGCAGGTGAAAAAGAGGAAAAAAATATTGAGTATTTGAAGGCTGGAAAGAGAAGACTTGGCACATGGCTGCAGGTTCCTATAGTGTGAAAGAGAATTCTATAAAAAACATTTCTTACAGGGCATTAGAGACTTTCAAAATTTTGGCTAAGTGTTAAGACTTTGGGACCTCCCTTGAAACCAGTTACTGCAAACGTCTTGAAGACTTTTGGTCTGACAGAGAATAGCCTTTGTTCTGTGAAACTCTTTTTCACTTCTGGGGGGAAAAAGGTGAGAGAGACAATAGATGTAAAAGACACCTTTCATGAGCAGGACTTTGGGATCTGTGTGTAAAAATACATACACAAGAAGTGCATCCATGCCTATGATGCAATTAATGGCTTTGAAAAAAATGTAACTTAAAATAAATCCATTTGAAGTTCTTTTTTTTACCTCTCTCTTTTTGCAAGCTGCTAGATTCGGGTTCTCCTTTTTAACCACATGTGCCAAAATTTCATATTTTCCAAGTGAAAGTTCCAATTCTGCCATATTCACCAGAGTCTGGGAAATGGCGCTTTAAGAATCCTCCTCCTCAGTGTTAAAGACTCTTAACAAAATCTAAGTTACTTGACTAGCATAAATAACATTGAGTTAATTGCCTATCATACGGTTTTGTAGTATCTGCATGCACTGTCATTGGTGTACTGTTGTGAGTTGACCTGGCTTTTGAAAATATTGCCCTTAAAGTCTGGCACATTTTTGGAACCAGGCTGTCAGTGTAGGAAAAATGAACTGGAACATCATAATCTGCTTCAACCATAGTAAAGAGAGAGACATCTGGTAGGCCACTTGGCAGTCAGCCAACAATGAAGACTTCAATTAAAATAATGAACATGTTCTCAGGAGTACGTCTCTGAACTGAAAAAGTTGTAAGTCTCAGCTGCTTCTTGAAAGTTGGCTGTAAGTGGTGGCAGTGGGCCTTCGTCCTCGCAGTGTACCACGCGTGTTCTGGTGTTCCACGGGCCATAAAATCACTGTCTCAAATACACCTGTAGAGGGTCAGAAACGAAATAAAAAGTGAGTTAGAGAAGTGAGAATGGAACAGCTTCACACTTCCTAGAGACATGTAGAAGCCAGGCCAACCTTCCCGGTCTAATGGAGTTGATCTAACTTCCCAGTCAGGCTGGAAAAGCACCCCAAGGCCCTCCATAGCTGGTCTTGCAGGTCTCCTAGATAAGCCCAAGCTTTTCATGGGAAATAACTTAAAGCGTTCTGAGATTTCTGACTATAAAAGCCAGAGCAGCCTATTTTACCTCCCAACACAAATCACCATCTCCTACTGTCTTGGTTGTCTAACAAAGGGACAGGAATTGTGCTGGCCATCACTTCCCTGAAGAATCACTAAAATAGAAATCAATGCCCCAGCTGCAAACCCTTTCAGGAGCAAAGCGGTGCGGAAGAAGAGCTATATCAGGTGACAACAGAGGATAGCAGATTTCTGTTATTTCAGTTTCAAAGCAAATTCCTAGCTGTGATTTGGCTTATGGTCAGCGAGTGAATAAAATTCCAACAATGGTGGCATCCAGATCTGGATGCCACTAACCCAGTCCAGCTCTAACAAAATGTGCAGCTAGAGTAGATTCTCATCAGCCCATTTGCAGTGAAAAAAAAATTTAACTGTAATAAAATGCATGCTCTAGCCCAATTTTGGAATTTAAAAGAGCAGTGGATATCCAGTAGATGTGCTATATTTAAATAAGAGGTTGGACACAGCAAAATGTGTCACCTAATGAGGCAGCACAGAAGTTCCTACATAAGACCATTTAAATTTGTAATGGTAATTGCTTTATGGCATTGTGAGGTCATTACGATTTGAGATTAAGATGGCCAAATTGTTGCAGGGAAGATCTTTGGAGACCCTCTTACAAAGCCGTTACGAGGCAGTATTACACACCCAATGTGATTTCAGAGCATGACTTGGAGAAGACCTCAGTACAGTTCTCTTATGGTAAAATTACATTGCGAGACTACAATAGGAAATAAGACTGCAGTGCAAGTCTGTGGAGATTAGACTCAATTATGATGTCAAAACAAACTGAAACAATGTCAATGCAAGTTATACCATTAAGGTTGAGACTTAAACCTAGGAAAGCAAGGAAATTCTGCATTAAACCTGCCACATTACCTTTAAATCACACCCTTGTGCTAAGGTGTTGCAGCAGGAAGAGACCTCTGTTAAATTGTCTCACAGCTCTGGGTATTGTTACATACTGCAGATGATCTCTGTACAAAATCATTGTAGTTTCATTGCACAAATGTTTAAGTGATTAACCTGAAGTGTTTAACCTATAACTTAAGATTCAACGAAATTGTGGGTTGTGGGGAGAACTCCAGGTTAACTATTTATGTCTAACTGGGTGCGTTGTGCCCAGATTTTATAGATGTAAAGGGCCTGATCCCTTGCAAAAATAAATTGAACAATTTAGGCACTCTGAGATGAGATAGGAGTTTCCAATGTCCTTGTTTTTTTATAGGGATACCCAGAGCATCAATGGGAATTACGTACCATTGTGGCCAGGCTGGATAAAAATAAACAAGGGCATGCTCCTTCTCCTGTCAGCTTACAGCCTGGCTTGAAATAGGAGGTAAAGAGTATGACAGACCATTGATTTTCGCAATGTGTTTTGTACAAAAGGACCCCTGCTGAGTGAAATGTAGGCATGGGCTGGGGCCTGCCTGGCTGCAGCAAACTGTTAAGTTTGTGGCCAAAAAGGAGAGTGGGAAGTTGGACCAAAGAAAAGGTCTTAGAGTCATCCACATTGATTCACTCAAGGAAGACACCCAATGACCACACAAACTCTCCACTTCAGCTTTGCTCCTTTTGGATACTGCAACTACAAAAGTGTAAATGATGTTGGGCTGGAGAGGTAGGTGGTGTAAGTTGGCTGATCCCCAGTGATTTCAGTGGGGTTGCATCTATTTTTGTCAGCTATGGATCTGTCCCATAAAACCTGTGTGTTATTTCCTGGAGAGCATATCAACTAACAGAGAGCTGATAGCCTGTACGATGACTTTTTTCCCAGACTTAGTACAGCTGTATGAAACACCTTGGACTGACTTTGCAGGGTTTCCGCAGACAGCTTATTTCTTCAGGTCTTGTGTTTGGCAACTTCTGAGGCCTGTTCTGAGATCTAGTCTCAAATCAATGCAAACCCCAGCACAGCTCCCTCTGTATCACCTCGTTTTGTAATCCCAGGTTTCATTCAGTGTCCATACATCTGTCCAAATCATAGCAAACGAACCCTGGATTCACCAAAAGATCTGTAAGCCTTGAGTGAGTTTGTCTCGGGTTGAGGGGATTGTAACTGAACCTCCTCAGCTTTTACTACAGGATTTTCATGCAGCTTTAAGTACGTATCCACTGTGTTGGTTTCTCTAAGACAGGTTCTTTCTGTTGTTTTACATTGATGCTATCCACTGAGCTAATTATACCAGCATCACCATGTGCATATTGATATCATTAATTAGCATAAAGAGTCACTCCTCAAAAATACATGGCAGTGTCTCTCTGACTCATTTGCCATGAGGGTAATATAAGTGAAGTACAACACTGTAATATACCATATTTAGCTCTGAGCTGTAATCATCTTTATTAATTGCTTAATGTAGCAATGCCTACTGCAGGAAGTGCCATCCTGCAAGGTCCTGATTAGATCCCCGGAGGTGCAAAGGGTCCACATCTCCCCAGGAAATCACATGCAGGGATGGGCACTCAGGATCTTCAAGGAACACCCCTGAATTTCGCCAGTTCAGGCCATTAGTACAGTCTACGGCCCTAAATAAATACAGCTTACAACAAGCGTGGATGCACGTGCTGGGAGGAAGGCCTGCAGGTGGCTGCTAGCAGCTAAGGAGGAAGAGGAGGAGCTGCTCATGCCAGATAATCCTCAAAGCCCCAACAAAGAAAGTGTGGAACAAACACACACCATCTCAGCACCTCAAAATACTTCTGGAAGAAGAGGGAGGGCCTTGTTTGTACTCTCAGTGAAAACCCACCTTATTCTCAAGAGCAGAAGAAGGAGGCTAATGAAAGAGAAAGAGAGGGATACAATTTGGAGGGAAAAATAAAGGATGTAAAAAAGGGTGGAGAAAAGCAAAAGTAACTGAAAGGGAGAGGAGGAGAATCCCCAGACACCACGGTGAGGGGCCCAAGAAAGACTCAGCATGCTGTGAGGTGTCAGAGAAACTGCAGGAAGGGGAAGAGGAGGAGTAAGAACCAGTAGGAGAGAACAAGACTGGGAGGCAACAGAGAGCAATTGGGGGTGATAACATAGGAACGAGATGTTGAAAATGTTCTGTCTTTGGAAATAAACGTAAAGATTTGACTGAAATGACTTCCCAAGCTAACGGAAGGGGCATCAGTGCTGGTTTTCAATAGACTCTTTTTAAAGTAGCATTGCTGGGAAGTACCAAGCACTTCCAAAGACAATTTAATTGCTTATCACTGATGAATTAGGGCTTGAAAGGGGGGCCGTTCCTTGAAGTTTTCTCACGGCTGTGTCAGTCAGTGGTCAGACTGGAGGAGCTTATGCTGCTGAGCACACGTCTGGCTATGCAAAGGCAGCCTGACTATAACAAAAACTATAACTATATAACTAAATATAACTGTTTCCTCTAAATGAATTTGCCGACGACTGGAAAGATATTCCTTAAGCAGATGTCAGAGACAATGTAGATCTTCCAGTATTATGGGTCTCAGTGACAAGACCCATCCCACATGCTCAATAGGAAGCCAAGTTTACATTTGGACCCCAAAATTAGTGATCTGTCTGAGCAAGAAGAAAGTTTAAGTCATTTACTGGTTTTGGGCTGTGCACGGGGACTGGGCCAAAGAACCACAGTGTGGAGACCAGCAGGCCATAGTTCTCCTGTCTTGGTCTTGGCACATTCCCCAAAGCCGTGGGCAAAATGGCTAAAATTCCCATCGACTTGAGTTGATGGCTTGATCAAATGAGGCTTAGATCGAACCTGAGAAAGCTAGATGCATATTTAGGTTTGTATATTTATATATATTCCCAATCTGTGCATGTTTGTACCCTTGGCAGTGTCAAGGCATATTTAATGTCCATTGAAGAACCTGAACTATGACCTTTAGTGTCTGTAATGACTTCTCTAAGGAACTGACTTTTACTTGATTGAGTTATAGGTAGTCAAATGGGCACCTTTCTTGCCCGTTTGAGAGGGTGGTCAGGTGAAGTAAAGGTGATTGAAAATTCACTTTTCCATAGACTCAGTCAAAGAGTTTGATGTCTACCAGGTCATTAATGAGACTCATGTCAGGGCCCCTGCATTGCACATGGTTGCTTTTGTGAGCCAGCGTTACTTCCACTGACAAGCAGTGTTCAGCTCACTCCTCTTTCTTCTGGTACAGAAATGTGCAGGTTCCCTTGCACATAGGATAAACCACCATGGGCCCTGTACTAAAACCTGTGGAGGTTGCGTGGCAAGGTGGCTAGCTGGTATGAGAGGACGTGGCCTGGCAGCCCATGCATGTTCACAGCAAGGTCCTCCCTGTCGTGGGGCAGGTGACAGAAGGGAGACGTGCAGAATTACAGCACAAGGAGAAGCTGCGTTAGTAACAGGCGGGCGAGAGCATGCAAGTCCCAGTGCACCACTTTGAGATGTATCCTCACATGTCTTCTATCATTTTACTTAAGGTACCATTAATGTGGAATAAAATATATCTCCAAAGTAAAGAATTGCTTCTAAAACAATACCATGGTTAATGTTTCTGTTATTGATCTGCATCCAGCTGTTGCATATACATCTACGGAGCTGCTTGCTCTTTCGGTTGCTGCAGACTGCATCTGCTGTTGGCAAGTTATGAACTCACACACTTTAAGCAGCACTAATTTGAAGTGAATGCCTTATAAATAATCCACGCAAACAATCTTTGACATTAATACACATTTAGTGATACTAAACCCAAGCAGATAAAGTTCACAGTGGTTCAAGAAGACAACCTACATCATTTGCGGCCTTTAAATCCCCTGAGGGCTTTAACAGTAAAGAGAAGCAGAGAGGCCATGTTCTTCATGCCACCTCCAATTACATTTCCTCCCCTGTTTATTTTTCTTCTCCTCCCTCCCCCAGTAAAAATATTCACTCTGATTTTACATAGGGAGAGTGGAAAATGAAGGAACTCTTCAGAAAAGTCTTTTCATGTCTTCTGGAGACTGCATTGGGTTGGATAACTAGAGGCAGTTAAAATAAACACGAACTTAGGTTGATGTATTTAATCAGAGGGTATGGCTTAGGTTATAATTACATTGCTCAGGCACATAATTGATGGGTCTAAAAAATACAGGTGTACAGTACTGACTGAAAGACCTCTGTGGAGTACAAAGAACATGGTGATTCTTGAGATCGAGGCCTCAAGTGTTCTGTGTTTTCATTTGAACAGCTGTGTAAAGCGTTTGCCATGCAACCAGTCCTCCTCCCCCTTCCAAACTCACTAACTTTGGGGTTTCGCTATAAATTCAAAATGTGCAGACCTTGCTTACCAATTAGGTCACAAGTCTTTCAGAGAGTGTCAGTTAGGTTACAGTTTTGCATCAAAATCATTATTTTGGAGAGTTCTGGTGCAAAATCACATGCTAAATGTGTGTAAATATATACAAATATATATATATGTGTGAGTGTACTTATATATGTATATCTTTTAACTCAGATGGGAGTTGAGAATTTAGGTTCATTTGAACATAAAGCTCAGAGCAGAATATGGGACATACAGTCCCACATGGATTGAAACGGAAATCAGTCTTTGTGAAACAAAACTGCTTATTTGCACATACCTCTGCTTTTTTGGTTGCTTCTGACTGTCCCTCAGAAACTAGCAAAGTTGCTCATATTTGTGGAGTAAAGGAGTGTTATCCACTTTTAGAGACTTCATCCCATTGTACTCAGTGGCACTTTTGCTGTTGACCTCAATGATAGAGCTGAGAGAATTTGCAATGAATAATTAATCTGATGAATTTAGCCTACTTTTCTGCCTGCGGAATATCTGAGGGCAGATTGCACTGTCTTCAAACATATTTATTTGAAATTACTTAACACACTTCCTTAGACTGTGATTTTGTCAGGACCGATCTTTGGGAATATCAGTACTAAGCAGCATCCTTGGCAGTCTTTGCTCCCCACATGAGTGCTCCAAGAGCAGCCCACCGTGGAACGAGGTGTTAGTGATGTGAGGTATTATTTGGGCAGGATGGCAAATACGGTCCTGTGCAAACTATGCTTGGCCAGGCAAAGTGTGTCTTGTTGGTTTTGTTGGTTGGCTGCATTTTCAGAAATTTCACACAAAATTAAGTGATATTTGTGTTTCTGAACTTCAAAGTGCAGACAGTCAAACTTCCCAGTCAGATGTTTAGAGACTGGAGTTAGGCTTCTGTCTCGTCTGGAGGGACTCTTCTTTCATTTCTCTTCTTTGCTTCTCTCTCTCTCTCTTCCTCTGTTTTCCATTTTTCTTTACTTTACAGACACTGAAAATTACTTTTGCTCAGTGTGCCTCTGTTTTATCAATGGTTATTCCTTGTCACAGCTTTATTATGTTGTCTGAGTTGGGTTCTTTGTATTGTCTGAGAAAATGCATAGTAGGGTTGGCCACTTCCCCCTAATTGGCCAAAGTGAGGTTTTCTCAGCTGTCAGTGCTGTGGAAGAATGTGGGAAATCTTCTTTCTTTGCATGACTTGGTTTGTAAACATTTTCCTCAAGCTGGTTTATTCACCTGGCTATTTCCATTCTCAACCATTTCCCTGGTTTTGCCTTTTCTTTCCATCATGTCCAAATCTTCTTATAGCTTGGTGTTTCTGGTTGTAACCACTCCTTAGCAAGAATCAGGGCAGCTGGGAGCAAAGCAGTGGGGGGATCTTCCATGGCCCAACCAGCTTGATATGTCCTGCATGACCTTTGCATCCTGGAGTCTGTTTGAAAATGTTGCTGCCCCACCAGCTGGGACTGTTGTATGAATGCTGCAAGAAACGCAGCCTCCCATCTCACCCCATTTCCTTTTCTAACCTCTCTCTGCTTTCTATTTCCCTCTGCCAACAAACAGAAGAGACATCACCACTCTCTTCTGAGTTTTCCACCAGAGCCCAGTCCACCTCTTTTTCCTGCAGTCCTACCTGTTTGCTCCCTTCTCCAGAAGTCTTTCATTCTCTCTATATACACCTAACTTCCTTCTTTTTATTAATGGGCTTAGTAGCTATCGGAGGAGATGACTGATGTCTAAGTGGAAACCTTCTGAATATGGACCTGCAGAATCCCTGCGTGACTGAGTGCTCATCCTGTCCTCAGCATGGGTTTGGTTGCACTCCTACCTCTACTGTACCCATGCCGTCCCCGTAGGTCACCATGCCCTTGCTCAGTCTCTTCTCTGCTCCTTATGATCACAGAATCACAGAATCACAGAATGATGGGGGTTGGAAGGGACCTCTGGAGATCATCTAGTCCAACCCCTCCTGCCAGAGCAGGTTCACCTGGAGCAGATTGCACAGGAATGCATCCAGGGGAGTTTGGAATATCTTCAGAGAAGGAAACTCCACAACATCTCTGGGCAGCTTGTTCCAGTGCTCCAGTGTGCAGTGATACACACATGCACACACACACACACAGGCGTCTAAAAGGTGTTGATTAGGGGATAAAAATGCCCAAGAAAGGTTCCTCTTGTAGGGTTGTTGATCAGCTTTGGGCTGGTACCTGACAGGAGCAGATGAGCTGTGTTTGCCCTGGTTCTAGGAAGGGTTTCCAGTAAAGAGGTGGTACCCAGTTACATGCTAGAAGTAGTGTCCCAGTAGCATCCTCCACCTAGACATTTCCAATGGCAACTTAAATGGCCCTGAAAGTGGGTTTAGAGGAAACAGCAGCCTGGTTTTGAGGCTCTGCTCAGTGATTTCCCACTTCTCTGATTCCCCTCCATCCTTACGCCTTGATAAAGTTCATTCCAGCTCTACATGACAAAAGAGGGAAAGAATGAGGCTCTGCATTTATGAACGTAATCTGCAATAAGGCTTGAAGAAGAAGGTGGGTACCAATTTTTTGTGGGGACTCTTGGTAAATACAGACCTGAACATGTTTTGTGCACCTCGTGGTCAGTCATAGATAAAGGGTGGGAGGCAGACACTTAGCCCTGATGGCAAAGATGTCTGGTTTTCTGACGTGTTTGCCCTCTTGCAAGCAGAACTGGGCATTCCCAGGTCCACACACAGGTTTGCACGATTTGACATATCAAGTGCATCTCCATGGACCTGAAGGCTTTTGCACACAACTATTCAAATCTCTTTCTCTAAATATGTGTATGCCATGGAGATCTTGGAAACTGCAAGCTGGTTGTGCTGTTTTGCCTCTCCAACCCTTGACAAATTAAGAAAATAAAACTTCCTCCAAGGCCATTTCATCAGCACCATCTCTCCGTCAGCATTTACAATATCAGTTAAATGAGCATGCTGCAAACTCACCTTCTTGTGACTGCCTTTGGAGATAGTCTCTGATGATCAAACTGGTACAACATGAGATCTCAATCCCTTTTCGCCTAAGATCCATTGCAGATGGGGGAATTGTGTGATATAGGACTTTAAGGTGATAATATGACTTTAAGATGTACAAATACGTAAGATTGCTTGGAATTATACACTTTACATATTTGAATGAGAGAGTTCTGAGAGAATCAAGGAACATTTCAGAGAGATTACAGGGAACACAAGGGAAATTTTTACTTAAAAATTGTATATACAGAGCCGACTTTAGACACCTGCAGAATAACTATTAAAAATTAAATTACTAAGCCTAAACTAACTAAAATGTCCTAATTCCCCTACCTGCTCCAAACCTTGATCAGCCAGTCAAGGTCCCATGGGTACCCAGCCTTCCGTAAGGTGACGGTGTATTTAAAGCACAGTAGTAATTATTCAGGACTCTACATTTAATGATGTCTATGGCTGGCCCAGCACTTTGGTTGTGCAGCGCTACGCCAGAGAGTGTATTTCAGTCTCCAGACCCGCTGTCTCATTCCCCAAGCTTGCAGATCCAGGCATGTTGCAAGGAGGAATATGCTCAAATGCAGGACAAACTGTTGGGGGAAGTGCCATCCTGATACGCTCAATCCCTACCATGTTTCCTTGGGCCTCTGTCCTCTTCAAAACCCCAGTCTGACTTGGATTTGAGCCCCACATGTCTCCTGCTCATCTTGCAGACACGCGTTACGAGGCCATAAGGAAACACTGTCTTATTCTCCCCTGTCTGGAGCGAACCATTGTCATTTTCAGTTGCTATTTGCTCAGAAAACAGTGGCTTCTGGATAACAAGGGCTGACGTGACCCAGTCTGCAAATACTGTGTTGTGGCAGCCTGGAAGATAATGTGTGTTGCCGCTGAATTCACAAAGGGGAAAAACTTTGAAACATTTTAAAAATGCAGGTGCACAAATTACTCATGCCAGGAGCAGCAGTGGCATTTTGTAATAAAATCTTGTGTTTATTCTCCACTGTTGAATACACATACCTTACAGTTCCCAAGAGAGCATCGTCCTGTGCTATCCGATGAACAATTTACAGATGGATTAAATACATGCGCAAAATGAAATAAAATTTGCAGTTTTGTAACGGGCGTAGGTTATGCTTGCAGTCGGCACAAAATTCCCATTTATATGAATGGGCAGTTGGTTCATTTTAGAGTGTCAGGGTTTTCCTTATTTTTCCTTGGTGTCAAATTTTAGGCTATTCTTCTAAGATATTTGAATATTAAGAATACTACTGGGTTCTCAGTACAAAGCTACATCCAAATAATCAGCAAGCACTAACCACAATACAGAGCTTTTAAGTGTTTTCTACTTTGATTGTTTGGTCTTACAGAAATTTGCTTTGCTTGATACCAATAGCATACCTAGAGTAGAGAAGAAGTGGACCAAGAGTCTAATATTGATTTGAGGAAGGTCTTTACTGAATGAGTACTGAGTCTGTGGAGTCCAGCAGTAATTAATATAAATAATAATAATAAGGGTTGCTGCAAACTCATCTATTGATCTGAAAATTTCAGTCTCTTTCATGTGACAGTGATTGTCTAGACTCTACAAATTATTTTGAAGAATATTTTTTCAATACAAATCATTTGCTGAAAATTCTTCTTGGAAAGTAGGCAGGTCAGGCTGCCTCATCCTTTTGCAGCAGCTCCTCTGTATCAACCTTTGGCCAGTCTTTCTTTTTGTTTGAAGCAATTCCTGATCATAACAGTCAGGTCTATGAGTTTTAGGTCTATGAGAATTTTACTTAAGTAAAAGACATGGTCCCTGGAGCCAGTGGAGGTATATTTGCACTGTTATAACCCATAGGGCTCTTCTGTGAGGGGGAAAAAAAAAAACACTAAAAGGGAAATGAAAACATGCCTTCCAGTATATTATGAATTTTTCTCTCCCTTACTATCTGCTGCTGCTAACATCAAGCAATGGCAAGTGTAGATCGATCAGTCGTCATGAGCAGCGTGCTGTGCTGATGGATCAGCAGTGGCATCTGTGCAGCTGTGCAAGTCTGGTATCAAGGTGTGTCAGCCTGTCTCTGCTACCTTGCTGCCCATCCAAGCCATCTTTTGTTTCTATTGTTGTAGTTCCATCAATCAGGCACACGAAAAAGCGGAATCGCAATATTCTTCATTGCAGGCCTGTCTGTCTCACTTATTCCCCCCAGCCCTTGGCAGCCACCAGCTCCCCCCCACTGGAATAGGCTTTGTTTTGCCTTCATGAGACCATTTGCATTTTGTTCTGAACCGGGTTTTCTTTCACCCAGTTCATTTTGGGGGAGAGAAAGAGGTGATTATATTTGGAAACATTGATTTTCTTCTCTCACCTGGTTTACTAATACATAGCGCCATTGGCATTATTCCTAATGATACTTAACCTCTGGAGAGATCCAGGACCTTAATGCAACTGAAGAGTGTCAGCTGTGTCTTTTTCCAACGCTGTTTTTTCTAGTGATGTCAGGAGTCACAGGTTGGCATGCTTGGGAACAGAGAAATTCAGATGACTGACAATATCCAGCAGAAATCCATCCATGTCCCTGGAGAGCCTGTATACCCGACAGACTGACACACGGGTAAGCACTGCTGCTCGGTGAGGAAAATGCCGACACAAGGTGAGACGTAAGCAGACGCAGACTGCAACACAGATAAATCAGAGACAAGCTCTTTGCAGAATTTTTTCTTTCACATGTATTTTGATTGTAGCGACATTCCATTTGTAGCATGAATTGATGTTTTTGTCTATTGGTTTCTTTCACAGGTGTGCTTTGACAGTAGGAGGATAGTTGGTGCAAGCTTCCATCTTTGTTAATACTGGAGAATGGGTAGTTGGTCAGTCCTATTAGGCATATCAATTTATAATGCGTCTCACAAACTTGCTGTCTTAGAAATCGGACAACACTTATTTAAAGAAGAAAAGAGGCAAAGCAACTCAACAAATGCAAAATATTCCAAGTTTCTTTCATCTAAAATCAAACTCACCAATACATTGGCTCTGCCCTGGACAGGCAGCAGAGAAACATGAGAGTTTTCTAGGACCTCAGCCAAAGGCCCTGTATTCTTCCATTTCCGTTGTATGAGGCTGTACTGGGTTTGCGTGGAAGCGTTTTGGTAGCAGGGGGGGCTACAGGGGTGGCTTCTCTGAGAAGCTGCTAGAAACTTCCTCTACGTCTGATAGAGCCAATGCCAACCGGCTCCAAGACAGACTTGCCACTGGCTAAGGCCGAGCCCATCAGCAACAGTGGTAGCGCCTCTGTGATAACATATTTAAGGGGGGGAAAACTGGGAAACTACAGCCGGGGAAGAGAGGAGTGAGACTGTGTGAGAGAAACAACTCCACAGACACCAAGGTCAGTGAAGAAGGAGGGGCAGGAGGTGCTCCAGGCACCGGAGCAGAGGTTCCCCTGCAGCCCGTGGTGAAGACCATGGTGAAGCAGGTTGTCCCCCTGCAGCCCATGGAGGTCCACGGTGGAGCAGATATCCACCTGCAGCCCGTGGAGGACCCCACGCTGGAGCAGGTGGATGCCCGAAGGAGGCTGTGATCCTGTGGGAAGCCCATGCTGGAGCAGGCTCCTGGCAGGACCTGTAGACCTGTGGAGAGAGGAGCCCATGCTGGAGCAGGTTTGCTGGCAGGACTTGCGATCCCGCGGGGGACCCACACTGGAGCAGTCTGTTCCTGAAGGACTGCACCCCGTGGAAAGGACCCATGCTGGAACAGTTCGTGAAGAACTGCAGCCTGTGGGAAGGACCCACGTTGGAGAAATTCATGGAGAACTGTCTCCCATGGGATGGACCGCACTCTGGAGCAGGGGAAGAGTGTGAGGAGGAAGGAAGCAGAAACAATGTGTGATGAACTGACCGCAACCCCCATTCCCCGTCCCCCTGCGCCGCTCGCGGGGAAGAGGTAGAGAAAATAGGGAGTGAAGTTGAGCCTGGGAAGAAGGGAGGGGTGGGGGGAAGGTGTTTTATTTAAGATTTGGTTTTACTTCTCATTATCCTACTCTGATTTTGATTGGTAATAAATTAAACTAATTTCCCCAAGTCGAGTTTGTTTTGCCCATGATGGTAATTGGTGAGGGATCTCCCTATGACCTTGTCTCGACCTATGAGCCTTTCATCATATTTTCTCTCTCCTGTCCAGCTGAGGAAGGGGAGTGAGTGAGCGGCTTTGTGGTGATTAGTCCGGCTGGGACTAAACCACGACATAGGCGATGGATAGGCAAAATGAATTATCACCAGGACAAAAAGATAATACAAGGTCTCCAGGACTGAGCAACCAGTGACTACCTGCTTGGAGCTGCTGGGCGCATGCTCCACTGTAATTTCACTTTTAGTTTTGCTCTGTAAGTTCATTTTTAGCATTTAGTTTTGAATTCTCATTAGGAATAATCACACAACAACTAAGAAATACACTGCACTGCGGTTTGGTGGATGCTGCGCACATCTAGCTCCCATTGACATTAGTACTGAGCAGAGACAGCAGACTGTGGAAACATGTCCAAGATGGTTCTTAGGAATAGGTTGTTCATCTGTAACTAAAGCAAAAGTTCACCCAATGTAGAGCTGCTGGCCACTCTACTCTACATAGGATATACAGATTCTTGGGTTTCTCAATATTCTCACTTACGTGGCTTTATAGACATTTACTGAGCTACTTAGTGGAATAAAAACTCAGCCTTTAAAATTTTCTTAGGATTTAACTTGGTATGGTCTATTTTTTCTCATGAGGTTTAGACAACTGTGCTGTAAGTCCTCATTGTGATTATGTATTTATTTTGGTCAGATATGTATTTAATCACTTAAGAATAATTGATTTAATGATGTAGTAAGTGGAAGTATGCGTAATAATTGCAATATGTGTCATATTTTTAATGACATAGTTTTTATGGAGCTGATATAATTGTGATGTTCAATGATACTTGTAAATAGAGAGGGGGAAAGCGTAGTCTTTCATCATTTTCCTTTTCCTTTTATTAAGATCACATTATACATAGAAATGCTGGATGTTTGAGGAGGAGAGAGATGAAGGGTCAGGATGGCATCAGTTGTGTTGACTTTGAAGCACAATTATGGTTGGACAGCTTGTCCCTCTCCTTCAGGAAAGGTCACAGAAATTGCTGCTGGTTGGTGCCTCTGATATGCTGTGAGATGTAGTTCACGTTGCTATCTACAGATGAGCACATCATGCAGCATAAATGCACTCTGGAGTCCAGCCTCATAGAATATGTACCCTTTGCCCCAAAAGTGCCCTTACTTCTTTCAATGAGATTGCTGTTTGGTTACATTACAGTCTTCAGCCCTTGAAACTTTCTTTACTTGAGTAGCCCAAACTGTCTGAAGTTAGAGAGCAAATTTGGCCAAATCATGCCTTGTATTAGATTATTCAGACCATAGAGTGAGAGGCACAAGGAAATTCCACCTGTGATTACTTCACAAAATCAAATGCTTCGTATGATCCAGTGATTAAAGTACTGAATCAGAGCTAGTTATTATACACCATGGTTATGCCATAAAATAAAAGACACCACACAATTATAAAATAGCTTTAGGAACAAAATGTCATCCTACCTTAGTATTAATAATCAGTTATACGGTCTTACAGTACTGTAAAATTGTACGTTCTGACCATACCTTTATTTCTGAATGGTTATAACATTTGGGAAAAAAAAATCTTTCTGATCCATTGTGCCCTAAGGACATCAGGGTCACAGTACTGATTATAGAGATAACCTTCTTGTTCTGCTGCATTCATTAGATGAATTGACAGCTTATTAATTGCAATGACTTCTCCCTTGAATTAATTTATTTTGCCATTCTTTATTTCAAAAGTAATCGAGACACACAATTTCTGATGCCTTGTTATTGCTTGGTTGTAATTTCTGTTCTTGTTCATCTAATGCTTGCAACACCAGATCTGCTTTCACATTTCTACTTGTTTAGGATGAATGTGAATGTGTTTCACCAACAGACAGGGAAAGTGGCCAGGATTAGAGACAATTACAGATGAAGTGTGTGGCAAATAGCCACCAACCGAGGTTCAAAAGGTTTCTTTTTAGTCCGCGGCAGTGTATCACCCCTGTCAACACAGGCTGCAATTGTGGCCATGGCCCCTAAATGCCTTCAACTGGAGAAGTATGCAGCCATCAACAAAATCAAGCCTCCTCCAGCCCACTTCTTCACTAGTTCCCACCCTAGAGTACATGGTAGTTGGGAGATCTCTTCAAAATAAGAGAGGGGCAGCTACAAGCTCTTCAGCCCAGCTCCCACCAAATTCATCTGGCCAGTCTTTCATTTCCATAGCTAGGAAAACACCTGCCTGTCTACTTACTCACTTTATCAAGAGATATTATGGATAAATTAACCTGGATAAATGGTTGTGCTTTGGATATGGATAAATTAAGTGCTTTCAGTTTGTCTTTATGCCCCCATGCCATAGCCTTCTCTGCACTTTTGTTTCACCATGTTGCTTTCAGTGGGAGATTTTCACAGACAGGTTTTTTGGAGGGCTCAGAGGGCTAAAGCCCTCCCATGAGCACTGTGTACTGTGTCACTTTACTCTGCAAACCCTGACAGGGAGACCTTGTGCCACTGCACAGCACTCACCAAGAACATTGTGGCTGCATTTGCCACAGAAAGACCAAGCTTATCTTCAGCTGCTCCATGGATATCTGCAGCTTTTTATGCAAGTCATCTTGAAGGCCAGTTGGGACTTGAAACTTGCTTTACTTATAACTCCTCAGCATAAAATGCACACTTTTTATTACAGATTTAACCAGTGTCTGGACTAGTATGGCCGTGCACCATGAGTGTTGCCTTTAGGGACTATCAAAATACACATCAATGCACTAAAAAAACAGAACCACACAGTTGATTTTAGAAGTAGGACAGAGTGGGAGGTGTCTAGGTCAACAGACTTTCTGGCAAGATAGGGCACAATGGAGGCAAGACTATAGATATTGTCTTCTGCCTACTTTGCCTGAGCAACCAGATTGGAAAAAGAGGCTCGTTGCTGCCACTGCTGTCAGCAGCAGTAGAAGGGTTGGGGCACAGGTCAGCCCTGCTTCTTGGCAGAGAGGCTTTTCCCAGGAAAAGCAGTCTCCCTTCCTGCCACAGAGCTTTTCAGTGCAAACAGATACAATGTCCCATACACAATTATTCCCACTTTTATGAGAACTTTTTCCATCCATGCTTCCAATTCTTCCTCAGATCCCACCGGTGAAGTAGGGGAGGTCAGTGATCTAGCAACCTTTCCTCTCCAGAAAAGCTTCTAGCTCCACGGAAAGGCCCCTGAGTCAGAGGGCTCAAGCAATAATCCTGGCACTTGGGAATGGGCAGGTTTTTCCCTCACTCAGGATTGCTGTAGAGGCAACCCAGACACCTTCTGCTCAGAGAGTCCTGTGTGAGTGAGGTGCCTGGCAGTTTTCTGGCATGGTCTCCATGAAGCTAAGATGATGGGCAGTCAGTCCAGCCAGAAAGGACAGAACCAGCAAGGACTGTCACTAAATTAAGCAAATAAAAGCTGGTGTGAAGACGACTAAGTCAGTGTGGTAAGGCAGCAGGGAAATCAGCCAGTTTCATGAAACAGAGTATCTTCTTGACTAAGTACAGCGGTCACCAATTTCCCTCTGTTAACGCTACCACTGTCCATAGTGGCTCCTCAGCTTTTAGCTCCAGTACATGATTCAGGAGAAAACAAATGGACAAAAATCCCCTTCTTTACCATCAAAATCCAGGGTCAGTCTTCAAATCTATTAGTCTTTTTCCAGAGACCTTTTTCTTGAAACCAGTAAGCATTCATCCCCTCTCTTCAAGCACCTTTCTTCATGAATAACCACTTACTGTGGGAACTCTCTGTGGGGCTAACCATTCTGCTCACAGAAGGGACCTTGCCTTAGATGCTTTGTGGATAGTCAGCCCTTTATAAGTGCGAGAGAAATGCAGCTTCAGTTCTAAGATGGTCGTCCCTCCCTCTCATCGGTTCCACTCACACATGCAGCCCTCCTCATATTAGTGGATTCTGTATTTTTTTCCTTTTAGATTATCTTCTCCTCGGGGCAGGGCTTGTGTCTTGGTATGTTTCTGTGAAGTTCATATAATCAGATAGCTCTGATCTTGACTGGAGCCTCTTGGCACTACTGTAATATAAATATCATATAACAGTCGAGGAAATACCATGTCCTGAGTTTTGGGAACTCTTCCCCCGCCCCCCACTTGGTATCTTACTCCTTTTGTTCTCAGAGGCAGTTGCTAGTGCATTTTATACATACAAAGACATGTGCAGAAAGAGCAAGACGTAGGCATTCTGCCTTGATTTTTTAGAAGACTTGTTTGAAGTTGTTACGTGTGGCCCAGGGTGATATGAATTAGTGGACAACATGTGGATGAAAGAGTGAAGGGGTATGACAAATGCCACTGATCGGCGTCTAACTGTCGCTTCGGTTATATGTATTTATACCGCATCCAAAAACATCCATTAAAAGAACATTAAGTTTGCAAAGCAAGCACTGAAGGGTCAGGAAATGAAAGAATTAAGTTTGTCTTCATCCAGTGCGTGTGAGAATTTGCACTATGAAGTGAAACAGGGAATTTGAGGGGACAGAAAAAGGAAGATCTCATTTCAGATTTGATCTTTTTTAATGGTTCCAAGAATGTTGTAGTCTTACCATTTCTGCCCCCAGCCACAGTGATGGCCACAGGACAGTGCTCCTGCCATATCTGTTGCCTCCCACCTCCAAGTATCCAGGCATTGGTTTCTCCTTTAAAACTGGGACAACGCACCAACTTAGATTCCTTCCACCCATCTCCATCCACATGTGGTTCTTGTTACCCACAATGCCCGTAAAAAGCATTTGCTCTTTCTCCCGCGGTTCATGTTTCCTCCTTTTCCCTGCTTTTCTTCAGAAACCGCTCTCTTCATTAGTTTCTTCCCTCTGTAAATACTCAACCAGAAGTGAAAGTGCGTAGGCAGAGGATCCATGGCTGTTATTGCCTGGGAGGTACTTCTGGAGACCCGCTGCGGTGTTCGGTCAAGCAAACCCCGCTGCAAGGCGGGGAGAGCAAGGAGATACAAGGTAGCACCGAGAAAGAGCTACGATGCTCTGCAGTGGGAATCAAGACATTGGGAAGCCTGAATTTCCAAGCAAGGAAACCAGAGGAGAGCCGGTGAGCCAAGCCAGAACTGGAGCTGTACGCAAAGATGGCTGTGGGGCTGGGGATGTAACACTGCCTTACTGCCCTACTGTGGAAAAACATTGAGAAGAGGGGTGTTACAGAAAATAACAACTGAAACACTGGGACAAATAACCCATCGCTGAATGAGATGGGAGAAGAAGGAGAAAAGGAAACAGATACCTACAAGCTCTGCCCCAAGATGGACACTTTCAATGCTAATTAAAAAAGGGGATAATAAGGAAGAGATTATTGAGAGAAATATGTCCATCTAGTGGACTTAAAGAAATACCTCTGAGTAGTAAAGACTCAGGGAAAGAGTAGAAACAAAATGCACCCAAAACATGGGACGGGTACACAGGCTCATGCCGAAGGAGCTCAGGAGTTGAGGCAGGGCAGGTTTCTCTCAACCAAGGAGAGGGTCTTTCAAGAGACCAGCCTGTCAGTAGTGCCTTTTCTCTGGTAGCAATGAGAGTGGGATCTTTTCCACAAACACCCAGGGGAAGGTCGCCATGAAGATTTTTGGGTCTTAGCTGTCTTTCCTCCAGTGCCTTAGCTTTTCCTGCAGTGTAAAGAAACCTCTTTCTGGTAATGGGGACTTAATGCTTTTAAGCTCATGTAAAGTTAAGGACACATTTGCTTTCCAACCGACAGTCCAATGGTCTAATGCAACACTATCTCCTGCTCCTAGGAAGTGTTCATTTGACTAAGTCACTCTCTGCTTCCTCCCCTGTACTGCAAATATTGCCTGCTGCCTACAAAGCTGGCAAACTGACATAATTTCAAGGGATTTCTTGCACCTTCTCCCACCTGCTGGCCCTTAGTTGGGGGTGTGCTGTTAGCCCAGCATGGGCAATACCTTGTGCTGCTTTGCTGGACTTTTCTGAACTCCAGTTTCAGTTTTACAGTAATTTTGAGTTTCTTTGTTTGCTGTCCAGTTTGCCATAGGAGAGTCCATCCTCTGTAAGCTGTGCTGTGGTGAATTCTAATGTTTTCTTAAAGGATTAATGTGAAATCTGCCAGTAATCACCTCCAGGTTGTTTTGATCACAGTCACAGTCTTATCAGGTCTCAGGTAGCCTCCAGAACTGTAAGACCTAGTCTTCAGCCTGAGCCCAGCCACAAACACCCCTGTGATCTTTTCCTTCCCTTTCATTTTGTTTAATAACACTCCTCTCCTGTGTTTCATTCTTACATGAAGTACAGAAACTCCTCAAATTTCTAAAATACAGCTTCACAATCAGCCTTTGCTCGCTAACTTAATGGCGGTCTGGCAGACGCACCAGTTACTGCTAGAAATAAGGCTGCCTTGTGATTGCCCCCACTGCTTGCAGACACAGAAAGAAGCACTCTTCAAACTTTCTCCAATTATATTCCATATTCCCAAAGCATTTTAACTCTTACAGGACTTGCCACTGCTCCTTTTTTTGCACAGAGGTTGTTTTCATTGTTGCTTTTGACTCCTGGTGCCGTATGGCATTGAGTGACCATTCTGGGTCTGCCCAGTCCACAGCTGTGAAACAGACACTTCATGGGACACAGAGTAGGTTACACAGATCAGAGCTGTTTCAGTGCTTTCCGTTTAGCTCAGGTACAGGGTGGACATACCCTTGCTGATAAGGCTCGTGTGTTGTTTGTTGTTTGACCCCAGATGGTTGCATATAGCCATAAAGCCTTCTGCAGTGCCCCATCTGGACCTCCTTGTAAGGGAAGCTCAGCTCTTCCAAGGCTTAATCTTCTGCAGCACACAGCAAACTGCAAATATTTGGAGGTTTCAGCAGCAAAGGTTCTTCTAAACACAACACAGGTTGTTTTTACTTTAAGTGCTGACTTTAAACAGTATATAATTTAGCCAAAATCGGACAGATTTATGTAGGGCACAACAAAAGCAACTCTCAGTACCAGTTTTCAAGATTTTATGACCTCCTGTTTTGGAATAACTTCTGGATTCTGTTTTGGATCATAAAGTGTTAGTAAGTGAATGTGGAGACTGTTCCCAGCCTTTCTGAACTACCTGTCTGTGATTAATTATGGACAACTCTGAATGATTCTACCTCTCCGCCAACCTCCATGTTTGCGCAATGACTAACATGGTGATGTCAGTTCTCACTAATGTATTTGCCAATTAGGAAGATTTAGTGTGGTGACTGAGGACAGCAGAGCATTGGTGGCAAATCTGTAATTGTCCAAGTCAAATATCTGACAACTGGGTGTTAGAAAATGTGCTTTAGGTTTTACCCCTATGTGGGTCTGACTGTGCATCTTTCTGCAACACTTCAGTTTGTATCACATCAGGCCACATCAGTCACATCTTATTATGTCACGGCAAATCACTTTCTGGCTCACCATAATACTTAATCAACAAATCCAATGCCATGTGCCACACTCCAAAGCATCAGTCAAGCAAATGCCATCAAGGGAATATCTTGATTTTCTTTGAATGCACACAATGGACAGCCAGTATTGGTAGCACCTCAAAGCTCCACCAAGACAAGCATCCCATTATGCAAGACCCCTATAAATGCTGCAGGAGGCAATCTCTCCCTCAACAAGCTGGCAAACAGGAAGCAAAACAATTTGCCCATGCACGCACACACACATCAGTGCAGAACAGACCTCAGCCAACCTGACAGGCTCACGAATGCCCAGTCCACCAAACCAGGCTGAGATATGTGCACCACTGCTGGTGTGTGAAATACCTCAAAGGATACTTGGAGGCGGCAGGCTTCAGCTGCCTATGTCAAGGCAGTAACCCTGTAGCTTGTGTAATTGCCTCTGTACAGGAGTTCGTGTTCAGCCGTACCTCCCTCTGTGAAAAAGTTGAGCTGCAGGATAAGAGCTTTCACACAACCAGCTGCTGCCAAGCAGCAGATTAGCAGGTAATCAGTTGACTGGTAGTAACTTCGTCAGCTCGCAGAGTCTTGCTGTGTGTTGGGGGTGAATGGCTGAAGTGTCAAGGCAGGTGCATGAGGGGCAGAGGTAGGTGGCTAAGGTATAAGGTTGAATCGGCTGTGGGACGAGAGGAATAGGTGCAGTATGGCCTTAGGTCACTGGCTTCACAGAGCAGTGGTGGGAAGAGGATGAAGGAGGTAATACCGTAAGCCCAGTCTCAGGGACTATTATGTTCACTAGAAAGGAAATAGAGGCTTTCATGTGCCTGTGCATGGCTCAGCCTTGCACTGCCGCTACCCACACACATGTGAAAAGATAAGAACTGCAATTTCCTTGAGTTCAGGATGATGCCAGGTAACCCACACAAGCACCATACACTGCAAGCCATCAGCAAGCTGTCTGATTCTCCAGCATGGCTAAAAACAACAGCATCCCAGGCTGGCAGGCTGTCAGGAAGCAATGCCAAGTCCAAGTGGCTTAAAAAAGAACCAGCCATATCAAAGCCACTGTGGAAGTTTTACTTCACTGCTTTTTTAAGTTCATGGTTTTATTTCCATCCAGTGGAAGACAGCTACTGGGTTTCATATTTGGAGAAAACCTAAATCCCAGTAAGAGATACGGAGTCCAACCTTATTCATTTCTATACTCACATACACGCACTGTACACACAATCGCTGTGAAGAGAGGCAGTCGTATGCTTTGGCCACTTTATGCCAGCTACACAGACACAAAGAAACTGTCCAGGGAAATAACTTTGACAGAGAGGGGTTTATCTGGCAGCATTTATCTAGCACTGCCTCTGCATTCCCTTTTCAGGACCTCCCCTCCTCCTCCACCCCCAGGATGATGGTGGAGGAAGGGATTAGGGAATAGAGGGAGAAGACCAGAAAGGAAACATCACCAGGGAATACTAAGTCTTCAGCTTTTCTCTGCCTGACAGTAGTCCCTCAGCACCGGGGATGCGAGCTACAACAGCTCTGTAAAAAGGATAAACCGGCCCCTACAAGGACCCAAGAGCAGAAAAATAAACCGACAACATCCAGCTCTTCTGTGACATTCCTGAGCTGTACAAATCACTTGCCCAAGTCCTCACATACTGCCTCCCTCCTCCCAGCTATGCAGCACCACCGCAGCAAATCCACAGCGCTTGGACAGCTGGTGATGGCTGGGATTTGGCCCGATACATGGATATTATTTGGGGGGTTTGTTGCATTTTTATGTTGACTCACTGCATACAATGGGCCAATGTTGCCATCACCACATAACTGTCACAGAACTTTTTTTTTTACTATTATTGTATTTATTCCTTTCTTCCCCTGCCACCCTGTAACAAAGGAAAATCCAGAACAGGACATGTGTTATTTAATATCTGTGTCAATGTCAGAAAGCAGGCGTGCTTTTATTCTTTTGCCTTTTGCAATGAATGTGTGATACCTGATATATTAGGTATTAATAAAGCAGACTGCTTTATGCTGTTTATATTGGTAATATGATTCTGGATCTTATCCCCAGCTGAGAGGAGTAGGAATGTAGATTTTTCCTTGTATATTATTGCCCAGCCATGGCTAATCAAGTATACAATATATTCTGATTTTTTTTTTAATTTTTGATTGACTTTAATTAGAACCAGCTCTCTATATAATAAGTAGATATATAAAACGTGGAAGGGAGGGAGCAATGGCTAAAAGGCATAGAGAATGAGACAAAATAAAATCCAGTAAAGAACCCAACAAGATGGTGTAGCCTTGCACTTCACCAACAATTTTACAGTACTTCACCCATAACTGCCAGCACAAATCCCACCCATGCCTATGGCAGTGATCTGTGCCAGAATCATCAGTACCACCCGGGGCTGAAGATCCCCATCTGCATTAACCAAGGGGTTAATGGGGAATTGCAAAGAAGGGGAATTGCAAATGCAATATAGCATAGAGTGGAAAGCATTGTTTTCTCTTGACTGTGGTTAAACAGTGAAATAGAAACAGTGAAATAGAACAGTGAAAAAGAGGCATGAACTAGTTCAGACAAAATAAGTCTCTCTTGAAGACACACAACTTGAAATTACACCTAAGAAGTTGTGTGCGTTCCTTTGTCTTTCCTTATACACAGGCTTCCCAGTTTCTCAGAAGTTTACTTCTGGATTATATTCAAAGTCCTGCTATGACTATTGTCAGTGACAAAACTCAGATGTCATCAGGCACCTTCCCAGCGAGAGAAAATCCTCTTTGTTCGAATGTCCAGTTCTTCTCAAGGAATGGCTAATACTTCCATTAATTCAGTCAGCTCTGACCTTAATTTTCTTGCTCCTGGATAGGAGATCCGATCACATAAACCACTCGCACAAAATCCTGGGTTTATCCTGCTGAGGAAAATAGTGGCTGGCCTGCCTCGTATCACAGCACTTGATGCCTGTTCTGCAGGGCTTTTTGCATAACATCTGGGGAGCGCCTACTTCTAAGGAAGTTTGAAAATGGTCCCTTTCATCAGCATCAGATCCCATTGTATTCAATGAGAGCTGCAGGTGTTCTGTACCACTTGGGGCCAGGCCCTTCATCATAATAAAAAGGCCAGATTTGAGCTGGAAGCTCTGTCATTAAAACTGCCTGTAGTGTGTTAGTAATATGCTGAACCTCCTAGAGGCCCAGAGAAACCTTCTGCTGCATTACTTTAACTCTTTGTGATTATCAGAACAGTGAGGATTTAAGAAGGAGCACATTAAATTCCTGTCACATCCCTTCTCTGAGTTACCCAAAGACTAACAGACCCAACAAAACCTTTCTTGGGAGCACAAAGTAAAAGGAGCTCTCTCTGTATGAGATAACATTGACTGTCAGAAGTGCCCACAATGTTGTTTAAGATGACTGACAGCCTCTCCCTCCATTTTATTTTACAGCTATTTTAATGAATCGAACACCTGGAGATGCTTATGAGACTATCCAAACCAGTTTTTAGTGCCTCTGATCCGCACACCGAATCCATTTCCTGCCGCTCTCTTCCCAAGAAGCGAGCCCCATTTCGTGCAAGGGGTTTAGCATAGGGCGTGGGGGCACTTCTGCTCCGGCCGTGGGAAACGTGCTCAAGGGGAGGCTGCAATCCTGAAGGCACCCTGATGGCTTATGTTCCTACTGGATAACATGAGAGTGGAAACACGGGGACAGACACGGGAAGGGAGCAGTGGCTGCATGGAGACCCACTCTGGCAGGTTCCCTGGTGGGTAGATCTGCTGATAGGCACCACGCGGGTCATCTGCTACCAGGGCAGTGATGTGGAAACACATGAAGCCAGGGCACAGCATGGTCCTGCACTGCTGGCCGAAGAGCCATTGTCACCTGGCATAGAGCAGAGTGGTACGTTGGTGTTGTGGGATCAGCTGGAAGGATATACAGGAGGAAAAAGAGGGACTGAGTTACTCAGGGAAGGCTAAATGCAATAAAGAGTCTGGCTCCTCACGTCGTATTCATTAAAAGCAAATTATTGGATCAGAATGGCTGTTCAAATTGGTTCAGCTAAATATTAGGATATGACCTAAATCTTCTATCCAAGAGAACATATGCATACACTTTTCTGAAGCGCAAAAGATTTAGTCAGTCAAGATTTAAGAAAAGGGAGAGATTTGCTTTCCTGGGGTAGGTACTTGTTTATTTTATATTTCAATTTTCACATAAGTCTGTGCTTGTTGGAGTCAGCAAAGACCAGAAATTGTAACTCCACAGATCTGCGCAGCGTCTTGGATAATCTTAAGATGAGGTTTGGAAAAGCTTCTGAGAAAGTATCCAAGTATCTATGGCCAAACTTTCTAATATTTGCCAATCTCTGTTATTGGAATATTTCTCCCTGTCAAAATCCGTGACTTGCACAACTCAGAAAGGTCCACAGAGAGATTTTCATTCCTTTTTCTTTTCCTTTTGCATCTCATGAGATTCTGCATGTAATTTTATTATGAGCCAGAGGCCACATTACTGTGAGCTTCAAGAAACAATTAGGGTTGTGGTCACAGCAACTTGCAAAGAGTGTGATGAATTAATAGCATCATGTTATAACTTGATAATGATGCCATGTCACAAGTTTAGCATAGCATATCATGTAATTTCTTTTACACTAAAAATGGACCTGAAACAAACTCCCAAACAATCCTAAACTCTGAGATTTGGCTCCCAGTCCAACTCTTTGCAAAGCCAATTACTCTGTAACAGGCTGTGCCAAAATCCTGGATCAGAAGCCTATCTATTTTGGGATCATATCCATCCAGATCCAAAACTTGTCAAAATGGGGCCCTGTCTTTGTTTCCAGGAGAGCTCGGTAGCGTGAAGCTGCTAGCACTGACCTGCCGTCCGTTCGCTGCAGGTAAGGGATGTGCGGCGCTCTCCTGGGTTGGGTCTTTGCCTCCAGTGCCCAGCGGTGCAAAAGCAGCCCCAACCCCTGTGGTGAGTCTGACTGACACTCCCACCCACAGGTCTGCCAAAAATGAGCTATAATGCAAGTTCTGCATCTTTGCACACTAGTGGTTATAGTCCTCTGAAGAATGGGAGAAGGTTTTAAGCTCAGGGTCTGGACTGCTCGTGGTTGGAGGCTTGAATAGGCTATTCCACCACAACAAGCACCACTGCTCATTCTGGCAACGAATCTAGATAAGATTCTAGATTCTAGCTGCTGTCTGTACTGACAGCAGCTGCTTTTGCATCCAAGAGCTGTCAGTCCAAGAGGAAGGAGGACAGACTTCTCATGTAGTCAAGATGTCAGGGCATCCAAAAAATATAATATCACCACACATGAAAATACAACTTTTCTTTGTGGTTATCATCTTTGGCATTAGAACATACATAGTTTTTTTCCCTTCACCCTTATGACTACAACTGAAAACTATTCTAAATGAACTTTTCAGGAATTTGTTCTCTTTATCTCATGCCTTCAGCTGCTGCAGAAAGTCTTGGAACCAGGTGGTTAAACCAATACTCCCTTCTTCTGCCTAGGTCTGAAAGGTTATTACCTGGTTTAGAAACCACATAGCTCTGTTACCACTCACTGGAGATTCAGCCAGGCTGGAATGAGCATGCCGGCTGACACTATCAAGAGAGGAAGAAACAATTTCAGAGAGTAGGACATGGGAGCACATTCTTCTCTTGTCCATGTTGTATTTTCTTCTCCTTAAAAACGCAGGAAAAGGGATCATAAGAACTGGGGGTGGTTCTGCACTGCAACCCACCTGATCTCTGGGGAAGGCTGCGTCTCGACGAGGACTCGGGTGTCTCTCGCAGCAATGCCCCACTCAGCACCCCAGCGCTTTATCTCCCTGCCCTCTCTCCTGCTGTCTTGTGGTCCTCCTGGCAGTGCCAGTATTTCAGCGTTAGTCCTCGGGTTGGACTTTATTTGTTAAGATGTATGTCAATTTCCAAACACATTGACAGAAGACATGAATTACAAATATTATGATGCACTAAGCTCTGGAAAGACAATGGTTAAATAAGAAAGCTGAACGGCAGGGACCAAGGAAAATAACTGGAATTCCATCAAAAGGGAAGATGAATGAACAGAACTACACTGACATCTGCTGGTCCATACATCAGCGCTGGTATTGTTACTGCCACCGAAAATTGCCGCGGTGATGGGGAAAAATGACACGTTAAACTCAATAAATCCTTCAAAGATACCTGCCACTTCCACCACGTTTATCCACCACCTACTGCCCTGCTGCACTCTCTGGTCATCTGGGCAGGATCTCTTAGGGAAGAAGTTTTTATGTTTGTACAAGAGTAGGGTTTATTTCTTTTTTCTCTTTTCTCTTTTTTTCTTGTTTTGTTTTGAGGCAGACAGTGTTTCAGGCTACTGGAGCTATGTGTGGACTGCTGGACTCGCAGAGATCCTGCACGGATGGCCAGTGTGTGTGCACAGGCTGGCTCTGTACAACTTGCATACCAAATCCCACACGTGGGACACCACAGCCTGCGGTGCTGCACCCCTGCACCACTGTGCATGCACCCAGTACATCTAGTAACTCACTGAACTTGCTGTGTAAGCACTGATCAATTGTACAGCACATATGCAGGAGGTCTGATGAGTCCTAGATGCTACAAATTCACCACATAGCCCTTAGGCACTTGTTTCTGTCCAGGAAATTTTGCAGAGAAATATGAAAGCAACTGCTTTCAGATTTTCAAATTTTGACAGATTAAAAAAATACATATTTTTTAATGAAGATACATAATACTTAACTGCTGTAAAGTATAATTTGACAGTTAGGGGAAGAAGAGTCATTGGGAAAGGAGGCTATTACACTTATCAGAAGATACACACACAGGAGGGCTGTGATTTGAGATATCTTACTGCACATTCATCCACTTTTACAAATCTTTCAGGGACCTAGTTTTTTTATAACACTGAACCCTCATCTTCTGAAGATGTGAAGAGTAAAATGGTTGCCCCCAAAACCACTTCTCCATTTAGACTCATATATGCTGGAAGAGCTTTATGTGGGAAGAAGGAGGCTATAAAGACAGTGGGTAATTATTATTATTTTTCCTTTAATTTGGTGACTTCTCTACACTTCGTGCATATTGATAAACAATAAAAGTACAATGCTTATAGCTCAAGCCAAAACAAAGACGCTGATATTTCAATACATGAAAAAATCCATTTAGTTGCTTCTGAGAAAGAGACCTCCTCAAAACACTCTTTTCCCTTAAATAGTAAGTTAACAATGATATTCTATTTCTTTGCTGAAAAATAACAGTCTTTCAGAAAGCAGCTGATTCACTTGCAAATATGCAACCCGCACCCTTACTATCTTAATCCTGATGACAAGGGGGTGGGGCTGGACCATCTGAAAAGGAGCTCTCCGTTTCCCTTCCAAATCACTGCTTTGGGATTTCTCTGGGTGGATTTTGATTGTTCTGCTTTTGCTGCACTGCACGCAGAGCATCTTCTTTGCACATCTAAATGCAAAGGCAAAAAGATCTTGCTATTGAAAGAGTAGGGCAAAGAAGGGACTTGTATTCATACATGAAAACCCAGACATTTGTTGGAAGTCATTGTTCTTTAACCATTACTAAAGAGTGAAAGGAAGCAGCTAGATGAAACAATCAAAATATGTTCCAAAGCACAGATAAAAATTCATTAGAACATTTTTTGCCAGTTCTAATTATTAGTAACATCAATTAAGTCTGTTTCATAAAACATTCCTAAGAAAACAAGCTTTAGGCTTACATTACCTAAGCAAATTCACCCTCCTCTGGCCTCCCCCCATATGCCTCCAAGTCAGAAGACCTAGGAGGCTTCAGCGACTTAGCTTATCAAAGAGAAGGTTAAGAGGTAACTTGATCAAATGCTATTTTTATTTCGTGGAGGAACACAGAGCTGATAATAAATATTCAGTCCACTAGATAGAGGCATAACAAGAGCAGAAAACCATTACTAAACCTGGTAAGAATAGAGCCACTACCAGAGAAAAAGAGGCTGGATGGGATTGTCACCTCTCTGTCTCCAGAAGCTAATGCTAACCCAAATGATCAGAAGCAGGGTGCAAATTCACTTTTCAAACTGTGTTAGTGTTTGAAGGGTTTTGTTTTAAGTTTATTCTCTTAATGGGAGCATTTTCTGTATTGTGCTAGACATACAAATTTTAAGGCTGGAAAAAGACCACTTTGGTCATCTGATATTCTGCATTACTTTGGCCAAAAGACTCACAAATGTTAACTTCTACTTTGAGATCAACAGATGCTCCTAATTTGAATTATATTGTTTTTTAAAACTCAGTCTAGATTTGAAAACATTCATCAATGGAAATTCCACTGGAATAACAGTAAACTGTTTTAATGACCAATTACTGTTGCAGTTTAAAATGTTCACCTTATTTCCAACTTGATTTTGTCTATTTTCTAGACTTACATTCTTATTATTTCTTTATCTGCCAGACTTCAGGGCCAACTGTTATAGTGTTTCTGTTCCTTATGAAAGTGTTAGCAGCCTGTGATAAACTTTCTGCTTCCTCTCTTCTTTGATAAGCCAAAAGGCTTGAGCATCTTCAATCTTTCATTATAAACAGTGTATTCTGTGTTTTTCATCATTCCCAAAGATTTTTTTCTGAGACCTCTTCACATTTTCAATATTATTCCTAAAGTATTTCACTTTAGCAGGTAGCTAACGTAGACAATTGGCAGGGCACAGCTGATGTGGGGTAGCTAAGTAAGCCATGGTAACTTACCCATCATTGGGCAGCCAATTCTGCATGAGCCAAAAATGAGCTGTACGTTATTTTAAAATACTGCAGCTTGTGTCATTATTTTGTTTCGACAACCAAGGTTTATCATCCAGACTTAATGAGTTATGGAGATATTATCAGGCCAGCCTGGACAAATATGGTACAGACTGTCGCCTAGTAATCCTCACAAATGAATATAAATCCTTACATGTCTGAGTGGTTCTGGAGGTATGCCACACCTAGCCATACAAATAACAGCTTGCACCAAAGTAATAGCAACTTACAGATTTTCAAAAACAAGACCATGTACCCCACACAAATCTGTCCAAAGATAAGAGTGTCTCTACTGGCTCTCGAGATAAATGCTTAAGTCTCATCAGTTTTGAGTATCTCAGTGATGCACTGTGCTTGGAAGCTTCCCAGAGAGAGACTTTAGCAAATACAGATAATGGCCTTTTTTTCATTTAGCAAAAGTAGCCATGTCAAACTTACAACTTCTTTTCTCTGTTGCACTGGCATTCTACAGGCTTTTGAGTTCATTTCAAGTAGTTTATTTTTATCTACTGATGGTTCACCTCGTTTGACTGCAGTATTCCTAAAAATGTTCTGGTAGAGGTGCTGACTCCTGATAACAGGTTGCTTTCCTTGCTTCCATTTGAAGAACCAGTTAGATGTAGCCCCTGAGGGTCTTTGGGTGATGGGCTGAAAACCACTGTCTCAATGTTCTTGACAACTGCATACAGTGCCTATCTTTAAGATGCTATCATCTCAAAAGTTAAGATCAAGAATAAGCAAGCTGAAACCCTAATGAAAAGGTATTATAATGACTGAACTTATTCTTTTTATGAGCACAAGTCTGTTGACTTTCAAGGCACCCTACATAGACTGTTGCATAGACAGGCTCCTTTCTGCATGAAGGTGTGGTCAAAAATAACCCTACACTAAATCTGGGACCTGTTCTTCATTCCATTCAATTAAGACAATGATTGTGATTGTCTGCAAAGGGGATTTCTCAGAACATTTGGTACCCACTCTGTAATTAGTAAAAAATTGAAATTATAAATGTACTTGTGGGTTTATGCAGTGGAATAGGTCTTACATTGGCAGCTTTGATAGATGTGTCTAATAATAGAAAGGAAAAAGAATCTCATGTCCTGTATTGACTCCACAAATGAAGAAATAACAGGGATATGATTAAAAACCTTTCCTAGCTCATTTGAACACTTGTCTCCAACTCAGAGCAGCACCACACCCTCAGTTTCTGGGAATAAATCCATTAATGAAGGAGTGAAAATTTTTAGCTTGTAGCAAAGTTTTCTATTCAGTAAAAAACTGAGGCAGAGGTTAGCCTTTATTATACTTCTGAGCTGGAGTTATAACAAGAGTATAATAGGTGGGACCCGAGGCCTGTAATGTAACAAAATACAAAATGCAGCAGAATAATGTGGACACTGGCAGCAAGGAACGAGAACAGCAGCAGTATTATTTACATTCACACTCCCATGGCAAATACAGAGCAGAAGCTCTGTCTTCAGGGTTTCTGTTTCTACTGTGGCTTCCTTGATGGGTTTATGTTGACACCAGTGGCACACATCACTCCAGTGAAATCACCCAAATCATGCTTGGCAAGAGCCATGGTGAGACTTCAGCTGGACTTCATCACTCCCTGGACAATTGGCCATGACACATAACAGTGTATGCTGGGAGCTGACCTTATTACAAAGAATAAATCTGTTGCACGTGGGACACATCAACCATGTGGTGCATATGCAGATCCACTGTGGAGCCCAAGTGTAATATGGCAGGCAGATGTTACGTTGGATCAGCTACTTTTGTTCCTTTCAGTGTTGTCAGATCTATTTAGATGGCACAATGCACATTGCCACAAGACCAACCAGTTGTGTCACCATACAAAAAAGAAAATCCACAATGCTCCAGACAGTGACAAGGTGGGAACGTCATGCTGTTCAGGAGAAGCTTTCTGGAAGGTAAGACATCCAGTTAAGAGGATAAGCACATAAAAAGCAATTAAGTCCTTTCAAACAAATCTAAACCACAAGGTAACTCCAGTCTCAAATACAACATGCAGCCATGAGATCCTACTAATTTTCCAAAAATCATGCTTTATTTGAAAAGAGTATGTCATCTGAGCCGGTAACCTAGACCTATATACACCTTACACAGTATCTGTTCTATACAAGCAAAGAGATATTTAATGTCTCTTCTCTGATTTTGGTATCAAAATGAGCCAGTCCTCATGCTGACACAGCAACTGAAGCGTGCACACCCTGGCGGTCTGGTTTACGTGTGAAAACACACATCAGAGTGGCTGCAGGCTTTGCTCTTTTTATCCTTCCATTTTTCTTCCAAAGCTAACCTAAGTAAAGTTAAGGGTTTGAAAAAACAAAACAAATCAAATCAAAAAAACCCAACCCAAAACAAAACAAAAACCCGCAACAGAGCTGTCCCTCACAGAAATAAATAGTGGAGAAATAAATAGTATCCCTTCCTGCACTCTTAAGAAGCGTTCATTTCCAGCCTCTAACAGTTGCCCTTCAATGGGTGACTGGCAAAGCAGCAAAGGGACAAAATAAATCTGTTGTCCAGCAAAGTGGCATTCTGGGTCCTGTAGGTCCACTCTTCACCCTGTTCTTTTTATTTCCTTGGGGGTAGCAGCGAAGCTTGATGATGCTCTGGGCTCCTAGTTCACGGGCCAGTGGTTTTTCCTTCTGTCACCTGCTGGGCCTCTGTCATAATGAGAAGTTGCAGCTTTCAAGGGTAACATTTTAGATGCCATAGCTGTCTTACTCTAGGTACTGGAAGGTCTGCACAAGAACTTACTCTGTACACGCATGACTAAGTAAGAATCTCAAATAATTAAAAAAAAATACTGCTTCTAAAGTATTAATTTATTACCAAAGAAAAACATATTGAAGTTTGGAGATGAAAATAAAATACACTCAAAATTCATAAGCAGTGTATGGCTAATTCCTTTTTTATGAAAACCATACAGCACAGATTTGCAGAACATTCACTTCTTCCATTGACACCAGTTGGAATTATTAGGTCAGTGCCTTTGGAAATCTTAAATCTGCAAAGAATATTTAACTTCCAATTAAACTGCTAGCTCTAGTTAATTAAAAGGACAGTCTAGTCAAAAATCACGCTTAAAATATTTTCCATTCATCATGATACATCTTTGAATCTCATAAAACAGAGTACCAGCCATTCTGAAAAATGACCAGTCACAAAACTGTCAGTTTCCTTGAAATGGTTTATTTGTTTGCTGAAATTTTCCGAGATACGTATCTTTGTTCTTTTCAGAAATAAGAAAATTAACATCTGACAGTTTTTTATGGTTTGGTTTTGTTGTAATCCATTTTCCCTTTCCCCTTCTCCTCCATAGAAAGACAGAAAACAAAAAAGCAGACAAATGGAAAGAATAGAAAACTGAATAGTTAAAAAAATATTAAAAAACCAAGAACTAAAAAAAGTCAAATAGGAAAATGTTTTCATTTTGAAAACAAACTCATTAAAATAAATTAATACAAACAGTTATCCAAATCTCATCAAAAGATGTCAGGAATTTCATTTTTTGACACTTTCATGGAAAATATCATTAATATTAACAACATTTTAGAAATATCACCAGTCTTTTTGATTAGCTTTCTGATCCTTTATGTGGATGTTATGGGAAAGAGAGACAGTATTTCAACTGCATGTGAAAACAAAAGGAGGCTTATGAAATAATTACCTTGCTTTTTGCCTTTTTCTTTTTTTTTAATATAAATAGGGATAAATTATTTTAAAAAATATTTTAAAACCTGACCAAATTTCAGTGTGACTCAAACATTACTTGATGGTTAAAAAACAGTAGAAACAATGAATCCATCACAAGAATTCCTGCATGGTGTTGTATGCACACAACACATAAATATTGCAGATAATATCTGAAAAACAAGCTAAAGTCTGGGTGCCTCTTCAAACCTGTCAGAAATGAACCTTCATTCACTGTTAAAGGTTAATTAAAATAAAACAGCCAGCATAGTCCTCAGTTAAGAATACCAGACCAAGAAGCAGAAGATTTGGATTTCAGACCCTTCCCTTCTGTGGGTAGCATAATGTATTGTTTTTCCGTGATTTATTTGTGTTGTGAGAGCTCCTAATGACCCCCTGGTGACACAGAAAGAGAGAAGGATTTGTCTACGACAGCGATGGCTCTGAAATCCCGGATCTTCTGAGTTTTTGTCCAGTGTTCAGGGAGACTACACTGTCTGTTTTAATTATTTGTGAACTGTTGATTTCCTTCTTCCACATACAGGATAATATTAAAACTGCAATTAAAGGCATTTAAAGAAGAAGACTAGAGTCTTATGTGTCCCAGGAATTGCCACCCTGGGTACGGATAGGAAAACTCCAGGTTCTCAGAGCAATCAGGTTGTTACACTGCTATGAATCTGCATGTCCAGCATGAAATTGGTTTCCCAAAGAGCCAGTCTTCTCGCCTGCCTCCCTCCCTCCTTCTTTCCTCCCTTCCTTCTTTCTCCCTCTTTCCTTCCTTCCTTAATTCCCTTTTTCACTTCTTTTGTCCAAATTTCTGCAATGCATTCTCCTTTGTCACCTGCTTTTTGTCTTTAATTTCCCCCATCACTCTTCCTCAGCATCAGCCCATGGGTTCTGCCTCAACAATTTCTGAAGTTTAGATTCAGGCTCTACTTTCAGTTCTCATCACACTCCATGATTTCCCTTATGCATACAGATGCTCCAAAACAAGTTGATGGAGAGAAAAGTCAGAGCACAAAAGGCTGCATGTTGCATTTCTGTCTACAGATTCGCTGCCTGAAGAAATATCTATTTGCAGCAACAAGATGTGGATGCCATAGTGCACTCCTTCAGAGGACAGTCCGGCTCTCTCCCAGTAGCTTTGGCTTTACCTGGAGGGAGGAGTAACCTCACAAAGTTTTCTCATCCTGGCCTGGCTCCCCAGTGCAGAGAAACTTGTAACTAATTACTGGGACTTCAATTCTTCACTTGACCAGCTGTGTCAAAGCAAGGATGCCATAGGCTACCAAGTGCTGTAAGATCTATAATTCAACTTCCATATAAAAAAGTCAATATTGGACAAAAGAATGACATTTAAAAATCATAAAATAAGTAGCTTGGTATTTACCTAAGACGCTTTTTTCTTCCCATAGTTTTATGGGAACATGTAGTGGTCTGTTTATACTTCCACTTTTTTCATGAGTGAAATAATTCTCTTTCAGTTTTAGAAGATGTCTGCGCAAATGAAGAAGCACAGTCATCAAGACAGCAGAGGATGGGCATCCTCTGGACACATTGAATTTTTTATGCTCTGAAAGAAGTTATGACCCATGTAACTTGTGGTTTTCTCTCTGGTTAAAATAGTGTTTTGAAGAAAAAGTGATTATTCAGGCAGTGTAAAAAACACCCAGAAGATAGCACTCCTGGCTTCACTGCACCAACTCACATTGGCCCTGTGCAGGTCAACACGTGGAGAATCACTTTAAATCTTGCAGCAATAACTAATTTCAGGTGCAACCAGAGGCTGCAGGAGCTGTGCGCTGCTCCTCAGAGGTTCAGGCATCCATGCTGTGTGTAGCCCCAGCTCGTGAGAGTAGCTAGGGCTGCAGGATCGGTATTTATGCCTGCTTGCCACGAAGATCTGAAGATATTGTTTTCGTTAGTGACCTCAGTGAAGCCAAGGAAAAGCAGGACAGCTTTGCATATGCTAGGCTCAGGCCTTACTGCTCCATAAGTGCCAGTGTATCATTTTTTCACGTGTAAGTGATAAAGGAAGGGTTAAAGAAAAATAACCAAGTTGGTGTATATGGTGTGTTAAAACATCTCTTTACCAAAACCTGAAGAAATAAAGGAGGTGTTCATGAGTAAACAGAGTAAGTGACATCGACCCAAATTTACCTAAAATTGATGTCAATGGGAAAGGAACTATCTAGTGAGGTGCAACGGTGCACCAGCTGGGACACTGGAGCAAAGGAAAATACATGGAAGTAGAATCAACCTGAAGTTAGTGAAGGTCAGAAGTTTTTTTCCCTTCCCCTCCTGTCTCTTGCTGCTGATCTTTTTTGTTTGTTTGTTGGCTACATTGTGTTGGTTTTCCTTTCATTTCTTTTCACTATTTTATCTTGAGCTTCAAATACTTTGTATTGGCTAACTAATTCCGAAAAGCTGCTACAGGTTCACTTTGATCATTATCTCACTCTCTCTTTTTCCTTCCAATTTTTTTTTAGCTGCTGAAATGCCACAACAGAGGATATTGGTTTGCAGTTTAAAAATCATTGTTTTCTACAACTCCTGTTTCAAAGACCACTTGCTTAACAACATTGAGAACTCAAGCAGCGAGGAAAGAGAGATGGTATTTAGATGATTATTTTAAAGATTTGATCTTTCACAGCTACTCAAAACACAAGGCCAGACTATTCAATTAGGCACTAAGCCATATTCCACGGCTCACAAATTAATTATTGAAACTGGAACCTGCCACCAACTCCTCATCTCTCCACACCTTTTGCTCACGATCCAGAATGAAGCTCAACAATAGGGCTGGGATCACCAGATTGCTTGGCCCTTGATGAGCTGAAAAAGAGGAGGGGGCAGAAACTTTCTGCATGTGAACCCACCTAAGCCAGACTGGGGAAAGCATTTGCAGAAAGTAATCCTGTGCTGGCCACACGCAAGACAAAAGCGGCTGCAACACTGTGCTCTTCTTTCGCTTCCCCAGCTCTAGGGCCACTGTAAACACCAGTCGTTTCACCTGTGGATTATGAATCTTGAGAGATAAGAAAGCATTTTGCAGGAAGTGGCAAGCAAAGGGTTTTTTGGTTTTGGGGTTTTTTTAATAGCTGTCTCGTTCCTTCTCTGAGAGATGTGAGGAGTTTTCTGCTGTATGGGCAAGCTTCCTCTGGCTGATTGGAACCTTTTAAATGGGCATCAGCTAGCATCACACTGCCCAGCCCAACAAATGCTGTAGCATGCTGACAGGCTTGAAATATTCTGATGGTCAGCATTTGCATTTGTACTGCCAGCGTATCTCTGATCTGCATTACCATTCTGACCCCTCTTTCCTGTTCATATGCACTGCGACCGACTGACCTTCACAAAGATACAAATTCCAGTTTACTTCACTTCAAATGCAAGAGTGTGAGTCAGCCCCCTGAGGGAATAGCAAGGAATTCATTACAGCAACACAGGAGAAAGATGTGGAGGAAGTAATGTGCTTTCTTTACACAAAAGGGAAAAGAAATAGGCGGTGAGAGCACCAAGCAAAGCCCAAGAAATCTTGAGATGTAATCTGACATAGTAGCACCGAACTCAATTCTTACTGTCTGTAGGTGTACGACCTTATTAGGGCTTAAAAAATAAGCCAAGTCTTGTCTGATCCCTGCTGCAGCCTTGCCAAGCCAAGCAACTGCTTCCAGAAGTGGAAATCTTCATGATCAATATAAAACCACTAGAGGTAGCGCACTGTTGTGGGTAAGATCTTTCAGAGAAATAAAAAGCCAAGATTCTCAAGTCACAGAAATTAGAAGAGGGGAAGACCTATTCTGTTGTCTTGCCTAGCCCCACTGTCAGTGATTCCTTAGACATATCTATCACATGCTACATCAGCATGATTGCTTTTTTAAAAGGTCCTAAAGGAAGAGGTTTCCTCTTGAGTACAAGACCCTCCTGAAACCACATAGCCGTTTAGGATCCCATTATCTTATCCACAAGGACAAGGTATCAGCCCCACTTCTTGTTCCAGATGAGTAAATTACATTCTGATTATTCAAATTCTTTCCAAAACTACTCTTCCACTTTCGTATCCTCCCCTTCGCTTTCAGTCGCCAGACAGTGTGACGTTGAGCTAAAAATCTGTCCTGTTCCACCAAAGAGGTGGCTGCATTTAGAAGAGTGTCCTGCATCTGAGCGCCTTAGCAATGAAAAGGGCTCTACAAGGGATGGTTTTTACTACCATCTGCTCAAAATATAGCTGGAAAAAGGCAAAGGAACTCTAAAAAATGACAAGTAACATGCACATTGGTGCACTGGATTCAGTGAAGATGAATCCAAATTACCTTCAGCAGGAATCCAGAAGCCTGTATTAGTGCACAGAGCAACATATCCCCTGATATTAGTTTGTATTGGTAGAAATGGAAACATCTTGTGGATTTCCAAAAAGGTTTTTCTCTCTCATGACTCGACAGAAAGATCCAATTAGCAGTAATTACTGCCCAGCTAATTTTATTTATAATTTAAAAGAAAATTAAATTTAAAATATTTTTTGTTCTTAACATACTTGCAATTTTTTCTGCATAATTTTTAACACGGGGATTTTGTGATCCAGAATGTTTTGAGAAATAACTGGAAATAGTTGTACTTTTGCCCATTTTTACTACTTGCTGTAATTCTTTTTCTATAAGCTACAACCTACCACTCACTTTTATTTTCTTCTCTAAGAATGCCTGCATCAAACTTGGAAATATCATTAACAAAGAATACCCCACTAACATACAAAGTGCTAAACTATGGCTAAAATCGTTGCACAGAAAGAGATGGTGTACATTTCTGTTTCAGAAACATTCGGCAAGATTCACAAAGAGGAGCTAAATTCTCAGTACAGTGTTCAGATGGACTTAATGGCAGTTACAAACTCTGCTAAAATCTGGAAAAGACCAATATCCATTATTGAACTGGCCCAGAGCTCCTATTTCTCAGAAATTAGGCGGTTTCTTCCAAGCACGGAACTTGTATTAAACTTTCTGCTTAAATTGTTTTAAATACTTTTCAGCTGTTTGTTTTTAAGACAGATGTTCTTTGATATGTTGGTTTCAGGAGGGTGCAGTTTTTTACATGTTCTGCAGATTGCAGCAGTGTTTTTCTGCAGAGTTCCTACTTTTAGTCACTCAGGACCTCAACCTATTTACAAGCATTCAAGGAAATGGAAGAAAACATTCATTCTTCGGCAGCTACCAGGATCCCGCTCCTTGCCAAAACAGAAACAGGTACCACAGAAAATCATTCATAAAATCAAATAAGGTGGAGATGGAAAAGACCTTACCTTGTCCTCACAGCATTGGCCCCTTTCCCAAGCATACACACTCCCGTGTTGTGCCCTAGTATTACCTGTGCCTGAGGAGATTTGCTCTGCCTCTTATACAACAGCTACCTGATCTTTCAGATTTTTCAACTGCTGGGAGTTGAGCAAACCTGATTATGTTCAGATTTGGGCAAATTTGATTCAACCAGACTCGGCCAAAGTTTGGTAAAGTTTTGAACCAGAGAGATGTGGTTCCACCTAACACTACAACCCCAAACCTCAGCCCCTCTTCTGCTTCCCTTTTTCTGGGAGACACACTTATTCTGTTCCTCTTTGGATTTATGACTTGAGATAAGCCCCGGCCTGGCAGCCCCAGGGGCTGATGCTCTTTGCTGTCTGAGGCATGTGGGCAGGGAAGGAAGCTGCCCTTTGCAGCTGGGGAGCACGTGGGGCTTCACCGTGTCCTCCACAGCACCCGCTGCAGCTAAGGGCACATGTAGCTGAAAGCAGTCATGGCACAGACTTCCGTGCTTTATCTTCTCCACAGTGTATGTGGGGTATGCTTCCCACAGAGGCATGCCCCAATGGGAATATTTTCCAGAAGCCACCCCTGAGGACAGGCTGTGGTATTGCTGTTACCTGTGGAGGCCCTGACCTCCCAATTAAAGCAATCAAATGGAAGGTTATTTGTACTCCAGCACCACTAGTATGGACACAGGACTGCTAGGAAGCAGCTTAGATAATTTCATTTTATATACACTACAGAACAAACAGCACATGCTTGCAGCTTTCAGAAGTCACTAGAGATCTGGGTCAGATTCAAATCAGCAACCTAGAGGTGAAAGTCTCCGTATCCCATTACCAAATCCTGAGACATCCAGTCCCCCATGCACATATTAATAGTTGATCATTATGAATTCCATGTTGGGATAATTAATTACTGCATCTGAACTCTGCCTTAGGAATTATTAGATCATTTGGGGCCTGTAATTTATTTTATTTAGCACTGTATGAAAATTGCCGCTTCTTTTTTAAAAAAAGCCCACTATACTTTAGGCTTTGAGAAGTACATAGTGTTTTCTGCAAAACGCAAACCACAAAACAAATATATCTCTTATTGGGCCTGGAGTAGTCCTACAGGATTTGTTAGCAGGCTCTGATGATAGACGTGAGCAGCCATGCATCCAGCTAATGAGCTGGCCCAAGGGATAAAGAACATACCAAGCCACTAGCAATGGATGTGGAAAAAGAGCCAGGGGAATGGTAGAGCTTGTTGCCAAATGATGAGTCTTAAAGGTGGCTTCCCATATGAAATTAAAGGTTTTTGCAAAAGCAAAATCTGTTTTTCTCACTCAGACAATAAGACACGTTCACTTCTGAAATGAATGTTCTTTCCGACTCCATTATGTTCTGAACAAGACGAGCTCGCTTACACAGAGCCAAATCCTTCAGACATGATTTAACCTGCACTTTCAGGAGGCTTTGGTAGGTGTTGTGTAATGAGTCCTGAATAAAGACACAGTTAAGGACTGCAGAAATTTTGGTCCTTTGTGGATAGGAGTTATGATTCCAAAGAAGTTGTAAGAAGCCTATTCTAGCCATAGAAAGGTAAGGAAAAGTGTCTCCACCCTTCTCTTTTTCTACAGACCCTGCTTGCTAATATGTTCTTTGCTGCAGGGATTTGTCTTAGGTCTGAAATTCTCTTCAACTAAGGGCCAGATCCTGCCCTTCAAAACATGTGTGGAATTTATTCCTTGAAATATATATTTTATTTTCGGTACTATAGACTAAAATACTGTCTATTGATTTTTTTGCAGCAGACAGAATACTTTGTGCTGTTTTCACTTGTGTCAACAATCGGTAGGTATCTAACTATAGGATGAAAAATGTCTCAGGAGATGTAAAAATACAATCCAGGTTTGTTAACATTTGTAAGCCTCTATAAAGCTTCAACCTGGGTAAGATCTTTCTGCTTTATCCTCAATAATGCTAAATGCAACTAATTTTATTTCCCTAAAAAGCCTCAGGAAAATTAGCTACATGAAACAGAAAACAGAAACACTGACAGTTTTGTTTTCTAATGATCTATTTCTTCCATCTTCATTCGATCACCTGCTAGTAATTGACCCTGTAGTCCTAGAAATTTCCCATGAAACCTAAAAGAAATGTACTGGCTTCTCTGAGCTTCATGCAAGACAATACTTGGAAAACCCCTGGTTTGTGTACTGCAAAAGATACTGGAAGAAGATCTTAATTTGATCATAATTTGCTGGCTTTGGGTATTCTTAGTACTTACCTCCACCTCATCTCGAATTAGGTCTCAGCTCTATGGACTATGCATGTTCAGCCTGTCAGTAAGGTTTGCAACTGTGAAAGAACCACAAAATGCTGAACTTCTCAAGTGCATTTCTGAGAGGAAGCAGACATTGGTTTTGCACATATGTGATCATGTGTGGATGTTTGTGCTAGTGTGGGGATGTAATTTCTTCTTTAGGGTGCACATCTTGTGTTTTCTGGGCAGATACATGGGATTCTGGGCTTATTTTTTCCTGAAAGGCACTACTGGAGATATTCTCTGTTATTGACTTGTTATTTTTGCAGTGGAGAGTTTAGATTTTGGGGAATCTCTGTTTATTATATTGAGGTGGTGGAAAGAAGGTTTTGGCTTGTAGAGCCCCATGGTGATAAATGGAAGGACCATCAAAAATAAGTGGCCTTGGCAAATTGGAGCACCAACACACTAACAAGAATAACGTCTTGCAAAATATAGTGTACATGTTTCAGTAAGATAATTGTAGTTCAATATAAATCACATGATAATACTTCTTGAAATACTGTGGGATCTCTTCTGCAAACAAGGAATCCATAGTCACCCAAAGCTGCCCAGCAACTCTGTCTAACACTGTACTGCTGATGATAACTGAGGAGAGGTTAAGTTTCTGTTGCACAGGACACACAGGTTGCTCAGCTGTTGACTGGTGTGGCTTCCTTTAATGTGAGGAAACTGCCTGTTATGTCCGTGTGATAGGATTTATACAGCTTAGGTGTCTGAGTCAGTTACATGACCTTGTTATGAACACTTCTTCTAATAGATTTCAATCTGCTGTGCAAGAGCGAAGTTATCATCACCGCTACTGCTGAAAGCATATTTCATGATCCATCCATCCCAGTCACACCCCCATCAACTACTGATCCCATTTCCATCACATTTCCATATTTCCCATTTTAAGTGTTCTGCACCCTTTCATGCAGCATTAAGAACTCTTACAACTCTTTGGGATGAATTCAGGCTCCCTTTTGCAAGGCTCTTCAAAGGTGATGATGACCTAACCTTAGGTGTGTCAGAAGTTTAGATTACTTGTAGCCAAACCTTCCCTATATTCTTTCAATCTGCAAAAATCAAGCCTGAGATCCAAAGAGGACAAATCTTAACGCAGTTGTGTTGCTTTCTTTGAGCAAGCGTCATAGAAAAAAAAACCAACCACCCCTTTTTGAGTCTTGTAACTCTCATGGCTATTTGTTGTAGAACTAGAAAGCTCACAGGAGTTTTAGGAACATAAAGAAAATTAACCTTATATTCTCAAATCTAACTAAAGAAATGTGTGATTGGCATTTCAAAGAAGGGTTCAGATTCATCCTTACGTTATCTAACAAACACTGTCCCGTCCAGTAACTGTATTTCTCCATATTCAATCACTTTTCCCACCATTTTACTACCAAGCACAATACTCTGACCGCTCATCACCGTTGATCCAGCTGGGGTGTCTGGACCATGCAGCCCAGAAGCCGTGGAGCCTAACATAGCTTCCCTTAGCAAAGTAGAAAATTTCTGAGTGTGCGGGGGGAGATGTCATGTTTTCTGAGCTGGAAGGCTACCCTGAATCCCATCTGCCATTAGTGTAGAGTTACATAAATTGATTTTTCAGACAGGGTGACACTCCAGAGCCAGGTGACAGGCCAGAACAGTGGCTGGACAATAAGATACCTAGGGAAGCTAGCATGGGCTTTATAGAGCTCCAGGGGAGAGTGCTGAATAACACTCTTCAAGCCAAAATCATCTGTAGGACATAAGCGCTAAATTATATTTCCACTTCCCATACTGACAGGTCTCTGGAATCTGCAGGAATTCCCCACTCTTCAAAGGATATCAGAGCACACAGTATGCAGCTTTCAGGGATTGGCAACCTCGCTTTTGTGATCTCTTGTAATGAAATTTTACCCATAATGCCATAAGAATAAGGAAATATAGCACTCAGAGACACTAAAACTATCAGCAGTTCCCTGCTCGGTGCCTGCACCGCTCCTTCGCCTGGCCAAAGATAATCACACATACTTCGTTAAATTAAAACAGTTTGCTGATTTATACATGGACTTGTGAGGAGGTACTTCCAATTACTTTGGCATTCGTATCTTGGACAAGCTGTTCTCTCAAATCACCCTGGCACTTAATAGCCTGCGCCGACTGGTATTTTGTATGACCCTGGCACTATTAGCCCAGCCTGGCTAGTGTTTCAATTCACCATGGCACTAATGGTCTGGAAGTTGTTCTTGTTTTCCAGATTAATGAGTACCCTAAAAACTACTCAAAATTGGAAAAGAAAGAATGTTTTCAAAGGGGAAAAATAGGGCGAGTTGGAGCTGCCTGCTACCTCTTCATTGTGCTCTTTCCTCAGCTGCCTCTTCTTTAGCTGCCTATACAGGAACCTAATAACATCAGTGCTCCCGTGGAGCAGCATCTGTCCAGCGGCTCGGGGTGCCCACCACTGACACCTGACCCCAAAAAAGCCCCACAGGGACCCCCAGGAGGGAAGGGTCCCTGCCAGCCGATTGCTGTGAGCAAGGAGAAATTACTGAAAAGAGAAAGACCTCGTTTGCACTTCCCTTGTGCAAAACAGTTGAAGCCTTTCTGTCAAAATCCAGTTGAAGATGGGAGTTGCTTAACCAACATTGCCCTCATCAGGAGCTGATTGCTGCACCCACACGCTCATGGGCCACCTCGAACTAAGCCTCCCTATTCCCTGACCGGGCATGGAAATGCAGCACAAGCTAAGGCAGAGCCATGGCTCAACTCACTCTCCTAACACCAGCTCCCTGAGGACCCTGGTTTAGCAGAGAGGCAGGCTCAGGTGAGTGCCTCACCACCTGCAGCTAACACAGCTGAGTCCTCTGAGCACCATCTCCTTTACGAAGAGGTGAGTGACCTGGCTGGACTCTGGTCTTCACCACCCCAGGGTTGTCCCCACAAGCAGGAATGGGGGAGTGCAGCAGAAGAGGAGAGGGGAGCATGTGCCATTTTATCAGATGTTTTCACTGGGTGAGGAGGGATGACTTTTACCTTTATTGCCAAGGCTCCTTAGCACGTCAGTTTTCACCTGACATACATGCAGACACTGCCTAGTTATAATGGGCATTCCTAAGTTTACTGCAAATTCCACCCTTTTTTTCTTGATTGTGATTTGAATTGGCCTTTGTTATTTGTTATCTTTTTAGAAGCAAACCCTATCCCACCCTTGCTTTTAAAAAGAGAAAAAGAAAGCGGGGGGGAGGGGAGAGAGAGGAAGAGAAAGAGAAAGAGAGAATATCACCCATCCCCTGCAGAAGGGTTTTAGAAGATTTTACATCCCAGCGTTTTTTTGCTTCACTATGCATTTTCCATTGTACCCGATTATTGGTTCAATATGTATATTATGTTATTTAAATGTAAGGGGGAAAATCGACTAGCAGTTATGGGAGAAGGCAGAGCTGTCACAACGTATTCCTGCAAAGCCATGATTTGTTTTGTGTTCAGTCACACATTGTTTGGATTTCAGCTCTTATTTCAGTCCTGGCCTTAGGGTTTTTCGAGCAGCATTGAAAGTCAGATACATAGAGCACAACACTGAATTTGGTATTCTAACACAGAAGATGGAAGAAGAGAGTATTGTAGATGAAGGGAGGGACACAGGACAAGTTTGTCCCTCATTATTTACAGATAAGTAACGGGGTTGTAGCTGTACAAAATACTCACAAATACGTATGTGGGAGGAAATCTTTCTGGCTTTCAGCAGGCTGACTCCCCTCCCGGCTGTCTCCGCTCCAGCCCTGCAGCCAGAACTGCTCAGGGAAACACCCCTGTGCCCACAGAGTCAGGCAGATGAGAGCAGAAGTCCAGGGAGGACCCGGTCACCCCCTTCCCACCGTACAGCAGCTCCAACTGTCCTAGCAACCTGCCGTCCTCACATGCTCCAGCTAGGTGTTACTGTCACACCCCAGACACCAGAGTCAGAATCTGCTATATACATATTTTCACTATAAACAAAAAGACACTGAGCTGGTGAGTCTGACTGGCTGAACCATCCTAATGCCCAGATTTTGCTGGGTTTTTTTATCCTACAGAAGAACACCTATCATTAAGTCTACACAAACATGGGCAGGCAGAGGAAGGTAGGCCAACCATACAGTTACTACTATCTATTCTACTTATGAAATGCACTTATATTTGGTCACGATATGAGTCATTCTCAGAATCCACAAGCAAAACCATTCTTCAGAGCAGTGACGAGACAAAAATGTCAACCCAGCTGCAGCTTTCCTAAGGGATCTGCTACAATGTGTCATCTCAACAGATAAGACTATTTATTGTGCAATGTTTCTGTTCATAAAGAAAAGTGCTAGGAAACACGAAGGAAAGAGAAATATGAAACCAATCTTTGGGCAGAGAGGAGAAAATGTGGTGGGAGGTGATTTCCTGACCCCTCAGTACCCCTCTTTAGTTTTCAGGATGGCGATAGAGCGTTATCTTTGGGAAGGGCACAGTGAGGTCTTTACCAAAAGTGCTGTGGTTGTGCCAAAATAAAGCTTTGTCTGGTTTTAGATCTTTCTTTTGTTCTAAGCACAAACTCAGTGTCTGCTGCCTTCTACATAGAGTCATCACCCCATCTAACAGCTAATGAAAATAGGAAAAAGAATATCCTAGTATCTTCTGTCTCCTCCCGTCCCCACCAAGCAAAGACAAATGCTGAGCAAAAGAGACTTTCTTTTTGACATTTTTTGAAAAGCCAAAGCGATAATAGATGTATCTCAAATGTTCTTCTCTGGGTCTTTTTAGCTGTTGCCATTTAGACTTACTGCCAGCCTGCAAGGACATTGTCTCTAAGTGATTATTTTTTATTGTCAATGTCAATGAAATAGAATAGAGAGGAGAGAAGATGCTGTAGCAGTTACTAAATCTGCAGAGAATAATTTTCATTGCTGGTGGCTTTTCTTGTCTTTTAATATTATTTTATTCAGCTGGCACCTTCCAGGGAACAAAAGCCTTTTGGAAAGGGAATGATCTGGAAATGTAATCATAATATTATAGCAAGGTGACCTCCAAAGGTCCGTGCCAGGGCATCAATGTGAGGAAACCTGATCTTCTGGAAAAGCAGCAAAGAGCTTCCCAGCACTGTAGAGCACCATTCATAGCCTCACCTTGTGACTCTGATATTGCTGCAGTCAATTAAGGCACTAGAGACTTCCCAGAGGACTCTGAAGCTGGCACAGGTGGTCTTACCCTTGACCTGACTGGCCTCTGAATCAAATTTACAGAACTTTATTAATGTTAGAAAATTATTATTTCAGTCACAGAATTGTAAACTGATGTAAAACTGGGAGAGCTTATCCAAACCCAATCCCGATCTAGACTAAAGGATACTCATAATAATAACAACCTGTATTTCGATATCATAAAATTACCTCACAAGTAAATTCTGAGTCACAGACAACTAAAAGGCTCCCAATAAGCACAAAACCAGTTTTCAAATAGTAACTGATATCCAGTTCAGGTTATTTATCAGTTAGTTAAAGAGGGCTCTACTGCCAAATAAACCCCAAATAACTGCCTAACTTATGGGTGGATTTGGCATAGAAACTTTTCAAACCTCAAAATATTTGCCTTAGTTATTTGAAGGGAAAAACATGGACTATAGAGGAGAAGATAAACCTTATCCGACCATCTTGTTCCTTAAAAATTAGGCAGGAAACCTTACTGTCACAGACTGACTTTTGGGAATCTGAATCTGCTTGCTCTGGTGAGTAAAATTAAAAGTTAGCCGCTTCAGAAGTTTTTTTAGTCCAAGTAAAATGGCGAAATACACTGGGATGGAAAAATCCCACCACTGCAACCCCTCACAAACCATGGTGCCTGCCGTTATCCCTTGACTGCAGTGGTAAAACCACCAAACTGGAAAGCTTCCACTGAGAGGGTGGGGGCAGGATAAGCAGAGCACTTTTCTTCCTGATGGAAGTTCAACAAAGTCTTGGTAATGCAAAGACCCTGACTCACGACTTGGTCCTCCAGTGAAGGTCTCATCTCTCAATTGCTGTTCCTTTGTATCATTTATACTTTTGTACAATACACTGATGAAGAGGATCTCAGTGCATTTCTTCACATGAGGAGGACTCAAAGGCAGAGATCCAAGGACAAGCTAAACTGGAGAGGTGAAATAGTGGCTATCAGTCATATCTCATTTTTTCTGTAATGCAATTCATCCCAGAGTACAATACAAAATTTGCTAAGGCAGCCTCCAAAAACAAAGTCCCTCATCTGAAATACTTAGTTAGATTAGAGGTCTGTTTTGGCCATTAATTTAGCTTTCATTGTAGGTCTCTTCAGCTTTTAACAATGTTCTATGGACTCTTTCAGACCATCAAAAAGACACTTACAACAGGCTTCACAGTGAACTGATAGGAGTCCACTGCAATGCAGTCATCTCTGCAGAGCAGTGATGAGAAGCAACACATGGCATTTTGCACAGCTGAGTAGCAAAAAAGTACTCCTCAAGGGCATCAGGGCAACCTCAGCTCTCAAACTACTGTAGGACCTCAGTGTGCAGAGAGTGTGAAAAAAATGATAGCAAGGCTGCTACTGATTTAAGACAAAGCAAAAATTTCATCCAACAACAGATCCATGCCATCTAAAAATCTCACAGCAGGTGACACAAATCATATATTATCTGTGTAACGGGGATGAAGACCTAAACTGATTTTGCTACGCACTGAGCTTAGGCTTCCAGCTAATCAAAATATTTCTAACCTGATCCTTAGATGTTAACATCATTTCTGCTGAAAACCACAGTGATTGCTCTGTTTTTCTAATACATTCATCCCTAGGTTCACTTGTCCATCTGTTAAGTATTTACATATGTTTCTTTTAGGGGATCGTGTGTGTGTCTGTGTAGGTGATGGGAGAATTTCTACTGGTAGTTTTATTGCTGCCGAAGCAGCTAATCATCTTCTCCTTAAAACCCCTGGCACGATTTATCACAAAGATTTCTTTGTTTATTGGTGAGTCCTCATAATAGCAGGGCCTGAAGCTCAGTTTTTTTTCAGACATACCAAGGTCTAATTTAATTGCTGCAAACAGATAAAACCAAGTTTGTATTAATGGACAAAAATCATAAGGTGATGAGTTACTATGTATTAACAGAACTCACAGTCCTGTGAACCAGCTAATAATGGTTTGTGAATATTCTCACAAAGAAATCCAGTTCATAGGACAGCAACCACATGCTAAAACACAACGATGATTCCAGGCTGACCTTAGTTTTTCCCAGCTAAGTCCCATGAAGACCTTGGGGACACGTGCACAAATAGCCTAGCACAGTAGTGAGGGGAGGAGGGGAAGGAGATCTGCCTGTTCAAGCATAAGGAAAGGCCCTTGCTGCCCAGGAGGCAGCAGGAAAGCTCTTCTCAGTCTTGAAGCAAATAGGATAGTTGCCACTAGAGAGATTGAAACAGCTGTGGGTAGACAGTGGAAGGCAGTGTCTGGCACAGATGACCACATTCTGGTTTTGAAGTTATTCTTCTTGCATGAGAAATTTTGTGCAATTTGAGGGGAAAACTCAGACCCTATAATATTGAGAACCACTTAGTAGCTACACACTTGTGCCAGCAGATGAGAAACTCGTTCCTCCCTGTGCCTTGGGAAGAAGAACTGCTTTAGAAAGTTCTCCAACTGCGCAGTCTGGCTTGCCACAGACACAGCTCTAGCTCTGCAGGAAGAGGACATGATAAACTTTCCCGTGAAAAAACTGGGGAGCTTCACAGGAAATCAAGAAAAGGGCTGGGAGTTTGGGAGTTGAATGGATGCAGCAGGAGTGGTCCTCTCCCGCCGGCAAGCAGAGGAAACGAAGGGAGGGCAGGAAAGCTCTGTGATCCTCTTGACAGAACAGTGAATCTAAACTAACAAGCAAAGACAAAATTCAATCAAAACATGTGCTGGTGCCTGCATCATTATTGTCCTAAGCTACCTCATGCTTTGCCAAAACCCTTTTACCCTCATCTCCAGGAGCTTTGTTCACACAGATAGCGTATAAATAAAATTCCTGGATAGACAAATATCCACATTGTCCTCGGGTGACTTTTAAAATATGCCTTTTGTGCAAAGAAACTAACATTTTCTAAAGCTTTTTGGACCCATTCCTTCTGCAAACATAGAATACCTACTATGCTTTGTAGTACCGTTAGCTTGGTTAATGTTTTTTCATAAGGAATTCTAGCAGGAACCACCATTACAGAAGGAACTTAGTCCTTTGAACTGCTTTAAATAATATAAGTTTCACTTTCATCCCAAGAAGTGTTAAGGATGCACAAAAACACACAGGGAATTTTGTGCTAGCACCACTGATTATATTACTTTCAAAAGAGAAATAAAATCTTACCCTGAAGCTCAGAATTATTAGAGTGAACAGCCAGAATCTATTATACTATAGAAATATCACACAGAGAGCATTCATGAAAGAATTTGCCAGACAACTTGCTATGCTACGAAATTGTTCATTTTGTACATATTGTCTCATTACTTACTTTCCTCCTTATTAATGACGAAGTCATAATATGTGGGTAAATTAAAAGTCTTTCTGCTGTAACAGAGAAAAAAATTCCAAAAATCATCTGTTGGGTTTTCGTTACCCTGCAGTTTCACAACAGATTTAAGCTGGTGGAGGTGCAGGTTCCCTGTGAAAAGGCTGGTCCCTTCCTTCACGCCAGCATTAGCCCCACCCAGCCATGGCATGAGCCAGATCGAGAAACTGATCTGGTTGAAAATCAGTTTTCACCCCTGGCCTCCTTTTGCTGGATCAGTTTGCAGCCAGTTGGTTCTTTCACCCACCTCCTGTCAGCACAAGGGAGGCCATGGGATCATGTAGCCAAGAAGACGACTTTTACTGGGAGCCTGCAGGTAAGTATATTGGCATTAAGGGATCACGAATCTCAACACGAGCTTTCCGAGCCTGGGGAAATCGACAAAAGAGGCTACTCATACAAGGACAACTTGGAGAGCCTCCTGTGATGCTCACATCCACTGCTTTCCTCACAATGTGCCACCGCTCTGAAGAGGCTGGACCAGACCTTTCTAAGAGACCGAAGTGCACTCCAGCGCTTCCAAGGTCTCACGGTTTCCAAGAACTACATGCTCTGTGTGCCCCCTTTAGCACTCTTGAAACCTCTCCATCCAGCCAGGTCTATCGCTTCCTTGCATGATGCTGTTAATGTTTTTTTCAATAAGTTGCATTAAAAACGTTACAGCTAACATGAAATGTGCTTTACCATCACTGTCTCTGGGCAATCCTGCCCCAAGGACTGTGTGTCACTGCTCTGTCTGAGCTCCTCGTCACATTTCAAAGGAACATTTTCATTAGTTCCTGGGTGACTCAGGAACCTAATTCATGTTATAAAAGCAACTTGGGACCTAAAATTTCAGCTAAAGTCCCAGGAAATTGACTCTCAGTCACTTTGACACTTTTCCATGCATTCCCCAATGGTTTTGTTCTTAATTTGCCTGCAATATAATAGAAGCAAATTAGGCACTAAGGAATTGTGCCTTATAGAGACACTTACATTATTATGGAGACTATGTAAAAACAAAACAGGCTTCACATTTTGTATTCCTCTAGGAAAAATGATTCCGGGAGTCTTTTTAGACTTGACCTAAGAAACCCAGTGTCTTTTTCCAAGACTGGACCAGTGCACACCAGTGCATGCCTTGGCTCCATGTCTGGACAAGACGTCCACAGGCAGTTTCCCTCTCTCCCTTTTAATAGTAGGGAAAGCCTGCCACTCAGGCTGAAAAGGAGCCCTGAAACACTCCAGTCAGCCCTCCAGGCAAGGCACATTACAGCTAACATCCCCTCAGAAGCATAGATACAGCTTTGGCAAATGCAGGGCAGAATTTGTTTTACAATTATGAGGCCAATTACATCTTTCCTCTTTACAATTTATCTTATTTGAACCTAAAAGTAAATCTTCCCTTTGTCAGCTATGTTTTAAAAATATGAAAAATACGTTTCCACGTTTTTCAGCCTATTCTGTTCTTCGTTAATTCTACCATCTGTATAGCTCGTTGTTAAAAAAATTCATATCAAAGAAAAACACACACAAAAAATCTGAACCTGAAATGTTCCTTCTTCCTATCTCCATTTAATGCACAGCAGCTAACAAACTAATTTTCTTTTTCTTTTCCTTTTTTTTTTTGGTAATTAGCAGAACATGCATCAACTGCTCCAAAGGCTACTGAAGTCAGTGGATTTTTTTTGCACTGACATTGATGGGTTCAGATCAGACTCAGAGCACTTAAATTCATATTGTATTTTCAATTCTCTCCTGCCCAGGCTGCTTCTCATGTGGAGATGAGCTGAAATAGAAGTAAGCCCATTAACTGTTCTTCTTCCAGATCTCCTCAATACAGTCAGAACTTTGTCATGACTTTAAATACCATATTTGTGGCCCTGATCTACTTTTTTATTATTACTTAACCTTTTGGATGTGCCTGAGTTCACACAGTCAGGGACCTGCTCTTCAAAGATAAACAAATTGTTGGAGAACTAAGCAATACAGGAAATTCACGTGCTTTGCTACTGAATTAAAGGGTGGTAGGCCGAAAAAGTCATTAGTTTTAGTGACCACAGTGGGTTTTATATAGAAGAAACGTTTCATTCCCTAAATTGGCTCGCATGTTATTGCTAATGAATGTCTAACAAAGATTCTTCTCTATAAAATGTGATCATTTTACACAGGAGATTTATCAGTCGAGTTCTTGGAGAGATTGAGGCATTGGAGTCTTTTAAAAGTCCATTTTTTAAGTCTCTACTCCACATATTGCTTTTATGACCTAAAAAGCAAAGGGACTCCACATGCTGCAGGGTTCAATTGAAATTATTGTTGGAAGGCAGGAATACAACAGTAGGACTGTATTCATCACAAGAGTTACACTTTTTGTTGGTAGAGCTCAAGAAAAGTCCGTAAGGATCAGAGTTGCGAGCCAGCTCTTTCATTTGCTCATTCTTTGTGCCGCACTTTGTCTCTCCCTCTCTGGCGGTAAGAGGGTCACTTGGTGCCAGCAGCGCTCGCGCGCACTTGCCCTGCTAAAAGTTTTCTGGCAATTTGTTCAAAGGTTTCCGTGTCTTGTTAAAATGCTAACACACGTATGGCCAGGCTGTCGATCATAACCAGGAGCTCGGAGGGCCACGAGGTGAAGAGAGGTGTGTCTGTGGGAAGGGGGAATTCTCATCACCCACTTTCAGAATTTAGGGGGGTGCAGCTCTGAGCTGCTGCGATCAGGGCTGTCAGCTCCCTCCGTGGTCAGCGGAGAGAGATGGGCATCTCTGAAGGGCAATGCACAGCATCTATATCAGATGCCTAAAGTTAGGCAAGGCAACTATTCCTTTAGCGCAGATAAATTATAGGAAATCTTCTCCTTGACTGAAGACCAAGTAAGCCTTTCAAAAATCCCCTTGGCAGGCCACATTACTACAAAGTTTAGCATTATCCAACAATAATAAACATGCACGCACACATAAGAGAGAGACCATGCGGCTACAAGCCGTATGAAATGAAGCAGTAGGCCATATCGGACCTCCTGCTGTGTGTTCTGTATTGAGGCAGGAGAGGTATAAATACCTTACTTTTCATGCAGTGTATTACAGCACTCCGGCAAAGGAGTCTTGGGTATTAACAAAAGGATTGTGCTACCATCGATTATAGCAGCAGAGTGAGAAAAGAGGGAAAGTAGTAGACAAAAGAAATCATACTTGGATGCCAAATATTTGTAGTTGTGCTCACTCAGGACTAACACCTCTGTACCTTCAAAGCTACCCTGGGGAAGGCAGCAGTTTGCAATTGCTGCAGTCATTAGGCAAAAGGCACTGGGGCATAGGCTTTCTCTTCCATGGAACACTGAGATTTAAGTCTGAACACATGCGCAATCTGTAACAGCAATCCCATCAGCCGCCCAGCGTCCCAACACACAAGTCTCAACATGCGTAGTCATTGTGCAATTGTGTGGAAGTGAAGGGGGCACTGGCTGTGCACTGCAAGGGATGGTCAGGCAATCTGCACGCAGATCAAATTAATATGGGGCCAGCACAGCCCCAGTTATGTGCGATCACAAGAGATGTGCCTGTAGGTGGGACAATGTCTTCCAGCAGTGCTCTAGTGGATATGAGCTATTGCTGAGGGGGCAGCAGCTCCCACCTTATGCCTCTAGCTACAGCTGAGCACCTCTGTGTCTCACTTGCTCCACAACTGAGGTAAGGTATGGATCATGCATCGGACGCCCAGACGCATTCAGCAGATAAAAGGAGATTGGGTGGGGACGCAGCCCTACAAACATGAAGCCCCAGGTCTGTAAGGAGCTGGCCAGAGAAGCATACGTAAGGTGGCATGCATGAGACTTTTTAGATGGGCATAACTCATGCTTCTATTGTTTTTTTTATTTAAGTGCATTATTGGTATTTGTACTTTGCACAAACAAACCACAAGATATTTAGAATAATTTACTATTACTGTTGTAATTTTCAGCTATGCCACCACTAGTAACTGAAACATGCTTAGGACTGCTCTGTGGCATGGAGGCACACCAGCACAAGCCAGCCTGCATCTATTCTCACCCTCCAGAGCAACACAACCGTCTGCAGACTGACTCTGAGGAACTGCCTCTACACTGTGCCAACTCCTAAACTGTGCCCAGCTACTGTTTGGGAACCTGACACTGGCCAAAACCATACCAGACCTTCCTGACTGAGCAGGATGGACAATAAGAGACCCAGGAAGATCCTGCCCTTGATACTTGCATTTCCTGAAATTTCTTCCTCAATAATAATATGTTTAGCACTACTTTTTTGTTGTTGTTGTTGTTTAGGCAGACACTACAACCAACCATGTGTTTGTTAAACCTTTGATTAAAAAAAAAATAGCAAAAAAATCACCATCATAACCAAACAGTCTTCACCAAAATGATAGTCTATTCTGCCTCTTAACCTGCTGCTGTTTGCCTTGAGACTGTACGTTTTGTTGGATACCATTAACAAGTCTTTGGATTACGGGAAGAGAGGCTAAGAGCAGAAGGCAGTTTCAGAGACTTGTTCCAGACTGTATCCATTAAGGCCGCAAGACAGGAGAGAAAAGGGGCTGTTGCTCATGAACACATTCTAAACACTTTGCTTTTTTGAAACAACTTACTTTGTAATCATTATCTTGGCTCTGGCCCTCTCATTTAACCTCATCTGCCTGACTTTAAATTCATGGAACAGATTCATACTGCCTTGGACTCCATGCAATTGGCTGCTGTAATATTCTTGGACCTTTTTTTTTATAAAAACATTTGATACCATTAATCATATTGCCATATGTAATAAATTGGCTGCCTGTGGTACATTGCCTCAAACAGTCACATGGTTCCAATCACAATTCTGCCAACTGAAAGTGGTTGTTGGAAACTCTGACTCTTCCTCTCCAGCGTGCCGATTGCAAGGTCCGCAGGGCTCCGTCCTGTTTATGCTGTACATTAATGACCTGCCGGCTGCCTCGCGGCACAAAGGCCAGGAGTTACAAGTATGCACATGTTTGTAAGTGCCGCTATACATAAGCAATAATCTGTTTGATATCAAAGTCACATCATTACAGAGTCAGCTTTTTGACAGCATTTGCGAGGTTTGAAGACTAATTCAGTACATCTCTAATTTGCAGCTTAAATATCTGCCAGAGTGAAAGGTGGGGAAGTGAGGGGAAAGTATTAAATTTAGCTGTGTAAAATAATTCAGGGAACAAGAACACTGCTTGTGCAATTCGGCTTTTGCGACTGTCAGGGCTCTTATCAAGTCACAGCTGGAATACTGCGGATTTATAAGAACAATAGAGTTATTTGGGGGAGGAGGTGGGGAGAAAGGAATAAAATGCTATTTGTAGCACTTCAGCTAACACTTTGACACAGGTTCTTTGGATCTTTCTAAGTAGGCATGAACAGACTGTTTTAAATAAAAAAACCACACCCACAACTCCTGATCCTTTACCAAAGTTTGCCTTGAGTCTTTTCTCAGAGCAGCAAAAATAGTCTATTGACTTTAGAGCTGGGCCCAGAAAAACAACATTGGTTTTGAATATTGTGAAACATCTTTCTACACAGCAGCCGGACATGGGGAAGGGAAAGGAGGCTACTGTAATGGAATAATGATAATTTATATTATATTAGAGCCCTAGTCATGTATCAGGGCCCCACTGCATTAGTTATGATGGGAGGGCAGAACAAAGACAACTCCCATGCTCAGGAGGTCTTTGTCTGGTGTCTAAGCTCACTGACTTTGTTCTCCTCTCTCAAACCTTCTTATTCCTGCCAGCTCTTACTTGAAGAAAATACTCAGATACCTCTGCAGATGTAGGCAAGGGGTAAAAGAGCACCATGGGGATACCTGCCCTCACAGACCCTCAGTCAGACCAAGAAAAGGAAGCTCTGTAAACCTACATGGAAGAAAGAAAAATAAAATACTTGCAGAGAGTCAACAGCCCTCTTTGGTATCCAGATACTCAAAACCTCTTGGCTGGACCAAGGAAGGGTGCCAGCAGCAGTGAAGATGCAGTGGTGTAAAAGTTAACACGTACCAGTAGTCAGAGCATACACATAGGACCCCAGTGCATTCGTATGCCAAGGGCTAGCCTGCTCTGTGCTACTTTGACTTTTCTCATTACTCATCCTAGCTAGATTAATAGATACAACAATCTTGCCATTTTATTGCCGTGCACATGTAATGAGTTCAGGAGACATTATAACCACCACGCTGGAAGAAACTGGTAGCTTAAAGCTCAGCAACATGAGAAACCATAGACTCATGGGAGCTGCTATTCCAGCACTGGACTTTGGCCCTGAAGTCCTCGACTTAGCTCACATATACAAACAGGCACATAACTGCAAGTCAAACTGGAAAGGAGCACAGGAGTTCAAATTCTCAAAGAAAAAAACCAATATTATCTCCTCTGATCCACTTTCTTCAAGGGATAGGAGCAATTTGGAAAAAAAAGTTAGCTAAGCTTTGCTTGATCTGTTTTTCTTAGAAGACATTTCAAGTTAATGCCTCACAGCCTTTTCTTTCCTAGGAAGTTACTCTAAGAGGATTTTTCCTCAGAGGTCTTGATCTTTCAGACCTTTATACCTGTGTTTAACTCAACGTGTGATAAAAATCCCAGCTGTAGGATCATTTGTGAAAAAGAGACAAGCATGCACAAAAATGCTTACAGGATCTCAGATTCACAAGGAAAAACTGTATAGTTGTCAAGATGAAAACGCACAATACTGAATCATGCTGTCAAAAAGCTGACAACTCTACAATGCTTGGTATCTCACTACCTACTGGTGACATTTCCAGGGGTTATTGTTTTATAAAAAAAATAAAGAAAATGTTTCACAAGCCTTTCTCTGAAAGCAAAAGCTCTTGGAAGACTACATGAAGCATTATCAGGCTGACTTTCATGGACACATCACTTTCTGAAATGTATGTAATCAAGGGCATAATTTTAGAGGTTTCTGTAGGTGCCTTACAGTGTTCCAGCTATAATAATCACATGATAGTGTTAATTCTGCATCATACCCTGCAGTACCTTCACAGAGCAAGCTTGTCAGGTGAATTGAGATATGCATGCTCACAATACTGTTTTGATGTCACATAGAACAAACGGAAGACAATGTTAGCTTCAGCTGAGAAAAAACTTCTATTTTTTGGTCTAGACTCATAGGCCTTAAGGGATTTGAGTGCAGAAGCTCTGAGCATTGCTGGAAATGCCTAATTACCAAACAACACACATATCAGGAAGGAGTAAGCAACTACTGCTACACCAGATAGTCCCAGATTTTTTTTGCCAAATGCCTTACTACTGCTATGCCAGGTAGTCCCAAATATTTGCCAAACACCTTACTAACAGGTACAGACAAAAATCTCACTCAAGTTCAGCGAATAGTCTTTAAAAAGAAAAACCCACAGAAAAAGCTCATACAACTTGAAGTTTTATGTGAATGCTCTTGAAAGCTCAGCAGCTATCACTCAAAGGAACAAGGCTTAATTTGGGGCTCAGGGAAGAAAGAGCAATTCACATTCACCATTCCTAGGAACAAATACATGGAATTAACATTAATCTTTGAGTATTTTGACAGATCTCTGGAAGAAAAAACACCAAACTTTAATTTGCAGACTCTGCAAGACTGGACTAAAGCAGCAGTCCATTCCTGACTTGGACACTTGCTTAAATTAAAGCAGAAGTTGCCTGATTCACTCCAGTATAACTTTACACAGCACATGAAGTTTACCTCATATGTAGGGCCTCTGTTGTGCAAGGAGACTGATTCAGCAAATAAGATTAAGCATACACTTAAAATTAGGCTCATGGGCAGGTTAAGTGAAGTCAACAAGCCTTACTTTAGAGGTTAAGCATATCGTTTATTAGCATGTTGGATTAGGATGCGAGCATTTGCAGTACCTTCACGACATTGACTGTCTTTCTCCCGCAACAGTACAGCTCCTAGAAGAGTAAGGCAGTCTGTCTGGTCCTGTGTGATGGACAGAATAGAGACAGCCACCCCCCCCACTTTGTTTATGCTCCTTTTATCCAAAACAGAAGACTCACTTTTTGCTTGCAGAAGTTTAACCATGTAAAAAGCAATACACTGCAAATACGGGACATCATTAAAAAGGGTTATAGCAGAAGCTACACAAAAAAAAAGAGAACCAAAGAAAGATAACTTATCTGGGTCTCTACCTACCAAGGTGCAGAAAGAAAATCCACTACTGAAAAATCTTGCTTCAAGAGTCTTTTTTTTAAATTATCTCCAATATTGCACTGTAAAGAGAGCCACCTTTGAGACATAGCCAAACCTTGTCAATAGGATGCATTTCCAAATAACATGAAAGATCAGGTTCCTGAAAGATACCTGTTTTCCAGTAATGACACAATATAGTTTTATTGTTAGGCTAAACTATATTTCTAATCTACCCATTGATTAAATAAGGGAAAATTTCTGAGCTGAAATTTCTCAGCTGATTTCTAAGCTGAGAAATCCAGATCATGATTTTTAGCTATATACTATCTCACAAGAAGAACAGTAAAATTTGATAAGGTACTCAGAACAAACAATTTTTATTTTTTTTTTTTGATTCATATGAGAAGTTAACCACAGCTAGAGGGTGTGAGTTTCCTTTTTTTAAAGCAGGATGTGCTCTAGCTGTCTCACATTATCATACATAGCTGTTTATATATGAATAACCAAATATATACCAGTGGAGCAGAATTTTTAGATGTAGATCAAGGAAAAAGTACACAAAAATATACTAAACCCTCTAGGCCTCTATAGAGTAAATTAAAGCACTTAGTGAAAGAAAATACTGGCATATATGAGGGCTTTGAATTTCAAATATCCTTCAAGAAGTTATTAAAAAGAGACTCTACTGCTGAGAAAGACACAAAATGCAACCATATTTCTTGGTATATCCCCTACAATTGCAAAGAAACAGTCATTACATTAGCTTAGACTCAAAGTCATTTTTCCATTTTTAATGCCTTATCATTATTACAGGTTTTTAAACTCCCAAAGAAGACAGCAACTCATATGAAGGAGCTATTTGCCTTCCAGTTTTTTCTTCCTAGCTGTCTGTCAATCTAAGAGCAATATACTGGGCTTTACCCTGTTTGAACCTTCATGGCGTTACTGCAGACTTCAGCCTGTATTGCTATAAACTGTGCACATGAAGACTGCCATTTGCATCTCAAACAGATTTGGCTCCCAAATTCTAAACAGATGTGCTGAAATTCAGAGCCGTTTAAAATAGTTTTCTACTTGCTCATCAAAACTCTGAGCAGAATATTTCTCTTGTGTAGTTAAGGGAGCCAATGAATACTCCTCCACAAAACTCCTGGGAGCATCATCACTTGTAATATTTGCTTGGGAGCTGGCTGTCCCAGATTCCCCAGTGCTGCCATCACTGCCTTCATCCATTGAGAGAAATTCCTCTCGTATCAAGGAGGTCAAGCTGTCTTCCTCACCTAGGAGATGGTGTTGCAACAGCTGTCTCCTAGAAGGATGAGCTGCTGCGGAGCACGCCAGCCCAGTACAGTCTCTGACCCAACATCGAGCAGGTTCTTGCTGCACCCAGTAGCTGGCAGACCTAGCCAGCATTTCCACAATCTTTCCATCCTCTGTTGGTGCAGGAATCCTAGAGAGCCCCGAAGAGCCTTCACCATTACAGCGCACACTGGTAGATGGGGCACGACTCCTAAATCTGTAGACTGCGGGGAAAAAGCAACAAAAATAGACCAAGCAGAACAAGCCAATTAAAGATCCAAAGCCAAAAAAGAGCTCGCATCTGACTGTCTTCTACACCTAATCACTAAATAATTTATAGGTCTCTCATACCATTCCCCCACACCCCTTCACCATAAGCCTTTAAGGAGGTAAATTGGTTCTCACAAGACTAACATCATTTGTCTAAGGTCAGAAAGCCAAATCTTTAAGGAAATAAGTGTTCCATAGCACTCCATTTCAGTGGCCTCTACTGTTGTGAAAACAACCCCTCCTGTCTTTTAATAAGAGGAGGGAAATCTGCTCCAAGAACCTAGGCCTAGAACTACACCCAGGGATCACAGTCATTACACACTTAAGATTTCAATGTTCCCCAACTCCATCCAAACTACTGCAACAGTCCTGCAATCCACCTAGCTTGCTAACTTTAACTGGGTCTGAAAACAGAAGACTAGAGCCATAAAAAAAATCTTGGAGGAAGGTAAAACCCTACTACAAGTCTTTCTTGATCCTCAATACTTTATTTTGCCTTCCATGCAAGGGCTTAACTCTTATTTGATTTATTCCTGACTTCTCTCTGCCTGCCTTTCCCCCAACCCCACCCCAATATAGCAATCCTTGGTTTTTATTTCTTTATGGTCTTTCTCTTATCAGGAGTACTCTCTTTCCCTAGTTACTGACCTTGAAATAGTCCCAGACAGTCTTTACAAACTTCCTATCAAACACCCAGCTGTGCCCTTTGAAAGGCATTTGTTACACATTGAAACCTGCTCCAAGGCTATGGGAGCTCCCACTGCCCTGGAGTGCAAGGATAGAAGGGTGGTTGGAGTCCTCCATTACTACCACCTTGTGAGAGGAGCTCCATGCTTATAAAACACCTGTGCACTTTAAAAGGAGGCTTCCTGCACATGTAAACTGGATGTAGGCTCTGGAAACTAGCTGCCTACCAGTTATAACAAAGGCATCTTGCATCATCTTCACCTTACAGTTCTGCTACAGATGTCTTTGGGCTTCTCAGGACAAGAAACATCAGATCAGTAAGAAAGCACTGTCCTGCTTATTCTGTAACTTCAAGTCACACTGGGTAGATCCTGCATGCCATCTGTTCTTGGTGAGCTGCGGAACTGATCTTCACAGCAGGAGGATAGCATTCCTGAGGTTACGAAGTAACTCCACTCAAAGCATAGGGAACTATAGCTTTGACTCCAAGCACTGATGTTACAGAAAGAGTGCCTTGACTTAAGTTTCAAAGCCAGATATATTTCACAGAAAAGAAGGAATTCTAGGACAAGTACCCCTAACATCATATTTCTCTGTTTATTTCATAAGCAGGTAGGAGGTTTTAGGCCTTGGGGAAAAAGAGCCAGAGCAAGCAATGCAAGGACACAAGACGACATCTTGTGCAGGTCAGAGAAAGGCAGCTCTGAGAATGAAGTGGCAGGACAGAGCTCCAGGTGACACCCCTGTGGCTTTTATCTTTGAACCCTTATTTCAAGTGAGCTACAGATGTACACATAGACAAGACACACAACCAATTCAGCTTCAGTAGCACCCGTCTGCCACCAAAATCAAATTAAACTCACCCTCCCCCTGTTCAAGTACTACTACCCTCTTCTTTCTGATCACCTTGCAACATCCTAGTTTGGTCTCTTCCTTGCCAGTCTGAAGTTGTCTGTCTACACCTTCTTCTCCAAGATCTAGCTAGCCGTGTTCTAGCATGCTGCTGATTTTGGCTGCTTGCTGCAACATCCTCTTCCCCAGGGGCACAGAAAGCTCTTGAGTTGGTCCAATGAACCATTTTATTAGGGTCCACCTAAAGCTAAGAGTAAAGGTCAAGGAAGTTACTGGTCACACAGGACAATAGGAAGCAGGTTCCAGGAGCTATAAAAGTCAGATTTACCTCATACCTTACAAAGGAAAGCCACAGTGCTAAATCAACACCAATAACCCTTCCCAGGTATGATAAGAACTTACCTTACAGCTTAGCCATACCTCTTTGCAAAAGATCCTCCTTTTGTTATTCCTAAGTAGGAACGCAACAGTAACTACACTGATATGGGGAGATAAAGGGGACTAGGACTATAAGAAGGAAATTAACTACTGGAGGAGGAGCTAACACAGCATCTTCTCATTTGTAATCAGCAAAGCCTTTCCAGGCCTAATGAAATGAGAAGAGAGCCCACAAAAGCTGTGCATGATGTTTGGGTCTTAAAGGAGTACAGCATGGCAAAGCTTCTTTGGTTCTCAAAGAGGCAAAGGAGAAGGAAGGGTGGATCTCTTATATTTTATCATACTGTTTTCTAAGGTTTTCTTTGAGTCTTATTCTGTACAAGTGTCTGCTGCAGTAACTGGAGAAAGTATTTTTTTCTTTCTTCCTAATAGCACTGTTTCCCAGATTTTGTGAAAATACAGTCTTCCTTCTGGACTATCTGACCCTTGTACAGCCCCCCTTAGGTCCAACTAGCTCATAGATTTTCACTAGCTTAAGTGTTTCTTAAGCTTCTTCGAGCACTTTGTGAATTCCTCTGAGACCCTTTCACAATTCTTTGAGGACCATGACACATAACCAAAAAAACCCCCAGGCCTACAGTGAAAAGGAGGCAAATTATTTTTTGCACTGCCTTCCATATCCTAGGTGCTGTACGAAGAGAAACGACAACTCTGAGAGAAAGGACTAAACCAAAGAAAGGCTCGTCTGATTTTTTTAAGTAAATGCCACTTCGTGTTTGAAAGAGCAAAATTGCTAATGTCTGTGAATGCCTGCCCGTCTGCTTGCAGACTCATAAAGAGACAGTCCAAAGTGTGTGAGTGTGGGTACGCTTTCTAAAAGTACTGAAAGCTTGATGAACTTCTTGTGGACACGGGCTGTTTTGATATTTATGATTATAATCATCACTTTAAAACAAAACAATGCTAAACCCTGGGTTAGAAATGCAACTGCCCTGGTAAATCTTGTGTTTTCTCCTTGTCATATTTCAGAAGTAGCTAATTAAATGCAGACTTATTAAATGACTAGCAACAGATCACAGTAAGCTCGCTTAGTTTCTGGACTCTGCTATGTACGTGCTCAGCAATAAAATGCTTCTTTCCCTCCCAATCTGTAAAAGGCAAGGGCATCGTATCATGAGCTACTGCTGCGGGAGGCGGGGGTGGGCAAGGAATGGTGGCCCAGAACTTGAGGTGGGCAAAGGCTTGATGATCCAGCTCAAATGACCTAATAGACTGTGTCGCTGCCTTTGGGAAATACAAGCCTCCTGACACATGCCCTTGGCTGGAAGGTCAGAATAGAAAAGACCAAGCTCAGAAAATGAAGCCCTCCAGCTGAGAAAAATAAGCCAACCATGGATTGGCAAAAGCTTTCTTTTTCCCCCCAACTTCTTTTTTTTTTTTTCCCAAATTTTTGACTTGACGTATTGCTGCAGTGCACTTCACATCTGATTAAATTAGCCACATTGCATTATGCTGTATCAAATGTGACATATTACAATGGAATGTGAACAGCATATAAAAATGCAGTGGCATCACAGAGCTGCTACCTGCTTCTGACTCACATCGGTGTTTAGCAGCAGGTAAGAGAGGCATGCAAGGTCCAAATCCTTCCTTGTTATTAAGTCATGTTTTTGCAGCTGGTCAGTAGTTTCTTAAATGGTTACTTAACCTTGCATCAAATTAGTAATCAGCTACTCCAAGAAACTCTTAACTACCTCTCCTGCAAGTCCCCCACACCTGCTTGTGATAATACAGAAAGAGGTATCTGATCAGGATTCAGCCCACCCTTTACAAGCTTACTAAATACAGTAACTAAAAGAAGACCAGCAACATGATGAGCATATAGACAATTGCAACCTACAGAGAACAGGGTAAAGGCATCATGGTATTGCTTATGTACGTGCCGTGAGTATTATTTTTGGGGCTGCAGGAATCACACCATCAGGAAACTCTAAATTGTAGCTCATTGACCAAGCACCTTTTGTTATCAGTGCAGGTCTTGTGGGACTCTGCAAGGAATTAAAGCTACTACAACTATGTAGAGCACAGAGAAAGTGTTAATATCACACTACGCCTTTCCTGGGGTAAATGCCCACTGCTATGCACGGCAAGGTAGATGCATGGATTAGAGAAAACCCATGCAGATTTGATCGGGTCTAGACTGCTACAAAGGCACAGCCCAATTTGCACTCACTGTGGATTTTATGTTTTATCTGGGATACATGTAGTATAGCTAGAAAGAGACAAGAACAGTTTTAGGAAGAAGGTCAGTTGAATTATCTGCCTGCCAAAAAGCTTCAAGCTCATTGCCTTTTTTTTTTTTTTTTGCATGTTCCCTAGAAGTCAATAGTATTATTCAATATACAGCAAATGATTGAGCCTTCCTAAGAAAGGCCTACCTAGCAGTTAGTAGAGCCATATGGTTGGCTAAAATACCAGAAAGGGGAAGTGCACAGGATGGGAGAACATCTGTATTAATGTCTCCACACATAACCTGGACTAGAATTTAAGAGAAGGCAGTCAAGTTAATTACACTAAACCTTCTGGTACCCTCCTGGCTACACAGCTTATTCTACCTAACATATTTTTCATGTTGATGAAATATATTTTATAAACTATGGAGGGCTCTCTTTATGTTAATCATCTGAGGATATAATTTTTTATGTTATAATTACAAATCACAACCTTTTTCATTCAAGTGGTACTGTGTTTTTCTTACAGTCCCGGAGGTCCCTGGCTCAGGAGTTTTGGGGAGCCATAGCATAGCAGAAAGCTTTCTCTACTTGGGCAAGGCTCCTGTGACCAGAGGAGTTTACCTAAATGGATGCAATGAGGACTCCCACAACCCAAGACCATGAGGTACTATATGAAGCTGAAGAAGTAGGTTAGCATAGCTGGGAGGCTTCAGTAACTCAATCTCAGTGAGTCTGGTCGTAATGCACATGCTCACTACCTTGTGTTCCCTGGGAAAGCCATGTCCTTTTCTGGGCTTCTTTTACAGCATTCATCTTTCTTGTCCTGGGAAAAGGATGGAGAGTTTTTGACAACTTTTGTGGTGCATGTTTTACAGTGGAAGTCCTATTGCCTAGAGTATCTGGGCCCTACATTGTCAGATAAACACACAGTTACAATATAGCTGTGAACAGGATAGTGTGCAGGCTTTAATAATGAAAGCCTCTTAATCACAACTTACTTTATGTTGTCTGATTTTCAGACACTGTCATATCCTAAAGCATCCAATCCAAACATGAATCCAAATTAATGTTCCGAATTTCCTGATGACATTGTTCAGGACTCTTAACTGAGGCCAGGTATGCCCAGTAAGTGGTGGGCAGGGAGGGGGCAGGGCAGAAGTCATGGTGCTTAATGAAAAATTTGTTGGACTAATAAAAATTTGAGTTTGGCTCAAGAGCATGACTGTTAACTTAAGAAGCTAATATACCAGAGTGCTTAAACCCACAGACCTTACTTGGGAAAAACCCCAGTGTAGGGGTTCTCCAAGGGGCAGAGTCCACTAAACCATTCTAGGACCTGCTCTCCTTTGAAAGCTTTACAGAAAAAGCTGTAACTGACATGGGATATGTTTCTCTTTACTTCTCCCATTCCCTGCAATCGGCTAGTTTTGAGTCTTTTCCAGTGCATGGTCCAGAAAGGGAGGACCTGTCCCATTCATAGTTTGCCCTGGCTTCCCTTTTCTGTTTGTCTTTCTATGGCTCCTCTTTCTTCTCATTCAAATTCATACATATTTAGCAGATGAAGTGAACAGCAAAAGGCAACTGTGTTGTAATTAATGCACATATGCAAAACCAGTGCCCACATAGCTGACCTTTCCATTTGTCTAAATTTGGCTGGGTATAAAAGAAACTGCCAAGAATTTTCCATTGGTAATGACGTGTTTATGACCATACTGAACTGTAACACCTTCTATGTTCTGATGGATGAATAGAGTAAGGAGGATGGTGATCACTAAATCAGCTCTGGATCTGAGGTAACTCGGTGCAGTACATCTCCAGAGGTTTGAATCAGTTCCAGGACAACTAAGTTCTGCTTTCAGCACTCCCTGGATTCAGCTGCTTGAGTAGTCCTGGTTCTGGACTTCGGAAATTTGAAAGAAATGCATCAAATACTTGGTCATATAGTTGCACCTGCAGCATGTCTGATGGGGAGCAAAGTGCTGATGTTCGAAGCAGGCTGACAAGCACATGCTCCCAAAAAAGAATCCTTGGAGGGGGAGAGAGGTGTCATATAACAATGTTTGTGGTTTTAGAAAATGCTACTCTCAGCTCCCTGCGGAAGGCAAGGCCCAGTTCAAGGCTAAGACAAGGGAGCACTCTGGAGCTGCAGAGCACTGCTTCTGTAACCTGCTGTCTAGCTCAGACATGGGCTTCCTCCAAACCAGGCAGAGCTTGCACTGAAGCCGTGTAGAGTACAAAAGGCACCTCAAGCTGGAGAGCGTATCTCGGGTTGGTCCTGATTAGAAACACCATTGCCTTCCTCCTAGGGCATGGAAGAACTTACCATATGGCATCATCAAAAGAGAGTGCCTCCCTACTTACCCCCTTACTGGGTTTATCCATGGATGGAATAATTCCTATATAACAAACTAGGCAGACCTTTCCTGAGGCTTAGGAGGTAAGATCATACATGGGTGGATGACCCGGACTTTGACTGGTCCTGACTCCACAGGAACCTGGCATTTGAGCAGCTGCAGTCTGGTTTGGGATTGCTATAATTTACACCAGAGATGATGCTGGCTCCAATCCAGGCCAGGATCTGTGAGGAGCACAGCCGAGACACAGCCTGTCTGATTCTCCTGGCTCATGAGACACATCCATACTCACTGGCTGGCGAGTAAAGATGGGGAAATTTGACATGGCACCAGCAGTAAAGCTAGGATTTTAACTGCCATTCAACCATTTGATTTGTCTAGAGACCTGGTGTGCGTATCTCAGCACTGGGGAAAATAGAGGAAATACAATTTAATACTGAAGTCGCTGGAGTGGAAAAGCTGCAGCGTCGCCCTCCTTCTTCACCCACTTGCTTTAGTGTGATAAGCAAGGCACTCCCAAAGTGCTTCCAGAAGCATGCATGTGCATGCAGACATGATGATCGCAGCGAGGCCATTGCCACAACCGGAGCTGTGTGAGCGTTTCCAGCCACCATCAAACTTGCACTGCAGAGGCATGTGCAGGAGGCCTCACCGAGGAGCAGGAGCCTCTGCCTTTGTAGGAAGAGCGAGAGGTTTAAAAAAAGCCCTATGAATTAGGACTACTATTGCTGCTATAAAAAGATGGGGAAACTAATGTTTGGTCGTTCCTGAGCTGAGAGAGCATGGCTGCCGCTGGAGGGCTGGGCTGAACAGGGAGGAGGAGGAATTGTAATTAAGCCTAGCTAATATGAAGCCACAAATTTAGGAATGCAGGCATCTTGGGCTTCCTACAGTCAAGAAATAAGAGGGCGAGAGTGGCCCCTCCAGCAGCCATTTCAAGCCCACTGAGATGTGAATGGCTTGTCTCTCTGCCCTGGGTCCACGAAGACCCCGCAGGTGCCACGCTGGTGACTCGGGCATCGCAGTTTGGGTCAATCCAGGCCTTTGGGCTCAGACACGTTAACAAGTTACTGCAGGGCAACAAGGGACTAGTAGGAAATAAATTCAGTGAATTTATGCTTCAGAAAGACACTCGGGCGTCTCCCTGCGTACTGCTAGTGCTTGTCTCTCTTGGAGCTGCCTGCTCTCTGACAACCCCCCGGGAGTCCCTTTAAGGACAAGTAAGGGGTAGTACCTGCTGTTTAGGGCCAAGAAAGCAGAGGCAAGGGAAGGTAAGGATGGCACAGGGCTACAGGGTAGACCAGAGGTGGATTTAGGATTAATGATTGGGATTGAGTATTTGTTTATTCTTCTCCCTTAACTGGCAGAGGCCGTTCTGCATCTGTCATTCAAAACAAAAGCAAGGCAGGTGGATGCTTTGTGAATGGGGGAAAGAAGATGCCTGAGGGATTACCTTCATCTCCCTAGAGATGCCATTTGTGAAAAAAGCATGGCTAAGCAGATGCTTTTCCTTGGTAGCTACCTACGTCTAATCTGAGGAGCACCCAGGAGTGCTCCTGAGCTCCCACAGCGGGGTGTTCCCCCCGGCTGAGACCACGGGATCCCTCGTCCTCCAGCTGCCACAGGAAAGAAATCTGGGAGTGCATGAACCTAACCCTAGGAAGGAGCCAAATTCTGGCACAATACCTCAGCATCTTGACACAGCTTCTTTCCTGAGGAACATGGAGGAAAGGAAATCCATCTCAGAGGAGATTCTCTCGGTGTTTAGTGGAGCCTCTCTATGCTGCCACTGAAGCCCGGCAGCCCCTCGCCTCTTATTTTGCACTTCATACCCATGAAGCATATAACAGCTTTGCTAGTAGATATTCAGCCAACGTGTGAGGATGTTTTTCAGTTATTCACAGCTAGGCATCGAAACAGTGCAAGATAATCTGCTAGCTACCAGATTTGCATATACACAGGCTTTAATATCAAGTGAGATGCACTTTGTGTGAACTCTGTAGCTCTTATACAACATTTTCAATTAATATCTGTTCACTGGTTTTAATAGGTTTCTCCTCTAATGTTTACAAGACTGTATGGACTCTCCCTTTTGACTAATTAACACATCTTTAAATTCCTTTGACTAAAGCTTTTCATTGTCTGGTGAGTAATACTTTGATTTATCAGGCTTTAGATCCCGCTATTTGGGGGGAGGAGTCATATATTCATTAAAAAATAATCTTTACTATTCTGTCCTCTCATAGTAAGGCAATGTAGCAAGTCTTCCACTGTGTCGTTTGGTATTTTAAAAGCTGCCATTTTATCTGTGCTTTAATTGTAATGATGCCATTTCACTTTATGTGAGGAAACAGGGATAACTAATTTTGTCAAAGAGTTGATGGTTCAGAGGACTACACCTTCACTCCAAGCCTGACTATGATTACAAGAAATACACAGAGCCATGAAAATTGGCATTGCCTTTGTCCCAGGAGACTGAGAACTGCTTTGTCATGAAAATGGTCTTTGCCTGAAGCCTACAGAAAAAAACAGGATAAAATCCTGTACCATCTACCACAGCTCGTGTCACCAGAATTGGAGAATTGCTGAAGAATTGGCAACCCAGTTTTGCCACACTGAAAACGCTACTCATGGCTTTTACAAAAACGATGGATTAGAAGTTGATGCCTTCAAAACAGAGCTACTCACCGCTGTAGTTACAGAGGAAAACTATGCCTGGTTTTCCTCACAAGGAGTCCTCAGTATCGACCACACCTTTGATCTTCTTGAAGTGCACTTGTGTGTCCTTCTCAGAGTGCCTGCTTCTGGACTCATGTCATCAGCCATAGACATCCGACTCTCTTTAATTCCTCACTTCAGCGCCTCTGTGCTATGATAAAAGATTATCCAAAAGAATAGTCAATCAAAGTAGATAGCATAGATCTTTGTAAGAGGAGACCTTTGCTTTAAGGCGCAATAAAAACTTCATTTAGAAAAACACACAACCGGCATCTCATTTAGCAGCCTTTGAACTCAACAGCCTGAGTGTGGAAGTTCACAGTATACAGCTATTTTTTCAGGTGGACACCACTGACACTTGGGGGTCATATTTTTCAGATTTTCTTTGCTATCATAACACTTAGAGATTTCTTTTTAAAACAGGGAAAAATAAAGCTGACACTCCAGAGAGAGTGAAGAGGACAATCTGTCTCTTCTAATCCTTGTGGGGGCTTTTGAGTTCAAATCATGCAATATAGTGGACTCAGAATCTTCAAGAACAAATCTGAATATCAATATTTACTAGTGAGTATATCACTACTAGGTAAATTGAAATAGATTCTGAAAAAAATCTGGTTTACAATGCACTGTGTATAATAATACAATGCATTAAGTATCAGAGTGCTTACAGATAAAGGTAAAAAAGCAACAACAACACACACTAGCTAACGCTTTTTCATTGTTTTATTTCTATAGTGAAATTTACCTCCCCACATGGAAAAATAAAGCAAATAGTAATATAGCTCCCTAAATATAGTTTCCATAATGACCTTATAATAAGCAAAGCTGGTGGCCTCATGTGTTATATAGTTCTATTAAAAAAAAAGTGCCTGCTTATTAACTTGCCATACCCAGCCATTATTGCTGAAGTTCTCAATACCAGGTGTCTACCCAAGCTGACTGGTTTTAAAAATATTTGCCAAATTTTTTCAGCTTTTTTCTAAACTACATTAGAAATCCAATGAGGGCATTGTTATTCCCAAATTTAAAATTCTAGTGGTCTTATCTTCGAGAGTTTTGAAGGTCTTATGCTTCAAAACAGGGATCTGATATTTGGCAGGGTGTGACCTTTTCAATGGGAGGTGATTTACCATGCAAACCTTTCAAAACACGGTGAAGCGCCAAGCTTCTGAAGTGTTAGATTTTAGCAGCTTCATGTCTCAAAAGCTGGTTCCCACTGGCATGGTCCAGCCAAAGATCAACCAGGATTTTCTTGAAGTTTGCAAATTCCTGGTTGGGGCTAAGTAAAGACTTGATGCAAGCTCCAGGGAGCTCTTTCCTCCCATGTTCATGGTGGACTCCCAGCAAGGTGCTGGCAGCCTGGCTCAGCGACAGTTGTTCTCATGGGACCTTCATTTTCCTGTCCTGTTGGGAATATCAGAGTATTCAGAGCTGTTGAGGATGCTAATAACAGCAGTCCTTTGAATAGATGCAGTGCTTTGTGTAATATATATGCACATATTCACATATGCGCACACTGTATATAGAAGGGGCATATGTATTCATATACACAAAGACACATTGGTTGTTCAGAAAACTCAGATTCTTGATACCTCAAATTCAGGACTTGAAATTCTTGAATACTTCAGCTCTTCGTTTCTGTGTGCCTTTGTTTGCCATTCATAAAACACAGACAACAGTCTTTCCTTATTTTATGTCAGTGTTGTGAAAATAAGTTCCTTACTGTGTGAGGCCATCCAGTACTGCAGTGAGGAGTACCATAAACACATCCACAGGGAGATGAGGAATTCTGTCTTCTGAGCAGGATTTGAATGTTGTGAGGTATGTAAAACACGCGGCCACACACCGAATAGCTAAAAGACAACACTGGATGGTTGCTCGTTGCTTCAGGCACTGAGCCCAGCAAAGATCCCATGGAAGAAACAGAATTTTATCAGCTAATGAAGAATCTTATTGAAACATGATATTGATTCAAGGGCAGTCTGAATTCTGGATTTGAGGTCTTATGAGTGCTTGCTTATGCATCTTCTTTTGTATCTTGTACTTTATAACATTCTTTTAATTTTGTTTGTGTGATACAATCTAAAGCATGAAGGATCACTTTGGCAATCAAGCACTGCCATTCATCTGTACTGTAGAATTAATTTCATTTGTGTCTGCTGAAAACAAACCATGATCAACATACTTCTTTCAAAGCGTGCCAGTGTAAAATGACATTTAACATAGAAGATATCTTCAATTAAAAAATAGTAATGAATCAGGGAAGAAATGAACAAAAGAAACAGAATGCCCAAGGAAGTACTAATTTAGACTAGCAGAGGGCTGAGAAGAGCTATTGAACAATTTCATTATCACATCCTTTTCAAAGAAGGAAGACTCCTGCTTTCCTATTTCATGATAATTGGATGAAGAAATGTGGGTGGGAGCACAATTCATTGCAGAATTTGATGAATTATTTACTAATTAAGGAGAGAAACAGGATAGTATGAGCTATATTACTTTGATATGAATGTTCCTTTTATTATATTATTTATACACATGCAATTGTTGCCTTTATTAACTAAGAGGTTAATCACTTGAATGGGATGCTTTGCATTCTTTACAATTACATACCCCGGCAAATTGGCTAATTTTATGTGAAAAAAAATAACCTAGCAATTTTTCTAGTACTTATCTGTATGGTGCAGTTTAATAACATTTTTGCACTGTGTAAAATGAATAAAGCAGCTGGTCTCGTGTTTTGGCAGCAGCACTGCACATTGCAACATGGCACACACAGACTCAGGAGCCCTCGTTGGGGTTTAGGCACACTGCAGAGGTGATGACACACAGATCCCCGAAGGGTGGAAGATGAATCTGATGACGTACTGTGTCTCCAGACAGGCTGTTTATGGGGCAGGCTTGAGGATGACTTCAAAGGTGGCTGCCTCATTTTTTCTGCAGCTGGGAGGGCCATTTTGTTCTAGGGATATTGCTTCTGTAGCAAACTGATCACTGTCTAGACTGAATGAAATTAAAACTGCCCTGCCATGTGCGTTAAACTCTGGAAGTGCAGCAGATGCAGAGAAGCCCTCCCGCACTCAGCCCTCAAGTTTCTGGGGCTGCTGCCTTGAAGCTTTGGTGTCTCGGCATGCAGAGCACTGGTGCCATTAAGTTGCCCACAAGCCTTTCACCCCATACCATCAGCCAGACCGATGCTGCTGAGCCCTTTGATGGTAAGTCCACTCTGCTGCTGCTCCCCAAAAAACACATCCAGGATTTTGTGGAACTGCTGCTGTTTGGATAAGATCAAAATAATGGAACAATTGCCTGGAGGAAAAGGATTTTTCATCTGGACATCTCCTCATATCTACATCACCTCACCAGAACTCCAGAGGAGCCCACACTGTAGCAGTCCATACCACTTACGATTTTTTTTTTACATGCACACAGATTGTTAAAAAAAACCCCGAACATATGGTCTCCAGACAGAAACACCTACCTCTATTTAAAATATATAAAAATACAAAAGAATCTGTTTAGATTCCTCATTCACATGCCCCACCCTTTCTTCCCTGATGCATATAAAGACATTGATATGTAAACTTCGTTTGCCAGTCATTAGAATAGTAAGTAAAAGTGCATGGTTTGGGTTGATGATGTAGTAAGTTATTTAATGATTTTCACTGATTCAATGGAAAAATATATCTTATTGTTCACTAGAGATGGGGGATGGGAGGTTAATACACATTTTGGTTTAGATATGAATCATTTTGGGAATATTAATGGAATTTTTTACAATTGTAACCACATGGGGTTTTATTAAATTTTAAAATGAAAAAAAATGCAGATGGGACAGCTCAGCCATCTAGCTCACTTTTCACATCTTCATAACACCATAGTGCAGCCAAACGAAGCATTCATGACTGCAGCCCTGGGAAGGTCTGGGGAAAGCCTGAGCCCCACGGTGAGGGAGGCCATTCTCCACTGCCAGGAATAGACATTTTCTCTGTTTATCAAAGTCCTTCCTTCTCAAGAGAGCACAGGAGTGTTCTGGCCAGCACGGTTGTTCTGTGTGAGCATCCTTCCTTTGATACACATTACTGGGACACAGCTGAATATGACCCAGAAGCCCTCAATAGCTGAGTCCAGAAGAAAAAATATTCCTAACTTGTCCAAGTCTGAAATGACTGAACTTCCCCACCACTTGGCAGCTGTATTCTGAAGAAGACATGGGTCAAACATAAATATCCAACATGCCCAGAACATGGAAATTAAGGGGTGAGGAAATAATAATGACAGTAGGAGCGAAGCACAGTCTGTGTTCTCCAGTTGTCCAAGGAAGAAAGCATCCTTACAGCACAGAAGCATGACTGAACTTTGAATTGTTATCAGGTTTGGCTGATAAAATTCACTTTCAGAGGATATTTCTGCACTTGGAAATAGTTGTTCCAAATGGACAAACAGAACACACACATAAAAACAACAAATAAAAAAATTCTTGTGGAACAGTAGTGGAAAACCTTCCATTTTGTAACATCAAAATGTGCTAAGGAAAAACATAAGCATAGTGTTGATTATATCAGGCACATCTTTCATGGAGCTGTGGATGTGAAATTAAAAGAAGTTATTTGAGTGAATTTTCTTTTACCTTGCTGAAATGCTTCATTTCAGAAAGATCACATGAAAAACTCCATCAAAACTGACATCTCTCTCTTAAACATTTATTCATTAACAAATCTGTCTTCTTTTTTTAATGGAAAATCCATCAATCAAAACTTTTTTTACTTGCCCCTATTTTTCTGTCGTTGAAAAAATCAGTCTCCCAAGCTGGGCTGGGAACCAGCCCCTTGGCGCGGACATGCACGAAAGTCTGTGTGGGGTACAGGGACCTCCAGGAATGGTCACCGTCAAGCAGGAGAGTCAGGGAGGTCTTGTCCCCTTAGGCACCGCTGCTGATATTGTGCACAAAGCCATTCGCTGGTTTGGGGGCAGCAGCAGACTGACCTTTCCTTCCCGGAGCCTCACTCACCTTGTGGTATTGCAGCATAGAGGCGGGAAAGGAGAGGGGGGGAGGAATGTGTTTGTTTCAGACCTGCCCCCCAAATATGCACAGATTCTCCTAACAGACTGATCCAGCCATGTAACTCTCTGATTTTGAGGGCTTATTCGGTTCAAGGCATCCAGTCACAGACTGAGTCTCTAAAGATGCTGAGCACTGAGCATTGCTGCTAACCTGCAGCGAAGACAGAAAAAAAGGGACCCAGTAGCAGTGATCACCCAGCTTGCAAGAATCTGCTGAACCAGCTTTGCACTTAATTTTGCCTCCTCTTGAAAAGGCATGAGGCAAGTATCTCACTGGGATCAGGCATTCTTAATATCAGGAAAACTAAGAAGGCACAGTTTTCCAAGGGATGGACTCACACACTTTGAAGCCTGAGGATGCTATCTCACATTTTGCCCCCATCTTTCCTAGCTTTAAGTCTTGCATTTGCCTGGGTGCTGTGTGAATGCTGCACTGGTCAAGCGAACCCGTTGTGACACTTCGGTATGGCTGGGCTAGCTATATCTGCACTTTTTAAAATGAAAATTTAATAACAGTCCATATGGTTATAATTAAAGAAAAATCCATTTACATTTTAAAATGCACACATTTTATTGAAAACAGCTTACATAAACACATCTGGAACACAGCTTTAGATAAAAAGCATATGCAGGGTCTGATTCTGTTATTGCTTATGCTGGAGTAAGTCAAAAAGGACTCCATCAAAGTCAGTTCACAGGTGTAAGGCCAATGGGAGATCAGAATCTGACCTAGGGCCTTTCATTTCAACAAACAGAATATTGCCAAGTTTCACTTCAATCTTGCAACTTGGAAGAGAGGGGAACCAAAAGTTTATAGCCCATATGAAGAATTATTGTATTATGAATAACTGAAGTTTATAGAAAAATCATTTCCAATGGTTAGATGTACAGTTTCACTCTCCACAAAAGCAGACGGAAAAGCAGGCACTGACCTCTCAGCTTCAGTAGGTTTTTACTGAGAGGTCTGTACTCTAGGCAATGTCCAGATTTCTTCCATGCTCTGCTACAAGTAGTCCATCTTCCATTCTATCTTTCAGAATTAAAAAGAAATGTAACTGCAAATAATTGTACCAGATTTAAACAAGTGGGCTCTCCAAGTACTTTGCAACCTATAGTGTCTATTTGGCCAGACATTTTTCCATGGGCTTCCCTTCTATTTCAGGGTTTGGTCCATGCACAGGTAAATGATATGTAGAGCTAAAACGCCTGAAGTTCTCTATAGATTAAGAACTGGTAGAGAGGGCCTGAGTACTTGCAACATGCACTGAAATAAACAGGCAATACAATCTTTCAGCTCTGCTCAGAACAGGACCTCAGCAGTGACACACAAACCAGACAGATGGGTTTACAAATTTGGAATAGCAGGTATCTTGGAGTTAAATGTATTCCCTTTTTAGCATAATTCCAAGAAAATCAACGAAAACATTATGGCAGGATGTTAAACATGCAGTGTGTTGCATTATAGGACACAAAGCACATTCAAGACAAATACAGTCCTTCTTATTTTTGTCATGTATATGTTCTGCATCCAGCAGGGCAGTAAATTAAAAACACTTCACTGAGGTAATGTTAGATAATTTATTCTGCTTTTACACACTGTTTTTAGCTTCCAGACATGGGAGGAATGGCTCTCCCTTTGCAGCCAATGTTATCTCTTTTCCAGTGGGATTTGCCTCTCTACTGACCAGTGAAGGCTCAGGATCTGTAAGATACCGGATTTATAATTTCATAAGTAAGTAAAAATTAAAACCTTGGAATTCTGAGTGGGCTACATGCTTTCGTGTGTGTGCACGTTATTGTGCTGAGACAGGCTTGGTCTGCGTTGTGTTGTGACCAACAGGACAAACGTGTACTTGCACACTTCATTTAACTCACTGCTATAATGCTATAATTTCTGGGGTAGAATGTGGCAACCAGCTAGCAGTCCACCACTACATTATGAATGCTGAAGAAAACCATTGCATCTCGTATTAAAGGCTCAGGGTGAATTTTAGGGTGGAAAGAATCAGTTACTCAGACTAGAATTTCATCCTGAGACAAAAGCTACCACCTTCACCTTTTGAAGCATGCCATGGGATCCTTAATGACCACAGATGGTCGAGACCTCAGTTTTATGTCTCATCTTAGAGAGACAGAACGGCCTTTATAGATCTAGATGCAACTGACTGCTGGCAAAAGCTGAAACTTTTACATTTAATGAAGCTGAGGATCTAAGAGCAAATAGCAACTATTGAACTTGTTATGGACAAATCCAGGGTCTGATTAAGTCCATGGAGCATTCACTCAAAAAAAGCAGCCCATTGTGGTTTATATGTCAACTCTCCTTCACCGTTAAAGAAATCACTAAGTTCTCTGTGGTCTGTGGACACAAAAAAGGCATCTGCTCTGTGTACCAGCACCAAAGACTGTGCTTCCAGTGAAGCCTGTAAGCTGCGCTGGGAATGAACTCTTGTGGGACTGAGTATCTCAGCTGGATATGCACCTCAGAGAAACATAGCTCAAAACAAGGCATTTGGTCTTTGCAATGCAATCACCTTGATATTAACATCAACGCAGCATAGCCTGCTCTAGGAGCCTTCCAGGACAGGAGGCATAGCCTAGAAACTCCAAAGTGACCAATGGTTTTTGAGAGCCCCCCTGCCAAAGGAATCACATGCCTTTCCCCTGGGATTTGTGAATTACCTTTCACGTGACAACAATAAGTTGTGTTATTTTAAACAGCTTTAGAGGGCAGGGCTGTATGGCAAGTCTCACAATGCACACAAATAATCCAGGGGAAGAAAGAAGGCTGTATTCTTTAGGCTCATTTCCCCTAAAAAAATAGCATTAGCATCCCACTCTGGGATTTTTTGGGGTATAATTCGGGGGGTGGGGTTGGTACAATTTGGGTGGTTTCTTCTGAACTGGGCCTGGATGTGTTGAATTCAGACCCCCTAAGCTTGTGCATTTTGCAGGCCACTCTACAGCTCTGTGATGTTTTTGTGCTTTGCAGTCATTTTCTGCTGCTCCGCTGCCAAGCTTTGCAATTAACTGGAATGTACAAACATTTCTCCTGGGTTTGACGGGAGCAGAGACCTGTCTGTATGCTGAAGGTCATGTGAGAAGTTTCGGCAGGGTGCACTGTCTGAAGCGACAGTTTCCTGACATCCCCCTTGCAACCCAGTGTGCTCATTCTAGATGTTTTTGACCACAGTTTGGCTGCTCTTAGTGTTTATTTTGGAGCTGGAAACTATACCCAAAAGGAAAGCAGTGGTTTTACTGCCCAGTGGGAGGCTGAGCCTGCGAATTGGATCTGATCTGACTCACCACTGTAGGAGAAAAAACAAGCACATCCTGAGGCTCGACCCAAGCATGGAGTCCTTACCTAAACCCCCAGCCCCAGGGAACTCCAAAAGCTGGGGTTTGGCAGTCCTTGAGTCTCTGAAGAGTTATCCAGAAACTTCTTCCCATGCAGTCAGAGTTTCAGTGAGGAGGCTTCCTATAGCAATAGGGGAAGATAAGGATTACTGGAATGTTGCATAATTACATGTAGTTTGAAGTAGGGTTTTTTGTAAGCAGTGTTCCCCTTCTGGTTTATTGTGTTTAAAGTACCATTCTGGTTTATAATCCTTTTTAGTTTTCCTAACACATGAAAGCATACATTGGAAGATGTATGGTGTATTCTGACTGATCTTACAGGTCATTTAAAAGGCAAGATACTAGGAATTTTTCATATCTAAGTTATACCTATGTAACAGCAAAATAACTCCAGCGGAAGACAGTGATGCTAACTCATAGCAAAGGAGCTACTCAGGGTTGTGCGTCTTGGCTGTCAGGCCCTCACGGCGGGGGCTGAGTTTGAAAATCTCAGCCTTAACTTCTGTGCATGTCTGCCCTTTGTGCCAATGGCCTAAAAAATAATTTCTCTGTCTTTGTAAAAGCAGTTTCGCATCTACACATGAAAGTCACTATAAAATGTTAAGTATATTGTTACTATTGAGCACAGGTAATGTTGACTTTGAAAGAAAAACCTATTCACTTTTCACCTATTCGCTTTCATTCACAAAGATAATATTGAGAAAGAACTAAAATAGGGCTTAACTGAAGGTAACATGAAAGCTATGAAGGGGGCTCCAAGGGATATGCTATGCTTGCCCCTCTGTTACGGACAAAGGTGAATGAAGGGAGCAGCAAGATTAGCAGGAAGTCATGTTTTAATGTTGGAGACATAAGATAAAGACTTGTCTGAAAACAAAGTCTCTCGTCAGCAAGATGAATAAAATGCCAGGTTCCTTAAAAAAATAAGAGTTCCCAATCATAAAAAAAAATCAAGCCTCTGTTTTTATTTCAATATTTAGTCTTCTGTTCTTCTGAACATGGAAGCTCAGAAGTTATGTGTCAGCAGACAATCTCTCCGCCTATAATTATAAAGGTAGGTTGGTTCCAAGATGTGATATGACAGACGTGTGTAATATTGTGTAATATTGCACAGGGGCTATTTTATCTTTCTAAAACCCATACTGTATAGTACTGAACTAGTTTTGCTAGTCCCTCTGATGGATACAAAGTGCAAAGTGGTATCCATATGGCCCTGTGGAAGTATAACATCACATTCTTCTAGCTTATGCAAGTTTAATGGCACTGAATTAGCATGGGCTGCCCTTTGGTGCTAATTCTTTCTGCACTCAGGGGGTTAAAGGAGCTTCATACTATCCAGATGTTCAGTGGCTCCTGCAAATGAAAGATTAGCAGTTTTTGCAACTGCTGCTCTTTCTTCTGCTCCCTTTTTAAAGCTGATATTTTCCTTAAGAACTTGCTTAGTATCTGAGTCAGAGGAATCTCTTCCCTGAGGTAAATCAATCAATAGGCTGCACAAGAAAAGGAACAAAATGTAGAGGAGGCAGGCCTGAGTTGTATTAATTTGTTTACAGGAATTGCCTTCCAGGGACCCATATATTCGTCCCAGGGTTTCATTTTCCTCTGTGAAAAAGGAATCAAACACAGCATTATTTCAGGGTATAAAAATAATAATAATAAAAAGGACCCCAAATTTCTTCAAAAAAACCCTGTCTTTTTTAGTGCTAGTGAATAAGTGTCCCTTTTAATTTTTCAGATTAGACTATAGGTAAGAGATGCAGGTATCATAAATACAGCTATCTTAACTCCCGCCTGCCACCAACAAGGCTTCCTGGAGAGAAATAGGAAAAGTAGCCAAAATGAATTCCAATAAATGAATGCCAGCTTAATATCTACTAAGCCTGTCTTTTGTATACATAGGTTTACTCAGGTTCCTGCTGCTGTAAGAGCTGTTCAAGCATGGAATAAGTAGAGTTCCAATGAGACAAAACCTTCTGCCTCAGCTGGCATTTAACAACCTGTTTTCTTGCTGTAGCTCAGCCAGAATTTTTCTAACCTTAACAGAATTGCTAGGTTTCACATCTTGCTCTAATATGTACTTTTCCAGTGCTCCGGTTATCGTACAGGAAGCAATGAATCATCTGAAGCAGAAAGCGATGTCAGATGTGTGTTACTAGCACCATGACTATGCTTCGTGAAACCTCCCTAATGAAGACATGCACAAGGCTGCTCTTGCCATTGTTACTCTGCCTTTCGTGGAGTCCAGAAATGTACTGTTCCCGGCAACAAGCTCCTTCTCACGTAGCTCCACCAGATTCCACAGGAAAGCTAGCTGGAGATGCTAGCACCTCGTATTAGTAAAGCCAATTTGGGGGCATGCTGGTAATTCGTTATTTGAAGAAAGTACTGGCTTAAACTTATGACTACTTGAATTAATTGCTTATTAAATTTAATGGGCACTGATATGTTTGACATTTATTCTCAGGGCCCTGAGAGCACTGCCAGCCTGATTGTCCATGCCGAGCCTCCCCAGCGCTCCCCTGCCCCTGCCCATTGCTCCAAAACAGAGAGGGTCCTAGACCTCGTAATCTGCTTGTCTGCAAGGGGCACAGAACAGTCTGGGACCATTGAGTGGGGTAAAAGAGGAGAGGCACTTTGAGAAAAAGGGTTCTTCCACAGCAGAGGACTCAGTTATGGACTGCCAAGGAATTCAGCGTGGCCCATCAGAGATGCACCTTTGCAGCCTGAGGCACACAGCTTCATTGTGAATGGTTCAGGTCTAGCATGGACCACGTGCAGGGTGGGTCATGGCACACATGGACCAATAGGTCACACATGCACTTTCACAGTATTGCTCTGGAAGGGGAAGTTATTGGCAGGGAGGCGGTTGTATGCTGGGGGCTCAAGGCCATAGTGAAAAGGAGCTGCAGAACAAGGCAAATAGGTGAAATGCCAGTCTTTTTGCAGAAAATCTCCAAACTGTACCGGACTTCATGAAATATGAAATCTTCTCCTTTGCCTATATGCTTACAGAGGCAGTAACCACCCCATTCTTTTTCACACCAGAATAAAGGATCTTGAAATCTGGAAATAGAGAGAAAGAGAGAGAGAGAGAAAAAGGGTAAAAAAATCAAAAGTAAAAAACGAGGATCTTCCATCATTTTCACCAGTGTGAGGATCTCAAGGGATGGAAGAGCTGTTTCTCTAGGACTTCTCCTTAACTCTCATCCCCTCCTAAACATCTTTGACATGTTAGTGGCCAGCTATGCTCATATATTTTGAAGAGATCTATAGAATTTTATTGTGATGTGATCTGTTTAGCAACAATTTTTATCACAGGCCAGATTTATAATCAGGCGTGGTCCAGTTGCATACACTGGTCCCTTGTAAGCAAATGTTTGATTTTAAGTCTGGGAGGTACTACGTCCCCAGGCAAACAAAAACAAAATCTCAGCAAGAAGAGGCTAAACCTTAACATGTTACTTTCTTCTAGCATGAGAGATCCTGAAAGCTGCTTTTGTAAACCTCAGGGTTTGGGAAGGCAGAGAGAGCTCCAGTGGCTGGTTAAGAGACTCCTGTCTCTTACCATTCCAGCAGAAGCAGCAGTTTGTGGATGCAGCAGGAAAGAGTTACAGCAAAGGGGGCAAGGAGCAATGGAGAAAGTTAATGATCAGATCAAAGAATCCCACTCTTGAAAACTAATAACATTACCTCTGTGTTAGTAAGGCCTGCAAACTCAATCAGAGCATGGCAAGTGGGAGAGTACGATACCCGGCACTACAACCTAATTCAGGAATTGTGCGCTACAGTGACAAGACGCAGGTATTTGGAGGGCATTGAATCAGCAGTGATGACAAACTCACCACAGAGATTCTGCTGATCTATCAGACCAAAGGTGCTGTTGCCCAAGCAACTAGCTCAAATCCAAAGCCGTGTGGGTTGTTCCCATTAGGGTGAGAAAATCATGACGATCTACTATTTTGGATATAATTCCTTTTATTTTACAGAAATGCATGAAGCCTTGCTTCCCAGAGCACAGGCAGAGAACCAGACAACAGGAGCCTGCTTCACTTTTTACGGCTCCTGGCTTCTTTTAGGCAGCATTCAGTCCCCAAACTCTCTCTCCAGGTAGCTGTTTTGTTTCAGGGCCACATTAGTAGTGCTCTTGCATCTGTCTTGTTTTACCTCGCTGACTCTTCCCTCAGTTGCTCTGGTCTTTCTGCTGTTTCTCAGAGACACTGAATTACAGCCCCGTCTATCAGCCCACAGTTTGCTGTACCAGCCACCAGGGACATTGATTGGGTTTTAGCTAATGTGTTCTTATTCAAATCTCGCCTATTTCTTGTTTTGGGGAATAGTCCTTCTCTATCAGGTCCCTGATATCACAAAAGGACACTTGCGGCTTTCTACAGCTGTCTGAAAAGAAGGTGGAAGACTAGTCCTGTCAATTGAAATTTAGTCCATCTTGTGAGAGTACTCTAAAACTCTGCACATGCACTAAATCATTTGTTTCTGTCAGCTGTCCAACGAAACAGGTCTCTTACCCCCGTAGGAAACATGTACTTGAACCTCAAGCCAGCGTCAAGGGATGACTTTATATCTACCACTACGTTGTAGGCTTCAAATGCAAATCAAATATTTGCAAGAGCAAATGTTCTCTCTGAAAGACCACATAGAACATGAGGTCTATCCTATATAACAAGCCTGTGAAATTCAGGAAATATCTTGGGACAATTAAATTCTAAGAGGAAGCTGTGGTCACTAGAAAAAATCACAACTTCACCTCTTGCCCACTCCTTTCCTCTGCACAATAGGAAACCATTTTCTCTCTCTGACACTCTATCCCTATTTATATTTCCCTTCTGCCACTCAGCTCAGCCATAATCCCACAGCACACTGTGTTCCTTGAGTCTAGCTGGCTTCCTTGAGTCTGGCTGGACTTGGATCACACCGTCCAAGGCATCAAACAACACCGGTAGACACCTCAAGGCAGGAGCAGTATCTCAGCCACATCACAGGAGTTACCATAATTTAGGCAATAAAAAGGAGAGTACCAGTAAGAAAAGTCACCTTGGCTGTCCAGCTTCTTCTCTCCTTGAACTCCAATGTCTCCTTGGCTTTTTAAATAATGTAGCACAGAAAGCTGGTCTCTCAGGCACTGAGTTTCTTCTGCTGGGCTCTAGCCAGCTGCTCCTTTTGCCTGTTTTCTCTCGTCATTGACAATTTATTGGCTCCCTTACACCTATTTTTTTTCTGCTTAAATTTTTTCTCTTTTCTGGACAAGCCTTATACTTGACTCACCTGGCAGTGTACTTCCTCTGTACTTGAGCAAGAACATGTCAACTGCAAGGAAAAAAAAGAGCCATCCCTCACTGAACCTGCCACAGTGCCACAGCCATGCCTGTTAACACCAAAATACAGCGTGCTTGGGAAATGAAACCGCTCTTCCATTTCAGTGCTACCTCTTGCTTGTACCTTTATACCTGGCTTATTTGGGTCATCTCACAAGGCTCTAGAGTATGGTCTCAAACATCCCTGCCTCCCACCTCACTGGTGGCCTCTCCTTGCACTAGGCTCCGAGCTCAGTTTCCCTGTTCCCCCTTCCAGTTGCTATGCCCAGTGGCTCCCACGGGTATTCATTTCTATGCTCAGCTTCAGAAAGCATGTTTAAAATCACTTTACATTTAAATTAGCTAAGGGCCATGATGTTTGGATTATGCTTAAAGAGCAAGTGTGTTGTAATTCTTTCTTCTCTTTTGAAATTTAACATCTAGATTAAAGAAGAATGGAATTTTTCCCTCTCCGGCTCTGCCTTCCTCCTTCTCTCAGCAGGTCCTCATGACTAGCACCGAGAGGAATAAACAGCCTGTCCATGCTTTGGACTAATCAGGACTGGCCACAGGATGTCACTGTTACTCCACAAACATATGGAAAGTGAGGTGTTTGTTTATAGAAGGGAAGGGTCTGGTCTTTAATTGTCTACAACTCATATTTTGCCAGCGTGCTCAGCTCTGGTGTGGTACTTCAGGAGACATGTCCTGATGCTCCTCAACAGAGCCACAATCCTGTGTAGAATTTGGCGATGTGCATTAAGACGCAACTTGTGTGCGCGAGCACGTAAGTGCGCACGCTAGCTTCAACTTGCCCTAAGTTTACACAGCCCTTGGATTTCACCTTGGATATGGGATTCAAATGACCGAAGTCAGCCAAGGATTGCTTTGTTTCAAGCCAAAATCACATTAAGCCTCTGAGTATCAAATGGTTCCCTGTAAAACCTTAAATCAGCCCAGGTCCCCTGCAACTCAGTCTAGGCTCATAAAACTTACGGTAAAATTCAGTTTCAAGTTCATAACAAAATCCAAAGGCAGGTTTCAGGTTCACTTTTGGATTTTGTTCTGAATGTTTGCCTAGCTCTGCTCAATGCAAGGTCACACAGACTGGATGGGGGAAAGGCTTTTAAAAATATTTCCATTCACCAAAACAGAGATAAGCGCATGACCGTGAGCTGCTGCAACCATGGGGTGAAAATTCAAATGCAGCAGCAGATAGAAATGTCCATTCAGGAGAAGTAAATCTTCATAAGTGCAGACAGAAACCAGGCTAAGTAAAAGGGTCAAAAGAAAACTTCCCCATCCTGGGAAGCTGACTATCAACATATCAGCATAAGGACTCTTGCTCTCCTTTCCCTCTTGCCTCTTCAGCACCTTGTCCTTTCCTCATTTCCCGAGATATATGAGCTGCTGTGCCTCAACTCTGATGTCTTGGGGAATCTCCAGCTCCCTTCCATGCCGGTAAATTTTACTGTTCACATCTTGCTCACAAAACATCCCAATTCACCAAAATGTGTCCTCTGGTTATATAACATCCTTGATTTGCTGAATTCTGAGAACTTATTCCATGTTTACACCTCACTATATTGAATTCAAGGGGTTTGTGTTTATTCGTACCAACTTTTTTTTCTGGAAAAGCATTATAAGTATTCAGATATTATTGGCAACTTAGAAAAAACCACACATATGTACAAATACTATTATGTTCTTAATTTGTGCCTCTTTTTACAAAACTTGGGTGATGGACTGAGGCTTCTCTCACAATTTGGGAACCTTTTTGGTATCACTGGGCATAATTTTTACCCTTTGGATAATAAGGTAGCTAAAAAGCCAGAGGTAATCATATCCTATTCCTCTATGAAACAGGAACGTTTTTTTCAGTATTCGTTCAGGAATGCCTATTCTACAGTGCTGGTGCTGTGATGGGTAACAGGCAGCAGGTGACTCATGTGGAAAAGAGACTTCTACAGAAGATGAATTCAGGCAGACCTATCTAAAAATATCTACCAGGGCATACTTTATGAAAGTTAGGAACATTATTTTGGGAACTGAACTTCTCTGGTATGACCTTGGTGGGCTAAAATCTGTTGGACAAAGGCTATTAGAAAAATCTAGAAGAGGATTTCTTTGGTTTCTGTGGAGCAGAAATATAAAAATCTGTAAGAGTGGAGATTTTCTACCTTATTAGAGGTGGAGAGTTTCCACAACTCTTATTTTGTGTTTGCCTCTCTCTGTAGTCTCAATGCCCTGTCACCAAGTCCCATGGGCTTTAACAATAAACTTCAGGCCTTGGCATTTGCTACATCTCACTGTTTAACTTGAAGGACTCTTGATTTGGACTTTGCCTGTTTACTTAATGCTTTTTGTGCTGTCTTCTTCCACCAAGAGATAGAAGGAAACATCATGCAGCTAGAATATTTCCCTTCCAACTTCAGCTTCCAGCCAGAAACCAATGGACCAGAGAGGAGGCTACTACCTCTAGGGAGGAACTGCTGCTCCAGCCTGGCAGAATTACAACTGTCCACCTGATTTTGACTGTGAGCAAACTTCATTTTCAACCTCCTCTCTTTCTGTTGCTTTGTATGTCTGCTGAGGCACAGAAATTGAGCTATCAAAGCAGCTACAGCTACAGTAGATTGAGAAACCTTGAGCCACGCTGGTCCAAAGCTACACAGGTAATGAGTTAAAGAAAGTGGCTGTTGGCACATTTAATGAGGCAGATATGAATCCTGTATTTTTCATGTCATTATGGTTACCATCAGTCTAGGAAAGAATTTATAACATAGAGCTGGCTGCCTGGGCTAGTTTCAGTTACACTGAAACAGCAGAAGTGGCATAGCTTGCCCAAAAAGCTGGGTGAAAAAATAGCTTGTAAATACCTATACTGAACTGTGTGCTCCCATGGCTGTATTGCTAACACCACTGGAGACAGCTACCTTAAAGCTATCTGGAATATATCTCATGATCTGGCTTGCCATGTCTTCCGCCTACCTCCTCTTTGCTCCAGAGAGGCAGCCATCTACTACAGGTCCATACAAATAGCAGTTCTGTCCCCCCTCCCAATACCAGTTCAGTGCTGAGAGAAGGAGAGGCTCCAGCCACCACAGCACCCTTCCCAACACTCCCTTCAGCTCATGGCACATCCCTGCAGGGAGGTACATACCATGTGCTCATCCCAGAGCATAGTCCCTTTATTTTCTGTGCAGGTGTGGAAGGTCATGGTAGGTCAGCAGGCAGCACAAAGAGTTTTGGCACACAGGCCAACTCATATTTTCACTGTTTAAGAAATTGATTTTTAGACATACCTGTGGTTCAGTTAATAAGGTATATCTATGTCATGTTTCATTGTCATTAGACAATGACAAACAATTCTGAAGACACTATCACAGGGACTTACATCATCTGATCAGAACAGAACATCATCAATGTAATCTACAAGCCTGATAGACCAGGCTGCTCTATTTTTGTGTTTATCTCTCATTCTCTTATGCAAGTACTTTCTGTAACAAGAATCTTCATCTAAGGCACCTGGTCCCCAGCTCTTTATCCATAAGTTTTGCATTTAAGACCACATCCTTTACAGCTGAGCCACAGCTCTCAGAGCAACAAAGACATGTGGATGCATCCAACAACTCCATTCCCTTACTGTCTGTCCAGTTGCAGTGATGATTCCACCAATTCATATTAGACTGGGAAGTCATAATTTGCATGACTTACACTTGTTATTCTTACTCACATGACACAAAAAAGCATAGTGTACCTAGAGGTACATCAGTACATCAAGATGCTTCTGAGGCCTTAATCCTCCAGAGGCAAGCATGGCAGTTCAGGTTAGAAATCACTGCACTGAAGCCCATTGGGTATAGCAAAGAGAGAAACAAAATTGGACTTGTACTCCTTCCTTAGCAATCTCTGAGTCTTAACTACTACACTGGGTATTTTATGTTATGCCTTTAGACACACACCATGATATTTGAGTTAAATGTCTTATTTCCTCTATTTTATCTATCTTAGACCTCTCTCCGTGCTTTACACCTTAAAATTGCCTTACAGATTCTAATGTATGGCTGTATGCTTGTATCGTGATACTAGATGTCAATGAGGAATAAGGACACCTGTCAAATATCATATTATCATCTCCTTCGTCTCTTCTAGCTTTGGGACTAGCAGAGCTGCTTTGAGGTATCAGAAGAAAGCACAGCAAGATTTTTTAAAATCAGCCTGAATGTATACATGGTCAGCGTGCTTTTAGGTGGCACTTCAGCACGTAAGAGTTGAATTGATTTTTTTTGGTTTAGCCATTCAAGTCACAAAACAGGTTAAATACAAGTCTATTAATTTTACAATGTATCCACTAGATGGTAGCCTATACTTATCCTTTCCATTTACCAGTTACATCAAGACATTTTATACCGGTGGATATGGACCAGTGATCCATCTCAAGAAATCTCATTGTGTATATTTCTATTGTCAAGTAGATACTTGCCCAGTGGATCCTAGCATGTGAGCAGGGAAATGCAACTCATAAAAATTCCTCCTTGTCAGAAATGCATTTGCACACTGTCCCATTTTAGATCTGGTGGAGGTTTTAGTGATCCTTAGGAAGCATCCAAGCAGTATCACCTACATAATCCTGGCATCTGCAGTTACATTCTTGTCATTATTTCAAATTCAGAACAGTCATTCATATTGGTCAACACAGTGGTTTTCCTGCTTACACTGGTACCTAAAATTATGATATTTCTCATTTAAAACAGCTTTTCTAGAGCGTGATTAGCCTTTTACTAAAGGTCAGATTCTGTACAGAAAGTCTAAGAGGTTTTTCTGCATAACATTTTTGAAAGGGATAATCAATAGTGGGTCAATGTACAAGTCTTCCTCTGAGCCTTCCTGAAAAAGCTCAGGATAGTCATAAATTTTTGTGCCTCCTAAGAAAAATGCATTTCTTTGATACATTTTTCCCAATAAAATAAGAAAAGAGAAAGAGAAAGGGAGAGAAATACATTATTAAGAAGTATCATCCCTCTTCAGAATGGTATCTATGTACTGACAAAGAGAAATACAATCACCAAGGACTTTAAAGGAGAGTTGAAAACAATAAAGATTACAGTATTTTGTGCTGTGTGTGGCATGCACTGGTTGAAATAAAAGCATGCCACACAGCAGCTTTTCTGCTGTGCATGCCTCTAATCTCTGTCCTCACGGTGCTGCCAGGTAGGAGGTCGCAGAGAGCAGCAGGTGTTTGACAGACCTTTCACTTTAATGATGTTATATCAACATGCCACAAAATGTCGCAGCTACCTCTAATTAGCTGCATAAGCATTTTCTACTCATACATATATATATAAAAATATCTTCCCAGCCATTCCACTCCATGCTGGTTCCACCAGCCCCTGTGAGGCACTGCAGATGTGTCTGAAGACCAAGGCTCTCCAAGGCAGTTGACAGGTCTCAGATACTGAGGTTGAAGGTATTCAGGTGAAAACTTGGGACAGAAGACATCTTGGAGAGCCAGCATGAGCCCTGACTTCTGTCCAATGCAGGGAGGTGACTATCAACCATTACAGTATGGCACAGATTGCAGGCTATTCTTAGCCTTGAAAGCACACTGACTAGATACAAGGATATTTCTAGACTGTTGTGTCACGACTTTCTCTCCTAAAACTTTTTAAAAAACCAATAAAAGTTAACAGAAGCCTAATTGGCAGGATTCCTATGTGCAGATCTGGAAGTACATTTACACCCTAAATTGTTTTTACTCAGCAACTGAAAATGCTTCCCTGGTTTCTGCAACTCATTTGTATGATACACGGCAGTTAATAGAACACTTAGGAGAGTTATTAAAAATGCTCATTCCATACTATCTTTGCCATTTTTATATTATACCAAGGGGAGTGAAGCTCACTAATGCAGTACTAAAGCCCTTCAGAGTTCTGACTACTGTACTTTTCTTGCTTGGTTCATGTACCATGAGTTCATATAATGTGGTCTGAATGAAAAGAGAAGAAATATAATAAGGAAGGTCTCCACTGACTTAAACTTGTGCTTGGTCATTCAGTCAAGATCGGGTAGAAAGGAAGCTGACCAGAAGCGCATGGCATGTCCTTCTATATTCATCCATAGGAATGCAACTGTGGTTAAATATTACAGATTAATAATATGGTATTTGTGCATTACCTACTGTGGTGGGCTGACCTTGACTGGCCGCCGGGTGCCCACCGAGCTGCTCTCTCACTCCCCTTCCTCAGCAGGACAGGGGAAGAAAATAACATGAAAATCTCGTGGGTTGAGAATAAGGACAGGAAGATTGCTCAACAATTACTGTCACGGGCAAAACAGGCTCGACTTGGGGAAGATTAATTTAATTTATTGCCAATTAATAACAGAGCAGGATAGTGAGAAATAAAAAACAAACCTAAAACCACCTTCTTCCCCCCCCGCCTTCTTCCCAGGCCTTCTTCACTCCTGACTCTTCTACATCCTCCTCTCCTCTGACCAGTGCAGGGGAATGGGGAACGGGGGTTGTGGTCTGTTCATAACACTTCATCTCTGCCACTCCTCCCTCCTCACGCTCGTCCCCTGCTTCAGCTTGCGGTCACTCCCACAGGATACAGTCCTTCATGAACTGCTCCAATATGGGTCCTTCCCACAGGCTGCAGTTCTTCAAGAGCTGCTCCAGCGTGGGTCCTTTTCAGGGGACACAGCCCTTCAGGAATAGCCTGCTCCAGTGTGGGCTGCAGTCCCTGCCAGAAAACCTGTTCCTGCATGGGCTCCTTTGTGCGGGCCACAGCTCCTGCCAGGAGTCTGCTCCAGCTTCGGCTTTCCATGGGTTGCAGCCTCCTTCAGGGCATGTCTGCCTGCTCCAGCCTGGGCTCCTCCACGGGCTGCAGGGTGGATATCTGCTCCAACGTGGTCCTCCACGGGCTGCAGGGGAATCTCTGCTGCAGCACCTGGAGCACCTCCTCTTCCTCCTTCCTCATGAACCTTGGTGTCTGCAGGGCAGTTTCTCTCACATTTTTTTCACTCCTCTCACAGATGCTGCGCAGCATTTTTCACCCTTTCTTCAATACACTGTCACAGAGGAGCCACCAGCATCGCTGACAGGCTCACCTTTGGGCAGCAGCGGGTCTATCTTGAAGGCAGCTGGAACTGGCTCTGTCTGACATGGGGGCAGCTCCTGGTCTCTTCTCACAGAAGCCAGCTGTGCAGCCCCCCTGCTACCAAAACCTTGCCATGTAAGCCCAATACATTTACCTTTTCATCACATCAAATAAAACTCCACATCTTTCTACATTTAGGATAATTATAGAGTCGCTCACCCTGCTGGACTGAAAAGGATCCCTAGTTGTTCTCTTTCTCCTCTGCCTCTGATGCACAGACATTACAGGCCTTATTGCTACTCCTGGATAATTCACAGCCTGAAGGACTGTCTCCTTAATTTCCTACATCCCCTGCCAGGGATATCAAAATCCCAGAAAAGGATAAAATGGAGAAATGCAGCCAATTGCAAAATGTGCTCATCAGTTGTTAAATTTTAAGTGCTAATATCTGACACAAGAAAATGGAGGACTGTGTAGTGTGATCTCAGGCATTTTGTACTGGCACATGAAGAATGCAGCTGCGCTGATGTTTAAGGAGAAGTCCCCAAGCAGCACTGTTGATCATTTAATGAAAAGTTCTGCTCAGAATCTAATTGCCTTTAAAAGAAAAATAGTTTAACACCATCCTGATTTTTAAAGAGAGGAAAAGAAAGTAGAGATTATACAGTCCCCCAATAAGCATCAATCCCGCTCGTGCTGCAGCTACAGCATTCCGTACACCCAGTTTTTAAAAGGATATGGCAGAGGCAGGAAACAAGATGAATAGGAGCCTGATGTGGTTTCTGTATGAAAGGAACCAAAGAGAATGGAACAGTTGAGCACAGAGAGGAGATGAATAGGAACAGGCAAACTGCTGTACTTAGAGTAGTATTTTATAAAGAAGGAAAATGAGATGCTCATAGATATCATAGAGTACATTGAATTATTCTGAAAGACTGGTAAAAGGAAATACCCTCTACATACACTGCAATTAGTCTCGTTGTATCAAGATAATATCAATGTAAATCCCTAGTATGATCCAAAAGAGGATGCTTCAGAGAGTCCAGCTCCTGATCTGAATCTGAACTTTATAGCTGGAATGAACTTGAATGTATCTGTTAAAAAGTATTAAGACTTGTCAGAGAGAGAATATATGTTGCAGAAACAAGTATACACAAATGACATCTGTATTTCATGTTTATCTTCTTGTCTGCACTCTACATGAAGGCCATAGTTCCCATTTAACATGACATCACTTATCAATGAAGTCTGAAAAGAGAATGCCATTTCAAAGAAAACTTTTGCCCTTGACAGTGGCAATACGTGCAGAGGCAGCTGTAAATGGTTAAGGACTATTTGCCTAAAGAGATCCATAGGAGTAGAAGTTATTCTTTAAATTTGTATCTCATTTCATCCAAAATAATGTAGAAGGGTCAGCAAGGCCTAAATCCCGGTGCTTATGCAAACGCTGATAAGTAGCAGGCAGCATTGTGCAGTGCAGTGTGGCCAGCTGCACCCTTGAGCTCATTACATTCCATTGATCAGGCCATTAGGAACTCCCCAGAAGAACTCACATCAACAAAAATTTCCACCTTGTTAAAACAGAAGGCCAGTCCCCCTTCCTCAGGTGATCTTTCACCCCAGTGTTGGTGTGCCTGCAGGACTGCACACGAACATCCTCCTACCAGAGTAAATTGCAAAAGATGGTGCGCAATCAATAATGGTTTGGATTAGTGGTAGCTACAGCAGGGCAAAATTAAAGCCCCACTGCAGACGAACCCCAGCTGAGATCTATGAGGCATTCAAAGTGGGCCAGGATGTTTTATTGGTAAGGCAGGTCAATGAACATGTAATTGATTTTAATTAGCACTCTGTTAAACTCTTCACATGCAGCCAGCTGTTAGCTCCATCACCAGCAGGTGAGTTTCATAAAAAAAGACATGTACAAAATACTTCCCTGCAACATGAAAACTCGAAAGCAAATGATTTCTAAGCTGGTCCTTAGATGTAGAAACTTTCACCAGTTGTTCATTAGTATGAAGGGCAAACATTCCAGCATCACTGGCAGCTGGATTTTTAAGGTAGCTTTTGATCCTTGGGGGGCTAATGAACATTAAATAATGACATATAAACCCAAACCACATTGTGCTGGATAATCTTTCTGCAACCAGACAGTTACACCCACATAACACAGTGATGTGACTATTGATTACATTACAGGCTAAGCCATGGCTATTTAATTAATTTCTGTTGAGGTCTACGAGGTAATTTGCTGAGGAATGCTCTGCAGGAAGCACTGTGGCAGCTACTATATGTTGACTTCAGAGGTGGTAACTCCGACAGTGGCCAGCAGCTATTCCCCAGGAGACCGAGAGGATGCTAGAAGATACAGGATCTCTGCAGGACTGTAAGAGACATCTCATGTCTTGGTGCAGCCTGGGTGAGATTTACTCATGGGCCAAATCAAGTTGAAAATCTACTGTTAAGGTAGCTCTGGTTTCAGCACTCAGATCTTCTGCCTTAAGTGGTTCCTTTCGCCCTCACATTCCCTGCTTGTCTCCTTCTCCGTAGTTTTGACCATCTCACATGCTTTCCTCACTTTCTGTTCTCACCACACTGTGGAGGTGCTATTCCATACAGCACCTTGTTATATACTTTCCAATATTACAGATGAGGAGGTGATGCCCTAAAGTGAAGGTCCCTAAGCATGTGCAAGTACCTCAGCCCCATTAGTTACAGCAAGATTTATAAACTAAATCCATTAAAAAAATCATGGAAGGTTTTAGAGCTGCAGCTATCAGTGCCAAAATCCCACATTAGGTCATCCAATCACCACCTTTCAGCTCCCGTCTCAAACCCTTTAGGAGTTTTCTATATAGAAGTGTCTACATCTTCAGTTTTAATTTCATTAAGACCCTTAAGGGCTGCCCCCGCGCACTTTACTCTTGACAGAGCTGAGCAAGTTGGCACCAATTTCATGCATCAGCCCAGCTGTTGCTCATGGAGCAGACATTTCTCCACACCTCTCCTCTTTGCATGACTCAACACAAAAAGCGCTCTGAGCGCCAGCCAGCAAGCTGGACGCTACATAAAGGCCACTCAAAGAGCAGCGTGGTTGGTGAGGGCACTGTTCCCTGTGCTGCTTTTCCAAGGTGTTAGGTGTCAGGGGGAGATGGAGGAGTAATCCCTTCCTCTGCCAGAGAAAACTTGGAAGCAGCCTTGAGGTGATGGCAGAGGGAAGGGGGAGAGGAGCGCTCATTACCTCCTGGGGAAGGGGTCCCACTTAGTGTGGAGTAATTATGTATGAAACAGGTCTCAGAGAGAGAGGAAATCCTAATCTTAAGGAGTGTCCCTCAAAGAGGAATGGCCCCAAATGCAGGTCTTTCTTCCAGCAAACACCTCACTAGTTGAGTTTATGGCAAAGGTGCATCCCATGCAAAAGGGAACGTCTGCAGCAGGATGAAGAGGGAGCAGATGTGGACACCCCCATGCACAGGGCACTACACCAGGTGGTAAAAATCACCATTCAAATCATCTCAGGCAGCCAAGGAAATGGTACAGAGATCACCCCAGGGGAGCCGAGCAGGACAGCATCTGTGCTGCACAAGAGGGAGCAGATTCTCGCTGGTCTTCAGAGAGGCTCCAGTGTTCCATTGCAGGGGATTTGGGCTTGTAAGTGGGTGAAAAAATTCTCTGTAGCATGAAGTAAAGTGCCTACATCCTGGAGCAGGTTGGACACTGCCCTGACATCTCTTGAACAGATGCCAGCTCTGCCGGACCACTGTGGACCCTGTTCTGCCCCTGGTGTGCTTACCACCTGCATTTGCTGCAGGGAAAGCATGGGTCACCGAACCCAGGGCTGCAGACATAGCTCAGACCTAAGGACCAGGGTTGCTAAGGAAAAGCATGCTGTTGGAGCGTGACTCCTTCTGTGCTCTCCCAGAAGGACCTTGGCCACTTTGGACCTTTGCTGGCAGACGTTTGGATACTACAAAGAGCTGCCATCAGAGGTCCTGAAAATTCGTATTAGGGCCAAGAGCTGTGTACCTGGGTCCCGAGGAGCTTCCCATGTCCTGGGCACGCAGAAAGTCTGTGGTGGAGCTGGGGGTTTGTCCTGAGCCTCAAGCTGGAATGACTGAACCACTTTTCGTCCTTCTCAACTCGCTGGAGACAAGAAAAAAATGAGTTTTAGACTTGGCATTTAGTGCTCAGGCAGCCCCTGAGTTGTCATAGATTTAATTCAGGTACACCAATAGTCCACAGACTAAATTCCATCAAATATCTAGGGCTACTGATGAAAGGTAGCTGGCATTTTTCAAATTTCACTGAAAAAAATCATTGTGGTAAAGCTTTTCCCATTCTTTACAGGAAAAAAAATTTGTTCATTTTCATTTGTCAAGTATTCCTTCCTGTTTTTTAATGCAAGCCAGTAATGGATTATGCAGGCTTCATCCCAGTTACTCTGTGGATGAAGGATCTACAGTCAGGGCTTTTAATTGGGAACTTTTCAAATACACTCATTTTCAAATACATAAATAGATAATCTCAGAAGCAGCTAAACTCAGTATTAGTAGCTGAATTAAACTTGCATATTTCTGAAGTTCACAGTCCCATTGCCTGAGGAAAGAGTAAGAGAGTGTGAGACATTATAAAGTGGCAGGGAAATACTGAATTGGTTGGAAAAGCTGCCTTTCCCCTTTTGGTACTAGCGCTTGCTGTGACAGCACCCAGCAGAGCTTGGCTTTGGTACCAGAATGTACCAAAATGTAATTGCTACAACGGTGACCAGCCTGATACATGGACCTATGCTGTGGGGAATTTTTTCCCTGGACATGAAAGAGAACAGAAACTTTTAACTGAACCAAGCTGAAATGTAGACGCCATGGTCCATGGTCCAGGCCAGCTTGGAAGAAAGGATGAGGTTAAAAGCCATGTTGTGTGAGATCCATTTTGCCGCCTTTTCTATTCACTTATCACCACCTACACAATGACTAGTTAAATCCTCATGGGGATAACCACTGCATAGATTTTTTCTGGCAGCTGAAGTGAAACTTTATTGATTTGACAGCATCTCAACTAAATCACATACAGATCTAGAATTCAAGATTTCCCTGACAAAAACCACAGTTTGAAGGGAACCCAGATGATTCTATCAATAGCAGGTGATAGCTGAATATCCAGAGGGAATGTATAAACCAGTAAATAGCTTTTCTGGGGGGTCAGAAGAGTGCCTATAAGAAACATGTGATAAATGTAGATTTCAAATTGCCTCTAAATTTGATTGTGCATGGAAGTCAGCTGAAACAGTGAATTGGACCAATTTTGAAATTTTAAAATTTTACTTCAGCAACAAGTATTTGCTTATTTGTTCAAAAGGGAAAAGGGAAATGGCACAAGATTGCCCATAAAAATTTGGAAAACAGTCTGAAAATAAGCCCTGGTGGTGTCAATATAGACTTTTGTAAGTTTTGTGTGGTATTGTGCCAGGCCCAACCAAGGAGAGAACCATTTTAGGCACAGTGGAATGGAGAAGATAGCTCCTACCTGGAAGAGCTTACTCTGACCAGCTGGGTTTGAGACTCATTTTTCTTTGCTGTTTGGCTTAATGATGTCTATAAATGTATAAAACAGCTCCACTGTTACTATTATTATAGTAGTATCACAATTTGCTATTTGATCTACAACTCTTACTTCACTACTGCTCCAAGAAATGATGGTGAGGTGGAGAAGCAGGCTGAGTCTCTCACAGAGCGTTTCCCCCCTGGAGCAGGAGGGGTGTGACTGGAAGCCAGAATCAGCTCCTCGGTCTGCTCCTGGGGCAGACAATTTAAACAGGCCTAGCGTATGGAAATAAATAACAGTTTTAGAAAGCTGGGAGTGGGTCACATCTCTTGGTTCATCAGCTCTAGCCCACAGCTCTCAGACAGTACTGTCTGAAAAGCCCTTTCAGAAGCTCATCAAGTGCCATCTTCCAGTCTGGTGGCTTTTTTGACCTCACTGTTAAAGGGCCGATCCAGAATCTAGTTTTGCTGAAGTCCTTTTTTGCACTTAACTTCCTCCCAGCTTTCATTTTCTGAGCATAAGCAAGCCAAAATCTTCCAGTCTTTTCTATTGCAAAGAGCTTCTGCACTCCTCATGCCATCATAGCATCCCTTCACAGCACATTTTCTGGGTTAAGTTCATTCTTCGTGAACTGGGATGACCCAAACTGTATGCAACATTCCAGTTTAAAACCATTTCACTATTTATAAGCACTTATAAATAGCAGTTTACCCAACTATTTATTTGATTGGGAACATAAGATATGGTCCCAGCCCCCAAAGGCTCTCAAGCCACCTCTTGCACTAAAAAACACACCCAAGAATATATGGCTAGACCATTGGTGAATAAACAATTATAACACCCTCACTTCTGAGTCTTTGAGGCTGCATTTTGCTTAGGCTAATTGCTCATTGAAAAGGGGATATGTGGGTTCGTTTCTGGACAATTAATCTATTTGGTGACAGTTCTAAACTCATGGTTACATCCTCTTGATCTCTTTTTAATTTAGCATGTGAACAAATGAGTCTCCATTCTAGTCTTCTGAAATTATCACGTTGGATTATCTGTCAATATATGTATTGGACAGTGTGTTTGTTCAACAGGTGTGCTGAACATGGAAAACTGTTGGTTATGTCCCTGTTTTTCAGGATAATGCTTATTAGCCTTCATGGCAAATTAAGACCTTCCCTGCTTCAGTAGTCCCACACTGACACTATCTCAAATGTAGTAATAACTTACAACTGATAAATGAAACACCAACCATCTAGTGGGTGGTCTCTAAGTAGGGAACCAGAAGACAAACTATTCCTAGCTTGCTTGCTTGCCTACGATATGAATAATGATTCTTTTACCCCTCAGTTGGGGTTTTTTTGTATGTGTGTGTATTTTCTTCTTGCCTTGTCTTCTTGGATTTTAAGGTGATTGGGGCATAGCAAACTACAATAGCAAGTAATTTGGCACAACAGGTATGTAACTGTAGAGCAAAACAGTCAGAACTGGGGACCCAAGAGCCGCAATATTCATCTCTCATTGTATGTAGCACATTTTGTTCTATGCATTTTGTTCTAGTCTGATTCAAAACACCAAAATCCCATTAGCAGACAGAGCACCTCTGTTTCTGGTTCAGTTTAATTCAAAAGCAATCCAGTTTGCTTTTTCCAAAACCATTCCTTGATGCAAACCAGACTGTGGTGAGTAGAGGTGGTCAGGAGACTTGCTTGAAAACTGCACTTCTGCTCTGAAATAAGGTATTAGTGTATACCTACATGCTCTTTCATTGTATTGTGTATTGTAAATGATCTCAGGCTGGAGCTTTCAAAAGCTAAAGCAACATAAGTAACCTAGAAAGACAGAGCAAATAGCAATACATGAACAGAATAGAGATAGAATAAAGATATGCTCCATATAATGAAACAACATTAGAGCAAACCTATGCACAAAGTCAACCTTATTAATCAAAATATGTCCATTTTGGGAATGTTTGCAATCTTGATAGAAAACGCTGGCATTCCTGAAATTACAGCCTTCTGAGTTCTTCATTTCATGATAATTAATTTTTCTCCTTTGTTGGAACAGAAACCCAAATATTAAAATACTAGGATCTGGCATAAGCCACAGTTCTCCCTTTTCAGTCAGTAACAAGTTCTTCTTTTCTAAAAATATGCAGACTGGACATTTTTATCATTTTCTACCTCACATTTTGTTATTTTAGATTGTGGTTTTTCATGAGTAAATAATTTTGGGCACATTGGGCCAAAAATTGGTGTTTGCATCTTGCAACTCCAAGAAAGAGCCAGTAATTCAGAAGACAATGCCAAAAACTAGATCAAAAACAAGATCTTCAGAGGTCTCCTCTCCAGCACCAAAGCCATCCAATCACAGCTGTTCCTGACTACCAAAGCAGGGCTTGATCACTGGGAATCAAAGATGGCAGTGATGCAAGTTGCATCTCTTTCTTCCTTCTTTAAATACTGTAGAAACTTGTTGACATTTTGGAGTTAAGTAGGAGAAAGCTGTGCTGAAAAGTAGCTTATTCCACAGAATTCACTTAATTTACTTGAAATCTTTTGCTTTCCTTGGATTTGTTCACCTATGTGGTAACTTGTGAATCTATCTTATTAGGCATTTGCTTTTTGCTATTAGGTGTGGAACGCATTTTGACAGCCACTGTCGCACAGGGTAAAGTTTGTATATAGTAAATGGAGGCTTAGCAGTTGCATATCATTCTCTACCCTGGAGAACCAAAAAATGATGATTCCTGATGCACACAGATGGCTTTTTATCTTCAGGGAAATACCAAGCAACTCTCTTTGCACCAGCCTCTGATGTTGTTAATGTTCATAATTACTATACATTTTCGTAACAGCATATTAAGTTTTTTCTTCTTTATAAGCATTTTCATTAGCCTTTGCTTACTTCCTAAAATGAACCCAAGTTCATTTTAGTTTGCTGCCACAATTTCTTTACTTTTCTTCACACTTGTAATCACCAATGAGTTGCTCTATTTTAAGCTAGGGCAAATGTCTGCTGAATGGTACTGCCTCCCTGTGAAGCTAGAGGGACCAGAGATTTGCAGGTTGTAAACAAGGTGTATAGCTTGCCAGGGTCAGGCACCCAGCAGCAGGTAAAAGGTCCTGTATAATCAAGGCTGGGTGATGGGTGTCCAAAGATTATATCTGCACAAAAGGTTGTTCTCAGAACATTTACCTGTTGGTGTCTAGACTACTTTGTTTTTAAAAAGAAGATTAAAGAGTGAAAATAATGTTTCCTTCCTGACGCATCTAGATGGAGGATGAATTTAGCTCATTTCCTTTGCACCATCAAGACATATCCGGTGGTGTATCAGACATACCATGCACACACCTTGTGAAAGCCTCAAGAGTAATGCAAACCCAGGAGCTTACATATGAAAGCAGCGGGAACATTCAGAAAGACAATGTTTCAGCCTATCAGTCTTGATAAAGGCCCAGATGGGTAAAAATGTCAGCTTTATGTGTGTTCCAGCCACTCTCAATCAATCTACTTTCGTATGTAGGTTACTGAGTGTGTCTTCCCCAAAGCCTTGAAGGCTTTAAATCTTGTGCCCAGAGTGATGCCATTATTTTCATGATAAAATTGATCCAGGCAGACATCAACTTTCATTTTCACGGTACTAGACTGGTGGGATTGTACTTTTCAGCTCAATGGTTCTAGAAATTCACATTGCAGTGGTCATGTATTAAATTGATTCTCCTTTGCTTTATATATCGCTAATGCTGCACAGGAGTAGTAGAGGGTTTTTTTTCCTTTCTGCCCACATTTGGTATGATGTAACTGAATTGCTCAAAACTGGGGCAATTTAATAATCTTTCCACAAGGTCTTACAGTGAGTGCAATTAATGTATTATAATTTGATCATTGTATTACTAAATGCACTGAAAAGGATTCAAGGATGAAGGGAGAAAAATAACATTTTAAGGCCTGATGTGTAGCATGCTTTCCCTGTTTTCTTGTCTTTTCCCACATCTGGTTCTGTCCCTTTGTTTTCTCTTGGAAGTTCCACCTCCACTCCTATAGCCTCTACTGCCATCATATACTGTATTTATAACTCATTGTATAAATGCTTTTTTGTCTCCTTCCAATCTTTTCCCACTTCTCTCAAAACACTTCTCATCAACTCACACCTCTTGTTCATGCCAAGCAGATTTTGTCCTGCAAATTGTCCTGTCCTTGGACTCCACCACCAGTACCTTGCAAAATCCTCATACAGTAGCACGGCTCTGGGCATCACAAAGTGCAGGACAAAATCACTAAATGTCTTTACCGCACAAGAGAAAATGGAAGGAAATCTGCAAGCAGGTAACAACCTCTGTTCAAGAGAGCAGACAGAAGGTTCAAGTACAGTGTTGTCCAGTTAGGTGGTGGGTTTTGTAGGGTGAGGGCTCCTTGGCAGTCAAGCAGCTTGCTGGGGTGGGAAAGGCAGAAAGCTGCTCTTGACACTATCACACGTCTTAAAACTCCTGGGGATTTTCAGGTCACTGCCCAGTTTTAGTTTATATCCACCTTCTTGTTAGACATTAAAATAACTTTTTTCTTTGACATACTCTGAACATGGGGAATTTACTTACAGATTTAAACCTTCACCGATCCGTGTGGAGTTGGTCAATGAGTGGTGTCTTTCCATTCTATTTTACACAGATCCCTTCTCAGAAAACAACTGCAAAATTAAATACATTTTAAGGCTTTAAAACTTTTCTTGAGGTCTTTATAGGCATAAACACATGCCTCTGTATTTATATGCTAGTGTCATAGCATATCCATGCATCCATGATAGCTAAGATCAATGTGTTTGTTGCAGGGAGAATAGCATTCTCCTTAAATCCTTGAGGCATTGAAAACATTTCCAGGGGATGCCTTTTGGTTTCTGTAGAACCCTGCTGCTTCCATCTCTATCAAAGTATGTGACACTTCTCCTGAGGATTTGCTTCTGCAGAAACACTGGTGTTAATTCTCAGCAACTCTGCATGTCCAACCTGCTGTGAAAATTACAGAAACTCAGAGCTGTTCTAATTTATTCTGTGCTTCCCACTGCCTCCGAGGGAGCAACTCTCCAGCATTGTCCCATTTCTTCTCCCTGTTTCCTTCCCTAATGTCTCTTGGACTTTACAAGGGGGGTAGATAGAAGTCATAACGCTGCATATCTACCAAAAGCAGGGAGTCCCTGAGTGCAACAGCTACATCCTACTGTGAAGATCCACTGCCACCAAAGCCCCTTAACTTAAGCAAGTTAATACAAAGGTTCCCTAAAGTAGCAGAGTCTCAAGTCTATTTTCTTAATAGAAATAATTGTTCAAGCAGCTTGTGAAAGTGGGAGTAAATGTTGATGTTCAGTGCTAGAAGGGTAAGATGGAAAATTCCTTTCCTTACTGAGCAATGTTTTAGCTATTCATGCAGACCTTTTATGCTGACCTGAAACAGGAGGAAGACTAGACTGTTATATACATTTCCCATTTCACTAGCCTTGTACTGGATTTTCATAGCTAAACTTCTCTAGTGTAAATCCATAATTTAAATAACACTGGAACACCAAAACAAATCAAGCTTCCCTTCCCAGGACCACAGGATGCCTCAAAGTCTAGATCCAAACCCAAACTGCCCCAAAGTTCTGAGAAGCTCAGGTGTGGCCACATTATTTATTAAAAGGGGACTTTTTCTCATGTAACTCCCTAAGTCTGGTGCTATCAAACACAGAATTATTTGACTGGGAAGCCATTGCATCAGGGGTGTGGAGAGCATTATCTATCATACTTGAAGCCAGCCCACCGATACTTGAGACTTTTCAGGCCATTCTGGATTAATGTCGTTCAAATTAAGGACTCTTAGCAAATTTATTGGTAGGAATATTCTGATTAGACATATACCAGTCCTGACTCTATGCCAGTGGCTTCAACACCCACACTTTTCCCATCCTCTAGCCTCTCTATCTTCATTTCACTCCTGAACCATCAATCTTCCTTCTCCTAGTCCTTTCTTTCATCCTGTTTTCCTTCAAAATTCTCTCTCCTTTCCTTTTTCTTGTCTTTCTTAACCTATTAAAAAAGAAATTAAACTAACATGACATTTACTACTGCTGTGACATACATCTTCATGGTGACATCCCTTCCCAATACTGTACCTGGATTGTTTTTGTAGACTTACGGCACAGACTATATTCCACTTTCTGTGCAGTATAGCACAACAAGGCCTGAATTTTCAGTTGGCCCTTATGAATTATGGATGATTATTGCTCATTATTAACTACATTAAAATTTCTAGAGCATCTCTTCTCACTGAGATCTTGATCCAAAGATCACTGAAGCTAGAGGAAGGACTCCTGCTGATGTGAATGGCCTTACATTAGATCTGGGGACTGTGGTTGATATAGCCTGAAATGAGAACTCAACACTTGGGAAGCCAGTGCACACTAAATCAAATCTTTTGAGGATGAGTCATCACTATACTCAGCTCTGCTCAGTCACATTTAATAATAGTGTTACAGATTTCCCAAAGTAGTCTTTTATATCTGCATAAAAATGTAAAGAAGCAAATACTGAATCAGCTTGTTGTATAATGAAGAGGGTAGAATTGTGCACCTTTTACCACTGTGATTCTTGTATCTCCTTTCAATTAAACATTCAGAGTTGGTGCTTTTGAAATAGAAAGCAGTTTTCTTAAGGGATAACAACACTGCAGGGCTTGAAATTACACAACTGAATAAGAATATTGAGAAGGCTGCATACATCTCCCAGTCAAACACTTCCAAGTAACCATCATCAGTAACTGAACATAGTCCCCCAGCCCATCTTGATATGAATATGGTTTTCAGAAAGTACTGGCTCATGCAGCACTGTTGCAATAAAAATATCTATTTATAGACTTCTAATAGTTTCTCTGCCACAGTTGCAAATTCTGACTTCATTCTCATGCCCCACTAAGGCATTATTTGCTTACGGAGGAAGTGCAGAAATATGAGGGAAAACAACCGATTAAAAAAAATAATTCTATTTGATTTCATCACTTGGTATGCATTACTTTGTGGCTATTCAAAGGATGATGTAAAGCATCAAACCACAGTTGTCCAATATACCCTGCAAGTTCTGGGATTTCAGATGGGCTGATAGGTGCTAACTTCTCCCAGGACCACACCCTGCTACAGGAAGAGAAGTTGAGCTGAGTTCCCTGAGGTCAGCTCCAACGGGAGACGGAGCTCATTTGGCATTTTGTGGGTTTTGTGTTGGCTTTTTTGCACAGGAGGTCTCTCTGCCCGATCAAGCACTGAGAAAAAAGACCTGGGAAGGGCTCTCAGGTCCTTTGTGTAAGAGAGAGCCCAAAAGTAAGATTTCCAAAAAAATGCCAATACAGGAAAAAAACATTATGTGGATAGGCACAGTGTAGGGAGATATGTTTTGTAGTGACCTAGTCATAAGAACTCCACACTTTAGAATAGCAGTAAGACAAAAATCCACAGTGAAACAGAGTCTAACTAGTTAATGGGAGACTGACTAGATCACTACAGACAGAGTGATCACTGTAAATGTGTCGGTGACTGTAAACAAATATTAGGAGTCTAAAAACTAGGATGGATGAGCTGAAATGCCTGGTTTAAAATGAAAGTATCCCTATATTCGCACCTACGATTTAGGGACGTAAAGATGATTTACTGAGACATTGTAAAGCTATGATACAAAGGAGACTCAGTCAACAAGTTGATTCATTTTTTAAAGGACTGGGAAATACAAGATTAAATAATCATCTTAGAAATAACTTGGGACATAGCTTAGAATTCCACACACATTAGGAGCACAGAGTTACAGTCTTCCACAACCTGCTAAGGAAGGGAGATTAACAAATCTGTGAATGTATACAGTGATCAGACGCTCCCACATAAACATGCTACATCTCTGAATCAGTTGTAACACAAGGGCTAATTTTCAGACATGGGAAACAATTCCTCCTCAGAGCAGCTAGTCTGAGCATTTGCAAGAAGAGGAGTAAATTGTAGTTTTACTTGGTTTTAAGTAGGACTTGAAAAAAGGTTCAAGATGCAACCGTGACCCTATACTAGTGACTATAATGCATTTAAATTCAGTGTCTTTTCCTTTCAGATGAAAAATTTTTAAAAAATCACACTAAGTAACATTTGATTTTTAAAAGCAGAGCTACATAAAATTGAAGAAATAATTTAAAGCAAAATAAAGGGAGCTGCTAAAATAGATAAAATGCTGTTGTGGAGGCTGTATAAAGACTCCACATCAGAAGCTAAGGTTAAAGATATATTAATCCAAAAGATCCAACATGCCCGTATGGATAAACTTTAGAGTAAAAGAGACTATTAGGAGTAAAAAGGCATTTTTCAAAAAAGGGAAATGCATGCATAGGTGAGGAAATAGACAAGAATATGAACTTTTAAATATAAAAATGCATCTAAATATATATATATGCATGCTAAAATATAAAATATACTAATGCAAGACAAGAAAGACTGAGGAGCATCTACCTCTATAGCAAGTAGAAAGCCTACAAGAAAGTTCATGGGATCAAAAATCATCAAAGACAAGCACATCACAAAAAGTTAACCAACTTATTTGCAGTAGCATGCATATCAGAAGCCAGAAGGTTTTCACACCAAAGTAACCCTACATGGGGAATGAGCTTGAAAGGTCTACTGCAAAAAAGTGTCAGTGAAGATGTTTCAGAGAAAATTAATTATTCAAATCAGGAGGTAGGAGTTTTTGGTTTTTTTTTACCTAAAAGCTCCAAAATAACTCAAATATGAAGTTGATCGCAACTAATTTTGAACAATGGTTTATCCAACAGTCCTGTTTCACAAGACAGGACTGAAAAATGGCACTATGACAGTAGTCTTTAGGAAAGCCTTGCAGGGGCGATCCTGGGAACTGCAGACCAGTAAACCTGACTTCTGCACCAGGAAAATGCTTAAAGCTATAATAAAGAGTAGAATTGGCAGACACAGGAATAAATAAATTTGGGGAAAAGTCAACACCTATTAGTCCTCTTGAATCTATTTTGAAGAAGTCAGTGAGTGCACCAATAAGTGGCATTCAGTTCACCTAGTAGGGTTTATCGGTGGCTACAAAGCATGATGAAACTTCCAGTTCACAAACCCACTAGGCTTTCAATTGATGGAAGATGGATGTCTTTTCTGGTTTTATAAGGCAGCACATGATGATTTCCCAAGGCTCTCTGTGGTATGCCTGTCTCCACTCCACCAAAGCGAATGGGAGTCTTGTTAGGAGCAGAACGAGGCTGAGAGATTTTAAGCTTTTTTCTGTTTTGCCTATGCATTTGCAGTGGCACATCTTTCCTCCTCTTGTACTGCTTCCGTATACACTTTATTTATTATCTTTCTTGTCTTCATTTTAATGAGTTATTTTTATTTGAATTCTATTTTTCAGTTGCTTATCACCCCAAGCATCTCTGCAGGAGAGTGGGGCATACTGTGCCCTTTATAAATCAAATATTAATTACATTATTAATTATTATTATGTTCAGTTCCCTGGAAAGTTTTATACAAAGACAGTTAAAATGCGTATATTCTCTAAGGTATGTCTGTAGAGTGATTATGGACTTCACGCTTATACAAAGCTATTGATTTCTTTCATGTACTCTGGTCTATAATACCATGTTCTGTTCCAAATAGACACTATTTTAATATGTTCATCCCCTTTATGATCAAGTTCTGTATAAAATTTAATGGAAAGGAAAAAATGGAAAGAAATTATGGAAAGCTTCATAATTTCTCACACATAGACAGAAATTTGTTTCTTGAAAAAACTCTGTTCCCTTGGGAAGCAGAGAAATTGTATTTAACCTTTGTTTTCATTAGTTGTTCTATATTGCCATTTTGCTTCCACGCAACGCAATGATGAAAATGCTGCTTTGGCTGTGGTTGCCACCTCAACAACAGCCTGGGGCCATGGGGAGTTTACACTCTGTAATTTATTTCAGAGGTGCTTGTGAACCCTTTGGGATTTTTGTGCCTCCCAGTTTTCCTTCAGAAGCTGAAGAGCAGCGCCTGCATGTTGGAGGGTGAGTACAGCCCTCCCTGGCCTCGGGGACACCCCGCGCTTGCCCCACTACTGGGGGTTCACAGCATTCAAAGGGATGGAACTTCCCTCTGAACATTTTCTCCCATTCAGTAAAGCTATGAAGGCGGAGGCTTATGAAAACCCCAAAAGGCAGAGAGGAAGTGAGGGCCACGGAAATCCAGGGTGACAAGAGGGGTGCAAACAGTGTGGGCTGGAGACCTTTATCCATGGGGCTTCTCCAAAAGCATCTCTCCAGCGTGGCAACTCACACTCCTGGGGACCACAGACACAGAAAATGGGGCTCCCTGCACCAGGGACGGTTTGGCCGCATCCTCCTTCTCTCTGACTCAAGCACTGTTCTGTTCCTCCTTCTCCTGATCCTCATGTCGCAGTGGTGAGGGAGGAAGATCTTTGTTAAAAGGATCAATTTGAGAGAGCAATTCACATTCTCAGCAGTACCCGAAGTTCATCTAATCCTATCAAACCTCATTGCTACTGTCATAACATACATTCCTCAGCAGTAATCAAAACAATACGAAACCACACAACATCCCCTCCAGGGAAAAGGGGTGTTCTGATTTGCAGATTAGAAATATTTTTTTAAAAGCCAAAGGTTGTCATCAATTCCTCTAAAAGCGATATTGGTTGACAACATGCAAGTAGAGAACTGCCTTCTCCTCATGCAAGAGTATGGATGCCATTTGCCTCACTGACAATTAACCCTCCCCTCTAGAAGAAGAAATCCATTTGCTTGTATGTCCATCCTTTAAACCATTTGACACCAGTAAGCATAGTTAAACCACCTCAGCCCCGTTTGTCAACTGGAGCGTGTGTGCAATTCTTGTAGGCATTTTAGAAGCCCTATTAAAACCTTCTGCTGCCTCTCCTGTAGTCCGTGGCTGTGGGCTGGTGAGAACAATGTGACGGAGAAGCACACTGTGGTAAATATTTGCACCATCATTTTCTTTTTTAGACAGGTTCTTTTTTTTAAAAGATATTGTACAACCTTTGGGTGTGCAATAACAACCTTTGGTTAGATCAGTCATTTTATGGCAAATCATGTAACTAATCGTCTTCAGTTATTTACATACGTTCACATGCAAAATAATAAATTATCATATTAATAACTATGGTGTGGTGAGGGCAGTACTGTCTGTCTGAGTTGTCCTAGTGGCCCAGGGTTTAGCACCTACCCCCTGATCAGGTTCAGACTCTAGATTTTGTACAGAATCTAGCTATTGATACCAGAGCCTTATATTTACACCTTAAGACTTCTCTTGAATATCAGGAGGAAGTGGTTGTCTGTGCCTATGCCTGCACTCCCACTGAGACAAGTTGGAAGTGAGGGAGACAAGGCTGTCCTTTCATCCTAACAGCAGGGCTAACCACTGCCAGGCATCAGCCAGTGCTGAAATGTGGTACAGCGGGTAAGTAAGAGCAACCCTCCGTAAAACGATGAAGTAGCACAATCCAGCTGTCACCACTGAGTTCGAAGTCCCATTAGAGAGATGGAAAACCACTGCTAGAGAGCAACCAAGTAAGTCATACTTTAGGTAGTTGGCAGACCAAGTAACCGTTGCTTGGAGGAAATGTCTTCAGCTGACATGGTGCAACAGGGGCTGGAGTCCTGGTCTGGACACATGCCAGGAGCCAGAGCAAAAGCAAAGCTTTTTCCTTCCAAGCAGCTTCAACACGTGAATGTGAGTGCTGCTGGAGGGGCACACCTTCAGTCCACAGGTCACTCCATCCAGCAGAGCCAGTGCAAGGAAGGAGGGGTGGCAGGAGATGTGAGCACCAGGGCTCGGGGGCTGAGCCAGCTGCCCTCGCTTGCCTCTGATGCCTAGATTTAGGGCGCTCTCCCATTACATGTCCTGCAGTAGCAAGTGAAGCACCATCCCAAAACACACAGCATGTGCTGAACACAGTCACTGGAGGCAGAAAGTGGCAGAAGAGGAAAGGCGTCACAGGCATCACAATGGGGTAGCAGGGCCCACAGAGGACTGCAGCGCTAAGTGACAGCAGCACTACCTCCGCTGCCCTTCTCTGGGGCTGAAGAGATCATCCTCAGCTCCAGAAGCTCGGCCCTGCTGGCCCTGAGCCAGCCCAGACCCTCTGCCCCAACTCTGCCCCTCATGTCAGGGGACTGCTGCTGAGCCACCCCACTGCAGTGCCGCTCAGCAGCTTGGCCACGTACTGGCTCATGCCACCACCTCGGCGGCACATCCAGAAACAGTCGTGGCCAATGGTAAGTAGCGGTTGTAAAGCAGGAATGTTCATGGGTTCAAACTTTAAGCTCTGTCCCTAAAATGAATTGGAAGCATCTGGCTGTTTTGCTGTCGGTGGGTAATGATGCAGCCGCGTCGCAAGCCCAGATGTGATTCTACATTCCTGCAGCTGTTCTGGTGGGAGTTTCAACACCCGAAACATCTGCTACTGGGAATCAGAGGCACGATACTTACATGGTCTTTTAGGGCTGTTATTTTTGTATGTTTGCGATTTTGTTTTTTCCTTTCCTTTGGAAAATACATTTTATTTATGTAACATCATTTTCCGTTTGTCCGGCAGTGACCGCTCCCCCAGTGAGAGGGATTCCCCACGTGAAGTTGTGCTACACATCTGCAGCACTGGGTGAGAAATGCAGCAGATTCAGGGTGGCACAAATGAGGTTTATGGGGGTTGACGCTGCAGAACATTATGGTCTGTCATGTAAATATATATGTAGGGAGCTGCTAAAATGAAGTCATTACTGTCTGTTGCATAAATATATATTTAGACCATCTTCATAATACAGAAATACCCGTCTATCAGGTAATTACATATTTAGACTGTGGGAGAAAAGGTTGTTTTGACATCCAGTAGTTACTTACATCTATTAAAAAAATAAACCAAGACAAAAGAGATGAGAAGACCATACCATGACTTTACAAGGACAAAAAAGGGAAGATGAAAGTGTGCAGGAGAAAGCAAACTCTGGGCTGTGGGGAGGTGGTAAAGCCTTATAATGCCCAGACTGATCTACTGTGTTTTGTAGGGAGGAAAAAACGCAGTCCAGCTGGGACCTCTAAATACCAGGATTAATCCTGAAGTGAACGTTCATGATTATATTACTCAAACCCATTAGAAACAGATTTTCTAATGGAAATGCTGACTTTGCACTGTAACACAAGCAGTCGATATTATAATTTCTTATTTCCTGTTACCATGGACAGTTAGTACACTGAAAAGAAACAGAGGACCTGGAAAATTTATACAAGAGACCAAGTCATGCCATTTGTTACCATGCTGTTAATTACACTTTGGTTCTCGCTGCGTGACTCAGTGCAGGATTGCCAGTCCCTGCATCTGGAAGCCATCCCCTGCCCTCTTGCTTCAGGCAGTTAATCCTACACCTTTTAGGCGCTGCAGAGGACATTCTACCCCGCCAAGTCTTCTGCATGCTGATCAACTCCCAAACACCCATGAAAGTGATAATGATCATGCCTCTGGTCCCCGTGTTACTGTATAGAAGTGAGACACCGGGAGGCCATGGTGGTGGTCGCAGGGCTGGTGGGAGGGTCCATCTCTGCAGGACCATCAGGCAGCACCACACCCAGGGGAAAGGGGGAAAAGCCAGAGCGGGTGGTAAGAGAAGTTGGGGACACCAAGGACAAGGTGGTAGGGGCAGCAAGAGAATGGGGGAAAAAGGCAAGAAATGAGAAGATGGGAAAGGTCAGTCAGAAAAGGAAGGCAGGCAGCCTGGAAAAACTGCTGCCCTCAGAAACATTGCCTTATTCATGCACTGCATGGTGGGGCTGCCTGGAGAAGAGCCACTTCTGGACAGGGTAAGGGCTCCTGGGACAAACTGGGAAGCCCTGAATTATCCACCCCAGCATAGGGAAACCATGAGGTAATGGAGCTGAAGGGGGAGGCAAGGGATCAGAGGGAAAGGTACATCAAAGAGATCAAGCAGAAATATTTTCTTCTTTTGCAGTAGGGGAGGAAGCCCCCATTTAACTTTTCCATGTTGTCTTTTTGGATTGTTTTCAAGAGAGGCACCCTGGGTTGCGTGCTATGTCTCAGGCAAAGAAACTCCAGCAAAGCAAGCCCGGCTCTTCTCTTTGGCATCTCAGTCAGCAGTAATTTATATTGCTGTTCCTCCTTAATAAAATCCATCGTGCACTCCAAAAGAGTAACTAGGACACTTAGTTTTTATTCCACATGCATCTCATTTGTCTTCAGCAGGTTCTTCCATAATCTCATCATTATTGCAATCACCCTCTGAGGACAGCTGACTTGCATTAATCAGCTAGGCCTCTCATCCCTCACTAGATTCTTTACAGTTTTACTGTGCCCTTGGGCATCCTAACTTTACTTGAAAAATTAATAAACCTCCCCTCTCTTATCTTACCTTATTAATGTCTGTCTTTGTAACCCATTATCCCTGCATCTCTTCGGTGACCATTTGAGGATGTGGTTACCACCAAAGGATTGTGCCCTGGTGAGGCAGCACACAAGAGTGCCCTACATAATTGAAAAAAAAAAAAAAAAAAAAGAGGGGTGGGGGTGATGAGAGAAAGAAGGAAAAAGACCATAAAAACTTTCAAGTCAAACATCATTGTTTACAAGACAGAATAAAAATACGGGAGTTGCTAAGAACCCAATATAGACTATTAAGACTCATCAAATAGTTCCTTCTTGCCTTATTCCTCTTTTCATGTAAGCAGCCTCCTGCCCTGCAGTCCCCCCATGCATACCCCAGCTCCCACCCTTCCCTTCATGCTCCCCTTCCCTCTCATGCACCCTATTAAATCTGACTCATTCATTTTAAATGTTTGGAAATCCTGGTACATTAATCACTTGTGTTTGCACACACTTTACGTGGGTTGTTGGTCATGGTCTGTAGTTATACTGGCTGTCTCCCTTGCTTACTTAAAAGTACAATCCAATTGAAAATAAAGATTTTGCAGGTTTGCTCATTTCACACAGCGATAGCAGCTGGTAAGTGTCTTTTGCAATTCATCAGAGGCCTCCCAGACCACCTGCTCTTGGCATCCTGCTAACAGCTGGCTCTGTGTAAGTACCATAAGCTATTATCTTACTCAATAAATAATGAAATAAAGAAAACAGGACAAAACCACGTCTTTGTAAATAACATACATTCATGACTAGCCACCTCCCCTGTTTCGGAGAAGAAGAAAATCAAATTAAAATCCTTTGCTGGATTTAGCAGTACCTTATGACAGAAGACGGAGATAAATCAACACAAATACATAGGGCTCTGTATTTTCTTTCTTTCTTTCTTTTTGAAACCTGCTCTATTTGTGAAAAGGCCATAGGGAGCTTTTATGAAACTTCAGCTAATGTCACCAGATGTCTCACTATTGAGAGGTGACTCTTGGTCTTTGAAAGACTGCCCCACTTAGGTTTTTTTGAAATGAACTTTCATCCTCTCTTTCTGGTCCCAAGAGTAGATATGAGGTCACTTTCTCCTCCCCAGCGCTCTGCTGCCCGTGAGGCTGCTGCTGGGTCTTCTCCGGGCTGGGGGAAGAGCTGCCAGCTTGTCAGGCAGGAGACAGGCTGGAGCTGAGATCGGAAGGGCCATGGGCTGCCGGAGCTAGAGCACGGAAAGCATCCCTGTGACTGGGAAGGAACTTCAGAGGTGAGAAGGAGGAAGGTGATGGGGGAAACGGTGCCAGCATATTCCCTCCAAAGATGAATAAAGGTTTTAATAGGGAAGTGCTGCATTTTGGGCACAAAGCCTGTATCTCATAAGGATTTTTATTTTTTAATCTATGAATTCTATGAGGTGTATCTAACAGATTTCTAACAAAGGCAATAAATAAATGCAATCTGTTGCATGAATGATTTATATCAGCACAATTTAAATTTAGGGTCTGATTTATCTTATTTTTTTTTAAATGGCCTCCTGTTTTATGTTTGCCATAAACTGAGGATGCGAGAGATGGCAGTTGGAGATCTGGCTGCCTGAGCAGCAGAAAAAACCAGGAAGTTCAGTGTCTGCCACGGTTTGCAGACACAGAGCCACACTTTCTCCTGCAGAGGAAAGCCTTGCTTGGAGGGCTGTCTCATTCCCTTTAATGGCAGTCCTCTTGTGGCAAGGTATTAATCACTGTGAGAAAGGATGCCTGACCCCAGCTCCTCTTATTGCAAGTGAGGACTGGGAGAGGAGTGTTCAAAAGCCGGCTCTTAACATCCTCTAAAAAAAATACTTGCAATGGTTTTCAGAAGGCCTGTTTTCTCCCTCTTGCCTTGCAACCACCATACAGGATTTGCTACTGAAACTGCAGACTGAGGCATCATTCCCTCTCCTTAAATCAGATGGAGCGCCTGACTCCAAAAGTGGAGTGGAAGGGAAGGAGCCCTCGTTTGATCCCATCTGTACCAAGCAGCACAGCTGAGCTGGCACTAGGATGTTTTAGTTTGCTCCTGTCATAGATCAGTGGCGAGTTAATACCTTTCTGACAGGGCGTGTAGCCAGGAGGGGGGTGAGGCTGGTACTCTGCCTCAGGGAGATGTCTCTGAAGGGCCCCTTAAAATCTTGTGATTGACAAGGCCATGCCATGCACTTCTAATGAAGCATTTAAATGCCCCGGTAAGTACAGCAAATGTGCATGACATCCCTGCAAGTTTTTCTGTTTCATTTCAACCTTCCTGCCCTTTCCAGTCTCTCTCTCCTCCTGTTTCCAAGAGCAGTCTATTCCAGAGGCCAATTCACACATAAACACGAGATGCAAACAAACCTGGCCAGCGCTTACCTCTCCTTTCAGTAGATGGTGGGGACAAACAGCCACAAAGAAAAGTCTTAAGAACAACACCAGTGGCTGGTTTCTGATAATGCATTCCAGGACTGGCTTCCAAGCCTGCGACATGCCAGACCATCTCTTTGGGCCATTGCTATTCCAGCAGCAGGGCGGCCCGTTGAGGGAGCATGGCTGGCCAGAGGCTTTATGGAGGGAACTGCTCACCCCAGGCTCTGCAGGCAGTGTTTTTCTGGTTAAATGGAAGCAAAGGAGCAATGGGCTTTGACAAGTGTTGAGCAGTTTGGCTGCTTCGATGAATCCTGCAAGGTCTCAGAAGAAAAACAGCAGAATGGGTGGCAGCACCTCTGTGGGTATCAATGGGATCTCCAGAGGGTGGAGAGAAAGGTCTAAATCAGTCTCAGACACTGAATGTTTTGTGACTCCTCTCCTGTGGCATTTATACACTTTTGCCGCTAAGGAGATGAATACTGTCCTACTGAACGTTATGTGGTTTCTTGTGCTTGCACTAAACTGGAGCCTGAAGCAAAAGCCCAGACCTCAATGTTCCTCCATTCTGCGTATCAGATTTTCTTTATGCCCTGTATCTTGCAGCTTTTTCTCTTTTTGCCACTAAGCATTTTCTGAAACTTGTGGCTAGAAGCTATAGTTTTTATGATATTTTTAGTACACTGCATGGTTGTTTAAAGTGCACCTTATAAAACTTCAGTCCTCAGCCAGCTCCCTATAAACTGGTTCTGTTTTACATCAACAGGCTTCAAACCTTCCTTGCGGTTCCCCACTGTCCCCTTTTAATAACGAGGCAATCTATAGCAACAATTTCTCTTGCATGTGGTGATGCAGCCTATTCAGAATTCAAGACAGGAGGCTTTTACTTTACTGTATTATTTCACCAAGACTAAAATCCTCCAGATACTATTTTCATTTTTAAGAGCAGCCTGGGTAAACACTGAAGATGGAATTAAGAATTTTGCTCTTGACAGAAAGAAGCCTGAATAAAATGAACGTGGGACATAGCATAACCTAGCCAGGAACCCAAAAAAATTAGCTAGCAAAAAAAAAAGCTAGCAATTCATTATGAGCACAGGCTCGTTCTATCATAACTCAGGCTCCAAATGTCCTGAAACACATGGGCAGTTCAGACTTCATTTCTGGTCTGGCCAAATCTGTGGTTGAACTGGTCTTTTGATATTAATTTTGAAGAGTTTGGCATTGCAGCCAGCAGCTTGTGTTTTTCTATAAAAAGCAATGATGGGCAAAGCTCAAAGGGTATGAGCTTTGGTTTACATCTGTCCTTCAACAGCAAAGATATTTCTTTGAGAGTTAAGTGAACTACTGCAAGATCTGCAAAACTGGGTCAGAAGCACCACTTTTTTTTGATGATATTGACTGCTTCTTTTCCATCAAGACAGAACTATACAAGTATCCTCTCCTGTATGATACTGATGTCTCTAATTAATATAATACAATACTTCTGTTGGAGACTGCCTAGAACACCCAGCCAAAGCCAGAACACCACTGCAGCAGGCACATGGTACATATATGTAATAAGAAACTCAATGCTGTGAAAAAATAGCCGTCAGTGAATCCCATTCATCACTTTTGTACCAACCTCAGTGGGTTTTCTTTTCTGCTTGGACAGGGGGCACATGCTTGCAAAACTGCAACTTCATTAGACTAAGGATGCCAGAAAGGAAGTATTTTTACTTTCTCTATCATTGTTATTGTTATTATTTTATTTCAGTGTTATTTTCACTGAGGGAATAGAGTATCAAACTCTCACTTGTGGAAGTTCTTCCCAGTCTCTTCTGAATATAATATTCCACTTCAGCACTTCAGCGCTTGCTTCCCTTTCTCCAAGCATTGTCATGCACAAGGAAACATGTTTTTCAAGCTGCCTGCAACTGTCATTGAAACTCCCATACTTTAGTTAAAAACTAAAAGTAAATGGAGGATATGGAGTATCAATGGGAGGTAGCACTCAAGCTGATGGTGCAGCACTGTTAATTACACAATACTTTTATTGAGCAATTCAGTGGTAATTCTTACTGCTATTCCTCCTTAATAAGATCCATTGTGCACCATAAAATAGTAACTAGGACACAGTTTGTATTCCACATGCATCTCATATCTCTTTAGCAGGTTCTTCCATATCCATAATCTCATCATTATTACTATTACCCTCAGAAGACAGTTGACTTGCATTAATCAGACAGGCTGCCATTCCCTTGCCAGATTTTCTGCAGTTTTATTGTGCTTTTGGACATTTTAATTAACTTGAAAAATTAATTAAAAATCTTACCTTATTAATATCTCCTTCCTTCCCCCTACTCAGTAATCTATTATCACTGTTTATCATCACTGACCATTCAATTCCAGAATGGTCTTGTAATGGGAGAGCACACCAGAATGCCCAGGTAATGCTAAAATGGTAGGGTGACTCTGAGATGTCTTAAAATGCTCAATTTGGTCTTTTACTTAAAGTATACATGACTGTCAGAGAAGCAAAACCAAACTGCTACAGCTCATTAAAGACTATTCCAATTCCTTCCCACTCACAATCCAGCTTAAATGCTCAGATCTTTCTTCTGTTCTTGTACAGTTGGTTGGAGATTGCCAGAAAATGGACTGAATGAAATGGCCAACTCATTTAAAGATGCCATGACACATCCCTGAAACTTGGTCACCAATCACATTAGTTGAAGTTTTACAATCTTCTTTATTAAAAAAAAGAAAATTAAACAGGGAGCTATAGAAATTAATGAGTCCATGGAAATTACTCTTAAAACATATGTAGTTTAATAGAGCAAAAAAGCCTTTCTACTATATTTTTAAAACAAGCTACAGAACTTGGTAAAGACAGTTGCCCAAACATTAAATTCTTTAGGGTGGTTTAACATTCTCAAGAGGCTGCAATGTTTTGTGCAAAAAAATACAGTGCTTGGCAGAAAGGGTATTTTTCATACACTTTTGTCTTCTCTGCCATGCTTCTCTCAATGGCTCAGCACTATTAATATGATTAAATCATGATTGCACTAGCATGAGCAGTTCCACTGGAGCCAGCTAGACTAACAGGAAAGAAGAGCACACCAAGCCACAAGGGTGCACAGGCTTGTCCTCAATATTTCTGTATGAGGTGCCAGCTGGGATCTCACCTCTGTTCTCCAACTCATACAAAGTGTGAATCCTGGACTGAAAGATTTGGAAACAGAACAGCAAATTTTTGATTCAGTGCACCATTATTTTGAATTGCCTGCTTTCAGTGACCATCCAACAATATGTCAGTGGAGCCTCTACATATTACCTCAGCTTTAAAACTTACTCAATGTTGTATCTTGGTCTTTTGTCAAGAAGGGCCAAGAGACACCTGAGCCAGTTCCTCAGGTTTCAGGAATGGCAGTCCTCAAGCTGCTGAAGTGACAGCCTATCTCCCCCCTTGCAACGGCTCATCTCCCTTTTCCCTGGGAAGGAGAGAGACAGTACCTGTTACTGTAATCATCCACATAGGGTTTCTATAGGGAAAATAAAGAAATAATCCCAGGTTCCTACAGATATTGCTTGTGATGCTGAACTTCTTTTAGAAAGAAATGGGACCTGCTGGAGACCTGGTGAGATTCAAGCTTTACTTTCTGAACAGTAAGGAAAGCTCGTCCCATCATAAAGGCACTTGGTTCATGGCTTAGGAGACATGGGTTAAATCACACCTATGGGCATCCTGTGTGTGCAAATAATTTAGACATTGCCTGTCTCTGTCCCTCACCTGTAATCAGAGCCATGTAAGCAGCTGTAACTAACACTACTGCACAATGGAGAGAGCCAACAGCAGGGAAAAAGTGAATTGATTATTGGTAATTTAAAAGAAAAAAAAGTTACAAGTTCCCAGCAGATAAAATACAAATATGCAGAGCAAGCACAGCACACTTGCAGCTCCTCCCAAACAGGACAATTCCAAGAGCTCTCCATAAAGGAGGATCATCCAAGAAAGAGATACCCAAACTGCCTGTGGTTTTAGTCCTTCTAAGAACAAAGAATTTGTTTTTTTAATTGGTGTCAGAGCTTCACACACAAAAGCATTCACCCACTTTTCATCCAAGTAAACACCCAGATTACCAGAAGACAAAGAAAAAAGAGTGACCAGTATAGCTTAATTCCTAACAAAAAGCACTTTGAGGTAGTTTAAAGCTGCACATCCTATCACAGCCAGGAGAGAAGCTTCTGAATTATTTAGTAACCTTGGGTCTTTCAAAAGGAGAAGAAACTCATTGCCTGGTTCCATGGGACTTAGATGAAGTTGTATGGGTAGGAGTATTAGATATTTATTCACCATGGACTTTGATAAATAATTTACCGGTCAACTGTGACTAACAAGATCACTGAATGGTGAAATCTCTGCAGTAAGCAAATAGAAATGTTTCCTCTGTCAACTGCACAGGTGAGGTCCCAAACTCACCAAAAGAAATCCAGGCTGCATTTTGTAAAAATCAGCCAGATAGCCAGAGAGCTTCATGGCAGTGGACGAAAGTATTCTGCTTCACAGTTATCATCATGGACCCAGTCTTAACCTGGCATACGGTAAATTCAGAGGTTTATTAATATAAGCCTGGACTACTAGATCAGAGGGGCCCTCTGCCCAGTACCGCAATGCTTTTTACACGGAGGTGTCACGGAGATGAGGAAAGTGTCTTGTTCTTACAGTGAACAAGCAAAAATCATATGAATCCTTCTGCTCAAAACCTGAGACAGACCACTTTCAGCTGTGCATACAGAAAGGGAGCTCTCCACTAACGCTGCTAAACGTACAGAAGAAGAATTTATGCACATTCCTAAATAGTGTATCTTTCTGGTTCTTTTTAAATAGATGGCCCAGAGGCCTTCTTTAAACCCCCTGTCCTGCTCTTCTTTTGAACTAACCCCACTTACACTCTTGCGGTTGCATGTGCGCATCGTCAAGCAACAGTGACATCAAGTGGTCTAGCTTAGCTGATCGCTAGCATTTTTCTTTCCTCGCTCATCCCGAGGGCAGGTATCGATCGTCATCAATCCTTTGTGTAAACAGATCTGAAATAAATCCAGTATCAGACATTTATCCTTTTGAGGGTATTGCTCATCAGCTTGATTTAAGTTATGTTTATATGTGAGCATAGTATGATTTACCAGAGACCTTCCAACTTTTCACTGTATGGTAGTTTAAAAGTTCTCTAGCAGAAATATACCTGTATAAACCTGACAGTAAGAAGATTAAGAGCACCTTCTCTCAACTGATCTATAGCATAGGTAGACCAATGAAGCAGGAATGAGTATTGTTTATTGTTTGTATTTCTTGAGTGCCTAGTATCCACCAGCAGAGATCAGGGCTCTCTTGTGCTAGACGCTGCAAACACATGAGGAAAAATGTTCCCAGCACCAAAATACCTTGTAGTCTTCCTGATGAGAAGTGAAAAAGGCAGAAGCAGTCAGCAGATGGGAAAGCATAAGACCAGGAAGAGACCAAAGCAACATAACAATGTAGTCCAGCCGTACCAGCTTCCTAAGTAAAAAGGAGGCATAAACCCCTCTTTTATGGCTACACAACCCATAAAAATATGAAGGCAATTGTGATCGCAGAACCACCACTGTTGGTTGAAGGTATCTGGTGATGGAATGAACTGCCATCAGAGATCCAATAAATCCAAGGTCTAACCATCGCCTGGGGCCACAGCCAAACCTTCCCCTTTTCCCTAGTGATACCTGCAATGGCAGGTCCACCTCTGCTTCTCAAAAACACAGCTGAAAATGTTTAGCCTTTCCCTCAAACTTACCAGCTCTTTGAAGATTTCAGAGAGATGTGCTAGCTGATGAGCACAAACTATTTTTAAGATATTTTCAGCATATCTGTACTGATTTATTCAATTTGCTATTTCTTATAAGCAATAAGACACCTGATATGTTTGGAGGGCCACAAATGCTACTTCAGTAAACTCCCCCTGAATCCTGAAAGTTTTCTGGGCCAAGCGTTAAATTCATAAAGGTATCCATTCCTCAAAGTACTCTGACCAGCATCAGACAGTAGGGCATGGAAAAGCAGTTGCTTAGCAGACAACGACTCCACGACACACATTTTCATCTAAATCACAGACTTTATGAGCCCTAGAAGCTTTAACACATGCCTTCAGTCCCTTTGGAGAGAGGGCTTAGCACAGCATAAGAGGAGGGTGAGCATATGCTAGTGAATGAAATGAAGATATCAATACAGAGAAATTAGATGCTTTTGAAAGGAGAATGTTTTCCTCCACACTCCTTCATCAGTGACTGTGATGGTGTATATGACATATACTTGCCATCTTTTCAGAGGTACCTTTGGGTTTCAGCAGCAGTGGGCATGGCTGCAAAGCAAACTGGGGGGGAAGTGATATCATGAGCATGCCAGCTTTACCTAGTAGTGGCAAGCATATGATCATGGAAGACACAAGGGAACACACTTCAAAAGGATGAATAAAGGTGGTAAGAAGAAGAAAGCTGCATGATCAGGGGTGCTTTTGATTTTTCTGTGGTGGTCACAGCCATATGACTGTACAGCCTCTCTAGTCTGGCTGCAGCTGTCCAACCTCCAAACTAGTCACTGGGCACACACCCGAGCCCCTGGTTGCCGGTGGGTATTGAAGCCTGTGCAGTGCACCTTCAGGGGTACTGATAGCCATGTTGGTTAACTGACACCTGGCACTGATTCCTCTTCTCGTGCTAAAATTACACCTTTGGTTTGCTGTGGAGGTACATCCATGGCACCACTTGGTTCCTTTGCATCAGAAGCGCAGTATGAGCGAGCTGGATTTCCTGCTAGAGGAAAGCATAAGGGGCTGGGTTGACCATGGTCTTGTCCCACGTTTCTTTTCTATTTCCTAACATTTAAATTGGCAGATTCCCATTTCCTTCCCCCTATAGTGAGAAGTCAGCTGGTTTGGATACCAATGTGTACTGGTAGAGCCCTTGTATAGATTCCCGAGGCCCCAAGTCCAGCTGAGCAAAACAGAGTGACCTGTATGGCACATGCACAGCAAACACAGTGCCACAGCGGGGGTAAAAGAGCCCTTTGGAGCTGAGAGGCCCACATTACGGGCCCCACCGCCCCATGCTGTAAGACAGCCCTGGTTATTGCTGAGTACAGGTGCAAGTGAGAGAACATGTTCCTCGTTATTAGCTATTCACCATGTGTGCTCCAACATTCATTAGTCTCCTGTTTAACTAGAGTTATTCAAGTAAGGAGCAGAGACAATACCGTATGACTTATGTGAACACTCACACACTATGAATAATGAATAGCGAATAGCCAAAGTGAACCTCTCACTGGACTGAAAATGCTTTGTCCAAGCTGTTTAACAAATACTTAGGAATAATATTCCCATTGACAGAAACTGGATCTTGTTGAGGAATAACTGATGCATGCACAGAAGAAAAGGAAAAAAAATAATACTCCCCCACATCACCCCAATTTACTGAATTTACTCACCGTGAATAATCTCAGTAGGCTCTGCTTTCCTGCAACTATGCGAATCCTCCCTTGGATCCACAAGAGGGGGAAATATAGCTTTATATATCTACACACCATCCTTTTTTTGTTGCTGTTATGGCTTTTTGTAGTTTTTTAGACAGTAGCAGTACGGAAATAATTTCCTCTGACAGAAGACTGTTAAGTGGAGGCACAGTGGAAAAGTAGGACAACGTTGCAGCCACGCAGGGGTTCGTTCACCCTTTTGGGCTTCGTTGGGGGGGATGTTCCTTCCAGTAGCAAGTTGCCCAAGTAGGATGCGGGGACTATGCAAAATGAATGGAGATGCCCAGGCACAGACCTGCTCCGACATTGGGGTCTGTCAGGGGATGACATGTACTCCGGCTTTCTCATGTCGGGTTGTCATGTTGTGTCGAATTCAGTACTCGACCCAGAAATGAGAGGTGGCAGGATCAGAATGGTGAGATAGCTAACAAAGAAGATTACCTGAGCTGGAAATTATCTCTTACAAAGCAAAAAAATAAAACTAAACCTAGCTATATCTCCTGGTTCTTATTGTAATAACAGGTAAGCTGGGCAGATATGCACGGGCTATGCATGAATGCATTTGATAGCAGCTTGAAAACTGCTCCAAATGGCTTAGGGGAGCTGCTGAGGAGAAACTAACGTGTAAAACTTTCAAGGCAATCAAACCCCTAACAGAATCTGAAATGGTTGCATCTTCTGCATTGTGTTCTGCCACAAAGTGCTGTGAGCCTTGAATTAAATCAGAGATGCAAGATCACAGAATCACAGAATCATTAAGGTTGGAAAGGACCTGTAAGATCATCAAGTCCAACCATCAACCAACACCACCACCCCCATTAAACCATGTCCCACAATGCCTCGTCCACATGTTCCTTAAATACCTCCAGGGAGGGTGACTCCACCACTTCCCCGGGCAGCTTATTCCAGTGTCTCACCACTCTCTCAATAAAGAAATTTTTCCTCATATCCAGTCTAAACCTCCCCTGGCGCAACTTGAGGCCATTTCCTCTTGTCCTGTCACTCGTCACTTGGGAGAAGAGACCAACACCCACCTCTCTGCAACCCCCTTTCAGGGAGTTGTAGAGAGCGATGAGGTCTCCCCTCAGCCTCCTCTTCTCCAGACTGAACAACCCCAGTTCCCTCAGCCGCTCCTCATAAGACTTGTGCTCCAGACCCCTCACCAGCTTCCTCGCCCTTCTCTGGACACGCTCCAGCACCTCAATGTCCTTCTTGTAGTGAGGGGCCCAAACCTGAACACAGTATTCGAGGTGCGGCCTCACCTGCGCCGAGTACAGGGGCACAATCACCTCCCTACTCCTGCTGGCCACACTATTTCTGATACAGGCCAGGATGCCGTTGGCCTTCTTGGCCACCTGGGCACACTGCTGGCTCATATTCAGCTGGCTGTCAATCAACACCCCCAGGTCCTTTTCTGTGGGGGAGCTTTCCAGCCACTCGTCCCCAAGCCTGTAGCGTTGCATGGGGTTGTTGTGGCCAAAGTGCAGGACCTGGCACTTGGCCTTGTTGAACCTCATACAATTGGCCTTGGCCCATTGATCCAGCCTGTCCAGATCCCTCTGCAGAGCCTTCCGACCCTCCAGCAGATCAACACTCCCACCCAATTTGCTGTCATCTGCAAACTTGCTGAGGGTGCCCTCAATCCCCTCATCCAGACCATTGATAAAGATATTAAACAAGACCAGTCCCAAAACTGAGCCCTGGGGGACTCCGCTTGTGATGAAAGTGAGGAGCTGTAGCCACAGCTTGGTCCTAATGTAAAGCTTACCTCACCTCACCAGAAGGATCCAGGATAGTGTTATAAACCAAATTTTCACATCCTCTGCACTCTGGCATAGTGCATAGCATCATCCTTGGAAAATATATGACCTACCAGAAATAGAAATATATAGACCCAGGATGCTGAAATAATTTGCCCTTTGCAATCAGGATCAACTGTTGTTCTTAACACACCTCTTTGGTCCATTTTGTTTCATATTACTGTTTTGGTTTTGCACAGGAGCCATGGGTAGTGCTGCAAATATAGGGGAAAATCCCAGGGCTGTGTTAAAAAAATTCCAGATGTAAAGCAAAATGGATTAATACACTTTTCTACAAAGTGGTAAAATGAAAACACATCTGATGGACTTCCACACATTTTGCCTCAGGCAAAGAGCATTCCATTAAAATAAAAATACATTTGGTTAGAGCAAATTAAATGTTCCCAAGGAGGAATAGCTTGAGGTCAAAGGTGAAGCCACTTTACTTGCACACATGTTTTCAATCTGTTTGACCTCTGTGATCAGCAAAGCTCAGATGTGCAAAGGGGAAGCTTAAAAGAGATTGGGAAGAATAAAAAAAAAAAATACAAAGAAAAGCATAAAAGATCTGCATAACATAGCTGTAAACTCCCTATACTGAAAGAGGAAAAGTTGTGAGGAGTTTTTCCTGTGATCCTTCTCTGGGTGATAAAAGACCTGGAAGATCTTGACCATATTGCAGAATAATGTTTTTTCTCATCAGCTGGGACAGGAAGAACCTCTCTTAAGCTGTTGTGGCAGGGATTTGTGTGGCTGATGGTGAGCACGCTTGAAAAGACTCAAGGGAAGTGGATCAAAAAGAAGAAGAAGAGCAAGTGAAAGACTTTCTGCTGAACCAGTGTCCTGTTTCATGCACACTCCCCGCTGAATATGCTCCAGCTGCTCTTTTGCAGGCAGGCTTTTGGGGCAGGTTAGTGCTCAAGAAACCAGGGGGCTGGAGTAATCACACAGAGGACAGCACCCTGCCAACATGCTGGGTGACAGACAGCTTCCAACACAAACTTCGCAGTGGATTATATCCACAAGGGAAGAGCAGTCGTGCCCTGCCTCCTTTATAAGACTAACCTAACCAAAGGTCTTATTCCTGCACTCCAGAGAGATCTGGCAGACAGGGGAGACAGGGTGAGCAGGGGCAGGGAAAACGGGATGGTGTGTTTTGCCTCTCAGCTGCCTCCGTACCTCTCCTCTCTAACAGATACCATGAGTCAGGGGCTTCTTCAGCACAATGTGAACGTTTCAAACCTGGGCTCAAATATGTCCAAAGAAAAGCAAAAAACCAAACAAACCTCAGCTGAAGGCTCTTCTGGAGCTTGCTCACATCAGCATGTGTAGCCCTGAATGCTACAAATGACAGATCCTTTTATTGCCAGCCATGGGTTTATGACGCCTGCTAACACTGCATGTTCACTGCCCCGGCAGCTGGCATTAGACTGGCTTTCCCCTGCGGCTGGTGCTCGAGAGAGGACCCTCTCACAGCAGTGGCTGTTCCTTGCAGCCGAGCCTTAACTGGGTCAACAAGAATGGATTTTACTTCTCACTCCCAATGAAAGGCTGTCACATGAGCAGACTAGAAGTCCACAGATCCTTTGGAGAAACTAGACTCACCCAGGAGCCACGTTTGGTCAGATTGCTGTTTTGAAGCCAGCCAGTTTAGCTACTCAGCATTTCACAACTCATCTGTTCGCTATGGGTTAGCAAATCCATTGGCCCCTCTCCATCTATGACAGCTGTGTTATTGCCTATGTCACTGCAGGAAAAAAAGAAAGGTGCTTTACAACTTTTCCAGGTTTTTACTGCGGATTGATCCATCTACAGCCCTGCAGCTGCAGGTTGCATCCCCGGTGGCTCACTACCCACCCACAGGCTAGCAGGCACCGGTGGAACCAGTGCATCTGCTGTGCAGAGCCCTGGGCTCAGCTGGGGGCTCAGGGCTCATTTGTGCACCCATCCAGGCTCAGAAGATTTGAGTGGTGTTTCCACCGGGAATTTCAGCACTCTTTTGCCTTCTCAGCTGCTTCAAAGCAGCAGATAACCACAAATGCATTTTTCGAAAGCGGATTGTGTCCGCATCTCTACTAACTCCTGATCAAGAAAAGCAGCTCTGCGTTTGTCACGAATCCATGTTCTCACTGGTCCTGAAATCCCAAAGCCAGCACCTCAGCCAGTGTGAATGAGCGGGGCTGAATCAATTTCAATTATATGATACGGGTTGAAATCAGATGAAAATCTGAGAGGCAGTGTTCAGAAAGTGCACAACCATCCAACATGTGCTTCAGCTGCAAATCAACCCCAAACTTCTGACCGCAACTCGCCCCGCTTTGAGTCACTCCCAACCCTCACACCCCTGAGCTTTGGCATAAAGGGGGTCCTGAAAACAGGCTTGAATCGTCTGCAAGGTCAATGCTATTTACACCTTACCCGATGGCAGCAACACACCCAAAAGGGGTTTGCTACACCTCTCTTGGAGTAGCCTGGATCTGTGAGGTCGGCTTTTTTATTAACAGGTAAGTCTATGCCATGTGGGGAACAGCAGACTTTACACTTGCCATCTGCAAAATGAATTACATGTTCCAGGCATCTGCGGCTTCATAAATTATAACACAGTGTCAACAGTGCACCTGTGAGGAGCTTTTAGACAACAGGAGCAAAGAAACTGCCAGTGCACCAGGGGGATGCACAGGCAGAAACGCTGGAAAGGCATTTGGCCGCTACCTGCTTCGGCTTGACGAGCTTTTCCCTCCTGTGTGCCCATCCACCAGCACATTTGCACCAGCCTCACCGAGAGTGCACACTTTTTTATCAGCCTTTTAAATGCCCAGCTCCTCTCTGTAATTAGGTGTGGTGATGAGGCTCTGCTTGGCATTCCTCTGTGGCCCCCCTTCAGCACCGCTGGTGAGGGCCCCTTGGGGGAGAGGGGGACAAGCAGGAGGGACGGGGCGGGGGGGGGACGGGACGGGGTGGGGGGGGACGACTGGGGTTTTGCATACGAGATTAAGGACTGAAGATCCTCTTCATTTCCCTTTTATCTGTCTGTGTGCTGTAGCCACTGAAGTCTCTGCTTTCCCAGTGTTATATTCAGTGTGCAGACTGACTCATCTGCAAGCGCAAATTACCTTGCTAAAGTATTCTTAGGAGAAATAATTAGCCACAAGCACCTCCTCTCCAGCCTCCTGTATGTGCCTCCGGGGACTGGGGCGCTTGACATAAATCATTTAGTCCCGAGCCCTAGCACACACCTTTCCCAAAGGACTCCATAATTGGCAAAGTAGTTGCCAACCGGGTTTAAAGTGATTTGAAATTGTTTTCCATACAGCCTTGCTGATAGCAAAAGGTTTCCCCTTTCCTCAAGCATGAGTTACAGTAACATGATTGAATGTAACCCGTTATTCAGTTCAAGCTGTGATTCTGATACGGTATAGACAATATAAATTCCCCAGAGCTCTGTGAGGCCACCTCAATGGTCCATTTAAGTCCAATTCAATTAGGCTCACTATAGTTCTTAGGATTTCTTAGGTATGTTTGCAGCAGCCTTGGGGTTTGAATGTGAGAACAGTATTCATCTAGGAGTTTTAAATTAGGTCTCAGGTGTCATCATTCTAAATGAATTATTACAGTGGTGTGTTCATGCCATTACAGGTAAGGTTATGTTAGTATCTCCACTCAGCCATATTAATGCACTGAGGGCTGGAGCTTGGTATGTAAGGTCCTTGCCTTACAGTGACTTTTTTAACCCACTTTTCAAAATAACCAGGCTGCCGGGCACCGAGTTGTATTTAAAATGTGTGTAAATCAGTTGTTTATTTTCAGCTTCTGTCTGTCAGCGATGTGGTTTAGGAGATGTTGTTAAGCCCATAGCACTGCCCATGTGCTCCCCTCCACAGAGAGTCGGGGGAAAAGAGTGCCTGCCCTGTCTGGCTCACAGTCACTGCCCCTGGCAAATAAGTGGGCAGTGGGGAAGGGAGAGCTGAGACCGGCAAAGTAATGGGGCAAAGAGTGCGAGCCGCTGCCTTGCTTATGCCTTCTTTTCAGTCATTGGAGTCCTTTTGGTTTTGCTGTATTTCCCTAGCCACAGCTGGTGGGGAGGGAAATATAAAGATGGTGCTTTATTTTGCTTTTCACAGCTTTTCTCCATTTGTGTCTGAATCTGTTCTCTCTCTCCAGTATTTAACACTCCTCTCAGCATTTTCAGGAATGAGTGTGGTGAGGGGAGGGAAGCACTTCAGCAGCCCAAATGGCCCCTCCATATTTTGTATCTGCAGATGGACACCATTTGGTTCCTCTAACAAGGCAATGCAAATGCCAAGTGTGCAGATGAAGCTTACTTCGAAGAAGGAAGAAAGAAGAAGCAGAGAAGATGTTTAATTTTTGGCAGGTAACTCTGGAAGCCTAACTGACATTAGGGTTGATTCCCGAGACCGGTATTTAAAGGATAAACATAACATGTCTTTATTGACCTACACGGTGAAATTTTTTTCATTATTTTACTATGGTCCCTTCTAGTGGCTCCAAAAGAACGTGAGACTCCCTTGGTCCATCTTGTATTAACAGGTAAAATCACAGTCCTGCTAGGGCTAAATAGAGAAGGGGCAGGGGACATTTTACGGGTGGGGAGCTGAGGAACAAAACACTCAGGTGGCCTTTACATAGTTTTACACAGGCTGTCAGGCCTCCTGGATCCAAGCCTCCCGGGACCCATGTCGTACTTTGTAGAAGAGTATCCTATCCCTCATAGCCCTAACCTTTTCCTATTGCTTTTATCCTAGAAATTTCACTTAGTTTCTCTCCATTCAGATTTGCTATGTCCTGGGAGAAACATGCCAATATTTTGCCTGTGTTATGTAGGGGAATAGTCGGAAGAAAAGACTCAAAATCTCTTTCCTTTGCTCTCTGTCATATCTTTGCTAGGGCAGACTGTAGCCCTAAGATCCTTCCAAGATCAAATAAATGCCTCCAGGAAGAAAAGATCAAAGGAGAAAAAAACTTAAGAAGTCACTAGCTTGGGTATTTCCTTGTATTAGAGTGGCCCATCATGATTCAAGCAGTCTCCTGGGTTACAAAAATGAAGGGGCGAAGCGTGCTTCTCCGGGGACAAAGGCCCTCAGGTGAGGGAGAGCATCCGTAGGGCACATCCACATAGAAACCAGATCTTGTGCACTCACTTTTAGCTTCTCCCAGCCATCAAGAAAAGAGTCAGACCTTACCCATGGGCCAGGTAGTAATGTTATTACCGATTATTTCCAAGATTCACAGCAAGTCTTGTTAGCAGCACAGTGCTAGCATGATGAGCTCAGAGAGCCATGCACTTCTAGGCACCTCGCTGCATCTTCTGCCTGCCACAGCCAGGGTCCCATTCTGGCCAAGCACAGAGACATAGGGAGTGGGTAGGTCACAGTTCCTCCAAAGGCATTCAGGGAACACACTGGGGAAAATCACACTTGTTTCTAGACCTGAGCTGCAATGGCCTGACTGTCCCATTATGCCATGGGAGCTTTTCTGTGGGTTTAACTCTAACCAGGGGATGTAGCTCCGTAACTGCGCACAGATTACCACTTAACCAAACACGTTTGGTCACCTGCTAGGTGCTGGATGTTTTCCAGCCTTTCTTCAGTATCCATTTCTGGTAATGGAATTTCAGCAATTAATTTTCTTTCAGCTGGCTTCACTTTTTCTATCTTAGCTTTGTTTCCCACGCCATCTTCCTCACTCCTTTTAATATTGCTACTATTAAAGTACAATCAAAGTCACTTCAGGGTGTCACTCAAGGGACTGTCCCTTGTTTGCAGAAACCCAAGGGAATTAGATCCAAATGACTTAAAGTTAGTCACATATTTAGATATCTTATTGGGTCAAGATTCCAGTGAAAGAGAATGTGTTAAAAGAAAAAAATAAGTATGTCCTAAGGAGCAGTGTTACTTTGAGACATTTTACCTTGTTCACCAGGTACTGGAAAAGCCTATGCCTTCCTGAAGTTTTACTTAAGTAAATATTTTGTATGGATGTGTTTGCTTGCCATTTAACTATCTCCTTTTGTTAGAAACACTTTTGGAAGTTTTTGCATCAACTGGACAATGAGGATTTAGTAAGAAAACAACAGGCGTCCAGTTTCTGCCTTAAGAAAGGTAGGACGTTTCACATGAGAAGACAAATCTTGACATCTCTACAGAGTTAATCTAAAGTCAGACTGGCAATTGGGAGCAAAAGACCTTCCCTAAAGCACAGAAACACAACAGCTCTGTGATGGAGTCTCAGATCTGGATATTAGGAAAAATGTCTTTACTGAGAGAGTGGTGAGACACTGGAATAAGCTGCCCAGGGAACTGATGGAGTCACCATCACTGGAGGTGTTCAAGGAATGTGTGGACGAGGCATTGTGGGAGATGGTTTAATGGGCATGGTGGTGTTAGTTGATGGTTGGACTTGATGATCTTACAGGTCTTTTCCAACCTTAGTGATTCTGTGATTCTCTGATTCTGTGATCTAGAAACCAAGCCTCATCCATGAGGGGCTTGTGTTCAGCCCAAGTATTGTGACTGGAACATCTTTCTTATGAGGAAAGGCTGAGGGACTTGCATCTTTTTAGTCTGGAGAAGAGAAGACTGAGGGGGCGATCTTATTAATGCTTAGAAATACTGAAGGGGTGGGTGCCAGGAGGATGGGGCCAGTCTGTTTTCAGTGGTGCCCAGTGACAGGACGAGAGGTAATGGGCACACACTTGGTCATGGGAAGTTCCATCTAAACATGAGGAGGAAATTCTTTACTTTGAGGGTGGCAGAGCACTGGAACAAGCTGCCCAGAGAGGCTGTGGAGTCTCCTGCTCTGGACATATTCCAAACTCTCCTCGACACATTCCTGTGCAATCTGCTCCAGGTGAACCTGCTCTGGCGGGAGGGTTGGACTAGATGATCTCCAGAGGTCCCTTCCAACCCCCATCATTCTGTGATTCTGTGATTGGCAATGAGGGAAAAGGAAGAAAAACTATGTCTCCACCGTCTCTCTGCTTCTCCTGCCCTACAGGCTGCTGGGGCCTAACCTGTCGCTACAGAAAGCAGGAGTATTCACAGATTTGTTTAATTTTGTACTGGCTGCAGTCATCCTCTCCGGAGAGCCACGGTGGTGTGTGTTGACTGTCCTCTGCCCTGGGAGCACCCAAAGGCACTTCCCATCTCCCTAACTGGGCAGCCCAGTTGCACCCCGGGCCCTGGCCCAGGTGAGACTGGCAACATGCTGCCTCTCCCAGGCCTTGCTTGCCCTGGGGAAGCGAGCGCAGGCTTGCTGGCAGGGGCTGCCGTGCTCTTCCCAGCCCCCTTCCTGGCACCCTGCAGCTCAGCCCCCACGCTTGCTGGTCTGTGAGATGCAGCCCGGGCGCCCTGGCCAGACTCCAGTTACCTTCAGAGCTCCATGTGCAGTGGGAAAGGATTAACCGAGCGGCCACAGGAAATGCCAGAGGCACCCTAAAGCTGCTGCTGGGGGAACCTGCTGGCTGTCTTGCTGCGACTGCCTGAAAAGAGGCTTCGTTTGGGCCGGAGATTTGTGTTGCCGTATTTCTTCACTCTTTGTGTCTATTGCGTTTTTGCAGGCAGCTGAGAATCCTCTGAAACAGTCCTCAGCCCAAACCTGTCACTCCAGGGAAGATCTTTCTGTCCTGTAACACAGCTAATTTCCTCACCGTTTCCTTCCAGCGTCCATAAGGAACAGAGTCTATGGCAAACAAGGCGCAGCACCAGCGGGGCACAGCTGCTGAGCTGGCAAAATGCGGCACCCATAGCATCCATACCCCACACCTAGAGCATCCGTGGGACCCTTTGCGTGAGACTGGACTACTCAGAGCCAAGTCATGCAGCAGACGCCGCAGAGGGTGTGAAAATCCCTGCTCTGCCACCCCGTTGCCACCGCATCGCCCCCCTCGGTGGCTGCCGGGAGGTTTCCGCGGAACAACAGTGACATCCAGTGGCCGCAGCCACCCGGCCGAGCCGCGTCATTCCTGCTGTAGGCACTGCTGGGGAGCGTACGGATGCTTTGCCTTCGTTATGTGAAAAAAAGATGCTCAAAGTACTGCCAGGCTGGTGAGACAGCGGCCTTACGGGAAGCGCAGGTCTCGCTCTCCGTCAGCCAACCTGCGCGCTGCTGAAGGCAACTGGAAAGGAAGAGTCGCGGTTCAGCCAGGGAGACTTGGGAGCAGAAACTGTGTGGAGAATGCAGACTGAAATATTTCAGTGAGCCGGGAGAGGGTATTTCTGGAAGGGGGACGTTGCCTCCATGCCTCTGGCCACTACCCCCAAAACCAAAAAAGTGATGGGGTGTAGCTCCACATTAGCGAAATTGGCTTGGTGTTATTTTTCCTTCTCGTTGTTTCAAACCTTACGACAGTGGCTGTAAATCTTCCAGCCACAGCCAAGGGACTTTGAAAAAGAAAACAAAACCTGAATGCTGTCATTCTCCTGATATCTGCCCATCACTGAACCTTGGCTCCAAAATAGTGAGTACCGGGAAACAGGCAAAATCAAAGGGTCAGAGATGCTGCAACCTCGCTGACATTTTTCCCCCAACAGTCCAGCTTTAGTGTAAACGACGACAAGAGCTACCCTTGCAAAACTGACCTGAGGCTAAGTCTACACTGGAAACCTCTAGCTGTGGACCCACATTGGTTTAAGCAGTGACATTTTTATTCCTGTTTTTTATTCCTGGTAAATCCCTAGAGCAGGATTAGCTGTACTAGCAAAAGCTCCTGTGAAGGAGTGATGGGAGGCAAGTTAACAGGCAGCAGTCTCCGCTCACTAGTGGTGCCTGGGGCAGCCCTCGCTCAGCCTCAGTATGCTTTCCTCCTTACCCTCCTCCCTCTGAACCACAGCCCATTGCCCGTGAGCTGTGCCTGTGCTGGAGGGCTCTGCTGCTGTGCCAGCTCAGCTCTCCTGCTACAAAGCAGCCCTTCATCATCGCCTTTGCCTGTAAGATCCCTTATACAGCAACATCCCAGTATTTCCAAGAATATGAATTTACTGGCAATAGTACTGATTACAAGCACTTCAAGGCAATTTACCACAACTCCTACATCAGTCTTTACTCTCATGAGATCTCTAATAGTAAAAATACTCATCAGGTGGAAAAATGCCGTCATAAAGGAGGCAGAAGGGCTCTGTGCATCTGAGTCATTGCTTGTGCATTAAAGATCAAGGACTGGAGTAACTACATGAGAAACCACTTCCCAATGTCATCATCCTTGGCTGCACTGTGGATATCATAGATCTAACATTTAAATAAGTTACATGGATGCTGAGAGAGGAATCCATGACCCATGAATGTTGAGAAGTGGCTTCTTGGTTCCTGACAGGAAAGAAAAAAAGATAATTAATTAAGGTAACTAGTAGCTTTATTTCTAGCTTTCCCAGTAGCTCCAGGGACATTCAGGACTGTCAGTGAATTGGAAGAAAATCAGTAACTAATTGAGAAGTAAACATTCGCTGTTACAGGTCGTCCCCTGCAACCTCAAGCCATGGAATGGGAATCCTTGTAAGAGCTCCATCCCTGGGGCTGGTTGGCAAGATGTTAGTGTGGCCACCTCCTCCAGCCACATGGTCTATCTGAGGGAGTACAGGTCCCCTTGGGCCTCCTGCTAGAGCAGGAGGTTGCAATCTTACTCCAAATCATTGCCTGCTTGTCCCATTTGTGTGCTCCTCACAACAGTGCCTGGAACATCCTCCTTGCCCCTGCCTTGCTCCAGTCCTGCTCACGCCTCCTAAAAATTGCTTTCTTTCTAGAAATCCTGGAGGTGAGTTCCTCACTAGCAGCAAACATTTTGGGGATGCCATGGGACACCTGAGCAGAGCTGGAGCTATCCTGGATGAGACGGCACCAGCAGGTGACTGATGGCACAAGACAGCCAGCACAGGTGCCACTTCTGGAGGCACATCTGTGGGTGCACACCCAGGACATGAAAAACTTCCCTTTCCTGGGGTATACACCACCGATCTCATGAAGATAAAATGGCTTTTTACCACTGCCACTTTCATAGTTACTGTTGCTGGCTGCCCTGGCAGGCAGGCAGAGGGATATGTTCCCTGTCTTCATCAGGGAGCTACTGCCATCACAGGGCACCCGTGACTGCTCCATGCGTGGAGGCAGAAGAGGGGAAGGCTGGACTCTGCTTTCCCACCCCTCAGTCAACAGCTGCAGCGAAAGATGGACTGACCCAGACTGTAAGAAAAACCTTCTCACCCAAGTAATTTGTTTAACAGTGTTGGCTACTGCTGCTGTCTTCCATCCCCAAGCCTAACAGGGAAAACCCTTGGGAAACCAGCTGCTGCTAGGTGCACAGCAGCTCCAGCGATGAGCCCAGGTCAGTGACAGCTGTGGTAATGTGCCAGGACTCCTGGAGACAGGGTACGGCTGTCAGCGCAACAGGCGAGCACCAAAATTACACCAGCACCTCATTAACCCAGAGAGGCAGTTCTGCGCAGCAGAGGAGGCAGGGATGGCTGAGGAGGGGGAGGCCAGGCTGCTGCTTGGGTGTCAAAGCACAGGCAATAATTGACAGCTCCATGCTGGCAGGCAGCAACAAAGGAGAAATCTGTAGACTTGTCCTTCCAGTGTGAGGAAAGAGCGGTGTAGTTCTCTAACAACCTCAGTTCAGCATCGCCTTCCTTTTCATGTGCGTAATAGCTACCAGCAGCAGCAGCATCTCCTGTCAATCACTGACAAAGGATCCCACCTGGCACCGTGCAGATGCTGCCTCATGAACAACGGGCCACCAGGAGAGAGGTGTTGAGTGTTGGAAGATTTATAGGAATCAAACTCTTCTTCGTAAAAGAGAAAAAATATGGGTGGCAAGAACAAAAAGGATGGGAATAGAAAAAAGGCAGGGGGTAGAACCTGCTGTGAGGAAGTACAATAAGGGAAATAAACTACAGGAAAGAAGGCGGTGGCCCAGCCAGGCTGGTGTGGTGAATGGTAATACTTCGCTGGTTTTGGTCTCCCCTCCTGATTTGGTCCTGCACTGATGCTGCTTATTATCCCTGGGGACCAGAAGTGGGGCTGTGATGGGATTCCACTGAACCGCCAGTAAAGTCCATCACTTGTTGCTCTTTGCTGTCATGATCCTACTGACTCCTGGTACATTTAGGCCAGCAGTCCTTCATAAACTCATGATATCCCACTGGGCTTTGAGTGGGGAACTTGCCATATTTTGCTTATGTATACAATAACATGCAATTCTTAAATAAGTCCATATTCAACTTGGTCTGGCACCAAGATCATGTTACAGCAGCTCTGTCCTCTCCCTAAGTCTCTGCAGCCAGCAAAAATCTGCAAATCTGCTGACTTCTACCCTGTTTTGTCTTTAACTTTTAAACTATGTCAGAATCTTCAGTCACAGATACTGCCTTCTAGATGGAGGTCTCAATTTCCACAGATGGCTCCTACAACTCTTTTTAACTCATAAAACTTCCAAGTAGTTGTGATATCCCTTCCTCCAGGAGGGCCCAGTAGCTGAGAGTAAAGACTCAGCATGCAGTGGCATTTTACCTGGATACTTCTCCATCTTTTCTTCTCATCAGTTTAAGTTTCAAAGGTGCTGAGGGCTTTTCCTCCCCATTAAATGTCAGCAAGTGTTGGCAGGGACCCGCTGCATCTATGTCCACAGACACAGCTCTACAACATGTCTTCATTTTTCACCTTTTTATTTTGCGGAGGCACAGCCCCTCTTGCTCACCTGGCAGACTGAGTTATCTGACATTACATTTGCACTTTCCCAGAGGCCAGCAGGCTTCAGCTACTAAGCCATCATCATCCAGCCTCCCCCTATGGGCATAATATGCTAATTTATACCCACAATCAAGCATCTGTGATACCATTTGTGTTGCAGATACTGTGGAGGGAATTGATGGTTATTCAGATCTTGTGTTAACTGAGCAAAAACTGATTTATTTCCCCACTGAGTGGAGTGGTTACTAAAACCAGTGTGGATGAACTCTCCTTTTTCAATGTGCCTTGGCTGCATGCTAATAGTTTGGAGTCTAGGTGACTCATTCATTGGAGAAACTTTGCTCTCTGAATTATTCACTTACTCAGCCTACTAAGCCAGATAATAGGAGATGGCAGAACCTTTCTTCATCTCTCAGAGGGTATATTAATATCTTTTAAACATTCATATTCTGCCCAAATATATATATTTCAAGACTTATTTGTGCCTCTGTTCTTTTTCTTTAGTCAGTTTGATACTCTTTTGTTCTAACTTTTTTGTATCACGAAAGTTTGGCTGGGGATAGAGCTGTGCTTCCATACAAGGAAAGACGACTGGTTTCCTTTACACAGACATCTTATGTATAAGGACGCTTAGCATTTATTCCCTATGATGGGGAAAACCCTAACACCACCAGCGTCTTTCCTGCCCTATAGATATTGTCTGTATCCAAAGATACAGTCACTTCAAATTTACTTTAAAACACAAACATCTCCATCTATATGATTGAATCCTTCATCATAATTTACGGTGACCACAGCAGCTTTCCTCTGAGGTAAAATCCAAGATACACATTACTTCTTGTGTCTATTCAAAACTGATCTCATGACACCGCTGTAGCTGGCTGCCCTTTTCCTTATGCTGATCCCCATTTCTAGTTCACCTCCTGCCTCACAGTCCTTTGCTGCGCCAGGGTCAAGCTTCCCAAAGTGCAGACCCCCACTGCCTGCCCTCCTCTTCCCAAAGGCCCTGCTCCTCCCTCTGCTTTGTTTCCCCTTTTGAGCCACAAGCAGCAAAATGAACCTACTGCTCCCTCTTCTCTCCTTTTTCACACCTTCTTCTACGTTGATCCCTTCTCCTGGAACACGGTCTCCCTGCCACAACACTGGTCACTCTGTCCCCAGGCTGTTCCCAGCTTCTCCAACAAAGATGAATCACAAAACCCCGCATCAGGGAGATTCAAGCCCCAAAGAAGAGTGAGAGATACCTGAAGACCCTGTGCAGTGGCAGGGACTTCAGCATTGCTATTGCTCTTACATATGTATCACCACATATTTGTATATTACCATATATTCTGTTAATGGAGAACAATACTAAACCCAGCAACAGACAGATAAACAAGATATGTCTGACCCACCATCCTAGATTGCTCTTCAAGACCCATCTCTCCCAGGATCTCTGAAGGTTGAAAAGAGTCACAGATGGCTGAGATGTTCTTCATGCACTAATTTTATTTTATTTTATTTTATTCTATTGCATGAATATTAAGGCTGTTAACACTTCTTCAGGCAAGGACCAGATCATTCTGTGACTATAAAGCACCTAGCACAGCCAAGTCTTGGTCCAGCTTGTCTGTCAGCCTCCAGTTATGCAAATGATAATATCTGGTTGCATGCTTCTCCCTTTGTCCCTCCCTCAGAGCATCAGGTCAGAAAGTTAATCAGGGACTGAGTCACCTTTTGCATTGTCTATTGCAACAGACTCTTGTCCCAAGTTCTTCTAGAAAACTAATAAAACATAATAATATATAGAAAGTCTTTACTCATACTGCTTTTTTTCCATTTACTTTTACTATAGAAACTTAGCAAGATTACATATAATGATAATGATAATGAGATCAAGTGTAATTTTGAACATATATGAGGACTGATTCTGATCACAGTAAGGTGAAACATACTTTTTTTTTCCTGCCGAGGCCTATTTGCTCTGAGTCATTATTTACCTCTGGCTTTTCACAACCCTGCTGTGCTAATAGAGTTGCAACAGAGATTTTTAACTTTTAAGGAAGGCGCTATGTTAGCTTTTAACCACTTGTTTGTTACATTCTGCATTGCTGAACTTAATTTTTCTGCTTCCCTTTTTTCAGCCTAAGCATTAAATTTCATTTCAACCAAGTCAGTTTCGGAAGAGCCCACATTTAAATATCTGAAAACTTTCTTGTGTTTTCTCCACTTCAGGATAGTAAAGCAGCGCATGAAATGAGTGTTTCTGAAGTTTAGTGCTGAATGACACGTTGAGAAATAAATAACACAGACAGTAATGGGTGAGAGAAAGAAACAATATGGTGAGTGCTGTTTTAAGAAGAATTAACATTTTCAAGGAGAACAGGAGACACACAGGGACTGTGCCTGGCCTGTGGATATGAGCATGGGAGAGACTCAAAGGACTTCTTGCAGAGCCAGTGTAAGCTATAGCAATACCCTTTGTGTCTGCTTGCTCCTTGTAGGGTACAGAAGCAGTGAAAATCCAATCCAAGTATATATATATATACACACACTGGTAGAGCCAAAAAAAGAGATCTTCCTCAGAGGTATTCAGAGTCTTATGGGTCCAGGCTACTGCACTATCTAGCTCAGAGCAATTGCCATCCCTTTACAGCAGGTGAATAAAGGAGAGACAGTGTTAAATTTTCTGGCATCTAGTTTAACAGATCTTCCATTCTGGGACGTTAATTATATCCAGGTGGTGTCCAGGTGCAGTTGTCTGGACTATCTCCATTGGGCACATTTGCTTATAGAATAGTCTTGTTGGTGGTTTTTTTGTTTTAGAAAAATGTGTTCTCCTGGCCATTCATTATGGGCTTCCACTCTTCCCAAATTTTCCCTGTGTCCCCAAACTGAATAACAGCTAATCAAAGCCATAAATAAAAGAAGCCCGCTTTGACAACTGAAAACACTTCTAACATAGTTTGTACAATATGCTTGGACTCACTAATTTTTCCAAAACCCACAGCAAGGGCATATTTTAAAGCATGCAATATTATTCCTGAGACGAATATAGTTGGGTTTTTTTCCTTTTTGTTCTTGAGACCACTGAATTTCACCATAAAATTTAAAAAATAACCTGAACTTTATAAGGCAGTTGTATAAGAAGGAAGCCATAATAAGAAAGAAAGATGGCACCAATATACAAGAAGAGCTTGAGGACAAAAAAATCACTGTTGGGAGACAAAGGCGTTTTCCAAAGATCAGCCAATAAATTCCATCACCATATTTGGCTATGCCCAACAATCTCACTAAGGTTGTTTGAGAGGTAAGTGCTGTCAGAAATGTTATTGTGGCAAACTATGACAGCTTAGATATAGGTTAGCAACCAACTGCTTCTAATGGTAGTATGGTCTGACAATACCATTAGCTGGGATGTCCAACAAGTGTCTTCATCCTCAGCAACCTTCATCCAACAAACACGAGATGATCACAGTCTCGACTTGGTTTGGTTCATATTAAAGGCACTATACAAGACAGCTGATCATGGAAAATATTTTTTACAAAGTTATTATAATCTCTTTCAGCTTAAATTAAATGGGAAACACAGCAAAAATATTTTTAAGTAAGATCATTGATTTCAAAGAACAAAAGCGCAGGTAAGTCAGCCAAACTGAATATTGAATACAAAGAAAATGTACAGCTTCCCTAAGACAAAGGTGACCAGCATGCTCAAATAGGAAGGACGAGGAAATATCCTGCTTTAAGTTAGGAAAGCTCTGTCAGATGATTTTTCAAGTCTGTTAGTAAATCTCTTTGATAAAGTAATCAAGCTGTGGACAGTGCCATAGGACTGGGGAACAGCAAGGGTATGACCTGCAATTAAGGTGAAAAAATTGACCCATATTTACAGGCCTATTAGAGCCACTTGAATAGCTTGCTAGGCTTTAAAATAGCATTCTGTGGGGAGTCTAATTAATGATGCAGAGGTAAAAGCAATATGGGATAAAATGCAACATGGGTTTACTAAAGGTAGACCTTGCCAGACTTCACTCAATTTCTTTTTTTGAAAAGGTAACTATGAGGGCAGCAGGGGAGGTATTTCCAGTAAAAATAGGGAAGCATTCATGTCTTTGTACGAGGCCCAGGCGATACCATATGGAAAACTGCATACAATCCTGGTCACCCGTGTTTCAGGGAGATACCTTCCAGCTGGAAAAGGCGCAGAGAGGTCAGCAGGAAGGTTAGGAGATGTCTGGCTGTTCAGCCTAATGAGGGGTGGCTGACTGGGGATGCGGTTGCGAGAAGCAGCCTGGGGAAAGGAGACCTATCTAAAATAAAAGACAGCACTGGAGCAGAATCTATGCATACAAAGTGGTCAAGAGTAAATTTAGGCTGGAAGGAAAACGAGCTGCAAAAGCTTTGCAGCTCAGGCAAGGGTTTCCAAGAAGACTTGTGAGACAGAATGCTAATTACATCTCAGGATGAGCAGTGGGTATTTGAGAAGGGGTGGCCCAACAACGTGACCTGAGAGTAGGGAACTGTCAGACACTTGGGGGTTGTCTTTAAGCGGTGGCCCAACAAAGTGACCTGAGAGTAGGGAGCTGTCAGACACTCGGGGGTTGTCTTTATTTCCTCAGTTCCCACTCAGTGCTTTTCGAAGACCATTGCTATGGTTTTACATAAAACACATGCTCTGAACTAACTTTCAAATCAAATTATTCAAATTATATCATGTTAAGAAATACAGCATAGAACTAGCATTACTACTAATTTTGTAAAATGGCAATTAAATGCAAGGTTAGTTGAGAACCAATATAGGTGAGTCATTTTAACACTTCACATAATTTGTATTTAAAAATTCCTGTATTTTAATGTCAATGAATATTATCTTGAAAATAATTTATCACATGAATAAGTTAATAAAATTAGGAGTGGAAATAAAGCCCAGCAGCAATGCACAGTTATTGGTATAGGTATAGACTGCGTATTACTGGCCGTTAACATGGACTTCCCATGTCAATAAGAGAATATGCAAAGAGCCCAATTCTGTTTCCAGTTAAATCAGTTGGACAAGAGTCAAACACTCCCCCACTCTTTGATTCGGTTTCCCCATCTGTAGCACTGTAACAGGGCATAGCATTTTCAATCAAAACTTTATTAAGGCTGCCCAGGTTGTGAAAGAAATTGTGATGCCTCACAGTGTTCTGTAGGTGCACAAAGTTTGGGAGACATTGTCATAGTAAATGTAGGCAAAGCCCTGGAAAGAAACAGAGGAAAAGGTGTTTTCATGTTATGTTCACTACCACTTGTAATACTTGCCACCTTTAATGTCCAGTTTTCACTAGACACCGATTACATTATCACGTAACTAGTCAACAAAACGGGACCTGTCAGCAGGGGCAGGCAGGAGGTGTGGTGGCAGAAGGTGTTGCTGGCTGCTTACAGAGTGCCCTGGACCCATGACAGCCCATTTCCCCTTCTGATGGGGCAGCGTGTGGTGGGGAGGTAAGTACCACACTGTGGTGGATCCCATGCACAGCGATTCCCATTTTGCTGCTTCAGAAACATTCCCTACCATTTAAAATTTGTCTTTCTTTAGAAGTCTCTTGAATAGGAAAACAATTGTGAACTGTAGCACTGTACTTTCTGTGCTTTCACTTATTATTCACTTCTCTGGAATCTGAAGTACTGATACAGAGGAAGAAATGACCCAAAAAAAAGGTAAAACTTGTTTACACATTTAAAGTGTTCTCTCTTGAGCTAGAGGACCTTCACAGGTCCCCTCCAACAAAAATTATTCTGCAATTAAATGAAGTGGTACTACTGGCCCCTTCAGCCTCTTGTCCCAACTGACCACCCTCACAGAAGCTGGAAACAACAGGGAGCAGGAGAGCTCCATTCAGGGCCAGGTACAGTCTACCTACAAGGGTGACACTGCAAGACCAAGCCATAAGAGAACTGCTTACAGCATCTTACAGTCTTATGAGGAGCAGCTGAGGGAACTGGGGTTGTTCAGTCTGGAGAAGAGGAGGCTCAGGGGAGACCTCATCGCTCTCTACAACTACCTGAAAGGGGGTTGCAGAGGGGTGGGTGTTGGCCTCTTGTCCCAAGTGACTAGTGACAGGACAAGAGGAAATGGCCTCAAGTTGCGCCAGGGGAGATACAGACTCGATATTAAGAAAAATTTCTTCACTGAGAGAGTGGTAACACAATGGAATAGACTGCCCAGGGAGGTGGTGGAGTCACCCTCCCTGGAGGTATTCAAGGAGCGTGTGGACATGGCATTGTGGGATGTGGCTTGATGGGCATGGTGCTGTGTGGTGTGGTTTGGGTTTTTTTTTGTTTGTGTGGTGTGGTGGGGGTTTTTTTTGTTTGGTTTGGTTTGTGGGTTTTTTTTTTTTTTGTAATGGTTGGACTTGATGATCTTATAGGTCTTTTCCAACCTTAGTAATTCTGTGATTCTGTGATTCTACTGCACGAGGAAGCCTTAAAATGCTTAAAATATCTGAGGGGTGGCCTGCAAAACTGCAGCTAAGCTGCGTTAAAGGTTTAAAGACAATTTATTATTTTCTACTGATCTAAATCCTTAAACCATCTTAAACTCTTAGCTCACCTAAGACCTTAAAATAAGAGAACTGAAACTCCCTGTGTTGCTCTATCAAGCATTAATCTGATCAATATTTATTAAACTTAAGTATGTAAATAAAAGTATAAGCTTTATATTATTAAAAAGTTGTGAGATTTTAGAAATGTCATGACTGAATGTGGCTTTCAGCCGATTTCACAAAGGCAATCTGCATTTGTGTGAAGGTTCAAACTTCAGAGACAGTTTATTCTCTGTATTGCAGGCATCCCTTAAGTTTGGGGACCCCTCTTTGTCGTTGATGAGGTTGGGGTCCACTATAAAAAGGAATAATAAAATTATACCATAGCATTTTTTTTGTGACTAAGGAATGCATCCCATGGTACTTGAAGCTTGTATGAATAACTGCAATCTATCATTTTGTTTTCCTTTAGTAGGATTTTAGTCACACATTGCACAACAGTCGTCAACATTGTGAAACATAAATAGGCTTGCAGCTAGTCTTCTGCTTTCTTTTTCAAATCTTCCTTCATTTTCCAGAGAAACTTTACTTTCTCTAGTCAGTGTTAAGTAGCCTTGTACTTCCTCCTATCACATCTTTTGTTGTAAATAAAGGCTAGCTTTGTTTCTTCCTTTTGTTCCCTTAACAAAACCACACAGACAGAGAGAGAATTTTGCTTTCCCCAGCACTGAAGAGATGTCCAGAGCAGTTAAGGATGAGAGAAGGAAAAGAAGGAAAGCAAAGAGGCTTTTAAGGACTAGCAGCTCCTGTTACTGGAGCCACCCTGAACATTGCAATGGAAGGGGAATTCACAGCTCAGCAGAGAAAAGGGACTGCAGCGCCTTCATACACCCCAACAGCGCATGGGTGATGGGGCAGCCAAAGTGTGTGCTCAGCCAAAAGTCTTCTGTGCTGGCCCTCATCTCTTTGCTTCACCCTTCAAGAAAACACCTTAACCACACTCACTCTTGACCAGCAAATAAAGAGATTATAGGCTGGAAATCTCCTGAGAAAGCATTGGTAGCGCTAATTTGAGGTATTAAAGAGGGGTCAGTACCTTTTTGGCTATAAATTGGAGCAGGAATCAAACAAAAGTTTGCAGGCAAAAAGTGAAGGGTTTTTTTTTGGTAAAGCTTGAAATCTAGAGCAAAACCAAAAAAATCAGAGGACATTGCCCAGCTTTGAACTCACAAGCCCAAGGAAAATCGTAAGTTAGGCAAACCTGCCTTCGATGCTTATTGTTAAATGCAAAGATAATTTAGAATTGGAGCCCCTGCAGGCTGGGCCATCCAGGTCCCCGTGCACAGGGTACCCAGCTCTTGAAAGGTGCCTCCTGGGCATGATGCAATGTTGCCCACCTCATGTCTCTGCCCTCCTCTCTCAGGGGCAGGGCACGGCTTTCAAATTCACCTCATAGCTGTGGAGCCCTTTTTGCCTATTAGAAAAGCTAAATTGGATGCTAAGTGCCCTGACTCTCAGCAAAGCACAGCTGACGGCAAGAGCCACCAGGGCAGTCTGAAACACAGCACTTCTCTTTGCAGGCGGCTGCCCCACCGCAGGCTCACCAGCAGCCCTCCAGGTAGCTGAGCCATGGTGGCAGCCTTCCTTTCAATTAATAGATCTAAACTGGGAAAAGCCATGGAGAAGCAGGAATTATGCAGGGCAGTCAACGGGGACAAGGCAAAGGGTAATGGCCTGAAGCAAGAAAGACAGACAATCCAAGATGAAAAGATCCTAACAGCAAGGTCCGCCAAAAAGCACCCACGGGAACTCTTACACTGGTGATTTGTGCTTTGGGAGGATCAGGGGGAGGAAGGAGAGGAGGCGATGGCCTGTATGAATACTTTGTGGCTTCAAGTGCAAGAAATAAACAGACTCACTCCAGGAATACTAATCATTACAGAGAGACTTTGAGTTGCTCCACTGTGGGTGAGGTAGTCCCCTCTCCTCAACCTGACCATAAAGCTGTGATATTATCAGCAGTGCGAAGGTCCAACACACACTTTTCCCTCTCTGGATATTTCTTTAGACAGCTGACATGTCAAAAATTAGAGAAACCATTTTTTTAACCCCAGCAATCTAGTAAACCACACCCATGTTACTAACAACCTTTTAAAAGGCATTTAGCTAAAAACCTAGCGAATTTGGGAAAAAAAAAAGGAAGACCCCGTTTAACCTGTCAGATCTTTTCCAGCCCAGAACTGGATATAGCATAGCACTGAATCACACCTGTTGCTCTGCTGGTTCCCTTTCTCATGAAAAATACATCCAAAGAAGTCTGATAGATCTCTCTGTGGCAATTGATTCAGCTGATCTTCAGACAGTCCTTTCTAGCATCTAAGAAGCTATGTGAGAAGAGACATTCAGATACAGCTCAAGGTCTTTACCAAAACCAGAGGGTTTTTTGCCTGTTTGCTGTTTTAATAGGCAACTAACTACTCCCCCTCACATTTGGTTCAGGCTTTTCCTTTCTACCTTTCAAGATCTGTGTGGTCCAAACAGAAGTACAGCAATTCAACATGTTACATTCGGATATGCCAGCAGTCTGCGTATGCTAGTCTATGTGTCTTTTATTCATCCATAAAAGAGATTATGCGTTTTTATCCATTGGAGCACTGGTACGTAAAATGCATTTTATAGCTCGATATTCCAAGTCAAACAGTTAAAAAAAGTAAACAATATTTGGTGGGTTTTGGTCTCTTTTCCCAAGTGACAAGTGATAGGACAAGAGGAATGGCCTCAAGTTGCGCCAGGGGAGGTTTAGACTGGATATTAGGAAAAGTTTCTTCACTGAAAGGGTTGTCAGGCGTTGGAACAGGCTGCCCAGGGAGGCGGTTGAGTCACCATCCCTGGAGGTATTTAAAAGGTGTGTGGATGAGGCGCTTAGGGACATGGGTGAGTGATGGACTTAGCAGTGTTAGGTTAACGGTTGGACCTGATGATCTTAAAGGTCTTTTCCAACCTAAACAATTCTATGATTCTATATTTTAAATAACAAAGCAACTCCTCAGCTCAGGATCACATGTTTTTGCAGGTCTAATACCTTCATGATTTGCTCTCCACACTGGCTCCCCAATGGAGTTCAGGTCTCACTTTTAAGGCTCGAAAGCTGGAATAAGTTTAATCTTAACCTCCTGCTTTTCCTCCCTGTGCAGAAGTGCCCTCCCACAATACCAAGGAGCAACAAATCTAGTGACTTCACAAGAAATAACTTGCACAGATACCAGGCCTAAGCTCTGGACATGGCAAGAATCTCTGAAGGAAATTAAAGCACCTTTTTGCTTCAGTTTTGGTTTAAACTGTCCTTTCTTCAGTCTCTTATATGCACAGATTCAAGTAGCAAGGAAGACATAAACCTGCATGCTAGATGGGAGGACTACTTGAAAAGATAATATTGCCATTCTTCATGAAGGAAAAAATAACAAACATTTACACACAGCTCCTCAAAGGACCCTATTTCCAGTTCCTCCAACATGGTAGAGAGGAAGGGTACAACACTAGGTGTAAGGCTGTAAAAGGAGGTGAGTCAGAGGCCAGTGCTATTTGCTCTCTGTCAGGATACACCTAGCCCGGTGGTCTGGTGCAAAATAGGCAACTGCCCAGGCAGAAAACGGCAAGGGAAACCTGATGTATAATAATGAAAAAATTAACCAGTGCATTGTGATATTAACCAGTGTGAACAACCCACCAACAGAGAACAGAAAAGAAACAGTGTGCCTGTCAGTATAATACCAGAAAAGCCAGGCAATGAGTTAACTTGAAATAAGCAATAATAGAACAGGTTGAAAACTGATTGCTCTGCATACACCAGAAATTATTACTGAAATATAATACAAATAATGCAACCAGTTAAACTTCAGAGGCTATACCCATCAGCTTCCATGGCATTATTTCAGAAACTGATTTGTTTCATGTCCTGTAACGCAGGCATTTGCACTGACATACTGTCTTTGTATATACTTGAGGACTGACTCTACTTGCAGTCAATTGTCAAAAGTGACACAATCAGTTGAATATAAATGTCTCAGCAGGGAACTCCACCAATTTTAACAGTTACAGACAGTTTGCCCCATACAAAGGGCTCAAGACAGAGTTAAAGTTCCTAAGACCCTTAGCACACCAGGGAAAGCAGTAGAACTGAGGTCTGTGCCACTGGGGAAGTCCTCCATCCCCAAAAGCCCAGCTGAGCAGATCCCCTTGAAGTTGTCCACCATACAGATCAGGCAAGGTCCTCCTCCGTTCTAGTTTGGCACAACTTTGCTAAAGACACTGGAGGTTTACCGAGACAGCCAAGCTAAAGCTCTGCTCTGTAGAAAATGACTGCGAAACATACCCAAGCACTCATATCCAAAGCTGCAGCTTCATCGTTACTTTAAGCTGACCCAAAAGTAAGCAGCTGACAAAGGGAGAGGTCTTGCCTCTTCTGTTACATCAGCAGCTAGTGCTTCTGCACTTGTGTGATAAGCTAGATAAGGTACTCACCCTAAACTAACCAACCAAACAGAAAAATGGTTGCTTGTCACCTGGATCAGCCCCCAGACTGAATTTCCTGCGCAGCTGCACAAGCCCTCACCCAGGATGGAGCAGCAGCAACAGCAGGAAGGGTAGGAGAGACAGATGGCTGTTTTAGCAGCAGCCCACAATTAGAATAACCTTAAAGCAATCATGAGAACAAAGTCTTTTATATCAGAAGAGAGGACACATTTTTCAACGAGCCAATTCTGAGGACCTACTCTCAGCTCAGTATGACTCTCTTTCCTTTTCCACAGGACATATAAGGCTCTGTTTTAAATGCAGAGCACAGGATGATTTCTATGCAGGGCAACTTCGGAAGAAGTCCTGCACTGACTTACGATTATCTGTATGACCAAAGTCTCCCTTTCTTTGCCAAGGTAATAAGCCCTACCCCTAATCTTTTCTGCAGCAGAGTAAATATTAGATGTAATATAACAGATCTGGTGGCATTTCTAGCAGAAAGGTGCTGGTGTCATATCACACAGGATTGTACATACAAATAACATCTTTTGAAAAACCCATGGATTCGCAAGGTTTAAAAATGCCGTGTAGCACTAGTGACATCTGCAGGAGAATGTCGGTTGGAACAGCGAGAGGAAAATGCCAAATAGGCTTCTGTGAGGCTCTCTCATAAGGCAAACAGCAGATACGTTCACAGAGCCTGCCTTCACAAGCCTACCAGGGGATGAACAGGCCTTCTCAATTGCTGTCTCAAGGGGTTAAGTCAGACCCCTCCTCTAAACCATGCTCTGGAGGAGCTTCTCATTTCATTGCCAACACAGGCAGTGGGGGAAAGCTGACCTGTTTTACAAGGCACCTACACAGCAGTGTGACTGTCCTCCTTCCTAGGAGTGAGACATAAAAGTGTGATCTTCAGGGGGAGGCTGTGTTGCTTCCTCAGGCAGACCTAGGCAGGGTGACCAAAAGACACCAGTGTGAAGGGGACAAACACAAATCATTGTGCCTTGTCCTACAGAAAATGGGGGAAAGGGAGCAGCTGATTTTAAATGTTTCCACAGCTCAAGAGAGAGCACATCAGTGAAGAGTCATTATTGGTTGTACTGAATCTTGTTGCAACCGATAGGTCTAACAAATGCTCTTCTTTAAAGATATAGTGATAAGGGAGAGTTCCTACCGAAAAAAAGCATACTGAAGATAAAAAATTTGGGCAGTTGTTTAGCAAGGAGGGACAATGAGTGAGCAAGTATGCACACAAGTGAAGATCAGAACACTCTGCAAACACTTAAAGGCAAGAAAGTTTGATCCAGCCTCAAGTACAGTAGCCAGATCCTGAAAAAAGAGCTAGAGGGGGAAAGTCTTAAGAGGGCAATATCTAGATTTGGTGATGTAAGGAAGGAGAGAGTCTGCTTTTTTTCATTTCCTCTCTGTTAAGGAAAGTGATCCCTTCTGCACAGTAAAAAATTGAACTTCATCTTCTCTCATTGTGTGATGCTGTTCCAGTTTTGCCATACACAAATCCAGCCACCCTACCTTATAACACTTTACACTATTTGCACTAGGAAAGCTATTTCTAACTCACTTCATTAACACTGCTGTTGAAACATTGTTTTTAAACTAGAGGTGCACAGGTAGAAAACCAGAACAAAAAGGAATTTAATTTTTCTGGTCTGGATACATCCGTTGTGTTTCTTTGCTTAAAATTTATTCATTTCTGATCTTGCGTTTGGTTGGGGTTTTTTATTTTAAATTTTGTCTTTTTAAATTTTGCATTTTACATCATGTTTAATCCAAGTTCCCAAAAACCTTACAAAATAGTGTGCCAGAACCTCCACACCATCAAAGGGAATCAGCTATGATTTTTTATATTTGTTAGGAACAGAGATCATTAAGTTTCGGCATTTGTGAGATAAGGAAGCACTGTCATTTTAGTGATGATGTGCAAGAATCCTGTGTTCTACCGCAAAATTACAGCAGCCTAACAGCAGATAGGCTATGAATGGTAAAGTTTGTATAAGAGAAGGTATTTATGGTTGTGTTAGACTGCTAACATGTTAACAACAACAGGTTTTACTCAGAGAATATTAAATTTCTGTGTGGATCTCTTAAAAAGAAAGGTGTTTTTACAGTACAGGAAATGAGAAAGAAAATGCTAATGTGAGTGAGAACAGCAATCAGATCTATGATAAGTTTAGTGGAAAAGCTGTACCAATGTGTCTGGGGAACTGTTGAGTAAGGCACACAGAAATATGTGCCGTAGCAAATCTATAGGCACTACAACAGTATGGAGGAACATGAACTACCTGATGCAAAATGAGAAACCAGATACTACAGGAATATAAGAAATGTGGTGAGGTGGCAAGGAGAAAAACAGCATTGAAGGATGCAATAGTAAGGGAAGATTGGTATAACAATAAAGTAGTAGGATAGCACTGCACAATGTGCCATGGTAACCTGATAAAAATAAAAGGAAAGGGTGGCATCTGGAATTGTTTTGGGGGAAGAAGGCCAAGAGACCCTTGTCAGGCAGAGCTAGGAACCTCCTCAGGAGCCCCTGGATTTGCTTGGAAGTCGCTTGTGTGATTTCTTTCTGGGAGGCAAGCGATATCACAGACAGTCTTCCACTGTGGAAGACTTCAGTTCTGCAGGTACAGCTGGGGGAGATCATGACACAAACATGAGGTGACAAGCTGGGTCCAAGGTCAATCCCAGAAGTCCAGTCAAAACCTCAAAAAAATGCAAAAGACAGAGCTAAGAGCAGCCTACAGGCACTCAGGTAGCTCAGATGAGGACCCCCCCCAAGTCTTATGGTGCTTCAGGGCACAAGGTTGATGTTGGTGGTGGGGGTCCAGGTGAGGTTGGTCATGGCAGTTAAGGCCTATTGGGTGCCCACAGGGCCCTCACACAAATAGAAATAAGACTCAATTGTTCTTGACTAAGATTTGCTCAGCAAGATGTCCTTCCCTTTATCAGTTCTTTTGGTTAGAGCCCAAAGAAGATTTTTTTATGAAGGATTATGCTGTTGTTCAGTAATGAAACTAAAAAGCCATGTCTCCAGAACCCAGACGGATTCCTCCTAAAAAGTGTGACACTCTCTTTTAGTCAACTCTAGCTTTTGCACTTAGATACACATCTGAATTTTGTTTATAAAAGCTTTTTCTTCACATATTTTCATAACAATTTTCAAGTAAATTCTGTACTTCAAACTGAAGTTTTACTGTGGTATTTTGAAACAGGATTTTTTTTTTTTTAACATGTAAGAAAGAAAGGAAGTTGTCTGGTCACTCTCATTTACCAAATAATGCATATGTGAAAAGGCTCCTATGGTTCTGTCAATCCAAGGGAGAAGTGAAATTTGCATTTGACAGCAGTATCACTTTTCCCTCTAACCAGCACCTTTGCTGATGACTTTCATCAGCGTGGACCCCATGCCATAGCTTGCAGGACCTGCACTGACCATGAGTTCAGAGCAGATGTAGGGAGAATTTCATGTCACCGGCACTTAGGTCAGTAATGCAGCTTACTTGTGCAACTTTCACAGGGACCCACGGTTCACAAGAACTAGTGATCACCAGGAGCACTGGAGTACTCCCATGATCACACGTTCTTAGCCTAACCATCCCTCTGACAGTTCCCAGTATTTATGCTGCCTGGCTGAAGAGTAAAGAGTACAACGTACAGAGATCCTGTGTCTTTCTCTGTTGGAAGTAACTTCTATATCAGAAGAATAAAGAGACTAATCTAGCCCCTCACCTAAACCACCCCATTTTTCTTGCCCATCAGCTTCTTTCTTACTCCTCTATCTGACAAACAATAGCTCACAAAAAGTGAGGAAGACAAGAGCAACTAGATTCCCAACTTATTTGCCAGTACAGTTGCAAAGGGTGCCAGAAGTAAGCCAGAGTTATTAACCCATGCCCCCAAAACCAAGTTTGCATCAAGAAGCACTGCCCAGTTAGAGTAATTATTTGGGCAACTTCTAACATGTCAAGTAAGCCCAAATTGAGGCAGAGGAGCTAGGCTTGTGCTCAGTATCTTCTATCAACTAACTTCAACTTGCTTTTCCTAGGCCTTGCACAGGGCACTGCTACAGACTTCACAAGGCCTCAGGTTGCTTAAAAATAAGTCCCTGTTGACCAGCATTCAGCTGCAGTTCTAGCCTGTACCAACCAGTGTGGCAGAGACCAGGTTGGCATGAGAAGCAAGCAAAAGACAGGAGTAAGGAAGAGGAAGAACAAAAAAATATAACATGTCATAGATGTAAGAGTATGTGTCCTTATCTACACGTGGCAATGGTTTAACTTCATAGATAGCCTTTTGATAAGCTAACCAGAATGAGATGTTTAACTCCCTATTGCTAACACTATCAAAAGCATGTCTTATAAAGCATTAAGGACCCATTTGCTCTTAAGGCTGACACAAATGGATTTGTTTGCACATGTTCAACATTACTAAATTTACAAGTTACATTTTAAAAGAATGACAAAAGCTTTGCTGCACTTAAAGAAAACATACGGGTGTAGTGGGCACTTGTGTTTTGTGGTCTGACCTGCTTTGGATATATCTGTTGACTTTTAGCAGTAATTACAAGCCCAACTCATTGGCCAAGATCCTATAGTGCCTCGTGCTGTTTAGACATCAACTAAAAAGATTACATTTAGTCTAAAGAACAAATAAGAAGTGTATTCAGAGAATGCTGGAGAGGAGGTAGAAAAGCCAATATGCTTTTGTAAACCTCTCAGTTACACCGTAGGCTTCCCAAGTTTACATTTTAGCCTATGTTACATTTCCAAAAAGAAATATCACAGAAAGAAAAAAAAAAAAAACCACAAAGGAAATTATAATGGGCCAGACTTTGTAGCAGGAAAGAACTCAACAGCTGAGTGTGACAGTGAAACAAGTCCAGGCTAGGCTAGGTAATCACCTGGTCTGCCTGGAGATGATGTCAACAGAAGTACATCTTCCTGCTGTATTTGTCATAATGCAGCTTTTTATTAGTTATTAGACAGTCAAATAAGGGCTGTGCCTCTGACCGTCATTCTCCTGACACTGAACTCACGTTCATGTTTCTACCTGCGGTGTACGTACACCTCACACCTGAGGTGTAAGAATAACCCTCCTCCCTCAGCACTTCACACCTGAATCTTGGGCAAGTTTATTCCCAAAAGGTTGACCACCCATCAGTGTTTCCTAGCATTTAAAAAACTTTAAAAATACCAAAACTGAGATTCTTCTCTTTAGGTTTTTTTAAAAAAAAAGTTATGTATTTCAGTTACGCATTCCTTGCAGTATGTTATTGTCGGTTCGTATTTTGTATCCCATGATTAACATCTTCAGCAAAGCTCTATTTAAAAAACAGGTCTTCGAAATAGTTTCTATTGACTCTTATGGTTCTCAGCTCATGTTTGAGAGACACTTCCTACATTAGTGAATACACATGTAATTTGTGTAAGTAGATGAGTTTAGATCATACAGTATAACAAGACAAATAACTATGATTAAGTGGTAGTTAAGTAAAGTTAAGTAAAGTGTACTATGTACTATGTATGAATGTATATTCATACTATATGAATATACACTAAATAAAACCAGAAGATAAAAGGGACATCCACTACCTCTCACATTTCTTCAGTATTTATTCTTCCATTTATTTGCTGGCCTTATTCTTACTGACAGTATGATGAAAAGAAACTATATGTATTTTAAGGAGTTACACTGTTTATTTAGTAAGGAATCTAGTACCTGGTAATTCCAGAATTGTGCAACTAAATAACCCTTAACAGCTTGGAAACTGAGTTTTGAAAGAAGATTACCTCCATGATGTCTCAGCTAAGTCACCACACAAACTACAGGGAGTCATCAAGGTCAGTCATTTTCCTGGCTGATGCAGCAAACCAAACACAGCCTTACATAGCGTGTAAGAAATTTACCCACTTACCATAACCTCCAACAAATGGCTTGTAACAGAATTAGAAGAAGTACAGAAGAGGACAAATGAGACATAATATTCACATTTAGCCTGTTTCTCAGTTATTCAAATTGCTTGCCCATTGGCACACTGAACCGAAAGGGGATTTGCTCAGGTGTGGAGCTGAGTTCGTCCCTGTGCACTATGTCATATTTGGAAGTGAGCAGGGCTTGTAAGACCAGCATTTTTCACAGTATGAGTCAGATCTTCACTGGGAGTCACAAAACGATCTGGGGGGGGGGTGCAGTGTTAGCGCCACTCGGACTGCTGCACACATCGTCCCCTGGGCCAGCAGCAGCAGATTTTCTCCCTCAAGGAGTAAGAACAAATCTACTCTTTTCTATGATCTCTCAAAACTATAGCTGTAGAAAGCTTCTTTCTTGAAGAATAGCTGGAGATGCACATAAATGCTTTACACACCTAAATTCACTACTGCTGCATTGAGCAAGTATGCAGATTAATGCCTTTCTGCAGAGAAAACCTTCACTTGAGTTTTTAAAAGTAGCCCCTGTATTCCCCTAATGTCTGAACATCCTTAGTGAAAGGAAGTAGTCCTGCTATGTGCCTGACAACACAAGTCATAACTTCACTGGATGCTTTATGATGCTTCTGAATGCAGTACAAACTGTTCAAAAGAAATAGAACAGAGAAGATATTAACTTTAGAATACTATTGACCTTAGGGCAAATACCCACCTTTATTGTATTTTTAACTAATACCACCCGTGAACACAAATGTAAGCTGTACAGTAATTGAAGATAGTATCTTCAACAACCAGAATAAATATAAAGTGGATAGACTACTAGGGAAAGTCAGACAGAGGCAATATCCTTTAACCAGCCAACTGAAATAGCTGGAAAAAGTATACAAACTTTGGGCATGCATGTTTGTCTGAAGGAGGACATATTTCATGGAAGGTTTATCTAGGTTTTCTAACTAGACTACTCTCCTGGAAGATACTAACTCTTTCAAACTGTGGCTACTTACATCCCTCATCCAGCTGCTCTTGAGACTTTTTTTTTTCTTATTCCTTCTAAAAAGAGTCTGATCTCAATGTTGCAAACTTTTTGGGACATAATATTTTCATGAAAGCCATTCGAAACCTCATATGACAGAGAGGGTAAAGAAATGGATTCAGAGAGGAATTGAGCCACAAAAGCCAAAAGGTTATTTCATACAGGGAGTTATGGATGCACTTTCCCTGGCAGGCCCCACGGATAATCATTAGTAAAGTGTATGGGGCCCAGCAAATGGCAAAGACACATACAATTATGGCAAGCGACTTCGCTATTTTCTTGTCCCGCTGCAGTTTTGACCCAGTCCTCGAACAGAAAGAAAGAGAGAAGTCACTTTCTGGGGTTACAGAATTGCCTCTGGATGGAGGTGAGCTCTCAGCTACCAAAGACTCTTTCTTTGGCCTCGTGGAGGAAGAAACACTGTCTTCTGCTGCCAATGGAGGAGAAAACACTCCTTGCCTCAGCGAGAGACAAAATCTCCAGGACAGGCTGCCATTCCTTGGAGACTCGCATTCCTGCGGGCTGACATGCTGCTGGCGCCTCTGGATGTTGTGGAAGATGTGCACGTTGAAGTAAGTCACCGAGAACAGCGGCAGAAAGAACTCCAGGGTGGACGCGCACAGGAGGAAGTACCAGTTGTCAAAGAACTCAGCGTAGCAGTGATCTGCCGCTACCACGCTGTATCCGGCCACGTGCTCCCAGAAGAGGATTGCCGGGCAGTAGAGGAGGAAGGCTAAGACCCAAATGGCCACCATGTTGATGACAGGATTGGATGTTATTCCTTGCTGGGCTCTATAAGATACCTGCGAGGGAAAAAAAAGAAAAAGTTCACACCTGTAGAGACATGTTTTGGAACCAACAGAAGTAGTGGGAGAGGAACTTAGCAGAACGCTTGGTAATTTAGAGCTGCGGGAATGCTGATTAGGTGAAGCTCACACAAGTATGTTTAATTCATTGATGTTAACATAACATAGGGGTGTCTCTCTACAAGTTAATGTAAATGTGCTAGAGACCTGGTCCAGACGATGGAACGTGATCATCCATCAATACCTAGTAATTTGGTATGCCTTGTTTGAGATATCTGTGGTCTGAAGTGCCAGACTAATTAGCATTTTATAGTTGTTCAGAGCATGACTCCCATTCACTGACAACTGCACTGCTTTTTACAGCATTTTACAAGTAAATAGGACTATATGCATCACACTGGTCAACAGAAAATGTGGCACATGTTTAACACCCACCTTTGAGAAAATTTTTTATTGCACGGTTCATGAGGAGGTAGGAATAGATTCCAGCTGTGCAATGCAGCCTTTAGCTGATGAAACACAAAATCATCCCTTTTCTCACTTCTTCCCCTACTCTGGGGCCAGTACTTATTTTCCACTATATGTTGCAGAACAGATAGATATCTTGTAGCTTACAACCTGCTCCATCCTTTTCACAGGATGAGAGGATGAATGTGTAATTCTAGGAGCTTAGATATCCAATTAAAAAAAAAAAAGTATGAGTTAATGTCATTAAAGACTATCATACAAATGTCCGTAGCTCTTAATTACATTTATGCAGGTGATCTTAATTTTGCACTTTGTAAAAGCTGAGTCTTTGGGTTTCCAGTGTAAAGTTTCTTACATGCAAAATGTTTTGGTGTTTGATTTCCCAGATTTTTTTTCCTTGACATAAAATAATATAAAATAATAAAATGTAATAAAAAGTCTGGATGGCCAGGCCCAAAGGGTTGTGGTGAATGCAGTTAAATGCAGTTGGCGGCCAGTCACAAGCGGAGTCCCCCAGCGCTCAGTATTGGGGCTGGTCTTGTTTAATATCTTTATCAATGGTCTGGATGAGGGGATCAAGTGCTCCCTCAGCAAGTTTGCAGATGACACCAAGTTGGGTGGGAGTGTTGACCTTCTTGAGGGTAGGAAGGCTCTGCAGAGGGATCTGGACAGACTGGATCGATGGGCCGAGGCCAATTCTATGAGGTTCAACAAGGCCAAGTGCCAGGTCCTGCACTTGGGTCACAACAACCCCATGCAATGCTACAGGCTTGGGGACGAGTGGCTGGAAAGCTCCCTGGCAGAAAAGGACCTGGGGGTGTTGCTTGACAGCCGGCTGAATATGAGCCAGCAGTGTGCCCAGGTGGCCAAGAAGGCCAACGGCATCCTGGCCTGGATCAGAAACAGTGTGGCCAGCAGGAGCAGGGAGGTGATCGTGCCCCTGTACTCGGCGCTGGTGAGGCCATGTGCTCCCAATCTTCCCCAGGATCATTTGAGGCCACGTCTCAGGCCTAGACATCCTCCCCGGTGTCCTTCACCTCACTGCCCTAGTCCCACTACCTTTTCCTCCCATGCCTGATTTTATGTCCAAACCCAAATCCAGTTTATCTCAAATTTCCTCTTTCCTTGCCCCCTTTTTACCAGACTCCTGCCTTACCCTTTTCACCCCTCAGCCTGCTTTCCCTCAAGCAGTAGCACAACAGCAACCTGCAGCAGAAATTGTGAGAAAAGTCCTGTTTGACCAGCTCTGGGCTGGAGCACACTCAATGCAGAATATTCACCGCAACTAGCTGCAAATATCTAATAATCTCCACACATCAGCACATTTTTGAGGGCTATTATCTCAATTAAATTTGGGCTTACACTCACCAACATGGCAAAGGTTGGTCAGTATAATCTACCAATAATCTTGCAACAAAATCAGAGAACGTATAAACGGGGTACTTACAGCTTTAGTAACTGACAGGAAACGGTCATAGCTGATAAGAACAATGTTAAATACTGAAGCTGTGCACAGGAGATAGTCCATAGCTAGCCAGAGCTTGCAGACACCTCTTCCCAAGTGCCATTTCCCTGTCAGGCTGTAAGGGATGTAGAGAGGCATGCAGAACGCACCTGTGGAAAGCAACCACAGAGACACCATGCAGTTCATACAGATTGCAGATGGTACTCCTGGAAGCACAGAGAGACACTATTCTGGTGTTCAGCTAAAAAAAATAGATCTGTGAACATGAATATGTGATTTATATACAGAAATTCTTAGATTTTCATGAAATCTGACGGTGACTTTCTATATATTAGATCTTAGTGTATTTGGGTATGCTGATTGTTGGGAATAAGCTCAGGGCAAATCAGCAAAGAAGGATCTGCTGAAGAAGAAAACTGCAGTCTAATCAATTTACAGTTTCTAAAGATACATAATCAGTGCTGCAGCATATATGCACTGTGCTTGCAATCTGACATGTAACTTCATCGCTATATATCCTCTAGTCTTTTATCTGTGTTAGAGTTTTCCCCCAAACACATCTACAGATATTGCTAATGTTGGTTATTAATGTAAGATTGGCTAGCACTTGTAAGCTAGAGACAATATATTGGACAGTCTGTGTGGTATCTGAAAACCTCTTCTACCGAAGAGGTATGAAACCCCCTCCCACTTTTAAGAGGTGTTTTAATCTCATGCTAGTTCTTCAGCTGAGATTAACTCCAGAACTGTTTTTTTTGTTTGTGACATTTGTTTTTCCTCCAAAAGGCCTTCCACTGAAGTACTTCTATAAGAAAATCATGTTTGTGCTTTATTTTTAAGCCAGCAACTTCTTAATTTTACCACTAATATTCTCTCAAAAGTATGGTGCAATGTTTGATGCTACGTTCCTGAAAACGCTGACCCACTAGAGACAAATATAAAACTATATGCAGCTTCAAGATCCATTTTAAAGTCTTCAGATTTTTATTTTTCAATATGTCCATCAAGATCTTGGAAGTTACTGAACATATCCAGGCCGATGTGGCCCACCGACAATAATCCTCTGGGCAATGAGCTGACAGAGAGTTATCAACAGGCAAGTGTGCACAGCTTTTTCAATACTGATCGCTTGTTTTAACATATACCTTAAATACAAGCAGCATCACTTTTGTACAAAATACTCATTTTTCAGAGTTGCTGATGACAGCTACTGCTCTCTTCAACTTCAACGGGATCAATGTTTGGCACTATGTCAAAAAGTAATGACTGCTTTTAGCTATAGATATAAATACAGATGCAAGAACCAGGTTTTAAGCATTTATATTTGAAATTATTCTCACTTTTACTAATTAGAGGATGCAAAAGACATGCATCACATGCCTGGAAAGATTCCAGACTTCTAAGAAATCAAAAAAATACCACAGCATCTTCAGAAAATAAAGCAATTTCTGACTGATCCCAGAAACAAATTCCTAGATTTCATGGTCTATAGGCCAACATAATACTGACACCAATCATTTCCTTTTGGCTGATTTAAGACTCCATGAGACACCAGCCACCAACAAGAACTGATGTGGAAGATAGATATTTAAACCTCTTGACTGAACTGTAAGATACGAGGAGAAACAGACTTCTGCAGAAGACCTGAGCAATGAAATGGCAGGTCTAGCAAATTGTCTGCTGCAGCAGGAAAGCCAAGGCGCCAGCACACGTGTCATTTGGTTTTTGCCCCATGGGGCGAGCCCCAGAATTAGGCGCCACAGGCTATAAATGGCATAAGAGAAGGAAAATCTTAAAGGCTAAACTAATACACTTCACTACACAGCACTGACAAAGAAACAGCAGTTAGGAGGGACAGTATTGCCAGAAGTGGAGTAGGTCAACGAGTGCTATTTCCCCCCTCATGATTCAGTGAATACTGGTCTCTGTGACGGTCCTGAAAGGAAAGCACTAGTGTGCAGAAACACTTCCTTGCTAGCCTCGAGTCAAGGTGTTTGCTGGAACATATTCTACAGGACCATGGTTTTGTCAGGCTTTCTCTGCTTGCACGGGCTGTTTCCCTGGCCTGAACCCTGAAGGACTGCGGCACAAGGCATTCACGCCCCCCACCTCCTTGCCTGGCATCACCCGCCAGGACTGGATCCATGGTACCTCGAGGGGCCAACTGCCACGGAATTCTGCAATGACACTATGGGAAGTGGGAACTAATAAGGAAAACAGATGGGAGATGCCAGCAGGATGTGGCTGGCATCGGGCAAGCCATCTGATCTATAGCCTGCACTGAGTGAAACCAGTAAAAAGTCACAGTGGTAAAGTGTTTTCTGTAGTGTAATACACTCATAAGCCATTAGTACTATGTAGAGAAGTAATTAATTCACCTGGACGTACCACAGATAGCTGTATAAGAAAACAGTTATACTGTCAAATATAAGGATGTTCTGAAGTGTGTGATCTTACAGGATGAGCAAAGGTAAATCATAAACTGTAGCGAACAACCTCTTTCAATCAACAGGTATTTACATACAGTAGTTGCTCCTTTTTCCTGAAGCAACATTAAAAGTATTTATATGACAAATGGATATGTTTCTCATTATAACATATTTTGAGACATAATAGGCTGCTGAAACACTTAATGCAGTTTCCACCATTCCTGACCCTTCCCCTAGACACACAGCTGGGAAATAGTTCTCTTAGAAGAAACCACACAGCGAAAAGAAACCCCCTTGCTTCTCCTAAGATTCCTAGGAAACAAATAGTACATGCCTCCACAGCTGCAACTTACCCACTGCAAAGTCAGAAATAGCAAGATTGAGAAAGAAATAGTTACTCCGGTGCCTGAGATTTCTGTCCATGATGAAAGCAAGGATCACCAGGACGTTTCCAAGGACGGTGACCAGAGCTAGCAACACCATGAGGAAAGCCAGCAGCACCAACACGCCCAGTGAAAACTGGGAGCTCGGTGGCAGTGTGGACAAAGTCTCGTTACATGTTCCAGCCGTATGCGGAGTTGCGGCAGTGCTGTTTTGCATGTTGCATATCCAGGTCAGTTCAGTCTGGGAAGAAATTCGCGTCTGGCAGCGTTATCCAAAAGGTTGAGTCAAGTCTATTAACAGGATGGGCTGAATACTGACACATCCAAAAAAATTCACAGTATCAAAATAATGGATCACAAGACCTCAAGGCTTGGATTCTCTAACATTCCTTCATCTGAATGCACCTATTGGCCTGAAAACAAAATCTATAAAAAAGACACGTCGGAAGCAGCAGTAAGTGCTTTAAAATAAATTATCTCTTTCTCTCCTGAACACTGATCCTTATCTACTGAGGTCAGAAAAGTTAGTCTGAAAACAACTCTTTTCACAGTCAAGCAGTTTGCATATTAGCATTGTGTAAGCACTTTTACACATTGAATTCTGCTGAAGCTAAAAACAGATCTCATTTTCACTTCCCCAGTGGCCCACAGGATTTAAATTACTACAATTTTATTTCTCTTACAGTAAAATGTCATCACTGGTGCTCTTGCTGCTATACCACTTACTATATTTTACAGTTAAGGATGGATGTTTATTTCTTAATGCTGCTGGCTACAGAGCATTTAAAATTCAGTTATACACAGCCCAAGTATCACCAATACCTTTTCAGTTCATCCTAATCAGAAGCAAGTCTAGCCCTGGGCACAGCAAACCAAATACCTGGGGCTTTGGAGGACCTTATAAGCGTGGCGCATCTAAACCTCCACTTCCCAAGTAATTCCAGGTAAGCTCCCACTCCACAAAATGCCAAACCCTTAGCTCTTTGCAGGTGTGAGAAGGCATATCCCTTCCTCATCACAATTTCATCTATTTTGGTAAGTGCACAGAAGATGGCAGGCCATGGCTGTGACTCATGCCTGCAGCTCACTGGCTCCACAGCACCACGGCACACCCTGCAACTGGCTTTTCGGACTGCAGCCATAATGCTGGGTGCTTGAGAAGACATAGGGCAAGAAACAAGGAAAGAGAGAGTGGACAAGATGTGGGGTGGAGGAGGTGCAGTGCTCTGATCCTGTCTTGGGAAACAAAGGGGAACATATCGTAAGGGGTAATCAAAGCAAAAGGTGCGGGGCAACAGGAATAGAAGAGACCTCAGAAATGATAAAACGTGGCAAACAGACACCTGCCTCAGGTGCATGTGCACAAATGCAGCCTGGGAAACACACAGGAGGAATTAGAGCTGCCTGCGCAGTCACAAAGTCACCAGTCATGAAGGCAGTGACATGGGTGACATGGTAGAGGAGTGTGTTGCAGAGCACCCCGATCAGGGGGGAGGGAGGTCATGAAGTCTTTAAGCAAATCAAGGAAGCCTCTGGATCACAGACCCTGTTTCTTGTGTGGGACTTCAATGTTCATGACATCTGCTGGAAAGTCAACACAGCAGGTACAAGCAGTCAACAAGATTCCATGAAAGGGTGTCAGGGAGAACTTTTCTGATATAAGTTGGGCCAACAGGGGTGACACACAGCTGGATCAGCTGTTCACTGGTAAAGAAGAGCTGGTTAAGGATGTGTCGTCAATGGCAGCCTTGGCTGCAGTGACTATGAGTTAGTGGAGTTCAAGATCCTAAATGGGGTGAGGAAGGAGAATAGCAGAGTACAGACCATGGGCTTCAGATGAGCAGACTTCGGTTTATTCAGGGAAGTGGTAGGTGGGATCCCATGGGAGGCAGCTCTGAAGTGCAAAGGAGCTAAGGGAACCTGCAGGCCTCTAAGGACAGCAGCTTCCATGCACGATAAATGCCCATCCCAGTTCTCAAGAAAACAAGTAGAAGTATCAGGACACTGGCTAACCAGGGAAGCTACAATGCAAAAAGGCAGCGTGGAAGAGTTTGAAGCAGGGACGGGCTACAAAGGAGGAATTTAGAGAGATTGCCTGGCCACATAAGCATGATGTTAAGAAAACTAAAGCTCACCTAGAATTGATGCTTCTAAAGGACATCAAGGACGACATGAAGAACTGCTTCTAAAGGACATCAAGGACGACATGAAGAACTTCAACCACCCCATTAACAGTAAAATGCTGAATAAGAAAAATGTGGGCGCTTTGCTGAATTGGGCCAGTGATCCAGTGACAGCAGATGCAGATAAGGCTGAGGTAGCCAATGTTTTCTTTGCTTTATTCTTCACTAACTAGGTCTCCTCTCCTCCACGCTTAGTGAATGAGTTCAAGGAGGAGATCTGTCAGGAGCAGGTGAGAATAAGGCAGGGATTACTTGAGAGGACTTGTCCCATGGGACCCAATGGACTGCACCTAAGACTGCTGAGAGAACCAGCTACCATCCTTGCAAGGCCACTTTCTATCCTCTTTGAAAGGCCATGGAGATGAAGGGAGGTTCCAAAAAACGGAAGAAAGGCAAATGTTGCAACCGTCTTCAAATGATGCCACAAGGACAAAAGGTCAACCTCTCTTTGGTCCCTGGGAAAATAATGGAGCAAGTCCTCTTGGAAGGCATTTCTGAGAACTTGGGGGAGGAAGAGGTGACTGGGAACAGTCAGCATGAGTTTACCAAGGGTAAATCATGCCTGAGCAACTTGGTTGTCGTCTTTGATAAAATGACTAGATTAGTGGACAAAGGGAGAGCAGCCATTTGCTTTTAAAAATTAGGGAATAAATCAAATGTTGAAGTTTTAATCATAGTCCTCCATGGGGCTGAGGGAGCAATCTATGTGGTCTCTCCCTCCTTCCTTCCTGTGGAGGAAAATGGTAGCCTAACATAAAAGAGGCAGGCATTAGGAGAATCATTAGGGTTAAATACTCGTCCCAGAAACAAACAAACAAACAAACAAAAGATAACACAATTTTTTCCAACATGTATGTTTATTGGGGGGGGGGGGGGGGGGGGGGGGAGGGTAAGACCTGAGGGGGTCAAGTTAGAAAAAACACTGTTATGGTTTGAGTTGAACCTCATTGAGTCATATGCCTACTGTCACCATATATTTACAAGACCTATTGGACATCTGCAAAGACAGAGGAAAATTCAGGGACATGAAATGTTGAAATGCATGAGTGAGTAGACAGAGAAACTTGGCTTAGAAATCACTTTGGCAAGCAAAATCCATTTGTGTTAGTGCATGAAAGGTATGCCCAAGAACAAATGCTGAATGAGTATCTTACCATAACCCTGCAAAATGTCCAATAGGGAGGGGAAGACTTAGGATGCCACCTTGACTGAGACAGCTTTAATGCTGCAAGCATAGCTTGACTTACCCTGGGAGCACTAAGCAAAAATTTCAACAATCAGAAAAATACAACAAATTCTTCAAATACACAGGAGTGGTGTGACAAAACAGTTTCAACGCTGTGTGTGTAATATAGAACATCAAAAACACTGATCTCCAGTAGCTTCACTACTCTATGTGGTTTCAGATTTTCTGCACATTGTGCTCCCTGACAATTTCTAGGTTTCCAGTACTGCAACATGTGGATACAGTTTACCTAGTCAATAATTTTGCAGGCCATTTTTCCAAAGTAAACAACACATTCTTCCATCACAAAATGCAAACTGAATTTTTATACTAAAAGCATAGGGATAGAAAATCAGATGACTCAAATACTTTCCCATTTTGGGCCTACCTACAGTTTCTTTGTTTAAAAGATGTTAATTTAGTACACCAGCTATTCTACAAATGTTTTAAATGTGTGTGTGTGTTTGGGTTTTTTAAGCCTCACAGAAAAACAAATGCCACAAAATCTATGCCAGCACCTTAGATTATGACAGTGAAAAAAGCTGTGCTGAATCAATGACCTCCTCCTGAAGCTGTCTCTCTCTCAGCAATCAGGCTCACAATTCGCAACACTATCCATGTGAGGCAAGGAAGCATAACAAGAATGAGTGGTGAAAGACAACCTTCCACCAGCATGAAAACTGGCATAAGTAGTCTTCAGTTCCAGACCTCTGAACAGAATGGCATTTTAGCTCCTCAAAGCCATCAAACTTTGTGCTGTGATTAAGCTGCTTACATGCATTCGAATTGTGCTTGCAAACGAGTACTCTGATTTTGCAACACTTCTACAGCCAATTTCAAATTAGATAAAAAATACTATTTAAATTGACTGTTCCTCTTCATTGTTCTGTGCATCAGATTTCTCTTTCCATATTTTATAGATTTCTATATATACACAAAGAGGAGAAAAAATTATATAAAAGGAGAGGAAAAAAAAATTAACCAGTGACTCTCACCCGTCCGTGAAAGCCTTCTGGGTGAGTTGTAAAACCCAGCACAAGGCAAGAAAGTTTGGCACATGGAATGGGTTGTAACCAAGCTCCATTGCCTTCATCCACTCCTTTCAGCACTGCATATCCACCCGCATTGTTTATTAATAGCTGCTTGAGACACCTCTCTGTCACCTTTCATAGACCTCTGTGAATCCCATTCTCAAGCAGCCAATATGGCCCTTGTTCAGTGATAGAAAAAAATCCAGTTTGATACTGGTTCAGCGGCAGAGAAACTCCATATAATGTCACAGTAACAGGACACAAAGAACTGATCTAGTATAAAAATCACTCTGTCAGTTCAAATTCGTTCCAGACATTTTGGTGGAATACCTTTGCACTTGCAAAGCTTTACATCTGAAAGGGTATTGTCTATTCTCGCACAGCCAGCCAAAGTCATAAATCCAGCATGAACTTTGTATTGCTTGCTCTGCTAAATCAACAGGAATGTGATCATGTGCCCAAGCCTGGCCTATCTTTTAGGTAATCAAATAGTGCACAAATCTGACACTAAATATCATTTAAGCACGACCAAAGAGGCAGCCACTGACAGGAGAAAAGACAGTCCAGGTGAAGAGTAACAACTATTTACGCCTGTGACAATTTTGACAATCAACCTCAAAATTCCATTACCATGGAAACTTTCATTCTCGAAAATCATCCAGGATTACTAACTTATGAGTACTGTGTCCTGCAACACCAGGCATGGACTATATTAAAATTAGAAAAGAACATATATGCTGGATAAGGCAGTCCATCCATTTGCGTATTGCTCACTGTGGGAATTAAGACTACAGGGCACTATCTTGTCTTCATAATAGTTTTTAAAACAAAATTATACTGCTCCTGTGAGTATTTATACAACCTTTCAAAAATGTAGCAGAAGTGCTTCTTCACTGATAGCTTTAGGATCACAAATAGGATGTAAATTTTAACTCAACGCATACAAAAACAGGTATATCCCTCCAATAAACCTCTATGGAGATATCTATAAAAGAGTTCTTTCACAATACCAGATCTATATTAAAAAAGTAAAAAGTATCTCAAAGCCACAAACCAAGAAGGACATCCAGTAAAACCTGTTATTCTTTCCATTGCACTAGATGGTGTTTAACCTGGCATCATACCAGCAAAACCAAAACCCTGAAAAGTAGCAAAATCAGGGCAAATACATGACTCTGCTGCACTCATAACCAATGCTATCAGTAAACAAAAGTTTTTTTCTCTATCTCTGTTGAAGATAAATATGAAAAAATAGCACTAAATAAGAGAGGAACCTCTTATATGTAAGTCATTTATTTTAATTCTCTAAATAGAAGGTGTTTTACGTGATCTCAACATTGCAAACTTTTTGGGACATAATATTCTCATGAAAGCCATTCGAAACCTCATATGACAGAGAGGGTAAAGAAATGGATTCAGAGAGGAATTGAGCCACAAAAGCCAAAAGGTTATTTCATACAGGGAGTTATGGATGCACTTTCCCTGGCAGGCCCCACGGATAATCATTAGTAAAGTGTATGGGGCCCAGCAAAAGGCAAAGACACATACAATTATGGCAAGCGACTTCGCTATTTTCTTGTCCCGCTGCAGCTTTGACCCAGTCCTTGAACGGAAAGAAACAGAAAATTCCTTTTTGAGAGCCGTGGGACTGGTCTGTGTTGGAGATGGACAGTTAGCCATCACTGCTGGTCTCCATGACTTCGTTAATGATGAAACACTGTCTTCTGCGTCGGACAGAGAAGGAGATGTTCCTGGCCTTGGCAAGAGACAAAATCTCCAGGACAGGCTGCCACTCCTTGGAGACTCGCATTCCTGCAGGCTGACATGCTGCTGGCGCCTCTGGATGTTGTGGAAGATGTGCACGTTGAAGTAGGTCACCGAGAACAGCGGCAGAAAGAACTCCAGGGTGGACGCGCACAGGAGGAAGTACCAGTTGTCAAAGAACTCAGCGTAGCAGTGATCTGCCGCTACCACGCTGTATCCGGCCACGTGCTCCCAGAAGAGGATTGCCGGGCAGTAGAGGAGGAAGGCAAAGACCCAAATGGCCACCATCTTGATGACAGGGTTGGATGTTATTCCTTGCTGGGCTCTATAAGATACCTGTGAAGGAAAAGGACGTATGACGTATTCAGATAATATTTTGGAACAACTATCTCAATCTCAAAAAAATATCAGCAAGCAAAGTAAATATAATACTCGTTCTGTAATTCCCCAGACACCTAGAACATCTTCACTTAGTATGGTCCTGAAAAACTCTATTAGTCTTGCTCATCAATTACTGTAACTCTGTGGTTGATTGTAATAGTTGGCATTGTAGAGGAGCAGAAATTACTATGGCTTAACCTACCGTTTGGATTCCAGGTGTGAAAGGACATGGCTTGTTCTCATCACCACCACAGTATGGTAGCAATAAGGAATCAATTTATGATTCATGAAATGCCCAGGCTCAGAGGAGAGTGAAAGCAGCTGTGGGACTTCCTTCCTGCACAGGCAAAAGTAGAAGCCTTCTATATTAGACAGGTTGCCATGAGAGACTGCAAACACTAGACAATGTAATTTTTAATACAATTTCCTCTTACCATAGCAGAAAAATCTATCCCATGCATATGCTTTAACATCCCTTACTTTATTGAAACATTCTGTTTTAACGCTCCCTTTACCTTGTAAACAGCTCATTGTATTACTGCAAATGTTGATGAGTTTATGTCCACCTAGACTGCCTTAATTTACTCTACTCTCTAGCCATAAATATCTATCTATGAAAAAATCATAGAATCATAGAATGGTTTGGGTTGGAAAGGACCTTAAAGATCATCTAGTTCCAACCCCCCTGCCATGGGCAGGGACACCTTCCTAGACCAGGTTGCTCAAAGCCCTGTCCAACCTGGCCTTGAACACCTCCAGTGATGGGGCATCCACAACTTCTCTGGGCAACCTGTTCCAGTGCCCCACCACCCTCATAGTGAAGAATTTCTTCCTAATACCTAATCTAAGTCTACCCTCTTTCAGTTTAAAGCCATTACCCCTTGTCCTATCACTACATGCCCTTGTAAAAAGTCCCTCTCCAGCTTTATTGTAGGCCTCCTTCAGGTACTAGAAGGCTGCTGTAAGGTGTCCCCGGATCCTTCTCTTGTCCAGGCTGAACAACCCCAACTCTCTCAGCTTGTCTTCATAGGAGAGGTGCTTCAGCCCTCTGATCATCTTCGTGGCCCTCCTCTGGACCTGCTCCAACAGGTCCATGTCCTTCTTATGTTGGGGGCCCCAGATCTGAACACAGTACTCCCGGTGGGGTCTCAGGAGAGCCGAGTAGATGGGGGGAAACACCTCCCTCGACCTGCTGGCCACGCTTCTCTTGATGCAGCCCAGGATACGGTTGGCTTTCTGTGCTGCAAGCACACATTGGCAGCTCACGTTGAGCTTCTCATCAACCAACACCCCCAAGTCCTCCTCAAGGCTGCTCTCAATCCATTCTCTGCCCAGCCTGTATTTGTGCTTGGGATTGCCCCGACCCACGTGCAGGACCTTGCACTTGGCCTTCTTGAACTTCATGACGTTTGCACAGGCCCACCTCTCAAGCCCATCTAGGTCCCTCTGGATGGCATCCCTTCCCTCCAGCATGTCAAACACACCACACAGCTTTGTGTCATCAGAAAACTTGCTGAGGGTGCACTCAACCCCACCATCCATGTCGCCAGCAAAGATGTTAAACAGCACCGGTCCCAATACCGATCCCTGAGAAATGCCACTAATCACTGGTCTCTACTTGGACATCGAGCCCTTGACCGCAACTCTTTGAGTGCGACCATGCAGCCAATTCCTTATCCACTGAGTGGTCCATCCATCAAATCCATGTCTCTCCAATTTAGAGACAAGGATGTCAGGCGGGACAGTGTCAAATGCTTTGCACAAGTCCAGGTAGATGACATCAGTTGCTCTTCCCCTATTCACCAACACTGTAACCCCATCGTAGAAGGCCACCAAATTTTTCAGGCACGATTTGCCTTTAGAGAAGCCATGTTGGCTCCCATCAATCACCTCCTTATTTTCCATGTGCCTTAGCATCGTTTCCAGGACGATCTGCTCCATGATCTTGCCGGGCACAGTGGTGAAACTGACTGGCCTGTAGTTCCCCAGGTCTTCCTTTTCTCCCTTTTTAAAAATGGGGCTTATGTTTCCCCTTTTCCAGTCAGTGGGAACTTCACTGAAATGCCACAACTTCTCAAATATGATGGATAGTGGCTTGGCAACTTCATCCGCCAGTTCCCTCAGGACCTGCAGATGCATCTCATCAGGTCCCATGGCCTTGTGCACCTTCAGGTTCCTCAGATGGTCTCGAACCTGATCTTCTCCTACATTGGGCAGTTCTTCATTCTCCCAGTCCCTGCCTTTGCCTTCTGTGACTTGGGCGGTGTGGCTTGAGCACTTGCTGGTGAAGACTGAGGCAAAAAAGTCATTGCATACCTCAGCCTTCTCCATATCCCAGGTAACCAGGTCCCCCGTTTCCTTCCTGAGAGGGCCCATACTTTCCCTAGTCTTGCTTTTATCACCAACGTACCTATAGAAGCTTTTCTTGTTGCCCTTGACGTCCCTGGCCAGATTTAATTCTACCAGGGCTTTAGCTTTCCTAACCTGATCCCTGGCTGCTTGGACAATTTCTCTGTATTTCTCCAAGGCTACCTGTCCTTGCTTCCACCCTCTGTAGGCTTCCTTTTTTGTGTTTGAGTTTATCCAGGAGCTCCTTCTTCATCCATGCAGGCTTCCTGGTGTTTTTGCCTGACTTCCTTTTTGTTGGGATACATCGCTCCTGAGCTTGGAGGAGGTGAACCTTGAATATTAACCAGCTTTCTTGGGCCCCTCTTCCCTCCAGGGCTTTATCCCATGGTACTCTACCAGGCAGATCCCTGAAGGGGCCAAAGTCTGCACTCCTGAAGTTCAGGGTAGTGAGCTTGCTGCGCGCCCTCCTAGGTGCCCTAAGGATCTTGAACTCCACCAATATTAAGAATTAAAATCATGTCATCCAAACTTAGGAAAGACAAGAGTTAAAACCACCCTTGTAATAGCCCAGCCACTATGTACAATACATACTTCCAGCTCTTGGTCCCCTGCATCTTTCAGAGCACAAGATGATCAGTTAATGAGAAGCTGGACAATTTTATTTCCTCCATACTGTTCAACATTATTCATCCCGGGCTTTACTCAGACCCAGAACTACTACCTTCCTCATCAGCTTCCTATGCTGTTCATTAGCACAGCACCTGCATGCTATACAAATATTAATGAATGGTATCTTCACAACCGCATGTGACACGAGGGGCATTGTCCCTATTTTACCAGTAAGTAACAGAGCAGTGATGCAGTGTTACACACATTATTTTAGATTCTGTTTTAAGCATCTGTAGCCTGAAGATTCAGACTCCTTTACGTCTTACAGCAGCATATCATCTCAGACCACAGCAGTTCTGCAATAATGAATTTACAGCCCTTTGCAAGACCACAAGCATCTCAATTTAGTAGGCAGAAAACAGGAAGCTCAACACAGCTTCACAAAAAGTTAAGTCTGAAATGGCTGGCCTCTGGCCACAGGCTAGGTTTGCAGCAGAGGCAGAGGTGGATCACAAGTCAATGAGGAAGCATGATAACTTGTCGTTTAGATATCAGCCCTATGTTACAGACTGCTGGACTCACTCCACCCTAATTACCTAGAGGAGAAAACCAGAATGTGATCACGTAAATGAAGACCACCAACAGCACGTAAGAACATGGAGCTCAGTTGGGTTGCAGAGGCCTTTTTAATTTACATTTCTCACATTCTGAGCTCTCCAACTTCATTAATATTTTTCAATAGTACTATTTTTTAAATACAGGGGTTTTCATACTTTATTTTTCAGCTTTAAAAAAAAAAGCAGCAACAACCAACCCTAAAAGCACAACACTGGGGAAGAAGAGAAAGAGATTAGGCATTGTATAGCACCTCCCAAACAAGAACCTCCCAATCTAACACAGCCCATGTCACTCAAGCTAGCAGACTCATCAAAAGCAAAGGATGTTGATCGTCTTCCATCTGGACCAAACACCAGGTAGAGCTTAGAAATGGTGAATGATAATATTTACCACTGGATTCTCCAGATAACTTCTGAAGCAGAAGAATGATAACACTCAAGAAACACCTCTTACCTCTCCGCTTATTTTGATTCATTCTTCCTTTTGCTTCAAGGGTTTAGTTTCCACCCAAGTACTTCTTGGCAGCACATGTCAATCACCCCCTGCAATAATGCAGACCCTCATCTGATCTTCAGTCAGTCCATCCCACATCTCTCTTCATATGTTCTTCTCCTTTTAAAATTTATCCCAAGCCTAAGCACATTCTTGAATCAACCTAGTTTCATTACCACTCTTCCAATGACCAAAGACCAAGTTCTCCACACTCCTGCTGCCCCTTTTCTACCTTGACCTTCCCACCTCCTCTGTAGTGTAATTAAATAGTTTCTAACCCAGGAGGCAGGAGGGAAACATTGAAATCATAGGCAAGGCATTGTCCTATCTCTAAGTCCCAGTGCAAAACTGAAGCATCAAACTTTCTGCAGAAAAAAATAGTACAATAATGAAGGACTATTTAGCTTCTAGTGTTATTGTGAACACTCAGAGTTTTATAGAAATCTCAATATTTATAAAGAAATAATTAGAAATGTTCTTCTTACAGCTTTTGTAACTGACAGGAAACGGTCGTAGCTGATAAGGACGATGCTAAACACTGAAGCTGTGCACAGGAGATAGTCCATAACTAGCCAGAGCTTGCACAGGCCTCTTCCCAAGTGCCACGTCCCTGTCAGGGCATAAGGGATGTACAAAGGCATACAGAACGCACCTATGGAAATAAACCAAATGCACACGTCAGTCAGCACCGCCGGCAGTGCTCGTGAAAGCATAGAAACATTTCTGTGGTATCTGATAAAAGCACAATACTGACTGGAATTGCCATGTGGAAGGCTTTGTATTCTCATGCAACCATTGAACATTTGACCACAAACTAGGCACCAGTAACTTTCTTATCATTAATACCTTTCTGAAAGGTGTATCGTGTTTATTGTGTATCATTATTACCTCTCCTGTTTATTTCCCCTGCTAAAGGAAGGAGCAGCTGACTTTTTTACCTGCTGAAGTAAACACTATTCTGTATTAAGCTACTGAAATTAAAAGAAACAAACAAAAAACATCTTTTTCCCCCCAATGTAATTTACTAACTGTTTTCTACAATAAATTCTAATTGCCATGCTTCTATCCTCTTAGAAGCATGATATGGTGTCCAAAAATGCTCCGGAAGTAACTTTTATAGAAATACAGTATGAATTTCGGACTAATCTTTAAAACTATCTAATCAGAAGGCTGACAAAAACTGCACAGTTAATTAAGTACACCCAGTTTAGCATTTCTTCTCATCATAATTCTTCATCATAACCACTTTTTGGTGAGCTGATAGGGTATTATCTATGGGAACACACCAAGCAGTGGGAACATACATGAGTGACCCACACCCATGGCTATCTAAATTTAAGCTGTTAAATCCAAATGTGGTGAAAGTGCCAATGATTCCATTTTAATGGATTTCAAGGTGATTACACTACACACAGTCACAATGCAGCCATGTGAGGCTGAAGAGCTAGCAGTGTAGTTTGCTGTGACGCAGGAATGCGGTGAACAGCATCAATGCTGCAATGAAATGGAATCACTGCATCTACAGAGCAACTAACACTTGCTCCTTCCAGCAAAAGGTTATATTATACATTTTAACATTCATGGGAGCTGGGGGGTGGGGGGAAGGGTATTATTTCAACTTTAGATTTACTTCATGATAGTGGGTACTCCTGCAACAGGTACCGAAGAGTATCTTGAGAGTTTCCATTTCCCTAAAGATCTTACTTTTCCTGTTTTTTCTCCCTCTACTAAGAATCAAGAGATATCTATTCAAATCCAGCTATACAGACATAAAGCAAAAGTTGTTCAAGGTCAAAATCAGATAGATTTAACATAGCAAAAGAATAAGCAAAGGGCTCTGCAAGCATGAAAGTGTGTGCTTTTAGCAATTAGGATGAAGTAGAAATTAAGGATAATCTAAGTATAACCTGAATCTAAATAACGTAGCTACAGAACTATAAACCAGTTTGACTCTAAATTCTGCAAAACTTTTGACCAAATTTAGAATGAAAAACTAAACATTCAGGTAAACATAGTATCATGAAACAAAAATTCATGGAAGTTATGTAATGCCAAGCAATCTCTACTTCCTTCTTTGATAGAGAACATTATTTACTTTGTACTTTTCAGCTAGATGCCAGTAGTTGTTCAATATGGTGCTAGACTGTAAGCAAGATGACAGAACACCGCTCTGTCCACTGGTTTTCTGTTCACTGCTGTGGTTTTTTCCCTGTGTACCATAGCCAGACAGCAGGCAGCAAGAGCTCTGTGGCACAACAAGGCAGTTATAAGCTGGAAGAAGTCACCCGTATGGGGGAAGGGATCAAAATGTTATACAAGGAGATCTGGACGTCATGAGGCCCAGACTATTAGAAGCTGTGCCCTGTAACAGAATTTCTGACACTGGCAATAAATTTAAAGAACAAAGACAGTTTCTTCAGTTCTTTCAGTATCCTTTTTAAAAGTGTAGGTAAAAGAAGTAGAATAAAAACAGTTTCAAAATATTTTGTTGTGGTGTGACAAGTCAGAATATAGATTTCATTAAATAGCCACACCTGTTTAAAACCATCCTTCTGCCTACTCATTAATTTAACCAAGACTTATCTGAGACACTCAACACTTCACAGAACATTTCAATACATCAATCTTCAACTTCACATCACACTAGTATTTTAATTGTACTTTTTCTCAGTAAAAGTTTCAAAATAAAATGTGTTGCTATGTATAAATACGTATGTATAACATCAAACTTCTTAGAAAGTCTTTGATTTGTTATTTTTATTTACCTATACAAACACATATTCCTAAGGTATGACTCTAGATAGAGCATGTACAGCAAAATGTTGAAAAATACTATTCATCACTATTTAGTTGCAAACTTCAGATGATTATCTGTATTATGTGAGAGTGGATTAAAGTAGAAGATACAAACCACATATGCAAGATCTGCCAGATAATATATGCTGTATTCGATTTAATGATCTAGACTTCAGACAAGACTCTTCACAAACAAGTCCCATTCTTTGTTATTCCACATTGATTCATGCACAGTAGTCTCTTTTCCTGAAGCAATAACATTAAACATTACCTGTTTACCTGGCAAAGGACTCACTTCCTATGATAATGTATTTCTGAAAAATAGTAGGCTGCTGACACTTAATGCAGTTTCCACCATTCCTGACCCTTCCCCTAGACACACAGCTGGGAAATAGTTCTCTTAGAAGAAACCACACAGCGAAAAGAAACCCCCTTGCTTCTCCTAAGATTCCTAGGAAACAAACAGTACATGCCTCCACAGCTGCGACTTACCCACTGCAAAGTCAGAAATAGCAAGATTGAGAAAGAAATAGTTACTCCGGTGCCTGAGATTTCTGTCCATGATGAAAGCAAGGATCACCAGGGCGTTTCCAAGGACGGTGACAAGAGCTAGCAACACCATGAGGAAAGCCAGCAGCACCAACACGCCCAGTGAAAACTGGGAGCTCGGTGGCGGTGTGGACAAAGTCTCGTTACATGTTCCAGCCGTATGCGGAGTTGCAGCAGTGATGTTTTGCATGTTGCATATCCAGGTCAGTTCAGTCTGGGAAGAAATTCGCATCTGGCAGCGTTATCCAAAAGGTTGAGGTTCATAAGGAGTATAAACAGGATGGGCCAAAAACCCAATAAACATCCAAAAAAATTGACTCAGGAGGGGAAAAAATTAAAAGTTCTAATGCTAGATAAATCTGGTTTTCCTAAGATTTTTTGAACCATGTATATCTCTAGAAGAGTTACCAGTAAGAAATATGCAGTTTTTCCAAGCTCATATTTTAAAATGCAAGTTCTTCTTTATGCAACCTGATCCTTATCTGTGGAGGTCAGAAGGGCTGATTTGAGATTCTCTCTTGCCTTCCTCCCTTCCTCCTTCCCTCCCTTGCAGAAGTGTTTTGCTTGCTAGCATTATAGACAACAATTTTTTCTGGAAATTTTTTCATAATATTGGGTACTTATCCTTATGAGAATTTAAACTACTTTCTAATTTCATCTTTGTTTATCTAGTGTCATTGTATTTTGGCAAGTCTGTGGTCCCCTTATATTGTGTTATGTCTTTTTGTTGACCAAAGGCATGATCAACTTTGTTGTTGTTCCTCTTTCTGTGGACCCTAGGGCTGAAAAGTGATGTGCTGTAAATAAGCATATACACAATTATTTACCAGAGCAGTTAACCAGTAATGATCCAACCCTCAGAGACCAGTTTCAAAGCTCTTAGCGGAAGCCCCAGTGACACAGCATTGGCTGCTGCCATCCCAGAACCAAGGAATGAAATGCTGACTCCCTGAACGTGAATGAGAGCTTGGCAATTAACTTTAATAGGACAAGGCTTTTCTTTCCACACTGGTGGGAGAAATTGTGTGTCTTCCACAAGTGCTTATATTTTGTGTGAGTAATGAAGCCACTTGCAGAGAGCTGTGAGTATTCCACAGTTGTAAAAATTCAATCATTTTTATTATGGGTTCTAAAAACACTTTGGTGTCTAATTTTAGACACTTAAATTTGAAAAATGTTGGCTGTCATGTCTGTGCTTCTGTTGTGGGAACAAATTCATTAGCATTTGCCAAGTGCTTTTGCTAAATGTTTGAATGGCAGCAGTACAAAAAATGCAAAATTTTATTATCCATACAAATATCTTCACAGCATGCACATCCATTATTGCTTTAAACTTTATTTCATTTCCAGGTAATGCTGGCAATGTAGAAAACACACTTTGGCAATGACTACTAAGTAATACCACCAGCCTTTCTTCTGCTAGCAATACTGAAGCTGATCTACATGAAGTTTTTGAGGTCCAAGCTATCATGTGATTGAAACAAAAATATAGTGGTGAGCAAATGTAAGGTCAAATTAAGGATTTGGAAAAGTCTGTATTCTGTCTGTCTCAACTGCCTGTAGCCTAAGGAAGAGTGTAAGAACATGACAAAACACACTGCTAGTGTGCTTCCCATGCCTCCAGTGACTTGTGGCTCAGGGTGCCAATATGGAACCAGCAGTGACATTCAATCATTCTATTTTCACTTCATCTTTTAAACAGTCACCTTCTTACCCCAAGAATTTCTGCTTCTGCATTTTGTTGATAATGAAAGACATCACAGAGCTCCTACAGGCCTTCAAGGAGGGTAACATTCCTTCTGTGACTGCTTCCCTGCATTCAAATCCAGAGAACAGCAGGACAATTGCCAGGGATACTGCCAAATCATGGATCCTATATAAACTGTTACCATGTCCCAGTTATACTATTTCTTTCCTCATACCTAATGCAACCAGTCCTTTTTGACTGGTCTCACCCTATCATGGGAGCAACAGCTCATTCCTGTGCATTTAAGGTGACAATCCCTTGGTAAGAAGCACTGAACCTAGGGCAGCTCGCATGCACACAATATACCTGCTGCAAAGCTTCATCAGTGAGTGCTCAGAAACTGCACCGAGTCACATAACCTAGAGGAAAGTACGTAAAACGTTTTCTTCTTTTAGACATGCGGGTGCTCACCCTCAGTCAGGAAGGGGTCCTGGAACAGTTTTCCCCATACCCAGTAAAACAAACAAACAAACACACACACACACACACTTTACTACTGGAAACTTTTGAATATACTTTTGATTCCTAACTTGCCCCTAAATGGCCAGAAATGCCAGCTTGAGCTGGCAGGCTTTCTACAGACTGGCCATCTATGATGAATCAATACACAGCCACCAGTCCCAGAAGAAAAGCACTTATTATCATCTCCTGAAAGCCCCATGATGACCCAAAGGCTGCAAAAATCTTACAAAAGCAGAAAAATTATAGATCCAAACTGTGCTCCAAAAGAATATCATTTTGTAAAAAACACACAAATAGACAATCCACAAGGCTGAAAGCCACTTTTTGTAGCAATTGCAGTTAAAACCGCATCCTCTTAACAGCAAACCCCTTCCTCAAGTTTTATGCATTTTTTCTTCAGTGAGAATCTCTGCTAAAATAATTGAAGCTACAGTGGCAGTTAAGTTACTGATGTAATTTGCAACTACTCTGCCTTAGAATGGTGCAATTACAGTTCTTTGCAAAAGTGAGTATAATGTTTTAGACTTTTTTTCTTCTCTCTCAAGCTGCTTTACAAAGTATAAATAGAAAGGTTCTCATTGTATCGTAACCCAAAATCTTCTGTGCTGAGGAACTGAATTAGAAAGGTATTATAAGTATTAAATGAGGAGGCTGCCTACATAATGGCTACCAAGATACAATGACCACATCCTCACTTTTGTAGCAGGCAACAGATTATCGCAGTTTATATATAACATACATTATAGCTGTGCTGTACCTTGTTAAGGTAAGATATGGAGAAGAATCTAAACAATTAAGCTAAGAAATATGGTATCATTCTGAATTCCCTGCTTTTCTTTGACATTTTTATTTATTGCTGCAAGAATTAAGACATCAGCTTACGTGTAATAAAGTTTAGCAGTCCTAGAGTCCCCCGGGAACCTGGAAATTCTGGGCTCCATTTCTGGTCCAAGTGGACACCCCTTACAACTTTTCGGTCTGTTACTTGATCTCTTTGCTTCAGTTTCCTCAACCCTAAGAGGAAGGTAATGTTTAGCGAGCTGCCTAAAATCTGAGGGAAATTCTGCATTAATTAATAAAGTATGTCAGTGGGAGAGAATGAAACATACACTCTCCAAAGCACCTTTACTCTGTTAGTTAAGATAACTCATTTGGGAAGCAAGGAAGCCAGATTTCAGAGCCTCCAAAATCAAGCTGAAGACAGGAATCATCCTAGCTGAGCACTCTACCCATACACTCTTCAGTCTCAAGAGGAGACTCAGCAGTTTCACTGTTTTTCCGTAAGAAACAGCTGACCTTGCCAAATAGCTTAAATCCTAGGGTGCTTCCTAGGAGTGTATAGCTACCTAATTCCTTTCCATCTCCCTCCCTCAATGTTTATTCTTGGAGCTAATGTAGATCTAAGTTGGTTTCTCGAAATCTTAGATATCTAACTCTTCCACACCGTGCTTGGAAAGCCTGTGTGCAGCAGAGCACCTAAAAATATGGTAGCTACACTCATGTGCGTTGTGAATGTACCTCCAACATCACAGACCTATTTTGCATGAGTCATGATGCCATATAACTGATCTGTTCACATCCAGAAGATAATCTACACCAGTCAGCAAGTTTTTTTAAAACATCGGCAGTATAAGTGAAGTTTAATAGAAGATCCAATACGTAAGATTTTAGCAGAATTTTTTTGTGTGGCTATAACTATGATTAAACCAGTCTAGAACACATGTCTAGCTGGAAAAATATCTGAAGTACACAATAAACTGCTGATTTTTCACTGGCATCAGGGCAGCATATGAACTGTTCAGTGATAACCCTATAAAAAGATACGCAATTTTTATTCAAATAGACATGCTAGACAATAAACATATAGCACAGATTAATACACCAAAAGGATCCACAAGTTAATGTTCCAGCTTTCTTTTCCCCTCCTTATTCCCCAGGCGTTAAACAAGAACACATCCTAAACAGTAAAAGAACCACCCTGAATTACCTGCTTATTAAAGTGTTCAGACTTTGCAATAGCAAGAAATTAATTACAAACAGTCTAGAATTGCTATGCTGCAATTAGACAATTGTCTTCACTTTTAGACATTAAGGGCAGTAGATTTTTAAAACAAGAGACCTTTCCATATTTCAGCATGGAAGATTTCCAGATATATGGTAATACATTTAGATGAAATGTTCTGTCTCATCACCACTTCTTGAAGAGAAGCTTGGAAGAATGACAGGAGTTCTTTTTCATTGCTCAACTGTCTTGAATTCATTAAGGCTCTTCTATCTGAAGTCTCTGTTTTACAGAGAAACCACCTGGCAGTTCTTTAGAACTAAATCCTCTGATCAGAGCTCAGATACAAACTCTAGCTCTTGGTCCAGTCACTGAAGTTTGAGCAACAAACTAAAATAAATCATTCTGATACTACCTTGTAGGATCCTGTAATGGATACTAATGTTTCAGCCGTACTCCTGATCCATTTCCAGAAGAGCAAAGCGAAAACAGTAAAAGAAAGACATAAGACAGAAAAGAGTGGCAAAAAAAGATTAAATAGAAGTCACAAGCAAACTTTTCCTGATGGTGTTTGATTCTTCACAGACATATTTTTATGACAGGCAACTGTACTTTAAGTATGAATTAATGCTATAATAATTTTCTTCTTTTTTTTTTTTTTTCCAGATAATGGAATTTGTAACTCTTCCACAAGTAGGGGATATGTATACAGCTTATATTGTCTTAAACAATGTTTAATGTGCCCAGGTGGCCAAGAAGGCCAATGGCATCCTGGCTTGTGTCAGAAATAGTGTGGCCAGCAGCAGTAGGGAAGTGATTGTCCCTCTGCACTCAGCACTGGTGAGGCCACACCTCGAATACTGTGTTGTTTTGGGCCCCTCACTACAAGAAAGACATTGAGGTGCTGGAGCATGTCCAGAGAAGGGCGACAAAGCTGGTGAGGGGTCTGGAGCACAAGTCTATGAGGAGCAGTTGAGAGAGCTGGGGTTGTTCAGTCTGGAGAAGAGGAGGCTGAGGGGAGACCTCATCGCTCCTCATCGCTCTCTACAATTACCTGAAAGGAGGTTGTAGAGAGGTGCGTGCTGGTCTCTTCTCCCAAGTGACAAGTGATAGGACAAGAGGAAATGGCCTCAAGTTGCGCCAGGGGAGGTTTAGATTGGATATTAGGAAAAGTTTCTTCACTGAAAGGGTTGTCAGGCATTGGAACAGGCTGCCCAGGGAGGTGGTTGAGTCACCATCCCTGGAGGTATTTAAAAGGTGTGTGGGTGAGGCACTTAGGGACATGGTTTAGTGGTGGACTTAGCAGTGCTAGGTTAACGGTTGGACCTGATGATCTTAAAGGTCTTTTCCAACCTAAACAGTTCTATGATTCTATGGAACAAATTTACAATATTTGGTAACAAATACTATTAAAACTGCTGCTTCAGTTTAACATTATGTATTCTGTTAGGACATTATTTTTAAAGTTAGAGTTGTTGCAAGCCATTTTTGTAATCTCTTTCCCCTGCTGGATCCCCCTTGCTAGTTCATATACACGTAATTTCTTTAACGCAATCCGATTTCTCATCAGGTTGCATCGTCAAGTTCTGAACTGAAGAACACTGGTGCTCCAGTCTGATTCAGTCGCTTTTCAATACATTTCTCTAGATTCTTATTTATAAAAGTTTAACTTGCAGGAAAAATATTAAAACATCATAGTTTACATTGATAAATAAGATTATTACATGGTTTAGCGGTTGGAGTTTAGAATATCAGTATTTATAATAATGCACTTAACAGGAGTATGGCAATTGTGTCCCTGACTTATTCAAAAGCAAAGACTGATCCCACCCTTGTTACCTGGTAGGGGAGGAAGCTGTGCCAAATCTAAAGCAGATCTTCTGTCAGCACACTTCAGATAATGGTGCAAAAACTCATTCCTTTCCCACTGTCAGGGGTACTTTTGCTGATTCTGCTTAAGTTCGTTTCACCACAGAAACCTGCAAAAATGGTGACACATACCTAACAGAAAAGGCAGATCTTTCTCTTTTCTGCATAGACACATACTGAAGGCTACAACTTCTCTCTTAGTATCTGTAAACCTTACTCCAAAATAAAAAATGGTACTTATGTCAGCAACATAAAAACTAAATGGTTGTTAGTTATCAAAATGACAGGGTTATGATGATTACAAATTGTCTATTTTGGTCTCTTCATATTTTTTAATAAATAAAGGAATATCAATCTAAAACTACTATAGTTCAGAGACAAAAGATGTCAGTACTTCCAGACCATTCAAGAGCAATACACTGGCTTCAGAATAACATACTTCACAAGCACATACTTCAGCACTCTCAAACTTATCAGAGATACCAGTCTATCCAAGGTTAGACTACAGGAATCTGCAACTTCCACAAATATTATGAAGTATAATTTCACTTTTTTTTTTTTTTTAAGATATCTGCATATTTTTCTTGAGCAATGGCTTATGGCGTCGGAGTACAAGTGGCTTAGGAAGCAAGCCAGCTGCTTCTAAGAGTAGCCTGACTTGGTTTCTTTCTCAGATTCTGGGGGACCTCTGTTCTCCACTAAGAGAAACAGAACATTTTATAGCCCAGTTTCTAAAGAGGTTAGGTTCTTGATTTCTTTGTTTACAAGCCAAATGCATTATAGGCAATGATGAAAATGTGAGGATCAAAATATATTCCATGTGGCTGCTGCTGCTCTGCTCTACATGCAGAGTAAGTTACTTGTGTCCTTTGGTTACCAGTCCCAGTGTGAAAACTTTTGACATCTCAAAGACTTCAACTGCTGCATCAGTGCTACATTTTTGATCCTGACAGGTAACAACCACTGCTACTCTAACATTTTTGGAATTGCAGAATCACAGAATCACTAAGGTTGGAAAAGACCTGCAATATCATCAAGTCCAACCATTACACACAAAAAAAAAAAACACCACACCAAAAAAAACCCCCACCCACCCACGATAACCACCACACCAAAAAAACAAAAAAAACCCAAAAAACCAAAAACACACCCCACCCACACCACACAGCACCACGCCCATCAAGCCACGTCCCACAATGCCATGTCCACACGCTCCTTGAATACCTCCAGGGAGGGTGACTCCACCACCTCCCTGGGCAGTCTATTCCATTGTGTTACCACTCTCTCAGTAAAGAACTTTTTCCTAATATCTAGCCTGAACCTCCCCGGCACAACTTGAGGCCATTTCCTCTTGTCCTGTCACTAGTCACTTGGGAGAAGAGACCAACACCCACCTCTCTGCAACCCCCTTTCAGGTAGTTGTAGAGAGCGATGAGGTCTCCCCTCAGCCTCCTCTTCTCCAGGCTAAACAACCCCAGCTCCCTCAGCCGCTCCTCATAAGACTTGTGCTCCAGACCCCTCACCAGCTTCCTCGCCCTTCTCTGGACACGCTCCAACACCTCCATGTCCTTCTTGTAGTGAGGGGCCCAAAACTGAACACAGTATTCGAGGTGCGGCCTCACCAGAGCCGAGTACAGGGGCACGATCACCTCCCTACTCCTGCTGGCCACACTATTTCTGATACAGGCCAGGATGCCGTTGGCCTTCTTGGCCACCTGGGCACACTGCTGGCTCATATTCAGCCACCTGTCAATCAACACCCCCAGGTCCTTTTCTGCCGGGCAGCTTTCCAGCCACTCGTCCCCAAGCCTGTAGCATTGCATGGGGTTGTTGTGACCCAAGTGCAGGACCCGGCACTTGGCCTTGTTGAACTTCATACAGTTGGCCTGGGCCCATCGATCCAGACTGTCCAGATCCCTCTGCAGAGCCCTCCGACCCTTGAGGAGATCAACACTCCCGCCCAACTTGGTGTCATCTGCAAACTTGCCGAGGGAGCACTCGATTCCCTCATCCAGATCATCGATAAATATATTAAACAAGACCAGTGCCAAAACAGAGCCCTGGGGGACTCCGCTTGTGACCGGCCACCAACTGGATTTGACTCCATTCACCACAACTCTCTGGGCTCAATCATCCAGCCAGTTTTTTACCCAGCGAAGAGTGCATATGTCTAAGCCACAAGTCGCCAGCTTCTCCAGGAGAATACTGTGGGGAACAGTGTCAAAGGCTTTGCTGAAGTCCATGCAGACAACATCGACAGCCTTTCCCTCGCCCACTAGGCGGGTCACCTGGTCATAGAAGGAGATCAGGTTGGTCAAGCAGGACCTGCCTTTCATGAACCCGTGCTGGCTGGGCCTGATCCCTTGGTTGTCCTGCACATGTCCCGTGAGCGCCCTCAAGATGAACCTCTCCATAATCTTCCCCGGCACCGAGGTCAGGCTGACAGGCCTGTAGTTCCCCGGATCCTCCTTCCGGCCCTTCTTGTAGACGGGCATCACACTGGCAAGCCTCCAGTTGTCTGGGACCTCCCCCGTTAACCAGGACTGTTCATAAATGACAGAGTGGCTTGGCAAGCTCCTCCGCCAGCTCCCTCAGTACCCCTGGGTGGATGCCATCAGGCCCCATAGACTTGTGAGTGTCCAGGTGGCTTAGCAAGTTGTTAACTGCTTCCTCCTGGATCATGGGGAGTTTATTTTGCTCTCCATCCTTGTCTTCCAGCTCAGGGAGATGGATACCCTGAGGATACCTGGTGTGGCTGTTAAAGACTGAGGCAAAGAAGGCATTAAGTACCTCAGCCTTCCCCTCATCCTTCGTGACAATGTTCCCCGCCGCATCCAGTAAAGGATGGAGATTCTCCTTGTCTCTCTTTTTGTTGTTAATGTATTTATAGAAGCATTTTTTGTTGTCCCTCACGACCGTGGCCAGATTGAGCTCTAGCTGGGCTTTTGCCTTTCTAATTCCCTCTCTGCATGACCTAACGAGGTCCTTGTATTCTTCTTCACTTGCCTGCCCCTTCTTCCAGAGGTGATAAATTCTCTTTTTTTCCCTGATTCTCAGCAAAAGCTCCTTTTTCAGCCAGGCCGGTCGTCTTCCCTGCCAGCTCTTCTTACGGCACATGGGGACTGCCTGCTCCTGCGCCTTTAAGATTTCCTTCTTGAAGAAGGTCCAGCCTTCCTGGGCCTCTTTGCCCTTCAGGACCATCTCCCAAGGGACCCTCTCAACCAGTGTCCTGAACAGGCTGAAGTCTGCCCTCCGGAAGTCCCTGGTAACAGTTTTGCTGATCCCCCTCCTTACTTGGCTAAAAAATGAAAACTCTATCATTTCATGGTCGCTAAGCCCAAGACGGCCTCCGACCTTCACTTCTCCCCCCAGACCCTCACTGTTCATAAACAGTAGGTCAAGCAGGGCACCTCCACTGGTACGCTCGCTTACCAGCTGTGTCAGGAAGTTATCTTCCACACACTCCAAGAACCTCCGGGACTGTTTCCTCTCGGCTGTGTTATACTTCCAGCAGACATCTGGTAAGTTGAAGTCCCCCACAAGAACAAGGGCTTGCGACTGTGAGACTTCTGCCAGTCACTTGTAGAACGCTTCATTGGCTTCTTCATCCTGGTTGGGTGGTCTATAACAGACATCCAGCAGGATATCCGCCTTGTTGGCCTTCCCCCTCATCCTTACCCATAAGCATTCAACCCTGTCATCACAATCATTGAGCCCTATACAATCAAAGCACTCCTTAACGCACAGAGCCACCCCACCGCCTCTCCTTCCTTGCCTATCCCTCCTGAAGAGTTTATAGCCCTCCATTGCAGCACTCGTCATGCGAGTTGTCCCACCATGTTTCTGTGATGGCGACTACGTCATAGCTGTCCCACTGCACAACGGCTTCCAGCTCCTCCTGTTTGCTGCCCATGCTGCGTGCATTGGAATAGATGCACTTGAGCTGGGCTATCCATCTTGCCCCTGACATTGGCACGCCACCCCTAGGCTCATCTCTAGGTACCCTGGCTTCATCCCCTTCCCCCTTCATTACAAAGCAGAAACAACTGTATTCAATTAAGTGATGGGATACATCCTCCTTGAAGCACAGCTAATAATCAAACACCAAGACTCACAGGTTCTTTAGGCCATGAGGTATGCTGAGGCATCGCTCACAGAGGAAAGGACAAAATCCTGTGTTGCAAAACTCTTCTGGAAAGCCACATGAAAACTTGTTCTTAGAATAAAGGAAGTTTCAACTTAGGAAATGCTGACAAACAATAATAGGAAGAGAATGCAACTTCTCTAACCAAAAGTGTCCACAGTACAGCTAGCCAGCACTACACGTACTCTCTGAAAGAAATAGCATGAAAATACACATTTCTACTCTGACGGTCTGTTTCCAGCCATTTTAAGGGATAGGGGATTCATTTTGCTTACTGATTGCATGACCCATATAGTCTATTTCATTTACACAGCAAGTGGTTATCAAAAACTTGTTTCTTCCATTTTGTGGTTTAGTTTTTCCTAACACACAACACTGAAACATGAGATTCTTGCATACAAGGATCAGCACTTTCTGAAAAAAAAACCATAATTTAAAAAAAAAAAAAATCAGACACCTAGCTTTCACATACCTCAGACTGAACATATGAAAGTTCAGTCCTTCAAAATCACTTGTTGATTCCAAGCATTCAAGCTGAAAGGATGCTCTTTGGAAAAAGAACATGCATTACCACGAGTGGAACTGAATCTTGGGCAGCTGTAGCAGAACATCTCACAATCCACCTGCTTTCCATATTAAGTAATTGCTACAATTTCAAACTTTCATAAACGCAACAGAAACTTTGCAATACTTAATAAGGTACTGGAATTGAATGGCAAAATAAAAGAGCCTATCAATAAGACAGACAAACTATGAACAAGAAATACAGGTACGACCCAAAAAGTGCAAGATTACTACATACTGTAATGTATGGATCTCCTTCCATGGGACAAATGTTGTTTTATTATTACAAGTACAGATGTTAAGGCTGAACCCAGAAGAGCTTTACTGTGCAGAGAAGGTAATGTAACTGCATAAAATTGTTTCAATAAATCAATGCAGGATCCATCTGCCACAGAATTAGTGGTAATTTTTTTTTTTTTTAATCACGTATTTTAGTGGTACTTTTCAAGTTGCTGGAATTCTTAAGGAATACCTCTGTTGCTATATCAAAGTCCGGAGTAGTAACTCTGATTAGATGAAGTTTGCCTTGGGAAAGGTTTTCTGGGGTACCCCTACTGGAGAACTATAATGAACAGTTCAGTGTAAGAATATATTGACAGAAAGATGTACAACTAACTGGTGGTCATACAAGCTAGTCTTACAAATACACCTTTAAACTATGCAAGTGCCACTAGAAAAATGTCATTGAAAATAGTCACAGTCCTGACATTACTATATAAGCAAATTATACAAGGTGTACCTGACTTAAGAAAGCACCTGCGACTCAGCTAGTAATTAAAGGATCACAAAGTTTAGAAAGTAATGACAAAAAACAAAACAAAACAGATCACAGAATCACTAAGGTTGGAAAAGACCTGGAAAATCAAGTCCAACCATCAACCCAACATGCCCACTAAATCACGTCCCAAAGTGCCACATCCACACGTTCCTTGAATACCTCCAGGGATGGTGACTCCATCACCTCCCTGGGCAGCCTATTTCAGTGTCTCACCACTCTCTCAGTAAAGAAATTTTTCCCAATATCCAGCCTAAACCTCCCCTGGCACAACTTGAGGCCATTTCCTCTCATCCTATCACTTGTCACTTGGGAAAAGAGACCAACACCCACCTCTCCGCAACCTCCTTTCAGGTAATTGTAGAGAGCGATGAGGTCTCCCCTCAGCCTCCTCTTCTCCAGACTGAACAACCCCAGTTCCCTCAGCCACTCCTCATAAGACTTGTGCTCCAGACCCCTCACCAGCTTCGTCACCCTTCTCTGGACACGCTCCAACACCTCCATGTCCTTCTTGTAGTGAGGGGCCCAAAACCGAACACAGTATTTGAGGTGTGGCCTCACCAGTGCCGAGTACAAAGGTACAATCACCTCCCTGGTCCTGCTGGCCACACTATTTCTGATACAGGCCAGGATGCCGTTGGCCTTCTTGGCCACCTGGGCACACTGCTGGCTCATATTCAGCCGGCTGTCGACCAACACCCCCAGGTCCTTTTCTGCCGGGCAGCTTTCCAGCCACTTGTCCCCAAGCCTGTAGCGTTGCATGGGGTTGTTGTGACCCAAGTGCAGGACCCGGCACTTGGCCTTGTTGAACTTCATACAGTTGGCCTGGGCCCATCGATCCAGACTGTCCAGATCCCTCTGCAGAGCCTTCCTACCCTCAAGCTGATCAACACTCCCACCCAACTTGGTGTCATCTGCAAACTTGCTGAGGGAGCACTCGATTCCCTCATCCAGATCATCGATAAATATATTAGACAAGACCAGTGCCAAAACAGAGCCCTGGGGGACTCCGCTTGTGACCAGCCGCCAACTGGATTTGACTCCATTCACCACAACTCTCTGGGCTCAATCATCCAGCCAGTTTTTTACCCAGCGAAGAGTGCATATGTCTAAGCCACAAGTCGCCAGCTACTCCAGGAGAATACTGTGGGGAACAGTGTCGAAGGCTTTGCTGAAGTCCAGGTAGACAACATGGACAGCCATTCCCTCACCCACTAGGCGGGTCACCTGGTCATAGAAGGAGATCAGGTTGGTCAAGCAGGACCTGCCTTTCATGAACCTGTGCTGGCTGGGCCTGATCCCTTGGTTGTCCTGCACATGTCCCGTGAGCGCCCTCAAGATGAACCTCTCCATAATCTTCCCCGGCACCAAGGTCAGGCTGACAGGCCTGTAGTTCCCCAGATCCTCCTTCCGGCCCTTCTTGTAGACAGGCATCACACTGGCAAGCCTCCAGTTGTCTGGGACCTCCCCCGTTAACCAGGACTGTTGATAAATGACAGAGAGTGGCTTGGCAAGCTCCTCCGCCAGCTCCCTCAGTACCCCTGGGTGGATGCCATCAGGCCCCATAGACTTGTGAGTGTCCAGGTGGCTTAGCAAGTTGTTAACTGCTTCCTCCTGGATCATGGGGAGTTTATTTTGCTCTCCATCCTCATTATTCCAGTCCATCCTCTCCAAGGGGAAGATATCAAGGCAATGTTGAAAAAATTATTTAAATCTCATCTAAATAACAATATAACAATTAACTGACAAAAAAATTAACAAGACTTTTTGTAGTGCATTAGAGAAAAGTCTAGAAGGTATTAATAAAAGAGTAGAAAATTAAAGTGTTTGTAGTCATATTGTTAACAATTGTTTTTTCCCCCACTCCACACCAACAGAAGTCACTTCAGAATGTTTACTAATGTTCACTACTAGCTGTAACAGTCCGATTTCAAAATCCCTGTATTTTTTGTTGAAATCACTGGTTCCTTAAATTATACAACACTTAATCCTCAGCTTTTCAACAGGCTCCTAGAGTATCCACACTCACAGCACAATCCTCAAATTTTGAAGTAATTTCTTTACATTTCTCAGTTCATCGCCCATGTTCAGTCTTTCTTATGTCACCAGGCAGGCCCTATCTACCATGACGAAGAACTGCATAGGCAGGACCAGGCTCTCCAAGGCCACATAGTACTGGGCCACACACTTTCCTTTTAGGTATAGAAAATCTAAAACTTTGTAAGTGACCTTTGTCTATGAATGACTCCAGTCTCACCCTCAATACAACAAACTAGGGAATTCAATTACTAATACAAGAGTTCAAACCCAGGAATGGAGAAGGCAAGTAATTCACATTTTAAATTAGTCAGTCATTGTTGGGTGGGATGGGGAAATGGTTCCAGGTGTTTCAGTGCCCTCAAAGGAAGGAGATGAAATGAGTAAGAATACAGAAAACTTGTGTTTAAGCTCTACTTTGCAACAGCACAAGAAATTACAGAAGATTAAAATATATCTATGGCTTTACTGAAGTCTCTTTTGAATACAAAATGTCTGTTAGTATTGGATAAGGCACAGTGTCCGTGTTTTCTTTGTATAAATATGTGCAAAATAATCTTTTATAGTTTTAAAAAAAATAAATTAGTATTCTGTTCTCTTCTTGTTGTCCTTCCTTATCTTTTTGCTCTTTCCTGGTTGTTTAGATGATTCTTCCTGAAATGAAAAACAAGCAAAAAATTTAATCAACATTCTAACATACTGTGAGCATTCCCTTGAGGTCACCCATGAGAATTATTTTTTATATGAACAGTGTTCATAGTTCACCAGGATTTACAAAAGTTTTGAGCTGTATAATATTTAACCACTCAGTTTCATTAATTTGTCTGCTCATCTTGCTATTCAGAAACTTCTGCCTCCAGCAATGATAAAATTATAGACATAGCTATGCCACCAGTAGGATATAATGTAAAAATAATCTAAGCCATTTCCACTCAAGGAAGAGGTTACCAGTATAGGAATACATCTACACTATACTGCAAAACTGTTTCTAGTGTGGATGTGGCCTTATCAAGAGAGATACTGTACACCAGTACATTAAAACTGCTTCCCTACGTGAAACAAACCTGCACTGGGAAAAACAAAATTTTGCCAGTCTTGCTGGATCAACATTGTAATGTACAGCTCACTCTGACTGTCAATTCTGAAAAACAAGATTTTTCTTCAGTAGGCATTCCTCGCGAGCACTCCCCAAAACGGTGAAGGAATCTGCCACTGTATCTGACAGAACGTGGGACATTTTCATCTTCTCCCTTCTACCTCTTGCATGTGGGAGGGAAACAGACCCTAACAGGATGTTTGAATTTTGCTATTCTAAACAGAGTTATCTAAAAGAATACTTTTTCCAAGAGCCACATCTATGGCACTAGAATAATAATTACCGTAAGTTCCATCTGTTATTTTTCTGATGAACAGTAATAACAAAATATGTTTGTTAATACACAATAAAGAAATACAGTCTGATTTAAGTTGTTAAAAATAGAAAAAAAAAGAAGTCATTTTTGGTACTAAACCTTCTCTTGAGGGTTAGTGCGTAAAAGTCTTGTTAGCTTCCTTTTATTTTATGAACAATGCTTTCAAATAAAATTGATGAACTGCCAAGAAGGTGACAATTTACACAAGTTCACATACAAATGCCTTCATTCCAAGTGGCAGAAACTTACCACTGAACGTACATAGTTGTATTCCACAAGTACATTTCTTGCACAATTGTTTATATGTTTAAAACGATCTGGTCCTAAGAGAATACCTCCATACCAGCGGGATACCACGACTAACACATTGTGGACGTTCAAAATCTGTTTAAAAAAAAAAGAAAAAAGAAAGAAAAGTTGTTATTTTTTACTTGAAAAAACTTTTTACAGGTTTTACTGTTGAGACCTATTTTAAACATAGAAAAAGTCTACCATCTTGCAATTTTAAGAACTTACAGTCAGGTCTGTGTCACACATATGTTGTTATCAGAGGGTAACAAATAATGACAAGTCAGCAGTTGTGCTAAGTTTCCCTCTCCAAGCTCCTACCCAAAGGTAAATTCAAAGTAAAATGAGTCAATATATCCCTCAGAGAGCACACAAAGCTATCTCATGTGCACTCAGTTGCTCATTCATGTGTCAAATGCTTCAGGCATTACACTTAAAGAGAAAATTATTGAGTTACATTTATTATTCTTTGATATAATGAACTACTATTTCTAGAGAACGTGTTTCACTAAGCAGACTGCCTATCCACATTTTTCGAAGTGTTGGTGGATGAGGCTATTAACAGCCAGGGGACAGGCATACATATGGATACCTAAAATGCCATAAGCTAGCACTGTTGCCATGTGCAGGACTTAGCAACAGCACCTGGAAAATACATAAAAACTTCTGCATTTTCCAGGTTTGTCTTAGTCCCTTACAACCAAGCAGTTGCTTTCTGAATTCAAAAAGGCATATATAAAGTTCACACAACATGAAATAACTGTATTAGCAATTAGGATTGAAAGGAACTAAACAAACTTTATACAGCTTTTTTAAGACTGTAAGTAACAAAATCAAGAGTTAAACAGAAGTGATGATTTCTTTTACTGCAATTAAAGGCAAGAAACATGGAAGGCCTTCAACAGCTTTACTTTTCACAAAATCTAAACGTGATTTGACTTGACTTGAAAATTAGCATTTATTCTGCCTTACAGCAATTCTGTCCTCAGGATCTCCCCATCATCAGCAAACACTAGTAACACAGGGAATGCCAACTGACTAAGTATTGGAGAGAAACACACATCTTGTCAAAATATAAGATATACATTACTGCATGGAAACAGGTAGTTACAATCACCAGTTAGCATTTTTGCTCAAATCAGTCTTGCATGATTAGTGACCATGATCCTGAATTTGTCCCTCAAAGGTATATGAAATCTCTGCAGAAGGTCTTCACTTATAAACAGGCTTCTCTCAAGTCCTGTGCAGTACTACACTAATGCATATATATGCCTTGGAGCCAGAAAGAGCAAACACAGCTTTATTTGCATAAGGCTGAGTGAAAACACTGTGGTCTGCAAGATATCGGGGTGGTTTGGTGGAGATGAGAAAAATCCCTTAAGAGCTAACTATCAATAAAGCATGTTAACAACCATTCATCATCTCCATTAAGGAGAAAAAAATATATATATATATGACTAATTTGAACAATACTATTAGAAGAATCTATCATTGTTTGTGAAAACAGAAATAATCTTAGAATTTTAAAATGAAAAGGATAATGTAAAAAAAAAAAAAGAAGGAAGAATTGGGGCAGGTTTTGTGACAGGCATTTTCTACTCTACATTTACACATCAGCCGTAAAGTCTATGTATAGCAACTGTTCACAGTAAACAGGATGCGAAACATAGTTGGGAAATTTTTTAACTCTAAGTTTGAAAGAATTAATCTAAAATACAGTTTCTTGTAACCGGAAAGTGCTATCTTGACTGAAGTGTTAGGTTTATCTGAAACGAGATAAGATTTCTACTGCAAAAGAAGAACTGTAAGTACAGCAACAAGTGTATTAAACCACCTAATTTTCATGCCTATATTATATGTCTAACTGCTTGTAACAGAAAAACTACAATATCTATGAACGTCTAGTAATCAGCCCATAAACTATTTCAATCTTTTCCTACGGGTGAAAATTGTACTTTTCTGATCCCTACAGCAGTACTCTTCCAAAACAAAAATATTCCCAGTAACTAGGACTACAGATGGAGAGAGATGATCCGTATGATTTAGACACATTCACATTTGAAAGGGAAAACTTCATGTCACTTTCTAAACTGGATTTTTATGGAATATTAAGTGCTTAGACACTGTAAGTCTGACAACTTTCAAAAGTATACATTAATATGCTGAGAAAAAGCTGATAAGCTCAGAACAAACTGAGGTACAGTAATTGCAAAGTTGTTCTTTACATTATTTTTATTACAATAATGTTTTCAAACTTACCGCATACACTTGCATATATTACATAAAGTAAGTTTTCCTTCCCAAGTCAAATGTCAAAATATTCCCATCAATTGTATTTTTTTCAGGGAAAAAAAAAAAGCTTTGAAATAATAAAAAAAAAAAAGAGCCTTAAAACAGTCTCCAGGAATAAGAGTACAACAAAAGAAAGCAACAGAATATACAAGCAAGCAAATGTCGGAAAAAAAACCAACTTTGTTGTGAAGGGGACATCAATCTAAAAATCAAAATTAAAAACAATAATTAGTGTGCTGATATAGCTAAGTGACTTGAGGCACTGCATAAGATGTACCCAGTTGTCCCCTGTAGTTACGGTAATTTATTTATGGTTTTACTAGGGCTTGCATCATGCTGGTGAATCAAAATTTATCAGTCTGAATTCACATTTAGTAGCAACTTTGCCAAGGAAATATTATTTCAATACTTGAAAACTAAAATATACTTGAGTATGAGGGCTAAGGACCTAGAACTGGAAACAGCACAAAGAAACAGATTAAACGATCAAAACAACCTAACTCCTTCACTCACATTACCTTTTGCATTTGAAGCTCTACTCTGAAAGTTCAAATATAAGTGTCTTTCTATCACTATCTGAGGAAACTGAAGGAAAGACTGTGCCTAGATCAGCTGTTACATTCTGTCAATCAGCTTCTTCCAGTCTTTATTTTCTATACACCTTACACCACATAATAAGCATAGGAATCAAAACTTATTTCTCTTTTAAACTGTTCAGACTACTACTACCACCCATGAAACATGACTTGTTTCTACAATCTAAGACTTGGAAATCCCAGTTTACTAAATGAATGCAACAGTCTGTGGTTTTTCTTTCACCTTTGAGAAAGCAATCATCTATTTGGCTAAGAGCAGAGTGAGAATTAAGATAATCTTTGACAAGTTTATTTAGATAGTAATGATTTTTAAAATCGGTTCAAGACTTCCAGAAGTCAAAGATTAATTTCTATAACCTGCATAAGATGAAGAAGACGTCCACCTGCTGCTGTCTCCCCATCATCTTCACAATCCTGTAAGAACGTCTGCTTATCTTCACAGTATATTCTTAAAAAGAAGAAGAAAAAAAAAATATTAAAAAAATGTTAATTAACTAACATTTTGACATGATTAATGAAGTCTCAGAGATCTTTCATATACATGTGTATCAATTCTACTTCTCTACTAAGGACATTTACATGAAAACAGGATGAGGCTTAAGGTAAACCACAAATACTTATCTGTACAGTAGAACAAGTCTTGAGAAGCTTTTACACAGACTTTAGCTACTCCAGGTTAACTCCAGACTCATTGCCAGTGTAAATTCCCTAATAAGAAAAATCCTTAGGTTTTTAGCCTCATAATTACACCTAGCTGAAACGAACTCTATCAGATAAAGGTTCAAATTATGGTACAGACTCACAAGTTGGAAGAACTCAGACAAAAATATTATGAATAATTAGTTAGGTCTCTATTTCAGCAGCAGTGTGAAACTATTACTGAAATTCACCTTCAGATTCTGCATGCCATCTCCTTCCTCAGGGGGCACTCCAGGAAACTTTGGGGTGTATTGTTTCATATAAAGGACAGCTGCCCACATCTAATTTTCCAGAAGCAATGCTCAAAGGTCTACTGTTTGTTACAAATTGATTTCATAACTTCCGTACTTAGTTAATACACGTGTGACACAATGACAAAGAGGCTTGTGGTACTAGATGACAAATATGAAGCAATAAGCATGTTTCTGTTGCTTTTTTAAAGTGTATTTAGATAGCCTGAGTGAAGGAAGCCAGATCATCAGCATCAGCAACAGAAATCCCCTCTTTACAGAAACCTTTTATTTAGGTAGACTTTTTGGTAAAGTAAGCTGTCACTTGCTCTCGTTTCATGTTTCATTAGGATGACGCCAGGACGTGCATGAATGGATCAGTGTCTATACATGCTTTTTCAGATGACTGGTTCCTCCAGTAATGAAAGGGGCTCCTTTTACCGTCACTTACATTCCTCAGAAAAACTACATCACTATCTGAATTGAGACCAATTTGTTTCACATAAGCTAAGTTCACAAAAGTGGCCAGAGACAGACCATTGCCAAACTCATTTTTACCCGTTCCTCATTTTCCCTGAAGTTTCTTGTATTTCAGCTGTAATTTCATATGCCAGATGTCTGCATCAGGCTTTATTTTTCAGCTCTTATTTCAACTAAAAATTTTCAGCTATTTCTAAATATAAGGTTGGGGGAAAAAAAAGTTACTTTGCCTAAGTAAAAACACATTTAACTCAGGATGATGTTGTATTTCTATGCTCACATACACTATACAAAGTATAACAACACATGTTCCAATTCACTTTTAGTCTTTTTTTATTCCTAATGCTGCTTTACTATCTTTAACATATTTCCTACTATATGTTCTACTTTCTTGACCTCAAATTCAAAATGAAGCCTAAAATCTTTACCGTAAAAATAAGAAACATACTCCCATAAAGATTTAATAGCAAGGAATTTCTTTGATGGATTTTACTTTTCTCATGTCCTGCACTTGTTTGTCAAAGAACACTGAAAAAAAAACCAAAAACCACTATTCATCTCTCACCTGTATGCATAGATGTTGTGGGTAGCACTTGCAATTTTCTTATTCTCATATAATTTTTCAAGAACTCTTTTTACCTTTAAAAAAACAGAAATAAGCTTCCTTTTATAATGGGGATTTCATACATACCATCTCAATATTGCTGCTAAACAAACATCTCCTTCTTAATACTATAATGAAACAGTTTTGCACTTTGACATAAAATGAATTAAATATTCAGTGTGATAACTCAAGAAGCAGCTTCTCAGTACCCTCATGCTAGTTTCAAATCATTTTTCTACGATACTTAAAATAGCTGTCCTTGAATTTGTACATTGTGTACATTCATGTTATCGCTGAAGATGTAGAAGTGTCAAATCACTTTACTAAACAAGAGAGACAGTAAGATCTAGAAAACATTTTTAATCGGTATTAAGTATCAATTACTCTTGCTTACTTTCTTCAAGTCTAACATTAAGCTGGAATAATATAACACAACTTGACATACGTTTTCGTATTACACACTGCTTTTACCTATTTCATAAAAACATGTCATGTTTAGAAAGCTCTACTACATTTTGAGTTTTTCACTTTTCCTCAAACATACTTTTTTTCAGAGTTTCCATTTCACAGAAAGAATAAAAATTAAAAAAATGTTCTACTATGCGTCTGAAAGTGTCAGCATTTCCCAGAAAACAGATATTCCCACCGTGTTCATCTCTCTGCTCTTAAGAATTACCAAATTCAAAACATTTATCCATATCAGTTCATCTTCTGTTTCTAATTAAACATGCTAGCAATTGTTCATCCCTTTCCAATTTGGTTGAGCAAAAAGGAGAGCTTTGATCAACACATTGTTTTAGTACATAATACAAAATTAATATTGCTTTGAGCAAAACACTACTGAAGTTGAGAAAGCTTGGGAAAACATGCTTGGCAAGTAAATCGCATTCCACTCCAAAGAAACATGTCTCTGGGGAGTAATCAAAATATATATTTAACATCTGTCTTAGCTATACTGTGCTATTTCCAATTCTTCTGGAAGAAATTAAATGTAGAAAAATCACCTCAAATAAAAGATACCTCAATGAAAAAGCTCCTATTATTAATGGAGAACATTGCTTCAGACACCTGTTTTCTCATTTTTTCCCCCTAAAGGGGAATACTGAAGAAAGACAACTTATATTACTTAATACACTTTCATAAATACATTTCAGTACATGGACTTAAGGTACAAAGCATATGAAATGATCATCACCTTTGACATTAATTATTTGTCAGCTACTGGGCTCCTAAAAACATACCTTAAAGATTCATTATGTGTCTGTACTAGCAATGAACCTCCAAGACAGACATCTTACAGCTAAACAATAACTTATCCTTTTTCCTGTTGTAGCTCCTGAGCCTTTTTTATTTCTTGTTTCCCTCTATTATTCCTGCTTTAGGGAATTAAGGGAGGTAATTCCCTACATGTCAGTGAGGCACCTGCACATAAAAGACACAAGATGCTTAAACAATAAATCACTTCTCAGTCCCACCTTACTAAATCAATGTCAAGACCAAAAACCACATACTTTTAAAATGTCAGAATAAGCCAAACTGAGACAAGGAAAAGGAATGGTACCAAATATAGCCTGCTACCTGAAATATGCCTATCGCTTTCTTTGCCTCATAAGGTTTATGGTAACATATTCTCTTATGTAAGTAACTACAGTATTACTCTGGCTATCATTATTGAAAACCACATTAGAAGTAAAGTTCCAGTATTAAAAATCCTCAATAAAGGAATTTACACAGCCATATGCGTACTGTCTTAAAATATCAGTGAATATCATTGCAGCATACAGATTACACAGATGAAGTATTATGGGCACATACTAATCTCTTCAGCTGATAAAGAAGATCGCTTTCACTACAGGTGTAGCGTTTACCCCATTCCTCACCTCTTTTGTCTTTCTTTCAGAAAAATGAGCCCATGCCACAGTAAAGCTTCCCCACAGTCTGAAGACCAATCACCTCACACTGTACAGCAAGACTCTGTGAAACAAGATGGATTTGACACTTGGGGAATTGCTCTATCTTTATACTAACCCCATACCAGTAAGTCTTGACTGGAAATTCCTAGGTTCATTGAGTATATGTTGTCTTTAAAAAAAAGTCATAAAAGAAGAAATTAACAATGTCTTTCCGTGCAAAAGGGAGATTACTAAATTGCTTTAAGTGAGTACTATTTCTTGATACAGAGCTGCCCTTTTGGAAACCCACGTCTGTGGGTACAGACTTCTTCATAAGTAGGAAGACTCTTACTCATAAATCATGATCAAAGAATGAGAGTTTTTTAAAAAGAGAAAAGGACATTAAGCCAATTACTCCAATTTCTTCCCTTTCTAAAGCAACACGTTCATAGGGACGCGCAGTTCGTAGGGACTGGGCACAGATAGGAAAGCTCCTGAAATGCAGTGCTACTTTAATGAAAACGGTAACGTACTCAGTATTTTAAAACACTGAGTTATTCCACATGAACCTAATGAATAAAATTACTTTCACTTTGCAAGCAGTAAAAGAACAGCTCAAAAAAGCCGAAAGTGTGTTCAAAAAAGCTCAAGTTGTATCCAGATAGAGAAAAATAAGATAGATGACAAGATAGATGTAAAAAGCACAGCCCATTTTTGAAGGTGTAAAAAGAAAATAATGTTTTTTTCTCCTCAAATACGTAAGAAGCTGACAGCAGATAAATACAATATATATATAAAAGAATCACTTAAAGAAGATACAGCTGTAGAACAAAAACCTAGATGAATGTGCAGTATATATGAACTTAAAAGGTCAGGCAAGGATGATATAGTGGAGCCTTACCATAGAACAAGGTTGAGCAAGCTGATAAAATTAATAGTTTAAAGGGAATTGGAGTATGAAGCTGTTGAACTATAACTGAAGTATCTAACCCACCAGTTAAAACTGTTTCTGCAGCAGAGGGTGACTGATACAATACCAACATCTCAAAAGTACTCCAGGAAGGATGCAGGGAACTAAAGACCAACAAGTCTTATGTCCACACTAGCCAAACTAATGAGGGGGAAGCAAAACCCAAAAAACTACAGACAGTTAGAAATGTTACAGCTTTTGTATAGAGAAACATGCCTCAAAACCCTGTCAATCTGTCAGCATTCTTTCAGAGTCACTGTACTAGATCTAGCTTACCTGGAATTTCAAAAAGCATTCAACAAGATCCCTTACCAAAAATTCTTAAAATAAAAGCTAGAATTGGATAAAAGGAAAGACGAAAATCCTCTCAAGGTTTTACTCTCAGTTAACGACAAGAAAAGGTGAGTAGATCAGTAGTTGCTCCACTAAACAGGGATCATCAAAGGAGATTGCTGTTAATAGATGCAAAGTGATGTACAAAGTTACTCCAAATTACTTATTAGCATTTGGGGTTATAACAGACATTTCTATGAAAACACCAGCTCAGTGCTCAGTAGAGGTCAAAAAAGTAAACTGAAAGGTACTACTAGGAAAAGAACAAGGAAAACAGAAAAACTCTTCACACCACTCTATAAATCCTTCGAGTGATTGCATCTTCAGTGTTGTGTATAGTGCTAGTCTGCATCTCAAAAAGGTTACAGCATACATTACAGATACCAAAATAGACTGAGGGTCTTCAGCCCAGAAAACAGCAAACTAAGGTCTATAAAATATGATAGATATCTATAAAACCCAGCCGCACAGAGAAAGCAGAGAGGTGCAACAAACAAAATTATGAGTGACTGATTCACAGCCAACACAGGAGGGCATACTTTCATACAATGATGTGGATTCTGAAAGTTAATCCTGGTGCAAGAAGCAAGAGGACAAATTCCACAAAGGATAAAAAAAAAAAAAAAAAAATCAGCAATATTAAACACAAAAGTCATTTTCTTTACCTTGTGTTAAACTGCTGAAAGAGGGGAAGCGTGATGGGAAACAAAATGTAGCTGCTCTTTTCTAGCAGTCTAAGTCTACATTCACCACTGATTCCAATAAAATACAGGAGCTAGTGCAGACATTTTTCTATAGTTGTAGGCAAATACAACTCTAGAAGCATGCTTACCCCTCTCACATAAGTCTCGATAAAGATTTATTTATGCATTATCCAAGTGTATTTTTCAATAGAATGCCTTTCTGAAGGAGGGAAAACATTTATAAACTCATTTTAATTCATTTTCCAAGTAACATATGTAGTGTGAATTACATACTCAGTAGCTTCCAAATATCTTACAATAAACCTGCCAACATCAAAAAGTCACATTTCAATGTTCTTATTCTCTGTCTTACATCTAATGCACTTAATGGTAAAGAATAGCAGTATCTACCCACTTCAACAATAAAAAAAAGAGCCGGTATTTAGATCTATTTAGCTGATAGTGAAAGCAAGAAACTGATGATGACTCGGACAATATTATCACACAAAGATGCAAAGACAGACAGACATATTCAGCTAATACAGTATTTCAGTGATATTTTGTCAAGTTCAAAGTACAGACAAAAAGAGCAGAACTGATCTCTACTAACTTGTCTGGGTGTCACCACAGGAGCCAGATGTGCCTGAAAAGTACTCCTTCGATCTGTGATTGGGTTTCCATGATGTATGGATGGCAGTTCTTCATCTACTGATCACAAACAAGGAAGTGTTTGTTTTCTTTTAAGGGTACTTAAACAATGTATATGGCTACATAAGTAAAGAATGGCTCAACTTTCAAAAAGGGATTTGTTAAAGTTAAGTACACTAGATGGCATACAGAATCACGAAAAATATGTTGTGTTTTTTTATAATAATGTTTAATAACAATCATAACTTTAATGTTACTAATTTTTACTCAAAAGCTGAGTAGAAAAGCAGAATCTTAAGGCCTCTCTCTTCTAAATTATTTCATCAGAATTAAAAAGGGCATATTTTTTACCTTCTTGACTTTCAGATGTAATGTAATTTAACATTTTAATTGGATCTTCCTGAACAGGCTGATAGTCTAGGAGAAATTCACCTCCATCATCTTCATCAACTTCTTCACTGGTTTTCTTAATATCTGGTTCTATTAAGATAGAAGTAGTGGAATTTCTTTGTGAGACAAGTAAGACTAAATTTCAAATTCTTTTTCTCAAAAATCTCTGGCTTTTCAATTCAAATCAGTTTGTCATTAAGAATTATCAAATGCAAAATAGTAACATTAATTACAATAAAACCCAGAAATTCTTAGTCCAGTATTAATTAAAATCTTGCTTAGAATTAGGAATAAAATACTCATGCTAAGGGATCCTTACATAGTATCTTCTGTTTCGATACTAATTAACACTATTTCTAAGAAGAAAAGAGGAATAATGTTTACCATTTCCATTAAGCATTTACAATGCTACCATTAATTTAATCTGAATTTAGAGACTAAAATAATCTGATGTTTCCTAAGAATTCCAGTAATTTACTGGTCATTTGAGGAAAAATGTAGAGCTGTTGTTCAATGCTACTCAATGAGCTTATAAAATAGTTATATTGGAACATCTCTCTGGACATGTTTCAAAGCACTCTGGGATTCCCAAAATCCTATTCTCCTTCATGCACAGGACATACAAAAAATAATAGTCAATAGCAAAGGAGTAAATATCACACACAGTTAGTGCTCTGGCAACTGGATTTAGAGGGAATCAGCCATACAGACAAGTTAATATATCACAATCTAATTTCCTATTTAGAGGGCCTATGATGTGGTGATGATGCAGTTTTTGTAACACAGGTATTTTCAATAAATAAGGGGTGATACAGCATGTTTAAAAGGCCTAGAAAAATCATTAGATGTATTAAGCAGAAGCCACAAGTTTGTTTCAAAATACCCCAATAAACTTCCAATATTGTCAGTAAACTTTCACTTCCCACTATTCACTCCTTTAGTCATGTCAATGAAAAATTACTTTTAAAATTTCTGTGATGCAGCAACAAAATCCACAGTTTATTGAAAGCCTAAAAATAGACCTTATCATGAAGAAGCACTCAAAATATACGTTTTTTTCATCCTCATTCTTTTATTCCTCACAGGACTAAGCTAACATCCACCACATAGAAATATTTTTCTATATCATTTTGCCACAAGTGCAAGCATGCATGTCACTCATGCATTTCATAGCAGTTTAGCATTTTAACGCACAAAAAAAACCACAAAAAAACCCCACCACTTTTTGAAAGAACAACTGTGAATTTACACAAACTCTATCACTGTAAGAGTAACAGCAGAAGAATCATTGCAACACTAGTGCTCATGTACTTATCAACCCAATATAGCAAAATGCAATTACAATGGAATACTTGGTCATTTGTCTGCATATTCCACTAAACTTTATGTTCTCTTGAGACTAATTCCAATCCTCCAAGAGTGCACTCAACACCAGAAATTAATTACTGATATGAGTGATTCTTTTGCAGAACAGAGGACAATGCATAATATACCTGTGTGCAGCACTGTTTTCGTAATAGGTAATTTAATTCCTGAGAGAACCGAAGACCTTGTTCTAGTTCTCTTAGGCCACCCCCCTCCTTCTTCTTCCCCACTGCTTTTTAAAAAGGGAAGCTATCACTGTAAAACAATAAGCTGTGACACGAGACTGTTGTTTTCTGTTATTTAGATCCAATACAAAACTGGGCATAAAGCTTTAACTTGTAATGAAATCTTACTTTGCAGTTGAACAAGAAGTAAACTGAAAAACCCATGTATTTTCTGAAGTACCTGAATCTGATGACTGTGCCTTTTCTATCAGAACTTCTCGTATCTTCTCCACCCATAAATAAAGTATACTTTCACCAAGGTTCTGTCTGGAAATTAAAACTCACACTGAATCAAGAATAATTTTTACAGATTTCACTTCAAAAGTACACCAAATAACATACAGATTTCAGACATGCAGAAATAGAACATGGCAATCTAGTGAGATAAAAAGCTTAGACAGGCTTGTGGAAAGTTCTGTCTCAGTAGTTCACTGGGTGAAACACATGATATCTGCATCATTATATACTCTCTTTGTGGCTTGCTTTTTTTTTTTTTAATTAAAAGCACCAATGCTGGAGGAAAACAGGCAACAGGAAATTTTCTGACCACTAAAGAAAGGGAAAGCAACTGCGAGAAGGCTAAGTTGGGCAGTCCTCAGTATTTTCAAAAGAATACTAAGCCAGGATGTCTAGCCTCAGAGCTTGCTCTGGATCAGTTTTCTCTACAAAAAGTACCGTACTGCCAGCAGTGAGCTCCTTCAAGCCGCTCTGTGGCTGTAGGGTACTCTTTCCCTTCATGCTTGGGGGGGGGGGGGGTGGGGGCAGGGGGGCTCTTCCTTGGAACGGTGCCACTTTTCTTCGTCCTCAAGCAGTCAGTGCACACACAGCAGACATTGATCTTGGTAGACTGTGATTGTAGGTCAGTGGCAGCAGACACTGTGGAACATAGGACTGATATGCTAGAGTTTGGGTAACGAGCAGTCCTATAGGACAGGGAGGTAAAGATTTAGGTCTAGGAGTCCTTAGGGTGCACAGGTGCATATTAAGGTACTGGGGAGTACATTTAATATGTACATTCAGAGTTAAGAAACGCTGTCTTAATGTGCAGCAGGACCCAAACAAACCAAAATATGTTTAAAATGGTGTCCTGAAAAGTTGCCTATGTAATTATATTTTAGTATGTTTATGAACTGTGAATGTTTGTCTCAAAAACAAAACTAAAGATTAAGAGCTGTTACTAACTCATGGTTTCTCATTTATTTTATTCTTACTGCCACCATCTGGGGCACCACATAACTACATATCAGCGCAAAATTACATTTGTGTATTAAACAATCACTTTGTGTAATATATACAGCACTATTCCTGGATGCAATTAGCAATTCAAACAAATATACCTATTTTAAGAAAAATATTCAAGCAAAAATAAGGAATTTATAACTCTGTAGCTCTGTCTTCAAAATCTGGACAGACTCCAGAACAATTCAATGACCTGATTTCATGCTGCTTCTTATCATACAGAAGCACTGGTTTTGTTTTAATGATGGAATGAGAGAGATTAGACAATGAATACAACTTCTCTGTTGTGAGCAAATAAATAGCAATTTCTTAAGCTATAACCCAATTTCAGTTTCTTCCTATTCACAAATTACACTTAGTCTCAAAGGTTACCTTTCTATGTTGCTATTTTTCTTTGTGTCTAAGTCATGAAACAAAGCTTTGTATTGAATAGAAGTCTCACCAGAAGAATATCTGGAGAGAAAAAAAAAAAAATCTAAACATTTGCTACATTTTTAACTTCTAAGAACTTTGGGTCTTCCAAAACAGACTTGTGATCTCTAATTATCTGCTTTTTCCACCTCCTTGAGAAGACCGTGACAGACAGTATAGTTCATATTGGTTTAGACTGCAGAACTAAGCAATTTAGATCACTAGGGACTTGAAACGTGGTAAAACACACATCGTAAACTATGCAGAGTACCTTTGTTTACCTGACAACTATTTAGACACTGGATGAATAAAAGGCTTTCACAAACACTGTGCACATCAGTGACTACTCCAGAAGGTTTTTAAACAGTCTAAAATGACATGTATGGCCTAAAGTACAAACACATTCATTTCCTGCTGAACAAACAAAAATGAGAGGAGACCAGAGAGGACTCTGAACAGCAACTGATATAGACAGAACAGAGCTGCAAGGGATTGATCTAACTAGCACAATTTAACAGCCTACAAGACTGCAGGGGGAAAGAAAAGAAGAAAGAAAAAAAAAAAAAAGTGCTTCACAACTATTCACAACTATGCTATTTCTCCTCATAGTCCACGTGGCAACTTGCGCCATACACTTAGGACATTTCAAGAACCACCTATAGCAGCTCCACCTCTGGTAGACTCCAGCATATCCTATGAATCTAGACAGAGTTAGGGACAATCTCTGTCCTTTTTGCTCCACCAAACAACTGTGGTTAATATGATCCCTTAGAACTTTTCACTTAAAATCCTTGTGCATTTTTAACACTTCAAATTCAATTTTACTTGCTTAAATTATCTGTTGTTTAATTAGATAAGAAAACCAGTTAATCAAAGTAACTGACTAATTAGATAAAAAACCCTCATGCAAGCTAAGCGCACTCTTCCTTATTTTATGGCATTAAAAAACATTTCGTATGCAAGATGTTTAGATTTCAGTATTTTGGGCATGACTGTGCTTCCTTATGACATATTTTCATTTCATTTAGTTTATATTATCTTTGGGATCTGAAAGAATTAAATAAACCATGTAAAATTACTGCATTTACTACCCCAATTTCACAGCAATTCAAAAACACACAATTTGAGTATTTCTAAACGTTCCGTGTATTCTCATGCATTCGTTATGCGTTGTTGTTAGCTGCACACTGTGATAATAAACAGTCCGCTATGTTACAGATTCCAGTTAATAGATTCTACGCGTTTAATTTGTTTTAAAACCTACTTATCCCTTAGCTATCTTTTAAGAAAAACTGTTTTGCCATTTATGCTCTAAGACACAAACAAATGTTTTCACATCCTGCGATTTAACATTCAAATGCAGAATAGATGCAGAAATCTTATACTTCATAGCACCAATTCATAAGCAATCTCATAGATTCTAAAGGGAGTCAAAATGAAGACTTCTATCCTTACAGAACACCAGGTCTAAACAATATAAAATAAATTTGTCAGAGTTTAACACAATTTGTTCTTGCAAAATGCATCTTTAACTGTTAGATTTATAAAAGAAACTTGCTGTTTTACGGCTATTGCAGCCATCACTTCACAACTACTAGTTCATGCAGGTAATTCAAAACCATACATTGAGCAGGGCATGAAACTGAAAATACATTGTCTCCTTTTACTATATTCCACAGTCTCTAACTTACACATATATTTCTTCCAAGCTATTTGCTAGTTCCATATAATCTTGTCCTCGAAGCCAAGGGGCACTAGAATGAAAAGAAATACAATGAAAATTGTGCCCATACACTGATTCCAACATCTCAGCAAACATTCATTTTAAAATAAATGTGATAAACACCTTGAAAATAAAGCATTGGCAATCATTTCCACTTAACAAGGTTCCAGTTGTAAACATCTTGGTAAAAACATGATCACCCAGTTCTCCTTCAAGACTCCTAACTTGGGCTGCCTCTTCTTACCTCAGGTAAGAAAGCTGGACTCATTTTTCATGGTAGGCCATTGTCACTCCAGAGTCACCTTATGTATTATTAGTCTACCTTTCCAACTCCTTCAGCACCATCATACCTACTATACTTGGAATGACCCTTCAGTTCTGTACCTGTATCCTCCCGGTCTCATGTTAAACTATAAACTTTGCCTAAAGTTTACCAGCAGTATTTTGTATTGCCTTGTCAATACTGCTGACCAAAACTCAGTAGATAAGCTGTTTCTCATGCCCTGCAGGTCCCTCTATCATCCAAATCGGGGACCTGGCTTACGCATCTCCATTCCTATCACATTTATGTGTCAGGAGACAAGGGGAGAGCAGGGAAGGAAAATAGGAAGAAGGCACATGCCATGGCTCCATCCCAAAAAGAGTCAGTGCTCAGATGAAAAGCATGCCTTACAATCTGGGACAAGGATCCAGGCAAGAGGGGTACACCCAAGGAAGCAATGAGACATCACTGTCCAAAACAACAGGCAGCAGCCACCATACCTCCACAGTCTAATTGCTTCCTTGCCACACAATAATGCTGCAAGAATTAGAGTTGAGGGAAGAGAGCAAAGTGTAACAGGGAGCTCCACGAGGCTAACTTGCAAGAAAGAATAGAATATTCTCGCTGGAAACATCCTCCATTCCCGATATAGTTTAATTCAAGAAGTCATCTTACCTAAACTTCAACTTACATTGTAAACAATTAACAATGGTAATTCAGAAAAGAAATACAAACGTTTGAAAGAAAACACCACTTACTTTAGTTGATAAATAGGTGGCTCTGCAGTTGGATATCCTGACGGCAAAATCACCTGAAAGAAATTCAGGGTAAGTATTCACTAGACTACTCCTCTCAGCTAGCTAAGCTTTACTAATGGACTCTGATGTTGAGCACTAGGACTACAGTCAGCGTTACAAATGAAAATAGTTGGCCTTGTTGTTACAGAATGACAAGAAAACCTGAATACCTGTATTTAGGATTCCAATAATGGTAATGCATACAAATATTACATTTCATGGCGCAATTTTTGTGGATGAAGGGTAACGCAAAACAAAGTGTGAAAGAAATTTGAAAGGAGCTGCACACATGGTTACTGAACTTATTTAAGTGGCACTGCACTTCCATAAGTAGACACTTCAGTGTTTCTTCCACTAAGTAAACTTATTGTTTTGAGAACAAAAAGTAGGAAGTTACTCAGTTAAGTTGATCCAAATTTTGTTTTGTCTCCACACGTTCCAGAAAGTAAATCTAGAAGCAATTGCAGCAGATTCACTGAGGTGTCCTACACAAAGTCAATGTAAAAAATATTTTAAAAACTAGTCTTTGGAGAATAACACTGAAATTAGTTTTGTCAGGTATGGAATTAGGATATGTAACTACTGAAAATGTCACAAGCACATTGATGTATTACAGGAACAATCACTGAAAAGTCTACCACAGATTCCAATCCAAAAGCTCCTTAATCCATCTAAGTAGATAATGAATCCTATTTAAAAGGGTTTCATGCAGGCACAAGATTTTGCCTGCATCAGTCCAACTGCAAATTCTGTGCCAAACTCCTTAACATCACTATACCTGCAGACAGAGGGTCCATTTTGGTTGATCCAGACAATCATTAATCTTAATGCAATAGATTTTTTCATCTTCATCAACAACACACCAATCTTCACCATATATGGATGAAAGGGCTTCAATTTCATCAATCTAGAAAAAGCATTATACAAAAATAAATAAACCCCCCCAAAGCCCACAACCTTGCATGCCAAACACAGTTTTAAGTCGTGTTCTTCTACAGCTTATTTACAGATGTGAAAAGATTCACTACACTGGAAGACCAAAAATTTTGGGGATCCAATCCCAATTCACAGTGTAAGTAAATTTTGCTCAGTTCTTCTGTATGCACACCAGCTTTTGCATTTCTATGGATAATCCTGTAATCCTCAGCAGTGCCAAGGTGAGCAAAGTGACATGGAGCAGCTACAACACATCCTGCAGCTCCCAATCAGTGCCACTCCTGGCTGGGAGAAAAACCCCAAGGCTTTGGCACTAGTTCTTTCTAAGAGTGAATAAATTTATCCAGCAAATCCCCATAAAAACCGGACAGCCACCTTCCACCTAGAAATCAGACACCTGAAATGGCTCTTCAGTGCAAACGTGTAGTCACCCCTTGGTGTCTGAACAAAGACAACGGCGCTGCCACTTGGACAGCACCGCGGGTACGGAGCTCCTCACAAGGCCCGGGTTCACCAGAAGCCCCCGAAAGCCACCGCTTTCGACGCGGCGCTCACACTGCCTGCCCGAGGACGACGCGACGCGACCCGGCCGGCCGGGACCGTGACACCCCGAGCGCACACGCGCTGCTCCCCGCAGCCCTCCTCACCGCCACTCACTTGTTGCTGGGCCGTTTCCGCGTCACTCGCTGCCATCGGTACCTGAGGGGAGGCAGGGAGGAAGGAAAGGGCAGAGAGCTGCCTGACGCAGGGCCGTGTGCGCATGCGCCGAAGGGGAGGTTTGCGCAGTAGTGGCAGTGAAGCTGCCTGCCCTTCCCTCCGCCAGCACCTCCTGCCCGCTGACGTCTGCGCGCATGCGCAGTGGTTCTCAGCGGGGCGCTGCTGGTAAGCCGCAGTCGGTGCATGAGTCGGTGTCCGCGTGGGTCACAGAATCACAGAGTAACTAAGGTTGGAAAAGACCTGTAAGATCATCAAGTCCAACCATTACAAAAAAAACCCCAAAAAAACCCAAAAAACCCACACAACCAAAAAAAAAACCACACTACAAAAAACACAGCACACAAAAAAACCCCACACCCACACCACACAGCACCACGCCCATCAAGCCACGTCCCACAATGCCATGTCCACACGCTCCTTGAATACCTCCAGGGAGGGTGACTCCACCACCTCCCTGGGCAGTGATACCACTCTCTCAGTAAAGAAATTTTTCTTAATATCCAGTCTGTATCTCCCCTGGCGCAACTTGAGGCCATTTCCTCTTGTCCTATCACTTGTCACTTGGGAGAAGAGACCAACACCCACCTCTCTGCAACCTCCTTTCAGGGAGTTGTAGAGAGCGATGAGGTCTCCCCTCAGCCTCCTCTTCTCCACACTGAACAACCCCAGTTCCCTCAGCCGCTCCTCATAAGACTTGTGCTCCAGACCCCTCACCAGCTTCGTCGCCCTTCTCTGGACACGCTCCAGCACCTCAATGTCCTTCTTGTAGTGAGGGGCCCAAAACTGAACACAGTATTCGAGGTGTGGCCTCACCAGAGCCGAGTACAGGGGCACGATCACCTCCCTGCTCCTGCTGGCCACACTATTTCTGATACAGGCCAGGATGCTGTTGGCCTTCTTGGCCACCTGGGCACACTGCTGGCTCATATTCAGCCAGCTGTCAAGCAACACCCCCAGGTCCTTTTCTGTGGGGCAGCTTTCCAGCCACTTGTCCCCAAGCCTGTAGCGTTGCATGGGGTTGTTGTGACCCAAGTGTAGAACACGGCACTTGGCCTTGTTGAACTTCATACAATTGGCCTCAGCCCATCGATCCAGCCTGTCCAGATCCCTCTGCAGAGCCTTCCTACCCTCGAGCAGATCAACACTCCCTCCCAACTTGGTGTCATCTGCAAACTTGCTGAGGGAGCACTCAGTCCCCACATCCAGATCATCAATAAATATATTAAACAAGACCGGCCCCAAAACTGAGCCCTGGGGGACTCCACTTGTGACCGGCCGCCAACTGGATTTCGCCCCATTGACCACAACTCTCTGGGCTTGGCCATCCAGCCAGTTTTTTACCCAGCGAAGAGTGTACCTGTCTAAGCCACGAGTCGCCAGCTACTCCAGGAGAATTCGGGGGGGGACAGTGTCAAAGGCTTTACTAAAGTCCAGGTAGACAACATCAACAGCCTTTCTCTCACCCACTAGGCGGGTCACCTGGTCACAGAAGGAGATCAGGTTGGTCAAGCAGGACCTGCCTTTCATGGACCCGTGCTGGCTGGGCCTGATCCCTTGGTTGTCCTGCACGTGCCCTGTGAGCGCCCTCAAGACGAACCTCTCCATAATCTTCCCCGGCACCAAGGTCAGGCTGACAGGCCTGTAGTTCCCCGGATCCTCCTTCCAGCCCTTCTTGTAGATGGGTGTCACATTGGCAAGCCTCCAGTCATCTGGGACCTCCCCCGTTAACCAGGACTGTTGATAAATGATGGAGAGTGGCTTGGCAAGCTCCTCCGCCAGCTCCCTCAGTACCCCTGGGTGGATGCCATCAGGCCCCATAGACTTGTGAGTGTCCACGTGGCATAGCAGGTCATTAACTGCTTCCTCCTGGATCACTGGGAGTTTGTTCTGCTCTCCATCCTTGTCTTCCAGCTCAGGGAGCTGAATACCCTGAGGGTATCTGGTATGGCTGTTAAAGACTGAGGCAAAGAAGACATTAAGTACCTCAGCGTTTTCCTCATCCTTCGTGACAATGTTCCCCGCCGCATCCAGTAAAGGATAGAGATTCTCCTTGTCTCTCTTTTTGTTGTTAATGTATTTATAGAAGCATTTTTTGTTATCCCTCACGACCGTGACCAGATTGAGCTCTAGCTGGGCTTTTGCCTTTCTAATTCCCTCTCTGCATGACCTAACGAGGTCCTTGTACTCTTCTTCAGTTGCCAACTCCCCGCGGGGTTGGCCCTGTCCCTCTTTGGCCGGTGTGTCCCTGCGGTTGCTCTTGCGTCCTGGAGCCCAGCTGGCGAGAGCACCGAAAGGGCTAACCCGGCTGCATCGGGGGACTCGCAGAGTGCTAACGGGAGAGCCAGGCTCTGCTCGCCCGCCCTCTGGGCAGGGCCGGGCCGGGCTGCGCCGGGCCGGAACCCCTCCTGCCAGGCGGGCCTGGAAACGCCCGGCCCAAGGCGAGTTGGCGAAGCCTCCATGCATCAGCTGCTTTTGCGTGCGGCGTTCCCATAGGCCTCCCTGCCCGGCCTCTTGGCTCTGGTTCTCTCAGGACTGGCTGTGCTTACCCTGCTTGTCGCAGCACTCACTGCCTTCCTTTCCTGTGGCCGGCGTTCCTTGCGTACAAACAGCGTACCTCAGTGCACGACTATCCCGTGGCCCAAACAGGCCTTCAGACACCAAAGCATAGCTGCTTCGGAGCCTCGCTCCCAATTAACTACTGGAATAGTTCCTCCTTCTATGCCTTTGTCCCTGGTGCGCTGCCATGCGGTTCCCCTGAACCATTATTGTGTGTTTTTGAAAGAATTGAGTGGTCTGGAGTGATGCATTTGTTTCCAGGTTAGACTTAATTGCTGTTCCCAGTAAAGGAAACAATATATTCCTACAGTACATAGCCCAAATAACTAGGTCAAGATGTAGCATTAATAAATTGTTACAAAATCTGCTTCTGTCATGCATTGCTGTAGAATCAAGATTACACTTGTCAGGTGATATTTTTACCTTATTCATTACATCCTATTTTTAAAATAAAATGTGTAAGCAGTTATATTTCAGCGACAATTTTACAGATACAGTCATTTTTACATTGCATCTATGTCGCTCAAAATAAGCAATTGGCATCCTTATAACTATATAATTTCTTCTAAAAAAAAGGATTGAAAAAAAATCATAGGTGTTCCAAGCAGTTTTCATTACAGTTACAGAAATGCAGTTCATTTATTTAACATTGACAAGTTTTATTATCTCTTTTAAAGATAGCACTGATCAGTAAAGATCTCTTTTTGCTTGAGTGCAAAGGATGGCTGTCACCTTTTTTGCAGTTTGTATGTTTTCTTCCAATGTGTTTTTATACTGACTTAGTTGTGAATAATTCAAGGTAAGCTTTGTTTTCCCCTTTTTCAAAAGCTGGGACAATCTGCACCTGCTCTGGAGAACAGGATTAGAGTTCAGAATGATTTTGACGAAGAGGGGACGTGTTCTAGAAACAAAAAACAGTAACAAAAAACCAGGATGCAACTGAGTAGAGACAAACCCAGCACTGTATTATCAACTGCATACATGCAGGGTGGAGAACTACTGGTTACACAGCAGTTCCACAGAGATTATTTGGGACTTACAGTGAGTCCCAAGCTAAGCGTTTGCCAACAGTGCCGTGCTTTTGCTTAAAGGAGAGCCATCATGCTGGGATGTACAAACACATGTGAGGTGATGTAAGACACGTGACATAATCCTGCTTTGTACGGAACCACTAAAGTCCAACCTGGAATCCTGTGTCCAATTTTAGACACGTCAAGAAGGATGTACACTGACTAAACTCTGGATTAGAGCAATGAAATCAATCACAAATCTAGAGAGCCTGACATCTGAAAAGACTGGAGAGAAAGAGTTTAAAGAGAAGTCTGAGGGAAGTAGGCATCTTTAACATGCTACAGATTGCTGCAGAGAAGAGAATGCATTTGTTGCCATCTCAGACGTAGAAAAGATGTGAAGTACAAAGATTTAATTTGGATGTTTGAGAGATTCAAATCAGATGCTACTGAAAATTTGTCAACAATGAAGTCAGTCATCCTGAGTGAAGAGGGGTGGTGGTGTGATAATCATCCTTATTTACACACAGGCTGTTGCGAAGATGGGCACAATACTATGTGCTGATGAAGCAACATGTTACCTTACGCTGCAGGAAGGATAAGGAAAAGCTAAGCACTGAGCAGTTTATTGAGCCATCGTCACTGGCAAGGTCTAAGAAGAGTTAGGCCTGGACAAAGTTAATCTTGTCTTGGGGCAGGAAAATGGGATAGATTGCTGTGCAAGCAGTAATTCCTAGGATGCTCATGTGCACATATTGTTGGGCTTGTAGTTCTATTGGAAATTAGACTACCGCTATTAACTATGACCCTAACTTGAGGGCAAAATATGATAGAGATGGTAAAGAAGGCAAAATTTGGTTCCACATTTGGACCTAGATTCAAGAAAATACTTAGTTTTCATACTCCTATTTTGGCTCCTAAATTTTAATTAATTGGAATTTGGAAGTATTTAAGAACATGCATAATTTTATACGCGTATCAGGACTAATGAACAATGCTATTGATGCTATCTGAGCCCAAAATCTTAAATCCCAAATTCAGATTACAGGGATGGAAGTTTGAAAAAAACTTTTCTTTTTTCTTCGTTTAGCCAATCTATAGTAATTGAAAAAAGAAAAGACCTCTATCCTGATGTTGTTTGGGTACCAATATAGCTAAATATCTAACTTTTCAGTTGTGAGATTATAAATATTAAAGGTTGTTCCATATTTGATAATCAGAAAGGTAATTTTTTCTAAGATCAGTGAGGCTTCTTTGTCTTCAGTGTCATGGACAGAGTTGCTTTAATTATTTTTGAAACAATAATAAAAAGAATATACCCAGTCTCAGAACATGACAAAAATGCACATTTTATCAGGTGAAGTCACATATTCCACTTAATTTTAAAAGAGAGAGAAAGGGCTTTTTTAAACAATTTCCTTCTGACCAAAACATTACAGAAAGCTTTAATCTACAAGGACCTAGAAAAGATGGTGCTGCATCTGTTCGTCCTAATACTTAATTGCCTTATGAATTTAAAGAGAGAACTATGACAGTACAAGACATTTTTTAACTTACTGATAGCAATCTCTATATAGTGCTTGTGCTTTCTAAGTTGCTAGCTTTGACTTAGCTGAACAAATGAGTTTACATGACTATACACATTATTTGTTATTAAATAACTTAAAGTTGTCATTGACATTTTTTATGACTGTTGTTGTCTATAATCCATATAAAAGCATTGATATGAAGGAGTTTAGCAACTTACCATTGGGCCAGGAAGAAACTGTACCGGATAAAAAGACACAAAGAATAAATCACAAAAACTGTATGGACTGTAGACATCTCTGACAGATTTCTGAGGACTCTGTCATTTCCTTTCATTGTCAGTTGTATTTGTGGTAAGTCTTACTGTATTGAAATGGAGACCAATGTGGTTAATGAATCTTCAACACGTTTAAGTAGACTAAATTAATAACAGAGTAGCTGAATTGATATGGTGCGCAGGAGTATTTAACAGCTAATTAATTTGTCTGAAATAAACATTCTATTAAAGCAGGATATGAAATATATAGCCACAGCTTTTAAACTTGGGCTACCAGCAAAGTAGAGTTTACCGAAATATTTGGGGTCTTCTTTTAGTAGAGAACTGAACATCCCTGTTCTTAATACTGAGAAGTCTCCCAAACTGATACTCTTCACAGCAATGCATGAACTTTGATATTTAAAAAGGTTACTAAATCTAACCTTTGGCCCATCCATTCCGTCTTTGTGAACTATAGATAGTAAATGAAAACATTTAAAGCTCAATTCAAATCAATTAAGCAAAAGACAACCCTGAAGGTCAGGAAGTGGCCCAAATTACTACAGGAAATTCAAATTCTTTGTTCAGTCTTGTCAGGGCAAGATAATACACAGGGTAATTACTGATGCCTTTCCAGAACCAGAATCCAATCCTAGAGCACAAAAAGCTTAAACGAGATACAAATAATATTCACATAGTTAAGGAAGCAATATCTACACAGAAAGCATAAATAAGAATAAGGTTATTTAAATGTACTACATGCAAAAGCTATCAACAATTTTGAAAAAAAATATATAAAAAATTCAGAAATGCTTTTTTATTTAATGAAATACTGCTTACATTCTACTACCAAATCTGTCCAGAGGGGGGAGGTAAATAGCCAGATTTTTATGTTACTGTAAAGAAAAGGGAACTAGCTGAAAACTAGTCATTCTCCCAGTGTATATAACTTCAGCTCATGTGAGCTTTATTTGTTGCAAAGTCTTTTATCTTCACTAGTCGTTTTTTAACTTCATGATCCAAAACTTACAAACTTCAGATTTGCATAATACTCCAAGGTGTTACATAAAAGATGTTAGGAAGACAGAGGAAGGCAGTATAGAGTTTCACAGCACAAAGTAAATCCTGATTGAGAATAAAATGCCACGATCTATATGAGTGAAAAGTTCTCATTTGTGACTAAGAATCACATGTAAAGCATACATCATGAAATCTTCACTAAAGCTGATGGGATTTTGACTATTAACTCTGATGGGGCCACAGTATGTAAACATAGAAGGATAAATCAGGATTGGATCACAAATAAGTGAAAAATACAGAACTAAGGAATATATAAGAACGAAAACATTGGAGTAAAGTATCAATAACCTTGCTTGATTTTGCATACAACAGTTCAAGCAGCATGGTGTATTTACAACTTCTCTTTTATAAAAAAAGAGGAAGATAAGAACAAATAAGGGCAATGTCATGTCATACTACCAATTAATGCCCTCAATTCTGTATTCTGGTTTTGAGCAGGATCTTCTTCTACTGTGGCTTTATCTTAATAATAGCTCAATGAGAGCATTTTGCTGTAGTAACTTACCAACAAAACACAAAATGTTCTCTAACATTCCAATTCCACTCTACATTCAATATAAATCTCAATCTGGCCCATCCAATAAGGAGCATATATACATTTAAGCACAAAGTAGTTCAGCTGATTTCAGTTTCACAATAATGTGTTTTGCTAGATTGTGGTCTAAACTGACATAAATTAGCTATAAGGTTCATAGTTATAAGCTCTCCACATGCAGCTAATTTATCATATTGGAGCTAAAAACAAACCAAACTGATTCAATCACAAGAACAAAAAAGTGCATTAAACACGTCTCAGTCTTGGTCTAAGACTACATGTCTGGTAAGACTAAAGAGAAGTATATGTGCAGGTGACTTATACCTTGGTTAAGAGCATTTCTTCCCGTTCATTCACAATCCAGTTGTGTGCTGACTATAGCAGTGTACCGTTGTCTCCTGTCGAGCTAGAGAAATCCAAAAGCTTTTCTACGAAGTAATAACTGCTAGCAGGTTTTAGGAGCCTCCTGGCAGAAGATCAGTGAACTCTCACATTTTCTCCATTCAGATAAAAAGGGCATGTTAAAATGAACTCTTCTCTTATTATATAATTTTTATTTCTGCTGGAGGATAGCTCCAGAAGCTGCCTGAGCTTGCTTCAACGCTGCTTTGAACAGCAAAAAGCATTCCTAATCTCAGCAGTTACTCCAGCTCACACCATCTATAAATCAACCACATTACATGGTTATTTCCTGCAAAGTGTGAAATAAATATCAGCAGCAGACTCGCATCTGTAAAAATTCCTGTTGCAGGCAGTTCAGAACAACATGAAAATTTGCTTTCATCACTCACTGGAAGTTGCTTTTGGTAATCCAGGGAGAAGATCCACAGGAATCACATCTGAGAGTGTCAGCACATTAGTTAATTCTCCTGTGTCTGTCTTCTGCCAGCCTAGTAAGTAAAATCAGTATGGAAATATGACAAGGGCCTGTGCTTGCTGTACTGCTTTCCAGACAGAGTTGAGGAGTAACTTTCTCAAGAAGTGCACTAGGGCTGCACGCAAGCTATTAGGGAACAAATCTTTAATTTCTGTCCAATGACTTGGTCAATTAATGAACATTCAGTCTAAACATTTTACTGCGTGAAAATACACATGCAACCTGTCATGTATCATTTATTACTTCACTAGGCATTTCCATGTGTACACTCCCTTGCTAAGTGGTATATCTCAAATTTGACCAGTATGCTCTAGTCCAAAGAGGAAGAAAACAAGAAGTGTCAGTGCAATAAAGAGTTGTTGTATCATAAATAAAATTGTGAAGTTTCACGGGAGGTGGCAATATAAATGCCCAGTAATTCTTGTCCCCTCTTGTCTGAAATGTTTTCCAAAATTTCTTCCTTAGTTCAGCCCTGGATAAACCACTAGCAACCTAGGTGAACTGTGCAGAGGCAGAAACGGGAGTAGGGAGCTGCTGCTTGTCTTTGCTCAGCTGCTAACGGTACTTTGCGAAATGAGAAATGATCAGCATCTTGGCTTGTGTAGTTGCTAATGATGACACCAACCACAATAGTGTGGTTGGTTTTTTTTCAAGTAATAGCAACGAAGAGTGGTATTATTTCAAAATTTCCAGCTGAAATACTTCTAGTCATAGAGTTTGGTTGCCTGCAGCAATGAATTCAACTAGTTGATTTACGCACTACACTCAGCAGAAGCTCCCTCCCTAAGTAAGTTTCTCCTCAGGAAGCACTATGGCCTTACAGCCTTGAATTCTGCAGTCAGGTTGTCCCACCACCCTATCCCAGAATACGGGATGATGTAAAATATGCTATGCTGTGAAAATCAGTGACAAAACAGTTCAGTGAGTTCTGTGCAAGGCTGTTTGCCAGTGCGTTCGGCCCTAACAAGGGAAGCATTTAATGCTTTCTGCATCACTAATTTCAGCAGGTTATCTGAAAAAGGAAAGACATGAAAAAAAAAGATAAAAGACATGCTCAAAACAGAAAGAACCCTTGACATCAGAAACACTGGTTTTCTTATTTCCACACTTCAAAATCAAAAACGCACTGGGTTATTACTCTGGGATGTGCCAGGAGGCAAAACATTGGTGAAAAATAGACACTCCTTGAAGATGCTGGAAGGAGGGGGAGTGTCGTGATCCTGACCGAGAGACCCCTGTATATCCAGGAGTCAGTGATCCACAGTACAGTTAACCTGAGCAGGCCCAGGTCTGTGCTGTGCTGCCTTCAGGCCTGCGATGTGGTGCACCAATCCCTTGGCTGCAGGAAAAACTCCACCAGCTCCTTGTCACAGAGGAGCCTGCGGGCACCTCCTGCTTGGTGCAGGCGACTACACCACCTGCGTGGCCTTGCCTTTATCTAGAAGTGCAGCAAGAAGTTCTCATGTGACCATCCTTTATGAATAGCTGTTTTCTTGTAATAAAATTAAAATAGCTCGAGTGACCAAGGAGGAGCTTCCCTCCACAGATGGGATCTGTGTAGCATGCCGTGGGAGAAGCCCATCCAGGGTCAGTCCAATGCTGCCAGAGTGTGGTGTTCACAGCATCTGAAGGGACATAAGATTTACTCACTATCTGTGTTACTCCTCTCTATTATACCTTTTTAAGACAGTAATTTTATTAAGCCCTTTGTTGTCAGGCCTTTCTTACCGAGATTCAGAGAAAAACCCTGCACTGTCCCTCTCCACTCATTGCCCCTACAGCATAACTGACTGGCTGAAAAGGTAAAGCTCAATGCTATAAACTCTGTTCTGTATTGCAATGGGTTATAGAGTAGGAGAATGCTAATACTTTCATTTTATTACAAAAATTATAATAAATATGAGGAAATAATATTTTTATATAGTATTTGTGTATGTAAATATAATACAAAATAGCAAAAGGGAGGGATGCTTGATTTTATTGTGAGGTTGCTTGGCGCAGTTACGGCATTGTGAAAGATGGCTCATAGCCAGAAGCAAGAGAAAGAAAGAAAGGGAAAGAAGCTTAGACAGACTGACAGCAGTGGCCGAGAGCATAAGAAAAGATAGGAATGTGGGCATGAAACAGCTAGTGCTCTGAAGTAAGGACAGCAGCGTAAGAAAGAAAGGAAAGAAAGCTTCTAAGGAAGGAAAGTCAATGTGATCCTTCACTGAAGCCTCTCAGACGTCATACACTTACTGCTGAAGCATCCCTGGAAACAGGTCTCTTAACTAAGATAAACTAATTTAAAGTAATGAAAAGCAGGAGAAGTCCAAGCACAGGAAACTTGTGTTATCTCCGCAGGTGTGGAAATGTTCCTTTTCTTCTTTTGGTACTTCATTCTTAAAACATTAAAAATATATATAGCTGTAGACAATACAGAAAAACAAAGCATGCCTCGTTATTTATGTCTCAAGAGTTTCACAAGAATTGCTCAGGTTTAAGCTTGCCCACTTTTGGAACAGAAATTTCATCCTAATCTTTTGAGATAGTTTCTCAAGGCACCTGTGATTTCTGCCGTGCCTTTTCACTGCTCCTTCTGCACATGACACAGACTCAGTCATGCCTCAACACCGCAAAGCTTCCCTACTTCCTTAATAAGTTTCTGCAGGATTTCAAAGGCACTTTAAAAATGCAAAACCCCTCTCAGGTGCTAAAGGCAGAAAAACAAGGTGCCAGCTGTTGGCTTCAGGTGAAAGGCGGAGTAGAGAATAAATAAGGACAGGACAAATAGATGGGAAGGAGTGGTGGACCAAAGGGCCTCGAACCAAGGGAGTACTTCACTTTTTGTCCCTAGTAGTACCAAAACTCCTGCTCTCTTAGGTTGCTTTTGGGCACGTGGTTCTTATGAGCAGTGCATGTATACACAATTTCCTCCTACTTGCACTTTTTGGGAACAGCACCACATTTGTATATGAGACTGAAGTGATTTCCAAGGACGCCCTTTCTCCCCTCTGGTGATACAACATTCTTGTACTCTTCGCTCCTCTTTTAAGGCCGTTTTGTCCAAGCCCTCTACATCTCTGTGAACGCCCGTCAGTGTCCTCACGTTCCCGCCGCCTGTTCCGTCCCGCTTTCGTAGCTCCCCTCAGCAGAGGGCGTGGGCGGGGGTGCTCTCAGGGCAGAGGGGAGCCGAAGCCGCGCACGCAGCCGCTCGGGTTGCGGCGGCAGGCAAACCCAAGCGCGAACAGGGCACTCACTACCTGTCTAGCAGCCCCGGGGGCGGAGGGGCGCCACTGTCCCGCCCTGGGAAGGGCGGCCGTCGCCGGCTGCGGCCGGTGTGGGCTCGTTGCTCTCAGAAAACAGGCGGGCGCAGGGCGCTCAGCGGGGGCTTGCTTCGCCCCTCCCCGCTCTCCGGGCAGGCCCCAGCGGGCTGCGGCGAGCCCTGGACCCCCGGGACCGGCCCACGCGTGCAGAACGACCCTGGAGCCTACTCCCACCCGCCACCTGGCCCGGTGGGGAGGCTGAGGCCGAAGCGGCCGCCGACATCCCCGTGGGCCGGGGCCGTGGCGAGGGGGGCGGAGCTCTGCCGCGCCGGGAGCCCGCACCGCCCGCCCTGCGCGGCGCGGGGGGAGCGGCCCGCGCTGCCGAGGCGCCGCCAGCGGTCACGTGCAGGGCCGGTGCGTATAACACAACGGGGGCGAAGCAGCGGCAGGAGCTGCGCGGAGCGGTGAGACGAGGCTGGCGGCGGGTCAGCCCACCTGCCCCGGGCGTATTTTCTTCTGCGGTGGGCAGGGGGGACACGGGAACGGGAGGAAACGCGCCCTCCCGCTGCGGCCTTTGTTGCTGCTGTTACTATGTCTCTTGCTGTCTCTTCTCCCCGGGCTGCTCCCGAGCCGGCGCTGCCCACCCGTGCCCGTGGGGCGGGGATGGGAGCGCCAAGTTCAGCCAGAGCCGGCTGCGAGGGGCGTGGCGGGGTTGCCAGGCCGGGGAGGCCTGTGGGGCTGCCGCTGCGGGGGGGGGGGTGTGTGTGAGGTGCGTGCCCCCGCCCGGCCACCCGCCCCAGAGGACCCCGGTTCGCTGGCTGCCTCCGGCTCCGCCTCTGCCTCTCTTCTGCGACCGCCGGGAGCGTGTTTGGGGGTGGGATGGGGGTGTCGCTACTTCCCCCCCGAGCCTCTCACAGCGTGACCCGACAAGCCGTCCGTCGTGCGGGGCGCGGCCCGGAGTAAGGCTCGGCCTGAGGCTGAGGAGCCGAGGCAGACGCAGCCTTGGTAGCCGAGGGAGAGGCTCGGGAAGCGGTGTGAGCGCCCGCTGTGCCGCGCGGATGGTCCTCCCTCCTCCTCCTCCTCCTCCTCCTCCTCCCTGCAACTGCTCCGTAGCCGCGGCGGAGCAGCGGGCGGGTGACCGGTGCCTCCGGCCGTGGTGGTGCGCGCCCAGGGTCCGAGCGCACCTTTCCCATAGGCGAGAGGTGCAGTTGCTGTGACGCGTGAGCCTGTCGCCTTAAAAAGCGTTTAATTATCGGTGCTGAAACGAACTTCTTGGTTTCGGACGCACGTAGAGAACTCCAGTGATTCCGCTGAAGTTCTTTCTCGCTTGGCGTGGTGCTTGCCTGCTGATCCGGTGAGATCTCGCACTAGCAGTGGTAAGCTTGTTCAGAGCTCCTGGGCTGAAAGAAAGTCTTTGACGCAACAGAACTAAACTATGTGCAGAAAACAGCCAGGAGATGCCGAAGAACGAGGATTAGTTTAAATAATTACTGCCTTGGCAATGGTATCGAACAGATGCTGTGTTATTGCATCTGTGTTAATTGCTACTCAGCAGACAAACTTTAAGATAGGTGGGGCTCTCATATGAAGTACCATGAGACTGTGTCGAAGCGTGTTCAACTTACAACTTCTAGGACCCTTTAACTAAAGATTAAAATAACTACTTTTAGATAACATCACTCGTGCTTCTAGTACGGCAACTCTTTCTTCTTGGAGCAACTCCTGTCAGTGCAGTGTGTTGTGTGGGTTTGTAGACAGGTTCTGTCTGTTTTTGTGGTTTGGTACATTTTGTCCTCCTTTACAAGCATCGCTTCATAATGTGTGCTTGCTGGGACATGTCAGAAGTCTTCCTAAGCAAGTATCATCCTTTCAGGATTCTAGTTTTCATTGCTAGAGGGAGATCTCTTGAAATATTAGCCAGTACTGTGCTTTTTAACAACCTTACTATTTGTCATGAATAGAAAGCTTCCTATGCAACCGGTAGCTGCTGACTCGGAGCCTTAACGTTAAATTGGGCAGTGCCAGTGCTGCTTCAGCTGCTTGCCAAGCTGCAGCAGAGTGAAAACCAGCCATGTTCTGGTTAGTGTGTATTGTCACTGTTTTGGGCTGTTTACACAGCAGGAGGCCTCAGCAGGAGAAGAAATCGAAGCAAAAGCAAGTGGGTCTTATCAGTAGTGCTGCTCTGGGGTCAGGGATGGCACTTTAGGTCTTCGTAGACCAGCTTTTTTGCTTGGGCTCTGTCCTAGCAGTTGGGTAAAGTTGGTAGTTTGTGTATCGGTAGTTAGGTGGCCTTTCGTAGTTAAGTATTCTGCAAAACAGCAGGTGTGCAGGCAGAATGGTGACCTGGGCTCTCTAGTCTGTGTTGGAAACAACCCCTGTGTGAAGATGGATGCTGTAATAGCGTGAGAAGATCACGCTGGCATAGGGTTGATAGAAGAAGATAAAAGCGGAGCATGTAAATGCTATTCTTTATTCCTTCTTAAAGGATAAGATTCAATTAGCAGTCAGGTACTGCTCCGGTAGTCCTAATGAGTTCAACAGAAGTGCCTTGCAGTCACATCTCAGCTGTATAGAAGGCACTAAATATTGTTCTTGAGTTGTTTTCTCATGGTATACCAGTGATTGTAGAGACTACTGTACAAGCCTTTCAACAGCACAAAGCATAAAGATGAGCTGTGAAAGGCAGTTTAACCTGTATCAGCTGATTAACGGAATAGCGCAATGATGGCAACAGCACTGACTGAACAGATGTCAGCTCTCTTAAGTAGCTAGTAGCTCTGCATATAGGCAGCACAATTCATTAGTTACTACTTCTTTTAGTAGTATCTTATGGGTAATAAATCCAAACTAAACTACTAAGTTTCTCCCTGAGTGCTGATGGTCTGGCTTGGTACCTCAGAACCGGTGGGTGAGGATTTTTGAGCTCTCTTGGTGGTGGGTCATGTGAAATAAACTCCCTCCTGCAGGGGAGTGCCTGTGTGTGAAGTACAGTTGTAAGAACATAATGTTTGAATACCCATGTATTGATTTCTTTCTGTACTCTAAACTTGCCACTCAAACTTCTGTTGGTGGTTGCTCATCTCCATTATAGTGCAAATCCTGTTGCTTAAAAGAGTATTTTCAAGATTATATTAAGTTCTGTTAAGAGCCCCTTTGCTGCCAGCTTCACTTAGGCACTTCATTTAGCTTATTAGCTAAAACTTTAGGTTCTGTATCACCTGTCTGAAGAGTAACTGCACACAGATTCACTTTCCAGCCCCAGTTGCAGGAACATTTTTGTGCAGAATGATCCTTCTAACTATGACTAATAGCCAGACAGTCATTTTTCTGCATCATTGCATGCTTCAGGCTTACAAAGTGTATTTGAAATGGGAGGCTTGGCCTAAACAGCAAAGTCTTTGGGGACTAAACCAGTGAAAGAGACAGACCTTTCTTAGCCATGTTACTATGCATGTCACTCCACTGTTAATATTTACTGTGAGAGTACAAACAAATCATTGATTTTAACTGAATGACTATTTGGGGGGGAAGAAAAATCATGCACGCAATTTTATACAGTGATTCAGCTTTTCGTGTATCTTAAGCTGTTTAAGATTCTGCTCATGTGCATAACTGGCCTTGCTGCATACAAGAGTTGTGCATTTGGTTCAGCTGCTTGGTTCTCTTCCCAAGCAGTCTTTTCTTCCTTCTTCTCAATATCAAATGGAGACTGCAGGTTCTTGATGTGTTGAAAGTGCATTGCTATTCATACCTGCTGTGTATGTGGGATGTTGACAAATGATACGGGGTAATGATAGGAGTGTGTTTCTCTCATCTGAGACATTTGAGAGATTGCTAAAGAAATACTGTGTGGGAGGGGGTGAAAATGAAGGATAAGCTTTGCTTCCCCCCCCCCCACCCCATCCCTGATGGGTAGGCTAGCAAAATGTGCTCTAACTATCCTATTAGCTTTTGTCTGTATGATTCTCCGTGCTGCATTCCGTGTCCCCCTGAAACAGATCACTCAGCTTCAGAGACAGTATTACAAACTGATAATACATTAACATATTTGATTTTGATCTTTCTCTCGACACTGTTAGAACTGATTCACTGAGGAAAATTATACCTGCCCCAATAACAACACTGTGCTGTGTTACCTCAGACAAGTGGATAGACTCCTGTTTAAAGGAGAAGGTAGCTTCAGGGCTTGAAGGATTACTAGAAGGACTAGCACTGTTTTTTGTTTTGTTTTTTCTAGTAGAACTGAAAATCAGGCACAAACAAGAGCATTGTCTAACCACTGCTGGCGAAGGCATTTGTATCCTCTGTCTATGGTAGACTGCAGGTGACTGATCCAATGCGTTCTTCTGAAACATGCTAGGAAGGGCTTGCTTAGTTTGTCATATTCTTTGAAAATGGATTCCACCTTTCCCTTTGGTTGAGCAAAGGGCAGGGGAAAACTCTCTTCACTGTATTATTAGCGCTTTGCCGGTCTGTCCTGTTCTAGGCTTCTGTCTCAGTCTTGAATATTACAAGATCTGTCACTGTTGCAGGGTTTTTGTTGCTTACCCACTTTTCTCACTGTCTCTTTTCTTGCTGAGTGGCTTCTCATCTTACAGTAGTCGAAGAGCTCCCTGCACCTATGTTAGCTATGAGTGTGTGTGGTGCAGTCAAGCTGCCTGTCCAATACAGCAGAGCGTAAACTGTTTGTGGGACCAACTAAAACCTCTGCTAGTACAGGAAAGCTAACTATGTGAGGCCAGTAATGTTCTTTGCAATCATTAAGTGACTTTAGAAATCTAAATTCCGCAGGATCTGGTAAGCCTATTGTGTCGGGTGAAGATGCTAAACTGGAAACACTAAATTTGGGCAACCTCTTTTACTGTTGTTGTTAGCAGCAATAAATTGTGTATTACAGCACAGTCTTTTGAGGCTCCTTTTAAAATCACTTCTTGGCACCTCTTAAAAGCAGTGTATTTAAATGGGACCTTAAAGTTGGGGTTTACCTGTGTTGAGCTGTGCTGCATCTGTGTCTAGTTGTTGTAATAGCATTTAAAAAAGTAAAACAACTTCAGATTGTGACTCTGTCAGTGTGAAAAGATTGGTCAAGACATCACTTAACTGTATTCAGAGAGAGACCTGATATGTAGCAGTATCGCCCAAAGGTTTTAGGCTCACCCTCTAGTAGAGGGCTGTAAAAATAGCGATGATAACAGATTTTTTTTTCTCCATTCTTTGAAAGATGCAAATGCATCTTTTTTGTCGTTCAAAATCCATGATAACATGCTAATTAGCTAGTTATGTTTTACAGTTGCATGTTAACTTCTTTATATTGTACTGTTGTGCTTAAAGATAAGGTAAAATCTACAAAGTTGTTTGCATATCTGATTCCCCTTCAAGTCAAGGTTGGAGGGGATCAGGTATCTCAGTTCAAGAGCTGATTGTACCAGTTGCTGATGGGTATCTGGGGACCTCCATGTGAAGATGGATGCTGTTCCCCAGGGTTGGCAGTCAAAATAAGTCTCAGTTAATTCTGAAGAAATACTTGGGCTAAAAGGCATATATCTTTTTTCTTTTTTTCGTATTTCCTCTGGAAACCTTAAGGAGTAAAGGTGAAAACCTTATGAGGAAAAAGTAAATTCTTACTGGTTATGCTTGTAGCAAAGCCTGCCTCGTTTTTGTTATATGGTTCCAACTCTTAAGTGACACTTAGAACCTAGAAAACTGAGAAGCAAGAAAACATGGGTATTATTTAACTGCTTTGTTTGCATGAGGAATTTGAATGCCTCTTAGTGGCATGTCTGGGTGCTGGACAGTTGAAAACAGCTTGCACATTAGATGTGTTTCACATAGGAAATAATAATCTTTCTCGTACTGGTGTTAGTATTATTATGTCACTTTTCTCCCTTATATATTAAGTTATAATTTATAGCAGCATAAGAGATTGCAAAATTGGTTCTTTTGTATCTTTATTAGAGATGAGTACTGAAGCAGAACAGCAGCTTCTCCATGACGCTAGAAATGGAAATGCTGAAGAAGTTAAACAGCTGTTGGATACCATGAACAAAGGAGAAATAAGCTTCGATATCAACTGTAAAGGTTAGTAGCCTTCCTCAAATGTTTGTAATCTCACTGTTGAAGCCACAGGTAGTGAAACTGATAGTATAACCTTGCTTTCTTTGGAGTGCTCAATAGAGTAATAAAAAACACTTACACAAGTGCTTTTACCCTGTGACTTTTAAGGCCATGCTTGCATAGGGGAGAGATGATAAAAGCAGACTACAGATAATTGTAATGTACAGAAAACCTCAGAGTAATTCACAGATGCTAGAAATACCAACAAGACAAAGCATCATACCTCTTTCTGCCTGTGTTCATGCTTATGCCAACTTTGGAGCTTTATAATGTTAAACAAAACAGACCATGGTGCCAGGTGGTGGTTCAAGGAGGTAAAGTCTCCAACAAGGCAGCAGAGAAATTAGGTAGTTTATTTGTGCTCCACTAGGTGTGATACTTTTTTTTCAGGCCCATGTTTCATTATCATGTAGTAGGAGCAGCTACATCTCTTGCCACTTGCAGGAATGGTTGAAACAAATTTATACTCTTAGCAGTATACTAGGTTACTTGGGAAAAGAAAGTAAAACTGCCAGTCATCTGTGTCTGCATCTTTGGCCAACATGGAAGTTTTGCACATGCATAGCTAATATAGTTATGGCTAAGCAACTTGCTGAGCATTAAAACTGCAAACTGGGGCTGGATTTGCAACCTTGTTAGCAGTCACAGACTGCCCTATTTCTTTATTCATTTAGTAGCTTTCTATTTCTCTTTATTTACATGAGTGTGTTTCTAATTGTTTCAAAAAAGTGAATGTATATCCCACTCTTTCTACATGAGCTGGCATTTCTTTGTTCAGCACTTAACTGTTAAGCAGCACTGAGAAGATAGTGCTACAAAGGGAGAGGGGAGAGAGTAGCTAGGCTTCCTCTCAGCCATGACAGAGGGAACACCTTGCCCTAAAGAGCAGGGAAGCCTGTTATCTGAACAAGCTTTATCCCTTTCCCAGCTCTAGTTCTTACTCATCCTTTTGTTTGACTACTCAGCCGTGTCTGTGTTTTCACAATAGTTAATGTGCTCACCTTCAGAAAAACAAGTTGTAAAACCAAACCCTTGATACTTCGTCTTCAGAGAGCTAGTTCATAATTTAAAGGGGAACTAGACAGAGCTTGGTGGAGCTAGAGTCTTCCCCCCCCCCCCCCCCCCCAAATAATGCATTTTGCAAATATTCGTCACGTTCTTCGTAGTGTCTAAATAGCTGGAATAAAAATACCTTAAGATTCATGCAACAGTACCCATAAATAAGTTGCTGAAGTCTCTTGCACTTAGAAGAGATTTCAAAGCTTCTCAGATGTGTTCTTTAAACATAATCTGAAGTCAAGAAAGCGTAATGAAATGGGATAATCTGCAGTCCTGTATTATATCAAGCAAACTGGTCTCTGGTCAGCATTCCTGCTCAAAGTCAAGTGTTAGTATTGTGAAAGTTTGCAGCTAGGTAGAAGAGACTCAGCTAATGACGGGTAAGGTAGACAGTGTTTAGCTGTTAATCTTCCAATTTAGCAATACCTGGTCAGCCAGTTCATATATGGTTGCTAATCGGAGGTCTAGGAAACTAGAGGGAACATGCTGGTGATAGTTTAGGTTAAACAAAATAGTTCTGAATACGGAATCTATACACAGTGAAATCTCCATTCTCTAAATGTTCTTCTTCATTGTCTTCTAAATGTTAGAGGACACAGGAGTGTAACTAAAGTGTTCTCTGGGGGAACTGTTCCGGTTGTGTGAAACTTCAGAGTTAAATCTCTCTTTTTCTTTCACAGTCACTCTTCAGAGACTGATGGTTTCAATCACTTTGCACCTGTAGAGTACCCCATTGGAAATAGACGAAGACAAATTCAGGCCAGCCAGCCTCTGCAGTATAACTACCCCTGCCATTCTGTCTCCTCACTAGCAAAACCACTATGTCTTGCTACAAATCCTGATCTGTTAGGTACTACCAGATAGTAATTGCACAACGACATGATGATTAACTAAAATACAGGCTGTAGATTGTAACTGACTTTTTCCAACCCTCAATATTCCTTCTCTTCCCTACAGCCTCTTGTCCTTCTGTCATTACCTTCTGGATAATCGGGTATCCCTAGAAAGTCAGTGTATGGGTGATGTCTTCCATGCTGCAGCAGTTCCTTCAGGACTTGAATCTGATGTGGCAATGACACGTGTCTTGGAATAAAGTACTTTTGGAGCAGGTGGAGATTGTACAGGAGGTAGTGTAAACTTCCCCCAGAGCATGCTTTGGGAGACATAAGTCCAACACATTAATGTGCCTGGGTGTCAAAGCCTACCTTCAACATCTTGTAAAACCTGTCTTGTCTTGCAAAGAGTGAGCTTATATCTGAGGCTGTGCTCTAGATTCAGAAGTGTGAAGTCTGACAAGAGTGATCCCAAACATCCTGATTTCAGCCAAAATGAAGGAAGAGAAAATAAATCCAGGCTTCTCCTTGTTCTGTTGTGGCTGGATTCTAGTCAGTCAGCACTTGCAGATAAGTAAGACTTGCTTGATGAGAATCCAGCCAAATGGTGTGAACTTCCATTTCCAGTTTTCTCAGTTCACTGGTTTCAAAGGAAGGCAGCCACATTAAAACAGCACTAAACCTGGGTTTCATCCAAAACTATCATATTTTCTAAGGCTGTGTTAGCTTATTCTCCTCAAATACAAGAAAATAGAATATCTAGGACTTTGCAAAGTAAGAAAGCTATAACATAAGGTCAATGGTCAACCAGTGTGTTATGCCAAAATATACATTTGAATATATGAATACAGTAGTCATCTCCACAACCAGGAGATGACTGCCTAGTTTGTCTCCATTCTCTAAACAAATGGTAACACTTGAGACTTATAGCTAACTGGCATCAAAGCAAAGAACTGGATGAGAGAACTAGGGGAATTATTTTTTTGTTGTGTTTATTCTACTTTCCTACCCTTGCATTTCTCCTCAGTGTAATGATGTCCTGGTTTAAAATAATAATAATAATAAAAAAGTGCAAACACTTGTGGTCACTTGAAGAGAAGTAACAAACACCTCAAGAGCTTGAGAAGTGACTGGTCAGCTAATAACAGAAATGCAAACATTCAGAGTGAATGCAGAACAAAGCACTTTATTCGGTAAGAACTACAAATCTGGCCAGGTTCCTGATTTTTTTTTTTATGACCGAGTTCCTTAGCAGCAGCACTGTCTTGTCAGTGCTGTAACCGATGACTGTCTTGGGCTAATTGTATGAATTCAGTGCAACTCGGTCTTCTTTTGTGTTCTTTTAGAGAACCTTCTTCCCTTCTAGACTGAGGGATGAATGATGTCCATTTAGTACGTTGTCCGGTGTACGTAGCCCCAGAATTAGTGATCAACACAGTATTTGTCTTCTGTGGTACTTTAGCCCATTAGCCACGTAGGGCAGCAGTTCTATTGTAGGCCAGTCTGGCCTGAGGCGAAGGTATGAAATCTGGGGTTGGAACAGCAGCAGGAAATAAGAGGAGGAGAATCAAATAACAAAAGAAATAACCAACAGAGGGCAGAAAGGTTAGCTGGAAACAGTTACAAGAAACGGGAAAATATTTCTGCTGTGAACCACGTTCTGATGCTAATTTGTTATTATAATATTTTGTCATATTTGAGAGCAGAAAGAATGATGAACTTGCAAGACCAGTGGTTGGTTCTCTTTTTCCTTGTGCTAATGGCTTGTCCCCTCAGGGCAAACTTAATGTTATGCATGTTCCAGACATCAGTGCTTGAGGATACATGAAGAGGGAAAACTTAATGGTGGCAGTACCTTCAACACCATTTTTAATGCCTCATTTGCATTTTGCTTCCAAATACAAAATCATAGCTTTTAGGTGGCACTTGGAATGCTGTGGGTCTGTTGCTTACTAAAAACAAAGCACAAATAAGCTTTGCTTAATACAGTTGAGTGTTGCTAATTGGAAACTAACATGAGTTGTTAATAACTTGCTTTTAAAGAAGTGATTGTAGGATAATTCTTGAATGTCATTCGTACAGCCAGTCTTCCAGGACATGCTTTAAAGCATAAATGATAGTTTCTTTTGCATGGTCACTTCTTTGCCTGCTTGCTATTTATGCTTATCATTCCTGTAGAGACTTGCAGCTGTAGATGGTACACGAGTTCTGCAGTGCATGAAGATTTCAAATCACAATAGTTAGTAAGGCTATCTTTATTAAAATTGAGTACAAGCACAAGACAACAAAAAACCCTAACATTAGGTCATCCCACCTGTCTTGGTTTGAATCATCTGTTTGGAAAGATGGGTTGTCCTACCTCTCATCTGTGTGCAGGATACAAAATCGGATACCACAAACTGGTTTTTGATAAACAACAGAAATGTGTACGTGCATGTGCTATTTTCATAGTGAATGAAAGTAACTGAAGCTTCTTGCTACTGTTGAAGAACAAGCTATTACATGAAAACAAAAGTTTTATTCTCCATCAGACTACCTGACTTTCTCCTTTCAGAACGATTTCGTAAGTTTTAACCTAACATTCTTAGACTGTGTCCTGATTTAGTAATTCAGATGACATGAATAGTATTGATGCTTCCAGCCTCCTTGCTTCTCTGTTACTGTGAAGAATGATCATCCACTCCAACCTCCAAGCACACGACAAGATCTTTTTTGTACTGTGTTTTGTCTTCTAGGCAGGAGTAAATCTAATATGGGTTGGACACCTCTTCACCTTGCATGCTACTTTGGACATACTGTTGTGGTAGAGGATTTGCTGAAGGTATGTTTCTATTGGCCTCTATTAATAAGGCAGAAAATTCTTTGTTATGCTAGAAGCAGTTAGTATTTATTCAGATTTTTGTGATAGAAGAAAGGTGGCTTTGCAGAGAGGTGGAGACACTCCTACAGTTTATCTGCATGGAGATAACTAAGCTGATTGTTAAAACTAAGGAATGAAATAGTTGCAGTATTAAGATCAGCCCAGTTTACAAGGACCCAAAATAGTGACACTGGAAGTCTATACTGTGGTGTACAGCTGCTACTTTGAAGAGTGTTTACAGCTATCGGTACTTAGCTAACTTTCTCATGAACTAAGTGTGTTTGTGTAACCATCTGAATGTAGGAATTAAAGACCTATAGTACATAGGTGTGCACTTGTGAAAGCTTCAGCCCTTTTCAGGCTAAGTGGATATCTGCCTATAATAAGCCAGTATCTAATACTAGTAATGCAATTGTTTCAAGGGCCTGATCTAGCTTACTGTAGTACATAAAGTATATAATTTAGGCAATGTCACTTACTGAGTTGCAGGAAAGGCTAAAGTGTTTCAAATGCAAAAAAGTCCGTGTTATCAATTGGATGTTGTGCATGGAATATGTCCAGAATTCTGTGCAAAGCAACTTGTATGTGTTTCTTTCCATGCACAGGCTAATGTAGTTTGACTCATTATTTCTTTCTAACATCTTTGAAGTAATGAGCTGTGTGATGAACTTCGAAATGATGAACCTCTGTGGTCAAAGCTGACCTATTTGTACCTTCATAGACACATCGGCACTGCATTTGCAGTTTTTTCTGGCTGAGTTTATTTTTGTTGCCCTCAGCTCTCAGGGTAGGTTCAGCCAGCCTTAACTGTATTATACCCTATTCCTGTTTGAAAGGTTTTGCTGTACATGGCAGGAACATGCTAAACAGCCTCAAATACAAACGTAGCTAACATAAACTTGGATTTCATTCAGAATAAAGGCTACCAGCTGTAACTGTGACTAAAGCAGGAAACAAAGTTGAGATTTCTTTGAGTTCTTCTTCTCTAGCCTGCACACCTGCTTGGTAGATAATGCTGGTCTCGATCCAAGAGGGCTACTTAAAGCAAAAGGTAAAGTTTTGTCACTTAATGCATTTATCAACGCTTCCAGAGTTGGAAGAGTATGTGTAACTTCGTGCTTTCTTCTTTGCTGATAGGGCTCTTGAAAGGGTATTATCCAAGAATGAGTAGAATAATAAAGGAGGCTGTGCATCTCTGAAAGCTAGGCATATATAGGTGTCTGTGTACTCGTGCCTAGATTTGTGCTCAAAGAGTGAGTGAATGAGGTATGATCAGAAACGGAGCTCTGGAACTAGAGTCAGGTTCATCAGTTAACTTTAGGCAGGCAGCAGTGATCTGGCTAAACCATGTGATCTTAACATACATGATAAAGTTATGTGTCCTGCACCTCTTCCTCTGTTTTTGAGAGGTTGGGTAAAGTGGTGTAGAAGAAACGCTTAAAGAAAAGAAGGTTAGGATTTCTTGGTTTCCTGGAACAATGCCTGTGCAAGCAATCTTCCTTTCAGAGAAAAGGTATGGGATGGAGAAAGTATGTGACAAGGAGGGAGATTCAAGACAAAGATTGTGGAAGAGAGAAGGGAGGAGAAAGGTTAAGTTTCAGATGGTACCATTGTAACGCTGACATGGATGTTTTCACTTCAAGTGGAAGAGCAGCAATAGGTGCCTAGAGAGAATGCCACTTGTTAAATCAGGAGCATCAGGAGGGTGGTGCTACTGTGTGAACATCTGTAATAATATGTATATGCATGTTATCCAGTACCATTGCAATTCTTTCAGTAAGTTGTTTGGTTTTTGTGCTGTGTTTTTTTTTTTCCCCCCAACACCTATGCCCTCCCACCCCCTAACACACCCCACACCCACCCCCCCAAAAAACAAAACAACCAAACCAACAACACCCCCACCCCCTGTGTTAAACTTATTTTCTGAATACCTTCATCTCAAAAGTGAGAGAGATGCCTGCAAAAAATGCAGGAGGCTTTTCCTTTTTGAAGTGGTTTATTGAATACTGGTTATGAATCTTACATATGTACTTTATCTTCGTTTCCAGGATGGCTGTGTTACAGTTCTGATCTGATTTGCCACGAGGCCTACATTAATGTCCTGTCCTCCCCCTTCCCCCAGTCAAAGGGAATAGCTATGTAGTTTGTGTTGGAAGGACATTCAGATGTCTTTTGGTCTTGCTGTTTAGGCTGGTGCAGATGTGAATGTGCTGAATGACATGGGGGACACTCCACTCCATCGTGCAGCTTTCACAGGACGTAAGGTGATGTATGCTTACTTTTTTTTAAGCCTCAATCATAGAATTATTAAGGAAATACTAGCAATAAGATTACTTCAAAAATGTTTTTACAGTGTCTAAAAATGACTTATCTGGTTTGGTACAGTGCGTTCAAGAGAAATAGGCATATTGCCTAGCTGGTATAACTCTGTCCAAAACAAAAACATGGTACAAATATATTTTCTTGAAGACAGGAGAAGGCTGGTCCATGGTTTTCCTTGGTATGCTTTGTCATATCATTTTTTTTTAGCTTTTTATTGGCAAAGATTTTGCTGGCAGACAGAAAAAAATAGTAGTTCTCTTCCACTGTAGCACTGTGCATCAGTTGTATAACTAACTGATGTTGCTTCTGTTCTGCTTCTGCTGTGTGTCATAGCACTACCTCTAGCTGCAGGTGCTAATTACCATGTGGAAACCAGTGTAAAGATCTCCCATGTACTGCTGAAGTACAGCAGATTAATTTGTGTCTGTGCCTGGTGTTTGACACGGTAAAGGAGTAGGGTTTGTTCCTCCTAGCTAACTGCATATTTAGATAGAGAGAAACCATATTGTTTTAATCTTAATGGCTTCTGGAGGGGAAAAAAACTATGAATTAGGACACACTGGTCCATTTGGTGTCTGGAAGTGCTGTTTCTTCATAGAAAACTAGAACTAAAGAGCTTTTAATAGGCCTGTCATGAGACTAGTTCGATTGTTCCCCACATGCCACCATCATTCCCAAACTAGTAGTACCTTTATGGATAACTTCTTGGCCCTTCTGAAGGAGTGACTACTTAATCTCTTATCAAAGGAGCCAATTGTACTCTTTTTATCTGTCAAATCCAGTATTTGCACCAGGTACACCAGCTTTTAAATCAGAGCGGGTCTGTTCAGCCATAACTAATCTCCTGTTAGTTCTTCAGCCTGACTGCCGTTAGAGAGAAGGTTGCAGTTAGTCCGACTCTTCAATCTCTCTAAAACATCCCTTCCTGTTTTCATAAGTCAGCGGTGGTGATAAGCCGTTATACAGCTCATCTTACAGGATGTCAATAGCTAGAAAGCCTGATTGTGGCCTTGCCATAACAGAGATAGATAAGCAGTGTCTTTCAAATTATTTTCCAGGAGGTGGTGATGTTACTCTTGCAGCATAATGCTGATACTTCTATTGTTAATGGGAGTGGAGAGACTGCAAAAGAAGTTACTCATGATAAAGACATAAGGAATATGTTGGAAGGTAACTTTAATAGGTCATAGCCTGTTTCTTTTTTTTCCAACGCTTGTGCGTTCTAAAAGCCGATTTTTCTCTTGCAAGTTACAGAAGGCCAATTGAATTTTCTCTTTAAATTTGGTCGTTAGAAAGAAAAAAGTTACAGTTTTTGGTTCCTGTCTGCAATACTGACAGTTTTGTTTGGGTTTTTTTTTTTCCATAATGTGTTTGTAAGTGGCTTGGAGAGTTAAGTGTCTTGAATGCCTATAGCATTATTCAGGTAACTATTTCAATCCTGTTGGGGTAATCCTTGCTACAGCTGTTAGTGGAACATGGCAGTCAGAGCCTTAGCTCACCCAAAGAGGAAAAACTCAAGTCAAGAATAGTAAGTAACTTTGTGTTAACAAATTCATTGAAGAGCAAAATTCTGAACCATTTTGCAAAGGGGACCCAGTTTTGGATCAAGTTCAGGACTTGCTCTTGCAGTCTTATGTCAAAAGAAAAAAAGTAAAACCATTCCCCTCGTTTCCTCCATTGCCTCACAAGTGTTGAAAGTGAGGAAGATGGTGTCCAAATACTGACATAGGCTCACTGCTTGTAGTTTTGGAGAGTTCAAGAACTCTGTTGCTTCCTGGTGTTATTATGTGATACCCCTAAATACTGCTGAAGCTCCGTGTCCAGTACCACAGACAGTGTATGTGAAAAGTGATCTCTCTTCCGATTCTACATGCCAAGTGCACAGATAACAGTCCTTTCTGCTGCTCATCTGCTGGATTGTTAGATAAGAATAAAGTTTCTGTAGGTCGATAGGAAGAGTAGAGGAGAAACTGAAAAGAACACAGGGAAGATCTGTTGGGGGTGTCACGTAGTTCCCCTGTTTTCCCTTTTATTAGGGAGTGGGGTTGGGTGTTAAGTTTAAAAAATAGTAACAACATATGTGTATACACACTCACACATTTTGTCAAATATTGCATGTTTTTGAACATATTTTTTTCTCTGACACAGACTTTTCTGAATAAGTATTTCATTTATACCAGTCCCAAATAAATAATACTGGAAACTCTTGTTTCTCTAGGCTTGTTTTAATATAGTTTCTTGCATGCTGTACTGTATATGTACTTGCTACTTTATTGAGACTGACCTTAAACTTGTTTTGGGTTTTTTTTAAATAGCCGTGGAAAGGACACAAGAAAGGAAACTGGAAGAAGAACTCTTAGGAGCAGCAAGAGAGGGGGAAACGGGGAAACTGACTGCCTTGGTAAGAATCTGAGTGCTTGTAATACTTCTGTGTCAAGTGGTTCAAGCCATAATGCTAATGCAACAACATGTGACAACAGCATGACAAAAGCCTTGCATTTCAAAGTGCTGTGACTTCAGAATATTAGTGCTGTGCACTGTGTTATGTTGGTACGGTGCTGAACCCTCAAGGGTTTTCCAGCCTCCTTATTGGAAGCTGCAAAACAATGGTTTTCAGCTTCTTTCATGTTTCTAAATACTCTTCGGTTAGTTATAAATAGCAATGTAATGGTTCTATATCGACTGATGTAAGCTTGTTATGTTTTTGTGGATACCTTAATGTCATGGCTGCCTAGGTTTTCACCACAGCATGGCCTATTTTAAATCTTGAAAGTAAGCTTTTGTCATTTGCACCTGTTGCAGCTGAAGTCTCTGTAGTTTTTAATGGACAGTCATCTGCACAATGCAATTCCATGCTGAGCAGGACTTAAACTGTGTATGTGCACACACAATCTCATAGTAATTCAAGCTGAACAATACCATGATAAGACTATAGGAGGAGCAGATCACAGAAGAATTGAGGGTGGAGGGTGCCTCTGGAGATGATCTAGTCCAACTCCTGTTTGCAGTGCAGAGTCAGCTAGAGCAGATTGCCCAGGACCATATCCAGTTGGGTTTTGAAGCAGGGTCTCAGTGCTTGAACTCAAGCTTTTGAGAGTCCTGAAGAGTTTCCTTGGAAGTAAGATTTGAGTGTGGAACAACATTCTACCTGGCTAGCACCTTTAGGGTAACACCTTTTAAGACATCAAAGCAGTCTGAATGCTTCTACTCACTTCTAATGGAAAATTCACAAATGAGATTTGTATGTTGAGAAACTGAACATGCTTTCCTTTTCTGCCTAGAAGCCAGAGTGAACACCTATTCAAAATTCTGTTACCTTTCCCTCCTCTAAATTTATCTCTTCTAGTCTGAAGAACCCTTGTCTTTCTAACTCCTTCTTGCATGGAAACTGTTTTTAAATCTTTGGTCATCCTTGTAGTTTTTATTTGCACTTCTTGTACTGTCCTCTTTGAAATGGAGAGAGAACCAGAGCTGTAGACAGTACTTAAGATGTGGAAGAATAGTGCAATAATACGTTGGCACGATTGTATTAATTGTAATTGATACACTGGCATAAGTGATCTGTTCTTGATTCTGGTAATTCCTAACACTCATTGCATTTGATGTTGCATGCCTGCTGACTGAGCCTTAAACCGATGCAGAAAAAATTAGAAAAAGGTGACTCCTCAGAAATCTGTCATTAAAGAACTTTGTGCTTTCTCTCATGTGGCATCTAACCATGCATGCACATGTAACTCTTCCTGTAAACATTTTTCATTTCTAAGTGATTTTTTTTTATTTGGTATCATTGAGCTCTGTATATGTGAGGACAGCTATATGTTGACCTCTAAAACTTTTCAAAGTGCTTACCACTTTTTTTGACCCTGAGGCAGTTTTTAAGTCAAGTCCTAACAGGTTTTTCCTGGAGTCCTTCGGTGAGTACTTGGACCTCTGGCCCTTGAATTGCAATTTTAAAACTCCTGCTGACTCTTGAGGAAGTCCAAAGAACTTTCTCCACTTACAGTTCTGTGGAGTAAACTTCCTTGGCTTTCCTACTCTTGGGATAATACTTCTGTGGAGAATTTGTGTAGCTCTTCTGAACTGCCCTTCATCTTGAGAATTCCTTACACTTTGCCTACTGATGTTCAGGCCTTTCTGCTCCTACTGTATCTTTTTTAATTAGCAGACTATTATGCTGCTTCTTTAGTTGTTTAAGTCTACTTCTGTTGTGAGACCTCACACACGAGAATTTGTTCTCTACTGCCCTCCTTTGGAAACAGAGTGGCACTTACTTCAAAGGTACCCTTTTATTGTTAATTCTCCTTTATCTTGATTATTTTTACCAAAAAAGACTGTACTGCGTATTCTAACACAATTGTCTGGAAGAGATAATTTAATGGTGCAGTTTCTTTAAACCACCTAATTTGACTCCAGACCATTCTTTCTCCTTTTCCTGCGTGAGCTTTAACTTTATAACTGCTCCTTCTGTTGATGTTCCTTGAAGTCAAATGGTAATGGTGGCTTTTGTGCTTCTCTTCTGTCAGGATTCTCACCAGACCACACTATGTTTTGCTACTAAAACCTAGACTTTCAGTAGCTGAATCTTAACCCAGGCTTTTTAGTCTACTTGAGGCAAAACCGTTGTGTTCTTCCTGTGAATTTCCAAAAATTTATTGAAATAACTGGAGAGCTTTTTATGTCAATGAGTCTGTACATGAAACTTTCTTCAAAATACTGCCTTGTAACAAGGTGTGAGCTGCTGAAAGCACAAGTATGTGGCTTCAAAGGTGTCAAGGCAAGGAGTCAGGAGAGGCAGAGATAAAGCAGATGCAAAACAGCTGGTTGGAAAGGGCTAAAACCTATAAATGCTCAGGAACTCAGGTATTTAAGACCTCAGTATTAAAATTAAAACCACAAGCTTTTTTTTTTCCTTGTGTTCTCTCTTGAGTTGAACTATAAATAACAGCTGTAGCAGTTTATCCTTTATAGGACTATTTCTGGAGCACATTTAAGGTGGTTACTGTTGATGGTAACTAAAATTGCTGCTATGAGAATTCTGTTATTACGGAGTGATTTCTCTAAGATAGCATATGGCTAATGCAGAAGGTTTAAACTGAGTTTCTCTAAAATTGTTGTCATGCACTTGTGACTCTAGTCTCCTTAAGACTGCTTAACAGTAACTTAGCCTTTCTATTAAGGCAGTCCCATTTAGCTTGGAAGATTAACTTATAATGGCTGATACTGCATAGAATGGTTTAGGTTGGAAAGGACCTGTTCTTTTTGATGGGGTCAGTTTCTCAAAACACTTGTATTATGTCCAAGTAAAACTCATGGGTTTTTTTCCCTCAGTTACATAGCTGCTCTAATCTAAGTTCCCACAATAGTTAGACCTCAGAACGCAGCAAAACTGTTTGTATAACAGACTGGCGCTTCTAAATGGTCTAGGATAGCTCTGTCACTGAGACTGGCAGGCCTGCCACCCTTCTGTACAAAGTTCTTACTCTCTGAAACAGGGTGGCCACACAAACTTGTTCTGGATTTAGCACTGGCCTGTGCTAACTTTCAGACTGTGCCTGGGAGTCTTCTACAGAAAACAGTAGATCTTGACAGTAGAATCAGACAGGCACATTCTAGCAGTATAAATGACTGAACTGCAATGCTGGGCAACTCTCCCTGACACTGCAGTTGAGCCGGATAAATGTTTCCATGTTGTGCAGAAGATACGGAAAGGGTATAGCAAGCAAAAAAACTGAGAAGTTCCATACTCTAGCTGAACATCTTGCTTGATTATTGTACTCCTTGCCCTTCTCATAACGCTTGCTGCATGCCCTCTTTGTTGCCAGATCTACACGGAAGCATCCTAGTTAGAAACAGCTAACTTTCAAAAGAATGAACATGGCATCTGGAGAGGGAGGAAAACTGATAAGTAAGCAAAACTTTGGTTTTTTTCCAGTTGAACAAGCCCAAACCACCTGATATCAACTGTATAGATCAGATGGGGAACACACCATTGCATTGTGCAGCATACCGTGCCCATAAGCACTGTGCATTAAAACTTCTGAAAAATGGAGCGGATCCTAAAATAAGAAACAAAAATGGTGAGTACCAAATGAAAGTACATTAAGTGTTAAGAAGAGACAGAAATTTAACGGTTTCTATAAGCTATGTTACTTACCACTCAGTGTTCAAGGAAAATCTTACGGTGCTTTACAAGCTTTGTATCACTAATAAAGGAAGCCCAACACTGGCTAAACTGCAAGAAACTTGAGAACTGAAGCAAAATACTTATCATATGCTTTTATTTTCCAAATTTACCCATTTCTAGAAAATTTACCTGCTATTTTTCTTAACCATGGAATGTGCCTGGCTTTTGTTTTCTTGATGCTAAACACTGAAGACAGGTAACAAAGTGATAAGATTGAAGGTGTGGCCCAGACAAAGTGACTTTTCAGAAGAAGGCTTCTAATGGAAGCAAATCCAGGAAAATTTTATGCAGATGTTATGCAGACTGTGTACTTGTCATCTTATTAAAGATGCCTCTATCTTGATATTTGTGAATGTTCTGAACTGTTTTATACAGTTGAAGTGCAAAACCAAACTTCAGTAAGAGCAAAGGCCTCCTCTGTGGCCAGTAGAACTCTGTAGGGCAGTTCAGTGCACTAAAGTTCAGAGCCTTTTTTGGTCTTCTGCCCCTGAAGAGCTTATGTTCTTAAATTCCAAGTAAACTTGGATGCTTGTGGGACCAAACTTTAATGGGTAAACACAGTGCAGAGTGACTGTTTTTAAGTTAAGTACATCTAGGTTTTTATGCATCAAATTCTCATGCCTTGTCTTCGTTAATAAACAGATCAGACACCCCTTGATCTAGCCCAGGGTGCAGAAATGAAACTGATACTGGGAGGTAAAACTGGAAAGGTAGGAAATTTTATATACATTTAAAATGCCACTTGTCAAGGCTGTCTAGTTGGAGCTATTTCTGCATAAGCTTTAACTTTTGTGCAGGTTATCAACAAACCCCTGAGACGATACGAAGGTCTCCTATGGAAGGTATGTTTTATTTCCTGTTCTAAAATAGCTTATAAGATCTTGAAGTATGTCATTTTCTGTACCTAAGTGAGTTGATGAATGAGGGAGCTTTTTAGTAATACATTTGTTAAATGACTTGACTTTAATCTAGTATGTTGAATAAACTATAGATGGGCTGGCTGAGTGGAGCAGTTGCTAGATTCATGGCACTGTGATCTTAACCTCAGTCCCTAAAATCTTTCTTCATTTCTTGATAATTTTTGTGGCAAAGCTTCACTGTGGTAAGGTTTTGTGCCTTGTCTGTGTGGTGGGCAAAATGTTTTGGTGTTTTTTTTTCTTTCCTGAATAGATGTCTTACTCTCTAGTAATCTCTAGATTTTACCACAAGTTCACCCTCTCTTGGAAATTTCAAAACTTAGAGGGAAGATGTCAGTTAAGTGCTTGTTTTGCTCTGATACTCAAATGAATCTTCTTTTTTTTTCCCCTTGTTGGAAAAAAAAGTTTTCTCCATCTTCTACACAATGCTTAGTTTTTATGTTCCTTAATGAAATCTTTGAAGACTCTTCAAAGTTTTCTTCAGTGTAAATTTTCCTATGTATTCACTCACAATTGTAATATAAGTAACTGTTTTCAGACCAGAACGATGTACTAAAGCTTGTGAAAGATAAAGCGTTGTAGTTAGATATTTCAATGTGTTTTGTTTCTCATTTGATTTTATAAAGTAGAATTATGTGGTGATCAGTGACCCCTGTAATGTTAAAAAATGCTGCATTTTAATATTACAGTTCTTACTGAATAGCAGGCTCAACAAAATTTTTGTCTTTAGGTATTTCCAAAAAAAGAAATAGCACTGTAATTGTAAAGTATTCTCAGGTTGCTGTGATGACCAAGATATATGTAAAACCTGAAATGTTTTCCTAACGACTGCTGTTTTTATGTAATGGCTTTCAAGCTATCAAACTTACTGGGAATAGTAACTTTTCAGCTGTTAACCTTACTTGGCCTTTTTTGGTTTGCTTTTTGTTTTAATTTTTTTTAGAGCTCACGATTTTTTGGTTGGAAACTCTACTGGATAGTTCTAGAACATGGAGTCCTTTCCTGGTATCGGAGGCAGTGAGTTCTGTGTTTAAATTTCTGTTAAGTGATTTAAATAATTCTCATCTTCAATTTATTGAATATCTCTTTCTTTCTTTCAAAGAGCTGACGCAGTAAATAATGATCATCGTCAGGGATGCAAGCATCTAACACAAGCTGTCTGCACGGTAGGAAGTGAAATGACTTGTAACTACTGGGTTTTCTTATGTGATGGTGTTTCATACCTAGACAATGAAAACTTGAGCTAGGTTGGTAAGCATGCCTTTGTTATAAAAAAGGGAAAAAGCTTGTGCTGTTGCTTGACAAGAACCAGTGTTTCTTGCAAAATATTCTTATATATAAGTGGCCATAAAGCTCCTTCACTTCTTTCCAAAGTCTTGAAGATTTAAACAAATGTAAGGCTTCCTAAAAGCATGCCTCTTCAGTTGTGCGAAACAACTGTTGGGAGCATGTGATACAGAGTAGCAAAGCTCTAGTTCCTCCTGTAGCTGTCACTGGCTACTTGTGACTGATTGTGTGAATTCAGTTTTCCAACTGAGATCAATTTATCAATTCTGAAGGTGACTTTTGGAAAACTTCCTTAATTGGAAGGGATGAACAGAGGAAAAACAAGCCAGGTGTCGTGCATAATACACAGGAAGATGAAGTGTTTAAGGAGAATGCATTTAGGATCATTTCAATACTTTTTCTTCTATAACTAACCTGTCCTAGTTCTATAGATTAGAGCCACAAGTTCTGTTAAACTACAGTACTATATAAAAAGTAACTTTTGCTTTTCTATATCTACAAATTCCTTAATATTGGTGGGTTTGCACCATTGCTGAGATTTTGGCTGCATCAAGTGGTGCAAATATATGCAAATACAAAATTTTGACATCAAGAACCTCTATATTATCATTCATGATGTAAAGTGCAAGACAGCACACTTTGCAAAACTGTTCTGACCAAGCTTTTTGTAAACTATAGCTGTTTAGCATCAAAATTGGGGCAAAAACTTCTGAGTTAAGAGTAATTATCTACCTTGCTTACTCTTAAGTTTTGTCTTTTTCTTACTGATTCATTTTACTAATCTTGTCTTTTTTCCATATTGCTTTAGGTAAAATCTACAGACAATTGCTTCTTTTCTGTCCGATGTTTTGATGACACTGTTCATCGTTTCAAGATTCCTAAAAATAGCCTTCCTTCTCAAACTAGAGAGGTAATAATGACTCTTTATCAAAGGCTGTAAAATGTAATAACTTCTGTAATGAATAATTTGCATTCCACTTGCTATGGATGCATTAGTAATGGGTTCAGTATCTTGATTATCAGGACTTGGTAACATTGAATCTTTTAGCACAACTTTAGACTATATAGCAAAAATGGACAGATTGCCATGCTCTTCTTTAAAATTAGTGCCACCTTGTTTTTCAGCTCTGTGCCTGTATTATGCCCTGTAGTCTAACTTCCTCTTTTTTTTAACTTCTCCATGTGGTAAATTTCTATTGCAACTTCCTTCTGTTGCATTTTCTTTCATAGTTCATTATCCTGAACAAAAAATGTTTAATGGTACGTTCTACTCTTAGCCATTCTCCAAGATGACCTAATAAGTTGTATCTTATTAAAAGGTGGATCTGAAACAAGACAATAACTTTTTTGGGGCTAATTGTATTGTAGTTACTATTATACTTCTATAGGTTTACTAACTAGAGATGTAGTAGGGGTGGAGGCAGCTGGAGTACTGTGTCCAGTTCTGTGCTCTCCAGTACGAGAGAGACACGGACGTACTGATGAGACCCCAACAAAGGGCCACTAAGATGATTAAAGGGACAACAGCATCTCCAATACTAGGAAAGGCCAAGAGAGCTGGGACTACTCAGTCTGGAGAAGGGAAGCCAAGGCTCAGGTGGATCTTGTCAATGTATGTAAATACCTGAAAGGGGGGTGCAAAGAGGGTGGAACCAGGCTCTTTTCAGTGGTGCCTCGTGGCAGGGTCAGAGGCAATGGGCAGAAACTGAAACACAGGAGATTCTCTCTGAACACAAGAAAAAATGTGAGGGTGATCAAGCACTGGCACAGGTTGCCCAGGGAGGTTGTGGAGTCTCCATCCTTGGAGATAATCAAAAGCAGTCTGGACAACCAGCTCTAGGTGGCCCTGCTTGAGCAGAGGGGGTGGGACCAGAGGACCTCCAGAGGTCCCTTCCAACCTCAGCTACTCTGACTCTATGAATAGGAAAAGAATCTATGTCTTGATTATGATGGTGCTTGAGGTTTTGTACACAGTTTGTCATGCATAAGAAGGCAGACTTTGTCACAGAGGCGTTGCTGTCTGAACAGAAACCCAAAGATGCAAAATACATTCCCTACAGTCTTTCCTTAATTGATGCTACTTTTTTTATCTGACCTTGGATAGACTGAGGGGTGGGTGGCATTTGTGCTTGGTTTGATCAGTTAAGTCCTAGATAGCACTCTGACGACAGAGTATCTCATCTTGAATACGTTTCAATTCTAACAATGTATTTTCTGCTCATTAAGAGGTCTCATTTTACTAATGAGTATCTTATTCTGATCAATAGAAAATATTAATTTGTTCTTTTGCATGTATGCTGTTGCCTTCTGGGGGTGACCTTTGAAATATGTATTAACTCTGGGTTTTTTTTCCCCCATTCAGAGTTGGCTGGAAGCAATAGAAGACCACTCCGCATATAGCACTCATTACTGCACACAGGAACAGTTGAGTAGTGATGATGAGGAAGATGATACAGTATCTGTTACAGACCTACAGGATACTCTGAAAGTATGTACTAAGACCTTATTTGGCTCATGCATCTAGGCAGTTGCAGATTAGTACTGTTTTGTATTGAAATACTTTAGTGTACTTTTGGCTAAAAGTAATGATTCTTTCTTTCCATGGATGTGTAAATGCTGCTTGTATTTGCACTGATTACTGTCGTGTATTCCTGTTTGAACTGTATGCATGAAATGGCATGCTTATCATAGCTACAGGGTTGTGTTTTTCAGTTGTACCAGCACTACTGCGAGGTAGAAAGTTGTTTGAGACTTTCAGCCAGGAGAGGGAGCTTTGTGTACTGTACTTGGTGACACCAAGACTGGAGGATAACAAAGCTAACCTTCAGCGAGCTCTACCTCTATAAAAAAGGCAATGAAATGGCTTAGAAATGATTCTTTAACACCTCAGGTCACATTAGATGCGTTGTACAGTGATTGTTCAGACCTGCAATGGAAATTAGTTTTCCTTGATAATTCTAGCATTCAGCCTGCAATGGCTGTGTATGGCACTTTGCCATATGTACACTTCCAAAACGTTTACTTCAAGGGAACATTGACACTGCAATGCAAAAATCTTCATGTGACTGAACTCCAAGTGACTTGTACCATACTTTTTGGTACACGAACTCAAAGTAGCTCATGGCAGAACAGAGATGGGAGGGTAACTGTTGCTGGCAGTTCCCAGCAGCAGAAGTAGACGGTATTATCTAATAGATGACTGTCTCCAAGTTCAAATGCAGGCTTGGAGTATGATCTTGGAGTGGGTTCCTGTATGTTGCTGTACTTGCCATACATCAGTTAACTTATGCATTTACTTATTTTGGCCTTAGGTTTGTCAGAGAACAAGGAATGGCTCTTCCTGGGTTTTCAAACTTTTTTATTAAAAAGGGGGGAAAATGCAGAAGTGGTACATACAACATAGCTTTGGGGTTTGGTTTGCTGTGCTAATTTAAACAAAAGCCAGTCAGCATGTGCATAAATATTCTGTTTGCTTGTGTGTCTTTGGAGGTACTTCAGGTAACTTCTTTCAGTTTTAATGTATCAGTCTGTCACTGTGAATCTTTGTCAAGATTTAATGCTTTCCAAATTTAAAAATTTCATTATAGTTAAGAGAATAAACACACACTTTCCTTAGAACAAGGCACTTCTGAACTAGCTATCCTTGATGTCTTTCAGAAAGCACAAGCATGCCAACAAAAACTCAGTAAGGAGATTTCAGACTTTCTTGCAATGGTTAAATCTTTGGATGCTACAAAAGGTAAAATTTATTCTTTTAAATGCAGTTTGTTACCAGGCAACTAGTTTTTTCTTTTAAGCAACACATGCTTTAATTTCACTGAAATTAAATTTTCAGGAGCTTGAAAATATAGGACTGATTTCCTCACTGAAAAAGACTCAAAGTAACATTATAATTGCTAAGAACTAAGATTTCAGATTTGGAGAAACAACTAAGTACATTGATTGAAAGACATTTTATTAGTGGCTGTAAATGTAGTGAAACTGCCTTTAGATTCAGTGCTTACTGAGTAGTATCATAGGAATGTAACATAGGAGTTCACTTTCAAGGTTTTAAAAAAATACGTAGTTGGTAGCTTATTGCAGAGCATAAATGTCCCCTGACAGGTACGAAGAGCTAGCTGTCTTACTCTAGCTTTCCCCTAAACAAAAAAACTTGTAGTGAGTAGAAGCACAATGAAAGCTGAGGCATGATAAACAGGATGTGAAGCAAAATCACAAAACTATACAGGGAACTGGAGGCATGGTGTGATGGGATATATTCCACAGACTTCTGGCATGAGTTTTGTGCCAGATTTGAACTTCTTGGGCTTTGTTTTTAAATAATAACTTTTTAACATGTACCTGCATTTCTTGCAGCATAGCTGCCAAAAAAAATAGCACCAGCATCAAGCTGTTAGAGATGAGAACTTGTTTCATTTCATGCCTTAAACACGTACAGAAGTTGCTCATGTATTAAACACACAAAGGAGTTCTGTAAGAACATCTAACTGTTGCTCCTTTGAACCTAAGTCCTAGTTACATATTGTGACTAAAATGTATGAAGCTCAAACTAAGAGAACAAGTTGTTTATCTGTACAAATCCGTAGTCTGTAATAGAACAGCAGTTTTGGAAGGAAGGAAGTTCTTCCTCTTCCATCCCTGTGCCTTCCCAAAAGGAATCTAAAATACAGCTTTTCTTCTCTATATGCTACTGGGGGGTAAGTTACTATGTGATGTTAACCCATCTTGCACTAACTGAATATTTACCAAATTTTTATTTCACAAGGAAAAGTAAGGTTTCATAATACATACGAGTGTTTTATTGGGAAGTCTTCGTAATTAGTAATAAAACTGAATTCTTCACAAAAGGAAGTTTGAAATTTAGTATGAGGTGAATAAATTCCTTTTGGTAGATGTAGGGACGGTTTCTCTGACCCCATATTGCTGACCTGAAGAACCAGTGAGGACATTTACTTTTTTTTTTAAAATACACAACTTGAGTAACCAAAACCCATAGTAAAGCAAAAGCAGATACTATCTCTTTCCTAGAAACTGCTAGTCTTGGCCAATAGCAGCAATAAGTTCCTATTTTCCTCCCAATGAATGTTTATAACTTAATGGGTCAGTGAACTGTTTCCAGGTTCATGTGTAACCTCTGTAGGTCTCAACAGAGAAAACTGCTGTAGCTTTCCCAGTTTTCACATTGATTTGATGTGGTATCTTTAATACATTAAAGTCCTCTGGCTCCAGAAGAATGTAAATTTCTGAGTTAGAAGTCATTCCATGTGGAACTTCTCCTAAAAGCTTTTGTGCAATGTAAAAATAGTTATCTTGGGACCTGATATTTAAAATTCTCTCTGTAACTGTCTGAACATGCTATTCTAAATCCAGGTATCTTTGAGATTTATGCATGTTACTTATTACAAATAAAGATGTCTCCTGCTCCTGCACTCAGTGTGCTGCCCCTCCTTCTAGAGGTGCTAGCTTTTCTTGATAGCTGCTTTAAGTAGAGACTCCTAATTCCAGTCAGTAGTGAGCTTTGTTATCAAAAGATAACAATTAGCGTGTGGATATGTACTGGACCTTCTCCTGCACAAGCAGTGTAAGTTGCAAGATAAATTCAAGAACTGTCACTGCCAGACCTCTTAATCTTTATTGGTGTGACATCAGCTTGAAGCACCTGCATTACTACATGGTGTCAACTGATCCTGGAGTCTGTGGCCACTAAATGAACACTTTTTTTAATTGCAACAAGTATGCTTCCTGAGAGAATGACTTGCTAGACTTCTGAGGAATTGCTGGACATCACAAAACTTCAAAGATGAACTCAAATATTAAATAATTTTGACCAGCTGATTGGGTTATCATGGTTTCCTACTGGTTCTAGACATGTAGCATGGTGGTGTTGGGTTAATGGTTGAACTTGATGATCTTACAGGTCTTTTCCCACCTTAATGATTCTGTGATGCTATAAATGGTCACAGAAGTCAGGATGTGAGGTGGCATTGCTCTGCAGGCTGTACTACTTATCCAGACAATGAGTCCATAAAAACAAGATCTCCTTCCCCTTTTATTGATAAGTGTCCTTGTAACTCCCCATCTATTTTTCAAACCTAAATCTCCAGCGGCACTGTGGTAAGCTTTTTCTCTTCTATATAATACCACGGCAGAAGGCAAAAAAAGCTACAGTTCTCACTTTAACTTACATCAAACCAGTGCAGTATCCTTTGTATTTGAATTCTGCCACCTGGCAACTCTGAGGCTTTTAAATCTAGAAAGTGGTTAAAAGGAGATTGTCGATAGTTACTTTTCCAGTGTCTTGCTGCCATAGCGTACTACTTCTGCTTTCTAAGCCATGCTGAAAGAGAAATTTGATCCATTCATGTACCACTTACACCAGTACTAGGGAAAGGATGCAAAAGAATGAACTTAAATTCCCTCCATGCTATTTTTGCTTGCCCTTTCCTCACACAGATTTTAACAGTGCACCAGCCTTCCTGTAGAATATTAGTTGTGTCTGTATTACTTAGAGGAAAAAATAATTAAAAGAATTGTGTAGTTTACAATGTCCCCCTAACACTACTAATCTTTTGTGCTCTCAGGAATATCATCTCCCCTCCTGCAAAAAGTTGATGTGGTCTCTGAAGTATCCCAGGAAACATGTGAGGCCCTGGCTGACTGCCTCAACCTATTCACAAAGCAAGAAGGGGTATGTATTGTGCTGTGTGGGTCTATAAAGGATCTGAATAGTTTAGTATATTTTGCTAGGTCCGTGCTTACATGTTGCAAAAATAAATACACCCATAGAACTTCATGTTGTTGTTAAACTGTCCTTTTGCATGCTGAATGTCAGATGAAAACTCAGGCTTCTAGAGAAAGAGTCGCTAAGTTCCTCTACAAAAGGATATTTTAGTATTTGAGTGTCCAGAAGAGACACAGATTTTGTTTACAAACTACGGCTTGTAATGTTCAAACTGAATGCTTGAATTCAATAAAGCAGCTGCTTTGCTGATTTGAAGGTTAAAATCCTGAGAAAATTAATCTTTTTTTTTTTTTTTTTGTACTGGCTAACTGAACTGTTGAACAGTATTGCTTCTGAATTTGTTTTTCAGACCAGGTGCTTAGTGGGTGTGCAAATGCTATCTATTGAACTCCTGGCTTTCCCAGTGACAAATATCTTGTGTGGTGTTAAACATAATGCAAATGCTTCAATTTGGGAATATATGTCAAAATCATTAATTCCCGGGGTAGGAGATCTGGTATTTTTTTCTCCCCTCTAGAAGATACCCTAGTACCATGGAATAAATTTGTCTTCCTGTATTGTGGTAACACTAATCCCTCAGTTAGGCTCTTGTCATCAGTAAGCTGTGTTTCAAAATGAGGTTTGTGTTGGTGCTATTAGTCTTCCAGTTAGTTAACAGTGAGCTGCAAACACTGACTCCATTGTTTAGGTTTGGTTTAAGACCTTTTTTTTATCCATTCCTTTCCGAGCCTTTTTGTCTCCAATCACAAGTCTTCTACACTTGAGTCAAGCTCTAGCAGAGTGGAACAAGCATTTCTTCTTTACATTGAGTTTTTTTCTTTAAGAAAATCTAATATTAAGGTTGCCAGTTCCATTTGTGGATGAGGGGGAAATTGTTAACAGCAGTGGGTGTATAGTGTTAGTATTCCTTAATTGTGTTAGTATCTTGCTTCAAGCCAGACTAAAATAGCTTTCCAGAGTGGAGTATGGCAAAACATATGGTGAAATTGTAATTTCACCTTACTTGAACTTGAATAGTCTCAGTAGGTGCTATAGAGGCCTTATTTTAATCTAGAAGCACATAGATTTGGGCACAGAGGTGTGAACTCGGATTTCCACCACAGCTAGTGAAATCAGTCAGTCATGTCAGAGGGAGATGTGATCCTGGAGAGTCTTATGTCTTGGTATTTTTAAACTTCAAACTATTGCAATTCCAGAATATAGTGCAAGCTTTTAAAGATGCCATAAGCTCCTAAGGGAAATTATAGCAGCAATCTCTCCCTAAGACACGAACCTTTCCAAAAAGTTATGTTCCTTGAGCATTAGTGTTCTTAAACCCACAGCATTTGGTTTTTGTAAGACAGGCCCCTGTTCTTTGCCTTTCAGTGTTGATTCCTAGACTGTAGTTCTGTTGGCATTGCAAAAGCACTATATTGGGTTCTGCATGAGCAAGTGATAGGACCCTAATTAAATGTTTAAAATTCCTTCCAGATATATTGAATAGTAAAGCATAACTCTATATCTAATATAAAAACACTTGTCTAAAATACTCCAAAACCAGATCTTTTTTTATTGTTTGTTTCTCTTCTGATCATGATCTCAATGAAGTTAAGGCTTAGGTGTTGCAAATGTTTGGGAGCAACTGCCATGAATGCTCTGCTCTGGCAATAATTGGCAATTAAAACTGCCAAACTATCTTTGGGAGGATAACTCTCCAACAGTTGTTTTAAAAGCTGCTTTCCTGCCTGTGCTGTTGTCTCCAGGCCTTTTTTCATTGTCAACAGGACTGTTTGGCTGCAGCTTGTCTTGAGGGGAGGGGGCTCCTTGGTAGAGCTTCCCCAGAGAGGAATTACTTGCTCCACAATACCTTTCAACTGAATTGTGCATGTCCCGTGAAATCTGGTTCTCTCTAGAATGGAAGTGTTCTCAAGCTTGCTGCCTCTTTATCTTGCCTCTTTAAGGAGAGTTCTGGTATGCTGACAACTTAAGCAGTGGCTTCTTTTCCCCTCTAACTTGACTAAAGAGGAGAGGCTGCTACCTGAAGTGAGGATAACCACTGTGAACGCACTTTCTGCCTTTTAGAGAAGACTTTGTTTAGTATTGCCCATCGCTGTGCTGTGTTAATTGTAGCAAAATTGTGCAACATGCAAATGAAACTGCTAATACAGCACCAAAAAGATACCAAAGATACCTCTTCCACTTGTGTAAGAAACGGTGCAGGAGCGTGATATCCCAACGCTCTATCTGTCCGGTGCTTCTCCTCCCGCCCCGCGCGGCGTCTACCCCGCTGCCGCCGTGCAGGGCTCGGCGTCCCTTGTCGGTGGCGGCGGCGGCGGTGACGCTTCCGAGCGGCCACGGGAGAGCGCGGCCGGGTTCCTCGCCCGCCACCGGAGAAGGCGTGACCTCACCGCTCCGCACGGCGGGAGCTGCTGTGACGCCATAGCGGGGAGCGGGGGGTGGGGGAGCTTCCAAAAATAACCCACTGCGGCGGGGCTCCGTGCGGGGCGGCCCCGGCGGGCTCTGGGACCCGCGTACCCGCCGGGGCCGCCCCGCGCCGGCCCGGGGAGCCGTGGCCCCGCTCCGCCCGCGGCCCGTGAGCGGCGGGCAGGCGCCCCTGCCGCGAGGGCGGGGCAGGGGCGGGAGCGCTCGGCCTGGCAGGCCATGTTTAGCCATTTTTAGCTGGGAGCCGGCTGCCGCCCCGCTATCTCGGGTCGGTTTCCTCCGGCCCCTCTCCATCCCCCCGCCCTCAGCGGAACGCGCTGGCCCTGGCGGTGCGCGCCGCCGGGGCGCGGAGCAGCGCGCGCTGCGCGGGGCGGGCGCCACTCCCTTGCCCTGCGCCGCGCCGCGCTGCGCCGGGGCAGCCGCCCGAGTCCGCGGCGTGCTGCAAGGTGAAGGGGCCGCCCGCTGCGCTGCCCGGCCCGGCGGGTGCTGCTCCTGCTGCTGCAACTGCAACCCGCGCGGCTTTCCCAGCGGCTGCCTTCCCGAAATCGCGTGCCGCGGTATGTAGTGTGCACGATGGGTTGGGTTTTGGTTTTTTCCCCTCTTGACATTGGGATGAACGCTTCTGTGTCTGGCGGAGAAGGTGGAGATAAGCACAGATACTTTTCGCCGAACAGTTAAAACCTGAGGGGAAAAACAAAGATAACTTGGTTGCTTTAATCTGAGTATCTATTGAGGCGTTCGTATCGGAGCTAGTGCAACTCCAAACGTTTTCTGCAGTGACTTTGGCACAAGGTTAGTAAGTATTGTTTCAAAGCAGGACTTCCCTTGTATTATTTCTAGCAGGTGCTAGAACCTGCATTGCAAAAGCAGTTTGATTCTAGTGTTTTTATATTCCAAGGTATTTTTATATAGTTGTAGGAGAAGTTTAACTTAAGGTTCTTTGCACGCTATTATCTCTGCTAGATTTTCTGGGTGAGTTTAAAATTTATCTCCAATACTTGAGCTGCATGTACTGAAGCTGTATGAAACTGATAGGAAAGGCGTTCTTTAAAGAAATAAGCTTTTTTTTTAGCTTACCAGTGCATGATACCAGTGCATGATAAAGTGTGCTGATGAGTATCTTGACTCTCATAAATTTCACTTTTACCATCAAAGGTTATATTTAACAGTAAATTAAGAGCTCTTAGAACAAATAGCAGTTGTAAGCCGACTTCATTTGTAGTCTGTATATGGCTTTTATCTTCTTCCTTTGTTTGTAGGTGTTGTCATTCTTTCTAGTTTTTGGTTTTTTGTTTGTTTTTTTTTTTAAAGGGGATTTGTTTACAAGCTGATGATAAACCTTAGCTGAAGATAAGGGATTCAGAAAAGGTTTATTCATTTTTTTGGTTTAAATGAGTTGTATACTCAGCTAGGTAGAATTTGTCATAGCAAATTAAGCTTGTAATATTTACAGAAACTTTAAGGTTGAAATACTGTGGGTCACAGTCCTTGGATTTAGTTAGCATGTTACACCATGGTAAAGCTATCTCGTGTACGTGTAACTGACATACTGTAAGTAAAAAATGTACACGCAATTCAACTAGCAAATATTAATCTCTAAAAGTTCAGTGTACTGACTTAGTTTATTTCATATTTCTTGGAAACGTGATTGAATGTCCACGGGTTAGATGTGTCTGTGCGTGTTCTTGTGGATGAATGCGTGCCTGCTCTTTGGGATACAAATAGTTGTCTTTAATATGTGTTTGGTTTGTGGTCTGGGGGACGTGTATGAGCATAACTGTTACCACTTAGACCTACTGCCTTACTGGATTGCGAATGAAGAAGGTGCCTGTAAACTGTGTCCAGGTGACTCTTTAATGAGACTTTTCATTATTTGTTTCCTTGTGGGGGTGGAGGTGAGGGGAGCAGTGATGACACTCTGCAGTCAAGGGAGAACTATTGATATGGGCACCCTGAGCAAATCTGTCTAGAAAAGTCCTGGAGTCCATCAGCAGTCCTTTTCTGCCACCTGGCAATATAGTCAGCTACATTAATCTGTCAGGTATTGGGAGCCTTTGGTGTGGGGGAGGGAGAGATGAAGAGGGGGTGAGGGACTCAACTAAAATCAGGGAAGCTAAGAAAGAGGTTAATTTTACGATTTTTGAGTTAGGGCTGGGGAGGGGATCATGTCATGACTGGCTGTTGTACTAGACCCAGACCCATAGAGTCCTTAGCCCCTCAACTCATGAAACAAGTGCCTGTGTTTCTCTGCTCTTTTCTCCTTGCGCTTAGAAACAGGTGACAGCCCTATTTTTTTTTTTTTCTTCCTTTCAGTCACTGGAGCAGAACAGAGCAATTCTGTTGTCCCTTCTGTTCTGTGGCTCTGGCTGAAAGTAGTGGAAATCAAGGCAAGACCTCAGTGTGTCAAGATCTGTAGACAATACCCCAAACAACTGAAACGCTGTTCAGCTTGTAAACTTGGGGAAAGGAGGAGAGCAGTTTTCAGGCAGTTGATGATAATTGCACTAGGCACAGCAAGAGGTGTCTGGTGTTGAGAGACTCAAGGTGTGTCTGCATCAAGAAAACCTTTATTGGCTGTATGAGTCTCTAACTGACTTGATCCTATTTCTTCCCTTCTCCTCCAAATGAGTAGAAATGTACTAAAAGTACCTAGTGCAGCTTGAATCTTGTTTGAAAGTAATAAGTTAATTGGAAGGTTCTCTATGCTCAAACAGGTGCCCAGGTAAAGACTGATACTTTTCCCTTATGCAGAAAAGCATGGGATATAATGTGTTGTGAAATTATGTATAGGCCATGTAAAAGAACAAAGCTACCCACAGGAAAGTCATTTGGCAGGTTGTTTCTCCTGGTAAAACGTCAGCAGTTCTAGTCACGCCTTGATGATTCTTGCTGTACTCATTTTTGGGTGCTGTACATGCATACATCTTTCACCTGTGCTAAAGCTTTAAAGATGAGATATTAAAATCAGAGGAACTTGGTAGTGAAATGTTTGCGGATGGCATAGTGTTCTTCCTCTGGAAGTGTTTTCTTTCTGCCACTGAACTGCAGCCTTACAGATAGAAGTCTAGCTACAGGTCTGTGAAGACAGCATCCTTATCAGCATTATGTAAAGCAGTTTAGTGAGTTCAAAGTATCTAGGAAATAGGGGAGTTAAAGAACATAACTTTTTTTCAGAGACTTTCCTACAGCAGCTAAGACTGAATTAGGTCAGCAGAGTGGGCAGAGAAGCTAAGCAGCATCCCAGACAGAAACCTGTTAGAATAACAAATACTGGGACTCCATTCAGGGAAAAGATAAGTAAATATTACTGCTTTCCTTTTGTAAAAGGGTATTATGTGTGTTGACAGAATGCTTATGTTTTGAAGCAGTTAGGATCCTTGGTCAAGTGCCGTGTATAGGAGAGGCTTCTGGGTGGCAGACAGTCCTGGCTGACAGAAGGATGCCTGGATGTTACTATAGGGCAAAAGATGAATGCTACTGGTCTTTGTAGTACAACAGGGTCCCAACTTTTTTTTCCCCTTAAGAGTGTGCACTTAAAAAGTTAACCTTTTTCCTTGTAGCTGGTGATACATTTGAATATAATTTATTGGCAAAGTGACTTACTAATTTCTAGTGACAGGGAAGCTTGCTGACTTGTAGCTCTATGAGCCTGTGTGAGAGCTGGTCACACAACTTCTCTGAGGGCATTCTCCACTTGGTACTGCATTGCCCAACTCAAAGCACACTGCTAACCTGTTCTTGCACTTTCCAGAGTGGATTAATCCTTTTTCAAAGCTTGGCTTGTAGTTTTTTTGGGTTTTTTTTTCTTGGCAGTTGTTAAGCAGCCTTGTGTAAACTGTCATCCATTTGTGGGCCTCTGGGGAAACATAGTGTAAAAACATACTAGTTTGAAATGAAACCCCTTCTCACTGGGCTTCTGCAGCTCCCACTCTGAGGTTTACTTCGGAGGTCTTGTCTATGACTTGTTTGGGGATTTTATTTTTTAATGCAAAAACATGGAGGAAAGGGGCTTAGCTGAGACTGCGGGGAGGAAAGATCAAGCAGCAATCAAGTTTAATAGAATAGTATCTGATATAGTAAGCTTCTAAAACAGGAATTAGCAATTCTGTTTTCTGTGTATGTACCTGAAAAATGGTGCTCTTGTTTCTGTGTAAGGTGATAGAGAGGAACAAAAAAGAAATACATGACACGGAAACTTTCTGTGTTCTCGCTGCTTACTGCTATGAGGATATTGTTTGTTTTCCTTCCTGTCATGCTTGGAAAACAAACTGGAGTGAGAAGGGTGCACACTTTTATCCTTCTAGTGTCATTGTGATTTTGTAATGGCATGTAAAGCTGATCAGCTTGTTTTCAGTGTTCTGGCTTAATGTGTATCTGATGTGTTTTGGAAGAATGGATGAACAGCAGAGTTCTAAAACTTGCTAGTTCCCAGACAGCCAGTGTATTGTCAGCTAAACACTAGTAGCATTTCAGAAAAAAAATGAAGCAGCAAAAAACAGAGTTTAAGGCTGAACCTCTGTGCATAGTACCATACTTGTTAACTTCATGTTTGCTGGGATTTTGCAAGCATGTGAGATATTTGACTGCTGCTGCAGTCAAGTTAGTGGTCTGGTTTTGTCTCAGCTGCATAAAACATCAGACTGCTGAACTGGATGACTGCGGTCACACATGTTTACTAATTCTCTGGAGATGTATTCTCCTTCTTGAACTTTCTTGAAACTTAGGGTTTTTATAATGCCTTTTTCCTTGTAAAGCTGATAAAAGCTAGTTTCTTAGAATAATAATAAAAAAGTAAATTTCATGTAGCCTGTCCAGTACTGCATATTAACACATGCTATTGAGGGAGATACGATATTTAAGTTTTTATTACTCATGTAGTTTGTGGGGGTTGTTTTAAAGGCATTGTCTCTAAGTACTCTAAGTAACTTAAGGCTTCATGTCACTTATCTGTTGTCAAAATGTCTTAAGTTTGCCATGGGGTGGGATTTTTGGTATGTTTTATTTGGTCTCCTTAAAAGTCAGTGATTTCAGGTCTCTTGCCTTATGGCCTGGTAGGCTGTCCATGTGCAATTGTGTAACCTTTCCTTGAATAAAGGAGGTTGACTGAGTCTAAACTTATTTTCTGCTGTTCTTTGCTGTGTCTTTAGTTGGTGTATTTTAGTCACTTCTGGTTCCATGAAATATAGGGGTCTTCTAGCTATGAAGAATAAAATGGATGATCTCCCATTTAGACAGTACTAGTGCATGGGGGAGGGTGTGGTGTGGTCTTTTTGGTTTTGTGTTTTTTTTTTTACTTCACCTGGCCACAATCATGGCTTTTCAACCAGAACTGCTTTTTTCACTTTTTTTATTCAATGATTCCTTAGAGCTGATACCATTTTTATAATAGAGGTAAACCATTGTGGGATTTGACCTCTTCTCTGATTTTTAATCTCATGAACCAAATGTATACTTGTTGGCCTCTCTCTCTCCCAGACTGCCAGTGACTTTAAAAGCTTTTTTGCTTTTAATGTTAATATTCAGAAGTGTGTTAATCTCTGCTTGCTGTGCTATCCAGTGAAGAAATGCGTTTGTATAATGCTGAGTCTGAGTCACTGAAGTTATCAGTAGAATTGGTAAATGGGCTCTGTTTCGAAAGTGTTTATGTACTGAAAATAAATCACTGGTAGTATAGTTTTCCTTTGAAGGTACATGCCAGGCTTGGTCATCAAGGAATGTTAGTAACCTCTTCTCCAGAGTGCTTGTAGTGTTCTTAATATCACCCCCTTTTAAATGCATCAATAATATACTTTAAAAATAAATGTGCTCAGTGTTATGTACAAATGTGAAATGCAGGCCTATGTTATCCTATAAGGATAGCTGATGAGCACACACAAAGCAAATGATGCTGTTTATTCAGCTGAGCTGAATGTTGCTGCAAAGGAGAGAGCCTCTTATGAATAACGTGTATCTGTTTGTTGTGAATATCCTGAAGAGTCCAGTATAAGAGGATGTCCAGCTTTGACGTAAGGATAGACCTCATCTGAATATCTTGTCTTTATAGAATGCATTTGGGAGTGACACCTGTGATGTGCTTACTTAGCTTGCGTAGCTTCATGTTAAGCCGCTTGTAAGGTAAACGTGGACCAAGTCAGTGGTTTTGAATAGGAACGTTTTCCTTCCTCTCATACTTGTCACTGCTACATTATTGTGTTAAAACTTGGACATCAATGCAATAACTCTTGGATCCATAGGTACACTGGGAGACTTTAAGAATGGCTTTAAAGCATGCCTGTTTGAAGGAAGTCTGCAGCATACATCATAATGTATGGGTACTCCTTAGTTTAGAAGTAGAACAGTTTAGTCACAGAAGCAGACTATAAACTTTTTCATCTGCTTCAGAGAGTTTTGTGCTGCCAAAGCTACACTGCTTCCACAACATAAGCTTGTTTAGATATCTTGTTTGACACTTAAATAGAAATACAGCTTCCTATTAATCTTAAAATTTAATAGTGTTGCTATTGCAGGTCCCTTTCTTTTGAGTAAAGAGCTATGGTGGGCGAAGGGGTAGGGAGAGCAAAACTACTCTCGCCTTGTCTAGAAACATTCAGTTTAATTGGCCAGAGCATCAGGCTCTAGGCCTTGTGCAGGTCTACCGTAGCAGAATAGCATCTGCAGGAACTTGGAGGGTTTGAACTGATAGACATGAACTAATGGGGCAGAGTCATACACAGGAATTTTTATCACTGTGGTGGGGAATAATCTCAAGTTGTCAAGATAATGGTATAGCTTTTTTAGGTAATGTGTTAATCCATATATGTCAGTAGTTTATACCTTTCTAGAAATGCCAACGAGACTATTAATTGTGGAAGTATTCTGTGCTATGCATGCAAATTGGATTGTCTGTTGTTCTAGTGAAACACCTTGCTGCAAGGTCAGACAAATCAAATTGAGGTGAAAACAAGCTGGCTGAGCCTTTAAGACAGCTTGAAACCTTAGACAGTTGTATCTGTGCCTATGGATAGCAGAAGTCTAGTTTTGTCTGACCTGTATCTATCTCCTCCAGCTCTGAAGCCACATTTCAGACTAAGGGTTAAACACTAATCTCACAGAATAACAAAATGGCTGAGGTTGGAAGGGACGTCTGGAGGTCCTCTGGTCCAACCCCCCTGCTCAGGCAGGGCCACCTAGAGCTGGGGGCCAAGGACCATGTTCACGTGGCTTTTGAGTACCTCCAAGGATGGAGACTCCACAACATCTGTGGGCAACTTGTACCTGTGCTCAGTCACCCTCACAGTAAAAGAAGTGTTTCTTGATGTTCAGAGGGAATTCCTGTGTTTCAGCTTGTGCCCATTACCTCTTGTCCTGTCAATGGGCATCACTGAGAAGAGCGTGGCTCCGTTGCCTTTGCACCCTCCCTTCAGGTATTTATATAGATCAATGGGATCCACCCTGAGCCTTCTCTGCTGTAGCCTGAGCAGCCCTCAGACATCCACACAGTACTTAAGAGGCAGTCCAGTACAGTAGTTTTAGACAATTTCAGGGAACCGTGTGTCACAGATCAGCTGATAACATACAGTCAGTGTTTACTATTGTCTTTGCTCCCACATGCAATTTATTGAATCTAAAAAACAGCGTGTCACTCTGTGCTGTCAGATCCTTCTTCAGCTTGCGGTGTGGAGAACTCTTGGTGTTCCTTTAGACTTAGGCTTTAATCAAATCTACCTTCTAGTTTTATTCTAGCAGGCAGTGGTTTTTATTGGAGAAGTTCATAAAAGAGCTTACTAGAAGTTTAGCTGGGGCCACTTCTTCCTCTGAACTGTAGATGCTACTGGATTGCATATCGGCGAGTACTAAATAGAAGATTTATCAGTAAATAGCTTCACTACAGTGTTAAGTATTTATCTCAGGGGAGAAGCAGGCTTGTTTTACCTACTCAATTCATCTTTAGTTACTGTTTGCACAAGAAGCACCTGAGTAGCAATGAGTAACACACTGAATTCTTGCAACAATGTAAAAAAAACCCCAAAACCAACCAAGCAAAAAAAACCCTCCAAAACAACCCAACAACAATAACAAAAGACCCGGCACCAGATAAAGGCAAAAGTGTTTGAGATCATTCATAAGGAGAGAAGATATGTTCCACTGAGTAAGAATATTTGGATTGTCTAGCTGTTCTGCATGGTAATGGTGGTGTTCTATAGTGTCTCCTTGTAACATATCAGTAGGTATCATATTTTTTGGATAATTGTAGTGGTTTTGGACTCTAGCAATTATTTCTAACAAAAATAAGAACTGGGAGGCAGTATTTCAGATTTCATTCTCAAGATGTAAATATCTTTTTGCTAATTTGATCTAAGGTTGTGAACTTTCCGTTTGGATTTCCGTAGCCCACAGCATAGTTATCTGTCTGCCCTAGCTGCAGGATGAACTTCTGTACAACATACTTTAGTTTCAGGAAATGTCTTATCAGCCGACCCAGGGCCTAGCTGATGTCTGACGGCTGTTGCCTGCTTCTTAGGAGTAAGGTCAATACAGTGTCTTGGAGGGAAATTGTCCCTAATAAAAGACAAACTTCGTAATGCTGCAAATCCTTCTAAAATCTGAAGCAGAAGGGGGATTTCTGCATTTGTGTCTGTCTATGAAGTCTGATTCTTTAATATTGGAAAGTTGAGAAGAGCCTGTTGTGGGCTATAGCATATGAGAATGCTTTCCAATGTGGATTTCGTTTGGAGATCAGAACTCCAGCATGGTATTGTGAAACTCAACTTCTGGCCTATGTAGGAGTTGAACTTTCTTAATTTTTAACTAGTTTGGTTAGCATCCAAAATGAAATGAAAACTAGCAAATAAGACGTCTGAGGTTTTCATAAATGCAGAACAACTGTACAGCATGCATGTTTGTTTTGGAATTGCTTTTTTTAAAAAGCTGTCAGTTATTCTTCATAAATAATTAATAAGATTCCCAGTGCGGAGCTTGTGGAATGGACAACCAGCTTCAGAAAGTGTTAATTTTTTAATAGGAAGCTGGCTTCACTCTGAGTCAACAATGCGTCCAGTTGTGTAGCAGCACTAGTAAGGCAGTAAGAGCCAACAAAAACATGACAGTTGCTTCAAAAGAGAGAACATTAATGCATGCATTTTCTATGATCCAACTGGGAAGAAGTAGGGGGGAGGTGATACAAAGGGGTTGATCAAAGTAATCGGTGGTGTATACTGAAAAATACTTAAGGGAAGTCGCTAGATCAAAACTGCCTTAAGATCTATTTTTCAAAACAGTCCTTAAGAATAAAAAGGAAATGTTTCCTGTGTGCGTTCTTAAGAACCCTTACATCTTGAAGTCTGGTCTCTCTGTTGGTGAGAGTAGCAAACTTCAAAGATGTCCAGAGTCTGTCAAAGGGAGGATAAGCAAAAAAAGTCCCTACCAGATCTGAAAACATGCAGCAATATACTGTTCTAGTCCTGTTGGCATCAGTGTAACATAACAGCTTGAATGAGGCCCTTAGTTTGGGTAAGGTTACTTGTGGCCTATGCCTCTGAGGAAATAGATGCTTAATCTCATTAGGGCAGCAAAATATCTTTGGGGTGTGGTGTTTTTTTCTGGTAATCTTGTAGCTCTGCAACTTGAAATGAGCTTCCCAAACGTGTACATCACTGCTGATGTCATTCAGTCCCAGCTTGTTTTGGCATAAGCTATTGGCAAATGTGAATAGCAGCCATATTTGATTTCAGCTTTACTCAGAATAGAAACAATACTTAACAGAAAATGACAAAATCAGAAGGCTTTTTGTTTGAACTCCTGATATTTGACTAATCATTATAATACTGGAACACTAGTAGGGACTGAATGCACTCTGGAAACTGGCAAGTTCTGCAGCTCTCAAACTGAAGTAGACTTCATGAGACTTACCAGTTTACAGTTAAATCATCTAAGTAACATGTAGAAAACAAATACTTTCGAGAGGAAGACATGGAATTGCCATTAAGTCTTAGTTTAGAAACAAACCAGAAGAAGCTAGGTTAATTCTTGACCAATGCAGAATCACTTTGAAGAAAGTGGTTTCTCTGATAGAACAGCTTAAACCCAAGTTTTTAAGCCAAAACCATCTTTCTAATCTGCAATCGGAAATTAAGTCTTTGCAGTTTGTTCTTGCACTCCTAGACGGGTTCTTGGCTCAGAACTGTGACATTCTCCGCTGGTTAAAACTGCAGTGCTTCATCAGCCTCCGAATAAACAAACTTTCACATAGCCAAATGTGGAAGCAGGAGAAGGGAAGGAAGGCAGCAAGCTCCATGTTGAGGAGGAAGTGTCAGTGTCTTAGGAGGGAAAGGTGGGAGGCAAACAGTCTTTGTCCCTAGCATGTGGCTAGTTCAGAAACTGTTAATCCAGGCAGTCTTGAATTACTTATTTTTATAACAGACTTGTATGTTGGAAGAAGGGTGCTGACTGCTCGCAGCATCTCCAGCTCTTCTCTTGAATAACAATTCTCTTACTGCCTTCATGTCTGTGTTGACATGATCCTGCCAGAGTCTGAGTTTCTTTTGTGTGGATGATAGCTTGGCTCTTGCTTCTAGCAGTGGTTCCACTGTCTCTTTCTAAGTTTTATGATTGTATCTGGTCCTTTCCTTCATTAGAAGAGTTTTATTTTTTTAATAAATCAAATACAGAGAAAAATTATAACTCTGTACTCGGAAGAATGAAGTGTAGCCTTTCCAAATCAGCCCTGCTAAACTCCTCCTCTTGAACTTTTGAGGTGAACGTTTGTAGTTGACTAACAATGAATCCTTGTGTTCATCTGGGGAGTGATTGAGGCAGAGCCTTATGACTTGATTTACGAAGTCTTTGGTTTCTTCTGTAGGCTTTGAGTTGGGATCTAAGTGAACAGATTACCAGGACTTCAAATTGGTGTGTATGGGGTTTGCTTGTGTGTATGGGGGCCTTTCAGCCTTTGTACAAAAAGGAACTTTATTGGTGATGTTTCCTGTATATGGGTCTGGAAGAAAGCAAAATGTTACATTAGCCTTCTGAGTTTTTTTTTTCTCTTTTGAATTTGATGATCTCAGTAAGATGTACTCTGCTGTAGCTGTAGATTCAGCAGGCCAGACTTCTGAGATGAAGACTGATGCTGTCTTGTGATACAGTAAGTAACCCTTTACCTATCATCAGTGAGCTCAGCTTACCTCCTTGATTAACTGATCGCATCTTGTTTTGCATTTCAGTAGTTGCAGTAGCAGTAGTTCAAGTCACTGGCAAGTGCTATCTAACTATTCTATTTTTAACTAGAGATCTGACAGATCTCTGAAGCTGGGTAAATGGTAAGCTTATAGCACAGAGAGAGAGAAAACCTAAGCAAGAAACAATGGCTGAAGTAAAGCATGACTTTTTTTTTTGGCGCAGTCCTCTGTAGCCTGGGGTGAGCCAAGGCTATTACGAAGTTTACAAGAGCTAGTTTACTCTAGCAAATGAAGAGTTATGATACAAGGCCTTAACGTATGTTAAGATAGCAGATGTTTGTCACAAGTTCCTTGTGGTTGATGGTGATGGGGAGTGGTGAGTCAGCAGGGGGACTCTGTGTGGAAAGGCCTGTGTGTAAACAGGTAAGAACTCCAAAAGTTTTGTATAAAATATTTACATGCTTTAGGAATCTAGTGATGTGTTCATGAAACTGATTGCATCTGTTTGGGAAGGCTTTGTTTTTGCTTTAATGTGAGCTGTCACGCTTGCAGTTTTATGATGTATCATAGGAGTATTCATAAAGCACTCGTTCCTTTCTCTAGTACTTCAAATACCTGAGGCGTGCTTGCAAAGAAACATACTGAAACTAAAACTGTTCCTGGTTTTTGGGGGTGGAGGGGGGGAGGTTTAGGAGAAAAGCAGGATTATACATATTCATATCATATACTAATGTGTGCTTAGTGGGAGTTAAGTCCCATGAGTAGAGGTAAAAATCATGCCTTTTTATTTATTTATTTTCTTTCTGGAAAACTTCCTCTATTGAAGCTCAAATGTGGTTAAAACTATGAGAACTCCACGTGAGAGCAACTGGTTTCAGTTTTCACTTCAGTAGCAGCTTAAGCAACAATTTAGTCCTACTCTACGTAGCAGAAAATCTAAAAGCACTTCTTCGTAGAAGCATGTCCTGTAGAATTAGTGCTGCAGTAGAATGCTTCAAAGTTAGCTAACAAAATGTATAGAACTATTCCATTCCTAAACAGATATGCCTTTCGAAAATATTCAAAGTCTTTACATTTCTTCCATGATGAAATGAAAAGGCAGGTTTTGTTCAAGACATGGAGGCAGACCTGAACTCTTGAAACTATGTAGTTCTCATTCTACATTAAATGTAAAAGAGTAAGAGATTTACTCAGCACTAGTTTAAACTGGTCATCACAAAGAACTGGCTTATGCAAGAAGGCGCTAGCAATAGGGACTGTATTGTACTAACGGCAAAATTGCAACTATGTGAGCTCGTCTGTTAGAATAGACGAACAGTGTACGTATCAAACTGTCTGTATTGAGGTTGTGATTTGTACTATTGGCCTCAGATTTTTTTGGTAGTGTTTTTTGTTTGATGTGAAGATCACAGAAGGGAAAGAATCCTCGCTTTGGATTCTCAGTGCTTCCTGTGAATAGTTCTCCATAGGGTAATGTGTTACAACACAGAGCTTTGTAGGTTCTGTCTTTCAGGATAGTATGTCCTGTTGGAGTAGCTGACCCTGGAAATTAACAGTTTCATATAAATAGATGTAGTGTGAAACAAGTGGCAGGTTTGATTGGCATTTACTTCATTTCAGAAGCAGGATTACATTGCTTAATGTCTGGAGAAGTCCACAGAAAACTGTCAGTTCTACTGTAGCAGCATTTTTCTAATTCCTTGGTTATATGTTAATTTCCAGCCAGGTGTTAGGCCAGCCCTTAGCTTGCTACTGAAAACTTGCACCTTGCATCTGTGCTTCGTGGCCAATGTCCCTAAGCGGTGCCATTTTTGGGAGGATGGAACTTCTGTGGCAGTTGGACAAAGCCATTCATTTTGAAAACAAAAACCCCACTTCTGAGTAGTCACGGGCATTGGTGAGGCAGTGTCATAGGCTGCTTTCCTGCACTCAGCTTACTGCAGAGCAGAATTGGTACACGGCGTACTGACACTCCGACAGAGTCTGACTTCAGATCCCCTGGTGGTTGCTATGTGAAAGAGGTAGTTCTCCCTTCCTACACAGCTCGAAAGCCTGCATATTTTGGGCATTCTTATTCCTAAGACTGAGGTTGAGTGCTTTGGAAAGTAAAACTCAACTAAATCACACTGCAGTGTTGGGAAGTCTGTCTTTTCTCTCTCTCAGTCCAGGACAACCGAGAGCTAAGGTATGCTGTCTTTTAATTTACTCTTCTAATTTTAAAGGCAGGTAGCCCTACATATTTTTGAGGTGTCTGTATTTGTTTTATGCCTTGCTTACTATGTCTTGTTTTTAGGACTTATTTGCAGCTGCTGAGATGATCACTTATTAGCTGGGTATACAGTAGTGTGACCCTTTCCTATCCCACAAAAGTGCCACTGTTGGTGGACATTAATTTAAACTAAAAGCATCCAGCACCAAACAAAGCAAGTATTTTGTGTATTGTACTGAGATGTCTTCAGGATGGACAGAGAAGCTTTGGTTACAGGCTGCGCCGATATACTTCAGGCTTTAAAAAAGAAATAAAAAAACCACTACCCCCCCCCCCCCCCCCAAACAAAACAACAAAAAAAAAAAGGGTTTGGTGCATGTTACTAGTCTCCCACCTACCTCATGGAAGCTGAGGGTACAGAAAGGAACGGGACTGGTGTTTGTTACCCACAGATAAGCTTCATGGTATTTTGGAATAGGTGCGTGAACTTTCTGCTAGCAATATGCAGTGAAGGAGTTAACTTTTAAACCATGCTTTTGTGCTTAGCAGGATTTCTTATAGCGTGGAAAGACAACAGAAGTGTCTGCAAATAGCTTGTTGCTTTCCTTTTTTAAAAAAAAAAAATAGAGATCTGACTGCTAAAATAACTCAATTCTACTATTTAAACTCACAGTTCGGTGCTTACAGCCTGAAGGACTCAAATGTTTATGGGCAGCTCTTGGAAGCAGATTCCCATTCAGTTAAACCAGAAGTGAAACCAGTTGCCAGAACTTGGATATCAAACCTCTTAGCTGGAGAAGTATTTAAAAAAAAATAAATTGTTGCGCTGACCTAGAGACTGAAGTCTGGGTGGTTCTGTGTCAGTGTATCAGGTTATAGCTGTAAGGTTAATGATTGAGTGATTGTTTAGCTCTGTGAGACAAAGGATAGGCTGGATATTAGGAAAAATTTCTTTACTGAGAGAGTGGTGAAGCATTGGAACAGGCTGCCCAGGGAGGTGGTGGAGTCACCATCACTGGAGTGTTCAAGGAACGTGTGGACATGGCATTGCGGGACATGGTTTAGTGGGTATGGTGGTCTTGGGTTGATGGTTGGACTTGATGATCTTACAGGTCTTTTCCAACCGTAGTGATTCTGTGAAAGCTAGATAGTTTCCATCAGCAACTATAAATCTGAGGTTTCACTATAATAATATTCTCTCCAGAGATGAAAACAAGAATGATCTTAACTGTCATTGTCTAACAGTGTAAGCACAAGCCCAACTTTGTCAGTAACTGTAATTGCTTTTGTGCAGAATAGCTCCTAAAAAGGATAAGGTAGGAAAGCCTGACCAGTTGAACATTGGGAACTCAGCTGGCTTCATGATGGGCTTGCTAGGGTGCTCTGTGCTGCTGTCCCTGTGAAGCTCTGTGGAGAGCTTACAATGCTGATGGTGGCCCTGGCATTGCGGGGACCAGTGGCAGGGATCAAAAAGATGACAGCTGTTCCATAGCTGGAGGATGAGGAGCTGAACCCAGTATGATGTGAATTGCCATCTGTCTCTTTCTCAGCTCAGGCACCACTACTAAAGGTACAGAAACCATAGCTATATCACAAGCTGTGCCTTACACAGGCTGTCAATGTCTCTTCTGGTTTTTTCCTGGGTATGCTCAGACTGGATTTCCAGAGCTGTGTGTACACGGATACCTGTATCATTTTGATGTGGTATTTCCTACTTTATATAAATATTTGTGTCACTGTGTAAAATGGTGTGGTACTCAGCTAATGCAACTTCATGAAATCAGATGATATTCCACTGAAAAATGTTGGTCTATCTGTGTCCAGCTTAATAGACTGAAATGCACATGCTTCTGAAAGCGAGTGTTTGTCATTTTGTGGTCGTCGTCTTGCTTTATACATAGATCCTAAAGATTTTGTGTTAATAAGCATTTTTAAAACTAGTCTGGAGGTTTCTTCTGTAATCTTGTAGTTGTTTTTGTGTTATGATGGGGAAGAAAAGACTTTGGGAAAAGGGATGAAGCTGAAGTGTCATTTCCAAAAATGGTGGTAGAGTAGTCGAAGATGGAATAATTCACCTCAGAACTTGATCATTGGCCAAGTCTTGCGAATGAAAATTACAGTAAGGCAAAATTATGCATAACAGCAATCTACTTCTTACATTTTGGGAAAACCTATCACTTGGTCAATTATGTTTTTCAATAAACTTATGCTTTGAAAATGGTGCCAATCTGCCTGCATATTTCTTAAGCTTGGAAGAATGGAGTGTGTGATTCTGGAAGAAAACCCAAACCATCCTGCCTTTACAGGCAAATTACTACAAGAAGGTTTTAGGAGATTTAGCTCATCAATAATAAAAGACAAAGTGACAAAACAGTGGTATCGCTTAAAGCTGGTTTGTGTTTACAAAAAAAAATAAACAGTATGCTTATTTCAGACAAGGCTATTTCTCCCGTGATACCTGTATTTTTAAGCAGACTACATGAAGGTTGTACTAGCTCCTATCTCTGCAAGCATCGCTTTTCTACAGGTGAAATCAGTCAAACAGTGGTAGTAGAACCATTTATTATTTTTTTATTCTCACTGTGGAACTGTTTTGGTGCTTAAGGATATAGTATAGTTAAAGGCAGTGTTTCCAGACCACTACCTTCAAAGAGCCACTAGTGTAAACTTTTACCCTTCACCGAGTACTATGCTGTAGAGGTTTGTAGAGCCACCTCTCAGGTCTTTGAATGTGTGTCCATCCCACAAACTCAGTACTGCTGACAAAAGTTTTATATTGGACTTTCATCTCCAGCCCCCAAGTATTGAATTAAGGTTGCTTTAAAGCCAGTTCATTCAGATATGAATGAACATCCCAAAGGTTACAAGCAACAAACTTAATCATGTTTTCTTTTTTCCTTAGTTTCTGGCTAGCATTGTGTTGCTTATGCAACAGATGAAAAGCTCTACTTTGTTACCTACTAGTAGTGTTTAATTGCTGTGCTAGTAAGTGTTTGGCAGCTAGGAAGTCTGGAAGTACACAGAAAAGTGAACCTTAGTGCAAAGCTGGCTATTTATTTTCCAAAAAGGGAATTTGTTTCCAGTACACCTTCTGCAATTCTGAATAGCTCTACATTATGATAGGGCAGAGGAACCTTGAAGTCAATTAGGATGTTGTGGGAGGAGATCTTAAACCTATGTCTGTTGTTGCTTGTTTAGTCACACTACTGTGCTTTTAGGGGAGGCAAAAAAGGTTCATCTGGGTTTTGTTAGGTATGTTTTGATTTTTCTTTCAACTTGCTGTTAAATAACACTGAAACTTAAGTTTTACGTAAAGATTTAAATAACTTAAATCATTTATCAAAACATTAGAGCATAAAGGTATCTAATTCAACACTGCCAAAAAAATCACAAATACCATTTTAATAACTGGTTTCACTTTGCTGTTTAATAAGAAAAGTATTATTTTATTTTCAGTCTTCCACCCTCTGTCTCAGGAGAGTGAAATACTGATGCTGTTTTTTCTAAATGGGCAGTTCCTTAACTGTTTGATAGCATACAAAATACAACCCCTGCAGAAACTGCTTAATAACAGATCTTTTGCAGTGGCACGTCTGATTTGTATAAAACATTGCAGTAATTGGCTTCCTTGGTACTGTCAGAGTGAATTTTAAATGAAAGTGACAGTAACTAGTCCAGATTTTTTTTTCATTTTGTTCAGGGTAAAACTATTAAACAGTATGTGACTTACTGGTTTTATTGCTTTCAATTAGCAACCCAATTTTATACTCTTTAATTATTATTTAATTGGATTGCCCCTTTACACTCAGAGCCTGGCAGCCAAATCAGCTGATTTAGTATTTGGCACAACTGAGGGGGTGAAAATTTCTTCCATAGATCTTTCTCTGGAGGATATGTTACTGCCAGCATAGAAACTCTTCTCTGGAATTGGCAAATCTGCTTTAATATCTCCTTTCTAGCCTCTAAATTCTCACCCTCTTGTTTGTGCCCAACTCTGAATCCACTATTTGAGTGGTCGTTATAACTTGAGGGGGCTGAAGCCTCCAAAGTAAAGCATTAATACAAAATGTAACCAGATAGGACATACAAACAGTTCTTAAATTAGATTCAAAAAGGTAATGTTGGTATCTGTGTAAGTTGCTTAGGAAAGTGTGTAAGTTGTCCCTGTAACTGTTCCAAGAGATTAATTGTCATGCCCTTGCATGTTCTTAGTGGAGGGGGAATTAGCCTTGTAAACTGACCTTTGAGAGTAAACTAGAGGACAAGGCAGGGGTTGGGGATGCTTTTAGAAAGGGACTGGAAGGGAGAAAAGAAGAGAAGGGAAAAGAGTCAATGGTTTAGGGGCTGAAGGAGAAGTAGCACACTGAAGCCTTGCTGGGCTGGGAGAAGAGGCCCTTTCTGAGCCTTCAGCTACAGCCCTCTCCCCTCCCCTGGCAGAAAGAGGAGGCAGGAAAGCACTAGCAAAAAAAAATGAGGAGGAAATAGGAAGGACATGTTGCTCTCCTGTTACCAGTCCTGGATTCAAAACGTGGATAACATCATCCTCTCTGGAGCCGATTGCATGTGTGGGCTTAAAAAAAAGTCCACCATCTGGTGGCTGGGCTTCTTTTTTTGTCAGCTTCTGCCTCCTCTGTAAACTGTGTTGGGAGTGGGGAGGGAGGGCTGTTTATATCGATGTTAAATCAGTTAGTAGAGGAATCTTTTTTAACCTTCTTCTGTAATCCTCAGGGTTAAATGTTTTCAGCTCATAGTTCAGTTGCAGTTATTTGTAGCTGGCATTCACATTTGCTCTGTAATTCAATTTAGATGATGCTGCTTGGCCCAAATTAGAGCAGACTAGTACAAAGAGCTTGGTGCGTGTAGAAACCGACCACTAACTCCCTAGTTAAGGTCATCCAAGCAGAGTTGTAAATATTTCCCTTCAGTTTCAAGGTATAGTTATCTGGCCTGAATTCACTCATGGAACTGTGATTTATACTGTCAGATCTTATTTGTCAGATTTCTCAACTACTGAAAATGCTGAGTAACAACCTTATTGTCATAACAAAAATACTGTAATATTCCAATTAATCCTTGTGGTTTCAGTTCCAGCTGTTTGCCAGTTATTTATTTATTAGAGACTGTTTTCTGAATAGCTTCCAGCTACACATTCTTCGGAGAGAGGAGATTTTATTCATACATGTATCTACTTATAGGTGAGGAATTTGAAACTGGAGCATGAACAGGAGAAAAACAAGATCTTGTCAGAAGCATTAGAGACGCTAGCTACCGAACACCATGAACTAGAGCAGTCTCTGGTTAAGGGATCTCCGCCTCTCAGCATCATCAGTGAAGAACAGTTCTATGATGCTGTTTCAGGTAAGTAATGATGTCTGGAATGTGAGTGTGTAGCCAGCATGTGTGTGGTGAATGTATTGCGAGCGGATGAGGGGCTGGGAACAGTCTCACTTTAAGTGAAATCTCTGCCTTTCTAACGTGGAACTAATTTTAGGAGAATGCTTCATGTGCTTTATGAGCGGGCCTCTAATAAAAATTTGCCTGAGTTCACCTGTAAAATTATATTGTTTCACCTTAGCATGACAAAAAGTTATAAAACCACAGGGCGGTCATGAAAGGTCTGATTGCTTGGGTGTCTACGCCCTTTTTTTAAATAGCAAAACTTAAGGCTCCTATTTTAGGAGATGTAACTGTATTTGGTAGCCTTCTGACTTGCTTTCTCCATGGTGGTGTGTGTTTTTTCTTTTGTTGTTAAGATCGGTCCATAAAAATCCCTAGTTTTGAGGGACAATGAGGTTAAGAAAGGCTTGTTCTATTTTACCGTTGTATACCTTAAGTGTCACAAGTGGAAGAAAAGGGTGAATCAAAATCCTGCGTGCATTTCTGAAATATCTTTTCTTTCCCTGTCTCCTCTTCGGTTTAGTATCTTTCGTATTTTCATGTGCAGAACATGCAAATAGTGATTTTTTTGAAAACTCTGAACCATGTATGATTACAACATGTGTTTGTATTGAGAGGCTATACATAGTGCAGCTCAATAATAGTTCTAACTGGGTGATCCTGCAGTATACAGCTGTCTACAACTATGAAAGATCTGGAAAAGCTTGAGGGTGAACATAGTCTAACTGTAGCAGATAATTAGGTTGTGATGGTATACTTCATGAGCAAGTATGGGGTTACTTTTTCTGCAAGCTGAACTGTCTGGTGCTTCTGACAGATGGGAAAAGTAGTGTTCCCAGAGTCCTTGATAGGTGTTCTGCAGTGCACAACTTAAGCAGAGAATAAAAAACGGCAAAGTGGAGTCTATGCTCAAGTATAGCACTAGCACAGGAACACAGCAAATCAACAGCAGATTTTGCTGCTTGCACAGTAACAAATTTATTAAGCCTTCAAGGAGGAGAAGGGATTGAGGAACACTAGAAACAGGTTCTTCAACCAGAACCAAAAGAACAATTCTGCTGAAAGGCCTCAGGCTCTTTTGCTTGTCAAAACAAAGCAGAGAATAGTTGTTTATCTGGTGCTGCTGGAATGTAGTCTCTCCAGCCAGGCTTGCTTTATGTATATGAGAGAATACTATTTAAAGAGCTGTTAGTCTATACATTTCATAACTGACCCAGTCTCTAAATCTTCTTGAATGAAAGTGTCCAAAGCCTCCTCTTTAGCTGGGAGAGGTGGTGTTTTTATCACTTGAAGCTGCAAACAAATCACATTGAGTGCATTTGTGTAGCTGTGAAACTTGTTGAGTGTGTATATATGTGTATATATATACACACAGATATATAAAAAACATATATATGTCAGTTCTCTCTCCTTTGGGAGAAGTTACTTGGCATAATTCATCTTGATTGCAATTTAAATAATTTTCCAGGACAGACTCACTTTCTTGACTGTCTGTCAACTTCATCAGACTTGTGTTAGATTCTCTTTTCTAGGTTGTTCACGTTCAGTGTTTTGCAGTGATTAGGGTCCTCTGTGTCTCTGAAGCCACATGTTTGGGGGAAGGGCACTCTGATTATTTTTTTGGGGGGGTGCTAGAGAAAGGGAAATATGACACATTTTCCTGGCTGCTGGATGCACATTATGACTTTCACTGTAAGCACAAAAGGAATTAGGTTTTTGTGGGTGTGGTTTGGGGTGGGTTCTTCTCGCTTATCACTGGGATCCTGGTAATACTTTCTAACCCACTTGCTTTTCTGCTGTGTCTGTGGAGTCTCAACTAGAAGGTTTCTTGTCTCTGTATGACAAGAATACAGTGAGAGCAGAGGAGTCAGGCATATATGACACTGGCTCAGAATTTGGGAATATGGGTCTTCTTTCTTGGGCTAATGAGACAGGAGATATGATCACAAATATTTTCATAACAAAGAGCAGTGACTAGGCCTAATTGTCAGAAGCTAAAAATTTGTATCTCCAGAAATCTAAACTACTAGGACTTTGTCTTCAAAGCTTTTGCTAAACCTCATTTGCAATCTGATAGTATTTTATTAAGTTAAATAATACTGATTTTTGATAAATAGGCATATTCATGAGTTATCTTACTAGGCTATGTAGGAGACTGAGCAAAAAACAATGTGTTTTAACAGGGTGGTGTGACAAGTTATAATGTCTGTCAGGGAAAAATGCCGCTACTTTGAGAGTATTTTTTCTGTTAGGATACCATCTTTTTCTAGTTACAGTTCTCTGAATTTTTAAATCCTCACTGTAGGAGTGAGTTTAGAAGTGCGAGTATTGCATAACTAGGCTTGCACTTTGAGCTGAAGAATCATTAGCTTTGACTTGACAGCTTGAAAGAAGAAGCCACTGCTGCTTTTTTCTTTTGTTTTTTAGAAGAGCATTGTCTGCATATTAGACACTTCTGCTTGTTTACTCTCAACAAAAGTATCACTACCTGTGACAATTCAGAGCAATGCACGACTTTTCAAACAGGTTTTTGAACAAGAAGTGTATTAGAAAGGATATGTTCACAGCAGCAGCTACTTGTGCCCCATTACCATGCTCTGATTCACATTGTAGAGCAATCTGATTGCATGAACCAACTAACCAGACTCCTGAATTAAGCTGAATCGGAAGGTACAGTCCAGTTGCTATTGGACACTCAGTCCATGGTTGGAGAGGAGAGCTAATCTGAAGAGAACACCACTAGAAATGTATCTAGTTCGGGTGTCAAGTCCTCAGCACCATCTGTTTGGCTTGCAAATCTGCTCCAACTGAGCCATGCTACCTGCTAATGTTGGCATAGAGTAAATTGGTCACTGATAAGTGTGTATTGTGTAGTTCTGTTTGTAGAAATTGTGGGCGTAATTACAGAAATACCCTCTTTCTTTTCCAAAACTGGAGTGAGGAGAACGTTTGTAATGTGGTAAGATTTCTTACTGAAGTAGTAGTTTATTTGCTGAAGTCTCTCCTCTTTTTATTTTTAAGTGATGCTGTTATCAATGCTTTCTGACTGTTGTGGTAATTCCTAAATCCCTGCAATGGGAGAGCAGTAGACACTGAACATGAAAGGAAGAACCTACAGGCAATGGGAGTTATTTGTATTACCAAAGCGTGGTATCCAGTGTTAAGAACAGCAAAGTTAAGGGTGTTATTAATCTGAACTCTGATAGCAACAGGTCAGTTAACAGTGCTTCCTGGTGTGCTGATCCTCTTGTCATGGGAGTGGTGGAAATGTGTAATTAAACTCGGTAGCACATGCAGTGCTGCAGCTCTCAGTTTCAGGATTGAATGCTTAACATGTGTCAAACTCTTCTATGTTTAAAGCAGGGTGGGGCCGGGGTGGGGGGGCATTGTGGAAGGGAAGAAGTGCTAAATAAGTAGCAAAATTTAGTAAGACTAATGGCATCTCCTGGAGAGCTGGAGAAGTTATTAGCTTTGATTAATTATACAGACCTCAGGAAGCATATGAAAACAATACAAATGCAGAGTCCATCCAGAATGCTGAAAAATGGCTAAGCAGGTCAAGAATTAAAGGGTGAAGATACTTGATTTTTGCCTTGCAGATAAGATTCCCTGATTATATGCAAATTGCACACCCAATTTGGGAAGAACTTAAACTGCCCTGATTTTCCTCTTTAATGGGTTTTGTCTGAGAGGTGGGGTTTTTCTGCAAACACAGTTTTTGTTTGTGTTGAGGGGGGTATTGATGGTTTTACATAGATGCAATCTTACTATAAAAGCAGTTATTTAGCTATAGGAATACTTAGATTATACTAAAGCTAACCTGTCATAGTACAGCTTCAACTGTTGTGTGCAACTAACAGGTGCTGCTTTTATAAGTAAAGCTCCTAAATGGTACAAGAAGTAGTAGACTAGTTCTGTTGCTTTTGCTCACTTCCTAGTTTTTCTCCAGTTATCAGCTCACTTAAAAGTAAAAAATTGTACAAAAAGCGTAGAAACTTACTGCGCTTCCTTCCATGTGTAGGGTAGTTTGTCGAGTGTCTTTTTTTGAACGTGTACCAAAAATACTCCACAACATCTGCAATAACACTGCTGCCTGTGGACTTCTTGCCTTGAATATAGTTAATGAATTCAAGTATCTTAGAGAGAGGTGGGAAACACCTGGTCAGAATTCAAATCCAACCTTGCCAGTGGTTAAACACTACCTTTCTCAGGTGTATTTATTAACCAAATACCTTGGCCAAACTTTTCTATCTGGAACTGAAGACTTACCAGTTGTTGCAATAGGAGATCAACTTCCCTTGAGTTAAGTTTCTGCCATTGCTTTTGCTGTTTCCCCTTGCTCTCCCACTCTTGCAAAATGTAGCTGGTGTTTTTACTGTTACCCTGACACTTCAGGTTTTGTGAGCTGCAGTGCTTCCTAGTCAGCCTGGTCTTGTCTCAAAGATCACTTAAAAATTCTGGCTTCTGAACAGGGACTCTTATTCCTTCTCCCCCCTCCTCAGCCCACACCCCCTTAAGTTCAGTAGGAAAAAAATCTCATTTTCTCCTAGTCATCTGTTTGACAGCTGCTCTGTAGCAACTTGTGAATATAAATCTTTTTTTTGCAGTGATGGGGGAGTATGCAAATCTTAATTCAGAAAAGAGTTAGCTGCAAGTACACAGGGAAAAGCTCAGTCTGAGTTGCCTGTTGATCTGTGCTCACAATACAATACTAGGCTTGTTCACCCTGACACCTAAACAAACTCTCAAGGCTTGTTAAGCTCATTGGGTCAAAGGAGGTAGCTGAGGTTTAGGGATTGGAGATTGGTATCTTTGGTGGCAGGAGCTCTTGTAGACATACTTTTCAGTGAGAGCCATTTCCCAGGAAAATGGGCGAGATGTCTCTAGAGAGCAATTTCTTACAACAGTGTCTGGTTTCATTCTTCTGCTGTTACTTATTATATAGCATGCTCTTGTATTAAGTAAGGCAGGTGCCCTGGAGAAGGCTGGCTGGTCAGTGTCTACAGCTCTGGAGAGGTTTGCAGGTGCTGGCCTCAGTCCAGCATAATTGTCTCTCAGCAGTGTGAGGCCAGCATTAGGAGAACTGATCATGTGTAGTGTTTAGAAATCCTTGTTATACTGAGAAGCATATCAGAGTGGTCAGCAGTTCTGGTGAAGCTTACCTGTTCTTCCCTGTCCACCTCTGGAGTCCTAGGTCTGTTGCAGAAACTCTAATTGAGGGAATTGTGTGTCTTGACTCTTGTCTGAAAACTAGACAGTCCTGGGTGGTACAGAAGAAGAAAGGAGCCTTACAGGAAGCAGACTCTGCTTTATGTTGCAGGGTTTGCTTCATGCTTTTCTTGTCACGATAACTGTTGGCACAGTTGATCAGCTCTTTCAATAAAGAGGTGGAATACTTACCTTGAAGGGATTTATAGCTTGTCATGTAGTCAGCATGCTGAGGCCCAAGCTGTGTTACACTGCTAGAGTGTCTCTTCCTCTGTGATATTTGGATACACAACAGTGTTTTGCTGACTACCTGGGCTTATGATCTCTGGAGAAATCTGTATTTTATGTAATGGGCTTGTCCCCAAGTAAAAACCCTTCTCCTTATCCTACTTGTTATATACAGTACCCACCAAACTAATGCTTTGATATGTTATATCATAATTTGGCACGGAACTAGACTGACAAATTTGGAAAAACTTGTGAGTAGATTCTCTGGAGTGCCAGTCCACTTCTTTAACATATCCTCAGTACCAGCTGGCAGTTCTTTTCATTCCCTAGCAACTGGCTTAATTTCAGTACTGTCTTGACAAGGATAGGGATGGATGTTTTTAATGAAAGCAAAGTTCTCCTTTATGCTTCTAGATCTCACTCTCTCTAGAGAGGATGGAGACATTGTGGCACAGCCCATCCATTCATCAGGATTTTGTCCTGTTCTTGACCTTTCTGTAATCTGGATGTAGTAGAAAGTCCTCTTGTCACTGTTCCCTTCACCAAAACAACATATAACTTACATGTTCTGGGGAAGCTGCTGGCATCATTTTTTAAGAGAAGACAAGAAAGCACCTGGCAATGGACAGCTGTGACTGAGATATTCTTTCAGATGGACTACTGCTTCAGCAAGTTTTGATTACTAGTTTTGAAGTAGAATCAGTGTGTGAGAGAATGACTAATTTTGCAATTATTTCTCTGGGAATTTGCAGCCAAGAGCAGTAGCATATGCTGAAAGTGGTACGTAGCAGGAATGGTGTCTACGACAGTTTAGGTTTGTTTTTTTTCAGAAGTGGTGAGGCTTGCATTAAGCTATCTACCATTCAGTGTTGTACCTGGTTTCTGCTAAAGGATTTCCCAGATGGGATAGAAATTGGTGCATCTTCACTTGTCTTTAGCTGTTTCATTGCTTCTTGGAACTTGCAATTAGATAATCTTTTGACAATCTTGTCAAGTTTGAAAGAAAAACACGAAACAAAAATACAACCTTTTGCCAGGAAATTTTTACTTTGTGATTTGGGGCAAGACTGTGTCTTCTCCAGAGCCGGTCAAGCACTACCTGACCAAAACACTGGTTGGAAATAAGGTGGTGTCATTCTTGTTGTTGTTTTTTAGTTTTAGGTGTGATATGGATTATACTATTAACCTACCTTCCAGAGTACAAAATTTATCTTACTGATTGGTGAGCTTATCATTTAGACTTTGCTGGGACTTACGTGGCTAATGTAATCCACTGCATATGATACCTCCTTCTGTTCTTCGATACTTGTTGCATAAGTTGGGAAGTGAAGGTTGCTGAACAGCACCGAGTGTCTAAGAATTTAGACCAAACTGAAATCTTATATAGGAGGAGTCAATACTTGAATGTTGAGGTAACTGGTATTTAGTTAAGTGAGATACTGGCACCTACATGACACTGGCACTTGTCCTAAGCAAGTTATAGTAGCTTCAATTTAATAAAAATGTCAGATTTTGGCTCTGTTTGATAGAGGATTTTTAATCTACTGTTTGTGCTTTTCTCATGATCTCTTTAGCCTATATCTAGATGCAGAGCTGCAGCGGTCTGTGGCAGTGCTTGTTACTTACCAAATGGATGCTGTCATCAGGACACAGTAGCCTACTTAGGTTTCAGTTTTGCACAAAGAGGGAAGATCTGTTAGTGACTGAAGTCTAGCACAGGCTGTAGATTCATTAACATGCACCTGCTCTTTTGCAGATTCAGAATCTGAAAAATCATTAAGTGGGTTTGAAACAACAACAGCCTACTCATTAGAGGACAGCATGGATTCAAAAGATACAATAACTTCAAGCATGTCTGAAGAAAAGGTTTGTGGCAGTGGGGACTTGCTGTCTAACGGAATCAAAAAACACAGGTAGGATGTTGCCCGTTTTTAAGGTATTATAATATGCATTAATGGTGAGTAAAAGACCACAGGAATCTCTGAAAAGCTAACTGTAAAAACTTTAAAAACTTTGTTAGGGGTGATTGACAAGTAGTTGGTTGTGCTATGATTTTTATAAAGAATATTTTTCCAAGGCTAGTGTGCTCCTTTGCATCTTGGTTTTTGGTGATCAAATCTGAATAAGTAAAAATAAAATATAATGTGCTATGTAAAAATGAACACACTTGTTTTTTTAATAGATTTTAATGAAATCTATGTGGATTTTAATTCCTTCATGTATCTTTAATGACCTATGCCTCCTATTGCCTCTTTAATTTCCAGTCATTTGATCCTTCTATTGGTATCAGGAATGAATGAAAAATATTGCTAGCCTGGCATCAGAAACTCAAATGTGAACAAAGGGAGTCTTATTCTAAAAGTCTCATCTAAGTTTTATGTGCTTATTTTGTGTTGTCAGATGATCCATTTTTGTTTTTTTCCTTGCCAATAAAGGAGGACAATGGGTCTGGAGTTAATGAGATGTAATAGACACCGGTATTCTCGAGTTTCAGTGAAGGGGCAATATAATGTTTGTGCTACAGATCAAGCCAGACTTCTGTGTGTTTCAAAAAGACTACTTTGGGAGTGTTTTGAATGTGTGGAATGAGGATGGAGACACCAGATTTCTGTAAAAACAGGAAATTCATATTTAATTTTACAGAAGCAAGCAAGACATGCTTTAATTACTTGGTATCTTAAATAGTTAAATTCTAGGGACTGTTGAAGTATGTGGTAAGGTCAGAGACCTGATGTTTCAAGGTTCAACCTCTGCATGTGTATCCCTCCCATACTAGGCAAAGACTAAGGCAAATGAGGGCTTGGGTGGAGTAACAGTAACCGGGTGGTTTGGGAAGGTAACATAAAGTAGCTGACTAAGCATGTTGCTCTGTGCTCTTGTGCTGTTGGCAAGGGTGGTATTTATGGCCTTGGCTGAGTGCCTTTCCTAATTAGAGCAGGAAGTTCAGGGGTGGGGGAAGCACTAGGTGAAGGTGGACATCTGAGTTGCACTCATGGCCTTGGAAAAATGAGGAGAAAGGAGGCAATTCGTGATAAACATGAAAATGACGATGCATGTTGACATGCATTGTCTTGAAGAGGTTTAACAGGAGTTGATCTTCTGTTTACTGTAAAGAAGAAATAACTTGGCAAGTTTCCATAGTGCTGCACTATGTTGTCAGAACTGTAGGGAGCAGGTGACTGGAGGAGCATTTAAGATCTGCTCATTTTATATAGGGGAATGAAGAGTAATAAACAAGTACCTCTGCGTAAGTTATTTGAGTTGTGTGTCTTTTAGTAGTAAAGAGAGAATAGGATGTTGGAGTAAAATGAGTGCATAAATCGGCTGGCTGCTGATTTACTGCTAAACAAAAGTGGAAACATCTGTTTTGCATATAAATAAGAATGTATGGTCGTATTTTATGTGACTAAATAGCTATAGAGCACATTCTAGGTTGAGCTGTAATGTCAAGCTTTTTTACATGGCACCTTGGTGACACATTGGGATTTGTCCACAAATATATGGATGCAAACTGTTTCTCCCCAGAGCTCAGCCAATTTAAATTTTACCTCCAAGGAACCTTCTCAGGGGATGGGAGTTGTGTGGTGTTTCTAGCCTAATTTCTGAAGCTCTTGGTGGCAGCGATGTTTGGCCTGGTACAGGATCTGTTTGCACTTCTGACTTCAGAACTGTTACCTACCTGGAGCTGTTGGCTCTTTTGTGCCTCTTGTGGTTTTGGGGCTCGTTAGAGGGCATATGGTCAAATAGGTATTGTCTGTGATGCCACCTGTGTACTTTTCAGAGCAGAAACCTTAATTTCTTGATGCTGTGCAAAGTGAGGGGGTCAATGTTTTGATAGCACTTAATTCCATCCTTACACCCTTGGGTTTGCAGTAACTTTTTTGTTTAACTTACATTTGTGTTAACCACATGGAAGCAAGTCACTTAAAGAATAGACCAGATTAATTTCTTTTGCATAAAATCTTGACATCTTCCTGTAGTTCCTCAGATAAATAGAGGATCTGCAGCTGCATTTGGGTTGAGAGTACCTAATACTGTTTAGCATATAAACTATCAATAAGACTATTTCCTACCTTCACCTAGAAAAGCTGAGTTCTAATTTGCCTCTCTTTTGAGTGGTGAGGGTTTTGCACAGGGAGGTGGAGGTCAGTTTTTGATGGCGGGGGTGTGTGTGTGTTTTGGTTTTGGAGATGTAGGAATAAATCTGTTGGTTCAGAGGAATTAAGTGTTCAGATGTGCATATATAGATAGGTGAAGCCAGTGCCACTTATCTGCTGTTTTGTTCTGATTTTTTAAATGTAGTTTGTATCCTACTGATTGCTTATGGAGTGTTTGAAAGAATGTGGGTGATGTGACTTCTTGTAGTTTAGGTTGGTTTGAGACTGGACTTAATTTTTGAAAAATTTTTGGGAGAGGACTTGAGAGAGAAGAAAATAGTGCATTAAATCTGGAAGCATTCCAATCACTTCTTTTTAAGAGGGAAATTTTTTTTTTAAGTTCATCTCAGATTAAAAAAGAAAAAAGGAAACAAACCACCCCTGCCCCCGCCCCCCCAACCCCTTTGTGCAAAAATGTTCTGCAGTACCTGCCAACATTTAACATCCGTTTATCACTGTTGTTTCCCTCATATTGCTGAGGTTTTGTAGTCAGCTTTCTCTTTGGCCGCCCCCCCCCCCCCCCCCCCCCCCCCCGGGGGGCCTTTGAGAATGCAAATGTGTTTATGTTTGGCTTTTTGGGAGCCAGGAGGTTATTTGATCAGGTTACATGAAGAACAAGCTAAACATGCCTTTTTCATACCATATATCTTCTTCCCTGCAAGATTCCTGTAGTAGCTGATCTACTATAGATAATGCTTAGAAGAAGTGTTTTTTGTTTAAGTGAATGATCTTAAATGCATCTTATCTGTTCTACTGCACAGAAATTCCAGCAGATGTGTTTGTAACTTAAAGCTAAATTGACTTCCTGAGTTGTTTCTAAAATTGACATCTGGAAGGAAATTTTTGCATTCACAAACCTTTCCCTTGAACACAGGGAGTGTGTCAAGGTTAGTGGGCCTTATGTCTTGGCTGCCTGTCATTTTTCCACATGTCCTTACATGTCTCTGGGATCTTTCCTGGTGGCTTAAAACTACTTTGTTTCTTCATTATGTGTGTGTTACATGGAGAGAAGAACTGACTCCCATATCAGGTTTGGCTGATAGAAGTAAGAAATATGGAAGAATGGCTGAAACTGAATGACAGATTTCAAGTAATTAAACAAACTGAATGGAGGGACAGGTTAACTTTAATGAAAAAATGCAATCCCTGTGTGTACTTCAGCAAACTAGAGGCACTGAGTGTGTTTTACATGCAGAAGGGCTTACTTAAACACAAATAGCCGCTCTACTAACTGCCTTCATTAAAGAAAACACATAAAAAAAAAGTAAACACTGCAAACAAAGGTAAGAGTGAATACTTGATGGACACTGTCCTCTCCTGGACATTTGTATCAAAGCATCCACAGAAGTATTTTATACTTAATATTATTCAAGATTATCTGCTTCACGAAATGTTGTGTATCAGTGGAAAATCAGAGTAGGGAGTGAGTGATCCCATGTTAGTCAATTAAAATAAATCCTCCTACCCACTCATCCCCTGAATGGGAGCTGAGTAAAACAAGTCAGTGTTAGGCTATTAGCTACCAGCTAACAAAACATAGTTTGGTACCCTGAGGAGTTCAGGCATGTGACTAAGTTTTTCATTGGATGGGGCTTGTTGTATTTTAAGGAGCATTTTTTTGGTTTTGTTCTTTCTGAAAACTGAAACATCAGCCCTGGTAAAGGTGTTTCAGTAGCAGGTAAGTATGGGAGGTAACACAGCAAATAGGGCTACTGAAACTAACAGCTTAGCCTGAACAGATTTTTTTAATTTTTTTTGTTCTCTTGGCAATGTTTCTGTGTATCAGAGAAGTGAAGGAGGCAGCTACAGCCTGTTCACACTCTCTAAAAAAGATGTTGCTTTAGCTACTTTGAGGGGAGACAAGACTTTCTTGGTTAGGAGGGCAACACTACCACTTAGAATTAACTGAACTTTGAAACTCAATTAGTTCATGCAGTTTGAGTGAGCTGTAGGTAATTCTTAACTAGTGATAATTTTTCTCACTGGTAATAGCTTCATTATCCAAACACAGATTTTAGCGTTGTGGACAAAGGGCTTTGGCCTATATTTATACCTTTCTATAGGTAAATCGGATTAATAGTTGAGCTGGTCAGTAGCAGTAAGAAAATGGAACAAAATCTGTGCCTGATTTCTCATAAAGCTGAGAAATACAGGCTGTATTACACAGCCTAAATGTTGGTCTTGAAAGTATGTTTAAGACTTGCTTCAGGATATGTCAGGCCCATGTAGAACAGGCTGCTGTGTTCTCTGTTCTCTAATGATGCTGCTTTTTCTGTTGTTCCTGAGGGCTGATTTTAATACAGGCAATAAATGTCATGGCCCTTCATTGTCAGTATAAAGGTGACTAGCAAAAAAAAAAAAACCCATTGTTTAACCCTCAGATCTGTTCAGACATAGTGAACATACCTGTGTACCTACTTGGAAGGAACTTACTTTTTCTTACAAAGACGCAACTAAATATCTTAATGGTGACATTGTGAAAATACTTTTCTGATAACTGATGTAGAAGTTTTCTTCCACTGCTCTCATGCAAAAATGAATGGAATGGTTCTGGTTCTGTTTTCGGGGAAATTCAGGTTTCTATGCAGGTAAAACAGTTTAAGTGCTTCAAAGTAGCACTGTCATTCCCCCTTGGTTTTTAGTTTAAAAATTGGAGAACTGTTACTTTCAAAAAAGAATATTTGGGTTTCTTAGTCATGGTAAGTAACGGAAAACTTTTCTTACTTCTGCTTTCTTCCCTATTCCTTTCTGCAGAACAAGCTTGCCATCTCCGATGTTTTCCAGAAATGACTTCAGTATCTGGAGTATCTTAAGAAAATGCATTGGAATGGTAAGTAACCAGAAAGCTATGATAAAAGACATGAAGTGATTGTTTCATTTGAGGCCCAAATGAAAACTTGTTGGGGAGAGGGATTTTTTTTTTTAATTTGCTGCTTACACTTTATTTGCTTTCACAACTCAAAGGTAAGACTTGGACAGAGCAATATTCCTTCAGTAAAAGCATTTTCTCTTGATTTTAACCCTTAAAGTACTTTGTGGTAGCAAAACCTTTTTGACTGTGAAAAAACCAAAACCCGAAAAACAACTACCCTAATTTTGCTCTTCTCCCTTCCCCTTAGTATCTCAGTCTTTTCCCCTGTGGTGTTACTGGCCAGATGGTGGCCAGATCAGAGGTTAGCTGGTTGGCACATAATCTGCTTCCAGCTAAGGTTGAATTGAGAAGAGTTCTCTCCACTATATCCTGCAATAGGCTGAAAGTACTTACTGCTGATAAACCTCTGTCAGCCTGTAACAGTAGCCTACAGAAGGGAATGTGTGTGTTTAGTTGCTGTTGTTTTCTCCTCCTTCCCTTGCTGTAGTTAGAAACAGCATCAAGCAATGAGATGTGGAAGTGCTGGGGAATGCTTGTATCAGCAGCTCCAAGTCTCCTGAGTTGTTGTGAAGCATCTGAGGCTTCTCACAGTGGCTGTAGTGGAAAAGTGTTATAACCTTAAAATACGAACAGCAGATTGAAAGCCTGTCTGGCATAAGGTCCGTGCAGGAAAAAAAAAATCCATAAAGGTTGTAATTCTGCTTTGTAGAGATTGCTGCGCAGAAGTTGGGGGGTGGTGGTGGTGGTGCAGAACTTGAAGTGGATTGTACCAAAGTGTCTGCCAAAGCTGTTAGTGCCAGATGCTGCTATTATGGTTAAGAACAGTGCTGTTCACTGCACACGTTGCCAGTGGTCATACTATATGCTTTTAATTTGCTGCTGCAGGCAATTTAAAATATTGCTATGTTACGCATTCAGAGGGCATGCTTTGTAAAAATGGGAAAGAGAATAAGCAGCATCAAAACTGTAGGACTTCTTTTAAGTTTTTATTCCTGTTACAAAAATTGCTTTTTTCTTCAGACTACAGAATTTCTGGTTTTACTCCTGTGCTGCCATGTTTCCCTGTCCTTTCTCAGTCCCTTCCCCCTGCCTGCCCACCTGCCTCCAAAAAAGATAATATGTTTAAGTAATTAGATGGCCTATATCTATTTTAAGAGTAATAAATAACTTAGTCTTTAAAAAGGTCATTAATACTTCATTCCATTGTTTCATCTCACCTTCTTAATGCATTTGTTGATAGGAAGTTTGTTTGTTAGATGTTTGGTTTTCTTTTTGTTTTAAAAGTAGCCTTAACGTCATCAACACAGATAGGCTTATCAAGCTCATAAGGGATGTACAGGGTTTTTTCCTTTCAGCATTAGTGGAGCCAGGTCAAGCACATTGCATTAGCACCAAGAGCATCATTTATTTTTGTAATAAGCCAATTACACTTGGGTTACTGCAGGTCGGTGTGTCTAATCATTTGGTTTTTTAACACAAATTTCATTTGTGCATCAGGAGTTGTCGAAGATCACAATGCCGGTTATATTCAATGAGCCACTGAGCTTCCTACAGCGACTTACAGAGTATATGGAGCATACATACCTCATCCACAAAGCCAGCTCACTTTCCAGCACAACTGAGCGAATGCAGGTACTTTCGGTGTGGTAATTTGTGCTAGCTCCTGATGAATGCATTGGGATTTTTTTTTTCATAGATAGTGTTATTATAAGAGGAACTCCTGTAATTTACTGCATGTCAGATTCTTCTATTCATTAACCAATTTTGCTTTATCTAGGGAAAAGTTTTGCTTTTCATAAGGCTTGCTTTTTTTAGCCTTTTGATGAAAGCTGTTCATTCCCCTGCCTTGCAAACAGGACTTCGCTAACCTATTTCAGAAGAATCGTTCTGTAATATACCATGACTGCTGTTGATAATTGATAAAGACTAAAATCCAGGAGATTAACTGTTACTCTTTTGAATAGTGTGTTGCTGCATTTGCTGTGTCTGCTGTAGCCTCGCAGTGGGAACGTACAGGGAAGCCGTTCAACCCATTGCTCGGAGAGACATATGAATTGATCAGGTAATGAACAGAAGATGCACTGAAGAGTGGAGAGTGGTATTCTGTGTAACTGATGTTTCATTAGACTTGTCAGGTGGCTTGCAGACTGCTCTTTGGATTGTAAGATTCCAGCCATTCTCCTAGCAGCTCCTGGAGGCACTTGCAGTACGTGTTGGTGTTCAGCAATGCACCTTACGGTGAAGGGAAACTACTTAACTTCTCAGCTCAGAGCAGGCAAATGAAATTTGCCAGGTTTAAAAGCAAGTTTTATTTACAAAAATGACTCTTTTTTCTGAAACCTTCTGAAATAAAAGATGCATGGTACATAAGGGAGGTGTTAGAATCTTAATAGTCATTATATGAGTGTCCAGAATACAAACAGGCAATGTTAGTCTATTAGCGTGCACCTGCACTTAGGGTGAATTTTTCTCTCAGGTGAGGTTTTGGCCTATGTTTATGCAAAAGTTTAGTAAAGAGGTCACTATCAAAAGTAAACATATTAGCTGATCAGATTTGGTAGTTCTTGTTACCCTTTTACATTATGTCCTCAGTTATTTAGAATGAGGATGTTCTATGTATTAGTTGATCTGTCTTTTTGTTTTTCCTAGGGTTTTAACTAACTCTTGCACTGAGTACAGCAACTATACATGGGTCCAACTATCTCTTTCACCCTGGGGAAAAGAAGTGTGACTTCACTACACTTGATATGTAGATACATGCTTTTGGTTATCTTTATTTTGCAGAGATGATCTTGGTTTTAGACTTCTCTCAGAGCAAGTTAGCCATCATCCACCAATCAGTGCTTTCTATGCTGAAGGTTTAAATAATGATTTTGTGTTTCATGGATCAATTTATCCTAAACTCAAATTCTGGGGCAAGAGCGTGGAAGCAGAACCAAAAGGCACAATGACTTTGGAGCTTCTTGAGTAAGTTGATAAGTAGTAATTGCATAGGCACAGTGGCCACATCCATGATGATTAGTGTGCATTAGAGTCTCATGGCTTAGAAATCAACATGTCTTAACACCCATGTCCTAATGTTTGATGGCAGATCACTTTGGGGGGCAGAGGGGATGAGAAGATGAAAGGAACTGCCATAATTTCTCTTAATATACTGCATACTAATAGTAGCAGTAGTTGGGACTTGTGTCTGTATGTTCTACAGATGCCAGGGCATCAGTCCTACTAAGACTAGCATGCGTGAGTCCTGTTGGCTGTCCTCATGTCTTTCAGTGCTAACAGTGACTGCACTGAAGTGGTAAGGAATTGATAAAATCAGTAGCAATAGGTTAATAAACTTCTTGGGTTTCCTGACTTATTGCCATGTCTATTTCAAGACTTGGTGTGACTTACAGATGATGGTTTGTTGCAGGAGAGACATCCAGTACAAAGATGCAGTATTTTAATTTTTATTCCCATCCCTTAGACACAATGAAGCCTACACATGGACAAATCCTACGTGCTGTGTGCATAACATTATAGTGGGGAAACTTTGGATTGAGCAGTATGGAAATGTGGAAATAACTAACCATAAGTAAGTTAAGAGCATGAGTGCTTTCACTTGCTACAAGTTTGAAGAGGAAAAGCATTTGGAAGTAATTAATGCCCTCTTGTTCTGCCTTTAGAACTGGTGAGAAATGTGTACTAAGCTTCAAGCCCTGTGGTCTCTTTGGGAAGGAGTTGCACAAAGTTGAAGGCTACATTCAGGACAAAAGGTAACAGCTTCATTCCTAACAGGAAACAAATGGCTGCCCTCTGTTTCTTATGGGAGCTGTAGAACTGAATACCTCTAACATAGTCGGTCAAGGGCATGAACCTCCAGCAGGAAGGTTATGAATTGTGCAACATCAATAATGGAGTTTTAAGAGTTGCTCTCAGAAGTTCTTATTTCAAATATTTTTGTCTGAAACGATGAAATAAATCTCTTTAAGTTCCTTTGTAAACTTAGTCTTTTTTTGACAGCAAAAAGAAACTTTGTGCACTGTATGGGAAGTGGACTGAGTGTTTGTACAGTGTTGACCCAGCTACATTTGAAGCTTACAAAAAAAATGACAAGAAAAATGCAGAAGAGAAGAAAAGCGGTAAACAGGTATTAATCACATTAAGAGGTGGTATCTCAAAAGCATGATAAGACAGCTAAATATTTTAGTAGCGTTTAAGAGCATTAAGATTTCTTTTCACTTATTCTGTCTTTCCTAAGAGGATACAAAAGGGATTGGATGAGTACCAGCATTAAGGGATAAAATGCTTTCTCTCTCAAGGATATGTATTGAAACTTCCCAAAACTTGGATTGATCTAAATACTGGCTGGTTCATTACCTGCCTCTTCCTCCTAAGTCACATGGAGGAAATAGCATATTCATTAGTTGGACCATGGTTCTGATGATTTGGACTCCTAGAGGCAGGATAGACTATTTTCTCATCTTGATAGAAGATCATATTTTGCAGCTTTTACAAGGAATTTTTGTATTGCTTTCTATTAAATTTTCACAACCATAGAAATGCTTGCCTCTTTTTCTTTTTTTTTCCTTCCCCTCCACAATCGCATGTTTTTTTCCAGAAGAAAAAAACCCTCATTCTTAATTCTTCCAGATTTTTGGTCAGCAGTATGCTTTTTGTTTAAGGTGGATGTTGATGGTGACAACATATAGCTTGATGAAGAACAACGACTCGCATAGTAGCTTAAAACAGGGATTGTTCCCCTTGGTGACCGAAGCCAGATCTTTGTTGCTTTGGGTGTTGGTAGTTCTTATACTTAAGAAAAAAAGGGACAGAGAACTCTGAAAGCAGTTGTTCCTGTGCAGGTTCAGATTGTTGCTCTATCTAAGATTGCTCCAGTGCTTGTCATCAGGAGAGAGCTAAAGCACTGGGGATTACTGCTTCTCCTCGAGTCTGACCCTGTGAGCTCCAGGGAGAAGGAGCAAAGAAAAACATACCCTGTGTCTTTGTTCAGCTACCACTTTGCATTTTCCAACAATGCTTAAGATGATCCGTGGTTTTCACTTCAAAATGAAGAATCCTATTGCATAAAGCTCAAGCTGCGATGTTGCTCTGACTCTAGAAAAGCAGGCTTTTTCTACTCATTTAACAGAACTATGTCTTTGTGGAAAACTGAAAGCTTTGCAATGCACACTATGAATCAGGTAGTCTTTTGTTGAACATGTATTCCCACTGCCCCCTTGTGTTTGAGGAGTTGATATGGTTTATAGTTTTTGAGCAGCTAGGTGAGCCAAGTCTCATGTATAATGTCTGGATGTGGTTTGTCTCTTCATGGTAGTGAAGGATTCATTCAGACATGAAAGTACCCAGCCTTCCAAACTTCTCAAATTCAAATTTTCAGATTTATTTAGTTGTTTTCCAGCTATTCCTTCGTGCTGCGTTGCTACTAATGAAGAATCACTTCTGTCTCCCTTTAGGAGACCTGCTTGGATGCCAGTCCTTTTGAAAATTGCCCCAGATTTTCCCCCAAATCCTTTTGGTTTTTACAGGAATAAAAGTTAAGGAAAAATAATTTTGCAGGGAGCTAGACAAGCCTTTGTGTGTGCAAAGGTGATATTTTACCAGCATCAGAAGAGTTACAGTAGACCTGGGGTTAGAGCAGGATGATTCCGCTCTGTATGAACTAGAGCCTTTTTTTAATCAAGATGAAGCGTTTCGTGTAAATTTTCAGTGCAAATATATGGAAGAGCGTAATGTAAGGCAACAGCACCTTCCCTCACAAGTGCCTTGTTTACAGATACCAGAGGTCTTGCTTTGGCAAAGTCTGTTACTACCCTCCTTGCAATATACTGAGAGGTTGAGTAGCGCTGAGCATAAAATATGGATCATTGTGGCAAAAGCACATGAAAATCCACTTTTTACCTAGTTCTTTGTAATTCTTATGACCTTTTTAAGATTATGTATCCAACAAGGCACAAATTGCAGTGTGTATTGTAGCCTTTCTATAAAAGTTGGTTTGGAGTTTGACAGCCTGGTATTGATGTGTCTTTGTTTTGATAGAAGGATATCTTTCTGATCTGTTCCGCTTCAAATTCCCGATTGCTGAAAGATTGATCAGTGTCCTTTAAAGGACAGAATGGCAGGTTGCCGGCACAGTTCAGATGTAGTCAACTGAAAGCCCTGTATATCATCCTTATAGCTGAGGGACTGAATCTGGTCTGCATGTTGTTCTGGTTACTTTGCAACCTGTTCATTATTAAAAGCACTGTACCCAAGTGCTCCATAGTGAAACAGAATCCTTAATACTTCCGAATTTTCTTGAGGCGTAACACATGAATCATCTCAGGGGACAACTGAGTCCAGTTTGGGTACTGGATTTTTTTTGCACTAAAACATCTGTCTGTATTATCTGATGCAACCATCAGAGAGCAAAGCTTATTAGCAGCAGGATTAAAGCTGTTGGCATGTAGCCAAAGTGTTTAAAGCATTAGTTGCCTTTAAGTTCAGGTTTACTCTCCAGTGGTCTCTGAAATGTGCTGCTGTTTTTAGCTGTGATAGTGACACCAAGTTTTCTTGGGAGAGCTATGTTCATTATCTAGCTGGCTTTAGTTTAGTATTGTAACATACGCTTGTGTGGCGGAATTAATGTCAGCAGCATTGGACCCCAGCTGCTTTAAAGCTGTGCGTAAAAAGGGTAATGGTTTAGAACTAGTTCAGGTCACATCTACACTGTGACCACCAGTTATTCTCTACTGCCCTAGTAACCCTGGGTGGAGTTTTTCCCTTTCTGCGAAAACCATTTCACAGCGCTGTGGCTGCAGCTGCCTCAGGCCGTGTATGTCAGCCTCATAGGATACCCTTCCCAGAAGCAGGTAATCTAGAATATTCATTTAACGTTTGCAGTTTGCCATTTCAGTAGTGTAGTGGTCAGTGGAAAGGAAGGTTCCTCTGAGCAAAGAGTAATAGCGTAGGGCTTTGTTGTGCACAAACTGAAGGCAGCGTTTGCATTATGTGCTGGCATTTCTTTGATGTGACAGGATGAGGAATGTGACTTCTATTCTTCAACTTTAATGAAGCAATAATGGAGTTAAATATCAGGCATGGAAATACTTGTGTTTGAGGAAACAGTACACCTCTGTGGTGGAAAAATTGACATTTCTTAATGCTTGAATGTCCAGATTGTATCTGTGAGGATGTTGATGCAAGAAACTGTTGGTAGTCTTCCACTGGGAGGGAATTGGGAGTATGTAAGCTATGTTAATGCTATTTTGTAGATGCTTGTCAAGAAGGATAAGTTTCTTTGTTGCTGAAATTATTTACTTTTGATCAAAGAAATAATTTTATGTAAGTTCCAGTGTTGGAATGAATGGGTGTAAACAGTTTATGACTCCAAAGAACTCTTTCTCTTCCCTTTGCGTGCTGCCTTTAGGTGGGCAATACTGAAGAACCAGATGAGATGCCATTGCCAGATTCTGAGAGTGTGTATGTTATTCCTGGAAGTATTTTGCTCTGGAAGATAACTCCAAGACCTCCAAATTCAGCACAGGTCAGCTATGCTTCTGCTTATTGAAAGTGTGTGCTATCCTATTATTCTGTACATTCAACATAAAGCAAATCCATTTGTTGCCTTTTTCATGAACAAGTCTGGATTTGCCTGTTTATTGCAACAAAATTTACCACTAAAACTGTAACTCTATAATGTGGGGTTGGAGGGTTAACTGCCACAGGCATGACTCTAGAGTTAGCGGAATTTCTCTGGAAAATGAGGTGCTTCATGTAGTATGGGGTATGGGCACTTTCCCCACCTCTTCTGTCCACCCTGCTCCCCGCACTGAGGCACCTACCTTGTGAGAAATATCTTCTGAAGGGCTTTATTAGAGGGCAGACACATCCTAGGAGACGCTTGCAAAGCCTGCGTAGCATGAATTGGTGTGTGAAGGGCTGTGGACCTGAAGAGCCAGTGGGTGGAATACAAGGGTATGTGTACAACTGGAAAGACAAAGAATTGGAACAAGAAAAGCTGCTCTCAGTGGGTTAATCAAGGGGGAAATATCTCTACAGAGATAGGGAAAATACCAGTAGGTCTGGAAAAAGATGATGAGAGAAATAGTGCACTGAGTAATTGGTCTGCTTAAACAGAAATGCCAAGGATTGCCTATACTCTGCCTGACAGTGCAGTTTTGCTGGTATCTTGAGTGATTAAATAATAAAAAAGCACTTGGATGTTTGTTTTTAGATAGCAGCTTTCTTGTGTATTAAGACTAGCAGCTAAAGACATTGTAAAGTCACCTTTTATCTTTGTTTCTGAATTTCAGATGTATAATTTTACTAGCTTTGCCATGGCTTTGAATGAGTTGGACAAAGAAATGGAGAGTGTCATTCCCAAAACTGACTGCCGGCTACGACCAGATATCAGAGCCATGGAAAATGGAGAAATAGGTAACTTCAGTTATTGGTAAAGGTGTTTTTATTTTTTTGTGAAAACTGAGGGACTGGGAAAAAAGTGAATTCCACACTCAAGTTGTTAGATGATCTGTTAGAGTAAGTAACTACCCAGAAAGATACCTTCCTCCATGCTGCAAGACAGTAACTCTTTAATACAGCCTTCTGCAGGTTGTGGTACGCTTCTAGTGAAAGGTATGTCACCCACCTGTACTGGGGCTGGTTGGGATGGAGTTAATTTTCTTCATAGCAGCCCATATATATGATGCTGTTTTAGACTGGTGTCCAGAGCAGTGTTGATAACACATTAATGTTTTAGCTGTTGCTGAATAACATGTGCAGAGTCCTAAGACCTTCTCTGTTGCTGGGGTTGGCCAGAGGCTGGGAGGGGACATAGTCGGGAGAGCTGACCCAAACTGACCAAAGAGGTATTCCATACCACCACATAACATCATGCTTAGCAGTAAATTGTGTGTGTCGGGGGGAGGTAGCTGTTGCTTGGAGCCTGGCTGGGTACAGGTCTGCTGGTGGAAGGTAGTAAGTGATTGCATCACTTTCCTCCTTTTTTTCTTTCCCTTCACTTATTAAACTGTCTTTACTTCAACCCATGAGGGTTTTTTTTTTTATTTTGCTCTTTGATTCTCTCCCTTAACTCGTGGGGGTGGATGGGAGTGAACAAGCAGCTTGTGGGTGCTTAGTTGCTGGCCAGGAACCCACCACACCACCTACTTGCTTATGTTCTTCCATATAACCAAGAATCTTAAACTTCACGAAGCTATGCTTTTTATTTAGCTTTAGGCCCTCCGCTGTGCTCCATAGTCAAGCCCTATAATTGGAAACTAGTCTAAGGAGACAATCTCTGAGCATCGAAAGGAAGTATTTCTGAACTTTTCAGTTTTCTGTTGCCATCAGCCTGATGCAAAAGGAGTATTTTGATGTGCCAATTCTGAGAAATACAATCTAAACTATTTAAGTGAAACTGCAATGCCAAAAAATACACTTGATGCAAAATTATTCTTCACTGGGAGTTGAACACTTCTATTGTCCTAGAATAGTGTATTAGAAATACATTATGAGACTTGCAGTGAGTAGAAATACTGTGCTTTTTTTAGAAACCTCATAGAGATTGTTACTGTAGATGCGATAGAGTGAAAAGTGTCTCTTAGTCTTCTGACATGTGACTTGGTGTTAAATACTTCGATATGGTGTGGAACAGCCTTCCACTTGCCCTCTTTTGCTCCTTTTTTTTTTGGGCATTTTGCATGTTAAAGCAGGATGGCCAGCTTTGTAGACTAAAAGCATGGGGGCTTTTGCTTTCTCTGGATTGCTAAGTGATTGGGGTAAGTCACAAAACCTGTGGTTCAGTTTCACCTATGTAATAGAGCAATGACTGTGACTAATTTTGATAAACAGACTGAGAACTAGGTATGAAAAACAGTGACGCAGGCATAATACAGTGCAGTTGTACTTGTGTGGTTTTTTCCTCAGAAGCTGATAACCCTTTATTTGAGGCTTTTAAAAAAGCAGATCAGTGAATTCCCACAACCAGTCTTTCCTGCCTGTACTATTCTTTTGTGGCCAGTAGGATGGGCGTATACTTGGTTCAGAGCATCCCCAGTAATTTGTCTATCTAAACTTGAAGTGCAAATAACTATGCTGTTAGCGACAGACATTCCTTAACTGTACTAACAGCATAGAGTTTGTCTAGATAGACTGGTAATACGCAGTGTGTTTGTAGCTGGCAGGGTAACTGAGAATGGCTGATAGTCTTCCAAAAATTATTCTCTCAACTACTTCTTTCTAAGATGTTTGTGAAATGCTTTTTTGAGGATTCAGGTATGAAAGAGATCGCCCTTCACCTCATCTGCTGCTTAGTCTGACTTATTCCTCAGACTTTCTGACCATCCTTTCTCCTGAACAGAAGCAACTGTTTTGCTTGTTTAGGACCGTGACCCATGCTACCTTAGTTCATTAACAAAAAAATGAAGGGATGCTGCAGAGAGACAATTCTTTGCGGTTTGGAAATGAATATTTCAAACCCCTGTTGATCAGGAACTAGGCACTAGTAACAACTTAACCCCAAACCTTAACAAGAAACAGCTGGCCAGACCTCTGGAATAAATCCAGCATATCTTAATCAGTTTCCCTACTGAAAAAAATTCTAGATATGCCACCTCCCCTAGCTCACATTTGCTGTCATGTAAACACATTTTCAGGGTCTTCAAGCCATGGGTAAACATATGTATTTAGCAGTCTTAAAGACTGGAATACCATTGGCTGATCTTGTGCCACAGCTGGCCTGGCTTTGCTCTTAGACTAAACCAGAAGCTCTTCCGTGTTATCTAGAAGGCTATTTAAATGCACAACTTTTACTACTTCCCTTATTTATTTGCTGGGTCAGGTGGAGTAATGTCCCTGTCTTATATTACACTTTAATGTCTTCTGTATTTTTATTTGTGTATTTTTATTCCATCAAGATCTAGCTAGTGAAGAAAAGAAGAGGCTAGAAGAAAAACAAAGGACTGCCCGCAAAAATCGATCAAAGTCAGAAGAAGACTGGAAGACGAGGTTAGCGTGCTTGCTTCTCTGTGTGTGTGTGTAGTTATATAAAGGTTTTAAACATTCAGGTTAACTGCCAGTCCACGCCAGTGATGTGCAGTGCTGTGTCAGCATGAAGAGCTGACATCATCATGTTTGGTAGTGACACTGTGTTGTATTTGCAGACTTGGTCCCTGCAGGCTGTAGTGCTTCTAGAGAGAAGAGTCAGGCTTGGTCTCAGTTCCTTCCCTCTCACTGCTTGCACACCCATATTCAAATACAAACTGTGTTGTCTTTTCTGAGCACCTCTTGGTTCTGACACGAAAAAGATGTTGCCACTGATAGCTGCTTGTAAGGACTATTGTTGCTGATTAATTTATAATTGCCTCAAATTTGCATGCTTGGCCGAAGAGAGAAGGAAATGCTTCCTCCAGTGAACCTGATATTTTATTGCCCATGATGTCTCAGATCAGTTGCTGTATGCTGGCAATACTGTATTCTCACTGCATACGGTTATTCTCAAAGTTGGTGAAATGACTTTTATCACCCAGATATCCAAGTCATTGTCTCCTATCTGAGAGGGTTACTAACTACGAAAGAAGAGCTAAGGGAAAAATTAGATTACAAGAGATCTGCCAGGATGTTTGGTGGTTTGGTTTTTTTACTATAAGATGAGAGGGATCATTTGGGAGCCCTTACACACAAGCTAAGTAGAAACTGAAAACATGACCAAGTGAATCTAGTTTGATCAGACAAGGTCTATTTAAAAGTATAGTAATGAATTGGCAGTCTCTTCACAGAAAAGAAATGGTAGGGTTAAACTCTTTAAAAGTAAGCAAGCTCCATCTCTTCCCTATTAACTAGCTATTAATACACCCAGACACTGTGGATTAAATATCTTTAAAATGTCTGTTTGTAACTACAAATCACTTTTTTTTCTTTTTTTCAAATGAAGTCACCCATCATCCCAGAGTCCCAGGTTTGGACATGTCTGCCTTTTGTCTTTTTCCTGTGCCTGCTCTCCTGAAGTTTTGGGGTTTGTTTGCCCTGAGATGAGTAGAAAATAACATCTTTGTAATGCATCCAAGTAAATGTGTTAAGTGCTAGACAGCCTTCCACCTCCCTCTTCCTTTCCTGAATTCAGAGTGGTCCTAGCTCTCACCAAGTGTTTTCAAAGCAAGGGATACTGTGTTCTTCCAGGTGCCTGAAGTTGCTTAAGGTGTTAGCTCAAAGCACCCGAGATTGGTATTGGAAATTGGGGAATTCCCAGAGGGCAATTGGAGCAGTGTTTTTCAGGGTGTATAATTAGTGCAGACACCATTCATAATGTTCTTCAGTTGCTGTTGTGCAGGTACTGTAGACCTGCTCAGCACTTGCCTGGGATATCTTTTAAGAACTCTTTGTTTTCCAGGATGTTTCTAAAGCTTTGGCAGAAAATTCCTAGTGACTGATGTCTTTAGTAGGAATGCCAAATGTGACTGCCTCCAAATGATGAACATAAAGTGTGGAGGAAGAGTTGTGCTTTGGGGAGAAAAAAATGCCTACTGTGAAGGGAAACTCTCCTACCTGTTACCAGGAGGTCAACTGTAGGTCTTAATCTGCAGTGTAATCTAAACTCTGATGTAAACTACTGCAATTTCCTTGCCACAGAAAAGCAGGCTTCTTACTTTGTCTAGTAGAGTTCCTCCCTTGTAAGACAATTCTCCAAAGTGCCTAGTGATTTTTTTTTTTTTAAATTATTTTGAATCCACTTTGGAAGTGGGGTCTTGGTGTTCCTGAAGAAGTAATTCATGTTGAACACTTAATGTTTTAGAGACTGACCAGTGGTCTTAAGTGTTGAGTAAAAGACTAGTTCAGTTCTGAAACACAGCAGTGGTCTGTTGCTTTTGATGAAAATCAGTCCCCTCCTTCCCTCATCACTTACCTGGCTAGATTATCTGATTGCTTTGGGTCTCCTGTCTCTCAAATTTAGTTCTTCCCATCACCTTTCCTCTTCGTATTGAAGTAGGTGGCCACTGGAGGAGGGACACATTGTCCTGACCTGTACAAGTGTTGAAGACACACTAGTAAGGTACTGGGTGGTAGAATTCCTTAATGTGAAAGATGAGGTGACTGTGCTTATAGCCCTGCATCTTGGCAAACTCTTTGTGCTCTGGAATGAGCTGCTATTACCTGTGAACTGGGAGGTGAGCTAGACACATGTGCACACGTGCACACCAGTTACTTCGGAATAGCCGACACGTGCTGTGCAGAGGTGATGCAGTAGTGAACCATACGTGGCACAAGGGTTGAATGACTGCTATCTTCTGTTGACTTCAGTTCATTTAACCAGGACAGTGGGAGAACCATTGAAGTGTTCAGCTGTTCAGTTTATCACTGTGAAGATGGTACAAGGCATTTCTTCCGATATGCATCTCAAAACTTTTGAGCCAGGCAAGACTTGCCTGTTAGCTGCCCTGCTTTGTAACATGACACTGCAATACTGGTGGCTTTTATGCTTTTGCTTTTTAAAGCGATCAAGTCATATTTGGTCCAAGTGTGCTTTAATATCTGTTCTGAAACCTTATGGTACCCTAGAAGGGAAGAGCTGAGTTAAAATGGGCTGCCTTGCACACGCATGATTTACCTAAGTGAGTGTGTTCGCTGCAGTGAGGCATATAAAGGAATAACTGGCTTTTGTGGCCAGTGAAGAGGTGAAAGGAAGCTGTGGAGCATATTAACCACAGAAACAGCTTCTAGCAAGCTGACTTGTGCCATAAACACGGCTTGGCAAAATACAAAAAGAGGGTAAAATGCTAGAGGTCTGGTACTGTGCAGTGTGTGCTGTTGAGGCAGAAGATGGAGTAACTGGGTCCAAACAGAAAGCAGTGTTAAATAACAGGCTGCAGGATTGCCAGAAATGGGTGTGGGAGAGGAGGAAGGACCAACTTCTGCACCATGGTGATTTGACAGGATTGTACTACTTACTACTGGGGGATACTTGCCAGTAGTATGTCCTTGTAAGTGCACCTTATTTTACAGATAGCTAGCCCACCCACCAAAAGGTTAGGTGCATGTGTAATCTGTGCATGTGTATACACAGTGCTGCCAGATTAGGTGGGAGGGGAGAGGGAAGGAAAGAAAGAAGGTGCTCAGCTTCAGTGTTCTAGCAACAACCAGCTTAGCAAAAGCTTGCAAGTAATTTCAAGCAGATGGAATCAGCTTTCTGGCCATTCAGATTAGCCCCCCAGTGCTAACAGTGTAATGCAACACAGTTAAGTTGTAATAAGCCGGGACTTCTCCTGCAGCCTGTGGGTGATATTTCATCTATGCTGAGGGTAGCTGGCAGACTTGTTCTGAGTTAAGTGCATTGCAAAACAAGGGGACATCTAGATCCTGGGGAAAGAATGTTTTTCTGTTTTCAGGACTGCAGTGCTTGTGGTGTTTAGATGTCTTGAAAAAACTGTTACTGCTTATGCATGCCAAAATGATTGTTCACAACTGCTTTGAAGTAAAACTGTACCTGTCCTTTTTTTATGTGATAGTCGTGACTGCTTCAAGTGACAAAATACTGGTGTCAGTAGTTTCACCTAGGAGACATTTAAGCCATGTGGCAAATGGGGAGATCTCCCCCACTGAAGATGACTTTAAATTCACTTATGAATTTAAAACCAAGAGGGCTCTTGCAATCACAATAATTACTTTGAACAGTAAACTGCTGAAGATGCAGCAAAGCAGTTCTGAACTTCCATAAAGTGTGTGTCAATAGCTTCACTAAGGTGCTGTATGTTTCCTTGCAGATGGTTCCACCAAGGCCCCAATCCCTATACTGGTACGCAGGACTGGCTTTATTCTGGCAACTACTGGGACAGAAACTACTTTAACTTGCCTGATATTTATTAAAATGCAATAAGGACCCTGTGACTGATACAAATAAGTCTTCATATGTTTTAATGTTATCCCTTGTTTTACTTATCTCTTGAAAAAACTGACATGCTATCAAACAGAATATTAAGCATCTCCACAGTAAATCTGGTGGTACGTGATCTGCAGTCCCAGAGGTAGGGGAATAATTTTTCTGGTTGATGGTGGGTCCTGTGTGGACAAAGTAAGTCGCCATGGTTTTGAGCTGCCCTGTTTGCTGAATACACCTATATTAGGTTGTGGTGTATGAAGAATAGAACACCTTCAGCTGTTCTGTGAATACTTTCTTTCGTAGAAAACATTGGCACGAGTAAAACTGGTTTTATTTATTGTGACATGGGAATGTTTGAAAGCACACACAGTAATTGCAATATTCTGTTCTTAAATGAAGAAGGGTGTGTCACTTCTGTAAAGATGTAATTTTTCATAAAGTGACGTTTCTTTTACTAAAGTTAACTCCCTTAAATCCTGAGCTCTGGTCAGAGATTCTAGAAGCGTTCCTGTCTCTGGAGCATTAATGCAGTTGTTTAAGCTGATAACATTACTCAGAGGTATTTATTCAATGTTTTGTGCAGTGTGTTTTGAATATTGCTCTCCTGTTTTGCTACCAACCTTATGGTTTAAGGAATTAAGAGCCATTTAAATATCTATGGATTTGATTTGAACTGCACACTAGTAACAGGTTTTAAAAGAATCTGTTTCATGCACTAGAAGTTCTGGTGCCCAGCACCACTGCAAAAAGGCAAGAACCTAATCAGTCCAGGACCTGGTGGAACATGGCGAGAGGGACAGGACCTGTGTCTGTACTGTGCAAATGCCCGGGAAGGATGTCTTGTGCATTTCAAAGGTAGTACAGCACCTCAGTGAGGCCTCCTGTGCACAGCTGCTTTACCCCTTTTCAGTGGGGTGCATTCAGTCTTAGAGTGTAAGTTTATATTGAACTGTGTACAGAGCTTCTAGAGGGCAAGCTGCTCTTTGTACAATATTTTAACTGCTGTCTGGAGGTTAGTGTTAATTGAATAATTTAATTGCTACTAAATAAAGGCTTCAAAACTTCTTGCATCTAGTCTAAAGTGAGTGGTGTTTGACAGTGCCAACCCTTTCTGAGCAAGTCTACTCCAAAAGCTGCTGCAGTGAAGTTGTAAAGTGTGCTTCCCTGTTCTTCTGGGACCTCTTTTCCCCTAAGCAGGAACAGTCTGCTTATGGGGAGGTGGGGATGGCTGGAGAATGGAGAGCTTTCTCGAATATGCAGTGGGGCTGCAGCTCTAGCCTTGAGGGTGGACTGCTGAAACTGAAGAAGGCAATGAGATGCATTCTATTTTTATTCTGTGCACTACTAGAATTACTGAGGTAGTGATGCTGAGACATATTTGCATAGATAAGGGAAAGCCTCTTCTTTGGCAGTCTTTCATGTGAGGGCCCAGTTCTCACAGTGACCTGTAGATGCAGAAATTGAGTACCTGCACTGGCTCTTGGAAGCCTAATCTCTGTACTCAAGCCTCTACTCTGGCCAGCATTTCTTGAAGTCTGGCTTAATTCCTATGTGACTTCAAGTGGGATTCTAAGATATGTAGATTGGGTCAGTGCTTCAGCAGGTCACACAGCACTGAACACTTAATGCTAGGAAGAACAAAGCATTTAGTTCCTGCCTGCCCACCCAGGTTCAAGAGCAGGAAACCTCTACACAACATCACGTTTTTTTCTTTTGAGTGACTTTTTCATAAAACCAGACTTTTATTTTTCCCTAGACCTGGAAGAATCTGGCATATTTAAGTGACCACCATAGCTGTAGTTGTGAAACCTCTAAAGCAAAATAAAGGTACTTTTTTTCACCCCTTCCTTGAAGCATAGCCTCAGCTCTCCTTGATAAAGCTGTAGTTTGAATGAATTGACCATGTGTGAGAACAATTTCTTCCTCTAGCTGAAAGTATGACTGTCCTTTTGTTCCTGACATTTATACTGTTCCTTTCTAGAGTATAAACCCAGCAGTATAGACTACACCTGGTTACAATGAACTAACTTTGGCTTTGTATGTTGTCTGTCCATGTTGTTGGGGCTTATGCATATACCATGTTAACTCAGTGAAGAAGCTGGGCCACTCTTTAGTGAAACAGCTGCAGCAGATGTGTCTCAGTGGTCATAATTCATACAAAGTTAATATTCAGGATATTGTGCTGTGCTAGGAAAGTAACAACTGCATTCCCATGCATTTTAAATTGCTGGCTTTATTGGAGCATTTGCATTAAGTTATTTGATTTATTACAATATAAACTCCCTTCCTCCTGAACTCTTCTGGAAGGCCACACTGTCTCTTCTCAACCTGTTTAAAAAAAAACGTGAACTCAGTAGAAGGCATGGAGCAAGAACTACTGTAATTGCTACCTAAATGCACTCCAGCGTTGAGGGTATTTTGCCACATTCTGAATGTTACACAAATGCCAGAATTTAGGCTGCAGCCATGAAGATGTGTATAAATTTAAGATTAAGACTTGATTACTTTAGACTAGCACTAGTCTTGCTCTGGTTTTGCTAATTGCAAAGAGTAACAAGCAGAGGAAGGTATTGGGTCTGTTGTTATGTATGGCAAGTAGTTTAAAATAAGGTTTAAGATCAGTGGTTATTTTGAAAAGGGTAACATTAAGCTTTCAGTAGTAAAATCCAAACACTAGCACCTTCCTATGCAAGCCCCATGCAAGAAGCAAGCTTACTTCTTTGGGCCGTATGCCCACGGCAGGGTCATAATGTAACAGTAATCTATCCTGCAGTACTGTAGCTTTCTGCAAGACCATTTATACCTGTGTCCTTATCATCAGCTGGTGAGCCTTTCTTTGCAGACATCACATCATCCAGAGGGATGGCAACTGAGAAAACAGCAGGTGTGCATGGCTTAGCTGCAGTTTCCTCTGCAGAATTAGAATTGGGGCTTGCCATATCTGTTTTCTCATCAGCTGCCCTGGCGACTGGGACAGGGACTGTAGTGAATCTCTTCCTAGCACCTGCATCTTGCTGTGCAAAGACAGCATGGCTAGGAATAGGTTTCCAGTCCTGTATGTTCTGAACATTAGATCCCACTAAAACAAAAGGTGGAGCATCTCTTCTCTTGCTGCTTTCTTGTATCACATAAATTGGAGCAGATACTTGTGACAGCTGACCACATTGTTGATCTTTCCCCCGGGAGAGGCTGAGGGTTGCTTGGGAATAAGGAACACCAGCTCCACCAGAAGAAGGGGATGGTGGTGATTTTTGACCTTGTCTCAAGTCAGTTAGGCAATAGAGGGTCCACACATTAGAAGGTGGTGGTGGCTGTCCTGCTTCACGTGATGCCATGGCTGCAAAGGTAAGAGTGCTGGTATCAGAAGCAGTGAATTCCAGTCATACTGTAAATCCTTATGTCTAAAATAAACATACCTACACTTGGTGAAAGCAAGCATGTTAGAGAAGAGAGCTGTGATAGAAAACACTGGTATGCAGCTGACAAACCCCTGCAGCCTAGAAAAAGTAAAACTGTTTAAGGTCAGAGCAGAGGCTTTTCTGGGTAAGTATTTGTCTGGTATTTCTGAAAATGGAAGTTTGTCAAACTCCCCTAAAAGTTTGGGTTTTTTTTAAAAGAGCCAATGTTAATTTATAAATCTGCTTAAGTAAGTTCAGCTCTCCTCTACAAAATGCTTTGCTGAGACCTCACAGCTGTACTATTTCTCCTGGGGCATAGGACAGGGCTTGGACAGATTCTGCAGTACCAGGGAGACTCAGGGCAGCAGAGCTCCAACCAGGAGGGTTTCTCCAGCTGGGCAAGGGAGGAGCTGGGCACATGTCACCACAGGGAAGAGATGCTGGTGAGACCCTCACCAAGAAAGACAAGTACCAGCCCTTGCTGTTTGTGGAACTGAAGACCAGTGCTTAGCCCACTCAGCCCAGCTGCAGAAACTCCACAAGCTCAAGACAGCACAGGCAACCACCATAATTTTTTTTCTAAGTGGAAAACCTCCTAGGTTAGTGCTGGAATATGAGATCTTTCACAGCAGGAGAATCAAAACCAGGGCTCCAGCTGGTCATCTCTTTTCAACCACAGGGCACATGTATTACATCTTAGGTCTCCAACACCTGCTTCAGAAAATACAGCTTGTTTTGAGCAAGACTATTTGGCATCAATGGGCACCTTCCTGTCATTTTACCTGCATATTTGCCCACAGGAGCACAGAGTCCTGCCCAGAGCTAGCCACATCTCTTGGAACAGATGGCAGGGAGATCTAACACATGTATTGGGGCCAAGCAGACAGTGTTGGTACAGTAATTTCTTACAAGTCATCTCTACCCTGCATTGCACTGACAGGTGCTTTTCCATGTAATGACCACTGATGAAGCTGTAGAGCTATAAGCTGGAACAGGAAGATGACACACAGATCCAAACTTCCTTACCTGACAAGTCATAAACTTGCTCAGCTGATTCCACTTGTGCTGTAGATTCCACTCTCTCAGGATGGCATACTAAATCATCAGCAGATGGACCTAAGGTTGTGGCACTTGAGCCCTGGCCTGCATTTAATGGCTGCTCAATCTTTAACAGAGAAGCTGTTTGGTCTACAAAGGGAATGATTATTTTCTGTGGAAACTGCTCTACATAAGGTGGAACCTCTGCATCCATAATCAGCTCATCATCCCAACACAGTGATACAACCTCAGTGGCTGAGGTAACCTCAGCTTTGTTGTAGGAAGGCACAGCCTGCACTGGATCTTTAGGAGGAGGTGATGGTGGTGGTGAAAGAGGTGATGGTTCTTCCCACAGGGGAACTGAGGAAGCTTGATTTACATGATTTGTTGAGACATCAGCCTGGCTGTCTGAAGGATGTGGTTCTCCAGCTGTGGAGGACTGACTCCACACTCCTGGTTGTGACCTAAGAGCCTCTGCAGAAGCCTCAGCTGCTGGGACAGCAGAAGCATCTTCAGCAGCACCTTCTACTGGTGTAAATTCATTCTCTGAGGTCTGAGAGGCTTCGTAAAGAGTCTGCACACTGGTTGCCACATCCCTCACAGAATAAAGAGAATCACTGTTACCTAGCACATGGGCAGCAAGCTGTGCAGGCTCAGCAGGGGCATACACCAGTTCAGGTCCCTCAGGGGATGAAGCTCCATCAGATCCAGGGGGGAATTTGCTTTCTGCAGTGGAACTGGCAACTGATGGGTGTTGAGTTATTTGGGAGCTATATTGAATATCAAGTTCTTCAAGGAGCTGGTCTTCCTCTGTGTCAGTACACTTGTCCTTTTGCTTGGGCTCCCCAGAAAACAAAGTATCTGTGTACTCTGATGTCTTCTCTTCCAGTCCCTCATTCCCGTTTTCTGCAAGGTAAAAAGCACATAATGGCAATACAGGAGCAACTGTTTCCGTTTTATAAAAGAGTGATTTCAGCATCAACTCAAATAGATGCTCTACAGCACATTTGTGAGGCTTCCTGGGTTGCAGAGATGGAATAATTCAAGGAGGGGGTTTGCTGCTTGCCTGTCAATAAGGGGAAAGAATATTCAGAGAGCAGCCATACCACTTCAAAACCTAGGAAGTCTTAACTGTATTTCTGAGCCTGCAGTGATGGCTACAGCTACATTCTTATCTACTGCCCACAAACATTGCTACATTTATGGGTTAAAGGATTAAACCTTTTACATTAAGCACATCAGATAAGCCAGCTAGAAGATCATGGCTCCTCTTTGCAGCACCTCAGAACTCTTTGGATTCATACAAGTTATTTTAGATTCATAGATGGTGACGTTTTAGCTTCCTCAAGAACCTTGATTAGTTGAACTGACAGGTATCCAAGTGAAGAACAGGGTAAGATGTGAACAAGTTTTAGATACAGAGTGAAAAATGGCTTCTAGATTAGTTATCAATGGAAGAACACAAGAGAGTACTCATGGGATCAAAACAGCATTCCATCACATGGTTAATAAAACCCTCAGCATTGGAAAAAACAAACAAGCCAAGCAGTCTGAGTTTCTATCATGATTAGCAAGTGTTGGCCAGTATGTAGAACCAGCACAGTAGCAGAAGAGAAGTTGAGTCTTTAATACATCATCACAGCTCAGCACTGAGCTGTTTTCTGAAGTCACGACTGGATGAGATCAGAAATTATGAAAGAAACATAACTCAAAGGATGACAGAGCTAAGTCCTCTCTGAAAAAAACATTACTTAGCTTACATCCCAAGCCAACACAGACCCATTTATAATTCAATGTCAGTATCGGGCAATGCCACAGAAAAGAAAGGCTCCCTTGCAGCTACACAAAGTAGCTAGCTGCCTACTGGTGCACAGCTGGTCCCAAAACCCATGCTAGCACTGTGGGCAGGATACTCCAGAGGAAACCTTGCTTGACCTTGCTGAGGAATTCCTCTCTGATCATCCCCTTTCATAACACAGTGGTAGGGGATGGATGACACAGAAAGAGAGGGGTACAAGAGGGACCTATGTTGGAGCTTGGTGAACATGCAGGGATCAGTTCACAGTCACATGAGCGAACCAATGACAGGCATTCAGACAGGAAGTTTCTGCATTATGCAGCCACTCTCCGTCATACTTAAAGTCATGGCAGTCAAGCAAAGTCCCCAGTGACTGAAGGAAAGGGAATATCACACCCATTTTTTTAAAAAAAAAAGGTAATAAAGGGGACTCTGGCAACCACCAACCAGTCAGCCTCACCTCCATGCTTGGCAAGATCATGGTACAGATCATCCTGGAAGATAGGTCAAAACATACAGAAGTCAGAGAGGTGATTAAAGACAGCCAGTGTGGCTTCATCAAGGGCAAATCGTGCCTGACTAATCTAGTGGCCTTCTACAGTGGAGTGACAGCATCAGTGGACTCAGGAAGAGCTACTGATGTCTTCTACATGGACTTCTGTAAGGCCTTTGATACAGTCCCCCACAACATTCTGGCTGCTAAATTGGAGCGAGATGGGTTTCATGGATGGACTATTTGATGGATAAGGAATTGGCTGGATGGCTGCATCCAAAGAGTTATAGTCAACAGCTCAGTGTTCACATGGAAACCAGTAATGAGTGGTACCCCTCAAGGGTCTGTACTGGGACCAATACTATTTAATATCTTCATCAATGACAGAGAGTTGGAGAGTTGGACTGAGTGCACCCTCAGCAAGTTTGTGGATGGCACCAAGCTGAGTGGTGCAGCTGATATGCTAGAGGGAAAGGATGCCATCCAGAGGGACCTGGACAGCCTTGAGGAGTGGGCCCAGGTGAACCTCGAAGTTCAGCAAGGCCAAGCGCAAGGTCCTGCACCTGGGTTGGGGCAAGCCTCAATATCAATACAGGCTGGGGCATGAAGGGATTGAGAGCAGCCCTGAGGAGAAGGACTTGGGGGTACTGGTGGACGAAAAAACAGGCATGAGCTGGCAATGTCCACTTGCAGCCCAGAAGGCCAACCGTATCCTGGGCTGCATCAAAAGAAGCGTGGCCGGCAGCTTGAGGGAGGTGATTCTGCCCCTCTGTTCCGCTCTGGTGAGACCCCACCTGGAGTACTGCATCCAGCTCTGGGGTCCACAGCACAGGGAAGACATGGACCTGTTGAAGGAGGTCCAGAGGGCCATGAAAATAGTCAAAGGCCTGGAACATCTCTCATATAAGGAAAGGCTGAGAGAGTGGGGCTGTTCAGCATGGAGAAGAGAAGGTTCTGGGGACACCTTATTGCAGCCTTTCAGTACTTAAACAGGGCTAATAAGACAAAGACTTTTTATCAAGGCCTGCATTGATAGGACAAGGGGCAACAGTTTTAAACTAAAAGAGGGTAGATTTAGATTAGATAGCAGGATTTTTGGTGGGGTTTTTTTTGTTGTTTTTGGGTTTGTGGTTGTCCAGAGAAGTTGTGGATACTCCATCCCTGGAAGTATTCAAGGTCAGGTTGGATGGGGATTTGAACAACCAGATCTAATTGAAGATGAACCTGCCCAGGGCAGGGGGGTTGGACTAGATGATCTTTAAAGATCCCTTCCAACCCAAACCATTCTGTGATTCCATGATTATGCAAAAATTGCTGTGTGATGTCATTAATGCAACACTTGCAAATGCACCAAAATTCAGCCTTTGGTGATACTTTAAATCAAACTGCAACATCCAGCAGTCATTTATACAAGAAGAAACCTGCTTCAAGTGCTGAAATCAGTGGTGGTTAGCTTTTTTAGAGGCAATCCTAAGCTAGGAATAAGATAGTAGCACTTTTTGTTCATAGCTGGGGCTTCTCTTCATTGCTGCAACTACCCTTAGTGTACAGCTCTCAATCTATAGACCAAGGTTGCCCCAAGTGCTGGCTGGTTACAGGTCTACCTGGAACCCGGCTTAGGTGGCCTTTCTGAATAAAGGGGATATTTGAAGCTGCTGACACTTGCGGTAACTAGACAACGGAGACCCAAACCAGCGGGGCAGATACAAACAGGCTGTGGTCTAGACAACGCACCCATGTCACTGTTCCCACACAACCTTCACGTAGCACCATGGATTCCAGCCCTTACAGCCAAACCCAGGGAGCAGATGAAAGCTCCCAGCACTTCCCAAAGGAATTGGCATCCCACAGAATTAAATCATCTTTTTTTAAACAAAGAGATACAATATTTATTTGCAAAAAAATAGGTAAGGGTAAAGTCGCTATCTGCTTAGGGGTGATAAATCGCACTGCAATATCTTAAAAAGACCAAAAGCATCCAGGCTCTCTCCTATAATCAAGGAGAAAGTGCAGCATCCCAGGGGACTAATTCTTCCCAGATTAAACAGAAGCAAGTGCTTTCTGAAGGTGCCTGCCTCTTCAATAGCTCAGAGCCTCTGTACCTCTTTCACGTGACTAGATACAGACAGGATGCAGCCCATGATAAATGAAAACTACTTGCATCCATTGGGGTTGGAACATTGTCTCAAAAGATCTTAAAAGAACAAAGAGCAACTATCTTACCGTTAACGAACTCAAACTTTTCAACCAGTTCTGTTATATCCAGATTTGGATTCCCTGAAAACAGAAGCAGAAATTAAGCTGGAGTAGCATAGCACTCTCAAATAGCTCAGCTCTTCAGATGAAGCACTGATAGGAACAAACCTTTTCGAAAGGCGACGAGCTCTTGGAAATAGAGAGCGAAAAACTCAGCAATGTCATCCGGGTTGTTTTCCACGACAGCTCGGCTCACCCCCTCAAGCAGGGTCTGGAGGCCACGTGGAACAACCAGCCTGATTTTTGAAGACTGCATCTTCGCCCACTCAAGTCAGCTTATGGTTTCTCATCTGTACAAAGAGAACCCCACAGCTGACCATCTACCCCACCCCAGTGTGAAGTGTCTGATGCCAACCGTGCGATCCCAGCTGCTCATCCCTTGCCGTGCCATCAGTAACCCTCCTCCTCCACTCCCTCCCACACAGTCCTTTAACTAAAAGGGGGTATGTACCATTTGCAGTGACCAAATCCTTTACTCCCCCTCTGCACCTTTAGGCAGCAGGAGAGCAGTCGGGGCGGGGGAGGGAGAGGGGGGCAGCCAATTAGGGAACCACGATGTGAATTCAAACCCATCAATTCCCTTTTTAAAGATAAAGCCCACCAAAGCCCCGCCCAATGCGCCGCAAAAGCCATTCGAGTTCAAGCAAAGAGTTTACAGGACACTTCTTCATCCCCCCTCCTCCTCCATCCCCTCCGGTACTTGCTCTCTCCTGGTCCCTGCCTCCCGCAGGCGCCCCGCGATGAGGGTGATGGGCGGGCTAGCCCAGGGCCCCCACACCCAGCCGGGAGGGCATGACGTCACAGTGCCCTTGCGTCATCCGCGCGGCGCAGCGGTGCTGAGGTTCGCAGCCGTCAGTGTCTGCGCTCCAGCGCTGCAGCATTACTGTTTGTTGGTCAAAAAGGACTACAGGAAGGAGCAGAAGGCGAAAGACGCGATTAAAATTTACCCTTGGGCAGCCAGAGCGCTCTGCGGCCAGGTGACGCTGCTGCTCATCAGTGAGGGCCGTCCTCCTGCAATAAACTCCTGGCTCCCCATTGTCGCACAAGAACTGGTGCACTCAATGGACACAACCGTTTGCGCACAACTCTATTTATAACCCTTTTAATACTATATTTTAAGACCAAAGTACGGTGTCATGGCTGCTGTTGCTCAGGACAAGCAGCGTAAGGACTGTGAGGGCGAGGCCAAGCACCCACGGGTGCTGCCTGCCACAGGGCACAGGGGAAACGATTGCCCACGCACTCAAACCCCCTGAACCGCTGCCTTTTCTCCCCTCCTATGCTACCGTGAAACCTGTTCCTGCTTTCTGCCCCTGACTTGCCTTCAAGCACGTAACTGGCTGAACCCACAGCACAGGTAGAACCCCTCTGAGGAATAGTTTCACCTTTGCGGAACACCAGTTCTCATCATCAGCAGCAGGCAGCCGAACCAGAGATGTTTCTTCCTGGCACAGGAAGAGTGTAACTTTGTGCTCAGTCTCAGGTTACGCTGACTTCACACGATCCAACACTTCAACCTGCGGAAAGCAGAAAGGCTGCAGCCGTATCCCACCCACCCTTCTGCCAGCCATGGTAAAGCAGGTGGGTGCACAGACCCATCCCCTGGTTCACAGCCTGGCCTTTTAAGGTAGGTGACATACAACACCCAAGGGATTTAAACCCACAGAACAGACTGCAAAATATAGCACCTAAGAAGGTACGTTCTGTGGTGACCTCTGGCAGGAGCTCAGAGCAAACAGCTGGGGTCTGTAACCTCTTCAGCCACAGCAGCTACACCCAAAGAGGAACAAGATTATTCCTTAAAACAGCTCCATTCATACTGCAGAACCTTACGATTGGCAAGGGCAAAACTTGAAACAAACCTCAAAAACCACAGGGGCAGCATTTGCTTTCCAGTACATGTTTTCAATAGATACACACAAGATCATTTTCTATTCCAATAAAACAAAGACAAAAAAAGATCACTGTATAGTGCTGTTATTTTCAAGGTTACCCCTAACTGTGTTTCTGAGGATCATGAAGGCAGAAAGATCATGGGAGTAAACCATGATCAGGAGTCCACTGTGGGATGAAAACTGTTATCCACCAACAATGCTCCAGATCAGTCTTCATCAAAGTTGGAAAACGATCATCTACTTACCTGCTCTTGCATTCCTGGATGTCTGCATGTCTACAAAAAACCAAGGGGAATTCCAGCAGCACTGAAGATTTAAGACTCAAATGTCATTGCTGCTAAAGCATTTAGACTATCTACATTAGCTTGCTTTAGTAAGTAACATATTCATAATAGGTCATTCAAAATTAACAGAATATTATCTCGCTTTCAAGTTAGTTCACTGGGAAGTACATTAATGGTAAACTCACCGCAAAATGCTTCTTCTATAAAAGAATCCTTAGAAAGTAATTTATCTTAGATAACTTCTCACAATAGCTCATCTGTCCTGGAGAGTGACACCACAGACTTCACCATATGAAGAAAGTTAAAAATGAATATGCTATGACTTATGAAATTAGGAAGAATAGCTTTCCTATAGAAAGAGTAAGATATACTTCAAGAATACATATCTGAGGACTAGAAAAATGTTTCATTTCTGGAGTTGGGATAGTAATCTGAGGTCTAGATTTCTGTACTGAGAACATATCGAAGCAACAGAACTTCATAAAGGCATTAAACATACCCGGGTGCAAAGGTAGTCACGTGGTTACATTGAAACCATCCTCAATGCATACAGATCGGAAAATAACTTGTAAATTTCCTTCTTTTGAAAACTTTCAAAATTCTAGGTCTGCAAAGCTCTGCACAGCAAAAGGTTCAAAGGTGTTTAAGTACAGATGTCATAAACCAGAGAAATATTTATTATCAGAGGTAACAGAACAGCAGCATAAACTTCCTTAAATATTTAAAAAGGCTTCAGCCCCTAACAAAAAATTGTGTCTGTCTGTAACTTAAGAGCAGCTGTAGGAAAAAATACGTCTGGTAACTAATTCACCGTGCTGGAACTTCATGCCGTTTTTGGAAACCATCTGGAGTAAATCCATCATACGAAGTGTACCAGCTACTCTACTGAAACAGGTTGCCCTTTGGCCCCAAACTGAAGAGCCTGTCAGCCTAAAAGCAGTTTGCCCAGCTGAAGGTAATTCCCTTGTCCTACCATCCTTTGCCCCATCTGCAGAAATAATAGCTTCCAGACAACGTTAAAGTCTTAGAAGACAGAGACTGGACAGAAGTTCAGCAAATGAAGGTCCCTGATAAGCCTTATTTTTCTGCCAAAAAAAAGGATCAGGTCATTCATTAACTCTTCATTAAATAGTTTACAATAGGTTAATGAACCACGCTGGTTGGGACTTGTGGAGTGTGTTCAGTTTTATTTTGTTTTTTTTAACTTGCAATCTCTTTCAAAGCTTCAGCTAAACAGGCAGAAGACAAACTTACATTTTTTTTTGCAAGCGCCATCTTTGCGTTTCTACCTGCCAGAGACTTCTGTAGAATTCTAAGTGGGTATTTGCATTAGTATACAAAATCTCCATGAAAGCCTTCTTGTTTTTCCTACCAAAGGTACAAAATACTGGTTTTTATTTAAGGTGTCTTTAAGCACAGCTCTCTGACTCAGTCTTCCCCTTCACTGGGGCCTTTGCTTCAAGTGGGGAAAAGTGTATGTCTCAGGAGTACAATTATCTTTTTTCAGTACAGTAAACATACTGCATTTTAGTGAAAGACCGGGAGGCATTTGTTACGTAAATAGTTTTGCTCAGCAAAGTCTGACAATCTCTCTCTCTCTCCCTTCCCCTCTCAAATATTCAACTCAAACAAGCTTTTTTCTTCTCTTAACCTCTTCACATGGGAGCCTTTCTGGGCATCTCCTATAGGTAAGCACAGCTTGCCAAAAATGACTGAAAAACACTGAGGACCTGCCAGTCCTGCTGAGCACAACTTGATCAAATTGAGTGTTGGAACACCATCTTGGAAGAAGTCACATCAAAATATAAACAGCATCTCTGAAAAAGCAGCAATGAAAAAATAGGGGTAAGACAACCGAACATGAACCCCCATGGCTAAAACACACTGGTTAAAACACAGCAGCTAAACAGGTCATGAAAACCTTGGGTAATCAATGAAAGAGGTTCTGAACAGAAGCAGGAAGGCAATACGTAACTGTAATAGGCACCTACCCTGCTAACCTATGCTGGGTCCTGTTTTGGAGTCTGAACTTACATTAAAAAAACATATGGTGAAAAATAGAAATAGTTCAGCATTTAACTCTAGAAAGCCTTCCTCAGGTTGACTTTCTTACTGTCACATTTATATTTTGCTCATGCAAAAGAACAATAAGAGGTGACCTGAACATTCTTTATAATGCTTACACTGAGACATGGCAAAGAACACAGCATCTGATACAGCAGAAGAAAATAAAGTGAGAGGCAGTGTCTGAAAACCAAAGCAAGAGACCTCTAGGTTTAGAAGAGTAGAGGGACTGGATCCTTTCAGGTGCTGTCCTTCCGCAGCAGTCCACCACACTGACCTTCTGCACCTCATTTGCTGGTATGTTGTACCTTCTTGCAAGCACTCTGGAGATGTATGCAATGCCAGCAACAAAAAAAACCCTACAAAGATGGAAGGGATACTAAACATTACAATATCCAAGTGTAATTCAATCAAGGGAAACAACCTTGAGTATACACATGTTGGGGGTGGGGAAATCACTTTTTGCCATCTACTAACAATGGCACAATTTTGTAACTGATCAATTCAACAAGTTCCAAAGTTCAAGGAGAATATAGATTTGCAACATTGTGACAAAGTTAAGCCTTTTGTAAAATAACTCAATCTTTTTTCCAGTGCATCTTGTATACCAGCTAATTTCATACAAGAACTTGCTTTGGCATAAATTAAGAGTATTGTATATAGATACAGATAATTCAGCGTAAAAACAGCAGATTCCCATCCTTTCTGAATCTGTCTAGAATACCATATTTTAATTGTTCTTTGGTGAAAGTGAACCAGAACTGGAACTTACCTATATATTTCCACCTTCTGTAAGTCAGCTTTTCCAGATAAAAGTAACTTTTGAAGCAGTATTTTCTAGCTCACCTCAAAACATCAGAATGCAAGACAATATTGTATAAGCATCTACTCAAATTGTAATTAGCAGAGAAACAATTCCCTGTCCTGCCTTTTTTTCTAAACTCCTAATTTATATAAAATAATTTGTCATACAGTTCCTTCAGGATGAAGGATCAGAGACAATATACCTGTACTTCTTACTCCTAAAGTCCAGTGAGTCTACCATGTATGTTCTAGGCTGCCTGCAGAGCTCCTGCTGAGCCAAGGACTGGTGTGCTGGTCAGATGCCACTGGCTGCCCAACTGCCTTAAAAGACAGCCAAGTATAAATTTACTTCTTAACATTAGCTTTAATGATACTTGTTTGTGACTGCGTAATTTTTCATGAAAGTGATTGCTACCGCTGTTAGTATTTTGTAACGATGACTGGAAAGGGAATTTGAGCGTCATTTATAGGGTACCCTGCTTTCACTCCACTGACAGGTTCAATGAGGTCTCTTGCAACACCATGTATAGCCCTACACCAACCTAATGCTTGCTCCTGTTCAAACTTCAAACAGTTACAGAGCATTTTTTTAAACACAAGTACAATCAATTGTTGGAAAGACAATCAGATTGTTGTAAATTGAAAAGTGATTCAATACAACATTTGGGGAATTTTATTTAAGAATAAAGCATAACTAGAATATCAAACAAGCATTCAAAGTCAGAGAAAAAATTAAAGTGCTTGCTTTAGAGTAAATTAGAAACATTTTTCAAAGGTGCAGGAATACAACAAATACAATTGTGTGTGGTTCTTTTTCTTTAATTAAGAACAAGTAAATTTGATGTCTTAAAAACGCATCTTAAACCTTGTTCGCTCTACGGTTGATCTCAACATGACACATGTAACTCACTTTCTAAACCAGGAGACTACAATTATACTGGAAGAACAAAGGCTGAGGTAATAGCTGACTAGAAAACTTTGTTACAGAGTCACTCGACATCCCAGAAGTTTTCCCAATACTTGGTACCATCTTGTTCAGGAGGCCACCAATTAAAGGACAAATTCGAGGAGCAAGGGAACAAAACTCATGTCCATGTTTCTTTTAATTTTACTCAGAAATATAAAAGTGCAAGTTCTGTAAATTAACAACATTTACAATACATCACAATAAATATGCCACCTTGTGACATCTAAAAATTCTAGTTATTTGAAATGAGTCATATTGAGATAAAAACTGCATCAACATCAACAAAAATACCTGACCCAGTAAAGATAGTCTTAACATATTAACTAGCAAGATGCATATTCCATTATTGCTATTAGACCATGCCTCCGAGTTCTAAAGTATAAAAACTTACCAGTTTACACAAATTACAGTTGAAATTTTTCTCATCACAGGCACAATCTAACATAAAAAATAATTCTGACATTTACAATGTAGGAGATTCTCCTAAGAGGGGAGGAAAAAAAATTAATACGGAAACAGATGGTTCTACTTCAGTGATGATTCGCTAAATCCACAGAAAAGCTGCAATTTGCACAGAGTTAAACTGTTACATGAATATATAGCGTCTTTCCATACCCACTCCTGGCCTGTTGAGAACAACAGGCCTTTTAGTAAATTTACTACAATTTGCTAGCTACCTCCAAGTATGTAGACCCTAGATATCCCAACACAAACGGCATGCAGGTGCTTTGTGTCCTGAACAGCCTAGTCTCACGTTCTATTTAAGCAGTGTATTTAAAAGGAATTTTGTCAGTAACTGTACCGTTTCTAGCTATTTACCCAGAATGGACTGTGTCTCTGATTGCAAAACATTAAAAATCAGATAGGACAAAATAAGATTTCAAGTACATTAAAGTCCATTTTAAAAATCATTATTTGAATTCTAAGTAGTCACTATATGTACAGTATATTGTTTTCTAGTCAATACTTATTGGAATTGACCAAATAAGGTTGAACACTCATTTATGACTCAATATTACTGTCAAAGTTGAATAAAAAAAACAGTGACTATCTGTAACACACCTAGATTATAGAAAAATAAAACTGCTTTTTTAAGAGTTAAGAGTCTCTCCTCTCCTTCAGAAACTGCAACAGAAGGGTTTAACTGCTCTAGGAATGCCTTTCATAGCAGGAACTGTGCATTTCTAGAGAGAAATAAAAGCGTCTCAACTGTTTCATTTGGCCTACCAAGTAAGATATTACTTTTCTCCTCCATATCAGTCTTGCTTTAGATGCAACTTCAAAAGCAAATCAATGAAGGTTAGGTGTGGGCAAGGTCTAAAACTCTGGCAAAGTTCTACAAAAAGGTAAGAAAAAGAAAAGTTTAAGCTAAGGAACTGTTTAAGGCAACCTGACCAAAGTAAAGATAAGGCTTTTGGATAACTGTTTCCAAGGATATCCAGTTTTCTTAGCTTTGCAATGTAACATAATTCAACTAACTTTCTGGTCCTATTTCCATTCATGAGCTTCTTTAAAAACATATTTACCTTCCTAGAATATGACATTAACTGAACAGAAAACAGAAAGAGACAGTACATGTTACAGACAAAAGTAAAAAAAGCTACAGATGAGCACACAGATGGCCATGTATTAAAAATCATATGGTCATGATAAAAGTTTTAAGCTCTCTGAGGTATTTCAATATCTTAACACCACAGGCTTGGAATATGATATAAAGACTTCGGATATCATAGTATTGGTATAACTACCAAAGTAGATTTTTTTGGGTTTTTTAATACCTTTAAAGGTCACTGCTATAAAGATGCAGCAGCTTGAATGAGAAATATGTAAAATTACTGTATCTGGCCTATGTATTTTAACATAATATTCAGAATACTAAGAGCAGAAATAAGAACTGCCCACATTGTAATAGCATGTCAAACAAAGTAAGTGTTTGGCCGGAATGTACCAGAAGCACAGATCCTAAATATTGACATAATTTATATCGGAAGTATGAGCTGGGTTGGGAGGGAAGGAATGAAGAATGGAAGGGGATGTGAGGTTTAAAATTCACACAGTAGTCATCATGAAGTCACTGACACAAGCCACTAAAATTTAGTAAGATCTGCTTTTTGTGGCTGAACAGTTTTCCCTCCTCCTGTGTACTGGCTAATGCTTGAAGAAAAAAAAAATTGTTCTGACCATTCCCAATTTCAACATTGACACCGATTACTTTTATTGTATTATTCTAATCAAAACAGAAGTGCTCCCCTTGGCATATTTTAGATCTAGATCTATTTTAAAAGGTAAAAATCACACCTGCCAATATTGTTGAAGTAAATAATGTGTGCTTATTTAGGCTCACCCACAGAGTTACAAGCAATTGTGTTCAGCTTGGTTTAAACAAAATAAAAACTGAAGAGTTAGAAACACAAGGTCACTTAACCTTCTTCCTGGTTGATTTACTTTTAGTTAAAATTGTAATGTTTTACTAAGCCATACCAACTCTGACCATACTAGGAAAGTGTCTCTGGCACAAGTGGTTTTCAGAAGAAAAGTTGGTCTTCCCAACAGCTTTTTCTTCTGCTTCATCTTAAAGTGCAGAAACTGCGGGAAAGGATAACAAGACTTCCTGTCCATCACTGTGGAACTACTTCCCTTAGAGAGGCTAAGGCTGCGTGTATGCGGACGTGCAATCTATTCTCAAAGTCATAGCCAGTAAATTCCTCCTGGAAAGGAAAAAAAAAAGACAAAAGAAAAGCAAAGCATGTAACTATTAGCCTCCTTCACTTTATGATACGAAGATATTTTTACTATTAACGCTTAAGAAGTCATGTTACAAAACAGACCGAAGAAAAGAGGTGAACTGGAGACTGCATGTTGCAATACCCAAAGTAACAGAATTATTACAGAAATTCCAAGTTGGTGAAGGGAGCAGAAAGCTTCCATTTCCAACATGCTGTTTGGATCCCCTGTAGTTGGAACAGCACCTAAGAATTTCTGCCAGTCCAAAAGCTCTAGAATATCCCAATGCCCAAGGCAAGAACCAGTTGGAACAGATAAGAGGTAGAGTTGTTAGTTTCAGACTTTCTGTAGCCAAATCTTAGTTGAAAAACTTGGCAAGGCTCTAACACTCCAGGAGAGGTCACTAATGTGCTATGACTGACCTAGAAATATTTATCTATATAATATACACAAATGTGTATCATATACATTAATGTATATCTACATAATAATGTTGTAGATTATAGGTAAGGGACACTGACACTTAACATCCACCCCCCCTGCCCGAAACCCCCCAAAATACAACTTCTCAAATGCCCTCACCTCAGAAAGATAAATTTGAAAGTGTCTTAGTCTTTACCTTGGCTTGGAGAAGTAAGGTTTTGCCTCTTGGCACAGTCTACAAAAAGACAAATAGTTGCATGAGAAATGCATTGCAAATGTTACAGAAAATATCTTAAGTATATGGCCTGGTCAGTCTGGAATAGCATCTTGAAAACAAGGTCCCGAGCAGACAAAACCCTCTCAAATTAGGAAACTAGAAATACTAATGAGGCACGCAAGAAATGCAGTATTACGTATTTCTAGTCTTCTACAGAAAAGGAGAAATTACAGCTTAAAACGCAAGTTGCTATTGATGATGGTGCGCCTCAACAAGTGAGGCTACACATAAATGACTAACTGATCAATACAGTAATTTTTGTTTCTTACCCAAAGTTTAAGTAATTTATTTACAAAACAAGTGACTGGATTTTAAGCATTAAAATGCCTTCAGAAATTTCAATTTCAAACTCTTAAAGAAAAATAGACATATTTGCAGATTAATATTTACTACCGAAAAGCTCATGTTTTATTTCTTACCATACAGTACATTTTTATTTTAAGCCTTACAAATAAATAATCAACCACCTGATAAGTAGACAGAAAAAAAGAAGTTTTCTTATTCAAATATATGAATATGAACATATGTATTTATATTGGTTAAATTACATTGCCTAAAACATCTACAAAAAAATCTGCAAACTTCTTGACGTAACCATATTAAAGTCTTAAAGAACTTGATTAGAACTAAGTTTAAAATAACAAAGATGAGTCAGATGACATGATAAATCAACATGTAAATATGAGTAATTTTAAAGTAAAGTAAATTTAGTAACAGCATCCTTCTTGTACTAACATGCATATTCATATCTGTATCTGTTGCTCAGGTCTTTAATACACTCAGCCTCTCAGGTAAATGTGATTTATAAAATCCTATTCCCTTCTCTTTCTTAATCATCACAGAGCTCGTATGACACCTCAGGTAGTAAATGGAATTTTCTATAAACAGCATCCACTCACCTCTAATTCTAGCTCTTGCTTTTCCCCACCCCATTCTACTTCATTCAAGTCAAGTATCATTTACCTCCTCATTGTCAGTGCCACGAGAGGGAGTTTCCTGCATGTCCTTCACAAATTAAGCACTACCATAGCTTCTCAGTACAGTTACAAGCTGAGGCTTCTTCAGTCCTCAAACACCCAACATGAAGCATGTTTGGTTACTGAGTGCATATACTACACATAAAGCAGGGAAGAAGGACGGACTGCTCCCACATTCTCAAAATCTTCAGGTAACTTCACTACCCACCACACCTTTTTTGGGGTTTTTTTGTGGGCTTTTTGGTTTTTTTTTTAGAAACACTTGACATGATCAAATTTAAATATGAACATGGAAAAAAAGGCAGCAGGAACATTACTGGACTCAGACCTCCGTACCAGGCTTCAAGGCCCAGTTCCAGGTCATAGGGCAGCAGGGTTTTCAAAAAAGAACAATTAGTTTTAAAAGCATTTTCTCTAGTTTTACCCTTTGTCATGGTTACAATTTTTATTGAAAGATTTTCCCTTCCTTCCCTCTTTAAGGGGAAGCTTCAGCTTAGATGGTTAAATCTGACAAGATTAAAAACAACTGAAAAGAGAATCTTAAGAATATGAGACACTTATCAGCCCAACTACTTTATACACTACATACAATGATGCGGGGGTTCAAGTCATTACCCTGTAACCGCTTCCCCTAACTTGCAATCTAATTCAGGAAGTACCACATAAAGCAGTATAAACTCCAAATAGTGGTGTTACATGTTTGAGAAAGGCAACAGCACCAAGAGTGGTGCAGAAGTTGCCCTAGTTCAAGAGTCTCTGGGCTCCCTAGGCGGCAGGGTATCTGCAAAGACCTGAACGATCAAATGTATCATCAACCAAGCCATTTGGACAGTCTGAAAGCTAGGTGGATTATTTCCCTTTTTGTCCTGAACAACAAAAACCTCACTATTCAGGGTGAAAGCTAAAATGCCAACACATACAGCTTTAACGGAATTTAAATGACTGCAATCACTTTACTTCTACATCCCCTGCAATGAAATAGTACAATGGTATGTATGCATGCCCTCAGTCCAGCTATGTTTCCAAGATGCACTGATGTGCAAGATTAGGAAGACATCTGTCTTAAGAGTGGGGATAAATAATCCCAAAGTAAAAAGACTTTTGACAAATACCATATTGTTCCAAATATAAGTTTGATCCCAAAAACATGGAGCTATTTTAGGAAAGCACTAAATTCTATTTGGAGAGTATAACTACAAGTAATCTTCGAACTTGAACAGCATCCAACAGGAAATTAAATATGTAAGAAAAGGATCCTAGGCACTCACCACACTAAATGCCACCTGCAGACAACAAATCCCTGCTTACCCAAGGCATTCTTGCCAAGCCTCTGCTGCCACCAGCAGCAAGAACACTAAAGACAAGCGAAGGGGGAGACAGCCCTCTATCTTGAGGGGCAATGGAAGTATTTCCATACCCCAGTATCTATATATACTGCTTCTATAAGGCACGTATGAAAAAATAGGCATCATGGCATGATCACAGAGGTGAAAAGCGAAGTGTTTGTGGTGCTTTTTGGAGTAAAGTACTAAATAATAATCAAAATAATGTGGTGCTACACTCATCAAAATTCTTGCTTTACTGCTTGCTGTAGGTTTGCAGACATGTTCATTTTACTGCTATAGAAAAAGACACCACTGATGGTCAGGAATTTAACAGCTGCCCTGAAGAATCCCAGAGAGTCTCAAGCTCAGTTTTTTTAATGCAAAAATAAAACTCAGTAACAACAAAACAAGTCATTGCAGTGTTATCAACAGATAACGAAGCTCCTCAGAATGTCCTTACAGCTCTTGATACTGAAAAGTGAAGACGTTGTTACCTAAAACGCATTGCATTTCTTGGTTTGCAAAAAATCCAAAGTAGTAAGTTTCTTTATGGTAGGTATAAACCACATTTTTAAACCTTAACATACATTATCGCCTACAAACTTTGATTCATTGTTTGTATAGTGGTATATTGACTCCCCACCCTAATTTTAAGAGTTTAAAAATAGGTTACGCTATTACCTCTGGATTGTCTAACAGAAGACAGCCAAGTTCATAGCAAGCATATGGCTGGACGTATAAGTTGTTTTGACGGCACAGTTCATCTTTAGCAGCTCGCTGAAAGAACTATTAAAGAAAAAAAAAGAAAAAAAGATTGCAGTAATACATTAAAATTGACTGTTTGGTACTTAAAAAAAACCCAGAAGTACCATTCAACTTTAAGCACCAGAAATTACCCCAAGGCTAAAATGAGAATACATTAAAAATTTCCAATGGTAGAGATTCTTTAAGCAAGGACCCAGAGGTTTTCACTGACACTACTGTATCAAGGCAAAACCATTTGTTTGGATTTTAACCAAGTAATATATTGACTGTTTCAAGAGTTTACCAAGTTCATATTGAAAAAATACTCTATCTAACAAGGAACTTTTAACATCAGAGATGAAGTACATGGATTATTTAAGATATGCTTGAGAGAAGAAAAAAAAAAGAAAAAAAGAAAAGAAAGAAAAAAAAATATTTAAAGCCAGCATCAGCTCCCTTGTTGCTTATGTGAACTGCATTCTATTTTGGGGAGGAAAAGAAAAAGTTGTGTCTACAGATCAAAGCCTGCAGCAGTGGCAGAATTATTCTTTGGTACGTGCTAATAATCAAACGTCTCAGTGTCTAATAGGTCTGGAGGAGAAGCAGCAAACCCATGCTTTTGAAAGGTCAATCTCCAAGTTATCTTTTAAAAAAGCTGAGTTTTCTTTGTTGGACAAAGTAAATCCAGTAGAACCAAGAGCATTTCCATTCTTCTTCCCAGCCTCCCCTTAACTCTTGCCACTTTAGCTACCATGCTTCATTCAACACAGCCAATTACTTTTACAACACAGAATATAATGAAGACATGCTAAACCAGAAGATTTGAAAAGAACCTGACATACTGTAATGGAATTCAGAAAACAGAATGATCAATAGCACTGAAAACTAATGGCTTGCTTAACACTTTTAGTCAGCAGTATTTACTGTTCAACAGAGTAGCTCATAAAACAGGATTAATGGTGTAAATTACCATTTAACAACTTACCTGAACAGCATCTTCAGAATTTCCTAAGCATTTGTGTATGGCACCAAGAAGCAAATTTCTCAAACCACCAGCCGATGAATCATCAACATCCTGACAAGCTTAATGAAAAGATTCCAGTAAACAAACAAGATGGATTGAAATCCTTCCTTAGACAAGAATGGTGGTCTATGGTGACTTTAGTCTGATGATTAAATTTAACCAGAAAAAGGAGATGCTAGTAACATTAATATAAATCAAAGTAATTTTGTTTCTTTTAAACACAACCCATTTTGTATGAAACTCATCAAGCAATCTGTCACTCCTAAGAACAATTCCTAACAGGAATGAATGGGCTCAAGTCAAAGGCAGTTGGTGTGTTCTTCTCACAAGAAGAAGAGAATCCATTTCTCTATTGGTCTTTAAAAACATCCACTAAAACGTAAAGTTAAGAAACAATCACCTCCTTTTGGTGTTATGGGAAACTGGGTTGTCCCATATATTGAAAGAAAAACTACATAGTCCAAGTTACAAGGGGCACAAAGCAAGCAGGTCAGACAAAGCTGATTTGTTCTGAACTGAAGCCAAGTGACAGACGGACAAAAATCTGTACTGGACTTAAAAAACCAGACTAGAGTATTTTGGGATCACAATTCTCAATGCTGATAAAAGGATAAGACTTATTTGCCAGACCTTAGCTGGTCCACAATCCAGGGACAGACTGTGCCTCAGCTGAGTAGTGCTCTGTTTCCAGAAAGAACTGAATCATGATGCACGTAACCATCACTAGATGAACCAGGCTCCATTTTGATCGAGCTTATTAGTGCCAGCTCTGTTAAACAAAGGCTAGTTCCATGAGCAGCCATTTGCAGTTGTTTGCACCGTCACCTCCAGAAAGGCTAGGGTACAGGGAGGCCTGCATGGCTTTTCATCCCTTCAGAAGGAGCTGAACTGCTGTGCCTGGAGCAGTAGAGCTCCTTTAACTTCACATTCTGCCTCATTTCATAAACCCTGCCAGATCTTAACTACCTCTGCATTCACAACACAGTTAATCCACAACCCAAATAAGCCACCTATGAATAACTAAGAGCTGGCTGCATGAAGTGTTTAGACATTACAGAATACACAAGGCTGTCAACTCTCACTTGTATTGCAAGTCTCAAGTTACTTGGCATTTTACTTACAAAGATACATGTGGATACAAATTAATTCCTTTATTTTAAAGTCAAATTCTAGCTCTGAGAAAAAGCCTGGAAACTCGCTCCAGCAAATTACACTCCAATTGTTCAAGAGAAGAGGAAGTAAATAAATAAATAAATCCCCTATCATCTCATCATTCTTGAGATACACGCAAGGCACAGCAATAACACTCTCATTGTGCAGAAAATCTTCAACCAGGGATTGCTGATGCAGACACATCTGTCAGTGTCATACTTACAAGAAGTATATCTCTGAATTTTAATCTATACTGCTATTTCACATTAAAATGTGAACCACTGGATAGAGGCTTATACAGGGAAGATCTACATTGCTTCTGAGCGTAAGGGAGAAAAGCGCATGCTCTTTACAACCTCTGAAGCTGATTGTTCTGAAGGCAAATGACAGACAAAAATCCTGAACTTTATTTTTACCTAAGTAAATCTGATTTTAAAGCCTTCACCATTATCTCTGGGACTAGAAAACTAGGGATCTGAATGTAACACACTGCCATCACACAATTTAAATGGACAAATTATCTTAAATTAAAAAACAGAACAAAGCCCCAAAACTAGTCCTGACTCTCAATTTAAAGACTGGTAGTTTTCTAGCTTAACATAAAACCCGCAAAATTTCACAATTACAGAAAAAAGGATGTGTCTTGGTGGCAGACATTTTTTGTTTTATTTTCTAAATGAGCAGGTATTAACTTGAAGTTGTTTGCAGAATGAAAACAAGACTGATTGCTGGATGGAGGGAGGAGTACTGAAAACTTCATGATAAACACTGCTACCATATGCTTCATGTGACAGACATCCAAAGACATCTGGAGAGTAAGAAAGAGGCAGCCATAATATGCTCCTTTCACCACTAAGATGGTCCCAGCAGCCAAGATAAACAGAATCCTTATCATGTCATAGATGACTTCACAAGCTACATATTTCCTCCTAGAAGAAAACTGACATGCAGAAATGAATTGGTAGTTTTAATTTTTTATTTTGTAGCCAGTTTTAAATGAGTTAAATTTTGCTTAGTCGCTTTGAACAATAACTATTGCACTATTGCTTCATTTTAAACAATGGGCAAATGCAACTGATTGAAAAACAACTATATGCAGCAGGCAGTTAAATGTCTCTTAAAAACCTATAAAAATGGTAAAAATGAAGCATTAAGCTGAATCTTCATGGGTCATTATTCTTTTGTTACTCAAACTGTTTTGTTATGACACATGCACACAGGTTTAAATTTTCATGCTGCAACAATCAGCTGCTCCACACAACAGAAGAAAATTATACACCTCTTTTAAAAAAGTAAATAAATAAATCAAGGAACCATATTATACCTTGGCTCATATGCTGTAAGTTCGAGAGGGAACAGTTTGGAAGGGCTTTCCATAAGTACAATACTTCAATGGATGCCAGGACACAGAGCTCTTTGGTCGGCATTTGTTTTCTAAATCTATCTGCCTGCAAAGTGGGGAGAAAGAGGGAAGGGAGATCTGTCATCTGCCCTTTTATAGGGAACATAATATTCACAAACAATATATCACAAACAGTAATTCTGTCTCATGAAAGCAGCCAACAATTTTATTTCATAAAATAAAGTCAGTGGTAACTTAGCTTAAAGACTAAAAAGCAAAATCATTCCATTCATTTAAGGGCTTACGTATTGATCAAAATTAAAGCTTCCTTGTATGCAGCCTGATTTGTTTTATTGTATTTCACAATCCCAAGTACACACTGACTGGATGCTGTATTGGTAAACAACTGCAAGATGATCAGTTGGGAGATATTTCCTAGACAACTCCTAGCTTTCAAAAAGAACTAAGGCTTTGACAAACAAGACAAGATAAAAAGAAGTAAGAAAGGCAAAGCTAGAAGGAAAATTACCAAAGCAACTACAGTATTATGTATTTTTATCTTTAATAATTACTTCAGTTGTAAAGTGAATAGCTAATTCACATTTCCTTTGCTAGGTCTTTAAAATACATGACACTATTGTTTTCCCACCTGAATCCTTCCCACTAATTCTACAGAAGCAACACAGCAGCAAACAGATGCATCCTTCAAAAATGAGTACTGGTAAAGAATCCAACAAATTACCAAGTGTAATTACTGTACTGAAACAAGTCAGCCTATGCTAAACCAAACCTTTTTCACTGAAAATTGTTCAATCTGATTGTTTTTTCTTTTGAAAAGCTTCTGAACTTCCTTGAACACGTTCTGAGCACCATTGACATCACCAGTGGCTCCCTGACACACTGTGAGAACACAGAAACAAAAATATGTTAACACACTGAGATATGAAACAGGAAAATATTAAGATTAGATATCATATGGTCATAGAAAAAACACACTCGCATCCAGAAAGGATCGAGATTGGGGATTTGACAAACATGAAAATCCCAGCTCTCCTAGGTACCCTCTGTGATCATTAACAAGTCAGTACTTCTTTTTTGTACCCATTAAAGTAACTAATACCACCCAACCTCTAAGGATTTATTTATTAAATCTTTGCAATACACTGTTATATGACCTGTCACTACACTGACAATCATAATTGTATCTACAGAGAGAGAGAACGTACGCACATGCATGTACATGTGCGCGCATGCAAGCGTACATTGTATAAACAAACAAAATTATTTAAGTCAAGTCTGGCATAAAGCTGCATAAGCAGCAGGCAGTGTGGAAGGCACTATGGGCACTAGTAAATTTCCCAAAACCTTATCACTGATTTATCCCTTATCCAACACATTCAATATACTCACCTGCTGTTAAATAAGCATAGTAGCACTGGGACCACCTGGATTCATTTTTAAGCCTTTCAAAGGATTCAAACGCATCTTTGAAATTCATCTCTATCATGCTGCACCAACCTAAAAGCAAGACTAATTTAACTTCAGAGAAAGCACAGTAATTTAAATTTGGTGTCAACATTACTAAAAACCACAGTCTATTATGAGAACTGAAGCTAGTTTAACAATTACAACAACTAGAAAAGTTAAAGCCAAACCAAATCAGTGGCATACATTTAAAGCCTGGTTTAAATTTACTGGGAAGTGTGGAATTATAAGATTCCGTACAAAACAATGAATCCATTCAGAGCAACAACAAATCTATAGAGACATCAAAAGCTCTTTTTAAATTTTATTTAAATACTGTATTTTGTAGGATGCTAAAACTTACAAAGCTACTACTTGCTCCGTTATTCTTCCCCACTGTGACAAGATCCCTTAACGAGACACTTTTAAAGCTTGAAGCAACGTATCTTCTCCACTCTGAAGAATTTTATGCAAATTAAGAACATATAGCCTGTGTTGTTCTTGATAGAAGGAAATGAACATGAAATATAGGTCATGCAAACTGTGAAGCTTCACTAGACCAGTTAGCTTTTGGCACACAAATGGTGATTCCACAGACAAGTCAGACGAATGAATTTCTCATTTTCAATATTCCATAGATGAACAGTTTGCCCATGATTCTATAGTCTACTCTCTGGTTTTGCATCACCTTGTATTTGCAGGAAACTTTAAAATTATGAAAAATGGTTGAATTCTACTTGCCCAAACAGGAAGGCAGGATTATTACCATAATCCATCCAAGACAAAGGCCAGTATTCTAAGGCCAAGTGCTGAGTCCTACACTCACAACAACTCCAAGCAACGATACAAGCTTGGGGACGAGTGGCTGGAAAGCTGCCCAGTGGAAAAGGACCTGGGGGTGTTGATCCACAGCTGGCTGCATCATTCTGGCTTGTATCAGAAACAGTGTGGCCAGCAGGACTAGGGAAGTGATTGCACATTTTCACTCGGCACTGGTGAGGCCGCACCTCGAACACTGTGTTCAGTTTTGGGCCCCTCAATACAAGAAAGACATTGAGGTGTTGGAGCGTGTCCAATGAAGGGCAATGAAGCTGGTGAGGGGTCTGGAGCACAAGTCTTATGAGGAGCGGCTGAGAGAACTGGGGTTGTTTAGCCTGGAGAAGAGGAGGCTCAGGGGAAACCTCATCACTCTCTACAACTACCTAAAGGGGGTTGTAGAAAGGTGGGTGCTGGTCTCTTCGCCCAAGTGACAAGTGATAGGACAAGAGGAAATGGCCTCAAGTTCCACTAGGGGAGGTTTAGATTGGATATTAGGAAAAATTTCTTCACTGAAGGGGTTGTCAGACACTGGAACAGGCTGCCCAGGGAGGTGGTTGAGTCACCATCCCTGCAGGTATTTAAAAGGTGTGTGGATGAGGCGCTTAAGGACATGGTTTAGTGGTGGACTTAGCAGTGTTAGGTTAACAGTTGGACTTGATGAACTTAAAGGTCTTTTCCAACCTAAATGATTCTATGATTCTAAAACCTTTTTTAAAATCCTAATAAAAATAATCCAGTCTATTTATTGAAGTTGCTAGTCTGAACTTGAAAGTGAGCTATTTATAGTATAAACATATCCAACTTACCTATTTCATATAAGCAGACATGCTGAATCTCCCTTTGGTCTGTTGCAAGTTCCAAAGCAGTATGAAATGAGGTCAAGGCACTATTAATTTGACACTAACAAAAGTGAAAGAAGGAAAAAAAGAATTCAGATATCTGAAATTTAAGATTTTTTGAATAATTTGATTTTGATAAAGAAAATATTCAGATTTCTGTTAATAGGATTATATGGTAAAAAAAATAAACTGAAGTGTATTACAGATTGCAGCCTCTGGTTTGATTATATGGAAGAGGTACAACATCCCATTGAGAGGAAAACCTCAAAATTCATTTCAGACTCTAGATTATTTTAAATGAGCTAAAACCCACCATAGAGCTAAGAGTTTGAAGGAGAAGGGCTAATATTAATTCAATATACCAGCTCCACATTGCAATTCCTTTGGTCAGCTTCCCTCCTCCCAGCTCTCTTGATCCGATCACTTTTGAATGGAAGCATGGGCAAATTATGATAAAGCCTTTATTTACAACTATAAACGAGCATCTTAAAGAGGTCCTATAGTGAACAGTTTTTTCCATGTATTTCATATTCATGATATGAAACATAATACAAAAGCCAAATTATAAGAGACAAGGGAAGTAAGAATCACGAATACAAAGCAACTCAAATTTATATTTAAATGAAACTTTAGACAAGAATGCAAAGCGTTTGCTTGCAAGGTACTAACAATCAGTTCCACCACGTGCAACAGTAGAAATTAAAACATACAGTAAAGAACTTGCACTCAAAAAGTAATATAAAAAGAGAAATGTAGGACACGAGTTAAAAAAAAGGGGTGGCGGAGGGAGGACAGTAGAGTTTAATAATGTAATAATGATCACCAATAATTTACAGCCAGTTCAGATCATCTCTCAACCTTGAAAATCAGTGCCTGTATTCCTTCTATTTGCTATTAAGTCCAAAATTCATCAGTTGTGTGGTAAGCTTTTGAGTAATCTCGTTTCTACTCTTATTAGTCATTCCACCTTTAAAAGTCATTATTTTTAGCATCTGGCAATAAAGTTTAACTTTCTGCATAATAAGGGTTATCTTTACTGTTTAATTTTTTTTTTATTTTCAACTATTTCACCTTTTTCCACATCCCACAGTAACCACTTTAAGCAACAGTTAATCGAGAATTCATAAATGCTGCATGACATGCAAGAAGATAAAAAGGCATACAAGATCAAAAAACATTTTGATAATATCGTTACCAGCAGCTTAGCAAAAACAGGCTGTCAGTTTTGTAAGAACTAGAATGGTAGTTCTTTTGACTACCTTAATTTCTAGTTTTCCCAGTCTAGGATGGGTCTTCTCCATAATCATCATAAAGGGGGCGATGCAAATCAACATATAATTAGTTTCATAGACAGACACTCTATATATCCCAATATGGCCTATACCCACTTTAAGAGTGTTCCTATATTTATTCTCACATACAAGTATAATAATTTATACAACAGAAGCATCTTTAAGCCACCCTCTGCTGGCTAAGCATGTAAGCGAAAGAAACCCTTGAAAAAGCGAACCTGTCATCAACGTAAGCATAACTGAATTCAAAAATTCCTGCAGAAATCTGCAGCATTGTATTTTAAAACCACACATACACATGGAGCTCTAAAGTGATTTTATTAGATTTTCTTCTTTGTCTCATCAGGAAAAACTGTTTTAGTTGCTAAGGAACAACTTAACCATAAATCATATATATTGCATCAAGACAGCACAACTGCCAACAAAGGGATCCACAGCTGTACCAGTATAAACGCTGTACACTTAGAAAATAAAACGGTGATTAGACTAAGATGCTTGTTGGCATAACAGAAGAATATACTACACAGAAAGACAAGCGAGTTGTATTTGCCCTCAAAGTTACCAGGGAGCCTGAGCAATGTACACCTTGGTTACTTGAGCAGCAGCACATTCTGTCCACTACACATTACTCCACTGATGCTGCATCACCCCAACACAACTTCCTGGAAAATAAGTGTTACGAGCCCAGTCTTACAGAAAAAATAAAATAATGTCTGCTTAAAACCTTATCTTTGTGCTAAGTTTATAAGTTCAGTAAATGTATGTTTTGAATGTTTCTGAGGAAAATGCAAAAAAAAAATCCAAATATTTAGTCCTCTCTGAAGATACTTTGCCTTCTAAAAACCTAAAAAACCTGAACATTTGAAAATATAAATCACTTATTTGTGGGGCATGTTATTCCACACAATGACTAATGGCAATTACATCATTGACTGCAATGCCATACACCAGCCTGGGGGAGAACATGAAATACTGACCACCCAGTAATATACAAGTCCAGTTAGTTGAATCTTCTATAATCCATTTCTCTAACATTTCTAGATCTCTAGATCTCTCAAGTGTTTTGATGTCTGCCTAAGTTTTCCTTAATCATCAAGCTCAGTAAGTATGTTTCAGAGACATTCCTTAATAACTGAAGCTTCAGTCATCTCCACAGATTGTGACAACATGCTGAAATACAAATTTCTACTCTTACCGTTAATTCTCAAAATAAATTACTATTTGTTTACTGTTTCAGAGAATAAACAGAAATAAAGTCCCAAGAGTCTGCAAGTATAACATCATGGCTGACACCTGAAATTGATGTTCTTGAGATTTAAAAGTATGTATATACACACACTTGTAATTCCTCAAACAGGTATCACTCATGCTTCTCTTGGACATAATACAAAGACCAAAAAAGATTAGTCCATAAAATGCATAATATACAGAACTACATAACCATAGAGGATTATTAGAGCTAATGTGACAACCATAATGTTACATTTCTTGACTTCAGATTAAAACCAAAACCAGCCCAACCCACCAACTAAGCATCTACAGAGCTTACTGAGTCAAGCAAGGCAGCTTCCCAAGCCCACATGCGTTGCCCCACAGAGTTTTTCTGAAATCTCAGGACACTTTCCCTCTCCCAGGACCTCTCTATTCTCAATCAGCACTATGAATTTGTAAAGCTTTTAAGAAGTCATGCTCATAATTAAGGGGAAACAAGCAAACAGTATCTAAAAGGGGACAATTTACACTGGAGGACCCTATATGGAAATTTCAAAGCCTGTATTTTCTATTCCTTAACTCCCCCCCATTTTTCCCTAGCCATGCCACAAAATCAAAACAGAATAAAACTAGGATTCTGCATAGCCTAGAACAAGTAACTAGAAAGGCCAGCAGAATTCCTGAAAATAAACCTTGACATTATGCAAGCTCTGAAAATTTCTGAAGACATCACTGTGACTTTATTCCAGAAAATTAAGACTTTTCAATGCTTATTACTACTTTTGCCCTCAGTCTACTTTTCTGTGCCACACCCTCCCAGCCCTAAATAAGAATGATACTACTGATACCAAGATGTCTACAAAAGGTAGCTAAAAAAGCAAGAGTACTTATCAGCATTACATTTAAGCCTTGTCAGCATTACATTTTCATCAGCCTGCACATCAAACACAATGTAGCACACCTGAATGTACCACTGGTGTTTTGCCGATCAGCTGGAATATTTGGTATTTTTAACTTCAGACTCTTAACACACCCCTATACCAACTGAACTCTATAGATTAAGCTTCAGAACCTGAGGTTTTTTGTCCCAGGCCCAGAGATTTCTTGTTGTTTATATACACACGTACCCAGAGTCTGTTCCCAATCGAAGAGAAGCAATCTTGCCCAGTTCATGATTTTGTCAAACGCTTTATTTTTGCTTTATACCCTTACCGCTCTCCACATGAAGCTATCAATCTATTTAACTATTTCTGAGTGGGGTGATTTGTACTGTTTAAAAAAGCAGATGGAGATTTTAAAAAAGCGCTGCTGATGGTGGGAGGAGAGAGAAAGCAAAATTGCAAGCTAAAAAGCAGAAACATGTAAGATTCAGAACACCACCTTTTTACTCTGCCCTGTCCAATGCTACCACCATGCCCATCTTTCACTACCGGCCACAATACCACACTCAAATTGTCCGAGTCACAGTTTCAAAAGTAAATTGGTATTTATTAACATAATTTTAATATTAGACAATACACATTTAGCAAACGGATGGCAATATTTTTATTTTCACAGTAATAAGAAAGGCCCAAAGGTAAAGCTGGAAACTGTGGATTTTAGACCAGTGGGTTTCAGCAACTATTATACTAATTACATTTTTAAGTACCCTTTAGACAAGTACAAGACATTCTCACTTGTTTTTAATAGCTTAAACTTACACGAAACATCGTTATCAGCTTTATTGGAAAGTATTTCAAAGAAGAAATAGTCAGACATTCACAAAGAAATACTTGTGAGGCTGGAATACATAACATACAATCACAAGTCAAGCACAGCAATAGTTATGTCCATAAAAGCAGCCTAAGGGAATCATGCAAAAGTCAGGAAAAATGCTACTTTTAACATGCAGTCTCTTAACCTGCTCTTCAAAAAAAAAAAAAAAAAAAAAAAAGAGACATCTGATCATCCTACCAGTGCAACCTTTAACTTTCTGCTGCACTTTCATTCCAGCTTTCCCAGATCCCACTGCTCTCCTTTCCCTTAACTCATTCATTTCAATAGTCTCCAAACACTTTCAGAATTCATTCCTCAAAAATGTGAATCTGGGAAAAAAGTTGAAAGATAGTTTGGTCCACATTTATAGTACCTGTAAGTCTACTTCTTAGAAAACTGAAGTCTGTTAAGGTTTTTATTGACTAATACTCATACATGCTTTTTGATGCACAAAGCATTATACAGTCACATGCTCTTCGTTTGTCTTTCATAGCACTGTCACTATGAAACCTTCCTTTCTCCTCTATTGCCTTCCTTGGCAATTTTCTCCTTTGTCAGATTTGTGTCTCACTGTCCAGTCTTGCGTTACTGCTTCTGCCTTTTGAACAGTTTCCCTGCCTCCAGGTGTCCATGGCTGAACTATGCTCCTTACTGTTTCTTTGCTCCATAAAAAAGAAAACACACACACAGATATACACGTGTATGCAGACTTGCTGATGGAAGCTGAATATACCATCAGCTGAAAGTTACACAGAACATATGCAGGATCAAAGGCTATAAAAAAATGTGATGGACTGAGTGCTAATAGGCTCTAATACAATGCTTACAATGATCATTAACTGATCTGTGCTTACAGAACACGCAAGCTCTTCTGTATAACAAATTTCTAAGCCTTTCATCTATGTACAATTAAATTTTATTACAGAACTGTTAAAAGATGATAGATGTTAAAGACTATAAAATATATAAGCTTCAGCTCAAGGTATACTTTTAAGTGCGTATATGTTAAAGAACAGACTTCCCAATTTCAGTAAACCATCTGAAAATAATGTTCCCGTGCCTAGTGGAAAGAATTTAAACCTACCTGTGCATTAACAATTTCAAGGAAGGCCATATAAGCACTTCCCAGGCTTTGCAAGAGCTCTCCTCACCCACCTTGGAGATGAGGCGGAAATTACGACTCAGCATATTAGTTTGTAATCTCAGAGTGTATGTGCACTTCTGGTTCAGAATGTACAATGGATGCTGTAACACCAATGCCTGGATTTGAGACACATGTAACCACAAGTGTATTGTGCAGAAATCCAGTGCAACTCCCCATGCCGTTGCCACAAGTCGCATATCTGACTCACTATTACGTCAACAACATTTGAGCAAATTAAGCTTGAAATTCTTAAGAGAGTCTACAGAAGAGCTTGAGACATTTAACCAAAACATTTACACACAGCAAAGCCTCAGTGATACAGTACCACTTAGAACAAAGCAACAACAGGTGTAGGGGAGAAGAGGCTGCTGAATGGAAAAGCTCTCATGCAAACAAACACACGAATAGCAAAGAGACATTTAAGTCCTGTTAGCAACCACTAAGCTTTCTGCTGACTAAGGGTACGGCTACACAGCACAACACACAGCATTCTGCCTGCCTAAGCTACTAACTTTGTTAATATGGCCACGCTGTCTCTGGCACAAACTATTTCACTTGAAGCTAAACTTCGGTGTCTATATACTCTATCATTTAATGCACAAATACTGTAAGATAACACATGAAGAACTCTGCTTTGAAACATAAAAGGTACTCCAGAAAGGGACTGACTACACAAAACTGATGGTCATCCCAAACCTATCCTCTGCATTTACACATAGAAACATATACTCTGTTTATTGACAACTCATATTTACAATTTTGTCCTAGCTTGTCCTGAAAGTCAGAAGAATGAGTTGAATTTATTCCTCATTACACTAAACATGTGGGGGGTGGGTGGGGAAGAATTCCAAATCCCAAGTCATACTCTGGCAATCAACATTTTTAACTGCACTTGCATTTATTGTGTAGCTATTCCTAACAAATTTGATTTTTACCATAGGAATGGAATATGCATATAATTGAACAAAGACCATTAAAATGTTTCCCACTCAGAAAACAGCAATACTTCCCAAAGACTGACAGCTTGCCTGTGACAATGTAAATCCCCAAATGCACCATTGCTTTCAGAAAGATAGCAAAAAAGGAAAAACAACATCAAAATCCCATGCAAAAACACACCTGCAGAATCTGACAGGCCACTGAAGCCCGCCCCTCTGTTCTGTTATTGGTGGTACCTCCCTCAAAATATTAAGCTGTATTTGAGAGAGTTAACTGCAAACCCCAGCAAAGAACGACCAACAATATTAAGATGTGGGTTAGCTCTTGTAATTGTGATGTTGAGATGAAGGGTTTGAACATTCTGGGTTTGTGCTTTTGTATTGGGTTTTCTTGTTAATGTAACAGCTCTGGAAATATTCTGGTCTGATAGAAGTAGCAGCTAGGAATTGAGTAGTTTAAAGTATTCACCACCATCTTGTATTATCACAGATTCATAAAGAATAACTAAGCCAAAAACCACAAGGCTGCTGCAGTGTTTGGAATAATACTCTGCAACACCATTCACAAACACATTTTCAGTGAATACATCTCTGGTTGGGTCAGAGCTCACCCTTAGCAACAGAAAACATCCTGGTTTGACCTCTTAAAAGCAAAAGCAGTTATTTGAAGGAAATTATTGCAGAAAATTAGCTGTATATGAACAATGCATTAAATGAAAAGGGGAGGATAAATGCTATGTACTCAGCAGATAATACTCGGATTTTAGCTTGACAAGCAAAACTGAAATAGCTATTTATACCACAAGAAACTCATGAGTGACCAAAAGCACTTCCTTTTAGCATAGAGCTACAAATGTATTAAGTGGCTGAAAAAGAATTTCAAAGTGTCATTAATTCAGATGAAGTAGTGGAAGAGCAGGTTTGACATGTGAACTTCAAACTAGGAAGGAGTTAATCCTTTCTTCCTACTTATCTTTCCATGTAGCTATACCTTCAGTCACAATTTGCTGAAGCTTACACAGTTCATTCCCATTAGAAAAACATAAAATAACAAAGGGTGGGGAGGAGAAATCAGTCAAAAGGAAGAAAACGTGCAATACCTCTAATCGCTGTATTCTTCCCTTGAAGAACATAAACAGAGAAGAATTTGGATAAGCAGATTCTTTTTTTGCAAGAATTTCTTTTGCCTCTCTCAATCCTGCCTTGTTATCGCTGCCATCAAGGGCAAAAAAGGGACGAACAACTGTGTGGTACCACAACAGAGCTAATCTAAAAGAAACATAAGAGTAAAAAGGATTACAGCTCGTAAACAGAAATTTAGGCATAACATTCTACACAGGCAAATTTTTAAATGATTCTGAAAGACAAAGAAAGATATTAATCTCTTCTTATACAACCTGGCTTTAAAACAAACACAGTACTACTGCCATACATCAATGTACTCATAAACTGCACCTTAACATACAATTTGGTGCACATTACCCGAAGATGAAGTAACAATCAAGCTCATATCATCAAAGCAGTTGAGCCTTTAGAACTCTATAGATTTTAAGAAAGAAAAACTCACAGAAAAACTCTGAAAGCAAATTGTTCATTAAAGGGGGAAAAAAACCTACCCATAACCCACAAACAAAACCAACAACAAAACTAAACACACATCAGCAGACACACTTGAAATCAAACAGAAATACATCCAGTGTTCAGAAGGGCAGACATCTACATGACCTACATCACTCCTGGAAATAAGGGCAGAGCACAAAGATTTCCAAGACCATCTGAAGGAGGAAACAGCCCCCAAAATACCGTTTTTCTTCCCCAGAAAGGAGAAAGAACAAATAAACAGGAACATTTAATCTTAAGGTTTCTTAACCAATCAGAAATCCAATTCTTCTCCTCAAGCAGAAGAGACTTTAGCTCTGCTGTCAATGTTTCAAAAGTGACATCTCATGGTACCTGCAGTAGGTCCAGTAATAAAAAGCATTAATTTGGAGATAATGGAATAATAAACCCATTTATGAAGGCAGTTTAAATTAGGTCTGGCTAACCCTTCTCCTGATAAAAAGATCTGAATGCAGTATGAAGGCTTGGGAAAAAGAGTACACAAAAAATATTCCTCTAAAAAGACTATAAGGGAACATGCCATTTTACTCAGATGCTAAAATTAAAAATGAACTGGAAAAGATATTTGGCTAATAGTAAGGATAAATAGCTGAGTGAGATCAATGACTCATGCAAAAGAGTACGCTCTCCATAGAAGAGAATATATCTGGGGAATTCACTCAGCCTTCAGGGGGTGCTTTTATTTACTCTGCTGGCATATAAATTATTAGACATTAGAATAGCAGGTATGGAAGAATACAGCAAAATATTGACACAAACCCCAAATACATGTAAATAACTAACAGCAAAAGAGATCTCCTACACTAGTAAGGGACGAATTTACTAAATCGTGTCATGTTAAACAACAAACTACAAGTTTATTTTACCTGCTGTCGTTTCCTTTAAAGCAACATGACTTTTTGGTTTTCACTTTTTTTCCATTTACTTACTTTCAGTACTAAGTTATCTACCAAAGCATTGCAATATAGCTACTCACGTAGCTAAAGGGGCCTTCATGTCCTTACTTTCACTTGCATACATCAGTGAAGAAAGCCCCTGTAGGCGGTCTCCAGGAAAACCCAGCAGGTTGATGATTTTGAGCAGGTTTGGGGGCACCATGGATATGCAAAGATGAAAAAGTCCATATCCAAAGCTAACAGCACCTTTCAGTCTGTTTAGCGAATCCTCCGTTACACCTTCTGCAGCAATATGATTATCATTTGCAGCATCAGAAGTCAAGGATTCCTGAGTGGTTTTCTTCTGATATATTTCCTGAAGTGTATTAATGTCTATATAGCACTTATTGTAAATTTTCCAGGCTTTTCGGAGTATCCACCCACCTTTTATGTATGCTAAAAATCAAGGAAAAAAATATTTCAATGACATATTTCAGAAGTGGAACATAGTAAGTATAAACGCTATTTCACAAATTCTAGAATGCTCTCTCTGTTTGCATTAACATGTTGTGTAAAGGATTTTGTAATCACTACTGTCATCTTGAAGAGGTCTTTCATACTGGGCACTACGAACTTAAGTGCTTTTCAACCAGAGACTTTAAAACGGCACAAAGGGACTTCCCTTCACCTATGTAGCAATACAACTGCCAGAAGGAAACAGAGAAATCAAAGAACTTAATGCTGGATTCTGCTCCACTATAGAATGGATATGAAAAGGCTGCCTGGCAAACAGAGAGAAGCAAAACTCAAAGAGATCACACCTCTTAAGCCCAAATGAAGTTAAAAGACAGTTGAGGGGAAAATACGAAGAAAATCTCTTCCTTTGGGTTAGATAATTACATTTTCAACACCATCACTTCCCTGCCCTTCATATGAACATAGCACCTTATAATTAAAAAAAGAAAAATCATAGAAAAAATAAAAGAATGCATAAATTTTATGTTTTTAAAAATTTTTTCAGTTGCCTAACTTCCTCAATTTCAAATGCAAGCTGGATACCTAAATTTCCCTAAAAATCTGGTCTTGAGCATTCTCAGTTGAGAATGAGAGAATTGTCAATCTCATTACCCTCTCTACAGGACGGTAAAGAAAGGCGCGACACCAAAAGATGAAGATGTCCAATTTGCCTATTTACGCAGCATTCATCTTGGTTGTAGCACATCCTTGGATAATGGTGAGTGGTAAACAGAAAACAAACACAGAATATACTTGTACATGTTAACTGTAAAAGCAGACACTAGCATTTTGTCTGTGATAGAGCCCTAAGAGTTAGGAACTGCAGTGACAAAGGAGTTAACTAAAAATGAGAGAAAATAAAAGCATGGTTATAGCAGCAGTGTTCTGAACAGGTATCACCAAATTTGCAGAGATCAGTGTTATAACTGATGCCAGAATTAGTTCATAACAGGTGGGGTATGTCAAAGAAAAGGAAAACTCTATTAATACCAAACCACTCTTCATAAGCCTTTGACATCTTTGACAGAATCCTTCCAATTACAAAAAAAAACTAGAGAAAGTACCATCACGGACTAGACTACCTCTTTTTGGATACTTGTTGTACGAAGAGGGGATGAACCTAGTTTGATAGTCTTAAGAAATCACACTAAGAAAGATTGCAAAATTTGTATTCTCAGTTGTGACAGAAGGGTTCTGTCAACATGAACCTAAAGTATTAAAAAAATGAATCCTCTATCTTGAGTTCCATATTGAAGAGTTATAATAAAAAATGTAAACCCCTACCATGATTCAGCTGCATTTCAAGGCTAACGTTACTTCAATTTTAAGCAATTAGGTCACTTTTTGGCTGCACAGAGTATTTTAAATACGTTATGTGGTTCACCACAAGATGAATGCTCATACAACTACGCGTAGCAATGCAGCAGACAAATAATAAGGAAAAACCCATATTTTACTTGTCCTACAGATAGTGTTTCTGCTAATAGCTAACTACTGTGTTCTGATGCATGCATCAAATGGAAAGGATATGATGTGAAAAAAAAAAAGAAGTATAGTTTTAGGTTTTACTTCCATTAGTGTCCTGTCATGAACAGTTCACTAAGACAGCATAACCCTAATAGATTTGCTATACTAAGACAATCTAACAAATGAAAATAATGAATTTCTGACTTTATAAGCATAAAAATTAAATCAAGCCCAATAACTGAGCTGATTTCCCAGTAGGAACTTCTGAAAGTAGTCAGACCCATGACAGCAGTGATAAATATCACAAAAAGGTAGTTCAATACTGCTGTGGGAAGCTAATGCAAGTTGCTGTGTTACTAACTTTATGATGAAACTATTTCTAATACATCCATGAGGGTGGAAAGCAAAACCTAAAATGTGTTAGGCATATGAGAAAGCAGCTTGCATGTCATCATATGCTTCTTGTCAAACTGTTCCGGGAAGAAAAACACAAGAAATTTTTCACCCATCCACTGATAGAAAAATATTTATCTGCCTCTGAAGAACGCCTTTTTTTTTTTTCTTTTTTAAATTACAGTCATTTCAATAATCTGGTTGCTATTTCTGTACAGAAACATGATAAAAACAAAAGATATTTATACATAATCAGAAAGATAATGTACTCAAACAACTGAAATAATGGATCCAACAGTGCAGCAACAGCAGTAACTAGCAGACACTGAGGTGGCATTTAACCACTCGGAATTTTAACTAGATTTCATATGTATTTTTTACTCAGTAGAGTAATCCAAATATACTGCATGTTCTGCATTACTCTGCTACCCACTTCAGTTCTCTGAGCAGCAGACAAGACAGAAAAGGAACAGACACCACCCCCAGTTACAGCATCCAACCCAGTTATGCAGCTGTAGAATACGTACTAAAAAATAAGAAAAAAAGCTTCAAGAGGGGCAAAAAACTCCCCACAAATGAAAACCCAGAACTGCATCAAAAATAGTAAGAAAACCTTTCTGCAGCACTACACACACAGGAGACAGAAATACCGCTTGAATTTCTTCTGGCTAGAACCAAACACATTCTTGATGCCATGGCTTGGAAGAAACCAAGTCTGCACATCACAGAGAGCACTATGTCCTTGACTGAAGCTCTTAGTGTTATTTTAAATAATCTGAATGTTATTTCCCCCGATTCCTTTCAGCTGATCAGCAGGGTTTTCACTGACAATCTGGTCTGACTGCCATCTCTAGGTCTTCATTGATTTGGGAAGAACCTGCGAATGCACTCACTTTGTACATGACCTAGACCACATTTTCTATAAACTCATCGATGAAGGCATGTTTTAAGATTATGCAAGAGATCCAGGAATGCAAGAGAACATTAGAAACAGCTTTGCAGCTGAGACAAGGAGGTCTGTATTCAACACAACAGGATTAACTACTTTAGCATGCAAGAACGCACTTCAGTGACCAGAGAATAAGAACTGATTCAGCACTTCCATTTTTAACACACTTCATTTAGAATTACTTTTGCTGGCAGTTTGTAATCCCCCTGAGTTGTCATGAACAAGATGTATGTGGGACATTAGGATTTTCCTTGGTGGCCTAGACTTCAGCTGTTGATAGCCTCTTTTACCTTGCAGGCCACATGAAGCACGCAGATGCTACCCAACTTTGCACCAACTTCTCAAATGCTTCTATGGTAATATGCAAAAGATTCCAACCTATCTAAGGAGAATCAGTTGAATATGCTTATTGGTGTGGAAAAAGCAGAAAGCTGTTATCTGTAGCAATTCCACTCATCTTATTTTATGATACTACTACCTACACAAAGGTAGAACAATACCTCTGCAAGTGTACCAATCTTGGAATGTTTCAAATGGAACTGTGCTCTTTCTTACAAAACAACCGTCTTTACTGATAGTCATCTTGCCACTTTATTATCAAGCTTTTTTAAAAAGATATCATGCAAAAAATATACCTAAACATTAAAGCCACAGCACACCTGATAACTCTTGTTTTACAAATGAGAGCACAGCCAAGTAGACTTGACAGTCTGCTACAATTATTTGTCTTTGTAGACGATCTATCATGGATAGAGTGGATTTTCGTCCATCAACCTGTTTGGAATATACAAACACAGAGCACAGAAAAATGTTAACAAAGATAATACAGAATACTAGTTAAAACATGACAAATTAAAAATCCAAAATTAAATGCACGTGATAGTATTGCTACTAAATTAATGCAGCATTTTGAAGTGCAAAACCATGCTTAAAGTTATTCGATAGCTCATCAAGCAAGCTCCTACTTGATAAACAGGGAAACCTTACATATTTGCTTTCAGCTATTTTCCTTAAGATTCTATGAATATTCAGAAAATATTTGAATTTCATTTAATTATTACTAAATGCATCAGACACGCAACTAAAAGATGTTAGATAGGAAAAGCACAGAAAGGGCTATATGACAAGTGGCAGGGAAAATAGTGCTTCTTAAGAGCAGAGAGTTAAGTATGTCAGGTTCAATACTTTTTATCAAGTAAACCAAATATTGATGGCGGTTTCTTCTGCTGTAGATCTGTTATGTCACACTAGGCAGGCCACTCACTGGTTGTTTCTATACTACTACCTTAACTAGTTCTCAATCTGCATGCTTTATTCTTCCTCCATTATTTAGAAGGAAAAATCTTAAAAAAGGAAGGAAAATTCCCTAGGAATATGCCTAGCACACAGCACTATGCAGCCTCAACATCGTAACTTTTGAACATTACTAGAGCATGTATGAATTAAAGTTAGCCTGAATTAGACAGGCTACAAGCTTCCTGAAATAATTTTTGTAGATCACTAATTTGACGTTAAGAAAAGGTGTTAAAAAAATAATTACTAACATCAACACAACCTACTGCTTTAGAAGAGGAACCACCTGACTCTGAGTATTTTGTTATACTTAGGAAATCCAAGCAAAATATTTGACTTAATTTCTAAATTTCTAATTAACCTCAACTGCTCTTCACATATCAAAAATCATCTATTCAAAATACAAAGAGGACAGAAAGGAAGTTTCCAGAAATACTTATCCAATACACAACTCCACATTTCACAAATAATGTTCTTACATTCTTTTTAATTTTATTTTTGATTGTTTCTATAACTCCGGCTTCTTCACTTTCACAAAGCTTCTCTGTAGCCTTTAAGTCATCACATGCCAGCTGCATTTTCTCTTCTTCAAATGTCATCATAGCATTCTACCAAAAACCAAACAGATTTGAATGATAAAAATCACAAATACTTTCAAGTCTACAAAAGCTATAGGATAGCAAAAGTTTACATAAAAACTTGACAATAAAACTTACTTTCTTTAAAAAACATTCATACACACACACACATCAGTACACATACTTCTACACAGGAACCCCAAACCAGAAATTTGAGTGTGCTTTACCAAAATTTCAAGATAAATCAGAATATACTAAGTCCTAACCCCTTGTTTTAACAAAGCTTCATATGCAGTCAAACTGAATGTGCTGCCACATTACATTAAGCGAAAGAAAAATGAATATAAATTAATTTTCAATTATTGTTATGTAAGGCACGAGTTGCATCTGTACAGATACTGCTTTTATATAATTCATCCACATAAGTAAGAGGCCTCCAAAGTCAGTAACAAATAACAGCTATTGCATTTTTCAAAATAATAACCACAATTCCTACATATGTAGGAAGAAAAAAAAAAAAGCATTTGACTCCAACAACTGCTGAACCAATTTAGAAAGAATTTCAGCACAAGTAACTTCTTTTCTTGATGCTTTATTAAACAAAAGCTCTGAATGACACAGGCACACAAAGTGCTGCTGCTATGTTTAGAACAGTAACTAAGCAAGATATTTTCAAGATCCACTGATGCTGCACTGTGATGTTACACTGGTTCAGCACATCAATTCAGATAAGCAAGGCTGAGAGATTCTCCCTCTTTCCTTTCACCTCTCCATTGACTTAAAAGCAAGCATATGCCCCAGGAGGTTTACTAACCGATATATTTTTCCATATTGCATAGTCTACAGACACTAGAGAGAATTCAAATTAATTTAATTTACAACTTACCTATTTCTGGCATATTATAATAAATTCTGTCTTTCAAAAGAGTATTACCATAGATAATTTCTGGTGCAAACTAAGATTAAGCAGCAAAGTTAGAATAAGGACAGTCTGAAAAACAAGATCCAAACTTTTTCTAATATACCTGCTCAGTTTTTATATAAGATATTCTCATTTTTAATACATTAAAGAAAGAAAAGCATTTAACAGATCTAACTTGCTCATTACAACTTTTTAGTCAGTCAATATTCTCAGTTCTCCTATATTCAAAAAGGAAGCAATGTGAATGGATTGAATTAACAACTTTCACCCAGCAGTATGGATGGAGAAATTTTCAATAGCAAAAGCTATCAGGAAAACAGCATTTATGTGTATTATTTTAATAATACTTCTACTGCTCACTTAAGAGAGGGTTTTATTACGGCTCTTTTAATGGAACATGTAAATATTTCATACATTTGAGCAGCTGAATCACGGAACCTTTACTTTCTATTTAAGCCACGTGAGTAAACAAGTTTTATATAACACAGTGACTTATTTTCTAGCTACATTTAAACTAAATCTTTGAAAAAATTGTCTCATAAAAAGAAACAAATTAGAGTATCCACCATTATGAACACACGCATGCACATACAAACATTAACCACAAGAGAAGAGAGGTATACTCTCTGCTCCCATCTACTCACCAAAAAACTGACAAAACTGGCTCCAAAACTCATTAATGGGCTATGGTTTCTGTAAAGAAAACAAAATGTAGTTACTATACTTGCACATATTTCCTATTCTAAAGATCAATAATGCATTTCTTGATTTTAATTTATATACCTGTAAATAAATCTTGGGGGTTTTGTATTAAGTTACAAACAAACTTTGTATCATTCTGGAAGATATAATGAAAACAGAAAGCCAAAAGTTTCATCATTTTTACAAAGGCTCGAATAGGTCTTTAAAAATTTTTTTTTCAAGCATTAAGCTGTAGATATTTTTTTAAGAGAAACCACTGTCATCAAAATACATTCAGTGCAGGTCAAAAAAATTTAAGAGCTACAGAAAATTAAAACTCTGCTAATTCTAGTCTCCTCTATGATCCATCACTACAATTTTGATCTATCAGACAAACGTTAACTGGTTCTATTGAGAATTCCCACTTCTCCCTGTTCCTGTGAATTTAAGTTAATCTACCCAGATTTAAAAAAAAATGCATATGCCACTATGCCATATAACTAAGTTGTTGGAAATAAAGAATTCTTAAAAGGCTTATGGTTTTATAACTGCTTTGTTTCAAGCCCAGATTACATCTCTTACCACACTATATGGAATAGTTTTAAGATGTTTCACCTATTCCGTTTGCAGGGATAGTTCAAAAGGGTGAAATCAACTGCTAAATGAAAAAATGTAGGCAGCCAAAATCTTGGTAATATACGGGACAGATTTCAAGCTTCAGGACTACTGTAGTCACAGAGACCATGAGGCTCCAGTAACGTCACAAGGAAAGCTTTTAAAAAAAATAATTTCAGGATCTCAGCGGTACCACTGATCCACACTGTTCAGCAGTGGGCTGCCAAGTTAAATGTTCATGTATAAATATCAGTACTGGAGTAAGTATAAAATACATATAACACTCCAAAAGAAAAAAATTATATGCAAACAATGACTTCCAGGATTTAAGAAGAGGTAACATTTATGCTACAGATACATATATTGCTACAGTACAGTAGTTATGCTGTTTCCAACTTAATTCGGCAAGCATCAGATTAAAGTAAGAGTTTTAAAATACGACAAGCACTTGAAAAACATGGAGAAAATAGTATATTGTTTGTTACAAAACTAATTTCCAATAGTAAAGCCATATTTTTAAAAAATGATCTCTTGTATTATAAGGTAGTCATCAATATCCCCCCCTCACTTCTTGATTTAGCATAAATATCTAAAAGGGCATGAACAAGACGACAAAGAAAGAAAAACAGGAAAGATATACAAAGCAAGCTAGATGTGAAAAACCTTCCCTTTTTATATACATTGCTCAAACATAACCTGCCACATTTTTCCACTATTTTTTCAAAAGAAAAATAGGACAGGTATTTTCCCCTTTGTTGGCAGGCCAACAAGAACAGTAAATGCCAGTAAATGCCTCTGCTATTCAGTACCTGGACTGTTCTCTACCAACAGCTGTGTTACACAGAGCAGTACAAATCAGCTACACAAGTTAAACTTGCTGCTGCTGGCACTTTCAGCATGAACTCTTGCTGCAGAGGGCACACGACTCTCTTACAATCCACTTTTCAACCCTTGGGGCATGTGGGACCCATTCAGCAGCCAGTCTTATCACCACACTCCACAGCACATAACCTCCACCATACATTTCAAGGTCACATGTACTGCATTATCAACACCCAACGGATCTAAAACTGCAGAATAGATCAGTACACGAAATTCTTACATTTATGTGCTTATGGATGGAGTTGCACTTACAACATACTCTCAAGGAAGCTCAAAAATAGCCCAAAAATGAAACATTTGATTTTTCTCATATAGACATACACAGAGAGATGGGAATGCAAGCAGGTAGACATCTCTAGATAATCAATCTTCCATACTGCAGTCCATTCAGAACAGAAAATTGTTAGAGAAGATTGTTTATCAGAGTGAAATAAAATAATTCAACCACAAGAGCCTTTGACTATAACCAGAAAAATAAGGATGGATGACATAAGAAATAGTTAATTAGGCTTGCACTTTTCAGTAAGATTCTTAGAACACACTTCTTGAATATTAAGTTTCCATCCACACTGAAAAATTTTACTTCACTACCAGGAATGGATCCAAAGAAATTATTTTAATGGAATAACTAAAATTTGAGCATCTGAACACCTGCAAAAAGTTTTACTTGTAAAATTGGTAAGTATTACACTCTTACTGAAACTTTGTACAACAGAATCAAGATTTTGAGGTGGGTTTTTTTCCCCTCTGAAATGTGCATAAGCAAATCAAATAAGCTTAGCAACATATGCACTTGGCTCTCAGAAGAAAGTAGCATCCAGGCATTCCTTAGGACTTGGCAAGATAAATATGAGTTTTATCAGCAAAACATAAACACAAATTAAATATTGTGGAATTATAGAATAAATAGTGAAAGTGTTGCATATGAAAACATTTTAAGATCTAGACTACTTTCCATTTTCTATGAATGTATAAAAGAGATCCTCCTGTTGTAGAAATAGTTACTGAAGCTTAAAAACAATTAAATACATCAGCTTTAGAGGTAAACTGATTCCCCGTCTACAGGAACAGTATTTTCAAATACAGCAACTTGAATAATGGCCATGTTTGGGAGTGAAACCACAAACTGAAGAAACAGGAACATAGTTAAGAATCAAACAGTATAGATAAGCTGTTTCAGCAGCTCAATATATACACTAATTTGGGCATACTATTCAAACATTTTTTTAAATTTGGTTTTCTTTTCTCTTCAGGACTTTAAGAACCTGTTCTTAAAAGTGCACATATATATGTGTGAAGATACCAATATTTAAATACACACTTTAAAAGTCTTTATAATTCTTTTTTGGTAAATTTTAATACTGTGTTAAAAATAAGGCAGCTAGTTACAGTTGAGAGCCAGCTGCTTTTCCAAGATTACAAAAGATACCAAAGCACTTACTGCAAGCAATGAAAATTTGTCTAAGTATTTTAACATATATTTGTCCAAGTAAAACTTAGAAGTTTTTTCCCCAAATACATAGTCATCTTTCAAAACTGCTTCCCAGCTTGCATTTTGACACTCACAGCTCACTATATACAATTCTTCCACCATGATTAAAGACGAGACAACAAAAAATTTGAGAGCCACACCACTCTACTCTTGAAATTATCACTAGCTATAATACATGAGGTAAAATGTTGCAAATTAGTCCTTTTTAATTTTCAGCCACTCAATCTATAAAAAGCATTGTCATTACAGCACATAAGGGCTCTAGCACATATGGTCCCTGAAGCAAGAAAACATGATGCATATTATACTATGTCTGGGAGATGCTTCTGTTGGGACCATGATGCTTGGCAATCAAAACATGAAAACTTCACTGCAGGAGCTCCTCATGCAGAGTTTGTGTCATCACTAAACCAAATAAGGAACACTTCTGCCACATTCCTACGTAGTCACTGGGTAGACTACAGTTGCAGCTTTATGGAAGATCATTTGTTAAAGTAATTTCAGCATTCGAACTCCATTTTAAACAACAACCGCATTTAGTGCTCAATCCTTGTGAATATTATGTTGACTGATAAATTCTTCAACAGTTTAGGGTTATCTTTTCCTTGAGAGATAGGAAAAAGGTTTGCAATGGCACAGTACTGTCCCAGTAAACACTAAGGCATGACTAATGATGACAGTAAGTTTCTAAGAACAGCACAATTCCATGAAAATAACCCTTGACTCAAACTCCTTATAAGTGACTTTCAGCATCAGACATGATTTTACATCTTTTGACAGATTCCAGAAAGTTGTTAAGATACAAAGAAATGAGGCTGCACTTGAGAAAATATTAATAGCAAACTGATGGCCATATTGATGTTGACAGGAGTTATGGAACTGAATACAAATCAACATTGGGACACTGCACTACCCAAGTTGTCCTTGCTACTCTGAAGCAATAACCTCCACCAAGTAAAGAAAAATCAAGACTTAATTAGCCTAAAGATGAAGAAAAATTCAGTCTCTAGACATATTTTGTAAAATAATGTTTGCACCTCACCTATCAAACTAGGACTCTGAAGACGCCTTTCTTATAATAAAGTGTGCTATTAACACCATTTCTACAAGATACCACAATAAAAGGTTGCACATATCAATAAAGTTGGTATGTATAACTAAACTTACATCATAAGCTTAAGAGCACTGAAGTAGACCTTTCTTGCAGGTGTATAAACTGGTGTTATACGAGACATTGGTTCTCCCAATAAACCCTGACTAATTCACCTCATTTCATGGCATATCTTTAAGACATTAATTCACTTTCAGAAGAAAGGTGTTTGCCATGCCCCACTTTCACACATGATGGTAACATTCACGAGTTTTAAGCCTTGGTTTAATAAGGCTGAGATAATACAGCCCAATTTTACCATTAAAAAAATAAATCGGAACTAAAGCACACCAAAAGAAAAATCAATTACTTAGCCGTTATTTTCTTTTTTCTACATCCATTTCCACAGTAGTATTTCACTTCCAAATACATCAGTTTCTAAAGCTACTACAGCCTAGCTCAGGTTTAAATTTAAGTAACATAATTAAACCACCAACATTTCCTCCCAGCTTTTCTAGGTGCTGTTACTTTAACCACAGTCCACTAAGAATTCCAGTCATCATACTGATAGTGATACTCAAGTTGAAACAAAACAAATTGTTTTCCTCTGAAGTGGGAGAGTAAAGCATTATGAAAAATTAAGAATTCAAGTAAGTTCAGAGATAAATATAGAAGCAGCTACTGAATATTTTAAAACAAGAAGAAATACGTGTAACCTATATAAAGTAAGGAATTTACTGCAAAAACATACAAATCCTTTGGTCATTATTCCATCACAGCTTATTCTAGAACGCATTCTAATGATTATTTGTGAGACTACAAACATAAGGCAGATCTTTATACAAGTACACATCTCATCCAATATTGGTATATGAAATAGCTAAGGCACTACAAGTGTCATGAAAGCATTACAGTATTAAGTCACACATTGAGAACTGCACATGTCAGATCTAGGTTTAGTTTATGTTTCACAATCAGCCCAATTTTGTTTTAATTGTTAAATGAGCTCTTAGCATACATCTCTATTTTCACTAGAAATACATAACTAAAAGAGACATTCAGGAGTATAAAAAGAATAATTCTGTGGCCCTGTCCCATGCAGTTTTTACCCGATTTGTTTTGTCCTTACACAAATTAACAGGGGATTGTTTTGCTCTAACTTCAGACTGTTAAGTTTACATGCACAACAATATCAAAACACTGGAAATTATGAGAAGCATTTTAAATTGCTCCTTTACTTTGAGAAGTAGTTACAAAGCTGAGAAACAAGCTGGTTATAACATATGAACCGATTTGTACTGTCTAATTGCACGCTCCTAATCCATAACAGTTACGGACTTTTGCAAAAACTTTTTGCACTCTAGATTCAACTAACCTGACTGAAATTACTTTCCAAGACAAACTATAGCAGCTTAACTGACATCACATAACTTCTTCGTATCTCTGAGCTCCTGAAGTGTATTAAAACAAAAATATAACCTTCCCATCACAATAGCTTGAAATCATCTATTAGAAATAGCAGATCAAAGAATGGGTACACTAGCAAGAGTGAAAAGTCTTTATAGTATCTGTATGTTTCACAAAGTTATTTTCTTCAGTTTTAAAATAAGAACTGCTTACTATCACACCTCTTCTGCAATCTCCACCAAATCTAACTTCTAACTTCTGAGTTATAAACTCAGACTTTTGTTTAGCTTTCTATCATCTTCCCATGGATTTCTAGCCGTCAGGTTTTGCTCTGTATGCCAAATAGATCTCTCAGCCTGTCTCTGCCATTTTTACCACTTCTTTTGGCAACACCTGTCTCTGCCATGAAGGCTACAAAACTAAATGTCACATTCAATGTGATCATCCCTATGTGCACAGGTCTTGAAGATTCAAACTGTAGAACACTTAAAATTTTTCTAACCTATCCACAGAACTGGAAAACTGATGCTGCTTTTATGTGCATCACTATTACTATAACGTGCTCTGCCTAGCCTGGAGTAATGACATCTCACCTCGCTAAGGTATACATTTATTACATATTTAGAATGTTGCTGCTAAAAGTTACTTCCCCTTTACATAACTCTCCTTTCTATATCTCCATCTAGCAGCTGCTTGTCTGCCTATCGCTGCAATAAACAAAAGCACACAGGGTTGCTACCAGGGCACCCATGACTTATTCTCACACTGCCAATCAATCATCCCTCCCCCAACTGACTTATGTCAGTTCCCACCCTGCCGTCCTTATCTTTAGAGAAGCTACCGAAACACCTACTAAATCACTTAATATTTGTTCTTAAGGTTCCTTTGCTGAGCTCCATAAACAAGAATTTCAACAGCAGTTAGACTGCCCATAATCTGCCTGCTGATCAATGCTGGCTTAACGTCACCTTGTTTCAACTTTTATTTGGGTTAAAAGTATTTTGAGCCACAGACACTGTTTTAAATTGGTAATATTAGGTTCAAACACCTACCCACAATGGAATTTCTAGTTCATTACTGAAGTTTATATGTCTGTTAATACATATACTGCAACATGCCATAACTTTAAAAATTTCAGGTTTTCAGAGTAAGTGTACTAAGCTTTTTTCCCTCTCTTTCCTATTTGCTCCAACCTTCCATTCTTCTCCATTTTCTGCTTTACCCTAGCAGGTTGCACAGCATATTTTCCTACACTGACCCCATTCTTTACATCTTTACATATTTTTTCTTAGAACCACATTTCCTCTATATAATCTTCATTTTCTTCTTTGGAGATGACATTATTATATATATTTTACTTATCCATCTTGTACCATTTCTCTTTTCATTCAGATACAAGGTGAAAACTTTATCAAGTCTTCGCAGAAGTAAGAGTCATTCATGCAAAGAGTCAAACATTTCCCTGGTAGGAGACAGAAGACTGCTGGATTTCTTGTAAGATAATATCCCTGATCTTATGCTTTATGTTGCGAGTCAACATTCAGCTAAAAAGCTTCTGATTATGTTTGACACTTCCTTCTCTCCTCTTAGTTGGAGGAAGTTTTAAAATAATTTTTGAATTGCAAATACTCGTTAAAAAGTGAGGAATCAGCAAAAAAAAAGGTCTTTTGTCAGTTTCGTCTTTTCCTAAATGTTTAGGAATCCAAAAGCTAGAAGGGGAAGAACACCACTCCAATTCCAGCTTTCTTGTTAGTGTCAGGGTGGTTCACCAAAACCATCCCACGGGCTGATTGTGGGTTCCATCTCCAATGCCTATGTCTTTGGTTAACCACCGTGTCTCTTGCTGCTTTCACAGGTACTCAAAGTTTAAACCAACGCAAACTGGAATGGCATCAGCATTGTTCAAGCTGAATAGAAAGACTGGTATCTGAAGTTTCAAATATAAGTTAGCACTGTGATGACCTGACACAGCTACAAGCATTAAAGATAGTGCGTAGTGCTGTCTGTTGCACCTTCACACATACATACATGCACTCTTAAGCACGGGTTCTTAAAGTCCTGAAGAGAAAAGAAAACCAAATTTTAAAAAATTTGTGAAAATATCATATCCATTGGTATTTGATTCATGTTCAGAAGGTTGTCACCACTAGCAGGTGGAGGATCTAGACTTCTTAAAAAAAAACCATACTCACGAAAAAGCATATGCAGATGTCGATGCTACTTGCAGATGATTTTTCAAACCCTAGTATCTTCCCTCAAGTATAATTTAAAACAAAACAAGTCACAAACTACACCTCACAAATCATTAACTGCTTTACAGCGATAGTCACACAGAATCAGAATCACAGAATCACTAAGGTTGGAAAAGACCTGTAAGATCATCAAGTCCAACCAAAAAAAAAAAAAAAAAAAAAAAACAAACCATACCACACAACAACAACAAACCACAACACACCAAAAACCAACCCACCCAACACCACACAGCTCCATGCCCATCAAGCTACATCCCACAATGCCACATCCACACGCTCCTTGAATACCTCCAGGGATGGTGACTCTACCACCTCCCTGGGCAGCCTATTCCAATGTTTCACTACTCTCTCAGTAAAGAACTTTTTCCTAATATCCAGTCTGTATCTCCCCTGGCGCAACTTGAGGCCATTTCCTCTAGTCCTATCACTTGTCACTTGGGAGAAGAGACCAACACCCACCTCTCTGCAACCCCCTTTCAGGTGGTTGTAGAGAGTGATAAGGTCTCCCCTGAGCCTCCTCTTCTCCAGGCTAAACAACCCCAGCTCTCTCAACTGCTCCTCATAAGGCTTGTGCTCCAGACCCTTCAACAGCTTCATTGCCCTTCATTGGACACACTCCAACACCTCAATGTCTTTCTTGTAGTGAGGGGCCCAAAACTGAACACAGTATTCGAGGTGAGGCCTCACCAGAGCCGAGTACAAAGGTACAATCACCTCCCTACTCCTGCTGGCCACACTATTTCTGATACAGGCCAGGATGCCGTTGGCCTTCTTGGCCACCTGGGCACACTGCTGGCTCATATTCAGCCGGCTGTCAGCCAGCACCCCCAGGTCCTTTTCTGCGGGGGAGCTTTCCAGCCACTCATCCCCAAGCCTGTAGCGTTGCATGGGGTTGTTGTGGCCGAAGTGTATGTCAATGTCAATGTAGTCAATGCAGTTCCAACTACATGTTGTATCTGACACACAACAGACATGTTCATCTGACTTCTTTAGGTTCTAAATTGATATATATATGAGCTCTAAACACAGAAAGACAAAATATTATGCTCCTATGCCCAACACAGAAACAATGGTTCTATAGCCAATGACTTCAAAGTACCACCGCTCTTCAAAGGCAAGACTTTACTGTTACAGTTATACATATGAAAAACAACTGCCATCTCTACCCTGGTTTCCTCAAGGACTGCACTATGACCAGTTTTCAAACATAACTGATTTTGGGCTCATCAGCCAGCTTTCTGGAGATGCAAAAATGCAGAATAGCAAAGAAAGAAACAGATCCAGCCTGCTTTGGAATGACAGCTGCCTTCGGGCTCATCAAGGTTGTCTACAGTCCCATAAAGATAGCAGCGCTGATTTGAATTAATATTTCACAAGAACCTTCAGGTGGCAAATGAAGAAAAAATTAAAGTAATAATAAGTTAAAAAGAAAAAAAGGCAGAAGCAAAACCAGTGGTTTCTAAGAAACAGTTTTAACTAGTTTAAATGATGTGGCTAATGAAAGTAAAGTTTTTCTCAATTACTGAGTTTCCAAATTATCTTGTAGGTTCTTAAACAGTTTCCGTAAGAAAAAAATTGCCATTCCTCTCTTTACTTCTAGTACTCACCTGATAACTGTTAAGCTTCTGAAAAAGAACTAAACTACCTACATAGGCAGTAGTCCAGAACTAACACTTTCTGTAAGAAAGGTCACTCGAAATACAGACAACACATATGAGCATCAAGCTCAAAAAGCTACATTTCATCAGGCATCTTTGAGCTCTAATGCTGCAAATTACAAACATCCATATTAAATTACAGAGAACTCCCCAAAGCAGCTCTCATGGCTTACCAGTCCCATTTAGGATGGGTTCTATTTCATGATTTCAAGCACAGAACAATAAAAATATACTCATTTAAGGCTTCATGCAAAGAAATATATAATAGCATTACTCAAGTCCTTGTAGGAAGAACACATCCAAGACAAGTACAGAATCAAAGACCGTTGGGAAAAAAAGTCAACCTCACTGCATGTGTCTCCAAAATCCAAATTTATAGGAATTTGAGCAAACTTTGCTGTATCTTCTCTCCTACCTCTAATGTGAAGTTTCAACATAGAGCTAATCTGCAATTCAATAACGGTCTACTAGTTCACAGCAAGAGGAACCCTGCTATGAATTTTGGGATGAGGTAGACAGTTTCTACATGACTGTGAAAAATCTCCAACCCAAAGACAGCAATTATCAATTTATGAATCATAAAACCACTTAATCTAATGAAGGAATTCCTATTTACTCCTTGCAGGTAGTGTTTAAAGTCCAAGATCAAACAGTACACTGAACTTAAAGGCACCTCTTGACAAAAAAAAAAAAATCAAGCAAAGAAAAGCCCACACATGGAAAATAGGTAAGTTCCTGCATTTAAGAAATCCTTAGTAATAAACCTTTTAGATAACTATGAGAACAATTTGCAGAAGATATCATTATTCACCCTTTCAAGGGAGGATTAAACTGCATTTTGAAAATAGACTCTTAACAATTTTACTCCCTAGCATTACTATACAATATAAGAAGCATCACATATTTAGAATTCCTAGACTACTTCCAGATTCACACTACTGACAGAACGCAATGGCACAACACAACAAAAAACGAGGGGAGGAAACCTCATCAAGTGTTATCTGGTACCTTAAAAAAATACATAACACAAAACCCAACAGGTTCCTTAGCTACCCAGAACAATTGATGATTCCCACAGACTCAAGAAATAAGTAACTCATACAGTGCAACTCCATATGAATGCGAGCTGCATGTTATGCATGTGAGGAATGCAGAATTGGGACCTTACTTGTCACCTTCAATATTCCAATTAGTTCTACACAACAGTATTGCGTATGTAACATTGCAATACATACTTACGTTTAATATTAGACTGTGGCAGGTACACAGCGAAGTTATTATTCCATTATTATTAAGGGGAGTTCTCTTAATTTGTCTCACTCCTTCCACTCTACCTGCAAACATCCTTTTTGTAAATAAGATTTCAGTACACAAGTACACCACCACTATGAAGTACTATTTTAAGTCAATCAAAGTCTTTTTAAATCACACAGATAACAGCAGTATAGTGCATATTAATTATTTAGAATGTATGCGCAATTACAGCAGCTCAAGCTTGTGCAGAATGCGTTCGTCCTCAGACAAAAAGGACAGGTATGGCCAATCTTTTCTTTAAGACTGACTTACACAGCTGTGTTAATGCCATTCCTACTGGATGACTACTTAATGCACAAACTTAGACATGATGTATGTAGGGATTACGAAGATAATCTTGCAGCCTTAAGACAATCACAGCAGCATTCAAGGACCTTTTGTCGGTATCCGTTTTGTCGGCCGAAACCAGCATCAGATCATACACGAGCATCGGAGCGAAAGCCCCCAGGAAGCCTCCTCAGGCGCACGTGTGTGTTTACTCACACACGCCAGCGAAACGCAGCCACCGTTACCCAGGGACCCGCCGACCCCTGCCCAGCCCTTCCCCACCGCTTCGACAGGGCGCCAGGCGCCTTCCGCAGCAGCACACCGCACGCCGCCCCCGCGCCAACCCAAGGCGCTGCCCTGCAGCCCCGCGGAGACCTCGCAAAGCGGATCTGCGGCCTCTCCTCAGGCGTGCCCCCTCCCCGCGAGGGCGCAGGCTGCGCGGCAGCCGGGGGCGCCAACTCTCCCCGCTCCCAGGAGCCGGGCTGGGCGAGGCTGCGCGCGCCAAGCCCCCTGCCCAGGGCGCGGGGCCCTGCGCGCCTCACGGCCCCGCCGCCCGCTCACCGCCCGACCGCCGGGGGCGGAGGGGCAGGCGCCGCCACCCTGGGGAGGCCGCCTGAGGGCCGCGCAGGTGAATGACGGGGACAGGTGCGCGGAGGCCGGGCCGCCGCTGGCGGGCGGAGGGGACGCCCGGGGCGAAGGCGCCCGGGGGGCGGTCTGCGGAGGGGCTGCCGGGGCTACCTGTATTTCTTGAAGAGCTGGTCGGACTCCCGGAAGCCATTGTTCAGCAGCATGTTGATGCCGGCCAGCGCCAGCTCCGCGTCCTCGATGGGCAGCGGCGCTTCCCCGTCCTCCCGCCGCGGCGGCGGCTGCTCCGAGCCGGCCATGACGATGAGGAGGCAGCGGGACCCAGCCGGCTCTCCCCTACCTACCCCCCTGTCCACCCGCCGCCCCTTCCCGGGCGGCTCGGTGCTGCCTCGCCGTGCCCGGAGGGAGGAGCCGGCGGTGCCCGCGGAGGCGCGAACGCGCTGCCTGCCGCCGGGCCGCGCTCCCCCCGCCCACCCGCGCCGCGGCGACGCCGCAGCCACCTCGCGCCCCCAAGCCCTCCAAAAGCAACGGCGCCCGCCTCGCTCCCAAGCGCGCAGGCGCCGAGGGGGCCACGCATGCGTGAGAGCGGGAGCGGGCGGCGTGGTCGGCGGGTGAGGGGATGTAACGGCTGCGGGGCGGCCCTTCTGGTGGCGGTGCGTGGATGGGGGGTGGCCGCTGGTTTACTTCCCCGCGGAGCCCTTAGCCACCCTTGTTCGTCCGCTGCTGGGGGTCGCCGTCCCCCTGGCACTGGGGAAGGCGGCCGGGCGCTGATGCCCGGCTTGGAGCGAATTTGTGTGCGGAGCTTGCTTGTTTTGACCCCTTCGGGTGTTTTCCGTCGGTGTGTCTTCCCTCCCGCGGCACGCCTCTCCTCGCCGCGCTGGTGGGCGCAGCAGAGGTGGGTGGCTGCCGGCCGGCTGCCTTGCCGCCAGACCGGGTCTCCACAGCCGTGAGGCTTTTCGCAAAACCCACTGGGGTTTTTCACGGGTGGGATGTGGGAGCTGGGGCTGCAGCTGGGCCTTGGGTGTGAAGTATGAAGTCGTGCTCCGATAACGCAGCTCTCCCTTTTCAGGCAACTGATTTTATACTTTAAAGGTGATTTTGGTCAGTGGCCGAGGTCACTCGTACAGAGACAAGTTCCTCATTTGTACAATGGTGACTTTGTGACCTCCCAGTGCAAGCTGGGGAAACACTAGGTTTTCTAGGAATTTACTCCCTAATGCTTGACACCTACCTCCATTAGCAGCAATGTCAACTTGCCTGTGAAGCTGACGGCAAAAATCAGTATCTTGCCAAGTTTGGTTTGGATACAGGCTAGCCTAGCAGGTGGTACCAAGCACAGGATGGGTGAGAAAGTACTCTTGCATAAACGTATCCATTCCGACCCAAAATGGCCAAGTACCAAGACACTGAAAATACACCCCCATTGTTTTCACCCTCCTTTGCAGGAAGAGGCTTTCTTTGCTGCGCTTAAATTTAGGTGAAGATGAAGCCTATTACCTACAACCTGGTATTGCTTCCTGTCAGCTAGGACCGTGCTACAGCTGATCTTGTGAAAATTTAAGGATCAGAGTTGCCCCCTGCTTTGCTGGCATACAGAAGAATGGAACCACACTCTACTTTTAGTAGCAACATCTCTTCCCTGTCAAGAAAAACATCTGTTTTCCTGTGAATCAGGTATCAATATTTCTGTATGTGTCTTATGGGAATCGCTACCACCACTTTGGGCAATACTCTGTACCAAAAACCTCTCAAGACAACAAACCTTTCTGAAAGGCAAGGGTTGTCTAATGCTGGGAGGCTTCTGAAATCCGTCAGGTGTGAACTGGGCCCTTTGGCTGATTCCTAGTCCCTCTGTCTTACTGAGCAGAGCTGAGTGTTCAGCGGCGTGTTTAAAGAGAACATGCCTTCTGTTACAATGCACATCTCCAAAACAGCATGATCTACACAGCCTAGAAATCCTCAAGGGCTTGTAGGAGGTCAGCATAGCATGAATAGGGAATGATGTGTTCTCCTGTGTATTCACAGGTTATTTGTGAAATTTGGACTCCAGAAATTCAAGCAACCTCACTAAAAGAAAGTTACAGGTTGCAGTTTCACCACCTTTGTTCTCTGTTTTACGTGTGTGCAAGACACTACATTCCAGATGAAAAAGTACTTCTGTAAGGTTATCTCCATGCAGGATTCTTTGGGTATGGATTCATGGTGGAGTGGTTTTATAATATCCTTTCCCTTAGTCATATATAATCAATTTGATCAAGAATCAATGAATCTTCTTATGGATTCCCTGAGAACTCCTACCTCCAAGTACCATTTCTGAAGAGCAGCGAAGAGCCAAGTCCTTTGTGAAACACCTACTCTGTTTCTGCAAAGCTAAACTCCTATTTCCTAGTCCCTGTGTTTGAATAATATTGTAGCAGGGCTGTGTGCTCTCTGCGGGTTTTTGGCTCCATGCACAAGGAGCTAGAATTCTTTGAGATGTTCTTTCTAGCACCCAGTTGCTCCAGACCTTGCTCAGGGCTGGCACTGATAATCTGTTTTCTGTAACAAATACTTTTATAACTATCCGGTAGCTAGCTATTAATTTTGAAACTCAAAACATGAATAGCTAAATCAACTCTCCAGAAACACAGCTATAAATCCATGGAAAAAAATGGCAGAATGAAACTGCATTTCAACTGCTCAAGTAGAGAAGTAACGCATTTAAACACCAGTAATGAAGCAGTATGACATCTACAGCTTGACTTCAACAGCTGAGCAGCAGCAGTTTTATAGTGCACGTGCTGTTGTGAACCACACTGGAACTGCATTTTCCTGCAGAACTGGATTTGAAATCAGCAGGGCTGTAAGTCTCCCTGCCTGCCCTGTAACGGCAGATGAGGTCTTGTGATGGGTTACAGTTAGTTTGATTCACGCAGAGGATGTGGTACAGCTGATTCAGCCTGCTAAAATGGCCAGGGGAGTGAGGAAACCACAGTCAACAGTTACATGGGTGACTTGTGCTTGCTAGTGAAAGCTTATATTTACTTCCCAGTCCACCAACACTCTAAATGACTTTCTTAGTTTTTTGGGGTTTTTTGGTTTTTTTTAATTCCTGGTAGCATACTATCATCAGCATGATAGACACTCATCAGCCAGTAATTTCAGCAGAGGGACCAGTCAGTGGCCAGCTTTCCCCTTGCCCCCACAGCTCGCTTCAGTGCAGTCTTGAATAACCCATGCTACACTGGCCTATGTTACCTCTCTCTTATGAAAACAGATTGAGGTGATTGGTTACTCAAGGACAATAAAGTTACTGTGGTGAGCAAGAATTGTTCTTTTAATAAATTAACTGGCCTAAAATTTCCAAGACCTTTACTCTGTTTTCCCAGAAGTTATTAGATAGATAAAAGGCAAAGTGGCTACAATATTCACATCCTGTAGGAGATACAGGATTGTGGTGTTTTTATAGCCCTTTTGCGGTACAGTGCTGTCGTAGTTCAAGATAGCCTGTACCTTTGAATACTCAATTGCTCTTCCCTTTGACAAGCTTTCCAAGTTTCTTCCCTGTCTTTGTGCTTCTGACAGGGAGAAGTTTTTAATTGGTGTTTTTCCTCTGTAAGTCTGATTGGAATTTAGCCCTACTATAAATTCCACGAGCTACAGAGAACGGCAAAATTTGAAGTAGCAGGGAATAAATTATTAAAGAAAAACATACTGATTTATCTAAAGCATCAGAGAGAAAAGAGTTAAAAACAGAACAGACCTATATACATAATTTCTTGAATATAATTTTCATACTTTGTAAATTAGGTCCCACTTGTCCCAGGGCCCTTCTCCACTGTGTCTGGATGAGGCAATCTAACCCCTTGCTTCTGTCTCAGAGTGCCCTAAATCTGATATTGCTGGGTTTCTTTTTACCTATCTTGTTCCAGAATTCTACCTCTGTCCTGGAACACCTCAATAAGCCTCGTACAATTTGTGGATTTAGAATATTTGATCATCAGCAATTAAGTTAGAATCACTGCTGTTTTAAGTAGAGAGAAGTAAAATCCTTCAGAATGGAATTAACTTTTTTCCTCTGTGTTGCAGGAAGTGTGACTATGTATATAAAGTGTTGAAAATACTACTTAAAATCATAAAGACATCTCCCACACTTTTTTAATCTCAGACACAAACCTGCAGAATCTGCTCCTGTAATTTTGAATTTCTTTCGAGGATTTGCTATTCCAGTTAAGTATCAGGCGCAGTTCCATTGTTGGTTATGAAGGGGGGTTACAATCCAGGCTATAGCCATCTTTTCCACACCAGCTGTCAGAGGGGCCTTATCTGTGTCAATGACTGCCAATAACGGCTAGTGAATACTTAAATGGGAGAATCTTCCCTTTTGGAATATATTGTATTTGGTAAGAAAAAAATCAGTTCACAAGTACATTTCTAAGGAAATGTACTTTTTAAGTAGCTAAAGCCACTTGTTCTTGGGCTTTGTGCCTCACACTGTACGTCTGAGTTTTGCAGCAATGAAGGTGCCTGCCTCTTGTGTCTTGTCACTTAAATATTTATGAGTGGTGAGGTCTACATCTGTTATCGTCATGCGTTTTCCATACAGCGCAGCAACTAAGCAATACTACAAAGCCAAGCTAATCTTCAGAGCTGTCTCTCCACATTTTCCTATTAATATGCATTGTCATCTTAAGGGCTAAACCCCGCCTAAGGACACACACATGAAATGACTATTGAAATGACTTGTCTGTTCTGTCAATAGACAAGGAGTATGCATACATGTCCTGATAAAACAAAATAGGCCTAATGAGCCTCTTCATCCAAAGTATTCCAGGGATACTGAAATTGAGTCTATTGACCCTTTCCTCTGATTAAAGAGCGTTACAGCAATAACAGTTAGAAGAATAACCGCTGTTTGTTGCAGTGGACTTTACTCCAGAATCAACTACTCCTTCCTCTCACAAGCTTTGTGTTTTCCCTGCCCATTTTTCACAGGAAGCCTTTTGTGTATGGAGAACTATCTGATGGAAGGTGACTGATCTCTCAATCCTGGTCTCTTGAGCACTTGTGGGTGGCTGCTCCCATCTAGTCTGCAACAAGGGCTGCGCTGTGGCATTTCTGCACAGAGAAATCACAGAGATCGCTGGGTCAGAGCAGGTAAAGTTCTTGGAAATTCAAAAAAGAAAGTGAAAAATGAGACAGAGCAAGTAAGAGCAATTTAATATGTTTTTTCATATTTTGATTATATTTGATAATGTTTATTTTTATCCATGCTTATTGTTGCTCTGCACCCAATATATAATCAGTCATGTAACGGGATAAATCCATCTGCAGTCACACAGAGTTATTTTTATTGAAGCATATGAAGGTGTATAATTTTTAATATATAAAGGATGCTAAATGACAGCGCTTTTTAGTGTTGGGTTTTTTTTTCCCAGACTGTGCTAATGGCCAAACATATGCACACAGTTCCAGAGAAAACAAAGGAATACACAAGTATTAAATACTAACAGCTGCTCTGTTCAGGCGGCGGCCACATGCTGGCCTGTTTTATGAAAATTAATTGGAAAAACTTCCACACAAAATAATCATCCTACTTGAATTTTTAAGAGCCAATTTAAAATGTTTTACTTTCAGAGGGATGACTTCCTACAGAGTTCAGATCTACATTTGGTTGTAAAAATACCTGCTTTGTACTGCCAGAGAGCATGAAATGTAAAGCCCAAAGTGATAGCCAGAAATCCACCAGTTCTAGCCCAGTCCTTTCGGGGGAGTCAGAACAAATTCATCTAGATTGTAAAAGACAAATCTTTGTCTAAATATCCTTAAAATGTTTTCAGTATGGAGAGTCTGCAAATTAATTTTCCCTCTTGTTCTTACTCCAGTGAGCAATGAAAACAATTGGTTGCATCTTTGTTATAGAAGCAGGGCAGTAACAGCAAATTAAAACAGGTGAGCTTAATGGTTTTGTGTATGGGAAGGGAGGCAGGCTGTCTTGCCCAAACTGGAAAATATAAACGTTATTTTTCCCACACAATACCCTTGTTTCTACATCATGGGATCTTGATTGGGGCACTATTAGTCTTTCACTTTTTAGAACAAATAACAACCCATTCACTTTGACCTTTCTCAAGCAGGCCATAAATTTTAAACCTCTTATCATTTTTGCTGATCTGCTTTGGAGAGTCCATCCAGTTTTCCTGCATTTTTCATTTGTGCTTGAAGCCATTACACAGACCAGATGCATTTGTGAAGGATTTTTCTCTATATATTCCTCTATATACATGCACATGTATCTCACTATATGTATAGCATTTGCCAACAAATCATTTGCCCAGTTACTGAGGATGTGCCTTTGTACTTTCAAGCCTGTGATGAGAAATGAGTAGTCAGCAAGGCCATAGATAACCTGTGGCAAACATATCAGCCTCAATAAACACCCTTTTTGTTAGTGCTCCCCACCAATCCTTGTAATTTAAAATAATAAAAAATACTTGTAGGACATATTTTGAAATGTTTGGAATGTAATAAACATAATATCTTGCTAAGGCTTATTTTTCTTTTCCAAGTTTAGCAGTAAATATTTTCTCACAGGTGTCAAGCAGCTTGATGCATAATGCAATTTGAAATGAGATTATTTAAAGATTACTTGTCAGCAACATTTGTACTTTTCTACTTCCATTTGGGACTTTTGGCATTATATGTGTTTTATATTTAGCATCTTAACATTTTTCACTAGCTTATTCCTCAGTCCTTCACTACAAAAATGGAATGGCCTCTATTGAGCTACAGAGGTTTTATTCTGGCCATGTGAGATGTCATGTTTGTTTTTCAGTTTTGAAATCCGCACTTCTTGCCCCTCTTCTTTTTCCCAGCCTGAGAGCAGGGAATATTTTGTTTAAATTTCTAGTGACAAAAAAGTCAGCAGACCCCACTCACAACAGTTTTTTGTGACACAAAGCACAAGTTTATGTAGACAGTTTGTCCAGGTAATCATACAGAGGAGACTAGGCAAAGCTACATGACCTAGCTTTACACTCTTTGCCTTGAAAGATAATCACAACTGCAATGACCAGTAGTTGAGACAAAGAAGGAAACAGAAAGGAACGCATGAAAGAAAGACCTGGTGGGCTGATGGTTGGGTACCGAAGGCAACCAAGAGCTTAGCTTGGGAGACAGAGGGAGGTTATGAAGCAGCCATGGCTGAGCTGTGAATCTCCCTCTCCCGGTGTTAGTAAAAGCTGCAGACAGTGGATTCTTGTGGAGATGTTCCTTTTGTCCTGTTTTTGTTTTGTTGTTGCTGTAGGCTTGTAGATGGGAGAATGTGCTGGGTTTGGCTGGGGTAGAGTTAATTTTCTTCATAGTAGCTAGTATGGGGCTGTGTTTTGGATTTGTGCTGGAAACAGTGTTGATAGCATAGGGATGTTTTAGTTACTGCTGAGCAGTGCTTACACAGGGTCAAGGCCTTTTCTGCTTCTCACACCGCCCCACCAGCGAGTAGGCTGGGAGTGCACAAGAAGTTGGGAGGGGACACAGCCGGGACAGCTGACCCCAACTGACCAAAGGGATATTCCATACCATATGACGTCATGCTCAGCATATAAAGCTGGGGGAAGAAGAAGGAAGGGGGGGACATTTGGAGTAATGGCGTTTGTCTTCCCAAGTAACCGTTACGCGTGATGGAGCCCTGCTTTCCTAGAGATAGCTGAACACCTGCCTGCCAATGGGAAGTGGTGAATGAATGCCTTGTTTTGCTTTGCTTCCTTGCGTGGCTTTTGCTTTACCTATTAAACTGTCTTTATCTCAACCCATGAGCTTTCTCACTTCTACTCTTCCAATTCTCTGCCCCATCCCACCTGGGGGGAGTGAGCGAGCGGCTGTGTGATGCTTAGTTGCCAGCTGGGGTTAAACCACGACAGTCCTTTTTGGCGCCCAACATGGGGCTCGAAGGGTTCAAGATAATGACAGGTTTGATTGGAATGTGCTAGATCGAATTTTTCACGACAGAGTACAACATCAAGGTCTATGAAACCGTCCGCCACCTCATAGTCATATGTCACTCACATATGAGGAAACCTTGCCTCACCTGTGTCTTTCAGCAAGCCACTTAAATTGTCCATGCATTGGTTCTCATATTGATGGGATTGTAATGCACAATAATTTTGTGCATTAACATTGGTGGCTATGCTACATCAAGTAGCATTCAGTAGTCTATGACTGCCTCAAACTAAAGCACCTTGACTTTCTGTAGCTGGAATAGACCACACAGAGTATGTTCATTTGAGCAGCTCTGTCAGCAGCGTATATGGCTACAAAGATGGTGAGCTTCTTCCCTTGCATATACACTGTCTAGCTACTGAGATCTTTGTCCCTGATTATTTCAGTTTCTTATGTTTTGGAGTTTAAGCATGTCTTCTGGAACATAGTGCGCTGTTCTTTACAAAACTCTTCTCTGAGGCTTGCACACATAGACATGGCAACTGGCTTTTAAAAGAAGCAGTATGATCTGCAGCATGTATCATAAGACAGAAAAAAGCCTAAAAAACATATTGAGAGACAGATGCTACCCCAGATATCAAAGTTTTTATTTCTGGATCCTAGCTTTTCATCTGTGAAACTTGTGCTTTGGTCTGAACACTTCTGCTGCTCACTCAAGAAAATAACTAGTTGTACCATTTAATTTAGAGAACTATTTAATGTGCGAGAAAAGTCATCATATCTATTTGTATAAACCTAAAATGAAGGGATTATCTTCTATTAAGGGTGTATGCAGGTAGTACGTATATTTATATACACTCAGGTTAGAGCATTTTCTAGAGGCAACAGCTAAATAGAGCCACATGCTTAAATAATCTTCATTCTAGTCTTCTTTGCCTTAATTTTTTGTTCTACAGTCATAAGCATTATGTGAATGGGCTGTCAGTTTATATGAATGGAAGATTCTTCACATTTTGATGTGTAAAACTGTAAAGCAGACATAAAAAATATACATTTGTCGTTTGGTGAGATTATTTTCTGTATCTGACATTTAATTTAAAAGCGAATTTAAGAGACTGGAAGCTGATACTTGACCAACTAGATTTTGAGTTGACAGTCCCGTAATGAAATTAAGCAAAACCAGGTATGTGTGTGTTATCTCCTGGTACTTAATGAAATAAGCAGCATGCAGTTGACCGAGGTTCCTATTCTCTAAGATAAGAAGTGCTTTCTCTTTTTGTTTCTCTTACCATTAGGTTTTCCCATTCTTCCACTTAGTTCTGGAAACTTAGGCCATTTATTTGGAATATGTACTCTGAATTGGTTTATAAAATGTTCCTATTTGGGCACTTGTTAATCAAGGTATGTGAATTGGGAAACACTCTTGAGAATTAAAGATTCCTCCAAGCGGTGACTACCAGAATCAGTTCCCACTATGGGAAGTGGCAGCGTTTGCTCTGCAAGTGAAACGCTGCATTGCAGATAAAGGGAGATGGCAAAGCCAAGATTCTCTGTGCATGTATTGGTAACCACAGGAGTGACTTACTTACAAATCTTAACATGCAACAAGATTTTTATTAAAGTAACAGCAAAATAACAAATTTAATAACCCTCCTCTTTTTTAAAGTGTATTTGGATTCTGAAAGCACTCCTGCCCTTAAACAGCACGATGCCTTTTAAAACCACATGCTGGGTGACTTATTCTGTACTGACTCACTATTTATTGTTCTACCAACAGTGTTTTGTGAGGCTGAAGAGCTATGTACCAGGCAAGCATCTTAAATTGAGTTGCGTAATGTTAGCCATTATGAGTTCTGCACAGCAATAACCAGGGTAATACAGTGAGAAAAGCTATGCTTTTACTGCGGGCCATTTTTTCAGAGTTCCTCTTCCAGACGTAGCACAAGGAGAAATCATCTTTTATTTTCTCAGTGCACTTTCCCATTTTTCATTCCATTAGCATTTTTCTCAAATGCTTTTTTCTACTGCAATTCATCCAGCAAGGGTTCCTCTCTTTTTCCTTCCATTCCTTTCATTTTAATAGCTCTTGCACTTATCTATTTTTAGAGGGTTTATAAGTACACAAGCACATGTAAATACACATTCTGTCTCTCATCTCTTTATTTTATATACTTTTCACTTGGGGTTCAACCTACGTTTTCTTCTTAGGTTCTCAAGCTTCAAATCATACAAAGCACTGAAAAAATGGTTCATATATCTTAGTTACCTTGCTATAAGGTAGAAACTAAGAAGTATATGAGCCCACCAATGTGTCCGGCTCATCACAAAAGCAATGAGTTCAACAGAGATTTCTTCCAGTGGTAGCACCAAGACACTGAAAAATAAGAAGGTGAAGAAATGCTGGCAAGTATAGTGTCATAGATTCAAGCACTGTCTTATCATCACGATGAGTCACAGCATCATAATATGGAGATGCCAGGAGCTAACCACACTATGTTTGGGTAACAATACTGAAAAGGATGAGTGACAAAAGCATTTATAATGACAGATTTTCCCTGTAATTGGAAGCAGGAGATAATTCCCTGTGGCTTGTTCCTTTCTTCACTGAGGCCTGCTGACAACACTGCACAATGGTATTTGTATAGCTAGGTTGTAAGGCAGTCTAATTATTCCTGAGGACTAAAGTATAATCAACCACTGCATCCATCTTCAGGGAATTAGTTCAGTGGGTTTCTTGCTCGGAGCCCGGAGCTAGGTTGGCGGCTGCCATGTTCTCTTATGGCATGTGTTTAAGATGGTGTGTGGGTGTGTTTTTGTTTGGAGATAACAAAACCCCTCCATCGATTATAGAGGGAGAGCCTAGAGTCGATATCCAGTTTTGTACAACTGAAGCTGTGAGATGAGTAACCATACTACTCCACAAATGCTGTGGGTCTTACTGAAGTCAGGTAGGTGTTACATAGCAAGTATCAGTGCTGCTAGCCAGTTTCATATGCACACAAGTCTGGCTAGCCATTCCGTTTGCTTAAAATCAAGTAGGTCCACATATTTTTTAACTTTCTGTGCGTCCCAAATGAAAAATAATGAGTTCACCTACCCTAATAGTAAAAGCCATAACATTTTTGTCTGGATTTGGTGTTGGAATGTGTTCCCATAAGCACAGCTATGCCTGAAATGTAGACGCATGTGACAGTGTTACAGTACTTGTTGGTGCCAGCCAGGGTTGTTTTGTGCATTGCTGTTACAGGACATTCACAAAAAACCTGCATTAGTATTCCCCACTGAAACACAGGAGACTTTATTTTACCTATACGAAAAGCAAACTTGTTTTCAAACAGGTCTCTAGGCCTTAATAAGTTTCTGAAAGGTGCGGTTATATTTTCAAATGAGTACTTGAAGCAAATGCTTTCTGCAATTTGTGTGACTTTGTTACAGCTGAGAATGCCTACATACTATTAACACACGCAAATAAATGCAGTGGAAATGTTGCAAATTATACCCGAGAACGTTACTTCAAACATACGCGGGAATTCTCCAGCAGAGATCATTATGGAGGTATGAGCCTCTTAACCTCAGCAAAAACCTCGATCAAGCAGCTCAGTTATACATAAGCAAATGCAAAGCACCACATGGAATACTCACTGTTGTCCAGATTGTGAAGCCATTCCATTGAATCTAATTGGTGCTCGAGGCATGGTGGTCCCTTTGATCACACTCCAGCCCTTTCTTCTCCAACTTGCACCTGCTCTTGCTGAAGCCTGCCTTAATACTACACTACATTTTAGCATACAGATAAATTAAAAGATACAATGCCAGAGGCTGAAATTTAGGAATATGCAATGCAGGCTTTGGTTTTCACCAAACTAGAAATTTGTTGTGCTTTGTAAATGACACTAAACTGTGTCTCTTGGTTGCAGCCCTGAGCAACTTCTGTTTTACCTGTCTAGAAAATTTGACTCTATTACAGGAGAAATGAGGACACCTATTCTAGGTGACAAAATGCTACATATGGCTTCATTGGCAGAGGACTCTCTACAACTGACAAGACAGGCATAGGATATAGGTATTTACTTGACATGACAAGATTTTATAACACGCCTTTCATAGGCTTAGGGTGGAAACTGTAGGGCAAACGTGAACTTCTTTATAGCTGAACTTCTTTATAGCTGCAGGGAGTAGAGAAGCCAGTATTTGCCTTGGACAACTGCAGAGAGACAAGGGTCAGCCATAGAAAATATCAGCAGTCAGAAACGACTCTCTAGAGCTCAGTTTCCTCAAATCTGAGAGGAGGAGCTAGGAATGAAACCTGCTCATAGCCCCAGCTAAGCTGGGATGCAGACACGGTTATTTGGATTTGGGTCACTTGCATCATGTCTTGTACAGAAAGCAGTTTCTACTAGAAATTGATATATCAGAGGAAGTTCATCCTAGTCAAAGTTATATTGAAGGGTTTAAGCTCAGCTGTACAACTATCTTCACAAATAAAAAGGAGGACAGCGCTCAGTGCCTCTTAGATGCATTTGTGAGAGGACCCTCTGAGGGGAACAGAGAATAGGCAGGAAGGGGTGTGGAAAGCTATTATTTTATGACTAATTGCTGTTTGCAGCTGCAGATAGACACGTGCTTAATTATCTGCTATATGCATGCAAATTTGGTTTGCTGTCACTAGAGTCCAGATGTTCCCTTCCATTATACTAAGTACAACAAACAAAAGGAAAAGGGTCAGAGAGCAAAACAGAAGGGGCCAGGGGCGGCAGCTTCATGGTATTTTCTGTCCTGTCATATGCTAGTCCTGGGCTACCATTTTTCTGAACTCCCCAACACAGACAGAGATTTGTGAGTTCATAGGCTGAGCATGTGATCAGAGAGGAGGCAAAGACTGAGAAAAACTGTTCCCCCCTGCTCCCCTCCCAGAGCAATACTGGAGAAGGGGTGCAGGCAGGCACCCAGCCCCATAGCAGGCAGAGGCTGGGCTGCCAAGGGGGCTAGGGCACCCAGGAAGCCATTCAGGGCTGCAGGAGCTGCCCAGAAGCATAGCACTGAGTCTCAGGTTGGAAGGGAGCAGTGGCTGGGCTCCTTGACGCCACCATGTAGCCTGAAATTGTTCAATCAAGCTAACAGTCATCACAGTTTCTAACTAGCTTCTCTCCTGTAGACATTTCCCTTGGCGGGGGTAAATCCTCTCAGAGCAGTCTTAACGCTTACTTTTCCTTACGTACCTTTCCTTCTTCAACTATAAAGTCTTTTTCTTTCTATCCATCCTCTAGGCTCACATCTGTTCTTTAGGTAATTTTTTGTACCGACAGAAAAAATACAGTATTTTTTTCACAGGAAGTTAATTGAAACATTTTTTATTTTAACTCTTTATAGCAATGTGCTTTTCAGAAGATCTATACACTGTGTTCCCAACATTTGAAAGCAAGAGGCTACATAAACAAGACTAGATCCTTTTCTCCTATTAGCCCAAATCTGGGACCAATAGAGCTGTGTTGATGTATACCAATCATGCACCTGGCCTTCATTCTGTTTGATGGCATTCAGTGTCTCTTTGGAAGATTTAACCTATTCATTCCATTTTAATTAAATAACAATGATGATCATTAGTGGTTTTGTGGTGTCTGTTTTGAATTAAATTTGTTCTAAGTATATACATCATGTTGATTCATTTTATCTTTTGTGATAAATGCAATATACATAGATTCAGTGATCTTAAGTGGGTCAGCAGTGGGAACATTTCCTTCCTTTACCATGGCAATATCAAGATACAAAAATCTGACTAAATACAACTTACCAGTTCAAAATTTGGTCCTACTCTTCTGCATGCAGGGATAATGAAATTCCCAGAAGGGTTTTCTTTTCTTTGAGCCTGGTAAAGGCATAGTGGGATGACTGAAGTTACTTCTGATTTTGAGCAGCATGGGAAAGAGCTGAGCCCGGGCAGGCTCAGGAGTGGTGGTCTGAGACCATCCCCCAGCACTGCCTTCACTGCTGATAGTCATCAGGCAGAACGGTTTACCTGTGTGGTCTCCTTGCTTCCACCCCTATTGCTGATGCAAATACCCTTTGCGTTTGTGTAAAGTTTCCATTTATGTATATTTGCATAAAAAGTTGCATGCTTAGGTTTTCTGGAGACTGTGTCCTGCTCTTTATTACATAACAGATTTACTCTGCAATAACAATTCTCTATAAACCTTGGCAATATCTTAGAATATATTTTTTATAAACTGTGGGTAAGATTTTCTGCATGTTTCAATAAGGTGTGTGAGCCAAAGTCCTGTGAAGTGCTTAGATCTTTCCACTAAGCCACTGATCTTTGGATCACGCCTACGTGTTTTCTTGGAGAATTGCCCAGAGCGCCTTTAGCTTCTTTACTACTTAGCTTACTGTCCCCAGGGGTATGTCATTACCTTTTATTTAACTGAGTACAGCAAAGGGAAAGTTAGAACTTTATTACCTATTTGACACCTTGTTCTCAGGTAAATTTTATTAGTTGATACCCTTGCCTTAGCCAGAGGAATCGGTATCCAGGTATATTACTGACTCTCTAGGTTTGTAGCATCTGAACAGTAATTCTGATCAGAAAGTAACCAGAAGGATCTAAAATTAAGATTTATGGCAGGTGCTGTTACCTAACAATATAAATCCTCTATTAAGTAATATCTGATACTGATAGATTTTGGCTCATTATGTTATTAACACGTTAATTAAAACTGTGTCTGCAGGAGCTGGACACGGAGCCATTTGTTTCTGTATTCTTTAAAATTATTTTCTTCGTTATGCCTTCAGGCTTCAAAAACCAGATCTGAACAGTTCTTTCTGGACTGAAATTCTACCTATCTTCTTCCATATTAATTTATAATTTACTGACATTCCTATGAATGTAATTATTCATTCTTACCAGTGCATAGTCCTCCTGTGACAGGAATCTTAGACATAGGCTCCTGCACAATAGAGGAATCTGTTGCTGTTCCCAGTTTAAATATAACTGAGCAGAGACAAAAGATCGTGATACCAACTATCTGTCTTTTTATTCTGTGCAATAATGCAGCAGTGCTCAATCTTCATCAACGAGCGGGTGGCATCTTAACAAAGAAACTGCGTCTCGTGGAACATTTCACACATGCTTCACATTCGGAAAAACCTGTAGGAAACACAGTAATTGGCTGAGGTGCAATGTAACGATAGGAGTGTGTTTAAAAAAATCGTATCTATTTTGAATGCTATCATCAGCTGAAACCAGGAGACACAGTGTGATATGAACAACAGGTCATAGTTTGGTTTCATTGCTGCAGAGGGTCCCCAAAATTGACAGAAAGAACACAAAGACTTACTGGTTATTTTGCTTGCAGTTCTTTATACTCAGAGGATGCTTCATTGCAGCTCTGGCAATGACCAGCCTCCTGCAGTTTTGAGATGTCTGGGCCAGCTGCACAAGGGAGGTTTATGCTTGTGCCTTGCAGTCTTAACGCCTGCAGTGAAGCTATAACATTGTATTATGGCACTATCCCCTTTAACGTATAGTAGTTCCTTTTGCCAGGGACATCCATTTAATGTATTTTTAGAAAATACAGACAGATTTACAGAAGACTGGACCATTGTGCCCTAAATTTCCTTACATCATTGGAAAAAGATGCAGAAATTTTTTGTTAAGTGAGGAAACGACAAAGAGGCAAAAAGCATGGCAAGAGTTCATTATAAAACCATAAAGCATTTATGGTGTTTTCAGTAAAACCACATTTTCCAGGCTATTTTATGAGGAGCAGAAAGGAAGCAAAGGGGAGAAAAAAACCCAAATAATTCACAGAGGACTGCAGAAGAGGCAAAGCTACTATCAAGAGCAAGGGATAAAATGAAATGGCTCACAGGTGACTCCAAAAAGTGGTTACAAAACCAGAGAAAGCTAACTCACCCAATTCATTTTGCTGCTGACAGAAGTGAAAGGTTGATGGCTCTGGGTTTTACATGATAGCTTTACAGTAACAAAAGCACAGACCTTGAAGCTCAGATACAGGAAGACTGGTAAGAAGTTTAACTTGGAAGTTTTTGTTTTAAGAAACTTAAGTTACAGTATCATTTATAAGCAGTGAAAAAGAAAAATGGTTTTCTTGTATATATATGCTTTTTTCTATAGTGAATGTATATTTCTTTCTACAGTGCCCTGTGATCTATTTCATTTTATTTGCCTGCAGTTCTCAGTGTTAGGCTTCCTAACCGTCTTTCAGCTCCCACTAATCTGGCTGTGTTTTGTAGTTATAATAAATGGAACTCACGGATCTTGGCGTTGTCCACCTCAGATAACATGATCCTATTAAATCTAATCCAAAATAACTGGAGGAGAACCCTTTGGCCTTGATACTTGTATGAGCAAGAGAGATTTGGTGCTAGCAATACCAATGTGGTTTAGTCTGGAGAGGAAATCTTCTGCTCTCATGTAATTGATTTGGGATTCAGATGAGCCATTAGGGCAATCTAAACACACTGTTAAAGAGCGTGGGTTTTTTAGCCATGCCCTCTCAGTGTATTGAACACTATATTAGATCCTTTTTCATTAAACTTTTCAAAACTTTCCTCAGAAGCTTGAATTTCAAGAGGTACAAACAATATAGCAAAATCTTGCCATTAGACATTAACATATGCATTTCTTTGTTTATTAATTACTTCTAATTTTGAGGTGAATGAAGCAAAATGCAAGCTGCAATACCTTTGCACCTTTGAACACAAGCAATGAGTAATAATGCAGGCTTAGAAAGGATGACTGGAGCTGAGAGTTTTCTACCATTGAAAATATTAGTATTACTTAAAGGCTTGACTAGCAAATAGTAAAGATGACTAGCGAATACAAAATGACAGGGAAAGCCTCTCCTGTGGGAGTTACGTACTTTTGTTCTAACACAGAAATTGATAGATATGGGGGGCCACCTGAAATGCTATAGACAAAGGAGGTAAATAATCCATGGAAGTTACTGTCAAATGGCAACACTAGGATGATGAAAGCCTTGGAAATAGTACTTATAACAATAAAAAACCCCATGGCACGGTGTTTACCCAAGGCTCACATTGCTATTTATTCACATAACATTTCATCTGACTAAAAGATTTAGTCACTTCTGGTCTGCTCTGAAATGTATTGGGGGAATTGTTTACTGTGACTTTAACAAAGATCTTTTCTGGTGAACCTGAAGAGAAGGAATCTTTACAATTGAAATTATGTCTACCATTCATGACTTGAAATGCTTGAAAATTCAGGTTCTTGTTTTCCAGATGATGTTTGCCATGTGAGAAAATGGCTCTTCAGGATTAAAAAGCTTTTTACTAAGTGTTTATTAGCCTGATACAGGTTTATCTATGTTAAGGTATAACACGTGAAACTCTAATTGGCTTTTATTGATTGTCCCAACAATGTGTGACAGCCTGACTCAGTGGAAGCAATACAACTGAAGAAACTGGGGGAAAAAGCCCAACAACCAAGAACCTTAAAAACCAGACAGACTTTTCTACCTTTTTGTTATGCATTAGGATTGTACTGGGATTAATACTTACTAATCATTATAATTTACATTTACTGAAGTCTTTATACATTTTTCATTTCTTCTTGTCAGCATTAAAACTACTTCTGATAAAATAAAATCAGATGGAAAGGAATTGAAATCCAAGACTGACTCCAGGTTGTGATGCAAAAATCTTTGTCATGTTTGCTTTTTCTGAGGGGGGAAGGGAAGAAAGAAAAGGCTTTCTTGTGACTAGGGAAAATCTGCTTCTGAGAGCAGTCTGGTGGGCATGAGATATGAAATGTTACTAGAGAATTGCTTGATAAAAAGTTTAACTGTCCTTCCTTTCTCCTTGTGGAAATTTTCAGTGCCAACTAAGGCCAGTAAATCAATTGAGTATTTCTACAGTTTTGGTCACCTGAATATTTGATAATCTACTTCAAAGGCAGGGTCCTTTACACGTAGAAAGGATTCAGTTGTTGCTATCTGAGAAGATGATTTCCAAACACCACCACCTCCAGGCTGATGGGTGTTTCTGTCCCACGTGGCAGGCAGTCATACAGGAGAAGCTGTTTCTGCAGAGCATCTCCAGAGAGAGGGCTCTGCCATTATATGCCAATCCTCTGCTCCCTCAGAGGCCTCAACCCTGGCATGCTTTCACTGCATCCCATTTGCTCCAAAACTCCTAGCTCTACAGCTAAAAAAGCTCTGCGTGGACATAGATTTGCCTGTAGCAGAGTTGCCATAAAAGAAAAAGCAACACAGGATTTGGTGTGAACAGCTTTCTAAAACTTTTGCCACCCTGCAAAGCTGCAAAGGACCTGCAAAACTGCAAATATTTGATAAGGGATTAATGACCAAAGCCATAAGGGCTATTGGTCTGGCATCTTCTATTAATCCAGCAAGCGCCTCATTCCAAACACACTGAGGACACGCTGCTGCCCCTTGAGCAAGAAGGCAGTGGAAGGTGGGAGCAAACATTGTATTAGGTGGGAAAGAGGGTTTGTTTGCATTGCTGTCTACTCCCACCTAGAACCAGCCTTAGAAAATGTTTAAATTTTGCAGAAGAGGGTTGGCATCAGGGAATTGGAAAAAAAAAAAGTAACTATCAAAATGCTGCTTCTGAATGATAGTGGAAGAAGAAGCTGTGTCAAGTCTATTCAGTCCAGCCCTGTATTCAGAGGAATAAAGCAACCTGGGTCCCCCGCCCTCCACCATGGGTCACTATCAGGTACAAAGTAAAGATTTGAATGTCAAAGAAAAATTTTGCTGGTTTAGTCCTGCAATTCATGCTACATAACTGTAGCAGGTGCAACAGTTGTTCCTAATATAACTTGTCTTCATTTAATCAGGAAAAAAAAAGCCTATGGAGGAGACTTCCTGGCTCTGAAGACTACAAGAAAAATTACTCTCTCTCTGAGGTTTTTATATAACCAAATTCTAATAAGCAGATGATGGACTTCTGCTTATTCAGGCAAGCCAGCTTCTTAAAGCTACAGAAATATTTGTATAAAGCAAGCAGGATTTAGCAGCCTGTAAAAAGCACAAAAAAGAAACACCAGGTTAAAATAACCAAACAAGAAAATGGATGGGTTTAAGAACATACTGCATTTATTTGGCCCCAGAATTCCTAGCATTGTAACAAACTCCCAGAGTTTCACTCCTTAAAGTGCTTCAAACTCCATTTATATTATTATTATGACTTTTAACATTAATGTACATTTCTGTATAAACATCAGTCCAAAGAGATTTATATTTTTATAAAATTCTTTATCTTAGTGGATCAAATTTGCTCTCAAGATGGCCAGCATTAAGGCAAATTTCCAAAATTAAGACACTGGAGTTACTCAAGTCTATGCTGTTGTGGGTGAGAGCAGAATTTGGCCCAGTAGGGTATATACAGTTATATTCTCTGCATATATTTCAAAAGGCACAATGGATTACCTTGGAAATCAATAACATTTTAAAGGGAGTTTACCAAAGCAAATACTTTCAGTTTTCTTTGGCACAGTCCACATCCAGAGGATGCATTTGCTCACCAGCTGTTCTGAATAACCAGCCTGATGACAGTGACATGGTGATCAGCAAAAGGGGAACCCACGTTGCATGAATTCACACAGTACTTCAGCAGACCCAACCTGATGTGTGTACAAGTACCTTAACAGCGAAGTTACTTTGTCGGGCACCCGTGCAAACTCACTACACCATGAACCTCTGAAATTCTCCTGCTGGAGACATGTTTGTCATTGATATTAATGTTCCGAAGACAGCCAAAAAATGGATCTTTAACTGGAAGCCACAGTATGTCCAAATGTGCTGCAAAACACAAGGTAGAAAGATCAAGTTAATAAAATGAGAATGATTTTAAAGAACATTAATTACTGCAAGGCTTTCAAAAGAGGGGGAATGATATAGAACTACATGCATGAATGGGACCTTTGTTTTGGAAAGGAAAAAAAGCCAGTAGACACATTAAAAAATAAGAAGCAATAATACTACCTGGAATTTTGCCAAAGTAGAGTGGCTGATGAACATGTCTAGGAGGAGAGGGTGGAAGTCCAGTGGTATAGTTACTCTGTGTGCCCACCTCTAGCTGCACTGTATTCTCCTTCTGAGAGACTACAAAGAAGCAGGAAAATGAGTAGTCTTTCTCAACCCTGTTAAAGAATCAACTAGATATGGCACTATTTTTAAATAGCATCTGTCTTGAAATATAACTTGTAGGAAAAATAGATTTTATTTTAATTCAAAGTCAGATTGACACAACTAGGTACTCTGGGGCTAAATACAGCCCCAAAACCCTGTCTTATGTAAAGCCTTGAATTAACACAAGACACTTACATTGTTCTAAAGAGTATTCTCAAAATAAACAGAAGTGAAATGATTAATAAAAATCTGGAGCTGCAATGCTCTGTGCCCACTGTCCTTTCAAAGTTTCAGAAGAACTGGTATGATACAGCGTACCTGCAACAGTATGCCACTGTCCGTTAGACAGAGGTTGCTTAGGTGTGACTGATGTCTGGAATTCTCCAGCACCACTATTTCCAGCAGCAATGACCTGTAAAAACGTTATCTTTTAAGTTACTGTGGCAAAGAAAAGAGCAACAGAAAAATACAGTACTTTAAGTAATTTACTGTACTTGTGATGACTGGGTTTCACTTAGTTTTAAGAGTCACAGTCATTGTATACATATTTCAGAAATTATCCTCTCCAAGACAAAAGTAAATTTCCCTAATAGAATCCCAGGAGAGGATATTTGACAAATTTTACAAGCATAAATGCATACCTTTGTCTCTCCCCCTCAATCTTACAAAACTGTGTTAATTCTTTTGACATAGTCTCTCTGAGACAAGGGCTTTCCTACTAGGCCTTCCTTTTCTTTCCCAAAGCAGTCAGCTACAGGCTTGGCATCTCCTGAGAGAATCTCTGCAATATATTTCTCTTGCCTTTCACACAATTTTGGACTACTCGCAGTTCACTCATGAAGCTTGCAGCCTGACTATTTACGATGACATTTTGAACAAGCACGTGCTTGTGCTTTCTCACATCTTGCTTCTCATTCTTTGTGAGTGCATATTTTTTTTTTCAACATCTTTCTTTCAAACTCTCTTTTGGTGTGATGGTTACCACAAACTTGGTAATGGTCAGGTAACTGATATGCTGAGTCCACTTCCTATCAGGCTGATTGATGGTGTCCCATTGACCTTTTATTCCTTCCTGTTGCATTCTGTCCACACTGGCAGCCAGCATGAATCCAAGTTACTGCTGAAAAACGTGGTCAATCTTGCCCTTCAGGAGTCCCCAGCTGTTGATGCCCCTGCTTCCATGTGCTATTTGTGTCTTGAACCAGATCAGTGATCTGGGGGAAACTAACTGATGACAAAAAGATAAGTAATAAAAGCAAGTTCCCTAATCTGGGAAGAGAAGAGCAAAGCTGAGCTGTCTGAAGTTAGGCAGACTCATGCTGGTTTAAACTGTGCCATGAGACAGCAGGTTGTGTGGAGCACTGACATCTTTCTATCTGATGTCTCTCCAGCAGCAACCACAATAGTTTTGTAGTCCAGGACTCGCATTCTGAAGCTGTTACATTATGAAAAAGCAACAATGATAATAATCACCACCATGACACATCCATCTACTGGGGGAGAAGGTGCTAACACAAAGCAAGACTGCTCAAGTTCTGTAACGGACGTGGTTATGGAGCTGCATCAGTACAGCCACATGATGACTGATGTAGGAGTGGGAATAAGACACGGAGTTCTGTAGCCTCTGGCCAAAACCCCGGTGGGTTTTTACAAAGACTCAGAAGCCTGAGAAAATGAAGACTGTGCCTTACTGCTGACCACTGTGAAGAAAGCATGTGCAAGCTAGTGTGCACACAATGGAAGCTGCTAATGTAAGCACAGAGACAGGTTAAATGCTCAATTTTCCATACGATGGTTTTAAACAACTCTGAGGAAGTTGTTTTAACGTTATACCTATAGACAAATGTTGTAACATGTAAGTCCAGAGTTCAAGGTCAGAATTCCCCCTGCTGAATGAAGGCAATACAGCTGGAATGGAAACACAGCCTCTACTTACCTTTCCTCCTTCCATGTAAATAGTCAAGTAGTTGTCTTGCTTGCTTCCAGCATGGAGGAGTATACCTGTTGAAGTCCTTGGTCGAATGGTAAATACAATCCTAAAATCCAAGGCCATCAGCAAATTACCTGTGGAGAATTAAACAGTGTGTAGAGGAATGATCATAGGAGAATATAATTGGAAAACCACGTAAAAAATAAAAAAAATCTTTATACATACACACTTAAGACATAATTCCATATACCATAATCTCTACACAGCTTACCAATGGTGATATATCCTCCTTTATTAAAGAAATAAATCCCTGTGTCCATGGGTACATCCAGACATGGAAGTATGCCATTTTTTTGTTGAGGTTCATTCATGACTTTTCCATTCAGCTTAAAATTCCTCAGGCAACCCTTGAAACTGTTCATGGGTATATTCTGAAAGCATATTTCAAAACATGAATACTAAAGCATGATGGCAATTTCTTTAGTAAGAATACCAATTAATTCTTTTATACTGTTGGGCTGTAGAAAGCAACTGGCACTACAGACACCTAAAACCCATCTCTGATGCAGTGAAAAGGTATTCCAAAATTTTAAAAAAGAGCATAAAACATGAAAGTAACAGTTGATTTTGAGTTAACATTACTCCTGCTTGCAGAACAGGTGCTTCCCAAAGATGTGTCAAAAAGACAACTCAACAGGAGTTGTGAAATCTCAAGTACACCCTTCCCTTCCTAAGAGGCTGTTTATTTAAATCTGATTTTATAAAATGTGCTGCATCATTAATTGTCCTATTTTTAAAGTAATAGGAACCACACATATTTCAGATTAAAATCCAGTTCTACATTCATAATTCTTTAATGAATGGATAAGCCCATGGTAGAAGGATTCCTTTGCTTCTGTACAGATTATCGCTTAGTCCACTGAGGTAAATATTTTGCGGGAAGAGGGTATTCCTGGAAAAACAAATATGACTTCAGTCTTTTCTATTTTCTAAATAATAGAAATGAAAACAGTACATGGTTGTCATCAGTGTCTCAGCAACACACGTTGAAAATATGGGTCCAGCTGAGAGCTGTGTGAACAGGTGAGGAAGAAGATCTGTAATGAACAACTGCAAATGCCAGTCACAGATGGTGCTCAATCAGTGCTTGGAAATATTCCCCAAACCTTTTCAACATGGAAATCCTGCATATTAACACTTTCACATGTAATTAGTGCAGCATGGGGAGTGTGTGGGGGTGGATGTGTCAATTATTTACCTGTCTTTTCAGTGATGGCAGCCCTCCCACATAGATCGGTGGCTTAATGCTGATGGCAGAATTTGTTGCTAATCTTCCATGCTGGGCTCTTAGACCATCAACAATAAGGTGAACATTCTTCCCATCTGTGCTGAAGACCACCTTTGCAGGGTGCAAACATAATAGAATGAAAAACCCCAAGGCCAATGAAAGCCACTGGCTATTTTTTTTCTTTAACTTAAACACCGTATTGTTGAAATATTTAAACTGAATATAACATGCTGGGACCATCAGTCTCTATAAGCTCTCTCATAACAGAGACCTGTTAACCACATGAACTTTCAGGCATAGGAATTAACTTCAGATGACCAAAATCGAATTTCTAATACCTTAAAAATTCAATAGACTGTGCCTGCTGAATGCTAGTTGTGGTTTCACCACAGTTCCTGTGCCATGCTACTTACAGTGTGCCATTGCCCATCATTGTATTTAATACTGGTTTTGATTTTGATTCGTTTTCTGCCAGAGCCAAGTGAAAAGACAAAATGTCCTTTTGAAATGTGGAGAGCCATATAAGAGTCCTCAGACCTTTCCTCCATGAAAACTATTAATCCTCTTGATGATCGAGTCCGTACATCTACAGAAAAATGTAACCTGTAGTAGAAAGTAAGCATATTCAAATATAGGTCTATTTTGTTAGTTGTTGTATTCTTTCTGTTCTCCAGAAAAAAAGCCAGTGAAACTCCATTTGTGAAATGCAGAATAGCTTTTGGGTGGAATCATGGTGTTCTACATCTCCTGCATTTCTGAATGTGAATGAAAGTTGACATATTCAGGCTTAGGACTTGGCATCAATATGCACTGTAATTGTCCACCACATCCAAGTCAATCTACTCAGTTTAGGTAAATGTTAGCAAAGAGAAAAAAATGCCTGAACCTTTAGAACCATTCTTCTGTTATGCCCCAAGACATAAGCAAGAAGAAAATCCTAGCTCTTAGCACCCAAAGATTCAAGCAGCTTTGACAATTCAAGTATTAGGAGAAGAACAGAGAACATTTGTATTACCTGTCCGTAGATGATGGGGGAGAAAACATGTAGGATATGAAACTGTTGGGGGTGTTTCCAAGGAGATACGCTTCACTGCTGACATTTAACTGAGTTGGTAAAGTGTGGTTTTGCACATTAGCGGCTTTCAAATAATCAAGGTATTTTTCATTCTGTACCTGTAAGACAGAATTGAAACGTTCACTATGCATGAACATGAAAAAAAACAATTCAATCTAGACATTTAAGAGTTCCCACCTGAGGCAGTCAACAGCCTTTTCTAAAGGACAGAAAAGCTGTTGTCATTCTGGACAGGTATGGGTTTAGCATGGAACTTCAACACAGAAAGAACCTGCTTCAGGTGTGAGATGGAAGGAAAATAACATCTGAATCTCAGTTCTACAAACCATGGCTGTGCAGGCAAAGCCTTGGCATCAATATGGAGCGAAGATGACAGTAAAAATAAGCATACCTTGAGCATCTTAAGCCTGAGAGGTTTTTTAAATTCTTTCAGCAGTAGTGGTTCAAGGTTCTCGTATTTGCGGCAAGCTCCAAGGGACACACCAGTCTTTGCAGTATAATTAACGAGATCTTGAACCTCAGGGAGCTGACCTGCCCTAGAGTGATGAAAGCAGTAAGCGCTGTGACACAGCATTCCTTTTCGTTAGCGTAATCAACAACATATTGTAAAACTGTGTTCTGTACAAAATAGATTTCCCAGTGACCTGATGTTAAAAGCACCGATTTTTATTTTTCAATGAAAAATGTAGGTTCAATGCTGTAAAAAGTATTCCTATTTGTCCTGGTTCTGCCCATTTCTTTTTGGCTATGGAAAAAGCTCTGATGTTTTGTTCTCATCTCTTCTAAACAAAGTATTTTTTCCTAAAAGCTATCTATTTTAAAAAATAAATATTGTAATTGAAAAAAGGGGAAAACAATGACAGCAGCCTTGATTGAATAAGATTTCTGGATCAGACTACAAAACTTTGCTGGTTATTTATGCATAACCAGTGGCAGATCAAGAAAAAATGGCAATATCAGGTCCTGCTAACTCAATGATTAACTCTCTCCTTAAATAAGATGTTCTAATGAGATTTGTCAAGGGGCAAAGCCCATTGCAACTTAATATGTAGCTTTAGTATTACAGCCAAACTGTCAGAAAGACTGCCAGAACCAATTCCTTGTGTGCATAAAAACTAATATTAAGTAATACTATCATTTTGTTAAGTTGTACACAGCATCTCTAATCAGTAAATTACAAAACACTTTACAACTAGAAAAAGCAATGAAGTACCTTGCCTGTGTTTTTCTTACGAGAAGAGTGGTAGAGTTGGGAGCAGAACCTGTACTACTTCGATTCTGGTCCAGTTCTCCATTCATGTGATCAAACTAGCTGCAATATTAATTCTCCATCTATTTTTGTACTAAAAGCAATTTTCCAAATTTGTTTTCTGATGGGGAGGTTAATATACAGGTCACTTCATTGTCTTGCAGTGCTTTAAATGAAGATACAATTTGAGCAACCTGACCTAACGAAAGATGTCCTTGTCCATGGCAGGCGGTTGGACTAGATGATCTTTAAAGGTCCCTTCCAACCCAAACCATTCTGTGATTCTATGATGATCACAAAATATACTATTTTTTGTAAACTCTACACAGGTATAAATAGTCATCAAAACTTAGCTAGAACAAAGCCTCACTGGAACATCACTTGTGAATCAAGGAATACTTTTCTTTAAAGAACATATCTATGCATAATTTTTCTCCTAAATTTTGCCTGTAAGATGTCTCTATAACCAGACAAACACATATGAAAAAAGAGGCAACATAAATCAGGCACCTGATTTCTATACATATGCTTTTATTTGTTCGTGTAACTGTTTTGGTTCTGCCAGTAAGCTTTGCTCTTTTCATTACCTGTCTCCCTGTGTAGCTCTAATGATACAGTCTAGCAGATCTTTTTGGATGCCTTGTTGGGACACTTCCAATTCGCTATGTTGAGTTCATTCCTTGATTAAAAGACTACTAAACAGGTATGACTCAGACTAAAATTCCATTACATCTAAACAGCAGATTTAATTACAACTTGATACCATGTGTAATCTGCCTGGATAAAAGAATATCTGGGGACAGCAAAGTTACGTATTCATGAAGGCTTCATGCATGTAGAGGAAAAACAATTTAGCAAAAAGTGATTTTAATATGATTAAAGAAGGAAAACAGTCCCAAGTGCATGAAACTAAATTCTTTCTAGGCCAAATACCTTTCTATAAAGATGTTTGAGATGCAGCCTTCAAAATTATCTCCACCAAATTTTATAGGTTCAAATAATGCCCGTGCTCTTGGAGAGTCAACTGATGCTAATGACGACTCATCATCAACCAGCAGATGTACTCTGAAACAGTGAGTAAAAATAAGTATGAAATCTAAAGAAATGGTAATAAACCTAAATGAAATATATATATTAAAAAAGAACCATTTGACAGATGTGTTTTCTTGTTACATTTTAATTATGCTAGAGCTTCATTAGCTTACTTCTGGGATTTTTTCAGTATGTGCTCATTGACTGCTATGAAACTGCTCTGCTTTTCAGTAGTAGATATTGAACACAAGTTGAAGCTAGTACTTCAGTCCTACAGTGAAATCCTGGTGCAATTAATGAAAAAACTCTCATTGACAGCTATGGGACAGGATTTCATCCTTTGTGTCAAAATGGTGCACTTGACAAGTTAGCAACAGCTAGTCCAGATAATATTAAGTTATAATTACCCAAAGTTATAGCAAGTCATTCAGAACTTTCCACTTTAACTAACACTCATGTCATTTTATGTGTTCCACAGAAATCAATACGATTTAGGAGCTTTTCAGTAAATTGTCTCTTCTGATATCTACATAACAGATCATTACTGAAAAAACAGACACAATATTAGCTTCTTCCCAGGGCCTTTAACCACCTATGTTAGATAGGTGACATATGTAAAGGCTATGGAAAGGGGAAGAGCTCCAAAGCTCCAGCTTGACAAGCAGTCAAAACTCACACAATCTATAAAAGACATGCATAGTGAGGTACAGCTGAAACATCACAGGTACCGACGTGCACATTCATAGACCAAAATGTCCTTTTACTTCATTATTTCAGTATCCTTTGCTAGCAGAGGCCATATTTAGCTGTGTACCCAAAGAACAAGTCACACAAAATTATGATCTTTCTCCAACCACAACATAAAAGAATGAGATAATGAACTGGACTCACGTGTTGTCTGTTTTTATTACTGTCACATAATGCATTGACCCATCTTCATATTTCTTTTTCAGTTTGATTTCCTTCTCTCCCATCTTTGCAGTTACAAAGCCAGGTCTCAGAAAGATGGTAAGAGTATTAGGCTATAAAAGAATCCCACAGAACGATTGGGTAAATGCAAGTGCCCTTAGTTCTCCTTGATATTGCCATTAATACAGTTCTCAGTGGTCTCTTGTAGGAAAGAAATTTTCTTACACTAAAACTGTATTTCTCAGTCACCTAGTACCAGACATTATGCCCAGTTCTGCATGATTAGCATAGTTCCTGTTTTAAAATACCTCTGCACTCTGAATGCCAAACAGTTATTTAAAATATTTCTTTAAATTATTTTTACAAAAAGGAGAGGATTCAGTTCTCCACTTCTCAAATGCCTGGTGTGCACTCACTTCTTAAGTCCTCCAGCCAGCAAGAATGGGGTTCTGCTTGAACCTTCATGCTTTCTGAGGGAACATAGCCAAAATCAACCCCTTTCCTCTGCATGTTTGATCATGGTAACGTTTCTGCATGGGCAGAATGCCAGTTTTTCCTGAGAAAATTTCCAGCAAACTGTATTAAGCAACAGTTATCTTACTGGAATGGTGGTGTTACGGTGCATGAGCTACTCTGCAGAAGGCTCAAGTTCAAAGCTCAGTTACTCACTGAACTACTTGTTGGTTGAGTGAAGAAATTGCCAGGATGAGTTTGTCCTATGACATGCAAGGCGCCATGCTCAAAAGATTATTGTAATAGCCATTTCTTGCCTTAAAATACAGGAATCTACGTAAGACTTATGATACACACTGATGCCAAACTGACAGTCACGAACAGACATAACTGAGCCAGAAATAAAACCAATCACAAATTCTAAGTTGAACATGTTTCATACCCATAGATTGTAATTTAAGAGCGTTCCAGTCGATGCCATGGTCTGAAAGCCAAAGCCAACTTGGAAATCCTTGGGAAATGGGAAACCCACCACACTCAGGCTCAGTGTTCCCTTCTTGGAGAAAGCTGCAGATCTGACGAGCTGAAAGAGAGATAATAATGCTTTCAGTGATTTTCCTTTTATTCAGAAGAAATGGCAACATTGGACAACAACTGCCCTACTCAACATAATTCCGACCAGCTCCAGTCAAAACCAAGCACAAGGCAAACTGCAAGTACAATTATTTCAGTACGGAACACACCGACTGAATTGGTTTCACCAGCATTAACTATGATCTGAGAAACTCTAAAGGGAGATGAGGCTTGCTGAGTATAATGAGCTGTTCGTCTCTAGCTACACTTTGCATTGACATGATGGCTTTGAAAATTTTCACATTTGGGGACACAAAAGTGAGCAGCTGGAGGCATGGTTTGCAAGTACGGAGCTGTGCAGATGAGCTACTAGCTGAAGCTGTGTGAGTCATAGGACAGTCATGGGCCTTTTTGAACAAAACATGTTTTAATACATGACAAGATACGGACAGACAATGAAGGTCAGATACTCTGCATAGGTTTAGATGCCACAAAGGGAAAGCAAATGAGCACAAACTTTCAGTGCAATGCCATAGTAAAAGGGGCAAATGGGGTCATGCACTGTGTAAGTAGCAGTAAGTAGAAGCAGAAGGGCAATTTTCATCTCTCCATGCAGCATTGGTTAAGACAACACTGAAAAGTCACATTGTCCCATTTTAAAAAGAATGTAGCAAAACTCAAGGGTGCACAGAAAATAATTATAAAACAATCAGATGAGTGGAGCAATAGCCTTACAATGAGAAACTTTGGTGGATGTAAAGCCTGCTTAGCTATTTTCAAAAAAAAGGTTGAGAGGTCATTTAATTAGGAAGCATGAGCACCTTGGTGAGAGGAAAGATCCTGAGTAGCATTAGGTAAACTAAGTATTCTGGCCTAATCAATGACAGCAACTGGAAGCCAACAAGTTTACATAGTAAATATGAATTCTTAATTGTACACAGTATTAATTAAGAGGGTGGACTATGTGCTGGAGCAAGCTATCACAGTAGGGGTGGAGTCTCCTTTCTTCCATATCTTCATACCAAGCCCAGGGTATTTTTATTACCATCACCTGTTAACCAAATATAATTTTTGACTTAAGTAAAACATAATGGTCCAGGATTTACAGACAAACCAGAGCCTGTGAACTCTAGCAGAAGTTTTTAAGGAACTTCGTTAGTTACCTTCCAGTCATCTGAACATTTCTTGCTGACACCAACAGTCTCGTCAAAAATAACAGAGGCAGTGTTAGGGTTTTTCACATTCTTCATGCAGCCCCGGAATGGAGGTGTGGATATATTAAAGCTGGTTTCAGGGAGTGGAAGGAAAAAGAGTTCAGTAGGTTGGTATTTCAAAGCACACACCAGTATAGTAGCCTGTAAATGCTGACAATATTAAGAAATAGAAAAACAGAACAAAAGCAGTCTTTGTTGCACACACATACTTCACGCTGATCAAACCCAGTCTTCAGGATACAGTCCAACAAAGATCCCACCATTAGCCAAAAATCACAGATTATGATCATGTATTATACACTGGTTATTTTCAAATCACATAAGATACCCGATACAGAGTGTGAAAGAAATTGCCTAAGGAAAGAGTTTAGATGGAGTTTCCATACAAAGCCTGTGTATTACAGTCTTCTTATAGTTACTCACCGTTCCCGTAGAGAAGGTGGAATTCCACCTAGATAGTATTTAGTGAAAAGGAAGACATTTATGTTGGCTTTAATATCAGGACTGACATGAACAGTTTTCTTACTTCGGGCAAGCAGCAAATTAATCTGAAATAGGTGAATAATGAGAATTACTTCACTTAGCAGAAGCAAAAATCATTTAGCAGGTTAAAAGTACTCCCACAGAGCAGGACACAATGGGTTTTTTTTTCCCCTCCTCTTGTTTACTAGTGCATTAAATCCAGAATAACTGCAGTAGTTCAAGGTACTTTGCAAAATTTGGGCATTTAGCCAAAGAAAATGCCTAAGGAAAATGCTTTATCCAAATACAAGGTGAGGTTTTATTTTCCTCAGGAAGATGCTTGCCTAAAAATACACCTCATCTAACATTCAGATATTGTCTTCTATTTGCAGTTGAAGATTCAGGAGCTGCTGCCTGATACAAAGACCAGGTCAGTCAGCGGGCTGGAGGTAACTTGACCCAGTACGGCATAAAGACTCATTCCAGAAGACCCTGTGACCTACGCTGTTTAGTTGGAGATGTAGTAAGGGGAAAAGGAAGAATGAATCAACATGGCCATCAAAGGTTTTAACAATGTCTTTTACGATTTCACTCTAGTAGTGCTACAAAACAGCCAGACTGCAGCTAAGTAGACAATCAACAACAAAAAGACAACAAAAAAGTAATGTCTGTAAAGATCAGCCTGGCCTGAAGAAATAAACCCCTAGGCAGTAAAAACACTAATCTAAGTATTAAAATAATGTTAATAATTGCAATGTACACAGCTTTCTCTAAATAAAGCAATGCTCTGTCAAAGAGTTTTTTCTTTGGTGGTTTTTCTCTTAAAACTGAGCTTAATTCACAGGAAAGCACAACAGAAGAAAGATTATTGTTCACATGTAATCCCCAACAGCTTGATCCCCTCAACACAAAAGGAAAACTTCACAACTAAACTTTACAACAAGATGTTTAGTTTCAGCTAATGTGTATCTCTACAAATAAAGATCACTTAATTGTTTAAAATTACATACTTGTTTATATGATCCATCATTTACAGTTGCATTGTTTTCTATTTCTTTTGGAGGTTCAGAGCCAACTTTGTATCTAAAAACTCTGTGACCATCTTTAATGAGCACACTGATGAACTGATCCTGCAGTAAAAAAAAAAAAAAACACCAACACAATTAAACTGCCAACATTTCATATATATTTCACTGTGATGTGAATAATTTTAAAGAAGCTTTTGGGGGGAAAGATAACACAAAGCAGACTAAAACTTAAAATAATCAACCAGAATTACTTTAAAATGTTATAAACAGATGTGCTATCAGCTCCAGATGTATTCTCCAAATCTCTAGATGACATTTTGTCATTTCAAGATGTCTACTGACTATTATTAGATAAGTAGCATCACTGCTGTTTTGAGCACCTTTACAGGTATAAGTCACCATGTCACTTCCTAAATTCTTCCTTACTCTGTTACCACCCATATCTAGATTTGGGAAGAGTGCACTTCTACTTGTGGAGAATTTCAGTATTTCAAAATTGGTTTGATTCAAATTGTATCCTCCCTGCCCACCCCCAGTTCTGAATTCTCTGCATGGCCTAATGGAGGAGCTACTTGGAATGATTTTTTTGTCAGCCTTGACAAAGTGAGTATTCAACAGCCATTATAGAATCATAGAATATCTCAAGTTGGAAGGGACCCATAAGGATCATCGAGTGCAACTCCCTGCTCGTCGCAGGACTACCTAAAACTAAACATATGACATTAAACATACAGCAGAATCCACTGATCTGCCACACAAACAAAAATAACACTTTCAAGACATTTCCTTACGGTTATTACTAAATCTAACACGTTCTCGAGTAAGCGAAGTTTTTAAAAATGTTCTTGGACCACAAAACAGACAGAAGCATTCCACAAATTACCCCATTTGCTGCAAAAAACACAATGCCTTCATCTGCAGTAGTCTCAATTGTCTGCTCGTAGCGTACTTGGCTGTGGGTGTTTGGTTCTTTCAATGTGACACTGGCATAACCAGTGCCTTCAAAATAGCTTTGGTCAGTCTCTTCTTTATACCTGTAAAAATTCAATGTCACAGATGTGAATCTATGAAAGCAAAAACTATTACTGCATGGTCTTACTGTCATTATAACTTTAAAAAAGCTGAAGTTAAAGCATTTGGTACAGAGCCACTAATAGGGCCAAATTCTGGTCTAACCCAAGTAAAGAGAAAACCTTCCACTGGCTTCTATTGGAGTCACATATGATCTTTAGAGAGGAAATCATCAGTGACTGACTTTTTTGCACTTAATTTAATATTTAATTTATAAAGGAGCTGAATACATTAGTCCACGAATTGTGTCTGGGTATTATAACATTTAAATTGTTTGCCAGTAGACTGAGATTGCCATAGATGTGAATTGTGCCAACACTGGAGATTTTCTCTAAGAAATGTAGAATGGCCAAGAGTTAGAAAAAATCACCAGTTTAGCCACAGTGGTTATTCTTCTGGATGTGAAAAGACAAGAATTCATAATGATAAAATCACAGAAATGTGAAAAACACGTCTGTGTTTATATCATCATACCTTCTGCAGGGTTGCACTTCAGTGGTATTGAGATTAAATGTCCTCTTGAAGTTGTAAAGGCTGATAATATGCTCGTTTAGGTTGTCTAATTCAATGCAGCCTTCATAATGAGGATAGTCTAGCTTACGTGGAGGCTGCAAAATAGTGGTATCAAAAACATTCTGTCAACATCAGCTGACAAAATTTTACATTGACTTGTAACTGCTAGGACTTACTGCAAATACTAATAAGACACAGAATATGACATTTTAAATATAATAAAATTATTACATCTTTGTATATAATATCCAAACTGTCTGATACCACCCCAGGAGTACTGCAGCACAATTTAAAATGGAGTCATGTGGATGGATTGGGAATAGTACTTAGCAGAGCTGGACAGGTTTCATGCTGTCCTCGGCAAATGAAATACCATCATGCTCCCTTCTTTGAGTTCTAGCATACTATAAGCCAGGCAGCGTCTGTAAGAAGTAGCATCTGCTTGCATCCCCTCTATTCCTACTGACATGGATAAACTTTTACACAGCTTTTGGAAGACTGCTAGTTCCAATCTTTACTTGTAAGAACAACAGAATGATTAACACAGAAATCTCTTTAGAAGACTAAGCAACTCTTTTTACCCTAAAATCTGGTGGATATCCTCCAACATAAAAGACAACAGTGCTGGGATCAAGATTTAGGAGAATGTCATTGCCTCCACTGCTTGCAGTCAAAGGGCTTTCATACTCTGGAGAAGTTGATGTTGCTGCCTTGATGTAATTCAGCTTTACATGCTGGTAAATCCTAAAACCAAAACAGACAGGCAAAATATCACATCACACTAATAAAAGATGTTCTTAACAGGTTTTGGGAAAAACTGTTGTGCACTGTGGATCTTATACCTTTCAAACTTAACTTGATCCATAACTGCTTCCTCAGTTTCACTTTGAGTCACAAATGGCTGCACATCTATTTCTACATCACCATCTCCCAGGTTATAGACACAAGTGAGGTGACCATCTTTCACAGCCATACCAATATAGTCCTTGGAAGCCTAAGAATAGCAAAGCAAATAATCATTAATAAATGATTAATGTTAATGAAGGCAAAATACAGCAGCACTTCCTCAGAGACATCATCATACTGTGCATGAGTCATAAGAAGTCTACCCACCTAATGTTGAGAATTGTTATTAAGTTTATCAGTTCTGGGAAGCAAAAACTGTAATCTTACATGTTGCACTGATTGAACGAATAATGTGTTGCACTGATTCAGTGAATATAGTTATAAATTAATTGAAGAGTCATGTGTGGCTTTTTATTTTTATAACAATAGTAGCTAAAATAATTTTCACATTTGTAACATCTCCCAGCTAAAGCCATGAAAACATGACACCTTTACTAAAAATTAGACTCAACATCTGTGAAATAAAAAAGATGCTTGGAATAACACTCAGTCAAGGACGATGGTTCCTACTGAGGTGACTGGGAAGCAGTAATTTTCCCAAACAATTCACATTTTATTTCTCCAACATACCATATTTCACAAATAACAATAAAAATGCTTTCAACAGATATCCTGGCCAGATATTCAGGGGATAAAAAGCTAAAATCCAGTGTAGAACAACTACCTTTAAAAAGCTTTTTGTGTATGCATACGAATCACTACAGATACAGCTGCTGTCAGATAACAAGGCTTAAAAATACATAGTTAGGAACTGCATGCAGGAAATTTTTAAAATGTTTGATGGTGCTTAAGCAAGCCTGAATGCACAAGCAGGTCCATACTATTCTGCATATTCAGAAGAGAAAGAAATGAAGGGCTGAGGGACTGAATTTTAAAACTGAAATGATAACTTTTTTTTAATCCACAGAGAAACTCACAGAGACTTATATTGTGCTAAGAGTCAAAGCTCTGAGGCAGGAGTTGGGCTGAGTTTGTGCTGACTGCTGCAGAACCTGACACTTCTGACAAGACTGTATGACAGTATCCATGACTGAGAAGTAACTTTCAAAGGAGTAAAACAGCAAAGCATCAAAGGGCAAAGCAGTCAGTCACCCAAAAAGTTACTTTGCCAGTGGAGGAATGAACCATTCACAAAACACTTCTGGCACCACATAATGGCAATTATAAAGAAATGGGCCAACAGTAGCTATAAACTTCAGTCAAAATAAATCATCTCCCATCTGTTTCTCAAAGCGTGTTTTCTGTTCTAAAAATGAGATTAAATCTCAAAATATACCTACATCTTTATTACCCAGGTACAGTACAAACTTATTTGATGCCCTCTGGGGGGTGTCTAATCTTGTCTGAGGTCTTTGGAGAAAGAAAGAAAGTGAAGTATAGCCTTTCAGATCTTCAAGGTTGCTTGGAGGTCGAACCTCTACACCAGAGCTGCCATTGAACCTCATAGGAATAGCAACCTGTTAAGAAAACCAAAATTCAGTACATTATAATTATCTATTGCTACTACTCCTACTTAATTTCACTGTTGTGTTTAATTGCAAAGTAATCTATTAGATATCCTAGTCATGTTACAGCCATCAATTACTACAGATTTGGACTCTGATCCTACCAAACAGTGTAATTAGGAAACAGACTGGATAATACAGTATTCTGTATTATCAATACTTAACACAGCACTTTTTTACTCCAGACATCAATTAATCAACCCTTACCACGCCCCTGTCAAGTAATTGTTACCTTCAATACAGAGACAGGAAAGGATGTGCCCTGCAGCTCTGAAGAGCAAGCCTCTGAATTATTTAAATGTCTACATACACATCCTGATGCTTCACTTAGCTAGACTTGACTATCTGTTGAAAATTATAATGCATCCCTAATATTAATAAAGACACATCCTATTACAGCTATTTACACCATGGTCACAGATTCCTCTTACTCCTTGTAACTATAGGTTATTTGTGATGACCTCGAGAATGCTTCTCAGGGACCTGAGACCACGCTACCCCTTCAGCAACCACAGCAGTTGCTTAAATGGAGAAAGGGCAGTCTAATAAGAAGATGCTAGTAGCCGACTCCTAAGATCTTGGGGCAGCTGCATGAGAGCAGAGGGCTACCACAACTTCTTTGGCAGTGTCAGCATTCAGCTGGCCATGGTGGAGAGCCCTGCCTCTAAGCTGCACAGCCAACTCTACCCCTGCTGCCAAAGCCAGCACAACGTACTTTGGAAGGCAAGAGGCTATTGTACAAATAAGTATTGTGGACATGCCCTGGAAAAAAGCCCTACAGGAGGAGGATGGAGAAGGATGCTACTGCATCCACTAATTTTTACGTACAAATTATTATGCTTCCCATTGTCAGTTACTTTAAGTGCTGGGTGGTGCTGTTGAATTAAATTTATGTCTGGTCTTTCACACACATTCTAACAAAATGATTTAGAAAGAGGAACAAAAGTACTGCTGTGTGTCCAAACCACTGAGGTCAAGCACGATTGCAATGTTCAGGACAGACCTTATTTGCAGCATCTCTTGCCTGCTGAATCAGCTCTCTTATGCGATTTACGTTCTCAGAGATGTTGCTTATTGGCATCAGCTGTTGGTTGATAGTCTCAATCTTGCTGAACAGATCTGGAAGTTTGTTTGTCAATTTTTTTACTGCAATGAAAGAAAAAAAATCATTGCTGATAGAAAGGAGGAGGAAAACAGATGCAAGAAATACGGTATCACTACACAATTATCAGAAAAGCAGTGAGCAGGGTAATGACAGCACTGTTTTCATTAGTCCTACAATATTAGGAAGCCCTCACAGAAACTAGCAGTTTATACAGAGGTTATAGTATTCCTGGAATTTGAGGCCAAAGGTATTTGCAGAAGCAGACAGAATCAGCATGTCCAAAAACGTATTAGATAAATTCAGGTCCAGAAAAAAAATATTAAATAGAACAGACAGGGATGTGCTCTCTAACATTATTATCCAGTGACTGTGGATGCTAGGGGAGGATGAGGATTATGGACAGCAGACAGGGGTCAGGCTTATGTGCATTCCCTGAGTAGCATCTCCTGCTCCTACTGTTGGAAGTGAATACTGGGATAGGCAGACTGCTGGCCTGACCGAGTAGGGTATGTATTATACTTTGTGTCAGGGCTGCTAGTCATCGCAATTCAGTAGTGAGCCTTACAGTATCTGGGCAGGTTTATTTCAGGAGAAAAGGACATACTATGAGATTTTCAACTTTCATTAAAACAGGAAACAATTTCTCATCTTCTGTGATTGAAAAAAAAAAACCCTGAAAGTATTAGCAGACTACAACCCTATGATGCAGAAAGCAAACAAAAAGAAATCCAGGCCTATTATTTTTCTAAATATGACTTCTAAGCTGGTCTGGTAACTGCAGGGATGACTTACGACTCTGCAATAACATGCAGGGCTAGCTCTTGTATTTCTCTCATTTAAAATGTTTCCTCTCACCTGACTGTATCAGACAAAGTTGCTGAAAAGATGAAAAAAGAAGCTGTTTGGGATTGGGATTGTCCCTTATTTTGTATTCAACACAGGCTCCGTGCAATCCATTTCACTTAATTTCAGCTAACAGACATCTAGCCTAAGCTAATTGTCTAGATCCCTTCTTCAGTCAGTGTAGTAGAAAATCACAGAGTCACAGAGTGGCTGAGGTTGGAAGGGACCTCTGGAGGTCATCTTGTCCAACCCCTGTGCTCAAGCACAGCCACCTAGAGCCAGTTGCCCAGAATAATGTCTAGATGGCTTTTGAATATTTCCAAGGATGGAGACTCCACAACCTCTCTGGGCAACCTGTGCCAGTGCTTGGTCACCCTCGCAGTAAAAAAGTGTTTCCTGCTGTTCAGAGGGAAGCTCCTGTGTTCCAGCCTTTGCCACAAGGGCACACTGCTGGCTCATGTTCAACTTGGTGCCCACCATGACCCCCCATGTCTGTTTTCTGCAAAGCTGCTTTCCAGCCTGGCTGCCCCTCCAGCATATACTGGTGCATGGGGTTGTTTCTCCTCAGGTGCAGGACTTCTGCGTGTTGAAATTCATGAGCTTCCTGTCAGCCCATTTCTGCAGCCTATTGAGGTCTGCTGGATGGCAGCATGACCCTCTGGTATAGCAGCGACCGCTCCCAGTTTTGTGTCATCAGAAAGCTTGCTGAGGGTACACTCTGCCCCATCATATAGATAATTAATGAAGATGTAAAACAGGATCGGACCCAGTACTGAGCCCTGGGGTACCCTGCTAGTCAGTGGCCTCCAAGTCTTTAGAGACCAGTCATGGTATCAGCTTTTAACACATACCACAGGATTGCCTGAATCACCTTCTGCTTTACCTGTCCCATTCTACTGGCAATAAAGGAAGCTCAGAATACTAGCTTAGGCTAGGTGCCTAACTTTCAGATGACTCAAATTTCTGCTGCAAAACTGACCATGTTCACCTGACAGTGACTTGGCAGGTTTCAGATAGCACCTGCAATACCTGAATTGTTTGCCTCCATCAGTGCTTTACTGAAGCCAGCACTCTGTGTGTTTCCATAGGTACTCTTCATTTTTTCCACATCTGCTTGAATTGGGAGCAGTTCATCCAATACATTAGTTGTGACATCCTTGGCGCTATTTACCATGTTCTTTGCACCGGTGATGATGCTGTCGATGTCATCTGAAACACACACAAATGCATGTGCAGATTCTTATAGTAATAGATGAAAGAGGCAAAACAGAAGTGATCAGTAAGTAACTGACCTCTGTTTATCCCATTGAGATTATTTTGAAGAGTGACAAGATCAATTTGCAGTGTATTCTTCTTTCCATCAGCAACATCAAGTCTTTGCTTTATGTCTTCAAGGGTTGGACCAATAGCTGCAAAACAGTGAATGCCCCGTATGAATTTTAAACAGAAAAACCACCTCTCTGTTGGACAGGTGGTGTGGCAGCACCAGTCTGCACTCTTACACAGCTCATGTTGCCAGTGAGCATTGAATGAATATTTGCACTGCAAAACAAGTACAAGGCTAAGGATTTGCTGGACAGGAGTACTGCAAAGGTGTATAGCATAGCAGAGGTATGAAATCCACTTTCTCGCCTTTGTGCCATTGGAAATATCCATCACAAGATGTCCCATTGTAATGGAACTAGCCTCTTCTAGTTAAATATGTGCTGCAGAGCTTTGCTGAACTGTGAAAATTCATGGTTCAATGAAAGCTTGTCATGCTGTGACAATATTTCTACTATCACTTTCTTTCTCGGTACCTTGCAATGTTCTTTCAGTCTCTTGTGCTTGATTCAAGAGTGCACTGCTCTCAGTTTTTAACTTTGCAGCTTTTCCTGATAGGTCTTCTCTCTTCACAGTCTGGTAATAGAAGCACGGTACTGTAAGACTGCTTTAATAATTATACTAAAATTTAAAGAGTAAAAGAGCCCAATCCAGTTTAAAAAAACAACTATACAAGGACAGATATTTCATATGAAGAACACCACCTTAAATAATAATTATCAAGAATAATTTAAGCATAATACAACCTTGTTCTTTAGCAAACTTCTGATACATTTAGGGGCATTTGGAAGAAATTATTAGCACACAGCTGCTAGATACTACTCCACCGCTGAAAAGCTTGTGGGTTATTACTACTGAAAAGTAAAAGAGAATACCTGAAATCACCTTGAGTGATTATCGGGCTTGCCTTATGCAGATCTCTATTTTGCACTGAAAGGAGCAGTTAGTATTCATATGGACAGCCTCATCAGAAAGGCAGTAACTAGCCTGTTCAATGCTGAACCAAGACTAATTCATGAACATGCAGAATATCAGCTTATATAAAGGTCACAGACAAACAAGGCATGCCAAGACACACAGGTCTTTGATTTTGGTGTCTCTCTGACAGTGAAAAAAAAATAAAATAAAAATCTAGTTGTAACAAATTTACCATCATTTGGCCACTTACAGGTACCTACCGATAAAGCTGAGTCAGCTGCATTCCCAGCTTTGTTAGCTGCTTCCTCTGCTGCTTTGATGGCATTAATAATATTGTCATAGGCAGTAGAAGCTTCCACAGCACAGCCTACCAGCTCGTCCTTCCTGGCACTGTTCTTTATTCTGTGGGAAACAGGGGGAAAAATGCAGCCTTCCGCAAAGACTGTGGACTTTGAGAAGTATTCTGAATAGACCTGAACTAAGTATTTTCTCAGTAACGCCAATACAAAAAATGTTTTTCAGTTAGATCTGTAATTTCATTCTGCAAAAATATCAAACTTGGAGGCAGACCAATATGAAAAGATTCTTCAGAAGATGGAATAAGTTCAGGCGTGTGGAAAAGCACAACTGTGGGCCTCCAAAGCAGTCTTGAAATGATTAAGATAGGGAGAATTCACCAAGGTAGAAGGTCAACAAGCCGCCTCAATCACAGCCTTCCAAATACACTTCAGTTCAGAGAATTTTAGAGAACTGCAGCTTCCAGATCATCTCTGGCTGCACCAGTATCCTACAGGAGTGGCAGATGGAGCACGAGATGGAGCAACTACAAGACCTCTTGGGTGAAACACAAGAACCAGTGCAGCAGCTCTGGAATCAGAAACAACAGACAAAAACTCTTCTACCCACTCCCCGTGAGCTATGCAACTGCCCAGTATTAGCTGCCTTGTATTTGTGAAAACAATGGCTTCTTAATTGAAAAAAATCACACTGAAAACTAACAAAAAAATAATGAAAATGGGTTTTTTAACCAAGAATTTTCCAGATGAGTTAGGTATTTTGGAATTTAACTTTCTGAGAGTTTCTAGTCAGTGTAATGACAAAACGCAAATAATTTGCACAGGAAAAAAAAAAAAATCAGGATTTCATTTTTTTCATTTTGTTCTGATGTACCATAGAAGGCCTCCAAAACCTCCCTCATAATTCCAAGGTAAACTACAAGTAATGGAGAGAGAACCACTTGATTCATATCAAGTTTAATATATTTTTGCCTTTCTAGAAGATTCTTTGAAGGATGAGAAAACTACAGGAAGTTTTTTCCTCACTAATGCTAAACAGGTGTGTCTGAAGACTGCCTAGACAACATTTCTTCCAATTATTTGCCACAATTCATTGCCATCATAAAAGTATCCCTGAGTATGAGTACAGGAAATAACACTACAAAAAAGATATTCTAAACATCTTCGCACTCTGTACATGAGGTTTTTCTCTTGTTAGCAAGAAGTTAATGAAGTGTTAGTACAATAATATAAAACTGTATTATGGGAGTCCCCACTTCTGAGGAAAAAAAAAAAATCAGGAAAAATACCTGGTTTATGAAGAAAAAAGAAAAGAAAACATCTGTACATCATGAAGAAGCAGAAGACAAACTGAATTTCTTTCTAAATTTGCAAATGGTCATTAAAGCAAGTGAAGTTACAGACAGAGCACTGCAACCACAGATGTTATGTACAAAAATTGCTCATTTACAGGAATGACAACATACTCTTCCAGTTGTTTTGCCAAGTCTTGCAAAGATTTGGCATGTTCCTCAGCCCTCACCACCAATGGTTCTTTGCTTGCTGATAAAGAGTGATTTGTGAGCTTTTCATTCATATCCTTCCTTGCTCCATCCAGCTGAGCAGCCAGGCTTTCATATTCCTATGGGTTTATAAAGATAAAATTTTATTTGCATTCATACATGTTTGATTTTGCCCTCATCTCCTTCAGTGTTACATATACCTTGCACCCGAGGAGACCAAGGGGAAAAGCATTCCCTTCCAGCTTACTCTGCAGGTTACTGGAAACAACTGCTAGTCATTACATTATGCTTCTAGACCTGTTATGTAAAAACTGAGTCAGACTAAAGACCCTTCCAGCCCAGTATCCTGTCTCTGACAGTGACTAAAAGCAAATGCCCAGAAAGAAACACCAGAATAGCACAATCACTTATGGTATTTCTCACAGATGTTCTCCCAAATTCAGATACCTGCAGCTCAGTGTCTTCCTCAGACACATCACAACCCTCAACAAGCTTTTCTTACAGAAACCTGTGCAGGCAGGCTCCCCTTGCACCCAGGATGGGCTGCGAGATCCTTCCCTTTCTGGGAGGCTCAGAGAAGCCTCGTGTCCTAGCCACGGAGCTATGCTACTCATTACAGTGACAGCAAGATATTGGGGTTTTTAACCTTAACTTAAGCAGGTTAACTATACCTCTTTGCTCTTTTGCAGTAATCCAAGTACACTGTTAGCTTGTGTCAGGGAAGATCGGGCAGAGCTTAGAATATCCAAGATACCATTCTGCTGTACATTTGTCTCCTCAATCCGTTTCTGAGGGAAAATGAAAGGTTGAATAACATGTGATATCGGCTTAAAAATGAGAGGCAGGGAAAACTGTATCTACCTAATCTAGTTTGCAGTTGGATTTACCAAAGGTACTATCGCTGTGTTAATCAGATCCCTATAGTGTTTAGGGACTAATGCTATCCTACTGATTAGAAGAGTGAGAAAACTCAGGAGTCTACAGTAGTATAGCATACAGCTGGGCAGCAGGCTACAGTAGTTCAGTTATTAGCACTCAGAGTAAAAGTAGTACAGATCAGCTGAGATGAACTGTCAGGACAGACCATCTAAGTGTCTGATCTCTCAAACCTGGAAACTTTAAAAACAGCTCCCTGGTGACTACCCTGATCTTTTCCATCCTCTCAAAGGCAGAAATAAAGTGATTACACTATCCCTTCATCTGGGGATCTTACCAGAAGGGGGGTGTGAAACCTCCCCACCTTATCCTCTTGAAGGCTCTGAGGGGAATGAAGCTCCTTGGTCTACAGCAGCCCTGTGACAATCCACAGTGTAGCTCTAGGGTAATGGCACACCACAAACACAGCCAGACAAGTGGTGTTGCAGGTAAAGATGCGTTAGCTTTCTTCAGTTGGGTTTCTATCATTGTAACCTGTCAAATCTCTCTCTACCAGAGAAGCGTATCAGGAGATTTATGACTTGTACAGATGCACCCATCTTTTAACACAACTGTGCATACTTATGTAGCACATATATTGTACAGTCCATGCATATAAAGGTACAATTAAATATTGAAAGGGACAGCTGAATGCAGAAATTCTTTTGTTCAAGCAGTGTTAGCAAACTGGATGGACATGAGTGTCCAAATGTCTGCTGGAAATACAATACAGCAGAGAGGAAGCAGTCTGGGAGGTTCCTGGAGCGTGTGGAAGATAACTTCCTGACACAGCTGGTGAGTGAGCCAACTAGGGAAGGTGCCCCGCTGGACACGTTACTTGTGAACAAAGAAGGACTTGTGGGGGATGCGATGGTGGGAGGCTGTCTTGGGCATGGTGATCATGAAATGAGAGTGTTTTCAATTCTCAGGGAAGTAAGGAGGGTGGTCAGCAGAACTGCTACCTTGGACTTCCGGAGGGCTCACTTTGGCCTGTTTAGGAGCCTGGTGGACAGAGTCCCTTGGGAGGCAGTCCTGAAAGGCAAAGGAGTCCAGGAAGGCTGGACATTCTTCAAGAAGGAAGTCTTAAAGGCACAGGAGCAGGCTGTCCCCATGTGCCAGAAGACGAGCCGGTGGGGAAGACCACCGGCCTGGCATAACAGAGAGCTTTGGATGGAACTCAGGAAAAAAAAGAGAGTTTATGACTGTTGGAAGAAGGGGCAGACCACTCAGGAGGACTACAAGGATGTTGTGAGGTTTTGCAGGGACAAAATTAGAAGGGCCAAAGCCCAACTAGAACTTAACCTGGTGACTGCCATAAAAGACAACAAAAAATGTTTCTATAAATAGACTAGCAACAAAAGGAGAATCTTCATCCTTTACTGGACACGGCGGGAAACACAGTGACAAAGGATGAGGAAAAGGCTGAGGTACTTAATGCCGCCTTTGCCTCAGTCTTTAATAGTAAGACCAGTGGTTCTCCAGGTACCCAGCCCCCTGTGATGGTAGACAGCAATGGGGAGCAGAATGAAGCCCCCACAATCCAAGAGGAAATGGTTAGAGGCCTGCTACACCACTCAGACACCCACAAGTCTATGGGACCAGATGGCATCCACCCAAGGGTACTGAGGGAGCTGGCGGAAGTGCTCACCAAGCCACTCTCCATCATCTACCAGCAGTTCTGGCTAACTGGGGAGGTCCCAGTGGACTGGGGGTTAGCAGATGTGACACCCATCTTCAGGAAGGGACGGAAGGAGGATCCGGGGAACTACAGGCCTATCAGCCTGACCTCGGTGCCAGGGAAGATTATGGAGCAGATCATCTTGAGTGCCATCATGTGGCATGTACAGAACAACCAGGCGATCAGGACCAGTCAGCATGCGTTTATGAAAGGCAGGTCCTGCTTAACTAACCTGATCTCCTTCTATGACAAAGGGACCCACCTAGTGGATGAGGGAAAGGCTGTGGATATATTCTACCTAGACTTTAGTAAAGCCTTTGACACTGTTTCCCACAGCATCCTCCTGGAGAAACTGGCTGCTCATGGCTTGGACGGGCGCACTCTTTGCTGGGTAAAAAACCGGCTGGTTGGCCAGGCCCAAAGGGTTGTGGTGAATGGAGTTAAATCCAGTTGGCAGCCGGTCACAAGTGGTGTTCCCCAGGGCTCGGTACTGGGGCCGGTCTCATTTAATATCTTTATCAATGATCTGGATGAGGGGATCGAGGGCACCCTCAGTAAGTTTGCAGATGCCACCAAGTTGGGCGGGAGTGTTGATCTTCTTGAGGGTAGGAAGGCTCTGCAGAGGGATCTGGACAGGCTGGATCGATGGGCTGAGGCCAATTGTATGAGGTTCAACAAGGCCAAGTGCCGAATCCTACACCTGGGTCACAGCAACCCCATGCAACACCACAGGCTTGGGGACGAGTGGCTGGAAAGCTGCCCCGCAGAAAAGGACCTGGGGGTGCTGGCTGACAGCCGGCTGAATATGAGCCAGCAGTGTGCCCAGGTGGCCAAGGCGGCCAACGGCATCCTGGCCTGTATCAGAAACAGTGTGGCCAGCAGGAGTAGGGAGGTGATTGTACCTTTGTACTCGGCCCCAGTAAGGCTGCACCTCGAATACTGTGTTCAGTTTTGGGCCCCTCACTACAAGAAAGACATTGAGGTGTTGGAGCGTGTCCAATGAAGGGCAATGAAGCTGGTGAAGGGTCTGGAGCACAAGCCTTATGAGGAGCAGTTAAGAGAGCTGGGGTTGTTTAGCCTGGAGAAGAGGAGGCTCAGGGGAGACCTTATCACTCTCTACAACCACCTGAAAGGGGGTTGTAGAGAGGTAAGTGCTGGTCTCTTCTCCCAAGTGACAAGTGATAGGACAAGAAGAATGGCCTCAAGTTCCACTAGGGGAGGTTTAGATTAGATATTAGGAGAAATTTCTTCACTGAAGGGGTTGTCAGGCATTGGAACAGGCTGCCCAGGGAGGTGGTTGAGTCACCATCCCTGCAGGTATTTAAAAGGTGTGTGAATGAGGCGCTTAGGGACATGGTTTAGTGGTGGACTTAGCAGTGTTAGGTTAACGGTTGGACTTGATCATAAAGGTCTTTTCCAACCTAAATGATTCTATGATTGTATGAGTGTGCTAAAACAGGGATATATTTCAGCAAAATCACAATTAATTTAAAACAATGGGTCCTGCAGCACACCCTCAATTCTTGTACAGTTTCACCAGGTCTAAAAGTCAAACAGTGTTCAGGAATGACAACTGTTTCTTGTCACTTTTCTGATGATACCTCAGAAGCAGTTCTGTAGAATATTAATCCCAAATAATTTAACAGTATTGCACACATCATCGCTCCCACCTTTCATGGCTGTTACAGCCAAATACTTGAAGGAACTTACTACAAAAAGTACATCAGCATCAGGGATTTGATCTAGAATAGGAAACAAAAAGGCTAGTGGCAGCTGAAGACAAGGGCTAGGCAGACTCTCCTTCCCTGCTCTCATCAGATCTGTATCTTGGTCACGCTGTCCTGGTCACATAAACAGGCCACAAATGGGAGTAGACTACATTTATACCTGTCCATACATATATCAGAAGACGGAAAGAGACCTTGGAGAAAGTCTAAAGAATTAGTGCTACTTCACTTTGCAAGGTCAAAAGCAGCAATCGAAAGCACTTCTTATCTTCTGAGGTTTAACTTTCTTTTCCCGAACACCGACATTACCTTAATGTCTTCCAACAGAACTCCATTATCTCTGTTTAAGTTTTCAGCCTGCTTGATTTGTCCTGTCGCCTTATTCAGAGCTTCACGAAGGTCAGTGATTTTGGATTCATATTCATTCAATGAATCCCTCACAATTTTAATAAGCCCATGATTTTCTTGGTGGTACTTTTGTAGTTCATTCTTAATACGTGCCAGTACTGCAGTATCAGGACCAGAAAGAAAAGTTTTGTTCAGAGAAGAAAGGAACCAGAAAAACTTCCTTCAAAAAGGCTTGACATTTAGGATTAGAAAGCTGTGGTTGTGTAAAATATTAAGCATCCTTTGCAGCGCTAATTTCAGTGTTACTATAGCAGAGATAATTATTTTTTTTTTATGTGGAACTAACACTATTTCATCAACAATTTCATCTACATTGTAGACATCTACATCTGCATTAGTCATCCGAGCTTCCTCTGTAATCAATGGAGAGATACGGGCACATTTCATCTCAAAGAAGGTAGAAACATAAAAGAAGTCAAATGAATCACACTCTTAAGAGTGCCCATTTCACTGCATACAAGATAGAGCATACAGAAGAGTTACTCAGAGGTAGGTATCAAAGTCCAAAGTTAGGGGAAATTCCTATCACTTGTAAGGTCTTTCACATTTCTCAACTATGTCCCTGGCTAGGAGATAAGCCTGTGACTTTGCTGTTCTTGCTGTCTCTAATGTCCGGAATCAGGTTTCTGAATGTCCCAGTCAAACACACCCAGAGAACATAACTAGTGCAACTAGAACTTCTGAACTTCCTTATCCTTGTATGATCTGGCCCTTGGACTACTCTAGCAGCTTCTTAAAATCTGTTGTTAAATTACATGTTGTTAAATTACATAGCTACATGTGCCATAGCCTGTATATTATAATACACCAAAGCACTGCATAGGTATATTATGATTGGCTACATCTTTATTTTACTGAGCTTCATCTAGTTAGTAAAGAAGGATCTACTGGGTTTTTTCCCCAGCTCAACTCAGTTTCTTCCATAACAAACTAAAAATGCCTTTAAATCCCCTCCAGAACTACCACTTTTCTGTTGACTATCGACCACTACAGATTCCAGGGATACATTGCAAAATGGCCCTCCCTGCACTCCATCCAAAACCAAACAATGATGCCTCAGATTTAAGATTGATCTTTCTAGAGAGTAAGAAGCTGAGAGAACAAGCCCTTACGCAGCTGAGCTTCTGTTCTCTCCTTCTCCGCCTGTGCTAGAAGTTGGCCAAAGTTGCGGTTTCGCATCTCTGTCATCATACGTTGAGCTTCGTTCAGTTCTTTGGCAGCATCTCCCAAGGGCAAGTTGTTACCTTCTGCATTTGTACCAGCTATTTGTTCTAAGAGCACTGAAAAAAAGTATTGTCAAAAAGAGCATGCACTTAAGCCTATGCAAAAGATACAAATGAGAGGGACAGTCTCTTTTCTGAAAAAGGCATGCCTATTCCTGAATTCCTTAATGAAGCAGATCCATTTTGCATTAATTGTATTAAGCTGAAAAGTATCCCATGTCACATAACCAGAGCTAGTAAGATGGCATCGGGCTTGAAATTTGCCCCAAATGACCACATTCACAGCAATAATTTTAAACTTCTAACTTAAAAGAGCCTATGATAGCAACCCAGACTAAAGTCACACTAAACTCAGGATAGTCAATTTGTTGCTCTAAATGTCCCTGTGTTAAAGCTTCTCTGTCCCTATTCTCTATATAGGGAAGGTAGGCTCCTAAACTAACATTATATACTAACATTATATATTAGATTTCTAACAGGAAGAGTGAGTTCCACATCTACATCTAAATTATAATTTATGAAGTTTCTAAGAAAACCTCTCATGTTTAAGAATATTGTAAATAAACTGGAAAGATTCCATAAAACAAAACATGTTATGGAGTTAGAAACTATTTTTACCTTGTATATTGTTGACAACTATTTCTATTCGTGAAACCAAATCTTTTCCTTTCTGATGAGTTTGGCCAAAATTATGAAATAATATCTCAGCTGCTTTGTAGTTCATTTCAGCCTAGCAAGGGAAAAAACTAATTAGATTAAGAATATCTGGATACAACATGCTAATATGTAGTCAAGAGATGTGTATTTTTAAATTGATTTGGTAAGTCACCTTTTCCTGAAGAGCATTTATATCATGATTCAGGTTAATAAATTCTGTCTCCAACTCATCTACCTTTGAACCCTGATTATGAACAACAGAACGGTAATTGTTCAATAAGACCTGAAAAGAAAGAAAAAAATAATCCAATAAATCACCCATACACAGGAGACAAAAAGCAAAAATTCACTGTATTAGATCCTTACCCAAAGTAAATAAAAGTAGCATTACTGACATGAAGGCTGACCAATGGCTGCCCAAAACCTGGGCTTTTTTATCTGTGAGTATAGCAACTGCTATTCCAACCAAAGAAATTTTTTTTAGGATTAATTTTGGTATTGAGAATTGGAATGTTGGGGTTTTTTGGTAATGCAGAGACATGAAGTGCTGGAAAAAGACAGAGCTATAGGGAAACCTCAGAGATACAGCTTTCAAGGTGAGCAGGCCTCAGAAAAAGTAGAGATACTGATTCTATTTCAGAGGATGACATGGAAACAATAGCTGTCTTCTAACAGGTGAAGCCCAGTGCTGTCAGCATCTGGTATTTGAAATCAGAAGTTGATGTACGTTTCCTTGGAAGTTGGCAAAAAGATGGCAGAAGTTCCTAGGTTCAGCTCTTATCCGCTTAATCTGAAATCCACTTTTCTGTTTATGTGTGCCTACCTTTAAGTCCTTGATGCGTGTTTCCAGATGTCTCATCTGCTCCAGTGTGTGGGTACTGGCATGGACGTTTTGCAGCTGAGACTTAATCAGCTGAAGCTCGTCACCTATTGTGCTCAAATCCTTCAGCAGTGTAATTACACAGCTATCGCAAGCTGGAGGGAGCATGAGCAAAGGAAAACAATATATATTATTGATATTTGGTGCAGAGAACATTTCACTAAGTACATTAATAAATGAGATACAGCGGAAACACTTTGATGCTTGTCATCTGGTGCCACCTGAAGCACAAAGGCAACAACAAAGCCCACAGTATTAAGGAGAGTGACCAAAGCCAGAAATAGGAGGAGGTCCCATTTACATCTGGCTAGCTGACCACCTCTTTTATAATTTTTCCAAGTGTTTGGTTGAATGTTTGCTTTTAAAAGATTCATTACAGGACACCTCCAGTCCTTTTTAAACTCTGCCACCCTTAAAAGAGTCATCAGTATGTATCCAAAGCCAGCAGAAGGCAACCTAAGTGCAGTTCTATTTTATTACTTACGGTCACAATCTTCATTGGGATCCACATCTTTTGGTTCGTTATTGAAACATTCTGAAATCACAAGACTGTCATCAGCAATCAAAGTTTTCTTATGGAAATACTACTACTGCATTTTTGCCCTCATTTTTCATGGTTAGCAGCCATTAAAACACAGTGCTGCCCTTTCATAAATCCATGCCCACTGTGAACGAGCTGAAATGCCCAGAAGGCTTGAGCATGCCAAAACATTCAGCTCCCACTTATGCCTTGCTGAGATCAACACCTTTTTCATCCCTTGAAGGAAACTGACTGTATTGCCCCCAATATATCCTACTTGGGTAGCAGCAGGAGGCTCTCTCACATCAAGTGTGTTGAATGTATTGCTAGAATTTGCCTAAAATAACACCACAGGGATTGGAGCCCAGACTATATTGTTAAACCATTTTACCCAGGACATAGGTTCAAAGCCCTTTATTTGCTTTAGCATCCACGTTCAAACCACAGATTCTGATTCCCCAAAGGATGTCTTACCCACAAGGAGCTGAGAAATGTTTATGGCCTTCCTTCATACCTGTCACAGCTTGCAAGATTAAGGGATTAATCAAGCTTGAGAAATCCACAGTGTATGTGTGGAAGGAAGCACTGTATGTAACCCAAGGCACGGAGCTTAGACCACAGATACAGGTGGTATATAACAAACATCGCCCTCAGACTTTCCAACAAGCTAGCACAAGTGACTTGCCTGTCCAGTGTGTTGTTTTGTTTTGTTTGTTTGTTTTACATGCCCCGTTAGGAGAAGCTTAACACTCTCCAGGTGCATGTGGGATTGTAACATCCGGGGATCCTAACTTCCAGGAGGCAGGAGAGGAACTGGCTCCTAAAAATGCCATCATACAGGACAGGAATCTCCCTGTCTTGATGCCCAAGTCCCTTTTACGGGCTTGGTCCTATTGCCAAACTCTCATCTCCTCTTGAAAATGAATAGGGCTGTGCATGTCTTTTACTCTGATGGAAAAGGATGCACTCAGTGTATAGGCTGCTGCTGTCAAGAGTCAACAACAGCTTGCAACTGTGAGAGGTTACAGTGATAAAATTGGACCTGAACTTTAACAGCAGCATGAAACAGCCTGGAACAAACTGCCTAGCTGTGCCATTTCCTTTGGCACTTGCACATTAAGTCATCAGGAAGTGAAATGGGATTGGTAGTGAGCGCTGCTGCCAAAAGGAGACAAGCATCAAAGAATATATTTGTAAGAGAATGAAGGAAATTATTCTGAAATTCAAATACCCGTGCAGTTCTGCTGTTGTGTAATTCAGCTAACACCAGACACATTTCAGCTGTCGCTGTGAAGTACCAATTAAATAAAACTATTATTACAGCTTGTGCACAAACAACATCAGCCAAGAAATGGTGAAATGAAAAAGTCTGGCCAAGTGCCGAACATCACGCACAAGAAACCTGCTAGAACATGCTGTGCTGATGATCACAGAGGGTTTTATTCCTAATGTGGAGAAAGAGATGGCTGAACAGAATATATAGTTGGAGACAAACTGAAAACAAACTGGCTTGTTGAATTTTGCCCTACGGATTAGTTTGTCCTAGCAAACTCTTGCTTCAAAAAGAAAGGAATGACAAAACATCAAACACTGCTTGGATCTGTTCCACGTAAGTTATAAATATAATAAAGATGTATTACTTCAATGATGAAATATGAAATGAGAACCAGCTATTGAAAAATTGCACCAGCTGCCAACAGCAGTTCACACCACTTGCTGATTTTCTAATTTCTGTGACAAGGAAAGATAAGGTGATCCTTGGCCGTCATTTGAATGCATTATGAAGAACAGTGCAGAGAAATGAAAAGCATGGAAATATCAGGAGTTATTAGTTTGACACTTCACTAACATCTGAGGAGGAAAAGCTGCCTACAGGGAAAGAAGAGTGTAATTTTATTGGGGAATGAAAATATGTGAGAATCAAGGTCCTTTTCAGGAGCAGTGGCCTACGTGTTTCTGAATGGAAATGAGTATCCCAAAGGATTGAAGTGAACTGAGGTAAAGACAGTCTGAGGAATGTAGGCTCCGGCCCTTTACTTCAGAATTGTAACAGATAAAGCAAACATATGCCAGTGGCATAATATTCTTTTAAGAGCTTACTAGTAGTGTAGTACATGCGTGACTCAAACTGGGAAAATCACGGATGTCTTAGATGGCAGAATGGTGTATAGCAGGGTTTATAAAACAGCCTCCTGAGTCAGGGGTTAGCTTGGATACCTAAGATGGCAGGTGCCTGATGCAGACTCTGAAGATGCCACTGATCTGTCCCAAACACATTTTAAAAAGGCATATTGAGACTGCTTGGTTTCATAAGCCCATAACACAGACTGGCAAGATATGACTTAACCATGTCAGCAGATGAACCATAATGCATTTAAAAACATACTTGTGAAACAGAAAAACAAAATAAAAGTGGTAGTATTTATGAAGGGAAATACATCATAAAATGGCTTACAAGGGTGAACTCGATTACTCAAGACAGCCCTTGTATTACCATGGTGTTATGTTTTAGGAAACCTTACTTTTTGTTAAAAATGCTCTGCATTTCCTGTAAGTCTACATCTTTCCTTCAGTTCAACTGATCTAAGTACCTTCATTCTCTGCTTCCCCGAGAGAAAACCACTCCCTTCCATGTTCACAGGCCCTCACGTACCTCCAGTCAGGCGGTCGCAGCTAGCCAGCTGTCCATTATTACAATTACATTTCTGACAGTAGCCTCCATGTTTTTGTGGATTTCCAAAATATCCTGGAGCACAGCTAGATAAAGAGATACAAGTAATTTTTATTAAATATCTGAAGCTACTTTTGTGACATATACATTCCCTTGACAAAAAAACCCAATTATTCTCCTGAAGAAACTTTCAAGAACTTTTGATTTCATGTCTTGACTTAGACAAAAAGGGTGTATTTTTGGTTTACAATATCCTCTGCACTATGCTAAAAATATCTTTCCAAGTACTGCAGAATTTTTTTCTAAAAATAAAAGAACTCCCACAATGCTCATACAGGAATAATTCACTCAATCTGAAAAAATACAATGCACACAGATACATACATACCTAGAGAATCTGACAAGGCTTAACCCAGCAAGCCATACCATTCTGGTCTGTGATCCCACCAGAAAACACATACCACAAGCACATGTTGAGATTTCAAACAGAAATGGCATTGAATGACATTATCACCCTTCTGCTGGGTGATACCTCCTCTTGCCATCTGCCAGCAAAGTAGTCTGTGTGAGTGATCCCTAAATATTTATAAAATATATTGTCCAGACTGGCTAGCTAATATTCCTAGAAGTCATTCTGTTGTAAGATCTATAGGGGTGGTAATGTGTGATTAAAGGACCATGATGAGCAGCTAAGGTACAGATGGATCTGGAAGAGAAAATCTGTCTATAACCTGCAGCTTAGATGTCAAAGGTAACAGTCTTGAAGCACAAGACAATGTGCTACTGGAGGTATTGTCTTCAGGTGAGACATCATGACTTACTGGCCTCAAGTTTCCATACAAGATAGCACCACTCCATTACACTTAAATTCCCCCTGGATTTGAAACTCAGTGAAATTGCTTCCTCTGCCTGCCTGAAACTGCCATGCTGCTCCTCTTGTTCTTTCCCAAACTGCTGCAATCTTCCAGCAAGAGATAGCTTCAGCATTGTGTTTGTACGCTCCACCTGTGGAGCACATCAGAATGACTTGGGGTGAAGGGTATGGTGTTAATGTGGTTGCTGTTGGATAACTACAAACCCTGAAGCACCATCAGGTAAATTGGAGGAAATGGGAAAATGTTTTTAACTTGAAAAGGGACAAAGTAAGTGGGAGTCATTATCAGAAAGCGTGCAGGATAAAAGGCAAGGCACAGGGCACTTTGCCTAGGCAAAGAGGCTGACGCTTCTCTGCATCATAAAAACTGTTTAGTCACTAAATAGGCTGTGGAGAATTGTTTACATTTCTTCAGGGAGCATTGTGTTTACCTCTAGAATTATACTATAACACCACACTATAGCAGCTGTTTATATAAATATTCCCCAAGTGTGTGCATACTATGCATATGCATACATCCATATATTACCCAATACAGACATACCTCCTTTAATGGTGCCTCTCAAAAACCTTGGCCTTGAAAAACAAGTCACTCACCGTTCACAACGAACGCCAGTATAGCCTTCTTTACAGAGACACTGAATTTCTTCACCATTTGCCACACAGCCAGTTGCAAATCTTTGAGAAGAAGCAAAAATATTATTGTGAGCATATCATCAAACAGGTTTTACACTCTAGAGGCTAAGCTCAGTTAAATGACTTTCAGATTAAAAAGTTTTTATACCACCAAATTACTTCTCAGCTAATTTAATTGCCTCTAGATAAACTGCTGTGATTACTTCTTTGAAGTTTCACATTTTCCCTCTAAATTCTTGCCTTAGACTAAAAAATAATCATTTCCTGACCCTCTGGACTGAGTATAATAGTTCACTACCCAAAGGAATGCCTAAAATAAACGTTAATAGTGATGTTGTAAAATAAAACAAGTCTGGGTAGCTATTTTCACTTACTAGACAAGAATCAATAGCCTATGCTAGACAACATTTCCTCCTGTTTGGATAGCTTTTTTTTTTTCATGGATGGAAACATTAGAGGATATTTTCATGTAGCTAATATTGTTTGGGGTTTTTTTTAAACCAAGGCAGAATAGAGTTGTGCACCATTTTGGGGAGCTCTAGAGTACATCTGGTTAACACAATGAACAATTTTGTCTGCTCTTTCTAGCAGACTCCTCTAGATTCACATTTCTCTGGGGAGGAGAACCATTATTTGGCTGATGTTTGGTAAGGAGAAGGCAGGAGCTGAAGCGAGGATAGGCCATGTTTGCTATTTCCTTTTTTTAACCTATGAACAGTTGGATGAAGCAAGTCTGTGTATCAAAGATAGATATCTGCAATAAGAATTACATATAACTTGACTAGGTGGAAAATTGTCAACTCCAATAATGCCAGGTGGGGTGCATTTCCTATGTCAGGAATGGTATTTACCACCCTAATGTGCAGCTATGAAACTGCACAGGTTTATGGTCTCCCTAGGTGTTTCAGCACTCTTAAAGCAAAAGATGACTAAAAATATGTTCAGTCAGCCTCAGGCAAGCACCTGCAGAAGAGGCCAATGCTGTCAAAACCAATCTATCAGAGAGTTCTCTGATAAATGAAAAACCTGTCTATTGTCTGCTAGTGTAAATCTCTTACTTAAGGCTACTTGGTGTTTGCTAATGCACCTGGCAAATACTATGTGGCGCCTTTAGCAATTTATAGCTTAGATATTTTTTTTAAATTTGCTTTTATTTAACAAATTTCATGTTTCAGAACTGACCAATGATGACAAACAATGTGGCTAAACATACCATGCATTTAAAATGCAATTTACTGCCCAATTTTAAAAGCCTGGCAACCTTATTAGAGCCAAGGAGATTTAATTTTTTCTAGCTGAGTATGTTTGCACTTCAAACGGAGCTTCCACCTGAAGAGCAACCATACTCTTTCAGAAATCTACATATGTGCTTAAGAGCTTTAACATTTTTATATTATTTTTGCATCTTACTCAATTTTCTGAATTCATATAAAGGCTTGTTTCATCATTGTCACTTATCTCCTAGCCAGAGTAATGGTGTTAAATGTGAGACTAAAGATAACTTACATCTTGCATTTCAGTAAACAAGAAAGATTCTGGATATGCCCAGTAAGGGAAAAGAATTCCATCCTATATTTCTCACTATGAAGGAGTTACTGGTGGTTTTATACATAAGCCCATTGCAACTGCCTGGGGCTCCCCCAGGCGATGAGCAGCATGCCTTTGTGGTTCAGGAACTGAGTGAGAATGGAATACTCAGCTCACTGAAAAACACAATCCTGTGGGACAGAGCACCAAGTTACTGCTGGTCTAACATGCCTCGAACGGGTCTGAGGCCCCACCATGTTGGGTGATATGAGAATACAGAAGATCATTATCCTCCTACGGTAGCAGAGGATTGGGTTGGGGCTTTTTTTTCTTTTTTTCTTTTTCCCCTCCCCTTTGTCCTCTGCTTGACTACTCATGACCTTTTACTGTACCTGTTTGTATAAGGGCAAGGGCACGCCCGACAGGAACCTTGAGTGGCATCTCCAAAATAACCATCTTTACAGCGCTCACATTTCTCCCCAGCAGTATTATACTGACAGTTCTTAAAAAGCAAACAAGCAAGACAGTTAACAGTGCTTTACCACTCAATATGACTTTATTATTATTTTAAAAAAATTATAGCCAATCTACTGAGAGGATATGTTCTTTCCGTTCCACATAATCAAACATTTATTGCCAAACTACCTTCATAACCAGGATAGATTGATTCCAATCATTCTCTAATTGTAGAAAGCACAGTTTGCTCACTGTGGTGGAAAAGCAACAGATAAATAAGCAGCGTGAAACATATTTTTAAAGAAATTCAATCAGATACATAGTTTGTTAAGGAACATTCCATTAATGCTCTCTCTATATCTTGATATTTCAATTAAAAATCACTGTTTAAATGGAACTTCAGATTTTGCATTTTAACACTAATTAGAAGGCAGATACCATTTAAAAGCATGCAATTAATTGTGCCCAAGTACATTCTTAAAAAATCCCATTAAATTAACATTAAAAGTATTTCTTTTAGTAGATTCAGATCAGAATTGAATTTCATGTACTTTTTCCAGTGTGTATGTAATTTGTATTTATCTGGGGTAACTGGAATAAATAATGAAAAGCAAAGGCTAGGAAAACAATTGAAACTGATACAACTGAGCCACTTTTTCCATGATAAAATTGTTGGGAATTATATCTTATTTTAGAAACTTTCTTATTCCTGGTGTTGTCTAATTGTCACACACGTTCAGTTGGACTCAATGATCTTAAAGGTCTTTTCCAACCTAAATGATTCTGTGATTCTACATGGGGAGAGGATGAGCAAGTTGCTTTTGCATTACCTAAAGCAATGCTAATTTAAAACAGAAGTTATTCAAATACATTTTTGAGCAGCGATAAAAATTCCATGTGACCAACTTTCGAGGCATTAAAGCTCCCAAGTTCTAAAACTGTTTTCTTCAATGTGCAACAGATTGATCCACTGTCCCCCTGAGCTGGGGGTGTACTAATAAAGGGAAAGATGGAAAAAAAAAGTGGATAATTGTCTGGAAGCAGTCACTGAGCAGATTGCACTCCCATTTCATGGACTTTGATGGCTTAGGGCTATGGTTGAAGGCCCTACTACCATGTTTTGCAGCAGAGGGGCATTTTCCCCTACAAATGAGAAACAGTTCAGCCTCTCCTCATACACTCCATTCTCCTCCACATTTCTTCACACCCAGATTCCCTCAACCATATCAACAGCCCTTCCCTCAGACTCTGCACGTAGTAACCCCTAATTTGTCTTCATTTTAGTTAAAGAACTAAATTTGTGGCTCACTTGTGAAAGGTTCTGGGAAAGAACAGGAAAAGCTCCAGTTCACATATGGGCCATTTAACTAGGGGAAGCTGAAGTAAGATGAAGACACTTAGATGTGTTTGTAAAAGGAACCAATTTAAAATGCAGCCTCTATAAAAGCTGGTGCATACATTCCTGCAAAAAGCTCATGGAAAATTCAGACTGTTTCTGAATAATTACTGTAAATTTTGATAATCCGGAAGAATAAATTAAACTGCAAAAAGAGTAAAAGAGAGGTATTTAAAAATATCTGTGTTGGTTTCATCTTGGAGCAACCTCCCCCCCCAAGTTTACCTCCTGACTTTTGTTTTGCTCACTCTGTCTATAGAAACTATAGCATCTGAAGCAATTCCGTAACTGCCGAAGAAACTTTAAGATATTTCACACATAAGCCGCTCTGAATGTGCCACATTGTTCCTCTAGCTACATGGTGTAGTAGGGCTGGAGAACATAATCCAGTGCTCCCAAGGCATGGTGGAATGAAGCCAGAGCAGCAGCTCCCTCAGAGGTCTTCCATCAAGTGTCACAGAGCTAGAGACACCCCTGGAGCCACAGCATCTCCAAACCATCAAGTATTGCAAACTCCGAAAGGAAAACTCTCAGCTGACTCCATATGCACCCGTATGGTACAAGGAAGCCAGAGCAGAGTGTGTCAGGGCCACCACAGAAACACCTTTGTACATGGGGTTACGTGACATGAAACAGCATGTCACGGGATAAGCAAGTCTCAGCACTTTGCTGCTGCTGAGGGAACATGCCTTTCAGGAGGAAGGGCAGGGACCACGAGGAGACAAAGCCTGATTAATGGCAGAGGGCTGGCTTTTCCCCACACACCAGAACCAGTTCTTCTGTCTTCTCCACCTCCTCCTGCACCCTGTTCTCCTCCGCTTTCAGCAGCGCAGCCCTGCACCCCTCTCCTTCCACCAGCACGCAGCAGGACAGCTATCACCTGAGCCGGGGAGGACTGTGCTGCCGCCACAGAGGAAGGAGTCAGCCCGGGCTTAGCCTCACAAAGCCTTCTCTGGAGAGACACTGGCGTGTGAAGGTACTGGGGTCCAGCGCTCCAGCTGAGGAGCAGGAAGGAGGAGGCCAGATGAGCAAGCTTTGCACTTTGGATATGAAACGTGATGGCTCCCCACTGGGAAGCCTCCTTGTCTTCTCCGCTCCGCTGCGGGTCTGTGTCCCGTGGCGCCTCTAGAGAGAGTCAAACTTGCTCCTTATTAGGTGGAGGCTCATGATAGAAATACAGGCCCTCTGGGCTTTCATTTTTCACCGCATTATCCTGGATGACTTTCTTGCCCTAAATTTTGTCCCAGGGCCAAGTGTTGATTTAGCTATATCTACCTGAAAGTTAATCCAGCTGTGACAAGGAGGGGGGCAAAGAGAGACCTAAAGCACACACTTCATGAGGTAAAAGTGAGTTTTGCTTTTTTTTCCCTTTATAATTTTCATCTGAAGTAAAACTTCCTCATTTTTACAGCTCTGCTGCAGCACGTTCCTGTCACGGCCTGCCCTGCCTCTCCAAAGCAGCGGCCTGTAAGTCATCCCCCAGAATGTGCTGAATTGGTTTATAGTTTCCATTAAAGCAAGAGGTTGGTTGAGACAAAGTCGGGGGGAATGACATAACGCGCAGGAATGCACCGCAGGCAGAACGGATGCAGCACGAACAAGGAAGAAATAACAGAGAAGGCAGACCATGAAAGATGTTGGCAAGGTTCTTGTTTACACAGTAAGTGAAAAATTAGTGAAAAGTTTTTAAGTGGGAATTTTTCAGAAAAAAACTGTTCAAAGAAGCGTCAGGGATATAGGCTGGAGAAGCACAGTCGGCCAAATGTCACACTTGCATTGCTATGAGGGCTGATCCACTCCCATGAGGCTGCTTTTGGTTTAATACGGTGTGCCAGGGAGCAGAATCTGCCCCACTATATCTTCTGTAACAGCTGAAATTTTCTAATTAATCTAACATTTATCCCCTTTATCTCATCTTATTTACCCCAATATTTTTTAATCCACCTAGCTGTAAATTAAGATTAGTGGAGATTTACTGATGCTGATTAAAAAAGTGATTCTGTAAAGGCTATGCTATGCATTAATGCACTATTTGCCAGCGTTGGCAAACCCTAGTATATACGTATAAACCTAAAGACTGCATATGACAGAATAAGACCCCATATTTATTACAAATAACTACAAACATGTACATATGTGCTAATTTGGTGCCTTTTTGTACCATGAGCTAACAAAAATTACACGGGAAAGAGGAAAACAGAAACAAGAACACAAATTATTCTAATCACTCACAGTACGTTAAACATACATTTAAGTGTATGCAACTTACGCTCGTTAACAGTACAAGATATAGAGAACGAGGCATGCAAGGATTATTTTTAGTTGCTAGGAATTTAACAATACTGTGTAGTCTATGCTACAGTAAGATAAATGCTTTTTTTCTCTCCTTTTTTTCAAATTCGTTTCTTGAATGTTAGTATTTACTTACAATACATTTTCCAGTACCATCCTGACACCTATTTGAATTTCCATTGCAGTTGCAAGGGACACAGCGTCCAGTAAATAGTCCTTTATTCTCACGATAAAATCCAAGACCACATTCCTAGACAATAAACAGAGAGAAAAAAAATAGTGTTGGCAGAAAGAAAGTTTTACAAGTTATAGAAAGGGTATTTTGAAATTGTTTGCCATTTCCAAGGAGCAGTGGAGATGTACATTTCCTGGCAAGCTCTTCTAAGCCCATTTTATTGCTTAAATAATAAGTATTTTAATGCAACAAATGGCAATGAAGAATGGAGCTGAAGACGTTTCAGTCTAAGCATCTGAACGTCTACACTCTGTGGTAGTGGGGATTTCATCATTTTGACTCTAACCTCCGAGCAAAACACATTTCCTGTGGCTATGTACAAAGGTGTATAATATGACTTTTAAACCACAAAAAAAGATTTGAATATAGATTCATACTACAGTCTTCCAAAGAAGAACATACGGAAATCTCACATAATAGCTAGTGGTTATACGAAATCTTGATATTAATTTAACTATGATGTATTCCTTGGAAATACTTCTAATGAGATATCTTTTACATGAATTTTTCACGAATTCCACGATAAGTCTACTTGGAGCTATACAAAGCCACGCTTAGACAGAGCTAGGTGATTTTACAAAACCTAGAGCAGTCTAATTTCTAAGTACAGGCTTGTCCCAGAGACCCAGGAAGCATGAGAAGAATGTTCAGCTATTGAGGGCACAGGAGCAGAAGCACAGCCCGTCAGATAAACTTGGGTTTAAATAGGGAGCTGAACCAGAGGAACAGTATGAATGAAGCAAGAGACATGAAGTTTGTTAGCCTACACGAGGAAGGTAGTAACTAATATGTTAAAACCAGCTTCTTGCTGGGCATGGGCAGGGAAAGCATAAGGGTAGGGAAAGTACAAGGAATTCTTCCTGGGCATGGAGCCTTCCCGTATACAGACCAATTGAAATATTCATGCCCATCTTCTCTGCTCAGCATCCTCCTGACACACCAACTACACCAAAAATGACCAGACATAAGTCTATCCCTTTTATTCCCTAGCTCCTTTTCACTAGTGCAAGGAAGATCAGAGGCTGTACAGAAGTGGGGAGAAAGCTGTGCTCTCCAAGAAGCAAATACCTCCCAGGTTCCTGCCTCCGGCAATGTACTTCTGCACAGCACCTACACCTCACCTGTACCTCACCGTTAGGGGCTGGCCCAGTGGCATTCAGAAAACAAGTGATAGCTGAACTTTAAAGCCATAAATCTTTTCTCATAGCAATTGCACCATCAAGACTGATGGGACTAATCTGAAGGGCAAAGAGTTTGCGGAACAGTGTCTCACATCACGCTCCAGTGGTTTGAGGTATAAGTATTTATGCAGGGACAGGATTAACCAGTGAATTTATCAACCATGTACCTACCAGAGAAAAAAAATATTCATCTCTCCCAAAGCAGATCCCGAAAGGAATACTGAGTTACTGCTGTTAAAACTACAGTTGCTAGTGGCACCTTTGCCTTCTTTACATGTGGGATAAATTAAAAAAAAAAAAAGTATGCAGAATACTAATATCCTCAACAGCTTTTAATACTTCAGTGTGAGCAAGGACTGAATTTAGAATAGGCACTTGAATTTTTTCAGATACATTTTTAAAAAGGTGAATATGTTCCCTGAACAACAGGGAGCCAATATACACAGCCTCTGAAGAAACCAGGGCCTGAAATACATTAAACAGCATGACTAAGTAAAATATAGGCTCCAATGCATATAAATTTTATTTACTGTAAGTCGCTTTTTGGAGAGCAAAATGAATCACTCATTTTAAAAATATGTCCAAGTGCATTTGGAAAAAAATCTATGCAGCTTTTTGTTTTTCTATTTATGCTGTCTTTAAAACAACACATTTGGAGTACGTGGGCACTTTGGTTTTGAAGCAGCATTCGTGATACAGAGAAATTCATTCCACACTAAGATAAAGCTCTAGGCACTTTCAAGTGCTCAGGAGTTCAGGCTGATTGTTTTCAAGTAAACAGCAGTTTAAAAGAAACTTCTTGCACACGCTTTTGTTCGCAAAGTACTTTCAGACATAAGAAGATTAGCCTTATTACTTTTATATTAAGTAACGTAGAAGTTGTTATCAAATTAGTTCATTTAAAAACAAAGAGAAAGAAGGAAGCAAGCGAGAAAGGAAAAATGAACAAATTACCTGTCTCAGGTAAAAATCCCTTTGAACTTGTTGCTGCTGACTCCACTCCTGAAGGTGAGGGTACGATAGCCTCTGTTGCATATCTTGTGCTAAACAATGCCCCAGGGCTACTAACGTGACAACCAGCCATCCTATGTTCCTCAGCCTCTGCACTTGGGCCATCATTTTACTTTAGCTCCACTGTGAACATACGCTGCTATCCTTCTGGCGCTCGCCCGTTCTCTTATACTCTCCCTTATTCTCCAGCTTCTGACTCAGATTAACGAGGCTCTGTGCTATGGTGGGCCCCACCTTTAAACTTCATACGTGAGTCAAGTGGTACAGCACACATTACCGTTCCTGAGGTTAACGAGTAACCCTGCAGTTCCTGTAGCTCAATATATACCTAAGTCGGGGTGTGGCAAGCATCACCTCCTCCCCACCCAAGGCAGCCAGACAGAGCTGGGTGATTAGAGCAGTAAATCACTGCCTGAGTAATGCTGCATAAACACACGGGGCTTATGAACTACCCAGGTGAGTGTCTTGATCACTTCCTTTGGCTACGTATTTTCACCAGGTACTATAAAAAACCCCAACACCTTAATTTATAAAGGCAGTATGTTGAAAGCAATGGGACGGCAGTAGGAATTTCAGTCAATGCATATCAATTTGCACTTGGCACAGAACATCAAATATGTGAAAAAATAAATTTCTAGAAATATTTCCAAAATGGTATTCAACAGATGATGAAGAGCTGCTCTGAGCAGTGGATGCACACACAAGAGATAAGCCAACCGTAAATGTTGTTTTGTTCAGTGTCTCTGCAGCTGCTCTGATCTAGATATTATTCTTTCATTCTCATTTCAAAAACATTTGCAAAGTTAGTACAGCAATTCCTGCTTTATGGTAACCCTCAAATATTTTCTGAGAGAATAATTGCTCATATTTTGTGCACTTTGTACACCGCTTATCTCTCCGGTACTTTATTCTGCTGCCTTGGGTGCTTACACATGGGAACAGTCAAGCTCTAAGCTAAGCAAAGTGACAACCACCAGAATTACAGCTACAGGAGCAGCATCAGGGACAGGATATACAACTGCGGCTAGGATTTCACCATTCTTCAGGTAACGGTATTACTTTACAATGTTTACATTATCCTTCATAAAAATATCTCCAAATATTCTTTGCAAATATGTTAACTTCAGCTTTCAAACATTTTCCTATAAAAATAGGAAAGTATCCAGAATTATCTAAGTTCAGGTTACTTCCTTTGGACCCTGCTAAAATAAAGAATACCAGGAATCTTCTCCACTGTGTAGGGTCTCACAGACTTTGATCAAGTCAATTCTGACCTTCTCTCCATTAAAGTATTGACTGAGATTATTCAGTCTCTTACAGGGCATCACAGAAGAATCCCTCATTATAGTGTCTTACACATGTAAAATGACATTCACAGCTCCACAAAAGCAATCACGAGTTGAATAACCCTACAGTGCTTCTTAGACAGTGAAAGTATTTGAGCCATTGAAAGTGCACACGCTTACAAGAAGCACGCTTAATTACTTTAATAAGTAGCCTGTTCCTCTAACTAAACCAGTATGTATAGCTGTAGGCAAGACAGAAGATAATGGTACAGTGTGGAGGCAAACGCTTCCTACCTGACATGAGTCACCAGCGTACTCCGGAGGGCAGGAGCATGTCTCTACAGTGTATGCAACGCTGCCGCTTCCTGCGCTGGTGGCTTCTTCCAGCCCAACCTCACCAAGGGTTAATCGCTGAGTCTCCGTGAAGTAAAGGCCTCTGATGTGTAAACCATCTAGTCTAGACAGGATTATCATCAGTTCTTCTCTGGATACAAGGTTATTGCTGCTGGCATGCCTGAAGTTTCCCTGCACATTAAGGGTACAAAATGAGCACAGTCCAGCTGCTTCTTAAAAAGAGTATCTGCAAAGAAGACAGGATGAGAGAAAAAGGGGAGAAAAACCCCATGGAACAGACCCCTATAGTGTCAAGGGATGTGGGGTGAAATAGAGGTCAGGAAAATAAATATAATGAATGTTAACACAGGAATAATGAGCATAAAAAGGGGTATACCCTGTACTCTGCAAGGTACGTATGGCTTTGAGGTATCAAAAAGTGAAGAAGCATACAGGTTCTTCTTCAGTCATCCAAATTTCTTTGAGGTATCACCCACCAAACCGTAAAAGGGGGAGGAAAATGCTTTTATTTTTAAGAGTAAGTGAAGTCCTACATATCTAATCTTTGAGGGCTGGCTTCACGTGCTTTCCTGCTACTAATAGACACAGCATTACTGAAAATGGAATCTGGCCTGAAGAAACATTATCTCTTTTGCCTATACATGACATGGAAATAACCTGGTTTGACCTTCTGAGCACAGATTTAAGGTAGGAATAATCCCTGCTAACTTCACCCGCCTGAATGTTGGACTCCCATTCAAAACTAGGCACCTAGACACCAAAGAAAACAGATAACAGTTCATTCCATCCCTATTAAGTACATGTCTGGGGCTGCGATGAATCATCTTCCATTGGTGACTGATTCAGTATTACTCCCCTGGCCCTGGGAGGGAGTGCTAAGGGCTACATTGGACAAGATGCCTAAATTAGAGGTGCTAAAATTAAGTGGCATGAACCAGAACCTAGGTTCAATGTGGTGGTAAGAGAGAAAAAATGTTTATATTTAAGGTCTACAGTATTTAAGTTTATATTCATTAACATTATTAAGTATTTGGTATTTCTGCACATATTACCTGCATATTTTTTATGTGCCACTGGGAAGAAAAGGGGAGGCCATTCCATTTTCATTTCTTACCTCAACTAGCTGCACACGGCCATAATATTGACGGTCAGGCAGTGGGTTGTTGGGATCCATATAAACAACTTTCATTTGCTGGCCCTATGTGAGAATGAGGATATAACATTGCTTTTTCACTACTTTTGAAGGTAAAGTGTTCAGATGCAATAAAATATGGTGAAGCACATTACTCCTGTTCTTTGGGGATAAAAAACAACTAATACTAGGAAAACCGGATGTCATTTTGTCAGCGAAGTGGTATAGCAAGCACTGTGTTCTAGTGTCAGCAGGGTTTTCACTGCTTTTGCCTATTAACAACCTTGCTTTCAAATAAAATACCAAGAGAATTAAATTAATGCTAATAAATTTTCACAGGAACTAGTTATTGCTTTTGAGTAAAAATGTTTTTGCATTTTCAAACATTCTCCTTTGCATCCTGGTGCACAAACAACTTTGAATACTACTGTAGTACTTTATGAGGCATATTTCTCAGTAAGAATCCCAGAATACTGAATTAGTATTTCTGATGGTCCGAAGAAATAAAAACACCCCCTTGGGAATTCCAACAAACAATAAAAGATTTCAATTTTGTCCCTAAAGTGGTTAAATTAAAAAACTGTTAACCTAAAATGCATTTTTACTTCAGTCCCTTGAAGCCTTTTACTTATGCTTAATTTTATGCTGAAGAAAATTCTCACAGAAAATAAGATTAATTACACATGGAATCCAGGGCATAGTTTGCAGAGTTGAGGCCATACTTGTTGACAAGTGTGCAAGGCATTAATTAATTTTTTTTCACAGGTGTATTTTACAGATAAAATCCTCTTTTATCTTTTTATTTGCTCTCAAGTCAGTTATGCTTAATAATATGTTACTTTGACAACAGAGATAGGTGTGTTGATGGCTTTCAGCAAAATGCAGTAAAATCACTTTTACAGAATCATAGAATCATAGAACTGTTTAGGTTGGAAAAGACCTTTAAGATCATCAAGTCCAACCGTTAACCTAACACTGCTAAGTCCACCACTAAACCATGTCCTTAAGCGCCTCATCCACACACCTTTTAAATACCTGCAGGGATGGTGACTCAACCACCTCCCTGGGCAGCCTGTTCCAATGCCTGACAACCCCTTCAGTGAAGAAATTTCTCCTAATATCTAATCTAAACCTCCCCTAGTGGAACTTGAGGCCATTTCCTCTTGTCCTGTCACTAGTCACTTGGGAGAAGAGACCAACACCCACCTCACCACAACCCCCTTTCAGGTGGTTGTAGAGAGTGATAAGGTCTCCCCTGAGCCTCCTCTTCTCCAGGCTAAACAGCCCCAGTTCCCTCAGCCACTCCTCACAAGACTTGTGCTCCAGACTCCTCACCAGCTTCGTTGCCCTTCTCTGGACACGCTCCAGCACCTCAATATCTTTCTTGTAATGAGGGGCCCAAAACTGAACACAGTATTCGAGGTGCAGCCTCACCAGTGCCGAGTGAAAATGTGCAATCACTTCCCTAGTCCTGCTGGCCACACTGTTTCTGATACAAGCCAGGATGCCATTGGCCTTCTTGGCCACCTGGGCACACTGCTGGCTCATATTCAGCCAGCTGTTGATCAACACCCCCAGGTCTTTTCCGTGGCGCAGCTTTCCAGCCACTCGTCCCCAAGCCTGTAGTGTTACACGGGGTTGTTGTGACCCAGGTGTAGGATTCAGCACTTGGCCTTGTTGAACCTCATACAATTGGCCTCAGCCCATCGATCCAGCCTGACCAAATCTCACTGCAGAGCCTTCCTACCCTCAAGAAGATCAACACTCCCGCCCAGCTTGGTGTCATCTGCAAACTTACTGAGGGTGCCCTCGATCCCCTCATCCAGATCATTGATAAAGATATTAAATGAGACCGGCCCCAGTACTGAGCCCTGGGGAACACCATTTGTGACAGAAACATAGCAAGCTGCTACAAAAGTTAAGCACAGTATAGGATCAAGATTTGCCATAGTTGTCAGGTAACAGAAAAAATCATGGTATTGGTATTGCTTGAAAGAAAAAAAAAAATATTTCAAAACTTACTGTTAGTTGTATATCAGGTCTTTTATCCAAAAGAACCATGCCCTCACTAGGTAAGCCAAAAGATTTCACTTGGTAACTTAGGAAGCCACCATATGAAGAAAGCTGTAACAAAATGCACAAGACCTGAGATACTTTACTGCACTATTGCTTGATATTAATATAACTTTGTAGTCAAGTTTACCCCATCTTCCAGCACTGTAAATAATATATTTACTCTTTGTTCTTTAGACAAAATATACAAATATGTGTTGCTTGGAAGAAATTACTTTCTATTTTGTTTAGTTTGTGTATCTAATATCACTTTTGGAGCAGTTACTGTTCTCTGGAAGATTACCTGCATCAGGTTTCTTTTTTTCATACCTGGGATCACGCCATCTGTGTCATGGAGAAATCACATGTTCACATGAACATTATTCTTCCCCTGACCCTACAGAACAGATTCGGCTCATCAAGAGCAGATGTCAGTCTGACAATGAATGGGGTAGTGAATCCCATGAACAGCCATGGATAAATAGGAGAAGTCAGACTAAGCATGTTTAAAGGTGGCTTTCATAGGCCAGCATTTTCTAACCTTACTACAAACATGAATCTAATCAGGAAATCTTTGCTCCACCTTCTGGAGGACAGGACTTCTACAGGTATCAGTTGATATCAGCTCTGTTGTAAACAGACCATTGCTGTAGGTTGAGCTGAAATGACACTTCTTTTGGCCCAACTATAGGTGACCACAGGCGGCCTCAAAACCAACGAAATACATAGGCTGCTGCCCAGAGCAAAGACTTAGGCAAGTATGTTTGAATCATCTGACAAAGAGCTTCCCTTGGTTGTGTACGAGTGACTCAGTTCAAAGCACATTGAGAGGAAAGGAAGCTCCAGGCACAGCCTAGACAGTTTTTGTTCCAAGAAAAGCCTAGAAGGAAGGTTTGTGGGTACTAGGTGAAATCAGGTGTTTTGCCACAGATATACTACTTTATTTTGTAAGCCTTGCTGTTTGCTCTTATAGCTTATGCTTGGTTTTAACATGGGAGGAAAACCAGCTTTGTTAGGTTTTGGTGTTCTGCAGGTAAGCACCAGCCTTCGATTTACCCTTTTCCATATACTTTGATGAATTACAAACAAAACACAGACATCTCAGGACTAAATTTTTTCCTTGGGTCATAGGGCCATAATTAATGCCATTATCTTTAGCCAACTGCATTTTCAAAAGCATCATTTGGAACACTGGCCTTATTTTGCCAACACAATGAAAACAACCCTATATAAGTAATTTTTTTCAAAAATATAATAAAATTCAAATTAGAGCTAATTTCCTGTTTAGCACACATTTTAGGACTGCACCATATGACAGTCTGTTAAGTTACTGCTTTTTTAATGATTTTTTGTTAATGGGAAAATACTGGTGTTATAAACTACCCTCTGTATTCTATATATACAGTATTTATTTTCTAACATTGAGTGCTCTATTAAATAGAATGTTAAAATACAAAAGAGCAGAAAATGGGGACAATGTGATCTGAATTTCTCAATGAATGTTAGTTTCTGCACTGCTATAGATTTTACATTTGATTCCCTCTTAACTTGGTAAACAAAAGATAGAGAGAGGAAAGAAAATATACTCTGCTAAATAGTAATGTTCCAGTGGAACTATTAAAAGGTTTAAGATAATGGAAAACAGTATTTATACCCTCATCATACTAAAGAATGTCTGGAGTGGTCTTGTTCACATTTTCCGAGAGAGGTGCTATCACAGGAAGTAGACTAAAACCTGATATTTTCAGAATACAACAACATGAATAATTGGTAATTTTATGAGCTTGTAAAACTAGCAGCAAGATAGCATTTGGGGGGGGGGAGGACGTCACTACTGCAGCATTGCCTGTGCTAAAATATACACTTACACAGTGTACAGTAAAAGCAGGTCCAGAAATAGAACTATTTTATTTACAGTGTTGTCATTGTAAATAAAATCAAGTCATGGCATGCCTAGTTAGATACTGTGACATGCAACATAAAACTCATAGCACTGTGCTTAATAGATGTGTTTAAAAAGGGTTATTGCCTGCTTTACATTTTGTTATGGGAACAACAAAAGTCCTTTCGGTTTAACACTGTAGTAGATAACATAAGCTTTAACATGAAATATCTTTGTAAAATAATTTGTAGGCATTGAAACAAGAACCTCTATAACATTAACAAAAAGCACCTTAACTAAACATGTTGTTCAAGTGAAAGATATGTACCTCTGAGCATAGGAGAGCAGGGTAAAAAATACTGCTCTAGTCTTTAAAATGTGGACTAAGAGGAACGTCAGAAATTGTACCATCTTTAATGCTCTGGTGTCTATCCCATTTGTTTTCACTTGTGTGACAGTAGGATTGTATCTGAAAAGCCTGTCTGTCCTCCAGCTGTCTAGCAACTATAGACACTGTCAGAGTTGCAAACAGGGAGAACCTCAGGCTCTGGGCCTGCAAGCCACCACTAGCAAAGTCCCCCTGGTTAGTGTGCTCCCCAGGCTGAAATGCTGATAGGCATTAACTGTGAGTAGAAGACTGCTCCCATGCATGAATAGAAAGAGCAGCAAGCCGTTCAAAGAACACAAAGGTTAGAAAACCAGGTGTTGCTCTTCCCAAGCAACATACCGCAAACAAAAGTTTGGGTTTTTTGGACGCCACTGAGCACGTAATGATCTTTTATTCTTTCGGAAGTCTGCCCAGGAGATACTCTAGGGATACTCGGGCACACTGACAAGCTCTATGTGTTCTGGGTTTCAGAAAATCAGTTGAAGGTACCAGCTCCCTGAACCACAGCTCCTGACAGCACTGTTCACATAAAGACCTCCCTGGCACCAAGCAAGATGATTAATTCTGTGTTATTGATTATAATTTTAACATTGTAGTCAGAAGTAAAATGTTGTGATTCCTGGTATGACAGGTAAGAGACATAAGAATCTCATGAGGGAAGAGAGAAAAACGTATCTAAGAAAAACAATGAGACTCTATCAACAATGCTGGCAAAAAATGAATACATGTTACTAAAACAGATGAATTAGGTGTCATTTACCTTCTCTCCCAGGTAAGACGGTGGTGCTTTCCAGTACAAACTATGCACTGAAGCAGGCAATTCTTGAACATCAGCCACTACACTATTACTGACTGGATTGAAAGTGACTGGAATGTCAATATTTTCATCCACTGCCTCCAAGCGCCAGTTCCTCATGTCCACAAACTAATGAGAGTACATAAAGGAAATAAAAGCTTGTCTCATCCTTTATTAAACTTTACCAGCATCAAGTAATGAGGAGAAATTGTTTAGCCTCTATAATCCCCTTAGCATGAAATTCAACCTCTTCAGAGCCAGCCTAAAGTATTTGTCCAATGGATGTTGCAAGGACCTCAAAAGAGAGCCTCAGTGGGACAGATGTGCCAAAGCTACTTGGGATGCAGACATTTGGTTTGTGACCTGCAAACTAATTCTCTCTTCAGTCACATGAAGACAAAACCCTTCTGGAGTGGACTAGGAATTGTGTACACAAACCCAAGGATATAATTTGGAGGTGCTTTTTTAAGTCCATTCCAAAATCAAACCAAGGACGCTAACTTAAAAGTCAGTGTGCGGACCTGTTGTGGTAGGTTAACTGGGAGGGAGGAGACACAGCAGGATATTTTGGGGAGGCAGGCAATGTAGCCTAATATTCTGGCTCTCGAATGCACATTTCAGGCTCTTGTTTCCTGGAAGACCATACATCCTGTTATTTATCACTATGCTGGGGGAAAGAAAGCATAACGCATATGTACCAGAACAGTTCTGTGGCAGGTTGCCCTTGGCTAGCCAGAGCAATAAAACAAAAAGATAGACATGTTTTCAAAAACAGTCTTTGGTGAGGACAAGTAATCACTAGAGGAAATTTTCCTAAAGCAAGTGGAAGTTTGCTACTGACTTCACTGTGGCCAGAATTTCATCCTTTGCTTGTAAAGTGCCACAGTCGGGATTGCATCTAGCCTATGTCTAAGCCTAAACTAAACTCCTCATCCATCATTCTCGGACTCTGCTTCTCTCTTTTCTTTCTCTTGCATTGTTTCAGGCAGTTGTTGCTTTTTTTTTTTTTGAGTCTTCAGCCATCTTACCATTCATTTATGCTACTAAAACTCTATCTTCTCCTTCTTTTCTCACACTTGATGTCATGTCTTTTTATAGGGAGGGAAGAAAGATAATTTTTACAATCTCTGTGGAACCTGTCACACATTTCTTAGGTTTCAAAGTGCATCTATGATATAGACATGTAAAATAACACGTGCTTATCAAAGCATCTTGAAGGAGACCATTGACTTTAATGATGAACTAGTGTCTGAAGACAACGCAATAGATGACCAGCTCAACTTCAGTCCCAGTAGTGATTTGTAAACAAACAGGTAAAAAGGGCCATTTCTGCTGAAAGGCACTTTCAGACTACACCCAAGTCTTAACAAGGCTGCACTACATCAGCACTATTGCTTGCAGAATATTTTTCATCCTCAGAAACTAGCAAAATATATTTTCAACTTTAGAAGAAATCTGGTATTTCCTTAACGGAATAAATGCAGGTTCATGAGAGCAAAGAAAAAAACCATTGAATACACCTTGGTTCTACGACGATTTGTGCTGCGACAGTTGCTGGTTGCCCCAAAACAAAAGCAAGAGGTGCATCCCTTGGGATTAGAAGGGTCCAGATAAAAGGATCCTGGCCGGCAAATATCACATTCTGCACCTTCAATATTCTCCTGTTAAGGCATAGTTGAAAGAAATCTTAGTTTTCCTTTTGCTTTTGGTGAGGCCCCCAAAACCTCCTGCACATAAAACAAATCTTCTGAAAGAATATTTAAACGTATGGAAACACAAATGAAAATGTGTGATTGTCTGTATACACCATATTCCAAATGCAAATAAAACTGACTTCTTGGAGACTATCTTAGTTACGAGCTGTCTTTCCAGTTTATAAAGTGAACCACTGAATAATAAATATTAGTCACAGACAGCTGGTAACTTCCCTGCCAAAACCCTCCTGCTGGCTTTTCCAAACCTACAATATAAAAGGTCACTTGTGAAAGTTCACATTTATCACATTTAATTATGCAGATCAGAACAAAAGATTTCCTGGATATAATGATGTGGTGAAATGTCAACTGACACAATATGGCTAAAAAAAGCATGGGAGCTGGTTAACATCCAAAAGCCGAGATGCAGATGCATAAAGCGGATCTATGCAGGGTACAGACGGCTTCAGTGAATCAACAGACATCTACTCTGCAGCACTGTAACACCCTGCAAAGCTTAAGACTGTCTGTAAAACTGACAGATATTGAACTCATTAAAAAATGGCATTTAACTGCTACCGTGATAAACTGGGCATATACTGCAAGGTGTGATGGCTTTGTACAGCTGCATTTACTTCCTACTGAAAACTTAATGATAAACCCACTTCATTCACTCTATTAAATACAAAATAGTCACTGTGCAAACAATGCTTGTGAATGCAGAAGTAATGTGATTTATCTGACCTTGCAGAGACAAATTCCTGTCTGGGGATCGCAAACATCCGGTTCTGTTCCATCTCTGTTGCAGTTACATGGCACGCAGCTTGGGAAACCGTAAGTACCAGGAGCACACTGATCACACTGCCGTCCTTTTATTCCTGGTTTGCATCTTTATTAACAAACACAGAGGAGGGAGTCAACAGAGGAGGCAGGAATGGAGTGAGGAAGGGAAGGCTAAAACAAAAGGCAGGGGGATCTTTGAAGTGATTTTGTGGCTATGACACAACCTTATGACTTCCATGGAGAAACAGCAGCAGGTTAGTATTGTTCTCAGATACGATCAGTGAGATGTTTTATATGGTCATGGAACTGATTAGGAATGGATTTGGTTTTGAAGGATATAAACGTTCACAATGGAATTAGACTTCTGCAGCTATTCAGTGTCTGCAGTGCAGAACTACTCTCTTTATACACCAAAGTGCGAAACATGGATGTGGTACACACGTAAGCGGAGCTGGAAGACGATTCATAGCTGGGCTGGAGGATGTGACTGGGCATTTCTCAAGGCTCTCACCTGCTAACAAAAAGGTGGAGAATCCCAGGCATATGAATAATTATGGGGACTTCAACCTGCCACAAGGCTTGGGTTAGTTTACAGCTGTTCACAAAGGATAAAATCCATTTTGCTCACAGTGACGGCTGAATGCCTTGGATTTACTTAGGTGAAGTACAAAAGATGCAAAAACCAACACCAAACTCTGAATAAGGTTTGAGATAATCACAGAATCACAGAATGATAGGGGATTGAAGGGACCTCTGGAGATCATCTAATCCAACCCCTCCCGCCAGAGCAGGTTCACCTAGAGCAGATTGCACGGGAATGCGTCCAGGTGAGTTTGGAATATCTCCAGAGAAGGAGACTCCACAACCTCTCTGGGCAGCTTGTTCCAGTGCTCTGCCACCCTCAAAGTAAAGAAGTTCCTCCTCATGTTTAGATGGAACTTCCCATGACCAAGTTCATGCCCGTCACCTCTCGTCCTGCCACTGGGCACCACTGAAAACAGACTGGCCCCATCCTCCTGGCACCCACCCCTTAAGTATTTCTAAGCGTTAATAGGATCCCCCCCTCAGTTTTCTCTTCTCCAGAGTAAAAAGACCCAAGTCCCTCAGCCTTTCCTTGTAAGAAAGATGTTCCAGTCCCCTAATCATCTTTGTAGTACTTTGCTGTACCCTCTCCAGCAGCTCCCTGTCCTTCTTGAACCGGGGAGCCCAGAACTGGACACAGTACTCCAGATGCGGCCTCACCAGGGCAGAGTAGAGGGGGAGGATAACCTCCCTCGACCTGCTAGCCACACTCTTCTTGATGCACCCCAGGATGCCATTGGCCTTCTTGGCCACAAGGGCACATTGCTGCCTCATGGTCATCCTGTTGTCCACCAGGATTCCCAGGTCCCTTTCCACAGAGCTGCTCTCCAGCAGGTCAGCCCCTAACCTGTACTCATGCATGGGGTTATTCCACCCCAGGTGCGGTACCCTACACCTGCCTTTGTTGAATTTCATAAGGTTCCTCTCTGCACAACTCTCCAGCCTGTCCAGGTCATGCCAAATGGCAGCGCAGCCTTTCGGTGCATCCGCCACTCCTCCCAGTTTTGTGCCATCAGCAAACTTGCTGAGGGCACACTCTATCCCTTCATCCAGGTCATTGATGAATATATTGAACAGGACTGGACCCAGTACTGACCCCTGGGGAACACCACTTGTTACAGACCTCCAACTAGACGCTGTGCCACTAATCACAACCCTCTGAGCAATATCTATCAGCCAGTTTTCAATCCACCCCACTGTCTGTTCATCTAACCCACACTTCCTAAGCTTGCCTATGAGGGTGATGTGGGAGACAGTGCCGAAAGCCTTGCTGAAGTCAAGGTAGACAACATCTGCTGCCCTCCCGTCATCTATCCATCCAGTCATGCCATCGTAGAAGGCTATCAATCAGATTGGTCAGACATGACTTCCCCTTGGTGAATCCATGTTGACTACTTCTGATAACTTTCTTTTCCTCCAGATGCTTTGTCATATACTGATAGCCTTCTATGATGGCATGGTAAGAGAGAACATCTTTCAGTGGTAGCAGGTACTTCATCCTACCTTTACAACAAACTTGCACAGACTGATAAAACTAGTGAAAATATAGGTCTGATGATCCCTCTTGCTTCTGTCGATGCTGGTGAACTGTCTGTACCGGCCCAAAGGAGGTTTCAAGACAGTAAAGAGCCATTGATAGATAAAGTCTGCCACCACCACCATCCACATCTTTACATTTTGTTTGTGATAAGATAATTTTTAAAAATGTCTCAGCAAGTTGGTGGAGTCTCCTTTGGCTCTCAGGACCAAATTCATATGTGCACTAGCACTATGAATTTAATGGAAAAAAGCAATTAAAGTATGCAGACAAGGTAGACTGCACTTCATATAATGTATGAAAGCAATTACTCAATTCACCAAACAATGGGTGAGGTTTCTCAGAGTCTTGCTGAATACATTACTCTCACACACAGATAACTGGAGCTGGATGGGGACTTTGAACTTTATGTAATCCACAGAAGGAAAAGTATTAATCAGAAGGTAATAGTTAACTATATACTTCAGCAATCAGTCCAAAAGTATTTGCTAAATGGCAAATTTTGCTTCAGAATTTTTTACCAATAAGCTGTCATTTCTCTGACACTTCCAATTTGGCTACACATGAAAAATATCACTATTATAATCCGGCAATACAGCTTTTCACTGAAACGGAAAAACGTGACTATTTCTGCAAAAGTTATCCTCAATTTTACTCAAGTAGAAATGTGCTAAGCCCTTTCTTTGAAGTATTAGATTTTATTTGACTGAATTATTTATTTGATTTATTTTTGCATAGTATTTATTTTGATTTTATTTTGTATTATATGGGGAAAATGAAAGCAGAAACTAATCAAATTGAGAGTGCATCAGGAGATACAGAATATGCTACACTTTAACCCTGAACCCCAACTTCTAAATATGAAAACAGATTCCTGTTTTGCTCCTGGGGTAAGAGAATTACTCACTTCATATGAAAAGGACAGACTTAGGAAAATAATTTAAATTTGGGAAATAATATGAGCGTTGTCTGAAAATTAGTGTTCTCTATCATATTTACAGGCTTAATGACAGAGCAGGAAGGACAAATTTCTCTTTGTTAGGACCCTAATGTAGCCAAACCAATCAAACTCAACTAATCCCGGCCTTACACAATCTACTGGCTATCAAGTATTTGTATTTGCTATTTGAGGACTCGATCCCCCCAAGGAAATAATAGAAATGTTCAACTATACTAATACGACAGCATCTGAATTTAAGATCATTCCCTATGGTTGTGCCTGTATGCTATATCTATTTTAGAGGATGTAAATAAGAGAATAAAACTAAAGAATTTATTCTCATCTCAGCATGCTGAGTTACAGAAAAATAAGCATATGTCATACAAAAGGCATAATTTTAATGGCAGTTATCACCTATGGCTCCAACTGAACCATATTTTACATATTACACACAGCACCTAATATCAAAGTTTCTCAAAATTCATTGCAAACATTCAATCTTTACAGTACTTAAAAACATCATTAGACTTAAATCCAGACATCAGACTGTGGAAAGTCAACTGCAAAGTTTTAAGAATTTGGGAAATAATGAATACCATTACAAATAAGGTACGTGTCCAGAAGTCAGGAGCTCTGATCTGAGGTCTGCTACTAACTGACATTGGATAAGTCATATGAGCTGGACAGAGATTTGGTGACTTACCATGGGTGACATGGCATGTCACTGGCAAACAGAATGCAAGCCCAGGAATCACAAATCCCACCATTAGTTACCTGCACAAACCAAGTTTCCACTAAAACATTGCAGGCGTCCCTGAAACAGCTGGGTCCTCACTACTGCCAAGCACTGCTTAAATCCCTATTCACCATCATCAAAGTTTCCCACATTCCCTCCAAATACCTGAAAAGAATGGTGAAGCAAACCACTCGTGCAGTTTATAATGCACATAACCCAAACTTACTTGCATTGCCCGTTGTTTTTTTCACATTCTGGGTTTGCTACATTAATGACTCCTCTTTCTGAACAGTTGCAGCTCTCACAGCCAGCAAGAGGGTGATAGCTGAAGTAATGTTTCTCGCACACTTCACACTTTGGTTTCACAGTTCGTGGCGGGCAAATGCATTTACCAGTCATGTCATCACAGAGACGCTGCCCGCAGTTGCATACTAGGTCAAAGAAAAAGTTCTACAAATCAATCACATCTCAACTCACAATGATCAGCTCTTATTGAACTTGCATATGAAACAAACACACACAACCTTCATGTATAAAGGACATGATTCTTTTCTCTCTTTCACTAGTTTTAAGCTCAGGGTCATGGAAACCAACTATGTGACTCTAACGGTAGTTTCAAAGTATAGGTTTAGTTCCTGGCTCTTTTCCACAGATTGGTTGCTTAACTTCACCACAAGCATTATTAATCACTTCCCAAAACTGCCAAGGATTAAACAATGAATAGTTTTGGCGTTAAGGGCACCACTTCTACAAAGCAACGTTTATAAACATCAACTATAATATCTGGGAAGGCAGCTGAGGACTGTTGGTGTAATCTATAAATCTGTTGATATTACTCAGAATAACATCAGAATACGAGGAATTAAGAATGCTATGTCTCCGATTATCTATGGAAAATCTTGAAGGTGTAAACTGGGATACAACAGTAATACCTTAGAAACGATTTAGCAGTCAGTGCAGAAAAATCCGTTTGACTGAAAGAGTGGCAATATGGATTTTAACCAGTAAAACTGCAAGCCTACTACACCTGATCAGACAACACATGCGAAGGCACACTTCATCGTGAACTAGGTGTGCTTTAAGGGAATGGGGTTACTTCTGCCTTAAACTGAAAGCTATGCTATGCTAAATCTAAGATGGCTCAACCAGCCTCTCATAATATCAAGCCCTGTAAAGAAAAGTGAGGCTATGGTACCTATGCAGTAAAATCAGAGCGTTAAGTAAAAGATCGGGTCAGGTGCTGAAGAAGTCCGAACATGTACTTACACTTGCAGAATGGAAATCCATAGTAGCCAGTTTGGCATCGGCTGCACTGACGACCGATGACATGAGGTCTGCAAATACACTGTCCTCCCAGGGGGCTGCAAGTAGGGCTCGTGGCACCTGCACTATGGCAATTACATGGCAGGGCTCCGTTGTTGTAGAAAGCCACTAGTGACCTTACAGAGTCCTTACAGAAGGCCGATGATCCTTCTGGGCTATTTAAATTGAAATATAAATCATGTAAGTACTGGCACTTGGGAGTTGTTATAAGCATGCTTTGCAGTGGTTCAGTAAATTAGGGTCCTGTCTTTCAAACAGTCCTTTGACATAAGGATGGCATCAGTACACATGGAAGGATATACTTTAATTAAACTAGTGGTGAATGGCTTTGAACATGCAGGTAAGAGATCTTTTCCTATGAAAGTGTGTATATTAGTCATATCAGCTCAGACATGCCAAGCAAAATACCAAATACCAAAGATGGAAGTACCAAAGACAGAAAGATGACATAGATTTTCCTCTTTTGTACTGTGAGCAATAAAGCTCTACCTTTACATTTCATTTACAATAGAAAGTCAAGGGAAAATGACTCATGGAAATTTAATGGGCCAGCGTAAGCCATGAAAAGCATTTTAATGTAGCACAATGATGGGGATTTTATACATATGTCTTTAATACAGAGCAAAAGTAATGTTACTTCCCAGCCTGTTGTCAAATAGTCAGTTTCTTAGAAAGCAATGCTTACTCAATATAAAAACTGTTTCCTCCACATTGGCTGATAAAATCAAATGACTTGTCCACTGTCTTTTTGTCAAGAATTTTGTAACTGTAGGTTTCTGCTGGAACAACTAAGACATTTTCCTTAAAACAACAAGAAAGCTAAGTTGTACATTTCAGAAAAAAGCAAAAGACACAAGCTAAGGCATTTAGATATTTAAATGTTGCTTCATTATGTGTTCTGGATTTTCTCAAAACCTGTAACATTTTAACTGAAAAAAATAGGAAAATATACTTCTTATCTTTCCCACAGGGTTGTGATGCTACAAGCAGTGTACAATAACAACAGTGTATAGTATCGTAAAAATTTAAAATACAACAGAAGCAGTGCACAAGATCCCAAATATCTGAAACACAACATTAAAAGACAAATTCTTTCTTTTTGGCTTTCATCTTTGCATCTATCTCTAAATGAATGGTGAAACTGAGAATAACATTTCCAAGTACATTTATGTAGTAAACGTACCAGAACCAGCATTCTTCCATCAGGTATCATCACTGTAACAGAGACCTTGGGTTCAGAAATGTCAAGCTCAATTTGGTTTTCTGCAATCACCTGATCCCGACAGCCAGAGGTATGAGGGCAGAATGAAGCATTGAAGGAACCTAGAAGAAAAAACATAATGCCAAAAAATGCTCCATGTGCCAAAATGCTGAGAAAGGAAATTCTCAGGAAATTGGGTTAGACCAAATTCAGATGCTTACCTGACCACACACGTCCTGCATCCACACGCACTTGCACAGGGAACACCGGGTGTGCTAGCTGATAAAAATGTACCACAAATACGTACCTGCCCAAGCGGGACACCCTGCCACTCAAGGTAATCTGGTTCTGCAGAAACAAGAACAGCTCTGATGGTATATTTGTTTCGTAAAATATTCTTGGGTTTGTGAGCTGTGCTCTGTGCCACCTACCTGCAATGAAAGAGAGGGGGCTTAGCATCTCTCAGCAAGTTAACAATATCTCCAAAGAGTATGGCATTACAACTGCATGCTCCTTTCTGTTTGCATGCCAAGTGTATCTAATGCTCTTCTGCAGTCTGTGAGACTATTGTGGAGTTTAGAAAGAAGCTGGCATTTTTGTTTCTCTTTCTGTATATTGTCTTGGTGGCTTACTCAGTCTGCAACATTTTGATCATATCACATCATTCAGTTTTGATTCTCTTAAACTGTTTCATCTATTTACCTTCACTAAGAACATACTTTGTGATGTAGGAAACAAAATTTTCAAAATATGAGATACCTGCAATGGTGTCAAGGTGACTCCATTAACTGAGTCAGAAGGTAAAGGGGCACTCAGTGGATCATAGAGTATATTTCTCCGTCCTTCAGAAATTTTCCCATCCTTGAATGCATCCAAAACCAAAGCTGCTGGTGGAGTTTCATACACCGAGGGAATGCATGTTGCACTAAAACCAGAATTATAGTAATTACTCTCGGGGCCAGGATAATTTATTAAGCATCATAAAAGGAAAAGCAGTCGACTCACAAAAGTCAATACATTAGACTGCAGTACAATTAATAATGCAATAGTAACCCCTGTTACTCTTTGGATTCTGTGTAAATGATCAGAAAGTAAATGAAAACAAGAGGTATGGATTTAACTCACAAAGAAGAAAATGTACATTAACTAATTTTATTCACTCAAAATTTCCATAAGCTGAACAGTTTTAATGGAAAGAGTTTGCTAAGGAAGGTGAAACCTAAGGGAACCAAGGGTGTTACAAAAACCACCCAATTAAATAAAATTTAATGTATCCAGTTAGTTACATTCACCAGAATCCATACTAATAGTGAATTCTCAGTTCTACAAATATTTATATAGGTGTATCCTTTAAACATGCAAGTTTTCCCACTGAAGTCAATAGGACTACTTAAGTACTTAGAAGTTAAGTATACACTCAAATATTTGTAGAATTGGAGCCAAAATAAATAACAGTGCTCCTTGGAAGCATCCTTATTCATTCAGTGCTGTGTTTAACTATTTCTACCTTGGTATATTTAATTCCGAAGAACTCGACGGAGAGAAGTCTTTTCCAAGACTGCAGGAGAAAATGTTTTTGGGGGTTTCCTGTTAGTATTTGTTCACTTCTCGTAAGTACTCAACAGACAATGATTAACCTTTGCTCAAGACAGGCCCAGAACTGGAATGGCAAGCATGTTTCAGGGCCAGGACTGAGACGTATTTGCCAGGCCTGTGTGGGAAATCATGTGCAGCATATGCTTATAATACTATTAAACTGAGCCAAGACTTTGCATCTCACTAACGACTTTCAAGAAAGCAAAAACACTGCCAGATAATGGTCTTAATAACAGAACATAAGCATACAGTAAACTATGCAAATATAACAAGAGATTAAAAAAAACCAACCACCACAAAAACAAAGTAAAAGGTACAAATTTCTACATAAGCGTTATTTTAAATCATGTTCTTCACCCAGACTCTTTCCCCCATTTTACCCAGAGTATAAATGCCCAGGAATGCAAAATGCCTTTGGTGCAAGGACAAGTATCTTCAGTGTTAGAAAGCTGCTCTCAGTTGTAACACTCCAAGCAGGAGAATTAAAGCTGTGATTCAATGCTATGCATGCTTGGAAGCCAAATATAGTCACATGCTTTTATCCAATTTACTATCCAGATTTTTCTGCTTGCTATTTCAATTCAACCATTATATTAGAAGCTACTGTCTGGAAAACTGTTAGACCTAGTCACCAACTCTTTCTGCCTCTGAAGTCCTGCAAATGACTTTTACTTTGAGGCTCTTCCCATTGCCAGATCCGTAGGAAGAAAGCCTTAGGAGTAGCATCATGAGGGATATCCTGGGGAGTGCAACAGGAACTGAAATGTGGGGTTCCCTCATTTGGAAGCTGCAGTGATAGTTCCTTTCTGGCCCAAAGAATAAAACACATGGATAGGGGAAGACATTCAACATGATGGAGAAAGTGGTCTGCAGAACCCCAAACTGACCACTTGAGAAGTGAAAGTTTAGGTTCAGATCTCTGCAGCAAGAGAAAAGCCATCAACCTGGGTCAACCAAGCTGCGAGTGCTTTAATTACTGGTCCTATACAAGTATAATGGAGGAGAAGGATCACCTGGTGTTGCTGTGCGGGGTGAATGCTGAACACATACCTACCATACAGGCCCCATGATGAGATGGACAAGGCAATGGCTTGTTTGTGAAGTGGGAGTTTACATGTGGAGTAGTTTGGTGCTGCCAAATTGAGCTGGTGGATTTGTGAATTTTGGATGCCTGAAGGGCAGTCACCTCCCCTATCTAATGAAAAATTAAAGCCATTTTGGAAGAGCTGAAGCAGAAACGTGCAGAATGAAACTCCAGATAGTATTTCAAGCCTGATAATTCATCACTTGCCACAGACGTAGCAATGTTTCTCCAGCTTGGACACCCATCATACCGGACGGCATGTCAAAGATTAATGTTTTCTAATGCATCAGCACTCAGTAGTTCATATGGGACAAGAAGAGGCCAGTATTAACAACATCCTGGGCAAAAACTGTCTAGATTAACACTAACACTTCAGCTTTTTTACAAATACTACTTTGCAAAAGTGACCTACAAACAACCCATGAGTCACTGGGCAAAGCTTCATTCAAAAGACTTAAACTGCCATTTAGTCTGCCTTTCAAGGTCTTTTTCAGAAAAGACAAGGGATAAAACCAAGCAAGTTACCTTCTGTCACGGGTACTCCTGTAAGCAGCTATGCACTGTACTTTAGGATCCACATATTCTGGAGAAAATTCTTCAGCTGATATAATACAAACCTTGTGCTGAAAAGTAAGAACAAGGCACAATTAGTAATTAATATTGGAAATAACAGGGCCAGGCCTGAAACTGGAAGGATGGAGCCTAATTTTAGCATAGGGAGACCTGAGTCCAAAGCCATGTTCTGTCATAGACTTCCCACGTGATTTTGGATCCCTTTACCTGCTTGCACCTGAATGCCTCAGTATTTAAATAGCATTTTTATGTTCTTCTCAGGGGAAAGTTGGCTGCTGAGAAGTTAAATAAATTAAAACATAATATATGTATAGTAATGGCAATGACAGAAGACCAGCTCGCAGGGTCAGAAGCTAGGCAAGGAGCGTACAGAGGTGGGAGGGAAAGCTCTCATCTGTGGTGTTAGAGACTTTGGGACCCTGGAGGAATTCATAGACCTTCTGAAATGCAGGCATGAACACTTTGCTCGCACAAAGTCCATAGGAGTAAGTTTCAGTTACACCAGGATTTCTCCCAATAGATTCAGAACTCTTTTTAAAAGCCAACGAGACCTTACATGATTTTTCTTTTTAACTAAAACTAGACATGAGCAAATGAAGCTATGGTAGTCCTGCTGTAACCATGGTGGTAAGGACATAAGGGAAGGCTTGTGGGTAGACACAACAGTTTGCACTAACAAAATATACTACCTGCACTTACAAAACACAGAAGTGCAGGTTACAAAACTTGTGCATGAACTACTTGAAAAGGAGCTAAAAATGCCTGATAAGCAGGAAGATAACTAGTACTATGTATTAACATAAATAAAAATTGCATAGGAAGAATTCTTTAATGTGCAAAGTGATTCAGTTTAGAAGCAGGTCCTAAGGGAGCTCAGCTTGTGTTTTAGCAGCAGCAAGCAGGGACTAGAAACCCTTTGTAAGCTAGAAGGCAGAGTGCTAGAAGTCCCTTTCCTGGGCAGCAAACATCGTGCCTGTCTTGCATGTGATGACGTACAGGACTCCAGCCCATTGCAGCAGAACAAGGGTAGACTCTGAAGCTCTGAACTGCACTTCATGAGTGGCTAAAAAGTTAATGCGAAACACGGTCTGGGTTTAGGCAGCTCATATGCATCAGCGTGAGATAAAGACTATCAAGTTGTAAGAGCCCCTCTTGAAAGCTGACCTCAAGAACCCCATTTCCCCTTTATTTAGACCAAATTTCTGAACCCCAGCGTTGGGAGTGGTTTCCCGTTGCCTCTCTGGTCTACATGACAGGGAGTCACATGAGGGTCTTTAACTCCAAAGCTGCTGCCATTGACTCCATGGTTAGTGTCCACAGACCAGAAGCTCTTCTTTTTTCCTCCTTCTTCCTATGTTTTGCAAAGGGCAGTCTTGGAAATATTTCCTGTATCTCAGGAGAATATTGAAATTTATCTTGCAACAAGTTTTTCAGAGAATGATAACTAGAATTTAGAAATAAAAATAAAGAGATTCTTAGCACAAGAGACTTCCACACATGGAGATACAGACTAATAATATCCACACCTTTTGGATATGGATCTTGTTAGCACAGCAATTGCTGCAGGGAGCTAACAGACAGTTTAAATGGTATTTGTTCAGACTGCACATTGCCTCATGAAAAAAGAAAGCATGTATCAGTTGTTAAACCTAACAGTTCCACGAAACTACTCTGTGTTTATAGCTGGGTGTCAACTTCAGATTTTAACCAACTGTGTAACTCGCCTTGTGTTTCTAAAATGGAAAACACAGAAGAAAATTCAGGCTCCAGAAAAACGTATTCCTTGTGTGGCCAAAAGAGGGCAGTGAAGGCTTTTTACTCGAAGTATTTAGAAGTTCTATCATTTCTAAAAAGCATTTATTACCTGAAATTTTCTAAGAGACCAAGAAGATCCCATATGGATTTTGAGGACTTAAAAAAAGTGAAAGGTAGGGAAAAGAAATATAATGATGAAGTATAAAAGCTACCAGCAGATTTTTCATTTAAAGTTTACATGTAGAAAAGAGAGAGGAACTGAAATAAAGCACAACAGAGTCGGAAAAACCCTCGCCAAGAAAGGCAAATTTCTGTTTATCTTTGAAACCAATCAAGTTTGACTCACTATTCTCTGAGTATATACAAAGAAACATCTTCAAGCATCTAATATACATCCTTTCACACATTACCACAAAGCATGTGAACATAGAGAGAAAAGTTCTCTCTTTACCTCCTCAGGGAACAAGTATTATGAAAGAGAAAAGACAATGGAAACTTACCAAAAGAAAATTAATTGATGATGCCTTAAGATGTATCTTTGTATCTGCTAGAAGGTCATAGACTGCAATGCGATTCCTATCGTCAACTACAATGCTGCGACAAAGAAAACTGAGACAGAAAGCAGGATTAAAAATGAGCCTGCTGGCATTGCCATGTTGTTTAGGCTATGGCCTATCTCAGCTGCCTAGGTTTTGGCTAGCCTCACCACTGGTGCAGAGCCGTCCTGCTGATCATAAGTAACAACTACCTTTGGCCACTGGTGAATGTGCAGTATCCTCGCTAGGGAGACAAAGGATATACCACATACAAAATACTGCTTGTCCTTTGTGGGTTGACCTGTCCAGAGCCCAAACCTACAGACCTCAGCTCAGATCTCCATTTGAGCTACTACTTTAAGTAGGATGTGAACAGACAGACAGGCATAAATGCTATCTGCAGAGGTTTCCAAGCTATGTAACATGGCACGTTACTAATATTCTGTGCCTGGGCCGTATTCCTCGAGGTGCCAGCACACAGCAGCTGCTGCTTTCCACTACTGCCACACACCGTTGATGGTGTGGATCAGCAGCTCTCACCCACACAATGGCAGCTGGGCAAGTCTTGATTTTAGGAAGCTATTCTGTACACTGAGATACTCCTCAATACAAGTGAAAAAATGTAGGTTTACCTCTTACTGACTACCTTCGACTGGTTGCGCATCTTCGGTACAGACAAATACATACTAAGAGGAAGAGTCTTGCAAAAGCCTTCGAACTCTGCCTTGTTCAGGGAGCATGACCCCTGCAACTTGACAAAAGTAGCGACAGTTCCCTTTTGCTAAGGAGAAGTCATATAAGGCTCTAATTTATTTTCTTTCTTGTGCACTTCTGCTCATCTAGTCCAGCCAGCATGCCATGGGTGAGATGCTGTAACCACCATACAACTGCTTCTCTATTTCTCCTCTATGAACCAGAGAACGTGGAATTTTCACTCTTGTTTAGAGCACAGCTCAGAAATAAGGTGAGCTCAGGGCTAAGGACATTTAAGACCGGAGAAATATAGGTCCCTTATTTGTGATTCACTGGAAGCTTGCAATGTTTTATTCTCTTACAATGTTTTATTGGGACTAATCAAGCTCATAGAGCTGTTAAGAAGGCCTGGCACAATATATTCCTGATTCTACAAGTTACTTTTATCTGCATGTGCCTCACTATGTCATTTATTGATTTATTTTTTAACAGAAGAGACTTGTAACTTCCTGCTTAGGAAAGATGACACAGCAACTTACTTGCAATGTGACCATTAGCTTCTGCAGAATGGCCGCAGAAGGGATTTACTACATTACTACACTAAAACAGCAAGGGCTTTCCTTGTATTTTCATGAGTGAGTTCTTAATGTATTATATGAACAAACAAGTATGTTCAAAATTAGCCCATAAAATGTGTTTGGGAAGGAAAAAGCAATAAAATGGAAGATGTATAGCAAGTTGTTTGGGGCTCAAAGTGTCCCAAAAAACAGTCTAAAATAAGAGCTTTCGCCAGTAATAACCTGACAAGGTCACTGCTTCACATAGCTCTGCTCTGTATCACAAACATGCTGATGAAAATTTTTTTTCTTACTGGGCAATTTCATCCTGAATATCCCTAAGCCTCAAATCTGCCAAACACTTGGCTCACAGGAAAAATGGATGCATGTCTGTAGTCCCCTGGCACTGGGTAGGCTCTCCCAAGGGTGCAAACATCTGCAGGATCACAATCCTAATTTGAGTCATAAACTGAAATCCTCAAGTGTTAAAGACAATCTCGGTCAGGACAGACAAAATCTCTTGTGCAGAAATATCTGCAGTAACCTCAGTAGTCTACACGGGTAAAGAAGCATTCAGCTGAAGACCTTGCCTATAGCCTAACAGCCAGAGGATGGCTACACTCAGAATTTCAGAGACCTTTATACTTCTGCCTCAGCAGATCTTGCTAGAAACAGTGGGAATACTCTTGTAAAACTGGCTCCTGCATTTTTTATAGCCAAAGCCCATGGACACGCTTTTAACTAAATAAAAACAGTGCAGGCATCTGCAGCCAACAGTGATGCTCTTCCACTGGACTCGGAGAATAATAATTTATAAGGATTTATGAATGTATATAAAAAAGTAACCCTTTGTATAGGAAAACAGTTCACTGAAGCAGTAGCAATATTTAATGAGCTGATTGCACAGAGAGTGAAAAATCTGTGCAATACCCATAGAATCACGTACTTGCTTTTAAATCACCCTAAAATTCAAATTATCTACATAGTAAAATGGATTCCAATATATAAAAAGTATAATTATATCCCAAATTCTTATTTAATCATTTACTGATTACTTCAGAAATTCTTACCTGTATTTACAACTGTATATTCTCACTCTGCCTTCAGTGACAGGTCCAGGGCTATGCATTATTACCCCGACAGTGTATAACCGATCCTCTTCATTGGCATATTCAAAAACCAGAACATAGCGACCGACTTGAGGAACATTTATGATCATCTGTAAATTGACCTAGGTCAAGATCATTGAAAAAGAAAAAAGCCGTTAGATTTTTCACTCCTTTTCTTGTAGGAAGCTCCCTTTTCCTGCCCTGCAAGCCAACTGGTCTGCATTAGTCCAGGGCCAATCCTGTAATGTCTCAGCAAAAGACATCCAGCAGAATGGAAGCAATGCTTATAAATATCACTTTGTCCACTAATAAGAGTCAGCCAAGTTCAAGAGACAGCTGCCATTATAACAGTTCTAGGAAGGCTGTAAAATAAGCCTAGGAAATGAGTATATTATTATTTCTCCTCTCCCCAGTAGAAAGTACCAGTGAGGAAACTTTAAAGATACTAAAAAATTGTCACTGTCATCTCTAAGCCATCTTTAACAACATATGAAAACTGAGTCTACTTCTCCACTGACAAAAATATTTCCAGGAACACAATTCCTACTACAGCAGAGCTGTGTATTGATTCCCTACAAAGAGTGAAAGCATATTCTCCAGCAAACAGCCAATGCCACGTTCTGAAGCATCAAGGTTTTTTTTTTAGTTTATCTGCACAAATTGGTTAACACAATATTTGATACAAAATACTTTGAAGTAGTTGCATAGAAAGTGCTGTGGTTATAGAGGTTTTTGCTACAGTTGGCTATATAATTATTTTCAAATTTAAACTGTTTCTTCTCAATATTTCCTTAGGCTATGAACACATAAACACGTAAATAATTCCGTCAACAGCCCTCTTGACTTCACTGCAATTATTCATACTAGTCAAGTTTTCCACTTGCATCAGTGATGAAGCACCAGGGCCTGTGGCATGTAAGTATTCTTGTTGCACTTGCTATTTTTAAAAGCAATATCCAAGCACAGTAACAGAGGACATAATCATTTCACGTGTAATTATCAAGTGCTTGATAAAATACCTTATTTTTACCAAACACGCTTCTAGTAAAACTTTTCATTTCACAAAACATGTTTCTCTTTCAATGGACCTGCAGCAGTGGCATAATTGCTTCTACTTGTTTTTCAGTAAAGCAAATTTTTATGTAAGTATAGCTATTTAAGAAAAAAAAAAGATTAATTCTGAGTCATGTATGTACACCATTTCGGGTGATAAACAATTATGCCATCTCTGCTGAAGTTAAACAGTACGGTGAACAAGGCAGAAAGCCTAAAGCAGAGGGATTTTTATTCAATAAAATACTTTTGTCAGATTGAAATGTCCACTCTTGCCAGTTATAAATCTGCCTACACTGATCTATTTACAGAGTTCCATATAAAATGCAGAACTTAACACAGAGTCTGTTTTAGGGATCCTGAGTTGTAAATCCGCAACAGTTTTAGTCCAGTAGGTTTATAGTCAACAGTGGAGATGGGATTGCAATTAGCCAGCAGGAATCTGACCTCTCTTCCACTGATATGGGACATCACTGGTTGATCAGGAGTTGGCTGTCGCACAGGTATTCTTCTGTATCCTCCCCCATGTCTGAAATACGCTGCCTCTGAACCAAGGACACAGGAAAATCTGTCCAATGGCAAATGCTGATAGAGCAAGCAGCTTACACAAAAAAATAAAACACAGGATTGTTATTGCTTTCAAGTGCAGCAGGATAATAATAAAACAATCCAAGGCAATGGTTTATTCTGTGGCATATATACTGACTGCTCTGTTGAAGAACGTCCTGAATAGGTGCAAGGCTCTGTAACTTGTATCTGCAAGATGGATGCTTCGTAGTAATCACTAGGTAACAGCACCATATAATCCTAAGAACAAAGAATACAACAAATGCAAGACCATGCAGAAAATTACAAAAGGAACACCTCTAGAGTTTCACAATGTAGCAATGAACAAAACCAACCACATAAATAATTTTTACAGAGGACATCTGCAAGATGTGGATTTTTTTGTTGTTGTTACATGGGCGAATAACATCAGAATGCGTCTCCCTATTTATACCTTCACAGAGATGGGACGAAGGTAGCTGACCTGTCAGTAGGGAAACTCTGAAGCCACTCTCCCATGACATGTTGTACAAGACAGTGCTCATAAAGGAGCCTCCCCATGACTTGGTAACACACAGCCAGCTGGGTGCTGTTTTCACCCATGAGTGCAATCCACATGCACACAACTCAACTGTGTGTGACTCCACAAGGGAGATTCATGTATACCAGGTGACTTTATAAAAATATTCCATGTAATCTATTAAGCTGTGCTTCAAAAGCTGGTATATTTTTGTTCTACCTTGCCTACTTAAATTAACGTATTACAGCTTATTTATAAAAACTATTATTGTGAGAACGTGCTGGGCTAAGATCATTAATAAATTCCTTTTCAAAGGTACTAGTATAAAAAACCAGGCATAATAAGTACTGTCACTTTGAGCAAGAAATATGTTTGCAAGCTATTTAGTAACATTTTATGTGGTATTCCATAAATCTAACAGAGCCGCAGGCTTTAAGACTAAAGACACCGGCTACTTGTTAACCCTATACAATATATGTATGAAATTCAGTATGCTGTCTTTGTGATCATACATGTTTAAGCTTTTTCATAAATGATCACCTCAAACAGTTTGTCTTCTTATAGCAATTTCTCAGAACTGCTGTCAGAAAATTTTTCAATTTTTCAGCGAGTGAAAGGAGAGTAATGATGGGAGGACAAAAACATTTAGAATATGACCTGCTAATCATTCAGCCCATCTTACAACACTTCTCTGAAGAATCTTTGTCAAGAAACTAAGGCCTTGGTCATCTGTGGCTGAGCCAACTTTTAGATATGACATCTGATATGTAAGAATTATGAATTTCTGTGAGCATCTATGCTCAACCAATTGTGCTGTATGTTAATATTACTTTATCCTTTGAAGGTACAGATTCTGGATAGACAAAGTCTGTAAGCACAAGAAAAATTAGAGCAGGTGAAAGTCAGAGAAGAAAAAGAAAGAAAGAAGAGGCAGAACTGTAAATTTTCATAATGATATTCTGCTGCTGTACTCTTTTCACTAGTGCTGAATTTTTAGTTGCTTGCAGGGTTCTTCTGGCAAGTAACTCCAGAGCAATACTATCATGACAGCCTTCAAGCACTTGTTTTCCTCAATTGTTTTCTTACCAAGAGGACTTCCTCTGCCATTATACTGACAGTCCATGTGCCTGGAACCAGTGAGAAAGGCTCTGTAGAGCTTTTTCCTGGGATTGTGACAAAAGCTGGCTCCTTGCTGGGTGGGAAGACAAACTCTTTGCTCTGAGCAGCCCCTGCAAGGAAAAAAAAAATCAAGTAAAAAAATAAGTGACTGTGTAAAAAGTCTCTACTTGGTTAGTGCACTGGACTGATGATTTAATCCATTAAACTTGGTCTAGCAGGAGCTGATCAATGCTTTTCTATATCAATAGGTATTAACAGTGCATTTGACCACACACAATAAGCTACAGAGCTATTCAGTGGTTGTTGTCTTTGTTTTTATTAGTCTTGCGCAAATTGGTTCAGAAAAGCAGAGCTCTGCCCCTGTAATGGCCAGTTTTGCAGTATTCTGAAATGCGCACTCCTTCACTTTCCCCTTCCGTTATTTTCCGTTCAACCTGTCTCTGCCCTGACTCACAATATGTTCACCTGACACAAGGCCTGTTCTCATGCGACTTTCAGCCAAACATTTCAGAAAAATGGCTGGACAGCTGAGCCCAGAGAGTTGTCGTGAATGGAGTTAAATCCAGTTGGTGGCCCATCACAAGTGTTCCCCAGGGCTCAGTATTGCGGCTGGTCTTGTTTAATATCTTTATCAGTGATCTGGATGAGGGGATTGAGTGCTCCCTCAGCAAGTTTGCAGATGACACCAAGTTGGGTGGGAGTGTTGACCTTCTTGAGGGTAGGAAGGCTCTGCAGAGGGATCTGGACAGGCTGGATCGATGGGCCCAGGCCAATTGGATGAGGTTCAACAAGGCCAAATGCCGGGTCCTGCACTTGGGTCACAACAACCCCGTGTAACACTACAGGCTTGGGGAAGAGTGGCTGGAAAGCTCCCTGGCGGAAAAGGACGTGGGGGTGCTGGTTGACAGCCGGCTGAAGATGAGCCAGCAGTGTGCCCAGGTGGCCAAGAAGGCCAACGGCATCCTGGCCTGTATCAGAAATGGTGTGGCCAGCAGGAGTAGGGAGGTGATCGTGCCCCTATACTCGGTGCTGGTGAGGCCGCACCTCGAATACTGTGTTCAGTTTTGGGCCCCTCACTACAAGAAGGACATTGAGGTGCTGGAGTGTGTCCAGAGAAGGGCGACAAAGCTGGTGAGGGGTCTGGAGCACAAGTCTTATGAGGAGCAGTTGAGAGAGCTGGGGTTGTTTAGCCTGGAGAAGAGGAGGCTGAGGGGAGACCTTATCGTTCTCTACAACTACCTGAAAGGGGGTTGCAGAGAGGTGGGTGTTGGTCTCTTCTCCCAAGTGACAAGTGATAGGACAGGAAGAAATGGCCTCAAGTTGTGCCAGGGGAGGTTCAGGCTGCATATTAGGAAAAATTTCTTTACTGAGAGAGTGGTGAAGCATTAGAACAGGCTACCCAGGGAGGTGGTGGAGTCACCATCCCTGGAGGTGTTCAAGGAACGTATGGACGTGGCATTGCAGGACATGGTTTAGCAGGCATGGTGGTGTTGGGTTGATGGTTGGACTTGATGATCTTACAGGTCTTTTCCAACCGTAGTGATTCTATGATTCTGCAATTCTCAGTCGCATCTAAAATGTTTAGTTACAGATAGTAACTGAAGGTAACTTCTGGGCAGAGATGATGTACATCAGAAACATAGCTGTGGTATGCTTTATCAAAGAGAAGTTGTGAGGATCAATTGTCATGAATATTAAAGGTTTCCTCTTTGAAGCCCCTGGACACAGACAAAAGCTGGTTCCCTGCCTCCCAGGCAATATAAGCCAGACATGACCACAGACTGCTGCCACTCTGCTAAGTGGTATCTGTGAAGTCTTCATGTTTTTCTCCTCTGAATTCCTAAAAGGATCTATGACTAAACTCCACTAGCTCCCATCACTATGCTGAAGTTAGGCTTAATAAGAGATAATTTTACATACAGTCTTGGTATACCTCTACCATTCAAAGGATATGGAGTACTTATCTTTTATCAGGGCCCAAAAGGCATGGCATGCTCTTGAGGTTCTGTAATCAGAGCTAACTTGGTAGATTGGACTCATCATTAAATAAATGTTATTCATGGAATGAAGGCAGAAGCTACCTTTACACTGAAATATTAAAGGCAACTAAACCAAAATAAGTGCTGCTATCCCTTCTTTAAAAGCTTCATAAAACACACAGTTCAGAGCTTCCAAGTGCAGAACTGAAAGTACCGAGTTTGGCAGACCTTTGAAAAAACAAATGTTGATTATTACTGTAAGCAGGGGTTTCATGCAAGCACAGCCACATCAATTACATGGCAAAATATATTAGGAAAAGCACAAAAGTACTAACACTGTTAAAAGTGATGCATTTTAAGCAACGTTACAAATTTGACTTAGGTACACCTTGAAAAGACTCCTCTGATCTAACATTCATCTGATTTGTTGCGCCGTTTAGTTGCACCTACCTGTTTCAGGCTGAGATTGACAAGCAGATATGCGACCAGATAATGTTTCACCTCCAGGGTTAATATACCTCAGGATAATGCGAAATAAGTAGAGGTTTGATTTTTCCACATTCAAAGTTATCCTCACTTCATTCTGAAAAATGGAAGTTAATAAACAAAAACAGCCATAAAGTGCTGAATTGAGGAACAGTTAGAAGCCATGCAAGCACCATACTAAAGCCCTACAAGAAAAACGCACATGCAGAGAAGCATATACTGGAATGGCAATCCTGGTGTACGACAGAGGAAGACAGGCAAGCCTAGTGAGAAAATTAATTCACTTACAAGTATAATTAGTGCCAAAATGTTTTCCCTCAGCAACTGAGATCTTCCCTTTAGAGCTTTTTGAGCCCAGGCTGACATACCGGAGGACTAGGTGGAAGAGCTTAGGGGAAGCCACAGTGATAGGCACAACCACCTCTGGCTGGGAAAAATAGAAAGAAAGGGAAAAAGGAGGAAAGGAAAGTATATTATTTGTTAGTAGCACCCAGAGAAAGAAAAAACATTTGGCAAAGACAAACTCCATGACAGAAAAGAAAGGCTTGGACAGCTTACAAAAGAATATAGAACAAAACCTCCTGTGAAATAAAACTCTTGTTGAATAATAGCTTATCCAGAAAGACACAGAATGGCTGAACTAATCTGTTTGTTGATAATGCACCTTGATACACGGACAGTATTTTACTGTTATTCTCCTCTCCCGTGCCATAAAGGAGGCATATTGTACAAGGGCTGTCCATATTCCTGGCTTCCCAAGCAACAGGCCAGAATCATTGATCCCAGTCTGAGATCACACACAACACTTCACAGCATGCAGACGTCTCAGACCATTGCTGAAACTTCTTCTGCTCCTCCACCAGCCCCCTCAGTTTCTTAGAGATGTGATACCATGCATGACCCTGTTTGCCCTGGGGCTGAACTGACACCTCTGGAGCCACGCAGTTCTAGAGCCCACAGGAGGCTGCACTCACATGGCCCCCATTATTTAGTTTGCGGAGTAACAGAACTAGCAGAGACATGTTCAGAGGTTGGTGGTGGATTAGGAAAAAATAGGATTGCTGCAACCTCAGGGGTTTGGCTTCCTTCTTTCCATCCTAAATCCTAAAGCTTCCCTCATAATCCAACTCTCACCAGTTCACCCATCACAATCCACTCGCTGTCCCTTTCCAAGATGCTTGTGGTATGGTGACCTCCCCACCACTGTGGTCCAAATGCATACAGGTTTCTCTGTTCCATACATTTGAGAATGGAGCACAAAACCTAATTTTCTCTTACTCCTAAAAGCTACAATAAATGCAAGATTGCCAGCTCTCATATGCTGCTCTGAATGTATATTCCTCAACTCTGTCATCATCATCCCAGAGACCTCCACCTTCTTGATAGAAGTGCAAAGCAGAAAGCAAAGATAGACATACAACAGATGGCAGGGCTGAGGGATCTACAGAGACTAGATAGCTAAAATCTAGGTGATTGCAGAAGGGCAGTGGACCAGAATGGAAAATACAGACAAGTAGGGGAAGGTTTTACAAGTGTTGTTTTAAATGGAGAAGGACGACTTCTGAAGGATGCTACATGGATAAGACAGGCACTGAGGGAACACTTGAAAAATAGATACAAACAAAAAAGAAAAGGTAAAAGAAATAAAGAAACATGATTCAGGAGATTTATCAAAATGGTTTCTAAGCTTTTATGGAAAATCTAGAAGACACAGTGAAGGGAGAGAAAGAAGAGCTATGTGAGGAATGAGGGAGGAAGAGATCTTGGTCCCTGGCTTCAAGTAAAGGCAGGGAGTGGGGAGAAATTATTCTTTGAGCTCTGCCACAAACTTAGGCAACTCTGGCCACTGCTTTAAAATCTGAGCCTGACTGTCAGCTTCTCAGTCTATAATGAGACACCCATGTCAGCAGCATGACAGGGCACCAGTGACCTCCACTGAGGTCACACACAGCTTATTTATTTCACCTTGAAAATTTTTAATTGTATTGAAATAGTTTCTTTTCACAAAAAGTTGTTACATTAGCTTTTTGTGTGGTAGATATGGTAACACTATTAGTCTTCTACAAAATAAATGTCAGGAGGATTACTTCAAGGTCCTGCAAGACACAGAAACGCTATGTCACAATTAGGAAAGTTCCTTGAAATGAAGAACGTGAGACTATCTGTCTCAGTTATGCAAGGATCTAACTAAGGAGGGCCTGGAGCTGGCAATTACTTACATGAGTGAAAAGCTTTATCCAGATAAGCAAAATAATGCACACTTTTAGCAAGATTAGAGACTAAGCCTTTTCACTACCTCTTTACAAAATGCCACTGGATATGAAATGCAAAAAACAGCTGAGTTAGAAAGCAGAAGTTAAGAAATCACAGCTACTGGAGAGTTGCCTTCATTTGTGAATGTGGAGTAATTCTGAAGATCCAACTAATATGAGCTAAAAGAACAAAGAGGAAAGAATGAAAAATTAAGAACAGAAAGGAAATCACTATGCTTGTGCAATGGTTATGTGCTCCTGTCTCAGTCTATACTGATTCATTAGTCCTCGGACAACTTACGGAGGCTGGACACAACTATACCAGAGTACTACTTTTCAGAAGAGTAAGCAAATCCCATTTATTGCTCAAATCTACTGTTTTAAAATCCTGGTTCACTTGCTCAGCAGTTCAGTCCAAAGTCAGACAGGTCCCTTCTCACACAATTAAATTACGGTGACTTTCTTCCTGTGATTTACTTATTCTCTCTGCTGTTGTTTAGTTTATTTGTAGACTGTCATGAGACTAAAATAAACATTGCCAATATGCTCCTGCTCACAGCTTCTTTTACTGAATCAAACATTCTGCTGTTTGCTGTAATGTGAAGGTGTCATTCCTAATAAAAGTTAGCGCCTTTCTCTTCTTCGCCCAATGTAAGTTGCAAGTGTAAAAAGACTTCAGTGACAGCACTGTGACAGTACCTGGAAATCTTATGGACACAGACTGCCAAGGAATTGTGTAATTCAAATTATTTAGCCAAGCATCAATCTTTTGCCGTTTCCACTGTACTTGGCATGACAAGAATTTCTACACTTACTTAGTATTTTAGATTTTAAAGCTATTAGTTCTTTTCTTTACACCTATTGCAAAATGCATATTGCTCACAAAAAAACCCTCAAAGAACATTTCTGAAGAACACATATTTGGCACAAGCAATGACCAACTAACAATAATACCAACACCCACTAACCCAAACAGCGATACAGTGCCAAAGGGTTCGGATAAGTGAGATCCTGTCCTTTCTTCTGGTTTCTCCATGACCTTACACACACATAGCAGTAATACAGAGACATACATACCATTCACTTATGTTTTCACCCCAAGGCCTGGAGTGAAATACCAGCTTACTTGTATAGAGGACATCTGGACATATCCTCTCCAACTGAAGCTAGGAAATTCTTGAGGATCATAGCCAAACCGAATTTCCCTTCCCTTGACAGTAGTACCATCTTCAACCTCAAACTTCATGTGGTGCAGATCAGGGAAAAAATAGTTTTTTGCAGGCCTTTCAAGGAGAAAAAACAACAAAGAATTACCAGTTGCTGTATGGTCTACATCTAAGAGCATACGGCAGCGGAAGGGAGGTGACCTACTGATGACTGAGGAATCCTGATAGCAGCTAATATATTCAAGACAGCTGATAAGGTGCATGTAATGAGAATTCTCTTTCCAGAAGCTTTTACAACTTACATACATTTTCCTATATAACTCTTGATAGATATATAGATACATATGCAATATTATTGCACAACAGGTATTGGTTATTTAAGGAAACAAGTCAAAAAATCTTAGTAAAGTAACAGAAGAAAACTGCCAGGCAAAACAAGTATCAGTAACTAATACCACAATTTACCAACATTTTTGTTTATCAACAAATCCAGAATCTCACGTGAAAGGATAGCAAGGGACTGGTGGGCTCTTTCAAAAGAATTATGCTGAAGCACGAGCTATCAGGAGCTACAGCCAGACTCACTCCTGACAGGCCATCCCCACGACGTGTGCCCTGCACTGGCAGCCACCCGAGGGCTCAGCACACACTGTGCTGAGGGATCCTCCGACATCGCACCAGCAGCCTGTCAGGCAAAGAGCAGAAGCCAAATAGCCCATCAGAAAAAAAGTGATAAAAGTTATCAGAAAACACACCTTGCTTCCGCTAATTAAATGCCATTGTCAACTAATTTCCTCCTTCCTGAGCCTTTCAGACTCCCCCTCCCTCAGACTCTTTCAAACACATGTTAACACACTTGCATAGGCTGCCATTATTTCTGGCTTCCCATGTTTGTGGTTGTTTCCTTTTTCTTCTCCTTGTAACGTGACAAAAGCCACTTTTTTAAAAAATCACAAGTAATAAGCCATGCCACATTTACTAAATGCTGGATTACAGTTTTGCAGAACAGCCATTCAAATGTTTTCAAAATCAAAGTCAGAATTTCTACAGCAATACCAGGATGAATATTTTATTTTAAAAAACCCCACAAATCCTAAGGTACAAAAAGCGTAAGATATTAATTTTTCAGAGCCTGGTATGCCAACATTTAATTTCTCTTATAAAAATTGCACAGAACAAGAACATATGTGTTTATAAAATAGCATATGCATTCTGTTTTCTAAGACGTGTTAAGCACCTGTAATTTCACTGAAATCAAGGATAATTAAAATATTTGACACCTTTATGAAACCAGATCCCTTTCATTAGCTCCTTGGTTTGCACATTAGGCATGAAAGCTTTGTTTGATACAGTAACTGTTATTTTTAACTTTGCACGTATGAAAAGATTGTTACCAGTACTTCAATGCTTTAAAAACAAATGCCTTGCATCACCCCTGGACAGGTGTAAAGGACACTGAAGTCAGTGAAAGTGCTTTCAATAATTTTAACAAACCGAAATCTGCAGTGTGGGGACAAGGAGGGAACTGTTGAAGTAGCCCTACATCACTCAAAGCACATGGCAGAGAGAGTATCCTTCAGAAGAAGGACCACTTTCTCCACAGCTACATCTGGCTCTGCTTCAAAACACATTGAGCGCCGGGCTAAAGCAGTACACAAATATACCTGCAAAAAAAATCAAGCTAGTAGCTGTTGTAACATTTTAAGTTTTTATTGCAGCAGCAGACCTTGGAAAACCACTAAGCGGAACAGAGAGCTACCACTCTTACAGGTAACACTTGCAGGAAAACCAACCATCCCTGGCCCCACAACTCAGGAGAAAGAGTGAGAGAAGGGATGACTGTCAGTTATCTTATTTGATAAGGTAACACCTTCAGCAGCGCCTCGTGCGATCTCACTGTGGGCTTTGACAGAGAAGCCTCAGACAGGTAGTGGTAAATGAGGCACGGAGGAAGACGAGGTGAAGGACCATGAACTCAAAGAGGAACACATGTCCTCACATGAGCGAGCCACAGAAGGGCTGGGAACCACAGTGGTAACATTTGCCTTGTTCCTTTTCCCTTTGGAAGGCAAAGGAGGAGTTACACAGGTTACAAGCAATTATAAGCAATAGTCCAAAATGCTGTGCACATGAGTGATTCAACAAATCCACATGTTATAAATACAACCTAAGTAATTCTAAAGACTTTTGTGCTAAGTGCAAATATGCTACTAGATATATCCTTTATTAATTTTACCTTGGCAGCCAAAATAATTCTTGTTTTCGAGAGCATAATAACCAGCTTCACAAGTGTCACAGGAATCTCCACAAACGTTGGATTTGCAGTAACACCGCCCATTTTCCTGTGAAGAAAACAATTTAATAATAAATGTTTCAGCACCTTTTTCAGAACTTTAATCTTTCAATACTTTGAATTCCCTCTAATTCTAAAGAGCAAAAACATTCTAATCTCAACAAAAAATATTATCTGGACATAACTTCTGTCATTTATCGTCTTCAATGAATAGACTAGAAAATAAATAAACTCAAGATAATGAAAAATTTTCAGAACTTTCATCCATCCCTAGGATGTATCCCTTCCGTATAAACTGCTTCTTTGCTGTATAAAACCAGCCACTTTATGTGCAAAAGCAATAATCAGTACTAAGATTTCTACTTTATCAAATGTTACAACAATTTGTCTTTACAAAAATCAATTTAATTGATGTCTTTCTTTTAATTTCACTTTACCTGCTGACATTCTCCAATTCCACTTAGTGTTCCACTCACGTCACACTGGCATGCTGCACACATGAAAAAAAGACAATCTGCATTTCGTCTTTCCAAAACACTTTGCAGGAAAAAACCCACCACCCTGAATCTGTAATTTTGAGTCACAATGCCACAAGGTGGATTTTACTCCAGAAAGTTCAGAATAGCAGATGGATACTGGCACAACGTGAGAAGAAAAAGCAAAGGAGAAAGAATGAGGACTTCTGTGTATGTGAGATTTACTGGTGTGTTTTAAAGTGTTCTAACTTGTGTTTAACAAAAACAGTCCTGAGTTTGGATTTACAATTGTTTTCTTTCTTAGAAACATTCAGACAACTGATGCAAAACAGTGTCTTCCAGCCTGACTGGCACCTTCTATTCTGCAGTGCTACTTTGGGACCAGTTCAGCTCTCCATATGAAATATAAATGAAGCAAATATGCTGACCTAGAGGTTTGGTGAAACCCAGTATTGACTCTGTGACTGAAGGCAGAGAAGATTAATTACATGAAAGGTACAGTAATTAATCTTTGAGGAGATGTTTAGACTGTATAGTATTTAGAAATACAGAGTCAAAGATGTGATGATATTGGTATCGGCTCTAAGGCTACTTAACCTATCTAGGTGGCTGTTGTAGTGGAACCTGTTGGAAAGGAAATAGTCAGCGAGAAAGAAGTCTTTACAGATTTTTTTATCTTTATCCTTTTTAATCTTTAAAATCATTGTTATATGCCTGAAAAACACATACTCGCCGTTAGCAAACATTGAAAATTGGAAACAGATCGGTATTATCTAGACATAAACCATAACGGATTTGTCACACCCTGAGGCCACAAGAAGGCTTTTCACTATTCGGCAAGCTAGGAGATGATAATAAATGAAAAAGCACCTTTTACTCAAAACAATGAGCCAAGTTCTGGTTTTAGCGTTAAGGGCAGAAATCCCATCTCACTCCAGTAAAACTGCCATAGGGCCATTAGGAAGTACACATCATTGTAACTCAGGGCACACCTTGGTCCAGCACTAGCAAACACTCATCAAATTATGCTCTAATTTCTAAAAGTTACTGCTGGTATCATAGGTAATTTGGTGTTACAATTAAGTAGCATGAAAAACATGCTATCAGAAGTTGTGAAAGTCACCGAGCACCAATGATGGTGACAGCGAATAAAGATGACTTTCAAAAGAATATAACGCATTTCATAAGCCAAAGAAATATGTCATGAAACCGTACCTGTACATCCCTCAGGGTTTTCTTTGGCCAGGTTCCAGTACAATGGTTTGCATTTACTGCAGGTAGGACCTTCAACGTGCTGAAGACATTGGCAATAGCCCTAATAACAGAAAGGAGTTAATAGGGGTTCATCTGTTTCATAAAAAACATATTGCTCTTTAGTACTAAGAAAAACCTAATATTATTAACAACTTGGGCAGTTTACTGACTTTTACACATGCATGGAAACTGAAGCTGATTCAGACTACTTAGATTTTTCTGTCTTATACTATCAGCACAAGATTGTTCCATGCTGCGTATTTTTGCCGTATCTAATTTATTCTAAATGTCCCAAGGGATGCACTTTCCAATCCTTTTATAGCCTTATTTGAACTGCTCTAAAGTATTAATTGTTTTTCAAAAAGTTTAAAAAACAAATTTCCTTAAAAGTAATCATTAATTTTCATATTTACTCCTTCCTTTATTGGTGGAAGACACACAGAGCTGTATACATGAGCCTACATAGATACCTCTTGCATCGGTCAGACTTACCCTCTAGGTCTTCTTTGCTAAACATTTAGCAATGACTGTGATTTCTGGTAATATGCTACTACTAATAACCATCACTGTATTAATAACAGTAATAGTGGAATAGCAACAGTTACAAAGAGATAATAATTTTTTCAAGAATAATTTGATGCTGAAATGGACTGGTGCAACCCAGAACCAGGTGGTCTTTCAGACATGCGTAGGCTTACGTGCATATCTGCATTCATATATTAGTGTTCTAGCATACCAAGAAGAATAAACAGTATGCATATTCCATATATAAAAGATAAAAAACCCCCACCCTCAACAACCAATTGCACTGGTATGATCAAAGAACAAAACACAAAGTTTATTTCTACTCTTACTCTGCAAATAAGCTCAGAACCACAGAATCACTAAGGTTGGAAAAGACCTGTAAGATCATCAAGTCCAACCATCAACTAACACCACCATGCCCATTAAACCATGTCCCACAATGCCTCATCCACACGTTCCTTGAACACCTCCAGGGATGGTGACTCAACCACCTCCCTGGGCGGCTTATTTCAGTGTTTCACCACTCTCTCGGTAAAGAAATTTTTCCTAATATTCAGCCTGAACCTCCCCTGGCACAACTTGAAGCCATTTCCTCTTGTCCTATCACTTGGGAGAAGAGACCAACACCCACCTCTCTGCAACCCCCTTTCAGGTAGTTGTAGAGAGCGATAAGGTCTCCCCTCAGCCTCCTCTTCTCCAGACTGAACAACCCCAGCTCCCTCAGCCGCTCCTCATAAGACTTGTGCTCCAGACCTCTCACCAGCTTCGTCACCCTTCTCTGGACACACTCCAGCACCTCAACGTCCTTCTTGTAGTGAGGGGCCCAAAACTGAACACAGTATTCACAGTCTAAGAGCAGGCTTCAGGACTTGAGCAATGAAGTGAGGAAGTTCAGGAAAGGCACATGAATTATTAACATGTACTGTTAGCTTCAATGGTAGAATACTTACGGAATGAGAATCAACACTACCTGAAGGGTCACATTCACTGTTGACACCTTTACGAAATTAAAAAACAAACACATTGAAAGATCTTTTGAAAACAGAGCTGTGGAATGTAGTAGTGCAGAAGTGCAATGTAGCAGATGTGAGTTTGAAAGAGCTTTTTAATACAGTTACCTTGGAGGGACTCAAATACTTTAAACTGCAAGACAAGCAGAAGCCTTTAATAATGATTTTTCAAATGTGTATTTAGTTTGGTTTAGACTATTTGATTTGGTATACAAATTAGTCACTTGGAAAAATACAGCACTAACCTACAGAACTGAGAGACATTTTCTTCAAAGTTCCTGTGCCATCATCTAATAAAGGTTTTAATCTTATAGTTCACTTCATGAGATAACACACAGAATGACAAATAAGCTCATCTAATATGTGCTCCTGGTATGTCCCTCCCTCCCCATGCTTCAGGAGGTTTCTATAAAACTTTGCACCCAGCAGACTGCCCTGGAGAACGTTGCAATAAAACTAGGGGCAATCTGAATCAGAATGGAGGATTTTCCCTCAGAACTGCTACCTTTGCGGTAGGGGAAACTGTCAGCTGCAGAAAGGCATCTGTTGCACCGTAGCCCCGTGATGCCCATTTGACACTCACACTGCCCCGAGGCAGGCTCACATGTGCTGTGCTGGGAACCGTCAGGAGACCACTGACAAGCTGCACAACAACAAACACTGACAGTGGTGATAGGGTTCACCCTGTAGGTATCAAGCAATAACTTCCCAAAACTTTAGTACTGTAGAGGTTTGAGTACTATTTGTCTAGAATGCTTTTCATTTTTCTGTGCAATTAATAGCTCACAAGGTCCTCCCATAACTCATAGGGTCCTCACCCCTGCTTGGAACCTAGGAGTTTGAGGTGACCTGTACTGTCTTGGCATTGTTTTCTTCCTCTATTCTTGACAGAAACAGGTAGGATTATCTGAAACCATAATAAACTTCTCTTCTTCAACTTCTTTGTCCCATCCTATGAGCAGACTTGGTTTTGCCTTTCTGCTTTCTTGATCTTCTTATGGTTACAGAAAGCACAGGGCAAATTCTGCAATTAGACCTGCACTTAAAAATATGATGGTGAAACACAGAATATAAAATTGTATGCCCATCACACCTTTAGATCTGAGGGCAGAGGAGGCCAGAAGCAAGCTTTAAAATCCACCATGCAACAGTCTTACTGTTTCAGATTCCTATGTAAGGCCTCAGTTTTGCAATGATTTATACACACATGGTAAATAAGAATAATGTCACAAAAAGGAACAATGGTGCTACAGCCAGGGGACTAATCTTTGCTCTGATAGAGTCTAAGGGTGAAATGGTTAATGACTACTATTTTAGTAATGTAGTAGCCAGTCTCCTAAAGAGAGAGAACAAACCTGTCAGATTATTTTTTGCTGTGGTTGTGGTGATTAGTAACAGCAGAATTCTGAGGATGCATTGCTTCTTTAGCACTAATAATCTTTTGATTTCTAGAAAATAGAAGTCCTATTCATGATGATCAAGTAGCTTCATGATTCTAATGACAGAGCCTCCAGGGTTCCCTCTGCTTGATGTGAAAAACCTATAAAAACATTCTGGGCCTGATCAATTGATCTACGTGGGCAGGAAAAAATGTTGATATGATGGATGATTTGCAGAGACAAGTCCTTCTAGATTAGGATTTATGGTGCAATACTGGCACATGTCAAGAGCACATACTAATAAACCTAAAAGTTTACAAGACGGTGTATGAAATATTAGAAGCCCAAACCAGTTGAAACACAGCTTATGTTCTGTAAGTTGAGTGAGCCAGAACTCATAAAGGTACGTGCCCATGGCCCAGCCTAAGCTTTAGATTTCATATTTTACAAGAGACATACAGCTGTACCAGGGCCAAACACTGCCATGCTCACATTAATCAAACTAACACAGGAACAAATCAAACTAGCACAGGAACAGTGATGATGTGCCAGGGAGGACTACTAGAGTGCATGCCTGCCAGGAAGCCTGGCCGCTGGCTGGACCTTCAGTGGTTTTGTTGCCAGCTTTGCATGGAACAAAACTATCATAGTTACACAGGTAACTCCAGTAAAAGGAAGAAAGGCTTTTACTCACGCAAGCAGCTGGGATAGCTGTAATAACCTGGAGCGCACTGGTCACATCTAAGTCCAGCGTAGTTACTACGGCATGGACACTGACCTCTAGGACCACATGTATTCTCCACTGAGCCAACAGCATCACAGTTACATTCTGCACAGAGAAAAAAAATAATAACTATCCTAACAGATACATGTCTAAACCAGTAGTTATTTAAACCAGAGTCTGCAAAAAAAAAAAAAAAAAAGTCGCTTTTGAATGTAAAGTAATCATGAGGAATCCAGACAAACTGTAATTTTACCACCAAAAATAAATATCCTGAAATAGATGCTTATAATATAATTGCCGCCTCAACCATTGATAACCAGGTTCTTACTGAAATTCTATAATGTACAGTTTAGAGATTTAGTTTGACGCCTTGCAAAACACATGCATAAAGGACAGAAATCCACCTTACAATGAAAAGAAAGGCACAGGAGAGAAGTACTTAACATCTTTAAAAAAAAAAACCTCTGAGAAACAGCATCCACAAAGCTAGGCTAGGTCTAATGGCTAACAAGAAGCTTATTAGTCAAGCAGTTAATGATGCACAAGCACAGGTTCATGATGCACAAATAAATGATGCACAAGGTAAAAACTGCCAACAACTTAATTCTAGAAGATAGCAAGCAGTGCATTGCAGGAATCTGCGTCTAATACAGAAGGCACGTTGTCAGACTGTAACAACTAGCTGGATGGGTGCCTCTCTTGGCATTACCACTATTTTAGGCTAATAGCTCTATCACAGATAAGATGTGCTATTTTATTGAAATGATGCTGGACATTACACAGACCCACACTTTACAAGTACGTGAACGGGAACTCATCTGGGAATCCCAGCTGCCCAGGTACAAGCTGAAGTGTTGCTTCTATCATTTGGCTTTTATGACTGACAGAAATGGCTGACTGACAGAAACAGAAAACAAACACCGGCTTTCTGTTCTGTGTTCATGTTCCTGGTTCCTCCTTTCGGTTCCTCTTTCTGCTGCAGCCAAGGACATCTGACTTTGCTGCCTTTACTTCAAAGACGCCTGGAAGGACGCAGGGCTTGCTAGGAAGTTAGTGTAAGAGAAATACAAATACTGATGCTTCCAAAAGCATCACATACACTAGAGTCCACGCCAAGCTGAACGTTATGTTGCATTCTCTCCTCATTTTGATAACACTGAATAATTTAAAGGCTTTATTTTTATATCACTCCTATTGAATAAAGCTTCTATTGAGTTCAACAAGGCAAGACCAGAGAGATCAGTTTTAGCCGCAGGAGCCAAAAAGTTATAGATCTTCCTCCCTGCTGAAGATGACAACTCCAAACAGGAATAGCAGTCTGGGCTGCCCACCTTCCACCACAGTTTGCAGCATGCTTCATTAGTTTAAATTTAAACCCATGGCAGCTTATTTTAACAGAACAAGCTGTGAACTGCAGCAGTTTTGAGTCTGTGTTTTCAACTATTTTTATCTGTCTTTCACAATTTGTTTTTTTGCATGTTCTTTTAAGCTTTTATGTCTCTTTCCAGCTTTTGGTGTTAAAAGTTCAGACGTATTCAATATGGGTTTGATTTGCTTTAAGATTGCTACCTGATTCAGTTCTAAGAAAAAAAAAAGTGTTTTTTTAAAACCACTGAACAGCATGTACCAACACAGAACCCTGATTTTATGTTTTTCATTAAAAAATGTTAATCTACTCCAGACCATAAAGACACAGTCATGTGGTATTTCTTCCGCCCATTATGTTTGCTGACACAACATTATATATCTTTGCAAGGGCATAAAGAATTCTGCTGTCTATTCATAGGACATAAACAAGTACGTAAGACAAAAGAAAGAAGACTGCTATAGCCAACAACCAAAAATAATGAGAAGAAAGTATATCATAATGTTCCATATAACTCCTGTTAAGCTGTACAAGAAAGTACATACCAGAACTCAGCAATATCCTATATTCTTTCTCAACGTAAAATTCACTAAGGATCAAGAGCCTCTCTCTCACTCACTGCAAAGACAGATGAAACCTAGGGGCCAGGTAGGACTTGATGGATTCATCATATGCACACAGACCCATTATGATATTCCAGGTTATACTTCATCAATTTTCCTCTCTCATAAAAAGTAGGATAGTCCTTGGTGGCAGGTACACTGGTGGAACCCTATGGAGATCATTCATGTTTCATGATTAGGTGAATAGTTTGGCTTGGTGCCTGTCGTATGATCTTAAAATGAGTGAGAAACCTCTGTGAAGGGCAGAATGGGAGCTTCTCATTTTCAGATTTACAGAACACACATTTTGCAAGGTACCAAACAAAGACCCTCTGCAAAAGCAGATTAGCGCTTCACAGCTCTGCTGGTGTTTTTTTACTATGCCAGTTCCTTAGCAGTCAAGCATGCTCTGTTGCTGTAGGTCTCCATGTGAAAACAGCTTTCAAATACTTTGGTTATTAGTAAGACAGCTGTGCTTACTGAGGCTATATCAAACTGTCAGGCCATGCAAGAAAAAAGCCTGTGAGAAAACAGACTATATAATTCTTCCCTACTGCGGAACCATGCCTGGAATTAGCGCTTGGAGAATGAGAATCTACCAGGACTTCACTGTAGAGAAAAAGAGTCCCTTGCTATTTTACTGCTGTGAACATTGCTTCAACCACTGCAAAAACGGTACCTGAAAAGCAGTCCTGTCTGCCTGTTCAGGGGTTTGTTTGATGCTGTACATGCGATTGGCAGCCTTACCTTGACAGGCAGGGAACGAGTGGTGGCCAGGCTGACAGCCGTCACACTGAAGTCCAGCCACCCCTGAGCGACAAAGACATCTCCCGAGAAAATCACAGACTTCGGGCTGGGTACCCGCCAAGTTACATTCGCACACTGCAAATGAGAAGAGACATTTCAGAGGCAGCCTCTGCATAAGCTCTCTTCTTTTACCTTTCTTTAAATAAAAAAAAAAAAATTAAAAAAGTGCCACTCCCTGAAGCTCAACAGGACCAAAATCTTCCCATCAAATTTATTTTGATTCATAACAGCTTTTATTAATTGCCCACATCAGTAATAATTCAGTATCAAGGGAGACATTAATCAAAGAGCAAAAGAATCTGGCTCACATTAACTACTGCATTCAATACCAGTGTTGCAGCACTACACTTAGCCTGTCCCCGCTCAGAGTCTGTTTTATTGATACCAAGTGGTATGCCCACTATTGAAAGTAATTCCATCCTTTTTAAGGCTAAAATGGAACAATTTATGGTTTGGATTTACAATCTCAGGTAGGAAGGGTTAATAGAATGCCTAAAAACACAGTACAGAGATGGTTAATAAAGCTTAAAACAAGTAAGTTTTCTAATATTGGTTAGAAAGGGTAGCTTGATGCATCAAAGTGAGGTTGCAAACTCAAACACAGATAAGTTTTTTAAAAAACAAGGGTAAGTAACAGAAAGGTTCCCATGGGTATTCCAAATTTCATCGTTACTAAATCCAACCTCAAACTGGAGCCTGAAAGATGCATCACACAGTAGACAATGATCAATGAAACAGTGACATTTTTAGATAGAAATCCCCCCTCATCACATTTTTCTTCTTCTTTGACTTCTGTGAGTTTTGGGAGCGCCTCTTATGAACACATATTTGTGGCAAAAAGGATTGAAATTCCCTCAGTATAAAAATTGAGTCTGTATTTTGGATATGCTTGCTGAAAGGGAATGTTTTGGCTTACCCTGGCAGAAGGGGTAATGAAAATACCCAACTGCGCAGGTATCACAGGAAAACCCCTGAAATCCAGTTCGACATCTGCACTGTCCGGTATTTCCATTGCAGTCACCGCCCAGCACTCCTGCCCCGTGGCACTGGCATGCTGAAGAGCACATTTGTAAAGAAAACATTCACGGCGTTACGATCTTAATGTTCCTATTTCACTTGGAAGCCGAAGGCTGGCATTTATACCAGAGTGCAGGCTCCAAGCATCAAAGAAACTACGGCACTTACGCAGACACTGGGGGCCAAAATACCCTGGTTTGCAGCCACCTTCTAGTTACAACAGGAAAGGAAAAGAAAGAAAGGAACAAAGTTAGTGCATAAAATCATGCAACTCCTTGCATTTTTGCACAGAAAAATGGATCAGTGCTTAGTAATTATTACTCTTGAACCAAGAAAACTATTTGTATGACCCTTACATGCAAATGTCATTAAAAAAAAAATCATCCGTAATCATGCATAGTCTGCCAGCATAAATTTACAACTTCTACAGACACAGAAGCTTCTACTTAGAGGCAGCTGCCTTTCTTATGCCTTCAGACTCAGATGCTACTCGTTGAAAATGTAAATAGCTCAAGATCTATTTTCAAGATCTATTTCTTCTCCTGTTTCTATTTATTCATTTTTCTTCAGAGTTTTCTTTCTTCTTCCTTTGAAAAATATATGAGATAAAGGGATATGTGACAGAGCATACGCAGAGGCCTACCAGGGCAATTATTTTGGATGCTGTACGAAGGACATAAGTGGTACAGGAGACTGAGGCTTTGTGGGCTGTGATGGCAACTGCAGACGCATTCAAGAAAACTATTGGGACTTGTTAATACATACATGGATTTGTACTGTCTGCTTATATCTAAGTGTCTGCAACATTCACAGAAGAAAACAGTTTTTCATTCGCAAACATAAACTCCTGTTCTATTAAAGCTAATAGAAATAAAGGGGGAAAATGTTGATTTTGGAATATGAAAAAGGTTTCAAGGTTTTTTCAAGTTATTAATCCTGAAATGCATTACAAGTATGTATGTGATTAAGTGCTAGCTGTGATGATGTCTCCGTTCTGCAGTATAGTAATATATACCAAAAAATATAAGCCCACTGAGGGAATCATTGTATGGATTTCAGGCACCTTTGCAGTGGGCTAAATAAGAAATATGTAACTCTCTTAGAAATCAAAGTTCTTCACTGCCAAGGGCAATGTACAATTTGCCAGGTGCAAGAGGACAGTCCACAAGCAGAGGCCAGTTAGCCTTTAGAAAGAGATTTACACTGCAAAGCAGCTGACAAGTTGTACGTGTCAGAAAGTCTTGATGGATCTGTTTGTAAGAGCACCAAACAAGATGGTCAGCCTCTTCTGCAGATGTCTGCCGGAGGCTGGTTAAACTTGTTTCGATCCATAACTCTTTCTGAAACTAGCCTACTAAACTGTTCAATACGAACAAGACAATATGATGAACTTCTGGCAAGAACAAAGGCTCTCTGAAAGATAAATACCAACACTGGCAAAGCTACTACATAAATCTCCATGAAAGAGCAGGCACCCCCGAAACAGTGAAAAATAGCGACACAAGGAAAAACAGTGAAAAGGGGGGAAAAAAAACCACCAAGAACTTGCCGATTATGTCACCAGCCATAGCATCTCTTGGATTTGGAGAAGTAAAAGGATATACAGGAATACCTTTAAAACAAAAGAAACAATGAAGTGTATATGAAACAGACACAGTTATTTCACTAAAAATCATGACAAACCATGAAAAAATCTCAAGTCAATACAGACAGCATAATATTCACATGACTCTAGTAACCAACTTCAGCTTAGTCTCCTTTCAGTGAGGAACAGGATCAGAAACATTTTACTATTGCTGTCTGATTCAGATACAAACACCCCTTCTCGAAAGAACAGTATGAAAGGCCAGACGCCATTTGGAAAGGATACCAGGTTGCTTCCCTGCTCCCTACCCTTTTGTACAGAAAGCTTTCTCATTCTAGATGGTGTTATGAGAGCTATCTAGGGAGCTCCGTATTTATTTCACACTCCCTGCTTCCAGCTGAAGGTCCACCTCCTGCTATTTGCCATAATCACTCACTGCCTGAACTGCCAGAATTCATGACATGTACAGTACATCTTAGGAGCTTTTTATATGAGAATCCTCCAGATTAGGAATGGGAAAGACATCCCAACGAACTTTCCTCCATTAAGATGGGATCCAAAGTTGATGAGCTACAAACATCAGTGGGACTTAGTTAAAAATTACTTACTTAAAAATGTTGGATTAAAATTACTTACTTAAAAAAATAAAAATTACTTACTTAAAAATGTTGGATTACAAACGAGCAGATACATGAGATGTGATAATCTAGAATGTACTGCATAGAGAGGATTTCTTCTATCACAGCCACTGAATTCAAACAACATTCAGTTTTTTACACTGTTTTATTCCTTTGTTTTGTATTGATTTCCCTCTTCTTCCATTTTAATCATGGTACTTCTCTTTTAGTCAAACCTCAAATCATGCCCCAGAACAACACCTGTTTTATCAGCTGTCAGAAATACCCTTCTCCTGAGGGCACAAAACGACCCACCGAAGAATTTTTAGAATCCAATCATGGAGTCACAAGCTTTTATGCAGCAAACACAATCCTGATGTTACATTTTCCTATGAGTTATTTTATATATATTTTTTTATGGGGAAAGCATTTAATTTTCTGAATTCCCAACACTTAATTTTAATCTCCTTATTTTAAAGTAAAAGTCTAATTTTCAATTAGTCAGTATCAGTAGATAGCATTCATTTACCATTTTTGATAATGGAAGCACTCAGCAATTCTGTGTCACATCGTTTTTTCTAATATGTTTATTTTCTTTGGATTTAACAACACCTTTCCTTCAACCACTTCTTAAAAAATCTGAAACAAACTGGAACCCTTCCTTCAACCACATATCTGTGCCTACCCACAGTCCAGCAAAAATAAGACAGCATGGCTGAGAGACTTATGCTCTGCCAGGAGGACCTTTCCAACATTACACAGGCACTATTTTCGAATTATTTTTATTTATTTTAGAATCCTCCAAAAGCCCACAAACTTTCTTTATCAGGGATGCAAGTTCCAAATCCTAGGAGGTTTCAAGGAGAACACATAACCATTTTCTCCCCTCTCTCACTACAGTCATGTTCCACTTCCCAGTTCAAGTGGTCTTTATACCTAAAGGCCCTGAGACACATTTAAACAATTTGTCGAGGGCTGTAGGACTGAAATTCATGACTTACTGAGAGATAGGCTGTAGCCTTTCTGAAGATGTCTGAATTGTGAGAACGCAGCACAATCTATTTGGTTTTCAAGTAACCATCATTTTGTAAAGTAAACCTGACTCTCTTCAGTAGTATGACGGTTGATTTATCAGAACGTGTAAACATGTGAAGCTGAAATGCCAGATGTTTTAACCAAGTCAAGTGTCACGAAAACAGCTAATTCTTTAATGCGCATTTAAAATACTGGAAAAGAGGCATTTTTATTTGTATACTTACGGACACAAAATGGATAATCATAGAATCCATCAGCACAGCGTTCACAGTTTTCTCCCTGGAAATTCTGCTTACAGACACAGCGGCCAGACCCTTCCTCGCAGCCCTCTGCATGCTCCGAGTTACAACTGCAGGCTAAGTAAGTATCAGCAATTAGGCACTTTTTGGAAAATAGTTAATTTGCCTTTTACAGCAGTGCACAATGGCATTATAATAGTGTTTCCTTTGCAGTTGTGAATGTCTTATTATTTAAAGAATAAACATTTGCATACTGTTACATATTTTCCAAGTACTCTATATCACCAATTAATATTTGTGATATCCCTTAGAAGTAAGACCTATATTATTTTCTTAGAATGTTTATTTTCTTTTAATTTAGAAAGCTGCATGTTATTACTCCACAGCACTGCAGCAACTATCTTCTCTGTGGCTTCTGCTCACCTCTCTCCATGGTCTAGGCTAAGCACCACGCTCCATCCACCTTCCCTTACACACCACGTTCAACATTATGGCAGCACACCATGGCTTTGTTGGCTTCCCACTCATTCAATACCCAAACACAACAAACTGTGGCTTCCTCCTACCTGTCACAAGGCTCCTTCAGCCTGTTTGTAATTCAACTGTTATCTCTTACCTATACTCAGTTCTTCTTTTTTAAATGTTATATTAGTAATTATCCTATTGCATTATTTATTAGTTGTTAGGTTTGGCACTGCATAAAATAGGAGTAGTGAACCTCGTGACCTTTTGAGCTATAGAATAAAATTTTCAAGTGACTAAGAGCCAAAGGATACCTCAAATGTACATCAGAGAGCTAAGAGAAGCAAGGTCATGAGGGTAGGATAGGAGAGTGGCTTCTTATAGGTCATGCCAGCTGACTGTGGGGTGTGTAGCAACACCCCAGGCTTACGTGATCCTATGTCCTCAGCAGCCTTTTCTGGCTTACTTCCTCCTACTGTCCTACTGCTGGTCTAAAGCTTCAGGCTCATATGACACATAAGTTGAGAAAAAGGGGTCTAAAAGGGTCTAAAGCAATACAGAAAGTCATTTGCAGTTGTTCTCCAACATCTTTTAGCCACTCTTTCATTTTTTCTCCCCAAAAGAGGCACCCCATGCCTTGATTATAGCCAAGAAAACCCCAAGCCACCACCATGAGAAGATACTTAACAGAGAAGGACTCACGTATACAGCCGTCAGGAGCTCTTGCTGGAACACCATAAGGACGATAGTAACCTTTTGCACACCTCTCACAGTTAATACCAGCTGTGTTATGCTGTGCCAAATAAAACAAAAGGAGAATATGAGATAAAAAGGGGAACTTGGAAGAATTAAGAAACAATAACATCCTTTACACTGTTTCTATATACAACTTAAAAAGGCTCAGCACAGGAAAAAAATGGCATATGACTGCAGTAAAGACAGCATTCATCATTTGCTGTTCTTTAACCACCTGTTCTCTAAGGATTTCTGAATCATGGTATTCTCACATAAAGCAGCTGAATTTTATCTTTAAAGCATTATAAAAAAGAGCTATTTTAATAAAAAAATTAAATCTAGGAAAAAAAATCTCTTTATCACATGATATTTATCTCTTTTTATGCTGCTTTCTTATCATAATGTATACATCGTTCAGGCAACTGCATCATAAATTTTTCTTCATACTGTATATTATGTTTTGGATACCCTATGTCTAAGAACAGCAACATCAAAATAAACCAAAACCTGGTCAGTGAGGTCAGCACGCACAAAACAGATCTTCCATTAGAAAAGCATATGTCTCCGTAAACATGTGTTTTAGACACACAGAAAAAAATATCGTAAGTAACTTGAACTACAGCAAAAATAGGTAACTTCCCTGTGAACACAGTACAGGATGTATTTCAACTCGTGTAGTAAAGGTCTCCTCTGTGGTGGGGGCGGCAGGAGCGTGCAGCAGCAATGGCATTCACCAGTTGAGTAAATCAGGGTCACGAGGCATCCTGGTGAGCTCATAGTCTCGTGAGCAGGGAACCAGAGGGTGAAGCTTTGCCCTGGAGCAACCAAAGCAGCTTCCCCCAGCCCCTGCTTGCTGTTTAGTTCCTCCTTAGGGAGTGTTGCAATTCAGGGCTGAGCAGGGACCCGGCATTTAATGGAGGGGCTGGTGGGGTTGTTCATGAGCAGTGCACCCAGGACGCTGCTGGGGCTGCTGCTTGTGGTTGGCGCTCTCAGGTTGCGCAGCAGCTTTGGGTTCTGCTTGCAGCTCTGCCAGGAGCCTCCTCTAGTATCTTCAGATCTGAACTACTGCTGGGAAAGGCTGACGCCAGATCAGGGAAGGTGATGCTCAAATCACACAGCAGACGGAGACGCAGTAGTTGTTGCAGCACTTAGCGTGGCAGGAGCAGCAGCTCTGCTCAAGACTGTGTAGGGCTACTTGGAGATTGTGCAGCAATGGTCTCAACAGATTGCAGGGCACATTCTTTGGAGATTCCTGGTGTTAACTCCAGTGGCACGTCAGAGGCCACACCCCAAACAGAGCTCTAGGAGGTGGATGTCCAGGTCTGGGTCTGCAGAGGATAACTGGGCCTCTCCCTGGGGCTTGGGGCAGGTGATGAACCTGTGCAGAGCTTGCGAGTAAGGATCATAGGACAGACCAGCACAGCTGATATTGCAGTAGGTGTGTCTTACAGACCACCTCAACAAGAAGGCAAATGAAGCCTTCTTTAGGGAGCTAGAGAAAGCTTTGGTACTCGAGGATGACTTTAATCACCTCAATATCTGCCAGAAGGGCAAAGCAGATTTTGGCTTGTTCAGGTATCTGTTTGGCAAGATCCTGTGTGAAACTGCCCCGGAGGGGAAAAGGGACCAGGAGAGCTAGTTGATTCTCATGGACAGCCTCCTTGGAACAAGAACAGTTTATTCCAACGTGCAGGAAGTCAAGCAAGCATGGCAGAAGGCCAGCATGGATAAATACAAAGCTCCTGTTGACCTCAAACTCTAAAAGAAAGTACACAGAAGGTGGAAGCAGGGACAGGCTACTTGGTGGCAATAGGAAGACATTGCCCACACATGTAAGAGTGGAGTTAGGAAAGCCTAAGCTTAGCTGGAGTTAAAACTAGCAAGGGAGGTGAAGTGCAAAAAGAAAGGTTTCTAGAAGTGTATCAGCAGCAAAAGAACAGCTAACGGGCGTAGGGGCCCGTAGCTCAGTGGGGAAGGAGTTCCAGTGAACAAATCAGCTTAGAACACATGAAGGACAGGAAGGTGCTTGGACGTATTCAACATAAATTTACCTAGGGCAAAGTATGCCTCATCAACCTCACTGCTCTCTGCGATAAGACGACTGGTGCTGTGGACAAGGGGCGGGCAGAGCCACCAAGATAGTGAGGGAATGAAGCACATGACATTAAAGAAGAGGCTGAGACAGCTGGCTCTCTTCAGCATTAAGAAGAGAAGGGAGAACTTATTGCTATCTACAACTACCTGATCAGAGGATACAGAGGGGATGGAGCCACACTCTTCTCATAGGTGCATAGCAATAGGATGAGAGGCAACAGGCATGGATTGGAATGTGGAAAATTCTGATTAGGTATTAGGGAAAAAATTTATCATGAAGGTGGTCAAGCACTGAAACAGGTTGCCATAAGTGGTTGTGGCATCTCTGTCCTTGGAGGTGTTCAAGGCTTGACTGAACAAGTCCCTGAGCAACCTGATCTAATTAGACCTGCTCTGAGTAGGGGGTTGGACTATGTGATTTCCAGAGCTCCCTTATTATTAGACTCTGAAGAAACTGAATCTATCTTTGTATGCAACATTTCATTTCTATCACTTCTTTGTTCAGGCATCCATTCCCAACACTTTTTTCTCTGACACAAACAGAAAAAGTAAATTAACATCCATGTGCTTTATCCATGAAAACAATGCTATAATTAGATTTATGGTAAACTCATTTAATCCAGCATAACTTCCACAAAATTAGGTTACAAACAATTAATACCAGTCATATAACCAGGACTCATAGATTTAGATCAATTTTGCTCTTTTCTATCCTGGAAGCAGTATAAGAGAAATGTTCTTTCATGAGCAAAGAGCCGACAGGAAAGACCAACGTGATAAATCTTACCAGACTGCATGAACAAAGTTCTGCACAGAAACGACAGTTGGAAGACAAAGAACATTTCTTCTACTCATGCTAGTAAAAATAACTCTACTTTCTTCTGACTGCCGTTTGGACAATATCTGATTATATTGTGGCAATAAGATGGAAAACATACCCTATGAATTTTACTGGATATTTCCTTTTTTTTTTTTTTTTCTTAAATACAGCTATATTTTTAAATGCACAGTATGGTAATATATAAATCATGATGCATAGGTTTCATAGGAACATAGGCTCGATGATAATTTTCCCTCTGACTTACGTTCTGGTCAGCTGCTAGTCGTAATACTTCAGATAACTTGACAACAAAAGGAAGACAGACTTCCAAATAAGACTGGCTGTATTTAACCCTGAGATCACTGAACCAATGAATAATTTAGGTTGTAAGGGACCTCAGGAGGTCAGGTGGTTCAGTCCCACTCAAAGCAGAGATAAGTCCAAGATTAGATCAAATTGATCAGAGCCTTGTATGATCTTTCCTGATAGTAATTAGCCAGAGTAGAACAAAAGTTACTCAGCATGAGAGACATTCTTTCTCTTCCCAATAACATATTATTCGTTAATGACAGGTACAGTGTAAAGTCTCTGACTCCAAGTTTACATTTGTTGATTCAGTCAAACCAAGCCTCTAAGACAGTTAAGGGGCAGGAGCACGTGGCATGTAAGGAGAAACTGAGGGAATGGCTTGGCTTGCTTGGAGAAGAGATGATCAAGGGGCATAGGGGTGTCTAATGGCAGTTTTCCACTGTCTAAGAGGGGGTTACACAGAAGAGAGAGGCGACTCTTCTCAGACATGCACAGCAAAAGGGCAAAAGCCAACTGTCGCAAGTTGCAATTGAGGAAATTCCTGCTAAACAGTAACAAAAATTTCTTTACTGTGAGAGTGATTAAGTGCTGTAAAAAATAACCCAGAGTCTCTGTCATTTCCATCCTCGGAAATTTTCAGAACTCAACTGGACATTTCCCTTTGCAACCTGACATAACTTCGCATCTAGCTTTGGTTTGAGCAGAGCAGTAGCCTAGATGACTTCCAGCGGTCCCTTCTATGATTCTGTGCTTTTTCAATACCTATAAGCTTCCTTCTTGGTATAGCCTATGCCCTCCTTTAATCCTGCTGATGAGGGAGAGCCCTCTGTGTTTTGCTGCGGTAAGGAACCAGCTGGCTTGAGCTGGAATTTTATTTGGTTAATTTTACTTCCATCCATTAAGCAGGGAAATGGCAGAGTTTGTAATAACAGGAAAGGGAATTTCTGTAGTTCATTTAATTGTTGCATCATGTGGCTTTATTTGAATCACGCAGGACTGAGCATAAATCCAATTTATATGTGTCTTTTATACACTAACAAGCAATGTTGTACAGTGTAAATTATTTCCAGACACGTTTTTCCCTGCTTTGAGTACAAGTAACACCACCAGAGAAATGGAGCTATCTAGGCTGGTCAGCCTCCAAACTATCGGTGAGGACACAGTCCCACTTCAGTAGCCCTTCTTCAAATGTCATTTGTTTAAACTGACCAAAATAACCTGTTTACCTGGCAGTTAATGCAAACTCCTCCACCTTCATAATGCCCATGGATGTTTAAACTTTCCCGATGCTCATCAACGTCAGCATCGTAGTAGCAATCACTGGCATGTCCATGGCAATTGCAGGCTGAAAAAGTAATATTCCAAGTCAGCTTTCATTATAATGCTGGAATTCAATAACGTAGCAGAGGTGAAAAAGAAGCTTAGATTTTTTATGTATACATACACTCAGGTAGGTTGTAGTATGATCAAATACACATATTTACCTATTAACAACTGGATTTTCACACCAGAAACATGGTAAGATCGTCTAGATATGAAGAAAACATGTGCTACTAGGCTTATCAGAGGAGGCAACAGTTGTACTATCTCAAAACAATATATTTATGCTTAAATGCAGAACTAGGAAGCTCCAGAAGAATGGTCTCAGCAGTTTTTAAAAATTATCAAAAACATGTTCAAATGTTTATTCTATTTTTACATGTCCAAAAATACATCTGGGCTGAAGCTGTGTGCACTAAACTTCTATTTAAAATAAATAATTATAGATAAGATATACACATTTGAATAAAAAGACCTACACCAAAGAACTCTCATACTCAGCCATAGATATAGATATACCAGCAGACTTGGCTATACATTTACCCAGCTGCTGTCTTCTGAACGGACAAGTTTTAAGTATGAGTTCATTCTACCTTCTGGGAACTGGGGATTCAAAAAGAAGTATGGTTTAAAGAAGTATGGTATGAACAACAGTAAAAACACCACCAATAATAATATATTATTATTATATATATTATTATTATTATTATATAGAAAAGGATAGAATTAGGTGACTGAGATAACTCATTTCCCCAGTTTATGGTTGTTTATAGTCTCAGCTGTGATAAATTTTACTTTGGGTGGTTTGCGTTTAGCTCCTTTCCTTTATTTTTCCCTTCTGTTAAGCCAAATAAAGGTAACAGCTGAACTCCCAGTGTCTCTGAATTTGTCTCTACATACATGTTCTGCTATACTTTTAACTCCTTCTAACAGATGTTAATATTGCAGTGCTCAGAAGAGATTGAGAGAGAGATACCTGTAAGGCTTTGCTTGCAGGCACATCAGTCTCACATATGTCTCAGTTTAGGAAGTTCACCTATTGAAAACATCTGAGATACAACCACTGATATGTCCGCTTGTGGCCTTGTACATGCACCAGCTGGCTTCACCAATCTCCTTACATTGCCGTGGGAGACTTAAATCCCACAAAGTCTTTGCTGCTTTTCCTCTGGCAAAAAGGCCTATCAATATAAATCCCAGAGCCAGCCCAATGTTTGTGCCTTGCTTGCAGAAAAGAATTAACCTGAAAAATAGCTCCACATTTTGAATAGTTCCTGCAAATAAAGTTTGAGTAAAGGGTGATGGATTCACCCAGAAAATAATTTATCTAATTTTCTAGAAATCAGTGATGTGTATCTCATAATCTTCCCATCTTAGTTAAAACGAATCTCTTCCCGTTGGTCATGTAAAGCTCTGCCTGTCTTCACTGAAATCTTCCAGAACTATAATATAAATCTGAGTAGGAACCAACCATAGTAGCAAGCAAACAGAGTAAGTCAAAAGGCAGGACCATGGCTTTGCCATAAACTCATTCTATGTCCTTTTTTTCCTGGTCTGATCTTCTATTCTCATTAGAAAGGAACAACAGGAATCTTTTGAAAGAATACAGAAAGCAAAAAAGGCTCCCCCAAGCATCTGGGTGCTAGGTGTGCTTTTAATTACAGCTGTTCCAGCACTCCAGGGAAACCTTCCCAAGAAATTCCTGAAGTTTTGACTTTATGAAGCTATGAATTCATGTTTAGGGAAATCCTCCCTTCATCTGGACCAGAGGATAAGATATTCTGGAAGGCGATGGGTTCCTGAAAGCACCTCAAAACAGAAGCTAAAGGCCCTGGCCCTACCTGCTTCACAATGAGGGAAGCCTATGGGAAGTAATCCTTCCAAACTCTATTCCAAGTACCTGGCACAACTGGGAGCACACCTTAGGGACAACTGATTCTCCACAGCTTGCTATGCAATTGTACAGACAAGAGAAGCGAAAGTGGATCGTTCCCTGTATCTCCTCTATGTCTTTATATCTGAACAGCTTTGGACAAGGAAGCCTTTTCCTAGAAACTACCAACAACACAGCTGCGGTTGTGGCCTTCCACCAGGTTCCCTTATGGTCTGCTGACAGGAACCAGACAGGTTGAGACTGGGTTCCCTGGCCAGGTTGTAATAGCCTGTGGAGGTCTTTGAGGTTTTTTATTCATATAATTCTTTGAGAAAATAAAACATTGCACAAATGAGATGCTGGTTCAAGATACTAAGTCAGAAAAGGAAAGAAGAGAACATCCAAAAAACCCCAAAAACAATTTACAATGTAAATAAAAGCTCCTTGCCTCTAGGGCCAAACCATCTGTGACATGCAGCTCACAAGTGTATCTTCTAATAGCAACAGGAAATTATTTGCTCTGATTATAGTAATAGCATTTTCTCTCACAGGGGAATAGCAACCCCTTCTACCTCACCAAGCATCTTTATGACTTTGGGCCATTTGCTGACCCTTACAGTACTGGGAAACTCATAGCAAGAGGTTGGGCTTACCCCTACAAGCTCCCACCAATCTCTTTCAATCAGTTTCTCTAAAGGGACCTCAGGCTTCTGGGAAGCTTAATGAGGTTGCTTTAATTCCTTCACTACTGGCTGCCAGGAAAAGAGGTCTGCACCTGGCAAATGCTCTCAACAAATCACCTCAAACTGCTTTGAGCAATCCATACTAAAAAGGGTATTTTTTCAGAGGTAGTTAGAAGCAAAGTTGTTTTGGCTCAGAGTCTTGTAGATGATTTTCTATAAACTCATTCTTTAAAAAACATGACATTATTTATGCTCTTTGTCTATCTCTTTCCTGGCAGAAGATGTTTTCCTTTCAAAGAGGAGAATTTAAATGAGGTTTCAAATATTGTCCAAAAATTGTGTCCCAACATGCCTATCTCCTATCAAAGGTTTTAATCATCTTCCTCCCCTGCTCCCAACGCTCAGTCTTAGTACTGCAGTTTTGATTAAACAAGCCATCTCTTTATTCCTCAAACTAATTATATAGGTACATCTCTTTGGCTCTCAGATAAGGTTCCCCTGTTAACGGTTTGTACCCACTGGCTACGCCGTTCTCAGGAAAGGCAGACGAGGAAAATAAATTAGACCAGACACAAAGGAAACTGCGGGCTGCCAACACATTTGCTCAGAATAGGACGTGCACAGAGATGGCAAGACTATCTGTACCACGCTTGCTGGTTTCTGGCCAGAAGGATGCAAAACACCCATGTGTGACAGTACGTACCCCTCCACCAAAAGGAGGTCCGTGCGGTCATTTTCTTTAACAAAAGAATGAAACACAGGGGAGGTGGGAGAAAGGTCAGTGGGCCTCTCCAGCTTGACTACTCAGTCTGTGGGGCTAAAGCACTCCAGAATTCCCAACCTCGGGAAGGGGTGCAATTGTGGAATTGCCCAGACTCCCCACCAGGAACGCCTTTGTTCCCGCTTACGTACGGTCAGCGAGGGGCAACCATCAGCAGGAGAATGAAGGGCAGTGCAAACGCCTGTAAGCAGTGGCAGCCTTAAGCAATCTCTCTGCATCCTGAACACCAAGAAGCTGGGTGATGGGGAGGCAAATTCTGAAGTTGTACAAGATGCCCATAGTCTCTGCTGTGCTAGTGCGGATCCACAGTCTGTCAGCAGACAGCTATGACTGGGGAGAGATGTTGACTCAATGTACTACAAGAACGCTTCCACTTTTCTTATGCAATATTCTCACATGAATGACTGTTTTCATTGTTTAATAAGAGAGAATATAAATAATATTCACTGCATCATCTGTTCCTTATTGCTGTATGGAAAGAATTTTCTCAGTAAAGAAAAAAGGTGTTAAAACATGCAGTGTGCTAGTTATTCTCCATGAACATGTGTTCTATGGCTAATTCCCACCCACTACTCAATGTCCCTTTTAACCTAGCATCTTTTAGGCTACTCACGTTCGCATATATTTGTGCTCCCAGCTGTTGCAGGTTGCCACTGTTTCTGATTATATCCAGGGCAGCAGTGATCACAGGTTTCCCCACAAGTGTTATGCTGACATTCACACTGAAACCTACAGAAATTAAAGCCTCTTATTATACCAAAGCTGGATTTAAAGTTTTTTTCCTCATTTTCTTACAGTCCAAGACTTATACATAGTGTGAAAAGGACAGGACATAAGCTCACATGTAAAGAGGTCAAACAGTAATACCAGAACATTTTTGAACTTTCCTAAAATTCTTCATGACTGATTACTTTAATCATGTGATTATGAGTTTATTAGCACAGATTACTTATAGAGAACATTTATAATTGAATTCAATAGACTGGATTATGAAACTTTATTCTAGAATATTAAATCAAGATGACATATAGCAGTTTAGGATGTATCCCATTTTAGCTTCATTCCAAGGCTCAAGCTTGTTGACCTACAGTAAATCAAAATATTTATCACCTTTATATGTATGCCTTCATAATTTTTTCATTATGCTTTGTTTACAATAATTTTATTAGTTATCTTATTATTTTTAAAATAGTGCACACTATTCATCAAGAAAATGTAGCTCATATTTATTTTGATTTAGTTGAACAGCCTACTTAAAGGGCAGGCTCTCATTATGAGCTAGGTCTTACTGTCATGCATAGTAACTGAATCCCTGGAGGAACAAAGACCATGAGACTGGAGGGGCCTTTTCCAACCTTCCTCTCTTATCTGTGTAGTCTAATAACCAAGGGGCAATAAAATTTTCGAGTATAACCATCCTATTCCCACAGATTTTACACCTTCTGTACTTACTTTTCTCTAGCATAGACATCTGGAAAGGAGGCACCCATCTGCCCAGCTACTCTTCATTAAAACACAACTGAAAATATTGCATTGTCCTGATAAAAGTTTCTTTCAATGCCATCATGGATAAAAGCAACAGCTGGTTTAAACCAGGCTTTTAAAATATGTTTTAGATGGCCTGATTATCCACAGTCACTTCCCTATAGCGGATGAGCCGAGGAGCCTGATCTAACTTGTTGTGAAATCAATATGGAGATCACAAAATTCACAGGGAAAGGGAACTTCACAGGGAAAGGGAATAGTTCATTCAGTTTGGTTTTATTTTTTCTAGTAATGATCGAAAGCCATTGGATCTTGGCTGAGCTCAGTTATAATGCTCAATATCTCCAGGAAGTTAACTTTGTTCTTGAGTTGGGCTTCTAATTCCTCCTGCTGGAAGGTGATATCTACCCATGTTTTCCAAAAAGAACTAAGGGTTTCTAAGAAATTATTCAATCTGCCAAACTCTTATTTCAATTAAAAAGAAAAATCTAAGTAAAGACGTTTTATTATTATATTTCACATACAAAACTATTGACATGTTTTCTTGTCAATCATTAGCAGATTCTAGTTTTTTAAATATAATAAAAAATCCCTGTAGGACTATATCATTCTATAATAAAAAAGGTCATTTGAAAACATTCATGTATTGTTTTTCTCATATTAAATTAATGTTATGCTTAGTTTACTTACTGGTATTGGCTTTCAGCACTCTTTGCATTGCATACTTCAGCATGGCCATGGCAAACACATCGACCACCAATACTGATGTCCTTTATACTGTAGTAATACTGTGGAACAAGCACAAGAAGTACGTATAGGTCTTTCCTTACTTGTATTATGTCAGAAATATCAACATCAGATTGTTAAATCTTGCTTATCAGAATTTTAAAGGCAGATCTTTACAAAAGACCAAAGTCAGGCAGCCAGCAGTCAAACCTCTGTTGATGTCTGTGTCTCAGTATAAGTACCAGCAAATCAAAGTCAGTACCCATGGGGTGCCTGATAGCAACAGGCTTGTGCAGCTCACACTAAATGCATATTGCTGTAGATCTCCTTTCCCCAGCAGCTACACAGCCGCTAGTGCCCAAGCCCAAAGCTTGTTCAAAGCCAGCCTGAGGCTGAAGTTGTAAAGTATCGTCAAAGCATCAATTTGTAGGTGTAAGTAAAAAAAGTTTTACTGTAAGTAAAACTTTCAAGTAAAAACTTTAAAGTAAAAGCTTTCGGTGTTCTCAGCACAGCTAGAAATGATCACTGTGACTCTTGCCAACGTATTTGACAATGGTTTTTGGTATAAGAGTCTTCACAATCCAGTCTATAGTTTCACACAGCTTTGCAGGGCTACGCTTCACTACTAACAGTAATTGTACTGTCACTGGCCAGTAATAAGCCGAATTAGCAATAGGCCAAAACAATTAATAGGCCAAACTGCCACAGTGTAGACATAAAATATACTCTATATAATTCAGTGTGTCATGAACTCAAAACATTAACAGGGGAAGCCAGGCAGTTACTTGGATAGGAGAGCAGAACTGGTCTGGTTTTCATCTGTTTCTACAATAAGTTTAACACACAGATTTTCCTTAAGAATATTAACTATTTCCTAGACTTGCAAGGTCGCTACAATAAAAACTTGTGCTCTTTTTTATAAATTTAATAAAATACTTGATATTTCATTCATCTATCCTACATCCCATAGCTATGATATCAGAAGTTCCTTACACTAAAGCTGTGCTGCTTGCCAAGTAAACTAAATACTGCATTTACATCTGCCTGTGAGCAACATCTTAAAATTTACTTAAGACAATAAAAGTACTTAATAGGAGTGCTGTCAAGTGACTGGAATGTTTTTTATGTTTTTCGATGCAGAAACCCTCACACACATTTGTGCAGTGCTTCACCCCAGGGTTTCCTCCAATTGTTACCAAATCTTCATTTTAAATCAAAAGTTTAAAAATAACAATAAAATACGAAGTCTGCAAACTCTCTAAGTATATGAATTTCTATGTGGTGTACCCTTAAGGGAGCTGAATTTCCTTACATTTCCCCACTGAATGGGGGCGGGACTTTGGCTTTCAAGCTTTTGGATAGCCCAAAATCTACTGAAAACACCTAGGCATCTCAAACGATTTGCGGAAAGATAGTAACTTTCGAGTATGTCCTTTGATTCTTGCTCCCTCAGAAACTCAGCTACTGTTTCCTGAAAATCATTTTTTGAATAAATAAGGGAAAGTAGTGTCAAAAAAAGTTGAAGATATTTAGTTCCTCAGTTCTGCGTAAGATAGTTTAGAAGATTTCCGTTTTGGCTCATTATAGTTGCCATGATGCACCCAACTTCCTTCCATGTTTGAAAACAGGGAAAGAAGATGGTCTGTAACAAAATCATCAATCATTATTTCCCCTCCATAAATCTGTGCTGACCCAGTTACCTTCTTGTCTCAAATAAACTTGGAGAAAATATGGGGATTTAAAGGTGGGTCACTGTAAATTTCAACTGTTAGGGTGCTGCAAACTTAAAACATTCAGATAATTTTTTGGTCTCTAACATGCTGAACACGATTATGGAGTATATCTTGGCAAAAACAGTACTTACTCTACGGGTTACAGTGGGGTCTCGTTGAGCTTTCGATATCAAGTGTCCAAGAAGCGTATTAGTTCTGAGAAAATGAAGGCGGATGTTTGTTGCTTTTGTGAATTCTCGAAGACTGGGGGAATAAGTGAAGTTTTTTGCTCCTGGGCGGCCATTTACCAAAGATACTACAATCTAACAAAGAAGTAAGCACATTTTTGTTAAAATATATCAACTGCAAGTGTCAGTAGTGTCACAGAGCAAAATTCATAAAAGAATCCAAAAACTTACTATTGTTTCTGAGCATATTTGCAGTAACAACTACACATTTCATACTGAAGCCAGGACATTGGGAAAAATAGTTTTGTTAGTCTTGGACCCTCCTGAATTCTCATTCCCCATATGGCACATTGGAAAAAAAAGTGCCTCTATCTGTTTCAAAAACAGTAGCTATAACACACAAAAAGTACATGTTTTAATAGGAAAAAACAATAGGAATAGTTGCAAATAGTTATATTAACAGTTGATAGTGTCAATGGGAGTTTTTCTTGAGTAAAAACATCAGGTTTTGGCTCCTTACCAAAGCACATTTATTTTTGGGTTAAGGCACAAACATTCCTGGAAAATATTATTGTTACCAGGTCCAGTGCCTGCAAGCGTATTAATGGTCTTTTGGAAGAAAGTACACAGTGTTGCTTTATAAAATCCCCTCACATGAAAGCAGGTTTATCTGACTTTCAAAACAAGGGCTCCGGTACTTTTTTATTTTTTAAAGAAACGGATGTCAGCAGCCTAGCAATCATGATTCTCTATTAAATTAACAATCCAGTGTGCGTGTACAGGACTGAGTAAGAGACTTTCAATTATTTATAATTGACCAGATAACAGATTTCTATTTTCAAACAGCTGCTGTACTCCGAAGCACATAACAAGGGAATGGTGACGGTTCTGACTGCAGCACAATTCCTTTAGGAAAAGTCATACAGCACATAATAGGAGATGGCACCAGCAGTGTTCTTCTATGGAAATTATTCTTTACAATATTTTATTAGGAAAATTTTACAATTATGTTAATAAACAAATTCTACTTTCATATGAAACTACAACCCCAGATCCATATGCTCAAAACTCTGGATAACTCTTGAGGAGTTCAGACCTGGTTTCTAACCACATGAGGCATAAAAGGAGAATGTCAGCAGGAGCCATCAGCACAGCCAAGAGTTTAACATTCGTTCAGATAACACAAGCCACACTTCTGCCTAGCAAGGAATAATGGCTAAAATCAGAGCAACATTTTCCAAACACATGTATTACATTATAAACATGTAGCATTTTACATATTCTTTTCTTAAATAGCTACTTATTTGTGAATGGTAAATACCTGTTTCTACAACCTTTACTCCCATGAGCAATTCTGATGCAGTAAGTTCTGCTATGTACATTGGAAGTGTTCAGAAAATGTGGTCAACACCTTCAAATGCACATGGCTAAAGTGAGGTACCTAAATCATGATAAAAATCAACACAGGTGGCTCTGAGCAGCCCCTACCCCCCCTAGGGAATGGTGAAAGTTAGGAGGAGCCAGCTCACGCCTCAAAAATCTCACCAGCTACTTAAGTGCTTGGTTATGGACTTATTAATGTAGATTCAAGCAGTCATAGCTGAAAAATTACTTCCAGTTCTAGGTTTTTATTGAAACAGCAAACTTCTGAAACCGATGCTGTTTGCTTCCAGTGTGACACATTACTTTTCTAAAAGCACTTACCTCTCCGTTTTCAAGAGGCAGAATGCGAGAGTACTCTGTGGTGCAAAGGACATCGCTGTCCCTCCTCACCTGAAGATTAGCTTCCTTTCCAAAGCGCTCCAAGCAATCTGCTTTGGAGTCTAGTCAAGTGAGAACAAAATTATTTTTAAATGTGAAAATAAACACTATAGTTCTAATGTAAATTAATGAAGAAGCATCCCCTGTGCTTTCAGGTAAATTCTCCCCCGTAATTGAATAATAACAATGATTGTGTCGCTCAGCACAGAAAACTGGAAATTCCTCAAAAGAAATAATTTCTCATCCTAAGCAATTCAGTGGTGCCTGACAAGACATGGCACAATATTTCTCATATCATCACAAAAAAAGCTGTACATGTACTCCAAGGTTTTGCATTTGTATTTCACTTTGATTTTTGCAAGGAACTCTGGGGTCCCATGGGATGAAGGACACCATAGTTCTGACATACACAAAAACCAAGACAAACAAAACAAAACAAAAATTCCCAACAGACTGAAAAATATTCATCTGCTGAGTTACACTTTCAAAATATTATACTCATTTTTAGTTACACTCTTGTCACTAATTTATTGTGGATAACTAAGACAAGAGAAATGTATTTGACATTCACTGTCTTCACTGCAGTTGAAATCTTTAGCAAGCCCCATGGTCTGATTTTCCTGCTACTGGGCGAATGATTAAAGAAACCTGTCCACAAAAGAGCAGTGACACAAGGATTGATACTCACGAGCAAAATATTGCCAGGGAGTGTAAGTTCTTCCAAAGTCCACTGATCTTTCTAAGATCCAGAGATCTGGACGAGGAGAATTTGCAAACTTGATAAGGATATAGGCAACATGGAAGAGCTGGTAACAGAATATACATAGATCTTATCAGGAGCTTTTTGAACTCTATAAAAGTACCGCAATACTAAAATTATTGCCAATAAACACCTTTTCTTTAGTGTACAGTGAGGAGGTTATCCTCTGCAGTTCCATTCCAATTAAAATAACAGCCCAGTTTCTCAGCTGGCTACTTCACCTGGCAACGTGTTCCAATGCATTAAGAAAGCTGCAATAGGACTGTGTTAAATGCCATCTCTTACACTTCAGGACAGTTCTGTTTTCCACATGACTGATTGCTTGGGTGTGTTAAGGGTATAGTACTTAACCTTGAAAAGTTAGCATCACAACACATCATTGAACTAAGATACTTTTGCAGCATCCCAGTACATGTGTTGCATTCCAATCATGTAATTGTGCATGTAGTCAAGGAAAATCACAATGACATAAGAGAAAATGCACACACCCTTTACAGTGGGACTCCTTTTGTTGCATTTGATAGTAATCTAAGGCACCTGTTCCTTCACTTTAGGAATATTTCTAGATAATTTTGCCACCTGACAGACTTCCCAAGTAACAGAAGCAAGCCACCCCAGAGTTTTGTGGGTATCAAAAAACACAGGAGAGATTCTTATGACTGGTAGCTCATTCATTGTCTGAAAAAGCTCAAAGAGCTTCATCAGGTCAAGGTTCCCAAGACCAAGAGTCCATCTGGCTTCTTTGGGTGCTCATTGTGTATCATAGCGATAGACCACAGAGACAGAAAGCTCCCAAACACTAGAGCAAAAACGGATTTGACAAGAAAGGAGATCTTACTGTAAGCCTCTTGGGATAGTCCACAGTCATAAAAATCAGAACATCAGTAAAATTACCTCTACACAAAAGGCTGAACGCAGATTGATTCTACGAGTCATTTAGAATTTAAACACCACAACATGGATATGAGCTGTCAATAAAAGCGATCCGAGACTGAGGTACAGTCAATATTCAAGTGAAGCTGCACCAGAATTTCCCACTCAGCAACCTCAATTCAGAACCATCTGCTCGCAAGAGATTCTTACTTTGGTGGGGGAGGCAGGGAGTTACAGACAACAGTCTGTCAAGTAACTGTGGCCAGAGCCCTCACATCAAATACACCCATGCATTTTATCTTCGCTCAAACATCACAAATGTCATAACCCTGAAGCCAACACTTTGCACACGTTATTAGACTCCAAAACACAAGTGCGTACCAGCTCCCAAACACAAACTGGGAACAGCATCTGTTGCCATGCCTGGCCCATTCAGCTGCCAGCTAGGACCAATTCAATAGCTGTCATACCAGCTGGGGCCACCAAGAGCCAAATGCACATGGTGAACAATACAATGGAGCAGATACCTGGAAATATTTGTCCCTAACCGGTACTGCACATGCCACTCCCATGGCTGCACACACATTGCAGTCATAAGGCTGCATGCAGTCTCAATCTTCACGCATCTATTTCAGATATCAGCTTCTGAATATCAAAAGTATTCACAGAAGAGAGTAAAACCTTCTCATGGAGAAATGGGAGGAATTCAGGGACTTCATGATAATACTTCACATCCCAGAAATAAAAACTGAAGCTTTTTCATTGTGCATTCATTTAATACAGTATGTACAACACCTATCTGGGGCAACCGCCTGTTCTACACACACCAAGGCATCACTGCAGCAGGTGTCGTACCTTGAAATCTATTTCAGAAACTGTTGATTTGCTGAATGTTGCTTACCTAGGTCAGTGGAGAGATAACTGGGGAAAAAAAACCTTTTCATGTTAGTGTTGGAATTTACCCTGCCTGCTTAACACAGCCTGACAAGCACCAACTTCACCTCCTGATACTAAATTAGGTAACTAAAGAGCCAGACAGTATCTACATATGGAAAATTACTTACTAGACAACAGTACTGAGCAAAGTCAGTGGCAGCCATTCGGTTGACAGAACCATGACAGAACCCAGAACAATGCACAATGACTGCACAGGTGGAGTAATGCCCTTAAATTACCTACGGAAAATCTCTACACTGATTGTCAGAAATAGGTGAATACTTTGGGGACTGTGGCAAGATTTGCTCTTACTGAGTTTCTGATACTCTTTGCCTAAGTAACTTCCACTACGTGACTGGCAAGTTTCAGAGTAGGGATATTGGCCATACAGACAATACATGTCATCCAGATGGCCATTCAATGTGAAGACTGATATCCTCCCAGGAAAGCATAATAGTTCTGAAATTCCTAAAAAAAAGTGTTTCATGTTCTTGCTTTTGGCCAGCTGAATCTCTCAAGGGGCATTGTCCTGTTCAAATCAGGTTCGCACTGGACAGGCAACTGCCTATCCTTTAATAGTCTTGCTTCCCCTGTTTTAAGGTCTTTGGGAGTCCCATCCTTACATGCATGTTAACAAGTATGGATAACACTCTGTGAGTTGATTGATACAGATTTAATCAAGTCAAATGGTTTAGAAAGCTCAAGAGGAAACAAAGAAAGCGTATAGAAAAGGTCCTGCCTTCTCCAGGGCCCCATTGCTTGTAGTCATGTTGTGGAATTATTACAACAATGACCTTCTACCTATTCTCCAAAAAACCAGATGACATCTGCTTCAGCTTGTCATACAGTTACTATATTCTTTTACTCAGATGCTACTCAAAGTGCTGACACAGCCAGTCTCATCTCGTCTCTCATAACAGGTGATACCTTCTCATAAGCATGAGCAAAATAGTAGCAGTGAATTCCATTTCCACAGTGCTTCCACACTGCTGAAGTAATATGAGACATGCTCACTTACACATCAGTGTCACCCTGGGCTATGACCTTTCATAAGCATCTAAAGTGGCCAAAATGAAGGCACACAATAGTAAAACAGCTGAATAAGCATGTGGTACCCGTCAAACACCTGTATGCCACATCTGCTATGCAGCTGTGGACTTTGCCTAAACCTATGACTACTCAATGTGTGTGAAGTTGAAGTACTGTCCAATATGTGTACTGTATCAGGAATCCTCCAACACACTCCTCTACCAAGTCTGCCAGTGCAAGAACTGTCTCTCAGCACCACACTTTGCATACTTCCATGCAAACCACAAAATGGAAGAAAAAATGTATGGCAACTTCAAACTATTGTTGCATATATGAAAACCTTCAATTCACATGCAGCTCACCTTACATCTCACAGTCTGAAATACTGCATGGGTTTGTACAGTCACATTTGGAAAGGGGAAAGGGATAGGGCTTAGTGTTAGTTCATGACAATATATAACCAAAACTTAGTCACCAACCCTATCTGTCCTGGTCATGACTTCATACAGGTGGCAATGATTTGGTCCTGACCTGGATCAAGGATGCAGAATAGCACCTGAAAATCTGAATTGCCACTATGGTTCAATACTGACCAAGTTGATGAATGGTCTCTCTCCAGATCTGATGAGGCAACAGTGGAAGAAAAATAATCCTTGGCTTAGCAAATAAATCCTAGCTAAAGATAGAGGAGTAACTTTGCTGACAGAAGACCTAGAAAAGGAACCATTAAAAACAATTTTAATCACATATTCTAAGCTGGTATTTCACTAATTTAAATCTTGATCCCATTGCACTGACAGAAATAAGACCTACCCTGAAAAAAAGCATAATAAACTCAAAGCACTGTTTTTCTTCAGTCATTCAGTTTTGGGAAGCAAGTTTCTTCATTTTTGAAAAAATGTTTATTTGATTGCTTTTAAATCAAATTTCTTTCATTAAAAAACAACATTTTTTCAAAAGATGTGTTAAAAATGTAAGTAAGCATTAAAAAACCTGCTCTTTTGGTGCAATTCTATAATAGTAAAAAAGAAAGTTCACCAAAAAATCTGAACTATGGCTTAATCAAAATTCTGACAGGTTTCTTATATGAATAAAGAATTAAGTTTAAAAGTCAAAACAGTATTTTGTTTCCAGTAATGGAAACAATCCACTCTGGAAATGCATGCTTGAAAGAGGATGTATTCCAGTAAATGTCCCAAGACCACATCCTGCTGCAATCTAGCAGCATGGGTCAAACCTGATGGATTGTCAACAGCTGGAATTTAACTATTTCCATATTGATGTGGCTTTTTCCTGTTCACTCAAGTTTGTTCAGATTTGAAATGTTCTTGCAGGCAGTGGCCTTGAAGATTTATAAAAACCGGGATAAAATTTTACAAAATCATCCAGTAGAATGAGCAAAATATCTTGCTCATCTGAGAATGGAAATTATAATTCAGTTCTAGGAATTACCAATATTACATTATAAAGACAGAAAAATTTCTATAGAAGCCCTTATAGGTGAATTTAAAACTGTCGTAAAAGAGCTCATTTAAATTGAATGAGACTCACACTGTACCATTATCATTGATGATACAATATTCATGATCTCTAACAGCATGCATACTACTTATTTTAATCCAACCGAAAGAAAACTTCCTATGACCCATTGCATTCTCATGAGAATTCTAAAAATTACAATATCCATTAAAAATCTTTTCTCCGTTTCCTCCTTAAAAATTTAAACAAGTCTTTAAATAGAGGAATTTCCAAGATTTGTTTGAATCCTGAAATATATACACAAATGGAAGAAAGATATGCATATATAAAAGTATAGTATATTTTCCTCCATTCCTACCACCATAGACTCAATACAGAATACTAAAATACTGGAATGACTTGTTAGTTAAATGCTGGACATAAACTAGTACAAAAGAAAAACTCACTATGTTCTGAACAATCATCACGCTGTGTGCTGCACATGTAGCAAAGGATTGTTCTCCATTTTTGGCTCATGAAGAATAAAAATTCCTGGAGTGTAGTAAAAACAAGAACACAACTAGAGCCAGGTAGATCATCTATCATCTGAGGCATTCTATATATCTCAAGATGTGTTCAAAGAGATACCAACAACAATCTCTCTTCATGCAATCTGAATTGTAGAAATACGGAGAACAGCTGTTTCCAGCACGACAGTATTTCCTCAGACCGTATTAGCAGCTATATCTACACCACCAAAACTTCCCTCAACATAATATGACTGTTCTTCTAGACATCTGACATTATCTTGAATGTCACTGGGGTTGGCACTGCACATTATGCAGAAGACAGTGAGGTCCCTGCACTGAAGGACCTCTCTGAAAGATGCCCTGCAGTAGCAGACGCACAACCTTTCTCTACTTGCTGGATATCTTAGTAAAGAAAGTGAGAAAGAGGCAGAAATCTGATGATCACTCAGCACCTAAACTAAACTTCTCAGACAAGGACCAATGCAGGAATGGGATTCAAGGAAGTGTGAATCGTGCTTAGTGCCTGCTCCAGAACACCCCTTAGTGCCACTGATTTCACAGGGTTGGCATGTGCATGTCCATTAGTTTCTTAATGCAATGAAGCCTTAAGGTCTTAAGTATTGATTTTTCCTCGAAGACCGAGACATAAAATAACAATCTATTTAAATGAAATAAAAATCCCATGTATTCTGGTTAAAATGAAAGGCTTTGATTTCTTGTGGTTGCAAAGAGGTCAGCACCCCCTTTCTTCAATAACATCTCAGTAGGACTTGAGGCACCCTTGCAGATCCAGAGACTTACTAAAATACTCCTGACAGTATTTGGTAATTGCCAACAATGTATTTTGCGGATGAAACTGCAATATAAAAATGCCATCTGGAGAGAGCTGAACCAGCCTTTTTGACAGTTGCCAGCTACTCTTCTGGGTATGTAGAAAAGCAGCTATGGCAAAGGTGTAGAGAACGGCCCATGTGGGTAGTACCTGAGAGGCATTAGATCCACTGAATGTTTTCCATACAGTTTAACCACATACACGTATATACAGCAATGCTAACAGTGTGTAAACAGTGACCGGAGAGGCTCCCACTGCACAGCATGCTGAAGTCATTCCTTGCATGCCAGCTTCACAGTCTGGGGTGCAGAAGCCAAGAGTAACTGCAGGACTTCCAACATTGTACAGTTAGCACTGTACCTGTTGTATTCATACCACTTTTTTCATTTAACTAGCCCCTGACACTAAAAAGCTACACTTTTATTTAGTTATGTAAATCAGTGCCTGCAAATATGCCTCACTGACACATCTGGAGATGTTAAGTCTTTTCTCTATGACAGTCAATGGGCAGGACCAGAAGGGAGAAGCTCTCCACACTTCACAGGCACTATTCTGGAAAGAAGGAACACTTCCAGAAATGAAAGGGTAGTCCATTGTCCAGGCTCAATCAGTCCCTGGTCTTTTTGCCAAGGCTACAGGCAAATACATCAATGACTGTCAGTTACTATCCTAAAATTTCTGATGCAGCCACTTTTCCATTGGGATTTAGACAAAGACCAACTCAATGCTCATAATTATTTCTTACATATGGCCTATTTCTTCACAGAACACTGAAGCTATTCATATGGGAAAGGATTTGCACGATTCAGACCTCAGTTGTCCAGGAGATAAACATCCCCTTACGAGGGCTGCAGCGCAAAGTAAAAAGAAACACAGTAGTACTGTCAGCACTGGAAGGAAACACAGGGAAGTGTGGAGGGTTGGAGGCTATCAGCAGAGGTTCTGCTTTTACTATATTGAGTTGGAAGTGAGGTATTTAGGACAACATATCACAAAATTAAAGTAACATGTAGGAATGAGCATGGGAAGGGAGGTGGGAGAAGCAGTACAGACATGGACGGAGGTGAGATCAATGAGTAGGAACAAAGACCTTCCTAAAGGGATGCTGAAGAAGAACCAGAGGAAGACAGTGTCAGGAAAGTGAAGGAGAGCAAGACTTGCGAGATTTTTTTTCTTTATATTTTGAGAATAATACCAAATTAATACCAAAAGCACATTTTAAAGCCAATGACATAGATCTATTAATGCAAACATAAGAAAAAAAAATGCTGAGCCATTCAAAAGGTCTTTTTAATTAAAGCTTTAAGAAAACACAACACATTGACTACATCTTAAAGGATAACGTATGAACAAGAAAGGATGTATTTAGGGTATTTCCCTGATTAAGGCTGGCAGGTCAGCTCAGAATGAGCTGCTTGTAATGTGACTGAGGAATAAATGGAGCATGCATTACCTGATACAACTTTTAGAAACTTCTATCAGACAGCTGCTACTTGATCAGCTGAAGCTGTGTTAATCTAGAGTTCACAAGTAGATTCACCTTACTGGGGTATGAGCCAAAATCAACTAACTTCAAAGCACAGTGTTTTGTGGCATGATCCCAAATCAGCTTCCTGCACAAGCTGAAATACTCAGAACCAGAGTTCTCCAATACGAAGTAACACAAAATTCTCTGTGCTGTTAGCATCCCCATTTCTGGGTACTGCAGGGACAATATTGTACCTTCCCCAGACCTAAAAGCCCCTTTTCTCCCCAGTGTGAACCAAAACAGCAGAGCAGGGGTCAGTGCTGCTGCAGAGGCAGAGCTCTACAAGGATTCCAGAGGAAAGGCTTTGTCTCACTGCCGGGGCGGCTCTGTAGGACCGCAGAAGCCTTACGCAGTGGTTCTCATGCCCTAATATGTAGGAGTTCTCAGTGTTATTATAGAGGTTACACAATTCCACACCGGAGCTGGGTCTAATTTCAGGGTCAGCGGTAATATAAAGTCTTCAGTAGTCAAGCACAATGAACACAATGACTATCTTTGGAAGCGCAGTGAAATGCAGCGTATGATAAGTCTCCCACCGCCTTGACAGTTTCTCCCTACAGGAGAAGGGCCTACAGGACACTTGATATTTTACAGGATGACAGTTAAATTAACTGTAACTTCAGACACATTTTAAGAAATTATGTCAATCTTTTGTAAGTTAAGAACAATTGTTTTTAATAACAACAATTAGCCAAGGCTGATTAATATTCCCAACAACAAATATTGTTTGTAAAGCTATGGACATAAAGGATTGCTATCAAATATAAAAATTAAACCCATAAGAAATACCTACCATATAAAAGCAACTCAGAAGATTTGCCAAACTGTGAGGCTTTTTTACAAAATGTTTACATGCTTTAATTGGCAGATAACATAAAAGCATGACGTGCTCCACAGGCCATACCACTTATCTTAAATTGGTGCTTTACTTTCTCTCTCTCCCCAATAAAAGTACTACTTTGGACATTACATTCCACTGTGTGCCTTTAATTTACAACAGTGGCTAATAATATCGCTACATAAAAACTATTCAACGTATTGGTAAGCACAAGACTTCACTGAGCCTGGGTCTTTCAGCACTATATTATTGCCACAAAAGCACAGTAAAAAAAATTACACATAACTAAAAGCAACAATAAAATTTGTGTACTACACTTTTTGAAGTCCAACAGTTAGACATTTCTTTTTCATCATACACTATCATGCTATCCTGAACCTTCATCTTCTGAGACAGAGTTCAGAAAAATACCTGGGGGAGTACTACTGTAATATCTGCTGAGCATTAAGCAAGCCAAAGATGAGGGCACACCTGCTAAAATTAGGCAATCCAAAGAGTCAGAGGAAGGGCAATGAATGTCAGTCAGACATTCTGGATTCAGAATTTTAAAATATGTTGAAAACTACATTGGGAAAATCAGGACCAATTAAAGGAATAAATGAGACTTCATTTGATCCGAATATTTTAAACAAGTCAGGAATAGCCACAGTATAAGCAGGTACGTTAACAAGATGGAGAGACTGCCTCAGGGATCAACATTATAATTATTATTCAGAAGGACTGTGATTGATTAGAAATGTAACTATAGTACAGAAAGTCAGAAAGGGAAGTAAAGCAGGGCTTTTGCTTTAAAGTTTTTGCTTTTTCTCATATTACAAAGTACAGCAAAATGAGCATTTTTCTAGCGGAAAGATTTAACATCCTGAAGGGATTTTGTCTTTCAAAATCCCCCCCAGCCCTTGTGAAACAGAAGGAGCAGCAGGTGGGTGTTCTGTTACAACTCTGTGGTAATGAGCGCTCAAACTTCCATCATGGTGCAACTATTCAACTAAATATTGTCATCAGACCATGGCAAAAGGCTCCATTGGGACTTCGCTCTCAGTCTTAAAGATATAATGGCAGGAACGCAGTAAATCAAAAGCTTTTGACATTGCATTAAGTTCTGCTTCCTCTAATTGTGAATATTTGATGACCAACTTACAACTCAGTCATTGCTTCCCTGCACGCATACGTACCTTACTCTTTGTGATGTTTTGCATATGCAAAAACATTTCCATATTTTGTTTGCAGAAAAAGGTGCCTTGTGTCAAAAAGAACAGGACAACTACTTAGTGAGGAAAACTACACCCCTGCTATCTTTTAAATATTACAGCCTGTGGTTCTGCAAGGTATTTAGGCACACATGTAACTTCAAGAAGATTTATTTTTGCTTCATTTCAGATCGCTTGAGGAGGAATTGCATTCTGAAAATGTCTGTCTCTGTCAGCTACTGCGAAAGTCTGCATGACTAACACACACTAAGGTCTTAATTTTTAGGACCCTGAAATAAGGTAAGCTGAATTAGGGCCTCAGTGTTTACCGGTTTGCTTGAGTAGACTTACTCTGTCAGAGTATTTCATTTTCTTCTTCATTATTAGTATTGAGCACTGCTGTATGAATTCGGGGTGTGAGAATACTAGGCAAAATGTCAAGAGTGAATCTCAAGTTAAACCTTAATCTCAGGATTTGTTTGAACTGACTGAACACAGATATGAGATAATGTCCATGAAGTGGGGGGGGGAAATAAATTAAAAAAAAAAAAAAAAAAAAAAAAAAAAATCACATGAATCCTACTAAACCCTCATCCATCCACCAACAAAAACGATCCCTTCCTGATCACAAGACCTGAAGTCATTTTAACCTTTGTCCTGGGTTTCCCTTGTTTCCAAGTAAGGGAGTTCAGAGTCGCCTTTCCAGGTGGTACCGGAGTAAAGAGAAGCACACAGCTTCCCACTGAAAAATCCTTTAACAAGCACAAGAATTTTAGCACATAGTAGTTGGCCTCCAAGTAGTCCCATGAGAAGAGGGCACTCAGTTCATATCCTTCCTCTGAAGGAAGGAAGTTTCTCAGAAGTTTACTCAACACATAAAAGAAAATGTGTCTGTCAGTAGGTCTTCCAAAGAAGCCAACAAGTATACAGTGGAAATAAAGTTTTGGATGGAGCAATGTGCTACACAAGTGGATGATGACGATGCACAACTGTTGGTCACAAATATGCTGGATTATACCACAAGACAAATTGCAGTCTGCAACCTAATCCCGTGTCTTACAAAGACCACGATGGATGCAAGCAGCTCAGAAGGTAAGGCGTGCTTTACTGGGAGGTGATTGCCTTCCCACGCCTATTCATAGCACCCTGCTCTGCATTCAGTGTCCCTACTCTGTATGACCTGAAAGACACACTTCCCTACAGTTTGCTGGGAAAGAATGATGGAGCAACTCACTTTGCAGGATCAGAAAGCATCAGGGGATGCAACACTCCCCAGCTGTACAGTGTAACAGAAAGAGCAACGCAACTCAGAGATAGGTGCAACCACTGTGTGCTAATGTGGACGCTGTGACCTAAAAATTCATCAGCTTCGACATAGCTCTCCCTTCCTTCATGGTACCGTGGAGAAAAGCAACCAAGAAAATAGGCATGTTATCACAGAATCACTAAGGGTGGAAAAGACCTATAAGATCAAGTCCAACCATCAACTAACACCACCATGCCCATTAAACAATGTCCCACAATGTCCACACATTCCTTGAACACCTCCAGTGGTGGTGACTCCACCACACCTCCCTGGGCAGCTTATTCCAGTGTCTCACCGCTCTCTCAGTAAAGAAATTTTTCCTAATATGCAGCCTAAACCTCCCCTGGCACAACTTGAGGCCATTTCCTCTTGTCCTGTCACTAGTCACTTGGGAGAAGAGACCAACACCCACCTCTCTGCAACCTCCTATTAATTTAATTAATAGAAATGCAAATTCAAAAATCACAGCAGTTTAGTTTAACTGTTGATAATCTCTATCTTAATTTATCTGGCCTTTCTGCACTGCTGCTATACTGGATCCAAAAACACTGAATGAAGATATCCTCAAAATGAGAACAGTTCCAGTCACATCAGGGACAGGAACATTAACCCCATGTAACAGAAGACTTAAAATAATTTGCACCTGAATCCCCAACAAAATGGCAGGTGAGTTTCAGAGAGAAACATTTTTCCTTAGTTATTCCTCCCCTTGCTGTCCACTAAATTGAATGCCTATTCAAAAAATCCTGTCCTGTATAATCAGTCAATAAACAGTTACTACTGTCCAAAATATATATGCATATGTATACATATATTTTCAGTCCCCAATATATATTTATAGTCAATATATTTTCAGCTGGTGTCAACTTGCAGAGCATAACTAATTTCACTGGATCAATGCCCAATTAAGCGGGCTGATAATCTGTCCCTATGCCTTAAAATACAGATACAGAGGCTTTACTGTTACCTACTTGCCTATCGCCTGCAGAGGAAATACAGGTGTTCATGTTACTGTCATATTACTAAGTCATATTACACTGGGTTTGCTGACCCTTCCCTTTTAGACCATGTTACCAGTATTTTTCTGTCTATCTGAAGATCTTGCTGGATGATAGAGAAACCACAAGGACCCCTGAGGCAAAAGCAAGACTCCAAACATTATTGTCAAAATGTGTGCATGGTAAGAGATCATGAAATCATTCTCTCCCTCTGTGCCCATGGAAAAGGAGAATATGAAATGGAAGATAGAGCCCCAGATTCAACTGAGCAATCCCCTCGGTAACCTCAGGTTAACAACTTAGAGTGTCTGTGCAAGAAAACACACAGTCATTAAAGCTGTGTCATGCCAGTGGCAAGGACCCACATCATCAAAATTCCTGAAGGAAAATAATCACTTTAATAAAGTTAACTTGGTAAAAAAATACAGAACATAAACCAGACAAAAAAAGATGTGGTGTTGGAAGTTAAAATCATCGGTTCAGACATTGCTCCCAATTGCAAAGCTTGTATATAAATGCAAGAAGTGATCAAACCTCACCCAATAGCTCATGCACTCACCTGTCCCAGATCTAAAGTGACATTGACTTCATTGTACTTCAAGCCCATAGACAGAGGAGGACTTTGCCACCAGCGCTCCGTGCCATCAATTGCATTGGTTACCGGGTGAGCTTTACTGGGATCAGCAGCATTGCAATAATCGCAAAACTGTCCCTGAAACACAATAAATTAAAAAAACAGTCTCAGCTGAAATCTTATGCACTGCAGATGCATACTGTTGTTAATTGAGATTCTGAACTACAGCATTGCCTAAAAATGGAGTTAAATTTTCTTTGTCTCTTTATATAGTATGATTTTTTAATGTATAAATGATTCCCCTGGCAATTAAGTTACACGCTTATGCCCTGAAACATATTAAATTTTATGTTACCTACTAAAATTTCAGAAATCTCTTTGACAAAAGTACAGTAAGTCTTTCTTTATTAATGAATTTATTCATCCTTTGGTGAAATTACCTATATTACGTCTGCAGGGGTGTCCGCAGTAAATTAATGAAACAAAGATTCTTAAAACTGGATTAAGACCAACAAACAAATTATCCTAAATTTTCCTAAAAGACCGTGAAATATGCACATATGTGCATATCCTGGTATTAATAAAACCATAAAAAATACTCTGTTATTTGCCTATAAGTTTGGTGTCACAATATTGTAATACTGCTTTCATTTTTTTCATGCCATTATAATACATTCAGAATCAGAGACTTCTGAACAATATGTACTCGTGGAAAATGCAATGGATCCTATAGACTGTTCCCTTTAAGCTTCCTTTAAAGAATCCCATTGCATCTTCATTTGCAGAAGCTACCACCCCATTTCCAGTCCACAACTAAAGCCACACTCCAGAGATGTCCTGATAATCTCTCTTTGATAGTCTCTAAAGCTCTTTGTACTCATCTGTACAATAATGATGAATAAACCTCAGGAAACTTAATTGTCTTCTAATTTGGCATCTTGGCTTGCCCCATAAGCACTATTTTTATCTCCAAGAATCTGCATTTTGCAGTCTACTAAGATTGGTGCTGAAGCGTTGTAATTAGTTATTAAGGAATCTTTTTAGTGTCCCATTCACATTTTACTCCAGTCACTGGGTGGAGATAATCAATGGAAATGCTAAACTGTGCTAGGCACAGAGCTTTGTAGAACCCCAATAGAAAAATGACATTTTCATTGAATGGCAGTACCGCCTTAATCGTTACTTCAGCCAGACAGTTGCTTAAACCGTTCAGCCTGTGATGTCCTGACACTGCGTTGGACTCCTGTTTTAAATAAGGTAAATCCCTTTATCAACTAAGCATATTTTCATCAAAAAGATGTGACAAATCTTTTGTTGTTTCCACAACCCATGTTGCCTGGCATGAAGTATGTTCCTACCTTTTAAGTATTAACAGAATCCCATATAACTGCCATTATTTTGTTTGTCGCTGCTGTCAGACTAACCAGTGTAAAGTAACTGGAGCAATCATACTTGCCCACTTTTAATAGAGGAATAACATTAGGGCTCTCACATTCTTGCTGGGTACAGTCTTGCAAGCTTGGTGAATTTAAGATGTTTATCTCTAGCAGAATTTGTTTAACATCTGCCATAGTTACCAACGGATTGGAAACAACTTCATCATTCTCACGTGACACAAATACACCATCTTGTGTCTCTCAGATACAAAACATAGATGTTCACTGAATATTTCTGCATCAGTAGTAATAATTTCAGCATCTGCATCTACCAACGGTTCCATCCTCATCCTGCTCTTCTGGAAAGCCCAGAATACGATGCTGTTTCCAGAAGACATGGCTACCATTAGCTGTTCTGATTCAGCACTGCAGGTGTCAACCTGGCTGACGGTTAACTCTTGAGAATTCAGAGAGTTGTTTAAAGACTTACTAAATCCTCACATACATAGTTTGGTTAACTATGTCTGGGGATCACGTTATAACATGATTCTCCTCCAGCTCTGTTAGAGAAGATGGTTTGGCTAATTTTCGTACAAACTACAGTACGCCAGGGCACTGCTGGATTCAGATACAGTTTGCTGCAGTAGACACCACATCAGCCTGTGCTAGCTACAGGCAGTGTTGCCAGTTTCTGCAGTGACAACAAAGAACATCGTGTCACTATCTGCAAAATCAATACACTGAGAAATCAATCTATGCACCACAACTTCAGTTACCACCACATCAGGGCATCTTTCCTGACAAATGCATACTTGGAGTTTTGACATATGTATGTTACAACAGTACAAGCTTCCCTAAACAGTTTTATAACAAAACATGGTCTTTAGATCTAAATTCACGTTCACAATGATCAGGCTGGAAATACACAACAATTGCTGCTACAGCAGTTTCAGCTCTGATCTGGAAACAGCCTCAAAGAAAGGGTGAATGAGCAGAAAAAAATGGGGAGTATTAAATGCAAGTGTTACATTTACATGCACCTATGTGATTTCAGTATACCAGAGCACTTGGTCTGAACTCAGGATACCATCTTTTTCTTTTGGGCCACGTAATTCAAAGAATTTCATTGCAACAGCTGGAGTTTCACTTATTTAAAGTACATTCCAGCAACGCTGCCAACAAGGCAGCAAAACAAAAAATGAAAGAAAATTAATTATTGGACAGAGCAGCCTTCCCTGCTTCCCACTGGCAGTATCTCAGGCACGCTGCGCTCAGCCTGTCTGCTACAGGACACGTCTCCATTCCAGAAGACTGGGCCTCGAGACTGTGTTTGATTTTGGCTGCAGTTCATCAGGCAGGTGGGCATTTGCCGGTGACCTTGTCACCCTCCTTCCCCCTGGTTGTCCTGGGCGAAGGAGGAAACGGGAACTGCATGAAGGATTTCGCTGAAATATGCCTGTGTGGACCAGAGACAAGCAGGGATGAAAATGTCTCACCTGTAAGTTACAGACAGCGACAACAATGAAGGATTTGTTCACTATTTAATACCCAACAGTTCTGCGCCCACTGGCAGGGCAGGACAGGTATGCAGTTAAACGTTAATTCACACCCGCACACCACTGCGAACAGATTGGCAGACAAAACCAGGCATGCCATTTACCTATCAGTTCTGGAAATATTTTACACTGCAGTACATCTCTTCACTCAACGCTGTTCTTATTAAGTCATTGTCCCACTTGCTGATGTGCTAAATAAGGGAAACATACTGCCTTCCACAGGGTTTGTCCAGCACTGCCAGAAGAGCCGCAGTTGAGCTGCCTGTGAAGGAACTGTCCACCCCAGCGGAAGAGCTTTAAGAGACCTCCAAACGCTCTTTCTGGATTTGCTGGGTACTACAGCCTTCATTAAAAGACACGTCACCAAATGACAAGCTGAACGAGAGAGGCCAATGGCAGAGCAGTGGAAATGAAGCTGAGGCTGCTCTTTCTCTCTGCCTTATTTTCAGTGCTTGGGATAGCACTGGCAACAGAGCTGTCTGCTCCCTTCGTCAGAATGAGGATCACCCTCCGCACCTTCTTTCCAATTTCCCTCTTCATAGAGGAACAGCAGCAATCCAGCCTTGTAGAGACCCCAAAAGTGAGTGACTCAAGTGTACGGCTTTGCTTTAACTTGAACTGGCCTGACACGGTGGCTGTTACACCTATCACTTTATGTAAAAGCTGCATGACCTTCCCTCAGACTCTTAAGAAACAACATGTGAATACTTATGCTGACTTTAAATTCTTCTATGTAAGCTCAGCTTCTGTAAGACTTTAATGCACTTCTTCCCAATTTTCCAAGAAAGAAGAGATTCTCTTATTTACAGTGTCTTTGAACTTATGAGGTGGAGTGGCTTAATAATACGTACATTGTGTTGTTATCACATTTTCCGTGGCTGGATTTCCCTGGCCTTTTGAAAGACTTTCCGACCCTTCTTGAATGACAACAACTACTAGTAAACCACAGAAGTATTCATGTTATGTATCTCAATGGGGCTTTGTTAAAATTGGAGAGACACGCTGCTGTATCCATGCTTATACAAACGCCGCAAGAGGCACAACATGCTTCCTTGTGCCAGGGCTGAGCTATCAGTAGTCCTTCTGGGAACTTCAATCAGGCATGAACCATAACTGTCCTCTAACCTAGGACCTGTAAGGCAAATATTTAACAAGAACAACTGCCCCCTTTCTAGCCTCTTCCTATATACAGCAAACCCTTATTTCCAGGTGGGTGTTTATATGTAAAGGGAACAATTACAAAAACCATCAATGGCAATGTGCATCACACAACAGGCTTCGTTCCACTTGCTTGACATGTTTACCTGATGTTTGCTTTGGCTGATTTTTGTTATACCATGATTTCTGATATTCCAAGGCATATTACTATGAGATTCTACTGCAGCAGCGGGCTATAGCATGTTGCTGAGAGATTATTGGGCTTGCTATTCACCTGGTGGCATGGTTGTTTCAGGCAAATTTAAACATGGGTGTTGCGTTCAGCACAGAGGGATGGATGCCTAAATTTCAGAGGTGTGCTAGAAACAGAGGACTAAACAGTTTCCTGATCATCACAACCTTTTTCTGTAACCTTAGTTTAAGCATGTAATACCTGTGACCCAGTTTTCCTATCAGTAAAACTGTGTATTACTCAGCCTGTAAGCATCACTTTGAGCTTTTTATGATGGAGGGCACTACACAGATACAAGGTAAACTGAGACTTCATGGTGAGGCAGGGAGGCATGACAGAGAGAAGTTCAGGGCAAAGCACACTGCTGGCTGTGGCTGCCTAACGAACTGCGAGGGCAAGCTGCGGGATGCTGCATGCTCCCTTCTGGCACATGACAAGGAGTACATACGCTGCACCCTCTTAGTCCTCTCCCCCTCTCTTGAGCATCTGTCGCCATTAAAAAACGAGAAGAAAAACTCTCTTATCCATCACAACCTCTTCTGAAACCAGATATTAAGGGTTATTTCACTATTAAAACATACAAACACCTCATAAGACTTTGAAACACTACCCCTTCTTCCAAGATGCTAAAAATTTACTTGCATTCTTTCTGTATTGCCTGGAGTCAGAAAGTGGACCTTAAAGCTTTCAAAATCCCTTTCAAATTGCAGTTTAATTCTGGCTCTCTTCTCCTCCCACCAAGAGATAACAAAAATAAAACAACTCTGGAAGGTCTGAGGCTTTAGGAAAGTCCCTCCTTTAACAAAGTTCTGATCAAACTGATACTGAACATCCATCGCAGTGCATCACAGAATTCAGTACATTTCCTACTCCTTCCTTACCCTCTAACAGACATGTTCATACAAGTTTCTACCAAAGGAAAAATATACTTCCATTAACCCTTTGCCGTTTATTGTTGTCTTTCTTGTGACTGGCACAAAATGTGTGTAATAATCTTATGCTATGCTAGGAGAGAACGTCGTCATCCTCACTGCCCTGTGTGCTTATACTCCTTGTCAGAGTCCCAAGGAATCTCTGGCTTCCTCCCACAAGCAATGCATGGCATAGTCGACGAGCCTCGCATTTAGTGCTTGTAAAATACCACGAAGACACCTGACTAAAACCGGACTCTTCTCCCGCCGCCCCAGAAAGATGCCCGCTCTCCAGTGCGAGGTTACCAGTGCAGTACGTCCCCATCCACCCCCCACCCCCACCCCCCCCCAGGCTCACTGCTTTACTCCCAGAAGCACCACGCTGCGCCCCGCGGACCATGGGCCAAGCGCTGAGGCCACAAAACACCGCTCGGGTACTCCCTAAGCCACCTCCAGGCGCCCGAGGGCCCGGCGGGACCAGCGGCTCACGCTTCCCCGGCAGCAGCTGGGGCAGCGGGGCCGGAGGGGAGCAGCCGCTGCCCGCGGCGGGGGGGTCTGCAGAGGCTGCCGGGACACCTGCGGGCAGAGGCGCGTGTAGAAGCGGCGCTGCCCGCTCCACCCCTCCCAGCGCTTCCCTGCGTGGCGTCCCGCTGGTCCACGCTCCCCTCCTCTGCCGGGGCACACGCCCAGCCAGGGGAACACGCTCGAGAAAACGAGACCGCGCACCGCACGGTAACGCCAGCGCCCCCGGAGGGGCCGGGACTCCCCAAGAGGACACCCTTCCGCCCCGCAGCGCGGGGAGGCGGCGCGGGACGGGGAGCCGGGTGCGAGGCCCGGTTACCTGGATGGCGCGCCCCAGGGGGGCGGCGGCCGGCCCCCCCACCAGCTTGCAGTACAGCTCCGGCCGCCCGCCGCCCGCCGCCGCTGCCTCCCCGCAGGTGGCCGTCGCCCAGATGCTGGCTGCCGCGGCCAGGTTGAAGTACGGCGGGTGGAGGCTGAGCCCCATCCCGCGGGAGCCGGCGGGCTCCGGCTGCGCGGGGCAGAGGGTGAGGAGCGGCGGGAGGAGCGCCCAGAGGAGCGGGGAGCCCGGCGCCGCGGCCATCCTGCGCCGGGCTCTGCCCTCGCCGCCCCCAGGGCGGCCCTATAGCTGGGGTGGGCGGGCGGGCCGGGCTGGGAGGCGGCGGGAGGAGGCAGGGGGCTGCCCGCGCTCTGCCCGAGCCTCCCTGCCCGCGGGGCGCGGGCCGGGGCGGGGCGAGACGAGGCGCAGCCCCGGTGCGGGCCGCCGGGCGGAGCGGGCCGCGTCCCCCAGGGCCTGCGGGTGTGCGGGACAGGGCGGGGCGGGGCGGAGCGGGGGAAGGGAAGGGTCTCCGGGCCGGTGGGGATGCCCCAGGTGTGTGCTCTGACGCCCAGCTCCGCGGGCGTGCCGAGAGGTGACATCCCCCCCCGCCACCCCACGGCTCAGCTGGAGCTTTCTGATCGTCCCGCCTCAGTAGTATGCGGGTGAATATTTTTAACGGGCCGTGAAGAAATCTCAGAGCATCCATCCTCGTAAGCCGTGACCTGTCATGTCACTTACGGGCAGTAAAGTTAAGGTTTCCCAGCTTTCTCCTCTCCACACAAGGTATACCCTGCTTCTCTCTGCAGGTCCTTGGGAAGACACCCTGCACCACTGTGCTGCAGCAATCGCAGCTCCTCTTGCCATTTGCAGTGCTCTGAGGCTGCTGGAAGCCATGCAGCCCAGGCCACCCGGCTGCAACGCATAGCCAGTGCTCTCGGCTCCTTGTGAAATGGGTGTTCCTGCTCATCCAGGGCAGACAATGAACCTTCTGTCTTTTTTTAGGTATTTGGCACAGGCTTTGGATAACACAGAAGCTGGAGGGGAGGTTGGGGAGGGAGAAGGAGGCCTAAGAACCATGTCATCTGTATCAGGAGTTGCACTGCTTAATGGCTATCCCATGTTTCACATCCATTCACATTTCCAAGCCCACAGGCGCTCACACATCCAGTGCTCAGTTCTCTCAATAAAATTTGCCAGATTCAGGCACAAAGATATGGTTAGATACACATACCTCTAATATTTTAATAGTGATTCATGTGAGTAGTGAAGTATTTCATAACTTTATGAAGGCTTTGCTACATGCCACACAGCACTAGCAAGGGAGATCCCTGGTATACTGTTTCAGGAAGCACCAGCCACAAGCTATTGATTTTGTCTGCAAGAAAATATCACCATCCTTGGTTTTGTGCCACTATGGCTGTAGCACACCATAGAGACGTATCTGTGAGAGACAATTTTTGTGTCCTCCGTAGAAAAGCTGGCTTTCATAAATGTAGCATGCTGCCAATTTAAATATATCAGATTTAGCTATTATATCTGTAAATGCTTTCAATTTCTAGAGCTTAAAAATATTCTCCTTTTCCAACTGTGACATTGTGGAAAGAAAATTGTCTCATTGTACATGTCCATCATGTTACTTCCTACAATAGTTTGTACTTCATAAAAACTATGAGATGTTTGAATACAAACAAGCAACACCAGGTTCAAACGTTCCATTAAACAAAACGCCCCATTATCAGATAGAATATCCACTGGTCTTTTCAACCTATTTCTTGAAAACCTGTTAAATCCCAAGTATATCCTGGAGTATATCAGTTTTTACAAATGGAGATCTGGAAATATCTCATGTAAGTGGCCTTTAAGTCCAGAGCCAGCAAGCTCTTACAGAGGCCTGCCACCCATTAACTTGCTGAGCATCCTTGTCCTCTTTATTGTTAGAGGAATTAAATCAAATTGAATAAAAGCTGAGCAGAGCCTGTTCCTGGTAGAAAAGAATTTTTTGGGTACTTTAATGGAAATGCATTATAAAGTACAATATGAAGATTACAATTATGAAGATTACAAAATCATCACAATCTCTTTCAGATTAGTTAGATTATCTCCAGGCTGGACATTCAGTTAGCAATCTCTGAAAGATGTTGCTTCTGTATATATCCAAAAAGCCGTGAAAGATTTTCTCCTCTTCAACCAGAAAGAAACTTATTGTCTGTCACAAAATTTGGGGAAATGAGTTTACTCCAGTTATCACGTACATTCCTACAAATTGGACTCCAGGGGTAGGATTGTTGATTTTAATGACAAGGCATCTTTTGCTATGAATGCTGCAAATTGAAATAACTGAAAAAGGAATAACCTTTAGTTAGTTTGGACACACTTCTTGCACAGAGCCCTGCCTCTACATGTGTGGGGATTATAAGCAGCACTTCCATGCTTTGAGTTTTGAACTCTTCTTCTGCACCTCTGTCCCTGGTCTCCAAAATAAAAACTTGGGAAGGGTTTTCTGAGAAGCATAAGCCTAGAATAAGAATATACAGAACATAAACCAGGTGATTCAAACACATTTGATGAAGCTTTAAAAAAATCACAGTGTACTGTGGAAGTATAGAAAATAAGTGCTTTTGACTCAAAGAAGTTGGAAAACAATGTTTATAGCAGCATTCCTAACACAGGTACTCAATAAAGATTTCTATAAAAAGCCTAAGTGACCAAAAATTTTAGGCAGAGCCCCTGGCACTATGTAAAGCCAGAGTGAATCATGTATATGAGGAAGGAGACAGGAGCAGGACTGTCAATGTATATGTGGAGATGACAGAGTGGCCTGTCACTAGCAGATGGAAAATATCCAGCAGATTGGTCCTCCTGTTCCAACAGCATTGTGCAGGCTGCGGTATGACCATGTGCAGGCATGAGTCTAGCCTGGCTTCTGCAGGGATTTAGAACCACAGGAAGGAAGGGTAGAGTAAGGAGAATAGAGGAGTGAGACATGTTTTCTTGAATGCCACTCTCCAAATTTCTAAACTCCGTATCTCTCTTTTTTAATCTATTTTAAGCCAAATCCAAAGCCAGCAGAAACCCACAGAAAAGCACTTATTGACTTCGTGGAGCTTCAGCTCACCCTATCTAATATAGTACATCATCTTGTAAAAAAGTCAATATTAATAATTCATGGGATGATGCTTCATCTTCCCTTCATGTCATCTTTTGTTGTAATTACAGGTTCCAGAAACACAGATAAGAATTTATTATCTGGCAGCTCTCAGCAATCAGCATTTATAAGACAGTGGCCCTCTGCAGCAAACACTCTTCTCCAGCTACCTGCCCTTTTTTCCTCCCAGTAAACCCTCTCCTCCTTTTCCCTTCAGCCTTTATAAGGTTTGCTTTCCTTGTTCCTTCCTGTCTGCAAGCAGTAGACTTTGTTACTTCACAGATGTCGAGCACTTTGTTGCATAAATGTAGGCAATTGAAAGTGTTTCTGGATCTGTATTATTTTAACATAAACAGATTACATTACATTAGTAGACATTTACACTACTAAGATTATAGATCATTCTATGTGTTTGCGCTTTCTATTTTAAAAGATGTTCATTTAAGAATGGATTTAAAATTGCAAGTCAAGAATGTTTTCTCCAAAATAGCCTTGCTGATATAATTTCTTTGTTTCATTCTCTTACTGATATGTGCAGTATAGCACATCTCATCTCATACTGCCATTTCATAACATATTTAGGACTTGGCATATTCAGCTCAACAGCCAGAATCCTGCAGTGAAAATGGGATCATCAAAAAATAGTCTCAGCGAGTAATACTAGCAGTAATATTTAGCCCCTACTTAATATGATTTACCACAGGAATTGGAAGGTGGCACCAAGTATTCCAGAACTTAAGACACAGCAAAACTAGCATGGATTAGGACTTGTGAAGTGTGCTACGTGAGCTGCACAGCAGGTCAGTGAAAAAGGTGAGAACAAAACCTATGATTCCTGTACAGGCACCACATTCACCATCCCACACGGCCACACTGGGTGATGTGGGAATCCGCTCTTTCTTTGAGATAATAAGGAACCAATATGCTAGCAGGTAGCTCAAAAGTCTCTTGGATTAGACAGATCTGAGTCTCTATTCAGTTATCATTGAAGATTATATTGTGCATGCTGTCCCTGCATAAAAGTTTTATATCCGGCATTATGTTGACACCAGTCCTAAAACTTTAGTCTGTAGAAGAGTCTTCCTGCAACGTACTGGAGCTCTCTTCACTCTTTGAAAGTTATAATCAGTTAAGCACATTTGTAGCCTAGAGTGTTAATACACAACCAGAACATTTCGAGGTCCAATTAAGCTCCCTACTTTTACCAAGGAAATAAGTCATTTATCACCTCCTGTTATAGAATCATAGAATCATTTAGGTTGGAAAAGACCTTTATGATCATCAAGTCCAACCGTAAACCTAACACTGCAAAATCCACCACTTAACTGTGTCCCTAAGCGCCTCATCCACACGTCTTTTAAAAACCTCCAGGGACAGCCTGTTCCAATGCCTGACAACCCTTTCAGTGAAGAAGTTTTTCCTAATATCCAGTCTAAACTTCCCCTGACGCAACTTGAGGCCATTTCCTTTTGTCCTATCGCTTGTCACTTGGGAGAAGAGACCAACACCCACCTCTCTACAACCTCCTTTCAGGTAGTCGTAGAGAGCGATAAGGTCTCCCCTCAGCCTCCTCTTCTCCAGGCTAAATGCTTATAAATGGTTATAAATGCTTATGCATGATGATTATTCAGTTCGTGTCTGTAAGTAAACTTCCATTAGTTTTACTAAAAGGTTTTTGCAGCACACCTAAGCTCAAATAATGTTACTCGCACACACTCTGGTTTAACAGCAAAATGGTGCAGTGTACATTTATGTGCTGGCAAGTCCGATGTCTTCACTGCCTTTCATCAGGAAAGATGCATTCTATTAAGATCATTTTGGTCTCTGCTTTTCTGATGAAAGTATCTTTTTCATTTTGCAGAAATTTATTGTACCACAGTATTTGAGGACCTACCATATTACGTTGAAAAAGAGAAATTATCCTCTTTGGAATACTGAGGCCCATAGAAGCTAGGACCCACATCTAAAAATGCATTTCTGTCAGCAGGAACAGTTCAGATGCATACAGTTCTTCGTGTAATCCAGAACCAAATTATTCACAACTGCACTTTTGTCTTGTCCTGTTGTTTGAGTTCTTTTTTTTTTTTTTCCTCCTTATTTCTCTCAGCTGTTTCTATCTGGATGTACACACTAAGATGATGTCAACCTTCTTCATAGACCATCTTTTTCTTAATCTTCTTGTACTGTGCCTGTTAGATTTTACTTCCCATCCAATTGGAGCCTCTCTTATTCTCTGTTCTATCATCTCACATGATTCAGGTATCTCAGCTGCTGCTCTTTCAGCTTTTTTCACGATTGGCAGTTTGCTGTTTCGTGGCTTGCATGATGTTGCAGTACTATGTAACTGTGCTTGCTGCGTAGTAGCTTAGTAGCTACCATTTGACTTAGCATCCCTCTACAGCCTAGTATCAGGCCTGTTTTTTCTTCCGCCAGCCAGCAATCTCATTTACTAAGATTTTCCTGCACATCCTGCTTCCTAAGTTTACTCGATATATTCTTATAATAAAAAACCACTATGAATTCCCTCTCTTTCCAACAGGGCTCTCAAGGCAAATTGCAAACTGCAATCTGCAGCTACATTCTCATCATTGTTCAACCCTGAACCATGAAACTCTTGTATAGACTTAAAATAGTACTATCTAATTTGGCTGGTTTATCATTGCCTTTCTCAGAGAAGCATCTGATATATTTTGGCTGACTCAAACCACCATCTTCTAAAGTAGCTCTTGATTGTTCTAGATATTTCATATTTTTCTTTGCTGCATAACATAATAGGAAAAGTTAATGAAAGACTTTTCCTTAACCCCCTGCATCAGGCCAGTCATTACAGTTTTGAATAGAGATAGGCTAAATTGTGATCCTTGATGCGAGAGGTGACTTGCTCACTGAACTGCCAGTCTTGGTCTTTGTACGTTTACTCACTGAGTGTCCTAGAGGCTAGGGCAACCCTGGAAGTGAGACACAAATTCTTTGCCCTCCAGTTCCAAAGAATAAGTCAAGAGGAACGCGCTGGGGCATGCAGCTAAAAGTATAGCTAACTTAAGAGTCCCTAAGCAAATTACACTTGACCATTCTCCACTGTATTGACTACAGAGCCTGATGTATCTTTTTTTTTTTTTACTTGAAGAAACCGCCTGATCGGCAACATTACAATCCATCCACTTTATTGTTTTCTTCTTAATGGATTTCCTTCTTATTCTTGGCTTTCTGTACTTTTTTATAGAGTTGCTCATGGACTTAAATTTCAAAAAGAAGAAAATAAGTCTTGGTCATACAATGCCTGATTCTTTGTGAAGAAGCATGTGCTCCCTTTGGTCAGTGCCTGATGACTTGTCAGTCAAACATGTGGGGAAAAATAAAACATATACTCTCATGTTTTTCACATCATGTTTTTTTGTTTGCTGACATAGGTGCTATTATTGCTGCTTTTGCTGTCATAATCGAAGAAAACAGCTATGTACAGGCTCCCTGCCACAGTACACTGAGCAGTTCCTCATGGAAACCACTTCTTTGTAAACTGCTTTTCTTAACAGACTTTCAAACCATTGGTTAGATTGGATTGGCATCTGAATTTCATAGTTTTCTCTGCAAGAATTTTCTGTGATCTGATCTCTATTAATAAGCCAGTGCTTTTTCTGGGATCTGTTTCCAGCAAGGTTTTTATAGTTTTAGGTAGTGTTGCTGTCACAAATTTAGACACTGCCTCAGGTTTACTTCAACCTCAGCTCTAGCCTGATCATAGTCTCATCAAGTTCTTAAGTTTTAAATAGAACCTTATGTTTAAATGTGGTAGGAACCCAGACCTTCAGCAGTATAAATTGAGGGGACTCCAGTGTTATATCAGTTTATCCCAGCTGAGGATCAGGCAACAAATGTAACTAAGAATTCAAACAGATGCAGCTCAAGAACATTAAGATTTACTTATTTTTGGGTTTGGAACTTGGAAAAGGTAGGAAATTTAGAACAAATCCCTTGTGAAAGTGCCGAAAATTTAATGGAGAATACCTTTGCTATGTTTATAGCACAATTATAGATTTCCATAGCACAGATATAATACACTAACAAAATTCTCTATGGAAGAGAGATTTATATTTATAAGAGTTATGACTCTTATAAATCTCTATTTTTTTGTTAATAACAATTAGTTTCAGCATTGTTAATTATCAGAAACTTTGTCGGGAGATGTGATAGTTCTGGCTTCTTAGCGCTGCTATAATATTTTGTAGTTTGGACATTCTATCATACATTTGTATCCCTATGTTCTTTAGCCAAGTTCTTTCTTTTCAGTTAGTGGATTTATTTTTTGACCAGCAGAGCATAAGGCAGAGAAATTGAACAGACTGAGCTGTAGCCAGTAACTCAAATAAATTTTGTACAGGGCAATGTAAGTAGTTTCCATCTTGCATGTATAGAGATGACTCCTACCAAACTTGCTTATGCCCCGTCATCCTCAGCCTGAGGTCCTCAGTTCCCTCCTTTGAGGGCTTCCACTCTCTCCAAGTGAGGACAAAACCAACCTACCAGGTCAGTTTACCAACTGGGGTAAGATCCTAGGGAGCCATCTCAGAGTGTCTGGACCCTGACAGTGGTGCTCTGCAATGGCTTCTGTTGTCCTCGGACAAGGCTTTTGAGACAGAGATGAAATAACTAAACCCGTACAGTTCTGCTGTTCAGAATGTCTCACATGAGCCAAACAGCGAGAATCTTACACTTCTGTGCTAAATACAGAGCAGTTTTGTGGTTCTTGTGCAGCACTGATGAGGTGTGTCCCCCTTTAATGAATCTGTTTACTTAGCCTTAGGAGGATAACTAGAATTTGGCCCAATTTCTTATATTGAGGTTTTTTCTATCTTTGTTAGTGAACGTATGCAAAACTACCACTTACAAGAATAGGACTCAATTATATTCTGTGGAAAAAAATAGCAAACCCTAGATAATCTGTTGTTTTTCCTACCTGTAGTAGCATATGGGATATATCATTCATTGTTCTCGCACTCATGTGGTATGTATGTTCTCAGACCCACACCACCTCCCACAGTAGAGTTATATACAATAATGTACAAGCAATGCCTGGGAAAAATGGCCACGATGATATGATTTTGTTTGAATATGCCTTTATATTTCGAGAGCTTCACTGCCCATCAAATTTAGATTCTCCATGGACTCAGACGGCCATTTTCATTATCTGCACCAGTATCAGCCAGTGGGTACATGCCATGCATGGAATTAGAAAGCATGCAAACCCAAAGCATCTGGATGCAGGCTCACTGGTTTTTCTCTGGCTGAGCAGATGGAAAACAGGTAAACAGTTAACTTCAGACTGAGTCATAAAATCAACTTATACAGAGGATAAGCAGGGAAAGGAAAAGGAAATGATAGATGGAGAAAACATCGAGTCACGATCTGTATACGCTGTCTTAAAGCAATAAAACTTCAGGAGAGAAAAACTCCAAGACTGGGAGGGGAAGGGTAAAAAAAATTAAAGCGTGATGTACCTGTACAGATGCTAACATAGAGGTGTTTAAGTTCAGCTGTTTGAAGGCTGAAAAGCATTTGCACTAAAGTGAAGATGGCATGCTGGTACTTACGCTGGACTGGAAATTGGTCTTAGATGGTAGTTGCAGTCCTTTCATTGACTTCCTTGACATGTCACTTAATCCGTGTGGCTAAAAGCATTAATTTGCTGGGAACGAATGGAAAAGAGGAAACAAAAGAGCAAATTCATTGAAACACCCCAATGACAATTTGTGGAAATTATTCTGTATTACTTATTCAAGTACAATGCCAACTTCTCTCTGATTCCGAGGTCACTAGCCTAGGCATCAGTTTGAAGGGCCACATGAAGGAAATTAGTAACACTCGTGTGGTCCCTAGCAGCTAAATGTCCTTACACCAGCTTATACCAGCAAATCTGATATGAAATTTGGTATCACAGGAGGCCTCAGCAAAAGGACCATGCAATGAAAAGAAAGATTCAAGGTAACAGCTCCCTAGAAGGATGAATGCATGCAGTTATGAACATGTTGGGTAAACAGTTTCTATTATTAAATAATTTTTTCCTTTTTCAGGTTCAGTTTTGTAAATTCTCCATTCTGTTTTTAAAAGGTTTATGGGATACATAAATATTTGGTATAGTTTTCCTGAGAAGTGTGCAGGATTTGTTCCTAAAGTAATTTTTACTATTTCTCCTATTACCACTATTCATTTCTAAGAGTATCTCCCGAAATAGAGCAACTCAAAGTACAGTCTTTATACACTAGTTTTAGTAAAATAGGCCTGTATTTTTGTAAATATCATAGAAACTAGAAACAGCTTATGTAGCTGTTTATGCTACAGTTTAGCAAGGGAAAGATTGATGTAGATGATAGGCCAGATGGAAAATCTTTTGGTTTATAGACTGCTTTATCAGTTATTGTTGATGATTTAAATACAAGAAAAATTTTAATTTAACTAACAGTGCATAATCATAAAACAATTTATTTGCAGGATATTTATGATTTCTGTCTTTTTTTTGGAAAGAAGAGAAGTAGATTAATTAATGATCTTTTACTGTAAGAATCATAGAATCATTTAGGTTAGAAAAGACCCTTAAGATTGTCAAGTCAGCTAAGCTTTAGTTAAATTCTTTTAAGATTTTAGTATTTCACAAATTTCACCAGTATAGTCATAATGCAAACTTCAAGACTTCTCCATCTAGTAAAAGTAGCAACTTCAGGTAATGCAAAAGGTAGATACAATATATTTTAGAAGACTAATAGCATGCTGGAAAGATCCCACCATTTCAGCATTAACTGAAGGAGTATTTGTTACAGTCTTCCTATTGTTTTCATTATTTATATTCATGTCTTAAATGACTGCTTTGCATCTTTTATAATGAAATAAATGCATAAAGATAAACTGTTTAAAGATATATTGGCTTGTTGTATGTCTAAAAAGACAGACTGACCATTCATTTCTTCCACTCTTCAGAGAATCTTTCTCTGCACAGGCACTCGTCAGAGTGTGTGAACTCAGTATGAACACTTCAAGCTTCATCCCTGAGCTCCATCACCTGTGTGAAAGGAATAACTGGTAGTGCTTAATTCACCGCGTGGGCCAGCCAGTGGGAGGAACCTCTTTTTGCCAGCACTTCACAGACTTGCTTTCTGGATTACTAAAATCTGTTACCAACTCCTAAACAGAAGCTGGTTGAAGACAGCGATGAAGGCAGAGCGTCCAGTGTCATAGGAAAAGCTCTCATGGGAAGCTCTGCCTTTAAACGGGTCTCATGAACACCTGTCTGAATGGGTTGCTCTGTCCCGCAGGGGTTTGTATTACACAGCTCGAAGCAGCTGGAACTCAAATTATTAAGCAAAGCAGACCTCTGCTGTAACTCTCAGAGCAAGGCAGAAATAGCACCTTTTTTTCCCAGCAGTGCTATTTAAGGGATAGGAACTTCTAGCTGTTACACTTTTCCGTATGGTACTGGGAATGAAATGTGTGTCCTATGCTAGGTGCACAAGAGACCTTGAATTGCCTACTTAGGGAGACAAAGTTAATGATGGATGTTGCATAAGAGCTGTAATGTGAATTTGTGGTTTCTTTACAGTACACAACTTTCTTAAAAGTACACAGCATAATATTTATTTCTCTGGCCCAAAGAAGGACTCTAGTTAAGAAGCCTGAGCTATACTCAGTGGAGCAACAAGTAGAGAGCACTGTGCAACTAGACTTCAGCTTTGGGACTGAATGAGTGGCAAATTTCCAATATGTTACATGGAATATGTGCTGATGATATTTTTCAGAGGTTTATGTTCCAGCCAAATGCAGAATCTAGTCCCGAACCTTCTATGAGCTTGCTATGTGGTCTTGAAAAAAATTGCTTCATTTCCCTTACTTTGGCATTGTCACCTGTATAACAGATACCAGTATGACTTTAAAAAAAACAAAATTACACAAAAAGTGCAGTATAGAAGTTAAGTTGAAGACTAGAGTGTTCTTGGTAATTGTAAAATTGACAGTCCCTCAATCTATTAGATTAATTTCCTTTGAATTTTGCAATATTCCATTTTCAAATTAAATTAGGTTCTACAATAAAGAAATCAACAAAACCAGGTAAGATTCCTCAAAGAATGACACATAAGTGCTTCACAGAGCCTGAAATAGGGCTCATAAAAGAGGATGCAAATATATTGGAAAGACATTACAGCATGAATTAACCTGATGCAATCCTATGAATGAATCCTACGAGTTGTCATTGTATGGTAGGACTTTCTGATTTCAGCGTCTCGAGTATCAGAACTTCCTGAAGTTCTGTTAGTGAAATATTTGTCCATAGAGTGCTATCAAGAATAACATTTTGGCTTGAAATGAACAGCATCATTTTTGTTCATAAATAAATTAAATTAGGGGATTACACACCACCTCCGTAACAAGTCTGTGAGGCACCTAGTGTGTGTGCGTGCCTATGCATTTTCACAGTGACACATTGATGGATGTGTACTGGCACTTTCATGACTTAAGACTCCTCGTACACACAAGTGAATGCTGGAAGTACCATATCAGTTCACCAAACTGATTTAGAAACACCTCTCAGATCTGTCACTATTCTTTTTAAGAGTAGTTGTCTAAAACTATATTGAAAGACAGTTGGAATAACAATAATATGTTGCACTCAAATTAATATTCACCTCACAATGCCCTAGCATTTTGCAAACAAAGGTTAGCTAATTACATAAGCAATGATCCATATGAGACACGCAAATGGTTTTATCTGTCGTTGTTCAAAAGTGTTTCGCATGAGATGAGCAGTGTTAGTCTCATTTAAAGAAAGAAGCCGAGATATTCAACCCTAAGTGCCTGTGAAGGAACCAAAGGGCATTAAAAGTTGCAACCAAGAAGCAGCTGAGGATTCCCTTTGGGCAGAAGAATACTCCCAGGTGATATAGCATGCTGGATTAGGAATGATTAATACTCCCAGGCAGAGGATGGGCATGCCCAGGCATTCCAGGGTATATCACTCTTGTTGCACAGGTACAAGCTGATGACACAAGCTGTGCTTAGTAGATACAGTGTGCTTGGAAAGGATCACATTTATTGTGCATGCTCTGTACTATGAATTTGCCTATGCATAGGGCACCCTGAAAAGGTCAAGTTCATGTAGAGTGTTGATGGAGCACACGTATATGAAGTCTACAGTAAATCACAGTGGGCAGGCAGATTTCCACATGTTTTGTGGCCCATTTGTAGGTACTGCAGGACATGTATAAGTCCTGGGCAAATAATGAGACTTCCCAGATCCTCACTGGATGAGAGAAGACACACAGGGCATGGGGAAGGAGCAGTGGCACAAGGCTTTGGCTGCTTTTCAGGCAGGACTGTGGGTCAACGTAGCTATACCAGCCAGCTTATTATTAGGTATTTTTTCTACACTAAAGAATGCATTGCAGTGTAGAGGTATCTAAGCTAGTTACAGTAGCAGTAGCAATCTACTTGGGACAACACAGGCTGTCTACATTTGTGAGTAGTGCAGTCTAACAGGAGCAGATCTGTAGAGCCAACAGTTGACAGTCAGAACCTGAAGTCCACACTGTATCCATTTCATGTTGGGATTTTTTGGGTTTTTTTCAATTCAGACTGGCTGTCATTCAGTCCTAGGGCATGAATACCCATTTGCAGCTGCAGTCCACTAAGTCAACTCTTGGAGAAATTCTTTGAGTTTAGTTAAAAAATTTATCCAGTTTGCGTACTACAAGATCGCTCCACAATGAGAACAACAGCACAGTAAAGGGAGACAATCGGGAGGTTCACTTCAGAAGCGTGCTCCTGATCCAGACTAAAACACTAACGTAGACACCCCCAGAGAGATCAGCATGAACTGATTTAGTTAGCCAAGCAGTTGCACTTGTTGGTCCATGCTGGCACAGCAGAACGCTGGTGGCATCCAAGCTGGCCAGCTCAGTTTGCTGTGCAGCACATTGCAGGCTTTAGCCACGATCAAGAGCAATTTTAGCAGCACAAAGTGTCCAAAGATCAGGGAAAGAGAAGGAAGTTTTAAAGCTGCTGTCTTATTGTGTGCTAATACTGCATCTCACTGGTGGAAACTGATGTGTAAAAACCTTAGGCTGATGCTTTCAAAAGTAGCCTTTGTCCCAGGTGTCTGTGTTTTGAGTTACAATGCAAGAGAACGTAAGAAAGCCAAAGTGAGAGGCCATTTTTGAAGATTTTAGCACAAAAGGCTTGCCCAAGGAGGTCACAGGCAGAAACACAGCAGTCCTCTAAGAGGCAATGATCAAGGATTTTTAAATTATGCAGAGAGAACTAGAGTAGTAAAGAGGATTTATACCTCAGTAAAAGGGAAATACAATTTGCTCTTCACAGTAGCCAGGGATATTACTATTGTTGTCTGGGTAAAATTAGGCTTGGAAATTTGCAACTGAAACTGCTGAAAATTGCTCTAATTGACATTTTAAATTACCTTTTCTTTGTAACCTTTGGATAGAGTAATTTATTTCTGGAAAGGCATACAAACCTATTTACATTTTTTGAATATTTAGATAACTAAATATTCATGGAAGCAAATGCCCCAGGAAAGAAGACAATGCAGATACAGCTGAAATGAATAACATTGTAGTAAGATCCCCACCTTCTGTAAAACTTCAGAAAAAAATAAGTTGCAGTGAGAGAATAAATGTCACAGGCTCCAATCAATGGTCTTTATACAGGTGACAGTGGAAGCAAATGCATTAACACTAAGGACATACAGCCATACGGGAAATGAGAAAAGTCAGTGCAGAAACATATTTGTCAATGCAGTATCTCCTGAGTTACACAGATGCAGCATGCGATACAACCCATAGTAAAGAGCTCTGGAGTCTGGAAGATGGCAGTCAAATTTAGCAATAGGTTCTTGAGATGGGGACAGAATCCCATGTCAGAGCTCACTGAAGTTATAAAACGTACACTGACCATCGTACTCTGCTGAAACATATTTATCCGTTTACACACACAGCAAGCAAAAATATATTGCTCTTCACTGACATTTCTAAACATGTATTTGCTTGTTGATCGCTATATTTTAAAGCAAATAGAAATTAATGTATGTGTTTGCATAAAAACTTGAAGATGTTTGGATCAAGATCTCCAAATGAATGTTTTGGCTAACCCAAAATTTGTGCCACTTCTTTTAATTCTCCATATATAGCTGTGCCTGAAATGTTCTGGCTTAGGTGAGGTTTGTCTGTGACTTACACTGAATGGTTGAATCAGCTTTTAAAGGCAATAGTTTCTTTCGTTCCAGCAATTCATTTTAGGTATCCTTCAGATTTCTACAAAACAACATGACTAAGGATATTTGAAATAATCACTGTGATGAGATATTAGGTGGTAGGAATGCGGCCTGCTGCCCTGCAGATGAATTGTGCCAAACAGGTAACAAATCCCAACCAGTTCCAATACCTTGCAATCCTAAATATCCTGCCAAGAATCAAGAATAGGGGAGATGTGGGTAGCGTAGCCACATAGCCCTAAAATACAGTATTCCCACTGCTAGTAACAGGCACTGAGTCTGCAAGGCCTCAGGAATGAGGCTTGTCAGGCTTGCTCTCCTTAAACTTTTCTCGTCCTCCCCTCAACTTTCTTTTACATGCTTTAGCTCTAACAGCAGTCTACAAGTAATATGTTTTACTTTTGTTTGCCTTTGTATAGTACCACCATGGCTTTATGACTCTACCATAACTACACAGCGTAGACAAATGCAGACCTGGTGTGACTGAGAAGTGGCGACACAGGATGCAGGGTACCTCAGTGTGGGCATGGGATGGTAAGAGACAAGCTTGGCACTGGTGACCCCACAGCTATAAACAACTTGCCAATAGTCAGGTACAGAAATGCAGACCTGGAGCTGGACCACACTGGATTTAGGGGTAAAAAAAGGAACTAAAAAATAGTATCGAACAAACATAAAAGCCATCATGTGTAGTAAGTTTGGCTGTAATGTGGAGCTGCAGACCAGTGAAGAAAGAGCGACATGTAAAAGCGTGTTAGCAAACATAGAAATCGACCCTAAGCAGATACTAGAGGGAGGAAGGAGCAGCCATCAACACGAACGTCATATTCCCTGCAGCGACCACCTCCAGATGCTGACAGCTCACCATAACATCCCAAACCATCACCACCACCAGAATGAAACCTGTAACTTCAGCACCCAGCAGAGCAGGGGAAAGGTGAGGATAATAGAAGGAAAAGCACTAAAATCTAGGAAGTGTGTAAAAGTTTTAACTGTAGTATTATTAATATTATTTTTTTTCTGCATAGACTCATTTTTTTCTTTTTCTGCAATAATTCTATCTGCTCTAGTAATGATTCTTGGATTAGACTGCTAAGATTCAGTTATACTAATTATAAATTCTTGCTTTTATATATATATGAGGTGTGTTTCCTCTTTGCCCATAAACAAGAGTTTGAGTGTAACAATAGACAGAGATATACACCAAGAAAGATGGTTTCTGAATGCTTCCTGGGATAAACTTTCAAAGGCTCACCAAAAAAGAACATACCTTACATATGTATTTCTGTATTCAACAGTTCTGACAAATTACTGCACCTGAATATGAAAACAGCAAAATCACAGGAGACCACATTCAACTGAAAATTGGTGCAGTTTCAGATTTTGTGGGCAAATTAAGAAAAACACTTAAAAATTTGTCCCTTGACATCTAAAATGAATACAGACCCCAAAAAACCTACTGCGCTAGTCTCCTTTTTTGTTGTTCATCCAGAGGATTCTTTGTTTTTTCTTTGTCAGAAAATTTAACATTTTGGCTGATGAATATGAAAAGATTGGCATGTTATTCACAACAGATTGGATAAATACAGGGATTTTCCAGGGGTGAGGCAGGGAGTGTGTACAGATTAGTAATATTTTCCTCTATCAGTGGGCAAGCATGACTGTGCAACTGGATCAGAGCAAGGATGACTCTTAACTATGCAATCTACTGAGTTTATTCAGTATTTTTAAGTTTAAGAAAAAATCAGAATGGTCATCCATGTTTGTATGATCTTCTCGGTAATTAAGGTGAGGTTCACACCAGGCCATACATTCTGACATAAGCTTATGCTATTAGCAGCTTTCATCTGCTTGCCTACAGTTTGTTTTACTGTATGCACAAATGAATATTGCCTCAGGAAAAAAATCTGCAGAAAATCCTCCACTTGCAGACTTGTAGAACAAACTATTTGGATCTTAGTGCAAGTATTTGCTCACAACGCACACGTGTAATTTTCTCGTGAATGGGATTTATGTGTGCACATCAAAAGAAGAAAATCCCTAAGGGCTCAATTTAAACCAACAATAGCAAAGAAATTCAGGAATCTCCCACCAGAGCATGCCCTGTTTTGCCTACTTTATATCACGCAGACTTCGAATGAAATCTGCAGCAGCCAGGCAAAACAGGACATGCATTGGCTTTATGGTTGTTCATTTTTAAAGGCTTAAAATTAAGTCCTTAAGAACTTACTGTCTTCCTAATGAGAGCGCATCACCCATGGGAGACAGTGTTGGTGATAACTGGGTACATGCAAGGTGAGGGAACGCTCTCCCCCACATGCTGGTGCGGCTGCAGTGTGGGGATACTCACAACGATACCTTTTGACAGTTTTTTCCTAGATATGAAGGGAAAAGGTTGTGAAATGCAAAAGAGGTGCCATGGAGGTGGCATTAGCTCTGTGAGGAGACCCGGGCTGGGTGGGGGTGCCTGGGCTTCAGACCATTTCAGTGCTATTTCTGAGCAGTGGAGGCCCGACCTATAGGTCTGAACCAGTGGCTGAGCAGGGTGGGTTCCCACCGCGGGGTCTTGCTTTTCGGGGTGATGCTGCCGGAGCAGGGGGTGCGGGTGGCTGGGGGGGAGCCGTGCCCACTGATTATTATTATTACCTTTATTATTAATAATAATAACAACAACAACAATAACAACAACAACCCTACAGTCCCCTCCCCGCAAAAAAAAGAACTTTAAAGGGTACTAATAGCCGGAAACCCATGAGCATAAATCCATGCGGGAGGGAGGCGCCGGCCCCGCGCTGCGCCCCGCCCCGGCCCCGCGCAGCCCCGGGGCGCGGAGCGGCGCGGAGCGGCGCGGAGCAGCGCGGAGCGGCGCGGAGGCGGGGCGCTGCGATGTGCAGGATGTCGTTCAAGGTGAGCCGGGCGCCGGGGAGAGGGGCGGGGGGATGCGCGTTTGGCCTCCCGCTTTGTGCTTACCGTGCCGTCAGCCCGTGAAATGCTCGTCATATTCTTAGATTTAGGGGGTTATTTATTTTTTTAGGAAAAAAAGGGGGGTGGTTTAGGGCGGAAGGAAAGAAAACAGAAGCGTCCTTCTCGGGCTATGGGATGCCCCGGGAGTGCTGTGGTGGCAGCTGATGGAGCGGGTGCTTCCCACAGCTGACATCCCCAAAAGGGTGCATGGTTAGTGTTACATAAACTGCGAGCTTCCATGAAGCTTTACGCCGGCTTTAGGGTGGCCGGGCTCAGCACTGTGGGGTTTGGTGCAGTCAGGAGCCTCCTCTTCACTTTTCCCATCATCTCTGCTGGTGCTGGTTGTGTAATAGTTCGGAGGCAGCATTTATCCGAGCTCTTCGTTTCAGGCTGTGGTGGCCACTGAAGCCAGGCTGGTTCCTTCCCTTTTCTGTCTGTGATTCCTGTCACTTTTTGTACTTCTTCCATCCAAAACCATGCAAGAACAGTAATTTTCACAAGATCACCCAAAACAAGGTTTTTTAATCTGAGGACAGGATTAATAAATTCAGTTGGCAAAGAGGGAAGCAAGCAGCAATTTACTGATGCTAAGGGATAATATTTATGCTAGATGTACAGCTTCTCCTCCATTAGGCACTTTCTGGATGCTGTGCTTACCCTTTTCTTATTGATCACCAGCTCTGTGCCAGTCCTTTGCCGTGTTGCTTGTGTTGCATTGCTTTATTTGACGGATGATTCCCTGTACTTGCCTCCCACTCCTGTCAGTGTGTCTCCCCCCAGGAGTGCTGGTGCTGCAGTGGCACCCTGTCAGTTCGATGGTGGTGCAGCAGGTGGTTTCCACCTGCAGTTAAAGCCCTGATGTGGCAGGGAGCAGCGTATCTTTGCTCACAGTACAGCTCAGCCTCACGCTGGGTGCTGAAATCTCTCTGGTCACCCCCTTTTTCGTCCTGCACTGGTCTCATACCTGCTTTGTTTTTCTTAGTCTTAGTGTCTTCTGTCCCTCCCTTCTGTCTCTGTGAGTTTTTTCCCCACCTTCATTTCTCACAAGCATCCACCCTAATGGATGCCAGCCCCATGTTCCTGGTGGTGCCAGCCCCTTCTTCTTGTCTTCTTCTCTTTTGGCCTCCTTGGTTTTTCACCTTGTCCTTCAGATCGTCTTCTTTGTTCTGTCCCCATCAGCTCCTTTTCTGTGCCCTATTTCTCACTTTCTATTCCCTCAAGTACTCCTGTTCAAGGTAGCTCACTGCCTGCTCCCTCTCCCTCTGGAGAATTGCAGCCCCCACCTCCCCCTGCTTTCTCTCTCTTTTCTGTGCCTTTTGCATGGCTTTTTCTCTTTCTCTCAGAAGACAGTGTACTTATCTTGGATTCCTACCATCTCTGCTGCTGTCAATTCATGTTTTCCATCTTACTATCCTACTTACCCATGAGGTAGCATTTATCTTTCTTTCGCACTGTCTATACACATGAATATGTTCTCTTCTTCTATGAGCTCTTGCCTGTCTAAACTTATATCTTGAATGACCTTTCTTTTTTATCAGGATCCTTCATGTAGGATGTATTGCTATCTAATAAACTCCTCTCTCTTTCCTCCTAACTCCCACTAAAATTTTCCATTGTATCATGCTTGATCCTGATTTCCAGTTCTTCTTCTTAAAACTTGTTACTCAATTCCTCCTTCTCATTAGGACTGGTTTGGAAACAGAGAAAGAAACAGGAATTTTCTTGTATTTTGACAGTACAAGGAACAAGCTGCTGGGCTAGTGTTCTCTTTCACCTCTCTTTTCTTTCTCTTTGTCTATTGCTTCTTTTCTTTCATCTTCAAGATCACTGTTTAAGAACTGCGCTCTTCCTCCACAGCTGTTACCCCACTGTCACCTGCCTCTTTGACAGCAAGTCAAAGGTAGGGCAGGGAGCGGGAGCTGCTGATCACAGCATTTAAATGATATTTTCCCCCTCAGTATTCCTAAGATGACACATACAGATATGTTATCACATTTTATTTTTTCTCTATTCCTGCATAGAAATGGTCTTGTCAGGTTTATAGCATATATTTTCCTCTAGGCCATTTTTGAATATGTATTTTTGCTTGATGTCAACACAGCATGAATATAATGCCAACTTTTCATCTTTGGGCTCTCGTAAAAGCATATAAACAATTGAAATGAGTAGCACCGCCAGAGTTTGAAATAATGCTTTAGCGATCTTGATGAAGTGGAGGAAATTGTATCCTGAAAGTTGCTGATGCTGGAGCAAATGACAAAAAGAAACATGCCATTTTCTCCAAAGCTATTAGCTAATCACTTTTTCAAACATTTATTATGTTCTGTTCCCAGACTGTCAATGCTGAAGATCAATTGTTTACTTCAAGGAACCTTTAGGAACAGACTAGCTTTATAGTAAGAATTACATGAAAATTGTATCCAGTTAATCTCTTGAAATTCAACATTACGTCTCCCTAAGAAGTATCTGATGAGACAGGATTGAGTTCATAACTGAACAATAGCAGTCAAGGCTTATGTTACATCCTGCAGTTTAAAACCCATTTACCGTTCAAAAATTATTCAATTAATCAGATTATTAATACTAAAGTAATGTCTTACATTTTGCCTACCAGAGATGTCAGTATTGCAGATGTCACCTGAAAATGAAGAGCACAGAGGTATAAATCCTTGGTTTGAAAGCCAAAGAGAAATTGCCTCGTGGTACTCCTTGAGGCTGTCCTTGTAGGGTGCCCAGATCATCTGAATGATTTTGCACATTCCATTCATTTTAGCATGTCAAATAGCTCAGATTTGTGTTTGCTTTTTTTATCTAATCTCTACATGGTTGACGGTCTGAGTGTGCTGTATACTCTACTTTTATACAAGGGATCCCCAACAATGCCGGGGCACAAGGGGTGGTACAAGTACTGATAGCAGTCATTCCAAATTGGGTTAAAAGCACCACTGGGAAAAACCTGATTTCATGTCCTTGATGCACTGGAGAATTCTTCCATTCCTTGGGTCTGATCCAAAGTATGAGGACAACTTTACTGGGGAGCTACTGTAGGAATTACAGGGGAAAAAAAGAGGTAGGAATTTATGACTCATAAGCCTAAAGACTTTGGACTTCTACTTCCAGACTAGGGTAACACTGGCAACTTAGTTCTCTTTTGTCCTCATGTAAACTAATGAAAGCAGGTAAAGAGTTCCTGAATATTGATTCCAGTCCCTGCCTATCTGATTGATAAAGGCGTTGTTGTATGGTAGGCATAATAAAATGCAGTCACATTGCTACTGTGCCCTTGTAGCGAAAACTGGGCTGGACAAAATAAATCTTTCCCTGCATAGATATATTGCCATACCCCAAAGCTTTCTAAAACTTTAAGAGGTAGAGTGTGGCAATAAAAGGTAAGGAATTTGATCTCCCATTCTGTAAGGTCTAAATATCATTCTCTTGCAATAGCTTTCCACTGAGTATCATAACAATAAAGACAGTAAGACAATATTCCTAACTACCAGCTCTATAAATAAATATCTGCCTAATAAATCAGAGCAAAAAGGGCAACATGGGCCACTGTGTGTTTAGGTCAATTGTTTGCTTTTATGTAAAATTTTAGTGGTTGTAAGGGTAAAGATAAGAAAACACTACTGCATTGCCAGCAAGGAGGGTATAAGATGCTAGCTCCACTTTGATCAACATTATCTACAGATTCACCAGGGGAAATGTATTAGCTGTAAAAGGAAGATCAGAATTTAGCCTACTGTGCTTGCTAAATTTTTGAGACTCCTGCCCCTATGTGTGCTGGTACAAGAAATATCACTATCAATTTATAGGAAGCATCTTATAATTTATTGAATGGTTGAAACTTCTCTCGTCTCAAACAGCTGCCAATTTTCCAACCTATAAATATTAAAAATGCAACCCATGGAAAGTGTTCAGTGTGACGGATCTGGGATAGAGTCACACAGGATTGGTCTTGTGTCTGCTGGTTTCTGCAAGGTTTATTACCTGCGTGTCAGTGAAGGAAGCAATTTAAGCTCTGGTCTATGTGTGCATTTTAAGTATCAACCACAAAACCATTCAATCCCGATTCTCTGCCACATTACATGTGCGCATTGACATTTAGACATGGAGAAGTGTGTATTACATTTTCTGAAGCAGAATGATTGACTTTTATATCCACTCTGCACTCTCTTTGGGTTATCCTGAAGTCATGATTCACTGGAGAGCAAGGCCCCCAGGTATTTTTGACACTGTTTTGGTCTAAGATGACTATCAGTGAAATGATGCTTTACTGAACTCTTGGTGGTTTTGGGCCTTGTTAAAAAATCAGTGGCATGAGCCTGCTCTAGGATACGTACCATTGCGCTCACAGCGTTGTTCCCCCCCGCCACTTCACCCATCGCAGTGCTTACCTCTCAGAGCCGCATTTTGGCAGCTGCCTGCATGGATCAGATAAGGAGGTCAGGAGCAAAGTCTGTGTCGTCTTCTGCTGTCCTCCTCCTATGCTGGGCAGTGATAATTTGCTCCTACCCAGGAGAAGTCACATTGTGGCATCGTTTCTAGGGCTAAGAAAGCCTCAAAAGAGTATTATATTACTGTCAATTCGTTGAACAGTGGCCTGCGCTATCTAGATTTCAGAGTTTCCTAATTTTGCCTTACATACTGCATTGCATACCTAGTAAACGAATCCGTAAGTCTATAGACAGCAAGATTTTAGCCTTTTTATTCTAGCATCACCCAGGAGATATCTCATGTGCCCACAGTTAGAGAGTGTTAATTCCAGGCAGGAGGCAGACCAAACAGTATGGGAGATGCATGAGCAATACTTTTCCTGTATTGGGACTTTATATGTAGAGAAGAAGGAGATGGAAGAGACCTAATCTGAAATCCAGGAGGATGTCCTGCAGCAGGACAAGTCGGCAGGATGATGCAGCCTCTCTAACTGTGCCCAGCCCCATCACAGAAGCAGACAATACAGGTACCAGTTAGCACTTTATTTTCTGTGATGTTTCCCTGTGGACCTGGGCTAGAATTGTTGTCTCTCATTACAGAGCAAGCTAAAAGACATAGGCTGCCATGGACACAGGGAAGACCTGAAACAACATGAGGTAGAACAGGGAGACTGATCTCTTTAATTGCACAAAGAAATTAAATTAACTTCCCTTCCATGCTCTGGTTTTGAAAGAATAGCACACTAAGCTGAAGCTTGCCTGGCTTGAATGCAGAATTTGCATGTGTGCGTTTGTCCAATAGATCTTCCAAAGTGATTTATTTTTTCTGCTTTTTCTTTTTTTTTTTTTTTACAGAAAGAAACACCACTCGCCAATGCTGCGTTTTGGGCTGCAAGAAAAGGAAACCTGGCTCTCCTCCAGCTGCTGCTGAACAGTGGGCGAGTAGATGTGGACTGCAAAGACAGCGTATGCACACAACGCACCTACACACACGCCACTGATTTTACGTCGCTTTCCATAGCCCGCTGCACAGAGGGTGTGGCAGGGATCTAGCATGAGGCATTTGAGAGTCTTATGGCACTTAGGGATGATTTAAAACCTTCTCTTGTCAGGAAGCAAGTTTGAAACTCAAGATAAAATAGTGTGATGATTTACATCAGTGGCAAGGGGTTAGGAATTTGCCAGCACTCAAAAATGTGTCTTACACTGTTATTTGTGGCGCTGACATTAAAAACACAGATCCTAGCACCTCGGGCTTCTCTTTGCAAGGAAATGTCATTATAGTAATAGATCACGGTGAAGAGTCGACTCAGCCGAGCCCGGTTAGCAATGATTCTGTCAGCTAGCAGAGGTCTTCATAATTAGAAGAACTGCTGGCCTCCTAACTTCTTCCTTCCCCACCCCAGCATCTCCTGGACTTGGCACCAACATGAAGGCACAGTAAGATTGCCAAGCAAAGAGGAGCCCAGACATGTGACAGATAGATTTCATGGGGATTTCCGTACTGTAATTGGCATGGGTTGAAATTAGTTTTGAGATCAGAAATGGGTTGAAAACACAGATAATGGGTATGTCTTGCTATTCTGCCTACAACGTATGGAGAGATACTTGATTGCACTAAGCTATGGTGAAGAGTAGGGGAAAACCGAGGTTGAGAAGTTCACAGGTCTCTTTCGTTTGGCGTTGGGACTGACTCACTTAGAGTCATGCCTGTGTTGTGCTGGATTACTGCCACTTCCAGCCTCAAATATGAACCTATCACAGCTTCTCTCATTTTAAATACCTTCAAAGTGCAAAAGATTTTCTAAGCCCATTGACTTTAACCTATGTTTTCATTTTCATTTCATTTTTGCCCTGGAGGCAAGTATTTGTCCTGCAGAGCTTCTGGAGCTGATGCTATGACTGTCATTCTGACATGGTTTCTGCATATTGTCCATACTCCACATACATATAACCTAAATCTTATTTGGTTCACTGGACCAGGGGCCTTATGGGGTACTGAGGGAACCTGAACACATAGTTCTGGTGTGGAAAGTTCTTTCATATAACATGAAGAGTCACAGAGTGAGTTTGCTCTTGTAATTTGGACAGGGAATTAGTATTCAGATCACCCACACCTTACTCCCGACTGTGACTCACAATTTAGTGACTCAGCTAAGTCACTCAGCTCCTGTGTCTAAGGTTATTCTTCTGGAAATGATGGGAAGATCTTTGGGATTCTCTGATAAAAATGCTGTGTATAAACCAAAATTATTCTTGTTATTCTTGTCGCACTTATTTTGGGACAAAAAGGTGAAGTCATTACATACGTATTTGTCGAACAGTCAGGCCTTAGCACTGCAGGCAAGTCTGTAATGTTTTTTCTTTAACACCTGCTAATTGCTCATTTTCAAAGTGTTCTTGATAGTAAGTTTTAAATGACAGCAAGTTTATCAATGGTCATAATCTTCCTTCAGCTTTTCAGAAGAGGTGCTGTCTCTTCCAGGCAGTCTGATTTGTTGCTGGAGGTGTCTTTTGAAGGTACTAACTTGTTTTTTCTTACTCCCAGCTTGGCACAACAGCTCTGATGGTAGCATCTTACTATGGCCACATAGATTGTGTACGGGAATTGGTGTTGCAAGGAGCAGATATCAATCTGCAGAGAGAGGTAGGAGAAGTTCTGCATTCAAACAGGGATTGATTAAGTGACCTTTGGTTTATTATAGATAACATGAGTGTTGACTGTTGCTTTTTGCAACAGTCACTTGCTGTGCAGTGCATGTATAAACAGGGTCTGTTCTCCTGAGGACATCAAGGAATCAGATGTCTGGAGTTTATAATAGAAAATAAGATGCCAGAGGTACATTTAGAAATTATTCATCAAACATTTCCAGCACATCTGGTTGGTGAGGGGCAGTTACATCTGAGATATAACCCCCCAGGGTTACACCATTTATGCATCTGCAGTTTTACTTACTGGCACAGTAATTTACAGCTCTCTGGATGGGATAAATGATAAGAAGTCGTCCTTTACCTTTTGAATTGCAGAGTCTGGCCATTGAAAAGGAGTGGATGCCATTGTTAGCCTGGGGATTATTTTGACTCGGTATGCTTTGGAGTTTCTGCCTCTTAGTCTGAGCCAAGTCATCACTAACAATCACACAGATTAATCAGCCATACCCTTCCCTTCATCTCTGCTTTGCATTCAGGGCATCTCTCACACCATGTCATGCTTGCTTGTGGAAGGGACAATGTCAGTGGCTGGTTTTGGGAAAGTGCCTTCCCCTCATACTCCATGCAAATGATTGTAAGGAGTACCTGCAGCCACTCTGGTCTGTGTGCTGGCTACACAGAGAGCAGAATTGCTCTGGGACAACGACAGTTGTACTGGTCCAGAGAGACGAGCAGTTTAAGGAGGGCATGCAGTAACATGGGATGGTGGCAGGCAGTGCAGGACAGGAGTATGCTCGTCACTTTAACAATACAAGCCAATGTTTCTCATTTTCCTTGGTTACCTGGAACTAGAGCATTAATCTCATGCTGACATCTGCAAGTTACTGAGTCAGTGAATGCCATGTTTGATGATATAATGTCTTTGCACTTACTGGCCTAAACTTGCTCTAACCGTGACTGTCAGTGTCTTTCAGTGGGGTCCTGTTCCAACAAAACATTTAAACATGTCCCTTCCCTTAGGTAAACATTGCTTGAAAAGCAGCAAGGGGCCATGTGCTATTGTAAAGGCTTTGGGCACTGGAGTGAATTTCATGTGTAGCTCTCCTTTCTTGCACCTTCTAGAAGGGATGAGGGAGCCCAAATTCAGGAAAGCCTGCTTGTCTTCTCTTTCTCTCTCTTTCTCTTTTTTTCTTTCATTCTTTCTTTCATTCTTTCTTTCATTCTTTCTTTCATTCTTTCTGTCTTCCCTCCCTTCCCTCCCTTCCCTCCCTTCCCATCCTTTTTCCTTCTGTCCAGCTGTTAAAATCTTACATATTCATTTTTTGGGTCCTGATTTACTCACATGTTAATGACAGTATTTTATACAACTAGTATAAAATATGGGGTTTCAGTTCTTCGGTGAGGTTAAAGGAAAGCAGGAGTTGCGGTACTTGTTACAGTTGCTTGAAGGCTGCTTGGCTGGATGGGGAGCTACTGCTGCAGGAGACAAGGATGACTTATGCCAACAGCAGTCACAGTTTGTCAGTGGAGAGTCAAGCAAGGTGGAGCTCTGCAGTACTAAGTTCCTGCCTCCCTCGTCTTTCCACACCCTGATCCAAATCCATCCCACGCTCCTATTTGTCTCAGGTTGTAGTGGCAGGTGGAATAGGGCTTGGTTTTAAATTGGCTGTTCCTCTGTTGTGCAAGACTGTTCTTTTCTCACTCTGGACTTGCTTTCCCTATCTGGTGACTGGGTAGAAGTGAGTGAATCCTAAGAGGTCTATATTAGAAACTCTGTGCAGAAGCTCCTTGTGAAACTTGTATTTTACTCAAATATGTAATGCTGGACAGATTTCTCAGTGCAACAGGAAGAAAACTGACCTAAGGTACCTGGTGTCCTCTGGAATCCTCAAATCATCATGTCTTTTCTGTTGATATTCAACTGATTGTGCTCAATACTTTTTAATTTGAAATGTATATACTTCAGTCAAGTGTGTTATGTGTTTGGGGTTTTTTTAATCCATTTTTTTCCTTACAGTCAGGTGCAACTTCTCTGTTCTTTGCTGCACAGCAAGGCCACAACGATGTAGTGAAGTTTCTCTTTGAATTTGGAGCCTCCACTGAATTTAAGAATAAAGTAAGATGATGGGTCTATCTTTGCATGCTGACACATTCTGACAATCAAGGCTGTTTTTTCCTGGTCACATGAAACATGACACAGCAGCAGGAAGATGATAGAAGGATTTCCTCACTTGAACGTTTTCTGAGTAATATGAGTAATGCAACATATTGTGAAAATATTGACTTAGGACTAGCTCTTACTGCCTAGACTTAATGGCATAAGTTGATCAAAGATCAATCCCTTGATAGTGGTATCAGTCCTTCCTCTTAAGCCATCCTCCAATACAAGAACAAAGGATCTTTTTGTATATGTTAGGTAGGATCCCTTTTTAGGTGTACATGTACTTCACTTGCATAGACTTTTGTCTATATTGCAAATTTCATCTATATTGGGATGTCTCTGCATACCACCGTAGGATACATAAGAGTGTAATGGCTTCAGTCCTCCCTAAATACCCTTTACCCATCTGTGACAAGAAGATGAAATGCACCTCAGAGTTTCTGTTTCTTTGTTCAGGCAGGTTCTTTTTCAAACTCTTCTTAGAACAGCCAAAAGCACAAGATGGCAGATCCTGGGTCTGGTTCATCACCCCTCATGGGGTGAATAGCATTAAGAATAGCAGTTCATCGCTGACAGCAGTACATCAACTCAGTTTCTTTGCCCAAGGCAGTACTAGCACCTCTGCTTTCAGCAAACAGAACCAAAAGGAACATATTTTCATTAAATATTCTTGCCCTTGACATGCTGGCCACATTTTGGAGCATTCCCATAATCTGGGGAGGACACTTGCCAGTCACTTACCCTGGGATGCATAGCAATGTGTTTGAGGAAAGTTCTTTACCCCACAGTAACCAATTTTTCAAGATGTTACGTCTGTGATTCGAATGATTCCCTCAACCCGTACCTGCTTTCCAGAGTCTCTGGAAATATAGGCTTAAATACTAAGGGAATTGACGGAACATCAGAGACTCAACTCCTTATGCTCCAGGGACTAAAAATCCTGAGGTTTTGTGGCCAGAGTCCACACATGCCGATACAGTAGGATTCTGGTACCCCAGGGAGCTATGCTCGTGGTAAGCAACTCTCTGACCACAGCAGCAATCAGTAAATTTAAAAACATGAATAAAATTGTGGCTATTTAACACAACATGGAGTGCAGCTGTGGAACTTGGAAATGTAGGAGGTTGTAATGTTAAATACAACAGTTGGATTTTAAAGTGCTGGTTAATATCTCATGTGGGACAGATTTATTGGGAGAAGCTGCACATTAAAATAAGGGTTGCTTCTCAGTCTTTTATTTCAGGGTATAGGTGAGGGTTAGCAAGATTCAGAAGAATCATCTTCTCTTGCATTCAGCTGTACACAATTGGGCAAGTGAACTTACACTGTCCTTTGAGTGATCTGGTCTATAAAAAGGCCACAAAGCCACGTTGAAGGAGCAAAGGTGTCCCAGGTGTAGGAAGAGCCTAGACTACTCACTACAGCTCAGCATGCAATTGAGCAGTGTTTTTGCAGAGGAAGGGAAAGTGGTGAATGCAGGAAACTTGGTAAGGAGGGAAGACAGAGGCTGAGTACCTTATTCTGTCTAGAGGGACAGTTACATTTTCACCAAACCTTCCCACGGTCTGTGAACTAGGAGTTTGTGAAGAGACCAAGACTTGGCCCAGAAGGTGAACAGCAGGCTTGAAATTGTCTGATCCTTCATGACAATATATGATCTTTTATGAAGCATGCAAAATATATTGACGTGAGTCACTAGGGCAGATAAAAGGCAGTAAAGAGCTAAATGATAAGAAAACATTCCTGCATTCAGCCGCTCCTAATGGCTTCCATCTTTGGACAAATGCAGGTTTGGGCTCTACTGCTCACCTTGAAACTTTGCTCCCAGCCCCCATATTCCTGCCTGCCTCTTCTTCTGAATTCAGACCTGACTTGGCCCATCTTTTAAGCTGCAGGTTGCTCTTCCTCTCCAGGCCACAGTTTTCTGCCACTTCCAGTCGAGCTGGTCATAAGACAACACCAACTCCCATGGGACATAACATGACAATCTGGCGTGCGATGTGTACGTGAGGCTGTTTTCCAGCAGCATCGCATGTGCCTGTCCAAGCACTCCCTCCTTCTCATCACCTCTTCAAGAGGTTATGAGTCACTTCAGCATTCACAGTATGACACAAGCTTAGTGCCTGAAAAGGCTCTTAAAAGCTGAACAAAGGATAGCTGGGTTAAAATTAATCTGTGCAAAATTAAAGTGACACTGGTTTAAAAAATTGAGGTTAGCTATCATGTCCATGCCCTCTTTGCTGAAAGGATCTGCGCTCTCTAAAGAGTAGTATGAGGGCTTTGCTAGATTAATCATTAATGCTGATACCTACCCTGGAAATGGCCATGTTCATTCTTTCACTCATTCCTTGCCTGGGGACTGCAGCTCTTCTTCTGAAATGAGGATCTAGACACAGGAATCCAAACGCTTACAGCTTCCAGACTGGGCTTTGGTAACCCACTAAATTTTTAGACTGAGGCTGGGTGGGAAACCAACTTGTACTTTGTGCAGCAGCATGTACCTGAGCAGGAGGCAACATTGAGAACATACTGCATTGACAGTATGCATCTTCCATTGGCCTTCTACTGTGTTTTTGTATCAGTTCTATTTTCTGATTTAATAATACGGGTTTTGTAGCTTGGAATTATTCCATCAGACCATCGTTCTGTTAACAGGGACTAAGATAACAGGCTCCCCAGAAACACTATAGTTGACAAAACATGCCTTTTCAGGTCAGAGATAAAGCATTCTCTGATTAAGGCACTAAGATGGGAGCAGCGCTGGAAAAGATATGGCCAATCCTGGCTATTTTTAAAGGGCACTGCAAAACTAATCCATTTGCAAAGAACTTTCTATTAGAAATGAAGACGTGGAATTGAAATAAGAAAACAAATTGAGTGTATCCTAGGAAACAGAGACTTTAAAGCAAGGAAACGCCAAGCCCAACAACTTCTTTTTCATGTACTTCCCTGTAAATTGTTATTACTACATTTGTTACTCATATACGAGATTGCTGGAAAACTACCTTAATATAGGTGTTCAATTCTTGTATCATTAGAGTTGATACTCACTACAGCAGGCAAATCAATTGTTCCAAAATAGTGTAATAAAGTAATTAGCAATAATTGCTGATGTTGTAAGGCGAATAAATAGTACTATTGAAGGTTATTATGTATTTATTATAAAATACATATCATTCAATAATATTATTCTGCATTGCCCCAGTCTGGCATCCTTAGATTGAAACATGTTCTCTTTTCTTACTCTGAGACATGTTATAAGCAGGTGGGTTCTTAAAAGGGTTTGCATGGTGGTGTGTTTTCTGAAGAATACTGCAGGTTGAACGGTACGTCAGAGGCTACTTTTCAGCAGGTAGTGATTGCAGAAGATCAGTTCCCCTCCCTTGTGGCGTATTTCAGAGATGATAAAACACCATATAATTCTAAGCTACTTTCAGGTGATGATGACAGAGCTGAGGGAAGAGGTAGGTAAATAGACAGGATAGTGTGGTCTTATTGGGTGCTGCTCTTCCAGGTGCTTACGTGGGAGGTTGGCAGCTGCTGTATGCGCCGCCAGTAGCGAGAACAAACTGTGTGGCGATAAGAAAAATGGTTTCACAGGACGAATTGCAGAGGTAGCTGAGAGAACTGTCTCCTATCATCTGAGCTGGAAGGATTTGCAGTGAAGGATTAATAGAAGCTACACTGTGTGAGGAAAACAGGATATGAGCAAGAAATAAACCCAAGGCAATGTGCCGTCTCTCAGCTGCACCACCGGCCTCCGGCCTGCTGCAGAAGGGCGATTGCCCCAGAAGCGCCTCTGTGGTTGCTCACATGTCCCTGCTCCCACTTGCTGCCCCACTCAGAGTTTCCAAGAGGCTTGCCAGTACCAAAGATGCTGCTTCAGCTTTTTACTCGTCTCAGCTGAAGCTAAAAAGAAAAGAGGGAATCACATGGGATCAAAGGGATTTTAAAACTCTGACATTTACCTCTTTTTTTTTTTCGCCCCCATAACTCATCTGCCTTCCCAATGGCATGTAAAACACTGGGGTCTCCAACTAGACCATGCTGGAGGAAAGGCTCTTGTGCTGGCAAAAAGGGAAGAAGGAGTAAGAGAAAGCAAGATGGAAGCTCAATAGGGGTAGGAGGGGGTCGAGTTTTTCTCCTCCTGAGAAACCATGGACCTTCACGCTGTTTGCCAGTTCCTCAATTTAACTGAGTGCTGTCTTACTGCATGGTCTTTTCAGTGAAAAATATTTCTGGTCCCAACTTCCCTTTTCTTACAGCAAGACCTATCTCTTTATCAGAGCATTCAAATGAATCTCAGTCTCTTCTTTTGAATGTATTCAACTTCATAGGAGACACAGTAGTGCAGGTCTTAGAGCTCAGTTGTCTTCCTGATCAGGGTCCAAATCTTTGAGTCAAGGAGTTGTTATCCAATTCCTTCTGGCCCAGTAAATATTTGATTCAGGGTAGACAGCTGGAACTGGGGACCACCAAATAGTTTTTTTCTGATCCCTGGACTCTGGTCAGGGTGATCTAGGAAACTTGGTCACTCTAGTCTGAAAGATTTAAATCATATATTTTGGAAATGTGTTATTCATTCCAAAAACATATGTCTCTAAAATTGTTCATTGGATTCAACCAAACATTTGGCTGGATTCCCATTTTGAGACACTTAGACGTAATCTGCTAGCAGCGTCTCCCTTCTTAAACCTCAAGCTGTGACATCTCCCAAGGTGGGATCACACAGTTGGACTCCAAGCGTTGAGCGTCGGCTCCACTGTGCTAACTGCGGTTAGCTTTGCAGGCCTGCCTTTTATTTGGGACCTGTCATTTGGTTCCCTCCAGAAATTATGTTAATAACCAAACAATATTCTTAAAAGAACAGGAGTTTGTTAAGAACACAAGAATTTTAGAACACAAAAACCAGGCCACAAAGCAATAAACAAACTATTCCCATATACAGCTAACTGGGCATGTCTATTTACTTGCCATACAGGGAACCTCAATATTTTTAAGCTTCCAAAAACTCGTCCTTCCCTGCCTCTCTACAAAGGACGTCCAATCTGGGTAGCCCAGTTTTTCTTCTTAACTCACTAACCTTTCTCTCTCCATTTCCTTCAGGGAAAGAGTCTTTAAAAACGTATCTGGTTTTTGTTTGTAGACCTTTGATCTGGTAAATCACTATTTAAGCAAAATGGCTTTCAGCTGGTTGGAGACGGGAAATAAGTTTCACAAAGCTATTAGCTTTTGCTATTGTCTTTTAAGTGTGTATAAGGTGTTTTTTAATCCAGGAACCATTGTGGTTGCTGTTGTGTTTTGTTCCAGCAGCTCCTATTAAATTAGGGTAGTTTAATTTGACAGGAAAGTCTAATGACTCATTGTAGCTATAGGGTAACTTAATTCCACTGACCTGATTACACACTATATTTACTCAAGTAATCCAGAATTAATATGCAATTTAGATTCTTAGATTGTCATGTAACAGCTTCACATATGTGACTTGGCTGACACTCAAGCCTTGTTTGCTTTTCAGTGTCATAGGGAGGAAGGGTGAATATGAGGTTTTGAGAGTAGCTATAGACAGTCCCTGTGAGTTAGTTCAGTCATGTCAGAGCTTGAGTTTTCATGAGGTTATTATAGGCATGAAATAGCACCACAGATGATTAATAAATTTGATTGGCACTTCCCATTATAAAAGATCCATTTGGCCATTCAAGCTGTAACTTCTCTTGTGGGTATCTGTCTGTGTGGAAAATTTCAGACAAAACTTTGGCGCTGTTTCAGAGGACAAGGCTAAGGGAAAACACAATCTTTTGCCCACATTAATAACAGCTCTAGAAAACATTTATCTGAAATACTTTAGATAGCTTATCTTGTGGAGGAGGGGCTTGAGACTGGGAGAAGGCAGGGAAGGAGAGAGAAGACCTCTGGTGTGGATGGCCTGGAGTGTGCGTCATCCTTGCAGGATGGCATGGTGCCATCGCAGGCAGAAGATGAGAACTTCCGTTCCGTATCAGTGTCAGAAATAATGGTAATTTTTGAGTGGGGCACAGTGCATTTAACAAGATGGGAAGACCCAGATTTGCTATCTTCGTTGTTTCAGCTGGCTTGGAGTCAATTGCCAGTGACACTGAGGTGTTTCCCTTCTCAGACGGCTCCCAGGGGAGCATCTGGACAAGCAGGATTTGATACATGTGCCTAGGTCTCCCTTGAGTGGTGATGTGCAGTAACTATAACCACCTGGGATTGCTCCTACCTGCAGGGATCACTTCTTCAGCGGAAGTAATGGGGCTTTCACTGGTCATGGGTTTGATCCGATGCACACTTCCAGAGTTAGCTAGCATGCTTTAAAATGCATCCTCCTTACTCTTCTTCAGGCCAACAATCAACAGGTGAGAGGCAGGATACAACAGGTCATGAGGTTCTGGCCAAAGAAGAGTAGATGATCAGTAGGCTTTGTAGCAGGGGAAAGGTGTGCTGTCCTTCAATAGGTGGAAGAGCTTGGCAGGGATGGGGGATTTGGCTGTAAAGGGAAGAGACATGGAGGAGCTTGTAGCTGTGAAAGGAACAAAGCTTCTAGTGGGAAAGCAGAAGATGAGGAACAAAAAGCAGAATTTTCTTGGTTCCCATCCCTCACTAAAAAAACCTCAGGAGAAACATGTTTATAGTGACAGAGCCAAGTTTAAAGATTTATGGGGCAAGACTTGGTACTAAAATTATGAAAGATTTAGTAGTGACTACAGAAGTGCTGTGAGCCAAATTCTAAAAGCCTTAAAATTTGCTTTTTTTTTTCGTGTTGATGTTTAGTCCAGCACCTTCCCTCTCACCTGACTGTACCCATTCTTTTGTTTTTCACAGGATGGAGGTACTGCTCTTCTAGCTGCTTGTCAGTACGGGCATGCAAAAGTAGTGGACACTCTGTTGAAGCATGGTGCCAACATTCACGATCAACTTTATGTGAGTTATTTGACACAGATAATATTGACAACACTGGTGATGGAACAAATGTGCTGTTGGTTGGACAACAGTGGATACTCTGGCTCCAGCACAGACAAGCATTTGCCAAATTTGCGGTTTTATAGTATTCGACTCTTCTAAGATGTGAATTTTGTTAACTGACTGCTTCTCATGATCCTGGGAGAAGTAGCACAAAATCAGAAAATATTATTTGGCTGCCTTTTGTTTTGTTATGTGTATGAAGGATATGTGCCAAATCTGGATCAGATTTGTGCTATCCATTCTGCTTCAAGAAAAGACTGTGTCATGGTTTACCATGATTTGCATTGCAGACAGACAAATGAACAGCTATAAAGCCGCTGATGTACTAGAGAATCAGTTCATCAGTTTTCTGCCAGAAAGAGTAGTAAAAGTTGTCTTGTCTTTAAAATCTTTTTTTAAAATATCAGTTAAAATTATGTCATTGGGTATTTGTGCATCCTTACCTTGTCAGTGCTTTGGGCAAAGAATGGTTAAAATGGCTGAACTGACGTTGTTTAGTTGACTTTTCAGAAAGCTGGATTGAGCCAGTGAAGCACTGGATTTAATTTACTCTAAGAGACACAAATAAGTTGAGCTTTTCAGCATTCAGCACAGCAGAACTGAGTGGCAGATCTTCCCTCCGCTTCCCATCAGTCTTTCCTACCCCAGGGCAATCAAGACTGACAAAAAGGAAGTTGGTTCCTAGGGATATGATATTTTTCAGCCATTTCCATGGGCTTTGGATCTGCAGGATGCTGTCACACTCAGCTCCCATGAGCGTACGTGAGAGCCGAGGGCTGGTGACCACAGAAGCCACCAGCATGCTAGGGGCTGTGCACTGGTCACAGTGTGGGTCTTCACCTCTGTGCTGCCCTCACCCTGCGTTTATAAAGAACGGCATCCCACCCTCGCTACTGCGCAAATAGGAATTGCCTTTCTAATCTGAGGGCAGTGATTCATACCTCTGCACGGTAATCCCGGGGGTTACCACTCAGTTTAAAAATAGCTATGTTGCCACACCTGCAGACACTTACCTAGAAGCGAAGGCAGTAAAATAACTTCCTTGTTGTCTCTCCTGGAAATGAGCAAAATTTGCAATTGGATTTAGAGATGTATTTTTATTGTTCACAGCCATTGGGCAAAACCAGTCAGAAGCGGCTGCTTAATAAAATAAGAACACAATCTCTTCAAAACGAGTATTAGCCTGGCTCCTTTTGTGGGACATCACAAGCTGCATATGCAAAGTGGTATCTGGCTGGCAGTTTCACTGGCAGGCAGGCAAATGAGAGGGATTTTGAGCACACATTTAGGTAGTCCTCCCAAAACCATCAAGATATATGTCTTAATCTTAAATTGACTCACATGAGGGGTAGAGGAGATGAGAGAATACCCTAACTAAACAGTATTTCTTGCAGACATATTTTATAGCCTCAAAACAGTTATCTCATTACAGCATCAATTCAAATCAAGCACAAAAAACCTAATACTTAATCTTTAAAATGGTTGGATGACATTGAAACCAAGATTGTCTGTCTTGATTGATGGTATAATAAAGAGCTCTTTTACTATTACACAGCCTTGTTTACTTTCTAAATGGAAGTGTTCCCTCTGTACCTGTCTCTGGAGGAAGCCTTCAAAGGACCTGATACCATCACCCTATCTCATGTACTCACACAGCAACCAGAGAAAACAGCCCCTCAGAGGGCCCAGGGACACGCATTTGTAGTGCCAGCAGACACCTTTCTTGTTTACCATGACATTTGTCTTGAAATCAAGGTCAAATATTTTAAATTCAGTCCCTGGGGCACTATATTCAGCTCATGCTTCACTAGGCCTGTGCTGAGTTTTGCAGCAAGAGGAGTAGCTAAGCAGTATCTCTTTGCAGAAAACAGCATTCTCTCCCAACACGGTGATATGCCAACAAGGTCAACAACAGGCTTCCGCTAAAATGCCCTGTATTTTGTGATAAGCATATGCATAAATTGGTTGGAAGATGTGTACTTGTGCATCTGAGATGCAGTGAAGGGCTTCATTCGTGCTTCTGTTTAAACTAAAAGAATCTCACCTCCTAGGAAAACTTGCCCTAGCACGTTCTGTACTGAGTGCTGTGGATATAGGATGGGTAAACACCTCTCCTACCCTCTATGCAGATTTCTACTTCCAGTTGGTTGGATGGATTCTAACGCTGTTTGAAAATTTTTCATCCAAAAAAAAATTAATTAAATATGACTTTTAAATTTTTTTCCTAAGGAAAAGCTTCTGTGAAGCCAAATGCTGAAGAACATCTGCACATGAAAGACATGTTGAGGAAAAAAAAATCCTATAGTTGTTGATTTCTTTCACAAGTTTTTTGCAAGAAATTGCTGGTTTCTGATTAGGGCTATGAGATACTCTGTCTTGCATGTGCTACTTTATGTGATTATATTACAGGTTGAGTCTCTTCTGCAAGATATGCCAGAGCAGTTCCATGGTAGTTGCTGGGGTGGCACAGTAGTATGGCGCAGTACTTACTCCTTCAGCCTAAAGGGCAGACTTCAGTGCTGGAGCCTCCAGTTCTGCAAAGTACTCGAACATGTTTTCACCATGTGTGTCTATGTAGCAGAACAATTCTGCATGAACGTATAAAAACTAAATGAACCTAAATAAATATATTTTGCTATATAGGAATGGATCTCTTGTTTGTAGACCAATGCTTCAATGAGCTAGACTCTTGGTATTCCAGACCTGGGATTTAATGCTTGGTTCGGTAATATGATGAGAGCCAATACTCATGCATGCTGAATGAAAAATGTTACCATAGTTTGTTATAAACTAGACTTTGGATTTTGGTAATTATTTCTTGAGCTTGGCTATATGCATGCTCTTACAGTGCATAATGGCTTAAGAAGGGAACTTGATTCACTTTGGTTTGGTTTTGAATGGAAAAAATGGCAATATTTCAACAGAGTATAAGCTGGATATATTTGTTCTTAGGATGGAGCTTCTGCAATTTTCCTGGCGGCACAAGGAGGTTATCTGGATGTCATCCGCCTGCTGCTTTCTTCAGGAGCAAAGGTCAACCAGCCACGGCAGGTAAGCTCAACACTTCAGGGAATAGCTGGGGTCTAATTACTAAATTTTACAGTTATGAAAAATTAACACTTGATTAGAGAAATTTCCTAGGTGTTAAACTAACTGAGGGATACGTAAGCTTACGTGATATAGACAGACATATATAAAAGCTCTCTTGGTTTCCTAAAAAGGATTTCTTAATTGGTTAGCTCTTTCTTGACCCTAAAATCAGTGCTTAAACAGCACATTTAGATGCTGTTTTGAGTAGCCAGATGTGGAAGTTGCATAGCTAGCTTTACTCGGCACTTAGAAATGTCTAGTTAGAGACAGGGCTTCCCAGGAATCTTTGCCTGCTTTGAGAGAGCCTCCCCCGTGGTCTGCTGAAAGCCTACAGGCCTGGGTCTTCATAGTACATTTTAAATTGATGGGATAAGGTCTTGTCCTTGCAATCAGTCACGTACGTCTGCCAGGAGGCTGTGATCACTGACTGCAGCAAGTAAAAAATCAGCAGGCAGGAGCAAATGAATGTGAAAACTCTAATAACAGTGGACAACGTGGCATGTGACAAGCTTTGCCAGATATTTTCAGTATTTCCTTTCATCTACACCAAAAAGCCTGACAAATCATAGCCTGGCAGCAGAGATTGATCTATATGACTTCTGCTGCATCTGTAGGTCTGCATAGCCTCCCTGCTACTCCTGCAGTGTAAGGAGACTGGATTAGCATTTTATGTGCTGAAACTAAAGTAATTTTCCTGCTGCCTCTTCCCCCACCTCTCCAGCACCAGAGCTGTGCTGGCAGCTACTCCCTGGACTGACGCTTTAGTTGCTCATAGGCTGCCTTCACACTGTCTGCCAAGATCAAGATTAAGAAACCTTCTTAAAAGCTGTTAATTAATGCAGTCTAAAAGATCAGTGTAGAAGGATAGACCAAGGTATGCATTAATGCCTCTTGAGTGGGTCAAAATAAAGTTGGGGAACCTTAGATTTAGCTCCACCGTGTTGCCATAAAAACTGCATTCTGCTAACCATAATTATAATGCCCCAGCTAATTCTTTCTGACAATATTTTTTTAGCTCTCTAATCCAATTTCTACAACACAATGTTTCATGAGGCATTTTTAAATCTTAGTTGAGGCAAAGACTTCGCTGTGCGAATGTGCCTCCTGGCTCTGTTTCATCTCCAGCAGGACGGGCTTACTTTGCTTCAGGGTACCTCCGATCCCTGCTAAGATTATGCCTGGATAAGTCCGTGGCATTTGTATTTGGGCACACTGTAATCTGAAACATTTCCTTAACAAATCGAACATTTTTACTGTTTAATTAGTAGAGTAATGGTTGGATGGACTTCAGTCTCTTGCTAACAAACAAATTTGTACTTTGTTCGAACGTGGCGTGTTGGTCATGAGGAATGTAGCTCTAGATGGGGCAGTTTCGATGCCACATGACTCTTACTGTCAGTTACAAACTGCATTGCTCTCGCTGCTGTAGGAAACTTTCCTAAGCAACTTAACATCGAATACAGGGCTGCAGCGTGCCAGATGTGAGTTCATGCTTCTCCTTCCTCATGGTGTCCAGGTTTTCCTCTCTACCTTGTGAATTTGGGGGCTTATTTCATGTGCCTGAGCATGTGCATCTGCCTTGTATGTCTCCTCCTGCTGCTGCAGTGGGTACCAGTTCCCCTTCAGTCTTGTGTCCCATCTCCCAGTCCCACAGAGGTGCTTCTGACACCGTAGAGCATCTCAGATAGCGCTGGCTGTACACGTGCAGGCCCTTCAGCTCAGCTCTCACAAGACCGAGTTGTGAATCTTCTTGGCGAGTTTCTTCCCTGGCAATGTCATTTCTCTTGGATTTTAGCCGCCTTCTGTTCTTTCTGACATTGCGGAGCCAGGCAGGAATTCTTTTGTCATCTTTTTGTCTAGACAGAGCTGGGGGCAGTGTCTGCAGCTTGGTGCGGGAGATGTTTCTTTGCTTCTCCAACTCAAAAACAAAGCGAGAAGGTTATTTGCCAATTAATTTTACACTCTGTTTTGGCAGCCTGTGTCCCAGCACTGGCTAAGCAGATTCAAAATACTCTGAAAATGAATGTGTTTTTCTTACCACACGATATGCAATTACGCATGTGTGTAAGCCAGTAAACCTATATACTGTGTAGACTTCAGACAAGCAAGCAATTTGTTATTAGCAACAATTCAGCTGATGTAGTGGTGCGAGTGGGCTGATGGGCAGAACAGTGGAGATGACACTGAGTAGCCTGAGAGTAGGAGCTTTCTGTCCCTGCAAGTCCTTACTGGGAATTCGAGGGGTATTTCACCTCCTAATCTGGCCCTTTCTAAAACTCCAAGCCACAATAAAACCTTGAGACTCGAAGCTGCAAAGCAAAGTCATTAGTTAATGCGTAAGAGAAAGAGCATCAGAAATTTCGGTCAGAGTATGTTGGGAACCACTGGCTGCTGGATATAGCGAGATGTCGTCCATGTATACTAACTTGTAATCAAGTACGGAAATAAGCACAGCTTAAAAACATATGGGGTATTTAACAATGTTCTAGGAATGTAATGGTCTGCAGTCTGCTGGGTGGGCAGAGGGACAAGGAAAGGAAAGCAGTTTTTGAACTGTGTCTTTCCCTGTTCTCACTTTCTTTCTGACTCATCTCCAAGTCCTAATATCTGTTTACACAGGAATTCTTATATGGCCTCTTAGTACAATGTAATATCTCTTTTGTACTGTACACCAACATGAGAATGGACAGAAATCTCATCTACTCCATATAAATATCACACGCGTTTGCATAAACCTGCATGTTAGATGCTGTTTGCTTAAGAGAGAGAACCTGACAATAATCAATGTGAGCCCACCATCAAGTTCTTCATCTTTCTTCTCTTCAGGCTAAGTCCTCCAAGACAGTAACTTTCTCACAATGTATTTTTGCCTCTAGCCTGTAACTGAGATACTGAGGATGATGTCTAACAGCAATACTATTAGGGACAGTTAATGGTAACAGTGATGTTACCCAACACTTGTATTTTCTTCTGCTCCTTTTCATTTATACCTGAAAATAAGAGTTCTTCTTACAAACTTCACTGTGATTGAAAGAAAGCTGCTATGTTCCCCATGCTGTGCTTGTGCTTGCATTTCTTGTGTAAATAGAAGTGTGGATTTGTACAGCATTGGTTCTTCACACAGATTAAATTGTGTAGGCTGCTTTCAGATATTTTCCAAGTTTTATAGGCTTTTTCAGTGCCCCTATTGCTATTTTCGAGAGCCCTCTGGTGGGGGGAGGTTATAAAAAATATAAAGTGCCAGCTTACTGGTAGGGAAAACACTGTAACTTGGAGAGGGATAGTTTTTGCCATCATGCTGACATCACATACGCTGTATACAAGACAGCCTTTGCTATTTTTGAATCACAAAGAACACTCATTGTATTAACAGGATATATACTAGAATGAGGTCAGTCACTAATTTCAATGAGTTAATTTATAGAGAAATGATACAAGAGTGGGCAAAGATCCTGTTCCTCACCATTTGAGAAGACTGAAGATCTCAGGGTATGCATTTGCTCTTCCTCAGAATCAGAAAAAGGGAAGCCAAGAATATTGTATCAAAAGAAGAAATAACTTTTCTGTTTCTTCCGAAGGATTAAGTCACTAGCCCATAGAAAGCAGAGAACTGGTTCAACAATGTTTTTTTGGATTGCATGAGGAAGTCATATGAATCTTCAGCTGGCACTGAGAAGAGAGATTGCTCCTTTGATCAAGGTGGAAATACCTTATTTAAAGTACAAAGTTGTTTTCTTCTGAAACTTCTCATTAAGGCTCTTTTGGAAGCCCCAGTATATTTCGTCTTCCTTTTTCCTGCCAAGACTTCAGGCTGCTGAGGGTGGCGAGGAGAACTGGCCAGCACTGAAGGCAGAAGCAGGCACCCTGCTACGTGAGGCCTCACTTTTATGTTAAAGTCCAAACAGGCAAAGCCTTTTGTTAAAGGCCCACGAGAATCAGTTTGGCACCACATAACCGCCAGAGTCCTCCTGTAGTCTGGAGAATCAGTCCATTTAGAAGCAAAAGGAGGAAAAGACACAAAACTACATTCTAATTGCAGTGAGAAATACTTCCAGTGCTTCAACTCACTGGGATGGAAATCCATCACAAAGTTTAGCTTACTCTGAATGTACATATTATTTTCTGGGGTTTTCTGCTCAAATAATGATTGCATAGGACAATTTTTCCAAGCCAGATTGTTTCATGCTGCATTCCTTGATAATTGCCTTATTTTCTAGTGGAGTTCTTGAAGATAAAATTTGTGAAATACTCACCATCACTGTAAGGCAGGACGTTTTTAGCAGATTCCCTGGGGGTGGGTAATGTAACAATATTGAAAGTTGATGATCGTCTTGCATTACTCCGTAGCTTCTATAAACAACTTCCACTCCATATGTACAGAGAGACGGCTGCAGAATCTGCCCATGCATGCTGAGATTTGCCTGTATCTTCTGTCACATCTAGCCACCTAGAGTTCAAAGTACACAGGATACCTGTGGGCTTCACATTTCAAACTTCCCCATGTATTTTAGGCCCAGCTGGTAAGCCAAAGAGGGCTTTAACTGTTCACACAGCAATGCACATTTCAGGCCAACTATGCAAGAGAAAGCAGCTAAGGGTGGTTCCACTCCTTAACTGGAGCGGTTCTGACTTGATACACCGAGCTCCCATGTGCTTTTGGAAGCAACTCTGCATATGTCTATCTGTGATGCAGGATTTAATTGAGGAGTTGAAGTATGTCCATTCCAGTAAGCAAACTTGGGTGGTAAAATACCAGGGAGCACAGGATCCCAAAGTGAAACCGTTAGCAGTCTTATTTTGTTTGCAGGATGGGACGGCTCCCTTGTGGATTGCATCACAAATGGGTCACAGTGAAGTGGTGCGAGTAATGCTGCTCCGGGGAGCAGAGCGAGACGCTGCGCGGGATGTGAGTAGCACTTCTTCCTGCACTCTGTCTGCAGCTTAACGCTTCCTAGCTTTTTTTGAGGCTGCAAGTCTGCCTGAATGGAGGCCTGGTGTCCTTGGAGTCCATCCTGTTTGCCAGGTTGTAAAACCCCACCACGGGCTCCCTTTTTCCCATTGCATCTGGGGCAGCTTCCTGGAGGGAGCTTCTGGAATAAGGGAATGGCAATGTCCATATAAATGAAAGACAAAGACGATATATGGTGTCGCTGGTTCATTTTACCCTGAAGTTTTCACCTGCCGGAGGAACAATCCTCCAGATGCCCTAAAACCAGCAGTATATGCTGTGGAGGTGCCTCCTCAAAGACAATGAGCAGAGGAGACCCTCCTTTCAGAGGTGTGGGGAAGAGCTGGTGTTTCTCTCCAGCCAAGGGGAATGAATGCAGGTAAAGCATCGGTAACAACTGAACTGACCTTCCTCTCTCTTTTAAAGGACGGTACAACTGCTTTACTGAAGGCTGCCATTAAAGGGTACAACAATGTGATAGAAGAGTTGCTGAAATTCTCTCCCACGCTTGGCCTGCTGAAGGTTAGTAGTGAAACACAGAGATTTTTAGTCAGAAGCTCAAGAAAGCAAAGGGTCTGATGAAAGACCTGATGTTTATGACTATGCCAGTGGAAGACGATAAGGAGCTTAAGCCCAAAAAAGTCAAGAGAAAAATGAAATTATCTTATTTGGCCTTAATGCCACACGCAAATGAATCTTTTCAAATGAAATTGTGAATTTGATTTTTGGAATGAGGAAGCACATTGTGTTGTAGAAGGAATTCTGCTTTTTGTCATCTAATTTTATTTCTACTGTAAATGGATTGCTTTCCATGGTGCACTTTTTAGCATTATACCCTGCCCTCTATTGCATTTAGTCAGCAAAATAGTATCCTAAGAGATCTTTTGTGAGCAGATTCTCTACTTGATTCTGTTTTCCTCTGAATTCAAAAAATTCCTTGAAAAATAACAGATATTTGGAAGCTGCTTTTTAATAGCTGATCTAATTTTATGTGCCTATAGATCATGTACTTTGATAGCCTCTGTGCATGCAACTAATTGGCAATTTTGATGTACTTGGAAATCCAGGTGACATTAACTGAGTTGTTAATTGCAAGTATGAAATAGCTTCCACACTTATTTGAACTGTCAGTTTGCAGCCACAAACAAAAGGCCAGCCATAAAAAAACCGCCATTCAGCTGTCTGACATTGAGACCATTAATCATCAGAGGAAGAAGATAAAACACACAGATGGTTTCCATTACGGCTTGTGCTTCTATTTCCCTTGCTAGTGGCTGATTTTGCCAGGCAGAAGCAAATGCTGTGTTCATTTCACCTCTAATCTATTGACAAGGGTAATTTTTAAAAGGAAATATTGCTGTGGTAAAGTGAACTTGACTCTCATTTTTATTAAAACAGTTAAAATCACCTCCTTCATAGCCCACTAGCCTGGCAGCACCCTGCCTAAATCAGACCCTATACCTTTGATGACCTAATCTCTTCCATGTCACTTCTTTCTTGTTCATAGGTTTGTTCTTTGCAAACGTTTGTGTTTCACTGGCTTTTGATTTCTTCCCATGCACAGTACAAACATCTCCATTGGTATTTTCTAGAACGGGACCTCTGCTCTCCACGCAGCTGTCCTGAGCGGCAACGCGAGGACAGTGGCGCTGCTCCTCGAAGCAGGAGCGGACCCGGGCCTGAGGAACAAGGTACGTCCTGGCACGCCATCCCAGGTGAGCGGGTGGGGAGCACCAGGCGGTGGAGCTGTGCGTGCCACGGAGGCGGTGGCAGCCCACGTTTCTGTGTCAGCCCATGGTTGCCTACTGATCCTCTCCTGAAGCACCACTGTTTGGTCCATTGATTTCTGTACACAAGCATCTGTAAGGGTGCTAGGCAGTGCCACTGGTGTTGCTGGTACTTGTGAAGTTACATCAATCTGAGAATAACCAAACCATGCACTCACTCACTCGAGCACCACAGATTAAATTGTTAACTATAACTAGTCATGGGCTAGCTAGGTTGCATTTTAGGGAAACAGTAATCCATTACTGTTTTGGTAAGTCATAAGTTATATTCATATCTCCATACAGATGTGTAAGGAGGATATTTCCGCAGCAAGAGAAATGTGTATCTGGGTGCCCTTGACAAGAAAACTTGGTTAGAATTCAGCACATTTCTAATACAAAACAATATCCCGAATTACACGCATTTTGCCCATATCTTACTGCAAATCTGTTAGTTTATTGAAATATTGAAATAGTTTCATGTTCTTTTTGTAACGGCAACTTTTCTGCAGAAAACTTGTCTTGGTTTTATTCTGTGAAGTGTTTTAACATTACATGTTCGATAACTTCCATGAAAATGTCTTCCTCTGAGTTGTTTATGAACTATTTGCCGCTAGTATTTGATATCTAGCTGGCTTTGTTAAGCTGTGAATGGGTGGTCTGGTATTTACTTCTGGTTTATGATTGGGTGAATGAAAGTTTGTAATGCAAGTAATCCAACATATGCCTTCTAAATGTTTTGGTCATTTAATACAAAACCTGTGCCTATTATTTCTGTATCATTCCACTTGATGGCAGCAGAGTTAATGCCGCTCATAGAGTAGTTCCTGTTAATAAGCATTTTGTTTTGATACTATCATCCAAACAATGTGCAAGATTTTTCTGCTACTGACAGTGATTTGCAGCAGGAGGGTGTGCAGTATAAGAAAGTCTGTGGCTGTAACCTCTCCTACTGATTTTTTTTTTTATAAATAACTTGCAATTTGGCACAACAGAGTACATTTGCAGGACAGAATTACTGATTTTCAGAAGTAGCTTCATTATAAATCCTTTATGTTACCAAAATTGTATTCAATAAATACAGAAGACCAAACTCTGATGTTCTTTATTACCAGTCCTACAGAACAGCACTGACTGTCTCATAGCAATTAAAGTCTTTCCTTGGATTTTTATGGACTTGTGTACTTACAGACCTCCCTCATCTCCCCTAAAAAATCAGCAGCCATGTTCTCTTTTAATTTTGTGGCAGAAGCATAGGGAGCACAAGGGATACCATTTAGCCTGGACAGTCAGCAGAAAATAAGATGACCACTCAAATCCTATGCTGGGATTATTTTGAAGACTTAAGTGAGATTTGCACATTATGTGGAAATGTGACTTCTTAAGGTATCTCCAACAGTGGTGGAGACAACACCGGAATAAGCATGGCATTATAATGCCCAGTACCATCTTCTTTAGAGTTTAATGCTTTTAAGCCATGTTTTGGAAATACTCCTTCATTTCTGCTAACCTCAAGGTTTTTTTGTTCCAGGCAAATGAACTGCCAGCAGAACTAACAAAAAATGAACGCATCCTCCGACTCCTGCGTATGAAGGAAAAGCAAAGGAAAAGCTAATGCAGCCCTGTAGCAAGTGCAGTTTGACAGAGATGCGCCCTGACCACAGTAGCATGACAGTAAACCTAGGTTGCCTGAGAAGGGCTTGTGGAACAGTTTGCAGAACTGATTAGCCTCTCCAGTACACGCTCCCTGAACGCCTGAGGCCCTTGCCATGGGGTCGCCACGGGCTAGGGCCTCCGCCTGGCATCACTGAACGCAAAAGGACTGCGATGGGAGCAGGGTTTGGCCTGGGAGCTGCGTTTGCACTGCAGCCCTGCCTGTACTCCAGGATCCCACCAGTCCCAGCACCAACATTTGCTCCTCCGTGCCTGCAGCATACGCAACCCCGCACGCGCAAGTGCTCCCGCCATTTCAGGCACGTGCCCCCATACTGGCATGGCCGCACACCTGTAACAGGTGCCTTGGGGTGCATGTGTGGGTCAGAAGCACTCAGCCCTTGTGCCAAAAGGACACCCAGACCTCACAGCTGTTTGGATGCAGTTGGTCCTGGAGCAGCCCCACGGTGCCGCTGCCCTCCCTTTGCTGGCAGAGCTAGCTCTGACCATTCCTCTCTACCTCCAAGTGCCACAAGGGGCTAGAGGTGAGATCCCACCTGCGACATCCTAGCAGAAAAAGTCCTCCTGCCAGCCCAGGGCTTTGGTAACATTTTGACTACTACATACAGCTCCATAAAAATGATCCAGAGCGTTACAAATTATGCCAAAAGCTACCCACCAAACAATAAGCAAGGAGATGTCCTCCTCAGTTGTAACATCCTGATCTGTCAATCTGTCCAGCAACAGAAACACAGTGGAGCAGTTGGTAGCATTTTGCAAAGCATACACAGTGCTATGGGGATCCACCCCTAACCCTACAATCTACATACATGCATTTTTGTGGGTAGGGGAGGACCGGTTACTGAGCAAACCAACCAGGGCATATCATTCACTGGCACAAGTACTTCAGAAATTTAGCTGTTGGGCACAACAGCACAGATGCTGTACAAATAGTATACATATGTTCTTCACACACATATATGTGACACTACGGTTTAGTACCCACAGCTACTATGCAATGCACTTGTTCCCCAGGTGCATGAAGGGAGTGAAGGGAAAAGTGCGCAGTATACAGGTGTTTCAACAGCTGGTGAGAGGTTTACACGTAGCCACACTCAAACAGGCCCAGTAATTAAACGCAGCCATGGAAAATGAACTCTTCAACAGCAATTTTGGCCTTTGTTGTCGTTGAGATGCTTAGACACGCTACTAGTGCCTGTGTAGGGAAGGCAGTGCAAATTGTAGATGGTTTGCGAAGAGCTGTGTTTTAACCATGTTGCTGTAAGGCACCTCATTGAAACCCAATCATTTTTGCAGTGTAAACAGTATATACTGAGTTCTGTTAGCCACAAAAAATATTAAAGCTTATTTTACAATGAGTTGAGGTATAAAGTTAGTTCAGTACATAAATCCAGGCACTTCATCTGCCTTGAAGCCTTGGCAAATTACTGAAAAATTGCTTTAAAAGTTGAAGACAGAGAAGATATTGTAAGGAAACAAAATATTCCCTGCTTAAAAAATGTCTACCTAAAATTCAGCTGAACTGTTGCACTTTCGCTTCAGTGAGTTAAAAAACCCCAACTTTTAGTGAGCTAGCACAAATGAATGTAGTTCACTTAGTGCAAATTAGCCATATATATTACCAAATCATAAAGTTATTCTTTTTATGAGTAAGTTACATAAGAAGTCGGGGTTCTGGTGAAGGGAACAGAAGTAGGCATACCTTTGCTTGTGAGCTCTAATTGCTATTCAATTTCTATTCAGCATTAGAAAGGAAAGCTTTAAGTTTTCCAATAATATAAGAAGACACCAGAAAAATCTATTTGTTTAGGTAATCTGTGCTGCCATATTTTTAAATTTAAAATAAAGTTGTGCCTAACAGAAACTTGTGGACAAACTGGTACAGAACCAAAGAATTATGCAAGATGCTTAGAGGATGATTGTATCCAGTGTTAAGTTCTGCAAAAGACTGAAAAACACTGAGCATGCAGAAATTTCAAGAACCTTATTGGGAACTTAAGTTGCACAGCATTACATGGGACTGGACTCTAACTTCTTTAACAAGCAACGCTGGAGAGGATAGGTTTATTTGGAGCCCCCAGTTGGTTGAAGATGACATACTGTTTTGGAGAAAGCTAGAGGGACCCTAGGCAGCCTGGCCTCAGTATTGATCTTTCTCCCTGAAGTTTCTTCAGATCAACAGCTGGGAACAACCACACTCTTAAGATGAAAAGCCGTTTCACAGTTGTCAAGGAGGAGGATAATCATTAGAAGGTCTTCAGTAGCCATGCTGGGTGAGCAATAAATACTCTTACTGTCAGACAGGCTGTAATGATCAAGCAATCTTCCTAAAAAAAGTGGAAGCATCCACTGTCGGTAAGGGTCCCCTATTTTTTCCTGATGGCAGAGCATAGGAGAGAGGACAGGGCAAGCCAACAGTGGTCCTGTGACAGCTGAAGTAAGCAAGCTGAGACAACAACATGCAGGTGCCCAGTATCTGCAGGTGGCCTCTCCTTTCTGCCAGGCATATTTTCTTGTGGGAGTGGTCTCACCCCAAAGAGGGCAGCTACTCAGTAAAGACCTTCTTCTTGAACTATGCCTGTCCATGGGAAGATGCATGTCTGCTCCCCACCATTCAGAGTAGGACTTTCCAAGTCGTGTGTCCAGCTGCCTCCATGACTGGCCACTCCAGCTGGGGCTGTCACGCAACAGGCAAAGAACACCTGGGATGCCACGTCCCATACAAAGCATCTACTGACCTTCTTCTGAGAGGATGCAGTTACCAGGTCCTCTTTTTTTGAGTGATATTGGGCTATAACTGGCTTTTCTTATTTCTAAACAAAATTTGACATGTGGGGTTAGCGCAGGTTGAAGGGAGAGGCTTGTAGCTCCCTCCTCGCTCTCATTAGCGCTGGCTGATAGGGCACACAGGCTGGGAGGGGGGGCTCTGTGGTGGAGAACTGGCAGCGAAGTCTTTCTCTGCCCCATTCAGGCTGAAGTTGAATCCAGCTTCAGCAAAGAAACTATTTAGCCAACACGGGATTTTTAGGCATGGAAACCTTCCCGTTGGGAGCATCTGCTTCATCTCAGAGCCTTTGGAGAGAGGGCTGGTTTTAGTTTTGGGTTCCCTGTAACCAAAAGGTGCTTATTCTGCCTGTAGATGGGCTTGAAAGTTGCAATACTGTTTCTCACCATGCAATTAACCTTTTCACAAAGAAACCTTAATAATTCTTAGTATTTATGTAACTGCTGTTATCTTTGAAGTGCTCAGTAAATACTGCTGTGGTTTGTTTGTTGTTCTGAAACGGAAACCTGCTTTCCCTTTGCAGCTGAAATGATTCACTAATATTGACAGTAGTTCTTTGCATAGTTGTCGTGCCTTCTGTGCAAGGCTTTCGAAGTGCTCTGCAGACACTATTACTTTTGTAAGTTCCAAAATGCATTGCTGGCGGAGGCAGGGAAATAGATTATTTCATTCACCCACCAGGGAAATGCAGCAGCTGTTCATCAGTTCATGTCAATAGACAAGAGTAAATTTAGACTAGAAATTAAGGGGCACCAAATCCATTTCATAGATGGCAGGACAAAGGTAGGTACCATATAATGATGTGAAATAGAACTGGGACAGGATAAGAGGCCAAATTGGTTTTTGGGTTGGATTTTGGGGTTTCTTTTCCCCACAAAGTGCCATATATATATCCATCTTACACCCCCCAAAAAATCAGCTCCACTAGCACACTGCTTTTAGGCTTGCCTCTGCACATTCAGATCCAGGGGCCCAGCCTGCTGTCCCCTCCACCTGGGATTTATGCAGGTGCTATAGCCTAGTAACTTCCCATCAGCTGCAAGTGAGTACAAAGGACGTGCAACCAAGAACAGGCTACACAGGTGAGTCAAGGAAAAGTATAGGGCATCTTTCTTTTATTTCACTAGTATCAAACCATTGTAGGATGGGGATGAGCACAAGGAAAGGTCCATGGGGTATAGAGAGAAGTGGCATCCCATCAGTGACATGGTAGTGGTGTAGCCTCAGTGGTCCCAAATACATGGAGCTCTTCATTTAAGATGATCACTGCAGTGCAGTGTGCAGGGACATGTATTTAGTAATGATACAAAAAGCAATGTTGTACCTCCTGACTTGCACATGCTGTTCTTCCCTTGGAGCGAAACTGTCTCACTATTGATCCACCCACCTTTGTGTAGTTTAGAAGAGCTGGGAGGCTTAGACTACCAGATCAAACAACTGCAGGTCATATTTAATGCACTTTAACAACAACGATTATTTGCCTCAGAGCCTAATTGCAAGAATAATTCACACTTCTTTATTCAGCCAGTCATGGTGACTATTGGGAAATCCATAAGTAAACCAAATCTTGTGTTGTCTCAGAAATTTCAGAATTGCTGTACAGAAAATGAGGTAGCACAAACCCCGTCCTATTTGTACTTCACTTAATATGAACACTGAACAGACATAAAATACTGCCTTTGTCTGGAACCCCTGAGTCAGCGGTATTAAAATGTCAACGTTTGCTATGAGTCCAACCAAAGATCATACACAAGGCTCTTTTTTCCAGCAACGGAAGATTGTACTGCACACACAGGACTAAATGGACTTGTGCCTTCTCACAGCGGCTCTGCATTTGGTCCTTGGAAAGTCACAATTGTTTCATATATTCCTGAATTCCACAGTTTGTTTTGACCTGTCCTTTTATGCATTTGATAAAAGCTGTATAAATTTGTGTAGCTCCATGTAAGACTAATGTTCTGCAACAGGAACATTGCTTTGCTAAAACACATTTTTCCATACCATCATTTCAATAAAAATTAGTATACTACTCAGATTATTTTGTCTGCATACTTCAATATATCTTTCCTTTCTTCTGTATTCTCCTCTTTCTCTTTGTAGAATACCAGAATTAATTTCCTATTTATGTAAAGACCACTTTGTTCTATTCCACTTGATTGATTAGACTTCTATTATTTTCCAGGTCTTTACAGATGAGATAGCATTCACAAAACAAATAAAGCCAATGCCCCGGCTTGAGAATCAGGAAAACTTAATTTAGCATGACATAACAAGGTTTGTTTCAAAGACCTAGGCGTCACTGACAGACTCCCCTTGACATTAGCATCCATTAGGTCAGATCTGAAGAGAAGATTGTAAAAAGCAACTTAGGAACCAAAGGAATAAAACTATACTTTTATTCAGTTAGTCAGACATGTCTTGGTGGTTCTGTTATTATTCCTACATGTAAAACTAGCCCTTACGCTGATCTGACCTACTTCAGTTAAAAAAAAGTCAACACTCTGCTATATACTTATTATGGTATGCAGTGGATTATGCGCATTATAAAAGGAGAAAACAGTTTACACTGAAAACCGTATTTTTTACCTTGTTTTTGACATCCCAGGCTTTTTGCCTTATTCCTACAATTTTCTATTGTGATGAGCTACATTTTGAATCGTCATCAAAAATTCCTACAGCCACCACCCAGTAAAGCATCTCCATCTATTCAGAGATTATCAAGAGAAAGTGCCATGACTTGTTCATGGCCTAAATCACTACAAAGGATGATTTCTGGTAGTGGAAAGCTCCTTAATTTTGCACATGAAAGCATAACAAAACAGTAAAGAGGTGGAAACTAGACAAATTCAAACTTCAAGCTGTGGATTTTCAAGAGTGAGGATAATTATCTATCGAAACAAATTGCTGAGATGATTCCTTCATCATTTGAGTTTTTAAAAAAAACTATTACTTTTCATTCTGAAAGATGCATTTCACCTGAAACATTTTGTGTTTCATGCAGGAATTACTGGATGAAATTATATGATATGCAGGAACTAACATTATGTGATCATAATAGTCTCCTTGATCTTAAAATACATGAATCAATACATTTTTTGCTTTATCTCCTCAGTGATTTAAAGAGATGCAAACTCTCATGAGATCAGTAACGAGACCATATGCCTAGCAACTGTGGCTGTAGCTGCACAGCAAAATGAAATCTGAGACACATACCTAAGTCGTCTCTAAATAATCCATTTTGCTCTCACAATGTTGACAAGGCATTTTAACTGGGCTAATGCTTTAATGTCCTGCTTTTAATGTCGAGTCAGTTTGTTCAGAGCTGGCGCAAGGGCTGCATAGTGCTGCACCTTGCCAGGGAGCAGGGATCAGCAGAGCAATCTGGGATGTGCCAGTGAGGAACACAGCTAAGTCAGGAAGGAACAAGGGACACAACCTTTTGCTATGGCAAATGTTTCACTGGCTTGGATGCACAGATGGAGCATGACACTAACCTACAACACAGACCTGAAACAGACTGCAATTTTATATGTACTGCACAGAATTGTTCTTGCATGGTATATATGTATACCTATATGCATACATACTTAGTATCCAGAATATGGGTATAGGGTCCTATAATCCCCTTGGAAAAGTGATATCACAATCACAGACTTGCAGAATGATAGGGGTTGGAAGGGACCTCGTGGTCTGCTTGTCCAGACTACATCCTATGAAGAGGCAGGAGAAGTGTTCCACTTTCTGAAGACTCCAAGAACAGTCTCTGCAGGCGCTCCCTTGGCCATGCTACTGCATCGGACCCTACTCACTGGGACAAACTTACAAAACTGACAAAATGTCTTGAAGTCCAGCCATAAACAGGCTGTACCTCAGGTGAATTGGCTCATAAATCTGTCTCCTGTACCTCCTGCCAAGTCAGATTTTGGTAGTGCCCCCTGTGACTGTTCTGCCCATATTGTCCTCTTTAACAGCAAATCCCGAGTTACTCACCAACTGGCAGCATGGTGCTTACAGGGACTCAGTAAACCGATGTTAATGCAAACCAGGAGCCATACACAGGACATTAATAGGTCAAACCTTGAATCTGTTAGCATATCAGTGGCTATGCACAGTACCTGGCATGAGTACACACTGCACATATTTGTTCACAGCGACAAGTGCAGCATGTCTCCAGACTCTGCTACAATAATAAGCTGCATTTCTGCAGTGTTTTCCTTCACCAGCTCACTGATTGACACCTGATTTTGGAGCTCTTGGGTCACATGTTGCCATGCAATTGGCACCACTTTACAGAAGAGGAAATTGCACTGGAGATGTTGGGACCTGCCCAGATCATTCCTCAAGTTTGAAGCAAAACTGAAATAAACTTTGAATCGTTTGAAGTCCCAAGCTTTTGCTACTAGGCAATAAATAACTTCGCTTAATTGTAATAAAAATGAACAAGTTTCAATGACTCCAATGATAAATGCGGAAAGGATGTGATCTTAAAGAGTGACTATAGGACTTTCTAAGGTTAGATAGGGACACACTGGTACAGGTTGGTAGAGCAGTCATCAAAATACACTAGGGCAGATACAAAGATGAAAAGATAAAAAGACTTGATTCAGCATCACCTGACATGCTACACGTATATATAAGTGAGTACTGGCAGCATCAGGCAGACTGCTGTCAGCCCCCTCAGCCTGATTTGATCCCACATGGGAAGTCTGAAGCCAAGAGCATCTGATCTAAGTAATAGGTACATTGAGGCGGGTATAATTAAAAGGCGAGCAGGCCTCCACAGGTGAGGAAGGCTGACAAATGAGAGCTGATGAAAAGAATATGATTTGCTTACAACACCAAATAGGAAACACCAGCTTTGTTTAGCACAAGTATTATTCTGGTTTAGCTGGAAAAACAGTCTTGGAACAAGCTATAGCGGTTTGGACTGGCTCTACAAAAAAATGGAGGTGTGAGAAGCTGGGTGAAACTTCTCACCCACCTGTTGCAGCTTGTCTTCACACAGATTGCAAGACATCCAAGGAGAATATCCTGCTTTCCCATGTGCTTGTGCAGGGTGTTGCTTAATGTAGCTCCCTCTTCTTGCAAATGCCTCTGGGTGGTATTGCAATAGAAATAATAAAGGCTTGTAATAAATTTTGGAGAATAAACAGCGATGGACATTTTAATTGATTTTGCTGCAAAGCAATCACGTACTATGATTCCATTTGCATGCGCATGTAATTATTCCGACAGATTGCCATCTAGAAACTGCAAGGTCTTTACCACTAGGCACTTCAGTTTCTAGTGGAAGCGGCAACACAAGTTTCATTTCTGCATTGAGCAAAGTGACAGAAATAGAGTGAGGCCTACACCTCTGAAAGCAACGCTCAGGGCTTTCCGTCAAAGATGTAGAACAGAACAAAGCAGGCGGCTATTTTACGCAAGCTTCCCGGCAGGCACCTTTACACCATTCAGGGTATTCAGTGAGGGAAAGAGCTTATTTGATCCTGACGGACAATTAAAGGACTTCTTTGGTGTGAATTAATATTGGTCTCTTCTTCCAGGCAGCAAGATTTAGTTTTGCACACGCTGCTGAGAACCAGAATAAGTATTCCCCGTTAGCCTTCCAAGCGGACAGTCCCTAACAGCGATGTATAATCCTGAGTTTAGAAGGGAACCTTATAAGACCTAACTTGATAAACATCCTTCAACAAGACCACCTGGGAGTGGAGACGGTCTCTTTTGGGCCATGTGTACCACAGACAAGGCAATGAGCTGTTGGCAGCATTGATCTAGGTTAACTATTCAGGGCTACTTTTTCCCTGCCCGGAAAGAAAGAGATAACTTTAAGATGATGCAGTCAACGGTGCCAACTTTATCACCGATAACACTCATGCAGCTACACTTAAATGCCCGGGGGCTGCTAGAGATAGCTCAGCATCCTCGCCCCCTGAATATGGCATGCAGCCGCAACAAAGACCGAAGGCTGCAGCAGGACTGAAGAAATACCCTGCTCTGGTCTGCTGGCTGCCAGTGTACAGAGGCGACGTAAAACCAGGCACATGTTTGAGTTTCTGCATCTGCCATTAGGCAAGATTTCAGAAGTCTCTCTGACCAAAGATAGGCTAAGTCTGATTAGTGTTTGTTAATCAGTCTTCACACCTATAGCACTTCACTTTAGTTTGTGAGTACAAAAAGGCAGCACTCTCTGAGGAATTGCACTGGAATAACAGTGTGAATTTAGACAACCATCTAAATATAGATACCCATCAGAGATTCAGATAAATATTAAAATACTTCTTCTTCTTCTCTCTGCTTATACTGTAGGTGGTAGACAAGTGTGATGTTATGGACTTAATTAGTTTATGGTGGAAGTTGCCGCTGCAATAGATTCCCTTTTGCTTATTTTGTAACATAAATTGGTTCTCTCTCGCCTATGATTCTTAAATCACTTCTTCTTTATGTAATTCATTCAGAATTCAATTCAGAACATGCCATTTCTGTTTAGTCAGTTTTGCTATCCTTCACCTTTTTCACAAGCACTGAAACAATGTTCTTGCATTTTTTTAACTTGTAGCTATGCAAGCTCTGCCCACCGCACCTCTGCTTATGCGGAACGCCTAGAAAACGTGGCAACTTGGTCCCCTGCTTTTAAGGTAGCACTGCATAGTGCTGAATAAATGTTTTATTTATGACATCAAAATTAAAACACAATCTAACTTTAGCTACTCTAACTTTGCTTAGCACTTGCCAAATGCCAAGTCCTGCCTGCAGCTGGGATGGAATAATCCCATGGGAAAGTACAAGCTGAGCAGCGACTGGATGGAAAGCACTTTTGCGGAAAAGAACAGGGTGGTTGGGCTGGGCAAGATGCTGAACATGAGTCAGCGGGCTGTATCAGCAAGGGGGTAGCCAGTAGCTCAGGGCTTGGGGTTATTCCTCTCTCTTTGGGACTTGTAAGAGCACCTCTGGAGTACTCTGTCCAGGTTTGGACTCCCCAGAACAAAAAAAAGACACTGACATGCTGGAGCAAGCCCTGTTTACCGCCACCACGATGGCTGGGGCTGCTGGAGCACGTGAGCTGTGTTTGCTCAGCCCGAAGCAGAAAGCTGGCTCTGGGGACACCTTACTGCTCTCCGCAGCTACTAAATGGGAGGATGCGGAGAAGGAGGAGTCACACTCTTCTCAGGCAGGCACAGGGACAGCACAAGAGGCAACAGACCCAAGCTGGAACATGGGAAAACCTCTTTAGATACAGAAAAAAAAAATTACTGTAAGTGTGGTCAAAGAGTGAAAGTGTCTGTCTAAAGAGGCCGTGAAATCTCCATCTCTGAAGCTATTCAAAACACAACCAGACGATTCCGAGCTGCCTGATCTAACTGGATTCTGCTTTCAGCAGAAAGTTGGACTATGTGACCGTCCAGAGGTTGCCGGCCAACGTGTTAGCCCGTGAAGCTGTGACACCAAGACTAGTCTGCATTTTTGTCAGCAGATGGCAATATCAGCTAAATTACACGTTTTATTCCAGCAGCGCAATGTGTGCTCCCCGGCCGCGAAGGCAGTCAAGTGGCGGGGAAGTCGCAGAGGGACCGCATGGGAATGCGGCGCACCCCGCTTTTAGTGTGCCTCCTCCCAGCCAGATCCCAAAGTGATCCCGAACAGATCCCCAACAAACAGATCCCCAACAGAGCGGCCGAGCACTATCAGCACTCCCAGAACTGCCGATGGCCACGTCGGTCAGGCCGCCTGCTCTCAGCCCGGCGGGAGCAGCGACGGCAGCTCCGCCCGCCGAATCCTCCGGCCGCGGACGCCGGGGAAAGCGTTTTTCTCCCGGGCAGCCTGGCCTGCCTTGCTCGCGAGTTGTATTTGCTGCAGCTGCACGGTAACAGTGCACGGGATTGTCAGACTAATGCTTGGAAATCATGGATTACTAACTGTAAAGCAAAATTAAGACGCTTTTCTCGAAGCCAGGATTTTCAAAGCGACTTCAACATGTATAAACTACGTGATTAAGACTTCCGCGTCCATACAAAGCCGCTGGCCGGCTGCTGCCGCAGCCTCGGCGGGATCTGCCCTTCCGGAGAGACACAGCTTCGCTCTGACACCGGGCCGAGCTTCCCACCGCACGGCCGCAGACGAGCCCGGCCACCGCCGCCGCCGCCACCGCCACCACCGCCACCGCCACCGCCACCACCGCCGCTGAGGCGCGGCCCGGCCGTGGCGTGAGGCGCGGCTCCGCCCCGCCGCCGGGGGGAGGAGGTGCCCGGGGGGCGGAGCGCCGGCGGCGGTTGGAGGCGGCGCGCGGGCGCGGCCCCCCCGCGCCGCTCCTCGAAGGGGCCGGCGGCGGGGCCGGCAGCACCGCCCGGCCTGGCGACAGCGGCCCTTCCGGACCTGCGCGGGCGCGGCTGGCTGTCCGCCCGCCCTCTTCTTCCTCCTCCTCCCGCTTCCTATTCACCGCCTCTCGGTGCTGCGGCCGAGAGCCCTGCTGGCCCCCCGCGCTCCTGCCTGCACCGCCATGGGGAGCCCGCAAGGCAGCCCCGGGCGGGGCGGCCTCGGCCTGCTCGTCCTCCTCTTCCTTCTGCTTCTGTCGCCCGTGCGGGTGAGTCCCCCCCGCCGGGGGAGGCCGAGCCGCTTCGCACCGTCGGGAGGGGAGGGAGCGGCGGGTGCCCGCCGTGGGGAGCGGGGTGCCCCCGGGTGTTGCTTCAGGGCTGCGGGGAGCCGGGGTGGTTCCCCGCGCAGCCTGAAGGCGGGGGTCTCCCCGGCGGGGAAGCTGGCTGAGGGAGGCGGCTGTCTCGTCAGCCGCCTGGTGTGGGTTAGGCCGCTGGGCTCGGGGCGGTGGGAAGCTGAAGTGTGGTTCCGGGGTGTCCCCTGCTTGTCGCCGGTGGGGCTCTCCCTCCACTTTCCCTCACTCCTCGACTCGGTGCCGGGCGGGACAGCCCGGCGACACAGCAGGCCCGCCTGGGAGCACCTGCGGCGCGACAGTGGGTGTGCTCCGGCTTAGCAAACTTCAACTTCTGCCCAGTCCTAGTCCCCTGCTATTGGATGCAGCAACAGCTGCTGGCATGCCGCGTTCCTGTGGTGTGCCCTCGTTATGCAATGCCCTATGCATGTGAGTAGCCATGCAGTCACATGCTCGTGCAGAGGCTTGCAGATGTCCTCAGTGGCTGGGTCGGCTTGCTTGGAGTGTTTCTTATGCTAGGTGACAGCTTCCTGGAAGTAATAGGCTGTGTGTAGTAAGATCTGCTATTTATTGGTGTGCCAATGTTAAGACTATGTGTTGCATTAGAATTAATGACTAGAATAATTTGCACTTCCTGATACTTTAAGAAAAAATAGTGTAAAACCTTCACTGCTCTGTTCTCAGTCATGTTTTGTTTATGCTGTAGTCCAAGATAGGAGTGAGATACTCCACATTCCTCTGGAGAAACAAGGAGTGTCTTGTAAGCCTTAGTGGGGTGTGTTTGTTTTTTTTTCTCTTCTCTAACTAATTTGGAAACATACTTTCTAAGTCAAGTTTTATGCTTAATTCTTTTTAAACTCAAAAGTTTGTTATCCTGTGTGTGTGCTGAGGTTCTCCTGTTCTTGTATCTTCTTCAAACAACCTTTAAAGAGCTTGAACAGAAAACTGGGAATTCATTCTTCTATTACCACTGGAGAAGCTGATTGTTTAGTAATGACTTGTGATCTCCAGGTGGGTAGGTAATGGACTTCACACCTTACCAACACTCCTTTATGTAATGTTTTTGGAGGGAGATACCATCTTGTAGCAATGAGGTGTGTCCTAGGCTGGTAAGGAAGTGACAAGGTGCTTTCCTTTAGATGACAGGATAATGAGCTAGAGGAGCTTGAAACAAGTTCCACTAAGATTTAGGGGATCATTGTAGAGGATGTGGCTTTGTGGTCCATAAGAAGTAAACATTGCAAAATTACTTTAACCATGCAGGTTTCAGTTTTGTAATGTAAGAAGGCAAAATTGAAAATTTCTTTGCCATTAACTCTTATTTACAGCCTAACACTCCACAAAGTGGACCTTGATGTCTTTCAAAAAGAAACCGGTCCTTCAGTTAGACTGAGCCTATATAGTGTTAGATGCTGGCAGAAGAGAAGTATTGCGAAGGTGAACCTGTTCTCTCCCTCAAGTCTACTGGTAATGTAATGTTTTCATGCTTTTGGTTGTGGTGTGTGTAAACCGAAGTGCCATATGTCATGTTTCTTCTTTTTAAAGAAGTCAGTGGACTAGAGTGGCATTTCAGTTTGCAATCCTTCCATTATGTACACTTTCACAATGAACTGGAAGCGTTCAGCCTGTATAGGATGTATCTTTCACTCTGAACAGTGCATGGTACAAGACTTGTGTCAGCTAACCTGTTACTAGTTGGTAGTTAACTACCCATTAATACCATCAAAGAACCACATGGAAAATCTTGGCTCCTTTAGTCCTGTTTCTGAATGTGAACTTACAGGAGGATGAAGTCTTGAAACTGTTCTTGTTCTCTTAAGAACATCCTAATGTACCGGATGTCATCTTGTGTGCTTAATGGCAGCTGTTTCAGTTGATCCTTGTATAATTATACTAAAACACAGGCTGTTAAATTAGTGGCTAAGCAAGGTTAGACACAGGTTTCCTATCAGCAACTGGGATCCCAAGCTGTAGGATGTATTTGAGTTTCTGAACTTCTATGCGAAGATGTTAATGGCAGTGCTGCTCTGTCTCAAACTTGCCAAGTGGCCTGCAGTGCCATGTTACCTGACCTTGGGCACAAAGGTCTGAAATGCCTGTGTGGAGCAACTTGCTTGGCAGGGATGGCAATGTAGCTTCAGAACAAGACAGTAACACTTTACTGAAGTTACTTCCTGGAAAATCAGGAGTTACTTGTTCATAGTCTTTCTGGATGGAAAGTGAGGAAGCCTTCTTAGAAGGGGAGAGATGACTGAAGGGAATGACTGGTAGAACTGAATAGTACTTTGCTGGGCAGTAGACAAAACAATCTAAGTGTTGTGCAGTATTATTACTATTCCCCTGCAGACCATTGGAGGTATTTTGGTGCAGATAGCCTTAGTTGCAGACAGCTGCTAGTTAGGGGCCCTGTGCTGTCTGATCATGCGTGCAGTAAGTGTGTATTTTCCCAGTAAATCATTGTCAGTTAACACCAGCTTGTTTCCACAGATGCTGAACTACTGCCATTATTGCAACTTTCTCTTCCTACTTGACCTTGACTTTCCTGTGACATGTCAAGTGTGCTTGGATAACCCCAGAACCTGGGCTTGCTTTGCCTGACCAGGATTAGCTAATAATTTTTCTGTCTGAAAGGGAACAGTCCCTTACCTGTGAGCAAAGGAACAAGAAGAGCTTGGCAGACTAAGCTTGTCTCTGAATTGGCTGTCTCTGAACAAGTTACTGAAGGAGACAAAATAAGAGTAAGAATTAAAACCTGTAAAGTTTCCTTTGGTCCATGGACCTCCTCCTCTCATAGGGAGGGCCGTGAGATAATGTGCAACTTCTGAGGCAGATCTGCAAACTTGACCTGGTCACCTGTTTCCATAAACCAGTTTTGTCATTTATTAAGGGTAGTGTGGTATTGTGTTTCCCTAGAACTCAATTTCTCAACCTAGTGGGCACTATCAGCTATTAAGTGTGGTGTGGACTAGATATTAAGGGAGTCAGGGGGAGGGGGGGGAGAGTATGCTGTTTCCTGGAATCTTTCTTCTTGCCCTCCAAGATCACAGCTGTATCATCCTAATGGAGGAAGGGGAAACAGCTGTATCTGATGCTGTTGCCTTATCCATACATTAGTAATCTTAATTTGGAGAGCCAAACAATGTTCACTTGTCATCTGGTATTTGCAAGACTACAAATAGTTGCTGTTTCTGTATACAACATCATCATTGTTCTTTGTCTGCTTAACAGCTACATATTCATTGTTGGTGATGGCTAATGTTGCTGGAAGCATTGAAGATTATTGATTTGTTTCAACATGCAGTTGAAGAAACTTGGACTGGAGTAAATGTGTTTATGATCTGTTGGAACACTAGTTTTATTACAAACAAATGATAATGCCTGGGAACCAGAAAGCTGTAACAGAACCTTTGTAGAATGTTAATAGTCGTGAAATGCTCATACTTGCTTGTGTGCAAGTTCTTTATTAGGGCTCCTGGAGCTCTGACCTGGAGTGAAATTTCTCTTCAAACAGAATACGTCTACCGGAAGTAGGAATACACTTTTCTGAACTCTGGGGATGTACTGAAGGCTACTGTTAGTGTACTGCCAGGTGGTTTCTAGGCAGTGCTGGGGGCAGCAGGGAACAGCCTTAAGCTAAGGTTATATTGCTATTGCTTTGTAAAGTACTTAGGAAAGTTCCATTTTAAAATACGGAGCACTTAGTAATGTGATCTTTAAAAAAAGCAAATAAACAAAACCCCCAAAAAACCCCACCCAACCCTGTGTTAGTCTTAGGGAGTATCTTGCTGTGTTTAGAAGGCAGTTGTGTTCAATACAGCATTTCTCTGTTAATTTTGGTGCTAGGAGGGCTTTCACCCATTTAAGAAAGATGATTGTTCACCCAAATCTCAAGTGACTTGAAAGTCTGAGTCTGCAAGCAGTAGCTTTGTTAACTAGACTTATTTACAACCACACTTACTCATCCCTATCTATTCCTACCAGTGTAGGAATGTTTTTCTGAAAGAATGGAAAGAGCAAAGTACTTGTCTTATTCTGTAACTTACTCTAGCTTTTACTAGAGGGTTTTTGGGGTGAGAGCTTCCAGCTATATCTTATCAGTGGTAATGGGTAGTTACTTAGTTACTTGTAGTATCCCTGAATATTATCTGAATCCTAGGAGACCAGCCCTCTCCCATATTTTGTGGCTGACTCAGTGATGAGCGTGCTATTAACTTGTTAATGTCTGAGAGCTATGTTGGTGACTTTAGGCTGCTGACTTCGAATGATTTGGTGTTTTTTAGGCTTATTGACTTGGTTCAGCCACTGTAAATCAAGGATCACCAAAGCTTACTGGTTCAGGGAACAAATTCAGACTTTTATTAGTGAGATCCTGCTAGGTCATGGCATAAATATCTAATCTTAGATTGTCTCTGAAATTGAGTTCTTAGTGTTAATACTGAATTAGAGTGTTCAAACTTGCAGTTCTAGGTCTAAGTGCTCTTCTAGTAGTTAAAAGTAACTGATCTGTTCAGCTTTTCTAAACAGGCTGAAAGTTTGAGTGATAAACATGTTGGTTTTTTCATTGTAGGTTTTATTGATGTGGAACTTCAGTAATATGGTTATAAAATCTTTAATCAAGTTACAAGTGTAAACTAACACGAGGCTGAAACACCTCATCTTGCTTTATTTTCTTGTGTGTTTAGCTGAATACTTTTTGGTGCATGACCAAGTCTCATATGCAAGTAAGTTGCTTTATGTTCTGTCCTGAAAACAATGGCAAAAAGCCTTGCAGGTAAAGTATGGACATAATACAGCTTGTATTTTATTTTGTATCTGTGTAGTTATAACCAAGGAAGTGTTACCCTGAAATACAGATAACATTTTTAGAAAAACTTAAAGTAAGTTTCAGCTACCACATCAGGCTGACTGATAGTTCTTTTCTTCTATGTAGGAAGTGCTCTGGTAAGTGTTTTGTAACTGGTAGCTGCATTACCAGTTTTACCACACTTTCCACTGTGGAAGAAGCTAAGTCTTTCTGAAAAGAGTAGGTTGATAATTTTGTGGGTTTTTAAAATTAAGAAGTGTTAGATAACAAGACTTAATGAAGCACAGAGTGGTTTTTTTAAAAAGTGTTCATGGAAACTATGATTACAAACCATTGTAGACTAAACATGGAAGCCAGCCTGATATTGAAGAAATACCAAATTCTGTTCTCATGGGCAGTAGTAAGCAGCTCAAAATTCTTTGCCCTTTTGCAAGAATAGCAATGAATCTGTGCTGCTTCTTCAAGACATGATTAATTCACTTCTGATGCGGGTACATACAAACACTAAATCATCTTCTTTCCCCACTAGTAGATTGTTTGCTATTAAAACCAGGGTATACAGGTGTGAAGAAGCAGAGGTGAAGATAGTGACTTCTAAATTTGCATCAAAGCAGCATTGACTTCTTAGATTAATTTGATGCATGAACATGCTGTTAAACATTCAGTGTTTAAAAGTGCTATCTTAAGGGGTGCTTTCCAACTCGTACCTAAGAATATGGTGATACTTAGCAGCTGGTTACAGGTTCAGCTAGAAGAAATGGTAGAGTAGGCAAATGAAATATTGATCTGTATGAGTGGTACTTAAACTGACTTTTGGACCTGGCTTATAGTGAGTAACTTTGAATTGGGCCATGTTGCCTAGGTTAAGATAAAGGGAAAACAATTCAAACAGGGTCAGGTAAATTGGTGATGGTTATTGTCCCTGACTAAAAAAAAAAATCAAAAACAATTACTATTGTACTTTTTGAAGAACTGTCAGTGTTGTTCAGCACAAAAATGCAAAGGCACTGTAATTCTGGGTAGCTCTTGGGTATTATGGATACAGCCTTTCCAGGGGCCTCTCTGGTCAGTAAACAATATTATTCATGATCAAGCACAAAGCACAGCAGTCTGCCCTTGCAGTGTAAGCATATGGTGTTTCTACAAATGCTAGGTCAAGGTTGTTCAGGAGATAAAAATAGGTCAGTTGTCTCTCAAACTGTACCATGCAAACTTCTTATCAGAGCTGGCAGAAGTGTAGTAAATGTTTGTGCAGTCTGCTTTCCACTTGCAGTCCAGGTGCATAGGAAAGAAAACCTTGGATCTGTTGTAAAGCTTTTGCTGTAAATAACTTGTTATTGCATTAATTTTCAGAACAAATATTTTGGTTTAGCATTTCAGATGTCTCAGTGTCAGTACCACTGAAAAAAATATAAGGCTTGCAAGGTGCCATTGTCCTTTTTCAATTTCCTTTCTTTATTTTAGGCACGTAATAAAGGATTGATTTCTGAATTTTTCATAAAAAATGAGACTTTAAAATGAGACTTGAAGCTTTTTTCTTTGTACTTAGCACTGTAAGCCCATTAAATGTTGCATGCTTAGGCTTGAAAGTGGTGATGGAGAGCATCCTTTGAGAATGTGACAATATGTGGCATTCTGTGGCAAGTGCAGAGCTGTGAAGTTCTGCTTCAGAATCCTTTTTATGCTGCTACTTCCTCAATCTGTCACTGTGAGTGACTGAGTTTGCAAGAAGGCTTAAAAGGTGGCAGGAGGAACTGAAGTATTGCATATAAGTAATACATTTCTCCATGTACATTGACTCATGTGCTCTGAAGTGACAGTTTAACCTGCTAATCATGTATATTGTCTTGCATGAACAAGTTATTTTCTACATCACCTTATTTGGAGGTGCTTTTCAAGTATTAATTTAAGTTTTTAAGTAACTCTTATACATGGTCTTAACTATAGACAGTGCTGTTCCTGTTTCTAGACTGGGCAAGGAAGGGTGGGGAGCTGAGCTTGGAGATCAGTTATGTGCACAGTGACAAAAACACATGCTTTTGTTAATGGGTGTTTTATGTAGTATATGCTGATGTTTAAATTACCAGGAAGTTATCTAATCTGGATTGTAAATGACTTTTGGAATGGTAGCACATAAGCTCTACAGTAGCTGAGGAATTTGGCAACTATTCCTTGCAGTTAATCAGTTATCTCATGTTGATTAGGTACTTCCACAAGTGTGTGTCTGGTATGGGGAGTGTGGAGCTGCTTCTGGAGACAAGAGATACAACTGTGCCTATGATGGACCACCAATAGCACTACCAGAGGATGGCTATGATTTAATGCAGGTGAGCTTCTTTTGGAGGTCTGCTGCAAAAAAATAATTCTCCTATACTTCAGAGTTCTCTATTGGGTTCTGTTGGACTTGCACTATGACCCTTAGCTTTCTCATCTTAACTAAATGAGAAAGTGAACAGATTACCTCTGATTTCTCAGGTATGGCTTGTAGCCCCAACTGTGTGAAGGTAATATACCTCAGTTTCTCTTCCGATAGGAGACGTCTTCAACACATGTAATTAGGCTTTCACAAACATAACCTTAAATACAGGATTCATTCACTTTCCTGCATGTTTTCCTCACTGGTTTGAGCACACTTTAGTCAGACTGGGGTTTTTTAGGACTATTCCAGACTATGATACATACCACAGTTTTGCCTGTCTGATCTCTAAAGGAGATAACTAAACTATATTTTCCATCAAATGATCATTCCTGATCTCTTCCTTAAATAGGAAAGCAGTAACTGACACCCATACAAATGGAGCAAACTTAGACAAAGTTCAGTCTCCTTAGCTGTGCCTAGCGTGAGACCATATTTCCTTATCTGTACTTCAGTTGTCAAAGTGAACAAAACGAAAGTTATAATAGAGTTTATGGATTTGATGCACAGTATAGGATGATATTGCCAGACTTGCCTTCTGGCAGATGATAGTTCAAAGCTTTAAAGCATGAATTACACCCTCAGTAAGTTTGCAGACACCAAGTTGGGCAGGTGTGTTGATCTGCTTGAGGGTAGGAAGGCTCTGCAGAGGGATCTGGACAGGCTGGATCGATGGGCCGAGGCCAATTGTATGAGGTTCAACAAGGCCAAGTGCCGGGTCCTGCACTTGGGTCACAACAACCTCATGCAACGCTACAGGCTGGGGGACAAGTGGCTGGAAAGCTGCCCCGCAGAAAAGGACCTGGGTGTGTTGATTGACAGCCGGCTGAAGATGAGCCAGCAGTGTGCCCAGGTGGCCAAGAAGGCCAACGGCATCCTGGCCTGTATCAGAAATAGTGTGGCCAGCAGGAGTAGGGAGGTGATCGTGCCCCTGTACTCGGCACTGGTGAGGCCGCACCTCAAATACTGTGTTCAGGTTTGGGCCCCTCACTACAAGAAGGACATTTTGTTGCTGGAGTGTGTCCAGAGAAGGGCAACGAAGCTGGTGAGGGGTCTGGAGCACAAGTCTTATGAGGAGCAGTTGAGAGAACTGAGGTTGTTCAGCCTGGAGAAGAGGAGGCTGAGGGGAGACCTTATCGCTCTCTACAACTACCTGAAAGGAGGTTGCAGAGAGGTGGGTGCTGGTCTCTTCTCCCAAGTGACGAGTGACAGGACAAGAGGAAATGGCCTCAAGTTGTGCCAGGGGAGATACAGACTGGATATTAGGAAAAAGTTCTTTACTGAGAGAGTGGTGAAGCATTGGAACAGGCTGCCCAGGGAGGTGGTGGAGTCACCCTCCCTGGAGGTATTCAAGGAGCGTGTAGATATGGCATTGTGGGATGTGGCTTGATGGGCATGGTCGTGTGTGGTGTGGGTGGTTCTTGTGGTTTTTTTCTTGTGTTGTGGGTTTTTTGTAATTGTTGGACTTGATGATCTTACAGGTCTTTTCCAACCTTAGTGATTCTGTGTGATTCTGTGTAAAGGTCTTTTCCAACCTAAATGATTCTATGGTTCTATAGCTAGAGAGTGAAACAATGGTTTGGCTGGTGGCAGGAGTGACTTAAATATGTAGGTGAGCTAACTACTGTTTTGTACTGTTTCTGGAGACTTAATGTACAGTTCTTGTATGTTACTATTGGTTATACTTGTTTTGAATGCATTTGTCTCTTCTGTAAACTGAACATGAAATAGCTCTTCCAGGTAATCAATGATTTTGTGGTAAGTGGCTTGCCTTCTAAGACTTTAGAATTTGATACTGTCCGGAAGATACGCTAGAGGATAAGCTGCAGGAATACTTTCAACTTGGATAAACATGTGTTGTCCTATTACTAATAGACTCTCAAATACCATTATCATTCTATATATAGACCCTGGTGACTAAAGATCATCTGAAGGAGCTTTTTTAAAAGGAAGTGGTGCCTTGAATAAAAGAAGTGATTCTTCTCCCTATTCTCTAAAGAATCTCATTGGCTAGACTGATATTTTTTTTCTATGCATCTCCCAAGCAACAGCTACTGTCTTTTGAAATATGCTGAAGCAGAACCCGTAACCATAATGAGTTCTGAAGTCTTAAACCTACTTTTCCTTCCTTCCTTCCCCCTGATCTCAATACTGTTTGTATTTAAGGAACTCTGTCCAGGTTTATTCTTCGGCAATGTTAGCACTTGCTGTGATGTTCATCAGCTTCAGACTTTGAAAAACAACTTGCAGCTGCCTCTACAGTTTCTCTCCAGGTATGCTAATGAATGGCAAAGCAACTAGAGCTTTGTAACTTAACAAGAAAGGACATTAAGACTCTTCTGTTCATGTAGACTGTAGAAAAGGTGGTAATTTCATTTAAAGGCTTATTGGAGCAAGCTCTTGGAGAGACTTCCTCATCCATATCGGGAGGCTTTAATTTCATGAAATGACTACTTACAGGCTGAATGGAGTTAGTTGGTAGAATAAACATTACCTTAGCTTGTCTCAAGCTACTATATTTGTAATGAAGCCTTCAGAAGAGGGTAACATAAGGTACTGTTCAGTCGTCTTGTTCTAACAGAAGTCTTCCTGCTAGAAGCAGTTAAGTTTTCCTTCAGATTCTAGTCAAATTCTGCTTGTAGCTGCTATTTGAGGTAGGCAATTTTGCTAGTGAATGATGTTGATAGTACTGATGAGTATTAAGCAATTTTAAGTATCAACTAATATTGTATTGCTAATTAAAAACTTGTAGAATTTATGTATTTTGTTCTGTCACTCTGAGCAGAATGTTTATACTTGCTGTGTAGGTCAAATCAGATATGCCTTGTATCTTTACCTCTTAATCTGATTGCTGTTCATTGACTTTCCTACCCAGATGTCCATCATGTTTTTACAACTTGATAAACCTCTTCTGTGAACTGACTTGCAGTCCAAATCAGTCTGACTTTTTGAATGTTACAAGCACCATACCTTATTATGATCCAATTTTAAAAGAGAACAAAAGTAGCATTACAGAGCTGCAGTACTTCATTGGAGAACACTTTGCAAATGGTGAGTAAACAGTGTGTTAATTCACCTAGGTTTTTGTCAAGGTAACAAGACTAATGCTTTCTCAGGAAGAATTGGGAGGGGGAAACATCTTTGTGACTGTCTTTTGAAGTCTGAGGCATCAAATAGGTACCAGTAGGTTCCCCTTGAAAATGCTGGAATACTAACTTCTGCCTGATCTGGAGACATTACACTGACACTGTTAATAACAGTGTTTCTGAAGACTCATCTGAGACTGGACATCTATACAAATGGTTAATAGCTATTAACCCTGATGACTTGTAACTTAAGAAAAACAAAGCTGTTGCCAAATACTGAATATCCAAAGCCTACCTGACATTGAAACTGTCTGGCAAGTATGATAGTAAAGTTTGTACATAGTGCACTACAATGGTTCTTGAAGAAGCACTCAGTCCACTTCAGACTGTTCTAGTCCTTTGTCAAATCCAAAGATTTTTTTGAAGAACAAACAAATTTGGGTTGTATTTTGGTTTTAGAGCGAGCCTGAAGCATTAATTCAGTCTTTTGTACACTTTGTGCAGTAACCTTGAATCAAGTTATGAGACATTTGAAAGTCATATATGGCCTACAGGTCAAAAGTACCTTTAATTGTCATAACTTTCCCTGAAAGGAACTTTATATTAAGTACTGTTCCTTCGCAAACAGTAAAGTAGGTTCTACTGTAATACAGATTCAGGTGGCCTACTCAGAGTAAGATAGCTGTAACAAAGCATTGCCACCTTGAATACTGTAAATACAACTGACAGCATTATTTCAAGAGGAAACATCTTAAGATACTGAAAGCTATAAGCATGTTCTTTGAACTTGGTGAGTCTAATTATTGGAAATACTTGGAATGCTCACTGAAATAATAACATTGGTTTAATGACTCTTCTGTCTTCATGCACTCTTCCTAGCAATGTATAATGCCTGCAAAGATGTGGAGGCTCCATCAAGTAATGTTAAAGCACTGGGGCTGCTGTGTGGGAAGGATGTCAAGGACTGCAATGCGACCAACTGGATTGAGTACATGTTTAGTAAAGACAATGGACAAACTCCTTTCAGCATTATTCCTATCTTTTCAGGTAAGAAACTGAATAGTCCTTGCCTTTGAAGCTTCTGTCAAAGGCTGTGTGCTATAGCTAGTATAGGGATTTGTTAAACAGCTGGCCAGCAATGAAAGTCTGCAGTCAGAGGCTTTCGAAGCAATGTAGGATAAACTGATTATCTTTTTTGATTTCTGCTTGAAGTCATACTTTGCACTTGCTTTGTATGCAGCTTCTTGCTGTATAGGTCTCTAAAACTCATTAAGGGATGGGCTAAGCTTAAGCAACTGGATAGCTTGTATTCCTTGGGAAACTAGGGCAGTACCTTGATCCTTTAGGGTTTCTTTGTAAGGAAATTGTTACACATTTCACAGTCTGAACAGATGGGGGGGATGACAAATCATTGCTGGGATGATAGAAGTATGTGCATATTAGTTTTACAGACTGAAGTGTTCTAAAACAGGACCAGTCATTTAGTTAGCAGACAACTGTAAATAGTTGGTACCTGTTATGGAAAAGGCAGTGGCTTCTTCAGCTGTCAGACCAAGAAAAGCTACTCTATATAGAGGCTAGGGGGTTTCATGTAAAGGGTTAACTCATTTAACTGGGAAGCTTGTGTTGTGAAGGTCTGAATTTTTACCTGGTAGTGAACTGGCTCTGCAACTTGTGATTTGTCATAGATGTTCCTGTCCGTGGAATGAATCCTATGAACAATGCTACCAAAGGCTGTAATGAGTCTGTGGATGATTCAACAGGACCATGCAGCTGTCAGGACTGTTCAATTGTTTGTGGTCCAAAACCTCAGCCCCCTCCACTGCCTGCTCCTTGGCTTCTGTTTGGTTTGGATGCTGTGTATGTCATCATGTGGATCTCCTACATGGGATTTCTACTCGTATTTTTTGCACTAGTTTTTGGAGTCTGGTGTTACAGGTAAAGCATTCAAAATGCTCAGCTCTGTAAGTCATTTACCTTTTCCCTGAAAACTTCCCTTGCCCAGGACAGACAGAATGCTTATGTCTCTACTTCTTCACCCAGACAAAAGTCATGTTCTGTGGCAGATGCTTATACTTACAGGGAGTGTTCTAACATCTAAAACCATGTGGTGGAAAGTGAGTGCGAGAGTTGATTTAGTTGATGCACAACTCTCGTAGCATCCCTAGCTACAGGATCAAATACACAAATCTACAACTTACACAAGCAAGAACTTAAAGAGTGCAAGAGTCTGTGGAGTTGCATATTTCTGCTTCATCTGATTGACATTAAGCCTTTGTGGTAAAGAGTAAAGTCCCAATTTAACTCTGTCTGTTCTTGGATGGTATGCATTAAGATACCAGAGCACTACCTTCCAGAAGTGGTGAACCACCTTCATACTCAAACGTCAAACTTCTCTGGAAGCTGTGGGTTTTTACAATGCTTAAGACTAGGTCAGTATGCTAATAAACTAACACCTTGGAGAACCCATATGACTAAGTAAAAATGCAATCCTGTTCCTGTCCTTCCTCAAATCACTTGTTCCTTAAGTTGTAATTGGAAAATTCATGTGATGGAGAGGCCTTTTTACCACATGCAGTGTTTCATTAAAGCCTCTATTTGTTCTGGCTGTTGTTAGAAATTTTGTTGCGCATGCAACACACCATACTTTGTTAGGAGATGTGACTGAGGGGGAAAGAATCACTAAAAGTTTGACTTAAAGGTAATGGGATTATAGGACTCCATTCAGGATCAGTGGGAGAGAGCAAGATCTAGTATTGGCAGCAACACGCAAGCATAACATAGTTTTCCTGCAGACTAATACTTGTAACAAAACAATCACTGCCCTATTGCAAATTAAGTCATGAATACTTTTCCTTAGTCTCCTGTTCTGAAAATAAATAAACAGAAGCTGAGCTTCCAGTAAGTATAGTATTTTGTAAAGTAAGGGGCAGCAAGCTAGCTTCTCTGTGCCATGCAATACTCGCTAGTAAAATGCACAAGTAACTGTAGCTGTAAATGCTTTGGTGTGGGTGTGCTAGCAATCTGGAGCAGTGGAAACCTATTAATATTTCTTAATAGCATTTTCCAGAGGCTTCCACTATGTAATATTCTTAAATGTGGTACTTTTCAGTGCAACTTTAATATTGTTCAATTATGACCAGGAATCTGAAATTGCTGTATAATAAGAATTAAATCTGTGTGGAAAAGGATAGTGGGTACAACAAACTTAAGACATGTTCAGCAGCCTTACTTATTGGGCAACATGTGTAGTAAACTATGGGCAATATGCGTAGTAAACTGCATGAAATGGTAAGGGTGTTTGAGATGTCTGGTTCATAGCCCAAAACATCCTGCCATAATTGGAGGTCTGATTAGATTACCATGAGAAGACTATTGAACTTATCTCTTGCTCTGGGTATCAGGAATGAGTATAGGCAATATAGGTCTATTATAAGTGTTCTGTGCTATAACTTGCTTGTCTTCAGGACAGGAAGAAAGTACCTTACTTTCCTTTTTCTTAACTTCCCCCTTTCTTCAGGCTAAATGGGTGTAACTTAAGCAGTTTGACTAATGAAGTAAAATATTTCTAATGTAGAAATCTCTTGCAAATGCTATCACTCTAAATTATGATCAATTTAAAGAGAGTCTCTGTGCTGTTAATCCTACTGATCTTCTAAATATGGGTAAAGAACGTGTGCTTGATCCAAGCTGGAAAAGTTTATTAAGAGAGCCAACATGGCTATAAGTTGTTTCAAAGGATCGTGAAGCTGGAGATTGCTGTTCTTGAGTGGATGGGTGTAGGGGGAACATAGTGCCTATAGGTTCTGGAGGAGCCAAATATCAAATTTATTACTAGCATTGGACTCTCTTCTTACTGTACAAACCCCAAAAGACGCCTTTTTGGGGGAGCAGGGTAACATAACTTTTTGTCTTGCAGGAGGCGGCACTTTGTCTCAGAGTACACACCAATTGACAGCAATATAGCCTTTTCTGTGAATTCCCATCGTGACAATGGTATGTCTTGAATAAGAGTAATAAATTTAATAGAAACTCAGCTTAAGTGCATCCCCTTCCTGTGGACGGGCTCTGGAATTCTAGCTTTGTGAGGCCATATAATCCATTCTTACAGGGCTTTATTTCAGTTTTTGGCCAGTATCTCTCTTTTAGAGTAGCACTTAACCCTATTTTGCTGGATGCTGAAAGACCCCTGGTTGCGCAGTTTATGGGTCTAGCTAGGCTAATAGGAAGTTCTGGAGTGCTTGGTAGCTGGGGGTGAAGGGGGCAACATGATGCTAAAATCAATTTAATCATGTTCTGACCCAGCTATGTATCCATTCAAAGCATGCCTTGAAAGAACTGTAGTTTAATTTGTGTAGCAGCTGAGGTAGCTCATTTTAATGCTTATGTATCTTTCAGCTGCTTCCTGCCTTTATTTGCTGTGCCTACTGCTATCAAAGATAATTTTGCATTAGAAGGGGCAATGCTAGGTACAAGCTGGTTTCTGCCCCCTTGACCTCAACCAAGGATTGGTCCCTGGGTCTGACTGTCAGTGTAGACATAGCTTCTGGTGCTTACTACAAACAGAGCTAGAATAAAATTTCATCTTTCTGAGTGAACTTCAAAAAAAAAAAATGCTGCTAAACTGACTTCTCAAACACTTACTGTTTACTTCTTGCTCTTACAGGGAAAGTCACTTGTGGTGAGAGGCTTGGTGAAAGGTTTGAGAATGGCCTAAGGATGACATTCACATCATGGGGGGCTTTCTGTGTCAGAAATCCACGTCCTGTTATCCTCTTCTCTGTGGTCTTCATTGCAATGTGCTGCTCCGGCTTCGTATATGTTAAAGCAACTACAAACCCTGTAGATCTCTGGTCAGCCCCAAGCAGCCAAGCTCACAAGGAGAAGGAGTACTTTGACATGCACTTTGGGCCTTTCTTTCGTACTGAACAACTTATTATTCAAGCACCAAACAGTCATCCAGACACCTATTCACCTTACCCATCAGGAGCAGATGTACCTTTTGGGCCTCCACTTAGCAAAGAGATTCTCCATCAGGTAATTGGGACTTCCCAAGAGCAAAGACCTAAACATACCTGACAGGTATAACCATATGGAGTTGGCTTCCATCTGTACTGCCATGCATCTATCAAAACAATCACTAGATATTCATATTAAAAATTCTAGTCTTACTATAAAAGCTTTTTGCTGAAAACCTTGTCTTTTGACCTCTTCTGTTAAAGGTAGAGACTTGCAAGCTAAGTCCTAGTAAGTATTCTTAGTGTGAACGCAGAAGTAATGAGATTTAGTCATGTACTTCTGTTGATGTGTGCCACTGCCTTTGGAAACTTACAGGAATGTAGCATGCACTCAAGTCCTGTCTTGTAAGGGAAATGCTTTCTTGTGCTGCTCTTAAACTATGGTTTGGTTTTTTTCTTTTTTCAAGGTGCTGGATTTGCAGGATGCTATTGTCAACATAACTGCTTCTTTTGACAATGAGACTGTAATGCTGAAAGACATTTGCCTGGCTCCTCTTGCTCCATACAACAACAACTGCACTATACTGAGTGTACTCAACTACTTTCAGAACAGTCATTCTGTACTAGATCACACTACTGGGGATGAGTTCTTTGTCTATGCTGACTACCACACTCACTTTTTATACTGTGTTCGGTAAGCAGTATGATTATGTGTTTTTCTAACTGTAGGCCAACTAGGTCTTTGTCTTGCTGGCGAACAAAACTAGCTAGTTCTTGCTGCCCCCTTGAACCTTTTCTTACCCCTTTCTAAACTCTCAATACTATGTGGAACTGCAAATTAGTACAGACTGCCTCTGTTTCTTTGTCTTAGTACTTCAGCAGGAGCTGCATTTTAATGAGGTTTCAGGTTAAGCTTGAATTGGTGCAGGCACTGACTCTGTTTTTACCTTAACCATGTTTCAGACACTTCTGAGAAGTAGAATTCTGATACAGAAGACAGTTTCTAAGCTTTTGCTTCAGTTTATAGTTCAGTTGAGTAGAAGCCACTCCTTGTCTTTGAAGCTATAAGGAAGACACCTTTAAAACTGTATTTAAATTCAAAGCAAACATAGCACAAGGGCAATGTATCACTAGCAGTCTTATCTTGTTTCTCTCTTGATAGTCAGCTATAACACAACAGCTTCTTACTTTTTTGATCCTGTGGTGTTGTGCCTTAATTGTCAAGCAGAAGCTAACAATTATTGCTGGTGATTGCTCTAGGGCTCCAGCATCACTGAATGACACAAGCTTGTTTCACGATCCCTGCTTAGGAACATTTGGTGGACCTATATTTCCATGGCTGGTGTTGGGAGGATATGATGGTAGGTGGCAAAACAGTATTGCAGTTTAAGTCTTGAAAGTACATGCTTGTGTGCTGCCTTTGGCACTAAAGGTGCATTCTCATTCAACACGCGTTTATATGCACTCCAGAGAAACTGGAGTTTTGTTAAGCTTTCAGTAAGTAAGGGTATTTTAAATAACTTTTCAGTCGGATCAGTGCTGAGATTGAAGTGCCAAATGCAAGCACTCTGCCTGCAGAGTAGTCTATTACTGGAACATACTTGTCTTGTTGACAGGTATGCAGGTGTCCAGTCTACTTCGGGCCTGGTAAAGGGTCTTTAGTTTTTTGAAACTAGATAAAGATGTGAAGTATCTCAAGTTGACATGCTGGCATACGCATATATTTTGCTTTTGAGTTAGAATTAAGTTCTGTCACTGATCTGACAAAGCAGTTAAGAATGGATTAAGATGTTCACAAAGGAAACCCTTTCATAGTTATTCTGAAGCCAAATTTTGTTGAAGCAATTTATCCAATTAAATGTAACTTGATAGATATTTCAAACACAAATGTACTAAAACAGCCTTTGAAGGCAAGCACTTGATTAAACTGTAGATTTTTGTACTTGCTTTGAGTAAAACCCAGGTATGCAAGAGGCACCATGTTTAAGAAACCACATCCTCTTATCTCACTACATGGAAGTCAAAAGCACTGGTTATATAGTAGCCTGTTGTCTAACCATGCAACAATTTAACATTGAGGTGCCATGAGCATGGTAAGTGATGAATGATTACTTTTGAATACAATCTGGAGTGCTTATCAACTTCCATTCTTATTTCAGTAATATCTTTTCTTATTTCAGTAGTGGTTTCGAGGGCTCAATGTTGTTAAGCAGATTGCATTTAATGGAGTTGTGAGGATGGGATTGCTTTGGATAATACTAATTTTAAACTTAATTGTACGTGCCTATACAGGAAAGTAAGCTCCATTTTGTAACGCCTGACAACTCTTTCCTATTCTATAGGTGATAACTATAATAATGCTACAGCTCTTGTTATTACTTTTCCTGTCAACAACTACTACAATGATTCAAGAAAGCTAATGAAAGCCTTGGCATGGGAAAAAGAGTAAGTAGGCTTCCTGTATTCTGAAATACATGTGTTACTTAAAGCAACCTTTAAATGTAGATACATGAAAAACACCTGTACTGTACTGACAGTTTCTCTGTATAATACAAGAATGTTTTGAGAAGCAGCAAAACCTGTTAAGGACAGACTATACTGGTCTTAAGACTTTCAATTTATCTGACATACCTCACTTGCTTTGAGGAGATAAGTTCTAGTCTTGTTAGTGACCATCTAGTCCAGTAGTACTTGCTGATAAGTAACTTTAGAAAGGATTTTATATATTTCAATTTTGCTAGAATTACACAGGTAGACTGTCCAATCTACTGGACTGTTACCACCAGTGGAAAGGTCCAGCTTGATCCTGTAATTCTTAAACTGTAATTTTTACAAAAGTCTTCCAGATAAGGATCTAAAGCTTTCATCCCCTTCACCATCTTGAACAGCTGATGTTGGCTTACACAGGCCAACTACTCTGGCTAATGGTTTGGATAAAAACTACAGTACTAAAAAGTCTAAGACTACATACAAGTATAACTAGTGTCTACCTGTGTCACAAGCACCTCTCCAGTTAGGGGAACTGAAATCAGGGCTAATAAATAGTTCAAGTACTGTAAGCAAGCTGCAGTCATATTTCATGTGTGTACTTTTTGTCTAGCTTTGAGGAAAACTGCACTTATGCTTTGAAATAGTTTATGCTTATGCAAGATACCTGGTTGTCCTCAAACTCTGGAGAGACCATGGAAGGTATTTCAGCATAGTGTATTTCTAGTGCTTGGAGTAGAGTTCTAGGGATGTGTAGTCAGCACCCCTCTTCTAAAAATGAGGAATGTTCCTCAAAGTACTGTCTGGCCACAGTGCACTCTTGTACCACACAGATGATTTAAGTTTGCCTTCAGCTGACTTCCAAGTATTTCTAATACAAGATGTTTTATTTAAAGTGTGACTGACATTTTTTTTCTTTCAGGTTTATTAACTTTTTGAAGAACTACAATAATCCAAACTTAACTATATCATTTTCTGCGGAACGGAGTATTGAAGATGAAATTAATCGTGAAAGCAAGAGTGATATTGGCACTGTGTTGATAAGCTATATTGTAATGTTTGTGTACATCTCCATAGCTTTGGGACATATCCAGAGCTGTAGAAGACTGCTGGTATGTGTATAGTTCTCATTGCTATAAACACTGAAGCTACAGCTTGCTGACTAGCTTTTCTTAGCTTTAAGTGACTGGAATATTTTTGCAGACTTCTCATATTCAATCTTGTCTTAAAACATTTGAGTCTTCCTTGCACAGGAACTAGGGGGAGGATTGTCCTTGTCATACTTGACAATTTGTGTGCTTCATAGCCTCAACTAAGTCTATTTTTCACTTGAGATGTGCAGTTAACTTAAGCTTTAAGGCTTGTAGCTTCAAGTTTTTTGATTTTTTTAAATATCTGGATCTTCAAAAGAACCAGAAAAGTAAGCTTTCTACTAATTACACTAAATGTAAGAATACCGTTTTTACCTTTGCTATAATCTGTCCTGTGTGATGATTCTGGTTTGGTTGACAGTCGTTACAACTTTTTTAGGTGGATTCAAAGATCTCCCTGGGCATTGCAGGCATCCTGATTGTACTGAGCTCGGTGGCATGTTCTGTAGGCATTTTCAGCTACTTTGGAATCCCACTGACACTGATTGTGATAGAAGTAATTCCCTTCTTGGTGCTGGCTATTGGGGTGGACAACATTTTCATTATAGTCCAGACACTTCAGGTATGTATTCCTTCATACAGACTCTTCTAAATGTGCCTGTTATCTTTGAAGGCTGTTAACTTGGAGCAGAGAGTCTTCTGCATTCCAGTGCTCAACCCAGTCTGAGCAGCTCTGGACTCTCACAGGATATCTAGTGGTCTTGAAGAGAGACAAGATTGTATGTACACTTCTCCCCCACAAAAAAAATTAAAACATCTGCTTTTTCTTACTGCTGGCTGATATCAAGCTCACTTAACATAGTTTCTGATCCACATACTAATGATGTACAAATGCATAATATTTTTAACATTCTCCTCTGGTAGTTGTAGAAATTGATTACTATTTTGATCACTTGTAATTTTAGTGTATTGTGAGCAGTAATCATGGACTAAACTACATGCTTCAGACCAGGGACCACTTAAAGTGGCACTGCCTCTGGCAAGTGTGTGGTTTTGGCTGAAGTACTGAACTTATTACTGTATTTTAAGTTAGGTTTGAAGCAAGGCAACAGGGCATGGTCATGCTGCTTTTGTATTAGAGAATCTCTGCTTTTTTATCTAACTCATGTTAATGCAGCAAAAACTACAAAAGGTTCGGATGTTTGAAAGTTTTTTGGGTTTTTTTAAACCATATAAAAGCACTTTCTAAAGTGCATGATTCCTAATTATCATGAATTATTGCCTTAAAACAGAGAGATGAGCGCCTTCAGGGTGAAACTCTGGATAAACAGGTTGGCAGAGTCTTGGGAGATGTGGCACCCAGTATGTTTCTCTCATCTTTTTCGGAGACTGTGGCATTCTTTCTTGGTAAGACTTCTTTAATATTTGAAGATAAGGGCCTTATCATACCTGCATCTTGCAAGAATAAATGCAAAACTAAAATATAAAAACAAAGCAAGAATTTGTAGAGGAAGTTTAGCTTAGTTGTTCATTGCTATAATCAAGTTTAACTTGACCTCTGCTGAGGATAGGCATTGTAGTACTTTGAGGTTGGCACAGTTAAAAAGATGTAATTCTGAATCTGTCAAGCTCTTCAGCATGAAAGGCTAGAGCTTTTTGCTAATTTGTAGTGACTGACAAGTCTAGATTTGACCTTAGTAATACATTAAATATGAGGGTGTACTAGCTCCTACGTTACATTCAGTCATCTTGCCACTGCTTGGAAAAATGCCCCTATGACAGATTATGTTTGAGGTTCACTCTTACAGTATGTGTTAGAGGTGTATCTTATGTTGCTATCCTTCAAGTATAAATTAGCTTTCTTTCATAATGCACTTGTTTACTTGGAGTGTAATTTGCCATTGGTTCAGCTTGCATTGAGTGGCTTAATATTGAAACAAGGTCCTGCTTGACAGCACTCCCTAACTACCCTCTTATGCAGACTGCACAAGACTATAACTTTGGAATTGAGAAATGTCTTAAAGCTAGTCACTACTTTGCACAGCCTTAATGATATCAAATAGGTCAAAGACAATAGTCGTAGCCAGGCTCAGGTCAGATGTTTTCCTTACGCTGAAGAGAAAGGCTCTTCGTCCTGCTAACACTTAAATTGGATATCTGTCTAGAAAATGCTCATGCGTTTCTAAGAGAAGGGAGCTTTCTTGTTTAAATTGGGTCGCTTCCTTCAGGGACACTGTCTACGATGCCAGCGGTTCGCACATTCTCCCTTTTTGCTGGAATGGCTGTGCTCATAGACTTTATTCTTCAAGTCACTTGCTTTGTAAGTCTCCTGGGCTTGGATATTAAGCGTCAAGAGGTGAGTATAAATGCACTTATAACTGCAGCATAATACAGATGGCATCTGGCATGCAGAACTGTACTAAATCTGGCATTTAATCACTTTTCAGAGAAATAGACTGGATATTCTGTGTTGCATCAAAAGCAATGAAGAAAGGAGCAGAGTCCAACGTTCTGAGAGCATCTTATTTCTGTTCTTCAAAAATCTGTATTCCCCTTATCTGCTTAAGGATTGGATGAGACCAATAGTAGTATGTATCCCCTCTTTACATAAGCAGTCATCTAAACTTGAACAAAAGTGTAGTGAGCCTGAAAGTCTCATACTGAAGAAAAATCTTCAACACAATGGAACAAACGAAGCTTCTAGGATTTTTGCTTTCAGCATTAGTATTAGAATAGCTTTTGTAACTGCAAGAGTATTTCTAGTAAATAAGGGGCTTGACTTTGGATTGTCCAAGGCCCAGATTTAAGAGTTGCATTACTGACATGAAATCACTTTAGGCATATAGGTGGAAACAGGCAACATGGATTCACCAAGGGGAAGTCATGTCTGACCTATCTGACAGCCTTGTACGACGGCATGACTGGATGGATAGATGACGGGAGGGCAGTAGATGTTGTCTACCTTGACTTCAGCAAGCCTTTCGGCACTGTCTCCCACATCATCCTCATAGGCAAGCTTAGGAAGTGTGGGTTGGATGAACGGACAGTGGGGTGGATTGAAAACTGGCTAATAGATATTGCTCAGAGGGTTGTGATTAGTGGCACAGCGTCTAGTTGGAGGTCTGTAACAAGTGGTGTTCCCCAGGGGTCAGTACTGGGTCCAGTCCTGTTCAATATATTCATCAATGACCTGGATGAAGGGATAGAGTGTGCCCTCAGCAAGTTTGCTGATGGCACAAAACTGGGATGAGTGGCGGACGCACCGAAAGGCTGCGCTGCCATTTGGCATGACCTGGACAGGCTGGAGAGTTGTGCAGAGAGGAACCTTATGAAATTCAACAAAGGCAGGTGTAGGGTACCGCACCTGGGTGGAATTAACCCCATGCATGAGTACAGGTGAGGGGCTGACCTGCTGGAGAGCAGCTCTGTGGAAAGGGACCTGGGGAATCCTGGTGGACAACAGGATGACCATGAGGCAGCAATGTGCCCTTGTGGCCAAGAAGGCCAATGGCATCCTGGGGTGCATCAAGAAGAGTGTGGCTAGCAGGTCGATGGAGGTTACCCTCCCCCTCTACTCTGCCCTGGTGAGGCCGCATCTGGAGTACTGTGTCCAGTTCTGGGCGCCCCGGTTCAAGAAGGACAGGGAGCTGCTGGAGAGGGTACAGCAAAGGGCTACAAAGATGATTAGGGGACTGGAACATCTTTCTTACAAGGAAAGGCTGAGGGACTTGGGTCTTTTTAGTGTGGAGAAGAGAAGACTGAGGGGGGGATCTTATTAACGCTTAGAAATACTTAAGGGGTGGGTGCCAGGAGGATGGGGCCAGTCTGTTTTCAGTGGTGCCCAGTGGCAGGACAAGAGGTGACGGGCACGAACTTGGTCACAGGAAGTTCCATCTAAACATGAGGAGGAACTTCTTTACTTTGAGGGTGGCAGAGCACTGGAACAAGCTGCCCAGAGAGGTTGTGGAGTCTCCTTCTCTGAAGATATTCCAAACTCACCTGGACGCATTCCCGTGCAATCTGCTCTAGGTGAACCTGCTCTGGCGGGAGGGGTTGGACTAGATGATCTCCAGAGGTCCCTTCCAACCCCCATCATTCTGTGATATGTCAAAAATCAGCACATGGTGGCTCCTATGCTGCATTAATCTAGAGTGGCGTTGCTGAAACTGTGATTCAGTTTGCGGTTATTGTGCTTATTTACAGAAGGTGTTTGGCATATCTTTCACTGCTGCCTTCTAAGTATAAATTTCCCCCTTATGGCTCCACAGGGAATGCTTGCGTAGCTAGCTTTTACTGCCACTGTTGTACTAAGCCTGGGCAGCATACTTAAATTAGAGCCTCTTTTGCATAGTTGCTATTAACTTAGTAAATTACTTCTATTGTTTGTTTCTGTATAGTTCTTGCTTCCATGAATTTGCTTTTTTGCAGGTAGCAGTGTTTGTGGGTGTTCTGTCATTCAGTACAGCAGTTATGCACAATGTAGAGATTGGACTGGATCAGTCTCTCTCAATGCCAGATGTAAGTCTTAAGATCATGTTGCTCTTCAGTAATTTGTGGCTGAATTGAAACCTTGATGTCTTGTGCTACCTCAAAATTATGTAATAGTAACTCAAAACTTTCTCTTTAAGGACTCCTATGTAATGGATTACTTCAGCCAGCTCAGCAAGTACCTGCATGTAGGTCCTCCTGTCTACTTTGTCCTAGAAGAAGGGCACAACTACACCTCTTTGGAAGGGCAGAACATGGTGTGTGGTGGAATGGGATGTAATAATGATTCACTTGTCCAGCAAATCTTCAATGCTGCAGAAATTGGTAGCTAGTAAGTCTTTCATGCTTTTCTCTCCATAGTCACATGGAAGAGATGTAGCTGACCAGTGTGTCCTTTTAATTTAGTTCGGCTCAGCTGTTGATTGTACAACTGACACTCTATTGTACTTGCTTTATACTGTGGTTTTGGGAGGTGGGGGTGGTGGGAAGAAGCTGTGGCAATCTCCTAGAATGAGGATAAAACCTGTCTGGAGTGGTGGGATATATCGATGTACTTGGGTTTGGAAAAGGGGCTTGATCCTTCAAGGACTCTGGAAATGGTAGGAAGAAAAATTCATGAAACCCCCTCAGTATGGCTAAGCTTTCCTGGAAAATGACTTGCATGCTTAGCTTCTAAACTTAGTGGATAAACTAGCTTAGCCTAGCAAGGCTAAGCAGGAATTGTATCTGGAGTTCAGTAGCTAACAACTGAAGAAAGCTTCTTCCTGATTCCTTCCACTGTAGTTCAGTCGTTTTACTTCAGCTTAACTAAAGGAGGAGCCTTGCTTGAAAACTGAGGCAAAAATATCTAGAATAGGATGGGGCACGGAGTGGACAGGGGAATGGAAAGCTGAGTGAGCTTGGCAGTGGAACTTGAATGCACGGAAGAAGCTCCTGCTGTTTGCTAGCTGCAGTGTTATGAGCAGGACTGGCTCTTGGATGGGGTACTGGAGCAGGGAACTACATGGAGATTTAAGTAGCTTGGACCAGAATGAGTTGACATGGAGTAAGTTCACACTGGAGAGATCAAGGGATGTGTTCTGGAATGAAACATAAAATTACTGATGATGGATCTGTTACATTATTTTGTTAGCACGAGGATAGGCTATGCCCCATCATCCTGGATTGATGACTACTTTGACTGGGTGAAGCCGCAGTCATCCTGTTGCAGAGTCTACAATACTACTGGACAGTTTTGCAATGCTTCAGGTATTAGCATCCATCTTGTTGCTATGGGATTAGCTTGGTTTAAAAGTTTCACAGCCAAAACATTTTATCATGGCATGAGTCAGGCGAATAGCTTTTCTTGCTGTGAGCAGGCACCTCCTGAGTTGCCCTCTAATTTGTTTTAACTACTGTTTGAGTAAACATAAATATTCTACTGGAATGCTGCAGGCTAAAGACAGCCTACCTAGACAGCCAATGTAATGACTATTCAAAAAATAACTTGTTATAAAAATTTTGACCCTTCTCCTGGTTTCATTAGAGCACACAAACTTAGTGCTCTGTTTTTGTTCAGATCCTTCAATTTGATATAATTCTCATTGGGTCTAATGTAGATAATGCACAAGTAACTATGTTGTTTGGTAGCCTTTGCCTTAGTAGTAATAAATAAAAATAAAGGACTACAAATATTATACAGAATTTCAGGGTTGATCAGTTATTTCATCAGTGAAAATGCTTTTTATGGAATTGTATCCTGTAGTATTGCAAGTCAGAAATTACTAGTGTTAAGACAAAGAGTACTTGATCCTGTAGCTGACCGTCTTCCTGTATTTCTTCAGTCACTGATCCATCCTGCACTCGTTGTCGACCACTGACTCAAGAAGGCAAGCAGAGACCACAGGGCAAAGACTTCATGACGTTTTTGCCAATGTTCCTGTCGGACAACCCTAATCCTAAATGTGGCAAAGGGTAAGAGCCATGTTCTATATATCTTGCTTAGACCAGTGTGTCAAAGATACTTGCTCTGGAAGTGTGACTTTTCTTGTCTGCAAGGTTGGATATTTAATGTCCTTCTAAAAGGCACGCAAACATTGACATCTCACCTGTTCTATAGTATTTTTCTGAAACAAAACTGGGAAAACAAATGCATCATCAACTAAATGGAACAGCAGCTTTCCCCTGTACAAAGAGAAACAACTTCTATAGTCAGTCTGTTCTAGTATATCCTGTGCAGTCTTGAAGTGTATTGTGCTCTGAAGCTTTTATTAGTTTTCGAAACTGTTAGAAACAAGATTGTAAGTTATACAAGCTAATGAATTTGAATGGTACTGATATTGACATCTAAAATGTTACTATGTTTATATAGAGGACATGCTGCATATAACTCTGCTGTCAACTTTATAAACAACAAATCTGATGTTGGAGCAACTTATTTTATGACTTACCATACTGTACTGAAAACATCATCTGATTATATTGATGCTATGAAGAAAGCTCGGGTTATAGCAGATAACATTACTGAAACCATGGGCATCAAAGAGAAAAACTACCGGGTGTTTCCCTACAGGTATGCTTACATCTTGCCTTAGTGACAAATACTCAACTTGAGCAACTGAGAAAAGGTACTAGCTAGTAACATCTTAGACTTGAGTCTTCAGTTTTGTCTAACAGAAGGTAATACAGAGATTCTGGAATTTCTAGTAAAACCACAAAAATACAACTTATATCCACAGCACTAACTTATCTTTACTGTGGTTGATAACTAACTTAAATCAAGAAACCTGTCCTTCACTGCAAAGATAGCTCTGGCTTCAGCTCAGCCACTTACTAGTTTTCATAGTAGGGTATCTTTACAGCTGAAATACTCATCTCTTTGTTTCAAAGAATCCTATCCATCCTTATGGTCTCGCTGCATAATGAATTGGTTCAGACCCTCTGCAGTAGTTCCTGCAGATACCACAATCTGAGGAACTGCCTTCTGGCAACTACTGTAGCTGCTTGTATTGAAGGTGGGAATTACCCTGACTTCCAGATGCAACCTTTATTTGAAGTGTTAGTGAAGAGTTGTCATACAGCAGCCAGTGTTCTGTAAGAGTCATTCCACTAATGCTAGGAAGCCAGTTCCTGTTGGTGACTTTTTTTATAAGGAGGGAACTACTTATCCTTAGCACAGAAGCTAATCTAATATTAGCATGTAACAAGGAAGATGACTAACTACAACTTTCTTCTTTCCACAGTGTGTTTTATGTCTTCTATGAACAATACTTGACAATTGTGCATGATGCTGTGTTTAACCTCTGCATCTCCTTGGGATCAATATTTTTGGTGACAACTGTGCTGCTTGGTTTTGAAGTATGGGCTGCTGTTGTAGTTTCAGTAACTATTGCTATGATAATCGTCAACATGTTTGGAGTGATGTGGCTCTGGGGCATCAGCTTGAATGCAGTTTCATTAGTAAATCTTGTCATGGTAAGTTAACAAGACATCCCTCTGCTTCTGTTTCCAAGTCTTGAACAGTTCTGTGTGTCTTATGTATATATTAGTGATACTGAATAGTGTTTTCTACTAAACTTTTTGACAGGCATTTGAACAGTAGTGGAACTATCTTAATACATCTAGATGGTGTGTAGAATAAACCTGTTTTCTGACAACTAGTCTACTACTGATAAGATACCGCAGTTGAACTGCAAGCTATACTGCATCTGGTGGTGGTCTCTTCTGTTCTGCAGCAACAGTTGTATTGCTACTATATAGGCTAGGTGCTGTTGCACATTAGCAGAGGTTGTTCGTGCCTAAGGTAAGGATACATAGGTTAGTATTAAGGCTTCTGCTGTATTTATGTTCTACAGAGTAGATCTGTGATGTGCTAGCACCAGTATTGTTCATGCGTAAATGGGAGAAACCACTTGGGCAGAGAGTGCCTTGGTGAAACACTCCAGAACTTAGCAACTAATAGCTGAGTGCTGGAGCTCTGGCTTACCTTGCTCTCTAGAGATTTACTGCAGATCTGAGAAGGTTTGAGAGAGTAAACTGTTGCCCCATGTTGCAACTAGGCATGTGTTCATGCAAGTCTACCTGCTAGGTACGTTTAAGGCTTGCCAACTGTTCAATCAATATTGTAAATGACTATTTAAATAGCTTGCTTTTAAGATTAAACTAAAGTGTTAAACTCAGCTGAATTTTTATGGTATCAAATCAGCATGTATACTCAGTATTACTCTAAAGCAATGTTATTGCAGCTAATATCTGTAAACTGATTTTTAGCGTTCGGTATTCACTGCACGCGCTGCACTGAAGCCAGCTTTCTTCAACGTCAAGAAGCTTTTGTCCTCCAAAATGATCTCCTGTTCTGATTCCTGTTTAATCAGATTAATTGTCTATTAGTAATGACTGGTGGTGAAATGCCATACAGTACCTGTAACGGCCTCCAGTAACCAAGCAATGCTGAGCTTGTAACTTGCAATGACATTTTAACCCTGGGAAGGGAACACAGCTGCCAGAACCTCTCTAGCCTGTCTATAGAGTTCTGAGTAGAGACCTTACCATGAAAGTGCTTGACTAAATTATATTTTCATGTATGTTTCTTTTAACTCTCTAGAGTTGTGGTATTGCTGTGGAATTCTGCAGTCATGTGACGAGAGCGTTCACTGTTAGTACCAAGGGCAGTAGAGTAGAGCGGGCAGAAGAAGCTTTGTCTCACATGGGCAGTTCAGTAAGTATCTATCTATCTACTGTATGGAGGGGGGGGAAATGAGTAGCCAAGTTACTTTACAGACTATGCCAATATCCTTATGTCATAAGGATGGCCTTGCCTTTTCTTTTTGGAATACTTGATTAAAACTCTTAAGAGATCAACCTAGGCTTCTACTAGTAATAGGGGTGATCAAAACTCAATTTCTAGTCTGATGTTACTACTACCTAATAGTAGAGAATAGAGCTAAAAACCTTAGCTGAACTAGTAGTTTGGATTAACCTTGAATTATCCCATTCTGTCTTACAAATACTCAGAGGTGACTAGGAAAGGTTGTTCCGAATATGGGATGCAATTGAAGCTTTGGGAATGCAAGAAAGCCTCAGTTTGTAGGCAGTACTGTCATGTCACTTAAACTAAGATAAGCAATGTGGATGGTGTTGGAATAGACTGTTTTGGTGATACATGTACTGGACCCAGGAAAGGAACTTCACTGGAGTGTGAGATACAGATGAAAGCCATTACTAAAGTATCTGCCTGAAGTAAAAATCAAACTAAAACTAGGTGGCTGTACAGCTTAGAGTGGATTTTTAATCATACTGAGCCTGGCCTGTGGTGTCAGGTTCTAGTGGGACCAAGAAATTGAACTCCTCCTGAGTAGGTCTTGGATTTGGTTCTAAGGACTAACAGGTAAGGAGGTATACTGCATATAGGAGCCTCAGATTACATAAGAATTTTAGAAAATGTTAAATACTTAAAGCAAATGAATTGCATAAAGCCCTATTTATGACTTAAAAACACTTCTTTTTATTGACAGGTTTTCAGTGGTATCACACTGACCAAATTTGGAGGAATTGTAGTACTGGCTTTTTCCAAATCTCAAATCTTCAAGATATTCTACTTCAGGATGTATCTAGCTATGGTTCTGCTGGGAGCAACACATGGACTAATATTTCTTCCAGTTCTGCTTAGTTACATAGGTAAGATGTGACAGTCTGCTGTAGAACGCACTTCAAAGAAAAATAGCTGGCTACCTGTGGACACTTTCTCTCCATTAAATAGGAAGGATTGCAAGAATAGAAAGCAGTACTTGAATGTGCCTCTGGGTCATTCAAGTAGCTGGTCTGTTAGGAAGCAAGGGTTGACTGGTGGCAGTGCAAGATCACAGTTATGGGCACACTGAACTGAAGCAACCACAGCCTGCCCTGTGCGGTTGCACTGTGCTGTTCCTCATGGAGGTGGCTGCCTAGGCCTGTGTGGCCCAACAGACAGCAGCATGATTAATGTCTCTCAACCTGGGCACAGGATGGCAGGTGGAAGCAAAAAACCTGCTGTGGGACAGTGTTCCAGCATTTGCAGAAGTGATCTTGGTTTGCAGTAAGAATGGTCTAAACACCATCCTCTTGAATTTGGAAATTCATGCCTATGGTGTAGTTCTTAAAAGCAGAGTTTAACTGAGCCTTACTTAAGGGGGTTAAGACTGATGGGGATTCACCTACTGCCCTTGCTGCTGTTGACACCTATTAACAGCTGAGGAGAAGCATGTTTCTGAAGTCTCATCAATGTTAAGCTGGACCTAGACAACTAAGATCATGCATGGTTCTTGATGGCTGACTGATCTGCTCTAATGTTGAGACTTTGGAATAACTCTTTTTTCTCTCTCAGGCCCATCAGTAAATAAAGCTAAAACTCGTGCAGCACAAGAGAGGACCAGAGGTACAGAACGGGAGAGACTCCTCTACTTCTAGTTTTTAACAGTGTTCAGTGGACTCCATGAACTGTGGCTTAGGCCCAACTCTTAAGAACTGAAGTGCAGCAATGTTCTATGACTATCACACTGTAACCACCACTGACTTGACTCCTGCATAGATTCAACTAGAGAAGATAACCAGCTGCAGCTTTGGATATAGCTTTAAACTCAGGAAATGCTACGTGTGGCTCATGTAACAGTATTACTAAAACTAGATGTGTTAACAAGATTACTAAAACACTTCTGTTTTCAAGAGGTTGCATCTTTTTCTTCTAGAAACCTAAACCAGCTGTATTGCGAGTTGAATAGCTTTTTTGTCAATGAAACTGAGGTGACATGTGTATGAGAATGGACTGCTAAACTACTGACACTAATTTTAAATGCAGGTCAATGCAATTTTTGTCTCTATTTTTAGGGGGAAGCCATCACAGGTTGTAATATTTTTAGTACTATTTGCCAAAATGTCTTGTATATACTTTATTATAAAATAGCAATTTTGTAGTTCAAAAATCTACTTGAATGCAATAAATTAAGTTTATACATTTCAGTGGAAGAGTCTTTCAGAAAGTTGTGGGCTTCATGAGAGCTTGTTCTCCAAAAACTTGTTTGAAGAAGGTGACGTGTTCTTCACAATGTTCACCTAAGGGGGGGGGGGCACAAAATAAAAGTTTAACATTAACTTTAAAACTCAGAAACTGAGAAGCAAGATTGTGTAGTTTAACTGAACTTAATTTATAAGTACTAATTCTTATCTTTAATGCCTTTGAGTAAAGGAGGTTTAACAATTTTAAAGCAGTGGAATAGTGAGGTATCTCCAGTCCTGTGACAAGTATTCTTGTGGTAAAGCAGATGTCTGATCTAGTTCCTGTATCTAACTAGCAGATTCATATCATGAGAGTTTTTCTGTCAAGATATAAAATCTTGGAGTGGGATTCTGTGCCTGTATACTATCTGGTGCAAGCAGTTTAGCTTGGTTTTTAAAGTGAGAGGAACTGTAGTATAAAATAGGCCTTGAATTTTTGTAATCTGTGGAAACAGGCAACTGAACTCAAGGTTTCTTGACCTAGTTCCTGGCTTCAGTAGAAAGCACTAATTGGAGATAATGGCTTTGCTAAACTAAGCAGTACAAGCAGCTGCAACCCAAACAGGTTAGCTTAATCTGCAAGTTCCTGTTTGGCTCAGTCTCTTTACTCCTGGGTGCAGTATACAAAGGGGTAAGACAAGTTAACTTTGGAACTGTGCTTAAAGATAAGTCTAAAATACAGGCTGGAGTGCACCAAGAGTTTTACCTTATAATAGAGACTTATAATAAAAGACTCAGCTGGAGTGGAAGTGAAACAAGTCTTAGTTCTGTTTGCACAACTGAGTATCTTGGTCTAACTGCTTATTGCTTACCTGGTGTGAAACTAGGGTTTCCTCGTAACCGCTGGTTTCTTTGTTCAAAGAATCTGAATATAGTATAGAAAAGCATGTCATCTTCTGCTTGTTTTGCTGCGTCAAGGAATTTGCGGGCTGAAATACTGTCGTGTCCTCCAATACCCCTGATGAATCTCAAGGCAGCCAAAACTTGGTGTTTGGACAACAGAACTTCCACTATTTCATCATTTGCTGTGGAAAGTCTCTGTGAAGTCAATCACAGCTGTAAGACTATGCTTCTAATGAATGACTGAGATGCTAGCTAGTCACTTCAAGCTTGGTCAGGTAAGCTGTTTGACAAGTCTAACCCATATGTGACATGGAGTTACTATAGTCTGAAATGCTTACTTTTAACATGTCCAGAGACAGCTGATGTGCAGGAGGGTAAATGCTTTCCAGGGACAGTAACAGACAAGCCTAGGGCAAAAGTAGAAATAACCTTAAAATTCTGAAGACTTCCCACCTCCATCACTAACTTATTGAAGCTTATTGTCTTACATACCAAAGGCTTTGAGTCACTAAGCACATGGTACTGCAGAAACTGATGAAGCATGTAGAACAAGTTATGCTGAACAAGGGTTTTGATGACCAGCTCATATAAGTAGTGCTGTGAATGCAAGAAGATGACCATCAAAGGTATGTCTCAATACCAGTTTTTACAATCTAAAGGTAGTATTGTATAGGACTTAGACATATGAGGAAGACTGATCTGAAACTCCATGTAATTTCAGAGTGAAGTGATGTACTTGGCATGTAAGTACTTTACCTGAACTGCAATCTGGAACTGGTTAAGAGAGCGAATGTATTCCATCAAGACTGCTATAGTGAACTTATGAGGTGCTTCCTGGACAAGAAAAAAGTGTTAGGTGGAACTTGCATAGCTTCCCCTGTTCATGACAACCCTGTCAGAATGGGTATCAAAATACCCTAATCCTGACAATAAAGTTTTTGACAGGCTATTTCAAGCAGTCAACTTAAGCTTGCTGCTCTGAGGCTGTTGCCAAACTAGCACTTAAAATTAACTTACCTTCTTCTCTGTAAATACAGATAAAACATGTGTGTACATGTCAGACTGGTCAATAACTGCTTGAGTGCGGACTGGACGTTTCAGGAGTGGATTACTTCTACTCAGGCCTGCTTCTACCACCTACAAGAAGAAAGCCTTTTTAAAAGAAAGCTGTAGTGTTGTACAGTTTTAGTCTCATCTGTACAGAAACTGTTTTCCACTGGGAACATAATTATAAACATGTTTTGTTACTGAGCAAATTCACATCTGTGGCCATGTTATACTGGATGCATTCTCTCCAATGTGGGCTTTCATATTAAGTTCAAAACTGCTTTTAAGAGTTATATAGATGTAGCTGCTGTTATATGCCTCAATCATCAGGAGATGAATCAAACTGACTATGCCACAGGCCCTCAGCTTTAGAAGGACTGTTAGTATGCAGCTGTACTATGTGAGTTAGTGCTTGAACTTGGTGTTTTAACAGAAGTAATTGAGATGCATCAGGGCTGCATATGTTGTGCAGTAGTATAGTGTGCCATGAAATCAGTGGTTTGGAAGCTATTTTCATAGTTATGGCTTTCAAGTTGCTTTTTGAACTTCTACCCTCTCTCTGCTTTCAAGCACTGGGGTATGTTACTTGTCATGCTGGAGATGAGCTAGGCAGCATCTGCCACAACAGAGTGCTAAGTGGGGATCTTGGTGCACCTTGCACAGTAGACCACCTACTGGGAGTCCAAGGCAGCCAGGACCTTGGGGCAGGCCTGAATTTCCTAAGTAAAGAGCAGGTATTTTGCCTTCACCATGATGCAACCTGAAATACAAATAGCATCATCCTATTATTGTAAGCTGTTGTAGCCAACATGGTTTACCATAGTATAGCTTTGCTCAGCTTCCAAGTACTTCTTGTATTCATGATTCAGTTTGTCAAAAACAGTTGCAATCACAGACAGTGATCCCCTTTCTGGCTCACTGAGCACTGAAAAGATAAAAAGAAAAAAGAACTATGAGGAGAAATAACCAAGGGCTTAATGTTGCCTTTTTGAAAAGGTGATTGCTACTCTAAAGTTGATTCTAAACTTTAAAGAAATGCTTTCAGTCATAAGATGTATTTTAACTAAGGGGGGGGCAGGGAAGAGTTTGAATTCTTTCATGCAATTAAGTAATTCCTTTAGAGTAGTGACAGAGTAGTCTACTCAAATGACTTTTTTTACAGGACCAAGCTAGCTTCAGAGGTGATCTCAAATTAAGAACAGTCCAGCTAACTTGTATGAGCATTTATGAATAAGCAGTATTGTACTTTCAAGAGACAGAAAAAGCACATGAACTTACTTTGAGAGCATACAGATAGAATAACCATTTTGCATTCTTTCCTTTGGAGAAGGAAATCCATTAGTTTTCCTTTATCTAGCAAGAGGTTAACTACAGGTTCAAGTTTCACTTGAAGACTCCAGAGGTAACCTTGATTTAAAGGAGTAAAACAAAAAGTGAATTGCCTTACATAATATAGCCTAGACATTAACTTCTCCATCTTAAATGAGAACACATCTCAAGTTATGACTTATTTGCCTTCCTCAGTGTATGTTGTTTTAGAGCAACATTATGCCTGAGAAGTTGTAGTAAAGATATGGTCATCCTCAGTTATTGCTACCAAGAGTAGTCATCTTACAAAGTACATCTGCTGAGTCACTTTGCTTTAAGCAGCTTTGTGCATTGAAGGTATAAACTACCCCCCCTTTGGCATTGTGTATAGTAGAGTCAAACACCTCACCACTTACCTTCACTTGCACTGATGATAATATCAGGTTGAAAGACAATCCAAGAAGAAGAATCTAAATGTTAAAGTCTTAACATCCATATTAACATTGATTCTAAAGTGTTGCTACTAAATTCACATTACTGTACTGAAGCAGATCCTATTAACATACACTCATTTACTGTCACACCTTTACTTCCACACTTGGTACATAGAATGAGGCTTCAGTAAGACTCTTACACTTGTATTTAAAGGATACAGAGTTTACATGGAACTGGAGACTGACTTGTCACAGAGGCTGGACCTGCAGAACAATTAACATTATGTGAAGAACAGTAGTACTTGGGCAGCTCTTCTACACTAATAAAATATGAAATACAATCTTACACTGAAAAGGCAACTATGGATTCTAACATGTCTAGCAGTCCTACAGCATGCAGGCAAAAAAGATATATCCATTTGTGTAGCCAGATCATCTACAAAGAAAATCTGACACTGTGAAAAGGCAAACAAATTCTTCAAAATATGATTGTTTTGGTTTTTAGCCAAGTGAAGTCATGAATGCAGAAGTATTCCACCTCTGGTACTATAATTCTAAATATACAGACCCCATTTGCTGCATTTATATGTAATCACTTTAGTTTCTTAAAAAGCAAGACTGGTTTGTACTTTCTGATCCTAACCTTTAATACAAACCTTCACCTGCAGTTTTAACATACTTGCTATTAGTGACTTCAAAATTCAGATGTTAAAGAGCTTATAAGGTGCAATCATTCCTATAGAAGCATCTTTCTCTTCTGTAAAGAGAACCACACTGCTCTCCCAGATGCTAGTGGAACTATGCTCTGACTATTTCTAGCTGCTTCCAGCTTGAGGGTAATTATCCGTTACACTTCTAGGACAGAAGAACAGAAAGATAATCCAAGAAGAAGAATCTAAGTGTTGAAGTCTGAACGTTGATATGAAGCAATGCTAAGGCATTGCTTCTAAACTGGTACTGAACTTGATTCTAAGCTTGGATTGTCTTGGGAAGTTAAATAGTCATGACTTAAGCCTGAAAAGCATGAAGTGCTTTTGAGCACACACACAAGCTTTTATAGCTGTGGCCAAAAAAAACCCAAACCAACTCTGAAGTGTAAAAGCAAAGTACTATGGGAAGTATGCACCTTAAACAGCAACTCTTACTTTTCTGTAGTAGGCACAAGTTTGGAACACAAATTTATGCTCAATTCCTTCTTACCTTCTTTCCTCCCTCACCCTATCCTAAACATGTGTAATAGAAATGTTAGTAACTAGCATCCCAAAACCTGAAGCACTCTTGTATGCCATTTAGATAATCTTGATAACAGTATTAGGATATTTATTATATAGTAGTTCTACCTGCTACAGGTATTTGATAGGGTTGTATTGATCGAGCTGGAAGTACAAATTGATGGATGGTAGTAGACCCATCAAATTCTCCTTTTAGCTTGATGTCAAATATAACTGAAGTCTGCAATTGAGAAGAGGAAATTAGTATTCACAAATGTGAATTACCACCCATTTACATGTATTCAGGCTGCTTTTCACATTTCCATCTTGTGTTCTCAGAATCATAGAATGGTTGGGGTTGGAAGGGATGTGCTGTGGCTGTTCCAGGGTCTCACCACTCTCACTGTAAAAAAAAATCTCTTTCTTATATCTAATCTAAATCTACCCTCCTTCAGTTAAAAAACATTGCCCCTTGAACTGTCACTACAGGCCCTGGTAAAAAGTCTCTCTCAGTCTGTCTTGTACATCCCCTTGTAAGAGATTCATGTCAAATTCACTGCTTAGTTATGGATGCTAGAAACCATGAGGAAAATTCTGCATCTTCCCATGATACCCTCATACTTTTACCATTCAGTCTTGTTCAACTCGGGTCACTAATGCTTCTACCTAGTATGGACAACATTCTTAGCCTTGCACAATGGAAATTAGCTTCACTTTCAGTGCTAATAAAATATGACTTCAATTATTGGTATCTGCCCTATTCAGTCTGATTTTGTTTTCTGTGTTTATATTGTCATGTTTATAGCTTGATCAAAATGCTGGAGAATAAGTGTTCTGGATTAAATGCTAATGTGTAGAATTAACATGAATTATAAATGAAACATCAGCTAATCATCTTAATGAGATAACATGCCCCAGCTCTTGAAGCTGCCCAAGAAAAGATACTACAAGAAGCCAAAGCCTTTCCACAAGTTAAGAGCAAAGTACCACTTCAGCTTTACCACTGGTCAAGCCTTGCTACTGAGTCTACTGACAAGCAAGTTTTACCTATGCTACCATATGCATAAGATCATTTGTGTTCATAGAAGTGTTTGCAGATCCGGGCCTTCAAACTAAAGGAGCATAAGTTTGTGTCATCACACACATTTGAATGATATGTTTTTATATGAGAAGTTCCAGGTTTAATAATTTAGTGTCCAATTTAACTCTCCCTCTTTGTATAATGCCTTAAAAGCCTACACCATGCAGCAGCAGAGTATCATAGGAAACTAACAACAACAAAAAAAAGTGCAAGAAAAAACAGCCCTGATTAAATGTTAGCCCAACAAGATAAAAGGACAACTTTGACTCTCTTATACCCTTATGGTTTTGTTCCTGCAAATACTCTGGCTTTTGGAACAGCTAAGCACATGCAAAAATATTTTCTAGAGCTAACAGGCATCATTATTAAAATCTGCCCCTAACTTTTAAAAGTTAAGGCACAAGATAATATAAATAAATCACACCTCGGTATCCTGATGATGTACTACCACCAAGTTATCCACAACATTCAGTGCAAACTTTCCAGTTCTGTTCAGCTTTAAAATATGTGTCTTCTTACAGGAACCCTCTCTATGGAAATAGAGGTGAGAAGAAATGGTCAGTAAGCTTGTTTAAACTAGAAAAGCTAATGTCTCTTACACACATGTGAATTGCCACTACTGTTCTTCCTTTTGCTCTTACCTTGGTAAGTGATAGAGGACTACTTCTGCTCCTGTACTATTGGAAGTCCTTGAGTGATGCCTCAAATAGAGAACATAAAGCTGCCCATATCTAACGAGACAATAGGATTAAAGCATTAGTTTCAAATAATAGCTCCACTGGTCTATTAGAGCCACACATTTTATTCTAAAAGAACAGATGTGAGATTACCTAAGTCAAATGATCAATTAACATTAGAAGTGGAAGACTAAAACAGCACTTGATAAATCACAACACACAGCCTATGCTCATGCCAGTTAGGCATCTAAGAACAACTCTACCAACTCATCGGTTCAAAAATGAAGCATTCTCAAAATTTATGTACTAATCAAGAACAATTTCATCTAAGACTTTTCAGTTAGCTTCCCTTCCCTGCCTTGCCCCAAGGGAGTTGTTTAGATGCTTTGTTCAAGGCAGTAACTGAAGTACTTTAAAGCAGTAGTACTGCTAAGACAAGAAACAAATGCAACCATATTAATGTTCCTGTCTTTTCTCAGCATCCCCAGACTGTCATACTTTTCCAAGAAAGGCTTGATTAGTTAGATACATACATTGTAGCCATAGCAATATCTCTTTCAGAAAGGCTGAGCTTGGAGGACTTGGGTGCTGCAGGTAACTCGATTTCAAATTTTGATAGTTTTGACATTGTTCCGCTCTGTTAAACAGCAAAAAAACCCCAAAAAAATCCATTAAGAGTTGAAACAGAAAGGTCTCAAGTAACCTGTAATCAAACGCTGCATCAATAGCACCCACATCAGGTGAAGAATAGTGATAGCCGACAAGAAAAAAAAGGGCCTGACACTTTCTTTCCTACTGTGATCCTAAACACATACTTATGGTATTATAATTTTAGCAGCTTTATCATCTTGATTTTATACCATCAGCTTCAGCTAGCAAAACATTTCCATTTTCATTAAGTCAAGACAAATTTGTATGCAGATCCCATTTACAATTGGTCTGGAGATCTCAAACAGCAGCTCTCTTTAACTTCCTTTCTTCCAGCAAAACATATGCTCCAAGTCTTAAATAACTGCTTACTGGGAAGGGGAAAATATCAGTACCTCCTACCAGTCACAGTCTGCTTTTGTTCCTGCTAACTCCAGAATCTGCCTTATACTCAGAGGTTTCCTCTCCCCTCTTCCTCTTTTCCTACAGAATTTATATTTAAGCAAGATTTCAGAGTTTCCAAAGCTTCCATTGAAATGCACTTCCCATTCTCATTATCTCATTCTTGAGTGTGAAGTCTGAACACAAATATATGCTTTGCTAGAGCTCTATTTTCAAAGATATTTTAGTACAGTACCTTTCTCAGGAAATCTTTAAAGATTACCTTCTGAACACAAAAATTAGTTAGCTTCAAGCTACAGCTTGACACAAAATGTTAAGGAGGGTGAAGCATGACCTAAGTCCTTAAAAGGACAGCTGTGAGAGGCTATTAAGTTCCACCCAGCCACCTAAGAGAATGGCATTTCAGGATCCAGTACAGACCCTACACAAGATCAAACCAGGAAACCCATTTGAATAAGCTTCTTTTTAATCTCTTCCCTTAGACCACCAGAGAAATTTTCCTAATCCTTTGAGAGAGGCAAGATTAACTCTGTACTTATTTTCCTCATTTTTTAAATCATCTTACTGCATGATTAACTTAAAACAGGTTCTAGTTTTTACTACACACTTTTTCCAATCCAAAAAGAAAAATATTTCCCCTGTAACCTTAAGTGTTGTCCACAGGGAATAACACCAAGAGAAATAAATACTGTAAACAAAGCCCTTTCATACTTGGGACAATAGTTGTTTCTTAAGTGCTACCTTTTTTCTTGCTTTTTCAAATTCATCCACTCACATTTGGAAGGTTGTAGTTATAATCACAAGTGAAAGGCCCTTAATATTTCTTTATTACCACACTACAGAGTGCAAATACCCATTGTAAAATTAAATAATATATACTTATTTAAGTGAAAAAAATCTCTTGAAAGATATTTAAGTTGTCAAATATTAGGTCACCGATTTTTTTTTTTTTCCCCCTTTCTCAAGGTCAACGGTCTAACATTAGCAGGACACACCTCTTTCCAACGAGGACATAAGAAAGAGCAAATTACTTAATTTTAAGCCATCACCTAGGAACTACCTTAAAGATTTCTGCTTTGTCCTTTGCTTATGGTCATATAAGGATGTGAACACACACACCCCTCTTGAAAGAAATCCAGGAAAAGCATTAGCATATTTGAATGAAGAACCAGCCTAAAACAACCAAAGCACACAAAATGAAAAAATTGGAACATATCACTTTACCTTGAAATAGAATGGCTGCAGGACATTGCCAAGGACAGTGGTCGACAGAAGAATAACAGAGCTCTCTGGACAATACATGTACCAGTTGACATTAATACTCTGATTCTTCAGAAGTTTTAAACTTCTTTTCTCTGGTAATACCTGGAAACACAGGATATTAGCATAATATTACCATCAGGATTCCAGCAGCACCAATGGTACTACACAGTAGCTAGGAATGTTAAGTGAGAAACAGTTAAGTGTAAGGGCATTTACAGTGCTAGAATTAAAAATCAGAAACCTGACAATTACAGCTTAGGCTCCAATTTACAGTAGCTAAGGAAATGTGTACCAAATCCTCCTCAAATTCTAGTGAGCTGAGAGGTGCTGTCTCTTCCCCCTCATCCAGGTCTGGGTATAATTTCTGTCCATAATAGAGAAAACCCCTAGCTTGACACAACTAGACAAGTTTTATTAAAAAGTTATTGTAATATCTTTGCTGCCTTCACTCCCCAGCTTCCTTAATCTTTTATTTTAAGAACTAACACAGCATATAAATTGATTCTCTTCATTTTAAGGGCTTAAATAACTTCTTTTCAAAAACACACTTACTTGATTTGGTCCTTTTACCTGCAGTTCATAATCCTTTTAGGTGCCAAATATATTTTCCCCCCGCCTCAATCAGCAGGAAATAATGCCACTTTTTCAGTTACTTTCTTTAATTACTGTTACTAATAACTAGTACTATGTGCAACACCGTGTCTTAGCTCCAGGACTGGAACTATTAGGAAGTGCACAACTTTGGAGGAAGTTTATAATATCCCTCATCATGAATGTCAGAAAGGGCTCTTTATTCATTAGATTTCTTCAAAAACATACGCAAAGGTAATTATACATAACACAGAGAAACTCAGACAATGAGATCAACATAGGAGAAAGCTACCGATTTGCAGAAGGGTGTCACTATCTAGTCAACTATTTGTTTGTTGCTGCATTATAAGCATGCACACATCCTCCCCAATGCTGATTTGTTTTGCCTAAAGTGATATTTCACATTAGATTTAGATACTCATTTCCATACAAGCCAACATCATCTATTAATTTAGAGTTCTCACGGCTTAATTCAGTAGTCCTTTACACAGGGTCTTTGTTAGCTGTATGAAATAACCTGTTAATGATAAATTCCCTTTGCCCCAAAAATGTATTCCTCTCAAACCAAAATAATTGTAGCCTGCAAACAAACCAGCAGAACTTCTTTTTTAGTAATGCACTTTCTCAATTAGAGAGCTAGAAGAAAGGAATTCAAAGATACTGTCACAAATTTACATTTTCAAATCTCTAAGTATGTCCTACAAGAGTTATTTGTATTACCTGGTAGAATTCAATGCCTTGATCTGTGATGAAGACGATTTCTGTAGAACTTGTCCAGCAGAATCCTAGAATATTGGCATTCTTTGTCTTTTAACAAACAAGCAAACAAACACTCTTTTACTTGGAAAAAAATAACTATTCAGATAAGCTAATATTCCTTAACAAAGAACACGAGATCAAAGGCAATTTAGTTATCCTATCACTGGAGTTAATGCTTTTGGCCACTAGACACCCAGAATGCATCAGTTACTTTTGTAAAGACTCCCAAAACTATGATGTACACAGCTACTGTATGACCTGAATTTTTGGCAGCGTGTAAGATTTACAAGTGTATTATACAGTTAAATTTTCATTTCTCCCTGAATACAGCCAGGTTGTTCTGGCTGAAATCATACTGCCAATTCAACCAATTCCTGACATGAAAAGATGGTTCCATCTGTGGACAGAAATCAAGAACTAAGTGGAAATATTTGCCATGACTTCGCTCATAACACTATCATAAATGCTTTGCTAGAATAGTTTACTCAAACACATAATTCTAAATAATGAAGCAGAGAGTGCTTCAGCTTTAAAGACTACAGGAATAAAGGGATCTGTGCAAATCAGATATTTAAAAATTTACGTTAGCATTCTATTACCCCAAAACGTAATTCATCTTAGTTAAAAGTTGGAAAGTACCAAACAATGACAATGGTACTTGTTTCTGGTAAAATAATCATCAAAAAACTAGAAGGGTTGTTTAAAAATACCAAACATAGTCTGCAAACTAGTAATAGCTTACTATCACTGATCAGTGAAATCAGGGTAAAACATCCACATTAACACATCTGGCATTAGTATAATTACTGTCCACTGTTTTTGTATCATCAGCACTTTGTCTCTTCTCCATCCCAAACCCCAGCATTTGTTGCCTTCACAGCATTTCTAGTCCTTTCGAGGAAAGAATTAAAGTGACTGGACCAGGAAGTTTTTTATGGTATTGTTAATACCCGTTCGTTTACCTCAATTCAGATAGATAGTAGTGACTACATATGTCATTTACTTCATGTTAGTGTTTTGGAAGGTATCTCTGTTAGTTCTATTCTAGAGTACAGGCCACCAGCATAACTAACATTAGAGTTTCACTTAAGTGTATAAGCTTTGGTCATTTAACTTACCTTACATTCCTGTGTATATTCAAGCTGAGGGCTATCTGGAATAAAATTCAAGAAATCCTGCAAAAACACCCATGCAGTGTGTTAGCAATTACGAAGTACAGACAAGATACATACATATATACAAGAGAACACATACTAGTTTATCAAATTATTTTGGATGAGATACATAGAAGAAAAACTTGACGTACTATATTCCACTTCATCCCTGCCAGGGAATTCTTTACAGGTCTTGGCTCCCCCCCTACTTTTCTTAAATGATGATACTAGCAAGACAACAACGTTGCCCGTTCAGCCTCTCTGGACAATAGAGGAATTTTCACTACAATTGTTGTTAGCCACCAGACCTCTTGAACCTTTGCCTCAGAGGCTTCTACTCTGGTACTATAAATAGATTTCCAGCTACAATTCCCTATCTGCAGGTTGTAGGTTTCTTACCACACTCTTCAAAGTTCTCTGTACAGCCAGTATCTTGTTCCCCAAGGAAAACTTGATGCACTTCACTTCTCCTTTGTCTTCCATCCTATAGAGAAAGAAAAAGAAGTTATGGAAGTATCATCTAAAATAGTTTCTTACAGATCTCTGTAATACACTCTCAAAAAGAGAACGAGAGGGGGGAAAAGTGTAATGCAAATGCTTTTGAATACAACTTATGAGTGTTGCTGGACAATTACAGGATTCAAAATTCAGACTGGAAGATAATGGCAGTTCACTCTTCAGAAGTTCTGAACACAACCGTTAACAGAAACATGGCTAAGGTCGCACAGATTAGCACCTGAAGTAACTACAAATGCTCAGCTCTGTTGGCCTGTGATGTGCAATTGGAAGACTGTGGGACTATTCAAACCTACATTCTCAGTCCTGTCCCAGTGAGTCTGGAGTTCTGCAACACTCACCAACATCCTGCAATCGGCTCCTTTACTTACAGAACTACTAAGTGACTCAAGCCTACTCGCTTCCCCATTAGGACACATTCTCTAGAAGAACTGATGTTAAAGGGAGCGTGAGGCTGTTTTCACATAATTTGAAAAAATAAAGAATGTATTCTTACCAAACAAGCATCAGTGCAATTGGCATGAATGAGGTAGTTCTACTTCCAGTATACGTTATTAAGTCCAGACAAAGAGAGCTAGATAGTCAAGCAGGAAAACTGTGGAACCTCCTGAAGTTCGCTGAGTATTTTCAGCTCCCTCAGGATTTGTGACAAGAAGGGTAGTCAAATTAAAAAGTCAAATAAAAATAGCAACTTCCAGGACAGGCCTTATGTAATACCTGACAGATCACTGTAAATGCACTTTGACTACAAACTGCTTCATCCATATCTGGATTGAAGTAACCTTCAAGCAAAAGAATACTTTCTTATATATGGACAGCAGAGTGAGAGAGCCATTGCTCTTAACAGAGGAATATATAAAATAGTTTTCTAAAGACAAAGTAGTTTCATTGAAAGTACTGTTGTCAGGTACTGCAAAAAAAACATTTCAACAAGAAACGGAAGATATAAAAGACAATTCAGATTCAACAAGAAACAATGCAAGGAATCTACATGTAGAAAACACTTTGCTTGAATCACAGGCATGAAATTCAGAAATTACGGTTCTCTACAAATTTAAGTTCACTTCATTTTGTTTAACTTGCTAAACTGCATCCTTGGTAAGTCACTGCTGTTGTAGGAATCACAAGTTTGAATCTCCATACTCTACTACATATATAGCTTGTTTTAATAAGGCATTGCTGTTTCAAAAAAAAAAAAAAAAAAAGCCACAGCCTAATGACTTTTTTTCCCCCCCAGAAGACTATAAATTCATGAGGGCAAAGCATGTCATCTTAATTGCAAGATTACATCTAAGAAAAGAATCAAAAGATGACCACAACTACATCTAAGTTTTGTGCCTGAATTATAGTATATCAGAACTAAGTACCACATAATTTTAAGACTGCAGAATTCTATCCCAAGACAACAAACATGAAGGTGCCTTACCTGAAGGAAATGGGATTTCTATCCTCCAAACCTTTAACAACAACTCCTGTAGCTCCTCCAGATCGAACAGCAAAAACCTATAAAAAAAGAGTTTTGAACATATTTGTAGCTTATTCAAAATCATAACCTTAACTTTCTTTTCTATAAGCCACACCTTTAATTTTTTGACTAGACACCATTTTTGTTCTTATACAGATATGCCAGTTCATACTGAGATTCCGTAAATAATCAATTCCTTCCTCTGGAGCTCCAAGTTCAATTGGAGTTTGGAGTTGACAGGTTTCCAATGGTACTGTGACAGTGTTGCAGGCATATTTTGAACTACTGGGCAAGTTAAAACAGTAGAAGTCTATATAAGCTTTTCTCTTTTTTTTTTTTTTTTTTTTTGACATATTCATATTTTCCTAAGTCAGGTACTAGTAAAAGTGTCTGAGACATCAGGGCATTGTTTAAAACAAAATCAGCTTGGGGATTGGGAGCAGTGCAACTCAGTGACCCAGAAGCTTGATCTTGTCAGAACATGTTCTTAGATAGGAGTAGTTTAATAGTAATCTGCAGTTTTGCCTGTACCTAAGAAGTTTCAGCCGACTTGCATGAACAACTTAAAGAATTCCTTTAGCACAACTGCACACATATATGTATAAAACCTGCGAGAGCTATACGGCGTGTTGAGCTGGATTAAGGTAACATTAAAAAAAAGTCATGCTGCTACAAACTTTAACCGACTTAGAAAGTCAGGCATGTGCCTTATTTGTACTTGTTGTACATGTAGAAGCACTAGACACACAGATCCAATCTCAGAATAACAGATACATTGTTTTGCAATATTAGCCATGCTACTGGTGCAGTATGCTCATGCAGGAATACACATGTCAAGACTATAAAATGCAAGCAAGTCCACAGCCTTACTAGAATGATAAATACTTAAACTACTTTTAATATTGATGTAGGTAGAAAATTAAGGCAAAACTCTCTTAATCTTTACAAGACAAGAAAATAGCAAGGACAGACCGCTCAGAAGGCCATTCATGCGGGAAACTGCCATTGAAATGTTGGTTACAAATGGTTTAGAGAATCAGAAATTAAACAATTTTAGAGTAGCAAGAAAACATGGAGAATGAAATTTACAGTTGAAAATAATTTTCTTACAAGCGAGCTCTTAACAACCAGTTTATGTGTAGTCATATCGCATCCACACTACGATACAGTGTCTCCTCACAGGCACATTTAAGCAATCTTATTTCAGCTGGCCCCCAAAATGTAAGTAAAGGATTATGGTTTACAAAGAGAAAGGACACCAATAATTTTGAACAGAGTGCAACAGCAAGAAACACATCCCAGAAATACTCCTCCCTCTCCAAATACGCCACTGATCATGTCCACACCACACGTGGCAAACCATGCCATTTATATCGCGAAGAAAGCTTGAACGTTTCAATTCTGTGAATGCTGACATCACAGAATGGTTACAGGAATCAGACTGAGAAATGCATCCATATCTATATAAGTCTCATAACACACTGTGAATCTTTTAGCTATACTGAGTTGAATACTCAGAAGCCCATAGGGATATTAAGGAGAAACACGCTTAAAAGAACTAAAGCCAAGAGATGAAAAGCGATCATCTGCTCAGGTCCAAGCCACAAGTGAAGCTACAAATATTAATTTTATGAATATACTGAACTTTAGGAATTGAAAAGGGAAAAAAAAATAAATCAGGGAAATGAAGCTAACAGTGAAGTGACAAGGTTTGTCAGTAGTATTGGGACATTTGGAATAGAAAGAAAAAGTGATGACTCTGAAGAATTCCAGAAAGACCTTATGGCAGTGAGAGTAAAGGCAGGTGAAATTCAACCTAGTAAGTCTATGCTGATGCGTTTGAGAAAAAAAAATTCCACCATCTCTAGCAAGATGACAGGTTCTGAGCCAGCCACCCAACAGCAAGACCTCGCACGGCAGCGGTTCCACAGAGGGGAACAACCAGCCTGACGCTCAGCAGCAGAGGAGAGGGGAGAAAATCAAACCCAGGCCTGAGAGCCTCCAGACCCCTCTTCTCGGAGAGGCAACAGAGCAGCAGCGGGAAAGGCTGAGGCAACAGGCCCGAAGCCGCGACCCCAGCCCGCTCAGCCACGCGAGGCACGGGGGGGGTGCACGGAGGGGACACCCAGGATCCGCCGGCCGCCGCCCCCCCCCAGACCCCCACCACGGCAGGCTGGGGGCTCGGCACCCACACGCAGCCCCAGGGCAGGGGGTGGGCCGAGGCCCTGAGGCGACGATGCGCCGGTCGACAAACACCGCCCGGCAGCGTGTCAGGACGGGGAGCGCGACCACCCGCCGCCCCCGCGGGGAGGCCCCGCTGCCGCCGCTGCGCCCACCTGCTTGTTGGCCTCGTCGAAGAAGACGCAGTTGACGGGGTTGGCCTTCTCGAAGTGCACGGGCCGCGCGCACAGCGCCAGGTAGCAGCCGCCCTCCCCAGCTCTGGCTCCGGCTCTCCCTTCCTCTCCTTCTCCTCCTCCTCCTCCCGGCGCCTCTTCCTCCCCCGGCGGCGGCTCGCAGCTCATGGCGGCGGCTCGCGGCGCAAGTCACCCGGCGCCAAACGGTCGCCAACAAACCCACCCCACCTCTCGGCCGGCCGGCCGCTTCCTGTTTACACTCCCCTCACACGTGACGCGGGACCGGCCTGCCTTAAAGGCGCAGAGCAGTGGCCGCGGCAGGAGGGGAGCGCGCGGGTGGCCGCCGCGGACGCGACAGCAGGTGAGGAAGCGGCGGCTCAGGGCTGAAAGGGCCCCGCCCCGCGCTTGGGCGCGCGCCTCCCCCACGGGCGGTGGGCGGGGCCCTGGGCTGCTCCGCCTACCCCGTCGCTCTCCGCCCAGCCCCGGCTCGCCTCCGCGGGCGCTATGGCGTGGCGCCTGCGGCCCGGCCCGGCCCTCCGCCTCCCCGCTTGCCGCCCGCGGGCAAGGCGGTCCTTCGTGGGAAGCGGTCCATCAGCGCGGGGCCCTCCGTGGCCGCTAGCGTCCCGCCGCCTGTGCCGCGGGTCCTTCCCGCGCCTCGCCGCGCCCTGAGGTGGCCCCGGGCCCGCCGCCCCTTCCCTCGCCCCGCGTTTCCGGCTGAGGGCAAAACGCTACGGAAAAAGGCCGCGGGGCCGGGCTTCTCGCGGGCGGGTGTCGGGACCTAGGTCTTGTCCGCAGAGGCGCCGCAGTGCGCGTCAGGCGGAGGCCGCAGCGGCAGGCGCGGGGGCTGGGCAGCCGCCCCGGGCCCGCCCTGCTGCCGGGCCCGGCCGGAGAGCGGCCGCCGCGCCCGCCGGGGCAACCGGCCCCTTCCCGGAGAGGGGCCGCGCCTCAGACGCAGCCTGTGCTGCTGCCGGCGTGGGAACGCCGCGGTTTCGATGCCGCTCTGCAGCGCAGTGTCACCCTGAAATCTCTTCTGTACCTCAGGTGGGCCTCTTCCGTAGACAGCCGGTCGCCTTGCCTGGCCTACTGGAAGGAAAACACAGCTGAGACACGTCACACAGGAGATAAATACATTTCGCCCAACCTTTTACAGTGCTTTCTCAAAAAAAACCCAAAAGTTTTAGGTGGGGAAAAAAAGGAACCAACTGCTTCAGAGCTCTGCCTTAATTTGTCCACAGTTACTGCATTAGCACTGAAAAGCAGTCACTATCGATACTGCTTTGGGGCAGGAAACTGCTTTTTAGCGGCTAGCTGTAAAATAGATCAGAAAGGGAAATTATACTCTGAAAATAGTCCTTATTTCAGGAACTATTAATAAAGTGTTATTGAAGTTAAATTCTGGGTTGTTTCTCAGCATTTACGCTTATTTGTATTTTAGTTCGGACAATAAACTAGCACTGGGGTTTTTTGGTGGATTAATGCCTTAGTTCACTAGTTGCACAACCTACAGTATGATTTAGAAATTGTGTGAGAACATCATCAATTACGTATTTGCTTATTGGTTTAGAAAGGGAAATAAAGGAAATGAAAAATAGGGGGGGGGGGAGACTGTGATCATACCAATTTAAAAGTTTTCAGATTAGACAGGAGTGGTACAACTTAGTACAGGAGAAATACAAATTTAAGATACTAACACAGTATCATGCAAAAAACTGCTTGCTGACTTGTGACCCAGTTAGTCCAACTGCGATGATTTCACATCAGACTAGAGAAACTAAAGTCACAACTAGGAATTACAGAAAACTATTTGCTCTGCAGAATGGTCCTGCGTCATCAAACAATTCCATGTTAACTAGAGAGGGCAAGTGTTTCCAGAGCATTTAAAGTACCTTAAAGTTTATTATTTTTCACAAAAGAAAAAATTCATTGCATGTTAGCCGAAAGTGTAGTTAATCCAAGGCCAAAATCTAAGAAATTCTACTTATGTTTAACCTTCTCCTGCTTCCCTACAGGACAGCAAGCACTTTCTACAATTGCAGTAGGAATATTAATAGTAGAAACTGAGGTACGTAGGGGTGAAATGAGCAGACAAGTATATAAACACACAGCTTGAAACTATTGTCATAGTTTTAGAATTGGCCATTAGAGTAGTAATAACGTCAGAAAAGTTAATTAAGCAAATAGCTTAATTAACAATGAAAAAAATCTAGATTTACTTCTAAGATTGTTTGCTTAATGATAATCCTAGAACCTTTTATTTCTAAGGAGTCCAGGAAAACACTTGTTTTAGCAACTTCTTTCTTGTTTTCAACTACTTGACAATATGCCCAAAGGTCTTAAAATCTCAAAGCAAATTCCTGAGCCAATTTTACTGCTGGAAGTGAAAAGATGTTTAGGCAATATAACTGGGCCCAGTAGCTTTATATCACAGACTTGAGGACCATTGCTTCATTTATTTGTTTTTTGAGGGTTTTTTAATCTGTGTTAGACAGATTTTAGAAAGAAATTAAAAATGACAGAAACAACTGAGGCTTTAGTCCAAGCACAGTGATACAAGCAGGTGCCTCTGTTTCAAGTCACAGTTCAAAAAACAACCCCCCCCCCACTTCCCCTTATTTCTGCTCTCTCTTCCTCTCACTTGATGCAAATATAGTTGGCAATCAACATCTTTCCTAGACAAGCACGTTGTAAGGTATTAGCAACTGCTTTGAGGTATTTTTTTCTCTAAGAAATGTTAAGAGTATTGAAACTTGCAATAAGCCTAGAATAGGACTATCCTTTTCTTTTTAAAAGCCTTCTCCTCTGACTGTTTTGAGGAAGGTTTGGTTATATTTGACAACAGAAGCTTTTAGCCTTCCTGAAGGGGTTAGATAACTGTAGGCACCTCCCTCTCAGTACCTAGTCTGTCCTTTCCCTGATACAGTTACTTTGTGGTTACACTGAGCATTTAGGAATAGACTTAATCTCCAGAAGATCTAAGTGTCTTTATTTCAAAAGCAAGACAATTGTCTAATTTAGAAAAGGGAACAGGATCCAAGTACTAGGATGAAACTGGCAAAAACACCAAGGTTATTTACATAGCACCCACTAAAACAGTCATTTTTCTATTGTTATACTGAACTAGGGTAGCCCTACCCTCTCACTGCTTTAGTGCAGCACTGAAGATCAGCGAAGGCCATACGACACAAAGAACCATGCAAGAATACCACCACAAGACCTTAAGTTTTTACTTCACCACCAGCTTTCCAATAAAAAAAAAAAATTTAAAAAAAGTCAGTTTCACAGCACACTGAGAATGTCACATGTAGCAACACTATATTCTGTTTGATAAGGAGCAGCGTCAGAAACAGCAATCAGCGTTAAAAAGAAGTCGATCAAAATGTCTTAATTCCAAACCATCCCACTACATCAGTTCATCTTTAAATGTGTTGTTTTGGAGAGAAACATGGCTAGATTTTTAGAACTTGCTAAAATAAGATGACTGACATTAAGAAAAGCATGAGAAAAAACCAAATTTGAGTACTCTTTTTGCACTTGTAAGCAAAAAGCTTTGTTTAAAAATAATGATAATCAATATTTAGTTTTCATAGTCTATGATTATCTTTGGGGCGAGTGAGAATGTTTGATGCTCTACCCAGAATTTCAGTTTAGAGACAGGATTATTATAGATAATTTATTTTTTTTTCTTGCACCGAGTTCTTGGAACCACTTGTATATTAAGAGTGAAGCTAACTGAACTTAACTCTTTGTTCTGCAACTTGGATGCAGCCCTCAGGATTTCTTGGCATGTCACCAAAGTCCTCTGCTGGTTGGATTCAAATCTGTTTCTCATGTAATACCCAATTGTATTTACAGAGATAGTTAGAGCCACATTCCATGTACTTCAAACAAAAAGGTCCAGACTTTTGCATATATAAGACATCAGTTTGTTAAATTAACATTTTCATGTGATTGCAGCACATAGTTCAACTTTTCATTTTGCCCTTGGCTGAGAAGGATGAAAGGTTCACTGACACTGTGTCCAAGCACAATTTTTAATTAGTTTTTCAAGTAGCAATAGGAAAAAAAGAGGGACTCTCCTAGCGTGCTTTCCCACTAAATACTTTAAAAAAAAAATCATCTAGATTGTCTAAACTAAAACATATAAGCTCTGAATCATGCAAAATATGACCACCTCCGCTACATTAGTCTAACGTAATGGGCAATTGGTGAAGTTGTCAGACCATCTGAAGAGGTAGTGACAGTCCACTCTCACAGCACCAGCCTGATGTGTGGGCTAAGTTAAAAAAAAACAACACTGAGGCATCACCGTATGCTCGCTGTGTTTTCCATTTTGGTATTCCCAGTCAACCACTCTCTCTTGACATTGGTAGTTGACATTTACCACTGCACCAACATCGTCAGAAGCAGTAAATTTGTGTTTCGTTAGCAGCTATACGCTCAGTGCTATTCATCATATATAGGTGGGTCTCCATCGCTTGAAAATGTTGACAGTTTCTTTCCATGATTCTGCACGTGATCTTCATTCATCTTCTCCAAAGCTTCAATCTAGAGAGCCAGAAATAAATCCACGCTGAAATCATAAAACCATGCCTGTGCCAGAATGTTTCTAACCAGTGTTAAAAGGTAGCTTCAGATGACTGATCAGGTATATACAATATTTCTGTTTCAAGGATTCAGTCACATGTATGGCTCAAGGTACTTTGGAAGTACAGCTTGAAACATCCGCTCTCAACAAATCAGTAAAACAAGTAGCACTCCCCTTCATGGTTTCATGCTATGTAACTGAAATGCACGAGTTGCAGGGAGGACTGGATGATTCTTAAAGACTTCAGCTGTATTCCCCAAAGTACAGAAGTGTCCCTTTCTCCAACTCTGAACTTTTCTACTGTTACTCAGCCAATCCATCAGCACTGGAGAAATTCCAAGTAATACTGAGATTACAAATCCACTGCAATAATTTTTAACAGTGAAAGTTGAAGACAGTTAAATGTTTTGTGCAATCAAAGTAACACAGTACAGTAGCTTATTTTAATCTTCAGACTGTTATGTTTGGATTACTTCCTCTTGTACTCCAGGGGAGATAATTTTGGTTACTAGCAACTAAAATCAAAGTCTTAAGGATGGGCTGCTCAAATTCACCTCTATGTAAACAGCAATGTAACTCTTTCCCATAGAACTTCCAAGCAAAAAAGATGACATAAAAACAACAACAAAAAAACCTGACCCCACACCCCAATGCTCACAACACAGCCAGTAAGGGAATTGGGTTTTGCTTGATTAATTGATACATAAGGATCTTGGAACAGTGATATTGTGTTTCCTTTATCTCTTTCTCACTTTGAGGACCTGCCCCAGGAGTTAAATAGTTTCAAGCTGCCACCTACTACATATGCTGGACTAGCATACACTTGCACTGTTATTAGGAATTAAGTAGAGTAGAATTGCCATGTCACCCTTACTTTAATCAGTAAATGTCAAATTTTTGACAATTTATTTTTTATAAATGTCTGGTATCAGGATGCATGCCTTGAGGAGTTACAGCTAAAATTTGAAAATTAAAAGCCAAAGGTGACCAAAGATTCCTTGTCCATATTTACATTAGCCTGATTTCAGGTGTCTAATTTTAGGCTTGAACATTGAAAATGCTAGCCTATAAATTTTAAATTCAAGTAAGTTAAAATCTAAAACATGAAAAATAAGCAGCAGAACAATTTTTTTTTTTAAACCGTCATTCCTTTCACTGCACAACATTTAACGTATGTAAGGAAAGACAACAAAGCTAGCTTTTAAACTAAAACAGATCACTAAATTTCCCTTAACACTGGAAGAAGCAATTATATGCAACATGAAGCCTTTTATACTTGGGAGCAGGGGGTTCAGGAAAGGGCATGGAGAGGTCTGTCAATGAGAGTTTCAGAAACCGTTTGTTACTATGTTGAAATAATCAGGTTTAAAAAGAGAGATGCAGAATGACTGCTGAAATTATACTCACACACACTCATCACACAAAATAAACGTGGAAAGTTAAGGCATTACAATAGCTACTATAGCTAGCCAAATTAAAATGTTAGACACAGAGAAAGCTATACCTCTGCTTGGAAGTCTACTTCATTGTCAGCTGTAATATTTAAACCTGAGACAGCATTGAAGAGTTCACGCTCATTAAGTGCTTCTGCCACACCTCCTTTCTGGAAGAACTAGTCAATATAAAAAGCACATATTAAACACTTTACTACACAAAACAAAATACTCCTTTTCCTCCCCAAGTTACAATTACAATATTTAGTCAAAATGACATTTTTGCTTTTGTTGACCTACAGATGAAAATAACTGAAAAGTTTCAAGATCTAGTGGTACCATTTTATTCTTCCACACTTTTTTCCCTTTTGGAGAAGACCACCACCAGTATCGACGATATGCAAGAGTAATCTTATATATAGGTAGTGGTGATATTTTTTTTACAGAGTGGTATTGGCTTATTTTTGGTTAGGTCTGAATGGATTTGATGCTGTTTTACCTTGGAAAACATTCAGCATAACAGAGGACTGTCAGATAAAGAGGTCATACCTGTGAAACATTCCTACAGTCTCTGAACAAAAACTCAAGTCCGTGTGGATGGGTTGGCTCCACAGACTGACTGACATCAATAAGCCAGACCTGCAGTCACAGAGAGACAGCAATTCACTTTACATTAACATTTCACATTAGATTAAAACCTTCCTTCGCACATTAAGAATATGCTCACCTTCCCATCATGCCAAAGCATGTTATATTCACTCAGATCTGCATGGACCAGGTTGCATTCCTTATACAACTGTTGCATCATCTGCAAGGAACCAAATTAATGAATGAATGAAGTGTGCTATACTCCAAATAAATATCCTTTGCATTACTATAACAAAACAAAGCCTTTCCTCAATTATCCACCCAATTTACATAATTTTTTTCCAAGTCTTCAATAAAGTTTCATACAGAGAATTGCAATCAGTCTGGTAAACTCATGTCAGCTCTGCCAACGAGTCCAAGTGCATGAGGCCGATAAACACATTTTCTAAATATACCTGTCATTCTCATCCCTATCACGCAGGAAAGTCATCTCACAGTTTTAGATACTGAACCCTAACTAGTATGCATATTCACTTAAAACATGGTTGTATTGCTCTACTGATCTCAAGATTTGAGGCACAGACCATTCATATTATCAAGGTGCTGGCTTAGTTGGTTGGTTTTTTGTTTTTTTTGGGGTTTTTTTTTGTTGTTGTTGTTTGTTTGGTGGGTTTGTTTTGGGTTTTTTTTTTTTTTTTAATGTCTACAGAAAGCTAACAGTAAGTGGACAGTTAGCAGGTACATGTTTAAACCAATTACAGCAGATAATAGGAAAGTAAAACATCCACCATGCAATATTCTAATTCATTCTCCGATTTCTAGTTTTGTTAAAAAGGAGGGTGGGGAGGGGGTTATCCACTGGAGAGTGCTTACACATTGTAAATTAAGTATTCGGTAAGCCCAGAAAGACTTCAGAGAACTTTCTAAACCACATACTGCTTGTATAAAAGGAGGACTACTTGCTTATAATTTCTCTGCTGCTAAATATGTTTGTCATCAAGTTCCAGCATGTTTTCTACTCAGATTAAGATTAAATGTATTTATTTTTTTAGTGCATAATTTGTTTATTCTAAGTCACACATTAAAGAGCAGCCACATAAGCCTTTGGACTCCATATCTTGAAAATGATGCAAGCTTCCTGAAAAGTAAATAAATGCTGATTTGTCCTTTAACTTATTCCCCTAAAAGAAAATACAATCCAGAATTGGAGGAGAAATCAGCATTGTCTTACATTAAGAATCTGATAGTAGGCCTTTTTCATATCTTCACTACTAAGAGTTACATCCTTTAGTTTAGGAGCTGGGACTTGATCCTGGCCAATGAAAGACATAACCAAGACGTGTTTCTTAAGGATAACCACTTGAGGACAAGGAATTCCTGCATTTTGCATTCTGTGGATCAGAAAATACATACTGATTAAGAAAAACAAAACAAAAAACCCCAAACCCTACAGTTTAGTTCCTGCTTGCTCATTTCCAATCTTAGAGAGCTGTGTGTGAGAAACTTGATCCAGAGTCAAAAAGTCTTTGAAATAGATCAAATTGAAAACTGAATACATACATATATTTCACAGTATTTCACATAAGATTTTAAGATCTTAATTTTCCTAAGTGGGTCAAAAAATGCTCACTGAAAACTAATTACTTTTCTAGCTGGAGTCTGTTAATTTCATTGGCTTGTAAATCCTGCTGCCAAATCACTGAAGATGCTGACAATTCATTAAACTGTAAGAAACCAGAGGCTTATTCAATCTGTGCCAGGTTGTATATTGTTTAGCCTAAAAAATCAAATCTAAACTTCTACCCAGACACAGTGTAATTTCCTTGAAAAAAAGAACAGGAAAACGACAGGCATGTGGCAACTATACTTTTTTTTTTCTTTACCTTGTTAAGTTATGCATTTCTTTCTCAGCCCACATACGAATAATCTTTCGTGGATTCAATTTACTGAAGCGGTCTTTAAATCTGTAGTCATCCTTAATGTATTTGTCACGGTTCTTGAATTCATTAAGAGTTGTTTTAAACACTTTGATGGCACATTCTGGAGGTATAACTTTATCTTCAGTTGCACTTCTCATGGAAAAAGTAAAATATATAACAAAGTTAGCGATTCACATCTTTACAAGCAAATGCATGGTTTTGGTTTTTTATTTTTTTAAACATATTAAGAATCACTATATCTTGCAATAAGAGAGGAAAAGATCTTATTTTCTATCAAATTTGGAAGCCGATTCAAGTTAAGTTTATAAGAGTTTATGATAAAGCTTATATATGAATGTTTGGGTTTTGGCATGTTGATTATATGTTGCTTACCAAATAGGTTCGATCTCCTAATTTGTTAGTATTTTACTTAAATGTCATAGCTAGTAACGGCCCTGTTAATGGATGCACTTCCTTCAAGAAATTACAAGTGAAAAAACTCTTGCATTAGAACAATAATGGTAGTATCACAATGTTTTGTTAAGCACCACAAAGATTTTGCCTATTGAATAATACTAAGCAAAAGAACATTCCTGAACATCACTCAAGCAAAGGTCAAAAAAAAACCCAAACCCACCACCACAAAGAGCACATCTTTTCTCCCACCCCCAACTTACCCCTCTCTCAACAACTCTAAATAGGTTATCTGTATTTGGGTTTTATTAGTTCTTTCTTAACTCACTTTAAACTAGTGGTGTTTCAATGCACTACAATCACTATTAACATACTACAATCCTTCCACCATGGTAGTCTTTAAAACTGGACTCTTGCATAACTTGCGAAGTGAACACCATCCCAACACTATTCTCAAGGTAACCCAACAGTAACAAACAGCACCTCCACGGAACTGCACAGATGGAGCTGATAATACAGTGATCTGTATGGAAAGACAATCTTCAGGTAGCCTAAGATCATCATGACAGCTCTGTAGTCTGGGACAGGACAGTGGAAAGAGTTCCCCAAAATCTCAAGACTTCTTTTTTTATAAAAGGACTACATATTCTTCCACAGAAAGCTACAGTGGATTTGTCCCCGTTCATTAAATGGTCTCCAAAAGAGGAAAGTGAGGATTTTTTTACTTTATGGTTGGTACCATTTGGTTTTCAGATTTTATGATTATTGTCTGCATATAAATGAATACAAACTTTAAGTCTTGGGAATGAAAAGCGCAGATTATTTAAATGTTTTTGTGGTTTCTGTTTTTTAAACCATCTCTGGTACTTAAAGCTACTGTCAGTAACAAACAATATACTTACTTTCCTCCATATGCATGAAATACAACAGATTCTTTTCCTGTGCTGATGCAGCCTGTGATGGTCTCCAGCATCCCAGCGTTGACCATCTTGTACAGAAGTAAACGTGTTTTAGGATCCACTGCTTTCTCCTACAGGCAAGAAATGAATACTCAGTTAATTAAAATAATACTTTGCTTTACAGTGAGTTTAGAGTATTCATATACTGCAAGTGTTCAACTAGGTGGAAAGAATAATGTATTAAGAGCATTCTCTCAATTGGTAAGAGAGGGGGAAAAAAACAAAACAAAAAACCCCACAAAACCAAACCAAACAAACAGATGAAGCAAAGCCAAACTGCTCCAGCACTGCCATCTGTAGTCCTTAAGATTTAATATGCCCAGGTACCTTATCAGCTCTGTAGCACATGCAGTATTTTACCAATTCCACATAAAGCACAGACTGTGGCTCAAGAGCACTTTCTATAAAGTTTTCAAGAAATCTTTACAAATCATGAATCAAAATATACCAAATATTAGATTCCTTTTATATCAGTAACAATAAAGCAAAGCAAAACACCCAAATCTGAAGAAGTCCACAGCAGGAATTACCAGAGGCCCTGCTCTAAACTCACCCATGAAGCATATGAACTGACTTCCTAAATTATTAAGTCAGAGTTTGCTTGGTCACCTCTTCTTCCTGAAACTTGCTATGAAGACAGGTATTTGGAGTCACATGGTTCAACTGCAGAGGATTAGTCCTCTGGATGTTTTCTATAAATAATTTCTAAGCAGTTTATTCATTGTAGCCAATTAAGAAACAAGTTTAGAAAGACAAAGAGAAAAAAATGGAAGCTGCTTGCTCTTATTTTGATATGACTCTCACAGTAATGCAGCTCAAATAAAGACAGCCTTTTTCTAGTAGGAGCTGACTGATACCATCTCCTTCAGCAATGTTAACATAGTATTGTTTAACTGTTTTACTAAAAAAGGAATGTTTCAAGGAATTACCAAAACAGTGTTCAGCTGTTACACAAGATAAAAAGTATATATAGAGAGACTTCATTAAAAACATACAGCAGTAGAGTGCTCCTTCTTTTCATGGAGCCTTGCACTTCGACGTTCCTCAGAGTATGCGTGTTGCTTTAAGGCATTGAAGACTTGATTTGACAGCTTTAAGTCCATCCCAATTCCATCCCCAACTTGGAATTCAGGGGCAAACTACAAGTAGAAATAACAGAAATTTAAGCATTGTTACTAGAAGACACCAAAAGTTGGCACAAGCAGAAATTTCTCATTCTGATTTGCAAAAACCTAGGGTAGATTAGTACTGATGTGAAACCCACTTTGTGTAATGCTGTCACTATGTTAAAAAACATATTGCTCTGAACTCAGAACTTGAAGTTCTGACTAAATTTATATGAGGTTACCTAACATCCTGTAAAAATAGCACTTGCAGCATTTCCTTATTTGCAGAAGTTGCATCAGTTACATTAAAGAAAACAGAAGGTATGTACTACGGATAAACAGACTGAAAAGCCGTAAGACAAACAATTGACTGAAAATAAGTTACTTGGCTCATGAGGCAAAATGAATTAAAAAAAAAAATAGTTACACGATAGCCATACTCTTCAAAAATAGCCTTGGTGTTTTATTTGCTTGTGTACCAAACTTGCTGATAGTTTTGTTTTGCCAAAACAGTTCTGTGCAAATTTTTGAATCATGGTCGTTAACAAACTATTATTAAACAAAAAACTCGTACAACTTGAACTGACAATTTGAATAACCAATCCAAACACTGCATTACTTTCATCTGAAAAAAAAAAAAATCAGCACTGTATACACTGGCACAGATGGACATGCCTTAGTTCTTTGGCTGAATTACAGCATTCCAGTTTTACACACAAAGTAAGTTCCTCTAAGTTTTCACTTACATTTTCCATGCGAGCAGTGTTCTTTCTTCCACATACCACTTCATCATGTTTAGTAGTAATGTCTTTTCCTTTTCCTACAAAGCCCTTTCTTGGGGTAGTAGTGGGTCTATCTGCCAGCAGTGAGAGAAATAAATCAAACTTTACATCTAAACAAACAAAACTAATGCTTTTAAAGGTTCCATAATGCCCAAAAAAGTAACATAATTTTATTTATTAAACAGAATAAAATACTTCAATTGCATGATCTTAACGCAGTCTTCTCTTACCCTAAACATGACAGCTTCTTTTACTATATCATGACTTACTTCTATGTCTTCTCTGGGGTGTCAGACACACTTTTGGCATGTTAAAGACAGGAATATTCAATATCATGTGCAGATGCCCCTAGCCAAATGTAGATGACAGATACGCGTATCCCACAATACTTTCCACGTACAATAGCTATTTTGCCAGATTTGGCCACTGAAGCCAATGTACTGGCAGACAGAAGCCTGAAGTTACCCGCCCAACTTCCTGCATAACACCTCCCAATTAGGTGACCTGATTTCACATACAGCTGGTATGTCTCCTTACATTCAAAAAAACTAATTTAACTATGTTATATTCGTAGGTCTATTAACCAAAGAAACTGTATTGTTTAAACTGCCACATACCTGCTCTATAAGGATCATGACGGGTATCCTGCCAATCAACCTCATCCTCCGAGCTGTCACTGTCATAGGGATGCACCTTCCGATAATTTTCAAAAGATATGGAGACTTGAGAAACAAAACAAATAAGTATGTCTGTGATTATCAGGAATTTGCCACTTCCTCACAGCTCTGTCAACTTAAGCAGAGTGCCAAGAATATCTCCAAAGCAAGAATATTTCTTCTGATGAGGGTACCTTTGCTGTCTCCATTAATCTTCTTCTCTTCACGCCGAAGCTGTGCGTCATATTCCCTGTCAAATTCCATCTGCAGCATCTGAGCTAGCATTAGGTCACTAGAAGTGTCAATATTTTCTCCTGTAATAAAAGGTCCTTCAGCAACACTATGTAAAATGAAAACAGAAATTAAAAAAAATTAAACACAGTAATCTAAACAGAAACACTGCTTTATACCATTTCATCACTCTATACAAAAGATCTTATGCAGAGCTGCATAGAAACTAATGGATCTCAACTGTCCACACCCGCTCCAAGCCAACGCTAAATATTAATAGAGCATGACTTAATTTCTCTTTGCCATTCCCTTACAGTGCAAATATTACTTAAATTTTTACTTGTTTACCATTCTGCAAGAAGCATTGGGCTCTATTTTTAACATGCCCTTCATGAAAGAGAAAGAAGGCATAGAGGTGTAAGTAAATAAAAACATACTCAAAAAATTCAAACAGTGTTGCTTTGTTCTGCTTCACAGAAAAGACCCCAGGCAAAATTTGTAAGAGTTTAGAACTAGTAAGCTTTTGGCCTGTGTTTAGAGCTTTCAAGTATTAGGAGGATACAGGTGATACACCTGACAGTTCTCAAAATAACACTGTTCACAAGAGTTTACACCTGACAGTTCTCAAAATAACACTGTTCACAAGAGTTTACACCTGACAGTTCTCAAAATAACACTGTTCACAAGAGTTTACACTGTTAACAATAGTTTCTACAAGGGAAGAAAAAAAATGTTTCTGACAACGTTTCTCAAAATGTAGCTTACAGACTGGCTTAAAGCACTCAAAACAATGCAAAGAAAATATCAAGAAAGAATAAAGGGCGACAGAGAAGAGAATCTAAGGAACAGTTTTAACTGGGGAAGCCATCTTCACTGAAGAAGGCCTGAAAAAGCAGCGTTAGGAGGTAATAGGCAAAGCATTTACTTTATTGCTACACCTTAAGCATATTGTAAGAAAATGCACAAGAGAGAGAAGATGGCTTCACAACTATGGAGATCGCTAATCCAGGATTTAAACTTACGCAACCACTTCAGGAAAAGCAGCATTTTCTTCTTCCAGCTGCAGCTCTTTCGCCAACTGTTCACTCATTACATCAGCAAGGGAACACGATATTGATGTTGTGTTCGGGGCTCCCCACGGACACTGTAAATAAACATTTTATTTAAGTCAGCAAGAAATGCAGCGGCAACACAATAATCAGGATAATTAGCTATCACTGGCTCTAAAGTAAGCTCATGTAATCTTATAAGAGCTTGTCTTCTACAGATACTTAGGGAAGTATGATGAACTAAAGGACAGAAAATACCTCAAGTAGTAGTTTCATAAACTCAACAGAGAGAACTGTGATTGAAAGGATATTGATGGTCACTTACTGATGGGGGGGGGGGGGGGGAAGCGTCAGTTTGTCAGTACCCCCTGAAGACAGGGGCAAAGCCTTCCCAGAAAGTTTGCTTACAAGTGTGCACACAGACTATGTAACCCCCCTCTTGGAATAACACAATATTCATGGCTTATGCACAGCTTCCTCTCCTGTTTCTAGAGTCCTGAAAGAACAGGCATCATACACATCCCTTCAAAAACGCAGAAGCCCGCACACAGCTTTGCCTGGGGAGGTGGGGGTCGGGGAATGATGCATCCAACCAAGTTGTGACTCACAGCCTACCGCCTTGATAACCAAACTCACTTAGATCCAACTCCCTGCTCACCAACAGAGCTTGGAGAGAAGCGACTCATTTATCGGGGTCTAACAGCAGCTCTCTCCACCAAGAAGATAATTGCTAGTAGCAGCGAACCACGCCATGCCCTGTCCAGGGCGGCTCGTTACTCGCTTAGGCAGTGGAGCCAAGCGCTCGGTTTGCCAAATAACTGTGACCCTTGTTTTGTTGACACCACTTCACAGCGTCCTCTCGACGGCCCCAGCCCGCTCCGAGGGAGGCGGGCGGAAGAAGGGCAGCCGCGTACCGCAGACACCTACGTGCCTGCCCCCCTGTCGTGAGCGAAGGTCGGCCGGAGACGGTGTCCGTGCCCCGACACGCCTTAGTCTTCCTCCGCCCCCGAGGAGCCAGGCCAGCGGCGGCCGCACCTCTACGGCCCCGGCCAGCCGAGGTGCCTCGGGCCACCGTGGGGTGCCGGACACAGCCCCGCGGGCCGCCGCCACCGTTAAGGCCCAGCGGGCCGCCGCGCCCGGCCCGCGCCCCCCGCCCAGCCCGCGCTCACCTTGCTCCGCCAGGCGGGGCCCGGCCCGGCGTCGGGGGCGGCGGCGACTCCTACCGGGTCCATCTGCGCACGCAAGGGCGGGCGGGCGGCGCGGCGACAGCAGCGACGGGGGCACTCCTCAGGGCAGCGGCGCTCCCAATGCGAAAACTTCCGCGTTCTCCCCCGTTCTCTCTTACCGTCACCTGCCGTCAGGCTCCCCATTGGCCGGCGGCTCGGGGCCTCACCCGCCTTTCCGGTGATGTCACCGGGGCAGCGGGGCGGCCGTGGGGTCACCGGCGGACCCGGCGCTTCCCGGGCCTGCTTGCGAGTTGAGGCGGCGGGTTCGGCCGCCCCCACCCCGGGAGCTAACGGATAGCGCCGGGTGCGAGGGCGATGGCAGCCTGCCCGCGGCGCGGCCAGGCCGCCGGGCATCTGTGCTGACAGAAAACCAGATAGGATGAAATTGGATGGGTGACGTTTGCTTTTATCTAAGGAAGTAACCAAGGGAACGGGAAAAAAAAACACATAAGCGGACAGATTAATTTGATCCTGATCCCGTAACTCGCTGTAAATACAAAATTAAATACTTTGTACATGATCTGACACCTGTTACACCTCGATTTTATACGTAATGTTTATTTGGAAAATAGTATTGTGATTAAAATGCCCTGTTTCCAGGACAGGGGCAACTGGATGGTGTTTCGCTGCAGTACAGTTGCTGTCTGACGGTTCCCAACAGGAAGGAAGCAGTGCCTACAGGCCTCCCCAGGCCTGGCTCACCACCAGCTGTCAGAGGTATCTGCCGATGTAGACTACTGCGCTATCACAGAAGACCAGCCTGGTGAAGCTGGCAGGTTCCAGGAGCAGGAGGAGTGGTAAGGGGTCGTGCAGCCCCTGCGGCATCGCCCAGCCAGCTCCGAGTAAAACATCTAGCGAAGCCCACGCTGCCAGGGCAGGCCCAGCAAAAGCCACTCTCGTCGACTCAGGCATGCAAGAATCAGCTTTGTCAGCCAAAGTTCATATAATTTGTCCTTAACAACCTGCAATGACGTAAGACGTTACAATATCCCAAGACAATCTGTTCCAGCGTTCGTTACTGCAGAAAGTCCCCAGCTAAAGGGCGGGCGGTTTGGAAGAGGGTCAGGGCCCAGGTCGTAACGCCTGCCTCAGCTACGCGCAGCCTGCAGGCACGACGCAGGCATGTGCCATGGGGGCATTACGATGGCCGACCCTGGTGATACGGTACCAGTGTGATTCTTATCCTCTCTGCCCTTAGCCCTGGTGGGAAGAGATTATTTCTTTCCCTTTGCAGCTGCCTTTTGGGGTGTGAAGATTGCTGCCATGCCCCCTTTGATCTTCTTTGGCTAAGTTTATCAGTTTTATAAATGAGCAGAATGTCAAAGCAATGTCCTGCTGCCCCAAGAAAATCATTACTCTAGCACAGCTGTACAAGCACTGATTAAGGAAACTGGTTTTGGTAGCTTTTAGTTCAAAAAGACATTAACAATGACTTAATATTCCTATGTCTTTTTAGCCTGTTTTTAATTTTCAGAAATAAGTCTTTTATATTAGTCTCTTAAATATTACATGATTAGGCCTTGACCCCACGACCTCCTATATGAATGGATCAAGCTTTGAACTGAATTATATTGAGAAGAAATGTTCTGTAAAATGACATTTAAACAAAGTAATTTGCCACACATTCCCAGCTCCTAATAAAAAGTTAAAAATCTAGACAGAGCAGAAACTTCCCTTCATATAACTCAAAATAATTCCAAAGCTGTATAGCAATTACTTAATATGTAATTCAAGTCAGTCATGATAAACAACATTGGCATAAATTTATATCTTCATTCTTAATCCCTCACTGTAAGTAGATTACAAGAATTCAAATCTGCTGCTGCATTTTGCTGTAGGAAGATATATCATCTTTGCCTGAGTCTCCCACTTTTAATAAGAAATACTGCAAGAAACACAGAGATATCACTGTAATATTTTGCATAAAAATTATACTCCACTAAAATAAAAAGTCAGAAGTGTTCTTATCACATGCTTACATTAGTCTTTGTAGATACCTGTGAACTTTTATTTTTTTTTAAAGCTTTACAGGCTGACTTTTTGGCACAATGCAAAGTACACCTTTGTTTGCAAAATACACATTTGACATGCTTACAGAAACACACACTCTGCAAAGCAGAAATGCTGTATCATCTACCCTGACATCCCTATCGCATCCGTTACAGTGGCACGTCAGTGGTCTTAGTAGGCCTGGATGGACTGCATCTTTCAGCACTGGAAATACGATGTCTGTTTTGGGCCACCTCCTTACAAACCAGATAGGATTGCATCTGATGGACCAAAATGTTTGAATTTGTCTTGGTGCAGTGGAGACAGTTCAGCTGTTGCACTGTCTGCTGACTTTTGAGGCTAAACGTAGCAGGTTAGACAGGCTCATTTTGTGGGCTGGATTTGGCCTCTGGTCTACCAGTTAGTGCCTCCCTCACTCCCCAGTTTAGGACATGCTCAGTTCCTTACTTAGGCTGCTTTGCTCTGTCCTCTAAAAACAGGGTGTATGTGTACAGAGAGAGCCCTGTACTTTGCGTTACCCGAACAAAGTCAAGGCAAGAACTGCAGAGATGGGGCCTTGCTAATACCAGATCTGGGAAGAACGAGGCTTACCTAGGCCACAATAAAAGAACGCCCAGTAATTGTGACTAGCTAGGGCATGTCTTTCACTGCTTTTCTACCTCCCTGGGATATTTCTAGTTTACATGTCACTGATGAATCATCGCGAATCATAGAGAACCATAGAATAGTTTGGGTTGGATGGGACCTTTAAAGGTCGTCTAGTCCAACCCCCCTGCAACGAGCAGGGACGTCTTCAACTAGATCAGGTCGCTCAGAGCCCCGTCCAACCTGACCTTGAATGTTTCCAGGGATGGGGCATCTACCACCTCTCTGGGCAACCTCTTCCAGTGTCTCACCACCCTCACTGTAAAAAATTTCTGCCTTATATCTAGTCTAATTCAACTCTCTTTTTGCTTAAAACCATTCCCCCTTGTCCTATTGCCCTGCTAAGAAGTGTGTGCCCATCTTTCTTATAGGCCCCCTTTAAGTACTGAAAGGCCTCAATAAGGTCTCCCCGGAGCCTTCTCTTCTCCAGGCTGAACAACCCCAACTCTCTCAGCCTTTCCTCATAGGAGAGGTGTTCCAGCCCTCTGTTCATTTTTGTGGCCCTCCTCTGGACCCATTCCAACAGGTCCATGTCTTTCCTGTGGTGCGGACTCCAGAGCTGGACGCAGTGCTCCAGGTGGGGTCTCACCAGAGCAGAGCAGAGGGGCAGAATCACCTCCCTCGACCTGCTGGCCACGCTTCTTTTGATGCAGCCCAGGATACGGTTGGCCGTTTGGGCTGCGAGCGCACATTGCCAGCCCGTGCCCAGCTTTTCCCCCGCCGGTGCGCCCCAGCCCTTCTCCGCGGGGCTGCGCGGCACCGCTGCGAGGCGGCAGCAACGGCCCTTTAAGGAGGCGGTGCCCGGCGGCGGGCGGCCGGTGCCCATTGGCGCGGCCGCGGCCCTACGTGTCGCTGCGATGGCCGCCGCCGGCCGGGCCCGCGCGCCGAGGCGTTCGCGGCGGGGCGTGCGGTGACAGATGTATTTGAAGAGGCCGGCGGGCGGCCTCGCCTTCTGCCTCTTCTACCTGGCGTCCTGCTTCACCAACAAGGTGAGGGTGGGCGCGGAGCCGCCCCAGTCTCGAGGGGCCCGGGCCGGGCGAGGCGGAGGGAAACGCGGGGGCGCTGGGCAGTTCATCCGCTGTAGCAGGGGCGGGGGGCTGCGCCTGAGAGGGCGGGGTAAGGGCAGGGACCCAGGAGGAGGGGGGACGGCGCCCTCTGCCTGCCCCTGCCCCCGCCCCTGCCCCTGCCCTGCCCCTGCCCCGGCCCTGCCCCGCCCCTGCCCTGCCCCTGCCCCTGCCCCTGCCCTGCCCCTGCCCCTGCCCCTGCCCTGCCCCTGCCCCTGCCCTGCCTTGTCCCTGCCCCTGCCCTGCCCTGCCCCGCCCCGCCCCTGCCCCGCCCCTGCCCCTGCCCTGCCCTGCCCCGCCCCTGCCCTGCCCCCGCCCCTGCCCCGCCCCTGCCCCTGCCCTGCCCCTGCCCCGCCCCTGCCCTGCCCCTGCCCCTGCCCTGCCCTGCCCCGCCCCTGCCCTGCCCCCGCCCCTGCCCCGCCCCTGCCCCTGCCCTGCCCCTGCCCCGCCCCGGCCCAGGAGAGCCGGCGGGTCAGCCTCTCCCCACGAGTGAAAATCCCCCCGGCAGTTCAGCCCAAAGGCCCACCGCCGCCCGTCCCCGTGTGCGCTCGTGGTTGCGGAGATCGTTGTCTTCTCCCACTGGTCTCATTTTTCTCGGTGTGCCGTGTCTTTACCTTTCCATGACATATATGTTTCAATAACGGCATATTTAGGAGAATAAAGGGGTGATGTCGTATTATTCAAATGAATGATATGTTAGTTATAGAGCCAAAATTACGCAGCTTTGAGAGCGTCAGTGATGCTGAATATATTTTATTATTGGGTATCTAGCAACCACTGAATGTACAGTCATTCCCAAAAGACCTGTTAACTAGAACAATAATACCATGTATCCAAGGGAAAAATCAGAAATATTCAAAGCATTATACTACTAGTGAAGCAAAGATAACTTCCATGGACCCTTTCGCAGTTTAATTGACCTGCAAATTACGGACAAGAAGTCTGTTTTCCCCTGCGCAGCTTAATTGCCTGTTGGTCTTGCTGAAACGTCTAAGCAGAAGGAGAAGTAGGCTGAAGATGGCCACATTGTGAATATAGTTTAAACAAAGTTTGAGGTAGTTTGTTCGCTCTGGGAGGAAGAGCTAGAGTAACTACTCCTTGCTGACCTGTTTATTAGAGAGTGTGTCTATGATTCTGGTGCAGATTCCTGAAAGAAAAGATGTTTTTGAAGCAACCAGGGTGTGGATTTCCAGAGGGAGAGTTAGAAAAAAGCAGCATTTCGGAGGTGAAAATGAAATTTCTTCTCAGCATTGGCCACTGGCTTCTGTTCCAAGGTACACTTGCCATTAAGGATGCCCAGAAGTAGACTGAAGTCCAGACATGAAGCAAAGTTCGTAGGTAGAGATAATACACTTGATTTGACAAACGGTGAGGAGCAGTGATTAGTTGAACAGAAAGGGGCTAGAAGAGCTGCCAGATTGCATCACGCATTGGAAAACTTACTTGGCTTAATTACACTTGAAACGAAGTTGGAAGGACTTTGACATAGGGCCTCCATTTTCAAACCTGAATATAGGTTTTTGTGTAACAAAAATAACTGGAATATAGAGCTTTCAGTTGTTGCAGGTGTTATGTAAATGCAAGTGGGGGTACGGACATGTGCAGGTATATCATCCTGATTTAAATCCTGTGTGGTAGTTCTGACAAGTGTATGTGTAACATGACCCTTTGTGAATCAATGTGCCTTGTCTCTGTATATTGATGCCAGCTTCTTAGCAACACCCTCCACACCTAAAAACTAGACCTTGCAAAGTGCTCAACACAGTTTCCTCTCTGTTGAAAGCGTTCAGCATCTCCTTTTGCCATTAACAGCTTCTGCTCCCTCCTGGAAGGAATGGCAGGTACCTTTCCTTTCCTCTGAGGAAGCTTCAGTCATTCGTCTCTTTTGCAGAAATAATATTTATCTTCTTCAGTATGGGAAGTTGTTAGAACCTGATATACATATTGAAAGGCATATGTGTTTCTGCCTCGTCTTTGCATATATACATATATAGTGGGAAAAGACACTGTCGGCAGACCCTGACAAAGCATACTAAATCAATGGCACAGAGGCTTTACTTTTTGCCCCCATGTATTACATCTCCAAAGGGCTTTATGGACTGCTTAATATTTTACACAAAATGGAGTATGAACAGAATGTTAGGTCTGTAAGATGAATTAATCATCAGGAGACAATTATGTTAAGATTATTGGTCTTGATTCTACCAAAGGTTGCCTCTGTGGTGTGATATGATTTTAATTGACAAGAGCTAGTGTCTTTTTGTTCCTGTTAATCCTTTTCCCATTCAGTGCAATGCATGGAGTGTGCTCAGAAAGTGAAAGAGCAATTCAGAAGGTAGCCTTCCCTCCATCGTTCAGTGTATCCACTCATGTACTTTAGTGTCTGCTACCTTACACAGTGACTGGGGCAGGATCCAGCCATTCTGGCATGGAAAGAGAAATTACTGAAATTATTTTTTTTGTCTTTTTATTTTTCTTTATTTTGGTAGAAACTTTCTGTGTTTTGTTGCTCTCATGATTGTTTGTTAATGTTATAAAGCTGTAGGTGTTTGATGTCCATTAATTTGGTATTTGTTTTCCAGTATGTCCTGTCTGTCCTGAAATTTACCTACCCTACCCTTTTTCAAGGGTAAGTACCTTTTTAAGAATACAGTTGTTTGAAAAATAACTTCAGTCAGTAAATGTTTTGCTGTTCCATGCTGAAGCTAACGTCAGTACCTAACTTTAGTACCTCTTGTCATTACTGGCTTTTGCTGTCTAGAGAACATCCTTCATGAAGCCTTAGTAAAGCATTCATTAATGTGTCTTGGTTTAAACATCATGACGGTGATGTAATTAAGATATATAGACTCCATCATTTCTCATTTTTCTGAAAGTCTTACTCTTCAGCATAGAAAAGTAGCAATTATAGTACAGCCTGTCTTCTTTGGAAATGGCACTCATGGATAACGTGCAGTTGTGGTGTATTCTTTTGCTATGCTAATGAAAACCAACCTTAAACCCATCTTCAGGCATACACAAATTCCATGTTGCTTATTTTCATGCTTAGCTTTTGTTATAACTCTGCATCACAAGTCACTATCATATCTTAATGATTGTAACGAGAAATTTAATGTTTTGTCAGGTATCCATATATACCATCAGTACCGTTGATAAATTGTGAGACATTTAATGAAAATCTGGCCTCTTAGAGTAAAGACTTCACCCATTCGTTCTTTTGAGATAATAGTAAAATCTGCAGACACTGGATATTTCAATTCCTTTACTGCAGCTTAGCATGGCTTATATTTTTGCCTGACTTGCAGCCCCAGGACTGCGATCAACTCTAGGAATAATTACCTTGGGAATCTCCATTTTCTTTGAGTGTACTCAGCTCTATTAAATATGCAACGAATGCTTTCTTCAGTCTGACTCACACACATAGACTGTCTCTTGGACTATGCGTTTATCATACGGGGAAAGGGTTTTGAGTAATGTATGTAAAATACAAGTGTGGTAAATCAACAGTAAAAAAGCGTATTTCCATGGCAAGAAACTGCCTTATGGCATCTGTGTTACCACAGTTATTTCCTTTTTCTATTATTTGGAAATGCATCTCAGCATCTTAATATTTTTTCCATAAGTTCTGGCTTTTAAAGGTGACCTTTCCTTGAAAATTGTTAAGTGCCTTAGATGCATTTTCATTTAGAGCTGTGACAGATGAACAAAGGAGGAAAAGGCTCAGTTCATGCTGTTATTGTTTGTTGTCATTGATTTTGTTCCTTATATAATCTAAGACTATATTGCATAGTGCTAAGGATTTGGAACTGTTACTACCTTCAACTTCTGTCCTTAAAACCTCGGAGAAAATTCTTCACAATAAAGTTGATGGGAATTCATCACTGGCTTGGAATAGAGTACGGTCAAGCCTGCAGCAAACATCAGGGATACCTGGCTTTTAAGCTCTCATATGGTCCTCATTTAAATTAGGTGAAGTGAATTGTGATAGTAGCATTGAGTATTCATCATAGTCATGTGGACAATGTCCAGCTGTATGTAATACTGCATAGAGTGAGTATTTGTTTATTTGCACGTGTGTGAGAGAGATTTTAAATAATTGCTTAAATGCATTGCAATGAATGGGAATAATAAATAAAATCACCTCTATACCTGTTGCAGATGTTAATGTGATTTAACACTGTAGTATAGTATCTCTGTCTGAACTATGCAAGATGTTCAAGGATTTTCACCCAAGAAACATGAAACACCTCTCTAAAAACCACTAGCTTAAGGAAGAAGGAAGCTAATAACTTATTTTAAAACTTAAAAAAAAAAAAAAGTGTACATCATTACTAATTCTAAGTTATCTGCAAGCATTTCTAGGGCCTCACATACTATTTCCATAATAGACTAAGGAATACCTTTATGGTTGGATAAGTCATTAGATACTTAAGTCAGTGCAGAATGTATGTAATTGTTACACATTTTTTCAATGAGAAAACGGCAGTATTGTGATTTATATGCAAGGTTATCAGGCTGTAAAGATGTTTTCTCTAGAGGCTCTGAATCAGAGGCTCATGCAGCATAATGATGTTGTTGTTGATGATGCTTGGTGCTTGCTACAGAAGATGCTGGGGGGGGGGCGGCGGGGGGAGCAGTCTGAGTTTGACGGAGTATGTAATCTAAGCCCAGCATGAATAACCATGGGAAGTCACAGAGCTAATGTTTGAAACTCCTAGGGCTACACACGTCATCCTTGGGGCCTACTACTTCAGCTGAAGTGAGTCTTTGAATCCTGAAATGTTTATTCGTTCTAAGAATAACAGTTTATGTATGAAAAGATACTCAGCTCTTGTCACAAACCTTGCCTTACTTGCATCTTCAGATCATCATGGCTGTAACATCACTATTATTACTGTAAACCTTGTGTGGGAAGAGATGATAAAATGTGGATTTAATAACATGGTTAAGGTAATTGTGGTAGATGGTAATTTATAAAACATTTGAAACAGGAGGTAGAAGCACGAGAGTATTAGAAAATTCAGAGGAAATGAAGGCCCACAAAAATGAAAGATTCAAAGAGCAATAGTGGCATCCCTGGAAACCTAGAGAAATGGTAGATAACTACAGGCATGGGTATGCTGTGAGAAATGCTGTGGGTTCTAAGGTCATGCTCCACGTGGTTAAACAGGACAAACAATTCAGAGGTGCTGTTTTGTTTCTGTTTCAGGTGGCAGACATTAGTGGGTGGACTTCTGCTTCATGTCTCCTGGAAGCTGGGCTGGGTGGAGATAAACTTGTGTTCAAGGTACTGTGGGGTTTTCAGTATCTGCTAAACACTTATTTTCTGTAGATGGGTTACGATATAAGTTGGTCATGGAAGTTACTAACTTTCTAAAATATAAGTCACTGTGTGTATATGTGTTCTGCTTCACAGGTGTAGGAGAGATCTTGTGTTTTAGTCTAATGAATATTCAATGATGCGCTTCAACTGATTACTAATATAAAGTGGATTCAATTTAACCTTGGTAAGACAATAAAAAAAGCATAGCCGTTAGTGAAAACTGTAAGGGTAACTTATCCAACCATCTGTCCACATCTCTTCCCTGGATTATTTTATAGTATTGTAAGAAAAACCTTGGTAATGTTAGTTAAGAGCACTGACACATGCTTCCCTAAAACCTCAATGCAGTGAAGTCCACAAATGTGATCTGCCTTTTTCTCCAAGAAGTGTGTCCCATAAATGGGAATCTTTCAGCCTTGCCTAACTGTAACTTTTATAACCACACAGCAAGAGCAGCCATTGCAGTACAGGATTAATATAATAATCAAACTCCAAATTAAAAGGTGCTTTGTAGACAAAGGTCATCTGCTTGAACTGCATGTGACAGCAACTCAGAGTCCTCCAGCATAGGTGAGCACATTTCCTCCCCTCTTACAGAATATTGGCCTCTGAAGCATCTAGGGTTGTTTGGGTTTTTTTGTGTATGTGTAGGGTACTTAAGAATACCATATCCAGTGGATACCATATCCACTCTGCTCAGGTGAATCCATTTTGCAGTATGGAACATGGCTTATCTTTTTTATTTCACAAAATGTTATAATTTAGAAGATGTATGCCCACAGCAATTGTTGAATCTCCATCTCTGGAGAAATTAAACTTTACTGGACAATGACCTGAATAATGTGACTTGACTCTGAAGCTGGGTGGGACTGGACTAGACAACTGCTAAAGTTCCCTTCTAATGCAACTTTTTTCAGTGATTCTGTATTAGTAAGTGAAAACTGATGAATTTTCTGTTTGGGATTCGAACAGTTGGCTTGCAAAACTGAATCTCCTCATTTGGAATGAAATCCTACGTGTATGTCAGAAGAACTAGGCTAAGTTCTGTCTTCATGTCCACACAAGAGACTACATCACCACTGAAACTTAAGAGAAATTGTAAATGGATACAGAAATTGACTTCCTATCTTTCATCTGCAGTGTAGATAAAATGAGAATATTGATGTAAAAGCTCTCGGTGATATAGGTAGAGGCAAACCTTGCTTTAGTGGCAGTTACTGATACATATATTATTATCAAATGTATATTGTTTATGCAGATTTTGTCTTCACAAAACAGTCTAAAGCACAGAGGAATACAGCCATCAGTAATGTCCTTTTTAGTTCAACTTTTCATCACTAGATGATTACTTCTGCTTTAAATTGTGAAATTAAAGAAGTTGAATCTCTTTTCCAGCTTGGAAAAGATATTTTCATTTTTTCAAAACTTGGAAAACATTAAAGAATATACTGGACAAGCACCATTTTGCGCTGTTGAAGAGGATGTTTTTATCTAAGAAAAATTTTGATGAAAAAGTAGTTCGTGTTTTGACGATGGAGACTTCAGGCCACTAGATGTCAGCACACTATAGGAAAAGTGATTAAAATACCTCTTGAGAAACCTCTTCCTTAGTTTAGCTCATACAAAATGCCTGTTCAAGAAGAGACTGAATGAAATGATCAGAATTAATTGACATGCTTTGGCTATAATTCAGCCAACTGCTTAAGCATGAGTTTAAATATGTCTTTCTTCAGACAAATTAGGCACATGCTTCAATGCTTTGCTGAACTGGACTTGTAGTATATATCTCCTGTATTGAAAAAAACCAACCAAACAAAAACGAACCAACCAAAAAACCAAAACCTCCCGAAAACCAACCAAACAAAAAATTCCCCAACAAATAAACATAATTTCCTAAAGCTTCTGTCTACCATTTCCTCTCAAGCTCCTTCCCCCTCCAAAGGTGAGCACATTTCCTCCCCTCTTACAGAATATTGGCCTCTGAAGCATCTAGGGTTGTGGGGTTTTTTTTGTGTATGTGTAGGGTACTTAAGAATACCATATCCAGTCCCCGGTCTTGTCATGCTTCAAATAATAAACTGCTACCCATTTGTCTGTTTATTTCCCCAAAGTCTCAGTATTTCTGTCATGTGGACTGATCTTATATGCTTTCTGAGCCAGTTCAGGTTATCCCAAAGTGTCTTAGCAGAATTATTTTATTACACAGAGATCATCACCCTTTGTCTAAAGTCAGGAATACTAGTTTCACAATAAAGACCAAATAAAAATATATTACTTAGACTAGTTTCTCTTAGGTTTTGTGGATATCCTGCTTTTCATCTGCTTCCCCCCAGTAGTCCCAGCTGTAAGGGACTCTGTCACCATCATCGTTGCTTCTAAAGGGTGAATGGTGACTGTCTGCAAAACTTGTACCCAAAGCAAAGGCTCTGTGGAGTGCAGAGGAATATGTGTACCATCTGCATAATGCTTCCAGTGCTGCGATCTGACACCCAGCTCCTGCCCAACCCTTGTAAGCACATAGGTCCTATGTGTTCTGGTTGGCGTTTCTTGTAGTGACGAATTTTCCCCACAGCTAAGCAGCAGCTCAGAACTTCGCTTAACCCAAAGCTCCAAAGTGTGGTTTAGGGGAAGCTACCCATTGACTTTAGTGGGCTTTGGATTTAGCCCTACAATCACAAGCTCGTCAGTTCGTCAGTTCATTTATGTCACTGAGCTTTCCTGTTTTGCATGTACATCACTGTATTGCCAACATAAGAACCTACTAATTGGTTTACATACAAGACAGATTGTTGGTGCTGACACATTACATCAAACATTCATGTATTCTTTTTCAGTCCTAAAATTCCCACTTGGCAGCATAAAATTCTAACCTTCCATCATGGAAAAAGCATCTGAAGTCCTTTTCCATTGCACTTCGCAGTATTGCGTTGGAGATGAAGATATATTTGGGATTCCTAGAGCTGAAAGAGTGTTATGTTCTAAATGAAAATTCAGTTTTCATCGTGTGTTCCTTTCATCTTCCTAGCACTCCTTTCTTTTCTTCTCTTCCCCCTTTCTTCTATTCGTTGCAGTTCCAATAGAGTGGGGGTATTTTTGTTGGTGTCTGACGTGAACTCGTTGGTCATGAGGTATGACAGTTTTCGATTCCTGGTCTTGGTGAAATTCCAGTTGAAGTCAATAACCTTAAAAGGAACAGTGTTTTTATAAAAAATCATAGTGACTACCCCAAAAAGCAGAGCAAATATTTATGCCAGTGAAAGGATCTAAAGATTACGCTGTTTTCATTACCCTGTGTTTTTGATCAAGTATCTTAGAAAATTATGTATTTTAAAAAAAAAAAAGAGGAAACGTGATGTTTAGGTTTTTTTCCTTGTCTGTGTTTACATGAATCTTTGATCATATTTCATCTTCATTCAAACTGTTCTGATTTCATCCTTTAGTGGTCTGTTTTTCTTGTGTTCCATGAAGTGCAGTAGTATAGCGGTACCTATAATTACGTTTTAACTCTTACTTGCTAGTTGGAATTGTAATCCAAATTAAAGAACTACAAGCAGTTTGTTTCGTTTTGAGAACCAGCATTATTCACTAACATTTTCTTGACTGTAGTTCAAAGCTTGGGAAGAGTGGATGGGGGGTAGCAGTGTCTTCAGCCCTGGGAAGCCTTTGGATCAGGCCTTTAGATCACTGCTACTCCTTTCCTCCCTTGCTCAAAATCTTACGTTATTCTCTCTGAAATTTACCACCTACCTGATCCCTTTTTCCCCTTAAGTACCAAGATCAAAAAAGGAAAAGTGAAAATTCTGAAGCCCCTTCTCAGAACTGAAACCTGACCCTACTGCAATAACCATGGCTAAAAAAAATATCAGATCAATCTGTGATGACTTCATTCCTCCATTAGTTGTCAAACTGCCTCTAGGAGTTTGGCTTAGTCAAAGGAGTATCATTTAGAAATCTCAAGAGACAGGCTCCCACAGAGACAATCTGATCTTTAGGAAGAATATCTTTGTAAATCTGGCTGAGAAATGAACGTGTGGGTGGGCAAGTGAATTGGTACATAGTGAAAATGTGTGCTGTCTGTGCAAGAACGCCATTTTTTGCCTTCATTTGTCAGTTTTTCTTCCTTCTACAGCGCATCAAGGAAATTAGTTGAGATTTCTCTGCCTTAAAACCAATAGGAGTAATTGCTACGAAACAAACAATTTTGTAGGGAGAGGAGCCAGGGAAAGAGTAAAAGAAAGAAAATATAGCTCCTATCTGGGATTAGATGAAGTCATTAATTTCTGTCTCAGACTTGTTTACTCCATGGGAGGAATACTGAAAATCAGACAATGAATTTAATATGCACACCTTTGAAATATATGTACATATATACATATTATTATATTCCTTGCAAGCAACTGTTGCTGACTATGTAAAGAGAATGTGGTGAAGTAATAGGACTTTAATTGTTTTCACAGGTCTGAAATCCTGTCATGGCTTCCTGCTTCGGTACTGTTTGTTGGCATTATTTATGCTGGCTCTAGGGCACTGTCTAGATTGGTAAGTAATGCACAAGTAGAAGTTAGTTCTTTATTACCTCTATGAGCAAAGAACATTCCCTTTATACAAGGTGTTTAATGCTGTTCCTGGGTTGGGGGGAAAGAAGAGAGAAGGGCTTTAAATAATACATACATTGTTAATGGTGCTAGAGCAGCAGTCCAATCCTACAAAGTGTACAGCAGTATCAAAAAGCACTTCCGTGACAGTCCAAAGCACTCAGCATCTCTCCAGAGTACTCAGTGTTTTGCAGAATGGATCCTCCATGGTCTGAATTGTGCAAGTAGGGAAGAAGCTGAAGAAGTTACTAGCTGTAACTTTGCAAAAGGGGGAATAGGGCTGTAACTTTGCAAGAGGGGGAATGGGGCTGTGGGGTCTGTGGGAAATCCTTCTAGGGAAAGGATGAAGAGCATTTCAGTGAGAGGCTTTTGATGCTTTACAGGATTTGAGAAAATAAATTGAAAGTTGGAAAGAGATTATGGGAAGGGTTAGATTAAACAGTTTTATGATCCATTTGAATCGCAATAACGTACCAAATGTTTAGAGGATATCAAATCTGCTTTCATTAAAGTCGAATGCTTTTTACTTAAATGATATAGTCTTTCTTAAAAAAAAAAAAAAAGCGGTGACATGAATTGTTAAAAAACAGCAATGTTTTACTGCTGTTATCACAGAATCACCGTGGTTGGAAAAGACCTGTAAGTTCATCAAGTCCAACCATCAACCCACCACCACCATGCCCACTAAACCATGTTATGCAGTCTGCAAGGCCAGATTCTGCACCAGTTCCCTTCTGCATTCTGTCAGTGCATCTTAATTTAATTCCAGAGCCAGCTCGCTCCTGCCAGCCCCTAAACCCCAAGAAGGATCAAAAGGGAACTTTTGACAAGATTCCCTTGAACATCCCAGTGGAGAGGTAGGGCAGAAAAGGACAGGAAGTCTTTGTCCTCACAAACAAGGCTGGAGCCCTCATCTGGGACCCAAGTGACCTTTGGAAAGCACAGGCATGTGCTCCGAAGCCCCATGCCTCTAGATCAGCTCTGTCTCGGGGCGATTGCCTTTACTTCCTCTTGGTTCCTTGTCAAAGCAAGTTCCATTGGGCTTCCCAGTGTAAACTGAGCAAAGATCCTTAAGGAGAGCCCTGTCTGGAAACGGCAATAAAGCCTTGGCAGCAGCATCTTTTCTGTCTGCTCATCTGGGAGGTGGAGGAGGTATGAATCACATCCTCTCTGATATTTCTTCTTACTTCCTAGTCATCCTGTAAGTTCTGTCCTGTCCCTGCTCTGGTCATTCAAGAGAGAGATGCACTGGAGTGGCAGAGGGGCTGTGAATGGTTTTGATTTGGATCCCAAACCTTTCTCAAGGATCATCTCCCATTTCTGAATGGCTTTTTGTTGTACATGAATGGGGATTTAGAGGCCTAATTCTGTGGCCACTTTAGGAGGAAAGACAAAAGGATAAGTAGTCTTAGGCCACAGTTACTATGTAATGCCTTGTACTGGGGCTAAATTCAATCCTACATAGAAGCTTTACTTACAATAACTTTGCATACAACAATTTTATGACACAGTGAGAAGGAAAATGGACTCTCCCAAACTCGTACCTGAATTCGCTCACCTCAGTAGTTTATTTGAATTAAGCGGGTTTATTCCTAAAGCAGAAATTACGTGCACTTTTTTGATCAAAGCCAGGGAGACCCACTTTCAAACGCTCCTGTATACTGGCAGGGCTACAATCTTAATCTCTGTTCGTGTTGCTCCCTAGAGGTGCTGGCAGACTCCCCTGCCCAGGAGTTCAGGGCTGGAACTGGAGGAGGGCTGCTTAGCTCTGGACTGTGATGCATTAACAAAAGCATGCAGAGCTGCGAGGGGAGGTTTGTACAGAGTCTATTCACCCTGCCTGCCCAACCAGTAAACCTTTCTTTTCGTAAGCGGTAAGCCCACTCGCAGATTTAAGAAATACTCACATCAAAGACAATAGACATATGGAGGAGGTTAACTGGGTTAGGCAAGCTGGAGCCATTGTTGGCTCCAAAACACATTTGGAAGAGCCAAAAGCAGGGGGGAGGAAAAAAAACCCCAATAAATTGGCTTCACAAAAGGAAGAATGTAAATTCTGCTGTCAGCTTTCCTTGTGTATGGTTATTTCTTGTATTTCCTATTATTGTGTCAGGCTCAGGATGCTTATGTTAGACACTTCTGGTTTTATGTTCTTAGTTGTCCAGCAACAAGGTTGAGAATTGGTTTTCAGAATCAGTGAAGCTGGGGCTGACAACTTCATGCCAGTTGTGTTTTGTGTGATTATCATTCCTTGCTAATTTAGAGGTGTTAAAAGTTATCTTGGTGTAACTGTTGTATTTATGGATCCACCCAAGTTCTCATTATGACTTAAAATGCTTAATTAGTGATGCTTATCCAGCTTTATGGGAGTGAAAAGAAAAACCCAGAAAATACAGATATCTGAATACAAAGTCAAATTTAAGAGATATTTGCTGCTTATATCACCTGATACTTAAACGGCATGGACATCACTGAGAAATTAACTCATTCTCTACTCGTGTAATTTAAATACTATACACAAGTGGGGAAATACTGCTTCCTAAACTTGCCTTAGTCTTTAGATTATCTTAATTGGAGCAGAGAATTGCTTCTGTTTCAACTGTCTGAGAGACCATGGATCTGATTTGGAGGAAGTATTATGAACCACTAATTCTGGTTGGGTTTGCCTGGGGCAATGGGTGTTTGATTCATTATTGTTATCATTGGGGTTTGTTTCTTAATGATTTCATGTTGGGATAGCATCCAGATACCTCAGTGGGTATAATTTCAACATCACTTGTATATGAACTATTACATTTCTACCCTAATTTCAGGCAGCTCTTCCTAGCTGTAACTGAATGCAATCACCTAAAATCATCTTGCCCACAATTCTGTTGCTAGGAGTCACACTGTATTCTTAGTACCAATAGACAGAGATGGGAAAACTAATGAGAACAGTTTACTGTGGAGGCTGCAGATATTCGAACAGAGAGGCAAAACTAGAGGCAGAAACGTGGAGAAAATCTCACCGAGGTAGCTGTGTACAAACAAACTGACCGAGCATTCAGAAGTGGGAGAAGAAGCAAGCCGGGTCTGCATTTAAAGTTGCCTGTGCCATGTAATAGTGATTGAAATGGGTCTAAGTTCCTTTTAGGAGATGTGGCATGGGTTTACAGCTTAAAAAAGAAAACAAAACCCAAAACCACAAACGTGGGACAGCTGTCCCTAAAAGGAGTGCACCTTCCTATGTGTGTGACTGTTCTGGGTTGACTCGGGCGTTTTTATTCTCTCCCCATGGCAGCCAATCCCAGTGTTCCTCACCGTGCACAACGCGGCAGAAGTTATAACCTGTGGGTTCCAGAAGTTTGTGCAGAAAGAGGTAATTGATCTATTAATTGATACATTCAAGGTACCTCCTGTGATATAACTATCCTATAACAAGACACATAATTTCTTTTAATACGGGCATTAGTGCCATGTGCTTTTCTAGGCTCGCTGTGATAGCTAGTCGTTAATGAGACCCAGAGAGAGCTTTGTTGTTGACAAGTATCTATATTGATGTTTTCTTTTCCCCTTTAGTTGAAGAAGCACTGCAAATGTGTATTGACAGTTTGATCTGCATTTTTAAGACTGGCTTGGTCCTGCTTGTTTTTTCCTTTTGAAAATTAATATCCCCTCTCTTTCATGTCCCATATAAGAATTCCATTGTTTGAGCTGAGAGGGAGGAGGACTGGGTCCTTATACAACCAGTATAATATATCTAGTGTATTGTATGATTATAGATAGATCACATCTCCACATGAAATGCAGGAAAAACAGTGCATTTTTTTATTTGTTTTGAATGCTTGAGAATCTGTCCCAAGACCTATTAAAGTCAGGAGAATAATTCTTGTGCCCTTTAGTAAGAGCTGGGTTTGTTTCTCACAAACTGCGTTGGGGATCCTTCTTTTTAGGCTATGAAATGCTTTTCTAATTGACCAGAGTGCTGTTGTATGAGGTATGCTGGGAAATCATTCATCACAAAGTCATGTCTACAGTGGCGTCTGACTTGCTGTGGAAGGGATCTTCCATTCATTAAATTTGTTGTGTATATAGAAGACAAATAAATAGCCCATGTTTGCTACTCCTAACAAACTGAAGAGGTCACTAGGGTTATGCCTGAGGGACATAGGAGTGTGTACCATGGCATGTCCCTGTGGTATTGTGTTCTGATTAGTGTCCCTGTCAAAGTGTTTCATATTTTCCTTCTAGCTCACATGCTTATGACTCCTCTCTTTAAAAACAAAAGCACTATGGACAAGGATAATGCAAACACAGGTCTTGCTGGGAAGCTTCTGGGGAATAATTTTGGACCAAAGGATTGGGAAACTCTCATGAGTTTAGACCAAGACTGATTTGGCTGGGGTAGTACCTAATTAATTAAGAATACTCAATATCTGAGTACATATAATACACGGTTTTGGTATAGTTCAAGTTAAGTTTGAGGACCAGGTATAAAGTTCATGTCTGGTTTTAGGTTTACTTGCTGGTAAGTAATCTGAAAATATAAATCAAGTTGAAGTAGGCTAATCTGTAATCCTGGTTCTTTTTCTCAAATTAAATTTGCTAAGCAGTGCTCAGATGCAATGGGGTATTGAATGTTGCTTACTGGATTTTTAATGTGTTTGGTGCAGTAAGATCAGTTGTCATCACTTTCCTGTTTTTGGAAGGAGAAAGCACTATTTCACCATTTTTATTTTTAAATTTTAACTTTTTAATCATACTTTCTTTTTTACAGCAGACCTCTCATCTGAAAGTCTGTAGGTAAGCTTTTAAAACTGCTCAGATTCATATTCAGACTTGTTTTGGCTCCAGCATCTGTATTTGCTTCAGATAATGGCACACCAAAACAATGAAGAATGTAAGACACATTCCCGTGGGCGGTGAGCCTAAATTGCAACATAGGAGTAATTAAATATTTTTAAAACTTTTTTTTTTTGGTAACATTTGCTTAAATCGTTACATTTTTTTCTCCATGTAAAAATAAAAAAAGCCGGAAGGCCAGTCTTCCTGAATAACAAAGCAATGCTTGTAAGAATGTTTTTGGAAAGGAGATGAAAACCAGGTTTGAAGTTCCAGTGGGTAATCTTGAACAGTAAGAGAAGCATAATTAATGTGATAGAAAAGAGCTAAAAATGCCTTTCCTAAGAAAGAAAAGGTGAGTGATATCCAGTTCTTCTGGAATCATTCATATTAAGCTACACAACTTACCAACCCTTGTTAGCCCTAGTCGTTCAGGCTTCAAAAAGGAGATAGAAAGGGACAAACAGATGTCAGCCAGTCATGTATTAAAAGTTTCATTCTACCCCCCCCCCCATCTCCTTCAATAATGCATTTTTTATGTCCTCCACATTCTGTAATCTTTTAGCTGTACTTAGAGTGGATAATGTTGGGTTATTATTTAGTGTACTTAGAGGCACCATCTTCCTAATTTCTCCCTGTTGTTTCCATTATCTGATTTACTGTGGCCTTGTTTTCACGACTGGATTATTGTCAAGGATACCAGTTTTTTTATCATCTTTATTCTGTCTTTTCCTATGCCCCTAGAGCGCAGGAAAATAAGCTGCAAAAGCAAATGTTTGTTACTATAAATAGTGACAGTCCACAGAAATTCCACATCGGTGTATTCAGTGTAGCCTGTAGAAATACTGACTCAGCTACAGGTTAAGAATTTATTTAGTCCAACTCAGTGGACTAGGGGAGGACTTGTGCTGTCCTTAAGCCATTTCTAGAGTAATACCACTCACTCCCACTTTGCTCTGTGTTCTTGAGTTACAGCATAACTTTTAATGAAGTCAGCTCTGCTGGAATTGTTGTAATAGGCAATTCACCTTAATGAAAGAATTTTTTGGTAGCCATTGACAGCCAGAACTTGGTTGAATTTGGCTTTCTGAAGGAGCCTAGGGAAGCCAGATGGCAAGTGAAGAATAATATTCCCTACCAAAAAACTTGTTTTCATCACTGCTGAGATGTTTTGTGCTGCTTCTCTTCTATACAACTTTGCCGTGTATGAGTTATGAAGAATGCATGATGTAAAACTTAATTTCGGTGGCAGAAATTACTTCTTAAATGTAAAATAAAAATTAAACAAATGAAATGTCAGTGTAAAATTGAGTGGAATTGCCTATACTTTGCTGAGTACAAATCCAGTTTTGGAGCTTTTGGTCTTGTTTGGTTTTTTCCTCTTCTCCACAGTGTGCTTTTCCTCCTGGTAGCAGCAGCATGCCTTCCTTTATGTGACACACAGGTGAGCTCTGCTTTGCAAAGCAACTCTAGTTAGACCTTGATGTTTGGCATCGTTTTAGCATATGAGGGATGCAGCTTTTACTTGTAAGCTAGGGTGGGATTCCTGCAAAGGAATTGTAAATGTTGCCTATTGCTGTGTTGTAGTCTTGCTGGTTTTAATGTGTTTGCATCACAGTAAAGCCTCTGAGCAGTGCAGACATGCAGCTCTTTAGTGAAGCTGGGGAAACCATAGTTTAACTTCACACAGGCCTTAGAGCAAATCACTTAGGTTTGAATTAATTGCATGTACTTTCAGGAGGTTCCTAAATTAGCTTTGTAATCACTCTACGTGCTTTCTGTAGTTACTGGAGAAAGAAAGGAAGTAACCTCCAGAGAGTAGCTCCGTCCAGCAAAGACATATTCCTTGGAGGTGCTTTTCTCTTTTGGAGACTTAGGAAGGCTGCTTCCTTTTTTTAGACACTTTAGTTAATATCTGAAGTCAGGTGGGATGAATCTAGGAGCTTGTCTGGATGCATCTGGTTGAAAGTAGCCATCGGAAGTGTTTCACCTGTGCTAGCTCCCTTCATAGCCCATGGGGCAGAGCAGGAACTTCTGGTGTGTAATTCATCTCCCGTGAAAGCAGACATCTAAAATACGCCAGGTGAATTCCTCTCAAAAATGTTTATTTCTCCCCATTAATTGTGAAGAGAGCCTACCTTGCTCAGAGGCAGATGTCTGTTTAAAGCACACTTTTGGATACTCTGTGGTTAGTGAGAGCCTTGGGGAGAGAGAGTGCTTAGCTGCTGCAGGGGCTGAGAGGGGAAAGGAGACAAGACAAAAACCTTAGTGATGTTCCTCTGATCCTCTTGCCCCTCCCTGACTGCCAATACAGGATTAAACAGACTGGGGTTCGTATTCTCAGATAGTTTAAAATGGTGTACATAGCTGAAAGAAATAGAGCTATCCTTGCCAAGGCTAGCTGAGAGCCTGGGTAATGGGCATATGCCAGGTCTCTAAGTGGGGCGGGAAAAACTTTAGTCTTCCTAGTCTTGTTTAGTTGTCTTCTCTTTCTTTGTAGCATAGCTCCCACTCACTGTACTTGCTTTGTGAAGCTAACTGCAGGGAAATAGCGATACATATGTTTACATGAACGTGCATTTATTTATGTAGTTGTTCTTTATTGCAGTTTGATCCAAACGGTTATTTATGGGCTCTAATTCACGTGATTTGTGTTGGTAAGTCATTTTCATTTGGAAAAAGAATTAGGAAGAGTAAATGTGTTGGAGAAGCAAGTCAGCTTTATTATGAAGTTACTGATATTTGATGTTCTTGAAGTAAAAAACACTTGGAAAGAATGAAGAAGCTCAGTAAAGATAAGAAAGTGTTCCTTTTATAGCTTTTATATTAAAAACAACAACAGAATAAAGATATTGCAGTCGGTTAACAGTGGATGAGAAAATGTACGTACAATTTTAATCAGCACTGAGCTTTTCTGGGAGTTTTTGATGGTTGTCTACTAAGAGACACTTTCTGAGGGGAGAGGAAACATGGGAAAAAAAAAGCAATAACTTGTAGTTGGAGCTTTATTGCACACATTGATTTTATTTAAAAACTGACAAAAATATTCTAAAATATCATGGAATATGCTCCCAGAGGAAGGATGTTGAAATGTTGGGGTTTTTTATACAATCCTATGCATTTTTAAAAAAAATTAACAATGAGTTGCATGACCCCTCAGGTTTTCTTTTGTCTTTTTCAGACTAAACATTGATTTGGATAAATCATAATTCTTCCCTGAAAAGCTAGAAACAGTCAGACCCAGAAAATCTGAAGAAAACAAGAGTAGTAATTTTTAACAAGGAGATTGCTTTCTTCTGGAGCATTGGTTGGATAATAAGGAACTCGTATTTGGTTCTTAGCCGTCCTATAGACTCAGCAAGTGACTCATTCATATGTTAAGTCTTGTCTGCAAATTAGGGATTATTCCACCTTTATTTTGTCTATTCATACTGTAAAATTTTCAGGGCAGAGGTTATGTGTTCATATGTATTTGTGTCTAGGGAGGTCTAGAGATCCCATTGGAAAATGTTGACGTACAAATAAGAAATAATATAATTTTCTTTTTCCTTTAGGAAATGTTATATGGTAAACATTTGCTCATTTAGATAAAACAAAAAGCTAAGGATTTTTCACTTCAAATACTTGTTTGCTGTAATGAGTGATGTTACCGCTTTCTCAAAGCTGAGAGGTCTCATTTGTAAAGCACTGCGAGGCCACGGAGGTGGAAAGCTGCTTAGAGAGTCTTCAGGAGACCTCTTCTGCGTGCTTGAAATGTGTAGAAAGTGCCAACATAGTGTTAATGCTCAAAATATAGCTTCTTTCCATTTATCTTGTTTTTGAGAGAAAGTTGTTGATATGACTGTTGAGGTTTTTTTGTGTAATTAGATTTCCTATCAACTAACACCGAATAAAGATGCTACAAGAAGGGGCAAACAGATGAACTAACTTACCACACAGTTAATCAAGACAGAGCATTAGAGAAAGGATATATGTTCTGCCCTTCAGCTTGGCTAACGGAGGCAGAATTGAGGACATCTATTATATAGTGTTCTACTGGATTTGCTTTTCATGTTATGGTTTTCTTTGTGAATCAAAAAAACCCCCACAAAGCTGTGAAGAAAGGGTCTGAAAAAATAGAGTCTGAAGCTGTATTGTTCCTTTGAGTGCTTAAAGCTTTTCCCAGAATAGAAATGGGAAAGAGGTGGGTAGATCAAGAATGTAAAGAACCTGGAGACCCTAGAGCTGAGAGAACTCTAAACAGGAAAGACGGCTCAGAGCCAACAGCTGTAGGGGCCTACATAGATGAACACATCATAGAAGTTACAAAAAAATGGGGTGGGCTGAAGAACCCATTCTGTGACACTTTTCTGTATGGATTTACACACACAGGTACACACACACACACACACACACACACACACACACACTCCTTTGTAGTTGCCATGAGCTAAGAGTTGTCTCTTCTTCAGAAGGACTAGCAGAAACACATAGCATGACAGTACTCTGAGATGGTAACACTTTTGAAAACCATTAATTTGAAGCAATAGGTTCGTTTTACTCATGGTTTAGGCATCCTTTGTGCCATGTTGATAAACTGTAATTCAGAGGGGTTCCGCATCTGCTGGTACCACGGCCAAACAAGCTGTTGTTTGTCAGAATGATTGCATGTTATGGCATTTACACATGTCATTTCAATTACAGGGGCTTACAAAGTATTTCACAAGTTATGGAAACCTAGCTCTTTAAGGTAATGTCTTTTCATATTCTTTTAAAAAGAAATAGTTTGCTATCAAAGAGGGTTAGAGACACATCTGTGTAGCAGTCAGGTAAACTGTAGGGATCTGTGTGTTACCAGTGTGAGCTGGGGCATTCTTGCTTAATCATTAATGACTTCTCTTGCAAGAGGAGCCTTATTTATTGTTGATAACAATAGCATGTGGTAACTGATACTTATACTGCTAACTTAAACACTGAATTAGTTTTAAACAGCGTATTATCAAAGGATGATGACTCAGTCCTGGAAAAAGAACCCCTAACTATTGGCACAGGCACTAAGAGGAAATGTTAGTTTGTGTTAGCCTTGTAAGCTGCATGGTTCGAATCTGTCAGTATCTCCCTTTGCGACACAGTCTCGAAAGTGTTTAGCAGCTGGTGACTTGCTGCAGGACTGGAATGGCTGAGTACCTTAAAAACCTCGAAACCTTGCACTAATCCCAAGTGCATGTTAGAACTTCAGCTAGACAATAGTTGTTTTGAAAGCAGGTGGCATTACATGTTCACAATGTCTATAATCTGCAGTTGTGTGTATGGATGGGGATGGATATGTTGCCACTGCATATGATGTATATGCAGATAATACATGTGTGTATAGGATATGGATAAGCTCATTTATTTCAAAACCATTTTCTGTCTCTGTTTAAAGGGTCTAAATTTTAGTCATTCTCATTTCATCTTCACTTTAAATGAGACTCCCACTGACATAGTAACAACAGAAATAATGTGCAAATTATGTGTAAGTTAATATGCTGATTACTATATTGATAATATTATAATATTATTATGGTTATAATGTATATAATTATAATATAATGTTAGTATTGCCTAATTATAACATTGTGCCTGTATTATATAATATTATGATGTAATATTACAGTGTTATAATACTATTTAATATACCAATCTCTTATACCAAATTAACTGCATTACTAAAAGAACACCTTTTTTTCTTTCCCTCCTCTTCCAGTGATCTGGACCAACAGTACATCAACTATGTATTCAGGTAAAATGAATAAGCCTTTGATACACTATAGCTGGTTTTATGTGGTATATGTTTTAATTTTCAACCATGGCTTGTTTAGGAAACTCATAGCTGCCACTACTAATATGTGTTTATTTAGCAGGACATTCACAGAGAGAACAGTGCTAAGCTGAATGACTTAGCAGCTGAATTTTTTTGGCTCTGGTTATAGGTGAACATACCAATATACACCTGGGGAGGTAACGAGGTGTTAATTATGAATTTTTTAATCACCATGTGCAAAAGTGATCTATCATTTCCAGAAATAATATTTACAGAGTAACTCCCTGGCAATACCCCACTTCAGAAAGTCAAACCTGTACAAAATTGCCAGAAGGGGAGGTAGTGATTACAAAAGTACGATGTGCAAAGAACATGAGCAGTAACCGATTGTTCAGAGTGCCGTTAGTGGGATTGAGTAACTCAGACTTTCAGGTTTTTTTCTGATTTGGAGATATAAAAGTGGCTTGTTATTTTGTAGTTAGTAAAAGAGCCTGAGTCACTGACCAGACTGCCCTGCGTTTTTTTATTTAAAAAAAAAAAAAAGTCAGTCCTTTCCTCAAAGAGCCATGGAAGCCACAACATTTGGTGTGCATGGCTTCTGCTAGATTTTTGTGAGGCTTTATTTGAAGTAAGGCATATAGAGAGTTTACTAGATTCTCTTCCATCCGTAATCACATCTTGTGTATGTTGATCTCTTTTCTTGGAATGGTAGCTAAAGTTGTATGGGAACACTCTGGAGTACAGATACTAAGTTCTAAAAAAGGATGTTCAAAAGGAATGAAAGAGAGACCAGAAGTTAGTATTAAGCATAGCAAAAGTGAAGTTGTACTTGTCCATTTGATTAGATGGATGTGTACTCTTGTCTGACCACATTAAAGATCCTTGATAGGAACACATCAGGGACACCAGTGTAGGACAGTTACTTCACTTCAATTCCCATTTATCTTGTGAGCATCATCAACATGATAACACTGTGTATCTCCTTCTATGTTAGTTCAATCAAATCTCCTATTTCCATAAACAAGTAATGCAGGCCTCTGATTTTGCGTTTGTATGTTTCCAGTGTCTATTCACCAGGGTCCCATGTGTTGACAATATCTGAATGTCAGTTTGCTTGAAGTAGGCTCTTGTTTAAGTCAGTTGTTGTTTTCCATCTACTATGAAGTGCAAAGTAAATAAATTTTACTCAAAGAAGGTAGTTGTGTTTATTGAACGCGTTTTGAAGAATTAGTCATGGAACTTGCAAATATGCTGCTGTGTCCAGAAATAACCCTCGAAGTCTCGAATGAGCTGTAGTTATTTGTCTGTGTTGAAGGGAGAATCACGAAACAAGCAGTAAAATCAATTGATTTTTCATTTGGCACTTGCCTGACTATGGCTCTCAGTTCTCATTTTAGTTGAAAACTGCATCTGGGCCTGAACCCTTATTAAGCCTGAACCTTAAATTCAGATTTTGGCTGAAGGTCTTAATTTTGCAGCTTTGATTAAAAAGTCAGGGCTGGGTTCCTGCTGTGTTAGTTGATGGTATCCTTTAAGTCTGTGAAGTTGTGTCCAGCAGAGAGCAGGAGTTCCACATTACATGGAAAGAATGATTATTGATTTAAAGGCTTTTGAAAGGGAGAAACTTCTCGCTAAGGAACTGTGAGGTACAGTGGTATGTATTTTAAAAACTGTTCTTTAAAAAAAACCAACCAAACAAACAAAAAACCAACAATGGAATTGTGCATATTGGAAGATGTCTCTTTTTAGCACCTGCTTAAAAGCAAAAATGTGTTCCCAAAGCTTGCAAAGATTTTCACCATTAAGGGACTTAAAGGTCGGTGTAGCTTGCGAGATGATGGTACAAAGCAATTGCTGGAAAACAGGTGGCTCAGAGGAGGTAGAAGTCTGGATGCTTATTTGTTTGGCTTGGGTCTGTGGATATCTATATGTCTATGTATATATTTCTATGTCTTAGAGAAGCTCGCAATCCATAGCATTTGGTCCTCATTTTGTCTGGAGAAAACAAACAGTACTGTGGACAATGGGATAAGTGACATCTGATTTCTTTTAGAGTTTTGTTTTGTCATAATAGCGGATGATGTTTGAAAGGGTATAAAATTTGGTGGAAGCTCTCTCCTTGTTTATGATATTCATGATGTGCCACTGCCATGAAGGTCCTCCAGTGTCTAATGGGGCTGAAATCTTTTTGCTGCAGAAGGCACTGGCAGGGTTTTTTCTTTGTGAGACCTCTGCGCATGTAGTTGTCTTGGAGATGACTGCCACTTTTTGAATTTGGATGAAGCTGGTCAGCGTGTTGTAGAGCTATGTATGTATGTGTACACACAGCTTTATTGCACAAGCTTAATTTCTGTAGAAAACAGTCAAAAGTATTTTTAAATCACACTGAGCAGAGGGCATTTTACTCTGAACATTCTCTGAATGAGCGTTAACTCCTCATGGGCAGTTCTGGGTCAGAATTACTGTAAATGTGTGCTTATCTCTGTCAGAGGGTGCCCAGCACTAAATTTTGTGATTTAGCAGGCATTAAGGTACATGCTGCTACTCAGGGCTTCTCGAGGACTGTTTTGTCCATGACAGGATCCCAGTTCCACCTCCAGAACAGGACAGCCTAATGTGTACCGGTGGTCTTGCCTATATGAGCATGATGCTATGATTTATGGAGGAACTTGCTAGTGCGGTATCAGTGCAACTTTCTCCTCTTAGCACTATTATCAACAGGCCTTTATAGCTTCTTGTTTCTAACGTAGATCAGACAGCTGACATGCAGCTGGGAAGAGAAAGCAGCTGTGTGGGCACAGCCAGATAGTGTTTAGAATCATAGAACCATTTAGGTTGGAAAAGACCCTTAAGATCATTGAGTCCAACTGTAAACCTAACACTGCCAAGTCCACCACTGAACCATGTCCCTAAGCACAACGTCTACACGTCTTTTAAATACCTCCAGGGATGGTGACTAAACCACTTCCCTGGGCAGCCTGTTCCAATGCTTGATAACTCTCTTAGTGAAGAAATTTTTCCTAATATGTAGGAAAATCTGGGAAAATATATAGGTTTGTTACAATAGAGGATGTTTAAAGCTTTTCTGTTTGGTACAAAAGCACAGTTGTACTCTGAGTGTAGAGACTGCCTGGACAGAACAGATTAAAAGTTCTGCCCCAAGCTACTGGATGTTAGAATGTACCAATATCTCAGATTAAAAAAAAAAATATTCAGATTAAAAAGAAACAGTAACTGTATTGGCTCTGTTGGACACTTCCAGAGGTGCAACTGAAATGAGCAAAGTCTCCTAACATATGCTGTCCCTACATGCCATGCACTGTTTCTTGTTTTAAAATCTGGAACAATTTGGGAGGGGAGAACGTCTTAAGCAAATGATGTACATTTGGAATGGGAACTTTCCAGAACCAAACAGATCTGAAGAAATATTTGCTGATGTTGAAAGTGTGGTGTTGTTCTCACTTCATCACTTACGGCATGATTATTCAATGGCTTTTAAAAAAAGGAGCCAGACCAGGAACAAGTGTAGGAGGGAAAGCAGAGCTGTGCTACGCAGAGAAGGGAAGGGTGATGTTGCTTCTTAGTACCCAACCCCATGCTGTTCATCCATCTCCCTTGTGTATAAGCATGTGGGGCAGGAAGGGGGAGGAAGAGAAGAGGGGAAATGTACTTTCAAGAACCTCCCTCTAATCCTCCAGACTTGTTCCCACCACCTTTTTTTTACTGCAATATTTTATTTCCCTGCGCTCTGACTTCTGCATTAGTGTTCTACTTCCTCGTGGTTTTTCCAGTAATCTTGCATTTTCTTTTATTCCTTTCTAGTCCCCCACTTTTTATCAAGGAGGGAGCCAGATTTCTCCCCTCCAGCTAGTGGGCAAGGGGTAGCATGAGGGGCAGGGGTGGTAATGTCTACCTGGCATGTTGAGGGAAACATAATATGTCTTAGAAGTGGGTCACGGCTCATCTTGGGCTTTCTCCTATGCTGAGGCAGGTAGAGATATGTTACTTCTTGTGGAGAACATGGAAGAAGGTTTCAGTACATCCCAGTATCTGTCACTGTCTGATATTTGTTCACAAAGGCATGCCAGATAGCCTAGCAGTCACTGGTGAGGAGAAAACAAAGACGTATAGCAGGAGAGTTTCAAATGGTGAATAAATGGCACTGACAAAGGTGTGAGGTAAAGGCTCTACTCCATCCAGCTAAACTACATCTGGCTTCTGGAAGAGCTGCTAATCTGTCACTTTTGTGAATTAAAAATCTGCAGTAGATTTTCTGTAATAGGGAAGGGCAGCTTTGCAGGCATAAATTGCTGTTCTTGCTGACAAAACCTCTTTTTAGCCAGAAAGAAAACCACAGGTGACCCAGCCCTCAGTATTGAGTACAAGGGAAAAAGAGAGGAGCAGAGAAATCCGGCACAGGGATTTTGGTTTTGCTGCACCCTGATGTCCAGGCTGTCCTGCTGGAAACCTCTGAATCCCTAATCTGGTTTTACAACATCATGGTGTCTTTTCTACTGATGTTCTGTTCAGAGCAGAGTTACAGTACAGCTTTAATGCCATCTAACCCATTTGCCTTAACCTGCTCTGCACTTCACAAAGAAGGTTTTGTTTTCCTCCTATGTTTTCTTTGGATCGAGGCTTGGGATGTCTGGTAGGGTTATCAATTCCCCTTGGTTGCAGAAGGAAGTTTCTTCCTGAGCATTTCCCTATCTCACTGTTTCTTTGTTTAAAAATTAATAATGCAAAAAGCAAAAGTGGAGAAGCACGGCTTAGTCATAATTCTCATCACTGTTGATAGAGTTTCACTTGCTATGCCAGTCTCCTGTTTTCTCTGTTATTCAGTTAAAAGCAATAGGCCTTCGCTTCCTTTTCTCTCTTTACCAGGAAACTGAGGAATTGGGCCTGTTTATTGTGAATTCCTCTTAGCATCCTGTGCGGGGAGAGCTTGCGTGTGTGGGGAGGAGGGATGAGGGTGACCTGCCTACTGTAAGTGATCTGCTTTGCCTTGTTTAATATCTTTGTGACAACCACATCTTTTAAAAACATGTATAAATATTGACTGTGTGAACATACTGTACCAGTTGATGCCTTTCAAAGACATTGTATAAAACATTAAGCCTAAAATACCCACCTGCCTGTCACTCATGAACCGTTTCCTCCTTCAGCCCCTTGTCCTCCACGTCTGATTTCAGTGACAAGCTTCCCCCCGAGGCTTCCTTGGCCATGGGATTCCAATGCTCTTTGCAGTTCCTTTTGCTACCGGTGTCTCTGTGAATGATGCTGGGATTCACCAAAGCATGCCGAGGGCAGGCCACCAAGTGCAGTGGCCTGGACACATAGAGAACTGGGACCAGCTGAGAGCGAGCAGGCTTGGAAGTGGTAGCTGTGTTAACACTGGAAAAGGGTATGGTATAAGTACCACGCTGATGATAATGTACTGCTGCAGGTACTGGAGACAGCTCATTTACAGCGAGTTCAGTTTTCTAGCCATAGCCTTGTGCGTTGGGAACCAATTCCAGCTCTTTCTCTGCCTTAACTTTTCACTGTGCAGGCTTCCATTCCTCCACTGGCTGGGCTGGCGCTTTGCTGCCATTACTGGGCCAAGCGAACTGTAAGAATCACCGGTAATTAGCCAGGGAAAATTGCCTAGCTTTAGCGTTCATAACATTAATGAATGTCTTTTTACCTTTGTTAGTGCAGTGCTTGCTGCTTATCAAGAAGCAACCTCTGCAGATTCTCTTTTCTCCTTCTCGCTTGTGTCCTTTGTGTTTGTCGTGGACTTACGTTGTTGGTAATTGGAGGAAGCTGTAGCTCTGCTTTGGAGACGTGCATGCTTCTCCCATCTTACAATGCCACAGAATACGTTTCTGTAGCCTTCTAACCTTGGAAACAACATGGAATGAAAAAATTTGGAAAAAAATCAGAAATTTGCAGGAAGAATCAGTAGCACTGAAAAAGGCTCTGTACAGCCTATACCACAAACTCCGAGGATGAAGTCTTTGTAGGACCTTAGAAATCTTAAGTGATACTCCAGATAAAGAGCTGGTCACAGATGATTTTCTTGTTTACTTGTATCTTTCTGAAAAGTATGCATCATTTGGGCTGGTACTTGGTTTTATTTTCATGCGGTTTTTTTAAACTTGTTTAATTGCAGCATTTGTCCTTTCTCTACCTGACATTTTGGGCATGAATGTGCAGTGTATGCACAATCACACGCATAAGACGCTATATTTGACTCATGCAGTATATGCATATCCCTATAAAGTGGACATTGGTATGCACACAGCTGAAATTAATCCTCAGACAGAGAGACACTCAAGTCTAGACAGAAGTGTAGTTCTCTGTAGATTCTGTCTCAGTGGTGGCACCAGCTGGCTGAACGGCAGGTCTGTTGAAAAGGACTTGGGGGTAACAGTGAATGCTGAGATCTATATGAGGCAGTAGTGCATGCTCATGGCAACTTAAGGCAAACTGTGTGTTGGGCTACATTAGAAGGAGCATGGTTGTCAGATCGAGAGACATTATTATGAGTGTTTGTGAGCCTGCAGCTGGAATACTCTATGCAGTTTTGGGCCTCCCAGTTCAAGAAAGATACTGAGAAATCGAAGGTCTAGCAGAGGGCTACTGACATTGTTAGGGACTTAGAGCACATGACCTACTGCAAGGAGAGTTTGAAGGAACTAGTCTTGTTGAGACTGGCAAAGTGGAGACTAAGGTGCAACCTAACAACTACCTACACCTTCTTGAAAGGGAGTTGCAAAGACGACAGAGCCAAACTCTTCTAAGGAGTGGCAGATGGTATAACATGGAACAACCATAAATTGCAGTTTTGGTGATTTACAGATGGGACATCAGGAAAAACTTCTTCGCTAGGAGGGTAGGATGGCCCTAGGATAAGTTACTCAGAGAGGTGTGGAATGGCCATGCGGGAGGTTTTTGAGACCTGGCTTTTTGAGCAGAGCCACAGAGGACGTGATCAGATATTGGTGATAGTCCTGCTTCAGGTGAGAGATTGTATTAGGTGACCCTGGAGGTTCCTTCCCAACTATCTTTTTTTTTTTTTTATTTATACTTATGCCTCAGTTATTCTACTTAACTGCAGTAAGTTTCACCATGAAGAAACAAACACAAAGCTGTCAATTTATAATGTTCAGGCGATGTCATAAATTCTGTAGTATACAATTAATCTTTTTTTATTTTTTAGTGTGGTGCTGTTGGCCTCTGCATCCCATCCAGCAGGTAAAGTGAATTGAGTTGTTCTTCTTTTAGGTTTCCATATTGCTTTTCCTTTCCATGCATGTTTTTAGAGGCCAAACCCTGTAGGATTTTAGCCCTGGAATTCATCAGGAATATGACCAATAGTATGATGTCCTGTAGGAAGAGGAGAGGAGAGTATGTAACACTGTGTAATTTGCATGATACTTACTAATACCTTTTTAGCTGCCCTTTGCAAAGAAACAGCATAGGACAGACAACAAAGAACAGCTTTCGACGTGGTGCATGGTAAAGAGCAAGGATTCCCTAGGTGAATATGTCCTCTTCAAAGCAGTATCCCAGCAGTCAATGTAGAACGGAGTTTCCTTCTGTGCGTTGCCCTCAATGCTACGCAGAGATTTCGTTTTGTTGCTGTATAAGATGTATTCCATCGCTTGAGCCCATGGCAGGATTTGAAGTATCAAAAGATCAAAGGCTAAAAATGGAGAAATTAAATATTTGATGGTGGCTAATACTCCTACCATACTGGTGTTTAAATAGTTAGGAGGATAGAGATGATTGTCTGTTGCTTTTACTAGACATTTGCTCAGTCAGAAAAACAAAGGAAGAAGCATTTAAATAAACGTAAATTCCCCCTTTTGCCTGGTGGTGCATATTGTGTATATAGCATTCCCCCACCAGGATAGGCAGACGTGTTAAGCAAAATAGTCCTGCATTTCAAAAAGTGAAATATGGAGCTTCCTCCGAATCTGTGGAGCCTGAAGGCTGGAAAACTCCTGGGAATTGTTGCTACCAAGAACAATCAGGGCCCAGGTTCCTGGAAATGCAAGTACTCAAGAGCTCTGCTTGGATCTGGGAGAACTTTTTTAAACCTCTCAACTTGCTCTGTGTGACAGAGTTCAAATGCCAGAGGGGGAAGCAGCCAACATATGTCTACGTTTCCTGTTGCTTCAGTAGGAACTATCACGAGCTCTGTAATAAAAGAAGTGGATATGATGCATGTCTACCCACTGGCAACTGTTGCTTAAGCAGGATCTTCTGTATACTACCAAAGAATACTCTTACGTATCCCTTTCCCCTTTTTCAACCAAAGGCAGGAACTGGCTAGAAGCAAGGTCAGAGAGAAATCATTAAACACACTAGAAATGTGGAAAGCATCATAAATGAAAAGTCAGCCAGCTGTAAAGGCTGAAAGGAATGTTAAACTAGTCATGTTCGTATAATTGCTGTTCCCCTGCTTGTAACAGTGGGTAATATTGAGAATATTGCTTTGTCCCTCAGGTGATCTCTTCAGTGCCTTGGACTTTCCTTTCCTGTACTTCTACAGGTTTCATAGCAGCTGCTGCGCCAGGTAACCTCTCTGTAGCAGGACATGTTAATGTTTTCAAAATAAGAGATCCCGTTGACTTACAACCTTGGCTCTCAGTTAAAAATTTCAGAGCATGCAAAACAGTTATACTAGTTTCTGCTGGCATAAGCCAGTAAACCTGCAGAGAATCTGTATATGTGCATATCTGCGGATATGCATTTGAAGGTCTGAGATTCAAATGTGCTGGAAGTATATGTGTTTATGCAAGTGAGTGCATTCTGAGCAGGAGAGTTCCCAGTCACCAGTAAAATAATTTTTACCTAACGTAGCAAAGCTTTGATAAATAGCATCTCTCAAATGCTTCTCAAGTCGGATTAGCCCTTGTAAAACTTGCTGTTTGCAGTGATTACAAAGTATTAGTCTTCAGCAGTATATGGGTGTACATGGATTTATTTGCCTGTACATCTTGTTATTTGGCAGAATGCTTTCTTTGGGTAAAAGGGAAAAGCTTTAACAAGCGTTCCTTTATTTTGAGTAGCAAAAGTTCACTGCCCAATAGTGTAATTCTCACAGGACAATGTAAGTATGTTTTCTATAGGTCTTAATTATCTCAAAAAAATTATTCTTGTCTTTCCCCTCCAGTCTTCTGCCAAATGGAAGTATTTTCTTTTTAGAGGGGAAAAAAATATTTTCATGCTAACTGGCAAAAGTATTTCCTGATTGTTAGGGGTTTTCTTAATTGTATCTGGATCTTCCATTAAAAGGGGATATTAAAAATTATTATTAAATAATTTCCCTATGTACATAGTTTTTTGGTACGAAAGTGACTTTTTTCAAGGGTGGACTATCCACACTACAAGTAACTTGCAATTAGTATTAATGAATAAGTCGTTCCACAGTACATAGGTGAAATTATTTCTTGTTGAAGGCAAGGTCTAACTGCAGGCACTAATGGGTATCTGTCTAGCCCAGATATTATTCTTTTTCACTTCATTAGAATTTTACCACTGTTGTAGCCTCCCATTCCTGTTTCCATTGCCCCAGCTTCAGTACATGTATAGTAGATAGCACTGTACACTACAGCAAGTGGAAAGGAATAGTTAGATGGAGAAACAAGCATCTCAGTTGCTCTCCTACATCTTGTAATCTAGTGTCTTTGTAGACATAAAGGATTTGGAGGAAAACCTATACAACGTGAAGTAAGGGTAATTGATGCAGCTAAATCTACTACCTGTGCAGAATGTCTGAAGCATTAGTAGTAAGGTGCAAAGTGCTCAATCTATTTAATGAAATAAATCAGTGTTAATTGTGACATGAATATTTCAGGTATTATAATTAGCTGTTTCACTTTTTATCTCTGAATTACACTAAACAGGTTCAAATCACTCTGACTAAAAGCACTTCTTAGTAGGGCAGAAGATGTGGAACAAACTTAAGCCAGCTGCTGGACTTTCAAAAGTTTGGGCAATGCTGCTTCATTGAACTCACTCATTTCTCAGAGTGGAATGCTCTACTGTTCAGCACTTCATCCTTTGCAACAGGGGGCTGAGTTTGGGCCTATCTTTTAACATCAAAGCAGCATCTGCTTTCTTGGCTTCAGGCACAGCGGATAGTCCTCTGGGGTCTCGTGTTAAGGCTCAGTGTAAGAAACCCTAGTACCTCCTGCTCCTGGGCAGTTATCTTACTCTGTTGTTTGAGGCTGAGGTGCTGGAGCCCAGCATGGAACTTCTGACCTGGGGAGCCACCATCTTCCACCCTTCCTGCTATTGCAGAGAGGGCATCAGCCGCATTGCATCAGTATCCAGAACAGCATACCTTCTTCGAATACCAAGGCACTTCTCGCCTCACCACCTGTGTGCTGTGTTGATCCTATCTCCTTTCCTATGCAGCTTCCCGCAGTACTTTGTAATCTCTTGTGCCTCTCAACCAGCCACTGAGTAATTTGTGCCTTTCATATTTTGAAGTCCTTTTCTATTCCCTGCTTGCTGGTTTACACTATTTCACTGGTTCAGAACCAGTGGGTTGTAAGTATGTCACAAGTGAAACAAAATCCAGAGCCAAAGCTTATAAGCTCTGTGAGGTCCAGTGAGATGTGGAACAGTTTCCTTAAGAGTAGTCTTGGCTATAGGAGCATTGGGGACTACTGTCCTATATGACTTGAGAATCAAAATTCACTTAACTGTCAGCAGAGAGCTTTGGAGTATTCTGTTCCCAGCACTACTGAGTCATCCGTCTATTTGTTATACAGTAGAGATGTATTTGACTTCCTAATTGGAATTTAGGGTTCATGAAGTTTAAACAGCTTGAAAGCTTCAGGCAGAAACTTTCCAGTGGTTATTTTTTCAGTTCAAGGCTTTGTGGAAGTTGAAGTGAGTTAGTTGCCAAACATGTGTGGCTCCTGTTGAAATTATCATTGCCTTTATTCAGAGCCATTTCAATGCCTGAATTTAATATTTCACCTCATGTTTCCAATAATCTCTACTTTTCTGATTATGCAAGTGCATTAGAGACCAGCTATAAGAGTGTCAGACTTACTTTACTCAGACTCTAGTCACTGACTGAACAAAACCCAATATGTACTGGCCATAATGTAAGCTCTTTGTCCACCTGCTTTCTTTCTTCAAATGGGATTAACACTGCTTGAAGGGTGACTTTAATTCTGCATTAGGAAAACCGAGATGCTTGTAAGGGGTTGCTTAGTTGAAATTAGGAGACTTTATTAACAATCTTTCCCCATGCCTTGCAGTGGACTGTTGGGATTCTTTCTGATGTTGCACACAGTGAAGCTAAAAAGCAGCACAACCTCAGGGCAATATGCAGCATGGAGTTTCCTTGCAAAGGTAAGAGAAAGACTGTCACAGGAACACAGTGAATCTGTGCTTCTCCCAGGAGAACTGAGGAATTTCTGCATCTCTCTAGTTTCCCTTGCTATTCCTATTTGATGCCTCTAGGGCCTGCCTGTGCAACTTGCTTGTAGAGTTGAGGTGACAAATACCAGGTGCATAATAAGCGGGCATCGTAAGCTGAGATGAAATACTGTATATAGACTGAGTTTAATGGAGCTTGGCTGATTATTGCAGCTAAGGATTTGGCCTACTGAATCCCAGTAATACAAATCTATACTTTCCAAAGGTGTTTTGGAGAATACTCCTTCCGAGAGTGTGCACACCAGCCGTTGTTTCCAATGTGTCTTCCCAGAGCCAAGAGTTAAAACTAGTTCCCTGAAGTTCAGTACCAGAACTCCCACTGCTGTCATTGCAGGGGAGAGCAGCGGATGTCATTTGCCTTGACATTAACAAGGCTTTTGGCAGTATCTCCCACAATGTTCATATATCCAAATTAGACTGTTATAGTCTGGATGGACAGACAATTAGATGGGTAAAAAAATGGTTGGATGATCAGGCTCAGAAGGTAGAGGTTAATGATTCCTACTCTAGCTGGAGGTTTGTGACAACTGGAGTAGCACAGGGATCTGTCCTGGGATCCATCCTGTTTAACATCTTTATTGATGAGTCAGAGGTGATAGGGTGCACTCACGTTTGCAAAGGACACTGAACTGGGAGGACCAGCCAATAATGCTGAAGAGCAGGGTTGCCTTCCAGAGGGACCTGGACAGGCTGGAGGAATGGACCAACAGAAATCTTACAAAATTCAGCAAGGACAGATGTGAAGCCCTACACATGGGAAGAAAGAGACCCTAGCAATAATACAGGCTGGGGACTGGATGTCTGGGAAGGAGCTCTGCAGAAAAGGACCTGGGGATTTTGGTAGACAGCAAGCTGAACATGAGCCAGCAGTGTGCCCTGGCAACTAAGAAGGCCAAAAGTATCCTGGGTTGTACTAACAGTAGCACAAGCAGTAAATTGATGGAAGTGATCATGCCCCTCTACTCAGCACTTGTTAGACCTCATCTGGAATAGGGAGCCTTGTTTTAGACACCTCAATACAAGGAAGACATCGATAAACTGGAGCAAGTTTGGCAGAGGGCTGCCAAGAAAGTCAGGGGGCTGGAGCACTTGCCTTGTGAGGAGCAGCTGCTGGACCAGGCTTGTTCAGCCTGGAAGAGAGACAGCTTTGGGAGCACCTAACAAACAGCAGCTGCCCAGTAGCTATGGAGAAATTATCAAGACAGATCCAGGCTCTTCACAGTGGTGCATGGGGGGGGGGTGTGTGAAAGATAACAAATGTAAGTTGAAACAAGAGAGTTTCAGATTGGGTATAAGAAAAAACTTTTTCATCCTGAGGACAAGTCAGGCAGGGGCACAGGTTGCCCAGGGAGGCTGTGCAGTCTCCATCTTTGAAGGTTTTCAAGACTCAACTGGACAAAGCCCTGAGCAACGCGGTCTCACCTCCTGAGGTCCATTCCTACTGGAATTATCCTGTGATCTGTGGATCTAGGGTCTGGCTGTACTTGATTTAAGTTATTAACAGCTCATTTGTTAAATTATCAGTGGTAAATGCAGTCAGAAGAGCTTGTCAGACTCCTTTTCCCTGGTTAGGTTTTACTCAGTTTCATCACTCTTAGCTAGGTCATCTGAAAACCACAGCCTTCCTATGTGGTTTGTGATCACAGCTTTCCTACTACAGTGAATGAAGCTGTTACCTTACCAAAAAAAAAAGTAAACTTGCATAGTATTCTTGTTCAGAAACTGTAGTCAATTGAGTCTTTGTTTTTTCTGGGGATAACAAGAAGGGAGTAATATGTCTTGTTTTGTGCTTTGCAAGCTGTTCCACACTGTACAAGTCACATAGAGCTTCTCACCAGTTTGAGTTTCTTCCAAACATTCTGACTGTGCAGATTTTAGTGCCTTAGCTTTCTTCTTGCTCCTGGGTAGCAAGTCAACTAGTCTAAAGCTTGCTCTTGCATCTTTTTTTTTCCTTTCTTAACATTCTGTGTTGGAGATGGGACTAGCTGGCTCTGCTAGTAGGTATTGTGAATAAGGAGAAATGGTTCTACATGTGGTATTTATGACCGATCCGAAAAAAATGCAGGCAAAGATGTGTTGTGAAATATATTTGAAGCAGATTTGGGTCCTTCCCAGCTGAAGTGGATCAGAGTCACAAAGTCTGGACTGCATCAAGCTTTCCCAAAGTTCAAGAGTTTCTAGATTTGTGGGGTTTTGGCCAACTCTAGACATAAATTAGACAGTTTGTCCTAGCCACTGTTGTCGATGAAATTACGTGCCTTTATAGCAACTAAAGATTTGCACCTGTGTCACTATGATAATTTCATCTGTTCTTCAGCCTTAAAAGTCTGTGTTTGTTAATGTGCATGGTTTAATTATCTTGTTTAGAAAGGTTTTTGTAACAGAGCAAATTTAGTCCTTTTCCTGTTGTAGCTTCTAACACAGTGCTCAAATTATATGTCTTGTCTTGAGTTCAAAGAGGGGAATCAGTAATAAGGACATGAGATCTGTCTGTAGCACTAATAATTTTACCAAAACTAGCAGTTTCCCTAATGTCTTTCACTAGTGTTTTAAAGCTTGCTGTAAGAATGATTTTAGGGCTCAGTCATACCCATCTGAAGGCAGCATGAGGAGCACAGAGGAACTGCTGCTCCAAGTGCTGAAATGCAGCTGATTTTGGGATGGAAGTCAGTGAATGCTGGAAAAATTCTGAAACATTATACCTCACGTTTAGAACAGGGATCAAAAGAGACTGGAGAGGCAGAGACGGATAAGCAGAAAGCAAGAGCTGAACTGGAGTTTGCCTACAAGCTTACAAGGGTAGGGGCTGATCTATCAGCTCCTACAAAATTCGCACAAGGTATCTTGTAACTATAAGGAACCATAAATTTACATATGGCCTAGTTAAGAAGAGTCCTATCTATCTGATCACTAATGCTGCTTCCTGCAGGTGTTTGGAAGAGTTAAAACTACATACTGATTCAGCCCAACATTGCCTGGGTATGAGGGCTGTCTCAATCACATGTCAAGTCACCATAGGTGCAGAAAAGCAGTATTTAACTAGTACTGTAAAAACCTGTTTAAATCCAAGTGTGTGACTCCCTTTTTTAAAAAAAAAAAAGTAAGGACGTTAATGTGGATAAAGAATAAAGATAGAAACTATTTGAATCTGGACTTGCAGAATGAGATCCAGTAGAAAAAAAAACTCTGGTCACAACAACGACTTTGCGTTCTCACATGAACATTTTTCTTGGATTGAGTAGTACCCTAGATCATCCTCTTAATCTCTCAGACTGACTGGAGTTTTCACCAGCAGTTGAAATGGAGCAGCATTTGAGGCCACAATATGTTTATCTTGCAAATGAGCCAAGAAAGGAGAACGCTGTAGTCCTCAGACAGCAGCACAGGCCTCTAGGGAGGTACAGAGACTCAGAAAATCTGTTTTCCATTTGGATGCTTTGTACCTATGTGACTGATGAGCTGGGGCTGAGATCGTTGCCACCACTTCATTTCTTGTTAAGTGCCGATAGGCCAATAAACTAATCATGAGGTCTGATAGGGCCTGCTTTGCAGATTCAGGGAGACATTCTTTGTGAAGCCCACATATTTGGCCTCCCTGCCCTTTAATTTTTCATTCACTTAAAAACTGGAGCTGGGTTGTAACTTGTTTCAATGATACTTACTTTGGCTGCGGTGACTTAATCATTGTATGAGGTTTTTAAATTCTTCCCTGTAATGATTTCTGACAGCTTTCGTGTCAAAGCATTGCTTCGTGCAGAGACAGACGAAGCACAGGTTTCATCTGTGTATATAGCCCTGTGTGATATTTGCGGTGACAAATGCTCTCTGCACTTTTGCTGTGAAAGCAAATAGTGTGTATGAGTTAGTCATATCTGTATATATTCGTGAGAAATGCCAAAAAATCTCTAAAGTGATCTGTAAAACAAAAAGAAGCCCAAGAAATATGGAATGCTTTGTCATAGCCTTGCACAGATTTAATCCCCAGAAGAGCAAGGATTTGAAGCTGTACTGAGATTTCTTGTTTTAATTTGAAAACTATGCTAGTACCATGGGTCATGTACTGGAAAGAAAAACTGAAGATGCTCATATATACAGACAGAAGCATCTGGTGAGAACGCTAATGAGCTCTAACAGTGCTGTCAGTGAGTTTGTTTAGATTAAGGCTGCCAGTCTATATCTGGTGATGAAACCTGTTAAGGCCTCTAAATGTTAAGCAGCAGAAATAATTTAACTCATGAATAGAAGGGAAGAATGATATTTCAGAACTTTTCTTCAGCAAGATACCGGTTACTTATGAATTCATACTCCCCTATCATGTTTAGTGTTATCCCAATAAACTTGCAGTAGGGAATTCAGCTTGTTTCTGATAGTAACCTATTGAGACAGCTTGTTATAAAGAGGAAGAAAAAATGGGAAGTTCAGTAGAAAGTAAATTTTGGATTCTCTCTTCCTCCCTGCTCTGAAGAAATGAAGTTGGATAACTGAAATCAAGTCGCATTGAGTTTTACACAGGTTTTCTTATGCACTGGTTGAAAGAAAATTTAGATTAATCTGATCAGGAGTATGCAACTCTTTTCTATATAGCCATCCCATGCACCGTTACGTAGTTTCTAGCGTATCTGAATGGTGTTGGAGGCTCCCCGCTAGGTAAAAGCATCCCCTGACAGCTGCTTTGGTTCCTTGTTTGTTAACTTCAGAAGTGTTTGTCCCAGGTCACCCTATGTTTAATGCTGGCTGCCAGACATTGCGAAAGTAATTTTGCAGGAGTGTCTGAAAGAGTATCTCATCTGTGGGTCCTATGTACCTAACTGTGGTCCACTGTACTTACACCCCAGCAGTTTTAGTCCTTCCCCAAAATATATAACAGCTGTTCAGAATGTCTCCTGTAGTCTTTAATTTTATGTTTTGTGTCTGTGTATCTGCTTTTTTCGTCCCCATGGTGTCTTGAAGAGAATGGATAGACTAGATCCATCTTCATGTCAGTGCAAAAAAATGGATGATATCCCTCTTAAATATTGGAAAAGTACTGATGTTTTTTATTAAAGCAGAAATTCTCTTTCTCCTGCTTCTCATAAAATGGAAAGGCCACAACTCCAAGTCTTCTGGGGCTCCTAACCCGGTTATGCTCACTGCACCTCTCTTCACAGATAGCAGTTCACGTGAGAATTTTATCTGCTTTAATTCCAGGGGCAAATCAAACAAGAAAATGAAATTAATTCATGTTTTTCCACATTTTTGCAGTCTTAAAGCCTCGGCTAAACATGTGCTTCTATTTGTATATCTCTTAATTCCTCTCTCACTGCTGCTTAGCATGCAAGTGCTATAAAGTACTCTGGTCCAGAATGTCAGTTCCTTACCTCCGCAGAGGGCTCTTCACTTGCAGAAATAAGAGCCACTCTAAAAGAGTCCTGCCATTGGTACCTTCTGAAGAAAATGGCTCTCCTTGTTCATCTCTGCCCTCATGGGAGAGCATTCTGCATAAAAAAATACGTTTAAAAATTTTATACACATATCATAACCAGAACAAGAATGTGTTTGGTTATCTGGCACTTGCCTCCTTGGTTATATTGTAGACTGAAGTAGTGTCTTCTTTGCATGCTGCGGTGCTCAGGCAAAAGTGACAGTGAGATTCTTGGCTGAAAATCACATTGCTTTCTTGGCCTGGACCTCATAAAGCTTTATGCAAAAATGTCATAAACTCCCACTGGAGTTCCATAAACACAGTGTGTTCTCATTCAGCAAAGATCCTGCACTGCGTGCAAGGCTGTCTCAAGATCTCTACTCGCCCAGCCTGGAAAAACTGTGCAGCTGCAAGCCAAAGCCCTGGGAGAGAGGGAGACTTGTGTGCTAGACCTGACGAGACTCTGCTGGTAGGTGCTCTCTGTGGCACCAGTGTGGTTTGAAGTGCATCTCTAATCTTAGAGGGAGTTTCCATGACCCTAAAGCTTTCAAGTATGCCAAGAAGGGGTTCATAAAAGTAGAAGTGACCTTCTTCCATCTCTGCACCTTGTGTACTCTTATGCATATGGATATGCACACACATACGCATAAAGATAATTAAAAATGGTAAAAATCCTTACTGATTTGTGGTTGGTGCTCACTGTATGAAATATATACATTTATTCTTGACACATATATTTGATTCCTGTGAGTCACCATGGGGACTATGCAAATACCTTGGAAAAGAAAATGTGTTTCCCAGCTGAGCTTCATGAACAGATAAGGCAATCAGTGTGCTCTTAACTGCATCTTAAGGGTCCATAAAAAAGACCAGTTGCTGAAACCTTAAAAGTATAGGTTTTCAGGTAGTTTCCATGGAGACAGCTTGATAGTTACGTTGTAGCATCCAACACTAATTACACCATATAATTGTTGGGAAGACATCAGTCTCCATAACAACTCATTTGTGTGCTACATGACCACTAAGCTAAGTGGCACAGGCTCCCTGGGGGCACTAATGCAATTTAAGGAAGCTGTCTTGTAAGAATAGCTGAGACTTGTTGGGAGATTTTGAATCTCCAGGTAATGGAAAATTTTAATATGTACGTTAAGAGGTGTTGTATAGGGCTGCAGTTGTGTATCCATTGAAAATGGCAGCTACACAGCTTTTGGGCATAACATGGTCACACAAATAAGTATATAAAGTTATGTGTTGCGACTTGGGGGTAGTATCGCGGCGCAATTTTCATCTGTGCTCGATATAAGAAATCCAGTCTCAGCAGACAGTAATTGATAGATTGAACCCTAAGAGATGCTCTGAATTAGTTTGTTTCCTTTTATCCATCATGATATCCATTTGAAGTGCATCATGTACATTTGGTATTGTCATTCTCTTGAACATAAAGCTAATTGCAGAACCACTAGCTTGGAGTATGTCTTTGGAAGGTACTTTTTCACCCTACCCTTGATAAACCATCTCTATATACTTGGCAGTAGAACATGACAATTCAAAAGTGGAAGAATTTTGAATTGCAGAGGAGGCAGGTTCATTGGTTCCTCTGCATAATTGATTCCTTGTCTCCCATGTTTTTATTTGGTCTTCTGGAGTTACTTACATACGGAGAGCTGAGGCTGGGAGATGAATCATAAGTGTGACAAAGAGAAGACAAAAGAATAAGGACTGTTTTGGAAATCGTTTCCATTTACTGATGTAAATGCCAAAATTACATGGGAGAACCATGCACTATATGACATACTAATGTAGAAGATTTCAAAGCTAGCTAAGGCTAGGCGTCCAAAAATGGGCAAAAATAGCCACATTCTTCTCCCTTGCTGTTCTTTTCAGAATCTGGATTGCTGGCTGCCTTTTTGATTCTTAAAAACCTTCATGGGTGAACTGTCTCCAGACTGCCTCACAAATCTTGAGCCTGATCATTGGCCTCTTTGACAGGCACTTGGTGTCATACTCTAGGTTGCTTTCTTCAGAAACTTCTCATGTTAGCGAGCTGCTGCTGTCTGAAACGGGTCTCCCTGTCTTTCTCTTCTTCTCCCTCCCCGACTCAGAACCAATCTTTGCAAAATCTCAAGTGCGTTCGTTTCCCAATCCCACTCTGTACACCTGTTTAAGGATTAGATTTTGACTTTCAACAAAAGTCAGCAAACAGCCATAGGGCTCTGGGGGATGCAGACTGAATGGCTTATGTCCTGTTCCTGAAATATGTGGTGCTCAGGGAACTCACACAGGCTTCAGACAATCTCAGGAGATGACTCTGAGCGGTTCTCATCCTATCCACGGCTAGCATGGGAGGAAGAAAGAGAAAGTCTAGATTTCTCTCCACGCATGTTGCTATGGATGGTTGTCCTAAGGGGGCAGAAGTGAATGGGTCTTCTTGCAGAGGCTTCCCACCGTTTCTGAGGGAATGGGAGGCCAAAGACTATAGGCAACTATAGTCATTCTATCACTGTCTTCCGATGCATGGGACATGCAGGGACTGCTGAGGCCCACAGGGCTAAGTGTGTAACCTTGTGACATTGCTCATAAAAGGCATTACTCAAAATGGATTAGCTGTATTAATGTTTTAAAAAACAATACATTTTTTAAGGTTTCTGATGGAATATTTTGACCTTTTGTAACAGTGAATGGTTAGAAAGCCCTGGAAAGGCTTTTGTTTTTGAATGGAAAAATAAAACCTTAAAGAATACCAATTCTTCCTTGCAGTCTTAGCATAATAATAATAATAGCATGTTGATTTCTTTCCATTACATCATTACTAAAACAGCAATGCAGAGACTGTGTCTCTGTTATTATTGTTGGGTTGTACAGAAAGGGGTCAGCAGGGAGATTTAGTTATCTGGTCTGGGAATTGTTTGTTTATGAATTAGGTTTTCCCAAAGGAGTCCCGAGATGGGAAATACAATAGGAAATGGTCTTTATACATGCACAGAAATACCAAAACTGTAAGTGTCATGCAGGAGAGAGGTTGGTGGAAACTTGCTATTTTTGCTAACAGATTTTTAAAAAATACTTGATTACGCATCCCGAAGTTTCCTATGCTATTTTTGATACTAGTGATATCCTCCACAGAGTTCTGAGTTAGTCATGACAGAAAAATGTTTTACATCTGATAATGTTGAGAAGGAACATAAGCACTTCAGGTGTTTCTATAGATTTTAACAATGGAAAAATGCATTATCTTGCTTTTCACTAAAATATTCCCCTTAAGCTAGGCATCCTCATTGGTTCTGACAATATCTTTGAACCCTTTCAGCAACATTTGTGCTTTCCATGTATAAGTAAAGCAGCATGCGTAGGATCTGTACTCTTATAGCAGTGATACTGGGAGCAAGAAGAGGTTTGAAGATGCACTCAGAAAATGTTCAGGTCTTGAACTGACAATGGCCTTGATCTGCAGTGTTCAGCCTGAGACATTTGGGCAATGTAGCACGGAAAGACCAGTCACTGAGAATGTGTGCAGCATCCTATCCAGCACCCCTCTCTGCAGCAAGGTACTCCAGATAGGATCAGTCTTGGCACAAAGGGCCAGTCCCCATCTGGGTCATTTGAGCCAGTTGTGGAGGTGGCTTCAGAGTGCACAGCTGGGTGGGTGTTCACCTACCTGATGTCTATGTGGAAAAGAAAAGTTCACTGTTGGCTTCCCAGGTTGCTCAGGGGATATTTTCTGCTGTCAGTCTTCTGGTCTGCTTTATGAAGGTATTATCTGGTATAGGGCAACACCTAAGCACATGGCTTTGGACTGAGTGTCCAGCTGACTTTTGAAAAGACATTCAGTTCTTGTGATGCACGGGAACACATTGGTGTAGTCTGTAACATAGCTGCCTTTGGCCCCATTTTTTTGCCTTAGTCACCTCACTGTTGAAGTTCTCTTTCAGAAGTGAACTATGTTCTCTTGCATGTTGAGAGAGAACAAACTGACAGGGCTTGAAAGTATCAGCCTGATTAATTTGGTAAGGATTATGAAATGATGCACATAAAGTAGCTAAATGTTGAAGAATTATCACATCCACTAAGCGGTCTATTCTTAAAAATACTGTCTTCCTCCACAGTGCCAAGGTATTCTGCCTCCAGGAAATTAAAGTTAATTTTCCTTTTCTTCATGGACCCCAAGTGCCAGGAGCTTTACACTCTGCCTGCTGGAACCAGCTTTTTTTTCTCCTGGAGGCCAGCTGAGCCACTGCTGTGGGAGGTCATGGTCCACCTGTGAGGAGTTTGGAATTGCTTCCTCTTCCACCTTTAGTCAGAGGTCCTGATACTGCAAGGCAGTTAGTTATACTAACAGTTCCTGCCTGATCTGGCTACCGGCTCACCCCCTGGCATCTAGCACTTGGGAAGAAGGTAGACACAGGCAGGTGCTGAGCTCGGTCCTTCCCAAGGAGCCAGCTCCTTTTGTGCCAGATACATGTAGCAAACCATCAGTTTGCCTGTTGAATTCGCTGCTTAAGTGTGACAATGAAAAGCGTGGTCGTCTTATCTGGGTTATCCGTCTTCTCTGTCTCTTTATGGTAATCTCTATTTCATGATTTCATAAGGGTTAGACGAGGTGAAGAATAACTTGGAATGCCAAAGGCTAGCTCTTGCTGAGCTTAACGTAAGATGAAGTGTATTTTATTGCGGTATTTTACAGCGGCAGAGCGTTATGACAACTGGCCGCTCCCCAAAACTGAAAAGCAATACTTTTCAAATCAGATAGAAGAAATAATTCTTTAACCCAGTATACCATATTACTGACCAGTAAAATTCAGGGCATCAAACAGAAGATAATACTGAGACAATTGACTGAGTAAGAGTAAAGAGAGGTGTATATTTTTTACAGGTTCAGATCTGCAGAAAAGGTTTCAGTGACCGGGTCACTAGTAATTTCAGCAGAAGCAGACATTATATGGAAGTCTTTCTAGGACAGAAGTGGAAAGATGAATAAACTGCATGCCACGGGATGTAAGTTTTGTATCAACTAAGGTCAAGGAGCAGATCCCTCCTTTTCTCTGATGTGCACGTCAACTGCAGACTTGCTGCATTAGGGGAGGATCGTTAAATCTCCTGAATTCTCTACCATCAACCAATACTTGATTAAACAAACCCTTGGCCCACTCCAGTTGGTGTCCATGATCTTAATAGGTAGAACGCTTCACTGCTGTTGTTGTTGCTGTTGCAATGCTTACTCCATTACACAAATATTTAATAATTCATAAAAAAAGAACAAGATGATGAATCACATTGCCTTGTCAACTTCTGAGCTCAGAGGTTTCAGAGGAGAGACTAAATGGCAGGAGCAGGTTAAGGCCTTTGCAGTAATGGGGCAGCATATACGGAAAAGAGACCCCTTCAACAGCCTGAAACAACAGAAGTAAAGTACCATTAAGCATTATAATGCATGAAGCATTTACGGAAACAGGAGGCATTGGGTATTAAGTTTGGTATAACCTGGATATACAAATGTATTTCAGCTTTTAGTCAAATATACATGCATCAACAGTCGATCTTGTAACAGCAAGAATGGACAAAGCACTTCTTGGCAAATTCAAAGAAAATCAAAGTTATTTGGCCTAAAGAAGTCTTCTCATATCCTTTGTTAAATGACTTTTGTTGTCTTTGCTTGACAAAGCCTCAGCTGCATGGATTGTGCCTCCCGTTTGCAGAACTGACCTGAACAGATGCTATTAGTCTAGTGCATATACACACACCTGTTTGAATCATGATTGATAGTGCTTCACTATGAGCAAAACATGCTTTGGAGAGAAGGTGCATGAATTGTGCAGGGTTTTCCCTTTGTCTCCTTAATACAGAACCGGAACGCTGAAAGTAGTGACAGTATCTGCATTACATTTTCAGTGGTCACATTGAAGAAAAATATTTAAATGTGAACAGAGGCACTGTTAAAATTGAGTTCTGTACTATAGCCACTCTACGCTTCACAGGCTGAAGATTGGTAGTGCTTCACCAGCTATCTCATTAGTCATAGGAAGGGGAAATGTATGTTTTGGACATTATCTCCAGTAGCAGAGGGCAAATGCTTCTTGTTTTGGCTTTCTCTTTATTATGACAGAAACTCTGATGTTTGTATTTGCGTGAAGGTAGGCTGGAGTGGCTACTTGATGTCCAAAAAGAAATAGCTACCATGATTTTCAACCAAATCTAGTATTTTACAAGAGGCAGAGAGGGGTTTTTTTGTTGTTGTTTGTTTTTTTTAAAGTCTCAGGATATCTTTCACTTTTTGTAGGAAAGCAAAATGAGTTGTGATGTGCTTGTAATAGTTCAGTCCTATCCCATCAGTGATGTATGTTTATATATTTCTGTGCTATATATAGTATCTGTTTATATATGAATGTGTATATAGATGTATGTTTATACAGTGGTAGATGTAGGCCTTTCTGAAAAGAAAAAGTCTTGTCCTCTTCATGTCTGATCATTGTAACTATTACCGTGATGTCCTATTTCTCATAAGAGAATTTTCTTACACAAATTCTATTAATTACGTTCAGTAACCCACATATCCTTTTTTACTTTCTACTTTACTTTACTTTACTAGTACAGAAAGTAAAGTATTGTAAGATGTCTCTGCAACATAAAATAATTGTTGTATCTATCTTTCTCTGTGGTGGCTCTTGTAAGGTTTAAAAAAAGAAAGAGACAGTGCAGAACAAAGGAAATTAAGGTATCACCAAGAATCAGAAAGGCTATCTGTTAACTATATACTAAAATCTTCGTATGACTGAGAGCTGTAAGACAGGTGCCACATACCTTAAAGCGGTGAAGACAGAGGGCTCCCTAGAAGTGATTCAGAGGCAAGAGACAGATGGGCTTTCTTGAGCCCTTTCTGCATTGTAGGATGGGGCTGGACATACAGCTGGGTTCCAGAATGACCTAGTAACCACAGCTTCAGTATCCCCTGATGGCTCATTTTCTCCCGCAGCCAAACTGCTAATGAGATGTATACGGTGCTAGAACAATATCTTGGACACCTTTGTCTTATGAGGAATAAGAGAGTGATAAAGTTAGACAACAGTTTAGCAGTTCTTGTGGCATTCACATGATGCTCGGGCTTAAAAACAGTTACTGTAGCATATTAATCTGAAAGGATTATACATTAATCCTTGACAATGTATTAATCTGATAAAACAGGATGTTGAATGACTAAGGAAGCTGATACAACCACCTGTTGCTTCAGTCTTACACTTGCAGGATCAGTGTCTTGGTTGTATTGGTCATCACATCCTAGAAATGAAAAGAATGTACAAAAAACAGCACTGAGAAAAATCTTCATAAATGTGATAGAAAATAGAGGATGGGTACCTAATTCCTTAAGTACTGGAACTGCATATGAGTATCTAGACATAGAAATGCAGAGGATTATCTGCCCTTCAAATGCATACTAGGGATAATTAAGAAATCTGCTTTCTTATAGCAATTGGAAAGCTGATATAGAGAAATACTCCTCTGTGACACAGAATTTATTGTTTGGGGTATTTGTAAGGTGAAAAAAAAAACACCTTAAAAATATCTGATGATTTTGCTAGAGGAGAGCATTTATATTGCTTCTGTTCTGAAAACATTTTAGAGGGCAGGTTGCTGATTGTGTTTGTCATTTGATCTACCCTCCCCTTCTTTTTTTAGTATGTTTTAAATGCAACATGTAGCTGATTTTAAGCTCGGTCACAGGTTAATTGCTATTAAACCAGATAGATTCATTTACAGTAGAACTCAGTTTTATCATTATCATTAGGCATTTGACTGCTAAGGCATGTTTAAACACTGGCTGCTTTTGAGTCACAATACACGGAACTAACTGTGTTCTTAAAGAACCCCTGGAATTTACCATTATTGTTTTAATAATGCTCAAAAAAATGAAGAGAAATAAAATATAAGGAAAGGGCAGAAAAGAGCAACCAAACCTCCTTTGAGAAAAATGTGCTTTGGGGAAGCTGGAGATCTGTGCAGGCATTTAGGCAAATTTGAAATAAAGGATCTCAAAGAAATTTACAGCTGCTGGTAAAACTTATGTGTGGCTGGATCAGAGCTGTGTGGATCATGAAGTTGCTGATTGTCACTGTTGCCATGGTGCCACCGTTGCCATGGTGCCAGCATCACTTATCATTTAAGTAACAACACTGCCTACACTCATGCACGTCTTGATCAAGGGTGTGTGTCAGGGAGGGTTAAAGGGTTTTCTTCCTTCAGGAGAGCCGAGCAGAGTCCACCTATGAGCAATGTGCACCTAAGCATGCTGTAATGCACGAACTCATTGCACTGTCTACTGGTTTCATAGACTGACAGTCTCCAGTTAAGTCTGTCAGGGAACGAAACCCCTTAGGGCATGTCTGCACTTTGGTCAGGCTGTGAGGGTAATGCAGTAGACATGCTCAAGTTAACTTTAAACTAATGAGCAGGATTGAGAGTGAAACCTGTTCTGCTTTCCCCCTTTCTCCAATGTATTTCACTTTGGATTGTTTCCTTCCCTTGTTTGGGCTGCTCAGCTTTTCAGGCAGGTTCGTGGCATTGCTGTTTCCTCTGGGAAGAGCCATTGTTTTGGTGGTTCAAGGCTAAAGCTTCATTACTTTTCCTTGGAAAAAACTGTATCTGTGCTTAAAATCCTTTCTGTCGGTGGATTAATTAGTACAGCTCCTTCAGGGGGCTGTATTATCAACTGAAGTGTTAGGTTAAGCAGCGTATTTTGTCTTGCCTTTTGATTGGTAACAACAGACCCTCAGAACAAAGTTGAAAACTCTCACAGTTCATTTAAATGTGCTGATTAATACAACTGAATCAATATCTAGGGGAAGGAGGCTTTACAGGAGAGTTGGTCGGAGGAATTTTGCCCGCATTTGCGGTATCTCTTCTAACCAGATTGGCTTTGGCACTTTAAAGATAGTTTACAAGGGGCCTTCAAGCTTCTAGAAATGATCCAGATTGCCTAGAAAGGCTTCTCATTGCAATAGGGAATATGCTTGAAAGCTTCCAGGGAAATTTTTATTTCCGTGGTAGATCATCCCCAAAGCTGACCTGAAATTAAACAGTTAGTGCTAGATTGATTTTGGTCTGGTTCTGCATGCAGGATTCATTCAGATACTGTGCAGGATGGAGGAGATCTCCTGCGCACAGTATCTGCAGCTGTTAACAGTGCTTTATTTTGATTGATGACCATGGGAGAAAAATAGTATATTCTTTTTTTTCCTCCATATTTTTTGTATTTAATTTTTCCCTGCCCTATTTACAAGCAATCCGGTTGTACTTGACTTTAGTTCTAGTCCCATCCTATCTTTCTTGCGAGGGGGAATGTGTACCATGTTTGTCATCTTTACCAGGGATTTTTGCTGCTGACTTATGGCAGGTTTCCAGTGACTGTACCAGCCTTCCACAATCAGTGAGCTTACTGGTGGTCATTGGTGCCTCTCGCTGTTCATTGCTGACTTTCTGCAGTTTGTGAAACTTCACAGTCAGCACCTGCTCTACGAAGATCTCCTCTCAGGTGTGGGTTATTTCAAAAAGGCTTGTCAGTACGTGCTGGACCACTTTAGTCAGGGTTTAGACTTGGTGTTCTTCCATGTATTTGGCTGTCCCAGTCAATGCCTTGTTCATCTGTTTCTGTAGCTGCTGGATCTCTCTGAATCAAAGTATTCTTGCTGAGGTGCAGAGAAGTTACCCATCTAGCAATGTTTGGTTGCCTTAACTTTGAATGTAGCAAAGCAGAGGAGGGCTAGATAGAAATGGCTTGTAGTCCAGCCGACCTAAAAAATGTATGTAAACAAGGAGGAATGGTGTTAATAGCTTAGAAAATTCATGTAAACTACTGAATATGGAAGATGGTATTTAAAGATTAACTGTTCCTTTTTTCCTGTTCTGAAGACTTTTGTTTCATTTTTGCTAGATCTCCATACCTGACGTAACATTTAGTGTGCACGTATGTACATATGCTTATTCTCAAGGAGACATGTATACAAAAGAGATGTAACTCTGAAATCTGGGAAATTATTTCAGTGCCCTTCCTCAAGAAACAAAAGACTATGCATTGTTACTGATGTTTGCCTGCTGTATTTTTGCCTTTTTGGTAGTACTGGATTATCTTGATATAGCTGTTTTCAGTGGCAGTAACAGTGATCCATTTCCCTGGTGATTTTTGATTATTATCTTAGCAGCTGGTTAAAACATGCAGAAGAGGGACAAAACAAATATTATGTCTATAAAAAGCTTGACATTGCTTTAATTCCACCAGTAGAATGAAAACAAAGGTTACGTACATCAGAAGCTTTTTTCCTGATGTTTTGAGAAGATGACCTAATGATAAATAGAATGATTTATTTTGAACAGTGAGTGAACTTGATGAGCTGTTCCAAAACACTGTCTTTGGAAAAAATACACATTTTTGTAAGGACAGAGGTTTTGGCAGTTTGGGGAAGTGAGGTTACAAGGATTGGCTCTGTGTACACAAACTAAGGAAAACTTTTGTAAAGTATTCTCTGTTCACTTACATAAGAACTATGACATTCAATTTTCTAGCAGTTTAACAGTGAATCAGAGGAAACATACTTTTTATATGGTATGTACAAGTAAAGTTGTAATATTAACAAATCACGGTCATGTCCGGACTAAATCCCCCATATCTTTCCATTCCAGATAGGAAGATTAAATCAGAATCTAAATTTTGAAAATGTCCTCATCTGTGTTCTTGGCTATATAAACAACATGTTCCTGAACACCTCAGAAATGCTAGATATTCAAAATCTACAGCCAGCTTTTGCAGCTTGAAAATCTTTCTCTAAAGTAATTGTAAAGTCAGGGATAGAAGGGATCAGCAATAGCTTGGTCAAGAATGACACATTTATCTAGCCAGTGCGGGCTGGTTTGAACTGATCGAGAGTTGGCACTGTACAGGCTATGGGATAACCACAGCTGGTCTGTGGAGAAGGCAAGCCGGCAAAGAATGTAGAGTCCTGCATTTCTGTATTTCCCAGGATCCAGGTTTCTGCTTTGTCAAGGACCGGGAACCCTTTGGATGCTGTGTCCTGTCTTCAAGCCACATGTCAGACTTACCAGAATTTTCTGATGTTATGTGGTCAAGAAATAGGTCTAATAAGGAAGCTGGCTCAGCAGTGATCTTGCCTGTTCTTACGGTTCTTCAGCAAAGAATTTTCCAAACAGTCTTTATTTTTTATTTTGTTATCTATAAAACTAAATTAATTTCTAATTCTAAATTAATTTCTAAATTTCTTCTAATTTTTTAAAACAACTTTTATGAAACAAATTTTGCTTTCACTTCTGAACATTTTTTCTTGTCTGACCGTAATGTAATGAGGAGAAAGGAGGGGATCATTCATATCCTGAGTTGTGTAGTTGCCTGTCAATCAAAGTTCCTTGGGAACTCTTTAAAGCTAGTGGCAATAGTGCCTGCCTCCACTCATGAATCACTAAAGCAAATTTACAAATGCAGATGCATGAGAGCACATTCTTTCCTAGGGTGATTTTACATGCTGCATTCATCCCTACTGTGCAACAAGTTCTTCCACACATTAGGATATTTCTGCTTTATGAATCTTAGTCTGTTACCCAGCACTTCAACGATGTCATCATTGTTCTTGCTGCCGGTAATTTAGCCTGATAAGGAGCAAACTCGACCTGTGTAACTGACTCCCTTCTTTACTTTGGATCCTGAAGTTGGGCACTGTGTTGTCCTTCAGAGAAGCTTGTTAAATGTAAATGATGATGTAAGGAGCGTGCGGGATGTTACATGGCATCTGCGCCTGTCTTTGGTACCCAGAATAATGGGAATGCTTGAAGTTTTCACCCTTTTTTGTGGGGAACTAAATCTGGGAATCTCTTCTAACCAAGAAGAAGTCTGAAACTTCTGACTGTCCCACTTCTTGTGGGTTAATATTCTGGAGCCCCACATCCCTCTGCTTTGCCAGGCTGTGGTGTACCACTGTCCAAAACTCAACCTTTCAGATAAGCATTTCACCACTGAGGAAGCACAGACTTTTTTCCTCCTAAGTGATTCGTCATGATCCTTCCTTAAAGCTTCACTATAGTTCATGCCTTACCAGCTTCTGATGAGTTGTCTTTGATGGCCATGATTTCTCCGATGCACAAACCCTAGACCTTTCACATGTCTGTGGTCATTAGGTACAATGAGTTCAGCCTCTTCTGTTTCTGTTTCAATGTTTGCAATGAGCAGGTCTTTCCTATCACTGAATCTTCTTGAAATATGTTCCTCCTATTCAGAAACTGGAGCAGGGATCTCACAAGCTTTGTTTCCCTCTTTAGCGACCAGGTTGTAAGGTGACAAATGAGTCGGTATTTCTCTGCTGTCCAACCCTTTCTAGGTGGGTCCAACCCACTTATGGTGCAAACTTGTAAAAGGGCTGCTGTTCTAAGGCCCTTCCCTGTGGCACAATCCAGCCATAGGGCTGGATTGCCCTCTGTTTTCTCTCCTGGTTCTTGTTCGCTCCCTGTACTAGAGTAGCAATGTAAAGAAGTCCCATCTGTTCTGTTTCATTATCTAACTATTCAGGCCCAATCTTTGTTCCAGCAGTCCTGCAGCATTCTCCCTGTGCTTGAAGTGATGCTGCTCTAATCTTCTCCTTTCTGGTGGGATCTGCAGTCCTAGCTCAAGCAGGCTATCTGCATGACCATAGAAGCTGTTTTATCTAGGGTAAATTAAATTGGGCCGGGCTGACGAATTTCTGCAAGTTGTGTCGCCCATCAGTGGAGGAGATGAGCCCACTCTCCTCTTAGGCACAGACCTCATCCCAGATATTATCCATCACAAGGATACACTTATTTCCTTCAATGCTGATACACGTTGTAAAGAGCTAGAACTGTTTTTGATTGAGGTAACAAATGCACTCTGAAATGCCAGGATTTTTGTTTATTTATGAAATTACTTGTAAATAATTCAGTGATTGGAACTATAGAAATAGTTGAGATCAAGGCAAATAGGTGTAAATAAAGTGTTCCTTTAAATGGGTCTTGTTTCCATGGTACAATGGAGTGAAACATTAAATTTAGAGTGATTTATTTTAAGAAACAATCTTTTTTCCTTTTTTTTTCCTTTTTTTTTGTTTTTTTGGGCAAGGAAAGGTTTGAAATGATTTCTCAGGAACAATTTCAGCTCACATGGAAGTGTTTTGTTAAATGATGTTACGCTTGGATTTTTTTTCCTAATCACTGAAAGCTGTGTCAGAATTTTGTAGAAATGTTCACGGTATGAATGTTCTTAAAAATAGCTTTTGCTGTACTGCCTGGTCACAGTTCCTTTGAGCAAGTAAGTACGCAGACTCCATGGACCTATTCCTGTTTCTAAAATTGTTGGGGTTCAACCATCCAGTCTGTATCATTTGGTGGAATTAGTGACAGTATGTCAAAATCTTGGGGACCTCTGTTCAAAATATGCTGGTTATAGCTAATTAAAATTTTCCTTTCCACCTCCTAGTTTTAAAGATTCAGCACCAAAATATATTTGGAAATCATTAACTTTAGTTTGCCCTTTTACTTGCTTTCTTTTGTCTTGCAAGCTCATTCCTTTTCCTAAGGCATCTGAATGCCTAGGAGGACAACTGTGACCTTTAAAGTGAAGAAAGAGATATTACTGCACTTAGCGTGTTGTGGTTTGATTTTTTTAAAGGACATTCAGAACATCAATGTAGGTGGGTTTTTTTAAAGCTAAATGTGCACTTAAAACACTTTGGAAAATGCTGAAATGTACTTAAAGGAAAATTACCTTCTGAACTATGTCCCTAGACTTTAGATTCTTCCCCTGGAACAAATTATATGGTTAGCTTCCCTGAAAACTTGTTTTTCATTTTTAAATGTGTTCCTCTTTTAGATAAACAATCAAAGGTGGATGTTTTAGCAATGTGTTTTCCTTTTGTTTTGGGTTTTTTTTTTTTCTTCCACATGCTTACTTCATGTGCTCTTCCAGCCCACATTTTGTTTCTCTTTGGCACTGAGACACTCTTACATAATTTTTCAAAAATACAACAGTGTTCTGCTGTAGTAGTCCAAAAGGCTACAGCCTGCATTTTTGCAGAGGTTTGGGATGATCGCAGTAGAATGGTGTATTGTTTTTGATAAGGCCTGGTTTTGGAGGGTTCTTAAATGCCTGTTTCTCTGCTGTTGGCCTCTTCTCAAGTTTCTAATAAACAGGACTTTACAAGGGAGTGGGTGACACAACTTTAACTTGTGTCACTTCTCAAATACAGCACTTCAGTTTCTTTTAGGAGAACAGCTTAAAGAAAAGAATGCTCTGTAGATACCACAGCTGCCATCCTTCATTAGTTCCTGTTTACATGCTCAGTAATGAATATTGTATATTTTTATGTAATAAATGAGTATTAGCCTAAGATAAGCTTAGTGCAGTTAATTCTGCAATCATTCACACTGATGTAAACGAGAAATAGTTCCTTGTAGGTCAGCCCAGCTGCTGCAAGGTGTGTAAGGGGAGAATCCAGCCTGCCGGAACAAGATGTGGATATATTTTAGAATGCTACATTTGAACTGATGGGTATCCAGCCTGGGAGCTGTATTTAGGTAAAGTGCATGAACGATTCAGCTCCTGAATGGTTAACTTCCACTGTTTGGAATAGGTGTCAGCTCTCTCTAGCTGCAAATGACTATGGGACAGGCCAAGGTGTGACCTGAGTGTGGACAGTTGCAATATCATCTTCTTGAGTTTTGAAGAATAACGCTTAGTTTCTGACTTTTTCTTCTCCTCTGTAAGTCTCTTCTGGGTGCATCTGTTTAGTCGTATGTTTGCTTGTATGTATACATCCAAGTCTGTAGGGGTAGAGCTGATACATATCTTTGATTTTCCCCTGGAGTGGGAGCTCACTTTGTTAGCTTGGAGCTTTACAGTACTGCCCGTGTTGCACACTGCTGTGGTAGGCAGTGTGCAAATACTTCAGTCATATGAATGAATAGTTCGTATCAGGAGGTATATCTGTGCTTGTATTGATACCACCAATTTGATTGCTGTGCAGTCTTGTGGTATCCTACCTGGATCATGTCAATCTCCTGCCTCATTCTCTCTGCAAGGTGCCTGTCCTATAGGCAAATGGAGAATAGTTAGGGTGTTATTTATGGTAATCTCTAGGAAGAAAAAAGCCATCTCCTGCATCCCTGAATCTCCCTGAAGTAAAGAACATCCCTGAATCTCCCTAAACTAGAGAACATCCCCAAATAGGCCAGAGGAGACACTCTCTCTATAGTCCCCTTCAAGCACCAGTGCTCCTGTATGGTGCTTACTGCCATTGCGTGGTCCCGCTGCCAGCTTTAGATTATTGTCCCCTCTCCAGCTACCTCTGAGAGTGGGGCTGGAGAAGTGGCGTACAACCATCTCTTCTTCATCCACTGCTGCTCATGGTCCTGCAATGATTACACTGGAGGCAGATTCAGAACCCTGCCTTTTAAAATGCAGCCATAACAAATGTAGTGGGTATTGACTAACAGTTAGTCTGAGGTCTGGTGCACAGAGCCTATGCTAAAATGGCATTTGCTTCCCTACTGCACATGTAGTAGTGTTTTAACAAGTAATAGATTACAGAATGAAGTTTCTTCTGTCTCCCCTGGGAGTCAACTAGACAAACAACGGTTAGGAAATCTTAGCTGATAATTGTTTAAATGTTTTGTTTCTTAATTTCATCTTTTTCCTTGGGCAATTTTGTATTATCCTAAATAGTTCCTTTCATTCCTCACTGCTCGTGTTTCTCAAGTATTTGTAAATCGCTACCAAGTCTTCCTTTCCCACAGGCATTGCTTATCCTAACTGTTGACTGAAAATCAATCCTTCCATCTAACGACTCTGTCACTGTTCTCTGAACTCTTTCCATTTTACATTATCCATCTGGCAACAAAATGTCCAAAACTGCACGCAGGCTGCAGATGTGGTAGCTCCGTAGCTGTTGAGGCAGGGATCTGTTACAAACCATTGTATGTCGGGATCTAGTTGTTTCTGGCATCAGTACTATGAAAATATAAAGTCATTTGCCCCTAGCTTCTCTGCCCAGGACACCTCAGTGTAACGAGAGATTTGTAATATAAACCTACTGAAGTTGCAGTGTTTTTCTTTAGCCCATACCTGATTCCTTTTTTTTTTTTAGCTTTTCTACACCCACAAACATATTTCAAGCTCTCATTCTTCTCAGAAAGCCTGGGATCTGACTGCTCTCCCCAGTCTGCTGTCGGCAAATAAAAGCTAGCAGGTTTCCAGGCCAGGCCAGCTGGGATGTGTGATAAGGGACCTCTGCTCTGGTTCCCTGCCCTGCCTCTGCTGTGTCCTGGGTTCTGTAAGAGTCAAAATTGAACTGCAATGCGTGACCGTCACACTGTTTTCTCTATTGGTCTCCCAGCCTAGTGGGCAGCATGTTTTGCATGTGCTGTGGCAGCAATACCCCACAGTCCGGTTTCTGCCCTACGCTGGCTGGGCGGCTCTTGCATCCCTGTCTGTTGGGTCTTCTTCTGCTCTTTCTGGCCTGCCTCCCACCGGCCAGAGGGGAAAGGAGGTACCTGTAGGTAGTCTTTGTACTTACATTGGGAGGAAGGTTGGGCAGGAGTGGAAGGAGTGGAAGCTCCATGTTTAGCAATGTCTCACTGTTTAGCATAAACTCATTGGGTTTCTCCTGTCCATTGACTATCTATTTTAGGTACTGCATCTAATGGTTAAGAAAACAAAGAAAAAGAAGAAAAGAAAAAAAAATGTGACTGCACAAGCAGAAATTTAATTTCAGCAAAAGTATTTCAGTTTTCATTTCTGGTATGATGAGTTCACAGTGTGGTGTTTTTTTTTTTCCTTTCAATTTAACAGGTTATCACTGCTAGCTTATCACCATTCTTCTTTGTCATGACTGCCAACATATTAACAATTTCTTGGTAAGTGCCTATATGAGCTTTTTTCTTAACAGTAAAAATGAATTTCCACACAGTGCTTTATGTGGAAATACTTTTTAAATGTCAAGTTCTGTTAGTGCCAGTAATATTTTGCATGTAAGGAGAACCAGGTGTGCAATGATAGATGCAGTACAGTAATACAAATGGAAGAGTGTTTCTTCTGCCTCTGTGGGAGAACATGGACATTTTGGATATTAAGCCTCACCACAATTCACTCAGCATGTTTTACAGCTAGACAAATGGATTCAATAGGCAAATAAATGACCCATTCAAAGTCACGCTATAAATTAGTGGCAGAATTGGAAATAAAACACAGGAGTCATGGTTTGGTGACGGCATCTTTTTAACCGATAGAGTGCATTCAGATTTCCATAACACAGTGTGTACTGTGAATGCATAAAAGGAAAGTAGTAGAAAAAGAATTATAATAAACTTTTTCCAAAACTGTATCTGGATTTTGTAATGTGTGGCCACACATTACCCATCACCTAACCTGAATTTTTTAGGGAGTAATATAAAGGATTGGGGTGCAAAGACAGTGGTTTTGGTCTGTGTTTGTATAGCATCCAGTGAAAGGGAATCCCAGCCCATGGCTTATGCTCCTAAATGCTTCTGCCATGCAAATAACAACTAAATAAAGGGTTAGACATGTATCTGTTAGGCATATATTTGTTATTGGAAATAAAAATCTGCCTACTTTTGAAAAGCTTTAAGCTTCCTTTTTTTCCCCTTACAGTTTGATTGCCATCCTAAAGATTCAGCTCTGCACTGAATGGAATTAGCATATTCTTTTCCAGGTGTGATAAAGAAGTTACAGGAAGGAGAATCTCAGTTTAAACTAGCCCCGTATACATATGTGTGAATATGCATCCCCATATGTATGTTAGGCGCATGTAATCTCAAATACTAAAAAAGTCGTGTATTTTTTTTAGCCCTAGGAATACATTTATGTGGCCTATGTGTGTAAGAGGCTGACCTAATACCAGTGAACCTAAACCACTCCTAGTCTAGACCATTAACTTGCCATTCCTCACCATGTTTTACATGTGTTTGTGCAGGTCTATCATGTGCGTGCTAGAGGTAGGCTTTTATAATATGTATGTATTCACTGACGCATATAATAAAAAATTATGTGTACCTTTGTTAATGTAAGCACATGGACCCATATAGTTGCACACATACTACATGCCCTGTATGCACTGAAAGTAATATAAATGATGAACACATCTGTGTCTTTAAAAGAAACTTTGCTTTAGCCCTTGGGCCACTGTTACACTTTGATTGTCATAACTCAAAAAGATAACCATTTCTTTTATTTATTTATTTATTTGGTTCTGTTATTGCTTGTGCATCAGCAGTGCCTTGGCTTATCAGCAGAGCTCTGGAAATAGTTTGTTAGATGATAGCAGCTGCAAAGCACTCATGAGATCATTAATCACTGAGTTTTTTAGTGTTGCTCCAGTGTTGTCATGGACAATATCATATGTTAATTTCTGAGTGATGGGCAAATGTAGTTAGCTGTCACCCCACAATAAACAGAAGCTGGAGGATTTGCCAGATGGTAAATTGAAGGTAAATCAAGGGTTGACATTTAGCCGTGCTTTTTGCTCTGCTTCATCTCGAAGTTATAACGATGGTTTCTATTGGCCTAGTAATCTGGATTGCATGGGCACGTGGATACCTGAGATTTCAAATCCTTCAGAAAGGGATTCTTCTTCTCTGATGTAGGACATAAGATATTAAAGAACAATTTAGATGCAGGCACCTTTTTACAGAACAGGGCTGTGCAGTTTACTATCTTTTGTACAGAATTGCCAGTCTGATTTTTAGAATGATACATCAGAGATAGGTTTCTTTTTTAAAGTCTCTGTTAAAAATGTTGTAGAAAACAAAACATCTGTAGAAATGAAAAAAAAAAAAATTGAGTAATTTCTAAGGCTTTGTTGGTTTTAGGTCTTCCTATATGCACTGAGTTTTTTTATTTAGGATGAAGAATACATTATCCAACTTTAGCTTCCAAAGGAATTAATGCAGACGGTATGTTTATAACTCGAGCTGAAATCCAGGCAAGACATGGGCGTTAACCCTCTCCAGAGAAAAGTGCTCAGAGGTTCTTAGTGATTACAGGCAAACAGACTCACATGTTTTAGATCTTTTGAAAAGCTTGCAGCCCTCACAGCGCTTTGCTCCTTGTTGGCAATTCCACACCCAAAGGTATTCTGTCTCCACAGTGGACAGTCTACGGACTGTCTGTAGCACCTACTTTCCAGGGCTGTTTACTGTGTAATTGTAAGATATTGTACTGTTGTTATACAATGTTTGTTCCTCTCAGGAACAAAGGCAATTATGTGATTTTTAAAACAGCTCACCAAAGCTAAGATTTAAGCGAATGTAATGCTGTTAAAGACCAGAGAGCCTTCAGCTTTTCATGCTTTTTTTTCCCAAGAAAAAAAAAAAAAGCCCTCTTACAAATGAACTTAACAGAAGTTGGTTTTGTTTATAAAGTTCATTAGGGAGCTTTTCTGTTTCATAAGCTAACTAAGCCGTGAGGCTAAGGTGAACGGTCAGTACACTTAGCTTTGCACTGTTATAAAAGGGGAGAAGAGTTGGTCTCCTACCATGTTCCTGTCAACTACGACAGATAGCAGAGGAGATTTGGGGATTATTAACTATTGCATGGATTGAGTGGGTTGATAGCTTATTTCAGTGAATGGTTTTGTTTGTAAAACCATTCATCCTGATTTGGAGACCTGCTTCTAGCCTGAGTCTTGGAGAGAAGCGTCAGTGCCACCACTGCACTGTGCGCAGCATGGGAAGGGAAGAAAGCCCTTGGGCACACACATGCCGTTTCAGCTGGGGCAGGTTCTTTCACCAGGTTCTTCACAAAAAGAAACAAACACGGGAATTTCTACCAGCCTTGCTATGCCAGTGGGGTCTCCTCAGAGCAAAATTCTTTTTCCCAATTTCCTCAGTCCCCAAAACCTAGGCTTTACATTTCCTCCTGAGTTTGTCAAATGGCAAGTTTTCAGGACAGAACACAAACAGAAATTACAAGGGGGAATCATTAACCTAATGAGGTTCAAACTCTCCTGCCTTCCGTTCCTATTCTTGCTAGTGTATAGGTGTGCAGCTATTCTTGTAACTAGGTGCAACCTTCTCTATCTAGATTTCTGTCTGTGTATTTTCACATGAATACCACCAGCCCTAAAATATAGGAAGGGTAGTTTCTGATGAGATCAGTTAAATAAGACATTTCTGGTTTCAGCCTTTTCTTAGCAAGACGAATGAAAAAATCACCTGGGTTACTGTCTCTAGGTTGAAATGCGTTTATAGACAGAATAATACCTTTCGCTTAATGTTGTGCTTTTTGGCATTGTATCAAGTAGAGGGACTTGCCTGATGCTAAATTTGTGGTATACTTTGTTTACAGCCTTGTGATCAGTGGAATTGGAGAAGCTTTGCTTGTTTACACTGAAAGGACAGGCACATAAAGAGGAACCAGATCTCACCAGCTGGAAAAGAGCCGACTTGCAGCCTAGAGACTGCGGCAGCAGGAATGAAGAAGTGCAACCAAACACGAGGAAAGAGACCTATTGTTTTTTTATTAAGAAAGAAAAACTATGCTATTAATAGTGCTAGTAAGAGAGCAGCATAGTTGGCAGGATGGTTAGGAGCCTTTGCCTCAAAGCACAAGACAAACTATTTCTGATTGATGTGGTGAAGGAAAAACTGCACGATCTCATGCTGATGGCTCTGTGTGAGAACCTCTCAGAACCTCCCTTCTTGCACAGGGAACTGAACTCAGGAAAAGCAGCATTCCCCACTGCACGTCCCGTTTTTTTGTTGGAAGCTGACAGCAGGTTGTACCAAACAATGTCAGAGCCTAGACCCTGCCATAAATTCAGGATCAGGAAGGATGGATTTTGTCTCCAACTGGTCTGTAAGCAGCAAGCTGCTGCACACAGGTCTCTAGTCACATCGTCTGAATTGGCACGGTGACTGAGGCCATGGGGCTTCTGGAGATAATCCCCTTCTGGAGCTGCAGCGGTTTGACAGCTTTGCAGAATGGGGAAATCAGCAATAAATCTCACTATGTGTAGTGATTGCTCTTTGTGTATTTTTTTCTTCTCCCATTCGCCAAGATTTCTCTTGACCTCTGCAATTTTTTGTCAGCTGGAGGGGTGGAGGGACACATACTGTTCCCAGCAGTGGTTTGTCTCATAAATTATTGCAAGAGACAACAAAGATTATGAACCTTGAATGAATGTCATAAAAAGTATAAGGCATTAATCTCAAGAATTCTTAAAATAATTTCATTTCTGGTTGCTTAATGGCTGTTAGAAATTAGTCTTGATATATTAGTGCCTGGGAAAGTAATCTGTGCGAAAGTAAAATGATGAGTTGATAATATTATGGGGAAGGTCTACATGGTAAAAAGAGCTTGATAACAAATCTTCAGTGAGAGGGACTTGTCTCCCATGACATTAGATATCTGAAGTGTAGTCCCTTAATCTAAGTTGACAAAGTTTCCTTCATAGTCGGTGGGAGGAGAGGGTGCCCTCACAGAGGTGATTCTTCTTGAATAGATTGGTGTGTTAATATGACTGAAAGACCCTCTGGAAGTGCTCATCTCTCTGTAGATGGAAATTAGGTGACTAGTCTAGACAAGACACTTGGCTTTTAGAAGGCTACAGTTAGCAGAGGCATACCTGCTTCTATCTAACAAATCCCACCAGCTGGGTTTTAAAGTATAGCTACATTTAAACTTCAAATAAAACACCATAGTTTAACAAAGGAGGTAAGTTTTACAAGGATTGCAGTCAATTTCTGTGACTGGAGAGTTTTAGGTAAACGATTAGTTGATTTTCAGAAACCAGTCTGCTGAGCCAAGACACAGCCAGCCATGGACCCTCATGGCCTTCCAGTCTGTAAATCCAGACAGTGCTGGGAGTAATGGTTGCAGCATGCTGGCTTTCCCCAGACAGCTAGCTCTGCCAGCCAGTTGTGGCAATATGGTAGGATCCTTGCTGTGCCACCTTTCTGCTGATTTTGAAGTGAATAGTGACCCTGGGAGACCTCATGAAAGAGTCCCTGTGTGATAACCGAGGTTTTCAATTGCAGCTGGAACCTTTGCTGGGGGAAAAGCTCATCGTGTACCTCTCTTCTTGCATAACTTTCAAGGGTAGGCTGCAGTTTGGATTTTTTTTCTTCCTCTCTCTTGTCTGTGCTGTTCATAGCAATGTACCAAAACCCAGAACACCCATTTGTTTTCTTGCTGGTGGTCTCAGCAGAAAGCCAGTGGCCAAATGAGCAGCTGGGATTGCTGTAGCATTTTAATTGCAGAGGGCATGGTTGGGGCAGCTGTGGGAGGGTTGTTTGGCAGAAGCAGGCCAGGCATTATGTTGTCTGGGCTCTGGGGGAATTCAGTCTCTGCAGCTCCTGAATTAGTATCTCCCTGCATAGTACGTCCATTACCCTTTTATTTAACTTCATGCATGTTAAACAACACTGAGCTGTTTGCTTCTGCTTTCATTTTTGTGCCTTAGCAGAATGTGCTTGCCTTTATAAGACTCCGCTTGACATAAGTAAAATACTGCAGGTTTAAATTGATGGCCACATGAGCAAATCAAGGAAGAAGCAGAGTTAACAGTGAAGTTGGGCTCCTCTGTCAAACAAGGCTGGGAAGAAAAGGCATCCTCTGAACCGACTTGACCTGCTTCAGGTGAGGATGTCTCCTGTGGACCAGCACAAGGCTCATCAGTCTTGCTGAAGACTCAAAGTAGGGTGGAAGTGGAGCTCCAGGGCCTTCAAAATCCATCTTTGCGTATTCAGAGTTGTCTCGAGGTGCTAAAGGCATGGGTTGGCTTCCTTCTTCCTCACACCATGGAGAGGTGACAGCAGAGCCGGGGTCTGGTGTGGCAGCCACCCCTGCAGGAGTGCCTGTGAGCAAAGGGCTGCTCAAGCGTTGCCAGCAGCGAGCCGGCGGAGGGTTAGCCCTGCTGTAGGGAAGAGGTTGCGGAGAGAAAGCCCTTTGGAGAGCTTCTGGCTGTTGGAACAACAAGCGGTGCCTTTGTCAACGCACGAGTGCTAGGATGGGGATGTCAGCCTGGAAACGGTGAGCTGCAGCCCCCAGATGACGTCTCAGCTGGCAGTTCAGAGCAGGCGTGCCATACAAATCTACAGGTGAGCCATGGGAGGGCACCTATGGGAAGACCCCATCTCCCCCTGCCGCTCTTGGGAAGGGGTGCGTTCCCACCAGCGGCATCCAGGGGACAAGAGACACAGAGGGGCACTGGCTGGGCTCCCTGGTCCTGGCAGCAAACAGCCCTGGGCGGCGGGGTGATTACAGCGGAGGGGAGATGTTGGGAGGACAGGCACGTACTGGCCGCTTGCGGAGGCTGGTGGCGGGAGGGAATGGGGCAGAGCAAACCTTGTCATTTCCCGAGGAAGCAGCGGCCTGGTCTTTAATTCAGCCCTGCCTCAGAAGGAGGGATACTGCATGGTGAAAAACACACTTCAGAGTTGTTACGAACTTCAAAGCAGGAAACCTCAGAAGTTCAAGCTTAAGACAGCTCTTGCAAGACTAGCGAACAGTTATGTTCAGTAATTTAGAAAATAAATGTGCAAAGGGTGGATTATTTATATCTAATTGACCTTTTTTCCAGTCAGTCAACGATACAGAGTGATAAACACACAGCTCTGAGGAAGGAGGAGTTACTTTATGTTGCAAAGATGCAATGTCACTTATTAATGTCTGAATGCAAAGCAATAGGTCTGTAGCTCAGCTTGTGGAAGAACCTCTGGTTTTGTCAGTATCTGTCATTTAAGGAGCTTACTGTCTGAAGGCTCCCCAGTTCTTGGGCCATCGGCGTGTGGGACTCGAGAGAGAAATCAGAGTGTGCTGGTCTTTCTGAGGGACAGCAGGTCCCTGGAGGCTGTCCCGGCATGCCATTTTCTCATCTACTGGTTTTGATCAAACCACTCTGACAGAGATGGTCCTGAATCATGTAATACCGTTTTGATTTCATCTTGCTTACACATTTATTTTCCAACTGTCTCCTTTATTTCTTGCTGAAGTAATTGGTTTGGGGCAAGGTTTGTATTACCTGCTGCAGAAGCGTGACTCCTGTGTGTGGCTAGCCTTCGTGTTAAAGAGCCTCTACTTAAAGCCAAGCGCCATGGAAAGAAGACTGAAATAGTAAAGCGGATGGATGTTGACTACAAGTGGGTTACTAAAACTCAGGCAGCAGAGATGCTGTTTCGAAACAATCTTCTAGATCTGGCAGCTGTGACATAGCTTCCAGCAGAAAATGTTATTAAATGAATTAAATGAACCTGATGCTTACCACTGAAGCGATTCTGTTGTTGCTTATTGCTGAGTGGCTGTTGTGCTTCATGTTGGAAGAGAATTTATGCCAGTCTCTCAGTACCAGTTTAATACTGAAGCTGAAAATCTGCAGAGCAACTGATCTTAAAAAAAAACAATAGGAAAAGCTTTTATTATTTTTATAAAAAGCAATGGACCTATTAAAATGCTTGGTAAGGGATAGAGTTCTGATTTACTATTACTCTTTTTAACACCTGTGTCCGAGTTGGTGGATGAGTGTATATATATTTATGTTCTTGTTTCCCATCCTCAAACAAGAAGATCTGAATAATTCAAGAAATGTGATGTCAACCTAGGACATGTTTTGAAAAAGTTGCTTTTATTAAGTATCGTAGAAAAGTTAGCTGCTGGGAGCTGTACTGAGTGCTGAGGAAAGGTTTTCTCCAGCTTTGTTTTATATCTGTAAGCTAAAGGAGATAGTGGGTTGAAGAAACCTCCATAGCAAATTTGCCTTGCCCGGAGCAGAGGCTGAATGAACAGCTTTCAAACAGATCATCTGATACTGCAAACCAGGCAACAGGCTCAGTGTGAAACTTAAATCCTGTTCCAGACGATAGACACAGGGACAGGCTCATTTTGTTTAAAAAGAAGGCACGGGTGAGGGGAAGGAGATTGGGGCCAGGACTGAAAAAAGTTGAGGCCGAAATAGTTTTATACCAGGAGATAAAATAAGAAGAGATTTGCTTCTGAAAAACATGTTGCTTATTCATAGGTTGGTTTTTGGTTTGTTTTTTTTTTTTTATTAGGGTATATTACAAATACATGTCTGTTTAGTCCCAAAAAGGTATTAAAGGAGCCCACAAAGGTTGTGTAACCATTTCTGTATTAATTGCCTTGTTTGAGAAGCTTAACCCTTTTTTAACTATGCTTTGAAAGTGGCATTGTGTAAGCTTTGATTTATGCTAGAAAACTGACTATTTTTTGGAGGAATGCTGGTGAAAAAGTTGTGCTATCTCTTCTTGATCACCGAGGTGGGGACTGTACCTCTTCCTTACTGTCTGGGGTGGGAAGCAATCAGACAGTGCTCTTCTACCTTTTAATAAATGTCTCGGCTTCCAGAATAGATGAGAGTAGCCAGCTGGCATGTTAAGTTCTCGATTTGATGGTATAAAAAAATCTCTTTGAAAACCACACTGAGAGCAATCTTAGTATATTTTGTCTTATGCTCTGTTGTTAAGATTTAAAAACACATAGCTCAGAACTTGTCCAGTTGCCAGCTTGTGCCTGTATAGAGAAGCAAAGCACGCAGTTTTCAGAATTGTAAAATGGGTGTGATCCTCACAAAACACTCCTGCCTGGCAATGGATGAAATCCCCTTAGCTGCATTTGCAGACATGACTGTAGCGGACGCTGCATAATGTCAGGAGCTGAGAGTGCTCGAGCTTTTCCTGCTGTTTGCTATCAGCAGTCCCGTTCCTTTCATGACTCCCCACAAACATCATTTTGAGAGGGGGGCAAACTTGCACTTTTACAGATGAGGCTAGCCAAGAGGTGGTTGTGCTACTCGAAGACTTAGTTGGTTCAAGTACTTGAGGGTCAGTACACCTTGGGAAGCAGACGCGAGGCCCATTTTCCTGTAGGAGTTTGATCCGTGTTTACACTTAAACTTCTGATTCCCGTACCCCTTGCCGATGAGGAAAGCTGGTGCACCAACAAGTTTGTTTATGCTGGAGTTGCAGGCATCCAGTGCCTTGCGATACTGTGTCAGAACAATGCCTGCCTGAGGCAAGCTGGCTGAATAAAAGAAGCCTCCAGCACAACCCCTTCGAAACCGGTAGGGAGAAGGGTTGATGTTGTTTGGAGGAAATAGATATTCAGATTGAGAAACTGGTAGTTTGGAGTTACACTCCTTAAGTCATTAGGCAACGAAGATGGAAAGGAAAGGTGGAGAGCTGGGAACGCCATTTGCCATGCCTGAGCGGAGAAGGAGTATCACTAATACCAGATAGATTAACAGGAAGGTTAAAGTTTCTGCTAAGAGGACTATGGTTCAAGCATGAGGTTGTTGTTAAGCAGAAATGTTTTGGAGATTTGCAAATGCCCACTGTAAGAACTACGCTGCTGTAATTAGCAGTCACATCGCAAAAGCAGAAAGCATTTGTTGATTGGGGTGGGAAACACTGCAACGCAAATATTTCTCAGAGCTTCCTTTGAAAGCTGTGGAGACTAAGCCAGTCTGGCTAATTGTCCCCTCTAGCCCTGGCTGGAAATGGGAACCAGAAGGGATTTTTGCTGTTTCTCTGTCACGCACCTTCTGGGACACCAAGGGATGAGCTTTGGCTTTGAACAAGGCATGGAGAACAACTTCTCTCATGGAGTCACCTCTCCATTACTGATGCCTAGAAACCAGTCTGTTCTTTGCCTTCTCAGGGGAGGGGTCCCTGTGCCTCCATGCCAGTTACCTCCATAAGTTCACAAGTTAGCAAATGAAGTTCATTCAGGTTAGAGCAGTGGGGAGACACTTGTAATCGAGACCCTCCATCCCTGTAAGTCTGCAACCCTGTGGGCAGTCCAATGCCAGCAAAAAGATTATCAGCATGTTGCCAGGGGTGCTCAGCATGATCAGCCTTTACAATGAATTTCTTCATTTAAACTGAATGACAGAAGTGTCAACCCCATTTTTGTGTCGCTGGAGATCAAGCTAGAGGTAAAGGTGTACATGAATCTGCAGGCACTGCCCTGGATCTCACTTGCCAGCAGTTGAATGACCCGGTCTACTTGTGTAGCAAACTTCAGCAGTTAGTGGAGAACACCCCAATACCTGTAGTGTAAGGGACACAATAAATATTAGCAGGCAGAAGAAAACAGCATCCAAGTTCTTTTCTTTGCCATTCTGCTTCTGGCTGTCCCTCTGCCAAAGACTGAGATTTGCAAATCACTCCAGCAATGGCTGCTCGGAAAACAGAGTTAAACTTTTTTCCTAACATTATGCTCCTTCAGGGCACAGTTGGTTGTTTTCTCTCACTTAATGTCTCCAGTTATGTTCAAAGAATTAGGATGTAGGATAGACACAGAAGCTAAAAATTTCAGCAAGGCAGCTTTTATTTCTTTATTATACTTGTCTGTTCATACTGTCTTCGGCATGGGTGCTCCTTGAGCTTATTATTGATGATGAGTAAGAACAGACTGTGTGGAGATTAACACAGATGGTTGTAGCCTCAAGACTTGATGAGCTGTAACCAAAGAAAATAAATCTCTACTTTCAAGGAGAGCCTTACACAACAGAATTTCATGTGGCTCAGCTGTAGTCAAAGTGGAATATTAAAATTGCTGAACAAAGAATTGAGTGGCTTGTGTTGTGAATAGCCGTGGTGTATGAGTAAGTTGCTTACCACAGCCTCTCAGATGGAAAAAACTCAACTATATTGTTTTCTTTTGGGTTAAAACAAACAAACCAACCCATAAAACAAACCCTCCATGATTCAGAAATCTTTGGAGAAAAGCAGTGTAGTTCACCAGAGCAATTGCTGACTTGCAAAGGCAATGCCACTGAAAATTTTGACAGAGGAACCCTTAACCCCCTGCTACAGAAATTGGTTTAAAAGCTAGAAAATAACTTCCCCTTTCCCTTCAAAATCTCTCTCATGTTTTTCACTCTTCTTGTTTCTGAAAACGTGACACAAGGGCACCATTCTGGTTCAAACTCCTCTTTGGACCCATGGAAAGTCAGTTTTAAAGGAGTAAATGCAGTGGAATCTCAGAATGATAGCCAAGATGATTGTGTAACCTCTTGCTGCCAGCATTTGGGGCTTCAGCTGCTCATGGGAAAATGGGGAGAGTTTTCTAGACTTGAGGAAACTTAGGTCTATTACCGTGTTCTGCGCTGTGAGTTAATAAACCACATCTTTTTTTAAACTGATGCAAATTAAATCTGCTTATCAGTCAATCATGATACTCTATTCACTTTGTATGGGCTTCAGGCTGGATACAGCTCCCTTAAACAGTTGGTTGTGCTGATGGGAATGTCTTAGGCTGTGACTTCAGCTAGGAGGAGGAAAATAATGGAATATTATACTGCACCAGCTCCCAGTTCACTCAATCATTTCATCCAAAGGTAAAGACTGGAAGGGTTTTGCAAGTGTTTATGGTTTTTAGGGAAAGGAGAGAAGGGAACATACTCTTCAACAGCCAATGTCTTTCATGTTGGTCTCTCTGAGAGACTTCATGAACTCACTTCACGACAAATTCTTTCATGGGCTGGAGGTTCGGCTGCCTTGCCTTAATAGGAAGGTACAAAGTACTCTGAAGTATTTTTGACCACTCCAAAAATATATTCCTGCTATAGAATTCTTTCCTCATTTTCTATGTGATGGTTGAAAAACAAACAATAAACCAAGCCCATGGCATGAGATTTCAGCTGGAGCATTCTTTAAGGTTTTGGAGTTTTGGGGGGTTTTTTGGTGTAGAATCCATTAAGTTTCCATGTCATCATACTGGTTTCATCTCCTCCTATATTCTATAGTAGTCTTATATAAATAACCGTAGTTACAGTTATGCTAAAAATAAATACTTCTTTTACTTTATTTCTATACTGTTAACTGCAAAAAAAAATCATATGTGGGCAGTATTGTTTTAAATCAGTAGGTTTAAGAGCAGCAATTCAACCTGTTTTTCCAGCTTTTTATTTACCTATTGTTACCCTTAAGAATCCCATTGCTAGGATCTAAGTTCCGTTGCTCTTTGAAAAGTCTATTCACTGATTTACTGGCTTTTGCTCTGTGGGCAGCAGCAACCCAGGCGTAGATGGTTTTCCACATGCCTTGATGGGCTTTTCCAATGTCTGATCAGGTCTCCAGTGAAGGCTGCTACTGTCACTTCTTCCCTCTACTCAGCTGCTTATTTTAATGAAACTACAGAATGATGTCCCTGAGCCTCCTACCACTTTCTCAAACTTAGTGATGAGTACAAAAGTGAACAGGGAAGGCCCAAGTGTCATCAGAATTGTCTCGGATCTTTAAGAAATTAAGGAGAGAATAACTTGCATGGTTAGCAAATTTAACATCACAGCGATAGATGTCCTGCCATATTCATTCAAAAGATTAATTTTGCAAAGTGTCTGAACTTCCTGCTGGTGAGGAATATTTCAATTTCTCATCCCTGTAGCCTTGCAGACTTTCATGCTACCCTCCTTTATCTTTCTAACTAAGGAGCTGCTTTGGGTCACAGACTGCCATTTCTTTAATATTTGTCCTAATAATTGTGCTGCCACCATCAATTAAATTCACCAGATATTTTTCTTCCTGACCTCCTGTAGCTTTAATCTGAAACTTTCCATTTTCCTGTCCATGGACACCACCACAGCCTGAACAGAGTCCAATTTTCCATTAATGGACACAGCAGGCTTTTAAAATAAATCAGACGAAGGGTGGAGTCTGCAGCTCCGGATGCACTGGGTGAAAGAGTCAGCCAGACCCAACTCCCAGCGCTGCACTGGCTTCTTTCTGCTTATCTTTGCATTTATTGAAATAATAAAAGGTGAACCAAAAGGGAAAAGAAAAAAGACACCTAAACAGCAGCAGTCAAGCGAAAAGCACCTAACAAGGAATAAAAGAGGAATCAGGATCTCGTAATTCTTAATCCATCTATGTGATCCATAATTTAAACTGTCATACCTGAGATGTTCCTTAGAGAGTACAACTGAATGCAATGCCTCGTATGCTCCACTGACTGATAGAGGTCTAACTCGGCATCTTATTTCTCAGGTTAGAGGAAATGAAAGATTGGGTACTGGACAAAAAAAAAGTCAATTTTTTTCTATGTAGGTTGGTGTCTTAATTCAACTCCAATCTATACAGAAATAAGATGATACACAGTTTGCCCTGGAAGGCAGATGACAGCTTGCGGAGTCTTGGATTCAGAAAACATTAATGAACCTCTCGGGCTTTCATGGGAGATGAGCACCTTGCAGTTCTGGTGTTGGCTTTGTGCGCGTTGTAATCTTTGCCCACAGAAATACCCCAGGTGCTGACTGGCGTCCAGTTTCTGCTGCTCACTGGAGGATGTTTCAAGATAGTTGGGAGGATGTCGCTGTGGAAGAAGGCATTAAATATTGAGCTTTCAAAAGCACTTTGTGCTTTTGAAGGATGTGCATTTAAATGCCCTGGGATTGCTTATAAGCTTGAGTTGGTTTAGTTTTGGCAAGAAAAAATGCTTACAACCAGAAGAGACTGAGATCGGAGCAACCTACTGAGGTTTGGAAATGTGTAGGACTTTGTCCATCTGAAATGTCTAAATCATGCTTAGATGTTCCTTTAAAATGCTTGTGCTCCATGAGGAGCTACAGTAGAGTTAGTTTGTGGATTGCATCATGGGAGGTCAGAGCACAGACCTCTCCCTCTTTGAATAGCTCACTTTTGGCCTTGAAGGCAGAAGGAAGGTTGCTAATGATTGTTTTTCAACCGTGCTGTTCAGCATTTAGTCCTCTCACAGCTGGTGGGAGAAGAGATCCCTTCCTTAAGAAGAGATGATGATGAAGGTGATGATGATGATGAGTGGGTAGTCATTGCTTCAATTCTTTCTTTAGGTGGGCATGCCTTTAACATGCCTCAGTTCTCCCTTTTCCTCTAGGGACACTCACATGGACAAATACGGTGATGGCCCCTTGCTTCCCTTCTTGCTGGCGCTGTGGGTTTCCTTTTAAAGGGAAGCTGAACAGGTGGTGGGTGGGTGCACAGCCGGCTCTTACCCCAACATGCAACCAAGAGGTAACCAATGTATACAGGTGGGAACCAGGCCCACCATACGCTCCTGCCCTGCACTGAAGACAGACCTAGTATCTTTCCCGATTAAAAAGGACTGCAAGTGGCAGTTTAATTGAAGGAGTCGATTGCCTCGTAGGCTGTGCGGTCACCCACAGAAGTGGGAGGACATGAGGAAGGTGTCTGGTGTTCAGGCCTCTAGTTAGGGGTGTTCACACATGTTGTTCTGCAGGGACATCCAGCTGCCGGCAAGTGGGGAGGGACTGAGGAAACAGCACGGTCTAGACTGTGAATCCAACTCGGATGGTAACAATTCAGTCATTTTTGCTCTGAGTGGGATGAGAGCAGTTTAGAAATAAAAGCCTTTTATCCACCTTTTTAAAATTTTACAGCTACTATGTTTCTACATGAGGTTTTTATCTTTCTTGGCAACAAAAAAATTCAATCGGGCTTCTTTGCTTGCCAGCAGAAAATACTGCTCGAAACCACAGACTCCCATTGTTTTCTGCATATTTATAATTTCTTGAATGGTTCCTCCCTCCCTCATGCATTATGTCAGGCTGTTCAGCTCTGCAATTCTTCTGAGTGAGTCTATTCCTGGTGCGTTATCTCCCCTCCCCATCCAGAGCGGCTGTTCAGTCAAGCCAATGTCGAAGTGGGGAAGGGTGGGAGAGGCCACCACGAGTGTGCGGCTTTACCAGCCGGGGACTGCCACCTGACCTCCTTGCAAGGGGGGAGCAGACCAGCACATAATGCATCTCTTGTGCTTATCGTTTGGTAAGCTTGCTTTTTTTTTAGCATCCTATAAATATACTGAGATTTGCTTTCTTACCTGTTTTTTATTTTAATTTCTGCATATGTGATGATTGGCTGAGTGCGAGAGAAGGAGAAAGAGCTGAGACCTATGCACTCCTAGGGGTTCCTAATACGCTAACAGATGGGCAGAAATTTAGGGACCAGTATGGGGACGCTTTTGCCTTCTGGTGCGGGAGACTAAAAGCCGATGCTGCGCCCACCATTCTTGTGCTGCGACATGGTCCCTTTGTCCTTTGTAAAAACCCAGCACAGTACAGCCATGCGGGCAACATAAATAACTGGTGTGGCAACAGAGGAGAAACAGGTGGCTTGAGGTAGTCTAGGTGTCTCCAAAACTTTCCTTGCTGTAAGGCTTCAGCTTCTCAGGTGCTGAAGAAAAGCTTGTCTAAAGCTCAGCCTAAAAACTAAAAGAAAAATCCCAATATTCCCTCTCCTAAATCAATGAACGGAATCCATTTCTGGTAAACCAGTCTCTGTTGGTGAACACAGGGGTTTTAATACTGGCTTGTAAATAAACCCTTCTACCTCTTCATCCTCTTGCTCTCCCAGTCGACTCTCAAAATAAGAACCCTCCAGCTGTTGGTAGAGGGGAAAGCAATGGGGAAGAGGGAGACTTGCCCTTTGTGTCTGTATGTGCTTTGAAGGGAAGGAGAGCAGAGTATAAAGGCTAGCTCATGGATGCTGGTGAATTGAAAATGAAGGAAGTTTAGGTCTCGTGTCAGTGGTTCTGAAAACCTGGCTTGCACAGCTTCTTCCTCGATGGACGTACCCACTGATGTTAGCCAAAGCAACACTTCACTGCGCTTGGAAGTTCTTGGAAGAGGATTATTTTCTTGCCTCTGCTTTCAGTATCTTGTCTAACTAAATGCCAGAATAGCAGCTTCTGCTGAGGACCACCCCCATCCCAAATTTCCCACAGGGGAAAAATTTCAGTTTCAACTTAGATGAAACACTGACATGAGTTCAAACAGTTATAAAATAGTCACCAATGAAATCTGACTGCAAACTGGAAGGTTTGAGAAATTAAGTCCTAGAGCACCTGCCTGAACAGTGTAGCAGAGGCAAGGGTCCTAGCTGGTTTAAGATGATGCTCAGCAAGATTATGGAAAGGGGTGTATCACAGGCTAGAGGAATGCATAGAAAGGGTAAATTAACTTCTGCTAGTAGCCAGTATTTAGCTCTTGCCAAGGGAAGGAAGTGTTTCCTGCTCAAGTCAGCAGCAACTTCAGCAACTGGGATTGCCAGGGACAAGCAGGCGATCAGTCCCAGTCAGCATGGGTTCATGAAAGGCAGGTCCTGCTTGACTAACCTGATCTCCTTCTATGACAAGGTGACCCGCTTAGTGGATGAGGGAGAGGCTGTGGATATAGTCTACCTAGACTTTAGTAAAGCCTTTGACACTGTTTCCCACAGCATTCTCCTGGAGAAACTGATTGCTCATGGCTTGGATGGGCGCACTCTTGGTTTGGTAAAAAACTGGCTGGATGGCCAGGCCCAAAGGGTTGTGGTGAATGGAGTTAAACCCAGTTGGCGGCCGGTCACAGTGTTCCCCAGAGCTCAGTATTGGGGCTGGTCTTGTTTAATATCTTTATCCATGATCTGGACGAGGGGATCGAGTGCTCCCTCAGCAAGTTTGCAGATGACACCAAGTTGGGCGGGTGTGTTGATCTGCTCGAGGGTAGGAAGGCTCTGCAGAGGGATCTGGACAGGCTGGATCAATGGGCCCAGGCCAATTGTATGAGGTTCAACAAGGCCAAGTGCCGGGTTCTGCACTTTGGCCACAACAACCCCATGCAACGCTACAGGCTTGGGGACGAGTGGCTGGAAAGCTGCCTGGCGGAAAAGGACCTGGGGGTGTTGATTGACACCCGGCTGAATATGAGCCAGCAGTGTGCCCAGGTGGCCAAGAAGGCCAACAGCATCCTGGCCTGTATCAGAAATAGTGTGGCCAGCAGGAGCAGGGAAGTGATTGTACCTTTCTACTTGGCACTGGTAAGGCCGCACCTCGTTGGGCCCCTCACTACAAGAAGGACATTGAGGTGCTGGAGCATGTCCAGAGAAGGGCAACGAAGCTGGTGAGGGGTCTGGAGCACAAGTCTTATGAGGAGCGGCTGAGGGAACTGGGGTTGTTTAGCCTGGAGAAGAGGAGGCTGAGGGGAGACCTTATCGTTCTCTACAACTACCTGAAAGGGGGTTGCAGAGAGGTGGGTGTTGGTCTCTTCTCCCAAGTGACAAGTGATAGGACAAGAGGAAATGGCCTCAAGTTGCGCCAGGGGAGGTTTAGATTGGATATCAGGAAAAGTTTCTTCACTGAAGAGGTTGTCAGACATTGGAACAGGCTGCCCAGGGAGGTGGTTGAGTCACCATCCCTGGAGGTATTTAAAAGGTGTGTGGATGAGGCGCTTAAGGACATGGTTTAGTGGTGGACTTAGCAGTATTAGGTTAACAGTTGGACTTGATGATCTTAAAGGTCTTTTCCAACCTAAATGATTCTGTAACTTCTTGGTCCCCCCTGTCTTGCTTTGAAGGTATACAGGCCATTTTCCAGGATCACAGTTCCTGCTCTTTCCCAGTAGGACATTATAAGCATTGCTCCTCCTCTCACTGTTGGTCCTGGTATTTGCTGTTGGGGTCTGGGCAAGGGATTTTTCTACAGTCGCTGAAAACCTCTCCTCTGAGCTCATCCGGACCAGCAGGCTCCAGGCTGAGGCCGGGAGTCCCTGGCTGTATGGGCTCACAGTGAAATCCGTGGGAAGGAACAAGGTTTAGGATTTCAGAGAAGCCTTTTTGCTTGTGTGCAACTTTCTTTGAAGGGATGCACCTGAAGTTTCTTTTTCCTCTTTTTTTTCCTCTCTTCACTACAAAGTTTACAATGGAAGATGAACAAATTAAGTTCAAATCTGCCTCCCACACCCCGTCCTCCCCCTCCCCAAAGGTGCAACTTGGGACAGATTTCAGTCTCAGCTGGTGGTGGTGGCATTATTGCTGTGATTGCTCAGTCTCTCACCTCGCTAAACTACTTTAACCTTTTTTTTTAAATGTTTAATGAGGGACCTGGTGCCACCTTCGTGGGAAGGTGTTACCATCTCCTAACAAACTACTCCTCACTGCTTCCAGGGAAGACTTACGGTCTGGGCTCCCTGTATCAGGAGGCTGGAGCAATTAGCTGAAGTTACATTGTTTAAAGACGTTAGAGACTGTCCCAAAGAAGCCATTGCCTGTTACTGAGTAGTTTTGGAAAATTATTAGTAAAGCATTTTTCTGTGTATTTGTATGTTCTGGGGTCTGTGTAAATCCAGCTAATGTTCATATTGCCACAAATACGATTTACAGCTGAAGGTCTGTAGAGAAGCGACACAGTGATGGGTGGAGGTAGGGAGCCAAGACTTTCACATAAATTTATTAACGTGGAATGAAAATGCACAATAAATGGGTATCGTTTGGTAAGACCACCTAGCTAGGTGTTGGATTTAGGGGGTGTCATAGGTGGAAAAAAATAGTTTGAATGCCAATAGGTGGTGGATAATTGGGTGTGTGCGTGCATGAATGTCCAAAACCGAACTTTCAACCTCCCAAGTGCAAGTGGCTGCTTGTGAACTGTAACTGGTAGGGGGGTCAGTTGTAAATTTTACTACCACCTGGCCTAAACCAAAGTGGCGTATCCCAAATTCTCCAGTGAACAAGGGGTCATGAGACACAAGCAATGCTGGGGAGCCTGCTTATGCCTCGTCTTTCTGCACACCGATGGTTTGGACTGGGAGAACCAGGGCCTGGCAGCTCCAGGAGGAGGAGCTGATGCCAAAAAAGAAGGGCTTTAAAAAAAGCCCAAACCCAAAACAATGGTCTGGGAAGAGGAAGATTAAGATCTTGGCTGGAGGAAAGCTCCTGGAAGTGAGGGCTCTGCAGGGAGATGAATGCCAGGAGATGGTGAGGGCCCTTGGGCAATCCCACCATTGGCTTATTAATAAGCAGCTTTATGTCCCAGAGGAAGACAAAACCAAAACCATTTGACACATACAGATGAGAGAACAGAATAATTTTACATACTGTCACTGGTGGAAAAGAGTCTAGGTTTTTCAATTTTTTTAAAACTTTTTATTTATTTTTTTAGAAAAGGAATAAACTCTGCATGGTAGAGTGTGCAGTATATAATTTCAAAACAGAACAAGTGATATGGAATGGATTACTTTCCCAAACTATATAAAGTTGAACCTAAAATCATTTGTAAATCAACACTCATTACCATGTAAGACAAAGGCAAACAATCAACATGTTTTTTTGTTTGGTACAGATTTCCTCTACCACTTCAGCCTGAATTTTCCCAGGGTTGGGGAGAAAAGGGGGGCAAATCCTGCCCGTTGTCCTAACCATAATTGTACTGACCAAGCTTTGTGCTCTGAAATCTAGCATCATATGGCTTTATATACGTTCTTAAGTGAACAGTGCAACATCATTACCATCTTAAGTGTTTATTCCACATTCAAACTGTAACTGAACATCACTCCGAAACCCTTTCCCGCCCCCAAAACAACAACAACAAGAACAACAACGAAAAGCAGAAAGTCTCTAGCAATCAGATTTCATCCCAGAAATCTGTGTAAACTGTAGATCAGGGTTGGGTAGCAGCACAGAAGACAAAAGATGTGACAGTGTGATTCAATAGCGTCTCTAAAGACTACTGTAAGACTGTCATTCTTTAGTCGGCATCTTGCAATCACGATTTGCTTTTCCCTGCAGTACTATAAAGCAACATAAAAAAAAAATCAGACTCAGAAGCAAAAGGTAGAAGCCTTTACAGAAAGGTAAAGCTCCTGCTTAGCCTTGAGTGGTCGCTATTAGAAACAGATCTCTGCAATCAGAAGCCAATCTTGAACGTATATACACGATTTCAGTGGGAAGGGATGGAGCCAAGGATGGAAGACCTCCTGGCAGACCCGCAGACCGTTTTGGCTTGTAGGTCAACACTACACTGCCGTTTTGCCTTGAATAAACCGGCAGGGCAGCCCTAGGCGTTAGGCATGCCCCAGGCTCTTGGCTCCTCTGCTCCTTGGCTGCGTGGGGGCCAGGAGGAGGAGGGAGCAGGAGCGCCGGCAAGGGCCCCCCCTTCCCTCGCTCGGCAGCCAGCCGAGTGACATATGGGTTGCAGGGGCATGGGGTGTTGCACCGGGGAGGTAAGTGCATGCTTTTCTCTTTACTCCCTCCTCCCCAATCCCATTGGAATGTATCTGATCAGTAATTAGGTAAGTATTAATAATAACTGCAAGCTAGCACAGTCACCCTCGCCCTTAAAACGGAGGGAGAGCAACAGCATCAAACAAATTACCCTTTGTCCTGACATGTGTAACCTTTCCAGATCCTACACAGCAATCATACGCAGGTGTTTTTCATACTAGAATTTAAAGGAGTCAAAGCTGGTAAAGAAACTGGATGTTTTCTGGCCTAACTGAAGGAAATAATAAAAGTGATTAAAGTAAGAGCGAAAGAAAGTAAGCATTAGCATGTTTACATCCTCTGGTATGTCCCACTTCTCTATGTTCTGCTCACAAGCCCTTTCCATACTGAGTAAGCACTCCCAAACTTACAGAGGTAAGGCTTCAGCTAAAATCTCATGCTTGAGATTTTAAATTTTTATAAATACAATAACTGTAAGTATTTGACTTTACTGGATCCATGTGGGGCACGTCGAGGGCAAGGCTTGTTAAGTAAAGCAGCAGAGGAGAAGATTGGATGGGGGTGTAATCTCACAGGATAACAACTGAATGATGTCCGTAAGCATGGTGCTAGCTTAGTGTGTATGTAGCATCGGGGAGCTTGGATGAAATGCTCCAGCTTTCTGGGTGTCCAGTCAGAACCAGGGAAGCTGCAAGAAGTTTTACTGTGAAACTCCAGTACTGAAATGTCTAAAGGAACTGGACCTTTAACTTCAATGGGCACTGATTTCAGGTTTTGCACAGTCAACGCTAGTTAAAAACCAAAAACTTTAACGATAGCTGATGCCCCTGCTGTTGGAGCCTTAAGACACCTGTTATACTGCTGAGCCCTACTCTTTTTTTTTTTAATAAAACACTGTTTTAAGATACAGCACAATAAATGTGCTTATTACGCACTCTAACATAGAGCACAGAAATACAACACTACAGAGTGCAAGTCTAACCATCTCCACAGTGGGAAAAGTGCGAAGGTTAAAAATATGCATGTGGCTTAACACAAGATATTTTTAAAAAACATGACATGGAAATCTCATACTAATGCTTTCATCTTTATCACAAACATGACTGAAAACTCAAGGTCAGTTGCTGATCCTTCTCTCATAGTAGTAGTAGTAGTGTAATCCTTTCAAAGGTATAATGTTGGAAAGATCAGAGAATAAAAAAACTAAGTGTCCAAAAATGATCCCATATACCACTTTTCCAGTAGTTATGTTTTTCAAGAAGTAAACACATAAGGTCACCTTGATCTTCACCATCGGTAACTGATACACTCGGAAACAGCTACACCAACCACCTGGACTGAGATCAGTTCGGTGTCGCACACACACACACACACGGATGCATACACAAACACCCCACAGGAAAAAGTGCACTTTCAATTGCTGATACAAAAATAGATTGGCACATTCTTTTTGACACAGTGAAGATATCCTCTTTAAAAGCTTTTTCACGTTAAGAAGTCCTCTTGGAAGTTGCAGCAGGTCTGTAGAAAAAGCGTTATGAGAATGCACTCATGTGGGCTTCCAGGGTTTGTGTGATGGAGAGAGAGGTGGTCATGGAGGCTGCCCTTCAAATTTTTGCCTACTTTTATAGCTGTAGTCCCCACAGGTAGGGTCAGTCGCCACCCAGTTTCAGCACATTAACCATTTACCAACAGTTCAGTCTTCACCTGCTTTGAGAAGATACGTAAATTTGTCAAAGCTGAGAGTCTTATGTCGATGCAGTGTTTCCTATATGTTGCTGGAAAAACTGTTTTGGGGAGAGAGAGTGAAGTGTTAGGAGTCTGATTTTGCATTTCCAGTAGTAACTGCGGCTCAGGAGAGCCAAGCGGGAACAGTCAGGAGCCCCTTCCCCGCAGGGCAGCCAGCGCTAGGAGTTCTGCACCAAGCGTCTGTAGTGCGGCATCACTTCATGCTCAGGAAGGTGGAGAGCAAACTCCAAGGCCACCAGCACCGGGAACTCAAAGGCGATCAGCTCTCGCCTGTTCAGCCGGAACTTCTCTTCCAGTTTCTGCAATGACAGCCAAGGAAAAAAAAAACCCAAAGCCTTTGTGAACAAGTATTTGACTTTCTAGTGCTTTCTTACAGATGACACTATTCAAAACACGCATGCTGCTGTCATTAAACCTCTGCCCTGCTGGACTTGCGTGGCTCTCGGTTTAGAAAATGAGAGCAGGATGAACTGGATGTACTGATTCCTTATTGCAAAGGTAAACTTGCAAAGCCTAGCCAGCCATGCTATTTCTGTCATTTCACTCATTCCATCTCCAGCAGATATGTCTTCTAATGACCATAGTGATTACCACTGCAGGAAGAGGAAACTCCTGGCTTCATGCAAACATCGGAATCACTTGTGTAATGGAAGACATGCGTCTCGTACTGCCCACAAACTTCCTGCGCTGCTTGAAATCACTTATTTTCCTTTCAGCATTAAGCTGTGTTACAACACTCTACTAGGGAAATTACTTCTGCTACAATTAGATACGTTTGATCTTAATACCTCAGAGGCAGAAGGTGTCATCTGCAACAACCATAAGAACAGTGAGTAATAGAAACTACTATCCTCAAGGGGGATGAGATGGGTTTCATAGTTGGCTTTCTGCTGTAATGTGCTAAACCTCCCATCTGCTCTTCTGTTTTCACTGGATTTGGATGCTACAAGTAGGCAACCAGCTCTTCAGGGATATTTCTCCTGCTGTCCTTTTCGTATGATCTCCCTGGCTTGCTACTTCTCTGCCCACTGGGTCTACTGAAAAGCTCAATGTGTCTTAGGGATGGACCAATGTTTCAGCGTAGCAAGAGAGGCCAGATCTTCCAGCTCCCACTGGGTTGATTTTTTTTTCTGGTTATTCAGAGGGCTTTCTAACAAACTGACTGTCAACCCAGCTCTGTGACTGTGGCAGAACGGCACGAGTCCTGTTCTACCCCCAACCAAGTTTCTGTGTCTCTTGAACTGAGTTGGTTGTAGCCAAGTACCCAGCTACCTGCCCTTACTTTCTGTAGCGTTAAATCATGTTGGTATCTCGGTGCTTGCAAACAGATTATGGAATAACACTCCCTTCCGTTAACTCTTTCATATGGAATGGGTGGAAGACCAAACACCTTACTCTACAAAAAAGCAGTTGGGACGAGGTGTTCTAATGGGAACACTTCTTCAGGTTTTCTTGCCCAAAAGCTTAACTTGATGAAAGAAATACAAACTTAGTAGTCTATTAGACTCCCTCTGAAATTAGTATCTGCATTTACCTCTCAAAGAAGGGTCCTTATTGACATACATTGACGTACATTGAAAACATAATTAAAAGCAAAATTAAGTTCCTGAGGGTTAACTTTTGACTTGTATTGACAGAATGATGGTCAGATACCTCTCAGACCTCACAGTATCTGCCACCAGGGTCTTCAATCACATCAAACGAGCTTCCCATGCTTCTGCAGTGACATTGATCACTACTACTTCCACATAAATGTGTAACAAAAACCGGTATTTAGCTGGCTGTACAGCCGGAAACCTAGAGGAGAGCATGATCACTGACAAAGAGGCTTGCGTAGACCACACACTGGCACTTCATGTAGAAGGAACACGGGAAACCTATGGATACGTACATCTATAAGATGCTTGACTTCATGTTTTCTGAGGTCACTGCCAATTTTGGCTGCTAAAAGAACACAGGCTCCAGCACAAAGCTTTCTATTCTGCTTGTTCAGCTTCCCCTTGAGAGCGAGCTTCTCAAAGTAGACAAAGGCCATGGCCACTGTGGGCTCTTCAAAACCACATTCTTCTTGAGCAAGCTTGCGCATTTCTCTCTTCAAGCTGAGTAAAGAGACCAGACAAGTATGCTGTGAACTGCATTTTAAAGTATTTCTCATTTCACCCTAAGAGTCATCCTTTCAGAGATTCCTGCTTACTCAAATGGAGGGGAAAAGGAAAATATAATTTACTGGGCAGATATCTTTATGCTCTATTTTGGGGACACATTTCATGGCACATTTTGACCTCAGTCTTCCCTCTCACTGCCCCTAATAGATAGTCGTGTCAAACTATAAAAGCAATTGAAAAGCTTTGACATGTTTAGTAACAATATTTCATGAGAGGTCTTAAGCTGCATACAATTTATTTAGTAACAACAGCTTGATTGCATGTGTTCTATATGCAGCTTTGCTGATGGTTATGGATGGTCAAATCCAAACCGACAGTCTTCCCACATACTGCAGTAACATCTGGTTACAGAGCAACACAACTCTGTATCCTCCTGGCCACTTCAGTCAAATGAAATTATCATTACTTCAGTGAAGCAGTATGTCTAGCCTGCTACACTGGAAACAGTGAAGAAATACTACAACTTTGCCGTGAAGCTGTTTTGCTTCTGGCCATGCTCTCTGGACAAGGCACAAAAGTCAGCATTTCTCTTTCCTCAGTCTCTTTTTAAGCTAAGTGCAATGAGCTTAGAGACTCTGTTATTTTTCTGGGCATTTTAGTATAGTGCATGCCCAGCTCGCATCCTCATCCCATTAGATGCCGCGTTCGACAACTGACCAGTGCATGTTTGTACATTCCCCTATCTTGTTTACTCAGCCCGCTAATGAGAGCAATCAGCTGACTTACTCTGCACCTCTGCCAGTCACTGCTCCTGGAAGATCAATCAGTGCTGTGCTTCCCCTCATGTAGAGCAGCAATTGCACTGAAATCTGAGACAGCTGCATCACGTTGCAGCCTTACCAAGCTTTGCAACGTACCTTCTTATTTTACTGAGGGTTAACTTGATGTGAGGGAACTTCTCCTTAAAGGTCTCATTCATGTCCTTCTTGAGATCTGATGGCTTCACGTAGTCTATGACTGTGGTCTGTAACACACGGTCAAGAGATAATTGCTCTTTCAGTTTGTAACAAAGACCACTCAATTCCCAAAAGCAAGGGAAACCAAACAAGTGCCAGTCAGTCCCAGTGCTTTCAGTAGAGGGGAAAATTAAGTCTGAATTAAGGCAACAATTTGTTTGTGACTGCTCCATCAGAACAAGTGACCTGAAATCTGAGATTACTGTTCAGCACAAGCCCCGAACAACACACACCTTATTAGGATCCTCCAAGTATCACCAAGAGTGAGTTTAAGCTAAATGTGGGTGGATAAAACCTAACTGAGAAGTCTTGTTAAACCAAAAAAAGTCATCACAATAACTGATTTGATGACCAGATTTTGTGTGCATATCTCTGTGCAGTTCTGAGACATATTGTGAGTTTCTCTCAAACTGATTCTTCAAAGGAACTGCTGGTACAAATTCTTGACTGCCATAGCGTACATTTGTGATGAAACAGGTAATTAGGCAGGTCATTCAGTAGAGTGCAAGACAGTAATGCTGTCATAAATTAGGCAATAAGTGGACAAAAATATTGAGTTAGAACAACATTCAAAGTGTACAGTCTTCCTTTACATTGAGCTTGTTATTCCTTTTTGTCATAACCTAAAGAATTTGCCCAAGTAGCAGAGATCCCAGCAGTACTGCAATGCCAGTACTCACATTTATGGGTGTGCAGCACTTCTCTCGTTCCTTCAGTCTTCATTCAGGAAACATTTTACTCAAATCCTCTGTCACCACTCACCTGGCCAAAATCTATCAGCTGAACAACAAACCCACCTTCATTTTGGGGATGTGCCAATTCTCTTCCTGACTTTGGCTGTTGTGCCCCTCGGACAGAAGCAGAGACGAGCCCCAGCTTGGGCAGCCAGGGAACAACCTGGAAGCCGGGCACCCAGCTCTGGGCCAGCTTCAAGCGCGGGCAGTGGGAGAGCAGCAGTCTGCAGTGCAGTGCATTCTCCTTCCAGTAAAATAATTTTTCTCTTCTAACTTCTGTTTATGATTAACCTATATTATGGCAAAGGGCTGTTAACACTAAGCAACGTGACGTGGAAAGAGGCACGCAAAACACTTGTCGCAAGTCATGCCTTTCTAGAAGATGGAGCCTCACTGTATTATATCCTCAAGGGAATCTAAATCAGCCCAAAAGACTGACTGCGTACGCTTGCAGGTTTTTTTCAATAATTAAAATAGTATATGGAAGGGCCTGGGGAGGAGAGAGTGTAATGGCTCTAGAGAGCAATTGGACAGCTCTTGTTATCCAATCAAGTTCTTGACTGAATCCGAAATGAGCATGAAGGGAAGTAAAACACACCTAACTTTTCCTGCACTTTGTTGAGGAGATATGGTACTGAAATAATGGATAATTATAGGAATTTAAAAGAAAGCAGAGCATGCGTTTCCCCTGAATAGCGCACAGCAGTATTTGAGGTAAACATACTGTAACAGAGAGGGGAAAAAACCAAATTCTTGCCACAGGGTGTTGTTATGGTCATACACACGTTTTAAAATGTGGGCCATTCTGCTATCTGATTTGCAGTGTGAGAAGCATCATCTGTCCAGATAAATTGCTCCCCACTACATCCTGGCAGGTAATTCTGCTGGGCATGTCACGCACAACAGTTGCCTGCCATTGTCCTAAGTATAAATGCTTGTGAGCCTCCTCCAACAGTTACCTGTTAAGCACCAGCTCAAATTTTGCTCAATAAAGGGGATAATTTATTAAGAAAATTCAGTCCTATTACAGAAAGCTGCCAGTTACAAGAAATTGTCAAAAAGGAGAAAGCCACCTCAACCCTCTTCAGCCACCCCTTCAGCATGCGCATGGACGAGCTCGAGCGCAGGTCCAGGCAGACACTGCAGTGCCACTGAGGTTAAAAATTCATACACTGTCTTGATGCTGAGGCAGGCAACGCACTACCATGCCTGAATAAAAGGAAGAGAGGAAAAGACAGGGAGGAGAAACCTTGCCCTACCCGGGGTCGGAGGGAAAGGCTTCAACTGAATGTGTGGGTCTGCCTGCTTTTAATCTTGCTGAGGTTGGAAGGACGTACACAGGCACCTGTGCGGCCATGGCTCTTCATCACAGTCAGCTTCTAATGTGCTTCATCTCACCCAGCAGGGATCAGCGCTCCAAAGCAGAAGAATAAAGATCTTACCAATTACTCCTCTCCTTTCTTTCCCTGGGATGTTGCTGCCTGCCTACTCCTTGGTTTTGTTGCCAGAGTATCATCAGCAAGTTGGGTGCTTCTGACACACAGATAGGCTGGGAGTTTTATGTGTTATTAAGAGGGTTCCTCTTACTACTGCTGTAAGAGGACAACTGAAACAAGCCACATAACGTAATTTAGACCAGTGCCATCTGCTACTCGAAGAACAGAAGCATCAGTCCATGCTGCTCTTACTTACAGAGTCAAGAAACACTGAGCATGTAAACGTTACCCGCTATTAAATCCAAAGATGATTTTAGGTACTACGAGCATTTTTTGGTTGTCTTGGGCAATCCTAGAAAGAGTGAGCTCGGTGCTACTATGCAAAGCTACATGACACCTTATTTTGTGCTTCACTGCAAACCTAATGTTTGCTCTCCATTACCACAGAGCTCCTTAGTTTTACCTTAATCATCTCCCTCAAAGCGATCATGGGTTTTTCTGGCACACTTACATCTGGCTCTCCCCAGGTAATCATCTTCCCTCGCACAGAAGAGGATGCAATCACACACAAACCTCACCTGCACGACAGAAACCACCTTGCTGCAGAAAGGGCATGGCAGCAGAGGGAGGGCCTGACCATCCTCCGGACTCAGCTGCACAGAAATCATGCCGGACAGCAAGTTTCAGTTGCTTTCACCTCTAACAAGTAGGTGCCGGCACGACCCCAGCTCCGGGGATGACTGCATAGAGGGGGAATGAGCCCTGGGCTCTGCCACACAGCAGCAGCAGCCCCCCAGGGCGCACCTTTCCCCACGGCTGAGAGCAGCCACCGTCTGTTTTACCTGGGACTCCTCCAGCCCATGGGAGATTTGCCAGAATTCAGCTGAATTCTCTTTACAAGGAGAAAAGCTCTTATTTTAAATTTTATTTAAAGCAAAGCACTCAGAGGCTTGAGAATAAGCAGACAGCTTAAAACTGAAAATGGTAAGGAGGTACGGCTATTTTTAAACAGAGAGATTTGTCAATTTTGTCCTGTTGATAAGAATCTCCCCCCCCCCAACTCCATATACTGCTGCTTCCTGTGAGACAACAGTCTCTACGATATAAATCACAATAATGAAATCCAGATGAAAGCTGGTGTGTGCTGGTTTTGATTCATGTAACAGGATAACGGCAGCATGTTTGAACACACTGGCTCTAGGGCAGCTGTCTCATCTTGTCAGTGCCATGCTGGAGAGCTCAGCTAACTGCCCTTATTCTCAAGACAAAGAATTGTGCAACTTTTTTTTTTTTTCCTCTTGATGTTTTTTTCCATAGCTGCTGCAGAAGCCCAACTTTGAGCATGGGATGCTGTTTGCCCAGCTGGTGCTTATAGAAATGAGTGCATGTGGGACTCTGCTCCTCACCAGAGAGGCAGGCAGCAAAAAAAAAAAAGACTATCTGTTGACAGGTAATTTAAAAGCAATGCTGGATTAGTGTCTGTTACCCCTTCTAACTGTTTCTGACCAGGCACCCAAGCACCCCTCTTGCTGTCACACCATGGCTGGGGCACAGCACCCACGAGGCTATATAGAAATCCTGGTCCCCGACCCCGCTCCTGCCCAGGGCACCTCCTGCACCCCACGAACGGCTCAGCACTGAGCAGCAACCCCCCACTGCTGCCCCTGCTCATGAGGAATGGAGTAGAGGAAACCTCTGGGGTGGCCCAGCAACCCACAAGGACCAGCTGGGATCTGACAGTGGAGGGCTCTGACCTAACGTCATCCTTCACCACCTTTCCTCTGCTCAGCATTTACACTTCTGTTTTAGGCCGTTTCATTGCGCTTGAGCTGCCTTTGAGTCCCAAACGAAGCTGCCATGTTGAGGAGAAGACATGACTGTAAATGGCGTGGATTTTTGTCTATCATCTGGAACAATTCTGGTATTGGCAGTGTAGGAGCACCGTTCAACACCGATGCTCCAAATTTTACAAAGGGTTTTCAAATATTTCCCTGAAAGAAGCACAGCATTTTTCTATCCGAACATGCTTTCTTATAAATAATGCTATTCCCCACCAGGCAGGCACTCTGCACTCCCAGAGCTGTCAGACACACGAGCAAGGCACTGGGAACTACCAAACTGTCTCACATACTCTAATCATGAATGTTTGTAACTTCTGTCATCCAGAAATGTCTGTCTTGTTTCTCACAGCTTATTTGCACAAAACACATTTCACTTCAGTATTCAGCAATACTCCTCTGTGAGCTCTGTTCACATTCTCTGTATACAAATCTGTGGATGTATATTTTACTTTGGCGATGGAAGTTGCACAAGACAAATTAAAGCCTTGATATATGGTAGCTGACAGATGGCTGGACAACGTGATGAATGCTTCAGCCAAAGTCTGTAGTCTGCACACTTTTTGCATGGCTGGCAGTTTTGAACTTGGAGGTTAGCGTGTGTGTTACTCACAAGCGTTTTCAAGCAGCTGCTTTCTCATAGGAAAGCTGTATATATAGTTTCATAAATATGGGAGGAGGGAGGATGCCTGAAATGGTTGGAAAGACGGGCAAGATGAAATATTTTTGAAAATAAATCCTACTTTGGCACGCTACCAGTAAAAGATGATCTAGCCTTGGATGCCTCTATCTTCTGCTTAAGAAGGATAAAATCAGAAATAGGTGAATAAAATGAAAAATGTGTGATAGGCTCTCTTCAGCTGTCGTTACTGTGTACCCCTGATAGATCTACTTCACAGAGAGAAGACAGAAGACTGATACCTTCAACAGACTTTCACTAGGTCAGTGATTAAGTTCTCAACTACATAACAAATGAAAAGAAGCCAATGACTCTGCACTGCCTGGCTACCTTAATGCATACCATCGGTGACCAGCTATGTAGCTATAAACGGTCATCAACATAATTCATATACTTATGGCTGAAGATGCATATATATGGGAAATCCTGATAGAGCAGAGGCTTAAAACAGTGATGGAAAATGGGTGTGATTCCTTATTTATAATTTAAAAAAAAACACAACAGAAAAAAGGAAAAGGAAGACTAAAAGAAGATGTTTCTGTTGTTAGAAATCTTAAACTGAAAGATTTCAAATTTCACAAAGCAAATAATCTCAAAACTGCCTCTTTGAATTAAAGTACATGGAAGGCCACCAGTTTATTTTATATGGTTAACACACTGGAATCATTCTCAATTAACACAGTGTGCCATTGTTACAAAATAGTTAGTTTATTGGAGTCTCAGCCAAATATATCATCAAATGCATAGAGCACAGAGTTTAAATATGGATATATACCACCACTGTGATCCTCTGCTCCCTGAGACTTTTGGGTACAAGGTCAGCAGCTGATAAAAAAAGCAGCCTGGAGATGCTTAATTTATAACTACGGAAGCGGCTTGAAGAATAGGGTGACAGCACCAAAGCACACTGGCTGTAGCGGAGTCCTCCTGACCTTGATACTCCTTGTGAAAGACAGAACGGGGGAGCGAGAGACTGAATGCGCTATATCATCATGCAGGGCTTCTGTTAGACTAAATGGCCAGGGCAGCAAGCAGTTCTAATTTTAAAATCACACTGGAGGACTAATATTTAATAACGCAGCCTGGCTGTGCTTGATACCAGTGCAGTACCTGGCAAATACAGGCTGACAGACAGCCTGCTGTAAGGGCACTGCAGACTTTTGCGACATGCTTTTTTATTAGTGGTGTAGCGATGTCGATTTATTTTGACATAATTAAACGAATACACTGAAATTGTAGTTAAGCACCCAAACTGATTTCCAAGTGTATCCCTTGGGCATGGATAGATGGGTATTGCAGGGCTGTTATTACAGAAGGGTCACTCAAAGTCAGGACGCTACTGATACGGGCTTTCCTTCTTTTGCTGAATGTTTTGGCAGTGCACAGCGGCCACCTGAAGACGCTCCTGTGTTTCTGTGCTACGGACAAAAGCAGGACTGTGGGGGTCAGCTGCATGCCCGTTGCAGGGTGAGTTTGCTCCTTCGGCATGAAAGGAGTTTATTTCTGGTGGCAAGAATGCAGGGAGGCCAGGAAGGCACTGACAAGTTTGGATGTACCCTGGTCAATGCCAGACTTGAGCAGAGAAATTACTGCTCGGTCTGGTAAAGTTCCCATTCTAGAGAGGTTTAAGAATCTGCAAGAATTCCTGTTTTAGCAGTATCAGCCAGGAAGACATCTGTTAACCATGACATGATGTTTCCCTCCTCCCCCTGCCCCCCCAGCATGAAATTCTTCTACCTCTTACTGTTTATATTGCGGTAGAGATTGTAGACTCTCCTACAAAGCCAATATAAAGCAAAATAATTTCTCCAGGGTAGACCAGAATCTAAATATGACTAACACAATTAATAGAAGCCGTAGAGTTTGTGTTGGGAAAGTATTGAAGCTGCTTTTTCAGAATCATCCCCTGACAGGCTGTTTGTGGATATTACTTTTAGAAACACGACAGCTCGGAACTTTGCTGTAAAAAAAGACCAAACCAAAAGCACATCTCCTTCCCCACAGCTATCTTCAAGGAGGAAGCTCAGCTACTCCTTGAAAACAGCTGAGGACTTGCAGCTAAAAATCCTCTGCAAGTCAGGACTAATTCAGCTTTAAGTTACAAAAGTATAGAGTCAATGTCAGTGATGATAAGCTCAGGCTCCACAAAAATTGAGGGAACTGCGTGTCGCATAGGCTGAAGTGCTAACTGCACGTATTTCAGAGAAAAATCCAAGCAGGACCACACATTTTGCCTGTCCTATGCCTCAGGATAAAGCCTGCAGTGTTTACTGATGCAGCATTCACCCAGACCTCAACAGAGTTTTACCAGCGGAGAAATCCTGGCCTGCAAAGAATGAGCCGGGCTCCCAAGAGTAATAGAGGTGCACGTAGCCCTATTCTGCAGTCAGCGCTGCAGCCCAGCATCCAGCCTTGCTCATCCACACCGCCATGCGTTCACGTTCCTCTCACATACCTTACCTCCATTAATTGCTCTGACATCCATAAGGGGCAGGGGGAAATATCTGCAAGATTGCAGCTGCCAAGCATTAATGCTAAATGCTGGCCAAGTAACGAAACTTTAATTACAAGCTGCAGCTCTCCACACACAACAAAACGTTCGGTGCTGACATCAGAGCCACTCTCAGCTGCTCCGGCACTTGCGAGAGGCAGTAATTACAGCTGTATTCCGCTCAGGACCAGAGACTGGTTTCAATCTGTGTACAGCAGCTCTACAGCTCCGCGGTCATTTGGCAGAGGTCTGTCAATACCGCGATGGCTGTGCACAGTCAGGAAAAAAACACAGGTTTCTTGCTGGCCTCAGACTGCAATTTGCTTTAATTGTAGCATATGCCGATTTTTATATTTGAGGAAGAAAATGACTTAAAATTACAGCCTATTATGCTCCTGTTCACACTGATGTGAACTGCAGGGAGGGGGAATGCCAGCTGAGTCCAGAAAGTCTAATATAGATGCGAGTAAAGTCTCCTACATAGCCGATATGGCCCTATATTCACCAGCTCGACACACAAGCCCTCCTTACCCGCAGCCCAAGTTGCAATATCCTATATAACCTGCAAGCTCCCCGGACACTCCGACACTACCTTGTCTCCCTTCTCGCCGCTGAAGGAAGCACCAGCCCCTTGTGAAATCTCTCAGCGGAGCCCTGAAGAACAGCTACCCACCCTTCGGTTTCTTGCAAAGCTATGCAGGTCTTGCATGGCGTCACAGCTATGCTGCTTCGACCTTGGACAAGACAGCTCTTGGCACGTGCCAGTAATTCCCACCAACAAAAGAAAAACAGCATTTAATGTCCTTCAGCCCTTTCTTAGATTAATGCCTGCCTTCAGAAAGGGAGATGCAAATGCTGCAGACCCTCAGGCAATGCTGAAGAAGTGATGGCTGGAAGGCAAATTCAGGCAAAAAAACCCCCAAAATGTGAAATAAGGCATTTTTCCAGACACAGCAGTAATTAACCCCTAGACAAAATGAAAAAGCAGGGAAACGCCTGTCAATGCAGGTATACTCTAGACAAAAAATGACGTTGATTTTAACAATTGCCCTTGAAGTCCGTTTTTCACCTTTAAAGCATATAATCATACCTCTGTCACAGTGGAAATCCCCAGTCAGGTCCTTATTGCAATAAAAGTACCTCAAAATGCTGTGGTTAACCAGCATACGGAAAAGAAGGGCATTGGAGACCTCCCCTGCAGGACGCTATCCTGGCTGTTCTATTTTGACTTGCCCAACCATGTCCATCTCAGCACCAAGCTGAAAAGGGATCAAAGACCTCAGATGATCCTAGAGGACTCAGATTGCCTGGCACACATTCGCAGCCTGAGGAAGGCTGGAAACACAACCATGACTGCTAAAGCTATGTTCACTTTGGATGCCAGTTAACAATGTCTTTCTGTTTGAGGGAAGACAGTTCCTGTCCATGACAATAACCATATCAAAACCTAACAAATATTTTCCCACCCAGCTGTAGCTGCCATAAAAGGCTGACACTTTGTGGGTTGGCAGCCAAAAAATAACTTGCCAACCCTAAAAGTAAAACTGGCTGAAAGTAAGCAGAGGACATACTGCACTTCCCACCTGAAAATTTAGCACAAACACAGCCTCAGAGCTCGATTAAGCCTTTCTGAGCAACAGGCAGAACACTCCTGCCAGTAAGGAAAGAAGCTTCAGTCTACATGGAACACATAAAATCAATTTATTTTGAAGAAGGAGCACTCAAAAGCCCTATTATCAAATAAAGGCCAGGGTGGGGGGCAGAAAAGAACCTACAAAGACTGTATCTTTACATACACTAGCAGTTTCTTAAATCATATCTCTGTTCCAAATTAAGTGAGGACATGGACAACGCTTCAGACCTCAGTGTTTCAAATCTTATCCTATGTGTATATAGCTAAGAGTGCTAGGTTACCACTTCAGGGGGAAAAAAAAATAGTTTTTCCCTGCTGCCTACTACTACTTCGGATGTATAATTCAGACAGATACGTGCTCGCATGCATATGACAGCACTGCATCTTGCAATAGTCCTGCCAAAATAGCACACCAAAGTCTACAGACGTGGTGCAACTGAAAAAAGGCTCCAGAATTCTCTCACCACAGAAAACACTGAGGTAGGGCACAGATCAAGGAACAGTTAGGTGTCTGTATTGTTATGGGTTTGGATATAGTGAAAAATATACAGGCTCTGCTCGTAATTGCTGCAATTAAAGGAAGGACTATGCCATGGTGAAGTAAATACCTGGGAAACAAAGGCTCTACTGGACACCGAAGCGCTGTTCTGAGGAGTGAATGATAAGCATCAAAACACAGTGCAGCTTCATGACTTCAGAAAAGCCCTAATGGGCATCCTCCTATTTTGTAATAGATGCCAATTAGAGGAAGTATAAATTTTCCTCTAAATGCAAGAGAATGAACGCATTGTTCAAACAAGCCTTTCATCTAAAGCGTTTATGAAATACAGCAGTAATAAAAGCATTTACTTTTGTAATAACTCCACGAGTTTGTTTTCACATGTCCTGGTAAGTAACTGTCATTTAGAACAAAGCATTCCAAACAGCTGTTATTAGTAGATTAAAAATAATAATAATCTTCTTAAAATACGGCCAAATGTAACCTCAACCTTCAAAATATTGTTACCAAAATTTATCTGTGCTACACCTAATTTTGCATTTTAACTTACCATATATGAAGGAAATATTAAAACCCGCTTATGTTTGCCACATGGCCATTGGGGATCATCTAAAAGATTTGGGTCATATTCAACGAAGTCTCCCAGGTCGCTACCTATGAAACAATGGTAAATATAAGAAAGGAATTCATTACATCAAGAAATCTCTGGACTTAACAGAAGAGGCAAATAAGTTCTCAGACAATGCACAACATGATATTCATGCAAGATTTTTGAAAGAGTAGAAAGATTTCTCTAAATCTTGAAAACTCTACTAATACAATTTGCGAGGATATACTGGACCCACAGCTTATGAATTAGCCGGTAAATGTGAATTTAGGGCTTAGAGAACTGCAAAATTATATAAAGCTCCACAATGACTCTTATTCCCGGCAACAAGTTTTCATCTGTTTATACAGATGTTTTGATTTGTTTCATTTAACATGCCAAAATATCTTAAGCATATAGTGCTTTGGCTTATGTTTTGTGCCCGTTTTGTAAACACAGCCCTTTCCAGCCTAATAAAGGTCACAAGTATGATTTACACCTTCAGCTTGTGACTACTGTCTTGGCCCTGTAAATTTTCCATAGCAAAGGAAGGTAATGATGAGCCTGATGAGGGAAGAACAAACAATGCTGGTGACAGGAGGAGGCACGCGGAGTGCCATCAGGGGCTGTCAATACGACCAGCAGTCTTGTTTACTTAACCTTCCATCATCCATAAGCCAGCTTTGCTAGACAAAAACAGGGAACGAGCTCTGTTTCACCCACATGAGACTACATTTTGCTTAATTTAAGCAAAAAAAGGGGCTAAAACATGACATATTTCCACAGTAACTGCCTATGACCAGGCTATGCAAGGATATTAAAACAAGCTTCTTGAGAAGTTACCTGCATCAATGCTCCCCTGGGTGCTGTTAGCTCTTCCCAAAGAAAGGCTACGATGGCTTGCGTTGCGAAACTGGGAGAAGGATGAGGTGGAGTCTATCGTATTTCTCCGAGTTCCCAGAGCATTGGTGGGAAATAGGAACTGCGTATAAGACACCGTCTAAAAAGCAAGTCAGAACGGACAGACAGTTACTATCAGCCCAGCTCGGCCACAGTGGGATGCCTTTGGTGCATCCCAATTGGACGCAATGGAAGCCAAATTAGTGAAGGATTTCCTGGATTTAATAGTTAGGCACAGATGAATAAGCACCAGTCACCTACATTTGCTTCAGTGCAGCCAGTTTATCCATGCAAAAAAAGCTTTTGCAAAGGCATTAATTCTTCAACAAAACAAAACCACAAACATATGCACACAAGTTCTAATACGCTGGATTTACAAAATCCTACTCAAGGGACAGATTTAAAAATATGTCAGTTTGGTCGTGTTTTTTTCAGTGGGCCTTCTCTGTGGCAGATTTCAGCTTCTTTACTGGAACAGCATCATCTACATGGGTCCCTCAGCACTGAGCTGCGAGAGGCAAATCACTTGAACGTTGCTAAACTTAAGCACTTTCTCTGGTATTTCTCCTATAGGACTTCATCTGGCAGAGTCTTATTGGTGTCGTAAGTGAGCTCCAGTTTATAGCAATGGTTGTGGGAGATCATTTATTACCTCCCAACATGGACTAATTGTGAATTAATAACTTGTGACAAAATTATTTTTAAAGTGTACTGATTCTCTGCTCATACCCTTGACCAGGAATAGGCTACGCCTTGCTTCTTGTAGGTTTATCTTCCAAAAATAACATTATAGTGAAGAAAAAAAATGAGTCTCAGACTCTAGACTGGTTTACGAGGAGGTCAGAACAGGTTTCAAATAAAACACGTGAGCTTTCACTTATTTATAGGCAGACAGATTGTCGTCAGGAATTTACAGCCTGTGGTCTGGCCTGACACCTGGTTAGGTGAGCACACCATGTGTAGCAGCATTGACCTAGGGCCTTTAAATCCATATAAGACAGTAGATTGGGTAAACTGAACTGTAAAAAGTACATCAGGCTTTCAGCAAAAGTTGTTTTCATTTATGATTAAAATTGTCTCTCCTCTATATATTTGTTTAAAATGGATCACTTTCCCTAAAGAGTCATTAATTACTTATTCTTTTCAAGTGAATGTACTCTTGGATTTTGAAATACTCATCAGATTTGTACTACCGTCTTCCTGCTCTTTGGAAAAATATACAATTTATTTTATTAAATAAAATTGAGAGCAAACAGAATTACAGCTTACAACTCTCACCAGAAATTATTTTCAAGCCCCTGACAATATTTTCTGCAGTGATACCTCCTGCTAGAGCCAGGGGAAGGCTGCGCGATTCAGTAATGTTTTACAGACTCAGATGTTGCCAGAGGCAAATTTCTTCAAGGAGACAGAGTTGTTTGCACTGACAGCTTGGGCAGTCCTCCTGAATTTCTGCTAAGCTTATTTGCAGTTTGCACATACTGTGCTTTAACTACTGTGTTACGCTGCACGTTATAATTTATGTTTATATTTGTGCTTGTTATTAGTTAAGACTTTTTTTTTCTTTATTATATAAAATCTAAGGGAGTAGGAACTGAAGGATCCCCACCTTCCCGTCCGCTCCGAGCTCCACACCTTCAAGACCAATTATCTCTTTCAGACACACTCCAGTAGAATGGCACTGGCGTCCACTGTCCAGCTTCATATCCCTGGGGAACAGAAACCAGAGCAGAAACAGCTCTTAATACATACGCCTTGTTCACCTTCCACCAACCAATGCTGAAATAAGGTAGCGGCATTAATCCAAACATGCCAATGTAATGCACAGACCAGACAGCTTTTCCTATGGGCAGCAGCACCTGTGTTGTCTAAAATACATTATAGAGAAAACCCCCACTTCGTTCCAGGTTGCACCTCATACCCCACCCATGGTGCAGAGCAAGGTTCCCCATCACTGGGTGTCTCTGACAGAACCTGACACTGGGAAGGAACTGGAAATCATATACACTTCAGGTGAGATCCAACAATCTAGCTTGAACTTGACTGCCATGTATCCAGCAGACAGACGCTCCCAGAGTACATACCCATGTCCCCCTATGCTGTCGGATAGAGGTGATTGCCTGTGAAAGCCTCCAGGAGGGATTCCTGCTCCTCCGAGCGCAGAAGTGTCCAAAGCCCAGTGACCCTCCTGCTGGAGGCTGGCAGAGAAACCCAGCTCTCCATCGCCTCGGAATGGAAACTTGGGGATCTACTTTAGAAGGACTGACCCACTCTGCATCTTACACTTGGAGGTAAATGAGATGCCTGAGACAACCAGGCTGTATCCCATGCTTTAGCCTCATGATCAAAATGTGAGTGAAGGTAAAAAAGACTATGAGCAAATTTGTGCTCCGCAAATGACAGCTGTATACAACTCCAGAGTATTTATCTTGCAATATTTTCCTGGCTGATTTCCACTGAGGTCCAAGTATGTGCTTAAAAATCTGTGTGGGAGAGATGCTGACACTGAGGCAGGAAGAAGCCCTGCAGGCTCTTCACCCGATTGCAGGGCTGGGCTATCTCCTACTGTGCCTCTGCACACCCTGTTTCCTTGTCTTCCCTTTCCAACATGTCACTCATTTTATTTCTCTGAAACATGGCAATTGGTGAGTCCCCAATACATCATGTACCTTACTGCTGGAAAAATCCAACACGGCTATCTGCTGGAAAACATACTTCTGTGACAAAGGAAAAGACTGTATCAAGTTTCTAATCCCAACAAAGTCCTCTTAGTTTCTTGATTCGGGTTCACTTAACACAGTGTCACATTATCATTCTTGTTTCCTGATATCATGTTACTGAGGGGCTGGACAAATAATTACATAAAAATAACCCTCTGTCAGAGGCATGGAATTAGCCTCTCCGCTCTTGCACAAAACGTGCTTAAAGGAACTATTTCTCATAAATGACAAATAGTAACTATTTCAGCAGGTCTTACCTACGAAACAAACACACAACCTGAAGAAGCCCCCAAACCCAAAAATGAAAACACATATCTGAATTACCTGAAATAATATCAGAACAGTTTAGTTTCCTTCCACTCAAAACCTTACAGACATAGAGTAAGAAATAATGCCGTTATGACTTTGAAAACAAGTCACAGAGAAATTTCTCCATGCAATTAACAGACAAGGAGAAGTAACTCTGTAATTCATATAATGAAAATCCGGCACCCTTTGAAGAGTCAGCACAGCAGCTTTAAAAAAAGACGAGCAGCTCTGGGGACTGAAAATCAGTGCTCTGGGAGCAGGGAGCAGGGTCAGCTGGCACATGTGAGCACACACAGGAACGATTCCTGGACATTAGCTGAAGATCGATGGACATTAATGCCTCCATTTTCCCATCTTTCTGATGTTTCTAAAGACTCTACCTTCAGGACCCTGTGAACAACATCACAGTCATTCTCCCTCATCCTAGGTGTTTTGCAAGGGCTACTTAGGATCTTCCCCTCCTCTACATGTGCTCTATATTTCTAGGCAGTATATCATTACTTGTGTTGTAAAACAGAGTAATTCAATATTACTGTTTGGAGAGAAACCTGTCCATAAAACAGAGAATTAAACTCCCTCTCTTGAGGAAAATCACTACTAAACAATGCAGTTTCTTATCAGCGTATAAATGGAAATGCTCATCCTGGCTTATACACATCCTCCTCTCACTGGTGAAAGATCTCGGTGAACACCTAATAAGAAATTCCTAGGCAAATTTACTGTATCCTTCTTGAGTTCCCTATCACTACGAGCAACAGCAAGCTAGTCAAGTTTTTGCAGGACAAGCCTTGATTTTTTTCCCTCCCTCGTATTACAGACAAAAAGTTCACAAATGCCTCAGCAAAGCTCTTGCTGGGAGAGCAAGCCCAAGGGCTGCCACCCTGCTGCTGGACGAGCCCCAGCACAGCTGCTTCCTCCCCACACCCCCCAAAATCCCAAGACCACCTAGGAAAGACCTGGGGGATGCCTCCACTTTGCCCTCTCCAAACGGGTGAGTCGTGTCTGGGGAACAGTCAGGACGGCTGTTTGGGTACAGCCACTGTACCAGGGCTGCCAACCACCACCACCACCAAGTTCTTCAGGACACATGCCCTCGCGTGGCACCACGGTCAATGTGCCCCGCGGGGCAGGAGCATTTGGAGGATAGGCACTTTATATAAAAAAAATTCAAGCTTTCACTGTGTTCGAGTTATTTAGATTACCGATGGGACTGAGGAACTGCACAAAGCAATATCCAGTAGTAAAAAGTCCTTACAAAATGCAGAGTAGGAAAGATGGTCCTTGCCAAAGAGGCTTTTAAGTGAAGAAAACTTCCTTCCTCCTCTTCCTCATTTTTGATTTTCCTGTTTTATTTTCCAAAAGTGCTTTTTAACAAAGTTTTCAAGGGATTCAAGCAGACACCGAAAAGCAAAAATAAATAGTGGGAACTTGATTTTACTACCTTCACTTTATTTGAGCAGGGAAAGCTTGAGGAAATGAGATCAGGGATGATGTTTCCTTAGAGGCAAGAAACTAGATTCCAGTTTATGACAAAGTCTGGGGAGTTACCCTGATTTACATCAATGTCAAGCTCTATACATTCTATTTGTGCATGCCATTTCCAGAAAGCTGAGCAGTGTTACAAACTACACTCATAACAAAACATATTGGTTTAGTTATCCAGGACTACAGAAAAAAATGAAAGTTTCTTCACCTAACAGAGTTCACAGATTTTCTTGGAACAGTAGCAGGTGACTTGGGATCCCAAACTTCTTGTGGGACAGTGAAAAGTTTTACTGAGCAGGAAGATAAGAATCAAAACAGGAAATCTCACCGTGTCTTTTATTAGTCAGGCCAGGATAAACAGAATATAAATTGGATGCTATTACCTTTGGAAGTATAACATTTCTTTGATGAATCAAATGTTATATTTTGACGTGATCTACAAAGCCCCATGCAAGACTCCTGCTGGGCACTTGCTCTTTAAATGACAGCAACAGTTGAACACTTTAACCTATGAATAATTTACGAATCCATTAAATATTAAATAGATGTCTAGATACATGAACAAGCCTTCTGCTTATTGCAAAAAGGAATCTGATAATTGTTATTTAGAGATGTAAGCCTTTTGTGTCTATGTTTCATGCTTAGTGATTCCTGACTGTGAAGATTTATTCTAAAAGCAAAGGTGGTCCATGAGACATCAAGAAAAGATACTGTTCTTATCTGTCACTGTAAATAATTTCTACTTATCATCTCTGTTTATAGGGACAAGGACAATGACAGCTTTGGAAAAGACATGCTGCCAGCCAGTCCAGCAGCAGATGTCCCGCTGCCTGAGACTGCCTGCTTTAATTGAGCGAGAACTTTCAGATCCTAATTGCCATTAGTGTTGCTAGAACAACAACTCCAGTGGCAATTTACAGGGAGAGGAGGTGGAAAAGCTCCTGGAAAGGTGGCTCTAATGAGACAGTATCCTTTTTCGCTCTCCAAACATATTCAGGTGTCAGCATGTCAGCTCTTTTCCTGATGTTCTGCCCAACTGAGAGTAGAAGTTCAAAATTTAAACCTATTAGCTTTTGCAGATTCATTGCTTAATTTCAGTCTAAGGGAACAGGGCAACTCACAAAAATGAGCAATGGAGACTCTATAAAATTCATATATGGGATGATTAGTTTTGAAATGTCCTGTTGCAGGAAAAAAACCCCCAGAATTACATGTCTTTCTGTAAAGCTAATTATGCACTTGGTTTTGGATTTTGTTCGATTTGGGAGAAGCAAGGAAAGAGGGCAATGGTAAAGAAAAGCAGGGATAGTTCAGTTTCCCTGTTAAAGGCTAAAACCACATAGTTATTCTTCCCCAAGCCTACGGAATGAAAAATGTTCAGAAAAAGTGCTCGAGATTGATGACTTAATGAAAATTGCCTGGCATACAAAATCTTTTGGGGAAGAATAGCGAGGAACTGGGTAACAAATCTGAAGGATATAACAGAGTATCCCGCTTTGCTGTGTGCTTATTGCTACTATCCATATGGCAATTTAGATGCTCTCATTTCTCCTGTAAATATTCCTGTTTTCCACACTCACTGCAATGCTTGTTACCTGACCCTGACAAATAACTGACAGCAGGGGTGCGGCATGTGAGACAACCTCACCTAAATGCTGCTTTTTGCCTCATTTTGCATATGACTTTCTTACCCAGTTTAAACACTGAAGACAAAGATTTCAGAGTTTAGGTAACGAAGGACGTTGGGAATGCCTGGCCTATGGACTCATTGATCGTTGTGGCTACATGTTATTTGGGGTGATGGTATTGAAAACCTCTTGCCCTCAGCATCATTGAACTCACTAGCGTTCTGGCCAGCACTTAGTTAAATTCAAAGTTAAATTCAGCGGTGATTTATCTTTAGAAACTGGATGAAGCTGGTTTGTAGCATTTCTGAGGACAGAAATTCTTTTTATCTGACGACTTGCTGCTTTACTTCAGAAGAACGGTCTGTCTCCCGGCATTCAATCCATTCGATTACTCATATTGCATTATTTCCCTTAACTGGAGGCAAGTTTAGTCAGTTGAATACCTATATTCTTGTCAAGACAGCAATATTCAGCAGCTATGCCTCCTGCAGGTAAGTTTCTAACCACTTAATGAATTCAATGCCATGAAGAATAAAAGATCAGGTGAATTGGCTGGTTTTATAAGGACATGCACTATCTGATGCTCTGGATTTTCTGTCCTGTAGCTCATCACCTCCAGCCCCAATGGCAGCCAGTCACTGCGAGCCCAGCGGCTGAGAGTCGAATGTAAGACTACCCGTGTTGCAGTCCCACATTCGTGAGACACTGCCAGCTCTCCTCCTCCCCTGGGTCCTCTAGATTCATCTTCTGGGCGGGACTTCACAGGAACTTGGCAGCTCTTAAAATGTTCTTATAACATCACAAAATAAAATATCATTAGAATAGGTATGATTTCAATCTGTGAATGTTTTTGCCAGTAACAAAAACAAGCTTAAAAAGTCCCTTTTCAAAAACATATTTTTAAATTATGAACCATAATGATGCCTGCCAAAGAAAAAAACCCACAACACAACAGAACTATAAGCCCAACTAACTGCACTACCTTCTTCTCCTGGAGGGAAAGACAATACGATACCTTCATCCTCCTTTATAACACCTCTAACAGTGACAGACATACATTGCCATCGCCTTTTTTGAAAATGCTTAGGCACCTGAAAATACTAATAAGAACTGGATAGCTCTCAGTTGGCAGCAAGCATATGCAGAGCCTTTCTGCAGGCCACCATGTCCTGCAGGCCCATGGAGCAACTCCGACAACATCCATGAGGACTGCCAGAGTTGTACCATCTCCTTGGAAGTTGAAGGAGAAGTGGTGCCTAGAGAAGCTCCAAGAGCTGGCAAGCAATGGAGAATGGGTTCCCTTCTTCCCCTGCCCAGGAAATCTGCCTTTTCCAGGGTAGCCACCTGGAGGCAGAGCTGAACCTGGTCCTTCTCCATCCCCGCTGGGGTCACACGGAGGGTCCACAGAGCACCCTTGCACAGACCGTGCTGGGAGTGGGGTGGGCATGTTCCCTGTGCTGGCTGCAAGGGAGAGCCTGGTTGTAACAATTCTTCTCTGGGGACATGCACAGTGCACCTGGAGCATGACCTGCCTAATGGCTAAAAGGCTAATATCTGCTGTGTCTGATCCCCAGTTCCTGTCTCAAAGGGCTGAAATCCAATTCGCCTCAAACCATCTGGAGCCCATCTCCAAATGAGTAATTCCTTCAAGTCTTGTTTAATGCATCTGCAAACGGCTCCACTCTTTGGTCTGCCATGACACGAATCCCCTCTGAGGTGCTAAAGCAGGTCAGCATGCGTGTGTACATGCACGTGCTGACTGCATGTGTGCTGGGGCAGCTATTTCCTAGTGACCTGAGGCATCTCCCCCTGTCCTGGAAGAGGAACAGCACCAAGGCTCAACTCCCTTTGCTGTGAGCTTCCACCGTGACAACCTTTGACAAAGGAGGTGTGTGCCACAGCAGCTCAGGGGTTGCACAAAGCGAACCTCTTATAAATGTCATTACCTCCCATTTTCTGCCTATCTGCAGAACTAGATGGGGATTAATTCTCATCTCCCACAAGGAAGATATAAAGTGGATGCTGAGCCAGAAATCCAGTTTCAATACCCTTCACAAAGTAACTCTTCCATCTTTTGCAGTATTATATTTAAATAATAAAGAGGAACTTGAAGAATAGTATTAGCATAAACATTACATATAATGCTTCAACTTCATAAGTATTATTAAAGAATACTGGGGTGTGAACATGATCCATGGTATAACATCAGTGAATGGTGAGAAAGGAGAGGAGAAACAATTTTTATAAAGCACAAGTATCTCTCCACAATGGTAAAAAAAGTTCAGTAGTCACTGCTCCATCTCCTCATGCATGTGTTTTATTTGTAAACTTTACTGCAAAATATCTGTGTGGTAACACAATGTGTGTTTCACAGGTGAGCAAGATTTTGTTCAGCAGAAGAATTCAGATCGTGAATACCCTTTAGCCATGAAGACTTCCAATACATTAAAAAAAAGAGTAGCAACTGCACAACTGATCCTGCAGTACCACCACTAGCACTTGAATTGCCTTGCCTCTAACCTGTGCATCACACAATGACTTTGTATTTCATAAAAATGTAATCAAAGCCAAGTATTCAGACAACATTATCAGTGTTGCTGGATCCTGTGGGTGCTACCTGCCTCTGCAGATCAATCAGCCTGTAATGATAACAAGAGTTTGTGTGTGTGTCTGTTAATTTAATAACAGAGGCAATAACACTGTTACAGTGCTCTCAGTACAAAGCAACCCTCTCGTCACTGCCCTTAGCCACCACTAAACCCTGCATAGGGTCTGATGACTTTGGGCTGTAACACTGCAGGATGCTGGGGGCCAAGGGAAGCCTGCAGGCAAGATGCTCAGTGCCTCTTTCAGCTCCTGACTTGCAGTATAGCCTTCCTTACATTGCTTTCACCTGGCTATGTCTGCTCTCACAGCTGCTCTGCTCTGCTGGTCTAGATAGGGCAAGAAAAGTAAGCTCTGGTCCTGTCATTACCCTACTCTTGGCCATGGAACAGGTGAAGCTGTGCCCGTCTTCATGTCACCAGCAAAGATGCCAGCAATCTTAATGTAGCCAGACCTGGAGAGGAGAATTTATGGCCCAGATCCACAGAAGAACCTACCTCTCAGTGACTCCAGCAGGAGATAACACATCTCAAAACCTTTGTCAATTTAGTTTTAATTCTCCCCTTTTCCCTTGCACAAAAGCACTATAAGCTAAAGCATTAGGTTTCCATCAGATACAAGGTACGGACAAAATTTTGAGGACAGAAAACTCTAGTGATTACTTCTGTTCATGACTTTTTTGTCCCCACCATGTCACCCTCTGCTTTGTACTTTTCGCTTCTCTTCAGTGTTAACAGAGAAAACTAGAGAAAGTCATTCCCCCAGCACACGGTGTCCTTCCTTCTCAGCCCCAGCAAGTACCACCAGATCAGCCTTCTGAAACCACAGGTAGAAAAACCTACCATTCATCACCGGCAGCCTCTGCACTGCTTTGGAGTATGTTTCCCTTCAAAAGCCTGCTGCCAGCTGCACTCCGGTCATCTGGCAGCTGCCCAGCTGCCGGAGGGGAGATTTGGGAACCATATTTCAGGGGACAGCTCAAACTTCATCCTTTCATGTACTTCCACGGCTCTCCTCCTCGCACCCCTCAGACCTCCATTTGTATTTGTACAACCACTTAAAAAACACAGTTTGGGGGTTTGGGGAGGGTTCTTGCTATTGTAGCTTGACCTCAGCATGGAGGGTGGGCAAGCAAGGGCCACAGTCTAGAGTACATTGCTTGCACCTCGTTGGTAAGGGGTGACGCTGCCCCATCCACCCTGGCTGGCCAAGTACACAGAGTTTAGCTGTGACTGCAGGAACTGCCTTTCAGACAGGTTTTTAAAATGGATCTGTTAGTGCAGTTTAGCTGCCAGCATCGATACAGTGGAGCTCTTCTGTGCTGCCTACAATATAACGGGGGCTGGAAGCCTCCCCAAAACACAGCTGTGCCTGGAGATTTCCTCACTGGCCACAGTACCCGCAAATCGGAGCAGAGGTGGAGAAGCAGAGGCAGCTCCACCACGTGCTCCTCTCACATGGAACAGTCCCCCCTGCATGCACGTCCACCCCACTCTCCTGCTCCTGCCAGGGCTTACTCCAGTCTAATTGCAGATGTGCCCATGGTTCCCTGCAACAATTTGTTTCTTTTTGTAAACTATTCAGTAATGTTTGCAGAACATAAACCAGTTAGGACATCTTGCCTGGGGACAGACATCAGCAATCCAGAGATTCAGAGAAAGCAAAGCTAAAGGATGCTGTCACTACAGTACTTCAAAAGGGTACCAGCGTCTCTCCCCCCTCCTACCACACATCCAAAATGTGCAACGAAGTAAGCAAGCACTGTGCAGCCCGAACAGAGTGGCTACAGTTTATGCTATACTGCCTCATCTGTTCTTTGTCTTTGCACTAGCTGTTCCTGGAAGGAGGTGCCATTGAATTGCTTCTCTCTTCCTCTGATGCTCTGGAAGAAAGACAGAGGGCATTTTTTTCTAATCTTGGCTTTTTAGCAAAGGGAACAGGGCCGGATTGTTTTGTATTGGCACTTGCTACCTTCTCATCCCATGCCCTTCTTGCTGCACAAGCATGGTACAAGACATCACATGCTGAAATAATATTTAGGTTTGCAGCTGGGCTCATTACTGCTGTGATTGAGAAGGTATAACCAGCCATCAGCATTTCAAAATTTCAATCTTCAATAAAGATGCAATTTCCACAGGGCAATGACCACAAATGAATACCAAAGAAGAACGAACAAAGCTGCCAGTCTGTCAAGAATTTGCCTGATGTGTCACCCCAGTTTAATTAAGGGAAAAAAATTACTGTAAGATACAGGAGAGCAAGTCAACTCTCCTACAAAGGTGCCTCCTTTTCTTTGTGCATTAAAAATAATCTCCCTTTTTTTTAATTACTGATGCACAAGCAGCTTGTGGCAAATCATTCTCCAGAATTAAATAGATGGCTGAAAAATACGAGCCAAATTAGTCTTTTATGCACTGGATAAATTTGACTCTAGATGATTTGAGGGTCTTTCAAATCCACCTCAGTGTGCCAGATGAATATTTCCCACAAATTCTGTCCCCTGCAGGTGCTGCGCGAAGCCCAACTACAGGCAACTCTCAGCTCTCCAGCTAGTGGCCGCAGTGGCCACGCTTTACTCCTCTGCCCCAGGGGCACAGAGCTGCAGCCGACCAGCACTGCCCTTCCCAGCCTTGCACTGCACCTCTGAAGGCACCCAAGCAAGCCGTGCCCTGGAGCCTGCCAGACATCTCCTAGCCAAATCCAGTTTCTTCCACTTCTGCAGTTTCAGTGGAAGAGCAAAAAGCTTTCTCAGTCTTTGGAGAACTGCCTCAATCTGAAAAGACTTTTCTTCTATCAGAGGTCTAGTGTCTCAGCACGTTGAGGGATGCACGGCAGCTCCACGGACGTTGCTTACACCAGCTAAGAACCTGTATGGTATTATGGCCAAAATAATCTGACTGAATTATCTGACCAATGGCTAAATGTACAATAAAAAGGTATTATGTTTAAATACAAGTATTTCTCTATAGTTCTGGAAAACTAGATACAGTAGCACCATGTTTGCATGGCAGACTGAGAAAGCCAAGACTACTTACAAAATAAAAGTTGTGCTGTCTAGAGTACTTGTTTTGTCAAAGATGAGTGAAGTCAGAAGAAACAATAGAAACAGTGCATTTTTCAAGAACATTGATTTCAGGGGGGTAGTTTTCTCCAGTTTAATAAGCAAAGATACCACAACACATATAAATAAACCAGCGACTGAGAGCTGTAGTTTTAACTTGGTCATGTTCCACAAGGCAAATATATCTAAGTGCATTTACCTCTTCTCAGAGCAGCTATGTAAAAACATTAGCCTCCATCATGCTGTTGTCTGTTATCAGGTCTACATGCAGGTCTAGAAAAACTATGTAGTACATGTATAAATATACATACCCGACTTGGGTACAGTCTCGATATGGCAGCACTGAAAATATGCTACAGAAGGATCTTCTGCTGCTGATAAGGACTATTCTAAAATATAAAAGAAAATAAAAGAAATCAAAGACTAAAATTTAAAAATCCGACCACAGTAAGCAAAGCAAGACACGTTACTATTGAGGAATTCATAATCATAAAACTTCCACCACGGATGATTTCTCCCTCCTCTTTTTTATCTCACGGGCAGGGTATCGTGCTACTGAGTCTTTACAGAAGTGCTGAAGCCTGTGCCATACATTACACAGCGAATCAGTAGTGGAGTCCCATCCCCTCTACAGGCTTTCTAGCAAGACTATCTTGAATATGTTACTTGGAATCCAGAATAGATGTTTTTCTAGTGAAAGGAGTCCTAGTGAAAGGAGTCCACTCAGAGAGGCAAGGAGCCGTTCTGACAACTCATCACTACGGCTGAAACTAAACAGACAAATCCAACAGCAACCCAGGTGATACATACCACAACTCTGTGGCTGACTTGGAGTCTGCGTTTATCAGACAAGAATTTCCAGCTGCTCGTCATGACCCTTCTCTGCTAAATCAAAGGACTCCCTTGATTTTCAGCTTCCTGTTCCTGAAACAGCCTGATTCATGGATGAAGTCAAAGTTTGCTATTATCATAAGCTTTCAGATCCTTTCACTGTTTTCCAGGTTCCTCCTTCAGCCTTCCTCCAGTTTTTCCCCATTGCCCTTCTTGGTCTCTGGGCAGTATGACTGGCTTCAGCAGTTGCACAGATGGCAGATATAAACATTACATCTTTCAGTCTTACCTTCAAGATCAGTGCCTAGCCCTAATGACCCGCCAGCCTCTGTGCTCAGTAATCACATCAGCTCTCTTGATGATGATGTTGCACCGACACTCAGGCATGAGTGATCCCACTGCTCCTCACCCCTTCTCCTCCAGCGCCATGTCTATCTCAGTCACTAACTGTCAGGGCTGAATCCCTCCTGTAAGCATGGCTGGCTTGCATTCCTTATGGGCAGGTAGCTCAAGATTTGGCTACATGAAAGCATATATTATCTGCCTGCACAGAGCTTATCTCAGAATCCAGGCCACTCTTCAAGCAAACGTCTTGTATTTTTAACCAGTCTCCAAATCTCTGCATCACCTGCAACGTCACTGTGTGGCACTAAATAAAATACCTTAGAGCAACCTATCTGTTTTACAGCCACTCTATTACCTTTAGCCATCAAGCTCTGACGTATCATTAAGCAACGTCAAAACCACCTTGAGGTCAAGACCCACTTTCCATAAAACTGCGTGGACTGCCAATAGCTACATTATTGTAGTTTTGGGAGATGCAGATTGGCAAGAAACAAAGGGAAGCTTGATCAAGATGTAAGATATAAAATGCCAGTAACTGATCATTTGTAAATATACCCTCTTTCCTTATTACCTTTAGGACATGAACAATTGTACAATTGTACAACGTACACTAAAAACACCCTTCTTCCCTCTGAAGTTGGCCAACAGGCTGCATCCCCTCAAATTCCTCTAAAGACACGGTGATGGCAATTTGTTCCATTATCTAATCTGATTACTGTTAGAATTTACTGATGTTTTACCTTTCTAAAAATCTCCACTTGTGGTCCAAATGCTAGGACCTACTGCTAGGTTGGTTGTCAGGCCTATTGCACTTCCTTGCTCTGTTCCCCAACATTGGTTTTTCTGATGTTCTGTGCCACAGATCTGTATGTGAGGATTTCACCGAATTTTTCATCCTGTGTCCTACACTGGTCAAAGATGGACAACAAACCCTAGCAAGCTATTTTGTTCTTTACTGTCCAAAACCCACCTATAAATCTCGTACCAGTTACGCTCTTATTAAAACACTGTTTCCTTAAGGGACCAACTTAGTCATCATTCTTGGAAAAGGTTTAGAACCCCAAGAGAGCTGCTGCATGTAATGCTTGGAAAAATGCAGAATGATCAATTTTCCTTCTCCTGGATCATTCTGTTACAGCAATCCTATTTTCTTCCTTAAAAGCATGTTTAAAAGCGAAGTGGTACTTACCCTTTAATAAAGGAGGGTTTCTAATAATAAACATGCATACAGCATTAGGAAGTTCTCCTGCAGCAGATGAAGTATGATTTCATTGTTTGTCTGAATGCTGTAACACCCCTTACCTACGGTAAGTATCTCAGATCCTATAAGATAGTCTCATGGTGCAGCAGTAAGTCATAGAGCAGGAGGGAATAATTTTTCACATTTGAGAAAGGCAATCCACAAGCAAAAAAAACCTGGCATATGATTAATTTTATGCTTGCCACTGCTTACTGCTGAATGGTTGCTATTCACAACAGCTTGCTTGTTCACTGGAAGCCTTGTTTGCTGATGTATGAAACTTGGCACAGATTTCGAGGCTGACATCAGAAAGCATCTTTGAATTCGGAAAACCACGGCACCCACTAAGCATATTCCCCCCACTGCCTCTGGCTGCTTCTGGAAATATAGCTCTTCCACCAATGCCCTACACCTCCCTAGAAAAAAACCCCAATCTTAATACTTCAAGAAAAACAAACTGGTGCTTCCATGTCCACAAGCAGAGACAACAGTGGGAAGTTACCACAGAAAACTTGGGTGTGTGTATCAGAAGGAATCAGACCAGAAAGGAAATAAAAAGCACCAGCCCAGACTCTAGTTTTTTCATATTTCTTTCCCTTGGGACCCAAGTATTGCCTCGCTTTCTATAAACCGGGGACACTCTTTATGTAAAGATCTGCCAGGCAGAGCGTGAGAGAAGCCCACAGCCTCCACTGTCAGGATGCCACAAAACTTCAGCTGTAGAGCTGCTGGAGGGGGCTGGTGCAAAACAGCCTTAGGAACTGGACTGGAAGAGAAGCAGGGAAGGCAGTGGTCAGAAGCTCATCACGGAGGCCTAAACCAGCATTTTACTTAGAGGTCTGATGATATGCACAGAAAATGAAAATATTCTGAGGACCAGCAATGGTTTGCTGGAGCAGAAAGTCCAGGAACTTGTCACAAAGTATGCTTTGGAGAAGAAGGTGTGGTGGAAGCCCATTGCTGTTCAAGAAAATTGAATTATTGTTTATGAGAGAAAAGCATTTTCCTAGATTTCAACTCTTCAACAAAGGGCGTCTACGATCCTGTGCAGCTCTGAATGAGCTATCTCCAACATCAGAAGCAGCTTGACTCAGAGTGCGTTTACATGCCCTGATTGCCATTGTGCCACCTAGACATGTTTAAAATTACTTCATGAAAAGGTTTTCACTCTCTAATTCTCACATTTCACCCAGAAGTTGTACTAACTACTATGGTTCAGAGCAATTACTATTTTGCAAGAGAGCTCTGACAATGTGCAACTGTCTGAGACTGTAAAAGCTAATCTTCCAATTTCTTTAATGAGGTGTATGCTATGAAACTACAAAAACTTAATAAGCACAAGACTCTCAACAGAATCAGTAATTCGCTTGACTTGAAGAATAACGTCTGTTTTCTTTAGCCTCTGTCTAGGTTTGATTATGTTGCACCAGAAGGCACATCATATGTACCATATACATGCGGAATACCGTAGCCTCTTTTCTCATACCTGACAGATGACATTTGACTACCAGGGCTTTGCTGCCCTGCATGCAAAGGTGAACACACAAACCATGGATGCTGTCTGGGTAGCAGACATCATTTTGGAGTCTTCGAAGTTCAAGTTGGGTTTGTTGGAAGGTCGCCGAGCGTAATTATGAACTGTGAGGACGCTGCGAATAGTCAGCCTCTTAGAGTGCATTTCCACAATTAAAAGGGCAGCAAAAGAGACCTTTCATAGTCTACAGGTGGTGTTTGGCCTTGGCTTAGATCTGTATACTAGCAAAAAAATTGAGAAAGCAATGGCATGGGGGTGGGAGAGGAGCATTGTTTTATCACTTTTATATCTGCTATATAGGATGACTCTAGAAGTGTTCTTGTCCCATTCTCAACTTGAATTGTTTGTCCAGCTGGCTCAGGTTGCCGGTTTGGCGGCCTGTTTCTCCTAGATAGGAAATCTTCTGCTTCACAGTTTATGGAAGATACCACTAATAAACTTGATGAGTAAAGTGGGTGAAACCATACACTGGTGGCTACCTGTGCTAATTAGTAAGTCAGGGCTGGCTTGTCTTTGTCTTTTAATGGGAAAATTTATTTTGTACTATTTTACAAGACTGCTTTGATAATACAGCCTAGGAAACCTAATTTTCCAGCTCCTTTAATAAGCCATGTCCTACAAATCCAAAGAAATCTGTTTCACCAGTGCACAGAAGCATCAACAGGAAGCTGGATAGGATAACAGGATAGGACTGGCTGATAAGCTGCAGTCTGTGTATAGGTGTTTTTTCTCTGTCCTAAATAGCTGAACTCTTATTTTAACCACAGCCAGTCCTGCCTTACCGCTGGACTGCCGAAGGCTGGACTCAGAGCATCGAAGGCTGGACTCAGAGCATCGTCGCTCAGCGTGTGTCATCCCCGGGGCTCAGAGGGGAAGAGCTCTCAGTGCTGCAGGACAAGGACACCTCACTTTACAGGTTGAGAGCTGCAAATAAGGCAGTTAACAGAGAAATGAGCCCCGAGCTATCATCCACACTGCAGTTTTCCTTGCTGTGACAGTCACATTCACACGCAAGTGAAACAATTACTGAAAGCGCTAGTTATTTTAAAGCCCAGCTATCAAATTCACCACTCAAAAATACATTCTGTGTAAATGTTCTCAAAGCTGGGTTCCTCAAGTTAAGTGAAAGGCTGTCATGCCGCAACAGAAGGGTCAAGGGTTTCGGGGAGAGCTCGGAGAGCCTGACTCAGCACCTGCTTCCTGCACAACCATGCATGAGCCGCCTGGGACAAGGTCCCGGGCACGGGAAGGAGCTCCAGGAGGGTTTTCTATTCATTGCAATACCTGTGCTCCTCCATGTCGCAGGGAATCAAGGAGGACACCAGCTTTAAAGGTCTTAAGGTACCCAGAAACTCTGTTGATTTTAGGATGAACACGTAAAGCAGATCCCTTTCATCCAGAATGCCTATTAACTTCAGTGACTGCAACAGCATCCAGACCCCTGGAAAAACAGGGTATGTGCTCAGATTACTTACTGCTAGACTTAGCTGGCCTTAGGGGTGACACAAAGTGTTGACTTTGCATTTTATTTTTAGCTAATATTGCTGTGACTCTTCGTCCACAGGATGAAAAGCATTTCCAAAACTGTGTATCTTATTCTTACTGTATCTGTCTTCTAGATAAAGGGATCTTTATTATTATTATGGAAATATTCTGGAAAACTGTGTCTGCTGATAAAGATAAGAAGCCAGTTGAATAACAGAAGCTTACTCACTGTTTTCTTAGCAAGAAAAATATTCAGTTATATTATCAGCTGTAATGGCTGATATATAAACTAAGATAAAATGCTAGGATGTATCCTACAAATACTTTTTTGCAACAGATGGAGAACAGAGTTCACAAATCAAATATTTATTCTTTTTTTTGCAGGTAATATCTCTATCAAGTTTATGGATGTATTTTATATACGCATCTCAGAAATTACTCATTCTTTGTGGAATTTGCATATCTTATGAATAAGTATTTTTTGCTATAAGAAATCCCCAGAGCATACATATATTTATGCACAAAACAGACTAAAATTACAGGGCTGCTTTTCAGAGTTTGATTCCACATGTATTTTTGTGAAGACAATAATAGGCTGCTAGCCAGACAATAGTTAAGTCAACAGTTCTGCATGAGTCTGTTTGCTACAAAAGCTGTTTCTAAAAAGCTGTCATCTCTCAGAGCCACCTTCTGCAATATTTATGTTGATTACTACATTTCACTTTATTTAATTGTACATGTGAGAATAAATGCAAGGAAAATTTTGCTTGAGCCAAGTAACACCTACCAGAATTCAATTCATAAAACCTGCGGTTCAATGTAATATCAGGATTTCTATTGACCTGGTTCCAGGCTTGATGGAAACCACAGGTTATGTGCACAAATCAGTCCACGGGAACATACGTGGTTCTCGCCCATGGCAGTTGTATGAGAACAGGTATGTGCAAGGGTCAGCTCTCAGTGGGATGGTTTAGTCTACGTGAAACCCGTTCAGGTAGCCTATTTCAAACCTATTCAGGTTTGGAAGGACAAGAACAAAATCATGAAGCACATGAGGAAATTGTCTTGGGGAAAAAAGAGAGGGCAGGTATCATCTTTATAAGTAGGGGGGAGCTAGCTTCACTTCTGAGCTGGACAATACTGCAATAAAGAATCCGTTTTGCTGATGGGAACACCATGACAGGCACCATGCCTTTGCAGTAAGGGAAGTCCCAGATGACTGCTGCTGTACAGGTCCCACCGGTGCCTACGGCTGCAATCTGGGCAGTGCACGCCCCAGCTCAAAGTGTGCCACAACCACAGCTGCACCCCTCACACATCCCCTGGGAGACCCTCTGTCTGCGTCTGCCCTGAAAACAAGGATCCCACTCCTCACCTTGCCACAACTACCACCAGCTGCGCGTTTACCAACCGGCACTTTGCATCCGGGAGGACACAGTGGTGTGACTGGGATCTGTCATGGTTATAATTTATCTTGTAAGACTTAGGATAATCTTAATACCTTTCCCTGAAGCTGTTTGCTTGAGTCACTTGTCCAGTAAGCCTCCTGCTACAGGCAGCCCTGACAACCCAGCTAGCTTGATGCCTACCCTTACACCCACTAAAAGATGTTGAAATGTCATTCAGCCATTGCTTAAACTTGTTCCCAGCATGTTTGGCCATGCGCCCCTCTCACGCTTAGTACCTGGCGCTACCCTCGAGGAAATGCAACCAGATTATGCCTAGTCTATTCCAACTGATTTTCATTTTACGCAAGTTATTTGTATTACGGAGATGCACGTCTTAAAAATCCATGGGCTAGCACTTCCATTGACTTGTACTTCACCCGAGGAAGGAGTGTGCATTGCAGCCTGCACTTTCACAGACCGTTTTAAAGGTATGTGGTAAGTGGCCATGGCATGCTGCACTCTTGCATGGGGATGCTGACCCTGCCCTTTGCCCTGCGCCCTATGGATTGCCTTTGCAGAAGCAGCCTTTGGATGCACAGTACCTGCCGTTTCTGGTATCGTGTTGCCGCATGTTCTTGATAAAATGAACCTTCTTAAAGTTCTTTGGTCTGGGTGATCCTGAGAGTGTCCGACATCTGAAAAATAAATCAATTGGGGGCGGGGGAGAAAGAAAAAAACAAAAGTACTCAGTTCCCTGCTGTACGGCCAAGAAGTCTACACAAAGGCAGGAAGGAAAGACGAGACAAATGATTCAAGTCACCCTGTGTTAGGAATCAGCAAGAACAATAAAGACAGTAAGTCTGGAAATGCGACAGCTCAAATAAAAAAAATATTTAAAATAATAATAAGAGAAGGCACCACCACCCCTCCCTTCACGCAAAAAACCACATCATAAAAAAAAAATCTCAGCAAAATAAAACTTCCTGTAATCTGCCATGACAGATTAGCCCACGCTTTCAGAGGAAAAGAAAAAAAAAAAAAACTAAAACAAAACCTGGTAAATACGTGATTTCCCCCCTTACACCAACACCCACACTTTTGCATCCTCCTCAGCTATTGATAAAGAAGCTATTGAGGAAAAGTTCTTCCTTGTTTAAATTTTAGAAAGATTTAAAATCTCTCATTTGCAAGTATAATTCCTGTTAGCTTTTAACTCTAAATATTACTTTTTACATTCCTGACAGCATACAAAACAACTGAAAATAAAATAAATTACCTCAGGAAAAAAAAAATATCTTTCTTCAAAACATTAATCCTTAAATCTATTTTACATCTGAATGCATTTTTAAAATTGCAGTTAGAGAAAGAAATTGCCAGAGGGAAGAGAGAAGAGACAAACAGAAATATCCAACCCCCCTGCTTCCAGCCTTGCTCTTTTTAATCAGCTGAAACCACAATGCATGTGAAAGCTTTCTCTGTTTCATCTCAGTGCTGTTTTGTTGCAAGGCACGTCATGGCGCGCAGGCACCGAAGATAACTCCTGTGCTCGCTGCACGGCCAGGACCGCTGGACTGCATGCAGCTGCTGCATCCTCCGTGGGAGCTAAGGGACAAGCATCCTCCGCCATCGCACGGGACCAGCACAGCCCCTCTGTGTTGAACCTCCCTAACCTATTTTTCGCATCCTCTCCTATGCATAGGCAGAGTTCAGCAGCTTCCCAACCCCAAGAGGTCCTTTTGTTAGACTGAAACCACAGACCACCAGTCGCAAGCCACCAGGGACTGCCAGTCCCTGTTGCTGTACCCAAATGCCATCATGCTGCAAGGGCACACCCCGAGGGGGGGGACCCCATCACTTTGCTATTTCTGCCTTCCTCCTGTTAGTAAAATCCTTGAGATTCCCTCACCTGCTGGTTGCAATTAGCCTTGTTAGCTTCTTCATGGGAAAATACCACCAAGAGAGCGGTTCTACCACCAATTCTGCAAATTAGCAAGTAAAAATACTGCCTCACAAGCCATACTTTGTTTATATCTTTTGCCAATTATATGTGTTTGAATCATTTATGAGAATGCTTCATAACACGCTGTTAAGCATTCAACAGTAAGCTTGGTAAAAATAATCAAGCCTTGGTAATAGGCCAGTTGGTACAGCCTCTGCTATTAAGTCTTTGCTTCCAGGTGGGGAGAGACAGCCAATCTGTATGTGGATAAACAAGGCTATAGGCTAAATATCAATATAAACCAGCTGAATTACAGGTCCCAAGATAAAGCAGCATTCAAAATTAAGCTGCTGTCTCGCTGAACAGCTGACCTGGAAGCATACCATATACTGGTCAGATTACTGATCAGTCCGTTTCTGAACTGTTAAGCAGTTGCTCCATTTTCCATCACCCCAGAGAACTGCCTAGTGACTAATTACTGCAGTCCCCAGAGAAGCTGTGGCCTCTTGGATGCAGAAGTAAAACCACTCTGAAACTGCTGATATAACAAGGATGGGGGCAGATTTATTAGTGAGGTAGCAGTCACAAACCTACCAACCAACACAGAAAGACAGTAATGCTGGTTACCAAAATAAGATTGCATGTGCTGCGAGAACAAACAATAAAAATCCATAAAAAATAAGAATACTAAAAATACTAGTCTTCAAAAGCTTACATCATTAAACCAGCTGTACTTACTTTTTGAAGGTACTAGGTTAGAGGCTAGTCATTCCTGTTAGTGACAGCTACGCTTCTCTATTAATCAAATCCGACTTTTTATTTCCTGACATTTTATTTAAATACTGACTTTTTATTTAATAACCTAAAGCCAGGAAACATGCAATTCATGTCACCTACCACCATGCAGCGTGCGTGAGGTTTCACTTTACGCACTATGAAGGACATCTTAACGTGAACACCCAGCTACTTTCCAACATGCGCAGGGACAGCAAGTCCGTCCGTGCACGTGCCTTACAGACAAGTAACCAGAGAGACAGTAAATAAAATGACCTCCGCAGTGGGGCATTTTCCTCGATATCCTCCAGAGTCTCCAGAGAAGATCGCTGAGAGATCAGCCGACGTCTGCAGAGAAAACAGAACACAAAAGATCACCTTGGGTTAGAGGGCATGAGAAAGTCCTCAGAGCTGTTATTTAGTAAAGCTCACAAACTGCCGTTCACTAGCCAAACCGTACCTTTGGATATTAATCAATTTTCTTCTGTTCTGCTTACCTTACTAAATCAATTTAATCCCAACCAGAAGCAAACTTACTCCATACAAGCTTCTATAGCAAAACAGAAGTTGAAACTTCCCAACAGCTCCTCCTGCTTTCAGGTTTTCCTTCCTCCAAGGGTTTAACACCCACCTAACACCAGTCCCACATTTGCTGTGGTATAGCTTGCAATGCTACAAGCGCAGTTCTTTGATAAAATAATGCAGACATAGATCTACAGAGACTGCCTGTCGTTCACACTGCCACAGGGGACACTTCTCTTTGCCCCTTGGCCTTTTTACCAAATAAATGCCACTTGTTTCTCAGTGATGTCTATCTCATCACTCCTGTGAGAAGTGACTGAAGGCAGATGAAAGATGACGGAGCTGGCAGCCCTGGGCACAAAGCAGCAGTTTAAAAGGGAGCTCTGACCATCCCTCTGAGGAGCACAGATGAGTTTAGTCCTGTTTTAAACCAGTTTTCTACAGCTGAGTCGGATCCTTCCTCCACCTTCAGTGAAACGAAGTTAAGGAAATCTTAGCATTTCAAGACTGCTCTAGCAGGCAGGGAAGAAGACCCAGTACAGACTTGGTTTTAGCAGCAATTGCTGCTGCCCAACCTCCAAACACCCCAATGGCAGCACAAAAGGAGGAGCTGCACCCAGCCCTCCAAAAAACACCGTAAATACAAAAAATAAATATGTAAGATACAGCCCACCCGCAGGCACATAATGAAAAATTAAGCAGACAATAATCCAAAAAAACTGACCCCGTTGGTGGGTGTTAAGCAGCTGCGACAGCCAGCGCAGCAAAGGCGCTGTGCCACAGCACCCGGCTAGCACAAGGACTGGCAGCACCCGTCGCTCCTAGGGGCCATTGCTGAGGTGCACTGTACCTTGCCAGTGATTTTACGAGTATGAACTTAAATGATTTAAGTCCTCAAGGACTACCACTATTTTTTTCCCCAATCACCTTAATATCCTTCCCCTCCAGGTTGCCTTACTCCCTTGATCTGCAAATAAAGAGTTTCCAGAATCTCAGTGTGTTATGAGCACCCCCATGCTTGCAAGGGTGCTCATGAATTTATTCCTGGGCTGTATTTTCACAATAAATTGTTTTCTCTGATGCCAGTGTAAGCAGTTTCTAATCCTTCTTGCAATTTGCCAGGCCCTCCAGTTGTGCTGCTACAACTGTTCCTGCAGCCATGCTGCAAATCCGATTACAGAAATGTTTTCCAGTTCAAAATAACTCTGGGGTTCAGTGTTTCAGTTTACTACTAGTTCAAACACCAGATTTCTATCACTAAAGCCCAGACAACATATTTCAGAACAGTTTGAATGCATATGCAGCTTTTTGTGTACTTAGAAAATCATTAAAAACCCCTCAAACAATTTATAGCAACTAAGTGTGAAGCGTAATCCTCTTAGGAAAATATGCAAACCTAAATTCCCTCAGGCTTTGTCTAAACTAGAATTTTAGAAGATCTGGTGCAAGACAGCATGTGCCTTCAAAATGCTAAGAAGAAATGAAGTCTGCATTTCAGGGTGTGCTGAACTTGCTGATGTAGACAAGGAAGAAGAGACCAAACATCTGCCTCCTGTGCCCATGGGTGCTCCCTTGGCTCCATCCACAGTCAGAGGACACAGAGATGCTCTTACAGTGAGAAATTCAGATCAGAAGAACTCCCCCTCCATTTTCAGTTACATAGGTCCATGAATAGAAGTTGGAAGTTTCAACTACCAGCACCACTGATGTAGCAGATGATAGCTGTTGCTTTTTAACACCTCTTTATACTTCATTAGCTTTATAACACACTTAAATTATGGTACCCTCCCATCTTACAACACAAAAAGCATACTTTGCCTGTTGTTAGTCAAAGAGAGATAAACAACAGTACAACCTTGCCCCCTTCTTCGTATTGAATTTATCAAACTAGTCACACGGTATTTCCCCTAGATGCCTGTTAGATGCCGTAAGGCGCTTGTACAACACCAGATGCATATTCCAGCTGCCACTGCAACCCTCCTCCAAGCCTCTCCTCACCCAAAGTTATGCACCATCCTCAAATTCACTGCCAATGGCTTGGCGGAGACAGGTTTAAAGATCCTACATTTGCATCTGTTATTAGGGCAGATGCATTGGTTGGTGGAAATACAACTGCATTTCACCAGCTCCAGGGCAGCTTTCAACGCTGGTCATCCAGTTGCCTGCTGACTGTTCAGATTCCTCGGGCTTACCTTGCTGGTCGCGACTTCTTAAACCCAGCACCAGGGATGCTGCCTCCTGGTTTTCGCTTGCTAACCTTGAATCCAACACAGGCTGGACGGGAACTGCTGCCACCCTTCTTGGCACAAAGGAACTCACACTGATTTTCAGGGGTAGTGATTTTGCTGTATTTTGGGGGCCTAACATAGCAAGTGAGTCTGCACAAAGAAGGAGGGGAAGCTCTTTGCTCATCCAAACCTGGGAAAGGAGCACCGATACCTGAGCTCCCTCTTGACTAGTGTTAACATAAGCACAACTCTGGATAAATTCATCCAGGATGAAAGTAAGGAAGGAAGCAGATAAACCCTTCAAAATCACCAGCAATGAAGAAGCATGGGTCACACAGAAGCCTACAGTGATAGAAACGGGGGCTGCCCTAGCCCAATCCCCAACCTGTGCTGGCATGAGCAGTAGCGAGAGCAGGGGTATCCAGTCCAGCACCCAACCCAGCTGAAAACTGCCACATCTTTTCCCGAAATCATTAGTTTTCAGCGTTTCAGCTCCCTGCACAATCACGGGAGCACTGGTGAGGCAGATTTGCAGCAACTCTGCTGAAATCAGTTCATACTGCCCAAGAATTGCACTCTCTTTTCACTGAAGAAGCTCAGCCGCAATGAAGTATGTGCAATTTTCCACTTTATCTTAAATCTTTATTTCGAGGCCTAATTAAGATGACCTAAATACCAATACTTTATAAGATTTCCACAGCTGGATATTACACCAGAAATGCCAACTAATGAGCCTACCTGCTGTGAACCAAGTCACATCCTTTGCCACACATATACGAAAAAATCAATTTTGGAAAAGCAAAGCTTTTGAAAGGGTGTTCCAGGGAATACAAACAAAATCAGTTTTTCATTGTCTTCATTAAAAATTAATCATCTCAACTGGTATATAATATTTAAATTAATTTATCACCTTTCTTTCTTCAGGCAAGCAGTCAGGGCTTGTCTATACAACTTCTAAAAGGGTTATTTTTCAAAAATGTATTACCGTGCTATAGCAGCTGGTATACGTAGACACTTGCACTGAAATAACCCAAACTGGTTTATATCACACATCACCATCATTCTGATGTAAAGCTGTGTTGATACCTATTTTACAATAAAAAATATCCTTTTTCAATAATAATTAGGGGAAAATCCTTCTATTTTTAAGGAGGAGTATCTATACGCAGACCAAAATGAAACAGCACTATGTGACTCATACAACACTCAAGCTTTGGGATAAGTCTTTAGGCAGATAGATTTTCAATATAAAATGCTTTAAAACTTGTGCAGAGTAAATGTCAGCCAGCTAACACGCAATAAAATAAAATTGCCCTTAATAAGAAAATTAAAGATGTTTCAGTAAAGATGTTAATTTCTGCTATTTCACAGAAAGCCTTAAAAAAATTCCTTCTAGTTTAACTACCACATCCTAGGTATACCAAACGCACCCCTCTCTTCCCGCAGCCTCATGAACACAGAAGAAAGCATTTTAGCTCTGGGAAGACGATGACTTCATAGTTCTAACAATCAGCCCCTGTAGGCCATTGTCGGTCACAGTCTCATGCAACTTACGGATTTTTTTTTTTTATTTTAAAATCATGTAATACCACTTTCCCTTAAACACCTATCAAAAATATTTTTCTCTGTTTCCTCCCTGTTCCCTGTGCAATTGTTACATGAGCCCAGAAATAAACAATACCCTACAATCAAATTCCAAGCCCAGTCCAAAGAAAGAAACTAAAGAGATCTCTGATGCCCTGGCATTTTAAATGGCTGTTTTCTAAGATATTCATGACCCTGTTTGCATACTGGATTTATCTTTGACCGGCTGTCTGAATGTCTGTGGAAGTTTCTTAAAACCTAAAATGTTGTCTCTGTTTCCCCTCTCCAAAGTCAGATTAATATGAGGCTCAGTTGCAAAAAATGAGATAAAATACAAGGACAAAAAAAAAAAAAAATACAAGGACAAATAAAACAAAGCAGGTCTGTAACCAAAACAGCAAATAGCCAAAGTGAGTAGACTGCAAAAAGATTCCCTGTAACCAACCCATCAATTGGTGGAAAATTATCTTCACTGTCAATTGTTGCAAAATATTCAGCTCAATTATGTTAAACATACAAAATCTTAAGCCCCATAGACAGGAGGTAATAAAAAAATGGACCTGCAATCAGAGCACTGGATAAATTCATCCAGGAAGGAAGGAAGGAAGCCGATGATAATCCAAGAGATAAGGAAAAATAAATCCATGTGTAATGACTTTCTAGCACAGCTACAAAATCAGGAAGAAAAAGCTGCATTTTAAATACGCCTAATTTTTTTGAAAGTTGTGGGTGTAGATCCCCCCTGCTTCTGTTAAGATTACAAACCTACAAAGGCTGAAGCCAGTAGTGTGAGTGCTGCTGTCTCCCAGAACAAAAGCATCCCTCAGGACAAGATTCCCCACTTTGTCTGAGACAACTGAATCCCTTCAGAGATGCAGTGATGATGGGACACACGAGTGCTAATCATCTGAACATCTGCCAACTGTGGTAACACTGATGGGAGAACTTGGGAGGGCAAAGACATCTCAGCAGCTGAAGACTGCTGGTAGTTCACATGCCCACTGGGTCTTCTCCTCCCTTCAGGTGTCCGGGGAATATCAACATGCATGAAGAAGAGCCACAGGGCAGAAACATCAGGGCTATTACCTTCTGGTCACAACCACATTTCTAATATTGTGGCTTGGGAGCATCAGAAAAGCACAAGACTGCCTGGCACTTGGAAAATGTTGAATTCCCTATTTTCACGATGCCTTCGTCACAAAAGATGTATCCCACGCGCAGGAAGACCACCTCAGATATGTACACAAGGGGAGTGGAAAGGAAGTCATTATAAAACTTGCAGTGATGGGGAATGAGATCAAGATACCTGTACGGATACCCCAGGGCCTGCCTAGGGGTGTAAGTGGAGGGTTTCCCTCTGCCACCCATCCACCCTTCTGAAAGGTGCCAGCTCTGGACTCAAAGAGGAGCTCTTGCCCAAAAGCCAACCTACTGTTGCCCAAAAGCCAACCTAGTCCTTTGCAAACACTCACTAGGGAGTTACCAAAACATGCTCTGGACATGCAGCTCCCATAGGTCAAACCAGGCAGAGCATCACCTTGATGCTACCTCTACAGGAACAGCAACCCTAGGGCTGTTTTTTCATTGTGCTTCATATTGTTTCCTCCAGCACCAAAATGGCTTGAACAGTAAAAGGAAAACAAGAAGAGTATTCAATGAGATTGTAGATCAGGCTTCTAGGTGCTAGAACAGAAAAAAAAAATAACATAAAAAGCAAATACATATACTATACATTACAAGTAAATATATATATATAAACACAGTTCTGGTCTATAGCCCACAGCAAACCCTGGCTGTTCAGTATTCTAGTTCCTTCAGCACGTGCTGGCTACAAATGTATCTTCCAAGCAACTCTGAGTTTTGAGTAAGGCACATTTATCATTCTCCTCCCTACCTCCGTTGGAGTTAGGATTTGGGTATGAACAGAAACGCATCTGCCAGCTCTCTCCGGGGCCAGGGGAGCAGGTAGTCAGCAGAGAGCTGCCAGACACAGGCAATGCCCTGTCCCCAGCAGCCCCAGATCCTTCGTCACCCTGGGGAAACCTAAACGCCACTTCTCTCTGACTCCTCCTCAGCCTACCAGCTGAACGCCTCTGCCCAAACCCTCAGGCTACGCTGCCGTCAATTAATACACTTCTCTGAAATATTATACAAGGTATCAGCTGTGAACGAATCCCCATTCACTTCCTGACCCCTGACTCCATGACCCAGCATGAACCCAGATGAAAGACCCGCTAATGAGCCACCTCTCGCCCTCCCTCTGAAGTTTTTACTGGGATTCCTATGTCCCAGCTCATTTTCTTCCTATCTTTTGCCAATATCACAGGAAGACAAACACAGGAAAAACAAACCCTGAGACTATTAAAAATTATTAAGGGAAACAGAGTTTCCAGGAGCTACCCAAATCGATATAAAGCAGTATTTAATTGTGTGCTATCATAATTACACAGCAGAGCCATTCTCTGCAAAGAACATCCAAGCTGCGCAGCGTATTGGCAAGGCCGCCCACAACGGGAGTTAAAAGCATCTGGGCATGCTGAAAATGGGTTATTTTGTTAATTCAGCAGCCCAACCCAAACACACAGAGAATATACCAAGAGACCTCCATTTAGCCGTCACCTATGTGCAGGCAGGATGCAAACACAGTTTAAGACCACAGCCTTCTGCAGTGGGCTGTGAAGGGAAGTCTCCCATGCAGAAATCCTGAGCTAGCAGGACCGCCAACAACCTGCTCCTCTTGGGATACGTACTGCAAGGAGGGAGACCTTCAAACCTTAGGCTAGCGATAATTACCAGAATAATGCCATGCAAAATGCCTCCTCGGTCTCCATCAACCTTTCGGGGGTAAGCAGGAAGACGTGCAGAAAACAAGTGGATGAGGGGAGAGCTATGGCATGAACATGCCTCCATGCCAGACTCCTCCCAAACCAGATGTCCCCCCTACACTGAGTATCCTACCTACTCCTTCTCCAAGCCTCATCCTCCCACAATACCCAAGGCAGAAGCTTGGATATAACACAGCACTCAAACTGCTACCTGCTGACCTGTCTGCACACAACATCTCAGTGTAAAAAATACCTACACTGCCATCCCAAAGGTAGGATTTTTTTTGTGTATAAATCCCACTCATGTCAAATACAGAGTACAAAAAGAAAGAGGTAAGAAAGAATGAAGGAAATCAACATGACAATACTGAAGTATCCTGCTGACCTTTCATAGTGATGCAGTGCAACATAATGCTCTGTTCACAAATTATTATGTAGCTTTACACATGTGATCCTTCAAATGGCCCACAAAATTCCAGCACGGCTCTGTCCCAGTGTCCCAGAGGGATCATCTGGGTCTGGTTATATCAAATATAAAATCACGAGTACCAGCACTGCAAAGAGACAGGGGACTTACACTAGAATTGCTGAGAAGAAAACTGTTCACTGACAAAGCATTTGTATAGTGTGAATGTATATATGCATGTGTGCAGAAAAACAGAAGGTATGGTAAAACTGGGTTTTGGGGTTTTTTTAGCATCTTGCACAATACAACTTGATATATTAATCATTAGTCTTCCTAGAAGACATGATTCTGGGAGGAAATGCATTCAAAATTGGGCATTGATATGAAATCTCTAGTGAAGGAAAAAAACAGGGTTGAGTCTAGGGAGAATGGAAGAGCCATCACCACATGTTGTTGATTCTGGGGACCCTTTCATTTTCACCTTCCCCAGCTGGATTCGCAATTCACCGAAGACAGATCTTGTTTGAAACCTAGCATCCTCTCTCTGCAGGCAGCTGCCTCTGCACCCAATCCTTTTACTGTTGGCTCTACCCAAGCTGTAATGAGGAGCTACAGCTGCAATTCAGTAAGACTCATTTAAAGAGAGCAGTGCTCTCACGGTTCCTGAAGCGCCTAAAATCTACATCCTCTATTATCCGTAACCAGTGATTTACAGATTCACTGTTTTCACTTTACTGACTCTGCAGCAACGTGATAGCTTTCAGAAGGCTTGTGCGGAGTGATTTATTCTCAATATGCCCGAACACTGCCACAGCTATATTTTTCAGAACAGCCATTACCTCATAACCTAACAAATATTACCATGGTAAGACATCAGTGGGCACCAGCTTAATTAAAGACACTCAAAACTAGCAAAGGAGCAAACAACAAGATTAATCATCTCTTCTTATGAAAACAAGGATGCTTGCCAAAGCAGATACAATAGCACTGTAAAGAACGTACAAATTCTCCATCTTTATGTCCTTTTTCTACAGTACAACCCACTCCATAATAGCCTTTGTCTGATCAACATTAATCTAACAGATTCTTCATGTGTCATTTCTGCCTGACAAACTCTGCGTTGTAAACGATGAATATTTAGGTCTGTCCACAAGCAACGTTGCTCCTTAAAAGTAACAGCCTAAGGATACCTATTCCAAAGAAAAGAAATAAAGAATCAACACTTAAACTGAGGAAACTACTTGAGTAAGCCACACTGCAAGACCATTTTTTAAAGTATCAAATCCCATAATGTCGCATTTCAGAGCAGCCAAAGTTCTGGAATTAACTAAGAAACTCACTTGCAAGTCAAGGCTATAGGCAGTAGCTACCGTAACACATGGAACTACATATATGCACCACTAAGTCATCTGAAAAAAAGACTTTAATTCTAGCCTGCATACATAACTATGCAATTAAAACGGCTGCCTTTTCCTGTTTGCTTTCCTTTATTTAATTTGTGGTATTTCTTGGGTTACCTACAGCCCAACCTCATATTCCTGTCTTGCCTCCAGATGCACATGTGCTATCTGGGAAAACATACTCTGCAATCCCGCATCTTAACATTAGACTTAGATGAGATCTGAACAGGCACTTAATAAATCTCACTGCTAAAAAAATGTTTCCTAAACACTGTGAATTGCCTGGATAAAGTTCTTTTGATGGAAAAAGGAAGTCCCCTATGTGAGCAGGACATAAAGACCAAACCGAACAAGCGAAAGCTAGCATGAAGCATTTCATGCATGAGATACTAATACTGGCACAGGTGGTGGCAATCAGAGTGTTTACTGGTGCATACTTTGGATTTAGTTCTGGGCACACTTGCTACAAATTCCTTCAGGATCAGGCGCTTTTCCCACCATCCTATTACATACACAAGAGTCAATGCCCTCCTTTCCCTGGCCATGCATTGCTAAAGCCCAAGCCAATTCGTATGGTTCAGAGAAGTCAAATATTGGACAGCTTAGATACCCAACACTGGGTATACTTTTGGGTATCTGTGATATCTGTGATAAGGCAAGACAGTCCAGTGCCATAATTTTAAATATTATGACATCCACAGGGATTAATGCCTTCTTGCATGTTAGTTCACGCACAGTCAATTTTAATGCCAAAGACATTTGAGTACAAAAAGATGTATTTACTTAAAATATAGCATCTGCTTATGTTTTACTTAAAAACATATCTGCAATAATGAAGACACGTTTCAAAAACAGTACAACAAGATCCATTATTAGGGTAAAGGAAGATCCTTACTGTCCAGCAGAACTGCTTCAACATGCCTGTGAGCTTGTGGGCCTGGGGCTCACAAGATAGAGCTCGGTTCTTCCCTGCTCTTCTTGCTAGGGACAGATCCTGGAGCCAACCAGAATAATCGCACTGGGAAAAGCAAACTACCTCCTCTTTCCCCCCGCCCTTGCCACTGTGACCGGGCACTGGGTTGATAGGTGGTAGCAGAGTATTAGATCATTTTCTCCTCTCTCTGTTGAGGTCCCTTGCTCAGCATGGCATACCGTAATTGGCACATTCCCAGCCTGAGGTTGCTCTCTCCTGGTACAGATCTCTATCAAAAATTCACATGTTTTCAGAAACCAGTTTACTCCATTCAGAACATTTAGTTCGTATGATCCGCAGGGTGAAAGGTCAGCTACGAACCGAACACAATGGTACAGCTTATCACAGGTACACATACAAAGACTAATCATGGTTTAGCGGGTGACATGTAAGAGATCGGATCTCTGCAAGGAACCCTCACTTCTCCCTACTCCCACTAAGCAAGTATTATGGGAATCCTCACAATACTGGTAACATTTGGTTGTGTAGCTGTATCATTTCCTCACTGTTAAGGCAAGGTGGTACAGTAGTGCCCAATATTTAGAGAAGCTTGCCAGAAGCATCCCCTCCTGTTTTCACAACAGAGAGTACCCAGCAGTCACCCTAATGAATTTTTCATTGACTTGGCAAATGCAGTCTACATCTGCAGGCTGGGGAACTGCCTTTCCCAGGATCAATACTTCCCCGAGAACATACACCACAATCGGCAGAGGTCAGAGGCTCAGAAAGCATCTCCCCTACTCTCTCGTGCAAACAGGCTCTTCCAAGAGCACCGTCCCCACTCACTCACTCAGGGAACACACACTGCTCTGCCACCCCAGAAACAACTGGATGTGAAAACCTGAAAGGGTCCCAAATTTATGGCCTTTTATATTCCCCACATACTGTCAAAGTGCTGGGTTATCAGATGTACAGAAATAATGCTTATTCTGGTAATCTAAGCAGTCTCCTACTTAATAAATTACTTAATTATTAGAGGACTGAATTTGTCTGGGTGCCAATTAGTTGATTGGCCAGCAAATACCCAGTACTGAGATACCAGTTTTCAGTCAGTTTGGGGAGGGGGGGAAATCTCCAAGAAATTTGGACAATGCCCTTAATAACATGCTTTAACTTTTGGTCAGCCCTGAAGCGGTCAGGCAGTTGGACTAGATGATCGTTGCAGGTCCCTTCCAACTAAAGTATTCTATTCTATTCTATTCTATTCTATTCTATTCTATTCTATTCTATTCTAAAAGCAGATTCATCAATACACCAAAAGTGAGGAAAGATGCCAGAGCACTCTGCTACACTGGGTCTACTGATATGTTTTATTACCAGAGCAATAAAAGGATCTCAAAGTAACAAACCTCGCCAACAAAGTGCAATTTAGAGGGCTGTTTTAAGACCAGCATTATGAGAAGACAGCACAAGACCCAAATGTCATGCTTATGTACTTGGCGAGCTCCCCTGCCTTGGTTCACCCATGTCAGTGCTGTGTTCACTATCTCCATGTACAGCCATGCCACACCATGCCAGAAGAACCAGAGGCAGCAGCTCAGGCAGATGAAAGAGCAGGCAGCCCTCTTAAAGCACACCGACTGCTGTACCAAATAACTCCAGTGATGATTCCTCACATGTTCAGTCTCTCCCCAGCACACGCAAAAGATATGTGGCATTCATATTATGCAATGAAGAAGGGAAGAGGTTGGCTGACCTAACCCTAATGTCACAGCGACCCACTTCAAATGTCCCTTGAGCCCTTGACCTGATCTATTCTACAGTGCATGTAAGAAAACAAATAGATACAGCAATCAATAATACAGTTGCAACCCATCTTCTGGTAGAGATGATTGATTAACTGAGAATGGGTTCATACCCTAACCTTATGGGAAGTCTGGAGGATGTGAGTTACCCAGCTCTTCCTATCACAAACAAATTTTTAACACAAACATTAAGTTGCCTACGGTGAGTTTATATACCCTGTACATTACTTCAGATGGGGGCCTATACACATAGGAGGTGGGGGCAAAAAGTCTAAAAATGACAGTAAAGTCCCAGAAGGGGCAGTTTGTTAGCGGATCTCCCTCCTCTGCTTCCAAGGCTCAGCAGAGGCAGGGATGGCTTCCACAATCCTGCATTTCGTGATGGACCTCTCCCTTGTCAAAAGGGATTGCCAAAAGCTTTACTAACAAAGCATTTAGAAGGGTCTAAGACACCACTCAACATTTCCAAATCTTCCCATCAGTCAAAGCTGGCTGCCCGAGATGCCTGTCCCCAAATGTCTGGGAAGCACAGGAGCAAATCACAGCATCAGTCCTGAAAAACACCGGGCATGGGAACCTGAGCCGATGCAGTGGTCGGTCCTCTCAAAGCTGAGGTGCCGTACCCTGACAGTCTGAATGACTTCCAGGGTCTGGCAGGAGTAGTGTTGTGGTTACAACTGCAGCTGTGCTAAGTGCAACCTTAGGCAGAGTAACAGACCTTTGGATGGCAAATGCCATGACTATAGATGCAAAAAATTATTTAGCTCTTCTTTAGCTAAGACTCTTTTTTTAGCATTTTTTCTTGTTGGTGTTTCATTTATTTATATAATGCAGTTCTTAGACGGTTTTAGGAAGGAAAAACACTAAGCCAATGCAGAAATGGATATATTTGATATTTAAGGCTTTGCCTATCTGCCTTGAACAAATCAATCACATTACCATTTCCCTAGGGTGAGCAGGCATAAAGATAAAACCTCTGCGGATGTAAGCTAACAAAGATTTTCTGTTTTTCTGGTCTCCCCCTGCCTTTCTCTTCTCAAAAATTCCACCAGCACCCTTTAGATACAAGGGGCCCAAGACTTTTTTCAGAATTGCACTACTGCCTAGCCCTCCATCAATCGGAGGATTTTTCTTAATAACATAAAACAAGGCACTTCGTCATCTGACTCAAGGGCAATTTTAAAGCTCTGCAATGAATTGCAGTGAACTTGCAGCTCGTTAGCAATGAATTAAGTTGATGAAAGGTTAAAAGGAACCAAGGACAACTTTTACAGAGCATCTCCAGGCAGTTTTTCCAGGCCATCAGCTCTCTTTTGCTAACCAATGAACACATCTTGCACTCTTTAGGAAGTCAACTGCCTGTTTCCCCATAAAAAACCCCAAAGTATTGCCTAATGAAACACACAAAGAGTCCTTCTCATGCTAAGCGAACACATTTCAGGATTCTGGTCACATGTTTTACTTGGGGATGCTTTGATATAATAGCATGGGAGAGAAATTTTGAAGGATTTACAGATTAATCAGCCAAAGCAAGAATGTGGGTTAGGACTGCTAGAAGCATGCTCCTCTGGGATACTATCTGCAGCTCAGCTTACCGCAGATGATATGAAACACGCTTTGGGAATGCAAATGAATTAGGATGTCACAAAAAGTAATTCAATGTGGACCAAAAGGGTTTTAAACTTGGTTAGTTACCTACAAGATCTTTATTTAACTGTAAACCTGGCACAATACCTAGTATGATTACAGATTTGGACTTCATTTTATTGCTATTTTAAAAATTAGGCTTGATAACTTATTCTAACAGGTTTTCAGGTCATGTCTATATTATCTGTACGTATATGTCTATGCACTTGCACACTTATGCATGCTCTGTAACAGATTTGCAGAACAGTGGGATCTTTCATACACATAAAAACAAGAGTAAGACTTTCATTCATATCACCAGTGTGGATGAGATAAGCGGAACAAGACACCTAATTAGTCATTCTCCATTTCAATCCTCAATAACCACAAAGAGAGCTTGTTTTTTTACTGCAGGCATTGTCTTACATCAATTTGTAGATAAGAAAAATAAGTTCTCTTCCTGAAGGCACATAAGCAAGTATTTTGATATAAAAGATGAAACAGCATTAGAAATTAACTGTAACACTTCTTCCCTTCCCTAGCCACTAGAGTATGTCCGTTAGGATGCATTGCTAATATATAACTATATTATACAGACTGACAAATTTTGCGCAGTCTGCTGTTTCGGTACTATAGAGCACAAGCCATTAATAGCTGACTGCCTCATTCAAATGAAACAAGACAATTATCAGCTGTAACTTACACAATTAATACTACTGCTGCCAGCATTTTCAGTAGAGATTTGGCTCTCATTTGAAGTCTTTAGGGGACGTGTTATTAGTACATCTGTCCTGCTGTAAACATAATTATCATGCAAAATTCCATTTATCATGCTGATCAGGAAGCACTTTCTATCAGCCTTTCAGCTTGGGAACACTGATAAACAGGCAAGGGAAGTTGACTGCCCCAGCTAGCCCGGACTATGCTCATCACCAGGAGCATTTCTGTTGCTTTCCAGACAAGCCCATGGCAATTTTCTGAATAGGCACGAGGCTCGTGCTAACCTTTGAGCTTAGGGTACGTTGTATTTTAGCTTGGGGTCCATCGTATCTGACACTGCTTGTTTGTCTCACTGGTTGATTTTATGTTCTCCCGTAATCCTCTGCTCCTTGGTCCTCTCCAAGACGGAGAAAATGTCTTATAGGTGTCCAGGCTAATGGAGCTGCTGCAGAGGGAGCAGGCAGCAAATGGCTTCAGCTTCATCATGACCCTTTATGGGTACCATAAATCATGCCCACATCATAGATAACAGGCAACACCTACTTCAACGCAGCATTACTTTTAATATACAAAAATGGGCTTCAGCCAGGTGTAAACAGACATCAGTTAAACAGATGCCAACCCACACTAGACTGAATTTTGTCTAAGATGGGTATGAGGTTTTAAGAAATGAACCCCATTAAGACTTCTCAAACTCTGCTACCTTACATGCAGAATAGCCCACAGCTGGAGGCTTGATGTGCAGAGAAATTGTCCTCGTGGACAACTTAACCTTCAGAGACCTACAGAACATCCTGACACCAAAATAAGATGAAATGAAGTAAAGGTCAGCCCCTGCATAGACCTCCTGCAAACTACGGCTTCATAATTGGTTTAAACCAGCCTCATTTATGCTAATAAACTTACGCTATGACCAAAGGGCACTGTGCTGCTTCAGCTGTCTACCCACCCCCTGCATCATGCCAACAGAAGGGCTTGGACAGCCAGCCAAGTAAGGGAATTGATCCTGCTAAAAAGCACACAAGTGAAAAAACCCGATTAGTGATCAGCTCTCACTGGGTTTTGTGAGGGAGGAAAAGACCTCCTGTCCTCAACAGGATCAGGCCAAAACAATCCTCAAATCACAGCAACAGACTTGCTATTCCTGCATCCCTGGCAGCTGCTCCCATAGCTCCCGTCCGTCCCCAAGCCTTTCTCCATTGCAACTACAGGTCTCATCTTCAACTCAGACAGCTAGCGGGCATGTAAAACAGTCACAGGGAGCAGGTTTAGGCTGAACTCCTTCAAGCTCAACAGATACAGACGCCAAATGGCCTGTGGCCAATACTGACCAGATTCAGCCTTTAGGTACTCGATTGCACAACTCCAGCACCGTTGATGCTTTTCTGCTTGATGCAAAGGAAAGAAAGCCACACAACAGCAGCAAAATGAGAACCTAATAATTTTCTTTATTGGTTCAAACATTTTTTTATTTTCTGGTGTTTAAAAACTGCCTGGCAGGATGTAAGGGACTTGGTAGGATGCCCCATGGTTGATGGAATCACACTGCTCCAGTGAAGGGCAGAGGAAGGAGGAAGAGACTAATTCCCGATTATATCAGAAAGCAAATGTTGTTTCAAAGAGAAATTATTTTACTGCTGATAAATGTGTGATAAAGTGTATGAAACGTTTTTTTAAATGTAGGAAGCATTCATAAATATAAACCAAGATAACTGCTATTGCAGGCTGACATTGGTACACGCAGAACAACTGCATGTCCACAGAAACTACTAAATTCACTGTTAATACATTGACCCCTTATGGACTGTATTTTAGACAACTTATTCCCAGATCATTCTGATGTTTCATTTAATTTTGTTAAGACAGGGTGGCTGTGAGAAATGAGCTAGCACGGTGGCTCGATCAATTATTCTCTTTATATTAGAACTGTGCATATCCAGACTGCTTAATTTCTCCCATACATTTGCATTTGTACATCTTTGAAGAGCTTTCAAAAGCTCAAGTTTTAATCAGAGGACTATTTTTAATCCTAATTTTCCAAGCTGCAGTAAAGCTGCTTCATGACCTAATCTGATGGCAAATGTACCATCATTATACAGTGGTTTCAAGCCAGTTGTACAATAACTAGTCATAATGTTTCTTATTTTTAATCACCGATACACTAGGTGCCTTGTGTCCAATTAGAGCTATCTGTCTGCAAACATTGCTTTAACCGAGGTCAGCAAATGACTTGTTGAAGCAAGCGCTGCTTGGTGTGAAGAAAATATATTGCAGAACAGCATCTGAACATCAACCCCCTCGGCCATATCCCAGTGCACCAATGCTGCTAGCAAAGGCAGACCTGCTTTCCCTTACACTGAGCTCAGACTTTTGCTAACAGACATGAGCAGGCCAAAGGGACACGCTTACGTTCATAGCAGCAAAAAAAATGGACAACACAGCTCTACGGGCAAAATCTTCAGGCTGAAAATGCCAAGCAGCTCCAGCAATCAGGAACAAGGACTACAACACTGGAGGGCAGAGGATCCTGCTAGTTGCTGGGTGCAGGGTTTTGACTCAATTACAAAAAACCCCAATATTTCTTTTTTCATATTAGCCGCTATTCTCAGCAAAATCAAAAAATCTCAGATTTTGTAGGGAACAGAGCATTTTGATTTGCCTGAAGCCAATGTTTCACTTTTAAATTATTTTTTTTTCTTATTATATATACACACACATATATATTCACCTGCGTATATCATATAAAAGACTCATACTCAGGAAAAAAAGCGTTTCCCACTGTTGGAACATGTCACCTTTCTGAAGAATTTTGCTTCCTGAAAAAAAGCTCAGAGTTCCCTCTGGTTTGGCTTAACAGCATTAAAGGTTGTGTTTCCAGGCAGATGGAAAATCTGGCTTACCCACAGCTTCCCCCCTTGTCTCCACATTTAACAGTTCGCTGTTGTGACCACAAGAAAGACGGCCACTAGCAGTAAAACTTTAATCCCCCCCCCCCCCAAGTTGTAATCTTTATATAGCAAATATAATGAGCTTTCTCAGTGACATACAATGTTTAATAGGATTGCATAAGCAAAGTTGTATTTAAATCCACTGAAAATGCAACCCAATTCTCCCAGAGCATGCTCTGGCTATAATTAATGACATATTTCATTAATATTGACTTATCTTTTTTTTTTTTTTTTTGCTTGTAGGCTTGTACCCCACTAACACAAGGACAGCAGAGAAGAAATCTCTTCTATTAAAGAAGCTTTGTTAGGCATTACAGATAACATACGAAGCGTGGCCGTGCTGTTCTCTATTACCCCTCAATTTTATTCTCTAGAAGTTCTTTCAGCAGCTACTTCCAGGCTGTAACCATAGGAGGAGCAGAAAGTATTCTGCCACTGCTGTCAGGCAAGCCAGTGGGGGACGGAAAAGGAAAAAAAATAATTTCAAACGATTTTGCAAAGTGGTCCAAACACTTAGAGGTGGCGAGGTTTCTCTCCTGCCCATCTGTCCACAGCGTGATGCTGTACCAAGGCATCACTAAAACAACATATTTATCCTGTATTACTGCGTATTTCCTGAGCTGTCCTACCTCTCTTATGAGGAGTCACGTTGAATTTAGTTCTCCCGGTTATTTGCCACAAGCATTTGAAGAAATAGTGAGGACACCAACCTGACGGTCGTTTGAACAACCTGCTTAGTTTCATTTGAGGGCAAACAGTGTGCGTGTCGCTTCACACACCCCAAAACCGCAAGTTTTCATGCTAAAGATGGCAATTTTCTGAGCAACTCGGAGCACTGACTCTCTGAAACAGGGAAGGCCTAATTATCTATCCTACTCTTAAATTATAACAATCAAGAGACACTTTTTTACGTCAATGAAATTGCAGTTTCCCGAGGCAACACACAGGCTGACACCCCAACAGACTGCGTCTTCAGGGCAGGCCTCAGGAATGCTGCTTCTAGCTCTGCACTTAACACGAACGTCAGAAAAATTACATGAAGTCGTATCCCCAACCAGTCTCCTGATCCACAACTCACTACAAAATAAGCCTTCAGCCCAAATCTCCGCACCTTTTTGAGATCCTCCCAGCATTAGGGGAGGGATAGGGAAGTGAAGAGGAAAGCGGAAGGAAGAAGGAAACGGCTGCTTTCCCTTCCCAACCTTGCATTTCCTCTGAAAGCTTTGCTCTCCCCTTTACACATGCAGGAAAAACAGGAGCTGCTTTCTTTCTCCCTGTCCTGGAAAAAGAAAGACAAAAAAGCCCCCCCTTCCTTTACTCCTGCAAATATCCCACCCCGTCCCTGCCAGGTTCGCTGGGGAGCTGAAGCCCTGGAGCAGCAGCTTTCACTGGGCTGCAGAGTCCTGCACAGAGATGACCTTCACTCCGAGTGTTTCTTATTTTTAAATCCCATTTGAAGCCCAGTGAACTACTCCAGAGCATAACTAAATGCCCAATAAGCTTTTCACAGAATCAAGCCTTTAGTTTTAAAAATATTTTATGTCTGCAAGACGCTCATTCCAACCTCTGACTGCAGGGGCAAATGATTTGACAGACCATACATACATTAAAAAAAACACAAACTGAAAGGAAACTCAGTAATACCAACCTCCCGAGCTATGACAGCCACTAAATCAGTCCAGTTCCACTGGGGAGCTGGCCATGGGTGGCATTGCCCAATTTCATGACTATTCAGGAGGAGATGTGATGTTATTTCAGTTCACAGACTACAACAATTGGAGAGAAATTCTTAAAAATAAGGGTCACAAATTCAAGGGGCAACTCTGTGTCACATCCCAACATTATGCGCTGTGACAATTTTGCAGGACCGCTTCTTGTTTTTCAAGGAACTTTTACTATTGCCAGTAATTCTGTTATTGTCAAAAATCATTAAGTCATTCAGAGCCAGGTATTTTAATTAGACACTTCATAGCTGGCTTCATACCCCAAAGACAGGATTACGGGCAGCAGCCAGCCCCGCAGCCACTGTAACCCACGCGAGCGGCTGCTGTTGGGACTAGTTTCAGCAAGAGCCGGCGATGAGCTACTCACAGGCACCGCCCCCGGTGTGACCGTAAAACACCATTATGAAACCCGTATTCGTGCAAAACAGGTAATTTTGAAAAAGCTCCAAGATGAATTTTAACATCTCAGTCCAGCAGGAGATGACACGCCATCTCGTGACAGGTTAACAACCTGTCGGGGATTTAACACGCCCCAGAGCAGCCGGCTGGTTTTGCTGAGACAGGCAAGGGTGCCATCGGGTCACGTCCACAGGCGAAAGGCATTTTCGAAACAGGAGGCAATTGCCTTGCAGAAAAAAACCCAGTAATAATAAAAAAATAAAATCAGAAGTCCCTCCTGACTGAGTTCAGTATCACAAATTTCTGGGAGAAGAGGACAAAGGGGTCCCCATATCCACACCCTTCCCACAAATACCACTGGAAGGGTGGGGATGGGAGAACGAAGTTAAACAGTCAGAAGGATGCCTGGTTCCCCTTGCATTTCTCTACACCTCCTCCTATAAACTCAGGAACTGCATTGCTGATCGTCAGGGTGTGTTGCCTTGTTTTCCAGTTTCACATCTACCTCACCCTGGTTCCTGTTAGAGATGTCAGCACAGAGGCAATTCACCAGACAGTCCTACTCCTGGGGAACGCTTCGGTACCAAGGTGCCCGAGCTGCCCCAACCCATCTGTGCTGTACCCACAGCTGCCTCAGAAGCTGCGTCTTCCCAAGATGCAGAGGTCCCAAGGCAGACGCTAAAAGCAACATTGTGATGGGGACAGTTGTTACCACCGCCGTGGTGGTATTCGGCATTTTTCAGAGAGCCTTATCTCCATGAAAAAATATATGCAAGGACTCTACATGTGCATACGGTGCCTCAAGTTTTCATTGCTGATTCTCCGAAAGCAGAAGGCACGAAAGACCTGTGACTCTGTATTACCCATTTAAACAACAAATACAAAGCTAAAACGTATTAAAAATTTATGAATTTCTGTGAATTCTTAAAAGAGTCTTACTTTTGCCTTCTGGTATGTAGGTCTTTAAGGCTGCATCTTTTTAAAGCTGTTTTTGATCTTGAAAGTTAGGAACTTTGTCAAAAAGACAGAATACAAGGAGGTTAGGCTGAGCATCTCCACCTCATCCCAGTAGTCCAGGAACTTTAAAAAGCCTCTATCATACATTGCAAGACTTTGAAGCTGGACTAAGTTCCTCTGCAACAAAGACAGAGAGGAGACATGGGATCCTTTATCAGATGGTGTGATTTAGAAACATTGCTAGTGCTTCCAACCGTCATGAAAAAACATACTAAAAATCTTAAAAACTGCTGCTAAAAATCTTAAAAATCACTAAGCCGTGGCTCACTATCTGTTGTTTGCTCCTCTGTTTCCCCAAGCCAGGAGTGTGATGTGCATGCATATGCTACCTTTCAAACTCGAGGAGTTCTGCTGAAGGCACTTGCATATGCAGGAAGAAAAGAAAAAAATGCGAGTCCCTGAAAACAGATGCAGTGGATCTGGCTCTTCTGCTCCATTCAATCTAAAAAGCTACCTATTTCTGAAAACTGAAAAACCAAAACATGGGGTTATAACAGAGCAGAGTCAGACCTGCATGTTAGCTTAAATCAGCAGATAATTCAGTTTAAGGTGATACTTTGGGTTGTGAAATAAAATGTTGGACTTGTGAGCACATTTGCTTTGGTCAGCCTCTGCTTTTGGGCCAGTAATCCCTTTAATTGCCCCAAATCACGCAGAGGCACCTCCAGGCAGAAAAGTCTTTGCTCTGTAAGCAGTATCAGACAGACAACAAAAAACTTAAACAGAAAACCATCTGGAAAAAATTCTGGCAGCAGCTCATCACATCTCCTTTAAAGACTAAGCATATAAAGGAGAATATAAAGTGTGAAATGCCTTGAAAAAAATCTCAGCGCCCAGTATTCTCCCAGGTTGCTGTAAGTTATATTCAGCTTTTAATATACAAGAACTAAATACACACATTCACTTACAGAAACATCTCAAAAGTGACCACTGAAAGCCCATTGTCTCCAAGATTTTAAAATATACCAGACTAATAACTGGAAAAAAGTCACTAATAGCAATAATTTGATCCGATCCTGCAAAAACTCACCCACTTCAATATTCCTAAGAAAGGTCCTAACTGCATGACTAATGATGCACTTCTGCAGAAACCTCGGCTGATGGGGCTCATGCTCAAATGAAACTACGAAACTGCTCATTTTGACTGTGTTAGGCAATGACTTTATAAGCCGAAGGCAGCAAGTTACCTGGGAGAATAAGACCGAATGTACCTGCAAGTGTTTGCAGGATCAGGCTCTATTTTTATACAGACCTTTTTTCAATGACAAAAGCTGATTTAGAAATACTTGTTTCAAACTAATCACCTCCTTCAAAAGATGCAACTAAATATAGCGCAAGGAGGATTTACTTTAGAACAGCCTGGGGGGGGGGGGTGGGTAAAAACACACAAAACCCTATCTTTTAAAAAGGATTAAGACATATTTAGATGGCACAGACATTAAACGCAGACCTAACAACTCCGATACAGATTTTAAATTATTATTGTGTGAAAAGGCTAACCTTATAATATCACACATCTTAGATCATCTGACTTGTGTGTCTGTCTGCATATTCAGCATCACAGTCCCAAGCTGAATAAACACAGACAGAGAAGAAAGAGATTCTTGTTTCCTGCTAAAGCTTCTTGCATTAAAGAACTGAAAGCAGGGCAAAAGGCCCATTCAGAAATGTGTCACAAAACACTTCACTGCAGACCTAGGAGCTTTGTTGTGAGAGAGGGAAAAAAAACCCAAAAGGATTCTGAACAACAATATTGCCTAATGGGATTATGTACAGACAACAAATTCCCATTTACAACTCCCCTCCCGGGGAGTTGAATGCAAGCTCAAATTTTACCTGTGCCAGTACCAGTTACATCATTTTATGACAGATATTAAGCAAACAGGGTATACACCACAAAGCTGCTACTGATAAAACTTCATCTTCCAAGGAGGATATCAGACAGGCAATTAAAGAAACAATATTCATCCCCAAAACAATACAATTTTATTATCTGTAAATACACGTCTCTGTTTTGGCTTTAAGTAGGAACTCAGGCAGCATACACTTTTGTAGTATATTTTTGGTTACTTAAAGCTTTCAAATTAGATATATAAAGTAGTATCTGAGTAAGTAAGTAATACACAGAAAACAGTATCCTGATGGCAATACTACAACATATGAAGATTAACTGTTTAGCATCCTTTTAAACTTGCTTGTATATAAAAATTTCTCTGTATTTTTCTCTATATTAGCCAGAAGAGGTACAGAGAAAGAGGCCCTAAGACTGAGTATTTCCCCTTCCCAATTCCTTTCCTTGTTTTTGTCTATCGGAACTAATTTTGCACCTAACCACAACAAGTGTACCATGCTTTGAAGGTTTTTAAGAAAAAAAATCAATTGAAAACCAAATTTGGGAATAGAACCACTGCAGTACTAGACAGGAAAAAAACTGTTTTAGCAACCGGAAAAACTTATCCTTGCACGTCGTAAAGGATAAATACAGCTATCAATACAGAATAAACATCCTTGCTTGTACTAATAAGGACAACTATAACGTGGACATACAGCTATTGTTTGAAGTAAAGCACATCTAAAGTCTTCAGTGACAGCTCTAGCCATCCCATCATGCTCCAACAGGCGCTACGCAGCCTCGCAGACCGCAAGAACAATGTCAACAAGAAAAGGGATGGTCAAGTAATCTATGTGCCCGCGGTGAAGCTTTCCGAGCAAGAAGGTGCAAGGAGGCGGCAGTGGCAGCGCAGAGGGGATCGGACCAGGGGTTTGCAGCCGATGCTCAGGTTCTCCCACAGGAGCTGTCGTGGGGCAGCCAGTGGCACTCCCGGCAATAGTAATCGGGATACTCGATCCCGACAGCGGGAAACCAGCTGTACATGTTCAACAAGTAAAATGGGAGATGGAAGTGCTAACAGAGCAGCATTCAGTCACCTGTAACAGAGCTACGAGGAGAACGGGGAAGATTTCCTCTCTTGGGCGGCATCTGTTAACCCCTGTTTGGAAAACAGGAGATTTATACACCTTTATTTTTCCTTTAGAAACAGCATCACCTTACAAAGAATCCGTCCAGCCAAAGAACCAAAAAGGCACTTCTGGCACCGTCTCTCTGACTGTCCAAGCACACACAGCATTTTCCCTCCTTCCCGCAGGTCTCTGCTAAGTGTCGCTGTACGAGACCCATGGCCCCCACAGCAGCAGACAAAACCCCAAATTATACAAAACTTCTATTGTTTTGCTTCTGCCATCCTTTGCCTCCTCAGACCTGAACAACAATAATAAGGCTGCCTAACGTGGAGGGGAGAGGGGAACCACTTTGTGCTTGGATGAGTCAGAGCAGATAGATGTGTTCTCCAAACGCTGCCTGCATCTGGCTGGGGAAAGGGGAGAAGCACAAACGTGCATGTGAGGAGCTGCAGATGGTAGGGCCGCAGGAGGAGCACAACCCCCGGCCTCTGTGCGAAACCCTGTGTGGTTCCTCCTTGCAAATCTCGTGTGGGACCCAACACAAAGGCTCATTTGGTAGCTACTTACACAGAAGTCACAGGCAAAATTTTGCCTTATTGCTTTCGCTGAAAGTGAAATTAGCTATACTTTGTATAAAAGCGGGTTTTTTTCTTTCTTCTAATTAAACAAACGAACCCTCCACCCCAGACCTCACGAACAGAAACCACTACTTCCTCAGCCACTGCATGTTTGCTTCTAAAAACAGCACAGGGCGCGGGTAAAACTGTGTTGGGTATGACATTAGACCTCTGTGTTGATCAGGCTCACAAACTGCCATCAACATGTGATGCAAATTTTGAAATTTTGTTTTTCCTGTTTCACCTTTTCCAATAAACAGACGGGAAAGATGCCTGTTAATGTGAATAACCGTAATAAAAAAAAGTCCATTTTCACAGAACTTACCACGTTACGAAATGAAGATTTAGAAAGCCCACAACTGATCAGTAAAAAGAAAACAGATGCCCAGTGCTATGATTCAACCAGCAAAAAAAATATGCTTCCCCTACAAACTCTTTATAAAGCCCCCAATGGAAAGTCAGTAATTCCCAATGGAAATGACTAGAGAAAAAGCATCTGAATTCATAGGGTCAAACAAAAAGCTTATTAACCTAAGTGGAAGGAAGGGTGTGAGAAATTTAAATTAGCTCAATATGAATCCCTTTGTCCTAGAACAGGGAACTGAGACTCCACGGGCATATCTCCACTGTGTTTGAACGGCGCGAAGCCAGGTGACACAATGCAGGAGCACAGTGCCCGTCCTCCGACGGCTGCCAGGTGTCCAGTCCACAGGTCCAGGCTAGAGCTGGTCTGAACGTCCGTAGCGTGGACATCTGGTCCTCAGCACCAAGCTCCTGGCTCTACCGACCTGCTCCTGCTGGGCCATGCTGCTTGTTGAGACAGACACGGCCCTCCTGGATGGAGAAGGCCCAATTCTCTCACAAAGGCTCCAGATTTAAATAATTTATAGTGCCAGTGGTTCTTGTTTAGCTTTGTTTCAGCACACTGGATGTTTAAACAGCTTGTGCAAAACAAGAAAGAGTGCAGCCCGGTGGGACTGACCATCACCCCACAGCATGGCACAGGCACACTGTGTGAGGAGCTGAGCAAGCCTTTGAGAGGTCTTTTTATTCCGGTTTTGCTTTCGCTCTGAGCTTGTGGAAACAACAGCTTGAAGAGCAATCAGGGAATTACAGTCACATTGCATTAGAAAAGTACAACCTGCACCTTAATTTTCTGCTTCTTATGGCCCACATCCCTCCATGGGCTAAGACACAAAGAACCAGTAGTGCTGTGGCCTCCAAAGTCACATTTCAAGTTTTATAAAGAGCATTTTTGTCCACTTCTATTAATGTGTCAGCACAAAGCAAGCTCTCTGACCCACTGATTAAGCCAGAAGTGTGCTGTTAACTTCAATAAAAGCGGAACCACAATTACAGTCTACAACAACGCCAACCGCTCCCCCAAAAAACGCCAGGGAGGACAAGTATACACGCGGAAGCAGGTCTGGACAGTGTGGTAAGCAAAATTTGTGAAAACCCGTAAAGGAAAAGCACATGCTGTCTTTTCAAAGTGAGATTTCCAAAGGTGCTCGGAGTATTCCTCAAAATGTGTGATTCAGAAGCTCCTTCAAAAATCCCAGCTTGAACTGTTCGACTGCTCTGCTCTCTTTAGCCAAAATAACACAAGACAGACATCTGATTCAGAACAAACACTGCAGAAGTGAAGTCAAGTCTTCATCACCACAACCCTACATCTTGGGAAAGTGGATGTGAGGGTCAAGAGCCTCTCAAAAGCTGCGCTTCTTCTAACATACGTAAATAACACACACACACAAAAAAAAACCCCAAATAAGACCATGTTGAAATATTCCTGGGCATTGTACAAAACAAGAGAACTGCAACAACTGCAAGACAACTGCCAGTTACACGGAAGACCATGCTACCCTCAACTGTTGGCATCACATTCATTTATCCACTAAGATATTCGAGATATGCAATCACTCGACAGATCGGGAATATTAGCTCTGCACCTAAAATAGAAAAGATGGGCCTAATTCTGTTCTCGTTTGTACCTGAACAACCCTGCAATTAATTGAGAGCCCATTCGTTTTCAGATGCCACCACCTTTGCAAACACATAGTGGCTCACGAGGGCTTTTTTGCTCCAGCCCCTTCTCTTCCACCCATCGCATGAATTCCAGTTACAACGCACACCCTTGTGCGGTGCCCTACTGCACAAAACAGTTCATGGGCTTGGTACTTAGTTCATTAAGTGATATGGAGGAGTAAAGCCATGTTGTACAGCACTGAGCACAGCATTGGTACCACACCATAAAAAAAAAATCCTCGCTCCTGCTGCAAGGCTGCATCCTTCCAGTAGAAGGAAGCTTTGTGAGCTCACAAACTCACTGCAAGAAAATACCTGTTTCCATTCACATCATCCACTCAACTTTCACACAGAGCATGAGGATAGCAACAGAGGACACCACCTTGAAAGTGCCTATTTAAGGGTGCTGGCAAATTCATACAATTTGCATTTTTTACTTTTAAATGCATTTGCTCAAACTCTGCTCCCTGTTAACACCCTAGCACTATCTTCGACTTGAATAGCCTTATATCAATAAGGAAACTAATAAACAAATAAGAAACCAATATTTATAATAATATCTTTAAAACAAACAGAAGCAAAAAACCTTGGGCAATGAAGTCTGTTGCTTAAAACAAATGTGCGCAGACACTTGCTATTTGCGAGGCTGCTCGTGAGTTCCACAGTACCTGGAGTGCCTTCTAAAACAGAAGAGCATTTTAGCTTGAGGCAAGTCATGCACACAGAAAAATATGGATTTTACAAATAAATCTCAAAGGTCACGACAGAGGTACTTGACAGTGGCACTTTGTGTTCTGCTGTAAATAATTCTGCCTTTATTAGCTGCCACTTCTTCTGGATTAGGTAATGCTAAAAGATGGCATTCTACAAAACAGTAAACATCACCAATTAAAAATAAAATCCAGTTTTGCATTAAGAAAACAGCCTCATAAAATTAAGGAGGTTCCCAAGATTCACAATGGGTTGAAGATGGGAGGTTACGTCAACTCCATTTTAGAAAACGTAATTATATCTTTGTGTTTTAAAGACCACGCTTCCAAGACTATTAATAGCAGACGGCAAGCTTTCCACGCCTTTTTACATAACTTGCTGCAGCACCTGCGCGACTCACCTACCCAAGCGATTAAACCGTACTTTGCACTGTAGCACCTGAAAGCTGTTTTTCCTCTCTTCCTGTTGCCCCAAAACCACCTCTGTGATTTACAGTCGGAAACAATAGCATTCACTTAAGTAAATTCGGAGAACTATGAAGCTTGCTTGTAAGTACCACGACTGCACAACTCTGCCCACATCCCAGGTATCAAATGGAGTTTTCATTTTCACGTAGCTCTCTGTCACCTAACGAGGACTTCACTCCCTGCTGTGCAAGTCCACCGCACCCCATGGACACGTGGGCAATCCTTCTGTCACCCTGCATTTGCCTGGGTGTAGCTGATTGCAACCTCGACTCAAAAACAAGGAAATTAATCTCCTTTTCTCTTGGATCTGTAGGTACTTACACAAGTGCAGAAGCAACAGGGAGATAAAAGTTTTGTCTGCCGAGGAGTATGACAGATAAAACAGAAGGAATAAGTTGGTGAGTAAAAAAAAAAAAAAAGAGTAAGATGTTTTCAAGACACATTTCAGTCCATAGTTGACATCTAGCTTCTGCTTTATGTTACATCCTTCAGACAGGGTGAGAACAGTGGGGTGGGAAGTGCAGGTTCCTAGCTCACGCCAGTGTGAGCAAGGAGTAACGACAGCTTCTTGAAATGTAGGTACGGACTGTATTTGTGTACACATAAATGTATGTATGTATGTGATCCAAGCAGGCCTGAAGGCAAAGGGCCTTATGTGAAATTCATCTCCTGGTTCCCCTTTCTCCATCCCTACATGTGCTGGGGTTATTGGATGAAACCAGATATCCCTCCAGGTGACACAACGGTCCTCCCTCAATGCCGAAGGCATCCTAGGCCTTTGGAGCGGTGAGGCTCTGCTCTCTCCTCCTCCAGCACCATGCACCCAGGAAACTAAAATTCAGCAGATGTAGTAGGCTGAAGTAGGCTGGTGAAGCTGTGCTGCTTGCACCCTCCGAAGGGCACACCACCACACTGAGGTCATAATCTGCTTCTCTGCTAGCAGCTGCAGCGGGGAACAGGCTGCTCCAGTTCTGTGAGTTATCTCTGTAAAAAGCAACAGCAATAACGTCTGGCCCTTTCATCATGATGGTCTGCCATCTCAGTGGAGACAGGGGACGGAGACCCATGTGGCAGCAAAGACGTAGGGGTTGTTGATGTGCTAGAAAACAGGGAAGTGCCCGAGAACAGTCACATAAAAATTAGGGCTTCTCCCCCCAGAAAGGTGGCAGGATCAATAGCCCAACTAAAGTGCATCTATACAAATGCACAGAGCGTGGGCAACAAACAGGAGGAGCTGGAAGCCATTGTCCAGCACGAAAACTATGATATAGTTGCTATCACGGAAGCATGGTGGGATGACTCGCACAACCGGAGTGATGCACTGGGTGGCTACAAACTCTTCAGAAGGGACAGGCAAGGAAGGAGAGGCGGTGGGGTAGCCCTGTACATCACGGAGTGTTTCTATTGTCTAGAGTTTAACGATGGTGACGATAGGGTTGAGTGTCTGTGGGTAAGAATCGGGGGGAAGGCCAACAAGGCAAATATCATGGTGGGAGTCTGTTACAGACCACCTAGCCAGGATGAGGAGACAGAGGAAATATTCTGTAAGCAGCTGGGAGAAGTCTCACAATCTCTAGTCCTTGTTCTCGTGGGGGACTTCAACTTACCAGATGTCTGCTGGAAATACAATACAGCAGAGAGGAAGCAGTCTGAGAGGTTCCTGGAGCGTGTGGAAGATAACTTCCTGACACAGCTGGTGAGTGAGCCAACTAGGGAAGGTGCCCCGCTGGACACGTTACTTGTGAACAGAGAAGGACTTGTGGGGGATGCGATGGTGGGAGGCTGTCTTGGGCATGGTGATCATGAAATCAGAGTGTTTTCAATACTCAGAGAAGTAAGGAGGGGGGTCAGCAGAACTGCTACCTTGGACTTCTGGAGGGCTGACTTTGGCCTGTTTAGGAGCCTGGTGGACAGAGTCCCTTGGGAGGCAGTCCTGAAAGGCAAAGGAGTCCAGGAAGGCTGGACATTCTTCAAGAAGGAAGTCTTAAAGGCACAGGAGCAGGCTGTCCCCATGTGCCAGAAGACGAGCCGGTGGGGAAGACCACCAGCCTGGCATAACAGAGAGCTTTGGATGGAACTCAGGAAAAAAAAGAGTTTATGACCTCTGGAAGAAGGGGCAGACCACTCAGGAGGACTACAAGGATGTTGTGAGGTTTTGCAGGGACAAAATTAGAAGGGCCAAAGCCCAACTAGAACTTAACCTGGCCTCTGCCATAAAAGGCAGTAAGAAATGTTTCTATAAATACATTAACAACAAAAGAAGGGCTAAGGAGAATCTTCATCCTTTACTGGATGTGGAGGGAAACATAGTGACAAAGGATGAGGAAAAGGCTGAGGTACTTAATGCTTCTTTGCCTCAGTCTTTAGTAGTAAGACCAGTTGTTATCCAGGTACCCAGCCCCCTGTGATGGTAGACGGCAATGGGGAGCAGAATGAAGCCCCCGCCATACAAGGGGAAGTGGTTAGAGGCCTGCTACACCACTCAGACACCCACAAGACTATGGGACACGATGGGATCCACCCAAGATTACTGAGGGAGCTGGTGGAAGTGCTCACCAAGCCACTTTCCACCATCTACCAGCAGTCCTGACTAACTGGGAAGGTCCCAGTGGACTGGAGGTTAGCAAATGTGACGCCCATCTACAAGAAGGGCCAGAAGGAGGATCCAGGGAACTACAGGCCTGTCTGACCTCAGTACCAGGGAAGAATATTGAGCAGACCATCCTGAGCGCCATCACGCGGCATGTACAGGACAACCAGGGATCAGTCCCAGTCAGCATGGGTTTATGAAAGGCAGGTCCTGCTTGACTAACCTGATCTCCTTCTATGACAAGATGACCTGCTTAGGGGACGAGGGAGAGGCTGTGGATGTTGTTTACCTGGGCTTTAGTAAAGCCTTTGACACTGTTCCCCACAGCATCCTCCTGGAGAAACTGACTGCTCATGGCTTGGATGGGCGCACTCTTTGCTGGGTAAAAAACTGGCTGGATGGCCAGGCCCAAAGGGTTGTGGTGAATGGAGTTAAACCCAGTTGGCGGCCGGTCACAAACGGTGTTCCCCAGGGCTCAGTGTTGGGGCCGGTCTTGTTTAATATCTTTATCCATGATCTGGACGAGGGGATCGAGTGCACCCTCAGTAAGTTCGCAGATGACACCAAGTTGGGCGGGAGTGTTGATCTGCTCGAGGGTAGGAAGGCTCTGCAGAAGGGTCTGGACAGGCTGGATCAACGGGCTGAGGCCAATTGGATGAGGTTCAACAAGGCCAAGTGCCGGGTTCTGCACTTGAGTCACAACAACCCCATGCAACGCTACAGGCTTGGGGACGAGTGGAAAGCTGCCTGGCGGAAAAGGACCTGGGGGTGCTGGTTGACAGGCAGCTGAATATGAGCCAGCAGTGTGCCCAGGTGGCCAAGAAGGCCAATGGCATCCTGGCTTGTGTCAGAAATAGTGTGGCCAGCAGGGCTCGGGAAGTGATTGTCCCTCTGCACTCAGCACTGGTGAGGCCACACCTCGAATACTGTGTTCAGTTTTGGGCCCCTCACTACAAGAAGGACATTGAGGTGCTGGAGTGTGTCCAGAGAAGGGCGACAAAGCTGGTGAGGGGTCTGGAGCACAAGTCTTATGAGGAGCGGCTGAGAGAACTGGGGTTGTTCAGCCTGGAGAAGAGGAGGCTGAGGGGAGACCTCATCGCTCTCTACAACTACCTGAAAGGGGGTTGTAGAGAGGTGGGTGTTGGTCTCTTCTCCCAAGTGACAAGTGATAGGACAAGAGGAAATGGCCTCAAGTGGCACCAGGAGAGGTTTAGATTGGATATTGGGAACAACTTCTTCACTGAAAGGGTTGTCAGACACTGGAACAGGCTGCCCAGGGAGGCAGTTGAGTCACCATCCCTGGAGGTATTTAAAACATATGTGGATGAGGCGCTTAAGGACATGGTTTAGTGGTGGACTTAGCAGTATTAGGTTAACGGTTGGACTTGATGATCTTAAAGGCCTTTTCCAACCTGACTGATTCTATGTGATGAAATTAAAATCCATGCCACCATGCCAGCATGTACACCTCCTGTCAAACAGTAAGACAGCTCAGCTCAGGGTCTCTCACCTCCTCCTCTGCCCTTCTGGTATACTAACCTCTGTGTGATCCAACCTTTTTGGAGGGCTGGGACCTCTCCCTGCACTTCCACCCATGGCAGTCCCACCAGAAACAATGATGCTGGGAATGCTGGAGCCTCCTGCATGTTTCCCTATCCACTTTCCTTACTGGGAGTTGCTGACCCTGTACCTGCAGTGGCTCTTTCTTCATCCTGAAATGGGAAAGGAAATGATGCCCCATGGAGGGGAGAGACTCATCACCAGCCTTCCCACTCTGCAGAAGGCACAAGCTCAACTCCAAGGATAGCAACAGCGCCTAGTGGTTGGTACCTGTTGAGGCTGCACTGGCACCACCACTGCATCCCAGTATCACTTCTTGGTTCCTTGTGTCTACACAAAAAAATATGTGCAGATATGTCCTGTACGGTCATGGGTGAGGCCACACAGAGCAGACGGCATGCGGTTGGCTGAAAAAAACAGTTACCTGCAAGCAGGCTACAGACCAAGTGGCACTACTGACTTCTTGGTGCTCAACATCCTACCCAACGCCCAGAGAAAGAGAAAAGCAAGCTGAAGAGCTTCATCCCTCTTCGTTCCATGTGGCTCAGTTCCAGCTGCATGATGTGGTGCAGAAAGAAGTCAGCATAATGTCACCTTACAGATTCCTCCCGTTACACAAAATCAGGGGATTTTTTTTCTTTGCAGGAAAATTTATGCTTCTTTGGAATGCCTTTACCCATAAATTTATGTCCGATTTGCCTTGACAGCATGTAGATTTGAAAACCTAGTCATATATACCTTGGTAATACAATTATCTGTAGAAGCACCAAAATGCAATCCGTTGTTGTCTGAAAAATTATTATAAATAAAGTTCTCTAGCTTTCTATTTTTTAGTCCCACCAATATTATACTGTAAAATCCCTGATATTGTAAAGATTTACTTACTAGCATAACTTTATACACTGGCACTTGATTTAACTGAGTAATTTTATATGTATGTAAATGTACAGTTCAGGTTTTGCAGGATCCTGGGTCAGAAAGGACATAGCTTCCTCTGCCATCCAAGTCAAGCAGGGGAAAACACATTTCAGTTGTGGTGAGTGAATCTTTTTTTCCCAGACCTCAATTTCACAAAATCGCTAGCCTAATCTGTAACAACATGGAGGAAAATACAACTGCTTGCTAAGAACACGTGCTTGTCCTTTCTATTCATATATAGGGTGAAAGGCTTTTTTAAAAAAAAATAATTCCTCTAGAAAGGAAGGTAGCCTTTACTTCATTTTTCATTCACTTCTAAATTTTCCACAATAGAAAACCTTTCTTAGGCAAAAACTCTGAAACGTAGCTGCTAAAAGCAGTGTTGACTTTGAAAGACATCATGAGACCAGAAAATACATTTAGCATTCATGACAGGAAAGCAATTGCTACGAATATAACACAGTAGCCCCTGTAAAGGAACCTCACAGTTCCTTAAATATGTACTCCTCTAAATCTGCATACTGCAGCCTGAAAAGCAAACTCTGAGAGTCCGAAAAGTTTCCCACTGGCACATCGTGTCTTCTCCAACCACCAGTGAAATTTTCTTCTTCTAACCGATTTGCTGAGCTCTTTACCCTAACCTTGCAGCAAACAAAACTTCTGCTAAGCCCTTCTTATGAAATCAAATACCATTCCTTAAATTTCTCAGCGTGTTATTTGCAAACTGCAGGCCAGCAGACAGATACTCTCCATATGCCAAATTATGTAATTTCCATTTTCTAGGAATAATACTTCTTACAGCAAACTGGCAAGGGGGGTTTTAGTTGGGTTATGAAAAGAGCCAGCTCTGTGTCTCGCTGCATCTGCGGCATTGCTAAGCCTGGTATCTGGTAGCAGCTCCACAGCCATCAACAGCAATTCTGGGTGTAGAAGAAAGTGTTTGTCAGAAAGGACTGATTACATCCTTGGAGGTAGTAGCATACGTCCAGAGGTGAATATTGCGGATATTTGCATGGCTCAAATAGAATCTGATTTCCTGTATTTATCATGGGAGAAGTTGGTGTCTACTGAAGTTTCAATGTACAGAAGTCCCAACATGTAAAACCAAACTTCTGCATTTTCAGGTTTGTGAAGACGAACTTTTACATTCATGTAGTGGAGATCTCGCCTGAGAGACTATGAAGAGCTGAAATCAGGGGGAAAATAAAATATCATGATTTGGTTCTGCTTCTCATCTTTACCTCCTATCACACTTGCCACTCTACAGAGCCTCTGGACAGCCCACGTGGTATTTACTTCTTTGAAACGAGGAAGCCACAGAATTACCAGAGGGTTGGGTTTTTTGCCTTTCAGAAAGCACACTTGGGAATCTCGTATTTGTGTTTTAGCTGTTTTGAACTGTTCCAAGCTAAGCTATATCCTCCACCAGAAGAGTTCTCAAAGTCACAGTAATTATAGATTAAAGCATACTTCCTATCCAGAAGCTGTCATCAAACTATGATCTGTCATTATCCTATCTATCTACCATCAGACTCTGTTTTTGTGATGGTCTGGAGGGCTGGTGACTCACATAGTTGCTACCAATCTTCACCATTTCAGGATGCTTGCAGCAGTTTTGTGCAGAGGAAAGCTGTGTAGCAGGCTCCTAAGGAAAAGGGCCAGTCTGTCTGCCTGCACAGGAGCTTTGCCAGTAAAGAAAAGGGTGAAAAGAAAGATCGAGTAATGAAACTGCACCAACCACATAAGCAGACCTGCTGAAATGTCTTGCCCCTCCGCTCTCCTGACGGCTAATGAGGGGTCACTGCATACCAGCTAGGCACCTGCATGGTATAAACACGGACTTGCCAAGGCAGGGTTGGACATAGAAAGCTTTGACTTGGTGGCCAGCAAAGGCAGCCAACACAAACATGACTCTTTATGTGCTACCGGCTCAGGTTTTCTCACACAGGTTAATGAGCACCCACCCAGGCAGAGCCCTCTCACCTGTCCGGCTCTAAGGGTGTCTTACTCTAAAACCAAAACCTGCAGAGTCCTGGGGCTTCGGCAGAGGCAGCTCCCTCTCAGCGTCTGTCCCTCTGTGAAGGTGGCTAATTAATTCCCTAGTAGTCATGAACACTACGTTCTGTCCCAGCTGCTCTCCAGAACTGACAGTAAAGGGTTTTTTTCCTTGTCTGATGAGTATTACTTTTTTTATCTGCCAGAGATGCTTGCTAAGTAGTATAAGAGCCTAAAACATGCCAGAGCAAACTTCTGTGGGATTTGTTTTTAAAAGCTTTGTGTATTAAGGGAACAAGGACGATGCATCTATGCTGTCCATCTGTCTGTGCATCGTCATATTGCAGTGAGTTCTGAACCACCGGTCAAATTCCAACTACCAGCTGGAAGATGACCACGTTTCCACGAGTTTCAAAGGAAGCAACAGCGGGAGGCACAAACCTGTGCCCTGAACAAGGGAAAAGGCAGGCAGAGACCAACAGTGATGGATGACGGTCAGTGTGATGTGGGGCTGGCCATGCTCGGCACAGGCACAGCTCAGAAAGGCCACTGGCAGTCAGTGACCGCTCCTGCACAGCTTGAAGTGACTGTGAGGACCCAGCCTCTCAGCACACTCATGCTAAAGGACATGGGTGCACTCAGTGTCCCCCACAGGGCTCCAGGAGGACCCTGCAAGCTGTGTGCATGGGGACTTGCAAGCCCTTTGTCAGGGGGGTCAGCCCTTGAGTCAAAGACTTACACAGGGCCTGTAGCACTGAGAACAGGCCACGAGGGACCCCCGCCCCCCCGCCACAAGAGATGCAGCAGGACACTGGTGCAATCAGTGAAACAGCCCTTGTTACCCGAGTCTTAACCCTGTTGTTGAACGTCCCCTCTTCAGGGTGGCACAGGAAGGCCATTTAGCCTCCTGAAGTGACAGCTGAAGTCAATAAGCATCCCCTTCTTCAGAGACAGCAACCATCAGTGGTATACAAGGTCACACACCTATGAAAAGACTTAGTTCAGCATGTGCACTTCCCATTCACTTCTCAGACCATTAAATTGCTGTTTTCACGCTATTCTTGTATACAGCATTCTGAAACTCAGGCTGCCTGAAGGGCTTTAGGTTCAGTGAATAGCGGATGCTCCATCAGACACAAAAGGTCCGATGTGCTTCCAGCATCTCACAAGCCTACTCCTGATGCTGGGATGACCCCGCAGGGTGGATGGTGCCTCCAATTCTTTGTTTTGCTCCTCTTTCAGGACTCTGCCTGTAAGACACTTGTTTCGGAGAGACTCTTCTTTTGTCTCCGGCATGTTCAGTTTGGAAGCATCTTCTGTGGTGGGCTGAGCCTGCACTGCCTGCCCGCCCAAGGCCATGGAGGACCGGGCTCTGACCTCACAGTCCTCCACCGCGAAACTAAACAGTGGGATTCAGCTCCTCAGCAACATCCTGGAGGCTTCCTCCAGCACCAACAACGCATCGCACTTTGTGAGCCCTACAAAAGCCAGGCAAGTCAACCATTCCAGCATCCATCCCCCTCCACTGGGTCTCTCCGGAAGATGATAGTGAGGCCATACACAGCTCTGTATTTTCTAATGGGTAGAAACAAATTGAATCTTCACAAGCTTTACTAATCATAAATTAATTTTAGAATTAGTCAGGAAATGAGATTTGTCTTGTAGGTCAATAAATCCTGAAGATAAATCTGTTTAGACCACGATAACTTCAATGTCCTTTTGAGTGGACCTCCCCCCCAGCAATTACTCAGCACATACTCCTCTCTGCTTCCTTCCCAGCACCAGCTGCTCCCAGAAGAATTCTCCTGCCCATCTGCCTTCAAGCCTGACACAGCAACACAGACAAATGCAACTGTAAGTGATGTTCAAACTCCAAATCCAGTCACTGATTTGCTTCCTTAGCAAAAAAAAAACCCACCACAAAAAAGCATGTGCTTGTTTCTAACCACCCAGCCCACTGGAAAAGGCCTTATGTAGAAAAGGAAACTTCACGTATGGAAACAGCAGTGTTTTTCCCAAAGAAAACTACGGCAACAAGAATTCTAGGCATATACAAAAACAAGCATCTGGGATGATCACCTCATCTACAGGATCTGAGATTATTTTAAACCAGCGTTGCTGAAATCTTGTTCCACAGAGCTCCTCACTAATTTAAGATGAAGCTATTCAAATAAATTGTAATTTGACATGAAGGAAAACCTGGCAGAACCTGGCCCTAGTTTCCAGTAGCCTCGTGTCCTCAGCCACCCATTCACCACAACACTGAAACAAACTCCTTCAGCGCCAGACAGGAGCCTTTGGCATCAACAAGGCGACTTCTGAACAAGCGTTTTTTTTTCCCGTTTACGTGTAATTACATACTAGCCTCCGAACAACTAGAAGCTCCATGTTCTTTTTTTGTATCATTTCTTTCTTGTGAATACACAGAGAGCACAAACCCAAACCACATTAATGATAACCTTGTTAAATATAAACTAGTATGCAATTATACAAACTGCTAACACAAACAAAAAAGCCAGGAAACTCTGATTATATGTTCACAACGGTTTCTGAAAACTAAATAAAAACAACAACATAAGGCAGCCTGTCTTGTCTGATACTGTAATAGAAAATGGTTTCACGTTACAACATAACTTACATGTCTCGGCACAGAGGACTGGTCTGTCAAACAGTGCATCTAACTCAATTTCAAGCCCGCTGCAAGGAGAGCAGAAGGGTGGGAGGAGAGACAGTAGATGCACACACGAACTACAAAAAAAATCTCTGACTTTCCTCTCTGCTTCTCTGCATCCTCCTTCAGGTGAGCTAATGCCTGTCTCTGGGCAGTTGCTGTGATTCCCACCCTGACGCGCCAAGAAGGGCAGGCCATGTGCTGGGCATTTGGCTCCTTCCTCTCCATTAAGAGAGCAGTAGAAGGTCTGCTCGACCCTCCGTCCCTGGGCTGGCACCAGCCCTGTGCATGCCTGCAATTTGTCTTCTGTGCAGCTAAGAGTGAACCCAGCAATTGGAGCTCCTACCACATCTTTTCATTGAGATGAGGAGGAGGAGCAGACGCTCGATTCAACCTCTGTGGTTTGCAGCTGTCCATTCCTGATGTTTAAAAATATATACCTTTTCCAGAACCGAAACAGATCTATTGAAGGCAGGCCAAAGTCTGACCCAGGCTGCACATGTGCAGCGTCACGGCAGTCAGCAAAGCCAGGGGCATAACCCAGAGCTCTCCTGCACCAGCCGTAAGCAAGTGCTACAATAGAGACCCTCACACTTGTCACCGGAGTTATGCAAGGTCTCCACCAGTGTTGAATCTAGCTGTGATGAAAACAAAAAAGAATGAGAAAACCAACACTTTCCTTATATCTTACACCACAAGAAAATATACAGCACAAAGGAGGGCTGTTATAGGGCTGGAGGAGCACCTTGACAAGGTGTCATTAGGTGATTTCCCTTGCCATGGACTTGGGCTATCCATGCAGCCTGTTTGCATGCTAGCAGCACAGCTGAACTTGCATGATGCTGGATTTCTAGGTTGTAAACAAAAACAGTAATTGCCTTTCCCTCTTAAACTCCACACTGTTCTAATGTAACAAAAAAAAGCATTGATTGTGGAAGGAGGAATTCAGAGAGTGGCAAACAGGGGCAAGAGAAAACAATGATGGGCAGAGGGATGAAGTGATACAGGTGAGATCTGAGCATCCTTCCCAGAACGGAGCACAGGATCAAAGCATGCAAGAAAGCAAAACCAAGGAGGATCCTTGGGAATCCAGAAAGATGACACAGGAATCCTGCATGAAAAATAAACTCACTACCTGCAAGGCCAAGGAGAAACCAGTCTCTTGAACACTAAGAGGCTACCGCCAAGTGCACTATCACCAACAAGTAAAAAAAGTTCAAGAGTAGAAAAGCAATTCCCAAATCACGGCCTGTGGGTCACTCCTAACTCGCAAGGCCATGGGCAGCAGTGTGCAGAACCATGTCACAGACTAAAATGCACAAGCGTGTGTGTGTCGTGTTGCTGTGCCACTAACGCACAGTCCAATTAGAGGGTTGTCCCTGCAGGAAATGTTTTGAGAGACACATGACTGGCAGAAGATGGGTGGTAACCCACCAGCAGGCACTTTACTTGGGAAGGTGGGGCTCCCTAGCACAGCACCTGAAAAGGGGCTCAGAAAAGCCACCAATACAATCCAGATGCAAGAAAAAAACCCAACAAACAATCAATGGTGAGGCACACAGCTAAGACAACTTTCTCCTGGAATACCTCCAATTTCTCCAAGCTGGTTGGTTTTGAAAGGAATTTTTCTACAGCAATCTATGCTCAATTACACTTATAAACCCTTGCAATAATATGTGACTCAAACTCTACCTATTTGTCCAAGGGAGAAACAAGAAGGGAGTATGGCAAATGGAGAATGTGGGAGTGGTGACCGATGTGGGCTTGGGGAGCGCAGTCATTTCCTCCAGCTTCTTCCCTGGTTCTCCCCCCCCTCCCCCAGCCTTTGATATAAGTGAAGGAAGATGATTTTGTAGCCATGGAGCAATTAATCCATACGCATTTGCACATTTTTACATGAGTGCACCTTCTTAGCCAAAAGTCTCAGCTTTTCAAGCAGGTGAGATTATTCCTTTGGGAATTAAAAGGCTAAAGAGTACCCAGCAGCAAGGAACAACCCAGAGGAACATGAAGTGCTTGTAGATAAAGAGCTTATTTAGGGAGGTAGTGAGATGCTGCTCACACCGTGTGCTTACACTGTAATCCGTGGACATCGATGGGAAGATTTCCTTCCCCTTTGTGGGCTACAGATCTGGCTACAGTGTACTTGGCTCAGGGCTGGTTCCCAGCCTGCTGCCTATAAGACAGGCAGCACGGCGGGCTGAACCCGCCACCAGCCGTGAGAAAGGGGTGACAGCTGCTCCGGAGCTGTGCTCGGCTGCAGCAAGGGACGGCGGCTGTGCAGCCGGTCGCCTGCATTGCTTAGCAGGAGCGAAACTTTCAGCCACTCGCGCCCGGGCGTGAACGGCCGCTGCCGCCCAGGAGGCTTGGGCACCTCTGCAGAGCTGCCCCTGCACGCTCGCACGTCCCCGCCGGTGCCGCTGCTCCCCCCGGCCAGGCGGCAGCCGAGCGCCCAGGCGCCCGCCCGGCCCCGCGGCTAACGGGCCTCCCCACGGCTGCCCCCCGCCGCCCGGCGGCCCCCCGCCGCCCGGCTGCCGTGCCCGCCCTTCCCGCGGGGCGAGCCCATCGCCCGCGCATCCCGCGCCTCATCCCCGCATCCCGCGCATCCATCATCCCCGCGGCGCGGCTTACCGGGACCGCTGCAGCTCGAAGGCGGCGGCGGGGCCGGGCTGCCCCAGCTCCCCGCTGCTGCCGGCGGGGCCCTGGGGGCTGGCGCGGCCGAAGGGCGCCGGCAGCACCCCCGCCGTGAAGGAGTTGAGGCGGCCGCGGCTGCCCGCCGCCGCGGCGCCCAGGAAGGCGGCGGCCGGCACCTGCACCGCGGCGAAGGCGTCCTCCTCCTCTTCCTCCTCCTCCTGGGCCAGGGGGGGCTCGGCGGGCGCCGCCGGGGGGCTGCCCAGCCGCGGCGGCGGCGGCGGCGGCGGGGCCTGGCGCGGCCTGGCGGCGGGGCCGTCGTTGCCCGGCGGCGGGGGCCGCCCGTCGAGGGAGATGCTGGTGAGGAAGGAGAGCGCGGCCTGCCTGCGGCGGGGGTCGCTGCGCGCCGGCGGTGGCTGCGGCGGCCCCTTCCTGGGGCAGGGCTCCGGCGGCGGCAGGGGCCCGGCGGCGGGACTGCCGGGGCTGGCGGCGGTGGCGGCCGCCGCCATTGTCGGCCGGCTCCCCCTCCCCTCCCCTCCCCGCTGGCCGGGCGCTGCCTCTCGCTGCCTGCCCCTTAGGCGGGAGGGCGGCGGCGGGGCATGGGTGCCGTCGGCCCGCCGGGATGCATGGGGGTGGCGCGGGGGTGCCCTCCGCCCGGCCGCGCCGCACCGCGCTGCCCCGGGCCCCCGCCGCCTGCCCGCTCCGTATTTATAGGTGCAGCCGCGCCGCCGAGCGCCCTGTGCAATAACACGGCAATCACGTGTGGGAAACGGGGAGCTGGAGGAAAACAAAAGCCCGGCCAGCAGCCCGGAGGAGGAGGAGGGAGAAGGGTGGGTCTCGGCGAGCTCCCTCCTTTCAACCTCTCTTTTTTTTTTTTTTTTCCCTTTCACCCCCTTCCCTCCTCCTCCTCCTCCTCCTCCTCTTCTGTTTCCCTTCCTGGATGCGTGGGGGCGGGCGGGAGCCGTGGAAGGTGGAGTCAGTCCCCGTAGTACACGGCACATGGCCCTCGGAGGCTGGCACCAGCACCGCTGGACCCGGGTGCTGCGGCTCGGCCCGGCCCGGCCGGGCCCGCCCGCGGCTGCTGGAGCGGCACCGGGCTGCAGCCGTGCCGTGGCAAGCGGCGCGGGTGCTGCTCCGCGGTTTTCCCCAGTGCCCCGGGGCAGGCGCTGGCGCCCCGGCAGGCGGGAGGGGAGAGGCGGAGGCGGAGGGGCGGGGGGGCAGCCCCCGGGGATGCGCTTGGCTGCCGGCGGCGCGTCCGCCGGTGCGGCAAGCCTGGCCTGCCCCAGCTCGCACAGGCGGCGTGCTGCAGTGTAAGGCGCGTGTGCGTGTGTGTGCGTGCGCGCCTGTGTGTGTAAGTAAAGTCTCACGAGTTCCCTAAACAGTTACAGCAACCCCCTCCCCAACCCTTCCCTCTCACCTGCACCAGAGAAAGTGCAGGTATTTAGTTTGCCCTCTCCTATGTAGCCCAAGCCCCAGAATTTGAGTATTGCCTGTCTTCCCCAAAGTGATGGCTGTTGTGCAGCTGACTGCAGGTCTGCACGCTCCCTTCTCCTGCAGCTGTGGCCGGGGAGGACGAGTGGCCTGTCCCACCTCAGCACAAAGCTCCTTCATTTCTTCATTACTTTGTTTTGATCAACTCGACCGTGGTGCAAGTGTTCTTGTCCTGTGGTGATAATTTCACCAACAGCTTATGTAAGGGTTGGATAACAGATACAAACAGCAGAACATATGGCTGTTGCAAGAGAGTGACATGTGCCTTCTTCATACAGCATTACAATGACTTGTACTATATTCCAGTTATAGTTGGTGGAGGATTTACAGTTATCCCAAACTGGCATAAATACTGTAGTGGCCCCCACAATTTTATCAGAAGTTTGCTAATTTGATAAAAAACTGAGGTTGTTCAGTTGGAGAGGGGGACCTATTCTCTTGTTGGAGGAAGCTATAGACCCAGGTTTGTGTTCCTCTCAAAATTGACCTTTTGAGCATTCAGTGACTTTAGAATTGAACTCTGTGACTTGGAATGATTTCTGAAAGCTTGGCCTTTACTGACACTGAGTGCCACAAAACCTGAACTTTAAGGAGCCAAGTCCCTAGGGTGGGCTCCTTACATGGTAAGAATGCTGCATCCTGAGCAGGAAGTGCTGAGCAAGGGAAGGGGAAATGATGGAGGAAAGGGATGTTTCCCAGATCCCACCTTCTTAGAGAGGTAAGTGCTATTTTGAGATAGGCACTCTCATTTCAGACTGCTCTCTTGAGGTTTAAGCTGATACTTGTCTTTCCTAACAGAGGGCACTGGTGTGCCTCTCTATGTGGCACATTAGGGATGGATCATTTGGATGGCAAGTGGATCGGCCTGAGTGCTAGACTTACCTCCTCAAAGAAGAGCCCATCTGGCATCTCCCACATGCTGGGAGGATGCTCTGTAGCCCTGTGGTTGCAAAGTGTCCTTCAAACTTCTGTTTCAGAGAGGAAGTCTGAGGCATTGCAGATCTGTTGCCTTCCTTTGATGGGGCAGGTAATGCCCGTTTCTGACCATAGGCCCCATCCCTGCAGTGGGAACCAGCGGGCTGGCTGGTGTTGGGGCAACGATGCACTCGGCTCCCGTGGAGGAGCTCCATGCTCCTTTTGAGACAGTGCCGCTCTTAAAAGAATTCAGAACTTTTTGGAGGAGGGCTTCTGGGCTCCAGAGAAGTGTCACAGCTCTGTAGCCTGATGGTCAGTGTGTTCCCTGGATGCTGACCTCTGGTCCAAGCACTACTACTAGATGGTTGATAGGTCACGAAACTCAGGCCTCCCACATTACAGCCGAGTAAGGTATACACTGGGATTATTTTTTTCCTCTTGCATTTCTGAGGGGAAGCAGCCACAGTGTTTATTTTTTTCTTTGGAGCTCAAAAGCTTGCTATGGCAACCGTGTCCTGGAGCATATTTTCCAAATCCAGCCTCTCACGAGAGATAGGTCTGTGAAAGAGAACCACCACCAAAATGCCAGGTGGGGTTCCAGAGGTTTGTCTAACCTGGGACAATTTTTATGAGTGTGGAAGTGTGCACTCCTTTCACAAAATTACTCTTGTGATAGGATAAATCATGCTCTGTTGCAAGCATTATTTTTAATGGAGCCACAACCTCTGCTCTAGAGCTCCTCTAGAGCTGTCCCAGAGGAAAGCGTTACCCCCCCTTGTCCACTCTTGTGTCCAGATGCTTTTTGGCACCTGATTTTTACAGTACTGTCTCTGAGATCAGGAATGCTCATGTGAATGGTTGAGCTTATCGAACCTCCTTGCATCAAAATTAGAGGCGTCGGGATAAACTGTAGGTCTTTGCTAGCCTGGCTTATTCAGCTGAGCTCACTTTGTCACCCAGCGCAACCTTTGCAAAATGCATGTCTGTGCTCACCAGCCTAAATACCTCAGTGGACCTAAACTGATGCCCGTGGTCTAACACACACAGGCCCCTCTGGGGGTACTGCGTGTGCACAGACTGCCTTTTCCAAAAATCACATTGAAGGTGTGTTAAAACATCCCTTCCACTGCACGTGAGAATAAAGCCATTTGAGAAAGCCACATACAAGAAGAAGTGCATGACTTTTTCAGTCTGAAGTGAAGCTATTTTTGATAGCAAGTGGGGTACCGCAATACAAAGATAATTGTCACGTTAGAAATACCAAGTTCTGTAGACCTGTTTATACATTTAGTAGTAAGTTTAAATGAACGTGCACAGCCTAAGGTGAATGTTTCTTTCCAGTTACTTATGTCCTTTTGATCTGTGCTTAGCAAAACTATAGATAATTACATGTGCTATAGTAGTTCTGCCTGCTGGAGGATATGTGGAAATGTTAAACAAATTGACTTTGCCGGTTGAAACTTTTTTCTTTGATGGGGAACCAGTGGTTGACTAGAGGAAATAGCGAAGTTGAAAGGAAAACCGAAAAGACATATTCTGGAAGCTTGCTTCTGTGACTGTGTTTTCAATCATTTCCCTCTCCGAATTCTCTTCCAACCAACCAGCTCTACCCAAGTGCAAGTAAATGTTTTTATTTCAGAGGTCACAGGCTTATGTAAGTGGTTGGATGACAAGTAGTAATAGGAGTGGGAGAGCATGATGGCTTTTTCACCCAGTGCACCAAGCTGGGAGAGACGCTCATCAGTTGTGGGTGTTCGGAGACAACATGGAATTTGGGGGGCTGGTCAACACAGGTGAGTGGGTTTAAAGAGCTTGAGGAGGGTGGAGGGAGTTTAGATGAAAATGAAAGCTCAGCAATTGACCAGTCTGAGAAGTAATATCGTAGAAATGGTGCCTCTGTGCACCTGCCTTCAGAGGAAAGTTAATCCAAGTGTGGAAGCCTCACGTTGTCTTGGTTTTCCTGCAACTAGAGGGCAACATGAGGGCAGTCCTGCTGCAATGCAAGCGTGAGGCCGGCAGGACAAGAAGAGCCAGTCTGAAAGGCCCTTGGGCTAAAGCTGGGCTCCTGTGCGGCTTGCCAAGCCAAGCTTAAAAATATCTTTGCAGGTGAATCAAAAACTTCACCTCGAATTTGAGTTAGAGGCAAGATTTTTATTATACCGAGAGTTAACTCTGCAGAAATAACCGGTCCTGAGTCACCAGGCCAGTTCTTGAGTGGCCTCAGCATAGGGCTTGCCTGCTTTAGTGACAAAACCAAGTTTCTTATTGTCACTGATACTTGTTAGAGCTGCAGAACTGAGGCAACTAGTGGAAGAAAAAGTAAATGCAATTGTCTCTTGTAATTTTGACAAGCTTGTTTTCTGACTGTCCGGATCAATCAGGTGACGCTGTTACGCAAAGCTCAGCAAAGATGTAATCTGGAGATAATGCTTCTGTGCTCCTGTGGTTGAGAACAGAGATCGTTATTACTGGTGGCCATAGATAGCACTTTCAAATCCCAAGAGTCAGGCAGGTTTCCTGTAGCCTGTGAGCAGTTTTGCTGTGCAAGACTTTGGAGAAACAAGAAATGTGCGATCTTTATAAACGCTTTTTTCTTTTCTTCCCAGAGTCCCTTTTTGGAAGAGAATTGCACTTCAAAAGAGGAAAGCAGTTGTAACATTGGAGAAAGACTTGGAATATGAATTTAATAAGCCTTCTGCTTAGAAGGAGTGTCTGGCAGCAAAAAAGTAGAGGGAGTTTGAACACATTTCACTGAGAGCCATAGTTAAGAATGGAAATTGCATAAAGACAGTACAAATTCTTTACAAAAGACTAATACTGCGTCTGGATAGCAAGGCCTGTTTTGGTGCCAGGCCCTAACCTTCAGCCTGTTGTAAATTTAGACTGATTCTCAGAAATACTAAGTACTTATGCTTCCTATTGGTGATTTTTCAGGAGCCTGAGTGTTTTACTTGTTGAGGACCGGCTTTGCTAATTGAAACGTAAAAGCTTGACACTAGCATGAGCGTCACCTTGTTTGAAGAGCAGTATTGCTTGGATAGGTGCAGGTCCACACTTGTCTCTCTATGAAGAACCTAACTTTGTCTGCTTGCATCGTTCCAGGGTAGGTGCCAACATTACCAAGTTAACGTAAAACCAAATTCACATATGGCAGTGGGAAAGTGGGAGAGATTTGTCAGTGCCTAACATCATGGTCATGTGTGACTGCGGGGCAGGACGTGCAGAAGCAAATGCCCTCAGCGAAGATGAAACGGTGTCTCTGCAGATCAGCTGAGGTGTGGATGGTCAGGGCACCCAACCTGCTGCTTATTTTCGATTGTCAGAGGTGTGGCGTGTGTGGTGTTTGTGTGTGCATTGAAAGGTTCCTGAGATCTTCTAGTAAGCTAGTAGTGCACATACGGGCAGTAGAGCCAATTTGATAGTCGTTTGTCTCTTGGAGAAATGAGGGCAGTCTAGTTAAGTGGTCAAAACTGGCATCTGTATCATTACTCCAACTTACAGTACCTTTAGGTGGGTCTGGTGGCTACAGCCATTTATTAAGAATACTTAACATTTTCCATTGCTAGATGCATGCTAGATCCAATTCAGGCCAAACATTTCTTGGAAAACTTTGGTCGAAATGGTCAGCTCCAAGGGCAAGACCAAGAAAAACACATTGCTTCGCTCACATTAGAAATTCTTGTGACCTTTCCTTTGAAATACCCCAGCATCCCTGCACCAAGAGAAGAATTCAGGAGGTGGGCTTCTGTCTTTGAGGTGGGGCTGGGGAGGGAGGAGGGGGTGCCCTTCCTGTCAAAATCCACCCACCTTTGTCCAATTTTAAGCCTTTGAATCATAGCTCACCTATGCTAGCTAGGGACTTATTCCCCCCTAGCAGCTAAAACTGCCAGTGAGGATATGTCTTCATGGAGCAAACCTTAGCCTTCCGCATTTGCTGAACCGTCTGAGCACATGCAGTCCCCAGACCTAGAGGAGCGCTGGGAGGGATGTTCCCAGCTGTTCTGGGGCACGGTGGAGGCAGCTGCCAGACCACGGGTGCAGAGCGGGCAAGTGGAGCAGAGGAGGGAGCAGCCTGTTTGGATGTGGAGAGGGAAGGAGCTGCAGGAGGAAAAGATACCATCCTCGGGTTGATGCATACACACGGAGGGGGGGGCTGAGGGCTTGCACATCCAACCTGAATTCCTCCTCACTTTTTTTTTGCATGCTGGAATTTTTAAAATTCCTCATTCAGCTTAAGCTGGCTTTGAGGTTTTTTGTTGTTGCTGTCATTTGTTCACTCTACATACTACTGGATCCCTTAAAGACTCACACTGAAATGGAAGCTCTGTTTTACTGGGTGCTGCTAAAATGCTCCCCTATGCCTCAGTGAGCTTGCAGGATAACTAGACAAAACAAGGAAGGTGGCCATGTCGGAACTGCAACTGGAATGCGGCCGTTGCTGGCTCCTACTGGAGTGATGAAGTGGGAACAGGGCCACATAGCTCCTCCCTCCCTTGAAAAACAAAAACTGTGGGCATTTGTACAGAAATCAACCCTTGTCTCTGTTTGTCCTTGTCTTGCTGCAGTTTTCTTCTGTGAAATCACAATTATTTCTCTTTGCAGTATCATAATAAGTTAACGTAGGCATGAGGTTCAAAATGGAGTAGTCTTCACTGAAACGAGGAGTGGGCAAATGTCCTGTCTGCCTGGAAATCTCCTTAAGCAGCGGTGTAAATAAAAAGCAACTTGTAACTGCAGTAGAACAGAACGACTGGTCACTAAAAAGAGCTTTTTTTAAGGTTTTCATTAAGTGATAGCTGTGATTTATCCTGTTCTTTACCATTTTGAGACAATTTGAATCAAGTACAGAATCACTGGACATTAAGGTTTCAGAGGGAAGCCTGGAAGAACATCCGTCTTCATCACAGCATCTGTTAATTTTTAATCACCTCTGGATAATTTTAGAACAGGCTGCAGGTTTCTGAAACATTCATGTGAGCAAGTCCTTCAGTTTCCTGGCTGCCGAGGGTAGGAAAATCCTCCAGTTCACGGGACAGTCAGACTGAGGAGCTGGGTGAGAGTGAAAACGCTGTTGACACCTTCTCAGACACAGTCTTCAATGAGTAAAAACATTAAATAAATAGCATCTGAAGTTCCTGGAGGGACGTGCTGGTGGAGTGTTTCACTTCAGAGACTCTCCTATGAGTTCAGCTTGACTGGAAATGTTTACTATCCAAGAAAATGAAAAAAAAGTTCAAAGGATTTTTTTTTTCTCCTCTTGAAAATGTTAAATTCAAGGAGTGTGACTCCAAGGGGAACGAAGGAGGCAAACGGAAAACTTTTTGGCGGTGGGAGCTGGAGTTTTGCGTTCAGCTCAGTGGCCTTTTTTGGTCTGCGTGCAACATGATCTCCCATGAGCGCCACGCTCAGTTCACTCTGAAACTTCAGGGAAGGTTTCAGAGACGTTTTAACTTCAGGAGATCCTCAGTGGGTAGTGCTCATCACAGGCCGGTGTGGAAAGCAGGCAACCAGAGGGGACAAATAAAACCTGCGCCTGCACCCTTCTGTCCTGTCACCTCGGGCCACCTGCATGGGGGTCCAGGGGGTCTGCAGCCACTTCTCCTTGCCCCCAGGAGGGGGCACGGGTCCTGCCTGGATCCTCCAAGCGGTACTCCCAGGTAAGTATTTGCTACCAGCAAATTTCCAGCATAATAAAACCCAGCCAGGTCAGCTCTGCCTCTGTCCCAGGGCAGCCAGAAAAACTGGCACAAGCAACTGAGCTGCTGAAAAGGAAGGTGAAATGGTGGCGACCTTGGTGGCGGGGAGATACGGGGCCAGCCTCAGCTGCGGGCTGAGTGGGAGGATGATGGTGGGCAGCTTGTCTCCCCAAAAACCTCTGAGCTGCCAAAGGCTGTGCACCTCTGGTGCTGGCATGTGCCCAGCCAGGGGGGTCTCATCACAGGCTGGATCAGGTCACGGGCTTCGCACCACAGCCCTCCGGAGGTCTTTCATGGCACCCTGCAGCCCTGGGCTGCCGCCACGGTGCTCACGTGGGGCTGCTGCCTGCACTTCCCAAATCCTCCTTCTTGCCTCCGTACTGGGAAGGGAGGGAGTCCAGCCCCCGGCTCAAGGAACAGCAAATTCACCTGCAGAGGAATGGCCGTGGATGCCCCAGCTCTGCGCTGGGGTCCACCAAGGCAGCTGGCTGCCTATGGGGCAGGGGACAGCTGGCTGCCATCGGGGGGAAACCAGCAGCTCAACCCCAGCCCGAGTAACTGTAACGTGCCACATGCACGTCTCACGTAATCCGATAGAAATTAAAGCTGCTAAAAATTGGTCTAAACAGGATGCATTTCTCCTCTGAACGTTTTGGCAGGAAAGTTTTGTAAGCAGCAAATGGAAATGACATAAATGGAAAGGCGATGCCCTGGCAAGACAGATCCAAAGTCTTCTGCTGTCTCTGCTCAAATTGAATAGCACCTCAGTGAAATAATCTTCATGTTGAGATCAATGAGGCTGTTTAAGTAAATGAAGCATTCAAGTGTAGAAGAAAGTAAGGGAAGAGAGATGACATTCAAATCAAAAGACTAAAATTCAAGCCTCCTTGAGCCCCAAGGAAAGGATAAATCCATTAAGCTGTGAAGAAGTAAGTGATGGAAAGAGTCTGTCAGATCCATTCTAAGATATATTACAAAATAAAACTTACTTAGGGGCCAGAAAGCAAACTGAAAGAAATGGCAATGTAGCAGGAGGGAGCACATCTCCTAGCATGGCATTTGGTACATATTCAGTGCCTTTGCAGGTCTTTCTGTTGGGAAGCTTGACACACCAGTGTTTCCTTCTTCCAAAGTGAAGGGTTAAGTTTAGTTCTAATTTACTGCAACTAAATCTTCCAAAGTTTAGTTATAATTTACTGGAATGTCTTTGGAGGGGGCTGGATTTTGTGCCAGTCCCTCAGGAAAAAAAGGAAATGTTCAGATACACCCCAAAAGGAATTAACAAGATTTTGGATGTGTGTGTATATATATATATATATGAATGTTTGTGTGTGTGCATATATATATATATTTATATATATATATTTCACTTTGCCCTGCGGGGATGTAATTCCAACTAGATATAATAGGACATAATACATATCCTCAAACTAGAGCAGGAGAACGAATACATAGCAGAATTATTCTGTTACATTTTGGAAATGTTTTAGCCGTCTCCATGATGCCAGCGTGACTGTGTTCCTATGGGAACAGGCTGCCTCAAAGAAGAGGCTTCTATAGCAAGAGTAGGTGAATCCTGGCTAAAAACTTGGGGTTTAGCACAAAACTAAATATTCTATAAATATCAATTATTCTGCAATATCCTGATTAAATTCACTCATTTTCAAAACTAATTGAAAGAGTTCTATTCTACTCTGCCAATGAGGCAAGATGCAATCACCCACATTCAAGCCATCGTTAGGACTAACTAGTAGATCCTCAGTAGTAAAAGCTTGTTCGCACCCTCTTTGGAACCATGTTGTTAGAGATGCACTCTAATGATGCACTCTAATGATGATACCCCTTTTGAAAAGCACCATACTGCAGGGGTAATCCCATAGGCTTTAATGGGACTACTGCTGGATTAAAGTACTATTCTTTGTGAGGGAGCATATTAGAATCTGGCTTGATTTAATGTTTGCCCTAAATGCATATCTGCTCTGAAAAACAAGGTCTTGTGTTGTATATTGTAAGAGTCTTCTGTTGCCTTAATGTTGACTTGCAGCAGGAACAATGCTTACAGGAGAAAACCCTGGAACTTCAAAGATCTGTCAAATATGTCTTGAAAGAAGGGCTTCTGGGGAAGAAAAGCGTTGATCTGACCAGTTGGCCAGAGACCAGAGTGATTGCTGCAGCTAGCCCCATACTTCTTTGAATCAATATTCTGAGTGTTCATTCCCTGAACTGAAGCTGATCAAATGTATCTGTGCCTTATTTTTAACTCCAAGCTGTTAAAATTGCCAGCAAAGTAGCCATTATGCCCATAAGTGATATGAAAGAGACAGAACTTAACATGCAGTTCTTTGCCAGCAGGTCATGAATGAACAGACTGGAAGTTATGGGGAGGCTGGGACTCAAAATTTCAAGGCAAGCTTCTAAGTTGGGGGAAACACACAGTTAAATGGAGTCAGATGTGCTGTACATCAAGGGCAGAGATGTAAATGAAGCCTCAAGCGTGGTCTCATTGTGTCCCATCCGGTACTACGAATCCAGAAATACCAGTTTTCTAGTGGAAAGAAATGAACCAAGGATGTCAGAGTTGCATCTTCCAGTCCTGGTCTTACCCTTCCTGTAACTGCTGCTGAAACTTCTCTAGTGCTGTTCTCAGTTGGTCTATGTCTTGTCCCTGCTGGCGTGGTCCTGGCTTCACTCGCTGATGCTCTAGTGCAGTACAACTGCTTTTGCACCTTGCTTGAGGTGCAGAGGGTGGCCAGAGTGATACATCCACCTGCTGAAGGCACAGGGACCTTGTGTGTGCCAGTTCCCCTGTCATCCTTAGGGCAGACGATAGTGAGATGACCCTAGGAAGAAATCCTATAGGTGCTAAGACAGCAGATTTCAGACACCAGTAAAAACCTCCAAGAAAAGGTGTTGAGAAACTTGAAGCACATTTCAGGAGAGATCTGCTGCCTGCACTGGATTATGTGGTACTGGTGTTATGGGTCATCTCAGCATCTCACAAGGGGCCACAAGGTCCCACCTCCCTGTGGATTTTCACCTGAGTGAGTGTTTATTTTTGGGGGCAGAAAGCATGTTTGTGAGAAAAAGGAGTGAAGAGGAACAGACTGTAAAGGTTTGAAAATTGCAGAACTTCACTTAGTGTTGAGATTCCTCTTTCTAATCTCAAGAAATGTCCTGATTTAGATTTCCTATGGCTCTGAACAGCAATGACATGCTGCTACCACTCCCTGTTTTTGTTCTTAAGAAGGTACAGGAATTTTAAACTGACTGACACCTAAGCAGCATTTCAGTGGACTGAATATAATATCTGATAATACATCATGAAGCATACTGTGCCCTTGGAAACAACCTTCTGCGGTTTCTGTCTTACAGCTCACAGGAGAACCACACAGTGAAAACATGGGTGTGTTAATCCTTTGTAGGCTTGATAAGATGTGAATTTGTTTGAATAACCATCTGCTGGTCTTGAGCCTTTAGTATTTGCTTGCCAACCAGAACAAGGTAGGTGAGGGATATGTTGCTTTTATTGCTCGGTACGATGCATACCTGGACTGCAGAGAGAAGCAGGAGGATGATGGCCCATAAAGGTAAGAGGATGACGAATGCACTTGTACCAGAACTTCAAATACTCTAATTCAGTATGCAATTGTTTCCAAAGTGGATATTTTTAAAGGGCATCAAACCAAGTAATTTTAGGCCAAATATGTGGCTATTTAAGGAAATACATTACAGAGCATTAAGAGCGACTCCCATGAAACATCATTTTCATTATGCCCGAATCTGTGCAGTTTTGCCCCAATTCAGAGCCAGAGGACAGCATGCAGTGATGCAGGACACTAACACTCCGTGCCAAACAGTCTGAGCTCTGAAAAGGGACTGATCACATTCAGAGAGGGTCTGTCTTTTCCCTCTCCCATTTGAATATTCCCTTGCAAGTGTTACAAAATGTAAATGCGATAGCCTTGTGTGAGTGAAACCTAGAAAGAGCAACTCCGTCTGTGTGAAGCGTGCCAGCCCTGTTCACCATTCACAGGATAAAGCCGGTTTCATGCTAGGGTGCCCTGCTTTGTATAGGGAGTTTCCTCTCCCCAAACGACAGCGACATGGGTCAGCATTGCCCTGAGGGCGAGTGTTTTTAGGAGGGAGGAGGTGTGCAGGTGGAAGAGAAATTTGCAAGTGAAGTTTGCAGGAGAAGCAGGACTGCTTTTTCCTGTGAATGCACCAGGATGGTGCTACGCCAAGTCCCCTTGGCATGGAGTTTGCTGGTTTCCCACCTACCATATAGACAAAGAGCCTTTCCCCTGGATGTGGTCCCTGAGATGGGCAGTGCTCCCTGCTCATCCCTCTGCCCTCCTGCAGCATCTCCTCTGGAAGCAGTGTGGCCCTGCATGCACAGCGGATGATTTCAGCAGGCTGTTTGAAGTCCATCAAAGTGATCTTTAATACAGTGTGATGGACTTAGAGGCTTTTTTCTTTTGCATTAGCTGCAGAAGGAATAAAGCACATTGGATGCAGGACATGGCAATGCTTTGTCTTATGTTGGAGCATGGGGCTTCGGCAGGACAGACTGCCAGAGGAACATCATCTCTGCCCTCACTCTTTCTGGCCAGGGCTGGTGGAGCTGTTTTTCCAGTGAATTTCCAGCTAGGGTATTAAAATAAACTTCTTCCCCAAAGCTTTCTGCCTTGAAGCAGCCACCCTGCCTCTATATTTGCCTTCTTTCTATAGATGTCTGTGCTGTTGAATGGGGCTCACTTCTCCCAGGCTATCCCCTGTGCAGCTGAAATTACCCCCCATGCAATCTTAGAGAGCACTAATACCTCACTATAGTCACACAAACCCACTATTTTAAGGACTTAGAGACATCCTGACCCCGTGAGTTATCTGAATGCCACCCATCAACTATATCACAACCTGAAGTGAACTGGACATTGTGCTGTGCCTTGCGCGTATTTTGTCATTAAGTCACTAGGCAAGAGGGTTGGGGTTTGTCTGTTTTTTTGTGTTTTAATCATCATTATTTGCAGCCAAATTCTAAAGTCCATGGTTAGGGCCCCTACAGGCAAATTTCCTTTAACTCTTGGGGGGGGGGGGTGGGGGGGTGGGGGGGGTGGGCGCGAAACTGAGTCATGACCTTATGATCTGAACATAAGCAAACAATCTGTTGTGGTGAACTCATGGCAGGATAAAAAAAAAAAAAAAAAGATGATTCAAGGCAACAATATCCTCAACCTGAGATCATCATTTTCACGAAGGCAGGGGGTAACAGCTGTCTGTTCATCAGAGGATTATATCCTCACGCTGTTACGGCCGTGACCCTAAATAAAACCTCTAATGCCAGCGCAGCGGCGTGGCTGGGGAATGCAGCGATGTCAGGAATAAATCCCTCCCTTCTGCTTTGGGGAGGTTTCTGTGGACAGGGTTGTCTTTCTGGAGCCTTAACTAAACTATTTTTCCCGATAGGTCCAGAATGTGGAGATTCAAATAATCTTCCTCCTACCACAGATCCCTTTCTAAAATCATAGGTGAGGGGTCCCTGTCCTGCTGAAAATGTAATTTAAAGGCGTATACAAATACAGTGTTTAATTCCAAGATTTTCCTGTGTTTTGATTAAAAACCTGCTGGATTCTGAAGCTTAGGTTGTGCTACATTTAAAAACACATGTCCATCCAAGAGCACAACATGAATGAATACGAGCATTAAATTCTGCTGACCATTCACTTACAAATTTTTCCACTGCATGTAATTCCAGGACAAATATTGATTGAATAATCTCCATGCGTGTGAAGTGCGGCCTGACACCCAGAGCGACCTTCCTCTTCCGTGTCTAATCACCAGAGATAGCTGTAAGCTTCCTTTTGTATCAAAAATCTTGTTTTATAACCCAGCTCCCCTGCTCTTTGGAACCTGAGTTTCTCAGTTTGTTTGTTCAGCCAGTTGAGGTCTGCTGGGATATTTCTCTGTTTGATTTGCTTGTTAGCTTTGTCGCTGGCTGAAATGGCCCAGGGCTGGTTTGTTCAAGGCCTTTTTTTTTCTGGAAGAGTTGGTGGAGGGTTTTGTTCTCCACAAGTCGGCCGGCATCACTGCGTGTGAGGTTTGCCTCGCTGCCTGCTGCTCGTCCGCCCGGGTGGGCGGCATGGTGTGCATGCACACGTGCTGGCACCGAGCATCTGCTGGGTCTCCGATGGGGTTTATCTGATGGGCCTCCCTTTTTATTTATAAAAGCACCAGCTGATATTTTTAGATGCTGATTTTTTGGGATGCAAGGCAATGACAGCTTTTCTTACAGAGATGCTGAGCCCCTGGGGCAGATGGAGAGGGGAGGGGGTCAGGGCTGGTGTTTGTTAAGGGATGGCTCAGCCAAAGCTGGGGAAATGGAGGGTGCAGCAGAGCAAAGGAGTTTGGATGAGATGCTCTCTCTTAGGGATGTCCTTTGTTACAGGGAAAGAAGAAAAATATTATGATTGACCTTATAATTGCTTTTCACAAATGCGGAGCGCAGCACATGGACTCCTATAGAGCCCACAGCCTCCCTGGAGGCTTCCCACAGGAAAGCTGGGGGAGCGCCCAGGCCCCTGGGCACACTTCTCTGTACCCAGCCACCCTCTACATCCTGGGGACATGTGCTAGGAGCTACGGTGGTGGGAGCCAGGGCCTGGATTTATTCGTCTGTTGTTCGTGCCCTCACTGAAACTACTAATGGCCGGGTCTCCAGCTCACAGCAAGGACACGCGCATTTGTGGAGCGCACATTGCTCCCTTCTAGCCTAGGAAACACTATTATTTCTTCTCATGTTAACTAAAAATATTCATATAGGTTTCTCCTGAAATTATGATTCTTATTTCTATATATAAATATATATATGAAAATAAACACACACACACACTATATATATCTCAATAAATATATATACACACATAGCCCTGCCCTCCCCTTTCCTTCTCTTCTAACAGGCTGAGCAGTTCCAGTGAGAAGACAGTAACTTTCCATCACAAATGCTTTTCCTGTGACTGGTTTTGTTTTCTAAGCCTGCCACATGAAAATAGACATAATATTTTCATTTTGGTTGTCTATAAATAAATAGAAATTTGACTTCCAGAATGTGTAACTAGAGCAAATCAAGTTGTTTTAGGATTACTACCTTTTAAAAAAAATATTTTAACGATTTACATGCAGATAAACCCCCACTTTAAAAAGTACTGTGACGATGAACTGAAATTTTTGTTACACAGCGGTTACTTATAGCAGCTTTCATTTTGGGTTGGTATTTGCTCCATTAGATATTCATACCTCAAACCAATATGCTCACATCTTTTTGTTACATTCTCTTAAAGACATGATTAAAACCAAATCTTAGTCTTCATAGATCACAGAATCACAGAATCACTACGGTTGGAAAAGACAACCACCACACAACAACAACAAGGCACAACACACCAAAAACCAACCCACCCAACACCACACAGCACCATGTCCATCAAGCTACATCCCACAATGCCACATCCACACGCTCCTTGAATACCTCCAGGGAGGGTGACTCTACCACCTCCCTGGGCAGTCTATTCCAATGTTTCACTACTCTCTCGGTAAAGAACTTTTTCCTAATATCTAGCCTGAACCTCCCCTGGCGCAACTTGAGGCCATTTCCTCTATTTCTGTCACTCGTCACTTGGGAGAAGAGACCAACACCCACCTCTCTGCAACCTCCTTTCAGGTAGTTGTAGAGAGCGATGAGGTCTCCCCTCAGCCTCCTCTTCTCCAGGCTAAACAACCCCAGCTCCCTCAGCCGCTCCTCATCAGACTTGTGTTCCAGACCCCTCACCAGCTTCGTCGCCCTTCTCTGGACACACTCCAGCACCTCAATGTCTTTCTTGTAGTGAGGGGCCCAAAACTGAACACAGGATTCGAGGTGCGGCCTCACCAGCGCCGAGTACAGAGGCACGATCACCTCCCTACTCCTGCTGGCCACACTATTTCTGATACAGTCCAGGATGCCGTTGGCCTTCTTGGCCACCTGGGCACACTGCTGGCTCATCTTCAGCCGGCTGTCAAGCAACACCCCCAGGTCCTTTTCTGCGGGGCAGCTTTCCAGCCACTCCTCCCCAAGCCTGTAGCGTTGCCTGGGGTTGTTGTGGCCGAAGTGTAGAAGATGTAAGCCTGTGTCTGAAGCCATGCACGTGCTGGGGATAAAGAGCCATAAGAAGCCCTCTTCCTCCCCTGCCTGCCCTAACCCAGCCAGTAAAGGCTCGTGCGCAGACTTCAACTGCCAGCAGAGCTTCCCTGGGGATTGCATCTTCCTCCTCCTCCTCGGCGTAATGGCAGAAGATTGCTTTCCCTGGGGATTTTTCATGGAGACAGTCTATGCTTTTAATGTTAACTGAGCCAGCAGAAAGCAGCAGTGCCCCAAGCGTAGTGCTGGCAGTGTAGTCTGCAGGGAGAAAAGCACCTCTCTTCTTCACTGCTGAACCCCACCGTGCCTCCTGAGATCATACTGAGACCTCCAGGTGGGTCACAAGTCAACGTGGACACCGTCAACTTCTGCTGGCCAGCCTGCTCCTTCTCCTTGGTTTCACGTTGCTGCTGCGTGTACAGCTCAGTCCCCCTGCTTGATGAAGATGGGACCTAAAGTAAGACCTACGAGGGAATTAACATCACCTGAGATTTGGATTTTGCCTGCCGTGAGCAAGCATTGGTAACGCAGCCCCACAGCACAGAGGCAATCTGAACACAGTCTGAAAGGAAAAAATGGAAATATTTCCTTTAATGCCCAGCACAGGGGTACCGTTACTGACTGGGAGCTTTAGCCGGCTCTGAGCTGGGACCCTTTGGCAGGGTGGCAGGACGCTCCTGACCCTCCATGTTGGGGCACGTGAGACAGCGCTCTCCCACAGAGATGTTTTGCTCATTAGTACTTCCACTGGGATATCTGCTTATTTCACATAGGAACAAGCCTCCCCCCTCCGTGGAGGGTGTGAGTAAGCTGTATGTCCAGATGATAGTCCAGGCATAACATCTGGTGCAGGAAATCTCCGAACTCTAAGAAGCTGGGGTGTTGTGCCGTGGGAAGAATGACTTGCTATACTTTACCTGTGTCTTTTTCTATACTCTTTCTTTGAGTCACAGCTGTGATTTAGTGGACCTCTGCTCCTACTAGGTGTGCTGTTCTTCCTGTGGCTATCTTTTAGACATACAGACCAAGCCTTGAAGCTGCCTTTCGATTTGAAAATTTCAGTACGGGGAAAGGGGAGCTTTGTCAGGATCTGGCCCTCAGTGAGGAGGATTGTCCATGCAGCATGCACAAACGCTCAGTGCGCTGACGTGGAACAGGTAGTGCCAGACCATTTTGCATTTGAGTCACTGTATTGACCTCTCACTTTGACTGTCATGTTTCACCGTTTGTTTCCCTGGTACATGCTTTGGAAATCCATGCTCCAGAAATGTCTACCTGCTGAGTGAGCAGGCTGAATATTAGGTGGAGGCTAGAGAGGTCTTTGCTCTTTTTCTTAAGACATGCAGGGTCAGAGGGTGTGGTGGGTTGACCCTGATGGGATGCCAGGTGCCCACCAAAGCTGTTCTATCACTCCCCCTCCTCAGCTGGACAGGGGAGAGGAAATGTAATGGAAAACTCATGGGTTGAGACAAGGACAGGGAGAGATCATTCACCAATTACCATCATGGGCAAAACAGACTTGACTTGGGGAAATTAATTTATTACCAATCAAATCAGAGTAGGGTAATAAGAAATAAAACCAAATCTTAAAAACACCTTCCTCCCACCCTTCCCTTCTTCCCGGGCTCAACTTCCCTCCCGAATTTTCTACCTCCTCCCTGCCAGCGGCGCAGGGGGATGGGGAATGGGGGTTGCAGTTAGTTCATCACATGTTGTCTCTGCCGCTCCTTCCTCCTCAGGGGGAGGACTGCTCTCACTCTTCCCCTGCTCCAGCATGGGGTTCTTCCCATGGGAGACAGTCCTCCACGAACTTCTCCAACATGAATCCTTCCCACGGGCTGCAGTTCTTTGTGAACTGCTCCAGTGTGGGTCCCTTCCACGGGGTGCAGTCCTTCAGGAACAGACTGCTCCAGCGTGGGTCCCCCATGGGGTCACAAGTCCTGCCAGCAAACCTGCTCCAGCGTGGGCTCCTCTCTCCACGGGTCCACAGGTCCTGCCAGGAGCCTGCTCTGCTGCAGGCTTCTCACAAGGTCACAGCCTCCTTCGGGCACCCACCTGCTCGGGCATGGGGTCCTCTGCAGGCTGCGGGTGGATATCTGCTCCACCGTGGACCTCCATGGGCTGCAGGGGACAGCCTGCCTCACCATGGTCTTCACCACGGGCTGCAGGGGAATCTCTGCTCCGGCATCTGGAGCCTCTCCTCCCCCTCCTTCTTCACTGACCTTGGGGTCTGCAGAGTTGTTTCTCTCACATATTCTTATTCCTCTCTCCTGCTGCAATTGCGCAGTTTTTCCCCCCCCTTCTTAAATATGTTATCACAGAGGCACGACCACTGTCGCTGATGGGCTCGGCCTTGGCCAGCAGCAGGTCTGTCTTGGAGCCGGCTGGCATTGGCTCTATAGGACATAGGGGAAGCTTCTAGCAGCTTCTCACAAAAGCCACCCTGTAGCCCCCCCACTACCAAAACCTTGCCACGCAAACCCAATGCAGAGGGTTTTGCAGCTCAAGCGTAGACGACGCTATGCACATCTGCCTTCACCCAGCTGTTTCAGTCACTTTAGAGTTTCTTTGCCACATAGTATGGAACTGGTGAGATGTAGGATCAGGCTTCCTTCTAGACAGCTGAATTTGAAAACCCATCTCAGTCTCCTTTAGACCAAGGGTTAAGCCACTCTTCTCATGTGCCTCTCTGAGCCCACTCACCATCACCAAAGTGTGCATTTTTTGCACTGCTACCAAAAACGGCTGCTTCTCCCTATCTCCTCTCTTCTTTAAGGCCCCTTATTGAGACAATGGGGGATGCTCGTTGCCACACACTGTCAAGTTTTCAGTGCTGTTAAACCTTGTGACAAGGAATCAGTGGTTTAGGGCAGGGATGCCTGCTTTGTCAACTCCAATTTCCCCACCCATCTAATCCTTCTCGGACCTGCAACTTCACCCAATGGAGGAGGCTGCAGCATAGAAGGGGTAGCAGGAGTCCTGTGCACTTTCTCCTACGTTGGTCTCCTTGGAAGCTACATGTGCCCCTCTGCCTCTGTACAGCACCTTCCCCCCTTCCCTCCCCTGTCTCCTGTGACTCACTGACCCCATGTTCATGGTGGCTCTGCTGTCTCAAGGAACTTACCCAAGGAGAGGGAACTGCAAGTTGTGAGCACAGGGAGAGGCAAGGGACCTTGGGTCTTTTCCCTTCCCCCAGCCCTGGAGAAGAAAGATCATGCAAGGTAGAAATGCTCTGGCTTTAGAGAGGAGACTGGGGATACAGGCACAAGCCAGGGAGAGGGGTGTCTTGGAAAAAGGACCACACTAAGCTGTGCAACATGCTGCAGAATGGGACACAAGATTTGCAAGGGAAGTCACACAGTGGTAACGGCACCTGGTGGTCACGGCACCTGGCAGTAAAGTTCTGGCCTGGGAATGCTTCTATACCATACTCCGTGGAGCTGGTGCATTATCCACTGTTCCTATATTAGGACTTTTAAATTAGTATGTTCCTCCAAGTTTTAATATTTTTCTTATCACGAGGCTGTTGGGTGGAATTAAATCCTAACTCACATCTATCTGGGAGCTGAAAATGTCAGTGGGGGCTGAAAAGTGGTCTCTGCTGAGGGACCATCATGTTGAGATGTGCTCCGCACTCCTGCTGAGGCAGAGGATGTTCCTACTTTGCTGTAGCAATGGTCACACCTGCACATGGGTGGTGGATGTCAGCACAGTGTGATGCAGATGGGGACAGATGCCTGTCCCCCTCCCACAGGCGGGACCCCAACTGAGTGAGCTTTCTGCCTATTGAAGCACTTGCAGGAGCACAGCTTGGAGAGAAGCAAACGGGAGATGACAATACAGAGAAAAAGAGGAGGCCCAGTGATATTGGCTGCCCAGCTTGCAAACATCACCAGGTAAACCCAACCTTGTCCCCAAGGACACCTCCAAAGCAAGCGGCTGGAACTGACATGTTTATTGCCTCCTTTTTATTTTTATTTTTTTTTTCCTATCACTCTGTCATGGAAAGCATTAGAAATGCTTTTCTAAAACCCAGGAAGCATTTATTTTTTTTCTCACCCTTTTCCTCAACCTAGGGCTGCAACCGAAGCCTTCAGCCCAGGACCGTGTCACAGCCCCAGCTGTGCGTGCATCTTGTGTGACAGGACTGCCTCCTATCAATGCATGGCTTAAAAAGGTTACTTTAAAAAGCTACTTTGCAGGGGAGAGTGAGAGTGTTGACCAGCTATTCACACTTAGCGATGCTTGCAAAGTGAAACAGAATCACAGAATCACAGAATCACTACGGTTGGAAAAGACCTGTAAGATCATCAAGTCCAACCTGAAAAAAAAAAAAAAAAAAAAAAGAAAAAAAAAAGAAGGGAAACAAAAAAAAAGCCAACCACCACACAACAACAACAAGGCACAACACACCAAAAACCAACCCACCCAACACCACACAGCACCATGTCCATCAAGCTACATCCCACAATGCCACATCCACACGCTCCTTGAATACCTCCAGGGACGGTGACTCTACCACCTCCCTGGGCAGCCTATTCCAATGTTTCACTACTCTCTCAGTAAAGAACTTTTTCCTAATATCTAGCCTGAACCTCCCCTGGCGCAACTTGAGGCCATTTCCTCTTGTCCTGTCACTAGTCACTTGGCAGAAGAGACCAACACCCACCTCTCTGCAACCCCCTTTCAGGTAGTTGTAGAGAGCGATAAGGTCTCCCCTCAGCCTCCTCTTCTCCAGGCTAAACAACCCCAGCTCCCTCAGCCGCTCCTCATCAGACTTGTGTTCCAGACCCCTCACCAGCTTCGTCGCCCTTCTCTGGACACGCTCCAGCACCTCAATGTCTTTCTTGTAGTGAGGGGCCCAAAACTGAACACAGTATTCGAGGTGCGGCCTCACCAGCGCCGAGTACAGAGGCACGATCACCTCCCTGCTCCTGCTGGCCACACTGTTTCTGATACAGGCCAGGATGCCGTTGGCCTTCTTGGCCACCTGGGCACACTGCTGGCTCATATTCAGCCGGGTGTTGATCAACACCCCCAGGTCCTTTTCTGCGGGGCAGCTTTCCAGCCACTCTTCCCCAAGCCTGTAGCGTTGCCTGGGGTTGTTGTGGCCGAAGTGTAGAACCCAGCACTTGGCCTTCATCCGGTTGGCCTCAGCCCATCGATCCAGCCTGTCCAGATCCCTCTGCAGAGCCTTCCTACCCTCGAGCAGATCAACACTCCCGCCCAACTTGGTGTCATCTGCAAACTTGCCGAGGGAGCACTCTATCCCCTCATCCAGATCATCAATAAAGACATTAAACAAGACCGGTCCCAAAACTGAGCCCTGGGGGACTCCACTTGTGACCGGCCGCCAGCTGGATTTCACCCCATTCACTACAACTCTCTGGGCTCGGCCATCCAGCCAGTTTTTTACCCAGCGAAGAGTGTACCTGTCTAATCCACGATTCGCCAGCTTCTCCAGGAGAATACTGTGGGGAACAGTGTCAAAGGCTTTGCTGAAGTCCAGGTAGACAACATCCACAGCCTTTCCCTCACCCACTAGGCGGGTCACCTGGTCATAGAAGGAGATCAGGTTGGTCAAGCAGGACCTGCCTTTCATGAACCCGTGCTGGCTGGGCCTGATCCCTTGGGTATCCTGCACGTGTCCCGTGATCGCCCTCAAGATAAGCGTCTCCAAAAACCTTCTTGCTTGGGACCAAAAGGCAGACAAGTGAACAAGGCTGACCTGATTCCACTGCGTCTTTTGTTTTCCTGGTGCAAGGACTCGAGGCATCACCTGTGAAGTTTGCCATCTCTGGTCAGTTGGGCAGTGGATCAGTTGTTCCAAGCAGCATCATAGCCAAGCAGCCAGTCATCCTGGCGTGTGCTGAGGCAACGTTTCCACCTGATATCATGTCTCAGGAATTTTAAAGGGAATTTTAAAGGATCTCAGGAATTTTAAAGGATCTCAGGAATTTTAAAGGGTTTGAAAGCTTTCCATCACTCTGTTTTTGCAAGAAGGTTTTTCCTGTGCTTGTTTATGATTTTGATGCTCGGAGCAAACAGATGCTTGTTTAGAAACAGGTCAGAATTCCCAGGCTTGTAGGAAATACTCTCTGCTTTATTTTGCACTGTTTAGTACCTGAAACTAAGCACACAAACTGTCCCCATGAATAATCTGAGCCGTTCCCCCATTCAGGGCACTTCTTGCTCACACTGAGAGCTCTCTCGCAGCATAAGCGGTAGGAGACCATCTGTGCATGAGCTGGAGAAACTTATGTAAATATTGCTGCTTTGGGGCTGTTATTTAGAAGGTGCTGGGCTAAATGATTTATTAGTGTGCTCAGCGCTGACACTGAGAGGGTTCTTCTCAGGTTGGCTTTTATCACTCACACCTCGTTATGGGGTCTCGCTTACTGGAAAATTCCTAGTAACTGGATAGTGGGAGAGACCTGCAGGCCCAGGTCATGTAGCTGATGATCTTGTGCTCGAAGCTGTGTAATCCCTCGCAGCATGAGAGAATGAAACCCACAGGCACGGCCATCCTGGAAGCACGGCCCTGCACTAGTGAAATCTGATGGGAGAAGCTGCAGCCTCTGCACTAGTTGAAGCTCAAAGTTTCTCCCTCCGTAGTTTCTTTCTCTTATTTTTGCAGAGAGGCTGAGTTAGAGGTCCCAGTGCAGCAGTCAGAAATTATTTCCCCTGTACAGATCCCTGAGCAGCCACCAGCAGAGACCAGGCGGACCCCATGTGTGTGTAAGCCTTTCCTGTTTGAGGAAAATCCTTCATTTACAAACCCCAATAATCTAAAACTCTTTTAATATCAGACTTTAGGTCACTCACTCATCCCCACTGCTTTCAGCAAAGCAGAGCCCCGGACATGGGGACTCCGTTTTGATGTTCATCAGGCTTTATTTGTTGGGCGTTGCTGGATCCAGCAGCCCAACAGGCGAGGATGGCCTGTACCAGGCTGAGCACGAATTCCCAACAGGCACACACACAAAAAACCTGTATACATGTGGCCACACAGCACAACCCAGAAAACACAGCACTCACACAAGCAGCACAAACAGCCTTACTCCTGTCCCCCTCTGTGTCTGATCAGGTTGAAGGTCAGTCGGTGGGAAATACAAACACATACCGTGTGGACAGCAGCTGTCCTCATACGTGCAGTCTACCCAGTAGCTGCTGGCACCTGGGGGGCACACAAGCCCCTGAGGGCCCCAGCCCCACTCCAGGCACCGGCACACAGACTCCCTTGTGTGTACACACACACACAGAGGCTATGGACCCCTCCAGTAACCAGTCATGGACACCAGTCTACCCAGTGGCTGGACGCGGATGCTCTCATCTGCCTTTGCACAGACACACACACACATGCACGCGCAGACGTGTCTCTCAGTGGACCCCGGACCCCACAGTCCCCCCCCCGCTGTTGTTCTGGACGCCCTGGCCCTGCCAGTAGTGAACTCCTCCAGCTGTCTCACAGGCAGGGACACACACACATCTGGCCCGGGCTTATCTCCGCTTTGATACCTGGCTCCCAAGCCACATATCCCACTTGCCTGCCGGCAACAATAGGGAACCCCCTACCCAGGGAAGTGGTTAGAAATGGAGTTTAATGAGCAGACAGGACAGATGGCAGCGATGAGACGCAGACAAGCGTACTGACCAGCTGCTGTTGACGTGCATTGGCCTCATTTATCCCCTAATTTGCCCACACTCATTATTCCCCAAACCACCATGATCCCTCCCTTTCACCGCTTTTGGTTCCTCCCCATAACATCCTATAAGTCTGTGCAATCCCAAGATGCTGTTCCCCTGCGTCCCGTAACATGCCACCCCACCTCAGCCTGTGAGATGCTCGGGAGAGCCTCTCCTGTTGTCTCACCCTGATGGATGTCACCTCCAGCCCATGGGGCTAAGGGTCCCCTGGGACTAGCCCTGCAAGGGGCAGGGAGGGACTCATGTCCCCAGTGAGGTTATTAGGGTCTCCCCACCTGCTGTCATGCCTCCACGCTCCTCTGCGGGAGGAGGGTGAGCCTTTTGTCACAAAACTTAACAACACTAGGTCTGACGTATGGAAAACTTTATGCCCTCCCAGGTTATTTTGAAAGCTTTGCTTAAATAAAAGCAGAAATTTGTACAATTATTTGATTGTAGGGGCTGGAGCTTTAGCAATGCAACAATTGTGGTCTTGGCAGTGAGATCATGACCCTCAAAAGCATTGCAGCAGTGAACATGGAAAAGTGGGATGCTCTGAAAACACAATCAAAATATCTAAACGCACACACGTTAAGTAACGAAAGAGAAAGAGTTCAGAAGGGCTGTCAGTAGGCCAGGAAAATTCTGGAATTTCATGTGTTGCAAATTCATCAAACCTCCTTGATATAAAGTTACATGCAGGCCACTTCTAAGCAATAAATGAGTCTCTATTATCCCAAAGCCTTAAAAATTTGAATAGGCTAGTGAGTGGGCAGTTTGGAAATCCTCCCTGGAAAATTCTCCCCTTCAGCATCAGCCGTGGCCAAGGAACGTCAGGTCTTTTATGTTGTAGCTTTTTTTACCTTTCAAAAGAATGAGAGATGTGTAGAGCAGCAGATATTCTGCTTGAGGTCTGCAGGGACAGCATTCACAGACATAATCACATTATTTTATTTTTCTACACTCTGTTCCCAATATTTTTCCACTTGCATGATTCATTCTTGGTTAGTATATAGCATAAATATATAAAAAAGGTGCAGTTCCCTCTGCCAGAAAAAGAGGCGACTGAGATTTAAAATGCGATAAGCCAATTTGAAATATTTGGTTCAACAGCCACCAGTTGTACGACGGCTCAAGGAAAGCCACCAGAGTAGGTTAATCCAGATTGGTGAGTTTTGAAAGTGGCTGTAGAATAGGCCAGGATCTGACAAAAGGGTCTTGGCCATACTTATGTTAACATGCTTCTCAAACTCTGGGGAAACAGAGTATTTTCACACAAAACTCCCTCCACATGGGGTGCCCTCTGCCAGTGCCCCAACCTACAGCCAAGCTTTTTGCAATGGGATGTGAATGACAGGGCCTTGCTTTCTAATTGCTGAACTCCATCACGTTTCAGAGCACCTTGAGTCTCTTGCCCTTTGAAAGAAGATCCCCTTTTGAAAACATTTCAAGTAAGTCTGAACTGAAAGCCTGAATCCAGAATTGTGAGAGAGATGGGAAATAGCTGAGGAAAGTATTTTACCACAAGGAATGCAGATGATGGCCCTTGGCAGGCAAGCATTAGTTTTGTTCCTGAAAAGGTATGTACATCTAGGACTTGGCAGATTAAAGCAGGGTGCTACCTCTAGGTAGCAAATTAGAGTGGCAGAGAGAAGAAGTGTTTTGTTTTTGGGAGACTCCTGCGAGTCTCGTAACTGTACGTTGAAGGCAGTTCCCTTCTCCCTGGGAGAATGACTCGGTGCTTACTACAGCTTGTGGGTGTCTTTGCCTGGTGAAGAAAGAGCTACCATGGCTTATGGGGACATGGGTGAGAGCCGCTAGAGTATGTCATGTCAAGTTTACACACCCATTTGGAATAATCATCTGTAGTCTTTAGGTAATAAATGCCTTAAGTTTTAGTGTTCATATTCTCATGTCCTTCTTGGTTCAGTCCTAGGATAAACAGATTCTGCAGAACTTTTCTTCTGAGAAAACCCATGAGATCCTGTTTTTATATATACTGAATCTGAAATAGTTTTCATCACAAAGGGAAATTTTCAATTTTAAAATTTAAATTAAAAAAAAAAATGTTTCAGTGCTAGTTCACATTCACATTTGCTTTAAGGAACATCAATGCCTTTATAAAGGAACCCCTTTCTGTGAGGAGATCATATATGCAGTAACTTTAAACAGCTGGCACAGCCTGGAGACCACCAGTCTCCACAGCACATACCCGTCTTTTTAAAAAAGTATTGATCACATTTAATGACTTATGAAATCTTAGTTTCCATAATGCTATGTTAGAACCATTTGGTCATCTAATGTCTTGACAAAATTTTCACAAAAGCCTCCTTTGCTTATTCTTAGCATGGAGAAGAGCCTTAACAAAGTCTTGATGAGTGCAGTTGTGGAGTAACTTACCAGTAAGCACCACTAACCCAAGACTCTCCTGGCTCAATACTCTCCATTAACTAAGGCAGAAGATGGAGCAGATGAGACATATATGCAATTCCTTTCTCAGGAATGTATAATACCTTTCAAGACTCACTAAGAAAATACTCTGTGTCAATACTCAGAGGCTGAGGAATAAAAAGGGCTTTTTGACACCCTCCCCCCCTTAAAGTTAATTCTTTCAACATAGGCTTGAGAAGAAGAGTCGTATTTCTGATCATGTCATGTGCTTATCTATTACAGACCAAGATAGAAGCAGAGGGAAGTATGGCTAAGACCATATTCTTTATAACTTTTTATATTTCCTTTTTTCCTTGCTTAAGTGTCAAAGTATTAGGACTAATATTCAAAAGTCCCACTGGTTTGTCTGAATGATTTGCTAAACATTTAACAATTTATTAGCAATTAATAAGAGTGTATTTGGCAGGCTAGCAAACTGAAAAGTATTCAGTTGATACCCAGCAAGCAACGCTTTAGAAATGCATATAAAGAGCACAGTGGTTTCAGAGAGGGTTGTCATGATGAGTTTGTTTCTTGCCTGCTTCTATTAATTTGACAGTAATGATATAAACTGCATTGCATTAGGACAGAGGGAAATACTTCAAGAAGTCTAATATTTCAAAACCAATTCTTTTAGATGTAATTTTGTGGAAAATTTTGGCTTTTTTGTTCCAAAGTGGAATGCTACTACAATGTGAGATACTGGATGTTTCATGGAATAGAAACAGAAAATCAGCTTTTCTGATTTGTAACTATTAGTGTCTTGGTTCTAATTGTATTCATCTTACACTTGTGTGATAGAGTACCTCTATTTTTGCAAACTGGCTTAAGTAAAAGAAAATTTTAATTCAAATAATTGCCTCATCTAGGACATCTGTTCAACATTAAAAGAATATCAACTCATTAGCTGATACACATTATCCAAGATAATGTTAGCACTTTTTTTTTTTCATTTTATGTTTCTTTTCAATTGCAGCTTAAATTCCCAAGCTCTCTGAAATGGTGAGTCATTAGGAATGTAATTTCAAAGACTGTATTTAATCTCTTTATCTTTTCCCACAACTGATTTACCCAAGGGCACAAGTAAAGCACATGTAACAGATTCCCAAAGGCCCCCAAATGATTCTTTCTTTCTTATCTAGCCTTATTTTATTCTCACTTTATTTAAAACTGTTCTAAAAAGACTCATTGAGTTGGTAATTTTGACTGTGAGGGAATTGGGTGGCTTTTATCACCACACGGATTTGAGCTGATGACTGGATCTGAATTTTGTCTCCCATGTCTTGTTTCACATGTGTCTGATCCACAGCATAGTCTCCCGTCTATTTCTACTGTCTTTGGAGTACAGGCATATAAAGGTCTCATCTTTTCTATCACTATGGGTTTTTTTTAAAGCCTTCTCCACATGAAACTGTTGGCTAAGTATAAACAACGTCAGGTAAGGTATTAAGTAAGTGAAAATGAATTAATTAAAAACAGTTATTAGAGTTGGTGAATATCAAACATAAAAAAATCAAAGACCTAACTGATATCTACTCTGAAGTTTAAAGTCCTAGGTAAGAACATCAAGGATGTTCTATGTAAATTACTCAGAAATAAGAAGGAAAAAAAAGGAGATCTCCTGTATTTCCAAATTGTGGTTAAAATTATACTTATTCTGGTAGAGTAGTTGAAATGCATTAATATGTGCCATCACCATACGGAAGTGGTATCTCCAGGGAAGAAATGGGTGGAATAGAGGTAGACACGGGACTCTTCCTACCATTATTTTTGGGGATATTTTCCTCACTTTTCTTGTCTGAATATCTCATGTGTATCACCAGATTGTATTTAAAACTTTGCTCCTGCATTGGCTAGTTCCAAGTGTAGCCACTTATCGGTGTAGAAAGCACGTACCAAATGTCACTGTTCTGATCTGGTAACATATTCTAGTTTGAGGATGCCTTCCCAATAAATACATGCTTTTAGCTTAAATCAGCTTTCCCGTCTGTAATGAAAAACTTCTCTCTCGTGTTGACCTTAAGCTCCAACTAATTTTCCTAACAAGATGCTAAAAAGGAGCCTTGGCTACAAATGAGACTCTGATTAGCCTTGTTCATGGCTGCAGCTGGAATGCAGACAAAAACCACCCAAGGGCAAGTGGTCTTCAAACGTCCTTCTCAAAGTTCCTGCTGGACAGGGTTATCTCCCACCATTGCCAAGTGTGGGAGACAGATGTCGCTGGCCTTGACTGGAGACTCCCAGTGCCTCTCTTCACAATGAACGTGATGCAATAACTTCTCCCAGTCACCTGGGAGTCGATGTGGATCTGCTGTGATGATGCTTGCACCTCAAGCACTGTGCCCAGGACGCCAAATGTCTAGCCACATGTGTATCCTAAAAGTATTCTAAAGAGGAGAAGCAGATATAAAGAGTGGGAGACAGAAGGCACAATTGTAACCCAGGAAAAATGTCATATTAATATGACCATCACGGGGAGAAGAGATTTATCTATATTTACAGCATTCATCATTTCAAACTTGATGGTCAAAATGCATTGTGTATTTTTATTGCACATCCTTGTTCTAAGACATAGAAACCCAACCTGTGCTGACCCATCACTTTGTAACCTGTAAAATAATTCACACAAGACAACATTGTTTATATCATCTACAGCACATCATTTTTCCATGTGCTGACATACAGGAACACAAATTGTCCTCCAACACTGCATGCAAAGCACAGACTAAAGAAGCAAGAAGAATTCTGAGGAAAATGCTTTACATTTCAGTTTTTATTCAATAAAACTGTTCTACATGGGCATAAAGCAAGCTTGGTCCATCTTCCATTGAGTCAAACTTTGGGCTTACTTCTGCACTGTCTTGCTCCCTCCCTTGGTAGTTAGTTGTTCATATTGCACACAGAGAATGCTCCTGGAAATTTTATGCTCACTCTGTGCAGGAACAAAGCAAAGAGTGAATCTGTTCAGACCGAGCAGTCTTTCTGCACTAACACATGCAAAAGAAGGTATCAGTAGTTCTTTCTTCCCAATTTTCCACAACTAATTAATTTAAATACGGCAGAGCCCTTTCTTTGAGAATCAGGGTCAACAAGGCCAGGGTGATTTTAGTGTTGATTATGTCTGAAAAGAAGAGTCCACTGATATCCCATGATGTATCAACAACTAGCACCTCACCACTCTCTTCCCCTGCCTATAATTTTGTTCTCTTGTATTGTTTTCTTTTTTTTGACAGGAGTTTCCATTAATCAGCAGACAGACATTGTCTTCTTCCTGCTTCATTAGGGACAAGCCATTCATCCTTTTGGCATGAGAAAGGCAAAGTTCAAAAGCACAACTAACTAAAAGCAACTAATGACCAAGTTGGCCTTGCAGGCAGTGCAGGAAACGCAGTTTGCCTGTGGACATTTTAACAACAGTCTGTCCAACTTCTGTACTCCAAGCAGCCCAAGAAATGGTTTATGATCAAAGGCTTGCTTTTCAGGCTGAGATCTGTTTGCAGGTTGGACAGATAGCTCTCTGGCTGTGCTAAAGCCATCAACTTGCCATCTTTATGTTTTTGGGAATGACACCAGGCCACTGACTTGAAGGCTGTACCATCACTGGGCCCATGCCAGCGTCTTAACATCGCAAACTTGCCTACATGCTAAAAATCACTAGGAATACAGGGATGACACTCTGCGCCACAGTACTCCAGAAGCAGCTCAGAAACCACTTCATTTCAGAAACCACTTCAGTCCCTTCCAATGGGGGTCAGTTTTGATAATGTCAAATGGATGGGTTTGTAGATATTACTGGGGGTTGTTACTATGACAGATTCCTATAAACAGAGGCGGGATGAGGCTGCCATGTGAACATGACGTAAAATTCTTCCAGTCACGGCTAATGTGGGAGCATTATATATCTTCATATTCATTAAAAAAGATGCACAAATCCTAACTAATTAACCTAAGTTTTCCCTTATTTCATAAAATGAGAACAGGCAGCACGTGAACACATCTGAATCCCAAGACACTGTCACAGACAAGGAGAGGAAACTAGAAGATAGCTGTGGCTGTCCTGGCAGGAGTGCCAGATGGTGAAACTGCAATTAGAAATTACTGTAAATAGAAATCTGTAACTGAATTTCTAAAACGTATGAATTCCAGTCTTTTTTTTTCCTCAGATTTCTAGTATTTCTTTAGACTACGAGTAAGAGAAATTTTTATTTCAGTTGTTCTGTTTCTATTCTTGTTTCTAGATTATTTTTTTCAATTGATCTCTTACTTGTCAAGATGAAGTTTGATTCTGAATAGAGAAATATTTTTTGTGGCAAGAGATTAAAATTTTTAAAGGCAACTGAAGTCCTAAAAAATTGGCTAATGAAAGAGGAAAGAAGGGTAGTTCTTATATTATTTTACATATAAAAGCAGTTCCTTACTGTCCTCTAGTGGAGTAGTACCATCCTCACAAACACTAACTGACTTTCAAAAAAGTGTGTATTGCTAAAATATTCAATTGTACGTTGTTTACTCTTATGTACCAAAAATCTCTGCAAATTGTCTCTTGTATTTTTCAGCTGAAATACTAATGAACTCTGAAGTAAGCAGAAGTTAATGTCAAATGGCAGTCTAAATAATGGTACATTTCAACAAGCTTTACAACTATAAATCTGTGGACACAGGATACATGTAATATATTTAGTGACACAACTCTTAAGCTATTCCTAAGTTGGCAGATGCAGACCGAAAGCTGCGGTACATCACATTTTGCAGGGTAAATGGTATCTCAGATAGTAAGACACTCTAGTAAATATACTGTGGAATTTTGGCAGTATGGAACGTGAAGTATGGCCAGACTGAGGGACACCTACTGAAACAGATACTTCCCCTAGGATACTCTGACAGCTTCTTGTAAGCTAGACTTCAAAAACTCCTGAGGCAGTGGTGGTATCTCCAACACATCCTTGATGACTTCTTTCCACCTTACATTCTTTTTAACCTGCCCAAAATTTTTGTGTCCATAACATCTTACAGCAGTTCCACAGCATAATCCAAGGTTCAACTGGTTAACATAAGAAGACGCTCTTTTCTGCTTGCAACTAAACCTGATGCCCCGTAGTGAGCAACACCTCCTATTTACCATTTCCACACTTTATTTGCACACTTTATTTGCACCTATCACAGCCCTTCTTCTGTGTCTCCTTTTCAGACTGAATCTTACCGTCTGCTTTGCAAATTCCCTCCTTCTGTTCTAGTTCTACTTGCACAGTGAATAATTTAATCAACTTTCTACTTTCCTCCCCACCCTTTCTCAAAACACTTAGAAATAGGCTGAATGTAACAGGTCTTAGCAGAATCCCACGGTAATTTCCTCCTGCTGTGATAATTTGATATACCTTTAATGTATGGCCAAATCTATGTTTATACTGTGACAGGTTTGTTCTACTATGAGCTGTCAGATGAACCATGCTTTCACACCTTCCAAGAGTCTAAGAGGACCAGCAAAATGACTTGCCTTTAAAAAGTATTGATTCTTCACATTGTATTTATCCATAGGTCTGCAAATCTTGTTCATTACACTTTTACCAATTATCCCACTGTTTCCAATATTCCATAAAACTAACCAGGCCGAAGCTCCACTGACCTCCTTGAAGGACTTTTAAACATCTGATGGCAGAATTGTCACTTTGTATTCCTTGACCATCAAAGCTGCTCTAAGTAACAAGTTCCATGTTACAGGGAGGGAGTTGGCAGTTTCTTCTCTCACTTTCGAATCCATGGGAGCAGCCTCCAGTCCTGGCAGCTTGCTGACGCTCATTTCATTGACCTTTTCTGCCATTTCACTTTACAACAGCTCTTCCCACCCTCCCTGCAAAGAAAGTTCTTTAGCACGTCCAAAATGAACATCAGTGCAAAAATTCCAGCTTTTGTTGCCTTATCTTTAAATGTTCCCATTATAGTTTGGTCATTTACTCTACCAACTTAATGTGAAGTTTATTTTCTGGTAGTTCTTAAAAATGGGATTTATAATTAATTCTTTAAGAAACTTTTTCATATAGCCTACTTAAGCAAATTTTACATTTGATGGGTTACAACATGCCTCCACTTTTCTTTTTGTGGATGTAACTTCCACTTTGTAAAGATTCTCCCTAGTTACAAGCAGCCTCCTACCTTACTTTCCTTGTCAAAACCTTTTTTTGATGGATAAATATTTATTCAGAGCATGCAATAGTTGTCTTAAAACAATTTTCAAGATACCTGCAAGAATTCCACCTTTTTGACAGCACCTGTTAATTTTCTTCCAAGTTTTCTAATTTTCAGGAAACTAGACTTACCTTGGCATGGATTCTTTGACTACCTGCTCCAAGAAATGAACTTTTACAGCGTGTAAACGTTTATTCAGCATGTGTTAGTACTTATGGGAACGACCGAAGATTTTCGCTGTTATTTGGCTTTATGCCTTTGCCATTCCTTAGGATATATCCCTGTGAAATGCTGAAGCAAATCAATCAGCTAAGCCGGTAGGATAGGGACAGAGCCTAGTGATACACCTTCTATTTTTCTGCAAGGCCTGTGATTTCAGCCTAAGGGGATTTTGTGTTACTTAGTGTTACAATTAAATTAATAAAATTTTTTTAGTTTTCTTTTTTAGGCATATGACATAACCTCTCCACCAACAGAAACTACCGCCACTTCTATATAACTATACCTGGAATTAAATGGTCCTATCCACCAAGTTTTTAAATACATACCTTTTTATACACACATATATAAATAAAATACAATAGAAAGTACAGATCCATTTTATATATATATATATATAAAAATAAAAGTATCTGTAGTTTCTATTAATTTATTTTGGTTTAACGTATTTAAATAGTTGCTTGCTTTATGATCTCTTTTTTAAAAAGATTTCTCACTGGTTGAACCTAACTCTGATTGTATGCTGCTTGAATATTTTATTCTATTCTAGAATGCTATTTTATTCTTAAGTATCTTATAGTGATCTTTGGCCTGCCTACCTATGTAAAAGCATTACCCGGCCTCTGTGATACTGTACGCTTTTAGTCTCCAAACACAAGTATGAAACTATATCCCTTGCTACAAAAGATTAATTTAAAATACCTCTGGAGAATCCTTCATAATCTAGTGGACAGCAATGGTCAACACCTAGGAGAACTCTGTGCATAGCTGTCATCCAAATTTAGAAATAACAATGCTTATCTCCTTATCAATAAATGAGACATAGCTATACAAACAGATCCAAATGAAGAAAAAAAACAATTGGATATTTCAATTTAAACGCTGAGGAAAACGTGGTGCTACACATTTAACACAAAAATTTAAGACAGACACTTAGACTACACGGGTTTTATACCTCCAAACTATTAACAGTAGATACCTTTCATATTTAATACAGCTTTATTACAAGTAGATATAACCATTATTGCCAAAAGAGAAAGGCTATATAAAAAAATCCAGTGCAAAATAACAGCACCCTACAAAATCTGCATTTCTGTTTCCATTGACAGGCATTTAGATCTTGCAAGAACAACGGATTTCAGTGACTTCAAAGCAGTTACTCACTGACACAAAGTTTAGACAGGATTTACTGGAATTTTAGCTGTTGACTTCAAAGAAAAAATGGGAGACTCATTTTCTGACAGGTGCAAAAATTAATACAAAATGTATTAACACAATATGAAACAAACGTACATTAAATAGTTTTGTTTCCTGGTACGTCAGATTTTCAAATGAATTTTATAAAATTTACATATTTAATGAAATTATTTCTCTCTCATTGTGGAAAACACAGTTCTTTATTTCAAGTTTATATTAACTATAAATATCTAAAGACAGGAAAAATATTCTTCAAGTTGGCATGCCTTACTTCCCCGTCCTTTATGTCTTCTGCTCTTTGCCTTTTGGAGAAAACATTACAGCATAAGGCTGCCGTCTTTTTGGGCGCTGACAGGGAGCAAGATCCTCTTTAATATATCCTTAAAAGAATAAGAACAAATCTGAGGTAAGAAATACAATATAAAAACAGCCATAACTTTAGTTTAATTTTTTGTTTATCTTCAGAAAATAACTTGTGAATTTTTCTCCTTTTATGGCAACTGGTTCTCACTTGTCAGAAAGTTACAGATCCCAGGGTGCAATACCATTAATGAAAACACTCAGCTGCTTTCTAGTAGATGACTGCATAGTAATGCAATACAGACAGATAATACTGAAGAAGAGAATGAAAACTATGAATTGTTCATCTCTTCAAAACAAAATTGCATTTTTCATTGTCTTTTCTACAGAAGATTTTACATAAGAGTAACAAAGTTTGGAAGTACTGCAAATTCAGTTGACTAATAAAAATAACTTTTAAAAATGTATTTCCTAGTCATACACAGAAAAGTTCAGGCACATGTGCTTTGTGGATGTAAATAATACATCCCTCTGTTTTGAGGGCATTCTTATTTATTAAAGACTTGTCCATCTAGAAAAAGCCAAACACGAACCTATGGGTCAAACACACTTGAAAGCTCTCTGATAAGAAATATATAAAGAAAATTTCCATAACATGCTCAACTCAGCTAAAACTGACAGTAAGCAGATGTTTTATGCAAGTCAGATACAGCACCTGACTTCTGTCAAACCCTTACTATTCATCAGCACTAATGTCCGCTGAAGTGAGAGTAGCAGACTCCTACTTCATAGTTGGAAAATGCTGTCTATGCAACTCAGTTATTTAAAAAAAAAAAAAAAAACACAAAACACAAACAACACAAACCACAATTGGTTCAAGATACCAATAAGAAGTAGAAAATACATCCTTTGTCCCCTGCTACTTCTGAGTGACAGCTGCAATTGCTCATCATGGGAATTCTCTCTGGTGTTTTAATGTTCTTGCTGCACTCTTGTATACTATGGCTTTTTACCGAGAAAAGGCTGATCTAAAGTCTCTGATATGCTGTTGAGGACCATTAACAACTGAACAGCTCTAGCAGAACAAGCAGATAGCCAAGAATCTAATTTTAATGAGTTTGCAAGCAGATTTCAAATGGGTAGTAACAGACAATCTCCCTAACAGTGTATCTTGATCACCTGAAGTTATAAATGGACACACCTAGTTTAGACAAGCTTTCTCATCGGCTGGAACAGGTAAGAGGCAACCAGGTTGGAAGAGGAAGGACTATGATTTGTTCATCTTGAAAGGTGGTTCTAGAGTGGTGAGAACTCTCTCTCATTACTTAAGGGAAAGGAGGAATGGATTAGCCTCAGGCAAGCCCTGTCTAACCGATACACAAGAGAGGAAAAAAACTACTCACAAAGAAAGCGGCAATTCAGCAGCGTTCCTGAGGTGCTGGTTAGCTGGACTGAGGGATTTACCCTTCCTTATGCGATACCAGAGACAAATCGATGGACAAAGAAGAACCGTTTTCCTGAAGCCTAACCAAGCCTAAGGAAGCTTAACGGCCTGCAAATTCTATGACTAGCTTAACCCTTTGAGTGGATACTTAAGAAGGGAGAACTTGACTAGGGCTTCAAGAGCAAATTTGACATTTGTCCCCCCACAATGGGGGAGAGGCTTAAAGTTCTGAACATTGTGCTTGAAATACACATGTTGCTTGCAAATACGGCTTTAAATTTAAATGAAATCAACTCAGTATATCTTGATTAAGCAGTAGGATTTGCACTATGAAAGTTATTTAAGTCCCTAAAAATCAAGGCTCCCTGTTATGAAAGATGATACTGCAACACTATCACACAAGAACACATACGTATCTCTGGCTACATTTTCCTATCCCTGATCTGAAACTGTTACGAGAATAGATGAAAATAAGTGAAGATTAATGCTTCACAGCTAATAACATAAGCACAAATAAAGATATCAGCAACTCAAAGAGAATTCATATAGGGCTCCTTACCTCAGAGTTTCGCCACTTCTGAAGAAATGTACATATAGTACACTACGAACTCACCATATTTTAACATCATTAGTAAAACTCATTTTTATACCAAGCGCTAGGGTTTACAAGAATTGTTTAGGAAAGAACAATCTTCTGTGCGAAGAGGAGTCAAAAAAACCAAACAACCCTGCTTTTGAGTGTCACTAACAAGCAGGGAATATGTATTAAAAACTATTTAATCACACCCTACCTTCAACATTTCCATTATCACATAGTATTACAGAGCTCTAAATATACAGACAAAAGATATTAACAGTGCCTGTCTCCCCTCAGTAAGTAAAATCTCTCAGCCTTTGCCTTTGAAAATGTTGACCCAATTCTTGCTTTGGTTCAACGACATGTAGGGTTTTAATTAAGTTCTATGAATATCCCAATTCATATCTAAGAAAGTTTTCCTTATATTCCGTCCTTCTTAGTAGTACAGGAGCTGCTAAAAAAAGGCAATATTTATTCAAAATAATGGCTGCTGATAAGTAAACAGACCTCAACAAGACTGGGTGAGAAAGGCTGCTTTATGAACTAGAAATAATTTCAGGGAACCATTTTAGAGGGAAAAAAAATATCAGCTTTAAAAAGTGCTTTATAAGCTTTTTTCCCACAAACCTCTTTCCACACAAGTTTGGGTGGAAGGAAATCCAACCTCCCAGAAATTTTCAGGAGTATTTGGAGGAATGTAACGAAATCTGTGTCTTGAACAGGAAGCCAGTTTCTTTTCTCTCTCGTCTTCTGGAATGTCTGCATAATACTGAATGTTAGGAAAAAAAATTTAAAAATCCAAGTTAACAAATTCATATATATAGAGCAACTACTTTACACAATGACATTGTCAATCACTGTTTATTAACACAGTTATCTAAAAATAATGGTGAGGATAGCCAAGAGTAGGTATTTGTTATCCAAATGACAAACACCTGGCCATTATCCTAGAAGCTTACTGAATTTACAGATAAAGTATAACCTTATGGTGGTAAGTTTGTTAGCTTTATCTCTTTTAACATACCATAGGTACAAGGTTTAGGCATGTACACAATTACTTATGTCAACAGTTTTACTGACTGATTTTTACAAAGCTAAGTAGCACAGGTGTTGAAGTAGATGGGAACTTTCTAATAAACTGTTTCAGCTCGCATTTACAAATAAAATAGAAAAGTGAAAAAACGCACTACAAAATCCATGCTGCAGAATTAATTCCAGTGTCTGAATTTACACTAGTAACAGCAAACTTAAGTCAAAATGCTTCCTACTTTATTACCCTCAAATAAGGAGTAAATAAAGAGCTAGTTTAACTAGCTGACTGACACTGGGACTCCAGAACCTGTCTGCCAGCTGGGCATTCTCTAGAGTACATAGTAAATTGACTAGCTACTTTCATCCCTGTCAACTATACTGTGGGCTGCAACAAGAAAAGTATATACACTTGCCAAACTTTTTTGCTGGGTGTTCCCATGAGTAGCATCATAGAAAGATAGGGGTTTTTTCCATGCAGTTTTCTACTGCTTTAGTTTGTGATTCTAGTTAGCATCTCCTAAAAACAGCAATATGGCACTTAGATATCATAGAGTACCAAAATATTTTAAAAGCGAATGCATCGTTTGATTCAAGTGGCAAGCCAACAGTCACCATCTGGATTGCACAAGAAACCTGACCCTCATAAAAGTGGTAAAACAACTCTACTGAAATGTCAGTGTTACAACTCAAAAAGGCAAACTAAAGTTTAAAACCTCATTCAATCAGCTGGAAAGTGATCTGGACTGGGGAAATAAGGAAAGGAGCAGAATACCTCTGTCAACAGAGATTACTTCCTGTCTCCATCTGCTGGTAGGATTTCTGAAAACCTACTTACTTGAAATCATGAAATATACTAAATTCCTTTTTTCCTACTAGATGTCAGACCAAGTATAAAATAGGCATAAAAATCCTCCTCCAAAAAATCGTGAGTGATAAATATTGATGATTGTATAGAAAAGAGTTATCACAGCTCTGAAAATGTCAGTAACAAAACTGCACGAACTACGAAGAGTAGACTTGTTTCATTTTGTGACTCTGTAGTCTGTGGGAACTGCAACTCTGCCTGAAACTGAGGTACGTTTTCTTCCCCCCTCAAATAAATTCAGATTTCTTGCCATTCTACAGAGCTTGACACCAGAACATACTCTGCTCTCGAAGCCCTTATTAGTACAGGAATCTGATCTCGTAACGTGGGTCTCCCGGTCAAGAACAGAGATTCAGGTTGTTAACAGGTTATACCCAAAATTTCAGATTACTGGTATGTCTACTACAAAGTCCTGTTAGGCAGGATAGAATAAACTGCCAGTTCCAAAGATAATATTCAGGAACGGCTATGAGCCCCTAGTAAAAGGTTCTTCAAAATGTATTGTGTATAAGCCCAGGATACTCCCGCATCTTGACGGCAGAACCCCTTTCAATCACTGAATTTGGAGACACTTAGTTTGAAAATGTTTGCCGCTGTCTTATACAATGTTTCCTTAAACAGGAAAAAGCCTATGCCAAATCCAGAACTTAAGTGGATATCAATAGCTTGGGGATTGAGTCAGATAGAGTAAGGTCACTTATGCAGCTGGACTTCAGAGAGCCAGCTGGAAAAATGTCTGTTCACTCAGGTAAAAATCTAGAGACTAATGAAAGAAGAGGAACAGGTAATTATCATCTAGTACACATCAATTTTCACTGATAAAAGTGAAGAAATGACATGGTGTTAAGTCAACAAAATTAATTATAAGAATTCTACAGTATCTGTGTAAACCAAATAGATTAATAGCTGAGTCTTATTTAGGGATAATTAGCTGTGCAACTTATGTTTGTACTTTAAATAGCCTGGAATGTTAGAAATTGGTCTAAAACTAAAAGTTTGCAGTGCGCTGCATTTTTTTTTTTTTGGAATTAAGATGTTTATGATTGGTGGGGAATATTTATGGATCAAACAATGAAAAATACAGTACTGTTTTGTAGGAACAGAAAATAAAAAGACCAATCAATAATCAAGCTAAGTATGTATTCAAAAGAAATTAGGAGGTAACTTTTTGTTTTGGTTTATTTAGAAATCTGTTAGAGTTGACAAAGAAAAGTTACATATATGTCTGCTAAACAGCAAAAAGAACTCTCAGCTGTTTTCTAGATTGATTTCGCTATCCATAGCAAAATCTCATCCTGCAGTACTTTCACTGTAAAAAGAATTGTTTACAGAACTCTACAATTTGCAGTCTCAAAAAAAGAACAAGCCCTTAAAATGTTCCTCTCATTAGTTTAGCACAAAGTTACTTTACAGAGTAATTTCTGTAATCTAAACATAGATAAAAAAACATTGACTGATTCTCCTACTTATCTAAAGCTGAGCTGGACTTAATAACCACACTAACAAATGTTACTTTTAAAAGCTACCAGTAACTCTTGCATACAATCTGTCTCTGATTGCATCATAAAGTCATAACAAACCAAAATAAGACCTCTTATCAAATGTTCTACACTGTGAAGTGAATGAGATGCTTCCACAAAGTTTTAAGATAAGGACTTATAAAGGACTTCGACATCAGTCTGCTATGGCATGAGCAGAAGTTAAACCTCTCACATCTTCTCAAAAGGACAGATAACTGCCCATTCTCATACTGCATGCAGCACATGGCCAGAAACAATTTACTGATTTCTACCCACTCCCTAAGTATTTCCTTAGACTTTGGAGACTTCTCAAACCCATATGACTAATAAGTAAGCCAAGACTTTTTAAAAGCATCATTTATGCTTTGTCTAATACTCCCTTTTTCCACAGGCATTTCATTCAAAGCTAGTTTTATTACGATGCGATGACACAGCCAGGCATTCCACACATTCCATGACATTCATCCTGAATGGCGTAGACTTAAAAAAAACCCCAAAACCAACAAACCCAAACTTTTCTGAAGTTTAATGTAGAAACCTAATATTGTAAAATTGGAGCTGTAAATGTTTCCAAACACCATAGTTACCACTCTAACTTGCCAGAAAGTAACAAGAATTGGATTTGCTGAGAGGAGAAGATCTGTAAGCTACAGAAACAGGAAAAGAAAACACTTCACACATGTCTTGGGCCAAGAAATAGACTGAAAGTTTGGGGTTTTTTGGTTTTGTTTTGGGTTTTTTTCTAACATCTTGTTTTCTTTCAAACTCTTTAAATAAAACATATTTTTTAATAAGGTATTTATAGTTGACTGTAAGACTTAATTATTTGTATTTAATGAGTTTAACCACAGCTATTTTTCAGGAATGTGTTTATGTTAAAAACATGCTCTAATAAATTTTTTCAGCTAAGTAAACGTGACTTAACTATAAAGTGAATAGCAGGAGAAACTATGAAAAATGCTGGTTCTATATAGGTGTGGAAATTAAGTGAAAAGATTCCAGAGGATCCATCATTATTCAGTCATTAATCCACACTTCTAGCGAGTTATAATGTATAAGATCATCACCTGATTAACTCCAGCTTGAAAGCCTATTAATGACCAGATGAAGTATGTCCTTATTACACATGTAATTCCTTCAATATTTTACCTCTATAGCAAGTATCTGAGAGCAGTTTAGTAATTTGAAAGGGAGGAAAAAAGTGAAACGTGAAACCTAAAATTTCATACTTTTTAATGTGCTAATGTAAACATTTTGCATGCATTTGCACATATATACACATTGGCACCTATGCTGGTGCAATAATCTGAAGATGCTGACACCCCAGAAAACAAGAAAAGAACCCAAACCAAATCAAGATATATCTATATATAGGTACAACAGGACACAGAACGTACTTATTCCAGTACCTGTAAGTTTCAGTAGAGCTTCTGTGCTAAAGTTTAGAAACTTGTAATCATTCTTTGACTAGCTAATTTATTTTTTATTAATAAAAATCTTACTGGAACCATGATATGAGAAGTTTCTATCCTAATACAGATACACACAACAAAACAAAGACTTTAAGTTATATACAGTTACTACAGTTAAAAACAAAAAAAAACAACCTAAAACCTGGTAAAACAGCTTTGGTAAACAATTCTCTGCTACTGTAGGTACTGATGATGATGCAACCAGATTCATAATTTCAACAGCACTTTAGCACTTAGATAGTATCAGAGTTAGAAGAATGGAAAACTGACCAAATTTTAAAGCACTACTTACTATTTCACATTCCTTACAAGTATGGCCAGGCAATTTTCTTCTTTCTTCTTTTTTTCGAATAACCTCAATATGAGGAAAATCTAACACAGCATTCTTTCTGAAAAACAAAAATGTTTTCACACGATAGCATATTTATTTCTCCTACATGTCTGCGCTTTAAAAACCAAAAATTTCCAATGAAGGAGAGTCAAGGAAAGAAAAAAATACCAGAAAATGCCTGCAAAACCCAATCATACTGCATTTCATAGATGAATAGGACTATTTTTGTAACTAAAACAGTTCCAGGATTTTAAAAATGTAATATGATCTTTACATAACCAGAGATGTGCATCTCCTCATTATGGCTTTTCATAGTGTGAAAGTAATTACTAGATCAAAATTCCTCAAATATAGATCTTCTATAGAATATTTATTTTGTCCACGACACAGTTGTGCTTTTACTGATTTCTGCAAAAGGAACGTATGTTGGGGTTCAAGAACAGAACTAACAGATTCTTTTCAACCTATCTGCTCACAAAACACTAAACAAGTTTTCCTCTAGAAAGAAAACATGCTGAGGTAAAACATAAGCTAACAACTATTTAACTGAAGGGGTTAGTATCATTATGAAATGAAGATTCAGACTACCAATGATAATTATACAGAAAAAGCAACAGAGGAAGCACTAAGAGGTACAGTTGTTAAACATTACTAATTTATTGCCTAGAGAAAGGGGTAAAAATGCCAGAGAAGGAAAGGTTTTTATTTGTAACAAGCAGCCCATAGGCTCTTTGTTCATAAACTTGTGCATGACCACATGCCTGTAAGAAACAACATGGATTACAAAATACCGTATTCAATAAAACTATGAAAAGCAGAAGAGGCAATCCCTTCTCTTCAGCAAGTGTGATAGATAGGCATCTCAATGTGTTTATATCGCCCCCCCCCCCCCCCCCCCCCCGCTTTTATCTAAGGCTTTTATCTAATTCACTAGATCTTTTACCTGTGCATCTTCAGCTGCTAGTACGCTACGCACAAACACATTTATTTTATGGAAGAACAAGTTCCCTATAGGGAGGATATAAAAAGCCTTAAAATGCCTATACAGAACAAAATAAATTACCTTTCATCACTTTTGAAATATGGCTCCACAAAAGCTTTCTGCTTGGCTTTATCTTGTTTATCCTCATGTTCTGTAAATATACATGCAAAACAAAAAATTACATGTCATAAGGTTAACAGACTGCCTGGAGAAACGTCTGTAGAATTATTAGCCAGCTATTAAACAGTACAAAAAAAGCCATGTACATTGAATCTATTGTCTCAGATGGAAAGAGATACTAAAAATAATATGGAGTTGACTGAACCAGTGATCAAAAAGCATTACTGGAGTAGCAGGAATACAGCAGTGAGACAAGTAAAAAAGATAAGCAGAATAGCAAAGGAAAGGTTGCTTAAAAATACAAAATACTGCAAAACCTTTGATAGAACCTAGTATAGGGAGAAAGGAAGTAATCTGCAGCCAAAAACTGGTGTCTTCTGTAAGAGTCACTTTGCTTTACAGCTTCTGTGCCAACTTCTATTACACATCCCATATTTGTGTGGTGGCTATATGAATGAACTACCAAAATAATTTTCATATTGGTTTATGTTATGTCCTTACAATGAATAAATTTTCCCATGAATTTATGAAAAATGAACTCATGGTTTATTTGGCATATTTGTTCCTAGAGAACAGAGCCTGATTTCAAATCAACTTTTGTAGTTTAACTAGGCTAATAAAGATAAAATAAATTATATCCCACTCTTTAGTTTCTTGCTTGCTGCTGTTGTTCCCTTATCCTGCTCTTCATCATGAAGAGTTTCTTTTTCATCACATGCAGAAGGACTATCTTCCGGTAGGCAGGATTCATATTCTTCATGGGTTGTCCGGTCAAACATTTCTGTTAAGGTATCATTCATTTTTTTTTCTCCTCCTATTATAAAAAGCATAACGACCATCCAAATCAGTCTCTCAACAATTTAAGTCAAGAAAGCATATTTTGATTGAATGTGTATCACAAGAACTAACATTTACTTCCTGCTCCAGTACTTCTTAACTGAACACCAGCAATACATTTATTCTTTCTGCAACTTCTCTGTCAGTCTTCTAAATGTGGACAATTCTCATCTATTTTTCATTACGATACCTTGATTCAACTTCTAAAATTTGATTAATTACTAAATCACTTTGATGTACCTTTAACCTTAATATTGGATACAGGAAATTTTTGTTCTTGTAATTATGGAGTTATACAAGCAGAAGGAAATACTTTCTATGGGTAGGAGATAAACTACGAAAATGTGATCAAATTGCAACAGCTTAAAAAAACCAAACCACACTGTTAAAAGTCACTGCCCTGCAGCCATGATTCACCACATACCATAAATTAAATGTGATATAAACACATCTGGATTTAAGTATACTAGTTCTATTTATATGCCATTAAAACCGAAATTAGTCTTCCCATAGAAAGTCTGATATGATTACACAGCAAACTTTCAAAGCTGTTTGTTGTAAGAGTGATTGTTGCAAGTAAGATCAAAACAATTATATAGTTAAGTATTTAAGTCTTTAAGTACTGTAAAAGCATAGCTACTGGCTCTATCTCAGCACAAATCCTATCATTTTCTTAATCTAAGTTAAAAAAAGCTCAACAACAACCACTGATTCTACCAACCACGAAACAGACTGATCTTTGTAACCTACAAAAATACATCAGTGCTGTTTTACTGCAAACCATTTTCTACTATCTATTCATACAGGGGAAAAAATGCCCTTCACTCTTTCCTCCTCCAAAAAACAAAAAGCAAATCAAAGGAAAAAAAATAAAAGTCTTACTTGGACTGCTTTCCTGGTTTTGTTCTTGATTTTTCATTTTTAATAGCACACTTTCACTAACATATGTAAAATCCATATCAACAACTTCCCCTCCGACTCTTGACTGAGAACCACCCTGAATAAAAAAAGCAAACATGACAATTGCACTCAGAAGCAACTGCTGCAGTCAGTGTCATTGCTGTATATCTGAAATGCTTTCACAACAGTTATTGGCATCTTTTTTGACACTTTCTGTGATGTTTTTCTGCAGCAATGTCTGCATGATAAAGACATAAAATCTAGGTAAAAGAATAACATGTTTTGAAATTCAAATGTGAACCTTTTATCTGGTGGACTACATTACTTGATGGGCAAGAAATGCTATAAAGTTTTCATGTTAAATTATATAAAGATAAAAAGTAACAATGAAGCATACAGAAATTAAAAACTGGTCAAATTAATACATTAAGATAGCTTTTAAGTGAGACAAAACAAATAGACTTCAGGAAAATTCTCAGAGATCCTAATAACCAACCTGCACCCAAGTCAGAGAAAGTTAATAGTCATTATCTGCACATTTTCTATTACTTAACATGAAGAGATATCACAGTGAACATTTTCACTGGATTTAGAACATTATTTTTTTTTGGTCTTAAAAGAAACCCAAACGCACCCCCAAACGCATTAGTTTCAGACTGAGTAGCCACCTGGCTGAGTTTATCAAATACAACTAGACAGTGGAAATGTTTTAGGATAACTGTAGTTTACTATGCATAAACAAACATTTCAGGAGTGCAAACAAGTATCAAATTAGCTGAATTCAGATTTTTGTTAAAAAGTGGTTTCGGTCTGCCCAGAATAAAGTTCATGATACTACTTTTGTAGGCTTTTTTCAATATCATAGAACATGCAGACTTGTTATACAAATTTACCTTTGTATCAATCACAGTAATGTCCATTTTGTACTGTGAAAGGTCAGCTCCTGGGTCTATGCTCCACTGGAGGTTTTCTAAAGAAAGTTTATCTTTCAGGTCTGGATGCAGAGAATATGAGAAAAAAGGCAAATAATCAGAATCCAATTCTGCCAACAGCATCCTATGGTGTCTATTTTAAGTCAGCTTTCATTTTATCAATTCATCTTTGGGTTTAAGGATTGATTTTTCTCAAACAATAAACATGCTCATTTGGTATAAATCATATTTTGCCTGAAGAGTTAGAAATAAAGATCTTTAAGTTTTTTGTCATATTCAGGGAGCATACCACTCCTTTATGTTTGTATTAGGTATGCAATACATAAAATACTCTTGCAGGTAAAAGCTCTGTACTGTGTAAATCAAGTTGTATTAATGCTGGATAGAAGACATTAGATTGATAAGAATACAAAACTCAGGTCTTAGAATATGAAAGAGTACAAAAGTGTCTGGTCATTGTTCCAGAGATGGCTCTTGATTTATCTTTGAAGTAGAGATTCAGATTCCAAGCTACATGGCCACACCAACTGCTGACAAATTTTTTTAAAAATTCACAATGCAAGTATTTCTAAATAAAGTATGCAGTGTAACAGCTCAGCTAAGAAGGTCAGAAGCAGTGATTCTACATTCCCAGTTCAAAAAATAAGTTTGCAGACTGGGACCGCTTAACAGGAAAGAAGATACAACTTCTAGGGAGAATATTTGGCAGCATCTGTTCATTGTTATTAAAGGTACAAATTTCTTTAACAGATCATCAGGAATCATGAAAAATATTAACAAAATGACTTGTCCTTACACTTAAGTACAGTTTTCAAGCATTTGATATAGATAGTCTAAACTCAAACTTCCTGAGATTTTATTTCAGTATCTGTTATTCACATGCTGCAGTAAACAATAATGCTAAATAAATGAGAAAGAACAAGATTCCTAGCCTGTTGAGTTTACAGCTGAATGCCAATGATATATTTATTATATAGTGGCAAAAGAATGCCAGGAAGACACAGATTGAAAATGGGGGTGATCTTGAGAAGTCCTGAATAGGATGAGACTAAGTTAGAAGCAGAACAGAGAAAGGGATTAAAGTGGGAGAAAAGAAGATACGAAAAATTCTATTCAACCATAGCACAGGCTGGAGGGCTGGGGGGTGCAATAAAAGGAACATTTTCATCAAGTTACCTTGCTCATTTTGCAGTGCTTTATTTTTTGATAGTCTACAAGGGTTTGGTTGAAGTACAGATGCTGGTTCAGACTCTCCATGTCCTGTCCTTGCTTTCTTTCTATTTGGTACATGGCCACTGGCAACCTAACAACATATTGCAATTTTACTATTTCCTAAAACTTAAATATAATATTTCAAATGAGAAGAAAAAAAGTCAGAAAAGCATACCTTCACGTCATCAAAAAGTTGCTCTGTCTCTGGAGAACTTGGCAGTGGTGCAATTTTGAAGGGAGGAACTTCTTCTTTCATTTGGATCTGTTTTTTCTTATCTGGGAATGTTTTTCCCAGCATTGCCTCTTGTACACAGGATTCCTCTTCTAAATCTCTGCCAAACAAACAGCTCTCATTGTTGGCATTTTGAATGGATGATGAACCTTCAGGAATGGGTTTCCCTAGCTGTGAAAAAATGTCATGCAGAGTCACCTGTTTCAGTCTATTTTTACAGGTCTCCTCACTTCCTTGTTTTTTCTCGTGACAACGAACTGCAGAGAAGCGATCAGACAGATCCAAGGGCTTATCAACTGTATGTTCCCCATTAATATGCTGAACATCTGATCGAAAGGGCATAGAGTTCTCTTTGTTGAAAGATGTTTTTTCACAGCTAATTGCATGCTCATCTTCAGCTTTCTTTCTCTTAGCACACCTGCTTTCTAGCTGCCTCTGGTGTACAAGAAGGAAATCGCTCTTGATCATCTCATTTTTAGCTGCGCAAGTGTTTCCTACACAGGTTACAGCCTCATTAGTATTCTTTTTCACAATCATTTGCCTATTGATAGAGGCCCGGCTGATAACTGAGTTGATTTCAGTTCCAAGATTCAGTGGTGCAACAAAAGCAACATCTTCAGATTTTGATCTACTTTTATGAGATCTGGAACTGGAAGGGTTATTGAAGAGGTTGGTTTTGAAATTAGGCTTCAATCCTGAATCTAAAATACAAGAGGCATGACTTGTACTTGAGTTGTTCTTCACACTGCTAGAAGCTCCAAAAACAGGAGAGACTACCTGAGAATCCCAGTCAACATGTGGTGGAGTGTTCTGAGATGGATCTGAAAGACTGAATACAATGAGAGATGAGATATTTTTCTGGAGTGCACAGAGGGCTGGAAGGAGAGAAAGGGATACATAAAAATTATAAAAGTTTCCTATTAATGATCTACTTTAAAGCTGTCAGAGCTGCTAGTATTAACTGAAAACAGAAGGAAAAAGGAGATTTTTGGTCTGGGAGTAAGTGCTGTTGCACTTAGAACTGTAAAAGGAAAACAAAACACAGACCTTGTCCTTCATTTTAGTATGGTGTGAAATTCTGTTCCACATTCAACTGAGAACCAAGGAGTTAAGCCTACCTAGGAATCTCTTCTACCAAAGGACTCCCTAACTTTCAATGCAGTGAAATGGAAAAAAGTGAGAATGGTTGTGATAGCAGTCTATCTAGGTTCTTGTATAGATCTTATAACCACAATAACACATTCTCAAAGCTTCTGCAAATGAAGGAAAAACGTGCAAGCTTCTTTCAGGTACTCTGTTTTTTACTTGTCATCAATAAAACGTACATTTAAGATGACAAATAGGGGCTAAAAAAAATTTCAGCTTAGACCACAACATCCTGAGGAGAGTGGGAAGGGCAACAGTCACCTGGCATGACATCTAGTCAGCAGAAAAGTTTTATGATCATTTTCTTACCCCAGCTCCAGGCCCTTTACCCCCAGGTTTATGGGCCTCAGACGATACCTCGCAATAACAAGTAGTCAGGGAGGGACTGTGTACACAGAAAGCCCAAATCAGAAGTTTGAGAATGAAGTAAGAGTCCACAGTTTCGCATTCTATCAGTTCCTTTGCTTCTAACGTTATTTACTTGAAAGAAGCCCGTGTAATATGAAAATATTTATTTCCATGTCTGTACCTTTAAAGCAAACTGCTGTAAGGTTTTAAATTCTACTAAAACCAGAACTTCACATAAGCCTGTTTAAAATAATATTATTATAAGCGGAAATATTATTATAAGTGGAATATTATTATAATATTATTATTATAAGTGGAAACACACCCCAAATTGATGTCATCATTTCTTGATTCAGAAGCTGGATGTTTTCTTGAGTCTGCAGACTGCATGCTCTCTGGGGCCTGGCTCACAACAGTATTAGTGTGGGGAGGACTCAGTACACTCTGGGACTCCTTGCAAGTGGTGAAGGAAAACAAAGAAAGAAAGTGTGAGAAGCTATTAAAATTAAAAATTAGAAATGTGCTAGGTTTGCACATAAATACTGTGAAGACCCATTCAAATCGAACCATTCAAAAGTCTGAAAAAACAATGAAAGTTACAAGAGAGGTGAAATTTTGACCAACAATTTTAAAGAAATCTTATGGAAATTTAAAAATTTCATCATTCAAATGCACACACACAAAAATAAATAGTCTGCATACTATCATTTTCACTGCAGTTACCAAGCAAAAACATCAAATAATCTCACCTGAGTCACCAAACAGTCTCATCACCAAATAATCTTTTTTAGTGTCTTAGACTCGATTACTGCACAAAGGGAGTTCGGCAGACCTAAGGATTTAGTCCACTGCCTTAGTCAAAATTGAAAGTTGTATGCATAGCAGCAACTGCGCCCCTACCCTCCTCCCCAACCCCCAGACAGGTCAGCACAGTTATATCTCTTCTTGCTAGAGCAATTCTGTAATGAGTAAGCAAAAGCAAATCAAAGTGAGCTTATTGGAACTCGGAACACTTTTGCAGAATTTTAATGCAAAAGAGAAAAATAGTGTTTTTGAAAACAACTGGCACAAAAAGCTGATTATGTAAGAAATCTGGGAATACTACTTACAGATTCCTCTTGAACAGCAAGTCCAATTGTTTCTGCCACAACTGCAGCCAAGTTAAAAGATGGCTTTGGAACAGGATAGCCTCCCATCCTTGGTTTATCTTTATAAGTAGAAAGAAGCTCACAATAAGTTACATATACATTATAATATCTTACTCCACTCACACAGATGGTGCAAACCCAGAACTAAAATGATCACAAATTAAAACTGGTAATTATGGAAATAGTTTGACCTGTGTCAGATAAAAATCATATCTGGAAGTGGTAAGTGGAGAGAGTGGGAAAAAGAAGAATTTCTGAGAACAGCAAACTGCTGTGTCATCACAGAGAAATATGCTTCCAATTTGAATACAGGTCTGCAAAATTAAAATACAAAGACAAGTCAACGTAAAAGTTGCTTTTCAAACTCCCAGTCCAGGGCATGAATGGTCTGAGCATGTAGAACAGTGATAATGTGTATTTATAGTAAAATGCCTGTGTTTCATATTTCCTAGGTGACACTTCCAGTTATTCTTCCTGTGTTTTTATTAGGAAAACAAATAGATGAGTTTCCCTTCCTTCAGGGGTTTAACATTACACAGTTTATTAAACTGGGCAAGATAATATGATGGGAAAGTACAAGAACTACAACCACCACAACCCTGACCTGCACGAATAATTCTAAAATGCTGATTCTTGCAGTCATTTATATTTAAATACTTCACAGGAAAAAAAAAAAAAAAAAATCAGGGACACAGAAAGTTCTTGTCAAAGAACTGTTTATGGAGAAGGACTTAAGACTTAAAGACTTATACCAATTCACAATTACAAAAAAGGGAATAATTAACAGAAGCACTTCTAAATGTTACATATTCATGTCAGACAGAAGTGCAATTCTCAAGACTATTTTGTCTCCTGTACAGTTGGAATGTAAGACAATTGGATAAGTTGCCTAGAATATAAGATATCTGCAGTAAGAGCTGCACTGAGCTTCTTTTTATTTCTTGACTCTAAGCCCTGACGCTATGCCACTAGATCATGTAATGCCTGTCTGTATGCCACTAGATACAAGATAGGCATTTCAGCAGCAATTCCGTGATTAAACATAATATCCTTTTTCTGGCTCCCATGTTTAAAGAGATGAACCCTTAGTTGTTGATAAACCTCAGTTTTACAACATTTTTGCCTTATTTTGAATGGAATTAGAACTAAATCTATTAATACACTTACTTGGTACAGGGGACAGTTGTGGATCACAGGTGTCTGCCACTAGTATCTCTTCTCCGTGGTGACTGTTCACTTGTGTGGAATACAGCGGAATTTTTCCAAACTCTAGGAGAAGATGTAGAAACATTTTCACATGGTGAAATTGGGTAGCCTGTTGTGATAATTTTCTGTAGATACAGACAATGATCCTGATCTTTAAAGGACTTGAATGTGAACTTTGATATGTTAGTAGATCCAGTAACCTCAGCACATCTGATTATTTTTATTCTGAGGTATTGCTATGACAAATTAGTCACAAATAGTTCATATTAATCCTTTCTCTCACAAATATAAGCCTAGCCAGTCAGCAATAAAACAATACTGACACATAATTACATCACTTTCTATACTAACCACATAAAAAAGTACGTATTAAATCTACATTTGACCTGTTAATATGGCAACAAAACTATTAAAGAGCAAACCACCCAAGGGAATAATTTTCTGCATCAGCCAAGGTAATGAAAAGGTGAAAAACTTGAGATTTTAATCATGACCAGCTTTGTGCCATGTAGTCCTTTCTATCTGGACACCAACAGCTTTTCATAGCCACTCACTGTGATAGGAAATGGTGTAAATACCTACATACTTAACTTCGGTTTCATTTAGTAGCTCAATTTTTTAGTCAGAAAATGGAGAGAAGTAGGTATGTTTAGAAAGAAGAAACTACTCAACAGCACTAAAATTACATAAGCAAAATAAAGGGTGTGAATAACCAACCCACCCTCTTCACCCCACAGTTGTACTATTTTTATCCTTGGAAAGAAGCTTTTAGTCAAGACTCATATTTAGATGTAATCATATATTATTTAAAATACTTTTTTTATTCCACAATGTAAATTAACACATTAAGATCATCTGGATTGTTTATCATATTTCCTGTGTATCATTAAAATACAAGCCCAAAGTCCCTTTTTTCACAGAAATATTTCTTACAGTTAAAACAGATTAGAGCTATTTCTATGACATTACAGAATGAAGTTTAGAAATTAGATGTGTACAATACTTCTGGACTTAGACACAAAACACATGCAAACAGTGTACCAGTACCAGAAAAAGAAAGATCATGTAGCTGCTAGAACTAGAACAGTTTCAGTAATATTACTTTAATTGCAGAATAATTGTGGCAAAACATTTATTTCACTCTCCACTAGATGGTGACATAGCTGTATGCACAAGTCAAACCCGAACAGATTTTTTTAGTTAGTTTGGAGATATGGGTTGGAAAACTGTTATATTTGCATGTGTATGTGGATGAAGAAAAGCAGGAGGTTGAGATAAGCTTTGAGCATATCGCTGATTTAACAGTTACTGCTAAAGACATTTTCCCCCTGACTCATATATTATAGCATAAATGGAAACAAGCCAAACCAAAAAAAACACAAGACTTTTTTTTTTATTTTCACCCTCTGCAATCAAATTTATACACTATCATTTTCTTTAGTCCTTAAAAATATACTTTAAAATTAATTAAAAAAATACAGTACTCTTACCACTGTTGCTTTCTGCAAGTTCCAAATCTGGGTGTGTATGTTCTGTGTATCGAATATGCCTATTCTCTTTTTTTCTTCTCATACGATTAACCACAGAAAATGAAGAAGTCGGAACTGGAGAATCTGGAATGACTCCTTCTTCTAATTCCACCGTTTGCTGCTTTCGCTCCCTGGAGACCAAATTAGGTGGTCAAATAAAACCCCAAGTCAGCATGATGAAGAGCTTTCATTTCAGCAAGCAGGACAGTCATATGGTTCAAGAAAGCAACAATTTGGAAAGTACAGCCATCTAGAAAATACAGTCATCTCAATAACATCACAGTGTAAAAGAGTAATACTAGAACCCAGTTTTTAGACACATCTAACAACAAATTCACACTTGCTCCATCAAGCCTAAGAACGGCATACAACCCTAGCTCTTCACAGTTGAAGTCAACAACTAACTACTGCACTATGGACTACTGCACTATGGAAGGCTTTTTCTCCTGGAAGAAACTAGGGACTGTAGAGTTTCTAGCTTGTCCTCTGAAGCATGTGCTACTTGAATGAAAGAATGCTGAAATGGATGGCCTAGTGTCTCTCTCCCTGTATGGAAGTTCCTGCGTATCCCAAGAATACTAACTGTCTTAAAAACAAAATAAAAGCTTTTGGACAATATTAAATAGTAATGAACTGCACTATATTAAAAAAATCCCCCTCCAGACCACTGGATGATACCTCTTATTCACTCACAAAGCTCTTCAGAGAGGAGTGTAAAAAGCAATGTAAACCATGTAAAACAAGTAATGTAAAACACAATATGAGTTATGAAGTTTATTTTCTCTCACACTGTCAGCTCTAACAGCATGTTGCAGAGTCAGTATGTAAAAATTAGCACGACAAATAACTATGTCTTTTCCCTCCAAAAACTCTGTTAGACATAGCAAAGAAATAACAACAAAAAAGTGTTAATTTCAGTTCTTTTAACTTAAATACAGTTTGTTTAATACTTAAGAAGGGCATTGCTACCTGTCATATGGTGGTGGTAGTGAGAAATGGAAGAGGCAGTAAAAGAAAAACACAAGGAAATCTAACTCGGCCTGCTTGGTCATCTTTCTACAGTAGCACTTTTCCTTATGACTCTCAAGAGAAAACATGGGCCAAAAGATCATTTCCTAACTATAAAGAGAAGGATGTAAGGTTTTGATCTAAGGGAAGAAGAGGAAATATGGATATGTTCCTGCTTGCATTGAAATGAACCACAAGATCTTACATAAAATAAATTAATAACATGATGGAGAACTGTAGAAAGCTGCCTGGCTTGAGACAACAAGCATTTTTGCTGTTAGGCTTTTTACCATGACTAACTTTGAACACTTAACGACAAACATTGACACATTGATGCTCTGAAGTTTTGACGAATCCTACTGTGCGATTTTGTAATTCCTCTTTTCTAGCACATTTACAGAATCACAGAATCACAGAATCACTACGGTTGGAAAAGACCTGTAAGATCATCAAGTCCAACCTGAAAAAAAAAAAAAAAAAAAAAAAACCCACCAAAAAAAACCAAAAAAAAACCCCCACAAACAACCCACGCAAGCCAACCACCACACAACAACAACAAGGCACAACACACCAAAAACCAACCCACCCAACACCACACAGCACCATGTCCATCAAGCTACATCCCACAATGCCACATCCACACGCTCCTTGAATACCTCCAGGGAGGGTGACTCTACCACCTCCCTGGGCAGCCTATTCCAATGTTTCACTACTCTCTTGGTAAAGAACTTTTTCCTAATATCTAGCCTGAACCTCCCCTGGCGCAACTTGAGGCCATTTCCTCTAGTCCTGTCACTCGTCACTTGGGAGAAGAAACCAACACCCACCTCTCTGCAACCCCCCTTCAGGTAGTTGTAGAGAGCGATAAGGTCTCCCCTCAGCCTCCTCTTCTCCAGGCTAAACAACCCCAGCTCCCTCAGCCGCTCCTCATCAGACTTGTGTTCCAGACCCCTCACCAGCTTTGTCGCCCTTCTCTGGACACGCTCCAGCACCTCAATGTCTTTCTTGTAGTGAGGGGCCCAAAACTGAACACAGTATTCGAGGTGCGGCCTCACCAGCGCCGAGTACAGAGGCATGATCACCTCCCTTACAAACAAAGAGCCATAACTGGAAACTGTATCAACTACTAACAATATCTTAAACAAATCAAAACACACAGTAAAATAATATATTCATAGAGTTACTTTGCAAATTTAAGTTAGCTGTTAGAGTTCTCTTTAAATTTACTGGCACATGGGGCCTTGTATGACAAACTAGCCTGCTATAAATATATTTTTCTGTACCTTACTTCCCTGCAAACCAAGAGGTAGTTCCTACATATCACCATAAAAAATTATCAAATTAAGAAGCTGTCATACATACTATACATGATAAATACCCAATAAATTATTTCTGAATCATAGAAACATTTATCTGAGACACCAGAAAAGATTTTTGCAGAAATGTCCTTACTGTTTCCATCTATGGATAATGAAATTCTAATCTGATAAAGGATCAGATAATACAATTCTTCTAAAATGTCATTGTTTTCACTTTTGTAAAGGATTCTTAAATTTTTTTCCTAAAATACTAAACCTTGGTAACAAATACAGAAGACTGCAAAGATCTAATTTCATGTCATGCCCCAGGAACAATCTGTTACCTTGTACCTATGTGATGATGTTATATTGATCTAGGTTGTTCATTCTAAATAGAGTAACAGGACTATAGTTCAACTGAAACAACCAAATGCAGTGGCTGTATCACAAACAGCAGGACCATCCTTGTTAATTACTGTTTATCTAGTCAACTCTGCACTGGTTTAAATGACCACCTAACATGCAGAGCAAATAACTTAGTGTTCATTGTTCATTATCAACTTTCCTACAGTGGCTGGAGATTTTTACTGGAAGCTAAATTGCAAGACTGGGGGTCAAACTAATACATTTGGATAGATCTGTCTGGTGTCAATTTTTTTTAATCTCACCTCCTAACTACTGTCCAGCTGCATAGGAGAATCATTATTGAGAAACAATTATACATTGGGAAGCATATAGAAATTTGTTCCTACTTGGTGTTAAAAAGGAGTACTCCTAGGGTCATCAAATATGTTAGTTTGAGAAGATGAAATGCATACAAAAAAAGAAAGGATGATGAAGGTGCAAATGATGGGAGACAAACCAAGAAATACAAAGGAATAGGACCACAGTCATTTTGAACTGAACTCTTAGTACTTTTACTCCTCTACCAAAGTTACCTTCTGACAAAGACAAGAAAAAATTACATGCAGAAAAAGCCTTACGTATCAATTCCTCACATCCTGTCCCATTCTCCCCATGCATGTACACAAATTGTTCGCGGATAGGCAAAACTGAGATGAGTTTCAGATGATGTCAGACCACAGCTATACAGAAAAGGAATACTACTTCTGCCTTGCAAAGTGCACCATATTTGCCTATTAACTACAATATTATAGGGCACATTCTTGCTATCATATCGTATTACAATTTGACAGTCAATTTGTAGCTCATTGTTTTTATGGTTTTCTTTCAAAATTTACTATTTCTTTTTCTTTTTAAAATTGTAAAATTATCGTAAGTTTTTTAAAAAAATTATTGCAAGATCCTGGGATTTTCTGACTAGCTGAGAAACTACTTTTCTGAAGTCTTAACCTAGGAGGAAAGAATTGGTAAAGAGTCAACAGAGGAATAAAAGAATGACACATAAGGCTTTGCTATGCACTGTGACCAGAATAACCTTGAACAATCATGAAGTCAAGCAGAATTTTTATGACAAATTTATCTCTCAGTTTAAAAAAAAGATGCACACAGTTTAAAAAAAGCAAAAATTCTGCACACTACAATGATGCTAATTTTATAATGTTAAAGTGGCTGTAGGCTATCTTTTCACAATCTATTAAAAAAGATGAAACTCAGGTTTCAAAGACTTAAAAGCTGATATTTATATTCCCAGACATTACTACTGAGGAATGGGGTGGGGCAGGGAATATCCAAAAAAACCTAAAAACTTACTCCAACTCCTTCTGTAATTGCTGGAACTGCTCAGTTATCTTTTTATTTTCATCCTGTAAGTTGTTTTTTTCATTCACTGCAATGTATAGGAAAAAAAAAAAGAGAAAAAAATTGATGCACATATGTTAACATCATATCATATGTAGTTTTGCTAGGTCCTTTAAGGAAACAGAACCAATCCTAAAATGTAATACCATACATTGCCTATGGCTTACCAAAATGAATTCTGAAGCTAGTCATTAAAAAGGTTGTAAAATGATGTGTTAGAAAATGCAAAGGTGTTAATTACTGGATCATAATATTAGTTCCACACAATCATTAACTACTTTTGTCCATATACATACAAGCAAGACTGTGTTGTAAAGATGAATTGCTCACTCAGCTCCATTGACAAAATTACTTCCTTATGTTGAAGACAGCCTATGAAGTATAAAGTAATTAGAATTTGGTTTTAGCCACTGAAGTGACCAGCTAATTGGAGAGAAAGGGACCCCCCCCCCCCCAATTTCTTAAAACTAAGTTAAATATTTTTTCAGAAATTTATTTACTTTTCTTAATTTCCAATTCATTCTGCCTGTACTTCACACAAGCTTACCGCATCACCTTCAGCCTTTTTTCCGTGCTGTCTCAAGCTAATGTAGTGATAGCTTCCAACTTTCTGTTCACTTTAATTTTCATTTTCTTTTGTGTATTTTACCTCTGCATTATTCTTGGCTGACCTTTTAGCTGGTTGCAGGAAATACATAAATTGTCATATAGATCTCATCCCAAACCCATGGAAGACTACTGTTCTGTCACAGAGCGTTCAAGAAGATTTGTACCTAGGTCTCACCTTGATTTCAAAGACTCAGAGATTTATTTAGAGATTGGTTGTACCCTGTTTGTTGTTAATCATTAAACTCAAGAATTCAGAATATTTCTATGTAAGTATCCAATATTAAAAGTCCTTGAAAAATGGATGTATTTTATATTAGTACAGAATCTAATATTTCTATAATTGAAGTACTGAAAAGCTACTTTTTGTGTCTGACATTTCCCATATTTTAAATCTCACCGAATGTCTGCTTGTTCTTGATCAAGCAAGACAACTAAACGAAACAAAATAATTAGTTAATGGTAAAGACACCCTTAACATTTTAAAATCCTGTCCTGTATTTTTTTTTAGTACTTTATACAATCTTTCCAAACTCTCTTTATGAAGACGTTTGTTGTGTCCTGCTTTCATGTCATCCAGAACAGTTTATTTTTTCCTCTCCCATATGTACAACTTCCTGATTTCAAAGTAAGCTGGCTACAAGCTGCCTGGCATGAAGCGATTCTTTTGTGGCTTCAGAGGGTTATATGAAGGTTATGGGTTACTGCAGTTAAACTCCAAGACCGACTACAGGACACAAGCTGGACCCAGGCAAATTCTGTTTGAACTTGCTACTTTGTGATCACCAGTTACTTTTGAAGTCAGGGTTTCCTTAGGAAAACTGGCAATCAGTCATTCTATGCTTTAGCTGTAGCAATAAACAGAAGCAGCTGCATTTTATCTACAGTAGCTCCTTTACAGGGTAAAGATTTTCCATGTCAATTCACTTTCAGTATCAGCACTTCAGCCTAAGAGGGTGGGTCAAATGACTAGTAATTGGTATATTACATATTTTCAGACTGTAAAATTAAGTATCCCCCAACTGAACTTGGGCTTACTAAACATACCATATAAAAATTACATCAAGTTACAGGAATTAATGAGGAACTAATTTACAAAATAGTATGTTTTGTCTTCAGACTCATGGATAAAACTCACTAAGCTCAGTGATAAGTTTAAGATTCTGCTGCCGGATATTTTCAAACTCTTGCTGCTTCTTTCTCATGTGTTCTTCAGTTACAGCACAGCGATCACATAATCCCGCTCTTAATCTACAACAAAATTCAGAGAATTTTCTGTTAAGAAAATATTGCCATACATGAAACAGCTATCCACACTTAACTGGCCTTTTGAACAATAAAAACCAGAAAAATTCTGTCAACTATGCAGAACACCACTAAATACTGCGGTTTTATATGTTGACATAGCAATATTTTGAGATTTCTGAACAATTTAATACTACATGTACTACTGTTTGCATAAATGACTGTAGATACTGGATAATTCTAAAGCAACATGCTCCACTTCAATAAAGTAGAGCATGCTACCCCTTGCCACTGAAAGCCTTTGTGAGGTGTCCTACTAAGAGTACTGTCAGATATAAACTACCATTCATTGTAAGTAAAGTTCATTCCAGCAAATAGAAATAAGCAAATAATTTCAGTAACTATAATTACTACTTCATCTAAGAAGACTATATCACTGTCATTAAGCAAAGTATAAAATAAAAAGGACAAATAGTAAGTTTGCTCTGTAACAAATACGAAGCAAATGTGAAATCCTTTATCTAGACACCAATACTTAGAAGTGGATCCAAAAGTCCATGTGAGGCATTGCCTCCACTGTCTCTAATGGTTTAGATCAGCTGTTTAAAGCATATCCACTATCAGAAAAGAACTTGTTATGATCACTCCATCTTATTTGACACCTTCATTCATGCAATGAAATGTGTGTTCATTTTACAGGTGATAACTGAAGTATATTTATTTCTGGTACCCAACAAAAAGCTAACAGTATTACCAAAGTGAAAACCACACTCTATTTTGCCTGCTAAATAAGAGACAAATTGGTTAAGAGTTCTGCATTGCTGCTGCTAGCACATGAAGTATTAAAAAAACCCAAACAAACAAAACACCTAAGTTTCCAATTTCACAGTTGAATATTGGAAGCAAAAGCCATCTTGGTTTATAGGTATTTTAATATTGTGGAATTATGGACAGAGTAAAATACTGAAATGCCTCTTCATAGTAGCTTATCTGACTAACAGTATAATAACCACAGTATTATCATCACCTTGTATTAAACCACATTAAATACTCTTTTCGTTTTCCGCAATATGAGTACTTCATCTGCTGAGGGATTAGAAAAGTCCATTCACTCCACAAATGTGTCTCTACCTATGTGGTGTGAAAGTTTATTACCCACACAGTTACAAGTTTATCCCTAATGCCTTTCACAGAGAAATAGAGTTGAATACAAAATGTGAGCATCATAGCTCTAAAATTTGAGGTAGCACAGGAATATGGGAAAATAGTTTTACTATGTAACGATCTCCTGTTCCCAGAAAGCTTCTGAAAGCCTATCGGCAGCAAATATAACATACACTTTCCAAAACAAGTATCACCTTTAAAAGATGGAAAAATGCACTGTAATTTCACGTCTATTGGTTTTGTTTTGCTATACCAGACTAAATAGGAACAAATAAGGGAAAGACAGAACAGGTCAAAATGTGACCAGAATGTCTAAAGTCCAAACGAAGGCAAAAGACAGAATCTGTGATTAAATTTAGGTAAAAGAGACAACTGTTAAAAAAGATGCTCCAAAATCTGAAAGATTTCCTACTGAGTTATTTCATGAGTTTCAAAGTATATTATATAGCTTGCCCTTGGGTTTTGTACTTGTATTACATCTCAATTGATATCAAACTTACCTCTACAAAAACGGATGGAAAAGAATGTGCTTTAAAATGGCTGTCTGCCTCCCAAGCTGATCTATTTAAGTTTATCTTAACTGAAGTAAAGCAAGCTAAGCACTTTGAAAATAACAAAATAACAAAAATTTAATTCAGTCAGAAGAATTTAAATTCTACTTTTCTTTAAAACACACTATTCGGATTGTATTAGAAAAGGACTGGTTTACGAAAAAAAACCCCAACCAAACCCAACTTGCAAAGTATCCAGAGCTACTCTGTAAGAGCAAAACACAACAAACCCAAAAGCTAAAGACACTACTTCACCTGTCTTCTAAAACCTGGATAGTGTCATGAAGTGCTTTTTGCTGTTCTCTGAGCTGCTGGTTCTTGGTATAAAACTCTTCAAGCCTCTCTGCATCCCTAAAACCAAATAGAAAAAAGTTAGCTCTAGCTTTAAATTACAGCTATTAGTTTTTCAACAGAATTCTCTCTGGCATGTTTCTTTCCTATTCTTGGGAAATGTTATTATCATCAGCACAAATATTAAGTTGAAAATAAATGAAGCAAGTGTTTCTGATGAATGGTAATTTAGAAATGTCTGAGTTAGGAAAGGAGCAGCTAGTTTCTAATTCATATTACAGTTGAGCTTCTGTTGATATATCTGATTTTTTGCTCAGGACAAGAATTAGAGTTGATGACAGTCAAGGCATAAAAGCTAATAGTATTCAAGCAACAATTTCAGGGAACGTAAGCTCAAGCACTTGTCCTATTTTACTGTGTTGCTGAGCTGTTGGGAAGCTAATTGAGGGGCTTTCAGAATCAGGTCACTTTTGTCTTGTCTTAGCAGTGAGTGCTTCTTGCAGTGTGGCAAACCACATTAGGTTTGTAAAGCTCTGACAAATCTTTAGATCCATTAGAAGTGTAGTTCCTCAAGAAGCAATTCTCAGAGTCTATAGAACATGGATTCCCATAATATGAATACAGGGAAGAGAACTCTCTTCCCAAAAACCTCAGAAATAGAAGACCTTGGGGAAAATAACCTTCTCTAAAAGCCAGGACTATTTAATTAACAAAGAACATTTCCTCCTCAAAAGAGCTAAGGAAAAGCGGTAACATTAACTTCCCAATTTCAGTTCCCCTTCACTTTTATTATCAGATCACAACACCTCTTCAAGATGCAAACAAGGTATGAGCAACAAGCACCATTTTTTTCTACAAGGAAATTAACTTTCAGTAAAAACTAAGCAGCTGAATCTATGTAACATGACAATGACTAACTTCTGAGAATTCATTCCCAGCTCTGCTTTTTACCATGGAATCCTTTGTGTATTCCATGAAAGTGGGTGTTTGTTTTCAGTGTGCCTGAGATGGATTATTTGAGGAATTGAAACTGGCTCACAAAAAGCTGCTAAGCACACACACAACAGGAAACGAAAACGTATTTACTAACTTGTTGATACAATTCATTTACATATTTTTAAATTGGCACTATCCCTTGAAGATACATTAGTCATTTTATATTGCTGATATTAGAGTAATACAAGAAATTAACAATCATGGGTCAAAGTGAATGGGACAGCCGGAAGCTTCCACAGTGTACAATCACAGACATACTTTATTAATTCTGAAATTTAAGAACAGATATTTTATTTTTCTTTACTACCATCCAGACCAATATCGTCCTTTTCAGCTGCATATAGAACATATAAAACAGTGACATGCAAACAGCATGATGAACCATTTAAAACTTATACTTTCATATGGGAAGGACAAAGTGTTAAAGTTCTGTTACCTCAGTTCATTAACCAAGTACAGCCAGGCCATGGCAAAATTTGAAGTCTGACAAAAGCAGTCTGTTTTTTTCTGTCTATGGCATAAGAAAATCTCTTTTTTTTTCAGTTTATGCAACTTACAGAAGGCCTAAAATATCAAATTTTCAAGTCTTTTCTCAAGCTACCTTTAAGTGATTCTATGGCATTAAGTTATTTAAAAAAAAAAAAAAAGACATTAACTAATACTCCATGCCTTCCATCTAAACCCTGTAAAACGTCACATTAACATAGTAAAATGACAGAAGGAACTAGGCTTTTTTTTTAAATTCCCATGCACCTGATAAACATGATAGATGTTTTTGGCTATGAAGGCACATAATGAACGGTCTCTGACTTAGCATTTACAAGTCATTAGCTCCAATGCTGAAGTGGGGTACAAAATAAGGCACTCATTGTCAGCTGATTACCAAGTCTGAAATACTAAACCTCAGGTATTCAGATGCACCAAAGAGAACAAGACCTCCTATGCAAGAGTATTGTATCTACATGTGGTAATTGTAGAAAGAGTCCAATAAACAATAATTAAACCATTTGGTATGTGTTCAGTCACATCACTGATAATACTCATCATCTAGAAAATTAACTAATCAATTCAAGATTTTCAGAACGTGGAAGCAACTCATGACATATCAGGTTAAGTTAACAATAGCAGCAAGAGATAATTTAATCCTTTTAGATTAAAAACAAAATAACTACTTCATTTATGAATTATACATAAGAAATACCAAGACATTAAGACTGATTTTTTTCCAGGAAAGTAAGCATAGCCTTTAAGTATAAAACACAGCATCAAATATTTGCTAACTGAAAGTCATCTAATAACCTAATAGAACTTCATCTACTAACATAAATATATTCCTTGTGATACTGCAGTATCAATCTTAATGTTCAGAATGCATATCTTTAAGATGTAAACAATACATAAGCTGTTTGGATTTTAATGAAAGAACTGACAACACTCCATGATACACCCTGAACTCAAAATCTTGATAAAGTTCGTATGAATTCGTATTTCCAATTGACTAAAAATTCACTGACAAACCAAATAAGCAACTGGACTCTATTGCCACTTTTTTAAAAAATAATTTGTGAACTCTTATGCACAATTAAACAGCAGCTGCAAATAGTATATACTGTGTTCTACTAGTTCTACCATTAGAGTGACACTGTGCAGACAAAAGTCAAAACCATAGGCAACTATCTATAGCCTTCACAGAAGAGATCTGTATGAATGCAGCTGAAATGTGAGAAAACTCAACACTGTGCAGGCTCCAAGTGCTACTGTGGATTATCAAATGCCGGCAGGATGGGTGATATTTAACTGAAATAAGCAAAACACAAGCTCAGAGGAGGTTTGAGCACTACAAAGGATAAACAAAATCCAAAAAGGTATCTAGGGAAGGGAGCAACACGGGCATTACATAACTGAAGGCCATTTCTTCCAAAAGCCTAGTGAATAGAAGAAAGAACAATTTTCCTGGAAGTGAGACACAGTTATAACTACAGAAGAACAGTTATAATAAAAGGAGACAGCAAGTTAAGTATGTACTGTAGTACAATCAAATTATACTAGAAAAGCCAGTATCATTATAAGATGCATTTACATACTTCATGTTACAGGAAAAGGAAAGATGGATTCTACCAGAAGGAATTTACTCCTATGGAAAGAACACCTGTGTTTCCCTCCCAACTGGAAATATAAGCACATCAGGGAGTTTAGACAATAACTGTCAAAAATGCTTGAGAGTTGCTCGAGTTACTATTGTACAAAAAAAGCACATGATGACCTAATTTTTTCTAGATTAGGGGAGGGTTATTTCCTGCTTACACAATTTGAAAAATGTAACTAAAAAAGAGACAACTAAAAAACCTAATAGGAATTAATGAGGAAGAAAACTGACTAGATGATGACAGAAACGTTAATTCTGAAAAAACACAAACTATGTTTGAGCGCACTGTGGCTACACTTTAAAATTGTATTGAGTTTGCGTGGCAGCGCTTTGGTAGCAGGGGGGGCTACAGGGGTGGCTTCTGTGAGAAGCTGCTAGAAACTTCCCCTATGTCTGATAGAGCCAATGTCAGCCGACTCCAAGACGGATCTGCCACTGGCTAAGGCCAAGCTAATCAGCAACAGTGGTAGCGCCTCTGGGATAACATATTTAAGAAGGGGGGGAAAAACTGGGAAACAGCAGCCGGAGAAGAGAGGAGTGAGAATATGTGAGAGAAACAGCTCTGCAGACACCAAGGTCAGTGAAGAAGGAGGGGGAGGAGGTGCTCCAGGCGCCGGAGCAGAGATTCCCCTGCAGCCCGTGGTGAAGACCATGGTGAGGCAGGTTGTCCCCCTGCAGCCCATGGAGGTCCACAGTGGAGCAGATATCCACCTGCAGCCTGTGGAGGACCCCATGCTGGAGCAGGTGGATGCCCGAAGCAGGCTGTGATCCTGCGGGAAGTCCATGCTGGAGCAGGCTCCTGGCAGGACCTGTATACCCGTGGAGAGAGGAGCCCACGCTGGAGCAGGTTTGCTGGCAGGACTTGCAATCCCACAGGAGACCCACGCTGGAGCAGTCTGTTCCTGAAGGACTGCAGCCCGTGGAAAGGACCCATGCTGGAGCAGTTTGTGAAGAACTGCAGCCCGTGGGAAGGACCCATGTTGGAGAAGTTCGTGGAGAACTGTCTCCCGTGGGAGGGACCCCACGCTGGAGCAGGGGAAGAGTGTGAGGAGGAAGGAGCGGCAGAAACAACGTGTGATGAACTGACCGCAGCCCCCACTCCCTATCCCCCTGCGCCGCTCGGGGGGAAGAGGTAGAAAAAATCGGGAGGGAAGTTGAGCCCGGGAAGAAGGGAGGGGTGGGGTGAAGGTGTTGTTTTTTTAGATTTGGTTTTACTTCTCATTATCCTACTCTGATTTTGATTGGTAATAAATTAAACTAATTTCCCCAAGTCAAGTCTATTTTGCCCATGATGGTAATTGGTGAGTGATCTCCCTATGTCCTTATCTTGACCTACGAGCCTTTTCCTGTCCAGCTGAGGAAGGGGAGTGAGTGAGTGGCTGTGTGGTGATTAGTCCGGCTGGGCTTAAACCATGACAAAAATGAAGATTGTATATCTTTGACTTCAGATGGCAATGCTGGGAATGCAAATATGGAGTATTTTTGCTAATTTTAAGAAGAGTTTAATGTCTTTAACATATCTAATATAATTATATTGTTTTCCAAAGTGGAAAAAGATCAAGTAATTTATTTTTATTCTTCCTACACAGCAACTCATAATACAGGTCATGTGTACTATTAACATAGTATTAATGTAATTTAACCTGAAGTAAAAATTTAAATTAAGAATCACATTAGCATATCTCTTATTTAATTAAATATGGCTTTAGTCAGCAGAAGGAAAATAAAAGCTGATTTAATACTGTAAATACATATTGTGATTCTACTGTGCATGTAAATCTTGTAATTCAGATTTTTTTCCCAAATTGCTTCTAATGAACAGAACTAAAAGTTAGTAGCAAATAATGACTGCAAAATAAGATACATATGTCTTAAAGTATATGAATTGAGTGAAAATTAGCAAGGTTATTACTAGAATCTTTACTGAATGACTGAAAGCTGAGTTAAGGCACAACACCTGATACTAAAGGCAAACGTAGCAAAATAAAAATTCTAAAAAAAGTTGGCTTGTTGTCTTGTCACTTATTTCTTTCTTATAGATTTGAACTCAGTTTTAAAATATCTCCCTAATTATCTTTTGTATTAGAAGTGTCAACATCTTGATTAGCATCCTAGAAATACTGTAGATAAGAAAACCTTACAAGTCATTTGTTCAAGGAAGGCAAACCTAGTGTTCAGATTACATACCCTATAAATAGTTACATATATCTTTAGATGACTTCAGCTGAATTGAAGTGAGCAGAGTTTTGCACACGTCTGAAGGATTACAGCTCATTAATGGTACTCAGACTCTCCATTAATATATTAGATCATAGGATGAGTACTTACATGCATCTTTCCTTTTTCAACTTAGATATTTTCAGTTGTAAGCCTGAAAAGTAGAAAGAAGAAAATACATGTTACAGAATTCCAATTCAAAAAATGAGTGAAACAATGAACTAACTCTCCTTTTGACAACGACATCTGCAAAAGAGAGACAAAATGTCACTAATTTGAGAGAAAATGGCTCATTCTGGACTTCTTGAGTATGTTGTACAGGATCTTGGAAACAAATATAGCTATTATGATCCCTAGGAAACAGGGACTTCTTAAACAAGCACACAGATTCCTACTTAAACAGGTATAAAAACACCTTTGTAAAAAAAAAACCACACATGAATACCAAGCACTGTCAATATGTTTTCATTGACTATGCCTACATAAGTAGCATAAAATATGTTCTGAGTACACATAAATGCATAATACTACACTTGAAATGTAGCATCCAACCACTGAACTGAAAAATGTATTACAACGTATATGTATAAAGGAAACATTAACAATACACAATTCAAGGTTTTAAAGCACAAAAGGACAACGTACTCTATCGGAGGTACACTACCAGACCCTCTCAGCCAAAGCTTCTTTGGAACATCTTAAGGTTAAATGAGGAATGATATTTCACCTGTGGCCCTTCTCCCACACACTCTAAAATGTATATTCTGTAGCAAAGTAAAAACATTTGCAAATACAACTGATGCTCTCAGCAGGAGCAGCCAGCTGACAGCCCAGGGGCTAGAGAGCAGTCCACCCAACCTGCTTGCAAGGTTTTGGGTGCATATATGTATGTGCATAGGGGCAGGAAGATAAAGATACTTTAAGGACGGCACAGCTTAACAAGTGGAATGCAGTGCTATGGAAATTCTTGTGATACTACCCACACACACAAGCTGGCCATTCCTACTCTAAATAAATGGTCAGAAATAATCAGACTCCAATGGTATAACATTTTCGTAATTACAAATAAATTTTCGTAAGACATCAGAAAGTAACGTAATGCAATTTTTTCCCTAACGCCATATTTTCTTCAAACTATAAAAAGTTGTGAGCCACTTCAGTTTGAACAGGAGGTGTCCTGTGAGCTTCTTGCAAAAGCATTAGTCATTTAGGATAATATGATAAACTTATGACACCAGAACACTTTTAAGAAAACTTCTGACAATTTTGAATTTAAACCAAAACACATACCCGATACCACATCTTACTATAGAAAATGTCAGTTAAGGCAGCTAATAGACTTCTTTTTTCTCTCCCCTACCACACTCAACTGGGAACAGCTCAAAGGAGAAAACTACTTGCTTGAGAAGGTTCACTCTTCAGGTTACTTATAATGTAACAGTCAGCCCAGCCAGATCCTCAGTGAACCCATGCCACTGACTGCTACAAGATGCCAGTGAGACAATGAGGTAAAAACACACAAAGACTACTTAAAAAACCAAGTTCTTAGGAAATAGAGATAAAAGAAATCTTGCTATAAATGTTCAACACCTGTGAGATGTTATGTTCTATCATGCAGATCAGCATAGAAAGAGGGTTTATTTTTTTAAGTAGTTGCTATTCATCAAGTCAATTAGACATCTGCAATTAGAACCCCTATAAAGCATGCTTTAATGCTGCTCCACGCCCATTGGAAGGAATGAAGCTGCACAACATTGCATCTCCTGTATGAACAGGTAGTCTGTTCAGCAAGTATTTAGGATTGTAACATTGGCAACCTGAGCCGCAAATTGAAGAGGCAGCACTCAAAAGGCCCAGTACTGTGCTACAGGTAACACTATCTCCCCTCTCACCTGAATTCAGGAGGAACCAAACTAGTTAAAGGTTGCATTTTTTCTTAATTCAAATGAATGCAATGAGAAGGCAGGAAACCAATTTGTTACATTTATCCAAAAGCATTGAATTACTACATCGGGTGTAATCTCTTCGTCTTGCTTTTCCAGAGCATTGGGAAGTTTTAAGCATACTCATTAAGACAGCTTGGCTTTTTCAGATTTCCTTATTTAATACTCTAGTGAGCATATAAACTTCCGTGAAGCTACACTATGTACATTCCCAATTCCATTTTATCTTTCACACAATATTTCTATGGAATAGACAAGCTGCAGACTATATAAATCTACATTACCTAAAGCTCATAAGTGCTTTAGTAAATGACACACCGTGCCCATTAAAGTGATGGAGACTTTTTTTAAACTATCATTAGGCAGCTTAATTAAACGCACAACTCTATCTTATGAAACTTGCAACTTCATTAGACTATGTACCTGTACTATTTCAATTAATAGCTATGACAATTCCTGTTCTGATAAATTTTCAAATGCATTAAATACAGTTTCTTAAAATTGACTGTGCCTGGAAAGACTGCAGAATTTTATCGCTGAAGTTTTCTTGGAACAGGTTGGACAAGCTTCTGTCAGCAATGACACAGACATAATCCTACCTTAAGGGTATAGAGATGGACTAGATGACCTCCTAAGATCCCTTCCAGCCCTGTCTTCTATAATTATTTACTTTTGAGGAGCTTCCAGCCATTTCCTTTCCTACTGCAATCTATAAATGTGATTGCTTTCCTCATAATTTTCTCTGCATCTGTGACTACAGTTTTTTTCCCTATTGATTATCTTCTGCTTTTCAGAGTTAAGGAATAATTGAAAAAACCTAGGCTATTTCTTGTACACAAAACTCTCCTCACATTTCTATGCTGAAATATGTTTCTTTTTAGCATAGAGCTTTAGACTTGAATTCATCCTCAGGAACAAAGTTGCTAAGACCCACATGCAGCAAGTATCCATATAATTATTCTGAGCTAGATGCAAGTATTAACACCTGCAGAAATTAGTCACTTTATAAACAGCATTATTAAATTCCTTTCTAATTTGTGAGCACTATGCAAGTATCCCACACATTCTACAAGTAGGAAATAAAAAGTAAATACAGTTTTAATGACCATTATTCTGAGTTGCTGAGCACTTCTGAATTCCATGAAAAGTTAACTGACATGGACTATGCTCAACATCTTTGGAAACTGGGTTGTAGGTGTCCTACCCATTGTCACATAATGAATTTGAGAAAAAAAGATAATTATTTTGTCTGAAGAGGGCCAAAATTTGGAATTTTTTGCAAGTGATCAGTTTAAAAGAATAAGAAGCTGGGTTTGTTTAGCTAACATGGTGGAAAAAATACACCCTTTACAATATAGTAACATTTTTAAAAAATAAATAAATAAAATCAATTTCAAACTGTATGAGTGTGAAGTATTCTCTAGTCTATATTCTATAGATATATAAATATTATAACTTGTATAATATGCCTGACCATTTCAAGCTCATGTGTCATAAATCCTACTTTTCATGGATTCGTAATAAACAGTAAGAATTCCACAATTACAGTGTTCAGTACATTGTGCATTGTACATGCAGAAAGCGTTTTCTCCAACTGCTAACTTTCCCTTAATCCACCTTCCACCATCTTTAAAATAATTTTTTGCTGACATTTAGATTGGAAACTCATGAGTCAATTTTAATTCTTATTTATAGACTTCAGAAACCAGCAAAGTCCAGGCAAGCCTCTGTTTGATGTTTCTAAAATATCTTCCAGTAGCATTTTCTATAAGAGGATCCCCACCTTTTGAAAAAATTAACTATCCTTCAGGCATGTCTTTGATGTTATCATGGAAGACCTAATTTTACCTAACACGGTGCAGGACATACTGACAAAGGGCTAGGCATGAAAAAGACTGCCTAGTGGCAAAATTATCTGGCCCCACCTAGCATGCATTCTAAAGAGTATCTTCACTTGTATAAAGAAAACCAACACTTTAATATCATGTGCTGCACATCCCAAGAAACTAGAGAAGGGGTCACTTAACATTACCCTCTACATTAGAGCTTTTTGTTTGTTCAGTTTTTGTTGCTCAGACATGCCATAGATTGCCAGATCCCATTCTGTCAGTACTTCCGCATTTATCTGCAGTTGACATCACACCCATTCTGAAAAGAACCATCAAGAATTGAGGGGGAAAAAAAAAACCAACCCAAAACGCAAAAGTCAAAAAAATAATAAGAATGTTTTTGGGACACAATATCAAATTGTATTTCATAAGGGTACACATACTTTTTTAATGTAACAAAATGTTACTATCTGGTACATCTTTCCCTTCAGTTGCCAAAATGATAGAAGTTTTTTTGTTTGGGTTTTTTTTTTTTTGTTTTGTTTTTTTTTTAAATTGCTAACACAAAGTGTCAAGGCCCAGTGTTGCAAATTGTTGAGTCAAGACTTTCAGTAGGAGGTATGAAACATTTATACATTATAAAACAATCCCCCACAGTTTTTGAAATTAAGAAGTGATGATATAACTGGACCTAATGGACAGACCTGGAACTCTTTTGAGGCTGGTGAAAATGACCAAGGCCACTGGAATGGTCTGGCTACAGAGATTTGCTGCATGACTAAAGCTCTTAATTCACAAAAACTCACCTGCTTTTATTCCAGCCTAATATAAATACTATTTCATGCATAAGGATATGCTTGTTGGAAGATTCAGTCAAATACTGTTCTAATTCCATCCAAAAGAATGGATCGTGTGATTTAAGATTAGAAGAACAAAATCTTAACTTCTTATGAAGTATTTTTAGCAAAACATTTTATGAATATTACTTGTGAAACAATATTATAATAAGAATATAAATATATGGTGCAATAATTCATCTTTGCTCCGAGTGTTATTAATTTCCTGCACTACTGAAGAATGAACAGACACTAATAGATAATCCATAGTGAAACTGATATCACAGGTCACAAAATATAATGTAAGAATAAGTAACTCTATTATAAATTTTGTTGAGAAAATTTAGAACACTAAAAAAATGAAGAAATACTTCTCACTTCAGTAATACTAAACTGCAGTGGTATTTTGCACAAGTTAGGGGAAATAAACAATGCAAACCATTTTAATGTATCTGAAGTGACTAAACCCAAAGGCAAAAAATAAAAAGTAAAAAATTCCATTGAATAACTTGATTTGGAAACTTTGAATGATAATCCATTAAAGGTAAAGTAATGTTGAAATATTACCTAAACAAACACAGAACCCATGTAACATTGTGTTACTTTTTCTTCATTGAGCTAGCAAATAGTTTATACTTGTTGATAGTTTAAATCTAATCCTGTTAAACCAGGCTTAGGCAGTCAATCTGTAAGGATCATTTGTAATCATCCAGTCCAATTTTCTGCATAACATAAGACATTAAAAATCTATTTAGTTCCATGCAGAGGGAGCAGTACTCAGGTTCAAAGTTTTCCTGTGGTAACAAACAGCCTTCTGTGAACCCCAACTTTAACAATTTACCTTGTACTTCTTTATCATGACATTCTTTCAGCTTGGACCACAATTCCTTGAAGAAATCTCCAGTAGGTTCTGCAGAACTAGGGCTCCCACAGCTTCCTCCAGATGCATTCATTTTGCCTTTTTCTGCTCCCAACTTCTTTGACTTATTTGCAGAACTGGCTCACTCTCACACTTTAAGTTTTAAATTACATAGTTATGAAGCTGTTTCTGAAGACAGGTGTATGCCTGTAATGACAGATCGACAACACTTATGTTTGCATTTATAAGAGTATAACTTTCAGCCATGGATGAAATACAAAGCTTACTGCCTACCCTTGTCGAGTTGTACTTATACACTGGCAGTCACCCTGAAAGTGTGGAAGATGCTAAGTATTTTCCTACAAGTAATTATAAACCAACAGAATTTCCTCCCCGCCGCCCCCCGCTATGAACTTAAAATTAGATTAAGATGCTTTGGAGTGTCTATTCTTTTCCTACGTAAAGCTACAGTTAAACAGTATTCATGTTTTCCAAAGGTAACCCATGCTTCCAAAATCTTGCTGTCAGCAAAAGCATTTGTCAAAAATGTTATCAGAGATATATTTGTGTAAATGCATCCTTGACATAAACATGAATTCAAATGACATCCTTCTACAAAGAAAAGCTCACATCCCCTTGAAGTCTTTGTGATTCTACATTGAAATTACTCCCACTCCCTGATGAAAAGGAAATAGGAGAGTAATCTCAAAATTTATAAATATCGAAAAAACCCTAGCATTTGAGGAGAACTATCAAAGTCAGACAGCCCTGTCTTAAAAGCCAGACTGCCTACACAACTCAGAACAATCTTACCCATGATTCTTTGTTTTGAAGGGTTTCTTAGCACAGATGATGCCCTCAGGTAAACTACAGGGGAAGCATGGTTCTCAGATCTGGGTCTGAGCCAAGGTAAGATTCAATTCTATTGGCACTGGGTGTCCAATACTGAAATCCTCATGTAATCTCTCTGTCCTTCAGTTCCCTGTGTGTGAAAGTGGACACTAAGTTTTCCCCCTTTTTATGTGGTCAATTTTAAACACTTCTGAACCGGGACTGTGTCATTACCAGGTGGACATCATAGCTATCTCTATTACTCTGTAATATAAATTACAATCAGAAAAAAAATCTAAGGTATTTTGTACTATTCCTAAAGTAGCAGCCTAAGCAAGCAAACCACAATGTCCATATAGACAAATAAAAGGAGCAATTGGCTCTCAAACTTTTGAGGCACAAGTTACAGCTGTAGTTCGGACGATACAAGGTCTACAACCAGTCAAGAAGCTGCATTTCCTGTCTTGAGAGCCTTCAAGCAACTGAGAATATCTGAATGCAGCTACTGGTTTAAGCTGGTCCCCCAGATTCACCACGATAAAATGTTTAGTCCAGTGGTCAGTGACCTAGTGGAGGGCCTGGAGGCCTTGGTTCCAGTCTCCTATCTCTGTGCACAGTCTTAAGCAAGTCACTTTTCTTTCAGTCTACTGTCTTTAAAATGTAGTAAAAATAATGGAATAAATGGAACAAAGCATTATTCTTGACCACACAGGAACACTTGAACTGTATGTTTTCTATAGTATAAAGATACTTAAACCCTACAGTAATGGAGCTGACAGAACCCTCAGTAACCATTAGACAGCTCCACATCTGTTTTAACATGCTCTGTCTAGAAACTTCAGTGTTCATTTCAGTACCTGGTTTTAAGTTAGTTAATGGTCTTATATTAAGAGAAGTCCTTAATAGAAAATAAAATTACCTTTTCAAATTAGCAATGCCTACAATTCTTCAGCGGAAGTTGAACAGTAATCTGCTTGCATCTTTGCAGCTGAAACACTCCACTTTGTGTGCGGTCACATTAAGCCATCTTACAATGCTTCTTTGTGGAACCAATTGCCTAGTGACATTAGGAATGTCTTTTAAACTCTTATTTTTCTACCCTCAGGCACAGATATTTCAGAAAACATCTTTTTCTCTGTCGAACACTAGGGCAGTGAAATCAACAAACTTGCTCTCACTTACTGAGTATGTCAGATGAATCATTTTAAAGAAAAGTGCATCTGACTCTAGAATTAGTAAAGACTGTCCCTAGTGTTTTTGGGTTTTTTTCCCCCCAAAGATGACTGTAAGAAAAAAATGCACAAAACTTGCTCAGAGTTTCTGCAAATGATTAGTACATCAACCTGATACAAACAGGGAAAAAAAGAGCAACGAGTTTTCCCAAGCTTCACCTGCTTCAAGGTCCCAGAATGATACATTGCTTTCTACAGGTGTTCAACCTGTCTTCAGAGGGCCCCCAACAAGTGTTCAAGTAGAGCCTTTGACAGGTCTGGGCAGTTGCACAGGTGTAAAAAGCGTTCAGTGATGTCATCTTCTTTAGCTTACTCTGTAATCCTAAGAAAGGGCTCTGCAGTCCTTAGGGGAAAAAAACTCCTGAGCTGGATGTACAGACACTTGCAGGCAGAGAGAGAACTGGAAGCTGCCCGAGGGGGGAAGGAAGCACAATGCCAGCCCCTCTCCCCAGTGTCCCGCTGCTGTACGCAGGCAGGGAGCAGGGCCGCTCTCTCGGACCAGGCTTTGCTCCTATCCTCCCGACTAACCCTTTCACAGAACAACCTAAACATTTTTATTTCCCTCTTCGTCCAACCACCAACTCCCCCTGGCATCCTAAGACACTGCATAGCTTCGTAAATGATTGCCTTCCTACACACGCCTTCATCAGCACTGGAGCTGCTTATCTGCATTTCTACTTCGCTGACAGGAACACACTGCCCCGCTGTGACTCTGGAGAGCACAAAGCTTCCTGAACCCCTGACCCCTACCAAAAACCCTGAGCACCAGCGGCTCCTACAAACTCAGCTCTCCAGCGGTGCCTTTTTTTTTCCTTCCCTTTGCACAAACACTATACAGAGAACTCACTCGTAAGACACGCCGGGGTGCTGTGAGAAATCCTGCCACGACCAGCGCCTGAACGTTTGCCAGGCGGGAGCGAGCACCCGCGCCTCAGCTTCCCGCCAGGCTTCTGCCACGCCCAGGAGCCAGGACGGCAGAGGAGGGGTCGGGCATGTTCTACACGCCCCTTCTTCCGCGCGGCGGCAAGGCCGGCCGGAGCCTCCGAAACGGAGAGAATGGGCACGCGCGGCCCGCTCCGCCCCAGGGGCTCCCGGCGGAAGGAGGGCCAGTGTTTGCAACGTGCCCCGCGGGAACCCACAGGCAGTCGGGGCCGGAGGGGAGGCGCCACTCGCGGCGCGGAGCTGTGGCGGAGCCCGTCCCCGCACTGGACCGAGGCGGGAGTGGCACGCTCGCGGCCGTTACCAGGCGGCGGCGGTGAGGAGAGCGCGCACCGTTACCTGGCTGGCTCCCGGCGGCTCCGCGCGAAACGGCGGGAAAAACGAAAGCCGGGGCCGAGCGCCTTTCCGGGGGAGGGAGGCGGGGTGCGAACAGTTCTCGCGAGGCTTCCGCACTGCTCTCACGAGAGCAGGGCTGTGAGGGGCGACCGCCCCGCGGGCTGCCCTCCAGCCCGGGCGGTGGGGCGGTCACGCTGGGGCGGGAGCTGCCGCGCCCGACCGATGTTCAGGTGCCGCGGGCCCCGGCATTTGAGTCGTTCTCGCAGCCCTCTCCTCAGCCTGTGCCTGGCCTGGCGTTTGGGATTTCCAAAGAGAGCAGCCTGAGAAAAGGCAAGGGGACGAACCAGGCTTTGGCGGGTGTCGCGGTGAAGCATGGCAGGCACAAAGCGTTATGGAAAAGCAAGGCTCTGTGTGCGAGCCCGCGTTAAAGCAAACGCCCATGCAGGGGCAGCCTACCTGAAAGAAAGTCTTGCTGGTTTGGAGGTAGAGAGGATCTTTGATGCTCCTGTGGCGGAAGTGGCCTTGCTAGTATTCAGGCTGTGCTGCTAAATCTACCTTTTCCGCAGGGTTTGCAGTCTGCTGACTGCCGGGTTTACACGCAGAAGATGTGTTTGCAATGCTTTCCCCCCGCCTTCTTGATCTCAACAGATGCCATGGGTTTGTCATTTTGGCATACAGCAGAACAGCCGAGAGCATATTTTAATGTTTTATGTGAGTATGAAAACCTGTAGGCTCATATAATTAGTATGCCATAAGGCAGCTGAACTTCTGTGTCACTTTTGAGACTTTTACCAATGCCATTTTTTTGCCCAAATTGCAGATCAATGTTCTTTCATTCATTGGGACCAACCCTGCTATCTGTCATGAGATAAACACCTTGATTTTTAGTTTATAGTTGTCCTTAGTAATGAAATAGAAACAAACCACAGCTTTTCACTATTACTATTCTGCCTTTGCCCAATTCCACTGGACCATTTTGGTATGTATAGGAACACTTGCAGAGACAGCTTAGTGGCATGGTTAGAGGACACAATGGCGATCAGTTTGCAAGGGTCAGTGCTGCAAACCACATACTTTCTAGATTATTAATAGCGGGATGAAAAAAGTTAGGTATTCAGGTATTTAATAATTGTTAGTAACTGTGCCATCTCACTCTTGTTACATTACTCAGATCACTTAGATCTCCAGAAAGTATCATAAATATGGAGTGTAAATAAAAATGAATCTGAAATACTATTTCAACGTTTCTGAAGTATTTTGAAATACTGTCAGACAGAAGTCCAAGACAACCCGTAATTAAGCAGGCTTTAAATCTGTTGTTCACCTTTGTTGAAAATACTCTTGGTTTCCCATCAAATATGTACCTTGAATTTTGAAGTGTTTTGAAAAATCTTGTAGTTAACTTTTCTGCTCATTCCTCACCATTGTTTAACCACTTATTTTTCAACTAAAATAAAACAAATACAATGTTCAGTAGCTCAGCAGCAGATTACTTACATCATAAGTTTGATCCATTATCATATCAGTACACGTATGGTAGAACTAAAATTAACTACATCTTCTGGAAGAAACATCATAATAGGTTGTGATAGACACTCCAGTCTTCTTAAATAATGCTTGTTGGCAGCTTTTTATTCTACTTTTGAAACGCCTATAGTCTAAAAGTTTGTGATGTAGGAAAGTAATCATTTCCTCAGAGGTAAGAGAAACAGATGTCTTAAATATATACACAGGTCTGATAAGTAGCAATAAAGTAGCCCTCTTGCCGATTGTTCAGATATTTTACTATAAACTGGATCTTTCTTTCTACTTATAGGAAGCACTCTGGAAAATAATTATGACATCCCTTTTATTTCCCAATAAACTGTGTGAACAGTTTGTTCTCATATTCTCTCATGTTGAACTTTACGGCAATATAAATCCATTGACTTCTACAGTGTTATCCACTCAACAATAAGTGATAACAGATTAAGACCAGCAGTTGAACTTTGCCTTTATCTCCCTTCCAGATTTATGTGATTTTATGTATTCCATAATCGCATACTTGGCCACCAATTACTGAATAGATCTCTGGCTCATTAAATGTAGTGGAAAACTCCTGAAGAGTCTGATATTCCACATTCATTTATATTGAATGTCTTAAGCTGACTAGTCTAACTGGAACTGCATCTCATTCATCTTGTAAGAATAAACACACACACCTAGACAATAAAACTGTGGGAAACATACTTCACCATTGTTGTGCTTGAACAGATATGAAACTTTCTATAGTGTCATGGCTCATGTCCAGATTTCATAATAACCCTTAATATGGCACATTAAACTAGGTGACAGAATACTTATCCATGAGCAACTCCACAAAAAGGGAATCTAATTTAATCCTAGCCTATTTTTTTTAAACCTGGCTGGTCTGAAATGTTTAATCTTACTAACAGTATGTGAAGTTGTTGATTTTCAGTTACGCTTTAGTGGTAATACCTTCCTTCTTGATGACTGGACTATTTACCAGCAAATCAACTACTGACTGAATTACTGAATTTCTCTTGTAAGAGTAAAATTAGCCTTTAATTCCACGCACACACCCCCCGTCCTTTTGGGCAGGTAGTACAGAGGCTACATCAGTGTTTCTAACCATTCAGGTAGCAGAAGGTGGCCTAGCTCACTGCATATGTGTACAGAATAGGGTTAAAAGAGATTAGCAGGAAGCTTACATTTTTTGCATCTATTACCTTAAATTTAGATGTTAAGATTAAAACCAGCTTTGAATTACACTGGGGAACTCTAATTTAAATGTTTTAATTGTTTTAAACACAATGATAAATATATCACTCTTTTCCTATATGTATAAATAAATATGTATGTCTATATATCTGTATATAAAATACGAAGTCCTTATTTCTTCACATGAGATTCAGTAGATTGCACATATACATACATGGCCAGTGTGCTCACAACCTCCTTGACTTGTGGATCTGCATTGAGGCATAAATATATTGCTTAACTCTTTAGTTATGTTCATTTAATGAACTTTATGTTGCAGTTGCCAATAAGGACATCAAAGGAGCCCAACTTCAGATGCAGCAAATAAGAGCATGTGGCACAGTTCGGCTGCTACCTAAACGGGATTTGAACTCGGAGTGTAGGAACTGGCAGTCCTCTGAACAGTATGATTTCTTAGAGCTGGGAGGGCGCACAGAGCACACCACTGCTGTCTGGCACAGGTAGTTGCTTTCTCTGGAAAAGTAGGGAGGAGCCACTCCATCACCCCCACTAGTTGAATTTGATTCTTGTCAAGCTGCTTGCGTAGCCACTTTTGAAATAGAGCCAAGATCAAATTCCCTGATGCCAATAACACTGTTCACTTTAAGAAACCCTCTTCTTTGAAGTGCTTTCACTGCTCCTCATCTGTAGTCAGAAACAGCCAGGATTTATTCAGCTGAAACTCTCAGGTATTTTAGAGAGCCTTGATGGAATAAAAAAAGCAACCTGAGGGATGCTGTTGCAGGACCCCAGTGCAGTGTTCCTGGTCCTCAGACTCTAAGCAGCAGCACCTATTTGTGTTAGCTGCATGCGGAAATGTTTAGCTCCTACTGATGTTTGTCAGGATAACATGAATAGTCTGAGTAGTTATGCATATTTATCTCAGCCTTGGAAGGCTGTTTCAGGCTTGGAAGACTGAAGTAAAAGTTTACAGGTCTGTGTACAAAATCATGCCACCTACCTTTTACTGTAGTGAACAACAAGAATTCAGGACAGGAAAACAAGCAAAAGAGAAACAACATATGGGAAATGATATTTCACTTACCTTTTGAGAAAAAAAATCCCCAAACAATAGCCCCTGCGCTTCCTGCCCCCTAAAAAAAAGCAGCTGAGGAAAACCCAAATAAAACGGAACACACAAACTGGAGAGAGAGAAAATGTCAAGCAGTATTTTGAAAAACTGATTTATTTGGCTTGAATTTTAAAAATGTGCTGTGTTAAAATCCTGTAGCTTTAGAAATCAAAGCTCTCTTGTAGCATTTTATAGGCTCTACAGAGAGTCCCTGTGCAAACCATACAGTTCAGCCAGCTATATTTTTTCTTTTGAAAATAATTTATTCCTTAGCAAGTTTTCCTTACATATTTGATAGCAAAATCAACAGAGATGATAAAAATTAAACCTTTTTTCCTGATGAATATTTTTAGCTTCTGTGAAAGTACAAAACTTTCTGTATGTTCTTTTCCGTTTTCCCACACTTTGAAGAAAAATTTTTACACACAGTTACAATACTGCTAATGAGAAGGTCATTTGAATCTGCTATTCATTGAGTTTTTAAGCTGCTCAGGAGGCCTTTTTGTTTGCACTCTACAAAAGAATAATAATGTTCATTTTTGCATCAGCCTGGAAATAGCTGGCAATAAACACCTCCATAATTGAAGTTTCCTGTTGTGTGACTACCATGAAGTCTTACATAATCCTGTATAGATATTTTTGTATCTAGTGGTTTATGTCCACTGGGGACTCCGATGTATTTTTTTTGCATCGTGAAAGAGAATGGTAATTGTTTCACTTAAAGATAGACAAAATTAACATTTCCAGGGAGATGGAAGTAGCTATGTGAGGGTTTTAAAAAATGTAGTTACACAGATGGCGAGAAGTTTTACATTTACTTAAGTTAAAGAGTTATTTTGTCCTAACAGGCATGACAAAACCTGTCTTCATTCCTTTCTATTCACCTCAGCAAGTACTTCTGTTCTCCAGTAGTTAATCAGTTACCAGATTCCACAGCTTTTGTTTTCACACTGTTTAATTTTTCTAATTTGACACAGAACCTGTGAATGGATTCAGTTGCAGATACAGGTATAAATTTCAGGTCTTCCTACTCTTTATGATTAGGACTGCTTTTTGTTACCGTTGCCACCACGTTGGCTCATTATAAACAGGTAAATTTCTAATAAATGTATAGAAAGAAAGCAGTAAGAATGACAAGTATGTTTCTTATCTTCTCATGAATCCAATTCAGAATATGTAAATCTAGGTTTAATTAACTCACTCCATAAAATCGAACAATTAAAAAAGTTAGTCTGGCAAGAATTAGTAACCACAGGTCTTACTGTAATGGCACTATGCCTTGTCACGACAGTGCTGTTGTGAGACAGAGATTATAAAAAAACTGTATAAAAGAGAAGACCAATAGGCAACACCTAAGTGACTTGCTCAAAATACTAAGTCATTGGCAGTGGAGTTTCTATCTCTCACTCCTGTGTTTAGTTCATTGAACTGTCTCTCCAGTAAATACTCTTGCAGACAGAGCAGATGATGTTGAGCTGCACACAGAAGGGTCAAAAATCTGCACTCACAAGAATCCTGTCAACAAGCGCCATAGAGACTGGCAGTACTCAGACACATTAAGGAGATAGCCATTACACCACTTCAAGCATAAGAGAAATTTTTGCTTAAGGTTATCTTAAATTAATTTTAAAGAAAGACTTTCAAAACTCACCCTCTGTTTGAATTGTGAAAAGTTCTGTTCTTGATCGGGGTGATAAATATTTACTATTGACTTCCCCTCCAGCTATAAACCTCAAGTGTAAGTAAGATGAGGAAGCCACTGTGGACCACACTAGAGAATGCCGAGAGGAGATCTGCTGCACCTAAGATATATACAATGTGCAATGGATAACCTAATATGCCTTTCATTTAACTGGCTGGGCAGGTTTCTGCATTCTGGAGAGCATGGAATCATACCAGAATTTGTTGGCATAACAGGCCCGTCAGACCGGTTCCCAGGGCGCCCAGAAACCTGCCCAACCAGTCTGCATCAAAGGCCGGCCCAACATGCTGCAGCTCAGCTCAGCTCAGGGAGGCTTCATACACGGTGAATTATTCACGCCTCTGTCAACTCCCAACATACTACTCAGAGAGAATGATGTAGCCTCCAGCAAAATAATTTACTGAGGGGTGGGGGAGTGATACATCCTTGTTAAGTGTAGCAAGATCTTATTGTTATAAATTTTCTTTCATTTTATATGCAGATGCACTGGGCTAGAGGTCTTGCCCAGCATAAGTACAAAGAGAAACAGGAAAGAAAATACCTTTTTTTTATAACACTAACCATACAGACATTATAATCTAATAACACCAAATCTTTAGTGAGACCAGCTAAACACCCCCTCCCCCCCATTATGCTCTAACTCAGATTTATTTCCAGTCCTGCTCTAAGTGTTTAAGTATACCTACTATATGTATAGGATTCAGCATATCTCTGTTACATGTGGGAGACAGGACACTGGGAACTTGCACAGGGAATATCCACCTCTCGACTTTGGTGGAGCCCCAGGTCAGTGCAAGCTCGACCTGAATAGGATATTTCACAGGATATTTCAAGGTAAAACAGGTCATAGAACATGGAATGTGTGGGACATTCTTCCATAACTGTGTGGAACTACTTATGAGGCAACTGCTTCTCCGAAGGGTACAGCAACTGCTTCTCCAAAGGATACAGCAACTGCTTCTCCAAAGGATACAGCAGCTGCCCTATTACAATAGCACATGGGCTGCAGCAGCAGCTGCGCTGCTTCTTTTTCATGGCTGGGGGCAAGAATACTTGCACATCAGTCCTGCATATAGCATAGTTATTCAAGCTGTAGGCAGAGATCAGGATACGCCCCAACAGAAGCCTGCATCTGTGTAAACTTACTGCTTTTTTTTTCAAATACAAATACAGACTATAATTTTCAGATCTCCTGCTGTGATTGTCAGAGATGTTGACTAAAATCATTAGGAATTGTAGAAGTTTAACACTTCTGGAAATGTGATCATGAATCCATACAATCAGTGTGCTAAACCTATGCTTAGGCAGATTCCTATATTTTTTTATTTAGGCATCTAAATTTAAACACTCAGGCTTGAAAAAAATTGGCTCTAGTTACTGTTGTCAAAGGCTCTGAGTAACTGTAGAAACCTGTGTTTGTTCATAAAATGATCCCACAGTGGTATCATTTATCCTTTTTTAGATCTTAATTTCTTACTTACCTTTTTTAATAGTAGTTATTAGACAACTAGTGGTCAGAACAGGAAGTTGCCATCAAATTCAACCAGTGTTGTGCAACCTGGGCAGTTTTTTCATCACTGACCACAATACGTAAAAGAAGAAAATGCTGATATTTGAATATACTCTGTTCAGATTATTTTACTACAGGAAAGTAACCTTTCTTATAAGACTGCATCTTATGACAGCCTTGAAAGGAAGGCTTAATTCTGAAGAAGGCAACTGGATTACTAACTGAGCTGAAATGACGGATGTATGCTGTTTGTGCTTGCAGTCACACCACCTTAGGCTATGATTTCATACAGCTAAGCAGGGCTGGGCTTGGTCAGTACTTGGATAAGAGATTTACAAAAAGTCCGCTGCAGGAAGTGGTTTTGGTGATTCAGTAGGCTGTACTGAATAATTGGGCATCAGTGCCAAATGCGATGGAGGCTTTGGGTCCTGCATATGGCACAGTCTTGGTTCCATATAAAATTGAAGTTTTTAAAGACTCCAAAGCACTTTCCACAGCCACTACATCTTGAACTGTAAATCCCTGTTCAATGTGAATGTACTATGTCTGCTTACAATTTGTTTTTATGAGTGTCGCATAATTGGATAAACTGCATAACTGATTAACACAGGTAAATTACCACCCAAAATAGCTGTTAGACTATACAATGTGGAAAAGCTTCTGCTTGCATAATAGACTTATGGAGGGCTGGTGTGCTTCAAAGGTGGTCTACACCTTCCAGCTATGTCAGCTTGTCTCATAAAAGATACTGTCTGAAATTTTACAACCTGCATCCTGAGCTCATCATGGCAACACCAGGGCTGAGGAAAGAACATTTTGACCATTTTTAGACGGATAGAATAAAGGCCGGCTTTCTTGATACCTTTTCTCCAGATTAAACCTGGAGCCTTGTAGTAAATCTGGTGGTGGGCCTTTAAAAGACATTGGGCTTGCCATTTAAGTGTTTACTGGAGTCTGAAGAGTATAGGGATAAAAGGGATCTTTACTATCTCTTTGTTTGACTTGGTAGCTTAAAGAAGTTTGAACACCTTTTCTCCTCTCCAGCCTCTTGCTCCCCCAAACCAAAACCACCGTGTACACACGTTACAGATTCAGTAGGGGCTTCTCATCAGTAGGGGCTTCTCATATAGGGTTGCTGGCAGGGTTGAGGCCTTAAATTAGGCTTTTATATTCACTTCCACAAGTTACAGAAACTTAATATTTCATAAGTAAAAAAGAAGTAATTGTATGTATCAATACATTCTTGGATAAACATCACTTGACTGTTGTTTTCAGCCTTGTAACTCAAGACAGTTCTAAAAATATATATAACAGAAATAAATATTGTAGTATCAGACTTGCTCGGAGTTCTCTGTGAGAGAAATTGCTTTTCCTCCTAAAGAAGGCAGTATAATTATCTGAAGTAGTGAATCCTCTCTTATTTCAAATATAATTTGCAATAAAGGGATCTTACAGATGCATGCTCTTTCAAATCAAACCTATTACTAAATGCGTTTCCAATTGAGAATACATTATAAGTTGTTTGTCATCTCCAGCTTCAGTCAAGAAAAGTCACATAATGCGTATCTGTGAACTCTTCCAATTTATACAATGATCACATAAAATCTTCTTCAGGAGAAGACGCTCAGAGAGGTGCAATTCTGAAAAGTAAGACAATCTAAAAGGTGCAGGCTTCAACTTGTTCTTATAGTGAAGGTATGCACAAACATTCATGTCTACAAGTATTCATTACAGAGAGTTTACAACATACCTCCCCGTAGCTATCAAAAGCTGCTCAGTACTTTCACAAACAAATTCAGATAACGCACATGCCCCCACACCCCTGTCAGACTTAGGTAATATCTCTCTGCTCATGACTGGTTGTGTAGCAGTGTAAGGACAGGGAGACTGTTGGTTCATAAAGGGTGTATTGAAGAGTAGGCCAAGTCCTACCTTGGATAGGGAAGAGAAGTAGCAGCAGTTTATTTTTGTCCTAGAGGCTAGCTAGAGAAAATGCCTCCAAGGGAGCCAAAGGATGCAACCTAAAACATTTTTTGATGCTTTTCTAGCAAGAACGGGTTTAGAATTTGTTGCAACTAATTTGCTGATGACGACAATTTCTCATTTACCTCAGGTGAGACAGCAGGGCTGGGCGCTGGCAAGATACCAAAAAAATTACAAGAGAACTGTCACTATTCTCACTACAAGAGTAAGCCTGATATAAAAGTTTGGCTATTTTTCTCTGAGAGGAAAAAGCCTTGAAATGTTGTTATTCTTAGTGTCAGTCTAACTCTTTCTCTACAATTCTCAAGACTGTCTTTAACAGTTGGTCCAGTTCAGTAATTCAAGAAGGGAAATCAGTTTTGTGGACTTTTGGGTGTAGAGAGGTCTCCCTATGGGCTGTAATGCTACAGGAATGCTGTGAAGAAATGTAAGAGAAGAATTATTTCCTAGGAAATTCCAACATTCCCTTCTGCTCTCAGAGAAGGGGAGGGAAAGAAAGTAAATATAAACAGAAAATAGCAGAAGGACCTCAGACCATTACACTGGAATAGTTACTCTGGAACAAGATTGCACAAATGGCTGGAACCTCCATTTTTGTCTAATTCAAAGAAGTCTTCCCTACAAATAGTTCTTTCCAGCAGTCTCTTATATATAGAGTGATTGGTTATTACTTATTTCAGAAGAGACTGCCACAGACTAAAGTATCAACAACCCTTGTAATTGGATTTCCTTCTTGTCTATTGTCTGTATTTGACCAGGTTTGAATTATTATTATGAGGCATTGCAGCTTATCCTCTTACAGACATTTAGGAATACTCTGCTTTTTTGTGGAGATTAATCTTTACAGAAGAGTGAGTATTTGCTATAAAGAGAGTTATAAAGCAGGCACCAGAAGTGGCATTGCTGTAATTGTTTGGGGGTCTGAATAATATGTATTTTTCTGTTATTTGTCTTCTTTTTCAGATGATCACAGAATCACAGAATCACTAAGGTTGGAAAAGACCTGGAAGATCATCAAGTCCAACCATCAGCTAACACCACCATGCCCATTAAACCATGTCCCACAATGCCTTGTCCACATGTTCCTTGAACACCTCCAGTGATGGTGACTCCATCAGTTCCCTGGGCAGCTTATTCCAGTGTCTCACCACTCTCTCAGTAAAGAAATTTTTCCTAATATCCAGCCTAAACCTCCCCTGGCACAACTTGAGGCCATTTCCTCTTGTCCTATCACTTGTCACTTGGGAGAAGAGACCCAACACCCACCTCTCTGCAACCCCCTTTCAGGTAACTGTAGAGAGCGATAAGGTCTCTCCTGAGCCTTCTCTTCTCCAGACTGAACAACCCCAGTTCCCTCAACAGTTTCTCATAAGACTTGTGCTCCAGACCCCTCACCAGCTTCACTGCCCTTCTCTGGACACGCTCCAGCACCTCAATGTCCTTCTTGTAGTGAGGGGCCCAAAACTGAACACAGTATTCGAGGTGCGGCCTCACCTGCGCCGAGTACAGGGGCACAATCACCTCCCTGGTCCTGCTGGCCACACTATTTCTGATACAGGCCAGGATGCCATTGGCCTTCTTGGCCACCTGGGCACACTGCTGGCTCATCTTCAGCCGGCTGTCAACCAGCACCCCCAGGTCCTTTTCTGTGGGGCAGCTTTCCAGCCACTCATCCCCAAGCCTGTAGCATGTTGCATGGGGTTGTTGTGGCCAAAGTGCAGGACCCGGCACTTGGCCTTGTTGAACCTCATCCAATTGGCCTTGGCCCATTGATCCAGCCTGTCCAGATCCCTCTGCAGAGCCTTCCTACCCTCGAGCAGATCAACACTCCTGCCCAACTTGGTGTCATCTGCAAACTTGCTGAGGGAGCACTCAATCCCTTCATCCAGATCATCGATAAATATATTAAACAAGACCGGCCCCAAAACTGAGCCCTGGGGGACTCCGCTTGTGACTGGACACTATATTAAGCAACAGGCTTCCTATGTGGAGACATGGAAGCATGGAATATCGGGGACCTCACAGTTATCTTTTCCCATGCTGACATTAGATACTTTATTTCTCCATTTTGTCTTCTATGTCTTCAGTTTTTTTAAACGTGAGAACCATTTTCCCAGCTCATGGTGATTTAGCTTGTACTTACAGCCTTTTCTGCAGTCGTTTGTCAAAGACCTTGGAAAATCCAAGCAAATTACCTACTCCTCATTTATCTGCTGTTTTACTAATACACCAGATGATAGTTTTAATAAGGAGCTACAGGTTTCTGTTGCAGGAGGCTTGTTGAAATGCCCTTAGCATATTAGGTTTCTCTTTGTGTTTCATATTGCTAAATATAATAATGTTTTAAATCAAGCTGTTACTGAAGAAAGACTCACTAAAATGTCCCAAGATTATTCACTAGGTCTATTTAAAAAAAAAGAGTATGTATTTGTTGCTTTCTGGTGCTTTTGAGTATTAGTGACAAAATGTATTTTTGGTTTGAAACTTGATATTAGTGAGAAAATATCTTTTGTTAGAAACTTAAAATGCCACTTTGTTATTAAGCATCTTCAGAATTCAGAACATCAAGAGAAACCCAACCACTCTTAAGTTCTGTTACTTCATTCAACAGTTTTTTGTTGCAGCTTTTTCTCTTCTAATACCTAAAGCTTTATTGGTCTCTCATGTTTCTCATACTTAGAAACAGCAAGAGCAGGAGAGTATTGGGAAAATACTAGATGGAAGTAAATGTAGGTTCCAATTTTTCAAAAGAAAAGCAGACTTTTGCAATTAATATCTTTTGGGTAAAATTCTGAAGTTAGAAGGAGCTTTGCTAATGACTTTAGTGAAGCCAGATTTTTAATCCTCTTATGCCACCTTTCTTATATGGTAAAATAATCAAACAATCTTTTGAAAAAATTACTGTTCCAGTATATGTGTCCAGCTTGAGCTGTTAAGGGAGCTACTTGCCTTTTGAAGCAAGGGGGAAAGATAAACTTGAGTTTCCCTCGAGATGCTAGTCAGTACACAGAATACAGGACCATGCTTTATTGTAACCTAAGAATCCCTTCCAGTCCTTGCAGGACAAAAGCAGCAAATCAAGACACAGACCCATCAAGCCTCCAGCTTTGACCTTCAGCCTGTGACTTGAACCATAAGTATGCTTGTATCAGGTCAGCACATCATCTGGCAGATCACTAGCCAGCTGTAATCTGGTGACCATCTACCTCTGGTGAATTTCATTCTGTGGGAGAGGTCTAGCAGCACCCCATTGCAATGAGCAGGAAAGCATACTGTTTAGCAATGCCTTGTGCTCAGGTAAACCCATTAAGTGGCAGACTCCCCAGCTGCATTGTAGGGTTTTTCCATGATGCCTCTTGCCTGCCAAGTAACATAATGTGTCATATGTGTCCTTTGGTCCTGAAACGGGTTGGGGTACTGTGTTGCATGTCAGAAAAGAGGAATCATAAGAACATTTTTAATGAAATGCACTTCGTCATATTTAGTTCTTTTGCTTCCTTAGTGACAGTGCTTGTAAGGCTTAATGACAGTAATTTGTCAAGTGCTACTAATGTGTATCTAGAATATATAGAATAAGACCAGTCTTGCTTCATCAGTCTATCTCCAAAATAGCTACAACATATTGAAATTACAAGGCACTATGAGAAGGGGTACTGAATCTGAAGTTAACTGCTGTTGTTTCAAAAGCAGTCACTCTCAGAACAATCGAGTAGCCTATACAAAACCCGGAGAAACTGATGTTGATATAGCTCTTATGTCTGATTCCTTAACAATGTTCTGTGTTTCTTATAGATATCCATAATTAAAAAGAAAATGGTTCTTTTCTCATATTCCTTTTATTTGCTCTTTGTATGAAGAGAAAAAGACCTCTGACTTTTGAGAGCCTTTTTGTTGGTTCTATTTGTCATTTTTTCTTATATTAAACTCAATTTTGTGACCACTAACGGGTATTCACTGTCCCCACTTAAGTGTCTGAGCAGTTATTTATGTCTGGGCTTAATCACACTGCACTAAATTAATTTCTGTTAAAATTAATGTAATTAACAGGGAGATGAATTGGGCCTACTTGTTTCCTCTGATTTCCTCCTCTCCCTCTCTCATTTCTTCACCTTCTGTCATCTATGCTCGGTTGTTTATATTCAGCAACTACAAGAGAGTCCTATTTTCATTGCTTAACCTGTTGTCAGCTCTCTCAGGACTTTAAAAGGAAAAAGTTCACATTAGTATGGCAGCATTATTGAAATGGGATGAACAAAGGGGCTTGCTTTTGTGCCTCATCCAGTATTTCTTTTTTATCATGTGTAAAATATAGATTAGCTACCTTCTGGGCAATCCCAGGAGGAGGTAGCTTTTGGCAGAAGGAGGGGAAGAGCAGTGGGAGGTGGGAGAGATTCCCTCAGCACAGCTCTCTGCAAAGCTTCTGTCCACACTCCTCTGAGGCACGCAGCTGGAGCCCTGACTCTCACGAATGGCAAGGAGACTGTTGCTCTCCTTCTTGATTTACTCAGAAGCCAAGTTTGCCATTGTCTCCCAGTCATGCCAATGAAAGTGTTTGTGAGTTTTCCTGGTGGAAGACATCAGTGAAATAATCTGGTTTAAAAATTCTATACTTTAGCAAAAGGAACTTTTAAACCAAAATTATTAAATTAATGTAATAGCACAGCCCACAAACCCTGTATCAGGGTAGCTGAAGTACTGGCAAACCTTGGCAGGGCAGGCAAAAGTGATGGGCTCACAGCATTAATTTTTAAACAAAACATGTGTTTCATTTTAAAACAAAGCCATCAGTGGTAGCATGCCCGAGGGGGCACATGCTTAGATGTTTTCAGTATTTGAAAGGGATCAAACTTTTGGGAAACTAGCACATGCACAGTAACCAAAACCTTATTTAATATGACATTAATGCTATTCAGGCCTTAATTTCATGAGGAAACTGTATAAAGGACTTACAGCTACAATGTAAGCGCATTACTGGACTAATTCTTGAAATGACACAATACATTTTCCTCATTCCGAGCTTGTTTATCACTGAAGACATGGGATCAACTAAAAAAAAAAAAACAAACACAGAAAAGGTAATTGTGATTTAACAATGTCTTTTGTGTTAGATTTATTTTCCTCTCTTAGGAAAGCTGTATAGCTAAAACATCAACTCTTCACCTGCACAGGAAAGATTTAAACTTTGAAGTGATTCTTCGTTACATGATGCCGGTCAAGTTTCTTTTTGCACTGCGGTTACTGTGCTGTGCATAACACCACAGTATTTTCAATGCTTTAGTGATCAAAAAGACAAGTACAATAACGACACAATGTAAGTATTGTTGTTTCCGTCAGTACTTACGAGCTTCTGAAAATTCCAAGGGAAGCAGGAATTTGCCTTAAGGAAAGTGTATTTTTTCTGGTACTTCCATAAGCTCTTGACAGAAGGCAGTTGTGTCAGGACTGACGGCTCAGGTAGCCTTTATCCAAGCCTCCACCTGAGGCAAGACCAGAATCCAGCTGATAGCTCCTCAGGATTCTGAGTCATGCTGTCCAAGAAAACAGATACTACAGGATTTCAGTATAGAAGGGCTTTTTAAATGATTCAGTTAAGCTAGACAAAATTCATCTGCAGCAACTTATATTGATTTCTATTCCTAATTGCTAAGCTAAGCCAGGAAGTCTAGTTTGAATGCGAACTTCAGTGATCAGACAACTTCTTGGATTTTCTTAGTGCAACCAGTTTAAAATCTCATCTTTAATCAGTGTATGTGACAGAGAAAGATTAGAGAGAAGTAAGCTAAGGCGTGAATTTACAGCACTCTAGCTACTTTGCCCTAGTCCCTTCAGAACGAACACTTGTAATAGGTGTACTTTCAAAGTGGACTAACTAGTGAATTCTGATGGCATTCCCTAGTCCACTTGACAGTGGTTACCTTGTATAGCTGAGACCTAAGTTAATCTATTGAAACTTGCCCATATCCCATGTACGAGATGCATTTGTATTCTTCCATGATTAGTACAAAATGGGCAGAAATGTCAGCAAGCCAGACCGGGAGCATCTCCTCTAAAACTGGTGCTTGTACAGATCAAGTGTGTAAATTAATTGGGTGCTATGTAATTCAGGTATCTAAAAGGGACTTTCTTACCATCCCTTGTGCAAGTTCTCCTACTATTTTCTTCTTTAGGAAATAAATAATATTTTAACAGATGTTTTTTCAAAAGTAAAATAATTGGAATTTGATCTAGACTAACAAAAATGGATCTACTTGTACAGTGTGGAGGCCTTGAGTGTTTCTATTTGCAAATCAGCAATGTGGTTTTCTTCTTATGTACGCATCTAGAAATGCAAAATCAGAACATGCTGGTGAAGCCATTCTTTGGACTCGATGATCTTACAGGTCTTTTCCAACCGTACTGATTCTGTGATTTGGTCCAACACTGAGAAAAATTACTCTGATGTACCCTCTAGAATTAACAAAACCACATTTATAAGGAAAAAAAAAAAAACCCCTTACAATATTTCTAGCCAAAATTAACTTGGTAACCATCACACCCCTTAGCTGGCCCAAACATAGACTCTCCACCTACCTTCTTGTAACTGAGCTGACTCATACACTGCCAGGACCAGACAGTATGCTTGGTAAAATGGCAGCAAATAGGAACCTAAAAGACAGCAAAAAATACTGTCAAACAAACCCCTTTAGAATTCAGTAAATGAAAATGTGTAAGCTAAATGAAAATCTGAGATAACACCTTCCCCCACCCCAGGCAATTTAAAGTACATATGGAATAGCAAACAAACAGTGTATATGTACCTCCGGAAACAGATTTTTTTCTGACACTCATGTCTGTAGTTCATTCCTGGCTCATATTCAAGCAAATACAGGAATATGATTAGTTCTAAGAACAAATATCAGGGACTCATATTTGAGTTATGCTTTAAAAGGCACCGAAACAAAAGTATAAGGTGTTAAACCACATCTGAGGTGTTGATCTAGGCTCTGCTACTATTTAAGCAGACTTCCTTGTTATATATTAAGGTACAAAATATTGGACTAGTGAAGTGCATAAAATTATTTTCCAGCCTGAAATAGATGATACTGGTGTAGGTGAGGGAAGAATTTGGCCTGTTGTGCTTCCTCCTTTCGTTGATTTGTTGCTCTTTAGGTTTTGCGTTCCAGGATTCTTCAAAGAATTGTCTCTATTTATTCTGGGGGGGCACACAGAACCGAGGGATGAAGTCGGTTCCCCTCTTTTATAAACTGGCCTGACAAGGATCCTGCTGCCTAAATGTGCTGGAAGGGACAGCGAGTGCTTGTTGCCCACGCAGACAATTGCTGCTTCCACTGTGCAGCCGGGTACCTAGCTGCTCCTCAGTAAAAGGTCAAGGAGATAGATAGGTGGTGGCTATTTTGGCGTGAGAGCAGAGGGGAGGGAGGGGTTATATCTCCTTGCAGGAGCAATCTACTGCTTCCAGTTTCTTCCCTGCAGCAGCAGGGGTTAAACCCTCAGCTCTTGAGTTTTGTCGGCACATGTGAGTTACTTTATCCTCTTTTTTAGGGTGCCAAGATCCAATCTTCCCTACATGCTGAGAAGCCCTGGGACAGCCCAGTGTCAGCAGTGCTGGTTTCTAAGAATTCGGCACACTTATATACTTACTGCTCAGATGATATCTTTGTTGTTTTTCCAATCGTGTCTGCCTCTTATATTTTAAACACAAAGCAGTATAAGGATTAACGCAAGTGGAATGTGCGTACTGGAACATGGCCTATTTGTTACAGGAAACTATTGTCACGCGTTACTGACAATCTGACATAGACTCGATTGTCTGAATTGCAGCGTAAAACGGGAAACTTACCTTTGAGGAAATATAAACCGTTTATCAATGGCTAATCTCCAGGTTGTTTTCTTAACGTCAGTGAGAAACAATAATCCAGTGACAGAGAGAAGTTGTTTTTTTGTCATAGGTACTTTACCTGGGTCACCACTAATACCAGGTGGATTTTCTTCAGAAAATAACTTTTTTCTCTTTTGCATTGATCATAGCCATTTATAATACTAGGGAAGAGGAATAGCACCAAGAAAAGACATTCTGGTCTCAGTGAATTTCATGGCACAATGGGGTTGATTTCAACTGGAATTGGTTTAAAAACTGAAAACAGTCACTTTGGTTTCCCCTCTGTCCTTTTTGGAAGGTTCTAGACCATGTTTGGCCCATTCCTGGGCTGTGAAAGAAAGTGAAAGCGCAAGCGTGCCCTGGCTCCCCACCACCAGTTGGCTTAAAAACTAGGCAGGATCTGGCCCTCCCTCTGTCATTTAGAATGAAATGCCCTTTATAACACAAAAACAAGTTTATTGGTAGGACAAAAGTTACCACACTGAGTTGTCTTGCAAAGTTTCTTCTAAAGGACACCTGAATTACTGAGAATTCAAATAATACTTAGCTTCAGTAAAACCGTGGGAGTTTCTGTCTGCCATAGGCATGACACAAAGGTTAGACTGAGCCCCTGGGGGTGAGGGGCATTAGGAGTGAGCAAGGGCAGGAAAGCTGGACAGGGTGCTATATTTTGTTTTGCTTCAGGCTTATGACAGCCCTATTGCACCACTGCTTGAAGGTTTGGCATCTTCTCTTTTTCAGCTGGCCTAACAAAATAGTTCACCTCTTTCCGGATGCATACATGTGTGTTGTGGGGACAGAGGCAGCATAGACAGCGCTGAAAATCCCATGGGGGATCACAGAGCACACTCCAAAGCACTTAGCTGGTGAGCTGCAGCCTGTATGGCAGCACCGTGTGCTGTAGTTGTTGAGAAGTGTTGTTGAGGCCAGGCTGGAGAAGGCAGCAGCTCACACCAGTGGTAGTATTCAGGGTGTGAATAGGAAGGAGGGCATGGGAACAGCAGGGATGACAGCTAACACAGCAACTGAAGTATGAATTGGTGCAGGAAGGGGGAAGGAATTTGGACAAGAACACAGACAATTTGGATTTGAATTCCAAAGTTTTCTTCTTGTGAAAGTGAACGCCTGCTGCTACTTATTCTAAATATACTCACTCTCAGGGGCATTTATACTGTCGCCCAACTGCTTATGAAGCAGTTCACCAGTACTGGTCAGAGGCAACTGGCATATTCATTTTCTAAAGAGAAATTAATCTTGTTTGTGTGGAGGAAGTGATCAGCACCTTTGCTAAGTATATTGCAATCCTCAGAGAAATGAGACAATTCCAACATCTGAAAAACAGTAACATGAATGTTTCCAGTCATCAGTATTTTCAGCAGTATCAATCAAGCAGCATGCTTAAGAAATCAGGAAAACATATTTATCCAAGGAACTTTTTCCCATTTCTGTTCTGGTTCATATTTTCCTCTGATTCAACTCCAGAATAATCATGTTATGGCAGTTGTTAGGAAGGTTGGAAGAGTTAAACCAGGGTGAATATGGCCCTTTTGTTTGTGCTATCTGTACTTTTTGTACTCTAAAGCTCAGGGTGACACTTGATATTGTACTTAGTCAAAGCCTTTCAAGCAGTGCTCTCTGTATCAGATTAATGATGCTCTGAGTTACACAGGCAGCAAATCAACCAAATCAATACACATACAATAGTTCAGGTGGCTTTTTGTCAAAAGAATGAAGGACTTGCTGTGACAACAACACCGGAAAGAGAGAAATATGTGGGCAGATGGCAGTAGGGCCTCGTTTGGACAAGTGAACAGCCTGAACTAGTGTCATCTCACCTGGCATGTGACCTGAGAGAATTTGGCTCTGAGTTCTTTCCTCCCTTTTGCATAGCCCTTTGTTCATTGTCTTTCAGCAGTGACTGATGTTTGAAATCCATATGCTACTGCTGCATACAGAGCTCCAGCACCAAAGGAAAGCAACCTGAGCTTTAGAGACACTTCAAAAGCAAAAGGACATAATATCTATCTTCAGGCCAGCAATTTAGGCTGGTCTTTTTATAAAGTTTTGCCCCTGAGAACATGGCAGTTGTCTAATTTTGAACAGCCATTACCTTACCTTTATTTTCAGGGATCACTCAGCTCAGCTGAGACCTCTGCACTTCCATCAAGGAGGCTAGCCACTTCAATACCTAAGTGCATATTCATGTGTGAAATACTTTTCAAAAAATCCTTATACTAGGAGATAAAAAGAGACAAAAGTGCCCATTTTTATTTAAATGTTTGGGTCAGAACAGGATGAAGGACCCTGTTGGTAGCCTGAGGAGTTTGCCTCTGCAGGGTCAGACCCCAAGCCTTCCAGAGAAATTCTAATGAGATTGTTGCTACAAATGCTAAATGGTCTTTTCTGTTTCTTAGTTTTTATTAGGTTGTTTGGTTTTATAATGCAGGAAGATCAAAAGACAGATAAGCACCATGAAAGAAAGCTAGGAAAAGGTGCAAGTGCAGAGAACCTGGCAAAAGACTACCAGGTGAGTGACCTTGGGGAGGCTGAGCTGGCTTCTAGCTGGATCTGAGATTCCAGGGTTAAATTGAGCAAGTTACTTGCACTGGCTGCTTAGGAAAGGCAGATACACAAGTGGAATTTTATTTCTGTGCTTCTTGTCCCCCTGTAACTGGAAGACAGCTAATAGCAGGAATGCTGTTGCCTCAGATCCCTGCTGGAGGAGATGATTGCTTAAGGCAGAGCATGCATGAGGAAAGACATTGGCTTCCTATTCTGTAGTACTTTCCCTGATGTGTTACACAGCATGACAAAGAGAACAACACTTTCATGATGTTTATATGTTTTATAATACATGCTAGTAGTAGAATCAAGGCTAAGTGCCAAGATAGTTAATTAATTCCACTTTCTTGAATTACCCATAAGGTTTAAGTTATGTATGGCAAATATCTCCTTTAAACTGTTAAGCACACAGAAAGGGGTTATTGCCTACTGTCTTTCTACCTGCACCATGGCAGGGGCAGTGGACCTTGCTGTGCGTTGCTTCTGTGGTGACACAGAAGTGCCACGTGCCTTCCTGCTGCTGTTAGAGCCATGACAAGCTGCCCCAGTGGCCCCACGGTGCTGGACTGTGCTCGAGCACGCAGCTGCCAGTAACTCACTGCCTGAGGAGTTCCCATTTCAGGAGATGGAATCATAGAATCATAGAATTGTTTAGGTTAGAAAAGACCTTTAAGATCATCAAGTCCGGCCATAAACTTAACACTGCCAAGTCCACCAATAAACCATGTCTCTAAGTGCCTCATCTACATGTCTTTTAAACACCTCCAGGGATGGTGACTCAACCACCTCCCTGGGCAGCCTGTTCCAGTGTCTGACAACCCTTTCAGTGAAGAAGTTTTTCCTAATATCTAATATAAACCTCCCCTGGTGCACCTTGAGTCCATTTCCTTTTGTCCTATCACTTGTCACTTGGGAGAAGAGACCAATACCCACTTCTCTACAACCCCCTTTCAGGTAGTTGTAGAGAGCGATAAGGTCTCCCCTCAGCCTTCTCTTCTCCAGGCTAAACAACCCCAGTTCCCTCAACAGTTTCTCATAAGACTTGTGTTCCAGACCCCTCACCAGCTTCGTTGCCTTTCGTTGGACACACTCCAGGATGTCAATGTCCTTCTTGTAGTGAGGGGCCCAAAACTGAACACAGTATTTGAGGTGCGGCCTCACTAGCACCGAGTACGAAGGTACGATCACTTCCCTAGCCCTGCTGGCCACATTATTCTGACACAAGCCAGGATGCCATTGGCCTTCTTGGCCACCTGGGCACACTGCTGGCTCATCTTCAGCCGGCTGTCAACCAGCACCCCCAGGTCCTTTTCCGCCAGGCAGCTTTCCAGCCACTCGTCCCCAAGCCTGTAGTGTTGCGTGGGGTTGTTGTGACCCAAGTGCAGGACCCAGCACTTGTCCTTGTTGAACCTCATCCAATTGGCCTTGGCCCATCGATCCAGTCTGTCCAGATCCCTCTGCAGAGCCTTCCTACCCTCGAGCAGATCAACACTCCTGCCCAACTTGGTGTCATCTGCAGACTTCCTGAGGGGGGTGAGGCAGAAAAGGGTAAAGCATTGGTGTATCATTATCATGGCTGTTATATGGAGGAAGAGAAAAGACAGAGAGAAATGAAGTGGCAGGCCCAAGCTCACCCTGAGGAGCTGGATTCTCTGTAATGAACTGAATCCCCCATTTAACCTATGTCTCTATCCCAGGACCTACCCACAGAGCTCCGTGTTAAATCACACAAATCTTACAGATTTCTTTCACAGTCTAATTTCCTCATGCTGCTAAAACAATGCCAGTTCCTGGCTGTGCTTGCTTCATGTAACTTCAAGGGCTCCGGCAACTTGAGCAAATAAGGAAAACCACAATCAAAGGGCAAAACATGCTACTCCTTGCTTGGACTTCTAGTCTTTTCTTTCTGCTGAAGGTGCCTGGTTGCTTTCTAATTATATTAATCTGATTAGTCTTCACTGGACCTGTTGTATGATAATTAACTGAAATGTAAACCTAACAGTCTGAGGCTGCTGTGTGACTGTGTAGGGTGATATAGTACCTCCCAATCTGCTTGCAGGACACATTAGAGGGCCCCTGTACTGAAGCTGTTGGACTTAAGTGGTTCTGGTGTCGTATGCCAACGAATTACCAGATGTCCTGCGGTGGGTCCCATGGCCTAGACAGAGTTCCCTAAGCCACACGTGCAGGCTTCACTGCATGGGGCCAATGTACTTGAGTCTGCTTTGGGCTGCACAGTTTGCTTCAGCGGTTCTTTCCTGGGCTTCTTGGCTTGCTTTGAGATACAGCTCTCTGTCTGTTTACAGGATAAAGATGATGTATCTGACCCATGTTTAATAGCTAGACCACCATCCATGCCAGCAGTCCATAGTAAGTAGGTAAAACCAGAGGACAGTGTACAGGCAGGTGATGAATTTCAGCTCCTTCCCAGAAAGCCAGGCAGGAAGGAGGGGGTGTTCTCCAGATCACAGTTTTCCCTGCTGGTCTGAGGAGCCACGGCAAAGTGGGGTGGTAGGAATCCAGCTCAAAGCTTATAAAACTGGAGTCCCTGGAGAGGGATGTAGCTATAAAAATGCACACTCTTTAAACCTACTAGGAAAATAAAATAGTTAATGGTGAAAAATTAGGGTGTTTTTACAATTGCATTTAAAACCCTAGGGGAGCCTGTAATGGGCTAAATGGACTACTTAGAGAAAAGCCCTCATGTTTTCCTCTTTTTTGTGTGTGTTTTAATTTACTGTGTGTAGCTGCCATTATCCATAAACCAAAACTTACGACTCTGTTACAACAGGAGAAGAGAACACTTTATTGTCTGCTGTTGGCAGATCACCCAAAGTCCCCTCCCAAATTAACAAGCGTTAAGCTTCAATAAGACACAAGACACTTCAGAAAAAAACATTGCCACAAGGCTAATGATGACAACAGCTGCCAGCAAACTTTCCATTGCAAGCAAGTAAAGACTTGAAACAAATTTTAGCTCAAGTTTTGTTTTAGTAGCATCAGTGACATGTCTGTGCCGGCAAAGGCTCAAATTGCATTCCTTAACACTAGGACTGTAGACCTATCTCCTCGAGTCATTACATTGCAACAGCCTGGTAGTCATGAGTAGAGTTGTGAAGTCTTTAACAAATCTGACCTTTTTCTTCTTTCAAGAAAAGGTATTTACACCCTAAAAGGCCAGTGAGGCAAGTCACTGGAGTCTCATATAGATGAGAATTTCTGCATGCCAAAGAAATTTAAGGTGCCTTTTATGTTTGGAAGAGGGCATGGGAAAGAGGTTGTGGGTCACAGCAGAGCTGTAGAGTCAAGAACTTTGTAATTCTCTTTACTTTTCTGATATTAATTTTCTTCTTAGCAAGTCATTTAAAGCCCAGTCTACATCAGTGGCCTTACCTACATGAATCAGAGCTCTGTACAGTATGAGTAGATAAGGTCTGACCTCTAATCTTTCCCTTCATTTTTCCAATCTATACTGCAGTGCCAGTTTTACTTGTACACCTCTCCCAGCTGAGTGGATCATGAAGTTGCTCTATATGAAGTTGCTTTATACAGAAAGCCTTGAAGATAATTAGATGAAAACAAACCCAAACCCTTGCTAACAGTAAAATGTCTGAACAATATAACTGCAAGATGGTACAACACAGATAGTGAGTACTGTTTGGTAGGAAGATGAGTTCACACTGTCTGTTGTCCACAGAATCACAGAATCATTACGGTTGGCAAAGACCTGTAAAATCATCCAGTCCAACCATCAACCAACACCACCATGCCCATTAAGCCATGTCCCACAATGCCTCGTCCACATGTTCCTTGTTGATGCACTCTCCCTTCTCAGAACAAGTGTTGCCATTTTGCTCAGCATCTTCAAGAGCTGCAAAGAAATAATGAATGAGAGCAGGCTGGAAAGCCCTTCTGACATCCTGCCTATCTTTTCTGTCTTATGAAAAATATGATCTTAGAATGGGGACTGTCTTGCAGAGGTGGAATTAGCCATTGGGTAAAAATGGAACTTATTTAACAAATCTGCTCCCTGTGCCACAATCAGGAACATCTACATGTCAGTTTTCTGACTGAAGCACATTTTTGCTATGTGTAACCTAAGACAGAGGCAGAGATTGCATTTGCTCTAAGAAGAATCAAGAAATTCTGGGCCAAATAGGCTGTATCTCCCTTACCTGGTGAAGCACAAGCCAGAAAGCTGCCTGAAACTAAAAGCACTTTCTCATCTGGGTGTCTGCAGTTTTGGCCCTAAAGTACAGTTCAGCAGCCTACATATCCTGTAGTGTCTTGCTGCAGACACAGGCCTTTTTACAAGGCTCCTAGGCTGACTTGTCTGCATTGTATTGACCATGCAATTTTGCTGCGTTGTGATAAGAGCAGAAAACTTGACATGAGTCAATGCAGCCTATGGGTTGGCACATGCTTGAATATGAGCTAAGGGATAGCGTGGCTCCAAATCTCTGCTTGTTTGAAGATCCTGCCTTTTGCATCTTAGTACTCAAATTATTTGGACATGAAATGAATTTGAGCTTAAGCATGTGGTGGGATCCAAGCTTGAAATGCAGTCTAGAAGTAACCATGGTGGTGTCCATACCCATGCAGACTATAGTGCAAAGTCCCGTTACTGAAGTTGCACAGGGGCATCATGATCTGACCTTCCGCTTTTGTTTATTTATGGTGTCACCAGTAAAATACTGGGATTATATAGCTTGGCCTTTATATCTTATACTGAATTTGTACTACATGAGGTTAGAAAAACAGCTTTTAAAGAAAATTTAAACCAAGAATATTTGTTATTAAGTCACCAAGTGATCATAAACAGCGAGCCCTATGTTACTACTTTTAGAGTCATTTTTCAGGCCATAAATGTACTATATACCATTTGCAGCTGGCCAGTAAACACAACAATATTTAAGTAATTAGCAGATCCACCAAGTAAAGCATGCACTTACCCTGCAAAAATACGGACCTTCTAAGAGGCTTCTACAAAGATGCTTTATATTTGTGGGCCTATCGTCAGCATACAAAGAATAGTACAGGCAACAGGAGTGTGTTCTTAAAGGGCTTACACTGACTAAAGTAAAAAAAATGTTGACTATAAGAAGTAAAGAATAATACTGGATTTGAGAATTTCTGCTGAGTATTTTGTATAGAAAACCTGATATTAAAGCTGCAAAGAATCCTCATCTGTGTTTCAGGGATGGAGTCCTGGTTACCTATATATAAAACATTCGCCTGTCTTGATTATTTAGGATATATTTCTTAAATTAATTTCTTTTAGAACAGAACAAGACCAAATTCCTATGTTTTTTCTTCAAGGCAAAACTCCCACATTTGGCCTAAATGAAACTGACTTGGCTTGATTTATCTTTTATTTATTTTCTATGGGACATGTTGTGGTATTAATTTAGGCAGGACACTCCTCATTGTTTTCACTGGGGAGTCCTGCTTAAAACATGGATCCACATTACACTATCCTAATGATGAACTTGGAGTGAGTAATCAGATCTGAAGGAAGAGACAACCTGATTTTGAAAATCTGTTACTTTTTTGTGCATGCTCAACTTTAAAAAAAGAACAAAGAGACAAAGTTCCGTTTGAATTCTGCCACACAAAAGCAGCAGTCCTTCCTATTCTCTGAGAAGGGAGGTTCATTTGGGAAAAAAAAGGAAAAAAAAGGAAAACAACCCCTGAATTGCATCCTCCCACGAGGACATTTAATTTAATAAAGCAGCCTCCTCGGGATTGCTCCACTGTTGCTTAGGCGCCTCAGGGGGAGGATTCTTCCTCATGAGGGGGAGGATCTTGGCCAGGCATGAGGGAGACGCTAAGGCTGGGTGTTAGGGAGTGGATTTGTCCCTGAGGGCAATGTTCCCCTTTCCAAACAGCTGTATGGATTTCTAATGCAAATTCTGTCTTCATTATGTGTGTGAGAGGATTCATTTTTAGGTAGGTCAACCATTTTGCACTCCTTTCTGAATTCCCCTGGCTAGTCTACCTGGTCTGGCAGTTTGCAGAACTGCCCACCCTATGACCTGGTGTGTACCTGCACGCCCCCCCCCCGCGCCCCCCCCCCCCCCCCCCCAATCCTTGCCCCCAGGCAGTGGGACGTAGGATGATAACAGTGTAAAAGAATTATTGGCAAGTTACACAAGGGTAGTCTGAGATTTGGCTTTGGTGTGCCACTGTCCATAATCCCAGGAAGAACAAGTTAGCCCTTCTGCCTTTCAAGGTGGACCAGTGGAGTCCCCTGCCCTGTCTGTAGCCAAGGTCTGGATTGGTTTAGTTGGCTGCTATCCCAGCACCAGTCACCCACCAGCTCCCAGGGCCAGAGCTGCTCCTCCTTGTCAAACTACTTCAGCAATTTCTTGTTTCAGCATCAGTTTACAAGGTAGAAGCAAAAGACAAAATTTACCGTACACTCCTAAAGAAGTGAAAGGGAACTTTCTCTGTCAGCCTCAACATGAGCAAGACTGAAATGAAGCCCCCCAGCCTTTACAGTAGTGCAGAAGTCTTTCAAAATGTGAAACTGATGCCTGCTTTTGGCAAGCTCAATGTATACCTGTTACACAGTGCTTTCAACCCAGCAATGGATGCTGTCCAGGAAATGGCAAAGCGGAATCTAGAGTTTTACATACACAAATAATACACTCTTCTATCTAGGAGGAATATTCCATGGGTATAACATAAGATGTTATTTGTTACTAAAACATTTCATAGAACCATAGAATCGTTTAGGTTGGAAAAGACCTTTAAGATCACCAAGTCCAGCCATAAACCTAACACTGCTAAGTCCACCGCTAAACCATGTCCCAAAGCGCCTCATCCACATGTCTTTTAAATACCTCCAGGGATGGTGACTCAGCCACCTCCCCAGCCAGGCCATTCCAATGTCTGACAACCCTTTCAGTGAAGAAATTTTTCCTAATATCTAATCTAAACCTCCCCTGGTGCAACTTGAGGCCATCTCCCCTTGTTCTTTCAGGCCAAACAAGCTAAGAATGGACTCAGGAATGAGCAGGTTTGCAACAAACTTACCTGGAAGAAACCCCTTGCTAGGTGGTCAGCATTCTTGTGCAGCATCTTGAAGGATGATCAGATACTTTTCTGACTTTGGGGAATATCGCGAAGGACCAGTCGGGGGAACAGGGGCTGGAAGACTATATGGGTGTGTGATTTTGTTCGTTTGATCTTTGTGCTTTTGCCTCTCACGGTAGTCTCTCTGGTCTGTCCTACATATTTGATTGAGTTTTCAGGAGGAAGCATGAAGGAGGAGAAGCCAAAGAGCTATGGAGGAAAGGACATTGAAATGCTTTCACATCCAGCAGCAGGACTGCAGTTGGCAGCACATGCGTGCCTTTCTCTAAGCCAAACTTTCCCCGCTTAAAAGTTTTTGGCCCAAAATCAGAATTGGTAAGTACACTGCGTATTGAACTCCTTTCCAAAAGTGTAATGAGGAAGGAGGAGAAATACTATTCAGTTTAGAAAAACTCGATGGCGTTGTATTTTGCTATCTATACTTACTGAAAGACGTGACAAGCGTGGTTGCGAGTGAGGGTCCCATAAGAGACTTTTCAAGAAAAAGTCGGTAATACCACCAGATGGCACTTAAAGCACAAGAGAACCGTAACATTGCCTAAACCGCAGGGTTTCCAGTGCCACCTAGTGCCGCCACCCGCCTTCTCCTTTGGGCGAGTAACATCTCATTCAAGGAGGGCCCCCAGGACGGTTGACTTCTGAAAGAGCAGGTTATGCTGCCTATGTTCATCATGTGCAACATATGCAATGGTTTGAGATGGGGAGTGTGCCTGGAAGAAATATTACAGTCTTGTAATATTCTGACTCTGTTCTTGCATTCCTCCCAAAGCATCCCACCCTCATGGACAAGGTACTGGTTTAGGTGCATTTTTGGCTGTTCTCGAGGTCATTTTGACAGTGCTGAAATTTACTATCAAAAATCATCGGTTGCAAGTAAAAAGTATAAGTAAAAAGATGTGGGCTGTGAGAAAATAAACGTCTTCTTCAGTATCCCTTTCAGAGTGATACTTTGCACACTTACAAGCCTCCAACAGAAGTTTTGCAAACATTAATGAGTTATTATTATAGCTACTGCCATCGTACTTTGTTTGCTTCCCTTTATCCTGTAACATTGAAGCAAACAGAAGGGAATGACTGTAGACAGTCATTTTCAGGCATTCATTTTGAGCAACAAATCCTCAATTCCTTCTGCTTTGCTGCTGATCTTGCAAATACTTACTGGCAATCTCTGTTGTTCATCACAGGGGAAAAATTTTAAAGCAAATGAACATCAAAGAAGTAGTGAGGGGAGAAGGATTGGCAGTTTCCACATTAGACTATCCTATGTTAAAAAAAAAAAAAAGTTGTTTTATCTCTGAATGGATGGAACTTACTCATCTCTCCACAGCTGCCTGCTTTATGCAGTCCTCCAGCTTGCCTGAGCATGCATGTTTTCTGAGTGGGAAATGTCCTTTCCTGTTATGTCAGCTCCTTTTCTCCTGAAAAAGAGGAGCTAACAGCAACGTTCTCTTGCAGATCTATGATTTTCTGAGCGATGATTTTCTACATTTAGCTGCTTCATTGCACACTGAACACTTGCCGTTTCTAATAGAATGAAAATCTTCCTAGGGATTGAAAGGGGTTAATTGCAATTAATTAATGCAACAAATGCTTACAGGCATTGCCTATTAAGTCATTATTTTGCATAGCAACCTGTTGGTCTTATGATGTTGTTCCCCCATCTATGCCAGTTCTCTATTCCTCCTATGGATCACAATCATTTACCCACAAGCAATAGGCAAATACAGGCACTGTTGTGTTTTTGGGTGTTTTTTCCCCTCCATCAGAGTGGTTGTGGTGTGCTTTGGCTGTAAAGGACACCTGAGCCACCTACAGGCTGAGAGCAAGGAGCCTTCCCCAGGGGAAGGTCAGTGAAGGCCTGAGGAAGAGGTTTTTCTGTCCAACATGGGTGCCCCAGGGACTCAGTTCTCCCTGGTTCAAGGAACACACAGAGTAATGTCTTGCTCTGAGTTTTGAGTGTATAACAAAATGAGGAAGAAAATTCCTAATTAGCTCACCTTGAAAAAGCATGGGAAAAATAACAGTCTTTCTTGTCACCAAGATTTAAAAAAAAAAAAAAAGTTCTGTTTGCTATATAATTAATATGCATTTTTTGGTAGTCAGTGGCAAAAGTAAGTGCCATATGCAGATCTCAGGCCCCAGTTTAGGAGAAGACAGTGATAAACACTGCACTTCTGCTAGCTTCAGTGGAATGAATTCTCAACATTAAATGCATGCTAGAGATTTGGGGGTTTATTCACTCCTATGCAGTGAGGACTCCACTTAAGTATTTTGGTGAGTCGAGGCCTGGGACAGATGTGGACCCAGTCTTGCATGTAAGGCAAGGACACCCAGTAGAGTACAAGCATGACTAAGAATGTATTACTGTATTCCCTCGAAGACACTTGGAACAGATACTCGTGCCTGCAGTAAAGATTGGCTGATGCTTCCCAGTGAGAAAATGGGGGCAGAGTAAGTGGGAACAGATGTGGGGATGGAGAGAGAAGCCAGGGAGAACAAGAACAGTGGAGTTTTCCAAAAAGAAAATACATTTTTCTTCTGTGATTGAACTGTGCTTTCCCAACTTTCATCTTTCATTTGCTGTCTAACAAATAGCTTTGAAATGTACTCAGTAAAGATCTGTCTCATCTCCCTCCCGTGGCTGGGCATAGACAATAGTCTTCTACTGTGTCACCAAATGCTCAAGCAGACTAGGACAATCGTAGGCTGTGCTGTGGATCTAAGTTTTTGGGACCTGATGACTACTCATGAAGTTTTCCAGTACTCTCTCCCTCATTTTTTTTCTTTAATGGAATTGCATGTAAAAACTACATTATTTAGCTTGTAAGTCAAGCACTACGAAGTAACAAAATATCAGAAATAAGTTGTCTGTGTTACATTAATTTGTCTCTTCCTTCTGTGTCCATGACATTTGCATGATTTTTTCCTACAGGGTCCTTAACTGTATAGGATGGGCTGTATTCTCAGAACAAATCAAGTTTCTGTCAGTCTGATCTCTGGGAAAATGCAGAGGATGGACTCAAAGCTACAGTCTGAGCCACTGAAAGGTTGGAGTTTGCTATAGCAGTTCTGTTAAAATCCAGCTACAAGAGAAATTAATATATGCTAGAAGCAAAAGCAGTCAAATGCTTACTGTTTTTCATCTTCCTTCTCTTTTTGAAACCTATAAAACAACATGGTTTCACTTATGCTTTTTAAGCCAGGCAGGTGGTGAATTCCTAAGTGGATTGTGTGTTGCCTGAACCCTCTGCTGTTTGATTTGGCTGGTAATTAAAATCTCGGGTAAATTACATTGAAAATTTTTGCTGACTGATTCCTCCCATGGCTTGGGTAGTCCAGGTGGATCAAGCAGGGGAAAAGAGGTAGGGGCTTCCAGTCAGATGAGAATCATCAAAGCCTGTGGAGGTTGGCACTGGTACTTGCTGGTTCTTTGCAAGACAGCACATGAAAAGCAGAGCCCTTCAGGTGCTCATTTCCAACAACTGGTTTCAAAACTTCAACGGGAACTATGTGAAAAGTTTAATTTTTATTCATGACCTTTCTGGGCCAGCGGGGCCAAGTAGGCTTAAGTAGGTGATATTTAAAAGATCCCATTTGGTCTTCCCTGTTGGAGATACCAGAAGACATGGTTATCTCAGAAAGGATCAAATGCTGTAACAGATGTTGTTTAGAGGTTCCTGAAGGCAGACCCAAGTGCCACCTGAGATTCCTTGGAGAGAGGATTTGCATGCCTAAATGCAAATGCTTCTCATACTCAGGAAGAGAGTCTGGCTTTGGGACCCTGGGTTTCAAACTTGTGGCAGATTTTCCTCAACTCATTCAATTCCTTCTTCTCAAAGAAAGCTGGACAGAAAAGTGTTGGCAACAGAGCTGAGCTGATGACTGGAGCTTTTAGTTTCTGCTGGGCTATTTCTGCATCCCTGTGTAAGCTAATTCTGACTTAAGGCTTCAACTTAAGGATTCAACTTAATGACTTTCGAATATATCCCTAGCTCCCAGCCAGACGCTATAAGCCAACAATCCAAAAAGAAATGGCCTCCCTAGGAAAAAATGAAGAGAGGGATGTGAAGGATAATTGGTTTTACTGGCTGAGGTAAACCATAGTTGCAATATGCATGACCTCTAGTGCTTTTTCTGGGGAACATAGCCAAAATCTGTTAGACTCAGTTAATTGTGCAAACTCTTGTGGCAAAGAGATATTCTTACAGGTTTGCTAATCCTTCCCCATTGTAAAAGTTTGTCTCACGAGATGAAATACATCTTTAAATTAAACAGATGACTTTAATCTTTAAAGCGTACACTAAATTATTGTTTGAGTAGGCAAATAAGACCCTGGTGTTGCCTTGTCTTGTCATGGAAGGTCTTTGAGGCCTCATCCACACTCAACAGTAAATTCACATTCACCTTCGGGATGATCTGGCAGAGAGGAGAGCAGGAGGGGCAGTGCCACTGGTGCCCTGCAATAGCAGAGGAGCTGCTGGCAAGGTTTGGCTGTACAGCCTTTACCCTTGCTGTAGAGATGTTTTATTAAAGCACTTTTAGAAGGAAATATAGCTGTTTGTCTTTTTGCATGCTCTTCTTGATAGTGGGTGTAACTACATTTCAGGCAAAAGCTGAGCAAGGAGAGATTTTTTTCCAAGACAAAAATGCTGAAGTGATGTCTGTCTACTAGAATATAGACATAAGAAAAGGCTGAAGCAGAAAATCTGTCCTCCTTTATCCTTTTTGGCATTGCCCTAGAAACCTTGTTCTCCACTTAAAGAAAGAGCGTTCACGAAAAGCACAAGAGAGCCCCTGAAGAGTGTGGAATTAAGATTTATTTATTTGAGCCCTCATTTTTGCTGATGTAGGTTATCCCAGGATATTCAGTGGATAGGAGGCTAGAAACTGGGTACAGTGATGGTTGGCTCAGAGATAGGCCTCAGTGTTCATCTAGGGAAAACAAAAGCTTTTCATATTATGCATAAACCATCAACTTACTACTCCTCTACTCAGAGCATTGGTTTCCTGCTGCCAGTAAAGCACATCAGCATATCTTATAAAACAATGTCTGCTTAACCTCGTTACCAGAATTACCTGCACTGAGTAGCAGTTTCATAGATCTTTTACTCTCCTCTCTCAAACTGCCTGTGCTGGATTCCTTTCCCCCACTATTACTACAGTTTTTCTTATAAAAAGAACACACACCTTATCTATACACATCTCGTATGCAGATCGGCATTTGAGGGAAAACTTGGTCTTTAAAGAGGGAAAACTTGGTCTGAGACAAAAGCAAGTACACCCAAGATACTTGCACTTTTAACCTGCTTTCACACAGAAATGCGTATTATCATCATGCTGCCTGCATGCCTATCTTTCAGCCCTCTATAGCTTTTGAATTTGTTGACTAATTTCAGTCTATTTGATGAAGGAAACTTGACATTTATTTCTTCTGTGTTTAGTGAAAATTAGTAGCCGAGCAGAGTTGAGGGGGTCTGACTTATTTTTCTGCTGAGGGAAAGACTTCATTATGAGCAAAACACTGTCAGAAAATCCACATAGGAGAGAAAAAGAGCTGATAAATGCTTCAACCACAGGAAAAGTTTCAATCAGAGTTTGCATCTTATTAGACACAGGATAATTCAACCACAAACACAAAGCCACAGGAAACTGGACTTCATTTTCTGTAGCTACTTGTTTTCTTACATCAGAACGTTTGGGGTTTTCCTCTCTCTTCACTTCCAGAGAATTATTACTGTGCTGTGATCCTGGGCTTTGAACTTACAGCATCTTTATTTTTTAACTGTAGCTCCCTTTCTATTAGTTTGTAACACCCCATCAATGTAAAATTTAATTGCATAAAGTGTGGATAGTAAGTCTGAATATTAAAAATGTATTTGTGAAGTCTGTCTGCTGATTAACTGTAGAGTTTCACTATGTTTAAAAATAGTAAGTAAAAGTACTTTTCCAAGGACTGATTTAATTTTCCAAACAATAATGTATGTGCAACTTATTTATAGTAGATGCTATGGGAGGAAAAGTGTCATTTTGAAAGCAGAAACAAGTGAGATGATTAAATATTATTTGTATATATTTCTTCATTTTGGTTTCTGTGTTATTTCCTAAAAGAGGCAAGAAGGAAAAGGGTAAGACTTCTTTCCAAGCTACTACCTGTGGTAATTACTCGATTTACTCTCTCTCTCTTCTTTTTTTGATTCCTTGTAGCCAGTAGGTTGGTGCATGGCATGCTTCTTTGCATGGTATATCCAGTTCAGTCCAGTTCAAATCACTACCCAGTTCAGTACTGCCATTTAACACTTAAATAACAAGTTCCTAGTCGTCCCCAAAGGAAGCAATGTAGTTAAGTTAAGCTGCCCCCAGCCTGAAGAGTTATTGTAAAATAATGAATATTCCATAATCAGGAAACAGCGGAGTGGAGCAGGCAAATCTTTGAAGCCTCATGAAGTTTTGGAATTAACATCTGTATCAAAATCTAATTAATGTTTCCTTTCTAAATTCCTTTTCCATCTAATTGGCCAAGCTTTGATTGGGAACTGTAAATGTCATCCAAAAAGATTTCCTCTTACAAGACTACTCTAAACAGAGTGTTTGTAGTCTGTCATTATATTCCCTGTTCTACGCTTTCCTCCTTCAAGGATTTTCAGCCATCGTCAGTGTATTGAAATAGCTTCATCTGGGCAAATTTTCAGTCTGAACTAAATTGTAAACTGGACTATATTTTGGGTCAACGAAACTCAGATGAAATAAATAGCACCCCGTGCTCAGTGTCAGTGCTATGTGTCCTTCTGAAGGATTTAGACTGGTGGAGTTAAGCTCCCTGCCCACCATGCAGAAAAAGCCGCGGTTCAACTCCCAGCTTCAGTGAACCATAAACCACGGACAACCTTGTTTAACATATCACTGAATCTGATTGATATGTTAATATCATCCAAGTTCAAAGCAACACGTCCTGGCAAGATAAATGCTATTTTTTTCTTGTAATTTACCATTTCCTTCTTCCGTAAACCCAGCAGACAAAATAACAATGGAGAGGGGGAAGGGGGCTGGGTCGGACCGATCATTTTAAAAACTAAGAATGCTTTGGCAAAGTCTCTCTAACCTGTTACTGTAAACATCAGCAGTCCTGTCACTGTCTCGGCCCGTATAAATACGTTCATGGCGCCCCACCTAAATCGGTGAAATATGTACATAGTTCAGACATACAAGTTAAATCCCAGGCAGCAACAATAAAGAGTAGGAACCCGAGGTCTTTTCCCAGGTTTTATCTTTTGCAGGCATCAGTGCTGAGAGCGTAGTAATGTGGTTACTAAATCCTTCTCAGCCCGAATCCTGCTTCCTCTGTTTGTGTGGCACTTCCTCCAAGTGTTGTGGCTGGGGCAGCAGAGCTGGGCCGAACACAATAGTCCTGGGCCGAGATTGTTGTCACCTGTCCTTTTTTGTCTTTTGGTTTTCGACCTACTACACCTAAGCTTGAATAGGAAAGCCTGTGGGCAGCTGCTCCTTTAAAAAAAAAAAAAGATAAATTGCATTTACTTGACATTAAAAAGCGAAGTCCTGCTCCGTGTGGTCAGGCCTGTGCTCTTTCTCCCATTGAAATCAAACTTCTCCCAAGTTTGTGTTGCCTGAGACGCGACCAGCATACGCCGTACTGCTTGAGAAACGCCGCGGTCATTTGTTGCTTATTGTATCAGTGGCTATTTTAGAACTGTGGGAGAGAAGTCTTTAAAGTGAAGTCCTCCATGACTTCGAGGGACTGCTGTCGTGATTACGGGTTAGCACATATTTAAAGCCTCCTCCTTGAACTGCATTTGCAGTGTGAGGGATGAGAACTGGGATGAGAAACCAGGCTGAAGCCCAGTCCTCTTGGGCTGCTTGAGGGGGCTGAAAAATTGCTCTTACTCAGCCAGAAGATATTTTGCACTGATAGCTTTCCAGCTGATTAGGCGACAGGAAAAGTTTAGTCAACACTTCGTCAGAGCACCCGCTTATGTTTTGTTTAAAGGCGTTACAAACAATGCGGGTGCTCCACAGCGCTGCTCAAGTGTCTCGCCGTCCAGATTTCACCTGGGTTTTTTCAACCTAAGGAGAGAGCGTTAGGTGATTGGGATGATGGATTGGCAGGCCTGAATAAGTTGTAAAGCGGTGTGAGGTGCCAAAGTGGTACTTTGGACAGTATTAAGGGCTGGACTTAATCCCACACAAGTGCGTTCCCAGGTCCCACCTGTGGACATTTCTCTGGGTGCATGAAGTGGCATTAGCCACTCCCAGGCAGGGCTGCTCTGCCCTGCACTGGACAAGGCTCTCCCAGCCCCGGCCAGGACTGGGCCCATCACCATAAGCTGTATTAATCAGAGTGGGAGCTCACAAGGGTGGGGCTCCCTCTGCTTACATCTATGCTTGGGAAGGAGTGCAGGTGTCCTGCGGTATCGTCCGGCCAGGCTCCCCTGGGCACTGAGAACCTCGCCATGCTACGGCTCTCACCCTGGCTCAGGCCAAGCGCCTGCGCAGGGGATCTTCATTAGAAGGAGAGTGGTGGAGGAGGCAGGTTCCCTACAGCACTTCCAGCATCTCCTCTTGCCCTGGGCTGGCACCAAGGAAACTGGGGAAAGGCTGCCCTTCGCGCTTGGTATGGGGATGCTGCTGAAGCACTGCTGACAGCTGAGCTGGTGGCATGTCCTGTGCTTTTATGGGGCCTTCTTCCGGACATGGAAATGGGTGGGGGATTTGGATTTACCAGCTGTGTCCTGGGCTGAACCCAGAGTAGGCACCCAAGGTACTGGCTGATGCTTCATCCGCATGCTCAGGAGAAGGAGGTTCAGTATGGGGAGACTGACTGGCAGTGCTGCTGAGTGATCATCCTCACTAATGCTTAGATGATTGTTTGTGTTCCTTACAGTGGGAGGGGGCACAGTCCCTCCTTGGAGAGAAACGCTGGCAATTTATGCTGCTCAGGGAAAACGTAAATAATTATGAATTTCCATCCTGCCATCCAAGAAAGACAGCATCATTTTATACATTCTTTTTGGTGCATTATAATTATAATCACTGTTCTGGAACATTATTGGAAAAGTTATTGTTCTTTCTAAAATGTTAAGTCAGTTTAATGACTAAAAAGTTAATAAGGGTCTTGTTGTTCTTGAATAAATAAATTAATTTATTATCCAATTACTTCACAAAATTGGATCTGAAAATGTGAAATGTATTTTTATGGAATAACAAATGCTACAATTAAGTTTTAAAGAGTAGGTTGTTTTTAAATTCCTGTGGAGGATATTAAAACTGAATCAAAAGTATTAAAAATGGAATCTGAAAATGAACAGCAGCATTAGAAGGGAAAGAAAACAAAAAAAAAGGAATGAAAACAAGTTAATAAAATTGTTGACAGTACATGGGCATGGAAATATTAACCCTTTCACCACTGTAGTTGAAAATGTTCATTGTTCCCACCTTCCCAAGGAGCTGAACTGGCCCCCTTAGCTGTCTAACTCAGCCCTTGCTCACAGTTACCCACCTAAGGACTGTACGACACTGCAGAATTAAACCAGCCCAGGTCTGGTTCTGATCCCACGCAGCTGTAATCCGAAGCAACTATTGTCATCAGTGGAGCTGCACTGGTGGAGATCTGAGTTTAGTGTATGTAATTATTACTTTGAAATTTAATGCACTTTCCAGTTTCTTGCCATTCTTTGATGCATGCCATAAATTTCTAGTTAAATGGATCCAATTCTATATATGGATGAAACTTTGTTGAATTGCCATTCTATAAGAAATTAAGTAAAATAAAGATACTGATATTTCTATGATGAAGTGGAGTCAGTTCCTTTTTTCTAAAGTGACTGGGAACCAAAGTCAAGATTCTGCTGTGAGAAGCTTCATGTCTTTTATATCTTGTACAACAAGACTGCGTCCTGTTGGGCTCTATCAGTCACTATAGCTTTTGCAGTTGAGAGCTCTGTCATCTTGATAATCAAAGCAGAAAAAGGCAATAAGAAAACTGATATGGGAAGCATAGCACTCACTTTTAATAATCTGAAATCTCCCCTATGTATCTGAGCAAATCATTTGAGAAAACTCGCTTGTTAAGACTGACATCTCCCTACTAGGATTTTTTTGTGAAAAAGTGGAGTCATTTTTTGCCATCATTTAGAATTATTTGTTGAACTTCTTCATGAAACTGCCTGCTTAATAGGTAGTTTGCAAACAATGAATGGTCCATATTCGATAGTGAAACACTGCATGCAATCAATGTCAGTTAATTATGTAAGTTAGGTCAGTGGAAGGCATACAAAAACCACAAAAGAAAGCATGGCTTTTAAACCATGAATTTTAGCTGACAGCCCATGCCCCTTGTTTGCCAGCAGCATGTTCAAACTTAATACTCATTTTTCATAGTATTCAGAAAAGGAAAAAAAGAAGGTAGTATTATTAGAAATGAAATACAACACTTTTAGCTGTGAAAATATTTGAAACTAAATTTGACTTTGGATTTAAATATAAGCATTTTTCTGAGTTCATTCTCGTAATAGGATTTCTAAGACTTCACAAAATAGATCAAATTAAGGGAGTTAAACTCACTGATGAGCCTGTTCACGGTCTTACATTCTCTAAATATTTGCACTGAAGGGCAAGGTGATTTCTTTCTGCATATGATTATGTTTATTAAATCTTTTAATATTAGTGGAAATTCATAGTCACAAAGGGGAGTACCCAGATTTGCATGTGTATAAGTTTGCAAGTCCTTTTTATTCCAAATGCATTGCTTTTACAATTAAAATGCTTTTTAGTAACATTTTATTTTCTCTCAAATATTACTGGCACGTGAATGAATGCAGAACTGTTTCTAAGCTAAATTTTCATGTGCTTAAGCCTGTGTCTGGCTAAAAGCTGCTTTGCCATACATAATATATGATAATTCGTTATTGTTTCATGCTCTGGTGGTGGCTGAGTAATTGTATGTAAAAAGTATGGCCCTATCTTCTGCAGAGGCCACCAGCACAGTAACATTGTCGACGTGAACAAAAACTTTCCATTGGCACACTGGTTTTTTGATTCTCTCAGCATATGGGCATACAAACGTAGACATTTCTCAACAGGACAGGAGATAAAGAGTCCCAAGGAAAAAAGGGCGCGGAACTCAAGGGAAAATCTTGTTTTGTGTCTCATTGTAACTTCTTTATTACAAGGATGCCTTGCACACTGATTTATTAAAAAACATTGCCAGCTAATAAATTCACAATAGCATACAATATTGTGACAGAACTAGATATAAATACAGCAGGTAGATTTTTTTGTTCAAAATTCTGAGCTCAATCCACAGTTAAAACATAATTTATCCATTCTTTCTACAGCTTTTTTCACGTACTTCTGGTAAACTACATGAAAAATGTGCCATTCTGTGACCTTTATCTGCTTTTCCCTGGTATTTCCTTTTGTCTCTTGGTGAAAATGGAGGCTAATGGTTTGTAGTCTGTGTTCAGAAGGACAACTTGCTTCTAGCTCCTCTTATCCCACCCTCCTCTCTCCCTGATTAAAAAGACTTGGTGAAATAATGATCCGAATGAGCCTGTGTGTAAGGGATCACTGAAAGATTATAAAAACGCCACAGAAAGGATAGGGAGAACAAGCGAGGAAGTAAAGAAGGGTTTGAAACTCCTTTACTCGCCCTGGGTGAATCCAGAAATGTCACTGCATTACTCATCAAGGAATAACCTCTATTTCCAGAAGTGCTAAACACAAAAGTTGCTCTCCTTTACTTATGGGACTTAAACTATGCCCAGGCCAGGGAGACTAGGTTACCCACTCTCAGTTTACTGAGTTTCCCATTTGTCTTTGCTGAGCAGATGCCCAGTATTCTCCTAGATAATTAATTCTGTGGCTTTCTTTCAGAAATGATGCCACAACACATCCTGCAATCCCCTGGCATCCCATAGGAAGAAATAGCTTCAAATTATTCAACTCTGTTTTCATTAGTGCTTCATCAGCTGACCTTGCTGGTTGCTGCAACTCTATGAAATAGTTGTCAAAATGCAAATAAATGCCTGTACCTGTAAAAACCTCTTTCCTCAGCTCTTTCTCCATCCCACTAAAAGAACAGAAATCTGCTAGCAGTACAGGTTGTACTGCCTTGCACACCAATAACAGATGTGCATAGTATACAAACCTCGCTGCCTGAAAATAGTCCGGCCTGGTGAACGAAATTAAACTTTCCTTTGCTCTGAGATCCCCAAGTGCCATCTCAAGGACACAGACCTGTTTCCCAGATTCCCTCACTAGCCCTCACTAGTGCAGTTTTCTACCCGCTGACAGCGATCACTCAGGACAGACAGAGTAATTCAGCTTTATGGAAACTTATTCAGACTTACACAAACCCCTTTCAGTTACCACAGCTCAAGTAATTTCCCTAGAAACTTTCTTTCCCTTGATGCTTTAAAAAAACACTAAATTTGGGCACGTTAAAACCTTTCCTCAGCTGGGGCGTCCGCCTTATCCTCAGTCTTACCATTCACCTCTGTGTCAGACGATCCTGCGTAACCTTCCTCTTTCGGTCCTTTCCCACCTCCTAAATTGATCCCCCAAAACATAACACTGCAGCACCATGACCTTAAAGGTTTTCTCTCCTGATCCATTTGTAACTCCATACTCAGAAAGGATCTCTCTCCCATCCAGGTGGCAAAATGCAATTGTCTATTACCTGTTACGGTGTCCCTGATGTATGTATTTTCCTCATCTCACAGCTAACTCTGAAATGCTTGGAAGGACCATGGGCAAAATAACTGAGTCCTCAGATTGTGAGGACAGGACATCCCTAAACACAGTGGAAAGAAGTTGCAGTATGTACCTGGAAATTTTTAATGCTAACTTCAAATACATAGTGAACCTAACATTACCATGAACTTTAACAAACAGCTGCAATAGCTAGTACAACCCCATCTAAACTAAATGCGGGAAACACCCAGTTTGTTGCTGACTTTCATGCACAGTCACAAGCTTCTAAAGTCTGAAGGAAAGAAATGGCTACAGTATAGTCCTCTCTGTGGTTGGTTTCTTCACTCCGAACTCTTTTGAGAAAAAAATCCATTTCACAACAGAGATTGATCCTCAGCAGGAAATACCATTTTGGGACACTTTTCCATGTCCCCTACCTGTAAACTTAATCCTGCCCGTTTGTGAGGCTGTACTGCATTTTTTTACCTTGATTAATTCATCGGGAAACCTGTAGCCAGAAACAAGCACCTCAAGCCCTTCCATATCACAGTCTTTCAGATGCTCACCACCTCAGGGGTCTCTGTTCCCACAATAGCAGAGAGGGTTTGTGTTGTCTTGCTGCAAGCTGAAGGTTGTGTAGAAGTGCACATCAGAGTCAAATACATATTTGCACAAGAACTGGGATTAAGTAAACATAGTTTCTACTCAGTTTCATCCTGGGATGATTGCACTGGTTGCTTGAAGGCCTGGGTTTGAGCTGAAACAGTAGGACAGATGTAAGATGTTTTTGCTGGGCAGATCCTCTGGCTTCTAACAAGGCTGAGATCACAGTCTTATCTCAGTCAGAACCCTAATTTCGCTGTTTGCATTGCCCTCCTTGCTCTCCTCCTTGCCGTGAAGCTTCTGGGAATTGAAGGTGTTAGCCATCTCTAACCTTGCTGGTCAACAGATTCAAGATTTATGTGGAAGGGATACAGGCTATGGACAGAACATGTGAACCTCTCTTGGAAATGAGGCTAAACTGCTTCTTTCGGGCCACCTTCCTCATGCATCTTGTACATCAGTCATCCTGCGCGGTCTCTGTTAGGTTACATCTATGTTAGCAAACTGAACGGAGTCCGGGCAGAAGTGTGGCACTGGCACATCCCTGCCTGCAGTGTTCAGCAGGTAGCGTAGTCCCTGTGTGGTTTTGGCCATGACGGTTGTGCAGACAGCACGCAGGCCTCATTCAGGGACATGGGCCAAGACTATTCCCATCAGAGGTGGTGTAGGCAAGGCCACACTTTCCTGAAATGGAGTGCAAGTGTGAGGAGCAAAGACACTTTGACTGAAAGCCCAGGCCAGACAACAGCTGTGGGCCTACTTTACTGACTAGTAAAGACACAGCCTTAAGTCCTCACGGTGCTGGAGATCCGATAAAAACCCCCTCATCACTTACAGTGGAAGGGCAATCCACAAACTCGCAGCTAAGCTTCCTTTTGGTTTTGCATTTGTCTTGCACCTGCTAAAGGTAAAACCATATTTCTGCCCCTCCTCAAGATCTGTGCAAAGTCCAATGTGAAGGACATGCCTGCAAACCTCTCCCCAGAGTGAGAGACTCAGTTCCACTTTGTCCATACTGCAAAACGCTTTCTGATGCTGCAGTCTTAACCACGGGGCAGCACAGAAGTAACCTGCTTATTCCTTTTGTAGAAGACACACTTCATGTCAGCTGCAGCTCCCTTCTCCCCAAATCCTTCCCCAATTTCTAGCATCACCCAAAGCTCAGCTTCCTCATTCAAGCTACCCTTTGGTCTGAGGGTTCAAACCAGGAGCAAATTGGTAGCAGCAGTCAATAAAGCAGCTGAGTGCTGTCAGAGGGTCCCTCTGTCTTTTCAGAATAACTTTTGTATCACAGTTCAAATAAAGTCCCTGGAGGAATTTGGTCTCCTCCAGTCTCACCATCAGCTCGACAGGAAATGGAAGAGACCATTTTCTCCCACTCACACTCTCTCTCATACACATATTTTAGTTTCTATAGTATTACTCAGTCCCTGATGAAACCATTTTCCCATATTGTTAGGTCTGTTTTCATCCAACAAACAAGAGGGAAGGGATATAAACACACTCTATTAATCAAATGGCCGAAATTGAAGCAAAACAACACTTAGCTCCAAATAACACACTATGATTCAAGAAATCTCCAGCCCAGACTTGACCAGGACTATGCTTTTAAAGTAAGCTGAAGGCAGCGTGCACTCTATTTTGCTATAAAACATACCCTGGTCAGGAAGGCACTGACTAAACAAGATTTACTCTGTCTTACCCTGGCATTGTCTTTCATTAACACATTGAAGACAGTTCTTATTCAGACAAACCAGCCAACCTGGACAGCAATCATTCCCTTCATCTGGCATCCAAATTGTTTAACCTTTTAAAAAATCCAGTGCAGACCTCTTTTTGATCCAGATAATGTCTCTTAGAACTCTCAGCAACAGTAATGAAGGCAAAAAACTTTGAGTTCATTGTTTGAATATCTCTTGTACACATGAACGAAATTTGCTGTAGGGAGTCATGTTTATATTCTCCCCCAGGTACATATACCGAGGAAGTTTCAGTAGCAAAGAAGTCACATGAGATAGTAAATAAAGACCTACCAAGGGAGATTGATACACAGAGAAGGTACCCAAGGAACAAAACAAATCTTTGTCTCTTTGTAGACTTACAGAAGTACTGTCAACTAAAATAACATTTGACTTTTGCCTGTAGTGTCATTATTAATTCTCAGAAACTGAGTCAGAGCCAAAGCATTTAGTTTTAAATAAATAAATACGAAGGAAGTTATAGTCCCAATTCTGTAGAATTTGCAGAAAAATAATTACTGATACCCCTGCTTTTCTTGCAGAACAGTAGGTGGCTTTGAAACATGGTAGATTACTGGCCGCATAGACTTAAAATTACTCTAGAGGTGCAGTTGTTGAGCAGTCAAATACCCAACTTCATCTTTGTCATCATCTGAGAATACTGCTTTGCCTTATCAGTTGTGCATACATACAGTTTTCTTGTTTGCGCTTACAGGTTTTGTAAGCTATGGTGATGACGCTATGGTGACGGCAAATGGTAGGAAGAAGTACACACATTCACACTATTTACTGAACAGCTATACAGCTGAGTGATAATTAGAAAGAACTGAGCTGACCGGAACATACCTCTTTTATAGTTCCTGCATTAAAGGTAACGTGAAATAAGCTGTTGATGCACACTTTGACAGGAGAGGATTTTGAATCTCTGGAAGATGACTTGAACACCCAGAAAAATATTGTGGGACTCGATTATTTTCCATTTTGACTGACTAGTAGTAATTTCCATTATTTTACTACAGTGTTTTTTATGCTATTCTTAAGTAGAAGTGGGTTTGCCTCAACTGCTGTTTGCTGACAGTAACTGTAGCTGGAGGTGGCCCTGATAATGCAGTTTACTGAATCAAAATCTGGGTGAGGTTCTTCTAGAAGTACAGACTGAAAGGCAGAGAAACTTGACATGTGAAAAATATATAAGGAACAGCCAGTAAACCTTCCAAAATGCACAGATATCAGTCAACATATTACATTCTTTGTCTTTGAGGTCCTAGTTCTTCGTAGTTACCAGAGCAGACAGATGTCCTTTCTCAACAGAGATAGGACAAGCTGCTTTTAAGCGCTATTATTTTTGGCTATATGGAGCTCAGTTAATTCATTGGCAGATTTTTATGGTAATCCAGCTAACAGTCTCTATTTCAATGACACAACCATCCCTGATGATTAAAAAACAGCTGCTTTGTACTGAAGTAGAGAAGAGTTGGAATGAATCACCTTCTCCTTTCTTAACACAGTTAATGGATTTGAATGAATAATAGTGCTTTTTTTTCCTCTGGAATATGCTATTACCCAACTTACTACTTTTTGCTTATTCAGCATTTCCATAGTAAGAGAGGTTGGAGACATCACTAGTGCATTTCATATAATAATCCCCCCAGGTGGGAGTCAGTTATATGATGTTTTAAATTACTGATGGTCCTCACCTACATACATCTCTGTTTACACTAGCACTAAAATTGACCCTGTCTTCCTCAGCAGATGAGGGAAGGGCAAGAAAGCTTCTTACCTTTGGGTTCTTAGGTGAATGCCTTGCTCTAAAGTGCACTGATGTCAGTGGAAAACTCCCATTGGCCTCAGCAGGTTTTTCAGCTCTCTTGGATGGCTGAAATACAGAGGCCACATACGAAATAATTGACTTGGGGACTGATTGACTTCGAGACCATATCTTTTGTCCCTACACTTAGATTTCCAAAATGGACCAATATACATTTGCCTTGACCTTTCTCTTTGGAAAGACAACTTTAGAGTCTAAAGTCCTGGTCCTGTGGCGGGATTTACTAATGATATCTTCTCCATCTGCAGTAATTCCTGATTCGGAAATCGTATCAAAAGACGGACCCCAAGCAACCTCTTTTGTTCAATCTGTGTCATGCCAAAGGAGACAGAATGAGGCATCTCCAAAGTCTTCTTTCAAGACAAGACTTCTCTCTCCAAGTTTTCTTATTTTGGGTGTGTTTCAGTTTAGGTGAGACTTATTTAAATATTGTTAAAGAATAGCACGTAGCTGCAAATTCTAAGGTCAAGATTTGCAAAATCAGTCTCCACCAAGGAGATATTTTACATGGAATAGACTCCTAATATCAGTGAGAATCCATCTAGATACAAGGAGCTACCTCACACCTGGTGTTGTAGGGACAAAAAGTACATTTTGAATACATAGGCATTTTTTTATTGATCCAATGGAAAGAACACTTTCCTGCCTTCCCTTGTCCTTTAGATAGCTTTTTTTACATTATTAGACTGTGGACCTCCCTGCCCCCAACAACCATAACTTGTACTACTCACGAATGACATTCCAGGAAACATTACATTAAATAGAGCAAAGCAGCATGGTTGTGCAATTCACTTGATTGAATGCACAAGGATAGGAAGCCAAGCCAACCCCCCTTCGGTCTGAAACCCACAGAGCAGACAGAACTCCCTCTTCATGCAGCGTCTCCAGATTCCCAGGCCTGGTTGAAAGCCTTCTTCTGATTTACGAGTAATGAGCCTGCTGGTGATTTCTAAGAAGTGAGCTTCCAAGCAGAAGTGCTGATGGGCACTGCACTGTATCATATAAGCTAGACAACACCTAGGCAGACTCTCAAAGGATGCTTTCATTGGGATGAGAAACTATACAGTGATTGAGTGCTCTCCTGTCATTGTCTTCTCTTCTCTCGCTTCGTACAGTATTTAACCTTCAGATGCTGTTAAATTTAGATTTTTTAAAGTTTTTGTTTTAAACAACTTGTCTGCAGCACAGAAATGTATGAAGCCTAGTGGTGAAGGTGCCAGTGAGACTGATTGATGCAAAAGTCTGGTTTTGAGGAGGGGAGGAGGGAGAGAGAGCAGATTCCTTTAGTTGTGCTTAAAAGAAACAAACTTAAAAACAAGACAAGAAAGTTGAGTGGAAGCTGAGAGGTTGAATGCAAGCTCTGCCAAGATTTGAAAAGTTACAAGCTAATGCTGGTACTGCATGTTTTCGTAATGATTGAGGAGTTAATCAGTTTTGTACATGGAGCTTCCAGTACAGAGACAGTGTAAGTTAACAGTGTATTCTAAGGTCAGGGAAGTGGTTAAAAAAATTATTTGCTGTCGGTATTTCAACTGAAGAAGCAGAGAAAAAAAAGTCCTGAGGCATGTCTTTACTGAAGCATTCTTTGTCAAAGGTCTTTCTTAATTGATCTCCAGAAGACGTCTGGCCAAGTTCTGCCTATTATAGTCTGATTTTTATTTCTGAGTGTAAGATTTAGGTTGTGGCTCTACTACATAGCTACAACCTGCGCTTGTATGTACATCTCTTGGCCATCTGACAAACCTGCCTGGACACACACTCTTTCAGCTTGCTCCTGTAAAATCTGTTTGTCTCAGTGGGCTTTCATGCTTGTACCTTCTTGGATGTTAAAGCAGCTCTCACAAAATCTTGCCCATCCGAAAGAGACTTAAGGTTTAATAATCATCAGTCTGACTCTTAATGTGAAGTAAGTTTAGGCCAAAACCTACTTTTTGAAAGTAGTTGAAGCTTTGTCCAGATCTTAAGTAAGACTTGAAGTGCAGTTTAGCCCTATCTTTTAGAAGTAACAAATATAAAATGTAACAGTAAACTGAAAATGGGACTGCTTGTTATCCTTGTGAAAAAGCAAAAAAACCCAAACCAAACCAAACCCAGGATTTTGGAAGAAAGTAACATCTGTGAAGTAAGGAGATAAAAAATTACTTCCAGAAAAGACAGCAGAAACTGAGATCTTCGTGGAGGCCTTCAGAGCTGTGCTTGGTCTCCCATGACCACCCCGGGAATCTCACTGTTGCTGTAACCCAAATTGCTGTGGCCAGTTTGGAGGAAGAGATGTTGGACTCATTTTTACCCCCTTTATTCTAGTGGAGCTGTAGCTCTGTTGTCTGCACACTTTCTAAGTGTGAGCCATTGCTCACTGAAGCCATGACTCACATTTCCATGGGGTCAACAGAGGGCTCCTGCTCGGTCGGCTTAATGGTGACGGCTTCAGCTTCGGCCTCGGGAACAGAAAGATGGACAAAATTAAGACAAAGAAAATTCTTTCCCTCTTCCCATGGCCCAAGTGGCCAGATGACAGGACCTCTGGGCATATGTGCAGCTCACAGGGTATCACCGTTCAGAGACAACCACGTGGCTCTGACAAAGCTGAGATATCTCACTTCAGAGATACACCCCACGGAGATGCTAGCTGATGGCCAGGATTGCTCAGGTCTGGCAGCAGAAGCGTAGTGCGGGCTGACACCCTCTGCCTGCGCCACAGGGCTCAGAGCAGGCACTGACCTGAGCTCTATTTGCAGCAGTTTCAGATACCTGTGCAGGGCACTATATTTTTTGGTGCAGAGTAGTGTGCTGCCCCGAGCCACCCTTGTCCAACCAGCACTGGCGTGGTTAACTTGAGATGTCAAAGCAGCTATATTTTTAAGAAAAAGGAATTAATTTTTATGGTAGACTTGGGGGACAGTTCCATTTTTGTGCTGCTAATGGAGTATCAGAGTTGCCTTTTGGTGTGCTTTATTCAGAAGCTGGTCTGGAGACAATTTTTTTCTTCAAAGTATTTTTTTAAAAAATTAATTGTTTGTAGTTCAGATGAAGTTGTTCCTCCTCCAGGCTATACATCAGTGCCTCACTATGCACCAGTTACTCCCTTAATTTACAAGCTGTGGTAGTCATTGTGTGTTACTATGTTTTTAATTTATTTATCTGGGAAAGATCCACTCAGAGTCAGTGTCTTTCCTCCCTCGCTTCTCGCTAAGATCCTGCTTTTTGTACAGATTACGACTGGAGTATAAAGCAGTCAAAGTGAGATGCCCACTTTTTCAAAGCACTTGTCTTCCACCGAAAATTCGCCTAGAAGAGGGACTGAAGGAGTCATGTGAAACACCGCGCTGCTGAACACGCTTTTGCAGTTAGTACTTTTGCAGGAGCACTCTGTATTTAACGTCATGTTGGCTGATTCGAGTTAACCCTGTGATATCCACAGAGTTTGATAGTCTCCATCTAACTGGCTTTGAATGTGTCTTCCCTCCATTTATACTGATCATATAGAGTTATTTTAATGTCTTATTTAATACTGTTCCTCACAGCCATGTTCTAAGATGGGCGTAATTTCTAATGAAGACCTACCACTGTCTGTTCTAAGATCAAAACCAGATTTCAAACAGCTTTATGAAACCTGCTGTGTTAGTTGTTAGTGCTAACGCAAACCCTGACTAGTTCTGAATCTTCCACTGGCTGATTAATTCTGGGAGATTTTTTTTTAAAGTTGTTAGGGTTGGGGTTTTTTGTGTCCAAGAAAAGCAGCATTTCTGCATGGAGGGGGTGACCCATGCCAGGAGTCCTCATTCTCATTCCAGGAACACAATATGCCCTTTGATGTGCACTTACTCGGCAGCGCATGAGGTAAAGCTGACCGACCTCTTGTTTTGTGCATAGGTAATTTATGCACTGCCTCTGGGAGCTCACAAATGACAGGACTTACATGTGTGAACCCTATTTGTGCATGAAATCAAGTGCAAATTTAGAGCAGATGGGGTTTTGACTCATAAGTGATAGAATTTATGGCCAAGATTTAAAAAAAAAAAAAGCCTGAAGTTAGTTTCCCAAATATATTTTTAGGTACCCAAGGACCTGATTTGCAGAAGTGAGGAGCAACCTACAGCTCCCCTGAAATTAAACAGGATATACATGGGGTGTATACATATATATATGTATATACTGGAGGACATATACGCAGTGCTCAGTAGTTCTTGAAAAGCAGGCTGCTTGTTTGGATGCTAGTTATGTGCCTAACTCAGTGGCTTTCTTTAAAAAAGATGACTAATCTGCCTCCTAATACAAGCCATTTGGTTTGTTTATCTTATCAGTGAGCTGATGCTGCTTATGTGAGAGAAGGGATTAGCTGTAGAGAGAGGTGGGCATGGACACTTACCCTTAGGGAACAGTGGGGAGCCCCGAGGGGCAAAGCTTGGAGGCAGTTGGAGGAAGGGACTGCCACAAACATTGTTCTCCGCCTAAAAAGGCTGTTGTACGTGAGGAGTCGGGCTCGTCAGGGCTTCAGGGTAAGCCCTAAATTTCGACTGTAAATTTAGTCTGTACAGAGGCACGGCTCCTCTCTTCTTTTGAGACTTGTCTCTGCTGGACTCCTCTTGGCTGAGTGCTCGCTGGCATGATCACAGTCTTCTTCCCAGCCACAAAGTAATTCTGGACTATTTATACATATATATGTATATGTGTATATGCGTGTACATATATATACATAACCAAACCCTCTCTACTTCCAAAATCAGAGAGGCAGACTGGTCAGTCTTAAAAGTTGTGGCTGCCCCAGTCTAGATCGGTTCTTGTGTTGTACCCCCTTACTGAGCCCTTGGTCAACCTTTGGCATGTGCCACTGCCGATGGTGGGGTGCACTCACTAACAGCATAGCAGTATTGGTAAGAGAGGTTAAATGCCTTTAACTGGTGCAGCTCCTAAGCAGAGGTTCTTCAAGGCTGCAGATTTGTTCTTTTTTTCAAATTTCATTCAATTTATTTGGTGACTGCCTCTATAAGCTTTGGACACAAATATTGTTATATAGTAAGCAATATATGTACATAGGGTGTATTCCCAAAGCCAGTGTTTAGAGAGCATGAGGAGTTTTAATTTCTCCACTCTTCCCTTTTATCTTCTGATTCCTTGTCTCTCTCTCCCGTCTGTTCACAACTGGGCAAGGTGTTCTGCTGCTGCCTTTCCTTGGTGGGCTCTTGCATTGTTAGCTATCCTCCAGGACCTGCTCACAAGCAGCAATGCAGCTGGATAGGAGAGCTTTGTGAATCCCATTCCTCCTAAGTATTTTATGATTTCCCTCAAGCCTGTAGAAATGCTTCTTGGGAGAGACAACTTCATGGTGTGCTGGGATGTGTGTCCACTGAGGGAACCCTGTTATGGTTATTGGTGATTCTTTATTTAAAAAAAAACATCATAAGGTTGGAAAAAAGATCTACTGGAACAAGGCAGTCCCACTTGTGTCGCTGACCCAAGAACATTTGGTATGTATAAACTTAAATTGGTACATAATAAAGTCTTCATAACTGAATGCTGTGTGAACAAATATGTTTGGTATCCCTAAAGGCCATTTTTTCCTTTGAGCTCCAGTCCATCGGTCTTTTTCTTTGACTGTGGCCTCTCTCTATCAGCAACTAAGAAGATTTTATGCTATTTTGAAACTAAACCACACATCTTAAAAACAAGCAGCCTTCTTTTTGCAGGACATAACATGACTCCGTGTTGGAGTAAGCACTCACGGATGTGAGTAAAGGGTTCGGAAGGTTATGGATATTTGTGGTGGGTTGACCTTGGCTGGACGTCAGGTGCCCACCAAGCCGCTCTATCACACTTGTCCTCAGCAGGACAGGGAGGGGAGAAAATAAGATGGAAAAAACTCACGGGTCAAGATAAAAGCAGTTTAATAAAACAAAATAAAGGCCATGTGTGGAAGCAAAGGAAACCAAAAGATTTATTCTCTACTTCCCATCAGCAGGCAATGTCCAGCCACTTCCTGGGAAGTAGGGCTTCAGTACGGCTAGTGGTTGCTCCAGAAGACAAATGTCTTGATAATGAATGCCCCCCTCCTCCCCCCCTGCGGCTTTCTCTTAGCTTTTATTGCTGAGCAAACGTCATATAGTATGGAATATCCCTTTGGTCAGTTTGGGTCAGCTATCCTGGCTATGTTCCCTCCCAAGATCTTGCCCACCCCCAGCCTACCGGTGAGGGGGGAATGTTGGAGAGACAGCCTTGATGCTGTGCAAGCACTGCTCAGCAGTAGCCAAAACACTGATGTGTTATCAACACCTTTGTAGCTACCAATACAAAGCATAGCACTATGAGGGCTGCTATGGGGAAAATTAACTCCATCTCAGCCAGACCCAATACAATATTGTACAAATGCTAAGGGAAAAACAGTGTAATACCTTTTCTTCTTGGCGCATCTTTTTGTTAGTCCAAGTACCTAAGGCTGTTTGAAAATCCCAGCCTGAAGGTTTCACAGCCATGAAGCTCAAGACATAACTAGTCAAAGTGTGATCCTGTTATCTCTGCAGCTCCCTCCCTTTGCATGTAACACCAATTTGTTATATCTTGCATTAAATTACAGCAAGTGCTTTGGGCCAAGACTGTGGCCTACTATGCAGTGCTCTAGAAGAATTTTTTGCTTTAACAAAAGCACTACTGGTGCTCATAGCACTGCTACGAGTATTTTGGAAAGAGACCAGTCACCAGAAAAGATGCTCTTCCCAGAACTGACATGTGGTTTGCACCTTTCTCCTGAGCACTCGGTTGACTCAGTGTTGTAAATGATGTAATTCCCCACCATGGCTGCTAAGGCTGCTTTGTGTTCTCCTTGCTAGCTGCTTGCAGTGCTTAAATGAACCCCACCATACAGAGAGCAAATCAATGGCGAGGTGTGACGCTGCACTCACCATGCACATGCAGGGAAAGCACAGCCTGCCTACCCGGTGGGTGACCTTGGCAGGAATACCCTGGTGTAGACCAGATCCTGGTAACAATGGGAAAGGGAAAGGTGGTGATGGGATCCCCTCCTCCTTTGCCAGCTAAATACAAGGATATCCTCCTTGCTGGGACATATGGTGGAGCAGACCTGGGGCTTCAGCAAGGGCAAAGCATGAGCCCTCCTGCTGTGTCCTGTCTCCTGCAGGATGGCCACTGCTCACAGCTCCCTATGTCTGTCCCCGGGTGTCAGGAGACAGAGCGGCTTTGGCGCCGATATGATTGACACCCAGCACTGTGTTGGGGCAGCAACAGAGGTAAGGGCAAGAGTTACAGGTACTGCCCTGGGGCCACCGTACTGCCTGTGGCTTGGGTGCAGCCATCTGCATAAATCATTCAGGCTTTTCTTTTCCAAAGAATGAAAAATAGCAACCTTGATCCCAAGACTTCTTGTCACTTGACTATGGCTACTGTGGCAGCACGTTGCAGTGAGGGCAGAGTAATCAGCTCTGATGACGTCTGGCTCTGTAGGCTGGTGAGCATTGAGTCTGAAGGAAAAAATTAGGCCAAACTTGCTGACCACCGCCTGATTTCAGCTGGTGTGCTAAGCCAGCTCAAGGCTATAGCAAACAGAGGGACAAAGAGCTGTAAATGGCTTCTTGTCCCCTTCCCCTTTCTTTCAGACAACCATCCCCACCAGCACTCAGAGATTCAGAAACCATAAGCCAAAATCAGTGGTGTACAAACATCCTGAAGTTTAAACAAAAGTTCTAGCTTTTCTTTGCCATCTGGCATGTGAGCAACTTTATAGTTAATCTTTTGTTGCTGCTTTTCACAATCGCAAGGGACAGAATTATTTTTTGGTTTCTTTGTAAAGCTGAGGTTCTCAGGTAGCCAAATCAAGTGACTCCAAGAGCTGGAGCTTTAAGGAAAGCACCAAATATTAAGGAAGCTTGTCATAAAATTCCAAGACCTGGAAGTCTCACAGAGTCTCAGCCTAGGACAGAATTTGACTTATAAACTGAATAAATGACAAAGTCCTACATTACCTAATGCTTATGAAAAAGCGCAATAAAATTGTGAGCCATTTCTGTTCTTTTGTTAGTGACAGAGTCATATAGCAATTTCCGGGACTGTAAAAACATCCTAATAAATTGCCAGTGTTTCCTCAAGTTGAATGAATTGCAGAAATGCTGCTAGCCTTGAATAGGTTTAGCGTTCACATCAACCGCTCAATAGAAAAGTCAGCTGAATCATGCTGCAGCTAGAAACGGGTTGTAAATCATGGTTACAGGCCATACGGTACAGAGAGCTATTTAACAACATCACCAACAGAAGTTTCCTTCAAGATGGAAGCAAAGCCTTCGTCCATGATGGAAAATGAATGGGTCAACCAAAGGAAAGACCGCACCCTCTCACTAGACATGGTTTGAGTGAGACAAGTTTAAGAAAGCCTTGGTGGGACAAGAAATAAGCCTAGGGATCTGGCAGGTGTTTCTGTTGCCCCTCGTCAAATTTAGAAGCAGAACTGCAGTATGCAATGCCATGCACAGGAGGCACGTCGTCAGGCTGTCTGGTGATGGGAAGCTCTCCTGTAGGACTGACAATTCTCCTCAACCACCCTTTGTCCAGTTCCGTGCTGGAAGCAGCTGAGCTTGCTCAGGTCGGTACTGAAAATACTTCCTTGCAGCAGCCTTAACTGCTGTGATATAAGCCAGGGCTCTGTGGGACTACAGCAAGAGAAGCAAACTGGAGCAGTAATTTATCTAACTGTAATCAGTAAGATTATACTGGTATCACTGGGCTGCCCAGGAGGTCTAATTTGGATTGCAGTATTTGAGACCAACCTTGGAGGCTCCTCGGGAGAGTTGTCCTTTTTGTATAGATGGTAAGAAGAAGATAAATGCTTTTTGGCAAGAACGTCACGTCTTTTCAGTGTTTCCTTTCAAATGCTCTAACGACACAGGGTGGACCTTGGGAGAAGTGGTAGGTTGAGCCTTTTGCTGTTTCAGCTAAAACGGGACAATTGTGGGACATGAAATTCCTGAGGGCGATGGGAATTGGTGGAGGAAGTCCTTCGCCGGGTAAGAGGCAATCCTTTCCTCCCAGGCCAAAGCAGGAGCACGAGCTACAAGGCAGGAAGCAACACCAGTGGTCGCCTGCTTTCCTGAGAGACCTGTCAGGCCCAGGTCAAGGCAGGGGGGACCCGGAGGAGGAAACGCCGATGGGTTGCTGCGGGGGAATCCGGCAGGAAAACAAAGGAGGAGGGGATCCCAGCTCGTATAGAGGAGGGTGCAGTCCCAGAGGATGGGTGCACAGGCAGGGAGCAGAGGGTGGCATGGCGTGGCCAAGGCTTTCCAGCAAGAGGGATGGGAGCCACGGTGAGAGCTCCTGCCCCACAGAAGGGGAAGGCTGCGAGAGCTGCTGCTAGCATGAAGCCTGCTAAAACTGCACTAATCCATAAGAGCTTTAGAAGGACCAGGGAAAAAAAGTCTCCCAGGTATTTCGTGGGGTGAGCATGTGTGTCAGTGCAGCCTGCCCTCTTCATTTGCCCATCTGCTGTGCACTCCCCACTAGGTGCCAGTATAGGAGCGCATCACTGCACGTACACACCGAGGAGGGGGGAAACAGGCAGCACATTTAAGACTTTTCAGAAACATATATATATATGTGTGTAGCGTTCTCAGTTTACACTTAATTCTGCATATACAATATGCAATACACATGGGATCACCAGTAGTGTCTAAAGGCACATCCATGGGCGATACTGCTATTAAATTGTTAGATGCAGCAGGACATGGGGCACCAGGCTGCCGTAGCCTTCAGGTGGTCCCCACTGCTGCTGAGCACTGCGAGCCCAAACGACCTGCCACGGACAGAGCCTGCCTGCTCCCATCCAGCTGGAAAGCAACCACATCACCTGCCGGTACTTGCTGCTGGAAGAATATTTAATTGTGAAATCGTGGGTTTTATCAGAAAACAACAAACAGGTTTGGGATCTTTTTTTTTAAATCCACCTGGCAACCGGTATAGGTAAACTCCTACTGACTAGAAATACTTTTATAAATTGCTTCTGCACTTCACTGTAGGTGTATTTGCAGTATAAAGCAGGATGACACTTGGGATGGAGGATGCCTGGTGGGTACCTGACCGAGCCTCAAAACTGATCCGCAGGGTCATAAAACACCCATGTTTCAGGTACTTTGCAAGTCTTTCTGGAAGAAAACTGTTGCTGCATATCCTGCATACCACCTCTGCATGTAATCTGCACTGCAGATTTAGATATAAAATTAAGTGAATGTACAGTGAATAAAGTAATAAGCAGGACAATACTCTGTTACAGACCACCATGGGAACAAACAGTTTGACGAAGCTCTGATGCCTGTCAGGTCTTAAATCTTTCTGAAAAGAGGTTAAGTCCCTTGCCTTGGTTTCTCTGTTACCTGTGCCAAAATAAATAGAATGTGCTCAACTGAAGAAAACAAATACTTGAAAATAACGAAAAATCAATAGTACCCTTGTTATTCGGTAGCAGGTATACAGATCTAATCTGACAGACTGTATTGAAAGTGTAAACTGAATGCTCGCACACATGTATTAGTAATGTCAAGACGAAATGTTAGCTTAAATCTTATCAATTCAGTTTATAGGACAGGGAGGAATTACTGAAGTATATTTTACCTGCAGTCCCGACCATTTTGGAAAGGGTGGCTCTCAATAGAGTGTGTATTTGTGTGTGTTTAAAAACGATTGGATTTCAGGTACCCTTCTTCATTACCATGAAGGTTTTAGTATTGCCTCAACCTGTCAGCCTCTCTAGTCGAGAAGAAGTACTAACAGCAAACCTATTTGCATGGGGAAATTTAAAGGAGTCTTTCATTCTTGGCCTGATATCATTATTCCCATGGGCAGAGGACAATGAAATATACAGCTAAGGAACAATTTCAAGTAAAAAATACATCCCTTTGTCCAAAAACCCTGCGATGTGTCATGCTGTTATGGAGCACATACAGGAACTGCCTCTGCCCTTTTGTACAGAGCTGGCCTTTAGGCTCCATGCAGTCTGCAGCCACCGGCTCTGCTCATCTGAGGGAACTATGAATTTAAAGAGATTCTTGGCTTTCTTTTTCCAAATGTGTGTATTTCTAGCCCTTTTCCACAGCAAATGGAAATATCTTAGGGAAGGTTTTTTTTTTTCTTTTGCTAGAATTGAAAAAAAAAAAAAAAAGAGTAAAATGCAGTCCTCCATGGCTGCAACATGGGCAAGGAAGGATGTAGTGATAGTGGGATGGAGAGGAGTCTTGCCCCGGTAGGTCTGATCTACCCTCCAGCAACCCAGGAGGCCTCCAGCAGTGGTCAGTACAAGCTGCTTTGGGGGAAAGGAAAACACGCTTTCACGGCTCCACTGCTTAAACTGAGGAAATGGCTTGCAAGACTGCAAATATTAGAGGAGGAATCTGTCCTATTATTTTTGGAGCAGCATCCTCTCTGATGTGTGCAAGTCATCAGAACAGAATGAATCCAGTGACGAGTATTTTCAGCAATGAAAAAAAAATGAGTCACCAGGAGATTTGGTTTTAGGGGGAGTCACAAGAAGGGACAGGACCTTATTTTTGAGGGTGTAGGCTGTGTCCTGCACTCTATTCTGGTAGCTGGTCATGGCAGAGGCTGGGTTGTCACCTGGGAAGAGGTTGTGCAGTATGGTGTGCCAATGGAGAGAACGCCAGAGAGACTGGAATGTGTCATATCCATTTCCAAGATGCTCCTCTGGGTTGTCCAAAATCACTCAATGGAGCTCAGGTTTTCTCTGTGGGACACAATGCTGAAGAGGGTCTGGGTGCAGCTGAGGGTGGTGTTGGCGAGGAACAGAGCTCTGCCACAGTCTCTTTGCTGTGTAGGGAACATGGAAATGGCTGCGCCATCCCTCAGCATTGCACAGGACAGGTCTTCTCCTGTGCCTCTTGGGGCAGGGTGGCCCAGGCTCATCAGTTCTCTGATCGTCCCAGAGCCAGCACTGGCAAAACTTCAGAGAGCCCTCACTTACCTGGGAAGATGCAGATGACAGGTATGCACATTGCTTAACTACAAGCACTTCATTTGGGTGGCTAATTTAGGAGGACTGTTGTCCCTGATTAAGGAGGGCTTTTCTTCTAAGACTCCCTATCTCATCATGTTGGGGATTTAAGTTATATGGACACTCCCTGTCTTGAGTACTGAAGTGTCACCATCGCAGTTATCTCTTCTTCCAGATCTCCACCAAAGTGGGGGCTCACAGCACGTACTTCCCACTTTATAACAGGGCAGGAAAGTTTATGAACTTTTTGTAACCAGGCTTATCTGATTTGGAGCCCTTTGTTTCAGTGGAGCTTAGCAAACCACTAGTCTTACTTGTAGCAATCATTTCCCAATGGAGAGCTGTTTTGCATGCCAGGGAGTCATCTTTTTTGTGAAGAGGATGACTAGGTTATTGGAGGCTATTGGAGTCTCCAGCCTCGCTTAGTGGAAACAAAATGTGCCATGGGAGCAACTTAGCTCAAGGTACCTATAACCAGCTGTTGATGCATGGAAGCACCTAAGTGAGATGTGAATACTAACATTAGCATATCCATTGCTGTTTATAATGGACAGCACTGCCTTTGCCACTGCCTTTGCCACTTTTTCTATCGCCTTTGGTGTTTCTTGTCCTCCTTGGGAGCACGCTCTGCTCATTGTGGCTGACTCGATTCTGTGCTCCTGTGGTGGGCCAGGCACAGGCTCTCCCTCTAATCCACTCTTGGGAAATGGCATTACCCTTTGTGCGTGTGTGTGAACACCCTACCCTGGAATTTTCATAGAATAGAAAATGGGGTAAATCAATTAGAGCAACACAAACTGCGATTGGTTTTGCATGAATCTATTTGCAAGATAAGAATTATCTTCACTCCTCCCCTGTGAACAATAACTGACAACATTACACCCCTTCTCAAATGCTTTTTGATAGGTTAATGGGCCCATTTTGAGAGCATATAATTGCAGCAGTTTTGGTTCAAGAGCTGATGTGATGGATTACGTCCCTCTTGATGCTTGGGGTTGGGATACAATACAGAGAGACTGCCTGGACCCTCTGGTGCCAGAGGGCTTAACACGGTATTGACAGGGCTGTGCATATTAAATCCAGATCAACCTTCTGAATGAACGCAGGCACATCTGAACTTACACGGCTGGAAATCTCCTTCCACAGTCTTAAAGCAGTTATTTTTAGTAAAGGTTGTTGAAAAAAAGAAAGAAAAAAGCTCATACCACTACTTACTGCTGAGATATGAGCTGAAGGAAACTCTCCTGTCAGATCTGTTTCATATATGTTACAAGAACAGCAAAACAGAAAAGTTCAGCAGGGCATTATTTTATTTTCTTTTTTTTTTTTTTTAAATTTATGGGATCTGACAAACCAGTCTGGAGGGTGCCAAGTCCAAAGGAGTCTAGAGGTATCCCTCGACATGGGGTGATAGCTGCTGATTAGTTTGGCAGAAATGCTTTCCCGATGCTCTGCAAATGAAAATTAACAAACTCTGGGCTGTCTTGAAAAAAAAAAAAATGCAGCAGCATTTCTTGCTTTAGAGGTCCATGTGGGGCAGTACTGCTCTCCCAGCCTCAGCCTGGGTAACTCTACTGGGTAACGCTGCGCTCGCTGACTGTTCCCTTTGGAATGAGCCAGGCTCTTCCCAGAGCCAGGTACGAAGCAACGCAAGGTGGGGTGGGCAACGCTTTCTCCTTTTTGCACAGCTGCCAATTTCCAAAGAAATTAACTTTTTCTTCTTTCCATTAGTAGTAAACTGCAATTTTCAAATGCACTGTAAAGTTAAAAACAATTGAAAGCATATAAATGAGAAAGTACCTAAGACAGTCTTCCATCTTGTAAGCCCGCATGGCATTGAGTGTGCTTGTCATTTAGAGACCTGATATCACATCCTACTGCTCCTGGTACAAAGCTCCCCAAATCTGTCAGAAAAGTTTTCATTCCTGCCTGACCCCTTCCTATATGGCCCTTCATGAACACACTGGATAGCTTGATGCAAGTCCAGCTTATGTTAAGGGAATTGTTTCGATGGTTTTCCAATAGGTGTTGAGTGATATTTTCCCATCTCATGAATTTTCCAGACAATTTGGTTTGCTTGTCTTTTTGTAGTGAAGAGATTCCCACTGGAACCAAGTTCATTTTCTAATTACACCCTTCCCCACTGAAAAAAAGTCTTGATTCATATAGCCCAAAATATTTTGCAGACATGTGTCCATTTCAAGAACTTTTTCATCAAGAGTACAGCTCAAGTCTTCCTTAGGGCCCTCTCCTAGGTGTTGAGAGAAAAAGGTTCAAGACCTCAAGAAAACTGGTGCAGTTAAGGTTTGGAATATGGGTTTCTTTCACATCCCAGTCCAGTTCCCTTGACTCTTGGCAGTTTTGGGGTAGGTGAGTGTCTCTTCGCACATCTTCAAGGCCCTCCTTGTAGTCCATGACAGAAGCCCAAATTTCAGAACTTCAGAATTATTAGTAAAATTAATTTGGTGTTTTTCAGTTATGTCTAATGTGTATCATTAATCAGTATTGAGATGGAAAATATGCTGGGACTTTGCAGTGTGCTAGCCCAAACCATGACCCTATTGATGATTCATTATTTTTTTGTATCAAATATACAGAAGTATTCTGGGAGAAAAGAAAGGTCCATTTCAGGAAGGGGAAAACACTGAGGCCAGTTATTTCTGGGCTAAAAACCAAAACTGTTAACAATTCTCCTGAAAATTTATTTTCAGAAGCTGTGAATCAGTTTTCCTGTAGAAACATATAAAATAGTTTTTTTCCTTTAATGTGGGTTGCTTGAATCCCTGTTTGCCTAGTGGGACTTTCCAGCTTACAAAATCCTGGAGAGTACATACCAGAGGGAGCCATGCCACTTCTTGCTCTCTAGTATTTCTGGGAGTAGTCAAAAGTGGGAAATTCAGAAAATGTTCATGAAAAGTTTTGTTTCAGTTTTGTGTGGTCCTTTTCCATCCAGACCTTCTGACATTAACACAGGTGTTTCACTTTTCTCTAACCTGTTCTGCTGCTGCTTGCGACCTCCAAAGTCACACTTGAAGAAATCAGTCATACCACAGATGCCAGCTGTGTGAACTAGGATAGCACAAAGCTTTGACTGTTTGCACTGACATTAAGGGATGCAAGTCCTCTTTGGAGAACATGGGAAATGGTCCTCTACAATGGAGAGTCCTTGATCTTGCTCAGATGCAATAAGATAGTTTTACCTGCTGTTTAGTTTGAAGAAATAAAACACTCCTTTTTACCCATAGCCAGTCATAAGCAATAACGGCTCTTACTGTGGCTTAATGGTTCAGATCTGCAAGATACATATGCTTGCACTTGATGTATTAAAACAACATTCTCCTTAACAAGTCTCTGGATGAATCCTCACCTTGTGGGGTGGGACATGTGAGGCTATTCTCAGGAGTGAAGTACTATATGGTATACAACTAATTAAAAATCAACTTTGTGGGTAAAGGCTGCCTTGCTTTCCTTCCTGTTAAGGTGGGAGCTGTTGGGAGAATCTGCTACTAATTGTTACTTTGCTGCTCTCTGTGCCATCCCCACCTCCAGGATCTCACAGTAGCTCTACTTTGTGGTATTTTGTTTTGATTGAAAACTAAAGTTCTTGTCACTTGAAAGCTTGGCTGATGCTACACTGCTTCACTTTTGCAGAGTTGTGAAGTTTGCTGACAGATGTTGTCTTACTCCTGCACTCTTCAGAGTGGTTCCACATTTTTCTTTAACTGGAACACACAAAACTCAACATACTACTCCTGGCAAGCACTTCCTATGTCTCTTAGAATTCTCTTTATATATCACAGAGCGGTACCTGAACTTTGTTGTGATAGGCCTGCCCCTTAGTCTCCCAAGTTTGTTAGGTGGCCAGGATAATTCTTTTAAACATACAGCATTTATTTCCTAGCATGGGTTTTAATAAATACCTAGCATCCAGTTTCAGTTCTGGTAACCATAAGCTGACAGGACATGCTTGCTAGCTCTTTGATTCTGTATCTAAAGAAAGCAGGGGTGATAAAGGGCCATTGCTCTGGAGATTTTAGTATTTGTTGAGTTAAACATTGCTGAGCAGCCTAGCATCCCCACCCTCGTCATGAATGAATCTGGAAGGAATGAGTTTGAAGTCTTGCTCTGGTTGACTATAAACCTTTATTATACGTGGGATGTTCCTTGTGAAGAGGGGGAGTTGCCTCCCAGACGAAATAAGCAGAATTCATCAGCTTACTCACTGCCCCACCAAGCAGGGCGTGATGAGAGTAATTCAAGGTGCCTGGCACCTGCTGGAGCAGGGAGGCTGGCTGGCAACCATAAACCCACAATCAACCTTGATTACTGCCCTCAGTGCAGACTGTAAATAACAAAGGCATTTATTTTATTTTTTCTATGGGGATGGGAACAGTGGTGAGAGTAAACAGAAGGAATTAAACCCACCATCTTGCTGCAAACAGGTAGTGGCATGCCCTTGGCTGTCACCACTGCCGATCTGTTTCTGAGCTTTTCATAACAATTTGTACTTAAGGAGAGTTGGCTTATGTCTTCTCCCCTTACCTTGCTCTCACTGCAGGAAGCAATGGGTATATGAGGAAATCTTTACAGAAGAAGAAAGAAGGAGCAAATTGCAGAGGCTGAGGATAACCACTAAATGCTGTTGACTGCGTAAGACCACCTTTGTTTCCCCCCTTTCCATTTTTAGCCCCCTTTCAGAGCTATATCAAGGGTTACAACCATGGATGTCTTCACAACTTTATTGAAATTTTACTTTACCTTTAACTTTGTTTTTAATTACATGCTCCTGTAATTGGTACTTTATTCCCAGTTCAACCCATTAGCTAGGATCCATAGTGTATTTTTTTCAGCCATAAGGGGTGTGTACTTGAGCTACGGGCAAATAATTCTTGGTCAGGTTGTTACTGGCTACAAAGGATGTCATAAAATGCTCATCAAAGAAGTCACCCATGTAACGTCATCATCGCAGTTGGAAATTCCTGGTCCTTACAGAAATTATGGGAGTCCCATAGCTGCAAGAGGGAGGACGAGAGGGGCCCTGACTGTGTCACTGTGACCTAGTGCTTTGTCTTGTGAGATATTTGGTCACCCGGCCATACTGGGCTGAATCCCCTCATCTTTTCTGAACTTGGAAAGTAGGCTGAGTGGTCCTTTTTGGCTCTTGCATGGACAGTGATTAGAAACCCCAGCTGCTGTAGATGCAAGCTAAGGATTCAAGGTCACCAACTCTGGAAATGCTGAACCACGGAAACCCAGGGGCTGCAGGCTCGGAGTCCATCAGCTCTATGGATGAGCGCTGAAGGTTTCAAACTGTTTGTGCCCTTTATTTTCCAGAGCTGATACACTGGAACACCACTGAGTTTAGTTCAAAGCCATTGGATGGACAAAGGAGGAGAGCCTTTACCTCTGGGGCTGTTAATTTCTTATTTTTGTATACAGTACATTGTTTCTCAGTGGACAGTCACAGAACGTGATGTCACATACAACTGTCCAGGTCCCAACAGGAATATCTGAGAGCTAAATGACATATGAGATCAGGAGGACAGTGCCTGAGGGCAGAAAATTAAGCCTTCAATTAACTGGAATTGCTTTCCCTTGATTAGATTTTGAAGAGCTGTGATTTGTATCCCTCTGCTTACTTGCCTAGGTGTGGCCACCCCTGCACTGCAAACTCAGCTCTTCTGGTTAAATGCTTCTGCTCCTAGTGTTTGGAGTTTGTACTGTAAATGCAGTAAAAGGCACGATTCATGTTACAATTAAAAAAAAACCCAAGGAAATGTATATAAAATGTGAGAGTTTGTAATGGTAGAATTCACGTTTACAAGTACTTTTATGGAGAAGTGTTTATCCTCCCGTAAAAGAGAGGTGCTAGATAGGTGTACAATGAATTCTCAATTATCCACAAGCAGTTTATCCAGGTTGTGGATTAACTGTGTCGCAGAGGCCCTGATGCTTTGCTGGCACTGTGCAGGGAGGTCCATCTGTATTCATGAGCTCAAGCACAGTGTTCCAGGATCATGTCCAAAGCTTTAGCGAACTCTGTGTGGCAACACCTAAATATGCCCTGGCTCCAGCAAAATTTATCCTTGTGGTTGCAGTGTTGCAAACATACCTTGGGTTGCACATTAGCTAATACACCCTCTTGGAGCAGAGTGCAGAAATACCTAAGAGATTGTGCAAGCGGCAGGTTGTATCTGGCAAAGCCAGGACTGAATTAGAGCTAATAAGTCTGGCTAAACTTAAGTTGACTCTATCTGGAGTCAATCACAAAGCTGACCAGTCTTCACTTTCAATATATGCAATGTGCTAAAAGATATACAGGCTGTGTCTAAACCGTGTTCTTGGGAGTGACTGTGCTTCCAGCTCTGGATGCCTCCCAGAGTTTGTCACAAGCACCTATTGAGTTGAAACCTGGAAAGGCAGCAGTCCCTTTCTCCCTCTTTTCTCTTCTTCTGTGCAGGAGAATGGCCCTGCTCCCCAGGTGAGGCCCAGTAACAACTCAAAATGCTAGAGTTGCTTTACCTGTGACAACACAGTAATTAAAACTATGCTAGACACACAGTGGATGACATGGTGCATTTGAAGTGTGCTTGACACACACACGTAGTTTTCTGGAAATGACCATGTAGAGCAAACATCATCTATTCTGCCAGCACAATCCAGCATATACCACCATGAAGTCCATGACATTGGGGAATGGGGAAGTCCATGACATTGGGGAAGTCCATGAGTGTGGGAGGATTTGACCCAGCAGTTTGCTAAAGACAAAAACATTCATGTTTATCCAACTGCCTTGACTTACCACTTTTCCACCTTTTCTGCTTAAATTCCCCATCTTTATATGGTAATGAAGGAAGTGAATATGTCATAAAAACCCCAGAGGGGAAAAAGCCATAGATGAGTCACTGAAAATATTGATAAGATCACTGATATGGAGCTGATCCGTAGCTTACAGCCTTCCTGTTTTTCTATGCCCACTCCTCTTGCAGCTTCTCAGGCCCAACTATGCCCCTCCTCAGTGTTCGGAGCGGGACCAGAGGGATTTCTTCACCTCCCCGCAGCAAGGACATATGCCAGAGTCACAGAGTCCCTTCCTCACTGTGCCGGGATGTCACAAAGTCTTTAGCACCTACAACAACCCCTGACAATCCTCAGAGCTACATATAGTAGCAACCAAAATGTCTTATCACACCCCTGTCTTGGTGACAAATTAAAACTGCAATTTGATTATTAACATCTTTCCAAATAAAGGGCTGGATCTCGCTTCCCCTGCTGTGATTGCAAAACTGGACTTGACTTCAGTGGAAGCAGATCTGGCCTCAGGGTATATTTAGAGAAAGTAAGTAGCAGCTATTTTCCCAGTGTTTATTTTACATTTCAGGTTGAGGCATTTGCAAGTGTGGTTTCTGCTGGACTTTGTATAGCTGGGGTTGTGACTAACAATAATAACAGGCGAAGCTGTGACTTTGCCCCAGCCCCGGAACAAGAGGCCGCCCTGTCCCCAGAGTCATGCAGAAGGCAAACGGTGACTCACGCCCTCATAATCCCTCTGCTGGGTTTCCCCTCGCTCCGCAGGAAAGCAGCTTTTTTTTCCCTTTCTAATACTTGGCGCTGCACATGGCCCCAGCCACGCTGGTCCCATAGCCACGAAGTGTACTGAGAGTGCGACTGCATCGAAACCCACAGGTCAGAGGGTTTAGCACCCGAGGGAAGGTAAGCACTGGTATTTAACAGGAAACTGGGCTCCATTTTATTCTGCCTGAAGCACAAACCAGACATGCTTCATGGTGGAAGGCAGCACGCTGGGGTAAGGCCACCATACTGCCACATCCCCTGGCACAGCTCCCCACAAAACACATAGCCTGAGGAACGATTTCAAGGTGTGCCGTGGTTTCCATGTGCTTCCTTAGTTTCCATGTGACGGTGCAAGTTCTGTATGTTGGTTAACTGACTACACAAGGTGTCACTGGGCCTTTCTTGTGTGGCAGTCTCACACATCAGCTTTATTCGTTCATTAATTAAGCCATCTCTTTGCAGAAGTATCATCCTTAGGTGATGCTGTCCAACTGATCCTAGCACATGCATGTGTTGGTTTCTTGTGAGATTATGGCTCTGGAGCATTCATGCAGGGGCAATCTGGAGAATATCTGTGTGACTAGTGACGGTGAGAGGCTTGGAAAACTCCTGGATATTTTGAAAGCTTCTGTCAAGGCAGCCTGGTTGTGTCATTCCTCTGTGTCACGTTCAGAGCACCTGAACTTAGTTATGGTTGTCTGGACAACAGATAAAATGGAGTTTCTTGGACACAGCTTTCTTCCAAGCAAGGACATGGTAGTGAGCTTCCCCTTCTTTCATACCTTCCACTGCTCATCAGCTCCACTTTTGCTTCTGAGGGATTCATATTTAGGGAAGGGCCTTTGCCAGTGATGTGATTCCTTCCAAAGTTCTGGGACTTCTGTGCTAATGGAGAGCTAGATTTGGGGGGGACCTGTATTTTGCCCACATTAAAGTTCCATGTTTTCTCACCGAAATGTACATGGGCTTATCAAGTGACACAGTCTCAAAGGACCAGCCACATGCAGGTCTTTCACCAGGCAAATCCGTGCTTCAAGATGGCACAGCACTTTGAGGAGATCAGCTTCTCTCATGACTGAAGACCAATCAAGGCTGGAGCCAAATCTCATCAAGGAAGATGTGGCTTTTTGGCAAATGTTCAGCTGTGGTCCCCTGAGATAAAAATTTTGACTGTTTTGACCATTTTGGTTTAGATTCTTAGAATTCTTACTTATGCTAAGCTCTCACCATCGCATCATTCAGAAACTATGCCTCTACTGTTGCTGGTCAGCTAGGAAACATAACCTGTCAGACAGAGGACGTCTCTACCGTGCAATCACAGCAGTGAGTGCTGTGGCATGTGTATACCTGAGATAGCTGCATAGCCGTGAAGCTGCACTGCATTTTGACACCTGCATGCAAGAAGCAAAAGTAGCCCTTATGTGGCTAGCAAACCCCTCACTGCCTACTTACACTGCTCCCCTGATCCAAGTAAGCAAGACTACCTCGGGAAGCTCTACTCTTTACCTCACTGACTGGGTATGTACATGGTTCATGTACTGGTGGTCTGTGGTACAACTCAGCAGTGGGTACCCAGTGATTATGGTTTTAGTATGAAAGGTTCACCCGCTAGCACAGGACACGGTCATCTTTTCTCAGCCATGCCACCAATGTACAAATGCATCTTCCCTGTCCTTCACGCCCTTTCCCGGCTTCCCACACAACATCAGTTCAGTCTCTGAAACAAAGCTTGATGACTCCACTCTTAGAGAAAGGGCATACTTCTTTAATCTTCTCTCCAAAAAAGGTAACAATATGTGTATTTAGGAAAATACCTATAATCTAAATCCCTAGGACTAACTAATTCAGTGCGGTGGATCATACAGACACACTTTGAAAGTCCTTAAACACAACTTATGTGGGAATTGACTGGGGGATTGGTCTTGTGCTGGCACCCTGAGTAGGTGTAGGCTTTTTTTTCCATCCCAAAAAATTGACTATGATGTAGCCTGTCAGAACTGGGATTAGATTGCAAGTAAAAAAATTCCCAAGGTTTGTGGTTAACTCTCACGGGAAGCCAACGGTGCTACGTACTTAAATTAATTTTGGGAAAAAAAAAAAAAAATCCCAAATAAATATCCCCGAATTCCACAAATTCAAAGTGACTTTGTGTGAAACTGTTTCACTGTTCAGGCGTTCTTGGCTGCCTGTTTCATGCTCAGACCGTGTCTTCCCCAATGCAAGAACCACTCTGCGGTCTCCGCTGCCTGACGGGCACTGGGGGGACGGCTCTGGCAGGGGCAGCTGATGGAGGGGCTGCATCTCTACAGCAGCGCTGGCGCTGTGAGAGCCACCCCAGCTCTGCTGCTGAGGGCAGTGTTGGCTCACGGCGCATGTTATCTTCCTTCGGAGCTCCTTCTCCCAGTACATAAACAAATTTGTTTTTGTTTAAAGACTTTCCCACACGAGTGTCTGCCAAGTTCAGAGGACTGCTCTTTGAGATTGATCTTGAATTTTTTGGAATGGGAGAGGAGATTATATAATAAATTCAGTTAGTCTCAGCGAGACAGTTGGGAGATGCTGTTTCAGACTGCAACGTAACAGCCAAAGGGATTAAGAAAAATAAAAGCATCCACAGAGTGTAAGTGGGGAAGGAATTAAATTTTCAGTTTAGTAAGTCTAATTTGGAAACAGATTCACAGAGGAATCATCTACACACCAGAGGACGGATGAAACATTCTCAAAACACTAAACCTGAATAGATTAATTTCTCTTAGAATAACCAGCATGCCTTTTTTTAATACACAGCTTGTTGTACATCTAGTTGTGTATCTATGATACAGTGGTTTTCACGTAATAGTTGACTGGTGATTTAGAGAATGATCACTGGTCTTATTGCTGTGACAATGTTGAAATTCCTGTTGTTTGCCTAGTAGCTAGGCATCCTTATACTTGTTGTCCAGTTCAGGTCTTGCTCTTCTAAGTAGTTAAACACCCCAAATGCAATGGTTAGAAATAGAAGTGCAAGAGAAAGACTCCTTTGTCCTGTTGAAAAATTTCTATTTTCACATGGTGCAGGACTTTTTCAGTTTTAGCTCAGTAATGCAAAATTTTCAGAGAAATTGAAGTTTAAAAGCACTGTGCAGCCAAGGAGCTGGCCTGGCACTGGGGCTGCACGGAGGCAGGCAGGCTGCATGCCGGCGGCGCTGGCAGCCCACTGTGTGCTCTCTTGGTGGTTTCTGTGAAATTGATGCAGTCGGCCGAACTAGCGTTTTCTCATGGAAATACTGCTGGCAGTGAGACTGAAACGGGAGGGAGAGCTGTCAGAGCAGCATCCCCGAGAGAGAGGGAACTGCTCATGTACTCGCCATCTCTAACCCTCCTGAGTAATGTCTCTGATGGCCAGTGAGGGTACGTATTGCTCTGCAGTGGGAGAAACTATGACAAAATATGCAGACAATACCAAAACTGCAGCATTTCTTGGGCATCCTCCTGTCTCCTTCGTGCTGCCTTAGTGTTTCTCCCATAACCGGTTCGTCCTCTCAACTGTAAGCACACAGAGAGTACAGCAGCAGTAGTGGAGGGAGGGGGTTTTGGTCTTAGGAAGTAGTCCTCTATAAATAAATATAATAAAAAGATACAATAATCATTATGGTACCATCTAAGAGGCCCATGGGAAAATAAATTCATCTTATATTTTGAGAGTATTTGTGTACTGAACAGGGAACTACATCAGTTTTACAGTTGCCTCATAGTTAGTTATTTCTTAAAATAGTACTTGATTCTGACTACAGAAACTGTAGAGACTCCTGGGAGAGAAAAGATCTTCCAAAACCAATTTGCAGGCTATATAACAAGTGGTCTTTGTCGATTGTGTAGCTCAAGTTTTTAAAGAGATAATTTAAAGTTTTCTCCTCTTCCCTACACAACTGAACTTGTTTTCATTTATGTAAGGTCTTTAATTCTTACTGTTGGTACAGGCTAGAAAGTGTTCAGAGCATGTTTCTTTAATTATTTAACTGTTTTCCATTAGATTGTAAATTTTCCATATAAACCTAAAAAAGAGCATCTGTATTCTGAAAGATAAAAAATGAAGACATGTTCATTTTATGAAACTCCCGATTACTATGGTTCCCCTTAGTGGGAGAAGTGGTTTGACGCGAATTTGACAGTGACACCTGCACTTTTTATCTACAAAAAAAAAAAAAGACATTTATTGTGCAAGGTGGATGGAAAGGTCTTTGGCATTTTCTGGCCATCAGGTATCCTAATAGCAACAAGATGATGGGAGAGGCAGGAAGAAGGGAGGAAGGACAAGGAAGGCAATCCACCTGAGAAGAAGATGCCAACATCTATGCCATCAGCGTAGCAAATTGTCTCTCCTCAGACCTCCTTTCCCCCAGGGTCATGCTGAGTCTCACCTCTTCCACAGTTAAATATCCCAACTTCAGAGCATGCCAGCTGCCTTCAGTTCTGATACCTCAGGACCTATTAAAGCATAAAGAGCCTTTATATTCTCCTTCGAGCGCCTGCAGTCCCATCCGTAGGCCAGGAGTTTTCAGCCACTCCACCTGCCTCTCGAACCCACCGCTGGGCTCCCGCTGAGGCAATGGGCTGTGCTGCCCAGACTGGGCACACGGCAGAGCCTGTCATACCCTGCGGATGCTGCTGCAGGATGGGTCCAAGTCCTCGTGCTCCTGCTGATCTTCATCCCCTTGCCTACAGGCCACCCACCACCGGGCTCAGACGCACTGTTCCTCAGACAGGGGCACCTTCTCCTCACATCTGAAAAGCGAGCAAAAAGGGCTCCTGAGAAACCTCAGAGGATTTATACACTTACATCCTTCAGGATGTGGGGTTGATTACTCAGGAGGTGGTTTTTACTTTCTTCTGAGTCAGTGCTGAACAAATAACTGGTCCGGCACATCGTTAGGAAGGACTGTGGTGCTCTGGTGCTGCCTTTCATATAAGCCTTAAATTGGATGTCCTGACTGTGTTTTCTCAGGCAAAACCAGTCTGGTTCTGAGAAACTTGCCGAGCAGCAAATGCAGCCAGCCATGCTTATCTTCCACAGCTTCACTTGGTTATGTTAGTCATACCTGCTTGTCTTTAGCTGCTCTGTGGTGTCGCCAAGCTTTTTAAATAGGGGGGGACAAAGTTCATTTGGGAGGAGGGTGCCCCTGTGCTATATTGTCCACAGCTATCTCTTATGGATGTTTTCAGGATGACTTAAATCAGTCAGTTTCTGTGAGCCTTTTAGGCGAGGGCTCATACCAGATGAATGCAATGTGAAAACTAGGATTAGTGTTAGGGAGAATGGGTGTGCGCTGTTCTGGGGAACAACTTCTGCTCTCTCACTTCATAGAGGGGGACAAAAAAGCTTTCTTCAGTTATTAGGTATGATTTATACCTAATGGCCAAGGCAGGTAGCCCTGTGATTGCTTCTTTATGTAATGAGACACTTCTGCTTCCTTTAGATGCATTCATTTATCTGAAGACTGCTAACAAATACATAGAAAATCTAAAAAGCAAGACAGGCGACGAACTCCTTTCCACTTTTGCCCTTTTTTGTGTGGTTAAAAAAATATTTTAGAGCAACTGTTTACCAAATTGCAAGTCAATCTGCTCCAGTTGTAAAAACTTACTGTGTTACGCATCATCCCCTGGAATCAGAGCTAATGAAACTTGACACAATAATATGATCAAATACAGCCCCAATGAATAAAACTGTTACTTTTCTCAGAATGGTTACTCGAAGAAAACAAAGCCTAAAAGTTCATGCTCCAGTTTTCTTCTGTACCCTATACAACAAGAATGTTCAGAAGATGCTTTTAAAGATTGTTCCTGCTTCCTGAGCAGCACTCCTACTGTTGAGACCCACAGACAGGATCAGACGATACTGCAGTGTCATGAAAAGGCGCTTCCAGAGGAATTTACATCCTCACACTTTTAACTGTTCCCAGAATTTATTAGTTAACAGATCATCACTTCCTGCTGACGCTTCTGGAAGTCTTGGTCTTTTGATCATGCCATCATGTTCCTGAAATGCATAAGAAAATGGAAGCTCTGCATGCCTGCTTGGTTTGATGAGCACAACAGTGCTGAAGTGATCCAATCCAAACCATCCATCATTTTTGGCCTGCTCACAGTGAAACAGGCTTGTTCAATTAAATGTTATCTGTAATAGATGTCAGGACACTAGGTCTACCTCTGAGACCCCAGCAATATATCTCAGAAGTGACATGATGGAAGTCAATGGGGCTGATCCTCCTGCTCCACTGATGTCCTGGTCCCCAGGGTCCACTGAATTACAGAATCACAGAATCCTTAAGGTTGGAAAAGACCTGGAAGATCATCAAGTCCAACCATCAACCCAACACCACCATGCCCATTAAACCATGTCCCACAATGCCACATCCACACGTTCCTTGAACACCTCCAGTGATGGTGACTCCACCACCTCCGTGGGCAGTGTTTCACCACTCTCTCAGTAAAGAAATTCTTCCTAATATCTAGCCTGAACCTTCCCTGGCACAACTTGAGGCCATTTCCTCTTGTCCTGTCACTAGTCACTTGGCAGAAGAGACCAACACCCACTTCTCTGCAACCCCCTTTCAGGGAATCGTAGAGAGTGATAAGGTCTCCCCTGACCCTTCTCTTATCCAGACTGAACAACCCCAGTTCCCTCAACCATTTCTCATAAGACTTGTGCTCCAGACCCTTGACCAGCTTCGTTGCCTTTCGTTGGACACGCTCCAATACGTCAATGTCTTTCTTGTAGTGAGGGGCACAAAACTGAACACAGTATTCAAGGTGCGGCCTCACCAGTGCCAAGTACAGGGGCACGATCACTTCCCTACTCCTGCTGGCCACACTATTTCTGATACAGGCCAGGATGCTGTTGGCCTTCTTGGCCACCTGGGCACACTGCTGGCTCATCTTCAGCCGGCTGTCAACCAGCACCCCCAGGTCCTTTTCTACAGGGCAGCTTTCCAGCCACTCGTCCCCAAGCCTGTAGCGTTGTCTGGGGTTGTTGTGACCAAAGCGCAGGACCCGGCACTTGGCCTTGTTGAACTTCATACAATTGGCCTCGGCCCATCGATCCAGCCTGTCCAGATCCCTCTGTAGAGCCTTCCGACCCTCGAGCAGATCAACACTCCCGCCCAGTCTGGTGTTGTCTGCAAACTTGCTGAGGGAGCACTCAACCCCCTCATCCAGATCATCGATGAATATATTAAACAAGACCGGTCCCAAAACTGAGCCCTGGGGGACACCACTTGTGACTGACCACCAACTGCGTTTAACTCCATTCACCACAACTCTCTGGGCTTGGCTGTCCAGCCAGTTTTTTACCCAGCGAAGGGTACACCTGTCTAAGCCACGATTCGCCAGTTTCTCTGGGAGATACTGTGGGAGACAGTGTCGAAGGCTTTACTAAAGTCCAGGTAGACAACATCCACAGCCTTTCCCTCACCCACTAGGCGGGTCACCTGGTCATAGAAGGAGATCAGGTTGGTCAAGCAGGACCTGCCCTTCATGAATCTGTGCTGGCTGGGCCTGATCCCTTGGTTGTCCTGCACGTGTCCCATGAGCGCCCTCAAGATGAGCCTCTCCATAACCTTCCCCGGCACCGAGGTCAGGCTGACAGGCCTGTAGTTCCCCGGATCCTCCTTCCGGCCCTTCTTGTAGATGGGCGTCACGTTGGCAAGCCTCCAGTCGTCCGGGACCTCCCCTGTTAACCAGGACTGTTGATAAATGATGGAGAGTGGCTTGCAAGCTCCTCCGCCAGCTCCCTCAGCACCCTTGGGTGGATGCCATCAGGCCCCATAGACTTGTGAGTGTCCAGGTGGCATAGCAGGTTGTTAACTGCTTCCTCCTGGATCATGGGGAGTTTATTTTGCTCTCCATCCTTGTCTTCCAGCTCAGGGAGTTGAATACCCTGAGGATACCTGGTCTGGCTGTTAAAGACTGAGGCAAAGAAGGCATTAAGTACCTCAGCCTTTTCCTCATCCTTGGTGACAATGTTCCCCGCCGCATCCAGTAAAGGATGGAGATCCTCCTTGGCTCTCTTTTTGTTGTTAATATATTTGTAAACACATTTTTTGTTATTCCTTATGACCGTGACCAGATTGAGCTCTAGTTGGTTTTTTGCCTTTCTAATTCCCTCTCTGCATGACCTAACGAGATCCTTGTACTCTTCTTCAGTTGTCTGCCCCTTCTTCCAAAGGTGATAAACTCTCCTTTTTTTCCTGAGTCCCAGCAAAAGCTCCCCGTTCAGCCAGGCTGGTCGTCTTCCCTGCCAGCTCTTCTTACGACACATGGGGACTGCCTGCTCCTGCACCTTTAAGATTTCCTTCCTGAAGAATGTCCAGCCTTCCTGGACCCCTTTGCCCTTCAAGACCATCTCCCAAAGGACCCTCTCAACCAGTGTCCTGAACAGGCTGAAGTCTGCCCTCTGGAAGTCCATGGTAGTGGTTTTGCTGACCCCTCACTTTACTTCACCAAGAATTGAGAATTCTATCATTTCATGGTCGCTAAGCCCAAGACGGCCTCCTACCATCACTTCTCCCACCAGTCTTTCTCTGTTTGTAAACAGCAGGTCAAGCAGGGCACCTCCCCTTGTAGGCTCCCTTACCAGCTGTGTCAGGAAGTTATCTTCCACACACTCCAGGAACCTCCGGGACTGTTTCCTCTCTGCTGTGTTATATTTCCAGCAGATGTCCAGTAAGTTGAAGTCCCCCACAAGAACACGGGCTTGTGATTGTGAGACTTCTTCCAGTCGCTTGTAGAATGCTTCGTCCGCCTCTTCGTCCTGGTTGGGTGGTCTCTAACAGACACCCAGCAGGATATCTGCCTTGTTTGCCTTCCACCTCATCTTTACCCATAAGCACTCAACCCTGTCATCACAATTTTTGAGCTCTATACAATCAAAACACTCCCTAACATAAAGAGCCACCCCACCACCTCTCCTTCCTTGCCTATCCCTCCTGAAGAGCTTATGGCCCTCCATTGCAGCACTCCAGTCATGCGAGTTGTCCCACCATGTTTCTGTGATGGTGACTACATCACAGCTGTCCTGCTGCACAATGGCTTCCAGCTCCTCCTGTTTGCTGCCCGTGCTGCGTGCATTGGAGTAGATGCATTTGAGCTGGGCTATCAATTTCGCCTCCAACATCAGCATGCCACCCCTAGGCTCATCTCTACATGGAGTTACTTCTGATCTGCATGAATGAAAAATGAGGGATACATCTTTGCTTTGGCTTGAGACTGTTAGTCAAGCAAAACTGGAATGACACTTATGCTAGCAATGGTGCCACAGCTGGGTGTCTCACACAAGAATTTAGTTCTGAGAAACACAGATTTAGGTAGCAGCAAGTATTCATTGATTAAAAGATTGATTGATTGATTGATTGATTGATTGATTAAAAAATTTATTTGAGAACAGCCCTGCGGAGAAGGACTTGGGCATACTGGTGGATGAAAAAGCCAGGCATGAGCCGTCAATGTGCGCTTGCAGCCCAGAAAGCCAACTGTATCCTGGACTTCATCAAAAGAAGCGTGGCCAGCAGGTCGAGGGAGGTGATTCTGCCCCTCTGCTCTGCTCTCGTGAGGCCTCACCTGGAGTACTGCATCCAGCTCTGGTGTCCACCATACAAGAAAGACATGGACCAGAGGCGTCCAGAGGAGGGCCACAAAAATGATCAGAGGACTGGAACACCTCTCCTATGAGGAAAGGCTGAGAGACTTGGGTTTGTTCAGCCTGGAGAAGAGAAGGATCCGGGGAGACCTTATTGTGGCCTTTCAATACTTAAAGGGAGCTTATAAGAAAGATAGAAAAACACTTTTTACCATGGTCTGTAGTGGCAGAACAAGGGGCAATGGTTTTAAACTGAAAGATGGTAGGTTTAGATTTGATATAAGGAGGAAATTTTTTACAACAAGGTTGGTGAGGCACTGGAAGAGGTTGCCCAGAAAAGTTGTGGATGCCCCATCATTGGGTGTGTTCAAAGTCAGGTCGGATGGGGTTTTGAGCAACCTGATCTAGGGAAAGATGTCCCTGCCCATGGCAGAGGTGTTGGACTAGACGATCTCTGAAGGTCCCTCCCAACCCAAACCATTTTGTGATTCTGTGATCCTAAGTATCCTGCTTCCTCAGATCTGGCTTGCTCACTTGTTGGAGATGCAGTCTGTGGCCCTATGGGCCAGAGAATTGGGTGTTAAAGGTATGGTTGCTGATGACTCCTAGATGACTCTCTGTGTCCTTGAAATATTGAGAAGAATCAAGATTGAAATGAAAAAGTTGTTTCTCGTGAAGAATTCTAAAGCGCTTGTGAATTGCCAGAAAAAAGAGAGAAAACGTTGCCAGTGCAATAAATGTCTTTCTAATATGCTGCGACCCAGCCAGAGCGCTTGCATCACAGTGCCTGTCAGAGCATATAAATCTACAGTTCCTCCTAAAAACCTACCACTGCCACAGCGTCATCAACTGGATTTTTCCTCAGCACCAGGCTTAATATGAACAATCACTAGGGGAACCTGAAGATGAAGTGAAAGGCAGGGAAGTTTTCTTCTTTTGTTTGAATCAGTATTACTGTATTTTGATGGTTGGAGTCTATAGGTTTTTTGGATTAGGACTAGAAAATACAAATTTGTATGTCAGGACCTATTACTGGTTTATACAGTGATACCCGGATATTTTCAGTATTGTTTCCTAGACTTTTTCATATGCAGTGTAATTTTTTATTTGCTTTTCTATGAAATTCCCACTGAATGGAAGTTTTTCACGTGCTGTTACCCCTCCTCCACTCCACCCCTCCAGTTCATGAGCAAGTTTACTGAACTCCCTAGCAGCTCATGTTTATTTTCTTATCTTAAGTTAGAGTGCGAAATTAAAACACTTGATTTGTCCTTGGCAAGCTAAAATGCATATTATTTATACAGCACTGTAGGGGTCTGTAGCTCTTTGCGAACAAAAAGAAACTGAAATACCATGGCATGGGGCAATGCACCACCAAGGACCAGATCTTACAGACCCTCAGACTGGGCACAATAGAGCACACAGAGGCATAGCTTGCTTAGCTTCACTGGGTGATTTGTGGCTGTATGCTCTGGGCTGTATGCTCCGCTCCTCATACCTGGCCTGTCTAACCAGGATGTTTCGCTGGAAAGACATCACTACCATTGTGCTACCTGGGAATGGGCCCTGGGGAGACTTTGCAGAGCACCTTGGTGCCGGCTATATTTCTCGAACCAGGTCACATAAATGTTGCCAGCCAAATTTTATGACACCTCGCTTGGGTATTACTAGCAGTCAGGTTACAGTGTCATTGACTTCCACGGGGGAAATCTGTCTTTATTCACCTTTGCAGGTTGGTTTTTACAATCCCCACAAAACTCCAGGTAGCCCTACCCATATTTGTAGCTGAGGCAAATAACACCAGGGTAGTTCACCACACCACTGATTCCACGTGATTATCGTAAGGCTGAAATATGTTATTTGAAATGCTGTTACATATTTATAAGCATTTCCATATAGCTTAGTTATTAGTTAAAAACTAAATCAATTTAAAAAATTCTTTATGTGTACAACTGTAATTAGGTTTAAGCGCAGGCTACAAGCACACATTCAACCAGCTTCTGCAGTCTCTCCTAGTCTGTTAACAGAGAAAAAAATTTCCTGCCACTGCTGAATTTGAGGTGGGTATGGGCATAATAAATTGTGTAAGTAAGTTTTAAGAAACTGAGAGAAGTAGTAAGTGAAAATACAACATTGCACCATTTCTTTGTGCACAACTCTTAGAGTATGTACACACATACTTGTGAATGTCTCAATACAAAGTATTTCTCATAAAAATAGTCTGTAGCCAGCCCCTTGTCAAGTGTTACCCCTTTATCAATGCCTGCAGTTTCCTGAAAAATCAGCGCTGTTTCCAAGAATCAAGTCTAAATCAAGTTAGAGCAATTTTGTGAAGCTGAAGTGTAAAGTCAGGCATTTTAGAGCTAAGGCATTACCATGAATGAAATTCTTTCCCATTTTTCCTTCTTCGTTATGATACCAGATAAGAGTTATATTTATGAACAAATAATTTGCCATCAATTGTTGTAACTTACCCTTTAGTTTTATGCCATAAACTTTAGCATGTCCAAAATCAGATTCTTCCAGTTTTAAGTCTGTCATAAAACCATCAAGCGTGTTTTGCAGGAGACGTGGAAGAAGTATTCGGCCACTTAAACATTTCTCTATTCCCTCCCAAACATAAAAAAGTGCAAGTGGGAAATGCTCACCTAATATACAAAAGTAATGTCTAATAGCTGGAAAAGGTCTGAAGATCCTTTCAACTGCAGGTTATAGAGATGGTTATCTCTGGGAGGACATTCCTCATCTTTTCCATATGTGCAAAATAAACTGTCTTCTGTGATTCTGAAGCTCCCTTGGCAGGAGAGGAAAAGTGTTGAAATACTGTGTTTCACAATTTTCCAGACCAAATGCTAACTTATCTGAACGATACATTACTGTATTATGCAGTACATAAGCTCACCAGTTCTCTGGAAGTCAATAGTCGTTTTCATTTTTCATTACTTTATAGTCAGAGAGGTATCTTGCAGAGTTATCGTAAGCATTATCAGTGCAAACAGTGGTACGGAGCCAAGGACCTATGTGATTATAGCAAGTTTTTTGTTTGTATGGAGTATTTTAATGCAGTCTCAGTGCCTCATTGAAAGCAGTCCAGCAGACGACAGATTATTCCCCTCTCATCTGTTCAGTGAGCAACAGCTATTTGAAACACTTTGATATTACAATGGTGGAGGAGTCATTGGCCACAAAGTAAAATCTGTTCTTTTTATCAAAGCTTTAATTTTTATATTATTTGAAAAAAGCAATGCGATTGGCAGCATTTGGTGTTGGCAACCCACAGAAGCTTTTGTCCTACCAAGATACGTAATTTTAGTTCTGAGTAAGTCTTGGGAAATCACATCATCTAATTTTCACTATTTCTTTGTGCAGAAGTCTTACAGTATGTACACAAATACTCATGAATCTCTCAGTACAAAATATTCCTCAAAAAAATAAACTGTTCACAACCAATTCACCTCCCTAAGTGAGCACAGGTAGCATTTTGGTACAGATTTGTTGCTTCCTTAGCAGTCATCTTGTTGTTTTCTGTGATTTCATGTGTTTTAACAATGAAGAACATTGGAAGAGCTTTGTTCTTAGAAACTGTGTTAGATCTTTTTCATGATTAACCTCTTTGCACACTGTCTTATCATGAGCAATTCAGAAACTTCTGCATAAGTGACTGTGAGCTGTCTGACACTTAACTGCCTTCTTTACTGCTCCAAACCAGATCATTTCTACACTTATTTGGGAAAGCTGACAACCTCTTCTTTTTTATTTTCTTTTTTTTTTTTCCTTTGAGGGAGGGGTTTTCTAGACATTTTAATGGAATAGTATCAGCTTAGTTGTTGTCACAGGCCTGATCCATGGAGGGGTGTAACTTGAGCAAACAGAAGTATGTGAGTAAAACTTAAACTAACCTTTAAATCACGATGATTTTTGTCAGCTTTGAAAACCTTGTGTACTAGTCTGACTGATCCCACAGTCTGCACACAGTACAGACAGTATTTGGTCCATGACATATAGACAAGATAAAATTTTTTTCTATCTAGATTCACTTTAGCAGCAGCTCTTTCGGTAGGTAGATGTCTTTGGAAATTATTTTTATGCACCTTCTTGCTTTTCATTCAGAATGGAATTTATTGTTGTGCAATTTTTTTAACAAAATTTAGGACCATTTGTTGCTAAAAGTGCTGCATAAGTGTAATATATTATTGTTTAAGATCAGGAATGCAAGGCTTCATTTGAAAAAGAAGGTGTGGAAAAGTTTGGGGAGGTTCCCACAATGGGATCTTAATTTATGAGGGACTCATCAGAGGACCTGTCTCTAAGTGAAGTGCCGGTGGAAGAGGTTATGGGCTCCATATGCACAATGAACAATGCCAAGTCATCAGGACCAGATGGTACTTACCCAACGGCTGTAGAGGAATTCAAGGATGAAATAACTGAACTGTGATGTTTAAACTCAAACTTAAAACTAGCGCAGTAACTGAAGACTGGTAGTTGGCAAACTAACACAAATTTTTTATTGTGTTAACAAAAAAAGACCTTTGTTCAAGGGAATTTTGGGGGAACTACAGGCCAGTGATCCTGACGTCTACGCTTGGACAAAGCAGTAAAACCAATAATAAGACACATAATTAATAAACATGGATAAATGTGTTGTACTGTGGAAAAGTCAACATGATGTTTGTAAGAGGAGGTCTAGCATTAAAGTTCTATTAAAATCTTATTTATTAAATCCTATTTCTCTGAAGGAGTCAGCAAATACATAGGGATATTCCATTGATTCAATCTACTGAACTCTTAAAAGTCTTTCTGTAAGACGCCAAAAGCCACTCTTAGAGAAACTGAAAAACCATGGGATTGAAGCTCCTCGTATGTATAAATAATTGCTTAGAAGGTGGGAAGCAGAGAGTAGAAAACATGGTCTATTTTCACAGTGGATTGTCATCAGTGGAGTTCCAGAAGGTCTGTGCTAAAACCCTTGATCAAAATATTTATATGGGATCTGGAAAGGGACTTAATAGTGAGATAACATTGAGGATGCTGTTAGATGATTCAGGATAGTAAGATGACGGCTGGCTGTGAACAATTGCAGAGGGTTGTGCAAGACTGAGTGACCAGATGGTAAAATGGCAGATGAAGTTCCGTGTAAATAAACATAAGGTGATGCACATAGGAGAAAATTATCTGGAAATTAAATGTAAAATGCTAAGGACCAGGTTGCTATCACTTGTGGACAAGATCTTGGGGCTATAACAGTTGCGTGAAAAAGTCAGTCCTGTGCTCAGTAGCAATCAAAAAGGCAAATCAGATGTTAGGGAGTATTAAGAAAAACATACAGAACGAAGCAATGACTATCATGGTGCCACCACCATATACACCCAGGGCTTCCTTCTTCCTGGAGTAGTGTGCAGGTCTGCATCCTCCCTCCATCTCTGTAGTAGAAAAGGAGCAGGTCCCAAGAAGGGCAGCAAAGGTGACCAAAGGGGTGTAAGAGGCTTCCACGTATGCAGTGAGTGTGTGAGCAAGGCTTTTCAGCTTGGGAAGGAAACCACCGAGGGAGGGCTGGAGCTGGAGTCTATGTGGTCCTGGGTGACGGGGCAAGGGGGAACAGAGACAGGATGATCATTGCCCCTCACAGCCTGAGACCTAGCATCCGACCAATCTAGCAAGCACTAGCTTCAAACAAAAGAGGGTGCTTTTTAGTACAGTCTTCAGATCATTTTGTTTCTTAGTCCTAGTCACTGGTCTGAAACCCTGTTATCCGGAAACCCAGAGGACAGCAGTGGCACGGTACAGGGATGCCTCCCAGGTCTCAGCTCCTCCTCTCACAACAGGCTGTTGAGCCTGGATGAAAATTCCCAGCGTGAGATTTCCACTTAAAAACTGCTAAGCTTTGCCAGAAAGATATGGCTTGAGACAATACTTCAAAGCAGTATCACTCACAAAGCGCTTACTGAATCTCTTCCAAAAACATATTATGGCCTATATGTAGGAAGCTGTTGCTGTTTACACAACCGCTAGTTAACATTTTCTGATGGTTTCATATTTATTTATCAGGGTTATAAATGCAAAATACAGAGGCCTGAGGTAATTTCATATTTAATAGATAAAGTCTCAAGCACAAAGACATTGCCATGCCTTTTTTTTTAATTTCAGATGTGTGAAACCTTTTCTTCCTGACATCGGATTTAGTATTTACTCAAAGATATGGATGAATCCTATGAGGAAAAAAAGGTGATTGCCTGATTGGCAGACTTATTCACTCATTCATTGAGTCTTTCACTTCCTCGTGTGACCAGTGAATGTTTAAGGTGGTGTTGGAGCACCCCAAGCCAACAAGAAAAGAAGAGGTGGCTGAGGGTGCGGAAAGGACAAAGAGGAGATAGTACACCTGGAGAAAAAGGCAAGAAGTAGCTTACTGGAAGAAAAACCCTCTAAGGGAACTAAAGTGTGAGAGCATGGCAATAGTTGTCCAACATGCCCATCTGGGCCTCAGGTATGAAGTATACCAGCACACTGGAGTTTAATGTACTAGTTCTAGTTCCTCTCTTTTCTTTTTTATTTTTTTCATTCTTATTCCCCTACGCAAAACAGACATTGCGAACTCTTGCGGCAAAGGTTTTATGCTATGTGGTTTAAACAGTGCCTAGCACAGAGTGTCCCTGACCCCATCACCAGGATGTGCTTTTGCAAATACAAACCAATAGGACAGGGTAGTTGGAGATGAAACCCTGAAATCAGGCCTTGATGCTCAGAAAAGATGCTTCTTTGGTATTTGTTTCTGCTGTTATTATTATTCATTTAAGTAAACAAAAGCATTAGTTCACCTCATTAAAATCAAAGAGAAAAATCTGAGAAATGTAGTTCAGCAGCCAAAGTCTCAAAATCCACCTTGAAATCTTACTGGCGATCTTCTCGAGGGAGGTTTAAATCTTCCTTTCGCTGGCTTTTATTTCTGAATTTGGCTCTGCTCCTGGAAATCTTCCCTGAGAGGCCTCCACTTGCTATAAATGTTGCAAAAGAAGCCTTGCAATTTGCAATGCCGTTCTAATTATTTTTTTGACCGGCCAAGAGTTGCCTTGTGGCCATCTCGAGAGAGCCCTGGTTCTGTATTTCTAATTCATCATTTGGAGTTGTTCTGGACATCAAGCTCTCGCTGCCAGTCAAAACAACTGTGTGTCTTGGGGTCGGGCCTTTACTCTGTCCATGTCCCTGCAAACTGAACTGAAGATTTCCATCTGATAGTTGTGATGCAACGCAGCAGATTCCTTGCTGGGAAGGCAACAGGAAAGAGACTCAAAAAAAAGAGAAATGCGGATGAAAGGAGACTTGGCCATAGGAACCCAGGAAGAGTGGTTGCAATTGATCTTTTCCTTGTGCTCTTCTTCTGGGATCCTGCTCTAAGAGGGTTCTGTACCCTCATTTTGGAAGAAGACCCAGAGGTACACTGCACTCTTTTCCAAACAACAGCGGAAGGATTCTGGAGGAAATGCAGTGAATTTTTAATGGGTATCTAGCTTTGCTTGGACAAGTGGATGGCCTGGGGGTGCTTTTGAGAAAGAAATGCTCAGTGGATCAGACCGTTTTGCAGTAACAAGGCAGGAAGCTCAAGCCAGACAGCTAGAAGAAGTCATCCAGAAAAAAAAAGAAACCCTGTGGAGCTCAAATACAACTGTTTGTTTTGCTCTGAGGCTTGTGCTGAGCACAATCCAGCTTGCAGGCACCGCAGAGGTGCTCAAAGCAAGGAGGCTGATAAATGAATGAATTTCAGGGGGCAGGAAATGCTGATGCCAACTTTACTGGGTGCAGCTATAAGACTCCACTGTAACCTTTGAGCTCTGACTGCAAAGAAATGCTGTGCAGCCCTGTGCGACACTACCACAGGGCTTAACAGCTGGGGGCAAAGAGGAGGGAAGGGAAGAGAAAGGGGGCAAATAACATCATGACTTACTTTGGGTTTAGTTCAACATTTAACTTTAAATATTTTTTTTTTTCCCTCTGAATTAGTTTCAATAAAACGTGCATCGCTCGTGGAGCTCCTTCAATAAAAAAGTCACTGTTTGTTATACGATAACACTGAACAGACTCCAGGCACTCCATTTTCTTATCTTAGATATACAGTGGAGCATAACTCAAGCAAAGGGGAGAAGTTAATGCATCTGTAACACTAGGTAACAGAAGCAACAGTAGCATGTTAGTGTAGTAATAACTCTCACATGTGGAATATCTGAAGATGGGTTTTATTGAATTCAGTTTATTTAACCAGGATAAACCCTTGAGATATGGATCTCATTTACAAGATGGTGTTGGCAAGAAGGCAGATTATTACAAGCACATGTGGAAGATAAGTATAAAACAAAAAGTGAAAGACCTGTTTATATTTTTAATTAAAATCCTTTTATCATGAAAAATGTTATGTGAAAAGGAAGGCATTACATATAACTATTACTTGGTGATATTAATAGCAATGGTCCTTCCTACTTATATAGCACATTTCTTTCCTGGATATTTTAAAGATGAACAAAAATAAAGGTGAAATGTCCTCCCTTGGTGTGCGTCAGGCCTGGCTAAGCCCGTTTTGTTCAAGGACTTCTCACAGGTCCCCATGAAATGGTCCACAAGGACCCAGTAATTGTGTCAGAAGAGGGAAAAGGAGCAGTGCAGAGCTGCATGGCACAGAGAGGGCTGGGGTGGAGAGCCCTGCGACTGAACGTGCTACTGAAAAGTGGTCATAGCTAGGTAACACTGACACGTTAGGGCAAAAGCCAAGGAGAACACAATGTACAGCTGAAAATTCAGGAGAATTAAAGTAGGCAGAATGTAAGTATTCAAAGTGGAATTTGACCAGGATTAACCCCTTTAATCTTGCTAAAAATACTACATGATCTTTCACAAGCACAGGCATTCAAGACTCAACTTTTACATTTCACACGAAAGGCATTAAAACTTATGTTTATATGAATGCATTTTTTGAAATAGTTACCTTTTAAGTGACCTCTAAACAGATACCGACCACATTAAAGTTATATGTGGTATGCTGGCACTCGAGGCTGTGAGGTGATGGAGTGCTTTTCTTTTCACAAGGCAATTTTGCTTGATAATCAAATGTCTCTGGTAGGTAAATAAAAAACCTCTCTCCTCTATTAGAGAGTTATTATGTTGTGTTTACAATGTATTCTTTTGGTCTGTAGTTAACATACTTTAAATACTCTTAAAGGTAAACGGCTGCCTTCCAGCCAATGACATTTTCGGGCTATCAAGTTGCATATTTTGCTCAGAAGTGTGGTGCTGACTCTGCTTCTCTGCCTTCCCTCTGCACTGCAGGTTCCCCCCTCCCTCTGCAGAGAGCTCCAAGCAGCAAAGTCCGACGTCTTTTTCATCTCCGGGACAGAAAGAGGACCAGGCTTGTCCAGCCATGCTAGGTTATGGCAACTGCTGTGATAAATGTAACAGGACATGACACTATTGTGAAAGAATGTGGGCCAATGAAGGAAAAAAAAAGCCTTTTTTGAATGGGATCCTCTAAGTTCTCTAAGTTTTTCTCATGAATATTCACCTAAGCAGTAGGATGCTCAGCTGAGGCCTCCACAGCAAAACTGTGCCTTTTAGTCTAGTAGGACATCCACAGTGGAAACTACCCATTGGCATACCATTGCAAAAGCGTCTACAGGCTACAAGGGGTTCGTGAGCCATACTTTGCTAATGAATTTTATGCATCAGCAGCATAAAATCCCTGCTTGCCTGCTGGGATTTGCCCCTGCTTTTCTGTCAGTGGCCCAGCTACATAAACAAGGATGTCTAGGTGGCCTGTATGACCTACAGGGCACCCACAAGCAAGACCCTTCTATTTGCATGAGAGATTTAACTGTGGGTGCCAAACATCAAGGGTGTGCTGGTCGCTTCTGCAGGTGTCCTCCATGGCCTCCCTTTTATCTGAGCTTTTCTGGGTGCTTGAACCCCTGAGAGGCCAAGTCTCATGACTTGCCGGTGGCAGAGTGGCTGCGAAGGGCTCCCCTGGGCTCCCAGCTCCTCAGCTCTGGGAAATTTTCTTGCCATTTAACTTGCACAGGGGGTCCCTCCCAGTCACTACCTGCAGCCGTTTGGTGGCAGAGCAAAATGTTGCCTGGGGGTATCTGCTTGCATTAATTTGCTTTGGCTGTATTTGCACCTTTGTGTATTTGTTTCCCATTTGAGCAGTGACATTTATTGGCACAAATGTGCGATGGAAAGCTGATTTGGGGAGAAACGTCAATATTTGCTCTGAAGAACAACCAGACCCCAATTCAAAAACATACTTACTAACTTTAAGTACATGGATGTGTCTCATTGACTTTGTTGAATGAAACCTGATGCTGGGAACAGAAGCAATGCCATGAGCTTTCACTGACCAATTAAGACAAATTGGTCATTGCCCAGCCTGAGTCAAGATTGTTCAGGATCTATCCTCACTGTACCAAATTTGAAGAGGTAAAACACACGCCGGGGATTTGCACACATTTAGGGAAAACTTAGCTCTATCACGACTGCACAGAAAAAGAAAGAGGCATTATGGTTGGTATGAATAATTGTTGCAGCATTAAGTCTCTACAAAGGCTGCATGAAAAGAGAGTCCAAAAAGAACATGACTGTTGAAAAATATGCTAAAAATAATGCTGAAAAGTCATGCTTGGCGGTCATCCCCTGCTAGGTCTTCACAGGTGTGTGAGTAAAACAGACCAGGACTGTCAGGACAAAAACATGGCTTTTGTATAATCTGTAGATTTCTAAATATATCCACTTCAGTCAATTTTGGCTGCAGAAGCGTTGGGGCCTTGCAGTCCTTGCTGTAAGTAGATTGTGATTTTTTCTGATCCTTACTATATGAATTATAACATCTGAAACATGGTTGCTGGTGGCTCCTGTCTTATTAGAACAGCTCCAACCAAATAGTATGAGGCTCAAGGCTGAAACCATCGTGTCAAATTAAGCCACAACAATAAAGAGTTAAATAGGAGCACCAAAAGTTCCTATAGTAAAGTTGCCTAACATTTCCCTTTATGAAAAAATTCCAATCATTTTTCTTTTGCAGAGCTTTAACATAGTTTGCAGCAAGCAAATTATGAAATTTGGCAAGGAACAGACTTGCAGTTAGGAAGGAGCTGCTTACTGTCTGAAAAAAAAAATTGTTCAGAGTTGCCTGGACCCTGTAATGTAAAAAAACCAAACCCATCTTTTGCATTTTATTAAAACCTGTAGAACTTGTCTGAATTTTCTGAGCATGCGATGCTGGCTGAGCACACCCCAGCCCCTTCAAGGACTCTGCCAGAGAGAATGGGCTGCCCAGGTCTCTTTAGTAAAGACAAATCCTGGAGAAATAGGGTGGGAAGACTGATATGTCAACCCCCAGAAGCCCCTGTGAGATTTCCTAAGTGTGATGAAATAGGGCGCAGGTGGTAGTGTAATTTATTAATGAGGACTGAGAAGTTCCTGATCCAACCCACTGATGTCCCTTGCTGAATTCAGCCTCAGCTGCAGACTGTCCCTAAACTCAGCCTCTGGCATGGTTTTACAGCTGTGTTGCTGGAAGCAGGATCTGCATCTCAAAGGGTACGTTGCAGTGACTTCATGCCTTGGTTTGGTGGCATTGAGCCCCATTTCTGCAGAGGCTGCTCCAAGGAGGACAACCTGCCCAAGCTCAGTTCACCTCTTGTTTTGGACACAGCTGAATCATATCCTCCGTCTTGATTTTCAGCTGAAATGTGACTTCCTTGCTGCTTCGTGAAATACGACATCCCCCTTCTCCTCTTCTCCCCCTACTCCTGAGCACACAGAATTGAATATCAAGTAGTTCAAATTTACCCCTATGGCCAAGTTCAACAAATTAGCGGCCAGAAATTTTAATCAGATATTTAATCTTTCAACCATGTAAGTGGGATTTTGTGTTTACAGTGGCAGTAGGCCAGCTTAACCTCAGAGAAGAAAGATTGTTAGTAGTGTCCTTGAAGCTGGGGAGCCAGAGAGCAGTGACTCCACTGAGCAGGTCCGTCTGACCCGCGGCCCAAAGGCAGCTGCAATCACTACATCAGTATCTACAGCTTTGTATGCTTTTTAAGCATTGGAAAGCCAAGGAAGATATTATCGTCTTTGGGATATTGCTAGTAACTGCTCTGTGCATTCAAAATTATTTAGAATAGTAAAGAAAAGAACAAAGCTTTGGTGACAGGAGGCCACTGCAGATGAACTTGTAACATACCGTGCCCCTGAATTTGTCAAATCCCAGAGTAACGAGCAGCATCTCCCCAGATCAGACAAATGCCAGTAGCCTGTTTCAGTAGTGGCTTGTGCAGATGCATGCCAAAGTGTAGGCATATGCACATGATTCATTCCCCATCTCCTGTTTGTAAGGATCTCACCTGTTGTTCAAAGTAGTACATGAACAAGTTGGTTCTTGTAGTGTTATTCCTGGAAACCATGTTGCAAAGTAGAATACGAGAAGCACTTTTCAGTCGTAACTGGTGATCGCCTTTACGACTGGAAGCTAGAGGTCCAATATTTCAATAATGATTTTGCTGTGTTTAGTCATTGAAGGTTTAGTTCAAAATGTTATGTTAGAGACAAGGGCTGAATACTTTAGAAGTCTGGGAGCATTTGGTTGTCATCAGGGTCTAGGTGGGGTGGCATAGTATCATTTTCCGATTTATGCTAAGTACAAACCTGAGCTCTCTGGAGCGCCTAAGCAACCTCAGATTAGGATAGGAATCTTGACTTCACCGTTCAGACTTCTTACGTAGAAATATGAAACCCTTTTGGGGGAAAAAAGCCTATTTCCTCAGTGCAGATGTATTTGCAATCAGTGATTCATGTCAGCCCATCGGTATTCCCACTGGTAAAACAGCAGTTTGGGAGGCATTATAGTTCTGTACAGGGAGTCTAAAAATTATTTAGCTTGGCTACTTGGTGGGCATTTTTCTGGTAGCCATATAAGAATTGGATGCTAAGAGATACCTTTGGACTGTTTACACTTCATTAGAGTCTGGAGAGGGTATACCACTGTGTACCAGGGTCAAGTTTTTAGTACCTTTTGAACTCTCTGACTTTTTGTTAGAGATGCAGACAAACTCTGGCTGAGATAGGGCTACTTTTTAGGAAGGATGTGTATATAGTTCCTGTCTTATAGATTAACAGAACCTTTATGATTTCTAAGTAAAACATACCACTTTATGGTCTTCCAAAATGTAAATGCTTCCTATGTTTTTAATTGCTACAGTTTAATTGCAGTTGTTGTTCACATGCCTTGTTTAGTATGATTAATGTCATAACAACTCTGTGGACATTCCTCAGTTCTTTACCTTGACAGTGGAACAACACTGGTGACAAAGTGCAGGTTAGGGCATAATGGATCTCCCTTTTTTTAAGGAATTACCTAAGAGTGCTTGCAAAGATTTCAGCCTTGGCATTCACTTATTGGATAATTTTATTGGTCTTTATTTCCAAGAGAGTATTTCAGTTTCATTCTAGAACTGTGAGAAATGTTGCTTCTAAATTAAGCTGTGTTAGCACATCTGCTGTATAAAAAATTAGCCATTCAATGGGGAGAAAGAAGTATAGAGTATATATTAACTGTAAGTATACTATAGATGAGAATAGATGTCCTTTTGCTCAGGCTGGTATCTGATGGGAAGATGGAATACGGCCTGTACATTTATATGTAGCAGGGATATTAATTAGCATGAGAGATGGTGCAATTTGGATTGAGGCCAGGACACTGAACCGAAGCCACTTTAGTGGTATTGATGGATGATCTGTCCTTGTCAATAGATAGAAAGCAGCCATCCATTTTCATCCTCCTGGATCTTTCTTCAACATTTTACACTCCTGACCTGAAAATACTCCTATTTCACTTGAGAGTGTTAATAGGGGGCCAGGGTAATGTACTAAAAGGCCAGGTCCCTCTTGGAGGGATGCCAGTGACTACTAGAGGTAGAAAGCTATGTTTCTGTTGTTGAACCTTACATTTATCAAGTCCCTCAAGGATCAATTCTCTCTCCTCTGCTGTTCAATATCTTCCTGCCAGTCTAATGACCTGCACTATTGGCAGATAGTTCTGATCAACCTTCTTGCTGTACGGATCTACTGCTTGGCTAATGTGACCAAGGCAACTTTATCTGGATGAGAACAATACATAGACCAAGGCTATTTGCTGAAAGGTAAAGCCAGTGATGACCCAGGAGACACTGACAGAAGGAAGGATTTTCAAAAAGTTGGCATCAGATATGCTCCCCTTGGTGGGAGGCATGCACCAGAGCTGGTCAGTCGCTCCAATGGATTAAGGGCGCTCTTGCGTTCCTCGCTGTTTGCAGAACTGTAGGGCCCACTGAACTGAAATGTATCAACTTTGTGATTCACCTGCAAGAGAGGAACACATAAATTATTCTTGACCATCAGTAGTCCACAGTAGTTTTAGCAATCTGTACTAGCATTTAGCTGCCCTTGCCATTAGAAGATTTTCATTTTATGTTTGAAAGAAACGTCCCACACTGCAATTTCAGCTCACATTTTCTTGTTCTATCTGCAATGGACAAAGAGAACTTTTTTTTTTTACTCTTTTCTTTGCAGCTGCGTTTAATATATTTGGAAAGTATTATCACATCTCCCCTCTGGACTAAACAACCCCAGTTTTTTTCATTCTTTCTCTGTAAGTCATGTTGTCGAAACCTCTGGTTATTCTTGACTTTCCTCAGTTAGGCCAAGGCTTTTATGAAATGCCTGTTCAATATGGACACAGTTCTTGGGCAGATGCCTTCTAGGTGCTGAGCAGAGTGGAAGGATTTCTTTGAGTCTTACATAAAATGTTCCCTTTTAAAAATCCCCGTAATTTAGAGGATTTTTTTTGCATTAGTATCATAAAATTGACTCATCCTCAATGTGTGGTCCCCCACATTGTCTAGTTCATTTCTGGAAGAATTGTTGCCTATTCAGTTCTTCCCCCCGCTTGCATTTTGACAGCTGAGAATGTCTTTCTAGCTGTAGTACTTTACTATAGTTCTTACTGATAATATTATTTTTAGTACTGTTTCTTCAATGTGTAAAGATCTTTTGAATTCTAATCTAGCATCCCAAAATGTTTCCAGCTTCTTCCAAGAAGTGAGAAATCCCTTCTGATATTTTCCAAGTTTTTAATACAAATGTTGACCCAAGACGGACCCCTGTGGAACTGCAGTCAAAGAAACTTTCCAGTCTGACAATGACCTATTTCCAGCTACTTTCTGAGTAGAGTTTTCCAAGTGGCTGAGCACCTGCCTTACAATAGTTTTGACTAGCTCATGTTTTCTTATGAATTCCTTAGGAAACTCTCATACAAGACAGTGTCAAAAGCCTTGCTAGCATCCAGATATATGACATCAATTCACAAAGACCCATACCCTGCTAGAGAAGAAAATTAAGTTGGGCTTAACAGAGATAGTGTTTGTTTGACAAAGCCATGGTCCTCTGCAGCTGTTATCTCCCAAGTAGTTTGATTGTCATCTGATGGTCTGGCTATAGTATTTTGTTCTATTATTTTTCTGGAAATAAAAATCAAGATGACAGGCTATGTTTCATGGACTTCTCCTTATAAAAAAAAAGTACTATATCTGCTCTTTTCTGGTACTCTACAACTTCTTCCATCTATCAGGACTTTTCAGATCACTGAGATTAACTCTAAATTTGTTGGAGCGAATGTCATGAGGTGAAACCAATTTGACAATATCTAACTGCATAGCAGGTAACAATCTGCCATTTTTTACTTTACCCCTGACTGATGGGGCACTAAAGACTTTTGACCAATGAGTTTTTTACCAGCATGCAACATTTGATCACAGTTGATTCTTTTAGTGAAGACTGAAATAAAAACAGTTTGGATCAATATACTTGCAGAAGAATGTCCTATTATTTTACATCCCTTGGAAGATGTGCTATGCCTTAACATTTCTGATTTTCTGTCTACAGCACGTGATGCTCCTTATAGCTATCCTCAGTAAGCAGCCATGTTTTTCGCTTTCTTTTTTATTCTTGGATTTAGGGTTATTGAAGATGTTTAGTAAGAGTCATGCCCACTTCTATCTGGAGCTGGTCAAGATATTTCTGCCACTCTGACAGTCAGTGGTCTGGCTCCAGTTATTCATGCCTGTGCCATTTCCTGGCCAGGCTACAGCTATGCAATATGTAGAAAGCCTTCAGAGAATTGAACGTGTGCAGAAAGTGGTCCTGTGTTTTCTCAATGGCTGAGGCTATTCCAGATTTGTCATATTTGTCCTCTACTCCTTTGGATGGCCTCCCATAAGGATATGAATCAAGTTTATGGTCTTGTTAACTATCTCCGTGTTCTCCTGGCCTGGGTGGAGAATCTAAAAAGCTTGCATTTAAGCTCTGGATGAAAGCTATGGTCAAAGGTCCTCTAGTCTTAACAGGACCCTTGATAAGAAAGGGAAAGCTGTCTACACAGAAAGGGGGTACTTTTCAGGCCTTGACCAGTGGCGGGGAATGAAATGACCTTTCCAAGAGCTGAGCTTACTGCTCTCCACAGTTGGTACCAGGGAGACTTTCTGACCTGTGTCTGCGTTTGTGTCTAATTCTAGATTACCTTCCCCTGCACACTTGCTGCTGCTGGAAGAGGGAGACATTTCTTAATGCATCACTGCAAGAAGCTCAGATACTCCCATGACAAATGTAATTTTGGAGTGTGTACAGAATCAAATAGGATAAATAAACCATAACCCAACATTTTAGCATGAATATGCCTTTGTTTTGTTACATACGGCAATTGTCACATTGCGAATAATTTGAGGAAAGTGGAAAAATTCTCAGATTATTAGTTTGATCTCAGTATTTTGCCACAAGACTGCTGGCAATTTGGGGGTTTTGTTCTCGGAATGGGAATGGTGGGCGGGCGTAGGAGGGAATCGAGGATTTCTTGGACGAAAAGACAGAGATTAAGATTAGAGGCCTATGACACTTGATGATTCTCAGACACGTTTCAATTTCTCTTTTTTCTTTTTGTCATTATCAAAATGGCAAGAGCTTCATTATGTGACTGTCAAAATCCTCAGACCCCTGCCACAGGGCTTGTGCAGAGGGCTACTGTGGACCCTGACTGTCCTCTGTGCCTGTATGGATCCAGCTGCCTGAGATGCTCGGGGAAAGCGTATAGCATCACTGCCATTCCTGAATGTGCATTAGCAGCTACAAAGGCCAGCCAGAAGCCTGGCCAGCCAGCTCCATGTGGGTGCTGGAGGCCCTGAGGACCACCGACACCTTGGGGAGTGCACTGAACTCACAGTGTCAGACCAAGACAAACTGCACACTATATCTTGCGTAGTGTCCACCAAGCTGGCACTTCTATCTGAAGACCTCCCCAGAAAAAAGAGAGGACAAGTTGTGCTGAGGACAAGAAAACATCATAGGGAACTTTTCCCTAGCACAATGCCTGTCCTTTGATTCAGTTGCTCTGCGACCAGTAACATCTCCCTTGTTTTCATTGCTGACAGACAAAAGAGCAGCAGCTCTAAAGATTTTCAAGGCATTTTTTTGAGAATAAGCCGGACACAGGACCCAAGTAATCATCCTTAGAGGTTTACGTCATCCTCTGGTGTTTTGCCCATCAAAATAGAGCCTGCTTCAAAGAAATTACATAGCCCCCTTGATGGCAAAGTGCACGCACTGGGAGAGAGCTCTTGGATTTCTGACTGCTTCACAGCACAAGTCCTTGCCTCAGAGAAATTCAAGTTTACCAGAAGCCCTTCAATTATTTTTTGTTTCATTTCCCCAATGCCCACCAGATTAGAACACAGCTTGGCAATGTCACTAGCAGAAAGAGAGAGAGAGAAAAGAAAACAACAAAAACCCAGCTGCCAGTGTTTCAACTACAAATGTGTTTGGAAGGGTTTGTGAAACTTGCCATAAAAGTACTTCAGACAGAAATGTTCTTTTCTTTGTATGATTTTTGGAAAGTTCCAAATTTCAACTGGTACTGTGTGCAAAATCAACAGGTCTATGAAAATATATCTGGGTAAGATTGACAGGTGGGGAAAGCTGACAAGCCCCTGTCCGAGCCAAAGAGATCTCTGCTGCATGTATGCCAATGGAAGAACTCCTGCTCTTGCTTGACAACGGTAAGGGTCTTTTATAGTAAAATGAAAACAAGGAATCAAAGGGTGAGAATCAGTCTTCTAGTATCTCATCCTGTGTGTGACTTGATCAAGGGATATTCATGACTCCCAGCATCATAGACAGGATGGGAAGGGAACGTGTGGGTTGCACAGTTTATTCCCTTGCAGCTGCCTGTAAGCATAAGGAGGTGAACTTTCATGGACATTCATGATTTAACAGAAAATGGTGCTAGGTACCATGATATTTCTAACCTCAAATTGTGACATTCTCTTAAACACCAAGAGATTTTTAAGTAATGTTAGAATGGACCTGTTCTCCTGCATTCTGATGTAGTGGCCCACAGGCACATATTTTCAAGATTTCCATTGCAAAAATAAAGATGGAAAAGTTGAGATTGTCATATAATCATATGATTCTTGGAGGCACAGCTGTAAGTACTAAAAACAGAGTCTAACTGGACTTCTGATTTAACTGGAAAAATAGACAGCATTGGCACTGTACATTTTCAGTAACGTTTATACTTGCTCTGTCTTGAACACACAGATATCTAGATATATACATTTCTATATTTTAACTATGCCACTGACCCTAGTTGCTATTCTTCTAAAGCTCATTGTAAAACTTAAATACATGGAAACAACTATGTAAAACAGGCAAGGTTGTTAGCTCTTTTCTGCTGCTCTTTCTTAACAATAATTATTTGCATCAAGTGGTTGTGAAGTTATGTCCTATGCATAACATTGTGCCTATGACTTGGCAGTGATTTTTGGATTAAGAAAGACTGGCAGAAGGACTGCGTGATGTTCAGTGAGAGTTTCAGGAGAGGAGTACCCAAGTGATGCTTGTTCAAACTCAGTTGTTTGTGATTAAATCTGTTCTTTGATGCATTCTAGTGGTTTCCAGAGAGAAACGTGTATCCAGGTCTGCTTGGGCTATGAGCTGATTATATTTCCTTCTATTTCTGTTCTGGCTCTGGGTGTCCATCGCCCTCCACCCCCTGTTCCTGCCCATCTGTAAAACTCATAAAGCCGGATTTAAACACAGTAACATACACAAGCAAATGATGACTTGGAAGTGTTGAAGGAAGGGATGTGCTTCATGACTCAAACGGTTGTGTTGTCCTCAGCAGAAAACACGGACAATGAGAGTCCTTCACATGGAAAAAAGTTGTCAGCTTTTCCACAGAAAATCCCAACCTCTTGTGTTATCACCTTTAGAACAAAATGCAGAGAAGCCTGGGGAGGTTTCACACCAGTTTGTTGACTGAACCATATTTAAAAATGAAAGTCTATAAGCACAGCCTGAATTTGTAACAGGTTAGCGAGTTTTCAGTCAAAATGGGGGAAACAGCACAGTCGGCAGCACAGTGAATTTCACAAATATCACATCAAACCTTAGGTTCTTCACTAAACATGGAATAGTTCTGGGGAATAAAAGTCTTCTCACTATGATCCAGTCAAGCTTCTTTCCCCCATGGGAATTCCACAAAGTTACAGAAAAAAATGATGAGGGATATCCTTGGTGAGTGCTTGTTCTCCTGTGCAGGTAGCTATGTGAAAGCCGAGTGCCTATGACAGATGCTACCGTACCCTGTAAATGAAAATACAGCACCGAAAAGAAAAACTTTGTGAGGAAGTACAGTCAATTAAAGATGCAGGGCTATGCAAGACACGTAGTTTTCTAATTCAGATTTCTTCATGCTTATACCTAGGAAGACCAGACGTGGATGGATTCCATCCTAATTTATTCATCTGTACTTATGGCATTTATTATCACTGTGAAAACTGAGGGGTAATGCAGCTTTTCTGGGAATATCCAAAGGAATTCTTCCCTGTCTATGCAAATGACTAAGTTACTTGTTCACTCCAGCAGGATTGAGACCAAATCATCATGGGAGGTAGAAGAAAAATACTGCCAGGAGAGAAAAGGCAGTAGCTGGAGAAATGAAAACATGAGAAACTTTCATTTGATATTTAATGAAATGTCTATTGGTAAACATTTTGATAATTATTTATTGGTATAATCAGTGAGGGACCGATCAGGAGGAAAACTAAGCTACTTTCACAGTATAGAGGTAAGGAGGGAAAGGGGGCTCCTGCCTAGTGGTTATGAAGCTGGCCTGAAGGAGTAAAACCAGGGTCCAGAGCTTGATACAAGAAATACTCAACATAAAAATGCCCAAATATCCAGAGTGAAGGCTCCAAAAATGGTTCTCCTGCTGTTTTCACTGCCAGCACGCTTTCTAAAAAAGGACTATCTTCAGGAAATGTCTCTCATCTTTTAGATGAATGTAGGATCTTCCCTCCAACCATGGCATAAAGTCTGTAGGTCCTTAATGTGTAGAGCTTAAGTCAAAGTCCTTTCCTAGGAATTTTTCCCAACTACCTGAGGTAACTCCCCCTCCATGTACTGAGGTGCTTAACTCTCTACACACCTCATACAGATGCTATAGGCACTTAACTTTGGGCTACAGATCCTCCCAGGTAGCAGGGTGCCTAAAAAGTCAGCGGATCTTAGCCACCAACTAAGCCACCAGCCACCTTGTTTGTGTCTCCCAACAAGGGTGGAGTGTCCTTTAAAATGAAATTGGTATATCCAGACAAAGCATGCAAAAGAGCTTGAAAATATGGCCCTGAAATTCTTCAGTGCGTAAAGACTGCCTTCAGCTGCAGACAGCCAGAGATGTTAGCTCTGAAATGAAATCTCCATCTTACTCTTACACATGATATCCGCTGCCGTCCTGTTAGCTGGCAGCTACTGCAAGGGCCAGGTGTGTCTGTAAAGATGGGACCTCACCGGTGGGATGTCCTGAGACTTACAGATTGGCCCTGAACACCAGGGAAAGATGTGTGAATGTGTTTTCTGTATTTTCTATTACAACTGGAAATGCTGCAATATCCCTTGCTACACAGCCCATATGCTTCATTTGCAGGCAGCTTAGACCACCAAAACCTGAGCTTTCAAGAACAGACCAGCAAGATATTTTCCTTTCCCATGTGCAAATAGGCACAGTCTTCCAGCTAATCTGCAAGGTAACCACGCAATGTGAGAGTGCCAAATTGCTTGGGCTGCTCATGATGGCTATAGAAACAGCCTGTGCAAGGTCTCCGTGGAGAGGAGCACTTGAGGTGTCAGAACTGCTGCTGTGGGCAGCAGTCTGTGGTTAGAGCAGATGGCTCTGCTGCTGCTCTCCTGTCTTGCCAAAGGACACAAATTTCCCATGTACCCTGCTCCTACCTGCATCTTCTGTCAAGCCCCGTGGAAGGTGTAGAGTCTCGACCCATTAGCGTGGCAAAGGTGGAAGCACAGAGTTCAACGTTAACTTGCAAGGCCTCCGTCATGCATGGAGCGGGTGTGTACTGGCCTCTCTCCCCCGTCTTTGCTCCATCGTGTTTGACTGTTCAGCAGGAAATACAGTCTTGTATTTCATAGTTACTGCTGTGACTCCTGTCCTTTGATTTGGGGTTGTTCATCTTGTCACAGCTTCAAGTTGGTAAACGGTGAAATGCAGCTTCTGGGGAGAACAAGAGCAGGAATATACAGCCTGTAACCACCACCCTGATCCTTTCCTTTCTTTATTTTGAGTAGCTTAATTCTCACTAAGAGCTTTGGGAGCATAACAAAATTACCCATCATTTCCCTCACAGTCAGTATGATACCTACCCGCTACACCAGTCATTACTAGGCTGAGCTGCACATGTAAAGCATGCTGGGGGGGTTCAGGCTGATAGCTACTAAAACGATGCAGTTTTGAATGCTTGTGAAGAAGAAAGGTAATTTGTGGTTGTTAGCATTCCTGTGACAGTTTGAGAGTTTGTAGGTGGTTTTCTGATACAACCTGATACAACAGCATCTCTTTGCAGGTACCAAAGCAAGCGGTCTGATGGGAGACATTCAGGAAATCCTGAAAGACTGTGTGAGGGGGCACATTTTCTGATATTGTTACAAATATCAACTGTTTTTTCCCCTTCTCTTTCCTAACAGTTATTTGCTTGGCAGATCAACTCCATCTGCATGAACTGGCGTGGGTTCAGGCTGCCAGACCACGTGGTCTTTGCCACTGCTGTTTTCTGCTTTCAATATTTTTGTGGGCTTCGTAATGGTAATGGGCAACCTTGCCTAACCTAGTTGAAGACAAGTAGGGCGTAGTAGTGAGTTTGAAAAGCAGTACAGGGGACAGAGTTTACTTCATCTTTTCTGATTTCCAATAAGGACTCTGATTCACAAGGAGATAATCACAGAAAAAGTGAGTCTGAATGCAATGGCCCCCAAAATTTCAAAGTCAGGGAAACCTCCTTAGAGTTGCTGGATGATTAAATGTGTTCAGTTGTGCATGTTGGAATGACAGAGAAATTCATTATGTGGATATGAGGGATTTCCCCTGCTTTATGGGAAGAACTGTTGCCCAGAGGAAGGCTCAGATGGTGCCTCCACGCTTGCCTGTCACCGCCGGTGACCGCTTGTCTCCTCAGGCTAAGAGTGAATTTGTCATTGATAACAGCGTACATGTACGTTAACATCCTTCCAAGCCCATACCTAAGGTTAGTCACTCCAGCCAGGCCACCAAAATTTGCAGCCCGGTGGGAAATATCTGCCTCGGGCATGAGAAGGCTGCTTCCTTCCACAGGGGCCAGGGGAGGCGAGATGGGAAAAGAGCCCCGGGGGAGCTGCAAAGAATAAATAACCATTTGAGCTGTTGCAGCAACAGCAGAATAAAAGCGGGGAGGAGAGTAGGGGTGGGGGGCTTACGGCCAAGCGCCTGGTTTCCAGCGGCCGCCTGGCTCCCCTCTCCCCAGGGCGCACGGGGCCGCAGGGGAGATGGGGTCCGCGGGCGATGCCGGCGGGGCTGGGCGGGCGAGCGGCTGCCGGCTCCGCGGCGCTGCTTGTTGTTGTTGGTCCGGCGCAGGAACTTGGCAGGGGCCCGCGGCCGGTCCCCGCTCCGGGTCCCACAGGCAGGAAAAGTCTCCCAGCCTGCGGAGGAGACAGCCTGGCTGAAAGAGCCCCGCCAGCCCTGCTGCAGATAAGTTAATGTACACAGAAGGGACGTAAATTACCACGACCCTCAGCAGCAGGACATTGGCCAGGGCCTGTCAGGAGGAGGACAAGCGTCGGCAGGCTCCGCGCCTCGCTGACATTTACCTCCAGATAGAGCCGCCGCTGCCCGGCGAGGAAGGACCCGGTGGAGCCAGGGCTTCCTTGAAAACAGCTGCCTGTCCCCGACACCTACAAACTAATGCGCTTTTAATCAGGGGAATTAACGAGGGCGGTGCGCTGTTTTCCCAAATGATTTGCATGGGGATGGCAGCCCTTTTCCCGCTCTTCCCCCACCGCCTCCTCCGTGGCTCCACTGCCATTTCCCTTACGTTTCTCCATCTGCGCTGATTTTTTTTGCTGCTCGCCCCTCCAGGGAGCCAGACGTGCCTTCACCTCCACCCCCCCGAGCCCTGACGACACTCACCTCCCTGTTTACACACTGACATCACGCCGCAGCCTCCCTCCAGCCCAGAAATAACCCCCGGGAATAAAGCAAACAGGAAAATGCTTGTGACGCAGGCACCGCCGTTGCCTCCTTCTCAGCTACAGCCACATCACCCTCTTCAGGGACCGTAGACACACAGAGCGATGCACGGACGCTGGGATCCTGGGGGTGCCTCTCCAGCCCCACGTTACCGGTGGCTGCAGACGTTGTGACATGAAGTCACACAGGATGCCTGACTCACAGGCTCCATTTGGCAGATGCGTGGAGCCAAGATGGGACAACTGCATCGAGATAACAAAAGGAGTCAGTGGGAGCGCCAAGGCTGGAGACCAAGTCTTCCAGGCTTACACTTCAGCCATTACACCAGGCTTCCCCATATAAATACGTTTCCCTCTCTCTTTCTCCCTCCCTGTGTTTCTTTTCCTTCATGGAGAGGCACCGTTAAACTTAAAGCCAGGTATACTGAACGGACAGTGGGAACAACAATGGGAAAATGTCTGCGAGGTCACCCTCAGTTATTCCAAATAGCATCTTGTTATCCACACACAGCCCATTAATTTTGGCAGGACTGCTTGTGTGGCGAGCTCCTACCCAAGATGTGTGTGGGAGGCACATTTGGGCCCATGGAGATTTCATTATTATTGTAAGCTTCAGTGTTAGAAGGCTCCAGGGGACAGCACTTTGCTCTCGCTCTTAGGGAAAAGCCAGACTTGGTCAGGCTAACTTCTGTGTCTTAACATGCCGCTTGCCCTTACTTTCTTGCTCTGCTCTCTTGCGTTTGTTACATACTCTGTCTGAATACCTGGCAGCAGACCACTACCATGGCTGTGCTCACTAAAATTATGCTGGATTGCTTAGGTTGCATAAGTGTCCCTAAGCCATAGGTTATTTTCTCTGGCTTTGGAAAGGCAATTGCAGTTCAGCAAGGAATGGGTAACTTTATGGAGGCCAGAGAGCAGGTGCTGTGACCAGAAGGGCCCTTTTTCTTGTCAGTTTTCCCCTGGAGATGCTGGGTACAGCATGATGCTCTGGCATCAGGCTTGCCTGAATCCATGATGGTTTTATGCAGTTGGCTTCACAGGCATGTCTGGATATGGAGTAGAAGAGGGCAAGCACAGAGGGCTCTTGCCCAAAGCCATTATAACCTGTGTTAGAGACAACAAGTATGTACAAAAGTCACACAAAAACATGGTTATTCTGATAATTAGATTTTTTAAAAAATAAATTTACTGTGGCCAGGATTTCCAGTGGCTTCCCATAAGTACCACCATTCCCTTCCACTCTTTGAAAGGCAGAGGCTGTGCATGATCATAGCTTTCCTGTCTGTAAGGCTGCATCCTAAGAGGCAACCCGGGAACGTTGCTGGGACATCCGTTTCCCCAGAGCAAGAGAAGGTGCTGACTCTCCAGCTCTGCCACCCCAGCCCTGCTAACACCACACAACCTCCCAATTACACACTGTGGGACACAGACTTTCCAAGCTAAGGCAATACCCTTTGTTGTGGCCCTCTGCCATTGCCTTTTCCCTTCTGGCAAGGGGTGATAGGAGAGCTGCAGCCCTCCATGTGCCTCCGGCTTCCCTCCCAAAAGAACTATGAAGTGAATTAGAGAACACAAGTTGTCTGAGGAAGGCTAATGGCAGGAAAAATATATGGACAGTGGAACTCAGATTGCTAGCACTTTACTAGATGACTAGCTTTGGGATACTCTGGGATGAAAGAAGCTGTGTAAGTAGCATTGTTAGTAAAAGATGCAGGTGATGTGCCTACCGTTCTGAGACAAAATACCTGTAAACTGGTAACTTACTGCCTTGTGTATCTTCATGGCTTAAAAAAAGTTCTGCCTTTTAAGCAGGGAACTGGTCAGAGGACTGATTCTCTTTCCTATAAGTGCAATGCCCTGGGACCCAAAAGATGATATCTCCTGGAGAAGAAGAGTGCTCCAGTAACAAAGTGGATATATGCTTCAAAAAAAATTTTTTTTTGTTCTGCATTGTAAGTAAGAGGAAAACTAGCAACAAGACAAAGAAGTAGGTTGATAACCAGGTAAACTTTTAACAGAGAGCAATGACCTCTCTTCCCTTCTAACTTACACATGCTGGGCAAGGGATAGAAATATCCTTGGCCTTGGTGGAATTATTCCAGCATCACATTTTATAATGGTTTTTCTAGGGGGACACAGTCAGCCCACAGGATTGAGAGACGCCTTGTCCTTGAGGGCTTTCATGTTGTTGTAGGGTCAAAGTGTGACCAACGTGTAGGGGCTTGGTTGTGACAGCACCTGTTCTGCTCAGGAAAGGACGAGAGCAGGTCCCCATGGGAGTCCAGGACTGCAACATGGCTGGATGGCCAAATCTTCTCCTGCCCCCAGGAACTGTTCAACATCCATCCCTGCAAAAGAGATGGGGCTGGGGTCTGTCTTCTGATGTGTTCCTTCAGCTCCTAGAGGACAGAGGAATACATACCGCTCTGCTGCAAGACAAAGAAACGAATAACAGCAGCAGCCATTCGCTCTGCATGGGTGCTGAGGACAGGACTCTCCAGTGCCGCCTCCTCTCCATCTGAAGATGTGGCTTCCCCAGACAGCCAGCGTGTGTGTGCTGCAGCACTGGCAGGCTCCACAGGCTGACACATGTTTTCATCTCTTCCCGAACAGAATGCCCCCTGTGTTTTCTTCCAAAATACATTCACGTTCCTGGCACTGGAAATCTTTATCTTTATGTGTTGTTTTGAGCACACCCACTGCTTCCTGACTTAAAGCAGTTATAGCATAGACAGAGATTTACTGACATCAGATAGTGTTTTTCATAAAGCTGCTTTCAGCCAGATTGTTCTTTTGGTGGACAGGACACAACTGGGCATCATTTGGGCGGAAAATAAAAATCAGGTTTCCCAAAGTGAACATGTTTGGAGCAGGAAACTAAACTATGAATGAACGTATCTTGAATGCTGAGGGGATAATGAGAAGGACTGGAGTAATTGTGGTTCGAGCAAATGCTGGTTTTGGTTCCCGAGGGGCTGAAATCTGCTTCTAATCCGGGTGCAGCCGAAATGTTGTGAAAATGCCTAGCTTCATGGCAGATGCCAGTGACTTCAAACCAGGACCAGAACCACCCATAACATGTGCCGAAATAGCTCCAAACAGCGCTTTCTCAGTCCATCCGTAACGTCAGAAGCGAGGAGGAGGACGGATGGTACAGAAGAGGTGTCATTCGGGGCCCAGCTCCTACTGCCGCTTCACCCTTCCCGTGCTCCCAGAGCCAGCAGCTGGCTGCAGCAGAGGACACCCCCCCCCAGGCTGCCGCCCAGCAGGACTCCGGCAGGCGGGAGAATCCAGCCTCACATTTTTTTGTGATCTGTTGCTGTGGTCACACCTCTTCAGTGCATTTCATTTCAAAACGATGATCTTCTTCGCTTTCAAACGGGACTTCTGTAGTGAGTCACCCCTAAAATACCCAGTGGTATGTAAACATACCCGAGCTCTCCTGAAAGAAGTTTTTAATTCTGCAACAGACACCCTGGTGAGATGCCGGCCCATCTGTATGTCTAAATGTCCAGGCATGTTGCTTCAAGATGCATGGGCCGGGGTTTGCCTTTTTACTGATGTAAATGCAGATTTTGACACACAGGTGATGAGGGATTTGGGGATGTATCTCTGATTCAGAAAAAAAAGAGGTTGTTTGACTGTACATAGATGGCCTCTGGTTTCCTTCAGGGATGCTCCCCCTTTCCCCCAGCCTCACGCTTTGAATAAGCATCCAGAGGCTTGGAAGCTTATCCAGACTTATCCAAATCTCTTTGAAGGGATGGATTAAGGCAGGAACCCTGGGACCCAGGCCAAGAAACCTCAACAGCACAACAAGTCAGTGAGAAACCAAGAGTCTTTCCAGGGGAGCTGGCTAAGGAAAATGAAGAAGTCCATCCCAGGGAGGCGACAGGAAGAGATCGTCTGTCTGGGGAAGGAGGGCTCCATGGGGAGCTGAGCAGGGGGATGAGAGAGGGGGGAGGGTGCGGGCCAGACTGGGAGGGCTGGGAGAAGGCACGCTGTGGTAGGCTCAGGCCCCAGTCGCTTTAAGCCAAGTCTGTGACCCTGGCTGCAAATTTTCTATGAAGAAATTATGATGGGAGGCTTCTGGTACTCTCTGGCACTGGCTGCATCAGCAACATGAGTGGAGCAGTCTGTTATCCCAGCACAGATTACCTTGTGGGAGAAATAAATAAGGGGAGACATGAAGAAATCTTATGAAATAATAAATGGCCCCAAGGAAGAAGGCCAGGAGGTTTCTATTCACCTCGTTCCATGGCAAAGGACAAGAGGACATTTAATAAAATACTGAAATATGGCAAAATAAGAACTGTTGAAAGGAAACCCCTATTCATACAGCATGGTCTAACCTGGTGTCATTCTTTGGTATGAGACATCACTTAGTCTACAAGTCTTTAGAGACTGAACAGTGAGCGAGATATATGGACAAGTAGCAGGCTTTTATCAATCCATGGTGTGAAAGACCAGTAAAGGTGCTGAGATTGTCTGTGGGTTTGCTATAGTTTTTGCTGCTTGCTTCTTTTTTTTCTGGGTAGATCAAAACGTTGCCAGCAGAGCAATGTTTGTGCTGGGAAGGGCCGATTGAACAATACCGAGATGTGGCGGGGGCCGTCAGTCGTGCAGGAAGGGCAGAGGGGAGGCAGCAGGAGAGGGGGATGGCGGTCACCTCCACTGCGCTGCGGGTCCAGCACCACCCCCAGCCCCAGAACCCCTGTCCTGCTGTGGGCTGAGACGGCGCCTCGACCACCCAGAATGACTCCTGGAGCAGGAGTTACCCTTTTCCAGCCACCTAGTTTGTTGTTGTCAATGTTTGTTTGGCTTTGGTTTTATCTTAGCTTTTTCATTCATCTTTACTTTTGGTGGTTTATTTTTGCTACCCAAATTAACCAAACAACAGGCAATTAGGCTGTTTTACTGAATAAAATATATGCATGTCCCATGTTCCGGGCTTCCAAAAATGGGTGTGAGCAAAAGTAACACCATTGATATACAGATTTTTTTAAACGAGTGATGTTGTTGTGACTGAGGTTGGAGACTGCCTTAAAGCAGAAAAGCTGAAGCAACTTCAGAGCAGAGTTGGAGCTCAACAAGCATGTCTTCACATAAAGATAAATTGATACACAGGTAAAATAGGCACTCAGCTTTGAAGGCAGAAACTATTTTTCTTTTCTCAGTCCTTTCTTAACTGATATGAAGATTTTTTAACCACCAAAGCTGCACAACACCCTCTTCCCCGCCCCAGCTGACTCACCGTAGACTAAATTTCAAATTCTTGGGGACAGTGGTTATGCCTGAGTGAAGCTTGTGGGTCATGGAGGAAAAAGACATCTGCTAAAATCAGCGCTTCAAACTCATAGAGTGATTTTGAAGCTCAAACAATCCTTCACCCTGTTGCACAGTTCACATATTATTTTTTTCTTTCTTTACTCCTCACGTGCAACAAGGAGTAAAAGAGGGAGCATAGAGCTAAGTCCCTGTCTCAGAGCATGGTGATGGGGGCTCTTCTCTCAGATCTGCTTTTTGGGAGGTAAGAAACCTCAGAAACTGTTAACAGAAAGCTACTCAGGCAAAAGATTGCACCCAGCTCAGAGACACAGCTGATTTTTAGTAGGTAGAGGAGAAAAGTCCATCATGTGGTGATAGAAGTGCTTACTGCACCTACCAAGTACACTATATCAGGAACAGCAGCACAACAGTAATATGGGGGAAGGAGGGTGGTAAGAGTAGAAATGGCAAGTTACTTCCAAATATGAAGGAAAAAAACATTCAAAATGTTTGTCTTAGAACTATTTTTCTGGTTAATGTTTAACCTTTCACTTTTCCGAAGTAATGTTCTTGTTATCAGCTCCATTGCTGAAGGTCACATATAGAATAAAAGTCATATCTTAAATGTGAATAAATAACACAAGCAGAAATTAATTGAGTGCAAGTGACTCATGCGACATTTAAAGTTTTCTTTACCTACCAATGTAATCAAATGGTGTAAGCATGTCCCTTTTTGTTCCATGAGCTGAAAAGAAAGCAAGTGAGCCAGAAGTGACCTATTGTGCCACAAATGCACTCAAGCTCCATTAGGAAGGCTCTCATCCTCAAATCCAGCTATTCTAGGCAGCAAACAACTGTAGGACGAGGGGCTATCTGTGCCCTGGCAGGGGACATGCTCAGCGGGTAGGGGAAGGCTCCCTGCTAACAGGGAGCACTGGGGAAGCATTTGAGTTGCACCGTAGTGAATGACAGCCATGATTTTGACTGATGTTGGGAGCTCCCTGATAAGAATCCAGGGGATAAAAACAAATTGTGACCAATAAATCAATCATTTCATTAAAGCAAACAAATGCAATGCATATGGTTTACCTCCTGTGTTTGGGGGTCTCAACAGCTTTAGATTCATGGGGGTTCATCCACTAAGGGGATTTGTTCGTGCAAAGGGGAAGTTAGCTGGAATCAACAAAGAGTTTCATTCAGATTTTATTTATGGTAAAACCCTAACTGTGTTTATTTATGGTTTAAAGTAGCCATACTGTTTCATAAGGGAGAAACAGGGATGGAACAGAAGCAAATCCTACTACATAAGGCTTTATAACAAAGGCACCTGGCTCACTGATGTGGTTCATAAATACACCAAAAATACCAAATATTGAGCAACTTTTCTTTCATTGCAAAGATACTAATTTTTCATCCAAGATCGAGACACTAGGAAGAAAGGGTCCTGCTTTATAATGCCTAAAGTGTAACTCTCCTGTTTGTATCAATTATTTGTATATTCCAGGGGAAAAAATGGAGCGAGTCCTCTGTTGCTGAGCAGACAGTTGTTGTCTGTAGAAGGCACAAAAGCAGTGACTGTTTGTCTTGCAGATTTAAGTGGATCTGAACCATTTCTAAGATTACTGCTGAAACAATTCTTAAGATAATTGTCAATAATGAGATAGGATTTTTTTATACAGGTCCTTTGGTACTCGTTATTGTGCCCTACTCAGCTGGTAAATCCAGGCAGTTTTAAGGAAAAAGGAAAGCAGAAAGCAGTGTTGTCCAAGTAATCTGCTTTCTAGATAATTTATGGAACTACTGCCCTCATGATTAAGTTTTGGTGGTCCCACTCTTTGCTTTTTACTTATGGTGGCTTGCAGGGGATCGATGGTTGATACAGCTTTTGCCTTAAAGGGGTTGAAAAACCTTGCAGGTTGGGGGTCCCGGCTCATGGACAGCCATCAGAGGGAAATGTCAGTGGGTGGAACGTGAGTCATTCTGGGCACTGCTCTGATTTTAGGGCCCACTGTCATAGCACCTGGGAAATAGGAGTGTAACTTGCTTTGCTGCTGGGGTGAAGACTGCTCTTACCTGCACATTGCAGCTATGGCCCAGTCTGCACATCTCTCAAAGGGTACAAGTGGCTCAGCTTTGAGAGTTTCTAAAGGCCCTTCTAAGGGGCTTGGAAAGAAAGTGTCAGAGCATTCAAATGGCCCATATGCTTCTTAATAGTGATTATAATTTTTCTAAAGGAGTCTTGTTTTACTTGACCTTTTGCTTTGTGTGCTGCAAGTTAAGTCAATAAATGAAAATATGAAAATCCAGCTTTGATGTTGAAGAGTCGTGGTATACTTCTGGAAATGAAAGCAGCTGTCACAAACAGCAGCTTTTTTTTTTTTTTTTTTTTTTTTTTTTTTAGGAAATAAACACTGGCAAATAGACAAATGAGTTGCTCCATTTCTCCTAATCTGAGTCAAGTTTAATTTTTAAGCTGATAATAGCAGTACTGGTGCAAAGTCTCAGAAACATAAACTCCAAAGAAACAAGAGCCTTTCCTTCAACGGTAGCTCTCACCGTGTCACGGCCAACATTTGGACCCCTACAACAAGCTTGTAAGTTGGAGGAGTAGAGGGATGGGCTCCTTTGCCTTTCTGAGACCACTACCAAGCCTGTGCTAATGGACACTGCAGAGAGCCACCCTTACCAGCATAGCAGTATTTCTCTTTCTGAATAGGAAATTCGGTATTTTTTTGCTTACCCCAGCTCTCAAGTTTTATTTCCTCCCTCTTCCAAGAAGATTGACTCTATTTTCTAGACCAGGATCTAGAAACACAACTTCTTCTGGCATAGCCTCTGATTTCTGAAGAGAAAGGGGCTTTTCAGAGCTGATGCTGTGGTCCAAGTCACCGTCTATCACACTTCCCTACTCTATTTTCACTTTTCTCATGTAACATCACATCATCTCACTTAATACATTTGTTTCTGATTACAGGCTGTGTATAATGGCCCAGCACAATGCCTTACAGTATGCTATGGCTTCATGCCATGGGAAAACATATTCGTAATTTTTATGACCCCAGTGCAGCAATGATGCATATTTTAAAAAACAGAAGAACATATAAAGGAATTATTTTGTAGCAGGATTAAGCATCATTACTCACAGCAGACATACATGTTGGAACTCATTAAGCATTTGCTTTATTATTCTTGGTATTTCAGAACATGTGCTGTAAGTGTCTCTTGGTTCTTTCCAATTCTGCTATATGAAATCCCTTAAAATTAGGCAGGACTAGGCCATAAAGCTCTTGATCTCAGATATTGGGGCCAGATTTTTCCCTCCCTGTCAATCTGGAGTGAATCTGCAGGCAAGGGCTTTTTTTTTTTCCAGCTTTAGATGGTCCCAAAAAATGCTGAAGAAATGATAAGAAAGGTGGCAAGGAACAGCAGAATGGGTGGGTTACAGCAAATGAATACATGCAGCCTAGAGTTCCCTTTTGCCATTCCATACTGTTAAAAAAAATAAATAATAATTAAAACTGAGAAGAGTCTGGGTGGATGGATGGGGTGGGGAAGAAAATGTCAGAGCAAGCCCCTGGCTATTTCTCATTTCATTTCACTCAGTGGCAATATGTCAAAAACAGGGAGAAGAGAAGAAAAGGGAACATTGAAATTTGAGGGAGGGGGAGGATGTGTGTGAAAAATTCCATAAAATGTGGTTCCATTTTAAATTCTGCTGTGCAGAAACAACTGCAACATTTTCATGGGTTCTTCCTCTTATTTTTTAATCCTTTCTGCAGGATGGTGCTCTCAAAGGAAACAAGCCAAGCTCAAAACAGTGCAAACGCCTCTCAGAGTTGTGCTACCCAAGGTCTAACTCTAGAAAACCTGCTGGCAGTGAGACATGGGGATCAACCTTAGCCTTGGTGTAACTCCACTGACATCACCAGGGTTGCGCTATGGCAGAAGTTATTCCCCTGAGAGGAAGTTCTCTATTTTAAGATAAAAAGGATACAGAAGCAAAACGGGAAGCAGAATCCAGTGAATCGCTCCATTCATGAGGATGGAAAGTTTTGGTAGGGTGGACTGAACCCTGAACTGCTGGTCTTTCTCCTTGGCCTCTCTCTTGGAGACATTTTGGAAGAAGAGGTCATTACACACACATAACTAATTCCCCACTCAACATACCAGTGGCATTACCCGCCTCTGGCCTCCCACATGCTGTCATACCCTTATCAGGACACTCACACACATGCTAGCGCCAGGACCCTTTGGTAGCTTCATAAAAAAGCAAAGCCAGTCTCATGAGTCAGGATCTGGTAACGCTAAGTGCTGGAGAAAATGTGCACAGGCAGATAAGCGTGAGGCTAAGGATAGTGCCTGCCTTCTGGGACTGCCTCTGCTTTAATGTCATCCAGAAGACAAGTTGAGAACATGAAGATCTCTGTGGGCTACTTTTACTGGGCTGGAAGTCTCTAGAGCTTTATAGGATGACTGGGACAGAAGCTTTGAACCCAATCTGCCCAGCAGATCTCCCACGTATTTCTTAAAACACCTCCGTATTAAGCGTTTCAAAGCTCTTTGCATATGAGTTGACTTTTGGTTGCTCAAAAGGCCATTCAGTGGAAGCCATGTTTCCCATGTGGTGAGGGGAAATCAGATGTGCTCAACTACATTTCTGCTCCATCAGCCTTGAGGTTCACCTTACCATCTTCACCGCTTCATACATGTGATTCAGCTGTTTGAGCACTCAGCTTTTTGATGTATCCAGATCCAATCTGCTCTGTGTGTAGGGGTTTTCAGGTAAAAACTGTAAATGCATATTTGAAAGTTGGCTTTGGAAATTTGGCCTAGGAAAAGTGATTCTGTCCTAACTGAGCTGGCTTAACCAGGGTGATGAGGAGTGTTTCTTCTGCACTCTGTCTGACAGAACAGTTTTTCCCCAGAATGGAAGTCCTCTGCAGAAGTTCACACAGTAAATGTGGTTTGGGCAGTCAAATAATATTCTGATACAATCATTGCCTCTTGTGGGCTAAAAAATGAAAATACTGGATAAGATCCCACCTCCTGGCTTTGCGCTTGTCAAGAATAGGATCTATTAGTCTTTAAAAGAAATAATAATAATACATAGTAGCCAAGGAGAGCTATGTGAACTGGCATCTAATCAATGTTTCATGGAGGGTTGCTGTTTTTTCCACTTCATTTCTTTTAAATTCTCAGAACTGTCATTAGCAAACAAGATTTTACTGTTCCAAGCTTTCCTCGCATTTTCATGCAGGGACTCTCCAGTCCTCTGGATGGATTTGCTTTCTTCCTCTTAGGATAACGATCTGTGTCCTGCCGAAGACGGACTCCCAGAGCGGCAGCGTGCAAGAACTGGGAAGCCTTCTTGCCACCCCTAGAAAGCTGGGACAGTCAGAGCTCCTCTGACTTTTTTGTCTTTCAAATCATCTCTCTGCATCCTGGAACTGCTCTTACAAATGGGAGACCAACTCCACCTTCAGCAGCACCAACAGATACTACCCCTCAGTTGCCTCACAGCTTGTGCAGTCATTTTATAACACTGTCAGGTGTTTTACATCTGTTTCCTCCTGTTTGCAGCAGTGAAGACTGCTACATGAGGTGATGAGCAAGCTCTGACTTCTGTGATTTTCAGTGATGGCATGAATGGTTTTAGACTATTCCTGAACTTTGTAACTCGAGCCTCAGAAAATCATGTCCCCAGGTTCATTTATTTTCAGCCCAAATTTTGGGTATGAGGCACTCTTGCATGGCACACCTGGAACAGTGCTTAAATCATTTGCCTTTTTCATTTAATTAGTGTAACGTGACTTCTGCCAGAGTGTCCCAGGGAGACACCAGCCATATACACAGCATTGCTGTCATGGGCTGGCCCTAATAGCCTCGTCAACTGGACTATACCTTGGGAGCAGGTATGGCTGGTACCTCACCCTGCTCTCTGGGTCCCCTGGCATTTCCCATGTGGGGACAGGAGGTTTGCTACGAGTGCAGCCTCTTGCACCAGGGCTGGACCAATATCCTTCCAACCCAACATACCTGTAGCCGAACCCTGAAGACTTACTGTAGTTTGGAGTTGTTTTATCATGTGTGAACTGACAGTGTCACTGTCTGCGTGTAACTCCTAAAAAAAGCAGAAATCAGTTGTTGCCTGGGTAAGAGCCAGGTTTCTGACTGTTTTTGTTTGCATGTGCCTAATTTCCTTGCTATTGCTGATGGTCATTTTTAGATTTTTGATAGATAATACTTCACCTAGGCTCCAAGAAAAAGTATGCTCCTTCAAGGGCCTGGAATGCCACCTATTCCTATGGCATAACATATATTCTAAGGAAAACATTACATTATAGCCAGAAGAGTCTATTTTGTCCATCCAGAAGCAGCTGGTGCAGCTATTTCCCCTCCATATGATCTAGGGGCATCTGCTGTATTATTGGAAATGAAAGCACATAAGACCACAGCAGAGAAGCACACGTGTCTTCACACGTGTTGGCACTGAAAAAGAGTAGGAGGATACATTTGTGTGCCTACATATATGTATAATATATGTATATATGAGTGTTCTCTATATGTGTGCTATACATCTATATAGCTATATATAACACAATATATAGGCATGTTAATGTGTGTATGTGCATGTGTGAGAGGGAAGAGGAAAGAATAGAGGAGCTCCAGTGTTTGTCCTCTATTAACCAAGTCATCTTTCAGACAAGAAAAAATGCTGTGACCAAGCCAAGGCTCCTGCTCAATGAGTTAATGCAAAGCCAGAAAATTATGGCAGTAACTGCTGCCTGAGCATGACCAGAATTTGAACTGCTTAGTATGTGTGCATTGCTGTATACTCTATTTCCAAATAAGCTGCATTTACACTTGTGGGTATTGCTGTGGGGAAGGGGGTTGCTTGAAGTCCTGAGGCATCAAGCTACATTTTTTTTCCCTAAAAGAGTGGTAAGTATCTGGAAGATAAAAACAGCAACCCCAAAATGCCTTCATATTTTTTCAGTGCAGAAAACTATCACATGACATCAGAATGTAGTTCACGTTATGGTGAAGGGTAATAAGAGAGAAAAAAAACAGTAAGAAGATGGTAAAATGTTACATTTAATCAATGATTTTAAAGGGATAGACCACAAATGGGTAAATCCTAAGCAGAGAGTCCTTTCATTAGTTGCCTGGAGGCAGCAGTTACTTCTGGAGACAGCAGACTGAGATGATTCCGAATCCTTACATGTCCAGTGGCTGAACCCATATCTGGTCTCAGTGCGAGAAGATTCCTTTGCTAATAATAAGCAGGTCCTACACAGTGGGTGACTGAAGTCTCATGCATCTGGCTCTCCCATCACACTCCCCAAAATCCTGTATCTCCTTCAGCAGCAGCAGATGTGGCATGGCCTTTTTCCTGCTCCATGATCCCTGAGCTAGATCTTCTGCTGAGTATGTGCCTGATGTGTGCTCCCCAAAGTGCCATCCAAAGAGTCTTTTCCCATCCTCAGAGAAGGACGGTTAGATGGCTCAGACCTGGTTGTGGCATGCTCATATGGCCTAGCTGTGTCCTTTCCCACTAGCACTAGCATGGGGTCTTCCACATTAGGAAACCAAGGAAACGAAGCAATTCATGGTGTGGAAGCAAAGACACATTTTTTTCACTGATGTGCCTCTATACCTCTCTTAGACTCTTCCTGAGCTGTTTCTCAGCTTTGTTAACCATTAATCTTTCATCTTCAACACTTGTCAATGAACTTAGTTACTTCCCTTTGATGCACCTTATCTACTTACACGACTCCTTGGATTTGATCTTCAATAATCTTCAATCTTCAATACACATACCAAAAATATAATTTGTAATTCTTTTGATATCCTTCTCCCAGTCCTTCACCTCTTTGCCTGGCTGTTTATTTTCTCTATCAGCTGGTTAGTGCTGGTAGTATTGTTTGTTAGTTAGCTGCCCAAGTTAAGCACTGTAACCTTTATATATTTAAGGGCTTTAAAAATTTACAAGTAGACTGGACAGAAAATAACTACTGTGTCCTGTGTTGATTAGTAAATCCTTAAATATATTGTCCCAAACAAGGAAGACTGAAATGGAAACTCCATCAGAGGACTTCTGAAGGAGTTGTCATGTCATGCCATGTCAAACTCCTTGCTCAGATTCTGGGGTAGTAAAGGGACAGACAGTGCTTTTGAGAGAAGATCTCTGGGTTATAGCATTGAAGATACCACTCAAGCATTGAACAGACCCCTGGAAGAAAACAGGAACATTGGGCACCAAAGTGACAACTGCAGGGACTGAAATCTCAATACGCAGTTTTCAAGCATTTGTGTTTTGCCAATGGAGAACAGAAACTGTTCCCTGACATGCTTTATGACAAACATCTTTCCCTGTTAACTAAAAACCAACTTTACTTCAGAGCAGTTTCAGTAGAAAAATCTTTACCAGCCCTACAAAGAAGTGATGCTTCTCTCCGAAATGTTTTTAAGAAAGCAGCTATGTGTAGACTCAAGTATGAAGTATGTTAGAAAACAATAAAATAGAAAACAATGTAAGAGGTCTAGGACTTTTGGTTGAGTTTGCAGACATGAACTGTACGCAATAGAGTTTGGGAAGAATGAAAGAAAGGCAGAAAAGAGAGGCACAGATTTGGAAGCATTTTTCTAAAACACTGGGTCAAACCGTGAACGTGGAGATCTCAAATTCTTGATTCATATAAAAGCAGTGTAAGACACGTGTCAGGCTCAAGTAGATCAGAGAGCTGGCCTGACTCTACTTTCCTTGCACTGATATGAAGCAGGAATAACTACACTGAAGCCAGTAAATAGGTTTTAGAAGAGTGTCAGAGCGGTGCCTGCAGATTTAAGATTGTTTAAGGGATAATGGGTCTTGGAGCAATTTCGGCTCTGGTAGCTGTGGAGCATGAAGGTAGCCTACGTGTCAAAAGGACAAAAGCAAGAGTGTATCAAGAAAGCAGTTAACAGCAGGGAATAAAATAAAGTAATGGGAGGACCAGCTTAGTTCTGTACTGTCCTTCTGTCCACGTTCTGGATAAATTACACTTGCTTTTCCTTTCCAGTGACTGCTGTGTTAATGTACGTAACATCAGCAGCGGTACATGAACTTGTAACATCAGTAGTGGCGTAAGCACTGTTTGGTTTGGCCCAAATTACAGGACATTGAAAAGCAAAGTCAAAAGGAAGGACTGCTCTTTTTTTTTAATGCAGTATTAATTGCTTTCTCCCCCAGTATGTTCTAGAGAGTCCCTCTTGCAAAGCTCAGGATTAAATTTCATGTTCACAGTTGTCCTAAACCAAGATACTACCCTTCGACTTTTATATTTTTTTATTCTTGCTGGACATATCAAAGCATTTCGATCAGGCCAAGTCACTGAACAGAGGATTGCCAAAGTAAATAGAAAAGTTTAAATTACTACAGCAAAGGGACCAAAATTTCAGCCAGGACCAAACTTATGGGGATTTCCAAGCTATTCTATAGGGCTCCAGTATATAAATTTTCTAGATTTGACTTACCCATCAATTTTGATTATCCTGCTGATTTATCTCTGATTACCAAGGTCATCTCCACATTTAAAATGCAATTTATCTTGTCAGAAATGTTACTGATGGTGTTTTTCAGAGACTGAGGCCAGCTCTCCAGCTCTTGCCGTTTCGGAGCTGCTGGCAGGGAGCCCACCAGCCCCTGCCACACCAGGCAAATCCCCGGGGGTCTGCTAGGACCCACGGACGCATGTGCAAACCCTGCACTCTGAACCAGCCCCACAGGCTGAAAATCGGTGAAATCGGTGGTGAGGGTCAGCTGCAGCCCCCGCTTTGTACCCCGTAACTCCCCCAAATGAGCCCAGGGGTGACGGCAAAGCTGAATCCATCCCAGGGGATGGCAATGCTTTTCCTATCCCAATCAAACAGGCGCACACGGAGCTGTGTGACACCGACTTGCACATTATTCCCTCCTGACTGGTCAAGAGGTTTCAGTTTTGCACTGAAACATTCATTACATGATGTAAAATAGACAAGGTTTAGCTTATTTGTTGCCTCACACTTCAGGCAACAGGCTCTTTATCTGAATGTGTTCATTACCCAAGCTAATAAATATTTTTAACATAAAGTATTACCTCCTTCGGATTTTTGGAAACCAACCAAAAAATAAACACATCCGTTTCCTATTGTTGGTTTGGAGATATTTTAGGGCCCCATCTTTATTTTTAACCCTGACTTTTTCCCCTTATCCAGGGATGGAAGAAAATTGGAGTCAACAAAAAAGCACAGGCAACAGCAGGGAAACTTCTACTTTTTGGAACTGCGTATCTAGCTTTTCTCTACATGGAAAATTGTAAATAAACAAATAAACAAAAAATCCAGGTCAAAGCTGAAAAATCAAGCATTTACTTGTTTAAAAAAAAAAAAAAATCTGAAACAAGATCAAGGTTTTTTCTAGAAAATGACAATAAGAAAGACTGAAAACCTTGGGGGCAGAAGGGTTTAGAAAAAAAGATGCCCCCAGAATCAGACAATAAAGTCTGTTTTTGGACGTGTTTACTGCCTGCATATGAATAACCAGAGTTTTGCTAGCACGTGGAGACCATGGAGACCCTTCCTCAGCCAGACAAACTAGCACAACATCTCCAATTTGTACCTGTACCTGCAGGTACAGCTGTAGAGGTGGAGCTGTGCTCTCCACAAAACCCAGTCACTCACCAAAGAGTTGAGGTCATTCCCATGGGACAGAAGAGGGATGTCCAAAATGGGCAAACCAGGACGTTGTCACCTGTGGTGACAGGGAAACCTCCCGTATGAAATGTTCTCTCAAGTCTTACGAGACATGTTAGCAACAAGCTAACACGCAGGTGGGCATGAACAGGAGCAGGCGCTTGCTGAGTGAGTGGTGATTACTGGCCAGGTGCTGAGGAACAACTGCCGTGGTGGAAGAAGAGTGTCAAACAGGAGCCATGGTCACTTACTCGTGACGTGGTCCTTATCTCTTGCACTGGGAGTGCAGCAGAGCCAGCAAACCCTGCTCCCAATACTATCCTCCATGGGCAAATGAGGGGGGACTTTGTATCCCTCTCTTGCTTCTCAGGAGCAACATCCAGAGGAAAGCCAAACCCTTGCTTGGCTGCAGAGATGGCTCATGACATGCTTGAAAACACACTGAGGAAATGCAGGGTAAGGAATGGACAGAATAAGGGTTACTTGTTCTGATAATTAGTTCTGTTCCCATTTGCCCAGTTGCAGCCCAATTTGTGAGTTTGCAAGATCGTTGTAGGGCTGGCTTTTTACTCTGCCTGACTAAAAAGGGTTTTCCCTGCTTTTAGGAAGAAGGCTTGGACTTTAAAACTATTTGAATAGAAAATACTTTATAACAGCTGGGTTTTTTTAATGGGCCATGTGTTTCTTCCTTCCCTGATTCCTATTCTTTGAACGCCTGTGGAATAAGCGAGAGGAGGTAACTGGCAAACACATCCCAGTAAAGGGTTAAGGGAACTAGTCCTGCAGTTTGCACAATTTCCCACTTTGTCTATAGAGAGGAGGGACTGATCTCTGAGTTCAGCTTCCTCCCCAGGATTTCCAATAGCCTCTTAGGATCTTCAGCCCCACAATTGCTAAGGGTTTCAAGACCTCTTCCCATTATACAAGTCCTACTTTCCTTTCCTGAAGGGAAGTCCTATTTTCTAGTCCCCGAATGCTTTTGGCCCTTGTATGGTATCATGAAATAGTCCCTCTTTGGATCACAAGGTACAAAGAACATGGAGGCTGATGGGGAACTGAAATTATAAACTCGATTTTGTTTTGTTGAGAAATTAGGGTGCAATGCCCGTATCAGTACAAGGCAATACTTCTTCATGCCTCTCTTTACAGTGCCAAAGAGCGAGAGAGAACAAGTGAGTAAGCAAGTGAGAGGGAGATTAACGAATACAATATACAGGAGCCTAAATTGAAACATCATTTTTCACAGGAAGAAGGCTTTGGCAGGGCTCATGCTGTTTCTGATGTAGTGTCTCCAGTCGGCCCCAGGAAAAGTTGGCTGCAGTTTCTCAGAACCTGCCTTTTGAGACTCAGCGACTGCTTTTCTTCCCACAGATCTGATTAAGCTAATTGCACGTTTTCTTTAATTAGAAGAATGGAGGTCATTTATCTGCAAATGGCCTGAAAAAAATGGATGTTGTTTTAATGTGGCCTTTTTTTTTTTTAATCCTTGCTTTTACTAAGGTGTTTGGCTTCTTTTCACTCTGCTGCTTTCAGCTACCCCGTTTTGCGAGGGCTAGGCACGCTGGACCTGGCATCCCGACAAATTCTTAGGGAGCTTATGAGACTGTTTTATGGGATCCAGTCACGGGGATTTATACTGTGAGGAAAACCTAGAGCTGAAGAGATTCTCCTCCAGCCATGGTCTGAACTGAAGCGTAAATGAACTGATACTCCGGGTATTTGTGTTTTTTTTTAATTCTCCTCTAAGCCTGGCCTGCCGAACAAAGCATATGGTGCCACGTCAGAGAGGGCCTGTAGGATAAACATTGGGTTGGTGGGGACCCAGATTAGGGGAGCCCTCCAAGCTGCAGGGACTTTAAAATGAAATGTGAACAATTGAGGGTATCTTAATACCACAGTTTGACATGGGAAAGCCTCCCTGAAACAAGGTAGATGACAGTACCTTTAAACTCTTGCAAATGCCTCATGCCAAAAGTAGAATTGTGTATGGTCTCAAATCTGCCTTAAAGACAAACTGCTGCACCCAGATGTTTTGCAGGGTTGGTGGATGTGGCAATCGCAGAGCTATGTGTGAGCCAGCACTGGGGGTACGGAAAAAGAAAGCGCATTTCAGTGATTCCTCAACTTCTGCACTGCCAAAATATCAGTCTCAAGAAGGCTGTCAAGAGCAGATCCTCCATCACATTATCCCTATTTGTTCTGTAAACCAAATAAAAAGGGCATGCTGGACATTCAGGGCAAAAAGTCCCTCTCATCATTCAAGTCAGTGAAAAATGCTCAAAAAAGGCAAGGAATTAATGTGTGGGGGGGTGAGATGGGTGAGGAGAAGGGAAGCTGCTAGAGCTGTCGTTTAGGGGATTTCCTCGAGCAGTGGACAACTCATCCAGATCTCTGCAATGTCTGGTATGTAGTCCATCTGCTGCAAACTGCAGTTACTTTGAAGACCCGAACACAGGGGAACAATCAGTACCACCATGCACTAGTACCACCATGGCACTATACCTGCTGCTAATGAACACCACAGAGTACTTATTTAGCATTCAGACCACCATATTATCCTGGGTTCATTGGCTCTCCATCCCAGTGAGGTGTCAACGTGGCAAGAAACAAGTGCAACAAAGACCTTCCTTTTCAGCTTGGAAGGCAGTGATGACCATTTTGTTAGTTGCTCCTCCCTTCCTGCCAGGAGATGGGCTGTTCAGGGTTATTGCTGGCAATTGCCCAGCAAGTGACCGAGGTGAAGACCCCACCAGGCTCAGGGATATTAAAAGAGAAGGGATGGGGAAGCTGATCTGGATAGTCACAGCAGCAGCAGCACACCTGGCTGCCTTCACCTCCCTGCTCACTGCCGGGGACTCCTGGGCCTCCGTACAACTGTCTTGCCTTCAGCAAGCACCAAAGAAGATGTCAGGTTTTTTTAATACTCCAGGCTGAAGAAATGGACTCTATCATACAGGGTTTGCCAAGACTTAAAGCAGTGACATCTGTCAGCAGTCCTTGACCACCGCTGCATCTGGCTGCCTCGCAGTGCAACGGGAGCCACCAACCGGGAGCAAGCAGCCATGCTCAGCTGGACCTGGGAAGTCCTAGCATCGGCCACTGAGATTAAACCACAGGGGTTCATTCATCCCTTGGTGAGGCCTTGTCTGGCTGTGTGTGTATACGATGTAAGGGGTTACAGTATGGACATGGCCACAGCCTGGCTGTGTCTACCCTGTGCATTGTCAGAGGATGCTCTGATGTGGATAGAGCATTACTCACCACCTTTGTACCATCCGCAGCCTATCCAAAATCTCTGTACCCCTGGTGCCTCGTGGCAGCTGTTAGGCTGGCTGACATATACTGCGAGCTTGTCTCTAGAATCACATTTTCATACATATCTGGCCTGGGCGCCCGTGGCAGGCTAAGCACGCATATCTGCACCCATCCCTGTTCATGAAGTTCCCTCGTCTCCTTTTTCCCTCTCTGTGCCCTCCCACAGAGACACACCATATGCTTTTCTGACTGACCTTTGGAAAGGCGCTCAGCAAAAATAAATTAAAACCTCCCTCCTCAATGGGAAGGCAGCGTCAGGATCCTGCAGCAGCCAACTTTTCCAGGTAAGGCATGTTTTTGCAAGCAGGCAGAGAGGTGAGGCTGTGTTGGCATTTGCCCTTTGTGCCCGGGGTGTGTGATGGGCACCGAGCCCCTCCAGACACATCCCGTCAGGAAGGCAGACATGGCAGCAGAGGCTGGCGGAGGCTCCCCATCAGGCAGGGAAGAGGTTAACCACGGATCAGGGCAGAAGAGGCCACTGGGCAAAAGACATTGCTGTCTCACGTCTGGATGTTTTAGCATAGAGCTGTCGTGAAGCCTCGCAGAGCTGAGGGGTCCCTCAGTGGTTCCTATGGCTTTAAAGTGCCCAGGATGATTTAGTGGAGGGGAGGGATTCCTGATCAGAGAAGTGCCTTTTACTCTTCTTTTTTTTTCTTTTTTTTTTTTTTAAACATGTCACTGATCAAAGCGGTGCCAGGGAGGCTAGGAAGAGCAGGATCCTAATGGATCAGCTGTGTAAAACATGTCAGCAGACAAGCCCCAGTTCTCAATGTGTTTCTCAGAGAACAGCTCACAGATTAGAAAGAAAACACACACACACACACACACACATGCACGAACCCTCCTGCTGACCTTGTGTCAAGGAGTTAAGTGTTATTTAGAAGTGATTGCAATCAGCTTTTTTTTTTTTGCTTTTCTTTCTCATAAAACCCAAAAAATATGTTTCCCAAATATCCAACAATAATTCAAGAAGCGATGGAAAGATTTATACAAGTTAGACAATGACTTATTTGAGGCAAACTAAAAACATTTGGTAGAAAAGGGCAGTGGACTCTATTGTTACCCAAGTGAATCATACCCCCCACTTACAGACAGGCTTCTCTCCCCACTACCCTTACAGCCATGACATATCTGGATGTACATGACCCTGCCACTGTTTCATTTTGGACAACTTTTGGCAAGGTGTGGAAAAAATATTTCATATTTTCTTTAATAGGCAACCCATTAAAAGCGCAACCTCTTGTTTTAGAGGGGGAAAAGAAAACAGGAAAACAGGAAAATTATGTTAACCGGAGACAGGAAGAAGTACTTTTTAATTAGTGGGGCAGTAAGAAAAGTAACAATTAGATATATACACACATGAAAGGTGGTTTTACATAAATGCTGATAAAGATGGTGTAAGATTGCCCTGACAGTGCTTGCTAATACCTTGTTTAAAATAAGCTGCAGAGTTCTGCAGGAATTGTCATTGTTGCATGGAAAAACTAGCCTCTAATTCTGTAAGACTTTCCCTTGTAACCTGAATGGAAAGGACGTGTGCGTCAGCTAGGTGGGCAGGGTGAACCAGAAATGCCCACTGCACTCAGAACATCTCTTTGTTGGTTTGGCCCGTTGCACTCACCCCATTGTGAATCATGGGTCCAAACTAGGCTGAATCCAGTAGGCTTGTGAACAGCGCAACAGGACAACCTGCGTAGATGGTAAGCTTGGGAGGATGGACAGAGTTTCAGATCACCTTCAGCAATATGGGTGGTTTTCTTGTTCTCACAGGTCCTCCTTTCCAGTGCCTAAGTGATGTGGTGGCAATGAAAAGCAAAGTCTCCTCCTCAGCCACTGCAAAGGTATGAAAGCAAAAGCTCTTCTCCTGCTTCAGGAGATCGTGTCGTGCTACACCACGAGGCAGGGATAAGAAGGTGAATTGAATAGAATAGTTCAGTTGGAAGGGACCTACAACCATCATCTAGTCCAACTGCCTGACCACTTCAGGGCTGACCAAAAATTAAAGCATATTATGGGCATTATCTTTTCAGAGAGAAAGCATTGTACAAATGAGAGTCTTTAACCACCAGCTTCCCCCTTCCTCCTTTGCGGAAGATTTATCCCACAGACCAACACCACAAAATTTGCCACCTTTAGGAACCCGCCCAGGGCATTTTAGCTGCTTTAAAATCCCCTTAACCATGTGCCTGTTGTATCATCCTGACCATAACTAGAGCTGTGGAACAAAGCTAAGGTTTTCTGCCAGCCAGCAAATATGAAGAGGTAGTTATTTGATAAAGTAGCTGAAAACCCAGGGTTACATAAACAAAGAAAGAGTTCACTTCACACAAACATCAGCATTTCCACTAGAATAAATCTGTAATGCTAGCTTTCATCTCAGGCTGGGCAAAAAAAAATCCAAACCAAAACAGCCTGTAGAAATATACACTGATATGTAATTATTTGCTTCATATTTTGTACACATTAAGTATGGCAAGATTTCTTATGAGGTGTATATTGATTTATGGTTACATCTTTCAGTGTATCTTGTATCTGCATACAGTTTATAGGTTTCTTTTTTTACAGCTTTCCTGTAATTTAGTATATTTTGATGAGTTATGAACCCAGTTTTATCTGAAGAATGTTCTCCAAGGAGCACGAGAGGCAAATATCCTCCTCTGCCCAGCCGGACTGGGTGCAGCGGCCAGGGACGGCCACACCAGGCGGCCACGTGGCAGACACCGGCTCTTGGGGATGGAGGGGACAGCCGTGGGGGCTGCTCAGGTGCTGGGCTGTCCCGGGCTTTCTCTCCAGATTGTGTTATTTCATGGTGGCTGCAGGTTCGGAGCCGGCGTCCCATGCTTCCGTGGTGCCCCGTGGTGAAACATCCCATCCGTCCTGCTCTCAGGGGAGTGGGGACAGAGAGAGTGAGTGGCCGCTTCACTACGGTCACTCCTCCCTGCCAGTCTGCTTCAGTCACCCGCCGCAAAGATGAAGTCGTGTTGGAGGGTTTTCTGCATCAGGGTGGGACTATGGTACATTGAGGAAGGCGGAGAGGAGAGGAGAGGAGAGGAGAGGAGAGGAGAGGAGAGGAGAGGAGAGGAGAGGAGAGGAGAGGAGAGGAGAGGAGAGGAGAGGAGAGGAGAGGAGAGGAGAGGAGAGGAGAGGAGAGGAGAGGAGAGGAGAGGAGAGGAGGGAGGGCAGAGCTCTGTGGAGGAGAAATGTCTCCTCCGGAGCTTCAGGTTTCAGCAGTGAGGCCTCAGCTGCAATGCGAGGGTCTGTATCCCTGAGCAAATGCCGCAGACGGTGATGGCTGACGCATCTCTGTGTGCCAGTGCCTCTTTGGGGGACAGCTGTGGCCCCACTGCGGGGAGGGACAGCAAGGCGGCAGCTAGCCAGTCACCAGGTGACTGGGCCAGCCTCCAGAAGGGATTTGAGGTGACAGGTTGGCAAAGTCTTGGGAAGCTTGAGCAGCAGCGTTGGGGAGAGAAGGCAGCTCGGCCAACAGGCTCATGCTTTGGTCTTTTGGGTCTTTTGGCAAGTTTGATCTTTTGGAAAGTCTGAATGTGGAGCCAAGCAACGGGGACTACCTGCGGTTCAAGGCAGTGATCTATCAGATCTCTCTGCTCCACTGTTGGGTATTTGGGCCTCCTGCTGAAAAGGACATTAAATCCTATGAAAATGGTATTTTTTATCCTACGGAAGAGATTTTCCCATCATTCAGATAATCTACTTTCAGCGTGATAATTGATACTGTATGCTATGCGTGAACAACATTGTACTCTAACAATAACTGGAGACCAATTCCCCAACCACAAATCTCTAATTAAAACGCAGCTTTATCACCATAGGAAAAATGTTGACTATAAGTGGCCACCATGAACAAACAAGGAGAAGACAGATGCTCCCCATTTCATCTCTCTCCAGTCCTGTTTATGCTTTAACCATTTTGCCACTTGACCTTCAACCTCTGAATAACAATGCTAACCTCAGTATTTCCTACTTAGCTAAAAATAAAGCTACACGCCTTTCTAGTCCATATGATATTAACGATTGCTTTATGCATTCAGATAAAGCATTTGCTTGCTCAAAGCATGTTTGCCAAAAACCTCTTCCATTTATCAAGAGGCTAGGTGGATCCATTGCTCCAAAGAAAGGTGACATGATGGCCCTTCTTCCAAGTAGGAGCTAGCAATGGGCAAGTCCCCAAAGGCCTGTGAGTTCGGTTTGGTGAAGATGATGAGAGGAAAGCCTGGATGAGGAGCTGGGTTTCTCTTTGGCCTCTGGAGATGGCACAATTAGCTCGGGAGGCTCAGGCCATGGTGATGAAGACACTGCTCCTGGAAGGGGCTGGCAGCAGTCCCCTGCCTCTGGGAACTGGCCTTTCCTTTCTGAGGCGACCGCACTGATTGCAGCAGAGGCAGTGGTGATTTACAGCAGCCTGTGTGAGAAGAGAACAAGGATATGCATCTGCAAATAAACGCTAATGAGATGTTAAGATTAAGAAAAGCCAGGAAATTCCAGAAGTTGGGGCTGCTACGGCATCATTAGTTCTCCTGCAGCATAGTGCGTATCCGGCAGGGAGGAAGCCTAGGGGGGCTCCCAGCCAGCCTAGTGCCACTGCGCAAGAGGCAGGCTGTATATGTGATCGATTGCTTCCCTGCAAGTGAAGGAATTACCCTTGCACTGGGCAAAATGACACCTCTGATGGGACGGAGCTGGGCCGGGGAAGCGGAGGTTGTGCATCACCCCAGAGGCAATGCCAGGAAGTCGTATGACTGGCGGTGACAGGAGGATGCGGTAAACCGTAATCGAAATCTTGCTGGTTATGATCCCTATCATTGCAAAATTGCATCAGCAACCGAATTATCATTGCTTTCAGCATGCGATCCCTTGGGGTGAGGGGTAAGAGGAAGGAGGAAGGCCTATCAGCCATCAGAGTGACCGCAGCAAAGAAAGAAAGTGCTGGCTGTGTGCCACGGTGGGCAGGGGTAGACAGGGCGTGCTCATTACTCAGACCGCTCAGTGGCATGGTTTTGGTGCAGGAGGGTGGTGAAAGTCTACTTGGGGCTGGAGGACTTGGCTTGTGGGGATGAGGCATGGAGACAAGTTGTGGCGATGGGCTGGGAGAAGAGCTCCCGTAATTCCTGGTCCCACGTCACGTGGCAGCAGGGAGGCCCTGGACGTGCCTGGGTGTCAGGGTTTACAGTCTGTCACTTTTTGTGACCTGTGCCAATCCGGTAAGCAAGCCTTTGGTTTCAGATCCCACCCAAATGCTCGATGGCAACTGCCTCAGCAAGGATGCTAATGTTCAGCCTTGGCCAATGGTCCCCTTGACGGATGGTGAGGCCCGCGCAAAGACACAGGTCTTTGCTCAGGATGTAACCTCCTTCTCCTCTGGTTCCACATAGTCTCTTAGAGAAGAAATATTGCATCCTACAAGACCTTCCCCTGACTTTCTGTTAACCTGTTACCCAGGCTTGGTTGAAGACCAACTTCACGTCCAAGAAGAGAAATAGCTCAGCAGCCAGAGGGTTGTCTGTTCTCCTCGGCAAAACACTGCATGGAAATATTTGACTTAACCTGACCCAGAAATTGAAAGAGCATCCTGAAAACAAAAGCTGGAACAAAAAATATGCAATCACATTGATGCGCTATTTTTCTCCCTGTACAGGAGAAATTGTTTGCATCCTGAGCTGTTGCTTTTTGGGTTGAGATAGTTTGTTTATATAGGTAAGGAAGGAGTATGTGCATGTAATAAAATTTCCCCCGCTTTCTTTTTTGTGGAAAAGCATAAATGGCAGCTGAAGGACATGTGTAGGAATATTTCTATTGGCAAAGATTACTGACATATTGCAGAGCTGGATATTTTACAATGTTTGTTCAAACCAGTTCAGCCCCTGGTGTGAACTGACTTCACTCCACTGACTGGGACAGGACTGCACCCCAGCTGGGGAAGTGTTACCTCCACTCAGGTTCAGAGCACCAGGGACAACTCTCAAAAAGAGCGTAGAAATAGCTGCTCTAAACTACCAAACACAATTCTCTGGGATATGCAGGCACCGCTCCTTCCTAAGCACTTCACCTGCAGCACACTGGAGAGTAAACTGCCTGTGAAAACGTCCTGGGCATTGGGTGCAGGGAACAAGGGGCATTTCAAAGGGGTTTTGTTAATAGCGCACAACTCCTGTATAGGTAAAATGATACTGATGCCTTTTTATTGATGTGGGAGTAAGCACAGGACGTGGTTTTAAGATGATCTGGCCTCCCAGTCCTAGTAAATGTTGTGGCAGTGCAGGAGAAGTCATAGAGACAGTGAGAGGCTGAAAGTGTGTCAAAATACCGTTCAGGCAAAGGTAACGGGATGCACAAAGAAAGAAGATCCAAACAGAGGCTAATTCAATATTGTAGCAGAAACCTGACAAGGTGTTTCTCTTAAGATATTAATAACCGAAGAAGAAGTATCTTAATAGGGTGGTCAAAGGAGATTGAAGCCAGTACAAATTATTCAAGCATTCATGATGAAATGCTGTTAGGAACAGGAAAGTTAATTAGTAGAGGCTGCAGTGAGGAGCTGTAGGGGAGACAATGCTTACAGACCCCTTTTCCCTGGGGTTTTGGGCTGGGTAGGAGCCCCCACATGAGGGACCAGGGACCAGCACATGCTTTCCAACTTCAATGTTCAGCTAAGTCTCTTGCAAGGCAGAGGACTCAGGTACCACAGCGATGGGTCTAGCAGGACCAGCCAGACTAGAGGAGAAGGGAACTTTGTGTGCCTAGAAATGCTGAGGAACAAGCCTTCAGACAGACCTTCACCCATCCATCCCCCACACCCGCCCCCCCCATCTGTCCCTGTTATTTGCGTCCAACAATGCGAAAAGGCTCTGTTTGGTTGTGGCTCAGCAGCTTACCACTACATTTAATAGCTGGTTTTGGTATGACGCCGTTCGCCTTATCTCTCCTCTCTCCTTTGACTCGGCCTTTGAACACTAATCCACCTTCTAGTGCGGCCTGCACCCCGCTTCTGCTTGATCTTTGTTTGCCATGAATGCATACAGCTCCAAGGATTTTAGAAGCAGTGTCTTTGCGGCTTGGGCCCACATCGTTGCAGCACTGAAGAGACCTGTGGATCTGATAGCTCCCTGGGTTTACCAATGAATGAGTCAGAGCTTTCCTTCCAAGAGCCAAGTTCTGCTCTTAAGCTTTGATTCAGACCCTTTTTCTTTTTTTTTTTTTTTTTTTGTTTTTTTGTATGTGTATTTATTTGCAAGGCAGTGCAGTACCTGAAAAGACTAGACAGTGTGAAAGTCTTTCCATGCATACCCCTCATACATATATGTATTTATACTCCCTTCCCTTGCACATGCACACACACACTGGAGCAGAGTCCAACAGCCCAGCCCTACCAGTGTTTAAAGCCACTTGGCCTCTTTTAAGCCTTTAAATAAAATTTGTTGTGTGCATGTGTGTGGTGTTTTTTTTTCGTTACCCCACTTCTTAGGAAGGAGAGCAAATGTTTCTGGAACTCCACTGCTGAATTGCTCGCATATTTGCTTGAGGAAAAAAATTATAAAAGATGTTTGGCATAGTTTTCATTCAAAAAGGAATCCAGTGCCAGATCCAAGCATTGAAAACAAATGTGTGGCTTAACTGTCGTTTACTCCAGGATCATGGGAACTGCTGCTTCATTTTCCCAATGTTCATATACTGCTCTCCCGCAGTATATGAAGCGCACTGACTTGACCAGCTTGGTGCAGCTTGAACATCACAGCTGTGCCTCCAGGTGACAGCCTGGGTGCTGATGTCAGCAGGACCACATCTCCACCGCCAGCCCTGCCGCAGAGCTGTCATGCACATCTCATGCCGGTGAGAAATCCTCCCCTTGCCTTTTGCTGTGTTGTGACCAGACAACGTGTATTTGTCCTAATAATGTGAAGTTTCGATGTGAAGAGCTCCCCTGGCTGATGACACTGATGGAGCATCATCCTGGGGCTGCAGGCATTCAGCTGGCAAGTCGTTCTCGGGGTGACATATGTGGTGGGAAACACTCGCCATCACCCAAATCCCCACCTTCCCACAGTGCACGGATGCTCTCACAGTGGGCCTGGGCTTTTCTGCCGTCACAGCCATCACCGAGCACCTCCTTGGTTAGAGAGGGGCACGCTGACCCTGGGCGGTACCCTCCTCCACACATTTCGTGGCAGAGGGAGGAGTTCACCCCAGATCGCACCAGAGGGGCAATGAAAGACAACTTCAGCACATCTGAAACTGGCATGAAGTGGCACCTTTCACCTACAAGCTGTGGCCAGGATCGGATCAAAGCTCAGATCCTCAGGGCTGGCCACATGGGAGGCATTGTGCCCTGGCCCCGCACCCCTGAGGCATCATCGGTTCCTGGGGTACGGTCACCGAGGCACCCGGCCGGGTGCACCCTGCGGCTCAGTGTCTGTCCGCTGCACTCAAATCAAAGAGAGTTGCTCTACATTTCACTGGCAGTTTTGCAAGAGGAGAATTCGGTCTGTGAGAAGTGTGTGTAGTCCTCTGGCAGCCGTCAGCTCTGCTGTAATGCCCGGCTTTTATTGACTTATGTGCAGCATTCAGCGAGGACCTGAGCTCTTATCCAGGGGCAGCAAAGCAGGAGCTAGATTTAGAGACGTGGTGATAAAATAGAAAATTATGTACAAAGTAAAAGGGTCAAACCCCTAATCTGAAGTGTTCAGTCAGTTTGCCATGCTGGGTGTTCCTCCCGGACAGGAGATAACCCTGTTTCCAAAGAGTTTGGGAGAAGACGTTCAGCAGAAAGGGAAAAAAAACTTAAAAAAAAAAAGAAAATCCCACAAAAACAAAAACAGAGTCAGCGACTCCAGAAAGCAGCTCTTAGTCTGTCTGTTCCAGTCTGAAATAAAGTCATCCCTCTTAATTCCCAGCGCATATTGTTCCTACCAAAGAGCAAAACCTTAGGAGGAAATCACATCAGTGAAGGGAACGCCAGCTCCTTTGTACTATTTTTCAACCCTGCCTTGGGAGCCAATAATCTGTCATCCCTTGAATAAACAAGCACCTTATCATATCACAAACATTTATTTAACCCTTTTCTCCTGAGCTTTTACCAGCCAAGCAAAGTGGCTGGGGGTGGGGGGGGAGCGGGTAGCCCTATCCCTAGACTGCTCTGGCAGAAAGGACAAATTTCCTGTGTATTACACCCAATCTGTAAAGTGTCAAGCTGCCCTTCTTCAGTCTCCATGAAAAGCAACAGCTTGAATCCCAGCATTTCACATAGCACAATCAAATTTTCCTGTGTTCCCCCCCCCATCCCTCCCCTGGTACATTAATGCCTCCCTCCCTGGAGACAAACCCTCGATTCCATCTGAGGGTCCATCCAAATGGAGCCAGATTTAATTTCTTGGAGGGTGGGGGTGGGTAGGGGTGGCAAGGGAGATTGTTTACATTTCTTCTTTTAACAAGAGACTGTGATGAACAGAGCTTTTGATTCCAAGTTGCAGAGGGTGGGTTTTTTTTAGAGATATTCTTTGACTCTGACATCATCAGAAAATGGAATCAGCAAAGTATGTGCATTTCCTCAGCTCCCACAATATCCATTTTCTCTCAGTGGATGTTTCTTGTTTTTCTTTTCCAGTGTTGCTCCCACACAATGGGGCCAATTTTTGTTCAGGACAAAGAAAATATAAACAGAGCATGGATCTGGAATATGAGCAAGGCCTCCAAGCTTACAGAAATCTTCAGCCATGGGGAAGGGCTACATTATGTTTAGCGTCTGCCAATAAACCCTGGCTAATCAAGTGACGGCCAGTATCTCCAGTTGCTTTGCTGGTGCCTCCAGAAGGCTGCAAACGCTATGGCCAAGACTGGCGCTATGAATTAAATTCTTGATTTAGTCTCGGTGCAGGCCCTGAGCATTTGAAGTGCACACATTGCAGGTGAGGCCAGCTGACCTGAGTGAGTGGGCAGGCAAAGCCTTTTTTCCCCACCGTAGCAGACTACCATAAATACTGAGCTCACCAGCCAAAGTCCAGCCATTGGAGGAGAACAGCCCCACACCGAAGAGAGTCAGTTACTGGAAAGTCAAACTGGCCTTCCCGTGGGGCTTGGCCTGTTAGCCTCCTAGAAGCTTGTGATTTAGTATGCGACATTAAAAAAAATTACTCCACTCACCGACTCATCTTCTAGCTTAAAACAAAGATTAGTATCTAGTGTTCAGTCATGGAGTAAAGCCTGCTCTTCCAAACAGCTTGGGAAGTCCATTCTTTCAAAGGCAGTTATTATTTTAGGCAAATTAGCTATATTTGCTGCTTGTGGGTAAACCACAACATGTAAAAGTGTCCCCTCACGCAGCTCCACAAGCTGCTTGCTCATGATGGCCTGGACATCAGCCAGCCTGGGATGGCCAGTCCCTGGAAGAGAGAGGCATCTCACTGGGAGCTGCCAGAGCCAAGCACTGCCATGTGCACCCCCAGGGCAGAGGCAGGTCCCCCCAGGCATTCAGGGCATCTGCATTTTCACAGGAGAGTTTTCATGACAGCAAGTCACCCAGGTCTGCATAAAACATGGCACTAAGCTGTGACAAGCTGATTTACGCTACAAGAATTGATTTATGATGGGTGATATAAACCAACTGCAAGAAGGGCCTTGTATCTCCAGGTTCACTGACTGCAGCTCAGAAGCTGCTGGGAAATGCCCTGTGAAACATTTATCCGGATAAAATAATTTTCAGCCATCAACAGATGAACGTCATTGACATCCTCTGAATCCATGGCTTGACAGACCTTGTACTGAGCAGCAGAGACACAAGTTGTCTTGTTAAAAGACTGAAGTCTACAGACAAACCCTGCCCCCACTGAAATGGCTAGGACTTTGGTTCCATTGGTCTACTCCAGGTCTTCTCTTTGGTCTAACACCCTTGTCTGCTGACATCAACAGGTTGGGATGAGAACTGACCCAGGGGAAAAGGAATAAATATAATTGATCAACAACTCAACTTCTAAAGCCTGTTTGTATTAACAATATTAAAACAGTGTCTTTTAGCTCTTTCCCATTGCCTTATGACTAGCATGAGAATGAAATATTTGCAAGTTTTCAATTTGCCTGAAAATTTTTGATTCGGATGTTTCCACTTACTAGCAAAATGAATACCCTTGCAGTCAGTCAAGACCCAGAGGAGCCCTTAAGTGCAGAACAGGGCAAACAAAAGCCTTGCTTGGATGAGGCTGGGTGACTGCCCACGGGATGGATCCAGAGGCTCCAGGACTGTGCTCCATGATGATAGCATCATGGCAGCATTTACGTCCATCATCACTTTTAAGTCAGCTGGCCTGAGTATGTGACTGGCAAATGCAAACATGGAGAGGAATACTGAAAAAATATCCTGTGAGGTCACCAGATGACACCAAAAAGCAGTCCTAAGGAAAAGAAAGAAAGCAGGTTTAGGATGAAGTGAGGGTTTGGGCCTGGAGAAGAAATGGCAGACAGAAGTTGCTGGGTCGAGTCTATGAAAGCCGGGTTCTCCTTGCAAAATGCTGGCAAATTAAAGGAGGAATACGCTTTTTTCATAGGAAGCTGCTCAGCTCTCAAAACTCCAGGGTGGCTCATGATCACTAAACCCTGCAACAGAAATGGTCCCAGAGCCAAATTCATTCTTAGCAAAATGCAAAACAACTTAACCTTATACTCTTAGAAATAAAGTCAGCACTTATCAGAGGCTGAAAAGGCGCTTTGGCTTCTCGAAGTCTTTCCCCCACCTGCAGCAGGGAGAAGCCAGGGAAAAGGTTTTGATGTTAAAAGGAAGGCAGAGGGGAGTGCCTGGCTGGCAGGCTGCGGTTTTGCTTCGATTCTCACAGCCGTGCCTGCAGAGCCCCAGGATACACAGCATGGAGCTGGCTCCTTGTAACCAGGGGCAGAAAGGATAAATGGATTATTTTGGAGTGATATGTATGTAGAACTCATGCCACTGGAGAATGCAGCCAGACTATTTTTAATGTACTGCTTCATTTTGCACCTGCTACCATTACAAAGTTGTTTTTGTTTCCATTAGAGCCACTTGTCTTGAGGAGTTTATAACTCCTATGAAATGTGCAGTTCTGGGCTGGACCTTTGTCCTTAGTTCAGGAGCAAAGATTTTTATCACTTAAAAACAGAAGGTGGTTAGCATGGCGGCATTAAGAGCATATGAAGGGGCGTTTAGAATAATTTTACAGGGTTGTCATAATTGTAATTCCTGAAGGGCAGTTTAACATAGCCTCCTTTATTCATTCTGAAATGGAGCAACACAGGCTACAAGGACCTGTCCGTAAGGAGCTTGCAAAACCAAAATTGCATGAAGAGTCATTCTCAAGTACTTAATCAGTCACAATATTGCAATAAAATGATGAAATAATAAGAGATAAGAAACCTTGGCCCTTTTTCCCACTCCCACCATGCGGAGGGCCAAGTGGAGCTCAGCATCTCTTTGAGAGGTCGGAGACTGGTGCCTGGTGCGAAGCTGCGTTGCCTTAGATTGCACACTCCCAAATACCATCCCAGTGCAGTGCCAGGGATGGAACTCGCTTCAACAGCCTGCCGGAGCCCACGAGGGAAGCCAACATAGAAACACCATGTTGTTTGCTCGTTGCCCTCTGCCACCTTCTCTAGTGAACACCAAAACTATTTGGGTTAAATTGTGCTCATGTTGCAGTGTGATTCCACTGAGAATGACCGCGGGCACATCAAAGTCCCTAACACCTGGGTGTCTACAGCCTTTCATGGTATCTCACCTAGTCATGCCAAGGCCAGGGCTCTGCAAATGCTCCCCAATGCCGTGCCACACGTGCTCCCATGTTTGGACAACAGCTGTCTGAGCAGAGCCATGCTCTATCCATGAAGCAGAGACTGCACTAAGATGATTATTTGCAGGTGTTTTCTTCCTGCCATGGAAAGCCGGTGCCCTGACAGTCTGCTAAATGGCTTTGAGGCATGGTGTGCTTTGCTATGCTGGAAATGATCGGTCTGGGGGCAATGGCCAGTGCCCACAAGGCACCTGCAGTGTTGCAGAGCACCCATCAAGCCTGTTGGATGTCTGCACTTTTCAGGCTGGGGTCCCGGGAGGCCCTCTCAGCCTGACCCTTGGCAACGCTGTCTTGCTCAAGACCGTTTGCCTGGTTTTCTTTTCATGTTCGAGATCTTGTCTGGGTTGTTTTGCAGTCAGGGTAATAACGAGGAAGGTCTTATATATCACCTCCATTATTAATAGTCCATATGAAGTCTCCCCGTCCCACACATTCTTGTTTAAAACTGGGAACCTGGGCAAGCGTGACACGGGGTAGCTGTTGGGAGTGGCTGCTCAGCCCTGCACCGGTACTGATCGCCTTCAGGGGGGAATTGCACCCTGGGTTCTCATGAAAACAAGGTCTGGGGGTGATTTTTGCCCTGTGCAGCCCAGGAGAAGTCAGAAATAATGGTGCAAAACCTCAGTGCCAAATATATTCAAGGCGACTGGCCCTGTGTCTTCATAAATCAAGCCAAATCCCTAAATCCAAAGGATTCTGAATTCAAGTCACGGGTTTGGGTCCTTTATCTATATTGATTTGGACAATAAAAATGCATTATTTCCCCCCTGAATATTAATTCAATTAATTCAGACTCCTAGACCTAATTTCTTTCGATAGCCCTTGCATGCTCTCTCCTTGGCTTTCTGCAAATTCCTGACCAGTGACTTTGCCAGCAGTCATCTTGCATGGACCAGAAGCGCAAGTGCTCAACCATCTAATTGCAACAATTCCTGTCAGGAAATCACAATTAATTACGCGGGCAATTGCAAGTTTGCACACATTTGGAGTTTGCAGACATTTCATCCAAAACCTGTTAACCTAACGAGATGTCACGGACGCCAGCCAAGGGGGGCTGCAGGCTCTGCTCCTGCTGTATCCTAGTAAGGGAATCCTCACACTGCAGCAGTCCCACTGGGAGGATCAGACTCAGGCCACTGAGTCCTTCTTATCACGGCTGCCTGCCAAGTTCTTCTTAGGAATAAGTGTCACTTTGTGGTACCTCCTTCCCAATAAAATAATAATTTGGCAGTGCCTGAGATGATGATAGTAAATCAGTGTAAGACAGCAGAGGTTACGGATAAATTCAACCTATTTATCAAGCCACGTCACTTAGCTATGTTAGCTGTGAGCAGATGTAGGCTACTGTACTCTTAAAGTAGTTTGCTTCAGAGAATGAAGTAGGTAATGTTGTCAGGAAAGCAGGGAAACATGACCTCTCTTCATCCCAGGAGGGAATTACTGGGGGCTGACCTGCCTCTGTTACGTTAGCATTGCACGCGGGGCTGAACCACAGCCACCGTGCCTTATGTACCAGTGTGACCATTGCCTGGACCAGCTACGGCCCGTGGGAGAAAAAGCAGGCATCCTCCCCACTCTTTGTAGTACAACAACGCATTTTGCACCCCCGTGACATGATCTGTTGCCCTGCACCCTGAGGCATTTTGAGCCTTTCAGAGTTTCAGGGACAAGTCAGTATGGAGGCCAGACAGTCCTGCCCGCAGGCTGGCCCAGAAGTGGCCCGCAGGTTCGCACTAGCAGCTGTTTTCTCTGTTGTGCTACCAAAGGACTGCAAGGATGAGTGTCCTCAAAGGTCATGATCTCCATCTCCTTTTGGTCCTGCAGTGACATCCACCTGACTGCTACTGAACCCTTATCCCCACTATGGGATCACGGCACCGTGATGAGGATCCTATTAGAAGTAAAACCTACAGTCTAAATTATATGTGCAAATCACCCCCTCTGTATGGCTTTTACAGAGTAGGACAGCAAGATTTTCCTTGAACTTGGGATTACAATTTTAATACATGTCCTCCTCTTCAACTTATATCTTTCTTTCACTTCTCCTTGCATTTTCCCACTGTATTCCAGTGCTTTTCAAAGGCGGAACAAGCAGGTTATCTTAAGAACAGACCACAGACTTGAAATCTGCCCCCTGTTTTTATAAAAAAGAAACGTTTTTCAGGAGGATAATCATATTCGGAAATGATGTGACTAAATGTTATCAGGTTGTCATGGTGATTGCAGTCTTTTAAAAAATGTCTGTATTGTAGTTCACTAATGAGCAATATATTAACTAAACCAAACACTATTTGTCTTTTCAAGTATTATTCATATGCACTACTGAATTAAATCTTTTTTTTTTTTCTGCTATTGGAATACTGTTCTTTGTCTTATAAACACTGGAACTGAATTCAGGCAATAAACAAGAGCAGAGATAACTTCATCACCTTTGCTATATTTCACACCACTGTGTCAAGCTGAGCCTCACATTAACCAGTCTGGAGTAGCAGATACTGAGCATCACATTGCCAGCAAAATTACTCACATAAGGTAGAACTTCAGATCTTTAGTTTCTGGCACTTGAAATTTTGTCGGTCTCAATTTCAGTGTAATTCCCACCACATATCTCACTGGTGTTAGGGTTTACATTTGCATGACATGCAGAAGACAAGCTGGAATGCTGAAGCAATGCATGATTTGGGCTGGTTCTAAGTTCGATCCACTCCTATTGGCTCAAACCTTTAAAATTCATCTTCCAAGTCCCCTAGACCTCATGTGGCCCGAGAGAGCTTTCCTTCTCCTAAATGGGCGTGGAAATAGTAGAGGTGAATGTACCTTTTAGCACTCATGTACACGTCAAGACATGGTCTGCCTTCAGAAACCCTTTGAACTTTGGAGTTCTTCCCAGCAGCTCCCCTAAAACATATCCCAGCATGAATCTACCACAACCCAAGAGGACACCGGGGTTTTGGAAGGGCAGTGAGGTCACACCAGAGTGGAGAATATGAAGATACCCTAAGAGGGACAGTGAAAACCTTTGACAGTCTGGAGGTCTTTTGAACATGAAACTGTGCCATCCCAGGTTCAGGCTTGATCAGGACCTTCACTACCCTCAGAGAACTCTCCAAACCCTGCACTGAGAGTGGAAGTAGCTCCAAATGATGCAGAGGATAAGACAGAGCTGGGCCCTGTCCAGATGGACATCAGCCAGAAATCACACTTTTGCAAAATAATTTCCGGTGGTACTCTTACTTTTTTGAAATGAAAACTGTGTTTATATTCCTGATTTTTTTGACACAAGCTGAGATGAAAATCCCAGCTCCTTCAGTCTTCCCTGGAGCCTGTTCCTGCCCAAGTTCTGCAGGAAATACGTGATTTTGACTACATCTCCTTGCAAAGCAAGTTTGTCGGTCAGGGATGAGAGAGCTGAAAACACACCATTCAGATGTTTCATGCTCTGTGGGGAAGAGATATTATTGTGTACACTCAGTCCTTATATTACATGCTCTTCCTCTGCAGTTCACACTAAGGTCCCATTGACATCCCACTAGTTTTTCAAGCCTGCTAGAGGAAGACTGCATTGACTGGAACATAATGACCAGCAATTGAATTAGTTAAGTCTTCCCAGGCGTTTTGCAACTTTTGTTTATAGAGTTGTTTAATATCATGACTCATTCACTTTATTTTTGTTCAGTGAGTAATATTTGGTGCTTACATGTGTTTTCTTTTTGTAACATGCACAGCTTTGTAACATGTCTTTTGAACACAGAATCTCCCCTGTTTCAACTTTGCTCTATTTAGAATTTAAACACATAAACCCTGCTATCAAAAACTCATCTTTAATTATGCCTAACTACTCTGAACATAGGTTTTGTGTGTCAAACTGTAGTCCTGGCTCTCCTCCTCCCCACTACATTTCCCCTCCTTCCCCACACTATTGCAAGGCTATATTTAGTTGGAGATTTAGGTTGATCTGCAATTCCCACTGCAAATTCCTTTCCATCAGCAACTACAGCCAGAAGGTCTGAATAAGGGAAAGGTTTGCACCTCAGGAGGCTTCCTGTTTCCCTGGATTTTCAGGTTTGCTACTGTTTGTAGAGCAAGGCTGGTACTAGACTCTGCAGACTAAGTGGCTGCTAACTCATCCCTATTCTGGCACTGGCATCAGACTCGGGTGCAAAACATTGTCTGGTTGATGGCCCTTTCAGAAATACAGGCAGCGAAAGCAAGGAAAGCATGTCTGATCCTGAAATATTTCCAGAGCAAAGTGTCAGAGAGGATAATGCTGACAGGACTGGCAATCTCTCCAAGAAGGAGAATGAAACAGAGGAGAGCAGTCTGTAAATCACTGCGGAGGAAATCACAGCGCAGGGAGAGCTCTGCGTGTAGAGGACTGAAACACTCAGCCCTGCTTCAAATGCAGACGGGGAAAACAGAAAGAAAAACATTATATACTCCTGCTAGGTTTTCTCTAAGCTGTTCAATAGTCCTTTTTCCATAATGCTTGCCCTCCTGCCCTTGGTGATGCCCTACCCTGCAAGCTCCCTCTCCCTTGGCTTTAACCTAAAGTAAAAAGAAGCAGTGAGATGCAGCCTTCACTTCTTCCAGGACCCGCACTGCAGAACCGATGTGCTGCCTCTTCCCAAAAAGCAGCCCAGTCTGGGATAAGAGCCTTGCTTGGGGGCTTTGGAGACCCGGGTTCAACCACCTCCTAAACACAAACATCCTGGGCAGAGCCTGCCACCTGTAAAATGCACGCCTTTTGTTCACCTACCTCCTAGGCATGTTGAGAGGATAAATATTTTAAAGCCCACGAGATGCTCTAATATTATGGTCTTGGGAAGCATGTAGTACTGGAGATTAGTTGGGTTTGCTACCTTATTCCTCTCCAGACTCTAAGATTTCCATTTTGCTAACTATTTCTCTACAATTCATGTTTTTACCCGCTGTTGAACTGTCAAAAAATAACCAGTCTGGATACTTTCAGTTTCAGCTGCATTTTAACACTTCAACATTTCTTAAAATGAAGCCAAACACTTGCCTACCTAGTTCGCATGATGTCAGTGTATGTGTAAAATGAACACGATAGAGAGTGTTGTATGGAGTATATCCAACAGCTGATTTTTTTGTCATCAAGAGAAACAAGATGACTGTATAACAAAGGTATCCCTAGAAGAATAACCAAGGCTGAGATGCAGCGAAAAGATTAGCTGCACTTGTTTGCCTGCAAAACCTTGCTTTGTGGTATTACATTCTTGTCAGTAATTGTGATAACGACTCTAAGCCTGAACAAAAGCCAGATGATGTTGATGAAGTCTTTCATGGAATTCAGTAGGCTCAGGAACATGTTCTACACTTATAGTTGTTTTTTTCCCTTGCTTAACATCTGTAGGCCTTGAGACCAAACTTCTCAGGTGTTTATCACAGGAAGCCAAATTTTCTATGGATGTCCCCAAAGGGTTCACTTTGCATAGGCCCAAGCATGAAGGGCCCTTTGAAATGATGACTCCAAGTGTCAAACCTATCTTTTATTTTCACAGCGTGTGCTGACTAAACAGGGCTGCCACTGGCTTCCGTCTGTCTCCATATTTTCTGCTTTCTGTCTCAGCCCTTCTGCTGCCTCTTGTCATTTTCCTATCTTGGGTCACCTGAAGTTGTATAATCTATCGTTTATACCTCAACGTTGTGGAGTGGTGTTGCCAACAGAGATATGTATGCACACAACATGCTTTTGCTGCCACATTCATTATACTAAACAAACAGTTTTGCTAGAGATCTTCTGTTTATAATTATATACTTCCAAATACCAAACAATATTTTGTCAAATGTCTCTTAATTGCAACGAGTATAGCTAATTGCCTTTGCTCTTGTTCTTGCCCCAAACTTCCTGCATTAGCAGAATGTATTTATAGTGGCTACATCATGAGTGCACTGTGCTAATTAAAATGTTGGATGTGTTTCAGTTATTGTTTATGCTTTACTATTTCTTCTTTCTTTATAAATTAGAGACTCTGGAAAGTGTTGGGGGTTCAGCCTGATGCAGTTATGGTGACTTCCTAATGTTTGTTTCTCTTTTTATTACGTCTATATCTGCTGTTCAGGTTAAAAGACCTAGTAGCAGTGACAGGCTCCTTCCAAAACGATGGAGCCAAATACTTTCAAACCATGGAGAAATTTGGTCCCGATTCAAACTTCACAGCTTGGACTTATCTCCATAATGAACTGAACCAACACCCAAGATACGAACAGCCTTGAACTTAGATCACAGATAAGGATGTCGTGTGCAAATTCTTCCCTTAAAGCTCAGACTCATGATCTTTTCAGAAAGGGGCTTTCCTAATTTTAGATGTTACTGCCTATCTCCTCTTTGCAAGTGCCTTTGGGTGGGAGGTTACCATGTCCTCAGCTGAGCCAAACGAACGGACTTGGTGAGCTAATCAGCTTCAGTGCAAAGTCAGCAAAGTCACTTTGAGCTGCTGCAGAAGGCGAATTGAGCCAAGCTGGTGGCTTTGCTCGGACGTGGTTTCCATTTGTGCGATCGGACCCTGCTGGGAAATGGTAACCTCCAGTGCAGGGGCAGAGGACAATGGCTTGTTTCTTTGACTGCTTTGGCTAGACCTGCAAGAACACCTCTGCCGCCGTCCCTCCGTGGTACTCAAAACCATGCCGTTGATTTACACCAAAGCAGAATTTTGTCCCGTCTGCGACTGACAGGGGACCGATTGACAAAGCCCAGTCTATTTGTATCCCTAAGTATATTTGCATGATTCCTTTGTGGATACTTTTTACATGAGTCAGTTTCTGCGAAAGGAAAAACACTGGTTTCACCACGAAAATACAAAGGTTTGTTTTCAGTACCGTAAAATGTCTCTCCAATTAATTATTTCTGAAGAGCTCAGACTTACAAATAAAGGGCCTAATAAGGAGCTGCCATAGCTGGCGTGTCCCCGCGACCACTCTTTATTTACGATAAAGCCAGCAGGATCAGGATTTGACCTGATGGCATGACTGCTAGCATTCCCGTAAGTTACAGTGGCAATTCCTCTTTCACATGTAACTTCGTTTTTCCCAAAGAAGCTTGTCTGGCATTTTATTTTTGTGTTTGGGCAGACTGACGTGTTGTCGCTGGCTTTGCGAGGAATGCCGAGGTGGACCAGACAGAACATCAGCTCTAGGGGAAAAAGAAATGGCCATTGCTGCAGCATAAGCCTCCTGCCTTTCGTCAGCTAATGTCCTACCTCTGGTAGAGAGGCATTTTTTCCCACCCACTTCGGCCTTGATGGAAACTAAAGGAAAACAAAACAGATTGGTATATACCTGGTCTGTAGATCATCGTGTCCTTCCCCTACTTAGCAAATGTTTCTTTAATTGGCTTAGTTAGCCCCCCTCACCTTTCAGCACTTCTGAAATGACTCTTTGAAGAGAGCCATGTACAGAGATTTAGTTGACATTTAGTGACACTAGGCTCTGCAGCCTCCAAAATATGACTGATGTCACTTGTTATGTTCCCTTGGGTCTCTGGGGACAAAGTCACTCTTACCCTGAAGCATGCATTGACAATCTCAAGATAACACTTCTTTGACAAGAGTCAGGGGCCCTGTTCCAGGGTCTAATGTAATCTCTAGAAAGTTTCCAATCTGGGCATTGTTTGTTATTTATGTTTCATATCTGGGGTTTGTGTTTGCCTTGCTGTGATTTTAGTATGAAAGCTGCTAATAAGAACAAAAATTCATACCTTTTTCTGCTGGATGGGGATGTGCTGGCAGGTCCATGCTCAGGTGGAAGAAACGTTGTTCAAGGTGAACAAACTCCGACAAACCCAGGAAAACAGTCACAACCTGTATTCTTATTCTGCAAACAAAGCCACCAGCACTGAGAAGACTGAGGATGAGGAGTGAATGAACCTGAATTTTACTCTAACTAAATCGATCTATTAAGCCCACCCTTTTTGAGTATCTACCCTTCACAGCAGGAGGAGGGGAGCTCATAAGCAGAGAGAGGTGCTCCTTGGTTTATTCCTTAGCCCCGCAGAGAGGGCTGGCTTTATTACTGCTTGATTTTGCCTTTATCCGTTACTTAATTTTGTTTTCTCTGCCCAGACCCAAATCAGTGGAGACGGGGGTGGGCGGGGTGCCGATGCTCACAGGGAAGCGGGCTCCTCGCCTCGGAAGACCTGTCCAGTGGCCCCCCTCGGGCTCGCCTCTTTGGGGGGCACCCGAAAGAGCCGAGGCTCGGAGGCGCTGGGGGCGCGGCGGGGCGCCCACCCGTGGCGCGGCGCCCGCGGGGCGAGGTGCGGCGGGCGCGGCCGGCACACGAGGGCGCTCGCCGCAGGGCGCAGCCCTCGCCCCGGCCGGCGTCGCCAGGCACCGCTCCCGCCCTGGCTGCTCCTCCGTTCTAAGGACGGCTCAAGAATTATTCTTAAAGAGGAGTGAAATAATCGTTTGTCTCTTGCAGACCAAAGGCTAAACCAACTGATAAAATTCAGCTGCTATCTGGGATAAGCGCAGCTGAAACTGCCAAAACAAGCCTGACCTCCCTTCCTGCGTGCGCGCACCGAAGGGTTCCACCAGGAACTCAGCGCTCGGCGGAGCCGGGCTGGCACGGGGGGAGAAGGAGGGGATGTGCAATGAGGAAACGGTGCTTCCACAACTAGCCCATCTTTACTGCTTTAGCGCACGCTTTTAACTGTTAATTTAATCATTGACGTGAATAATTTATCGGTGGCAGCCAGAACTGGAGGAGGGAACACTGGAGCAGTTTTTTTATTCTTTTTACCCTGTTCTACCTGCAGGTTTGTGACAGCCCTCCCCTGTCGCTCTCTCCCCTGGGCAGTGTCACAGCCTGAGTACTCCCCTGTGGAAGTAAGGCGTCGGGCTCTCGTTCAGAAGGATCAGTCAGTACCCTATAAGCACCGACCTCTTGCCAAAACACCAGAGAGCAGCCGGAGGTCACTGAGCAGAAACCTGAAATCCCTTCACTCAATATGAACTTCTTCAGACAAAGAAACTAATGGAGCAGCCTGGGATGGAGGGAGGGGCGTCGCATGAAAAGCAAGACATAGAACAAAGTGGCTCCCTGCCTCTACCAGAAGACAGAGTTAGGTTAAGATTGGTTCTGTATTGTAAGATTTGAAATTACCCTATTTTCTGACTCTTGGACAGAAGCCCAAGGTCTGCCTACGTCAGGTTCTCTGGGTAATCTGACGTAGCACTGACAGCTGAGGGCAAAGGCAGCGTTAAAAATCGTTCTTGTGCATGCTGCCCGAGGTGTTCAGGTGGGCTACTGCAAGGCAGGGTATTTGGGTCATTGCTGTGAAGGTACCACAATATCATCTTAACAGACATCCCTCCAGGTGAGCGTCAGTCATACTTGGGCATGGTAATAAATGCTTTCTATGTGAACGTGGAGTGTTAACACACACCTGCTCCTCATTCACCCCCCAGGAGATTTTTGGAAAGACAGGAACAGCTTGTTCCTGCGCCCTTGCTTTCCTTGAGCACTCTTCAGATCCAGACAGCAATGTGGGCTGCAGGCAAGAAGGAGATGCCTGTGCCCTACCATGTGCACAGGGTAAGGTCAATGTTTCCACAATATTTTGGGTCTAGAGCACATGGGCAGGCTATTGTACTGTTCATGGGATGGAGGTCTGGGCAGGTAACGATGGAGGATCTCAGCCCTCCCCTGCCACTGGAGATGGAAAAGTTGATTGCCACTGATTTACAGTGTCACATCAAGTGTGGAAAGTAAGGTGTGTGCATTGGATGACATGAACACAAAGGGAACTGGTGCAGTTTCATGCGCACTACGGTGTCTCCCCTGTTTACCCTTGAGTCACGAACCAGTGCCCAGTGTCCCTGTGTAATAAAAGGGGGCACACAAGCATGCAACAGTTTTCAGAACAGACTTGAGTGTGGACCTACACAAAGAGTGAAATGAAGTAAGAAGCAGGACTTGAGGGTGTGATGTGGTTTACTTGGGCAGAGATGGCCACCACCACCATCTTGAATTCCCAAGGCAGAAATCCTCCTGCAGACTAAGCCTGGTCAGCTGCTTGGGTAGGACATCCCTGTTTCCCACCCTGTGAACCAGAACTGGAGAGGGGAGGATGGCTAGTGTGAACGGATGCCCTGGCTGAGAATACAGAAATCACCAGCAATTTCCTAGAGGTTTTTGTAGGATGGTTTTTGCATGAAGGTGCCTTTGAGTCACCTGAAATGGAGCAAGACAAGGGACATAGGGGCATCACGGCATCTAAGGGATCCGGACATCTGCAGGGTTTGGCAGCAGCTGGGATGCAACAGAGGGTCTGTCAGGGCACCAAGGTATTGCCCATAGGTACTGAAGAGGCAGGTAGGTGTCTCAACACCTTTGCAGCTCTAGGCCTTAACTTCCCAAGTAAGGACTTTAATAATACTTCCATCACAGGAGCAGCTCATATCCACTTATGACAAGTCTGTGTGCCTATTATGACTTGCTTTTTGTGATTGTCCTGGCTATCCATTCCCTGTCAGTTCACAAGCACTAGTTTTGCATCGCCTTTCCTCCCAAAGCACCCAGGCTTGGCATCTGGAGCTGATACTGCACATGCATCTAACTGGCCATGGGTAGGTGAAAGTCCCTCTATTCTCTGTGTATATCAGACCTTTGGGTTCATAAGATGGGCAGAAAATTCAGGCAAAGAAAATTTAATAGTAGTTTGGAGAAAAAAGATTTCCCACTGCAAAAATAGACATTTTCACAAGGAATTCAGGGTTGCCTGTCCCAGAGATGAATGCATAAACTGTGAACATTCTTTCACTTGCCTATTGCCACGTCAAAGAGGCAGGAGGAATGAATTCCCAGTCTAGTTCAAGTTAAATTAAAATACATTCCAGTAAGGTGCCTCTGTGTGTATTTTTTACTCTTAAGTTGCAGTGTTCCCACTGCTACTGGAAAGATACTTCACTTATAAATAAACAGATTCCCAGCCTTGTTCCATTGCTTTCTATGGACACAACTTCCAGGGGGTTGCATTTCTGTCAGAAACACTCCTCTTACTACACTCCATGGTTGTTTCCTAAGAAATCTATTACTCATAGCATGTTGATCTTAGAAGGATTCTTCACATTTTCTGGTAAACACAGCACATCATTCTTGTATGATCCTAAAATTAATGTTTGTAAATTTTTGGGAGATAAACCAAGCTGTGATTGTTAGGTGCTGTCACGATGACAATCCATAATGTCAAAACACCGCCAATCTCTCATCATGTAAACAGGGAAACTATGCAATGGTATTGATGTAACGCTGTTTACTGATACTACCTTGATAGTTCCTGAAGGGATGCTTGAAAAATGCCTTTTAACGTTGGTTTTTAATGATGTGGGATGTGCCAGGATGGTTTATACCTAGGGCTGATGGGCTTTCTGTGTGCAAAGTTTACCATGCACCAAGAGGGATGTGCAGGCTCAGAAGTGAGGAGGGGCAGGACTCACTTCATACCTGAATGTTCAGCTGAGATTCGAGCAGTCAGCACAATCTGGGCTTAACAAGGACTCTGAAGTTGGCCCCATCGTGTTGGCCTAGTCTGAGATACTCAAGATCTGAGCAAGCAGTTGGAATTAGATGACCTCCAGCTCCTTGACAACCCCAAATTTATTGTGTAATTCTGTGAAGAGAAAGGAAAGGAGATGCAAGGCCTTCCTCAAATGGACATGGTGCTGAGGCAAGAGCTCTGTCTGCACGTACTTTCTACTTCAACATTTGACAGCATCAGTCTGGAAACTCCTACAAGTGGTCTGACATATGAAACTGAAGTAAGGAAGGGAAAAAGTAACCCCCATCCTTCAGAAGGGACTCTGCTTGTTGATCTTGTAAGCCATTTGTGCCTAAAGGCACCTTGTGATGAGAGGCAATGCTAGATGATGGCTGCACAGTGAATCAGTAGGCAGACGTGGTTTTGCAAAGGCTTGCAGTGCAAAGAGAGATGAAGCCAGCGAGTACAGTGACAAGACTAAATAATCTGCACTGAGGCATCAATTGCAAAAGAAGAATTAACACTGAAACAGGCCTTGGACAAGATGCAACTGTCACATTGTTCACAATGGACTGGAAACAGACCCACTGGAGAGCACCAAGGGACTTGGGGTTTAGGCTACCTGTTTCATAAACAATCTTACATGTATTAGATCTCAGTGTTTGTAAAACTGAGCATTGTTAAAAGCACTGCAAGGATGCTGTGGTTGGAGGGAACATCTTAGCTCTACACATGCAAATTGACTTCCAGAATGGGGAGTGAAGTCCTCTGGGGCAAGGTAAGCAGGTGTGTCATGACCTGTTCACACTCCGTCTTCAAACTGCCCAAATGCCTTAATACCTTTTCCAGAACGTCAGTCCTTTGAGTGCTACAAGTCCGTTACTTTCCAGCTTGAAGTTATTCCTGCTTAGATGAAACCCATGTGGTTTTGTGCCAGTGTTTTCCCTTTATTCCGAAAAGATTTTCTCCTTTCATGGTGCTTATCTCATGCATTTATATATAAATGTCTCCCCTCTCAGACTTTCTCCTGCTGGGCTAAGAAAGCTCTATCATTTTTCCTACAGAAGTGTTCTTTATTCCCTAATCACCCTCCTTGCCTTTCTTTGCCTTCCTTATTTTGAGTTCATCTTTCTGGCCCAGGAGAGTCAAAATATGTAGAAAGGATTTTTCATTGAGTCCTACAAATGCCACGTTCAATAACATTAATGCTTTACTATCTTGACTTGAAATATGTGCCCAGCTACAATCTAGAGGGGCAGTTGATACTTTCACATCTCCACCACAATCTCAATGCACAGTCAGCCCAGAAAAATGTACCAGTATGGGCACTACGGCTGCTCACATGCCCTTTGTCCTGATGCATAAATTTGATGCAGATCTGAGCCTTTTCAGGAATTCAGTTTTATCCTGGATGCAGCTTGGCATGTTTCAAAAGTTAGTAGAGGACAGGTGAATTTGGATCATTTTCCACCTCAGGGGAGATGAAAATAAATAGTCGTGATGCCTGGCAATGATTCTGATACAAAATCCAGACCCCTCTGAAAAGCCGTCTTCGTCAATAACTCTGTGAGTAGCATTTCCTCCCCTCACATAAGTGCCTGGCCAGGCCACCAGACCCTTCAAACAGCAAATTTTAACATCCAGTATCAAAGCATTGGTGCATCACCCCAGAAAAGCTGGTGAGGTAGATTCCATGTCGGGATGCACCCATTCACTGTGGGGTTTTTAAGGGCAAATGGTGGAGATGCCATGTACAGACTGACTGAAAATGACTCAGGGCTTCAGCACCCACCAGTACTGAAAGGTGAGGAAAGATGCGAAAGAGCATCTTAAACTGATTTAGGCTCTGTTAAGCAAAACCTGCTTGGAAGTGTTGACTACCTAGTGGAAAATTGCCTACACAAGTTGCAAAATTGCTCACATCCCCACACACTGAGGGTCCATAATCTGATGTCCAAAAGACTCTGTGGGACTAGAAGCATCATGCTACTGAACTTCTAAATACATAAAGCAGGATCTTTCATAGACTGGAGAATGAGAGATGATGCAGTGAGACTGATGGAAGATAGAAACTGGTCATTTCTGATCTCTGCAAGAGTAAGGCCCAGGAGCTGATTTCTGGGGCAGATGCATACTTTGTTTTCTCACGTCCATTAATTTTTAACCCATAATTTTCAGTCTGGAAAACTCTGAAGTAAAACTCATGAGACATCACTAAAACAGTCCCTTAGATGCTGCATTTAAAAGACAGCCCTTACATGCACTTTGAGGAAAATCATCAGTTTGGTGGACATCTGGTGCTGAAGATGCAGAAATCCTGCTTTCCTTTCTGTCCTCTCAGAGGAGGAGCATGAGAGCATCAGAGAAAGAAAGAGACGTGAGCAGAAGACCAGGAAGGCTTCAGTTCAGTAAACTTCTGAAACTACCTTCTAATGCAGGAAACTCACTGTTCATGGGCAGAATGAAAACACCAAAAATGTTGGAAGTGTCTTCTCCATTATCTCACCTGTTTGCTTTGTTCTCCGCCTTTTGGAATTACATATAAAGTTGCAGCAGTGAGTCCAGATAGCCAGTGTATGGCAAGAGGAAAAGGTGGTGAGTACTTCTGGGTACTGTTCCCTGCAGCAAGCAAATCCTTTCAGGTGTTAACTCTACACTGAATGGAGGACTGACCTGGATTTGTCCCACAGTCACTTTCTAAATATACAGTGTTGACAAGATTTTATTTTCAGTGTCTTATCTATGAGTAATTCATTTTCTGTGTCTTGGAAAAAGCATATTATTAATAGGCAACAATAGTGTGGGAGTGAATCATGGGGCACCAGACTAGAGCCAAGTTTGGTCTATCGGCAGACTAGTTTCTGCTCTAAGTTTCTGCTCTACCCCAACATAGTCATGTAGGCAGGGGTATCACCAAAAGAGCAATGCTGACAGCTAGCTAAGGGACACTGAAAGGTGCCAGCTGTAGAAGTGGTGAGGGTAGGCTTCAACAGGAGCCAGAGCTTGTGATACCCACTTGCTTTTCATTCTTGTTGCTGTCTGTAGCCTGGGTCCACTCCATGTCACTGCATTTTTGCTGGGCTTAGTGCAGTTGGGGTCAGGCCATGGGGTGGAGGATTAGACTGTAAAGCCTGGTGGAGCTAGGCTGTTTGAGAAAGGGCTAAGCCCAGCCCTAACACATCAAGCAGACTTGGGCTCTGTCCCTTGTAGACTTTGGAAGTTGGTGGCTTCTTAGCATAATCTTGAAGACCCAGTGTGCTGAGGGTGGTTGAATCTGCTGTTGAGAATGAGCTTAGAAACACACCAAGCTAACACAATGGACATTTTCCAGCAGTTTATTTTGTCAGGAACCAAAATTATAGCTGGTGTGAATCCACAAAACTCTGTATCCTCCAGAAGGGGAGGAGTTTCAATACGATATGAAGATACTTAGTTCTCCTAATGCATTTTTAATCATTAGAGATTAAAGTCTTGGCAAATGGACGACTGTTTGCCTGACAAACTACCAGGTCTGTGACATCAGCAGGACCAAGGATATTGAATGAACCGGTCTATCAAAACACATTTATTCAGTTATGAATAACATGCTATATATTACTTGGCAGACACCACGGAGGAGTGTCAGCTCTTGAGGAAAAGAAACCAATGAGCAAGAGTCAGTAGAGACCTCTATATGTGAGATAAGATGAATTCAGTCTCGGGAGCAAGAAGCAGAGCCAACCGGGAACCCAAGCAAGAGTTTAGGACTCAGTGGGGAATAACGCCATTAGGAGCAATGTATAAGAAATTTTACATCCAGAAAACTTTGGAAGGCCCCCAGCAAAGCAAGGGGGAGTCATCACATTTCAGATTCAGGATGGGAGCCTGAATCATGATCTAGTTTTAAACTTGAAGGGAAAGCAGTTGAACCAAGGAGGAATTTCAAATTTCCTTTTCACAGAATCACAAAATCACTAAGGTTGGAAAAGACCAGTAAGATCATCAAGTCCAACCATCAACTAACACCACCATGCCCATTAAACCATGTCCCATAATGTGTCATCCACACGTTCCTTAACCCGATGGTTAACTGAATGCTAAGCTCCAGAAGTCGTGAGAATTTTTCAGAATCTCTGATTTCTTTCGTTTGGGGTTTGTTTGTTTTTTAAGGACCTGGAAGCATAACTTCAGTTCATTCTAAGGCTCCAAAACCAAAAGACTAAATGAAAAGCTCATTATATTCTTCAAGTAAGTGTCATGACTGCAGAGTGGAACAGAGTTGGGAGCGTATGCCTCATGATATTTTTTGTCATTTAGAGCTGGCAGTCCTGACATTGAGACAGGAGTTGCAGGTGAATGAAAATTATCAAAGCTTTTCAAATGCACGCTAAAAAAAGACTGGGTGCATTTGAGTCATCAGGGAGCTAAATTTTTATGTCAGAAAAAAGAAGAGCTTGAGCCATCTGGGAATTTCAGATTTGGGGTCAGAGCTGCGTGAACCGTGGTGGTGTGTTGTTGGGAATTTCTAGCTCAGCAAACTGGCTGGAGCCTGAGGGGAGTATCGGGGCCAGCAGCAGAGAGGGCGTGAGGAGAGCGTGAGTCATCTGGGACTGCAGACAGGAGAGGGCAGCTGCCAAGTGAGTGGGTGCCCTTGGGGAGGTTTGCATTTTGCAGGTCTCCCACAGCTGAAGTCAGCGGTGCTTGGTACAAGCAAGAGCACTTTCCTCTGCCTGAATGTTAATATTTCCCAGACACACAATGGGAACTGCACAGAAAAGCTCCCCACGTTGCCAGCTATTAGGGCCTCATCCTGCAAACATTTATATGGAAGACACTATTTACTGAGGCCACTGGCATTAATAAAGCTCCTCCCTTGTCCACAGGAGGTGAGGTCTCCCAGCAAACTGCATTCATTCCTGGTGGACTCTACTGGCTTCATGGCCGTTTAAATCAGAGATAAACGTTCCCCCTCTCTTCTGTGCTCAAAAATGCTTGTGATCATCCGGAACAACTGCATCCATTAAACATGGCATAAGAAGCCTCTGCTTTGAATATTTTTCCCTTGTTTTCTATTTTAATACTTGATTATCTCTGCCTGGCCATCAGTGTGATAACAGTATACCAGTTTATTCAGTAAATATCTTTTCATCTTCCCGAAGAGCACTCATTATTTACGACTAGCAAGAAAACCTTTGCCTCCAATGGCAGAAGGAGAATGTCTCTTTGTTTAATTACCATGTATAGTTAGCTGCATGGTGATTGGGATAAAATAATGCACTTTCTATTCCCAGAAGAGTCTTCCTAAATGCCTTGGGAGGCGAGGGGGAGGCTGGCAGTTGAGTGTAATCTCAAGAAGCACACTGTAGTGGAATCCAGCACAAGGAGCCAGATGGCAAGTTTGTACTGAATAGCACTTTTTTTTTTAATAGCTGTGAAAGTTCTCTGTCTGCACATGGCTTTGCTGAATGACAGCAGAGAGCACTTTTAATTTATCTGGTGTTACACTTAGGTTATTCCTTCAGAAGGTTTCCCTTGTTTTTCACATAAGATCAGGGCCCAGTTTCAGTACCAAAGCCAATATTTAAATATCTGTGAGAGTTCAGAAAGCAAAGAGGGCAAAGGTGTGGGAGGAGAAATACTGAAAAGATAAAAATGATTTTAGGAGAGGGCTAACAGCAAGTTACACCCTGGCCTTGCTCTGTACAACCCTCTGAAAAGTGGCTCCATTCTGTAGCTCTCATGCAACGTCCATTGAGTGTGTTGGGAACTGCACACACATTTCCAAGGATGGGGATGAGAACCTGAGGTAGTTAATCAATTCCCATCTTGCTTTAAAATACAGTTGTAGTCATAAATGATGCGTAAAGAATGCTGCCATAGCAGTATATACACATGGGCTTTATGTTAGCTTGGTTCTGAGAGCTTCATCATAGTATTAGCTTCCACTTGAGATCTAAAATGTATTTTCCATCCATGGAATGATGATTGGACCCCAGATTTTGAGTTTTCTGACTTCAGGCAGACATACAAAGTCTCAAAAACCCCATGAATGAACATGGTCTGTGAAAGTCCAGTTCATCCAGAAATACCCCTTTGAGCATGTAGAATCACCTGAGGCAATAAATGGAAGACGAGACAAACCCTGCCTCTGTCTTCAGGCACCCACCTATGGGTAATGCTCTTCTGGGCAGAGGTGATGGCAGAATTTGCAAAGACCATGGAGAAAACACACAATTTGGGAAGCGTGGGGCAGTCCTGTGGGCTTTCACAATGTGCTATAAAGCAGTGAAAAAGAACTAGACTGAGACCTTCTAAGAATCAACAGATACATTAAATCTCCCCTGGAGTGGACATACGTGCCATGTACCCCTGGAAATTTGGCCTGCTGTGATAGCTGTGTATTGCTCTGAATGCTTCTGGTGCATATGGTGAGTTCCTCTGCCTGAAGTCAGACAGCCCATGCAGCTCCTCTGCTTTTGGCCACAAAAGCCTGGGCCAATTCTTTCAGTGGGGCAGAGCCCTGGGTTTTCTCTTGCTCACGTAACCTGAACTTGTCGTACAGGGTCCCAGTTATTTATCATTCTGCACTTTGCCCAGCCATTTCCGTCACTACAAAGCAAGTACAAAGTTGGTGGAAGACCTACCATACCCCAGTGGGAGTGTGAAGCACATTCTGGTTCAAATGGCTGCACATGGGAAATGAAGAAATGAGTCCGGCTTTGATAGCTGATGTGCTCAGAGACCTGGTAACAGAGGTGTGACTAAATCATGTTGCTTACCATGTGCCAAGCACGTTTATCAGTATCAACCACTAAGTCTGGGAGAATTCAGGAACTTCTGAAATACAGTTTTGGAGTTACAGCAGCTAAAACAAAATCCATGTGTCGCCTATTGTCTAACTCTGTGGTTTTTTATTCTGTCATTGAATACTGACTGCCCTGCTCTTACAAAAAAGGACACAAAAGACATGTCCTTATTCCATAGTTTCCACATATATAAAACTTTTCCACTTTATAAGTGTAAGGGCCATTAAAAACCTGCAAGCAAAGCTTTGCTTCATTGGTATGGTTGGCACTAAACCTATCACAATGGGCCCCAAATCAAACCTGTGATAAGCAGCCAAAAATAGGAAAAAGCATCTTCAGCTGTAGCATTGCTGCTAAGACAGCACTATAAAGTCTGTCTCATCTTAGATAGGGCTGCCTGGATCTATTTAAACAGTGGAATTCATCCTTTGCAAAAGGCTGCCTTCAAAATAGGACTTGTTGTGTCTTATCTGAGCCGCAGACGTTGCTTTGGCTTTCTGCATGGGGGTCAATCCTACAAAGTCATCGCCAGAACAGGCTGAAATGTTTTTGTATTGTTTTTGCAGACTAGTGCCTGAGAAGAATGGGAAGTAAAATATTTGTTTCTTCCAACATTTCAGGGTATTTTTTAATGACACACATCACTTTTCTTTTTTCTTTTCACTTTTTTCGGTTTCTGCATTTTTTGCACATTTTTGTTTCTCATCTTTACCACATTTCCCACGGGAACGTGGAGGAAAGAGTTAAATAAAAGGCAGATTTTACTTTCTGTGATGTTTCCAGCAGTCCTTTTCCTTATCTGAGTCAACATTTGCTTTTCCAGGATGATATTTCATTCTTCTAAGATGGGAGTAATTTTCCTTAAAAAAACCCCAAACTTTAACAACAACAACAGAAGAGATAATTGGATCAGCTCAGTGCAGCTACATGCAGCGATAGCCAGACCGATGGTGATGTAAAATAATCTTTTTCCTCTTCTAACTGTTTGAAGACTGCATATTCAAGTCATACTTCATTGACAATCAATAAACAGTTTTTTACTGCTGTCAGCACTACGGAGCCAATGCAGTGCTGAGAGAGGGAGTTGATAGCTGTACTGACTCAGCTACTCTTCAGGCAACACTCAATTAATTTCTGAGCCCAGAACCGTTCTATTACACTGAGAGATGAAATAAGGAACCCACTAACCTGCTTTCACAGATTTTCATCACGTTTTCAGGTTCCTTGTCAGGCATTTCCACTTCTGATGTACAAATAATCACAAGCTGAGCCCCATAACTTCTCTCGTCTGACACACAACCTTCCTGAAAGATGTCCAGCCTTGATTTGATGACGTCAAGCTTTGGAGCATTCACCATTTCCCAGAGTAAAGCGTTCCAGTGACTAATCACCTGTGCACTTGATAATTTGTTTCACTAGCTCAAGATGATTTTAAAGCACTTTTTTTTTTTTTTTCTGATTCCCCAGCCTAGCACAAAACCAAGACAAATTGTATGAAATAACCCATCTCTATCTGAAGGTGCATTTCTGAGGATCTTGACTTGAAAGGATCTTCTCTTGCACATCTGAAATTTTGCATTTGAGGCAGAATTTGTCATTTATAAATTGTCAGCTGCTTAGCTAGCTGATTACACCTACAGCTCAGGTCTAATTGCTTCTATTCTTGCTCAGAGGGACAAAAAATTGCATCAAGATAAGTACCCTAGGAAATGTTTAAATGATCCTAATGCATATGGTCAGAACTGCCCCACTTGCAGACAGAGATAATCTAGCTGTCATGGACTAATGAACTGTAACCTGGAATTCTGGTTGATCCTGTCACCCTTGGCCAAAATAATCCAAGGAGGGACGTGACGCATGTTGAAATCTTGTTTTGAGAACTGGACATTCGGATATCTTCCAGGACTGCTCTCAAGGTTGTATTGTACTCGCAATAAAATTGTTTGGGAGAATTTAGAAAAACTTAATGATGAAGGACTATTGCCTGGGCTCTGCTGTGAACAAAAATATCCTTACTGCAGAGGCATTTCATACCCTTTGCTAAGAATCCACTTAGACCTGGGCTTCACTGCTATAGTGTGAGACACCCTGTTGTTTTACATCTTACAGCCCTTTGACAGGGCTACTTTTTTGCTTAAAATTAAGTATACGCTTTTGTTTCATTTCCTTTTCCATTGTCTGTGTAATCGAATGCGGCAGATTTTAGTGTTTGTTTGCGTGAAAGTGTTTGGTTTTTTAAAGGAGCATTTTCCATTTATTTTAGTATTTCTTCCCCTGGGAAGCAACATTTGGAACCATCCAGGAAATAGTATTTTAACAAGCATTACGTTGCCGTCTTTGAGAGCACAGAGAGAAGCTGTTGCAGAAGGGAGAAAAAGTGGCTGCGATGCACCATCCTTTAGTGCAGTTTGTAACAACACCTACCCCGTCCTGTTGGTCCTCCCCTGAAAGATTAATTCTCATGTTTGTCTAAATGAAAACCCAGGGAACGATGAGTTCAAATCAAACAAACAGTCCTTAAAAGCACTAGAAGTCACTGAAAATGAGTGAAAACTGAGTTTAAGTCTAAATTCCCACCTGTCAGTTCTGGCACATGATACAGGGAAGCAGCGGTGTGCCGCATTTCCATCAGACGTCACTTTTTACCAGCTTGCCTTATGCGCGGGGGAGTTTGCGACTTAAGAGCTATGCCATGAAGCGGTGAGATGAGCTTTCCGTTTGGTAGGAAATGGCCCCAGAGCCAATTCTGGGGCATTTTCCTGCCTCCTGGGGCTGTAGGTTTGTTCTCCTGCCCTGACTACCTGCCATGTCAGGGAAGTTTAATGGGAGGAGACGTCATCTCAGAGTGCAGCTAGCATATGACATTTACCTGCTTTCCATGAAGGACTGAAAACACTTTAGCCAGCTGAAATATTAAAACAGCTTTAGATGTAAACAAAATAATTTTACAGGGAAAAAATTACAAGCCTGGGAGAGGAAGGGTGACCAATGAGCGGTGCTCCACGTGCTGGCGTTTGCAGCCAGATAATGCCTTGGAGAGAAATCTGGATAGGACTGGTTGCAGTGAGCAACTTACTATCTCTGGCAAGGGCAACTAAATCAGAAGTCACAACTCACCAAACAGGGCTGTCTTTCAGATTGGAGCAGTGCCGGGTGCAGTGGTGCCCGGGGCTGTCGCAGGCACGTGCATCGCCCACACACGAGGGAATCAGCCAGCAGCTGGTTTTCTAGGTGCTTGAGAGCTGCCTGCCCTGAAAAGTACCAATTATCACCGTATAATGGGGAAATGTGGGGTGTCTAACAACTGTTGCACCACTGATTACATCTTGCCAGACATTTCAAAGTAGAAGACCCAGACCCGGGCCCAAAGGACTGACTTCAGACAACGCTGTCACCAAGCCCAAATAATGATTGCCCTGCTAGCTGATGCTAATGAAAATAAAAATAACCTATTTGCCACCTCCAAACTGCACAAGAATTTTGCCAGCACCAACAATGACAACACCACCTTATATTTCCATTCTGAGCCCGATGAGTCTGACACCAGAGCAGAGAGTCATTTAGGAGCAAGACAAAGTGTAAATGGTAGGATGAAAAATGTATTTAGGAATGGCACCAAAGTGGTGAATTCAGCAATTCGCCAAAAAAACATACTGAAGTTAATGCCTGAGCATGCGTTCTTTTGAAAGTAGAAGCAAGTAAGCAGGTCTGTCTTTGAGGAAATCACCCCCATTAGTGGGACATGCTCTCTGCAGAGAGCTCCTGAGCGTGGACTATGTGGCTGTCATTTCAAGGGATCCACTTGCAACAGAGAGCTTTCCCTCTTACAGCTGAGCACTCAGACTGGCTGTGCATCTGCAGGTAAACGTGAAGAAATTCTCTCATCCAGATCTGCAAAGCATGCACTGGTATGATGGATGCTGCTCTATTTCCTCCTGCTTAAAGCAGGAACTTACTTCATCTCAGGTGCTGCTCAGAGATGTTGGTAGACAGATACGGAAAAGTGCAATTTTTCTTTCCCTGTTATTTGCGGTTTTTTAACCTACAAATGAGATATGCCGCACCATATTCCTAAGGTTTGCGTTTGATACCTGCTGAGTAAATGCAGTGCAATGATGCTATTTCAGCAAAATAAAAGGCCATTATCACAGGTGCTGATTGCAACTGATGATATTATGTATTATATAGCCTAGCAATGCCTTGCTACGTGGTTTCTTGTGGCCTTAAATTCTATGCATAATTTGAACTGATTTGTTCCCTTCCCTTTCAGAAAGGAATTGTGTCTTTGAGTCTTCAAAGTACACGTCCTAAACACTTTTGCGTGCACCTCAGCAGTCGCTGAGTCAGGCCTACAGTCCTTTTGTTCTTAGTGGTGTCCGTACTTCTCATGGCACCTATAGGGCTGTGGTGCTGCCGCAGCATCTCTCAAGGAGAGCTCAGCGCTGCCCTGGGCTCGCTCTGCCAGCTCCACAGCCGCAGGATGCACAGCACTGGGGACCCCGACCTGGAGACACCCCCCATCTGGATGCCAGACAGTGCAGATGCAAGGGGACACAAAGGCTTGGGCATCCTCAGGGAGCATGATGTTAGAGCATCCAGGGCCATGGGAAAGGCAGAGGTTTTCTGTCCATAAACGAATGCTCTCACTGATCTTGCCATGCCAAGCAAGCTGATAAACAGCATATGATTTGGCTTTCTAAGCTACCGCACACATACTCGCAAGATTGCCCCCACTTGAAACAACACAAAGGAAGAAGAGGGAGGTGGGATCACAGCCGGCAATGGTGAGGATGCTCAACAGTTTGTCTTACCAAAGCTTAGTGAAGCCAGCGGGACTGCTTACATGGATAGAATTGGGCTTTTTGTTGGGTCAGTCGGAAACACTCACAACAGTGTGAAGAGCTGTTCAAAACCAGTAGCTATACTGAATAACTTAGTGCCAGGAAGAAACATCCTGAAACTAAACAGTTTATATATATATAATCAGGAAACGTTAAAATAAAAGACACATGCAGCAAACCTTAAGACAGCTGGTGATTTTGCAATTACCAAAGGTTTTCAAAGAATACAAGGGGAAAATACTACTATAGTCCCTCTGCAGTTGACATTGGTGTGAAGGAATGTGTCAGTGGAAGGCAACTCTCTAAATGAGAGTTTGTAGTTTTTCATATATCCATAGAAAAATTTATCATGTTTCATATTTGACATATATTCATACAATTTAAAAAAAATACATTTAAAATGTTCCATTTTAATTTTTGAATGTTCCATAATTTTTGTGTTCTTTAAGCTATGTGCTGGTAGCTAGCCTTGGGAAAAGCCTTCTTACTTCTTTACAATTTGCTTTGTGGCCAGCACAATAAGTCTGCCCACAAGACTTTCCACTGCCTGAAGAGTTCACACTGGTGACCCTTTCAGGAGAAACAGCCAGCAGTTCCTAATTCAGGGGCAGAAGCGATGGATGCTCTGTGTGATGAGCCCTGTCCAAGTCACAATTTAGAGCAATCATGTTCATGTTACATTGGAATTCACATTAATGTACAAAATGGAGGGGGGAAAAAAAGCACTTATTTTTGTGAACTCTTTTTCTTTCAAATCTCTGGAGCTGAAAGTCCAAGTAATCCATGACTGTTCGCTTTAAAAATACTGCTTGAAGAGGAGGAGGAGAACTAGATCCAAGCAAAGAATTCATTGCAAGTAATTTATCTAGAGGGCCTGGCTTATTCTGTTTGTGAGCTGTCGGCAAACAAGTTATGAGGTTTTTAAGAGCCTTTACTCAAAATTATTTTCTGCATGATTTTAAGAAACTTCGGTCTGTACAAATGTTCACAAATGGTTGCTTACATGTAATTCTACTGCAGATCTGAGATTAGATCTCATTAGTCTGGCTAGAGATTTACGGCTCATTTCACTGAGCCCAGGTTAGGAAAAACTAAATATTATTGCCTCATTTTTATGTGATTATCAGCATATACGAATTAAGAATTGTCTTTCCATCAATACAATCTTAAAAAAATTACTGTTTCAGTATAGACTTCTACTAATTAACTATTTGTTAAGCTGTTAACATGGAATAAATGCAGAAGCCACAAGAAAAGGTCAACACAGGTAACTCCCCCTTTTATTTACTCAAGATAATTTTTAGGTACTCAGGCAGCTCCGGTGATAAAAATGAGGGCACATTGTTTCTGTACGATGTCATTCATGGATGCCTGGCACTGAAAAACTGACATCTTATCGTTGCTGCAAGAGTTTTCAGCCTGTGGGATCACTCAGTGGGCTGAATGATCTGACACCAACAGTGGGATGTGCAATAGCCATGTTAGTAGAGTCACTCTGCATGCCCTAGCAGGGAAGGAAACCATCTGGTCTTATAAACCAGTTGTTTTAAAATCATACAATCTAGTAATTTCAGCATTATCTACATAATCAATGTATTATTGATGCTGGAATTACTACATTTATCTTTTGGGAAAATCTTACACCAAAGGAATCACAAGTTTGGCTGCATGAGGACAAATCCTCCAAATTTGGAAATGGGCATTTCCTCCTCTGCAGTTAGAGAACTACATTTTGAGATGTCCATTTTTATTTATTTGGATAAAAGGAATAATATTAATCCAACAAAGACCTTTGGGTTCATAATTTATTTTTTTCTGCCTAATTGATGATTTTTTTCTTCATTTTTTTTTTCTATGAGCTTTGAAAGGCTCCAGTTTTTCACCTCTAGCTGAGAAATGTGGATTCCTAACTCCTTCACTATTTGGTCGTGATTTGGGCTCCAGGCCTATCAGTCCCTCGACTGCAATCACATGGCATACAAATGTATTCAAAGAATGAGAGCTAGATTCTCAGACACTGGAGAAATGATAACTCTGACTTTTGACACCTATTAAGCAAAATGCTGTCCTTAGTTACCCAGCTGCCTCTCTAAAATGGAGGGCTTGAAGGCCATGAAATAACTCCAGATACATAGGTAGAGTAGAAAGCAAAACTCCTTCGCAGTAGTAGCCTGCTACCTCGCAGCCATAGATTTTCCACTTCACACAACCACATATGTGTGGAGACCTGTTAAAACACCCTCCAGACTTGCTCTTGGTACAAATGACTTCAGTTTGCCTGGGAAAAGACAGCATCCTACGTGAACAAAGCTCCCTGATTGAGCCTTTGGTGATTAATCACTGTAAGAGCGAGTGGGAGGAAGGAGCCCGATGCTCTGACACAACCCTGCGGGGCTACGGAGCCCACGAACTAGGGGAACTGCCCGGGAGCGAGGGGGTTTCTGCCCACACCCTCGTCCTGGAGATTTATGGAAAGGAGGTTTGAGGTACAAAAAGAAGACACCAAAGTGCAAAAAGGAAAGATTAACCAATGCAGTCTGACTAACGGGTTTGCACTGCAGCACACACCATGCGTGCTCTTGGAAGGGGATCAACCTTGCGGAGGGGAAGAGGCTGACGTTTGGTGTTTGCCAGCTTTGTGTTAGCAACTGAACCAGCACCTCTCAGTACAGCGGCCCTGCGGCAGGGCTGCCTGCTCATGCAAGGGGGAACAGCTGGGAACAAAAGGACCTGCACCAGTGTCCGCACGCTTGGCCTCCGTGAATGGCCTCCAGTTACATGGTTACATGGGCTCCGGTTGTTTGTATGACACGGTACGCAGACACCACTAGAAAGAGAAAAAGCAAACGTTACTGAAAGCAAAAAGAGAGAGCCTGGGAAGCCTGGGATCTGGGTGGGTCCTTGGACCAAAACTGCCTTTGGGATGTAGGGCTTATCAAAATTGGCTGAAGTCTCACCACAAAGGTTTGCGAGGACTCCCGCCTGCCTTGCGGAGATTGCTGCCTTCTCCTGGTGAGTTGGGCAAAGCACAAGCTGGAGAAAGCACACGAGCCCAGCACAGCTGAGAGTCTTGTTGTGAAAGGCCTGCCTCTCTTGGAATCCCTTGCCCTTAACATTATCCCATTTTTATGTTTTGTGTAAAAAAAGGACTACCTCCAAACCTGCAATGCTAAAATCAGTTCCAGGGACCTCACTGGAACTGGTTTTATTGTTTCTACACGGAGAATACCCCACCAAGTTCCCTCCTCCCCCCAAAAATGACTAAGAGAGGGAAGCAAGTAATACCTACCAAGGCATCAAGGCAAGCAAAATGAAGAGGGGTTTGGAAGAAGAAGGGTGTGGACATCTTGTTGGTTACTAAAGTGCTGTCTTGCTGCCAGGGCAAACAGACAGAAGGGGGAAATGGATGAGGGAAGTTTCTCTGCCGGAGCTCCCTGCTTGTCACGACTGCTCCCGGAGATAAGGAGTGGATCAAGGGAGATAGCACGCTTGGCTTGACTCTGCTGGGCTCTGCAGGGCTCTGCTCTGCTCTGCGGAGCCTGGCCAAGCCGAGCGCGTGCACAGCTCCCTGCAAGGAGTAACCCCACTGGCAGCCAGACACCCCAGAGACCGGAGAACTTAGGAAAAAAAAAAAAATAGCCATTTTTCCCACATGTACTCTGGAGATGAGATTTTTCACAAACAGCCTTGGCTCACTCAGACCATCTGGACTCCTCTGGAGAGCCCTGCTGAAGGCCAGGACCTCTCTGCTGGCCTGGCAGGAGTGCAGGATGGTGCCCCGGGGCAGCGCTGCCGCCTCACACATCTGGACATCTGGGTCATCTCACCATGCCCATGGCGAGGCCACCGGACCTGCCCTCACGTCGTCGCAGCCCACAGGGGTGCCCAGCCGCCCTCGGGGAGACCCTCACCCTCTCCAGTCTCCGGTGGTATTCTTCTGCCGAGACCGTTTTTAGCTTTGTGGGAGATCAAAGGCAGCGAGAATAAACATCTCCATCTTTCCTCCGAACATATCCAGCCTAATATGCGTGGTATTTTTATTGTGGAAGGGAGCGATTTGTAAGAAGAAATGAAAATCTCCAGCGTGTCAGCTCATAGGAGCTAATGATGTTTACACAGACATACCACACTGATGGAATAGTCCCAACATCCCCTTCTCTGGGAGGGGGTGGGGGGCGAGGAAAAAAAAGGGGGGGTGGTGGAGGAAAAAAAAAGGGGGAAAAAAAGGGAAAAGAGAAAGGGAGAGACAGCGGAGAGAGGAGTGACCCAGGCTCCCCTCCCCCGGCTCTTTCCTGCGCAGCAACCTGTACTTGACCCTCCCGAGCCTGGCTCTGCTCAGGCTCCATCCCGCCCCGCCGGAGCCGCAGCGCTGATACCAGGCAGCTGATGCGCTGCCTCATCCAAAACACACACTTGGGGGAGGCGCACGCCCACGCCGGACTTCGGGGGGGCGCCGGGGCCGGGGGGGGCCGGCACCCACCTTCCCCCCTCCCGCCCGGGCCGGGACGGGCTGTGCCGGGCCGCCGCGGCCGCCGCTGTTTGCCAAGCACTACAAGTGGCGGGAGAAACTGGTCCACTTCAGGGTGGAAATATTTCAAATGCTTCGTGGGATGGGGGGGGGGGCGGCCGCCCGGTCAAAATCTGCGGGAGGAGAGACGGCCGGCCCCCTCAGCCCCTCCCGGCACGTCCCCCAGCACCCTTCTGAAGGCCGAATTCACGCATATTTGGGTGGGGGACGTGGCTGGCGCACCCTGGGACTGGGAGCCCTCGGTGCCGCTGGCCCCTTTGCGTTCTCATCCCTTCACCCCTCTGTGCACCCTACGGGCACCTTGGACCACCTCTGCACAGCCCCGCGGGCTGCTGGCGGCCCGGGGCGAGGAGCGCTGGAAAGGGTCCCTAGAAACCCGTACACGGTTATAAAAGGCAAAGGAAACAGAAGGTGAAAGGTCTCAGAGCTTAAAAACAAAGTCCTTTATGAGTCAAATGTTCACGTTGTCCGAGTCCTTCAGCATTGCTAGTTCCAGGCTGTTGCAGAGTTGTCTAATCCCTGCTACCCACGTTTCTGCTGCTGCTCAAGTGTGTTAGAAGCTGAAGTGGTGGAGTCCAGCGACAGCCACTCTCTACCTGCCCTGACTGCGTGTTCTCCTCTGTCTTTGTGCTGGGGAAGAACCATTAAAATGCATTTCCATGAGTCACAAATTCCACTGTTAAACATTTATTTTAAAATGCCTGTGATGTACACAGTTTCCTTGAGTTTTGCCACACATTGCACAGAAAAGCCTAGAGCAAAGCCCTTTTTTCCTCTTTCTTTCTTTTTTTTTTCAGTCTGGTTGTTTCCTGAAGTACAGGCTTGCTCTTAGCAACAGCCACCAGGTTGCTCTGGACTGACCTATTTCCTACCGAGCTGATTCAAAGCCCCTGGCTAGGTCAGGACACCAATGGAAATTTCAGACTGTGCACGAAACAGAAAGGCTGTGGGGAAGCCAAAGTGACAAATAGTTTATTTTTAAAATAGCACTATGGGTAAAACTGCATGTAGTAGCTCCTCAGCTGCAGAACGGCCGAACGCTTACACGGCTAAGGTAGCATGGCTGCTCCAAGCAGCTCAGTTTGGAAGCCTCCATCGCTGTTCACAAGCCCACCTTTTGAATGGCACTGCTGGTAGAGAAGTTGATCCCAGAGCAGTTGGGGATTGGAGGGGACATGTTTATGCACAAACCTGTGATCGTTTTGTCCAGAAAGCCCCTTTTATCTCACCCTGCTCGCAGGATGCATTGTAAGAGCATTGACTGTAGGGATAGGAGATAGCTGCTTTTCCACACTGAGACCTGAGATGGTTGCCAGTCTCCTGAGCTTTGGAGCTGGGCATTATGTAATTTTTTTCTGTCTCTCAGCTTCTGTAGAAAACACAGATTTTAAACCCACTCTCTGTCTTGAGTTACTATTGTCTCAGCGCATCCCTAGAGAGAGCACAAGTGAAATGCAATGGCACAAATGGCTGCAGAGACTCTTGCCATTGTGTATCAAATCAGTCCTCTTGCGTGGCCACATGCACATGGCTGTGAAAATAGCTATTGCCCAATTCACCTACTTTTCAGGATAAGGTTGAATGATTTTACTTTCTCCCAAATCAAGAAGCTGTCTTCAGAATTCAATCATGTGTTACGTGTTTAAAACAGCATTGCTGAAGGCTGGTACGACGTAGAGTCACTCAGTTCTGAAACACCGCTGAGTCACAGGGTGCAGTGTTTCAACCACATAGGGGATGCGACCATGGTAGCTTTACCCAGTAGGGTGTCCACTGCTTTCCCTAATTTACCCCAGCCAGTGTCCACACACACACACATTTGCTAAGGAAAAGCCTTTAGAGCATGCCTTGGGACAAAAATGGCACTGTTATTTTTCTGCTCAGGAAATGTAAGTAAATTTGTGCCAAATGCCCCATTCTGTGATTGTAACCATTATGGTCATGAATGGTGTCACACAACTAACGCGGTTACTGGTGTCCAGACCTCTGTGATTTAGTGCCCCATAGCTGGGCTTTGCATGTCCCTACAGTTCCCCTTATCCATAAGCCTTCCAGTTTTTCAGATTTCTAAGCAAATACACTCCAGAGTAAAAAAATGTCAAGTAGCCCTATTTTGAAGGCAGCCCCTCAGCAAAACCCACTCAACATCAGATAAATTGAAGTGCTCTGATTTAAATCAGTTCCTGATTCTCCCATCCTTAGGCGCACTGTAGGGCATCTACCCATGTGTGGTGTCCCAGTGTTGTTCACCTCACCGGTGAATAACCTTGATTTTCTGCTCCGCTTGGAAGCTGGTAAAATTGCAATACCTTTTCACATATAAGACGACATCATCCTGAACAAGGTGTAAGGAAACAGACAGACAAAAAGCTCCTTATTAGAGAAAAACAGTCACATATCTAGTTTCTCTCCCATTTAAGACCTCATTTTCAGTGTGTAACCTGATGCTGGATGCTGCGTGGATTATTGTAATGGCTGCATGCACAGGTTGAGGAGTACCTTGTTTCTGCCCTCCCTCTTAGCCAATTTTTCCCCATTTTTACCTTCGTATTCTATTCCTTTCACTGCAAGTTCAGAAGCTCAGTTGTAACTTACGTTGTTGACATTACATGTTTGCCAAGTTTTGGTATTTCAGTGTTCATGCAGCTCCAGTTTAATTCAGTTTCCCCTATGTGCTTTATCCCTTTTATCTTTGGCCTTCATTAATGTGATTGCCCTGTGACAACAGTTGCTGGAAGACGTACAGGAGGGCTGGAGCAACCCGTGTTTCCCAGTGGCTGCTGAACGCTGCTTTCGCAGCAAAACCGTACCCCAGCAGGAGAGAGCAGGAGAGCCCATGCTGCTGTCCTGCCCTCTCCCCCTGCAGTTACCCACCTCAGCTCTGCTCCCGGCAGGGCGATGGGTGTCTTCCCTGGGGACTCGGCTAGCTCTGCTAAGGACACCCCAAAGCAACCCAGCAAAGCAGACTTTTGCAATTCATTAAATAGCAAATGGGCAGGTTTGTCTTCTATTTATTTCTCCTTTTATCCTGCTAGGAGGGGATCATCAATATGCAGATGGTATCTAACACTCCCAGATAAACTGCGTCTGTACAGACTCATTCAGACACAGGATATAAATACCCGCCGCCTGTGCACAGACTGCTGCCATGCTCCCTGGGTGCCTTTTCCCGGGCAGCCTTTCCAAAAGGCTTTTTGAAAGATCCATGTGTGGTGCCCAGACCACTCTGTGGCAAGACCTGAGATCTGTGATCAGCAGTGTGTGAATGCTGCTACAGCAGAGGCACGGACCACTTACCTTCTCCATTTTATACCTATATGGTTTCAGTGCCGTGATTTAAGTAGGTCCCTCGTCAACCGGGACATAAATTACAGCCAGCTCTCTGGCACGGGACTCTGGGAGCCATTCAGGGCATTTCCCTTTCCAGAGATTTGTTTCCTCCAGAGCAACTTGCTAAAGTAATGCCTTCCTCCTTCCCACTGCCCTCGTCTTCATGTTAACGACACTGTTAACCTGGTGCTGCCCTTCTCTTAATCCTGACATAGAAAAACAGAGCCCAAAGTGAAGGAAGAGTTAAATAATTAATTTAGAGGTATCTAATTTTCAGAATGTTGCCTAATCCGGCTTTCCAGTTTAGCATTCATTTTCCCCACCCTTGTGTATACCAGTTTTAGTCCTTTATCTCTCCCACTTCTAAATATTTTACTGGGGTTTTGTTTTATACAGCTGAGAGGAATGCTGTTCTGATAAAATAGGGCTATAATCTCCTCAGGCTGCATTTCCTTAGTTCCCACTCTTCATCTGTAGCTTTTAAACAAAAAATCTTTACTAGATGAAAATAAAGACGGTGAATTTCAGTGGTACATTTAATAATTCATAAATCAAATGAAGTTCAAACAGGTTCAAAGTTTAAAAGTTTAAAAGTTTTGCTGAAGCTTTAAAGTTTAAACTGTCAGAGACTTTGACAAAAAACTTTTCCTGTCTGGAATATTTAAGATTGTTAAACTATATTACACGCATGGCTATTGCTACATCTTTTCAACCAGAAAGTTGTCTCCTAAAAGAATATTGATTTTATGTTTTCTTTAAACAACTATTACATATGCAATATAAAGAAGCATATTATTAGGGTAAAGAAGATTGCAGCTACATACCCTGCATATTATACAAAGATTTTTCGGCCAGCAAGAAATCACTTGATTTATTAATGCTGCTACATGCTAGAGGGGTAGAAAAGGTCTCCTTTTAATGGCTGGGCCATTATAAAAGAAGAATTCAGACGAGTGTACGCAACTACAAAGTCTGAAAAGCATTAAGTTTTATGCATGATGTCCTTCCAAACTTTGGAAAACACCAAGGACCTGATTCTGATCTTGCTTATACCAGTATCAATATCAAAGTGAGAAATAATGCCACTGAAACCAGTGAATTTCTCTATGATCTTGTTTATACCGACTTAATTTCATTAATGTATTCAAGGATCTCTTTATTCATATTTTTACCATTCTCAAAGCATTTAAAGTCTTTTCAGAAATATACTAATTTCATTCATTGCATTTCTGAATGCAATTAGAGCTCTAAATGAGATTCTGTGAAACAAATATGTTATAAATAGCACATTAGGCAGATGCTCATACCTAAAAAGAGGGACAAATTTCCCTTGGGGGAAAACTGGCAGGGCATCAGAGGAACCTCACCAGCATCCAGTGGCTGTGGCCCAGGCGTAGCTCGGACGTAAGTACCACCAGTAAGCCTAGAATTAGACATCTTTCCTTCAGTAAAAATAACACACACTGTATATGTCACTATTAGCCTCTAAAATTAATTTCATTTTTATGAATGAGCTCACGAAGTAAGCTGTTTGTTATGGTAAAAGCAGAAGCATTAATGGCTTTAAATGGCTTTAACTGATAATAGTCTGATAGAGGGGGTAAATGGAAATAAGCACTATATGTGCCTTAGTTTCTCAGGGAAATCGGGATTGGAGAGAGCGAAGCGAGGGAGAAAGGCAATTTACGGCTCCTGATGTAGGTTAAGGTGGCAGTAAGAAATATATGTCTCAGACCGCTTCTGAAACCGAGTTATTTTTGACTCTCAAACGCAGACCAGTTGCAATGCTGAGAGTTCAGCAGAGAGCAGAGTCATGTTCTTCCATCAGTCAGGAATCCCCTACTCCTTCTAATAAGCACAGATTTTTTCCAGTGAGCAGCAGGGAATGTTATGCACATGTCACAAGACTTTTCTCCAGCCTCTTGGAGTGCCTCACCCTCGCTGAAGTTAACAGTGAATAAAGGACAGTTTCCCAGCATCCTACTCCAGTGGATTTTTTTTCCCCCTAGGGCCCGTTGGAATAGCGTGTGAATTGTGGTGCGAATAATCTGCAATATATGCTTACAATGTGTCATTTTGCCTGCCAGGGGATCACTTGCAAAAAGTCAATAAAGGAGAGATACAAAACTGGCCAAACACAGTTATTTAAAAACATGCATTTGTGGGATAGTGTTCACTCAATGCAATTAATAAACCTTAGGATACATCCAGCAAAGGACTAGGCGCCCACAAGTTAAGTACGAGTAATGGGTAGTAGTGGCAGAACCCAGAAAGGAGCTTTAAGGGTGAAGGTTGAACCTGTCGTGAGGGAAGAGGGCTAGGTACTTCCAAAGGACAGTGAAAAATATCTCCATGCTGAGCTGGAAACTGCCTGTGAGCAGGAAGCACTTGCACAAGGTGGATCTAAATCCTAATTCACCACCTCCCCCACCCAGGGAGTTCGAATATATGAATTAAGGTCAGTAATACGGTGTCACTACCCCGGCTATGACCTGTTGATGCTGGGTGCCTGCAGATTTTCAGTTGAGTCGCTAGGATTAGGCAGCTGAATCTTGTGTTTTCCATCTCACAATTTGGGCCTTAAAAGCTTGATGTCCCTCTATGTTCATTTTGGAGCTGTCACTTAAGCATAATAACATGTCTTGGCAGTGTCTTGCCCATAATACAGTTTTATCTCATTTCCACGATAGTTCAGCATCATCAGCTTAGAACTGACTTACTTTGCTATCCTAAATGCCAACAAATCGCTGAATGACTCTTTTATAACTTGCCGCCTGGGAAGAGGCAGTGGTCATCTTATGACAAGAGTATAAATAAATCACCATTCATTATTTCTGTCAGCTAAAGTAGTCAACGTAAATAGGTTGTATGGAGCTTTTTATTTCAGGGAATGCTAACTGGTATGGCCACTGCCCCAGCTGCTCCTTGCCGGTTGCGCTAAATGAAAAGCCTCCACAAGCCCTGCGGCGAAGGGCAATCCAGCAGCCATACAAAACAGTGCTACAAGAGATCTTCTGCCTAATTTCCAGGCCACAGCTCTTCGGAGACCGCGCTGCATTCTTCTGGTGGCTTGCCTTTTCGGTACCCTCCCTGCTCTCTTCAACTGGGGAGAAAAGGGGCTCATTCCTACACAAAAAAGTGGGCAAGGCTGCACCAGAAGGAGCATTTTCACCAAGGACCGCTACAGATGTCTTTCCTTGGTGGAACAGGGAACCCTTAAATTCCTTTCCCACATTACAGATAATTTGATTCCTGGGTTTGGAAATTGTAGGCAACTTGTGTTCAAGGCTGAACCAGGGCCAGATAGTCCTGTGACAGGTCCAGTGCCAGAAAGCATGAAAATAGCTCTAATCACAGAGTAGTTCTGGTGACATCATCTGCAATGTCTAAGGCCTCTTTCTTGTGTGCTTGTTACCGGCCCAGGCGGGGCTCTCAGGCAGGTCAGGCTACAGATCCATTAAGGTCTGGGTTAACAGTTTAGGGATGAATAAAAGGCTGACCCCAAGAACTATTGCACAAATTACTTTCTTTCGGCATGTTGGATGAGAAGACTAATCTGGTCAAGCTTGGAAGAACAAATAAGAAAAATAGCTTCTCGTGTGCTAGCCAGCAGCCTGGTACCAGGCTGCAGAAAGAGAAAGCAAACACCTGGCTGCTAGCCCTCAGGAGCACTTAGTTTCCTCTGGGAGGTATTCTTCAAGAAGCCTGAAAGCTCCTTATTCACATACTCCCTGCTTTTAATGCTGGTAGCCTCTGTCTAACGGAGCATGATGCTGCAGGGTGCGCAGGAAGACACGACCTAGCGATCCTTCTGGGCTACTGTTCCCTGCCTATCTGCAAGGTGACCTCCAAACCTGACAGCTTCCAGCAGATCCCTTGCCTACATGTGGCAACGGTTTCGCAATGCTCCTCAATAGCTGCCGTAGCAGGAGTGCAGGAGCAGCAGGAGACCGAGGAGCCAAAGTGGCCCTTGAGTGGGTGTTCTTGAGGAATTCTCCTCAGCGCTGTTCTACTCGCAGTCGCTGCCACTGGAGTGAGTCTGGGAATGTTCCCCACACACGGACAAGGAGCAGGAGGAGCCCAGCTTCACTCTCGCTGCCGCAAATCTTCACAACACCCAACTTTTAGCTGACACCTGGCATTTAAAAGAGTTTAGGGATGGGATGGTTCAAACGGCTACTTTGGATGTCCCACGAATGGCTCCCGTTACTCTAAAGCGCTAGCAGACATTGGCAAGCTCACATTAACTAACTGTTTTAGGTGATGTGGGCTTTGAAGACTTACTGTCTTTTTTGTACCATGTGTTGAGATAGAGCTGTGCCCTCTGACTAATTTTAATAAAGCAAATGTCTGAGGTCCGCGTCTGTTTTATAAATGCTTAGCCTATTTTAATATATCACTGTAGGGTAGTTGGAGCCTCTGGGTTTTGAAGACAAAAAAAGAGGTTTCCTGGGAAGAGTTTAGATTTTACTGGCCTTCTCAAAGGAAATAAATCTGCATTTTGTAACAATCATCACCACTATACTTAGGTGACAAAACCAAACAAAAGCAAAACCCGAAAATATTCAGAAAAATCCATCAAATCTGAGACAAAGAAGAATGCAGTGACAGAGATTTTTCTGGACCTGGCCTTCAATCACAATAAATCACAGGGTGCCATGTTATACCAGTTTACACCATTGTATTTTAGCAAGGAATTTGTAGTGCAATGGCATTAGGTGAGGGGTTTTTTTATACTGTATGACTTCCGCAGTGAAACCCTACACTTACCCAAAGATCCTTGTGTCATAAGAAGACATAAGAAGCTGAATTAAGGAGGAGAAAACTGCAGAAAAGGTAGTCATTTCTCCGGTACAGTGAATTTCTGTGCATGCTTTACCGGCCTGAGCCATGAGAGTAACAAAGGAGAAGGTGCTGATGAGCACGGTAGTGCCTGAGCTGTCCCACTAGCAGTCCCCAGCCTGTCACCAAAGGGACTGGGAGGTGGTATGCAGCGAAGAGTGGATCTTGTATGAAACTCTCCCAGCACAACTCACCAGCTTTCAGAAGTCAGCTGGTGGATGCGTGCTCCCTGAATTTCTTTAACCCCTCCCCAGACCTGTGTAGACTTCATCCCTCCATCACATGCTGGGGGGAACAAGTGCCACCATTTCATTCTGCATTTCTGCAGGAGAAAAGGATCTCCTTTTGTTTGTTTGACGCTGGACTTTACACCAGGTTTGTTTGACAAGGGGTTTGTACTGCTGGCTGCCTGGGAGTTTGGCTGCCTGCTGTGGCAGGGTCGGCAGGTCCCACTAGAGTCAAGGGGGGAGGCACCAGGGCTGTGGCATCCTGCCCTTCTGCCTGCCCCCAGCCTCCGCCACACACAAGCTCAGGAGGTTCTCATCCAGCTCCACGTTCACTATTCACTTGATTTGATTTCCAACCTGGTGGGAGAAGACAGGATGGCCAAGGCTTGTCTTAGGTCAGTTTAGGCTGCTGTGGAAATGTAACTTCCATTCTAGAAATGTGATAGTCGTTCCCTATTCACTTTTTTCACACCGGTCATTTTTCTGTAGACTAATATCATCTCTCTCTCACTTGCCTGTGTTCCCACTGGATGCAAACAGATTTCCAAGCAAAATTCTTCTGAAGGGACATGCTGGTTTAACCTCAGTGCAGTGCTGCCAATTTTAATGACCTTTGGCCCCACATGCTGAAAATAGCCTCCTGAAATCAATGGGATTCCCTGCAGAGTCGCACTCTCTCCAGTGTTAATCAAGATCTTGCTTGCAAGTGCCACAAGCAACCCCCATGTCCATCTGCATGACCTCGCTGAAGCTGGTGACGCAAAACCAGGGGCAAGCCCTGGAGCTTGCTGCAGCCTTTTCTGCCATCATTGGTGCTGTGCTGCAAGGCTGCATCGCTACTGCTCCAAGGAAAATTTGAAGACCATGGGGTGGCACGCGGGTGTGTAAGGCGCCTTTGGGCAGCAGACTTTCCATTTCTAGGTATAGGAGATAGAAAGAGCCCAAACAGTTCTCAGTCTCATTTTGAGCCTGCAACAACTTTCCTATCCTCCCGTCCGTCTTTTAAATTATGAAAAGAGAAAATCCACTGTGGAGGTAACCCCTTTTCAAAATCACAGGGTGATCTCCCAGATCTCCCAATCCTTCTCTGCAGTAACTTTGTGCCCCAGTGCTCAGGGCAGCTGGATGGAGAAGGACTTAATGAACTCCAGGTATCAGACACCCTTCCGAAGCCTCTGCGTCCCCGTAGTCTATCCCCTGTTTTTCTGGGAGAGTTTTGCCAGATCTTCTGGGCCAGGGCCTGTGGCTTTGGAAGAGGAAACATTATTTGTCTCATAATACAGACATCAAATGCAAACAAGGGAGCTGCAGTTCCTGGCATGAAAGCTTTTTGTAACAATTTACTGTCCAACGTCCTTTTAATTAATGAGGGCTATAACCACTATTTTTAGTACAGCTAAAATGAGCTGTAAGTTATTAGAGAAAGACATGTTGTGTAATATGTGACTAACGTATCATTTTACCAAGGATTTGTATTAGATTGCTGAAAATTGCAGGGAAATGATTTCCAGAGTATTTCAACTGCTCTGAATGCTCTTTGATACGTAAAGTAAAAAGCAATCTGCAGCTTAGCTGGCCTGACTGGCTAATTATGTCAAAGCCTTCAGAAAACTAAATTACTGTAACGTAAATCCAGTCTACACATTGCAAGAAAGATGGGGCCAAGTGTATTTCAGGTGTGACGTGATTGAAGTCATTGAAATTAACTGGGGCAAGAGGTGGAAAACAGAAAGGGGAGAAGATTGCCGACGGCAGAATAGACGAAGGAAGATGTTCCCTTTAATGGGGGGATTAGCCGAGCTGTTAAAGCACGTCCAGGGCATGGAGGGGCCGGGCAGGGCACGCCGGGTGCCGGGCACGGCGGCGCGGGCAGGAGGCGTGCGGGCGCCCGGCGCGGCGCACCGGCAGGCGGGGCTGGTGGCGGCGGTGGCGGCGGTGGCGGTGGTGGCGGCGGCGGCGGCGGCGGCGGGGCGGGCGCCGCGCCCCGCGCTCCCGGCAGCCGCGGGCCTTTCCGCGGGCTTCTCCGCGGCTGCCAGGCGAGGGTAGAAGGGTAGGGAGCTGCGGGGAGGGGCCGCGGGGGGAGGCATCTGAAACCCGGGTGGGTACTGGGAGAAAGCCACGGTCTGGGCCTGCGTTTGATTGGGTTCATCCCTCCGCCGCTGCGGAAGTGGCCGAGTATGTCGCAGGAGCTGCCTCTTAATCTGCCTTTGCTCAACTGTATTGTCACCCATTATTCAGCATCAGGTGCCCATCTTGGAAAATGGACAGCCGGAATCCAGTTGTCCCCGGTGTCTGACCCATCGTTTCAGCACCCGCTTCCCAGATACATGCCAAAAAACCCCAACAAAAAAAAGAATCCCCCCACCGAGCAATACCATTCTTTTAAAAGAAGTAGCATGCAACTTTTTTGCTCTTCTCTTGAGATGGGCCACATTCTTCCCCACACAATGATGTTGTTTTCTTGTCTGGCAATGTTGTACACACTGTCACAGCTATTTGCTATGCAATTCAATTCATAAAAGTCAGCAACCTGTTGAAGTGATTAGCCATATTTGCTTAAGAGACGCCCAGTACTGGAATTGCTGGGAGAGTGCATTACAGGTCAGAGTTACAATATTGACCAGGATCTGGGGGAAGCTTGTACAATCCCATTAGCCATTCCTATTTATGACTCCTAACCTAGTTAACGTAAATACAGCTACTCTTAAGAGATACAGGTGGGAAGTAATTCTGTATAAACTGTATACCTTATAAAGTTTATGTGCAGCCAAGTTGAAGATGGAAAGATGGGGGAGTGGATCCTTGAGACGCAGATTACTTCAGCTGCTAGGCAAAAGCGCTGGCGCTGGCTGGAGCACCAAGTGTCCCAGCCCAGACATAGACACGTTCTTGAGGGAGTGCTCCAGCAAGGAGTGTAAGGTCACCAGTGCTGGCTTGGTGCCTCACTGCCCGAAGGATTTCCGTCTGTGCCTGGAGAACTTTAATGTGCATCTTCCAGGCACTTCCCAGCTAGGTGGCACAGTGTGAGGCCAGAGCACATTTGGCACAGTGTAGGAGGCAAAACATGCTGGAGTGAAGCAGGGAATCAGTGTGACTCTACCTTCACCATAAAGTAAGGCAAAGGTAGAAAGAACAGGTATTCATTATGGGAGAAAAAAAAGTCTCTGTGATAGAGCACAGCCCTCAGAACACAACTGGGCAACGGAAATGGCAGTGGGATTTTTCAAAGCATGAAAGTAGCTTAGCAACACGTATTTATTTCCTGTTTTAGAAAAGGTGCTATGAAGGCATGAATTCCTAGGAGATGAATCATATAGAAAAGACACGCATTGTTTAGCTTTGAAATTGCATGCGGAATACCAGTGAGATAATTCAGCGTATGCTCTCCTCCATTCATAAAGACCTGGCATGTTGATCACCTAGCACGTGTGCATTCACAGTATGAAGCTGGAAAGTCCTTGTGAAAGAGCACTTAATGTCTTTCCCCTCACTTTTCCATTAGCGGCACAATAAGTAGCAGGTATAGATGCATCTTACAGAAAAGTAAATCTTGTCCGGGAGATTTTATTGGTACATGAGAAAACTGAAATTTCTTCTGTGTTCCTAGTTTAGTAAGTAATCATGTAATAACTTACTTAGAGGAGTCCAAAATCTAAAGATGATGGTTGTTACAGTGTTGTTTCTGTTTGGGAAAGTGTAAAGCTCAATGATTCAGGAATTATGTTTCAGTGAAATCAAAAGAAAATCAAACTTTACTAAGAAAATTGCCAGCTTTTTCTTTACATGAAAACCTTTCTGCTTTCATGGTGACCTTCCATTTTCAAAACTGGCAATGCTGTTTCTGAAACAATCAAGTCTGAGTGGGCATAGTTTTAAAGGTTGCATTGATGACATTTATTGTTCAGCTATAAGCATGACATCTTTAATGGTCTTTGAGCAAGCTAAACTCTACAGCTCTGTCCATAACCATACAAATATCGTTCCACCTATGTTGAAAGATATTTATCGGCACTTAGCAATTTATGTGAGGTCATCCGCCTTTCAAACAGGTCTCTTGCTTGAAAATTTTATTGCCATGTTACATTGCTTGACTAAAAATTATTAACTTTCTACAACATCATTTAATGACACTTCCAAACTACTAATAATGTAAAACAGAAATGTGAGACCTTAGAAAACTCTACCTCCTGCTCACTGAGCTTGTTTTGAAAAAGAAAAGCAATTTTTTAAAAATCCATGAAGGTATAAAAATGTCCTAGTTCTATTCCTCAGGTATTTGTATGGTCCAGTATCTGCAGTATCCACACCACCTCCTAATCTTTAATATATGTGTCCTCACAACACCTTTGTGAGAGAGTGAAAGGACTTTTTTTCTTTCAATAGATGGATATCTGAGAGATGGAATAAATAGGAATGGACATGGCATGGGCATGGACTGAGTCTTGAGATGATGCAGGCATGATTAGTATAGATAAGCAGGAAAATGTTGTAGAAAACAGTTCGTGCAGCAAAACGCCTGGGTATGCAACTAGTTTTTCTCTGCATAGGCAACTCAGAGCAACTCTTGGTAATTACTCATTGCTAACTGGCTTGCTTTCCCTAGATAGTGCATCTATCTACCCCTGCAGCTGTCTATACCTGGGTGTACCTGGGTATACCTTTAGTCCTCTCACAATTTGCTGTCTGTGGCATCACGATGGGAAGCTTCCTTGTGGCAAGCACTTGCTGGAGCTTTGCCAGAAGAACCAAATGCTGCTTATGGATAAATTATGAAGGAAGGAGGCACGGCCAGCAGTAAGACTACACTTGGGAATTTTAGCAATTGATAAAGAAATACGGTACCTTACAGCTGTGTGAGGGTGTGGAATAATGCTCTTTTCAAGATCTCACAGGTGGCTCAGCCTTGTTAGCTGCCTTGAAACACATGAGGAAATGAGATCTTTTCATGTTCTCCCATTCCTCGTAGTTTTCTTTGATAAACCTGTACTTAAAATGAAAATAGTGATTTAGCCTGTCTTTTATATTTACCTCTCACTTGCAGAATTAATAGCCTGGTCTTAAGTAACAAAGATTCATCCCTCCCCAACACCTTCAGTCTCCCCGTGCCTGGCAGAAGCTGGGAGATGGTTCAGCCCAGGGCAGAGCTGCAAGTGAGGGCTTGGGAAAGAGGACTGACCTGGGAAAGAGGACTGACCGTTTCTCTTGTGTCTTTCCCTGCCCCAGGGCCCACACCAGCCGTGTGTGTCAGTGGCTCTGTATCCATTACAAGAGCTCAGCAGCCATTTAGAAAATCAATTCCCAGGGCTTCTGGCTTGCTCAGTTCTCAGCAAGTTAATGTGCACACAATTTCACAGCTGATTTCAACCCAAGCCACTAATGATGGTAATAAATGTCTTCCAATTGTATTAAGTCAGATGTAATTGGGTATTTTGAAGAAATAAGATGAATGGGACAGATTAGATCTATGAAAATAGGAGATTAAATTCTGCTTTCACTTGTAGCAGCCCTATATGCCTATCAGAATTGGTGTCTGTGTACTACTGATTTACATATACCTGTATTTACCAATAAATCAATCATATGTGCATGTATATAATAGACATTGTTATTTTTAAAAGCAGAGTTTGCCTTGTTATCGAAGGAAATGGGAATTCATCGCTCTATTTGCACATGTCCCAGAGGCAGCAGCAAGCACTTGCTTGGGAGGTGTTCCTCATTCTGCCTGTGCCCATCACCTGGAGAGCACTTGCAAAGTGAAAGTTGCTCTTTTTGGCTGAGTTTAAGGGGAAGCAAATCCAACCACAGGCTTCGCACACGTTCACAGGAGATTGACAGCATTGCTTTGCCTGTAAAGCATGCTCTGAATGAAGGAGAAGGCAGCATGTGTGTATTGGTGTGGGTATCAAAACTGACTTTTGGTTATTTTGGAGACACTCTGTGCCTCCTTACCCTGCCTGCCTATGCCAGGACCCCCTTCCCACTAGGCACTATCTACTGAACAAGAATTGCAGAGACCCCAAAGCATGCATGTCTCCCAAGGAATAATGCATTACTGACATGAGAAATGGAAACAAGAACAAATGTGTGTTAACTTCAGGGCTGGTGGGATTTTGCCTGAATGTTATAGAGACAGAAGTCACTGAAGTAAAAGCATGAAACATTTATAATACGTTAATGGAAGTATTTCCCCACACAAGCCAAGTCAGGTGATGGGATTGCATTTTGAAGGGGATGGCTAATTTGACAGACTTGAAAAATATTGATAGCTGTGTGAATGGAGACAAGGACATTCTCTGTAATCCCACTCAGGTGTCAGAAAAGCCCTGCATAGTGCCTAATGCCTGTATACATGGCAAGAGAGTCATGTCTTAGAATCACAGAGCCATCCAGGCTGGAAGGGAGCCCTGGAGGCTGCCTGGCCCAGCCTCCTGCCCAAAGCAGGGCCACTGAAGCATGGAGCAGTAGGTAGGAATGAAGATTTGACAGACCAATAGCTTATTCCACTGAGGGTCCTAGAAGAATTTATATAAATGACAACTACAGCATGATAATAAATTATATTATTTATTAGAATCATTTAAATTATTCTAAATCAAGGAAAGTTGGGAATTACTGAGCTTTATTAGGCTGAAAAATAAATGAGGCAGTAAGCCTAGCTGTTGCTTAAACAGAGGTGATGTAGAGCAGCATATGCTCCTCCACACCAGCATCCTGCCCAGGTCTGAGTCTCCACTGCCTCTGAAAAAAAACAGGAAAGATGAAAAGCCCAGTGCAACTGCTGCAGCAGTCTGCATGACAGCAAGTCGGAGCAATTGCTTTCAGATGAACTGGCTGTCTCATCTAAAGGTAAGTCATAGCATCATCAAGCTTCTTTAATATTCAAGACTGTGAATTATTTGAAAGAGTGTCACAGAAGAAAGTGAGGATCCTGAAGTAGAGTCTGAACCATCCCCTGTCAAATCTGTTTTAGCATCCCAAGTGGGAAGGAGTTACCATCACCTATGTTTTCCTTCAAACAAGGACACGGGTTGAGGACTCCAGGTAGAGCTCGGCAAAAAATCTGAATGCCTCTAAAGGAAACTTGTTCTAGGGAGTCCGGTAGCCAATCAATATCATATTCTGAATATCTGCCCAGCCCCCTGTAAGTTTTCATTAATTCAAATGTATTCAACTTATAGGAAAAAAAGCTAGAAATTGTACAACTATCTTTTCTTTTTTTCCACCTTGCTTCATTTTGACCACTGATTCGATATGGCATACGCACAGATTTGTATTACGGAAGTCCAAGAGCACATCGATTCATTTGTGCCCAGGATACAAATCCTGCAAGGTTCTACGCTGAATGCAGAATAGGTAAAATTTTTGCAGTGCAAGAAAAAAAACAACTGTAAGGCTGATCACTTAAAAGACTGAATGTTTTGTTCCTCTTCCTTCAGCACTGGCTGCTCTAGCCAAGTATATTAACCCGAGTAACCAAAGGGATGGCTGAAGGGGAAGTGCAAGATGAGGCTTAACATCCTCCAGGCCTGAACCTGAAGTACATTCTGCAGCCGAAGCTGCTATTGTTCCTAAAGAGCCTCTTGTCAGTTCAGGGACACAGGAGCAAGCCTGCCAATATTGCTTGAAATTCAAGGAGAGTAAATTACTGGAGTTACAGTGTGAAAAGAGTGTCTTGTCATCTGAGAAGACCTAGAAGATGGTCTCATGTGCATCTTTATGAAGGTCCATATTTTCCTAGATGTTAAGGATTCACTCCTTAACAGCGAGTGTCCTTTGAAAGCCCTGAAAATGTCCGAAGTTCACCCAGTCGGGCCATTAGACAGCTGTGCTGTCTGGAGGAGTCGGAAGGAGGGGAGCAGCCAACCTCACTGGCTTGCAGTGCCTGGGACAGCTGAGCCTTGGGAGACTGCAGAGCAGAGGAGGTGTCTCAGCTTGCACACCCCTCCATCCCCATGGGATAAGTGCATCTTTCCATTTCCCATGGGTAAACTCAGAGCCTTTGCTCAGGCCCAGTTACAGCTTCATCAGTATTAGAGGAAGTACCAAGCCAGCAACTGGCCGAAGACCTGCCCGGTGTGATTGCCCTGGGGTCAGACCGCGCAGGCATTTCCCCCGGGCTGTGCCCACAGTGGCAGGCAGGGACCCGCTGCGCGCTGGCTGCAAAGCTGAGCCCTTCTGGGGCTGCTCACAGACCCGCTGAAAGGGGCAACGTGGTGACTCATACAAATCATAGTGGGCCCTCCGGTCGGAAAAGCATGGTGATCACCAGGCACGAATAAGCAACCTAATGCATGCACTTTTTTTTTCTACTCCCCACCATGCACCAACGAAGCGATTTAAGGCTCAGAGAGCGTTTCCCACGAAGGCAGAGGGCGGTGGGTTAGTGGCTTCCTTCCTTGCCAGGCCGCGGGCTGCGGGGCTCCCTCGTCCGTGCCGTGGCAGGGGGTGATGAAGGAAGGAAGCGGATAACACACGGCTGTCCTGCACACACCAGGGGTGTGTGGAGGAAGAGTCAGTGGTTGTGTGCTGTGAATATCCGGGTTGGAGAATAAAAGCCAGGTGATACTGATCTCCAGATGGGGCCTGAGCTCCCCCCCAGCACCGCTGCCAGGTCTGTGAGAACCGCTCGGGAGCCGAGACCCTCCTGAGCCTCTCGGGCAGTGCTTGCCGTCCAGCTGTCCTGCCGTCCTGCTGTCCTGCCGCTGACCATGCAGCCAAGCCGTTCGGGCCAGGGAAAACCATGTGGCGAGTCCAGCCCAGGCTTCAGCAGACCCTTGGAGGCAGTGGGGTGGTTACTTCATTTGGTGTTCTGATGGTAAAAACCAGAGCAGGAGACAGAGGGAGAAACTTCAAAATTAAGTTAATTATTAGCCAAAAGATGCTCTCCTCCCCTAAAAAAAACCCTCAAGAAAATACTTGTATCCACACCGTTTGTCACTCTATCTCTGGTTATATACTTTTTATCTATCTTAAAAACACGTAGTGTTGCCAGGTCAATGTATCAATTATCTTCTATACAGAATCTTGCTTCTATGTTCAGCCTTACTATTAAATGAGCAGGGAAGCAACAGTCACTGGTTTTGGTGGGAAGTGTATATATTCCTAATATTACAGTTTGTCTTATATTTTAAATAATACAGAGAATAGGAAAAACACAGTGCCCACAAAAATCGCAGTGAAAATTACAACCTAAGTATTATTCCAGTATCTAATTACACTGAAATCTGAAGGAAATTACATAACATCTAGGTCAGGTGAATTCATGAATAAAACTCTCATTCAGTCTTGTGGCATGTCTTTCCCAAAAAATATACCAGATTAACTAAAGGATTAAAAGCAAGGATGAGGAAGAAAAGAAAGGGGGTAAAGGTGGCAATAAATGAACAAAAAAAGGAAAGACAGTAAGGTCTTGTGCTTAAACAGAGCCTTCCATCAGGCCACAGTTTGGTGTGAGAGAGACTGAGAATACTTTTTTTTTGTTGTTATTCATGTGGCTCATGGTTCAAAGATGAAACACTGGAAACATCTGTGCTCTGCTCTGCCCTATTTAAATCACTTCAGGACAAATCCAGCCCTGTTGTAAGTGGGTGTAACTCTGTTCAAGCCAGTGGAGTTGCACCTGCTTACACTAGAGCGAAATTTGGCTCGGTTTGGATCCAAATTAACTCAACATTTGGAAATAAAAATGAGAAGCTTGGCACATTCCAGCATTTCATCTGGAATCTCATAATGCCTGAGATTAGCTTATCTAATAGATTTACAGCTTGGAAAATATTTTATTCTGCTGTCAACTCAGTCCAAAAATCTCCCTCTCCCTGCTCCCTTCGTCCTTCTTCCCTCCTCTCCCGAGGCAGGAGGATCGGTCCTGCCTTGGCCCATGTTGGCCTGCTGCAGGCGGTGGTGAGCACGGCTGAGAACAGCACATCCTTTTTGATCTCCAAACAGATAGATTGTTCCTGTTGGTAAGGCTGGCCCTGCTGCACTCGTCTGCCAGCTTCTCCTCAGGCCACAAGGATGTGAGTGTCTGAGGATGAGGGACGCTTCCTGCACCAGCACTGCCAAGGACTGGGCCGGCAACGTCTGGCATCACCAGGAAGGAGGAAGTCTGGCTTCCTCCCTTAATTACTAAAGAACTGGTACAGAGGCTTGTGTGGGGAGGAAAGTAATTTTTTTTTTTTTAACTATTTTTGCAGCTTTGTACACCTACCACGTTTTTTTAGGAGACATAAGGGACAAGTAGTTAAGCTTGGAAACTGGTAAGCATTTAAATGGGTATCGCTCAAAGAAATGAAAGCACAAGGAAATGTCGAAGATCCTTCACACCAAACCCACCCATTCAGAAAAAGCCTGAGTAAATAGATAACCTGTGCAATGTGTTGGGAAAGTCAACAAACTTGGGCTCTCTCACACGAAGGGGGAAGTGAATTCCTGAATCAAGGATTCTCTCCTGAGGAGATCCTGCCCACAACCCTGGGAAGTACAAAGTTACAGCCTATTAGTGCAACTTCTTGCTTAGCCCTCCAGAAAGAGTAATCCAAGAAAGCACCCTGGAACCTAAGAGAATCTGGCTCAACGGAGCAGAGTCACTTGCGTTACACTTGGAAATGAGCTGCGAGACAGATTAGTCTTTGCATTACACATTTGTTATGTTTGAATGTTGTTATATACGCATATGATACCCCAGCCTTTCAGGGACAGCCAAGTGAGCCCACTGGCACAATCCAGGAAGGGCTGTAAAACCACCAGTAACATTTGCAAAATTGGTACATGGTAGGAAACGCTGCTTCGAGAAGAGGAAAAACACATATAGCTCAGCTGGGAAGGTAGTGGTCTCTTGGATTAAGTACATGCAGAATCACAGAGTGGCTGAGGTTGGAAGGGACCTCTGGAGGTCACCTGGTCCAAGCCCCCTGCTCAAGCAGGGCCACCTCTAAAGCAGGCTGCCCAGGACCATGCCCAGACAGCTTCTGACATCTCCAAGATGAGAGACTCCACAACCTCTCTGGGCAACCTGTTCCAGTGCTCAGGCAATACTGCCCTGGTGGAACATCACAGCCCAGCATCTCTCCATCTTTCAATCACAGGATTGTCATTTCAGCCCCGTCTCGGCCTGACAAGGGAACTGAGCTGCTGCCCTGCCTGTGTGGGATAGCAGGTGGGTCACCTGAAGGGTCAGCACGGTGCTGATGCCACCACAGGGCACATGGTTCCTTTGCTTGCCTTTTCAGCTTCATATTCACATGAATATGCGGGTTATATTCATCCAGAACACAGCACAAACCACACAACTGAAGAATTAATAACACAGATTTTCTCCAAGTGGAAAGAAAGAAGCAACTCAAGTGGAGCTTTATCTGGCTTTCATTAATAGACATGCTCCTGTCACCTCAGGCTTCAGAGCAATGCCACCTGATAGATGTTTGAGAATCAGCATTCCCACCACATCTTCATCTCATACAGGAGGGAAAACAAGTACATGCTACAGCAACACTCCTCGTCTACCCCAAATCTCCAGCCAAATACGAGTTGGTCAAATGATCTACCTTGTCTTAGCTTGCACGCTGCTTTTGTCACTATATGTTTTTACAAAGACTATTTTATTAGCCTTTTTTATTGAGCTGAAGACAGAAGCTTGTTGATAGTATTGTCCGTGTCAGGATAAGACTGAACCCATTATTTGTAGAATGGTGAGTCTTGGCTTTTCTGATAGAAACTGTCAACAGTTGCCATGAAAGCTGTTTGAAAGAAATAGCTATTTGCCTATAACAGTTTCACCAGCAATGAAGAACCTGCTTTCAAACCGCAAATAGCAATCAGCTCACCTTCCAGTTCCTTCATGAGTTTTCCTATTTAAACCATACTGGATTATTTTCTAGCAGCACACAAATAGCAGAGCTTGAAATCAACAATGAGCTAAAGAAGAGCAAAAGGAAACAAAGGGCTGCACCACCCAGACAAGGGCAGCAAGAACCAAGAAGCCCTTTATTAAAGCAGCCATAAACTCCTGGTCAGTGAAAATCAGTGGGGATTTTGGCATTCACTTTAAACTGCTAAAATCTGATCAATAAGGCTTTGCATCTAAACACAAAAAATATAACACTGACACTTTGGACACTGAGGAAAACAAGATAAATTAGTCGGTCAGCAGAAATTAGATATTACATTTTTTTTGGCTCTGTTTGTGATCTTTTCAAGACGAGAACTTTTATAAGTATACCTACTCATATTTTACTTTATGCAAGCTAGTTTTTCATTTCTCCTTCCAATGTTCGAAAGTGATCTTTACACTCAGTAAGTCTGCATTAAGAAGGGATGCAAGGTCAAGTCCATTGTGGTGTACCTTGGATGGAAGATTAGCAAGGATCAGAAACAACATTTTGAAGAACATCATCAGATTGTTAATGCTATGATAATTCATAGCTGGGACCTAACTTCTGCCGTCAAGAAATCAAGAAGTACCTCTTATTATCAATGATTGTAGCATCTCTGATTTTTCTCCCTATCATGTAGACTGGTGGGAAGATCCAGCCAGTGTAACTTGTAACAGTGACAACTTGTGTCACATTTCTTAACTGATATGTAAAATCTAGAAAAGAATTTGTTCATCTTGGCTTCTGATGACACTTGTGTCAGTCATGTCATCTAACTTGAGTTTAGGGTTTTTTGAATATTTCATCAAGATGTGAAATAGAGCCACCAAGTTTCTCATGTCATTGGAGTCCAGGTTCCACTGAAATCATATATTTCCAAGTCTTGAATTTACCTAAAAAGCAGGAGTATTTTTGTTTTTCCTGCAAATGTCTGTGGTCAACCCTATCAATCTGGGCAGTTGTTTGTGATTCCACGTGCTTGTAAAAATGAGCAATTCTCATAGTTGCCTGTGATAGTTACTTGCTTTGTTTTGACTTGCTCTATTACTTATTTTCTTTCGTCTCGCAGTCAGAGAAAAATAAAGTTGCTGATAAACAATACTACTGTGAGATACAAAGTGTTTGGAATTGTGAATGAAAGAAGCTGGCAGGGAGGGGGAAATAACAGAGGGTAATTTTGTCATATCTCTTTGACCTGAAGCAATAATAAATGTGAAATCTGTATGATCATGGGTGATGTTTTTATATACGTATCATATTTCAGATTGGTTTGGGAGAGAAACACATAAAACTGATTGACTGGTGATGTGGCAGTAATTATGCAAATACAGCAACTTGACCATAAAATGCTTTAAAGGGGAGATGGTAGCTCAGTAGCAAGTAAGCATAAAAAAAGTGGTTGTTGTATCTGTCCTAATGCCCTGACATCTCTCCTGCCAAAGCATGAAAGGAATGGATGTTGTGTAACAAAATTAAAACTTTATAAAATGTTAGATGAAGGTCATGAATAACTTGTCCTTATAAAAAGCATGTCTTTAATTGTCAACTGTATCTTTCTTACAATTTTGTTCAGTCTTGGGCAAAGTTCAGTTTTACGAGACCAACCTTGTGCAGCAAACACACCTTTGCTCTGCTGCTTTACTGCAGCGTTAATGGTTCATTTGCTTTTGGGGGCAGGGGAAGTTAAGCGCTGCTGTTCTAGCCTTTACCTTACACTGCTCAAATGAGAACCGTGAGGTAATATTAGTTCATTGAATCATTCTGTGAATTATTCTCAGTTTCTGTGATAGCAAGTAACAGCAGAGTGTCCCCTCACTGCCCACTCCACAGTCCCTGTATTTTTGCATCTGCATGAATTGTAAGTGATGCAAAATGGTGGGTGCTTGAGAAGGGGAAAAGAAGAGGAATGATGCACATTTTCATTTTGATCCCAAATGAAGCCTGAATAAAAGTAATGTCTGTTCATTTTTTCTCTCTTGCCACTTGCTTTCTTGTGTCCAAGGTGTTTTGACCCTACCCCAGGCTATACGTGTCTCCATATGTCATCAGGACCCTAAAAAAACTCAACTGGTCTGCAGTGCATGCACCAAATCCCCACACCCCTTCCAGCCTTCCTCAGCATCAGCCATGTGCTAGTGGCATTCCCACTGGGGAGGAAGGTTTAGCCAGCAGCCATCTCTTCAGCAAGTCCCTGGCTGATGCATAGTGATACCTGCAGTCAAACCGTTAGACCATTTCTATAGGCTGACTATATATGTGTTTGCCCTAGTTCTCCAGGTCAGGCAGCTGGTCAGAGCCTGAGGCATCTCTACCCTTTAGCCAAGAGCCTGAAACATCTTTGAGAGGAAACCGGGGGACAGGGGTGGAAGAACACTGGTCTGAGCGGATATTTGGCTTTAGTTTGGCCTGGATTTGGAATGCGGGTGAAAAACTGTTCAATACTTGGGAAATCAGAGGGGTTTGTCTGGAGGCAGCCATGGCATTAATTTTAGCAAAGCAGGAATTGTCCTAAAGGACAGACTGGTGAGTGGTAAGCCAAGAAAGAGACCTACAAGCATGGGACACAACAGAGAGGGTGGAGAGCATCTCCCCACACACACTTCTACCTAACCAGAGCTATCAGGATTTCCTGGAGAGATCCTCTTTTTCCAGCTGACATCTTTGTCCAGGCAGAGTGTGAACTTCTCCCACATCAGGTGTGGCATGTCCTTGGTCAACTGCTCTTCTCAGCATTAAGTCCAGTGGCTTCAGGCAAGCTCAGTGTGTGGGACAGTTCTACAGCACAGGCTTCCTTCTGGAGGAAACCGCTTTTCTCCATTTTCTATTAACTAACTCTCCTGAGCTGAAGATTGCCTTTGTATGTACCCCTCTGGAGGATGAAATAACACTGCCTAAAGGCAACCATACTACTCTCAAATACCAATAAGCAGTGTCAACATGATGTGGACAGCATGCCATTGGGGAACCTAGGTTTTGAGATATTAGAGACAGTAGTTTATCAGAAATGGCTTGACAGGGATCTGCTGTCCACAATGTCTTCAAAAGATGCCCTAGGGAGCATCAAATAAAGCTAATAGGAACTGGGTTCATGACAAGCCAAAGGAGGTGGTTCTTCTTGAAGCAGGTGCTAGTTCTGTGCAGTTCCTTGTCAAAGCACCCTGTGGATGCACACGGTTTACATGGGCTCAAGGGGGAACAGGACAAGCCTTGGACAAGAGATCCATTGCAAGCTACTATGTAAATAAACTGCAGTGGCTAGGAAAGTCCAAAAGGTTCTGAGCTGAAAATGGTCAGAGAGTGGGAGGGAATTAAAGGAAAATATTACACATACTTGCCCTGTTCTCACGCTCCCCAAGCATGTAGCCAGTTTTTTGTAGCCAGTTTTAGAGACAGACTATTGGGCTAGAAGGATCCTTGGTCTGAACCAGTACATTCTCACAGATGTTTTCCCTACAGACAATTAGACTGCTGAATGGTTTTTTGCTATCTAGGTAGGACATTAAAAAAAAAAAAAAAAGGGGGGGGGGGATTAAATCTTGAACCTCTTACTCCCTTGAGCAGAAAGTCACTCCCACCTTCATAATTTCACAACAACTAGTTATGGAGACGAGCTGAAACTGAGACTGGAAAGGTGAAGGTGAGGAATCTCAGCTGCTCTCTAAGCAGTGTTGTAAGACAAGACCACAATAGTGCTAGAAATGGTCATGATCATATAGTCCAATAGTCAACATGAAATCAAGAGATGTTGATTTCTCCCACATGTAGAAACAGTGATTTTCATACTATATGACAAGATCAATAGGTCATCAAGCAGCAAACACCATGTCATGACACGTGAAGGTCGATCTGCTCTGGGGAACTGAGAGCTCCTGCCCTGTACAGCTTGCATGGTGACTGTGCACATACCTTTTTTTTTTCTTATTTGGTTACTGTGCAGGTTTCTGGAGCCTTTGTCAGGCATGAAGTCTCACAGACAGATAGACAGCCACAGTGGTAACAACTTACATGGCTACAGTAAAACAGTAGCTTAGTGTTACTAGGTGAGATGAGCAGGACTTGGTAAGGCCATGATTTTTAGCTCTAGAGTTGTCATCTGCATTTAGTCCAGTGCCCAGCTGGACCAACACAGAATTAGCTAGAGATAGGAAAGATGTATTTATTCGCTAACACCAACTGCCGATATACCCAGGAGATAGTCCTTCAACACAGGACACATCAGACACCAAAGAAAGGGCAACATTTCAGCCCATGTCCAGCAGCTAGTCCAAACATAGAAGCATAATTCCTGCTGGGGTCATTTAGCACTTAAAGGTAGGCAAGTGAGAAAAAAAAAAATCCATCTCTGATTTAAAAGCAATGCTTGAGCCTGGCACAGCAGAAACAATAGGCTGTTTCCCAAGTGGAGATCAGGTATGTTTATTTTACTGAAATATATGGGTTTGTGACAATCAAAAGCAGATGTTCATTAACAGGCAGAGAGGTAGGTAAGTTTCCAAGGCATAAAGCATGAGGAGGGCAAAGAGGCAAAACATTCAATCTCCTGCCTTGCACCTGAATTTGCCCAGCCCCTTAAATCAGTTTTCATCAATGCTTTTTAATTTTCATGCTTTTAAGTAACAGCTATGGAGATGCTGTTCCTGCTAGCCTTGCAGAACAAGTACTTTGGAGATCATTTTGATTCTTATTTCAGGATATTTCCCTTTTGTTTGCCTTTAACTTGACCTGGGACCTGGAACTAGATTTGAAATCTGATGTCTGAAGATGTGCAGAGCTGAGAGACTTCTTTTATAAACCCACTGCAACCTTCAGTCTGGAGCTGAGTTCCTTCAGAGCCTGCGTGTGCTCAGATCCCATGTTTAGTACAGAGGGATCCCTGTGGACGTGTTACTCCTTCTATAGCTCTTACGTGTCTCCTAACAGTTTGAAACTCCCTTGCTGGAGGTGAGTGATGTTGCACCAGACCAGGGCAACCTTATTTCAAGCAGGAACTGTCAGCAGAATCGGTGCAAGGTCAGCCGCTCTGGTTGTTCCTTTCAGGAAACTACTCCTCCTACAGACACACTTACACTAAACAAACCCCCTTAAATACGTGTGCTGCAGCATTTCTCCATTCGCTGGCGTCATGAAGACTGGCAAAAAATGCCATGGCAGCAAATGTTAGCAGACTGCCAGACCAGATCAAGCCCCATTTTCCCTTGTACAAGGACAACTCCAAGATAACTTAGCAGTTGGCTGAGTTTCTCTTTCCAAACAGTGTGGCGGAGTATCAGCAAAAGAAAGTCTCGGCAGTGTTTCTGCCAGGGAAATTGAGCGATGGGACCTGTAACTGGATTCAACACACCAGCAAAAGAATTAATTTTATCAGCTGACCCTGAGCATGCTTACAAGATCATGGTTTTTAATTTTTGTCTACAAGTGGGTCTGAACTGCAGTTCCAAACCAAACTGAGGTCTGTGTGTTGCAGATCTGTCACTTGAGTGCTTTAAAAATGAAAAACAGGCAAAAGAAACAGGGTGGATTTTGGCTCGTGGAAATTCCCCAAATGGCACTCTGCATTCACTTTCCTTCATCAAATAGCCTGAGACATCTCTGCCCACACACCCATGTGGTTCACACTCCCAGAACATGTGTGCTCCCAGACCAAGACAGTTGGTTGCCCACTAGACTGTGTGGCCTACGAGTTACCCTCAGTGGAAATGCTCATGAATTCACCTTGCAAAACAGCTCTGAAGGGGAGGGGACCCAGCTCCTCAGCTGCTGCATGTCAAGGATAATGGTCACAGTAGCAGAATCCTAGTCCTAACTCCTGCAAAAATCTTCCAGCTATGCAATTAAACAGCATATGATACATCTGGCATAAAAGGTAATAATATTGGCTATCTGAAGTCATAATGACTAATTAGAGATCCAAAGCTGAGTCCTGGTTCTTCTCATCAGCCAAAGCTCTTGTGTCCCTGCTACCCTGAGAGGGAGGTGGCAGAAAGGAGCTTCAGGACAGCCTGGAGAAGGACTCCAGGGACTCCAGTGGGCCAAAGAGCTCCTTGATGTCCCCTTACACATGGGGCAGAGAAGCATTTTGGCAAAGTCAGGGAGCAACGGGCACATAGATTGTTTGTCCACACCTGGCACAGACCTTGAGGTCATATGAGTGGTCTACAGTCGACATCCATGAGGGACGTAGGAGCTGGAGTCTGAGCTATGAAGAGGTCTCTGCACCCCTGGCACTACTCTGCTTCCATTGCCTAGTCCCTGCACTGCAGACCATGGGACGGGGATAACAAAGTTAAAACAGGTATTTGACACCACAAACCTTATTTCACTGTGTTATGAAAAGTCACACAGGGCAGGCTTTATTCCCCAGGCTCAGCATTCAGAGCAAACATGCTGCTGTAATCTTTAGCAAATACATTTTTGCTTGCACAGTAAATCTGTTCAGAAATCACACATTTCCATTCAAACTAGTCACTAAAGAGTCACGTGTTGGGGCCTATCTCTGCTTTGTGCTGACACTGCATAGGCAGAGAATCACGTGCCTTCATGAAAAAATATCCCCAGTCTTAAGGCAGGACTTGGCTCAGGGTCACATAAGACTCATCCACATTTCATATTATGTTTCCTCTTCTTTCTTCACCAATCAGTCTTGAAATATGTCACTTCCATGCAAGCAGACAGACACACACTACAAATATACACCAAGTGGCTGTATCTATGCTGGGAAATGAAACGGGCCAGGGAACAGTCAAAGGAGGAGTACTGCAAAGCATAGCCTATATCCCTCCAGCTAAGCTCTGTTACCCTCCAAAGTAGGGGAGGGGGACAGCAATGCAAAGCAGGAGCAGTTCCTGGCCCATGCTATTCCCTAAGCTTTGCTGGGCAGCAGCAAGGAAAGTGCTGGGTGGTCCCAACCAAAACCATGCCAAGAAGCCACCAATATGAGCTGTCATACACCATTGCCCATCTCCTGGTGCTGGTGAGATACTGCCAGAGTCCACCAGCTGGCACATCACCTGGGAACTCAGTAAATGTCTTTTCTATGTATGAAAAGACGTTCTCCCCTGTGAGATTTCAGGCAAACTCTAGAGTGTTTCTCATCTCTGTTGATCCATAAAATGGGGATAATAAACGCCACCATATAGCTCAGTGGTGGAGGGAGGACAGAGCATTTTCCAGCTTGGATAGTAATGGGAAAGCACGTGAGTACCCTGCCTGTACAACTGGGTTTATCCCATTGTGTTTGATAATTTTCATCCGAAAGAAGAGTAAATACTGATTTAAGTGAGTCTACTAACACAAATAAAATGAAGAGGATTCATAATCAGAACAGAATTTTGGCCAGTGTTCTAACTTGCAAATGAAGCCAGTCATCTGCATTGGAAACAGGCTTATTTGAGATAAACAGGGATATATACCTCTAAAATATATAATTAAAAATATTTTACCATATTCTGAAATGAAATGTTTTGTATTTTATTTCCTATTGGTATATACCGTTTTTCTTCTTTCATTTGTGTGAGTGAAATATGATTACCCATTCTATTTTTATGACCTACTTATTGCTGTTATCTGGAATGATACCACTACCTGAACTTCAGTAAAGAGAGACTACCACTTCCTTATACTGAGGAACCTAATAAATGGGGTGGAAGAAAAATCAGGAAGTGGTTTTGTTCAGTGCTGTGGATTTAAAGATTTTTCCAGTCCCTCAATTGTCCAGAAATATATGGGAGACAGCCCTGTAGCTGGGAAGAAACAAAATAAAATGCACGGGATAAAACAGATGGAGAGAGGGAGAAAAAGAGAGAGGGAGAGGAAGAAGGAAGGAGGGAAAGCAAGCAAGAAGAAGGAACCACCGGGGCTGATGTTCCCTTGCTTGCTCATGCATCCATGTGCCACTATGGCATTTACAAGCCTGCAGCTCTGCTGGATGCTAAAGCATCCCCGATTTTCAGACTTCAGTATTGAAGATCCTCCAAATTTTGCAGCCCATATGTAGAGCTATGTAGAGATGGTATGCCTGAAATGCATAGTTTAGCTAGAGTTCTTCCAACCTACCTGGCCTTTCCCTTATACACACAGTAGATCTCCATTTAAAACCTGAAAGGTGTATACCGTCTATGTTGCCCAGCCAAGGGCTCTATTTCCACCTTCAGGGAAGGTGTAAGTGCAAGGGAAGTGTGGTGGAAAGCTGTTATTTTCTGAGGAGTCCGTCACCCCCCGCAGGGCTTTACCTCTGGGTAATGTAGGTTATATAGGTGTAGGCTCTCCTTTGAAACTCATACACGGGACGGTTCTGTGAAAGAGCTTCTGTGCAACAGTGAGGCTTTTGCAAAGGCTGGTGTATGGAAGACTTTCAAACACATATACTTCATGGCCGTGGGAAGTCATAAATGCAAGATGACATCTTCCACTGCTGTGGGTTCACAAAACTGCAGTGATGCCAGGAGATGGAGAACACTTGACACCAGGTGAGGGTCAGCTGCAAAATATCTGTTTTTCCACGTTGAAGAGTTAACTGGAAAGGTGGTTAAAGAACAGTATTCCATGACGTCAGTGGTGTTTATGACATGCCCTTTAATTACCCTTACCAGTAAATCAGCGTGTGCACTTTAGTACCGCAGAGTAGGGCATACTTCAAAGAAAATAATAGCTCTGTTGATTAGCCAATGAATATGCTATCAGAGAACTCAAGGAGCCTTTTCACTATTACTCACTTTAAATAATAATGCTAATTAAAAACATACTGCACGCCTCAGGTCCACTACTCAACTTTTGAAACAATGAAGTTCTCACATTCATTCTTTTAATTATCTGCTCTGTATTTATTAATAGAAGGATGCTGCCCTTTCCCCTGGCTACATATTTAATTCATAGAAGCACAATAGTACACACAGAACAGAGGAGTGAATCTAATCATATCTGTGGTTGGTAAATGAACCCCCTTCTCCATAGGGCCAGAGAAGTCCTCTCTGCACCCGCTCTGTCCAAGCCTGCTGGCTGAGACACAGCCTTGGTGTTCATGTATCAGGTGCCATCCTGCAGCGCAGGGTGACACCCCAGAAACACAGTGGCAGTGGCTTCCACTTCCCCCCTTTCACCTGCTGATGAGGCTGAAGACAGCACAGCTAACAAGGTCAGGTGATTAAGAGAGCTCAGATAGTCACTGCTGTTGCTCCCCGATGTTTTTACCTTGTCTGCTTCCATAGCGAAGTCCTTTCTCTGATCAGCGTGATTTTACCTAAAAGGGCTTTTTCCTCTACACATCTCTAAACTCATATAGACTTGATGGGCCAAGTTCTGCGCTTCTGGAGGACTCTCTCTTGGGGACAGCTGTCTTCAGGACAATGTGCAGCCACAGTATCTGTGGTGCATATAAGTATTCTCTGATGCAAGCAGGGCAAGTGCAAACCATGACAAAATTACTGCAAAATTACTGTAACGAGAAGTTTGGCAAATTATAAATTTCCCTTAGCTCCACTAAGAAGTTTGCCATTGGAAAATGTACATTGCAAGACATAACCAAATATTCTAGAGCATTTTCTCAAACAAAGAGGTTCTGCAAAATGTTTGTATTCCTATCAAAGGAACTTAGTCATGATGAAAATTGAAGTTTTTTGAAAACCAGATACTTTCAACTCGTGAAATGAGAACAAGTGGAACCTCTTCAAAAACCTTTGCTGAAAAGACTTGCTTTTCTGATCACACTACAGCTTCTGGTTCATCCTGATTTTCTCCTGTGCTGCAGCTGTCCTTAAACATAAGTCTCCTCCCTAAAAAGGTATCCTCCCACTGCCTTCTGTTGCAATGCCTTTTATTAGCAGAGCTCCATCTGACCACTACTACCTTGCTTCCCTCCCACCCATGCTGAGTAGGTAGCACACACTCATTTTTTTAACTGCAGGGAGTATTCGTTCTCCTTTAAACAAGCTATTTTTGCTCAAGACAGAATTTCTGGGCCCAAAGGACAAGCTCTTTCAGCAGCATCTCAGGTAGGCGCTGCTCTCCTGCATTACCACTTAGGTGGTGGAGGTGGGAGCATGATGCCTGATGCCCCAACAGCAAGGGGTTGACGTGCCCTCCCCCAGGTACAGGGGGTAGCCTTAGCTTTTGATGACCAAGATTGCCTGATAGCTCTGGCACCTGGCAAGCCCCTGAACCCCAGACTGCCCGGCTCAAACTATCTGGAAAAGCTAGCTGAAGCCTGTCCTGAATTCCTCTGCCTTTTACAAGGCTCCTCCCAATGGCTGGCGCTTGATCTAGGTGGCTGCCTTAGGTAGTCTCATTAATTACAAAGGTGTCAAACACACACTCCTTGCCTTTGTAGCGAACACAGCTTTTATATCGAACCAGACAGCTTGCTGCTTCCCATGTGCTTGTCTGCTTTAGCCAGCCATAATTTAGGGCTGGGCTCATCTCTTTAAAAGGTTCTTATAAATCAGAGTTCACCTCTGCCACTGAGCTGCAAGGAGTTTCACTCCTGACTGCAAGGGGAGCAAGAACAGACCTGGGACTGGGAGAGATATGGAAGATCTGAGTGTAAATCTGCGTGGACAGAGAAGCAAGGTTAAAATTTCTCAGAACCATGTATGGCTGAAACCTCAGAGTTAACATAGGTTTCCCCACAAATGGAGTACATTAAACCATGAGTGAAGCACGCTGACCACCTTCTAGGTTGCCTGGAACAGGCAAAGCAGAGTGTACATCAATATCGTAGTGCCTCAGTATGTTACAGGTGTGAAATATGAGTTTCTTTCAACTTTCCCCTGAGTTTTTGATATGTGGTTCATTTCAGAAGTGCTAATCCTTTGCTTTAGATAAGAAAGGGCTTCACAGTGTGACGGATTTGACCCTCTCACACAATCCACCCCTAGCTACTTGCACAAGGGAAAACTGCACGCACCATTGAAGGCAGCGGGATCAGGACTGGTTTACGCTGAAGAAGGGGTATGGCACATGGCTGTCAGTGCCTATCCGTGTCTTCCCTGATCAACTCAGCCACAGAGAAATGGTAAGATATCAGTGACTTCTTTACAAAGCCCAAGCCTACTGGGATCTGTGCTTGATGTTTCTTACTTTTGCTGAAAACTGATGATGGAGACTTAGAAAGACAAGCTGCTTTTCCTGAATTTCCTGCTTATACAAACCTTTAATTTAGTCCCAGGAATTTTATCACTACTCTGAGCAAAGCATAAGACTGGGTAATAAAGTGGGAGCTCTAACTTTAAAGACACCAGTGGCCTCCTTCTGCCTAGTGCACAGTTAATCCTAACAATACTTTGGGAGAAGTCGTCTTTTTTAATTTTCTTAGAGTTGCTAAATTGTACAGAGTATAATTTCTCCATGCCTATTCTGAGTGTAGCCACGGTGCTTTTAAAAGCCTTGAAGGAATCACTTGGTGGTTGCAATGAAGAATAAACATTTTGTTGGTCAAACTTTTAAGCAACATTTTTTTCCCATTAGGTAAAATAGTAATGTTATTTTCCAGTCTCCAGGTTCCCACCTTGATCTGAAGAAAAAAACGGCAAGTCAAAGTTACTGGAAACTACAGGACATCATCTTGGAGTATTGCTGTCTTTGGGAGCCCATTCCACGCTGCAATGTTCCTAATAGTTTAAAACAAAATAAAATTAAATGAGCCTTGCGATGTACTTAATTTATTCTGTGAAGAACAGAGGGTGTGGCTCATTTCTTGTCCAAGCCATGGAAACCTCACAGCCATTGCTCCTCACCTCTGTCACTGATCTGGAGATGGTCTGTCATCCCGGCGCTTCTTTTTCCATAAACATGGATTCAGGCAAAAGAGAATAACTATAGGCGAGTGTGGGTTATGGGAGAAGAAGGACAGAAGAGTAAAAGATTTAATTTTAAGAAAATGAAGGCACACACACATGTAGAAGATGGGGGCCCCAGCCTGCCAGAGGTCCTTGCAGGCTCAGTGAAGGCCAGTTTCAGCTTCTTGATCCTCAGGCACCTCAAGTCACAGCAAGCAGAGGCTCCTCACGATGCTGCTACGGCCCCGTCGCTGAATCACAGAATCACAGAATCACTAAGGTTGGAAAAGACCTGTAAGATCATCAAGTCCAACCTAAAAAAAAAAAAAACCAAAAAAAACCCCACACACCAAAAACAAAACAAAAAAAAAAACCAAAAAACAACCCCAAAACCAAACAACAAAAAAAAAAACAAAAAAACCACCACACAACAACAACAAACCACAACACACCAAAAACCAACCCACCCAACACCACACAGCACCATGTCCATCAAGCTACATCCCACAATGCCACATCCACACGCTCCTTGAATACCTCCAGGGAGGGTGACTCTACCACCTCCCTGGGCAGCCTATTCCAGTGTTTCACTACTCTCTCAGTAAAGAACTTTTTCCTAATATCTAGCCTGAACCTCCCCTGGCACAACTTGAGGCCATTTCCTCTCATCCTGTCACTTGTCACTTGGGAGAAGAGACCAACACCCACCTCTCTGCAACCCCCTTTCAGGTAGTTGTAGAGAGCGATAAGGTCTCCCCTCAGCCTCCTCTTCTCCAGGCTGAACAACCCCAGTTCCCTCAGCCGCTCCTCATAAGACTTGTGCTCCAGACCCCTCACCAGCTTCGTCGCCCTTCTCTGGACACACTCCAGAAGTTGAGGCACAGCAGATCTCCCCTCCACCAGGCCTCCTTCCCTCTCCCCTCCCCAGGCCACTGGCCAAATATGCACACCGTCTTCTGTCAGCAAGGCCACTCCTGCCCCTGGTGCAAGAGGTGGAGGAGGCACATCTGTCAAGCTTATGCAAAACCCCTTCAGAGTGTGAGCGCTCACCAGGATCTGCCCGGCTGGTTTGGGGTCCTCTGTATGGCAAAGGGATCAGAGAACTGACCAGCCAAACAGACAAGGCACATCCTCTCCCTCTGCCTCTCACGCCACAAGACTCGGTCCTCTGTAAACATGCACAAAAAGCAGCATCAGGGTTTTTTTAAATTATTTATTCCCATGAGCGAAACGAGTAGGATTTGGATCACAGTTGGGCTTTGGTGCACTACAGAAACCTACCATTGCCCTCCCTTTTTTAAAATCGCCACATTTGCAAGATGCTCCACACGCCTCTCTTCATTCTTCAGGCTGTGGTCTTCACAGCGTCAAAAGGTCACAGACCAAAGGCCTGCAGACTGCGGTCCTCGGAGAAGGTTTCCTTCCTGCCTCTCCAAGAAGCTGCTTAGCAGGCCCTGCCTGTGTGCCATGCCGTAAAAAGTGACAGATTTTCAAGTTTTGTTTGTTCAACTTTGAAACACGGCCTTTTCTTCTGTGGAACTCAGGATGTATTTAACAGGAAACAATAAAGACGCAGGACAGTTTTGGAGAGGAAGTAGGACATTTTAGATGCACAAAAAATAATTACTTACGCCGAAACTGGGTCAAAACACCACAGTGTTTACCACGGCTCTCAGGAGGAGTGCCATGGGGTTTTTAATAACGACAAAAATTCAAGACCTCAGCATTAGGTCTCGTCCCAAAAAGTAATGCAGTTTCAGGACAAATGGGAACTAACCCAGCCTATAAATCACAATGGAGCAGATGTAACCTGCTCAGTCCTAAGCCCAGTCACTTTTGGTCGGCTAACACTGATCTTCCAGCTGGCTTTGTTGCAAAGACATCAAGAGCACTCGTCTTTGTCCCTTGCTGTCGCGGATATCGCTAATTATGTTCATTGTTTCAACTGAAGCTAATTTATCTTTCGCATTAATCCGGCTTCACCTTCTGACCACTAGATTTTGTTATGTCCTTCTCTGCAAGATCAAAGACCCCTTAGCACCTACTGTTTTCTCACCATGAAGGGACTCACTACACCAGTCGCCTTTTAGTCTTCCTTTGGATACTCTAAACGGGCTGTGGTCTTCAAATTTGTCAAGGCCAGACCATTTTCCCCGGTCCTGAAATAATTCCTGTGGTTCTTTTGCCTACCCTCATCAATTTTTCAAAATCCTTTTCAAATGTGGATGCCAGGTCTGGATGCAGCATCCGAAAGTAAAATTACCTCCTTACTCCTACTCAGTATTTTCCTGTTTCTTTGTTCAAGGAGTGCATTAGCACTTTTGGTTACTACATTGCTCTGACAACTCTTGTTTGACTGTGTGTCCACCCGGACACCTAAATCCTACTCCCCTCTCCTATATATTATACCAGCTTTCATCAGATATCTTTAAATGATTCCAAAACATGTTGCAAACATGTAACGAAGACCTCAAGCCTTTTGCAACATGTGGAGCAGACACAACTTGAAACTGCTCCTCAAGCCCTCAGTTTCCTGCTCCCCAGCCCCTTGCAATAACCCTTGCCCTGTATTTTAATACTGAATTCAGTGTGTTTGACACAACTCTGGAATGTCCAGTGTATACAGACTTAGGAACTGGCGGATCTGTGAGGAATAAAGTTCAGGACAGCTGGATAAGGAAGATCTGGAGCTGTGAGCCCACAGGAAGAAGTCCATTTGGGGTTTCTGCAGCCTGCGCTCAGCTAAGGCTCGTGGTAACAAGGACAGGGCGTAACTCCTAAACCGCTTCTTCTCTTGGAAAGGAGCAGAACTGATATTATTTTTATGCAGGAACAGACAGTAGATTACCCAAGTTCTATGCAGCAAATGTTACAGGGCTGGCATGTGGCTCTGTCCAGTTCGCAGCAAGAAAACCAAAACAAATCAGCTACTTTGGTTCCTCACTTCACACTCAGGTCCTTGCCCTCTGATCATCCACATGTAACAAAACCCACATGTGGTTCTGGAAACAGCCAGGCACCTCTCTCCCTTTGGGTAACCTGTCCAAGACTGGTTGTCTCTGCTTCACCCAGGTCACCAACCCAAGCCCAACCGCTGTTGCACCCTCACGTGCCTCCACAGCGCTTGTACCACACCACTATACTCCCTCAATGCCACGCTGAGAAATACCACTCTGGACCGTGATAGGGATCTCAACTTATGTCAAGCACTTTGAACAGAAAAAATATGATTATGGTTGAGGGTGATGGGAACACTACTAAGACAAAACCTGGGACCTGGGGAAGAATGAAGCCCAGGAAACACCTGGTCAGGAGCAGTCTGCTCTTGAGGGGCCACCCAAGCAAATGTGAGCCTTCTAGTATTGCTTGGTGGGAGAGCCTGAAGCAGATGCCTCAATTCATTGGCTGTTTAATTTCGGCTGTTTCCAGAGAAAAGGTGACAGGTAACCATATGCGCTTTTTTTCCCCCAAATGTCAACTCTGAACCTTCATTCTGGTACTAGAAAGCCCCGCTGGGGTCAGTCTGGCTTGTTCAGCCTCACTAGTAACCGAGACCCATGGTCGAACTCTTTCTTTGTTCTTTCTCAGCCCATCCCAGGGGCTGTCACTGAAGAGAAACAGGGATAAGTGAGGAAAGCATTTGGCTGGGCTGTCCATCAGTATCAGCGCTATTGATGATGTATGAGCCAGAGCAAAGTCCAGCTCACACACCCAGAGCTGTGTCGGCTCAGCAGGACTAAAAGGCAAAATTAAAAAAAAAAAAAAAAAAGGCGAAATCTTTATTTTGTCAAGCAGTAACAGCTCCAGCAATCAGTACACTTGGAGAGCAGTTTTGGTGAGTAGGGAGGTACTGTTCTTCCAGTCTTTTTCTACATAAAATCATAACACAGAATGTAGCTCTGGGCTCCTCAGCATCTATAGAGTAAGGCAACATGGTACTATGCCCCCCCTGCCTCTTTCAGAGGGGTGAAAACCTGATTTAGCCTTTCTTCTGGTCCAAGGAGGCAAAGTATTTAATTGTTGATGTTTTTGCTGATAAGAAATGATGGGAAACACCTTCCCTAGGAAAGATTGTTTTTTCTTTTTCTTTTTTTTCTTTTTTTCTTTTCTGTTGTCACCTAAAAGAGCATTTTCAGCCTCAGATCCAAGAGGAGTCTTTTCACATAGGGCATCTTTTTATGCCCCCTGCAAGACCTATTATCTGCAGGAACTGCCCTAAGCCAGACCCTGGCTTAAGGTGGTGCTGAGAAGGGAGCAGGGCCTCCCAGGAGCACTCTTAAATTGTGCCCCAGGCTTTCAAAGCAGTGTGGCCTTCCACAGGCTGCCGGCAAGAGCATCAGCAGCCAGCTGACTTTTTCTGCTGGGCCAGCAGCCCAAAACTGGGACATGCTGGTCTAAACCTCCTGTTCTGTGATAACTCTGAGCAACACAGCTCTGACATACCTGGCAGTGAGTTTTGTGCTAGGCTTTTCAGAAGTGGCACACCAAACTTCACCCCTGGCACGAAAAAAAATTAAAAAAGGATGCCAACCCCAGCTAAGGCTGAACACTTTCCAACACCAGTTAGCAACAGCTTTTTTAGCCTTTTAAGTGTCAACACCAGAATATCAGAGAAAAGGGCATTTTAGCCAACAAATGCTTCAAAAGGAAAGATATTCACGTTCTTCTGCACACCTTTTGCTTTTTAAACCCAATGTTTCTCTGCATGGCTCACTTTGCATTTAGATAGGGGTTTATTTTTGTAAATCATGAGCTCTAAGCCCACATGGCCCCAAGGCTAGCAGGGGTGGAGTACCCAGCCGTGTCAACCCCCAGGGAGCAAGGACGTGAGGTGGCCCAGCACTAAGGCTGCCGTTGATGGCCTCACCAGGAAGGGTGAGTGGGTCCCCACTTCTGGCCAGCTGGAGCAGCCCAAACCCCAGGTAGCTTGGCCTGACCCCTTTTTGCTAGATGTTCCCCTCTGAGGGCTGTGTTGCAGCGTTCATCCTGCGGTCTTCACGACACCCCCAGAGTAAGGAGGTGACATCAACTATCTGGGTTGGAAAACCAAGGGACAGATTGTCAGCTGGTGCAAATCAGCATAGCTTCACTGGAGACCAAGGAGCTATCGCAATTCACCCCAAATTAAAGTCTGACTCGGAGAGGGGAAGAGTCGTATCACAGCCACTCTACGGGTCGATGGCAGCATTGGCCAGAGGTGGGGCATCCTGGCTTCCCGGTCTGACTGTACTGCCGACGTAGCTGGAAATCACACCCGGTGGTAAGTCTTGCTCCAATCGGCTGAGCAATGCAGTCCTCAGAGGCAACAAAAGGTTTTCCACTCCCCTCAGTAGCTAAAATTCACCATCTTCTCTTTTCAGCAGCAGCGCCTTCAGTTTTTGCTGCCCTTCACCCTTGGCCAGCAGAGGATGCCAGCAGGCATGTGATGGCTCTGCCTCTCAGTTGGCCTTACGCAGTTATGTCTGCAGTGAGTGACAGGCAGATATTTGCATACACAGGGGACCTGGGTGAGACCCTTTAGCTATGGTGTGAAGGCCAAGCAAAACCATGATGGTCCTCACAAGGCGTGGGATCAGTTCCCCAGACTTTCAGCAGAAAAACCTCCCGTGTGCCTGTGAGGGGCTTCTGGTGGTAGATAGAGGCCCTAGTTTTACATATCATCAGAAGGCATAGTGAGGGGAGCTGCAGAAAAGCCACACACAATGCAGACTTAGCTAGCCAGAGCATGCACTTCAGCTGGAGACCTTCCTTGCAGCCATCAGACACGCCGCCTATATCAGGTACATTTCCATAGCGTTTAATGTAGCTTAACAATTGCATTGGAGACAAAGGAGAAGGCACAGTGTACAGGAAAAAAAAAATCCCAAAATGATACCCTTTTATTTGTAAAGCTCTGATGAAACAACTTTCCAAATGACATCCCACTTAAAAACCAATGGAAACCAACCTAACTATGTGTCAGTCACACTATACAGATTGCATCCTACAATTTCAAGATGCCTAAATATCTTAAGGAGTATTTACATATGTATCAGTTAGGTAGTAAAGTTTCATTGTAATTTGTTTCTTTCCAGCACATACTTATTGAATGGCAAAAAAAAAAACCCTGGGGATGCATTTGCATTTTTGTACAACACTTCCGAGCAAATGGCTAGGGCAATTTTCCTGAGAGAAGGCTTGTTCTTTGAAACTCTTGCTTTAACAACTGGAAATACAGAAAATGGATGGGGGTTTTGTTGCGCTAAAAAGCCTAAGGATGCCTAGTTAAGTTTTTCTTTTAAATTATTTACGTACCATTAAGTTAAAATGTTTACATTCATTCATTTGTATAAAAAATGTTGTTAAATCTTATGCAAATGATTTAACACTGATTGCTGCAACGCAAATTGCACTTCTTTAAAAAAATTATTGTATATATGGAAGAAAAATATCTGATTGCTACCCTGTTTACAAATTTTGACTGACTTTATACAGTTCAGCCAGAAAATACGAACTTTCATAAACCTCAGTCACAGTGTACTTTAAAAGTTATATCGCAGTCTTGCAAAGTGAGTAAATATTTTAAACCAAAAAAAAAAAAAACCAAAACCAAAATCTCCTGAACAAGCTGGACCTTGTGAGACTTGTACCAAACGTTGTGATTTCTTCCAGGGGCATAGCTGGGCTCTGAAGAGCAGAGCAAGGCACGCTGAAGATGGAGGGCATAGGAGGAGAGGACCGACGGGGCGAAGACATCAAATGTTCGGTGCAAGACATCTGCGCCGACTCAAGCAGTATGCACTTCTGATGCTCGTTAAAAAGTATCTCACTATCATCTCTAGTAATTAAAGCCTTTGGTACTCCCTTCCCGACACTGACAACTTCCACCAAATTCTTGGGGGAGAAGGCGATGAGAGAGTGAAAACAACTATACAATCAGAAAGGCAGTGCTGCTGGGTAAGTCGAGGATGTATTTCTGGAATCTATCAATAGGACTAGGTTTATCTCTTCTTTTTTTTTTTCTTTTTTTTTCCTTTTTTTTTTTTTTTTGAGAGTGTAGGGCTGCATTAGCTATCCCCCGGTGGGCATTTGCTTTCCCTATGTTTTTCTTGCATAGATGAGGAACTGGATGCTTCGGCAGAGCCTCTTTTGGAGGCTGAAAAACACCTCTGCCACCAAAGCTTGGAAACTATTTCAGAGGCACGGTCTTTGCCAGCACTCTCGCTGCCGCTGTGACCGCTCCGCAGAAGAAACCATGCGCGGACATCTGGGGGCTGCTGCGCAGTGCCGGGATCCAGCTTCCCTCGCGCCGGGTCACGCCAGAGCCAGGGCACACCAGGGATCCTGTCTCACGGACGCCGTCACTTCGGCCGTGGAGGTCAGGCTGACTCCTGTGTACAGCCCGTCTTGACCTGAATACTTAAGGTTGCTGCTTTCGGGACTGGTGCTCTCTCCTGGGCCAGACATCACCGATGAGCTCGCCTGGAGTTGGGGGAAGAGCAAAGAGGGATTTCATTGAGCGGGTGAGCTTTGCACACACAGGGGTGTGGGTTGGAGCATAGCGGGCTCAGGGTTTGCCCTCTGGTCACCCCTGTGCCTCAAAATCCTGAAACTGAAAAAAGCTCTCAGGGTCAGCCCACTCACTCTCCCCTTCATGAAACAGTGACTTTACTATGCTGGCAAGGTCTGAGATGGGTGATAGCCGTGTTTGGAGAACAGCACATGGTTATCTTCACAGCAAGGTGGGAAAGAAAGCGCAGGACGTGCAGAAAAATCTGGAAATCAAACCATGATGAAGAAGGTAACGTGCGTGTCCCACTGCCCCCTACTGAAGGGACACAGATACCAACACCAAAAATGTGACCCGGGAGTTGTGGCACCTATAGTTTTGCTTCCCAGGTGGGAGAAGCCCTATACATCCCAATTCTCCAGCAGTGGGTGTGGAGCACCTCCTGGAAATCAGCTTTCTTTGGGTCCCTCAGACCTTGAAGTGCCTAAAATCATTCCTCACCCTTCAAAACGCTAGCCACAACCACTTTGTCCCTGTAAGACTGGCCACTAAAGGAGATGCTCCTTTCATCTCAAGTGGAGAAACACTATGCCTTTGAACCAGGAGGCTTTTTGTTCCGCCACTTACATGCACAAGACAACACGCAGGGGAGCCCCGGTAGGCACGAAGATGAACCTCTGAACTGCACTGAAATCAGCCCATTTATTTTAACATAGAAATTACAAAGACAAAGAAATGATCATTTTTTCCATGAGGCTGAGCAGATCCGCTAAAGAGGAAAAATTCACAGTGCCAGACAGAGAAGGGGCAACGTTTTCACCTGATAAAGGAAATGTTTAAGAGCTGACTTCATGCAAAATTAACTCTTGGATATGTCAACTTTAAAACCTTAATTTACTTGTTAATGGATAGTCTTTGGACAAGATTCCTTAAAAAGAAAAAAAAAAAAACAACTATCCTAAACTGTGACTGCAGAAGCTTCCTGCCCGCTGTTTAAGTGAAAAGTATACATATTTAATCATTTTACAAGAGTAGAGCTCTTGGCTCTTCTGGAGCCATGCCAAGCCAGCAGTCCTGACATAGGAAAAGCAAGGCTTCAGTTATTCAAAGGTAATTTCCAAAAAGTGCTATGCACGGTTCTTGTTCCCAACCCAGGGAAAACCTCACCTTCTGGAAGAGATACTCATTGCCAGTGGTCACTTTTGTCTGGAATACACTGAAATACTACAATATTTTCTTTATCTTTTATTACAAGGTTTGATCGTCGCTATTCTTCCACCCAGTCATCAACCAGGACTCTGCTCTGTCAGTCACTACCCTGAAATGCAGAGATGGAAGGAAAAACTGCTTGCCCCCAAAAAATGGTCAAAATAGCTCTAATCCTAAGAAATATGTTTTACCGCTCTCTCAAACACACAATTGCCAATCAGTGACAACGCATGTCCATATCGTCTTTGGAGAATGGAGAATTCAACGAGGCAGGTTTCACGCTAACCTTTGGGTAGGTTTTGGTCTTGCATCAGTCTGGTTTTTGAAAAAGGCTTTTTTTTATTTCTAATACATCAAATAGACTCCTGTTAGCACAAAAGACATCATTTTTAACAGCTTGAGTTTAAATTAGAGTTGAGCAGCGTTTGCTCAACCTGAGCTAAAAATACTGGGAGCTGTTTTGAAAGGTTCTCATTTGCCCATATTTGCCACTGTTGTTCCGGTAGGCAAATCTCTTATCACTCCCTGTTTTTTCCGGGCTTGGAAAGTGTAATTCACCCTTTTCCTGATTCAACCCTACAAAGGTGGGGCACAGGGACCTGCAGTTTCCATGTGGGGTTATCAGCTACCCCTCCCTCGGGCACCCCAGAAGGGAGGACACGGAGGCACGTCCTGTTTGAAGACTGCCCATCCCTGCCCGACCAAGGCCGGATCCTGGCTCCATTGAGCCAGGACAGGCAGGACCTGGGCAGGACCGCCAGGCCTGGAAACCCCACCCCGGTAATGTCATGACAAATCCAGGCAGCTCAGGCAGCTCCCCAAGTGAGACATGGAAAACAAACTTTAGCTCACGAAAAGGACGTGGCTGAATCACGGCTCTGCTCCCAAGCCTGCCTACGTCTGCTCTTACTTCTCCAGCTCTAAGGGATGAAAGATGACAGAAGCTACAGTTAGTTATTAGAGGACATTTGTCAGCTGGAATAAATAAGCTGAACAATGCTGCTGAAGTCAACCAGCTCTTCTAATTCACAACAGCTGGGTCTATCAATAAAAAGGTAATGGGCTTATTTTTATTGCTGAAATCTGATAATAGGACAGATAAATCAACTGAGGCTCAGCTTCCTGAGGAAAAAATGAATGAAGCCTGTTGGGAAGAGCTTGCCTCCCAAACAAACAGAGGAAGTTTGCATTTGTATCTGCAAAGGTGGTTAAGGATCCCTTCTTTTACCCAAAACAGCAGAACCTGGTCATGGGGCAGTTCCCAGGCAGGTTGTCTGGATCAGAGGTGTCCTTTCTGTAGAAGACCTGCCCATCATGCTCAGAGGGAGATCTCAGCCAGAGCCACAGAGGGACTTAGACACCTACATCCTACCCAAACCTGCCAGCAGTCCCCCAGAGCCAAATTCACCCCCACCAAAGCTGGCCCAGATCAAAACCAGGCTGCCCAGCCTTTGCTGGCCAGCACTAGGGGAACAGCACCCACATCTCTGGCTGAAGGACTCCTGCTTTCTTCCACCCACTCCTGTGACATCTGCCCGCCACGGAGAGTGGGGGGGGAACATCTGCACCGGCCTCTCCCCACGCCTCCGCAGCCAAGAGGAAAAAGCTCCAGGCAAGGACTTGTACTAACAGCTGGAGGTGGTGGCGAAGGGCCTTGATCTAGACCTTTGCTCTATCTGATAGACCTTTGCTCCATCTGCTTCGCAGGTTCAAAATGCTCCATGAATTTTGGACATTACACTGGGTCTGTAGTAAGCTGAGTCTCAGCGGACACTCTTCCTCTTCAGTTAGCATAGTTTAGTTTCACTACACTTAAAAGATAACCATAGTCAGCTGAAACACACTTGCAAAAATGTCCTTTGCATATAACGTGCAGTGGCAAATTGTGGTGGAGTCCTTAATTTTCCAGCCCCAGCCTCCCTGCAATAACTGCCATCCGCACCAAGAGCACTTTCTCCCAATACTGTCACTCCCTGGTTTCTGAAGAGCAAGTCTCGGCACTGCAAAACCACAGCTTTTTTTTCTGATTTAGTGATCCTCTTACTACGCAAAGTTGTCATTTCTTGCTAGTTCAATTGATCCTTTTGTTTATATTGCAGATGTGTAAGTTTACTTATCTTCTGATCATTCCTTTGTATTATAGCAACATAAATCTGTGGTTACGACTTCATTAATTTCCTAAGGGAGGCAACTTCCAGCATGGCTTGGGAAAGCTGATGACCCCTCCTGCTGTCGAGAGCTGTATGACTAATTGGCTTTATTACTTTGGCAATAAAACAAAACCAAGCAAAATGTATGTGTCCATATGCATATAGAAGTTTTGGGTAGGGCCAAAAATACTCTTTTTTCCTTGGTTTTCCCTGATGAAACAAAAAAGCTGGATTGCCTTGTTTTGTTTGATACAAAATGAAGTATTTTCTTTTGGATACGTGTACATGGAGCAAAGAAAATGGATGACTGATTTTATGAAACTGAGTGGGGAGAAGAAAGCAGCATCCTATTTTGTCCAGGAGTGAGGTAGGAGACCAAGAGAAGATTTAATCTGGAGTATCAGATCTCCCAGTATAGTGCCCTGACTACCAGACTATTTGGTTGCCATGTTCCTCATGCCTCCTGTTGATCTTATTCCACCTGGTTTAGATAAATATTTACTCATACCAGGACTGAGGCACCGTGTTCCCATTTTCCAGGTGAAATTCTTAACAACCATGCTGGTGAGTCTTTCTCATGGAAACTCTGTCCCGACGGCTACGAAATTATTCTATACCAACTGAAATCTTACTATCAGATAGTCTGAAGGACCCTCAGACATTCAACTTTCCAATATCCAATAGGAGATTTTTTTTAAAGAGGTTGAGTATCTGGGTTCATCCAGACTCTGGGAGTATGGATGCTAATTCCCTGATGCCTGCATGAATGCCCTACCAATCTGCTGCCTAAAAAGGAGAGAAGAACACCACCTCTAACCATCTCAGGAACCCTCTTCTGAAAGCAAAAGAAAGCAAATCCAGGAGAAGCTGTTCAGTGAATTCAGCCCAGGTTGTCGGGCATTTTGGGGACAGTTAGAACTGCATTTTCCTACTAGCTCACGGCCTGCCAAGGCCATTTCAGTCAGCTCTCCCTCTTTCCAGCCTACAACAGTGAAGAGCCAGTCCTGAACCACTTCTCAAGGTAAACCTCCAAGGGAAGTAAGTGCTACTTTTACCTGCAAGACAACTGTCCTACGTTATTCCATGGTGTGCGGTTATGGTCCTTCTGAGAAAGCACCAAACTGGAGGCAAAGGGTACAGTAGAGTCTTCTGAAAGAAGATCTCCCCTGGTGCTGCTGAGCTTTTACTGACATCAGCCCTGGCTCATGGAGTCTCCATGGCCTGCCATAAAAAGCAAATTTTACAGCAGTTTTCATACTGCCTTTTATCCTAATAAGGGAATAAAGCCCTTCTGGTAATCACACTAGTGGAGCCCCTGCATGGAAATGGATGGGTGTGCGCTACAGACCGTGCCCTTTGTTTTAGCAAATGTATGTAGCTTTTCTCTCTACAGTTTCAACAGCATCAAAGGGAGAGCAGGTATAGATGCAGATGCAGGCTGTCTGAAACCTTCAAATCTTCTTTTTATGGGGATGTAAGGCAACTTCATATATCATGCAGCTGGACCTTTTCCATGTTAGTAACACAGGACACCCAGTACTTACACTGCTTAGGAAAACAGAAATAGGCCTAAATCCTAGATCCAGATGTGAATTTGGCAAATAGCCCCTTCACAATGGGACAACGAAATATCTCCGATCCAAACCCTTCTACATTTTGGGGTGTTTGAAATCAACTTTGCACCCACAGCAATTCATTAATCGTATCTTTTAAATGTTTAAACTTCAGCTAGAACATAAAATCAACATTTAAGGTTCTTGCTAATTTGTCTCAAAATTGGCATTGTATAAGATTCCCTTCATGAAACGGATAGTCTCAAAGACATCTCCAAGAGTAATTGCTGTCTTTCTCTTTTTCTGCCCTCCCCTCCTTATTTTGCTTTAAAAGAGATAAAGAAAGGTAGGGCAAAAAGTGAATATTACTGACACAAATGAATTCTGCTGAATTTCATTTCTATTAGATTTCTACATAACTGGGAACTCTTTTGGCAGCCTCCCATAAAAGGCATAATAAATTCCTTTTGTACCAGTACAGGAATTCATTTTCTCTGTTTCATTTAGCAACAACATTGCTGTGAATTTCAGACAACAGTTTCTAAAACGTCATCAGATTTCTCTGCCTAATGTCAATTTGGCATTTTTCCCCTCCTCACAGAATTAGGGCTGGAGAAGCAAAAACAGAGCAAAACAAAAACAAGTTGCCATGCCGGTTGTGTAATGCATGGGGAATGAGCCAGGTTCGCTCTTCCAGCAGGTGCCCGTGTTTCGGCAACGTCACCAGCACTGCTGGCAGGAATCAGCGCCGTTCTTGTTAAAGCAACCAAAGATTACAGAGCCTGGATTCATCCATCTGAGGGTTTTCTCCCTCCTGACATGGCCTGGAGAAGTTTATTCTCCTTGCGCAAAGCCATTGCCTGTTCTAAGAATAAATACAAACCTTCAGGCTATCGATGGGTCAACTCAAAAGAAAAAAAAATCAAGGAAAATAGAAGTCTAGTAGAGTATCTTTGCTTCAGCATGTGATCAGATTACAGGCTGCCTTGCTTTAAAATGCCGACATCCCTTCACTCCCAACAACTTCAACGGCCCTTATGAGCGCTCAGCCCCTGCCATGGGATTTAGGCCCATAAGCAATTATTTCACTTCCTTCATAAGCTGACGATCATGTTCCCAAATGATGTCTGGGGCAACAGGAGCAAATCTTAACAGCCACCGCTTTCTACTTTCAGCCTCCAGTCTCCCCCGTCCTCATCCCATTGAATTGCTGATGCTTGAGCAAAAGCAGGAGCCCAAGGGAAGGATGTGCCCATACCCACAACATGCCCTGTCAACAACTCCCCTGCAAATCCCATCCTTATTCACGTACATTTGGGGCTGGGATGCAGAGATGGGAGATCACTAGCCCTTCATGTAGCGGGGCGGGGGAGTCAGGGGGGATGCCCATATGTCTGGTTGCTGCTGCAGCCTCCCCGCTTCAGCATGTTTCACAGCCTCCCTCCATCACTTCCTTCATTGAAATTTTTCACAAGAGGTAATTTGCAAGTGCTTTGCATATGCAGGGTACATCTGATGTGGGGAAAGGCTGTGCAGATACTACCGTGCTGCCTGATGGATACAAGGGGATGGATTTTCCTGGCCCTCATGCAGGTGTCTTCTCCCAGCCTGATCTACTATGGAAAAATCAGGGAGAACTGAAGTCCTGGCACTGGGGGATGCCTTGCTATGTGTAATTAAGAGCAGCCTCAGGGTCCCTGGGAGTTGCTCTTAGTTGCTAATAGTTCTCAACTAGCCTCTTCGTTCGTGAACTGTACCTCCACCCACACAACTCCACCTGGCAAAATTCTATTACAAACGGTACTATTAAAATTACATAAAAATTATTAACAACAGGTTTGATATGCTCTCCAAGGGAGAAGGGCTACAGAAAGGAAGGCAGGCTTTAGCCAGCCAAGAAGGCAACAGCATAGGAGAAACGGGATCTTGCCTATGTGACCTCTCCTTCCCCGAGCAGCACGGCTGCACTGCCTACAGCCTACACCGCTGCCTCAGCCTCAGCTGGGATTGTGCTTCTAATTCTGTCCATTATATAAATATCACAACAGTCCTCAGGATCGGTGGTCCTACTTAAGGCAATCAAAGGAAAATTTACGGAAAATTTGCCTGCATTTTTCCCTTCGCAAATATTAGGGGACAGCCTAAAACAGTGCCTTGTAGCTCACTGGGGGGAGCCCGAAACCCAGTAACGGTTCACTTTTTGGTTAGTGTTTAACTTTTTTTTATGTGATCTGTTTATTTTATTGGACTGACAGGGTTTTCTCATGTCAAAGACAAGCCCTTGTAGTAATATCCCTGTCTGGCAGCATCCGAACCCAAAACCCAGTGTCTCTGAAACTGGGTGGCCCTGTCAGTCCACAAACAATCACATTTGCTAAAAATGTTTTTTTTCCTCCCCTTGTACAATGAAACTTTGTACGTCAGGAATTAAACTATTGAAAGGAAATTGGATGTGGGAACGCCGAGACATATTGAAAAATAGTTATTATAAACAACGTCTTCTTTTTATTAATAAACGAGTAGAGAAAGCCACATTAGGAAAGCTTTTCAAAGAAATGATGTGGCAGATTAAAAGATACAGAGGGCCTGAGGAGTGAGTGCGGATATGGATATGTGTAGCCAAGGGGTTAGAAATTAATCTACATTAAGCTTCACAACTTTAGCGGTAGTATTTGTTATCACACATGCTAACTGAGTGAAGAAAGGAAGTTTGAGATGGTTTGAATACATGATGTAAAATAAGGATCAAAACTAAAGCAGGGGCTGATCAGTGCTTCTCTGGCACTCCTCTGGAGCTCGGGGCTGCCAGATGCTGAGCATCTGGCCCCTGAAGAGCCCTCTACGAGGAAAGGGCTGATCCCCTATGCACTGCAATCAGCGGGGCTCCCCAGCCTGGTTTCAGCTGGGTCTGGATCAGGGTTTAAGTGCACATCTTAGTTTAAAACAAAAGCCTTTATGTTTCCCTCCATCCAGCAAGATAACATTTTGCTGGGGTTTACCAATCATTTGGGATAATGCGTTCAAATGCATATATATATAAACCAGCTTTTGGAAAACATGAGAGCAGCACTGCCTTGAATTATAAATTCAGATAATTTCAGAAAAAATGGGGTATGTGCACAATTGTTTCTTGAAAGGATCAATCAGGCATGATTTATTGTCTTTCCTCCAAAAGAAAACCTTTGAAATAGAAGAACCTGAACATTTCAAAACAAAATGTCTGGGGTTAAGCTGTGGTTAACTTAATCATAAAAATTATATAGATCTTAATTAAGAGGTTTGTAAAGTACTTCAGCTTGTCGTTCGGTTTACAGCTATATGTAATATCCTCCGAAAATCTTGTTCCAGTATCAGCTAACAAAACTGGAAAGTTTGTTTAGATTATTGTTCTGCTAGATAAGATAAAAGCTGTGATAACATTGCACAGTGATCAGTCTGCTTACAGATATGGACACCAGCTTATGGCTTACCCCGGAGGCTGCAGTCTGTGTGCTGGGAGAAGCGTTTTTGCTACAGTCATCTGAGTTAGTAGAAGACGTGGATGTTGGAGTCATAGGAACCGCAGTAGTACTGTTACCTGAAATATCGGGAACTGGTATTAAAAACAAATATTTTCCAGCCAGGAAAAAAAAATTCTTGCAGCTCAACTGTCTTATCCTTTTATATTTACCAGAGCATGCCTTTGACTTATTTATGTTCTTAGGTTTTCGCTTCCTGGTCTGAATTCCTTCTTTTTTCATAGCAAGAGGTCGGGGAACCTGAAAAAAATTAAATTTCCACATCGATCATAGAGTTGTGTATGTACTCTAATATCAAAAATACACTACAAGATCAAACAATGATGTTGAAAATGCCTGTTGAGGTCATATATAGCAAGTCAATTTTTCCTATGTCATGGTAGCAATTAAAAAAAAACTTTGCATTTTATTTGGGTGAAGCAATGAATTGTTTCAAGGGGAGTTTTATCTGAATAAAGAAAGCAGAAAAACATAAAGAAAGCTAAACAGTTTTTCCAACACAGTCACTCCACCAATAAACAGCACACTCTAAGGGAAAAATGGCACTGTTTGGCCATAGGTTGTATGAAATTAAATTGGATGGGGTGTATCTGATCCCTGATTTCTTATTCCGGACAGGTAGGAATTATCTCCAGTGGCTGATACTGGAAAGCAAGAATGCACATGAGGGAAAAAAATGCTCCTCTTCCTGTGGACCAGCTGCACAAACCAGATCATCGTCGGTAAGTGTCTTAGAACAGAAGCTTTAGGCCATAATCAGTTTAGCATTTGTTCTTATAAGCAGTTCTGCCCATGATACAGCTTTATAGTATCTAAATTTATATTGATAGGGAAAATGTGCTCAAAAATCAGCTTTGTGTTCTGTGTCATCACTACTATAATCATTACACAGAAAACATTGACTTAAAATATCACCCAAAACATACTCCATCACATTCAGGATAGAGCTATTTTCTTCCTCTATTATTGCCTAGCAAAGCCTGGAATGACGTTTAAAATTTTGCTGGCACAGCTATGGCTTGAATTACATTTAAAGTATTGCTGGCATAGCTATAGCTGTCCATGAAGAACTGTCTTATTGAAGGTCTAGGGGTTTTTTTTCCCCCACTGAAGAGCTGGTTTAGATGCCGGTGGCAAAAAGATCTCTGCCACTCATCCAGAGGTGGTTTCTTTGTACAGATCTGTCAGAAGAGCTACAACGGCAAACACAGAACTTGTCAAAACCATAACTTGCTGAAACAGTATAACCATTTTATAATGCCAGGCATTTTTTGGTCATTTTATCCTTTTTTTTCTTAACTTGGCAGTCCAAACCATGAGCCAAGACCATTAGCATCAACAGAAACATTGCCCCGACTTGAGGAAGCCTGATGCCATCCCCCAAAGCCACCGGGCGCCCGCCGGCGAGAGAACCAGCCCTTTCACAAAGGAGCATCTGAGCTGGTGGGGAATCTCCCTTGGTGAAGCGGCCGCTTACCCCATGGAGCTTCATGTAGAGACCACAGGCGTTGCAGACGGGCTCGCCCTCCGCATTCCTGCGCCACAGCGTGGTGGTCGTGGTGTGGCAGTTGGCACAGGACAAGCCCAGCCGCCGGGACGAGGGCTAGAGGCAAGCGTAGGCAAACACAGGCGTAAACAGGCGGGCAGGAGCAGATGATTTATGTCTTTACAGTTCATAAAAAGTGCTTTAACATGCAGTGGGGATGGTAGGAGGGTTTCTTATAGCATCTATCAGCAACATCCCAGAATTAAAACAAGGTTCTCCTCATTTCAGAGACTGGAAAGTTGACGTGAAGAGGTACTGCAAGTCTGCAACTCCAGGCAGTTGCGGCAGAGGCAAAAATTCACATTTTGGGAGCTGCTGACCTGGGGACCTCTGTTCAGACCACCGGGCACTAGCTCTTCCTCCAGCAGGACAGCTAGGAAACATCTCCACTACAGCTCCATCCAGCTGAGGAGAAGGCACTTCATTCCTGTACCACCTCTCCAACCGGTTCAACGCCCTCTCCCCTGTGCGGTGGGCAAAGAGGCAGCTCTGAACCTGCCCCCGATACTCCCGACTCACGGGAACAATCAGCTGCTCTAATCACCTTCCCTCAGTGGCACCACGGCTGGGGAAAACAAACTTTACCGGGTGCCAGGGGGTACAACAGCAGCATCTTTATAAACAGGTCTTTTTATCATTGCCCATTTTATCCTTGCGCGAAGAACAACGTGCCTCGGGAGCGTGTTTTACAGAACAGAGCTTCCTCTCTGCCAGCAGAAAAGCTGGTGGGTGACAACAAGATCCCCACTGCAAACAAGCCATTTATGACACTCTTCCGTGGAGTTTGGAGCCAAGATGAAGCAACCTTGTATCAGAAATAACCGTATAACCCGGAGCTTTATGGCTGCAGGCTGTATATCATAAGTGAAGGCAGTCCTCATAAACATGTGAAATGAAGGTGAATGGGTTATAAAAGTCCCTGTAACAAGTGATCTCTTTTACGTTCATCATAAGCAAAGAATTCCAGCGACATCATAAATCTAGTCTTTTTCAAAGTATCGCATTGTCAAAAAAAATATAAAAAAATCTGTGCCTAGCTCTGTGTCTGGCAGCTGAACAAGTTTACACGGAGAAGCCAGTTTCAGAGGATTGCATTAATCTTATTCTGACTATAAAGCACCCGTAACCGAAATTACTAACTTAAGGGTACAATGCCCTTCCTCTTGAATCATTTACTGCTGGGTTGTTAGACGTAACTCGGTCACCTTTGATACCACAGAGCAGCCTGCCACTTGGGAAACCTATAAAAATGTTTTGAGAATGAAGAATATTCCAGAGTAATAACCGACTTCTTGAATTTTATCTGTTCGAATTTCTTTAGCAGTAAGCTGTCGCCTTACACCACAGCTCAGAAAGAACTCCAGATTAAATATGAATTTTGCAACTTTGAATCAGTAAAACATTATTAATTGCACAGCAAAAAAAAAAAAAAACCACAGCCAAATGTAATATAGGCTGAAGTACACGCCTATACTTTTTAATCTTAAAAATCCAGGTCTCATGAAAACAGAATTTTTGACCTTGTTATTAAATATGTACGCACAGTGTCCAAATTGCGCTCCTTGATTCGGTATGAGTTTTGCATGGATCGGGTAAAAAAAAGGCTGATCCTAACACATATGCTTCGTTTTCTTTCTTTGCAAGTGAAATGCTGTCAGACATTTCACTCTGTTAAATCTTTCTTTCTTTTGTATGCAGTCTGGTATAAATCTTCATATATTTTATTTCAATAGCTTTTGCTCATTCCTGTATCTAAACAAATGGGGGGGGGGGTCGGCATGTTTTGAAGCTAAAATGACTTTTCTGCCGCAGGAATTTTATCAGAAACTTTGTGGCAATCTAAACATGTTTAGCATTTTCAAAACATTTTCCCTTCTCACCTAGATATTTCCAACTGTATGAACACACAGTCATAGTTGATTTATAGTTATGGCCAGGGTACTCGGTAGGGATTGTTACGCAGAGCTCTTTCAGAGTTATTTCGCCGAGGTGTCAGGCTGAAATAGGGCTGCAGTTTGACTCTGTTTTAGTCTCCTCACCCCCACCTCTCCTTCAAAAAAAAGAAAAGGAACACAGAAATGCCGGAGCCGGGTATCAGCTACTTGAAATCTACATTGGGCCAGGGTGCCACGGCCAGTCGAGCTCTGACACTTCAGACAAGCAGCAGATCTGGCCCATCTGCCGCGTTTGTCCCCAGTAATGAGATAACGCCTCGTGTCATGAAATTTAGTGGACAGACAGCTAGAAAAAACGGGCACCCAGTAGTAATTAACCTCTAGCTTAAAGTTAAATTAACTCTTTGGCTTAAAGAAAGGTGTTTAAACAGAGGTGGGGTTGGTGTGTGAGCGCTTACTGTCTGCTCTGATCATCGCGCATTTGGTTTTTGTTTCTCCCCTGCCCCGTAAGGGCATTAAATTCAAATGGTTGTGAAATAAAGAACGGGATGTGTTTTAACACTAGGAAAACAGGCATGGAGCGAAGCAGCTGGCGTGATTGAAAGGGGCTTGAAAGGCTGATGGGATTGATACACTGTCTCCATACACAAGGGTCCAAACATCAGCTTGGATTATAGCGGCGTGATTTATTGTGGCTCACTCGGTAACAGCCATTACTGAAGAGCATATTCTTTCTCCCTGCTGACCTCCACCCAGATTTGCTAAACATAATGTGCAGTTCCCACTTGTTAAATTTTCTCCTTGCCTATTCAGTGCCAGCCTGAGTTATAAACAGGGGTTCTGGTTTGTGCTATTTATTTCCCCCCCTAGTTTGAGGAGTATATTTTTAGAAAAATTGCCGCTCATTTCTTAGGAGTAAAACAAAACAAAGGCTATTATCATTGTTTAAACAATTGGTTTTCTTTGAATTATATACAAAACTTGCTTACATTCCCAAGGATCGAGCTCTCAGCAAACAAAGCAGGTCTGGAGAAATTCCTAGCCCTCTGAACAAACACTTTCCAACCTTGATTTTTTTTTTTTTTCTGTTGGAAACGTCCAACATTGGCAGCACAAATTTCTTCCAAGCCGCCAATGCCCCCTCACCGACGGGGTCCATCAACTCAAAAAGCCAGGGCAGCCCATGCCTGGTGTGCGGCTCACCAGGGGCAGAGGGCGATTTCACCAGCGTAGGGCCCAGAGGTGGGCCCGAAGCAGCACCCAGAGGGCTGCCAGCCCTGTCACCCCTCATCGTGACCACTTTGGCCTGCAAACCTGGTCAGGAGCCCCACTTTGGTTTTGCAGCCAGGGGGAATCACCCGACTAACAGGCTTTGATTGTGTTCCCCCATCCTTGCCCCCGCTTTTCCCCGGGCTAGCGCTGACTGGGGGTCCCTCGGGACGCAGCTCCTCTCGCCCCCCTCCTCCCCTCCATCCCCACTCACCACTCTCTTCTGGGGCTTGATGAGGGGCCGGCTGAGGCCGTTCATTTTGGTGTAGAGCCCGCAGGCGTTGCACAGGTAGTTGCCGGTGCCGTCCCTCCTCCACAGCGGGGTCTGGATGGAGCCGCAGTTGACGCACTCCCGGCTCTCGGACAGGTCCTCCAGCAGCTCTGGGGGGAGCAGAACAGAGGGGAGAGGCGGTGGGGCACGGCCGCGGGCGGGCGCGGAGCCCCGCGGAGCGCTGTCCCGGCCCCACCGCGCCGGGAGACGGGCCCCGGGCGAGCAGGCAACTGGCGCTGTTCAGCCCTCGGAAAAGCAATTCCCCGGCAGTGATCGCGGCCATGCGGTGATTTTTTACAAAATCCTCTGGGTTTTGTTGTTTAAATTTCTGTAACGGCACCAGACTTGCTGCCGGCCCCAGCACAACCTTTGCTGTACAAACCGTAGCGGAGCCGCTGCCCCCCGGGACGGGCTGGGGGGCACCGGCCAGACGGAGCGGCGACCCCCGGCAGCCCTGCGCTCCCGCCGCGATTTGGCCCTTCGGAATTCTGGCTGGAGCGGCGCGGGGTCCGCTCGAGGGGTGAAACACCCGTCGTGGTGCCCAGCGGGAGGAGAGGGAGGCGCACTTGGCTTTTTAGGGGAGCAGGGGGGGTTAGGCGCCTGCCAGAATAGCCCGCTTCCAAAACAAGGAGCGGTGGTTTTGCCCAATATTGCCCCGGGTCGAGGCTGGGCAAGGAGTTTTTACCCCGACTCTCATTTTAAATGCCTCGCAACTAGAAAAACTAGGCAGCGTTTGGGGCTCTGGTGTGCCGTCAGCGACGGGGAGCGACCACTTCGCCTCGGCTATTTAGTCGCATTCGAGCTCGTTGGTAGGAAACGGAGGAAATGGAAAAATATGCGGTATTCTGCCTCCCGCTCCCACAGCTACTGAACACTGGGGGGAAAAGGGTCTAAATGCACGGGAAAAAAATAAAGAGAACCCACCTATAAAAGCAAACACCTTCACCCTGCGAATCCTTATATTCTTGTTCTGACTCACCTCTCCATATTTCAGGGGAAAAAAATACGGATATACCGTGCCACGTTGTGCAGAAATAATAAAAGGAGGTGTTTGGATTTCCGCAGCAGCTTTCGACCTGAGGCTGGGAAAGTCTCTTTCAGTCTGATAGCTTCGTCAATGATATTTTTGCTCCCTCCATTCCCTCCGCTACCTGCCTTAATTCATCATTGGGTTATTCTTTTACGTTTTGCTTAGCAGCTTTGCGCTGTAAAAGCGACAGGGAACTTGTAAACGTCAGGCAGCTTTGGAGAGAGGGCTGCGATGTCACGGGTGGGCACTGAGCTGAGAAAGAAACGGCCTTTTGGCCTGCACCCACCGAAATACATTTCTCTCCTCCCTTCGTTTGCAAGATATTAGGCGCTAAACAGGAACGGGCACACGGCAGAGTCCAGAGAGCACAGTTCAGCCTACGTTGTCAGCTTGTAGCTCTTAGCACTTGGCTAAGATTTATTAATCTTTGCACTAAAAGCCCCATTGAAGACTGTAATCAGGAAAATGCTTAAGGCTTCAAGGACGCTGGAAGTTAAACAGTTATTTGTCCCAGCTATTTACTTTCTAACATTACCTTCGTGCCTGCAGAAAGAAATTCTGCCGTGACAATATTTCTCGGGCATTTTAAAATATTTTTTCCCCTTAGTGCGTGAGAAATATATTTATGTCCAAGGAAAGCAAAATAAAGGTTTAATTTTAGGTATTGTTTTAGTGGCTCTACGAGTAACACTGAGAAAGCTGCATCAAACTATGTAATATTTAGCTATAAAAATATATTGCGGCAACAATTTGCAGTTCCTGACCGCTGACATGATTATTTGAAAGGGCTTCGGCGTCGCTGCCGCAATTTTTTCTTGCGGGAGCAGAAACTCGCGTGGCCCAGGAGCTCCGGGCTGCTTCGCCCACGTTACCACGCGATGCGGCTGCCGCGGCACCCACCCTTGCCCTCACCGAAAGTCTGACGCCCGCCCCTCCGGTTCCTTCGCTGGGGGCCGGAGGCACCGTCCAGGGAAACGCGAGGAAGGCGCCCCAGCGCCGCGGCTGACCCCGCTGCCCGCGCCTTTCCAGCCGGGCCGGGGCTCAGCGGCCCCGCGGGGAGCGAGCGGGAGCGGCTCCGGAGACCCAAGGGCGGGTGAGAGACCCCCGGGGGCCGGGGAAGCTGCCGTGCCCCCCCTCGGCTGGCTTGGCGCTCCTGCCCCAGCCTCCTCCGGCGTCCCGCTCTTCCCTCCTCTGCCCCTTCTCCCCCACCCCTCTCCTCTCCCTTCCGTGAGATTCTCCATCCCCACCTCTCTCCCGGAAAAAAAAAAAAAAAAAAAAAAAACAGGATTTTTTTCCACCGTCACCTACTTTTACACTATAACTTTTGGAAATTGAGTTAAAATCTCAACTTTGGTGTCGCCCTGAAATGCGGCTTCTCGGCTTTGCTCTGCCCTTCTCCTACCGTCACTACAACTGAGTCTTCTTCCCCCTGTCAGGTTAGTAAACACCAAGTGGGAGGCTTAAAATGCCTAAATCTGCCGGGTATCATCGAGAGACAGGAGGAGCACCGTGCACACCCCTATAGAAAGATGAAAAGCCATCGAGTAATTTTCTGCAACGCTGCACTGAAAGAGAAAATCAGTGTATATAAAATATGCCTACCTAGTGGGTAGTTGATGATTAAAGCAAATGCTGATCAAATGTGTGTGTGCGTGTGTGTATACAGACACATATATGCATAAATATATATAAATATACATATATACACACACTTACACACACACCCCTCTCTATACCTCTGTATTTATATATACACACAGATATTCTAAAGCTGAAGAGACTGCAATAATCGTTAATCTTTTTCTACCTCTGACTAAATCCTCGCAGCTCAGCCTCCACTTCTACAATTAATTTAATGACACCGAGAATTTCCTAAACTAAAAAAACCGACGGGACACCTCGGAAGTGAAAGTAAAATCCCATCAGAAGGTGCCATATTTTAACGGCAGTTTATAAACGGGGTTTCTCGTTCATATCAGAGGTTTTGCTTTGCTGCTTTTCCTTTTTAACGAAGCAACGGGGTTTGTAGCTGAAATAATCCAAAATGGGTTAAGCCAGCCCCTGCAATGTGCCTCCACGCTACGAGAAAGGTTAATTGGCAGGGAATTTGTCACCGTTTCGTGGCCAGATTACCGCATTTAGGGAAAGCGGGATTGTACGGAGTTGGGAAAACTAAAAGTGAGGCTTACAGCGGACGATTCGTTTTGAGAACGGTGGGTTTGCAACGCCGACTGCTATACTTTTTTTTGGTGTCCCCCCAAGCCAAAGCAAACGGCGGGAGGCTCCTCCACCCCAGAAAAGCCACCGTCCCGGCACCGCCGTCCTGCCACCGGCACCACAGCCACGCCGCGCCACGCCGCGCCGCCCGGCCGGAGAACCCCGCTCCGGGGCAGCCCCGCCGCCGCCGCCCCGCGCCCCCCCGGCACCCCCCGGGGCCCCGGCCAGCGAGCAGCCCCGGCGTGCGGCGGCCGCCCTCCCTGCCCTGCCCTGCCCTGCCCTGCCCGCCCCCCGCGGCGGGCCCTACCTGCGCTGGGTGCCCGGACGGGGATGGGGGCGGCCCGGCCCTGGAGGCAGTGCAGCATGGAGTTCTCGAAGGGCGCCGTGGGCCAGGCAGGGGTGAGCTGCGGCCCCACGTAGGACGTGTAGGGCCCCGGGTAGGAGCCGTTGAGCGGCCGGGCCAGGGGGCTGTACTGGTCCCTGGCGCCCAGGCTGTTGCTGTAGGCGCCGGGCTCTCGGGAGGCCCCGTTGGCCACGGGCGGGCTGGGGGAGTAGGGGAAGCGGCCCGAGGGGTGGGAGCCGCCGCCGGTGCTGTACGAAGGGCTCTCCGCGGCCGGCTGGGACCAGACGGCGTGGCCGCCGCCCGGGTGGCTGGGCTGGGCCGCCCCGCTGCCCTGCAGGTACGGCAGCGTGGGCAGCATGGAGCCCACGCGGGTCGTGGGCACGTAGACGGGCGAGCTAGGCGTGGAGTGCATGAAGCCGCCCGGAGATCCGTCGTAAGGCGTGGGGCCCTGGGCGGCCGAGATGGCCAGGGTCTGGTACATCTCCTCGGGCTGCTCGGCGCCGAGGGCGCTCAGCTTGGGGCCGCGGCTGGACCAGATCAGCTTGTTGGTTTGGTCTAAATCCGCGAAGAGCAGAATGTCCTCCCAGCTGGGCAGGCCGGAGGGGTGGGGGGCCCCGAAGTGCACGTAGGGGGCGAGCAGCGACCTGCCCTCGGCGGCGGGGGGCGGCGGCGGGGCCGGCCGGTGGCTGCCGTCGGGCTTCGGCAGGGGAGTCTTGGAGGAGCCGCGCTCGCCCTGGGAGCCGCCGGAGGAGGAGGAGGAGGAGGAGGAGGAGGAGGGCGAAGGAGGAGACGGGCCCGGCTCCCTGGTCGCGAAGGGGCAGGAGGAACCGCCGGCGTCCGCAGCGCACCTCTTCACCGCGCACCAGCCGCCTTCAGCCACGGCCATCCAGGTCGCCTTCTAGCCGCTGGGTGTGGATGGGGAAGGGGGAGGAGGGGAGGAGGAGGAGGAGTGGAGGGGGGGTCCGCAGGGCAGGGCGGGGAAGGAGGACACAAAAGAGCGGGGGGGGGGGGGGAAGAAATAGTAATAACAACGTTAGCAAACAGGACAGCCCGTCTCCCTCCCTTAATGAGATTCATCAGAGCTTATCTGGACCCTCTGAGCGCTTAATCAGTCATGTCGCCTCGGCGCTGTTGTCCCCCGCCCCGGCGGAATGGGATCAGGCAGCCCAGGTCAACACGGGCCGGGAGCCGCCGGCCGCGCAGCGCCCCGCGGAGCGCGGTCCCGCGGGGGCAGGGCTGCGGGCTCCGGCCCCGCTCCCGGCGCCGCCGGCGGGCTGCTCCCCTCTCCCTCCCCACCTTGGGCCGGAGATTTGAACATGAAGCACGCCGGGGGGAAGGTGGGCGGGAGGGCGTGGGGAGAGAGGGGGGCGAGGCGGCAAGAGGGGCATTTTTCCCGGTCTGTGCCAAAGCCCCTTCCTTGGCTGCTGCCGTTGTTGTTATTATTATGATTATTTCAATGGATGAGTCATTTGACTCGGTTCCACCGAGAAAACAATTAGTAAGGCGATCCCTTTAAGGTTACTTCTCCAGAGTGCGATGTTAGCTTTTCCGCGCATCGCCTCGCTTGTTTGCTTATTTCCAGCCCAAGGTCACGGAAAGGAGGAGGAGGAGGGAAAGGCACCCGGGAGCCGGGAGATGCGCGCGGGCCGGGCACCGACGTGTGCGCGGCGGTCCCGGGACCGGCACCGGGACCGGGACCGAGGCCGGGCCGGGCGGGCTGTGCCTGCGGCAGGGGCCGGTGACAGCCCCGGCTGGGGGCCTGCCCCGAGCCCGAGCGCACCTCTGGGGGATGGCACCCATCCCGCAGCCAGCCGCGGCGCCGGGGTCCCCGCCGAGACCGGTCGCATCCCGGAGCCGCCAGCATGAGAGCGGACAGACAGACAGACAGACACTGAGCTCCGGGTGCCCAGCCTCTGGGAGAAGCGGCAGAAAGCGAAAGGGGACGCAGAGAAGTGACAGCAAGAGAAGCGGGCGGCGAGGCTCTCCTCTCTCAGCCCACCTCGGGGCTCTCCAGATAACCATAGGCACATGAATACAGGACACACACACAGCCCCCTCGCAGATAGGCGCCGAATACGTCTCTCCCTCCTGCGAGATAACTGGGAGATAAGGCTCCGGCAGATAAGGGCTCCAGGCACCGGCATCGGATGTTTGCCCACAGAGTCTCTCCCTCGGGCTCCCCCAGCCAGGCGCGGCCGCCGCCGCGCCGCTCTCCTCCCCGAGCGGCCGAGGGCGGAGAGGCAGGAGCAGAAGAGCGGGGAAGAAAAAGGGAAATCGCGGCGGCGGGGGGGGTTACGGAAACGAGAGGCGAGGGGCCAAACCTGCTGCCGGTGCCCCGCATGGGGCCGGGGCGCGGGGCCGCGGCGGGCGGTAAATCCAGTGCGGCGGGGGCGAGCGGCGGCGGCGAGTCCGGCGGCTGCTGCCGGCAGCTGATGTATAAAAAGGAGAGAGGAGGCGCCTCTCGCAGCCCTGCCGGAAAACTGCAGGCAGCCGGTCCTGATTGGGCTCGGAGAGCCCTAAACAAACACGGAGCTCCGCAGGGGTGCCAGTCCCGGCGGCCAGCCGGCCCGCAGCGCGGCCGCGCCGGGGGCGGGCGCAGCCGGGAGGGGGGGTCGGGGGGGACACCTCGGGGTGCCCGCAGCGGGGGGTCGCCGGACCCCCTGCTCGGGGGGCGCGGAAGAGAGGAGGGGGGCTCGCCCTCCCAGATGCCCGGGTCGTTTTTCTTCTTCTTCTTCTTTTTTTTTTTTTAACCCCAAAATAATACATACTTCCCCCACCCCGATAATATTTTCTTTAGGATGAATATTCACCTTTTATAGGGTTTTCTCCCCGCGCCTCCTGGCCTCGCAGCCCGGGAGGATGTGTGCCTGGCTCTCGCCCGAAGCAACCAGGTGAACTCCTCCCCCTCCCAAATCTCCTTATTTTTGCTCGTTAAAACGAGAACTATCCGAGGGTAAAAAATGTGGCTTCTCCTTGAGTTGCCCCAACCCTCAGGTGAAGCCAAAGCACGCTCTGGGATGCGTCCACCCCACCAGCAGGCGGTAGGCATTTTTCCTCTGTTTCGTTCTTATTCTTCTCTTTTTATCGCCCCCCCCCCCCCCCCCCCCCCCGGTCCTCTTATCTCAGCTGTGTACAAACTGATATGGTACTTAGCAGGAAAGTGACTGGAAATTAAAATAACTTCGTTCACCAGAGGTTATCAGCTGGATATCTGTCATCATCAGTTTGTACAGAAAGAGTTATCTGCGGCAAAGGGCTGTACTAGAGCAGAGCCCGGCTCTCGGCAGCCGGCAGACAGGAGCCCTCCCGACAGAAACCGAGCCCAAAGCTGCTGATGCGCGATGCTGCCGCTCCTGGGGTAGGCACGGCTTTTCTTTCGCTCTTTCCAGGCGAGGTGATCGGGAGGTGAAGAATTTGCAGTGCTGGGGGTACGGTAAAACTCTGGCTGGAGCCGTCCGCTCTGCCGGCGTGGGTGAACGGATTGCGACCTCCAGGTTTTGGTGTGCTCGTTGATTTTTGCGGTATAGCGCGGCAGGGGTTTGATCGGAAAATAACCACTTTCCCGAGAAACCGTTTCTCTATTAAATTGTATTATTAAAGGCGATGCTTCTTCCTTCTCCGTTCTCTCTAAATAATACTGTTGAAAATAATACAGGTTGAAGTGATTATTTTTTTCTGTTTACTTTCAGATGTACTTTAGTGGGTGCAATATTAAATAGAAAATAAGCTTTTGCAAGCGAGGGCAGCGATTCGTTGACTCTAAACGCCCGTCGTGCCTTCCGACCCGAACTTGGAACGTAAAACATTTTCCCGTGTTTTTCACTTGCAAAAGTCCGACAAGAGCAGGGGAAGCCACGGGTGTCGATGCCCACGCCGCTTCTTCCCACCTTGGGTGCTGCCACTGCAAGTTTCTGCGCTGAAAAGCGCCGGGCTATCGGCTTTACACCCCGCGTTTCGTTTAAGTCTTTTGGATGCCCCTTATCGAGTTAAACCCGAGGGTATTTCAAACGCGTCTAAGGGGAGATCTGGGTGCATATAACGCGAGAAATGCCGTGTCGGGTTGGTTTTGGTTTGGGTTTTGGTTTTGGTTTTGTTTGGTTTTTTTTGTTTTTTGTTTTTTTTTTTTTTTTTTCCCCGAGGGGCAGCCGTTTCGAGGCAGGCTTTGCTCTCTGGGAGGAAAGGTGTCGATGCCCATGTGCCCCCATGGTGGGGGGCAGAGCCCCTGCCCAGGCCCGGGGGTGCCTGCCCGAGAGGTGAGGATGGCTGGGAGGAAGAACGGCCGCGCTGGCCTGGCAGGCGCCTCTTTCCCTGGCTCCAAAGTGACCTGTGTTTTACACTTCAGGCGCCTCGGATTTTTTCTCCGCTGATTAGCCTGTTTACGTTATAGCCGGGCTACAAGTTTCATTTTATTTCCTCCGATAGACCCGATAAGAAACTCCGGCTTGAACTGGGACCAGCGTGGGAAACCATTCCCAATCACCCCTTTCCTCTCCACTCCTTTTCTTTTCAGCTTTGCTCTCGAAACGCCCAATTCATACAGCCTTCGGTTCCTGACTCTTCATGACGTCACTCCCTTCCCAAATCTCACTCTTCTGACGTAACTTTCACCCCGGGGCTCCGGGAGCCTCTCGGGTATCTCCTGCCCCGGGGCCGGGATAGGCACCCGGGGGAGCATCTGCAGGGACAGTGCAGAGGCGGTTTTGCGGAGAAAAGCCGGGCGGGGGGATGCTCGGTGCGGGAAGGCACCGCTGGGGAGGTGGTGCCAGCGAGGTAACCATCTCTCCTGCTCGCCGTGACCAAAGAGGGAAGGAGGCAGATTGGAACAAAAAAAGGGTTTGTATCCAATTAAGGCAAATTCCCTCACGGGCACTTCAACCTCCCAAAAAAGGGTTGGGGGAAAGCCGTGTGCAGGCGCAGCGTGGTTGCTCCTTCCCCCACTCCCGGGTCTCTGCAAATTCGATCCCTTACCAGGGGTGCATTAGAGAGGAGGGGAAGGCTCCGCTCCGGCCGCATCCCCGCCGTCCCCCCGGCAGCAGCGGGCAGCCGGGGCGCTGCGGCCGTGGGGGCTGGGGGGCTCGGCGGGCTCGGGTGCGAGGCGGTACGAGGGGTCACTTTGGTGACTATCGCAGGATGGAGTGTATTCTTTTCCAAGCCGTGTTTATGTAACTTAATGTACTTTAGAAATTGCTGGGGAGTTTAGGCCAGGCTGATAAGCCTAGCGGTTATTACAGGCGACGTGCCGGCAGCTCTCCCCCTCTCTTCTCCCGTTCGCTTATCCGCGCTACTTAAAATATGCTTTTATCAAGGCCACCCCACGATACGGAGTGTTTCCATTCCCCAGCGGCTGTGACATTGAAGCGGACTTAGCGATCAGGGCATCAGCAGCGCCCAGGCGCGCCCAGCCCAGCGGGGAGCTGCCGGCCTGGCGGCTCCGCGCTCCGCCGCTGCCCGCCGCGCAGGGCTGAAGCCCCCGCCGCAGGCACGGCGGTCGAAGCCGGCGGGACAATCCGCACCAGCCGGGGAAAGGGGCCTTTGCCACCGCCCATCACCTCCCTCTCGGGCCGGGCGGGACAGCCTCGGGAGCTCGGGCAGCGGTTTGTGAAACTCGAGCCCCAAAGCAGCAGGGCTCTATACACACCAGAGCAAGGCGGGGGGGCATGGTGGAGGTGCCCTTTGCGAGAGATCAGACGTGTCCCATGGCCAGGGCGGAGCCCCGAATTCACAAGGATGAGGAGGGTTTATTTCTTCTTTCCCCAAAACTCCCAGCGAAGGGCTGCAGGGTGCTCAGAGGCCGCGCTTGAGCTCCAGCTTTTCCCACTGCTTGCAGACAGCAGGCTCCGGGCCCCCCCGGCTGCCCCCCCCCCCCCCCCCCGAGCAGAACACCCTGCTCCGGCTCCGGTGCGCCTTCCCCGCTCCCGCCGGGCAGTTCGGCTCTCCCCCGGGATGAAGCCGTGCCCGGCGGCGGGGAGCGGGGCAGGAGGTTATTCCCCCCTGCAGTAAGCGGCCTCCCCGTCACTGGTGACCTGCTGCCGCCGTGCTTTTGGGTGATTCACACGGTGACTTTCAACCCTTGACGCTCAAACAAGCAGCAGGGAGCCGAGACCCCGCACGGACTTTTATGCAATAGGTGGCTAAGAGTTTGGGGTTTGCGGTGTTTGTTTGTTATTTTTTTTTTTAATAATGATCTGCAGCTTCTTTTTATTTGCCCTCCCTCCGGTCTCCGAGGTCCGCCTGGTTAATGATTTCAGCCTTTTAAAAAAAAAGGATTAAAATCAACAAAACACGCGGAGGAGAGGCTCCTGTTGCCGCGTAACCTGACTCCCGGAGCCGGCGCTCCGCGGTACCCGCACGCTGAACCCCGGCGGGGCGGGCAGGGTGAGGGCGATGCCCTCCAGCTCTCGGCGTGACCGGGAGGCAGCTGGGACCGACACAGCAGCCTAAAAAACACGGTTACGATTTAGCCGCTCTGTCCAACAGGCACATACGCACTTCGTCTCTTTCCAACACATACACAGAGGCTTTGAAAATGAGGAGATAAGGTTTGGTTTTATTGATACTCTGCGTTTTTAAGGGCCGGTGACAAAAATGGCCTAGTTCTGATGCTTTTATCAACGGGTACCTTAACGCTCTTGCTAAGAAGCCATGGGGCTGGGTTTCACGTATTTCCTGCAGTAACGAATGTTATATATTATTTTTAATTTCAGGGTCAGGCCAGAAGGAAAGCCCGCCCCGCCGGGGCCCCGCCGCCTCGCCACGGGGGACAGGGCCGTGGGGTGGGTGGGAGCCGCCGGGGCCGCGGGGGGAGCCCGGCGCCCTCCCCGCCGCCGCGGCCCCCGGGCCGGGGCCGTGGGGGACCCCCCGGGCTCCCTGCCTGCTCCTGCCTGGGTGCCGGGGAAGGCTTTCAGGGGTCCCTTCTGCTGGATGGACACCGAAAGCCCGGGGGAAAGTTTCTCAGGCTTCTTGCTGCGGGAGATCGTTGCGGGAGAGAGCTGGAAACGGAGGGGCGCGGGGCACGGCGGAGCCGCGCTTCTCTTCCCCACCGCTTCGGAGCAGAGCTTCTCCTCATCCTCCCCCCGTCCCTTACCACGGATGTTAGGCAATATCAAATCCGATCTGCAATTAGCTATCCTGCCTCCGCCCCCATCCCCACAGCAGAGGTTGCAGAGACTTAATTCCTTTTCACTTAAAAAAAAAAACCCACACAGGCAAAATCCCCCATTGCCAAGTATTCCCTGGGCCGGTTGTTGGCACTACCGCACACCGCTAACAAAATACCGTTTTCTGCATCGAAACCTGCCGGACAAACCCCCCGCGCATCGTTGCCTTCTTATTTCACTGCCCAGGAAATAAAATAAACCATCAGAACCGGTCAAAACCTTTCAGTGAAATATTTGCCACCGGGCAAAATGACTCCGTCCTCCCGGAGGCATTTTGCGGGACTAGCTCCGTTTCACGCGTGTCCCTGCTGAGCTCCGGCGGAGCCACTCCGTTTCTGTTGGCATCGTGGCAACCCCTCGCCTTCCCTTTTGCCACCGTTTTCCTTGCCATTTACCTGCCTTACCGAAATGTCTGCGACCAAGTGCCAAATAAAAAACACCCCGAAATTCGCAATCTTAGCTAAGCAAAACAATTCCCTTGAGCCAAACTGGTAATTTTTCCAGTCGCTGCTTTGTCGAGAAATGTCAAAATTCGGGGACTTTGTTCCTGCTTGGAATGAAAGTTGATTTTCAAACGTTAAAACAATATCTTCCAGAGCGAGTCTGACCAGTTCTGTAAATGCAAGTCCTACTGGATTGGAAAAACAAATCAAAACAACCACATCACAGAATTAGAGACTTCAGAGTTAACAGCTCGGAGTAATCAGATAGCCTATTAATAGCCTTGCTCCTCGCCGCTATAAAAAGTAGGTGGATGGCTCCTGCCTCGGAAGGTATGCGCAAGCATACCACGGGAGGTAGGCTGGGGAGCGAGGAGCTGGGGGGCGGTTTCCGACGAGACGTGTGGGGCCCCCGCGACAGGCAAAACGTGCGAGCCCCCCTTTTGCGCCGCCTGCGCAAAAAAGCCCTGCAGACGCCGGCTTTGCCCTTCGTTTGGCACACCGAGGTCTCGGAGGGAGCCGCGGAGGCAGGTCCCGGCCGGGCGGGTCCCATCCCCGCCGGCCCACAGATAAGAGATGCTGCTAATTCACCTCCGAGGAGGCGACGCCTTCCTTCCCTTTTTGCTTTTCTTACCCTTTCTGTCGTTTTCTGCCCCCGCCCCCTCGGTGTTCATGGCTTCGCGGACACAGCGCTCTATTTGCAGTTAAAAGTATAAATATATACGTTCGTCGTGCGAATACCGCGATTTCCATTTCGTTCACGTAATCACTGGCAGTGTTTATCCATTTCGCTGAAGGCTCCAGGACGGAAGAGGCTGTGCAAATAATTCGCGCTTTTCGATTACTTTAGGAGAAGGTTGGTTTTGTACAGCCGTTATCGCTGCTCACGGTGAATTTAGAATTCATTATTAAAGGACATCAGCATTTTCAACGATAAAAAGAACTATTAAAATCCGATTGTCCCAAAAGATGCTTATAGCAAGGTGGCTATAATGTATCGTTCCACTGCTGCTACTGACTTATTTTAAAAGGTCACAGATGACTGAATTTTAAGGAGTCAAAAGACTTTATTTTAATTCCGATTACACGAATACGAGCAAGAAGTAGTATAGTCCGATATACACAAGGATTTTTTTCATGCTGTAATAATTTCTTACATTTTTTACATATGTACACTTTACATACATAATTTCTTAATTTATCGTCCTTGATGGGCTTAATAGTTTTAGTATTTAAAGATGTAACACAGCAGTAGCAAAGTACATGGGAGTAATCCCCATGTTACTGGTGTTTTTTTTGGTATTCATAGCATGGATAGAGTTAGCAGCCTTTTTCTGAAGCAACCAGTCCTCAGAGTACATCAGTGGGATGGCAGGCTGTACAGTGACTACTGTTTCCAAGAAAAAAAAAGGACCTAGGCATTTTCAATAAACTCTGAACATAATACAATGCAACAGTATTACAGGATAACTTCACGGATTTGCTGTTAACATCCATCCGTAACGGGAATGGTATCTGGATCACGTATTTAGCATTTACTGATGACAAGCAAACATAAGTTTAGCCGCACACAACTATAATATTCAGCTGTGAAATAATGCAAAAAAAGTTTTACATATATTGATTTGCAGCAGTGCATTTTCATTGTGACGTTGCCATTGTGACGTTGGTTTTTCTGAAAGTGAATCATACACTGATTTGAGTGCATGTGAATCAGTACTTACAAAGAAGCCCTGCTTCTGTGTCTCTGCTCATTTATCCAGATCCGAAAATGGTCTAAGGCTACTCATTCAGCTGGAATTTGTCCTTGTTCATGATGACCAAAGCATGAAAAGCCAGTTCCACAGACCTCCATGGAAATATCTGTTGAAGCAATAAACCTTGCTAATGGATCACTTCTGAGGTTAGCAACAAGAATTGCCACTCGGTCCTTCAAGTCATGGTTGCAGCTTAACCAAGCTGGCTTTAAGCAGATCCTGCGCCAAAACCCGGATGAATATTTGGACAGCTAATGCACAGCTTTCTGCTGTCACAGCTTGGAAGCAGTTGATCCCCAACAAACCCAATCAGCACTAACTCAGCAACTACAATAGTTCCTGTAATGATCTTAACAACAGTAAAGGCAGATGCTCTCGGTGTTTTATGTCAGGCTTTGTCAGGTTTAACAGCATCTCTTTACGATGCAGATGCAGATGCCATGCCCATTGCATGGACACTAAAGATGGCAGATCCCCGCTCCATGGCTAGCACAGACCTATAAACTTACATTGCCCCTACTTCTGGGGGCCAGTGACCCCAGCAGAAAGGAGGACAAGAGCAGTTACAGCAGTAGCATCTCATGCGTCACAGCTAAATCCAACCAAGGCGGACTATCAGAGCCCTGGGAGTGTTGGGAGATGAAAACTCAGCAGTGCTCAGTTGGCTTGAGGGCTTTTCTCTAGCTATTTTTGGCTTTCCCCCAAATGCCCCTAACGTGACACCCTACACAGTCCCACTGTCCACAGACCAACAACCGGTCTGTAGTGACCACAGCTTTAGGTAACATTACATAAATCAAAGTGTTTCAGCTTCTACACTAAGTCAAACTCTTTCCCTCCAAAAAAACTCCTATCAGTCAAAACATTTCCTTTTATCCAAAATAAAGCTTTTTACACTGTTTTTGACTTATTTAACCCTTTAAAGAAAAAAATCAACTTGGACACAAATTACGAACAAGGTTCGTCTTGAGAGGACAGACAAAGCGTTTTGCATTTTCCTCTCTTTTTCAGTTAGGTAATGGGTTCCATCTGGGGTGGTAGGAAAGATCTGTCATGCCTGGACCAGAAGCCAAGATCTCAGCACCTCTTCCCTGCTCAAGCACCAGAAACTGCAGCAAAACCTCTTGATTTCTGCCTGGTCACTAGGGTACAGAGAAAGCAACAGCCCCTGAACTGGCTTAAACTGCTGTCTGTGGTTTGGGTTTAAAGTTTTAAACATTTTTTACTGGAAAAAGTAGGGGCTAACGTGAATATGCTCCATGATATTTCACTCATGGAACTGGGGGGGGTGGGGTGGGGTGGGGGTGTAATTCAGCCTGAAACCGGAATTTAAGCTATGCTTTTGTTCTGGTTCTTACTACCTACAAGAACAGTTACTACTCATCTCACAAACCATGTCTGTGACCTATGCTAAGTTTTCAAATCTGTTCGGTTTTGATTTTGAGAGCTTCAACAGAGTTGTTGAATGACATTTCCTTTAGCAGGAGTTTTCCAAACAAATTAACTTTGTTTCTGCTTGCAAGAAATGGAAAATACCATATTTTGCTTGTGCCTGCTTGGAAATACGCGTGCCTCTGAGGTTCAGGAGGTGACACATCTTCCACAAGTGTTTCCTCTAATAAGCGTAGAGAGGAGAAACTAATGGTTGTGAGCCATAGCTACTAGAAGTTTAAAAATATTCGGTACAGAAATATGCTAACCATAGCCCAGCATTTGGACTTGTGGAACACAGAGGTGAATAGGATGAATCTACGGAGAGAATCAGAAAGCAAACAATTAAACCTGAGCTGGAAAAGGAGGCCCCCTGAATTTAATGGGGTAACATTCTTGGACCAAATGAGCAGGACTGGCTTGGTTGGAAGAGCTTGGTTGAATGTTAAATGTGAGTATTTTGGCTGAATTCTTCACGCCATCTGGGCATTTTGAATACAGCCGGTGTTATTACAGCGAAAGCAGAGTATGTTGGCCATTCTGTTATGATTGAGGGTAGAATTGGAAAGAAATGCTAAGAGGATGGGAAGGAGGGGCTGATGAGGACAATCTCATTCAGAGCTCCATTACTGGTTTGAAGCAAACAGAAAAAATACAAGTTTGGAGTCAGCAAGTCAGTGCAGCAGGCCAGAGCTGCAGTAACAACGGGGCTGTCATTGCCCAGGTGCAATGCAAGGGGAGAAGGACCTACCTACCTCCTTGCTGCCTGGAAGATGGGGTGTGCACCCCAGTCCCCGCACCCCGGGACGGCAGCAGGGCCCAGGAGGCAACAGGGTCCCAAAATGTGCTCTTCCTCAGCACAAGGAAGAAGTGCTGCCCTGGGTCCCTACCCCCAAAGCAGGGACAGAGCTATGGCCAACGACCCCATTAGGGTTTCAGAGGCTGGGGCTGGCTCACGGGCTGCCTTGAACCAACCCAACTCTTTGTGTAAAAGCAGAATCCAGCACACCTATAATTGCACTTTACTAAAAGGAATAGCAACGCATATCCTTTATGGTATTCAGCATTACCATGCTTCCCAGTATCTGTCAAACTGAATGTCAAAAATACACAGTTTAATGGATTAAATTATTTTAACAGTCCTCTATTTGGAAAGCAGAAACCTGCTGTCTAAAGCTCAAGAAGTAAACAAAGTCTAACGATGAAGGACCAAACTCCAGTGGGAGTTTTGCTGGAGAAAGGCCTGCACAGGTTGACCTATTTAATTAAAATGCAATAAAATGAAGTTTCCTTTACATCATTACACTCTAGTGTCAGCCTTAGAATCACAAATTTGTTAAAAGCTGAGCAAAGTGGTTCATCTGTGGTTACCTCTTGGTAAAAAAAAAATGCAAAAAGATGCTTTTAAGGGAATGGGTTAATAATTAAAAATAATTTTAATGGTCTAAATGAAGAGTACTGACAATACTAAAAAGGGTAATGAGTTAATTATTTTTGTTGATGTCAGTTATTCATTTGTGGGCCATCAAGCTATAAACTGGGGTAATTTATTGACTGCAATATAAACTGGATATGTGCCATATTATTCAAGAAAAACAATACACTGCAAAAACAATACAGAGAAGAGGTAATTTGTACAGAGTTCATGAGACAATTATATCATCTAATTACAAAACTGACTCACTATGCCCTTGGCTCTATTTATTAGAAGAGAATTGAAGGACACACTGAACATACTGAGAGTCTAGTAATTTAAATTTAAATCCTGCCTGCACACCCAAGCATCCAGGAACCGGTGCAATCCAGCACATGGATCAGGAGTCCCAAAGGAGGATGCCTTGATTTGGGACTCAGGATACTACTTCATTTTTGTGTGTGCTGGAAATTAAACTACTGCCCCATTTTGCTGAAAAGTGCTTTGAAACTCAATATCACAGGAAACATTTAATAACGTTAATAATACACAAAAAAATGTGACTAATTACTTATTTCAAAATGTGACAGCAGTTTGAAAGCTAGCTGTATTTTACATGCTTCACTGGCGCAGCGCTTCTCTGGAGTAATTGAGCAGAAGCATTTGCATGCAAGTGGATGTGTTTCATGTTCAAACAGAAGCAAATCCTTGAGGTGTCTGAACCATAAGACATAACCAAGGGTCTGCACATATAACTTACTCGCTCACAGTGAAGCACAGAAATTACCAAGACCAAAACAAAAGCAGGCTGCTGAATTATTCTCCAAATTGCCAAATTGTAGCTGCGCTGCAACCTTTTAAACTCTGTTCAGATGTTTTTCCTTGAACTTTTAATATTATTAAGGAACATGCAAATATTTTCTTTGTCGATCACATAACAAACTTCGTTAAATAAAACTGGTTTTTTTGCGTCTCTTCTGATGTTCTTTATTCTCAGTTTACTGTGCATTTTGTATTTGAATAGATTTTAATGGGTCACATCTAGCCATACTATAGCAAATTGTGGAGGAGGCTAATACTCAGAATGATTATAAGGAGTACTTGTTTATAAAACAGGAAAAAACCTCAGTGTCTCTTTATTTGTTTTTATTAATAATAATGCTGGCTTGCATACAATACTTTTTAAAACAAAGGCTATGAGGATCTAGGAGACAGAATAGCAAATGGAGAGCCTGGGAGACCTGGGTTTGAGTTTGACGCAGGTAGGGAAGGCATAATTCTGCATGTTGGAAGGTGCAATTCTACAGCGCATTGGCTTTGGTGCAATCCTGGCTTAAGAAATCCTGTCCCTCTGCCAGGAGGGATTCTTCTGCCTGGAGGAGCCACTCTGGTGCCAGCGCAGCAATCCATTGCCTTCTCCCAGTTGTGTTAATGAAATTCCTTGTGGGACCACACTGGAAGAAAGACCATTGAAACGATTACAATTAAAAATAGCTCTCCCTCTCCTCCTCCCACGAATGGTTTATTTTTAACTTCCATCACTTCAGTGCTCTGATTTAAGCTCCGCTCTACATGCAGTTGTTTTGGCACGACTGAGGAGGTGACAAACTGCAGGCCAGAGGTGGGAACAAGCATCTGGGTCAGGAGCCGGTTGCAGCAGCTTAGCTGCCAAAGGCAGCGTATCATGGGACTATGGTGTGATAGTTCATTGTATGAACTTAAACTTTGCCTTTCCTGACCCTTTTCATAGCCCATGTAGCATCTCTGCTGCAAATCCCTAGCACAGAAGTGCTGGACCAGTGTTGCTTTGCTACCCCAGCCTGGTTCATTTACAACAGAGATTTGCAGTCACGTGAGCTGTACCATGGAGAAACACAGCGTAGGCAAAGCCTCGGCCGAATCACAAGGCCTATATCCTTAAAGGTATTTATTTAGATGGCTAACTTTTAGTCAGTGGAAGGCTTAAACGGTCAGGGTTAGGAGCCGGCATATAGTCAGGACAAAGCCTTGGCCATAGGGTAACAGCACCTACACACCTCAGCTGTGTTCCCTTGCAAGTCTCTGATCACAGCCTTACGTGGTTTGCTTACGTGCTAAGGATCAATCTGTATATGTGATTCAGGACTGAGTAACAACTTCTGCCAAGTCATTTTGGCCAGGATTTGGGGTTCTTCCATCTTTTCTTAAAGCACAGGCCATGAGTCACTTGCTGAAATCTCCTTTCTTATCTCTCCAACTTCCTGCCACTGCATGGACCTCAGGCGATGGTGGCCCTTTGATTTCTTCTGTCCTCTGCCTGTGATTTTTGTCTCTTGAGGACTCAAAAGCTACAACCTAATTTGAGTTTTCGGATACAGCTATGTAAACACTTGGGTGAACTTGCATAGCCTTTAGCATACAGGAAGTCAGATAATATCTAATCTTCTCCCCATTAGGGTAAAAGTGTGTCCCTAGCACATTATTAACCAAAGTATGCTAGAACAGACAACACAGTACACCATATAATCCATCCTACAGTTCCCTATATTAAAACCAATCATCTGACTTGTTCACGTGTGACAGCATCACAGCATGACATCACCCAGAACCCACTGAAGTCAGTGGAAGAAGTACCAGTCCCAGGTGGGTTTGGACGTCTCCTTTAGTGCCTCAGGTAACTCACCTTACACATCACAATCTGGATTTTGAGCCTCCACCGTGTTCATCAGCCATTATTTTTCCTTCCAGTCTTGACCTAGACTAGGGACCTTGAAGATTTTGTTCCTGATGACTGGTACTTTTGGCAGATTTAAGACTTCAGTGTCAAACTTTTAGATAAGAAGAACTTGTTTGCCTGTGCAATCATGTTGCTTCTCTACTGGTCCACATGCACTCTTCCAGTCCTCCGTGAAGTTAGTAGGCTTTCTTGTAATGCAAATAAATTTAAAATAAAATAATGTCACAATAGCTCTAAAGGAGCACTTCCAGGGCACTCTACTGTATCTTGATGGCATAAACAAAATACCTAATGAAGAGTCACCCTTGAAAATCATCTGGCTCACAAAAGTGCGATTTTGTGATGGAATGGGATGACCCAAGCTTGGCTAGACCAGGTTGGACCATGAGGACCTGCAACCCTTCAAGAGCTTTATGGAGCCTTAGTCCTTCATTGTCTGCAAAATTAGGCCTGGAACCATTTCTTCAAACTATGGTGAGATATAAACTTCCTTATGTGTTCAGCTACATCATGTTTATCTGCCATTTCTAAACTCCTTCCCATCTCACAGGGAGGATAGGCTTTCACTGATTTCAGTGACTTTACTGGAGTATTTTTCTGTTTGTGAATCTCATTCATGCCTTTTCTGTCCTCACTTCCCAGAGGTGAAGCACCAAACAACCCATAAACAGTATACAGAACCTACACACTCACTCTGGAGACCACAATATATGGTATGTAAACAATTTCTTTAAAAAAGAATGTATTTTCCTAGTAACCCTTACATATTCATCAAGCTGGCAGTTATTTCAGAGAAGACTCATGCTACTCATAAAAAACCCTTACCAAAGTCAGCCAAAATTCCAAGAAAAAAATTAGAAAGGCAGGCAGGCAACTAATCCTTTTTGGCGCTGTCAGATTGTGACCTGAGGCATGCTTTCAGAGGATAGGCAAAAATCAGCTTCTTTCCCAACTGAAGAACAATATGATGGTTTAACTATGGAATGCTAAATGATGAGCATACAGTTGCTGCCTGCACAGAAAACATTCCCAAGAAGAGGACCATCCGGCATAGTCGTAGTGGATGGTTACAAACTGCCAGACAGGCGGTACTGACTCAGAGCTCCCACTCCGGCGCTCCTTTTCCTGGCTGTAGCATATGTAAAGGACTAGAATGAAGGAAAACCCATAGAATAATGAAGATGAATGCAATAAATATACCTGAGCCTGTCTACTTGTTTTAGTGGTTAATGCCACTAGAGAAACCCTGCAGAGCTTTAAGCAATTCTTAGTGATGAAGATTTATGAAGCCCTTTTAAAAACTTCATTAAGGGGTCAGAGAGATTTAAGTGGCCTCACAAGCTCTGCACTGAGCCAAGAGATTCACTTTGCAGAAATTCAGCCAAAGGCAGCAGGGGGAGAGCTGGCTTGCAAGGACTCTTTGCGCGCTTTGGGCTGGGAGGAACGATGCTGGGTACCCTATGGATCTGGGCAGTACAGCATGCTGACAAAGTCCCAAGCAGGGTTGTAGCGCGTAGGACAGTTAAAGGAAGCTGCTTAGCAAAAGTAATTGCTATGAATAGGTTAAGGTCGGCGTACTACGCTAAGCAAGCCAAGTCTGCATACACTGCTCTCATATCTTCCTTCTTCCAGCTTCCCTCAGTTTATCCAAAATATGGTGAAGTATTTTTATAATTCAGATGAGATGTGTTTTCCTCCTTCTGGCGACAAGCACTGCCTGAATCTCTTCAAATCATAGCCCAGTATCTTACCTTCCATGCTGATGCCTCCAAGCAGTTGTTTAGAACTGTGATTATTTAGATATAAATAGCAGTGCTCATTAATCTAGCAATCACTGACTCCCAGCTATGAAAATGCAAATTGGGTTGGCTTGTTTGTGTTTTCGAGAGAGAGAGAAGGTGGTGGCAGTAGGTGGGAAGGGGAATGCTCCCTGGTGCTGCTGTTACCACCTTTTCATCTCGCTGTGAGCCAGGGAACGTTTCACCTATACCCTGCAGAGCTTTGCTGAGCCCTATGCCACCGCCGCTGAGGTGGGTGTGCATCATGCCCATCTTGTAACAGTGGTTCATGGACTGACGGGCTGGGTCAACCCCATAAAAAACAGGTCCTGGACTTCTTTTTTTATAGGTGTACAGCAGAATAAGCTCTTGTAGCTGGCAAAGCCAGCAAACCTTGACAGAGTGAGAGAAGAAGGCTGCTCTGGTAGTGTTACAGGTAAAACTACCCTTGCCTTTGGCTCGTTGAAGCTGCCCGGCCATCAGGAAGCAGCCATGGTGGCGCAGATGTCATGAGCTGTTATACAATCCAGTATAAACCAAAGCAGCAGATCTCCAGAAGTGTGTTTCAGCTTGACAGCCCACCTGAAGCAAACACCCTTCACTAGACGGCTTATAACCCAATACGCAGTGCTTCAGATGAAGTTCTGGAGGCGTTCCACAGCCTCAGTGCCTAGCAAGCAGGCAAGGGCCTCCCCTGGAGCTAGAAGGAAGTAAGCTAAAAAGAGAAAGACAATAGAGGATGGAGAAAGGGGGACACCTGAGAAATCTGTGGTAAGAAGAGAACTGATGGACTGAGCTGTCAAAGACCTCCTTCACCTCATATCCCATTCTAAAAGCTGTCAGCAGCGGGCACTTACAGAAACCTCCCAGAAAAAGGCTGTATAAGGCAGTCCCTCTCCTGTTTTTTTCTCCCATCCCCAGCATGTTAAATACCTTCAAATCTAAATGCCTTCAGCATGAATTGAAGTGGGCTCCTGAGCTTAAGCAGTGTGTTATTGGAAGGAGAATCTCATAATGGAGTCAGTTTAACAATTCATTTTCATTATTTTAGGGGAGCTTGTTCATATTAGCCCTCATTCAGGAACGCACTTTTTACATTCACTGAGCTTAAAGCACCTGCTTTATGCTGATTGAGAGGGATGCTTCCTTCTACACGCTTGTGAACGGGGTTCCTCAACCAGGTTTCAGAACAGAATGGCTCAAGCCTGGGGTAGCCTCCAGTAAAGGTTAAAGTTATAGATGATGCAACAGAAGACGCTCAGTCATCTCTCTGGGTGACAGCACTATCTGGCACTATGTTAGCATCTGTTAGAAATGCAGCATTTGCTATAGAGTTGCCAAATCAAGCCATACCAATATTTCCCAAACAGTTATTTGAGAAATGATTCAATATTAATCAACAGCATAAGGAAGTTTCTCTACCATCACCTCCATCCTGCAGAGTTTCTTAAAGGAGAAAAGGGCCTTACCTTGCTACCTTCATTTGAATACAATCATTTCTGACGCATTCCTGAAGCCAGCGACAAAGACAGGAGATGTCCTCCCACCTGCAGGAGCAAGCAGAGATTCGGTAGTGAGCCGATTATTACCGCTGGCAGGAAGGAGAAGCCTTCCTCATGACAGTGAGTCATGAGATCTCGGTGTTGACAAGGAGAACTACTACAGAAGAACCAATTGCGTAATATCCCAAAGAAAAGCAATTAAGTGGCTTCACTGAGACAAGTTTTGCATGAGCTACACACTACAAATAGCAACTTCATTCAGGCCATTTCAATGACACATGCTAGAGATAGGAAGTGCCAAGATAATAATGTTTTGCGATGGCATTTTTGGAAACTGTGGATCAGGAATTTTTCCAGAGTGGGAAGCTTGTTTTTCTCACTGAAGACTTTGTTTTGATTTCAAGCACTGCTGACTATGCACTGATGCCACATTTTTTAGATACCTTTTTTATTGATCCCTGGATTGTAGGGCACAGGGAGATTGCTGCAGTAGACAAAGACTCTTGGGAGGCATATGCTATGAGTAGAAGGAATCTGCTCCAGATCTTCCATAAATATGGGGTTAGGTCACTGTATCTAACAGCTTCTACATCACAAGCGTTGATCTTGCATACCCGATGGAGACTGGGGTTATAGGGTGACAAAAAGAAGCAGTGGGTGGCTTGGGCATCCAGTGTCTGAGTTCCCAGGTGCTGGTGTCAGCCCTGGGTGCCAATAGTTCCCTCCACAGCCCGGCGGTGCGGCACGATGCATCTCTGACTGCCGCTGCTTGTGAGATGTTGCAATGGCTCAGCTAGGGGAGCAAAGCTGTCCTAGGGGCTGCTGTACATAAGCCCATGTCACTTCAGTAGGCAGAACCCTGACCTGTATGGTTTAAGGTAATAGCAACTACAGAGAGTAAAAGCACTTGGAGAGCTTAATAACAGCTCCAGAAAATAAATTCACAGTGAAGTGTACCCTGATCCTTCATCTGGAGCCATATTTATATGCTGCCATAGTAGGAAATTTCTGAGGTGACAGGAATCCATGAATCAGGGTGCTATTGTTGGGGTTTTTTTTATTATTTTCCACGTGCAAAACAATACAAGTGGTCATAAAATTATTTAGGGACTTGTGCTGATCCCCAATTAGCACTCTTAAACCTTCTGCTCACTTCAGGTTTTTGAGTGAAACAAAAGATAAACCAAAGCAGAAAGCAGTCCTGCTTTTCCTTAAGCCAGCAGGAACTTTGCCAGCATTTTATTTTTTAAATCTGGTTTCCTCAGCTAATTTAGTTACGCAAAATTAGCAGCCTCAAGAAGGAAACTGTGAGTATGTTACCCCTGTTATACCCAAAAGTGGGTTGCTTTCCCATCAGCTCCCTCAAGCAAAATCTGTTTACCTGTGAAGCACCATAATTTTTTTTCTCTCTGTGGCAAGGTTTGAGCAACAAGTAAGCAGCAATGTTCATTGCAAACCTTCTTCTTTTGAGCTTTGGGTGCTGTCATGGCTCTCACATGGGGGCTGTCAGCTCAGCTGCCGCATCCTCTTTCTGGACAGGGGAAGGAGAACATTACTCTTTCCTTTCCCTTCTATGTGGTAAAAAGCCACAGGGAACCATAGAGCTGTGTCATCCTGAACTGCCATGACCAGATTTGCCAGGGAGCTTTTCCTACTGGAAAGCAAAAGTGCCAAGACTGCTCGTCCACCTGTGCATGCACCCTGGGCTGTGTGTAGGAAATTGGGTGGGCAGAACGGCTGTGTGTGGCCTCCCCATACCACCCTGGCTCCAGGGGAGCATGGGGCACAAGCAGGATGGCGAGCATCTGGTATTGGCAGTGACAAGACACCTCGAAACTGCCCCACAGGCTCAGATCCCACCTGCTGCATTGTCTGGAATGAAATTGAGTATTTGGGGGCTGCCCAGTCTGATGAAGGAAAAAGTAAGTGGGTCTCCAGGTGACGGGATTCAAATATATAAATTAGGCTGCTGCAAAGAGAAAAGGAATATTTTTTTCTCTGTTAGCAGACAGAAGTGATGGGCTGTCCCTTGAGAACGGTACAGGCAACATTAAAAGTCTACCAGAGAAAAGTGGAGAATCCCCATCAACTGTGCTTTTAAAAGCAGGTTAAACATCATAGGGGAAGACAAGACATAGGAAAAAAAAGGACTTGGTAGCCCTCTGAGATCCCTCCCAACAGAATACCTCTCTGGCTCTGCAAATGAACGATGATCCACGTCTGCTGGTGGACAGTGCGGTTGCAGGGAAGAAAAGTTACATTCCTCAAATAAATGATTCATTGAAAATCAGCGACCAGCTCCAGGAACAATTCACTATCAATGTTTTGCCTCAAACTTAATCATGAAACCAAGAGGAGTTAAAAAAGGAACAGCTGTGGCTCAGCAATGAAACCCCTTCAGCAATTACACCCCACCAATAAACACCGGCGAGTGCTGGAACAAACCTTTATTTCTAGAAATTATTTTAGCTGTGGAAAATATAAACTGTGTCTTCCCTGCAGACACAGCCAAAACTAATCAAAATACTCCTCGTAACACAAAGGAAATACCTCTGAGCTGCGATAAGGAATATTAATGTAGTTCTTTTACGTCTCCACTAGCTAATAACAATAAGATGGACTGGTGGCACCGTTTTCAGCACGGAGATTAATAGCCAGGGAGAAACTGAGAAGGAGAAAGTACACTTTCAGTTTTCTTTCCGATGGCTAATTAAAAAGCCCATATCTGAGAGGAAACGTTGTGGAAATGAGAGCTATTTGGATGTGCTTTCCCCCATATACTATCATTCTACTTTGTGAGGAATGCTTTATTAACGCTAATCTCATCCCTGTGCTTTGACAGAAGTTACGGTTTCCTTCCTTTGCAGCCGCTAAGGCTCAGTTCTATTACGAGGTTTGTTTAATGGGACCATTATTATTTTACTAAATTACCTCATCTTCTGGGAAGAAGCTTAACCTTGAACTATGAAGCTAAATGGTTTTTTAATGATGCAAGTCTGTTTGGAAATTGTGCTTTGATGACTCTAAATTTTCTTCTTTCTGCATGTTTAATATTTGCAATGTACACAAAAAAGTGACTAATTTCTGCAGATTTTCCTGGTTCACTATTTTAAAATCAATTTGCTGCAATCATTAGGGTTAAGACAAGCGGGAACAAACATTCTTAATGGTATTCAGGCACCAGTGAGGAGCCCCTTGCAGCACTAGGGAACCCATCTTCAGCAAGTTGGGAAATCATGCCAAGGTTAATGTTTAAATATTCAGTATTGAAATGTTTAAATTCTAAGATGATTTAAATATCACTCCTAGGTGCATTCTGGTATGGAGCCTTCTTATGCTGCCGTGACACTCAATGAGAAATTATGAGAAACTATGAGAAGCTACCATTAACCCAAATAAGACAGTGATTGGATCCAGAGTTTGTAGTCAGGCCAAATGAATGTGATTTTCTAGGATGATCTATGGGATGGTGGATCTCTCTGATCCCAGAGAAACTAGGCTTTTGCTCTCAGGGCAGTTGTCTGAGCGCAGAGAGTGAAGCATGGTACAGGGCTATTTTGTTGAGATCTGATGTACACTAGAGGAATTACTGTCTTGGTTCCTGTTTGATTCCCTCCCAAATGCCTGTAAGTCACAGCAAACCCACACAAAAGACTTACTGACTCTATAAAAATGTGTGTCTATGTTTAGGGTGTGTGCAGTTTGGATACTTCTGAGGCTGTATTGCCCAGAGGTCACCTTTGGGCTAAGCTGGGGGCAGTGTTTTTTGTTTGTGTCAGACTTGAGTGGGAAGAAATACATGAAAATCAGACAGAAATATGCTGTTTGCTAATGGGGTAGCTACACTGTGATGACCTATTTATTAAGGAATATTGTTAAAGCTTGTGCGCTTCTTTCCATGTCTCCATTCAGAAGAGCCCTGGATCTTCCTGCAGTAGGAGCAGAGGGCTGGGCACTGCCTCCCCTTCCTCATCAAACCGCCAGACCGACACAGCCAGGCACTGTCCATCACATGCTTCCCAGAGACACTGAAGTGCTCCAGACCTGCTGCACGTGTGCACATACACATCCCTTGCCTCTTGCCTGGGAAAGATGGTGCAGCCATCTGAGATGGTTAAGGAACCAGTGACGGGAGGGCTGAGCCCATAAAGGGGCAGCAACTTCTTCCCAGCCACTTCCCTCCAAAGGAAAAGGGCCCTTCTCTGGCCCTAGGTGGATGTGTGGCTTCACACGATGAGGAAAAAGGTCCCCTGAAAGAAATGGCAACTGTGGGCAGGTTGCAACACCAGCATAGGTCATCCAGGCTGCCAAGAGATTCCCAGGAAAAAAAGCTACCAGGGCTGGTGGACAGGCTGGATAAATTGTCCCAAGGGCTCCAGGCAGCCCTTGCCCACATCAGGCTTCCAGTTTTGTCACACGCTGCTGAGGAATTAAAAGCAGGGTTGTCGTTAGCAGGTCACTTTTAGCACATTTTTCATGCTGCCTTTCTCACCCTAAGAAACAGTCCTGGCACATCATGTGAAAACTGGTATCTCTAATGACAGCCTCAGAATTGGCACTAGTTATTTCATCTGTTGTTAGACACCCAAAATCAGCTAAAAATTTTTCGGAGGAGAAACCAGCAGTTCTGATACCTGGTTTCCCAGTCCACAGAAGTTACTAAGCTGCTGTCTGAGCTTTGCACTCAAATTAAGAGCAAAGCCTCTTTTCCTGGATGCTCTCATCAGGTGACCCACTTCCAACATAATGCATCCAAGTCACTCTGGGGCAAACTCTTCATCTGTTTTTGGTGCCATCCCAGTAAGATCACTTCTTATTCTCTTATTGCAGCTTTTTATACAGAGACCTCTGCACTTGCTGTAAGGAATGGTAGCTAGTTCACCTAAAGAGACCACAAACAGCCAAGTGCCCCCCCCCAAAACTTCTATTCCCTCCAGTTCCCCCATTCCTGTAGTAGTCCTGGGCTCCCAAGTTATGAGTCTCTGTGAAAACTGTTGCCCTACAAAGCAGGATGGCCAACTTTCCCCCAGGCAAACCTTCATAGCTGTGTGTCAAAATCTTTTCCAGGCGAGAGCTGTGGGACAACACAATGCCACCGGCATCAGACAGCTGAGGGAGGAGTTCTGGCAGCAGTTCATTATTTGGAGATAGCAATGATTCCCCACTCTTTCCTATGGGGTGGGGATGATCTGCATGTGGACTGGGTTATGAGGTGATTTGGCTATGTTAGTGCCGGTATAGTCTGCCAGTCTTCTTCCCCCACCACCTGGGATTGCCCAGGAGCCCTGTGCTGGTGCAGCCCCACTGTGTCTCCAGTGAGACAGCTGAGCATGGAAAGAGCACATGCCTTGCACAAGGGCTCCTCGTGCCTTCAAAACCACCGCTTGACCACTTCTGCTTTATTCCGTCTTAATTGCCTGTAGCCTGAAGACAAAATGTCCTGCAAGAAGCCATTGAAAGTGAAAAGTCTGTATTTCCTGTAGATCCTGTAAATGCAGAAGAATATGTTTTCATATTGCCTTCCCCCTGGCCCTCTGGTTAGGTGCAAGTTCTACCACCATAAATTTATGGCATTGCTTGGAAAGCCAGTTGACAGACAAGGTCCTGCTGTGCTACGAAACATAAACATTTCACTTTCTTGTTGTGTTAAGCCTTGGCTGGATTTTTTTTCCTTCAATATTTTTTTTTTCAAATGGGAATGCAAACAGCTGAAGCCCAGCGAGAAAACATGAAAACAGATTTCTAGGAAAGTAACCAAAAGAGCTTTACCAGCAGGACAAGTTGCTTATCGAGAACTATTTTAGGAACGTGAGGAAATGAAACTTTGAAGAGAGAGTTCCAAGAGGGAAGATTTACTGAGGAGCTGAGGGTTCAAAGCAGGATGACAGCACGGCTATCAGGAAACCTTCTCTGCACCTGTTTCTCCACCAGCTGCCTAACCGTACTCCCCCTCCTTTCTGCTGGCAGCTGAACGGCAGAGATCTGCATCTTCTTTTGTGCTAATCCACTCCACCGTCTGTCTGGAAATGCTTGCCCGTCACTTCATCCCCTCCTCCTCCTGAGCAGAGACATAAGACACAGTTTCTGATTTTAATGCCCAGCTGTGCTCCAGAGACCTTGTATAAATCCAAGTCACACTCTCAGAAAGCAGGGTCACAGCATGCCTCAGTTTCCCGTCTGTACAAGGGAAATACATTACAGCTTTCCTTCCTTCTTGTGTGTATTATCTAGTGAGACTTCGGGCTCCTTAGGCTGGGAGCTGCTTCTTTCAGAGGCTATGTCCAGCATTTAATGCCAAGGGAGCCACCTCAGTTTCAGCTTACAGGTGCTGTTGTGCTTTAACGGTGCCTGAAGCATTTCTATTATGGCTCGTTGGTGCAAATTTACTGTAAATCAAAACCCTTTTATGCACGGAGATGAAGTGCAGTCTTCCTCTGTGCCACTGCTTTGCACGTGGGCACTTTGCGCAGGTCTCCTCCAAGCTGCATGTCTGAACCGTTGGTTTCACAAGCAGCAGCCTCGCCTTCCTCCTTGCGTGCTCCTCCCCTGGAGAAGTGCTTCGAAACTCTCACTTGCTGCACCAGATCCCAACATCCCAGAACATCGCAGTCCTGCTCCTGTGCCACAACAAGACAGCAGGAATGGGTGGCTTTGCTGAAGTCAGCAGAACATGATACAACGTCTTGGTTTTACATGTGATTTTGGAGTCAGTTTAGGATGATGAACTTCAGCACATAGGCACCAAAGTGGACTCACACTCCCTTTTTGTGTCAACAAGTAATGCCATGTCTAGATGAGAGAAACTGGGAGCACTGCCGATCTCAGCCAAACCCTAGCTCTACCCCAGACTGAATTGTTGGCTTGCACCAGCCGCAGCACCGGCCAGCCTTGCCCACTTCCCAGCTTTCCAGGAAGGGGGAGTTTGTAGCACAAACATGGCAAAACAGGCTTCTTGCCTGCAAGTCTGGGGCAGGGTAACACAGCTTGCTGGTCCCTGAGAGGCAGGTCCAGGAACACCCTCAGATGCTTTCCCCACAGCTGCGCAGCGGTGGCCCGAGCTGCAGCACGGGGCAGATGCGGTCAGCCAAGCCTCCGTCGGTAAAACCTGCTAAGCAAACACGGCCGCAGATCCCATCCGCGGCCCTCGCAGGGAAGCCGCCCATCTGATGTCTCGCCTCCCGCACACACAGGGTGTGCACGGGGCCGGTGACAGACGCGAGGCAATGTAAATAACCTGCCGCAGCCCAGCAGCTGGCTGCCATCTTGTCATGACTGGCGGTGCATGGGGAATATGAATAGGTCCTCGGGCACCTGCTCCCACAAAGACCGGGCTGGCTCTTTAAACGCTTTTGTTTGAGCGTTGCTCTTGCTCCCTCTTGGTGCATGTGCCCACCTTCGAGAAGGCTGCTGGGTCCCAGGCAGCACCAGAGAGGCTGAGCTTGGGGCATGGTGCATTGGAAGAGACAAACTGGCCCGAGCCGTGGCAAGGAAGAGTCACAGGCAGCTTGTGGAGGAAGGAAGACCAGCCCAGAGGCCCTGACGGGGTGTCTGCTCCTCAGCCACAAGGCAGGGATGCCAGCACATGTCCTCTTTGGGTGACAAAGGCCTTGCAGAGACCTTTCTTTGAGGCACAGGCCCATTGTTTTGATGCCACGCATTGCAGCAGGCAGAGAGGGTGGATTCGGCTCCCGGCTGAGCAAGGCCCGGGGAGTCAAGGAAAAGACCAAGGAGACTTCTCTCAGAAAAGAGCTATACTCCCTGAACTTGACCTATATCCCATAATGATGGATCTCAAATAAAGGACGGCCCATTTAGCATGTAGCTAAGGAGCCCGTATCAAATTCCCAAGCTTCTCCTCCTCTCTGACAATGAGAAAATCAGTTTTAATATATCTTATGCATCAAGTTCATGACCTCCTTAAAGAAAATTATTCTTGTTTTAACATCCGTGGCTGATATGTCTTTAGCAGTGTGTGAGCAGTATTGAGGACAAAGCTGTCTCCATCACATTAAACTCCACCTTACAGAGTTTCTTTTGCTCTTCTCCACCCGCATCCTCCCTTTGCTTGCAGGACCTTACCTGGTTGTTGACTACTGTAGGGATGACACAGGCGGGAGGAGCAGCTGATTGCAGAAGAGTGGCAAGACATGGGCTATGCACTTGGAAACTTAGATCAAATGCGTATTTTTTGGCGTACGAATGCCGCTACAATTTGCCGCAAATGGATGAGATTGTTGCTCCAGTCATTGTTATTGCTGTTATCTCAGGAGCACCTGGAGGATTCATCCCAAGTCCCAGGCCTTTTGAATCAGGGAGAGAGGTGCAGGGAGTGTGCTACAAGAGCTTCTACTATGAGTTATATGCATAGTGCACAGAAATTTGTACCAGTTGGATGTATATAGATATATATGCACACATAATTTTTTATGCATATGTATTTTACGTATGAGTTTGTGTGTATATATATACACACGTATGGATGTCCCCTACGACTGTACAGCCCTTTAGGAAGCAGCCCTGTGTTCTCAGTGCCTGGCCACAGTAAACAAGTTTTCAGCGTCCCCATTGCATTTACAGCCAGAAGTGGGCGTCCTGTGGACTCGCTAAACTTTGAGGCTCTCACAACCAGTACCCCCATATCTGATTGTACATCCGAAGGCTGGCAGTGGCTGATCTCTGCTTTGGGCCTCTTCTGCCTGGGCAGGGACCTCTGCCTGGGCTACAGCCTGCTCCAGGCACCGCAGTGACGTCTTTGACCACAGTGATGTCTTCGAGGCATCTCGTAAGCAGCGAGGTTGTGTTTCAAGCTGAAGAGACAGGCAGCAAAGAGTAGATGTTATCACATCCTCTGCAGAAAACTCCTGGGAGAGTGGGACCAAGCTTTGAAGCTTTCACCCAACAAGCTTTGACCCCTTTGGAAAAGGCTGCCTTTTCCCTCTTCCACGTCTCTCAGCAAAATGGCTGAGCCTACGCCAGTCCTGTGGCATCAGGGCACCGCACCACCCCGCCGCAGCTGCCCCGTGACAGCCTGGTGGGGTTGGTAGGCGTTCGGGGCCGAGAGGAAACCCAGCACCTTTGCACATTGGAGCCGTTTACAATGACTTTTGTTGCTGATGGCGCATGTTTGGTTGTACTTGTTAAATCTTGTTAAACAGGAAACAGGTTTCGCGGCGAGAGGGTCCCTTAGAGTTCAAGCTCCCGCTTTCAAATGTTCTTACAAGATGCACAATTGGCACCGGCTTACAGGAAATATTTAATTGGAGTCGGAAGGCGCTGGCTCCACCGACCTTGTATTACATTCCTCTGCGTGCTCCTTTCACAATGATTTTCACCTATAGCTTAAATCAGTGATTTATTTATACCAGCCAATGGGCGAGTTCAGCAGTGTTGAGGGGACAAGCGGATCATGGAGATGCAGCGAGCGACAGGGAGGAGCAAGCAGCAAGGAACAGTCTTACGAAGCAGAAGGGGCTGCCACAAACCCGAGAATGACATATTTATGAGTCCAGTATCGGTTGCCTGCACTGATAAGCCACGGTCATTAAAGGAAGGAAAAGTCACCTTTGTGTATATAAAATATACAAGATTCATAGTCTGAAAAGACTCGACAGGAAAACATTAGGTAAATAAAGGATATCCCATAAAGCATAATGTGAAAATTAAATTACCTCATAAGGGAGGAAGGCTGTCTGTCCCAGCAAGTGAAAGTGAGGAAGAATGAAATTCCTCTATTCCACCCCAAAGCTGATTTGGCTTTAGGGTTTTGGGTGGATCTAGACACATTGTTACTGATGTCTATAAAAAAGCATTAAAGTCCAGTAAGTTGGACTGGAAATGCTGCAGCTTCCCATAAATTTTCACGGTATGCTCACAAAGTGGTGAGAAGAATCCTATGCATTGCTGCTTATGGTAGCCAAGTAACAGAAGTGCCATTTAAGGAGCAAGCTGGACTTTCAATGTTATTTCCAGTTTTCAGGTCTCGCCGGATTTTCTTTTAAATTGATTTTGGGATCTGTACTTGTGAAACACTTAGAAAAGTTTTCTTCCCTCTTCCCCTGAATTTTCTTTTCTGGTGAGTGAAACATCCAGGATCTACTTATTTTTGCTTTAACTGGTCAGTGCTGAGGAAATGTTGAAACATCAGGGAGAGGCAAAAAGAAGCAAATTGAAAAAGTTCACTTACTGCACTATCCAGCAAAAGAAATAATGGGAAGAAAAGAGAAATGGGAAAATAAAAAGATAGTCCAGTATTTCGAAGGTTTATCATTAAAAAAGCAATTTAAAAAAAAAACTTTATTTTTAAACAGAATTAACAATTTCATAAGTAAGCAGTCTGCTAGTGGTTGTCCTTGTGGAAGGTATGCAAAGCCCCTGCCTTGCATACAGGTGGCTAACTAACTGGTGAACAATGTATAGTTTTGCTCTGCCTCAGCAGCAAGTCCCTGTGGATACAGCCTTTGGAGCTGCCAAAGCTGTTAATTGAAAGCCTCACTGATGCCTAGGGACTTCGCACAGTGCTTTTGTTGGAAAGGAGATGATTTGATCTGAATCAAACCAATCTCCTTTTTTATTACAAATTTTGGTCCTAGAGACACAATTCCCACAGTGGTTAGGTAGATCCAAATAGCAGCTTTTAGCCACTATTAAGGTCAGATTTTTTTTTTCCCCAGTAGAAACATCCATTTGCAAATGTGGCTGTCTACTTTGGTGCTCTCTCTGCATGTAAAAAGCCTGGAGGAAGTCACTTCCCCAAGGTGCTGCGGGATTTTGGAAGGATAACTTAAGCAAAGAGCTCAGCACCAGTTCCTTGGGTGTCTTTTCCCAGGGACATGTGCCACAGTTGCTGATCCAACTGAAAACCAGGTTTGACTTCTCTGGTGCATCACACAAGCAAATCAAGCCACACTGGTGCCCAGGCGGGGGCCCAGGAAAGAGAGAGGCACTTTTTCAGCATAGCCTGCTTTTGCTCTGGAGTTTGCATCAACACCTCTTCCCACCCACTCTTCTGCTCCAGATCTTTACAAGCCTGGGTCACGTTACTGTTACATCTCATTCTGCCTGCAAAGCCTTTTGCTCCTCCAGAGACGACAGTTTCCCCTCCAGAGCATCTCCAGACCTTCAGGCCTCTGCATCAGGCAAATGTATCGAGCATTAATATGTGTGACCGCTAAGCAACGAAAGGGAAGAAAGAAAGAAAGCAAGAAAGAAACCTATTCTGGGAAAACGGAATTGAATCAATGAGGGTGAAACTTACTTATCTTTGCAGACCAGTAATCTGATGGCATCGCTTTTGCACATCAATACAACCATTAAAGGGTCACCATAAACAGCTCTTCTCCCATTTTTGAAACCGCCACATTATAGACCCATGGTGTTTAACACAGAAGTTTCTTTTTCAAGTCAAAACAAACACAGAGCTTGACTTGCTGCTCATGGCAATCAACGTTGCTCCAGTGGCCTCCATTGACCTGACTTTTACCAGACAGGGCCCTCACTCTTCTGGAGCTGCCTTCTCCTTTCAAGTGCATGGGAGGAGGTCCCTTATTTTTTATCACACTTCTTCAAATTGAAAGGTGCCTCTGAGGGAGGCAATCAATATCTCAGCCAGGTTTACGCCTAGGAAACTGTGACTAAAGAAACAATAAAACACTGATTTGCCGCCTCTGGAAATGCAGTTTAGGTCAACCCTGTCATCTTTATCCACAGCCCTTGGGGACATTCCTTTATTTGTAAGGGGTTTACTTTCAAAACTCTGCATGTGGTCCCCCATTAGATAAATAAGGTGTGATCCAGAAGCAAGAAATGGGAGATCGGTTTTGCAAGAAACCTGCTAGATGAGGCAGCTTCATTTCATTTGATTTGGGATTTTTGTTTTATTTCCTCTTTCGCCCTTTGCTGGTGTCTCAGCTCCCTCTCTAATAAATAACTAGTCCACATCACCAAACCGCTGCACATAACTCAGAGCAATTTGTTACTGTTGGCAATGTCTGTGCAGCAGGGGCCCAGGAACAGGCCAGCATGGAAGCAGTAATACCTCCCACTCTTCAGGAGCATGATTTCTGCCTGATTACAGAAGGGGTCATTGGTAGGACAATGCAGAGAAGGTCATATACAATTGCCTGCACACAAATTGTGTGTACTGCATGATCCTCACATGAGCTACTTTACCCAGGAGTATCTGTCAGGAGAAATCGGTCCTGGGATATCAACACCGCAGATATGGCAGGACGTTAAAAAAATTAATACATATTCATAATCACCAAAATACAATGAAAGTGTCTGAGCATTTTATATATCCCTGGGCCCAGAGGGTAGTTTAAAATACAGAAGTTCCTCTATAAACAATGACATAATAAATCCACTAGGCCTAAGGTGCTTCCAAAGGTAAGACTATAAACACAGTCTCCAAATACTTGGTAAGGCTGTAACATTAAGAGTCGTGTACGATTTTAAAAAGAAATGAGAAAGGACTACATGAGTTTTTTCCCTTGGCCCCTATCTGTCTGTCCTTCATGAACACTGAGCAGTGCAAAGAGGGCACCTTCTCACAGCATGGTTATTTTGCTGGTGCCCACCATAAAATAATTAGCTGGGAGTCGAGCTGCAGCGAAAGAGAGATTTTCAGGGTCCTGCCTGGAACAGGAGAGCTCAGCTGTCCTCTGCCTGCAAAAAGCTTCAAGGGTTAGCTAAGGGCACGTGGCACTACACAGATGGGGCACCTGGTTTTCTTCTTCCCAGAAAGCTCATGAGGGCTGAGGAAGGAGGAACAGCAGCTCCTGGGAAAAAACCTCAGTCTTTGGGAAAAAATCTCATCCTAGTACATGCCGCTTTCTCCAGCTCTCTCTCATTGGGCTCTTTCTCAGCTTCCCTTCATCTACACACTTACGAGCATATAGTCTCTAATACAGCCTTCTCATTATAGCCACCTTCCTTGAGAGCCCTGGCCCAATTTAGCCTCTTTTGGATACCAAGACATGGAGGGAGGAAGCAAAGGGAACATGATTTCTACACACACTCTGGTCTCTTGTTGCCAATTAGCTGGTCTTTGTGGATGTTGGTACTTGAGCCTGGAAACCTTGGGGCTTGATGGAAGAGCATGAAATGGAAGGTAAAAAATAAGTCAGTGGAGTAACTGGAGGGCAACTGTGGTTTACCTGTGTTGTAACACCTGGGCTCAACGGCACCATGTGCCAGCGCTTTCCAATTTCAAAGTCATCTTATTTGTTTCTGTGGGGATTTGGGGGAAGTTTGTTATTCACTGTTGGTTTTGTGTTTTTGTTTTGCTTTTTAACAAAGCACCTTTAGAAAGAGTACGGTTTCCAAAAAGACATTGTTTAAGGTAATAATACAAGAGGTAAAATGGGGGATGTGGGGGAACGCAAGGGAGAAGCAAAGCAGAAAGAAAGCCTCCTCCGTTGCTCTCAGTAGAAAAACACTGGGTCTATAGGGTGTGATGGGTTAAAAAAGAGAGGGCCTCCTGGAATTTTTCAGATACATTTCATGGAAGACCATTTATTCTGGGAAAAAAAGAAACGCTCCATTTTTTCTTGAAATGTTATTTTGTCATTTAAGACCATGAGAGAGGCAAGGCAGAATACCAGACTCCCAGAGCTCTCACGCACGAAGCAGAAAGACCTATGGCAAATTTGGTTTTGGCTACAACCACACTAATGACCAAAGTAAAGGCCATGATGCTCATTTTCCTGAGGGAGTTATGGGAGACTTGAATAAAAGCCCCAGATTGCCCAGGACCCTCACTTACAGCCTCCACCACTTGCTCTTTGGCAGAACTGGACTGCCCATTTCTGAAGAGGCAAAGTGAACTGGAAGAGGAAAGTGGTATAACTCAGACTTGGGGAAAGGAAGGTGATTCCAGCTGCTCAGCTTCAAATGTGGCGGGAGGCAGAAAACACAAGATGAGGGAGCTAGAAGAAAGACCAAGGTGCAAAGAAGCCCAGCATCCTGCGGCACTGCACTGCAGGCACAAGAGCAGATTTCCTGCCCTGTATGCCGCCACCACTTCAGCAGATTTTGGGAAGAGCAAGATCATAAAAGGTGGCTGTGGTGGTGATGGGCACTGCCTACATGGGTCGTCTGTGGGGGAGAATAACAGAAAGCAAGTCTGCTATCTTCGGCATTAAGCAGAAAGATAAACTTAATAGAAGGGACAGGCAGAAGATTATCTCTTTCTCCATCCCTCTTAAGATTTGCCTTGGTTAGTCGATGATTAATGCTAATATGTGAATGCCTCAAATAATGTGTAAGGTTCAGATAGCCCTGTTAGTTACCAATAAATTGTTTGAAGGCAATAACAAGCTATTCATGAGAGATCGATGTTAAACTAAAATTACTAGTTTTACTTGCATAATTCACATTAGTGGCATCTTACTGGGCAAAAAAGTGAACCCAGGCAGCTTGTGGTGATAACGAACTTCACAAGATGGTGGCATTCACCTTGTTTTGGATGTTTCACAAAAGCCTGGGTACCTAATAAGATCATGTGAAGGGAGGATTTTGTGGGGTACCTCTCTACCTGTGTAATACTTGCTGTAACACTGAGCGTCTACATAGTCCCACAGAAATAAAGGAGCCACTAACAAAAGCCAGACACAGCTACTTGTCTTGCTGGATCAAGACCAAATCTCTTGTGTCTCCAAAATGCAGCTAACAATCCACCACAAGTTCTCATGTGATTTCCAGTATTTCCCATTTCAAGGCAGGTTACAAATCTTGCCCAAACACTTCACTGTGCTACACCTTGCAAGCCAATTCCGGTCAGACCCATCAGTCACAGCCATTCCTTAAAATGGAAAATAGTTCATGTAAGATAACCATGCACATTCAAACTTCAAGATCCAGTGTGAAGTTGGTTCAAGTTTGGGCTTATAAATTGACTCTGCTTACTTACTTATTTTTAAGTTATGTTCATTTGCCTCCTCTTAATATGCTTTCTGTCATACTTGTCCTTCACTGCTCTTGCGCAGCATTTCCAGACCTGTTAAATCCGCACCTTTTACTCTACTTATTTCTCTGGAAAGAATGAGCCCTGCCTCCCGCTTATCCTTGTGTAAGTAACATCCATCACTGTATCAGCACCTGTCTGAGCAGCACTAGGGAAGGGTCAAGGTATTATTTCCTACCCTTGACAGGTGTTATAACACTGAACCACCCCAACTTATAAAAGTTTCCATTCTGCAAACTGCTGTGCGTACTTTTCTTCCTGCTATTCCATCCTCCCTAGAGGCTTCTCAGCTCTGCTCGTGCCAAGGCAAAAAGCCACTCACACTTCCACGAATGCAAAAGCGAAAGACACACTTTCCCCATATTGCACAGTGTTCAGAAGAGCCAGCGCGCATCAGTGCAGCCTCGGGGATCTTCTGCGATGGCCAAGGCTGGTGTTGCCCCTCCTGGGTCAGGCTCTGGCTGAGGCACAGTGCTGGGAAACCTCACGCCAGGCAGGGTCGCGCTCGGGCTGAAATAGGAGACCCAGAGGAGCAAAATAACCCCACAGAGGCACAGAAATGGATCTCAGACACCTAATCATTAGCCCTTGTCCATGGAGGGGGTCAACCCACGCGTGCACTTACACAGCTTACCTACACAAGCAACATTATAGCCAGACCTAGGAAACCAGGACAACGATCAGGCCTGACTGTAATAGACACCAGGCAGACAACACAGAATTTGGACTCTTGGGATGCCAATTTTGTTGCAGCAGGTAAAAAAGCCGGAGGAGATAAAAAAAGGCCAGTGCTGAGTAGAAGCAGTAGTGCAGGCAGTCACACCACAAGCACTCTGGAGTCCTCTTCAGAGATATGCTGGATCATCGTCTTCTCTCTGCATTCCTCACTCTCCTTTTCTGCCCTCTGTGGAGGAGCACACACGTGCACAGTTGTAACCACTCTACGGGCATAAGCCTTCTGCACTCTCCTGTATCATCCAGAGAGTGAGAACAGTTTAAGGAACAAATTATCTCTTAAAGCCATGCAAAGCGTGAGAAATGTGAAATATTTGGAGGATTGATTCTCGGCCATGCAAAAATTACACATCTGGGCAAGTTAGCTGTTTTTTTTAAGGGGAAATAAATAGGCATCCCTGCAAGGTGACCTGTTTCATCCTAGCATAAGTGTCTGGACTAAACTAGGTTAAATCACTCCTTGCCATTAAATCTCTCTGGCCATCAATTAATCTGGACAATTATCTGAAATTAAACATCTAACTTTCAATTAAGTGGATGAATCCGCTCCCTTGGGTCCCAGCTGCTTAAATGTCGTTCAAAATTTCTCATCTTCTACAAGATGGATTTCCCGTTAGCTTGAAGTTCAGCGAGACAATGCAGCAGGTTGTTCTTCCAAGGAAAAGAGGAGCTCCTTGGAGGGGCTGCTTTTTGGGACCCCAGACTCTCCACCTCATGTACACCCTTCCCTTTAGCAATGACGTATTCCATCGTCATGCAAATCAAGCAATTACTGCTGAGCGCACCAGTGTCCAGGCACAAATATTCCACCTGGTCTTCTCTGAGTCACTCCAGGAAACGTGAGGAAATTTGTATATCTAGATAACAGTGCAGGGAGAGGGCATAACAGAAGGCTACGGGGGGGGGGGGGGGAAGAAACTTTTATTTTTATTAAAACAATTAATATTATTATGTACTAATCTACATACTCCATTTTGCGTGGGTTTTTTTGGTTGTTTTGTTGGGGTTTTTTTTTCCTCCACAAAGCAGCACTGTGCTTAAGGAGTAACTGCATCTTCTTGTGTTCAGTTGCTGATAACCGTTGTGGAAAAGCTGAAGACTTCCAGCCTCAGAAGCACCTGAATAGTTAACAACTAACTGGACCTGCTCAGAGGTAGATTGACAATATTTCTGGCATCCTGAAGCTGGCAAGCCAGGGGAGAGGACCACAGCACAGCACCAAGCATTAGTTATTTCAGCTCTCCGCTTGGACTCCTGCAGACTGAGAGGTGGAATAAGAGATGTTACAGCAGCCTTTGTCCATCAGAGGCATCCCCCAAACAGAGGAATCCCTGCAAAGACTGCCTTTTAAAAAAAAATCTAGTTCATTCCTTAATTATGATTAATTGTTTAACTTAGTTTGGCTATAAATCATAAAGCAAGTTCAGGGATTTATCCAGCAGAGACATGCACAGCTGCTTTGACACACCACTGGCACCGAATCTCCTGATTCACTGGCAAAAGTGCTTTCAGTAAAACCCAGAAAAAGAAACTGCAAAAGCAAACAAGAGCTATAAAATAATACCCTATGCAGAGGATAAAAAAAAGGCTAAAGTCAGCATTTTATCTGATTGTCTGTCTTCAGGAAATGCCTGTGAAAACTGTTTTGGAAAGTAATAGCTGATCTGGCTGCAGACATTCCTTGAAATAAGAAAGGTGCAAGATCCTGGTGCCATATTTTTTAAAAATAAACAAAATAGTTCTTACCAGAAGAAAAGCATTCTGCCACCCCGTGAAAGGCAGAGCGCCTTATTATGGGTAAAGTATTAGAAGACACAAAGCTGCGAGAAGAAGCGTTTGTATACTTGTAAGAGCAAAAGGAAATAGCTCTGCATGAAAAATGAGTGAATGGAAAGGGATAGACAAACACAGAGGAGGCCACTACGGTGACAAAGTGTTTACCTAGTTAGGCTCTCGGCTCTCTCTGAATCTCCGAGTGCCATCATCATGGTTTTCCTCATTCTCAGAATTTTTTTTAATTTTTTTTTTTAATTGACAGTCAATTGTACCCATGAAAAGCTGAAGCCTGGTCTGCTTTGCTGCATACCTTCTCTTCTTCCCTCACACAATGGCATGTATTCTCCAGGAGAGAGAAACTGGCGGAGAGCTGGCAGGTGTCATACTCCCATTAAAGACAAGAAATATAGCTGCAAAGGTCTTTTTACTGTTATAACATTCTGACTAATGACTCCAGTTAGACAAGGCACTGTAAGCGTTGCTCCTAAAAGTGAGCTCCCCTTCTTTCCTCACATTCACACGTACTCAAAACATACATGCCTCTTGCAACAGCAGTGGAATTAGTCTCACTGTGTCAATACCTTTTCCTGGGGACGGAAGTTGAGTGCAAGGCAGAGAAGTCCCACCTCTGCAATGCAAAAGATAGATATCCTAAACGTGTCACCGGAAAAGATGGGAGCCCTGGCAGATGTACTGTCCTGAAACCTGGTAGCAGCATAAGTAACACTAACTTCACTGTCATCACCCAAAGTCCTGGGGCAACACTATTGTGGGGGCACATTTAATTGAGGGGGATGCTTCCCAGACTGACACATAAGTGGGCATGCATCGACTTCAGTGTATGGTTTATTCTCCATTTCTTTAAAGACAGTGGGAGGCTGCCGAGGACTGGCTGCAGAGGGTTCCCCCGGTGCCTGGAGGTGGAGGAGTGGTTAGCAGGGGGGATGGCTGGAGGATGCTGCACCTCCTGGCCTACTCGGCTGAAACAGCAACTCAAACCCCTTTGCTTCCCTCAGTTGTGGTTTATGGTTTCTTGGGAGGAGGGGCTTTCAAGGGGGAACGGGGTAGCTGATGCTATAAAACAGGACGTAAGTCAAATGTCGGCTTTTCTGGCCGACGTGAGTATTCGTAGAAGCAGCTTCCAGATTGCCCAGGCTTTTGGGCAGTGGGACCGCTCTTACTGCGCTGGGTAATATTGGGATTGGGCAAGCAGCATAGTGAAGGCAGGAGATCAGACACATGACAGACAATACTGGGGTTGGGATCAGAGGGTGCTGACTAAGGTGGCTGTTTGGGGACTGTAGAAACATGTGCATTTTAGCCAGCTGTGGCCAGCTGCCAGTCTCCAGTTGTAACTACTGGGTTGCAGGCAAGGGAACCTGGAGCAGCGCTCAATAGTTTTGGGAAAAACAAAGATGATCAATAGGTTCCTTATACCTGGGGGAGCCCTTCCCAGAGCCCCTGAAAGTGTCCAGTGTATTAAAAAATAGTAAGCTCAGGTATTGGATGCAGCATGCCTGGAAATTGTATGATAGAAATGAAGTGGCAGCCTGCCATTCAACCCAGCCACTCCAGCATCTTCCTCACATCTAGTGCCAGAATCAATCGACCGATCCAGGTCCTGATCTGATATAGCTGTTACTGGCATGGAAATGGGAAGGGAACCATCCCAAACAATAACAGCAAAATTAATACCTCTTTAGAAATTGCCTAAGCAAACAGACACAATAACCTAATCCAACCAAAAATAAAAAAAAGATGCCTCTGAACAGCAGCAAGTCAAAGATAAGAACTAGTCTTTTATCGAGTCCAGAGGCCTCCTGGACAGAAGGAAAAACAAGTGAAAGATCAAATGGATTGTGGGTCAAGTAAAGCACTAGGCAAAGAGGTTTGAAGCCAAACCACAGGACACATTTGTCAAGCTCTTAAAAAAATAGAAATGCAGGATCAAAGCAGAAGCACTTTGCAAATATTAACATTTGTCACCTACTTTTACTTTTGATGTACTTCATTTTGAAGACATTTCTCCCTTTTCTCTTTTTTTTTAAACAGGATAATCTAATCTTTCAGTACACACACTTGCCTCCTTCAAAAGAAACACAATGACAATATTCCTGAAACATGGAAGACTTTAATAAGAACAGATTAAAAGAACCAACATACGGAAAACAAACAATAAAAATATATTAAGCAGCAGTGCAGGGAAATGTTGTTGACACTGTTGACAAATGTTCTAATATAAAGGTTTTGGTCATTTTCCCAACAAAATATAAATGAAACAATAACCCTTTGTATTGCCTCACATTCAAGTGAAGGAAGAGCATTCCTGTAGCGCTTGAGTCAGCAGCAACATAATTAAAGAAAATCACATTAACACCAAATAGATCACATTCATTACTGACATGTATGTATTGTTTTGGAGATGCTACCCCATTGATTAACAGGATCAAAATATGGATTAAAAAAGAGAAATTAAAAAAAGCTTGAAAAATTTTTCTGGAGCATTTTCAGCTGTGTGTTTTTCCCTGATACACCAGTTCTGCAGCTCGTGTCCTTCAGACAAAGATGGTGAGATGACTCCTAACTCAGTGGTGGGCTGATGTTCCTGCAAGGCTGGGTGACAGTTTCGTTTTCTTCCTCCCTTCAGTCAGAAGGTTTTCATGTCTCTGCTGACACCCCAAGCCGTGGGACTGCAGAGGTAAGCAGCATTTGAGGACCTTCAGCATGCGTCGGGAGCGATCTTCTGCACGCTGAGAGATGTACAGCTCTGCGGCCGAGGTACTGCTTTGCACAGTGCAAGATACATAACAACAACAATACCTCAGGCTGAATTTAGGAAATTTGGTAATTGTCAAGTGTGGTAAATCATCTTTAAAGCAAACACTCTTAAAAGCGGAGAGATAAAGTTCATTCCCCTGCAACGAAGTGGTAGCGAGGAATACGGCGAGGCTGTGGGCAGGGTTTCAAAGAAGCTTGGTCACGTTGGGCGAGATACTGCCGCCTGCTCCCGATGGGATTTCTGAGACTGCTGGCACCAGGGTGACAGGCCAGTAATCGTTAACAGGGGAAGTCTGTCTGGTGCCTGCTCTTTGTTCCAGCCCCACTTTCATATTTGAGAACCCTTATGGTATACTTTCTATTCACAGCAACGTTTTAGCCTGTTGCAAGTGTGGCCTCAGTGATTAGAGTTAGGCAAATACAGCAAGAACCCACACATGCTTGAGCCCTTCAAAGTATCTTTTTTTTTCCCCCTCAGTTTCCACTCGTTAATATTTGACCGAGCCTGTAGCTTGAACAAGTACTTCCCAAATATATTTCAGCTTTCAAAAAAAAAAAAAAAGCCACCAAACATTTAAGGTGCTCAGAGCATTTATGGCTGAAACTTGTCCTGCAGGTTCAGCCATCTGTCCTGCCCATCCTTGCACAACGGTACTCTTGTAAACTGCAGTCAGTCATCTTATTGGGGAACTTGCAATGCCCCTGGTACTGCATTTGGTTCCTGGATATCTCACCAGGATGACTTCTTGGAAACAGTAAAAGCACGGAAGATGCTAAGAAGATGTGGGTCAAAATGCTTACAGCTGTAAGGGGGAAGTGGGTGTTGAAATGCAGATAACAATCTCTCAAGGGATCCACCTGAAGGAAGGACATACCCAAAATGAGGGATTGTGATAATCTCCATAGAAAAAGTATGATGGGACACGTGCTTCTGACTACATTAAAGTGAATTGCAGTACCAATAGAGACATCAGAGCTGGGCCAACGTGATTATTACACCCACACCAAGTGGGGTGATTACCATTACTATCTACTATCCGCATAAAAGAGTTTGTCAAAGGGATCCATTCTTGCTATTTACCATTGGAGAAATGTACCTGAAATTTCACAGAAGTTGGAATAAGCAGGGTTCCATCAACTCCAGCAGCTGCTCTTCCAAGCACTTTGTGAAGGTCTGTCTATGCAGTCTTAGCACAGGTGACTCAATGTAAATTTACACAAAGGTTCTTCATTCTGCTTCTGGCAACATAAACCATTTTAAAGAGGATATCAATGGAGGATATCCAAAAGAGGATATCCATTCTGATGGAAGTTATAACAATTGTTCTTATGTGAACCTGTTAATCTATTTTAAATCTCCTTAATCCTATGTCAGAACAAATGTGAAATTGGAGAATTTTACATGTCCAGCTTCTTTTTTCAGCCATGCACTTATACCAGTCCTGGATTTCATATTTCTGTACACAAGACTATTCCCTGTGTGGTGATATTGTTTGTACACCAAGATGGGGAAACAAGGATGTTGCTATAATAATAACAAGGAAGCCCATTTTCCCTTTGAAGAAAAGCTCTTTGTTTTTTTAAAGCTTTGTAATAGATGTAAAAAGCCTTATGAGGAGCAGCTGAGGGAACTGGGGTTGTTTAGCCTGGAGAAGAGGAGGCTTGGGGGAGACCTTATGGCTCTCTATGACTGCCTGAAAGGAGGTTGTAGTGAGGTGGGTGTTGGTCTCTTCTCCCAAGTGACTAGTGATACGACAAGAGGAAATGGACTCAAGTTGTGCCAGGGGAGGTTTCGACTGGATGTAAGGAAAAATGTCTTCACTGAAAGGGTTGTCAGGCATTGGAACAGGCTGCCCAGGGAAGTGGATGAGTCACCATCCCTGTAGGTATTCAAAAGATGTGGTGCTTAGGGACATGGTTTAGTGGTAGACTTGGCAGTGTTAGGTTAACAGTTGGACTTGATGATCTTTCTTAAAGGTCTTTTCCAAGCTAAATGATTCTACGATTCTAAACAATTGTGTCTTCTTAGAAATGGTAGGTATTTTCTAACATGGAAATATAGCATTATTTTAATAACCTTCAGCAAGCCTGAAAGGCTTTCACATGAGCAAAGAAGGAGGCTGTGGGGTTCATCTCAAAGCTTGTCTAATTACATATACTTATAGGAATTGCAAAAACAGGGTGGAAACTGCACTACAGGACAACAATTCCACTTTCATATTGCCTTGCTTGTGACTGGAACAAAGTTACTTCAGGTGAAGCTCTGGCCTTCTGTGGCAATTCAAAAATTCTGATCTCACCTGGTCACAGCGGGGAAAAAAGTGTTGGGAAGGCTGAAAAAGGGAGAGAAAGTTTTCCTAACAGGTTGACTTCCATTAAATACATAATTAAGGTTAATAACATTTATTAATTATGCAGGATAAGTATTTGAATCAAGAAATTTTTTTACCAGATCTGTCTCACTTTACCATAGGAAACCTCAGAACCAAAGAAAACCTGGAATCCAAGAACAAAAACTAAAAACCATTGCTGTCCTCCTCTGATGCTGTTTCAGTGCTGGTGAAACCACACCATCTCACACTGCTCCTTGCAGACCTCCTGGGTGAAGGTCCAGTTTTGTTGAGCTGGGTTTTATGCGGCCACTACCAAATTTTCCATTGGTTTCTCCCCATTCGTCTCCCAGGCCATGGATGCTGCCTCTCCACCCTTGCCATTCCCCAGGCTGGAGATGTTAATGCCACAACTCCATTGCCTCCCTTCTGTTATCCCTTTTTCCAGGTGTCGCTTTACCTTTGTAGATGCTTATTCCACTGTATGCTCTAATCTTCTAATTTCCCGCTGGGAAATCAGTTGGAGCTGTCTTGCCATTTTCTCCCTGGAAGACACCACTTTTGCTGTAGCACATGGAAAGACCATGGCTTTCTTTTCAGTAATAACACCTCACCAGCTCAAGCAGGTAAGCAGAGGCAACCTGCAAGCCCTTGTCTCCAGGGTCTATGGTTGCAGCTGAACAATCCCTCTTTGTAGCACTTCTTCATCCTGGAAATGCAGCCACGGAGTGGTTCACATTTTCAAAGTGTAAATCAGGCTCATATCTTGGATGCAACTGGTACAGTTAGAGCACCGTCTCTTTAAATCAGCTCAGAAAGTGAAAACCAAATAATGAATGAGGACAGAAAACTAGCTTGGCAAAACTCCACCACAATGATTTGTTTTCCAAAGTGCAGCTGATTTACAGATTTGAGGCCTCCATTGGTGCTCCCTAGGTTTAAAGCAAGATATTTCAACAAAAATTATAGCTGAAGAGCAGTTCTGCTGATCCAGGAAATGTTCTGAGGGTGACAGTAAACACTTGAGGTATGTGCAAGAGGGCTATATCCCAGATGGCACTGTTACATCTCTGCATAAAGCGGCCAAGCAAGCAGAGTTCCTGAATTTATTGGCTTTCCAGACCCCCGCCCTGCCCACAGCCCCACAGCCACCCTGCTGCCCCAATGGGCCCAGAGCGGGTTTAGCCAGATTCCTGCGATTTCCACTGAAAAGACACCCTCTGTCCGGAACGGGCACACAGAGGCTCATCTGCCTCTATGTAGCTCCCAGCTACCCACCACTGAAACTATCCCTTCCCATGGGGGAAAGGTGGTTCCCCAAATAGTTTGGGTGCTGGGGCTGCACGGGTGCCTGGCCCGTAGACGGTGAGGATCAGAGCACCCAATCTTAAAGTGGCCTTTTTTAACCCAGCAGCTTTGTTTGCCAGCATCATTGCTCGCTGGTGGGACAGCTACAGTGACCCAGCTGCGTGTGGTGCAGACCCTGCAACAGGTCCCTCACCTCTGCCACACTGCAGAGGGCAGAGGAAAGCCTTCAAGAACCAAACCACGTGTAACAGCCCTTGGAGGAAACAAATGCTAAACAAGCTGCTTCCTTGGGCCTGATGCAGTTTTTCTTACACTGATAATAAAGTGAGAACAAGATCTTCGTGTGCTCACTCCTATCTGCTTTCCACACCAAACGTTTAACATACATCAAATTCTTGAGTGAGGAACTAGCAGTTCTTGGAGAGATTGAACTACGTGCTTCGTCAGTTGTAATGGAAGTTTTATCCCTTAATAAACTGGAAAGTGACTTTTTTTGATGACAGAGACACTAGTAGCTGACACCAAGTGGAATGCCTGGCTGCACGCCTGCTAGCCATGGAGCCATGGGAAGGTGCCCACGGGCATTTAGGAGCTCTCCAGGATTGAGCAGCTTTTTTTTTTGATTTCAGCATGCAATTACATGACAGAAATTTAAACTATCTTAAGATACAACAAAGTGCCCATCAGATACTATGTAAGCAGTACAATCCTATCAATTTCAGTGTCCTGAACATAAGGATTTATACCCACAGTGTCAATTTAAAAAGCAAAACCAAAGCACTATGCAAACTCAAGAGGACGGATTGTACCCTCACTTCAACTCCTATATCGTAATTAAGTCATCTGGCTTATGGGTGTGATTAAGGGGGATGATCTGTCTTTTAGATGATGTGACATATTGGCTAGGAAAGCAATGTGGATGTTTACTAACAGCTTCCTCACAAATAAAAATGGGAAAAAGGGTTCATTAAACGTTTAAGCTTTTAAAGTTAAGAAGACAGATGCAAACCATTATTCCATGTATGTTGTGAAGAATGACAAGAGAAAGCCCTTCCACCGTGGGGGGAAAGATGGCTTTGTTTCTAGCACACCTGAACTCTAGAAATTATGAAGCAACAGAGTGGCAGGTGATATTTCAAACTATTAATTTACCTGGGTCTGTGGAAAGAAAAGCTAAAAAGTTCTGCCACAATATTCTCATGACCAGAAATACCGACAGTTATCAGACCATCCTCAGGAAGATGGGAGAGTCTCCAACAAGAAGAGTTTTGACGGGACAGAAATTGGAAGGAGACACACTCAAATTACCCAGAAATGACTTGGCTGCAAGAGGGGCTGGTCAGAAATGTAAATTCAGAGTTAAAGGCATAAGACTTTCAAAGTGGAATCATGACGCCTTGCATCTGGAATTCCACCTGGAATTCTGTGGCATGTAGATTTTAGTGCTGTAAATCCAGCAGTGTGTGGGGCACCCTCTCCAATGAAGCGATACAGAGAGGTGGGTGTTGCAGAAAGCCCTGTCCTGACGCCGGGACGTCCCCGCTGAAGGGACAGGGGACAGTAATGCTCGGGGGCAGACGGGAAATGCAGGCCATGCCGGTCCAGCTGGGCAAACAGGGCTGGACATGCACCCTGCCCACCACCTGGCACCTGCCCAGCAAGGCATTTGGGGGTTAGGAGCGTTTTTTCAGCTTTTTCTTAGAAGAAAAGGAAAACATTTCACATTTTCAGAGGTTTTTTCTTGCTTCATTTTCTAGCCCTGGCTTCTTTCATGCTACAGGTTCTTCCTCTTTATGCCATCTCCATGACTTTTCTTTTTCTCAGAAACAGAGCAGAAAAAATAAAAGGAAAAAAAAAGAAGGGAGAAGGGAAAGGTGATAAACCAAAAGGGCAAAAAAACCCAGCAAAACCCCTCTATTTTTCAATGTCAGTTTTATTAACACAGAAAAATATTGGGGGAGTAACAGAAATTTCTCCAAGAAATTTCTTTTTCTGAAGATAAATTCTGAAATTTGTTCTTCTTATTATTTTCATTTACAAATTTTCAACTTGGCTGTTTCCTATATCTGCAAAGTAGCCTTGGAAAGACTTAATAGCTCCTAAGGGCGTGTGAAACCAAACTCACCGCCCTGAGGCTTAAAATCCTCAGGAGGACAGCACTCAGCAATGCAGAGCATGAGACTACTACTTCTTATATTTGCACATCATCATTATCTAATTGAAACTGTAGCTGAAAGAGAGAGAGAGGGAAAACCACAGACCTGACTTTGTGTGGCTACCAGAGAAAAGTTTTAATTGCCTTTATGTGGATAATATTATTTTTTCATCAATGCTTCCAGGATACAGTAAGGGGACAGCTCGGCACTGTAGGTGCCATTCACACAGAGTGGCATGTTGGTGGCATGAACAGAAGCTTGGGTGGGTTTTTTTTTGCAAGTGCTTCACTTTTTTTTCCAATGGATGTGGACAAAGTTTTGTGTAATTTTCCAGTGACCTTGATTATGCAATGCTGTGTGACTGCTGCCCTAGATGACATCAAAGATGCCACTCTCGTTATCAGGTTACGGGCAGCCCCAGCCAAGCGAGGGACACCCCGAGGGCACCCAGCAGTGCCAGGGGCAGATGGCCCTCCAGCCTGTATTGATTAATGAGCTTCTCCTCAGACCTGGGGAAGCTCTTACTGCTCCGGCTCAATTTTTTTGAGGGGGTTACAGGTTACAGGGTTGGCAGTCATAAAACCCACAGAGACATCATCAGGTAGGTGATGATATACCGCAAATAAACTGAACCTATTTATTTCCCCTTCCAAATAGAGAAAGCATGGTCCCAACCCAGCAACAGCACGTGCTTAACTCTGAACAGGGGCTCAAACCCCACTGACAGGGTTAAATTCAGCCCCCTTTGAAGTCGGCAAGGGCAAACCTTCATCTCAACAGGCCCAGTTCCTCCTCCCAGAGAGAAGTGCTTTGATGAATCAGCGCTGTAACACTCAAACTAGGTGTAAAGCAACATCATCTCTTCCAGGGAACCTCCCTGATGCAGGCATAACCCTTTCCAGACTGGAACTGGAAGAGACTGGAGCCGGGGCCAGGGCATGACCATCCTTTCTCCTATAGACCCTCAGGAATATCAATGGGAAACACCACCCACATTAAGTCCCTGCTTCTCTCCCCAAGCCTGGCCACGGGCAGACAGTGAAGGGCGATGACCTTGCAGAGGCAATGGGGAGAAGGAAGCAGAACCAGCATTCCCCAAACCCCTCTTTGCCATGGGAGTCCCTGATCTTGTGCAATAAACCTCCTCGCCAACCTCACAGGTACAGAGGAAACCAACTACAGACCAGAATTGCAAGAATGTGGCTAACATTACCCAAAAAACCTCCCATCACAGCCAGATTCTCTTTCAGTGTTACTGTAATTTAAACCTCCCCTGAAAAAAGATGAAAGCCACCTACACCCAGTGTTTCAGGTGGTTGAATGTTAGTTATTTTTGTGGTAGGACCTGGAAGACTAACCTATGAGAGGTTCCTACCAGCTCCTCTTTGAATACTCTTCTCTTTTTGGTCCCTTTTCCACAATTTCTTTTCCCTGCAAGCCTGGGACAGAGGTTTTAGTAACTGGGTGATCTGTCTCCCAAGTGCTCTTGACACAGTGAGGCAAAGAGGAATGAAAATTGCCCATTAATCCCTGTTTTTCAGAATTGTTTTGCATCACGTTTCCTGCTATACCAGGTAAGAATTTTCTGACCAAAGCAAGTCCTTTCCAAAGCATCTTTTTTTTTTTTTTAAAAAAAAAAAAAAAAAAAGAAGCAGAAAATGGAGTGAAAAATAAGAAGGAAGAAAAAGAAAAGATAAGCTCTGGTCAATCAAGCCCCAGGTCTCTTGTCTCCAGTTTGTGATATGTTTTATGATCTCAGACACAACAGATTGTGAGCCTGCAATGTTTGGAAATAGTAGATGATTAAACCTTCTGGCCAGGTGTAAATGCAACCTTTGTCTTCTGATGACTGTGTGAGAATTACCTTCCTTCTCAAAGTCCCCGGCTGGCCCTGCTCTCTTCACTGTTACAAACATCCCCTGCTTGGACCTGCAACCACAATGTGCTTCCACTTTATTTCTCATCTATCCAGGCAGCAACGCAATCCATATAACTCCAACTGTCCTGAGATACAGAAAAAAAAAAAAAATGCTGAGCAAGCTACTAAAAATTTGAAAGAATGTGGCCTGTAAGTTTTTCTGCTTCTTCTGCCGGGGGGATTTTGTACCAGGTAAATAATAAAAAATGTGTAATGATTGACTAGGCTTTTAAACCTGAGCTGAAGGTAAGTTTGCCTTGCTGTTCCAGTTAAATATTCTCACTAGCACCCTTCTCTTTCTCCAGTTTATCATGCCACAAAGTCTCCTTCAGCCTTATTCATTCTTCATTCTTTAGAAATTTGGGCAACAGTCAAATCTGACCTTTAGAGTCATAAACAAATTAAATTGTTTCACAACCAAATAATATGAAACAATATTGAATAGCTAGGCTTCCGCCGAGTTTCCTCTTAAAGAGAAAGAAGCCCCAAAACAACATAGACATGGTGTTACCGAGATGTCCTGTAACAATGGGACATCATAGAGGGAGAGAGATGAAGGACAAGACATGCTGATACTTCACATGGCAATGAGACGGTGAAGCAGTGGGGTCTGGCTCTGGACTGACAGATATCAGCACTTTGGAAGATGCTGTGAGAGGCATTTATTAATTATTTACTCTTCTGGGAGCAGGGTGCTCTCCAAGAGGCATGCCCCACTGTGAGCCTGTTGCTGCAGAGGCATCGGTGCCAGCAGTGCCCTGCACTCTGGCTACGGTTCAAGGTGAAACCCAAAGGTGACTGAAGCGGTGCTGCTGGGTCAGAAACCATTTCTCCTCTCCCCTCTGTTTGCCTGAACTTTGGCTGTGTATGGTCCAGCCTCCCGGCACAGGCAGCACCCGCCGCCCTGTGCGGTCCCGCTGACACGGGCGAGGGGCAGGGCTGTGTCACCTGCTGTCGGCTCTGTGGGGACATCCTTGGGAGCAGGGCCGTTCCCTTCCCCTTGGCTTGGGCATGTGTCTGGAGGCTGCCAGCCCCGGGGCGGTGAGCAGCAAGGCCTCTTTGGGGAGATGCTGTAGGGTTCAGCACATTTGTGGAGATTGCTGGAATGTGAAGCATCTGGGGCAGATGTAGAGACATGATAAGGCTCCTTGCTGTCCTTAAAAACACTATGAAGTGGCCAGGTAGGGATTCCCCTGGCAAAGGGGGATTCCCCGCCTGGCACCAAGCTGATCCCAGCTGCCAGGGAGGCTCTGGGACCATCACAGGCAGCCCTGCCTCAGTCCCCTGAGGAGATCCCCTGTGGACCCCACTCTGCTGTGGGTGGCAGGGTGGCACCCAGGCACCTGCTTACCCCATCCCCTTTGCAAGGGAACACTCCAACTGGGGACAGGCCACCCCTCCTCCTCCAGTGCTTGCGCAGTTATGCAGTTTTTGCATAAAAGCACCAGACGGAGAAAGAAACAGAACAATAAACTGTGTCCTGGGCCAATGCCAGCCATGCAGCACAGCAGCTATATTGGGAAGGTGGGGCCCACCGGCCCCTTGCTCCCACACCATGGCCAGCCGAGGCGTCCCCCGTGCCCCTGGCTGCCATTCGGCATGACGCCGGCCCCTCCGCAGGGCACCACTCCGCATCTGCGCCGGCACTGGGACCCCCCCCCAGGGAGGGAGCGTTTCTGTGCTGTGCCAGCGCTGAGCCCGGGTAAATTCACTGTCCTCGTCCCAGCTGCACAGGGCAGCTCCAGGCTGAGAAGCGGTCGCAGGCATCAGGGACACGCACCGCGTCGGTACAACCTGCGCTTAAACAGCAGCACTCTGAGAACGGTGCGCTCACCTACACGTAACATAACAAGATCCCAGGCCACAATAAATTCTTCCCACACATGTCTGCACACATGACACAAGCAATGATCTCTTTATAGGAGATGTATGTACAACGCGCGTAGCTGCCGCTTTTCTCCTAGGCTGGACACTCAGCTACAGATGTGCTGTGGACAACCATCCATGGCCTAAACTGCCATTACTGTCACCGATACCAAAAGCCTTTAGTTATCTACAGGTTTGCACCATTTACAAAGTGGAAGCAGAGAGACATGAAGCACATTTGGATGCCTTAATTAAACTGAAGAATTATGAAGCCTTGCCTGTAACTGAAATACAGTTTTGCCTTTTGTAAACCATTTGACAGAAGAATTATGAGGCTAAGAATTAGATGTAGGAATACATCTAAATATTTATACTACATTCATTATGCCAGCATTTGAGCTTATGTTGTAACCTCCACTTCTACATCCGTAATCTTGCTTTGCTGTTTCACCCCGTGTTACCTTTTGCACAGTGCCGCGGGTGCCCTCCTGGAGGGACTGCCTGGGTCCGAGATGATTCAGGTAGAAATCCTTTCTCTGGGCAATATATTTCCCATGATCTCAATGCAAGACTTGCTGAGGCTTCAAAACCAGGACACTGGATTGAGCAGACTCCTGACCTAAACCAGGATGGCAACCCCTACCCTGTACAGCCCCAATGAACTAAATCCCCTCACGTCGTATTTCAAAGTCGTCTGACACAGAGCTCAGCTACCACATTTCATTACGGCAAGGAAATGCTGCGGCAGGCATCCAGTAGCTGCTGTCATCAAAATGCTAACAGAAACTGAGGTTAAGGGTACTAAACGTTTCACTGTTAACAAAGCCAATGTGATGTGGTTTTTTGAAGATTGGGGAAAGAAGGACGCTGCCAGCAATGATCCCGAGATACAAGCGAAGCTGTGAAAATAGCTTTGAATAACATTTTAAAGTGTTCTAACTAAATAAAATATCTGTGTATCTTTAATCTGCTCTATCTTTAATGATTTTTTTCCATTTAAAATATGTTAGCCAATAAAGTGAAGAAAACTAATTTTGGGAAAAAAAGTCAACATGCTTGATTTTGAAAAGTTCAAAGCAGAACTTGTTGTGCCTTGGAATTTTGCTCCTAAAATACGTTTTCTAGTAAATAAATTGTTTATCCAGAATAATCCATCTGATTCTACATTTATTACAGTGAAAAGCAATGTTAGTAATCACTCTCACACACACACACACACTCACTCACACAGGAATTTACCTTTTTTTTGCCTGTGGAACAGAACTACAAGTGCTGCAGGCAGAAGTTTTAACTGAAGGATGTTTTGGAGCTCTCGTATTAGAAGGTTAAACAATTTGACAGGGTATTTCTAATTTTTCCTACGAGACCCCCTGACGCTTGCCCCTCATCCCATTCCAGAAGATCTCTTTTGCAGTCAGCATCTTCAAGTAGTTGGTCCCCGCAGAGGATTTCCCTTGGCATCCTCCGTTCTGCCTTCCCAGCCTGTGTCTTCTGCTGCCCTGAGCACCAGACACGGGCATCAGAGGTGTGATCATGGTCTCAACACGTGACGGTTCCCGAACTGGACTGACACTAGTCATTTACCACCATCCCTTTGTTTCTACTAAGCTAATAAAAAAAAGGTTTTGTCATTTCTGTTAACGTGTTTCTTTCCCCTCCCCAACTAATTCAGTAAGTAAGTCAGTGCCCTCAGCATGGTGCTGGGCAGTAACAGCTCCTTTGCCATCCTCCTTGAAGAATGAGTTTTGCTTTGCAAGGGGCAATTAATTTTTGTCAGCAGGATGGAGAGGAGAAGCGCCATCCTGCACTCCACAGCTGCATCCCCTGGGGAGCAGGTGGGAGATGCCAGGCACCGCCGGGAGCAGAACCTGGGACAGACGGCTTAGGTGGGATGGGGATTTGCCCCCTCGACACACGTTGGCAGGTGGCTGCTGGGGAGTCCAGCACAGGGATCCCAGGCTCCTCACTTGGGGCAGTCTCACATTTGCACCGCAGGGAACTCTCTCACCTCCATCCCCATATCTAATAGCAATTCTGGTTACTGGGTCTCAGCCCCAGAATCTTTCATGCTATTCCTGTTTTATCCACCTGCTGTTATCTTCTGCTGTTCTTCAGAAATTACTGCCAAATTATGCTGCTCTTTTTTTTTTCCTCTCCATCATTAATTTCTTTTCTAGGGTGGAGAGCTTCCCAGATCACCCTCCACCCACTTACACACATGCATGCACATACACTTTATAGAAAGTGTTTACTTATGCGGGGGCAATAGTTTAAAAGGTAAATGAAATAGAGGACGCAGACTGGATTGGCTTAGCAACACAAACAGTGCCAGCAGGTAAAGGGCCCAGGCCCGTTCTTTCCCACCTCAGAATTGTTTTAAAATGACACCCCTTCATAATTAATTGTACAGCACCCGATTAGTCACTATTGACAGACCTAGAGCCAATTGACTTCTCTTTTCCTTCTTTTTTTTCCCCCCTCTCTTTTTTTTTTTAATCTGGCTGGGGAGAAAATATAAAGTGCCTGTAGCCACACATACGATATACCTCCTGGTGATTATATTAGGCAGCTGAGCAATTAAAGCCAGCAGTATCAGCTCAGGAGGTGGAGGCTACAGTAGCAGGATCACAGCCCAACCTTAGCCTTTAGTATGAAAATGAAGAAGGGAAGCAACAAATCCAATAAACCCTAGAAGTCAAACAAAGACAACTGGGAGTTCGTTTGTTGATAAGCAGAAGGAAGAAATGTGGCTGATAAAGCCAGGCGCTTCTTTTGCTGCTCCAGTCTCTCTCATGGGTGAGGAGGATTAAGTTATTCAGGAGGCAGCCCGAATCCACCCAAGTGGGAGAGCAATCCCAGTGGCAGAAAACATGTGTGTGCGCTTCATTAGCAATGGAGCTGGGTTAGAAGGGCTGGGTTTGTACCCCTTCCCCCTTCCAGGCATTTGTGAGCTCTTTGCAAAGCAAATGAGTTTGCTATGGGACAGGGCAAGGACACATGACACCAGGGGAAGGGACCGGCAGCTTTCGCTCACCTTGATCTGCAATAGCGTTATCTTGCTGGAAGCTTTGAAAGAACAAAGTCAGTCTCCATTACCACGAAAGCAGTTGAAGTCCTCCATCTCCAGATCTGCAGCAGCCTGCTTCCCCAGACATGCCGATTCCGTGCACCTTAGCACTGTATCAGTTTAACTCAGTCATTGTACAACCCAGTAAAGCTGAGTCCTGCCACTGTGCAAACACTTTACTCTCAAAGAAGAGGATCCGTACAAGACCTTAGCCAACTTCAGAGTACTTCTGAGTCAGGTATTAAGCCAATATCAGTGCCTACATAGGCGCTTGCTCCAGTGTGAGTTAATCAGTTTAAACCCATACCTTTAGATAAATACTTGTGTGCAGGCAGACAATCACTTGGGATTTGACCAAAGCTCAGTGAATACAATGTGAATGAATGTGTGTGCTGAATAAATAAATAATTAAAGGGCCACTTAATTAAGGCTCCTCTGCAGCCATTCTTCTGCAAGAAGAGGCACTGTATGCAGAAAACCCCAGGGTCAGCTCTAAAGCAGATTGCATGAATTTGGCAAAGGATCTGCTGCGCTGGAAGCTGAGGAGCTCAGCAAGAATACGTTGCTCTGGAAAAACTCTCCTGCATGGAAAGGCCTCTACATAGCCCATATTTAAACTCCTTTAACACAGGTGATTTTACATCTCAGATGTAGTGACTCCCAAACTCAGGCCCAGAAGCACAGGACACTACAGAGCAGAGATCCCACAGCGGACTGACGTGAACTATCTTGGCTCCAGGAGGAGTCCAAGCCACCTCGGGTCCAAGGTGACAACCCCTTCTAAATGTGCCTAGCCCTGGATTGGGCTGGTATGCACGGTCCGAATGTGTCCTGAGTTACTTTCTCAGTTTAAACCAGTATAAAATGCAGCATATGGTTAATAGAAATTGCACCAGTTAAGAAAGAGCCAAATCACAGCCATTTATAGTTACACATTAGGGTCCAGTTCTCCTTGGAAGAACATAAATACTGCATCAGTTGATGTTCACACAGCCCATAGACAAACCCTGGGATCAGGACCATATGTGTCCTTCTGCACTTGTTCACAGCTACTCTGTAGAGAATCAAGATTTATTGCTCAGAAGAATGCTGCAAGGACTTTGGAAAAAAGAAACTGAGCCACACCTTCGCTTTTAACTGGAATCAAAATCATTTTATTTCTGTAAAACCATTATTAGCCTCAACCATCATTTGTTTACAGGAACCATGACACAGGCTCTGTCTGAAAATGCAATTTTCTGAACGCTCTAGAAAAGTGACTGAACTCACACCCCTAAATATTTGCAGAAGGGCTTATGCAGAGGCAAGCAGTCGCTAGAAGAAAGGATTAGAGAATAGCAAGCCTACAGGGTGAAGCAGCATATCAGGATCACAGTGGCAAGACAACACAGCTTCAGAGAAGAGTGCACGAACCTCACTTCAGTTGCTAAACTTTTCTTCTGGTTCATTTTTAGGCCATAAATCATCTTTCAGTCTTGCTTTACCTCTTATTTTTCAGGGAGGGATTTTACACAAATTCTTCATTCTTGTTTTCTCACTCCCTTCCAGAGTTTCTGCAAGGAGTAGGTTTTCTGCATTTTCCATTCCAGAAATCTCTTGCAGGATTTGGTCCTACAGTTGATGTTGTAACCCGCAGTCATGTCTCATATTTTATCCTATGCCTGCTGAAACAAACCATGGGGCTCCTGCTCCAATAAAGGGTACATATACTTAGATGACAGTTCAAAAGATGGGCATCCAAAAGTACATATGGAAAGAATACCTGAACTGATTTTCCATGGAGGAGAGGTACAGAATTCAAAATGCTTTTTTGGTAACACATACAGGTACTCACACTAAAATTCAGACTCTCAGAGTCAATTCACAGCCCATTTAACACGGCACTATTTAAACGCTGAGTCAGAAGTTTACAACGAGTTTCCTCTGACCCACTGCTGAGCTATGCAGCTGATGCCTAACTCACAGCCTATACCTCCAGAAGGAACATTTATACTCTTTAGCCCAACCATCTCTTGCTCTCTAGATACTTGATTAAATTCTGCAGGTGACTCCCTTTGCTCTTCAAAGGTGACTTGTATCTTCAGCAGCAAACCAGACTCACCACTGTCCTCCTGAACCCACTAGCTACCTGGATTGCCTGCCCTTAGCAACAGCTGACTTTTGATAACAAAACAGACTGTTCCAGAGAAAGAAAGAGTAGGGTAGTCTTTGAGGGGTCTCAGTCCCCAGGTTTTGTTAAGAAAACAATGCTCTTGCCTATACATCCTGTACATCACCTCAAGGTTTCCCTCTTGCATGTCTCCAGAGACATGTGACTTTACACACAGGCTTTGTCCTCCTGGTTTGAAATCGTTTCCCTGGCCTATTACTCAGCCAGAGCCAATTTCTTTCCCTCCTCCTTGTCCACGTGCAGAGACTTTCCTCTCTGACTCCCACAGCTGCTTCTCTTTTGCAAGACCTGTCTCCACACAGCTGTGCTAAGAGATCTCCGTAGGATCCTGCCCCGTCCCCAGGGTCCCCCGGTGGCTCTCCAGCTGCCTGGTGTCAGGAGGTTAATCCTAGCGCACGCAGGCAGGCAGGTCCCACATAACCTGTTAGGGATCCCCTCATCACCTCTCCCTGCATCCCACTCCATTTTGCTCTGCTCTGGTCTCACTCAGCGTTAAAACCGGTACAAGGGTGACTTAGCAGGGATTCAGTTTGCCAGCTCGTGTCCTCCCGACCTTCCTGCAGGAGTCACCCACCGCCGAGCCTGCTCCATCAGGACCCCCAGTGTCCCCTGTTTCCAGTCAGGATGTCTCTCTTCTCACCTCTTCCACTTTCCTTGTGAAAATGAAAACCATACCTCATAGCTGCAGTTCCAGTCTCCAGCACCCTGCAGGAGTGGGCAACGTAAGCAAGGAAAAGTCATGTTCTTGCAGCCTGAGACACCAGCTCGGCGCTTGAGAGCCCAAGAGTCTGCTCTGCCTAGTTCTTCTCATTGCCTTGATCTTGAGCTCTCATTTCACCACCCCCTAAGTTAGGTTCTTGGTGTAAAAAATGTCAGTTCAGCTGAAAAGTGCGCCCTGCATTAATGGATTGGCTGTTAACCCAGAAAGAGCGCTCTGGGCTTCCCTATCTGAAAGGCACTGGCATAGGCGTGGGGGAAGGACAGGCACAAGGAGCTATATGGGTGCTCTCAGATACAAACACAGGACACAGGGTCATCAGACAATGGAAATCCCTACTAACCATGATGGTGTCTCTGTCCTCAGTAATGCTTGAAGAAAACAAAGAAGTCATTCATTTCTGGAAGACATACTTGACCTTTTTTGCAGAGTTTGCAGTGATCTCACTGACATCTCTTATAACCCATCAAAGCCACTCCACAGCTCAGTCCTGAGCTCTCTTAGGATGAAACAATTCTTCTCCACAGCACCCGGTTTAGATACCAATGCTGGGCAGGGAAGCATTACAAATGGACCATTGCATGAGGTTAGTCCTGCTCAGGCTGCAGGTTCCGGTAGCCCTTGGGTGACAGACAGGTCCACATCGCTACAGCTTCTGAACAAGGGGAAGAGCCTCCCCAGAAGCAAGCTACAGACTGCAAATCCTTGTTAAGAGTTCACAGGTGAGGTAATCAGTAGTGGGTTACATGATGAATGTTATCTTTAGCAGGACAACCTTCTTGCTGCTTTGCTTTGCAGGAAGTACCTGGAGAAGGGCTGAAGTTGGAAGTGCACTCACAGTGGGGGGAGAGGGGAAGTGAGGGGATACTGAGGCAGAGGGTGAACGTGAAATCTGCAGGCACAGCAGTGTTTGATGCTGCCTGAGAGGAGACCCCAGTTACAAGTGTCTCAGGTGATGCCCAGAGGTGAAGATCTGAACGCCACTGTCAGAGGAAGAAGCAACCGAGAGACAAGGTCTTCCAGGAGCAACACCTGTTGTTCCAGACCATGTAGGTGCAGATTGAAGATGGGTGTTGGAAAAGCACTAAGGTTGGGAAAACCTGGCCCAATGGCCCAGGCACTGGTGTGGGAGTCTGGAAACTCCTCTACATCTGACCTGCCACAAGGACTTCACATGAGCTCGTTTGCTTCTACCCTATGGTATCTACTTAGGTAACAAGCATCCTAGAGGTTGTGATGTTGCCTTCGTGTGTGTGTGTGACAGCGAGGTCAACAGATCCCCAGATCTCAACATGTTGCAGCAACATGAATGATCCTAACAAGGGGAGGAGTGAGAGGTTGTGGAGTCCTGCTTCCCCAGATCCTGGGCAGCTGTAATCCATTACAGATGACATTTTAATAAATGCTGACCATTATCTGTTAGTGGGGGACAAGTGTTCGGGGGTGGGAAGGCAATGTGTTTGGGCTCAGTGCTTCAAGTTAGACACTGAGGAAATGCCGGCGAACCTGGATGGTCTGAACATGGGCGACACCTTTCAAATCTTCATGGGAGTCCCACCTTGCTCATCAGGAAAAACCTACCAGTGAGTTTTTACTCCTGGGGTTATTTAACCCTGACACTCTCATGCTTGTTCTGGCTGTATTTTTCCAGCTTTTGAGTTTGGAGGAATGTAAGGAGGAGAGAAGAGAGGCAGACTAAGAGTCCTGCACATCAGGGTGGCTTTGCCTCCACACATTGCAAGCTATACATATGTAAAAGAGATGCGCCTGTACCCATATCAGCAGATATGCATTAGCCATAGGTTTATCTAAGGGATATTCTCTGTGTAACAGCTCTGACAGATTTGAATTATTGTTCTTTCTCATTAGTAGTGATTAGAAATGGTTGTTTCTATTCTGCAGATTATTTTACCATTACAAAATTTTGCACCATTTTGACACCAAAGTATAAACCTGAATTGCTATCTTATTTTAAATTACAGAATGGATATATTGGAGGGCTTTGTTGGGATAATTCCAGTAAACTTCACTTCGCCAAAGGTGATTCAGTAGTTGAATAGAACCTACAGCTACTTAGAGCAAAATGCTGAAATAACAGATTTCAACTTCATCCTCTACGCAAAATACAGAAGACGTAATGATTTGCTCCAATATATTCAGTGCCATCAGAACTGGAAATTTTTGCATGAAATGTTTAGGAATTTGAAAAGGAATAATTGTTCCACCCAGGCTTTATTATATCCTGCAGTTATACCAAGCATCACTGTTGCTGGTTTGCATATTTTTTATTCGTCTCTTTTTCCTGTGCATGTAGGCGTTAGTCCACAGGTACTAATATTCAAGAAGCAGGGCCCAGAGGAAGATCGTTTAAAAGACTTAGTAATCTCTGAATAAACTATGTCTAAGAGAAGCCACAAGTTTTGCCACAGTGGTCCAGCTCTGACTGGTGGGATCTCCACAGTAGTCCCACCAGTATATCATTATTCCAGAGGACCATTCGATCCTGCCAAGTTTTGCTCATTTTTCAGTACATATTTGGCCAAGGGTTTGTTCAAACTAGGGAATGATACCCAAATGATACCTGCAAATCAGCAGCATTTGCTGTTTACTGTTTGCAGTGTCATCTTCTACAGTCTTCAAGCAATTGAGTAAAGATAGAACAACTGCACCATGGGACTGGGGCAATGTGCCACAAGTTGTCTCTGATAAATGTTTTATCAGATAAGCAGCATGTTGATCTAAGAACCTGTCACAAAGAGAAAATTTGCTAGATAGCTTATTTCCAAGGAAAACCTGATCAGCTTGAAATTTTGGCAATCTACTTCCAGCAGCAGTCAAGACTCAGTGTTTAAAGAAAAAAAGTTTGAAAAAATAAAACCATAATGCACCTGGAGAATTGTGCATTCTTGTTACAGGAAAAAGCTCTGCCTCTCTCTCTACTGCTTCTGGTAGGTTGGTAAGGCTGTAATGGGGTCCCACCAAGTCGGGGCAGAGAAGTAGAGAGAGCACTAATGGGTTACTGTCTCTTGATCTGGTGTCCACACTTCCAAAAACACCAAAAAAAGTGGAGGATGTGCAGGAATATACAGATTAAAGGCACCATCTCTCAGTGTTCAGCTTTCTAAAAGAAGGGTGAGTGGACTTGCTGATGGTACAAATTCATTCAGAAGGAAATGGTTCTTGGTAGAGAAAGACACAACAGTGGCACAACAGAGGCACAACAGCGAGCCTACAAGGGAAGGTGCCCTGCTTGACCTGCTGTTTACGAACAGAGAGGGTCTGGTGGAAGAAGTGAAGGTCGGAGGCCGTCTTGGGCTTAGCGACCATGAAATGATTGAGTTTTCAATTTTTAGCCAAGTAAGGAGGCGGGTGAGCAATACCGCTACCATGGACTTCCGGAGGGCAGACTTTGCCCTGTTCAGGACACTGGTCAGGAGGGTCCCTTTGGAGACGGTCCTGAAGGGCAAAGGGGTCCAGGAAGGCTGGACCTTCTTCAAGAAGGAAATCTTGAAGGCGCAGGAGCAGGCAGTGCCCATGTGCCGTAAGAAGAGCTGGCGGGGAAGACGGCCGGCCTGGCTGAACAAGGAGCTTATGCTGAGGCTCGGGGAAAAAAAGAGAACTTACCACCTCTGGAAAAAGGGGCAGGCAAGTGAAGAAGAATACAAGGACCTCGTTAGGTCATGCAGGGAGGGAATTAGGAAGGCGAAAGCCCAGCTAGAGCTCAACCTGGCCACAGTCGTGAGGGACAACAAAAAAAGCTTCTGTAAATACATTAACAACAAAAAGAGAGCCAAGGAGGATCTCCATCCTCTACTGGATGCGGCGGGGAACATTGTCACGAAGGATGAGGAAAAGGCTGAGGTACTTAATGCCTTCTTTGCCTCAGTCTTTAACAGCCACACCAGGTATCCTCAGGGTATCCGTCTCCCTGAGCTGGATGACAGGGATGGAGAGCAAAATAGGCTCCCCATGATCCAGGAGGAAGCAGTTAACGACCTGCTATGCCACCTGGACACTCATAAGTCTATGGGGCCTGATGGCATCCACCCAAGGGTGCTGAGGGAGCTGGCGGAGGAGCTTGCCAAGCCGCTCTCCATCATTTATCAACAGTCCTGGTCAACGGGGGAGGTCCCGGATGACTGGAGGCTTGCCAATGTGACGCCCATCTACAAGAAGGGTCGGAAGGAAGATCCGGGGAACTACAGGCCTGTCAGCCTGACCTCGGTGCCGGGGAAGGTTATGGAGAGGCTCATCTTGAGGGCGCTCACGGGACACGTGCAGGATAACCAAGGGATCAGGCCAAGCCAGCACGGGTTCATGAAAGGCAGGTCCTGCTTGACCAACCTGATCTCCTTCTATGACCAGGTGACCCGCCTAGTGGATGAGGGGAAGGCTGTTGATGTTGTCTACCTGGACTTCAGTAAAGCCTTTGACACTGTTCCCCACAGTATTCTCCTGGAGAAGCTGGCGGCCCGTGGTTTAGACAGGTACACTCTTCGCTGGGTAAAAAACTGGCTGGATGGCCGAGCCCAGAGAGTTGTAGTGAATGGGGTGAAATCCAGCTGGCGGCCGGTCACGAGCGGAGTCCCCCAGGGCTCAGTTTTGGGACCGGTCTTGTTTAATGTCTTCATTGATGATCTGGATGAGGGGATAGAGTGCTCCCTCAGCAAGTTTGCAGACGACACCAAGTTGGGAGGGAGTGTTGATCTGCTTGAGGGTAGGAAGGCTCTGCAGAGGGATCTGGACAGGCTGGATCTATGGGCTGAGGCCAACCGGATGAAGTTCAATAAGGCCAAGTGCTGGGTTCTACACTTTGGCCACAACAACCCCAGGCAACGCTACAGGCTTGGGGACGAGTGGCTGGAAAGCTGCCCTGCAGAAAAGGACCTAGGGGTGTTGATTGACAGCCGGCTGAATATGAGCCAGCAGTGTGCCCAGGTGGCCAAGAAGGCCAACGGCATCCTGGCTTGTATCAGAAATGGTGTGGCCAGCAGGAGCAGGGAGGTGATCGTGCCTCTGTACTCGGCTCTGGTGAGGCCGCACCTCGAATACTGTGTTCAGTTTTGGGCCCCTCACTACAAGAAGGACATTGAGGTGCTGGAGCGTGTCCAGAGAAGGGCGACGAAGCTGGTGAGGGGTCTGGAACACAAGTCTTATGAGGAGCGGCTGAGGGAGCTGGGGTTGTTCAGTCTGGAGAAGAGGAGGCTGAGGGGAGACCTTATCGCTCTCTACAAGTACCTGAAGGGGGGTTGCAGAGAGGTGGGTGTTGGTCTCTTCTCCCAAGTGACTAGTGACAGGACAAGAGGAAATGGCCTCAAGTTGCGCCAGGGGAGGTTCAGGCTAGATATTAGGAAAAAGTTCTTTACTGAAAGAGTAGTGAAACATTGGAACAGGCTGCCCAGGGAGGTGGTAGAGTCACCCTCCCTGGAGGTATTCAAGGAGCGTGTGGATGTGGCATTGTGGGAAGTAGCTTGATGGACATGGTGCTGTGTGGTGTTGGGTGGGTTGGTTTTTGGTGTGTTGTGGCTTGTTGTTGTTGTGTGGTGGTTGGTTTTTGTTTTTGTTTTTGGTTTTTTTTTTTAGGTTGGACTTGATGATCTTACAGGTCTTTTCCAACCGTAGTGATTCTGTGATTCTGTGAACATAAATAGCTGGAAGTTGAAACCAGATATAAAACCAAAAAAGCTATGTGAGAACTGAGAACTATCTTTTTACCAGTGAGGATGATCAGCATGCCAGCAAAGGGGGGCAGCCTCACTGGTAGATGTGTTTCAGCCAAAGGCAAGCTGCTGGGTTCACCAAAGGGATGAAATGCATGGAGGAGCTGTGAGGCCAGCATTAGGAGGGAGATCCACAGAGCTGCACTGCTGGCACCTTCCAACCTTTCTCAAATAACATAGGAAAGACTAAAACTACTAACGCTTGTGTTTAGCTGCTGCTGTCAGTAGTCACCTGTTATGCAATTTTTCCTGATTTTCATCTTTCACAATCATTTCTATTCCTGTAGGAAAAGCTTTGGAACCCCATGAGCATCTTTATCCACTTACTTCAGCGCACATACATATAATTTTTCACAGCCCAGACCACCCCCATCCACTTGCTATCCCCTCAGCTTTCCCAGATGGTTGCATTTCCAGATGCTAAACACTAACCACCAAGCAGGGAGGCGTGTACGACCACCAGAAATAGATCTTTTACATCCTACGTTGTAACAAATGATTTGCCATTAATGAATTTCACCAGGACTAGCAGGGTGGTGGTCACAGGTGTGGTTTTCAGAAATCCCAGCGGCAGCTGTTTGAGGTCCAGCAGCCACAGAGACAGCAAGTGTGTGTGCAATGGTCGGACCTGAGAAGCAACTGTCCAAAAGACAGAGACGTGAAGAGATGCAAGAGACAGAGGGGTCTGAGGTCAGCTTAAGCTGGCATTGCTTGAACGAACCCAAGCTGTATGAAAGACTTGTTGAGTCAGGGTACTTCTTCCTCCTCTTTTGCTTTTTTTTTTTTTTTTAATGCACCCTCACCCACAACATGCCTTATATTTTGTTTTCCCACAGTTCTCCCAGTCCATATTTCCCCTTCCCATCCCTGGTCCATTATTTCTCCACTGCTAAAGAAGTAAACCTCAAGCAGAGGCAGCACTGGTGGGGTCATTACAAATCAGCACTCCACAAAGTAAGTTCGGAGCTGGCCCTGCATTTCCCGAGGGTGGGATGGGATCACATCCCGGTGCTTTCAGTAGCACCATTGATGGCACCATGCTTTCCTGGCTGGCTGTCCTGCAGCTTGTCAGCCCAAGGGATGCTGGCAGAGGCAAGGCTTCCTGCTGCGTTCGCACAGAGCTGCTTATTTCTTCAGCTCCTCCACCCAGCCTCACCAAGAAACATCATCCCTGGCCAGACATCCTATATTATGACTAAGGCAGAAGGCCACAGGTTTAGTCGGTTTGTGTACAGTTTGCAATTCTTCAGCTGTTTTAATGAGAAGAAAGACCTTGAGGCCCGTGATGTCAGAGATAAGAAAGTGTGGAAAGCAGCAGATGTGTGACCTTGCTGCTCTCCTATTGCTTTCTCCTTTGTTCTGCGTGCTGCAGCTCTTCAAGGTTTTAATACTGGGAAGGGGTGAGGGGAAGGCAAGATGCAGGTTTCACAGTAACTCAAACTCCTGGCTTGTGGAGCAACCCACTGGCTTTTAATACAAGCCACTGACGGTAACCAAAATCCAGCAGCTGCTCGAGAGTTGGGATCTTGCAGGCTGCAGCCCTTTCCAGTACCTGGATACTCGTTCTCACGGGTAAGCTGGATGAAAGTTCTCAGTATTCAGTATTTTCCTGGACAGAGAAGTTTTCAAAAAGAAAAATTTCAGTTCATGGTCACTGAAAACCTTATTCATACAGAACAGCATCTCCTAATGGGTGGACATGGTGACCGAAACATTTCAGTTTGACGTGTGTTTGTGCCCTTTGGCCTAACAGGGAGAGCTGCACTGCAAGAGCTGGAGCCGGTAACCAGGCATGGGTACTTAAACCAAAACTTAAGGGTGCCAGAGGCACCTAAATACAAAGGTTAGGTGCTCCATGTCTCTGCCCAGGTGCCACTATGCCTTTCAGACACCTGGGATATACCTGGCTGCTTAAGGCATGGCCAAGCTGAGTTGCAAAACACCTAAACCCTGCGGGCATCTGTGCCAAGGTGTCCTCCCACCTGTCTTGCCAGCTGCATCACCTCTGATCAGCACAGTCTGGAGGTGGGGTTGGTGCTGTTTCACGTGCCTTCAAAGCTACCTCACATATCTTCAAGCAAAACAGAAAAATACAGTTTCCATGCAAAATGGTTGGATAACCCAGTCCAAGGAGCAGCTGTTGGTGGTTTATTGTCAAAAAGGGGAGAGACACAGAGAAGGACACAGGGCTGGTGCCCGGCTCTACCTGGCATCATTTGTCACAGCACGAGGGAACATAGACTGCAACTGCAAACCTGGCAGATACAGGTATTTGGGAGAGAGGATCAGTGTTTAAAATTTTAAAAAAGGGAGGAAAAGGAAAAAAGAAACTTTGTTTTGGCAATTTAGAGAAATGGTGTGACAAAACTCGGGGGGGGGGGAGAGTGCAAGGATCTACAATTAGGCAGGAATAATCAGCTGAACAGATATCAAGTGGAAACAGCTGGTTAAGCAGCAGCTCTGCAGAAAAGACTCTAAATCACGCTATTACCAAAACCAAAACCAATAAAGCAAACATCATGTTGGAAGGAGTAACAAACAGCATTGCCTGTACAAAGAAATTACCCTTTTGCTCAGTGCAGTCCTGGTATGCTGCTGCGGTTATAGTGTGGCCAGTTTTGGGCAATGCATTTCAGGGAAGATGTGCACCCCTTGGAGAGAGAGTCCAGGGACAGCGAAGGTCTGGAAACGTGACCTGCATGGGAGGGCTGACAGAACTGGATGGCTTAGGTCAAAAAACAGACAACTGATGGGGATGCAGTAACAATACTCAGCTACATAAAACAGCCCATAGATGAAGAGGGGAACAACTCTGCTCCCCTGTTCACAATGGACAGGGAGAAAAACCTTTCTAATGGTAAGGGGGGGCGGTTCCTTAAGAGTAATGTAAGTACATCTTTCACAGCAAGACACATGTACAGTTGGTGAATTCTTGGGCAGAGAGATGCTTTTGAAGACCTCTTCCAATCCCTCTGTCTATCTCTGTGCTCCAGGCATAGGATCCCCCCTCGCATGCACACGGGCAGGCAGCCACCCTTATGAACCCAGCGCCAAATAAACTTCCTCACCACCAGCCTTCAGGCACGGCTCCTTTTGAAATCGTTCCACTTTGCACAGAAGGACAACGGAGCCATTTGTCCTGAGACAGAGATCACACTTGTCTGGCCCAGTCCTTGCAGGTCTGGTCAGAGTGGTGTGGATTGGAAAAGGTAGTCACAGCTGCCAGTCCCCCGACGTGGCCGGCCATCTACTCCCCCTGGGGCATCGATAGGAAAGATAGGCCTATTTGAAGAGTATTTAGAGCATCTGTGTTACCCCGGAAAATACTTCCTGAGGGAGTTTCTCTCCCTTCCTTGAATATAGAGGTAGCTAGGGTGATCAGGAGGCTAGATAAACAAACTAGGTGCGTTGGCTTATATGATTTCCCCCTTCCCCAAAATGCCCTGCTTGGAAAAAGCAGCATTTTTGCATACATTTCCCAGGACGTTTAATTACATTGTCGTCATTTCTCTAAGTAAGATGTAGACCTGTGAACTGTGAGGGGAAAATCAGATATTAAGAAACATTAGCTGGACATGATATTTATTTTTCAAATTAAAATCCGCATGATAGGCCATCCCCACTTGCAAATATTTTGCCTGACACTTCAGTGGACAACAGCTCCTTGCAAGCCGTGACAGCCACAACATTGGGGCAAATGGTGCCAGCTCCCAGTGCTCGCCCTGTGCCTGCAAGGGGGCCACCACCTCGGTCTTGGCACTGCAGAAGGGACTAAGCAGAGGGAAAGGAGCCACCCTCAGGCTGTGATATTGGGAGCTGCGCTTGTCCCCATCTTTACTTGGTTGCTACGTTCATCAAGGCAACTTTTTGGGACAAGGTGCTGCGTTCACATTGCCTGCAGCACTGTTGCGCCCAGCAAATACCCCTATTCCAGCCATGCGACAGCTTTCTTCCACTTAACTCCTATGGCTTCCCCAGGAACCCCTCCTGATATACCTTTAAGGATATACAAGAGGCCAGGTTCAGGTGCATTAAGCCATCCTTCACAGCAGGGCACAGGATGGGGGGGTGAGTGTGTGTTGGGGCAGCCCCGAGGCCATCCTCCCTTGCCCCACGGAGCAGGTAGGCAGCTGGCAGGGCCTCCCCACTCGAAGCTCCCAAGCACCCCATTGTAATTCTTATCAGCCGATGCACATTTTTCATTCAAGTGGCAAAATGCCCAGGGGCTACCAGGCTGCCAAGCTTTCTGCTAAAAATACCGTTAAGACACATTTCAGCCTGCGTCCATTAAAGAAAAGAAAGAGTGAGCGTATTCTGGTTGCAATGGAAATGATGGGGACTAAAGCAGGGAAAGAGATAGAGGGAGAGGGAGACAGGGAATAAGATGGGAGAAGGCTGGAGACCTGCTCATGGCAAGTCAAAGCCAGGCTGAGCCTGAGGGATGGGCTGGCCGTCTTGGGGGGGGGGGGGGGGGGGGGGGGGGGGGGGGGGGGGCGGGTGATGAGCAATGCCATCCAACATCCCCTTCTCATGCTGTGGAAAATGCTTGTTCTTGCCACGTTTGGTGCCACCGCCACGGGGCTGGAAGAGGGAGCACACATTGGGCTGTCCCCCGCCAGTGGCATGGACAGGCAGGGACCTGGCGTGAGGGAGAGGGCGACTGGGGTGGGAGTAGGAGAGAGCCCGAGAGCCCAAGGGGAGCCGGGACAGGGTCAGGACAACGGTGGTCTGGCACGGAAACAGAAGACGCTCAATGAAAGAGGTTGGGAGAGGGCCCGAAGCCCATGCACAGCAGTAGGGACAGTGTGTGGGAGAGGACTGAAGACAAAGGGAGAGTGATGCTGAGCAGGTGGTAGGAGAAAGGGAGAAGGAAAAGATAAAAAAGAAAAAGAGGAAAAAAATAACAAAGGACAGTAAAACACTCTTAGCATGAAAATCCTCTGGCCTCACTCTCTGTCAAGCAGGATGCCATTAGCTTGGAGACCCCCCGGGAGATCCCCGCTTAGATGGAGGTATATTTTGGGAGCCCTGCACGGTGGCATGTTGTTCGTTGACTTTCCCAGCCTCCATCAAAGCTAACTGCCATTAAACATAGCTGATTATGTTTTATCAATATTATAAATGAAAGGAGTAATTTTTGGGAGTGGGTTAGGAAGGGGTTTAGGTTTGTGAGAGTCAGGACTGACTAATGTATTTTGCTTTTCTTCTTATTTTTAACGTACTCCTCTGTGTTTAAACTGCATGAGAACTGAAGAACCTTCCCTAACACAGGCTGTACTTTTCTCTGACCTTGCAGATAACCATGAACCAAAACGTGGAGCTCTCTAATTGCTGTTCCTGATGGCGTTTTACAAGCTCGTGCTAAATTTAACGGGGAGGAGGAGGAGGATCAGGCTGAAAACTTTTCCAAAGGTTTCTTTCCTGCGGCAGGGGAGAGGATTGGAGGTGCAGGAGGAGACACTGTGTGCCTCCTGTGGAGGGTAACAGAAGCACAAGAGAAATAGAAATATCCGGAGAACCCGAATTTACTGTATGGAGCTAATTCAGCCTAGGACTGGAGTCTGCACGCACATATATTGGCATTTACATGGCCATATGCCCATAACAAACACAATCCCAGGTTTCCCAAGGCTTCGGGTCCTGCCACACATGCTCATGAGGTTGGTGCAACAGGGGAGGACCCGAGCCGCGAGGAGCCGATCCATGACCCGGGGGTCTTCCTGCCCCGCCAGCCCTGGGGGTCCCCGCACAGTGGCAAGGACATGAGGCGGCGGCCGGGTCCGCTGGGAGCACGTGCAGCTCCTGGGGCCGAGTGCTGGGCAGCACAGCCTTCCTGGCACGCAGGCATGCACGTGCCTGTGCTGGGCCAGCCGCGGTGCCAGGACATACCACTGACGCTCTGTAGCTGCTGAAAGGTATTTTTTTTTTAATTTTAGAAGACTTTTTTTTTCCAGTTCTGTCCCTTCTGGCCTGGTACGTTCCACGCTTGTGATATTTCAGAGGAACCAGATGTTGTTCCAACCACAGCAATTGTCACAGTGTTTTATTTCATTAGGCTCTTAGGCAAACGACTCTCAGCACCTTTCACAAGCTGCATATGCCAGCTTGAGAGTTTCAGACAATGCTGGAGCAAAGCCTTCCCACAGCGCGTCCAAAGACCTTATAACCAGGAGACATCAGATCAGCTTGACATTACCTGCTTATTGAGTTGGTGCTGCAGGAAAAAAAAACTTGCCAGAAATACACAGAATGAAATAAAAGCAGGAATGTCAAAATATTCTTTTAAATGTTCACTGATCAAGTAAAAGAGGCTATAAAAATCTATTTAGAGTTGGTGTCTGGTTCAGTGGGCAACTTAGAGCCCTGGACAGCCCTTCATGAGCAGGAACCTGGATTTAATTACTCCTCACTCTGGCCCCGATCTCTCTGTGCCTCCTCTCCCTGCCTCCATCTGTCTTATCTAACAGGACTGTTTCTCACTTGGGTTTTCGACATTCCCAGGGCAGTGAAGCTGTCTCGGTTGTTTCCCCAATCCGAGCAGCGGCAGCAGCAGCAGCAGCAAACCAAACCTTTGGGCACACCCAACGTTGACAAGTACCGCTGCTGACTGTGTTGATGGAGCGGAAACTTTGTACTGCATCAGAGTCCAGGCTGTTGTGTCTTTTCCAACTGTATTGTATTGTTTGGCTTCAGAGAAGAGGAGGAACGCATGACTGACTTACAAGGACATGAGAGATTGTCCCATGTCCCCACTGCATATTTTGGTTAAGCAAAATTAACTTCTTCACAGGAGGCGAAGATTTAGTGTGGGCAGAATTACGGTGAGCGTGGTGGATGCGGCAAGGAGGAGCAGAGCAGAAACAAATCAATTCACAAACAGAGGAAACATAAAAAGCTGCTGCAGATAATCCAGTACAAAAAACCATGAACCAGCTGCAGAGAACTACCTGAGCTGGAAAAAAGACTCAACAGCCTGTGCAGCACATAACAGATGAAAATCAAAGCTGGTCTGAAGGATTAGAGAGCCACATACTTGCAGGTATACACAGCCAGACGTGACCACGGTAGCAACAGAAGTCACTTCAGCCTCTCAGGAAATATTTAAAGGAGGCCAGTGTTTTCTAGAGAGTGAGGAACGAGGGCATGGAGGACTTACTGAGGGAAAGGGCTATGGATGAGCTGCACATGGGAGAGAAGCATTTAATAATACTTGCTTGTGTTGCAAAGATCTTGTTACTCATTTATTTTTCCTGAAAGAGCATTCAGCCTTAAAATAGTGTAGGAAGCACCGATTAAGGCAAACGCCCACACTCCTGCAACGCAAGGAAACGGGCCGTCAGTAGTCAGAGTACCTGCTCTACATTTTCTCCCAAAGGCTGTTGTGTTAAACCATCCAGCTAAAAACCCAAACTCCTGCTCAAGTGCACTGGGCGTTCACCCACCTTCCCTTCCTGCCTGAGCGTGCCCGGGTACGCGGCTGCAGTCCAGGTGCCGCAGCACGGGGAGAGGATATCGGCAGGCAGCCCAGGATGGCGATACCAAAAATCCGGCAAAATATCTGAACTCATTGCCAACATTTTAGGGAATAAGCAACACAAGGATTCAGGCCTAAAAGGCCCATAGGTCCCATAGGTCTTTCCTGTCTCTAGCCGTATGTGGATGTGCTGGGATGTAGTACCTGACAGACCCTATGTGAACGTCTGGTTTCATTTCTACTGGAATCCAGGCTGGAGTAACGACCCCAGCCACCTCAAGCAGCAGACAGGGAAACAGCAATATCGGCAGCTTTTGACCAAAATTATGGCCTAAGAACCAAAAATACAGGTCTTTACATCTGCTCATATTCCCTCCCTTCCTTGCCAGCCCTGGCTTTGACGTCAGCTGCTGTGGAAAGCTGAAGAAACTCTAACTCTAGTACAAGCAGCGGTGGGAATTCGCACCCAGAATTAACCGGTTAATAATAATCTTTACATTTTTCCTAACTGCCGTGTTCCAGGGCACTTGAATTAACAATTCACCAAGCATGTTCATTTTGAATGACTGCATTGAAATCAGCACAAACTCAAACAGAAGCCCTATAAAAAGCCAAAGCTTTATCGTGTGCTCGGTGGTGGCAGCAAGAAGGCCGGTGGGAAGGAAACAATACCCGTCTGAGCGGAGCGAGGGTTTATCTGCTTGCCATCAGAACAGGCCAGTCGTGTTGTTTTTCCGCCCGTTCACCATGTGAGCAGGCTCCGGTGTACAGTACCAGGCTGTGCAAAAAGCCCGCGGCCAGGTCCTTCTGTTTGTAGGGCTTGCTGACATAAGGTGGAGTTGAGGTTATTGTGGTGTGGGACGTTTCCTGCCCTGGCCGCTGATAACTGCAAATCCCAGCAGCCTTACAGGCTCCCTTTGTCTGCCGGTCCAGGACCCAAGCTATGTATAGCCTGTACCAGCCCAGCCCGGGGCGGGCGCTCTGTCATCCCTGCGCACGAGGATGCTTCACTGCACACTGGCTGTTCCCTTGGAGAGTAGTGGATGCTGAGAAGCCTTTGTCAAGCAGAGTCCCGCTGAACTTTTTATCTCCAGGAGAAAAGGAGGAGGCTGAAGATGGGACTGTGTGGGGCAGTCCCGGCTGGCGAGCACACATTCCTTCGCACAAGAAGTAAAAGGATTAAACTGACTGCTAAAACCTGGCGTCATTTATACCAGCTGAGGTGTAAATTAAGGTCTTGCCACGAAAACAGCATTAAGCTCACTTTGCGTTGTCCGGCTCAGTGTCAGTGTGGATGGCGGTGGGGTGATGCCTCCATGTTTGCGGGTGTCCCCTGCCCGTCCCCCTGCCCGAGTGGTGAGTGCGGCCGAGCCAGCCGGCACACATGACAATGTGACTCTCTGTGTGGCTCTCGTGAGCAGAAAAGCAGTATAGGGGATGTGTTTTCACAAAGAGGTGATATAAGAGTAGGTGTGGACAGTTGGTCAGGAGAAGGATGAAGTGTGGGGATGAGGGAGAGGGGAGCACAGGCGCAGGAAGGTTGGAGTGCCAGCTCCCGGGGCGTAGGCAGCACATGGGTGTTTCAGCAGGCAGCACAGAGGGAGAAGGACCGCTCTGGGTGGGATGACGATGGAGCAGCAAAGGGGTAATATCCAACACAGAGTAAAACCAAAGGGTATGGAGCCCTGAAAGAGTTTCGCTTAAGCTGGGGCCCTCTTCTAAGCTGTGCTGCCTGCCTGCTGCAGGATCGCCCCAGGGACTGAGCTCTGCCTAGTGCCACTGCAGCAGGGGAGTAAAGGATGGTTACAGATCTGTAAGCAAATAAAATGCTCCAGGGCTATCCCCTGGCCCTGAAGCCACTAGCCCAGTGCAGTTCACAGCCGTGCAGCCAGTTCTCGTGCCTCTTAAAACAGACTGGCCACAACCGATGTGCTCGGTGGGCACAGCTGCTGCAAACACCTGAAAAGCTCTCATTTCGGTGGGTGGTAACTGGCATGGGTCAAAACCATGCAGGTACAGTGCTAACAATTTAGCAACATAGAACAGCTATGTCCTGGCCTCGTTTAATTTATTGGCATAGAAATTGCTGATGACATGGAACCTTTACCCACTAGCACGGAAAAATTTCCTCTTCCCTTTTTTGATCCTTTGTGTGTGGGTGACAGCCCAGACTGGATGCTCCCTGAGCTGCATGTGTCATCACCCAGAGGCCCTGTACTGATGCTTTTCCTTGTCCAGAACCACCAGCCAAAGCACACAGACCGTCACTCCCATTCAGGCAGGCTCTGCTGCCCAGGCCCCTCATGCTGGATGCATTGTATTGGCCATGAGAGCCAAGGCTGGTGCTAGAGAGATCAGCTTGGTCTGGTTAACTGCTTTGGCACAAGGCAGGGCGTCAGAGTCCCTCCTACCAGCTGGGCATCAGGACTCTGCTGCAGGGAGCACCAGGCTCGGAGCAAGCAGAAGGGCAGCCTTGAAGACTGGCAACCCCCTGCTTTCAGGGTTGGTACTGATACTGGGCAAGGCGGTGTTAACAAGCAGTAGTATTTTACCTAGACCTGCGTGAAGGCCTGACAGGCTGTGCCCCGTGGCTACGCTGTGCTGCCAAAACAAATGGCAGTCTCCCCAAGCACCCCGTGGGCTTGCAAGGTGTCCCTGGTGCTCCTTCCCACCCCGCTCAGCGAACAGACCCACTCTGCATGGAGGATGAGGCTGCCCAATGGCACCTGCAGAGAGGAAGGCAGAGATACTGCTGGGTCCCTGTCCCTTGCCCCGGCGCTCCGGCTGCTTGCCAAAAATCTGGCTGTGCGATGGCTTCGGTATGGGCCTGTGCATGGCAGAGTGGAGACTGCGGTGGGGGCAATTGACTCAAACCAGAGCTTGAGGGCCTCTGTGGATAGACCTTACTATGCGTGAGATATGAGTCACTTCTTGCCTCCACAAGGAGCTTGGCAGCTCCTGTTACTACCGGTACAGAGCTACAAGCTGTGGGGTGTTACTGTCCTCCCACAGCTGGCCAAACTGGTGTGCCCTCCAGGTAGGAAGCACTGAAGACTTTCGCTTTTATACAGTCTTTGCTTTACTGTGTTCACCCCAGCTTGGGAAAACAGCACTAATGCCATCAGCTACCAACATCTGCCTCCCATAATCAAATATCCTGTTCCCTGTGAAACTCAGATGCTGGGCACCAGCATTGCTACCCCCATGGGGCTGCAAGGCAGGAAGATCCCCCATCTTCTGAGCAAATTCAAGTGAGAAAATAATCTGTCCTGCTCACCTCTATCTGCAGCCACAATGCTTCACACTCACAAATTACCCAGACATGGGAATCAGACTGGATCCCGTTTAATGCAAATGTTAATTTATCGGGTGCTTCATCTCTCTTACATGTTCATTTCACTGCTGTTTGATCAGGCAACATCCACATCTTCCATTTGGGTCAGTGTTTCCCCACCCCTTGAATGCTCACGGCTCTCATTCCTCTCCTTCTGCTTTGTCAGCCGGAGAGCTTGCCTGATCTGGGCACTGCCATCCTCTCCGAGTCCTCTCCTGGCCCCCTGTGGGGACAGACCCCTCTGCCCAAGGGTGCTCCTTCACACGTGGCAGTAAGCATGGTGGCAGAGGCTGGAAAAGGCCTCGGGAGAAGGATGCGGCAAACACAGCTAAGGTGAAGACACTCTTGTATGAAGTCTGTAACACAAACGGCGTTGTGAGTCAGACCTTGGAGACTCCTCTTGCCTGTGTGACGGTTCCCTGCACATGCACAGCAATGGTGGCAGCAGCCGAGCCATGGCAGGGGCAGCGATTTCTCTTCCCCCATTCCCCTGACCCTTCCATCATCCAGGGGGGGTTCAGTGTGTGCTTTGCATAGAGCAGAGACCCTTTAATCCCCAACTCGAGGGCACATTTTGGGGTGTTATCACACCAGTGAGGGGATGCCCTCCAGCCACGTTTGAGCTGGAGCTTCTGCCCCAGCTTTGCTAGAGCCCAGTGAGCTCCTCTGACCAGTGAGGCACTGCCCAGCCGGCCGTGCTAGGCTGCACACCAACTGGAGAAGGTAAAATACCAACCTGGTGCACTTCCCGTAGAAAGGAGGGGGAAATAAAGAGGCAGAACATACAGGCCTGGGAATGTATGGGCTGTGACTGGAGCAGATCCCTTTGCTATGCCTGGTTTGGCTACGCTGTGCCGGTAAGAGGGAGCACAGGTTCAGTGCTGCAGAGCAATGAAGGCTGGGAGGGAGGGAGAAGCCTCGGATGAAATCACATTGGAAAGGAGGGAGTGTGGGTACAGTAAGCGTACCCAGGGTGACATCTCAATCAAGGCCAAACTCTCCATCCATCTCGCTGCGCTAGTCACTGCCAGCAAATTTTGCTCTCTGTGAATATTCCCCCTGGCTCCCCTGATTCTCCCCGGATAATGGCATTTCTATTCAAGTTGTTTAAACTAACAGCAGCACAATTCGCAGCCAGCGGCTTCGTTGCTTTGTGTTCATTTGCTCAATCAACATTCACCCCCTGGTAAGTGACTTTCAGAGAAAACTGTCACTGGCAGACAATGGGCTGGCAGTTAACAGCAGCAGTTTTGTGTCTAAATGTTTGCAGACGCTGGGGTAAAATGTCTCAACCCAAATGTAAAAGGACAGTTGCCTCCCCTCGGCGCCCAGGGACCAAGAGGCAGCAGGGAGATGAGGGTGCCTTTCCTTCAGCCCGGTCTCTGTGCCAGGAAGGTCGGAGGAAGCGGTGCCACCGGTGACGCGCAGCCTCCTGCCTTCCCTGCGCGCCACCGACGGGAAGCTCGCTCTCCGAAGGACACGGCTCTGCTTTGAAATACTGCTGCGAACACCCGCGCCCGACAGCCCCCCGCCACCGGCAGCTCCCTGGCATCGCCCCCAAACCTCAGAACTTCATGAGAATAATTTGCCTCCCTCTCTGCGGCTCACTTACAACATTTATTTTGACAATGAAAGCGATCATTAATTCCACACATTGATTTATTTTTCCTAAAAGCCCATTGTTACCCCTTAAATGTGCATGATAACTTGCCATTTGAGATACCAGAAAGTGGTTTATAGACTTGTCTACCAGAAAAAGCCCTGTCATTTTATAAATGGGCTGGTTAATGTGGCTCCCTTGTGGCAGTGTCCTTATTTTGCTTTGAAAGTAAAGCTTGATATTGTTTAAACTTTAGACAAATCACTACTTACTTAAATTCATATGATTTTCTCGTGTAGCTGAGACCTAACATCTCCTGGTTTTGATCATGCCATATAAGTACTATATACCAGCAGATCATCCAGAAGTTGCTGTTGGATAACAGGCTCCTTCTCATCCTTCTAATGAGGATAAGTTCTCAAAATACCGTCCTGTGACCGCAGTGGAGAACGGATGAAGAATTATGTAGCCATAAATGCTTTCGGTGTAATTCTTTCAGACGTTTATGTGTATGTGTTTGTAGAAATTCCCCAACCCTTTCCCTCCGGGCTGTGACTCTACCAAAGCTGCAACAGAGTCATTCCTGTCCCCAACACAGCTTTTCGTGTCCCTCAGTTTCCTCCCTCCTCTCATTTGGGCACCCATATTAAAGCTTTGAGGACTACTTGTTTTCTGTAGATGGATGTGTGGTTCCTTCCTTTTCCATCTCACTCTGCCAGCCTTCCTCTGAATCTGCCCAGGGAGCCACATGGGATAAAGGAGGACCATCCCCGATGAGCAGGTGAGTCAGGAGAACAAGCTAGACATCTAGGCATTCACAGGACATTCACCATACATGTCAAGGGATGTACAGGACATACACATGTATCTTTGCTGTACTGTCCACTAAAATAATGATAATAACTGGAGAAAGTACTGGCTTGTTTGTAGGCAGCATGCCCTGACCAGCGTCCCAAGAAGAACTGTTCTTGGAGTATTGGGATGAGGGTCAGTATAGCTGAGCTTCTGTAGTGTTGCTAGTTGTCAACCCTTAGTGGACACTGGTATGGCTTCCCTACAGCTTTAATCAGAGTCTTTTCATCAAATATCTCTACTTTCACATCTTAGGAAAAAGAAGAGGGCATTTATAGCCTTTCTGGCTGCACAGTAAATCTTGAAAGACCAAATCTTCTAAAGATTCAAAAGTCAGAAAGAGAAAAATGAGGAGTGTCTTGGACTTCTCCCTGTTTCTTCAGATTTTCAAGACTGTCCAGCTCTTCAAGCCAGACCTGATTGCTGCATGTGTGAGGCTCTGGCAGTGCAATCTGGCAGCCTGGGCTCCCATCAGGTGATGAAGCTCCAGGTCTTACATAACTTGAGAAAAATGCGTGTGTTTTTTGCCACCAGCATTTCCCACACAGCATACATTAAAATGAAAGCTAAGTGGCTATGCCCCATGCACCTTCTGCCTGCTCACAGATGCAGAGAGACCTTGCCTATCCCAAGAGCTATCGGTCTTCGGAGGCCCTCTCACTCCCTCTCCCCCAGTCATGCCACCAAGACCATGCTCTCCCAGGGCTCTTTCCTGGGGATGTCCCAGGGATGTCCCCCCCTGGGACCGGCCGGCAGATTGATCCTGGCTCTGCGACCCGGAGCGAGGAGCCTTCCAGCTCACTGTGTGTTTTGGGAAGGTAAATACACAACCAAAATATCCAAGCTGCAGGGCGGCTTGACCTTCGAGCGACCCTTAGCCTGACCTAACGCTGGTCACTCTCACCAGCAGATTTGTTTATCTTGGGACCGTGAGGCTCCCAACCTGAAAGCACTGGGTTGTCTCCCAGCTCTGAGGCTTGCCGCGCTGGCTGCTGGCCCCCGTTAGGAACACCCGACGAGATGCAAGTTTTATTTTTAGTCCCATCCTCAAGACCTCATGCTAGGCAAGCAGCCGCAATCCTGCCAAAAAAGCCCTGGTAAGTTAAATTGGAGCGTGAGCCCCTTCCCCAGCCTGTGGAGCAGCTGTGCGCACGCACTCGGGAAACGGCTCCGAGAGGGCCTTTTCCTTTCTTCAAAGCTCGGGGGAAATTTTGCCCAGGGCTTTTCCCTCTTTTGGCTGGAGAACTGCAGCATGGCTGGGGAAGCAGTTGGGGCAGCAGATGCAGAAATGGGGGGAGACTTTTTCTTACTGTAAGAGAGCAGGACGCAGGGGGTGGGAGGTGGCAGCAGGACGCATCATTTTGGGAATGTCTGCTATCCCAGAAGTGAGTGGAAACAACCCATCTGAAATATGCAGAGCCATTATCAGGCCGGGGCTTAAATAAACTTTACTGTCCATTCAGTGATCAACCTCCCTGGGAGCCGCCGGCTCCATTCATCACTGTCACCTTTTCAAAGTGACTGTGATGACAGTTCATGATCATTAACTAGTAATGGTGTGCTTTGCATTAACAGGAGGGCACATCAAACGGGCAGGCTTGCAACTCAAAAGTTAACTAAATTATATAATAAACATTCTCTGGCTAACCATGTACAGATGGTGACAAAAGGTGGGACAAAGTGGCAGGCAGGAGAAAGCAGGGATGGGTCGGGGGGTGGTGTCAGGAGAAGCAGCACCTTGGTGCCATACCTATCGTGCCACTTGCCTGCCTTGCCACTTGCTATTAATTAGGAATAACGAAACGTGGCTCTCTGGCTGGAGGGACAAGAGCCACTCGCTGAAGTTGCAGAAGTTTTACTGTCAGCAAAGTTGCCCTAAGATTTCGCAGATCTGCCATGGCCAGGGGCTTTTTGCTGCGTTTTGTCTTTTTTTCTCAAATGGCATTCATTGCGGGCAGAGCTGAGGCAATCTGGGCACAGTTTGGATGGGCAAGATTGAAAGTTGAAAAGAGGAGGATGTGAGGAGGGAGATTTCAAACACGTCCTTCATCTTGGAGGGCCGGGACGGCTCGTCACCACTTCCTACTGGCACAAAGCACCAGCTACGGGCCCCCACGCATCCTCAGTGCGTGCTCGGAGCCAGAAGGGCCCATGCTCGAGCAGACCCGCCAGCTCAGCTGGCTCAGGGAAAACAGGCTTGTTCGGAGAATAGCTTGGGAGGCGAGAGCTCCTAGCACAATTCCCAGTGCAATCCCTACTGACTGAGAAACATAAAAGAAAAAAAATCTGATTTTTTCCATCTATTCACTAGCAAAAAAGGCAAAAAAGCCGTAAATCTTTTTAGTACAATTTATTATATTATACTTGTTACAAGATCTTTCACACAGACAAAAACGGTGCCTAGAGATGGGTTCTTAAGTCCATAATTCAGCACTTTAGGGAAATGGAAAAATATTTTAACTGGGACTTCAGCGGGAGCTGCCGGATGCTCAGGGCTTTTGCAAAAGTCCAGCAAAAGTCCAGCAAACCCACTGCAACAAAGGGGTCTCCTGCCACAGACTTCAGCAACTTCTCTACTTATAGACACTTAACTATACATTTAAGGGGTTTAGATTTAGGCACCCGTTTTTTTACTGCTCATCTTAATGTTTTAAATTAGTGCATGGTCACAATCAGGGAGACTTTTTGTGCTCCCCGTGACTTAGAATTCAGGAAAAATCATCAGTCACCAACAGTTTGTCTTCCTTCACTTCCCCACACCTCAGTCCCTTCAGCAATCTCTCAGATTACATACTTTTCCATCCTTTACCCAGCTTTTGTATGAAAGTCTTCACAGAAGAAAGTCCCAGAAAAGGTAACCTGGACTCAGCTCTTATCCTAACCTAAACTGTCAGCTGGAGGGGAGGAGAGGGAAAGAAGCTGACCTGATTTTTACAGTTCCTCTCCCAACAGTGCTTTAATCTGCACTTGAAGAGCTGACACCCCTGGATGATGCAGAAAACATTTTTAGACATGTATTTTCAAAGACCATTGTTTTTTCAATGCTAAAATTATCTGTGGGGGTCATCGACTTTTCCTCTGCCCCTGTGCGCCATGGAGCAGGGTGACTTTCCCACCGGTTCACTGTAGCTATGGGGAAAGTTGTTAGAATTCAGGTTTTCAAGAGCGTCTTTTAAATCTGGGTTATTCACTGTTTGGGTGCATAATTTTGACAGTCTGAGAGTTGACTCTCGGAGGTGCCCAGAGCTCCCACTTGTGTTATGCAGGGGCAAAATGTACCAGGTCAGTGGGAACGCCGGGGGGACTAGGTCAGTCGTGCTCACAGGGAGATGAGAGACCCACAGGCAGAAGGTCCTATCAAAGCCTTCGGCAGGCAGACAGCAATTCAAAGCACAATCATCTGCTGCTGCATCTCCCCTGTCCTGGAGGTCACTGGGTCCCTGCAGCGGCGCAGCAGCAGGAGGACACAAGCTCTCCCATCTCAGCAACATCCCTGTTGGCTCTGGCTGATGATAAAAGGGGTGCTGCTCCACCGCAAGCTGTGAACTGCTTCGATTAAGATGTACCGCCGCCTCTGCCACTGCCCCTGCACAAAGAAGCACCTCAGGGAAATGGGTAGAGCAGGCGCCATTGACCACTTTGGCCACCTGAGCTCTTTCCCTCCCGAGGCACAAGCTGGAGCCCTTTGCTCTCCCCTGCCATGGTGGTCACTTTGTCCCCAACCTTCCTGGGTCTGTCCTGTGCTATAATCCTGGATGAAAGACTGTGCCTAGTCTGGCTTTTTTATAGTACCGCCTATCTGAGCACCCACATGCTCTATTCAAGGGGGACAGAAGGGCAAAATAAACACTTGACAGGCACTAAGGCAAAACATCACGTGAAGTCAACAATTTAAATAAGGAGGTGCAGGTATGGCAACACCCCCCTTCAAGGCTGACAACATGAGCGAGAGACTTAACTTCCCATACAGCTGCCCTTGTCTCCTTTAAGCTGCAGAAAAAGAAGTGACAGTGTCCAAATGGCTAGCAAGCCAGCTAGGACACCCACTGGCTTTCACCCCCCTTCTTGTGCCCTGCCAGGATCCCGGCTGGGCTCTGCCGCCTGCCCAGCACAGTATTTCTCCTCAGGAACATGTTGGGACACCAAGCGTATACCATCCTACGAGGGACGAAAGCCTTTCAGGAATCAGATAGGATGAAGAAGCCTCATTATTTTCTCAGGAGATTTATATTGCTCGTGGGATGTTGCTTAATAGATCTTTCTGTCCCTCTTCCTTGGTCCTAAAACAATGCTTTTGACAGAACAGAAAGACAGAAAACTGCAATTGGTTTATGATTTGTTCTTTTATACATGCAGATGTTTCACAAACATTTAAAATAACAATCCACCCTGGGAACATAGCGGGTGAGAGAGGCAACACGGCTGAGGACTTCTGGGTCCTATTCCTGGCCCCATCAGTCGTCGGCTGTGTCATCTCACCAGAGTCACTGCAGGATTGCTTCGTGCCTCCGCCTCCTGCCCCTTTTTCTGCTGCATTTCTTTAGATGGTGAGCACGTCGTGGGGCAGGAACCGTTTCTTTTAGCATGTTTGCACAGCACCTGAAATAATGAGAACCCTAGGTGCGACTATCTTGCAAATGAGATGCTTTGTATTTTAGTATCGACATGGTCTTTCAGGCAGCCCTAAAGCTGATATTAAATGGGAGCTGATGGACTCAGACGTAATTCAAGCAAAAACAAACATACAAACAAAAAAGAGCTAAACCATAGTGTAATATTAACCATATGCCCCACGTGGGATTGACAGAGATTTTGCACTTATCCATGAAGGTCTGTGCTGGGCTAAAGGTTACCATATGCTCTAGGAATGCCCTGCAAACACCAACGAGTGGCCATGAAAGTTGAAAACCTGAAGTTACTATACAGTCAAAGGTGGTAATTGCAGCTTCTACAACCTGTTTGCCCAGATATATAGAGCATTCAACTGCTTGGCTACAAGAGATGTTAGCTTTTCTCCTCACACATGACTAACTAATTTCTACATACCATTTAAAAGAAAATGCAAATAAAAGCGGTTTTCAAACAGAACAGGATTTCTTCTCCAGAGTGGCTTCTACAAACCTTTATGAGTCCAACAGTGACTGGTCAAGAAAAGATCAAGAGCCATAGCCGAGTGGCTTAGAAAGGAAAGGGAATGGAGTTTTAAGCAGGAAAAGCAAACTCTGATAGTGCCAGGAACTTTTTTCTGGTTATGCTGTAAGGTCTCCATCTATTTTGCAAGAAGTTAACGCCTTCCACACACCTCATGCATCAGGCAACTTCCCTTGGCCTCTGATGTGGGCAAAGGCATGTGATAAAGACTGTATTTTCCAAAAGTGCTCAACTCTTTTAAGTGCTGTGGACATTTCGTCCTAAATAAAGAGCAAGAATATAGATGGACATGAAGGAACATGGATCCATGGGGGCTACATTTATACTGAAAAATGGTGACTGTCATTCCTCAAGGACTGTGAAAGCAGGGACAAGAAAAGCAGGTCAGGCAAGCACATCAGAAGCATGAATGAGATGAGGTTTATATCACCATATTGTGGGACCCAAGTATAATCAACTGAAATGGAAAGAAAATAGCTGTATTGGTCTGCCAATATCACCTGGATGGAGCTGTCTTCAAACTGGGTGACAGGTATTCTTCTCCCAGGCATGCCTCAAGCTGTGGGGGAAGATGTTCCTCCATTGGAAAGTGTCCCCTCATTCACAGAAACGGAACGAAGGAACACGCTGAGATCAGAAATACCAAGTTAAACCCAACAGGAAAGGGCCCTTAAGGCACACACAGGACTTATTCTGCCACTGCAAAGTGTGAACTCAAGAACACAAATTATAGAATAAACATAGGTGTAAAAAACACTGGAAATCAATGTGACGTGATGTTGGAAGGCAGAGTGGGAATTGGGACTTCCAACAGTATCATCCAGCCATTCTCCTATGGTCAAATGTTGAAAAGGGGATAGTGATTTAGGTTCTTAATTGCACCAAAGTCCATTGAGGCACCTCTGTCCCCACCATCTAAGTGGCTGAATAATCTGTCACAAAATGCCTGCCCTGGCATCTCAGCAAAGAGCTCCACCAAACCACTGGCTTCTTTGGAAACATTTATTCCTATCCACACTTTATTCCTTCTTCACAAACAAAAAAAACCCCAGGAAAACAAAAAATGGCAAAACCATTCCCCCTGGTAGAAGATGTGAGAGACATCACTAGTAACGTGACTTGAGGAGGAAAACACGTTAAAAGTTATTTTATTAATCCAGACAGATAGGAGAAGACAGGGTGCAGGATTCTGATGCTAAGCTTTGCCCTAAAGGTATGGAAAGAATAGGCTGCAACCGAGCAAAAGGGAAAACAGAAGAAACCCTAAATACTGAAGGCTGGAAGGAAAGCATCACTTGCCATGCTCACTTGCAGACTAGACCCCTGCAGCTGGATTCCCACTTCTGACTTTCAGGAAAAACGCTCCGAAAAGACGAAACGGCAAGCTCAGTGCTGACTAGGAAGCAGGTCTGGTTAACATTATGAAAGGAACAAAATTTCCCTTCCCCCAGTCTCTTCAAGGGCCAGAGATTTGTGTGCAAAATAGATCGAGTTTTTCCCCGTGGTTAAAGACTGGTGTTTTATTTATTTGCGGTCAGTAATGTTGGACTTCTGTCATATTTTGCTGTGGTACTCTATTATTTAATAAAGTCCCGTGGACACTGGCCAATGCCTTTGCTTGACAGGGACTTCTTTCTGACATTGCACCTGGCCAACTGGATCATTTTTTTATTGCGAGAGCAGGGGAATTAAAGGTACAAGAAGAAATTGGTTTATAGCCCGAAGGAAGGGGAGCTGTCAACCCTCGCAGCATTTTTTTTCCTTAACGCGTTAGATGAATACAGCTGCTTATGCCAGAGAGCACTTGTGTGTACATATCAAGCTGCTTTTAAATCCTTCTAAATAGCACACACCTCGGCGATTTCCCCTTGCGACCAAAGCAATAACGTGCCTGTCCACTGCTTAAGGAAGCGTTGGGTTTATCCTTTCTAAAAGTCCCAAGCGAGACCCCTTGAACAGCTCCTTATTCTCCTGTCCCAGGAAGGCAACCTGGCTCTTGCAGTCTCCTGTGCTGACAGCTGTCTGCTGTAGTCAGATTTTATAACCTTTCCTCAAGGCGAGGACCCTTACTGCTGCTCACCACCAGCCCGAAGCCTTTGTTCCCATCCTGCAGACCTGCATCTTGAACATTATTGGACTTTTAGGACGGAGGCGGAATGCAGCAACACCGTAATACCAGTCCTGCTATTGCAGGGACAAGGACTCTCTGAAAACGGGAACCTCTCTGTCTTCTTAGTGAGAACATTTCAAGACGGCAGCTACTAGGCCTGGGAAAATAAACCAGGAGACTTAGACAAGAGAAAATGATAAACTGTTGAAGTTCTGGAGTACTTCCAGGTATTCAAACAGGTAATAGGTCTGTTTAAATAAGGGGAAATAGTTTCAAAACGTCAACTCTGCCACATTGTCTAGCTTCTCCTTTCTGGTCCAGCTCCAGTCCGGGAGGTTTCTTCATGCACGACCTCAGAGAAAAGCATCTACTGCAGAAATATAGCAAAACTCTACAGCATTTCAGCAGGAAATTTTCAGCTGGCACACGTCTAATGCTTTCATGATTTCCTGTTGGGCAGATAGCTTTGGGGAAACACTTATATGACCTACAGCCCAAATAACATGAAGGAACTATCCACAGAACTAAGTAAGCTAGCTAGATATATGCAACGCTTGTTACCTTCCTCATTGCCACAGTCCTTAAGGCTGTTGGGATCTTGATAACTCAAACACAAATTTTGGCCAAAACTTTACAGCCAGTTTCAATTAAGGAGGTGGCACAAAAGAGCAGCGGCCCTACTGAATCCCAAAGCCCAGCAACAGAAATCAACAGGTAAATCAGAAATAATAAAAAAAAAAAATATAATGGTAGTTCATCTAGGATGCAGCACGGAAGTATATTTGTTTCTCACAGGAATTATGGTATTTTGAATATATGTGGATAACCCATTAAACTCCACACACAGTCTATTTTAAGATCTTTTTACCTTCTCGATATCCAACATGAATTTGGGATAAAGACCTCTATTTGGATCTCTCAAAAACTGTTCTTCTTCTCTGCAGCCCTTGCTAGGACAACAATAATATACTCATGAAGTACAACTGTCTACCTGTAAATATTTTATAAATATAAATGGACTATAACTTCAGCACCTCTGAGGTTCTGTAGATATTGTTCTTCATCCAGAGGTATGGAAAAACAAGGCAGACAGTGATTACTGGTTACTCATGAGAACTGTTGCTGGTTAGGAGATGACATAGATCTCCCAATTCTCATCAATGTTCACAGACATCAAGACAATTCCCCTTATTTATGTTACTGATCACAAATCAGCTCCAAGATTGACACCATTTTGCATTTAGCTCAGCATCCTATGGACCTGAACCTTGGGCAATCCTTCTGGCCAAACTTAAGCAAATTTGACAAACTGAACTCAAAGTTACTAAGTTCTATGAAGCTTGAGAAAAATATACAGCTGCATAAAAGGGAAGAATAAGGTGGACAGGGAGGGAGAGAGGGAGAGACAAAGACCAGGAGAGACCAGCGTCGTTCACTCATGGAAAAGCCTAAGCTCAGAGAATCCGCTCCGGCGAAAGCTGATGAAAATCTGACTCAGTGCACTCCATTGCTCAGAGAGTGACTTGTTCCTCCATATGCTCCATAACAAAAGCACTCCTGATGTCAGTAACATGTGGAGAGAGCAAATATTTCTCAATTGCAAGTGATTCATTGACTCAATAAGCATCTGTCCCAAACATCTGATATACATTTAAAATTCCATCTATTTCCTAAAAAAAATTCCTTATTTTTTGAGTGATCAAAACCAAATGACAACAGCAGAAAAGGTAACAGGATAGTCTTTTTTTAATACCATTTGTGATCAGAGGCAAAAGCTGTTTACCCTTGGTGTGGACCAGATTGGGAGCAATTCTGTGCTAAAGCCCTTCAGCTGCTCCTTTCTCAAGCAGAAGAAACTGAACACCTGCACGTAACTCTGGGCGGTTAGCGACCAGCGATGCTACTGGGGTCTGCAGGGGAACAATTCAGCAGGGGAGGTGCTGATAACATTCCTGTGCAGAGGGCTATTCCCAAAGGCAATTAGTGACTCAGGCTGCCATGCGCACGCCCACCCCAGGAGAACATGGCTCCTGCTCCAAGTCACACCCTTCACCACTGGTCTCTGTCAGATGAATTTGCATGCACGGGAAATAGCGTAAGTTACAGATCTATTTATCACTTTGGAGCTGGATCAAACACCAGTCCTCTAGGTCACTGAGGCTCCAGCCATACGTGAAGCAACATTTAATAAGGCATTAAAATTCTCTTGCGATTGCTTTCAACTTTTGCACAGCGTGTGCTTAGGATTGCAGAGTGGGGCTCCTCCTGTGCAGCCAAATGACTGCATTTTGAAGGCCAGCTTCACCTGCATATCTGGAGTTACATTCCTCCTCTCCTGGATGACCCAGAGCAAGACACTTCAGCTCCCCACACCCATTTCCCCCCTCTTCTCTATCTAGAAACAAAGCAGCCTGGTCACTGGGACCACTGCACACAGCATCCCTCAGTGGCGTGCAGCACGGTGGGGATGTGAAGGAGCATGACACAAGGGCAAATTGTTATCATTCACTGCTCCAGCATTTTAACTGATTTTCTTTTTCTTCACCATTTTTGCTGGATTAAGCTTTTCTAACATAACAGGGCTGACTCTGGGTGTCTGGGCTAGATTTGAAGTTCAATGAGGTTCTTTATTTTCCAGGAAACACTCTTCCTTCCTCCCCTTCCGTGATTGTTCCCACAGGTTTTAGAGTTTCTTGTTGGGGTTTTTTTGCCCTCCCCTTCCGGGTTTGACCTTTGTTCAGTTGCAACTGAAACAGTTAAACTTAACTTGTTAAGCTTTCTTGTAGCTATCCTTGCTTGTGGTAGGCAAGGGCAGGAATGAGCTCTTGAGCTGATGAGGGCAACAGCCCTTGTGCAGTCCGTTGGGAGGTATAAATCTCCACGTGGAGTAAGGTGAGAACCAAGCACTGTTTGAGCCCATGCTCAAAGCTCCGAGACTTGCAGTCTGCCCAGCTAAGTCCCCTTTTGGACTGCAAGCACAACCGTGTTGAAACCCTCTGTGAGACCCACAAGACTCTTGCTAAGAACCATTTTTGCTGGATTAAGCTTTTCTAACATAACATGAAACCTATATATATATGTGTGTGTGCATGTGTGTATAAAATAATATATAAATAACACAGAAGTAAAATCTGCCGTCTTCCTCCATCACTTCCCACAAGTGTCTCTTCTCCATGGCCAGGTAAGTACTTAGTAAGCAAGTACTAGCAAACTTGACTGCATTTATTCAGAGCTGCCCAATACCACTCTCCTGGCAGAGAAGACAAGACCTCACACAAGTGTTATCTGACCTAAAGCCTCCACATCTTTTCTGTCTTTCCAGCGCAGTTCATTTGGCTCATGACTGCTCCCTTCTTTGCTAAGGATCCCTCAAACACAGGCCAGCGTTACAAGGAATATTGCCCTGCCTGCTGCCAGCTTGATTGCCTGCTGCCTTTGCCAATCTGATAATGCGTGTACTAAACACTTTAAACGTTCATCAGGTTGTCTAAGCTGCTCATCTTGGAAGGCTCATCCAGAACCTCACTGCTCAAATGGTGGGAATTTCCTCTTAAATCATGGCTCACTATACTCATTCATACTCATGTATACTCCTTATACTCACTCACACTAATTTTTTCTGATACTCCCTGTCCTTCAGTTCCAGTTACTTTTCTCTTCTTTGCACGTTTCCCCTTCTGTAGTTACCGAGTGTGAGTGAAGCTCTCACAAGACAGGTTTTCCAGCCTCCTGGTTATTCCGCTAGCCCTACGCTGCAGCTACTTTCAGCACATATTTATTCTTTTTTTTAATTCTTCCTATGAAGGCAGCTGCCCAAAGCCACACGCAGCATTTCACACGAAGTCTCTCTCACCAGCACCTGGCTCAGCAGTACAAATACAATGCTCCCCTCTCCCCTGGAAAGGGTTGCACTGATACCGTATCCAACCCAAACTTCCTGTGACTCACTACAGCACCCCGGCTTTCACTCCTCTGAACCCTTCGGCTTCAGTTCATTGCCAAAATGTTTATTACTTCTCCCAAAATGCTGTGAGATCTTATCTTCTGCAGTATTACATTTCACGTCACTTCTGCTACTGTGATTATTTCGTTCTCCTTGTGGAGATCCAAATCCTGCTCTTTATGGATAATGTTTCCCAACTCCAGGTCATCAGCATACTCCTACGTTGACGCTTGTTGAAAATATTAATGCAACTTGGTCGCCAGATTTATTTTTATGAAACTCTGCCAAGAAAACTCTCCCAAATCTATTATTTCTTTTTCCCACATAAGTCACTGCTGTTGCCTTATTAGCCAGTTCCTTACCCATGTTAAATAATGATTTTAGCAGAATTTAAACATTATTAGAATAGAAATTAAAATATTAGAAATGCTTAATAAAGTTGTGAAAGATGAAAAAGCTGTATATTTTCTATCTATAAAAAAGGAAACAACCCTGCTAGGCTGTCACAAGCAGTTTTTGTGCTTTTTTTTAATTTCTCTTGGTCACTTGCCTGCATGTATTCAATAATTCTTTCCCTCAAAATCTGTCCTGAATTTTTTTTTAGTATTTGAGGCTGGATTGACAAGGGGGTAGGTATTAAAATTCCATAACACTGCCTTCTTAAATATAGGTAGTTACATTTGCTATTCATTAACCACACATTGAATTCCCAAATTCAATAGTTTGAATCAAAGTTCTAATAAAAATCATGACCAATAATTTCATGTGGGAGTTTTTCTTAGTTTTGTGACAGAAATGGAGATGAAACAGCTTCTTTCTATAACTTTTCTATTGGTGTTACATGTGCCAGCTCTGCTTCATTAACCAAAGCAAAAGAAACAGGCACTCTTAATTTGAGCTAGCTAAGGTAAAAATCTGTGTTTAAAAAATAATTACCACTCCTCTCCTGGTAGTGAGAAGACGACCTCAGACCAGCAATGTCTAACCAAGACCCTCCAAGTCTTTCACACAGTCTTTCTGGCACGTTTGGCCCATGACTGCTCCTGCCTCCCTTTCCAAAGAATCCCTTAAATATAAGCTGCGTGGATTGCTTTGCCAGATGCCAGTTGCAATTTCTCCTGGGAAACACACAGGTTGATGTTAATCTCCCATGACACTGGGGGATTACAAATATAATCCCTCTGGGGATGAAACAAATAGAAAACATTTTGATTTTCCTCTTCTATCCTCATATAAAGCCAGTTACATGGAAGAGAGCACCCCACAGGTCTGTTGTCTACTGAGATACGTCTATTCAATCCTCCTTCTGCATCAAATTGCCCTAAATTTGTGACTCCGCAGCTATAGATTGTCCATGTTTCCTTCATTCCCAAACAGGCTCATGGGTTTGGAGACAACTTACTGGCAAAACACAGCAAGAAGAATCTTATTTCCATCTCTTTGGATCAGATCTAATGCTGGAGACTAAATTAAAAGAAAAGGGAAAAAAAAGCAGGTAGGAAAGAAAGAAAAGCTGCAGCAGCTGAGGACAAAACTCCAAGCCAGGACTTATCCAATATTACCACAAGCAATTTTGTTGAACTAGTAAAATCTGCATGAATGCCAGACAAGACAACGGCTCACGCAACCTATCAGTCCACTCGTTGGCACCAATCCACCTTTCTGGTAACCCACCACACAGCTTCTGTTTCAAGCTCCTGGTCCCCTAACAGGACAATGTGGTGGACAAGGGCACTCAGACCCTTCTCCATCCCTGCTGGTTTGCCACAATGGCCTTGTCACGCAGGAGTAGGTCATAAAAGACAGGCACACACATGCTCTGCTGCCAATATTGATTAGCAAGGGCTGAACACGCTTGCAAAGCGAGGAAAACCAGGGTCACTGAAAGTCAGCGAGCTCAGCACCCTTTCTTGAGGGTGCCCAGTGCCTCTGCAGATCAGGCTCTCGGGTAGTCAGTACGTGAAGACATGAATAGTCCTTTCTCTCTGCCCATGCCGGAGACACTGGTGGCATTGTTAAAGCACAAGCATGACCGAGCCTAACGTGGCTGAAAATTTGGCAGCGCCGCGCTGGCCTTTTTGCTTCAGCATGATCAAATGGCAGCATTGCTCACCGAGTGTGCAGGGCATGAAAGGATTAGCCGCCCTCCCCCACCAAGCAGGTGAGCAGAAACCCTTTCCAATTCACTACATGTCAGTTTACAAGTAAAACATAAGGTATAAATGCAGCTATTGTTAAGGTGAAGCAGCCATGCTGGCTGGAGAGTTAGATTAGCAATTTGCCCTTTGTAAAAGGATTAGCAGAGCCCTATTGTTTCAGTGTTTATTTATCAATTTGCATTTTTAAAAGGGGGCATATCTGACAAGGGCCCACGTTCTCCATGTACCCTGGGCCACACAGTTTTCTTCCAACTCCCCATTGCCAGAACCTACCAGAGCATTTTATGGACCAGAAATTGAGGAGAAACCAAATCTTGGGCACTGCTAGTGCTCATACAACATTTTGTTGGGCTTGCCGGCATTTGTGAGTCTTTCGGCTGAGAGCAACTGCTGGGTTGCTGCTAACCACCAGAACTGGTTTCTCACTTATCCCCAGAGAGCTGAGCTGAATGCACAGATATTTACAGCCCGTTCACCGTAGTTTCTAAGCACATGGGCTGCAGCACCCAGTCTGTGGCAGGTTGCTCCCTTACATGGATCACAGGCACCAAAGCAATGAAGCCTTAGGATGAAGCATCTCCATAATTAGCACCCGTTCCACACTTGCAGTCTTCAAAGCCCCTCAAATAATTCATACAGCTTTCACCAGGCTCACAAAAGCTTAGGTTGTGTTGGGCGCTTACACGGTCTTTGGGAGCCTTGTAAAAGAGTATTTATTGTTGCCACGACTAGTTCACTCTCCACACGCCGCAGGGACTCCTCACCGGAGTTCAAGTTGAGGGAAGAGGTTTCACATAGAGCTGTTCGCAGTATAGGAGAGGGGGAGCGCCACTCGCCCCAGCAAACTCCGCCAGGAGTCCAGGCTGGCCATTTGGCAGACAACAGCTGCTTGCTCGGATTAGGTAAAAATTCCTTCATTAGAGGGAATGGGGATGTTTTGGAAGGTAAGCGGGAGAGCAGATTTTTTAATTAAAGTGACACCAATGCATTTGTGCTCTGGTGCAGCCACACATCACGCTTTTTCATAAGACAGTGATTTAGGAAGCTATTCTTTTAAACCATAAAAACACTTTAGAAGACGAACAAGCATCCAGCTGTGCTAAATTACCTTCCTACTCCCCCAGGACCCCGCAGCAAACTATAGCATGTATTTTACAGGCATATGATTTATTTACATGGAGTAATATACAGGTATTGGTTTTGACCTGTAAAACCCCTCTATGGCCGGGGGCCTATGCGTCCAAAAGCCTTCTCCCAGCCCAGGCTCCACCGCCACAGCTGTGCTGGAGCAGGACCTCCATTCACGAGAGGGGGAGAAGCAACTGCAGGGTGTTCTCTGGCTTTTTGTAACTCCCTCCGCCCACCCATTTCTTTTTCCCAAACAATTCTAGTTTGTTGATCATCAGGCATCTCGCACAGGCAATTAATTTTTCCTGGTCATGGGGGGAATGAGGAGGCTCTGGTGGGACACGCTGTAAAGATCTTAAAATATGTTCTGTGCTGCTGGCTTATTGCAGATACTTTGATTCATGGTCGAAAAGGGAGGCCATGAGTGGTCTTGACTAAGGACATGAATTTAGGAGTCATCAAGGAGCACATAAGGCAAGCAATAGGCATTCTGCTCTGAGGATGGTGCACAAATATTTAATAAAAAAAACCCACACAAAAGGAAGGGAGAGTGGTGTTTCAAATGCAAGGGACAGATCCTGTCCCACAGAGCTTACAATTTACATTTAGATTAGCACAAGTAGCAGTAACATTGCAGGGAAGGTGAATAAGGGTTACAACAACAAAACTTTGTGGCTGGCCTGCACTGTAATTTCCCTAATTAGAAAAAATGAAGTGTTTCCAGTTAATAAATCAGTGCTATTGACATTTCCATAAGTTTGAGGGAGGTACACAAATGCCTGTGGGATAAACACTTTGATTGGATTTAGCCAGTATACTCTGTAGAGTAATGGTTTTCAATCAACAGTCCTTGAGGTCTGCTTTAAAGATACGTGAAAGGTATCTTAAGAAGAAACAAGCCTATTCCCTAAACTTACATTCACTGTATATCCCTGAATATTTCTGGTGGGCAGGAAAGAACAAATCATGTAATATTGTAAGCAATTGCTCTAGAATGACAGACGGGGAGAAGATTTTTTTCCTCTTCTTTCTCAACTGAGAAAATCAATTACCACATCTTCATAGACAAGGGCTGGCAACCTCCCAGCTCTCTATAGGAGCTTGACAAACAAGGCTGACCATTGGTGAGCCTTCAAGTGCCTGTAAACACTAACCTACATATGGATGCTGCAAACTAGCAAGCAAGTCTTCTCAACAGATCTGCAGAGGCCTCAGTCACCTTTTAGACTGGACCAGCATGGCTGTTACCAATAAATATCTAATCATACCTCAACACAGCAACAGCCCACACACATTCATCTATCACCAGTGCCAGGCTACAAGACAACACACCACAGCAAAGCAATGGCACCACCAGCACCACCACCGTGCTTTTATCAGTGTTGTACACACCTCCCTTCACGAGGCAGCGGCATGCTCTGGGAAGGCGGTGGTGTTGGCACATGCAATTATTCACAGCTCTTCCCCTAACAGGGCCCCTCATCCTTCTGGTTTGCCAAGGTTCCCCGCTCAACATGTGAGGGGAGAAGTGATTGCAACCCTCCGATACCTTTTGGCACTCCTCCAAAGGATGGCAATAGCAGCCTAAGATACCTTTGTGAAGACAACCACCAATGCCAAGAACTGCACTGTAGTTTCCATTCAGCTCAATGTTCAAGGTTTGATACTGTTTGATACTGAACAACCACCAGGCATGGCTAAAATGAAAGCTGTGTGAACACGACTGAATATATTGCCTGATCCGAAGAATAGAAGGAAAAAGTCAATTACTCAGCACTGAGAATGCCTTCCCATTCCACTAGCTTAGAAACAGACCAGGCATCTCTTTGTATTGTTTATATTTAAGCCAGTTTATTTTTCTATACTAGATTATCATGACATTTTTCAGCCTAATCAATACTCTGCTCTCATAACTTCCTGGATTTATGTGAAGAAATAGAAATCAATACACATTCAAATCCAGATGAGCTTTTAGATGGCAACCACATTCTGGCAATTCAGCAGAATCTGTGTAAGCACATGTGTCTGGGAATGGGACTTCTGCATAGAAACTGGAAACTGCTTCCATTGCCATACTTCAGATTCCCTTTCCATACCCTGCCAAAACTGCTCACTGAGTGAATGAGGCTTCCCGAACTCAGCAATTGACTGGAATCAAGACACTTTCTATTTTAACTCCAAAAATACCAAGATGCAAATCAATTACGGTTTTAGAATGCCCACAGTTGACTGCTTTAAGAAAAAAAAGGTTGAGAACTACTTCTTGTTTGTTTAGTTTTAATGCAAGCAGAGGGAAGAGATACTGTTAGAAGAAACAAAAAAAGTCACAGAAAAGATTATAGAAAATTTTAAATATTAATAAAGCTTTCTTAGAGATATCCAAATCAGAAGATGGAGTAGTCCAAGTATGTTTCCTTCAGAAAAGCAGGCACATAGATGGCACTGCTGTGTACAGTCTTCAACAAAACCTACATTTCGTGATTTGTTTGCACAATACATTAGTAAAGTGGACTCTTAATCTCCTCCTTCTGGAGCCCACAGATGTTCTGCAGTGATAATAAAGAACAGAACATAGAAAGCACAGTGTTGGGTTCATGAAGCACCAAGGTGCAAGACCCAAGGGACACACTGGACTCCACTCAGTTATATTCCAGTGATCCTATCAGGACAAGATAGCAATTCTGCTTCAAAAAATACTGTACTACTGGATGACCAGGGAGTATTTAACGGTCAAGGCTAAATGGACACCAGTGCACCAGGTAAAATAGCTTCATCTCAGGCAAATATTCGAGAGAGTACCGTGACTACTGTTTAAAGGCAAACAGATAGAGTGAATTGATAAGGCAGGGGTCAACAATTGGTTTTGATATAAAAACATTTCACAAAAAGCAGACCAGATCATGCTACAGTAACTTTTATTGCAGAGACCAGTAGGCCAGCACAGCTATTCATAAGTATTATATACACACACAAGTGCCTCATGCTTAGGCCAGCCAGCATAGAGCTAAAATGGAAGCATATAACAAATGAGTGTTAATAAGCAAACAATCATTAGAAGTGTTAACAAGCGATGGTGGAGAGGCTCTGTTTTTCATTTTATTACTGATCTCTAGTAAGTGTTATTATCCTCATAGAATAACATTTTATTATGAAATGCACATGCACAGCATTAAAGCCTTTGATAGTCCAACGCTTGCCAACAGCAGCAAAATTGTAAACAAAGTGAAAGAATCATTTCTGAAATGCCGACAGCCATCAGTATTCTCAAAGTTCATAGGATGCAGAGAGGGCCAATATGCTGCAGTGTAAATAACAGGAATTTATTATGACCTGGGGATCTAAGGAATCAATTGAATACTCAGTTTCTTCGCATTTTTTAAAAAAGTCTAAACATACATGCTTAATCTCAATTGATTAGTGCCTGACCTAGGGTCTTGAGTCTGTTAGATATTTTCAATTCTTTGTAGCCAATTGATTCCTTCAACATTTCCCTCTTTCATAATACAGCAAACAGCTGCAACTAATAATTTTTCATTATGGTTTTGTGTATCTGTTTTGTTTTACAACAATTTTTACTTAAACAACAAAAATGCAACCGAGCAACTTCTGCTTACTGTAGAAATGAGATTCTTCTGAAGATTGGCAGAATTGGACAGGGTATCAGATACAATTAGAACAACGTGTTTATTTTAAACTATAGCTAGGAAAAGGACATGGGTTGAGAAAAAAGCCACTTGGAAATGAAGGCACTTACAAGACAAGACAATAATGTAATCTTTGCCTGCTTTCTATTACTGTTCATCATAACCTCAAAACTATTGATACATTTTATATGACTACCTATTTATTGCAATCATTTCTTCAGCTTTGACATACAATCCAAACAATAAGTCAATGGGGTTTACATTTCTGTGTTGCAAATATGCAGTCTCCATCTATCAGGAAAAATGGCAATGGGAGCTCAATCTACAACGTCCCATATCATAACTGAGTAGCACCAAGCCCCTCCTGAGCTACCTTCAGCAACAACACAACACAGCAGATAAAGTGCATGCAAGTCACTTTACTGCCATGTGTAAGCTAAACTTAAGAAAGTTTACTGAATTATTAAGCAAGCAATTATGATAACATGAGATATTAAATACAGAGAGGGTTGTGTCAACCCAGCTATGAATTTTGGTTGGGTTTGTTTTTTTTTTAATTCTTCCCCACAGAAATATTAGAAATACTAAAGCAAGCATGACACCTTCCCTTCTTACACACGTCTCTTCTGAAGATAGCTAAAAATCAGTGAAGGAAGAAAAAAACCACAACATAATACAGTGAAGTCCTACTGGGGAATAGGGTTTTAATGAACACACAAAGCAACTAGGTGACATCTTTATCAGCCCTCATAAACCTTGATTGAATACACAGCGATAAGGCCTGTTTAAACTGTCATCCTCATGATAACACAGGCAGAGACAACGCGGGCCTTAGCAACGACCTGTGTAAGAGAGGCCCTTCCAAAAGTGCAGGCACCGTTAGGTAATGTATATCATGTAAACAGTTCAAAGCTTGCGCGGCTGGTTTGTTTGTGCAACAGTGGGAGGTGGAGGGCTGGCCGAGAGGATATATGCACATCTTCCCCCAGCATCGGCTTGAAAGGGCATTTGCTTCAGAGCTAGTCTGGTTTTGGGGATGGCGAGCTGTCTGGGGAAGATGGGCGCTTCAAGTCAGGGTGACCTTTAGCACTTAGATCTGCAAACACCAAGAATTTCATATAAGTGGTTTTAAAGGATTTAAAGAAAGCCTGCTCTGGGTTTTTTCCTTTTTTTTTTTTTTTTAAAAAAAAAAAACCAAACATCATCATCCATGAGGTGCATAACATTCAGCACTAGAGAGCAAGTGGGCATTTGGGGCCAGCATGACTATGGAAGTCACCAGTGCCACGATTTCTTATACCAGAGGATCTGGTCCTGACCACCTGTGATACTTATTTTAAAAAAATTTAAGCATTTCAAACCCTTTTTAAGCATCTCCAATAGACATCTTGGCAACTGCACAGTTAGTAAGCAAGGATTTAATTTATCTATTTTTCTGTATTTTTAGCTTAAAAAAAAAGAACAAAACTTACACTTGAACTTTTATTCTTTCTCCCCAAAACTGTTCTTCCCTCACTCCAATGCTTGCAGTGACACCCACTGGCTATGGCAGGTCGAGTTTCAGAGTCATTACTGAAATGCTTCAGTGCACTGACATCAGAGAGAAACTCAGAAAAACATCACCGCCAAAAAGTTGGCATTTTGTCAGCTCGCTTAGTATTGTAACTCAGTACCTGTATTCAATACAGCTTTCTTTCATTAATAGCTTTAATAAGTAAATAATGATCAACAGTTACTTGTTAAGTACAATAAAATATACATTTGTATATAATTACTAGTTAATTAAGAATTCCCACTGCTTGGACAGTGGAAGGTGTTAGTTCATTTTATGCATACTTGGTCTTTGGCAAGACTGAAGTAGCACTAGTACTAGGTTTTAGTTTTCCATCAGGAAAACACTGAACTGAGCTGGTACACCACTGCATGCCTGGCTGGCAGGTGAGGCATTTTAGCTACTCAGGAACTCATTTATGCTTTTATAGGCTTCTTTGCATACACCTGATTTCTTCCAGTACCCCCAAATAGTATTTTTTCCTCATTTCACACATAGTAAAGAGGGGACACACAGAACTAAGATTTGAGTAAAGACTCACAGGAAACCCACAGAAACCAAATCTAACAAATCCCAGTCTAATGGCCTTAATTAGAAGACTACTTGTTTCTTCAACTTTATTAGAGCAATTTCTCTATAACACATGTAGGTTCTTAATGTGTAACAAAATTATTCAAGTTTAAGCTGGAACACAAACAAATATCTCCTGTTACACAAAGTGTTCACAAACAGAAAATGCTAGGGTTTGATTTAACTACAACCTGATGGCTTGGAAAGGATCAAGGGAAACTTCAGAAATACTTGGAATAAAAAATTAGAGAAGAAAAGAGAACTACTTTTTGCTTGCTCTGTGGCATCAGCCAAGATCAAATGGCTCCTGGCTGTGAGCATGCAAGGTGTGTTTGCTGACTTACTCAGACTAAAATCATTTTATTCAGCTTGATGTTATTTTCCGTATTTATGGCCACTAACACTCTCTCCAGAGGAGGGTCAGAAGCAGAACTACTATATTCATGGAAAACACATTTATACAGGACTTCCCACAGAGCTGAAAAAAAAGAAACGTTATCCAATGCCTTCCCAGCCAAACTTCCTCCTGAGGTGAAAAATCCTTCCCTTTGATAAGAACGCTGTGTCAGACCACATTTCTGTCCCTGACAAAAGAACTGCTCTCCCTTGGCTTGCTCCAGTTTTGGCAGCTGTGCTCAGCAGAACCACAATGCTCTTCCCAGATAGTTACCACACTTAACAGAACCACCAGCTTATCTTTGACCTGAACAATAAAATAAAAATGAACTATGCACAAGCAAGCAGTTACGGTGGGTAACACTACCCACCTCAGCTCTGAGGCAGGCAGTTCTCCTCTGGATTAGAAATTCCATCAATAACCTAACACATAATTAAAGACCTCTCTCCCCTCCTGCTTCCCCCCCTTCCCCCCCCCCACCCCATTCAGACTCAGAGGTATCAACAGAGGTCTCCAATGCTGCATCTCCACAGTTCACAGCAAAATAAGCTAGGCTTATTAGCTTCCCTTCTTCCTTCAGATGTTCTTGCTGTATTAGGAGGAAATAAATTAATAAAGTTTTGGGAGAGACATTTTCACGTGACCATTGAAAGCTGCTGCCTTTTAGATACCCTTGTTTCTAATCCACTGACAACCAATCCAAGGACACACACAGCTGCTTAGCAGCCTTGTTCTAGAGTTTTGGAGCAAGTCTACCAAGCACCGTGTGGTGACCTATATCCAGGTTCCCTGTGGTACTACTGACCTCCTCTCAGGTTAGCTACCCTTCAAGAAAAGCCAGATGCATTAACTTACGAAGAATGTTATCATGGGTGCACTGCACTTCTGCTCTCGCTGCTAGTTATTACTGACAAGGTATTGTGCCATGAAGATGTCTTAAGCTATACATACCCTTCAAGCAACGGTGAAATGCTGCAGTTCACATAGCATTGCCCAAATTAGCATTTGTCCATGATAGGGAAGAGCTTAACCTAGGACGGGCCCTTATCTACCTTCCCCAGAAAAACCTGCAAGCCCCAGGCCACCTCTATTAATATTTCTATGTCCATTCAAGCTGGCTAGCATAATGGTTAAACACCTGTACCTGATAAAACAATCAGGCCTAATTTTGTAGGAAAGGACAGGCCAAATCCAAGAATTCCAGGCACAGCAGTGATGCCCCCATTGTTTTCCTATCAAAATTACATGCCATCTGAAAAAAGTAAGGCAGCCCTACATTTGATAATTGAAGATGGACAGAAAGAAAAAGACCAAACCAAATCACCATTAGAGAATCAAATCATTTCCTTGTCCTGGAAAATGAGAGGATAACACTAGCTCTCCTATAACCCTACAAGCACATCCTCACACCCTGTGGAAGGATGTTCTGGGGAGCGGTAGGGTGGTGGTGGGGAACAGATGGGAGAGACACATGGAATATATGTTTGATTTTAGCCAATCCAAACAGCAAGTAGCAATTACGGCAGCATTTTTGGCTAAATCAAGATTGGCAAAGGAAATAAAAACTAGGCACAGTTCCCATCCAGAAGAAGGGGGGGGTGGGGAGGGTGGGGGAGATATGTCCCTTGCTAAATCCTCCTATCCAGATGCTCTTTTTCTTTTCTGAAGACTATTTGACTACCTCCTCAAAGCTGACAAACTCCTGCAAAAGCAAAACTGTGAAATCAGCCAGTGACTTAACTTTTCCTGGAGTGCTCAACAATGGCTTGCCAAATCTTGGTGTCACCATTTGATTCAACATAGCAGATAAACCCTAAAATTAAATGTCTGGTATACCAATCTTGTTAATGAAGATATGCTTTTCATATCTAATTCATTTCTATGCTACTTGTCCTGAGCTGACATTGCTTCATGGGTAAGCAGTTGCCCAGAGGGCTTGGCCCACTCAACCCTACTTGGCTGCAACACTTTAAAAGTGTAAGTGGCCTCCAACTACTGCCTGCTGCAGGGCAAGCACCTCACACAGCTATTACTGAGCAGTTGAACTGCAGTAGCTTTTTTTTTTACACTACTGTCTGTTTGCAGGCACACACAGTTCACAGTAAATCCAAGTCAAGATCACTTACTCCTTCACATCCTTTTGTGTGTGTCATGGGAACAAAGTTCTATTAGGTAGAACAGCAGATCCATAACTTCTGCATCAGGGACTTGTAACTCCCACACTTCCCTTCTCCACACGTGGAATAGTTCCAGTTTAACTCCAGGACATATTACTCCAGGGAGAGTTGGTGTGGAGGGACCTATCCACAGTGGTGGGACATACAAGACAAAGGAGATGGCAGGGTTACAACAGGACTCAATGTATCCATGATACAAGCCCTCAGGAGAGGGAACAGAAGAATTTAAAACTCTTAAACTTCAAGAGACCACTCTGCTCACAGTCAAATTTGCCATCCGAGTTTCTCTCCTCACAAAATTCCTAAGAATTAGGCCTATGACTGCAGTTTAGTTTTAGGTTTGTCCATGTCCTTATTCTAACACACCTTTCTATCCCAGCTAGAAGGTGTGAAGTTCTAGACTCTATGCCCTCCATGCAAGCAGTGGGAGAATCGTTTCAGAGCACAAGTTACATGAAGACTCCCTCAGCCTTAAACAGTCAGAATGACCTGACCAAAACTCAAGAATAATATCAATTAGGTGCTTTAAGTGCCCTGTGCTATAGATCCAGCAAATACAGTCAAAACCCTTGGGCCTGATGCTTTGAATTGTAAGGCTATACTAGAAAAAGCTTAACTAAGTCCTTTGTGTTAGGAAAAGCAGCCTTGCCTACATAGATTTGAAGTAGCCTTTATTTTACAGGTCTCATCACAAAGAAGGAAGAAGAGAGGAAGAATGATAGCATTGTATTTCAAAGCCAACGAACTATATAACATGCCCGTTGGGAAATAAATGCTGTGTAACTACTATTTATTTTATATAGCTTTCATACAGAATATCGCAAGACACCTTATGATCATATAAACAGTAGGGATTAAGAAATCTTAGTAGGAAGAGTATTACTTGGAACATGGTTTCAGGTTTACTTTATTCAAAGAGACAGAACTGTTTCATACTTCTCTATGGAGGCAGCAAGAAGCCCAACAACGGAAACTTTCTCTTTGTAAACAACCCACGCTCTTGCAAGCAATCCTACCGAACTGAACAGACTTCCTCCATGCAACTTAAGTGGGCAAGATACACACAACCAGGAGACAGTGACTTTCATCCAGAGTTAGTTCCTCTGGCAAGTACCTTTTCATCAAAAACTGAAACCGAGAGATGGTAGCAATGGAAATTTCAGGCACCCTATGGAAAAAAACAACCAACCCACCCTGAAACATATACTTGTTCCTGGTTTTCCTCATATGGTCAAGAACAGTTGTAACTAGACCAAAAGAAGCACCTCTACCCTACCACTACCACCTAGGTGGTAGCCACAAGCTTTCTTATACTGCCAATATTGAGAAATAAGGGTTATTGATAAATAAATGTAAAATTTTGCTAAGACTGACTTCAGGAATTCCTCCTGTCGGTAAATGCAATTAGGAGTGGAGGCAGATAGAAGGATGGGGCCCCACTCTGCTTAAGCGAAGGCACTGTGTCAACTTCAGTGTAACGGAGATTAATTTTAATGAGTCAAGGAAAGCACTACATTGAGAAAGGACACATCAAGAAAGAAGGGACACACAGTTCTGCTATCAAAAAAACAGACATAGAAAGAACTGAAGGACTTGAGTAGTGAGGGACAGAAGCACTGAAGACATGAAAACCGTAACAGATGCGAAGCAGAGAATGACAAGAGTTGCAAACATGAAGGTAAGGAAGGTCCCTTGTTAATTCAACAAGCGTAAGAATGAACCTGTGCCATCCTGAATGACACTGACCATACTTAGATTCCTATTTTGTGAACTATGACTTTGGTACAAGTTTTGGAAATTTTTGTCTAGGGAATAACTGTCTGCTCTGTTCAGCCTCTTGGTAGAAAGATAATGAGTTAATTCAAACATCTGTCTCCAGGTAACTTGCATACTCAGGGAAGCCTTGAGAAGCTGGACATTCCTTCCACTGAGCACACTGATAGGGTTCAAAGCATATTTAACCATAAGCTGCGTTACTATAGGGTGGAAAATATTAATCAGTTCTAGCCAGCTAGGGAGACTGTGGTTATCATTAAGAATATGTGGGACACTCATACAAGAATTCTTTTCCCCTGCCCACTGGACAAGCTCTCTCAGAGTTTATCTGCTCCAACTGCATGCTTTTGAAAAATGCTAGACTAAATGAATACTTTCAACTAGAGCTAAAGGTAAACACTCCACTGGAACTTTGCCCTCATCAATAGTAGCAATGTCCATGTCACATGAGAGTCAGAGGATAGAATATGGTGCTTACTGAAGTCAGCAAATAAGCTAATTATACTTAGCCTGCTTGAAGAAGGGGGACAAGGGAAGTCTGGTCCACCCACATATTAATGCAATCATCGTTATCCTTATCCCTTGTTTGCTTTGTGCTTGTATTACAAAAAAACTTGTGGCAAATGGAGGGTGCTACTGACCCCTTGTGGAAGAAATACTCGTACATTTTAGGATGCACAAGCATCCCTGGGGAAATCAGCTCAGATTTAAGTTTGTCTACTTACCTCTCTCAGATTTATTTTTAAGGAAAATTCAGTGAAATGGTGTTACACTGTTGCAAGGGGTCAGTATAGTCTCACAAGGGTATTTTCCTGATTTGAGGCAATTTTGCAGAAACTAAGTTTTGTATTCACTTCTTTAAGGCAGTCAAGTAAGCCCCAACAAACCCTAACTGTCAGAAATAGGTTTTGCACTAGATTTCCTATAACTTGAAGTCTTGCATTGTTAGAGAATAAAACTTATATGTTACCAGCTGGCACAGTTCTTGATTTCTAATGTAATTTAAACTATTGCAATCCATCATAGCATCACTCTCTAAAGACTGCTTTTAAATAATAAAACCTTCGTAACTCCTGGAGAGCTTGGACATACTACTGTCATTACAGCAAAGGGAGCAATGTATTTAAATCCCTAAAGTATTTTTCAGCCAAAACCTTTTCATAAGCATCAAGAACCGTTGATAGGCTTCATTCTTTAAAGTAAAAGCTTTCTAATGCATGCCATTTTGTTGACTTGAACAGGGCTGCACAAAGCACAAGATCTTCAATGATACTGTTTCTGACTAACTGAAACTACCTTTCCATATTGTGGAAAACCCAAGTCTGAAAAGGAAGGCTATCACTTTTTATTCAAATACTGCTGCTAATTTTTCTTCCCTAAATAAAACAGAATACACCAATGAAGAACCACCCTCTGCATTTAACTTACGTCAAATCCAAGGGAATGTCCATGGAGTTTCATCATCCTTGTCGCAAACAGATGGCTGCATATTGGATAAGCTAGAATTAGTTAGAACAGCAAAGCGCATTACACATTATACAGTACCTATATTATAAAGTATTATATTAATTATATTGTACAGTAGGAAGCAGCCTTCTCAAAATCTAAAAACACCAATATCAAACAGAAACAAAGACAGCAGCTTCCATTGTGAGCAACATTAGGGGCTGAAACCCTAGAGACCACAGAAACCAAGTCTTAAACCTATGCCAACACTCTTCTCCATACTTGTTCATTGAAAGTGATGGGAAGTATGGGAGTGCCTTGTAAGTCCCAAAGCAAAGAACAAGTGGCTATTTTAAACGTATTTTCACAATTTGCATCAATTGTTTTCAAATAAAAAGTTAAAAAAGAAAGATATTTGAAAATATGCTTTCATATAGACCTGTCATTTAAACCAAAGTTGAAGAAATCTTGAAAAATGAAAAGAAACTGAGAAAGAGAGCAACAAACTTTTTATTCTGTCAATTCATTTTTCACCTGTACACTATGATAAATTAAAACACTAAGCCATTAAAGTCTGGTTGTTTTTGTTGCCTTGCATTACACATTTTTTTTTTAATGTATCCATTAAATTGAATCCTAAAACTATAACTATGATGCAGCAACTGTTGTCTCAGAAAATGGGAGTTACTGTATCTGGCAGGAGATTTTTACATTACCACATTCACATAGCCAGATCTGTAAAGGCCACTGAATTATAAGTAAACCCAGAGTCTATCATAAACTTAATACTTTAATGAGTATTATGAACAGCATATTTACAGAAAAAAATTGCACATATGGCATCGATAAAAAATGTTTTAAATCAATCTTTCTGTTGTTACAACATAATCTACCCTTCATACTTCTACTGTGCTGCTTAAACAATACTTGAGTATCTGGGAGATTCAAAGGCACGTAGCATTTCTGATGTTGCTACAAACTCACTCTTCAGGGATACATTATAAAGAACCAGAATTTTTTGAAGTTTGGATTGCAAACTTTCTCAATAAATAAAGTCTGGTGTGCTTTTAAACATTACAAGTCAAAAACTAACAGTTACCAAACATTTGTTCAGGTATACAATTTTCTAATTCTGTGGTGACATCTAACATCATTACAACTAAGAAGGAGGAAGTCAAATGAGCCGCCACTCCCTTCCCAATGATGTGTGCACAAAAATCAGTATTAATTCAGTCCAATTACACTTTTAAATCAAAGCTTTTGAAAAAGTCAGTATACATCTTATATAATAAGTTTTATTAACCATACAGTACATTAGCATTTCCTTTGAAAAGCTTAGACTTTGCTAAGCAGTTTTAATGAAAGCAATTACATAATGCTATCTGTATAGAGAAATCCACTACATTCACACAGACAACCTTAAATTTCTCCAATAAACAGCCATGTCAAAAATCTACAATTTACTGAAAATACAAAGTTGGTTTTAACAAAAGCTAAGACGTTCCTGTGGTTCAGTGAAACCTATTTTCTAATATGAATAGTTTGCATTCATAAAGACATTAAGCTTGGGACAAAGAAAGTATTTCCTAGAAGCTCAAAATGAGACTAAATTTTTTGTAACTATGAAATAGCATGCAAACATACAGATTTGTTGCCCATTATTTCTCTCTCTCTCTTATAAAGGACTTACTGGGCCCAGAGTAAAGCAGGTATTTTTACAGGTTTGTTTATACAATGACCTCTCCCCTCACACTAAAAATGTCACATACAGAACATTTTATCAGCTGCCTTTGCCACAAATGCTGCTTCTGTACATTTGAACACTATGCCCTTCAGACCCCCATGACTGATGCAACAATCAAACAACTTTCAGAAAGCTTAACAATACCTAAATTTGCCAAATTTCCTTTACAGAAAGTATATACAAGTTTATAAATCCATGGCAGGGGTATTACAATTATATTAACACCAACTCATCAACTGGATTCAAAAGATACTTGCATTCTGTAAGGACTCTATGGCTGCTGCCCATCAATAGTTCTATCAAGGCACTGTACAGTCATTAAATCTCTAATATTCTCCAAGATGTGCTGAAGAATATTGTGAATGTGTTTAAGTTGTTAAAAAGCCCTGAGTCAGAACTTTCGTATTTACCACAGGCTTAGCTATAAAAATGGCACATACTAGAAATTCTGCAGATAACAGTTTTGCTTTGTCAACACAAACAAGTTATGAAATGCATAAAGAGACAATAGTACGAATTCCAGCAACTTATGCAAGAATGATATACATTGTACATGGTAGCAAATCACACACTTCTATTGTATGTAATTTATACAGTCAGTAAAAAAACCCCTTTGCAATGTATTCAGACATCAAAACTGATGAAGCAAAACTAAAACTGATGTGTTCCCCATCCCTTCCCAAAGACAAAGAACAACTAGAGAAGAATTCAGTACTTTGACAGAAAGGAGGTAGCACTGCTAAAAGTTAGGCTGTAGTGTTGTTGGGGTTTTTTAAATGAAAATTGACCCATGCAGCACAAAGAACAAGATAGGCTCTTCGGTTCACCAGCTTCTACTGGAAGAGTAAAATTAAGTTTCTAACATTTAATTCTGTAGAGGAAGCCTAGATGACTAGCTCAAAACAGCTTCTTCAAACAACTCAGCGTTTACACAAACTGCAATTAATACTGCTAAAAATAATTAGGCATACATAAAACTATCTCTAGAAAATATCTACACAGTAAGTACTTAGATTATTTTTAAAAGACCATTTCACGTCTTTAAAATAAGCTAAAACACTGATTGTAAGACTATACTAACAAGGCACAAGTACTTGTGCAAATCTGCTATATCCTCACCCAGTCCAACTTAAGAACACCAACTCTTAATCAAACTTTCACATTTACAAAGTAACTTGTTTATTCCCTTGCCAGTGTAATTTTTAGTATCCACTCCAGCAAAAAGGGATTCCTCCAAACCCCAACATACAAGTACACAGTATTTCAACAAATGGGAAGTAGGTAATAATAGCCCAAATTTTGAGAAGTGCCATATGAGCTTGGGATATAGTAAGTGATAGACAGTAGGTTTGGGTAAAAAAAGTCAAACATAGTTATACAGAAGTTAACAAGCTGCAACTATTTAGCATATTCTGTTAGCCTCCTAAATTGTCTTTATACTTTAAATCACTGTGTATTGATGTGACCATTTATGTATTTTACTAAATGGAAAAAAAAGAAAAATATTTTACTTAAACATCTGAGCATACCTCACACCTGAACAATATGTATTATTAGGTGCCTTCTTGATTGTTTCAAGAAACAAGCACAGCTACTTCGTTAAATTTAATTTCAAAACTGCTATTAAATACTGGGAGATAATCATAATAAACAAAGCTTGCAACTCTTACATTTTATGATTTTATACTATATTAAAGGCTTTACTGATGTATCCCTCATTTTCACTTTACTCCCTAATAATAGTGACAATAAGGAGATTTGCACTTCGATCTTTTGCTGAAGACAGAAGCACAATGACTTATCCTCAACTCTCCTACTTGCCATGATACCCTTTGGCTTCCAAATGAGCTTCTGGTTTTCATCCTTCGATTATTTAAGTGTTATCCAATTAAACACTTGCACTCTGTGCAGGTTGCACAGATGATACCAGACTAAATTGAGTGAATGAACTTACTGACTTCCTGAACACTAGCTCACCTTCTACATCAGAAACCAAAGATAGTGCGTGAATCTAATTATCTATTTCCATAAATGATACTGGATTTGCAAACATTTTTCCTCATTAAGTTTTGTGAAAGGGAAGCACTATGTAGCTTTCCCAATACAAGATACAGCTCTTTCACCTGTTAACAAGAGGCCTATATTAATAATTCAAGCACATTGGTTAGCTTACCTAGTTTTTCTAATTCAGCTGTTTCTTGTGGCACCATAATAGCATCAAGTTGACATACTTTAATTTCAACTGACACACAACATTGCTGAATGAGTCCGTTCACAAACTTGTATGCAGTCACATATATCTGGTGTGACTACAGTATAGAGGACTACAGCTGCTCTTACAGTGATACTTTCAAGCAATTGTCTCTGTTTCCACAGGACTATGATGGCATCCAAGTATTAAGAGTGTTACAAAGTAACTTACAGCTTCTCTGTTGAAAAGTACAAGCCTAACAGAGCACTTAGCTAAGTATAGCTTAGATAGGTATCTATGCTATGTGCCTCCTGCTGACTAGGAGTATTTAACATTCAACTCCAGTTTCCCACCCAGGATGCTTTAGATCAGTTCTTACTCAGCTGAATTATTCAATTGAGGCTAAGTTGGAATACTTTCAAGTAATTCTGGCTTGTTCCAGTGAAAAGGAATTAGGAAAATGCCAACTGCTATACTGAGGTTTCAGTTTTGAGCTACATTATCAAGAAGAAACCCACCCTGTCTTTGTGCTGACAACAGTTTACAAAGGTCTCCTTGAACAATAAATAGGACATAATATTCAAAATATGTTTACCAGAGCCAGAGGAAACCAAGGTGCAGATCTGATGCATTACAGGCTAAAACTCAGAATGGATTGTCAAATGGCACATCCTATTATAAAATTATTTTTAGAGGAAGACTGCCAGGGAACTGAAGCCTACTACAGAAAGTTCAGCTGTCAAACATGCTACCAAAAAAAAAAAAAAAATCAGACCTAGCGACATGTGTATTGGCCAAATGAAAATTGCAGTGAACACTCAGGTGCACTCGGAGCTTAAGTGGAAATAGTAAAATGCTGAACTGAACAAAGCCTTATACCAAAAACTTTCCAAAGCACCTTGAAATTCTGGTATTTTATAATCGGGACCCAAGACGCAAGAAAAGGCAGGGCTATTTCATTTGGCCAAGACGACAGATACACAGATTATCTGAGAACAGATGACTACTAGTATACAAAATAAAACAGACTACTATATTGACTCCAGGCTGAGATTGTATCCAATGAAAAATTACTGAAAAGAATGATGAACAGTTGCAATTCTGGATCAGGATGAAAGATGGCTATAGAAAGGCTGTGTATTACATGTTGTTGCTATGCTAAAAGCCACTCTACGTGCATTTTTCCAATATATCGCTGTAGTTGTTTCCTGGAAAACTCTGTTCAGTGTTAAACCTTACTGGTTAAAAGTTCACCTATCTTTACAGTTTACTAGTAACATTCTTCTGAGACTTTTGCCAATGTTGGCACAATTCAGGCATAACAACATAAGCTTCAAAAGACTGAGATCGATTTACCAGAAGAGATCACAATTTTATGCTCTTATCCTTACTGGGATCTTCACCTGAACTATCCATTTTTCCACATTTTTGACATACGCAATGAGAATCAAATAAGAAATTAATCTTAGCTGCAAGTAAGGCACCTAAGTCACTCCAGCATGGATTCCTTTATTGTTCTGCAAGAGCACATCCAAATGAAGTCTGCACAATGGCAAAGGGTTACATAAACTACGCACTCGGAAAACTGCCGAATCGCTTAGGAGTAAGCACACATTCCTTTTAGCTACAAGAGATCCTTAAATCAGCATACTTTCTTCCATACAAAAAGATGGAAGGATGTACTTGTTATCAAAATGTTAATAGTTTGCAGTTCCTGACAGTAGCATTTTCAGGGTCAGGAACCCCTCTTTGTCACATCAGTGACAGCTAACTCCTTCAGCCAACTTCAACTCACCTAGGTTTGGCTCACAAAATTCACTGCTCTGTCAGCTATATCTTCATTTGCAGTATTACCCTATAGTGTTCACAGATAAGTTCTGGTGTTAACACTCAACTTAGATGAATAAGCAATACTAAATCTTCTCTTTTGCTGTCGATGCTGTTTGCCTGGAGACAATAAAACTAATTTAAGACAGGAAATCTTGCAAAATCTCTAGTTTTTCCTAATTCATAGAATTTTTAAATGGCCCCCCACATATATGTGTTCCTCTACAACTGATCAAATTCACTCATCTGAAATGGATAACTGACCCATTGCTCGAATGTTTTCCTTTCCAGACAAGTTAAAAGCAATTCCATACAAAAGTATGTGGCTAGCAGAATTACGAAGTTCACTATTTAAGTTAGCTTGAACCTGCTAGACTAAAGTGCAGTTTTGGGAACATAATGTTTCTAAACTAGATTTTTCTTTTGACTGTTTCCTTCCCAACCCATTCTCAGCAACAAAGGGCGTGATAAAGTTAGAATTACCTTAATATCATGTTTTGAGGCCTGATCTTATGGGAGTAGTATATTTATTACTACTGTGTGTACACTTTGTATTGATTTTGCATTATTGTATATTTCAAGACAGAAATTATCATGAATCATAACTGTCACAGGAAATGTCAACATTCTCCAGAAAAGCGTAAAATAAAAAATTCCTAAATATTTATATTTGATATTAACTGACAACATTAAAAAAACCCCTTTCATCACTTGACAACTGATACATACATTAAAAAACATGAATGAAACCAAAATAAAGAGTGTCCCTTTAAACCTTAAGGGGAAGACGACGACAAAGAAAATGAAAAAAGACTGCTTTAAATTAGCTTCAGGCTTAGATGTTTAAGAGTAAAGCTAAAAGCTGACGGTTCAAATACTGTTCTCTTATTTGGTGTGTTCACAGTCTTCAAACAATTGCCATGTAATGAACCTGTGCTACAGTATTAGAAATGTTTTCATTAGAACCCTTTACTGCCTTTCAAACTTAGGGAGATTTAAATCATCAAAATGTCCTTACTATTTCATAAGCTAATAAAAGACACTGGTTCCACTACTTAATACAAAAGGATCCTTCGTTCAATTGCCTTGCGGCATATAGGGCATTCACTCATTCGGTCTCCACAAAGTTGACACGTTCCATGGCCACAGAGAAAGATCATATTCTTCAGACGGTCCAAACAGACAGGACACATAGTCTGTAAAAGATTTTGACAGGTTACATAGTCAATGGCAGTAGTGATAGAGTATTGAATACGCAATATAGAAATAATTGAAATGTAACAATAAACACGCCATCTTAAGCATAGCAGATCATTGCCATAGCATAACCCAGCCACTAACCTGAAAACTAAATATATTTTTTTTAAAATCACATTTTGACTTCACATTGACTTAAAATATTTAGGCTTTTCCTACCACATCATGACACAAAAACTATGTAGCTTTTTTCCAAATATGATGCCTTTAAGTAAGACAATCCAGTAGTAGGTTGACATCACATTTTCAATATCATTACCCAACTTTGCAAAATTAAGACATTCTTCAGCAATGTTCCCCTTTATGTCATGTAATCTTCCAGGGAACAAACAACACAAACAGCTTTATGTGTGCAATGCTTGGGTAATGATTTACCAATTTCTTCTCAGGCTACCTAGCCATTCATATACTTACCTTTAAGCACCAAGCACTGAATACATGCAGAAATAATAAAAATGCTGCATAATCAATGTTATATGTAAAGATTCAATACTGGTAATTCCAGTCTTTGTTCTTTTAAGTTATCTAGATTTTCAACCAAAAGAACACCTCAAGTTTCATATGAAGAACAATTTAATAAATCTGTGACCTTCAGTCATAACAGTAGCACAGCAAACTTTTAAAATCAGTTTTAATTGCTGAACATTAAAGTGACAGCCAATGCCCAAAAAAGATCTCCTGAAGTTCTTCAACAGCAAAGTTCATTTTGTACCAAGCCACTATGGAACAATGTCCTTCACCTTTTGCCACATGCAGAAATTGAACTTTTGGTAAGGCATGTTCCTTCACCATAAGCATACTGCAGCCATATTAGGATTTCATTTATAACAGTTTATCAAAGGTTAGTAAATGAATATATGTTATAACAGATGATAATTGTTAAGACCATTCTATAGTCCAACAAATCAAATCTAAGATGTCCTCAGATCTGAGACAGACTACTTATATCAAACAAAAATGTTGATCTCGTATAATATGAAATACTGACAGGGCTCATATTTCAAATGCAAATTCATTTTATCACCACCTTGCACCTGTGACTTGTTTCCATACTCATCATTGGGGGTTTACTTCAGTTTGCTCATCTCATGGGAGAGAAAATCCATATCAGGAACCCTATTCAGTATAACCTTAAAGCATACTTTCTATGGAATCAATAGGTAGATAGCTTAGTTGAAGACCAAAAAAATTCACCATCAGTTTGCTTATACAGAGTTTAAATTGGCATGGGATCTGGCCAAATGCCTATTTTAATCTCCAGGATACCAGTATAATGGGCTAGCAGAAATGTAAAACTTCCAGATAAAACCTGACGTCAATTTATGTTTAAAAAAACCCGTTCACTGTTACCAAAAATGCTGTGCTCCAGCTTTGTCAGAATTTCCACAGTACTATAACAAAATATTCTCGAACTAAAAATTTGCCAAAGTCCAACTGTCTATCAGTCAGTCCTACTGATTTTTCCATTTACACCAAGTCATCACCTTCACATCCCAATGGGACAATTAGAGCATTCTTCCTCCAGTAACCAACAAACTTCAAGTATCAACTATTTCCAACGAATATATAGCTGTCCTGTGACAAGTGTCTATAACCTGATAGTATTGACATGATGTCCTTGGACAAAGGACTGACAAAGCAAACCCGAATCTTATCTTTGGAGGAAAAAAATTGTAGCCTTTATTCTGTGTTTTTAGCTTAATAACTTGCTTTTGTGCCTAAACATAATGTCAGAATTACTGAAGTTACAATTACAAGGGTCTGTTTCCCTCCAAATGCCACACCATCGTTTGAAAATTAAAACATCCATCAAGGGACTCAGAAATAATAAAAAAAAAAAAAATCTGTTCAAACACCATTACTTTTGATTATTTCATTCAGTGAAGCACAGAAATCCTAACATTTTTATTTTATAGATATTTTCTGCAATTGCATGCAGTATTAGCAAATTGCCCAATTTCTCCTGCTTAGTACAAATGCAGACTATGTAAAATACACTAGTTGTTTAATTTCTTAATATGGTACTATTTTAACATTTAAGTTACTTCATACAGTAGGAGAATTCAGCTGGCAACAGCCAAACTTCCTGTTTGCTATGCATTTCTATTCTGACAAGAATTTTCTTGATTAGTTCAGCCATTTCCCAGGGGGAATTTGGGATACAAGCTCAAATAACTGAGTTTTATCCAGCTTTCAAAGAGCATTCATTACGTAACCACCAGCTTATATGCACTTTTACAGTGAAAGAAAGTTCACTGCATGCCTTATACCCAATTTGTGCCACAGCAGCAGGAAATAAATAGTATCTGTTTCTATTGCACTACTAGTTTTGTTAGAATATTCTCTGCGTGAAACCACACTCTACTTTTTTTAGCTGCATGAAACGTTTGACTCCCATCTTTCAGAAGGAAAACAAATGGTTTGAAAAGGCACTATACCTGGTCTATGTGAGAATTACTTCTTTGGATAAGTAAATAGTCTGAAAAAGTGCTAATCGTACCTTTAATTAAAACTGGGTTTGCAATTCAATTAAATTTTTACCACTAACAAGGTATTTCAAACCACTTGAAATATCAATTCCTCATTACTAAAAACAGTTTTTCCAACAACATACAGGTGCACAGTGACAAAATAAATTTATTTTTAAGGAGAAAGAAAGTGATGTAAGAATGGTGAAGGAACATACGTAAGATGTTAGACAGATGATAGTGATTATGTATGAAATGGAGTGAAGGTATTGCAATTACAGTCAAAAGGGTTCACATTCAGGGAATCCCTGAAGAATGGTGTGGTCGTCAGATGTGGGAGATTCTGTTGACATCAGCATCACTTCTGCTTGGCACCAGAAATGGTTTTAAAAGCTTGCTGCACTAACATATTAGATTATCACTGAAGGTATGAGTTGAAACATAGGATTATACCTGCTGAAAGAGAACAAATTAATTTTAAGTACAAAAATACGAATGTAACATGAAGACTGAACTGTTAAAAGCACAACTCAAAAGAATACACAATTATAGTGGAATGCTGTGCATCATTTCAAGCATAAATTTAAAAGATGAGATGACTAATTTTAATCAAATCAAATTTACTACTCACAAGCATGATACACAACTTGCCCTGCCACAAGACTAAGCACAAAAGACACTAAAGGAAAACATGAGAGAGTCTCAAGCTAAGATACACACAAAAATGACCAGAACCACCTCTTTCTAGTCAGAAGCATTGCACAATCTTCAGTCTGATACTGATTTAAAATAAAATATCGGACAAAAGGGCATTTCAAAGTAAAAGAGTGCACTTAAATTCTCAAAGCATTCCATTATTAGATCTTTCTTACTACTGCAAATATGAAAACCAGAAAATACAAGTAGAAAATGACACGTATAAAGTAATTCTTCTCTTCTCCCTAATAGAGCATAACTTTCTGATATTAGAAAGCTTCTGGCTAGCAAATCCCAAAGGTAAGACAAAATTATGAAGAATAAAAGAGCACCTAAGGAAAACTGAAAATAACCGAGATCACATCTAATCAAGAAGAAAAACTGTAAGATAAAGTAGTTTTCCTTTCACATCCCTATACATAAGAGTATTAGCATACCCAAATAGCACTCCAATCTTTTATAAATTCCTAAAATAAAGTAACCAGAAAAGAAAAAAAATACATCTGAAGAAAACAGATTACTTGCATTTAAGAATTCATCTGCATGTTTTGCACATACTATTTTAAATGCGAAAGCAGTAACCTTACTATTTTCATCCAGTGTTAAAAAGTAAAACAGAAGCTAAACAGTAGATGTAAGATGTCAGAGATATCTAGAAACTCCAGATGTTATTGTCAAGATAGACATGCATTTTTCAAATAATGATTTTTAATCTGCATGTTCTTTTACAGACAAAAACTACAAAGGAATCTGTTTTGAATTGGGTATTTGAATTTCTATTACTGGGGTGTTGGCCAAGTCTCTATATGACAGGAACAGACATGCCACCGAGGTTAAAATTGGTGATCTAAACACTTTAGTCTTAGCTTTCACGCACATGAACAGCTGAGAGCAATAACTACCAGGCCTAGATGTGATGCTGCCATCACTGAGGTATTACTGACTGCTGTAAGCCTACAAGAGGAAAAGGCAAGTAATACAGTAAGAATGCTTCTCTGTTTTCTGTATCCATGAAAAGTTTCTTCCAATTACGTTACACACAGGGAAGCCAAAAATCACATTATCAGGGTTCTAAGAGAGTAAGTTCATACAATAGTCAGATACCCCAGGTCCTTTACTTCTGAAAAATCTCAAAATCAAGTTTTTCTTTGTTCAGATGGAAAAGCAAGGAAATAATTTAGTAATTTAACCCAGGAAAGTTCTGCATGTGGACAACTACTGAAGCGCTTCTAATGGAACTAGACTTACAGATATAACAAATTTAAATAGGTAACTGTCAGTTATCTGCAATATTGATTTTTGGTTTTCATTATGTTTCTAAACGGCATGTAACTTAACCAATGAATAATCAATACAATCCATAGTCAATTTATATAAATTTCCTCCTGCAAACACTATGCATAATTACAAACCACAAACCTTATCATTTACATGTCAAATCTTCAAATTACATGTACAGTACTTCCAAAGGTTTTAATTTTGCAACCACACAATTTTCGAAGACTACATAAATTATAGCCTTCATATGACAGGTAACTGCCAGCCATTGTTTAAAGGCAGCTCATGAACAGACAAGATTCAGGTAGATACAGAATAGTGAACATCATCTACTTTTATTACTGTTCTGTGAAAACAGATTCTGCTGTACCTATACACTCAGGTCAGCTAAACAGGCAGAGAACATACTGACTGGGCAGAGCATCCTTTTTTTAGTCACACCAATACAGATGCTCTAATAGATGGATTATCAAACATGGCCACTTGATTTTTTTTTTTTAAACCTGTACATAGAAGACATACAAGCCACAACACACAAAAAAAATATTGGTTATTTAACTAAAATTTAAGAACTGAAGCACTTCGACATGTCACTGTTTTAAGTAACAGAATATGCATTGGCTTTTTAAATTATTTTAGTGGTGCATAAAATTTTTATCCAGCACTTTTACCTGTTCCTTGATGTCTTGTAACTGTTGCTGCAGCTTCTGTACATCTGCATTGACATTGGTGTTGTCTTTGTCTTTCTGCAAAACTGGAATGTTTCCACTTGCTGTAATTTACAGAAAATAAAGATATATGATTATGCATCAATCTCATGAAACAGGAATAATTATTTCCAGTGTACTAACTACAATTTTTCAATTATCTGAAATAAAGTTAGTCAAACATATTTGATAATCTAATTAATTAAATTCACCACGACATCACTGCAGCTCAGTTCATAAAGAACATTGAGTTTAGTGGCAATGTTTCTTTGATAAAAATTTCCTCAACAATGATGCTCAGAATGCCTGTAGCCCCTTAATGTTCTCAGGGTTCTTATTTGCCAGTGAAGTTCCTGCAGTAAACTTTTTTGCACATGTAAAAAAAAAATAAAGCCAAATCCTTTCACACTGAAAAGACTTTTTATCTACACAGCCAACTATTTGATGTTCAAAACTGCACAAGAGTCTTGGAAGTAGTTTGTTCAAAATTTGAACAAGCTCAGATTAATATTCCTGTATTTGACTGATCCAGGAAGCAATGTTACTATAAGAAACAGAAAAATTGAGAAGTATTTCAAATGACAAATCTTAAATTTCCAGTGTGAGTATTAAAAACCTGTTTTTAAGGAATATTATTATCTATTTAGGAACAGTATGACAAGAAGGACCTAATCTTCCAATTCACATAGACTCAAACACTGCATACCATACATACACACACAGAGTAAATACAAATAATTCATAGAAATTATTCAGAGAAGTCACAAGTTTAAAAACTAGTCAAAGCAGGAGATGTAAAACTGAACAATCTGTCACAGAAGTTGCTTGTACCTAGATGCAAAATATTTACCATTCCTTTATCAGTCAGAGTGTTCCAAAATTAAAAACAAAATACATTTATTTGTTCATTTGCACAATTACAGACAGTCTTCAGCTTTTGCTTCACAGGACATTAATAAGTGGCCAAGAAGTCATATGTTTCACCTTCTACTCTGGATGCTGGAAGCAATCCTTTAGTGTAATGACTGGTGTTACCATTGCATATGCTGCTACCAATGTGGGAAGTAGTGCAAACAGCAAATGGATACCTGGCTTAACATTGTTTTTATCAAACTTTTCTTTAAAAAGGAGAGGAAAGATTTAGGTCATTTAAAAGAACGAGAGTAAGAAGTTGGTGGGGGAATGTGAAATAGTATGGATTTTGGAATCACTCACAAATATCATCAGTGGTATCTTCTGTACCTTTCCCTCCACAGCACATTATGAAAGGCACTCTTCGCTCAACCACTGCTCGACACTGTACACATTTCTTCATCAAGCTTGCACAATCTGAGAGGACAGAGAAATAAATCAACTCTGAATCCTGCTATTTAATTTTTCTTCTTTCCTATCCATGAGCTTGTTTATTCACAGTAACTATATAGCAATGCCATAATAGATGCTTATAATACAAATAACTACTTGTGTTCATCTTCACATAATTTTCTGCAAATCACACCTAAAACAATGTCTTGTTTGGGATTCAGAGTAAATGTATTCTGTTTATCATCTTTTAACATACTTCAAGCGAGCAGGTTCCTCTTTCTCCAAATGGATGTCTATTCCACAAGAATTACAGAAGTTAAAGTAAAATCACACACATTTGAGAGCAGAACTTCCAAGAATGTCTTGACTACCTGCTTCTTCCTTTAGAAGATAGGATCTCACTTACTGTCCTAATGCTCCAGGGGCAAACAGGTGTGGCTCCTTACCCTTAAAAGAGTAGACCTATATCTTTTGACATAATCCTAGAAAGGAGGCTGTAATTCTTCTACAAAAGGCAAATGATTATGTCTCATAAATGCTGAAAGCTGCTGTGAATCAACAGAGTGGGTCCTATAAACTACACAAATTTGAAGACTCTTTCTCATCCTGCTTGAACAATATGTCCGGAAAATAATCTGGAAAGAAATAATCTACATCTGTTAAACCTTTTGCTATCCTTGTTACAGCTTAGACTTGGTGATGTGTATTGCACTGCTGAAGTCCTTCACTAGAGCAATCAATCTTTTTGCTGTCCTCTTCCTAGGAAACTAATAAAAAAAACTTCTTTCATCATCTTTCAACTGCACAGTGAAAGAAGCCAGATCAGGATAACTGTAAAGTCAGTGATTCAATGTCAGGTGTCTCAGCCAGAACAGAGGAAGAAACCAGACTTCTTTAGCAAGACCAAGAAAGCAGTTACTTATGGGAATGATTACCTTCCCTCTTATGTAGATCCTCAACAACAAGGACTGCTCTTCTCTAGGCAAACACCCTTCAACAAAGCCCTGAAATGTCTGGCAACAAGGTGATGGCTGCACTCTCATCCACATATTCTCAAAACCAAAAAAATTCTGGAGATCTCCTATGTCTTTTTTTGCTACACAAGATAAATCAAAGTAAATCATAACTGCCGCTCTTTGCAAAGATATATGGTATATCTTTTAGGGAAGAGTATAGCTCTTGTGTGGATCTGTAGATTAGTAATGAAGTATGTTAAATACTTATTTACAATATTCTTTTAAACACCATTTGCACATCTGAATGCCCCAAAAAAGCTGCAAAAAACCAATAAAATTAATTCAAATTACTTCAGAAGTTCTCATGATACACAGCAGGCTTCTATAATCTGAGCAAGCCTACTCACAATTAAATAATTCAGATGGAAGACCACTTGCTTTCTGAATTTTTTAAAATCTCCAGTTCGTCCTCCAATTCTTTCATTACCAGCATGCCAAATAATGCCAAAATTCTCACTATCACACCAGACTATCAAGTAAATTGGACCTGAAGTCAGATTACTAATGAGCTTTTAGCAATCTGATTAAAAATGTTCTGTTTCAAGATTACTTCAAGAAGAACTTCTGCCAAGTTTACTTACTCTCACAGGCACACATGTGACCACAAGGCTGGAAAAGCACTGCTGCCTTTTTGTCAGAACATACTACACATTCTTCAATCTGTAAAGAACAATAAACACACATATGAGAAAAGTTTATCTCCTGCTGTCTACATTAATTTGCTTTTACACTGTCTTTGGCAAGGCATGTGGACTTTAAGAAGCTCCATCTATTGGTATTTTAACTAATTCAGCACCTCAAAATGCAACTTGAATGTGTTATCACACTGACTTTTTAGAACAGGTATTTGCTGGCAATATTTGTATGTTCGGTACACTGATAAGCACAGAGAAGCAGCTAAGACAGTATATGTTTCTTATTCTTTATTCTTTTCTCCTTCTTTGTTCCACCATATATACTTAAATTGGGGTTGTTTAACCTGGAGAAAAGAAGGCTCCGGGGAGACCTTATTGCAACCTTTCAGACTTAAAGGGGGCTTATAAGAAAGATGGGGATGGAGTTTTTAGCAGGGCCTGTAGTGACTGGACAAGGGGTAACGGTTTTAAACTAAAAGAGGGTAGATTTGGACTAGATATAAGGAAGAATTTTTTTATGACGAGGGTGGTGAAACACTGGAACATGTTGCCCAGAGAGGTGATAGATGCCCCATCCCTGTAAACATTCGAGGTCAGGTTGGACAGGGCTCTAAGCAGCCTGATCTAGTTGAAGATGTCCCTGCTCATTGCAGGGGGGTTGGACTGGATGACTAACTTTAAAGGTCTCTTCCAATCCGAACTATTCTATGAAATTCACTTTATAAGATACTTCTATAATAATCTGTTTTAATATTCTGGATTAGGGTTTCTCAAGCCGTTTAATGTGATGAACTGTATATATAGACAACAGATACCACATACCACTCCATTCATACTGGCCTGGACCACCTCTTCCAGTTCATAGAACTGTTGTCCAGGTTCATTCATTTCTTAGCCTTGCGGATATTCCCTTAAGTTTTTATATAGAAGAGTATAAGAGAAGTATTGAACAGATATTCCACTCTCTCAATCTAATTTAGCAAAAGAAATCAAAGGAAGGTTATCCACAAAGGTTAGCTTTCACCTGGGAAAGCTGATTTCCGTAGATTAGCTTCTTCAGATGGGTGAGTGGAAGTAGAAGCCTTACTCTGCTGCTCTGAATCACCCAGTGGCAGAACCTTTTCACCGACTATAAAGTCGGTCTAGAGAAAAGGACTCACACTATGTTAACATTTGGCTTTTGAAAATATGTATTGCAGAACAGTGAACAGTGTAAGAAGTAAGAATAAAAGAGTGAATAGTAAAACCAGTACAAATTGGTATTTACAATTCCTATATTTACTCTGAGGTAGAGGAAAAAAAAACATACCACAGAAGCAGACTGGTCAAATGTTTTTGGAAAAAGATAGAAAGAATAGAGTGGGTTTTCTACAGATCAGAAAACCTGTGTGTGGAACATGAGGTTTTTTGGTTTTTTTTAAAAAGCAGCAGAAAGACAAGACTTGGTGATTATGGGAAAATAAAAGAATACTCAAACAGAAAAGCAATGGGGATGCACCCATATAGTCACAAACAGGGCACAACTGGTTGACACTCTGAAGGACAAAGACAGCATAATGAAATTCATGATTTCAAAGAAAGAGAAGGTGAAAGCTGAAAGTAATTACTACCTTCAAAAACAAGCACATATTAACTAACTCAGTTTACAAGCAAATCATCTTTCCAAGCAGCTCTAAGGAATAAAAGAACTCAGAAGAACTGAATATTACTGAAGGAACTTACACTTTAGGAAAAGTGGCAATTTATCTTAACAAGAAAAAAAATACCATGGGGGGGAATCTATTTAAATAAAGCATTCTCATATGACTGTATTAGGAACTCTGAGGACCTGAACAATAAAGACATTGCAAGGTGGGGAAAGAATGAGGGGCAAGTAGGACATGAGTACAGGCAATCAGAAAAGCGTAACGTACAATGTTGGGACTAGATATCATTACAATGCAAAATTAATTCCATCCAGTGGGACATCTGTATGGCAAAATACTGCTTAAAATATAGCACACTTTTCCTTGACCTCTTTTTTTACTTTTCCATTAAAAACAAAGAGAACCAATAAACTTTGGAGGTTTTTACCTTTGTCCTAGACTGAACTTGCTCTTTACAGATGAGGCATTTTTTCACCCGTGGTGAGCACAGAGAACACGTGGCAATGTGTCCACATGGGCCAAACAGAGTATCTCTCTTCATATCTGAACACACCATACATTCTTCTAAGGTTTCAGAATCATTGTTGATCATAGATGGACTTCGGGAACCAACCTGACCACTACAAAGAAACCTTACAGTCAAACTTACTTTTAAGAATTTTTAATATTCTTAATTGAAAATGCACATCAATTGGTTGTTTATCTATATACTCCTATGCATTCAGGCAGCAGTGTATCATCGTAAAGCAATCCACACTGCATTTTTCCAAACGTACAGTTGATACCAAAGTGCAAGGTCACATGCTCAGAATAAGGCATTGTACAGAAACAGGCCACACAAGTTAGAATAGCATCTCATGAACGTAAAAAACCCCTCCCTCCCATCCTAAGAACTTACTGTATTAATAGAGACATGCCCTGTAGATTCAGAACTGCAGAGCTTAACACCTTAATCTTGAATATACTTCCAATTCTTAGAAAATGACTGGCTGTAGAAGAACCCCCATGCTGCCGCAGTGAAGTCACCTCGGATCTTTGTCCTATGCTGCTGCTCACCCAGCAGAGGGAGCGCGTGCTGCACCTAACCAGCTCATACCTACAGCTCTCACAAGCCCATAAAAGGTGGCGAGAAAGAAGAACAGCCACAGGGATGAGGCCGAGACAGACACAGACAGAAAGACTCTGAAGAAAATAAGCACCTTACACACCAGGGCAGCATCAACAAAAACAGTCTCTCCGTGACATTTCGAAATTACATTTTTGATTTCCGTACAGGAATGAAAGATGAGACTCGTGTAAGCCAACAGTGGGAACACAACTAGGACAAGTACCAAGCTGAAAACTTCTCATACTTCATGCAGTTGATAACATGACATTTCCCTGAAAACCTAATTCCTAGAGAAGTGCTTCTGGGACATCAGACCTACTCCCTCCTCCTCCTCCTTTAACAGGATCATACAATCATTCAGGTTGACAGACACTCAGGAGGTTGGTCACCTGCTCAAAGCAGGGTCAACACTGAATTCACATCAGGTTACACCAGGCTTTGCCCATTCCAGTCTTCAAAACTTGCATGGACAGAGATTTCACAACGTCCCTGGGTAACCTATCCCAATGCTTAGTTATTCTTCCGTGATACCCCCTCTACTCCGTGATACCTCCCCCTTTTCTGGGATGGTTTGAAGTTCTACCAATCTTCACCTGCACATTGCCACGTTCCCATTCTCCTCCCTCTCCTATTAACATGTACGAAAGTCCTCTAAGACTTGTGTAAGTTTCAACTAATGTATTTGTAAATAGCATTCCATGTACCATAGAATATAACAAATTGATTCAAAGTCAAGAAAAATCTTGTATGTTTTAACACTGTTGTTAATAAAGGCACAATGTTTTAAATACATCAGTTAATCTACAGAAAGCAGAGATTTGAAATCTGCATATTTTATCAATATACAAACCTGACTTTTTCTTTGTGACATTTAGCCAATGCTTTGCAGAGACTGGGATCAGGACAGAGGTCAAGAGGAGACTGACCCTTCTTATTACGAATGCTGAGGTCAGCTCCATTGGCTGCCAGGAAGCAGGCAATAGATGCTGCACTCTTCTTCTCTGCCCCCTGAGTGCCAAGTCCCATTATTAACTGAAAGAAAACAAATACATAAGTAACTTGAGAGACTCTCTAAACAGTCAGGAATAGTCTGGCTAACAGAAAACTACATGACATGCGTGCATGCGCATACACACACACACACGTATAAATCTATAAGCCCAAGGAAGCGTCTCTAGAACTAAAATGAAAACAATTGTATGGTTGCTTCATTTTGAGTCAGCTATACTCAACCGTCCTTTAAGGAACTAAATTTCAGCAAGGAATAGTTCAGCTAATGAAGCGTTCAATCTCCTGCACACCTATACTCACTTGTGATGCGGCTGTCCTTCTATATAAGCACTGTAAAGGGCAAAGTCCCAGTGGGTACATTCAGAATACGCTCGAAGTATACTTAAATTGCTGAGTTCAGACAAAATGCTACCACCACCACACTTAGACTGAAAACATAGTAGGGCAGAGAAATAAATGCACACTCACTTTTAGTCTAGCGAGTAAATCACCTGCCCAAGACAGACTTTATTTCAGTTGCTTTCTCAACCTGGAGGGATTTAAACTCACATACCTGTCCTCCCTGTCCTAATCACGTAATGCTCCTTCACCCCTTTACAACTATTACTGTATTTCTGTATTAGCATACCTATTAGACACAATTCACAGAGCCAGCTAGAAAAATAAAGAGAGAAGGCTCACTACCATAGCCCAGCACGGACAGGATTCACCTACTCTGCAGCATTCTGGGCCTGCTTCAGCATCTTTTTATATTAAAGCTTGATCAGATAAAGTGCATAAGTATAATGCAGACTACATATAACATAAAATTGCTGGCACCACTAAGAATCCCTCAGCAAACTACACTAGACTATATTCAAAGAAACAGCTTTGGCCAGCTGCGACAGCTCCAATTCAAGGACTTTTAAATGCAGAATTCCAGAATTATAAAGGCTTCAACACTAGGATAGAGGGAGGATTTTGTATGCACCTCTTTCACATTAATTGGTTTAAGTGCCCAACTTGACTGATGTACATCTTTCTATGCCACTTTAAGTTTGTACAATCTATCCCTGCAGCTGGTCTTCTAAAAGCTGGGTGTCAAGTATCACCCCAAAAATTAAGTAATTTTGGCTGGATTAACAACCATTATGTGTTTAAAGAACTACAAAAAGACAAAACAGAACACAGGAATAAATTTAAAATACCAGATACCTGTCACTGTAGCCCTAAAGCTTGCATATCTTGAAGTCTGAACTACGAAGAAAATGGTTTTCAAAACCCCTCTAGTAATTTCCCCTATCCCTCAGAGGTGACTTGTGAAGAAAAAGGCTTGGTTTGGGTCCATGCCTTGCAGCATATATCAGAAGTCTTTACCCTGCCTTTATAACTTCAAGTTTATACCTATCATATAGCCACACAGTTTCATAGGGAAGCAATTTTTTTAAATCTCAGTCTATATATTTTTTTCCTAGTTAGGAGTTCCTGTATCAGGAAGTAGTACTGAAGTGCTATAAGACTCCTGAAGGTCACTTCATGAATTCACAGATACTCAAGGTCCTGCATTCTTCCCTACGATCAGGTAAGAACAGCACAGCTTGAAAAACTTCATACCAGGAAAACAAGTAAGTTATGGAGAGAAATTGTTTTGTGGTGTTCAGATTGTTTATAAATTCGGACCGTTCTTCAGCACCTCAGTTACAGCATTGGCTGAAGCGAAGCAGAGATTTTTATCTAGCTTCAGACCGAGTACCTTGGACCATATCAGTAATCCAGTCAACGTAGCCCAACACCCAGTAGAAGCTGATTTGCTACGAGGTTGGCAGAGCAGACTTTTTGAAGGCATGCCTACACTGAACAATTTGGTGTAGTCCTTTCTTACTTGCTGGGACAAGAGTTCTCTTACCATCCACACTTGCACTTCATGGGCTCTGAGCTGTTCCTGAACAAAACAGCTATTGTGTCTCCAAGAGGAAAATCAAGCACAGATAACAGGACAGTTTGCTTCACTCGTTGTGCATATACGCTACACCAAGACTGGCTCCTCCATCTGGAACAGTCATCAACATTATTCAAGAAAATCTTGAGTCCTAAAAATGCATCTTTGTGCTGTATGCTTTAAAAACACCAAGACAATATTGCATCCCATGACACTTCTCTGGTAGTCTGCAACATTTCAGGGACACACAATGAAAAAAAAAACAACAACCAACCCATGCACAAAAATAAACATCATGTCTTAATGCATAGTACAGCTGCAGCAAGCCTCCTCTGGAGGGTGCTAGCCCTGAGATGCATCAACACAAGCCAGTCCCAGCCCCTGTATTCAGTGCTGGTGAGGCCGCACCTCGAATACTGTGTTCCGTTTCGGGCCCCTCACTACAAGAAGGGCATTGAGGTCCTGGAGCATGTCCAGAGAGGGGCAGCGAAGCTGGTGAAGGGTCTGGAACACAAGTCTTATGAGGAGCGGCTGAGGGAGCTGGGGTTGTTTAGCCTGGAGAAGAGGAGGCTCAGGGGAGACCTTATCGCTCTCTACAACTACCTGAAAGGGGGTTGCAGAGAGGTGGGTGTTGGTCTCTTCTCCCAGGTGACTAGCAACTAAGACAAGAGGAAATGGCCTCAAGTTGCACCAGGGGAGGTTCAGGTTGGATATTAGGAAAAATTTCTTTACTGAGAGAGTGGTCAAACATTGGAACAGGCTGCCCAGGGAAGTGATGGAGTCACCATCACTGGAGGTGTTCAAGGAACATGTGGACGTGGCATTGCGGGACATGGTTTAGTGGGCATGGTGGTGTTGGGTCAATAGCTGGACTTGATGATTTTACAGGTCTTTTCCAACCTTAGTGATTCTGTGAATCCACCTGCGAGGGAGAAGGCTAGGTGTAATCCACACAAACAGTATAAGTATCATCTACATAATTGTACCTACTGGGTTGTCTTTGAAGCTGTAAACACCTAACTGACTTCCATTAGAGTTTCTTTAGTTTAAGTTAGGATTTAGGTGGTGGCATCATTTTGAATCTTAAACATTTTAAGGGTCTGAAAGATACCTATATTAAAATAAATTACACCAAGCAAGCCTGGGGAATAATACATTTATTTAGAACAAAAAGTACCCTAAACCAAGGAACACTGCATCTATAATAAAGTAACTGACTTTTTTGTGGTGGACTGTATTTCGGAAAATGTCTCCTCCTCCCAACTGTACAATCATCACAATGTGCTGGATGAAAAACTTTAAGCTCATAGCACTTGAACACAGAAATGTTTTTCAGACTGATACCTAAAATATGTAGGGCTTTGCATACTATCAAGATCGTTCACTACAATAGTTTAAATAGTCTACCAAAAAACAGCTGAAGAAACCTAACAAAAATTGTTTTAGTTTTTGCAACAGCTTAACATTGACATTCAGAAGGAACTACTAAAAAAAAAAAATCAATGCTAAAGAACTCATTCCATATAATTCCACTTATGAAATAAGTTCACGATATCAGTAAAAAGTTTGTTTCATATTTAAACCGTGCTCAAAGCGAAAAGTAACAAATCGTAAAATTTCAATGAAGTTGCTGTCCAATCAACTTTACCAAATACAAAAAACATCTAAAACCCTGCAAGTGACATTTCTGTTATTTTTCAGTTTATTCAACTGGAAAAAAAAAAAAAATCATTATTTGTTGAAGTACTGTACTACAAAGAGGCACCCTACAGAGCTCAGTAGGTTGGTATCTTCCAGACAGTAGTCCAAAGTTAATTAAAATTTAGCCAAGCAAAAATGAGCTCCAAAATACTAAACATTTATGTTATCAGATTTGCTATCACACAGACTAAAGGAATCTGACATATTTTCCCAATCTTTAAAGGAATTACTAAAAATTAATCAAAAAAATTCAGATTCCATCAATTTAACTTAAGTCATCATAGTCACAAAAGGAAAGCCTTTCTGTTTCCCAGACTACATTATTAATCCCATTTATCCTCTATCATCCATCACCTGTATTTGCAATTCTACACAAGATAAACTACAAATGTGTCCTTGGATAGCTTTAAAGGTCCAGATGCCTGCATATTTTAGCAGCCTAGATCCTGCCTTTTTTTGAAATATGATTTTGGGCCAAAGGTGGCTTACTATTAAAACTGTTTACTAGTAAAATCTCGTTTATAGCATTTTTACATTACCTTTATTTAAATAAAGGTAGATAGGTACAAATATTGTTCTCATTTACTATCTTTGACAAAACAACACTCTCAAGATAGTTTGATCTGCTGATCATCTTAAGTAGTTTTCAGGTATACTTCAGCCAGGCTTTATGTCATCTTTTACATTTCAGCCACATCTTATGTTGCTGCCACATAAAATGAAAATAAGCAAGTTTTCACCTCTTCTCTGGGGACACGTATCTTCTTCACACCACTTAAACCTCCCAAATTTGTTAGTTAGGCAAAAAATTTCTCTGCAGCTAAACAAAGTGAAAAAAATGGCCAAAAGTTTCATCAAGCTAATATAGGAGGTACTGGTTGATTGTCAGTTTTTTTAAACATTAGAACATTTTTAGGTCATGAGACATACAATCTCTGTATAAAAAGGTTTTGTTTGTTGTGGTGCCTTCCCCCCGCCCTTTTTTTTAATTATAATTTTGATAGATATAAACCAAAAGTGTAATTATTTTTTTTAAACCAAGGATACATCTCAAATGAAACTAGAAGGAAAACTTATTATTTGAAACATAAAACCCCCCCAAAACTAAAATCTAGAAAGGAGGTAGGAAAAAAAACCCCACTTCTTGTGTCACAAAGCTCAAAACACAACAACTTGAGTTTCTTTGTGGATGCCGCTAATAAGATGGGCAACAGAGAAACCTATTTATGAAATGCTGAATCAGACAAAAAATATTCATCTCCCATTCATTCGTTTCACAGTTAAATACATGCACACAAAGCATTCTGGCCACCTCTCACAGAGTCCATTTCAGATCATGGAAAAAACTGAGCTATAATTGCTTTCCTCCTCTCACTTAAAAGGACACAAGCATTTTCTTACATATGCCAATCATATTTTAAATCTCTTTTCAAACCTTATTCTAGTGAGATTAAGTGAGATTAAAAACATCTGTTACACAGTGGAATTACTGTTTTGAACAAAGGCTTTTTAATAAAGTTGGTGGGGGTTTTTTGAATGAAATGCAAAAAAACTTACCACCCACGTTAAAATTAGAAAAAATACTATGACACGGGTAACTAATGATTCAGCAATTCTGATCCACTATTATGTTACACATTTTTAATATTTAAAGACAGATTGTTGTTTTTCTCAATCCCAATCACTCCAAAAATTTTATTTCTCCTTTGCCTATCAGCAAAACTATAAACTTCATTTTTGCATATGGTGTTCACACAGCTTTTTGGGTGTGAGCGTTTCTTTTTTCAATAAAAGATTTTGACCTTTATTACCTGGAGTTTCTTTGATTATTTCCTTACCACAGCACAATTTCTGAAATTAACTCTGTCAGAAAAATACATAACAATAAACATACTAGGATTAAGAATGCCTTGTTCTAACAGAATAAATTTTCAGAAGGTTATAGAAGCAGCTAAACAATTAAAGCTAGAAAGACATGCAAGATGTTGAATCACAGAAAATATAATTTTAATCTTATTCTGTACTGTTATACTGTTTATTTCTCTTTCCTAATAAGCTACTTGTGATTTTTTGGCAGCCACATATGTTTATTATGGAAGACAGATTTGTAGAAATATTTTGAACTAAATAACCCGTATTTTTCTATAACAAAAGATAATGACTACATGTGAAAAGCCATATATAACAGTATGATTTCTGCCTACACTGCAGTCTAATGCAGAATGTCTACATAAACTTAGGCTGCCAAAAAACAGTTCAACAGCACAGAACTAGATAAACTAGACAAATAAAAAGACAAATGTGCAGAAAAAAAAGGAATAAATAAATGCATTTTATTTACTGTGTTCTTTGATGGCTCCCAAGCAGTATCTACCTTGCCCACATCTTGCATGTCTTGGAGTTGGCGGAGCTGTGACAGGGTGTGGTGTCTCAGGGCTTCATGCAGGGGAGTATCCCCATCTTTATCCTGGATATCCAATTTAGCACCTGCACGGACTAAGAGCTGAAATGAGAGAGAAACCAATTTAAAACTCAGAAAAAGCTGTTTATTCTTTTTAAAACTGATTTCACTGAAAGTATGATTTAGGATGCTCTAGGAGGTCCAAAAGTGTTATTCTTTTATCTTGCTACAATTCTCAGTTGAGTTTATTTAAATTTGTTTTCTATAATTGGAGCGCAGTCCTCAACCAAAGCATTTATCTCTTTCAAATATCAAGCTTATTTTAGCAGAAGCCTAATGCTTGCTTGTGCTCTGAGGCAAGAGCATCTCTGCTACAAGAGATGCTGTTCTAGAGGATTCTATGTACTGTCCAAAACGTTTAATCCTTACAAGATAGCCTACAAACAATGTAACATATTACAGCAATATAACAGAAACAGAACAAGTGGGCAATACTTTAGATATGTATATATTCTTTACCATTACATTTCAGTGACCTCAAAAATCACCACTTTCACACCATGCTAAACTTTACAACATAATTTGCAGTATCCTCCCTTTAGCAAAGTAGTTATGTATGTACTTAGGTTTATCCTTATTCAGCAGAAGACATAAAAACCACTGACGCTATTAAATACTATCTCAGAACACTTTGGAAAGTAATGAACTGTAAGACTCGTCTTTAAGGCTAATTTTAGACACATGTTCCAGGTCACATGACATCAAAGCAAGCATAAGGCTGCACAGACCCTCCTATTCATATTGCCTTTGCATACAGCCCTCCCATAATTTGATGCACCAGAACTTTCTTAAATATGCTGTTAAACAAAACAAATCAACACATGCTGACAAAAAACAATTGCCCCTAAAAATTAAACCCTGTCATCATCACTATTCAGAAACCTGTAGATAGCAGCTGAGGTTTTAACTTTAGTTTTGAGCTTTTGCTACTCTGCAAAATTCAGATTAGCAGCAAAGACAAAAGGCATAGCCTAGAAACAGGAATACATGAAGTGGGATCTCCCTCTTCAGAACCCTCATGCTTACAAGGACCTCAGCCTCTCAGAACCAAAGAATCTCAGACTCTAGAAAAGTCAAAAGGAAAATAGCTTAAAAGGAATTCAGAACTTAATTTTAAAGGAAACACCTGCCTGTAATTGACTGCAGCTCACCATTTTCCCCAACCTTTTCTTCCACAAGTGAAACCAAGAAAGCCAGGTAATAGTTGCAACAGTCTCCCCCCAACTTCTTATACTCTCTAAATGGACTTACTCTGGCCCAATTTTTCTTTCTCATATTCACATCTTGTGTCTGCCACTAGCTATTTTCTGCTTAAGAGTTTCTCCTGGAAAAAAATCTGTAAGAGAACTCTTTTCAGAGCAATCTGGAATCCTTGGCTACCATGGAAATTCAAAGCCTTTGCAGAAGTTAAAAAAAAAGAAAAATTAAAAAAAAAGCAAACCACCACCTTTTGTCATGGCAGCAGGGCTTTCAAAAGAACCCTGCTACCTTTGACCACTATTCCACAGATGCCTGAGGGTACAACCCAGCCCTGGAAGGTACCCAATAGGAATTAAGTTTGAACTACAGAGCCAACATGTTCTTTGCATGGCTGCACGAGTTATTTTAGGACTTCTCAGAGTTAATCCGACTCTGAAGTACGGGTACTCTACAGGGTCTTTCACTTAAACATTCCTGGATATAAGCACACCAGTCCAATACATATACTAGTTCTTCTACATGCCTACTTTTCTGCTCATCTGCTACATTAGTATTGTATTCCCAGGTACCGTGTCAGTTCCAGAAGGGCACAAGAGCTCACCAAATATAGCTGCTGAATAGCTTGCACGATGCAAGTGACACCGACTCTAGGAAACCATTCTTTTGGTAGCAAGCAGTTCCAGATATAGGGCCATATCACATGTTTCACTGTAATGGGATCACATCCATCAATCCTTGGAAATGGAGAAACCTTACAGCAAAATAATGCTAAACAGAACTGCAGATATAGGTCTGCATAGGGAGGACAATTCTCTGTAGGCTTGAATAAGAGACAGTTTTTAATATAACATGACTCTCACTCTACAAAGACAAATTACAAATAAAATATGCAGAGAGCCAAGGCCAGGTTGATGTATTCACTCATAGGGAACATCTCCTACAGCAGTGAGTGCTCTCTCTGAGCCTCAACAGCCCACGCTAGCAATCCAAACACTTAAGACACATAGGTCCCCTATGGACCACACAGGCCAGAACGGGCAAGCTGTGCCAGACTCCTGTTTCATGTGCCAGTAGCAAAGTTTTGTTAAACTGAAGTATTAACTTTTGCAGCCATGCGAGCCAAAAACAGAAATAGTGTTACTTGCACTGGGAAGGTACTTTTGTTACTGTTTATGACCCTCCCAAGCTAAGTCACACACTCGGAAGACCAAAAAGTAGTTAAACTCATAAAAAGATGTTTCACTACATTGTTTGCTACAATTTGCAAAAGCTATGACCAAGAATAATTACTCATACAGCAAGAGGCATCAAGAATGCTATTTGAAGGTCCCATTACAGGACCACAAGATTCAGACAAGTATCAGAGGAACACACTGTCCCTTACTCAACAAGGAGGGATGCTGGAATTGGCAACCACATAGAGGAAAACATAATGTACATGCACAAAAATTTAGCATTTCTGAGATGTCCTTCATATTGCCAACTGACCTTCTGAGCAAGCTGACAGGTGTCTGAATTCATCAAAATTAATCATTCAAACATTCAATGGCTACATGTTGTTAAATCATTTTTTAAGTGTTCAGGAAGTACCCATGACTTCACAGCTACAATCAGCTTGAATCAAGTACCGTTAACCGTATGGCTTATTGCAAATAAGATACTTACCCTAACAATTTGTGTATGCTGTCGTTCAACGGCAAGGTGCAGAGCAGTTTGCTGGTTAACATTCTGGATATCCAGGTTAGCATTGCCCTGAAAGATATTCAAAGCATTAGAGCATTATCATCCCAGCAATTCATCTACAGGCAAGGCAGTCCATTAGGGCACTGAAGACGACTCTGAATATGATTCCTAGATTTGAGATTTAAGAGCAAAAGTGATTAAATACTTCAATTATTCACTGTACAGATGTCGCTCTGTGGAATCAAACTAGGTATCAAATTTTTCAGTCCCTCCACACCATTAGGCCATTATAATGGCCTCAAAGGCAAGTTTGAACTTTAGAGCTCACCACATGTCCTTCCCTGCTCCATCGCTTCTGCATTGCTATTGCAGGTGTAAAGCAGCAAACTATTTTCACATCAGATGGTTAACTGAAGTGTGACATTTAAATCCTCCTGAGAAAAAAGTCCTACCTGATGCACCAAAAGTTCAGCCACTTCCACGTGATTATTGAGAGCTGCCAGATGTAAGGCAGTGTAACCATCATCTTTTTTCTCGTCAACAATCCATGGTCGCGGTAACTTGGACAACAATACACGCATTGCACTGAAATAAACATGCATAGATGGCATAAATGCATGTATAATGTATTTGTCGAACGAAAACGAGACAACAATAAAACAATATCCAGTTCTCAGAACTACAAAGTAGTAGCAGATAAAATAACATTAGTATTTTTTCAAAAAGAGAAAGTGGGTGAAAAGCTATACCAACAGTTCCAAAGCATAATAATTTCACATTCAGTTCCTTCTAAAGCATACAAACAAACCATACATACCCAAAACAGAGTATGGGAATCTAATTTTTTCTGAAGAATGTTATCTAGCCATAAAAATTACCTTAAAAAAAAGTATTCACAAATTCTGAAACATAGACAACAGAAGTTGTTCTCACTCAAAATCCCTATAGCATCCTTCACTTAATTATTTAATGAGCAAGTTCCACTACATTAGATTTCTTTAAAATCATCACTTTATAAACTAACGTCATTGGCTGTAACAGTTAAGACTTTCAATTTCTGAGATAAATCTGGAGTAAGACTTCTTAGGCACAGATAAAATAAATGCTGAAACTGTAAAGCGAATATTAGTGGAATATTTTCATTACAGATAGCAGCTGAGTATAACATACCATAGCAGTGTCTAGTACTCCACCTTGCTTCTGTATGTGCTTACCAAGATGCCTACCAAAGGAAGGGGATTTATTACCTTACACCTCAAATTCAAGGGTGGGGTAAAGCAACTCGATTACTAGAGTATATTAAAGCAGACTAAAATCCATGAAGTCCAAAGACTGCAGTGTTAAGGGCATTAATAACACAATGCTAGATAAACAAATTACTCAATCTTGTATTCTCTCAGAAATACACTTAAGTCCACATGTCTTCACTTAGCTTTTGGAATAGGTAAGTAACCAAACTTAATTCCCTTATTGTCTTACATTTACAAACAGCACATGCAGCTCCCTTACGACAGTTCCTCAGAGACAAAAAGAAAACCAGAAACTGCTATAATCTTGTGCCAGGAAACCTCCTCTGTCACCTGATCTTTCCCTACCATTGAAGCAACATGATATTTACAAGAGAAACAGAGCTTCTTCACAAAATTCAAACTTTAAAAATCCAAGTAATACTAGCTAATGCAAGTGGAACCACTCAGTCACACAGAATGCCTTGCAAGGCAGATACTATAACTGAATTAAACAGTTCTTCATTAGCCACCTGATATTGAAAACATGGGATCTCAATAAGCTTCAGAAATATCCTCATAAAATCAGTCTCTCAGTTTTTACTTTAAAATATTCTCAACAGATAGCAGTAGGATGACTGCACTGTCAAGTAATAACTGAGCTCCTAATTCATTCCAATAATCTGTTACATCCACACCACATAAGTGCTATTCACTCCTAAATTCTCTTTTAGAGTAAGCCAGCAAGTTTCCTATAAAACAAACAAACAAAAAGCTGTGGTTCTGAGGATAGCTCACTCCAATGAGCCCTCCTGAAAAGCAGAAGTAAGAGTCCATGAGGCAGACTACTGCACCAGTAGGAAAGTGCACTACTTCCTACACACTGCCTGGACGCTATCCTAACAGACCCTGACTTCTGAAGCATCTCCATGTTCTCCTGCTCCTGCACTGAGTACGCAACATAAATCCTCAGTTTCACACTTAATACACCACCTGGCAGTTGCAGGATAACAGTCACTTTTTTCCCCAGATTCAGAGTGTCTGAAGGAACCACAACTAAGCAACTGCATTTTCAGGCCGCAGGATCACCCAGGCTCACAGGAGACCCATGACCAACTGCTACGTGGAACGTTCACAGCCAGGCTGCTTTGGAGGATTGTCATCCACGGAGTGGACATAAGCACTTGGCCAGGAACCGAATGCATTTTGTAGTCCATGGATTATCTCAGTCTTTTTTTTAGACTCCATCATAATCACAGCTTTCTTCAGGTAAGCAAATAAATAGAAAACCATTCTCAACCTCTTAGGATTTTTGGTTTTCCAGGCAGGACTAAGCTTCTCACTTCCTCACAGTCCAAATCACTTACAACACAGCAAAATAAGACAACAACATTTAACAAATTGTACACGGCTCATGGTGAACCATTGCTCAGCTTCTATTCATAACACCTTCTACAGATCTGTCATACACGCTAGGAAAATAGACTAGAATATTTGCAAAAAAAACCAAACCAAACCCCAAAATAAAACCCACCAACATTAATTCTTTGAGAGATTCACTTATGCAGGAATTTCCAAAATGAAGTATATAATATAGTGAAACACAAGTTACCAAAGCTTTACGAAATGTGGCAAAATAAATGAATACGAGTTGCATTGAGAAACTTAATTTATTTTCTAATGAAATTATGTATTTTCAAACCTAAGATATAAATATGTCTCTGATTGGCAACATCAGAACTGCTTCTAGCTGCCTTAGAGAGGGAGCAAGTCTGGAGCACTGTGGTTTGTATCATACCTGGACTGTACCTGGGCACACCACCATCAGCTCTTCAGAAAGCTGGGCTGATACAGAGCATGCCTCATGAGCACACGACACTAGCAGCAGAACAAGCCAGTCTACTTTCTACAGTGGCTTCCCACAGGGTATCATGTCATGTAAGCTCTTTATCTTCACCTGCCAGGCTCACTACTTCTAAAGAACCCATATAAAGCTCTAGAGTATCTACTGTGGATCATCAAAAAAGCACAACAAAAATTACCTGAAAATTCCTTATGTCTGACAGAAGCAATATGACCACTATGAGCAACCAGTACAAGGTGAGGCAACAATAACCTAAGAAAAAACCCAAGGTCAAGAAATTTTTTTTTTTCCAACTGCAACTACAACTTGAAGAATACTATGGGAAGGCACCAAGACTCAAATCTTTAATTATAGCCAGCTTGTCTCCAAAGTAGCTCTAGTCACTAAACAAGGAACTATCCTAACCAACTCAGATGATATTTTATATTCTTTTCTTCAGTAAGGAAATAAGGAAACTGCCAACTCCACAGATATATAAAATAAAATTTAAAGTACATTCACACACTTTAACAGATGCATCGAGAAGTGAATATACTTCAGAAACATTATTGTTGCTATTATTTAACACCTCTCATCTTTGAAAGATAAGAAAGAAATTAATAGACTTAGCATTTTGTATGCTATGAAAAAAATTCACTCATCCTAGTATTTGCAAGAGCGCTAGCATTACCAGATCCTCTTTCAAATCTTTTCCTATTTAGTTTGCTGTCAAATACCAGAAAAATTTTCATCTGAAGTTCAACTGTAAAATATCTGGGGGCATCTTGATTTCATATAAATGAGATGCCTGCTACATTTTTGGATGCTTTTAAAATGCATTGGTCCTACTGAAAAAAACAGCTTCTATGTGTAATAGATTGTTATCTTCCTTTTCACAACAAAGCATCAGGGGGCCAGTTGCTTCTGCCTATGCAAGTAGAGGCCACACCTCTCTTCCAGACTGTGCTAAATTACTGGACAGCAGGATAGACGATTTTATGGACATGGCACCTTAAAATTCTGCAAGGTATAAATATGCAACAAATGGCAGATTCTTTTACGATGCTCAGTGGCTGCATCCTCCTTCTCATTAGCTGAGAGGTAATTTCTTTCAATGCACAAGATCCTGTTCCCTCACACTGCAGCCTTCCTACCTACAGCTATTCCATGTTGCAGGATTTTCTAGAGCTGCTGCCAAAGTTTAGACAGCTAAGTGGCTATCATTCAGAGCAGTACTCACTGGAACAGGCATGCATTGTATCGCAAAAAGTCGTATTAGTGAATTAATGTTGCATGCCAATTACACAGTAATTCCTGATTCACTTTTCCGCACAAAGTATTAAAGAAGAAACCAAGTTGTACTGTTCCATTTGCACAACCACAACACAGATGTGGTCCTGAAAACTTGCTTTCATCTTGTATACATTAGAACAGACCACAGGCTACTTTCACTGTAATTGTACTGAAAAAGATGAAGAAATCAGCAAATCTAATGGTAACTGTGACCATGAAATCAGCTGAAGAAAACTCTTCAGACTATCATCTTCAGTGTATTCAACTGTTACAGATTACTTGGCTAACTGAGTAGCTGCAAAGATTGTTGACAAGATACTTAAAACTCATATTGAAACACTGAAATTACAACATAGCTATGCTATTTAAAGATTATTACTAAAGCATTACTAATGAAAAAAATTTTGTAACAGGTAAGCTTTGGCATTTGTTTGTCTGCAGTATTTTCAGATTAGCAGGAAGTTGATAAAGATTTTCAGCCTTTTTCAGTTGGATGATCTTTTGCAAGTTATGAAATTTTCTAGATGGGACAACAAAAGAAAAACTTCAGCGAAAATTGAGGAATTTGTCTGTAAAGCTTTGAAGGGGGTGAGGAAACTGGTGGTTCTTTCATAGGAGCTAAACACCTACCCAGTGAAAAAGGTGATGAGAAAGCACATGTGTGTATAGGGGGCTGAGATCAAGGTATCTGTTGCTTTCCCAGGCCCAGCTACTGGGGGTAAAGTGACTTATAAAGCCCACCATTACTCACATAATTCATCCCCATGACACGACAGTCCAGGCTCTAATAGAAGTGACTCGGTAGAAGGAACACTCATTTATACTGTGTTACATTTAATTTGAGATGTAGAAGAATAACAGCAAATGCTGCTGCTGAATGAACCTTTAATTTGACCTTGCCACACGAGTTTTTGTTGTGGGGTGGTTTTTTTGTTTGGGGTTTTTTTTTTTTTTTTACATTAGGGTTTTTAGAGAGTCTGGAACCATGACTTAACATATATATGATGTATTTAAATTATAAATAATAGCAGAATGCAAGTTCAACAGTATGAATTTTATATTTGCAACATAAAATGCATCACAGATCTGAACAATACACTCATTCATGTTTAGCCACATAAACCAGTTGTTTCAACACCAGTTACCAACATTAGACATTAAAAAAATATCATTGTTATGACCAAAAGTTTTAACATAAGGTATATTATTTATTATCAACCTACATATAAAATCTCTTCCTTATGCAGTATTTCACTCACAGAATTTTTACAGATGCTCATCAGCATTACATGAGAATGCCGCATACAATAATGGATTTATTTGAAAAAATCTACAAAATAAAAGTATTGTAAGCAAGATGAAACTAGCACCTCATTGTATAAAAAAGATTCCAGATTTAGCATTCTTAACTGCACAGGCATCCTTCCACTCTGTTTAAAAATTATATATAAAGAAAAACTACAGGAGATTCTCTGCTACCAAGTGCAATTTGACTGCAGAATGATTTAAACAGGGAAGGTTGGGTGTTTGTGGGATGGTGGTGGGGTGGTTTTGTTTGTTTGGCCTTTTGGAGTTGGTTTGGTTTTTCAAAAGAACAGATACTTAGGCATAAAAAAAAAATAGAGAGGCTACTTCACAATCAGCATAAGCACATTTAACTTAAATTGCTACTTAAAGACACAATCCCACTCCTCCCTGCACTTCAATTCCTGCATTATGTTGGCTCTACAGACACATCACTGTCAAGTGAGTGAAGCAACCTGCCAGACTCTTGATTTGGCAAGTTTGCTTTCAGACAGATCGATGAGATAATCCAATTTACCCTGTGACTTCACGATCACTAGAAGCAACAGGAATAAGGAAATGATGAAGCTAGAGTTGCAGGGAGGGCAGACTACCCTTTCCAGAAGCAAAAGCTTAGATCAGCATAAACTTATCAGGAATCATATCTCATGGGGTTGTAATGATTTAGTGCACTTTCTGCTACAAGTTTCTCCACTCCCCTGACATTCTCCTCCCTGAGGTCAGCTTTCCACTGTCTCAGTGTGACATGGTTTCATAATATAAGGTATTTTACAGCAATCCTGGCTTGACATATTCTCCCTCAACACACACACCCTCTTCTCCACTTATTCCCACCCCTGGCTCAGCTAAACCTGTTCATCTGTTTCCTGTTACATCCTCAAGCAGTTGAAGGAACAGATCAGATTTAAAGACAGTTTCCATTGCAAAGTTTTCTTTTAAGGCTATGTAGTCTGACATGCATTTACAATACAATAGAAGCAAGACTACTTTTTACTAATCCCATTCTTGTCCTCTGACTACCACCTCTGCTCAAGAAAAGCACCCAAAAAAGTGGTCCCAACTCAGCATCTAAAAAGTCACCCCTTTTTGTTGGATTGTTTCTCACACAGAATAGTACTCTGAGCCTGCTCACAGTGAAGCCAAAGAAATATTTGTATCAACATAGTGCAAGAAGCAACACAGGAGCAGGACAGTGCTATTTTTGGCAACGATATGATCTTAAGTGCACGTCAGCACACAACTTCAAGCCAAATCAGTTCCCTGATCTGGTTCACGCCACACTCGCTGTGCAGCACAGGCAGTTACACTGGAAGAACGAAGAAGAAAGTATCCTTCAGGAACAAATAACAAAGAACAGATTAATACCTTAGACTGATATTACTGAGCACTCTGTATCATGAAATTAGAGTTTAATATTTCATATCTGACTGATGGCTCAGTTAGCATAAGTTTAAGCAGGCAGGCTGTTTCCTTCCTTTTGTCTGTCAGTATTTTCAAGTATCTCTTCGTATTTGATAAATTGATTTCAATATATATGAAACTAAAGAAACAATGAGGTATACAAATTTACACGGAATTCACAAAAACTTATTCTGTATTAGCCTAGATCTCACACAACAATTTTTTCTTCATTGTATGATTATGAAATTGAAGAAAGAGAAATGAAAAAATGTGAGTTTTACCAGAAAGTTACATTACAAAAGAAGTTACAGGGTAAGCAGCTACCAAGCACAGGACAAAGTGAACACAAAAAGAGGAAGCAAGGAAAGTATAAATCCAAGACAGCGGTCCGTTCAGGACTTTGCAATTCACTCTCTACCCTACAGTACTGATCTTTAATATATTAGTAACTACTAATTACATCAATATTCATTGACATTTTTATTAAATAATTTCAATTTTAGATTGAGAAATTTTCAGCTTTTTCATTCTTCTTGCTCCTGAGCAACATAAAGAATATTGACTGAAAATTATAGAGAAAGTCTTGAAGTATTTGGGTTCCTGACTGTTGTATTTAAATGGCTAAATTTCACTTACTTTATTCTTTTCTGAAGAAAACATTGCATATACTCCCTATGAATATGAAAAATCCCCCTTTTCATGTTTTGAATCTGTAGTTATTGGTCTTGTTACAGGCCAATTTTGTACACATGAAAGATTAATGGACTGAGCTGTTCACTTGATTTTTATTCTTTTCTTCTAAAATATTTGAGTTTTTTCAAAGAGCAGCAGCACCTAATTTACACATGCATTTATTTTTTTAAAAGTAATTTTATGGCTAAGCATTATAAACAAAATTATATGGAATTATTAAACATAATAGTATGGAATTATATGAATTTACTAACTGAACGTTTTTCAAATAATTTTAACTTGATTTGAATACGGAAAAGTGCAGCAACAAATCGGCACCAACTTCTTATTTATGAACAGTATGATGTGCAGTTGAAAACTTAAAACTAGATGTACACAAGGCTGCTTAGACCTCAGGTTAAACGGCACATTGTTACTCATGGCATTTTTTACTGATCAAGAAACCAGGTTACACAACCGGCCATGGCAGCACAGGATATTTGTTGCTCTATATCTGCATGAAGTCCTTGCCTTGCTACTAGCAGGGCTGCCTTTTTTTTTTTTCTTCCCCCCTCTCTCCCTCCTCCCCCCCGCAACGTTTCTAAGTATAGTGACAACCTCATCAGGGTTTACTAGTAGCAGCGCAAGCTCGGTGAAAACCTGGGAAATCTAACTGGAAACATGAGAGAGCGCTTTATTTGGCAGTGCTAAAAAAACCTGGGGACAAATGGCTCAGCAGTGGTGGAAGTGCAGGCTGCACAATCAATAGGCAGAGAGCCGGATAGAGGCTCCCTCCACCACCGGATCGACAATCGACAGCTGAGAGACTATTTTTTGCAATGGTTGACTAAATATGGTCAGGGAAGAGAGAGGCACAAGAGAGCCTGTTTGCCTGGGAGTGCATGTTTCAAATGCTTAGCTGCCTATAAAGCCGTAACAGTTTTGCTCGTGCCCTCTGAGTGGGAAATACGGTTACTGTCTTCTGTAGTGTGTGTGCGGGAGCCCTGACCTCGCAAGCAGACTTGACCTCTGAAGATGGAAAGTAGCTTCAACACAGACCTGCCTACAGTTAAGCCTGGAAACACAACCTCAAGCAAGAAAAGATGCAGTGCAATATCTAAGGAACTAGAAGAAACCAATATTTGCCGGGGGAGGGGGGAGACGATCACGCTTTTTTTTGGTGCCTTTTTTTTTTTGGAAGCGAGTCCAACTTTTGGGGGCTCAGTTTGTTTTTTTGTTGGGTTTTTTTTTTTCCGCCTGTGATTATTTCCATCTGACAGTGGGCTAAGTTCACCTTCCCTTGGCTTCCTAGCATCTATCCTTGGAGTCTTAACTCTCAGTCCAGCAGACATAAGGTATAATTTCTATACAACATCATCCATATTTTAGCATTCCAAGAAAGGCAGCAGGTGCCAATTAGGCACCGGTCTTTATGCTTTTTTTTTTTTTAAGTTTTATCTATTTAAGGTGGTGAAGTACTGTATGCACCGACATTCGCCCCCCCTTGTCTCCCCCTCCCATGTAATGAAGAGCTGATTCAGCGAATAGAGTGAGAGAGCACTCAGGATGAGATGGCTGCTGCTGATGTGTCTCTAGGTCATTACCTCTCTTCCAACTGCAAATGCTGCATGATACTAAGCTTACAGGTAATAGAACATCAGGAGACCTGCATTATTCTGCACGTTTAAAGGATGCCTATGACTTTCTGCATGTATAACTTATTTACTAGAATGTTTTTTTTATTGTTATATTAATCCCTCTACTCTGGGAACAGCTTAATTTTGAGTGTGCTAAAGTACCAAGCATTTGTAGTGTAAAGAGCAGGTTGAAAGAAAACAACATTAGTGCAAATTTCATAGCAAAAAAACCAAACCCAACTTGCTTGGTAGGCAGAATTCTTTTTAAAGAAGATAAACTCTAAAATTGCAATGCCATTAACTGATTGTTCATTTCAGTGAAATATATTCCTATCTTCCTATGCACAACTAAAAAAAAAATTACCAACTTTTAAAATAAAATCTAATAAACAGTGTGGTAGTGGAATGCTGAGTTCTCAAGTAGGTCTAAGCAAAATTTTCAAGGTGCTTTATCTCAGATGTACATGAAAACAACCTACTTAAAAACTAGAATGTGACTGCTGTGATTCTAATGCTGCATTGCTGTTTCTCCTTGTAGTACTGTGCTAGCTACTGCTACAGTCTGATTTGCTCTCTATCAGCTGCACTAGGTTTTTGCCATGAGCTGCAGAAATTCTTACTTCCTCTGCTCTCAGCTTTCCTTACGACTATTACATTTACTAATATTTAAGCTTATTTTAAATTTACCTGTAAAAGCAAAGCTTACTCTTCACTGTAAGCCCAATCAGCTCCTGAAATACAAATTAAGCATCCATCCATAAGCTATATCTGACAGCCCCTTAGAAGTCAGACCCATACTGTATGTCAAATATTTAACTAGCACTCCAAACCAAGGTGCACAGAGTCTGACGAAACAGGGTTAAACTTGGCATTTGTTTCTCTGAGGTTTTTTTTTTTTTTAGTTGTCAAATATTTCAAGTGTGGACAACATTTTGACTGAAGCAGGTGAGTGCCAATTTTAAAAACATGAGAAAAGCTGCTTGCAGAAGTGTTGAATAGGTATTAGCTTTCACATGTGACCTTCGGCCTAACAATCCAAATCCTGTCACAGCAGTTAGAGGTTGTTTTCTTAATTCAATGTCATCATCTTTATGAAAAGCAGGTCACCAGTGGCATATGCTGTTGTTAGTTAGTTTGTTTGTTTTTTTTTTAAACCACTCTGAACTACAGCAGAAATAAGTATAAACCTGCAAAGAGTTTGTAGAATACCGGACGGGATGCAAAAAGCATGGAAGTGAGACTGGGGAGGGTAGGAAAATAAGTTTGTAACTGCCATATTAGACGAGTCTATACTTCCCTTCAGGACACTAGATGCAAACTGTACACCAGCATGGAAATCTGCTAGAAGACCTGGGAGGAAGCTGAAGTTTTTACAGTGGAATACAACTACAAATTCCAAGAAAACACATTGCAAAGCTACCAGCGATTCAACTCTCCAGTCAAACGTGGTCACTCAGAACGAACAGCAAGAGGCTGCAAAAATCTGGAAAAGCACTTCTAATGTCCATGCCATCCCAGAACAGTGAACTATAACTGGCTTTAAGCCACTGTGCAGGTAAATTGTATTGCAAAGTTCAGTTAGAATAGTAAGTTTATTTTCTAACATCAGTTAATCATAACATTGCTCTTCCAAAGAATTGTCAGCCTGAGTTTTACCTAATGACAGCAACGGAAAGCAGCAAAATACTTTTCAGGTTCATCTGACAGGTAGTTGAGCAACTCTATGTGTACCTGCTCAGAGTACATACTTCTTTATGTACCCATATGAACATACAATGCTATGGAATGTAAAGAAGTATGTATTTTTGGCAGGCACAGAACAACCAGTAAGAGGAAACTAAACAGCTGTTGGAAGAAACAGGTTTCCCTCTTGTTTGAATGACATTCATGTGACAAATTAACTTGCTAAGGGTCAGCTGGTATTGCCAAAATAACCCGTACTTGTTAGTAACAAATCACATAACATTAAATTAAGTGACTGTAAAAGTGGGTAGAAAGAACTGTTCACAGCTGATAAGCAGAAAATTAGTTGTAAACAAAGAATTCAAAACAAGGCTGGAAATGAACCCTTGAAATGCATTGATTAAGATTGCAGCATAGCTGCAAAATTCATCATCGCCAGTACTCCTCACTTAATAGATCCTAAACTAATCTTAAAAGCCTGATTATCAAAACATATCTCATTAAAAACAAACCATTATTTTATTAATCACAGCCAGTTCTGTGTACTTCAGATGGTAGTATTTAAATTTACATCTACCATAGAGTATTTAACCTACACGTTGCAACTAGGACACAAGTAGAAACAGCTAAGAAATTAAGACTGTGATGTAAAGAAAAGGATAGCCAAAATAATTGAGTATGATAACTTCTGCAATTTAATATGTGAGACTTAAGTTAGAATTTTCTCCTAATCAGCACTTCTTATGCTCACTGAGCTCTTCGATACAAAGTGCAGTGTCAGGTTTATGCACAGAAAGTGACAATACAGAGATTTCTAGGCCACAGTTGCTAGTCAGCGGGTTAAAGCTATTGACAGATTCCTAAACGAAAACACAAGTGACAACTACAACCTAGAAGGTAAGTTATCTTAAATACTATTTTCAAATAAGCTGAATTTGTTTTAAATTCAAATTTAAGAAAATTGGCCATGAAAATATGACTTTGTAGCATCCAGGAAATTGAGAACTACACAAGAAACAGTCCTGCAACAGTTTCAAGTTCTGAAAGCAATATTAATTAAACTATACCAGTGCATACCATCCCTAAGTAAGGACACTCAACATCAAATTCAGGAATAAGGAAAAATATGAGGAAAGACCTCCTGGCTCATCAATCTAGCCATTCCTATTCATGACAGCAGCCTTCTAAAAGCAGTTAAACAGGATACATCCATGATAAGTAGACACAATTGGCCCAAATTAAAGATTCTAACTCTACCCCTGTGCTTACTAAAATGTCTGGGAGAAAAAAAAAGGCAATGCACCATTTTTAGATGGAGAATCTTATTTTTAAATACTCACACAATTCTCAAATACCTAATACTATACATAGTCTGCTATTTTTATTACCTGAAACTACAAAATAACATATATACAAGAAGAAACATTATCCTATTAGAACCATTTTCTTAAGTAAAATATTGCTGTTTGTTTTAAAGCTATTTATCTTATGAGAAGATACTTTGGCATGAAGACTGCAGTACCTTAACATCTAAATTAAAACCTGTTTTTCAGTGGGAAACAAACCAAATGGTAGTAGCTTTTCTAAATGGAGCAATGCTACTGAACTTGATCATGCTCACAGAAGCAATTTGGTATTACACAGGGCTTAATTGCTAACCATTTAGTTCTGTTCCTGAAGAGTTCCTGCCACCAATTGATTTGGCTTCCACTATATAATCAGACCAACTTTTTAACAGCTTAAATTTGTTTTGAAAGGTTTTTGGTAACAATTCATTTCTTTCTTGTCTCCTTTGTATAACATTGCAATGCTATTCTGAAACAAAATGACAGTTCAGAGTGTTACAAAAGTTAAAATTATATGTTGACATTGCTTCCTGCTAGTTCATGTTAGCATATCTCTAAGAATACATATTCAGTCACTCTAAAATGTCACATCCATCACTTAGATCAGCTGTTCAATTTTAACTGAGCACACGTTGAACTTTGGGCATCTGCTGACACAGTTGTAACTCAAACATTTCAACTGTGTGACTGACAGGGATAACAGATGCTGACATTATCAAATGCTACACAGCTTTTTTTCCACAGCCGTTTTTTGTCCCGATATGGCCAGTACATGAAACTGTATTGCCATCCAAAAGCGCACTTGAGCAGCTGTATCTGTAAAACAGTTCCTGTATAACTGGTAAAAATAGAAACTAATTTTATAGCTATCTTTAATGCTTTAGTCCAAGTGACACACCTGCTATGTTTCTATTAGGATACATGGGGTTGGGAATATATTTACATAAATCTTCTCACCCAGTATCAGACTATGCAACAGATGTAGACTATACTTGACATACTCATCACTAGTGAATGGCTTGAACCAAGGTTGCCCCCCTACTTCCCGCTGCAGTCAAAGCTCAAAAAGAATTCAGCATACAACATAAAAGAGCTACGTGAGCATGCACAAACGTATCAAGGACCTTAATTTAGAAGAAACCAGATGCAACCCCAGATAATTCTTTAGAAACTGTATTTTTCTGGCATTAAACCTTTTTACATATACAATCAGAGTAAAAAAAAAAAAATCTATTCTGCTCTATTATATAATCATTCCTAAAAGTTAATACTAACCAGAGATATAGTAATGGAATTGAAAGCACTTGACATTTATACTTGTGCTAACCAACTACAGCATTAAAGCAGCTGCAAAAGGGAACCTGCCAGAAAATGAATGGGGGGGAGGATGGGGAGGAACAGAAACCTTCTTCCCAGTAAAGTTTAACATAAAGAGGCAAGGGAGCTTTACATGAGTGGAAATTCTAAGACTACATTTTCTGATCCCTACTCTAGAATTTCATTATTGCAGACATAAAAAAGTTAAAACTGTAACTATAATTTGATTTGAGACTCATTCAAAGAGCCACAAGGAAATACTCAAGGAAGGAACAAACCTGGATACTGTACAGGCCTTTCTGATACACATCTTTCCATTTTGCTGTCTCCAAATTAGTGAAGAAATTTAAATTTGCATTGGACTAGAAACAAAATGTGTAACACAGAAGAAAGCCACATATTCTTTGTGAACTGTTCATGTACTTAAAGTGTTACTGAATTATAACCTTCCTGCACTCCAATGCTTTGCTAAAGCTGGTAAAATGGAACCAAATCACCTCTTCAATGGATTTGGTCCCCTTCAACCAGCTGTAGCTATGCATTGATCACTACAAGATTTCTCATATTTTTAAAACTGGACACTAAGTCTGCACAGAGTAATTATGCAGTCCTCTCTGCAGTTGAGTTCAATTATTCTAGGCAGTTTGAAGATAGAAGGTAACAAGAAATGTAGTAAATTCTATATTCCAAAATTTCAAGGTTTTATCTGTAAATAAACAGCTACTGGTGTTTAATAGTCTGTCCATGTTCAGTGAAAACTGATCTCTTATAACCTTTATAAAGAAGATGAGTAAACAGTGAAATAAACACATTTTCCAATGATTCATGTCTCTTGTATTTTTCCTCAAGTCTGTTGCCCTTTGTAACAGAACTGACCAAAAAACCCGATCAAAAGGAAGCCATCATGAACAATATTGGCAATGGAGGGAAAGTCTGCTTTCCGGGCACCTCGTTTCCCATGCCTACACCCCCACCCCTTTTTTTTTTTTTAATTGCACAAGGCAGGAAACTCCACAGGGTAGGAAGTCTGGCTGCCATCTTGCACATGCTGGGCTTATTATTTACTATTTAAAGATAATGAATTTGTCACTGACCTCAACAGCTACAGGCTAATCTGCCATCTAATTATAGGTCTCCTCATGGAGATTATATTCTTTCTCCAAATCAACCTGAACAAAAGTCTGCTTTCAAAGCATTTTCCGACATAATACTTTAATAAGAGGTTTTAGGAGCATGCTTTTTTTGCACTCAGCTTCAACCAAGCTTCAACCTACACTTACTGTCAGAACTGCAAATATAAATGCAAAAAGTCCCTTTTACTGCTTTAGAAAATAATTGTACAACTCTTTGATTACGTCACAACTTGTCTCTGTGAGGACCTCCCTGACAATACAACACAAAAGTCCAAGACACTCATGAACACTAAGTACAGGTGAGAAACCCCACCTCTCAAATTACATCACTAAAACCAGTTAAAAATTCCACTGCCAACCAGTTCAAACTATCTGCAAGTCTAAAAACAAGCAGAAATCTACTAAATAAGACAACCATGGGGAAAAAGTATATTCCATTTTAAACCACAGTCTATGAACATCAAGATGACAAACTTCTTGCTACTGGACAGGAATGTGAAATCTGCATCTAACCCCAATATTTTAATTTTTTGTTTTAAATTCCAGCAGAATTCATTGCTCTGGAGAACTAGTCGTACGCATGTGCAAAGTCAGGTCAGCTCTAAGAACAGCCTCTATTTAAGACACTAGCAGCAGCGTGAATAAAGCTCTCTTCACAAGATACAATGCAAATCTAAAACTAACTGGGGCAACGGATATAAAATACGCCTACACTTCACAGTCATGTCTTCAGCTCAAAAATCTGAAGTCACAGGTATGTGAATAGATCAAACATAACCAAGAGTTGATAACATGGCAAAAATAACCAATCTGTACAGTATTTTCAAATTTTACTGTCCTTTTTTCAGTCTGAAAAATCTCATTAACACTGAAGAGGCAAAGTCTGCCAAGCTTTGAGGTTCACAGTACTTTGAAAAAAGTTCAAAATAAATGCACTTTTAACATGACTGAATCAGTTAAAAATCATGAACAAGAAACCATGTATTAAATAAAATCTTAACTTTCCCACACTTCATTTAAAATTTTTTAGTTCTATCTCCCACACATAAGTTTAAAGCTACCTACAGCATAAACCGAATAACGTCCATTCTACATTTCAACATCTTACATTAGCAAGAAAAACAAAAGTTCTGTTTCTGTACCAATTCACAAGGTATGAAGAGAAGCAAATTATTAAAAGAAGAAATATTCCACTAACAATAGGATGCTCTCCAAAACACACTATACCATGACTTCTGGAAGACACTGCCAAACTGTCATGGAAGATGAAGTGCTGAGAAAAATCTAAGCTATTTGACATAAATCACTATCTTTCTTACAATATTTATCTAACATTCAAATGTTTAAAATGGAATATATTTATTTTCATATGAAAAATGAAAGACTTTCAAATGTTCTTCTCAGCATAGTTCATGTAGGTTTTTTCTTGGAGATCTATCTCCCTACTGTTCATAAAGGTCAGAACTCAAGCAAGAAGCAGAATAGGTTTTGCACTGAAAATGAAATTAATTCCAAATACCTATTTGATATCAACTGTAAAAAATTCTGTAGACATCTAGTTCACTTTATTGTGGTATCCACGCACTTAACATGTGCATTTATTTTTTTTATCATTAACAAGGAAGATGGATGTGGACTTTATCAATACTTTCATACATAGCAGGTATTTTATTTTTAGGTATAGATATACACACATATGCAGATATTCATATATGTATATAAGCATGTATGTTTAACTTTTATAAAATAACATCTATAAAATAACATAATATATTTATATATTTGACCTTGAGGGGAATTTAGTGGACTGTATTCCATACAAGGCACCACAGCCTGAAGCCACAGGAACTCCAGTTTAGGTGAAACAGGAAAGCTTAGATTAGGAAAGATAGGTCCTTAAGTAAGGTTTCAAGCAGAATATATCATGTACTGCTTGTGATCTACACCAGCTACAAGCTAAAGTTCAGGGGGTTATTTTTAACAGTGTTTTAAATAGCTTGTGTTTAGTGCATTTAACAGATTAGTAATATCTATTGTTCTATATCAGATTAGAAAAACAAAGTGGCAAATACAAAACCTTTGGTTTCATTCAGAAACAGGCCACAACTACAGAATCAACAATGAAATGAACAACTATCACTAAAGTCTTAAAGAAAATAAAACTTAACTCCTAAATGAATCAAACTATTATAATTATTTTATTGGCCAGGGGATTTACTTTCATGAATTTCTTCCCAGGCTGATGTGCAAAATATCTAATGCGGTGAACAAATGAAACTGCTACTCTGTGATGGAGACAACATTCTCGCTTTTTACATGCTTCAGAAGTGCTCAGATATAACTGCAACCAAAAAAGTAGTTATCTAACAGCTTTAGATATCTAACTGTTCTAGATGCAAGTGAAACCCCATGTATGGGGGGAACCTACACAGGGTTCAAATCACTAATACTGTAAGAATATGCAAATATTTCCAATACAAACTTTTGTAAAGGAGAATGGACTCTGGGAAAAATTGCACTATGCCTCACATTCTACCAATCATCAAACTGACCCAGTCTCAACTACAGTTTGGATTCCTCCATCAAAGAAAAAGCCTGCTGCTCCTAAAACATTCACCCACAGAAAAATCTTCAGCATCCCTATGAAGAGCTTTTTTTCCATACCCTTTCCCTGCATCTCATATTGAGATCACTATCATGCAAACCAACTACCACAAGAGACTAGGGAAAGCATCGCAGAACAAAAAACTAACAAGAAAAACCCCACTTAGGTAACTGGAGACAGAAAACAGTACTCCTGGCTAATGCTGTTATGTAAATAAGGAGAATTCCCATTAAGTGAGTACGTTACCAAGTCAGACTTGAAAGAATTGTCTCCTGAACGCCAAAAATAAGCTCCCTTGTCCTTGATATGTTCTCTTATAGACCTTTTACAAGCACTGTAGAAAACTGTAAACACATTTATTGTTCCTATCAACACTTCCAACCACTACTTTTACTTTGTGAAGTGTGATTCCATTCCATATACATATATAAATGCTATCAGTCTGGATAGCTATTTTCTGAGAGACTAACACAGATTTTATTCCCATACTTTAATATACAGCCTTATTTGTCGAATTTCACTCAACTAAAAAGTAGCAGATTTTAGTGGTTAAACAAGTAAACATACATTTCTTATTTCATGTAAACTATACCAAATTCTCCACTACACAATGAACATATTTTTGAAGTCTTGCTAGACTGACAGCTCTGAAGAATACATTTATCCACAATATAAGCAACCAGCAATGCAGCAAGTTTCCCATGAAGTTCTATATGCAATAGTTTTTGAAAGCTATCTTAACTGAAGACTGAATGTAGATGTATAGTATGCAGCTAGCACAAAACAAATTATGCCTTAAAACTAACTTTTTCAGATAAGCTGCTATATAAAAGCTGAAATAAGAAATTCCTTCTATACATACTTTTAAGAAAACAAAATTAAATGTTCTTATACTAACAAATACAATTTAATACAACAATCCTAAGATCACTTTATAACTGCATGGTATCTTTAATAATTATTCACAAATACATATTTCTTAAAAATCCCTTTCCAATTCCAATATCTGAGAAGGGAAACATTTTTACAAATCCTGTCTTAAGATCTTACTTAATAACTTACTTATCAAAACATTTATTGGCACTGTATTATCATACAGCCACTGTATATTTCCCAGGGATTTGGAGTTACCTGAATACAGCATTAACCTGAGCAGACTAGTAGCTTCATTCTAATAACGGCTTCTCAAGTATCAGAAAGATGCTTATCTAAGCAATATTAAAATTTAAGAAATACAATTACATGCATGTTTAAGGATCTTTTTGAAAGAGTACCAGAATTCTACCCTCCCATGCACTTGTTTTCCTTTTACAAATGATAAAATAATCTTTAAGAACAAATCTTTACCTAGGGTTTCCTCTTAGTGCAGCGTGGTGAAGAGCATTAAACCCATTGTTGTTGGTGATAGTAACATCTGCTCCAGCTTCTAACAACACAGCAAGGATGTCATCACGCTTTTTACTTATAGCGTCATGAAGCGGAGTGTCACCTTCAGAATCCTAAAACCAGAAACAGCTTACATCAATTTTGCATGCATCCACATTAAAGAAAAAAGGTGCTTAAATATCACTAGGAAAACTGACTAGACAAACACAAAACAGCTCTTCAGACCTTCCAGTGTTGCTATACTGCAGAGTTCAGAGCAAGCTGCTTCTGATCTTGCTCTGGTTTCACAAATGCTTCAGTGGGTAATGCTACCCAGGGCTCCAATATTCTACAATTACACTACTACCAGAACTCAAACCCAGAGCTCAAGTATGCCTTGCGTATGAGAGTACTGAAGACACTGGTGTAGACATCAACTTCTCTATGCCTCATATCCAGATGGAGTCGATGCCCAAGTTACAATAGAAGGACAGTAACAAAAATCTAATGCAACGGAGAGGAGGCTAGTCAGGCAGAAGGAGGCAGAGAATTTTGAGTAACAAATGCTAAGATTGAGCCAGCAATTAACCACGTAAAAGACAATACCAAAAAGACAGTATGAAATAAAAGCATAAGCAAATCAAAATAAAATGCAGTCCAAGTAATAAACTTAGGCACATCTGTTGTTTTAACTAAAGCAGATCATTTTCCATGAAGCAAAGGCTAATGTCATAAGCAATATTAAGCTTTTAAACTTGTCATGGCTAATATCAGATTACATTACACAAGGTACATGAAAATATTTCAATGCATAATTGAAGAAGCAAAGAATTTATATTTTTAGCTTGACATTTTATTTTTCAAATATCCCAAATAAGGGAAAAATACTTTTTATTTCTAGAAGCATTTTGTACATTACTTATTCGAGGACCCAAATGGTTGGATTGAAAAGGAATGCCCTAGACTAACAGTGAGAAAACATATCCATTTAAGCTTATTTGCTGCTATATAGGCAAACTCTTTAGATTTATGCTTCCAGTAAAATTCTAACACCATATAAGTCTTTTGTCACTGATGCTGACTCAACTGCAAACTGACTTAACACTGGAACGGAACATTTCAGCAATACACTAATATGAAAACAAATCTGTACAATCTTTACAGTGAGAATCAAAAACTGCCAAAAAAAAAGTGCCAGAAAATGGAAACACTTGAACCAGTGTGAACCAATTTGCCAAAACTAAATTATGTAGCTTTTATTTGGTTTAATTGATCCTATTTCCTGAATCTCCTGTTTACAGACTAACACACATTTATGTTTACACAGTGAATTGGCTTGAGTGATAGAGTGCTGGCCAGTTAAATTCCAGTCATGCCTCAGTCTGACTCCCTTGTGCACTCATTCACCAAATCAATCACCTACTCACATTTGCCCATCGGAGTTCCTCAGCACACATGCAGGATCTGAAAGTTCATTATTTTCAATGACAATGTTTTCCAGATGGAGTTTCATAGCACCATTCTACTGAATTTTTCAATCCAAACAGACTTCTATAAAGTTAGACACATCCACTTTGGTTACCCATATATCACACGTCATTATATGATACACAATCACCCTTTATTGGGCTCAACACATCAGACTCCTTATTATATCTACTGTTCAGCAAATACTAAACAGGGTCTGGATGGATGTTAGCTGGCTAACAGCTCAAACTCAGCAAGAACAAGACACCTATAAAGCTAGGTGGAAGCAGATAAATAAACAATCACTATATTCACTAATTTCAAGGAAATTTGCTTATCTTTTTTTATGTGGATATAGAGCTTAAAAAAAATAATCACTGATTATTGACATGGCAAAATAAGGAGGAAAATGTGTTATTACCACATATCTTGATTTGCCTAAGACATTACAGCTTTTTCTTTCTGTTGCAAACCTCTTCAAACTTACCCATTCTGATTTGTTTTACTAATGCAATGCATGCAGTTGCATTCAGCTCATGCAGAATGTGGATGCCTGCTTATTTGACAGAATGTTTCTACTCCACCTTCTCAACATACATCATAGATAAAACTCCCTGTGAAATCATGGTACTTGAGGCCCTATGCATGAGGGCTTTTTAGATATAAGGCTGAACATTTATAAGAGGATCTGGCTAAATAGTTCTATCAATGATAGGTCAATACTGAAAAAAAAGGTTTCATTTAACAGAACATTCCACAGTATCATCAGCCAAAAAATGCAAAGCTGTAGCTTGCAGAAGGAGCAAACAGCTGTGGATTCAATAGAGGAGGAATTAATCTGGAGAGAAAGTTAACAATTACAGATAACTACAGTCTGTGAAAATACCAGTTAACGAACATCAACCAGCTAGAATAAATCAGGTGCCTATCCAGCTGTCAAGAAAACAAACGATTTAATAGCATTTTTATCACAGCTGATCACATGTTGGGGTAGAGGCTGGGACAGATAACTTGACAAGGTCTGTTTCCTTTCAATCCTATTTTCCATAATTCTATCACCTACACACAGCAGCTACATACAGCAAATCATAAAATTCAGTAGCTAAAAAGTGAATCTATATTAATATTTACTTTACCTGGAGACTAGGATGACAGCCAAAGTCCAGTAAAGTCTTCACAACTTGCAGATGACCTTTGTTGACAGCAATATGAAGTGGAGTCTGCCTGCGTTTGTTGCGAGCATTCAAATCTGCACTGCCTCGGTGCAAAACCTCTATCACAGCACCCTCATCACCGAAGGCTGCATGATGGACAGCCCTGTCTCCATCTTTGTCCTAAAGTAGAAACATTAATTTGATCCAGTATATTCCACATTTCCTTTGCATTTAAACAAGATTAAACTGAACAATTGTGCATATTTGATTTCTTTAAAGAAAAATTAGACAACCATGATACCATTAAAATACTTAATCAAAATAATTGCTCAAACCACAGCAATAGAGGATAAAGAGTCTGTTCGTATATAAACATACATATTTTATAGCATATACAACTGTTGCCCTGAATCTTTGTGTGACGTGTTCATCAGAAACTTGAATGGATTCATTTGGGTTTCTACTACAAAACAACCATCATCAAAAAACCCAAAAACAAGCCACAAACAAAATCCAGCCCCCAAGCTCCCAAAAAAGTTATACTCAGTAACCAAGGGTAACCCTTCCTGTTACCCAGGAAGTGTTACAGATTCCAAATCATGGTGTAAGACAAGAGAATTGCCTTGTTCATACAAATAAGCTAATATTTATTAAGGTTTATTATATGCATCTTAATTTTCAGTTAATAAACCTTTTCCAAAGGAAATTTAGGATTGATACTGAAATTAGTTAAGTTGTGATTCTATGATGATGATTCACAGCATTAGAACTTTGATTAAATTCAGTTTGTTTCAGTTTCATCCAAATTGAGAATCAAGGGATGAAAATAATAAATTTGTTAGTTTGGGTTATTTTAACATCCGTAAGAGTGGACTGTACTACACGAAACATTTTTAAATATTAATCAAGTGATTTCAACATTAATGACAGTATACAAAAGCTAAAAGTAAGATGGAAGGTATATAATAGGTTTCAATGAAATAACAACTTCCATAAGCTAGTTTCTAACTAAATTTTTGTGCACAGTGAAATATTACTATATATTTGTAGGATTTAATTTTGACAATAGGGAAATACTGAAAATTGTAAGGAGATAAAAATCACGAACTGGATGCCTCTCTCGGGTAAGCTTAGTTTCTCTTATCAATGCTTCTCCTCAAAAGTTATTTTTATTATGTGTAACACATTTCTAATATATTTTACATTAAGGCAAAAACTAATAGTTCTAGCATAAATTGTATTTGTAAAATTACAAGATATTGAGACTAGTTACAGCATTTAAAAAAAATGATGGAAGGAGACTCATCTGCTAATTATCAAATATATCTTTTTGGAAATATCAATAATGTTTTCAAGACGGTCAGGGCACTAAACAGCAGCTTCAATAGCTTTTGAAAACAAGGTATTTTTATGCCTTCCAAATCAACTCATGCTACAAAATTGTCTTCTAAGATAGCTGGATTCCTTCTCAGGCTCACCTAACATAAACAAACAGTCAAAAGAAGCCAAAGCTTGCCCATTTGAGAGGGGAAAGAATCAGAAAGGGGAACTTCTCTGTACTTCTCATCTGGTTATAAAGATCATTATGAGGTGAAACTTATCAAGAGCATGACAGTAGTGTTAAACTGTTACAACATTTATATTTACAGAGCCCTTTGTTTCACAGGTATGTGGTAATTTCTCTTTTCATATTTGCAGTCTGATAAATACACTGAGATACTTACTGATGAATCCCCCATATTAAGTATTTTCCAGTTTTAACATATTTCAATTTTCAGATGTAAACCCCTGATTTTATAAAATCTTAACGTATAGAATTCCTACTTTAATGAGTAGAGGTCTAAGAAAGCACGTACCTTTTCTTTAGCTCAGCATCAAAACAAATAATTTCAGGAGCTAAATCCCACCATGTAGTTTCTACACAATAGCCTATTAATACACCTAGGAAAAGCTAGCAACTAATTAAGCATCTGTCCTAAGACTTATATTTAGATATAAATCTAAATATTAAAAGCACTCTATTTCCATACATGCCAACAATATTATGTTGTCAGTACTGTCAATATAGTAACTGATAGCCATTAATTTCCGCAGAATAGAAGGCTATATATTTTTACTATGTAATACCTACATCAGGCTTTTTGAGCTCTGTCAGTAACAAATTGTTTTCTGACTAAACAGAGGCCACTTGTACTTTACATTAAGCTGTCAGAGACATAAGCACAAGAGGAGACAACAATATGAGGGCATCCCCAGAAAACGTCATCATGAATGTATATACTCTGCAGCAGTGACTGTAAGTGTAAATATATCCAACTTAGCTATAAAGCAGGCGAAGTAAGGGGTTTTATCCATTGCTTCCATGCCACAGACCACAACAGTGAAGTAAACGGAATAAATTTTTGCTCTCTGCATAATGGGATGGCTCTGCTGCATCTTCACATCGCTAATTTATAGAGAGCTGACATTTTTTAAAGCCTGAAACATATAGTCATTAATCTAATCATTTAGGTTTTTTAGAATTACTGTTTATGAGAAAATTATCTGATATCAGAAAATATGTGATATGTGCATTTTGAATTGTTTTTTGCCTCGTTTACTGAGACAGAATGTACTGATATTGCAGACTTTGCTCATTTTGTGATTAATATTATAATAATTAATGCAGTGATATAATTAAGTAGGAGTATCATCTTCACTTAAACAACTCAAAGTTACATGAAAAAGGCTTGAAAAGTCAAATAAAATCCCTGAAAATATTTTTTAATGCTAGTGTTACGGTACTTCTGAAGCCTGAGCAAATGTGAACTCTTTAACAATTCTGCTAGCCGATTACCACGTGTACTGTCTTGAAGCTGTGTAAGCACTGCTTCTACTTCCCCCTCTAATGCTTCTAACCCTTCCTTATACCAAAGAAGAAAGTATCAGACCACCACTTGATTAACACAGCAGCTTTGATCCCATAGTACAGATGAAAAGCAGTTTAGTCGAGTTTGTAACAGTATATGCTATATACTGCAGCGAAAGTACTACTTCTAAAATGAAGCTACCTCACAGAAATCAGACCACAGCAAGTGTGTACTGTATCATATCTAAGCCATCTTTACCATTTAGCAGAAAACCTTTATAAAGCAATGGTGTCTGTGAAGATAAAAATAATTTCAGTTCCAAGGATTACATCATTGCTTCATTAAAGTATTAACATATTATAACTTTTGTATATCATATACAATATGAAGTTAAATGCCCAAGCACGTAAGTTACTTTGCTGTTATGCAAACAATGACTGGGCACACTATTAACTTCTAAGCATTCTATTAGGCTTTAATTTAGATCCTTCCTGTGGGTCACAAAATGAGCAAAGTCTGCAATATCAGTGCATTCTGTGTAAGTAAACAAGGCAAAACCAATTCAAAATGCAAATATCACACATTTTCTGATATCAGATAATTTTCTCAAACAGTAATTCTAAAAAACCTAAACAAAAGAAATCCTTCCATTTTGGGTGAAGTTAAAAACACAAACTGGAATTCTGGAAACAGAATTGGCAGTTCCTACCCAAAGATATTGTTACTACTTTCTGCTCAAACTTGCTGTAGTTAAGAACAGAACACCTTCTCCTAACTGAACACTGTAGATAAGCATGGCAAGTATCTGAAGTTGGAGATGTAGCATCTGACATAATCTTTTTCTCTGAATGCCACAGGCAGTGTGCTAGCCTATTGCATTCTACTGTTAAAATGAAATACAAGTAAAGAAAGAAGGGGCTTCATCCATTACAACCACACACTACCTTACATAGCTTTATTATCTTAGCATTATAGTTCACTTAGTCAGAGGTGCTAAAGAACTGGATATTGACCCTTGTTAGTAGGAGGCTAATTTGGGAACATAATTGCAGTAAGAAAAGCAGTTTTTCCACTCACTCTGACATTTAAAAAGAAGGCAACTCCAATAGAATTGTTATTTCTGTATGTAGCAAAGTTTAAAACTTAAGGAGACACAAAGTGTATTTTGAAATATTTAGGTTACCTCTGCTTCTACATCCACATTCTGTTTCAGAAGCAACTTCAAAATGTCGACATGGCCATTCTGACTAGCGGCTTGCATAGCTGTGTGTCCAGCACATTGTCCATTCACCTGGAAGCGTATCAATACTTTGAGATAAGTTGCAAGATACACACACCCCCCTATGAGCCACTTTAGTAGTATACATGCAAGTGTATTAGAAAACTTAAAGCAACAGCACTCCTATGAAAGTATCAAATGAACAATTTTTAGACAGCTGCCTTTCTGGCACATATAAATGATCTCCTAGGTCTTCTCTATTTCATTTCTATAGCATTTGCTAGATTGAAGGAAAGCAGCAAGAAATGGGTTTATTTCAAAAACTAAGACCTTACCTATAGTAGGATTTAAAACTTTCATTTCTGGGCTACTGTAGAGGCAAGACTTTGAGAACAGGTTTCAGAATGATACCAGTCCTCTGCTCTACAGTATATTTAACTTGATTTTCTAATTTATGGCAACAACAGGAGTCAGTCTGAACAAATTAACCATGTTTTGTGTAATCTTGAGCTACAAATCAACCCTCAGAACTGATGGAGTTTAGTCTCTTATCTTCAAGAATTACCACTGCTGTAGTGAGAAAAACATCTGATTGCGATTTTAAAACATGTTCCCTACACCAAGTTCTATAATTCATAAGCATTTTCTTTTAGACTTTTCAGTACTAGGTGATTAGACAAGTTAGTAAAACGAATCTGACAGACAGCAGATTAGATTATCTACCCATGAGTTAAAAAAAAACAACAACAAACAAACCAAAACCCACAACACGACCAACAAAAAAATCCCACAAAAATCTACCCTCCCACCTTCTATCCCCCTTGAAACAAAAGCTGAAGACCCTTCACTAATTGTGACTGTTTGGTTCTCTGCCCCAACTCTGGCAGACAGAGGCTGGGAGATATTTTAATTCACGGCAGACAACAGAACACAAAATCCATCTAGCAAAAAAGGGTGTAAAGCACTATTTTCACACACCCCTCAACACATTTCATAGGACAACAAGTGGGAGGAGAGACACTGGAACCAGCTGTACTACTTCTATGCAGACACACTGGTGACTGGCAAGGAGTGCCTAGGACAGCTTCACTTTCTTCAGTTTTACAGGTCCTCAGAACACTCACATCTACATCTGGTCTCTTTAGCAGGTCTTCCACTTTCGCCACATCTCCATTGGCAGCAGCTTTAACCAATTCTTCATTGAGATCTCCAGATTCTTGGGTTTCAAATAGTTTCTTCAATAACTGGGACAATCTCTCTGTAATTATTAAACAAAGGACAATTAAGATTACAATTCTAATCACACAAGAACAGAAAAATAACAGCTGTGTCATGTTTCTAAAGGCATGTACACAGTAATACACAAACCACCATAAAATGTCACCTGTAAGTTATTCAGTTCTGAGTAAGCACTGCACCCCAATACCCTTTAGATAGCTGAGACTGTCACATCAGACACTTCAAAACAAAGTTGACTGAACCACAAATAGCTTGTCTACCACAAAATATAGAAGGTAGAGAAGGGAGGAGGTAAAAACATGAATTTACATACAGATATAACAGGCTCCTTAGTCTTCTAGCTTAACTTAGGGTCTATCCTGCCCTCTGTGATTTGAAACACTAAGTCATATTACTCTTCTAGCTAGTTTTACGGCCACTGTGACTTTATTGCAGAAAACTCACCGTATCTATGTGAACCTACAAAAAAGTCTAGAAAACTATGTAGAAAGGTTTCTTGGCATTAAAGCGAATATGCGAAGAAGAAAAAACAACTAGCTATGATCAAATAAAGGAAAAACATTCTAGCTTAATTGAGTCAACAGAACATAAGCCACATTGGATAGTCTTTCTGCCTCCTTATTAGATGAATGAGAGCAGGTTCAACAGAACAGAAATGTGATTACATAGACACAAAAAAACACCTACTGTAATTAGTCAAAGGATGTCTGACTAAATTTTAAGGCAGAAATTTTAAGGAAAGATATCACCCTGAGTAACCGCTTGCAACAGATCCCTTGCTTACACTTGTTGTCCCTTGCCACCTATTAAACAAGGAGTCCGCTTGCTATAGCCAGTGACACTCTGTTCATGCCTTAGTCCCTATTCCAATCTAATGTCCCTTTCAATCATTTAAATTTTCAAGTCTTCAGAGCAGACCTCCTAAGACTTACCTGCACTGTCGCCAAACAGAAACCCAAATCCGATATGGAATTTTGGACCTTATCAAGATAACATCTCCATACTGACTGCAAGTTTTTTTCTTGTATCTTTCTCTAAAGATGTAAAGTCCATTAACCAAACTCCAAGTCTGAATGTTATTAACCTTGCATACAAACTATGTACCAGTACTTATTAACAATTTTTAGTTAACACAAGTACTTGCCATACATACATTACTGGTTATTCTGCAAACTTACCACCAGATGCATTACTTATAGCAGATCCTGCCGATGCCACCTTTGAGACAGCTGCTGGATTATACGTCCAAGATGTCCCACAAACCTCTACCTTTAAGTCGCTGTCTGAATAGATCTGCTGGACCCGACCAACTTTACCTAAAGTCTGCATTAAAGAAAATATCAAATGCAAATAATACTAAAAATAAAATATTTATAAATCTGAATGTGATAACAAGTCACAAATTTCATTAAGTCAGTTGTCTAATAGTACAGTCACTAATACCTTTAGCTAAATTTCATCAGGCTAAGCAGATTACTACATCTGAGCAAGTATTACACCGCACTTGATGAAACACACTTTTTAACTTATAAGAAAATCCCTTTGACTCCCATAACCTCCAGTTATTACTACCATTCATAACTATAAATATTATACAAGTTTTACCATTCTATGCATCCAAACATACAACTACTTACCGGAAGCATTGCTTCAGCCCACTCTCCGTGACCTCTCTGAAGAAGCTTGATTCGCTCTAAGTCATAACATACTTGAACAAGGTCACCCACTTGAAATTGAGAGGTACCTCCTTCTGCACCTTGAGCAGCATCTCCACTTCGGACAACATTGGCTTTGGTGAGAACAGCTGGATTAAAAGTCCACCTAGGCAATGAATTATTTAAAGTAGATTTTAAACATACAAAGTGAAATATATGTTTAAAAACTGTCTGTTGGAGAAGATTCTGCTTATATGCCTACAAACTTTCTGCAGTTGGATACTATGGCATATTGTTGTTAACATTTTTTTGCCCATAAACTTGTCTGTGGCTCATTAGTTGAATATTTCCAGGGTAATCTTCAGGGATGTACATTTGTAAAGCCATGAAGAAATATCCTACCTAAGGGGAAGCAAGCCAACAACAATTTAATAGTCTTGAAAGCAGCTATACAGTTTTTTTTATTTTTCCAGGGAGAGAAGGAGACAAATCTGATTGAAAAGTAGAAGATCTGAACTGTCTCACAAAGGATTGGACTGTCAGGACACAACATGGGAAGAACATAGGATTTTGTCCCCTCCCTCCCAAGTCATAAGCTTCAACATTCAGTAATAAAAATACTCTTCCATTAAATGGATATCCTAGATACCCCTCAATTTTTAACCAAACTATCCTAATTCGTACTACAAATTTTACTGGTTTAGAGGCATTTAGCTGTTTTTATGCCAAGTTATATTCTAATATATAATAGGGTGATCTCTCCTTTTATGTGCTCTTTGGTCTGTGGTTGACTTTTATTCAGCTATCTGATCTAGTTGAGAAGCATCAGATAATCTTCATAAAGGGCAAAGTCAGGGAGGAAACCACAAGATAAAGCAGCTCCTCTCTCCGGCTCTGTAGCCGTGACTGTCAGAAGAAAAGCCACTTGCATGCCTTCAGCTTGTGTTAGCTGGGAAAACAGCTTTGTTTTGCATTACTTTGCAATATTAACAAACAGTATCTTGAGGGAAAGCCTGATTTAATAAGGCACCGTTAATCCTTTCTGGACAAACTGGTCAGGGTTCCAGATACAGCTGAAATGATACTCCATTCCTCAGCTGCTTTTTAAAGATAAGCCCAATACTTGAGAGCAAGACAACACAAAACCATGTGGACACATCAGCTCAGATCCAGCTGTAGAGCTGGGTTTGAATCCTGTTAGCATGGATGCAGCTCAAACTTCAAACATAAACTGCTTGCACAGAGTGGTTTTGGCAACAGCTTCTCCAGCACTTCCCATTCTCGATCCATATTTACATTAATTAACATCCCTTTGAATAAGAAAATGCTAGATGTAGATAATGCCAAGGTCACTCTACATTAGACAAGATCCCCAACATAAAAAGTTTGTCACCTATTCTCTTAACCCATTTTCCTGAAAACCCGCAATGCATTGCTATTACCATTCCACTTGAAACCATAGGATTTAAAAAAGAAATTACTGCTTAAAACACTACATTTTGGAAATAAGATAGTCCAGAATGTCATTCATTATTTTGGACTCAAATTTTCACAAAGTGAGAGAGGCAATAAACTTCCTTTTCCCACTACAGCATCTTTAAAGGTAAGTCCTCATTACACATTGTAGAAGGAATATAAGAAAATCTTAACAGACAAAAGAAGAACAGAAAGTTTCTGGCACCAAGTAATCATAAATGCTGAAGGCAAAAGAACTTTGTGAGAATCAATGATGAAGGCTATATAACAAACCTGTTGCCACTTGGGTATTGTACTACAATGTCATGATCCTCATCAATGCCACAAACCGTTCCAGTTGTTGTTAAAGTTTCAAACATGCCATCAGTCCATCCTCCATGCCCATGCTGCAAAGACTGTACAATTTCCAAATCAAGGTCAATGTTTACAAGGTCACCTATTTGCAGCCCACCAGGGTTTCTGTTACCATTTTGCTCACCTGAAATGGAATAAGAAGAAAATGTTCACATGACCACACTAATTTCCACGCAATTTAAAGAAAAAGTTAATTTCTGAGACTTAATGTCTCTGCAACTGTAGCGGCCAATAGCTAAAAGGGAGTGAAGGGGTAAAAAAGAACTCTCAACCTCCAGCTATGGAACTGTGTGTTTCTTGTTGAGTTATCAAGGTAAATAGCAATGACACTGGTAAATGCTAAACACTTGTGACAGGCTCCACTATGGGCTATAACTGGGATGGTAACAGCTATCATATGGTGTTAGACATCTAGATATATAAAAGCTCTGATAATTGAGTCATACACAAAGGGCCATCTATCCACTCAGGGGCTGAAAGATAAGCAGAGTGACCACAGAAAGTGGTTTTGAACTGGGTCAGTCCTTCCATGTGGAGAAAGCACTGGCAAAAGAATACCTCCAAAATGACCAACTATGAAAATCTTTAAGTTTTTAAGTGGGGAGATGACTACAAACAAAAAATCCCTGCATATTTTAAATTAAAACATTTTCCTTGGACAATGCCTGCTTTCAAAATACATGTCACAGCAAAAATTCATTATCTAGAGGAAAAAGGCATACATTTACACTCATCAAGCTGTATTAACTGATGAGAGAACACAGTTGTGGACCTGGTCACTGCCAGAACCACAGGATGGTATCTGGTGCCATCCACAGAACAGTGAAGAGTACAACAACGGCAGAAGTCATGGAGATTGAACTCAATGGCAACATCAGTGGCAAAGGACAGAGTAAGCAGAGTTCCTTTAGTAATATTGCTGTCTCTAAGGGGGGTGGGGGAGGAAGTGTTTGTTTTTCCTCTTCCAAACAACAGGCAATAATGGAGAACGGGTTCTCGTGATGCAACAATAAGGAAGTACAAACAAATAGCCTGACATATAGACAAAAACATTATTTAGAGGGAGACTGGTTCCAGAACCTGAAATCCACACCAGATGTTGGCAGCACTAGTTGCAGCACTAAAAGTCTCCAGAGGACAGAATGGGCAAAGAAGAGAATCCAGTACTACTGAAGAAGCAACTGCTGAGAAAGGAAACACGTCCAAGAATAAATGTTCATGTTCAATGGACTTTGACTTCTATGACCACCCAATGACTTCTTTCTGACCTGGTCTTAGTTTAAAGGACCTATAGATGGAACACTATTTTCACCTTCGCAGCAAAACCACACATAACATGGAAAACAGCCACTTCTGCAAAGGATAAAGTTAAAGAGTAATTCTTCAGAAAAGCTACTGATACGGAACTCACTAGATAGAAAACTCATAGACAGCAAACATCCCAGAGACAGCCCTGATGAGACAGGAAAGTCTGAGAAAGGAAAAAATATGAACCACTAAAGAATTAGAGAAGCATTAGTTGGAGGATAAGATCTCTAGAGGTCATCTGGTCTGATATCTCACACAAAGCTGAACTAACAACCAGCTGAAGTCAGCTGTGGCTTTGCCTGACATTCCACAACCTCTCCAAGTAACTTTTTCCAGTGCTGCAATATAGAGCCGTAGGTGTAACAGAAAATTTCTTCAATATCTCATCTGAACCTCTCGACTCACTTAAGGTGGCCTTAAGGCCACCGCCATTTGTTTTTATGCCATTTGCCACTACTGAAATCTTGGTGTCATCATTTTCAATCAACCTTCAAGTGGTTGTAGGTGGCTAGTAGATTACTGCTTAACCTCCTTCTTACCAGTCTAAACAAGCCCAGCCGCTCCTCCTTGCAAATCATGTTCTCTCAGCCTCTTAATCACTTTAGCAGGCTGCCATCAGACCCTCTACAGTTTCTCAAAAGGGGGGGGGGGGGGGGGGGGGGGAACGAGAGGGGGAGGCAGGGAGGAGGGAGAGGAGATGGATGGACAATGACACAAACAGGACACAGTATTCTAGACACAGCTTCATCACCACTCTTAATATAGCACACTATGAAATCTGCAGTATTTGCAATGGCAGCACACTGCTGTCTCATTGAATGTGGTATTCACAGAATCACAGAATCACTACGGTTGGAAAAGACCTGTAAGATCATCAAGTCCAACCTGGAGAAAAAAAAAAAAAAAACCACACAAACAACCCACGCAAGCCAACCACCACACAACAACAAGGCACAAAACACCAAAAACCAACCCACCCAACACCACACAGCACCATGTCCATCAAGCTACATCCCACAATGCCACATCCACACGCTCCTTGAATACCTCCAGGGAGGGTGACTCTACCACCTCCCTGGGCAGCCTATTCCAATGTTTCACTACTCTCTCGGTAAAGAACTTTTTCCTAATATCCAACCTGAACCTCCCCTGGCGCAACTTGAGGCCATTTCCTCTAGTCCTGTCACTAGTCACTTGGGAGAAGAGACCAACACCCACCTCTCTGCAACCCCCCTTCAGGTAGTTGTAGAGAGCGATAAGGTCTCCCCTCAGCCTCCTCTTCTCCAGGCTAAACAACCCCAGCTCCCTCAGCCGCTCCTCATAAGACTTGTGCTCCAGACCCCTCACCAGCTTCGTTGCCCTTCTCTGGACACGCTCCAGCACCTCCATGTCTTTCTTGTAGTGAGGGGCCCAAAACTGAACACAGTATTCGAGGTGCGGCCTCACCAGCGCCGAGTACAGAGGCATGATTACCTCCCTGCTCCTGCTGGCCACACCATTTCTGATACAAGCCAGGATGCCGTTGGCCTTCTTGGCCACCTGGGCACACTGCTGGCTCATATTCAGCCGGGTGTCAATCAACACCCCCAGGTCCTTTTCTGCGGGGCAGCTTTCCAGCCACTCTTCCCCAAGCCTGTAGCGTTGCCTGGGGTTGTTGTGGCCAAAGTGTAGAACCCGGCACTTGGCCTTATTGAACTTCATCCGGTTGGTCTCAGCCCATCGATCCAGCCTGTCCAGATCCCTCTGCAGAGCCTTCCTACCCTCAAGCAGATCAACACTCCCTCCCAGCTTGGTGTCGTCTGCAAACTTGCTGAGGGTGCACTCTATCCCCTCATCCAGATCATCAATGAAGACATTAAACAAGACCGGTCCCAAAACTGAGCCCTGGGGGACTCCGCTTGTGACCGGCCGCCAGCTGGATTTCACCCCATTCACTACAACTCTCTGGGCTCGGCCATCCAGCCAGTTTTTTACCCAGCGAAGAGTGTACCTGTCTAAACCACAGGCCGCCAGCTTCTCTAGGAGAATACTGTGGGGAACAGTGTCAAAGGCTTTGCTGAAGTTCTGTGATTCTGTGGTATTCAGTGCAACACCCAGCTCTTCCTCAGCAAGACTCCTCACTCAGGCATTCACAATTCCCAGCCTGGGAATTCCTGGTACATAGGCTTATTCCAACCAGAGTGCAAAACTGCACTTCTGATTGAACTCCACAAGGTCTTCACTTCCTCAAGGCTCTTCTGAATAAAGCTCTACTTTCAACCATACCCCTCTGCCAACTTGCTATGACGTGCAAATTGTCTGGGATTGTATTCTGTCTCATCAGAAGGACACTGAAGGACACTGAGGTGCTGGAGCGTGTCCAGAGAAGGGCGACGAAGCTGGTGAGGGGTCTGGAACACAAGTCTTATGAGGAGCGGCTGAGGGAGCTGGGGTTGTTCAGTCTGGAGAAGAGGAGGCTGAGGGGAGACCTTATCACTCTCTACAACTACCTGAAAGGAGGTTGCAGAGAGGTGGGTGTTGGCCTCTTCTCCCAAGTGACTAGTGACAGGACTAGAGGAAATGGCCTCAAGTTGCGCCAGGGGAGGTTCAGGTTGGATATTAGGAAAAAGTTCTTTACTGAGAGAGTAGTGAAACATTGGAACAGGCTGCCCAGGGAGGTGGTAGAGTCACCCTCTCTGGAGGTATTCAAGGAGCGTGTGGACGTGGCATTGTGGGATGTGGCTTGATGGGCACGGTGCTGTGTGGTGTGGGTGGGTTGTTTTGGTGTGGGTTGTGGTGTATTTTGTGGTTTGTGGGTGGTTTTGGTATTGTTTTGTGTGTGGTGTTTTTTTTTTTTATGGTTGGACTTGATGATCTTACAGGTCTTTTCCAACCTTAGTGATTCTGTGATCATCAAGGTCACTGACGTGGTATTGAACAAAATCAGTCCCAGTATTTTGCCCCAACTACATACTACTCTGTATTAATTAGGCCCCTGCTGGAGTATTAGTTGCACTCTACTTTGAATATTGCAAAGCTTCAAAAATAACTTTCTAGTTTTTAATGCAAGCATACATTTAAATTCATGTCACGAACCTATCTGTGAACTATGTTCAGAAGACAAATAGAAGGGACAGATGTTCTAACAAGGAGTAAGACTGAGAAGATGGAGAATAATGCGGTAAGAATGAACCAAGTTCATCGTCATCCTTTAAGAGCAACTTAATCTAGTGGAAGGGGAAGAATTTAACAAAGAATAGTCTCCGACTATCTTTAGTGATTAATATTCATGCATTCAAATGCAGTATCACCCTAAAAGTAAGCTACATGCAGAAAACATAGACCTGTACTTTTAAAACAAGAACAAAAATGAATAAAGGGCATGCGTAAGAACCTAAGTTTACCTGTGTAATAAAGAATCAGTAAGATCCTATTACTACTTTTCTATTTTTATTTACATCAGACTAAAATGACAAAATTAATTTTAAGTACAGAAGCAAGATACAAAGATCAGAGTGCCTTGGCTTTTTACTTTCAAACAATTCATCTACTTGACAGTAAATAGCTAAGTGACTTCTTGGACAACTGTTTTTTTTTTCCTAAACAAAACAGACCTTTACTATTTTCACCTTTTTACCAATGCTGTCAATAAAAGAATAGTGGTTGCAGGTCATACTTCATGTACTTGTGCAAGGAATTAGATTAAGACTAATAAATAGAGAATTCTAATCACTTTAGAAAAGCCAGTATTATCAGCTAAGGTTTTTTTATGCATTGGAGTGTAATAAGAAACTCGAGAAGAAAAGCAAACTTTTCTGTAGTGTTCGGTTTTATGACCAGATGTTTTGACAAGGAAATACACATTAATAATTAAGACATTTGTGCCCAATAATCTATAAACTTTATCCCAACTTGCCCATATTTCAAAAACCAAGACACCTGCAATTATTTTTTTTACAATACACTCTGCACATGTCTACAGCCCAGCTAAGACACTAGAGGAGTAAGTGCAATAGCTGATATGGAAAACCTCAACCAAGATTTCACAACATATACTAGTTTTAGGATAAAATAACAGGTTAAGTTATACGTTCAAATGACTCCTGTTTACAGCCATGGACATGCTACTTCATTGAACATCTCTGAATATTTAAGACAGTCTTATAAGAATGCACAGCTGTGTTTGGCTCTTTAGAAATATAGTGCACAAGACATGTGACTCAATTTATTACTTAATCAACCCTTAACAGCTCCCTTGCCATCCCCGTGGCACACTGATACCAAATACATTTACAAAAGCATTTCAATTTATAATTAATGCATAGAAATGCTACCATTTACATTTCACTAGTAAGGACAGTCCTTTTAGATGACATTTAAAAAGGAAAGAGAAATCCAGACTAACCATAATTAACACACATCAAGATACATTTACTTTATCTTCAACTCACCTAACACAGGACAATGGTCCCTGTAGAAAGAGCCTCCTTTTGCATCTTGGACACATTTCAGGTCAGACTACGGAGAAAGATTGAGACAACTTTAGTCCTCACTGCCTGAGTCTCCAGGTTAACCTAAGTCAGAGAAACTAGAACTGAAATACACTCAATTAAGAAAGGTTGAAAATTACGTGTACAAAAAACATGCCCATGAATTCATTACTGATGCATATAATCCCAAATACTTTTCAATCTATCAGCCTTGACATTCTCAAGATTTTAATAACCTTTACCAATATAAAAGGCTAGAAAGGATGAGACATTTTTAACTCAAAGAAAGGTATTAAAATGACACAAAGCTCCTTTGCATTGCTTTATAAAGTTATCTTTCCTTTTAAAAAAAAGCCTGTGAACACAAGCAGGGGAAGAAAAAAAAAAAAAGTATCTGCAGACAGTGCTCACTGCAGCCCTTCCTGTATGGTATGATTTAATGCCTGCCAGTGCTCCCTCCTCTTCCCAATCCATTTTCCGACACATACATGTTTAATTTGGAGAAGAAAATCTGGCACCCAAATTCTAAAAACCGAAGAATTTCCCATAAAAATTATATGGAACACAAGGATATTACTTTAAGAAACCAAAAACACCCACAAACACTATGCTGAACTACACACGGTATTTTAAAGATAAAAAGTTCTAAAGAAGCCATTGGAGTTCCTATAACTCTCCTTTCGTCTAGTTTTTTCCTATTGTAACCCTTAAAGCCAAATGGCTACTCTCTGCCATTGCTCCTTATGGAACAATTCTCACTAAACAAAGGGCATTTTGTGTGCACGATGAGTTGAGAAGGAGATAGGAAACTGTTTGCAAAATGTGTCAGAATATTCTGCGGGATGGGAGAGGAAATAGAGGACAGGTGGTGGTTATGATATAATCAACCAGAACTAAACAAATACTTTAACAATTATTTTTTCCCCACACCCAAGATTTATTGACAGACTGTACTCCCGCAAAAGGATTACAATGAAAACTCTCAAGTCTTCCAAATCATCAAGGCACTGACAAACACAGTATTACCCTCAGTGACCTGTAACTGCGAAACAGACAGAAGCAATACAAAATTCAGCGTATATCCTGATCTATGAAGAATGTACCACCACTTTTTGAAAAAGTGATGAAAACAGCCAGATGAAAACAATGAGGTTCAGCTGCTCTTCAAATCCATGAGAGGTCAGAGAAAGAGTTTGCTCAGCCCAGCAGCAGCAGGCCTGCGACAAAATGCTGCCACCCGGCGGGCAGGTGCTGGCTTTAACGGCTGAAGACAAAGGGGCTGCGCTGCCCCCCCAGATGGCAAGCTGATTCATTCCCCCAGACCAACAGAGATTTCATGTGCCCAGGAGCACTTGGTCTCACGCACTGAATACAGACTCCTCCTGTCAAGCAACAACCAGCTGTCTGCGCAGGCATCAAGAAGGGGTATACATGCAAGAGCTGTTTTCACATTCTGCAGAGCATTAAGAATAGAGCGCGGGAGGGTCCTGAACAGTTCTCCTCCCAGCAAGGCAAAATCTGGGTGAAAGACTGCTTGTGTTACAGCAAGTGTTAACATACAGAGCAGACTGATGGCTAAAAGCTAGCAGAAGAAATAAAATAATCAGTAGAAGGCTAATTACTACCTTGCAGCAGAAATTATTAGGAAACAGGTTAAGATACCTTAAATTTTACAGAAAAAAAACACACCACCAGAAATCTACAAATCTGCTCTTTTTTACCCTGCCTGTACCATGCCCTACGCATAGTTTATTTCTGGAGTATAATGATATACTTAATTGTAAAACTAAGTGGTAGCTTGATGTTGAACCTCAGCTTCACATCTGTCTTCCTTTCACTTACATAGTGAAGTCAATGTTAGATCACCAAGGAGTAAAACAAGAGTCTGATCTAAGTATCACAGAAAAGCAAAGTAACACGTTTATTTTTTTTTACATAAGCCTTCACCAAAAAAATTGAGAACTCAAAAATGCACAGAAAGATGAGGCACTGGCAGAGATTAAGGCAGTACAAAACTAACTCCTATATACAGCAGAGTTCCTTCAGCAACTTTGCAAACAGCACTACTAAGTAACATCAACATGATAAAGGCCTGCAAATGTCTTAAACATAACCAAACCCAAAAAAGAGCCTGGAGTTTTAAGATAGGAAACTGTACTTAGTTGTACTTCAGTATCGTGAAAGCTGAAGAAGCAACTATAATTCTACTTCTAGCACTCAGCTAGTATATTTATCAGAGAAGGAAAACAAGCTTTCTTCTGCCCAAATAGTTTAAGTAAAGAATCAGGGGTGGCGTTAAGCTCCTGGTCATCCTCCCCTGGGGACTGCGTGGCAAGAGGCCCCCCTAGTGCACATGGAGCACAAACACACCCGACGCCTAGCCACACCAAACTGCCAGTGCATCACTGCTGACGCTCTGCTGTACCGCACGTCCGAGAACCCCACCAGGATTTTTACAAGTTTTATGAGTCCCCCTGCATCTTGTAAATGGATTGAAATAGTAGATCAAGATGTCCAAGTGCAAAAGGGACTGTACCAAAATACAAGGGATGTTAAAACACAAGTTTTAGACTCACGGAGACACTGTGTGCAAAAAAAAGAAGTAACAACTGTGACGCTGGGTGTAAATATGTGGTAGAGACAAATGTACAGAGATGAAAACAAAACATAAGCTTTTATACACTAACTTGATGGAGAAATCATTCAGTGAACCCTGAATAGGATTCTTTCACGAAACAGAAAAACAAGCTATAGATTTTGTGGAATTTGTGTGTAGTTAGAGAAGAGATGGAAGCCCCAGTTAAGCAGGAAATCATTATAATGACAACTCAAGGAACAGCGCAAGCACAAAACATGGCACAGCAGGACTTTCAGATCAGCATTAACAGCTGATGCACAGGAGCAGTGGGTAATAGTGGGTTTTGCCTACTGTGCTGGTTTTGGCTGGGGTAGAGTTAACTTTCTTCGTGGCAGCTGGTGTGGGGCTGTGTTTTGGATTTGTGCTGGAAGCAGTGTTGATAGCACAGGGATGTTTTAGTTACTGCTGAGCAGTGCTTACACAGAGTCAAGGCCTTTTCTGCTTCTCACCACCAGTGAGTAGGCTGGGGGTGCACAAGAAGTTGGGAGGGGACACAGCCGGCACAGCTGACCCCAACTGACCAAAGGGATATTCCAGACCATATGACGTCATGCTCAGCATATAAAGCTGGGGGAAGAAGGAGGAAGGGGGGGACATTCGGAGTAATGGTGTTTGTCTTCCCAAGTAACCGTTACGCGTGATGGAGCCCTGCTTTCCTGGAGATAGCTGAACACCTGCCTGCCGATGGGAAGTGGTGAACGAATTCCTTGTTTTGCTTTGCTTGCGTGTGCAGCTTTTGCTTTACCTATTAAACTGTCTTTATCTCAACCCACGAGTTTTCTCACTTTTACTCTTCCGATTCTCTCCCCCATCCCACCTGGGGGAGTGAGCGAGCAGCTGTGTGGTGCTTAGTTGCCAGCTGGGCTTAAACCACGACAGCCTACAATGGAGAACTTCGGTCTTCTAGCATCTGCCTTTGGACTTGCTGAAAAACTCTTTGCATACCAGCTGTATGTGACTGGATTACATCACGATCATGATTTGCTCAGCCAAATGGGAAATACAGGAAACGTAACAGTTTACTTTGACTTAACCATCCAATTATACCACTGAAAAAACCAGCAGCAGTTTCATCATCATAAAAACTTCAGAGAATGAAAAAATGTACATTACAGCAATGTCAGCAGTGTTGGCAGGTGGTGTAAAAGTGCCATCATCCCTGACCTTGAAGAGGAAAACAATGCTGAAGGAGCAGCTGCCTACTGGAATAACCATTAAGTTATTCCAATCAATATAGAATGCCATCCATCAAAACCAGGGAGGGGAGTCTAAAGACTTGGTAAGAAAGCTGGTTGTGCTGCTAAGAAAAAGACGACTGTTTGACCCAGATGCACTGAAACAGCATCAAACACCAGGAGCAAATACCAGAAGAGAAATTAATACTGATCTTACAGATACACCAGCAGGAGTGGTGCCACAGCTGCAGGTGTTTGAGGTAGCAATGAATACACCCCTTAAAGGTCATTTTAAGTCTTTAAACCTCACAACAACTTTTGGCAAGGAAATAAGCCCTTAAAGGGCAAACAGGGAAAGCCCAGCACATGCTGCTTTGTCACCTGATTAAGACAACAAGGGACTGGAAAAATCTGTAAGTTTTAGCTAAAGGTTTCTAAGAAATGCTGCATTTCAAATTTAATGAAGTCAAATAATTTTCAGTTTCAAGAAGCCGAGAAAATAGAAAGCAATAAAAAGAAAAAGTAGAAGATGGTAGAGAAAGTGACTGAAATGACAGAGGTGTGAGGTATAAAACCAATAGCAACAGCTTCTTACAGAAAAAAAAAAAAAAAATCAGACCTCAGGCAAATCCTGAGTGAACAGTTTATAACCTTACGGTCTATTGATTATAGGCACTCATAAAAACTTTCCATGTGTAATTAATTTTTTTTTTTTTTTAAGGAGGTTCATTTCAAAATCTTCCTTGGGGGTTAATACTGTAAATAACAAAATTGGAAAAGGATCAGTAAGTACATTTCTGCCTAACGGAAATATGTTTCTAAGCAACTCAGTTACAGAGAGATTAAAAACTTGGCTTGGTTGAGACTACAGCAGAAATGTAGAGAAGTAAGACTACATAAACAAGAAGCAAAACGAAGTCTGCTGACAAATGCAAATAAATGCACAAGGTATACATAAATACCTCTTTCTCTCTGGATTCCAAAACAACTAACCACCTAACTTTGACTACACTGTGAGTACTGTAATAAAAAACACCTGCTGCACGTGTAAAGGTGGCCAAAACTCATGTTTCTGTGTTTTAAATCAGTTTTGATCAGCACCTAGAAGCAACAGAAGGACACTAAACTAACAGAATAATGGAAGTTCTTGCTGCTCCTTCCTAAACCCCTCATTTTGAATGTACTGGGGACAAGATAAAGGACTAGAGAGATGAAGATTTGACTTACATTACAGATCTGACAGTTGTAACTGCAGCAGAAAGCATATTTCTATATACTTTGTAACACTCAACCTTACAGATCTGACAGTTGTAACTGCAGCAGAAAGCATATTTCTATATACTTTGTAACACTCAACCTTACAGATCTGACAGTTGTAACTGCAGCAGAAAGCATATTTCTATATACTTTGTAACACTCAACCTGCAATGCCTAGTATGCTAAGACATTTACCTTGTTTTTATTTTAAAAAAAAGTGTTAATAAGTCATTCTTAAAATCCTCTGGAGTCATGTCAAGGATTATCTTTAAGGGTAACCCAAATAAACATAGATGAACAGACATTAGGTATCAATCAGGGTAAGAAAGTTTAAAGTAACATCAAAAACACAAGGGCAAGGAATCTTCTCAATTTCCCTTATGTACTCAACTATTCAGAATTCGTGGCAAAAAGTACACAGACGACTTACAGATTACTGTGATAACGATGGATGATAACTACAGTTACTTCTTTCAGAGGCTACACAGATGAAAGCAAGATCCTCCATAATGAAAAACAAGAAGAGGAGGTTAATCACAGCAAAAAAAGGCAAGAGCAAATAAATTTGGTAGCACACAACTAGTTCCTAAAACTGATTTAGGGCACTCCTGCTGATGGAACTCTTTTCTTACATTTTTTAATAGCAAAATCATTCTATTAGTAAGTAGTAGAATATAATGCTTATCGAAACCAATGGAAGTTACCAGCTTTACAGCTTCATCTGTGTGATATGAAGAAATAAAAACTAGAAACAAATCCAAAAAGCTGTATCACAATCTTCTCATTAACTCTCTAATTCCACATAGCATATCTTTTTATTGCAAAAGGCTATGTTCACATAATTCTAACACAGGTAATGCAGTTAACATATTGGGCTGGCTCTAGAATCTGAATATGTATAGATATGAAATGCAAACAGCATCAATAACCATATTAGCCAACAGTACTTTATTCCTACTATGGATGTAGCAAACATTCAACCTAACAGTATCATAAAAACAGATTTCAGTTTGGGAATTTGTGGCCTGTGGCAGCAGAAACTCCCAGATTTAAATTGCTAGGCTTCACAAAAGAAAGGCAAGATGCACCCCTCTCAACCACTTCATATATAAACACAGCAACAGCAAACTCAAATAAAAACTCTAAGGATCTGACCACAAATAACTGCAAGTTTTCAGCCAGCACCTGCTGCCCCATCAGCCAGTCCTCGTCTCTCCCAAGGAAAAACTGGCAGGCCAGATAGATTAATTTTGAGGACCAGATGCAGCCTGTCAGCTATCAAGCAAGCAACCCTGACTTGCAATAATAAGCTGTGTTTCTTTGATCAGCTCCATTTGCATCTGAGTCAAGTGTTACTCACTTGCAAGCAGGGGTTTTTACATAGGCACACAGCAAGTATTGTTGATTCCACACTCTCTGGACATTCTTATCCAATTTCTAAGCCCCAAGACAAGTTTGCCCCAACTTTACATGAACTTTCTGACAATCTATTAGTCAGCTTTACATAACAGCATATAAATAGTAGTAAATAATCAATGAATTGTACACTTAGCAGGCAATTAATCAGTTACAAAATCTAGCTTTACATTAAAATGACTATTTGTCACAGATATCCAAGAATCCATTCTGTCTGAAGTGAAAATTGCATTTGATAAAAGTATCCGATAAAGATAAAATTATTGTAAGAATGGATTACAATCAGATAAGCACTACATATAAAGCCTCAAATGATCCTTTTTATACATGTGTATGTATATTATTTATACATTATCCTATATATAAAATACACAAAATGTTTGTGAAACTACATATACAACAGTTTTTTGTTGTTAATTAAATGACTGACTAAATATGTCTATTTGTGCAAATCTTGTGGGAAGGGTTACCCTTATCCATTCAAATTTGCAGTAGCAGTAGTTAATCAAGTATTCTAGAAATATTTAACACTTCCTTATGTGGCAATAGTTTGGCAACAGAACATAGTTGATTTACAAATAATAAGTTATATTCTGTTCTGAAATAGTTATTCCCTTACAAATAATAAATATATTTATCTTAAATGTATTTTTTCTAAGGCCAGAAGGAATCTTTAATGATTCCACAGTGCTCCTACTATGCAGTGCACAAATTTTAACATAGCAACAAAAAAAATCAGTTGATCTGTACTCATGCTAATTTTGTAATTCTGCTCCTTCTCCATGCATCACAATCAAATATAAGGGGGAAGATACCAACCATTGGTTTAATAATACTACATATAACTTTCTTTCCTTTTTGCCAGTATATAAGGAATTTTCTTGAGAACTGGGGGGACCATGAAGGACATAATTCAATACTAACTTAACATTTTATCCTTCTTCATGCATTAGAAAAGCTGACCTGCACTAAAGATGTTTACTCTTTTTAAACCTGACACTAAAATATGAATTTACTGCAAAAGTGGTATTTAGTGTTCATTTTTAATTATAAAAATAAACTTTATTTCAAGTAAGGCTATAAGGCAAAATATTTTACTTTCAAAAAAAGTAGACTAGCCATTGTTTAACATTTTACTGATACACATCTGACAAGATGACACTTCAATGTTAAGTTAACATGGTTTTCCTCTGCAGTATCAAACAGAAATCATGCAAAGAAAATGCTAATTAAGATGTTATAAGCAGCTGATAATCAAAGTAACCTTTCCCTGACCCACATTAGGATAAGAAAACCCAGCAACAGAAGGCATTTAGGCTAGAATCTGACCCATCTTCTCTCTAAAGCTGTCAAAGTAGCTGTAGAAGCTAGGAAGTGAAAAAGAAAAATTTAGTGCTAAAGCAAATTAAGGTTGTAACTTAATTCAACACCTTTCCATTGACAAAAAAAATGCTCAAGAGGATTCTGAGTGTTGCCAGTAATTTAAAAACTGCAAATCTTGCAGTAATCACACCAAAATTTGAAGTGAACTGAAAAATTCAGGAGTTAAAGAAATAGGGTCTTTAAAAAGCTCATGATGAAGCTTCTTTTTCTTTTCTGAATTTTAATTTAAGTGCAATAGTAGCACAGTAAGATAATCATGGATGTGATGTAAATATTTACTATACTCTGGCAGAAGCCAGCCCTTAACTTTAAGTTATTCACATGTTTTATAAATTCCCAGATCAGACTTTCTTCCTAATACATATGCATAATCCATACAGCTGTATTCACAATAACCTGACTAATAGCATGCAAACTGACAAAGGGTATTACAAAAGCAGGATAATAAAGCACAACAAGTTATTCTTACTACCCTTCCCCCACCGTGCATTTTACCCTTTGTGTTCTTTTATACTTACCATGCCTTCAAAGCCAACTCTGTAAAGGTTTTTAGCACCATTGTCCCAAAGAACATATGCCGCACTATGTGGACTCGATGCACTCCAATCTTGGATTTCAGTTACCTATTCAGTTTTAAAAATAAGAAAATTGTTTCTAGAACAAAGACTTAGAAGCACAATTTGAACTTAAAACCTTATTCATCTCTTCGGAATAATTCAGGATACAGCAGTTTTACTGTATGTAATAAAATTTATTCTGAAACTGTTTTCTGTTTGATACAAGTGTTCCCTAGCTGTCTTAAGATGGCAGCCTGAATATATACTTTGTAGGGCTATTTTTCTTTTGTATATTTGGTAGGTAATCTAACTATGTAAGTAGAGAACAAAATTTGATCTCTAAAAATTCATTTTATGATGCTTTTGACATGTTCTTACTAGAAGCAGGATCTAACTAAGAAAAACAGGATGAAAACTATTTTAATTGCTTCAGTTTCTCTGGTTTAATCTGCATTAGCCTGGTGGCACTCCACTATGTTAGGAGACAAAGTTTTATTTCCAGAGCCAATCTGTTTAACAACAGTACAAAAGAAGGAGAGTGAAAAAGACTTTCCCTGACATTTCTGAAATCATGAGGCCATGCGCAAATTCTGAAAACACTTCCATTATTCAAAAAAATTTATTTCCAGAATTTGCCTCATTCTTTTTTGTATTTATTTAAAAGTTGTTTCTACCTACCATCTGCTTTCCCTCATTAAAAACATTTATATGCATTTATACATATCTTCAGCTTGCAAATAATCCCATTAATCCAAGTGTAGTACGTAAAGCAGACAATGCAGGATAAGACTCTTATTTTGCAGAGTTTCAGAGATTTCAAAATATCTTCCCAAATTCACAGCAAGAAGTAAATCAAGATGAAAAAAGCTGCATCTGAACATCCCTTGCTTTGAAGAGATTCAAATTCATTATTTCCTCTCAATAAAATCTAAAATGAAATCCCCAGAAGTCCTAAAGCTTCTGTAACTGTCTAGGATATAAAATAGGCTAAATATCTTATTCAGGAACTTTTAACTTTCTTTTAAATGCCGCGTAAGTGTACCAAAAATAAATGCAACAAAACCCACGTGTTCACCAAGATATAAGGGCATCCAATTCTCCTTCTAGAACATCTCATTTTTTGTGATAAAAGTCATAGTATATTGTACACTCCGTACTGTATGTTCATACTTACAACAAACCTTCATTAGTTCTCAAGGTAAATGTAAGTTGTAAACAGAAAATTACAAGGGTTATGATTAGCCACATATCATTCCATGCAATTTTCAATAAATCCAAGTATTTTTATTATACAACAAATCAAAACCACTCATATAATATCTTAATCCAGTAATATAACATCCACATCCAACACTTGCAAAGCTTTTAATTTTAAACTGGAAAAGTCCCTATAATTATTACATGAAAAACAAAAATCCAGGGTGTAAGCACTGAAAACCAAGAGCGAGAGATACATAAATGTGCTGACCCAAAAGCATTAAGACTACAGAACGCAGTGATGAGCAGAAAGTGCTATTCTTGAGAGCTCTGTTTTTATACCAGCTCTCTAGTAATGCTGAAATATGCCCAAGATCTTAATTTTGTTACAAGCCAGTCTTAAACAGAACAAGACAAAAATTTAGTAGTTTTAAAAATTTCAAAAAACTGGTTATAGTATACATCCCTTTGTCTTTCCAAATGTTTCAGCATTACAGAATAAGATTAATGTTCGGCATATTAAAATAAAAACTTTTATGATTATATTCTTACTCTACAACTAGAAAGGCCACTGAGGCCATTACATGAGCATGCAGAAATGCATCTTCTTATTTAAACCAGTTTTATTTTTACCTACCTTTCCTCTACGGCCATTGCCACCATCTTGATCTTCCCATTGCCAGTCAACTCCTCGCACCACCCTGGCACCTGCAAAGATTCCTCTTGCTGTAATTTTCTTTGATTTACGGCGAGACTCCAATAATACCCTGAAGTTATTGAAAGAAGAACCCACAAATGTCAAGATAATAAAGAAAGTCCAAAATGAATCTTTGGGGATGGGGAGGAAGGAGAGCATCTTGAAACAAAAATAATCCCACAAATGCAAATTTCTGTGCATGAATTGCATCCATTCAATTCCAAAGTCAAACAGCAGCCCACAAGATAAAAAAAACATGATCTTTCTAAATCTGATTTATTGTATGTTTATAATTAGTTTTTAATTCTAATGATAATGTCTTCTCCAAACTTCCTACTACCAGCAATAATCTTGCAACCACTTACATATAGATCTGTACTCATATTATTAAAATCATTAAAGAAACATACAGAGTCATAAATAACACATTTCTGCTTCTCTTAGATGCACCCTAGGCCAATATTACTGTCCTGCAATTGCCCTGCCATTTTTATTCAGTATTATGCCATTAAGAGCTACATCTCTTTCCCCTCCATGTTTCAGTTTATTTTCTACATACTTCTCACAGCATAACTTGGCAAATTTAATTCAATATATCAGCATCCATTTTTTCAGTCATAATATGTTATTTTTCTAAAGCAAACCTCTTCTTTCGCTTTGACTTCAACAGAACTGAAGTAGATAAGCCCGAACAGAAGAGTTCATGAGTATTTAACTTACAAATAGAAACAAAGAGATAAACATTTTCCTGCCTTTTCAGTCATCTCAAAAGCCACCAATTTGCACACAACCAGATTTCTTACTTCATGCCAGGAAAATGTTGCCAGACAAAAATATTTTTCAACTGAAATTCTGCATGTTTCCTGACCTCTTCAGGAAGTGTATAACTCTTCTGCTAAACTTTTAACATCCAGCAGATGGCAGACAAGGAAAAAGTTAAACTGTTAATGTAACGAGCACATGAAAATTTTTACCTAAGTAATATAAAAGAGTGATAGAAACACAAAGATATGCTGTTTATAGCAGCATTTTAGGAAGATCTCAACACCTACAAAACTGAGACAAAAAACAGCATAAATTACTTTGGTATGCTGCCCATATGATATCCCAGACTCAAGAATAAAATAAGTAGAGCTTATGCTTTCCTTCACCCAAATGTCCTTAGATGCCTCTTGCCATTTATCCTATGAGATATCCCTCAAACTCAATAGCACTGCTTTGCCCTTTTCTCCTCCCTCAAACAGTTAACTTTAATCAATTTTTTCTCAGCTAAGCTTGATCCAATGGCAACAGATCCTTGGCAGATGAAGCTGCCTTCTAGATAAGAGTTGCAAAACAGAGCTCAATGGGAGTAAACAAAGACAGGTAGAAAGTGACAAGATGCAAAAGATTTCCTGCAATTCTATACATTGCATACAATCTATCTCCAAAACTAAAAATTATGCTTTATAAACCCGAACAGACCACTTAAAACTACACAGGAAACTTCAGCTAAAAAAAAAACCACCAAAACCCCCATGAAAAAAGTCTGGCAAGCATTCTCAAAAGCAACAAGATTTTTAATAAAGAAATAAATAGAAAACCAGATTTGTATTTTGTTGCCTATTCTCTATTAATTATGCTAAGCCAGCACTTTTTACTCTTGGATTCAACTTCTAAGTCTTGTTCTGCATTAGAACATTATAATTGAGACACTAAGCTTATGATATCTATTTGGTACCTAGCTCTGATGGTATGAATCTCAAAAAACTATAAGTTACTTTTTGATTAAGCTGCTGACCTGGGCATTTGAGCCATAGTTAAACTTCAAGGCAAACGTTCGAAAAAATAAACAGTCCCTACAAGACACGGTATGAGAACTCAGTTTGTGTGCTCCGACCACTTCCCTTAACTGTAAAAGCACTGATAAAAGCACATCACTGAATTACAACATACTTGTAAACTTTATTTCTCCAAGAAGAGGAAATATATGTTGTCTTACACACGTCACATTTAACTGAGAATCATAGCTCACAAAAAAAGCTTCCAATGATTTAATGAAAGAACATTCTGGAGAGTTATCACAGAGCTGATACCACCCCATGTAGCCTTTACACAATGCTTTACCGTAGCTCTCCAAGTATTTAGTAACACGCAAATATCACTGTTCTCACTTAACCAGTAGGTAAATCATGACAGGGAGAGGCTTTGGATTTAGGCAAGTTATTTAAAATCAAGAACACAAGAACAGCTGTGCAAGAACACACTAAATGCCAATTTTGTTCAGAGTTCTTTGCTGGGAGACTATAATAGATGATTAATGAAAGAACGTGAAAACCAAGGCAAGGGTAGAACAGCCCTTCACAGCATCTTTTCTCTGCTTTCTGTAAGTGAGCAGTTTAAGCAGTTCAAGTCAAAGGTTTTGTCTCCAGATCATTCTGTTTCTCACAGCCCACAAGGAGGATATTTTCCCTCGATCTGTCTACACCATTTTTGAACCTAATTAAACTTTCACCTTCAGGGAATCATTGACAAATCATTTTGTGATTATGCATTGTATAAAGGTAATTGCCTTTGTTTTAAAGCTGCTATATGATAACACAAGAACTAGAAAGACTGCAGTGAGGTTAAAAGAAACTGAATAATCATATCCTAAGTTTTTTCTCTACTCTATTCTTTCTAAAATTTCCATGTTTCCAAGCTCCAAAGATCTGTCCTAGCTACCCTCCCTCACAAAGAGACAGAACCAGTAACAGACTCTACACCTCAAGCCACTATCTTACGTAATCCAAGTTTCGGTAACCAAATCTGCATTTTAAAAGTTAACACCACAATTACCTGTTCCTACTTAATTTCATGGGGAAAAAATTACATTTTACCTTTCACTTCCTGGTGTGGTAATTCTGTAAAAACGATGCCTCAAGTGATGTTTGTCCCCGTGATAACAAACTGTGCACAAGTCATAATTTGTGCATTCAGCACACTTCCATCGGATGCCAATGATGGGTTGCTGTCGACAAGTATCACACATAGTCCCATCGTGCTTGATACCTGTGGAGAGAAAAAGAAGAAAAAAAAAAGACTAACAACTTCACTACATCACTACACAGATTTCTGTGGTGCACCATTATAATTTGAAACCACATACTAAAAAGTTAACAATAAAGAAAGGCTGCTAGTGATACCCTATCAGCCTATATGACAGAGGGGAAAAGATAACGGACTTTGCCTCATATCTCCAGTTGTCAGTCTGTTCCTGAAACGTTCAGCTCAAAAAGCTGAGAAAGCTATGTTTTGTTTTTTCCATCTATACAAATCAGAGAAAGAAAATGAGAAGCCCTTTATCTACAAGTTAAAGGGTCAGAAATACATATATCAAAATATACAGGCAATCTAGAATTTTATCTCTGCATTAAGACTATCAACACACCTCATACCAAAGGCTACTGTGTTCAACTGTGCGTTGACAGTTTGAAAATCATTGGTTTTGACTTACCTTTTCCACTGTACAAAATGTGTAAGTGCTTATCTCTACTCTTTTTTATATAGGAAAAAATTAAGCTCTCTTGGATAGATGCCATTAGCTTCCTGAAAATCTGTTACCATTTTTTTAAGTGATTTACTGCTTTATATGTTGGGTTTTTTCAAAAAGAATGTGCCACAAACAGACCAGATGTAACCCACCAGCATGTGCTCTGCCCAGCCTTCCACAAAAACTGAGTTCTCAAGACTACTTACTCCTACAGCTTTGCCAAGCTACAGCAGGGTGAAAGTGATCAGTCACAGACAGTTTCCATCCATGCATTCTGAACACAGTGAACAGCCACAAGTTTATTTAACAAAAAAAAAAAAAAATCAAGTTCTGCTGCTGTTTGGAAAAAATTGAGCAATAGAAGAGAGAAGCACTGGCATTCAGTCTGTAGCACAAGATAAAAAGGTTGGAGTAACACAGAATTTTCCCAGTCACTCACCCTTAAAAAAACAGCCAAAAGAACAGATCACTCTGAAATTAGTGAGGAAAAAGAATGGGTTTTGTCCCCTCCAGAAGGGATGCCTTTGGAAATGAGTGCCAAATTCACTATAAACCTATTAGTCACTTGTGTCCAACAGCTGAGCCGCCTGCAGTGAAGAAAAATCAACAATTGGAGAGGCAAAACTGAAGGAAATGCCTTCTTGTCTGATCATTTCACAGAATCATATAATAGCTGAGGCTGGAAGTAGCCTCTGGAGATTGGCTGCTCCAACCACCACTGCTCAAAGCAGGGTAAACTAGAGCTGGCTGCCCAGGAACATACCCACTCAGGTTTTGAGCACCTCCAAGAACACAGAATCCACAACCTCCGGCCAGCCTGTTCCAGTGATCAATCATCCCTATACCAAAAATGTTTCTTCTTATGCTTAAGCGGAAATTCCTGTATTTCAATCCGTGCCCATTGCCTCTTGTCCTGTCAGCTAACACCACTGAAAAGAGCCTGGCTCCATCCTCTTTACAACCTCCATCAGGTATTTATATACACTCTTAAGATGCCCCTGACCCTTCTCTTCTCCAGGCTAAACACCATCAGACCCCTCAGCCTCCCCTCATACCAGATGCCTTAAGATTCCTTAAAACACATTTGCAGCCCTTCGCTTGACACACCCAGTATGCCCATGTCTCTCTCGCACTGGCAAGCCCAGAACTAGACCCAGTACTCCGGGCATGGCCTCACTAGTACTGAGCTGCTGGCAACATTCCTCCTAATGCAGCCCAGGATACCACTGGCCTTCGTTGCCACAAGGGCACATTGCAGGCTCATGTCCACTGAGACCCCCAGGTCATTTCCTGCAAAGCTGCTTTCCAGGCAGCTGTCCCCAGCTTGTACTGGTGCAGGGGTTACTCCTCCTCAGGTGGCAGGATTAAGCCTTTCCCTTTGTTGACTTACATGAGGTTCCTGTTGGCCCATTTCGCCAGCCTATCAAAGTGGCTCTGAATGCCAGCAAAATCATCCCCGGTATCATTTCTCGTAACCAAGAAGGCTTCTCACTCCATCCTCCTCCAATCTTGATTATAAACGTATTTAGGAATATTTCTGGCCTCATAATTAAAAATTTTCCTCATGCATGAACATTGGAATAAATATTTGTTAAGGCTGGAAAAGGCAACACATTTGGAGCAAAGACTACACATCGCACCACAGAGATCTGAGCACCTCTTCAGGAGAGTCAAATATAGCCTTCAGTGACAACAAAAACCCTGAAACTGCTGACATTATACTAAATGATCACTGTAATTCCTGGAGCAGTTCATGACTAAGGCGGCATCCATACCTTGACCACAAAGTCCGTGCTGAAATTTTGAAGGTCTGGCACAGACAAGTCCTATAACCCGTAACATTATTTGCCAACTCCAACTGCCAGACAACACACCTCGTATACCATAATCATTCTTTTTAACTAACCTTCTCTATTTAAAAAGTATTTTGCTGCCTGATAATAACAATGAAAAATGCTGTTCTTCTACAAAACAAGAACTTGGAAATCACCCAAACATTTTCTTCCCCCACACAACTCCATCAATGATCTTGCTCCCAACGTGGAGGGTTAACATCAAGGAGAAAGCTATCTTTCTTGTTATGTACACTGAGACTTTGATGTCTGGCATCTGCTGATTATCTGTAACACTCAAAGATAACATAAGATATGATCTCAAGGTGGCTGCCTCACTGCTATAAATTGTATTGAACCCTTTTACTACTTTTTTGGTAGTCTTCAACAGCAGGTGCGCTACAAGGACTTGGATAACCTGTTACTGTTTTGTTGCCTTGCTTAAGAAGTCTAACTAGTTACGACGCTTGGGATTGAGGAGTAGTATTTGTTGGATTTTTTTAAAATTGATTGCTAAATTAGTATTTCACATAGAAACAGAGAAGTTACACATCTTCGGAATTTTTTTAACTGTTGCTGAACTTCAGGGAAGATAGTTTGCCGAGGATCATATTTATTCTGGAAGTAAAAGGACCAAAGAATTGGGTGCTTCAGGATCCTTCAATTTGTCCAAGCAACAGGGAAGAGGGCAAAAGAGAGGCATAATCAGGAATCACGTAATACAGAACTAGGTCATCTCACAGTAAACTTAAATAAAAACTAAACATTCTAGCCAGTGAGGCAAAACTCAGAAAAACTTCCTTACGAAAAAAAATACACAACGAGTTTGACTTGAAAGTCATTTTACTGACTATAGTGTCTGGGACTTAAAAGAGAACAGTGCATGTCTGTATTTGGAGTCTCTGATCAAGAGAGTCACATCTATCTCACAGATCCCTAACACCACCCCGATAGATAAAGCCTTTCTTCATCCATTCCCTGACACATGATTCCAGCAGCAACACCCACTTCAATGCGTGCCTCACCTGACCATGCTGCTCCATTCTTTCCATTATACCACCAAAAGTTTTTTGCAGAGCTGAGCTGTAAACTGGATCAAGAAACATACCTGTCTGGAAAACAGCCAGGAGGAAAAATATTCAGCTGGATTGGTTTCCCAATTCCATTCTTTGTGGTGCTGCACAACACTGCTGGCACGACAAACAAAGCGTTACAGGGCAGGAGCAGGCAAGTAATCCTGTTACAGAATATTTTAACCACTGCACTAGAGATCTGGAAGGAGAAGTAGATTTGTATGCCTCTGGTGACAGTGGACTAAGAAACAATTTTAACTTCATCTGCTAAAAAGAGATGGTAAAACAAGGTGCTACTACTGGATCACAAAATGTCATAGCTGAACTCTTACTCATGTTCATAATAGAAACAAACTGAACTATTTAAATCAATAGTATGTTTTAAAGAAGGTTGAAAGAGTAACTTTTTTTTTTAAAAGTAGATATTATAGGTACAGAAGTGTGGTGGGTTGACCTTGGCTGGCTGCTAGACACCCACCCAGCTGCTCTCTCACTCTCCCTCCTCAACAGGACAGGGGGTGAAAAAATTTAAAAGCTTGTAGGTCAAGGTAGAAGTGAGATCACTTACCAATTACCATCACAGGCAAAGCAGGCTTGACTTGGGGAAAATTAAAATTATAGCCAATTAAAAAAAAAAAAAGAGAATGGTGAGAAAGAAAAACTAAAACACCTTCTCCCTACACTCCCCCTTCTTCCCAGACTCAGCTTCACTCCTTCATTCCCAACTCCTCTATCTCCCTGCTTCTCCCCAGGGGAGACAGAATCACAGAATCATTTAGGTTGGAAAAGACCCTTAAGATCATCGTCCAACCATAAACCTAACACTGCCAAGTCCACCACTAAATCATGTCCCTAAGCACCACATCTACATGTCTTTCAAATACCTCCAGGGACGGTGACTCAACCACTTCCCTGAGCAGCCTGTTCCAATGCCTGACAACCCTTTGAGTGAAGAAATTTTGGTGAAGACGGGGAGTGGAGGTTATGGTCAGTCCATAATAGCTCCTCACACTTTTCCCCTGCCCCAGCAAGGGTCCTCTCCACGGGCTGCAGTCCTTCAGGAAAACACTGATAAAGCGTGGGCTCTCCATGGGCTGCAGCTTCCTTCAGGGCATGTCCACCTGCTCCAGCATGTGGTCCCCCACGGGCTGCAGTGTGGATACCAGCTCCACTGTGGCCCTCCATGGACTGCAAGGGGACAACCTGCATCACCATGGTCTCCATCTCCTCAGCACCATCTACTCACCAAAATTCAGTACTGAAGACCTGATGTTGGCACTACACACAATTGGGGGGAGGGAAGGAGACATTATTTCTAATGTTTCAGACTAGCTCTGCTCTAGCCCAGTAGACTGAATGCTCATCAGCATTGAGATCATATCATTCAATTTACTTTCACCAAAAAGCAAACCAGTTTGTGTGCTCCAAAACCACCCATGATGTAAACCGAAGCACAAGAACAACCAGAAGACTGGGTCAAGTGTAGGCTCTGAAGCCAAACTGAAATCCTGACCCAAATGCAACCTGTATCTGTCACATAAACCACCTCCACTCTTTGAAAGGAAGGCTGTTTAAGAAAGGTTGAGAAAAACAAACTTTACAAAGTTTATATTAGGAAAGAATGTCTTAATTAAACTACTGGAATACATTAAGGTGCCATAAAAACTTCAGAATTCAAACATCAACCCTGCAGCTGGCGAGCTGTGAACCAGAAGAGCACTTTAGCTCTCTAAAATGAGATAACACAAAAGCTAAACCTCTAAATATTCTTAAAAATTTCTTAGGAGCAGGCTATTTCAAAATGAAACAGGATTTGTATCATGTTCCATACTGCACTGAGAAAACAAAAGAAACCAGGTATAAAAAGGGTACTTTCACTACGCCTAATTACATTTAAATAGCTGCCATTTCCTAATGTCCGTCCAACCTCAGTACACCATAAAATCCAGTATTCCTGATCTCCAGTTGTCATTAATGTTTTTACTATTTGCATTTCATATTAGTTTCCTACCTTTATGTCCCTGCCACGGTTATTTTCACTTTTGTCATCTATTCCCACATCTTCCCTGGATTACCTAGCCCACCATTCCTCTGTCACCACTCATTATACATCAATTTTACAGTCTTTGCCTACAAGTTTTTAAAACCCATGCTCACTCTTAAAGCTGTGAAAGGAAATGGAAGCAGTGTTGCTCAAATTGCTATCTGAATTTCTTACAAACATCTCTTTTATACTAAAGATAATTTGGTGGCAATATACAGCTGTCCAATAAAAGAACATTTTAACAGTAAAGTAAGATGTACAAGGGGGATCCATACCACTCACTGTTAAGCACAGCAGAAGTCAGTAGTGATTTCAGTTACTTCTCAGAACCAACAAAATCTGGTTTCCAATGGACTCATTCTCTACAGAACTCTAATAAGCAAAAATTCTTTTGTATCATAATGACAATACTACCATAAGGCAAGGGATACCCTAAACTACTTAGAAAACTTTTTACATTTAAAAAGCAATAGCAATGTTTTGTTCTTCCCATTCTTCCACTCCAGATAATTTTTACACTATGGACAGACTCCAGGCAAACTGAAAACAAAGAATTCTTAGATATTAACCAGATTCCAACAGATTGTGTGAAAACTCAAATCAGTGTCCCCACAAACATAACTCACCTATTAAATACCCTGTTTGGCAGCCGCCAGCTGACTAATTATTATATACAAGAGGTGCCAGACTTGCCAAAGCATGTGTCCTATCTGGTAAGGGTATCACAAGATACATGAGGAGGGAGAGGATTATTGTGTAGGAGACATGGGGGAAGGGCAGGAAGAACAAAGGATATGTTCATAAAAAAAAAAAAGCAGGCTTCCCAAGTACCACTGCTCATGAAGCTATTAGATTTTATTATTTGTGAGGGGCTCTGTAAGTATTTACAAATAGCCACGAAAAAAATCTTGACTAAGGCAATTTGCTTCAAATTACACTTGATGTGCTAAAAGCGAGAATTAACAAATATGTAGGATAAATCATCCAAGGTGGTCTACCTTTTAAAATGTTCTGACATGTATGACTTCATGATGATTTATGCAACTCTTCGGGTTACAGAAAACTATTAATACAAGTACAGAAAGCCACTCAGACCTTCAACAGATAACAGCTAAGTTTTCAATATTAGCAGAATACAGTGCATAGAGCTTTCCACGCTGCACAGATGCTCACTCTAGCTGCAGGATAATTCCACGTCAAGATTCCATTTCCTGGCCCCAGTCCCTCTGCCACCTCCCCTTATTCAAACACAATTGGGTAAATATTTTAAGCAGGAAAATGACATTGTTACTTTGAACCAACCATATAAAACAGGAAACGGATGACAAACGAATTTTTGCCTAAGCTTTGTAGAAAGCAAATCTTCAGAAAGAGAATAAACACAAAAAGTTTGTGTAATGATCATGAGTATTATGTGACCATAGTCAGGAATGCTCTCTACAAACATGCTACCGTACAGCCTTTACCTTTGGCAAAATGCTGCCTTCCCTTCTAAATATAAAGCCTGGGTTTATATACTTTCTGCTTCTGTTCAGCAACTCAGAAAACTACTCCTTTCTGTTTCTTTTCCACAACACTACCAGAAAAAGGGGACTCTCAAGGTGCCTAGATTCTGGCAAAAGGCTACTTTACAGAAACACCAGGATTTATTTGCAAGTAATCAGGCAACCACACTGCACTGCCAATGTATCGCACCTCACCACTTACTCCATTTAGGAGTCCACTACACAGGAGCTAACTGAAGTTTCCTTTCTTCTAACTGAATTATTTTTCTTTTCAGATCCTTAGTTTACTAATCCCTCTCAGTTGTGCTGTCTTGCATAAAGACATGCTGGCCAATGTAAATGTGATCACCAATGAGCAGCTAATACAGCTAGCTTGGTAGACCTAACTTCAAAACAAAACTTCATATCACAAATCATTCATTACCCAGATAACTACATCTGGAGCAAATAGCTTACAAAATAGATACTTCACATTAAGATTAAAAACTCATCGATCATTTAAGAAGAACGTCCTAAAATCTTAGTACTAAGGCTATTTAAGTTTTATAAAAAGTTAACATAGCCTTGCAATGCTGGTAATAGCCTACAACCATTAAAATACAAGAACAGTACATCATTAAGTCTATGAAACATTGTTCTGGCATCAAAGGAAAGGCGTATACATATATAAGCACATACATGTACCAAACTTAAGTTTGGTTACTTAAGTTTGGTTGTTGTTTTGTTTTTTTTTTAATAGAATGAGCTTCAAACATTACTTCCATAGCACAATGGGTTCCTGATGCATCACTACTGTTTCTGGCTGCACAGGCCTCAAACTCATCAAAGCAGCAACTCTGGCTGGAAGCATTCCTTTTAAGAACTTATAATCAAGTCTGGTTTTGCATACCTAATAAAAAGAACTCCCAGCAATAAACAATTTAATTTTGCTTTCTAGTGCTGTATTTTTATACTTATTCTCACTATAAACTTACAATCACATTGTGACTGTAAATTTATGAACCAGAGAATTTTTTTTCATTTTAAACTATAAAAGCCGTGATTTAACACTGTGCTAAGTATCATCAAACCAAAAACCACCCCATATTTTATAGCATTTCCTTGCTCAACAGCATCATTATTAATACTACAGTCAGAAATTCCTGTCACCTAATCCCACTTTTCCTGTAACTATTTATATCAAAATTATCTAAATGTCCCTAACGTAGTATCAAACTATAATCCAAAATCAGAGTCCCTTATTCTAAACAATGGCTAGTCACTACCATGAAGAAAAAGAAGTAATTACAAAAAGGTGGAAAACTGAAGAAGGTAAGTGATTTGCCCAAGACTACAAAGTGAATCAGTAGTAAAAGCAGGATTTCAGTCGAAATTAACAGCATCCTAACTCCATTAACTTTGCCCTTTTGCTGCTACTACTTTACAAACTTTTACTCTTCCTATCTCCAGGGAATCATGACCTGAAAAGTAACTCCCTCTAGCAAAAAGCAACCCTGGGTGGTTCCATGCAACAATTCCGTGAGGATGATGCATGCATTGGCCAAAAACCTCAGGAAGAGAAATATCATTTTGCAAAGCCTGAAAACAGCAATGTCTGTGAGTTTTTCCCATACCAATATACATAGTCCTACTTGAAGCAGAAATTAAAATTCTAATACAAAAGTATAAACATAATTGAAAGTTAGAAGGAACAAAGCAAAAAAAAAAAAAAAAAAAGAAAAAGGAAAAAAACATACCAGGGCCTTTAAACTGAGTATTAAGCCTAGGCTTCCAGGTGCAGTTAACAGGATACTGTCAGCTTGCAAATACATCAAGCAGAGCTAGAATAATGAGCATTCAAGGCTCATACTCAACATTTATGCATACACTTCAGTTTTAAGCAGTAGTCGTCCCACTGGTTTCTACAGGACATCAAATGCAGGTAAAGTTTCAAAGCATAAACATCTGCAAGACAAGGACTAACAACTTGAAAAACAACTCAACTTCTTGTTCCAAGGTCCATTTCAAAAAGATTTTCAGCTCATTTTAATAACATCTATTGAGGCAATCCTGCCTGGACCAAGATCACCTCACTATATTTCTGATGAAACTGAACAATATATTTTTCTTTGTGAGTTTTCACTGTAAAAACAGGTGCTAAAATAAACATTTCCCTGCAGTGTTTGCAACACTAACACTGCCGCCTAATGTCGGTGCAGATGTAAATCCATTGTCCAAACTGAATTTAAAGAATAAATATCAAGCAGTCAAGTAATTAAAAGAATGAAGGCATTTTTTTCCAGTACCTTCACTACTTTACAGCAGGTCTGGCAATACAGATAAAAGGCAACGTGCCGATTATAAGACAAAACAATATTTCAACTACTTAATGTCATCTTTAGCAAAAAGGTGCTACACCTCTTTTCTGCAATGCTCCCTATACTTGACTCAGAATGACTGTCACCATTTTACAAAACGGCTCTGAAATATAAATTCAAGAGGGCGGGGGGGTGGGGCGGGGATCAAAACAAAACAAAACCTTGAGGTACCATCCTCTCGGTTCCCTCCCTCCACTGCCACCCCCGCCCCAGCATACCGGGAGCCTGCTCTCTATGGCAGATCACTTTTACTTTTTCTACTCCAATTTAAAAGTGCCAGGACAACTTCTCCTATCCCCACGGCCACATACTATATATTTATTCTAAGTTAGCGTATACATACACACATGCACGCACGCACACATAGACACCCACGCCCAGCCATGCGAAGGGAGGGGGGAGGCTAGCTGACTTTCCCCCCACACAAACGAGAAGAAAAGGTGCACCCCGAAAAGGGAAAGGAGGGGGACAATGCGCCCCCAGCAACGGGGCCCGACCCCGACCCGTGGGCACCCCTCGGCTGCTGTCCCCCGCACCCCCGCCAGCCGCCGCTCACCTGTGGGCGCGCTGTCGAGGATGCGGAGGTCGTAGGCCCCGGAGCAGCGGTAGTTGGCGGCGGTGCCGTTGTCCCACACCACGACCACCTCCTCAGGGCTCTCGAAGCTGCGGACGGTGCCCACATGGCCCTCGCCGCCATCCTGCTTCCCCCACTTCCAGTCCGGGCCCCGGACCACGCGGGCCCCGACTCCTTCCACCATCACCCGGTTGTTCCGCGAGCTGCTCATCCCGGCGACGCCCCGCGGGCCCGGGCCCCAGGGCGGCAGGAGGGGGCGCGCAGCCCGCAGGCGGCGAAGGGGGACCCCGATGGGGACGGCTGCCTCGGGCGCGGGGAGGGAGGGCACGGGCCGCGGGTGCCGGTGCGGCGAGGGAGGGAGGGGGGAGGGAGGAAGAGGGGCAATCCTGACGCGACGGTGAGCGGGGGAGGGAGGGGAGAGGGACCCTTCCGACGGGCCGGGGGACGCGGCAGAGGCGGCGGGAGCCGACGGGCGGGAGTCTCCGCCCGATTCCTCTCCTTGCTTGCTTGCTTCCTTCCTTCCCTCCTACCTATCTATCTATCTATCTACGCACCCATCCCCAGCGCCGCAGCGGTTCCCCCCGCCCCGCGGCGCCCACCCCCCACAGCGGCAAGACACCGCCGGGCCCCCCGTGCCCGCCGCTACATCCGGGAACTGCGGCCGCGACAAGCGGCAGCACCAGGGAGACCAGCGGCTGCCGTCAGCGCCCGCCTCCCCACGCTGCGCATGCGCACGCGCACGATCTCAGCGCTTCTGCGCAGCCGCAGCGCGGCAGGGCCCGAAGGAGGCGGTGAGGCGCTCGAGCGCCACCTGCGGAGCCGGGCTGGGCACTGGCCGGCACTGCGATGCCGCGGCTCCCCCTTCCCCGAACCGGCCGAGGGCCTGTGCCGGTGAAAATGGGAGAAAGCAGAGGAAAGAATAGGGATTTATTTACCCCTGCCGGCAGAGCTGCCCGGCGCTGCCCCAAGTCGCCAGCCTGGCGGTTCCTCCTGGGGCACGGGCGCCGCTGAGTCCCCTGAGGGCAGCGGCACAGCCCCGCCCTGCCCGGCGCTGAGGTGATCTTGGCGGCAGCGGCAGGCAGGGCGCTCCTGGGGCCAGGCTTCCCAAATCGCCCTTTTCACTTCCCCGCCAGGTGAAGTTGCTCGTATCGCCTTCTTACCGATGTTCGAGATGTTCTCTAACAGCCTTTCCTTTGGTGACAGAAGGATTATCTATTAAATTGTATCAACTAAGTCTTGCGCGGTCTAGTTTAAGTAAATCTGTATTGCGTTTTCCTCATTTTTCAGTTACTTCTGTGCCCTGAAATCCCACTTTCTTTTCAAACTGAACATGAGTCTTGCATGCTATTGAGGTGAGTCTAGGGGCGCTGTACTTCTGTAGCCTAGGAGCTTTTTTAGCTGGTATTCAGGTGCTCCAGTCAGAAAAAGGGGGGGATCTGTACATCCACCTGCCCTTTCCACCTCAGGGCCTGCCTTGCAGAGAATGTACCTACTCAAACTTTGAGCACATACCCGCAATGCAATTCTTCATAAACTACCCTCTTTGTTACCACTCTCATGACACTCAAGGATTTCCTTTAACTCCACACATCCTGGCTGATCTTATACAGAATATGAGTCTTCATTCTAAAAATGGTTCTCCAATTGTTTTTGTCTCTCTCTAATCAAATCATGCTCTATGTCAACTTTTTAAAAGCATCCATCTTAAAGGACAGGCAAGTCTGAACCAGACAAAAGAATACCATTTCTTAGTCAACAGGGAAATGGCTGATAAAAGGCAGCCCAGCTACCTTTACATCCTGGGTATTTTTACTGTTTCTGTGCTTCCTTCCATCTTTGTGGTTATTAATATGGCTAGAAGAGTCTATGAGATCATTTCCTGACTTCTTTTGTGTAGTTTTCTCACAATATGTGTAGCAGAACAGAATATGAACATGTAACCACCAGACTACCACCACATTCCTCAAATAATTCATTCCTTCCTAACCCATGCTTAGCCTAAAGAATGTTGCCTTAAACATGAAATTGTGTCCTGACAATAGGCACTCCCAAGCAGTGTTTGATTTCTACTTCTGCAGTGGAAACTTCAAAACACTAACAGATACTACCCTAGGAAAGCATGCAATTGCCAGGCAGTTTGGGTTTTCTTGCAGATGCTTACGCCCATACAAAAGCTGCCCACAGCTTGTACTGGCTTACTACATTTGGTACATGTAATTGAAGTTAAATGTATAACACATGGCAAAATTTCCCAGAAATTCTGGAGGGTTCTTGATCTGTTGAAGGATCTAGCTAGGCTCTATCTATGGTCATAAAGTTCCCATCTGCCTTATTCTACTTTTTTGTGCTTTGATAGTTATGGGCAAGTATAAGATTCATGCATATCTAAGGATAACCTGGAGCACATTTTTATATTACTTTTTGATAGGGTTGGATAAAAATGGCTTTTTGCAACCAGGAAATGTGTGCCAGGAAAACCAACAAAGTCTGACATCAGAATTAGTTCTCCTGGAAAGAATCAGAAGAGTTCATTACTTAGATTTATTTTTCTGAGAAGGATATCTCCTAAATTATAGACCTTAAGAGACTATGCTGCTGCAGTTCAGCAGCAGTGCATATGGGCAGATATTATCCTGGAGCTTCTTCTCTCCTGACAATCCTTCTCCTGAACACTCCTGCTCTGTCTATCCCAATAGCTCCTGCCTCTTCTTCTGTTCACCTGCTTTTTCTATCAGATGATTTACTTGCAAAAACTAGAATCTCTAAAGATGCCTGGATTATTTTATAGGTGGCTTATACACACAAGAATACAGGTGATAACTGGAATGCAGTGTCTATTGGACTGAATGTGAATGCTCCCCTAACAGCTAAGAGGGAGTTCTCCGTAGCTCAAAATACAGAGGCTTGTACCATTTTATTGGTGTGGTAGAAAATAAAGAGTGGAGAGACTGATCTGACATATTCACTTGCCAGTGACTACATGACTGATTTCTGAACTTTAATCTCCTGTCATTTCTAGTCCTACATGGCCACAAGGTTGTGGAAGTCGTAAAATTGTCATCAGCTATGTGATCAGGTTTTCCAGAATCCCAAATATTTTATAGTGTTATCTCTTTGAATCATACATTATATTATTTATGCTGTGTATCTGCTTGGTGTTTAACCAATCAGTAAGGAAAAAAGGTCTTTAGGTCTTGAACCTTTTATCTGAATTAGCCTTCAAAATAACCAGTAAACACCAGTTTCAGATAGAGATTTAAAAACAGAGAATGAAAAAGGATATAGCTTTGGGGAAAGATTTATTTTTCAGGTTATATTGGTCATTAGTGGTCCGATCCGATATTTTTCTGGTATCAGCCACAGGAATGTATATCAGCATGAAAATTATTACTAGAATAATACGCAAAATAATTAATTCTGAGTAAGCACCTTAAGACTATTTGAGACTCACAGAAGGATGGAGATAGAAGAATAAGAATCTGAGTAGCACAAGGAAAAAGAGAGCTTTGAGTTTTGAAAAGAAGCTGAAGTAAAATTAGAGATAAATAAAACAGGCAAAGGTGTAAACACGATGGAGATTCCATAGGATGCTGAATGCAATTAACGTATTGTGACAGGGAAAGTGACCGATACAGCATTTTCAGGTATGTATCAGCATTTTGTTTAAACTGGAAAACTAGACATAGTAATACCTTAAGGAAAGAACTCATATTAACTTTTCAGCTAAAAAAACCCTTATTGGCTTAGGACCTTTTGCAGGGCAGAGGGGATTAGCTTGTTGGCTGGTAGGTTTTACACAGTATAAATGCATGCGGATTTTCAGTTGTCTCTAATAAGTCTCTGGTCCCTCAACAGGACTGTTCTCCTGATGAATGCTGAGAGTTTATCACATCTCCTGAACTTGCATTTGCCCCTCATGGCACAGAATGGCTATTTTACAGCCTTAGAGCCAACATAATAGACTAGACTAGACTAGACTAGAATAGACAACTATTTCAGTTGGAAGGGACCTACAACAATCATCTAGTCCAACTGCCTGACCACATCAAGCGCTGACCAAAAGTTAAAGCACATTGTTAAGGGCATTGTCCAAATGCCTCTTAAGCACTGACAGGCTTGGGGCATCGACCACCTCTCTAGGAAGCCTGTCCCAGTGTTTGACCACCCTCTTGGTAAAGAAATGCTTCCTAATGTCCAGTCTAAACCTCCCCTGGTGCAGCTTTGAACCATTCCCGCCGTCCTATCACTGGATTCCAGGGAGAGAGATCAGCACCTCCCTCTCTCTGTCCCCTCCTCAGGAAGCTTTACAGACCAATGGAGTCGCCCCTCAGCCTTCTTTTCTCCAAACTAGACAAGCCCAAAGTCCCCAGCTGCTCCTCATAGGACATGCCTTCCAGCCCTTTCACCAGCTTTCTTGCCCTCCTCTGGACGCATTCAAGGACCTGAACATCCTTCTTAAATTGTGGAGCCCAGAACTGCACACAGTACTCAGGGTGAGGCCGCACCAATGCTGAATACAGCAGGAGAATTGCCTTTTTTGACCGGCTGGTTATACCGTGTTTGATGCACCCCAGGGTGCGGTTTGCCGTCTTGGCTGCCAGGGTGCACTGCTGACTCATATGGAGCCTGCTGCCGACCAGCACCCCCAGATCCCTTTCTGCAGGGCTGCTCTCCAGCCACTCCCAATTTGTACTTGTGCCCGGCATTACTCCATCCCAGGTGCAGAATCTGGCATTTGGACTTGTAAAATTTCATCCCATTAATCATTGCCCAATGCTCCAATCCATCTAGATCCCTCTGCAAGGCATCTTGTCTCTCAAGAGAGTCAACAACAGCTCCCAGTTTGGTATCATCAGCAAACTTGCTAATGGTGCATTCAATTCCTGCATCCAGATCATTGATAAATATATTGAACAGAACTGGGCCTAGAATTGAGCTCTGAGGAACACCACTGGTGACTCGTCGCCAGCCAGATGTAGCCCCATTCACTACAACCCTTTGAGCTCTGCCCTTCAGCCAGTTCTTCACCCAGTGCACCATGAACCCACTCATCCCATAGTTGGACAACTTGTCCAGAAGGATGCTGTGAGGGACAGTATCAAAAGCCTTACTAAAATCCAGAAAAGCTACATCCATTGTCTTCCCCTCATCCACTGGGTGGGTGACCTTGTCATCAGAGTATATCAAGTATCACAAGGACTTTCCCTTGTGAACCCATGTGCTCACACTGCAGGTAATTCAATCTATCTGTCCTTAAACTGTGGGGAAAACTGCCATCTAAAACCTCACTACTGGAGTTAGCAGAAGGTTTATTTCTTTGCTTTTTGGGTCTACAGTCTAGAAATCACACTCACTCGTAACCCTCCTCAAACCTACCGCCAGCAGAGGAATGGGACTATGTTTTTTCCTGCCATTCCTGTTATGGGAGGAGACCGCCAGGGCAGACTGGCAGAGCAGTGCTGCCTTAAACTACTGCAGTGGAAGCAACCAAAGCTCATCTGTCGAAGCCCTTATTTACCTGAACAGTGCTGCTGTAATTAACCACTGCTGCCTGCCTTGTGGGGCAGTGCTCGCTTTGAATACCTCAGGTAGTCATGACAGAGCAGTGAAATCACAGGCTGGAGGAAGGGAGGCCACAGTGCTTTAGGCATACTCGCCTGTAATTGCAAAGACTCATTAATATGCATTCAGTGCAGCAATCTGGACGCACAAAAAGAACTACAGAACGAGTTCCCTTCTGGCTACCCAAAATTACATATTTTGCTGAGTCACGCCATCCTCCAGCTGGTGATTATGGTCTTCCTCACTACTTCCTGCCACATTAGAGCAATCCAGCGAGGGGCCATGAGAGAAGATGGCTTGCATAGAATTCAATGCTGTGCGTGACCTAATGACATCCCTTTAAACTCCTTGTTATTTGTTGGAAAGCATATTGGCTTTTTGTAAGAGCAGCTGCTGCCCTCCTAGAGGGCAGGACAATCCTCAAGACAACCCTCATAGAGTCTCAGGGAATGGGACTTTGGAGGTCATCCAGCCTATGCTCCTGTTCATCTAAGCCATTCCAGAGAGCTGCTTGCCTAAACTCTGCCTGGTTGTCTTTCAGACCTGCAAAATGTCATGCTCCAGCAGGGAATCCTAATGTAAGTATTTGCATGGATTGAATAGAGGCTTTGATAGAAGTTTTTCTGGACTGTCTTGTTTGATTAAAGCTGAACTTGCAAGGTGAGATCTGGAACACTCAATGCAGAAAGGGAACTGCGCCTATAGCAGGAGAGAATCCTGTGTGAAAAGCCTACTTTTATGTGGTTTAGAAGAAAAAAATTCCATCTTCTTGGAAAGACAATTATTAACTCTTGAAGTTTTGAGATTTTGTTTACTATCTTGCACAAATCATGAGTTCTCAGAATTTGTCATATGAAGGATATATATAAATAGCTTCCTAAGAGCTGAAAAAGAGCATCTAGTTTACATATAATGAGCAGATTGTAGTTTTCTTTTTAAAATACAAAGGTAGAGCTTATTAATTTATACCAAGCTGAGTCCAAAAATTCTGCCTCCTCAGTTCAAGACTTTGTGTTAGAACAAGCAGTTTTCTCAGTCCTCCTCTTAAAAATTTAAGGCATTCTAAATTTTAATTTTCTGGTTTTCCCCAAAAGGGTGTTTTATAATGCAGTTTTTTCCTGTGGACAAAAGTATTAGGAAAAGGAATTGGGAAAAAGTAAGCAACTGCCTTGGTTTTATTGAAATACGCCTACTCTTCTGGGTGGAACTAACTCAACTAACTGAGGAAGAAACATGGATATATTGGCAAATAAGATGAAAACTACTGTTTTACTGAAAAAAAATGCCCCAAACTAATTTTTTTTTTAAAAAAATTAAAAGCATGTAATCAATCTCCACAGAAACTTCTGGTCTGATGAACATGCATCTTTTTAAGTGAAAATATACATAATGTATATTTTCTGGATCATGAAGAACCAGTTAGGAGCTTTAGACCATACCCCGTTTCTCTGCAGTTCAATATAGAAAAAAAACCCTAATTCCTCAGGCTCTGCTGCCATCATGTGGTCATGTGCCATCCCTCATTAATGCTAAAACACACCCAGCCTGTTAACTTCTTGCACTGTATTTCCACTGCTTTACCAGATTCATTATCCATAACACAATCTAATTTCTTCCTCAATTTTCAGAAATGTCATGAATTATTTGCATTGATTTTTCTCCTAGTTTCTTCAGATTAAAATATTTTTTAATGCCAGATAGTGAGCAAGCTGCCATGCAACATAGCAAATTGCTTTCGTGGGTTTGTTTTTTATTGTGCTACTGGCATCCTCTATGAAACTGTTAATTAGAACACATATATTAACCCACAATGTCCATGCTGCTGTTTCTTTCCCTAAGGAGTTCTATCTGCTACCTCTTTTCTAGGAATAAAAAACAGCTGAGAACAGATTAGAAATACGTCACTTCATTTTCCTGCTGTGAAGCAAAACTAATCCCATGAAGATCTGCTGAAAAGAAGGATTTTTTTTTTTTTTTCTGTATCTGGCTAAAAACTTCAACAAGTTAAAAAAGTGTTTTAGGATGAAGAAGATTATCGTTCCCTAGCAGAAGCATCCTGGAATCTTCTCCCTTAGTTAAGGTTTTAAGTTTTACTAGGTTGAACTATTTTGAGTGGAGAGAAAACAACATAACTGTGAAGTTAAGCTTGAAGTTTTAAATACTCAAAGACAAAATAAGTAAAAATTCTGTAGCAATCTAGGATATACACACTGCAATACCATGTACTCATGTTTGCACATCTATACAAATTCTCCTACTTCAGCATACCTCAGAGGATTAAAAATTATATACTTACCTGTTATTTCCAAACATTTAGCCACATATTGGTGTTTTATTCATAGATGATTTTTAAATTAGATGATGCATTGGAAGGAGGGATTAATTTCTTCCTGGTATTAAATTTGCTGATTGTAAAGATTGTAAAGAAAGGACTGACTTGAAATTCTCAGATGTAGTCAGAACGAACCAGGTAACATAGGAAAATAAACTGACTTCATAGGTCATCAAGATATTTTAAGAACGTTCCTAATTTATGTACATGCTAATTTTTGTTGCGATCAATGGGATTTGTGCTTACAGTCAAGTACAGATCTTTCTTGTATTACAAAGGCACTCAATATGCACTAAGTAATGCCTGAAAGATGACTTAAGCACTGAATAATATCTGTTTAATTTTAATGCTCTGCTGAAGTACTAACAAACATTGAGAAACTCAATCAGAATCTAAACATTGTATGTTTTGTCATAAGAAAATAGTCCCAGTCACAACATTATGCAATCTTGAATTCTAAGAAGTAGGATTTCCAGTACACTCTGATAGACTTGTTGAAATCTGTATTTATTGAAAACACAGCTAGAAATTTTCAAAAATAAAAAAAATTCTGTTGCTAAACAAGGCTGTATGCTTTGCATAAAGTAAACATTTTTAATATACATCTCATTTAAGATTATGTCTAATGCTTATAAATATTTTTCACTAGTAACATGCTAAAGAAAATCTAAGAAGTTGCCTAAAGGCAAAAGATTCATTGGACATCTGTGCCACCTGGACACTGATGGCATCCACCCAAGGGTGCTAAGGAAGCTGGCAGAGGAGCTTGCCAAGCCACTTTCCATCATTTACCACCAGTTCTGGTTAACAGGAGAGGTCCCGGATGGCTGGAGGCTTGCCAACGTGACACCCATCTACAAGAAGGGCCGGAAGGAGGATCCGGGGAACTACAGGCCTGTCAGCCTGACCTCAGTGCCGGGGAAGATTATGGAGAGGTTCATCTTGAGGGCACTCACAGGGCACGTGCAGGACAACCAAGGGATCAGGCCCAGCCAGCACGGGTTCATGAAAGGCAGGTCCTGCTTGACCAACCTGATCTCCTTCTATGACCAGGTGACCCGCCTAGTGGGTGAGGGAAAGGCTGTGGATGTTGTCTACCTGGACTTTAGTAAAGCCTTTGACACTGTTCCCCACAGTATTCTCCTGGAGAAGCTGGCGGCTCGTGGCTTAGACAGGTGTACCCTTCGCTGGATAAAAAACTGGCTGGATGGCCAAGCCCAGAGAGTTGTGGTGAATGGAGTGAAATCCAGTTGGCGGACGGTCACAAGTGGAGTCCCCCAGGGCTCAGTTTTGGGGCCAGTCTTGTTTAATATATTTATTGATGATCTGGATGAGGGGGTTGAGTGCTCCCTCAGCAAGTTTGCAGATGACACCAAGTTGGGTGGGAGTATTGATCTGCTTGAGGGTCGGAAGGCTCTGCAGAGGGATCTGGACAGGCTGGATCGATGGGCCCAGGCCAATTGTATGAGGATCAGCAAGGCCAAGTTCCGGGTCCTACACTTGGGTCACAACAACCCCATGCAACATGCTACAGGCTTGGGGACGAGTGGCTGGAAAGCTGCCCAGTGGAAAAGGACCTGGGGGTGTTGCTTGACAGCCGGCTGAAGATGAGCCAGCAGTGTGCCCAGGTGGCCAAGAAGGCCAACAGCTTCCTGGCCTGTATCAGAAACAGTGTGGCCAGCAGGAGTAGGGAGGTGATCATGCCCCTGTACTCGGCGCTGGTGAGGCCGCACCTCGAATACTGTGTTCAGTTTTGGGCCCCTCACTACAAGAAGGACATAGAGGTGCTGGAGCGTGTCCAGAGAAGGGCGAGGAAGCTGGTGAGGGGTCTGGAGCACAAGTCTATGAGGAGTGGCTGAGAGAACTGGGGTTGTTTTGCCTGGAGAAGAGGAGGCTGAGGGGAGACCTTATCGCTCTCTACAGTTACCTGAAAGGGGGTTGCAGAGAGGTGGGTGTTGGTCTCTTCTCCCAAGTGACTAGCGACAGGACAAGAGGAAATGGCCTCAAGTTGCGCATGAGGAGGTTTAATCTGGGTATTAGGAAAAATTTCTTCACTGAGAGAGTGGTGAAATATTGGAACAGGCTGCCCAGGGAGGTGATGGAGTCACCATTACTGAAGGTGTTCAAAAAATGTGTAGACATGGCACTTTGGGACATGGTTTAATGGGCATGGTCGTGTTGGGTTGGTGGTTGGACTTGATGATCTTACAGGTCTTTTCCAACCTTAGTGATTCTGTGATTCTGTGATTCTGTGACATATTTTTGACTCCACTGAATTCAGCTGGAGCCATACTGTTGATGTAGGTAGAACAAGACTTTACCAAATGTATATGGAAGTTGTTGGGTTTTTTCCTACATTATTATAAAGCATTACAAAATTATTTGGGTTTGTGTTTGAAATACAAGATGCAATTTTTTATCCACTTTGAAGTGTTTATAAAGGAATGAAAATGGGAAAATAAAAATGAAACTGTTTCACTTTAAGCTAGAATAAAGATTCCTTGGAGCCAGGAGGAAATTTAACCTAGATTCAACATTCAGCTCTACTGTACTCTTATGAAAATTCTGCAAGTTCTGTAGCAGCTTGTTAACAGTTTTAATGAAAAAAAAAAAATTGAGTCATGTCCTCAATATATTTGCTTGCTTTAAATTTATTTTATACTGTACTGTCTCATATTCTCAGTTTTCAGCATGCCATGGATTGTCATCTTTCGTTTCTGAACAAAACAATCAATTTTAAGTTAATTCACATTTCTGAGAATTGTATTCAACTATATATCACAGAATTTTAACCTTTATTTTAACCCTTCTGTGAATATTTTAGATGACACAAACCAAAGTTTCATCACTATTATTTAACATGATGATGAGTCAAATTGGTCTGATCCTCTGCTAACCGCAAACCTGTATTTAGCAGTTGGCCAGCTGTATTCAAATGCAGGGAACTGGTTTCATGTAGACTAGATCCTGCAAGAGTCATTCCAAGGGAGACAAATATTGGGCAGTCTTCACATTGCAGCAGCTGTTGAAGGTATCTTCAACCACCTAAACAGAGAGTGAAACAATACTAAATTATGTGGTCGCATTCATAATCAGGATACGTGCTACACCCGCTGAACTGAAATACTCACAGTTTAATTGAAGGAAACATAATTAAAGAAAGTTACATCAAATGATACAAAACTTTCCTTGTGAATCCTATGTTCCTTCCAACTTTACCACTGGAAAGGGCTGAGAAATACTTCATGAGGGAATGAAGAGAAGCAGCATGGAAGAAAAAGATACGGATGTATGGATGCATGGGAATATGGAGATAATAGTAAGTATAGCAAAGCTTAAGAAGGGGACAAACAGAAGCAGCTACTCCTAATGCCACAATCATTGATTTTTTTCATGAGTACCAAGAGTACAAACATAAATGCTGCCTGGCTTTTTCCTCTGAAATTTGAAGAGCCTCCAACACAGAACATTTACGTTGACTTCATTAATTCTCTACTTCATTCACACTTTAAGGAAAGAAAAATCTATAATATGCAGGAGGAAGGCTTGAGAAATGCTGACTTGAATTTTTCAAATGCACTTTTTTTCTCCCATTCCTCTGCTGATAATAAATATCAAGAACAGTGAGTGCCCGCTTCCCTGCATTGATGGAAAACTTTTCAGATATTTTATACGTGGACGTGGAGCTTTTTAAGTTTTCCCAAGATAGGTCAGGCTGACACAAAGATATTTTTCCCATTTTGTTAGATGAATGCTGAAGTTAAACAAATGTTAAAAGAATATAAACAAACAGAACCTTGAATTTAAAACTCTGAGGTTAAAAGTCACTTTGCCCCTCCTCAGAGGTGCTGCACCACCTATTGAAATCAATTCCAAGAGTGGGGCTACAGAGAACTGCGCTAGGACCAGCTTGCAATTGTCCACTGCAATGTCAGTAAGAACATAATAACCCTCCCCCAAACCTCAAACGATCACAGAACCACCTCCCCTAACAAAAAATAAAATAAAGACAACATAGCACTAGTGTAGCCTCCTAGTTAAAAATGTAAATCAAGCTGTGACTAACCAATTGCTTCTGTAAATTATTAACTATTGCTTAAGCAAAATAATTTGGGAGACAATACAAAAGAACAATCCTGTGCCCTTTCCTTTCTGCCTAATCTATAATCCATTAGAGCTGGGTTGATGCAATCATTTTGTGAAGCACTTAGAGAGCAGAGAGCATAGTGCAAATAGCAAGTCTCTCTGGGAATGTAGGACTGTCTTCCTCTGAAAAAAATGTGGTAAGAGTTCAAAACACCGTAGTGACCACCTTGTTTTCTTCCCACACAACTTGCAGTCACTAAATGGCTTGGAAGTGGTTGTAATACAAGCAGAATACGAGCAGCTCTGCAAAATATGTTGTAGGCCAAAGGATAACCTTTTAAAGACTTAAAAAAACCCAACACTGGAACTGGAGGATCTGATGGGGATTGCTTAAAACAGAAGGAAGTTATTAATGTTATTGCTATTGACAGTGTAGCAACATGTTTACACCATAATAAAAACCCCTCAGCCTTTCTCAGTACGTGTAATTTGTTTCAGTTTGCCTATGGCATGTCATATATGCGTGACATTGTTAATACTCCCATGAGTAAGCAACATATGGTAGTGGTCAAAGGCCAGAAAAACCTCATCAACCTTTGTGTCTGAATCTTGTTTTGTGCATTCAATCTCTCTAGATTGTTGATCAAGTCATTAAATGGCTGGTTTTGTATGCCTCAGAAGGGTTTCTCTATCAAGAGCTGTGCCTTCTGCTTTTCGGTCAAACGTGTGCATATGCATTCATAGGCCTTCTAGCCCCATGGACACACACTGTGTCCTTTCCTTTCTCAGCCATTTGGGATTTTTCTTTTCTTTAGTTTTTGGGTGGCTCAAGGATTCTACAGCTTAGTGGGGATAGGACTTGAATGCAGGAGAAGAGTCTGCTGCAAGCAACAACCACTTTCCTTCTTCAGAAGTAGCAGGTTCCTCTGCATCTTAACATCTAGTCCTCAGTTCAGCCAAATTAGGGTCTCCAAAGGTTCCTAAGTTGTTGATGAAGCACACATGTTCTCAGAACTAAGCTATCTACTCCAGCTGGTCACACTGGAGTCTTCCTCCATGATAAATCCTTTTATCTGGGGTGTATAACATACATTCCCAGCAAGTCAGGACCAAGACCTGGGTATGGCTCTTCTCTGCAAGCAGAAGCAGAGGAAGGGCAGTGTTCATGACAATAGGCTTTCCACCCATTCAGTTTCCTTTTTCTGTAACAGCTGCGGGGAAAAGAAACAAATCCCAGATCCTTCCTAGCCGCTGCTTACCAATTCCCATACTCCTTTCAACGGCTGCAGTAGCTGTGCCCCCGTGCCTCTGGAAACTTTGGGCAGTTGACTGGATAGGAAGAATAGGTATTTTTAAATTTCTTCAGAACATTGCAATACACTCATTACTTTACCTTTCATAATATAATACCAATTAATTACTTTGCATGCTTTCATCATTCTGATTCTATAACGAAAAATTCTTAAAATTGTACAAACTGCTTTTACTTGAGAAGAAAAAGAAGGTGAGGAGTAGATTTCTCCTTGTCAGACTTAATGGTAAAACATGCTTGACGTTTCCAAATCCTGTATCCAAATTAGCAATGCAATCAGAAACAACAATTTGATTGCAAAGTCTTTAGATGTTACAATGGGTTTTCATGATAGTTTTCAAAGCAGAACTGAACCCACTGTTGCTGCACCAAAGCAGAGTGTTTGATCACACAGTGTGAACATGGCAGCACTTTTCTCTACAGCATGGAAAGCTGAAGTCCCTTTCAGTATTTCTCTAAGTTAAGCTGTAGCCCAAGATCCAAGAGCTTCCCACCACTGTTTCATGGCAAACAAGAAAAAGTTGGGCCTAGATGCTTTATGTCAGAGCAGAATCTCTCTGGTAAGATCTGTCTGAGTAAGGAGAAGCAATTGAAAAAGGCCACATCTCATTTTCTGCTCTTACATTCTTTTTTTGGTTATGATCCCAAATTCAATTAGATTTTAAAAATTGTATATAGCAAGAAAACATGGATAAAGTAAGAAGTGAAGAGTCTCACCAAGAAAAGTCTGACTTCTCTCACCACTTCATGCAGCTGAGGCACAAAATAAGGAGAAGAAAAGTATTTCTGTGTCCTGTGGTGCATGCACGCATCTCAAACAGCAGATGGTCAGCTCCAGGATCTTTGTGTTATCAGCTGCACTTGTAGGACTTTGCCAACGAAAAGACGCAGGTACTGTGCATCTCTTTCTAAAGCTGAAGGGGGAAGCATCCGAGTTAGCAAGCACGTGAGGGCCTCCATGCAACAATCCATACAGCTGAAAAGGGAGCAGGCAGAATTTCCCTCGGGAATTAGAGAATACATCTACTCCTCTCCGATCCTCACCAACGCCTTGTAACAGCAGTGAGAAGTGGAAAAGCAGTTGCGCACTTCGGTCTCATTTAAAATATTTAGACAGATATTGCTGATTAACCAGTGCTGCATCTGGAAGCCCCTGTGTCCCCTCTTCCTCCTGTACGATACAGGACTTGTGTCCCGTGCAAATAATAGTGTTTGGGAAGGGGACATGCTGCCTGTCCAGGAGTGACTGAGTTTCCACACGCCTGCATCAGCTGCTCCTCACGGTTTTGTCGGGTCCCTCTCCTACCTGACCCCACACGCCCTGCCTGAGGGAAAGCGCAGGGGTAAGGTGACACCGAAGGCGCCCCAGGAAGGCACCTGCCCTGAGGCAGGCGGTGCCGGCGGCCGTGCCGCTGAGGTGCCCCACGCCGCCCAGGGCCGGGCCCGGCGCTTCGCTCAGGATTTCCTCCTCTGTGGCCGAGGCTGCGGCCGCCGCGGCCCGGCCGGGCTCAGCGGCCCGCTTGCGGGTGGAAGCCGGCCCGCCCGCAGCTCACCTCTCCGCGCCAAGCCCGGTCCCGGCCCCTCCACACCGGCCCCGGCCTCGGGCCCCCGCCGCGCCCGCAGGCCTCGGCGGCCGGGGCGGGGGCGGTCCGGGAGGGATGCGGGGATGCCGCCGGCGGCGCTATAGCGCGGAGCGGTGCGCGGGCAGCGGGAGGCGGACGGCAGCTCCTCCTCCTCCTCCCTCCGCGCCGGGGTGTGCTCGGCCGCGGCAGCCGGGTTGCGCTGCGCTGCGCTCCTCGCGGGTGCGATGGACTGGCAGGTGCTGACCAGGGAGCTCTCCCTCTACCTGGAGAGCCAGGTCCGCGTGGGGCTCTTCGGCTCCGGCGTGGGCTTGTCCCTGGTGCTGGGCTTCGGCGTCGCCTACGCCTGCTACTACCTCAGCAGCATCGCCAAGGTGAGCGGGAGGGCGGCGGGGCGGGCCGGCTCCGCAGGTGTCCCGCCAAGGGGGGGACCGTCCCGCGAAGGTCACCTCCGCCCACCCCCCGCAGGGGAGGCAGCCGGCGCCCTTCTGGCGAGGGGAGCTTCGGCTCCTGAATTGGCTGGGGGGCAGGGCGCTGCGCCCGCCTCCTCCTCACACCCCCCCACCTTCCTCTGGAGGTGCCGCTCCGGGGTCCCGGCTGGCCGAAACCCCGCTCGCCCCCCGCACAGGCCCGTATCCCCGGCCGGGCCGGGCCGCGCAGCCCCCGCCCGCCGGGGCCGGTGGGCCGCCGGCGAACCGCTGAGGCATTTCCTCCGCGGGGGCCCGCGGGTCGCCCCCGGGGGCCGGCCGGCCTGAGGGAGGGCCGGTCTGGTCGTGCCCGGCGTGGGAGGGGAAGAGCCTGGCTGGGGGCGATGGTTTGGAAAGGGAGGCCAGCAGCCCTCCCTCCGCAACAAAATCCCGACCTGTTCGCTGGTTTGCTAACAGAGCAGGCGGTAAAGTAGTTGGCTGCCCTTGCGTCTGCCTTCGGTACCATCGTAAATACCTTTGGAGTGTTTTGGGGGCTAGGACGCTCTTTACTGCTCTAAAGTGGCCCCGTGGTGAGAGTGCCTCGTTGAATGCTTAATCGACTGAAAATACACATCTCAAAAGATTTTTGACTGTTGAAGACGTGCGTGTTGCCACAGCCCTTCACAGAACCGCTGAGAACATAGCCTTCCTCTTCATCGAGAAGAGGGTACTTGATTTTGGTCAGAGGAGAAAAATGAAGGGAGGACGTGCCGCTGCCACTGTGTACGTGTAATGGTTTTCTTCAAAGCATCTATTATTGTCCTATTAATGCTTGCGTGTTGGAGAGTCAGTGTAAAAGAGAAGTTTAAGAAATGTGGTTGCTAAAATGTGAGATGTTTGGTACACAGGGATTTCCATGTTAACCGGCATACAAACAGAAGCTGTAAGAAAAATCTCTGTATGCAGAGCACTATTAGAGATGAGTAACCAATGCAGTTGGGTACCACAGTATGAGATGGGAGGAGGAGTGTCCTACCAGGTTAAAATAGGTACTGCAGGTGCACGGTCAAAGTACATGGATTAAGCGTCATTTTTGTGCGGTGCAAGAAAATTGATTCAGTAAAATCTTTCTTGCCTACTGTGAGACAGTGTGGTTTTGATTTGTCAGCGAAAGTTACAATGCTGGTAGAAGTAGAGCTAGAATAGCATGTTATTAGAAATAGGTAAGGAATCCATTATGTTTAGTGGGTTTCACTTTTCAGTTGGGCATTTTGGCATTTAGTTTCATTTTCATTTACTTATCTTTACCATGAAAGGAAAAAGCATTGCAAATTACTATATGAAAGAAATCAGTTTACTGGGAGACGATTTAAACAAGCTTTCATTTCTTTATTTATTTGTTTGTTAGTTTGTTTTAGATGAATACCCATGCCTGACTGTAGTCTCTCTTCCTAGAAACCCCAGCTGGTGGCCAGCAACGACCGTTTCTGCCGCTTTCTTGAGGAATATTGCCCTGTTGTGACAGAAACTTACTATCCCACGATTTGGTGCTGGGAAGGTCGGGTGCAGACACTCCTGCGTCCCTTTATCACCTCTAGACCCCAAGTAAAGTACAGGAAGTAAGTGCCTTTCTTCTGGAAAGTGATTGATTTGGTAGCCAGTGGTTACCTTACCTCTGACTGCATCACTGCTACCGTCATTCCTCAAGCTTGTGCCCATTTTTTAGCTTTATGCCCCCCTTTACAACTCCGTCATAGACTTGGAACCATCTCTATCCTGGATTCAATATACAGTAGGTTTAAGAGGTCAAGGTTCCCAAATGGCCCTATTTTAGCTCAGAGGGTTTTGGAGCACTGAAATATTGGTGACAATATAGGAACTGATGTGATTATATGTTCACAGGATCACACAATGGTTGAGGTCAGAAAGGACCTCTGGAGGTCACCTCATCCAACACCCCTGGCTCAAGCAGGGCCACCTAGAGCCAGTTGCCCCAGACCATGTCCAGATGGCTTTTGAATATCCTTAAGGATGGCAACTCCACAACATCCCTGGGCAACCTGTGCCCGTGCTTAGTCACTCTCACAGTGGAAAAATGTTTCCTGATACTCAGAGGTAACCTCCTGTGTTGCAGGTTGTGCCCATTGGCTCTTGTCCTGTCAATGGGCACCACAGAAAAGAGCCTAGCTCCTCCCTCTTTGCACCCTCCCTTCAGGTATTTAAAAGCATTGATAAGATCCCCCTAAGCCATTTCTTCTCCAAGCTGAGCAGTCCAGCTCTCAGCCTTTCCTCATAGGAGATATGCTCCAGTCCCTTCATTATCTTTGTGGCGCTTTGCTGGACTCTCTCCAGTATGTCCATGTCTCCCTTGTACTGGGGAGCCCAGAACTGGACCCAGCACTCCAGGTGTAGCCTCATGAGTGCTGAATAGAGGGGAAGGATCACGTCCGTCGACCTGCTGGCAATGCTCCTCCTAATGCGGCCCAGGAGACTGTTGGCCTTCTTTCCTGTGAGGGTGCATTGCTGGCTCATGTTCAACGTGGTGTCCACCAGGACCCCCACATCCTTTTCTGCCAAGCTGCTTTCCAGATGGTCAGCCCCCAGCCTGTACTGGTGCATGGGGTTGCTCCTTCCCAGGTGCAGGACTTTGCACTTCCCCTCACTGAACTTCATGAAGTTCCTGTCCACCCATTTCTCCAGCCTGTTGAGGTCCTTCTGGATGGCAGCACAGTCATCTGGTGTATTAAATATTCTGGTGTTTGAATCACTGTATCTGTCCATTGAACCAACATGTTCTACCTTAACCATAGCATGGCCAAATTCACTCTTGTTTTGAATATATAAAACTTTGGGGATTTTCAGAGTAACTTTTACCTGTGGGGTTTATGTTGTGTTCTTTGATGCCTAAACTCTAAGAGGGGAAAAAACCTTATATTTATTGTTTGTCCTCAGCTGATCTCTCTCACACAGAAATGAGACTTAGTCTGGCAAATGAGGCATTTGGCACAAGACCTAAGGAGAAGTACTTTTATGCGCCGGAACCTGGATGCAGCACAAGTTGTTTCAGCTCTGTTTGCGTGGTAGAATAGATTTAGCATTTAGCAGCTTCCCTGCATTTTAGTAACTAGGAAACATTTCAGTGGTATGGCCATGTCCACTTTTTCTAGCCCTTCTTGTATACTCTCTGTTTCAAGGTTTGTGAGGGAAGAAACATAGTTCCATGGGGTAATGCTTATTTTGCACCATTTGAGATTGTGTTGGCAGTACACACCAGCATTGCGTCTACTTCCCATTACTGAAAAGGGCAAAGCTGAGCTAATGCGTCCAAAAAGGCTGACAAGCTTTAAAATCTGGAGTAGGTGCTATCAAGACTTTCAAATGAAAAATCAAATGCAATGTAGGCTTACGTTTTGGTAGTTCCTACACCAACTCTCTTGCACAATGTCTTCATTGCCAGGAAGAGGGAAGATGCTGTATGTTTCTAAAAAAAGAATGAAACCTTCTTGCCATTGTTTAATGCATGCTTAGCTTCTTGGGATATTACAATATTTGTTGCATTCTTAAGATATATGGTATAAGAGCGCGTTCTAGCGAAGTTTGTGGAGATACAGGGTGAAAGATATAGTAGTGTGTGTCTGTGTTCCATGTGTTTAAAACATAACAAAGTGCCATCCATTGTACATGCTGCTGCTTTGGAGAAAGAGAAAAAAATGTGATAAATGTTTAACACATTGCCCAATGTGCTATCAAAAGATTCTCAGATGATCCAAAGGAAATCTGCAGTACACAAGCCTAGATAAAATAGAAGGCAGTGCTAAAAAGCACATTAGTTACAAGCTTCCAGGACATCAGCAGCAATTGATGAAAGGCCAGCTCTTCATTTACTGTGAATGGGAATTACTCCACAAATTGACTGTGTTAACTCATGTCAGCTGGAGGCGTGGCTCTTTCTGAATGGTAAACATGCAAACATACCTTGTTAGGTGGCACTTTGAGTATTAAAACATAATTAAAAATGCAGAATTCATACCTGGTAATGTGTACACTGTAAGCACTCTTAATAGTATGCATGCATTTTTCAGTCTAATCAGTGTTGTCTTGAAATGTGCCTTTCAGTGAGCTCATTAAAACAGCAGATGGAGGACAGATTTCGCTGGATTGGTTTGATAATAATGGCAGCTTATATTATCCGGATGCCAGCACAAGACCCACTGTCCTGTTATTGCCTGGCCTGACAGGAACGAGCAAGGAATCCTACATTCTTCATATGATCCATCAAAGTGAAACGTTGGGATATAGGTGCCGTTGTATTTCATCGCTAATATTTTGCTGCTTCTAGTAAGGTCAAATATAAGTATGTATATGTATAAGATGCCTTCCTAAGGCAAATGAGATCTAAAGACATCAGTTTATGTAAGAAAGTATTATTAGTAATAACTAATAGTAGAATTATGTAACAGGCAGTACATTTGGAAGGGCTGTTTTAGCATCTACAGATGTGCCCCAGAGATTGCAGTGAAAGCAAGCTAAGTCTGCATAGGCCTTTGCTGCTGCATCTTAAATTATAATATCAGTATTTGTGTTACCTTTACACTTTCTAGAGAAGGGGTTTGTATTCAGCTCCAAGAAGACTCATGTGGATGGGTTGCTGGCAGCAGGCCTCAGAGGAGGTCAGCTTCTGAATGCCAGAATTGCTTGATTCAGCAGCCTCAAATCCCTGAGTGCAGAAAGGAGACCTAGCCTACTCTTACTGGTGGTGGTTAAGGAAGAGGTTTGTCACCTCTTAATTGTCACTGCTTAATTTAGTTTTGTTATTAAGGCTCTGGTCAGAGTTGGGTAAAATAAGTAGATTAGTAGATGAGTAGATTCCTTTATGTAATCACATTGCTGCAGCTGTGCTTTAAAATAAGTTGTCATCGTTCCAGGATCTGTATTTGGAATATTACATTTTGTCTTTGCAGAATGGCTTCTGGTACTCACTATAATAAGTTCTTCAAATACGTATAGATGAGCTTTTATCTACATGTCTGGCTATCTCTTCTCTGTTTGGAGGTTTGGATAACTACTTTACTAAATTATGAAAGTAAAGTAGCACTTTAACTGTTCAAAGTACTTTTAAAATCACTTTAAAACTTACCAGTAAAAAATATCAGAGGAGGAAAGCCCTCAAATCAACAACTTCTTACTATTAATTTTTTTAAGTATTCCTGAAAGAAATATCTGCATATGATCACCTAAGAAAAGAAGGTATAGCATTAAAAAAGGGAGCTTTAGATCAGATTTCAACAGAATGCTATAAATTCATTTTTAAACAGCAACATTTGAGAAAAAATACTGAAACAAGTAATTTTTCATGCCTTTAACCCATCTAAAATATGTATATATTATTTACCAAAATTATTACAGTGAGATGGTAGAAGAGTAATAGAAAAGTAAGATTTATTAAGAAAGCATAGATCCTTAAATCACAGTAATACTGCTAGAAAATTCAGAGACTCCCACCAGCATAGAGACAACAGAAACTTCTGCTATACCAGACAAAAAAAAAAATCCCATCCCCAAGAACCTGCAACTTAGATACAGCTGTCATTATAATTTTGATCTGTCTCATTTCTTGCTATTTAATACAATTATGTAGCTTTGAAGGATATCTACGCATGGATCTCTGACACTGTCTTTCAGAGCGTTGCTTTAGGCTCAGCCCTGCACGGGCAGAGCTTATGGCTCGTATTTGGCCAGCTCAGAGTGCAGGCAGAACAAGATGCATGTACTACCTTCAGGTAAACCCTGGGACTCTCATCCTGCAATCTGACCTCGACCGGCAAATTGCAGAGCTCATATAGAGTCCCACTGACTTCAGTGAACTCCATTTTGGTGTAAAGGTTGTTCCACACAGGTCAGACTTTAGGATCTGTAGGACTGTAAATACTTATGTGCTGAACTTCTTCATAGAACTAGCTCATTTTTATTTATGCATTTTCAATTTTGTTTTTGTTGTAGTTCCCTTTTTTAGTGAAATGAAGAATGTGTATAATTGAATTTACTTTCTCAATTTTTAGATGCGTGGTTTTCAACAACCGCGGAATTGCTGGTGAGGATCTTTTGGTAAGGATGACTTTTAAGATAAACATCTCTCATGTATAAGCAGTATATATGGGATCATTCGTGTCTATTTGTACAACTGGATTTAAGTGAGAGAAACTCACAGCACATGTTGAAAATGCAGAGAAGAGAATCTAGTCATCTGGTAGATCATATGCCAATATTCATCCTTTATTTTAAAACTCAGGGGCCAACTGGTCAACACACAATTTTTGTGAACACTTCTTTTTAGGAAATAATTTAAATTATTAATAATCTGTAACATTAAAATGAACAATCCTTACACTTTTCTGTCCAAAATTACTACAGTATCTAAAATGCACACATCCAAGAAATTCTGTTCAATCAATGCAATTTTCTCCCATCGTTTTAACATCCAAATCCAAATATAAGCAATCACAATTACTTTCCCCGTTGCCAATATGAGTTTAAAATAGATTTTCATACAGTGAAAAAGTTGTGCCATTAAAATTGATCCATATTAGGTGTTATTGAATTAATGAACCAGATTTATATGGATAGCCATATCCTAAAAGTTAAATGTTTTCTTGTATTTTTCTCAGCTACAAAAGACATTTTTTGTCTTTGGTACAGATGTATCATGTTTGCTTAGAAATAACTGGCAATTCCACAAATGACAAAGTCTTGAAGCTAAATGTTTTCTGCAGCTAGGGACAAGGCATGATGAAATATTGCTGAATAAGCTTTGTTTCTTCATATGCGTTTTGTTGACAGTTCTGCAGCTGGAATGAATGTGCATAATAGTCAGTATTGTTTTGCATTTTTTAATCCCCTGGTTTCAAACTTTAAAAAGCTCAGAATGTTTTCCCATAATCAGATAAAGCATTTCAATGCAAATATTGCCATGTTAAGAGTAGTTTTCTGTATACTTTTGGAGATGGATCTACAAAGCAGTTTTGTGACACACAAAGTCCTTATTGATGAATTTCTGAATTGTAAAGAGAAAAGATCTCTTGTTTGGATGCATTGTGTGTATTTTACTGTAATCGGATTTACATCTTTAAGCTTTATAAGATCTTACTGTGAAGCAAACCAGCTGAAATTATCACAGTTTCTGTTTTAATAGAAAATCCCTAGTTAATGAGTTTGAAGCATAGTTGAGCACCACGGCAGAAATTAGTCATGCAAGTAGTACTTTTTCTAGTGTCTTTAAAGATAAGATTCAAATTTACACCAAATAATATCTATTTAAAGAATCAGTTTTAAAATGCTGTTCTTGTTTGTTATTGAAAGTTACTGTCAATTATTGTTATGGAACAATAAAATATTAGATTGACCACAGCCAATGTGAGCTAAGACAGTGTTTTAAAATGTCTTCATACAATGAGCAGATAGATAGACATTAAAGTGTCAGGAATTAACTGAAATTAAAATTAAAGATATCTCTCTAGTTTTATAAACTTCTAATCAAATACACTTTCACTTAGAATACACTAGACCCTAGTTACTAAAAATAGTTTATTTTTCCTTGTAAACTTGACAATTTAATTAAAATAAAACACATTCACATGGTTTATAATTAATAGGGTGTAAAACAGTGAAGAGTGATTCACGTGGATGAGGACTGGAAATGCAACATAAACGGAAGTTAAAACCATCTTCAGTTTTAATTATCCAGATTCAGCTTTTCTTTCCTTTTTCTTTATCTTTGACTTCAACATTTCAATATTCTTGTTAAATGTATTTTAAGTAATCAGTTTCATCTAATTAAACTTGTTAAAATTGCCCCCAAATATCCAGGCTGTTTAACTGAAAACAATTTTAAAAAGACAACCTTAAAATACATTGTTGCTTCAGGCAACAAATAAGTTCAATTAACTTATAATTAAGTATTTTTATATTTAGTTTTAATGAATTTTGGCAGGCCAGCCACTACCTATAGTTAAGTCAAGGTCACTAACAAGTTAGCAGCTCTATAGTTAAAAGCTCTCTCTTGCTGTCGATGAAATCTAGAGAACACTATTAGAAAAAAAAAAAAATTTACTGTGATTCTTATTGTACCTAAAAGGACTTATCTCCCTTATACTGCTCCAGATAGTCCCCCAGATTGTGTCCTGTAGCAGTTGTCTGTGTAGGTGGGGCTCAAAAGCCATGCTTATCCTTCAAGTAAGCAGGGAAGGGGTTACTCAAATCCCAGTGATGCCAGTGGAAGTCATTCCAAGTCCCAATTAAAGACGTGAAGAGATGCTGATGGTAGATAGAGAAGGGATAATATAGGTGTTTCATTGCTTTAGTTAATAGAGTATTTGAGTAAATTAGGTAAATGGCACCGGTGAATTTATTTATCTATTTATTTGGTTGTATTGTGTGTAGAATCTAAATATTGGCTACTTTTCAAATGCTAGTTGACAGAACTTGAAATCTAATATTTTCTTTTGCATTTGAGTATGTGTGAAGATGGTAAAATTGTCATTATAACTTTCTTTTCTGTAAATTGCAGCCTTTATGATATGTTTCTATTTCCTCAGGGTATTTTAAAAATATCAGTGCCTATCTCGTTCTGTTCTAGTTCTACCTGGTTTAGTTCGTGGCTCTGTGTTCAGATTTCATCTAATGTCTGGTGGTTGCAGATACTGAAGATATTTGTCACCTGTTTTATTTTGTAATGATAACAAGTATAACTCCTTCCTCCACCTCCTTGTGAAATGCTGTGGGTTTATATTTGCCATTTAACACAGCTTCACAATAAATGCTAAATTTATCTTGTTATCTAAATGATCCACTGTTCAGTTTGCTTTGTACTTAAAGGATAATACAAAAGCTTATGGTGGCATTTTTCTCTCTGACTCCTTACAGACACCAAGGACTTACTGTGCAGCTAACACAGAGGACTTAGAGGCCGTTATTCATCATGTACACAGCTTGCACCCCTCAGCTCCGTTCATGGCAGCTGGTGTCTCTATGGGAGGGTAAGGTATTATGTAACGCAAGTCTCAGCTTAACGATGATCATAAAATAAGACTGTTGTAGCCTGATTGTAAATTATTACTCTGCAATACTTGCATTACTTACTGAACTACAACTAACTTGGGTCTGTCTCCGACAGTCAATACGACTTTTAGAAACTTCGTATCTTTGAGGCTTTTAGCTCTGTGTCAGGGAAGGTCGACATTGGCCAATATTCAAAAGTTGGGGGGGGGGGTGGAGAAAGACAGGAAACACTGACAGACAGATTGACAGCCAAACAGGTGGGCAATACAGTCTTTGGAAACTACGGAGGCTATCTTTGAAACAGAGGGATAAAAAACAGGAACTAGAGCTAACATACCATGTTTCTTAGCAACCTCCGGAAATTACAAGATTTATCTTCACTCTTTTTCCATTCTGCAGTGTGTGGGTAGCTTAATCTGGAAGAGATGTGGGTATCTGCTCTGTCTGGCTCAGAAGCAAGAAGTAGTATTGCTGTTGAAACCAGTATGGGTTGATAAAGCATGTGGTATTAAGACTTGCTGTGTCCTGGCTTCTCTCCAGCAAGCACAGCTAGAATAGACAATGATAGCACAGTTACTTAGAAAAATCACTGCTAGAAGCTAGGAGAAATGTTCAGACAGCCTCTTTAACAAAAATTTTAGGAGAGGAGAACTTCCATTAGAAATACTGCAGACAGTGGTAACTTCCTGAGACTTTCCTTCTTTCTGATAAATTTTATGGAGGGTGGGCAGATATAGCCCTGTATATTGACATTAATCTACTAACAACTTGCAGGAGCTTTGGAATAAATACAGATTTGTTCAAGCAATATAGTTATTGATAATCAAATAAATAAGTAACTTGGAAGCCTTTTAAATCAGGCCAATCTTTTTCCATTCCTGTTGCTGGGATTTTGCCAGTGTCTTCAGCACAAAGACATATGAATGTCTCCAGTATGTCAGTGTCTGTCTTGCTGGGAAGCCCAAAATTGGGCACAGTACTCCAGATGCAATCTCGTAAGTGCCAAACACAGGGAAATAGTAATTTCCCTAGACCTGCTTCTTTTGCTTTTACTAACAAAGCACAGCATGTCGTTAGTCATCTTCATTGCTGCAAGGGTGCACTGCTGAGTCATGTCCTGTTTGCCCAGGTCTTTTTCAGCTGCTCTCTATCCAGTCATTGATCTGTCCTAGGTGCAGGACTTTGCTTTTGAATTTGTTGGACTTCATGAGGTTTCTGCCAGCCCATTTCTCCAGCCTGTTGAGGTCCCTCAGAATGGCCACCCTGTCTCCCAGCTCACCAGCCACTACCCACAATTTGACCTGCAAGCTTACTAAGGGTGTGTTCCATCTCATCATCCAGTTAATGAAGACGTTGCACAGTATTGGCCCCATTACTGACCCCTGAGGAGCACTACTAGTATATGGTCCAACCACTCCAGCTTGGATGTCAAGTTCCTGATCACAGCTCTTGGAGCCTAGCGGTCTAGTCAGTTTTCCACACACGATGCAGGTCACCTATTCAAACCATGTCCCTCCAATTTGGCTACATGGAGACCATGGAAGACTGTCAAAAGCCTTGCTGAAGTCAAAATAAGCAACATCCACACCCTTCCGCTAATCAACGAAGGCAGTCAGCTCATCATAGAAGGCAATCAGTTTGCTCGGGCATGCTTTGTCCTTGGTAAATCCATGCTAGCTGTTGTCAGTCTCCTTCTTTACCTTTACATGCTTGGAAATGGCTTCCAGAGGATATTCCTGAAGTGCTGAGGTTAGACTGACCAGCCTGTATTTCCTCCTCCTTGCCATTCTTGTAGATGGGTGCCTTTTTTTCCGGGCATCAGGAATATCCTACAGTTGCTGCAACCTTTCAAAAGTCATAGAGAGCAGTCTCATAATGACATTGACTGTCTCCCTCTGGAGCTTTGGTGCACCTCACCTGGTCCCTTTGACATGACTATGCACAGTTTGCATAACTGGTCACTAACTTGATCTTCCTCTGCCATGAATAATACTTCATACTCCCATACTCTGCCACTAGGCACAGGGACCTAGTAGGCCTGAGAACAGACCTCAGCAGTAAAGACAGGGAAGACAGGTAGCCTCTGCTTTTTACAAATCTTTTGTCATTAGGTTCCCTGCTTTGTTGAATAGTGGTCCCAGGAGGGAATAAATTCTGGTCAGCCTAACCTCAGTGCTTTGGGAAGATCCTCTGGAAGCCATCTCCAAGCATGTGAAGGATAAGAAGGTGACTGGATTCATCAAGGACAAAGCATGCCCAAGTGATCTGATTACCTTCTATGATGAGATGACCGGCTTCAGTGATGAGCGGAAAGGAGTGGATGTTGTTTGTTCTGGGCCTTTTTTTGTACGAATGTACTTACAGAAGCATTTCTTGTTGCAGAAGCCTTTTTCTTGTTGTCCAGCATATCCCTTGCTAGTTCCAACCCCAGCTGAACTTTAGTTTTCCTGACGGCATCCCTGCATGCTTGGGCAATGACTGTTTCTCCCAGGCAGCCCACCCCCCTTCCACCTTCAGGATACTTCCTTCTTGAACTCAATCAGGAGTTTTTTGTTCCTCCATGTGGTCTTCTGCCACTCTTGCTCAACTTCCTGCACATCAGAATGTACCACACTTGTGCTTTATGTTCAGTTATCCTTAAGGTCAAACAGTTCTCCCAGACCCCTTTTCCCATCAGGGCCAGCTCACATGGGATCCTGCCAACCTGATCCCTGACCAAATCAAAGCCAATTCTCTCCAGTATTGTAATTCTGCTGCTTATCTTCCCCACTCACATCTTAAAAATCCACCATCGAATAATCTCGGCACCCAAGACTGTTCTGCACCTTCCTGTACCTGATGGGTTCTTTCTTACATGTGAGTAGCAGATCCATAGAACATTTTCCCTATTTGGGTCATTGATTGTGTATCAAAAGATTGTCCTCAATACTCACCAGAAATCCGGTCTGCTTGTGCCTTGCTGTGGCAATTGATGTTGGGATGGTTACAGTTCCCTGTGCCCGGTGATTATGAAGTTTCTTTTAGCTGTACAAAAACTTGGATTCTCTAATTCCTTCTCTTGATTAGGAGATCTATAGCAGACACCCACCATGACGTCTCCTTTGTTAGCCTCCTATCTGATTTTTGACCTATTGGCTCTGAATTGGCTTATAACCTGCACCAGGGAAAAGTTCTGTGCATTTAAATGGCTTCTTTGTCTAAGGTGCAAACCCTCCTCCTTGCCTTCAAGGCCTTCATGAAAAGTCTGGTTTGCATCCATCATAGCATAGTCTTGTCTGCTTATGAGTCCTCCATGTCTCTGTGATCCAATAAACTTGTTCTGTGACCATGCACAGACTTCTAATTCCTCCTGTTTTTCCCAGGCTGTGTGTTTGTGCATGTGCTGGCACATGAGATGGTCCACAGTCATGCTGCTTTCTTAGGGAAGTGAGAGAGCCTCCCCTGTTACGCTATCCCTTGGGTGCTTCATCAGGGCCTGCCAGACCTTCACTTCTCTTCAGGCTTTATTCTCCACCCCTTGACAAACCTAGTTTAAAACTCTTCTTCACAAGGTTAGCAAGCCTGTTGTATCTTATCTCACTTGGCATGCTCTCTCTCCCCAGCTCAGACTTTTTTTGCATGCAAACATGAAATAACACGATGTATTGCAAAAACATGTTTCATTGGAGATGGTGAAAGCCAAAGAAGCATCTGCAGTAGAGGCTTGTTTCAATGATGAGATACAGATTTAAAGCACAGTAGTTCTTTATGGGTAGCTTCACGTGTAGTGCAGCATTACAGTAGAACTAAGAGGGCTGGGGTGTAGTAGGTGAAGAACCAGGTTTTCGGGGCTGAAGGTCTGGTATAAGCTAGCTGTTCTGTGACTGGTACAAAAGACCAGTTCAGCCCTTAGTGTCATTTCTGTTCTTGGCTTAACCTAGTTATGGTATCCTAAATAGTGGTGAAGTCTGTTAGTATGGCTCAGGGGATGTGTGTTGCGTTCCTGGCTTTTACCTCCCCACCACCACTGGGCGATTCTAGGCAAGATGTTCCACCTTCCTCCTCCAATATGTTTTTAAAGTCCTGAACCACAAAGAGAAAGCATATGCTTAATTGTATAGAAAACTGGAAGAGTCTCTAATCATCCACATGGGGACTGTTTCCATGCTTCAAAATTAATTGGAGCATGTGCATGTTTAAAATTAAGCTGGAGCAGAGATCTCGTCAGGGACATATTGTGAAAATCATCCACTTGTCTTAATCTTATAATAGTTTTTATTATCTATTCCTTTTCAATTTTTTCTGAATAGCCAGTTAATCTATATAGCACACATTTGCCCAATTAAGAAGAAAAATAAACATTCACTTCACAGAGGTGTAAATGTAAATGAAAGCCCGCTTGTTCTACTCATCTTCAGCATGTATTATTTTGGAAAGGGGCTTTATTTTCTAGCAGAAAGATTCCTAAACCTTCTCTATACCACATATATTCTGTGAATTCTGTTAGAGAAGTGGCTTCTTCTACTACTGCAACTTTTTTTTTATTTGTTTATGGTTCAGTGTTCTTGCAGTATACAGACTGGTGACTCACAGGTTCCTCCTCTTCTGTGGGTGAGAGGGAACATATGCTACCTAACTCCTTTATGTGCCACAGGCGACTTTCCTTATTGGGTTCAACTGTGTGAGCTGATGGCAGAAGCCCACTCCTAAGTTCTGTTTGCTATTCTTTTCCTGCTGGTTCCTACCAACTGGCAAGTCTTTGGTGATACCAAAGACTAGTTTCCCTTTTGCACTGCTGTCCTGTGATGTGGTAGGTAGTGCACAGGGATAAAGTCTCTGTGATGGCAGGCTGGTTCATGATGTCTTTGCTAAAGGTTGCTGTCTCCTGAAGTATGGAAGATGAAGCCAAGGTACAGAGTGTTGGTGGTCCAGAGAGCTATATTAAGTTGTAGAACTCGTAATGTTTTGAGTTGAAGGCTTTGAGTTGAAGGCTTGGCATTAAAATGCTGGTTGTAAACTTCGGGGCCTCAGGTACTTACTTTACTCAGTAAAGTAAGACTTACAGTTTTTCTGTTAGTATTTTTCTTTTACTCTCTTCCTGCTATTTTAATTTTTCTACATTTGAAGGGTCAGGTACTGGTGAACTCTCCTCTTTTTTCAACTCAACTATGCATCGGCAGTAGAGACCGTAAGTTGCAATTGGTCAGAAAGGCAAGACTTAAGCCGTTTATTTGGCTCATAATTTTGTTTCGCTAGTTTTATTCATTATCCAACACTTCATTCTTTACATACTTTGTGATAAAGAACAGCTGTGTTCTCTCATATGTGTGACGTGGGGTAAAGGCATTACCTTCAACTCAAAAGACAGCTTCATAGTGAGGCAGGCGTGCCAGGGGCAGCTTGCATTTGTCAGGCACACTGATCAGATTTATCAGATCAGGAAGACCAAGAGTTTGTAAAACAGTAAAACTTACTAACAACTTGGGAATACCTGTTTCATGAGTAAGATATATTGATTTGACCTTTTCCTCCCTTTTAGTGATATAAATAAAACTAGTACATCTCTATTTATTTCTAAATGCACTCGTACCCATATCCTACATGGTGCAATCAGTTCCTCTCTGACAGTAGAGAGAGAAAGCAAACTTCATGAGTCATATGTTGATTACATTTTAGAAGTATTAGGCATAACTGTAGGGCTGGTACAAGAAACTATTGAAAAACAGACCAAAAGGTGGCTGACTGTTATATTTGCTTTAAGTTCAAGCAAACAATTTGATAGTATATATGTTTCTGTTTTTCATTTCTGTTTGTAGCATGCTTCTTTTAAATTACCTGGGCAAAACTGGCAGAGACACTCCTTTAATGGCAGCTGCAATTTTCTCTGCGGGTTGGAATGTTTTTGAATCTGTAGAATCTCTGGAGAAGCCACTAAACTGGCTTCTTTTCAACTATTACTTGACTACTTGTCTACAATCCTCTATCAGCAGGTGAGTTGCCTTCTAAACTATTTAGCAAGGTGGAAGGATGTTAGCATGAGATCTACAGCAGGTATAATAATATTGGCAAAATTAATGCTGTAACAATGTTTCACATAGCTGTTCTGTGTGCATTCTTCTGTAAGTTTTGAAATCAAAAGGATCTTTGCAAGGAAGACTGTCATCAATGTGACTAAATTTCTCCACTCCTCAAGGGACTTGGCACAAGACCAACATACTTCTGTATTTATGGATGAAGTGAATGGATTTTTTAATTTTTTAGACATGCACATATTGACTTTGAGTATATATGTATCTATACTAATTCTTTTAAGTCGGCGTTGACTGCAAAAGCATGGAAAGGACTTGCTCATCCTTTGCTTTATAAAATTAGGGTGTATTTTGTATTCCCAAATATTTAGTTCTCTTGTCTTTGGCATCTTTCTCATGGCTTACGCAGATTTTTACTATGTTGATGGATGTGCCTGCATATGAATGAACAATTCTTCTACTCTTGGATTCCAGACAGATTTTTAATACGACAGAAAATTAAAACCAAGCATGTTCTTGTTAGGGAATTATTTCTATAAATGTATCTGTAAAGCAGAGGACTTCTACATCGGTTGATAGAACAAAAAACAAGCCCTCCAATTTTTCTCTTTTTCTTTTTAGGCATCGACAAATGCTGGAGAAATTATTTGATATGGATCTTGTGATGAAGGTATGTGAAAACATTACTTCTGCTTTAGCTGGATGCTGTTTTCCAAATGCTGACATAGTTTCCTATTTGAATTCTGTACTTCAGGCTAGAACTGTTAGAGAATTTGATAAGCAGTTCACTTCAGTCATGTTTGGCTACCGTACAATTGATGATTACTATGAAGATGCTAGCCCATGTCGCAAGCTGAAGTCAGTAGGAATTCCAGTTTTATGTCTAAACTCTGTGGATGATGTTTTCTCACCAGGTCATGGTAAGTTTAGGCTTTTTAAAATATATTTATCTGTATATGCAACTATTAAGACAAATTACATAGGTCTGAGTTCATTCTCAGGAGGTGTGGAGGTGTATTTAAATGTTACTTGTACATAGGATCAAAACCTCCAGGGATGGATCAGTCTTACAATTTACTTACAGTGTAAAACACATAAACCAGCTGATGATGGAGAGACCTGATTAGTACAGAATGCAGAATACAGAACAGGGTGGCAATCATTAGCCATTAGTAGACTATTTATAGTCAAAAGGAAGAAATATGCACATTTAGGGTGTGAGTTATCTCACTGTAAGGAAGACATCGGATGTATTGCCCTCTCAGAAGCACCCATTTCTATTCACCAAGTACAAAGAGAGCCTATAATGAGGAACTTGGTTTCAGATGTCTGGATTGTAGACATGCAGAGTTCAATGAAAGTGAAAACAAGTTTTTTTTTTAATTGCCATTTTTCAATCCAATCCCTACAAAGAATGTCTGGGAGTTTTTTATGTTTCAGATGACTTGAAATCCTCAGCTGTTGATCTCAGTGCCACCTCCAGTGCCTGAAAATCAAAAGTAAGAAAAAATGTAAGTTAGCATGTAGGCCAAAATCTAGGGTAAGGGAAGAGATATAGACAAGGTGAGCTCTTAGAAGGAGGTGCATTGGAGTTAGTAAGAATCTAACTAGAAGATGAAGCAGCAATATCAGCTAGTAACGGATAGGAAGATAAGGGAAAACAGAGTTTTCAGCCTATTTTCTGCCAAACACATGATCATTATGAACATTTTGCTTTTGATCTGAAGATCAAAACCCTGTTGCTAACTGTCTTAAGAAGACATGCTTGTTCCTTCGATCTGTGTATTGGTTATATTGTCTTGAGAGGGAGAACAATAGCTAATGTAGAACAAAATCACTATAATGAACAGCTGGTTGAGGGGACAGTCTTCAGCAGTGAACACTTGACACCTTTAAATACGAAGTTTATACATTCGATTTATTTCAGGGAAGTTTTCTTCTGCCACCACAAGTCAAGTGAGATTCTTGTAGAATGAGTCATGAAACCAAAGTGAGTAGGCAAACAGATTAGAACAACAAACAGAAGAATGAAGGAATTGGAAGAGAGTCCATGTGTGTACTGTTTATCCGTGCACAGTTGTAAAACACTTACAGAAACATGCACATACTTACATTACTATTTATAGTTTGAAGACCTGTTAGAGACAAATGTGACATGAAGAGAAAAGGGCCACTCCAGTACAGTGCACTCGAAGAAGACAGTCTGATTTCTTCTCCTCTTGAACACAAAGCATCCATGCTATGCATGAATGATATAAAGAGGTGACAGACACTTAATATGAGGGGAAAAAAATGGTGACTCTGGATTAGCCAAACTACCTATCCCTTACATTGGCCAAAACAGAGGCTTGAAAAAAAATAAGATCTGGGCAAACATAGCAATATTCTTCCAGAATACTGCATCCACCTTTAACAATTTGCAGTTCAGGGACTTTCTGAGACAAAGTTAGTCCCTTCGTATTTACTAGCCTCTGTGGGATTTTTTTTCTTCCTTGAAATTGGCCAGTTGCTTTTTCTGTGACAGGCATATAATGTCCTGGAAATGAGAATGGATGGGACTGTGACCCTAAAATCTGTGTCCAAATATAAAATCTGGCTAGTGATTCTGAAGGTAAATTTTTATGGGTCTTACGACTCTGGGGATGACTTCCCCATAGTACCGCAAGGTGGGTGATCTGCTGTGCCATACTTCTGCCATTAAGTATCTTAGAGAGGGAGCAGTGGCTTCACCTCTATGTTTAGTTCTAGCTCAGTTTATGGTTTCTGTTCTAAAGTGAAGTAGTAACTGTGGCAGAAGTAAGGTAGCTAGTTAGCACAAGTGACAACAGCAGTGAACCAGACAGTATGCCTCTGTCCCGGGAGGATTTGTTAACCTTTTCCAGCCTATTATCACTGGGACTGGGACCTCCGTTAGCTAGATTAAAGCTAGTGCAGATAATCCATTCCCTCATCTCTTCATTTTAGAATATAACCTACAGCTCTCAAGAGCCAACCATTGACCTTGACCCCATGAAATTCCATCTGAATACAAGAAAATGCTTTTTTACTGTGAGAGTGGTCAAATGCTGGCATAGAGAGGTTGTGGGCTCTCCATCTATGGAGATATTCAAAACGTGATTGGACACAACCTGCTCTAGGTAACCCTGCTTGAGTAGGGGGGTTGGACTAGACAATCTCAAGGGGTCTCTTACAGCCTCAACTGTTCTGTGATCGTGTAGTTTGACTAGTCAAAAGACTGAGTCCCCTGGAGTACAGCTGTAGCAGATCTCTCCTCCCTTGAAGCTGTTTTTTAAAAGAAATACAACTCTTGGTGGATTATAGGGATGGTCTCTTGTGTAAGATTAAGTATCAAACATGTTGTTAGAATGCCTTAGAAGTCTTGCAGTATAGAGGGGGGTGAGGTAGAGCACCAGCACTTCTGAAACAAGAAGTATTAGAGTCTGTTGCAATGACTGTCCATCCTCTCTTAAACTCTGACCCTAACCAGCCTTTCTCCGTGAAAATATTTGGGCGGTTAGGCATTCATTTATTCTGTGTTCACAGAGTTAATGCTGTTGGCTGTAAACCATTGTCCTTGTGGTGACAAGTTTACCTTAAAAAGGGCCACCAGGACAATGCTGATTTACAGCTAATAGCATGACTCTGTTACATGTGTCTATCCTTGACTCCTTTTTTGTTTGTGCTATGTACCCTCAATGTGAAAAGTTGCGCTGGCAGGAGACACAGGGCACCCTGATTAGCAGCCTAGAAATTATGGCTGCTGCCATCAGTTACTGGAGTTCATTCTTGACACTTCTGCAGGCTGTTTTATGTTAGCAAACATAAAAGGCTGGTGTTACTCTAAAAGGTGACTTTATTCTGGAAACTGGCTTGGGTTTTTTCTGACTTAAAAGTGTAAGGACACATGTAAGCCTGTGGCAACCAGAGACAGTTTCCACTCACAACTGTATAATGGATTCAAAGCCACAGAATTGCCTTGTCTCTGCCAGTAATACCCACCAGCTTTTAAGCTACCTTCCACCTCTGTTGTAAATAGCTGTAGTTTCGGACAGCTGGGAAACAGGCCTAGAACACTCATTAGGGAGAAAGCTGTGCCAGAATTCCTTAGTGTTTAAATATCCTTTATAAAGCCTCTTCCTATAACAGAGCTTAGGGGATGCAAACCCAAGTCTGCTTTGTCATTACATAACATGGACCTAAAGAGACACTTTCCTTAAAAAGTGCAGATGCTGTTTCTGTTGCCTCTTACTACCTCATCATTTCTTCTCATGTAGCTTTTTAGTACACGTTGTACTTCCCAGCAATTATTTTTTAATATATTGTGACAATGTGCCCTTTGATCTCAATCTCGTATTAGGAAGAAACAATTCATTTGCAGTCCTTTCTTACTGTTGCTGCTTAAAGTTCACAGAGCTTGGCAGCTGATGTATCTGTAGTTTAATACTGGAATGTGGTTCTCGTATTGCCTAATACTAACTAATGAAAACACATGCTTTCTTCATTGCATGACACTTCTCTCACCATAACTAATTTAAATGAGCCATTGCTTCAGGCAGTATGTAATATAACCAAGTCAAGCCCTTTTATTTTTTAAGTGTCAAAAGTAAATCAAGAAGACGGAATGATAGCATTCATTATCAGTGTCACATTTAACTTTTCATCTGAAGCGGCATTTTTATCCTCAGAGACTTTAAGCAGCGTATTAGGCATCTGACTTAAATTTCGCTATACTAATGCTTAGCTGATTGCTGCTGGTGAGTGTTGTGCCCAAGATGAAAGCCTGCCCTTGAACCTAGGTATCATGCCAGCTCCCTCCTGATCCACTGGGCCAGATAAGTGCATGTCTGAAGCTCAATTATACTTCTTATTGAACTCTCTGAACCTCTTCCGCCCCTCTGAATCCAAACTAGGAGTAATTGCTCTTAGGCGTTATTTTGCATCCTATTATGTAAAGAGCACAGTTGAATGAAGTTGTCTGTCCAGACCAGAAGGCCAGGGAATGGCCAGACAGATAACAGTTCGGGTAAGAGTTTAAGGAACAGGGAGAAATCAGCCAAACCATGGAACAGAAAGTCTGACAGTGGTGACTTATTTAAGCCAATGCTGCTTCACATGTATGTTTTTCTATTGTTCTTTTTTAGAAAATACTTTTTGCAAAGAATGTACAACAAATTGATTTTAACAAGGTAATTCTGCACAAACATACTTACATAGTGGTTCTGTGATCACAAATAAGAGGTCTGTGCCTGCTGGATCAAACAACAGTACAGATTTTGGTCAGTAGAAACGTAAGGACAAGGTTACATGTGGACAAAAATGAACAGTAGTATCCTTTGGCATGCCATCCTATATCCTAGAGTGCATCACATCCACTGTTCCATTCATCTGCCCTTTACATTGCAGAATTTGCGCTGTTGCATTGTAGATTTATTTGTGGATGGCTATCAGTCCCTAGAAACAGCCTTGAGAAAAGTACCGCACCACTGCCAAGCATCATTTGCATTTTGGCACTGCAGAGCAACGCATTTTCAATTCTCTCCTGAGAAGCTGCAGAGCAAGAAATTCTGCTGGGGAGGAGTCATACAAAAGGTGGCCCAACTGTATCAAGACTGACTATGCCAAGGACAGGCTCTCTTGTTCACCACAGGGGAGGTAAGAGCAGAGATGTAACAGCAGGTCAAACTTGCAACCTACTAAAAAGCCTCACTGCAGATGGAAGCAAATGACTGCGTATTCAGCACAGTGCTGCAGCTTGTGATAAGAGTGATGCTCTGCAGCAGAATTCTGTGTAAATGCATGTTAGTTAGAACAGGGAGAACTTCAGGATGGGGAACGTGACATTAGTAAAGACCTGTGTGCCTCACACCTTACCTGGCACAGAAGATAATCCGCACCCTAGTGCTGGTAGGCTTCGAGGAGAGAGCTGCTGTAGCTGTTTGGAGGCAGGCAGCACATGGTACCTACTATAGTACTGCCAGTCAGTTTGGGAATGAATAATTAACCACCAGCAAACTGATTTGGGAGGTGTCATTATGCTGGCAACCTCTGAATTACCGTTATGCAGAGGTCACAGTGAGCTTTGCCTGTCAGGGCTTCCCCAGCTGGGTTGGCACAGCAGAGGAGACATTTATTGTCATCTCCCTTCCACTGCCCCAGGAAAGCACCTTCTTGGCAAGAAAGGATATTTATCTTTATCCTTTGACACTGCTCTGACAAAGTGAACAGCCATCATGTTTTTGCACAATCTTAGCTAGTCAAGAGGTGTGTTCAGGCCAGTATGCAGCTGATCCTGAATCCACTAGGATCGATGGAGTTCTCATGTTGTCTTTGATTCTTGGAGATCAAGTCTGTCACTCCTCCCCATACCTTTGCATATAAGCCTATCCATTAGTCCCCTCAGTGATCAGGGAGACAGCTGCAGAATGGCCATGGAAAGTGAGAGTCATTGCCTGAAGCAGGAATGGGGGACTCAGGCTTGAGTCTGATCCCTGCTTCACTATTGGGATTCTGTTTAACATGGCCCATGTGCTACTAGAGGGAAGAGGAGCAGATGGCTTGGTACAGATAAGTGGGCAAATTCCCATGCAGTTGGCAGAAGCTGACATGAATCGTAGCCACTGTCTTTGTACACTGCAATGTGTTCATCCACAGAATCCAAGGGAGCCAGATCGGAAATTGCTGGGCAGATTAACTGGGGCAAAACTCCAGACAAGCGCTTGCTGAGTCTGGAGTCTGAAAATGATGCGTGTGTTGGATTGCAAGAAATAACATATTGTTTTCTACAGCTCTTGTTTTCAGCCTGTGCTATTTCCTGGTCAAGGCTGGCAGGCCCTAGGCTTTTATCTCATTGACTTTTCTTTTTAGTCTTGCCTCAGTATTGCTTTAAAAGACCCAGATACTGCATATAGTATTTTCAATTTTCCAGCTGAACAAAGGAAAAGTCAAGGAGTTTTTGTAAGGACAGTAAGAAGTATAGCTTCTTCCACCTAGTAAAGAATCAAGATCACTTACTAAATGCATGAATCTATAAACTGCTTAGACGTATGCAACTTTGAAAGGAGGAAAAGAATGAAAGAAATGAATAGTACTGAGTAGCAAAGAATCACTACTCTGCAAGAGAAGCCCCATACTAAGGACCTCTGAGGCACAGATTGTTCCCCTGACTCTGTGCTGGTCCAGTGCTTCTGCCCTGATCTATTTTAAGCTGTGCATCTGTTCACCACAGCCATTGCATTCAAGATCTCGTGTGACATACACTGTCTGGGGGTCCTTCTTTGGCTAAGGAATGGGTGCTGTGCTTTTACTCTAGTTGCTGAAAAAGAAGGCAAATCGGCATCCGAAGCGCACAGCAATGAGTCTGCCAGCACCCAAATTGAAGTCAGGAACTCATCTATAAAGAAGGTAGTGATATGCAGAGATAACGACTATTCAAGGAGAATGACCTTTGAGATAGCAAATGTATAAAGGGGTAAAGGAAAGCAGGCTCGTAGGAATGGGGGGAGGTGTATTTCCGAAGGAAGTTCAGTCAGAAAGGGATGTGGACAACTGAAGGCCCCAAAAAGTGAACCTGATTAAAAGTCTCTCTTCAAAAATACTTTTTAATAAATAAGGCAGCAATAGAAATCCTGCAAATGACTTGCTGCTTTGTGTTGAGTGCCAAGGCATTTTTAATTTAGCAGTGAGACCTAAAGTCAGATTTATTTTCTTGTGGAATCATAACATTTTTAGACAATAAATAAAATTCCTATTATTCCCTTCTGTCTGGACAAAGCATGTCTCCTTTTGCTGTTGTTTTTTTCTGTCAATCTAGAATAATAAAAAAAAAACCCTGTATTAATTTTATTTTTCCCTTCATGAAGTATATTATTTGAAAACTGGTACTTTAAAAAGGCACTCTTCACTGAAATGTATTGGGATTTCTGCCTGTTCAGGAATATATTTAGCATACTTAAAACTTCCGAGGAAGTTGCTTAAAGTAACTTCATTTTTATATCAAGAGCACAAACACAACCGGTCCATAAAGCTCCCCATTGTTTCAGACAGTTCGTATAATAGTGTCATCCCATCATACTGAAATGCCATTTGTAAAGTCATATGCTTTCTCTGTTGTCAGGCTGCGCTAACTGGTCTTTATCTTCTTTCACAAAGGGAACTGCCCAGGTGATAGCAATGATTAAGCCACACATCTATGCATCATCTGACTGTGCTGGAAAACTAACCCAGCAAAAGAAAAATCCTTGTAGTATCTGGTCTAATAATCTAAATTCTAAATTAAATCATTTTCTAACCATCACTATTCAGTAGAGAACCACTAACTTACTGGGTGACACAGGGCAGCTTTCTGTCTCCGCGTGCAGTTGTGTGTTGTCGTTGTGTGCTCTTCCTCTTGTTCCCTTCACCGTGTGTATTTAGATTAGGAGCTCCTTAGGGCAAGAACCATCTCCCAGTGTGTTTGCATGGTGTGGTCTAAACGTGCAGGTGTAACTGTATGGCAAATCAGATATAATAATGATAATAACCCAGGATCTTCTTTAATATTAGCTGATAGGATATCTTAAAGACAAAAATCTTATCATGACATTAAAGGTTTTGTGTTTGGAGTCTCCTACAAAAAGAATAGGATTCACAATTAAGGTCCCAGTTCCTCGGTTCTTCCAAAGCTGAATGTTGCAACACAGGTTAATAACTACAGGCCTGATTGTCCTTTCACTTACACTATTTATACCAAATCATAAGTATGCATTAACATGGGTGCTGTTCCATCAGTGGGACTGAAAGAAAGAGGAAGTCCAGTGATTTCTGAAACTTCTACAGCAGCCAGGGAAAATAAATAAATAAATAAAATCACAGAGATGAAGTGAGTTAATGATGAAGAAAGAAATGGTTTTTAACACAGCTATGGTTTTATGTCCTGTGGTACGTTTAAGCATATGTTAATATTGTGCATATTTTTCAGTATATTACATGAGAAACATTTAGGAGAAATTATTCAGTGGCTGGCATTTCATAGAAGGATAAGGACTTAAAGTTTTTTTTCCTCCCCTTTTAGCCATACCAGTAGAAACTGCCAAACAAAATGCGAATGTTGCTTTGGTTCTGACTTCGTGTGGAGGCCATATTGGTTTTCTGGAAGGAATATGGCCAAGGAAGTGCACTTACATGGACAGAGTCTTCAAGCAGTTTGTGCAAGCTATGTTTGAGCATGGAAACAAAATCTTTAGCATGTAGCTTTGGACCACTATTATAGCACAGTGGCACATTCTGACAAGGGCGGTTAAGCTTAATGCACAAATTTTAACTCCTGTAAGCCAGCAAATGGATAAAGTCCATTACTACATGCAAAAATATTTTTTGCCTAAGATTTTGTAGCAAGAAACTAAATATTATGTTGTCACTTTTATATTTTATTTTTAATAAGCCTTACTAAGAATGACCTTAAATGAAACAGCATTCTGCATACATTAAATTGCACTTAACCAAAACCATCAAGTAGACAGATTATAATTCCTCAGGATTTTAATTTAAACCACTACATATTTAAGAGACTTAATTTAGATGGCTTTTAATATTAGAATTGCAACAGTCAAAGTAGCATATATTATCCTGTCACACATAGTACAAGTTGGCCCATTCCTTAGGGCAGTGATGGTGAAAATCTTAAAATATGAAAACAAGGAGGGACCACAAAGAAGCACTGGTTCTTCAAGTAAGTAAAAATTTCAGCATGTTATTCCATAGCATTAGACTGATATCTGCTTTTGCTGTTCTACCCTGACAGTATTCAGATTTAGGGCTAGTTATTGTTTTTTAATCTATGTCAATGCCATACTTGTCTTACATGATTATTTTTTAAACAGCTAATTTATAGTGTTTACATATAACCAAAAGATTCCTTTAAAACAGTACTGTAATAACTTATGTAATTAAAAGACATCTTGCATTTCAAAGTTCATGTAAAGCTGGGTGTTGTCATAGAATGTAATACATACTTTATATAACCAGTAAACTGGATGATTCTATCTGTTATGTTTATATTACCCTGCAAGAACATTTCAGTTTTAAAGAATAAACATTAGAACATCAGGAAATTATGATATAATCTGCTTTAAATTACAAAAAAAATAAATTATCCAAACCCTTTGTCTCTGCTATTGTTTCAGATAGTTTCTAAAAAGAATGCAACAAACTGTTTAAAGAAAGCTGGGAGCTGGGGTGGGGGGTCAGAGCCCTGTCTCTCTGGTTTGTTTATTTGATCATTTGTCACCACTTCGGCAATAGGCTGTCAAATTACTGAAGCCTTTGCAAACATGTTTCTGCCCTAGAAGCTTACGAGTTTGTGAGGCTGACTGAGCCATCGCTGTTCTCCTCAGCCTGAAACAGAGTGAAAGCCAACGTGAACCTCTGAGGAGAAAGGACAGTGGGACAGAATGTATTTTGAAACTGTTGGGAAGTCCTAATTTAGGGCATGCTGAAATTAAAAAAAGGTTTTTAACCAGCTTCTGCGGAGCTCCCACCTTGTGCTGATCACTGTTTTGGGCCCAGCCACACAAGATAAGTCAGTAAAGATGCCTTTGCATTTTTATCTTTTGAGCGGGGTCAGTACAAGAAGAAAACGCGGATAAAAAAGGCAAGTTAGGTCTTTTGTCTCAAGCAGTACGTGAACAGTTCTCTTGAAAGGCATGTTTCCTAGTAACAGCAAAGGAAGAACAAAAATACTTTTTGTCTTTAGAAAAAGAAATTGGGACATAGTATACAAAAGCTAGTTTTGTAAGGTGGAAGGTTAAATTAAAAAATCAGAAAGTGCTTTCAAGTTTTGACTTTTCAGACAAGCATTACCCTTGTCCAAATAATAAAATCCAATTTATTTTTTCTCTAATAAGGAAAATGAGAAAAGTGACTTGTAAGACGAAAATGAAAATTTGTGCATGTTACTACAATACATGAACTCAGCATATTAGTAGGGTGCCTTATTTAGTCTTACATTCATTTCCAGTTTTTATGTTCATACAAAAACAATGAGCAATAAACAGTGTATTGAGCATTATATTTGTAAAATTGTTTGGGTACAGTACTGTTCAAAACTCAGCATAGAGTATTAATAAAAATAAAACCACTTACCTTAAAAGCACACCTTACTGTTTAAATAAAAGTAAGATGATTAATGGCAGAATTTCTGTCTCTTTGCACTGTCTTATTTCATTTAGGTCCAATCCCATATACAAACCCCATGAGACATTTCTCTTTAAAGCTATGTCTAGCAAATGTCTATAAAGCTGGGCTTGTTCCCCCCCCCCCCCCAACGTAAAGTGTTTTTCCTTACACCCCCTTCGTGAAAATGCACTGTTCAAAGCACAGTGTGCAAAGTGGCAACAATCAAATTTTGCTATGGATATCTTCAAGCTTTCCCAGTCAGATTTTCTGAAACATATAATGCGGACACACCTCAGTTCTTGGAGGGCACACACAAGCTAGCAAGAAGTGCCACAAACATTTTTGCTATGTAATATCTTTATACCTTGTACACAGAGTTTCACCAGTGAGCCAAAATACTGACTCCACAATGTGCCCTCTGTTCAAAACAGTGTGAATTCATAGGGTCTTTATTCAGCTTTTCATGTGATCTGAGTATCCAGACAGCAACAGGGATATGAAATGTTGGAGGTGGGAGAAAATCGTTTCTTACCAGCATACTCATTACTGGAAACATGGAGTATAATGAAAATGAAATTCCAAGTCACAAAGGTTGCAGACCCCTCTTAAAGGAAACTTTCTTCCTAGTTCAGAATCCCATAGTGTTACAGAACATCTCTAAACACAAGGTCAAAAACAAGTGAAAAAGAATGGAAAGAATGTAAAGATTTCTTCATTACAATTTTCGGTAATAACAGTAGTTGACCTCTAGAGATTGTCTAGTTCAATCCCCCTGCTCAAAACAGTACATATTACATACATGCTCCAGAATATCCACCTCTTCTCAATTTGCTCTTGGAGTCAATGCAAGGTGCTGTTCTATTGATCTGTGAGGCCTTCAGTCACCCAGGAACCATCTGTGACCTTAGCTGTCTTAATAGCAGATCATAAAGACCAAGATTTTAAAGTGTAATTTATTATGTCTACTCTTGCCAAATAGACGTAGAAAAACTGAAAGTTTCAAAAAGAAAAATATGGATCTATGAATACAGAGAAACTAACCCATGGTATACATTCCACACTGAACAGTAAAAGGACTAACGCTCTTTTTAGAAACCAGGACATATAACAGCACAGTTTACAAGACTTCGCAGAATGGGCTATGGAGAACAGTTTACAACTCTGCAGGAGCTGGTGTCAAGAAAATGTCAATAAAGCGCTGGTGACTCCAGGCAGGTCATCATGGTCCTGTCAGTATGGCACCAAGTATCACACTTCAGAAGCTTCTCCTTACCTCCTCCCTCCTGCAAGTTGCCATTTCCAACTGAGATCTAGTAGTCAACTGTTTCAGCCCTTAGTCAACAGAATGAAGCAGCTTGCTTATCTCAGCAGTGGCCACACGTTTCAGGCAACGGCCCCCTTCCCTTTTTCTGTAACTGTCTGGACCCCTATGCACCACTCACCTACATATATAGCCACTGTCTGGCCTGGCCCCAGATCTCAGCTACACCTGGAGGGAAGCCTAGCAGCTGGTGTGCAATCTACAGTCCTTTTTATCCCTGCTCCCCCCATCCCCCCAAAAAAATCTCACATTCAGCATGCAAGTAAAATGGAGAAGTCCTAGCCCAGCTTTTTCCTGCCTCCCTGCAAAAACACCAAAACAAATCAAAAACCCCTGACTCTTACTCCCTCCCCCATTTTCAACATGGCCCCCCTGCTCTCTTAGCTAGACACCCTGTAAAGCTCTAACTCTGGGCAGTCAGGGCACCCTCCAATCCCTGTTGTCCCATGTGCTATCTACACAGGAATTTCATAGGGCAACTGCCTCTTTACCTACAACTCCTACAGCTACCTGGCTCACATCAGTGACTCAGACCTGCCAGGCAGAGGGCTTTTAGCCCTGCACATAGTGCGCGTGAGCAAGCACACCGTGCTCTCCCCAGGCCGCTTCAGCTCAATGCACCATTGCCCTGCCAAAAAAAAAAAAAAAGGAGAAAACATTTGCTCCCTGAGTCACAGAGTTACTGTCACGCACAGACACCCTTCAGCCTGAGCCACATGCTGTGGTTCGCATCCTAGGAAGCCAGCTGGTCAAAAAGAGCCCTACAATGCTCAAGGCAATGAAGAAGAAAGAGGAAGCTAAAAAAAGCCGAAGAGAATCTCCCTGGGGGGTTTCTACACACCTGCAACATACATGCTGGATCTCCTCCCCCCAACAGGCTAGCAGTGCTTCTTACCAGCCAGCACAGTAACTCCTACAGCCAATCTGCTGTAGAATATCCCAGCCATGTTTTGTTTTTTTTTAATTTTCATTCCAACAGAAGAAAAGGAAAAATCTGCCAAATGCACCAGCAGCCACAACAGCCAGTGGTTCTTGATTGGCAAACACCTCTTCCTCTGAGGGATCCAATTTTCCTGCCTTTCTACTGAAGATGCAAAAAATAAGCCTCTCCTTTCTTCCTGGTGTAGGGTAGAGGGACTTTTTGAATCTGCTGAATGGATGGAAATCAGGGCCTTATGCTGCCTCAGCTGCTCCTCGTTAAAGGATCTATACATTTAGTGACTAGAAAACCACTAGATTAAATCAGCTTCACCTGTGGCCTTAGCCAACCTGAGGCATTCTTTTGTTGCACTACGAGTGCTTGCAGGGTTAATTACAGCTGAGAGCTTTAAGCAGCTACTGCCTCTTGGTTGTCAGTCACCCCTTCCTCACTCAGATGAGATGTCTAATAAGCAGTAGGGCAGGCTGGGAGTGTGCTCGCATGTCAAATGGGGCTGCAAGGTCTGTGTGCTGGCAGGACTGCTGTGACTGAGCTTGGGATCAAGAGCTCAATCCTCTAACTATGTAGCCCGCCCTAAGGCTGCAGTTTCACAAGCAGCTGCCAATGTTAACAGCTCTCTCATGCCAAAAGGGAAAGGCTTGCTCTTCCTCCTCCCCTGCCTTTTCTTATCCTCCCTGATTCCAGTCATATGGTCCTCAGCCTTTCTTGCCCTGGCAGAATATGATCCAGTTTTTCCACTGGGTGGATTTTTTGCTAGCTCAGAGAATTAAATTTGCTTGCCTAGAGCGGTCCCTCAGGTGCTAGAGGGTGGGTAGCATGAGGTAAGGAGTTGGAGCACATTACTGAGCGTGGGGAAAGAAAGTGGAGAAAGTAGTGGGAGAGACTTCCCCTTTTTGGTGGCAGTCAGCTGTTACACAGTCACTGCATCTCCCAAACCTGTAGCTCAACAAGGCACTCTCTGCAATTAGTGCAATGATCCGTATGTCAGCTGAGTTACTGCCTCCTGTGAAAAAAGGCATAACCTAGAAGCAAATAATTTTTCACTTAGCTGCAGTCAAGAGGCACTCCAGCAGTATTACAGTAGTGGTAAACAAGGCTAAATAAATAAGGCTAAAATCTGTTTGGGGTTAAATCTGTCCTGTCCACATACTCCACCTATGTGAATGCAGCTCCTCCCCCCCTTCCCCAGGTCCCCTAGTTCTACAGCAAATCCATGCGCGAGCACTCGTGTTCATACTTACCACAACTTCGGATGAGAGTAAATTTCTGTAAAGTTTGTGTTCTTTCAGCAAAGTGACATTTGCTAGCAAGTTCACGGTGACATCAGTGCTTCAAAATGCTGCCACCTTCTGTGGAAAACTGGAAATTTACTCATATTCTTCTATCCCATGAATTGAGTTTTTCCAAGTTTTGGAATTTAATGCTTTATAAGAATGCCTGTTTCTTTACTGCTTCCCTGATATACAGCAAATTACTATTCCATGGAAGGATGTGAGAAAATCTAGCTTTGTTTGCTTCATGTTCCTAAGAAAGAGGGATGGGAAAACATCATGTTAAATTTACAAAGTTAGCGATAACACAAAGAAATGCTTTTATAATCCTCCAGGAAATCTACAGGCAACCCAGTGATTAAAGTATCCTTCATCTGGAAAGTATTTTGCAGGTTACTGTAGGAGAGCAGGAGACCACATGTTTCTGTGTTCATTGTAAAGTCAGAGCAGATTATCATGCATTGAAGAGGAGCTGTTATAAGGAGTTATAAATAACATCTCCTCCTATCAGCTTTTTAAAAAACTGCAGCTGCTGAAAATTTCCGTTTGTCTAGGACAAACTGTGCTTCAATGAAGTGTGTCCAGAAAAAGGACTTATCAAGGAAAGCAGTTCCTCATTTCAGTTAATAAAGAGACAAAAAAATTTACAGACAGAACAAAGCATCTCCAGGTAATTTGATCTATACATAAAAATTTTTATGCTATTCAGCAACCTGACTGCAATTTCCAACAATTTATCCCACAAATGTAATAGCTATAGAAATCAATAAAATGTTTGGAAGATTATAAAAAAGGCCTAAAAAGTTTATTATTAAAATCCAAATAACCACTTTTTAAATACTTCAAACATTAACAAAAGAATATTTGCAGAACGTCTATGCTGTGTAGCTTTCGAGTACTAAATCACTTGTGTGGTCTCTGTTAAATCAGCAAACTGTAACCAGAAATCTGTACAGGAAATCAGAAATCTCTGGGAGAAACCCTGTCGCATCCTGCCATTCAAAAATTTTTCTTCTAACACCTGTCATGGTCATTTATTGGTGGCTAATGCCAAGGTTCATCATGCTGTTCTCCAGTCATTCTGATGGAGTGATGTACACACAGCACCAGGTAAATGTGCAGTCAAATAAGCTGAGACTGTGTCCCTAGTAGCAAGTAGGACTTACTGATAGGAGCGGACAGGCACAGCAAAGCTACTTAATGTTGAGATCCTGACACACACGCTATATGCATTTCAGGTAGGATTAGCCCTAGACTGGTAATGTGGTTGGAACGCACTAGGTACGCACAAGGTATCTCTACATTAGCATTCTAGTTAGGATCAGGAGCACACTTAAGAAGGAAACCTTCTGATTGCTCCCACTTGTCATGCAGGGTCTTGGAGTATGCGTAATGGATTCCTTTTGAAGGAAACCAAACCCACAGATGCAACCCCAGAACATACCTAACGCATTCCAACCCTAGCAGTCACTGCATCCACAGGACTAGACTAAAGCTGGTCTGGACTGGCACATCAGTGGTGTGGATGTCAGACCCTCAGCTCCCCTCCTCCAACTCAAGACCTTCTCTTCTAACTTGCCGATGTAGACACAAGCTCAGACACGGAAATATCCTGAGGCAATGAAGTCACAACATAAGGTTAGATGAGGTACAAAACCATTACCCAGTGGAGTAAGGACTGAAATATCCCAGAAAATGGGAAAAAAATCACAAATACATAGTTACGCTACAGAACGAGTTGTGAAACACAGTGCAGAATGCAACTTTTAAAACAGCTAGCCAGCATCTGCAGGGTTGCTACCGAACTTGGGAAAGCAAGTGTCACTGGATTCAAAAAGGCAATTCAGAGGGAACTCATTGCTCTGGAGACAGAAGCGGACACTGCACAGGACCAGGACACATCCAGTAAGACTCTTTAGTCTCTGAGACACAGATGAGCATCTGTCCTCCTTTTACACTCAAGCCACATACACTGGCACAATGCTGCATCTCTGTTTAGGAGACCTACTGGTTCCTGTGCACCTAAAGCAAAACTTATCACTAGTAAAACCCCAGTAACCCCAAAATATACCCTTAGAGAAGTTTCCAAAGGCGTTGCGAGAGTGGACATCACTTCCAGAACAGCACCAAAGCCAATCTTTAGAGGGATTTCCAAACATATTTGCAATACATGGCCCACACGCGCTTAGGAAATGCTGCTGCAACCACATACTGCTGTAACACCACCGTTACCAGGAGGCGTTATGACTTGGGGAGATTTTTCATTTCGCATTTAGTTCTGTCAGCGATGAGGTGTCACTGACACACTGCGGGCCACCTAAGTCGCTCTGTCACCCCTGGCTTGTCAGCACCTGGTACTGCTTTCTCTCTCATTCTTGGCAGGAAAGGAGCCTAATAGCAGAGGGCAGGGCTTAACAACCCACCGGGTCCGAGCCGGTGCGAGCTGGCTGTGCCGCCAGGATAACGCCGCCAGGCCGGACGGTACGGGGGCAGCGGTGGGGGCAGACTTCCCGCCCCACGGACAGCGGGTCGCGCAGGGACAGCCTGCGGGAGAGCCTGAGGGAGAGCCTGAGGGCGGGCGGTTGGGCGGTGCGGTGGGCCCGGCCCCCCGCGGCCGGCAGGGGCCGCCCCACCCGCCGCACTTGCAGTCTTCCCCCCGCACAGGCCGTTGCGTCTGCGGCACCCGCTGCGCACGCGCAAACAACATCGCGCGCCCGCCCCCGACGCCTGCCGGAAGTGTCCCGTCACCGGCGGGGGCTGGCGGCTGGCTCGAGCGGCGGCGGGCGGGGCGGGGCGGGGCTGCCCCGGTGCCCGGATGTGAGCAGGTCTGAGGTTCGGGCTCGCCGCTTTGCAGGGCAATAGGAAGGGGGCGCGAGCCGCGCTGACCTCGTCGCCGCAGCCTGCGCGCGCCTGTGCTCACTCACCCGCCCCGGCCCCGCGCGCGTGCGCGCTGCCCCCGCCTCGCCCCTCCCCTCCCCTCCTCACCGCCCCCCACCCCCCGCAGCTGGCGAGCCGGGCGAGGAGGGCGGCTCGAGCTGCCGGCACGTCTCTGACACCCGCGCGAGGTAAGCAGCTGCCTCGTGCCGCAGGGGGAAGGGGAGAGGAAGTTTGCTTCCCCCCCGCCCCTCCTGAAGCCCCGTGTGCTGACGGCTCCCGTCAGCCTTTCCCCCCCCCCCCCCCGCTCCGTGACTGGTAGCCCGTCCTCGCGCGGAGAGGTGTCGCCTGCCCCCGTCTCGGGGCCGAAAGGCCGGCGTCTCCTCCTCGGGCCTGCCTCGCCGGCCGCGGCCCGGGCCCGGGCCTGGGCCTGTCTGTGGCCGCCGTTGCCTCCGCGATGGCGGTGGGAGTGAGCGGGCGATACCCTCTGGCCGACTCCTCGCGAGTGGCAGCTGGAGGGGGCGCCCTGCGGTCTACGCCTTCTCCGCAGCCCCCGCCTTGCCCCTCGGTGGCGCTTGCCTCGGCCTGAGGAACGCTTGGCCCCGGTTTAGGGGCTCCCTGCCAGACCCTGCTCCAGAAGGGTTGTCACGGCGGGGTGCTGAGGCGGATGACACTGGGCCACGCTTGGAGGCCTTCCCTTTTCTTCCTTCCTCTTGAGTTCCGTCGTGAGGTCTCAGCCGGGAATTAAGGCGCGGGGGCTGCGAGGTTCTGTCGTGGCAGTCAGAGGGGGAGGCTCATGTGTGAGACCCCGGCGCCCTGTCAAGCAGGTGGGCCCCCAGTCTCAGCAGAGACCAAGGGCTTGACCCTGCTTTAAGGACATGAGGGTGTGAGACTTGCGTGCTTCTGGGTTTTTTTTCTACTTCTTGCACCAAAACCTTTAATTGTTGTGTAGTTTGTTCTTGTACTTCTGTGTCTTCCCTTTTTTCCATAATCTAGCTTTTGTTTGAGGGGACTTCTTCAGGGCAGAAACTGCCAGTTCTTGAACGTCTGGAAAAGCCCTTGCTCTGCTGTGCAAAGTATTAGTAGGAAAGAAATTCCTGTTAAAGAGGTAGTTCTCTTTGTGGGAGGAGAGAGTATTTGTCAGTGTCCTGAGGAGCAGTACCTGTGAGGGAAGGATTATATTTTCTGTTTTGTACTTGAAAGTTCTTTTTGAGTATGCCATGTCATGTGGCTGAGAGTGACAGTGATGTCTGTATATGTCTGGGAAAAAAACCAAGAAGGTCTAGGTGTACAGGGGATGCGTCATGGTGTTCTCAAGTTCTGAGAGTCAATGATGTGCTCTAAACTGAGAGAACCTAAGACCCAAGACTTATTCAGCAACTAGAGCTGTTATTTTCGGTGTGAGTGGCTGTACTGTGGCTCTAACGGATAATCTTTGATTAGTGGAAACCCGTAGGCTTGCTAAGTGTCATGGAGATCATGAGCCATTAGAAGTAAGGCATACAAATTCTGTTACCTGCTCCACAGGGGGAGACATGGAAATAGCACTATGAAAAGTGGTATTCTTCCCTGAATATGTTCTTTAATTCTGTCTCAAATGAGAGTCGTGGGTCATGCAGCTTCTTTAAAGGAGAAAGTCAGAAGACAGCACTGGTGTTTGGAATTTGAGCATTATCAGTCTTGCGTGGTTAGAAGTGTCTTCATAAAAGAGTGGATGAATGAAAATGGGGTTAAGGACAATTTAAAGTCTGAAAGAAAAGAAAAAGTACAGCTCTTTACTTTTTCATTTTGGATAATGAGTAATTATTAAAAGGAGCTTAATGTAAGTATCTTTCCAATTAGAGAAAGACATGCATTTGTCAATACTGGAAGGCTTACTGTAGTTGTAATGAAATGAAAGTATCTGATCTATGTTATACAACTGGTAACTTAAAGTTCCTGTTTGACCTTAAAATCTGTAAAATTTAACAGCAGATTAGTTAAGGTTTGAAAAGTAATGTAATTTTGTTACAGAAATATTTGTCAGTCTGTCAGTGGCAAAAATTAATAGGTAATTCTTGACCTAAAAAGGTGATACAGAAGTTCTCACCACTGAGTCTTCCAGTAAACTTGATTTTAAAAAGATACTGGAGAAACTTTGCTGAACAAGTATTACTTATGCCATAATACAAAAACAGTGTCTTTGAATCAGAGAACTTAAAAGTTTCAGAAGCCACAAATAGATGTGAAAGGTATGATCAACTGAATCTGTTAAGGCCTTTTACTGAGGATCTCTGCTAGTTTTCAGACTCTTGTGCAGATTACTTTCTGCATCATTTCAGTTCTTGTGAAGACATCATCTTTAACTGCCTAAGGCAAATGTCTCAAATAATGCTACTTTCTAGGCTTTCTGTCTCTGATTTGTAGCTTAAGTCATATTAGAAGGAACAGTTATAGGCAGTTACTGTATTCTATGAAGTTCTGTAATAGCAGCCACAAAACTTAGTAGTCTAATGGATTTATTCACTGTTGCTATGAGGCACAGGATTGACAGCAGGCCCACTTCTTTGCAGGCTATGAAAGAGCACAGCATACTATTTTCTTGAAAAATGCAAAAGGCTGGAAGCTTTCTTTCAAATGGTACTGTATCTGCCACCTTTTGAAAGGTAAAAGGGTAATGCTTAAGACAGCAAAATGCCAAAGACTGTTGGATACGGAAATAAAATTTGTAGGTTGTGGGTTTTTTTTTTTTTTTGTTGATTGTCGAAGAAACTTTAAAGCTAAGCGTTGTTTGAAGGGATAGAAGAGGGTGGGAATGCCAAATTCGGAGTCTGACAAGGAAGTTAATAAAATGCTTACCACATGAACATTTTATATTTTTCATAGGCGGCAGAAAACGTCCTGTTTGTAAGCGTATACGTAAGGAATGCTCTTGGCACACCTTAATAAGTTACTTTGGCCTAAACATCGATTGCCTCTTGTAAAAACCTGTAAGTAAAATAAATGCAATTTGATTTGAGATTGCTGTGATGATTTGCTTTCTGATCACTGTTAGCATGGTCCACCTCTTAAAGGAAAAGCAAGTATCAGTTACCTTATTTTGTAAAACAGGCAAATCTTTGGTTATATTAACTGACACTGTAACAACAGTTGACAGAGACTCTACAAGCTGAATCAATTATTTTGTTTTACAGAAATGGCAGCTCAGAAAAGAAAGTCTATGTTAGTAGAGCCTTCTGCTAAACGTCCCAAGCTGGACAAGAACAGCAAACCTTCATCGGCGAAGAAGGAAAAAGAGGTGTCAGATACAAAACATGTCTCAAATAAATCAAAGCCTAATCAGTGTGTAGTGCAGGAGAAAACTGTACTCAAAACCTCTGTCAAATCAAACAGGTCAGTGACAAAAAAATAAGTAATTGTTCCAGGTTATCTTCCTAGACTAAATCAGTACAGAAACTATCTAAGCAGAATGAATTTGAGTTAAAGGTACAGCTAAATAGTTAAATATAGTACTAGTGGGAAGATCAGCCTTAAATCCTTAAGTATGATATCTGCCACATAATCTTTCTCTGGAATCGTGTTAGTGTCTTGAAATCCAGAAGGACCTCATCCAAAAAAGAGTCTGAAGTGAAAATAAATCTAATACTACATAAGCTAATACTTCATTTGTAAAGCCACTAGTGTCAACAATCAAAAACTGTTAGAGATGTTAAAAAGCATTCATCTGGGGTTCATAGTTCAGTCTTGCCATGTGTAAAAAACAGTAAGTACTATGCTTAAGAGTAACCAGGTGGAAGTGAAGTCTTTTTAGAATTATTCTAGAGAAAATTCTTTTAAAAGTATTGAGGGTGTAAGATCTAGTGTTTTAAGAAAGAAAAGAAAAAAAATGTTAGAGGCAGAGGCTAGTAAGAATGAGAAGAGTCTTACAACAAATTCTACTTTCTGGACGCTGAAAAAATAATTATTTGACTCTTTCAGTGACAACACCAATGAACCTGAACTAGGAATGCGCATGACTACAAGATCATCGGGATTCAACTCGAATAACGAAACAATACCTGACAGAAGGGTCCAACAGCAGCCTAAATCTACGAAAAATAAGGAGGTATGCCAGAAGAAGTCTGTGCAAGAAATTCCGAAGTCAAAATGCATAATTGTGCCAAATGAGCCAGTGATGAGGAGATCACAGAGACTGCAGCAGTTAACACATGTACATGTACCAGCAAGATCCCTGCGCAACAGAGAAGTTAAAGAAGAAAAATCATTGGAAGTTAAACAAAGTAGCCAGGCCAAAAGACATGCTCACAGTGTTGCAGCAAAAGTACTTAAATCTGTTGGAGAAAAAACGGAACAGAAAAACGCAAAAATAAAGCCAAACGATACAAAGGAGGGTAAAGAAATACATGTAGGAGTGACCAGCTCTCTGAAAGAGAAACAATGTAAAGCAGACAATAAAAATGATAGTTCTAACAACTTTCAACATAACCTTCAAGGGTCATCATTACGTCCTGATGAGAGTCTTGAGGAAGATAAGACAGACCAAACGGGTCCTGTATCTCCTATTCCTAGTAACACAAAGAAAGTGGAAACAGATTCTCTTAAGCCAAATTATAAGACAGTAACTAAGGAAAAGCAACAAATGCATCAGAATGTAAAAAACAGTACAAAACCAAACAAGATTTCACAGCCATCTGTAAGTGAAGCAAAGGTGGCTGATCAACCAGAGAATGATGCGAAATCCAAAAGGGTAAGCATCCTTGAACTTTGTGAAGAAATTGCAGGTGAGATTGAGTCAGATACAGTAGAGGTGAAAAAGGATTCCCCTAATGCCGAGTATAGCAAAACAGAAGAAAAGCATGCTGACGTACAGCTTCAGCAAAGTGAAATGCTCACTCAGAATGAACGTAGTCAAAGTACTCAATGCAAACGCTTTTTCCCTAGCAAAAAAGGAATGCCTGTCAAATGCACTCTGAATGGTAGAAATAACTCCTCAAACAAAAACTCTAAATGGACCAAAATTAAATTACTGAAAGCTAGTAACATAAAGCAAAGTCACTTAAATTCTGCAAATGCCCCCAAGCTTTCCTTGTTAAAAGATTACCCTGAAGTTTCAGAGGCAAGTCAAATAGCTACAGAAGCAGAGCTTTCGAAGGCACAAGGCAAGCTGTCAATAACAAGACTCTCTGAGAATGAAAGTGCAACTTGTGTGCAGGAGAAATCAGATCCTTCATCTGAAAGAGCTGGAGCTAAAGAAGTGACACTAGAAATAAAACAGCCCACAAAGAGAGCTGCAGAAAATGGTTTGTTGCGTAATTTGACAAAACATTTATGCGAGCCAAGACCAGATGAGGTAAGTCATTTTAATTATGGTGTGCAGTGGGAGGGTGTTCTAAAGCTGTTCTGTTCTAAGAATGCCATGCTCAGAAAGTTTGTTTTAACAATAACTTTACTTTACAGTAACTTAAAATTTTCAAATGTATTAAAGATCCTTTACTGGTGCATTGTCATAGACAGGATGATAGTAAGCTGGAAAACTAATCTGTTCCACCATCCTAAGTTCTGTCCTTAACTAAATGTTGATCAATAAAATTTCCTGCTGGAGCCGGAGGTTGTACAGATTCACATGGATGCTTTTTGATGACTTAAGCTTGTGTAGCTGTTCTGTTCTGAAAAGGGGTATTAAAAGAAATGAGAGGGAAAAAGTGTTCTTTACCTGAATGAACTTCTATTAAAATTTAAGATTTTAAGGGCAAAGGTGTTCTATAGGAAGTATTTTACAAGCTTATATATAAAATGAAAAAGATTTTTTGCAAAATTAATACCACAAACTTCAATATGGACTACCTAATCGGTTGCATTTTGTTTGCTTAAAATAATGTAGGGATCAGAAAACTGGTGCTGTATTCAAGATGTTAATAATTAGTTAACTCAGTGATTTTGTTAATAGGTTAGAGGCATTAAATAGTTCAGGGTTTTTGTTTAATGTTTTCTGTTACGTTTAGAACTTTCGATTACATTTGGAACCAAGTCCAGAAAGTTCTCCAGTAAAGGATGTTACAACTCCTAAACCACCAAAACAATTAAAAAAAGAACATGGAGAAAGTGAACCTCAAGGTAACTGTTTACTACCATTTTTTCCTCTTCTTCTGACCAGTTATACGGAAAGCATAAGTCTTCCTTTCAGAGGAGTGTTTCACAGAATAAGGTACAGTTGGGGCAGAACTAAACTTCTGGGATTGGAACTGTTTACCAGGGTTTTCATATTTCTTTGTGTGTCACACCCATGGCCACTTAAGTAGCAGCGAATGTCCTTTTATCTCTGGGCTGTGTAGTGGGAAAGAGAGGTGTCTGGTTTTCTACCCAGCTTTGCTTTTAGTGCATCTTTGTGCTTTATGCATGAATATTTTAATGCTTAAATATGCTCCATTTGAGTAAAAGTGAAGTGACAACTTTAAAAAAAAAAAAAAAAAAATCCAAACAGGAAAACCCCCAATCAAATCCTTTCCTTTTCCATGTAATAAAGTAGTAAAACTTCCATGTTTCAGTGGGATTCTTCTCTTGGATCGGTTTCTGTTAAGGATTCTCTGTTGGTTACTGCTTCCTTTGAATAAGTATCTGCATTTCTTTCTCCTATATTGTTCTACTTGATCTTGACCAAATTATTAATTGAGTAATCACTCTCCTGTTTTTATTACCCAGTCTTCATTTGTCAGCCTGTGAATGCAGTTTGTCAAACCTCGTGATGAGTGTGATGTGAATATTTTGATTCAGTACGTTTGACTAAGAAATATTACCGATGGATCACTAACACATCTCTTCATTAATTTCCCTCTAGATATTTCATCCTTTTGCTTTTCGGTTTCTGCATTGTTGGCATTTTTGGTTTCGTTTGAGTTTTGTTTTTTTGTTGTTTTGGTGGTTTTTTTTCCTGAACCTGATTTTGAGTGCACTGTCTAACTATTCAGCTTTACTAAATAGGGGTTTTTTTCCTGCCATTGTAGGGTATTTTTGAAGGGCAAAATACTCTATTTGTACTGTTAGAGAATGTAAAAAATGGTTTTTCTTTCCTTTGTTATTCTTGATTTTTTCTTTTCCTTAAGTGTTATAGAACACACCTCAGATGGGGGCATATTATACATTTATGATTCTAATACTATACGTAGAGCTATTTATATGGGTGTCAGTATAAACAGATTTAAACTCCTATGTAGTTTTACTACTGGCCTTGTTTAGCTGCTGGTAAACTGCTCCGCAGAACTGCTGTGGAAATGTTGAAGAAAATCGTGGGGTTTTTAAAGTATGTATGGAGAAACATCTGAATACTGCCTCAAGGTTGTATCTTTTTTACTGGCCATGAACAAATTGCAGCACTGTCTTGAATATGTTTTTGCAAATCACTATTTTTGTAGCTCAAATTTTCTTTGCAACTAAAAACTTCATAATGAAGTTATAATCTTTGATTAATTGTAGGTTTCGCTCCCAAGCAGTTGACGCAAACTTCATTTGCAAATCAAACTTCTGAAACTGATAACAGGTATAGTATTTTTTATATGATGAAATTACAGTAACCTTCCATAGAGTTGTGAGAGGTTTTTTATAAGACTAACTGTTCTGTTGTCTCCCAGCCTCAACTTTCAGTTTCAAATAAGTGACTTGTCCTTTGTAAAAATAGACTTTAATTTTACCCAGGTATTAAGGGATGTTTTTATTTTGTTAAGAAAATTATTAAGCAAGATATTTGTAACTGCACATTTATTTTAAAAAAGTAGAATTTAACAGAGTTACGAAAAGATTTCTAATGGTCTCTTCCTCAAATCGGATGATAACTGGAGAGTTATGGGAAGGGTTTACCACATGATTTTCACTTACTGACTTATTTTACTGATTCTGGACGAGTTTTCTAATCCTTAAATTATGTGAGTCTTGTATATATGAAATCTTTCTGGGTGGGGAAGAGGGGGTTTAGTTTGGGATAGTTTTGTGATTACTGTGAAACGAAGGTGTCAGCTGCCATATAAAAAATTATTCTTGTTCTTACTACTAACAGTGCAAATTTATTTTTTATCCTTGATCATGTTGATTGTTGTAGTTTTTGAACAATTCTGACATAGTCTCTGGTTTTAGCCAATTACAAGCTAAAGACAATCATTTCTTCGTACCTGATAACCTTGAACAGCACCATAGTTGGCACAGTGGTTAGTATATTGATACTGTTTTCTATATTCATAATGGAGACAAGAAGAAATGATGCAGTACATTTTCAGTACATCTATCTGAGGCCAGATTAACAATTCCGATTAACCAGCCCTTTTGTACATGTTGAAAAACTCTACTACTATGGAATTTCACAGAAGATGAGTGCTAAGGTAGATGTAAACTAGCTAAATGAATATTTTTAGATTTTTCAATAAATATTACAATTACTTAGTTTTTTCATATTTTTATTCTCAACTGCCAAACAGCTTTATGGTATCTACTCGAATTTATTAACTTTATTAGCTGAACAAGCCCATATTGCTTTACTGTTATTTGGATATATATTTTTTCTTGTGAGAGCTTTCTTACCTTGCTTTCCATATGCTATCCAAGATTTAAGCCATCATTCTTTCTGTGATACCCCTGCCATAACATAGAGTAATGTGCGTATCTACAGTGTAGCTCTCATTATGGCTTTGTAAGAAAAGGTTGCAGCGGGAAAAGGCAAACCTTGAAGTAACTACTTAATGCAAATTTTGGGGCATGTGACAAAAACAGAAAAAATAGCTCTGTTTTAGCACAAAAAATGCTGTTTTAAACCTGTCTGGCAAGAGTTTTTATTTTTGAAAAAGCTCACTGAATTAACCTGCTACATATACTACAGCAGATGCTACAATTAAGTGTTTGGCCCTAGTTTGCTCAGAAACAGAAAATATGTAAATACCTAGTTGAAGTACAAGTATTTTTGTGTGTGTTTTGGTCATCTCCACAAGTTTTATCCAAATCTGGAATTAATGTTACTTTTCCCCTGAATATAGTAGCAAGTTCATAGAATAATTTTGTTGTTGATGTATTACAGTACTTTCCAGTGTTTCTTTCAGTTGTGACAAGGGGAAGCTTAAACTGAGTGAGAGAGATTCCAGTGATATCCATCCATTTATTCCTTAGGTCCTCTTCTCCCTCCCTTCACTACCAGCCATGAGAAGAGAATAAGTTTGAATTGAATTTGAGAGATTTATGACGTCTGTTTTATATTGCCCACTTATATTTGTGGGAATATTTACATGGTCTACTTTAGCAGCCTGATGTATGATACCTAAAACTAGAAACCTAAGCCTTACGTAGGAAATATAGAGCATTAGACATCATCAGTCATGCTCTGAAAATGCCTCAGTTAAATGCTTGTGTTAATGGTTGTGACTAACTTACCCCACTTGATTATAAATATAATATTTTTTCATTAAAAAAATTTCTTGTAATTAGGCTAGTCACAAAGTGTATTTTTTTGTTAATCCTTTTATTTCCTTATTTTTCCATTTGAATTACAAATCAAAATATATAGGACTGTGTTTTGGGTAATTAACTTGGATTTGCATCTCTTTAGAGTTTAGTTATACTCATCACAACGCCTTTGAGTATCTAGGATGACACGTATAAGCAGTCCCTTTTTTAACATGAAATATATTTGTATTTCAAGGGTGCCATTGTCAAATCCTTCATTAGCATCAAAATGCAGTAACTTCTTACCATCTGAGGAACATATTCAGAAGCTAAAAGAAGCAGGAAAAGATGGTGATAAGCAGCTGATCATAGTAAGTAATACCCTTTTAGTAAAGCTTATAGCTTCTCAAAGAAATTACTTTTGAATTTGCAGTGCTGTGTTTTTACGAACTTGTCTAAAAATCATTATTTACACATACTACTATTGCCATTGTAAATGATTTGTGAAAGAACCTGTACTAGATTGCCATTCAGTATCAACAGAAAAAATTGTGGCAGACAGACTTCACGTTTAAAGCTGATTCTTGTTAAAACAAATTTCTGTATTTTTTTAATAGAATGGCTGTTCAGTAAAAACACAGTTGTTTTAGGGAGAATGAACTTGCCTTTACTTATGTGCAAAATCTCAGTTTCTTAAAATTTCAGAATTATAGGGGGAGGTGCATCTGGCAGATTGTGTGTAAGATTAATATCAACAGATTTATTCCTGCATCATTCAAATGTCCATTGTTCTGAGACAAACTTAAAGATTTTCCTGTGGATGCACTCATTTTCAACATAATATTTAAGCAGCAATACTAGTTTGCTTATTTCTTCTTACCCTATTAGTTACCAAATGCAGGTATCTCTTCTAAAACAAGAAAATGCAAAATGAGAAGGAAGAGAGTGATGCACAGTCATTTTTCTATCTAGTAGAATCACACAACTCAATAGTGAAACAATTGGAGGTTTTGGTTGTGTTTTATTTTGTGTCTTTAATAATCCACACATCAGATAATCCTTGAGAAATGAAAAGGCTGGAGCTGGGAGGCTACAGAGGGAGAGGAATCCAGGCCATTAGGAAGGAGGACTCTGTAGTAAGCTTCTTATGAAATTACCGCTCTCACATATAACTGGTGGTCTTGCCAAATTGCAATTTTTTCATGTAATACATGGATTATAGACATGAAAATATTAACTAAAGTAAAACCAGGTGAATTCTGAACACTCTTGCATATCTATACTGAAATATTTTAAAATCAAAGCTTCTGAGAATTAAATTGATAAACATGTCCTTGATTTGCCTAAAGTAATACAAATCTAGGCACTTGAATGCCTAGTCACAGGATGATAAATGAACCATATCTAACATTTATGAAGTATTTCAGCTGTTGCGTCTTTGAAACTCATTTTATCAACAGAGTTAAAATGCATGATTAAATATCTTAACTATATTAAAAGGACTATAAGAATATTCCTTTTCATTTCAGTAAAGCTAACTTAATTTTTGCTCATACAGTAATAGAACTTGACTGAAGAGTTGCTAAGATCTTTGACAAGAAGAAATACATAACCTTGTGGTTTGCTACTGAAAAGAGGTTGTGTAGCTCTTCTCTACAGTATTCATACAAAGAGATTTTTTGCAGCTTATTGACTCTGCTGGTAGTATTCTTGTTTTCAGCCCAAATTAGGAGAGTAATATTTTTTCCCTAGGTATTAAACAGTACAAATTTTACGTTATTTACCTGGCAAACTTCAGAATACAAAGAATGGGTCATCAATGAAGAACACTAGTGAAAATGAGGGAGACCTAGTTTCTTGTTTTCTGTGTGTATTTCTGGAAAATGCAAGTGAGCGCTGTATTTAATTTTGGAATGTGAAAGTAACAGCTTCATAATATCTATTTCAGCACTTCGTACAGATCTAATTCACTTTGATTTCATTGAGTTCAGAGTAGGCTTTTTATTGTGTTGAATGGGCATTTTGGCAATGCCTGTAGTTCTCGTTACCAAGAAAACATGTTAGGTAAGGTATTGCTCTGCTATTCTTTTGAAGGGGGAGGGAAACTGCTTTTAGCATTATCAAAACATATAGAGAAACCCAAATACTTGTTAAGCCATTTTGTAAAATACTATCCTTAATATTAGTTACTGTGGAGATGAGACGTAGTTATGTCTAGAATAGTTTGTGCTAGCATCGGGAGGGGAAAAATTGCTAAATTGACTTCTAAAGCACCAGACTTTGCTCGTAAAATAGTCAAAAGAGTGGGGATTAAATGCATGTAATAAAATAAGGCATATTTTGTAATTAACAGCATTTGCAAAACCATGGTGTATTTCTTAAATGTTGATTCTGAATGGCTGGACTTTTTTTTTTTAATATTTTCAAAGGTGTTTGTGTACTTCTGTAGTGATCGTCTAAGAACAGAGAAAAGATTCATTATTTTGAAAGCTGTTCGGGTTGAAATTTCTTCTATACAGAGAGCAGTCTTACTACACACAGCCAAATCACTTAAATTAGCATTTATAGTGTCTGTAAAAAAACTTTATAGTTAATAGCTATAAATGATTTTTATTTCAAGTTTCTGGTGTGTTATATTAAGAGAAGCAGTTTCATTATTCTTCTTTACCTTGAGCAAAGCTGGGAAGTCATGCATTTATTCTTAGCAAGTAACATTTAACTTGCTCGTTGTTACACTTTTTAAAAAAAAAAAAAAAAAAATGCCTGAAAGGTGTAATTTTGGGCTGTCTACTGAGAGATCTGCTTCTTTTGGATCAGATCAGTCAAGCCAGTCCATCTTAATGGACTTAAACCCTTTTTTTTCTTTTTGTAACCGAAGGGGAAAAACTAGTGGGGCTTAGTTTGACTCACCACATGATACATTATCTTTGTTTTGCTGTTTTTTTGCTGTTGAATTTTGCTAGTCTTTTGTATTTAAGTTTGACATCTGTCCTTTTAATCGTCTTTACAGTATCTGAGGCTCAGAGTCTAGGATGTTACAATACTGTCTGTGTATTCTAACCTTTTCGTTTCCTGAGCTATATTTAGAGAGGTGTTACGGTAAAACTAGTCTTTGTTTTCCACAATACACATTATTTTTTTATATTTAATCCTTAAACATATATCTTGCCTTCCTTCTTCTCCCTTGTGATTGCTATAATGAATAGATTAATTTTCTATTTTTCTTAAGTAATATAATCTTTAACAAGCTTTAAGGCTATTTGACTGGAACAGGAGAAAAATAATACAACTTACGTTTCTAGAAGAAATATTTAGTAGCTCTACTTGCACCATTCTCTTTCTTGGTACATGTCATCTAGTTATCTGAGCAGCTTTCAAACATGAAATTATCTTCATTTTTAGAGGTACAACTAAGACAAAAGATGAGTTGTTTCTGTTTTCTTCAGATTTGCTTGCTGTCACACATCTTAAAAAGCAAGTCTCTTCAGAGTGTAGAACTTCAGCTGAAAACAGCAAGGAATCTAATGCTGCAACAAACTTCATTAAACAAACAGTGACAGGAGACAATGGTGTTCGAAGTAATGCGCAAAGATTTAAGTTCAGACCTCAGAAAGTATGATCTGTTTTTCTGGAGGAAAGAAATTAAAACTGAAGCTAAAAATATGTGATGTTCCAAATCATGATGTGGTGCTTGAGAGTAGTAGTCTGTTCTGAATATTTGTGAACTGTACCCTCTTAACACTTCATTTAAATATTCAGTTGGTAGGTTGACAGGTTACATGAAGCTCCATATTGGAAGTTTTGTAGAGTAATGTACTAAAATTGGTTTTTATTTTCCAAGTACTTGAATCTAATGTGCAAATAAGAGAACTTGAATATGAAATCGTCTGTTCCTTTAACTTCTGAAATGGAAAGAAATACAAATGTGCAAAGCATATGTTTTCAATTTTAATAAAATGACATATGCTTTACATCCAAGACAAGGAAAGTCAGTTACTTACTTGTAAAAACTCTGCTTACCTGTCAGATCTAGGACAAAATTTTGACCATGAGAGTAGGAATTTGTAAAAGCATTAATGCTACAAAGGAGTGTTCTAAACAATGACCTATGAGGTACAGGGATACTTCTTCCATATTATGCCACTGAGGAGACGTGTTCCTTTGCAAATTAAGCTAGTCTTTTGAAAATGATACTCATGAATTTTAGGAAAGAATGTGTAAAAAGAATGAACAGGGAAAACAAATCACTGAAGTGATAAAAAGATGGTACAGAGTTACAGAGACTTTTCTGCCTTTCTAGAGATCTGAGTTAATGCCTGGATGCAAGCAAACATGATTAAATGTAGATGATCTTTATAAGTATCAGCAAATGCATGGATTAGGATTGCTTGATGGAAGATGCTTTGATTCTGATGTTTGAATTGGTGCTATATGTGGAAGTGATGTGCACACTAATTCAGTTTACACATTTGGATATCATACTTGAATTTTTCCTTACGTATATTTTGGTTAAACTTGAACATAGTTTCCTGTTTGATTGAAATAGGTAATATATGAAAGAAATATTTTGATTTAAGCTGAAAACACAATCCTCAGTGGAAATAATAAGTGTAAAAGTGATTCCTTATGAGGCTGAAGAAAGTTGCATAGCTATCATTTCAAGTTGCTGTTTTCTTCCTTAAACTGGTGTAGTCTGGTTGGTAATTTCTCTGAAGAATTGGAGAATTGCTTTTGGGCAATCTTTTGTTGTTCACATTAGTTAAGTACTGCGTCTTTTCTTTCCTGTAATCCCAGTAAAAACATGGCAGTGGTTTACTGCATAAGTGAATGGGGAGGGAGTTTGGTAGTTGAGAGCCGTTGCTCTTCCTTTCTTCCCACACAGATCTTACCCTTTGGGACAGCTCTGCTCTTAGGGGGGCAGTAGTGGCCATCTTTTCTTACTATCACTCCTTCCCATTTCTATTTCACTGCAGCAACCCAGCTTTCTCTAGAAAATTCAGGTGGCTTGTGTTTGGTGTCCTTTGTCCTGAGGGTGAGAATGTTTTGTAAGGTTAGCTGGACACCTGATACAGGAGTTCAAGCACGAAGGCTACTAACATTGTGTCGTGGGTTAACCCTGGCAGGCAGCTAAGCACTGTGCAGCTACTCACTCGCTGGTAGGATGGGGGAGAAAAATCATGGGTTGAGATAAAGACAGTTTAATAGGTAAAGCAAAAGCTGTGCATGCAAGCAAAGCAAAACAAGGAATTAATTCACAGCTTCCCATTGGCAGGCAGGTGTTTAGCCATCTCCAGGAAAGCAGGGCTCCATCACGTGTAACAGTTGGGAAGACACATGCCATAACTCTAACCATCCCCGCCTTCCTCCCTCTTTCCCTCAGTGTTTATTGCTCAGCATGACATCATACGGTATGGGATATCCCTCTGAGCAGTTGGGGTTACCTGTCCCAGCTGTGTCCCCTCCCAATTTCTTGTGCACCCCCAGCCGACTCTCTGGCACAGCAGCGTGAGAAACAGGAAAGGCCTTGACACTGTGTAAGCACGGTACAGCAATAGCTGAAACATCCCTGTGTTATCAACACTGTTTTGGTCACAAATCTAAAACATAGCACCATAGCAGCTGCTGTGAAGGAAATTAACCTTATCCCAGCCAAAACCAGTACACTTTAGAACACTCTCTGTAATATATTTGACTTATGTTTCTATATGGGTTGAGAATGGATTAATTGTCCATTGTAAATATTGGGCAGGTTTGGTTTTTAACTTCGTGGTTTTTTCATATTGCTTTAGCTAATGACCAGTGGGGACATCATTTCATGATGGATAATAACCCTCCATTTTAATTTTTCAAAAATATTAAAGAAAATTAGATACATCACAGTTCTGAAAGTTTTAAGTTGATTTAGATCCTTTGGCTAAAATAGCTTTTCAGAAAGATGGGTACTGGTGATGTTTTTTTTTTTTTCGTTGGTTGGTTGGGGTTTTTTGTTAAATTCAACAATCTTCATTTGAAGTGAAACTTATTTCCGAGTTGGGTCATGTCTTCTGATCCTCCTGGTCAGCAAGGGGATCTACCCATCAGCTTCAGTCTTGAATGCATCTTTCATTGAAATAGCGTTCTTTGACCTTTTCATTTTCTGTGGAGAGCCCAAAAATCTTTGTGTTGTTCCTTCCTGCTCTTCTTATATTTCCTTTCCAGCCTGCCTGTTTCTATGGCTGGGTTTTATTCTTTGTTCTGTGAAAAGACTAGAGGAAAAAATAATCTTCCTCTAACTAACACTAGGTAATCAAGAAGGAGGTGACCTAATCTGTGCCTGAAGAGAGAGGGGGAAAAAACGAGAAAAAATAAAAAAGGCCCCTTTTCATCTCCTACAGAGGCACCAAATGCCTTTTTTGCTTGCAGGGCTCCTTATTCCACATATGGAGGATCAGCAGACATGCACCTTCTCAAAGAAGATATTGGTAAGACTTTTCTTTCTGTCTAACACAGAATTAAGAAACCCTTCTGGAGATTAAGACAGCATTGTTGTAATGTTCAATTACAGTTAGCCTTGAAACACTGGATCTCTCATATCCTGTGCCTACATTAATGAGGATTGCCCAAGATGTCAGGAATGCTTAATTGCCATCTACATATGCAGAATTTGCTTAGGAAATGAAAGTATCCTTGCTCTTTATTGTTACTGTTTAGAAATCTGAGCTTTAAATAGGGTAACACATTTTTCTGCCTGCAACCCCATTTTTTCTTAAATATTACTTTGAAAAACATTTTTCTAAGTTATGAGAGTCAAACCTCTTGCATCTTTTTCTAGTTGTGACAAGTGAACAGTTTATTCTTCAGTAGCCAGTGTCTGATGTTTTCTGAAAAGATCCCGATCCCCCCCATCCCCCCGAAATGCCGGTTTTAAGTTTTTATTTCTTCTCCTATATGGTGGATAAGGTGTTCTTGTTTTGTTTGGGGTTTTTTTTTTTGTTCCTCCCTCCCCATTAGGAAGGACTGGCAACCTTTAATGCGGTAGTATTGTTTGCAAGCACTTTTTCCCTCTTGATGCATGCCCTTTCCACTTTTGCTTATGAAATGACATCAGGTTAAAAATAGTCAGATTCTGTAGATGTTTTGTTAAAGTACAGAAATGCATTCTTCATAATTCCTGACATTATTTTTCATGTCCTGTTTTGTTTTGGGTTTTTTTGTTGTAGTAGTCTGCATTGGATTTACAAAGGTGCTTTTTTTTGTTGTTGTTGTCTGAAGCATTTATGTCCTGTGGTGTTGCTTTGAAATAGTATTTCAGTTACACAAAAAAGCCATCTTCTTTAATGCCCTCAGGATAGTGTAAAATATTTGCTAAAAAGTATAGTCAGGATCTGCTAGGGCTACAGAGTTCACAAGATTGCTTAGGTACTACAATGTGTTTTTTCTGATATGCACATAACAAGTTTTTAATATTAACCTGTGTGTGTAGCCCACCGGTACAACTGAAAGCATGTAAAAACAGTAATAATCAGTGAAATCCTTAAAAAAACCAAAAAAACAAACTAAAAATCCCCCCAAAAAACCCAAACCCACTGATACCAGCAACATCCAAAAAAGTCAAACTGTAAAATGCAGCATGGCTGTACTATTCCAGGGAAATAATCTGTTCCTGGAGACTTGCAAAGCAGCGTATATATTTACAAGGCAAGAAGGGACGAGCTAAGGAGCCTGACAAATTTGAGGATATCCTTGCCCCAAATTTTTTTTTACTTCCTACATAGCTAGGCTTTTTTATTGGTTTGAGATTTTCAGTAGTAAACTAATAGATATTTTAACTTGAATACCTTTAGCTTCTTGATCATTTGAACAGAAACTGCTTCATGAGACTTACTGCAGTACTGATATGTGCTAAAAGCTTTAACAGTTGCTTTATGTAGCTGGTTTTCTAATGTACGTCTTTTTTTTTTTTTTTTATTTTGAATATATTTCAAACATCAAGGTAGACTTCCTCTTCACTTATGCTACCCTAGATCTAAGGGATATGTTCTCCATCTTCAGGATAGGAATTACTAAGTTCTGTTCAATTGGTTCCTCCTAAGATAATTGCCATACATCATCCTTCCTGCTGAACTGCCTTTTTTCATCTTTCATGTATAAACCCTTGAAATGCAGTATATTTTGGTGGCCAGATGGGTACCTTGTTTTGAACTATATTGCTGCTTTAAAGGAATTCTGCAGGTAAAATAAAATGTGTTGGATCCAGTTTTTACACCTTTAGAAACCTCATCTTAATCTGACTTTGCAAATCTAAGTTCAGGGTTCATGTTTCTTTTCTCCTTCAGAAAATTAGCATACTCCTGTTTCTCCTTCTGACTACAGTAGGAATGTATAAATTGATGTACTATTAAAGCAATGACTTTTCAGATTCAGCTTCTTTCTTTTGGCTGAGTTTCATATATGTGCTCTTAAAGAGAAGTTCAACTCTGAGTTTGCCTGGCCAGTTGTACCTTTAGTCTCTTCTTGGAAAGAAACTGATACCTACATTTTAGATTTCACTAATGATTGCTTGAAGTATGTTGCTGTTGTTTGGAGAACTGAGCTGTCATCTAGCTCTTAGATGTACTTAAACATATCTTCGAAGATGGAAGGAGTAAAAAATTATTCGTAAACACTTTTGCTGTGTTGCAAAATGCTTTGTTTTTTAAAGTAGGCTTTTTTATTATTAATATTTTTAGCTCTTAGAAAACAAAATTAAGTTCAGGTCATCTGTTTTCTTGCAAATTGTACGCTTTCAGTTTATGCCCACAGATCAATTTCCTTTTAAAAAACACTCTCAAGTCGTCTTTTGCTTACATAGTATCCTATTTTAGAGTATAAAATAACTTTTTGTTTTTCTATTACTTGTGATATATGTTAAAATAGATTAAAAATGACATTTGTTGCTGATTACATAAACTCAATTTCTAAATGTAGTTAAAAAAAAATAAGTATTTGAGCATTAAGATGGCTTAATGCTCAAATACTTAATATAAAACATGCTTTTTTGGCTAGAGACTTCAATCTAACTGGTATTCTTTTGCTCTTTGCAAAAGGCACTCCCTGCACCTGATGCTTCACTCTTTATTAGGCACCAACTCCTTAATCTGAGCGTACTTCCTAATTAATAACAATGTTATAATGAATAAATAGCAAAGAGATAGGTACTGAATAGTGCCCTTAATTTGCTAATGGTTGGTTATAGAGTAGGAGGATAACCTAAACAGTCATGAGTAAAATGGTATGGTCTTCCATTTGTATTGTAGCTGCTATCTGGTGTCTGAAAAATAGAAGATAGCATGTCAGACATCATAGTTAACTGTTTCCAATTAAGAGTTAAGACTTAAGTCCTGAGAGTATATTAAATGAATCTTTTAATCAATGAAGAGAGGGATAAAAAACTATAATGCTATTTGATTGCCTTGAAGTACTTGGGTTTTGTAAAAACCTAAAAAGGTAGTGATCAGCTGTTGCAGATGTATTGCTGATCTTAACAATTATTTCCGTAACTTTTGTTTTTTATAATATCCTTCCAAACATTCAGGAAAATGGCTCACCTTTGGTCCACCTCAGAACTACTCACAACCAAAAGACAGGCAGCAGCAGAACTGTAGGGAAAACCAAATAGTGTGGGGCTGGATGTGGGCATTTATATTTACTGCAAATAGGGTAATGAAGGAAGAATTCCCTGTTCTTTGTATTTCATAAAATAAAAGAGAAGTCATTTGTTCAAAACTAATGGGAGGGCAGCTAATTTTAATGTTGGGTAGAGTTTGCTCTGTGATTGATGCCTGTGCCTTTTGAGGCTCTGTGGGTTTTTGAAAGATGGAATTCTAAATTCTGTACTGGTTTTCTCCTGTTTCACTCCATTTTAGCCTCTGTGTTGAGTTTCCAGAAGATAAGCTATAAAAGGCATGTCTGATTAGATGAAAGTTCTGTTGAACTGTATTTACTGTGCTTGCAATTGACAAATACCTTGCTTTTTTTTTTTCTTTTCCTTTTTTTTTAAATAGGATGCAGGACAGAAGAGATTTGGTGCTATTTCCTGTAATATTTGTGGAATGCTTTACACTGCGTCAAATCCGGAGGATGAAACCCAACATCTGCTCTTTCATAACCAGTTCATAAGTGCTGTAAAATATGTGGTAAGAAAACCTTATCTTTTTAAAGACATAAACATTATCTTTTATTTGCTGTGTAGTAGTTACAATTCATATTACATTAAGTTGTGTTTTAATAGCTTAGTATCACAGTAGGCCATGAACAATCCACTTTGGGAAAGAAATGTTTTTAAGAGCCATGGTAGACACATTACATGTAATGTATAGAAATATTTAATAGGATAGTGGTGTTTCATTGCCATTGTATTCTTTCCATTACAATTCCTTAATTGTGGGTGGGTGGGGGTATTGATAGGAAGACAAAGGAATGTCACTGTTCTGGAAGTGCTAAATACAGGTTTCAGTACAACTGGTGTTTGCAATGGTTGGCTTACTAGTTAGATAAAGAACTGATTGTACTGTTTTTGTAATTATGTAATCTTAGATGACTTCTAAACTATTTTTCTTAATTATGTGTAATTTGAAGAGAGACTGCCTAGGAATCCAGCTGATACAACTTCATAGTATATTGATACTTTACTGAATTTATAGTGTGATTGTAATCTTTAAATATAAAGTGCAAGGTATTATTCCGTAACTTCATTGTATGTGCTGTATCTGAGTATATCTCTCATATTAAAGCTCAGATTTGAAAAATTTTGTACAATTTAAAGTATATTGTAAAATCAGCTACTTCACACTAACTGATATTACAAGACTTACAGGAAATATCTGTTCACATGTCTGAAATCCAGAATAGAATCCACAAAGTCTATTTTCTTTATCACACATGTTACCTTCAGTACTCTACACTCGAGTAGATAAGACCTCCAGGATAACTGAACTGAGGCCACCAATTCATTTCATGTAGGTACCAAGTGGCTGTTGGGCTACTCTTAAATCTCAAGCTAGATTTTATCCTACCGTTTACAAATATAAAGATATATCTTCATAGCTAAAGTGTTTGAAACCATCTGGTAAATAGTTCTGGAACTTGTTATGTTCTTGGTTAGTTTTTGCTGAATAATCCAGACATCTTGAAAGGTATCTTCTGTTACACATTAGCTACATTGTAGGGTGAGACGAGGCAGAAAGTGTGATGGAAAACAGTACATTATAATGGCAGCATATAATACTTTTCCCCATTTTATTCCTGTTTGTCCTTTTCCCTCATGCCCCCCTGCCCCAAGTACTTTCAGATCTTGAATGTTACCAAAGATGTAAACATAATTTACAGAAGATGGTGTTAGCTCTTTTGGACAGAAGCTGGCAGATGAGTTCAATAGTTACTTAAAGCTGCTATGTTCACATAGGTAGGAAGCTGCACTGAAGTTGGAATATTTTGAAGGTTGAAAGGTGAAATTTCTCACTTGTATGTATGTTTTGAGTAACAACATGATTAACATAGAAGTGAAAGAGCAGACTACCTTAAACCAGTTGTAAATAACTGTAAAGTTAGGTATGCTTTTAATTTGAGAAAAACTTTCCCTATTGTTTTCTCAGTTACTAGGCTTCTTTTTAAAACTTCACACAATATGTAGTCAAGCAAATTATTTGTATTGTCAGTTCAGTGAGTAAACAGTTCTAAATCTGAAATCTTTTAAGACTCCAGTTGTGTTACTTGACATCATAGATGGATATAAAGTGATGATTTAGATGGTTATTTTATAACAAACTGTGGAGTAAAGAGGTGAAGGAAGGAGTCTTATGAATCTTTAAATTCCCCTCTGATTTTTTTTTTTTTCTCATAACAATTTGATTGACACTCTGTTTTCTGCATGGGTAAGTAACTTTTGCCATGCTAAATAGATAAGTCTTTAACACTAGTCATTTGACCCATAGTCAGTGGTTCTTCGTTGATTGTTTTGTGGTAATGTCCGTGACTTTATTAGCTCTCCAGATATTCTTTTTTATGCAGTTAATGTATTTGGCATTATTGTTGATTTGGAGGCCATTCTAAGGTATCTTAGAAGCATTTTTCATTTTCTTGTCATTCACATTCTTCATGCCATATGATGCAGTCCCAGTCTGACTTGAGAAGTCTTTTCTCAGTTTTTCTCCCTTTTGAGTGTCTCCTGTTACGTGCCTAGTAGTTCTATTGATGATTCATTTCATAGAATCACAAAAAGAAAGCCTATATACGTTATCATGCTAGAGCTTCTTGCTGTGAACTGTGAAAATGAACTTTATTGTTACTGTCTTGCCCACCTGCATGCAGCTGCTTTGTGGGTTTTTAAAAAGTACTGAGTAGCCAGAAGATAATTTGCATGTAAATAATAAATTATGTATAGTCTTCAACAAAATATAATTTTGTTTGGGTTTTTTTAAGGCCTATCTTGTTTCTTCTAGTAAAAACGTCTTTTTAGTTCTCTAGAAATTCCATGATGCCTCCAGAAGTAGGACAGGCTAACAAGGAGATGGTATTGGGATACTTTTTTTTGTCATGGATGGTTGATAGAGACAGTAAGGAAATTGCAGGCCTTGTGCAGAGAGAGAAAGTTTGGCAAGTTTAATGACATTTTCTGGATTTGGGAACAGAAGATTGACAAGGACTGATACGGGTTTTCTGAAGGGTGCCATTTGCTGTTAATAGGAATGTGCAAATTGAGTAAGCAAGAAGGTAAGGTGGTCAAGGATAGTTCTGGAGCAGGAATAGATTAGTGTAGACAAATGTAGGAATCTGTCTCACTATCCTTCTGGTTTCAGACATCTGAAAGTCTCCAGAAAAAATACGCCATTCTAGCATGTGCGTGCATTGAGTGATGACGTATACATGAAGTATTAACTCCAGTGGGATGGATAACTTTGTGGCATGGATACGTGGTTCAGTTTTATAAAATCCTCTAGCTGTGATACCATGCGATATCCATTGTGTACCCTCTCTGTGATAGCACATAGCATCAATTTAATATTTCTGCAAAATTCTTCTAAGAGCAAGACATTATTTTTAATGATGTTTTTAAGTTGCAAAGACAAATACTTAAGTTAGGAAATGCCTGTGGATTCAGGTGCCTGATGTGAATGCAGTTAATGTGCTTGTATTTCAAGCTCATCCTCTTAATTAAGAATATCTTGGGCTGAAGAAAGTGGAAGAAGCTGTTATTTGGGCTAATGTCTAATCTGATATGTTTTAAATAGCTATTCTACTGCAATTGCATTCAAGCCCATCTGTGAGGTTCTTATCATTTTCAGATTAAAACAAAACAAAACAAAATCAACATTTGACTTCTTGGAATCTAAGGCTAATAGAATATCAGGATTGAAGATGATGATGAACTTCATATCATCTTAGAAAGATTTCATGGTTGTCTTGACTTGCATTAATTCCAAAAGTGAAACATCTGTATAATATAAAACTTAATACCTCAAATAAAGTTCTTGCCATCAACTATCTTCTGCAAGAATCTTAGTTTTAACAGAGGGTAGTGTTTAATAGTTACATCCAAGGTTCTTAATGTGTTCTAGAGTCAAAACCTTATTCTCCGTATTACACTTGTGGCAGAGAGAGGCAGGATATCTGTAACTTGATGAAGGAGCCAGGAAGAACAATGCGGTAGACCACATCCCTGCTACAAATTTATCAAGGGTAAAAGGCCACAAGATTTCATACTAAACTTGATTATTAGGGGAAAATTTCACAAATGTGAAAGAATTATACAGTATTAACCACACTTTCCACACTACCTCAATATTTTTGAGGAAAAAAATAGTGTAAGAGGAAACCACCACCAAGTTTCACGTATTTGTATTCAGTTGGGTAATAGGGAGTATAGACAAGTCAGAACTGACATACATAGAAAAACACCAGGTTTGCTGTCCCATTTCCTACTCTTGTGTAAGAACTTTTAAAAGATGGAGGAAATGCATGGTAAGCAATCTATTGTGTCTTCTAAGTTATACTTTTAAAGGCAAATCTACATCAGATATTATTTTAAACTATAAGCAGAGCATAGTTCATGTGAAACTGAGTGCTGAAGATTTCAGCTATTAATCTTGGAGCAATCTTTCCAGCTGTATTCTACAACATCCATTATACACATGTATAATATCCAGTGAAAGCCATGTACCACACAGCATAGTTGTAATTACTGTTCGTACTTGTTTCATGATGTGGTATTAACTGCTTGTCTGTATTGCGCTTTTTTTGGATTCTTTCTTTCTTTTGTAATTCCATTACCACTGCACCTTAATAAGCAAGCAGAAGCAATCTTCAATTTTGTTTGAATTAGTTAGAGGTAGAATTAGTTAGAGGTAGATTAAAAATGAGTTAACTGTTCATTGCAGAGTTGCCTTATGTTTTCAAACTATTAATAGCTGTAACACGCAGGGGAGGAGGGTATTGCAACAGTTACTACACACCAGTGGGGCTCTGTACAGCCCCAGTCTGCCCAACTGTGGTGATTAGGCTGTATGTGCCTTGCTGCTGCTGGCTATAGGCAATCTGTTGTTGAGCATAGACTTCCAGTGTCAGGGAGGAGTGGTACAGTCATGTTCTTTTATTCCAGGCCTTGCAGAACTTTGTTCCCACCAGGGTACATAGCTTTCCTTTTAACTTTTTCAGTCATCACAAGCAATGTATATCAATGCTTGGGCATCTTATTCAACACTAAATAAGTCTTAATGCCCTAAAGTAATGTCAGTTAAAAGGAAAAGAAAAGCAAATTTTCTGACATTGCAGAAGAATATTATGAAGTATATATCAGACATAATGCTTTTGTTTCTTACTATAGTAAGGTGTTCTTGCCATCTGCTGGAGTTAACAAGTGCTACTTTAGTTCTCAGTAATTGAAACAAAATACAACAGTCTGCAGGGTGTTTTAATAGTGTTAAAATAGTTTTTTAACAAAACCCCACATTAATAGGTGTGTTAAGGGAAATCATCTTCAGACCACATGTAAGATACTGGTACTAAAGCATATTTTGTGTATTGTAGATATCTATTAGGATCAGTCCCAGTTGAAACTATAGCTTTAATGTTAGAATATGAAAGAGCTGTGACCCATCTTATGCATTACTTCCATTTGTCTGGTTTAAAGGAAGCACAGCTCATTCCTTACTAAGACTGAACAATAAGGATACTGAAGGTGCAGGTGCTTTTGCAAAATGTTAATTTTTCTTTTTGAAACTCTTAGAGCTGTTTCAGTAACAAAGGAACATGGCATTAAAATGTCTTCTCTGATGTAAACCAAATGAACTAAAAATCTTGGATGACCTTAGGGCTTGCAGAAACTTTTTGGAAAGTTTAATCTAAAAGATAGACTTCTGAATAAATTCCAAAATACTTCAATTTAGAAACTACCTCTTCTGTGAATGTGATCAGTCCCCATATTATACTAATCACTTAGGAAAATTAATAGGTGGACAGTAATGAAAATAATGAGTTCTAAGTATTAGAGAGTCAATTATTGCATTTTTATGGAATTATTTTTAGACTTCTACTAATACACTGTTGCTTAGAAGTATAACAGCAGTAAGCTGTTATTTTGTGGGAAATACCTGTCTATTACGTTAACAGAATACCTTAACCTAAAATTTAGGGTTGAATTTTCTGCATTAGGCCTGCAACATTCCGGATGCTGTAATGGTAGGATTATCAAACACATTGTATTTATCTGCTGAGTGATGGTCATGGTTGGTTCAAAATAGGCTTTAGAAAGGTTTTGCAGGGCAAACAGGTAGCCAAAAGGCAACAAAAGACAAAAAATGGAGAGAGGATGATGTTTGAGATTGGAGAGTAGTAATCCTTGCCTGAATTTATTGACACCTTTTCTAGTAGTCTCAAAAGGCATGTCACAGTCCCACAAATGGCACTTTTCTGCTTACCTGAATATTGTGACACTGCTGGTTACTGCCCTTTGTGTTCAGACCATAATATATATACATTCAAATAGGATCTTCATTTGTGTTGATATTTAGTGCAACTACTACTGACAAGAAAAGCAGGCAGGATTGAAATGGTGTGTGTGTTGCAACCATTGCCATGCTGGGTGCTAAACTCATACTTAAATAGTTCCAGGGCTACCAGCAAGTAGATAAATTTCTAAAATTACTCTCTTCATGTCTTGTTTGGGATAAGGGAGTAAAATCAGCATGATTAAAATGAGATACAGATCAAGTATTATAACACTTAAGTTTGTCATTTTTTTGTGGTAGTATTTATGGCATTCATTCAGTGCCAAATTCCATTGTTTGGTCTTTAGTTGAACGTTATTTTATGGGAAGGTACAGATTTCAATGAGAATTATTCCATCAATATTGTTTCTTCAAAGGCTTTTTTATTTAAAGTTGCTTTGAGTAAGACTTGTAGATCAGCCTTTTTAGTGGCTGAAGTTACTTCTGCATTCAGTATTTTTAGGTCCCATCAAAGCAACTTGAGTTCTAATATCTACCAGTCCCATCTTACTAGATTTAAGTGGCTTTTTTGTTTTGTTTTTTTCCATGCAGGTACTGCTCATTATTCACCACGAGTGTGGATCTGAAGAAGAGTTAATTACCTCTATTTTTTTGAGTATGTTTATACTTCAGATACACACAACGTAGCCTCCTTCCCCATTAGATTCTTAGAAGGTAGTTATAAAATTTTTTTCTAGTATCCTTCTTGTGGCTATAACAGTTATGATCAGTAACAACATAAACTATTCCTTACATTTTGGGCAACTGCATGCCAATCAGTTCACTTAGAACCTCCTGGAGGTCTTTCGCATGCCAAACTTTAAAACTGAGTGTGTATTTGTGGAGGTAACTATGTTAAAAAGAAATCTTTTAATAAAACTTAGGGGTTTTCCCATTCACTGGACTTCGGAAAATAAGTATTACATAGGTTTGGAAATCAGTTATGTGAGCCGAGCTTGCTACTTCTATTTTAAAATTCAGTTTGCACTGCAGTCCTGGGGGAAAAAAGTCTAGTTGGGAAATTATAAGATGCTTTCACAAATTGTTTCTAGATATAGTTAGGCTATTGTATAAATTATTGTATAAATAACATCATGTTATATCTGTTGTGCTCATTTAAAAAAGCTAGCTGAAGTTTCCTTATCTAGCAAAGCAACTGCTAAATAGTGTGAAGTCTCTGCATAGTGTCTAGAACAATAATGTGCAATTTCTGTTTGTAAAAGTACATCTTGTGTATGGTTTAGATAAGTGTTTGTTTTATTTAGGGTTGGAAAAAGGAAAGAATTTTGGCTGAATATCCTGATGGAAAGATAATTATGGTACTTCCTGATGACCCAAAGTATGCACTTAAAAAGGTATGGTAAAAAGGACTGGACTTGGATATCTTACCTTGTTTGATATTTTAATATAAGTAATGAGAATGTTCATAGAAGGTTTGTATAGTTTATGTGTGAGCAGTTGAAGTTGGAATCAAAACTGCAGTGGTTCTGTAGCTTTTTCCACAAACAGGTCAGGAATCTCACTCTTACGCACTGTTGCTCTCTTCATAGAGAGGATGGGTCTGAGCAGGAGTGGAAGGCAGGGGTGGGAACAGCATCAGCCACTGATTTTTCTACATTTTTTTAATATACTTGCTGAACGTCTGCTGGATATTTTATGTAATATAATCTTCCTACTATATTTTAAAAAAATGATATGTATTGACATTATTACACAGCATGAATACGGCACCATTCTCTAAATAATTTTTGGATAAAAACAGATTTAGGTGGAGAGCGGCCTCAAAGTCACGTAGTCCATTCCCATGTCCAAAGCAGGATCAGCTCTGGTTATGATGCATCTGACAACTTTCTAAAACTTCTACCACTTCTAACCTCTCTGGACTCTGTTACAGTGCTTTGCTATCTGTAACATTAGGATATTTTCCCTAAATGTCCAACAGGATCTCCGTAATGAAATTTAAGCTCATTAGTGCAAATTGTAGTGCCATAGCTGTAGAAAACATCCTTCTTTTCTTCTTTGCAACAGCTTTTTTGTGCCTGAACAAACTCTGATTGTTTCACCTTCAAAAGATTGACAGGATGTGCTGGTTTTTAGTTTATACTCCTAAATAATATTTTATAGAGCTCTGATCATTGTCATACTTTGCTCTAGATTATTTCCATTTGTGCCATGTCTCATGTCTCTCTCAAAACTTTTTATCTAAAACTGGACACAGTACACTAGGGGACATTTAGAGCAGCGGGGTACTCCGTGTCTTGCTGGCTAGCCTGTGTTCACACATCTTAAGACGTCATTACATTTGTTTTTTCGATAGCATGGTATTGATTCTGTTTAGCTGGGGATTTGCTGTGATGAATAGGTACTTTTTACAGTACCACTATTGCAGGACCACAGAATGGTTGAGGTTGGGAGGGACCTCGGGAGGCTGAATTGATGCCCAAGACAGCTCTTTCTGATGGTGTGACTGTAGTGGATTTTCTTCAGCCTAAAATAGATTTTTTTTAAGTTACTGAATTGAAAATAAACGACAAATTTTCTTTTTACAATATTTAATGCAGATGAGTTTGTTTATTAAGTTTTGCTTTTCTGGTGGTATTGTCTTAATTTTAGTACATTCATTGCACATTCATTTTTTACTAAAATTACTAAAAAAAAATTACTTTAAATACCTAGAGTGGTGCAGAGGAAAGGAAGACTAGCAAATGAAGTCATTTAGGATAGAATTCTCTGTAGTTCTGTGTGGTTAAATTTGAGAGAATCTACAGCTGTCAACACTGTGGATGACTGACTTCAAGAATAGTTACTTAGCGTTTCAAATTGGACTTGTCATTAAAAGACTGGTACTTGAAGGTTAGATGAGAAAGTAGAGAGTAACTGATAAACATGCCTTTTAAAAGTTATTTTAAAAGCATTTTTTAACACAGTTTTCATTTGATCATTACTAACTTTATGTATTCATAGCATCAGTAATTCTAGTTTTGCTTTACTAATGTAACTACAACCTACATTGAAGAAGCTTATGCTGTTTAATGCACCACATAGGAAAGGCCACCTTATTTCTGCCTCATGTAAGATGATAGAGGCTGTTTCAGTGCCCTGTTGTAGGTACAAGAATCCCCAGTAAAATCTCAGCTCATGCATAAGCTTGTGTTTACATTCATGCTAGACTTTATATATTTCTTCTAAACTTGCTAGCATTAAACAAAATTTTATTTTTAGTTTCAGTTGCTCTTTGCAGAGCTAATGGAGGAGCAGAAAGCTTGAGGAAAGAGATGAGTTATTCATTCCTTTACAACAAATGCGTATGTTTTCTAGCTGCCATGGCACTGTGCTTGCTATAATCTGCTCAAAACCCTTAATGGATTAGCTATTTCAAGACTTCAGAAATAACAGACAGAAAATACTCAACTATGCTAGTTTAACTTTTGGCATAGATCCATTTACTTCTAGAATATCAGAGTCCGCACTTTGATTATCTGTGTTCTCTCTATTAGAGAAACTTCTAATTGAAGTTTGGACTTAATGGAAGTTGACTTAGAGGTCTCTAATCTTCCTATTTCCAGCCGAGTATTATTTAAGGAACATTTATGTGGAACGATGTATTGCAGGTTACTTAGGATAGTCCTTAACTTATGGAATAGCTTTCAGTGTTCTAGATACCTTAGTGCATTTTTGCAAATCTGTAATTTTTATGTAAATTTATACAAATGTATATTTACATGTGTTTCTTATACAGCATTTAAACTTATTTTCACAGGTTGAAGAAATTAGAGAAATGGTAGACAACGACTTGGGATTTCAGCAAGCTCCGCTCATGTGTTACTCTAGAACTAAAACTCTTCTTTTTATTTCTAATGACAAAAAAGTTATTGGCTGTTTAATTGCAGAACATATCCAGTGGGTAAGTGATTGAATTGGAGAAAGGCAGTCTGTTTCAGTGCTTAGTGAGTGTTCTTCAGACATTCTGAAACTATAGAATTACCTCAGAGTTTAAGTCTAGCCATTCAGCAAATAAGTATTCTGTGTATGCCTTTTCCACAGAGGAAGAGACTTTTGGCGATAGACCATTCTGAAATGTACTCATTTTTGTATAGCTGACACTGAGCTGAGACACAAGTATGGTGTCATACTTGGCTCAGACCTGCTCGTCTAAGAACTTGCTACAGCTGAAGGGTGGAATTTTTCTTCCTCTGCTATTATGCTAGCTCTGGCTCTCCTCTTGCTTGTTGACAAGCAGGTTCAACTCCTTGCCCAGCAGAAATCCAACATGGATGAAAAAGTGGGTACTCTTTGGATTGAGTTGAATCACCATGGGGTCAAACAGCTCCACAACGAACAGAGGCAGAGGGAAGAACTGTGCAGTGGAGAGCTGGACAAGAAGCCGTACTGCTAGTTGCAGTACTAAAAACTGATGTCAGAACTTTGTTGCATATTCTGTCTGTTCCCTTGTAAACTGTCATGTTTTCTACTGTCCCTTGGGAGTAGCAGACAAGAAGCAAAACAATCTTAGTCAAAGTCAGAGAAATTGATGCGAATGCTTTAGTACAGGTGGTAGTAAGAATTGGATTATTTGTTGCTGTTATTTTAAATTGGATATGCTTTCGAGGGTTTTCTGGTTTGATGTTTTTATCATCTGTTCAATTTTGAAACTCTTAAGAGAAATTAAATGAGACACAAATATGCAGTCTTTTTGGAAAGGCATTTTAGCAAGTAAGTATGTTTAACTGAAATAAATTACATAATTATTTTGTTCAGTCATTAGTGATGCTTTTATAAAGCAACAATTTTTTTTTTTTTACATCACCTGCAGGGGTACAGAGTTATAGAAGAGAAGGTTCCAGAAGTCAGTTCAGAAAATGAGAAAGTAATATTTGAAAGACAGAAAGCATGGTGCTGTTCAACTTCTCCAGAACCTGCTATTTGTGGGATTAGTCGAATATGGGTATTCAGCATGATGCGTCGAAAGAAGATTGCTTCTCGGATGATAGAGTGTCTTAGGTAATACAAAAGAAGTTCCTCAGTTACATGTGCTTTAGACAGAACTCAGTTCAATACATTTATTCCTTTGTGTGGCTCAAGCTTGTATTTTTAAGCTGCTGGTGGTACTGGGGATGTAGATTTGAGCACAATTGACAGTTCCAGAATTATGTGGTGTTCAATAACTAACGTCAGTATTCTGCAGCAGCTTGTCTTTAACAGAAATCTTTCTGCTAAGTGCAATTGTAATGAGTCACCCTAGCAGACTGCCAATGAGTTTGGGTAAATTCCTCTGAGGTAATTAGGAGTGAAGGAAGTGAGACTGTTTTCGTCAAAGTGTGAGGTTACCCAAGCGTTAAGGACTGGGACCTAACCATTGGCTGAATGTCCATTCCTTAGAGGTAGAAAGGGGGAGAGAACAGAGGTGAGCGCATTGATCTATTTGATATAGTCTGGTGGCTTCCAACTGTATTTTTTTTTTTTTGCTTTAGTCAGGTTCATTGAGACTTACGAGATATTTTCAGTTTCCATGGAGCTTTAGTAGTTAGTGATGAGTGTATTCAGCTGAGCGTTAATGCTAAGCGTTAAATCCATAAAAGGACTCAAACATCCATACTACTGTTTAGATAAATGTTAAAAATGTTGAAGCTCCAAACCTTAGGTTTCTTCCAGTGACATTTCCTAGAAGTTTAAACGCCTGTTCTGAGTAATGCCAAGAACTACCCCAATCCTATTACTGCTGGGCTGTCAGGCTTGTACTAGGTGCCTGGCTAGCCCCATCTTGTTGGGGTTTGTGGCACAGGTACTGCTGTGTCTGCTAATCCTTGCCCTCTTGGGTATTTGGAGAGCCTAGCAAAGCTATTCTGCTCTGCAGAATGCATATTGCATGACTGGTGGAGTAACTAGAAATTTCTTATCAGATCACGTTCTGTCTGAACCATCAACTGTAAGGCTGTATTCAGATAAGCATATTAACTTGATGATTTCGTTATGTTTTTGGCTGATTTTTAATTGCGTATTCAGTAGCTTCCTAGAAACTATTTCTAAAGGAAAGATTTCATCCCTAAAGCGATGCTGGAGTTGCTCCCTTAGTTACAGCTCTAAAGGATCTTTAGAATCAATTTTAATGGCTCGTTGCAGCTAGCGAGAAGAGGTCTCAGTTTTCCTCTTAGCTGTGCACTGCATCTTACCGTTTGCTGTGCTTCGATGCTTGTTCGGCCTTCCATTAGCTCATTGCTACATTAGTAGAAAACAGGTTCACCAAAAAGAGCTTTGTGTTATTCTGGTGCTCAGTTGGTTTGTAGAAGGGTCTGATGAGCTCTAGAGTTGACGTAAATGAGGGAGCCCAGAAAGTTGCAGAAAGCAAAGGAGAGGAGTGAGACTTGCTTTTTGATTGCGGTAAGCAGTTAGATCTGCTCAGCTGCCAGTGAAACTTCAACCTAAATGTCTTTCGTAGCCAAAGGTAGTTTGAACGGGACGATTCTGGTAGCCAGCTAAATCCTGACTTCAAAATGTTGAAGGCATCCCAGCAGACTTAAGTCCATTTTGAGAATGTCTGCCCCATTTCACTCGAGCTTTCACAGCTGACCTGGAGTCACAACAACCCAGTCGGACAGTCTTAAGAACCTTGCAAAATCATCTTCCTAAATACACTAAGGATAAGAGAATAGAGCTGGTAATAACGAAGAAGGATTGTGTTCCTATTTTCTTTTCCTCAAGATTTAATGGAGATGTCCACATGATTGAAGTTCATACTTGCTGTGCAAGTACATGCAAGTTTATTTTATAGGAATTAAAAAACTTAACTTCAATGGGAGTTTCTTCTGTTTCCAAGGATAAACGTTACCTCCTCCTTCCCCTGATCGAGGTCTTAAAGCCTGAGATCAGTTTTCTAAATATGCTCACATAGCCATCCAGAAAAGTACAATGATATCCCTTGAGTCTCTCCTCTTTATTCAAATAAGAATAGAACATACATAAAATACTTGCATGAAGTTAAGCAAATTGAATTTTCCTTTGCCTATGGTTATCACTTATGAGTTATGCCTTGAGGTTGTGTTCTTAGATGTTCTAAATTAATCCAAGGTGTGCTCTCATCCAAATGTCAAAGTGGTTTTTTTTCAAACCAGCAACTTGAAATTTCATCAGGTCCTTTCAGCCCACTATGTAAGCACCCAACTCATTTGTAGCTTCTGTTTTCATTCCTAGTGAATGTAGGCAGAATCCTAGCAGTCTCTTTTCTATGAAGAAACAGTTGGAATGAATTAAAACTTTTTTTAAAAACTCTGAAATTGAACTCTTGATGCAACTCACAAGCAATTGCTCTATACAAACATTTCTTCTAAAATGCCAAAACCTTATAAAAACCCTCCCAGAACAAGTGACCCTCCTTGCCATTTGGAAGGAGATAGCTCTATTCACATGATGTCTCCTCCTAATAGAGCTGCTTTGTTTTCGATGTCCATGCCACTTAATTAATGGTTTGTGGCCTAATAGCATAAATATTCTTGCATTATTCCCTGGGGGTAATTATCTTTTTGTTTGGTTTTTTTTTTCCTTTTAAACAGGAGCAACTTCATATATGGCTCATACTTAAGTAAAGAAGAAATCGCTTTCTCTGACCCCACTCCTGATGGAAAACTCTTTGCAACGCAGTACTGTGGCACCGGCCAGTTCCTGGTATACAACTTCCTCAATGGACAGCACCAGGCTTAACTGCTCCTGAAGGAATTCTGTTTTTATTGGGACACTTCTGCCAAAACGCACTGAGTGGGTGCAGACCTTCAGCAGAAGCCAGGGCCATTTTTATTACCGTGAACTCAGGACTGGTAACAACCAAAAGGTTGTACTATTTTATTAAAATTGTAAACAATGCAGTAATAGGCTAACTTTGTTTTTTTTAAAGAAAGATATTTTATTAACTTTTACAAAAGTTTGATTGTATTTTATCTAGTTAGTCATGTTTACATGCAGCAGAGAATTGTTCATAGTGGACTGTAAGCTAATGCAAAGACTCTAGTCTCGCTGATGAGTACATGCTGAAGTTCTTAATGTGGTGATATACCAGTGCTGCTCGGTACTGTAACGCTGGTCTCCCACCACCAGTTCCAGTGGCTGGGTGAGACCGTTAACGGTTGCTTGCTTGACAGAGCTGAAGGCTAAGCCCAGCTGCATCCAGGCAAGAAGCGTTAGGGTGCAGTTTTTGTGGGTAACAACCCTCACAGATTGTATGGTGACTTCTGGGGTGCGCTCTGTGCGCTGCTAGGTGTGGGGGAGCCTACCAGGTGTCAGCAGCATTGGAGACTTGTTCTGCCCCCCCACCCCCGTCCTCTTCTTCCCCCAGATGTAGCTGTAGAGTAAAAGGCGGAATGCAAACCCCGAGGACTGGTGTACTCATCATTTTTCTTCAAGTACTGTACTGAGTATATACCTTTGTTAGTGGACTTCGCTTTGATACTTGTCACTCCTTCATAAATCTCTCCTCTTTTAAAGGGTTTGTATGTTGAAAAACTGCTGTGGCCTTTCTTGATCTGTACATAATGTAGATAGATTAAAAATAAAATACTTGTTAGCTTTTATAAAGTTACTTTGTATTGATACTAAGTGTGACTGAATCTTTAGTGTATTTCATACTTTTGCCTGTGAAATATTACCCTCGTGGCTAATGGCAGCGTGTGTTTTGAAGCAGTCACCCCAGGTTGACGCGTTCCAAAACCAACCAGCGGGATTTACGCTCCAGGTGGGTTTCTGCAGGGCAAGCGCTATTGTGTGTGAAGAGAGAAAGAAACAGCGTGTCCTGTGCACAGTACCAGTTAAGAGAGGCAGTCTTAAATGGTAACTTAATATATTCAAATTTAATGAAAGCACATTATAAACATACCATAGCCACAACTTCAGACAGTTTCAGTTCATAAACAATAACATGAGGTAGACTGACTAGTGAAGCTAAATTCACCGAGTTTTTGGTTAAGAAAACTTTACACTAGGAAAGCAACATTTTTAACCCTCTTCCAAAAGTCACAAAAAGCAATTACATAAGTTAAGCAAAAAGCATCTGCATATGATTCTTTAAATCTTAGTTTACATTCAAATTTAACCTGTGAATAGACAAAAACATCTACAGGTAAAATACAATGCTGGCCAGCTGAATACATTCATAAGAATGGCCTTGATGGTGAGGCTTAAAACCAAAATGGAACAGTAATGATCTAGATGTCAAGCAACAGTCTCCTTCCCAGGAATTCACAGGCAGCCAGTTAAAGCCTTCGGTGGGACAGGCCTGCGCTGCTGGGCTGGGGCCGCTTTAGTGCGCTCTGGCCAGAGTGTTGCCGAAACTCCTCACTTCCACTGGGGAGAGAGTCAAGGAAATGGGTTTAATAGTGTTTGGTAAAGGCAGGCAAATACACTGACTTTCTGACTGCATTCTCAACCTTCAGGGCAATTTTGCACTGCTTCACCAGAGGGCTAACTCCTCAAAGTAGTCTCAGCACCTGGAATTCTAAGAACTTAGTGCAAACATCGAATACACAAACAAAAAGGAAACCATTTTTGAACACGTAATACCTGAAACTTCTACACCACACTAAAACTTGGGGTTGGCCTTCAGCCCTTCTGGCAAAACCAGAACTACTGGAATACATTCAGGTGTGTATTAAAAGCTTCAAGAAGCATCTGTTATATCCCTACTTCTTCCAAGTGTTAAAATAGATAAGGCAGGTTGTGTCTGAAGGAAAATAAAAAATAAATTTACAGGAACGGGTTGTTCATCCGAAATTTGCTAAATTTACAGCATCAGAGTTAAGCTACATTAACACAGACATATGCAAACCATTTTCCTTTAGCCTCCATTGAATATATTATGTTTTTTCATCTGTAAACATCTCTTTTCACAAGATAAAAAACGTTGCTTAATTAACACTATGTGAAAAAAAAAAAAAAAAAAAAAAAAAATGCAGCTTTGGCAGGTCCTTCTCCAATGAGTTGCAGGTCAAGTATAAAGATGTGTTAATTTCTTTGCTTTTTTTGGGGAGAAAATTGATATTCCTGAATTGCTTTTAAGAACACGCTGGTTTTTTTCTTTTTAATAAAGGGGTCACGATTTGTGGGAAGATTATCCTTTTTTTGTATGGAAACCTCAGTGGCGTAACTCATGCTAACTGCACGAGTAGAACAGAGTACCGCTATGATTTGACCCTGACAACCGCATGCTGCTGCACTGAGTTCATGCCGGAACAACTTAACAAGGATCAGTAATACGCTTGTAAGTAAGTAGAACAATGTGTGACTACTGCTACAACCAGTATTTACAGAGGTTAATCAAAATAAAGGGCTGACAGTGTTAGGTGACGCATTCAAAGGTCTTTGTTGCTGGGCAGAGTCTCTCCTGAGCAGTCCCAGCTCCCTGGGAATTCTCCCCCGCTCCCCCCTGGAGCTTTGTAAAATACCTTCTGTGTCACTTGGACACATGGTTTTTTTCCTCTCAGATCCAGCTCAGGCAGCGTTGCCCTCCTCCGCATTTTTTTGGTACGTTGATTCACATACGGGTACGACTTGACAGGTGTAATCTCAGCTCTGCAGCCAACTGGAGTTGAGTGAAAAGGACACTGAGAGTAAGTTGCATATGGCCCACCACAAAGACATTGGACGTACAGTAGGACTTGTTTCCATATGCAAAGGAGGACAAACCACAGGTTTTCAAAACTCTGATGAAGTGTGAGAAGCTGAAGGTGGTTTGCTGGCAAGTTACTCTGGCCTCTAACTGAGGGGAGAGCATCTACGAGAAGCTTTTTGCTTTGTCTCTGGAGTCGAGGAGGAGGTGCCAAATGGGGTGAAATAACGTTGCTGGGAGACCCTGGGTGCACAGTGCCTGCCACACATTTGCTGATTTGTTCAGGTTTAAGTAGTAAACTTTGAACACCTGTGGAAATTTTGCCAAAGACAGTTTCAGTACATACACAATTACAAATTTTAAACTAACACTGCACAGAGAACAAGACTATTCCTTTTAATACAAATATCTACGGTATATTGTAGTTTCAAAGCCCTGAGTATTCCTGTACCACAGTACAGAGCTGAAGAGACACGGTGGGCTCTCCTCCACATAGCTTCAATAAATTCCACATGCTGGGTTGCGTTTCATGTAACACGTTCAAGCTAGCAGCTGCTGAGAGCAGCTCCTTCCCCTAGCTCAGCTGAATATAAAAAGAATTCTTCTTCAACCAAATTACATCCTCTTCCTAGATCCTACAGCTTGCTTGGCTGTGTCATTAGCGTCGGCAGTTGTGACTGATCTGAAAATAACTGGAATCCAGGATCCTTTAAATCATAACTGATGTGGTCATTTTATCCCTAGGAAGAAAGCCTACTTCAGAATTGTGGGGAATCCTTTAGAGCAGTCTAGATAAATATTGGTTGCACTTTGCTCCACAGTGATTGTACTTTTAAAAAAAAAAAAAAAAGTTCTTTTGTTTCTTTGTTAGCAGTGTCTTAGTGAAGCTTATATATGGCGTCCAGTAAGAAAATAGAGTGGTTTGTCGTCGCTACTGTTAGCAGTTTGAAACTCATCCCGAAGTCGGAACTGCCACTCATCCTCCAACTCCAACCGGACTATTGTCTGCCGTAATGAACTTCTGTCTTGACATATGACACACAGGGTGGCACCTTCAATTGAAAAGCATGTTAGATTCTTAGGGTACAAAAACCACTCTATTATTTCCTTCATTCATTTTCCAAAGATATTTTAAAAAAAATCTCTGCAGCTAGGTAGGAAAAAGGAAGTATTACAAGGGTGTATCAACAACTGGCCAGCCTAAGCTGGGACCAGGCCCGTGAGCCCTGGGACAGAGGTGCATGTGTCCATTTGCAGGAAGGCATGGACAGGGAGAAGCAAGCACGGTGTGGGGTCTGCTATGGTCGCTGCCTGACTGGTGTTAGTATCATCAACCGTAGCAGAGAGAACATTAACTTGAATCCAAAATCCTCAAATCACTACTGATAATTACACCAAAAAGATAAAGCTTGCTTTTTTTTTGTTTCATGGGACATTGGGTTTCTACAAGGTCAATGACGAAACTCTAAGCCAAACCACAGTCAGTCCCACAACTGACTCCTGAGAAAGGCTGTTATCACTTCTCTTAAGTATGAGAGCTCCCGCTGGTAAAGCACTGTAAGAGGAATAACAAACCAAATCCCTAATTTCTCTGGCTTAACAAACTTGCAAGCTTCCTTCCACCTGATGTTACCAGGCTGCATAGTCATTTAATGAGCAGGACAGTTGGACACCTTCAGGGCTTTCTCTTTTCTGTGCTGCAGCCCACATACCTGACACATGGGAAGTTCAGGTTCAGATCCCTCCTCTGCTTGATCTGAGCAGGGGAAGGTCTTTCCTCCCAGGCATCCACTGCCCATTTTTATGAGGCAACCACCCCTTGCTCAAGACACAACAAACAACACAGCCCCTCCAGCTGCATTCAGCCTACATCATCTCTGGGGACTTGGCGATGGCAGCACCATCCCCACCACAGCTGCCACACGGCTGCACTGCCCCTTTGCTGGGGGGCCCAAACAGGTGCAGGAGCAAACTCCAAAACGCAGTTCTTGGGACTGGCTCAGGGTCACTCCCACTGGCACCCTGCACGTGCTCCGTCCTCACTCAGCACGAGAGGGAAACGGTTCAGCTGTGCCACCATAAATGCACCGGAGCTCTGTAACGCACTTTAGCATTACTGAATACCTATGGCAATTTGCTATTTGTTAGTATTAAGATAAAACGATGAAGAAAGATTTTGATGAGGTTTACAAAGTTCTGGCCGCGGTAGACCGCATCATCCTCCAGCTAAGAGCTGCCCCGATCTACAGTACTGAATATTTATTGCCATTATAGCCAAATTACTAGAGCAGAATTTCTTATCTTCATCAGTAGCACCTATGCTCTGAACTCTCAAGTTGCTACCTGCACAATTCACTGACTGATTTCCATGTATCCCTGCACCTATGTCCTTCTGATGTAATTTACTGAAGTTTAGCAAAGGTTCTATTACTTGCACTTATTGGCGATGAGTGGCTGGAAAGCCGCCCTGCAGAAAAGGACCTGGGGGTGCTGGTTGTCAGCCGGCTGAAGATGAGCCAGCAGTGTGCCCAGGTGGCCAAGAAGGCCAACAGCATCCTGGCCTGTATCAGAAATGGTGTGGCCAGCAGGAGTAGGGAGGTGATCATGCCCCTGTACTCGGCACTGGTGAGGCCGCACCTCGAATACTGTGTTCACTTTTGGGCCCCTCACTACAAGAAAGACGTGGAGGTGCTGGGGCGTGCCCAACGGAGGGCAGTGAAGCTGGTGAGGGGTCTGGAGCACAAGTCTTATGAGGAGCGGCTGAGGGAACTGGGGTTGTTCAGCCTAGAGAAGAGGAGGCTCAGGGGAGACCTTGTTGCTCTTTACAACTACCTGAAAAGGGGTTGTAGAGAGGTGCGTGCTGGTCTCTTCTCCCAAGTGACAAGTGATAGGACAAGAGGAAATGGCCTCAAGTTGCGCCAGGGGAGGTTTAGATTGAATATTAGGAAAAATTTCTTCACTGAAAGGGTTGTCAGGCATTGGAACAGGCTGCCCAGGGAGGTGGTTGAGTCACCATCCCTGGAGGTATTTAGAAGATGTGTGGATGAGGCGCTTAGGGACATGGTTTAGTGGTGGACTTAGCAGTGTTAGGTTAACGGTTGGACTTCATGATTGTAAAGGTCTTTTCCAACCTAAACGATTCTATGATTCTATTACCAACAGGAACAGAAGTTTTATACACTCCCAGAAGAAACACTCCACCTACTTCTTTTGAAAACAATAGCAACACTAACTGTGAAAATAGTGGAGCTCTTTAATGAAGCTTTCCCTTTTCCTCCCTGCTGTTACTTGGCAGGAAAGCACCCGGGATGCCCAGCAGAGCAATGACATTACCTTTCAGAAACCTGAACCGCTTGAGGAGGTCTGCACCAACAAAGGAGTCACAGAGATAGAGCAGAAGTCCACTGAAAAACACCCCTTCACAGCTGACGTTGACTGAATGCGGGCGGGAACTAATATAGCATATAGCCACCTGAAACAGAAGGGGAAAAGAAAGGAAGCACTTCTGTGTAAGCAAATGCCTACATAAGACTTTAAGTGGAATGGAATACAAGTTAGCAATAACAGGTGAGTCAGCTGGTGCTAGTAGAAATACAATCCAACAAGAACACAGTATTGAGCAAACTTCCTCTAGGAAATAACGCACGGGACAAACTTCTAGATTCAGATCTGGTCACCAAATCTGCAATACGTTATTTCAGCGCTCTCCATAATTCAGTTTGATATTCTGCTTCTCTATGAATTACCTGCTTATAAAGACTGTTAAGACTATTTAGGTTGTTCTTGTAAGGATACGTTTGTCAAACACAGCAAGCAATTCCGTGAGTACTAAAACTGCTGAAGCCTGAGCTCCTCTGCGCTGGTGCACATCTTTTCTTGCTGACCGCAAGCATCAACTAAGGGGTTCCCAGCACTGGGGCTCTCCTGTGTTTCAGTGCCGTGATGGCTCTTCTGTATCTAAGTGTTTCTTCTCTTCTTGCCACTGACCTCCATAAAATTTGTCAGAACAAAACCCTTGTTAGACTTTCACCCTGCTTCAGACCCAGTTCAAATTGACCAATGGGTTCAAAAGTTCTGATCTCCCTACCTACAGACATCTAAGACATACTTGCAAAAACCTAGTTTCCCTAGAAATCCAGGTTCATAAAAAGAAAAGCATCTAAAAGGAGAGACGCACTACAAAGGATGAGCTTTGTCCATCAGTGAAGCAAGCCACCAGACAAGGGTCGTATCAGAAACTCTCTCAGCCAAAAGAAATTTGTTGAAAGGACAAATCAAACACAGACGATAAAAGGCTGTATGGGTATGACAGTGATCTAAAAATTTTTGTGGGTAGTTTTTGTACAGACAGCTAAGCAGTACACCAAGTTCTGTCACGAATGGCATCTCTTTTGGGTTTTTGCTTCATATGAAATATTATTTCAGACAGACATGCCCAATTCCTTTGCAAATCACATCAATCCATCACAGACCTCTGGTCTCTACCCACATCAGCCAGCTAGGAGGCCTTACTGCCAACTATTCCAGTCGAGTTGGTCCTTTAGCTCCAACAGCAGAGTCTCACTGCTTGAGACCAAAGTCTTCAAACTCTACCCTTGACACTGAGGGTCCATAAAAGAAGGTGTTTTCAACACAACAAAGATGTTGAAGTAAAAGTTTGCATTTAATGGTCCCCATTATCCCTGCAAATATTTTGTACCTCGAGCCCGATGTTCAGATAGCAGTCAATGGCCAATACCGGGTTCTTGAAGTTATGGATGGCTTTTGGGAAGAGTTTGTATGTCGCATGTTGAAGGAATTTCTCCAGGAGGAACTGAGATGGGGCTGCCAACAACGTATGCTCACTGTCAGGGGCGCAGACATACTGAAGAGGCATTATTGGTGCCAGGCTGTCCGAAACCTGCAATGAAATCAAGGGCAGCCCCTTTTAACCCACCTACTCAGTGTATCTTCTCTGCAGGAGTTCCTCTAGCTGGGGAAGGGATCACCATGACAGGGCAGGAGGAGACAGAAGCTGGAGGAAAGAATCAAAAATCCCCACTCTATTTTGACACATCACTACAGTACAGAAATAAATTAACCACTTGTTCTGTGGCTGCTCAGTACTTCTGTGGGTATCTGCTCACCTAAAGAAGGGACATAAAATAGGGAGTTCAAATTGTCACAACGCTCTTCCTCCTGCCTTACTCCTGGACAGCATAGGAAATGACATCCTCCTTGTGTGGAGTCATCCACAGAAAACATTTTCTATGGACTGTTCTCATAGGCCAGTCCATCACTACGGATTCCACCGCAACCACAAGAAAAAGAAAATTCAGAAAATGACCTCCCAAAATACTCTGAGGTGAGTTTTTAAATGAGGGACGGTGTGGGAACACAAATAATAAGTTTCCTAGATTAAACCCAACCCTTTGAAATATACCTCCGCTTAAAGCCGGCACAGGTGTAACATGCTCTATAAAATATCTGGTATCCCCACACCATTTTTGTAAATACTAGGATTTCCCGGGTGGATTTCAGAAGGTTCTAATTTTCATTGCCTCTCCTCAGGTCTCTTTTTGTTAGCAAGTGCAAGGACTGAAAGTCATCACAAACCAGCAAACACTGGAAAGTAATGGCTGTGTTTAAATTATTAAAACCAGTTCAGTACAACTTGCGTGCTTTTGAAAGAGTCTATGTCTGCAACTTCTTCCTCCGTCACAGATACCAGTGAACAGCTAGACCAAACTCTTTCCAGTCACAGTCCATCTTCTAACAGATTAGGAGGATTATTGTTGATAATTTATAATTAGCAAAATATTTATTATTTTCTATTTCTGATGTGGCAGCCCTGCCATGGAGTAGGCCATGAATGTCAGATGTCAAATAAGCACAAAATAAATCTAAAAGGCTAGAGAATTCATTATTTATAGGGGAAACAGGTCCTGATTTTACCCTTTACGTATGATAGAGCATAAATCCACACTCACCATGATTTTTGGCTTAACGACAAAGTCCTTTTGTCCTCCAACCTGAATATGCTTCTTCATGACACTGAAGTTGTTGAAGCGGCAGATGAGCAGGCCGCTGCTGTTCGTCCGCAGATTGAAATCTACATCTTCACAGAAATACCTGGACATTAAACACAAGATCACTAAAACAGCTGTGTGGCTGCTGTATGTGAGCAAGCATTCATACACCTGTTATTGAAATGCACCGGAACGGGCTCAGCAGAGATTTTTGGAGACCATCTGATACGGTGCCTATACAAATTCTCTATACAAATTCTCTACAGAGCGCTGAAGACTCATTCTTTCAATGTGCTCCTGGTGTAGGAAAGCAACTTCTGGTCATCTTAAGACCAAACAAGTCTTTACTTTTCAGTGCGTCTGTATGTTTCTTCCCCGTGCCAAGTCTGGTTAGCCCTCTCATCCTCGTCATGTACTGGCATCGATCATTTCTTCCCCACCCCTTCCATTTTTTTCTTCTTTTTAGTTCTTTTTTTATATATATTGTAGAACTGAGAGAAGTGAGAGAATTGAGAACTCTGCAGTGAACAGCCTCCATTTCTGAACCAGCCAGTCCTATATGACATATTTTTTGATGAACTGGAATCAGGGGATAAATGTGGCTTTGACAAATATTTGGCTATGGGAGACAAAGCAGCTGAGAATTAACATTTATCCTGTGCTATTTACAATGTAATTGCTCACTTCTGTGGGCTGATTCCCATCTCATGATTCAATCAGCCAGAGAATGTGAAATCAAGAGCTCTGGAAGCCACACTGGACTCCAGCTTGCACTGACAGGCTACAATTCTTCACTCAAATACACAGGATCCCTGAAAACAGCAGCAGGAGACCAGGGTGAGATGCCCCAGGGCCAGTCTGTGGCTAGCAAAGACAGGGTTTATTCTAAACCCAGTTGGCCAGGGAGGGGGAGAATTGGATATTGCTTCAGTCTGTGATGAAAACTAGAGGTAAAACCCCATGATAACAGTGCTTTATTGCAAGTGCTTTAGGATGGAGTTAGGTGAGGAGGAGGGGGAAAAAAGGAAGGAAATAGTGGTAAGTTATTTATTCATCTGTTTTTACTGCAAACCCAAGTGGCAATAGGGAGGATAGCTGACTCTGAAGGAAATACAAGGAATCCTTCCTCCCTCCTCATAGCATTTGACATAGCAATGGCTCAGCCATTACCTGTATTCTTGTTCTTAGTCATGCAAAAGGCTCCTGCCTCTTACACACTCTGGAAGCTCCACAGTCTTCCTCTGACTGACATAATTTTTGTTTGTTTCTTCTATTTTTGGTCTCGCAGTTACTTACTTCTCCTGAAGTTTCCTCTTTCCCCCCCTGCCTTTTCAGTCCTCTGTAGGCCTTCCTTGCCCTTGCCTTGCAGTCTGTCTCTCCCCATCCTTTTGGCTGATGGTAAGTTTATTTTGATGCCTTATTCATTCAGATGCAACATATATAATTCTGTGGTTTATTTTTGTGCTTGTGTGCTCATTTTCTTAGACAGAATCTTTCTATTTATCTCAAGAGCATTTAGAGATATGGTGACAAGATTCTTATCAGGCCAGCATATTATTTTACCACATACGTATATGGCCTACCTGTTTAGATCATATTGCACATTCTGGGTCAGGTCTATGTTGAGCAGTATAAAATCACGCACATGGCACCTGGAGAATGGAGCCTTTGCTTTCCTGGCATTCAGCTTGCTGTTCCATTTCTGAACACCCAGTATTGCATAATGAACAATTTTGGGAGTGGCTTCAATGTGTTGGAGGACGTTCTTCAGAGACACATTCTTGCTGGAACCTCCAGGCTCAAGGGACTGGCTGCAAAATGTGATCATACAACACATACAAACATGGCTTATTATTTTTATACAACATACATTGCATATATACATACATATATGTGTATACAAAGGACCAAGAAATTCCATTAACAATTGAGAGTGTTGACTCTAGAAGCTGTAAAAATATATACATAAACCAGACTTTTTAAACAGCCAACTAATCTTATCTCATCAATTTAGTCACCAGACTAAGGTCTTACACAGCACCATTTCTGGAAGGCTATTTTCTCTGCAATGGACAGCATAAGCGCTGAGAAGAGCAAGAGCTTAATGCCTTCTAAAAAGCTAAAGTTCCCAAAATAAACTGTTTTCATTGAGAAACATAAATTCAATCAAAACAAATCAGGGAAGTAACATATTGAGAAATCACTCAAATAGTCACTAAAAGCAAGAGTGGCTTTAGGCAAAGAACAAGCACAAGCAGAGGTTTGTTGATGGTACTGACTGTGGGACACAAATGTAAGGGTAGAGCCAGGTGGAAGTGTTCAACAGCAGGAGGTTGGATGTTGGTGGTCAACAAGACAAATCTACAGCCTTCCTACTGCTCTGAGTGAAAGAGCTGATTTTTTGCATTTTAGACAATGTATCTAATGTCCAAGTGTACAGTTCCTGGGCTATCTGAGTAATAATTGAGTGAATAACGACCTCCGTGAGGCCCTTTGGACAGGCAGCCTGGTGTTATTACATCAAAGCCACTGGCAAAAGTTTCGAGTATGTTACCTGCAGCTCCAGTTGCCCAACTTTTCCCATTGTCTGGTCTTTCATACCCTGTCAGATGCTAGGGATGAGCCTAAGATGCAGGTGTGTTGCTGTCTGTGCTGGATCAGAGCAGGGACCCCAGCGCAGGGTGGTTACTTACCTCGACTGTTCATGGACGCTGTGCATGTTCCACAAGACGCAGGAGTCATCCATGACCACGATGAACGGCCACACACACTGGCGCTTGACTCCCAGTTCCTCTAAGCGGTTTCGTTCCAGTTCTAGATTGTGGTAGGAAAGTTCCTTAATAAGAAACCTGGCAGCACCTGAGAAAATACCATAAAGAAAACATACAGAGATCTTTATTGGACTTTATCACTCTCTCTTGCCAGAGAAAGGCTACATGAACATCTGCAGTCATTACCCTTTATGAACTTAGTGCTCATAACATCTTAGTTTAAAAAGAAATCCATATGTCTCTTTTTCAGTGTGAGTAAATCTGAAAGGCAGATACCAAGAAGACTGGACCTTCTAAGAGACTCTGCAGAACATGACTTTGTGGGCATTAATAAAATAACTTGAACCAAGAAACAGCTGAGATTCTAAAACTGAAGCTACTTAAAACGTCTTGCAGGAAAAACTCAGCATCCATGAAAATGAAGTCCAAAGTTCAAGCCCCCAGTGTTTGGCTGCAGTTACTATTTAGCTCTAGCTAACCAAAAAAGTTGCAATTTGAAAAATCATGTGTAAAATGTCTAGAACGAACATTCACAGAGCAGGGCTGAGTAAAATGAGTGAATATGACCTATAAACCATCAGATTTTAAATTGAGATGGCAGCGATCAATACAAATATATATTCCACGCCCCTAACAGCAGTTCTTACACACCATTGTATTTTGCACAGATATTGCTGCTATTATCACAGCACAAATGTGAGGAGCTGCTGCAATGCTTCCTTCAACAACATGATCCACATTGTCCAACATGGATTTTGAGATCTTCACAGCAATGCACTGATGGTGTTTCTTACCAACGCCAGCATTGTTGAACATGCCTGGCAGGACAAGCATGATGTGGTTGGGCCAGTATTTACGGTACAGCGGCATTTCATACTCCTTGACTACAAGGAGGTGAAGGTGGTTGATGCCTTCCATGGCATGGTAGAGGTTCAAGAGGCCGTGTTCATGACGTCCACTCGATGGAGTGAAGATAGGACTCTTGACTGCATTCAAATTCTGCTGGAACAGGAGATATTTTGGCAACATTAGGTAAAAAGTAGGTTATTCATTATATGGATTTTTATTTATTTATTGTTTATACTGGATTTTAAGATTATTGATCATTGCAACACATATGAACTGGAAACTAGGAATGCAAAAAGGATGACTGTCCTCAAAAATTCCAGTTCTAAGGACAGTCAGGAAAGAATTACGCAAAGGACTTTAAAACGAAAAGAAAACAGAAAAAACAGCCCCAGCCAACCACCATTAATTTGCAAATGTATGTCAAGTTGACTCCATTCAGCATATGTAGCCAGCAGATGGATAAGAACAGCACACGTACCTTGTCAGAAATGAGTGGGAGACGCATGCTTTCTAGATGTTTTCCCTGCTTGCTGAAGACAAAATGGTTCTCTTTGGACTTGGGGATTATAAAATGCAGTTGAACCTCTTCTCCTAGCATCGAGGATGAAAACGTGAATGCATGCAGAGTGGAGTCAGATATCTGTATACAAAAAAAAAGTGGAAGAAAGATTTGCAAGCGGGTAACACATAAGGAGTATATGGCAACCTGCTCCTACAGTCACAATACTGGAAGCCATCAGAGAAGAACATCCAAAACATTCTCTTTCAGTAACTGAAGTTAACTCTATTACATTCTCATTTTCCTCTACCATAAGCCACATTACTTAGGCATGTAACTGGCCTTGCTATTAAGACAATCAGCTTTCTGTACCAGTAATGATCTTTGGCCAAACTCGACTCTTCTGAAGTCCATTTGAGCTGGAAATTATTTATCAATATTTACAAGGAGAAGTGAAAAATATATATACTAGGAAACAAACCATTCGAATAAATTTTCCCAAAAGATTCAAAGAGCAGTGTAGCGTGTGGGTGTGCCTCTGCAGCAGAATGCACTGCCATTCAGATACCTCAGCAGCAGCATGGCTGCATTAGTGTGGTATTTCTCCTGTGGCAATACTCTTCTAAGGAGCTAGGTAACCAAGGCAGACCATGCCATTACAAGGCTATGAAGAATTCGGGTGAGCTTAAGTTTGCACAGTGCTTCACTGAACTCTGTAGGCATACATAAAGTGCCTACATATCTGATAAGATTTCATCCTACAGAAGCATCTGTCTTACTACAAGGTCAATCATTTACTCTTAGCAGTCATCTTTCTATAATCTTTACTAAAGAATTGAAATAATTAGCCTAAGTAGAGATGAAAAACGAAAGGGGCTTTATTTAGGTTCTGTTAAAGCATTGAAGAATCTCTCTCCCTTCATAACGCCTGCTATCCAATGACTCCCCTTTGGATGTGTAATTTCTCTGAGTTCAATTATCATAATTCTATATACACAACTCACACTTGCACATACAAGTAGATATTTATATTTATTACTAGTTGTTATGTTTGACGATGTGCACAAAGATGAGTGGAGGGAACAACAGATGTCCTTTGGGCGGATTTGCTTGTGTCAACGTACTTAATGAAGCATGAGGTTTAAATCAGACCTGCTGGTGCTGCTCCGTAATAACTGACGCTGTACATTTCCAGGTCAGTGTGTCTACGGTGTGTTAGGTTAATAGCAAGCTGTTGGAATAGATTAGCAAGCAAGGAAAGAATGATATGAGATAAGAAGCCTCCAACGAAACTACTGGCAGTGGTTAAGAAATAATGTCTGAGCTATTAACCAGGAATAATCTTACCTGCCAGTCTCCTCTGAGCATAACTGTTTTGGAGATCAAAAGGATTACTAAACAGTTAAAAATCATCATTTTTGTCCAGTGACTCGTAAGCTACTGCTGCGAAGCATGCACAGTTACATACAAAGGGAGGAAGAAGTAGGCCTTCCAGTCTCCCATCACAGGTGTGGATGGCTGGCATTTAGGTAATACAAGCATCTCTCTTAATTTTAAGTCCTCTCCCACGAGATACTGTGAACCCTCTGGGCAGGCTGAATAATGCTTTGGCTTGAGACAACTAGTCACAATATTCACCCTTTGTCAGAGGCAGCTGGAGAGGAGAACTGCTCATGCAGAACACAGCAGACACAGTTGATGCTCCAGGGTCTGTAGCTCAATATCTCCCCTGAGAATGGAAGAATTAAACAATTCCATCTCAGGGAAGGTGAAAGCATGAGTCCTGAGGCCAGAGCGGTAGGCCTGGAGAGACCACAGAAAAAACAAGGATGCCGTTTACCCTTGGAGCTTGACACCAACCTGTGCAGCAGGATTAATGTCCATATACTGATGGCACTGCTCACAGTGATGGAACGTATTGTAAGCTGCAAATTTAGTTAGCATCATGGACACAGTCTCCCTTTTCTTGGATTCCTCTGATTTCGTTTCTTTGCTTGTTTCTGTGCACAAAGAAAAGAGAAATTTTATGAGTGTTAAAAACAGAGACTGTGATCCCAGTAACGACTGTGAAGAACACACAAATTGTTTTGTTCCACATCATCTTGGAGACGAAAGGCTCTTGTGAACCAATAAAACCTGATTCTTTGTAAGAAAGTATTCCTAAAAAACTCTACATTTTACTTACCTTGTTTCACTCTTGATAGTTGTTCTGTGTATACGGGACTTATAGTTCTGTATTTGGGGTCATGTACACTCAGGTCAAAAGACATTTTGCTGAAGATCTCAATATCCGGCCAGTGGTCATTGCTAGACTGAGTAATTTCACTGTTTTCTGTATGATCTGCAACAACACGGTTCAGGTAAGCAGTATCAAATACCCACTGAATGGTGTTTACATGACATTTGCTGATTTATAGTTGCACGGGAACTCACACAGGTGCACACACACACAAAGAGACCTCTTTGAATGCCATAAATATTACCAAAATTGAAATTATTATCTACACAAAGCCATTTCTAAGAAACGGCAATTTCTTGGAAAATGTACACAAGCAAAGGAGCCTCACAGGTATCTTTCTGCTCTGCTCCTCATCAAGCTGCTGAGGTATAATTCACTCTGGTTTATGCAGAAAATGCTCAGATCAACAGTCCTATCTGTGCAGAAGATACAGGTGGAGTCTTGAGCCTCTCTTTGGTTCTGTCTTTAGTACACAAAATGAGGAACAGTGGGTAAACGACAAGCAAAAGTATCCAAAGGCAGAAGGATGAAAGCAAGGAGAAAGAGGCTGTATAAATTCATGAACTAGTAGCTGATGGTACATGATAAAGGCAGTAAAAGACACACTCCTGTTAGAGAATGGGATGTGGCCAGCAAAGATCAACTGGAACTTCTTTGCTTTGATCCAACAGAGGAAGGTCTAAGGTAGAAAATCAAGTGTAAGTAATGGGGACATTAGAAAGCACTGGGCAGACAACAACCTTGCACTGCAGCTTGAACATGAGTCAATTCAGTTTAAAATGAAGTAGGTGTGTAACTGAGGTTATTGATTTCAGAAAAGCAAACTCAGATGAAACAACGGCTGCATCTACAGACAAGCACATGCTCACCCTACCCAGACTGACCCAATAGGATGTGAGCCAGCAGCAGTTTAGAGGCCATTAACCTCACTGGCACTGTGTCATGCTCAAATTAACATATGCTGCTATCAGGTGAGGTATATTAGTTTGACCATGCAGACAAATTCTGAGAGAGTTGGCCCTGTAGGTCAACTGGTATGAGAAAACCAGGGACTTGCCTATGAACGAGACTTGGACTTCTTGGAATCACAGTTGCCAAAAAACCAGTAACCATCATACCAAGCAACATAAAAACACGAGGAAGAAGGGGCTTCAGAGGGACTGCATCAAAAAGTACACTAAGAATGAACAAAGTCCATGAGAATGGAAAAAGCTCAACAGCAAATGAAGTTTTGTCTTAAATATGTGAGATAAAATAAGCTTTGCCAAATGTCAAGCTAAGGCAGACTTCAGAAAAGCACATGAAAACAAACAACAATTTTCTTTGCTATATAATTTCAACTATATAAATTTAAATTCTTTTTTATTTTCTTTTTACTTTGACAATTCTGTTTTCAAGGGAATAAAATGTTTACTATAAGCCAAGATGGAAACAAAACTGTAAAAGCTTGATACCCACTCAAAACAGAAAGAAAGAATAATCATCATGCCAGTTTTCTGAAAGAACAGGTGTGTGAAATCAGGTAGGAGCCTGATCTCAATGCAAGCATAGTGTATATACTATCACCATTTAAAAGGAGATACAGTAATCTACAGAGCTCTGGGTCCATTACTTTGACTTTGATAATATTAAAAACTTGGGGAGGGTGAAGGAAATAATTAAAGATGTTGAAGTAAATGAAAGATGTAATAAAATGCAACATGGGTACTTTCATTATACAGCTATGACATATCTATTTCTCTAAACAAAGGAAATGCAATGCATCTTATCCTTCTGGACTTAGTAAAGTATTTGATATGATACTATATGACAAATTACTAATACAGCTGAAAAAATGGAGACAGTGAATGGTCTGTAAATTGAACAAGTTGTTTAAACAGAAGATGGCAGCATGTAACATCGTAAGCATTAAAGCAGATGGAGATTAGCAGTGAAGTTAAAAGAGCAGTAGAGACGCATACCATTTAATACTTTTACTAATGTCACCAACTCAAAAAAACATTGGCTTAAGTTTGCTGCTGGCACACTCTAAGAGTCATTGTCAATACGGAGAAAGAACTGAAGATCATCCAAAAAGAATTCAATGCCCTTGAAAACTATAACAACTGAAACTGGCTGATACTTAACAGAAAAAATATGAGTCATATGTACAATCAAGGACTAATAACAAGCACTTCTGCAGCAGGTTGGGAGCATCTCAGTTGGAAATGACTGAGTTGCAGGGGAACCCATGAGTACAAGCTACGTATCAGTGCCAGTGAAATGGCGGAATGGAAAAGATGAGTGCAATCATAGGTTTCATCAAACATGGGGCTTTCACTGGGGGCAGGGAATACACGAGCTGTTGTATGCTGGGTTGGTTAAACATCCTGCAGAATAGCACATTCAGTTCTGGTCACTAATGTACCAGAAGGATAAATTGAAAATAGATGTGCAGGCAAGAGCTACTGAACCAATAAGGAGAATGAAGAACGTGTCATTTGTGAGGATCCTGTAAGAAGATCCAGACTACCTAGATGAACACTGAGAGAGGGTAAGATTGCAGCCTGACTACACCATAGAAGCAAATATCAAAGAAGAGAAAAAGTATTTTAGTTTAAATTAATATTTTCTTTGGTCCCAAAGAGAATGTTTATAATTGGGACAGGAACATCTTTGGGTTGGAGAATAAAATAGTATTTTCAATCATCAGAACACTAGGGCTCTGGAAAAGCATTCCAACAGAATTAGTAGGAGCAAAAAAAGCCACAACCAAAAATCCCAAACAAACCCAAACCGCTCCTCTGATGGAGTTCCATGCATTCCTGGCAGGGGTGTGACACGTTGCTGTGATCACAACAGGCCAGACGGCATGATGCAGAACTTCTCTTACATGTTGGTATTTCATCCTCAGTTTCTGGGGTACTTTAGTTCAAATAATGAGGGAATAACAGCCCCCAAAGCTCCAAATCAAAGGAAAATACATTTTTTTTTTATTTACTAGCACTTTCTGAGCAGAAATACAAATTAGTATTTTCAAAGGTTTGACAACAACATTTTCAGGATGCCAGTCTAATGGTCATGAGATTTATGCACCATGGAGTTATTTTCACTACAAAACCACAGAGTTATGTAAAGAACACCCTGAAGAGGATTAATTTTTAAAAGGGTTTGTGCTTCTCAAGGCAAAGTCCTGTCACAGCAGTTAATGGATCTGTGAGATCTGACAAATGAGCACAAATCCAGAGACTCCCAATCATGGTTTTTTTGATGTTTTTTCATGATGTTTTGGCCAGAAATGAAATGTTCTTAAATGACCTGTCTGCTTAAAAGCAGCCAGCGCTTAAAAACTAGCAAGATGAGATAACACGGGCAGATGTTGCCCATTTGCAGTTTCGTGTTCACTTTCATTTTGGTGCTATCCAAATGTATCAATCCAAAATACATCCAATAGTTCTCAGCTAAGCCCAATGTAAAATTCACTTTTTTATTAATCTATACTGAAATATATGCAGACACCTACAGTAAGTCTAGCTACATACTAATGGACAGGATAAGTGGTAGGTATAATTTGTAGTCTTTCTGTGAGCCTAAAGATTTGTCACTGCTGAATAATACATAACAGAGGCTCTTTATAATGCATATTAAGAATGACTACTAAATACTTACTGGCATTAATCTCTTCTTCATCGTACACATCTACTTCCAGCAACCGGATCAGCATGCGGAAGAGAATCCTTAGGAACTGCAAGTATGAGCCAGTCTTTCCCACCTGAGCCAGAAATGGAAAAAAGTCCAAATCCCAACTCAGAGTAATACGAAGGAAGGATACGTTTCACATAAATGTCTTTGGGCTTACCCCATTCTAGCTCTGCCTGAAAATATAACAAGATGTAATATTCCCCACTATGCTGAATAGTGTAACAAAACTGATCTGTGAGCACAACCTGGCCCACAGCCTGTATCACTTCCGTATGCAGGGAGATCGGCAGTGACAACTGCTTCTCTACTGATATGCTCATGGCAATTTCATGCCCAGTGCCATCCACACGTATTTCATTTAGGCTAAAACATGACATACAGCATCACCCTTCTGCTCCTTACCACTTCCAGCATGGACTTAGCCTTAAAATTTGACTGACTTTTGACCTCGAAACACATCACTGCGTGCAACCTTGCAGGGCGCCTTTACAGTACGATCTGCAGTCCTCATCATCAGTCCTCTCATCCTGCTAATAAGGCAAGAGGAAGGAACTGTTCTCTTACTTGTGGTGGTCCTGTCAAAAGCAGCCGCCTGGGGTGAAAACTCCTCGAGCCAGACACCTCACCCTGATTGCTGAAGTCCGCGTGGTGCTGCCGGGCTGTCGTCCACTGCCTGTAGTAGAGAGACTGCTCTTCGCTGTTCATGTCCTTGTGAAGCAGAGGCCTCAAAGAGCTCAGCCAAGACACGTCAGCATGAGGCAGGAGGGAAGAGGAGGAAGGCAAATTCCCGCTTTTCTGTGAGCTCAGGAGACAGTAGGCAGCTTTTGACAGGATGACGATGCGTGGCAGTGCGGCGCGGAGGGCCTTGCTGTCCTTGGCCGAGTGGGCAGGCCACCGAAACGTCTGGGAGACCGAGGACAGTGATGATAGTTTCGAAGTGGTGCTGCTCGCCATCTGGTTGCCCAGGGAGTCGCATTCTTGTTTCAGGGTCTCTCCGGCTGTGAAACTGGGGTAAGTTCCCTCATCTACTGAGCTGTGCGCCACAGTCTGAAAGTTAAGCGACAGTGCTTGCTTCTGAGACCTGTCTGCAGCACTCGAGGAGCTGACGCCGTTGTCAGCCAGGGAGCCTGGGGAAACAAAGAGCAGGCAATGAACAGACACTGGCTGACATAAGAAAATCGTGAACTCCTTTGATCTATGGGACAATCCTAACGTACAAATACTTATGTTGGAGGAGTGCTGCTGTGGCTTAGGTCAGTGGTTCACCATTTAAAAAGAAATCATTGACATCCATCTGCCCCTCTTGCTGGAGAGGCAACAGCCCTTCTGCTAGGGTTCAGAGCCCAATCCCAATCTCTGCATGTTAACTATCATTTCCCATCTGGGATTTGAAATTTGATGGTACAACCTTCTGAAATTCAACTATAACACACCACTGATACATAGATCAATTTGACCTTCCTGTCTATGGAGAACAGAACATTGATTTCACTGCAACTTTAATGTAAACTGGGCTATGCTCACTCCTCCATACCAGTCACGTTTAGTTAGTGTATGGGAAGGTCTGGTGTATGGCAAAGGTCCAGTTCAGCTGTCTTAATACCTCAAACTCATAGGGAAACAAAGGGAAGGACACAGAAATGCCTGAGGAATACAAGGAAGGGAAGGCTTGATGGAAGATGAGGCTCCATCGATGCCTGAAGAGGTAGGGCAAGACCCAGCCATTCTGTTGGTCTTGGCAAGGAGGCAAATATCCATCCTCACCCATAGCTACCCCTGCATTTACAGAGCATTCTCCTATTCCTAAAATTTCATACTATCCATTTCTACTCTGATTTTTAAGAACTTTTCAGGATGCACTGGACAAAACTAGCAAGAAATGTGAAATATAAGTTTAAAAATAAAAATGACACAGGACCCTTAGCTATGGCATACCATCGTCCCATTGCAACACCATCCCCTTTTGGCTGTACCCAGGAAAATTGCTCACTGTGGAAAGAATCTGCCACTAACATTTCATTGCCTAGCTTTGCAGCAGGATACAGCTAAGCAACCCACATTTGACTAAACATCTCAATGTTTGCATTCAAATTCCAATGACTTAGGAAGGAAGACTTGTTTTTCAGAGCAACAGCAGAATAACTGACCTGAGGTTCCAGTGACAGCGCTGCTATTACTCTGGGGTCGGTCCAAGTCTATCAACAGCTCATCAGAGTCATTCTCGCTACCATTAGCCTTCTCATGCTCCTTCTCACTAAGGTCAAGAGCTACAATAGGCCCTTGAATTGCCTCCTTCGAGACGTAGCAGCATGCCAGGCCTACTTCTTGCTCTAATGCAGTCCGAGTTAAGTAGCTTGAGTCAATTAGTCGAAGGTCACAGTATTTCAATGACCTAGAAAACCCACAAAAAAAGCAAGTTTTGTTTTCTCTGCCTTTGAAGAATACTACCTATCTTTAATTGCTTATTAAATATTAATGAACAATTTTATTAGCCAGTAAATATAAAATTATTTTAAAATATTCAGCACATAAGTTATGCTCCTTGGTACTTTGCACAGACATTCATTGATCCACATAGTACAGTAGTTTTACTTTTCACAAACAGCACTTTCCAAAATTTTAAAGTGTTCACAAATAAAGTCTAAAATACATTTTTTTGGAGAAAAAATAGCCAGATGGTATCAAACCACTTACCCATCCCGCAACTTATCTAAACATGTTAGAGAACAACCATATTGCAAGAGTAATAACAGCACCTGGGGAAAGTTTCTCCTAGAGGGTCCTTGCCAGTTAGAATAACAATGCAAGGTAGACCTTCCAAATCCTGATAGGTGCGAGGGATCCAGTCATCCTGCTCATTTCCTCTCCAAGCCTGTGAACAGAGAAAATTCCAGTCACATCTAAATGACACCTTCTAAACCTTCACCTGTTTTTTTTCAGTTCCTACATTTTCTTTGTATACAGAGTTCGCTTACTCAACAGCCAACAACGAGGAGACCCTAGGTACAGGCATGCATTTTTTCTGGTAGCAAAGTATTAGCCAAGCGTTAAATGCACAGAAAAAGGATGCATAGCATATGTTATTGAGTGCTGGAAACATACACCTGGTGTGGTATTAATGTGGTATGTCTGAGAAAAATGCTATTGATGCCTTTGATTTCAAGCTGGCACAGATAGTTCTTTGAAATGAATGTAAATGTAAAGTAAGACCTTCAAGTGGAGTATGAAAATGATTCCATGATCCTCAAATATTTGCTTAATTATTCTATACATTGAAAGATTATATGAAAGAAAAAAAATTCCCTTTCACTGGAGGTAATCCCTCAAGAAAGGACTCCTTACCTACAGTCTACCAAGGCCCAAGACCACAAAACTGTACCATTTTCCCTTAACACTGGAAAGGCTGGTCACATCAGTCCCATTTCCTTACACCCTTCAGTCCCCTTGGTTCAGCAGAGCTTACTGAACCTGGCTGAGCTCATTTGTGTCCTCTGTGTTGCATGCAGCCTCCTAAAAACATTGCTTTATCTTCAGCAACAATATCTTTCTTGCTGTGTTGCATGCCCAGACTTCCAGATGATACAGGCAGTATTTGATCAAGACAGGCATGAGCACCTTACAGCAACTGTTAAAAGGAAGTAAAGCTGAAAGACTCAAGGACTCTCACTTAGAAAGGAAACAAGCTATTCTACCTCTACAAGCACTGAAATTGTATTATAAAGCTGAAATGCAGAAATGCAGGTTCATATCCAACCATTCCTATCAACACACTATGGGTACCACCAGGAAAACTGACAACACAGCCTTTTAGATCACTGACCAGTCAAGACAGGAGATGAAGGTCCTTCTATACAACCCAGAGATGTCACATTTCCATACTGATCAGACATTAAAGTCTCTCCAGACAAGGAAATTAAGCCCTAATGGTTACAGAATCATCAAGTATTTCAGCTATAGCATATCACCCTGATGGAAAAAGTTTTTCCTTCTTTCTTATTAGTAACAGAGAAAATCAGTTCTGGAGAAGACTGTTATCTCACTGAGGCATAGAATCTACTTTGCTGAGTCACGACAGCAAGCCCAACCACTCAAACTGCCCATTAAAAATAACATATATATTATTCTCCTCAGCACAGATATGCAAGACAACAAGACACAGCTCTCTTGACAGAGCAGAAAGACTTATGCAACTTTGTGGAAAACATACCTTGCAAGAAGAACCCTATTTTGAATTCCTCCTTGGTTCTTCTAGTCTCAACCTGTACCCTTGACCTGTTCTCTCCCTACCCTTCCTCTTCCCCAGAAAGGCCATGTTTTATGAGTCATTGTCTCAGGCAGATGAAGGGAACTTAAAAAAGAGGACTCACCAGCAGATCAGCGACTCAGTGTGCCATTTGACCTTTTGAAAATTTCCACTGAAAAAACCCTATGATTATTTTTTTCTTAGCTTAGGGAGAACATGATTTGGAGTAATATTCCCCTTTTCTGCTATGGCTATGGCTCTATTCTCTTTCCCCAGTCCCGATTTCTTTCCCCTGCTGATTTCAGCATCCTCTATATAATATGTTCACAGAAAAAAATTATTTCTCCAACTACCTAACAATATCTACTGGCTCAGTAAAGCAGCCTCAGCAGCAGAGTGATATTTTCTGGCTCAACAAGGTTAATCTGGCTGTGTGTTACCCTGCCTCTTCAATGATGAAAGTTTCTGCAAAAGTGCATGGCTAGAAAATGAAATAGGGGAACACAGATACAAAGCTGATTTTCTTTCTGCTAGCCTAAGGACTTAAGAAGCCCAAGTGCCTGTGGCTTTCAGCTGTAAACTTGCTTACAGAAGATGTATTTCTTGACCATCTGACTCAGGAGGGGCAGAGAGCTGCAACCCTCTGGGCTCCTCACTCCTGAATGCCTCCTAAATGGTTTGGTTCTTGTTACACTTAAAAGGTATGCCATGACAGCATGCCTGGTCAACAAAATAGTTATTTAAATTATTTTCCATCTCTTCTTTCATTCTGTATCTCTGGGTGTGCCATCCCCCTTGAAGCCTGGCTCCCTGATGGAGAGGAATGACCTGTCTGGCTGGCCAGAGGGCTTGTCTGACAGAGAGGGGAACGGTCCAGCTACCAGCACTGCAGAAACAGCTGCCCACCCTCCCTGCCCTGCTGCAGCACCACACACACTGCTAATGCCCTCTTAGGGAGAGGCTAAGTTAAGTCAAACTTTTCAATTGCGGTCACCGACAGCTGTAAAGTTTCCCTCCTTGCCCCTGAAAAAGGTCACCATGAAGCCTCACCCTCCCTGCAACCAACAGCAGTTATTGGTGGGACCAGCATTTCGAGCCTCAGCCTCACCAGAAAGCACTCAGTAGCCTCATATTGCTCTCCGCTCCCCTCCCGCCCTAAAAAAAGCACCTGGGTGCTCGTAGTGGAAGCAGGCAGCAATCAGTTGCCCACTTGCTCTAGTCCTCCAGCTTCAGTACTCCACCTAACATCAGGAGAAAAGCCCAGCAACATGGAGACTAAATCAAAACTGTCTGCAATAAACTAGACTCAATGGTAGCATGGCTGATGAACTTTATAATAGGAATCAGTTGCCCAAACATATGCTCACACCATTTCAGCTACCCCGTGTTATCCCAGGCACCCGACCAGCAGGTATGGCAGCCCAGCCCAAGTCCCACAGGCGACTTTCATCATTCTGGAGTGCCACTGGGATAACTCACCTAAAAAGACACTACAGGCTTATCTTTGGGCAACTGAGTTCCTCTACTCACTCCCTTCATATGCATGTTTCAGAATTGAGTGGGTTTTTCTAGTTACCTGCAAGGAAACAAACAAGTCCAGAATCCTACAGCTTTGTTTACTGCAAAAAAGCATCTTATGTTGTGGGGGAGAGGAACAAGAACAATTATTTAGAAGTTTTTTCATTCTTTGCCTGATCAAATTCCTCTATTCCAGATCAATGGCTACACGGATATTCACCTGCAACAGCTTCACACTCGACCCTGATCTGCTCTAAAGGCCTCACGGGCTGCTCCAGCAATGTGTAAGGGCTGCAGCCCTTTACGGCAAAGGGCCATAAAGAAGCCCTCACAGGACTCCCAGTCCAGAATGATTTAAGGTTGGAATTAATGCCTAGCCAAAAAAACCAGCAGCACAGAGCTGCTATCTCACATGTTGTTTTCTCCTTCACAACTACTACTTTACTCTCTTCCCTCTCCTGCTGCAGACAAGGTTTGAGAAGCAGAGGTGGTAGCTTCTTTAAAGGACATTTTATCTGCTTTTGGCTGTAGGCAAGCTCTTTAAGAAAGGCTTACAAAATTAATTCCTTTTCTGTGTGGTTTTGAATACACTGTATAACTCATAGTAGAAACAGAAATTTAATCTCTCTGTGAGACTTAGAGCAAGGATCAGGACAGATAACCAGTATTACTTTCAGGCTGGTACTTAAGGCAGGAAATCTGTTTCCCTTTGTTTAATGTAGTGAGGTTAATTCAGGAAGTGGATTTGGCCAGTTGAACCAAGCTCTTACAAATGCATGCAAAAGTTTAGCTTGGTGCACATATGCCTTGCAGAAGACGCTTTCAGTATGCAGTGGTTTAAGAAAAGAAGCCTATGACAGACAGAATACTTTACCAGTTATCAGAAGGGCAGAAGATGGATGGACAGAGCAGACAACAGATACACTAGACAGACAGGTAAGTTGGTGGAAAGAATTACGTTGCCTAAGGAGGTCTGAGCTCTGCTTTCTGAGATTCAGAGACGAAACCTATCATCTGACTCATGCTGATTTTCAACTTTAACAAGTGAGGTAACATCCAGTGTTTGATTTCACGGGCCAGCAACAATTCAGTCTTCTTCCAAGTTTCTAAATCATTTATGCTTATCAAAAGTACAGTAAACTTCCATGGAGACAGGTACAGAACATGCACCTTTTTCCTACAGAATAATTGACCTATAAACATGTGGGAATGAACACAAAATGTGTATGACAGTCAGATGACTACAACGGGCACACAAATAAATATTTAGTTTCTGCTAACCTTCAACCGTGTCACGAAGTGTTTCGCGACAGTAAGCTCTGAGGCAGGATTCCCAAGGAGGATCTCAAAACGATACTGCAGACCTAACTTGTCTCTTACTTCTTGTAACCTCTCCTTGGCCAGCATGGCTAGCTGCACAGATGGCACCCTAATGACGAGCATGTGGCCACAGCCATTCTTATCCTTTCCTGGAGAAGTGATAAGGTCATCCATTATGCTGAGCGTTTCAGGTGTGCTGTGATCTCTTAGTGAGGCCATGGTCGTGAGAGCCATCAGAGCTTGGGAATACTGCTGAATGAGAAGGTAGCAACGAATCACCATGCTGTGCAGCCGGGGGTACCTTTGAGGAGATACAGTTCTGCGTTAGCACAAGCAAAATCACACTAGTGTCTGAAAATTAGCCAAAACCCAGGACTGTGTGGTAAAGTGGTGCTTATTTTTTTCAGTAGTGCTCAAAGAATGAAGCCTTCAATTTTCACGGACAATAATTTTGTACAAAATCTAACTGTGTTTTAAGTCAATGAATATAACATGATCCAAATGCAGAAGATGAAGAGTCAAGTCCTGCACTCAAGTAACAGGAATTATAAACTTCAGTTACCCTCATCTGGGCCAAAATTTCAGCTAAAGATCTTTAACTTGATGGAGATAAGAATCATCTCAGATCTGGTTCACTCCAAGAGCCCAGGCTAATAATTTCTTTGCTGTCCACAAGGTTTTTTCTTCTATGAACTCGGAGGATTATCACTGCTTCAAGTGGCTTGTGGGACAAGTACTTCATAACTTCACATCTCTCACCCTCCCACCAGAAATTTAGACTTGCCAATAGGGATAGCTGGCTCTGAGCCAAAACTGAATTTCCATTTTGCCTTTTAACTCACATAGCCAATGTTTCTTTCTCTCGCATTACAGCTGTATGCAGTGACAACAGATAGGAACTCACAGAGCAAAATGCTAAGGAAAAAAAAAGATTAAAACCTACTCAAGCAAAAAAAGCACTCCCTTACTAGACATTTTCCACAAGTTCACTCACTACCATAATACAGAAAAAAACTACGCTATTATGCCTTGAGTGCTACTTGAGTGCTACTTGCGTCACAGAAGTCCAAATGGCTGAAACAACTAAAAGCTCCACATTTCTCTGGTCTCTTTCTTGATTAATTTAATAGATGATATGGGATCCATTTGAATAAAGTTTTGTGTCTGTCTTTAACCAGTAGGTACAGTAGCTCACTCTGTATACCATAAGCCAGACATTAAATCAATACATTTTTAAAACACTTTTTACTCCTCCTCCCATAAAAGTACCCACTGCATTTTTGCTACTAAAACAAATAGAGCCTTCCTTATAATACCACTGAAAACCAGTGGTTTCAGGCTTGTAAGCTTGTATGGTTCACTCACCCAGACGGAATAATCCAGTTTCTTGAAAACAGAGGCTAAATCAACAAACTGTGACGCAAAAGCACATCCCAGCTCCAAGGTGCAGTCTCACTTCCCATCAAATTCTAGTCTTATCCTAACCTCATACCAGGGCAGTATTTGCACATGCATTAATCCTCCTTCATCCTTTTCCCCATCCACATTTTAAGAACAGAAAGACAAATAGCGACCACTATCTATTCCATTGGACTTGGCGAAGACGACTGTAAGAAGCTTAAAGAACTGACCTATTAACATTAACTGACCTTATTATTACTTATCACATTCATTACTTATATATTTGTAGATAATAATAAATATTAATAATTAATTATGTACTTAATCATTCATGTTGCTAATTTAAATCATTTGATATTGTATGTATTGATATAGATACATTTACAATTATTATATTGACCTAAATAAAATAGGAAAAACAGTACTGAAGACAGAACAATCCTGTTCTAGTAAATAAGAAAATACAGTGAAAACTATAGCTTGAACTGTTATAAGGGATCTGTCCTGCTGATACGCAGAATAGATTAACTCCACATTGCTGGAAATGACAGTATTGCCTACATTCCTGTAATATGCACATTTAATTATATCTTGGATACATGCTATGAAAGTAGCTTGTTCAGGCAGCCACAGGCTACTAACAAGCCACTTTCAGACTCTGAGCTGCAGCAACCAAAACCATAGCCAACTAATAAAATAACAAAAATGGTGTTTTTGAAATGTTGTCACTCAGCTGGGCCACCACTAACAAGCTGGTTGGCAGTCTCAACAAGAGAAACACCAGAAGTGGCGAGGTATGAAACCGCTGGTACCTTCTTAGCTTAGTGAGGGCTAAGCCAAAAGAAGAGAGCAGTACAGCTGAGCCTGGACTGCTGCTGAATGGGCCTAATTTCTTCTGTAAACAAATGAAGGATATCCATTCCTTCTTCAACAGCACTAAATTCATTACAAAAATTAAAATTGCACATACTTCAGATTCCAAGATCAACATCAAAGGTCATCATGTCTTCATCCCCCTGTGATGGGGCTCATAAATGTATCTGTATCCTTAAGATCCCAATTAAGCAGAATCCTAAGCTCCCATGTTACTATTTACCTTTCTAAAAGCGTGTTGACCATTTTTTCAAAGGTTTCGTCACATCTTAAAAGGGGACTTGTGACTCCCCATTGGAGGGATTTGCTGTATTCATTCAAACCAAAGTACAGCTTGTCTTCACTTGCTGCATCATCCTGTTCCATACAGAGATAGTAAAGATGTAAGGAAAACTGCAACCAGTTTTAAATCTTTTTGTCATTTAAAAAATAAGTGGAAAGTATTTTCCAAAGCAAAGTATCCTTTCTTTTCATTCCTTCTCCCCCAGTGATGCTATTTGTTTCAAAGAATACAATAAAATGTAAATTGTTTTTTACTTAACTTATTATTTGTCTACAGCTAGGGAAGAGAGGTGTAGGTCCTTGCAAATTTTTCAATGTATCTCCTACCTGTGATTGCAGGGGGTTTCTAGAATCCTGCTAATTATTTTCTGACTCCCTATCTCTGGCTTTATATCTGCTGACAACTGTTATCTCATTTCTGTTTAAAGCAGAACCTGAAAACAGAAGGATTATTAATTTCCAAAATTCTTCTTGATTGTCAGATTCTACACATCTCTAATGGCAATCAGACACTGATCATTTCTTTGCTGGAATCTAAGTCTTCAGACAGCAATCAAAAAAGCAGACTATTTGCTGCCTCAAATTTCATCAGGCCTTTGCTGGAAGTGCAGCATGGTCTCCAGTGCATTTGCATCGCCAGTAATCACTAGGAATGTAATTAATCACATACAGTCTCCTCTTTTTTCGTGGGTTAATTTTTTAATCATAAGACCGAAAGTTGTTGATTTTTTACTTTTGTGAAACAAAAAATTGTCTACACCATTTTACAGAAGGTCACTACAATGGCTTATATTAACAATCAACCAAAAAGCAAACTTTGAATCTTCATTCACTCCCTCATTTGCACTATTCTGTTTGTTTGACTTGAACTATTTTTTACAGCTACCATTTTAAGACACTTTACAGAAACCAATGGTCCACTCAACACAGTAAAGTCAAACTTGATATAAATACACCAAACAAGGAAGAGGAGAAAAGGCTATTTTTAAGCAGGTTTAGCCACAACATCCTCAGAATCAGCTGGCTGAAATGGTGAAAAAAGCTAATGGCGCAGAACGTCAAACAGACCTTCTTCTCTGCACAATGATGGCACCTACTACACCATAGCTTGTTAACCTAGCACACAACTTTTATTAGTACCAGAAAAGTAATGAACAGAATTGGTAGGCTATGCGACATGTAACTTACAGTCAAAAGTCAGACTGCATGACTGAGCAAAGAAAAACGTGCAGTTCCTGCGCCTAAATGTCAATGCTACCTCTACCGTCAGCATCCCAGGGCTACGTATCTGGAGCCTGAGAGAACAAACTCCAGCAGAGAAAGAGCTCCCTTCTAACAATTTTCTTTAACATGCATCTGCTAGATTCCTTTAGGTGTGAAGTCCACATTAAAATTCACAGTTAAAATTAACAATTAAACACTTACCACAGTGTCAAATTGTATCCAATGTACCTCATTGCTAGAGCTGATCCTGGACTGCTGCGTTTGCAAGGCATAAGGAAAAGAGCTGACCTGAAGAACAAGGAGGTTGAATGCTTCAAGGACCTCCCTGCAATTAATAACTCTATCAGCCAGACCATGACTAGGCTCACCATGTGACAGGGAACTTGAAATGGCACTGCAGAAATAAGAACGCAAAGAATTGCCTTACTGACATCCTGAGATTCAACGGATTAGTCTCTTCCTGCAGAAAAATTTCCAAATGACCATGGCACTGAGAATCACAGCTCAAAAAACTCTCTGGAAGGGTGAAAGCTGTCAAAACCATTTGAGTGTTTTCTGTGGGTAGACTCAGGCAATGGGGGGAAAAAACCCTAAACAGAGGATGAAAATCTGCTGACAGTGAGAAGGTGCATTAGTGTGCCAATTTAGAAGAGCATCAGAGGGAGGAAAACAAAAATAAGCCAAAGCTGATGAAATCCCTCTCACTGAGAAACTGTTCCATGAGCTGTGGGGTTAGGATACAGTAACAATTTTACAAAATCCAGTGGATTTTCCAGCCTGAAACATTCTCCTAAAAGACTGGGGAACCTGAGCGTCTCCCGTTGTTCTGATTTCCATCTCCTGGAATCACCTTCGCCTCCAGAATATTCAGGAATTCCAAATTCAGTGCATAGCAAAGACAGTAACAAAAATGTGATGGGGGGGCTAAGGTAGGAAGACTGTTGCTTTTATCTATTTTCAGCTGTCCTTCAGGGAAAGTATTTTGCTTATTATAACTCTGATATTCAAATTAATCCCACAGATTTATGCACCATCTCTAAATCACATTAAGATTATTCTCCTCAGTCTACACATGGAACAAGAGCAGAATAGTTAGCTTTACTTATTTCTTTCTTTTTCCATAGTAAAGCTGTGATTCAGTGTGAAGAAATGTTTCTGCACACGTGTGTATGTGTTCCTCTGTTTAGACCTCACACTGACCAAATTCAACAGAGCTGTGTTTTAAATCCTTTTCTTACAGTAGCTAGGGCATTTTTTAGATGATGTGAAGAGTTAAATGTCTGTAAGCCTTCTTATATTAAAAACAACACTATCATCAAGGATAAAAACATTAATTAAAACATGAGTGGATTGTGAATGTGGGACATATTTGGGTTTGAGTAGAGAAAAATGAGAGGAATAGGAAAAAAGACAAGAAAAGCAAAGAAAGTTGCAAAATTCAGCTCTTCTTCCTGGACTTCAGTGCCATAGCACTTACCCCTACAAACAGTCTTGTTAGGGATCCAAAAATCTGAAACTAATCTCACCTATCTTCAACTGAATCAGAATTAGTTAATAAATATCATAGGCAAGCAAAAAAGATGATCTCTGATTTTGAGGCACAAAATGCCTTAGGCCTAGAGAAAGCATCGGGTGCCTAAGACGGTAAGTCTTTTGAAAAACCTAACTGAAAGATACTGGGAGAGGATGGTTTTCCTTTGGTAGATTGAAGCAGCTACCTTGTTAAATCCACATGAGCATTGTCATGAACCAGCACAAACAGTGTATACGGATTCTGCTTCACTCGTTTCATGAAAACTTCAAATTTTGTTTGAATCTCATTGTCTAGCCGAACCACATATTTCTCGGCTCTCTGATATGCCGTTCCATTGTCTTCTAGGCCCAAGTCCACAAGAACACCTGTCAGAAAGAAGAATACAATAAAAATCTTCTCCTTTCAGTGCATCCAGAAATTAAGTGTCAATGATAGGTTGCCACTTGTCCGCCAATAACAGGATTTAGCCAAATCACTGATATGCCCTAGTAAGAAGAAGATTATCCGAATGCATTTTCTCTCACAATGGGGACCGAAATGTGCTTCTTGGCTTCTGGATTTCCTCCACAAATTGCCTGAAGACCTTTCAAAGACTTCTCACATTACCAAAAATAAAAGAAAAATTCAAAAAATCAGACCTCCACAAAAATTTCCAGAGCAGCTTTCAGCTGGCTACGCTCCATGATCCTAGGCCAAACATGCCCACATTTAGCTAATGTATTAGTCCTGCTTGAGTCAGAACAAGTTACCCTGACCTTTCCTTTGCAAAAATCACAAATTTATATAAAACTGACTCTTGCCACATATGATTTTTTTCATGCCCTGCTTCAACATTAGTGTCAATACAACTACTCTCTAGCAGTCTTTGTAATGATAGATTGCCACCATATTCATAAAGTAGGCATGATGTGATATATATGGCTTTAAACACCATTTGAATTAAAGAAGTAGCAATAAGCCACTGTGAAATGTGTGGAACTGTTTGGTTCAGAGTACAAATAAGAGAAAAAAAAGCCAACAGCTACCCAAACCTACTCATAGACACACTATACCAGAAGCTCATGTTCATGTTTTCCAAATGAAAGTGCAAGGTGTTATTAGATAAAGCTGAAGGGAGAAACAAAAAATGTTCAGCTGATAAAAAAAAATCCTAAATTCACAACTATCCTAAGGGCTTCATTGCTCCCAGATATCACAGATCAAGAGCTAAAAAGGACCAAATACAGATAGTCCTTAGTTCTATTAGGCAGCACTTTTCTCCACCGAGAAACTCTTATGCTTTTCTGGATACGTGTCAGTCACTAACAGAGTGGATAACAGAGGTCATTCTCAAGGGGGACATATTCCATAACCTGTCCACTAAAGCTTTCTTGTTCTTCTTGAAGCATTTGGTACCAGCCATGGTCAGACACAGAACCCCAGACAAGAAAACCCACCATCTGAACCATATGGCAATTATTGTGTGCCAATATGTATGTATAACTCGGGCATTTACCTACCTAAGAAGAGAGTTTCCTGCACACATGTCTGTGCTAATACATATGCACAACTGTGTACCTAGAACAAATGGCACTAACAGCTCGTGCTAATACATATGCACAAATGTGTACCTAGAACAAATGGCACTAACAGCTCTAGGGGATAAGAGATCTGAACAGTCACATTTGCTCATCCACTCCCGCTCTTGACAGTTGAATGCTTCTCCAGGTGACACATTCCTCAGACCTGCATAAATATGGCAATTTCTTTTGACATTTACATGGCACAGCTTGGGCCCAGTTTATGAATGGAAGATATCTAGAATTCATCAATGATACCAACTAATGGAGCTGCTTTGGACACGCAAAATACATGCTGGAGTAACTTACTTCTCCATTTACACTATATATGATTTAATAACATCACATCGTTTGGTTTGACAATTTCTTTTCTCTCCCCTCCCTGTTACCTGATTGCCGAATCCGTTGAAGGGTCTGCTGCACCAGGACTTCTGAACGGGGAACTATAACGATGAAGTCTACTTTGCTGAAGTGGCCCAGATCCAGGCTCTGATTGCCACTGTCTGCTATAGCACAAACCTGGGACAAGAGCTTTCTGGCAACTGTAAGCTGTGGCTGGTAAATTTGGAAGGTATCAACATCCAAATCTAGAGTGTGTTTGTTTGAAAAAGAAAACAAAACACAACAAGAAACATGTTTACTTTCCCACCCCCCCAATAAACATGACCCTCCAAACAGCCTACCCTCTATTATCAGAAAAAAAAAATCACTCACCAGAATAAATCCTGCTGGGCTGGGCACAGATCACAAATGTAAACTTTCTTTTTTTGATCAAAATACGAATACGTATCAGACCTCAAGTACAGCACTGCCCATTTTTTAAATGCCCTAAGAGTTTTGAGGATTTTTCACAGTGCAACCCAAGGAAACCTCAATGCCAATATAGTGAAATCTATTCTGTTAAATGAGCCAATGCATACAAAATATGCGTGCGCATATATATATATATATATAAAAAAAAATGTGTGCGTGTGTGTGTATACATATATATACAAATAGCTCTAATCTCCTCCTGAAATGCGCAGTTCTTCAGGAGCATCCCTCCATCACTCCTGCTGGGAGAACCAGCCATGGGTGCCAAGGCTGCTGTGCTCAGGGCATGATGGAATGAGAGCCAGCACACCTATTAATCTGAGGAAACTGAGCCTGCATTGATAATCCTGCCAAAAAGACTCTAACAGGACAGCAGGTCAGTTGGGAGTTCATTTGTACATCATCTTTGCTCTGAAGTACTGAGCCCCACTCTAAGTCATGATTGAGATAGCCGTATGTCTATATACTGACTGATAGTACTATAGGCTGTGAAAGGAAGATGAGCAATACACCTAGGCAATAAATATTATTTATTGAGGGGGTATCATTTATTTCTTTGGAGGTTTCTTGATTTTTAGCATAATTTTAGTCTCAGATTTATTTGAACTTAATAAATGGCAATATAACACTAGCTGCAGAGAACTGGGGGACTGAAGCTTTGCTCTCTATGGACATGTAACAGAGCATTCATGCTTCCTCAAAGAAAAAGCACGTTCCTATATTTCAGTATTTCCAGTAGGTAAATTCTATGCCCAACAGTCCGTATTTCACTAGCCCCTGAATATTTTCAACTTGCAGATTACCAAATTAAATCCTATAATGCCATTACAGTTTTTGTTTATGTCAGTTTTTCTACTACAAATTAAATTCTGATTAACGGACTGCTTATCATAAAAATTCCTAGGACAAATTTCTTAAAAAAACAAAGAAAAAATCCAAAACTACTGCAAAATTAATACACAAGAATTATCGTTGCTTTTTTAAGTAATAAGCCACTTTATAAAATCTTGCAATTTACATGAAAATGGGAAGGTGTTTAGGGCAAAAGCCTGGTATGTTAAGTTTCATATAGACACAAGTGTGTTTGTGTGTATGCACTTATCTCCTGCTCAAATCTGCCTCAGTGTTCATTTCAGTAGATCTGCTTTGGGAGAAAGGTCCCTCTCACTGCCTAGGAGACTTACCTCTCTTTTTTTTTTTAATTCAGGCAGATTTCCAGTAGCTCAATAATTGTTTGAGAAAACATGAAGGTTTAAAAAAGCACCACTGCACATCATTACATAGTAAGAACAAAAAAAACGCAGAATCAAAAGATTGTTCTCCATTCAAATTAACCCTGTGAGGAAGCTCAAGACTTGTCCTTCTAGGGGTGCCAGAACAACGTACCTGGCAGCCTTCCTAATTGGATCTTCTGATCCATGTGGAGACTATAAACCACCTTGCTTTCGTTCAGATCTCACGCTGAACAGATTAAGTTAAGCCAACTAATGTGAGTCAAGAGCATACCTTTCTTTCACAGGGAAAAGCTTTATTGGAGGTTGAATTTGCTTTGATACTAGACCTAAAAGAATCTCACTGTTCACAGCAGCTCAATGTATCTTTTACCATTACTGTCGTATGTAAAGGAAAGTATGGTTAAAACTCTGAATAATGATAGAATTCTAAAATGGGAAAAGAATAATTAGCATTTTTAGACAGGCAATCCTAGCTCATCTTTTGCACCTAAGTATCTCATCACATTACACTGAATAAGACACATCTCAAATAAGCAAATTATAGATTACACTTGCCTAGCACTTTCAGTCCAAGATCTTAAAACACTTTGCCTAAAAGCTTAAGCCTCAGGGCACAAGTCTGTAATACATATTATTACCATTTTACATGTGGGAAGTAAGGAATATCAAAAGTTATGATACAGTAGGACACCTGAGGAGATCAGAAGGAGAACACAGTTCCCCTCTGCCTTAAGCCCAAGGTTACATTCCTTTTCTAGGTGCAAAAGGGTGAGATGAGTCCACACTGTCAATGTTAGTACAGAACATCTTCTCTACTCTGCCTAGTGCAGAACAGAAGATCCCATATTTTAGCTTAGGAATTATAAAACATAGGGGAAAAAAGTTGCTGAAGGTTACTACAGAGATTTTCTGCTTGAGAGACTGCTGTATTGCTACATTCAGCTGGCAGTGTTAATATTTGAAGGATGGCACACTGCCTGCAGCTGTGCCCTCAGACTCTTCTGAGACACACACATTTTGACATTTAACAAACTACTCGCTTATTTCACATCTTGCGTGTAAAAAAATTACCTGGTTCTTGCGTAGAAACCATGGCAATTGCCTCCTGAGATGACACACACTCACTAACATCTCCATTAAAAGGAATAATGACACTTTCCCCTCGCTGCTGTAGCATCTTCTCCAGCAGCTTGTCCAAATCATCACCTAGATAAGAATTAGCAACACCAAATCATCTGGAAGCGATTTCAGACAAATTATGTAGAACATTACATACACACATGTTCTCACATAGCTGGTGTTGAATCTGCAAAGGGGCAGGGGACTGGAGATACAGGGAAGAGAGGGAGGGAAAATATTTTTCTCTTTTATTTACTGATTTGCCAGTTGAATGAATTCCAAAAAAAGAAACCACAGCTGAATAATTTCAGCTCCGTGCCTTTACAGCTACCGGTGACATCTGATGATTACAAAGAAGCACACGCTATAAAACAACCTCTAAAACCTGTGCTAAAAGTGCAAACAAGAAAAGACTCATGCACTTATGGGTGCTCTGCAGTATAAACAGTGTTAAAAATGTTTTGTCACAGGGTGAGTAGCTCGCGCTGCACGGATGAAGGAGACGAGCACTCCTTTACACACAGTGAATGGAGAGAAGGAAAGAATGCCTCTCAGTGGAGAGGGCAGAGCTGTATTCATGTGCGCTTTAACTGCTGAACAGGAGACACACCAGCCCTAAAGAAATTACTGTCTTGGTTAGAACTTCTGTGTCTTAGGTTCACTCACCTAAAGATGTATTTTTGAAATGCGATGCCAGGAAACTAACTTTCCCTGTGATGAGCTCGTAACTGATCTCTTTTAAAAATTCACTGGTGGTAAGCATGCTTTCTGCAAGGGCCCTAGATTGATATTGACCTGGAGAAGAGGGGGGGAAAAGCAAGAGCCATCTTTAACACAGTGCACAATCAACACAACCTTTTCAGCCTAGAGTTGTGGGGCACACTGATCTTCAGTCATGGATCGCCACTGCCTTTACCCAGTAGACTGGGAGAGCAGACTAAAGTCTATTTCACTAGTGACGGGAGAATTAGTTGTATCAGTTTAGCACATCCCTTGCAAGCTGTTGCCCATAGTTTTGCACACTTGGGTGACAAATGATATGCAAAATAAGTATTTGTACCTTAGATGGAATGGAGGATTCTGAGTAAATATGAAAAAGTAATTATCCCTAGTGTGAAAAAAAGTAAAAAATTGACATTACTGATTTATCTCCCTACAAAGGAAAGATGACTAGTCAAAATTCACTTCCATCCAGACACATTCATGCACACACAAACATCACAGCCAGTCACCAATGCAGAATTTAAAATCAACACGGCAAAAAGGATAAAAAGCATGTTCTGCAGTGGTCTGCAGAAGACTGTGGTCTATCCAGTATCGCCATGTGAAATAGCACAGCTGTTACACAAACAAGAAAGACAAAATGACTATTTTGTCACTGGGTCACCTCAAGATATTTTCTAAGGTATCCACACAAACAATAAAGTTTCAGGACACTCAAGGAGTAATAATGACTAGCATACAGCTATTTTTCTAGATCCTCATGGACATCAGTACTCCAAGCCTTGATGGAGGAAGAGTAAACTGTGACATTGCAGTGTAACAATACAAAGGAGAATAGAAAGAACAAAAGGGATTTAAAAGCTTGAATAACAACTCAAGAAAATTAATTCAGCAAAATTGCATTGGTGTTTGAAGTGTACTGCAAATATACTCACCTAGGACTACTACGCAAAATTCATTTCCTCTTATCTTTGAGGCACAAATGGCAACTACATAATCTGGTAGCTTTTGCTGATGTTTCATTTCATTGAGAGACCTCAAGGTCTCTGAGATGCCCTCTGCCAGCGAATTCTGGGTAACAACCACGTGCACGAGGTCCCGGGACACACTAGCGATTAACCTAGCAAGCCAAGGGAGTTGACCTGGTGACACAGAGATACACTGTGCGCTCATTTGCAAGGATCGCTCTCTCAGAGTGAACTCCTGCATAGCTTTCAACATGATCTGCTCAAATTCTTCCCTCAGGGGTATCTGGTCAGGACCTATGTTGAAAACAAACAAACAGACAGAAGAACAGTATCTCATATCAAAATGTTATTGAACTGGGAATAATCACATGTCTGTCTTGATCTGACAAGCTCCTTCACCATGTTTTTTACATTTACAAAACCCACTTGCTACTCAGTGGATATCTACCCACACGGCTTATTCTTGGTTTTTCATATTAGAAGCCTCTCTCTCCCACTATCTCCTTTTTTTTTTTTTAACAATGAGGCATTCCATCTCACTCCTAGCTTTTCTACCTTCAGAAACTGGTAGGACAAACAAGGGAGTGGGAAAATATGTGCCTTTTGCCTGGAACAGAAAGATTAATCATGTATCCTCCATATGTTTTTACAGCAGAAAACCCACATGCTTATCCTCGCAGTCTAATCACAGCCATACAGTATGACAAAGCCTGTCAAGTGGTCTTTGTTTTGCTATGGCTCACAATCACAGCTTTAACTGTGTATATTCTTCATAGTAGGTTAAAAATGAAAGTATCAGAAACGCACTTATTTTGTTTGCTTTGATTTGTAATATCATTGTGAGATTGTTCAGCTCATTTCTGAAAACACAACAGCATTATCCTACAATTAATAATGTCATAATCTTACAGGAGAACTGAAAGGAATTCTCAGATACATCTTTTTTCAAAAAAGGAGCACTTTCATAGATAATATTCTTATGATCTGTGATCACAGTCATCTGCAAACATATTTTGTACAAGTAGTGAGATCTGAAAAAATTAGGCAAGACAGTATCTATTTCGTTCTTCTGTCTGCCTTTTTATCTTTGCCTTTATCTTCCTCTTTCACAATAGGCTCTGGAAGAAAGAATAACTTTTTAGTCCTACTTTCTCAAGAAAAAAAGAGGTTTACATGAATAAGCTGTTAATTTATGTGTGTATTTGCCTCTTCTCGTCAAAAACTTTTGAAGCTGGCTGCCCTCCAATCATCTTTAATCTGCTTTGATTTTACAACACGGGATAAAGGCTACAGTTCAGTGCAACTGTCACAATTCCAACAGTTTTAAGTTTGTAGCGATACTCAAACCAGCAACATTTTTTGATCCCCATGCTCTGCAGAATGTTTTTACTTTTCTCCTCATTAGGCTCTTTCATTTTACAGTGCTGGCGCCCATCTCCACATAAGGCCAAATGGAAAACTATTCAGCTTTGCACAGCTAAGAACCGAAGCCAAACTAAACACCTGCTAATAAGGGAACTACTTTATGCTGAAGACATGGTGCTCACTAGACACAGCTCAGCTCAGCTCCAGAAGCTTTGCATGAAGCCTCCTCTAGTTTGCAGCAAGTCTATACTTGCTGCATCCATCTAAGGTTGGACTTGCTCATGGAGTGTGGTTCACTGACTCAGTAAGTTTCAATAGTTTAATTGGAAATGCTGTATCAGCTGGCTACACGTTTCTCTGAAGGAAATTCGCAAGCTGCCTCTATCAATCCAGAACTGTGTGAAGCAGCTGTTTTAACATGCAGACTCTATAAACTTTCCAATGAAGATGAAAACCTCAAATAACAAATTTAAGCCCAATGAGAGAAGGGCAACAGAAAAACATTCAGCCTGTAAAAAAGAAAGAAACCCCTCTGTCTGTTCTAACATGGCATTGAATGGACTATCAAGGCAGAGAATGATAAATAAAGCAAACAGGTCACTTCTTAGTATTGCAACACAGAAGATGGCCTCCTTCCTGTCTGTAACAGTACTGCATTAAGGGACAAGAACAAAGTATAAGAAGCCATGGGTGAAACCTGCACCGAGCACATTTGCTCCCCCAATTACAGGGTTATCAGCAGTTGTGCTTCTTTTGAAACGTTTGCACATTTCATACCATTATGTATTAGAGATGCCCTAGCAGAAACCCAGTACAGGAAAGGCAGTGTGGTCATCACAGAAGTAATTTCACACTCCCCTGTGATAAGCAGCATCTTTTCAAATACTGAAGTTAAGACTAAGACTGCTGTGAGAGGTTTCCCAACACTACCCTGCATTATTCTTTAACTTCTAAAACCTTGCTGTTAACACTGCTGTTTTTTACTCTAAGGTAAGGAAAAATGCCTGGACCTGCAATAAGAGGAAGAAAATGTGGTGTCCTGGTTTGCCCTCAAACTTGCGAAGAGTCCATTTCAAAAGCATTTACAAGAATGAGATATTCACTGAATCACTTGCCTTAGTCTGAATAGCAAATGTAGTTTTCATGTAAACGGTGTTGTCATGAAAACAATGATGACCATCACACATCTGCCAGCATTTGTCACAAAACTGAATGAAACAGACCGAGTGTCCTTAGAAAAAGCTGTGATAACTGATGGTTTGATACCCTAAGCAAATGAGTTATCTACATTGCAAATCCATTTTCACAAAGGTGACCCTTTGTCAATCCCTATATGGAGAGCAGAAGCAGTATCAGCCTTTAAATTCACTTCACTTCTTCAGTCTGATCAATGAAGTAGCAAAGTCACACACACTAGATGGAGCCACTTACCTCTTCCAGGCACAAAAATTGCCAGAAAGTTGGCTCTGAAACGGACATAAAGAAGGTGGGGAGAAAAAAGGACAGTCACAAATAAAAACAAGTGCTTATGACAAATTGCTTACCTAGTTGCACAAGATACTGAATAGTTAAAAGTATCATATTCTCCACACTTAGCAGCTGACTGCTGGTCAAACCCAAGAGATCCAAATCCTTGTTTTCCAGCTGTGGAATCTTGTAGCAATTCACCAGCAAGGGACTTACAACAATATCACCAACATTTCCATAGAAATAAGGTAAAGTGCCATAACCTTTGATAAAAGAAAAAAACACCCCAGAAATTCACAAAATATGCCACTACATGCAATCTTGCACAATGTATACATTTCCAAACTTCTCTTTAATGTTATTTTGCAAAATATACTGTTCTTGGCATTATAATTGCTTACAAAATAAATTAGATAGGCCAGTGATCCTTTGCTGTATTTTACAACAAGTGATTACATAGATTTGCAAAAACTAACAATAACTGCACACCAGCAGGATAATAATTATTGATATCCAAATACAAATGAGAATATTATCTATTTGGGTCTTACCCTGATCTTTAAATATAGATTCTCCATAATACAGTGTACAAAAAAGAAAAATCAATGGAAGCAAAAGTACATTGATCTTAACATTATAAAAGCAGCATAAGTCACATTAGCATTGATTCAGCCACTGTGGTATTGCTGTGATTGATTTCACTTTTTGCCACGTTTCCATTCCGTTTTCATAAACAGGTTAAATAAACATCAACAACTAAACATGCTATTCTGTAAGGTAAAGCACATGAGCACAGGCTAAATCCTCTTTTCCTTGAGACTGTTTTCATTTTAAAAAAATTTCCACACAGATTTTGTCAAACCCATCCATTTGGGTACATCTGGTTCTGTACTATTAATAGGACGCTGTTTCTCAGGGCCACTAACATTTAGCCTAACTGAGGACTTCGCTGGCAACTCTCCAAGAGCCTAGGGGCTGCATTCAATTTGCACTTAAGCTGATGACTGTAGGCACCCTCATCTTTAATAAGGAAGTGTTTCTCTGAAAACCGTTAAGAGCACCATGCTAGAGCTTTAGAATAGGCTTCTAGAAAACAACACTAAGCAAAACAAACCAGAAGTGTAACCCTATCCTTGGTGGTTTTACTAGTACACAGCCCTGTTAATTCTCTGGGAATTGTGTGTATTAGGATTGTCTGTGCAAGTGAGGGCTTGGAGAACTTCTCAATTTCTTCAGGAATGATAAATTATTCCATGGATTGTATCCATAAGCATGTTCTGTTAAGACTGAAGCTACTTTATACAACCATCTGTATGATGCCGGACTGAAGAAAGATTTAAAGAGCCAAAATAATTTTGGCAGTACTAGCTGACCCATCTTTGTTATATAGTATGCCCAAGTAGCTCAGCTTGAGTTATGAGTCATACTTTTAAAGTAAAAGCAATGTCTTTCTAAATGTACTTTATATAGCTAACGGATTTTAAAAGCCTGATCTGTTATCTCAGTCGCTTAGAAGAAGTATGGACTGCAAAAGACAAAAAGTATGATTCACTTCTGATTAGACAGTTCAAATAGATTTTCTGGTTCTCATGCAGAATCCTTGGGCTTCAAGATCTGGACTATAAATGCTGCAGGAAATATTTGCTTGTTTTGTAAGTTGTTTACACTGGAAAGCTATTTTCATTACATGGAAATATTTATATTCTTGGATTTTACAAAAATCTTATTTGTATAAAACTTCAATTTGGCCAGAGGTTTTGTATAAATTTGACCTAGTTGTGACCCGTTTGCAAATCAGGTTCTCCAGAAATCGCTCAACTTAACTTAATTTTAAGTGTTGAGCAACTAAAGCAAACTATCCAATGACAAACTGACTTTGTATTGTACTGAATGCCAGAACCAACAAAAAGAAATAAAACCCCCCTTTCTCCCAGAGGAGCATGCATTTATTCAAAATGCAGCATTTGATTCCCCAGTTTAAGACTTACCTATCAGAATCACTGGTCTGACTCCCGAGTTATTCAGCAGGTTTTCAGGAACTATTACAGTCTCCCCTGCTGGGATGGGTTGAGGCTGTAAAATTCCAGTTAACATGGATTGAGGAACTGGGACTGACAAAAGAGGCTCTATAAAATAAAGAAAAGAGAAGCTTCCATTACTAAAAGGCTCATACTGTGATTTGGCCGTATGAACAAATAAAAAAAAATTACTGCAGATCACTAACTGTAATAAAATTCAAAAGGTCTCTGCATTTCCTGCTATATTTTTAAGTAATTTAAATTAAGAGCCTACATCCTCCTGTAGCCCCACCCCTAAAATAAAACTTTTTCTGACCACTGTATTGTTGGTGGGAATGAGAGAGGAAAACACAGGTTTGAATATGCATCTTCAAACAAAGCCAAGTACTAAGCCAAAAGGCCACCTCTAAGATGGAGGCTGCCTCTCAATACAAGGGAAGAGACTGCTGTGACTTCTGACACAGAATATATGTAGATAAGGAAAACAAATACAGGCCAAAATCTCAAAGTTGCCCTTAGTTGCTACGAGGTTAAAAATTAGGCTTTACTCATGAAAGAGCAAAAGCAGCTTTCACAAGTAAAAAGAAACAAAGTGCAAGAATTTTGTAATCTGTAATCAGGTTTCAGCGTGAGGTCTGCTTCAGAAGTTTCTCAGGCTTCATTTGGTGGTTTGTAACAGATTTTTCAAACAATGCCATCAACAGAAAAGCATCATAGGCAGTGTGAATGAATGCGTGCGTGCATATGTTTTAGCAGTGGAATTCTTTATCCAATAGGAAAAAACACCACGGAAGACTCATGGAAAACGGAGTACACAGCAGAGGTAGTGGATTTGTGGAGACAAACTCAACAAATGGGAGGAGATTGCCTTATATCATGTATCTTCAGCAGGTCTCTGAAGCTAGAAATCTACAAAAGCTGCGACTGATTTGAGCTGCTCAAGTAGGCAGGCCTGCACTACCACGTAACCCTTCTTCCCATGATGAGTATCTCTGAAAATCAGTTCCAAAACATCTCAAGCCCTCCAAAGCGGAGTTAAAAATATATTGTGCATATTGACAAATGGTTTTTTAATTCTTTGTATATTTATTCTCCCACTCTATAGAGACAGGAATAAGTAATTGTTTATTCCCCTTTACAAAGTATTCTGAATCCCACAACTGAAAAGTGCTTAAACAGTGAACAGTTTTGTTGATAGCTATGTATAAAGAGGTACCTACATGGATATTGATGAGTATTCACACATACTCGTATTTAATCCTGTTTCATATCATGATGTTACATATCTCTCTTACAGCTTTTCCATGCACAACAGACATCTGGTCTCACAAACTTCATGCTTTAAACTGAAAATGACCTACTGGACATCAGTGTCCTTTGTTAGGCCAAAATTATATAAAGCCCTTTTTCCTGTGCAGGAACTGAGTGTACTGTTTCTGTAGCATGCCACACCAGACTGAGACACAACATTCAAGGTGAAGGCTAATGGAAATCCTTCAAATATGTTCACATATCCATACACCTGCACAATTTTAGAAGAATTGAGTTACATTTGGGGGACTTAGATAGCTTTGGATCCTTAATAATATTACTCTCCTCTTCCTTTCTTCCCTCTCCCCCAATAATTTTACTTTCCCATTGTCCCATCTTAGATTATGGCAACAAGGACCAGGCAATCATGTGTGTTTTTCTGCGGCATCTGAAAAACTCTCCTTTGTGTCCTTAACTACTTCAACAAGCTTTGTTATGTTTTCTGTGCAACACTTAAGAGAAGCAGCACAGGGCTACTGGTCTGGCTGAGTACAGCTTTTTACAAATGAAATCTGTATGATTCAAGTTTTACCTGTTCTTGCCGAAGGCCGAATTGTAGGAACAGGTACTGCTAAACCAGGAGGAGGGACTGGGGACCCAGGAGACCATCCCCGGTGACGTTTCTTTGGTGGTCCAGAACTGGACATTGATGCTGAGAAGGAAAGCAAAAACGTAATTCTAAACCCCATCCTCGCAAAGGACCAGATTCCAGCCCACATTTCCATTTCACATTGGTGTTGAGCTGGTATCACACCACAGAATGTCAGAGGTTTACACCTATATTGATATGAAGCCAGACTATGATGTGAAAAATGTTGTTACTTGTGTTAAAAAGTACAGCGTTATCATTAATGGTCATGCCAAAAAACAAATGGATCTTAAAGACCAAATTGCAGAAACAGCAATGATGGGAAGAAGAACAAAATCACAAATCTCAGGCTCAACAGCCAGTGCAGCTTAAAATAAAAGAACAGAGAGGTTTTCCTTACCTTGGTCTCCAGCTGCACAGCCAGGGCTTGGAGATGTCGAGTGAGGCATTGGCCGAGAGACTGTAGAACTCAATACATTATTTCTTCCTCCATTAGTGTTTCCATTAGCAACATCAGCGGCACGCAGTGAAAGAGGAGCTGAGTATAATAAAATACAGAGCGTATGGCTTGAGACAATCTTGAAAACAAACAAACAAAATAATACAGCCCCACGCAGACACAAAAGAACAGGGCAAGATGCGTGACTGAAAGAAACATACTCCAGGGAAAGCATGAAGTGTACTTGGCAGAGAATAATTTGGGCACAGGCTGCAAAATCCTAACCTTAAATGGGGTCTCCGGATTTCAGGGTAGGGAGGATAGGTGGAAGAAAAAATCCAAAACAAACCCCACTAAAATAAAATCAAAAATTACACACAAAAAAAATTATTGGGAAGTTTGTGACACACTTTTTTAGACACTAGAAATTTTTAAAAATGCACATAATGAATTCAGTTTGTAAAGATTTCTAAGCCTCTCTGCTGCATCTATGTATTTTTCTGCCAGTCATCCCTGTGGCATACACAGTAATTCACTACAGGGCTCTAATCTAAAGCTTTAGCAAGGGAGACTGGGGAGAGAAGACAGGACAGTTTGCTGTGAAGTATACATACTCTGAGCATTACTGAGTCAAACTACGCTTAATTTTGCTGCCTCTGCCTAAGACAATCCTCCAGTCCCAGCAGGTCTGACACCCTGGCAGGACCCACTATATCCAGATCACAAAATGAAACTACAACAACAGAGGATCACAAGAAGTTATCCTCACGCTTCTGAGCTCCTTCTTATTCTTTTTCAGAGCCTAATTTTTGCAGGAGAAAAAAAAATGGCATAAACTGCATAGAGCAGACATGGAGCCCAGTGGGGACTACAGCTCCTTGCCGTATCTGCCAGCTCCACAAGGATTTCACTCCCAGGAACATATTCCAGAAGCAACAGCAGGAGATGGTGCAGCAGCTTGCTGATGTCAGCTGCAACAGAGAGAGTTTGAGATGTGGGTATTTGGCTTAAAACAATATAATGTGGAACTCTCCAGCCACAGTCATCCAAATAAATTCAGGCACAAGATTCTCAGGTTGCCAGTCAGCAAATTTGAATAACATCACTTGCCCATTGTAAGCTCCCCATTTCTACTCTGAGTCAACGATCTGGTATGGACAGATATGGCAGACATGGGCAGTTACAGAAGTGGTTGAAATGGTGGGAAGTAATTTCAGTGCATCTTTCTTACACAAGTATGGATGTGAAAAGGGTATTTTACACAAAGAACTGCTAATGATTCATTAGATACAACATAATAATATTATGTATATATAACAATATATATTGTTTAAAATAGCAGATGTAATACATCATGTATAAAACGTAATGCTCCTGTGCATCTATAGACTAAATAAATTTATGTTTTTTCTTATTCAAGCACACTTCCCTGTAGTAAGTGTGACAATTTTTTTTTCATTGCTTAAAGGACTAACCAGCTAAAGTAATAAACAATCAGACTATCACAACAGAGTACCAGTGAGGGATTTAGAGGCCACAGTTGGGGGTTCTAATTTATTAAACACACAATACAGAAATAAATAATTAAAACAGCACAGATATTAAAACTCCTTTAAATGAGACTAAATTCCATTAGATGTATCTGGAGGAACTATACCTGTTACAAATGCAGAACAACACACAGCTCTCAATTACTGAGGCAAGAATCAGTGTCATATCAAGAGGTGACTTTTACGCTCTCTTAGATATCTTAGGACGTGCAAAGATGCGCTTTTACCAGAAAGTCAAATCTGAAAGCCAAGGTGTGGCTCAGTTTGGGGACAGTAATGGCCATGGAAAATTTCTGTGCAGAGGACTGCAAGAATATAAGACTCTGGGAGAATGCTAGTGTAATGAATGTTTTCCTTTCCTTTTCCCACCAAAAAGATGACTTCCTTATTTCTTGGCTGTTAAGCTTATAATTCCCTTGGCTCTCAGCTATCCTGGAAAGCAAAGCCGTACCTGCAGCAAATGTCTTTCCTATGAGTTGTACTGACAGAGCCAGAGGTTTCACAATATTCTTGTTCCGTGATGGGTCTTGAGTTCCACTTAAGTTAACAGCAGAAGATGATTTTGCTGGACTGAATACAGAAGAATCTGAGAAAAGAAGTTGTTTAATTAAGTAATGATTAAAAATTATATATATGTATGTGCATATATAATTTGTATTATATACACATGAACAGTCATACACATTTATCTAAACTCATCTCTGTATATAATGCAAACAATTTTTTTACACTTCTAAGAAATCATCATATATCGGTATGTCTTAGGAGTTTTAACATTTAACTGGGCATTTCTATAGAATCTCATAATCTACTGATTGATCTCTTTCACAATATTTTGTATTCACATACACTCAAAACATATTTTAACCACAGAAAGGGCTATCTCATTGCTCCTCAAAATACCCCTGTGAGGTACGCAAGTAAACACGGCTATCCCATGTTACAGATGAGAAAGCTAAGGCAAAGAGCTTACGTGACTTGCCCCCAGCAAGCATAGGGAATAAGCACTGGAATAAGTTGTCTAAAAAGGTTGTGGAATCTCCATCTCCTGAGATTTTCAAGAACAAGTTATCGAACCTCTGTCAGACACAGCTGAGCTTGACTTAGGGCAGAAACTGTCTATAAGGCTACGAAAAGTGTATGTCCATTTATAAGTCTGAGTAAGAAATGACTGAATCTGAGCCCAAACTCTTTGCATGAATTAACAAACAGCAACTCCTTAGAGCACTTTACCAAGGCTGAGAAATATTAGCCCTATTTTATAGATGGATAAACTGAAGAACAAACAAATTCTAATACTTGCCCAGTATAAAACTGTAAATCAGAACTGATTCCAAAACTCTCAGCATATAGGCCCCTACTTTAACATCAGGGGTTTAATACCTGCAACTTACTTCAAGAAAAATTTGACATTTGGATGCTGATACACTGACAAACCCAAATTCTTATAACTGGGGTAAAAGAATATTAACTCAGCGTTTGTCCAGAAAGTAGTTTACAACAAGTAGGCAAAGTAGGCTAAGTTCACCTACAGATGCCCTAATAAAACAGCCAGGAAAAGAAAACAGAAGGCAAAGACCCACTTGATCTGCCAAATACATTCACCCTCAGGCCACACACCATTTGGCAAAGGAGGGCGGGGAGGAGAGTCTGCTTTGCCAGACAGAGTAATTGGGATGAGGAACGAACACAGAAGCCTCTGCTGCTGCTGCTGCACCAGAAAACCTTGTCCACCTTCACAGGAAATATGCTGAATGGCTAACAAAATAGGCCACCAAGTCAGCGGCTTTGGAGGAAAATGCTGCTCTCTCATTAAATACGAAGTAGCAAACATGTAGTGTTAAAGCTTTTCTCAAAGTAAGCTCTCCAGAAGCTTTGAGGTTTTTTGTCTTCTCTCTAGTTCTAATATATTTTCTTTAAGTTTTATCTATGAACGCAGATGTGGCTGGTATATGTTTAAACATCACAGTCGTACCTAAGCAGAACTTGTAGTACTACCAGTTATTAAAATTGTTCATCTTTCTATTGTAAAACGCTGTTGCTAGTGGCTGAAGACCCTTTTAATACCTGAATTGAAGTTTTCCCTCTTGTGTGTCTGCCTAAAACTGATTTTTTGATACTGTTCAAGGTTTCAGCCTTTTTTGCATTGCCAGTTGCCTCTCCTCTGCAACAGAACTGCATCTTCCCACGCCATTTTGAAAGGAGAACCCAACGCCTGACTGTAATGTCATGGCCACACCATACTGTCAACTTTAACTATGGTATTTCAAAATTCTCTTGTGCTCTAATTTCTGTCTTGAAATTACCATTTCAGTGCAGTACCTTGTGTGTGCCCATAACTGTCTACCTACAGATGTCTTCTAGAACTTGGAGACTGAACTGCTCACTTACAAGGGCAGGAAACAGAAATATTTACACAATTTGAAAAGGAAAAAATGGGTATAAGTTGACCATAAACTGAAAACAATTTCAGAAGCACCTTGCTAACAAGTGCTCCTGTTTCAAAATAACTGAGAATTGAACTCAAAGTACAAACAGCTATGCAGAGCCTAGGAGAGAAAAAAATCAGACCTCTGTCACAGGCGACACACGTCAGAATTCACGCCACCGAAAAAAGGTGCCCTCCCCCCTTCTCCCGGTCACAGGGGATTCATATGTATGCATGTGGCATTATCTTCACTAGAAGATAAAAGTAGAAGGAGATGAAAAGGTTTTGACAACCGTGACCTAAGAGTACAAACAGTGACACACAGAAACACCAAGCAGACTGAAAATTGCAGTGAGTGATAAGGAGAAAGCAGTATGTAAAAGGTGTATCTATTAACTTGGCAGGTACAATAGAAGACAAAGCTGTGTAAATATTGGATCACTTGTTGTTTCAAATAAATAGGTTCTCATACATCTGCACAGTTCTCATGCCAGGATCTGGAAGCCAAGGGATCATGCAATGAAATGCAGATGTTTAAACAGCACTCTGATTTCATTTTCACCAAAGCCTAAAGCATACAGCTCCCTAAACAGAGACAGGGGTGACCACCTGGGGAAAGTGTCTCTGAGCATACTGATAAGTGATTACAATTTCATAAGAGTACATATGTCCAGCTTTTGTTTGTCACTCCTTTTTAACTTACTTTGTAAGTGGAAGCAGTATTTTAACAATCTGGTTTTTCATCTCCATTTCATACTCCTCTAGAGAAATACATGTTCTGCTACATACATATCAACCAATTACAGTAACTAACAAAAAGTTTTCTCCTGTTTTTAATTTTTCACGAAATAGCACAAACAGACACAAAAACATACAACAGCATAGATGAAGCTGCAATAAAACAATGAGAAAAAAAGCTCAAAGAAAAGCACCTTGGCTATTTGCAATAAATAAATAAATGAAACTAAGATGCTACTTCTTTGTCGGCCAACATCCATTTGATTTTTGTAGTTTCTCCTTGTTTAAGTATGTCATTAACAGCTTTCTAGAACACTTATGAGATGCACGCTAGCTCACATAACACAAAACCACTGTATGTGTATGGGGAAATTGCTATTCTAAGTACAACCTTGTGTGTGAAATAAAATTGAAATAAATAAATAAATAAATAAACAAGCAAATAAATAAAAGCTGCACCCCTAACCCCAAAAGAAGATTATCTTCCTTTTCAAGACAAATAACCTAGTCTATATACTAAGTAAACACCTCCCTATAAATGCGTAATTCAGGTTTTTTGACATCCACAAAAAATTAAATGAAACAAACACAGGGAGACACAGACTCAAATAAATGACTCAAAAGATCTTTTAATACTTTCTAATTGACTATTCTTATGAGGACTAACCTAACCTTCAGTCTCACCTGGGTCTTAATCTTTCACAAAGCAAATTTTGAAAGGCATCGTCCCTGCTGTAATCTATACATGGCTTGAGGTAAATACCCAGTTGTTTACAGCATCCCTGAACCAACAATATCTGAGGTAACTTACCACCCCCAATGGTTATCTTTATAGCACTTTCAGCTCCTACCTGTCTGAGTGAACCCTGATTTGTATCCATTAGCTGATCCACCCTCTGGGGTCGTGGACGGTGACACCGAAGAATTTGGTTTAGCAGAGAGGCTAGCAGCAGATGATTGCCTGCTTCTACATTCTGCAAACGAAGCAGCTACAGTACATATTAACAAGGCCTGCCTTCCAGTAGCGAAAGTTCAGCAACACGGTGGCGAAAGGTGACAAAATGTTAAAAGCATACATACAGCACGTACAACAAACAGCGGCAAATGGCAGCATTCAATGAAAATACGGCTCTCGCAGTTTAGTCAACTTTGCTTTCTAATTAAGAAAACCTCCCTGGGGGCCACTCAGAGGGCCAGACAAATACAGACCAGATGCTGCAAAATGGCAAGAGCCCTCAGTTTGAAGCTTCCAAGAGATTTGAAGGTATTGGACATATCCCAGGAAACACTCATCGACCTCTGTGGCACAACCTTTATACAAACCGTCGAATGTTGCCCTTTAAAAGGAGAAATTGTGCTGAAACCCATATTCTTAGTATGCCTCCACAAAACCTTCAGGGACATCTCAGCACTGTGGGTGTCTGGATGAAAACTGAGTTGAGGGAGGAGAAAGTGACCTTAAAAATGACACATTAATCCATTTTTTAAACTGAGATCTAATCAGGTTTTGTTTGAAGAGAAGAGGGTGTTTAAGAGCATTTCTCTTCTTCTAATTAGACCTTTAATGTAAGTAAAGGGTGAAGGGTTACCAAACGGATGGTAGCAATATGGGGATAGAGCCTATCAAAATTGCCCATGAGGTCGATTCTTGGTTGATTTTCTAAACTTTCATGGGTGCTCAAAACACTTGCAATCAGCATAGAACCAAAAGCGACCCCAGTATCTGCCTCTTCTACACGTGCATTACCCTTGACAGCGTTTACGAGGACACACACCAACCCTAACTGCATGAGCTTCAGGGAGGGGTTTCAGAAAAAGGATTTAAAAATTAAAATAAGGTTTCCTTTTTCTGTATTTGGAACTTCAAAAAGAGACTACCAAATCAAATATTTCTGTATTTTTTGTGAAAAACACTGCTGAAAAACACATCCACTCTAAAGCAGTAGTTGATTATACTCTTAACTGAGAAAAGCAGCTGAAGCCAGCATCCCTTTGAACCACTAACTGATGCAGTAGTATAATCACTCATACAGCTCAGGGATAACCATGTCTCTCTGGTGTTATGCTGCCATTCACATGAGGCTGTGACTCTTCAGATGCATGTCAGTCCTCCTGTGGAGCTTCTCCTCTCCTTACATCACCCTCTTTGGCAACAGGCACCAGATCAAACTCTGTCTTTACCGAGTGAGACCACAGCTGAGGAAGACAAGCAGTCTGCATATATACCAACTTAGTAGACAGAAAGTAGGTAAACCATTCTCTCCTTGAGTCTTTGCATGGCTCTAGGTCCAAAAACCTACATCCTCCAATAACAGACCCCATGGCTACCTTGCCTTGGGGTCACAAATATCATCTCTTTAGCACACAACAATATTGCACAGGCTGCTCCGGTAGAGGGTAAGCCCAAGTGTAAAACACACCGTAAATGGCAAGAGTATGCAAGATTTCTCCTCTTTCCCTGACATCAGTGACCTGAGCTTTCTTAATCTTATGGCGTGCTAGCTATCCTCAGGCATTAGACAGATTGAATTGCACCTGCTGAGATGAATATCAGTGGAAAGCCAATGTTGGAGCCCTGGCTGTGAGTCATCTTGCTTCAGGCACAGAAAAGAATGAGCAGACTGAGCAACCTTATTACTTCTACCAAGATGGCTGCACATCCCAAGAAGGGTAGATTTAGGGCTCCCACTGAAAGCATAGGGAGATGGAGGAAGACCATTTATGATTGCATGGTTACTATTAGGACTTAAATAAACCTCTTTGGGAAAATCCAGATTTCACTGAAATTTTTCCTTCAAGCAGTAAAGAACTTAACCACAGAATCACAGAATCATTAAGGTTGGAAAAGACCTATAAGATCATCAAGTCCAACCATTCCACAGTTACTTTTGAATGCACACATTTTCAACAGCAACTTTCAATTTTTCATTCAATATCACACTAATACAATAAAAAACCCCTAAGTGAATGGGCACCTTAATTACCTTTCCAGCAAATAAGGGGTCCCTTTGACAGTACACCTTGGGAGCTTCTTACTAGGTAGTACTTTAAGTGCTTCTGCTTCTTTGGCTGAGTGGTTAATTTCAGGTTGATATGATTGGAAAACTCTGTGAAGTATCGAAAACCTCTTTCTCCGCAGCCTATACAATTCCCAGAAAATCCTGGAAGAATGAAGCAGAAGGTATACGCACAGATTAAATGACTTGTGCTATCTGCTAGGAATAAGGCCATTTTAACCTACCTGCACATCCAGTCCTCCAGCCAGACAGCTTCTGTAGATGCCCTGCTCAGGACACGTGTGTCAGAAAGCAGCCAAACACAGGCAGATTTTAGTCTTAGCTTTTCTGAAACTCCTCCATGTTTCTAGCTCATACCAACTTATGCCAAAATCCTACCACCGATTTTCCACTCTACACAGTGCAGAGAGGAACAACTATTTGGAGGGGGAAAGCTAAGATGCCAGGCTACGAAATTTCTATGAGGTTGCCTATTTTACTTCCACGTTTTTACATCAAAACCCAAAAGATCCAAGCTGCATGCTTCCCTCTCTCAAAACAGTGGCTAACCCATAGTAGCCACTACAACTTCATGGGGCTAAAATTAACCTCAGTATCTACTGAATTTTCTCTGAGACTCCTTATACAAGGCACTTTCCAAGTAAGCTGGTCCTTACAGCTTATTAAGGTCTTAAAAGCAATCATTTAATGTCAGGATTGTTGTGGCAAAAGTTAGGAGTGCTTCAGAATGTTTTTTAGAAACCTACAACCTTTCATGAAAGTAACATATTTAGGAATAATGGCAGAAGACTGCTTTTCTGCAGTGTTTCCAACATGGTTTCACAGAAGGGGGTGAAATTTTGACTTGGAGTCTGGAGTACAGGGGGCCAGACTGAGGATTATATGCACCCTTATTTCCAGTGCCATTCACAGCTGTGTTAATGGCAATGTTGCACATAGATGGCAGCAGTCTAACACCTCCTAGAACAAAGCACAGGGCACGTTCTGGAATGGGCCTGCCTTAAAATCCTTGTTTGAGTAAGCCCTCTTATTATCTAATGCTGAACAATTAAACTCCTCTGGCTTATCTGCCACTCCACTCATTTCTAAATCACTTTCAACCCTTAATGAAAGAATATTTTATATTCTTTCTGGAACATCAATGATGATTTATAATAGTGCTGGGCTGATCGGTACCTAATGCTTTACTTTCGCATTTTTTTCCATATACTAATCAGTAACAGAACCAATTTCTCATCATCACTAGTATCACTATTTTCCACAATGCCAAGCACCTTGGAGAATACTGGTTCCTACACTCACCTGTCAGCCAAATTCGTAGTTTTATGAAAAAGATATTCAGTTTTTTTGACAAAATGCATTTTCCATAAAACTCTTATTAATTAGACCATTGTCTTTAGCCTTACTGTGCCTCATTATCATCTTTTACCATCACGTTGCTGAGGATACCCAGAGGTAGATTTCCTCACCCTGTTTCTCCTGGGACTGAATCAGTCCTTCCCTCCTCCCTTGCAACCCACAGGAACTATTGGTGCATCTCCATCATTGTCAGAAAGAGTCATCAGGGTCTCACAGAGCTACTGAGTCAATTCTTTGCTCATAGGTACCAGTTACACAGGCCTAGAGGCATTTAAATATGTAACACCAGCAATGCCAGAGCAGAGTTGTGAGTCACTAGGCTCATTATCAAATGGTAACAGAGATGATAGATGGATACAAAGCTGGAGGGAGGGGGGAGGAAGGCTTACCAACAAAGACAAACAGTACCACATTTAATCAGACTAAACACCATCTGTCTGTCTATCAGATAGTTCTTATTGACCAGCTCTTGACACTTCCCACGCTGAGTGGTGGAGCAGCTCCTCTGAGGATGGCAGTATACACCAGAGTACCCCATGATCCCATGTCCCCAACCATACCCAGCAGGTGCACATCATACCACAGCTCCCATCTAACTCAGGCCAGTGGGATTTCTACCTTAGGTCCAAAGGTTTACAGTGTGTAGTAGCATATTAAATGGATTTAAGGGAGAAATAACATTAAAGCTCCTAAGTACAAAAAGGAGATGTTTTCAATAGTTACGCAAAATATTGCTAGTCTGGTCCAGAAGTTAAACAGTGTGGTTAAATCAGGGTAATTACGCTTTATTGTAATTTCTTCCCTGTTGAAAGGTCTTTCGGAATATATTCTAGGCAGCACAATGACTGGAGGAAGAAATGAGAGAGTAAATTCAAAACAGGCTAAAGGAGCCAAAATATATTAAATCACTTTTACTAGCCTGTTAAAATGTGTACCAGTTGTGAGCCAGGCAGGAAATCTAGGTGCACATATGCCTGTCTTCAATCACCAAGAAGCATTCTTGCATTAAAATTTTAAAGCTCATAAAGTAACCAATTATGACGTAAATGGTTTTTTTTTTCCCCTATGTACTAGATTTTGAGAGGCAAACTGCCCTCAGAGCTCCTATTGAGAACAATTTCCTGGTGGAGCCAAGGGCAGAATTTGTCCCTTAATCCACAGAAAAATAGATAGCTCATCTTCTACAGTTGCATAAGCATATTTCTTCTTAAATGAAAATGCTGTAAGCATCAGCAGAGATAAAGAATATGTGGATAGTTCACATTTAGAATGCCAGGGCTGCAATTGACTTCTGCCCACACAGAAATCACCGAGCTTTGATTGTGGTTAATTATGGAATCAGGGACTTGTTTTAAAATGGACTTTTAAAGCAGGTTCAGCTACAGATTTAATTTAATAAAAACAAGCCTGTCCTCAACATATTTCTAATAGAAGGTCATTAGCTGAAATGACTTTAGATAATTTTGAACTGACCTTTTTCTCTGAATTATTATGGCACAAAGAAAAAAAAAATCTCTTACCTAAAAGTGCATTTTTTCCATGATCATCTGGCAAAAACCGCTTGTCAACAGCGCAGACTAGAATGTGCTCAGGAAGGTTGGGAGATTTGGCTCCTACTAACAGGAAGCCTGCTGGGATATCAATTTGCTCCATGCACAGAGATACTAACCGTAAATCCTTGCCTGCTTGACAAAAACCTACAAAACAAACCAAAACAAATGATAAATCTTCAAAAGATTTAGTTTAATTTTCTTGTTTTTATCAGTTCCAAAAGCAAATGGGGCTTCACAACTTGATGCTGTAACTGGGGGTTTTAATATATCTTTTTCAAGGGAAACAGAGGAAATGGAGATAGCATCTCAGCAGACCCCACTAGCTCAGGGTTTCAGAGACAATAGATAAACATTATTTTAAAGAGATCCTGAACACATTCAGGCAGAGAAGAGAAGAAAGTCTCTAAAGACTAGACATCAAATGGCTCAGAAACTCCATTTTTCAAAAACATTCAAAATAAGGAGGAGATTTTGTGATTTTGGAACAGAAAACAGTTCTTAAAACATCTCAAAGAATATTTTTTTTTGCCAAAATTTAGTTTACAGTCTTTTCAAGAGAACCAATTTTGTCTTTGTTGTTTGTAACAGGCTGACATTGGTACATAAACATCATGACGTAATACAAAGGAATGATAAAAATTGATGACTGAAGTTTAGTACTGACTACTAAAGGAAAAATATTTAAAAATCTGATTTTTAACTTGTCTATACATTTTAGGAATTCCGGCAAACAAAAGATTAATTCACTGGTTTTAGAGATGTACAGCACGTTTTCTGTAAGTCTCCAATTGGGCCTCTTGAAGTCTCAATGGACTGCATGACTTCAAGCCTCCAGTTATTACGCTTTTTCCCACCCAAATACACATATGCACACAAAATAAGAACAAAGCGTTGGTTCTTGTGCTACTGATCAATGTAGGGCTAAAGCCAGCGGCAGAAATGGGCAAAACCGGGGACTGGAGTGAGCTTCTGCTGTTCCACGTCCTGCAGCGAGCAGGTAGCAGGCTGGGACACACAGAAAAGCACAACAGGGCAGCCCAGAGTTGTGGCCGGGCACCACAACGGGGCCCTTGCGAGCTCAGGACACAGGGTGAGCTTGGCAGCCAGCCACCAAGCAGCCACAGTGGGGATTTTCAAAAGGCTGGATGGGACAGCTTAGGGCACTTCGAATCATAAAGCAATTACAAGACCTCTGGAGGTCCATCTGGTCCAATCTTTTGCTCATACCAAAACCAACTTCGAAGTTAAATTCTTTTGACTAAGTAAATTAACAACATTCAAAGACTCTTCCACTAGCTTCAGCACTGGACTTACAGGGGTCACAATCACCCGTTACTTTTTAGTACAGCTCCATCGTATTATTTTTCTTGAGCAACATCTGCTTTCAAGCAAGGAAATGACAGGTGTGAGAGAAAGCAACAGTCGTGTGGCTTCTTCCACAGGAAAAGACACGATCACACCAGGCGTTCTGATTTCCCTTAGGCAGAAGTCAATGAAAGTACTACCAACTTTTACGAAGAACCAGACTATTATGTTGTGTTCCCCTCCAATTCTCACTTCTCCAGCTGCAAGATCAGAGCTACAGTCTGGCCTCACACCTCTCCCAGCAGCAGCTGGTGGAAACCCCCCCTCCCCTTTCAGGATGTCCAAAGACATCACACATTTATCCACTGACCATCTCTCTTTCACTACAGCCATAGAAATATCACAACATAGACAACACATGCATCTGCATGAATCAATATTTCAAAAGAAAGAAAATAAAAATCATAATGTGTCATGTTTTAATATTATTGTTAAAAACAAAAATATCAAACTAAACTTGAAATTATTGTCATATCTAGTAAGACTTCAGCTATTAACATATATTACTTACACTTAACTTAAAATATTATTGAAATAGTCCACAGTTGTTACAGAAATTGTAAGGAAAAGTCAAATCACTGGAGAAAAACACTGACTAAGCATCTGGAAACACAATGTGATCACAGCTTAACCAACAGCTACCTCAGCCAGTAATATCTGTGTCTGCGCTTTTACCTACTGTGCTAAACCCCATAGTTTAAAACTTCAGCAAAATAGTGAAAGCTAATGTTATTTTTTGGTTTTGTCTCAGAACCGTACCAGGCAAAGAGCATGCGCAAAGTGGAATGCAGGGAGTCAGCTAGCATGACCTTCCTGGCAAGCAGTAGCTTGCTGAAAACAGAGTCCAACACAGGTTCAGTCTTGTGCCTACACCCACAATCTGCTGAACCAGTTCTTGGCTGAATAGTTTCTTCAGTTCATCTGAATGAGATCATCATTCAATGATGAATGAATGAGTTCATCATTCAATCATCTCAGTTCCAGCAGCAGCTCACTCGAGCTGAAAGCTAGCTTGGCTTCACCCCTCACACACGCCTTCTTCCAGCCAGTGAATTAAAACGAAGTCTCTAAAGTTTTTATTTACAAATCAGCAGATTTTAGTGATAACTCACCAATAAGAAGGAACCTATGTGTTAGGGGAAAAGCATTAAAACTGCACATTTAAAGCAAAATTTATTCTTTTCTGATTAGATGCAATTTGATTTTAGTATGTTAAGCTCTTTTTAAGGTGTATTCCTTAGAAACATATTGATCCTAATCAAATGGAACGCTAGGTACCAGGCTAAGTATTATCTAGACTTTCAATGTAATTTAGAAAGAAACAGTTGCAGATAAACATTGGAACAAAACTCCCCTTACATTCAGAATAGAATTTGCTTATTCAAATGTTTATGCCATTTGGGTACTATGTCCATAATTTTCAAAACTGGCCTTAAATATTTAGGCATTCAGTGAAATCTGAGTAGCTGACATGCTTAAAAAATACCACTCTACATCTAGATTAAAAATAGAAAAATTACCCACTGCTGACAATGTGGGCAAACAGGAAATCTGTAGATAAGGATTATGAAACAGCAAGTGCGGGAAGATTTTAAGACAGATTTAAACCTGTGCTTTTACGCAAGTACTCTTTAGCCTTGTCTCTACCTAAAGATTTTCAGGAAATGCCCAGAAAAACAAACAGTGACTAAAAAGAGGCTTTTGAATTCATTGTTAGTAATAGCAATACTAGGACACCAAAGAAAGCAGGATTTTTGTTGTCAATGTTGTTAACAGTTATGCTTCAATATAGACTTGCTTTCAGAAAGAGCACACGACACTGAGAGGGCTGAAGATCATATGAGAAACTTAGAGCCTCTTTGGATGCTTGAGGGTTTCAATGTCCCAGTAAGACGATGCAATATCCCAGCACTCCACAACATCTGAGACAGAAGCAAAGACTCTGCTATCATGCAGGCTAGGAGCAAAACAACTTCAGCTACACTTTGCGCAGCTGCACATCACCACTCTGCATGACTTCCCAGGGGAGAAGGTGCAGGAAAACCCTAAGGAAACCCACCACAACATCACAACACCTTCAGTTTATAAGCATTACTTGGTAACACCTTAGCAGTACCCATTGAAACAACCTCATGCATCTCAGTCTGCTATCACAGGCAACAGCAGCCTCTTACCTGACAGACTGTTAATCTGAATATATTTAATATTTCCCACCACTTAGGATATGTAGGACTGTACTGTAGAACTGCTGCGTCATGCCTAATCTGCAAACAACACCTAAGATTTACCCCCTGTATTGTTTCTTACTCCACCCAAAATGGTCTCAGATCCCTTCCAAGTTCCCCTTCTTCCTCCTTTCACAATCTCCTCCGGCATCCTCCTCTGCTTTGGCTGGCGACATCCCTGGATCAGAGGTATGTATGTGTAGACTGGCTGGCCAGCACATGCCTCTGTAATGTTCAGGCTGTGTAAGAGGAGAGCTATAATTACTTTTCTGCCCCAGGGGACATTAGTTTGGGGACACCGATGTCATCCAACCAGCTCCTGAACTTCACAAATCTTGCTGAAATTCAGTACATTTAGGATCTCTATCTGTCTGCCAGAAGCAGCAGAAAGCAGCTATCAGCTTCCCAACAGATGGGCAGCAGAGCTCACAGGCAACTGCCGAAACCTTCTTTTCTGAGGGAGCAAGACAAGTAACAGGGCTGACGCTAAAAAGTTTCCTCTGGCTCCCCTTCTGCAACGGGGAAAGGGATCCCAGTGGGCGCACAGCAAGAGGGGGCAGCAACGACAGACCCTCCGGACGCTCTTCTCTTGTTTATTCCACAGCTGCAACAAGAGAGCCAGGGAGGGCTGCGGGGCTTGGCCAGGTACAGCTGGGGCTCACTTCGAACAGGAGATATGGAGAGAATGCAAATCTGCTTCTGTGCAGTAAAAGTCTTGAATTTTCCTTCAAAGACAGGCAGATGGTATGCAAGAGCCCTTCATTATCCCATGTTCCCTTGGCTTTTGGGGCTGCAAATCACTCTCCGAGTTTTAAGTTCTTGCTGCTTTTTTAAAGTCAGTGAGAAAATTCCACGAGAAACATTAATTTGGAAGCAAGTAACTGACTGTAGGGAGAAGAAGGAGGGATTAACCCCTTTCTCTGCTATATTTACATATATAAAATTGTATTTTTCTAACTAGCAAGCAACACAGAGACCCCAACCCTTTTTTTTCTGTTTTGCATTATTTTGCATTGATATTTAATTATCTGTGAGAGATAACCGCTTCCACATTGAGAAAGACAAAACATGATGTCTCTGTACGAGCAGAACTTGTGCTGCCCATGTTGAAGATTTAGAACATGCAAAATCCACTTACATTTCATAGCTATTAATTTATAATTGAGTTTGCACCTAAATTTCTATGTCAAGCAGCGCTAACACATACAACTCAAGAAAAAAGAATGGCACTTCAGCGTCACATTTACCTATGTACCTTTTACAGACATCTAAGTATGAAGAAGAGAAAACCCATGAGCCACTAAAACAAACCAGCTTCTCTTAATGAAATTGTTTATCAATGTGTAATTATAAAAAGTAAAACCACACAGCTGAGCTGTTCCATTAAAAAAATCATCTTCCCACAGGATCTCAGCTTTGTTTTAAAAAAAGAACAGGCATTTATATTCTGATTAGAGATTTGCAAATACCAAGAGCAGTCACAAAAAAGAATAATGAATAGCTTTTACAGACATTATCTGCATTTCTTTGAAAGAAAATTCATTAGTTTTTGCTTCTGAGAAGCACATTTACATTCTCCAACATAATTTCATTTAAATTAATCGAGTCCCATCTTCCTGAAAATGAAAATGTATCCCCACAACTATCAACACCTAGAAGTGCTGGAATCTTCTTAAAAATGAAATTTGTATATATTTTCCCTTTCCCCACCAGTAACAAGAAGTAGTTTCAATGTGGGGTGCAAGCCCCTTGTTGTACTGCAATAAATGGGGTATTTGCATAAGGAATTAGCTTCCAAGAATTACATATGAATTACTGGTCACTGTCACTTGCTATTGTAACATCAGGGTAACTGATCAGGTGTTAAGTACCTGCTTACCTAATTGCTTCTGAAACTACCTTGGTCCTTCTTTAAGCATCAGGTAAATTGAGGATTTACTAACAAAAGAAAGGTGCTACTATTGTGTTTCCCACAGCTTGCATAAAATGCTATTCCACAAATTAGAAATAGCCTCTTTTAAAGCTACAGCAAACAAGTGGTTCAGAACAGCTTCTTGTATTATTTTGTTGCATATTTGAGGTACTCGTATGAAAACGAAGACCTTATTTTCACGGAATGGGTAAGTTAGTTACAGAAGTTTGTGCTGAGCAGAAAAAAAAGCCCCTGAAAGTAAGTGAATCCCCCAAATACCATTACTCTTCTTAATTAATTACAAAGTCTTTACTTTTTATGACTAATAGTTAAGGATCAATGGCAAATGCATTTGCTCTTTCCAGTGGGCTAATAGGAGAGTTAAGGGATCTAATATTATGGCTAGCTAAGAAGGAACATCCAACAAACTGTCACTAGTGAGGCATTTATTTTTTAACTGATTAAGAAAGGCATTAAGATCTACTTTCTGCACCCATGTGAGGGACAACTCAGCCATCTGAATAAAAGAAGTCACCACAGAAAATAATATGATGGTTATGGCATATATCCTGAGATCAGAAAAAGCAAACGGCACAAATACCTTAAAAGGGAAAAAGGTTTCACCCCATCTGTGCTAAAAGGTGGGAGATGGGTTTTACAGCAAGCAGAGCTATGACCTGCAGGTTCTAGTACCAATATTTTGCTCTTCGATAAGCAATTAAATACATGCTTAGTTTAAAGCATCTAAACACTTACAGTGACTTCAATTAGTCTATCAGTATTATTTAACATTTTCCTAATGTTATTTATCTTTGTAATTGAATAACTAAGATAAGGGATGTAAAAAATGGACACAATCCTGTCTTACATCTCTGGAAGGGCATATTCATGAGATGAAAGATGAGCTATCAGATTAATAACTTGCTGAGATACGGTCTGCAGCGTGAATGTTTGAGTACCTGAGTGTTTTAAATATTTACGTGAAACTGTCCTAACAGATCATTAGCAGTATTTAAAAAAATGTATTTTCCTTTCCCTTTCCAGATACAAAACCACTGCTCTCTTAAATTAGCTCCTTGAGAACAATACTGAAGAGTGAGACAGATTTTGTAAATTCAGAATGGTAAACTTGACAAAGACTAATGAACAATCCTAAAATTCTGCAGATGTAACATAGGAAACTTTCTTCTAGGATGCTCTGATCAGAAAAGACTTCTAGATAAAAATCAAAACACAGAACTGCCCCTGGAAGGTCATCTTTTTCCAGGACATACTAAAAAGCATAATATTACATATATCTATATATATGACCATATAATTACATGTATTATGTAACTATAGGGTAACTAGGCATAACCTTGTGACATGCAATATGCAGTCACAGCATAGAGGTCTGCATTGCAGCGAGCACTTGACAGCTGAGCACCTCCTTGCAGTGCCACATCAAGCAGGGCAGCCTTATGAAGCAATCCTGAGCAGAGGCAGCAAAGGCGCTGGTGAACATGGAACAGTTTGCACGTGGATGAAAGGACACCTCTCAAGCAAAGACAAAGACCTTTATCTGGAAAGTCACAACTAACATTTTTGTCTGGGCATGCAAATGCAACCAGGGATCACCAGAACGTGTGAGTGAGACTGAGAAAGATCTCTTGATGTCATATAAAAACTCTTTCACAATCGAATGAATGGTGGCCTTGGAGCCAGATAAGGTTTTGAGCCCTACTCCCGCTACTGGCAGGCTGGTCCAGAATCGTGTCACCAATAGTTAGAGAATCCTAAACCTTTAATTTGAATGCATTCACAACCATTTTATGCATCCATTACACTTCTGCAGGGCCCTGTTGGCATGATGGGCTCTTTTCCCTCCTTAGTGTTTTATCCTTGGTATATTTAGAAGGTATAAGCATACGCCATTTCAGCTTTTGTCCTGGTAGGCAAAGAGCCTCGTTAGATAGAACTCCTTCCTCTTACCATCCTGTTGGCTCTCCTCTGCATCCTGCCGAGTTTATTTTACATTTCTTTAACAGAAGTGATGAGAACTTCTGCTCTCCACAGGAGATTTTGCAGCCTTTACTGATACTTGTCCTCAGTTGAGAATACCTTTCTAGGAACACACCTTTATGCTTTCTGCTTCTCTGCTCCTTCCAATTTACAAGCCTCCAAAGGATAGCAAACACATTTCTGTGTGAATAACAAATTCTCCCAAGAATATTCCCCAGCTTCCCATAGCCTCCAGCCTTTCTATTCATTGTATTACAGGGAACTGGAGGTACATTGTTACGGAGAGTAAACATGCTTATATAAACTGCATTCAGAAGGGGTAAAGGCAAAAACATCAACATTTGCCACCAATTACCCCCCAAAAATGTCAAAGGATTACCAATCACTAGTGCTTACTTCTATCACTGCACATAACCATACACTATAATAAGGTATAAAACCATTCTACATATGAAAAGTTTTTATGATCTCTGCCCAAGGCAGCCCATAATTCAGGGAGATACTGAAAAAAATGTCAAGAACAGGTTTTGGACCTGGTGGGAATGGTTGTTTGTTTCCAAGGGTTTGAGGGGGGCAGGAGGTGTTTCTAAGAGAAGCATATCTAATAAATATGAATAGATCTTCCTTCTTTAAGGAAGTGAAATCTTCAGAATAGCACAATTATGAGATAAGATGAACCAATTACATCAAGTTTACTTGGTCCAACAGGCATATTCATAATGATCTGACCCTTTCTTTAACACATTTAAAAACAAACAAAAAATTACTGTCAACAACTTTGCTTATCTAGAACAACAAGCAGGACAGCTCAGGGTAAACTAGCAATGGCCAGCAGGCAGGTGGCAAAGACAAAACAGGCAAGTTTCCACTACCATCTCTCTTATCCCCTTGGCAGCAGAAGAAACACCAGGTCTCTTCTCCATTTTCTCTCTCCAAACTTTTCCTTCTGCCCATGGAAGCAACTAAATCCAGCTTTGCCAATGTTTCTGAGAATAATTTAGGGATAGATTGAGAACCAGCCATACTGATGCTGACTTATGCAACTTCTCTGAGGACAGTAAACCAATGATGACCAACGAAAATAAGGGGCTTTCAGAAACTAATAAAGTGCCACAGCAAGTTTTAGATGCTGCTTTCAAATAATACATCACATTTTATGTCCTGAAACAAGTCCTCTTATTCCGTATTTTCTCATATTTAAGGCTTTGACTATAAACTGTATTTCCAGACTTCCTAGCTCAAGAGTTTCTAACTGTAGAGACTATTATACTGAGAATTAGCTGTAAAGATCACACACGTAAAAGAACGGACACCAACCATCAGTAGTGCAAGACCCTTCTGGGGCAGGTTTTTGTGAATACGGGATTGGTGGACTACTTGAATCTGACATGTCTTCATCCTCATCTTCATCTTCCATTTCATTAACAGCTTGGTTGGTAGAAAAGTCCAGGTTTCCATTTTGTGCATAGCGATGTACTAACTCTTTGTCCAACTCTTCTACCTTTGGCTTCACATCTGAGCAAGAATATAAAATAAAACAAACTTTTCATCAGTACTTGCATTTAGCTCCTTCTAAAATAACCAGCATGACATTCATTCTCCTTAATGAGGCCCGAGATTCAGATTTTGTGTCACACAATGAACTGCTGTGTGGCTTTTTGGGGTTTTTTAATGAAATATATCACACCCTTTTCTCACACAGAAAAACAACAATTGAAATGTGCCATACTTTCATGGTTACCTTCCGGCAAGAAAGGAGGCTGGTCAGGATCCAGGTATAGCTGTGAGAAGATTGGCCGTGGGACAACGCTGCTACATCTCAGAGAAGCTTCTATAGAGTTATGAAGAGCTTCTTCAAAACGGGCAGATTTTAGTTGCCCTGCATATGAATTCCCCATGATCTAAAAACACAAAGAAAACATCTGATAAGGGGGTGGGAAAATGCATATGCAGACCATTTACAGATGAAGAGTGAGGTCTTATTGACATCCACCGCGACAGTGATATCAAGTCAGCAAGAAAGTATGCTATGAAAGTAACACCTCTAACTAGTAGTACATCTTCACATTTGTCTCTATCTCGTTGACTGTGTCCCCTTGTTTCAGTAACAGGTTTTAGCACATTTCTAAAACACTTCTTTGTGTCTTCTGCGTACATGGCCCCTCAACAGCCTCAAGAACCTGCCTGGTGTAGAATTTAATGAAAGGTAAATAAAATCATTATTACTGTATTTTTTAGGATTTTCAGAGTAGACTACAGAAGGGTACGTAACACAGAAAATTAAAAACATCAAGTTTGGCTTCATCACTAGTTGTCTAACTGTGTTAACACAATTTTACTTGTCAGTATGCCATCATTTGCAGAGAAATAATACATATAGACATCCAATAACTTGAATTTTTCCTCTTGCTAATATTAACTGAAATTATGCAAAGGCCAGTTATCTGTCTTTTCAGGGTCTTCACCTTTTATCTTCAATGTATCACTATGATTTACATGTAGTCTGATCCATACAATTTAAATTGTGTAATCACACTCTTACAACAGAAGATGTATGTAAAAAAACAGAGACATAAATAGCATCCAAACCATACACAGCAAATGCTGTGAAATGTTTTTATTTTAAACTATGCTTTACACCAGTATAGTGATAACAATCATTTAAATATCTGCTTTGACATTAACATTTATGTTTATAAAAATGATGACTTTATGAACTTCATGAAATATTCAAGCACAGACAGACCATCACTTCTCTTTGGGTGACATTATATAGTCCACAGCGTGTTATACTTGTGCCCCCCGCATTAGGATACAGACTCTCAAATGTAAACATTTAGTAGCAGGATGGCCATGGAAGTTTTACAATGAGCTGAGGGAGACTCACTGAAACATGCAATTTTCCACTTTGCTGGATCATTATACCATATGACATTTGCTCCAAAGAAACAGCAGTCTAACATTTTCCAATATTCTGAATACAAGACTGCATTTTCGGAGAATTTTGTTTCAACAGAGATAACTTTTCCCCAGTTAAATCAATAGATAGAAAAGTACAAAACCTTATAACGTTATCTTTGTACTTCCCTTCACTAGATGTCATCTAGCCCTATGACCAGGAAGAGACCTTGGCCAAGAAGATAAGCTGGCATTTAGAAAACCTACAATTCCACTCCTGCTTTATCACTGGGTTGCTCAAGGTCCTCAGGGCCACCTGTAAAAGAGCAATAGTGATGACAACCACTTACAGCAGCATTTGAGATCTGCTGGTATAGACAAATATCTAAGAGTTAATATTACTATACTACTGGAATACATAGGCATGAAGCTTATCTAATTACTCACCTCCAACCTGGGAGAGAAGCTCAGTTCCCTGTTCAGTTAGAGACTTCATACAACTTTGGGCAAAGAATTCCACATCTCTGACTTAGACCCGCTTTTAATAAATTTTGGGGCAACAGCATTTCCCTACCCCAACCGGAGACAATATAGAGATAAACACAATTTCTTAATGTGACACATTCCGGTATTTCAGCAATAAAATATTTAAGACAAGTAGATTTTCTTTTTCATTCTGTAAGTTTTCATTAAATTTGGAATGGCAGGGAGAGTGTACAAACACACAACTACAAAGTGAGTTAGGGGAAAAGTTAAGCTGAAGCATGATTAAGGTTGGAGTACAATAAATCCTGTCAGGTGCCTTTGAACAAGGAACTGATAAAAAACAGCTAAGTGACCAAAATCCTCGTTTTACTGAAATCAGTGATGATATTTTCATAAGTGTCAGTAAAATCACGACAAACTATTGTAACATTAAATTGCATACCATAAAATTTCACTTCTGTGCTGTGGAATTTTATGTCAGGTACAAAGTGCTTAAGGTAGGATTTCAGGAATGTATTCAAATGAAAAGACTTTAGTGAAAATACCATAATAAAAATGAATCAATCTTTAAGAATCAGAAAATTTGAAATTCCCACAGCACATCATCTGCCTGAAGGCTGCTCATCCTCCACGTTTTCTACAACCTGTATGTTGTATACAATCTATGCCAACTATTTTCATTCTGAGGGGAAACTATTAATAAAATACAGTATGCACACAGCAAAAATGCTGGCGAACCAAGCCTATTTAATTTGCCTCCCTGGAATCTATACAAAGAGTCTTGCTTGTGGATGGCAATTGCTGTGGATTTACTTGAGAAGGTTGGTTAATATTACCAGAGGACATTTCTAGCTTGCCAAGAGAAAACAAAATTGAAATTGGAAATGCGAAGCAAAGGAAAGCTTAGGAACTGCAACTTGTGTGAGTACTGGTCTCTGCAGCATGGAAGCGGAGCAGGAGGAAGGCTTGTTGGGGATGCATGTGTGCAAGACGGGGCTGGCAGAGGTACCAGAGGGCAGAGTGGCTGGGGGTCCTGCTGGGCTCTGATGGGGGAAGCTGGGAGCCCCGGCGACCAGTGCCAGGGAGCCAGCACTGGGCAGCTGATTTCCTAACACCGCCTGAGGCCATTAGGACATCTGGGCCTCATTTGGAGTTCAAGGGAGCTGGGGGGGAGAGCAAGGGCGGGAGGAGCAGGAGACTCTCCCTCCGTGGGGGAGAGGAGCTGGCGAGACCCTCTGACAGCAAGCTGCTGGTCGGTTTGGGTTGTGCCCTCCTGATCCAGCCTGCCCAAAAGCCAAGAGGCACCAATTCAAGGTATTAATGCCTTAGTCTTTCGGCTTTTATTCTACCCCTAAACACCTGGTGCAATTAGGAAGCGCTTCGTTTTCCTCCTCTCAGTGTAAATGGGAGGAAGCTCACAGCGAGCGCACCACTGCAGCGGCCGAGGAGGCAGCAGGAGCATAATGTGCTTTAAACGCGCCCGTGTGTGCAGAGCGGGGTTGAGGAGGCAGCAAAGAGTCTGCAGGAAAACTAAATTGGTGGATTTTGAAGGGAAGGAAAAAAGAGGAAAAAAACATTTCTGTTATTAAGACATGTACCTGCCATATCTGCATTTAAATGTGACCAAACCCAATGAATTAATGTAACTAAATTAACGCTCATTGTTAAAAAAAGTTATCCAAACAATATGTCTATGCTACATTCCTATGTGAGGCCATTTGGTACAAAGAAAACAAAAAAAACCCAACCCTGTTGCTTTCTAGAGTGAAATGAAGACAAGTTTTCCCTAAAATTCTGCACATCTGATGTAGCATCAGTGAGCTTGGGGGGATGTGGGAAAGATGGTCCCAGGTCGAATGCAGTTGAGAATATCTGACACAGTGTCTGAGAGAAAAGGGAGCTGGACTTGACTGAGGAGATCCTCCCCAATCTCACACGCCTGTTTTTTCTCCTGTCAACACTGATACATCAGTGCTCACCCTCACACTCACTGTCCTGTATCCAGCCATACTGCACCAAACTATGCCCGAGCCTACTTTGGTGCACTGAGAGGTTTCTAATGGGCAGGAGGTTTGATTTGGGGGTAAATAATTCTTTCCATATCTACATGTGCTCTAATTGCAGCTAGCTCAGCACAGAGCTGGTTAGATTCCCAGCGATGAGCAATTTGCACATCTGTAAGACAGTATTCCAGCCCTCACATTTCCTTTTACCTGCACCGCTGGATACCAGTGTAATTCATAAGTTGCCTACTTCTCTTAGCCACCTTTTGTGCTCTGTTTTGGATTGGACCCTGCAGAATGTTAATATGTGCATTATGCAGAGTGTATATGTATAGTAAGATTTGCTGCTGTACGTTCTCCTCCCCCCACCCCACCCCCCCGCCAAGGAGGAAGGTTCAGTTTGACAACAGGCACTCTCCAGGCTTCCCCTCTTTACCTCACCAACTTTGCCACTCTACTCAGACAGACAATTTTTATTTCATGTCCTTAAAACTTACTATAGAGAGACTAGAAGACACAAGTAAAATTGAAAAATTTAAAAATGAAGTCTGCAACAAAACATGAAATAAGAGGAGAATTTCCTAACATTCATATCACCTGCACCTCCAGGCTCTGTCACTCTCAGGGTACTTGTCTGCAAAGGTCCAGATATTAAGGCATCATGATTACTACCCAACACATCTCCACGGCTGCTATGCTTCTTCAAAGCAGATTTCCTAAGCCTATTTCAAGTCTTCTTTGCAGAAGACTGAACTGGACTGGAGGATTAACTGTGAGATTTGCTGGAGTTTGAGAGCTGCCTTAACAACAGAGCTGGAAGGCAGCCCTCACATCTCAATCTGGGTCCTTACAAAGAGACATGAACAAGACAATCACTAAATTCCACTAACCTGACTGAAAGTGAAGAAGTATTAATGCTATAGTTTTTAATAAAAAGGTAAATACGGGCATTCGTTATGGAAAACAAAACTACAATTGACAGGAGCTTCCATCGAGGCAGACAGAAATGGAAGTAATATAAAGCAAAATTTCAAAGATGATTGATTTTAGCACCGCATCGCTTAACTGTGTGGTGAAGGACCCAGGGAAATTCTGATGACTCTTTCAACCCCAGAAGCTGAACTTACAAGAAAGTTTTCTCAGTTCAAGCAAATAATCTTGTCCTATGCTATCATCCAGGTTTCAAAAGATCTGTGCAGAAACATGACACTGGATGTTCAAGAAGAACCAGAGCCCAACTTCTTTACCGCTCCAGCAGACTTGCAATCTGTAAGTACAGTAAACACTACCCACTTTTAGTTAGAAAAATAGGTGACCATGGTCCTTCACACACCAAAAAAAAGAAAAGTAACCCCTGGAAAGTGGACTGTTACCCAATAGCTCTTTGGAGTAGCACTGCACACCGAGTTGAAGGCTCTGCTAGTAAAAATATAATCAGATCATTCAGTAGACCAGATACCACATATTTGGCCTCCAGGTGGGTCATGACCCCAGAGACTTTAAAGGAGAGGAACTGAACTGGAGGATGAGGGAGGGGGTGAGCGTGGTTGTTATGGCTTAAAGCAATTTCACAATTACCTGATAGCGAATGATGAATCTGATGCAAACACCCTCCATTAAGTCGGCTCTATCAAGTCCTTACTTTGTGTTTAACCTAATGATGTAATTCTGTTCTCCAAAACACATAATCTGGCTTCTGATCTGGCCTAACCCCACAGGAAAGTTTCTCTTCAAAGGAAAAGAAAGCAAGTTCCTTCACAAAGGCACTGCCAGGCCCAGCACAGCTTATGTATCTCAGAGGGTTATCTTAGTCAAAGAGAGACCAGGCGGCATCTATTTATGCTGTAGAATTGTTTGGGAACTGGTTGTTCCAGATACAGCTAGCATTTTCTATTATTTACATCACTCTTATTGATGTTCTGGCAGTAGTATTTTTTCCCATTAGAGCATCATTAGGATGTAATATGAACATGCATATAGCAGAAAGGATGACAGTTAATAACAACAATAACAAATATATACGCTAATTAAAAGTGTGGACTTCGAAGTCAGAAGTATATACCCAGCATTAACTGTAGTATTCAGTGGGGAAAGACCTATGTGTGAGTCAATACAAGAGTGCAAGGCAGAGTAGTCTCATTAACATACCCCGTATCTCATAACCTTTGTAAGATCCTTTTTTTCCCCCCACAGTTCTGTCAAGATCCTGAGATTCTCACCCTGCTTTTGTCTTGGTTAGGGATATTCAAACTCAACTGTAAAAGAGTCTACAATCTTATGCAGCAAGTGATAAACAAATAATTTGTTCACAAAGTCTTTCAAGAAAATGAACTATTAGTTCGTATTGACTCTGTTTACAGCAGAATTTCCTTTCATTTTTACTTTTGAAGAAAATATTGACGGCTTCCAATACTGTTTAGAATCTAGTCTTTCAGTCGGATGTTGCCACTACTGTGTCAGAGGAATGGGAAAGATCAAGAACACCTGTTTTTTCTTGACAAGATTCTTCCTCTTATTGCTCAATTAATAGTATCTGTACTTGGAGTAGTACAGGAGTGGGATTTGGACAATTCCTTGGACAGAAAAAGACAAATGGATACACACCAGAGCTACATGCAGGATGGTGGAACAGGGCAGATCTTTCCCCACAACATGAAACAGAAAGCAAATCACAAGTGGTGCTAATATGGAGGCTGCTATCCCCTTACTGCTTCATCCCTTCCACCCCAAGACTATCCCCATAGTCTTCAGGCACAGTTCACAAAACAGTAAACATACTAAAAGTAAAATTCACACCTGAATTCAGGATGGTGGTAGTAAGTTCAGCGTATATGCATGAAGCTGTCAACTTCAAATCACCCCCAAATACTTCAAAAATTAAGTCTGAATTGCATTTTAAAAAATGCAGTGATCTGGGAGTTTTCAGCTTCACAGTATAAACCAGCAGTGATATAACACTGAGGCTGAAAAAGAAAAACCACGAAGAAATAGAAACTGAAACTCAATCTCATCTCTTTTACTTAAAATCTGAAACGTCTCTTCAGTTCTTTTTAATAGTATTATTTACTGAGCTGTATACATAAAGAAGAGTTTACAACTGCAAACATAGAATATATTGCAAGGTGCAATGTTACAGAATTCAATGCAAATTAAGCTCAAGTCAAGATTTACAAAATTGTAGTTCAGTAATTTTAAGTTACAAGTTCAGCACTTGTGTTTATTGCCTAACGTCTCGCATTTTTCTTCATCTTTCAAATGTTCTGATAAAACTCTCCCAGAATCTTTAGATGTAATCTTTCATAAGTCTGAAGTTTTACAATAATGTTTCAGAGTTAAGTCTGTGTAGTTAGAATCGACTACATAAACCTGCCAACAATCAGTTCTTCTTATCCCCAAACTGGACCTGGAAGTAATTTCACAAGATTTCTGCACATGAAGCTTAGCAAAGAGAACTGTACAGACATTGCACTGGCTTTACTTTTCTCCAGGCTATGGCTCCCACTCAGAAAAGAAATGTCGCATTCCAGGTAGGCTGAACTCCTACGGCCCAGCAAGAGGAAAACTAGTGCAGTCGGTGCACTGGGGATGCTCAACACATTCCTCTAGTGAAGACTGAGATGATTTAAGGATTAAGCATGTGCCAAATTTCATTTGATGCCATTTCCTCAGTAAACAGATACAAGAAGCTGATGAAAGAAAACATCTGACCTCACAGCTTAATTTACATGAACTCACCTACAGTGACTAAACAATACGCAAAACTTATGGAGGACTAGTTTCTGTGAATAAATGACGCTATGCTAGAAGCATTTAAGGCAATATATGCCTACCTGAATATGGAAAACTACATGAAAAAGAGACTTGAATGCTAATGGAGCAAAACAGTAGCTGATACCATTTGGTGGGGTACTTGGAATCAAGGAACATCTGTTGACGTTAGTTGTAAATGCACGGCTAGTTTTCATGTGCAGACTGTCTTATGCACGCAAATGCTCATATACAAATAGGCACTATATGTTCTGTCACCACTTGCATGCACTCATACATTTTTACTGCCTCTTTTACACTCTCATCCACCCACACACATCTGTTCACACAACCCTCCCCCCAAACTTTTGCAAATATACCATTCCCCTAATTATTCCTCCTCTGCCTTCCTACTGTGGAAAAACGAGCTTAATTAGAAACCACAAATAAACCATCTTTTGTGTTTATAATATTAAAAATAATACATCCTTTTCAGTCTTCTCCCATTGCATTCCCTGGTGTGTCACGGAAGGGCTGATGATACAGGGTTGTGGACAATGACAGGAAGTCAGATGACAACAAATTTGACCATAAAGGCTATAAAAGAGTAGAAAAGTTAATAAAAAATCAGTTGCCAGTAATAAAAAAAAAGAAACGCTCAGTAGTATATAACCAAGAGTGAGAAGATTATATAGTATGAACCTTACATGAACAGGCCTATATCCTTCATGATACAGAAGCTTTCAGGCGTTAATTATGTTGATTTAACCTATTCTGACTGCAAGGCTTTTAGAACCCTTTTAAATGATGTTATGAAACAAGCAGGTAAGTTACTGTGAAGGTTTTCTAGGGTTTTTAAAATTAATTTGTAGCAGATGGAGCAAATCCTTTTATGCTACTGGGATCTTTCACAATGTACGTAGGGAATGGAACATCATTACTATGCACCTTCAACAGAAAAGGTACATTTTCTCTTTTCTTCCAACAAAAAAACCTTCAGGTGAAAAAAAAAGGTTATCACCCTACAAATCTAGCTTTTCATTTTGAAGTTTTGGTAATGTTAAAAGACTTCATTATTTTAAAAGGAGTATGTGCTCACACGTGGATGCTTACACACTCATTGCAGAGGCAGCGCTAATAAATCACTAAGGAGCACTTTTGAAAATCTCAGCTTGCTTCCTTAAAACAAGCATGCTCATACATAGCTTTCCCCATTTATGTTCTCTCCCCTAAATCAATAGGATTATTAACCACATTATTAATGCCTGTGCAATACAACCAAATCAGTAATGGTGCTTAATCCCAGCTCTAGGATCAAGGCATATTTTTGCCGTGTAATTTTGATTTTGCAATTAGTTGCAGACATGAATTACAATTTATTCTCCTAACAACTTAGCGTGTTAGCACAATCAGGCTAGTTACATGTTTGAATCCTTTCAGCTACCACCGCTAATAACACAGCAGATAAAACTAATGTAGTATCTAAGTAATTAAAGTAATAAATATTTAAATAACTGTAACTGCATGTAGCATTTTTCTGCTTACTAAAATTTTTTCCAAGGCCAAATTTGTTCCCCAAATCATGTATTCAAAATCAGTACCTGTTCCCAAACATAACAGATTTTTATTGCAACTTTGTTATTTTTATGTAATTTTCATATACATAAGTGTACAGTCATTCATTAACAATACATATTCTGCTGGTAACACACAGATCTTATTGTAAGTTATTAGCTAACAACTATATTTAGTAATTACTAATTAAACCAAACTATTCAGAACTATTAGAGACATAAAATGTATTTATGTAGTTTACAATAATCTATAATGTAAACTGTATCTTCTCAGATGTACTAGTTAATTAATTTAAAGCTGTGTTTTTAATGGAGATGTATTGTTTATTTCAATGGAACACTGTCTAATATTACACCATTTTTTAAAAATGATATGTGGACTTCTTTAAGTTCCATGACTGGGAAGCTCAGTAAACAGTCTTGTTACATCTTTCTAAATACGAAACACAAGTCCATATTTGTCAACAAGTTTAATGCTGGTAACTATCACTAATTGCTTACTTTCATGAATTCTGTATTTTTTTTCCCTGAGGGTTGCTTCTATGCTGAGAAAGTGAAAGGGAAAGTTACTAGTGTTTCAAAAGAGCCATGTAATGACATAAAAAGGAGCATTAATAATGGCATCTCAACTTGCACTACTCATGAAAATTAAAGGGATGATGATCTATTAAGCATATGTGGCCTGGTTACATAGAAGTTGAGCACTTCACCTACAATCCCAAGCATCCTTTGAATGCCTTATCAATGAAGTTTGTGATCAACTCTTCAACACAACTGGACTAACAAAGGCCACCATATAAAGCTAATGATATTAATGTTTCAAACTGATTTGCTCAACTTGTTGGTAATTCTTATTCATTTTTTTCCTGCACATCCTCTCTACACCACTTCTCATGATCTGCCTTCAGACATCAAACTTGTAAGTACATATTCACCTGCCTGGTGTTGTTTTATTGTCTTTGATAGGGCTATGGAGTAGGAATGTGCACTATGGCTTAGCAAACCATGTATGTAAATTATTGTAAATTCTTAGGCCACTAGGCTGCAAAAATTTAAGTTTTAAACATCATAGCTTATGCTATTTATTATTTGTATGCACAAGCTACCATTTATATAGGAACTTATGCATACACACCGATTGACGTTTTTTAAGACTGCTAGCCAAGATGACACTATTTGATAGAAAAGCAGCATAAAAACACACTACTAAGATACAGAAAATAGAAGCTAAAATGTAATCCATTCTGACACATCTCAACATCAGAGTGTACAGTACAAGCATTAAACAGAAAAATTCTTAATAAAAATCATCCTAGATAGCTACATCTGCATTAAAAGTGGTTTTCCCCCTGCTCTTTTCTTTCTTTTTTTTTTTTAAGTTTTCTCATGTGAAAGTGCTACTAAATAAGGGAGGCAAAGAAATTTTTATTGCCAAGCAATATAAACTAATTGCTATTCATCTTGCAGAGACATTACTTGTTCCAAAAATTCTTAATTCTAACAACTTGTGCTAATTGACACTACTAAAAAAAGTCTTTCTGACTAATAGGCATAATGGTAATACAGATTACATTGGCTCTTAAAACTTTCCAAACAGAGATGACCCAATTCTTCAGGAACATCTACTCAGTATTTTCTTCTTCCACAGTACTCATCTTATCTGGTGCATGTTCTGGTTTGTGACAGTTATAACAGACTAAAAATGAAGCACTGGATTAAGACTTTGTAAACTTCAACCTTTCTTTTGCTGTTAGCAATCCTTTTTACCCTCCGGAAGCTGGCGGAGTTGGAGATGTAGCGTGGCAGTTCTTCAAATATGCAACCTGAAAGTAATTTCAGGCTTACCACCTTGAAAGAGAGACTGTCTCTGCAGCCAGAGCACGTCTGTGACACTGTACAAAGGAGAACACCCTGCACCCAAGAGCCTCTCATGCGGTGTTTCCCATATCTACTTAATCTGTAAAGTGCATAATCCTGCCAAAAGCACCATCAAGTTTTGTTCTTTTCCCTCTCCAGAAGATTATTAAACAAATCCCTAACACAGATTTCTAGATTAAAAACTAAAATTAAATCAAGGAGTAATGAAGCAAGTCTTAAGTAATCAAACGTGCCTTCAGTAACACACTTGGATATAAGACAGTTAGTTGGGTTGTTGCTTCCTCAACTCCTCCAAAAAATGTCTATTTTCCTCCCTAGAGACCTGGCTGAAAACAAGCCAAATCTCAAAAAGAGATCTCCTTGTTTTTAAGAGGCTTGGAAACCATCATCTCTAAAAAGGAGCCACCAAAGGTGGAAACAAGCCCCTATTCTTTTGCCGAGAGGTTATGCCAAAATGTTTATAAAGTCTACTCAGAGCACATTCCTGTGCAGCTCTTCCGAAAATACCATTTTCAAACAGGTCAAAATGATCGTGTTTCTGCTCATCTGAACTCGGAATATCTTTTAGACAGGAAGAACAAATCTTTTCTTATCTGAAGCTCCCATGCAGTCTCTAGATCAAGAAGCATATCTAACATCATTCTTCTGCAGTCACTTTTAGCCTGTGATGCAGAGACAAAAAAAACCAGAAAAGCCAGCTTCCTTCATGGCCATTTCTATCCAAAAAGCAATGCACTGAATGGACAAGAAAACCCTGCATAGGTCAAAACTATAATAACCACCTTAAACCCACAAGTAATGCCAAGTTTAATACTGTGTGGATATTTTTTGCAACTTCTCTGCTGCTGGAAAACAGTATCTAAATTGCTCATAAAATTTCTGTTGAAAAAACCAATAAATTTATTGTACTGAATTTTAATGGAAATGAACTTCAAAGTGCAGAGTGCTTTTTAGAGTTCTTCCTTTTCTTTTTATGCAACATGTGTTCGTCACGTGTCAAAGCTGACTCTACTTTCTCCCCTCCCCAGAATACCACGAATTCTTCTGTAAAATAAACAAAGCTCTGTCCAGAATCTCTGAAATTACCGGAGGCAACCGCTGTTTTGAGATCAAAGATGCACATCACTACTGGGCCTTCTGCAAAATCCCAGATTTCAGTTAAAATGAAATTTGCAACGAACAGGCAATTGCCAGAACAAAACATTAACATCACACCCAGAGATATATCTAAAAAGAAAAGCTTTGACATTCAAGCTACCTTTTCTAGATACTTAGGAATCCCAATAGGTATTTGTGGGATAAATGTCCATTTTTATAGTGCCATTTAGGCCTGGCAAAGAAAAACCTTTATGTAAGACAGAAATGCAAAAATTCAAAATTACGTACTATTAACACTTAATAGGAGAAGAAAACAATTTTCTATTTCTAATGCCTACATTTGTTCCATGATACAATTCATCACTTGCTACAATAAATTGTGTATGGGGTCTTCGTGTCTTGGAAGAAGAAAAAATTATAATAAAATACATTATTTGTTGGAGACATTAGATGTGCTTCTCTACTTGTTTTTCTCCCAAAAGCAAGAGTCTTAATGATGTTTACAGGCTGGACTTAATTTACCTGCAACATAAACATGCTAGCAGAGACAGTCTTGATTCCCAAAGCTGCTATTAAGGTTTAGTGATTCACAGGTTCTATGCATTCTTGAAGGCATGCATATAAAACTTCCAGTAAATACTGACACTCAAGAAACTAGTGCTCATATTTTTCTGTGACTGCTGCCACAGTAGAATATAAATACTATGTATAAAATTCTCACTGCAGGCTAAAATCCACTTGAAAAAAAAACCCTGATAAATACTTTATAGATACAGAACAATTTTCCCCAGTAGATGAGAAAAAATCTTAATAATCCATACACTTCCATTTTACATACTTTGAGTAATTAAATTCTAGGGTTACAAACAAAATTAAGCATTATAGCTCAAATATGTATTTCTCTAAGCAGTTTTATTATACAGTTTATTTTATATCTCCCTTAATTTCATATAGATATATGCATAAAATGTGATATTGTTTATAGGGATAAAGCTGAAAACAGACTCAAACAGACATGTCATCGAGTTCCTACAGCAAAAGCCAGTCCAAACTGATTGATAAATAAATCACCTTAATCCTTTCTTCATTTGTTATTGCCTTATTGCAAAAGCACGAAGCCGAAGACTAGAAAGTCAAAGTTAAGGCCTGACCTTCCATCTCTATCCTATCTGGCTGCTCCCTTGTGTACCCCTCAAACACACATGCTATCATTTCCTGATGAGTTTAGAAGGGGTTATCAGGAGAATTTCAAGATGTGTCAGTTTTGTAGCAACCTGAATGCTATACAAACATCTTCTGTGTTTAATAGGCGATTTGTATTTTAGTACGTTTATCCATTCCCAACTTTATTTGTTTAAAGGTGCCTTAACCTTGACATAAATCAATGCTAAGCATCCGTATACAGTACTTCTAAAGCATTTAAAAATTAAGCTCTTTGGAGAGCTATATTTTGCAAGCATGTTTCTTTAAAAAAAAAAAAAAATTACTTTGGTAAAAATTTCTTTGGTCATTTTTTTCCCCTTGAAAATGATGCAATTTATTCTTTTTCACTCTTCTTATGGTGTTCTTTTAAATATCATGATGAAACACCAGGTTAGTCGCTATAAAAATGCCACCACCACTGGCTCCCGAGTATCTTTTTCTTCCTAATTCAACAATGAGTGTTTGTGTAAGACAGTAGGGCCAAAGAGTCAGAGGCCCGGGTTGTGTCTTGCAACAACCCCCCCCTTCCAAAGGAAAACAAAAAGCACTGAACCTTTTCTGCCACATGCCCAGTCCTTCCCCCACCACCTCTCTGGTGAAGACAGCCATTATTACATTTCCTTTTGGGTTATTTACAAGGTCTTGGCTCTGACATTGATTTCTTATCTGTTTCTATGACAAATGTTAAGTGTTAATAAGCTGTCACTTTAAAGAAAGATAATGCTAAGCAAATCATAGGAATGAATTACTCAAAACCTATTCTTTACTTTTTTTTGTGTGCATTGAAACAAAAACAGTAAAAATTGTTCAAGACCAGAAAAAAAACCCCACATTTTTTTCAACCAACTAATAAGTGTTAGCAGATTAAAAGAAGTTATAGTTTAAACTAGGCAGTATCCTAGGGATACAGGGGATATAGAGGAACCAGGCAGGCACAGCTCCCTAAGGAACAAAGTCTTTTAATTTGTAAGTGAAGGTTTTTACTTTTTACTTTTTCAAATATTTTGCTCACGTTATAAATTTTAGGCTCAAAGGTAAAAGTTCAGAAATCTTTTCAGTCAAAGAACCATTAAAATGATAAACATTTGGGATCCCGAAGTATACTTCTACTCTAACTGTCCTTTCAGACCTGCATTGACCACACTATAATAGCTGCCAACATTTGGTAAGGATTAGCCTTTCATTTAGACAAAAGCAAGCATTCCTTAGCTAAATCAGCACTTTTTGCCATCAGACTCATAAAACCTTTTCACAACACAGATTTTCAAGAGAATCCTTTAGGGTTTTAGGATGCTGCTCCTTTTACTAAGTAACAAAATACACCCCAGGGTGTCTCATTGACCGCACTCAGCTGTCCTTTGACCTCCGCAATTGTTTAGCCTAACTTCAGGGCCGCAGAATCTGCCTCCCCCCCCATCAAAAAGGCTAATGTTGCTTCCTCCTAGCACCTGGCGAAGCAAAATCCTAGAGGTTCCCCCTCTTCCAGACTTCTACCATGTTCCAGATGTTGCCGAGCAAAATGTTCCTGCAGACAGGTTTTGGGAACCCCCAAGCGCCGCTCAGAACCTGGGCTGTGGCCATGACCCCCTTGCTCTGCTCAGTGCTGCCCTTGCCCCAGGGATACAACAGGTCATAAAGCAGGAATAGATCTTCAGCCTTCTGGGTACACTGGCTATTTAAATGCAACAAGAAACTATGCAAGCCCAATATTGTATACTGACACAAGCCTCCCCCCTTTAAGAAGCCGGAAAAAAAAGATGTGTGAGAATCTCAGTTGGAAGCACAAATTTATCCTGATCATTACAAAGATCTGCATTCTTCTTCCCATTTGTTTCAAACCCTTTGACAGGACAAACAAACAAACATCCACCCTCCAGGTGCATAAAACATGTATTTAGCTAGTTGCTTAGGTATTTGCAGTGCTTCTAAGTACAACAGCAGAAGCAAATTGTTACTGCTTCAAAAGAACTGTCATTAAATAATGAAGTTGACCTCATTGTGGATATATAAGAAAAAAGGGAAGCTCAAACCAGCCCTCTTTGGCGAAGGCTGATTAATTATATGAACTGGATTTCAAGATTTTTTAAGAACTTAGATGTTGTACATGCCTGAAGCAAAAATAAAATCATTATTTACAGTCCACACTGTTCCTAAAATGTAGTCAATGGAAATGAAAGCACAGATGCTGAACACAAACATACCAAGCATTGTCTGTTAGGAAAGGCAAGTACAGTACCTTCTTAGATTCCTTTTAACCTATTTGAAATGCAGTCATGATTAAAGGATGCAGCTAAGAGTTTGTGAAGCCTTGCTGCGAAGTTGTTTAAAACTCCTAAACACCTGAAAAATAAGAAGGGAGAAAAAAATCAGAATTACTCATGCCAGCATATAGTTTATAACAAGACAACAAAACCTGCCTATCCAAACCTGGTCTAGGGCAAAAACTGAACTGGGGTGGGGAAAGGAGGGCTGACCACTTAAAAAAGCATCTTTTTCTTTATAAGAATACTTGGTTGAAGCTGCATGGCTGCTTCTCTGCATTCAACAGAAGTAAAGTACAACTTTGTCACAGAATCTCCACATTTTTGGCCCTGAAGTCGCTATATGAAATATTAGGAACATAGCACATCAATACAAGAAAATTAACTATCACAGAAACATAAAAAAGAGATGATAATGTAGAAGTAATTATTTTAACTATTGGTTTAAAAAGAAACAAACTAAATGGGTGAGCGGTTATCTATGCTAAACTGGAGATCAATGTTCAAAATTAAGTCAGAATTAGCTGATTGCTCTCCTAACTGACATCCCATAAAGGTATTTAAGTGAAAACACTTCTAATAGAAATTCAGTTTATGAAAGAGAATACAGCTGAAATACCCCAAAGAACAGCAACAATAGTGTAGCAAGCAGCAGGCAGAAGAGTAACTCCTAAAATACCTAGGGCTGTACAGAACAGTAATTAATATCGGGACAAGCTTTAAATTAAGTTATCATCGACTGGGCTTCGACAAGACTTTATTAGGCACACAAGCTGGTTTGGTTTCTCAATAGAAATGGACAATCTTTTGCCAAAAGATTTAAAGGAATTTTCTCTATTGCTCATAAATGGGATCTTAGGCTTAAAGCTGGGACCACAGCTTTGGGCCTGCTGTCAAAACAAGAATGGACACAACTCTTTCAGCTGTACACCTACAATTCATAAACCCAGGTTTTAAAATTAAAAGCAATATAGTTTTAAGCTTCCTCCCCCTCCTCCCATTTCTAAAAATCAGCCTATTTAAGAAAGCAGCTATAACCCTCACCTCTCACTCAGGAAAAGTTTTGGGTAGGATTGTTGTGTTCTGAGGAAAGACATTAAACAACTCTGTTGCCAGGGACCACCGATGCTACCCTGCGCTGTGCATCCCCACCATGCTAATAGTGAATCCAACGCAAATGGCCAACAAGGTTAACACGCAGCTCCCAACCAAACTGTAGGACTCTGCAGAGACTTCAATGATTGCAGAATGTCAGTAATCCAATTCCAACAGCTCCTGGCTCTGAAATTGCTATTTTTCGGACACGTGCTGAACATTTCACCTGCTAGTAATGACATTTTTGTATTTTCTTCTAATTACACTCAAAGCTAAGACCTTTGGCCCTAGGCCACAGACCTCTATTCAGGCTGCACACATTCTCTTAAACGCCCTGATCCTTTGTTGTCACTCTCAGTCTTTCATCTATTATTTACATCCATTGAGAAGAGAGATACTCTACCATTTGTGAAACTTTAAAGCTTCTAATCATCTTAATTTCTTCGCCTTTCAACCAGTACTTCCCCTTATGGACCAATGCCAATAGTGTGACAAAATAATTTTTCAAGCCAAGATCCTCCTGGACCCTTCCCAAACCTTGACACACACTAGGCTGTAAGTGCCTTTTGTCCTTAGCTGGCAGCTTTTGCAAACATAGACCTTTGCTCAGCTTGGGGGGGGGTGGGATATGGATTTGCTTGTCAGTGGCTTGGGGAGAGTTTTCTTAGGGCTTGGGGTGTGTTTTTACATCATTTCCTTTCTGTTAAAATGTCTAACTAACTCAATTAGTCCAGCTAAATCAGAGATACTGCAGTGAATCTACCCTCTTAAAAACATTAAGTACCTTCTGAAATACAAATGACTACAAATATTAAGTTTACTGTTTTTTCCAAAAGCTAAACTGCCGATATGTTGTTTTGGTTTTATACTGTTATGTGCCCAGTCAGTACTAACAGATTCTCACACTATTATTTAAGACACACAAAATATCAGTAACCCTTTTTCTGATTAGTGGCAGCATTAATTTGCCCTTACCTTACAATACAATGTGACAAAAATACTATTTCTTCATCTGATGTTCAGATCATCTCCTTCTGATCCTCCCTTATTTGCAAATGAAGTAGAGGACAAATCAGCAGCATTTTTGTCAAGACGCAGAAGATCTCTTCAGAATTCATCAACCACCGATCTTTCATTTACAAGACCTGTGGGATCTGCTAACATGTGATCCATCTTGGCTCTTTCTTCCACTACCGCCTGGCTTACTTTTGATTTCTAACAGTGCTTCCTTGTTGTCTGTCCTCTCTGAAGACCCCCAACCCCCTTGTCTTTTCTTATTTTCACCATTTGCTTCAACCAGCAGTTCACTTGAGACTCATCCATCTTACAATGCCTAAAGTGACAGATGCTCTTAGGAATGACCATACTGCTGAGTGAACAAAAGATAACATCACCTCTAGGAACTCAGGGAGAAATACAACTTCAACCCTAAGACAGGGTTATCCTGACGGACACAGCACCATAAACCCCTCTTAAGTGGAAAAAGAAAAAAAGAAAAACAATTGCGGAGAAAAGGAATCTGACACAATTAAAGGCCAAAAAGAGCGTTCTTTCTGTTGTAGCTGTAGTTAGTGGTGTTGATGGCCTTTTTATTTTCCTTTTTTTTCCCTAACACCCCATGGAAGAATTTTGTAGAATTTACCTGTGATAAAATCAAGAGGCGCAGAGAGAGTAGAGAAATTTCACACAAAAACTGTCTCAGGATCCCTACAGACTCGAATGGAGGAAGAAGACACTTTGGAACAGTTTCAGCAGCATGTCACACAAGTCCTTCGCCAAAACACAAACATTACCTTGTTAAAATCTACACATCCTACAGACCAGCTGTTGCTCAGTTAAATTCTACAGGAATTCAGAATCAACATGCAAGCCTGTGCCCTTGATGAATGCATACTGTAACCAAAGTAAGATTACTTTAATGTCGCGGCTGCTTGATAAATCTGTAATTTGCAAGTAACAGCCCCCCAGTGTTTTGACATTTGAGCACACACCATTTAGAAAAAATTTTATATTAGAATGACAGATTTTCCAGCCAACACCCACATACCTGTCTACAGAACGATCTCTAAATGAAGATTTGCACTCTGTGCCTAGTAAGACTGAAGCAAAAACTGCTGACTTGAAATATGCCTGAAGTTCTCTATCTAGTCGGTGGAACAGGACTTGCTGAAGAGAGAGGAGTCCTGGGTGGTGCTACAAATCTCTTACTTAACAAAGGAAAGGTCATATTAGCATCTCCCAGTGACATACTCGCAAAAGTGATGCCACAAATGCTAGGAATTCCTTCTCCGCAGTGAGATGCAAAGAATTCCCTTCTCTCTCAGCAAAGCTTTAAACATCATCTTGTGTTCAGTTTTCAAACACTACAGGAAATAACCATCATTACAGTACACGAGATTGACAGCATGTGAGTTTAATGGACATAAAAGCTAGAGTTGTAAAACAAAGACCAAGATAGTGGGCCTACTAACCAAACGTCTTCTGTTCAGTGTGAAGTCGGGGTAAAACCACAATATGCACTTCTTTAACCTTATTTATTAATTGTATTTAGCCACATTTATTAATTTGCGATGTTACAACTTTAGGTCCCTATCCTGATCTGGAACCTTTCTATTGCGCTGTCATAGCACGGCCAACGTCAAACCACCAGACTGTAAATACAGAACTAAGGTGTAAATACACCATTTTTAAATATAGGTGATTTTCCTGTAGTATGCCATGCAGTACCATTCTGGACATCCAATATATGGAAATTAAACTAACAACCAGTCAAGTTTGGTCCTTCCTAAAGAGGATTCCAACTCTGGACCCCACACCACCTTTAGAGTTCCTCTCCCGTTCTGAGCCACCGAGTGATCTGGCACTGAGATCTTTGATAAAATCCCATTCATGTAGGAAACTCTACAGAAGATAGTTATTGGCACATGATTGAAAGAGTTGTATGTAAGACTCTGCTTTCCACCTCACATTCCAGCTTGCTCAGTCCACATCACTCCGGAACCCCAGTCCTTGGCAAGCAGCAGGGCTCAAGGCATGCCGCAAATACCAGGAAGAAAAGCAATGAGAAAACCGAGTTTGGGAGGTTTACGGGCACATTCTGCCATGGTATCTGAATCCAATTTTCGCCACTGACTCTATTGTACCTTGAGCGTCACCATGTCTGGAACAACTTTCTGAAGCTCCTTCCAGCCCAGCCAAATCAAAGAAGCAAGTAACACACTCTGCAGTTAACATCCTCACAGGAAAAATCTTGAAAATATATAATGTTTTAATCTGAAATACTTGAAGATCTTGGCATCAGATATTGACCAAAAAGTAGCAAACTGTATCATGCTTTATAAAATCTATACTCTGCACTCAAATGGGCATCTTATCATACAGACAGTCCTTACATGTTGTATCTCCAAATATTTATCACAGCAGAGAGAAGTGTTTATAGTTAATATGCAATCCATCTTCTGCATGCTGCTGCTTTTAAACAAGACAAGGTGTGAGGTAAAAGGTCAAAACTACCAAAGAGCCCTGAATAAAAACTGACATCACAACCATTTTGCTGGAAGAAACAAGGCATAAAATAGGTTCTTGGAGTCAAACTCCCTACGCAACAGGGCAGGCCAAGGGTACTGATCCAAAGAGCGGTGAATAGTAACACAACTGTTGGTATTAACGTGTCTAGTAACACCAGACTGCTTTGAAAATCTCTCATTTAATGAAAGCAATATTTTTCAATTGAAACTGAACATTTTTACATGCAGATATGTAAAACAGTTCTCATTCAATGTAATTTTAACATGAAATAACAGAAATATTGATATTAAACTTACAGGTAACTTCTGTCATTACCATTAAGTTATTGACACTGAAACATGACCTTGAAATGACAGCTCCATTACTGCAAGTCTTACTGGGAAAGGTTTCAAAAAGCCCCGATTAAATTAACTACTTTTAAACACAATAGGATCAATATGTATGCAGAGAATGTACACCCCCATGGCAAGTTCTGCTTGCTTGATTGATCAAAAACAAAAAAATCCTGTGGCCTTCCAGATCTCAGCTGGTGCCAGAAATCCACATAGAAAAAAAAAATCCATCTAAATGAAACTCTGAAAAGGTTTACCCTTCACCAGTCTATTTGCACTTCAAAAACTCCTTAAGACCTTCAGCTAAACCCCAGGGTTGAACCATTTCAAAAATGAGAGGGGGATCGCCATGATTTATCTTCCTTCTGTGCTCTGGACAGAGCTGTAAAATCTGCCTGCTAGTGTGCGTGTGTGTTACAGGCTCATTTTCAGGAACCTTGGATATTTACCATTTTTAGAAATAACTCTGTCCAATTCCTCACCATCATTTATCTCCTTTGATCAGACGCAAGTGCCATTTATAAAGCAAAATTTTAATTTCTGCTTACTGGCATCCAAGCTGATGAAGCTGAATCAGCAAAATGGCCAAGCATCTGAAATCAGCATTTTAAAGAAAAATATAGCAGATCTTACTCATACCTGTAAGTATCAGCTGTTGCCTTAGTGAATTTGTGCTGAGGGAACATTTATTTAAGAATATAATTTAAGCCTGTCCCTTATTTTTACTAGTATCAAACACATTTTTAGCAATAAGCCCAAAATAATTTTCCATTTGTAAATAATCAATGTGTTAGGTCACACAGGATGCATTTTTCAGTCCTCGGTACTTCAAGAGACATTACCAATAGAAGGAAAATGGAGATTTCATGGGTCACAAACTTCTGGGTCACAAGGCCTTCAGGGCTGCTGTCAACCTAGTAAAACTCAATCGATATACTCTTGCTTTATATGTCCACTATTAAAAACCCTGCACCTGAATTTCTACATGATTTTTCCTGAAGTAGAAACACCAACTCAGTAACTTTACTGACATTCTTTGAACAGAAATTAATGCTCCGATATTCAGTTAACATGTTAAAATATAAGCACACACATATATCAATGAAACATACAGCTCTTCCAAACACCACAGATAAATCCTACAGCATCAACATTGCAGAACGGCACAAAGCGAGGGCACTGAAACATGTCTATGTACTTCAGTTTTTCTAAAGCTTTCTTCTACTCTTAAGACCCAACCCTATAAACCACATATCAGTGACACAATTCTTATCAGTCTAAATTCTTCAGACTTGGATAAACAGATAGACTCACTCTCAAGGTAAATAACAGTAAGGATAGATACAATATTATCTATTTTTGCATGGAAAGGGACCATTTATTTCCAAAGTCCTTTTCAGATGTTGCTTTTATCACAGATTTGGTATCTTCCATTCTAAAACAACAGAAACAGTTGAAAAATATTTTATGAAAATATAAAAATATGCAGATCCTGCCACTGTAGGTCGAGTCTTAATTAGACTAGTGGGAAGCTTTGAAAACATTGACATTGTGCTTGTTTTTGTACAAGCCAAAACCGCCCTAACAAAACTGCAGGGCTAATCTGAAAAAACCCCCTAATCGCTCTATTAGTCCCCACTCAAATCCACAAGGATACTTAAGAGGTTGCGGATATAAGAAGGAATGGCATCTTACTCGGCATCTGACATTCTACTCAACTTAACTCCTCAGAGTCTGAAACTCTCCTCTACTTTAGAAAAAGTGCAATAAGTTTTGAGCATATATTATCTTTTGAGTATATTCTTTTCATATAAAAAAATAACCTCCAGTATAACTACAGATCTGTGTGCTTTTGCAAAAACCGTAATAGACTATTTACTTGACTATGTCCTTCATTGGCTCAAAATTATAAGACTGTGCTGAGGGTATTTCTAAACTTACATCTACTTCTGGTGTGCTTGGAAAATTTTATGATTCCAGATGCAGCCTCATTAGCAAAACACTTCAACTTCCCTACATATGCCAACATTCGTTATTTCAATAGAAAGAATTTTCACAAAGGTGGAGGTTTGTCTCTACTTACTACATCCAGTAGCACCAGGAACAAGTTTTGTATATTATTTGTTGTAATAAAGAAGTTTTGAGTATTTGCGTAGCCATCTATTTTTCTGTATTTATTTACAAATCCTGAGAAAACCCCAAATGCACATTCTGATCAACAGGATTTGGTACTTCTATTTAAAGCAAAATGAATGTCACCACAGCCAGGTAAAGCAACGGTAGGAACTGAAGTCCAACCAGAGCAGAGAAAAATTCCATAAAACCGCAAACAGATCGCGGTCTGCTTTCCAAAAAAAAAGCTGGAAAAACAAAACACAAACAAGAAATACCCTGTGGATTCATTAGCAACCAGGGTGGCAGGCCTTCCTCTAATTCCCTTATAAAAGCCCACGACTACCTGCAGAGCCTGGGAGTGCAAATCACATTAGTGGAGCCACCAGATGACCAAAGAAAGCACTGGAGGCCTGGTGAAACCAGTAAACAAAAGGCAGCATTCCAGCTGAATGCCGCTGCTAGAGTCAGCATTGTAAGATGCTTGGATCTGATAACCCAAAAAGCAGATTAGCTGCAGGCAACAAAAGAATAAAATGAGAAACAAAGGGGTCATTTTGACACATGAAGAAATCATTTCCATTAAGCCATCTTGAGTTTACTGTGTAGTTATAAAAACTGCTCCTGCTTGAAGTGACATTTGAAGCAATAAAGCTGTGACAGTGCAGCGACTTGGACAAGCTCCTGAAATAACGCATCCCTGAACACAATATAATTTAAAGAGGTAAACTGGCCTCTTTGCCTTTGAATCTTTGTGACATTTTAAAGGCCTAATAATGATTTTTAAATTTGTTGTACGGATTTCAGTCACAAGACTTAACACATATTGCTAGGCTTGACGAACAGAAGATTCATTAGTTTTATCTGTATTTAAAAGTCTCCTGCAGAGAAAGCACATACCGCAAATATTCTCATGTAAGCACACAAGAAGGTTGCCTTCTCTCCCACAGGAAAGAGTCATATTATGTTGCTTACCAGAAGCTTAACAAAGGATTTTTATCCTGAAACAAATCTAAGTGTATTTTAATCACGAGGACCAAACTGCAAAATTGAGACACAGAATTCCATAAGAATACGTAGACACTGGAGAGACAGAAGTCAAAACTTTCCGGGCTCAGATTGGAAAACTTGCCACAATTTTGTCTTGTACAATAAAGAATTCTATATATTCAAAGCTAAAACAGGTCTTTTTCTTTCTTCACAAGACAGTAAATTGCCCTGCTATGAAATATCCATGAGCTAGAAGAAATTTCTGAGAAGCGCTGTGGGACACAGAGAACATTTCAGCTTGCTAGCTGTGCTCTCTGCACATCCCATAGCTAGCGCCAAATACAGAAACCTGACACACGATGAGGAAACAGGCCTTCCTTTAACACAACAACATTTCTTACCTGATTTTTGCACACATACAGGAATTAAACCTGTTAGCTTCAGTAGGGATGGGATTTAACAAGCATATGCATCCACAGCTAACTGATTCTTCTCCGTGACAAGTGCAGAGAAAATATACCCAGAAAAAATGCTCAGCAGAGACTAAGAGGGACAGCATAAAAGGACAACCTATGGCTGTGTCCAGATACAAATATATTGTATGCATTGACATGGAAATCCTGCTATCAAGGCTTAGTGAAAGACTTGCCATAAAAAGTTCTGCAAACACCTTCTGCTACCTGCTGACTTTGTGAAAATACAAAGCCATTAAACACATCTAAAAGGGGAAAGACATAATGCAGACACCGTTATACAATATGGACATCCTCTGAGGACATCTGTACCAACATACTGACATCAGGACAAACCCAAGAGTAAAAGCAGTCCAACGGTATAGAGTAGATATTGTGCACATGTCGTTTTCCCCTGGTTCCAAACTGTTCTGCTCTGGAGTATCACCATGGTATCCACACTGCTCCTAGCATTTTTGCTGCATAAATGATCTGGGAGACAAAGAAGGTGGATGGACAGAAGACAGACAGAGTAGAAGCCCCTCTTCTATTATTGTTCTTTTAAACATCTTCTTATCCAAAATAGCACCCAGGCATAAACATGCCTTCATAAATTCACAGAAGGAAAATGCAGTGAAAGGTGTAAGGAACATAGTCAAGAAGAAAGCAGATTTGAAAAAGAAAAATTACTTGCGGCCATAATGTGCACACATATGTGTTATGTAAATCTACATGGAGGAGAAGCACGAGATGCTGTTGTACATCAGTCTCATCTTGAACCCTTATACTGAGGAGAAGGAAAAATAAATTGAAGTTCAGAGATTCAGCCTATCACCATTCAGAGAAACACTTAAGTGTTTGTATTTATAGCCATCAGCCAGTCTGAATACGAAGATGGATGCAGCTAGTAATCACATAAAATGATCCACTTCAATGCAGTTGGCCTTTATACTGCAGAGAGAAAACAACATGATCTTTGCTTGGTAGTCATGGACAGATTACCATTAGTGATTTTTCACAGTATCATTCTAATAAAAATGTCAGAGCACTCTAAACAAAAAGGGCAAGCTGATCAGTTCAGAATATTAAAAAATCTTCAAATATTTAATCCAAGCAGACCCCATATTTCAGTTACAAAGGGCTTTTCCAAGCAAGGCTATTTCAAGCTGTGTTGCCCTGGGTTCACTCATCACTAAGATATTCCAGCAAAACAAACTCTGTCAGGACTTGCTGCTCTAACTGCTGTTGCTTGTGCAGAAAGACACAGTGTGGCCAGACCTTCCTAAAAATGCTAATGTTAAAAGCCTTTATCTCTTTGAGGAATTCTAGTTATTTTTACATACGGGCAAGCACCTGACTCACAAGTCTTCCCCCAGGTGGGGTTGCCACGGACCCAGTTCTGGGCAGCTGACTGAACACCTGGGAGGTGGTTTCTTGTTCCCAAGGTCACTCAGCAGAACTGGCAGAAGGTCCCTGGAATGAAGACCCCCACATACACTGGGAAATTGATGGGCTCCTTATAGACCTGATAGGAAAACCACAAACAGATCAGGGCATCTTCACTATTCATGCTGATCCACCACCTCTTTGACGGCAGTTTGGGTCTACATCCTCTCTCACATTAAAACTGCTTTTGTTGAAAAGCCCTCCGAATAAAGACTTCCACAATGCCCACAGAGCTCCCTGAGGTGATATACTTGAGCAAAATTTTGGGCTACAAATAACAAACATTAGAATAGTTATCCCAGTAGAGTAGAAGCCACTCATACAGAAATTATGCCTAATCCAGACACTGCTTGTCATGCTAAAACTCCAGGAGCATTTATGAAAGTGGATATTGAAGCATTTTACCTTAAGGTTGGTGGAGAAACCAAGCTGCTCTTTGAACAATTAAAAAGAAATCTAGGGTAGACAAAGTGCCAGGTGAAAGACACGGGACTGGGGAAGAATACTACTCAGGTTTCACAAGGATAAGACAATTGCTAGTGCTTTTACTCAGTTCTTCCACATCTCCAGTGCTCTGGCATGGAAAGAAAGAAAAAAAATTGGTCAAGAAAGAAAAGGCCGTTCAAAAATAAGAGTTTCATAAGAAAAGTGAATAGGAAGAGAACACCTTGTTCTCTCTCACACACACTGAAGTAGAGAGATCTCATGAAGACTCAGGAATAAGGAAAAGATCATTCTACTCTTCAAGTACAGGAGGGGGGTAACAGATGGAAACACTGATAAGGAGCTCTCTCTGCTTGTGATTACAATCCTGAGAGAGTCTGGTAAAGGTGGACTAAGGAGGATAAAAGCATTTTCTTCTGCCGACATCATAACCAACTTACACAGAGCTCCTCTGGACAGAGCTGACCTTCCTATAAACTGATACAGACCTCTGTTCTTGTCTGGGCTTCCTTAGAAACTACTGCAAAATGCATAAACTGAAAAATCCATACAGAGAGATCCTGGAAAAGAAAAGGCATTCATATTCTCAGCTATTAATAATAACATAACAATCAGGAATGTACACAAAGACAGATATTAAAATAATCTAATCCCCTCTACAAGTCTATTAAGTCTGACTTGCTCTGAAATGGAAGTCCCCCATCCGCCCCCTCTCTTCTTCCCAGGGAAGAGTCTCCATTGCTGCTAAATGTATTGGTTTTCAAGGCCATACCCATACACTGATGTATACAGAAAACAACACACTTTGATGGAGTAGGACCTTTCCATGGAATTCAAAAGGAAGACAATTTTTTGTTCCCCACTTAAGTCTATTGTTATTGTACAGGCAGTTTCAAAGGACGGGTTGTGTAAAAGCTAAATAGGCAGAAAAAATACTGGCTTCACCGCCTGTCACCGTTGAAATCCCTAACATGACAATAAGCAGTACTTCCCCACCATATGCTACATGCTTCTGGTGCCTTCCAGAAAGCCTTTTTATCTGATGCTGGGAACAGACTCCTGCTGCAGATCTGAATGCAGAGGACTGAAAGTACTGCACAAATGAGAGATGGAGCTGGGGAAAATGAGTGGTTGAGAATAGAAAGAAACAGGAAATCAATTCTCAGAGATGCTATCTTCGCTTCTGTGCTTCTGTTCCACCTTCTCCTCCCATGCTTGTTCTCTGTCCCTCTCCAGCTTCCTACTGTACCAGCTCTTTTCCTAGCTACCTGCTAGAGAAGGAAGGAAACTTTACCAAGTTCATTATTCCTCTGCTGGTGCAGTATGCCTCTGTCTTAAGAGTACTGTCTGGTTTACCCTGGCCTATTTTTGGCTGTCATCTAAAAACGCAGCAATTCTTTCTTCCAGCCTTTTCTGCTTCCCCAAGTATCGATCCAGATCCCATCTAATGACAGGGTTTGAGATCTCACAGAAACTCAGAGAAATCAACAGAAAGATGAAAATTACAGAGTATGAAGAATAAACAGCCTTTTTTTTTTTTTTTTTTTTTTAAGCAGGGGCCAGCAGGGCCAATTCCAGATAAGATTTAAATAAACATACGTGGGAGGTAGCAGGAAAGGCAGTTGGTTCCTCACGCTCAGATGCACACAGGTAATGACCTCTGTCTCTTGCTCTCCAAAGCTAACAATGCTGGTTGTTGGACTCCTCCAGTGGGATCTGGAAAGGATCCAGCGCACTACTGATTGCATTTCATCCACAGTTAGTTTAACCTTTGAAACATGACAGTCAGTGGCAGGGAACAGGCCAGCACATAAGGTCAGCTCAACCTTGTTGGTCCCAGCATTCTCCCAGTGTTTGCACAGAAAACAACCTGGTGATCAGGGATTCCTCCCCCATAAATACAAAAATCCCAACAGGGACAGCGCCGAAACGCTGATTTTATTGCAAGGTGCCATTCACAGCCGTTAATCTGCCAAAACAGAAAAATACTGGTTCTCCTTATTCAAAGAATGTAAAAAATAGTATTACACAGAAATAGTCTCATGTAGGAAGGCAGAGATGTGACTGTTTGATCTAACGTTAGGTATCAGGCAAATGTTGCACATTACTCCTTCTCCAAGAATATAGGGGGAAAAAAAAAATCAAAGAGAAAACAAGTAAGCTCTGAAATAACAGTGAAACAACTGGGTCAGCGAGTGTAACAAGAACACTTTGTGCTAAAAGGAAGGCTAAAAATAATTCCTGTTAAGGTGCACATTTTTCTCAAGTTCGTTTCCTTTCCAGAACAGCCTCTTCTGAAGCTCACATTTTATCTGTTGTACACCCAATTTTAAAATGAAAAATCAGCATCTTCAATTACCCTGTATTTCTACAGAGAAGTACAGGACTTAGCAAGATCAGACACTTTATCTCTTTCTAAATATTATTTTTAAGTTTCAACAAAATCCTTAGTCACAGGAAAACATATGCAAAGATGTTTCTGGCTTCAAAAAGGTTCTAGTTAGTTATTTAGGAGTTATCACATTTTCCTTCTGGATAGAGAGCATTTTGAAGTTATTAAAATGGAAAAAAAATCAATTTTCCTTAGGAACTACTGCCCTCTAACATAATAGCAGGAATGGGATTTTCTTTTAGTGATGCTTAACTATCCCTTGGAGCATGTGCACTTTGATTTTTCATTATTTGGGTAAGTGTTTGTGTGGATGGCTCAGGGAGCACAGGCTTTTCAAGAGCCAGTAAGAGGTGAAAAAAAGGTCACTTCAGCAGAATCCATTTTTTCTTAAATTCTCAGAGAAATGCTGCTAAAAGGTGGCAACAACAAACCTTTCACTCTGTCCTCTCACTATTAGCATTTCCTAAGGTTCCTTCAGTTATGATACAATAATACCTTTGGTTATACCCTACCACCTTTTTCTTCCTCCTCCAACACAAATTTTAACAAACACAAGTACTGGCAACAGCCCTGTTAAGAGTGGGAGCTGGACTAGACCTCCAGACGCCCCTTCCCACCAGCACTTCAGCACTGCCGCGAGCAATCCGCTTGCCCACGAGCCGCATCTGCTGCTGCTCCAGAGGGAAAGCCTCCCCTTGCTTCCACTCACGCTGCTGCAAATCCCCACCATTAGGCACCAGCTGGAAGCCTTGCCTCTGGATTTTCCTGGAGGCAAACCCAGGGTTCTCCAAAGCAGGCTGAAAGTGATGTGGGCTTGCATAAAGAAACAACCGTGCAGCAAGGTTTACCGTGCTGAAGTAACATTAATTCTTGTATTTAGAGTGGAAAGAGGATGCCGCTTTAAAAACTCACAAGCACACAAACAAACCAAATAAAGCCTTTGGAAAATCCAGAGTCTTCTCACTCTGAACTCGCCCGCTCTTAACCCTTCACACCCCCCCACCCCCCTGAGTCTCTAAAATGGTCAAACGCCTGTACCAAAGTATGTATGTAAAGCACAACATACTTTTTTAATGCTTTGTATTACCTTGGATCTGGCACTACATATACTAGGAAAGATGCTACCTTGACCTACAGATTGGCTCCTTTCCAAAGCATCCACACGAGACAACATGGTGCACAAGGGAATACCATCAGCCTCCGCACCCGGAGGAGCTGTAACACACTGGGTAACAGAAAAATCCGGCTCCTGAGAGTGGGACCGCAGAGCAGAGACATTGCTGCCTGAAAGCAGCAAGGCCAGGCCTGAGCCAGGGTGAAAGAAAGACCACCCAGAGCAGAGCTGGTGCCTGCAGAGCCACCGGCCACCCCTCGCTCGGAGAAGGCTTATCCACCCCGCTCAGCAGCCGGCTGGGCCGGCTCGGCGCAGTCACGCTCCCACCCTGGAGCCAAAATGCCTCAGCAGATGCGAAAACACCACAGAAGCCGGACTGCGCAAGTGAGCTGGGAGCCAGCGGGGCTCACTGGCGCTGGCCTGGCCCTAGATCAAGGTCGGCTGCGTCTGCCCCATTAGGCACCATGGGCTGAATGGGTCCCGGGGCTGACATCTCAATAACAAGGAGACTCAAGGGGCAGATAATGGAGAGAAAAAACCCTCAGGGATTTGAGGGCCTTGAAAGAGAAGATAAAGAGCTTAGGTCCAATGCTATAAAGACAAGAAAACGCTGGCAGAGGAATGCAAAAAGAAAGGTAACACAATCAAGGTGATAGACTCAGAAAACAGTCTTCACACAGACCAGGCACAAGGCTACATTTGTCCAGGCCTACGAACACGGTCTTGACGTAGCAAAGATGGGAGGTGAAAGCCTGGACAGTGATTTTTCCCTTTCCCAATGAAAGAGCAAAACCGCCAGGTCAGAGACGTTACGCAGGAAGGACCCTCAAGACACAGCCCTGGCCCGGGCAGGCGGGAGCAGGGACGGGCCTGGGTGACAGAGGCGGCCCCGGCGCAGTGACAGAGAAGGGATGCGGGAGGCAGGACCGGGAGCTAAACACCCCGGAGGAGATGTCAGGGAGACAGGCTGAGATTTCAGCTCCAGCCCAGGGAGACTGATGATTCACTTTATGGCCGGCAAGCACTTCCCACCAAAGTTCACACAGGAAGATAATGTCCCCTTCAAGTGAACTTATGCAGACGGTGCTTCATTTGTCAGAGGATAAAAAGATGCACTTTCATTTTAAAATGAAAACACTCGAGGTCCTCTGCAGACAAGAACAAGCAAAAAAGCAGTGTCTGTATGTGAGCAATTTCTGCCCCTGCCTGTTGTCTGATTTCAGCGGGAGTTTACGCCACCAGAGTCACACAGGCCCGCCGGTCCAGAAAGGCACATGATTATACCCCGTTAAATCCCATACAAAGTCCGTACTTCTCAAAAGATGCAAATGAAAAACCCACAGGTTGAGCAGGCAGATGCTCCTGCAAAGTAACTTCTGAACTGAAAACAAACACAAAACAGTAACAAGCGTGCTCCAAAATGGACAACTGCTAAAATAGTATGAACCTGGATGCTTAAAGAAAAAAGTATTTGTGAGGCAAGCAACGTTCTTTCTCTTGATTTAGATTAAAACCCATCTTTACTGATGCTACGTCTCAATAAGACTTTAAAAAAACCAGCTGCTTCATAAAGTTATTCCTTGTACCATCCATTATCCAGTTTCCTGTGCCTTTCTCACATGAACTTGTAATCCTTGATAATGTTTACACATGAGAAAATAAAGTTTTAAGCTGAAAATCAGTATTACCTCTACGCCAAATCACTGTATCATGTCAGGCATTTGATACAGTAGACAAGCACAGTGGTAGAAGGATGCAAAAGAAAACATTTCATTTCACTACTGCTGAAATCAGGCATTGAAACTTGTTCATTGATTTTCCTTCATTAAAAAATAACTGATTGTAAAAGAAGTGTTGCTTGGTAGGATCAAAGCCTATCCTACAGGAAACGCACACACAAAGCATTTGGAAATGAGGGTTAATTTGGCATGCAATTTAACAGCATTAGCTTTTATCAGCAGCATTTCAAGGTCAGGCATATCCATGTTTAAAATGTTTAGGTTTTTTACAATTTCAACATCACGTATTAGAGTTCAACACATCTTAAAGTGATATTACTCTAAAGGAAGGCTGCAAAGAAGCACACAAAAAAAATCCACCACTGTTCGTAGTTTAGCACTGCAAACATTAAAACAAAAAAAAACTGTTCCAAAGAAACCAAACTAAAAAAGTGATGTGGCTCTTTAACTCTCCAATTCCCTTTTATTAACTCAAGACATCATCCTTTCAAGACAAAAACAAAATTATATCAAATCAACAGATTACAAAAAATGCTCTCCTTCACCTGAGCTTAGGACTAAGTCACGGATCGAGCCAAATGGAAGGAGTCCTTTTACTGACATAGTTTGTGCAAGATTTAAAGAGCTTTTGAAGAGATTCACTTAGTATATCAGGTAACATAGTCAAAACGGCCTCGTATTTTAAGTAGTGTTTTTTGTCAAAGTCTCTGATTTTTTTAAAAAAAGAACAAACACTTTTTCTGTTTTACCAAACCCTATTTTGTTAAGAATTCAAGTTAGCACATTTTATTTATTCCCCAAAAGATTAATTCAAAATGTAAGATCGTTCATTTTTTGCTATACTTTAGACTTATTCAAAAACATACAAAAGGACAATGGATAAACCAAAATATTAAGCAGAGTTGCTCAGCTCCAAAAAAAAATACTCCACAAACACTTACTGGAGATTATTCCCTTTTACTGATTTATAAACTTCAAAAACTAATGAACAGTTACATGTTTTCATGTTCATGGTTATGCTATGGAAAGGTTTTCTGCACCTCTTTTCATTGAAAGCTTGATCTTCATATACCCTAACTACCTATAAAGCTGACAGACTTTAACAGCGATTGGCACCAAATGTTTCACGGGATCAAGTCCATACTGCACTTGAAACAAATACTTTGATTAATCAATTACTGACAAAACCTCATAGCATCATTGATGTATGCCTAACAGCTTTACAAACGCTTACGGGACAGTAGTGTTAGGGGACTGAAACCTCTTAAGCCTCTTTCTTTGCAATTCTCTGCCACAGTTCAGAAGAATGCCACCCCGTTACACCAAAAACCAGGGGGAAAACAGTTGCTCTCGCCTCTCGCATGAGGATAATTAATCTTCTGACACCTTGACAAAGCAGCTTGTTGATAGTCAAAGAAAGGATTTTTCTGATTTCCTCTCAAGACAGGAGATGGTCTTTATCCATCATCCCTTCTTCCTGATCTCCTCTTCCAGAGTCCCCACATCAGCAGAACTGTCCATCAGAGCAGACAGCAGGAGGGAAAGGTCTGACTGCCTGATAGGGCATCAGTGCTGGACAGTGCTATTTAAGTGTAGGAACCTATTGTTAGAAACTTACTTTACAGCAGTTAGACAAATATAATGGCAACCAATTCAACCATTGTACCACAAGAGTCAGCTCAAGCTAGTAGGTAAAGTTAGCTAATTACGCTGATCTGATTTTAAATCCAGACAAATCGTAGAGACAGAGTCAGCATTACCGCACACTGAAAGAGTAGAAATTCTAAAGGATAGTTTTGCACATACTATGCTTTCTGAATTGAATTATGGTTGCTTCCACTTTCACTCTCCCTTGTGAGCAGGACCATACACCTTGGTCTCCTTTCCTTCTCTCCCAATCATGGGCCTGCTTGGCATTCCTAATTAATTGAAATAAAATAATTTTCCTTATAATGCAGTTGAAATTTCCTCCTCTTCCCCTACCTCCCCCAGGTTCTAACATATTTACGTGTGAAGACTGCGAGGAGTTTCAGCTTTTAAGGGGAAAACATTACAAAATGCCTTCTAAAATCAGGATACTATCTACTACAAACCAACCCAAACTCCACCCTAGTAACATTATCTTTGAGGATACTGATTTCGCGCAAGCCAGCATAGATCTCCTGATGTAAAGAATATTCTGCACGCTTCTCAAAAACAGGCATTGAATATGCAAAATGCTGTTTTCTCATCTACAGATACACATTTTTATTATACACACATTGTATATATTTATATGTATCTTGTAGTTCCTCTCTACTCATCTCCCTCACCTTCTCAAACAAAGATAAGAAAAAGATTTGGGCATAATTATACGTCCATTTAATTCTTTTCTGCACTCACAGAGAGAGGGGAAATTGTGTTCATCACTCCTTTTAAAGCTCTAATTCTTTGATAACTGCTGGTCATGGAGGAAACCAGTCCAGGTGAGAGAGGACCAGGGCATGGCACTCTGGGAACTGCTCCCAGCCAGGGCAAGTCTGACTCAGTTCTTGGTGACCTATTGCAAATATAAATCAGGCCACAATCTGTACAGACCTCTGTCTCACCAGTGTAACAACCGAAGCAAAAGTGTAGAAGACTCTGTGTGTTCTCTTACTGAGTTTGCCAAGAAAGGCAGCTTCATCCAGGTCACAGGAGCTCAATAACCCCTGGGTTTAGCTACGCCATTCTGTCTTGGACTGTTTCAGTCCAGACTTACCCCTCCATAAAAATAACTGTCCATGCTATCTGGCCCGGACCAGTTCTCCAAGCAGTCTTCTTTCGTTCAGTTACACCAAAAAATCTAGCAGTATTTATGTCTATGATGTATAAAATCAGTAAAATTAGCTGTTCAGAAAGTGAACACAGTGTTCTCTCCATAAATTGCATGAAATTTCAAGGGATACCAACCAGGTTGGAGCAGTCTGTAAGTTAAATATTGTTTATGTCAAAGCATGTTCCTTCTGCAAAGAAGACTGTAGGCCACAATCTGGAGAAAGATTTCCCTATCTCTTTACTGGCATTTTATGTGTGCAGATGTTAAGGCAGCAATAGGAACAGCCGCCTGCAGTTTCCTACTTTTCCTCATGCAGTTTCCCAAGCCAGCCAAGGGGACAGGCTGCAGGAACCAGCAGGGGAACAGGCCAACAGGAGAGATGGAGCAGAGATGAGGAACACTGGCACGGGTGAATGGACCATCCAAATGCAAAGACCTGCGGCTAAAAGCAGAGAGGCTGTTGGTCGGGAGGCAAAAGGGGCATAGGTGGGAGAAGCGAGGGGGTCTCTGCTTCATGTTGCTAAACAGGAACGGGGACTTTCTAAGCTGTGAGGGACTAGATCAGGTTGACGGGACACAGGACAGCAAGGCTGGGCAATCTGAGTCTGGAGGAAAGGTGAGCATGAACAAAGGGCTGTGGAATACAAGGATATGGGAAACAGAAGGAATATGGAGACTTCAGGGTGCAAAATCTGAGGTTATTCTCTAAAACAAATATCAAGCACCCCTAATGCAGATTTTGGTTTAAGCGATGTAAAAATAAACGCAAGACTGCCTCTTTCTTGCTTGCCCTCCCCCCCAGTACGGGCTATCAAAAAAGCTGTCTTCCTTCATACCCAAGCCACCTTGTTTGCTGTCAGCAATAATGGCAGTTCTTTTCTGGATTGCAGTCCCACACTGTTGGCATGACATTTTCTTAAGACTGGGAATGCTGAGTCAAAACTAAGGGGAAAAAAAAAGGTAGATCAATAAATGGTAAGCTGTAACCTTGCAAATGCCCAGGCCAGCCAAAGGTGAGTTCCCCAGAGTAGAGGAGATCAGAGAGCTTTCTGTCCATAAAAGCTCTCTACTCCTTAGCTGAGCACTCCCTCTCTCTGTTGTCATGTCAGTGGCAAGAATTTATCAAGTGTTTACCGCCACAATACAGGGTATTACTGGACCACAGGAACTGGACAAGTGCATTAAAAATCACTGGAGGACTGCAAAGAAGTATTTTCAATTAGCCTTCAACTACGTGAGAATCACTAGCACTGTTCATCCGACAGGTCTGTATTCCCCTTCCTATTTGGGAAGACCAAAAGCAGGATAGAGGTCTGTCAGTCAGAGGTGAAGTTTAACAACTGACATGACAGTTTTAGTATCCGACTGCTGAATTCTGCATTACATGCCTGCAAGCAAAGGAGTAGTACCCCGACAGCGGTAGAATGGGAGAACACTGGGACCTGCAGCAGCTCATGCAAAGATAAGATGTGCCTTTGAAACTGTTTCTGTTGTTAACTTAGCACGCAGCTGACGTACAGCCCAAACTAGGCTGTATCTTCGCAGCACACACAGAGCAAAGATATCTGAGGCAGGAGGCAGCTTGAGAACCAGAAAGAGCCCACCCGCAGCTGCAGGCAGCTCTGCAGGCAGTGCATTCTGAGTAGTGGACTGGATTGCTCACATGGAGCTTCTTGCTCTCTTGGGTCGGTGTCTTTCAAAGTCCAACCTTTCTCTAAACAGTCAAGCTTTGGTACCTTTGCACTGCACTGCAGAAGAGACATATTAAAAAATACCACATTCATGCTTTTTCTGTTTGATGGTAGGATGTATCAGGACATTAAATTCCTTACAGTAAACTGCTACTTTAGAAGAAGACAGTATATTTGTTACTGATGGTTTCCCCCTGTATATATTAAACAGAAGATTGTTAGTATATGCACATCCATTTAGAGCAAATTCATGGAGCACAGAACTGTGGATGGTTTTTTACTTGCAATAATTGTCAGAACAATGAGTACAAAACATTTTCCTCTGAATGCTAGGTACCTCCTGGGCACTTACTCATCAGCTAGCAGAGTCTGGGTACAAGGTGTTCTTCATTAGAAATGAGGAATCTCTCTGGAAAGATGAGGCCCATTTGGCTTGTAAACAAATACCATGATTTTTGATATGAGAGTAATTTCAGGGCCATGCTAGGGATGTATGTGGAATAGTTCATCTCTGGGACTGATGGAAACATGTTCCACAGTGAGTACAATATTATTTGCTAATCAGCAGAAGCATTTAGGTATGGCATGAGGTGTGCCTGTACCCCATGACAGAGTGACGAATGAATGATAGCTGTTACCAGCTGGAGATGTCTACAAGGCATAGTCTGGCATCAGTAACGTACTGCGGCAGTGCCCCACTACCGCTTAGACCAGCTGAAGTAATGAGGTCCAGCAGAATGCCACCCCAACAGCTGTATGCAGTGGTACTTCAGTCTGCAGAGCCAGCCTGGTCTGGTCCAGTCAGAATAGCTCCATATAACGCAGTGAGGTATATTCTTCATATAATAAAGCATGCAAGAGGAGACCAAAGGGCAGTTGGGCAATAAAGTAATTCCAGTGAAGAAAAAAACCTATAGACAGAAAATTTGCTTCCCTCTTTACTAACAACCTCTGCTAGTACTTTCTGGCTTGCTTAAGGTTCTAAGTCAGTCATCATTGACAAGTTTTAACCAGATCAAGTGCTTCTTCCCCTCCTGATGTCTGAGTAGCAGACAGAGGGAGGTGTAGCCCTATTTACACCAGGAGCTATAGGTGGCCCTTAATGCAGTGGTACTTCAGTCTCTGGAAGAGCATTAAAGGGAAAGCTGACTCCAGCAGAGCAGCTCCAGCCCAAAGTTGCATGACTTCTTGGAGTACCGAAAAAGAGTATTTTGACTGTCGTCTTCTCTACACTGACTCTCTGAGAGGGGTTTCACCAGTCAGTTGTTTGTAGGACAGTATAAGTTGTTTCCTTTCTTAGTGCAAAGGAAGTAACTTTCCATTGCTACACTTATGAACATTATCCAAGCAGAGAATTTTATAGAGTGTATGATTACAGTTCTGATGCACAGAAATAAAAGTCATGTCTCTGAGCACTAAACATGCAAATACTTGTTAGCTTGCATTTTTGGAAATGGTATGTATTTCTGTCCTGGAGGTGAGTGACAGTGCTGAAAAAGTTTCATGACAGGTTGTGCCACTTTTTTTTCTTTGCCAACTCATTTACATGCCTGAAGTTTTGACTTTCCACAAAAAACATCACGAAACTAGAAGTTACTAAACAACAAACAACTAACACTTGTTTCAGATACAGCAGAAAACTACAAAGAAAGAAAACACAAGGCATAGGGTAAACAGATAAAAACCTAGTACATGTAACAGGTTTATTCAATATTTATTTAACAGCACTAGGTAGTGAGAAACAAACCGGAAGGCAGCATTCTCTACTGCAGTTCCTCTGACTTTTTGCTTACAGAAACAGCTGCACCTTCTGGCAATGCAGAACTTGGCACCTGCAATAGGAAGTCCCGTGGAGTGCTCTTCTCTGTGGTACACAGCTAGCGTGGATTAAATGAAATGTGCCTTTTTGGAACTCAAAGCAATAAGCAATTCTCATTTACAACAGAAACGTCTGTTCAAACGTTCAGCTTCAATGAAAAAAATCAACGCTTTTTAGACTACAGTAACAGAAGACTTTCAACCATGACCAATAGTAAAGTATAATGGTATTTGGAGATAACACTGCCTTGTTAAATCACCCATTTAATTCCTCTCCCCACAAAAAAAAAAAAAAAAAACAAAAGCCACAACCAACCAATCAACAAAACCACTAGTAAAATTACTGATGATGAAAACATGATTCCTCTCAATTACAAGAGTCTCTTTCATCTATCCTCTAAAAGACAAGCAGCAAAACAATACAAATGTTTCTTAAAGTTCTCTACAAACTACTGATTTATAATTTAAGATGATTAGTATAAATTATTTGAATAAAGAAAAGGGTCCATCATATCCAAAACTACCATAAGAATTTTTCCACTACTCTTAGTCATTTTAATAATTCAGGTAGATACTTTTCCGTGAGATCTACAGTTCCATGAAACTCTGTCAGATGTTACTGCAAAGGTTATGAAAGAATTGGGTAGCATTGCTAAAGTACTTCATGAACCTACATCAGATCTTTTGTAATCAGTTTTTACATTCACATATTAACAACGTGAGGCAGATAACAAAGAGGTAAAGATACAAGTGAAATAGATTTGAACACTTATGTAGCAATTGTAACTTTATTAAAATTCTGTCAAAGTTTTATTGCAATTGCACTTGTTTTGAAATTTCCTGACTGACAGATCTTCCAGCAACATGCACTATTGAAAACCAGCGTTGTTCTGACCTTACAAAGGTGCCCATCACAGCTCTGTGACTACCAGGATTCAGATGCTCTTCTCTAGCTGCACCAGAATGTCAGGATCTCTAGACCCGAGATTTTCAATGCAAGCCATGCCACCAGCAAGAGCAAAAGCCAAGACTGTAAATACAGATGTTTCTACTATTGTCAGAGATGAGCCTGGTTTAGAAGAGCAAAGACTGGGAACAGTTCATCCCAAAATACTATTAAACTCAGATTTGGGCCAGTCACTTACAGACTTGCCATCAACAGCTGTTTGATGTACAATAAAAACATAAATTCTAAAAGCTGGATTTAGAAAAAAAAGGTTCTGTACATTTTTATATATTACTTCAGTCCAATTTTAAGTCACTTAAATTCAACATCTGAAATTTAAAGAGGTGTCTGAATGATTTGTGCTTATTCAGTGCATGCTGTTCTCATCATGAACATTTAAAACATTTCTTATCTTCAAAAAGTACATTTTGTTCTCTGCCACTCAAGCATGTACACCAAGCACTAAGTTACAAAGAAAAGCAGATGTGTTGAAATGAGTTATGGTTGTTTTTCATGGAGATGAAGTACAGCAGAGAAAACCAACGATGTATTTTCCTTTCCTTTCTCCACCCATATCCTTACACATACCCAAGGTAAAAATATAGAGTTTATTCCTTGCTTTCTAACAAGTCAGATAATATTTTTGGGTTTTGAGGGTATGTTTTCAATTATCTGTTGAGTTCCAACATTACACAGATCTAAAGCTGCAACTGTTCTTCACACAATTACCCATTACTCAGTGTCCGCCCGATTAACATCCTTTTCCAAAGGGCTCGTAGATTAGTCACTAACCATGGTGGCTCCTCTTGAACACTATGGGAATTGAAGCAACCCTTTATAGGACAACGTTTACCCCAGTGCATGAATTAAACCTATAATCTAGTGTTCTTCAAGGCTGATAACTATTTTTATTGTTATTTTATGTGAAGCATCTCACACAAATCTCTGAGTCCTTCTTTTTAAAGTAATTGCAGTGGGATGGGAGAAAGCAGGCCAAGTTAAGTATGGAACTTGATAATACTAATTTTGGAAAGGACCGTTGGAAGTGGTGGTTTTACAGAAAAGTGCTTTTTCATTTAGAAAGAGTTTGTGCTTTATATGAAGCCCATTTCAGAGCAAATATGAGCAGAGAGATAGTATTTGCTTTTTTTCGTTCAACATCCAGCACATTTATGCTAGAGGTATTTGAAGACCAATTCTATAATGCTTGGCAATGGAAGTAGACAATCTGAAAATTTTTTTTCAGTCATCTGTATGCAGCCTGATAAGATTGTTCACAGATTTATGCAAAACGGTTTTCAGAAAAAGAGAAAGAAATGGAAACTGCATAGACTTAAAAGACTGCAGACTTTATTCTTCACTTGCCTTGTTTGCATCATGGTTTGAAACTAAAAATCTGTAAGTGCATAACAATAAGAGAGAAAATAGCAAAGTTATAATCACAAATCTCAAGAAGCAGATAAATAATGCAAGAAAATGATTGACAGCTGTGCTGTTACATAGTGAAAGTTAAAACAAAATTATTACAAGTTCTCTGGAATAGGTACATTTCACCTCAATGGTTTCATATAGTGCATTTGTTTTAAAAAATCAGTTTATATCCATTTAAAAGTAAACCTAATTGCAGAAGTAGCTATGAAAGTGCCTTTTGAAACTCCATGCTTTTTGCTAACCTACATAGCCTCATTTTTGTGGGTAAGTTAGCTAACATTGGACTCTGCGAAAATGAAAAATGCAAACAAGTTTTAACACTAACATTTAAGGAAGATAAAACAATTTTATTTACTGCAGAGCTATAACTGTTTGTTTGAAGTATTCAAAGACTGTCAAGTCAATGACATTTAAGCCAGTCTTGTAAGCAGCACAACTGCAATATCATTCTAAATTAAAACAAGCTATCCCACTTGGCAAGGGAATGTCTCAATTTTCTACTCCAGTCAATTTAAAAACAACTATATTTTGAAGGATTGTATCTGCCCCTGATCTACCTTGCTTATATGTGGTCTTGCCCAGTGATTCACATAGCAGCACACAGAGAAAAAGACTGTATAGACACTGCAGAAACTGAAGGGACAGTTTCCATTTTGTAGTTGTTCCAGCCCAACCAGAGAGAAACTGAGCAGGTTAAGAGGCATTCTTCTAATTCTTCATGTACTGTAGTGAAATAAAATGTATGTAGTGTAGTGAAATAAAACATGTAGTGAAATAAAACAACACCACAGAAATACGGTTATTTCCGTCATTTGCTTAATATCATACAGAATTTACTTGCACATAGATTTTTCTGTGAATGAAATGTACATATCCCAAAAAGCTTGACAACATAGGCGAAGTGACTAATGACATATAAATATCACATGTACTTGTTTCAAGAACATGGCAACAAATAGGCAGAGCGTGATGAAAACCTCCACAGGGAGTAAGCTTCTCATCCTCCCTACCAAAGAACAGGCAACGAAGCTAATACAGCATAACAAAAAGTGGGTTTGGAGACACCTAATCTGAAGAGCAATTTAAAGAACCGACTTTATGTCTTTTGCTCCTCTACTACAGCAAATGCTACAGTGCCATGAATTCACACTGTAGTGAAAAGATGTCATCTTCAAAATCAACTTCATGTTTAAATGCTGTTCTTCCTGCTCTGTCGTTTCTGGTGATAAATAGTAGGAAATCAATGAGGAAACATCATTTGAAGTGAGCCATTCATCATGTACCGAAAAGGGTAAGTACCCCATAAATTGCAGTGATCTGTTTCCTATTAGAACCACACAACAGAAGGCAACAGCGTTTCCATTAGCAATTTTTATGACCTCCGTAGGTAGAGGATAAGGTTAGGAAATGGCTTATTTTTGGCAGCTATAAAGCAGTTGTTGGGTGGGGAAGGAAGAAAATTTTCAAGAGAATCAGAGTTACTAGTAAACCAAAGGCAAGGGGAGGGGAGAGACGACGAATAACAACCCCACCAACTACATGTCTTCATACTTAAGAAATTTAAGTTTTTAATTTAAGAAAAATTACATTTTTGATGTAATCTCACCCTAAACCCACAAGATTTTAAAGTCCACACACCAAAACATCATCTAGTCTTGTGAAACAAATTCTAGGCAAGCACTTCATATGTGTCTCAAAATTAAAGAAAACAGGCAAACAAACACCCAATGATAGTAATTAATTTTAAGGAATGGAAAACCAAATTAAATCAAATGAAATGATTATGCACCTCCTGTGACCCAAGGTCTACTGTGCAAACCACTGGGAAAATCCTCTGACCTGTGTTACATATTAGGACAGTTTAAAGGAATGTTGAGTCACTTCTGTTCCCACTTCCTCCCCTTCCAGACACCCACCACGAATTAACACTGACTATTTCAGCAGAATTCGCCACAGCTCAAAAACTGTAAATCAGTATTTATTTATACAAGTCAAGTCACTTGACTTGTTGGAGACAGAGTCCTGTGGAAATCCAGATTCAAAACCCTACACTCACTCCATCACGGCTGAACTGGAGCTGCAGGTGCATCTACCAGCCAGGACTTTGGTCCACTGACTGTGCTAGTAGTGGTAAAAATAGGACAGCCTAGATATCTAGACATGAATTTTCCCCTCAGTGATACCTGGTATCACCTTACATACCACCCACAGATGAGCCCATCCCACACTAATTATTAAGCAACTTCCTGTTGCCGGCAGCCAGGATCAAATGAATGTTATGAATGTTATCAAATGAATGTTTCAGTCTGGAGAAGAGGAGGCTGAGGGGAGACCTTATCGCTCTCTACAATTCCCTGAAAGGGGGTTGCAGAGAGGTGGGTGTTGGCCTCTTCTCCCAAGTGACGAGCGACAGGACAAGAGGAAATGGCCTCAAGTTGCGCCAGGGGAGGTTCAGGCTGGATATTAGGAAAAATTTCTTTACTGAGAGAGTGGTGAGACACTGGAATAAACTGCCCAGGGAGGTGGTGGAGTCACCCTCCCTGGAGGTGTTCAAGGAACGTGTGGACGAGGCATTGTGGGACATGGTTTAATGGGCATGGTGGTGTTGGTTGATGGTTGGACTTTATGATCTTACAGGTCTTTTCCAACCTTAGTGATTCTGTGATTCTGTTATTACAGTCATGAAAGTGAGGGGCTAGTTAGCCTTGATAAGTGAGATTGGTTTCACCTACATGAAAGCTCACTAATTACTTTTTCTTTTTTAAATGTTTCAGACCAGCTTTCACACACACTTTCTTCTCTTCCTCAATGAAAAGTTAAGAATTCTCATTTTCTGAAACAGTCAAGTATACACTTACAATAATTTAGGGCCTTAGCTGTTTCCCAGAGAACCAATTTTACTCTCCTAACAGTGCTATGATGGACCTTCTTCATTAAACTTTGTAAGATCAGAGCTCAGAACGTGATTTCAGCATAACGTTTGTCTTCCCTCTGCGCCAGCGTACCTGCCATACCCAGGACAACATGAGGGTACGACCACACAGTACAAACACATTTGTAGCACACTCCCCTTACAGAGTGAAACATAGGCATCTGCAGTAAGTTAGGAAAAAACACTAACGGTTATCTCCATTTGCTATGGAGATTTGCTTTGATTCAACCTTTTTTTACACACGACTGAAAGGAGTCTCCCACTCTGCTGGCCGACCAGGCAGCAGCCCCAAATTCAGCCATACAAACAGAAACCTTGTGTTATGCTGCAATTTCTACCCTTCATCCCTGATCCTGTTTTCTGACACCTGGGGACTTAGTCCCAACCATTCTGCTTCACCAGGCTCCTTTTCCAGCATTCCTGTGTTCTGGTGCTGAGTTTGAGTCCAGCCTCTGCCTCAGCCCAGACTATGGGCTTTGATGTTTACTTTGGCATGCCGGCACTTCCCACGTTCCACATCACAGCCTGGCATTCACACCCCTGCCTTGCCCTCAAAATTAATGCATTTGTACTTCTTTGGTCTCTGACCTTGGGTTTTCCTGACCCTGACCATGACTTGCTTCTATCCCAGCAGCAGCCTGACCCAGCCATTAAGCCAAACCCACCAATGTCCTAGCCCCAGCAGTCATCACAGCCTACCTGTGGGCATATTTAAGCCCCAGATGGGGGGGGGGGCTGGTTGATGGTCTGTTTTCATGAAGACAAGCAGAAGTTGAGCAGCACTGCCAGTATTCCTACGGATCAGTGAGAGCGCTGTGGTGCTCACTTCTCCCACGTCCGCTTTGCAAATGGAAGTGGCAAAGGTCTTTGGTTCCTCCCCTCAGGTCGTGGTGCTCCATGCAGACCACCAGCAACGGCGCAAGACACTGTCAGTCAATAGATTTAAGAGATTTACTGACAGCAGAAGAACGACAAGGTTAAAAACCCCTTCGATTCTGTTCTAGGCTTTACAATGGATAAACTGTTGTGGAAACATATTATTCTGATCTAACCCTCCTGCCTCCTCTCCCAACTGGTTTGCCTAATTCCAGTCCCATCCCTTTCACTAGCCAGTCCCAGTCATCCCATAGGATCCTTACGCCAGTCCTGAGTTTTGTCCCAGCCCAGCAGCTCTCTCCCATCATCCAAAGGCACCTTACCAAACCAGATCCCATGTTTGTATCTGAATTTATCAGAAGCACTTGGTTTCACCACATCTTTTTTCCCTCACCTCAGCAGTTCTTAGGCTCCTTGCCAACGTATCTCAGTGTCATTGCCCAGCTTTGCCTTCAACGGCCCCTTCGCTTCTAGTTCTTATTCTGACTCCCATATCCTTCCTTCTCATCCCACCAATCATGGTTTCTTCCAGCATGTGCTTCCCCTTGAGTTTCCAGACCCTCAGATTCTTGTATGGCCAGTCCAATCTCCTTCCCATTTTTTTCTACAGCCTTCACTCCAAGCTCCCGTATCTTCCTCAGCCTCCTTGTTTACTCCCACCATGATTATTTCCATTTCCGCACGATCTAAGTCAAGTAGCTTCCACCTGCACATTGCCTAAATCCAACCAGTAAAGTCACACAGCCACACACACACGAAACCAACCCTACAAATCTCCTCAGTTTCAGTGCCTTCAGACGGCTTGTAAGGGCTAGGGGTACAACTAAAGGTTGTACAGCCACAGGCTGTAATGGAGTCCCAGGGGAGGCAGAATCTTAGGAGCGCAGCACTAGCAAGTTTCTGAGCATGAATCAACTAGAAGTTTTGGCTTTTAACTCAGATAGCTTTGGCTGCCTTCTGAAGGGACAGCAAAGATGCAAACTCAAGATTAAATCTACTCCTGCCAAGTACAAAGTAATTAGAGCGCAAGGATGTTAAAACAAAAAACCAAAACCCAAGAACAATGTTTTTCTAATATTTTCCCTTCTGCTAACAAAGCAATTGCTCCATCTGTATGCCTGATGCCAAAAACTGCCGACTACTTTGACTGAAATAAGAGGACAGAGTAGTATGCAACAGCTGTTCAGCAAGCCCATGTTTCACACAAATGACTGAAGTCCAGTAAAGCACTGAAACACTAAATTTTGTAACAGAAACTACTCGCAAATCTTAGCGGATTACATTATCATTTTAATCTATAGTTACTTTAAAAAAAAATAAATCTTTGTCCAAAAGTGTTTGCTGTTTCCTCTCATTTGTTTCTGAAAGTCACTCTACTTTCACTGCCAATTTTAACCTCAGTAAGACTTTTAACCTTCATCTTGCCACCACTCCCCCCAGCTCCCAAGAGGACTCAAACAAGAACTTTTAAGCTTACACTCAACTATTGCATTGATACAACTGGCTTTAGACCAAGTCCTTTAACTTAAGACAAAGTTCATACGAATTTGCTATTACCAAACACAAAGTCATTTACGGCGTAATTTCCAGTCTCTTTTGAGACAAAGATTCTCATCATAAAGCAAAGTTCATCTTTTTAGTAATAAAACAACAGTTTTGGCAGCTGATAGAATTAAGTTCTACCTACCACACCCACACGAGAAGGCTACAGATTCAGGCAGCTTCAAACTAACCAGCTCTACACTGATAAAACCTTCCTATATAAAAGAAAATAAAAAGATGGCCTCCGCACCAAGTCTCGGCAACTAGGAAAACAAAGTCAGAAGAGCAAAACTTTCAGATGAAAAAGATTAGGTAATCTAATGCCTCTTGAATTCTCAGGCTATTAAGAAAAGATATTTCCTAGTGCTGTATCCACTCCAGCTGTGACTCAGCTTCCTGATGTGTGTGTGACCTTCACTCCCTCTCTCAAAACACTAGTCTAGTATTTTACTACACCAGAAATCACCCAATGCAGTAATTGGAAACTACGTTTCTACAGAACCAAATAATGGCTTTCTCGTCTCCATTTCTAATTTTTAATCTTTGTAAGAGTGGCTAAAAGATACTGAAGTGCAGACTTTCAAAATCCCACCCTGTCCAGCACACACACTTACACACTGATGTCAGATCACTGTACCATGGAGGAATTGGTTCAGAATCAATTCAAAGTTCATGGACATGCAATTTTGAATACCTGAGCTGGGGGAGAGAAGCTACAACCGATGACCACACTTCCTATAGCTTCAATTTCCTCCAGACACGTTATGCCTGAATAAAACCCAAAACACATTCACATATTGTCAGCCAAAGGTAAGTAAAGAGTTTGAGTCTGAACAGCCTAGGCTTAACTCGAGGTCTTTATTCAAATCTGACAAAAATAAGTTTATTTGTCGAAAATATACTACTGTCAACATTCACATGTATGGTATGAAGTACAAAACTACCAATTTTTGCTCCACTGAAGTTTAAACTACAGGTTAGGGGGAAAAGAAAGTTATCCCAAAAGCACAAAATGTGTTTTAAGAAGTTGATTTTCTTTTCTCTTTTAAAGATGGCAATAATATTGCTAATCAGGTAGCACCTCACAGAAAAATAAAGCTAGTGAATTAGGAGCACCTATTTCTCACAGAAATGTGAAGAAAAACTATCTAAGGCCAAACTCACTTAAACTGGCACAGCACAGAAGTCAGACGGTTGCACTGACTCCATCACCACTCACAAAGCAGGGAAGGTAAGTCAATAAACTAACCCTTTAAGATCTGTCTAGTTCAGTAATTGTCATCGGTATCCAGTTGGCATTAAAAAAAGTAGTCATGATCATGACCTTTGCATTTCTACAAACATTAGCCATTGTCATGAGGAAGACCTCTTTGGCCTCATAATTCACATGCTGTTAACAACCAGCAAGAACACAGCATGTGTGTCAGTCACTAAATAATGTAAGAAAAATTGGATGTCACACTCATACCCCACTGTTCCTGTGCACAGCCATGTGCATTGAAGCTAACCTGTATTACACGTAAAACTTTAGAAAGATTAAAATAAATCTATTTTTAATATTCATGGGCCTTTTTTCCACTATATTATTACTAGTTTGGGGCAAGATGAAGGATTATTTGGTTTATTTGTATTATTTGTATTTATTTTGTACTGTTTGCCTGGTTTCTGAGGGAAATGTGGCTCATGTTACCATGTTTTCTGTCAAGTGCCTCTTAAACCCACAGTTCCATACAAATGAGACAGAGGTACAGAGGTCTAAAAGATATTTCGTCCCCTCAATATTTATGAGGAAACCTAGCCAGTTAGGCAGGACATTTGACTGTGTCTCACATACAGGTAAAGGCAGCACAAGAAGAAGCTATTGGAAGGGCTGATCCTAACCACATCCTAAATACAGAAAACATTTTAAATCAGAGTTTATCAACCAAGAAATCCAAATCTTTAGGAAACTAGGCTTCTTTAGTTCTGGCACTCCTGGAATTACTTGCAATACTTAGTTTCATTACCTACAAAACCAACATGATGCAGAAAAGAAAACTGTACACTGCTTTCATCTGTCTCACTGCCTGCAGAAAATGTACTGCAAGCAAAGAACAGACCTGGAACACTTTCCACAGCCCACCTCACCCAACTCAGTGACCCACACAATCAAAGAAGAACAACGGGGTGGTCAGAACAACCTAAAAACAGACATGGCATGGCAGACCACAAGCCTCCTTCCCTAAGTCACTCAGTGGCCAACAGCAGATACTCAGAGAAGACTACAAACCCCGTGACATTCCTGTAGTAGTAATTACCCAAAATATTCTCCCAACCTCCACTGATCTACAGCACAAGGCTCATTTAACAGCAACCATAAATTTACCCAGCTGCTTTAGAAACCACCTAAGGTTTCAGCATGCCTGCATCCTTAGAAAAGAGTGCCACAACCCACCTCACACTTGCAGTTATCACCTTTTGTTTGCATTCAGCATGGCCCCTCCTAATTTCATTTGATGCTCCTCAGTTCTTTTTCCACAGAAGACATGAACAGCTATCACCTTCTGCCCCACGGTATTTTATGGACCTCAGTTGCCTTACTCTCAGGCTGAAGTCCAGTCAACACAGTTGTTCCTTACATAGTAATAGTTGTTCTACACCTTTGATCACCCTTACTGCTTTCTCTGTATTTTTTCCAATTGTAGTATCTGTTATTGCAAAAAGAAAGGAAGGAGACAAGCTGCACATGACCTTCAAGATGTAGATATACTAAAGATGCATGTGCATGGCGGAATCATGTTTTTTGCTTTGCTTTCCTTTTTCTTTTCCCCGCAATGACTCTTAACATTTGCTTTTCTTTGTCTTCTTTCCCCACCATTATGGACCATTAAGCTAGCATGTTAATAGCACTCTCCATTACAACCTCAAGACATTGTTTCTGAGCAATAGCCCATTCAAAACTGACACACATGCATGCACTTTTCCAGATATATACTGAGGAATTTCTGAAAGACAATATTGTATATTCCATGTACTACTATCCCACTCCATCACGAGGACGGAAAAGAAGTAAGACAATTGGAATTCAGCTCTATCCTTCCTCTTCTGTTCTTATGGTATGTGATTAATTCTGTTACAGTGCTTCATAATGAGAAGGAAGATACTGCATGTGAAAGAGTGATAATAAATCATAGCTCAATTTAAGCTGACTAGAAATTCTGCATATGGTAGTCGAACAGCTCCAGAATGATGACAAACCTTTTGTGAACCCAGCCTGAAATTTATTACAAACCAATGTTATACTTAAGTATATAGTGTCTTTATCCCATACTAGAAAATGTGTACCAGGTAATAGGTTTCATTAGAGAAATTTTAGTACAAAAGAGGATTAAGTGATCAAAATATAAATACAGATTTATATAGATATAGATATCTCTATGTAAAGAATTAAGTAACTGAGTTTTAACTCTTTTTCAGGAAGAACAAGTTACAAGCAATTACAAAGATGATGTGAATATAATTTATCTGCCTGCTCAGTCCCTGTGATCCTCAGCAGCAAAAAACCGAGGTAAAAAAAATAACTGGTCTGATGGGTTGTGAACAATCTGGAAGTAAATGACACTTTTCGTATGTGGATAATCACATAGGCACACGTTGCTCTATACTGACCAGTCATAAAAGATCACAGAAGCAGCAGAGCACACACCATGTGAAAACCAGAAGATAAGGTGGATTTTTCCTCTCTCTTCTCCTGAAGGCTGGCAAAGATCAGTGAAATTAAACACTGCCCAAGGCAATTGTTAAAAGCAGTTTGGCCATTAAAGTCATGTCATCTGGTGACCCAACTGACCTACATTAAACCCAGGCTAAAGGGCAATGTCATCTTTCTTTTCCTTTAGATAGCATGACTTTGCATCTTCAGCACAGATGGAAGACAACCCCTTTGGCCTTCTGGTTTCCACTGTATCCCTTGCTACAAACCAAAGTTAGCCACAACCAGTCTTTCGTACTTGTTCAGCCTTTGTTTCATGCTACTACGGTATTCATGAGCTGAAAAATAGCAAATTTTCTCCCTTTAGTGTATTCAACCAATATTGGTCTAATCATAGGCTGTAGCACTCCATATACTTAATGATGACAAAGATTCATAGGCTAATACAAATATTACAAAAATTGCCTATTTAATTATCATTAGATATATTCAGTTTGAATAGTTTGAATAAATGAGACATGTTATAATCACTTTTCTATTGAAGCACTAAATGTCAAAGAATAGGTTACTCAATGAATAATTTACTTTAGATCTTCTGCATGGCCTGCAGTTTCTTCACCCAGATTTGAGAGCTGCCATGTGGATAATATAGACATTCTTTAAGAACTTTTCTAAAACTTCCAATACTTTACAAAGATCATTCACAATCCATAGAAATGCCATTCCATAGATAACAGGCTGAGTCATTCCAACCCTCTAATCCACTTCAGCATTACTATGCTGAAGATCCAACACCATTGCTTGTAGAACTGCAACAGATGCAACACCCTCCAAGCACAATTTACTATGCAGCTGTCTTATATACATTTTATAGACAAATCAAGAATCAAGTGGCTCAAGTAGGAGCACATACGCTAATTGGTTCAGTGAAGACAAATACAATGGAAGAGGATTTTGCTCTTGTTGCACCCATATGGAAAACTGCCTTTTATATTGGAAGATCTGCATTTAATTAGGTCAAACAGATTTAACTGTTGCTTGTTCTTAGAATCACAGAATAATTCAGGTAGGGATGGACGTCAAGAAGGTCTCTATTCCAACCTCCCACTAACAGCAGGCTCAGCCGTGAAAGCAGACCTGGATGCTCAAGGTTTTGCCCAGTCAAGCCTTGAAAACCTCCAAGGAGGCAGACTGCACAGCCATCCTGGGCAACCCATGCCTCTGCTTGATTGTGTTCACGGTGAAAACGAAAGCTGGTCCCCAGCTTGTCAGCCCCTAGACTGTCTCATTACAAGGGCTATGTGTGGAAATTCCATTAAGTCAGTTTATAGGAAAGGAGAGAGGATGAGAAACAAAAGAACAGGTTTATACTGTTTATTATCAATCCATCTTTCATGCAGTTATTGAGGAGAAACCCCATCTTATTCAATCACTGTTTCTTACAGCAAATGGTGTTCAACACAGGCTGCTTTAAGAAAACATAAAGTGAATAAAATCTTGCAGCCTCAAAAGGGTTCTTGAATAATTTCTATGTTCCACTTTCCCTTCAGAGAAAACCATTTCATCAAAAACAAAGAATATTCTTACATTTCATTCCATCTTTATTCAGTGTGGGCTGCAAGACACAACACTTACTCGCACTGCAAGAGCTTTCTTGTTTGTCAACAAAAGACACTTTGAAGAGCTGCCAGTGTGCCGGGAATGAGGTTTATAGCTTGATCCTGCAACGTCGGTGCCTTTTCATTAGCCATCTTTGTCAATGGGAATAAACTGCTAGGCTGCCTAACGGCTCAGGTGAAGAGAATTTAGATCTTCTTCAGTTTCATATTATGCAAATTTATAATTCATATATGTTTCACAGTGGGCTATTTCTCTAGAAATTATGCATCTGCTAAAGCACTAGGTTGTTCTTATCCACAAAGAATAGAAGATATTCCCTTGTTTGAACTAGGAGCACACTAAACATTCCAGCAATTAAATAATCTTGCTGGTTTTACCCATACTTTCAGTCTTCAAAGTCTTTTAAGAGAACTACAGAAATGTACGCAATGCATAAGAATGCAAACAGCTAACTCAACTCAAAGTTTAACTTTTTTTTTTTCTTAACAGCCAAACTATGTATAAAAAACTCAAACACAATTCAAAAGAGTTGACATTTGAACTACAACTGTTTTCTCTGGCACTCAACCATACCTGGATCTTACTGAGGTAAATACGCTCTACCCCCACTGAAGGGTTGCATATTACTGTTGAAAGATCTGAAGGGGCATGTAATAAATAAATCCTCTGACTGCTATTTAAAAATAAGGGCATTCAAACACCTCTCATTCAAAAAAACCCACAATGTTTTTTAACAAGAAAACCCCCACAACTCAAAAGTTCCAAAATTCTGTTCTCAAATTCACTGTCAAGCTTGGCACCCTTAACTTACACTGCTCTAGAAAGATATATACAGAAACATTACACGTACATTTCTAAAAATACACACAGAAAGCACCTACCTAGCAGAATCTCCTACAATCTAATCACTGATCAACATGTTGAAGGGAAGAACATGTGCTTAATGCCTCATGTGAAAGTATAAGTTTCTTATGATTGCATTAACATATTTCAGATTGTCCAAACCGTTTATTTTCAAGAGAAAGGTTTCCACTGGATAGAATCCTTTTTTAAGATTATGATGAAAGAGAAGTTTTCAGAAGGAATTTAAAATGGAATCTAAAAAGTTGACAGAAAAGCAGTATTCCACACGGGCTAGTCAAGTAATTCCTATATGGAAAGAAGAGCAGAACAAGCTCTTCAGCTAGCACACTTAGACTCTGTATTAAATATGCTGGTATATGCTTTACTGCAACTTTCATAAACAGAAATGGAAATTGTGTCTTTTAAGAGCCACGCCTGGAATACTTGCGGGCACTACCCAACCCATCAATCTAACATGGAATGAAATCAAAAGCTGAAGCTTAGCAAAGAAAAATCTCAAACAGAAATAAGTAGCTTTTTGTTTGTTTGTTATTTAAACACCTACTTTCAGCATAACTATCCTTTCTCATTCTTTTTCCAAAGGCAACTGGCTGAAGTGCCAGTTATTGTGTGTAATTGCCTAGAAACCAGGCAATGAGAACCTTAACAGAAGATACTGGCACCATTTTAAAACATGAGAGACATGTAGTCTGGGAGCAGAACAGGGCAGCATGAGGAAGCGAAGAATTCCGTCCTCAGGATTTGTCCCCAGTCCAAAATACTTAGTGTCAAATTCAGTGTCATGCCCTAATAAAATACATATTACTGAAGCTTATCTGGTACCTGCAATATATCACAAGATGCTTACCACATACATAACATTTGCCTTTTGTAACACAGCAATTCTCCTTGCCTCTTGTTGAGATTAAATACCGTATTTGTTAGGATGGCAAGGTCACACTTGCTTTAAACAGAGGCCACAGATTTCTAGATAAAGGAAAGCTCTTCCATTTAACTGCATATAAGATTTGCTGTGAATTTATGCTAAGCAAAATAGGGTTTCTATGATTTTTTTTTTTTATTCAGACTATAACTTCCACATAATTAATGGATGCTTTCTCATGCTGTGTTTCAAGAGCATTTGGATACAAGGCCCAAGGTAGCACTGGTGCATTGACAACTAGCGTAAATAAACATGAAGGTTCTGGCTCTGGGCAGCTACGTTCTCTCCAAAAAGTAAAAAGTCACATACCTACCATAAAAACTAATGAAATCTCCTAAGATAATAACTCTTCAATTTCAGTACATGACAGAATCCAGCGTAACAAGCAAAACCCTTAGTCTAAACCTGGCTCCCTATCCCAAACAAAAGAGCAGGGATAGCAAGAGAAGACCCTACGTGCCCCAGCAGCTCCCCTGCTGCCAGCACGGCAGGCACGACAGCAGTTGAAGTGTGCTGGGCACCCTCAAACAGGGGCCAGCAGCAGGGTGTCCCTGTCCTGCGGGGAGGCCTGCTTAAACTCACAGCTCCCCCTCAGCCGTGGGATCCCCTCTACCTTCCACCTGCCAACTTTCTTCCTAGAACAGCTCAAAACAGGGCAACACATACAACAACAAACATCCAGGATGTGGAGTAAGGACTTTTAACTGCTCAGATTCTCTTTACGTATTTTCAAGAAGCATTTTATTCATAAATTTGCTGCTTTTTCCCTACTCCCTGGTTTTTTCCCCGAAATAAAACCAGGATTTTCGTCAGCCTAATTTAACTTGCACACACGCACTGTTTACACACCTACTCTTATTTGCTTAAACAAAGGTTCTCTATACTCACTAATTTTACGCAGATTAGTTTCTCTCTGTTGCTAGACATTTTCTTTTTTTGTTTGCTATTGCAAACCATCAGGTAAGCTTGTATTTCCCAGATGTGAAACAAACAGTATCTGCCTCCAATAGACATGTTGATCTAAGCCCGTGAGCCTGAAGTACCCACTGAGGTGCGGTAAGAAACAGCTGCTAATTCTGGTTCTATTACAGTTTCGTGGTTCCAGTTCTGCGGTTCTCCATTTATGTCCTCTGCCTGAGGAGCAATTATGATGCAGTTTGATTAGAACATGAAGTTACTGGTAAACAAACAAAGTAAATGAAGTCTACTGTTAAATGTCAAAACTTGCTTAAAATACCCAAAAGAGGTAGAATTGAAGAAAAAACTAGGTTTAAAAAAAAAATCCATTTTTTGCTTAAAACTTGCTCCTGCCTTTTGGATGGGGGAGCAGAAGAGGGAAGTAGGAAGGTTGGTTTTCATTCGCAAAGTGCAAGGATCCCTTGAGCTCCACACAAATGCTTTTATATTATATTTGGTTATATTTGGAATGCCAGAGCATACACAAAGCACGCAGACATCCTTCCCACTCGCTACACTGGAGGCCCCCTTCAGTATCCTCTTAGGAGTATACGGGAGATAGGTGAACATTCATCCCTTCTCCAGCAGGGAAGGAAGGTACTTAGCACAGACTGGAAAAATTCTGCCAAGGCCAGATTCTGCCAATGTGACAGCTTTCTGCCACATTAACTTTCAATGACTATTCCAAATTTGTAAAACAGCAATATGAATTTTCTATTAAAAAAAAAAAAAACAAGTTCTTGCGGACCCTTCTGCATTCAAGTCTGTTCTTACAATCTTAACACTTTGGTGACTTTTTTTTTTTTCAACTAAGGAATTTACAAGCTCTCCTAGTAAGCTTACAACTGCCAATTGTTGAATACCAGTAGCTGTGGATCTCAAAAGCTTCACAAGGTATAAAGAATTTCTTTTCCCCTCTCTCTATCTTTCCTCTCTTCATAAAACTTTCAGGAAATTTAAATAAAAGAAGCCCTGCAAATGTGACAATAGGTTTAAACAAATTTTAAAAAAATCATGACCACAAAAATTAAAATTTTAAGAAACAATTCTAATTCCGTGGCACACAGTATAATTTTTTTTTAATTGTATACCTTATTTCTATCATGCACTGTTACATACCTTTATATGAGATGGAAAGAAGATGACCATTCCTTCTGGAATCTCACAGAAGTATATATATTTCCCATATTCACATTCCTTCATTCAGCTTTTTTTATTTACAAGAAAGATTTAATTCTTGTTATAATTAGCTTATTATAAAGCTAAACATTCACAGACATTTTGATGTCAAATCACACCTTTGTCCAGGACAACGTAACAACCACACGTGTAGAACTATTAAGGAAATGACCTAATCAAATTAAAGGCTTCCCTACAAACCATTTAAAATGATAATTTGTGAAAGATGCTTGCCAAGCATCTTCTGTCCTTCGTCACAGGGAATAATTCAATGTGCATTCGGCTTCACCCCTCTGGTGTCAGCCACCTATCTATCTGGCACCTCCCTTTTTCTGGGGTAATCTGCTCTGTTCTTAAGAGTATCTGCACACCAGCCACCTAAGTGTCACCTAGCTCAAGAAAGTTACCTCTTGCTGATATTGGGGGTAGTGTCAGTTCTAACCAAACATGGGTAACTACTTGCCTAGCTAAGCATAAACCACTGTCAGTGGCATCTGCAGAACTGTACTGAAATGGTGCTCAACAAGGCTTCTGTGGCTTATGCTTCCAAAGAAACTATATTTAGCTGCAAGTAAGTGGCAAGAATGTTGTTTTATATCATCTACCTTTTATAAAAAATGTAATCTAAGGGCATACTGTCAGAGTGAGAGTCTTGCCTAGATGAAGACAGCATGGGCGGTGGTGGTGATTTATTTCAGCGGCATGGAGATCTCGCCCACAGTTAGTGCCCCTGCATGGGTTCATCCAATAAAGGGCTCCAGAGTATACAGCAACGGACTCATTTCAAGGACACACAGTGAGAACAATATCTGTATCTTCCCCAGTCTGGCAGGATTCTTCTCAACTAGAAGCATTTCATTTCTGCCAGGAAAAAATGACTCATTATAAACCATACCTCAGCTGCATACATTCTGCTTCAGACCATGCACAACAGTCAGCATTAAAACAGCCGCAATGTCCGAGATGGCAGCATGGAAAGCTACAAAACAAACTGCATCCCAAACCTGATCCCAAGCCCATTTCACACATTCAGTCTCAAAGAAACTCTAATTTTTAAGGCGATTACTCTGACACAGCTTTATTACAAAGAGAGAAGAGACAGCAAATGAAAAACATTGTTTCAGTCACAGGAAAAATGTTGCCTGTTCCTAGAAAATTACTTTGTACGATTACTTGTTCTGAAATTCTGGCATGTAGATCGTACAGTTTGAAAGGATATTTTGTTTTAATGGAACTTAGCTTAAACAAGGGCTTTTATGCAGGGTCAGAAATGCTACTGCTAGCTGCAGAATTAAAGAGGAGCACAGGTTGCATTCATGAATATATAATAAACAGTTCAATTTGTTGAATGAAAAGATGCAACAAACTCAGTTAATAGCAATGAGAAAGATCAGAAATGTGAATGATTTAATATGTATGAAGCAATATTTTTTTAATCTGAAAGAGCTTTAACAACAGTTTTAATTTCCCCTGCCTCTTCCAACTCTGGTCACACTATCTTTCTAGCAACATCAGCCCTAAGCTGCTCTACAGCAAGGTTCTAACAAATTCCGATGCTTTAAAAGCTTTTAAACTGCAGCAGGGAAAAAGCAAAAAAAAAACCATTTAGGAGGCAAGGGAGTGGTGGGGGGCAAAAAAGAAATCACATTGAAAAACACCAATGAAACAAATAAGATTTAATCTTCATCATTTTTACAAAATTAGCAATTATTTAAACTATATGACAAATATACAATCATAGCACTAGTTGGCTGCATGACCGCAATAAATTATGTGGTTTTTTAATTAAAGCACAAATATATAATTAAAACTGTTAAGTTATTTTTATCATTATTAAACTATTAAAACTATTTATTTATATAATTAACTGTACCTTAACCAAAACTTTGGGAAGTCACCAACAGGAAGAGTTTCAACCTTATATTTTGCATGTCATGATCTGAACATGTAATCTGCTATATACACAGCATCAAAATCTCCCATAGCACTTTATACGCACAGATTAAGATCTACAGTTTTCCTTCCAAACTCATATCTGGGCCATATCCATATTTTAAAGAAGGAAAACTATGACCCAACAAGTTTAAAATTACTCACCTAACAGTTAACCCATAAATCAACTTGATGTAAAGTCCTAGCTAGTTTCAAGAGTTAACATTTGCACCAATTTTAGAAAAAAAGCTCTTGTACCACAGATGCAGAAGATGCTTGCTGCAGCAATGCACAAACTTTCAAGATGCCAGCAGAAACTAAATCAATTTAAAAAGTCGTCTTCCTGGAGATGCATTCACAAGCCTGAGCATCTCCTCCACAATACAATTTTCCAGGGAAGATGTGAACAAGCATATTTCTGCTTGAGCTAAACGGACACACAGGAGCACCAATAATGCATGTTTGGGTACAGAGTTCTGCATGTAGTTATACTTTTTTAGAAAAAGTATTTTCCTATTTTTCCCTGGCTGCTTAATTTTTGAAGTATGATTTCACAGATGCAGTAATGCAAAAGTAACACGGCTTACAAGATTCAGGTAACTGTCTCAGATGTATTATAAGCAGAGAAGCAACACCGTGATGCAAATACAAACTTAAGTTTCTTCATGACAATTCTCTTAGTTGGAAAAGGCACTAAGTCACATGTGGTACTGTGCACATCTGTATTCAAAGAGTTCTGTAATGAACATGCCTTAAAAAAAAAACATTTCTCCACACCTAAAATTCCTGCACTAAACCAGTGTGACATTTTATATGTAGCATCTGAGAAGTAGTACTGAAAATTTAAACAAGAGAGGGTAATTGATTCATTACATCTATTTCTACTATATTTCTTTTTGTATTTTTTGGTCCCCATTTCAAAAGGCATTGTTTAAATTGCCCTAATCTGCAAACAGCAACAATAAGTGTAACAAATACTTGACAATGAAGATGTAAAGCCTCTAAAAACCTGTTACCTTAGTAACCATGGGAATGCAGGAGAATAAGAATACATGGAGTGTCAGGACATCATTTTGGATTCCACAGGGTTTGGGTTGAAATACAGTCAGCTTTCATTAGCTTTTTGTTTTTCCCAGTAGGTCCTTGGACTTTGAAACAAAACCTGAATGACAGCTATGAGCAATTCCAGCCTCACTCCTGATTAGCCACACCAAACAAAACAGCTCTCTTCACCCCCACCCACCCTTTGCACCGAGCAAGCCTTGAAACAAACATTATTTATGCTGCTGACCCCTCTGGACATCACTTATAAATTGCATTCCAAAAAGAAGAGTAAAATGAAGAGCCATTTTCCTGGGACTTAATAGATAATTCACTTTAAACAAATGTACTGCAAGAAAAATAAAAAGCCAACATATCCACCCAGGGCATTTCTGTAAGCCCACACATTATTTACAAGCTTTACGGGGTATGTTAATTCAACACCACCACTAAGGAGAATTTAGCTGCTCATTTGAGTAATAGTATATTTCCGTTTTACTCACGGAGGGGGGAAAGAAGAAAAAGAAGATAAAGAATTGAGATCCATGCCCCCACCCCCACCAAGGTCTGTTGGGAAGCTTGTGGTCAAGACAGAACAGAACAAAGATCTCCCAACCACTGGCTTTAGCCAGCTTAATTGCAGGTTCATCCCCTTGCTCTTTGCTGCTATCTGATCACTTGGGAAAACAATCTGAAAAAAAACTCCAGGCAAAAACACTGGAAAAATGAGCAAGAAATTCAACCATCTGGATTATGTTAGACCCAGCCCCCAGAACACCTAAATGCTCCTTGAACTTTACATATACAGCTTTATGCTCCCAGTTTCTCCCCGAGTACAGACCAGGCCTGTTCAGAAAGCTAGAGAAAGTCAGCTACTCTCCTCACCCACAAAGTCTGCCGTCAACTACAAATTACAAATACATAGCAATATAGCCAACCAAAACATCCACCTATTAATCAAAACTGAGTTTTCTTTAAAAGCCTGATCAACTTTCTAGACACAATGATAAAGCATAGTAGAGTTGGAGAATGAGAAAAGGGGAGGGGAAGGGAAGGAATATATTTTGGCGCAGTGAGAGAAAAAAAGTAGGAATAACAGCCTACTTGGTCATCATGTGATGACAAAAACGTTTGTATCAAAAAACCTAGAAGGTAACAGTAGTTCAGAGTCACTGGTCTTACCTTGCCTTATGTTCGCTCACTTCTCTTCCAACTGATAAGCTATTTCTTTTCCATTCACAGAAATTGCCATTTCAGGACACTATTGATACATGTAAGAGCTACTGCCTCCGTTTATTTGCAGTCTTCTGCAGTTACTTACACACATATATAAAGCAGTACCACACAGTGGCAACACCCATTTTACATGCAATAGTCCTGATTCTCCTTTTTTCACTGTGCTATATGAATGTCAGGATCATGTTAAACGTCATTAATAAACACCAAAGCTACGCCCTCAAAGCCCACTTTAACAGATCAGTTCATCCATCTGCTCGTAGGGTAAACCAGCAGTGTATCTCCAGGCAACTGCAACCTCCAAGTTAAATCAAAAAGAGTATCTAAATTACATCCAATTAGTCATTATGTATGGAAGAATACTTCTTGCGTTATCCATTCACACATTTTGTAGATATATATAGAAAAGAGTTGCTATTCCCCACTCCTGAGTACAATCAGGTGTCCAGAAACAGGCTCATCTGTACAATGGTAAGCACATCCACAACAGCAATGAGCCAGCAGGTTATAAAAGAGCACATTTTATCCAGCCATATGCAGGAGAAAGGCCATCTCAGGTTTTGAGATATTAGCTTAGGCCTCAGAAGTCCAATTTTCTGGTCAATCAGTCCTGCCTTTTTTCAGTCACTCAGTGCTTTGAGGAAACGAGGAAAAAGAGGCACAATCACAAAGGTTTTTTTTAGGAGAAAAGGATTTCAGAGGAAACCGTAAGTTCTGAGGGAAAAAAAGCTTCCTAAAATATTTATTTAAATTAATTTCTTTATCATACAAAGCATTTTCAGAACCATATTATTAAAATCAGATATAGGTTTGCATAAATCACCAGAAATTCTCTCTCTTTCCAAGCTTCTGTCTAATCTACCACATGCTGCTTCATACCCTCAGACTGGTGTCACACACAATTTCTGCCTGGCCTGGTGTAGCCTTGACTGCAGCCCTGACCATTGTCAACTTGCTTGCCACTGCTTGGCCAGCCCTTGAAAAGGTCCCTCTAGCAAGGAAGAAGGCAGATTCTCTCCCAGCAGTACCTACACCTGGAATGACTCTACTGTGAAGAAGCAGAAAAGCAACTTAAGTTAATGTAAATCAGTTGATTTCACCTAGCCCCCACAAAGCCTCTCCATGGATCTTGCTCCCTCACTGTAAAAGATGAAAAAGTGACTAAAGCAGCATTTACAAGCAGTCCCAGAAATCTCGATCTCTTACGGAGACTGCTGCCAACTACTAAGCAGTCCTATCACCCACAGCTATTACCCAAGAGGCATGTTAGATGACCAGCAGACTACAGGGCAGAACTGATCATGACGACTGTTCTCCTGCAACGCACTTTCAGAGAGTTAAAAATAAATAAAGCTGCCAGAAGTGGTCTCAGTGGAGCAGCTCAGTCAGTAGCCAAGCCAATGTAAAGCAAAGACTGGAGGATAAGCACAGTCCAGCATGCCCAAGGCCAGGACATCTTCTAAAGGCAAGCGTTTTCTTGGGGAATAGCTTCTAACACAGAAGAGGGCTGTGATGGACTATGAAGTAGTTGGCCACATATCTCCACTGAGGACATGTGGCTTTTCTTTCCAAAGTTAAGCTTTAGCAGAAAGCCACTTGTCGGAAACAAAAGGCTCCCTAAAAACCTTTGGTTTGTTGCTTCCTCTCTGGAAAGCCTATGAGTGGTAATGACCATACCTTCCTAGGAGAAGGGAACCTTGGCACTTTCACCTTTGTCCTCCAAACTCTCTCCTGCAAACCACAAACAGGCCTTTTTACCCCAGGAGAGGAAGATTTCTCAAACTCGTATTAAGGACAGCACCGCTATCAGCTCTGTAAATGGAGGCTGAGTCAGAGATGCAGTAAGAACATCATTGTAACAATGACATGAACTCACCCAGTATGGAAAAGCAGCTGATCATGACCATACTTCTGTGTGCCTGCTCCCAAAAGAAAACCCCTGCAGAACACCCTGACATTGAACAGCATTGCTCAGACTGTGATTGACTGTGTTCAGGAGAAGGCAAAAAATACACAAAAATAATTCCATCTTTGCAACAGCAACATGAGAAGGTGAATGCAAGCAGATGCCAGTCTTCTGCCTAGTTCACTTTCTAGAATTACTGTCCTCCTGTATGTAAGGTAAGCCACAGGCGCTGTGCCTTCTGGCTGGCAGATCTGTAGCCACTTTTATCTGGGAACAAAGGACACATGAGATCTGTTTTAATGGGAGAAGTGCAGTACAACTCGACCCGAGAAAGCATGAAGGTAAGTGCAGGCCTGTGTTCTAACTGCTCTGTCATCTGCACAGGCCATGGACTCAACTGCTCACCCCAGATGGTGGGAGAACTGGACTTTTTGTCAGTTCCCTCAATTTGAGCTACAGAGTTTAGTAACACTCTTTAAGGGAACAGTGAAAATCTGGATCAGAACAACCACTCATCAATTTCTCTATGCCAGACACAAAACTGTGTTCCAAATATCTAGAACAGGGTTTTCAAGCCTGAAATAAAATTCCCAAGTTCTTAATTTTCTTTCTCTCACAGAAACTCAGTTCTGCAGGAAGAAAAAAAATTGAATCCGTTCTCAAAACAGTTCAGAAGAGTTCCCTCATTGCCAAGTTTAAAGTCCCTGGCCCCCAAACATCAACCTAGTTGGCATTAGTTCTACAAATTTTTTTTTACTTCAGTGTAATTTCAAGACAGACTGAAAATACCTGAAAGGCATGTTGGTGGTACCTATCACTTGCTACCAAAAGAAGGGCAAAAAGCAGCACATATGCATGTTCAATTAATTTTACAGAAGTGATGTCTGTACACCTGTCCCATTTACAAAATTTCCAAACTAATCCCAAAGTAGAATTTCTCTACTTAACAGAGGATGCATAGTTAAAAACACCTCACGGTATATTTGGCATTAATGGGTAAAAAAAAAAAAAAAAATTTCTACTCAGGCCAAGCTCGGTGTGTCACTCAGTGGTAAACTGGATCAAAGAATTGATCCACCTAAAAAAGTAACCTGGAAAAAGAAGTTGTTTTTCAAGTGGATCCGTTCCTCTGCCAGATCCCAGCATACACCAAACAAACAAACAACAAAATAGGGGGAAAGGCTGAGGAAATGCGCAACCAACAAGGAGGATGCAAGGGCTAATTGACCAGCAAGCCACAGTGCTGTCACACAGGCTCATTCGCATGGTTTGATATGAACCTTCCTTATTAAGCCAAATCGCAAGTTTTTATTTACCACATGCAACTTTAAAAAGAAAGAAAGGAAGGAAATCTCACAAGTATGCCTGACCCAACATCCACTCTATCAGTGTTCAGTAAGCACCTTGCCACCAGCTTCAAAAAGAGCTGAATCCGACATACATCCAGGACCATGTTGGAAAGCTGCAGACTACAGCTCTTCTACCTGTGGAAAGCAACCTGGAAAGCATGTGGGAAAGAGAGAAGAGAAAGAGAAATTAACTTTTCTAACACCTTCCACTCTGTGAAGTGACTTTTGGGAATTACCTCCAAATTTCATCTACTGAGTGATAAGTAGGCTAAACTCAAATAAGCAAAGACCTGTAAGATGCCACGACATTTGTATTGAAGCTCTTTCCTTCTCGCCCTCCTCTGTAATGCAGCAGCATGGCAATACTCCAGGAAAGAGCTTCACTGGCTGAAGGAAGTAACAGTGACTATCATCGCCCTATTGCATTGAGGGACTTCACTCTCTTTTTGCAGATATTACCGGTCTCCTCTAGATACACATGCCTTACTTTTTCTTCAGCAGATACCTGGAACTATGAACCTCTCCTCTGAATGCTGAAATTCAGGGCAGGGAAGGAAATAGTATTGCAATGCTTAACAAATAATGGCAGCTACAGAGGACATGCACATAGTTGCATGTGCATGCACCTGCATGCATAGAACTAAAGGAAAAATATAGGCTTCCGCAACATAACTAAAGCAGATAACTTAAAAAAAAAAAAATCTAAGTGGCATTCAAATCAATCCAGCACCCTACTACTAAGCAAACATCAGGAGGTACTCAAACAGAGAATGATTTTCTGACAATTAAGCAAGAACAATAGCAAATATTCCATTTGCAATTAAGAATCTGGGTTTTGTTTTCACAGAAACAGTGGGGATTTCTTCAATAGTGACTTCAATTAACTTCTGCTCCCCCCCACTGCCAAAAGGCTTAATGTGCCCAAAAACATGGCTGATTTTTCCCAACTATTTCAGACTAAAAAAAGGGCATTACTACATCCTCTTTAAAAAATGTTTCAATTACATTTATTACACCTGCCTACTGTACTGATGGGTACTCTCCAAGAGGAAAAAAAAAACAAAACAAAACAAACCCACAACACAGATAAATAAACCGCAGCAAAACCACAGTTAGTGGCTTTGGAAGAATCAAAACCCCTTAAACATTTTGAAAAAATATATTAAAATTAATAGGTCTGTTTTGTCGTTTCCACAAGCCAACCTGCTGATTCAGGGCAATGTCACCAACAGTATTCTTATCCGTAAAGGGTAACAATCAATTGTTTGACAGAAACAAAGGAGAGCTCAACAGGAAATCAACCAGCTCGGGACAGATGGTCACTGAATCAAGTTTCACCCCTCCCCTCTCCAAAAATAGGCTTAAGAGGCATTTTCTGTTACCAAGCAACAGCCCAAAGGAAGGCATAAATCTTTTCCTACGTGTTATTCCCCTCCTCCCCGACACACATACATTTCAATCTACCAGGGCGGTATGTTTGTGGGTTTGTTTATTTTTTAAATAAGAGGTATAAGGGTTTATTCTGTGCAATGGCAATGCGTTTCTGCGTGCCCACTAGCCACTTTTCCTTTTTTTAGGCAAGAAGGTGGCTAACTGTAACCATGCCGTGAGAGCTACCATGAAGGTGGGTTACAACCAGGGGTCCAGTGCTAGTTAGTAACCCCTCTGTGTTTGGCCAAGGTTCACTGGAGACCTGAGAAATGACTCCCCCGAGGAGGACAATTCCTGACAATTGTTTTATATAAAACTGAGATGACCCTGATCCCACCCTGACAAGAGAAGTGACCTTTTTTCAGAAATCATCATAAAACCCCTGTACCTGCTTTAACTCCTAGAAATCCGTAAAATTTAATCTCCCAAAAGCGCTACAGTATCTGTAATGTAACATACAGACCAGCAGACTTCCAAATCATTTGACTATTCGGAGCATTAATTCGTTAGCACATCAGCCACCCTAAGTAAGAATCGGCTATTCGGGGTAAGGGATGAGTAAGAAAAGATAATCAACATTTACTTTTCTGCTGGGCCAGGGGAGGAAAGAAGGGGAAGGGGGGGTGGAGGGGAGAAAGAGACCCGATGTGGCTGTTGTGGAGAGCAGGGAGGAGGGGGAGGGGAGGCGAGAGCCAGGGGGTAAAGGACAGCGGCTCTGAAATTCAGATTAGCATCCAGAGAACAAACCGGTTTGTTTGACCCCCTATCATACCGACTGGTAACAGGCCGGCAGGCCACTAAAAAAGATGTAGTTAAATTTAGTCACACAAAGAGTAATCTGCAATAAAATTAAAAAAAAAAAAAAGGCTTACAATTATGACCCTCACAAAAATTAAATGGGGAAGAAAAAGTCTCACTTGGGCAACAAACTGGGTAATCATCCTTTAAAAGCGTGGAGCCTGGATTACCACTGACACATACTTAGACTACTAAAACATATGGCCAAATTAAAAAAAAAAAAGAGAGGGGTATGGGGGGAGGGGAAAGGCTGTGACAGCATGTGGCCTGCAAATGCTTTATTTACTCCCTCCCTCCTCAACTACCGCTTGCTTTAGCCAGCTGAAGACCTTCTGCGAGACACAGCCTAGCCTATTTCTGCGGGTATTTCATATACTCCTTTAATACCAGTGCAGATACCGGTTAGCACCACTGCCATGGGTAAACAGAGCCCTGGCCGCGGGCTGCTTTGCAAACGAAGGGCCTTGGACTTTCGAATCCATTTCACCACAAAGCCACCTCGGTGGAGACACGGCCCTGGCTCTCCGCACACGGCAATCGGATCTCGCAGGGAAACCAGAGACTGAGATGTTTAAGTTCAATTAATTAAAATTAAATTAATTGAAATTAAACAGAAGGTTTGAACACAAAAGCCAAAGTAATAGCTGTTTGTATGTATGCCACGAACACAATTTGGTCTACTACGTCTAAAGCTTACTGCCAGAAGCACGAAGCTCAGCAGCCCAAGGTCCTGACATGAGACTTGAACTAAGGACCCCCTAGGCTCAACCACAGAAGACCGTAAAGGCTAATCATTACTGTAATACAGTGCTTAAAAAACTCCCAGGACAAGCACCATCCTTGTTTCAGAGATAGGGAAACTGAGGTGCGGAGAAACCGTGTGTCTTCTGTCAGTGGCAGAATTCGAAGTAAAACCAGATCTTCTGCAGACCCGAGTCCACATTGTAGTATCACCATGAGCATTCAGATGAAAGCAAGTCGTTATTTATGTAAATTCATGGCCAACATCAACATTTTTACAGCTGTTTTTTCTTGCCTCTTCACAGCTTAGTGAGAGCCCTGTAGCTGAAATCCACTTTACAGAAACTAGGCTCTCTGATCAGGCAGGCAATGTAGTTTTGCATAAGCATTTTTCTTAGTTTTAGAAGAGGCTTTTTCGCTTACATTCACAAATATATGTCCTTTACACCACTCTGCCGTGATAAGAGAAAGATAACCACATAAAGAAGGGAAAGAAAGGTTGTTCGTGGTGTGGGTAGGTTTTTTTGTGTGGTGGTGTGGTGGTTTTTGTGTGGGGGTGGTTTGGGTTTTTTGTGTTGTGGGTTTTTTTGTTGTTTTTGGGTTTGGGTTTGTTTTTTTTTAATGGTTGGACTTGATGATCTTACAGGTCTTTTCCAACCTTAGTGATTCTGTGGTTCTGTTTCCCGTTCCCCTTTTAAGTATGCCATCATGCTTTTTTTCAGTGACCAAAGAAACTTCCATATTCCTTGGCCAAGGAGGAATCCCCAGACACACTGCACGTTTTTTTGGTCGAAATGTAAAAGGACGCAGGTTTACCTCAAATCTGCCTCAGTAATTCTATGATTCTATGAAGTGAGGTCTGAGGAGCATGCTTTCTAGTATCTTTAAAAAAATCGCAATGTATTTTCTTTGAGTTCTCTAGCTCTCAAACTGCTAGTTTAGAACTCTAGGTCTTCTAACTCAATCTATTATTATATTAAGTTTAACTTGACTCTTTACCTTGAACTAAGCCATTCTTCAGCCAAATAAAGCATGTTATCTGTAAATGATCCAAACAAATCCCCATCTTTTTTGCCATGGAACATAATAGCAATTGGCCGTGTTCAGAACACAAGAACAATCCCCAGTTACCTCTGACCTGCTCTGGTCAGATGTACTAAGCTTAAGCTAAAGTTACAAAAACATGTTTTCTCAATAGCAAGTAATTCAGTAGTAGCAGAAGTGGAACCCAAAGATCAACTGAATACAAAAATCATATTAAAATCATAATAGTGCTTCTCTCCAATAAAGGATGGGAAGAGGAATAGAATGGTAAATATCAGTGATCATCAGTTAAAAGCTCTGTTAAGTAAAAATAAGTCTACCTGTAGAATCAGAGAAGGAATTACAAAACATCAGGGATAGGGAAGCCAGTAATGACTGCAGATACATCATTGCAAGCCTCATTTCCAAAACAAAGAAAATCACAATCTGAGTATCATCCTTCATATGGCTATATGGTGACATAGCATTTAACTGTTTACTCACCACTTTGACATCAACACATTTCAAAAGAGGCCATTACTTTTAAACCGTTTTCACCTTATGTATTCATAGTTTGGGGCTATTTTTCCTGGCACACATAATAACAGTATGGACACAAGAAGATTCACAGTGTATTCTCTTATCTCTGCACACTGGCTGAAAGAAACACAGTTTATGCGATTTATTCCACATCAGAAAGGTACTGTGACAACACACAGAATAGACCTTATTTTCAACAAGCATTTTTTAATGAGAAATTTATCAGTCCCTCTCAGCACGAACTGCACTTTGGAACAGGGAGGAGAGAATTTTAATGAATTCATCCTGAGGCCAGCCTCCTTCCAGGCATTGGCCTCGAATACACTCGTTTTCTGTCCTTGAGGCAAAGGAGTAGTTAGGAATCATAAAACAGTTCTGCTCTCTGGCCCTTGTTAACTTGCCAGTCAACTTCTTCCTAAAATTGAGTTTCTCAAAGAACATCCAATCTCTAGTTGCCAATTTCTAGTTCTTCTTTTCCCCTTGCTGTCTTTTTTATATAATAAGCCTCAACTTCCCACAGTTTATTGAGACAATCATTTGGAGCAGGGAAAGGTATGTTGTAGTCCAGCCTCCATTCCTCTTTTCATAATTGGAACTAAAAAGCATAACCCCCTTCTTTCCACACTTGGCTGTTTTTCCTCTACATATTGGAATATGTTCAGCTAGAATATGGCAGCTAGAGGGAAACTGCAACCCACATACTGAATCATCATGTAAGCATCCATATGTCCAGAACAATAAAACGTATGGACACAAACACAACTCAGTTATCAGAAAGATGCACAATGGCATGTAATTGAGAACAGCAATTCCCAAACCTTACCGATTAACAAAAAGAGTAAGTAGAAGTGATTGAAATAACATAAACAAATATCTCCTTTTTATGCCTGCTTTCTTTTAGTCCTGAAAAGGTTTAAAATTAATAGTACTGGGCTTATTTTAAATTTCCTTACAGTAAAATGTTTGATTACGACCATTAATCCAGAAAGACTGATTTTAGATAATGCACTGAAGCCAATCTGTCAGATATCATTATTACCCTTTGATGCTCAATCTTCCATCCCGGACAGGGCAAAAAACCTCTTATGGAGTCACTCAAGCTTTGCAGCCTTCCTATTAACATATGCCCAGCGATGCCTCAATCACCGGACCATTTCTGGGTTGCCACGCAGTAACAGGACAAGACCTGCAGACAGCTGTCAGTAACAGAACTCACTGTGTCTCTCGGTTGATGGGTGTGACTGGATATGCAATCAGCACATACTTCTGATGACATACAGAAAGCGCATCTAGCACACAGCAGAAAAATGGCCAGAAAGAAGACAGCGGAAAGCAGGTTACCAAAACAGTTCATGATGCCTGTAGCCTATTTCTTGAGTATGTCTGCAAAGCCCTCAGGCCAGATGAATTGTTCCAGGAAGCTGTATCTTACCCATAGGTAATACTGCCTAGTTTTATGGAGTTTGTACTACCCCACCTTACAACAAACAACAGAATCACAGAATAGTTCAGGTTGGAAGGGAACTCTGAAGGTCAACCAGTCCAACCTCACACTCAAGGCAGGGCCACATTGGAAATCTTGTGAAAGTAAAACACTGTTCTGGTGTATTTTGATTCACGGCTGATCTGCATCAATAGTTTTGACTTATTAACCTGTCAAATTTAAATGTGAGGTTCTCAGTTATTCTCAGCTAGACCACAATGAAACAAGAACTGAAGGCCTGTTTCTTAAAAAGTCCAAGGCACAAAATAAATTTTTTCTCAAAGAAAATGAAATGTTTTATTGAAGCAAATACTTTATTTGTTTCCCAATACGCAGTTTTTGCAATTCAGACAAACTACTAATGAACTACAAAGCAAAGATCCAGTCATGTGTCAAGGTTATACATTGAGGTTCATGCTGTACTTGTTTATATAGTGAATCAGAATAGAGAACACAAGCTTAGAGATACCAATATCATCAGACATCAGAAGTATCAAAACTATGAGCATCTGTTGCATTCCTCTCTCTTCTTCAGCCCTAAGACCCTGAACTGCATGTTACTGAATTCAAATTTGAGCCCATTTTCACAGGACCATTCAATTAAAACACATCTGGACGAATACTGTCTTTTACTGAAAGTAAATCCCAGATCCAATTCTCATTTATCGCACTGCTGGGACAGCATCCTTTAAACATGGAGATCACATGCAAACCTTTTTTTTCCCTTTAAACAGACATCAAAGAAACAATGTTAGGATGAACTTTCAGCTGTGCTGAACCTACAGGTTATATAGATTTGCCTTTTTTAGCAGGAGGAACTCTGGCAACACACACATGCAACTTCACAAGTTCAACTCGGCAGTTAATCTGTCTGGCCTTAGCACATAATCAGAAATGGATTTACTACAGTGACAGCAAATGGAGCTGAAAACCTACACTGCACCATGTAGGGGAGTGCTTAACCCCTATTGCAAGCACAGCCTCCCTCTTTCTACACCAAATCCATATCACAACTGGAATCACCCCAAAGCCAAGCCTGACAGAAAGCCAGCCAGCTGTGCTGCAGATGAAAATTGAGCATCCATCTGCACAGCCATCAGGCACAAGGCATCTCTCAATAAAACAACCATGCTGGACAGTCATCAAGCAAACACTGTTCATTACGATAGCTGAGAGCAGCCAGAAGAAGCCTTTTCTTTTTTTTTTCTCAGGCTTTTCAGCCACAAGGTCACATCTGCTGTTCAAAATTAAAGTGGTTTTTTGGTAGTGGCTTTTGTTTAAGAGCTTCTGAGGCATACTGTTTTGAATAACATTACTAGTGGCATATCTACTACACACTAAGAACTCCTGGTCTAGTTATACACACATAGAAAGGCAACCTGTGAACACAATGTTAGAGTTCAGACCAGTATAAACCATCTCAGCCAAACAATCATTAAAGAACAAGAATCCCATGACCTGTTAAGACAGTGGCCCATTATGATATTAGACCCCAGCATTTCTAATTCATGTTCTTTTCTCTTTCTTTTTTATATATATATATGTACATGCACACACGTACACAGTATCCTCCCTAGTTTGTCAAGTCTACAGCTTAGAGGACTTCTGGAGGAGCCAACTGCCTATGTGTTTTCCATACAGCACCCAAAACACTCTCAGGAACATAGTAAGTAAGAAGGGTATTACTAACTTAATACTACAAAGCAAAAAAATCTGTATGTTCAGATGTCCTGCTGTTTCACAGGAAGGATTCTGTAGCTCTTGCCACAAAAGCTTGCGACAGCTAATGTTTTAATCTTGATGCCCTTGAAATCCAGCTTGCCTCCCACATCTGCTAAAATCATGATTATGGACCTGGAGGATGAAGGTAAAATAACAATCCGGCAGGCAAGTCATCTTCCCCCTCCTCGAGAGGTTTGCAAAGTGAGAGCTGACTCTCCTAATAAAAAAAAAAAATTTGGCAACAGCTAACCTTCAAAATTTGCTGAAACTGCTGCAATCAGGACTGTGAGGATATGCACATTTTTCACTCTGAACTTCTGCTTTTAAATACCCCGTCGGTAGTTCTGTGTGCCTTTATCCAAGGCATTAAAGTCTTCTTGGATGTCTTTGCCCTTTCCCTCCCCTGCCCTTAGGTTTTCTTCAAAATTGCTCCTCTGTGAGCTGGTACTGATCACTTGGCTCATCTACCTAATTTCTTATTGTTCTCACAGCCAGAATTTTTCCTCTAAGAGATTAAGATTAGAAAGAATAACAACAACATCCTAAGATTTCATCTATACAAATAAATTTTTAAAGCATTTTTACAAGATTAGGAAACCACCATCTTCTTAAATGTCACATACAACATGACTGGTGGGTCGATTTTCTTGATGCAGTGAAGGGCATTGTAGCTGTACAAATCAAGACCTAATTCCCAGTCTTCTCAAAGGAATCACCTAGTTGCACTAAGAATTTGATTCTATTTAAGTGGTTTAAAGAAATTACAAGATTAAGCTTCCTTTATGAAACAGCTGTTCTCAAAGTGGACTGAAAGTGTGAAAAACAGGAGAATAAAGCCACCTAAGACTCTAAAGGAATACAGAATTTGGGGGGCTTCCTGACAAGCCACAGGGAGATGGTCAGTGAGGCAGGAACAAAAGCAGCAAAAGGAGATAGCATGATCTCCTGAATGGCAAGACTGAGATGCAATCGTACACTGTGAAACACCATATTATAACCAACACCTTATCACCAAGGAGATAGTAATCAGAGAACTAATAGCAACAAAGTACTATACCAACAGTGGAAGGACACAAAGCTCAGGGCAGGGAATGGAGCACTTGACTCTATGCACTCTGACCAGACTGACAGCCATCAAGACAAGGTTTTGCAACATATGCTCTTCATCCTGAGACATCAGTAACATGGGTAGGCAACAGCAATGCTTACAAAAATCTGCTCTGAACATCCGTATTTCACCAGTGACTCCAGTGCAAACACGCAGTTGCCCAGAGTTCTCACAGCATCCAAAGCAGCTGAACTCGGCTATTGGGAACGGCTCTTCCTTACCACTACAACATCTCTCTGAAGTGGGTACGATGGAGCTCAGATCTCACTCAGCCAAGGATGCTGTGCCACATTTCAGTTTTTAAAAAGTGGTCATTTCCTCTTTACTAGGAAGATTGTGGAGGATGAGACATGCAGCAATTTCCAAACACTCTACTAATTACTCTTGACTGATAACACAACAAGGAAGGGACCATACAACTCAGTGTATCTAAATAGTCTCACTGAGCATTGGCATTAAAATTGCATATGAACCATCTCTATCTTTTAAAAGACAGCTGGAATTAACAGGGGGAGAAATTCAACCAAATTAAAAGCATAATTTAACTATCAACCTTCCAGAAAAGGTCTCCTTAGGTTTCCTTATGTCTAGAGACCCAAGAGTCTACAAGAAAGCAAGTGTGGAAGTTGGAGGTAGCATTATAAAAGAAAGGGGCAGGGGGGTAGAACGTTAGAGGAAAACGTTTCATATGCACACTAATACTTCTTTATGAAGCCAAATTTAAATGCTGTATGGTCCTAGAGTAAAACAGTAGCCTGAACAGTCTTCCAAAGAACGCTACTGATTTCTCTGAAATTTCGGTGGTGTACACTCCATTCAACAGAGAAATCAGTGCTGCGGAGGGTGATGCAGTAGAATCCAGTGCAAAAATGACAGAGGTACTAGCAGAATGTTCAATTGCATTTGCCACCCTAAATGCATCAGTTTAAAATAGTCAGCCATCTAACTGGCCTTAACAACTTCACACTGTACGTTCCAGGGAAGTACTATTACTTTTGGTGAGATGCACAGATGAGTCTTCATTTAAAAAAGGAAAAAACCCCAAACACTATTAATAGAGTGCATTTCAGACCGCAGTTACATTCAGTAACTAACTTCTTCACTTGCCTCAAAGTGCTCTGCTCAGATCACACCAACAGTCTTGAAAAGACATAATTACAGACTCTGATGGAGATAGGAGACAGAGAACAGGAGGATCTTTGCACAGCATTTTAAAAAACTAGTCACTCCAGGCTTGTTCATGGAACCACTACGACAGATGTCTGGTAATCTCTAAAGTAACAGTATCTTAAATCTGCCCAGACTGTTTTGCTGTTCATAGCTCCATCAGTTTGAAAAACTAGCTCAAAATAACCTCTCTAAAACCTTACATGGGGAATATTAATTGAAAGTTTCTATCAGAACTTGTCATACTGACTCAGGCTGCTTCCTACCATCTTACTCTTCTGGTGATTTTATGTCACAACATACAGTTCTTCCCATCTTTTATATTTTATGAAAATTTTATTAGTTACTGTAGTATAACTGCAGGAAAAAAAAAATTAAACATTAAATGTGAATTAACCAAAGCATTTGACAAAATGTGCTGTAAGATATTCAGATCAGGTATATGGAGTTTTTTTATTAAACCTCTGAAGTGCCATGGAACTTAAAATGCTAACTCAATGAGAATTACATTAAATACACTTCAATGAAAGTAGTCATTTACACAATTCTGTATGGCCTCTCATGTGCCAAAAGAATTTCACAGAAGCTGTGACATTACTGTGTGACAGAGTAAGACAACAGAAACCAGCTGACATGGCTTCAGGAGTCACCCAAACCAAAAAGAATTACATTTTAGCATCACAGAATCATAGAATCATTTAGGTTGGGAAAGACTTTTAAGATCATTGAGTCCAACCGTTAACCTAACTCTGCCAAGTCCACCACTATACCATGTCCTTAAGCACCTCATCCACACACCTTTTAAATGCCTCCAGGGGTGGTGATTCAACCACCTCCCTGGGCAGCCTGTTCCAATGCCTGACAACCCTTTCTGTGAAGAAATTTTTCCTAATATCCAATCTAAACCTCCTCTGGCGCAACTTGAGGCTGTCTCCTCTCATCCTATTGCTTGTTACTTGGGAGAAGAGACCAGCACCCACCTCTCTACAATCTCCGTTCAGGTAGTTGTTGAGAGCGACAAGGTCTTCCCTCAGGCTCCTCTTCTCAACAGCTCCAGTTCTTTCAGCCGCTCCTCATAATACTTTTGCTCCAGACCCTTCACCAGCTTTATTGCTCTTCTTTGGACACACTCAAGCACCAAAATATCTTTCTTGTAGTGAGGGGCCCAAAAGTGAACACAGTATTTGAGATGCGGCTTCACCAGCGCCAAATACAGGGAGACAATTTCTTCCCTAGTCCTGCTGGCCACACTATTTCTGATACAGGCCAGGATGCCATTGGCCTTCTTGGCCACCTGGGCACACTGCCGGCTTATATTCAGCCAGCTGTCGATCAACACCCGCAGGTCCTTTTCTGCCGGGCAGCTTTCCAGCCACTCTTCCCCAAGCCTGTAGCGTTGCATGGGGTCGTTGTGACCCAAGTGCAAGACCCGGCACTTGGCCTTGTTGAACCTCATACAATTGGCCTGGGCCCATCGATCCAGCCTGTCATTTCTATAAGGAACTCCATTTGGCTGTTCCCATTGTGAATAAATACTGTCCCAAATTTCTGTTATCCACAAGTTCCTCCAACAGATATTCTGCATTTTTTCTTCTGGAGCATAAAAACATTAAATATTCTATTAAAATATTAAGAGCCTAATGCTACTGGATAGTTCACCACTATAAGCACCTGCATGGCATAGCTCCTTGGTTTTGGGTCACCTTCACTACCTACCTGCAAGTTCGAATCCATTAACAGCGGCTATACTAGTCATGATCACAGTTGCAAATGAGCCTCTGTAATGACTCACTGAAAATTCATTTACTAGTACTCTCCTTATTATATGAGGATATTTTCAGAGTTCTTAGAAACAAGATGTGTTTGGGACATACAAGACATAAAATTGGTCCATGAATGTACCTCCACATAGAATACAGCATGAAACAAAATGTTCAGGTTTGGTATTTTTAAAAAATGGGACTGCAACTCTATTAGGCAAAAGTGTCTCGAACAAATATTCTTACAAGCAACACTTTTCACGACACTTTAAGGAATGTCATGACCAGACAGGGTTTGAGGAAAGTCAATGATTCTTAGAGAAAACAACAACACACTAATTGTAAAAATTTACTGTTGTTTTATGACTGCCACTGTAATCTGTTTCAGAATATTAGCAATATCTTAATCGCTATATCTAATGAACTCTAGTTCACGGGACTAATTCTCCTAAAGACATCATTGTCAAAATGTCAAGGCTTATTACTTCTTCATTTGTTGGTCTTCTCAACAGTCCTCCTTCTCACAATTCCATTTTAGAAGCAAAGGGAAATGTGTTTTCTGCATAATGGCCGAGAAATGATTATCCAAGAATAGGCAAAACATGTACATCTCAAAGAAGCTATCATCTGAGGTATAAAACCAAAAATCTGAAATGTTTTTTACATTGATGATTTCACAATCCTTTTTACAAGAGTAAAGATGTGATGCCTTAATATCATGTCCAAGCTCCAGGTTTTGTTAATTACATCCTACCTACCTAAATGCCCCCTGTAGTTTCAATTAGACATGGTATTCTTCTTCACTTCCCGTCTTGATTATTGTGCACTGTTGCTAAGCGCTAGTTAACAGTTGCCACATTCACCCGAAGTTGGCTGCACTTCAGTGGTCATTCAAAGAATTAAATACAAAACATATGGTACAGAACCATACAAAGCATAAAAGCACTTTAAAAAACCACTCTAAAATGCTTAATATGAAAGATACTACAAAAGGTTACACCGCTGAAAGTAAAATCCTTACAGTTCTATGTCCACTTAAAATTTCCTAGAAACACTGAAAATTATAGAGAAATGCATTCAATCTTTTTTTTTTTGCTGTCACTAATAAGATTTCCTACAGTATATTTTTGACATTATACTGAGTCTAGTTTTACACTGAATAAACAGCCCAGCATTCATAATATGATAGGCTTTATGGTACAGAGATTTTTTCCCAGATTTCCCTTAAAAATAGTTTCATTCCCTATATCCCATAGCAACTAATTAGAGTCTCCTAAATTACACTACCAAGTTTTCTTCTTCCTTGTATCTGCAAAATACTTTGGACATGACTTGTTGAACTGCGAAATATCAATGCCAATAGTTATGTGTTTAAGAAGACCTTGAACCAAATGTGCTTTTTTGAATTCTAGACAGACTTTTCACACAGTCAGATCATCCCTCCTTTCCTCTGTGATGTCCTATGAGATCTTAAGAAACTTCATATATTTTAATTATCCCAGTAAAAGCTCAGTAACCAGGTTGCCTATTACTGCTTGTTTCCTTTAGTATTTACATCCTGGGCTTAAAAACTGCCTTACCAAAAAATCACCACTATTTCTGATTGTTACATTATCTACAGCCAAACCCAACTAATAAAAATTCCTGGTACATACATATTGGTTTTTATAACTAAATTCTTTTTCTGTTAAGCACCTTAGTCAGTAACTTGTTTTGCACAAACACTACCAATGATAAACAAAAACATACACTGTATTTGTTATTTGTATTAACAGATGTATAATTAAACCTTCAGGGTTCGGAGCCCAACCCTTTAAGCGGGTAGGCACATATTGAACATTATTCATTGACTTTCTGGAGCATTTTGTTGGAAATACTTGAGAATACATGAGAAAAAGTATGTGTATGTTCAAAATTTACAAGGGTTAAAGCAAAGAATAAATAAACATTTCTCAACAGCTCTGAGAATCCTCACACAATCCTTATTTCTTTGCAAAGAGGTATTAAAAAAGCTAATCCACCAGCTCCATAAGTGCTTTTGTCCTACTCACAAGCAAATTAGGATAAGGTTTAATATTTTCAAAGAAATTTTTTTTAATCCCACTAGTGCATATGTAATAAGCTTTTCAATCAATAGAAAACCCACCCTTGTTTTTCTTCAGAGGGTATATCCCATAACAAAAACCAAACTTAAGCGTGCATTACAGTATTCAAAAAGTACAGAAAGCTTTAGTGGTCCTCTCAGAGGTCACATATGTAACTATATCTGCAACTGAAATATGCACTAACTCACTTCACTCTCAGCTCTAAACAACAGTAATAATTGTAAAAAAAAAAAAAATCTTATGCTTCAGTTATTCCTAGTCAGGAAATAAAAGACAGCACTTTCTTCTTCAGCAGCCTTTTATTTCAATCTCTTAAAAAGCTCTTTGTAACAAGGTATCAATGAAGTATGAATAATATGAAATATTATTTCAATAATACTTAAAATATCATGCAGTGGAAAAGTCGTAAGAGTCACCAATTCAAAGAAAGCCAAACGAAATTATGTAAAAAAGGTCATATCTTCAGGGTATTTAAAGCAAACATACTGACAAGCAGTAGACATTGGAAATATTTTTCCACCAGGGAACTTAAAAAGTCTCCTGCACTTCAAACACATCTGACCATTGATAATTCTTAAATTTCAGAATACGGATGCAGGCTTGGGGCTTAAACAAACAGCAGCCCTTGGCCCACCCCCTGGGTTGGCCGAAATCCTATAGTTTAAACAAAGTTTTCATCTTTCGGAGATTTCGGGAGAGCCACGGGAAGCGCTGGGGAGGGAAGGGCCGAATCCCGGCGCTACCTCACCGCTGCCGAGGGCGGCGGGTCGGCCCTTCATAAACCTGTCAGCTGCCTCGGAAAGCCGGCGTCAGGTCCGTCGGAGCCGGGTTTTCCCCTCTACCTTTACTTCCCAACAGCAACCAAGTCGTGCCGATCGGCCGTCACCACGGTGAAGGGAATCACCGAAGGGCCGCCTGTGACAGGGCCCGCGACGGCAGCCGGCCCCGGTGTCCGCCAGCGCGACCGTTACTGCCCGTTGGGCTGCCGCGTCTCCAGGGGACACCGCCGCCTCTCCGCGACAGGGACAGACCCGCCCGGGAAGGATACCCTGTCCTCCGCGCCTCAAAACCAGCCTGCACATGTCCAGAAATGTCCCCCAAATCCCCCCCCACCCCCCCCGGCCGCCCACCGCCGGCGCTCCCCCCCTCAGGCGAAGCCTCAGCGGGGCGCGGAGGGCGAGGCAGCCGAGCCCCCTGCCGGCGGCCGCCCGCACGGCAGCGCGGGGCGGGGGAGCTCGCCGCCCGCCCGCCCGCTCTCCGGCCGAACCACCTGCACCCCCCGCGCTCACCCCCCCCGCCTCCCCGGGGCTTTGCTGCCGGCCGCCCGCCCGCCCACAGGGGCTGCTTTGCTGCCGCAGCCGCCCGGCCAAGGGCTCTCCCGCCCCCGCCTTGCCCCGTCGGCGCGGGGTCATTCCCCCCCCCGGTCCAAAACGACGGTAACAAAGGGCTGGAGCCCACCCGGGGGAGAGCACCGGCAGCCCGCCGGTGACACCGGCCGCAGCCAGCCGCGCCGCTGGCAGCCAGCAGCCCCCCGCCGCCCCCGGGGCTGCGCTCTGCGGGGTGACTGACACCGAGCGCGACTGCGAGCGGGGAGCTGCTGCCGCCCCGCCGCCGCCCCGACCCGCTACCTTTGTGCCCTCCCCAGAAACCGGCGAGAAGGCGAAGTAAAGCCCCGCGTCCCCCGCCACTCCCTTACCTTGCTGGGCAGAGAGAGAAGTTGAAGCGCTCTCCTTCCACCCCTCCCTCACTTTTTTTTTCAATTTAATTGTATTTTATTTACCCCCTTCCTCCCCTCACACCGAGCAACTGCGCTCGGCAGTCCCGCCCGGCGCCCTCGGTGCCACCGTCTCTCTCCGGGTCTCGGTCTCTCTCTCTCCGGCGGGAGGAGGGGAGGGGAGGCGAGGGGAGGAGAAGGGGGCGGACCCGCAGGTGCCGCCCCTCCTGCTCTGACAGCGGGGAGGGAGAGGGGTCGGGGGGGCGGCGGGCGAGGGGACCGGGCGGTGGCCGTCGGGGCGCCGCGCTCAGGTGAGGGGGTGTCCAGCGGGCGGCAGGGCTGAGGAACGGCCTCCCCTTCCCGGACCAGGCCCCAGGACGGCGGGGCTGGGAAGGCGGGGGGGCGCGTCGTGCCAGGGACTGAGGTGATGGGTCGCGAACGGGCGCTGGGGTGGACACGGGTTAGTGGAGGAGGCAGGCGGAGGGCAGTGAGGCGCGGGACATGGCGGCCGAGGCTCGGTGAGGAGAGAGCGAGCTGGGGTGCTTCCAGTCTGGGAGGGAAGGGACGAGGCCCTGCACGGAGGGGAGCCAAGGAGGGAGCCGGCAAGCGTCAAAACCCTGTCAGAAATCCAGCGTGGCTCGGTGGCCGGCGGAGGCAGAAGACGGCACTGGGAGTGGCCATCTGCACTACCCGCTGAGCGGCGGCCCTGCGGTGCGGGCCAGCCAGGGCTGTGGGCAGAGTTCGAGGTTGGAGGGGGTCACCTCATGTTTTGTTTTGCCTTTAGTTAGCAATGGAGCTAGTCCAGGAGTGGTAAAGTAGAAGCTGAAGGGACTTAGCATGCTAGGAGGACGCTGGAGACCGACTGGAGAAGGGCGCCGTGAGCATACTTGTGCCAGAGGTTAAATTGAACAGGGCTCCAGGCAAGGCAGGTAGAGGTGAGGGGATCCGAGCGCATTGGAGGGGATGGAAACAGAAGGATCTGGAACGTTTGAATCTATAAATGGAGCCCGAGTCTGCGTGGGGAAGCAGCGGGTTTGGATACTTAGTCTGTGTAAAGATGAAGGTCAGACTTAGCAGGAGCGTGGGAAGGAGACTAGAAACGCAGCAGAGCACTCTGAGGGTAAATATCCATTGAACTGGGGAAAAATGATTTTGCATTTTCTTCCTTTTACCTCTGATTGATTAAGCTACCATATGAACTATCTCCTCTTTTCACTTTTCAAAGGGTGTATTTCTTGAGTACCTTTCAAAAAGCCTTTTTCTTCTCTCGGGACCATAGGGCTCAGTCTTATGCAGTGTCCTATCCTTCTGCCTCAACAGCTGAGAAAAAAGTGATAGTGACAAAAAAGATGGTAGTGTTGTTTGTTTTCTTTGACAGGAACCTGCTGCTGTGTGACACTGAGAAAGAGGAGATGCCCAGTACTTTTCTCACATCCTTTTCTTTTGTATTTGCTGGTTAAATTATTAAGTTCCAGCATCCTAGTGAGTGTTCTCGTTACCAGAGATAACGAGACTTTCAATCAAAAAGTGGGAGGGAAAAAACTGGCTGTACCTCTTGGAGAAAGTTGAGATGGCACAGCGATGGTGTAGCACTGCAGTAATGCTGCTAGGTCCAGAAATGAGAAACGGAGGTCTGTCTAATAGATAACATAGATAGTTTTGAACATTCAACAAAGTTATCCTTTTTCTGCTTTAATCACAGTCCTTCTGATAGGCACTAAGGAGGTTTTCACTATTGGTTCTGTTTTGGTTTACTTTAATTTGAGCAACGCTTTTTTATGACATGCTGATTTGCACTTCATTTCATTGAATGGGATGCAGAAGTGTAGTAATGGATGTATAGTTAAGTTAGAGACCAAAGGTCGGGGCATATCGTTATGCAGTCTTCATAACAAACTTGCCAGGAAAGAATCTTCAAGCCGTCTCAGATTATGCAACACGTACATACAAAATATATAGATCACTGCCTTTCATGCATCCATATGAATTTACATTCTGGATATACACTTTTTTCCTACCAACTTCTTTGGTAGGAGATACCAAAGGGAGTTGGTTTCCTACCAACAACTTTGGCATTTCTTTGTAGTACTTTGGTACTTCTTACAGCTACAGCCATGAGCTCCAAAACTTTCTTTTATATATATATTCATGTCACAGTTGTTCTCAAAAACAAAGTACCTTCCAAATAAAGCTTTGCAACTAGTTTGTTCATTGGCTACTTTGATTCTGAGATTATGTAATTTTTATGTGAATAGCTAAATCAGTTGGCTTTAACAGGACTGTTCACATACTTGAATTTCTTAGAGCTGGGCTTCCGCTGTGGATTACCTGAAGACATGCTACCTGTGTTAGCCTCTATAAAGTTGCTAATAATATAAACCTTAACAACAGATAGCTAAAAATTTAGCTGAAGCAGAATTTAAGAGACTTCACCCAGTCAGATCAGGCCTTAGGATCAAGTCCTAAAGCTTTGCCACTTTGCCTGTTCTAAGCTGTACACTTAATTTTTCTGGAAACATGGAAGTAGATAGCTGCAAAAGAGTTTAGGCTGACATTCTAATATGGCTGCTTGTATACTACGTATGTCAACTGTGCTGTTGATACTCTGCAAAATATAATGGAATTAAGCAATTACCAGTGTCAGTCCTGTGAGATAATGTTGCCATGTGACCCTGGACAGATTTAGACAGTTACTTTATTATTACTGTTAAAAGTTCATGAGAGATTTGAAAGCATAGCAAGACGCCTGTAGAATACCTGCTATAGCATATGATCATTCTAACTTAGATACTTAATTATATCTGAATTGATCTCAGTAATTGCAGTCTAGATTTCCCTTGACATTTCAAACTGTTTAATTTTACTTAGAGGTATCTAGTGAATGAGTGAGAATTATTCTGGTAGCTTTAATGGAGTAACTATTCTTATTTGGACTTATTTTTGTTTTACTTGTTTGAAAAGGAAAAAACATTCATTGTATGTTTTCTTCTAACTTTCTATTTTGGCTATCAACATTTACAGCTTGTAGGATGGTTTCATCTGTACCATCTGTGGGCCATATTGCACATCAGATGGCAGGATAAAATCTGTAACAAGAACATTTTGGGACATAAAAGTCTTTCAGGGTTTGAAGCCATGATATTCACAAAACAAATGTGCAGAGCCACTCAGTATCTGAAACAGAAGATGCAGAATGCCAAAGCAGCTGCTGGAGTGAAATAAAGGAGAGACCACACAGTTTGGGGAACATGCAGGCATTGGGAACAAAAGAACGTTTGAGGGAACAAGAAAGTGCAACTTCAAGCAGTGAGAAATTGGAGTCAATCATTAGGAATTATTGACAGCAGACATGCAGTCACACAGCAATTAGAGGCTTGCTTTGGGAAGCAAGGTCAATTAATACTGAGATAAAGAGGCAGCATCAAAAAAGCATCTGGTTTAGCAAGCAACATTTTCTGATCCTTGACTAGGCAACATAGAAGAAAATTGTCATTCATAGCTTGGGTTTTGGCCATTTTCATATTTACAAGGCAAGATACCATCACCTATATTATCTTCTGTTATAAGGGACTGTGTAAGAACATAATATGATACTACAGTTTGTGCAAAGATTGATGGGCCCCCAGCGGAACTACAGAGGTTGATAGGTATCCTTCAGTCCTGAGCCTTCGTAATGGGTTGCAGTTCCCCCTGCCTTTAGGTATCTCTTCACTTTCTTCATATTTTCAGGTTTTGAGAGCAATAGGAATAAAAATCTTTTGGATATAGTGTTCTAAATACCGTGGATAGTAGGAATTGACACTTCCCCCCCTTCCTAGCCATGAGGGCAAACTTCCCAACAGATTTCAATGGTGTTTTTTTTCCTGAAAGTGAAGGTCATCAGTTCATCTTAGCTTATTATCTGAACTAGAGTTTGTATTTATTTTTGTCATGCCTGTTACATTTAAATACTCACTGATAACTTGATGTATCCAACCTCAGAAATTAAGTTTCAAAAAATGTAAACAAATAAATAAATAGCCACACAAGGGAACTCTCTGCTTTAACTTCTTGTTATTTGTGAACTATCAATTTCATACATATTAAAACCAGTAATCTCTATCCTAGAAACATTAGTATGAATGTTTTATTTGATCCAGCCTACCAAACCTTTGATATTAAACTTTGCCTGAATGAAGTGTCTGAATTCCACCGACGTGGTCTTGCTGTTGTTAAAAGCTGATTGCAAACTTTGCTTTGACTTCCTTTGTTGGAGCTAAAGCAAATCCCACCATCCTGATGGTAATGGTGGGTATTCTGGTAATTCTGGTATGAGCCTTCTAAATAACTTCCCTCTTTCTGCATGAATCACCAGTGGTCTTTTATGATTCATTATACCTTTATCCCTTTATTATCGTGATGTGAATTATTCTTTCCCTAGTTGTAATACTGTAAAGTTGTACTGGGTCTATTTAACATCAAGGCATCTATGAAATGAGTACTATCCAAATACTTAAGAGCTATTGCCTAAAACACATTTATTCTAAATGGATGAAACAGGTGGATAGGATGAAACAGGAGGCAGTGCTGGAGTTGGGAAGCTGAAGTACGTAAAATTAAATGTTTTTAATGCAAATACTTTGAGGACAGAGCTAGGAACTGAATTCAGATCTCCTGATGCTCAAACACTGCTGTAATTCCAATGCCATCATACATAAGCTTTCTTATCTCTATTCTTTTACCGAAATGTTCTTAAAATACATATTTTGGGATCAGTGGTTTTAGCATTAATACTTAGCACACCTCCAACCAAAAAAAATTGATAGTGCACAGTAAGGTGAAAGAGACAGAGTGTTTCTTACCACTAATAAGAACATACTTGCTTTATCTTTCCATTACTCACTCCATAGAAATTGAGCAACTAATTGTCAGGCTTTCCTGGCAGTTCAGCAGTAGCACATAGTGGCACACATATACTTTCTGTTCCTTTTTGATTTTGATTGGATTTTTCAGAACGACCACTGTTACAAGATAATCATTTCACAAAAAGAAACAGATGGTTATGTAAAAGTCCTGGAGCTAATCGCTAGAATCTTGGTCGCCCTGACTGGAGAAACTACAGCCAGATTCTCAATTTTTTTTAGAACTTTCTATAAAATACTTGGTATTGCAATGTCAGCTCTTGTTTACAGGTTGGCAGCTGTACCCCATCTATCATGCAAGACACCGTAGGATGCCATTTCCTTTGCTAAGAAGCATGCCCTTAACAGCAGACTCTATGCCAGCAAAAGGGAAAATGCATTACCCTGCCTAAATCAAAGGTATTCTTTGAACAGGAAGAACTTTTGGCACCTGTATAACTGTGCTGCATGAGGGAGTCTGTAACAGTGTTTCTCTTTATAGTTTTCTAAATAATTTGTGAAATTCAATTTTGTTTCAGATAAGGCAGTGCAGTAGGACTACCCCTTTTTAGTACTATCAAAGCTACTACGAAAAATTAAGTTCTGTGTTAAGGAAAACTCTGTAAGCTAGCATTTGTCAAAGCTGAGCCCCTACATAGTTTTTACATTTTTTTTCCTTGTATAAATTTTGATTTCATAATTCATTTTCAAAAGTCACTAATCTTTCAGTGGAATCCTTTTTAGCAACTAATCTGTGTATTACTTTAGACTGTGGCTGATTGAAATTAATCATACGGTGTGATTTCAGGTTTTATGATTGAGCCTGGTTTTTACACACCATGGAATTAGCACAATGCATTTTGACCTCTTTCAATGGGAAGATACATTCTGATTTTTTACTACATAACAAAATGTTATCAATACTTCATTTTTAAAAGAAAAAATAAAAGCATGGTAACTGCTTTAAATGATTCAAGAAGAGTTTTCCGCTTGTAGTTGGATTTGTTCACTTTAACTAGCTTACAAAGCATTCCATGTGTCTTTGAAAGTATGGGTACGACACTCATGAGGTCCATAGATCTGAGGACTTTTTCTTCCCCAGGGATATCTATATATAGGTTAGTCTTTTGTTCATTAGGAGATATTATAAAAAAATAATTTTGCCATGGCTACTTAAATAATTGTGTGTAATAAAAAGGAATGCTACTTTCTGTTTAAATGTTTTCAAAGTGCAAGACCATATGAAAACCAACCTCAACAAAATGGAAAAGGATGCGTAGTACTGACAGTCACAGGCTGGATTGATGGGCTGAGGCCAACTGGATGAAGTTCAATAAGGCCAAGTGCCGGGTTCTACACTTTGGCCACAACAACCCCAGGCAACGCTACAGGCTTGGGGACGAGTGGCTGGAAAGCTCCCCTGCAGAAGAGGACCTGGGGGTGTTGATTGACAGCCGGCTGAAGATGAGCCAGCAGTGTGCCCAGGTGGCCAAGAAGGCCAACAGCATCCTGGCCTGTATCAGAAATAGTGTGGCCAGCAGGACCAGGGAAGTAATCGTGCCCCTGTACTCGGCTCTGGTGAGGCCGCACCTCAAATACTGTGTTCAGTTTTGGGCCCCTCACTACAAGAAGGACATTGAGGTGCTGGAGTGTGTCCAGAGAAGGGCGATGAAGCTGGTGAGGGGTCTGGAACACAAGTCTTATCAGGAGCGGCTGAGGGAGCTGGGGTTGTTTAGCGTGGAGAAGAGGAGGCTGAGGGGAGACTTTATCACTCTCTACAACTACCTGAAAGGAGGTTGCAGAGAGGTGGGTGTTGGTCTCTTCTCCCAAGTGACTAGTGACAGGACTAGAGGAAATGGCCTCAAGTTGCGCCAGGGGAGGTTCAGGTTGGATATTAGGAAAAAGTTCTTTACTGAGAGAGTAGTGAAACATTGGAACAGGCTGCCCAGGGAGGTGGTAGAGTCACCCTCCCTGGAGGTATTCAAGGAGCGTGTGCATGTGGCATTGTGGGATGTGGCTTGATGGGCATGGTGCTGTGTGGTGTTGGGTGGGTTGGTTTTTGGTGTGTTGTGGTTTGGTTTGGGGTTTTTCTTGTTTGTTTTGTTTTTTGTCTTTTTTCTTTAGGTTGGACTTGATGATCTTACAGGTCTTTTCCAACCTTAGTGATTCTGTGATTCTGTGTGATTCTGTGACTATTCTATAAAATACTCAGCTATACTCTGGCTCTTTCACGATCCCTTGGGTTGCCTCCTCAGAGACACCACTGAAACTTAGATCCATTACCCATAAATGATGTCTCCATTGCCAAACACATAATCTAATCAAACTATTTTATAGCCTAGAGTTAAATAATCCTTCTAAATAGGACTTACTTACAGAGGAGGTAATCTTGCCTAACTTTAAACTGTCCAAAACTTGAACTCTGCTCTACCTTTATTTATAGACAGTGAAAATAACTTGGCAGCTCCATCAGGCAGTTTCAAGCCATTCTTAAATGAACACCTCCAAAAGGCAACCACTCTCCCCTCATTCTCCTCATTGACTTTTGAAGGACCTTAGAGACCTAGATTAGACTGCACACCTATACACCATGAATACTGGGTGAATGCAGTCCCTCTACTTGCGATCACCCGATCACTTACCACAGGGATATAAAAAATTTCCCCCTGCTGTTCCCCATTTGACATGCGCAACAGAACCACTCACAGGCATTGTAAGTCCCCTGACTTGTTAGTCATACACAGGAAAAGGACAAGTGGCAGTTTCATATAAGCAAATTTAGAGTTTACAAAGGTGGGTTTTTTCATGGCACTGACATGGTTTGATGAGTGAAGCTCAATGGTAAAGGTTTTTTAAATTCCAAATTTGCAACATTTCCTGTAGCTGTTAATCAGTAAGAGCAGTGAATCTCATCTAAGTCACTATGTCAGTGCTGGCTGATGTTTGTTGGGATATTTATTCTGAACCCAGCTAGGGAATAGCAGTGAATTCACTTGCTACTTTATTTTTGCTGCCTTTTTATTAAATAGTTATTTGCTCTTCATAAGAGGTGCTGCTCATGAACTAAAAAGAATGTTAATAATAGCAGAGAAAATGGCCCTGAATCCATACTGGAGTCAAGCCATGGAAATTGGGGATTTTAAAGGTGAAAAACAGACATCTGACAATTACAGTATCCATAGCCTCAATATAATGTTTGTAGTGCAAGGCATTTTTAATATTTTAAAAACTGCTTTGCATTTTTCACTACCTAGAATCTATGAAGGTTTATCTATCTAGGGTATCAAACTTTCATCTTGGTTTGTGACTTTGTTTTGGTTTTGCCAGAAAGTCATAGATGTGTTTGACCTTTTGGGGTTTTTACCGACGGAAAATATTTTTGAGGTGAGGTGGATAAGACTGCACAAGCCCTAACCATTCTTACTTTTGTCACTGTTCTCTTTACACAGCCAAAATTCCTACTTAAAGCAGCTTATGGTAAATTCCCCAGGCTTGTGTAGCTGCTAGAACTAACAGTCACTCCCCTCCCAGTTTTCCTACCAGGTTGACATACATTATGGTAGACCAGACTTCGTCCTAATGAAAAGCGTAGCTGCTAAGTGAAGTTAGTCCAGCATTCACTACATCTTAACGTGCTCAAGTGCTGTCAACAGCAGATCTCTCTCTTAGTCTTACGCAGGTGAACCTCTGAGCCTACAGAGCTGTCTGCTCCCATATTTATAAACTCCCCATCTTCTCCAAAAGAATTTATGAATGTATGTGAATGCAGAGATGGCTTGGCTCAGTTGTCTGGAAGCATAGAAAGAAAGGTAGGTGTGTGCTCTGGGGTGTGACCTGCCAGCTTGCTTTTCCACAGCGAAGGTTTCCCACAGAGCTTCAAAAACACATCTAATAGCCACCACGCCTCTCTTGGGCAGCTTCTAGGGTCTTGGCGTTGAGCTGCCTTAACCTGCACTCTGCAGGTGTGCAGACACATGATATTTTAGCTACTCATCTCCCAGCTGTTTCGCTTGTTTTGCAAAGAAAAGGAAAAAAAAGTTAAAAGCTGCAGTATCCATATGCTTACAAACCTCCTTGCAAAAACAAATTTGTGTATAAGTTATAACGTATTAATTGTAAATACTTTTGTCTTCTAACTACACCTCTTCTTTTTCTTTCTCTGCATGTAACTTTCCTGGGAGAATAATTTAGGTTAATGTCTCGTAAAGCTACTAGTTTTAACACTGAGTTACATTCATTTGGGGGTCAGGGAAGTCATTTGCTTTGTCAAGATTAGTATCATTTGCTGTCTTTCACTATATTACCATCTCTCAAGCACATGGTGCTACCGAATGGGCAGTGAGTTATGTTTGCTAACAACCTGCTGTACAGCTTTTGCATTCCTGCGGGTCTTCTGGTGGTATCAATGAAAGGGCATCACTGGAGTGTCCCTGCTTGCATTTTTAAAGCAATCAGGGCTGGGATTTGGACTTGCGTTGGTCAGCAGGGAAGACTGCTGCACTAACCCCTGGCATCTCTTCACCTTGGGCCCTGCAACAGTCAATATATAAACCCCAGTCCCAGCTTGGACAGGGTTGGATCCTCATGACTGCAATGTGAGGTTTCAGGTCACATTTTATTTACATATTGGGGGTTTTTGTACAGGTTTCTCAGTACCTCCTGCCAGTTAAACAGACATGATTGTGATTGCTGTCAGGAGGGAAGGAAACCTGCCTGCTTGCACTGCTGGTTAGAAACAGTTCCAAAACCAGCTGCTGTCCAGTCAGCCTAAAAGAGGAAGAAAATCCCGACGGCTACATAACCTGGAGTCATTAATGCTGTGAGTTAGTTTTAACATAAAAAAGTTAATCTCTATTCATTTCCATTATTACGCGTTTATTGTATAGAATGGTCCATGTCCCGGCAGCTCCAGAAAAAGGGTAGCTTCAGGTTATGCAAAACAAATCCCTCTGGGTTTTCTAGTTTGTTTACAAGGGTTTTTGTTCACCTGAAGTAACAAAAAGCCAGCTAAGTCTCTTACTATGTTCGCTTATGACACTTAACAATCTATGAACTTTATATAAAATATTAGACCACATAAACTGGACTTCTGCTTCCAGAGCAGTAGTGTTTTCTGATCAGTAATCCTACATGTATGGTATCTCCGCCCTCCTTTGCTTTCTTGTTTTGTTTTGGTTTGCTTTCCCTTAGCCCTTGAGGAAGCATTTTCTTTATAGGTAAATTCAGTTTTATGTAACATTTTGTAGTTGAAAGTCAGAAGATTCCTCCTGGGTTTTGGCACCCCAAAATTAAAATACAGCATACTGCTGTCTGGCTCAGCAGGAACCTCTTCAAAGGACCACGTGAGAGTAACACTTCTCCTAAAGTACCAAATGTGCTGTGTGGTGTCTTAAAGATGGTGGCTCCAGCTCTGGTGGGAACTTTTAGTGTTGTGAGACATCTATATTTTGGTGCTTGGGTCCTCTCTACATCTGCCATGATCGTCAGCATCAGGAACTTGAACATTATGCAAAAGGAAACTTGAAAAGCACAAGACTTCGAGCTTTTCACTTCGAAATGAAGTTGAGGATAGGAGGAAAAGCATATCACTTGTAAGTGGAAGACCTGAGGAAGAAGTACAGTGCTATTGGCAAGTCGGAGTTGAAAGCAGACAGATATTAGGAGTGGTTTATAAAATCCTTCAAGAGATGCTATTAGACAGGGAACCAGAAATTACGAAAATTGGCATGAGAAGATGGACATGAAATGGAGACAGGTAAACACAACGATCATTAAAGTACTGGTCGAAACAGAGTCTATTTTGACTTCATCAAACACTTCGGTCAACTACCTGGTCGTTTAACTGCCCGCTGACTGGGAGAACAATATTGCTACTCAAATCTTATCTGGTTTCACTGGAGATGAGTTGCTGAGCAACCAGTTAGACCAAAAGCACACTGAAGAATGTAAATGCCCTTCATTGCATTGCTATCAAGCATACTGCCTTCTCCTGTAAACACCAGTTGACACTTGCCTATTGGTGAACAAGAAGGGAAATTCCACCACCACGTTAGGAAAAAAAAAAGCCTTTCAAGCACTGGTTGCCCAGAGGGACTAAGGAATCTCCATCCTTGGGCATATTTACAACTTGACTGGAAGAGACCTTGAGCAGCACCTGCTAACTTGGCCCTGTTCTGAGCAGGGGGCTGGAGCAGGTGCTCTCCAGGGGTCCCTTTTTTCTATCATCAGCAAGCAACTGCATAATGGCTCAGTAAAAAAGAATGGACATTTTCAGGTACTTTTAACTTCCCAGTAATATAGGCTCTGCTGCTGTAGCTAACATGAAGAAAATAATACAGTGGTGAGGTGTTAAGATGCAGGTAGCTTGCGTACACATAAACCCGCAGGTGGGGACACATGCAGCCATTAATGTTAGCTGCTCTGCAGGAAAGCAGTCCCACAGCAAAATATGAGGGTGGACAGAGGGGTGCTTGAGATTGAAGAAACCCTTGGAAAAAGCATGAATTCTTGTTCTTGCCAGATTTTGTTTCCAAGATGCCTGAATTGAGCCCCTGTAGCAAACTGAGCAAGAGTTCTGAATTAATGGAAGGTAATATAACTAGCACTGAGAGCTGGTTGCACAACTCATGTACATGCTAAACCCTTTCTTTCTGCACCTCCTTTCCAAGAAGTGCCAGAGGGGCTAAATAAATTCTTTCTCCAGAATGGGGGAAACTCCATCAAGTAATTTAGTCTGGTATTTTCAGAAGTCCAGTAAAAGAAATGGTCTTGCATTTATCCTCAGAAATGTGTAAGGTTTTCTGTGTTTAAGATAACTATGCTAGGGAACATGATTTTGTCCCCAGTCACCAGAGAGAAGCATGCAAACCTTGACCTCAAAGGTACTTACTTCCATCTATGAGAAAAATTCAGTTATATTGAATGGTTTCAGTTCCAGGAAAGTAATCCCTGATAACTATCAGAAATCAATGTTTCAGATATAGAAAGCTCTGCTTTCACAAATTTTATCATGTTGGTTGCTATGTTACACCATTTTCTTGTCTATAAGTAAAGTCCCTGGAGCATTAGGAGCTCCTTCTCATGCGCTCTGGGTCTAACACAACAAAATGACAATGACCTCTCCCCACAATAATGTGGCAACATCCTCCCTGACCCAAGCCTAAGAGAACTAGACCCAGCATTTCAGCATAATGTCAAGATTAGTACCAAGTTCCAGAATACCGTAACTTCATTAGCCTGACTCAAGACTCCCCTGCCTGTACATCTAAAGATTACATTACCCCTTTCTGTTCAGCTGCTCTTTACTGAGTCTTTTCCAGAGCCACTGCTTCGAAGTATAGTTTCCCATCTTATTGCTGTGGCCTTCATTCTCTGTTCTTAGATATATAGCTTCATGTTTATCTGTAATAAAGTAATATATTATATGCTTGCTTTCCGTTTACCACCTGATTACATCAGTGACCTGTTTTCATTTCTGTTCCTCTGGTCTGTTGCAATACAACGAGTTTATGTTTTCTTCTGTATCACAGATCAAAATGGAAAACAGCCAGGAGGCAATCCAGGTGGAGCTCCACTAGTTAACACCCCTGAACAATGAATGATACTGAACAATGACTGTTTAGCATGGAGACTAACCATTAACCACTGGATTTTGAACTATCGGTATATTAATTTGCTATAACCTCTCAATTGAAGAACTGTGCAAAACTAAAGCTTTATGCTTTATAGTAGTTTTAGATGAAAATAACTGTCTTTATGAATTAAAGTCTTACTCTTCTGAAAAAGGTACCAGATTATATCAGCAACATCTACTTTCTGTAAATCTGTGTCAGTTGGCATAAATAATGTATTTCCTTTTATTTTGGTATCATTTGGGGCAGCACGCATTTCAGGCTATGGACTTCCATCAGGCCCATAGCCAGAAGAATCCAGGCAATGTCAGGCTACGGGCCGGACAGAAGTTCACAGTCTCAATTGCCCAGCTTGGTCTGTGTACCTTTCAAAATACTGTTCCAACGTGAACTTCTTTCCCACCCCCTGGAGATCCCCTGGACTTCCCGTTCTTCTGAAAGTGAGTTTTAGTGACGCAAAGCACTCTAAGAGCTGTCAGCTCTTAGAAAGTTCTGCAGTGCTAATAATACACATTTTTCTGATGTTTAAGATGTCTGGTATCAGTGGCTGTTGTTTAGAACCTTTTGAGGCACCTACTGTTTCCTCCGCAACAGTGACACCACTTGCTTTTTTCCCCAAATGCAGAACTGGAGTATTTATTGCAATTCCTAAAATAAGCCCACTGGCAACCTTTGTTCATCTTACGGTTTATACTGTGCATAGGCAAAAATCCCAGGCAACCTTGAGTCAAGAACGAGGGAGTCTTAACAAATTCCCTTGAATTGTTTCTTAACTAGAGCACACTTACGTTAAGTTCTCACCTGTCTACATCACTGATGGCATTTCTACCATTCCTATACAGCAACCAATACATTATTGAAATCACTTTATTCCTGTTAATTTCAGAGCTGCATTCTTCTGACACTGCTGTTATTATCCGTATTCTTGCTGCTCTTCATCTCTGCAGCGTCCTCGCGCTTCTGTGGGTCTCCATGAGAGCAGCCTCCCCCCGGCTGCCAGCAAGCCAGCCCGTCTCCCGTCTGCCGCTTGTCCTTCTCTCCTCCCCCTGGGAATCGTTATTTACCCTCCAGAGGGTTTCACACCTGATCGGCGTAGCCTTCGTGCGGGAGACGTAAGAAGTGTTCCGGCACCGCTGCCCTGGGAGGCCCCTGGGAGCCGGGGAGCATCCCTGGGCGCTGCCTGCCGCGCCCTGCGAGCCCGGCGGCACCCCCACTGCCCGTGGTCCCGGGGAAAGGGACGGGGTCACCGGGGAGTCACTTCCACAGGCAAGCAGCGCCACGGACGTCATCCTTCCACCAAACCTTTCCTCTGCGCCTAAAAACAGGAATTTTTTTTAATATATAACGTTGTTTAATAGATTTTCACAGCGCCCCACAAGCGCCAACGCCAAACAAAACCAAAACCCCGAACGAGGAGGAGCCCTCCTGACGCACCCGCCCTCCGGCACCGCCGACCGGCCGGGCGCGGCGGCGAGACCCGCGCAGCCGCAGTGCCGCCTAGCGGCGCCTGCGCGCCCGCGCTGCCCCTCTGCGGGCCGCCCGGCCGGGACGGGGGCGCGTAGCGGCGGCCCCGCCGGCAGAGCTGCTGCGAGGGGGTCGGGGGGTGCCGAGCGTGTGCCGCTGCCGGCTTCTTTTAGGTGCCCGCAGACAGGTCTGCCTGTGCCGCGGTGAGGGGGAGGCCGGACGGCGAAGTCACCGGGCTGCAGGCGGCTCTGACGGCTCTGCGGGGCTGCCGTGGGCCGCCGTCTCCCCGGGAGGCTCGGAGGCCCAACTGCCGCCTGGCAAAGGTGGCGCCACTTCTGCTGGGGATGAGGAGGCCCGTGGCGTTACTGGGAGTGCGCTTCGTTCCCCTGAGCAAGCTGGTGGCACTCACCGCCTTGGGGTGTAGGCAAGCACGGGTGAGCGCGGCGGGGGCTGCTGCAGCACCAACCTGGCCGCTGTTCATGGCTGCCCTGGAACGGAGCTCTGCTGTGGGGCAACGCGTGTTTGCTGAGCGGAGTCTTCCCTTGTTGCCCCAGCAGCCTTTTCCTGCTGCCTGGCTTTCACCGCTGCGAACTTGCCATCTTTCCCCTGAATTATACGTCCCTGTCCTGGGGCATTGTTGTAAAATTTAAGCAGTTCTTATTTTCTCCTCCACCACACAGAGAAGGAACCCTTTTCCTTTCTGTTGAGACCCTTGCGTCGCTAGGTTTTTTCCTTCCCTGTCCAGGCCAGCCCTGGTGATAGTAAATGTCTGTGGGTGATCATCCGCAGGTGCAATCTCTGCCCTGCTGGAGAATGTGGCAGTCATCCACACCGTTTCTAATCGGTTGAAGTCCCTTGTCATTCAAGTCAAAGTATGCCGCTATAGAGCAACGGCAAATGCTGCCTGAGGAGATACTGTGAACCTGACTGTGGAAAGAGCCCGTGCATGTCTGGGGGAGCATCTCTTCTCCTGGGATCTCTCCAAAGGATACAACAGTGCTATGTCAAGCTACAGCTCGCTTTTATAGCTGCCGGTACACTAAGGTCATTTCACGGGAGAAATGCAGCTTTAGCCTCACTTCTCTTCACCAAATGTCTGTCTGAAATAAAGCGTGCTTAACAGTACATGCGGGTGTGTGAGCACACCCCGTTCAGGATAGGGTGGAGCCAGGATGTTGCCTGCCCGAGAACGTGAGGCTGCCACTTGGCAAAGCACACAACCCCTGGCAGTGTGCCCAGAAAACCAGAGCACCCCACAAAAGAAGTAAAACAAACAAACAAACAAAATGCAAGCAGAAAAGAGCTCTCAAAACAGGCTTCCTTACTTGGGCCTGAGGCAGATTATTTAATTTCTTTTTTACCTTTAAATCCTCCTGTAAGCAACACCCAAGGACAGAGAAGGCACTGCCTACCTACCTTTCTCCCCTGTGGGTGCATCTCCCAGGACAGCCCACTCACCACCCCTGAATCCCTTTTTTTTTTCTGATGAGAGATTGTTTAGTCTCAAAGGCAAGCCTGCCCTCAAGTCACCAATGTACCCACTTTGGATACGCCGGTCTCCTCAGGAACCAGCAGCACGCTATTGCATCAAGCCATCCGTTCCTGTCACTAGACTTCTTGTAGTCACACTACAAAGCTTTGCCCCTGCACTGCTCCAGTCTCTTTGGTGTCCACCCTGTGATATCCGCACGGAAATGGCATTGTAAACTCCACCATGATGTACACTGCCAACATGTGTCCAGCTCCGCAGCTGGTTCCAGACTGGATTTTGGCAGACAGAGCTAGGGGAATAGAAAGGGTGCACGTGACTCATAGTGTGCCTCTCTACTGATAGAAACCGGATTCTGCCTCTGTGATTGTCTCACGTTGCTTCACCATCTTCAGCATATGAGGATGGAGGCGAAGGGTGGATGCAAAAGAAGAGGTCGAAAGCAGAACGTGCAAGACATCTGAGGCAAAGTGAGGTAGGTAGTTGGGAACGGCTGCAATACAGAGATGAAGGACTTGCATCTCCAGTTAAAGGACACCAGTGACTGGCAACAGTGACCCGGAGATGAAAAAATGACAAGAAGTCAAGAACTGGCTGATGAAACGTGTTCTGACAGTATCAGAACAAGCCCAAGACCTACCTGCACAAAATTAACATTGTTTCAAACAGAATTCAGCTAAAATAATGATTTTTTTTACCAAAATGTTTTACAGTATGTGACTGCAAACTTCTGATCTGATACTAGAAATCCTAAAGCCAAATTTACCATGTCCCCAAACTACAGCTCCTTAAAATATCTTCAGTTTTTTTCTTTGCATATTTCTCATCTGACTGGTGGTCTGGCGCTATTTAGGTTATACAATTCAAAATAGCCATTGCCTGAGGTGGCTAGATTTTCAAGCAAGTGTTTCATGTAGGATCTAGCTGCAGTCTTTGAACATGACAAGCAGTCTGCATTGAGCTACTCGATTGCACCAATTAGAGTCATTCACAAATGTAATTATGGGGCAATACTTAAGATGCTTTTTTAGAAATAAAATCAAAAAATGAAGATTTATAAATACTTGAAAATTTAAAGGAAGAAAAAAGGATGAAGGGACTACTTTTTTTTTTACTTTAGCAGGAGAGCTTTTCCAGTAACAGACAAAACCCAAACAATTAACCTTTATATTGCACTTTTCAACCACAGATTTTAAAGTATTTTACAAAAGTGCTGAAGTATCACTGGCAGAAAAACTGAATCAAACCCAGTGGAATTACTTGCTGCAGCTCTGCTAAAGAGGCAAAAGCAGAATTAAATGCTATTAACTGTCTTGTCTCTCAGTTCTCTGCACTGAGTCTCACTGCTGTAAACTGTATTATCTAAACTGAGATGGCAAGGTAGAAAAAATGCTCTCTATGCGCTTTAGACCCGAGTGAGGATCAAAACATATGACTGCATTAATCAAATGGCACTGCATAAATCAAACACACCATTCTTTTAAAAAAGTTGTCTTTAGCATTTTTAAACCATGTAATAAATTTATATTTGACTGAGCCTTTAAAAGTTAATCTTTATAATAGTTTATATACTACAGATATTTGTTTATAAAGTAGAAGAGATTTTTGCTCAAAGGGTTCTGCATTTTCTGATCAACTTTTGGAAATCTCAGGAACATTGGAGAAGGCTCCTTTTGGTTTTGTCAACGCCAAACATGAGGAGCTACTGTAAGCTGTAGCTGCAGGGTGTTCCGCAGGGTATACGCTTCCAGACCACCAAGTTTTTTTTTTTACTTCAAATCCTTACATCTGGGTTTTTTTCCTAGAAACAATGCATGCTCAGTGCTGTGTAAGTTAAAATATCATTAAACATATATGTGATTTAGTAAGGCAACACATTTCCTGATAACTAAGGAACCGTGGACTTTTCAGAGGGCACTGCTGAACTATTCAGATGACCCGAGACTAAAGATTTATTAGTGTCTGGTCTGTCCACTGATCGCACGCCGCAATTACAGCATGAAGAAACTAATTTCTCAAGAAGGACTTTGCAACATCATTGCTGTATACTGAAGTAACTTCTATTCTGTAAGCAATGGGACAAAAATGCTCTAACTAGAAAATGTTTGTAATATTTCACAGTGCCTAATCCAAATAGCAGATCTCCGAAGTGTCAAGTTGGCTTAGTTGGAAGACATTTAAGCCTCAGGACTTGGTCTCAGGTCCACTGTTGATACTAGCAAATGCTTTGAAGGTAGGGAAAGGAGTGCCTTATTGTTATAATTGCTGTTCTTCGGCTGAAATACTTAAATGAATTGCATTTTCTTCTGCTGAGAGCTGTTTATCCCAGCGTAAATGTAGATACAAACAAACAGAAGATAGCTGGTGTTTTCAAAGCCTGAACATCTATCCCAGCTTCCCCAGTTTGGCTTTCAAACTACAGAGGCCAAGCTTTTCCAGTTACAAACGATCATTACTTCACCCAGTTGGAAGACACTTGGGATTTGTTGGGGGTTTTTTGACACCATTCCCATAGTTGAAAAGTATAGAAAAAAAATTAATTTACTCTATGACTTGCCAGGAGGATGGCAAATAACTTTTAGGCAAATGTGAATTGAGTCCCTGTTGAAATCAGCAGGCCTGAGCTACAGCTGACAGGTCAAGCAGGGGCAGTTTTACTCCACGGGACTTTGTGGGATGGCCAATGCTCAAAGATGTGAATTCAGGCTGGGAGTCCATCCTTCAGCTAAACACATCCTAAAAGGCAAGGACAGCCTACCTGCCTGTGCTTGGGTTTTTCAGTGTTTTGGGGTTATTTGGACATCGGTATAAAATGTATGATCTAAAAATCACCTAACACACTAGCTCATAAAACATCTAGCTGTCCGATACAAAACAATCATGAAACAAGGATCTGTTCTATTCATGTTAAGTATTCAAGGGGGTCATGCTGCTGGAACGTGGCTTTTTTCCCCCTAAATCTGAAGACTTTCAGCTATATGTTATTAGGGAAAGGCTTTGGAGTTCTCAGCACGGATGGTAATGTCAGGAAAGCTTGTACACTATGTGGTTCAGCTTCCTGCTGCTGAAAGGTGTTCGTAGCTCCTAGCAGACTCCTGTTGACACCAGCTATCTAGTGACAGTTGTTATCTTGCAAAATCTAGTCCTGCACTAGTGATAGGTACTGAGCAAACGCATAGCTGAATTTCCCTTGGTGTTTCTCTTCCCTCATTAATGTTCTCGTACACCTCTGAGACTGCTACTGCTACATATTTTTTCAGTTTGTTCTTTCTTGCAAGGAAAAGCTTACCTTTTCATTTATAAACTCTTTTCAACAATAATAACATGATGAAAGCTTTTAATGGGAAAGAACAAAGAGTTAATTTTTTTTTGGCTGGCCCCAAGTGACCCCTTGTTCCCATTGCCTTTGAAATTACTGGAGTTTGCTTAGCCTGAAAAATTACAGCTATAGGAAAAGTTATGCTTCACTGTTCTATTTTAAAAAGGAACAGCAGAATTTTAAAAATAGAGTCCTCATTTTTTTCTGGCTGGGGCATCTCCAACCCAAGTATGTTGATGCAATTTCCAAAGCACTAAGAAATGTCTTAGGTCACATTTAAGTCAGGTCAGCCAAATCCAGGATCAGTGAAAAAATGAGTTGTTCATCTGGTCTGGAATGAGATCTTTCTTCCCATCATTCTTAGTTATAAAGATATCTTTTGTGTGGTTGAAGCTAAATTTAAGCCCAGGCTGAGTGTATTTGTGTACTATCTATGCGTGTTTTATACATCAGCAGCACACTGCGTTGCTGCATACACAATTAGGGCTGTATGATCTTTGAAGTCGGTTAATACAAAGATTTATATATTTGCAGCAATAGAAGTCTGGGAAGTAATGGGAATAGATGTTTCTTAGAGCTACAGTCTGATTCTCCTTTGACTTGTGTTGGTTTGGCTCCATTGTCTTCAGTGGAGTTAATCCTCACCCTGATTTGTGCACAAGAAGAAGAGAAGAAGAAAATCCATCCCTGAATGTATGCCTAGGGAGGTCTGCTTTTATAGAGCTTGCTCTTCTTTCAGACTATAGCCCTGCGCAGGGGAAAGCACCAAAAGAGAGAGCAGATTCTGTCATGGAAATTAGACCATGCAGCATGTTTCTTCCACTGAACAACTCACAGCAGCATCTTCAAGACCAGGACTGAGCCTGGCTCTGGTGACTGATGCCCACAGGGGTGAGCCTGGCCCTGATGCCCAGCTCCCAAAGGGGCCAGTTTGCCCCAGGGGGTCCTGCCTGCTCGCTGGTGATGCTCACTGGTGGTGCGGGAGGTCACGCCTGGGCACGGGAGTGGAAGTCCCATTCAGAGAAGTGTGGATTGAATGAAGGAAACAAACGGTAAGGTGAAAACATACTGATTTAATATGTGCATTACTATTTTGTAAAGAACTGTCTTATAGGTTGTTTCTTTCTTTGCCAAAGCATTCAGCTACTGCAATAAGATTTAAAAGTAAAATTAGTTGAACTTTAACAGTTCTATAGTAGCGGTTAACTAGCAAAGGAAAGTCCATGTCTAGCTATTTCCTGGTGCTATAATGTTTTGATAACAATGGTACACAAAGACCTGTTTTGTTTAGCATGTGCCATATTATTGCATTTCAGACAAAGTCTTGATTCTTTAAGTCCAAGACAAAGTCTCAATTCTCTCTGTTTGAGACAAAACCCCAGAATGAAAAATATGGATTTGAAATGTCCCAAACTACAGAGGAGTAAGGAATCAGATTAGCATCCATTTCTGCTTCCAGCTACAGTTAAAGCAAAGATAAAGCAAATATGTATTTTCTAATCAGAGGGACAAATTTAGGAAAGATTTTGTTCCTCATCATTCCCTGTCTAATTATGAAATCAGAAAAATGAAAATATTCTTCCCATTCTCTGCACACACACCCTACCCCAGGCCAACCTGTCCTTTCTGTGGTGAGATTTGCTTTGATACAGCAGCGAGTTTCTCTTCAAGAGCTCACAGGCATGGAGAGCAGCTTTGTTTACCACCCCCGGGTGCAAACCTCATTAACTAATGTTTACTTCTTTTGTGTTTTCACCTTTCAGTAATGAGCCGGGTTAATGGATAATGAAGATGGTGGTGGTGGGGAGAATGGTAAGGAAAACTCAGGAGCTGGTTTTACATCTTTCAGTTTTACAAGCTCATAGACAAAATGACTATCAGCCATTTAGCTGTACCCCCAAAAAACCCCCAACCCTTGGAGATGCTGAATCTTCTACACAGGTTTGGGTTTGATTGGTTTTTTTCAGGATGGTGGGAAACAAAGCACAGCCAAACCCCCAACTTTTTTGCAAGTTATAAATACTGTACAAAATTCTTTTTCTGATACCGGAAAATGCTTTCTCCTGTTGTTCAAAGTAACTCCAGATGCTGATGTACTTAGTACGCAGTGCAAATAACCCAACTGGAATGAAAAAGCAAGGTAATTGAGTTTACATTCATCTGTCAATATTCCTAAGGGATAGACTGTTAAGCCTGCCAAGTTTGCTCTGCTTATGCATGCATAAGCAGAGCGTGAACTTAAACCGAGTGGAGATTCCCACAGTAGATTCTCCCCAGTGAACAGGGGATCTCTGCTGCTGTGATTGGGTGGAGGCGATGCTATTGCTCCTACCCTAATTATTCCCCCATGTCCCACAATATCGGGAGGTAAACTGAACGTTTGTCAGGAAAAGAAAGAAAAGGTTCTGGTAGAACTGAGTTTTTCTGCATCAGATTTTCTCCTGACCCAAGCCCCATTTTCAGAATACAAAATATTAGCTTCTTCCTAGGCTTTTCTGTGCCTCTGACTATTATAGTATCTGAGAGCTTCACATACACATATATTTATCTTTCTAATACACTAGTGAAGTGAAGGATTGTCATCCCTATATGTGAAATAGAACAGAGGGATCAAAGTAAAAAGTTTCTTTCAACTTTGGGTGAGCAGTCTGGGACAGTTAGGAGCTGACTCCTTCAAGTAACGTGGCTATTTTATACTTTAAACAGTTACATATTTGACTAACCACTGTCCCTCATTTAAGATACTTCCATGAAAAGGGATCTCCGTGTAGCTAGACTATACAAGCAGTAGTAATCTCCATCCCAAACACAGGAGCAAGTCAATGCCCGTAGCAGAGCAGACATACGAGATACGTGCGAGAGAAGAAGCTACTATGGCCAGTGTTCAGTGTATGTTGGAAATATATGAAAGAAAAGGAGACAAGATGGGCGAATCTGAGAAGTGAAGCAACAAGAGAAAGTTCAATCCTGTGGTTTGGGAGGAAACCAGGGAACGTGGCTCTGAGGAAAACTGAAACGAAGAGCCTCTTCAGATGAGGTCTGGGTGGCAGGAGCTGGTGGGAACAAGCAAAGGAACTGCCTCCTGCTGTTTGGCTTCTGCTGCGTCCAAGGAAACAGAGTTGTAACTAACTCAGGGAAAAAGTCGATCCGCCACAAATTTCTTCTTGCAGTATGAAGAACCCTCAGCACATTGGCTCCAATGCCATATTAAGGCACAAGTCCGTGGACAAAAGCATCCGGCTCCCGATTGGAAAGGCAGGCCCTGACAGCAGCTGCCAGTGCCCAACAGATCTGATGCTAGGTGGGTTGGATCCACTGTGTATATGCTATGAAGCTGGCATAGGCAGGTCCAGAAAATCTTACATGTCAGATTTAAAACTTGGAGGACTCAAAAACCACAAGCATGGGGAGTCAGGATCCTTTGTGCATGCAGGTTGGAGTTACCTTCACAAGTGTGTGCTGTGCCCGGGGCTGCTTAGCTGGCCTCCCCTTCCTGAGCTCTCCTGCTCTTGCTTGCATCAAGTGTCTCACTGAGGAATCTGGCCTGGCGGGTGGCAAGCTGCCGTTTCCCTCACGGTCCACTGTGAGGACCTGGGGTTTCACCATGGGTGGTGGTGTTTGTGATGAGTAAGGAACCTTGCAGATATGCAGAAACCAGTCCTGACGAACCAGAGTCCAAGCCGCTTCACCCAGTGTAAGCAGGCCTAGTTGGCCCAAGTCTCCCAGTCACCCCTGCAGAGACGACAGGCAAGACTGAAAAAGAGCTGTGGACAAGCAGGAGGGGGCCAGACACCCAGAGGAAGGCAAGTCTGAGTGCCAACAGCTGAGCCCCTCAGGCTTTCTGAGCACAGGCAGCTACAGGTCTAGTTGCTGAGCCTCTTCCTTCTCTGCTTACCCGTGAATGAAGGACATGTGCTGGCATCAGCACAGCTAGGACCAGAAACCAGAATTAGATACCCCTCTCTGCAGGTATCCATAGGGGTCCTCTGCTCATATCTCAAAGCAGTGACATTGTGGCGGTAAGAAGGGGATCAGCTCCGGCTACGCACAAACATGCTGTGCAGTGGCACCTGGAAGTAAATGACAGAGTGCCGTAGTCAGGGTACGATATGTGTATGAAGAAGGTCAGACCATGCAGTGGCATCTCCCTGTGTGTAAGGGGCTTTGGGCAGGGGTACTTTGGGCATGGTAACAGGACCAGGCAGCAAAGAGAGCAGATTTCCAGGGGTCTTGGGTGTGCGATGGCCACTCCATGGGGCTCGGCGTGCCCTTCCCGGCCTGACAGCTGTAGCAGCCGAGGGATCTGCTCGTACTCTCATGCCTCAGGCAGACATTGCCTCCAGTGAGAAAAAGGGCAATGGGAGAGGCAAATGAGCGAGAAAGGGGTAAACAGTATTTTCGTCAAACTTAATGTTTGACGAACGTGAATGTTCTTTGCTCAGCAGTTGTTCTCAGATACCTCAGTGTCCCAGGCTAAGCTCCCTTCAGAAAAAGTTTGTCTACACAGGAACTGACCCAAGCAAACACCTTCTGTAAGAAAGACCAGGATGGGAGAGCAGACCAACTCACCCCTTTTCAGGCTGTGTTCCTCAGATTTTGTTGCTCATCCTCAATTCAGCCCAAGGGAATAATCACCAGTAGCCTTTTCCTCACTTTGTAGAGTGCAGGAGAACAGCATTTAAGTCTCAAGCCTTTGGTGATTCCTCTGAGGGTGGATATGTACTTTCCCAAAACAAGGATTCTTCCTCCCTAGGAAAGTAAAGCCAGCAGTCCAAATCAGTTAGAGAATCAAATATATTCACATAAACTACATAACACCTTATAATAATAAAACAAATAATGAATGCAATTTATGATTGGGTAAGTTATAATAATAAAATGTGAACTATTTATGCGAATCAAAATTCTTCACCTCCCAGAGGCAAGTATGCAGCGTTACAGAGAAACTCTTTCGAGGTACACGGTCAGGCTGACAGCTGCAAGCAGCAGCTCCACACCTTTCTCTGGGAAGGTGTAAGAGGAGGGCAGGCCAGCACACCTGGAAGCACATCAAGTAGTTTCCCACCTGTTAGTGCGGGTTACCGGGCCCCAGCTATTATCCCCGGCTCCTGGCAGAGTTGCTGGTCACCATGCCCCAATATGCAGGTTATTGTTTCCAGTTTCTGTTCTGCATTGCTGTGCTTTGCTGCCGCAGTCGCTTCTTCCCCCTCCCACATGAATTGCTGCAGAGTAAGGAGAAAGGCAGCAGCCCAGAGGTGGGCAAAATAAAAGGCAGCAAGGAGCCTTGTGGCCTACCTGCTTTCTTTTTCTTCTCTCTCCAAGCCAGAAAGTTCCTCAGCATAAGCAAGCCAAAATGTAACTTGGCACCAGTACCAAAGAGAAATGTCAGTATTTTCCCTGGCGTTTAGAAACAACCAGCTGCCCTGGTGCTGGGGGTCACGCTGCTCGCTGGTACGTGCTCCCCAAGGGGTGCTCACGCAGGAGCGTGTGTGCACACGGGGGAGGGAGGTGCAGCAACGTTGCCTGCCCAATAAAGCCACCCCAAGCTCCTTGGTCACTACAGGGTACTCCTTCACAAAACACAGCAGGCGAATGCCATTCAGAGCAATCAGAGAAGACAATTTACAGTCCTGCCTCTTTTGAATGCTGCAAAAAGAAAGAAAAGCCTTATGGCAAGCTGGAGCAGCCTGTGAAGTATAGCAGGATAAATACCTCCTTGCAAGCGGCAGTCGAAACTAAAACAGGATCAGCAGCAGCTCTCCCCACCTCACAACTCGTCCAGCCTACTCCAGGTTGAGCTCCAGGCTGCTGCCAGTTTCTCCTGCTCTGGAGGAAAACGCTTGACAGTTTCATCAGCTGAGATCACTGAACAGCATCCTTTGGCGGTACACAAGGATTTCAGGAACTGGTAGCAATTATGGAAGGGCCATGACATGACTGTTAACTGCTTATCATCTATACAGATCTACAGAGCTTTGAAGCACGCACTCTTTTTAAGCATCTGGATGTATTCCTGATGAAGATTCAGCTTTCGACCACTGCAGTTCAGTAATTCTTCTGTTTTGGTATCTTTATTTTTTCTCAACATTATTTATAGTTATTTGATCTTACATTTGTTTCCAAGAACTCTGTCTAGGAATATCATAGCAAAGATAATGGCACTGTCAGCAAAGAAGGTAATTCAGGTATCTCATCCTGGATCATTTTTTTCTGTGTAGTTTTAACAGCGAGGAAACTGAAACAATCATAGACATAGGCTGTGGATGAACATTAGCTACAGATTTTATTTCAGAAGTATGTTGGGAGGAAATTAAGATTATCATAGGACAAGGACTTGACTTTTTACTGGTGCCCGTGGGAAATGCTGATCACCTACATGCTTCAGTAATCCAGCATATGTGTGATAACTATTGGGTAATTCTGAGTATTCCCTCTGCAGTCTAACCTTCTTCACCCAAAAGCAGAATCCAAGTTCACGTGTACAATTTCCACAATAACATCTACCACAAATCAGCTGTTTTAACATATGTTTAGAAGGATTCTTCTGAGTCTGGTAGCAAGGAGAAATACCAGAGAGAAAGGCCATATCATTGACGAACTGGACAATACTTATTTGGCTAGTATGAGGCTATTGCTCCCTCCATGAGCAGCAGATCTATGCAGATAGCAATTAGTGTGGTCAGACTTTTCTTAATATCTAGGATGAAATCCTAGCTATCAAAGTGAGAAAATTTTCTGTTCTATGTGGAGAAATACTTCTTCTCATTATGAATGCTGCTTAGCACTGGGGTGCTGAATAGCACGCTTGCTTAGCAGAAGGCCAATTAGTCTTCTGTGCTTAGGAATATTTTATTCACCATGAGTCTTTTTAATGGACTGTTGACTGACCTCTTTGCTTCAGAAAACAGTAGACATTTATTGGCTTTTATATCTGGAGATGAGAGGTGACAAATGACATCTTGCAACTTGCAAGATGCAAAGTTTGCAACTTGCAGACTTCCATGCAAAGACCGTGAAATGCAGCTTAGAGTCATTTTTTGCAAGGAGGACTTCACTGTGCTATGTGAGACTGTCTCTATGATACAACCTGACATTTTCAAAAGTGAAAAGAACTATAGAAAATTACATGCTCCTCTAGAGTCTGAGTTAATTTCAAGCCACAAAGTTAACCTTGGAGCCTTGTACTGACTCCACATATTGAAGCTGTGGAGTTACACTTCCTATCTCTGCAGCAACCCTACCAATAGCTACTTTTGCAAGCAGAGATTTTAATTTAAGATCAGGTTTTCTCTCAACGCTACTCACTATTGCACATTCAATTAAGACAAGCAGTCTTTGTAGCTGTCATAACTTTCCTTCCACAACGAAAGTGAGGAGATGTTTGTTAAGCATCAAGCTCCAGTCCTTGGGACAATTAACATCTTGGCAAGTCTCAGGCAGCGGTATCTGGTGGACAGTCATTAGTACATCAAATTATGGATGTTTGCAGTTTGATCTTGACCAACGCAATTTCCTTCCCTTCTTTAGGAATTCTTTCACTGCCTTTATGCCCAAGGGATAGATGGGGAAGATAGCTATACACAAACTGCTTCAGCTGTGAAGCCAATACTGAAAAGATATTTTACTTCTGTTTATCACAATACTCTGTTCTACAAAGCCTATCGTAACCATCTGTGAAATTCAGCATTAAAAAAAACACACGGGAAAATGTATTTCCATTTCTCCAAACTGATAATTTCTAGAATTTACTAATTATAATTTAGGTATAATTTTATAATATATATATATAATTTATGCTATACTTTAGATCTATTTTATAACATGTATATATAATTTATAATTATATCACAGGTTTGGCCTATATGAGAGACAATGGATTATCTATGGCAGACAGGCAAAATGACAGGCAGAGAGTTGTCATTCAGTAGGATTTGCATTCCATAAATTAGTACTATTTAAGTATTTAAGAAAGCAGATTTTAATTAGCTGGCTGTGGAAATTAACTGTATATGCAATGTCCAGGGGCAGCAGAGTGCATGGACAGGTTTGTCTGTGTCTCAAGTTACAGAGCACTTCAGAGTTCAGATTATACAGGCCAGGGTAATCTTTTTAAAATCGAAAAAAGGAAACGTCAAGGAAGCAAGTAGAGCTTTATTGTCAATAAAAACATTCTGGTTTAGATAATTATTCATACTTGTATGGTATCTGTAGAAATTTTTTTTTTAGGTATTTGGGAAATTTAACATCTTTTGGGAAGTTTAACATCTATTGTTTTCAGCAGGCCTTTGGAAGTCAAAGTCATTTATCTCAAAGACAAAAATTTTCCTGTGTTCTGTGAATTTCTGTGTGAGATTCATTGAAATGGCAACTGTTGGGAACTACCACTGCTTTTCTCTTCTTGGTTTCTCCAGGAAAGGTCAAGGCAGTCTGCCAATATAGTAATTGGACATCACCATTTTAAAGACCCGAGTTCTCACTGACACTAAGACAGTAATAGGCGATGAAGCATTAGGAGAAACTGTACAGCAAAAGCAGGATGAAATTTCTGCACCAGATTTAGTAGAGAAGAGGGTTAGGAATGTTTAGTAAGGTAGAGGAAACAAAACCTGATTTCTACTAATGGGTCTTCTAGCTCCAGGATCAGGACCAAACGACTCCTACTTATGCCCGACATCATACCTCCACTCCAAAGTTGATGAAATAAATGCCTGCAATGACAGCTTGTGTTACTGAATAAATGCTAAGAATCTGTGTTTCTTTACCCATGTCGCAGGAGGCTGCCCTTCTCTAGCTTTTTTCTCCCTAAAAAACAAGCTAGGACATCCAATTCCCTATGCCCCAGTCATTAAATAGTGTCATTTAAGCTATAGTGTCAGTTCCTGATACATTAGAAAATGGCAGATTTAAGACTCTCTGGGTAATCTTTTTTTGTCCCTCTTCATGTGCATCTGTTTTCTTACAAACCCTTCCACGACACAGTCGCATTTTAGACTTTCCCACAGGATGCGTGCCTCATTCTGTACAACACAGGATAATCACACCCAGTGGCAGAAATAAATTAGCATAGCAATCTTAATCTGGTATTTCCTAATTTTCCTAATTTCCTTATCCTTCAATGTTCGGCTGCACTAATCTAAACAATATTCTTTTAATGTAATTTTTAAATGTTATTTAAACATATGTATGCACGTTTGTGTATCTCTCCATCTATCTGGATCTGTTAATGTATTGGTAAACACAAAAGAAAAAGATAAAAGTTGTTTGTTTTTAATTCTTTTGGAACTGTTTGATCTCTCGTCACTTGTTTTAGCAGCTGCCTGACTGTTTTTCCTCGTATGTAAACTTCAAAGTCAATCAGAGGTCAAAACTCTGGATGAAGACAGAATAACGAAAACAAGGGTGGCTGGCATATGTGATGGGAAGAAGCAGAGGAGCTGGGTTGTAGAATATTGACTGTTTCTGGACACGGCGGGGCGGAAATTATCTACCTCTTGGACATAACATTTCTCGATCTGAACATTTGATGTAGTTATCAAGGTTTGTATACTTGCCTGGAAATGTATCTCACAGAGAAATGAAGGGTATGGCCATGTACTGGAGGACTTGACATTCTCTGGCTATTCTTGGTTCAGGCATTCTGGAAATAGCTTAACAGATTACCGTAAAAATGCTGGAGAAAAACAGCCTTTTACTGGTTTCTGTTGAATGCAGAGGGCTTCAGGGGTGGGTATAGGTTTTGATTCCCACTTTGTTATTTGCTATTTCTGGTTGTAGGAAAATCAAAGGAAGGGCAAGCCCTGGAGAGGCAGCTTCTGTAGCAGAGTAACTTGGAGCATTTTCTGTAGGCATGTGCAGTCATGGTACAGGATGTGTCTCGAGTTCATGCTTTTTTTTTTTTTCCTTCGGGAGAACATCTGCCTTTCCCTCCTTCATCCTGCAGAATCAGGCCTCTGCTTGTGCAGAGCCCGGCCGAGGGCCACGAGCACGAGGGAGTCCCCGAGGCAGGGGGTTGTAGCTGTGCAACTTGCCTGGCAGCTGGTAAAACAGCTGGCAGAAATTGGGAACACCTTAGTGATTCACACATCCTCACAGCAGCTCCTGCCAGCGGAGCTGCTGGAGAGGCCCCAGCAGAGGCAGAGGTGGATTCCACCCTATGTATATACCTATAGGGCCACATCAAGTCCTCAGATTTAGTGCAGAGATTATGGGAGTTTGTGTAAATGACCTACGAGCATAATCTGTTCTGAAAAAAACAGTCTATTTCAGTTTAACCGACAGGGAGGATGGAAATGGGACCAGTGCCACCCCGTCTGTGGGGCACATCTCCCCCAGTCTTCCTTGCTTTCGTAAGTTGTGGACACCTGCTTTTCCTCCAGAAGGCTTCAAAATATGTGATTTGTACTGTATGGGCCAGAACCAGGGATCCCAGAAGCCATAGATGTAGGAGCCCCCTTGGCAGTGTAAATCGTGAGCAATATTACAGGGGTTCTGAAAATGCCAAAGCAAACCTGGTGATCCTTCTGCAGGATACCAGTGGCAAAAACATCAGTTACAATATCATTTAAATGATTTCAAGTATTTCCCTCAAATATATTAGCTTGTATGTGTTGCTTCTTCCACTCCCACAGCAAACTGAAAAAAAAAAATAATGCCCAAGTTCTAGTTAAGCTAAAAGCCAGGCTATGAACACCGGGGCTGCAAGCTCTGCCGAGTGACGCTGCTCCAGAAGACACAAGAAAGACACTTTCTTGCTCAGGGAAGCAGACAAGCTTTCCCCAGCTGCAGGAATAGCAAGGAGAGGTGTAGGCTGCCGCTGGGTGGGAAAGAAGCTGTGACTGGGCTTCCTTGCGGCTCCTGGGACAGTAAATGACTAAGAGAGTAACAGGAGGAAATGTTACGGGCCTGGCTGGCCAGTGTGACGGGAAGAGCACACCTTTCTCCTCCTACGGGCCTCCCTGCAAGGGCTAAGGAGAGTTTCAGACTTGAAACTGCTCCTAATTCAAGGAATATATTTAACGTGTGGCTTACCATCCCTTGTTAACATGACCAGAAGCAAAATTATTCTCTGTAGTTTCTCATTCAGCAACCACTTCTACACCGTTCAAGGCCACTTAACATCATGCTTTCCCTTAATTAGCTTTCCACCAGTTTTCATTTTAGCTGAGGGTGTTAATTTTCAGATGTGTTTCAATGAATTTTGCAAGAATTAAACTTTTACTCACTTTTTCTTTAGTGACTATTCATCAGAAATCCACCTAATTTCCGCCATTAACGCCAAAGTGAAGAAGAAAAAAAAAAATCAGCAAGAAGTCGGAGTGCTGTGCTGGGAGGAAGGGGAAGCGGGAGCAGAAATGGGAATGGGGAGATTTTGTTTGGTCTTTAAGCAGAGGGTGAGGAGCTTGAAGTGAGGAGTTAAGAGACAGGAAGGAAGCCAGTGAAGGCAAGTGAAGAGTGGAGGGTGATATAGTTTATGTAGTGAGAAAAAGAGATTACTTGAGCGGTAGCATTGGGCATCATGTGCTGGCGGACTGCATAATGTATAATCAGCTTGAAGCAGTGGTCATGATTCTTCACGAGACAACCTAGAAAAGAATACTGTGGCTTACTTTTAATCCTTTTTTAACCCAGGGTCTCTCCATATAAAGAATGAGCGTTGTGTTGCCCTGAGCACTAAGTGGAGTGCGTTGTGTTTTGTGCATTGTCATTGATTCTAAATGCCTTTTGTGTTTTGGGGCTCTGAAAACAAAGGTCAAGTACCAGCAAATTCTGTTTTCTGAGAGAGATTTAATTAAATCCTAAGGACAAAGGCAGACTACTAGAAACAGCTATTGAGTGCGAAAGACGTGTAAATTTGCATTACCATTTCTCAATATCAGTTTGTACATAGCTTTGTATTTGGGTTTTTTTGAGCAATGACAGGAGAATAAACATTTAAAAAAATCAAGATAAGTCTTACAGATGTTGTTTTCTGCATGTAAGGTAATTGCCCGATGCAGACTTGGAAAGAGATGCTAGGAAACAGAGTGAGGAAGCACACAGAGGAGGATGGGACAATTTCTGAGTATAGTTTTGGTCCTAGTAATTTAGTGGGTGTAAATTGTAGGGCTTGAAATGGACTGGGCTGACTAAGATTTTTTTATCCTTTATGGACAATAGCAGCAAACCAGAGCGTTTCAGCAATTGATAGCACACTGCTAATCACAGCTTCCTCACGAATAACCTGAGTAAATTGCCCAGTTAACTGTGCTGTGGAAGGCTCAGGAGTCACTGAGTGGAAAATATTTTTCATTTGTTCAATATCGAGACATTACTGTATTAGCCTACTGTGCTTTAGAGGGTTTGAATTTTGCCGTACCAACCCATTTTTTTCTTGTTTAAATAAGAAGAAATGAAATAACGTATTAAGAAAAGGCAAGGTACTGAAACTGAACGCAGTGAATTTACTGACGGATACAAAGAAAGAGACACCACATAGCCGCTCCACTTCAACACACACTGATCCTTCCACTTAACAGGTGATAAGGAAGGAATTCTTGTTGAGCTGGTGATAAGGCAGCGTGGTGGATCTGCCTCTGAAGCAAAGATGATCATCGTATAAATCTAGCCGTGCTAATGCGTGAAGTTGGGAAGATAGAGAGGATGAAGTCATATGTCTACAGGAGCAAGAAACCATCCAGTTTACCCACAGTTTTGAAACTATGTATGAGTAATGCAGCTCCTTCTCCCAGTGTAGGCTTTGACATACAGGAAAAGTCTTGCAGATGGCGGGGTCTAAAACCAGACAAATCAGACTATGCCAAAAGCGAAGAAAGGTTGGGGACCTGGAGGTGCGGAGCGGATCATGTTCCAGCGCCCCAAGTCCTTCTGGGGGATTACCCTTCCAGAGCACAGCTTCAAACTCTCTGCAGATGCAAGGGGAGATGTATTTCACAGGGGAGCAGCCCCCGTGGCAGCCAGGCTGGCATGTAGGGCTTTGGGGATCACAATAAACCCCTTAAATTTTTCTTGGAAGCTAATCAATAACCTGCTAGCCCCTCTCTGTTCCACTAAGGCATTCTCTTTAATAATATGCTGTTGTGCTGTGCCAGGGCAGACTTCTCCCACGCTTCCCGCACAGCTCCGCACCTCTGTGCAGAGAGAGGCAGCTTGCAGACATCCATGGAGGCAGACATGACTCATTTTGGGGAGTCTGCATACAGGGTTTTGCAATAGTCTGACGAGGACATGACAAAGACAGTAACAAAGCGTGTGCTCAGAAGTAGAAGGCACCCCACCATGTTCACACAGACGCTATAAAGATGACTGCCGGGCGAGGGGTGGGGGAATTAAAACCTCTACCCAGCTGAGAAGAACGGCTGCTAATAGCCGACCATCTCCCTCACTACACAAGACTGATGTTTCTTTCCTCGTTTTCCTGTGGTGTGGTGTTACCTCCAGTGCAGATGGCTCTCCCTTGGACTCAGTCCAGTCTCAGTGAGCCCGAATGAAAGTCTGGATTGCATGGCTCATGTCAAATGAAGCAGGGGGATTTCAAGTTGACAAGATGCAGAGCGCACACCCTTCTTGTAGGAGATGCTCTGGATGCAGGTTTGCAAAACTGATTCCAAGACGGTTGCAGTAACTGCTGTCTGAGTGGTAAGACTGTGATGTTTCAGTGCTTTTTAGGAATGAGTCAAGAAGGAAATAGTAACAGCTAACCAAAAATAATCATGTGGTCATCAAATAGTAGAAATATTGGCCACAATACATTCTTGCCATATTTACCCCCAGTGCAGATAACATCAGTGAGCACTGACTGTTATAATTGCATTATTTTTTATAATTGGATGGATTTCTATTTGCAATTCGTATATTCAAATTACTGAAACTACAAGTACCATATACAAACTATTACAGAGTCCGGGTTTGTTTCAGTGGAAAAGGTGTTTATCCAATTTCAAGTAGTTCCCAGCACTCCTTTGCAGTGGCCATGCCATCATTTTCCACACATACAAAGGCAGCAACATTATGCTGCCTGTGCTGTAAAATGCCCACAGCAATTCAGACCACGTCCGCACCACGCTCGGCAGATGTGATGGCGTAATCCAGCTGGATGAAGAACAGCTGCATGAAGCTGTGGCAACACGGGCTGTGGGGCCTGGGCAAGTAACACGATGGTTAGTGCAGGCTGATTTTGCCACTGTGGGGACCTCAGCTAGCTGGCTAGAAACTAGCTTGGCTAAGTCTGGAAATGCGGAGTTGTATGTCCCTTTTCTGCATGCACATTTACAGGCAAAAGGACAAACTTCTGGTCTTACAACCTGGGGCTAGCAGGCAACTCAGGTCTGGGGTAAGAAGATGCAGCTGCTGCGACTTCAGCCAGCTGGATTACACCATCACATCTACCAGCACAGTGCAGACGTGGTCTGAGTTGCTGTGCGCATTTCACAGTGCAGTATAATGTAGCTACCTCCATAGGAGTATAAAATGATGGCATGGCCACTGCAAAGGAGTGCTGGGAACTACGTAAAATCACATAAATAAAAGACATTTTCATTAAAACAAACCAAACTCCATAATGATTTGGACATAATACTTGCAGTTTCAATAATTTATTTAAAAGCACTTACCCTAGTTCTGAATTATTCTTATTCCATAGTTTCACCCAAGTTTGGCACACAAGGAGGAGTAAGTGATTGCAGAGGTGTAACAATGTAACTCTTTACAAACACTGCTTTTGCATATGCATTTTCACAGCTATGTTTTCATTTTATGAGACTCTTGAGGGACAGCTTTGCTTGCTGCACTACCTTTTGTTTCTATGGTAAAGGTGCTAGAACATCAACCAGAAGCAATTTCGCAAGCATTCGTATGGCCACAGGTCATGAATGAGTCAGTCACCTCGTACTTTTTTTAATTCAGCGCTTTACAGAGCAGCCTCATCTATTCTTATGGCACGCTATGATATGTTAGGAGTGTCATTACAAATCTACTGTGAAGAAAAGGGCAAACGTGAATTTTCAGGAGATTGCAGCACAAGGTTTGGACAGAGGATTTTAAATGTAATTCTGCTCTTTAAAAAAAACTCTCTCTGACACAGTCACTCCAGAAATAAGAGACTGCAGAGGGAATGTAAGAAAACACAAAAACAAGCTCGTATAAATATTTTAGAGTGTTTCTAAGAAATTTTTTTTTCTACTTGCTTCCTCTGTATTTCCAAGCTCATAATAATGCCTTTATCCACACACTCATCCACCCCACATACTCAACGCACAGTTACACCTAGAGGGAAGTTCATCGTCAGGTCTAGTAATACTCCTAACAGAGTTTGCTGTGGATTTTGCATTATGTGCAGACTATGCTGGGTTTGCAGGGCCCAAATCTCTGCTGGGCTGAAATCCTGCTCTGTCCTGTAGAAAGAGTTTCTCACACCATCAGCTACGCTGGAAGCTTTCCTAACCAGTGCCAGGCACCAGTGCTTGCTCAGAGCCAGTTCAGGACGATCCTGCCATTCTCCAGTCCTGGTGGATGGGCTATATTTGACTCTGTGGACAAGTAGGCTGAGTTGGCTCTTTTTTTGCCTCTGCCTAAAAGCTTGCCATCGAGAAGGTATGACTTTGGGTCTACCACACTTTTGAAATGGATCTCAGCAAGAGGCCGGTTCCTGGCCTTTGGTTTGTCCCTTTGTCAGGTTAGTTTCGCTTTCATCAAATTAGGAGTCTATGGGCCCGCTTCTCCATTTCAAAACAGCTCAAGGCAGTACCGCTGACTTGAAGGAATCAGCATAATAATGGGGTAAAAGTGATATAAAATTGCCAACTTCCAAGTATTAAGAGTTGATTTACCCAACAGACCCGCAGGGTATTTTGCAACAAGAAGTAGGACGTTTAGTATCTTTTCTCTTTGGGGAGGGGAGAGAAGAAGAAAGAGATTAACTCTTTGATTCTAGACCTGAGAAGGAGCTTGCTCACACTTCAAAACACGTAGTTTTCTTTCTGTGATCATACCTATAAAACTTCCATTTGTGGGTTTTGGGTTGTTATGGCTGAATGAAAACAGAATTATAATAAAAATAAAATTTACATCCTCTGTCCTCTAAGACTAGACTCTCAAAGTTTACAGGTGTGCTCTAAGAGTAGTAGAGCTCTACAAACATAACAACAGTGGTAGTGTTGGTGTAAAATAACTGTTAGTCGATTGTCTAGTGTCATGAGATTAAGAGAAGAATTTGCAAATATCCTGAGTGTGAACAAAATCACTAATTCAGCTTCTGTGATTTAGTTATTAAAAGCCATCAAAAATGACTAAGTTGGCTCATTTATAATTCCAGCAGTTGCAATGAATTTGAATTCTTTGTTGGTGACTAAACTTTTTTAACCATTTCTTTAAATATCTGGCAGATAGTCATATGAAACACATGGGTTTTTAAAAACTGCACATTTAGTGCCATTTGAGTGCCTTAAATTTCAGACACAAGCCATCTAGAATCACATGAAACTTCATGATATAAAAGAAGTTGTCTATAACTTGTGTTCCAAAACTTTACATTGCGAGTGTCAAGAACTGCAACTTCCACTGTTCTGCCCAGAGAAGGACCATATGAGGCCTGCTCTCTTTATTCCAGCAAAGGTATGAAATATGTCATTTAGAAGTTGATTATCTGTTAAAGTCTGAAATTGTTAAATATTTCCCCATCCCCAGATAAAACCACGGCTTTTTATGGATTTGACATAGTCTTCAGCAGAGCAAAGCATTTACAGGGAGTGTAGATATTTAGGATAATGTACATAAAACCAAAGCCAGGAGAATCAAAGCTAGCTTACTTTTAAACTCAGCCCAGTTTACTTTTAACTTTTGTCTTCAGAAGAGCAGCTATTTGAATAAGGACTGCAAAACTAATCCAGCCACAGGAAATGTGATATGTGTATGTGGAGGAAGTAGAGTAAGGTGGGGTGGGAGAAATTTGTTCTGGGAGAGAGAGCTTAGGGTTAAGAACTGGAGAAATAAGAAGGAAAATTCTTACTCTTTTAGGGGATTAATCGCTAACAAATTAATAGCAGAGCGGAACGTCAGATTCATGATAGCTTAATCTGCTAAAAGGTCTATAATGATGGTAATCACTCTACTTATAATGGAAATAAAAAGACACAAATAATACATGTTTTATATCCTTATAGATTATACCATCGGGAGATTCATTTTTAGCTCCTGCTTTAATATACTCCTAACTTTCTGAAACCTTCATTTTTTTCAGGCTAATTTTTTCCATGGCTTTTCTTCGACTTACAGTTGAGTTTGTTTGGGTTTTTGAAGATTTCAAGCAAGAAATACTTGGGCCATTTTTAAGCTCTGGGATAGTGAAAATAAAAAGCTTTTTCCCAGGGTAAAAGAAGAATTTCTGGCATCTTAACGTTTTCTGTACCCACCAAGTGGCTTCAGTGGGAAAATAGTATTTGCCACGGAAATTGTCCTTACTGAGGTATGAAGCTTTCAGCATTCCAGTGGAATTTTGTTTTGATTTGATTTAAAATCACTTTGTGAGCTTTTGCCATACATTGGTCACAGGCTTTTTTTTCTGCACTTTTAAAGCATAAAAGCAAAGGGAGCCTGCACTGTATATGCAATTGTAGTTGATATTGGCCTGAGCCATATGGTGACCAGATATTTATCCTGTGGATTGCTATCTATCTCTGGGCTCACAGCTCCCCTCCTTTCCAGATACAGCAAAAGTTACTTTGGGAGTGTCTACACTGCACTGTTTATACAACTATGCCCTTGTCTGCTGGCAGCAAACGCATCTGTGTTTGCACTGGAGCAGACAATCCCATCCAGTTTACTTCCTCCCTTGCAACAGTTTGTTTTCAGACCTGACCCTCTCCATCAAACCGGGCCACTGCAAAAGTTCCAAAAGGTGATTTTTTTTTTGCCTATTTCTAGCTCGTTCAAGAAAATGAAACAAAGATCCGGGTGCCCCATTTCTTATTCATCACTCGCCACGCTCAGGCAGCGGGAGCAGTTTCTCCCCAGGGTTCCAGTGCTGGATGCAAAAAAAAAGTACTACAGTGCCTGAAAATGTGCTGTGCTGTAAGAGGAAACAGCAACTGCCCTTTGTCAAGAAGCTGGGATACGCTGGAATATGCAAGGTCATATGCCAGGAGCCTCACATCTTTCTTTATTAAAGCTAGTGACAAGCAGGAAAACCATACATCTCTATGTATGTATATGTTGCACTGTTTCAGCATCTACAGGTGTTTGAAAGATACTATTTTTGTTGAGTATATCCATGCCAAATTTTCTTTTGATTTATTATAGCCAAATTTGTCTTCTCTTGCTAGCAATTATTTATTGCCTAGGTCATTTCTATTCTATCCTATCCTATCCTATCCTATCCTATCCTATCCTATCCTATCCTATCCTATGTCTGTGTCTATGTCTATGTCTATGTCTAGTCTATTTCTAATCTATTCTAGTTCCTACATTTTGCCTCATCCTGGAAGAACCAACATGATTTTTGTCAGTGTACTAAATGGTATGACTAGTATCTGTCACATTTCTTTGCTTTCTCTCTCCTATTGGCAGAGCATTTTAATGTGTTCACTACTCAGAACACCTTGCACCTGAAGCTTACAGTCTGTAATTCCTTGACGAGTTTTTTTTAGTGCGTAGCTGAACCCCCAAGGGAGGTGAGAGGGCCTCACTGCAGTCAACAGTGTGACTGTGGCTTTAGATCATCTACCTACAGCCAGCAGCATTCACCACCTAAAGCAGCACTTTTTTTTTTTTTTTTTTTCAGATTTTGCACGCACACCAAGACCAATGTTGGTGTGACTTTATCATTACTTAAAGCCAGTTCAGGTATGCCTGCATGAACGTCCATCATTCCTTGCCTGAAGTACGGAGCTCCTGCAAAAGGCCTTTCTGCTGCACAGATGAGCTATAGCAATGGTAAAATGTTTTGCCCAAGGACTTCATTTGTTCACCACAGTCTTCACCTCAGAGCTCTGAGCAATACTGGCCTGCGCTATGAAGTGTCCGGAGGACTAGAGCTGAGGCAAACCTGAGCCAGTTTTGAACGGCAAACAAGGAGAGAGGGTGGTGGACCAAAGGCAGGCTTAACATAATGTGATTTAACTGCTGTAGCTTTCATGTTGACTAAATAGGAAGTTGAATGTGAAGGTAGATCACGCATTACTAACTTGGCCTAATATGGTGAACAGGATACAGTCTCATTTCTGCCTTGCGTAACTCTTCTGAAGTCAGTAGTTACATCAGAAACTCACATACAGCCTTTTCTCTCATTCTGAGAGTGTATGCCTTTTAAAGATGCACACTCAGTGACCTAAAAAGTCTAGATGACCTTTATTACAAGCTCTTCCACTTAATTTTTCTTAGCTTTTTCACGAAAGGATGGGGGTAACAGTACCTGCTCAGAGAGGGCTCAGCTAATACTTGCCAAGTATTCCACTGCTCTTGTGTTCTTGCTGTTTGCTCATTTCCTGAAATGGGCGCTGCTGAAACCTGTTATGATGCACAGTCTTACTACTCTAATGTACAAGAATGCAATTTACATGATAAACACTATTACATATACTTTTTGTAAGTATGGTATAACGTTTTAAAGAAAGCCAATGTAGTAATTCTATGGTTTAATGATTTTCTGTATTTAACAGGAAATTGCAATCTCTGGCAAACAATCAGCTCTTAAGTCGGTGTCACTTCGTCTTATTTGTATCACACTAAAAGTCAGAGCATGTAAATATCTTAGAAAACAGGCGAGACAACATGGATATGAGGACTATGATTCCTGTTTTATTAAAGATTATCAGTTCACTTGTTTAATAAGCATGGACATGAGCTTACATAGAGACACTTTAAAGAACTAGAGACTACATGCTTTTGAAGAGAGAAAAAATTATCTTTCAGGCTTGCACGCTTGATCAGCTCAATGTTATTGGGTTGTACATGTGTTGAGTAATTTCCATTTCACTCAACAAAAGCTAGCTAAATTCCAAAATATGTGACACAACAAATGCAGGAAAAAGAAATTACCTATTTTTAGTTCATTTGTTATCAGAAAGAAAAAACAAAGTAAAACATTGTGTTCAATGCACTATGATTGGTTACGTAGGATGGAACTTCATATGATTTCTAAGTGGCCAATGCTAGAAATATGCAAGTTCCTAATCATATAGATACAAATAGTCTGACTGAAGTTCATGAAAACGGGCTTCAAGATCCAAGCACATGAATGAATGTTCACTGGATTAGAAGCTAATACATTACACTCTCGAGTTACTATGTGAGCACTCTATCACATCAGACACTTAACCCATACTTGCTTTTAAAATTAGAATTTATTTTCCTTTTTGCTCTTTGTAGCCAAAGCCTCCCTTTTACGTTTTCAAAGCAGTGCTCAGAGTTTCCTAGACAGCCGGGTGAAGTACCTCCCACACAAATTCTACTCTGTTTGAGACAGACAGACGAGCACTTTCACTCCACCACAGTCGTGAGAAAAGCCCGGTCTGACAGATGTGTTTGAAACACACTGAATTTGCACGCAGCTGAACACAAACACAGCAGCTTCCCTCACCACAAACACTGGAAGAGGTACTCGGGTGTACTGGTCTACAGGCAAGATCCTTCACTAGCAAACAAACGCATCAGGCTGGGCCTGTCCGATGCCCAGCTCTCATATCGCTGTGATCTCTCTAAGTTGCCAAGCCAATGGGATGGTGCTTCTCTCAACTCAGTGTTGAAGCTGAGCCACTGTAAAAAAAGTAACACAAAGATGCAAAGGGCAAGTAAGATCCATGTAGCTTTGTTACAGGGAGGCCTGGAGAGGATGGAAGTTGTTTTGCATTTCCAAGAGTACCTATATGTTTTCCCATAGACGTTGGATAAAATACATAAGCAGCATCTGGAGCACGGCTCAGGACTTGTGTCACTACAGGGTGATCCTGCCCACTGAGCTGCAGATTCAGGCTTCCTCTTCCTTACTCCATTACAGGCCTCATGAATTTTGCATTCTCTACAGCTAGGTACTTCGAATCACCCTGCTGGGGCCCGGCATCATCCCTGTACGTGTTTTAATGCCTAAACCAGGTGCCCAAGAGCACTGTGAATTAGGCTCTGTATCTCTATACAATGATTTCCATCTTGTTTAATGTAAGGACTGTAAGAAGCATTTTCTTTGTATTTTAGGAACTACTTGGTGTATCACATATGAAATGATCCCAAGCCTATACCCTGTAGCTTGCAGAGTACACGAGATGTTCTCTTTGGACTGTGGTTGTTGGAATGGAACACCTGCATTTCCAAGAGCGACCAAACCCTCCGAATCAAAGGGCTGTGGTAATAGCCAGCACAAAACGAGTGAAGGTAAACATGAGCGTAATGTTGTTGTAGCATGTATTTTTGCTTTAACCGTACATACTTCTTACTAGAAAACAAAAACAAAGATGCAGGCAGCTGCGGACAAGAAAAAGCAAAATGTAGAATGCCATTTCTTTTTTTGGCTGAATAAAGCAAGATAGCAAGTAGTGAATATCCACGATTGAATAGCTCCAGTGCCCTAGCACTTGGCTATAGGTAATTTGTTTCTTAACCATGACTTTGAAAATAACTCATAGCGCTAGTGATTCAGGTTTGCTACTGGCAACTGTTCAGTGACAGAGATTAATGACTCGACATTCTACGTAATTTTCAGTGATCTTTGTAAAAACGCCATTGCCATTTCTGGAACTGCAGTGGAAGTCAAAGAACTGACCCAGTACAGCGGCCTCTGTCCAATATTATTTGAAATCATTACTGGAGTTTCCTTATTTGAAGAAATGATCCCTGCTGGAGTCTGAGAGTAAGGTTTAAGCTGGAAACACGCTGCATGGGTTACATGTTTAATGCTGCATCTCTCTATTCTTTCTGAGTTAGGTGTGCTACCTTGCAGATGGCTCTTGCCGGGACACAAACTGGAACTGTGGTTGTGGAATGGAACTTGGACTTCTGGTGTTGGGGAAGGTGGCCTCTCCTCCCCCGGGCACACAGCATCGCAGAGCGGCTGCGGCTGGAAGGGACCTCTGGAGGTCAACTTCTCCAGCCCCCCTGCCCCAGCAGGGCCGCCCAGCCTTCTGAAGACCTCAGAGGAATGGAGACCCCAGAAGTTCCCTGGGCACCCTGAGCTGGGTGACCCTCAAAGGCTCGCAGGCACCTGTCCCCTCCCAGCAAGGAGCACAGGCCCGTGTTGTGCAACGCTCGCCCGCCTGACGGCAGACCCGGGCCCGCGGCGGCGGCGGGGGCCCGTCGCGCAGTTGCCCGCAGAGGAAGGAGCGGGCAGTTCTGAGGCGTCCTCCCCCGGCACGCCGCCGCCCGCCGCCGGCGCTGCCCGAAGCCTGGCTGGAACGGCCGCTTTCGCCGGCGGGACGCTCGCCCGTCGGCTCCGCGCACACCTCCGCCTGCGCGCAACGCCCGCCGGAAAGGCCACGGGGGGCGGGCACACCGGAGACAGCGGGTACGCGGGGCGCGCTTCGCCCCCCTCCCGGAAGGGCCCGGCGCCGCCGCTGGGCTGTCAAATCCGCCCCGCCCCCACCGGAGCGGCGGCCCTTTGGAACGCGCCCCCTCCCCCCGCGTCCCGCCGCGGCCGCTTGGCGCGCGCCGCCCACTCGCTCCCGCCGTCCCGCCGCGGCAGCCCCTCCCGCCCTTTCCTTCCCGGGTCTCGCGGGCGCGGCGCGCGCGCGCCCCCTCCGACCGTTGAGCGGCGGCGCGGCGGGTGAAAGGGGAGGGAGCGGGGGTGGGACAGGAGCGCCGGCCGCGCGCCCGCGCCTCGCGCGCATACCTTCTGTCTCTTTCCCCTCCCTGTCCGTGCCGGAGCTGTTCCTTCCGCGCATGCGCCTGCGCCTCCGTCCTAGCCGCCCCCCCCCCCCCGGACTGTTCAAACAGGAAGGCGGACATGTTGGTGTCTTTCGCAGGTTTCCTCCCAGCCGCCACGGCCGGACCTTGCGCTCTCCCCTCCCATTAACCCACCTCCTTCCCTCCTCCCTCTCACGCTGCAGCCTCGGGTCGGTCCTGAAGTGGTCCGGCCTGCCGGTCCCGTACGTGAGGCGGAGGAGTGGGGCGGGGGGAGCGGAGCCGGCGTTGGCAGCGGCGGGAGGCAGCGAGGAGCCGCCGGCGGCCGCGCAGCGAGGAGGGGGAGAGAGGAAGAAAGATGCTGTGGCCGTCGCTCCGCCGTTGAAGTGACTCGTCCCCTGCCCGCGGGGGGCACTCGCAGCGGGGACCGGGGCGGCCTGTGCGCGCAGCTGGCAGCCCTGCGCTACCCGCACGCCCGCCCGGAGCAGGCAGGGCACAGCCCGGGAGAGGGGCAGCCTCTCCCCCCGGCCCCTCCCGGGCTCCCTCGCTCTGTGCTCATGGAAGGACCAACCTCCCGGCGCTGAGACACGCCGCCCAGAGGATTTTCCTACGGGTTTTTTTTCTCTCATTTTTGCCGTGTTGGTGTGCCTGCAGGCTTTTGCGACTTTTGGTGGTGTTTTGTTTTTTTTTTTCTTTTCTGTTGTTGTTGCTTTTTCTTCTGGTTTTCTGGAAAGAAAGCTGCGCTTCGGAACCTGGCACCGACCCGCCGCCGCTCCTGCAGGGCGAGGAGGAGGAACCGCTACGCTGGCTCCCAGGGCGGCTTCCCCGGCTGGGAAAATGAGGTTGCTGAGACGCTGGGGCCCGAGCAGAGGAGGGAGGGAGAGGAAACCTGCTGCTGCAGAGTTGTGAGCAGCCCAGGAAAGTGCGTGCGTGCGTGGAGGAGGGGGGAGAAGCAGCCTCGTCCCCCCCGCCGCGGACTCCAAGGCACTCTCCTTCGGCTTTCTCTCCCCTTGGCGGGGCAGCGTGGGTGACTTGCCTCAGAGACTTCTGTGATTGAAGGGATTTTGCAGGAAGCCCTCCTCAGCCTGGTATAGGCTGTGTGGTTTCTCTTTTGTGCTCGCTTGTTCCTGTTTTTTTGCTTTTTCATTATTTTTAACCTTACTTTGCTCTGGAATAAGGGAAACTTTTTTTTTTCTCCGGAAACATGTCGACGGGAGAAAGTTTTGAGTCTCGGTTTGAAAAAATTGATGTGACTTTAAAGGACCCCAAATCCGAAGTGAACGTGGACTGCTTGCTGGTGAGTAGGGAGCGCCGATGGGCCCCCGGTCCCGTCTCCCTGAATTTCTTACCCTGTGGGACCGAATCTCGCCCGGCTGAGTCACCACCCTGCTTAACTCCGCACTAGTGTTTTGTTTACTCAGCATTGAGCTGGGGGTGCGTGAATGTCTCTGTGCAGGGAGAGCAGCTTTCATGCCAAGGAGGCGCCCTCCCAGTCCTGCCTCAGACTTGTCATCTCTCTTGGTTCATGCATCTTTCTTTTCTTCACCGACTGTCATAAGGGGCGGTGGACCCGGTACAAAGGCGTAATTCGTGAGTGCCAGTCCTCTGTGTGAGCAGGAGACTGTAAATAGCTTTGATATACCAATTCCCTCTTCAACAGTTTTTTTTTTTCTTTAAGAGCGAGGTCCTCTTATGTTGTGGTTAAGCACTGCAGCTCTGACTTCAGCCTGTTTAGTGTAGACGTTTGCAAATGCTGACTAATGACATGTAAAACACAGCTGTAAGATTAATATGCCCTTACAGGTGGGGAAGTAGTCATGGCAGGGGTTTAAATGCATTTTAAACTAATTGGTGTGCTAGGTCTGGGATAGAGGGCTGCTTGTTCATTGTTTCCCTACTTGATCATACCTGGTGGTTCAATGGATCTCTTCAGTGCTGTCAGTGTTATAACTGCATTGTAAGAAAGAAAACCATAACACTTATTGACATAAACCAAACATCATTTGGTAGTTGCTTGACAAAAGTGCATGATATTTTTATTTCTGGTTGTAGAAGGTACCTCAACAAAGTGTACGCCAAATCCAGTCAATTTGTTTGGGATGTAGCTGGGTACTTGGATATGCCTAGAGATGCCCTTAAATACGAGCAAATTGTGATTTTATGCTGAAGTAGAGAGTTTCTTTTATCACTTGCTACAAAGAAAAGTTCTTTAGTGTATTTTTTTTCCTGGCTTTCTGTTGTCAGAGAGGAGAACAAGTAAATGGAATTTGTTTCTAGTATGAACTCTGACATTTGGCGTTGGGGGGGAAAGGGAGGTGTCAGCGTGGAGATAGCTCTTAATAGTCGTTCTTCGTTTTCTGCTGCATGGCTCTTAGCAGAAAGCTCGCTTGAGCGTAAGGTGGTGGAGAGGTGAAAAGAATCTAATGAAAGAATCTGTACAAGTTCATGATACTGTGTACTCTGTTTAGCTTGTTACTGATTTGTGAGCTTCTGAAGAGTTGACAGGTCAAACTTACATCCCTGGATAAAAGCAGAGCCTTGTGGATGTTGTTGCCACAAGGAAAAACAGCGCTGCATGTTCCAGTTAACTTGCTTCTTTTGATTTAGTTTTCGTATCTGTCGTCTTAAAACCACAGCTAATGAGAAGAGCTCTGATGCTTAGGCCAATTTTGATAACTCAAGACTACCGTCAAATCCTATGTTTTTATACCCAGTTTCTATTGAAAGATGTCAAGAATATAGATCCAATTAAGAGTCCAGAGTTTTACATTAACCATGACTCACTTTGCTAGTATGTGCTTTAATGCTGACTATGCTATGGGGACCTTCCTGCAGTGATAGTAAGGAGGTTGCAGGTATCAAACATGCAGTTGATCGTATCTTTAACTGTATTCCTTCACCTTTTAATCAGTTTAAGGATTTGCTCCTTTTCAGTTATCTTAATAGTGATTTGGAGCTATGCTGTAGTCAGTTCGGGAATGAACTTGTTGGGATGCTTCCTGTCATGCTTATGTAAAGTTTTAGATCATGTGTTTGCATCTCAGATCTTAAGAATGTACTTTAAAGTGAGAATTTTCTAGGAATCTTCTGAGATTTTTGGGCATATCTTTGCGTATTCTTTTAAAGGCAGCTTCTTATGGTATATTCATCAGAATTATGTTGTGTCGTGCCCCCCCCCGCCATAGTTACAGATACTGTTCTTTCACACTAATACCAATTAAAAAAACAAAGTGCTTCCTCTGAGGACATCAGCTGGTAGGTTAACTTCTCATGTGTTTGGTCACTGTATCAGTCTCTCTGCTGGCTGGACTTTTACTTGGTTTTGTATCTCATCCTGAGTTGGTTCTTGGGCTCTTTTCTATAAAATTTAAGTATCCTAACCTTTTCTAAAGAGTTTAAATGTTTTGCACCAGTTCTTAGTGTGATGATTCACACTACAAGCATCTGTCTTGGCCCAAGGTACTATTGATATATCAAATCCATCGTAATCTATGTGGATATATTTTTATGGAAGAAATACTTAAGTGCACTTAAAATATCTTCCAAGATGAATACCCTATTCCCCTCCCCCCAGCCCCCGGTTAGAGGGAAACTTGTCAGTCTCTAGGCCTGGTACACTTGAAAAGAAAATTAAATGTTTCTTGTGATCAGACTCCATGCAAAAAAAAAAAATATCCTTTTTTATAAAACCTTTTAAATCTAAACCCTTTTGTTCCTTTGATTAAAGTTGTGATTTTATGTTAGTTATAATTGTTTTCATGTTTCCTGAGCAAAGGTGTTAGGTAACTGTGTGTATCTGAGCGGTAACATATGAATACTTGATGCACAGACTTTAAATTCAGCATCTAATATTCTGTACATGTAGGCTTAAAATGCTGGAGTCCCTTTAGTTTCAAGAAACACTTTTTTGGTTGTGCAAAGAAAAGTGTCAGCAATGCCCTTAGCTTCTCTTATTATGTTTTTATCCTCTTTAGCTTTAATTAGTTTTGCTTCTATTCTTACTCTTCTTCCCCATCAGTTTGTAGCCCCTGTAGATTAAAAGGCAGGCATGGAATAACCTTTAAATCAGTTTTGTAATCATTTTGTGTTTCGTAAATGTCCTAACCTAGGTTCTGTATGCTAGAAAGATTGTAAATTAATATGTGAAGTAGATGTACACTAAGAAAAGCAGGTGTTTGGGGGGGCTGATACAAAGAAAGGCGTTACCGTTTCAGGAAGGTGTGGGAGAAGAGTGCTGGCAACAGAGCAGGCGGAAAAGACACACTGAGGAAGATATAACTTCAATTTATAGGCCGCAGGAAGGAAGTTCATGAAGCTGAGGTGCAGGAGAGAGATGTGTTTATTTTCCCTGTTTTCTCTTGTGTGACTGTAATAAAAACAGAGTAGGAAAACTAACTAAGTTGCAGCTGTCTGTAACTAGATTTGTTTGTTTCTTTGGGGCTTCCATGCACTTGACTTAGTACTAGGCTGGGAAATCATAGTCTTTTCTGATGAGCCTTGAGAAGGCCAAAGCCTAAGTTCTGTGTAAAGCATGTGCCACCGCATAGTGTTGTGCTTTTTCTCAAAATATCAGGTACTAGGAGTCCTACAGCCCTGAAAGGAGGTAATAAGACTGTGAAGGCCGTGTTAGATAGGTCATTGCACTCCAGGGTAAGCAATGATCAGACACTGGTGAATACCATAGGTGTGCAAAGTAGAGCCAAAGGCAATGTAACTAACGAGCTATTAACTTGAGCTTAGTGTCTCGTTAATGATATTAAGCAGTGAAAAATAGTATTTGATGAACATACTTCTACAACAATCTTGGACTAAAACCAGATTTGTTATTCCCCTGTGTTTCTTACTAAATCTTTGGGGTTTATGGGTTTCCAGTTTTTGGAGAGCAGGGAGGGAGGGGTGTAACAGGTGAATGGATAGGGGACAGCTTGACCTAAAGCTGCCTATGCTTTTAATTCAAAAATAACTAGTAAATTTTCATGAAAATTATTTATTTGCTCTGATACTAACTCACAAAGAGTCTTTTCATGTTTTACGTAGACACTTGAGTAACTCAATTATTCAAGTACTTAGTCAATTACTTTAGTTGATTTTTTTAAAACTTCAGACTTTTGATGGTCTTAATCTTCAAAGATGTCAGATGTTTCACTTGTTCAGCACTTTGGCTTCAAATTAACTGACAACAGTAAGCACTGCGTATGACAAACTTGTTTTATCTAGTCTCAAGAGGTTTCCATTCTTGTTGCACCAAAAATACACAGGTACAGAGTGTGATTTGCCTGTTTTTCCTAGGTCTGTTTCATATTTAGCTAGATGAATTCATGTTCATCTGTCTTGCATAGGAAAAGGCGAGATGATCTCATCATCTTCTGGGATTTGGAGTTCTAAATCTCTGTTGTCACTAGACCTTTTTTCCCCCTTCTGCTTAACTTGCTAGAAAGCACTTCTGAAGACCTTGTGGTTAGGGATTTGGTAAATAAATAAATAAAGAATATAACTCAAAGTACCTTTACTTCATAAGTTCTTACCTATCAAAATAACTGTTGAAAATCACAGTCACTGAAAACACATGAACTGTGCTTTTAGAATCTGAGTGATAAAATGCTAGAGAAACTTGGTATCCAAGAAGGTCACTCATTTGCTAGTGAAGCTTATGCATAGAAAAAGCAGAGTTTGAACATTTGCAGATTGTCAGCTTCAGAATGCTGTAAGTTGTCTGGAGGTAGTTCAAAGTAAGGGGAAATGTCATGATTGACTAAATCTCCTTGGACACATTTCTACTGTTCTTTAAATCCAAGTGCAAGGTCCTGCGCATGGGTTGGGGTGATCACCAGTATCAGTACAGACTGAGTGTTGAATGGATTCAGAGAAGCCTTGCGGGGAAGGACTTAAGGGTAATTGGAGAGAGTATCTGAATGTCTGCCTCTTCTGACAGAGACTTTCTGCCAGGGCCCGTAGTAACAGGACAAGGGGCAACAGTTTTAAACTGAAAGTGAGTAGATGTAGATTGGACATAAGGCGGAAGTTTGTTTTCTACTGTGAGGCTGGTGACACACAGGGACGGGTTGCCCAGAGGTTGTGGATGCCCCATCCCTGGAAGTGTTCAAGGCCAGGTTGGGCGGGGCTTTTAGCAACCTGATCTAGTGAAAGATGTCCTTGCCCATGGCCGTGGGGATTGGAACTCGATGATCTTTAAAGGTCCCTTCCAACCCAAACCATTCTGTTATTCTGTAGTGAGATCTAAAATAGGACTCTGGCTGACCTAGAAATATAATTCTGTGTCTTCAAGTTACCATATCCAAGCTTTATATGCAAAAATATAATTGCAGGTTAATATTACCTGCTCATCACTAAGAATTATGAAATATATAGGCTGATGTGAAATTAATGATAAAATATATAACTTGGTATGTTAATAAAAGGTAAAATGTGACTGTAAGTTGACTTTGGAAATGCAGTAACTTGGTGGATTCTCATTTCAGGTTGCACCTCTTAGAAGACTTTTAATATTATGTAAGCCTCTGGAAAGTTAACAGTAGAGGTGGTGGGACTGTCAAAACGCTAGCATTTGATTCACAGTGTATGGTAGGTTTTATACAGGAATAATAGTTAACTTAGCCAATTCTTCTGCTCGTGAAACTAGAGGCCATAGGAAAGTGTTTACTTCTTTTTCCTATAAAAAGTTTTAATCAAGAACCATAATAGAAAGTTGATGTTAAGGCACATTTCAACAAGAGGAATAAAAAACCCAGCCAAAACCCTGTAGTAGATTATAAATGCTCTTATCAAGTAAAAATATTTGTAAACAATGTCATTTTTTCTGGCAGCTGTGGGGTTTTAGTTTTGTGGTGGGAAGGGAAGAGGGAAACACCTGGAATTTGTTTTTTGGACAAATTGAAAATCAACCTGTTGTTCTGTAAATCTTTGAGGACAATGTCAGCTTCAGGAGCCACTCACTGTGAATTTAATAAATATTTAGAAGCACTGTAAGCAGATGATATTGGTAGCCTCACAGTTGCTGTTCACAGAATTCCGTAGGATGTACTGTAGTACTACATAAAAATAAAAAGTTTTTTTAGGTCTCTTACCAAGGAATACTGAGATGTTTGTCTCAATACAGGATGTTTATCTTGAATTTGAGAGGTCCCAAAACATGTAATTAAAAACTTCTATTTTTTTGCGGATGTTGCCTGATGCTATTTACCAAAATTACTTTGTCATCAAGAAATTGCAGTTCCAAACAGAGATACTGAAAAACTTAACTTGCTTCTTTGAGAACAAAATTAGAGAACGGTTGAAAACTATTCTGTCTCTGCCTTAATTTGTCCAGTCATTCAAGCAGCAATAAAGCCAGAAGGATGATGAGACAATATTGGTAAAACTGTAAGCACTATGCAGACAACACCCAGTTATAGCTCTTTTAAAACGAATGCAAATAATACCATCTTTTAGCTTTCTCGGTAGTCTGCTGACATAAACACCGAGATTAACAGTGATTGAACAAGAGCTGAAACTTGATCTTTGTGAATAAGTAAAGTGGTTTGGAGCTCTTGTTGTCCACAGTATTTTGCTCTGCTGAGACAATTGCATCTCCTGTAGTGTAATCTCTAGTCAGGTTTCTTCTTGGGTTTTTCAGTATTGATGGATATCCAAACAACATCAGCAGAGTATAACATGCTGTGGTGCATCTTTAGTGACAGCAGTCTAGAGACTGTCTAGACAAGCAGTAGTTGCTCGGTCCGGTTAGCAACCCACGTTGCTAGGGGAGAACCAGCACAGGATCGGTACCAGCTTCTAACTGGAGCACAGGTCAAAGTCTATTCTGGTACTCAAAATCCTGTAAAGGATTGGCTTTAACTAACTGAAAGATTGCCACTCCCTGTCAATATTTATATGATACTAATTGTCATGGGTACAGTATGTAAGATCTCTTTATTAATAGGTCCTAGTTTAAATCTAACTGCTAATTTCTTTATTTCAGCTTTACCTCTTAAATTTCTTATAGGCATTCATTTTTCTGTTTCTTTTATAGAGTTGAGAAATACATTAAAGTTTTCTTGATTTTTTTTTTTTTTTTTTAGTTGCGTAGTCTGAGATGATGTGAAGATCTGATGCTTGGAAACCTCTGTAGAAAACACTACACAATCTGAGGCTTTATTTTGGACTGTAGGTTGGAACTACCTAAATGTGTTTCTAGCTTGTGTGTGTTTCTAGCTTGTGTGTATCTGGGCTACAGAACTTATAACTGATCTGGAAACACAAGTGGAATACGTACTTGTTTTTTCCTACAGACCTTCATGAGTCATAATATTCACTTTAGAAAAATATAACTAAGAAATCCTTGGATTCTAATAGTTATGCAAATATTGAGTCATTATGTCTTTATCTTTTTTCTCTTAAGAGCTGCATAGTATACAGATAGAATTTAATACATCTGAATAAAATGGAATACTAAGATATGAATATATTCAGAGGAAAACTGATGCTTCCTGATAAAGTCTATTGATGTTAGATATCTGCGTATAAAATGCGTTAATATGAGATGGCTGTCTTCTTGTGTAGTCCCTGACTGCTATGAAAATACTGTTTCTATGGAGGCTGGGGTTCATTTTTAGCAAATAAATAATGGCCAAAAAAATGCCCTGACTACACAAAATTAAGTATGTCATCTGGAATGCACTTTCCAAAGAAGAAGAGGCCAGAAGCTTCTCCTGGAAGATTTCAGCTAGGAAATTTTTCCCTGTTTTGTCGTTGGGGAAGTTCTATTTTTCAGGAAATGGTTAGTAGGACTTATAATATAGCCGTAATGATTATTTCAAATGGGAAAACATGAAGAAAGGATGGTCAGGGCATTCATCTCATACAGGCCACTGATAGATGATACTACGCTTAGTATTCCAAGAAAATGCAGATCTTGAGATAAAACCAGGTTATTTTATGTCCATATTTTGGTTAGAAGCTTCTAAAGAAAACTCAAATTTGTTTCTTCTCTCTAAATCAGTTACTTTGGAAGATGATTTGGAAGCCTGCCTTTTGAATATTTAATACCATGTGCACTGTGAACGTAGTATTTTGTTAAGTACAAGTGATCATTATTTCAAAGAATGATTGAGGCTGGAAGGAACCTCTGGAGGTCATCTTGTCTAATCCCCCTGCTCTGGCTGGGCCACCTGCAGCAGGTTGCCGAAGATGGCTCTTAAATATCTCAAAGGAGGTAGACTCCACAAGCTTTCGGGGCAACCTATAATTTTCCACTTCTCAGCAGTACATTTACTTGGTTGATGCTTCATAGCGGAGAATAGAATTCACTGAAACTAAGCAGAAAAGTCATTTTGCATTTATTTGCAGAGTTCTCCAAGTGGTTTGGCCTTCTCAACTTGGTCAGTAAACCTCTTTGTAGCCCAAATAATTTTATTCTGAAAGGCATCTGCCACAGAAGACTGGAAGGAACTTTCTGCATGGAGGAAATTGTAGATTTCTGGATTTTAAGCATAAGGGTTCATATCTGAGGGGAAGGCTGCTGTGAATTGGTAAGCTCATTAAATTTAATTTGTGACTGCAGTTGAAACAGATTAGATGTAGAATTTTTCTGCTGGAGGAAAAAAGGAGTTAATGCCTTGCTGTGATGTCCAATTTACACTCCAATAGTGCCACTTCAGATTTTCATGATTCTGAACCTTTGTAGCATTGTGTTTTCTATATTTGTGTGTGTGCATAATTTTCCTTCTGACAAGCAGTGACGGAGGCTGGGTAGGACTTTCTTACTGGCATGGGAATGTGGAAGACTTTTTGATATTCATGTGACAGGAACCTGTCCCTGGGGGGTAGGTGAAGAGGGAGGAGAGACTGCCTGTAGAAGCTGAAGTGCAAGGTGTCAGTACAACAAGCACCATCTTCCTGGAAGATGGATGATAAGAGTCCAGCATGTTAATTATACCATTGAGATCTAGGAGCATCTTTGACTACAAGTGTGGAGTGACTCTATGTTAAGGTACTTAAGAGGGGAGGAGGCGTCTCCAGCCAGGAAATGATAGAGTAGGAGCGGATGGGGAAGATCCTTCAGGGAGGAGTGAGACTGAAGGTAGAACAATGAGTTTGTGCTGGTTATACTTGTCCCATGCCTTTTCACAGATGCCAGGTTGTGCAGAACAATACTAGGCAAGACATGAAGCTGTAGTTGACAATAGAGGTAATACTGGTGCCTCACAACTTTGTCTTGATACTATGCGCTGCTGTTGGTGTTAGAGGTGAAATCATAGAATTTCCTCATGAGCCCTTCTTTGTTATGAAATCTTATTATACCAATGTATTATTATACTAATCTCTTCTTAGAAAGTAGCTGCAATTGTAGACACACAACAAATCCTGTCAGTATTAAGCTGAGAGAATTTACTCTTCCTTTGCAAAGAGGAAGGGTTCTTCTGCCACTTCAGTCTACCTAGCAGTTTGTTTATTTCTCTAATACATCTTAGAGCTGCTGTCCTCCTCCTTAAACTCCAGTTACTACTAAGTTTGTTGGCAATTAAACAAACAATTGCCAACATACCAATGATATGGTTTGTGGTGGTCTTGGGACCATTCAAACCTGCTATTACATGCTATATATCCTTTTTTGTAGGAATACAAGGCCAAAAATGGTGCCAGCCAAATGATAGACTTATTAGGACTTGAAGTTCTTGCTCTGCTAACATTGGCAATGATCATCATGGCTTTTGAAACAGGGGCTATTGTTGCCAACGCTAGCAGAGCAAAGACGGTGACGGAAATAAAATGCCCATTAAGGGCAACGGAGTGAAAGCTGAACTATTGATGTGAGTGTGTGTGTGTTTTATTGGGTTGGTTTTCTGTGTGTGTTTGTTTTTACACCGAATTTGGAATTGGGGATGTCATTAAGAAGCTAGGCTCTCTCTGTAGAGAGTAGATAAGCCTGCTTCCTGGAAGAGCTTTTGTCTTCTGTCTTTTACTAAAATGCTCGTGGCAATTTAAAGCCTTTCTCATACCCCACAAACTGTTTTGTGTATACCGTTTCTGGATGTAGCATGACCTTTAAGTGTTTGGAGATGCTGTTGGCTTGTAGAATCAGATGGTTGGAGAAATCTTCAGAACTAGTCACACTGTGGTTCTGAAACAAGCTGTGAAGACTCTTGTTAGGAAGACCGTATTCAGGAGAATTCTGGGTTATTTATCTGGAGAATAGAGTTGTAACACAAAGAAGGTCTTGTATCAAGTAGCTTGCACACTCAGAGCTGTTAATTGATTCCACTTGGCAGATTGGATTGGAGTAAGGAAAGGACTAAAAGCCTCTTTTGCTTTTAATTCTTGATGAGTGTAGGGTCAGAGGAGTCTTTTGAAGTTTTCTCCTGTTGTTTCATTTCTGTCCTAAAATGCCTTCAGGCTCTCCTAACAAAGCTTTTATCCTTCTAAATGGGATGTATACATAACACTATTTTCATCAGTAGTTTGTACTTGAGATGTAATCAAAGATGCGATTTAGAGGAAAAATTGGACTGTTACGATGCTGATGCTGCTGGAGCTGTTTTGGTTCTGGGACTGCAACTGTGTAAGTGACTCCTGTGTAACTTTCTGCCTTCTGTACAGTGCAATTGTTTTTGGCTAGCATTGGGGAGGAGTTGGGATGGCTGCATTGTTCTTGACCTTACCTTTTCTTTTGGTCATGACAACCTCCTGTTTGAGGTCCTGGCAAAGAAGGGAGTCAGGTCAAGTTCACCTTCATATAAAGAATAGTTTCTACCATAGTTCTTGATAAGTTCATGGGAAAGAAGGGCCTGAGAACCACAAATTCTAGGGGAAAGAAAAAAGGAATTTTTTTATATACCCTTTTTCGCTGCAGTTTGACAAACTCATAGACGTGGTCAGGAATAACAGAAAAGATTGATTAAAACCATGTATTTGCAGATTGGGAAGTTTCTTCCCAAGTTTCTGATGCCTTGGGAGTACAAACTTAATTTTTCAATTTAAGATTCAACCAGAATAGGCAGCTGAAGATTCCTTCAAATCAGGCTGTCTTGTGAGAGGTTGTCTAACTGTACCAAAACAGGATGTCTTTCATTTTCTGTCTTTCTTGTGTGTTTCAACATCAGCAAACTTACCTTCCAGTGGTGTTGCATTACTCACATTTTGTGGGAGGAAATAACAGTATCCCACAAAGGTGTATTTTAGAAACAAGTTGATGAAATGGTAAGCGTTCTTATGCAAGAGGAGTCATCAGTCAAGTCTTTACGTTTAATTTAAAAAATTTGTCTTGCAAAGTGATGGGTTAGCAAAAGTGAAAAAAATGAAGTATGGCTACGAGTTTTTGAAGAATTACTTTCAGAAGTAATCTGATGTTTTCACAAAATATACTTATTTTCCCAGAGGAGTTGGAATCAACATAACCTTTTTCATAACAGTGGAAAAAGACACAGTACTTTTTTTATCAAGTAACTTGCAACTGTGAGCTAAAGCTCATAAGTACGGTTAGACAATCTCCTGTAGATCTTGCTTGCTTTGGAATTGCATCATGATAAACAAAGGGTTTTCAGGTATAATGAAGTGCAGCTTATCTGTCCTAGAGCTATAGAAATTAGCTGGTTTATTAATTAAGCCTCCTTTCTTCATCTAGAAGAAAGTGGAACAAGTGTTAACCAAAAGAACTCATGCTTAAGTTGGGCAAGAGACCTGTGTCTTCAGCTTTGCAAAACACAAGAATAGCTTAATTTTTTTAATACAGAAGTGGGATGTCTGTTATCAAGACCTTATGGTCTTCACTGTTAATTTCTGTTTCACTTCTACTGTGGAAGAAGTAAAAAGTAATCAAGTTCTGATAGGAAGAGGAGGAGCAACTAATTGGGCAGATAACAAAAGAAGTAATTTTGTCAGTAATGCCAATCTTGTCTATTCATAGGCCCTCGATAATTCTTAAACTCATGCAGTGGATATTTGCCTACCATAAATTACTTCATTCTTAATAGTTTTAAAAAATAACTGTTTATCCATTTGACTTTAAGATTGTGGGAAGTCAATCATTCCATTTAAATACTTTCTCTTGTTTGAGTAACAATCAAATCTTGCCTGAAAAAACAGAGAAGTTGAAATCAAAGTTGTTGTGCCATATTATCCTCTCTTCTCCTCTAGTGGAAAAGGACCTGGGGGTGTTGGTTGACAGCCAGCTGAATATGAGCCAGCAGTGTGCCCAGGTGGCCAAGAAGGCCAATGGCAGCCTGGCCTGTATTAGAAGTAGTGTGGCCAGCAGGAGTAGGGAAGCGATTGTCCCCCTGTACTCCGCGCTGGTGAGGCCGCACCTTGAATCCTGTGTTCAGTTTTGGGCCCAATCACTGCAAGAAGGACATTGAGGTGCTGGAGCGTGTCCAGAGAAGGGCGACGAAGCTGGTGAGGGGTCTGGAGCACAAGTCTTATGAGGAGCGGCTGAGGGAACTGGGGTTGTTTAGTCTGGAGAAGAGGAGGCTCAGGGGAGACCGTATTGCCCTCTACAACTACCTGAAAGGAGGTTGCAGAGAGGTGGGTGTTGATCTCTTCACCCAAGTGACAAGTGATAGGACAAGAGGAAACGGCCTCAAGTTGTGCCAGGGGAGGTTCAGGCTGGATAGTAGGAAAAATTTCTTCACTGAGAGAGTGGTGAAGCATTGGAACGGGCTGCCTAAGGAGGTGGTTGAGTCACCATCCCTGGAGGTTTTTAAAAGACTGTGGATGAGGCGCTTAGGGATATGGTTTAGTGGTGGACTTAGCAGTGTTAGGTTAACAGTTGGACTTGATGATCTTAAAGGTCTTTTCCAATCTAAATGATTCTATGATTTACTAAATGAAATATCAACAAGTAGGGAGCATCAGTGCAGTATCAGAGTACGATACTGTCCTTTTGTACTTTTGAATATTCCTAACTGCAGAACACAAAACAGGTTTCACTTATGGGGTGGTGGTAGTGTACAAGAACCAAAAAAAATATGCTCTTTGTGTAGAAGGAAGTCTTGTCTGTCTGTAAGATACAAATAATATAAATACAAATACGAGGTTTGGAAAATGGGCAGAGAAATTAGGAAGATTATAAGTGAAGATGATTTTGGGGTTGGAGTTGTTTGTTTGGCCTATGGGCTTCCTGATTTCTTCAGGCTTTTTGTGAGACTGTTCTGAATTTCTATTTCCTGCATCTAAAATAAGGAAGTACTTCCCCACCTCTTGCTCCGATTTGTGGGTTTGATGGTGTGGAGGCAAGCTACTCCAAAGTAATTCTCCTTCTTGTTAGCCTTACATATTGAGTAGGTAGTATTTTTCTGTCTTAACAAATTCACATGCAACTATTACTTGCATTTTACTTTACTTCCGAAGGTGTGCTTCACAAGTTTCCAGGAAAGCCTTTCTGTGCAAACCTTCATTAATCACTTGAGATCATCATTAAATGAATGAATTGGCTAGGAAGAAAAGATTTGTGTTCAGTACATTCACGGTACTTTTATATATGAGACCTGGGCAAGCTGGAAGAGTGGACAAGTAAGAACAGTGTGAAGTTTAACAAAGACAGGTGCAAAGTCTTGCACCTGGGACGATGTAGCCAAAGAACCCAGTACAGGCTTGGATCTGTATGGCTGGGGAGCAGCCTTGCTGAAAGGAACCTGGGTGTCCTGATGGGCAACAAGAGTCAGCAGAGCACCACTGCAGCAACAAAGGCAAACAGGATCCTGGGCTGCATCTGCAGGGGTGTTACTCGCAGAGATGGAGACGTGATCATCCTACTCTGTGCTGGTCAGGCCATGCCTGGAGTGCTGTGTCCAGCTTTGGTTCCCACAATTGGGAAGGCTGAGGGAGTCACCCTGGAGAAGAGAAGGCTCGGTGGGACCTCATCACAGTATTCCAGTACTTAAACGGCAGCTACAAAGAGGATGGAGGATGGAGGCTATTTTTTTTACAAGGAGCCACATGGAGAAGACAAGGGGCAATGAGTACAAGTTGCACTGGGAGAGGTTTTGTATCTATATAAGGAAGAAGTTTTTTACAGTGCGAACAATCAATCACTGGAACAACCTCACCAGGGATGTAGCAGAGTCCCCATCAGTGGAGGTTTTCAAGATGCAACTGGACAGGGTGCTAGACAATCTCATCCAGGCTCCCTTTCCAATGAAAGGTTGGACCAGATGACCTTTTGAGGTCCCTTCCAATCTAGGCTGTTCTATGGTTCTGTGATTCTCAAGCTTTTGAGAAAATACCTGTACAATGTTTCACTGGTTGGCTTTCCCTTTGTCTTTTTCTAGGTTTGGTTTCAAAGCATCAGTGAAGTTCTTGAATCAGTGCAACAATCTGTTTGCAGCAGTGCTAGTTAAGGACACAGTAATTAAATATAGTATATGTACAAATTGCTTTCTCAGCTGTAGCTATCAAGGCCCCATTTTCTGAGGTGACACTATACAAGATATGATATCTATGCTGAGCAGCGCGGTGTTTGTGTCATTTGTCTTGTAGCATCAGATCCAGTCAGAATCAAAAAAAGAAACAGACTTGAGAAAAATCTCTAAATCTAGTGGCGTGAAGAGATGGAGGAAACTCAACCACAGAATGAATACACAACAAATCTAGCTTCTAAATGGAAAAAAATATAAATGGCTGTTAGATATTTTCTTAAAGATTTTTCATCCTAAATGACAAGTATAAATTGCAATTCTATCTGTATTTAAAAAAGAAAAACAATAGGAAAAGCAGCTCCTGTAGAGTTAATTTTTTCTTTGTGGCATTTAATACCTTTTAAGTGAAGATGAAGTCTATCTGGAAGGAGGAAAAAACATATTTCCAAGAGTTAAACCAGCAAGTACAAATTACCCATTTAGCTTAGCAGAGATCTTTTCCCAATCTAAGAGAAGCTTGCAAAATGATCAGGAGCTACTAGGAGTTCTTACACACGCAGTAGGTTTTGTCTCATTATGGCTTCAGGTGAGAAGTTACTCAATTAGTATATAACTCTCCAAACTAAGAATTAGCATAGAATAAAGTTTTCAGTAAATCAGATGTAATTATTTTCCATGAGTATGGCAGTAATACAGATAATTGGGATTATGAAAGATTGTTACTATAAACAGTCAACTGTAGACATGATTAATAGCAGGAGATGTATTAGATGAAATAAAAATGCCTCGGAAAAACTCAGTGGAAAGAGCAAATCAAATACTAGCTAGTGCTTTTGGTCTTTTCTTGGTTGCAGGTATGTAAGGCTATTGGCATCCTCCATTCACTTTTGAAGAAAGTAGCTGCTCCAATATCTCCAGTGTCAATCAGGCAAATTCAAGCTGTTACTGTGGTGTGGCAAGGAAAAGAGGTGAAATCAGGATATATTTTAGTCATCCTTTTACCATCAGCTTTCTGTTTGTATTCTGAACTAGTTAAAATACAGTGTGTTGGTAGTTGACTCTTGACAGAGCTGAAGGTGTAAGCCACGTTTATCTTTTAAGGCACTTAAAGGTAAGCCTTTCCCTTTTTACAGAAAGCAGCAAATTTATTCTGAGGATGGGATAAGAAATGTAAGTTATAATATCTTATTATTGGCTTTGCCATTCTTAAGATTTTACTGCTCTCTCTGCCATACTTATTGATGCCTTTGGCATTTTGGTAATTAAAAATAAAAATATGTCTTTGACATGCTCATGGTATGGAATGGTGTCTGGAACCAGAGTGAGTCAGGTTGTAGGATCTTCAGAAGATTTTCAGTTGTTAAGATTAACTTTTATGTAGAAACAGCATGTGAGAATTTAGAACTGCTCCACTCAGCTGTTTTTCTGAACTTCCTTGCTCTTGTCTTCTGGACAGCCATGAACTTTCATATTGGTTTTCAGAAGGAATAACTTGTCTACTCATAGATGGGTTTGGTCTGATTATCAAGTCAGATGTTAATCTTCTGCTGTATTCTTATGTCCTTACAGCAGTATGTACAAATAAGAGGTATAGTCAATGATATCGTGATATAGTCATCTTTCAACCTACATTCTCATTTATAAAAATTGGCTTTTAAATGAATCTATTAGACTGGACTAGGCGTCATCTTATCTTCCAGAGAATAAATGGATTAAGAGGTTTTTCAATGAGGTAAGATTATATAAGAGTTGAGATTTGTCATGTCATAGTTCGATAGGTAGAGAAAGGGACAAAATTATTAAGACAGGACCCGTTCACATGCTTGTCCCTCAAATCCAAATTGGAAGGAGCAAGAAAGAAAGCTCTAAACACTTGAAAGTGTTATGACCTTAAAGTTGATCTACAGTGATTCAAAAAGAGAGGAAGTTCAGTTCTTTTTTTATTTGCTGCAAGTCATACGATGTGGTAACTTGACTGAAACAAGTAAGGGGTTTTTTGAGTGTGTTTTACATGATACTATTAGATGAAATGCTCCATTGCTTGTCTTCTCTGAAGACTTTGTCTTAAGCGTAGAGCTTTGTATCATGAACTGCTTGTAATTTTTCAAGTGCAAATAAGTTTGTGTGTCTGTTGCAGTTTTTGGTCTTTCTTATTTCTCCTGCCAAGCAAACAATTTTTAAAATGTGAATCAAAGTGAAAGTGATAGGTCAGGTTTTTTTGATTATTTTTAAGGGTTGGTTGTTCGGGATGTGTAAATGTATGTATACAGAATGTATACACACACATACTTCCTGCTGTTCAACCTTTCCTAATGCCAAATTGTTGTGTTTTTTCCTTTTCAAAATCAAATTGCTTATCTGTAATTCAGAGTCTAGTTAACTTCAAAAACAGAGTTTACTTCAATGCCAGTGTGTTTTGTTTGAATACCACAAAGGATGTAACTGTTTTCTTAATTTCCTCTTAAGTCTCTGAGGCTAGGTAAGTATGTTCAGTTATAAAATGACCATTGTTGGTAACAAGTATCTGTTTCCAAAATGACTGTTTACATGCATGTACTTATATGCAGTTCTTCAGAAATTGGCTGGAAGTCCAGCAGGGACTTCTGGAAGGTGAACTACAGGAGGTCTGACAAAAGTATAATTCTGACTTCTTGAGATGATACTACTGCTTTTGAATCATGTTCTGGAATATGACTTGTTGATATTTTGTAGTATTTAGAAATTGGGAACCTGCTTTACTAGGTGTTCTACAAACATAGAGTTTATATGATTGGGAAGTAGCAGATACTACCTGACCTGACTGGACGTGGCTTTTGAACCACTGGTTATATACACGCACACACTAGGTATCACAATGTCCCTTAGTTCATGTAGATTTCCAATAAAGTAGTGCTTTTTTATGCCTTTTTTTTAATTGGACACTGGAAAAATGCTTTCATAAAACAAATAAATGCTGGGGGAAAAAAAATCATATAGAAGTTGGATGCAAGCCATACATAGCCTTTCATTAGCTTTTGTTTTATTTTTTAGAAAACATGTTTTCATCAGTTTTGCTCTCTGCTTCATGAGAAATTAAACGACAACTACTCAAAATGGTCTGTGGGACGGAGGAACAGAAAATGTAATGTTAGTGTGCTCTGATTTGTTTCATGGCAGGCTTTTATGGTGTGACAAAAATATTGCTTGCCCTCATCTCCTGTAGAGATTAACTTAATCACCCCAATCTCTGCCTTGCTCCCTTGTAAGGACAGGCAGGAGAGACTTTGACAAGATTTCATGATGATGGCAATGGTCCAGACAGCCCTGGCTCTCTTTCCTCTTGGGCTAAGATTTGTTTTCTTCCCTTTTCTAAATCTAAAAGAAAATCATGCTTTTGGAGGACATACATATCAATCTACTACATCCTCTTTGGCTGGGGGTGTTTTTCCCAAGTTCTGAAGTGATGTGGGGAGGATAGTATTAGGGAAGAGCTGACTTGCTCATTCATATCAATGTAGCTGGAAAACTTGGTGGAAGAGTTGTTTTTCAGCTATTTCTTAGCATTTTTGTATTTTTCATCCCTAGAATAGCAGTATATAAGCTTGGTGAAAATACCCAGTGTTCTAAAAGTTGAATAGGAAAAGTCTTACGAAGTTCTGCTGTCTGTGTGTCATGCTTGAGCAACTGTATTAGAAATGTTGGGACATACTTTTGTTTCTTGGTATATGAGGAAAACTGAAGCCATTGACTCCAAGCTTGAGTCTCAAGGCTTGAAAGGAACATAGAAAAACTTATTTGCATGTCCCTAAATGAACTTGCAAACCTAATAAATCACAACTTCTCTAGGCCCTTTTGAAATTAAAGGTGTTGGATCCTACTGATGAATTTTGTAATAGTTCCTTTCTTCCTCTGATCTTGAAATACTGTACTTGAAAATCCCAGGTAAACTGACTTGTATTCTTGCAGTGTTACATATGGTAAAATCCTTACTGTTTATTGTGTGAGAAACTTGCGATTGGAAAAAGCCACCCTAAGTTTCTGTGGACAACTTTGTTCTGTTCTGTCATTTCAGTACTTGAATATGGAACATGTTTTCATGTAGGTTTTTGATTTTGTAGTTACACCTCTCTGTTTCTTACATGCAGTCCAAAGCATTCAAGATTTTAGTCATGACTGTGCTGTGGTGTCAGAAAGGGTAAAAAGTGTTTAGAAGAGATTGGTTTTAAATACCGGTGAAGTATTTCTTGACCTGAAAGCAACACTATTAGTGGCTTGAAAACACACTTAAACATCCAGTATTAATTAAAAATTGTATTACTAATGACATTGTCTGTGCATGTTACTGTTTTTTCTTTAGGTGGATTTTGAAAAGGAGAGCATGTGTCTTTGTAACACCTTTTTTTAATTGCTTAAAAGTAGTGGGTAAAAACATGTTGTTGCATTAAATTTGCAAATTGACCTATACTGGATTCTGGAATCTGGAAAAAATTTGTTAGCAGAAGTGCTTTGTTCTATATTAGCAGTGCAAATCCCTGAAAAATGTGAAAAACTTGCTGTTTCGTTCCTGTTAGCAACAAAATCCTGTCAGTTCTTAATGCTTGGTGATTGAAGTAACTTGTCTGTATCTAGAATAATAAAAATTCCATGAGAATTACCTTTTTAAAAAACATTACTTTAAAATCATTCTTTATGGTTACATTTGTCATGGAAAAAAATATAGAAAAACATTGGCTTTATTTATACATAAATCTGTTTTATTGAATGTGAAGTTTTTCTTTTAATCAATACATGAAAAAGTCATCTATAGGCTTTGCTAGGGTTTGCATTATGAAACTGCATAATGATGCACAAATTCTTAAGTAGTGTTAAGTTCTTGTTTAGTTGCATATTTCAAATATCTGTTTGACGTGTGATTGCTTGCGGTGGAATGTTTATTGCAGAAAAGTAGCTAGAGCTCTGACAGGAGATTGCACAATCAGAGAAGTATCTCAAAGTTGATACTCTGCGCAGAGTTGTGCTCAACTTCCCTTTTTTTTGCAGACTATGGGTAGCATGTGACACCAAGGAAAGGTGTATAGTTTTACAAATTACTCTTTCAGTTTCTACAACGTGTTTTTAGTATAATTCTTTTATAACCTTCATTTTTGGACTTTTGTCATGATTATTCACCTCTAGTTGAAAAAGTGTTTTGACTTGTTCTAGAGTTTTAGGGAAGAATTTCCCTTTTGGTGGGGGAGATTTTGTGTGGTGTTTCCAGACTGCTGGAAAAATTATGGCGTTCTCACTCTTTCTTGGGAAGTTATTAATTATCTGTCCTCTCTTTAAAAAGTTAAGTACTTTCTTGTCTTTCAATTTGTTTAGCTTCTCTCTCCAGTCACTGTATTCTTTTTTGTTAGATTTCTGTGGGCTAGGTAATAGAGGTTTTTTTCATTGATGTAGCTTTTTGGAGAGTCTTTTCTAAAGCATAGTTACTGAACTAATATAATCTCCAGAGAATGAGCTATCAGGGCTAAAGATAGAACTTGCCTTTTTATTGTTTTATAGCTTATTGTTTATAGTTAACACAGTTTTGTTTGCAGCAAACATAATCCAGGTCAGGTGACAACAGGTGCAATATGACTGATGAGCTATTGTTGCTTTATAGAAAAATTAGTTGCCTTTCCACTGACTTACTGTATTGCAAACTTTGCTGGTAATGTTTTGGGGGTTTTTGGGTTTTTTTCTCATAGCAGAGATAATACTTTTCAGACAAAGATATAGTGGGGCAGCTAGAGGCAGCAATTTAAGCTATTGGTGGGAGAACTTGCTCTACTTCTACCATAATGTGTTAAAACAAGAGATCTGAAGTTGCTTTGCATATTAAACAGCTTTTACAAGAGCTGATGCACTTCTATTTATGTTGTTTGCAATAATGTGTTATGTTTCTTCTTATGAACATGTTGGTATCTTGCTAATTTCCATGTTGTCCAACTGACTAAAGTTTACTTCCTGAAGTCTGGCTTCATGGATACCTGCCTGGAAAAAAAAATCTGAGAGGCAGACAGCAATTTCCCAAACAATAGATGTGGAGGGGCTTCTGTTTCCTTTGCCGTATACCACTATTTCTTAATGGAGTTGTGCAGTTGCTTTCCTTTCATTGAAGTATTTACCCGATTCCTTCCAGGCTGCTGCCCAAATAAGCCTAAGACTTTTGAGCTGGGACTGGAACAGCTTCTTTTTATTCTTTCATATCTTTGATCTGTCTGTCTTCTATACCATTTTACTGAAGGGAAGTTACGTACCAGTATTTGCATCCACCGTGTTATGTTTTATCCACCTTACTTTTGTGTTCTAGTGAGTGTTCCTTAGAGTGTTGACTCACATTAGTCTAAATTGGTAGTTTTAAGTGTGCGTATGTTTAAAATGGCAATGTTAGGACTTCTAAACTAGAAGTGATAGATCTATATGTGCTGCCTGTGGAAGAATCTGTCCCCCCAGGATAACAAAGAAAGCTGTGGGGACCTCAAAGGAGTTTTGCTGATGTAATTTACAAGTGAGATTTGGCCTTTTTTTTAATTTTATTAAGTAGTTACTTTACATTTTAGGTGGGGGATCAGGGCTTGTGTTTGTATTTTTGGTGACTGTGATGACTTTGAGAACTCAGAAGGATGTGAGGCCACTTTTTTCCTCCATGAGTTATTTCTGTGGATAGTGTTACCCTGTCGTACATCGGGTTGGCTGCTCATCTCCAGCTGCAGTTGTTGCAGTAGATGGGAACTCTAGACCTATAAGGCACTTCTAATGCCAAGTGCTGAAGTCACTATGGAATGCTGCTTCCATGGTGATAAACATCAGTCAGTTCTTTAACTACCAGTACTCCCTCTTCTTTTAACACTATTTAAATATATATGCTTTAAGTGTACTTGTGTTCAACACTTTTAATACAGCTTTATTGAAAAGGGCTGTTTTAAGAAGCTGTACTTATGCTTTATTTAATCCTAGCATTGAGACCAAATACAGCTTGATAAATCATTTAAACCTGAAGTATGCCATCTATTTTCTTGTTTTCTACACACAAAAATATCAAGAATCTAGTTTATACAACTGGTTTAGTCTTTTTATGTAAGGTATTCTGCTGATGGCAGAATGTGCGGTGTTTGGTATAGAAGCTTTGTAGTTCGTGAAACTTGCCCACAGAGCATATCAACCCATGCAAGTGAACCCTTTTTTTAAGGAAAATAAGTTGCAAATATCCAGAGATCTCACTTGCTGCAAAATGAAATAATATGATTTGACTTAACAGCAATCAGCTTTTGCTACTGTTACACATCTCCCAGAACTATTTCCAACCAGTATCTATTGTAACTGTTTCTGCATAAATTTTACTGAAATATATCCTTGGTAATATTTCGGTCTATATTCTTCATCTTCCTTGAAGACACTGTTCTCTCATCTGATAGTGTTCTTAAAGATGTAATATTAAACGAAATTAATTCTGAAGCTAAATTGGAACAATAGAACATTAATATTATAAATTGAAGTTTGGATGTAAAGACTATTAGCCACAATAAAATACCCTAGTGTAGTGAAATTAGTGTTGTAATATAGTGTTAGAAGTTTGAGTTTGGAGGGAAAGAAAAACCCCACTGAAATGCATTGTCTGAAATGCATCTTCAGACAATGTGAACTTTCCATAATTTTAGGCATAAAATAGTGCCTTGAATAGGTGTAATTCAGAATGGATCTATGGATCCAAGGTTCCTGCATCTTGTCAGTGGACAGAGAGGGTTTCTAGTGCGAAGAAATTATGACTTGCCCTCAGTTTTAGCAGAAGCCTGAGGCTTGTAGGTTCTCTGAATTAGTGTGCTGGATACTGACAGTACTCTTGCATGCTTACTGTATATGAGTTGATTTCACAGATTTACACTGCATTTTATTTTAGTTTTGGTTTAGGAGATGTTTCAGGTTGTAAGATTCATTGCTGCAATGGAAAACCAGCAATGCCTGGAAAAGCTACATGCCTGTGAAAGAGCATTACTACTTCTATGTATACCTGTCTGTGGACTTGCACCTGAGGCTTCCTTCAGGGCTAATACGGATGTTAACAATATGAAGAGGTCTGTGGACTCTGGTGTTAGAGACAGTGTGTACTTTGATATATAGGGGTGTGTGTGTATCAATATTATTGATATATATTTTAATTTATAATTTACTAAGTCATGTAGTAAGTGTATACTCTAGGAATTTGTCAGTAAAAATGTTGAACAGTTGATGTTTGAACAGAATGCAAGTACACGTACTTACACATGTAACTATACAGAATGTGATATGGGTGAAGTTTGCAACTACACATAGAGTAACTCTTTAAAAAGGCTGAAATGAAAGCAATAAGCCATACTGCTTTCAATAATCCTTCCTTGAGGTTTCAAGATCTCCTTATTGAGATTTTAAATCTTTACTGAGTTAAACTCTTGCTCTTTACTGAGTTGAAAAAAACCTACTTTGTGAAAGGCTATGTATTTAACCTAAATTTGCACAGCTCTCTGAGTATTGCAAGATACTAAGAAGTAATGAGCTCTGTAGAATTGTATCATGCTGGCAAAGAGAATGGGCAATGAATCAAGTGCCTTGTACTCAGGATCATATGTCAGTTTGTATACTTTGCCTAGTTTAACAATCTAATGAAAATTCTTAACTCTGTCTACATTGACTTGCCTGCTTTAAAGATGAAGTGCTAAATTGCAGTTTTCTGGACAGCAAAATAAATGAATGTGATTAACTTAAAACTAGGTAGAGGGATCTTTTGTTTACTTGATTAGAGAGAGATAAATGTAGCACTATTGGCATTGGCCTGAAAGATGGCTTTCAAACAGTGTTCTTGCCTGAAACTAGTGAGTTGTATAGATCTGTTTAGTACTTATGTCTCACATAAACTTACACTTGCTCATTTAATAAAAAAAAGTATTAATGTTGGGCACTAGAGGAAAGTCCTGTGTATGTTTTTTTCCTTACCAATGAAGTTGCAGTAGGCTATTCCCTAAAACAGTAAGTATTAGTATTGAAGAGGTGTCCAAGGTTTTATCTTGGTTCAGTTAGTAGCATCAGAAAAAGTCTGTCATTGTCACAAAGGACTAATGGCTGCTGTGGACTGACTTGGAGGGCTGAAAAATGTGAATCATGCAAAGCTAAGCCTTGTAATGCGGTTGTCTTATCACTTGCCCCACTGGTAGGGAGTTAAAGGGTGTTTTCGGTAGGATAATTCACTGCAGGAACTACCTTTATGCAAACCAAAAATATAGCTTGGTGTTGTAGACAAAACGCAATTGTTTAGATTGGAAGGCACCTCTTAAGGTAGTCTAGTCCAACACCTTTGCTCAAGCAGGGTCAGCTAGAGCAGGTTGCCCAGGACCATGTCCAGTCAGGTTTTGAATATCAGATGGAGACTCTGCAACCTCTCTGGGCAACCTGTATTTGACCACCTTCACAGTAAAAAAAGTGTTTTCTTGTGTTCAGATGGAATCTCATGTTTTTTAATTCGTGCCCAGTCGTCCCTCTTGTCCTGTCAGTAGACACCACTGAGAACAGTCTGGCTCTATCTTCTTCATTCCCTCCCATTTTATACACATGGGTAAGATTCCCCTCTCAAGCCTCTCTTCCCCAGGCTGAACAGTTCCAGCTCCCTCGGCCTCATAGTATGTGAGATGCTCCAGTCCCTTAGTCATCTTTATGACCCTTTGCTGGACTCACTTCAGTATGTCCCTGTCTATCCTGTACTGCAAAGCCCAGAACTGGACACAGCACTGCAGGTGTGGCCTCACCAGTGCTGAGTAGAGGAAAAGGATCACCTCCATCAACTTGCTGGCAATGCTCTGCCTGATGTGGCCCAAGGTGCTGTTGGCTGCCTTTGCTGTGAGGGCACGTTGCTGGCTCACAGTCACTTTGTTGTGTACCAGGACCCAAGGTCCTTCTTGGAAGACCTGCTTTCCAGCTGGTCAGCCCCTAGTGTGTACTGGTGCCTGGGGCTGTTCCTCCCCAGGTGCAGGACTTCGCATTTCCTTTTGTTGAACATGATGAAATTCTTCTCTGCCAGTTTCTCCAGCCTCTCCAGGTCCTTCTGACAATTCAAAGATCTGATAATTCAAACAATTCAAAGAAACTTCTAATTTTTTTTGTGATGGAGTTGAGGTATTGCTTTTCATGTGTGTTTGAAAACAGGATGTAAAAACGAGCTTCTCACTTATAGCACTTAAATAGGCTCTCAATAGTCAATATCAATAGTCGACCACTAAATTCATTTATGTATGACAGGGCATTTTGACGAATTACAATGAACACATGAAAATCAAGGTCAGTCAGGTTTGTTGATTTAAAGTATGGAGGGAAGCTTTAGTACTATAGAAATAATTAGGAAAATGGCTACAACACAAGGACTGAAATATGGATAGTTAGAGTTGTAGATCTTAAGACTTACTTTGGTCTCTCCAAAAAAGGAAAAGTAGCGAAGACTTCAAACTTGGATAACTGCCAGTTGGTCCAAGGAATACAAATTTTATATGCTGGTAGTAGCCATTAAGGTTTTTTTAGTTCTTTGAATGCTAGATAGTAAAATAAACAAGTATCTCAATAACAAAGTTTCAACTGAATTTAATTCATTTTTCTTTATCATATGTTTCAACTAGATGATACAATGTCACAAAGAAATGTGTATGAAGTAAAAAATTCAAAATACAAAGACGCTATAACTGTGTCCTGGTAATGTATATCATATCCTATATTTTTTACTTATGAATCCTGAGATAATATTTTTTGCTGAATTCAAGTTGCTTGATGGACTATATTTTGAAATATCCTAACAGTAAATTTCACTATAAAATTGCATTAATAGTAATTCATACATTTGAATAAAACCAGCATTAGGTAATTGTAGTGAGTTTTGAGATTAAGGAATGTAGTTAGAGTGAGGCAGTCTAGTGTATAGTCGTGGTAGGACTGGCAATTTGATTCATTAAAACTTTGGAAATAGGTATATACCAAAATGTGAGGAAAAAATCCAATTAATAGGGGACTGCTTAAGTCAACTGAAGAAAATCGATACGTTTTAGAGGAATCTAATGAGAAGTTAGCATAACAGCCTGAGAAAATCAATGCTAATAGATTGTGTAGTTAATGTGTATGTTAGTTATAACTTTTATGTTATTGCATTCTGTATTTTTGGAAAAACTGAAGGGAAAGTAAAGGAAAAGGCTGTTGCAGAAATCTTTGTGCATATTTCTTCATAAAGAATCTTAGCGGAGTTTCCATACTGGAATCCTTCTTCACAGTGTTCATGCTGGAGGATCTGTCTCAAGCTAAAGTGGTACGTTTTTTGGACAAAATGACACAAACAGTAAGATTGCTGAGATTCTGAGACTGCTTGATAGTTATTCATCTTTTTTGTACCTGATTGTGTGTCATTAAGGCATGTAAGTGTGTGTATAACCTTGGTGCTTATCTAAATTAGTGCTTAAAACTGTTTTAACAACAGTAGTAGGGAAGATGGTAAACATATAGCTTTTTTATTATTTTTCCTATTGAAGAAAAAAATCTTGTGGATAATGCAGGACCCCCAGCCCAGTAGCAGAACAAGTGAGCCCGCAGGTGTTATGATGGGGAAGAGCTAACTTACGTATTGTGGAAGAAAGTCATGCTTTGCAAACTTAGTGGAGTTCCTTGAAGTAATTGCTGAGTATGAGGATAACAAAAAGCTTCTGAGGCTGTTCATTTAAGCTTTTTATCAGAACTAAGCTGCTTTGGGCTAGGCTTGTTTTGTGGATGAATGAATGGAGTGAGAGCTGGTGATTAGTTGATTCAAAACAGAGATCAGTAATGGAGTCTAACAGGGCTGTGTTTTTTCAGTCGTAAGTGATCTAAAATGGTGAATAATGATAAATTAATAATGATAGAGTAGTAAAAATTAAAGCTATAGCAAATCACAGAAGAAATTAATATTCATTGGTGCCTGAGTGATTAAAAGTGGTAGGTGAAATTCAGCATTGATGAATGTTGAGTGACTGCATGGGAGAAAACCCTCTCATCTTCCTGTACTTATGTTGTTGAATGTTGAACTAGCTTTGATTTATGGTACCTAGTTTTGTGAAAGAATCAATTTAGTACACAGTGACTATAAAAATTCACCAGATATTTCAGTTAATAACTTAAATTTTAATGAAGAACAGAACAGGAAGCGTTGTACTGCGTTGTGTACCTATGGTGTGCTCACAACTTAAATACTATTTGCAGTTTTCCCCCCGATTCAAAAAGTATATAGTAGAAATAAAAAAGCACTGGGCGGTGGTGGTGGTGGTGGGAATTAGAATAGCTTTCATACGAGGATAATTGGAAGAGAGATATGACCAAGGGAGAAATGATGGAAGTGTGTAAAGCTGTGTCTTGGGGCAGGTGGGTAAAGAGTCATTGTTCTGTTTGTGACTGAAGAATGGCAAGCTAAATGAGGTACACTTTCATGTGGCCTGTAGGCAGTGGAATTCAAATCTACATGATGCTGTAAATGCAGGAGATTGAAACAGGTACAGAAAACATTTAGACAAAATCACTGAAGAAAATTCTGTCTAGAGCTGTTAAGTATGACAGTGCCATTTCTGGCTCACAAATATACCAGAGCAGTACTACAATATGCTGGACTTGTTCATATCGTCTTTTCTAGACACCCTTATTGTCATCTCTGAAGGCAGGATATGAGTCCAGACTGACCCTTGATTTCACTCCATGTATCTATTCTTTTGAAACTTCTGAGTGTGGTGTAGTAATGAATGAAAACAAACCAATAGAATATGTGGAAATGTTGGTTTTGTATGGAAGAACCCTCTGCGCATTGTAATGGATCCCCAGTATGCCTCTTTTTAATTTCAGGATAAAATGAGGTATTTTAAGTATATTATGAAACTATTGATGATTTCATTAAACGAATGTGATACAGAAAAGACTATATCAGACCATGAAACTGTTTGAGTGAAGGACATTAGAAAGTTTTTTCCCCTGTTCTTTTTTTAATGACCTCTGAAATACTGTTAACCATGTAAGTGGAAGTCATATGTTTGCTTTTGTAAAACAATTTATTTTCGTGATCTAGTTTAACTATTAGCTTAAAAGGAAAATGTCTGTGTAGACCTCAAAGCTAAACAGGAAAATCGCTCTTTAATGACAGAATAAGGTAGAACTTAGTGTTAGCTGAAAATACCTTTAAGCTACAGTATGTGTTTCTACGAAGTACAGGATGTGCTGTATTTAAAGAAGATACATAAATATATTGAACCCATCCAAGTGGGGAAAAAATCCATCATAAAACTGGGGCCTTCTTATTTTAATAAAGCATATTAAACTATTGGATGTATGGTTGCCTATTATAATGACATCTTAGTATACTTTTTCTTTAAGAGGAGGAGGGTATGGCTACTATAGGTCTTGAAGGATCGATGTTCCTTCCTTTCTGTATTAGGAAAAAAAGTCAGATGGCATAGTGAAAGATTGAGCAAGATGGTAACAAGAAAGCTGAGAGATGAGTTATCTCTGCAGCCATGAACAATAATGATCGTGTCTCCTTTGATTGGGCCTTTACCCTTTTTCTCCTAACCATTATTGCTAAAACTCCGTAGTGTATTCCCATCTCTGTGACCTGCGCCACTTTCAACTGGCATTGCCTTCTCACTGTTGAGCTTCTGTGCTTCTCCTCCCTGCTTGTTCACCAGTGATACTGCTTAAAATAGCCATGCTTCTGTGTTTCCCTTTGTACTGGGACAGCTTGTAGTGTTCGCCAGTTCTTCTGGTTTAGCTAATGCAAGTGAAATAAAAAGGCTATTCCGTGTTTTATGTTATACACTAGGTATCCCAAATATTTTACTTCCATTATTGACAATCCTCTGAAATTCCCTTAAACTTGGTCTTGTATTTGCAGTCCAGCATTAAAATAATGCCATGCTGTTTTTTTCTGCAGAAACATGCTTCAGTTGAAGAAATTAATGATTTTGAGAGTTAAGGATTTACAAGTCTTAAATTATTATAGGGACACCACCCGCACCCCTACCTTTTTATAATGAAGGTTTTGAACCACGATAGTTTCTCCTCTGGATACTGTAGCAAAGGGGAGCTGATTAAGCAACTCTTGGCATGCAGCTTCCTTAGATGTTGTTTGCATGATTTTGAGGTGTGATTTGAAACGAATGTGAGATCAATAGCTTGAATCTGTATTTCAAAGGGTTTTTTAAGTGTTTTACTTGAAATGTTCATATCTAAGATCTGAAAGGCAATGTTTTCATGGTGAATTCTGAATTAAACTGTATTGAAATTTGCTTTTGCCTGTTAACAGTGAATCTGTATAGTATTTTTAATCTTTATTTTAGAGCTTTTAAAAAGAAATATAACAGAATACCCAACATGCCTGACAGACCAACGAAACCGTGACACTTCCTGTACTTCTTGCTTTTTTCTGCCTAGGCTTATATTATTTTGAAAGAAAAAATATGATACAGAAGTAAGACTAATGTTAAAAATTTGTCAGTATTCCCATTTGTCCTATATTGTTGTATTCAGTGTTAAAAATCTGCCCTCCTCTAAAGAAAAAGACTGACTTTTGGCTTTTGAAGCAAATCCTGAAATTAAGCAGGTAATAGCACTGCCCCAGACCAAACCAGGATTTTGAGAATTTTGGTGTACTTTGGCTTGATGTGTGGAAAAATTTTCTGTTAGCTGTGTCCCTGGACAAATTGATTGACTAAACAGATTTGAAGGCCTAAGGGCAGAGTGGACCCCAAACTTTGGCAATTCATCAGTATCACTCATCTGCTTTTGAAAATCCCTGGATGACCTAGCAGCCTCATAGATGGTCTTTGCCTACTGCTTCTCACAGCATGAGACTCAATGCATAGAGCTACCAGTGTACTTTGTACTGCTGTACCAGCAGTTATCATGGTTTCTCTCTTGAATTTACCAATGAATTGAAATTCTTTAGTGAATTTCCTGGATATTTACTACATATCTTTGAAAAAGGTGTCTTTTAGTAGGTTACGAAGTATTTCTTGCTGAGTTGCACTTACCCGGCATAGCTTTATTGCTGCGACTGTCTTGAGCCCAGGTTGTTGTTGGCCTCTTATTATCTTTATTACTGACCCATTAAGTATATGGTCAGTTATGTTTTTCATTGCCATTTGCTTTCCTTTTTCATGATCAGTGTAAGTCCGAAAAGATGATCCTTTAATATACTCAAGGTGCAAAACCTGACTTTAAGTGCTGTGAAAATACTGTGATGCTTTTTGTGATTCTTACCATTTCCACTGTAACATTTCTTAGTTCAAACTAAGCCACTGTATGGAGAGGTAACTTCAAACAGGAATGTTTTTATGAAATTAACAAATTTAATAACATCCAGCCTTTAAAGTAATTCTGATTTATCCTTGTAGTTTTACTTTCTTACCTGTTTTCAAATTCTAGCATGATTTTTCTGCTTTTTCTCGTTATATCTGAAGTAAATAATTTCTATTTCACATACTTCAATGCCTATAAATAACTTTGATTTTGATAGCATTTGATTTTTTTATAGCTTTGATTTTTTTCTATCTATATATTTTATGACCTTCCTCTGTATTTTTGCAGTTGTCACTTAAACATTACCTAGTTAAGAAAGAAGACCTCCCTAATGCTATTTGATTCTTCATGATATAATTCCATAGAATACTTGATCATTTTTCATTAGATACCATATCTGTGGTTTTCAACCAAAATATATGGTTTAGTTTTTCTCTGAGAAGATGCAATCTGTGGAAGAACCGTCTATACCTGTTGTAAAATTTAGACTTAATCTTTTAAGCTGGGAAGTTTATGGGACTTAACAAGACCTTAAAACTATCTTTGTTGTATATTTCTGTTGGGTTTTTTGGTTGTTTTTGTTTTGGTTCATAGGGAGGTATTCTGTGGTAGTAATGCCAGATGGGCTTGTGGCTGTTCATTCCTAGATTTAAGTTAGAATATATAAAGCCAGTATCTTGTTCATGAAAATTCCTCCTGAATTCAATGAATAAAATGTGGGGGTTGACTCTTGGAATTAAATTACCATCATTGTCCTGTTTCCCGGTTGCCATTAATTTCATGTTCAAGTGCCCACTGTGTGATATGTTTTGACTTTTTAATATTATTGAACTTCATTAGAACTGCTATTTGTTCTTTTAATACTTGGAAAAAATATTTTTTCGTGTAAATATGGAGCTAATTAAGGTAATTAATAATTCATAGAAGTATATTTGTTTTGGACTGGATGGAAATTAAGTTTTGAAGAGTTCAGTGGAAGTGGAGGAGTAACAGCTGTTTCATGTAACTGCTAACTGAATCATTAAATAAATGTAAAAGATTTCATTTGCATGGAGAATTGATAGGGACAACTGTTTTTATGTTGTCTCTTCAGTTAGCAGCATGTGTAATTACTTTTCTAAACACTTAATTTTGCTTGTTTGGTTGTTTTTTCAGGATGGATTAGATGCTTTGGTATATGACTTGGATTTTCCTGCCTTAAGAAAAAACAAAAACATTGATAACTTCTTAAACAGGTGTAAGTATTTAATGTTTCAGTTACTAAATAATAAAAGACTATAAATACCAGCAAACAATAAAAGCGGTTCTAGCTTTTTGAAATGCAACTAAGGATTTGGAGTGCATTAAGTTTTCGGGTGCAAGTTGTTTTAAGAGACTGATTATTTATTTATTTCCCAGTGAGAACTGATGGCTACCTATGCAGATCTAATCCCCAGCAAATGAATGTCCAAGTTTGTTGCTGCTGTAAATGGCATTGTTTTCAGTGGCACAAAGCCTTTTAAGAGAAAGGCCTGTTATCTTTGTTCTTGGCAACCCTCTGGATTCCTGTAATTTGCTTTGTAATTTCTTGAACTAATATATCATTAGCAATTAACAGTAAAATGACATAACAAGTATACAGTGTCAAGAAATCATATTAAAAATTTGTTCACTGACAGACTGGAGCCTGTGTTTTGTAGACTTCTAGTATAAAAGGTCTCTTTTCATTATCGCATGAAATTCTTATACTGCATAGCTGCTATATGTACTTGTGCATGCAGCTGATGTGTCTGCAGAATTCTTCTCTGTATTTACTCTACATTTTTCCACTACCAGATTTCCTGCACATGCTACTCTGTAGTAACATTTTAAATGAATAAAGTTGATGATGATGATAAAATCAGTTCCATAATTTTCATTAATTAAAAAAAATAAAACCACAAAGCAAAAAGGCATTTAAGAGTTAAGCCTTTCCTAAAGGCTGCCAAACTGACAAATTCTGGAAATCATGGCAGAGACGTTTGCTGATTCAAGACTTGCTTCTGCCTGTGGACTGAATGGGCAAGGTCTTGAAATAAAACTAATGTTACTAGATTTTTACAGGCTTAAGCATCTCAATTAAATGTTGTAATAAATGACTTTTGTGGCAAATATAAGTAATTTAACTAAAATAATTTTGTCTTTGTTTCATTGAAATTTATGTTTTTGTTTCTGTTTCCAAGGTGTCTTCAAGTAGTTAGTGCAACTGTAAGCAATGATAGTGGATTTGTGGGTTTTATTTTATATTATTCCCCATTTGTGGGAATATGAGTCCACTAGATCTAGTTGATGGTTCACTTGCATGTAAGCTGGTTGCTGAAAGGCCTAAGTTCAAATGTTCTGTTTAACTTATCACAGTTCAAACCATGTTTGATATTGTACACTGTGTTACATGCACATTTTGTATACTCAGTTATTTACAGAGAAGGTGTGGTGAAACTCGTGGAGAAAAGAGAAGTTCTATTAGGCAAAGGAAATACTCATTGCAACAGATAATTTGAATGTAATTTTTATGAATAGTGAAATGATTAGTGAGTCTCAAAAGAGCTTCACTTTTGCATTTGGGGCTGAGTGAAGGAAAAGAAAACTTAACATTTACAGTCTGATAATGAATATCTTGGGTATAAATTGTATACTGCGTAAGATGTGACCTGAAGTAATAAGAAGGTGGAGAACAGACCATATTATTTCACTTCAAACTGCCTTTTGAACACTAATCTTTCTGTGTTTGCTGAAATATGAAAGTAAGCTGTGGATCTGTGAGTAGCGGCCTTAGAGGGAACTGTGAGGTCTAGTTTGTCCCTAATTTCTGATTTAAAAGAAAATAGAAAGTAGACATATAGGAACATTTTCATGTTAATTGTAGTTCTAATATAAAGCTGTTTAAAATATCTTTTTGCAGTATTAGCTGTCCAAACAGTTTGCACCAATATTCTGGAACTTTAAAATTAATTTCTAGATTGCAGATAAAATTGGAGTTTTCTTCCTTCATTTTATAGAGTGATTGCCCTATAAGCCAGTCCTTATTGCCTCTTATTTTTCTCTGGTTTACATTGTATATTTGTGGAGCCTCCAAAATCTGCTTCTACCGCCTAAGGCTGTGAGGGTTATTTCTGCAAATGTCGAACCTTATTAGTTTTCTACCATATAGAATGAAAAGAATACAGAAATCAATATTCAAGATGGTTGAGAGCCCTACTTTGCAGCAGGGACTCTTCAAGACAGCATCTAATCTTATAATCAAACTTCAGGGCAAGTTGGAGAATGCTGTCCTTTGCCATGGGAGCTACGCCACCTGTTCATACAGTGTAAGCTGGCCGGGTCCTCCACTGTTAGTGGGACATACGGAACTACCTATTTAAATATGTTGCAGCCTGATAAACCTTGTTTAACACATCTTAGCTTACAGAGGTCAAATTTCCAACACTGTTGTTAATATTGTCTGAAGATAATCAAATGTTAGTATGTCTCTCAAGAAGTAAATTGCAATTTGCAACTGCTCACAGGCCTGGTTTACAGTATTTAAAATCTTTAGTTTAGATGCATTTTCCTTAACTCTGTTTTGACCGTAGGTGAGGCTTGTGATTGAGAACCATTTAAAGCATTCATATTGTGCCTAGCTTTCTTTTGCACCAATGTCAAGATTTTTCATTCAGAAGTGGTGGATCTCCTTGTTGTGAGATGACTAGGCAGTAAGTTGACGATAACTAGAAAATTGTTGTCATGAGAATTGCTGCATTTTAGTTCCATGCAGTCTTACTCATCCTCCACTATAGGTCAGTGTTCACCAGGGCAAATAAGGCAATGCACTTTATTTTTAATTACTGAATATTTTGATCCTTGTGTGAAATAATAATTTGTCAGAATTTACAATTTTAATATAATTTATTGAAATCAGCTAGTGGTATGCTGTATTGTAAAGGGGGATGGCTTTATATTAGACAGTAATGCCACAGAGCATTTATTCAAGCAAAGCTATGTTCCTGTTGCAGTAATAGTCTTACTGAATTTTAATTGTATGTATTCTGCTTTTGTTTTAGATAATGGCCGGTGTAGGTAGAAATCTAATGGTAATTTTCTGTCATCTGCCTAATTGTTTTTTAAAAAGACAAACTTAAAAAATTGCATTTCTCCTCCTTTTTCTTCCTTTGTCCTTAATTCTTTCTAAACTTTGCTTTTAGGCCTAGGATATTATTTTTTTAAAATAAAATATCATTGCATAATTTATTTTATTAGAAGCATATCGGTTTTAGTGGATGTTTCTTGCTTTTAAAAATACTGAAGCTTGAAGCTTTTCCATGTAGTCTCATGCCAGTGTTGACCCACATCGATTAAAATAGACTGTTTTAATCTTTGACCAAATTTGGAATTAGAATATCTGCCCACTGGGAGTTTGTAAATTATTGTAGTTTACAGAATGACAGGTTTATATAAATAATTGCAATGATTCCCACTGCATGTTTTAAATTAAAATCTACTTTTTTGAGTATTAGGAATAATAAAAGTGCAGAAAAGTGAAAGCTTAATTTTTTTAAAATAGTTTCTTCTATTTTTGCATAGCTTTTTTTTTGCAGGTAATTATTATAAAAGAAATTCCCAAATTAAGATCTCTGGTAATTTGATTGTACAGTAGAGTCATTGCATTATGTTTATGTCAGGTTTTGGTTACTATGGTAATGAGAATGCGGTTATGGATTTTACAGAGAGGTTTCCAATGGGAAGGTAGGTTCAAAAGGAAGTCCCCTCTCTAAGCAGCACATCTTCTAATAACTATGAAAAATTGAAAAGAGATTAATTGATTTAATTAAATTGATTATATATGAAATGTGAATTTTCTTTCGCGTAGATAAAGACACAGTAAATAAAATGAGAGATCTGCGCATGAAAGCAGAAGATTATGAAGTGGTGAAGGTGATTGGTAGAGGGGCATTTGGAGAAGTTCAGTTGGTAAGTTATGTTTCTGTTTGTACATTTGAATGTATCCTGTAATATTTGCTCATGTGTCTGTTTCAGAATACAGTGTTCAGAAGATGAAGGCTTATAATATTATAGCCTTAAGCTCAGTGAACTTTATTTCTTTTTATGCCATGGAAATGTTTTTGAGACTGTTGTATTTCGGAACTCAATACGCACAAATACTATCTTGCTTTGTAGTGATAGATCTCTATTAGAATAAAGTGGAATGTGTAGTCTTCAACAAGAAAATTACCCTTTGCCACTGTATATACGGACACGTGAACAAATCTTAAGACTAGAAGACTTTCTGACAGTTCAGGGACTACACAGGAGTTATCACAGATGAGAGATGCTCTGTGTTGTTTGTGATAAACAACCAGGTTTGTTCATCCTGCTTTATTAAATTGAGAACTGGTGGGAGAAATTGGAAGTATGGCAGGAGGTATACATGTCTGCTAATGAAGTCTGGAAAACGCTTAAAGATTTAACTTTATAGTATTTAATAGGTGCTAATACTTCTCCTTTTAAAGACACATACCTACAAATTACAAAGTGACTGTTATGCCTATGGACTTCCATGTTGAATAGTTCTAGCAAGTATTTTAAGAGCAATGCATATATTGGCAGAAAATTCAATATAATAATTCTGTAGACCTACAATATATTATTCTTTATAAAAAGGTGACAAGTCTTATAAAACTTGTTAAATAGTGAAGCAGAAAAAGTAATATACTCAGTGGTGGTCTTCATATGTTAATGTGGTGAACTAATGTGATCTGTATGTCACATTTGTCTTCATAGGTAAGGCATAAATCCTCAAGGAGAGTGTATGCCATGAAGCTTCTGAGCAAATTTGAGATGATAAAAAGATCAGATTCTGCATTCTTCTGGGAAGAAAGGGATATTATGGCTTTTGCTAATAGTCCCTGGGTTGTTCAGGTATAGTGGTATTCCTGTTAAAATACTGTCATTATATAATAATGCTGTTACAACACTGCCTTTCAAACTCCCTTTTTGGTTGTATTGGTCTGTTGGGGAAATACAGTATTAAAATTAGGAATTCTGTACACAACAAATAGCAGATACTGCACTTGCTTCAAAACTGTATTTTGTTATAACATTTACAAGATAGGCTATTCTGTTTATTACTAAAACTCTTTGCCAGATATATATTGGTGAGCCTACTTTGCAGTAATTCTTTGAGGCATCCAGCATAACAGAAAGATGCTTAAGACACAGCTTCTGTATAATTTCTGTATGTGCATTTGACTGCAAATTATGCCCACTCTGTTGTTTTTTTTCCTCATTGCAGTGTTATTCTGACAATTTTTTTGGGAGGCATTGCTGCCTTTGAAGTTTATAAGGAGTGTGCCTGAAGTAATTGTCATGCATTGTGTGTGCACATGTTAATGTTCATTTAAACTGTTCTTACCCTTAAGCATGTAAATTCTTCTGTTAGGTTAAAATTAAAAAAAATAATTTAAGATTTACCTAGATCAAATAGGTAACTATGTTCCTACCTGTCTGGGAGTGATTGTCCAGAATAGTTCTTTTATGATTTTCAAAAAGTTTTAAGTTATGAAACTTAAGTCTACTTGCACTACTCATGTTGAACAGAGCATTGACAGCCGTAAGGGAATTAGTTTTACTTAACTGTTTAAAATTTAGGCTCACTTTGTAAACAATAAACACATTGACAATAGAATAATAAATATTTAGTGATAACAGAAATAGAATTGAGCAGATGTTTGCAGTACAGTAGTTTCATGTTTGCATATTTGTCAACTAGCATCCCAGTGAATAAGGAAGCATTTTGTCCTCTTATGCAATTCTTTGAAATTATCTCAAAATTTATTGCGCCAAATTCACTAATCTTAATTTGTAACCAGGACTCTACTCCTTCTGTTGTAATATAAAGGGACAGAAATTTACTCTAGAGATTAATTCCTGTTTAGGAGGTCTGCTGGATGATGCAAAGTTCCTGCAGTAGTTGTAGCCATTCTGTTACCCTGCAAATCAGTTTGCACAGAAATGCCTTTGATTTCCAACAAGCAAAAGATTAAAGATAACTGGAATGTTCAGTGACTTAGGTTTTGTTTATTTGTTTTTTTACAGTTATTTTACGCATTCCAAGACGACCGTTACCTTTACATGGTGATGGAATACATGCCTGGTGGGGACCTTGTGAATTTAATGAGCAACTACGATGTTCCGGAGAAATGGGCGAGATTTTATACTGCTGAAGTTGTACTTGCATTAGATGCAATTCATTCAATGGGTTTTATACACAGGTGAAAAAGAAAAAAGTGTTGTTACATAGTGCTGTTTTATTCATGGTGCTGCCAGAATGACTTCAATAATTGTTTAAATTGTTTAAAATTCATGATGTTACTACTTCATCATTATTTCAAAATTATTCCTTCTTACAACTTTAAAGGTTCTTGCTACCAGAATCTACAAGTCTGAGGTGATACAGTCAAAGTAAAGATTTTCAGCAGGCTGATGCTCCTAGTTTGGGGAGTAATAAAATGTCCCATCTTACCAAGAGATACAAGAACTAAAGTGGTATGAACATGTTGGCCCCAAAATGCTTTTCTTTTGATTAGAAAAACCTCTTTTGGGAATTTGATAGCAGTAGTATTCACTGTTAGGAATTATTAACTCTCTGTTCTGCATTTGAAGCCTCAGTGACCTGTTAAACAAGAATCTGTGAACAATGTGAGGAAAATCTCCCAGCCACGTGTTTTCTTGTAAGGTGCAAAATGGAAAATTGAGGTGCAGAGCAAAGGGACTTGACAAAGTTTCGTATTGTGTACTTGCCCTAAAGTGAAATGTAGTCACTTCGCGGCTAGGTTGAGAAGTTTTCTTTTTGATATTTGAACTTTATCTGTTGTTAGCTTTCAGTTGAATTAACTAGGAGCAGAATAATTTTTTCAACAGAAAATATAGGAAGAGTTTGAGGAAGACATAGTATATAAATTTTCAATTTGTAATTCGGCCAGAATATCAGTGTTTACATGTAAGCTTTTGCAAAAAAGCAAAAGTAAACCAAAACAAACTACTAATCCATTGCTTGAGTAGGATCTAGAGCATCATTAATTATGTAGTTATGTTAAATCTAATGAATAAATTGTCTGGCTGAATGAACCATTTGTACATGTGTATTGAAAGCTTTAGAAAGTAGGCATTAGAAATTGCCAGCAGGGAGTTTTTTTCCTGAAAATTTAGATTCTTTTGACACCAGCAGATTTTTGGAATTTGTTTTCCACTGAAGTTAGTCTGTTCAAAACAGAGGAATGAAAGGAAACTGATGAACATGTGGGCCCACTGCTTAAGGGATCAGGGACCTAGTGACAAAGGACATGGGAACAGCTGAGGCTGCTGCCTTTGCCTCAGCCTTCATTGATAGGGTCTGCTTTTAGGCCTTTTGGGTCCCTGTGCCTAGTGGCAGAGCTTGGGAGACTGAAGCATTACTGAGGCAGAAGCTGAGTCCCAGTTACGCAAACTGGACATACACATGTCCAAGGTACTAGGGGGGAGGTACTAAGGGTCATGAGGGAGCTGGCCAGTATCCTAATGATACTGCTGTCTGTCACCTTTGACAGCAGTTGGGAGATTCCTGATAGCTGGAAAGAAGCAAATGCACACCCATCTTGCCCTGAGAAGGGCAAGGAGGGGAGGATCAGGGGAACTGCAGGCTGATCAGCCTAAGACCAGTCTTTGGTGATCTTATGGAGTAAATTCTCAGGAAACCATTTACAAGCATATGGATGGGAAGGTGATTGGGAACAGCCTGCATGGATTTACCAAGGGTAAAGCATGCCTTACCAACCCAATTGACTTCTTTGATGAGATGATGGGCTCCACTCATGAGGGGATAGCAGCATGCTTTGTTTTGACTTTAGCAAGGTTTTTCATGTAGCCAGATTAGAAAATACGGTTTGAATAGGTAGAACGAAGGGTTGTGCTCAGTAGTGCCATGTCCAGCCAACAGTTAGCTACCAGCGATTCCTCAGAGGGTTGATACTGGGGTCAGCACTATGTTTTTTCATTCACAACCTGAACAGTGTTCAGGTGAGACAGAAAGCTTCTGTCATCAGCTGCCCAGTGGGACTTTATAGAAAAGGTGGAGCCAGACTTGAAGTTGCAGACTGAAAAGATGAAAGGCAGTGGATGACACAAGTTGCAGCAAGAGAATATCTAGCTATTCATTAGGAAATATTTTTTCTTAGGAAGGGTGGTCAAACAGTGGAAGAGAATCCTAGAGAGGTTGTGGAATCTCCAGCCTTGAAAAAAATTCAAAACTTGACTGTATTTGACCCTGAGGAACCTAATATAACTTTGAAGTTGAATCTAACTTTGTTAGGTGTACTTTGATTAGGCAGTTGAACCAGGGGTCTTACAAAAATCCCTCCCAACAGAAATTACTCTGTGAGCATACTGATACATTTCCACTGCACCTACATTTCACAGTTATGGCCAGAGTTTTCCTTTGAGGTCCCAGAAATATACTTTCTCCTGAAATTCATGTTATGCTTTCTTGATAATAGTTTCCTACTATTATTTTGCTTCAGTATATTTAATAACATTAGATCTGATGAACTTTACCAGTTACTTTATAAAAACTTCTTTTCTATAGTAGAAGTACTTCGTGGAAAAGGGCACAAGGCAGTACTCTTTTTGAGCTAGAGAAAAATATTTGTTCACATTAATATAATTCTGAAAATGACATCCATTTGTTCCCTTAGAATAGAAGTGGTACAGAGAAGGAGCTATGTTTTCAAGGTCTGTTTTAGATAGCTAACTCAGAATGAGAATGTTTTTTTTTTCTGTAGCTGGATCCTAGCAGAGAGATACTTCGACCAGTGAGTGTTTTCTAGGAACTTGAGGTTCAAGATTAATGTCCAGACTTCTTAAATTTGGTAACTTAAGACTGTATTACCACATCCATTATAATTTTTTTAAATGTGTAATTCAGCAGTCTGTGGTGGACATGATACTTTGAGAAAGCAGGAGAAAATGGAGGAAATAGTGGTGCTTTCATGTTGATGTTTCTCCTTGCAATGTTGTGTTTGAAAAATAGTTGGCTTTTATTGCTTTCATAAGTTAAATTGATGTATTTACTTTTAAAAAATGTATTTTTCTCCTTTCAGAGATGTGAAGCCTGATAATATGCTGCTAGATAAAGCTGGTCATTTAAAACTAGCAGATTTTGGTACTTGTATGAAGATGAACAAGGTAAACGTATGTTTTTGATTTCACTTTTCTGTTTGTGAAAGGAAAATGTACTTAAAAGTGAAAAGCAAATAGACTGAAAAATTTTTAGCTAGATGAGAAGAGTCAGAAGTTCCACTCTGTTCCCATTACTATTCTTTATGTATCCTATTCAATGGTAATGTAGAATGCAGAAATGGTTTTTGAAGTAGGGACTATGTAGAAGTTAATACCATTTCCTAGAGAAATTTTCTGAGTCAAGCCTGTCATTGTCTCTAGATCCTCTGGATTATTTCTCCAAGTCTTTGGTTATCAAAAGTTAATGCAAAGAAGTGAGATTATTTTTACGTAGTGTGTCAGTATTGAAAGAATCAAAACTGATGTACAAGTTGCTGAATCCTGGTTGTACTTATCAACCATACGCTGATGTAGCAAAAGGGCAAACCGGAAGGAAACGGGTTAAAGAATGTAATAGAATTATTTATTTTTTAAAATATATCCTGAGGTCAGTAAAAAATATATTTTACAACAGTATTTCATGTACTGTGAAGCACTGTTGTTCCCTACACAAAACTCTGATTGTTTTGTGTTAGCCTGGACATATATATGAGGAAAACAATCTGAAATACGTGTGTGCTTAATAGAGTCTGTGTAATATGTACATTGTGTCCTCAACATATTCCAGGAGCTTTGAATAAATCACTGTATTTAGCTGCTTTGCTGTAAATAAAAGGCACCAGTGAAAACCAGGTGCAGGTTATGTGTACAAATACAAGGAATCATCTCAAGTCACAAACAGTCCACTTCAGTGAAATAGCTGACACAAAATTTGGCTTTATTTTGACTTGATCAGTCAAGCATAAATCTGTATTTTATTCTTAACAATGAGGAATTTTGAAATGTAGCAAAACATTATCCTAGTGTGTAAGCTGTAAGTGCCAAAAAAGAAAAGAAAATATTACAAAACTTTGCTGTATATTAGCATTACAGAAGTAAACTTGATTCAACAACACTTCACGTTTTGTGCTGTTCTAAACAAAGCTAGCTGAGTAGTCTTGAGCCTAGTCTTGGGTTCCTCTAGTCTTTTGAAAGAGAAAAGTTACTCTATAGGAGAGAAACTGCTTAGCATAGGAGTTTAATTTAGGTGCATTCTGGATTTGCTGCATGTGCAACACTGGATTTATATTTGCATAAAAATATGTAAGTAAATATAACAAATTTTTCTACTGATCCAATTCTAGGAATAGCATAGGATTATTTCAGAAGGGCGAGAATGTGACTGGAAAGGGGCATGTGGTTGCAGCTTCGGCGTTCCGGATGCCACCTCCAGTGTGACTGATCTCTGTTCTGCCAGCCCTTTCTCAGGGGTGTGAGGAATGTCAAACATTCTTTTCACCTGTTACCTGTTTTGAATTCTGTCTACTTGGAGATTTAAGGCCCTGTCTACATTTAGTCTTCCTGGCATTAAGTATATTGGGTCGAAGCTGCACTTCAGCTGATTCTGTCAGCAAAATCCTTGATGTTGACCCATTTATGCTAAAAGAGGAGCTTTCCCTGTTTATGGTACATCCTGTCAGGATATGACACATTTATACTGACAGGAGCAGGAGAGGCTGTGCAGTGTTTGCAGTGCCTAGCTGCAATTCTGATGACTTCTTGGATATTAACTGAGGCTTTTAAAGTAACTTTGACTGTGTTTGACTGTGTTTGACAAATCTGGTGCTTTGTTCTGGATTTAGTAGCTTAGAATTTAAAAAAAATACCCACTCAAAAAAGAACATTTGTTGACAAAAGTTAATGTTGAACTGTTGATGTTATTTAGGCTGCATAAACCCTTGGAAATGGCTTGAGATTTTGGATCTTATATTTGGGCCTGGCTGTTTTCCTCCTTTTTTTAGGAAGGTATGGTACGATGTGATACAGCTGTGGGAACACCAGACTATATCTCTCCTGAAGTATTGAAGTCACAGGGTGGTGATGGTTACTATGGGCGAGAATGTGACTGGTGGTCAGTTGGAGTCTTTTTGTATGAGATGCTTGTAGGTGAGTAGTAGGATAATCAGAATTGACTACACTGTATGTTAAAATCACGATTGTTTTTAACTGTTTAATTTATTACTCTTCTGACATAAGCTGTGGTTTACTGATCCTGATATTTACAGAATATGTTTTAGAAATATTCTGGCACAGTTCTTAAACATTTGTCCTTGCCTCTTGTTCACTTAGTTGCTTACATTGTTAATATTTGAATTACATATGCAACAATCAAATCTACAATACTTTTGATCTGTTTTTTAATTTTTGCATTGCTGCTTTTTCAGGTGATACACCGTTTTATGCAGATTCTTTGGTTGGAACATACAGTAAGATTATGAACCATAAGAACTCCCTTACTTTCCCTGATGACAATGAGATTTCTAAAGAGGCAAAAAACCTTATTTGTGCCTTTTTAACTGATAGGTAAGATTTAAACTTTACTCAGAATGAAAGTAAGCCTTCATTAAGAGAATTTCTTCTCATGTTAAAAGAACATATTTGTTTCATGTGGGTTTCTAAACTGCTCAAGAGAAGTAGAACTCTTACTGTCTTGGCATGAATGCAATGTAACTGTGTTCCCGTTTAGATGCTGCCATAGTTAGCTTTTTTCTGATTTATGAATGCATTTCTGTTAGTTGAATGTGGTCCTTCATAGGAGTTGGACTTTATTCTTCTCTGAACTACAGCAATGTAAGAAGCTGTTAGCCTCTTGCTTAAAGTACAGAAAGGCTGTTTTAACTTGTTGGTCAAGAATTTTTTAGGACCTCAGTCTAAGTCTTTACGTTACTTTGTCTGCTCTGAAGTAGCATTTTTGTCTAACCTGAAGCAGTAGTTACTAACTGATGTTACTGTGAGCTAGACAGGCAGTAGCATCAGTTTCATCTTCTCCGGTGCCGATATTTGGGAGAGGAGTCACCAATGCTGCTGCTCTTTGTGGTAGTAGCATGTATACTGGGGGAAGGGAAGTGCTGGTAGTGTGGATATGTTTAACTTAAAAATTTAGTTTGAATATGAAGTGTTACTCCTTAGTAACAGCTACTGTTACATTGGTCTGTGTTGCGCAGTGGTGAGGGGCACGCAAAACGGATTCCTTTTGGGTGAAGCTAAAGCAAAAGATGCATTTCAAGAGTGCCCCTAATGCACTCCCAGCTCTTAGTGGGCATTCAGGATCAGCGTAGAGTCAGCCCACAGGAAGCCTGTCTGAAATGTGGGTGTTAGGTCTCTTTCACTTTTGAGTACATGCCTGTTGTACCCATGCTACTTAATATAAGCATAACGTTTGCTTGAGAACTGGTGCTATGAAGGAGGGGGGCTTTGCATTTGCTGGGCTGCATGCGATTCAAACAACAGCATGAACTCCTAGAGAAAGTGGAACTTAGCTGCTGCTTGGCAGGTGCCTAGTCAGTCTGTGATGGTGAAAACAATAGCAGCAAGGCTTCTTATAGACAAGACTTAAAGCCAGACTGTGTTCTGAACTGTACCTGCTGTGCTCCTGTAGATATCTCTAAGTTTTTATATGAAGATATGTCTACTTCTTACCTTAGTTTGAGAGGTAATTTTTTGTCTTTGTTGTTAGAGTATGCCTTAAAATGAATCTTTCCTTCAGAATAATTTATGTACTCTCCCATGTTTAACCAAAACACTCTTCAACAGGGAAGTGAGGCTAGGACGAAATGGTGTAGAAGAAATTAAACGGCACCTTTTCTTCAAAAATGATCAATGGGCTTGGGAAACTCTCAGAGACAGTAAGTAAATGCTTTTCTCAGAAACAGTGATCTGGCTTACTTATATATCATGTTAGCAAAAGGACTGCCATATTTCTTTAATGGAATTTAAAGTTTTATTTACTCTGTACCAAGGAAAGAGATTTCTTGGTCACTTCAGTAATATAATGATTATTATCATTATATTCTGCTTTTTTCTAGCTGTAGCACCAGTTGTGCCTGACTTAAGTAGTGACATTGACACTAGTAATTTTGATGATCTGGAAGAAGACAAAGGAGAGGAAGAAACATTTCCCATACCAAAAGCATTTGTGGGCAACCAGCTTCCTTTTGTAGGATTTACATACTACAGCAACCGTCGGTATGTATGCAGAAGGCAAGCTAATGGTGTATTCTTTTGTCACCACTGTTTCTGACTCTTACCAACCAGTATTTAGATATAAGCCTATTCAGATTCTTAATAATGATTCAGAATCCTAATAAATTATATTCTTTTGACACTTTTGATAATGATAACCAGTACTGCTATTCATCAGTACCTTAAAATATCACATTCAATTTGTGAATGTCTTATTCTACATTAAGAATATTATATAGTGGTGCAGAAGCTAAGCAAGAAAAATCCACTGTTGCTGCTACTAGGCAGAGCTGCCTGCAGAGCACTGAATTATATATGTAGAGTCATGAATCAGGGATATGAATGTCACTGTTTTACTGTGAATTACTGTTCCGAGCTGTATCTGAAGATTCCATCCTTTACATCAGTGTTTTAGCATGTGATAAATTAAACCTTGGCTTACTAGAAATAAAGTATTTTCTACTTGGCCTGTTACCTGCTTCATAATTTTGCTCTTTTTGTCCAAAGTACTCATCCACTGTAGAATGAGATTGTGATGCTTTACAGTTTTCACTGTTATGTAGAAGACTTTAAAATTACAACAGTTAAAATGATATTAACTCATACTTTCAAAGGTCATTATTATTGTAGGCACTATGGATAGCTGTATCTACATTCAGAAATCTCTAACTTTTTCTTACTTTGAAAGCGGCTTTTAATTTTGGTGGGTGTCAGGCTTAAAATGGGCTAAAACTTCTAGCAGACCATGTCAGATAGAGACTATTAGTTTTAATAGTATTTCTGGATAGGAAAGCCTTAAAAGAAATAAATCTGTTTTTCATCCTTGCATAGAAGAGGAACCACTTTTCCAAGCCTGTGGTGAAATTCTTTCCATCTCTGCAAAGACTTGGATTTGTTGTTGCTTTCTGCATAGTAAGGCGTAGAAGGACTTGCAAGCTTTGCATACAGTTTGTGTAAGTTTAGCAGTTCAGGAATTTCACCTACTGTTCTGATTTTAGTCTATAATTTTAAAAAGTCTTAATTTTTGCCTTGCATGGAGATTTTGGAATATATTATCAAGAAGGTGAAGTACCATACAGAAGCTTGTTAATAACAGAATTTCTTCTCTCCCCCTCTTCCTTCATGGGGGACAGTGTCAGGAATTTAGAGAACTAAGTGGCAGTGTTTTGCTGTCATTGAAGAACTCTGCTACTAAGTATTATCATAACTTTGTAGGCTTACTAGAACTAAAATGCTGTCCTAGAATTGAATTTTGTCCCATAATACTCTGCTGGTGTGACAGTCTTGAAAAGTCTGAAGTGACCATTCATACTTGCTAGACCTGTAATCCTAATTTTTATTCCCTCTTTGCACTGAAAATAGTTCAAACATTAAAAAATTGCGTATTTAGAGAAAAGTTGCACATTTATCTCTCCCTGTCCTTCAGTTTCATCTTATTCATGTATGCTGGAGAGTTTAGAGTTAAAGAAACAGAAATCTAGGAAAATGGTGTGACTTCTGTCCTTGAAGGAAGTAGTACAATCTTTTACTGTGGAATACTTTCTACAGCTGTAATATCATTGATTGTAAACTAGGAAATATGGTTGTTCATTGAACTTCACCTATAACACAGATTTTGGAATACTAGCTGAGAACACTTTGCAGCCCTATCAGGCTTGTGTTCTCTCTTCTGGATTCTGATGGAGCTGGTGCTGTGCCTGTTTAAATATCCCATTCTCACTGCTCAACAGCCCTGGTGTGCAAAATATGGTGACTGCTTTACTCAGGACAGTAAGCCTCTTTCTGTAGGAAACTGTTCCATTTCCTCTCTGTCATCTGATTGTCTGAAAGCAGTATTGGTGTTTAATTTGACCATGGCTTTGGAGATGTCTTTGATTTACCCTCCTTGATCTTTTGGGGAGGTTTTTGTATATGTGAAAATACGCACGTGAAACAGAAAAGAGGATGTGTCCATATTTGTCAGTTCATGTGTTGGAGGGTTTTCCTCATATAATCTGATGCAGTTAGAGACACTTTACATCTCTCTAGATCAGTTATCAGGCCAAGAATATCGCATCAAAGACCAGAGGAATTTGAAGATAGTAATTTGTACTTATTTACCTGACTTTTCGGAATCATGACAAATAGAAGTTTGTGGTATTTTTAGAAAACACTTATGTAAAATAAGAACACTGGCTTCAGGGCAAACCTTTTGTATGTGGAACTCTTAGTAACTTTGGAAGTTACACAATCTCTGCAGAGTTTGCTTCATTGCTGCTACTTGCTGCATAAGTGCCTGAGTAAATATTTATGGGATGGAAGCCAATGAGAGTGTTGTAACTATGGAAAGCAAAGATTTTTTTTTAATGGTTATTAAAAAAAAGTAAAGTGGTTGTATTAGTATTTGTCAGAAATCCTTTTTTCTGGAGGCCTTCTACTGCAGCTTTCTACTTTACCCTTTACAATAAATTATGTGAGTTTTTTCAATTAATGTGCTTATATCTTTATAATACAGAAATGAAAAAAGCTGATTATATTAGTATTTGATTATCCACAGTATGGAGCAGAAATTCTGGGGGTTATGTTTTAGGATGGTTGTTCTGTTTTTTCATAATGCTGCTTTTAACCAACTGTTAAAATAAAACTTTTTAAATATTGTTACAGGTATTTAGCTGTCTCTGCAGAAAATTCCAATGATAACAGAACAGGCTCCAGTGTGGATAAAAGTGTGGTATGTCTCACTGATTTTCAGCTTTGTTGGGTCCTAGTAAAGTATATGGGAATAAACTGAGTTATAAATGTCTCAAGTTACTTTAGTGCCTGGAATATGGGAAATCAATGAATAAATTTTAACTGTTTAGTATGGCATGCCTATTAAAGTTATTGGAAAAGCAGAATTTCAGTTGTTCGTATAATATTGGTTTTCCTGAATTGGGATAAAACAGCTGAAACTGCATACTCTTTTTGTGGAACTGGATTCACAGTTTTTATCTTTAGAAATATGAAAGTGTGCAGTATTTTTAGAGTGCCTTATCAATCCCAGGTGTACGCTGGCTTTGTGGCAATCATGGAGTCTGCACGTGCGTGTGATGGGAAGCTTGGACTTCCCAGCAACTTGCCAGTTTAACACTGGAGCTGGACTTCTGTGAACTAAGTGGGAGGTGACAGATAATGTACCAAGCATGGGTATTCTGTTCCTTCCCAAGAGTGCCCCACAAGCTGTTGGGAATTGGGGCACTGAGGATCCGCATCTATAGAGTGGTTCACCTAGCAAGAAATGTTCAGAAATTCTTTCAGTTACTGCTTCCCAAGCTTCTTGGCAGTCAGGTTTCCAGGAAGGTATGCTGAGGTATTGGAAACAAGGCCTGCTTGGATTCTGTGTAAGTTGTGGTGTAAATCAAGCTATTCCCTTAGAATGGTTTGGTATTTTACAAATTACATTCTTTCCAGAAGAAAACACTGACAAAAAAATCATAATTAACTCTAAAAGTAATCTTGGCTTTGACTATGATTTACTTGTTAGTATTTTGTTCTGTTATGTTTTCCATTTAAAGTAGAAGAGAAGCAGCTATCCATGCATGTTCCCTTTTCTCTAACTTGCAATATAAAGGTTTTAATGATATATGGTATTACCCAGAGAAAATTTGTAAAGGGCAGGGGAACTGATTATGTACTTCATTGGGCTAACTGAATTTATTAAGCATTGAAGTGTCTTGATTTCTTTGTTGATGTGTTCCATGCATTTTGTTTTCCTCATAAGGATTTGGCTGTTGATATGCTAAAATTAAAAACAGAGCCAGACTTTCAAATATTTGCAGATACTTAAAGCTGTTTGCTGGCCTTTGGTTGACTTTGAAGGGAGTTACTGAATTGACTTGGCATAACTAGTGCAATACAGGCACCTGCATGTAGTTAAAGATCCCTCAAGAGTCCTGTCCGTGTTGTCAGGTGTATTTGAATGTCTTGTGATTTTAACAGTTTTGGGAGGTGAAGCTCTATAAGGATATGAGTGATACAGAGAGGTTTAAATAAATGTTAAGTCTTTACTACAAAGTATTTTTATCCTACAGCTTTTTCTCAGCTGTTTTTCTTTCATTACATGCTGCAATGAAAACGGTAATGTTGACACATGGTTAGCAAATTAAGTAGTTCTGGAAATATAACACAAGATGTTACCTGGTCTTATCTGTATTTTGGCATGGTACTGAGTTCTGGGAGGAACCGAGTGCCAGAAATTTCCAAGAAATTAATTGCGTTTTGCAAGTGTGTAAAACTTCACAGAATTAGGCCATGAAGTTGGAGAAAAATGGAATTCAATGTCCTTTAACTGAATTTCAAACCTCTTTGAAGATGTGATTATTTACTTTGGTTTAGTGCTACCATAACCACCTGTAAACAGTTGAGATGTTAAGAAAGAGGAGAGTAACAGATTTTTTTGCACTGGGTCTTTGGTTTTCTTCATTGTTCAGTGTGCAGAACCAGATGCACGATGCTGTGGTGATTAAAAAGAAAAAAAAAGTAGTATGGCAGTTCCAGAGGGATTTTTCTTGTTTTCTCTGCTGTAGGCAGGCTTTGCCATATTCCTTTCTTCCCCACCTCCTACTCAAAATGGAAACTGAGAACAAACTAAACATAAAGGAATGCTTTTAATACTGAGTTAATTGCAACTCAGTATTTTCTTAAGGTATTATTTAGTCTGTTGATATCAGATTGTGCAAATCTTCTCTGTAAGCCAGTTGACTTGTACTAATATAATTAGACTGCTCAGCAAGCTCAGATAGGCCCCTTGGGGTACAGCACTATAAAAGCTTCCAGAGACAGGAAGAAGCAAGAGAAGGCCGTAGAGGTCCAAATTAGTAGGAGTCAGTACAGGAATGCCTCAGTTGCCAGATGTCTTTTTGGACCTGTTCCTCATCTATCCCATTTAGTTGTTCTATGTAGCTTGTCTGGAAGGGCTATAAAATGAGTAACCAAGAAATGGAAGAGCAATTATGTTGACATTTCTTTATCCTTTATTTTTGTGCATTAGCTGTGGTCCTTCTTTACTAAAGTGAGAGCTAGCCTTTAAATAGTCTTGCTTCTTACTTTGTTTCTCAGTGGTTCATACCAAGGAGATAAATGTGTTGTGTACTGGTCCTCCTTCCTTTTTCCTCAAAATTTAGATTTAGAGACCATCTCTGTAGTTTTTGACTGCAACCATTGCCTCATCTACATGGTGTTATGTTGTATGTCATACCAGTAATCGGTTTTCCAGAGCTGTTCTGTAAGTGCTGAAAAGTCTATTTCTTCCAGTATTTCCTTGTTCTCTCAAGGCTTTGTGATATGTAGTGGTAAATATATAAATAGTGGTGAATATATAAAAGATGTAGTTTCTGGTTTGTCCCCAGTCACCATGTCTGTGTTCTTCCTCTGAAAACTTCAGCTTAAGAATGTGGAAGAAAGGTGCTCTCATGAACTGGAGATCCTTTCTCGTCTCCTCCTTTTTCTGAGTGTTCTGTGCTTTATTTCCTACTACAATGGGAGGGAGAACAGATTGAAAGTAGGAAGTAAGAAAAACGCCTGCCTGGAAGTAGGCAAAAATAATCTCACCTATAACTTTCTCATTTAATATGGATAAAGAGTGCTACAATATGTCTCCGGACTGAAATCTTAGTTTAGGACTGTATAGAGGGCAGTCCTTGTTGAGAACACTTACTGTTGCTATCAAGAAAGAATGGAGACGAGTAATTTGCCTCCTCTTCATGATCTTAGTGAGCAGTTCTAGTTTCTCTGAGCATATTTTGTGGGAAAAGGAAAAAAGGAAGAGCAGATGTAGGAGGAACTGCTCTGTTGTTCCTTTTTTTGGGATGATTGTGCAAAAGCAGTCAAGCAGTTCTCAGAGTTTTTGAAGTTAGAACAAGGAACAAAAAGCAAAGGGTCAGAACCACTTGAATATGTTGCTTTGAAGAGAGTCTAGGTTAGGACTGTAATTCTTCTCTATGCAGTTTCAAGAGAGTTGAGGGAAGTTTGGGAAAGCTAAATAAGGCTGAAGTCCTGACAAGATCAACGAAAAGGTTTGAAAGAGTGAATCAGCACAGGGTTGACTTAATGAGCTTCCTCAAAGTTGACACCATCTTGTTCTTAATTGAGGATTTTGCTGATGTTGGATTGGGATTATTGTGCCCGGAGATCCAGTAGAAGGTAGATATTTTGACCCTACATGAAAACAATGAATTTCTGAGTTTATCTTGCTGGCAAACAATACATGCTGTACAGTAATATTCTATATTAACATCTGAAGCTTGTTACTATTTTCAAACCTTAGTACAGTGCTAGCTGTAAAAATCTCTGACTAAATAGATGTTAGAAGCATTTTCCCCCGATTGCTAATGACTGATAGGCCTGGTTCTGCTTCCTGAACTCCTTGAGAGCTTGAAGATGCGTTGCAAAATACATGTGGTGCTTCATGCTAGAAAAAGAAATATTGAATCTAATTAAAATGCTTTCTTATATCTTCGCAGTAATATCTTTAGTCTGATTCAGAAGATAGTTAAAACAAGGAGAATTTTATTTAGCTTGGCCCTGTGAATTTTGATGGAACTATTCAGAACCCTGAAATTGTATGTGCATTCGAATGATAAAACTGCATAATATTAAAGTTGTAATTAACTTTTTTAGATTTTTTTTTGGGGGGGGATCACATTTTAATAAGGTAAAAATCTAGTGTTTAGATAGAGGTAAGCTATGATACAACATAAGCAGCACTGAATATTCTGAAATACTTTTTTGAATTTTTTAAATTTAATGCATGTTTTTTCATGTACAAATATATATTTAAAGTTGGAAAATATGCAGAAGATGATCTATGAGTTGGAAGAACAACTACATAATGAAATGCAGTTGAAAGATGAAATGGAGCAAAAGTGCAGGTGAGACTTTGAACTTTTATTGTTTATACAATTTAAATACATCTAACACTTCAGTTCTGGTAATCCCTAAAGCAGTGATACAGAGTAACACTAAGAATGGTACTGTAGTTCTCCAAGGGAGTTCCAGGCACAGGTTTAAGTAATTCTAAAACAGTATTTGAATGGTCTTGTTGAATATAGTATGAAGAAAATGTTTTGTTTTCATTGGCACCCATGTAACACAGATTCTTTCTGAACCCTTGAATGTTTGAATTTACCCTATACTCTGAATTCAGATGTTTTATTGGACTGAGGTACACAATGATCATCCTGATTTTTTTAAAAAACATAAAGTACGGTATATAGGGCATATATTGGATTATTAAAATTAACTGTGTGGTTTCTAAATACATGGTACTTGTTTCTACCATGTTGAAGAAGTAGCTACATGAGAATTTGCCTATTTCTTGCAGCCACACTTACGAACAAACAGTTGGGATTCTTCTTTTCTGATAATGAGAAATTTTTACTCAGATTCATGCAAACAAAATTCCCCTTCAGTTGGCTTCTCCTTTTGAAGTCTTTTCCTGAAGGCCTAAGTAAAGCCAGGAGGCAATACTAGCTATAGGATATAGGAAGAATTTAGGCTTGTGAATTAGGACCGTAGCGTGTAGCTGTACAGGCTACTTACATGGGAACTGGAAGCCAAAATGGTCAGGTGGGAATTTAGGCTGTGTGACACTGTTGCTTATGTAAACACAACTTCACTGTTCCCATGTTCTGATTGCTTTCCACAAGCAGGATGGACATTGCTTGAAAGATACTTAGTAACTGTCTTCCTGCAGTACTACTGAAGTTGTCAGAGCACAACAGTGTGTCTTCTGGTATGTCATACTGTTTACTGCAGATTTAGTAGATAGGATATATTGCTGTAACTGCTTATTGTAAGCTGCCAGGCAACATTGTCTGGGTCATTTTCATTATCTCTTTGAGGAGGGATAGCTAGCTGCAAAAATGCAATGGATGTGTCAATGTTATTGCCAGTTAACTGAGGTTTTACTATGCACTTAACCTCAGTCTCTCTATAGGACTATGTTCTAATACATTGCTTCAACAGGGACACTTTTAAATAATATTATTCTAATATCTTTATCCATAGTAGGGAGCTGTCTACTGTTGAATTAATGAACCGTTTTAGATATTTGGAAAGCTCTCAACCAGAGGAAGTTTTAGCAGTTCATCAGGGTATTCTAATTTTAATGATAACCTGTTGTGTACATACACTGTTTTTACATTTGCTGATTAAGGGAGAAAATGTGGCACCTAACATTTTGTGTATATAATCTGCAGCAAAGTTGATAAATACTTAATATATTTTACAAATTATTTCCAGTGATTGATTGTTTTCTTCAATTTCAAATGTTTATTACAAAATACCATTAGCCAAAATAGAAATGTTCACTTCAGTAATGGTCCCAAATTATTTCACTAGAAAAACATTATGTATAATGTGTCCTTTTCAAATATTGCTTAAATGGTTTTGTTTTGTTTTTAGATCTTCAAACATAAAGCTAGACAAGATAATGAAAGAACTGGATGAAGAGGTAATTTTTTTTCCTCACTGAACCCTTCTTAGTTGGGTAAAGAATGTGGATAGCACTTTAATGATTTAAGATATTTCTTCTGTGACTAAAAAAAAAAACTGTTCTGCGTTTAAATTTGAGACCAAACCATCACATTTCAATACGTAGCATTGGGAGATAAATTTTTTCTACACATTTTCAAAAACTTTTTTCTTTCTGCAAGTCATGCAGAATTCTGTTTCCTCTTCTAAATGTTTTGCTTAGTCTTGCTCATAGCAGTTTCTCTGGAGTTTATCAAATTCAGTTACTCTGAAAATTAATGTACAAATTATTTTCTGTTGAGTCCTTATGTTGTCTTTTAATAATAATTTTAATAGTTACTTATACAATCACGTTAACAATAACTTTTCTAATAATTTTATAAATTTGTCATGTAGAAGTTAAAAAAGCCATCTTTTCTGAAAACCTTTTTCAAGGAAGACAAACTAATTCATTGGAAATGATGCATTGATTTCTGTGATGAATTAGTTGCAGAGATACTGGTTTAGGGTTCATTCCTTAAAATGTAGATGGAATTACCAATGCTTTTAATTTTAGGGAAATCAAAGAAAGAACTTGGAATCAACAGTGTCTCAGATTGAGAAGGAAAAGATGGTATTGCAACATAAGATAAATGACTACCAAAGAAAAATTGAACAAGAGAATGAAAAAAGACGGAATGTGGAAAATGAAGGTATGCCATGTTATCCAAACATTGACACCGATGAGGTGTATGATGTGTTTTGGAGAATAATTTACTACCTTAGTATCTTAAGTGCTATGCAACTTCAAAGGGATCTTTTCAAATAATGAACACAAATTTTGAGTTTATTTTTATTGGAGTTTTAATGAGAACACAGTATTTTTGTCTTATTTTCAAATTCTATTCTCTACAGTGTGTGGTGGTGTTCTGCAAGCACAGAATTTGACCTAAAAATGTATGTAAGAATCAAAAAGTCAACAAAAGACCTACTATATGCCAAGAGTTTATTTGAGCGTGTTTGTGTAAAATAAAAAAAAACCTAAGGATTTTTTAATCTGATGTATTAATGGTGTAATTTCTCTTTAGTGTCCACACTAAAAGATCAGATGGAAGACTTGAGAAAAATCAGCCACCATTCACAAATTACAAATGAGAAGATAACACAATTACAAAAACAAGTATGTTGCTTCTGTTTATTGTCTTCATTATTTCTTAGATTTGAGAAGCAGCATTGAGCATTCAGATATAACAAAACCAGTCCCAATAATTTTTATATTAGAAAATCTTGTCTGTTTTATTTTAACAGCTAGAAGAAGCAAACGATTTGCTGAGGACTGAATCGGATACAGCAGCAAGACTGAGAAAGGGTAACACAGAAATGAGCAAGTCATTAAGTCAAGTAGAATCATTGAATAGAGAACTGCAGGAAAGGTGCAGAGTTCTAGAAAGCACAAAACTGCAGGTGGAGAAAGATTATTACCAACTGCAAGCAGCTTTGGAGTCGGAACGAAGGGACAGAAGTCATGGATCTGAAATGATTGGAGAACTACAGGGTAATTCTTCTGTATTTATACTTTAACAAAGAAGTTGTGATAACCCTACTTTATTTAATAAAGTACAGTTACATAAAGGGAGGAAAGCCAACCTGCAAACCAAGTGTGACTTAATAGAACAATTTTTGAAGATTGAATCTTGCTTCCTGATCATGTCTGAGCGGCTCTTGGGAGGGAGACTATAAAAATCAGAGTGGGAAACCACTGATTGTAAGTCTACGGAGCTGCCCTGACTAAAAGTCTGAGTCCAGTGGTACAAAAATATGAAAAGCTGATACAGTGCTAGAGAAGACACAACACTCTGTCTTACTGCCTTGGTGCAGTAGCCAAGTTGACATATCCTGCACTTTCTCTTTTCATTTATGGAGAAAGCTATTTTGTTGTTAAATTGTATTTGGTTTTTTATGATGCTTCTACATTACTTCATAAGCAAGATGAAAAGCATAGGAAGGGATGCTGATGTGGAATCCCTTTTTTCAGGATGCTTGGAACTTTTTACCATTTGTACTTCTGATTCCTCATACTAGAAACTATTCAGATACATTAGTTCATGACTGTGCCTATGCTAATAAATCCTGCCTCTTAATTTGTCATTTTAAACCATCTGTCTGCAGTAATGAAAATTATTTTCCATGAGGCACTATCTTTTGTTGAGGACTTTTGGGTGGTTTTGGGATTGTTTTATTAAGGTAAATGTAAACTTAGCACAAAAAAGGACTATCAAGAATCAAGTTGCCTGTTTACTGTGTTTCAAATGGAGTAAATCAATTTCAGCTGAATGATTTTAAAGTTCCTCTGAAATGACTGAGTGTAGTTTGATCCAGTCTGTTGTTAATTGCAAGCAGGAGGTACAAATGGCATGAGAAGACTATTCTGTGCGCTTCAAAATGTGGTTTTGACCACATCAACTCAGCAGCCTGCAGAAAAAGGATCTCTTTCTGAAGGGTGTAGGGTTAAGGTGCTTTGCTGGTATATACCCAAATAGCTTTATATAATTCAAAAACTCATACAACTGGTTTTAAAAGCACATTTAAAATGAATGAGAAAAGCCTAAGATTTAAGAAGCCTTTCTCCTCTTCCATCTCAGTTTCTTGCTTAAGCAGACTACTGTAGACAGATGTATTTGAATCGACAGGTGTATTTTTGTATACTGTATTTAAGGTATTAAGTGTAATATAGAGTAATCAAAAATATTTCTCTATTTATTTTAAAGGAGTTAATGCAAATTCTTCAGTTTAGAAATGTATACTACTACTTTAGCTTATATATATGTATACACACTCACACTATTACTTTGGCATACGCATATATATACACACACTACTACTACTAAGGCTTTGGGGGAGACCTTATTGTGGCTTTTTGATACTTAATGGGGGCTTATAAGAAAGATGGAGAGAGACTTCTTGCCAGGGCCTGTAGTGACAGGACAAGGGGCAACAGTTTGAAACTGAAAGAAGGTGGATTTACATTAGATATAGGGAAGAAATTTCTTATAGTGAGGGTGTGGTGAGACACTGGAACAGGTTGCCCAGAGAAGTTTTGGTTGCCCCATCCCTGGAAGTGTTCAAAGTCAGGTTGGATGGGGCTTTGAGCAACCTGATCTTAGTGGAAGATGTCCCTGCCCATGGCAGAGGGGTTGGACTAGATGGTCTTTAAAGGTCCTTTCCAACCCAACCCATTCTGTGATTCTACGTCGTATTTAGTATAAACTTCTGATGCCACACTGGGTCTTGTGGTATATGCTGTGGGGGACGGAGAATAGTTCCTCTATCCATGGCAGAGCACTTGAGTCACAGTTCGGTGAATATATATTGTATTAGTACCTGTAGATCCATTTGAGACTGACTTCCTGCATAATGTGCCTTATCACAGAATCACTATGGTTGGAAAAGACCTGTAAGATCATAAAGTCCAACCATCAACCAACACCACCATGCCCACTAAACCATGTCCCACAATGCCTTGTCCACATGTTCCTTGAACACCTCCAGTGATGGTGATTCCACCACTTCCCTGGGCAGCTTATTCCAGTGTCTTACCACTCTCTCAGTAAAGAAATTTTTTCCTAACATCCAACCTGAACCTCCCCTGGTGCAACTTGAGGCCTTTTCCTCTTGTCCTGTTGCTAGTCACTTGGGAGAAGAGACCAACACCCACCTCTCTGCAACCCCCTTTCAGGTAATTGTAGAGAGCGATGAGGTCTCCCCTGAGCCTCCTCTTCTGCAGACTGAACAACCCCAGTTCCCTCAGCTGCTCCTCATCAGACTTGTGCTCCAGACCCCTCACCAGCTTCATCGCCCTTCTCTGGACACGCTCCAGCACCTCAATGTCCTTCTTGTAGTGAGGGGCCCAAACCTGAACACAGTATTCAAGGTGTGGCCTCACCAGTGCCGAGTAGAGGGGCATGATCACCTCCCTACTCCTGCTGGCCACACTATTTCTGATACAGGCCAGGATGCCGTTGGCCTTCTTGGCCACCTGGGCACACTGCTGGCTCATATTCAGCTGGCTGTCAACCAGCACCCCCAGGTCCTTTTCTGCCGGGCAGCTTTCCAGCCACTCTTCCCCAAGCCTGTAGCGTTTTATGAGGTTGTTGTGTCCCAAGTGCAGGACTTGGCACTTGGCCTTGTTGAACCTCATACAATTGGCCTGGGCCCATCGATCCAGCCTGTCCAAACATCAATGTATTAGTGGAGTTAACATCAGAAAAGGTGCTTGTTGCATAGCACAGCAGAACTTGGATTAATAGAAGAAATTTTGCATATGAGATGTTGGGAGTGATAGAAGGCAGGTACCAAGTTTTGCATGTGATTGGTTTTTGTGAATTGTTACTAATGGCATGCATAAAGAGTGGCTGAACAGATCAGTTTCCTTCACAATGTATGGCCTTTGCATATCTGAAAAATTTGAAGGTGTAAATATTTTAGGGGCCCAGAAATCAATAAAGATTGAAAAGCCTGTTGATCTAAGTCAAGTAACTAATATTGAATGACATTTCATTTCTTATGGCAGTTCGGATTACAACTTTACAAGAAGAAATGAAAAACGTTAAAAACAATCTTGAAAGAGTGGAAGCGGAAAGAAAACAAGCACAAGATATGCTTAATCATTCAGAAAAGGTATGGTAAAATGATGTTGAGGCTAATGTTCTTCGTCAGCTTTTGGCTGTATTTTCAAATAGTATTTATTGATGTTACTAAGTCCTGTGTTCTTGATATAAATCAGTCTTGTCTTAAAATGATTAACTAAATAGTGCTGATTTACAAACTCATCAGGATAGTCTCACAAGTCCTCGGGTTGTTCTTGTAGCTTTGGGCATAAAATTCATGTTTGTTATTCACTGTCACTGATTCAAGGATCCAACCCTTCTGCCAGTAGCAAGTAATTTGTTCTGCCTGCCTAACTATCACTGCAGAGACTTGCCTCCTGAAAATCTGTGAACTGAACTTCTTAAAACCTGAAATTTAAATTTCTGCTTTTACTGGATTTTAATTTGGCTGGATCAGTGCCAGACTTCTAAAACAGTTCAGCTCCGAAGTTGATCAAAATTTTTTCCTTCCTTCCTAAAGAATGGTAGCAGCCTGTTGCCCTAACATCTCTGATCCCCACCCCAAGACAGAGAAACAAGTAAAGAAGAGTAAAAGGAAATCTTGCACCCTTCTTCCAGATAGGCTACCTAGTTAGCTCTATGTTTTGAGGTCAGGTAAAGACTTGCTGTGATGTGTGGTCTATCCAAATAAACCAGAGAGATATGACTGCCTGTGAAGGAAGGTGTAAGCAGTTACTGTTCTCATTTGGTGTTATGTGAAGCAGCGATCCAAAGGTCCTGTCTCTCAAAGGTCTTCTCCAGTGCTTGTTTCATGAATTACTGTTAATGGCTGGCAATCCCAACAATGAAATAACAGAATTCCCTGCAGGTAACAACAATTCACATTGCTCTGTGCTCTAGTGTTCTCGGTGGATTAGTTGTATGTTACCAGTTTAGGTGATTAGTAATTATTCAAACTGAGAAGTTTCCATTATCTTTTGAATTTATAGACTACTGAAAAAAGTTAATGAAGTTTTCTCCAGAGCACCGAGTACAGTTTTTGTCTGTTACCATTCTTGATTTAGCATGGAAAATAACATTGATAATTTCTTCATAACAAAAAGTTAACACTAAAAAAGGGAGGAAAGGAAATGTGATTCCCTCCGATGTTACAGAAATATTATAGAAATTTGGTAACTTTTTTCTTATCTTTAGGAAAAGAATAATTTAGAGATAGATTTGAACTACAAACTGAAATCATTACAAGACCGATTAGAACAGGAAGTAAATGAACACAAAGTGACTAAAGCTCGGTTAACTGACAAACATCAGTCAATAGAGGAGGCAAGATCAGTTGCAATGTGTGGTAAGTGTTTCTTGCAAGTTTCAGGTAAATACATAGTAACAGGTATTTTGATTATGATATCTTAAAACACATTCTCTTATAATGTAGTACTCTTCTACAAGTGTTTAATCCCAGTATAAAGAAAATGCATATCAAAATTTTAAAACATGCATAATGAAAAATACATTTTCAAAATTGTTTTCTCTAACATGGTACTTGTACCATAAAAATTGTATTGTTTCTTAATGTTTTGAATGTCTTATTGTGTTTGCAATTCAAAGCTTTCTTTGGCTTATAAAATGCTATTGAATCTTGAAATTCTGGCTAATGCTAAATGGAATTGAAACAATGCATTATCAAGACATGTCTTGGAGCATTCATTCCTGTGTAACTGCATTTAAAATATTGGTGTTGTATTAGGCTTGTCTGAAGTGTTGAAGTTTCTTTTGTAGGTACATATCCATGAATCAGAGATGTGTCTTGATATCTTAATTGAATACATCAGGTTTTCTTTGTGAAGGTCATTGGTACCTGCATGTGTAGTTTGTAACTTTTCAGAAAACTAACATGAATGGTAGCATTTCTTTTCTTTCCCTCTGCTATCCATTCATGGAAATGAAACTTCGCCTTTTATTTCATAACGATTACTTCAAGAATCTGTATTTTTTTATTTCTTTCACTATTTAGCTTTCAGTTGTCATGATAATATTCCAATGCTTTAATGCAAATTGGAATTATATTTCTTTTTTGGTGTTTGGTGTAATAATGCTAGGAAGTTTTTACTCAGTAATCAGTCCATCTAACAGCAGAAGAGCTTAAATAGCTGAACAAAAGGGTCTGAAAAATACTAGGATACTTAAGACTGTGTTTACAAAAGCATTCTTGCAGATGCTACATATTCATTTTTGTTGGTTTTCTTTCCTTAATCTTGTTTAGAAATGGAAAAAAAAGTAAAGGAAGAAAGGGCAGCAAGAGAAAAGGCAGAAAATCGAATAGTTCAAGCTGAAAAACAGTGTTCCATGCTGGACTTTGACCTGAAGCAATCTCAGCAGAAACTGGAACACCTTCTTGAGCAAAAGGAAAGACTGGAAGATGAAGTAAGGAAAATGTTCTTCACTAAAAATTTTCTATGTAAATAAGAAATTATAATTACATTGAGAAACAGAAAATTACATTCACTTACACTGAGCTCTTTGTATAATACACCTCTCAGAACTGAAGACAGTTGCTGGCCTAAATGGTGTTTCCACTTGTTTCTTAGCTCTTGGATGCCTTACGTATTTGAGCCCTTAATTTAATATAATGCAATTTTTTCTGTTTCCTTTTCTTTTTTTAAAGGAAAAACTTGCTTGTGAATTTGACTGTGTAGTCTGATTGGTTTGCAGTTCTGAGTTTATGTTCTCCAGAAAAGCATTTGTTCGAGGAAATGCAATTAGAATATTGAGCGTGAAAACTAGGTACTAAGAATTATAGTTTCATCATTACTTTTTCTTTACAGGACACTGGGAATGAAGGTTATAACACCTTTCTTAGGGTTCATGACTTCTGTAAATTAGTTTTTATATAGCTGGTAAGCTGCAGTTTTTTCTAGGGTGAGAAGTTAAGATCTGAAATCCACAGAGAGATTTGCAGGACCTTTCAGAAGACAATTTAGGTTTCTTCCAATGTTGCCTTTAAGATAAGGTAAAACACATCTGGGACTTTGGAATAAGCTAAGTATGGGGAAGTTTTATCATCATGCAGTGTCATATCAGTACGTTCTGTAAGGGCAGCAGCTTTCTATAAGATTGTTGCAGTGAGGTGTTGGGAGATTTAGGAATATTTTTACACATTGTACAATGTGTAGCATCTAGGCAATGCTGCTTGACATAAAATAATCCTTTCAACCACATGCAATTCGTTGTTCAGCAAATGCTCCTAAATTGAAATATTTCTCATCCAGGTAAAGAATCTAACACTTCAGCTAGAACAAGAGACGAATAAGCGAATAATGGCACAGAATGAATTAAAGGTGCAAGCTTTTGAAGCAGATAACTTGAAGGGTTCTGAGAAGCAGCTGAAACAGGAAATCAATACATTATTGGAAGCAAAGAGATTACTGGAATTTGAGTTGGCTCAACTTGCGAAGTAAGGAAAAACCTGAAGTAAAATGGAAAAAGTTCCTTAATTATACATGCACTGCTTTGCCTGTTCCTATTAGTGAAAAAAGTTCTCTGGTGCATAGGCATTTTTTCCTAAACTAAAAGAATATTATTAGCTGCATGTTATGATTTCTGTATGTAGCATTCAGTGTTGGAATATTTTTGTTATGAGCTATGATGCAGAACAATTCTTGGCTCATCGTTCTATGTCAAGGCATATATGCCACTTTTATTTGAGAGACTTCATTGTGGATTGACTGTGATACTACTTATTAAATTATATGGCACTTCTAGTTTTACTACATGGGAGTCAATAGCTTTTTTCCCTTTAACTACCTGATTCTTTTTCTTAACGTTTCTTAAGCTGACTGAAGACATTTTTTTCATTAATTAGGCTTCTATCATATCTTCCTTCAGATGACTTAACATTTCTCCATTTAGAGTACTACTTCTAAATTACATACTGAAACGATCATCAGGGTAGAATAAAGAATGTAATTAAATCAGAATTTTAGGATACAGCAAACTATTGGTCTTTGTGAAATAATATGTGTGCAACTGTAAGATCTTTGTAGGATGCTGTTCTGGTTAGAAATAGTCTGTCGTCGTCATTTGTTAGTAGCTGAGTTTTTACATGATTTCTTTTTTATTCCTTCAAAGACAGTACAGAGGAAATGAAGGTCAAATGCGTGAGCTTCAGGATCAGCTTGAAGCTGAGCAGTATTTTTCGGTAAGACTTGCAAAGAATTTTGAGTGCTACATTTTGACATTAAATCATTGAACAGTGACTAGTTTGACATATTAAAATTTTTTAAATGTAAATAACAACCTGGCATAAATCAGCAATTCACAAAATCCTGCTTGAAATACAACCAATGAACAAAAATTAGAGAACATTAGATAGTCTATCTAATATGTTGCTTTGTAGTTGTTTGTCAAATCTTATATATTACATTGAGTAACTCTATCTGAATTATTCATCACAGTAGTTCCTATCTTGAGGTTGGAAAAGAGATATTTTTCTGACATAATTGCAAACATTGTAGAGAGTTCAAAATCTCCATACTTACTGGAATATATTCCATGGTAGTGATCTACCGTAAGTATATTTAAGAACCATAGGTCCAATAGCATTCTGCATGTATTCCTCATCCTTCTAAAAAGATACTTTCTCTGCACCTGAGTCCCTGAAGAGCTTTATTTAGTACTCCAGGTAGCCAAAATGTGTATTTCATAGATTTAGGTTGATCTGTTTCATTTCTGTGAAAAGAAACAATAACATGGGATGCTTTATATAATGCCTGAACTTCAAATACATTTGTGAATATGAACAGTTGCATTTCACTTTGGGAAGTACTTCTTAAATGTGGTTCTTCCTTGGAGGGGCAATAAAAATTTTTGTGTATATTAAACTACATATGATTGTAATTTCATTATGTGTTACAGATTTTTGTGCACTTCTCCATAACACACTGCTAGTAAGACGATCCGGAGTATTGTGTTTCATTCTCAGTTTTCTCTTTTTTCACTAGAATGTAACTTAAATGAGACATTTGTAATTCAGTCTGAATATTTAGCAAAATACTTTACTGTGGAAGATAAAATTTTAACTTTCAGAATTACTGGTGCTGTTAATAACAATGTAGTAATTAAGAACAGAAGTCATTTGTGTAAACCAGACCTCTGTTGAATCAGTTATTAAAGAAAAAGTCAGTCTGTACACCAAAAAACTTACAGTCTAAGAGAAAATATACATGGATACAAACAGAATATAACAGGTGGAAGCATAGGATGGTGTTAGGCTTGTTTGACTAACATTGAGACAGTGATGGTACACTTCTCCTGTTGTCTCCAAGAGACCTGCTCAGCTGTGTTCTAGTGCCTTCCTTCCCTTTTGTCAGCAGATGTGTTTGTACAACTATGTAGGAAACCAGACTAGAAAATTGAAAACTAACCTGGTCACATCAGTTCCCTACATAAGGGAAACTGGAAAGGAGCGTCTTGGACAGGGAGGAAGGAGGAAATTACATTCAAGGCAGTACTGGCATGTGTTGAGGTTTGACAGATTCAAACCAACCACTACCAAAACAATGAAGAATTTCACTGTGGAATTTGAATAATGATTCTTTTTTTATGCTTTCTTTTACAGACACTTTACAAAACTCAGGTTAAGGAACTGAAAGAGGAAATTGATGACAAGAATAAAGAAACTCAAAGAAAAATGCAGGAATTGCAAAATGAAAAGTATGCCCATTGTGTTTCTCAGACATGTTTTTCCATATAGTATGGTCGCACTCATGAAGATTTTGAATCACATTTAAAATGTTTAATTCCTTCAGAAAAAGACAGGTCTCAAATGTTCCATAACACCTTGTAAGATGGCAAATACACAGGATGTTGTTATTGCTGACTCACAAAGCCAAATATGGTTATTCATATTTGCTTTGGACTTGAAATGTCTGGAAGAATGATGACTTCTGAGAATTTAGGAAGATGCAAAATTTTGAAAAAAAACATTACAATAGGTGGTAATCATCTTGCTTGTGTTAAAACTTTTTATTTGATTATATTATCCTGATAATTACTTGGTATATTTCTATAGCCAATAAAATAATTTGAGAAAAAAATAATGAAAATACTTCAGTTCTAAGTTTAGTATACTTCTGATTACAGCAAAACCAGTTAATCCAGCAATGATCAATTGTGACGTACTAAGTTAGCAAATAAGGAAAGAAGTTTAAGCTTGTTTTTCCAATTTATCAATTTATTTAATATATATTTATTCTGAAGGAGGCTGTAGCCTTATGTATGAAGCAGAGTTCCTTCTAAAGTCTGGGTCTCTTGTTCTACTTGAGCATCAGCATTGCAAAACAATCTAAAGGGAGGAGGTTATGTACAGTGTTCATGATGCATTTCGGTGGGCTAAGAAAGGGAGAAAGAAAAGATACTGGGCTAATAAATACGACGTAGGAGGAAAAAACTTGTCTATGCAAACTTGTTCAGGAGTAGTCTCCAACTTGAAAAAAGGAGGGAGGGGAAGGAAGGAAGGAGAGACTTCCTTTAGTCATCTTGTGGCTTTTTCTTTTTCTCTTTTCTTATTTTTATAGATTCCTTTTGTTCTGTTCCCTCACTGTTCTCCACAATCTTCTGTTCATCCTAAACATTTTTCACCTGTATACAACTATGAGAATTGTGACAAACTGAGTGTACTTCAACAGTTACCTTTTTACAGTAGAGGCCCATATCTACTGCAGATGTATCAAAGCAGTGGACTCCATAGCAATATGTATTTCATTGAATAAATCTCTTTATTTTGAAGTGCAGGAAGGGCATCTGTCATGAGCTCGTACTGTAGTAATGTATTGTCACTTCTAACTCAGCATGCTGTGGACTGTGTCACATGTTGCTCGGTACATCTGACTCGTGAGTGCTAGACTGGCCACTGTGCTTTATGTGGGTTTCTTTGCAGGCAAATGTATAGGAGCTCTGCTTGTAGTCCAAGCCAGAGCAACAAAGTTTGGCTTGTATGCTGAATACATTAGAAGCTGTGTATGTATTAATGAGATACTGCACCTAAGTTACTGCCCCCTGAGTCTCAAGCTGTAGATAGAATTTGCAAGCTTTTCTGCAAAAGCTTGCATAGGCAGAGAATTACTGTATGTTTTCAGACACTTTATGAAATTTTCCTTATTGTTTGAACAGTCTGGAGCACACATCTTCATGAGCAGTAATCTTGTGTGAAAAAGTGGTTAATACTGATAGGGCTAAGTACCTTTTGATGGACCACACTGTACCTGCAATTTTGTTTTCTTTTTTATTCCTCAAGGGCAGGAGAATTTGACAGCTGGTTTCCTAAGGGTTGGTGTTTCATGGATGATTGAAATTTTAATTGAATTATAGTGAGCTTGCTGCGGTAGCTTGTGTGGACCATCAAAAGATGCAAGTGCACAGAGTGTGGTTTTGTAAATCTTGTTTTTAAGAAACTAAGATAATGACAGCTGAATAGTATAATTCGGGTTTGCCAGTCTTCCTGAAAATTCGGAATGTTTTGCATAGGAGAACAAAATCTTCATGTCCTTTTTACAGAGAAACGCTCACTACCCAGTTGGATTTAGCTGAAACCAAAGCTGAGTCAGAACGATTGGCACGAGCACTCCTTGAAGAACAGTATTTTGAACTGAGTCAGGAAAGCAAAAAAGCAGCATCAAGACACAGGCAAGAAATGACTGATAAAGACAGCATCATAAGAAGGGTAAGTTATATAAGAATATATACATTCTCCAGTTGAAACAGAAATTTATCTTTTTATTTTAATTTATAAAGTCTTGTTGTGGTCATAAGTGATAACTATTTAAGTATCTGAGTTTTGAACTCAGTTGGAACCTTAAATATTTAAACCTCTCTTATTGCAAAATTAATCTTTTAAAAAAAAAAAACAACCTCGAAGTCTTGAGTTTCTTCCCACTGGTAATCTGTTGGGGGGGGGGGGGGGGGGGACCCAAAAAACAAACAAACCCCAAACTGCTACTTTTTACTGTAGCTCTTGAGTATCAGGTTGATAAATGTCTTAACTGAGGAGTTTGCTATATATATGGCTTGCTACTTGATAGTTTTTTAATTATTTTTTCCCATTTAGCATCAGATTTTCTTAAGAATCCTGGGGGTGTAAAACTTCGGTAAAACTCTAGGCCGAGCTGAACTTGGATCAATTGCTCAAAGCTTTCTGTTAGTGCTACCATGGATATTACATCTCTGTGTAAAGATAGCGCAAATAGTGTTTGTTACATGTGTTTTCTTTTATAAGCTTGAAATCTCCAGAATGCTACCATTTCTTAAGAAGTATTTAGAAGACTGTCTCTCTGTGGCATTGAAGGAATACCTTCTTGCCAATATGTTTGCTGGTTTCAAATATTCTGATAATTTTGTCAGACAGCTCAATGCACAATGATATATGTAGGCTTCAAACAAAACCTTTTTTCAGGAATGCAGTTATGTCTGGTTTTTAATATGTATTTGCTAAGTGGTTAGCAAAGTGATCCTGACTGTGTCTTCTGGCAGCTAACATATTCAAAGTTTAATGGTTTTCCTTTCCTTTTTTTTTGCAAACCTATGTACATATTTACCTATGTATACTTTGACTTAGACCAAATTTACTTTTATTTTTGTGATGATTTATACCTGGTTTTCATGATATATGACAATTATTTAGCAGCAGATTCCATGAATCTACTCTAGCCTTGAATGCTAGCGTTTTATCATCTATCAGCTGCTTTTTCTCTGGATTCAGGGGATCAGGCCTCTAGGTACTGCTTCTGCCAAAGTACCACAAATTAATTGAAAATTGCCACATTCAATAACTGACAATCTAATTTTGCTTAAGTTGAGTTTGCAGTCTTGTCAGATCTGCAAAGATCATTAAAAAAAAAAAATCATTTAAAAAAAAAGAATTCTTTCTGGGACCGGTGTATTTTGAGCCTTCTGGTAAATCAAGGCAGCTTAAAAGAAAATTACCATTTCTTAAAAATTCAGGTTTGAAAAGTAAGTGGATTTTTTTATATATATAATCTGAGGAAGGCATTCCAAGTAAATGGCTGTTACACATTTAAGCATATTTAAAATAATAGTATATTAGATATTTTTAGAATTTATGACAAGTTCTTTATTTTAAAATGTGTTTGCTTTCATTTAGCTGGAAGAAACTAATAACACGTTAACCAAAGATGTTGATTTAATAACAAAGGAAAATTCAGAAATCAGTGAAAAAATTAAGAAACAGGAGGAAGGTATGTCATGTTTGAAGTTTTAATTCAGCTGTTATGAAGCACAATTGAATTTGAAGCATATGTGGCAAAATGGAAATGCTCTTTGTCTTCCCTATTATTTTGGGCTTGATGAAAAATAAAATAAGTCATTGTTTTCACGTTGAAAATATATCTTCCATGTAAATTGCCCCTCTTTCTACTGTATTGCTTCCATTTCCATGCACTGCCTTTTATTGTTGAAAATGATTAAAACCTCAGCTGTAGCAGGTAGGAAAAAGTGAGTTTCTGCTCACAGTCCCTCCTCACTTTTTAAAACAAGTTAGCACTAAGTTCCTTCAGGCATAGTCAGGAATGCCTGTCCAGTACAGCTCATCCAAATACTGTCTGTCTAACTGCCTTCTGCCAGCTATGCCCTTGTGTGCATGAAAGTTATTAAGGAAAAGTATTTTACTCGTTTCATATTGCATACAATGTATTTATTAGTTTTTGTTTCTATCTCCAGTATTTACAGTAAAGCAGTATCAGTATTTCAACTTCTTTAAGATCTCACTTAGATTCAGAATCTAAGTTGTGATCTCGTGCATGTCAGTGGATTGGCGTTTTATTTACATACATTCTGATTATATGGGGAGTTACCTTATTATTCAGTTTACTCCCATGGTTTTGCATTTGAGCAAGCTTTATAAAATTGAATGCATGCTTTAATATCTGTTGACTATGAGACTAAAGGCCTTATCAGTTGTGTTGCTAGTGTTGTTGCAAACACTACGTAGGCATACAAAAATATTTTCCCTTAGTTCTGCATTTCTATAATAGCAGGGATTGGGTGAGCAAGCAGTTTGCATTATTTTTTAGTTTATGGAGTTTGTTACTTTTAAGTACTTGAAAATTATTCTTTAACTGTTTTTAGTTTTGGTGAAGAAATCCTTATCAGTGAAATGCATACTTCTAGAAACCTTGGGAACAAATCAGCAGACTGGAGGTGTGATAGAAAGATTGGTAGAATTGAGTAACTGGTGTGTGAGAGGGGTGGTGGGAATGTAATGGAGTCATTCCTTGTTTAATGAAAGCCTTTTTCCCCATGTTCTCTTTATAGCTGATTTGAGAATTTGTACTGAATGTGAGTCAGTCATATCAGTCTTATTCTGTGTGGATACTGACTTAATTTTTGGTACTGCAGGCTACTTTTGGTAGCGCAAACATGAAGGAAGCGAGGCAACAAACTAGTCATCACCAGGAAACAAAAATACATATGTTGGCTTTAGTACTTAATTTGGTGCCTTTCTGATATATCCTTCTGGTAATTTTTTGTCATTACAGTAGCATTAAAATGGTAACCTTTATTATTGCAGACTGTGTTTTGCACATTAAATGACACAACAGGAAAATGGGGGGGGGGAATTATGCAATTGTAGAAGTGATTAAGCTTAGAAATATTTACCTTGTCCTAAAATATCTCAAAGTTGAATATTATTTTAACAGAAAACAAAATGAAAAAAGAGGAAGAAATCAATAATATTAGAATGCATTATGAGAAGAGCATTAACACTGAAAGAACTCTGAAGACACAGGTATGACTTCTTATGCAATTTAATAACAATAATTACTTTGCATATCAGATATTTTCAGTTTGCTTTTTGTGCAGCTAACTCTTAGTTACTTTGAGATTAAGTTTATATTAACCATGATGTATAATATGCATTATTGATATTTACAGTCGAAAGAATAAGTTTTGATATTGTGTACTTTTCAGTATTACCTCTGTCATGAGTAAGGGCCATTTATGTTGGTGAAGATTTTTTTTTTGATCGAATCCTGTAACTAGAGGAACTTTGAAGTTTTGTATGAAACATACTTGCATATATAATTTTTCTTACTGGTTTTCCTTTTTCTCTTAACAGGCTGTCAACAAACTGGCTGAGATAATGAATCGGAAAGATTTTAAAATAGACAGAAAGAAAGCTAACATGCAAGATTTGAGGAAGAAAGAGAAGGAAAACCGAAAGCTCCAATTAGAGCTTAATCAAGAAAAAGAGAAATTCAATCAGATGGTAGTGAAATACCAAAAGGAGCTCAATGAAATGCAAGCGGTAAAATAATCTTCATTTTTTTTGTCACATCGTGGAATTCTCTCCACAGGAAAAACGTGTAGCTCCTAGTCTACTTGAAAAAACAAGCTCTGTTTCAGACGTTCTAGGCTACAGAATTTAGTGAGACAGAGAACAGTGTGCAGCTGTGCTTGTTCTCATTCATTTCCCCTTTCTAAATTCTTAACTGTGGAAGTTACTGATACATTATGAAGACCAAAAAACAGAATACTATGTAGCATACTGTTTACGCAGCTTATTTCACTGGTAGTTGGTCTCCTTTTCACAACAAATTGTAATCTAATAGATTAATCTCTGTTTTGTACTTGAATGCATTGCTGGATCTTTGATATTTAACTTTTTTCCAAGGCTGGACAAACACTTCTATAATAACTTATGCTAATGCTATCGAAAGTACCTAGAGATACTAAAAAAAGTAATAAGTTTTGTTTTGAGAATAGTTTGCTGCCATATTTTTGGTATGACAGTAACTATGCATGTGTATATAAATACAGCAACTGGCAGAAGAATCTACATACAGGAATGAGCTCCAGATGCAGCTGGATAGTAAAGAGAGTGACATAGAACAACTACGAAGGAAGATTTTGGACCTGCAGCAAGGAATGGATTCTACCAGTGTTGCTAGTCTCCAGCCAGATGAAACAGATGGAAATCTTGCAGGTAAGAGAAAAGCATATTTGAATTACTTGATTTCGTGCATACACGTAATTTTGGAATGTATTGTTTCAAACAAGTTACTACCTTTTAAAATCTTCCGGCTGTCTCTTTCTATATCACATCTCCACTTTTTTTTGGTTTTTATTTCATAGCTTAGCTGCTTATATTCAAGTCTTGATTTCTTCTCATCACTCCTCCCACTGTATGGCTTGGCATTAGCATAATTTTTATCCACTTCCATGAAAAGAGTATCTTTACATCTGTTGCTGTTTGAATATGGTGAATACAACAGGCAGTGTCCAGTGAATAGAATACAGGGCCAGCACTTCTACAACATCATGACTGTATTTTATATCTTGAATGCAAAATTGCCTTGATCTTGTCTGTTCTTACAGTCACGTAGCACCTTTGTGACAAGTGGCAATTATTGCCACTTGAAAAAATAATTACAGGAATTTCCATAATGCATTTATGGTTGTATGGCACTCCGATTTAGCAGATTAAAATAAAAACAAACAATACAGTGTAGTTAGCCATTTCCATGTAGTGTCAGTTCCAGGCACTATATTTGGAGACCCATTGTTACAATGGTTAGTGATTCCCCCCTCCCCAATATTTGAAAACTGTAATCAGTTAGTACTTTCACGTGAACCACTTCTGTATCTCTAGATACAGGAAAGAACATTTAGTGGTAGTAAGTTGTGCTTAACAATTTTCATATGTTGGAGCTAGGTTTATTTTTTGTACAGTTAAGCAATTTTTATAATTTATCATGAAATTCTTAAATGCTTGTCTTACATACTTGTCTTACAGCTTTACAGTCCGATTTTTATTGCAGAAAAATATATTCAAACATACAAAAATAGAACACTATTTTGGGTATTTTAAGACCTCAGTGGATGAGTAATCAGATAAAAGTAAATAGAATTATTTTAGGTGTCTCTCTTCCTGTTAATGCACTTCATGCTGCTCACATTGCCGCATTCTAGAGTTTTTCCAGGGGTCTTAGAGTGATTGAGATTTCGGGTAGGTTACGAGGCTTAGTATATGTCTTTATATAGTTATTCCTTTCTGTATCTATTTTTGTGTCCTGTCTTCCCCTAGTATATTTTTAGATATTTGTTTTTAATGAATATTTAAATGAGTTCTCTTCTACAATAGATTTTTATTCAGATAATGGTATAGTCTTTTCTTCACAACTTCCATTCTGTCCAAGAAGCCTTTTGCATTCTGAAGTTTGTGTAAAACTCTCAGGCAATTGCCATCTTGTAAAGTAAATACCTATTTTACTTCTTTCAAAAACATCATCTGGGCCAAACGTCCATCAAAACTCGGTATTGGGAATTCTTCGAGCTATTAGATTGGTGAAGGAACATTTTTTTCTTATCTGTCACCTGCTAGGAACTCCCTCTGGTATTTCTGAACTGTCTGTACTTCTCAGGAGTTTTTCTTTTAGATATTAATTCCCAGTGTATTCCATTTAACTGGGGTAAAAAAGAAATCAGAGGGGTTTTACTCATTACATTGGTTTTTTTTCTCCCTTCAAATTTGTATTTGGAATCAAGCTTTATGTTTGATAGTGTCTCCTAAATGAAGAACACTGTAGTTTGTAATTTTTTTAATTGAAAATTTCTGAACTCCTGTAAATTGAGATCTTGTTTTTCTAGAAGAAAACAGACTAGATTTATTCTACGTAAAAGGGTAGTTTTGAACTTCCTCACTTTCCTTCTCAGCCATTTTCAGCATAATGGCTGTTGTGTATTACACTGAAAACACCCAATGCCTCTATCTGGGCATAGGCACCTTCCCTGTTTTCTTCTTAAGGGCAATGTCAATATGTATGTCAATATGACCCTGTTGTCTCTTAGATCTTGGAAAGACTATAGGAATAAGCTCTTTCTTTTTATGCCTTATTAAGGTACATTATTTTCAGTTTTACCTCTGGAGACCAGTGTAGTCAGGCTTCTGGCTGTCTGACCTGCCACTTCAATTTTGGGGCAGAAATTTCAGTATGTGCAAGATCTTTTCAAGTCAGCAGTAGCTTTTCCATTATTATAACATCACAATTACTGGAAGTTCTTGTGGTCTTCGTCTTCTATACTCATGACCCCGCTAACTATTTCTTTTTACTAGCCTTTCATTTCTGTTGTCTTTTTTGCCCTTTTCTCTACACATGCCTCTGATTTTTACTGCAGTTGCGCTGCTGGTGTTAGTGTCATACAGGTAGGACTTACCTAGATTTAGATCATGTCCCTACATGCTGCTTTTTTTTGAGTGAGGCTCTGTGTTGATCAGGATCTGAATAAGAAGCAATTTAGGTAATTAAAAGAGATTAGGTGACATTAGTATAGTCAGATTTCACACATTTGTCAAAAAGCCAAGTAGAGGGCAGAGGAGGTGTGCATTAGTATTACAAGGAGGAAAAAAAAAGCCAGTCCTCAAAGTAGAAATACCCCATGCCACAGAAGAGGAAATTATCCAGTGCATAGTTATTTTTCTGCAAACCAGGTAATTAGTTTTCAAAACAGAAGGTGGCACACCACAGCAGTTCATTTGCTACAATTTAGTTGTATGAAGTTGTTTGTCTTCAACTGTGTACTAAGTTCCCATCACTTCTCTAGCGCAAACATAGGCATTCCTTCAGAGCACCTTGAATAGCATCTTGTTTAATAAGAGGTGGATCTGATGACTAGTCAATAGGATTCTCTAGCTGATGCATCTGTTCTTAAGGCAAAGATGTTCCTTGAAAATATTTAAGGCAAATAAATGGTAGAATTACTAAATCGTAATTACAGTATGATTTATTCAGTTTCAGTCACAGTAAAAACATCACCAGGGAAAAAATGAAAACACAAAACAATGTAAACATGTACAAAAGAATGATTCCATGGTCTCAATTCTGGTGATGGGCTGTCTCTGGTTTAATTGAGAAAACTTGGTAAGAAATGGTGTGATAGTAATGTTGGTGGCATTCCAGAGACACCCCTGGCTCTCAGGCATTTTCCACTGTCCTTCTGCATGGCAGAGAGGTTCAGGCTATAGGGTAGTGTCTTGTCTAATCAGGGAGCTTAGGTTACTAGCCACCAGAGAGGCTACAAGAGTAGAATTCATTATTTACAGGAAGAGCATCTTGTAAAATTTTGGGGTTGGAAGACTTTGCACTCTTTGAATAAACTCAAGGTAATACTAAAATTAGTTACTAATACTCAGAAAAAGTTAAGGAAAAAAAAAATCTGGATTTGGAGGTAGATACAGAGAAGTCACATGGTAACACACCTTATAGCTGCATCTTACTTGGAGGTGGTTTCTGTCTGCCATTGAGCTAACTACCCCCTCAAGTTCTGGTAGCTCCTAGGGCAACTTACGCTGCTCCCAAGGTAGGGATTGGCTCGTTTAGACAACCCAGGCTATTCTCAGGCTTTTACTTCACCAGATGGGAAGGATCATGACTTGGAGGAAGGTTTTCCTTGTATCCAGTTCTAGGCATTTTTTTGTAACTCTCACTCCTGATTATAGATTCAGATAGCAGCTCATGTCTCAGTTGATGTCTCTAATGTTAATAGAGAGTCCTTGCTGAAAGAGCTGAAAAATTTGCTTTTTAATGATGCCTTTGGAATTCTTCTTCCTCCTGGCTGGATTTAGGAAGTCTTAATACTTACATGATTGTAAACAGAATTCTTCTTTGTCAAGACAAAACATAATCAGGAACTTAAAGGCTTTTTTCCTAATTGTTACAGGGCACTTAACCTGTTGTGAATTAATTATTTTCATCTGATTGGCAAGATAATTTAAGCAATTGAGCTGTCCTACAGGTTTAACTGTAGCACATAATATTTTACACCGTATGTTGTAAATCATCTTTTACATAAAGATAGGATGGAATAATAAACGTGGACCATTTAAGCCAACAGGTTTTTTTTGGAATATGGGACACAGATATGACTTTCTGAAATAACTGGAAGTAGCCGTCACCTGAATAAACCTCAAAGCAGGATCCAGTCAGCAATCCTTTGAGATCCACATGAAATTATAGTAAGGCAGTCTGAGGAAGGAAAGAATCAAATGGGAAAGGTGGACTGGAAAGAACTAGAAAGGTAGTATCTCCAGGTGTTTGCCTGGAAGAGCCTGAGGAGTAGGAATTCTTGAACACTGGAAAGAGATGCTCTACTTACTGCTCATAAAGGAAGGTGCCTGTATTAGCTCCAAAACAAGAAAGTGTCTCGTAAATCAGTACAGTTGTGGTTGTCTTCTGTGATTTTATTGAAGACTTACTGTTAGAACTCACATTTATCATACTGAATCACAATGAATCCTGGCAATATGAATACTAACCATGAAGATGTTTAGAATGCAAATCCACAATTTAAATTTATATTAATTAAATTTATATTCAGAGATAATTATAAGATCTGTAGCCTTCATGGAATTCTTTTCTCATACTCTACTCAGGTCCAGCTAGGCATCAGATATTTTTGAGGCCTATCCTGGATTTTCTGGATTGGAAATATGAAGTATTAATTCTGGGATTCTTTCCAAAATACAGGGAAGTTGTCAGGCAATAGTTTTGAGCCTATTTTTAAAGATAGGAATGGAAGATTCTTTTTCATAGTCTAGATAGCCCATATTTTCTTAATTACTTAATCAGAACACTCATAAATATTATTCTTCTGGATCAAATATTTGTGAAATGGCCAGATAAGCATTTGCAATTGTGCTAGCTGACTCTGTCAAGGGAAATTAAAATGCACTATAAATATTACTTGAGACAAACCTTTATGGCAAGGTTGGAATGAAGGGGCTCATCTACCCTTTCAAGAGTACATTTGGTTCCAGATGAATGTTAGGTTTGTTGAAAAGGAGTGCATTCAGAAACTGTTATTTTCAACTGCAAGATGTTATTCACAGCTCAGAAATCATCTCTCATGCAAATAGAATTTGCTCACTAAAATAGATTTGTAGTAGACAGGAGGAATGCCTACCGATTTATTTGTAATAGCTCATCCACTTTCTGCTTCCTTTGAAGCCTCTTTCAGAATGTGCTGAAATAGAAGTGAACTTAAAACTACTACTCACACTGTCGCTATAAGCAGCATAGTACCTGGTGCATCTTTTAAAATTTTGATTACTTCATTTTCACATTTACAAACTTACGAGACTTTTTACCGTGTCATTTCAGATTAATGGAATCACGATAGCTTCTCACTGCTATTACCTGGCTTCGTAATTTAAAAAATATCTATCAAAAACCAGTATCAGTTAGCTGGAGTGTTTTTTTTAAATCTATGATTCACATTAGGCAGAATGCTAATTTTCTTGTGATGCTTCTGTGTATCACTGAATTATTTCAGTAGTTTCATGGTAGGAAAATACATTATTACACTACTCTTTGGAAAATTGTCCACTGAAAATTTGAATAAAATGCTTGTCTCTTATTCTTTATATCTAGTTGATTCTTCCTGCATTCCTTATTTATTTATCTCCTATGCTTATCTTCTGTGAGTAATGGGACATCCGTGTAGCTTTGCTTGCTCTTGTGCGCTCTCATTTTTTTGTTTCCTGTGGAAAATGTGGATCTGGTTTGGTTTTACTTGCTGCATCTTCCTGCTGAATATTTTCATATAGCCCCTCTGAATGTTAAATTATGTTTATATTGAAAATCTCTTAATCATCCCCTGTTTAAGCTGTAACACATTTTCAAACCAAAGTCTTTCCTGCCTGGCTCTTTGCAAACTATTTACATACGGTGTTAGATGTTGGCATCATGGAAAACAGCTTCACTTTATTTTGCAGTAACTATATCATCAAGTGTTAGCTTGTGATGAAGCATGAAGTAAATGCTTATATCTTCATTTTATTTAGCTGTGCTTTTTATTCTGCTTTGCTGAATAGGTAATTGCCTATTACTGCATGTAGCACATCTTCCTTTCTAGTAATAGTTTGCTTTTGTGCTATTCTGCTTTATTATTATAAATACATAAAATTATTTAACATGCATTTTTTTAAACCAGAATCAAGACTTGAAGGTTGGCTTTCCATACCAAACAAAGGAAATATAAAGCGGCATGGCTGGAAGAAACAGGTACAAATGGATTTTTTTTTTCTTCAACTCCCTTGGAAAGTTTTTTTTAGGCATACGGTGAATTGGTTTTACAGCTCCCATTTAAGAAACAAACAAAATAATTAGAGTAGTTTAGTGTGTATATATTTATTGAAAAGGAAAAAAACCAATAAGAAAATTCAAGCTCAGTATGAAATCTGTAGTTATAATATCATGCAAATTTACGACAGGTGGGTGAGGAAATGCGTTACAATGGGCATCTTGGAACCATTAAAAATCCCATTTCTCCTTTGAGTAAGCTGCTTTATAATCCAGTTACTGAAAAATAAGTTCTTTGTGCAACTTGACAGCAGAGAGTAGGAAATACCACACATGTTCTGAAGGCCGTGGAAGAGTGCATCACACTAACTTGCCACACATGATTTCCAAGGACATTTCTGTCTCCCTTACTTTTAAAATGGTCAGTCCCTCTTGAAAAGAACGGGTTTACTCTCGGAAACTGGACCTCTGTGCTGGAATTCCCACTCTAAACAAAGCAGTATGATTTTGCCTCTGCAGAGGTTATGATCTGGTTCTTTGAAACTTCAGATGTTCAAATTGAGATGCCTAGAAGCTTAGAACCAGTTTCTGATTATGCTTTCTGGCTTTCCAGTTCCCCTCTTTGAACATCCTTTAGTATAGCAAATTGCAAAATTGAACATGGTCACTAGAATTTTATAAATTTTGCAAGCAATTTATATGAAATAGTTCATTTCCCTGCATCTTCCTTACTTATATTCAAAGACCAGTATTGGAAATTATTCAGTTTATTCGTGACACTTTCAACGTAACTTTCTGATTCCTTCTCAGATGTTCCTGTTTACGTTCACATTCTGTAAGTGTTAGAAGTGGTTCCTACAAAATTTAAAGGAGAAGGATTTAATTCCTGTCAAAGCAGCACTGAAGTGTTTGTATTGGTCCTGTAGCTGCTGAACTCCTTCTTTGAAGTATTCAGTTTTTCAGTTGGCTAACATGACCTGCTTTATACAATCTTAAGTGTTTTGAGTTCCAGACCTGCCTATTCATCAGTATCAGATGTTCTTTGTGATGTGTCTGTAAGTTAAAACCACCACCTCTTCTAGCTTGCAGAGAGAAAGTGTTAAGCTCTGCCCTATTTCAACTAATGTCTGCTTAGCGTATTCTCCCAGACCCTCAGATGAGAGGCAATGTGAACAAGTGACATATTGAAAATGCTTGCTTACCACAGTTTGGAACCTGGGGCTTGCTTACAGATACGTCAAATACTTTTCAGTTGGTTTCTGGTCTCTTTGCGTTTCACTTTGTCTCCCTATTAGCAGAACTGCAGGAAATCTACAGGGCAAGGTCAAGAATGTTCTTCGTGCCGTATTTGAGTCAAACGCTGATAGTGTTTGAATGTTCTTCAGGTGTCTCATGAAACACACCTCTTTGTAAATCTGTTCCACAACTTGTTCTGTTTGATACCTAAGGCTGCTTGACTCCTGTTGTTCCAGAATTGATTCTCCAGGTTGTTGTCCGACTTCCGGCAGTGTCCATGAACAGAAGTGACTGTGCCTAGGCACAAGTCACGTAGCTTTATTCTGCTCTGGATCATCTAAAATACTGCATCATTTTCCTGTCAGAGTACTTCCAGCAGCCTCTTCTGGTTGTCTTCTAGAAACGGAGGTTATTCTTGCATCCTCTGATGATTAAAATTTTAAACTTCTGATAAATGCATCTTCTCCTGTGAAAGACTGTATCTGAGCTTCTTTAGGCATGCCCAGTATAAGCATAGTTAGTTCCCTCAAGATATTTAACACAGTTACTCCATTCATACTTTCCTAGCTTGAATAACAGTTCTTGGACTTCGAAGGAATCTGAAGTACAGATGGATGCCTCTGTCATAAAATGAGTCAGGCTGATAAGATTCCTTAAACTAGCTGAGGTTCAAACCAGTGAGACACAGTAGTGAGGGGCCATGTTGACTTACATGTGTATTCTGTTGGCTGAACTGTACTGCATCTGAAACAAGCTGGCTTGCAGTCAGCCTCTTCAGGTGCTTCTGTTCCAAATTCTCCTGCACTTTCAGTTTTGAGGTTGGTGGGAGGTATGCAACCTCAAATATACGCATGCCCAGATTAATTTAAATTAAAGGGAAAGCAACATTGCATTAGCAGTGCAATTGGATTGTTACCAGAGTTGTTACAACTTTAGCTGCTGCGTTTTTGACTCAAATGTCAGTAGCTCTGATGCTTTTGCCCCATTCCCTCAGAGTCATTTAGCTTAAGTTAGAAAGGGGTGAGTGTGGGAAAACTCATTTGAGAAGAAACAGTTGAGTTATACCTCAAGCTACCACTAACATGGGTTAGCCATATTTTTATGTGGAACTTCATTTCATTCCAAGTGGAGATGATAAAAATATCCTTCAAAAACCACTTAAAACAGAACTACTGCCAGAAGATTTTTTTTGTATGTTCACAACAGGATACTGAGGCTGTTGTATGTAACTTTTCTTTTGTGAGGTTAAATACAGTTGGACTTGATAATTTAAATGTCTCTTCCAACCTAAACGATTCTATGATAGTTCTTTCACCAAGACTTGTATACAGTGTGATAACTGAATTCCACTGCAGTCAGAACTTGCACTTGTTATAGTAGTCATCTTAAGGCCTTGCTCTTGTCTGTGAAAGGCAGAGGTGCGTACTTCAAAGACAAAGAAGGCATTAGCTTTCTACTGAGGTAGATCAAAGGAGTTCAAGCACAGACTTTTTTTCTTCAGTGGGGAAAATAGCAAGAGGCTCACACCAGTATAACTTAGTATCTATTCAAGCTGATCAGGCTTTCTATTAAAGAATCCTGACTGAGGGGCTGAAAGCCCTTTTAGTCAGGGGGAAAAACACCCTTTGGCTTTTTTAGATGCATTTCAGTAATTGAGATGTACAACGGTAGCATGCAGCTTGCACAACACATGTTTAAAACACTATTCTATAAACTTGTTAAGGTAACTTTCATATTCAGGTTTTGAGGTCAGGCTTAGTCCTGTGTAATGAGGAGGTTCAACCTCTTCTTGTAGGAGAAGTAAACACCATTTGCTTAAATTGTCAATATCTGCATCATGTAGAAACCGATTCAATTACCTAGCAGTAATTGGAATTCAAGATGAACTGTTTGTGTATTCACTCTCTTGCTTTTCTGTCCTTTCCCCTGCTTCTGGGTCGTGTTATACCTGAATCTGGAGCTCAATATAGACAGAGCAGTTAGTCTACCTCTTTTTAATCCTCTTTAGTACCTCATACCTTTTAATACGTTGTTTCTAAAACATGTGAAACTGCAGGGGAAGGAGCTGCCACAGCTGTCACTGAGCTTATGCTTATGGACAGTTTTAGCAAAGATGTTGGACTGGCAGCTCCCAGTGAAGAGCAACAGGCAGTGGATTCTACAGGCTTGAACTCACTGGGAAGTGCTTAGGTTAGAGGTGTTTGATCTTAACTAGTCTGTGGGTTACAAAACTTCTTTTCTGAGCAGCTTGCTTTGTTTTTCCTGTCATATGAACAAATGTTTATAATTCTTTGTGATTGTCAGCAGCACTGGAAGGGTGTCTGTACTTTAGGTTGAGGACAACATCGTTGGGCTTTTTGGGGAGGGGGCGGACACTGCAGGTATATCCAGCAATTGAGAATTGTCTTGGAAATGGGCCTGCAGTCCACTCCTGCTTTAAAACTCACAGTGCCTTCCCAGTAGCCCTTGCTTGTTCCCGAGAATCCCATGCATTCTGGAGCACTCCACTTTTTCAGTGGCATGGGATAGGTATAATATATTAATATGCAGATTTTGAGCAAGAACTTTTAAAACACTTGGGGAAAAAACTAATCAACACATTACCAAATGTCTCTGTTCTTTAACATCTCTACTACTCTTGAAAAAACTGTGTAGTTTGACCTTTAAAGTGATACATAGCAAAAGAATGTCCATTTCTTTTCTCCTCCTCTGCAAACTTTTCCCTTACTGTCTCAGTGTATTCCTAGATTTGGAATGAATACCAGACCTCTGTTTCTGCTGATTCGTTTTGGCTCTTTATCTTACCAGTCCATTAAATTGAAAGTGTAGGAAATAGTTAGCTGGAGCTGTGAGAATCTCTTTAAGCCTACCACTAGTGTGGTGCAAAGTACCAGTGAGTCCTGCAGGTCTCTAAAAATAGAGAACTTGTTTACAACTTTATCAATAAGTAATCGATTCTGCACTCCAGTGGTTTCTCAGTGATACAGTAATTTTCACAGTAACATGCCAGTAGCAACTGAAATTTGTGAGGTTTTTGTACAGATAGACTTCCAGAGTAATCACAAGTATTTTAGGGTGCTCAGTGACAACACACTGTCACTGCAGCCTGTAGCATTGCACAGCTGTCAGAAGTATAGCTGCCTTCGTGATGATTAAATATCTCCTGATATTCATTTAAAAACCTTAATTTACTCAGGCTTTTTATGTACATATGGGAGTACATAAGATAAATGTTGCTTTTTAAAATGCAATTTTAACTTGGTTTTACCCTTTCTTTCCCCAGTATGTTGTGGTGAGCAGTAAAAAGATACTGTTCTACAATGATGAAAAGGACAAGGACCAGTCTAATCCATCCATGGTACTAGATATAGAGTAAGTAAAGTTACTGTTAGTTTTGGATACAGATTGGCGAAAGAGTATTGTGTGTGAGATAGCTGATAACAAATCTAGAAGCTTGGAATCAAAATTCCATAAATAATTTTTAATTTCCCATACTAGTTGGAAAATGTCTGTTTATCTGTGTTTCAGGGTGCTGTTAACAGAAGATACTGCTTTTGCTTTGTCCAACTATTGCTAAAAGTTGGCGAAAAAGTTAAATACACAATAGCGTGGCACTGTCTGTAGTCACTGGTCTGAATTTACAGAAATGAAGAGCCTTGTCTCATTTTGATAGACAAGGGTCAGAGTTAGTGGAACTTACATATTATGCTCTCTCTTTTTATGATGCAGTGCAATGACTGTTTTTTCCAGTTGCTTCAACAGCTGCTTTCTGAAGCAGGGCATGATAGTTGTGGGATAGACAGAGAACTGGCTGTCTGATTTTAGATTTCATACCCTTGCTTCATACCTTTTTCTTGCTATCTGAGAAAGGATCAGTGTTGATCAAGCCCAAAGCATTTCTAACTTTCCAGATGATTTCTGTTTAGAGTGACAAAATAAATGAATTGTGATCCCTTTACATCGGTTATACATAAGGAAAATTGTGTCAAATATCACTGAAGCCCATTGCTGATACATGACTGAGTGTGATGTTTGAACATCTGATTGACATTATGGGACCTTATAAAGTAGTAATTAAAAAAAGGTTTTAAAATTCATGAATATGTCTATCAGTGACTAACAAATATAGTGGTCTGGAAGGAATCTCAAACTCAGGAAGTGCTTAAGCTGCCAATTGCTTGTAACCAGGAAAAGACTTATTTTCTCTTTGACCTGGTTCTTACTCTCTTTTCATAAACATCTGTTATGGAAACCGTTGAAAACAGGATGTTGGGATAGATGGACTTAGTCTTGACCCAGTATAAGATGATGTTTGTTTCAATTTTAATAGCATTTTCAGCTGCTGGTGCCCCAGAGTGCCTTTTGTGATGTTCTGGCATTGATTGTTTTTATATATATATTAAAAAAAAAAAAAATCTATAAAAAACATACTTCGTAAAAATAATTAATGAGTAGTACTATACTTCATATGATTACTTCTATCTAGGGTTATCAATAAGCTTTTCTAGCAATAATCAGTTAGACTTCCCAGTGTTCTGAGGAAGAATTTGAAAGCCTTTTTCATAGGTAAATTTGTCATGATGGATCTTGAACCCATTGTAAGATAATCCACTATCCATGCCATGAAAGGTTTTGGTTCTTACTTGGGTAAACAGGATCTATACAGTTTATTAATTAATTCCTAATATCATATTGCAGCCTTGAAGTATATTGTATTGCTTGCATAAGCAAGATTTATAAGAACTTCAAAGCACTTTGATAACTGTTTTAAAAACATACATATCCTTTTAGCATTTTCTGATTCATGTTTCTTCTTATCTAGTAAGCTGTTCCATGTCCGGCCTGTAACTCAAGGAGATGTATATAGAGCTGAAACTGAAGAAATTCCTAAAATATTCCAGGTAAAAAAAAGTGTATTCTCATTTCTGTTTAACTCTCTTGAAACAGTTTGGCAGCTTCTTTAAAAAGTATACAAAAATATGTAGTGCTTCAACAGTAACACAGCAGTATTCTTTTTCAGATTCTCTATGCTAATGAGGGGGAATGCAGGAAGGATTTGGAGGTAGAACCAGTACAGCCAGCAGAGAAGACAAATTTTCTAAATCACAAAGGCCATGAATTTATTCCAACATTATACCACTTTCCAGCCAACTGTGAGGCCTGTGCCAAACCTCTTTGGCATGTCTTTAAACCCCCTGCCGCCCTAGAGTGTCGAAGATGCCATGTGAAGTGCCACAGAGACCACTTGGATAAAAAGGAGGAATTAATTGCACCATGCAAAGGTATACTTGTGGGTTTTTATGTCCTGTGTTGTCTGCCTGTTTTAGCTAGACCTGCTAAACTATCGAAGGCAAATACAAGCACTTTAGTTTAAAAGTTTTCTACTCGTTAGTTTTACGATTTTAGATGTGAAAGGTGCTACAAAATTAATAAGCTGTTAACCCTGCTCATGAACAGGCAGCTGTGGCAAGCCTCTGTAGGGAGGCCTTTGGAGGTGTAACTGGTGTGGCTCTGCTGAGGGGCCTGAGAGCACAAGCGTCCCTAGAGGTTTGTGCCCAAGAACTGGGCAGCTCTTTGGTTCCCAGACCGTTCTGTCTCTTATACATGGCCCACATTAGGGACAATGCAGTGGCCACATCACCAAGCCATGCTGAGACCTTGAAGGGTGGTTCTTCAGCCACTTCACGGATTGGAGTAAAGGTTTCTTCTCTGTGCTCCTGTGAAGTAGAGTCTTTGGGTATGTACTCTAGAAATCAGCCATAAGGCACCCACACACCTTTCCAGCTTAAGACTGCAATTAGTGTTAAGTTTTCTCATTTCTTGAATATTCTTGTAAGTTTTCTCATTTCTTGAATATTCTTGTTAGAATCAAGAATCTTAATGCAGAGTGACAAATACTGAAAAAACCTATATTCATAATTTCCCCTGCTGTTTGTTGTCTTCCAAAAATATATAAACAATTCCAATACAGGTATGTATATAGGTGCCATTGTTCTTTCCAGTGGCACACCTGGTATGTCATAATTCTTATTTTGATAACAAGTCCTAGTTTTCACTCAATCATCTTCCTCCTTTTGCTTATAGTGAGTTATGATGTAACTTCAGCAAGAGATATGTTGCTATTGGCATCCTGTCAAGATGAACAGAAGAAGTGGGTGACTCATTTAGTAAAGAAGATCCCTAAGACACCACCATCTACTTTTGTTCGTGCTTCTCCTAGAACTATGTCTACAAGATCCTCAGCAAATCAGTCATTCCGAAAAGTTGTTAAAAATACTTCTGGAAAAACTAGGTGAGAAACTACAGAAGCTACAGATCTTTTTAACTAAAAAAAAAAAATCTCTGTTTATAAATCTTAATGTGAAATAATTCCACAGTTATGACTGTTGAACTGCGATGTAAATCTTTGCTTTAATCCTGAAGGAAGGAACAGACAATTCTCCTGCTATTGCAGTAAATTTATCACTTCAGATTTGGAAAGGTACTGTAGAGATGACAGTGCCTGGCCTGCCAATGCATGTGAGGGAGCTGGTTGCGTTTTTTTCCTGTTTAAAGGCAAGGCTCAGTAGATATATCAGCAATGGCTTTTAACTGCAAGGATGATCCGCATAGTCATTCATTGATTGACTCATTGAGCTTGTGTAAGCTAGAAGTCTTCTGCAGATGGGGGTGAAATGAGTAACTTACAGATTCTTAGTCTGTTGTTATGCCATTTCTTTTGGTGTGAGGCAGCTTAAGTATTAATTCCATTCTTTCTCCCTGCTTGCTTACTCCGTCTTCTCCTATCCCAGCAGTTTGTTTTTGTAAGCTGTTTGTGACCCTGTGTCGTGGTTTAACCCCAGCTGGCAACTAAGCACCACACAGCTGCTCACTCACTCCCCCCCTGCCCCAGCGGGATAGGGGAGAGAATTGGAAAAGTAAAAGTGAAAAAGCTCGTGGGTTGAGATAAGAACAGTTTAATAAATGAAATGAAATATAATAATAATGATAAAAATTGTAATGAAAAGGAAAATAACAACAACAAAAACCACAAGAAGACAAGTGATGCAAATGAAAACAATTGCTCACAACCCTCTGACCGATGCCCAGCCTATCCCCAAGCAGCGGTCCCCCGGCCAGCTTTCCCCTAGTTTATATCCTGAGCATGACATCATATGGTATGGAATATCCCTTTGGTCAGTTGGGGTCAGCTGTACTGGCTGTGTCCCCTCCCAACTTCTTGTGCACCCCCAGCCTACTCGCTGGTGGGGTGGTGTGAGAAGCAGAAAAGGCCTTGACTCTGTGTAAGCCCTGCTCAGGAGTAACGAAAATATCCCTGTGTATCAACACTGTTTTCAGCACAAATCCAAAACATAGCCCCATACTAGCTACTATGAAGAAAATTAACTCTATTCCAGCCAAAACCAGCACACCCTGTGCGTTAACCAGGGCAAGATTTAAAATACACTTTTTTAATGCTAGGTTACTGTAAGCTGATTTTTAACCTGCATTAGCTTCATCATACAGTATGTGCGTTCCTTTCCCCCAAAATAACCCATTGGGTCAACAGTATGAAGTGGAGACTAGTGTCTCAGTAGGGAAAGAGTCTTCCTAGATTGATAGTGCTACCAAAATAAATACAAAGCTGTTGCAGGTAGTATTGTGTTAGAGATGATAATGTAACAGCACGAGGAGAAGGTTATAAAAAGAAATCTGTGACCAGCAGTTAAGAACATGTAGCTGTGCTAGAGTATTTGGGGGAGAAGCCATATTCACAAACACTAAATAAAGTCTCAGTTTGCCAGTTACAGTTCAAATGGCAGGAACATAACTGAATCATGATGCAATTTTACATTTTTCAACACTGGTGCTTAAGCAAGCCCAAGTTGTGAAACACAGAAACACTTCTGATTTGTGGGGAGATTTCCTGGGAAGTGGGCAGTTTTTCCTTACAGTCTTCACTGTAAAAATCTGTTGAAAACAAGGGTGAGTGCAGTGGAAAACCACACAGTGATAAACCTGAGTTCAGAAAAATGACTGTAAAATCAGAGTTTGCTTACTAAATAGTAGCATCTTCAGTATTGTACCAAATAAGGGCAAATTGGTAATTGCTAATTTTGGGGGGTTTCAGTCATGTTTGTTTATGTACTTATGTGGTGTGTACTTGTACAACAGAATCTTGTTAAACTATTTGTCTTGTCTACAAAATGTCCATGTCTCCCAACTTCCAAAAGCTTTTATAAAGCTTCACCATGTTTCCAAGCTTATTTTTCCTTCAGTCCTCAATTTTCCAAGATTTACTGAAAAATGTTAGACCCCTCCATAGGCTTTAGCCAGATCTTTTAAGACTTTTGGATATAAATTACAACTGCTGATTTTAAAATACGCATCATTAATAGCTGTTGTTTAGCATCATCTTTATTTACAGTAGGACTGTTGAAGTACTCCTGTTCTGTTGTTGAGAAAAATTTGAAGTGCTTTTATGTATCATATGATACACTTATTTGAACAATAATCAGGATTCTAGAAACCAGTTACTAAAGGCAGACCTTTAAAACAGGCAGATAAAGATAACAGAAGTACTTAGAACTGGTTAAAGAGCTCTGTTACTGATTAGTAAGATTTTTCAGTGAGTCTTGGACCACCTAAGACTGAAAGAAAAAGCATATCATGTTGATACTTAAAAGGATTAGGTGGAATGATTTTGATACTGAATGATCATCCCACCATAAATGCTGGAAAAAAACCCAGAACTGATAATGTAAAACTCGTTAATACAGTTTTAAAAAAGTTTTTAAAATGCGACACTAAAGTAGTATTAGTCAACATTGCTTACCAAAAAAGATGTCAAATTAGCTGAGAATCTTTTGATAAGGTAGCATTCTTGGACAGTAAAAAAAAAAAAACAACAAACCCAACACAAAACAACCAACTCCCCCCAAACCAACCAACCAGCCAATGGGATTGGAAAGAATTATTTTAATACACCATTTATGTGCATCTGTAAGCTGTATTAATTGGAATAATCTAAAACAACATTTAGAAGATCACAGTCCTGATTGTACACTTTAGAAATCAACCTCTGTTACTGAGTATACAGATTCTTCCCTCCCCCCTGCCAAACCTCACCTATGCAGAGTTCACTTTGTAAAATAGTGCGTACTTCTTTATTTCACGTTTAGATAGTTAAAGTTGTAGACTTTCTTCTCCAAAAGACTGTTTGAATTGTATTCTGAGTATGCTTTCCTTTTCATTTGTCCTTGTGAGGTCCTCTGGTAGCTGTAATAACCAGATTTTTTTTAAGTTCTGTTGCAATGTTTGTTTCCAATTTTTGGGAGGGTCTTCCGATGAGCTATACTGCAGTTACTCTAATATACCTCATGCTAGGGTGTGAAGGGGGAATTTGCATGCAAACACAGACTTCAAAAAAAAAAAAGGGGGGGGGGGAGGGGGTTTAAAAACCTACTGTAGGCAAAACAGCTCTGGTATTCAGAAGTCTCATAGCTATTAGCTTTTTGATAGATTTCTTTTTTTCAGCATAACCATGTGGTTTCTCAGGTTTTTCATTTCAAGATCCTAACTTTCTTCCAGGCGTTTTAGAGCTAATTGGAAAAGCACAGAAGCTTTCATCCATACTCTCTTATGGGAGCAAATCCATTTTCTTAAATCAATTCATTGATTCTTTTTCACTCTGTCTTAATAGAAATGCTGGTTTGGCGTTGCCTTTAGCAAGAACAAGTTTGCAGCTAATCTCTTATAGAATGAACAGATTTACATATTTGAAAATTTACAGTAGTTCTTAAAGGAATGGGTCTGTTTGGGGACATCAGTTATTCAGACAATTTCTGTTATTAATCCTATTGGCATTTGTCATGTGAGAGTGTTAGAGAATCATAGAAATACGCAAGTAGTGAATGGGAACTTTTTTAAAAATGAGAAATACCATCTTCAAAGCTCTTTTTTAAAGATCCTAGAGATACAATGAGCCTAATCTCTCACCAGCACTAGAAGGAGGAGAGCTGCACATTCCTGTGCTTTATCTTGTGTCAGCTCTTGCTTCACAGATTACCACAGTAAACTGATCTATTTTCCAGCAGAGAATTAATCTAGGAATGTTTTCACTAAAGAAAAGCCAACAAAACCCAAAACATAACAACAAAAAAAACCCCCAACCCCACAAAAGAAAAGCATGTGGTTTTTTGTTGGGTTAGGAAGTTGCAATGGTTCATGGAAGAGTCCAGAAAGCACCAGATCTGTCTCAAGAATGGAAGGAGGAAGGGTGAAGATAGTCTTCTGGCACTAGTGAAGAAATCAGGTCGGATCAGCTGTTCAGAATACTGCAGCCTTGCATTTTCTCCATCTGCCCTAGTGTATGGCCTCTGTTCGCACCTTTCTCCATCACCCAACAGGATCTTCCAGGAAGAAATAAAGTTCTTAAGTTTAATGGCAATTGAGAAGTTAATACCCATGTGGTATCTTATCTCTTTAAGTTTTTGAATTTTTTTTTAACAGACTGTGATGTGAATCAAACCGTTAACATTTACATTACTCTTCTAGACTAAGCCCAAATCCGTCTGAGAGTTTGAGGACATGATTGATATTTGACCTTTAGAAATCTTGCTGCTTAATGATGTTTAATACTGACATAGCTGCTTAGAACATATAATTAATTTACAGCAAGTTCTGTTTTAACATTGCATGTTGTAGGCACTGAGTATGGAGGAAGAAGCATATTGAGCATAAGCAATTTAGAGAGGCACAGTACTTGACCAGCAAGAGTGCTAGGTATGTGCATGCTGCTGGCCTGTCACGCTGCATGGAGACATGTGCAGGAGGCAGGTAGAGAGCCACCGCACCTTGCTGATGTTTGAGGAGCTGCTTGGGCAGCTTTGTGGTGCACTCTGTGCCCATCAGACAGCTGCCACTGGCTCGACTGGAATGTAATGGGGCTTGCGTGGCACCTGCAGAGCAATGCCAGCAAACAATGAAAGTATTCAGAGTTACACTGAGCAAATAAGTATTAGAAAAAGGTCAGATAGGAACTTCTCTTTCAAGCCATTCTACTGTGGATGTTTTTGTGACTTTCTCAGACAAATTTTATGTTAGTTGTGTCTATGAACTAGACAATCACTGCTGTGATGTAGTATGGCCAACCTGTGCCCTGATATCTACATATTCCATCCTGTATGTTTAGAAAGAAGAGGCATTGAATTTATTTTAGGAAAATTCACTCTGATGTACCAGATATTTAAATTTAGATTACTAAATAAATTTACAATGGATCTTATACACTGAACACTTAACTGGTGATTGCACAGTAGCTGAACCTGACAGATTGCACAGAACCTGACAGCCTGTTGCTACTTAAGGGGGAGGATTTTCTCACTCTGTCTTCCTTCCCTGCTCTTCTGTCATTGGATCCTGGGTAAGTGCTTGAAGTGATCCATTTTGGACTGTTCCATGAAGGTCCACAATTTAGCTTCCTGACTGTCAAAAAAAATGTAGACTTATTTTGCTGAGCTAGTGAGTGGAATCAGCCTGCTGAGAAGTGCGGTGATTGCCAAATCTGAAGATAGGGAAGTAGGAGGGTGCTCCCCTGGGGTCAGGAAGATGACAAAGTAAGGAACAGCAGGTCCTTTTCCATTCAGGAGGCAGCAAGTTGTTAGATCAGCTTCAGTTCTAGTCCTCATTTTAATAACTTATCACTAGTAAATATGAATCAGAACATCATGATGAACTTGCTAGCATTTGCAGTACTGCTTCTAGATCTGAAATGACACTTCATAGTTTATAGTATGCTAATTCATGCACATTGTATCAGCACAGTTGAGGTGTTTTGCTTTAATATATTTGGATTTGGGCACCTGATCAAGTTAATGCATGTTTAAAAAAAAAAAAACAACCAAACAACAAACCCCCAAACAGCCCAAACTCCTGTGCATCAGATGAGTTCTGGCAACTGCATGTGTGTGCTCTTTAGCCTCATAGGGAGCCTTTTCTTGTCGTGCAAGTGAAAGAGGGTGACCTTGCATTATCAATGAATACACCCAAGATTGTTTACTCTTAATTGTTTACTTGTAAAGCTGCAGTAATATTATCATCTGTCTGATCTCTGTGTTCATTTAATGTTGTTTGGAATTAAGAACAGTTTATGGAAGATTGTGTAGGTATGATCTTAGTATTGTACCATGTCAACTGAAAAAAATATTTTGTTAACATAAAATAAAGTATTTTCTTCACTGAAGCTCTTGGCAAACATGCCACTAGTGTTATGAGGCTAATTTTTATATTTGTTATTAATTGTCTGTTTTCTTCTTTGTTCCAGCTAACCACATGTACTGTGCTTAATGGAATCTCATGGGATGCGGTCTGAGAAACAGGGCTTTTTTTAACCACACAGAGCAGTGCAGACGGGCTGTTGTTCTTTTCAACGTAACTATCACAGGCTTCAGGGTTAAGATTGCTATTACTGTCTCCTCCTTGCTTTGGCACAAAAGCACGCTGAGGGTGTTTAATTGCGGGTTTGCCTAAAGGTAGATTAGATTAATTATTACTATGTAATGCAAGTTAAAGCAAGTAAAGCTTAGCTAGGTGTATAAAAAAGGTGCTGCCTTTTTGGATTTTAAAAAAAAGCCTGTCAATCATGATGAAATGCAGCCAACTTTCTTCGTATCAGTGAAAGAGAAGGACTGTTTACCCTGTGAAGGGGATATTTATGTCAAGATGAGCATATGAAATGGAGTAGAGGAGGAAGGTTTCTCAACGAGAAGGACTGCAATTGCTTTCAAGACTCAAAGTTGTGCTCTTGAAGACTGCAGAACTAGCTTAAAAATGAAGCCTTATCACTTGAACTTCAGTGCCTTCACTGCAGAGTTCTTAACAGCCTTAATGCTAGCCACCCACTATGGAACAGATCAAAGTGTTAAATATTTTGCATTATGCTTTACAAAATACTGATTCAGCAGGTTTGTAAAGGGGGGAAAAACAAGTAATTGCCTTTAATCTATGCATTTTTGCCAAGCCATACTGAATTATTTTACTATTAGAGGCATTAGAAACTAACAGTAAAAAGAACCACCAAGTTTGGAAGCATACTTTGGGTACATAATTTCTGTAACTGTATAATGTATTGCCTTACAATTTTAAGTGATAACTTACGTTAACAAACATTTAAGAAATATATGCACTGTTTGAAATGTAAATTATTCTTAGAACACTTTTACTGGGTTTTACATTGTCCTTTTAGTGCCTTAATTTGAGATAATTGTATTATTGCCATGTCAATAAATGTAGAAATCTAAACTGAACAAAGGAAACCTCTAAAAAACTATTGCATATCAGTGGTTTTTACTGAATTTTAATTGGTTGAAGTATTGTAGATGCTAGATGCATTTTCTAAATTAAGTACTATGTTTGAATGAGAATTCCTCTTACAAAGACTGATTCTGTTTCATAAGTCGAGATGTGTAGGCAATGCAAAAAAAAAAAGCATATAACACAAAAGCTCTGGGTAATTCAGGAATTTCAGTAAATGCTGTCAGACTCTTGCTTTGTAGCAGGAATACATTCATGGTATGGGCAGTATGGTTTTATTTTATTTTATTTCTTAACCAAATACCTCCTCAGTAATTTATAATGGCTTTGCAGTTGTGTATTAAATAAGAAGCACTGGAAAACTGATTCGTCCTTAGGACGATTTGCATGTTTCAAGTGGTATTGAAAGCCGCACTGATGGATATGTAATAATAAACATATCTGTTATTAATATGGTAATGACTCTGTGCTCATTTAATGAGAAATAAAGTAATTTATGGAAAGATCCTTTTGAAAATGACTGGCATGGTGTTTTCTCCTGATGGCAGCTTATATGTCTTTCTAAGCATTCACACATTGCAACAGCTTCTAGTACAAGGTGCAGTTCCAACATAATGCCTAGGGAACTCTGAAACATTTTTTACTAGTCTACATGAATAAGCAATTACCATATTAAATAATTTTTTTCATCCCCTTATTCTCATGGACTGCTCTAGTAGTCTGATTTATACTTATTATTCAACCAGAACCTTGAGCTTGCTTTGTGATTGCTTCATCCTTCATGATGCAGGTTTGGAGCTGCAGAAATCCCACTTATTTGGGGGGAGGGAACCCTGTTCAAAAGACAAAAAACTGTGGGGTGGTTTTTGTTGCTGGGGTTTTTGGTTTTCTGTTTGTGTGGGTGTTTGGGTTTTGGTGTTGTTTTTTTTTTTTTGGAACAGCCAGTACATCCCATGAAGCTAGCTGTCCATAAATCTCCCTGGGTGATCTGCCAAGGCCTGTAGAACAATGGAGTAAGGACAGACAAATTACATGCAAATTATTGTATGTCCTTTGAAGGTCACAGAGCTGGGAAGTATAGATAGAAGTAGGTGATGTGGTAAGTTCAGAAAGTTCCTCTATGCTGAGCTTGCTGTATCAGAAGTGTCAGCAATTTTCAAAGCTACAGATGGAGCATGCTAAAGACTACCTTCTAGATCACCAGTCACATTGACTATTAGCTTGCAAAGCAATACAAGGGATAATTATGACCTGCTTTAATCTCCTATCACATACCCAGAGGGGAAATAAATACAGTAAAATGATTAAATGTATCTTACTTAAATACATTATTATAGGAAATGTAGAACAATAGAAAAGGCCTATGGTCAGGTCATTCTCCAGATGTAGATCAAGTTTTGGATTGCTTTTCTTTTTTCCTTTATGTGTAATTGGCTACCTCTACAGGCTCAAAAACTCTTGCTTGAATAATTTCTTAATAAAACAAAAGGTCATATCTTGTAGTTCCACATTTTATGAATCTGAAAAATAGCATAAAAACTGTTATGAATAGATAATGACTAGTGGGAAGGATTGTGGAAAAAATGGGTTTGCTCTGCAGATTGGCTCATACTATCATTTCCGTAGCTTTTTAGCAATGCTGAAATTCTACAATTCTTTTTAAATGCTGATTTTGCTTGGGAAAGAAGCAGCAGACATAATGAAGTATAAAATTACATTGACTTGTATGTCTGGATAAGTTGCAACTAAAATGCTGTAATAATAAAAGTCTAGACATGCAAATTACAGTTCGTGTGTTCTAGTATACTGGTGTTGGCGCTTGCTTACTGTAAGCAAGGTGCCTATCCACAGGAATAGCTATACTTTGAGTAACAAATTCTGCAAAGGTTTCTACTGCTAGGAAAAAGAAATGCCTACACTCTCAGCTGTGGAAACAGGTATTTCAGGAAAAGAAATAATTGTTACCACACTTTTAGCAAACACCAGCTTTACCATGCAGAAAAAAATCATCAGTGTGCTGCCATGTTCACTACATACAGCTCCACTCTTTCCAGCTCTTGCCTTCTTATTTTGCTTAGCTTTTACCCTTGTCACTGATGTTTCCTCTTACAGGAACATTTTGCTTACCCTCACCTAATACAGTGCCAGAGAGTCGTCAAGAAATGTGAATGTGTAAGCTATTAAGATGTAGCATAAATCAACCTGGCTTCGTTCGTATCGGTGAAGCTGTAGTTTTACACACTGTTTGAGATGATCATTTCTTGATCATTGTTTGCTTCCACCTTTTTTCCATTTTCTAGTACTGTGTTAGGTTGAAAGTTCATTAACAGTGGTAGAATGCCAAAATCTGCTCTTTTTTTATTCACTCTTCAAGCCTCCCTATTCCTGCTGAAGGAAACAGGAAAAGAAAAATGTAAGAGTTGCTAACTGTAGCAAAGCAGCCTGGGTAATAAGAAAAGAATACAGCCTCTCCCACAAGCAGGATTTAGCAGCAGCCACTGAGGCTGTAGCCAGAAGCAAGTCAGTAATCACGCAGTGAGAGCAGGGGCAGCAGGTGCTCAGCTTCCCTCTGAGCTGGTGAACTCTACTGGGGATTTTTATGTACTAGTTATGAACATAAAAAATGCAAATAAGAGTTCTGTTCCTTGTCCTTCCCCCAGATGTATATTCATAGTGATCTAGAACACAAACAGTTTGAAAACTGCTGAAACGGAACAGGTAGCACTGAAAGGGGGGATACTGCAAATGTTACCTTAGAAACATCTCCTGGATTCCTATGTTTTTAACCCTGCCATGACATTTTCTGTATCTATTACTAGACATCACACCTTATTGACACTGCATTTTTCAGTCTGTAGTTGCTGTGAGATAGGGATCAAATGTAGCTGTGGCTTTCAGGTTGAGAATGCCTGGGCTGTGCCATACCCCTGGCCCGTAAGTCAGCTCTAGGAGCCACTACTGCACGGGATAGCCACGGTGATGTCTGTTTGGGCCTTGCTCAGCCCTGCGTGATGCTGGGAAGATCATGCACACCAGAGTTTTGTTCAAGGATCTTTGCTTCTGTTACTTGTTTTCTGGGTGGTCATTTGGAGACAGTCAAGGTGTGCAGTGCAGGAAAGTGGAATGCTTACCTTTATCATGAAAAAGAGCTTTTCTTTAAACAAGTAAAGCACTGTAACAGATCAGGACACTGGAAAGCCAGTCCTAAAGCACTTAAAACTAGGATTGAGTTTCGTATGCATGGCAATTATCTCTAAGACAGGAGTTAATAATGTGATTTGATCCTACCTGTGCTGTGAATACATGCTCATTAAAATGTTTAAAGCCTGAAGATACATAGAAAGGTTCCCAAGAACATTATGTTTCCCATAGAAAATAAAATGTATGTTAATAAATGCACCTTTCAATATATTGGTTAACACATCTTCCCCTTTAAAGAAACAAGAAATGTAAACGCAGTATTTTAATTCCTGAGACTCTGATTATTTAAAATGAAGACTACCTTCTTTGTTCTATCGCAGGCACCACAAAGGTGCCTAAAACATGCCTTGCAAAGGGGCTTGCCTTGCTTCCCCACACCTTTCGCTGTATTGCAACACCTGCTTGTATTGTCTGAGGGTACACTTACTAATCGTGCTCCTCAGAACTGAGCCACGGGAGATTTCATAGAGCAAATGCCTTTTGTACACAGATCTGGACTTGCTCTGACCCATCTTCCAGTATTAATAAATCCCGCCAGGCTTGTTGGCCTGCCCACAGTATTGTGCTAATGACACAGCCCCAGCTGCTGGATCCAAGCTGGCTTGCATCTGGATAGCTCGGGATGGGAAGCAGCAGTACTTGGGTGGCCCTGCAAAAGGCCACAGAGATGCTGCTGGGGCAGGCAGTTCTGCTGCCCCATGACCCGGCCCAGGGTTCCCTCAGGGCTCGTCTTCACCAAGAAAAAAGAAGCACTTAGTAATTTTCAACCGATCTTTTACAATTTTAATGTCGTCAAGGTAATCTGTCCTTTGTATTTATAAATCAGGTTGCACTCTTTGTCTCTATGCTCCTTATGTCAGTTTGTGTAAGATTCAAGGAAACCAGCATCTACTGATCTCCTCCTTATGGAAAAAGGCACAAAGCTGTTACGGCAGGAAGACGCCTACACGATCTCGGAGGAACGGGAGGTGGCAGTTCTTCACCTTGCAGAGGCTGGGAAGAGTTTTCCTGCAGATACAAACCCAATTCTTCTCTTTCAGCACAGCACCCTCTAGTGCCTTTGCCAAATCCTGGAAACGAATGGCCTGTGATGACCTGAGACCTGGTACTCTAAGGGTTACTCTAAAGGGGAGAACGTATTCCGTGCAGCTTCAGACTGTAGAGCGTTCAATTTTCAGGTAGGAGTCACGAATAAATGGCCTCTGTATCGGTCACCGTTGGTACTAAGAACAAATGGCTAGACTGGAGATATCCTGCACTTAAGACTCATGGGCAGACAGCTGGGATCTGCTCCCACTTGAAAAGATTGTCTGCAGGATCTCACCCTAAAACAGGATTAAAGCTTTTCTAGAAAGCTCCTTTAAGCAAGTCAAAGTAACAGAAGATTCATCACCCTTGCTGGTAAACTTTAACAATGCTTAAATCGCCTTAGTAATTGGGAACTTCATCTTAATTCAAGATCCAGCTTAATTTCAGCATACCATCCATTAGAGCTTCTCTGTGAAATATAATCCTTGTTCCCCAAGGATTTACACTGGACAGTAAAATCAACTTCCATTCTTCTTCTCCGTGACAAACTGAAAAGACTGAAATTTCTAAGCCTTCCATCTTAAGGCTTACTTTCAAGCCCTGGATTATTTTTATGGCCATTTTGTACACCCTTCTTCGACTGTTTGGAATTGAAAATCACATTTGGCGAGCAGCATATTTATCAAGGAAAGATCCTTCTTGTTTTGGCTATCACTTCTATAGCAAAACGAAGGCCAGAAGTGCAAATGCAGACAACCAAATGGTGGCAGAAGCTCTTAAAGCCGCAGCTGCCAGAGGAGCTGGTGAAGGTAGTAGTGTTGGATTTCTAGAGGTGGTAGCTAGGAAGGGTCTATGTTTCTTTTGGCATTCTCTTCCTTTGTGTGTTTAAACACTGCTTTAGTTTCTTTAATCACAGCCTCATACCAAGAGCTTTTGCGGAAGCAGTTGAGACTCACGCCTCCATGTCTACTGTTTCTAGTTTCTTTAAAACTGTTTCTTACTGCCCTGAAGGCTCCCGGCCATTGCCTTCACACACTCATCCTTCAGCGCTCCTTACCCGTTATCTATCACTGGGTCTTAAAATAATTGCTGGTGGATTAGTCATCCCCTCTCCCCTCAATAATTAAGTTCTTCTGTTGTCAGTTTTCTCTCTTACTCCACGTTTTCCTGTAACACAAAGGTGACAGCCTTCTTGTTTTTCTTCCCCTCACCTTCGTACAACCACAGCTTTTGGGCCCACCACCAGAACGTCCACCGACCGCCTCAGCTCTTCAGCACTTCGCCCTCTACGTCGCTATTCCCCGCCCGTTACACCAACAGCGGCTTCCGCCCGCCCCGGGGACCGGGCTCTTCCCCGACGCCGACCCGGACACCTTACGCGGTGGCTCCGCGCACGGTTTGCGCACAGCGGGCTCCAGCAGACCTGGCACCGGCCAGCTGCTCACTTCAGGTCAGTTCTGCCTTCCCGGGTTGGAGACAAGTCCGGTTATTCAGTCACGTCTTCTGGTGCGCCCCTCTCTCCCCAGAAACCACCGTTGCCCCTGGACAGCCCACGGCCGCAGCAGCTTCTTTTCTGCGGCCTGAAGGCCAGCGCCTCCCTCCGCCGGCCGCGGCCGCCCCGCCCCGCCCCGCCCCGCCCCGCCCCGCGGGGTGCCGCTGCAGCCGTTGCTCCACCGAGCAGTCGTCACCGGCCCCGCCGCGCCGGCGCCCCCCGCCACCCTCCGGGCGCCCGCCGCCCCGCCCCGCCCTTCCGGCGCTGCGCGCGCAGCCCGCCCGGCTTCCGGAGAGCGGGCCCCGCTTGCAGCGTCATCCTGAGGGGCCGGTTTGAATGAGACCCCGAGGGAGGGAGGGACACGCCGGAGCCGCCGCTGCCGCCGCCATCACCCGCCCGCTCCCTTCACACTAACACCGCTCACTGTCGCCCTATCACTTCCCCGCCGTCACCGCGCCCTCCCAGGACACGGCGCGCCGCCCGCCCCCTCCGCCATGCCGCTCTTCTCAGGTGAGCCGGCCCCGCCGCCCGCGCCCGGCCCGGCCCGGCCCGCGGCCGCCCGCAGCGTGGGCGCAGCGCCTGCAGCGGCGGGTGCCGTTGCCTCAGAGACGAGCCCTCCTGGGCGGCCCCGCCGCCCCTAGCCAGGCCCTTCCCGCCGCCGCGCGGGGGGAGGGCGGGCGGCGCCTCCCGAGGGGCAGCGGGAGGCTCCTCCGGCGGCCCCGCCGTCCTGCCGCCGGCGGTCGGCACGTGTGCGCCGCGCCGCCGAGCCTGGCCGAGGAGGGCACCGGGAGCTCCCCGGGGCGTGCGGCCCGGCCCGGCCCGGGAGGCGGCCTGGCCGCCTGAGGAGGAAGTGTTGGCCTGGCCCGGCGGGGGAGAGGGGCGAGCGCTGTAGATGGCCGGGAGCACCGTTTCGGCAAGGCTCGGTCCTGCGAATGGGTGTCATAGGCGTATCGCGTGCCATCGTGCCTCGGTATTGCCCTTCCTTGGTTTATTTTTGTTTTATACTAAGGTGAGTGCAAGCGAGCCGTAGTTCTGTATGCGCACCTCCAAATTTATTTAGGTGCGTCTATCTCCGCTCTTTTAAATCTGATATTTTCTAATTACAACCAGAGGAGTTAAAATTTTCTTAAATTGCATCACATCCCTCTCACCCTCCTTGCCGTGAAGGAAAGTTTCTAGTGAAGACTGCAAGAGCAAAACCTCCAGTGACACTTCTGGGACCAGTTACTGGCTTGTTTACGTTTTGCAGATTTGGTCTCTTGGGGCTTTTTAGTAGGTGAGGAAGAGATTGTAGAAGGCCTCAGTACACAGTTGTGTTCCTGTTTCTCCTCTGTTTTAATTGTGGTTGGCAAACTGGGATCCTGATGTCAGTATAACAGGACTTTTCCTGAACTCTAGCACAACTGTATAAGCTGTGTTTTCTCTTCAGTGGGGCAAATATGTCCTTCCTTTTTCTTAGTTTCCATTGTCTTCAAATTCACAATTTTCTCTTTTATTTTGGAAACTTTTGGTGCAATTTCAGTTGCAATCTCTGAAGAGAAGACGCTCATGCTCTTCGGGTCTCTTGAATGACGAATTGTCAAAACCAGTGACACTACAGATTAATGTGTATTTAGCAGTGGATGCATGACTGTTCAAAAATGCAAAACTTAAAAGACTGTGCAGCTGACTTGTTCAGTGACTGAGTGGGTTCTCTTCCCGGAAAATGGGAAAAGGCTTGTGCTTGGTAGGTCTTAAATACGCAAAACAAAAAATGTGTTCTAAAAAAATCAGAAGGTACTTTCTGCTAGAAATACTGAAAAAACAGTCATTCGAGTTGCTTTGTAGGCTAATTTAGAATAAGTTTGGTTATTCTTATTACCCATCACAAGCGCTCCATACATCTGAAATCTGAACCTTCTTGTAAGGTTTTTTTAAAATCATGACTTTTAAGAGTTTTGTGTTGAAAAAAACCCTGGAGTTGCCATACTATATTTACTTAAAAGCGAAGCACAGGTAGAAGGAAGGATACCGCTTTCTTAAAGTATGGTATTTCAGCCAGTTACTGTGCACTTAGGATATTGCTGTGTGCTATATTTTGCAGATTTTCAGCAAAACTGCAGCTTGCTAAAGTAGCCTTGTGTACCTATGATAGTGATTGGAAGTGATCAAAGATGTCTAACCGTTCTTTAGAAACAGACTGTTTATTCCAGGCATTTTTGTCTGCTCTTGGTTGGTACTAGCTTTACCAAAGTGAATTTAATGTGCCTTTGTGTCGTTCTGCCTAATGTTTCTGCTGGTGATCCCGTTTCCAGCGTTAAGAGCTACACTTTGCGTGACCAAATTTCACTTCACTTAATTCCAGTCCTGTACCTTTAGTGGGGTCAGGGCTTCTGCAGCTGCAACCTGTGCTAGGCTGTTGTCCGTATTTGCACACAGGCACGTTGTTTGTGTGAACACTGTCAGAACTGAGGAGGATAGCAGTGACAGTGTTGTAAATGGCGCTGTGAGGTTAACTGTCCATTGAAAGGAAGCAGGAGGTGTGCTATTTTATGGGGCTTATCTTGATGCACACTTACCTCCTCACATAGCTCCACATGACCAATACTGGTAGCCAAAACTACGGCTATCAAACAGTAGCTTTGCTTTTAAAGAACATGTTATTGTTTGCCATTGAAGGAGAACGGAAATGCTGTGGGAAATTGAACTGGAATCACACGTCTGAACTTCCTTCAGAAACTTGTTTGCAATGGACAGTGCCAAGAGATTGGGAGAGTTGCTTTCAAGCTGCTTTTGTAGAGACTTGCCCAAAGAATTTCTGATGCTGTTATACACACTTGTTGGTTCCAAAGTTTCTCAGTATATATGTTGCTTACAATTGTTTTGTAGGATATTTTTAGACTTGTTGGAAATAGTATGTTCTGATGACTGAGACACCTTGTAGAAAAGTTGTCCCTTAGCTTGATTATTGACAAATTTTAGAGTTAAAAGCTGACTGTTTTGAGATGGTATAAAGTCTGGAATTTGAAATACTGGGTTAATCTTGGTAATTTGCATTCTTGTATATTAGGAAATAATCTCGTTTCAAAACATTTTGTTTGCAGTTAACGTGAAATGGGGAAAAGAGAAATTTGATGGCGTGGAGCTTAACACTGATGAACCTCCAATGGTCTTCAAAGCCCAGTTGTTTGCACTGACTGGAGTTCAGCCAGCTAGACAGAAGGTTATGGTTAAAGGAGGAACTCTGAAGGTATAAATCCATGTTTTTTATATTATTTCTAACTTTATTACACTATAACATAATAAACAAAGACCATATTTCGAAGTGTTCCTCCAGAAAATCTTTCATTGTATGTATTAAACTGACTACACTTTTCAGAAATACTTCTGTATGGTTCGTTACATACTACTAGAAAATATTGGCAAAAGTTTGTTGCTAAATGGTTGGGAGGTACACTGCTGTTTTAAAACACTTCTTTGTTCTTTTATACCAAACACTACTCTGCTTGGTGGTTTTTTTTTTTTTTCCCCTGTTCCTTTTTGATTTTCAGAACCTGAATGCAACTTTTTGCTTTTAGCTTGTTTAAGAAGAGTTTCTCTGGCACTTCTTTGCTGGAGACTTATTGGTGTAATGTGGTATAGACAACTTTCCTACAAAAAGTTGTTTACATCTAAGCAGTATTGAATAACAGATGAAGAACATTACTGAAAAGATGGCTTGGCTGCTTTTTATTTTAGTCAGACAAGACTTGATGATGTATAAATAGTTAATATTGTGGAATCTTGGGTGAAACACAATTGTATGTTTAGAAATGCTTGATTAATATTAATGAAAATACTTGCTTGTCTTTTGCTCCACGATAATTAACTTGTCTTTTATTTAATTTCAAATGCAGGATGATGACTGGGGAAACCTAAAAATAAAGAATGTAAGTTTTGAGGAATAAGTAAATTTTACTAGTTAGATTTTTATTTTGGCATTTAAAGAAAAATTTAAAGTTCTTGCTGTTTCTGTTAGAATGGGTAGTTCGTTCTTAAAAATCAGACCTTGATACAAAACAATTTTACAGTTGTCATACCTAAGCATTCTTACAAAGTCCTCACCATTGAGTTGTAAAAAAACCTTTTCTAGCATGAGTAGGGAAATTACATAATCTTCCTGAAGTACTTGGGAGCATATTTTTCTTTCTTTCTTACAAGAAATGTTCTGGGTCAGATGAGTGGTCCTTCTGTGTTGTATGCCTGACCATAATAATAAGCAATGTTATTAGAGAGAGATTGTGAACCTTGGTGCTGTCTGTGGTCCATTGCGCTTGTACTTGCCCAGCATGGAAAATCGTTGCATTACAAATGCTGAAGTTACAGCTCTGCCTATTTCCTTTTTTATCAGCCTGCTGAAACTTGTTCTTCTGTACTAAATAGCTGCTGTTTAAAAACAAAGCCATTAATAACAATTATTCATACCTTTGACTAGTTCAAAAAGAAAAGAAATGAATGTATTTGTGTTTCTTACCTATATAATATTATAACAGGGAATCCCAAAGATTTTTGTTTGGGTGTTTTTGGTCATTTTCATTTCTGTAGGTGTCTTGTAACATCTGTTTGGTACAGGTTTTACTCCAGTTCTTCACTGAGCAGATTGAATTAGGTAGCATTTCTCTTACCCTTGTAATTAGTTTGCAAGCATCTATTAGCAGCCTGTAGCTGCAGCTATTGTAACAAAGTCATTCAGCAAAAAACCAAATGCATAATATTCTTGTCCTTTTCTGCATACTGTTATGCTAACAGCTGTCTTTATTAAAATTAATAATGTTATATACAAATTCTAGGGATTTATTTACACCATCGAAGCAGTTTCTTTCCCTTCTGTTGTTCATCCTTTTCCTTAGCACTGTGTTTTTCAAGGCTCCAGATAGCCATTTTCTCCCCCTTTGATAGATCTTACTGTGTAGATGTACTCCTGTTGAATGCTGAAAAACTCATTTTCCTTATGCTAGTCCAGCAAGCATGGTAACTTGATTGCCCCCCCCACCCCCCCTTGAATGTTAGTCCTCATGCCTAAACTGATGGGGTTATTTTGGTTATTTTTCACTTTTTGATTCATTTAATGTCCTCAGAACTTGCCAGACCAAAAGATGGCACTTCCCTTTCCCACTTGCTTTTCAGGTGAAAAAAACAATTCGAAAATCAGAGCTGTGGTCCTCGTTGTTACCCACACATATCGGAAGGGTTTCCCCAGATTCTAGTCTAAAGATGAGGGATTTATTTTGCTGCTGTTTAGAGAATTCTGAATTTGAGAACTTGACTCTCTCAATGGAGAACCTCAAACATTGCAGCTTCTTTAAAATCGTAAGTTAGCTGATCAGTTATCCTTGGTTCCAAGGTATTTTCTAAGACTTATAGGAAAGAGGAGTACTTGCACTGAAGGGTTGAAGATGCTTCATATCTAGTGGTCCATTAGGGAGCTTTTCTGAACACTTCACATTGGGATATTCCATGAATGTTAAATTTAGTCCTGATTGGAATCTTTTGTTGTCAGCTGCTGGCAAGCTCAGCAGGCTCAGTGGAATCGTCTAGCACAGATAATGCTGTGGAATTGTTCTCAGTAAGAACTTTCTAGATAATGAGAAAGTTAAGGTATACCCTTAAGAAACAGCATTGCCATATCAGTTTTGTAAACTAAGAGAGATTGTGTTTATCTTTGGGGAAATAGCTGAAATATGTCAAGAGTGTAATGATTTTTTAAAGCGGAAATAACTGCCCTTAAATATTTATTACTATTTTTACTGTGTTTCAAGGGGATGACCTTATTAATGATGGGTTCCGCAGATGCGCTTCCAGAAGAGCCAATTGCTCGACCGGTCTTTGTAGAAGACATGACAGAGGAACAGTTGGCTTCAGCTGTAAGCATATTTCAAACTTTGGTTTCTTGTAAATCTTTGAATAATGGCAAGTTTTTAAATAGTTGCAGTTGCTTAAAAGTGGATTTTGAAACTGTAATGTCTGTTTAGCATTTGTAGCTTCTCAAAGAAATGCAAAGTTATGTTGATGACCCAACTGGTAGCAGTGATGAGAAGTCTGGAATTTAATTTAAAAATTGTATAAGTAGTGCTGTTTCCTCTTTAAGTGGGCACCTTAGTAAATTTTCTGAAAATAGCATTGCTGATGTTTTTAAAGACAAAGTTGTATTGCCCTTGCTGTGTTAGTGACCTGAACCTTGCCTGAATAAGGGCTCTTAGATGTGCAAAATTGTTTTCTGCCTCCTTCATATGTGTGGAGGGAAACTAGGGTTTGTTTGGGCTGGGGTGTGTTTGGGGTTTTGTTTGTCCTTGTTAATAGAATTAGGTAAACTTTTCTTTCTGAAAAATGAAAATAAGTTTGACATTAGTGGAATAGATTATATGTTTTCCTTTATGGGAGTAAAGTCTGGAAAAGCATAATTAATATGGTTTTTTTGATGAAGTACCTTCTGTTTCAGTTGTTTCTTTTTTTACAATTTGAAAGGCTTAATTTTCTCATCAGTCAATTTGAACTAGGAGTTCTTCATCATACTTAAAACAGTTGCATGACTGTTGTCAGAACGGGAATTCTTTTATGCATGTCTGTATGAAAACGGATCTGTAGTTTAGGAGTGTTTTTGTGCTTCAGTATTTAATACTTTGCATGGTACCAGCAGGTGAAGGATGTTTGTGCATTTTTTGAGACTAAACCTGTACACAGACTTTGAGATAACTGAGAGGCAAACAAGGAGATGATTCAGTGTCAGATAACATTTTGAAAAAGTTGGTCACATTGCATTTTTCTGATTCAAATTTTGTTACACATCAAAATTCAACTGTCTGTACTGTCTGTATTGATTAAAAATGGAATGAATTCTCTCTTCCTAATATAATTAAGTGGTACTGGTATGCAGTGCTACTTCAGTTTCATTAAACTACATGCTTTTCCCTAACAACTACTCAAACATGCAGGATTAAAAAAAAATAAAAAAAAAAAAAAAAAAAGAAAAAAGCTATTATATTGTGCTTTATAGCAGTTTCTGAAACTGGTTAGTTTAATTATTAGTTGGCCTTCACATTTGTCAAAACTTTAGAAACTCACAAGTTGGCTGAAAGGTTCAAATTAATGGTCTGTTGCAGACTTCTGGAGACGAGTTTAGATAATGCTTTTGTTTCTAACTATGAACTTAATCACATTCATAGTTTTACTGAAAACTGATTTTAATTAAAACATCAGTGTTTCGTACAAATGTATTCATGTGGAAATTTCATGGAAATAGAATTTTAAGGTCAAAACTTGAATGAGATTATAATTGAACTTTCTGAATGACTGCCTGCATGAAGAATATGCTCATTAAACTAAATATACACAGAAAAAAAACCCAAAGCATTCCTGAATGTCCTCTAAAAGCACCAAATGGTGAAATGATTAATATAATCAGAAAACAGATTTGGAAAACTTCATAAAGTTTCATGGAATATTCCAGGTTTTACACATCTCTGATCATTCCTTTTCTTAGAAGTTGATGTCAAATTATAGCTTTTATACAAAAATGGTTGCACATCTCTCTCGGACCTTCAAGCACCCTTGTAAATTTTTGGTAGATGGAATTACCATGTGGATTGACAAACCTTGGCAACACTTGCTACATGAATGCTACGGTTCAGTGTATCCGCTCAGTGCCAGAAGTGAAAGAGGCCCTTAAAAGGTAGGATTCAGTACAAAAATACCATGACTGAAATGTTTTCTTTAGCTTATGAAATAGATATTTTGTGGAATGGTTGTCGTAATACTGGTATGGATTATCATAACAACCTGTTATTCTTTAAATCTATTCAAGATTAACATAATGATTGATTCAAGTTTATCCTATGGCTGTGATAGTCTGTACTTTTTAAAGAACTTCAGACTATGTATTTGTTGGAACTGGCTTTTAGTGGGGAGAATGTGTTTTGCCTAACTAAAAAATAGTTCTTAATCAAGACTTGTTTAAAATCCTTAAACAAGCTACTGAACTCCTAACCCTGTTTTCTGGTATTAGTTTGTATGGTCTTGGTCTGTATAAAAGAATTGTACAGGAGTCCTGTTCCTTTGAGGAATTTTTTTCTCAATGGCTTCATTGCATAATGTGTTTTCAGCTATGAAATTCTGACGTTAAAGACATTTGGTATTTGGAGGTAGAGCAGGAAGCTCTGACAGGACCATGGGTGTTACTGTGGTGGCAAACTGGAAACAGCTGGAGTTACTGTCATGTGGATGTGTAGGGAACAGAAGACATGCCCTTGTGGAATTTGTTGTTTAATTTTTTCTGATTGTAGAATACTTTTTCTGAATTTTTTTTTTTGTTATTCTGGACTGAAATGTGGAAATGGTTAATTTTTTTTGTGAGGAATCTACGAGAAACTTGAAAATTATGAAGATCGGAGGAAAAAAGAATATATGGCAATGTGAGCCTGAATTGGTCCTCTAGATGAATTATAACGAGAAAACTGTTAGTATTTAAAAAGTTTGAGGATTAGGTAGAGCATTGCCATTTTAGGGTTAACTTAATTCCTTTAAAATACACTGCTACCTTGATACCTTGGTACCCAACTGGATATTCTAGATTACTATAAACACTAGTTATTTAAATACTTACACATTTTTCTTCATCCTGTTAGCAGATGAACCTTAATTATTTGGCACTGAGAACTATTTGTGAAGTACAGAAACTCTGTTTTAAAGCTTTTTCTTGTTTTTCAGTCTTGTCATTTTAGAAAAGTCTGTTTATTTCCATGTTAAAGGACTAATTTACTGCACTGAATCAGAGTATTTGACAAATTTAACATACCGAATGTCAAAATGTACCCTATAAAACTGGCAGACTGCAATACAAGATGTGGCCTTACTGTCTGTGGGAAGTCAGATTCACAGGCAGCTGCTCTGTTTGACCCTAGTGAGTTAGCCTGTATTTGGCCTTCCCCGCTTGATGACAGGATGGAAGGGTATATGGCAGTGGGAGAGGACTCAAATGGGAAAGCTTACTATTACGGCTTCATTTCTCACCTGCTGCTCCATTGATCTCTGCAAGGATACTCCCTGTTTTGTAGCATGATGGGGAAAGTTTCCTGCTCATCATCTACCAATGGACAGAATGTTTAAAGTTCAGTCTGAGATTAAAGAATGCATGAGACCCTTCTTTTGCTTGGAGGCTTATATGCTTTCAGGAGGCCATCTGTTCCTCCTGCAGGTGGTAAATTAAGAAATCATTCAGAGTGGTAAGTTCTAGTAATACGGGTGGACTCCCATACTTTTTCAGTGTACTAAATACCTCCCCAAGAAAAATGTCTCACCTCTCAACTGTTTTGCTTCTGCTGTGAAAGGAGGAAGCAAGCCTGCCCTCCGTCTCTGTGCATTGTATCTGCCATCTATCCTTGAAGGAGTTTTCTGCCATGTATCTGAAGAAGCTGTGGCAAATGTTTCAGAAATGGGTAGCTTCTATTCAGACTTTTTCTCAGTTTCTTTAAAAATAGATTGAGTCTTTGAGGCAAATGGATTAGGGAAGCAGCAGTGATGTATCCAGGCTTCTCAGTCTGCATTTATTTATTATCTCAAGGATGCTAGTTTTCCTTTGCTTCCATGTAGTGCTTGCAAAATAGCTGAGACTTTGAGGTAAGTGTGAGTAAATCTTATCTTCAGTTACTTCTGTTTTGGTGATTGATTTCTTTTGATACATATAAATAAGTCTAGCTGCTGCCTGCTCTGTGATTTAAAAACTGACTGCTCTTCTTGATTGTGTTTAATCGCATACAAATTCTTTTTCTTCTCTTTTAGGTATGGTGGTGCCTTAAGAGCTTCAGGAGAAATGGCCTCTGCTCAATACATTACTGCAGGTTGGTGTTCAGAGTAGAACACAGGGGTTTAGGCTAGTGTGTGATTTCCTGCTAACTGCAGATGAAAATTGCAGTTAGAGCTCTGCGTATGTTTCTTTAGCTCATATGCCTTGGGACTTTGAGATCTGGTAGCACTGGAGGATTCATTTTGCTCTGTTGGTAATATCTTTAAAGGTTATTCTGACCATGGCTGCAAAGCATACATCTCTGAATATTACCTAGCTGCACGCTAGGAAAAATGTATTCAAGTGTGATCTGGGCTTAGATAGAAATCATTTGTATCTCTTACTGTTTTGCATGTAGGCGTAAAGTAATTGGAACTTCCTAAAGCAGACTCCATCCTTTTGTTGGTTTGATCATTTTGTGTAGAAATATTTTAGGGAACAGTTCTTTATTTCACTTAATGGTAGGCTAATGCCATGCTCTTAGAATATGTATTTCATTGATTTTTTTTTAATATGATTTATTGGCTGAGCATTATTGTTAAGGTGGTAGGTGATGCTTTGTCAGTGGTCTTAGCCTTTACCCTAAAGATCCAGATTTCATAACCAAAATAAGTAGCAGTGTCTTCAAAAGGCAAGTTACTCTTTGTTGTGGTGATCTGGGTGCTCACAGTGTGGGAGCTCACTATGGCCCTGTATCTCCAAGTTCTAACTAGAATTCTAGTTAGACCCCTTACACTTGAACAAGGGTACTACTTGTCCACTTTTTCTTTTTTTACTCTATTTCATTGCCCCACTAAGATGCTGGGCCAGGACACTGGGATTTCTACCAGTCCATTTAAGGAAAAACAAAACAATATAAGGAAGGAAAGGTCCAGTTTGTGGGTATGCCTGCTGATCGAATTTTGGGGTGGTAAGTTCAATGGTTACTCTATACAACCATGCTTGCCCCTCCCCTTTTCACTGCCTTTACTTGGTGTCCCTTGTTTTCTTTTTAAGGTGACAGCTCTGCTTTTTAAGAGTCTTAATAGTTAAAGTAACTTGTAGTTAATTCTTCGGTGCTGAGTTGGTCAAGAACTCCTGCATGACACTTATGGCATTTTTTAATTGCTGTGTCCTATCAGTTGTCCCTCTTATCAATGTCAGTGAAGATACTTCTTAAAGAGAGGGAAAGCAACTGACCTTGGTTCCTTGTAATCTTGACTATATTCACTTATTCAAGAGTATCATTCATTAGTCTCTCCACTTGTAAATTAGTGACCATGCAGACTGTTGTCTACCTCACAGGGTTGTTGTGAGGATTAACAGGTGTCTCTGAAGTGATTTGTGGATTTAAAATGCTGTAACCTGGGTAGATAAGACATATGTAGTAGTGTGCCTGGAGCAAAAAAGAAAGCTATGTGTATTGTCATGCAATCAGTAGCATTCATTGAATTGCACATAGTTATGAACTGTCTGCACGTATGCATACACATACTTGTTTTCCTGGGTGTTAAATTAAGCATGAATATTTTCTAGGTGTTTTAGTTGGGAAAAACTTTTTTCCCAGTAGTTGGTGAGACTTAAGCTGCTCTAGAGGATAGACTGTGAATGCCTTCTGGTTTCTCTAGGCGTAGTCCTCTGTGAAAATATTGTTCTTCAGATGTGTTTCAAATGAAATCTTAACTACTCAACAATGTTTTTTTTTTTTTTTTCTGTTAGCAGCCAGGAAAGACAAGGCACTATGTGCCAAACTCTCAGAATTGTCATCTTCACACTTGCGAAGTCACGTTCACAAATGAGATCTTAGGTGCACCTGTTATGCCACTTGGAAAATTTAGTCCTGCTTTGGAAAGATTGAACACTGTTAAATGTGCAGTCTTTAAATGTTGCTGCTGTTTTACTATTCTTTCAAACGTGGCAGGAAGTTTAAAATTGTTTTTCCACTTCTCAAAGCATTCACTTTTTCTTCAAGCTCTTAGAGACTTGTTTGATTCCATGGATAAAACTTCCTCCAGTATTCCACCTATCATTCTCCTGCAGTTTTTACATATGGCCTTCCCACAGTTTGCAGAGAAAGGCGATCAAGGCCAGTACCTTCAACAGGTAAAGACCGATTATTAGCTTATTGTTTGAAAATTCTACAGTATGTTGGAAGTTGAGAACAAGAATATTTTAAAACTTCCTTTCTCCTGTGAAAATAATTTATCCCAGTAAAGTCTTTGCTTTTGTGGCATGTAGAAAAGTTGAATGTACTATCAAGTGGTAGCTCTGAAAATGTATGGTGGCATGGGGAGAAATTATTAGTTAAGGAATCCTTACATTTTGTTTTATACTGTAAAGATTGATGGGTTTAATGTTACTAAATTGTAACACTACTAGTCAGATTTAATGTTCTCTTCCCTTCCTAGGATGCCAATGAGTGCTGGGTGCAGATGATGAGGGTACTACAACAGAAGCTGGAAGGCATAGAAAGTGATACAGTTATGGAGGTAATTGTGTTCTTACAGAGTTAGGATTTATAATATTGTACTTGTGATTCACATATTTTTTGCTAAGGATTATCTGTTTTGTAAGTTCTTTAGCATGTGTCTATAGTCCAGTAAGTGAAACTGCTTTCTGATGTGTCTGATCAGCATAATGCTACCTATGTCATGTCAGCTGTGCTATGGAGTGTACTATAGGAATACTTTCCCTTCGGGCTTTGTAAGGCATGTGTTGAACCAGGGTGGTACTGACTGTGAGTGTGCAGCAGCTGGCCCTCATAACCTGTGAATTTACCACGTAAGAACTTTTTTTCTGAAAAAAAACCCCATCCTTGTGCTACAGCATTCTTGGCTACAAGAATGTTGTTTCAAACAGACAGCTAGCTTAACCTGATAAGAAATTACTTAAAGATTTTTTTTCACAAGACTTTACCAGACTGACTTTCTTCTTTCTCTGTAAACACTTTTCTGGAGAGTCTTGGCAGTGGCAAAAATCTGATAGACTACTCTAAAATTTAAGACAGATTTAAGTTGGGGGCGCAGGGAGGTGTGACTTTTTGATTGAAATCAATCTTGCTGATATGCTTTGAGGTGGCTTTAACAGCATGCTATAAATGCATTTGTTCTGAAACTTTTATACGGTGTAAGGAGATTGACTGACTAGGAGAAAATGCAGTTATAGAAAGGTGAAGCAATAAGCTTCAAAGAATTTAAATAAATGGGGTTATTTTGTCTGTAAAGACAGTCATCTTTACATGCTATTTAAAGTTACATCATAAGAGAATTTGTTTTACAGACAGACTCTGGAGCTACAGCAGCAGCTTCTAAAAAGAAGAGTTTAATTGATCAGTTCTTCAGCATTGAATTTGAAACAGCGTATCCTAAAGACTAAGGCAAGACATAAAGAATGATAATAATTTCACACTTTAGCAGTTGAGTGCAGGGAGGATGAAAAGCATTGTCCAGAATAGTATAGAAAATAAAGGTGTGTGTTGGGGAAGAGAGGGAATGATGTATTGCAGGAGTACACAGAAGTTAAAGTTAAGATTGGATGTACTTCGAGAAAGAGGGTGACGTGGGGAGGAAGAATGGTAATGGAAATTTATAGAAAAACCTACTGAATTTAAATACCAGATTTCCTTCCCAGAGAAGATTGCCAGTTACCTACTTCAAGGATGCTGAGTTATTTTATTCAAATAAAAGTAATTCTCTTCCTAAATAGCCTTTTTTTTGGCTTGTAAGGAAGTGTTGCTGATACACTTGGCATGCTAAACATGAACAAAAGATAGGTTGATTGATTTTGTAAGAAATTAATTAGATGCATACTGATGAGTAGTAGCTTTTTTTATAGCAAGAACAAAAAGACCATATGGGGCACATATCTTATGCCAAGTATTACTGTTTTCCCACTTCTCCACCCCAGAAGCCTGGCCATTATTAAACTGGCCACCACTTTCAGAAAGAATTAGACTGTGCATTTAGCTTGTCTGAAATAAGGAAACATCCCCTTACATGAGGTACTGTATTTCATAGCTTGGTAATAATGAAGAGTAGAGGCCTCTTTTAAGTCATGCATCTCTCTCCCTGTACTGTGATGTTTGTTATCCCTGAAATAGTTGGGAGGAGCAGAATGAGTAGCTAAGAGGAATGATGCATAGGCTAATGGCAGGAGGAACAAACTTGGTAAAAAAGTCGTGTTGCAAGCCTTCAGAGTGTGATTATGGCAGCATTTGTAGAATAGATGCATTCAGAGCAGTCAGAAAAGTATCTCATTAGAAGGAAGTGGATGAGAGAAAAGGATTGGTGGCAGAAGAATGAAAAAGAAGAGGTTGGGCAGAACGATTTAGAAGAATGTGTAGAAAATAATGAAGAAATGGCCTTCATTTCAGTGAAGAAAACAGATACAAGGCAGGGAAAGGATGCTGTGCATGTTGAAAGAAACAGGAAGTCTGGCCAGCAGCAGGAATAGAAGAACTTCATTATTGTAAACAAGAATGGAGCATAATGTTGCAGGAGGGCTTCAAGACTTGGTATCGGCAGCCATTTAGTATGATCTGTGTCCTGGGGGGGTGGGGAGGGAAGAAAGAAAAAAGCAGGCCTCACAGGCTTTAAACAGTGATTAAAAACTTACTTTACTTTTTTTGGTATGCTGTCTGCCTCAGCTACCACTTGTCATTAGACAAAAGGAGCAAATTGGTTAGAAGGAACAGCTGTTTCAAATCTTCATTTTTATACTATGAGAAGTAAAAGTACTATTGATGCACAAGCACAGGATTATCTTAAGTTACCCTGCTGTTCAGCATGTTCTTTACAGTAGAGCCGTAGTTCAGCTCTTGGTGCATGATGATTTTCCTTAATTTTGTGAAGCATGAAATGTACAGAAGCTGAAGAAGAGGAAGTAACTAAAGGAAAGGAGAATCTGCTTCAGCTTAGCTGCTTTATCAATCAAGAAGTGAAATATCTGTTTACAGGACTAAAATTGGTAAGCTGTTGCAACTTTTTTTTTATTTAATTCAGATTCTAAGTGACGTGTGTTTTTAATCTGTGACTTGGAATTGACATCTGCTGTCCAAGCTTTACAAAGTTCCAAGGTTTTTTGGGGGTGTTCAGTGGGAAAGTGGAAGTGAAAATGAATTGTGTGTTAATGTAAAGCAGACTCCAACAGACCGTTTTCTTGACCCCGATGTGGTCATCCCCATCCAGGTAACCAAGTGCAAGCCAGTTTGTTACTTGTAATTTGAAACTATTTGGTTGACTTTCACGTCAGACTGAGTAGTATCGTGATTTAAGCATGCTGTAAACAGTTCCCAGAAAGTCCAAAAGTCAGTTTTAAAATAGGGTGATATTTTGGTTGCTGTGTTCTAAGACAAAAACAAATGGTGAAACAATTAAGCTTAAATTTAGTTTTGCAGATTTGGTAGGGGTGTTAAATTTTCCACGACACAACATCATCTTTAAACTGTTAATTTAAGTAGGACTTCTTCAAGTAGTCTGTGCTTTTTATATATATGTTTCTAAGTTTTCAGGGTTTTTTGGAGAATCTGAAGGAGCGAGGAGAGGAGCTCCTACAAAAACCTTGTAGTAGTAACTGCTCTTGCAGAGTATTGCTGTAAGAGCAGGGGTGGAAGCAGAGATCTGGTTTGTACAGGACTGGACCAAGTTGCATGGTTCTCAGATAATCTTTGTTCCTGCTTTTTCTGTTTTGACAGAACTTAGAATGAAAAGTAAAATAAAATAGGTAATGCTCACAAATTATAAAGATTATGAAAAAAGAAACCTCACTTTCAGGCCAGAAAGGGCCATCTAGATTTCTAATGCTGGACTGCCTGTAGCAAGAGAGTCGCAACACTAACAACCAGGTCAGTCTTTCCCTGAGTTTGGAAAGGTCCCTGGAAGCAGATTATCATCACCTGGCTCCTTATATACAGCTCTGCTTTAGACTGAGAGTTGAGAAACGTGCAAATATTCCTGTCACAAGAAACTTCAGATTTTTTTTTTTTAGTTGTGTTCCAACCATGACATGACACTTTCGTAACCAAATCCAGATATTTAAGTTGCAAGTTCTACTCTTGCAGAATAAAATTATCTGCAGAGGGAAACTTGGTGTTGTCAGGGCTCCGGAGTGAGCCTGGAGCTGAACAAATGAATGGGTGTGGTCTTTCTGCCAAGGAATTTCAAAATTGTGTCGTAATTGCTGATAGCAACAGAGGAGATTGGCAGAACAAGATTTAGTTGATGGCTTGTTTATCCATGCTGTGCTTTTCTTTAAGCTGTTTTGTATGATGAACGTATGTGTTACTGCCTTTTGTTTTTTTAACAGCGTCTTCAAGAGGAAATCACCAAACTCTCTCCAACACTGCAGAGAAATGCACTCTATATCAAATCTGTGAGTGGTACTTTTGTTGCTCTCTTTGATTCTTCTAACTGTTATCAATTTTCTGTCTCAAAACACAAACTTATTGCTGCAACAGCATGTGATTTATGTTTATAAAGCATCTGAATAGCAACTACCAAGAAATTTAAGACCACTTGAAAATTATTTGAGTACACTACTCTACAGAGCTTCAAAATAGGATGCCTTGTTATATTCCTGTGTGTTGGTGTACAAATATGTTCCGAGAATAGCCTGTAATTTAGGATGAGCAGTGTTTAAGGTATAAAAGATCTGTGAATATCTAAAGTAATAGCTTTTTCTAAATTTTTTTTACAGTCTAAAATTAGTCGCTTGCCAGCGTACCTGACTATTCAGATGGTTAGATTTTTTTACAAAGAGAAAGAATCTGTGAATGCCAAAGTTCTTAAGGTGAGTAAGTTTTCTGCATATTGAAGTTTAATTCCTCTTAATGCTTTTCAGTGACTTTATATTATAGGTAGACAACTAATACTTGAAGGCTATTTGCTTTTTAATTGCATTTAAAAATATTAACAGTGCAGTTTCTTTGCTTAAGTACAAAGTAGCTTTGTTCCCAGTTGTGATGATACGTGGCAAACTATGCTACCAAAATAGGCTGGAGGAGGAGGTAAGGGACAGAAGTGAATTTGCTCCGATAATGTTAGGATTTTTTTTGGTCTCTCTTCACCAGTGGTTCAGATGAGAATGTTTAATTAAGGAGAGGGCCATGCTTTCAGTCTCTGGACAGTGAGAAATGTTTACGCTAACAAACACTTCCTGTATTAGTTATTTTGTCTGGCTTTCTGATTGACAAGTGCAAGAACCAACTGCAAACAACTAAATGTTCCAGTTTTGCTTTCTGTTGACCTTGGCTGATAGACCTCCTAGGCTGCTGAGGAAGCATCATAATAGATGATGCCTATTCCTTACAGGAGAAGCAAGGGAATAAAGATTGAAGGCACACGTTAACTATTTTAGAAAATTGTTTGGATAACACAAATTGATATTTTTGCAAGCGTACAGTCATTTTACATGCATTTTTTTTTTTCCATAGGCTTGCACAGGTATTTCCGTAGTATAAAAGTATGATAGCTAATAATAAAGAATCTAAGTATTTATACTGAATGTAGTAATTTATGATGGCTTGCTTATACTGAATCAGACATTATTCTGTGATATTATAGCCCTTAAGGTAAGTACTGTCGGCAACATTTCAGTAGATCCAGTTGTCATAAATGTGATGAGATTTGCATTTAATTGGACTTAGTGTTGTCATCCCATGGGAGAACGCTTTAATGTGGAGTACCAAATTATGCTAATAATCTTTATGCTTTTTGCTTCCTAGGATGTTAAATTTCCTCTTATGTTGGATGTGTATGAGCTGTGTACACCGGACCTTCAGGAAAAAATGGTTTCTTATCGATCAAAATTCAAAGATCTAGAAGACAAAAAAGTAAATCAACAACCAAAGAATGTAAGTCTCCTGGCAATTTCATGGACATTTTGATTAAATAAGTCATACATCTGAAACTGGGCTACTAATAAGGACTAGAGAAAACTTGACTTCCTTAAATAGTCTCTTTCTTACTTAGCATTCAAACTCTTTGGTATTGAGCTTTAGATCTTTTTTGTGTATTTTCACGAAAATACAGTATCTGTTTTGATACAACTGCTTGATGAGAAATATTAAATGCTGTAGACAGACATGTTGCTTACCTTTTTATTTCAAAATTTATTAAAATATAGTGCTTCTGCTTACCAGTGTTATGCCTAAAGGTTTTCTGTGAATTACACAAAATGATTCTCTTCAAACGTTATTGCTTGCTGGCAGGTCACTTGTTCAGTGGAGTATAGGTAGCGATTTCATGCTCACCACCTGGAAAGAGTTGTACAAGGGAGTACTACGTGTCTGAATGATAAAATTTAGAATATTCGTACTAGTGAGCTAAAAGACTACTCTAAAAACTTGGTAAATGGTTTCATCTCCTACCCTCTCTACTTATTCTAAAACTGACTTCCCTTTCTTTAATGAAGAAAAAAAGTAAATGAGCTAAAGCTCATCAACAACCAAAGAATGTAAGTGTCCTGGCAATTTCATGGACATTTTGATTAAATAAGTCATACATCTGAAGCTGGGCTACTAATAAGGTACTAATAAGCTAAAGCTCATTTTAGCCTTCTTTTTTTTTTTTTAAAGTTTGCTAGTCTTTTCCTGGCCTAAGCCGTCGCAGTTTCATTTAAACGTTTGAATAAGGCTTGCATCTCTTCTTACACAGTTAGGAGCAAGGAAAGAGTGCTATTTTAAAACAATGTATTGGCACATAGTCTGTCTCTGATATTTTCTTGCTGCCGCTTCTGCTGCTACCAAGTCCCTAACAAGGAATAAAATCTTCAATTGCAGAATTGTTTTCATGCTCCAAACCTGTAAATCTGGTGGGTAGACAGTCTAGGCAATATGTGCTAAAATGGTTATATATTTGCTTTAAAAAGTAGTCTTCTTTAGAGTAGGCTTTTGGATGTCCAGCTAGAAATACTGTAATGGAACTTGAAACAAGTTGAACAAAAAATGTTTAGGCTTAAAACATTTTTATATGAATGGACAGTTGGTATTTGATATGATTGTGCTAAAGCTTTTTCAAAACACATTAATTCAGCATATTCTGTTCTTTAGTCTAGTAAAAGTGATGGTGCACAGAAAGAAGTTAAATACGAACCATTTTCTTTTCCTGATGGTGAGTACAGGGAAGTAAATTTATTTTAAAGTACCTTTCCATTTACTCATGTTTCAGTGGACCTGATGGTAGGAATATTTTGAGAACCCTGGTTATTTTTAATGCATTTGAAAACTAAGCTTCAGAAACTGACAGAAATTTAAGGCATGGAAAGATTAGGCGAGTCAAAATGCTGTTGAGATAGTTAAAGACATAATTGTCATCCATCTGTGAAGTTGGTGATACACAGAAGGCATGCGCATCAAAAAAAACATTTGCTTGTAATACGCAGATGTTTTGTACGCTTCCTTGTCAGTGGGTGGTAAAAAGCTGAAATCAAAACAAAAACTTAAATTGGAATTTAAAAATGCTGTGGTGGTGCTAGTGTTGGGTAAATTTGGAGGGCTTGGAGCTTGAATGTCCTAAGTAGTCACCCTCATGCTGAAGATACTGTGCAGAAATTATTTTGGAGGTCTTGCTTATCCAGACTGTTACCCTTCAGTGCTTCCTGAGGTTTCTGTGTGATGCACTACATGAGAAGTGGTGGGGGGGCACTGACTAGCTCAAGAGCACAGTGAAAACAGGATATTCTGGAGTGCTGAGAAATGCAGTTAAGACACTTTGGGGACTGTAACACCCTTCTCGGTACATTTGGAATTAGCTATTTTTTTCCGTTGAAAAATTGAATAGCATAATTGAACCAGCTGCAGAGTGGATTGATCTACTGTATCTGAGTATTCTCAGTAGTGTTGCTGTACAGCCCATGCTCAGCAGGTCAGTCATTGCAGTTTCATGGCTTGCCCTGAATGCAGGCGGAAGCTGTTGTTTGAAGGAAGTATTGGCCGAACCTGTCCCGAAGGTTTGCTGACCACACATCATCATTTAAGCTTACTGCATTTGCATTACACCCAGGATACATATTTGTGTCATGGTGCTTTATGCAGCTACAGTGCTGCAGTATGGCTAACGTGTTTTTGGTCTGCGTGCTGTTGAAAACACTGAAACTGTTCATGTAAGACTTGCCTAACTTTTTTTTCCCCCCTCTTCCTTCAGATATTGGTTCTAATAATTGCGGCTATTATGACCTGCAGGCAGTGCTAACACATCAAGGCAGATCAAGTTCCTCTGGGCATTATGTGTCTTGGGTTAAAAGGAAACAAGGTAAAAAAAAATATTATAGCGCTGTTAACCACCCTTCACAGCTGCTTTTGTTTAAGGGGCTGTTAAGCATGCTTAGATTTTATGTACCTAAATTACAGATAATCCTCTTGTTTTTCTTGCAGATGAATGGATTAAATTTGATGATGACAAAGTCAGCATTGTTACACCTGAAGATATTTTGAGGTTGTCTGGGGGTGGAGACTGGCATATAGCTTATGTTCTACTCTACGGGCCTCGCAGAATTGAAGTAATTGAAGATGAAGCTGAACAGTAGTCTTCAGTTTTAGTCATTCTGCCTAGGTGTGAAATAAATGTTGATTACTGCTCACTTCTTTAACCCCAGAGCTTTAGCAAGTGGATGAATGATCTGTTAAAACCTTTTCATGTGAAGAGGGATATTTCAAAACCAATCCATGTACCAATTAGTCACTACTGGACTGGACTGCCCACTGTGGTGGTGACAATACTTAAAATAGCTTTAATGTCTTGCAGAAGATAATTTTTTAAAAATAAGCCTGTCCCCCCCTTACCCCCCCCCCTTCCTCTCTAATGTCATCAAGTATTTATTACACACCTATTCTCACATTTGTTACTCTTGCATGGTTTATACCACAGTTCAGTAGCTGTCCATCCTTTGCCTTACCTGGCAGTTTTGTTAGGAAGGTAGAAGAGAAACTGTTGCCTTGTTGCGTAACTCAGTGCTGCTGCCCATAGCCATCAACCCTGGCTACAATCAAGCATTTGTCCAGCCTGACCTGCTGATTCAGTCTGTTCTGTTGCTGGCATCTCATGACTTCAAAATAAATTGTGATCAACAATGTGTCTCCATTAAAAAAAGTTCATGTCTCAGTAGTGTAGTTAGTATGTGGTTTTTTCACTTCTTGGGCCACTGCTGCTGCATTTCTCAAAGCAGTTGTGTAATAAGCCACTTTTTTTTTTTTAAGCTGTAGGGATTCATCTCTTGTCCTGTTACTCTTTACTCGGTAGATAAGCCTAGTATGGTGGCTGCAAAACTGGGGCTTTGCTTACTTACAGTGACTTCTGTTCCTTCCCCACAGGAGTACAGGAGCTGTAGGCTAGTGGCAGGCTGCAGTAAAAAAGTGCTTGTGTAGCCACAGCCAGAAAAGCACTAGGCCAGCAAGAGAACTCAGCCTCTGTGTAGAGGATCTGATTTTCAATGTGTCCCAGTCCCTTCTGGGAGAGCTGTACTGATGCTAGTCCATGTTCACATGAAATACCTTCAGTTATGTCTTCATTAACAGTGACCCTGTGGTGAGTTTACCTGTGTCTTGCTTGCTTGCTCAGAAAGGACCTCTCTTTCACTCTCCCTTGGGGCCCCTGGCTTCAGCTGTCACCCTCCGAGGTAGTTTTTCTGCCTTACAACTTGTGTTGCTGGTGATTGCACTGCCTTCTTCACCACACAGCTGCCCCTGGGAGCACACCAAAGGCCTAAGGGTATATTTTAAGGAAGTTGCATGATACTTAAAGGCAAGTTCCACCCATTAAGGAAGCCCCACAGTGGCAGGTAGGCCATGTGCAAAAGCTGTTGGTCATCCCTACACACCTCAGTTCACAATACGCTCATGTCCCTTCAACAATTTAAATCATTGCATTTTGTACCTGCTACTAAATTGTACCTGCAGCAGGAGGCAAGACAGACTTAGGCTGAATTATTTCCAACAACTGTCCCATATCTCAGCCCACTCCAGCTTTCACTGCAGTACCCAATAATCAAATTCCTAACACAGTTAAATCCAAAGGGGGGGAACAGGAACAAGCTCTCATCAACAGCTCTGCAGGCAGGAACACAGCTCCTAGCTGGTTGCTAACCACCCTGGAAATTCACAGGTATGATTTAATAACTGAAACAATAGTCTGCAGAGAAGAGTTGTGATACAAAGTTTTCCAAACACTCAGCAATACTGAACAACACAAATTCTGCAAGAAATAATAGCCACAAAACAAGTTGTAGTCTGCTACAACTTACTTGACACCACAAAAATCTCTTGCTTTTTGAGGGAGAAGAGATCCAGCTATGTGCAGCAGCTTGTACCCATCAATAGATAGCCATATCCTTAATATGAAACTAATTGTCACTTCCCAGTGAACTGGGACAAAAAAATTGCCATGTTCATCATGACTCAGGGTTGTTCCTACATAGCCAAACATACGCAAGAAACTAAAGTAAAAGTAAGTAAAGTAGTTAATTACTAATAAAAACAAGCATAGAAACATTGACTGTCAAGGTCCAGAGAGAACCAGTTCTTCAGCAAGAGAGCAGATTGACCACAGCACCCTTCCAAGGACACCAGTTCTTCACTGAAAGTGAATACTATGACTTGGACCTCCCCCACAACCCTCTTATTTTCTCAAAGTTGAAGCACTTGCAGACAGGTGCATTTTGATGGTCTACAGCTCCCTGCCACCCCAAACAATGGCTTAGAAGTCCTTAGAAGCTCTGAGAAACCACACAGGGACAGGAGGCAGTTACAGAGACTATTGACTGCTCTGTCCAACAGGAGCAGCTTGAGCTCTGCTGATGCCAAACCCTCCTATGACAGCCTGCACAGAAAGCTGCCTTCCCTCTCCAGCCTCCCTTTCACATTTCCAACATCCAAGCTGAAGCTTCCTATTTCTGGACCAGGCTGACTAATCCTTTTCTCAGAAAATCTGGACAACTGAACAATATTATTAAAAAGTTTTATTGTTTATTGAACATAAAATACCTATCAAAAATCTCTTACCTAGCAATGACAGTAACAATTAACAACAAACAAAACAGTTACAGTTAACAACAACAACAGCAGCCAGAACAGTCATAATTAACAACCACCACCACCACCAAAACCAAACAACAAGTTGTTAGCATCTGAAGCAAGTTAGCTGCTGCTTTCAGTGTCGTTGGTTAGGCTTTCCGCAAGGTCGCTTAACCCGGCTTTGCTCAGCGCAGTAATCAGATTCTCAGGGGTGGCATGCGCGCCCTCCTGATCCTGCCAGGCCACCAGCAGCTGCTTCGCTCTCATCTTCACATCCTCACTGTCTGACTCAATCTGCCGTACATCAGAATCCTTCATTTCCAAGTAAGGGGCCAAGGCCTTCCACTGCTCCCCGAGCCTGGTAGCAAATGAGTCGATTTGTTCACCCGTCATGGCTTTGTCCCGTTGTACCTCTGGACCTGGGGGGGGGTGGAAATATATATCACAGTGAGACGCAGGGAATGTCTCCAGATACTACACACAAATCTTCCCTGATCTGCCCCATTTTAAACCTCCTATTTATTTACTAATGGACTGACTTACATCCTTCCTTTAGTTGTGAAAACCTACTCAAGAGCTCTGAGAACAGATGGATTTTTACAGCTCTATTACCTGGGTTTCAAGAGGAATGTCCCTTAATGACCACAATTTTTATGTATCTATCTCCTGTTTGATTGAGAGAACTGCTAAAGCCTAAAGAACATCAGAACTGCCTCCTCCAAATGAAAACAAAAGATTTTGACAGGCAGCCTGCAATGTTCAGTACGTGAGTCAACTATAACATTAAAATACAGAGTGATCTTTAACATTTAATTGTCTTTCGGACTTACTTTAGTCACTTTACGCAGAGTTAACCCAGGTAAAAAAATAGTTTGCTTCCCTTTTATTGAGTTACTAAAGCCTCATGTTCCTATTAACAGCAGGACTGTGAATAGGATAGGATAGTAATTTCAATACATAGTCAGTACTCTAAGGCAATTTCTGTCATTTCGGTATCAAGATAAAAAAACAGGGAATACTGTGCTCTGCTGAGAAGCCAAGCACTGCAGTGATTACACAGGTGGGTTTGCACCTTAATAGCTTATCATGGTCTACAATCTATGGCTTACCAGCTATGTTTATTTCACACTGTTTTAAAGAAAAAAACCCCTAAAGACTGAATTACTTATGCTTAGAAATTAATCATATTCTTAATTTTTAATAAAATATCTCGTCCTCATGCCACCTGAAGAGCCAGCTGGCATGGAGTAGAAGCTTCAACTCTCTCCAGTGCTTATCAGTCATACTCATTTATCTGAACTAAACCCACTACATTGAGGGAAAAGAATGGAAGATCACAAATGACAAAACAACAAAAGCACTCAGATCACTTCCCTTATTTCTAAGCACAATGGTGTATAGTGGACCACAGCTCTCCCATCTTCGCTTTAAGACAAGATTTAAAGAAAGATGTAAATTCAGCACAGGGAAGCTCAGAAGGCTGTGTCAGGCAGTGTTAAGCTGAAGAGGAGAGAGCTTCTCCCCTAGTAGCAAGGAGAGTGGAAAAGGTCAGGTGCTGGATGGAAAAGGGCAACAGAAGAGAGATTCACAGAAGTCTTTCCACTAACAGAAAAATCTTCCAACAAAATCACAAAGTCCATGGGTAACCAGCAGTACCCGGTGTGCGCGTTCCACGTCCTGCACATCCCATCTCCCCATGCTGGACCCAAGAGCTAGCATACAGAGTTACAACACACAAGGGAGACTGTGCTGTGAGATGAAGGCATGAATGAGGATGGAAGAAGGCAGATTCACAGACAGAGGAGACAGGGAAAGACACTTAGGAGCATGACATACCAGGGTTACAGGCAAGAGAAAAACAGAAGGTCTGGTTCATGGAGAGAAACAAGAGATGGCATTTGTCAGGAAGGTTGCTCTTCTCACAGAGCAGCTTTTGCCTTGAAGACATTTTAAATGAAGAGGACGTAAAGCTCTCAGAGTTGGAATATATCAATTTCTGAAAAGTCCGATAGCTACCCACCCCAACAGGGGCTAGAGGGAGGCACCTACCCATGGCAATTAAAGGGCAGAAAGAACAGGAAAGCGGTGTGAGGAACACTTGAGTAGGTTTTACACAGCAATGCCAGCATTTTAGCTATAAACACCTACTAACACTGTAGACGTACACTACGCAGCGCAAAAGGTGGAAGAGGCTCCTAATGAAAGTGCTAATCCGACTTCAACAAATTGGACACTTTCAGCACTGCAGGCCACAAGACTGAAAGGTGCCTACCGGTGCCCTGTGTCCTGGAAAGGCTGTGCTTTTTGGTACAAATGCAGGTTCAAGTCAGAAGCCCTGGGGTAACCAGGAGTGGTGACCCTCAGTAGAAACTATGCTAAAACACAGCTTCTACAATACACATCAAGAGACAAACTGAAACACTGAGAACATGCAAATCTTACTTTCATTGTTTTCTTTTAATAAAGCATCATTATCTTCCTCATCTTCATCTTCGCCTGTTTTTATTTCTTCAGAAGGAGGCTACAATGAGAGAACTAAACATCACTGGATGAATTTTGTATTTAAAAAGAAATTTTACAGCTCTGTGATGGTCCCTGGAATGTGTGTTAGAATGGAAAAGCTGGCATGATCCCATATGAGAATTAAAAATCCCCCCCAGTTTCTTGTATCCAAAATAACCAGTAACAAGTGTTCTAATAAAACACAGTATTAACTAAAAAACCCCAATGAACGCATCCACCAACTTCACAGGATTCTCTCCCATTTGTTTCACAGTAACTACAACTAAGCATTACATACATAGCTGTAATACTTTAAAAAAAACCCAAAACAATGAAAACCAGCTTTCTCTAAGACTACAGTACTGACAAACATTTAAAAAAAAATATTATTATTCCTCACTCAGGAATTCCTCAAAGTTTTCTGTACTTTCAAACTTCTCTGTACACTAGTAAAAGGTGGCAAACAAATAAGCAAACAACAAACTTTTCACTCTGATTTACTTGTTGATCACCCAATATTAACAAAAAGGCTTCTTTTCCTACATTTTAATCACAGGCCTTATCTACGTATTTGTTTCTTGCCTTAATATCTGGTATATGACAGTAGTACCATTAGGAATACTGCATACAGTGATACCTTAACACATTAAACACCTTTCCCCTCCCAGTGTTTTTTCTAAAGTTGCTATTAGTATCTAGTTAACTCTGATGGCTGAACAAACAAAAAAGCTATATATTACAATCCAACCTTTACACCTCAGTGGTTTCACATCACAGCCAAGGAAGGTCTGAAATATGGAAGTATGGGTTTGTATCCGCAAGATATTGCTGGGTTGTGTGCTAACTCAAAGGTTTAGAAAATGCTCGCTTCCCGAACTGTTAGTCTCTCTTATCATTGTGTATAAAGTGATCTGAAAGACCCCTCCCTGGCCTCAAATTTATACTGTTGAACATGCAAAGGGTTAATGCCTTAAACTTACAGCTCCACAAGGTTTGTTTTTCTTTACATATTTTAAAAATCAGGGAGCTGATAGAAGAGCTCTGGGAACAGCACAGTATCTTCAGCTGCACACCCTGCCCCTTTTACTGCCATCCCAGTATAGCCACAGCTACTGATATTCGTGAGCTGTAACACTGGCTTGCACCTTCAGTAGAAGTGGTTTGCATTGCAACACGGAACCCAAGTAGCTGGGTACAAATATATTCCTGCCTACCAATGGGACTGCCACAGCTCTTTGTTCACAGAATACAAGGCAGAGCTCAGCACTTACTTGGTTAGTCAACATTATTCAGTTTAGTGTTACTGGGATCTTCATAGATTAGAGGAATTTTATTTGTAATTTTTACTTTAGGGTACAAGCTTTTTTTTCCTGTGGTTTTTTTGCCCCCTCCCTCCCCATGTACCGAATGGACTGCAGAGAGACAAGCAGGAAGTCCAATGAATTCAGCATTTATTATTATAGGATACTATTACTTACAGGCAGCTCCTTGGCTAATTTGATTACCATGTTTTCTAGATATTCAGGTAAACTCTTGAACTGTTGGTTTGTTGGCTGGAAGAAGTGGGGGCTTCTGCGTGCTAGAAGTCTTAATGCTCTCCAGCCGTAGTTAGAATTGTTCACAGCCCTGTAACAAAATACAAGTTTGGTTGTTAACAGTCTGTCATCTATAAAAGCACAGAAGAAGATCTGAGCCATTTCCTAATTAATACAATTCTGTCCAAAATTATAAAGTTTTTTGTACATTACTGAGTCCTGTACAGATATTAGTAATACAGAGAACAGTCTGTTTTCTTTAACAATCCAAACATGAAAGAGATGAAAATAAAGTGAAACACAAAAAAGATTTGACATACTTATACTTGTTTTCAACCATGTTTTCAGGATCTGCTTGTTCGATAGCTTCTTCAAAAAATTCCTCCAACGTTGGCATGTATTCCCTGTAAAAAAAAAAAAAAAGGAGCTTAATACTCCTCACAATCCACTCTAAAATAGCTGGCTTTCAGTTCCTTCATACACATCCCAAGCTTATCCATAGAAGAAAATGATCCCAAGAAACAACCTGCTCAAATTTAACAACTGCAAATAAGCAAAGAATGTTTGGTAAGTTTTGCTACAAAATTATTTACTGCATAACCACTGAAGCATACCAGCAGTCGCTAGCACTGCCTATTGTACATATTTAAACCTTCTGCCATACCAAAAGGTGACATGAACATCTGTCAATAGTATTTGGCGAAAAAGGACTATGGGATGTAAGACAAGAATTCTGGCAATAAGGAAAGGAGGCTTTCATAAAAATACCCCTAACAACTGACTGGCTGTGTTAGAAATGTGCTGCCAGTTGCACAGCTCACAAGCTAATGGTTGTTAGTCTTGTGCAATTTGACAGGACAGGATAAGTAAAACGTGGCCTCTTTACCCCCACAGCCTCCCCAGTTTCATCTGCTACCAGAGAAAGCTAGACTACTATTACTCCCCAATTTCAATTATTTATGATCATTAATTTTAGATGGGGAAAAATATTAGGCAGCTAAATGTTGTACTTAATGATCCCATCTTAGTGGCTCCCCAACTTGCTCAGACACATTCATTTCAGCCCCCATGGCGATCCCTGTACCTTCTGCTGAAGGTACTTCAGTTAAAGTACATTCCATATAGGTCTAAGTCTACAGGCGTCAAGAGAAATTGATTTATTTGAAGTGGACTGAACTCCTGGGCTCAAAGAGATGTGATCAGTGGCATGAAGTCCAGCTGGAGGGCCATCACTACTGTATGCCAGGGCTCGATACTGGGGCCAGTACTATTTAGCACCTTCACTACTGACCTACTGATGATGGGTCAGAGTGCACCGTCAGCAAGTTTGCAAACAGCATAAAACTGGGAGGAGTGGTTGACAGACCAGAGGGTTGTGCTGCCATTCAGAGGGACCTCAACAGACTAGAGGCATTGGCTGACAGGTACCTCATGAAGTTCAGGAAAGGGAAATGCCAAGTCCTGCCCCTGGGGAGGAACAACCCCAGGCACCAGTACGTGCTGGGGATTGACTGGCTGGAGAGCAGCTTTGCGGAAAAGGTCTTGGTGGACAACATGACAAACATGAGCCAGCAATGTACCCTTGTGGCAAAGAAGGCCAGCGGCACCCTGGGCTGCATTAGGGAGAGGTTGCCAACAGGTCAAGGGAAATGATCCTTCCCTTCTACTCAGCCCTTGGTGAGATACATCTGGAGTGCTGGTTCCAGTTCTGGGCTCCCCAGCACAAGAGACACGGGTCCATGCAAAAGGCTGTGCATGGACAGGAACATCTGACATCCAAGGAGTGGCTGAGGGAGCTAGGGCTGTCTACCCTGAAGAAAAGAGGGCTCGGGGGCAGTAAGGAAGAAAGAGTTAGACTCAGTGCTACTCAGTGAAGGTACAAGCAGCAGCTGGCACAAAAAGAAATACAGGAAATTTTCACTTAAGCATCAGAACCCCCCTCCCCCCCCAACTTTTCTGTGAGGGTGATGAAAACACTGGAACAGATTGCCCCAGAATGTTGTGGAGCGTCCACTCACGAGAGACACTCAAAACATGACCGGAGAAGGTCCTAGGCAACTTGCTCTAGTTGACCCTGCTTTGAGCAAGGGGGTGGACTAGGTGATCTCTAGAGGCCCCTTCCAACCTCAGCTCTTCTGTGACTTAAAAGACAATATTTGTGGCTCATAGGGGACATATTAAAAAGGCAACTGATGTTTCTGTTCTTAGAGAGCGGTTGCTTCTGAAAAGTATTCAAACCAATACATAAGGAACCATAACCTAAAAAAAGTAACAGGAATATTCACAATGATCAGGACAGTTTGCTGCTTTGAACACTGCAAGCAAGAAATACAGACTACTTAAGAGCTGTAGGTTACTATGAGCCAAGATTATCAGTGGTGCAAAGCAAGCTCATAATGATCTGTATTTCTCCTACCTCATGTTTGATGGAGACGCATCCGCTTCTACAAGGGAACCTAGCGATCAGTCGTGGGGTGAGAAGTGCACTGGTCTATAAATTCACTTTAGTTTTGTTTTGAAAAAACACGTTTTACTCAGGAAAGCAGTGTCCCATGCATGTTTAAGTCTAGTGTAATCACTGTCTACTGGAACCAAAGCCAGCACCTTGAAAACCCATCTGATTTGAATCCTGCTATACTTGGCACTATGCAAAAATTTAAGACAGATTTTTATTCCAAGAACAGCTATCTAAAAAGACGGCAGGTAAGGAAATATCACCCCATTTGAAGGAAGACATGAGGAATCAAAGCAAAAAGTTACAGTCACTTCACCACATTCAGTCACAAAGTCTATAACAAAACTCGGAACTGAATCCAGATCCACCGGGATCTTCTCTTTCCTGTTTACCACAGCATACATTTTCTTGGTTTATCTTCATTTCTTTGGTTGTGGTTTGTTTTTTTTTTTTTTTAAATTTAAAGAAGTTGCAGCACAATACAATCATGCACAGGGAATCAAAAGCTTTGGTTCCAAACACAACTCCACCTTTAGCCCTTGTCCTAGTAAAGGCAAGTATCCTGTCAGAGGCCTTCCTGCACATCCCAGCCTCACAAGAAAGGAAGGCCCTTCTCTGCAGAGCTCTCAACTACTGGAAAAGCAATTCCTCCATTCAGCACATTTGCACAGCTAGCACCTCTCCCCAGGTATCCAGCCTTTGCAGCTACTACTAGCAAAGTTCCCTTTGGGAACTGTCCCATTCCATTTCCAAGTTTTTATACTAGGTACCATGACTGCACAAAAGGGGATTACGCTATCTTTAACAAATAGAAAGTTATGTAGCAAAGTACATTTTCGGTATTTCCTACAATTGTGCAAGCAGAAGGATAACCAATAATTGTATTTTTTTACATCTGCACCACTAATAGATCCGGTATGCACTGAAACAATGCCTGTTAGCCAATTTCCTCTTATCTAGTATTGTTCAAAGCACATGCCTGCTTGAAAATCATAGCCAAATAGCATGCTAACTTCATTACAGCCAGACTTGGCAATCTTCCTTTATTATATGAGGTACTTAATTATACAATCATGCTCTACAAAATGGGAATTTCCATCTGGTCTTTAGCTTAGATTTTACTTTACTAAGCAATGAAAATTACTTACAGCATAAACACTAGTGAAGAAAACTGTAAGGAGATTTTAAGACAAAAATTCATACAAACAACTTCTGTCAAGACACACAGTGAAATGGCATACCATATAAGATCATCTTATATACTTTCCTTACACCAATTTTGTAGTAACTGTAATTTTGTGTGCAATTGGAGTGCTGAAAGTTAGCTTTAGACAATGATGTACCACCTTTACCTACCTACTCTCAGATTTGCAAGCTTCCATGTTATCAGGACACAAATTCCAAAGGCGGGTCAGTTCCTCACTGAAAAGAGAAGCATAAACGCATATTAAACTCCACTTTCATCATTCTATCATTCCACGCTTCATCATTCCACGCTTCATCATTCACCAAAGACAGACACATGAAACAACACTACAGAGATTCTCACCCCAGAGCCTTTATTATAAAGCACAGCATACAAATTTTGTGGTACATACATATTAGGAATTACCAGAAGTGACAGAAATCTTATCTGATGCTGCAAATTAGGAAAATTATGTATCAAACTTCTATTATAATCTCTTGCTGATCTATGGTCAGAAACAGTAACAAACTGTCTTTTCCAAACTAGCTAAAGTCAGGCTATTTTGTTTGATAAATGAAATAATCTATCACTTTCTTTTTCAAAAGGGACATTTTACTGAACACTCAGTACAAGGTCTTGAAGCTCAAGACAACGTCAAAGTTTCCACATCTAGGTTGGGTGAACTGTTACAATGAAGACTATCATTTCTCCTAAAGAAGGAAGTGGAAAAATGCAGCACTTAGTATCATGCAAAATATGGCACTATTATTGGAGAGGACATATCAAGAAGAATTCTTTGCCCCAGGGATAAAATACCAGTGGGTGTTATTTTAAAACCTGTGGCATAGATAGATTTTAAGCAAAATCATGAAGATGACAAAAGTATAAAAACTGATCCAACGAGTACAAACCACTGATTTTCAGCCTGTAACTTACAGACTATTTAAAAGGGATCTACAAGGGATGACTACAAGGCAAGGAAGCCTACTGCAAGTTTTAAAAGAACTGACATATCCCTTAGCTGTTCTTTCCTGGCAGTTCCAAAGTGAGGAATTTTGAAAATTACTGACTACAAAAAAAAAAGTCAGTGGCAAAAAAACCCCACAAAAACCCCAAAACCAACTAGCCAACCAAAACCCAGAAACCCTCTAACAAAAAAAATCCAACATACTTCCCCATAAGGATTTTTCTGTTTGGTCCTTTTCCTAAGAAGTCCTCTGGAGCTGGCCTCTTTCTCACAGGCCTCATTGGCTTAGAATCAGGAGGTCTAAAAAAAAAAAAAACTCTTTAGTATCAAACCACTAATATTTAGAGAACAAAATTAAGCAATTTCATTTCAGCTGGTGCCAAGTTAAATCATAATGAAAGTATTCAGGACTGGGATTCTAGGAGTGGAAGGAGGGAGGGGGGGAAGAGGAGACAGAAGGTAAAGTAAGGATAAGGAAAAGGGTTTGCCCGACACCAAAATAAGTTCATTCACATTTAAAGGTCTATTGGAGTCCCAATATAGAAAAAGCAAATCACATTTATGCCAGCAGCACATACTAGCTATGATCTACCCCGCTGCTGGGATCATCTGTTCTGATTGCAAGTTCTCTTTTCCCAGGTGCACCTGATTTCATGGGATCAGAGAATGGAGATCCCAGACCACTGAGGTTAGGGTAAGACCTACCCAAGCTGAAATTCTGGCTGAGATCTAAAGAAGGAGACAGAACATTTATAAAAGTCAAACTTCATAATTTTACTTCCCTCCGCCCCCCACAATAGTGATTTCTCTCTTCTCACAGCCCCTCTCCCTTTTCTGCAAACAGATGAAGTCATGAAGAGGTGACTCCACCTGATCTCTCCAAAAAAGGAAATCTGCAAAGAGGTAATGACACAGCTGCTCCTTAGCACAAAGAGGCTACAGTCTGTGCGTAGAATAAATAAGGATGGAAGAGGAATGCTTGGTCACCACCTCAACATAGTCAAGTACACATACGGAGTTGAAGTTCAAGTTTTGCCACTAGTTAGTAACCAATTACACAGGAAATCTTTCAATGGCGAAAGCCACCTAACTCCTAATTTCCTTTCAGGTAAGCAATCACCACCAAGTGGCAAACCTAATAAAGTAAGAGGAGAACTGTTACACAAAACTCCAGGTATGCTGCCTCTTCAAAGCCCTAACGCCAAAGGCTTCATTACAGGCAATCCAAAGTGGTATATGGAAAATATGGAAGAAGTCAGGCACTAACTTCTCCAACCTAGCATCTGCTGAAGGCAGGAGGGGAGACAACATGCTTCAGCCTCCTCAGTCACTGGATCCTTGGTACTAAGAGAGCAAAACATTGCCAGGAGACAGTGAGGAATGCTCTCCTGAGCCCCTGCACATGCATCATTAACGTTCTTATACATCGTGGGTACATATTCTGAAGTTAAACCACCATTTCAGACAAGCAGCAGTAAGCTTGTACTTCATAATAGTTACCTTTCTTTCACAAAGCTTGGGCAGCCCTCATTCTTCCATGAGTTCCAGTTTTCTTCAGTATTTAATATATGCTGGAGAAACATAATATTGCACATTATTAGGGTCATAATCACTTTCAGAGCTGACCCCAAAGTTTTTAATTGAGCTATTAAAATTAAGGAGAAAACTTTGTTATAGTGTGTGTATTTCAGCCACTATTTTGAGGGTCATCAGTATAACCTTAAGACACTATTTTTGAATAAACTAAACCAGCTGTATCTCCTCTCTTCCATAATTGTGGGAAAGGCTTTATTGCTCCTCCTCTAAACAAGAAAATAGATGCAGCCAAAGTAAAGGAAAAAAAGACAGCAAGATGACAATTTTTTTTTTAATTTCACTTGCATCTTATTCCCATGTCTTTGGGGACAACACTCCTTTCTGCAGAGACTTTTGAAAAATTTTTGTGTTTTTCCTTTTTCAATAACCAATGTCTCCTGTATGTACACATGCATATATATGCACATTTCCATTTCTCCTCAGGAGAAAGAAGAAAAGCACATTAACGAAAACATAGGAAAAAAATACGACTACAAAACCAGAAAGATGTTATAAGACTTTTTTTACTGAGATAAAAGTTCTCTCAGATATTACACCTATGTTCCAAAAGCTAGTTTAATGGAACACTGCTTTTTGACGCACTACATAGACTTTGTTCAGACAGGCACCAAAGTACTTACCTCTACCATTTTCGAGAATCTTTCCCCATCTGGAGGATTTTCTGAAAGAAGCTATGATTGGGAGGGAGAAAAAAAAGTTAACTTTTTGCATTATATTTGTAGCAGAATACATAGAAAAAAATCCCAAAGAAAATGGCAGTTACTGCTTCAAAGGTTGCTGATACAATATTACATGATAAATATTTTTCCATAAAATTTTTATCTAGTATCTAGTGTACCAACCTGGTAAACCGCTTTTGTAGTATCTTCAATCCAAAGAGACTGTTCATCTGTTAGAACATAGTTTGAACTGGAATTGAAAAAAACAGAAACAAAAAAACCCAACAAAAACATGTTATTAAATCAACTCACTTTTTTTTTTAAAATTTGAAGCGTTTACTACACATCAAAATAGTACTGAGGACACATCATTTACACTACGTACTTTCTGAGGGGTGTTAGAGGGGATCTAAAGAAAGTAGTCTGCATGTGCTCTGGTCTGGTCCCATGGACTGACCACTTATTAGTTTGTGGCGTTAATTAGATGTGCTAGTACAATATACTTTCCGGCTTAGCTTCATGCAACAGGAAGTCCATTTGCATGATTCAAGACCACATCTCGATGCTAGACCCAAAGTGGGCACAATAAAGAAACTTATTTCAAAAAAACATCTCCTAACACCAGCTAAAGCACTACTGTAGAAAAACCACAGTAAAAGAAACAATTAATCTACTGGATGTATACAGAACACAGATCCTGAGTATCTCAAAACATTAATTCTTTTAATGAATTGTTTACTGAATCATCATTGAAGTGACTATCACCTCTACAGGACTGAACTGCAATTCAGGAGACCTGAATTCTATTCCTTCTCTGCCACTGGATTGCTTTGGTAAATAATACTGGAAGATAATCTATAGAATAAGGATAATGATCATAACCTAGTTTGCAACATTCTTTGAGATCTGTTTATAAAAAGCAGTATATCGCAGGTGAAAGATAGCTGCCTTAAATGTTAACCATTACATGCACATGTGGTCAAGGGCACAGGAAATTAACAGAGAGGTAGGGGTTTTTTCAGCATAATATAAGAGTACAGAGTAGGAAAGGTAGGGTTTTGTTCTGTCCCATTAATTTATAAAAGCAATCATCACCATTGTTATTTCTTGCTATTTTAGACAGAATTCTGTGGCACACCAAGAAAAAAACCAAATCAGCAACCAATGCTACATCACAGAGTCAATATATATTCAAAATGATGCCACATGCAAGTAGCTTGCATTGGTCTAACAACTTGCTGCTGCCAAAGAGAGGGACTCCTTATCTCTCATGGCTGGCACTCACCTTAGAGGCCACTAAGGCTTGCTTACTTCTCTGAGACCCCACTCAACTCACCAATTTGGCAGAAAACTAACTTTGCAAAGATGAGCAGATTGGGGTTTTGCTGGTTTAGTAAACTGCACAAATTTGAGTAAGTCTAGTGAACACTAGAGCCACTGCAAGGGAGGGCAGAGAATCACGCCAAGAGGAGCAGAGAAAGGCAAGAATGAGACCTTTGCTTTCCTCCTGTAAAGTAACCTCAGCCACATCCTGTATTTACCAATCCAAGGCTCTGCAAGTTTCACAAGAAACTTAGAACAAGTAGACAAACTCTTTCAAATTATTTTGGTTTATCTCCAAGTTCTTAGCTTCCCATCCCCAAAATAGAAAATATTTCCACATTACCTTTTAAATTTGACCTGTCCCTTTAGATACTGAAATAGTATTAGGTACTGCAACAAGATGTGGCGGCGAAAGTTACTGTCACTCAGCTGTAAATCCATCAGCTAAACAAACAAAACCAAACAAAAAAAGAATTTACACATATATTTTGAAGACACTAAACATGCATAAGTGAAAAAATCCAACAAATGCTTTCAGATAAACTAGATGGGGACTTTTTACACCAAAGTGATGGTAAGTCATTACAGAACCTCTATTCAGTACCACTTATCAGGACAATGCTCCATTAAGGTACTAAGATTGGTAAACTGTCATCTAGCACAATTTAAGACAGTTATCAAAATTTCTAATGAAATCCATGTTGTAAAAGCACGGGGAACTGCTTGTAAAAGTAAACAGTGTATCCCTAGATTTTTGTCTAACCAGTTTTATACTGCTAGATTTTGCAACATCCACTTTGAATCAAACAAGAATTTGGAAAAACCAAATACTCAATCTTTTCAGTAACTGAAGGACAGCTTGCTCCCTTTTCCTATGAACTCTGGCTATAACATAAGGGTTTGGTTACCACAGAAGGGTTCACTCTCATCAACACTTGCACAGTGATACACTGCTTGGTTTCTATCCTACGCGCTGCAGCATGATAGATCATACAAAGGAACTCTTTAAAGAAAAAGACCTTTGACTATTGGGTGTTAATTAAGCAACTGGTTCTGTATCTTCTATACTGTTACTTTAAAATTGCCAATACACAGGTCAAAGGCTTAAGAGGAATTTACATACTCTTCTATTTCAGAAAGAGAAAACTCATGCTGCATTGATACTTGCTTTCTGTCATCTACTAACGCATGCATTTTAAAGTTACATATTATTCCAAAATGAAGACAACAATTCTAGGATTAAATTCAACAGCATGTTGTATTTTTGAGTTAATATTAAACAGAATTGTAAACTCTCAAAATCTTTTTAGAAGTTTAAACAAGACCATTAAGGGCAGAAAATATAGTTAACACATCATCAGCCAAGTTCTGAAAATGTAATTCTAAAGGCAATAAAAAAGCAACAGATCTTTAAATATTTACTCTCTTAACTTCCCTTTCTAAATTAACAATACACATCAAATGCAGTAAATGTATGTCAGCTTTACTGCAGACTCTTATTCCAGAAATAAAAGTCCCTGAATCATCAACTAACAGAGGGAATCCACATAATGTAACAGGATACCCAGAGAAGCTGTGGAGTCTCTGTGGAGACATTCAAAACCCAACTGGACATAGCGCTGATCAAGCTGCTCTAGCTGAAAACCTTGAGCAGGGAGGTTGAATTAGACACAGGTTCCTTCCAGCCTCAACTAGTCTGTGATTCTGAAAAAAGAAATCACATACCTTTTCACTAGTTAGGAACTTTGCAAAATATACATGTTCTCCTCCTGTTTTTAGTTCTTCCAACTTTTTTCGGGAAGCCTGAGTGTCGTCCAATTTGTAACTTTTGAAAACAGCCAAAACTTCTTCTGAGTACTATAAAACAGAGTTATTTACCACATGAAAATAACACAAAAACTTTGTAGTTAGGGAACTACACTAGACCTAGTGCCAAGTAAAATAATTTGTAAACTTGCTATTAGCCAGTCGAAACAAGACCTATTTGCCATCGATGTGTAGGGCTTCTCTGAACACCACAAATGACAGTGAAAGTGTTATTTATCATTTCAGAACATCTAATCATTTGGAATATTTAAAATGCGCTAAGAAAAACAATGTTATGGGTTGTGAACAGTGCACAACTGCTTTGTTGTTTAGATATTATGAAGAAAAAAGGTCCACATGATGACAGTGCTACATTCAAACTCAATTTAAGTTGTTCAGAATATATACAAAGAAAGGTAAATAAGCGAGAGTTAAATTTGCAGTGCTGCTCTTAAAAATCTACTCAGAGCCTTATGGCTGCAATGAAGAAAAACTCAAAAATTTCTTCTGAAAGACTTAGGCCTGGCCTTGTTCAGTTTCTCTGAACTGTATGGGGCGGGCGGGGGTGTGTGTGTGTGTTTGGTTGGTTTTTTTTTTTTGGAAAGCTAAGAATGTAGACCTCATTAATTAGATTTATATTAGAATGTTTGAGCAGATGTTACCTCTTATTACCAGAACACAGAGAATGAAGATTTTTTAAAAAAAAAGTCTTCCTGGTATTAAGTAAGCAATGAGAGGCAAATTGTGAAGAAACAGGTAGCTTAACAATAAACCATCCTCAACATTCATACTAATCAAAACTGAAAAAGCTGGCTGAAGGGGACGTTCGAGTCATGACTTCTGTAAAGAGATTTGTTTCATTAGAAACCTATCTTTAGGATCGCACTGGGATCAATATGACTATTCAAAAGTAAGATCTAGGACTAGGTAGAACTATTTTTCTTCTTGGGGAAAAAAGACCCCAAACCCACCAAGTTCTGCTTTTTGCAGCTGATGAATCACAAAAAAAGGTACTCCTGACAATGTTTCAACATATGAAGTCTTTTCTGTTAGTGACTTAGTAAAGTTTTATCAGGGGATTTACTGTACGTCTTAATATACTGTTTATTGTCAAAGGCTCGCTTTAGAAAACAGCAAAATGCATTTCCTCATGCACTATCATCTTTCAATGGCATTAGCGGTTGAACTGTTCTATGCTTATGCACTTTACTACTTGTATAAATGGTTATTTTTAGTCAGGCTGAATGCTTGAAAGCATGAACTCAGATTACCTTAAGAAAAGTTTTCCATGAGACCTTCTCATAGCACTGCACAGGATTTCTAAAATAATCTTGAAGTGACCAGAATTTTCTATACAGGTTATAATCTATTGGAATAGAACTGAGGGAAAAAAAAATTCAAATGGTTACGAAAATCCATATTGAAAATATATTAAATTCAGGTCCATTCAGGAACATGCAATCCCAGACATTAATTTTGTAAGTGAAATAATTAGTCAACAGTGAGCCCTTACAGAGAAATCTGTAATTCAGAATTTGTCCCTGAAAGTGTTTTCCATCAAGTCTACTGTTACTTTCTCACCATAAAAGCAAAAATATTAAGAACAAGGGATCTTAAGAGTTTTACACTATCTGGGGAATGAAGAGGAACAGTTTTTTCTCCTAAAAGCATATACAGCATGTACTCAGAATCCGTGAATACATCTTACCAGAACAAGTTTTGTCAAGATAATTGGGAAAATTGTGAAAAAGAGAATAACAGTGGCTCTCAGCCAGGGTATGCAACTTTTTCAAGTAATCCATAGAATTCTTTCCTCTTTCAGGCATCTCCACTTAAACAGATTACGACACTGCGAGGTTGTATCTAATCTTGAGAGGACAGGAGGCAAGTAGAATTCCGAGCACAACTTTTAAGGCTATTTCCCAAACAGCTCTTTACTTTCACTTTATAAAATTTTGTTTCAACTTTTAGAATTGCTATAAGCTCACCAACTTGTTGGTGCTTCATCATCTCCCATTTCACCTTCTTCTACGTCCATTCCTTCTTCTCTCTCCTCGGTGTGCTAACAGGAAAAAAAAAATTAAAAACTTATACAAATACCACTGTAATTTACATACAGTTTTCATGGTGTTCTTTATTTTAAAGATTCTATTACACTTCAGATCAGAAAGCTTAAGCTGGTAATTCAAAAGATCTCTAAAGTATTATTCCAGTAAAATGCGCAACAAATTCCTGTTCTAACACCTTACTACATGTTGCAATGGGACAGCGCTATCTTCCATACACTGTGCGGAAAACTTAGTACAGTTAAGTGACAGTGCTCATCCCTCACAGTGAAATCAATTTTTTACCCTCAAAGTCTGCAGAATTTAATGTACCAGGGAACATGCCTATTTCCAGAATCAGCAACTTAATCTGGAAGAGGGACAACCAAATTATGAACATACGGTTCTGAACATTATGCACAGTAGGGCATTTCTGCACAGTCTTACAGATTTCCTGCAGAATGAGTGAAAAACGACAGAATTTTCACCTTCTGTCCCAGAGTGCTCTCATGTTCATTGGTATTGAAAACAGTGACGTTTTCCAGGTTAAATTGACTCTGCAAGTTAAGTCCTGTGAAAAACAAAGGGTCAGTCTTAGAAGCTGTGAAGTTCATAAGTCTGTCCATTCAGTTGTTTATGAAATGCTGATATTAAATTCTCAGAAAGAGCAATCAAAACTTCTGTTCGAAATCACAACAAATGAAAGTTACTGACAATATCAAGGGTAGAGACAAGAACTAAGATAAAAGTGCAAAATGATTTTCTCCAACTGAATCTGGTCTGCAAGCATCATAAACTTAAAAGATTCAGCATATTTAGTCTTTGTTAGATGTTAAGTATGACAAAATGCAAAAAATCTCACCTGACTTTTCTGAAAGCGGAAATAACCTAGCCAAGAACAGCTGAATTCTTCCACAGAAAACTGTGTTTTGCGACTTAGATAATCTTCTTAGGAGGTCTAAATATTGTAAAAAGTAAAGAATATTAGTATTTACCCCCCTTTCAATTCCTCATGCACTAGAATTCAAGACTTGCTAATTGCATGACCTACATAGCTAACGAAAGGAAGCTAAGATTTGTAAATTTAAATGCTAGTAACTTCCTCAGATCAGCCATTTTTTTCCAAACGCATTCTACCAGTTCTCCTAACACCTTCAACAGCAATAAAAAAGTAAGTTCAAATGAATCCTACTCAAATAGAGCCTCCGATATGGGCCTTGGCATTGCTGAGGAATAAATATTTCTCAGATCATAGAATCGTTTAGGTTGGAAAACACCTTTAAGATCATCAACTCCAACCGTAAACCTAACACTGCCAAGTCCACCACTAAACCATGTCCCTAAGCACCTCATCCACATGTCTTTTAAATATCTGCAGGGATGGTGACTCAACCACCTCCCTGGGCAGCCTGTTCCAACACCTGACAACCCTTCCAGTGAAGAAATGTTTCCTAATATTCAATCTAAACCTCCCCTGGTGCAACTTGAGGCCATTTCCTCTTGTCCTATCACTTGTCACTTGGGAGAAGAGACCAGCACCCACCTCTCTACAACCTCCTTTCAGGCAGTTGTAGAGTGGAAGACCTTATCTCTCTCTACAAGCTCTCTCTCTCTCTTCTCCAGGCTAAACAACCCCAGTTCCCTCAGCCACTCCTCACAAGACTTGTGCTCCAGACCCCTCACCAGCTTCGTTGGTCTTCTCTGGACACGCTCCAACAACTCAGTATCTTTCTTGTAGTGAGGGGCCCAAAAGTGAACACAGTATTCGAGGTGCAGCCTCACCAGTGCCAAGTACAGGGGGACAATCACTTCCCTACTCCTGCTGGCCACACGGTTTTTGGTGCAAGCCAGGATGCCATTGGCCTTCTTGGCCACCTGGGCACACTGCTGGCTCATATTCAGCCGGCTGTCAAGCAACACCCCCAGGTCCTTTTCCACCGGGCAGCTTTCCAGCCACTCATCCCCAAGCCTGTAGCGTTGCATGGGGTTGTTGGGACTCAAGTGCAGGACTTGGCACTTGGCCTTGTTGAACCTCATCCAATTGGCCTCGGCCCATCGATCCAGCCTGTCCAGATCCCTCTGCAGAGCCTTCCGACCCTCAAGCAGATCAACACTCCCACCCAACCTGGTGTCATCTGCAAACTTAGTGAGGGTGCGCTCGATCCCCTCGTCCAGATCATTGATAAAGGTATTAAACAAGACCGGCCCCAATACTGAGCCCTGGGGAACACCACTTGTGACCGGCTGCCAACTGGATTTAACTCCATTCACCACAACCCTTTGGGCCTGGCCATCCAGCCAGTTTTTTACCCAGCCAAGAGTGCACCCATCCAAACCATGAGCAGTTTCTCCAGGAGAATGCTGTGGGAAACTGTGTCAAAGGTTTCACTGAAGTCTAGGTAAACTACATCCACAACCTTTCCCTCGTCCACTAAGCAGGTCACCTTGTCATAGAAGATCAGGTTCGTCAAGCAGGACCTGCCTTTCATAAACCCATGCTGACTGGGCCTGATCCCTGGTTGTCCTGTACGGCCACGTGATGGCACTCAAAATGGTATGCTCCATAATCTTCCCCGGCACCAAGGTCAGGCTGACAGCCCTTCCTGAAGATGGGCATCACGTTTGCTAACCTCCAGTCCACTGGGACCTCCCCGGTTAGCCAGGACTGCTGGTAGATGATGGAAAGCGGTTTGGTGAGCACTTCTGCCAGCTCCCTCAGTACCCTTGGGTGGATCCCATCCAGTTCCACAGACTTGTGGATGTCTAAGTGGTGCAGCAGGTCGGTAACCATTTCCCCTTGAATTGTGAGGGCTTCATTCTGCTCCCCATTGCTATCCACCATCACAGCGGGCTGGGTACCCGGAGAACAACTGGTCTTACTACTAAAGACTGAGGCAAAGAAAGCATTAAGTACCTCATCCTTTTCCTCATCCTTTGTCACTATGTTTCCCCCCACATTTAGTAAAGGATGAAGATTCTTCTTAGCCCTTCTTTTGTTGTTAATGTATTTAGAGAAACATTTCTTACTGCCTTTTATGGCAGAGGCCAGGTTAAGTTCTAGTCGGGCTTTGGCCCTTCTAATTTTGTCCCTGCAAAACCTCACGACATTCTTGTAGTCTTCCTGAGTGGTCTGCCCCTTCTTCCAAAGGTCACAAACTCTACTCCCCTCCCCTCCCTCCCTGAGTTCCATCCAAAGCTCTCTGTTACGCCAGGCCGGTCGTCTTCCCCACCGGCTCATCTTCCAGCACATGGGGATGGCCTGCTCCTGTGCCTTTAAGACTTCCTTCTTGAGGAATGTCCAGCCTTTCTGGACTCCTTTGCCTTTCAGGACTGTCTCCCAACTCAATTTCCTTTGCTGAGATAGGGAGTTCTTTAATTCCCCACCACCCCCCTGAAAAACTACAACTCACCATTGCACATTCGTAGCAAGTAATTTTTCCCTGCAGAGTAAAATGTATTCTGAAATGGAATAAAGGTATTTAGACCATTAAGAGAACACAAAACCTTCTTGAGCAGAACTTACATCAATCACAAGCCACGACTAAGTATGAATTATTAACTCTGAATTTGAGTTTTCCCTTAAATAAGAGGCAGGCTTCACAAAAAGGCAACATAAAACAAGCAGACCCACAAATTCCAAGAAAGCATAAAACACAACACTTAAATCCAGCCTCCATACAGAAAAAACACACATGACAATGAACTGTAAGAGCAGCATCCACATTTTTTTCCTGGAACACACTAATTTTTACACTCATTGCCTTTATTATTCCGTACATTATATATACACAAACGCAAAGAGTGTTACACAAAAGATTTAGAGCATTCACAGTACCAGTAACTTGGCAGCAGGAGAAAGAAATTGATAGGAACTTGAATGAACGATAAAGAACAGTTTGTGAATATATTGGGGCAAACAATGTTATCTGAAACAGAACAGCTTGAATGAATGCCTATGGGAGGTAGTCCCATTTAGGAAATCTAGGTTAGGAAAACACAGAGAAACTGGAATGTTTTTCAGGTGTTACCTATAGAGTTGCTGACACTTGTGGACCCAGCATTACTGCCAAAGAGCAAACCAAGGATACCGAGGTCCAAGATTTCTTATGACCTTGGAATAAAATGCAGGCAGCTTAGGACTTCTGCCTGAGACCCTGAATTCCCTCTTTAATTAACAGGGCCTGCAGTACAAGAAGCTCAGCAGCCTGTTGCAGCAGCTCTTCTCCTGCTACAAGCACCATGGCACAGCAAGAGCATAAAACCCTCACACAGGCTTCAAAACACCAATTGTTCCTCAAGAACAGAAACAATTTAGGCCAACATATTCACTATTTCTATAGCTCTGTAATGGGAAGCTCATTAAGGAAGCGACCAAGAAGATTTCTTTCCCTGCGAATTGGAGATTGAGGAATCTCCTGCAGCTCTGAGGAAGAAGCTGAATAATAAGTCAGGAGAGAAGCTACTCATACAAATTGTGCATCGGAAGTAAAATTTCCGGTTTCTAAATGTGACAAACACTGTATACTGTAGAGAAAGGAGTTAAAAATAGAACATAAATCAAAATTATGATTTCTTTTATTATTAATTTTCTGACCTCTGCTGTCCAGACATTTTTAAGCCTCAAAACAAAGTGTGCTCAATGCTACTACTATTTTACACAAACAGATACAAAGACATTTAAAATCTGTTTGCAAATATGATTCAGGTAGACAGAAGCTTTGACACAACTATATCACATTTTGGAAAAATACCTACCGATTTCCATGTAGCAACATTTTTCTCCACAAAAGTGAAAATTTTGTCACACTGATCCAAAGGCAGGCAATCCAGAACATCTCCCAGAAGCACAAAAGGTGTTGATGCAGTGCAGATACCTATAAGGAACAGGGAATATTTTATTCAGCAAATTTGAACTGAAATGCAATAAAGATGCATGGCCGTTGAGGGACATTATGTTAAAAAAAAAGAAGAAAAAAGGTCTCCTGGGTTCCTACAAATACTAACAAAAAGCGTGGGCTAAAGTGTGAACTTCCATTAAAGCTATTTCTATATGCACACATATGCAGATGAGCTTTACAAGAGCTTTGCACTAAGGTAAAACAAGTAACAAAGAATAACTGTTCTAAAAACCTCGAAGTCTGAAACAATGTCCCATCTCTTTGCAGACTGCAAGTGGACTCTTTCAGACTTCTAAAACCACAGTTAGCTACACTACACACACCCAAGAAGTTTGAGTCTTTTCCTCAAGCAAGGCACTGCTAAAGCAGTGCTCCAAGTCTGCCTACCCACTACTGCTTTCCTCATAATCACAGGTCTTGTTATTCTACAGTTCATAAAACACATATGTAATTGAGCTATATTTACTAAAACAAACAAGTATTTGATGTGTAATGTGAACAAATAAACAAAGGGAAGAGTGTGAAAGCCTCTTCAGAAGAGATTAGCACACTGATTTCTGACACAAAAGACAGTTATAGAAACAGATTCAAGTATCTAGAAAACAGCTGTGTACTGACAGGTCAGTACTGGCAGATGAGCACAGATATTCAGGAGAAGTTATTGCTGGCTCTGCCAGGGACTGACAGAGAAAGCTACAAGTCATTTAACCTCTCTGCCTCAGTGGCCTTGTCTCTGAAATTATGATGGGAGACTTCCAAGCATTTTACAGTGGTAGACAAAGATCAAAAATGCTAATTATGTTGCAACCAAAACCATGCATCTTCCTCTATTAAAAAAAAAAAATTGCAACACAAAAGTCACACATATAATTGAATTTAGTTATACTTCATTCCTCTCGTGAAACAGACTTAACCACTAGCATAAGGGCCACATATTACCAAAGCTAACCACTGTAGATAACTTACAACAATCAAGATTTTAAAATTCCCCTAAATGGTCCCTAAAACTGTCAAGAGATTTGAGAGAAAGATGCTCACCTTCTGTGACTCCATTAATAGCAAGAGAAATAATTGCCAGGAGATTTTCACATGGAGCTTTGTTTATCTAAACAAACAAAACAGTGTTAACCTTCTCTATTCTGACCTAAATATATCTAACAAAACTAGAATTCTGGTTTCCAAGTAGGCATATTTAAAACAAATACTGACATTCAACTTCCCCAAATTTCAAACAATCTATTAAATCAGACCTGTCAGTTAAATATATAACGTTTTTACTGAGCAAGCAACATTCCTTGACCGCTTCTGGACATTAAAGACCCTACAATACCTACTGTGTACAGAGTCATTTACCTCTGAAATCCCACTTTTGGCCTTCATTCAAGTAATACCAACAAAAACATTATTTGATTCCTTTCATCATTCTTTTCAGCTGACAGGCAGCTTTGTTACATGCTAGTAACATATAACTCACTCCACCCCACTCTTAAAGTATAGTTGTAGAATAATGCATATTCATGAACTAGAATTTTAAGATGTAGCAGACTTTCGTAAGCATGACAAAGAACTGCTGGAAAAGGGTAAGTCAACACCTCTTGCTATCGTGTGGTATCTGTAAAATACTGCCATTCTGTCCTACCTACCAATCTTCTTTAATCATCTATATTCAATCTTAATTAGATAACTTTTACATAATTCATGTTCTTGATAAACAGTATTTCCTTATACTAAAGTAAGTTGCTGTTAAATTAATATATTAACTTACAAATAGAAATTTGAGCTTTATCAAGAGATAAGCTGTAGCAGTTTAAAGTACTTACTATTTCTTCTTCTACAATAACTCTAAAAGCTTGATCCAAGGTACACTTCTTTTCATTTTCACTGCAAATGCAAACACTCCACATCAGTTAATAACAACTACCAGGAACAAGATTACTAAAAATCATCTGAATAGGCACCTTTTAAAATCAAGCGACATCTACTTACCTCCCAGGAATCTGGTTAAATGTGTTCAACAATGGCTTGATACTTTTGTTATTCAGAGCCTCTCTGGTGGACGTCTAAGAAAATGTAAAGAAAGAAAAATTACAAAACCAGTACAAAACCAAAAGGATCTCCTCCTTCCTCTATCTGACTGTGGACAGAAATACTAAGGAATCTATTTGTCACGTACCACGTGTCAGTTTACACAGAGAACTTTGTAACAAGCAGGGCAAATAACAAGTGCCTAGCAAACTAGGCACGTGAGCTAGTAGAGCATCACACCTCAAACCTGGGCTATCAGGGTGGTGAAAATAGTATTTCCAAGTGAAACACAGAGGAATACGCTGTTGTGACCAACGCTGCCTCTACAACAGTCTCAAGTCCCACACACACAACTTCACCTGCCTCACAGGCAGGTTATGGTGGGTTGGGACGTGACTCCTGCTAACAAAATGGGTCTAAAAATTACTATATCCTGTAATAAAATAAATCTAATGGAGCAAGTGTCTGTGCCTCAACCCCTTCGGTGCAAATCCCATTCCCTAGTCTGACAAACTGGGCCGCAAATGGCAGGATCCAGAGGCCTGGATACACATCCAGCCCCACCTGCTCTGGAAACCAAAAAGCATCATTCAGCAGAGCCACAGAAGAGATAAGTGCAATAAGCTACGGACGTTTTGCTGCGGGGGTTACGCCAGACTTTAATTGCATTTTATTTTACATTACTTTTAGTTAACTGAACGGCAGATCCTCCCCTTGGCGGGCTATACTGAGGCGGCACGACGCCCTGTTCCCAAACTTAAACCGCTTTATCTCAGCTGCGCCGAACGCTCGTTAAAGGAGAGCCCGGGCCCCTCCTCAGCGGGAGCCCCGGCCGGGCCTGCGGGCCCAGGACCGGGCAGAGGCGGCGCGGCCCGGCCCAGCCGCTCAGGCGGAAGGGGAGGGAGGCGGGCAGCGCGCTGGGGCAGAGCCCTACACCGGCGCGCAGACGGAGTCGCCCGCCCGGTCCCCCTCCGAGCGGTAGCGAGGGAAGGGAGCCTCCACCCCGGCTCGGGCCCGGCCGGGCTCACCGTGAAGCGGAGCCGCGCCTCGGGCAGGCTGAAGAGCGGCGGCGACATCGGTCCGACCGAACGACGCTCCGCGACGCGCGCCGATGACGCCATACTCCTCCGAACGGCGCTGCGTACATCCTGGATACGCCCCGCCTCATCTCCCCCGCCCACCCGGGCTGCGAGCGGGGCGCGGCGCGGCGCAGCGGCCGAGGAACGCTGCGCGGGGGCGTGGCGGCGGGCGGCTGTTCCTGGGCGGTGCCGGCGCCTCGCTCTCGCCTCCCGCCCGGCGCTCAGCGCAGGCGCGGAGGCGGCCGTCGGGGCGGGCGGCGGCAGTGCCGCGCTGGGGTGAATGGGGCGGGGGACGGGAGCCGGCCGCCCGTCGCGTTCGTCAGTAGGATGTTGTCGAAGTGAAAGTGACTTTAAAAGGTTAACGTGCGGGTGTGTGTGTGACAGATATGGTGGTTGTTTCTTGTGATGGCCACCTCAGAGCCACAGTCTACCGCCATCTTCAAACTATCACTGAAGGAAGAATAATTAGGAATTTTTGTCTCATCGGTAAAATCACCTCAGTGCTAACAATTCACAGGTCGAACAATGCCCTACGGATACCTTTTTCTGAGTCACTTTCAATGGGAGTTTAATCATGGCTTCACTGGTAAATGTCTTAAATAGCCCTGCAAAGACAAACAAATGCTTATTGTGAAAATTACCTTTTTGTGCGGCTCACAAGACCACATCTTCTAGCTTGCCTAAATAACGGCGGTTCCCAGACTCGGCTGTTGGCAGTCTATTTCCAGGCTTGGGATGCCTCATCTTCTATTCCCGTGTCCAAGCTTACAGCTGTGAGTTGGGAACCCTTGCCGTGTCGTGTCCAGCCATAAACCCCTCCCAAATGTATTCCTCCTCAGCCTTCTCCTAGGACCCTCAAGGGCACCTCAAAACTGACTGGAGATACTGTTGTCTCTCACCGCTTCTCGATCCTGCTTTCCTTTTTGCTGTCAAAGCAGAGACATTTGACTCGCCTTCCTTTCCTTCTGGAAAAGAAACACCCAAAACCAAACAAAAAAACCCACCCGACCTTTTCTCTTACCAGTGCTGAAACTCCTGAAGCAATCGCTGTTATTAAAGCCCCAGCAACTCGGCTTGGCCCACCAGCCCATCCTGGTGATAAATGGCTCTCAAGATGTGTGACTAGCACCAAACAAACCGGTCTAAGTCTGTCTAGACCGTCACTGCGTTCCTGGGTGCGTGGCTGCCCTTAAATCTAAATTCCTCAACACAGCGGATCTGTGTTGCAACACCAAATGGGTTTATTTGACACCTGAAAGACAAAGCAATGTTCTTTGATGAAGGTAGGCTTCTTCCCCTTGTACGCAGAGACCTGCTGGTCCCAACTCACTGGGCAGGGAGCACTGGTCTGCCAGAAACCCCGGGGGCTCTGCGAGGGGAGGATCTCTCAATGCATGCAGTATTCTTTCTCAGCAGCCTTTGACCGTCCATTTCTAGTTGCTTTGGGTTGCGATTCCCCAAGCAGCTGAACCACTGGTTTCTTACCACCAAAGGCAGAAGTGCACTTAGGTCCTGTTCCACTGGAGATGACTCCTATGGACACAGACTCTGAGCTTACGGGAATTGTTGTGAGGCCCTGCTGAGGTCCCATATTATTTCTATCATCTGAAGAGGTTACTGTAGCACTAGCCAAAAATTTATAATTGCTATAAGAAAATATGGAGCATCATATCCAGTATCAATACAGGCTGGGGTATGAAAGGATTGCAAGCAGCCCTGCGGAGAAGGACTTGGGGGTATTGGTGGGTGAAAAGCTGGATATGGCCCGGCAATGTGCGCTCGCAGCCCAGAAAGCCAACCGTATCCTGGGCTGCATCAAAAGAAGCGCAACCAGCAGCTCAAGGGAGTTGATTCTCTTCCTCTGCTCTGCTCTGGTGAGACCCCACCTGGAGCACTGCATCCAGCTCTGGAGTCCTCAGCACAAGACAGACATGGACCTGCTGGAGCGGGTCCAGAGGAGGGCTACGAAAATGATCAGAGGGCTGGAACACCTCTCCTATGAGGAAAGGCTGAGAGAGCTGGGGTTGTTCAGCCTGGAGAAGAGAAGGCTCCGGGGAGACCTTATTGAGGCCTTTCAGTACTTAAAGGGAGCTTATAAGAAAGATGGGGACAGACTTTTTAGCAGGGCCTGTAGTGATAGGACAAGGGGTAATGGTTTTAAACTGAAAGAAGATAGATTTAGACTAGATATAAGGCAGAAATTTTTTACAATGAGGGTGGTGAGACACTGGAAGAGGCTGCCCAGAGAGGTGGTAGATGCCCCATCCCTGGAAACATTCCAGGTCAGGTTGGACGGGGCTCTGAACAACCTGATCTAGTTGAAGATGTCCCCCCATTGCAGGTGGGGTTGGATTAGATGATCTTTAAATGTCCCTTCCAACCCAAACTACTCTGTGATTCTATGATCATGAAAAGTGTAATTTTGCTGGAAATATTTCTGTAGTGCTTTTTTTTTTCTAAATTGAGAAAATCAAGCACAATTTTATGATGGATTTAAATCGGAAAAATTCTGCTATCGTTCCATTTTTGGCTTTTTTTTTTAAACCTCTCTTCTTCTTCGTGTCCTTCAATTCCCTTCTTTTTTTTTTTTTTCCACAAAACCCCCAATAATTTTAAATAAGGAAAGCATTGTCTCATTTTTTTGGAATTTATTTGGAAACTCCCCTCTCCCCCGTCCCCCCAGTATATAATAGAGCAAAAGTTTGTCACGAATTATCTAATTTTCATACTGAAAATAGCTTTTTAAGCCCCAGCCTGTTCTACTTTACAGTTAGAAATACAGGGAGCAATTTAGGTACCTAAAGAAAGGTGCCTAGTGCCATGTTAAACATCTCAGGGTACTGGAGGCATCTACATAGAGCTGACAGATGAGAGTGGGAGCCATGAGACCTGCTTCCTTCTGAAGCAGCAGCTGGAGGCCAGGCAGGACACCCTTCCATGTCTAAATCGTCACAAGAGACCTGAATGGCATCCATAGAAAGTAACGGTGGGATTCACCTCTCTGCCCCGTAGATGTCTATGCTGAGCTTGCCCTTTGTACTTCATGGGGAGAGGGAGGCTTAGACTCATCTCTCAGGCATGAGCTATCTCAGCTTAAAGCGTCTGGGATAAGGCAGAGGAGGAAGATGACCCTGCCAAAGCCTGTTTCTCTGCAGTCACCGCAATGATCTGATTTAGACAGCTAAGGTTAGGTGAGATGAATCCTACCCCAGGTGACATGTTTTTCCCTTTTTAGATGATACCAGCCTATAAAGACAGCACAGGGTTGACACTATGCAAAACACATAGGAAATATGCACAGAAAATTGTTTTGCTGAATAGCATGGAAGATATTTTAATTTTCCTGTGTCCCTTCCTACTTTTGCTGTCAGGAGAGGCTGAGCCTGCCCTGATTCAAATAGAAATAAGCTCACCCCATAACTTTTTCGTAGCTAAATCTCACGGTAAGCACAGTGGTCGTCTGTCTTTTTCACACAGCTGTGATGGTCTCCTGGGAAGGCTGGAGGAGACGTTTCTTACTTCTGTTGACCTTGCCATCCTCACCAGTGCATGAGCAACTTGCAGAGGCCAGAGTACCATAACCAATATAGTTCCCCACCCAGGCATGGTACAACATTGAAAACAGTAACAACATGTTAGCCTAACAATACTGAGGAAACTCCCAGTGGAGTGGGAACATTGCTTCTGAGTTTCTGAGTTATAAATGGTCACTTTTTGTGCAGGAACATTGTTTTCAGATGAGCTACAAATGGCTGTTTTTTGAGCAAGAACATTGCTTTCAGTTGAGTTACAAGTAGTCATTTTTTGTCTCAGGAAAGTGAAATATTGGCCATTTTCATGCTCTTTAAAGTTGCTGAACTGGTCTCCACCGCAGATACCTAACCAGCCAATTGGTTTTTTTCCTCTTAACTCTCCTTTTTTAGCAGTCATTTATCTTTTAAATCACTAGGAGGGTGCGAGGAATTCAGCTCAGCACTGAAGCCCTCCATATTGTGGATCTTGCTCTTTTCCAGTACCGTAACCTCAGGCCTTTGGTCAGTTATGCCGTCTGAAGCATGGCACGTGCAGGCAGCCCTCCTGCCCATCTCTGTCTCTTCCCAGGAGTATTTCAGCAATTGTCTTCTGCTGTTGTCTCAGTCCCTGAAGGGAACGTGCTCGGCTGGGGTCTCCCCGAGTTCTGGCATGCAGTGCTCCAGTATGTGCTTTGATTTCTATTAACAGGCTAAGAGCAGAAGTCCTTCTGGACCTGAAGTCCTTTCCTGCATCCAGCTTTGTGGGCTAGAGGCTCCAACTTTTCTCCACCGGGCACCAGCAGGCTGGGATGAGCCCTCACCACCTTGCTGGCAGAGGGGATCGCGCATATGCTTTGGGTTGAGCTGGCTGGGTCAGCAGGTTAGCTCACCCACGCCTGCCCAGGGTCTGTGCAAGCTCAGCTGTTTGTGTCTGAATTGCTCCCAGGAACCTTTCCAGCAGCAGAGCAGGCTGGGCCAAGGCGGTGTGGGGTTAAATGTGTGTTTTGGAGGTTAGGTGTAGGAGGCAGCGGAAAACTGTTCAATCAGCAAAGTTGCTTGCAAGGGGAGGGTCTGACCGGAATTATCGGGAGCGTTAGAAAATGTCCGCCATTGCTAAGTTTTCCTTTTATTGTTTGTTTGTGTAAGGTAAAGGACTGCCATGGCTTCAGCCCGTGTTTTAAGTCAGAGAACTGAGAGAAAGCCAAGCCCCAACGTGGTTTCCCAGGTCTCCTAAGCACACTGTTTGGTGTCTGGCCGAAAAGCTCAGGCACTGCCAAACTCTTGTTCATAGGCGGGAAAAAGCTCAAACATCCAATATGCTGTTCATATTGGAAGAGGCATATAATAGTAAAATAAAATTTATTGTTATTATTAAAAGGAAATATTTAAAATAACATGTGAAAGATAGATAGGAGTATGTTTTTCTTTGTGGTGTAGCTGTAGTTAGTTTTTGTACCAAGAGAGGGAAGTGTTTGCCCAGAAAATGAAGGTGCAGAGTGAGGGACAGTTTGTCCTGTGCTTGGGCGGCTGGCATTGATGCTGCTCTGCTAATGCGGAGCTGGGGGCATGCCACCAGCCCGGAGGTTGTCACTTCATCTATAAATGAAACCATTGTTTGCCTGAAAAATGCGGGATATGTCAGAGCCATGACAATTCATTTCAAATCGCAGGGAAAGGGGCTTCATAACATTGAAAACAGGCTCCAGGTGATCTATCATTTTGAATGAGTCACCTGCATATTCTATGAGACATGCTGAATATTATTCATTCAGGCTTGGAAGAAAGTTTCCTTGGTTTTTTTACAAGACTTTTTCAGTATTTCTCATCTTTTATTTTGATAAATTAAACCATATTATCAGCTGAATAAAGGGCCATTCTAAATAAATCATTTGAGATTATTCTAGCCCCCACCTCTCACTGTATGAAAGAAAAACAGAGACGAGCTCTCTGAATAGGTTAAAAAAACAGCTTTTAAATTTTTACAAAGATAGTAGAAAGCCAATTACAAGTGTCCTAAGGAGATACTGCCAAAGTAAATGGAGTCTTTTTTAGAATACAAATATTCCTTAAGCCAAGACTGATGTATGTGAACAGAGAGAAGGACTGCCAGCATGCTGAAAAGCACTCCAATATATTTGTTAGTGAGTACAGCATAAATGAAGACTTTCTTTTTCTTGGGCTAGGAACACATAAAGAGGAAGAACAATGTTACCACTGTGATTTAATAGCATTTTATAGCCACCTGTTGCTTGATACTGCATTTTTCCTCTGTTTAGAACAGTGTTTGTTACTTTCTCATAGATCTCATGCACAGAGGGTATCAACGCTGAGCTGTTAGTGCTCATGGTGGGATATCGATAAATGAGTCTAGCAAGCTGGCTGCAGTGACTGAAGGTGTTAGCACCCCAGCAGTTGCTGTGCACCCCGGCAGAGATTACTATTCCCACAGCAATGTCAGCAGCATGTCAGTTCTGCTTGTTACTTGGTGTTGCCACAGTGCAAAATCTGACAACGCTGCTTAAAGCCATCTTCATCAACTATTTAACAGAGATTCCAAACTGCAGTGGACTGGCAGACAAAAATTGCTCTCTGTTTTGGAGATCAGAAACTCAGTCAGAGGAGTGCTATATATCTGTATGGCAGTAATGAATTAAAATGCCACAACTGTTCTGGATGTGAAGAGGAGTCAGTGTCCTAAATTAGCTAGCAATACGTTAGAAAAGTACAGCATCAATTAGGCTATGTCTTCTAGTATGTGCTAGATGGGAAGCTAAGCTAATGAGTTAATATTACTTTCTTTAAAACTATTGTAAGCAAATCAGTTTTCAGCCCAGATTTAAATGCTATCACCAGCTGAAAGCCCAGATGGATGAAAGCAATTAACAACAAGAGTATCTCAGAACATCTCTGTACTCAGAGGTCAGTTGATAGAATAGAGATTGTATTATCTTATGTCAAGAGGTTGTGTAGTTTGAATTACAAAAAGCTTCACCTAAGCCAGATGCTGTACTTTGGAATAAAATCCTGTTCCAAGACCAAATTGAGTTTCCATTTTGACTTCTGCTGTCGTTCCTATAGAAGGGTATACTTGGAGACTCTGAAGCCTCCCATCTCTGACAGTGCTAGTGCTTGGTGCTTCGTTCTCCCTCCTTCGTTGCCCTCCCTTGTGCTCAAGAGCTCTTCTTTTCAACCCTCTTCCTCCCCAGACAAGGTAGCACAACATTCAGTGTAGAAGGACTGGCATGAAAGGTGGATAAATTGCCTTATTAGCCTAGTTTATTGCCTGTTATTTCCAAACCAGTCACAGGAAGTCGCACAAGATACTTTCATCTTTTAAACAATTATGAATACAAGCTGTACTACCTTTGGTACCTAATTTTTAGGTGGCATCCTCCAGCCACTTTAGTTTGTTACTGACAGTGAGATTCAATCAATAATGTGTGGCCTGATGAAGGAGAAACTAGATTAACACAAAAAATAGCCCTGCAGGAAAATTTAAATTACATTTTTAAAAAGTTTATAACAGAGAATCTTTCTACCTTTTATTAGTATGTTACAGTTTTCACCAGAGCATACATATAACTTTTGTGTTTGTTAAATCTCATGATGATGTTCTGCTGCATTTAATACTTCCTGGGTTTCGTCTCGATTTCCTGAATAAATTGCTGGGGGATATATACCATACGATCCCATTCTGTCATGTCAGTTACAGCAGAAACCTTTCATCAATATATTTGGGTGGCATTTTTCAAATAACTTGTTAAGGGTACCTAGAAAGGGTTCATTTACCTGGATTCACCTAGAAGGCTGTTTCACATGTGAATCTGAGAATGATTGATTTTTCTACTCCTCATCTTTCATCAGGGACATGGGACTTAGAAGCATAGCTGTCCTAGAATACTGCCACTCTGCATATAAATGGAAATACGGTCACAAATGGCAATGGGTCTCACCCACTAATGACTTTAATGATCAAGACCAGAGTTTTGACATTAGAGTGGAATGAAAATGGGAGTCACTGGAAGCTGAGAGCTTGGAGTATGCTCTTGCAGCATGCTAAAGACACTTATGGGCTGATTCTGCCCAAACTAGGATCCATTGTCTCCACCTACATTGAGCCAAACAAACTGTACTATTCTAACAAGAGGTGATGATCAGACAACGTACTGCAGCTACATACCTGCAATGGCCCAAAACCCAGGAGCTGAATGACTGCCTTTTTTGTCATTGATTCTACGTGATGAGCTAGGAAAAAGGACTATTTCTTTAGCCTGTGTCTGAAACTTTGCACAATTTCTATATGTTTTATTGTTGTCATCATAATTATCAACATACACAATTTTTGTACATAATTATTAATATTCCACAGAAATAAACCTCCATGAAATGTTTTCAAATAGTATTATTCGCTACCTTTAAATATCTCTTTTGTATTTGACTATTTTATCGTCAAGATCTGGGTGTCTTGAGTATCAGTTTGTGAATATATCAGTTACTAGATACTGTTTGTTTTATACCAATGCAGAGAAAGTGTCATTTTTACTTCCAAAAGAATTTACTAAAATTCATATCTCTGTGCCACTAATACTACAGAAATCTGGCTTTTTTCAGAAGCAAGGTGTCACATGTCTGGCTACTATTCGCAACAATCACGCTACCAACAGCTCTTTCCCTCAGTCAGTAATATTTTTTGGATTATAACCTAATAACACTACTGTGAGTTCAGCAGAGAACTTGGATTAGTTGGACAGTTTTTAGCTAGAATTTCCTTGTAACATACCTCTCATTTCGAGCATACTCTTATATGGAACACCTTTAATTTTATTCACGAGTGCTTTATAATGTCAGGTTTAGTTATTAAAGAATGCAGGAAGGCATTTTCTGAACCACATACCTATGTTTCTATACCACAAGTGCCTGGGGTTACTTTCACATCTGCCATTGGTATGAATTCTGATGTATGCTGTTGTTTTGTGATTATGCTGCTGAAAAATGATACCATTTTTGCAAATTCAGTTCCTGTAGCTTGCAATGCTGAAGCTCATTCCTTCCTCCTTGTCATCCTTTTTTTGACCTTCCTTGTCAATATTCAGGTAAAACACAGCTCTGCCCCGAAGAACTTGAAGGCTTGTCTTTTGCAAATGAGCTTTTCTTTGATGATGAATTCAAAGTGAGAGAACAAAGCCGCTCAGCAGTCCAGGCATGGGGTGGGATGGAAGACAACAGGAAAGTGAGTATCCCAGAAAGACATTGGCAAAGAGAGTGGGAGTTAGTAAGACGTAAGAAGGAGGCAGAGTCAGAGCCTTGAAGACCTGGAGGATGAGCCTGGCCTCAATGGAGAGGGAGAGAAGGAACCCTTGGAGGAATAAAAGAGAAGCTAAAGGCAGGGAGAGCCCATCTTAGCTCAATCATTCAGCCTGCTTTGCCCTGAAATGGAAGAAATCCACCACACAGCAAATGTTTATCCTTTGTCTGCCCGATAGCTTGGGGGTGGGGCTCGGTTAATGAGGAAATGATCCCTAACCGGTGTTTAGTCCAGTGCAAATAACCTATCACTGTCGCATGCATAGGCAAGAGGAAAAGAAAGTATCAACTCTTGTAGTTCAAGCTACAGTCTGGAAAAGCCCTGCTGAGGCTGTGTAGCAGGAATTAATCCAGAAATCTCCCCAAACCAAGGCAAACTGTCTAGGCAAAGTCTGTAGATCAGAAGTTGTTGCTCTGTCAGCGACTGCTTCTCTCCTGTGCTTCAGCACAGGACATAATTTAGGAGAGGGGATCCTTTAGCTTAGGTACTGCACCATCATTATGTGCTGGTCTCATGTTGGTTTTCCCTAGCAAAGAATGAAAAAAGGATAGAATGGAAAAACATTATTTTAAAAACTGTAGTGGCATTCAGTTAAATACGTTAAATAGGTAAGGTCTACAGCTAACAATTTTATTAAGATATACAAAAAACCCATGGGGAGGGCCAGAAGGGGAATTAGGAAACTCTTTGTGTCACATCTCCTGGCTCACTTCACTAGTCCTGTCCCTTTCTACTTTATCTTTTTCTTTATATTGTGAAAACCATAAGGTCTCCATGCCCAAATAGAGGTTTGTAGAGTACCTTGCACTTTGTGGACTTGTGTTTCACCTCAGCCTGCTGTTCTCCAAATGTCATTCTAGATAGTCTGTGCATGGGGTTCTCGTGTCACCCTCTCAGATGGATTATGGCTGGAAACTGCCAGCTTACGGCAACTGATGATATTCTTTAAAAGCCAGCTGAAGACAAAGTGGAAAATCCAGCCATGTCCATGTGTAAATTCTAACTAAGGCATGTGTCATTGAAAAACTTTGCTATTGGGGCTCTCTGTTATACTTTATTTATATCAACTTAAAGCCTGGAAGAATGTCACTTTGGCTGCCTTTCAAAACATGAAAGCTGAGCATATGTGGATTCATTGAAAGGGAAATTAGTCACTCTTACTGCTTTAGAGAATCCAATCACTTTAAAATCCCTGCAACATCAATGTGCCTCCCCATGAAATAAATGCCCCAGAGGATTTCTTGTTTTGAACACTGTCTTAATGCAGCTCTCTATCTAACTACTAAAGCATAGTTCACCTACTGAAGTATGGAAAAGCATCTGGAAGTATAGCTTGTTCAATCAAAACATCCGAACAGACTTGGAATCAGCACAGTGTTTACATTTTTGTCGGTTATCTCCAAGTGCCCACTGCTAGTAGAAGTCATCTTTTTCCAGGCAGCCTCACATGTCACACAGTAAAGGAAAAAGCTCATGAAGAGACCCACTGTCCTTCAACACCGCAATTAGTAGCAAACCTAAAGCTGTTTACTCTTGCTCTCACATGCATCCACACATTATTTCCTTAGCTTTGCCAAGGTGAGCAGTTTCTCTAGGTGTAAGACGACTGTACAGGCCCAGAAGATCAAGTGTTATTGCCATGGTACAACCCACTATGGTAATGCAACCCAACTCCTTTCCAAGGGCTCCTCATACTCTGTATGAGCAGGTTGCTGGGACTCTATTATGAAAGTCTTCCCCAGTCTCCCAGCAGGTGAATCAGGCTAAGTGATGACAAATGACCAAAGAGAACTCTAACACCCACAATGGCAAAATGGCTTTGGTCGATAGCAGATCTCTCTCTGGCTCCAAGACTGCTCGAAAGATACCTAGTCATCACTGGGGAGAGTGGCAAACAGGCTGTTTTCCTCTGGGGTCCCTTCTAGTTGAAGAGCCTTGAAGCTAGGCTCTTGAGCATCACTCCTATAAAAGATGTGGGAATGGCAGGCTCAGATGCATTGAGAGGAGAGAAGGTGAGGGGTAAAAGACCTACTAATCTGTATTCACTTCTGTATCTCATAGTTACCTCTGTTCCTTCTGTAAGGCCCAGATCCCAGTTGACTGTGGAGCCTAGGCTAGGAGCACAGCCTTCTTGAGCACCTCTTCTGATAAAACCAACGGTGATTCAGGTTTTAGGTGGCATGAGTGATGCTAAGGTGGTGTGTTGTCCTTACAGAGAGCCTAGGGCAAGTAGGCTTCTCTCTTAGGCACTCAGTTAAGTACCATAAAATAGGTGGGATGGATCTGAATGACAGAAAGAAGTTAATGATCTCCCCTATTTTTTTTGTGCCAAGTTCCTAACTGGCAAGTGGAGCAGACCAGCATACTAGCAGGATGATTTTCATTCATTGCACACACCCACCCTTCCTTCAGGCTGCAGCCTAGGAATAATGGCTAAATTTACTTAAGATAATCTCAGCTCTGCTCCTTTTCCAGATGGCTGCTTGCTTTATATGCTTCTTACAAAACTAAAGAAAAATCTGATCATCCTACTCACTTTTTCTGGGACTTGGTCATGGTCTTGAGACAGATAATTTCTCATGAAAACTGATAGCAAACTGCATGTATTGAGAGATATATCTAGCACTGCAGTACCTGGAGTGTCACTGTGATTCCTCTCCTTGGTTAGGTGGTTCCCCAGACTCTCTCACAAGTCTGGATTCTTTGTGTTCACGATCATATTATTCACAATTTCAGTTTCCTCACAACATGTGGTATTGGCTTCCTATTTTTCTTCATAATGAGACTTAAACTCTCTAACTATTCTAATATGTCGGCATAGTTACCAGCCACTGGATTTTTTATTGTTGAGGAATTTCACAATTGTATAATTAAAATGAGAGTGTTTGCATGGCAGCATAATAAATTCTGAGCCACTGAGCTATGGTTTTGGATTTTAAACCAGTAGGTTGAGCTTGTGCTCAGGGCTGTGATAGTAACAGATTTGTAAAAGCAATTCAGGAGCAAGGCTTCACTAGGTCACTGTTAATAATACAAAGTCTGCTAAGATTTTTGTTTTGCTCAGAAATAGGTTGAGAAAGCTGAAAAGTTAAAGCCTCAAACTAAGAGTCTGAAGCAAACCAGCAAACATTTAAGTACCATCTGAAGCATGCAGGTAGCTCCAAAGAAAAATTCCTAGACTACTTCCTGTGCTTTGCTGGACCTGGGTAAGCAGATGAAGGAGAACATTCGCTAGCACATGAAAGAGTTCCCCTGGCCCCTGGGGGAAGAACAAGTTTGGGGGGGACTTGAAGTAGTTTCACTTTCTTTACTTGCCCCTGACTCTAACTGCCAATTTAAATGACTTTGTGGCACATTTCCTCCTTGTTTTCAAGTTGTTTTTCTCTCACATCAGAGCAGGTAGGAGAAGAAAATGGGGAACTTGTTACATGGAGAAATACATACAAAGAGCTGCCAAAAACACAAAGTCAGTCCACTGAAAAAAAGTGAGAAATATGTTTCCCCCTAATTTCTTTAAAGTAGGATTAGTAATCTGAGGTGCCTCGGTGCTTCACAGCAGCAGGGATGCTCAGATAACAGTGTGGTTTCTAACCTGAAGATAAAATATCCGATGACAAAAAATAAAGTCTGACTACAGCTTTCTATCAATCACATCTTTTCTTGTTACATATAACTTACCTACTTTAATTTTCACATGCAAATTACTTCTCTGGGGTACCCAAGGGAACAGTAATAATTTATCAAGGTATTCACCTGAAGGTTCCTAAGGTTATTCAGCTATCTGTTAGGCTCTGGATAGACTAAATACAGCCACAGGGAGGCTTTCTTTAAAATCCAGCACTGGAAGAGTCATTTCTGTTTCAGCAGCAGCCAGCAGGGCCACCCTCTTGCTGCAGCTCTAGATCTAAAAAAGTTTTAAGATCTCTGTGTCTCCTTCACACAAGAAAAGTGTAAATTCAGGAGAGAGGCATTGCAAGAAAGGCCATCTGAAGCAGAGCAAACAGTACACACAAATCTTATCCCACCTTTTTGAGCAGGGAGCATTTGGCACAGGGGAACTCAAGAGGTGCTGGTGAGGAGATCATCCTTCCTGGAGTAGCAGTGCTGTTTGCAGCTAGTGAAGGGTGCATATCTCCCTACTGCTGTGCCCCTGTTTTCACAGGTAGACACTGCCTTAGTCCTACAGTATACATAGCAATAATAGAAGTTCATGATTTTCTCTACACGTAACATAACATTTTTGCTGCTTTTGCAAAAGGAGGGGTAGGGTCTATCTCAAAGAGTCCTTATCCTAAATCCAGCCCCATAACTTCCACTTACCCACTCAGGATAGGCTTTTCATTCATTGCCTTATTTAAGGAGAAGCTGTAATTGGTTTGGTCAGCTGCTGTCTGTTTGGTAAATGAGGCAAAGGGTAGTTTGATCTAGCTGATTACAAATATCTGGTGAACTAGTGGAATTTTCTGGGTGTTTATATTTCTAGTCTATCTTCCAGCCAACTTTCTCAAAGTATTTTGCAGGTGTTCCTCTGGGAACACTCACAAAACCTTTCTTTGGTTGGCAAATTTCATCAGCATCTGTAATGAATAGTGAGAGAAACTGGGGTGAGGAGTCATTTAGACATTGATCAATGGGACAAGTGATCTATTTAAAGCCAAGCACAAATTTAAGTGATTTACCACACCAGGCCTTCAAATCTTTGCCAAATGTTATCCAGAAAATTGATGGTAGTACCCATATCTCCTACAGCTCTGCCAGGCTGGGGCTTTAATTATTATAGCAAACTACTGTTTACTTTAGTAAAAAAAATCTGATAAGCTGGGAAGAAAAATGAACTGGTTTTGTGATAGACTGCTGCACATGGAAATATTGCATGACAGCAGTACAAGATGGGACTCAATCTGGTTGACTCCCCTGGAGAAAGGATCCTAGAGACTGTGTTTGCAGACAATCTGCAAAGTAGAGGGATGGACATATTCTGGGTAAATCCTCTGCTGTCAGGCTATAGAGTTTTTAAAATATGAGGCAAATTTCACCTGATTTCCTGAAAGGTGAAAAACATTAAGATGTCTTTAGCTTCTGTTGCCTAAACTGCAATGACATTCAGTAATTCCCTATTAGGCATGGTACAGTCTATTTTAAAATCAATATGTTGTTTCATTAAAGCATATGTTTTAATGCAAGGTTGTTCTACACTAGTTTGGAAGAAAATAAAAGGTAAATGTCAATGAGCAGGACAAAAGAAACCAATCTTCTTGGCAAGTTTTGTTTCCGGTGGCAGCAGGGCTGTCTGCTCTACGAAGTGCAATGCAAACCTCAGAGTGGCCATACTTTCTTCAGCCAGCTCAATCTGAATTAGCCCTGATGATGCCCTTAAATATCACGTGACTTTAGCTTTTTGAATGTGACTCTTGCCTGTTCAGGAAGCCTGGTCCTTGCTGTTAGGTTGGTTCATCAAGAAACAATGGCCTAGGAGTCGGTCTGTTGGGTGTAAGTCTGTGTGCCTTTCCCTCCACGTACATCCCTCTAGTTACAAGGGTAACCCATTCTTTCAATTTGCTAGTGAAATTAATATAATTCTAACCCCCCCCTTTTTTCTTCTTCACCAAAGGAAAAAAGGAGCTTTCCCTGCTCACCCCATAGCACCTTTTAAGAGTCTGGAGCACATTTTACCACTGTAAAAGTACATTTACTGTACTGCTGCATGATGACACTCAGAGTCACTCACAACCATAGTATGAGGACTACTGAAAACAACTGCTTCTCCATTAAATTCAAGGGCTGAAGTTAAGTGTTACACTCATCACAACGCTCTTCTGTATTCAAGATTTTTCCTTCCCTCTCTGGTTGGCATGTAAATGACATAATTTGGCCTGCTATATTAATTGCAGGATTAGAAGCCAACTTGAAAATCCTTTAGCTGATGTTTTAATTAATATGTTTTCACGTGCATGCTCTTCATGCTCTAGAATTTAATCTATTTATGCCATTATACTCTTGCTTTTATATGAACCAAACTAAACAAGGCCAAGGTTGTCTGTGGTGCTGTGTGGCATTAGTGGTGTGTTTGCCGAGGACTATGATGTCACCTAACCACGGGTACTGGATGCTGTGGGGTAGCTGGGATGTTCACACAAGGGTGGTGTATGTGACACAGCTTGAGACCATACTCTTGGCAGCGGGAGAAAATGTCCCTGAGCACTAAGCATGTATGAGTAAGTAAGTGCCTGAATAAATCCCTTGCTCTCTGGGTTTGTTTTCTCAGGCAGCGACCTCTTTTGAACAGAAGCAATGGGTCTGATTCTGCTCTCCCACAGGTATTACACTTTGTGACCCCTAGGATATGTCATCTCATGTGGAGGAGAAGTGTGTGCTCCTTTCCAGTGCCTGTACAGCCCTGATCATGCCAACAATAAATAACAACAAATAATATATTTTCCTTAAGTTCTACTTGTCACGTATTTTGGCTAATGATCAAAGAATTAACCTGTTCTAGGTTTGGTTTTTTTTCAGCAAAACTTCAGATCCTTCACCTGGTTTCTTCATCTTCCTTTTAATATGTTCAAAAATTAGGGCTGAACCTTGCAAGCTGCTGCATGTGCATTGGGAAATAGCTGACCCAGTGCTCTCCAGGGTCTCTGGGCATTGAAACACCGCTGGCTGCAGAGTCAGCTGTGGTGGGGGAGCTCTCCCCCAACAGCTGTGGAGCAAGAGCCATGCACTTCTCAGCCGGCGGTTGAACTGTCAAAACAAGGCTTGCTTGGGCTCTGGGAAGCTTGTTCTTGGGTATCCACATGAAAGGACCATCATCCCTCACCCCTTACCCATGGCGTGATGAGCACGGCACCCAGAGCATGGCCAGAGTGCTGTGCGAGTCAGCTCCACGTGGGTTTGCGCAGCTTGTGACATGATATACGCTCTTTTTCACTCTCTCTGTGCTTGCAAAGCGAGCAGTATTCCTGGCTTTTTTGCCTGGTTTCACAGCCATATATTCGTACAGGGTTTTTACCCTGGCTAGTGTGATTACAAAGGAGATAGTGCAGTAGCCCCTCAAATTGAGGGAAAAGAGCAAATCAAAACACACATCAGTCTCCTTAGCCAGAGTGCCAACTACCACAGAGTTGGGGAAAATGTGATTTTGCTGCATGTGAAAATGAAGGCAAGGGAAATGAAAAAATATAACACCATGTCATTTAAAAATGTGTACCTACAGAGTTGAAGCAACCATGAGCGATGCTGTGCAGATGGTTTTTCTCTTGCCAGGGAGAAGTGCAGTGGGGCCAGAGTCTTTTAATCTGTCATATATATAACCTAAGATTTACAGTTGGAATCAGACTTGAAAATGTAAATGGATTTTCAATTGCAGAGTCTACGCCATCATAATGGCTTTCATTCAGATCTTTGTCTGGGTAGAACAACAGCTGTTCTGCCTGTGTTTTTTCTTGGCTTATTTTATTTTTAGACTTTTCTCATATGTAAAATGCCAGGAGATGGATGCAGACTGGGAGATCTCGTGGTGATGTCTGCTAAATAAATAAAGTGCTCCCAGTGATACTTGAGTGAAACTTATGTTAAAAATGGTTTCTTCCTTATCCAACATTGCAAAACACACAGAAGGAGAGAGTTGATTTCAGCTAGTGAAGAGCTGTGACCCAGACTTTTGACCACCTTCCCACTCCTAACATGTCTAACCTGGATAAAACAGGATGCAGAGATCTGATCTGACTTTGAAATTAGCTTTTTGCTTGAAATCACTAGCTGGTGACTGTTAGGAGTCCCCTGGAGGCTCCAGGTTTTGCCCCTTAAAGTTAAAAATTGGGGAAAGCTGTTGGTCACTCATTTAAAAATGCCACCTTTAAAATCTCTACCCAAGAAAAGCACTTAGGTATTTGAAGTTGAACTCTCCCTGTTCAAATTCAACAATTGTCTGTCTGTTTTTTAAAACCAAACTAACTCCTTTTTGTTTCAATAATTACTCTTTTTCAACATCTGTACATTTCTGCTGCTGGTTATTATGATTATTAAAGATGTATGTTTTACTGTCCATAAAGTGCACCTGTTCAAATGCAGACACCAATGAGGATTTAGTACAGAAATAGGAGTTACAAGTCCAAATACCGTTGTGGACCTATTTCCCACTGCACACACTGTTTTGTTGCTTGGAGACCTGCTGTATGTTCTTGCTTTCATCTCTTCCACAGCCGAGCTCTGTACTTCTAATACAGCTGGAAAACTAGAAAATATTCTGTGTTTCAAAACTTGTGTAGGAGGAAAAGGACATGTAGGAAAAAACAACCAACCACCAAAACAAAAGCCCCAAACCAGCTCCCTAGAGACCTGGAGCCATCAGGAATTTTTGTTTGTGCTGGGAAAGTAGTACATGACTTCAGGCACCAACTGAATGACATGCTTCTCTTGCAAGGCAAGGATGTATTCTTTTCACAACTGAGAATGGGAATTACGAGAACCATGACAGTGCCCTGTTATGTTGTTTCTGAGAAGAGAGCTCCTCTGTGGTTGATCTTACTAGAAACCACGATGAGAACATCAGGGTTCATTTTTCTCCTCAGTCATTCTCCATCTATTTTTCTTCTCCTCCCTATCTGTCCCTTTCTCTTTTTCTCTGTTCCCTTTCTGTCCTCAACTGTTCTCACTTTATCTTTTTTCTCTTTGAGTTCCCAGTTTCTTTGAAACACTGGAGGCATGCAGGGTTGCCCCTGTCTGTCAGAAGATGAACCAGCAACAAGGCTGTACCTGTAGTTTGGTTTGCTTCCACAAGCAGATAGCACTAAGCTGTCCGCTGCTGAAATATCAGTTAATGCTGTTCTCACAGGCATGAATCCAGGAACATTATTTGCCTGCTACAGTGGGATACTGCAATGCCAAGGGATATTTTGTCCAATTTCCATCTCCACACTTTTATTTTGACATTAAAAAAAAGTGGACAAAAATACATTGTTACTATTCAGAAAAATAATTCATCATCTGTTTTATATGAGTGTGGGTAATAGAGCTGGAATTAAGGAAATGTCATCTTTGCAATATGCCCAGACTTCTGAATGAGAGGGATTCCCGAACAAACTTCTTCCAAAGTCACATTTCAGACTTGCCGCTTCCACCAGCAGGACCTCTGGCAAGGCTGGCAGGAGCATGACTATGAATGTGGGGAGTTTGGAAGCAATTCTCAGAGCCTGGAACGACACCGATGCCTGAGCCGCGGATTTGTGCCTTGGCAGGACAGATAGATCAGAAAAAGTAGAAGTTACATGCTAATCTCTGAATCGGAGATTTTAATCTCTTGAAGATCAAGGACCTACGTCTGACCCACACTTAAGATTCTGCGCTGGTGTAAAACCAGAATAAGTGTGCTTAAACTCAGACCTGCAGACTAATTTTTCAAATGCCTTATAAAACGTGGTACTACCTTGTAAAAAGCCAAGCACTTGTAACCTACTCCCATTCAGCAGGAAGCCATCCTCTATACCCATTTTGTTGTTCCCTGTCCTCCAGCAGTATTAAAGTGTATGGAAACTTCCACCGTTCAGCAAAAAGCCCAGCATGTCCTCAGATAATCCCGTGTGGGGCTGGATGGTGGGACTAGAGCCAGGCTCTGTCGTCAGGGCTCCCTGGCTGGTCAGAGGGATGTGTTTGTTCCCAACCATCCCTTACTCTGTCTCAAGATGAATGGCTCCACACTGACCACTACAATTGCTTGACAGTCCCAGGAGAGATGCCTTTTAAGCTAAAGGATGGCACTGGAACGAGAACAAATGTGTCTAAACTGGACATAATTGCATTCACACTGGTTATTAAAAGAAGGTTCCTAATAAAGTTTTTGAAGAGCAGACAAAATAATTAAAGGGACAAAGAAACCCCTAATTATTTTTAAAGTAGAACTTGGTGCGTTTTTTGGAAGATTCATTGAAGTTGGGCTGCAGAGCAGTCAATAGTCTCAGCAGTCCTTTAACCTTCTTCCCTCTGATCAAGGATTCTCTTGGTAATTTAGTGTAATTTGTTAAAACTTACCCACACAAGACATTGCTCTCTACTGGGCTGATGTTGCTCTGCTGTGATCACACTGACCTCTGCTCTCCAGAACAGCAGCACAAACAGTACCTCCCATATGCATGGTGATGTGGGGGAGACACCATTACTGTTTAATTTAGCGTTGAAAAGTCCACTCCCTTCACTGAGGTGTATGAAAACTAATTTGCTTTGTGCCAATGTTGGTTTCACTGGAAAAAAATCACCTCTAAAAATCACCTCCTCAACACATGAAAACAAAATCCCCAAAACTGAGACATTAAAATGAATCATATTCTTGAAAATGTCCTTCTTCCTCCAGTCACAAAATGGGGCTGGCAATACTCACATGCTTCTGGGAAGCCCTTTGGGTAAGAAAATCCTCACGGCATGCAAGATCTTCTCTAAAAAGAGCATTATTTGCCTAGTGATTTGCTTTTATTGTTCTGCTATTAAAAAAAAATCTCTACACAAATTTTGGAGCATTACACTGAATTTATTCTGAAAAAGAAATCAAAGAATGTTTTTTTCATCTCTGAGCCAGATGGAAAGAAAAAACAAACGTATTCCACCCTGAGAAAGAGAACACATGAGAACTTTAAAAAATTTTTTTAGCCAAGTTTTTTTTTTCTTTTTTCTTTTCACTATACAGCATGGAAAAAGTGAGGTGGAGATGGTGAATGAACAAATATGCTCTTAGGAAGGCTCTTAGGAAGGCCTGGTTTCTGGGGAACAAGGGTTTTGTCTGTAAGGCACTGTGCTTTCCCATCTATAGATACCCAAGCTACCTCTGAGTCAGTGTGGGTAGGCAATGGGAGCCCTACAGCTGCCTTCTCCTCCTGCTGCTGCCCAGGTCCTGGGAGGAGCGGGGCATCCCAGCATGGGGGAGTGCCAGGCATGGGTGGCTGTCCCGATGCCAGCTGCCAGTCCCTCACCAGTGTGAGCCCTGATGCCCGCACACGGCAGCACAGAACCTGCTCCGGGGACAGCTGGGCGTTCACAGAGGAGCAAACATCTCCAGGGTGCACAGAGACACCCACGGAAGTGAGGGGGGAAAAAGCAAAGCAAGTCTGGAGGCTGGGGCTGGAGCCATTTTGTTCCCTTTGGATGCTACATCTGCCTGAGCTGCTGTGCATTTAACCAAGGAGGCTGCACTGGGGAAAAGTGGTTTTGCTTTCTCACATGTGAATCGACTCGGCTGCCTTTCCCCTACTTGCTGTGGAGCGGTTTCTTCCAACAGCCAGCGGCCGCCCTCCGACCAGCTCCTCGCCTTGCGAGACTAGTTCCTGCTACTTGCTAAAAACAGAGGAGCTACTTGCCAGGAACAGAAAATTAAACGAGGAGGTCAGCCATCTGAGAGAGAGAGAAATAGCAAGATCAGATTAGCCATTATAAACAGACGATTTAAGCTAGATGCAATAATGGCTAATCTAGGGACTGATCCTGCTCTACTCAAGACATCCTTCACTTGGGGGGCCCATCTGAGGTGCTTTGCATACTTCTGCTAGGACAGTGAACTGCAAGAAGGAATTCGTGCTTCTTAAGCCCTTCTTAAAGGTCTTGTTCAGCTCAGACCTTTAAAACCAATTTTCTAGCACCTAGGTGCTGCAAGAACAATATGCTAAAACTGCAATTAAGGGATAAAATAGCCACAGTCAGAATTAGGACGGTGTAAGTGAGAAGAAAGTCTTTAATGAAAATAATTTTAATCAGTTTGATTTTTAATCGCTACGAATGCTTCTGGCTCCACATCTCTCCGATCTCCACATGTCTCTTGGTTACACAAGCACGCACAGAGTAAACAACATTCACTTCCATGTTTCCGCTTAGTGCTTCCTTTATTGGAACATTTGCAGGTATTATTTATAGACACCAAAGGGGATGAGGGTTTGAGATTTATACGCTCTAATCAGCTGAAGGTGTTTCCAAATAAATTAATGAAAGAAGTCAGACATTAAGAAATCCACCACTGGGTGTAAAACACAATGACTTTGCACCCTCTCTGCCTTCCCCTCCCTTCCTGCAACAGTCCCAGTGCTTGCCAGGATATATGAACTTGCATTTAGTTTGATGTAAAACAAGAAAAAGGATGATGGAAACGTGTACTCAGCATGACAAGTTACAGTATTTGTGCATAAGATGGAAAGCCAAAACTCGAGCTGGGACAAAATAACTTCTATCACTTAAAACTTTCCATACAATCTGCATTATCGCTCAAACCATACAGAAAGCAGATTTAACGGGGATGTTTTCCAGACCCCGTGTGGCAGCTCTGACTTTCATAACAATTTCTTGGCCCTTTCTGGTGTCCTGCTTGCATCCCTACCAATCTTTCCTTTCTCTGACAGGTTCCTGAGCTGTCTTAACACCCTCCCGGTCCTCCCAGTGATTTCAATCTTTATTGCCATTTGACACCTGTTTCCCTCCAGCAGGAATACTGGGTCAGAAGGATGGTCTGTCTCAGCCCACCGGGCTGCTCAGGCCAGATTCTAAGGATGACTGAACATGCCATGCACGCAACTGCAGCATCCCTCTCCAGCCAGTTTTGCCTAACAGCTACACTCTTTGCTTCAAACGTGTGAACAGAGTGCTTGAGCCCAGGCACGTTTTGTTTCTCAGTTAAAGGTGGATAATTAGAGCATTATTACAGATAATTACAACCCAGCATTGAAATTCACTTTGAAATGGGTATTGAATTCATAAACATGTTGCATCCTTAAACTGTCCTAGTTCAATGGTTATTTCCATGCTAAAGCCACCCCACTGCCCATAGTTTAGCATGACTGCTGTGCTAGTTTTCGATGAGCTAAGCAGCTATTGCTGATAAACAGCTATTTCTGTAACCTTATGCAGGCAATAAGTGAAGCTATAGCTGTTGATCAACACTGTGCAGAAAACCTCTTTAGAGGGAGTGGAGGACACTAGATGATTCTTGGATCATCTCATCTCGATATGTTCCATCACTGCTATTGCTGAAGGAAGAGAAGGATGAAATCAGGGCGAGGAAACAGTACAGCTGGGGCATACGCAGAAGTTTCTCATGAACTTCTTTTGTGGACAGAAGTCTATCACATTGGTAAAAAGCAAGTAAAACTTCATTTACAGTGGCAGATGCTCAGAATGGGCTTATTTCACCTAAATAAGCCAGCATTCAAAACAAAGGTAGCAGTGCTTCTAACTCAGTGTGGCTCTGCAAAGCTCCACTCACCAGGGTTTGTGAGGCTCTCTAGGCATGCAAAGTACTAGTTTTGTACCTTGTTATCCAAAAATAGCACTTTAACATTATCTCCATAGACACTGTGTAAATATATATGTAAACACTACAGTGTGTATCTACACACAACTCCTAGGCACAGCATGACGGGGTGTATGGCAGAATCACGTTGTATTCAAAACCTGACAAAAAAGCCCAAAGAAAAGTCTCAGGAAATCCAGACTGTCTGAAGACAAGCCCTGCCTCCAAGATGGCACCACATGGTTTCTGCAGCTGTAATACACAGACCTTTCACTTTTAATTAAACGTATGCAATTTTCATGTTGTTCCTGTCTCATATCTAATATGCGCCACAGGACAGATTCCCAAATGTAACATTTTGTGTATTTTAAAATTAAAAGCCATCCCCCCTCAATGAACACTGGAGGGAGCGTGGGATGTAGGAAAGCAGCAGTCTTTAATTGGATGGTCTTCGGAGCAATATTTGAAAACCTGAAGTACAAAATCTTGTCTCTTTCCAACAGAGCTGGAGTATTTCAACAAATTTATCTGCATTCAGCCAAGGTAAACGGCAGGTCAGGAGGCAATGGAAAAACAACTCTCCTTCCCAAGAAGTCAAAACAACTTCCTTCATGGTATAGCGTGTGGCCATACAAAGAGTATAAAAACTGGGAACTGAATCCAGGGTTTCTACTAATGAACTTCAACGGGTTGCTAATTTTTTTTAATTCCTGATAAGCAGCACTGCTGCCTAGACAACGGCTCATGGGACCGTGGAGGAAACTGGCTGGGTGATGATATCATCTTATTAGCCACAGTGCTTTCTGTTTTGCAGCATATTTTATTTTCTAGTGTGTTTGGAGAGAAGTACTGGTTGAAGAAAACAGAGAGATTGATTTATAAAGCCCTTTGGAGAAGTGCAAACTGATTATAGACTTTTCCAAATATGGCATGTTTTCCTTACCAAATTTTGAAATCTGTCTTAAAAAAACCCATATTTCCGTGTGTGCAGCTCCTTCATTTCTGTTGTCATAAAATCCTTCATCTGGGCTTGACTTGCAATGTGGGTAGCGCCTACTGGGGTAGAATTCCTCACGAGACGGGAGAAGGAATGAAAACATTTCAAAATAATTCTGAAAATTCGGAGATTTACTTCTGTGGCATCTCTCATGAGTAGAAGGAAGGCAGGATGGCAGGCAGGCTGGGAAGAAGGAAGGGAGGCAGGCAGGAAGGCAGGCAAAAGAAGGCAGGCAGGAAGGCAGGCAGGCAGAAAAGGCAGGCAGACAGGCAGGAAAGAAGGCAGGCAGGCTGGAAGGAAGGAAGGGAAAGCTTTTATTAACATGGTCTTTGCACAGTACCCCGGTGGAACACTGGCTGTGATCAGAGCTATGAGTATCTAGTCCTTAGTTAACTTAATTGTTACACGCACAGACTAGATTGCATACAATAAGGAAAACACTATCTAAAATCTGCTTTAAAAGTTATTTAACCAGACCAAATCATCTGGGAAAGTACAAATATTTCTAAATGGAAAAATATTTCTCTATAGCTGAGCTAGGCCTGACAGCAAACCTTAATGAATTATTAGTACCTTTATTGTTTTCTTTGGCCCCTGTGCACTATAATTGTAAAAAAAGTCAGTAAAAAAGAGAACAATTGTAAAAAGCAAATATTTTTTACAAAAATACAAAGTTTTAAAAGCTCTTAAAAGTATATTCCATATTATTGATAAGAGTTGGACTATATATATATATTTATATAAAATCTATATATTCGTGTATCTGTATAATTTTCCTACATTTGGGATTTTAGCAAATGAAACATAGTGTTTCCACAGTTGCTTTATATGTTTTTTTTGTATGAGTGACCAACAGTCTTACTCGGATTGACAGAATGTCTTTTCTCAGAAGACAAAAGTTGCTTATGTATATGGTTACCGGTTGGGAAGAAAATCTATAACAGAATTAGTCCAACGGTATTTCCTGATGCTGTGGGTTGAAAGGCCTCCAATAATTGCAGGATGCTGGGGAAGAGTTGCTGCCGAATTCCTTTATGCATTTCAACCAGTTTTCAGTGCTTGCTTTTGGTTTTTTTTCAATTTTAGTAGGCAATGTTGCTCTCTCCCAGGATTTTCTTCTTCTTTAAGTAGATTTCCATACCATGTAGGTATCTGTAAAGTCACAGCCTATTACACTCCAAATATTTGCCCTACATTATGAGAGAAAAAAGAAAAACACAGAGAAAAAAAAAAATGTAAAAAGCCTGTGAAGATTAAATGCATTTCCGAAAACAAAACTTACAGAGATCAAGGTATGTTAAAAATTTAAGTGGATTCATATTCAGAGCCTGTAAGTCCTGGAGGATAAATATTTGTAAAGCACGAAGTTTTCCTAAAATAACAAATGTATGTAGGAAAACGAAGGCAAATTACATTGTTACTTACACACGGTCCTTTAGTCTGGACACCCAAACAGAGTATACACACACAAAGCTCCTTCAGCACTTTTGGTTTGGTTTAGGGGGGCATTTTTTGTGGATGGGATGTAATTTTGGCTCTAGCTGACATTTCCATCTGCCTTCACTGAAATTCAGCCTACATGTTTGCAACTGGAGCAGCCAGGCACTCTTGGCAAAGCAATGTTTAAATAGTTTGTACGGAGGAGATAACGTTTCGGGCAGAGCCCCACCCTGAACACAAATACCACCTAGCTCTGTGAAGACAGGGCTAGGATCTAAACAACCATGTGAACCGCCTGCCCTCTGCCATTGCAGAAACGCCTGTATAACCAGAAAGAGATGCCCCATGGCAATCACCTGGGTGACTGCTCGGCTACATTAGCAATTTATGAGTCCTCCACACCAACGGCAACAGATGAGTTGCTTATGGCCTCTCAGCCCAATGGGACATGTCCTGGCAGCAGTGGGAATTTTAAGACCTCCTTAGCAGTCACCAAGTGCCTCCTGTTGCACAAACTCTCAAAACAGAGTCCTTTTGGCTTTCAAAGGCTGGTACCTGAGCCATCCTAAGGCCAGCTTTCCCCCCTGCATGGCCACCGAGTCTATAAAAACAGCTTCCAGTGTGGCCAGGGTCGGGAGCACATGTGGCAAATCACGCTTGAAATTTTAGGTGTGTTTGAAGTCTCAGGAGATGGTCAAGATGCAGAACATGCTATGCCTACAACCAGCATGAAGGCTGCTCTTCTCTTGTGGTGAAAGAGCACAAGATTTATTGCAATAAATCCAGCATCTGCATCGTGCAGAGTATTAGAAAAGCCCACACTGGGCTGGATCTGAGTAGAAGTGCTCGAAGTGTGATTCCACCTCTTCCTCAGCAAGGCACTGCCATAGCATCTAGCCTTATGCCCTGATCTTCTCCCCTCTAGCTGTGGAAAATGTACTTGAATTTGGCCTGCTAGGGGTAGGGTGAAATAATCAAAGCAAGCGCCTTGCTTACCTTTGTCCATGTCTTTTTCACAAATGAAGTTGTTAACATCTTCACAGTAGAAGTCATTCCAGAGCCCAGCATAGATTAACCCGGCGCAATCTTCCCCTGGCTCGTGCCCGTGGCTCCAGTTATCAGGTTGCCCAGTTTTCCAGTTTCTTTCAACCAAAAAGCAAGTGATGTGATTGCACAATGCAGCACACATGACAGTTTTTCACCACAAGAAATTAACGAAAACATCATGAGATCTGTTCTGAACGGGAAATACACGTCGAAACAAACAATACATGACTCTTGCTGAAAATGGAAAACAGATGTATTACAGAGAAGGGAATCTATTCAGCCTCAGGCTGCCAAAACTCAGAGACCTAAAATTAGACCGATGAACTTTATTTTAGTTTCTGAATGTACATGCACATACAGCGGGAGTGCTTCATGCTCCATGTGCGTTGCTCCAATCCTGCAAAGCCTGCGCACTGCCTTCCTGCTGGCAGATGGGACTGAGAAGAGCCGGCAGGCTCACGAGTGCTACCCAGGATAGCAGCACTCTGCCATCACCCACTGCAAAGGCGCTCAGCCCTCTGACCACACCGAGGCAGGCCTCTCGGCAGGCACAGCAAAGATTTATCTGTTTTACGGACCCATATTTGGATGGGAAGTGAATTTTTGGACTTAGAAGGAATGTACAAAGTATATATAAACGTATCTTTTGAGATCGTTAGCTTTGATGGTGAAACTTAACGCAGCATGTAAAAAGCTTGCAGCAAGTGTTTCCTCATCCTGTTTTTGTTCAACAAGCGAGAAATGCTTCCAACCTTGGGACTTAAAAGCTCCATTTTCCTGAAGAAACAGGTTGTTGAAGGGAGCTTGTGATTGCTGGCTGATACAGTCCATGCTCAGCTGAAAAACACGCCTGCCTGACACAGAGCGTCTGACCAGGCACCTGGGAGAACACACAGCCTTCCAGAAGTAATGAAATACTTTGAAAATCAGTAACTGACAGCTCTGAGGTTACGACAGGGCACCTAAAACCACGGTGTAGTGGAAACCTATTGAAAGCAGTGGCTGAAGTGGGAATCAATCACAGCACTGCCATAAAGAGAAAGAAAGATGAAAACGTAGAGGGAGAAAAAGGGAAAAATACTACAGCTCATTTGAAATACATCTGACTTTTTCCATGTTTCTCATCAAAATGAACACCAATGAGATCACAGCTAATCATTTCGTAACATTTGACTGACTGTAGCCTGTTTTTCTGGAGCACAGCATGCTCAGCTCTATAAACTCTTTAGTCCACTCCTCAGTATTAAAAATTTGGGTGGTTGCAATCTGTTCCGTTTAGGACAAATTAGGTGTAGCCCTAGGATTCCTGGAGAGCTGCCAATTCAGTTCTCAGCTGGCCAAAGCTTAGACACCCTAATTTCATGCATTTTCCTTATGTTTAATGCTTTCCACTTGGATTTGGGCTTTATCTAAAGGCTAGTCATTTTTATCAGAACAAGCGCTCTATTTATAGCCAGTTGTAATGCAAATAAGGAAAATTCAAACCAAGACAGCAAAACTGTCTGTGCTTTCCATCTCAACTTTGTAATAAAAGTCAGGAGCAAATGTTTTGGCAAGAAACACTGCGCTATGTAGTTCTGTGATTCTTTCATTCAACATTCAGTTTTCTTCCTGGCAAGGAAAGAAAGCCTTGTGCATGGAGAAGGGAGAGAGAAAAAAAACAGTTCAATAGCACCCTCAGTAACGAATTATTTCATTGGCATCTACAACCCTCTGCATCCACTGGATAATTTCTAGATGCTGCTTTTAGAAGTGTCAGCAAGAGTGGTAGCATCTGCAGAAAATCAACGCCATTGTTTTTTATTTACGTACGTGTAAACTGGTAAGGATCCATCCAGCCATCTCCATTCATTTTCCTTCTCTGAATCTGTTAGTCCAATCCAGAAGCTGCCTTTCCCAAAAATCTGCCTTTTTATCCATTGCTGTGGAAGAAAGATCTCAGTCCATAACAAACACAACCGTTTTTGGAGCCAATAAGCTACTCTGGTTTCATAAGCATCTGTGTTATCAGAACAGGAAGGGCCGGAGAAATTTTTCTAAGCTGAAGGTATGTTCAGGAGTTGGGCTTGCGACCCCTTGCCCACACTAGAATCCATCGCAGTGTTTGCATGTGAGGTAGAGAGGTAGGCATGAAAATTAGGTTGACATAAAGTCACAGCCAACGTCTTATAGATACAAACTGAAAAAAACCCAAAGAGTAAGCAGTTGTATCTTGACGTCCCCACTGCTATGTAGCCACCAAATAATTATGTTGAACAGTAGTAAAAGTATAGCTAGATTTATAGTCAGATTAAAAATAGTTTTGGGTCACATTAGTCTTAGGCCGCATGCATTAAATCAGACAATTTAAAATTAAATTACACTCACCACTGCAAAAAATACATTATGGATAATATGCAAGGCATAAAGGACTCCATCTTTAAAGGTTCAAAACTCCTACAATTCTCACCAGCCTTTCTGGCTGCTCTGTGCCCACCACCTTCAGGGTAAGCACCAGCTCTGCTCACACTCCCCTTCTGCACATAGAGAAGCTGCTGAGCAGGCAGAGGGTGGACAAAATGCTAGCTGGAGTCAATCACTGTGTCTACTTCACTGTGTCTACTTCACTGTATGAATTCATGATGCTCTCAGCTTCCCACTTGCCTTGTGGCTTCCACATGTTAAGTAACTTCAAACTTTCTCCTTGAAAAACAGAAAGAGAAGGTAATTACCTGCTCCTCTTTGTTGTTTATGATGACCAAGTGTGATGCCTTCTCTTCACAGAATAACTTTGCCTCTTCAAAAATTTCTCTGTCCATTGAAAAGTAGTAGCACTTTTCTGTATAGTTCTTCCAATGAGGAGAACAACCTGTGATGTGAATTTTTTGTGTTAAGCCAGTTACTGATAACTCAATGGGTCAGTGGTAATTTTCTGCATAGGGCCAATAATAAGTGGAGGATCCCATACACATCTACAGCATGCTACCACCTGAAGTACTTACATACAGTTTGGGAATTTACTTATTAGGATCCTGACTCCGTAAAATCAAGGCTAAACTGTGTGGTCAAAGGGATTATTTATTACTCATACTACTGCCGCCTTTTCTTTAGCCATAATCATTAACTTAAATCAGTTTCAGGTCATCAGAAGGAAGACCAACAGGTTTGACTTCACTATACAGGAGTCCTTGTGATAAATCCTAGATATTTAGTCTAAGGTAGCAGAGGTTATTTGAACGAGAAACTAAGTGGTGAGCACCCTCCGCTACGTGTATTTGTATCTCAGAAAAAGACGCACGTGGTGTGTTGACAGCTTACCGTTAGCCTCGGGCACTGACGTAGGTTCACTTTGTAGTGCCATTGGCATCCCTGGACCTGGCGGCCCTGGTGGGCCAGGTGGGCCCTTTGGACCAGGCAGCCCAGGGACTCCAGGTAGCCCAGGTAGTCCTCGAGGTCCTGGTACCCCTGGCTCTCCCACAGTTCCTTGCAGGCCTTGAAATCCTGGTGGGCCTTGTGGCCCAGGTGGACCATCTTTGCCTTGTGGACCTGGTGGTCCCGGGTCTCCACTTGGTCCAGGCAGACCCGTCTTGCCAGGAGAACCTCTCTGACCTTTGGAGCCAGGCGATCCTCTTGAACCTTTCCCTCCTTTTTCTCCTGGTGGCCCAGTTGGCCCAGGTGGGCCCTTTTCACCTGCAGGTCCTGGTGGTCCGGGCTCTCCTTTCTCTCCTTTTTGTCCTTTTAGGCCAGCAGGGCCAAGAGGACCTTGAGCGCCTCTGTCACCTTTAGGTCCCCTTGGACCCGGAGGGCCTGAAACAATGTAAGCATGCAAAGTGGGGATACGGACAGAAAACAAAACGAAAAGCGCATGTGGGGTCTTTGTTTAATATATCTCAGGCCAGCAACACTGGATATTTAGCACTGTGAAAACCGGGCTAACAGCTACTTCGAGCAGTGCTTGTAGAAGTACGTGTGCTTCTCAGGCACTGTATACCATTGCTCTTTCCTCAGCCTCCATGAAGTACAGGATACAGAAGAAAATAATCTGATGCACCTTGTCCTGTGAACTGGACACTGACACCATGCCCCCGGTGACCAGCCGAGGTGCCAGTCCCTGCAAGACACACTCCATGCTGTTGATGTACACGGTCCTGCATGTTGATGCTCCCGTTCCCTCACTCTGCTATGCTCCCTTTTCCTCTTAGCCCCGTCTCTCTGCTCTTAGACTACAGGACTCTTTCTCCTGCAATGACACTGTTTGCTGCTCTATCCATAATGGGTTGTCAAAAAGAGACAAAACGATGGATAGTGAGCAACAGGCCAACTGTGGGAAAGACCAGAAGTACTAGTTGCTAACTGGCTGGGTCTAACAGGAAAGAGAACAATACCCACAATAGGAAATGGCAATATTGTGACAGCAATAAACAACAAAATAATTTTGGGTTCTGATTATGGATGAGCAAATGCCTTGCCAATACCCCCTCCCCCCCCAATCTACATAATTTAAACTCCTCCAGTGATACATTCCTAAACTGGAGTCATTTAGGCCCAGTTGAAATGAGAAGGGTTAAGGTTACTGACTTGTAATCTTGCCTCTAATTCAGCCTTAGTTTATCTGCAGCAATGGATTTATATTTGTGATTAGAGTTTTAGGCCTGACTGGTTCACATCAGGTTGGAAATATGAGTGTTCTTTTCATTTGGGATAATACTTGGCTGGAAGAAAACTCCTAAACTTGATGCTATTTATTTCTGGAGAAAATAAAATATCCCAGGTTTAAAAACTAAGCAAAGTAGGATGTTTTCTGGCAGACTAACAACTGGCTTGAAGTGAAATAGCAACTTGTTTTTCAATAAGGGTGGACCTTTCTGGGAGTAGTCCAACATATGTTTTTTAGCCATTTCCTCCATAGCAGGGATTTGTTTCTTGAGGTTCCACACCTTCACTAGCTTATTTTAGAAATTAAATCAAAAGCATATCCAGTCAGTCAGCCACTCAGAATAAAATTTTGCTATGTCAGAACCTTCTTTCATAACATCCCCATTCTAGGTATGTAAAGGAGGCATAGGAAAATTAGTAAGGAATATTCAAGCTACATTTACATTTCCAAAGTTTAGGATTAGATAATGGAAAACTCTGTACCAGCATACACTAACTAACTTCCACAAAACTGAAGAAGTAACACAAGCAGGAATTCAACATAGACCATTACGGGCATCCTTACAGAAGCGACGTACCTTGTAGGATAGTGAAGTTCTTGATGAGCTGGCCATGTTTGGAATCTACCAGCTTCATTTCTTCCATGATTACTGACAAATTGGCAACTTCAACATCTAACCTTGACCTCATCAAATCCTGTTGCATCTTGAGAGATGCAGAGTCTAAGCGAATATTGGCTAGTGTGCTGTTCATAAAAATCAGCTCATCTGAATGTTTACTTAAGGTGTCTGTACAAGTTGTCCTGACCTCATTGAGATTGCTAGTCAGTGTCCGTAGATGATGAGCAGTGTAGCTGATGTTGCTGATGATATTGACTACATCGGTTTCGAAGACCTGGAACCTCTCTTCTAGCTGACTGAATTTGGCAGAAGTTCTGTTTTCATATTCTTTATGCTGTTCCTGGAGTTCCTTTAGATTTTGTTCATTGGCTTGGGCAATTGTGGTGATATTCTCCATTTGCCCACTGAAGGAGCTGAGCTGATTGTTCATGTCTTCAAGTGTATCATTGTTAGCTTTTGCCAGTGCTGAATTGTTGGCGGCCAAAGTCTGTAAATTTTGTACTTTCTCCTTAAGCCAGTCAGTGTCCTTCCGGGCTTGAAGGACAACCTGCTGCAGATTTTGAAAGTCATTCTTGATTCTTAGAATAGCTAAGCTTGTATCTTCCATTGACTTCTGCAGGACACTGATAAGATTTCTTTGCTGTATTTGTGTTAGATTTAAGTTGTTCAGGTTCATGATGACCACATTATGAGAATGCACTTGGTTTTGCAAGTTAGTTTGAATATTACTTGTGTCTTGTTGAAGATTGTTGATATAGCCAGTATATGCTTGAAGAGTCTTATTGACACTGATGATCATGAAAGAGTTACTATCTAAGGCACTTCTCATTTGGCTCTGTCTATCATCTAATACATTTCCAGACTCTTGCAGCTTCTCCAGTGTATCTTTGTTTCTGGTAGTTTTCTCTGCAATGTCATGAAGCTGCTGACGAAGAGCCAGAATGTCAGATCTGAAGCTAGACAGTTCAGTATTAGTATTCATGGCTTTTTGTCCAGCTTGGTCATCTGTTGTACAGGAAAAAAATGCAAAAGCTTTAGGATGAGTTTTTTAAAACACAGTATAAAAAAGAACAGTCTATTTTAAGTACAGTCAGGATGTCCAAATATTCTGTCAATAAAACTTCTATGCCATCTATTCCAGAAAAGAGAAACCACTAAAGACAATTCTGCCACTAGACAGAGAAAAAATCAAAGAGATGAAGACCTTGTGTCTTGCTGAGGAGGACAAAATGGTGATTCTACCGTCATATACAGGAAAAACTACCATTAGAAACTGATGAATACACACAGTCAAATAGTGCTTGTATTCTCAATGAAAACTGAATGGTAAGCAGAATTCAAAATATTAAAGAGGTATCAGTAAGTTTATGTTTTGAAGTTAGAACTGTCTGTGGCTGGAAAGCTCCCCTGCAGAAAAGGACCTGGGGGTGTTGATCGACAGCCGGCTGAATATGAGCCAGCAGTGTGCCCAGGTGGCCAAGAAGGCCAACGGCATACTGGCTTGTATCAGAAATGGTGTGGCCAGCAGGAGCAGGGAGGTGATCATGCCTCTGTACTCGGCTCTGGTGAGGTCGCACCTTGAATACTGTGTTCAGTTTTGGGCCCCTCACTACAAGAAAGACATTGAGGTGCTGGAGTGTGTCCAGAGAAGGGCGACGAAGCTGGTGAGGGGTCTGGAACACAAGTCTTATGAGGAGCGGCTGAGGGAACTGGGGTTGTTCAATCTGCAGAAGAGGAGGCTGAGGGGAGACCTTATCGCTCTCTACAACTACCTGAAAGGGGGTTGCAGAGAGGTGGGTGTTGGTCTCTTCTCCCAAGTGACGAGTGACAGGACTAGAGGAAATGGCCTCAAGTTGCGCCAGGGGAGGTTCAGGCTAGATATTAGGAAAAAGTTCTTTACCGAGAGAGTAGTGAAACATTGGAATAGGCTGCCCAGGGAGGTGGTAGAGTCACCCTCCCTGGAGGTATTCAAGGAGCGTGTGGATGTGGCATTGTGGGATGTAGCTTGATGGACATGGTGCTGTGTGGTGTTGGGTGGGTTGGTTTTTGGTGTGTTGTGGCTTGTTGTTGTTGTGTGGTGGTTCTTTTTTTTTTTTTTTTTTTTTTCCAGGTTGGACTTGATGATCTTACAGGTCTTTTCCAACCTTAGTGATTCTGTGATTCTGTGATTCTGAAAGCTCAGAGGTAAATTTTAGCTGTTCATATTTTCTTCCTCCTTTTCCTGGCAGGTGGAATATCTTCACTGTGATTTAGTACATATCGTTTCAATTTTTAAAATCTTGAGCTTAGTTTTAAAAAAGTTCTAATACCTATTTTAAAACAATCTGGGTTAGAGACAAAAGCTTTGCCGGCAGGCTACTCCATATATGACAGGATATGATGTATTTCTGTTTTTCTCTCTAACATACTACTATTGCTTTTAATGACATTTATTTTGCTGTTATCGTTTCCTCATGTTCTGAGTTTCAGTAAGGCAAAACCTTTAATCTTAGAGGAACATCTCTGCTCTTGCTTACACTGCCTTACAGTATCCTTCTGGGAGCTTGCCTGAGTATGATTAAGCTTTTGAGGCTACACAGTTCATCAGCCAGGACGTAGAAACCAAGGAAATAAGCAGTCAACACTCACTGTCAGGGAAGATTCCTTTTCTTGATCTCACTCACTTCCCTCTCCTACACACGGTCCATATATTTTTGTCCTGATCTAAGTGTAGCTATATTTATGAATTATGCAGTCTGAAGTCCATAATTTCAGACGACTCCAAGAGAGGGCAGAATGGTTTTCATAAACTACAGTGAATACAGCTGTGTATGGAGCTCTCTTCTGGGGTGACTGAATGAGTCATGATGGCGAACACCAAATGGTGGCTTGTGAGACTTCAGTCTGAAGTATTTATGGAGTCTTTCCTGGATGGACATCTTCCCGAGCACAGTTCCTCTCCCTGCCACTTGTCTCATTCCAGGATCTTCTCAGCTCTGACTCTACGTTTCCCTCTCGGTTATAGTTCAAGTTACATTGTGTTCCTCACACAGCTCTGACAACTGCCAGGTCCACATAGAGCTAATCACTGAAGCCTTGTCTTTCATTCACCACATGCTGTTATCCTTCTGGCCCTACAGCAGTTCTCTTACCTTTATGCCTCCCACATACATTGCCCCATAACTTTTTTAACTTCCTCCATGGAAAGTCCACTTAAATGGGAACTGATGGTCCTGAGCATCTCACTGGCCATCCATCCAGCAGCATGTAAAAATATGTGGGCATGAATGAATCAAAGGTGCTCCAAGTTGTAAAAATTTAATCAGCATGATATAATAACCCAAATAAAATCCATGTGCTGCATGTGCTTTAAGGTGTAACATTTACTTCTGTATATGTATCAGTAAAAGTACATGCCACTGAATTACCCCATGTCTTTGAACTAAACGCAGTGTGCAAATACTTCAGAATCCAGCTATTTTTTGAGGGGAAAAAGTTGTAAAAATTTATGATCAAGTTTCAAGCAAATAATTTTTCCTAGAAATACATGTCTCAATATATGGTTTATGAAGCTAAACAAAATTTATTTCAAGAAGCACATGTGTGTGTATATTAATATTTATGTAAAAACTAATTATATAAACTATAAGTCTATAAATTGATAATAAACAGCTCTGCTTCCTTTCAGACAAGCAAGAAAGGTAGAAATGTACACTTGGTGAGTAGAATCCTTATCCGTCATCTTTTTCCATCTTCCTGCAAATTGAGAACTGTGATAGCACTTGGGAGACTTGAACTCATAACAACCTTGTGTTTTGTATTCCCTAAGATGATTAAGAAACATTTTATGGAAGTAATCAACTTGCCTCAGACATAAGAGTTTTGAACAGCTGATTATTTGTGCACCCCTTAAAATGGCCTTCAGCTTTGAATCTTAGTTGCTAAAACAGCATCAAGATGACTGGGTAACAGATTTTCATTTTATGTAGAATCTCTTGTGCTGTGGAACAGCTTCTGCTATGTTTTACATCTCTACCTCAGAGAAGACTCTCTACTGAGGACAACCTTAGAGTGTCTGTTTATTTTAGTGTACATGATTTCAGAGTGACCTCAATGGGAACTGTAAATATTGAAATAAGCTTAAAATGCTGTCCTAAGTAGAGCTGATCTTAACTATTTGTAAGTGCTTTCCCAAGTACTTGAGAAATTGGAGTAGAAGTGCTGTATCTTGTCATAGCCAGAGACTTTTCAGACAAATTTCCTGCCACTATCTGCCGAGACAACACCCCAAAGCCATAATACAAAGGGGCTTTGCTTGTGTGTAGATTACCTAATTTCTTCAGACCACTCTCCACCTCTGTGAGCTTTTCCGTATATCTTCTGTGGGATGTTTCCAGGCCACCTGTCACATTGTCCATTTTTTCTACAACTAGGGGAAAGAGAACAGTATGTTATGCAAAGAAGAAAAGTGAAATTACTAAAAAACTCTAGTAAACAATAAAGCAAACCAAAAAAACACCACTGCCATCAAACACAAAAAGAAACCACCTTAAAATTGCCCTGCTTGCCACTACACTCTGCTGTTGCTCTGTGAAATGTTGGAAGGATGATCTCCTGTCTGCTGGTGGGACGCAGCATTCTTCCAGTTCTTCAGTCTGCCAACAGTCCACAAACATTTCTTTGCTCATGAGCAATCTGTCTCTTAAATGAGGAAATCCCTCTTTGTGGGTTTTCCTCATGAACCAAGTCCTTTTCATTTAACAGTATTTCCATGCTCCAAGCATAGTGCTGTGTGGCAAAGGCAGACTGATTGCTAAAGGTTCAGATGCATGAGAGAAGACTTCCTTTTATTTTGCTATGAGCCATTTGTCCTTAAAAAGAACACTTTTTTCTTTGTGCGTTTTAATCATTAAAAATTGCCACCTGGATAGCAAACTTTGGACTGAGATAACAGTTTGAAGATGCAACTACTAAATGTTTTGGGAATCAACTTTTAAACACCTTGATAGTGGTACAGATCACTCAAAACGGTCTTGAAACCATTCTGCCTCATTAAGATTGAAAGGACGGTCATTCAGCAAGTGCAGATTTATGGCTGATGTGCTCTTTATTTTGTAATGTCTGAGTCATTTTCTTGTCACTGAGACAATCTGATTATTTGATAGAATTGATACGGAAACGGAAAAAGCAGAGGAACAAATAAAGAGCCTGGGGTGGCTTCCAGTGGCAAAAACGTGAAATGCTTGCAAGGTTAGTGGCAGCCTTCAGCTTCCATACCAAACCTTGTCTAATAGGCTTTTGCATTCAAGCCATAACCAGGGGCAGAACTTTCTTCTCATCAGGGAATTATTTAGCCCGTTTGCTACACTGGGAGCAGAATGAATCTGAACCAACCCTGGGAGAGGCTACATGAGTTATTGGGCCAGTTCCCCCTTTCAAACAGAAGAAATAAGGTGCTTCCCATGTCTTGAGATAGTGAAGCCAACTCTGTAAACCTGTGTGGTGTAGGGGGTACTGCTAACTCTTTCTGTTTGTGAGATAATCTACAGCTAGGAAATAGTCTCATAGAAGTTGTTGCTATGTAAAGATTTGGTTTTTTACTAGAAATGGAAATTTAGGGGATCTTTTGCTGCTCATGAACAACCACAAGAATCCCAGACCTTTAAAATGTAGTCCACCAAGTGCTCCTTCTTTATTAACTTTTGCCCTTGTTTTTCTGACTCTGGGTACCACAGTTACACAGCAGGCTTTTATTGCTTCCCCAAAACCAACAGGAGAAAAAGCAGACCAAGATTATCTCTGGTGGAACTGCACTGAGGTGAATGGAGTTATAACAGAGAAAAAGTGTCAAGGTTTTCAGAGAGACCAGACACCCTTTGGTGGATTACCTGCCTGCTCCTTTCTGTACTGCTAACGAACCAGTAAAACAGAGACTCTACTGTGTGTGCAAAGACAGAGTCAGAGTGTGGCTTTCTGTATTTGAGATGATGGCATATTGCTTGCTAAACACCAGATCCAGGCTACAATAATGGCTTTGCTTTTTCAGGGGGACCATTGTTCAATACCTTCTGCTTTAGAAAGCATCTTCCCCCCCAATATAGCACTAATATTTCACCAGTTCTTCTGCCCATTAAAGTTACTTGTCAAAATGCTGTATGCCATTTTTCCTAAATGAAGCCAGAGTTGATTCTCTGTTTGTCCTGCCCAACTGTCTTCCAAACTGAAGCCCAGATCAGCAAAGGTCCTTCAGTTACTTGACACTCCACTGATGCATGTATACACCTATGCATCACATGCAGTGAGCATGGGGACCACACTTGGCTTTTCCTTCTGGCTAGCTCTAGGCAGCTCCTTGTTCAGTCTGTGGTGTTCTTTGTTTATGGATAGTCACTGTGAAGGACATGGCTTACTCTGGGCACTTAGAGAGGACCTCGTGAAAGCATCTGGATTTGAAAAGCAGGCCTACTCCAAGTGTTTCTTCTGGACCTGTGCCTTGACTAGCAATGTCACATCACCTATGGGTCTTGTTAATTCAGGTTTAGTGTAATATTCACCTGCTTTCTCCTGTTATGCAATACACTTGGAGTTGCCAAATGAATATATATAATCAATAAAGAAAGGAAAATGTAGTTTCTTCCTTTTGCTGTTCAAATGAATGCCAGTCTGTACGTCAGATATGAAGTTTGTAAAACAGATTTTATACTGTCCTATAACAAGAAGAATGTTTTCATGGTTGAATTAAATCTAACACTGGAAAATTGGGTTAAAATATTCCCCTGAAGAGTCCAAAGCAAATGAAAATAGTAGAAACCCTATCAATACGTAGTAGCCTGTACTGGCAGTTAGATGAGATTGGATGGAACTAAAGATACAACAGCGTATAGTATTTTCATTGCCGAAAGTAAAAAAAAAACACCACCCCACACTAAAAAGACCGAAGCTGGTCTGTAGCTATGGACACTCTTTGTGTGGAACACCCCAAAAATTTGTTGCAGCAGGACTTTAATCAGAAGCCTTACTGGTATTGACAAGTGGCCATGATATGTGGGGAAGACCATGCCTGGACTGTGTTTGAAAGATCACTAATGAACACTATTAAAAGGTCTTTCAGTCCCCAGCAGATTGTCTCCTACAGAAAGTAATAGCTTTTAATTCTAGCCTGTACCTGGACGCCAGACAGCAGCCCTGGATCAGGTGGGATGACATGGCACTTGGGTGGAAGATGCTGGTTTAGAGAGGCTGGAAAGAGAAAGCTGCTTTCAAATACACAAGGTATTGATTTTTGTCTATTTATTTGACACTAAACGGGCGATGACTTACCCAGATTAACTGATGCAAAGTGCAGAATTAGCTGTATCAGGCAAACCATTTCCTTTATTTTAATTCTGTTTCCCCTCACAGGGCAAGTCAGCCCTGTCGTGTGAAGTGTAGAGGAGAGAGGCCAGAGCCAAGTTCAAACCACCCAGCTCCAGCAGCAGAAACAGCAGAGGTCTCTGCAAACGTGAACTGCAGGGTTAGCTCAAGGATTCCCAGAGATGCAGACTAAGCTGAATTTTGTCGTCCCATAGACAAACCAGTGCATATACTTGCTTTGTACGGGGGCAGGATCTTAGTGTCCACGGTCAAACAAATCATGGGCCTGGGGGACTTGATCTCCTGCCCAAACTCCTTCCCCAAGCAAGTTGTAGCGTATTTACTTTCTTGCTACTGCCCTGCAAGTGGAAAGGATGAACTCCGGGGAGAATGAGTAGGGAGCTGTGGCCAAAGTAGGTTTTGTTGCTCTTTCCGTCAAAAGGGGTCATATGGACGGATGTCCTATTATTGGGAATGCCTTTCCTTCCCTGTCAGTAGCTCCCACCACCATTTCTGGATGGAGCCTTCAGTGGTAGACAAGCATGTGGAGCACTCTCAGGAGTGGAAGTCAACCTCTGGGGAGTACCCCAGGCTTGAACAGCCATGTCCCATCTTCTCCAGAAAAAGGCAAAGGCAAAACAGGTAAACCAGCCATAATATCCCTTATGAAGGCCACTCTGCTGCTCCCAACAGTCTGCTGCTCTCAAAAATGCAAAGTCTGTCCATGCCTTAAGCTTGCTTTTGAATAGCTTCACCTCAGTTCTCAGCTTGTTCAGGTCTCTCTGCATTGTCATCTCACTTTCTGACAAGGTCACTGTAGAAAATGTGATAAAGACCCTCCAAACGACGCCAAAATTTCAAGTATAGTTCCTGACCGGAACAGTGAGGACTGTCTGCATTTGAGTCACTATTTCAGAAGCAGGGACAAAATCTGCCATCTCACCAGGGTGTGTTGGCCCTAGGAAATGGCAGGCAAACTCTGGGAGACATATAAAAGAAGCAGATGAAAGTCATGGTGGGCATTAGTCAAGAAACTTAAAAACGAGGACTGACCAGAGAATGAGAACTACCAGAAATTCAAGCTGAGAGCATGCTAGCTTTCCTCACTGGAGCGAGCCACAGGAAGATCACTCACCTTCAATAGACTAATCCGACACTGGCTGGTGCCAGAAAAATTATAACTTTGTATGTTGAATTTAATTTAAGAAAGTATGCATTAAAAATTACAGATTGCTTTATTACTGTTTTTAACAATAATTTAATATGTCTTCTCAAAGCACACTAATAGTAAACTCGGCTTGTTATTCCTTAATGACCTTGATGTTTAATTCATATTTTGGTTTCAGGTTTCTCCAACCTACTATGTAATTTTTACCACCGGTTTGGAGGTTAATTCTATGTTGACTTTGCCTCCCATTGACTTACTTTTTTGCCTGCCATATTTAATCCACTGATTAGTAGTTTTAATGTTTTAAATCACAAAGGATATCTAAATACCACGTAGGAAATGAAAGTTTTAAAAGTAGTTTTGGGCTTTATAAACATAAGTGTGGGAGGCAAATTTAATGGAAACTTAGCTAAGAGACTGAAAGAATCCCTGATGCCAGCAGAATTCTTTCTTTCAGTGTAATATTGCAATAAAAAAGACAAGCCAAACTCTGATGCAGAGAGGAGAGTTCAAGAGCTCTATAAAATTTTATTTTGAATTTTGTTCTTCCTTTAAGGCCTAATTCCTTCCCAACGATCAAAAATATTGCAGTAATTCCTTTGAATATGTACCATCAGCTGTGATTCGTCTAACTCATGTTTTCCCTGCAAATTAGTGCCTAGGCTCTGTGGAGACGAAGCTCTTAGGCTGCCGGTACAAAGGGCGAAATTAACGCCTGACATAAGACCATTTGCTGCTTGGTGTTACAGAAGGAATGGGCACCTTGGACTAAACAGGACTTTTCTCCAGAATATGCCTCTTTCCTTTGCCATTCAGGTGGAGCGGTCACCAAGTTGGTAAATGGTGGAGCAGTGGTCACCAAGATGTCTTAAGGTCTGTGAGCACGATGTGCATTACCCACCCTCCTATAATCTTTTTCCCATTTTTTTGTGGGAGAGGAAATTCTTATGTCCATGCCCTGGATAGACGGCTTGGTACTGCTACGATAGAAAGACTAGTCCCCAGTCAGGCACCACTGACTACTCAGTACAAGAAGGAGGTTTAGAAATGAATGTAGCAAAGATGGGGCCTCAAGATCAGAGCAAAGCCTGGGGAAAAGGCAGTGCTAGAGGCCCCCATGGAGAAAGAAGCTTGAAAACTGTGGACTGAAACGAGGAAGAGAAACTCCCTCTCCCAAAGAGATCTTTCGGACAGTTTCCTTATTGCCATTGCTTCCTACACACACACGAACAAACGTTTGCCAAAGCAAGATATAGACCAATGGTCCCTCCAACTTGATATGCTGTTTCTGATGGCAAGTGAGGTCTGAGTCTTCGGCCGAGCCCCAGAACTGACAGTCTTTTATAAAACTCTCTTGAGGAAAATTTTGCTAAAGCCCAGGCATTGAGTGGGTGGGTTATAGCCCGGGAAGATACCATCCTCATCTGCTCTAAGCACATCTTTGCAGATTTATATCTGCAAAAGGCCTAAGTTTGTCCTCCCCTAGTCCGTATAACCAAATGATCTTATCTTTATAGATCAAGTTTTTGAATCCTGGAAAGTTTTTTTCCTCAGAACCTGACTTCCAGAGACCAGTTACACATTCTTCAGGAGAATGTCTGACCAATTATACATGTACTGCGTTTCTTTACATTTGATTTTCCACATTCCGTCTGCTTTATCTTGAAAACGGAATACCTACGTGTCTCTACCTATCCTTCACATTCTTTCATCTCCCTGGCTAAATCTTCCATCTAAACCAAGAAGTTTTAATTTTTTTCCCACTCAAAACTGTACCAAATCCTCTTAAGTAAGTATTTATCCCTTTCTATTTCTACAATTTCCTTTTCTTTTGCTGGCAAAGGACCAGGGGTGATGTCAGCTCTGCTACGAGCACAGCTGTTGGTGGCACAGGACGCACTGCATGCTGATCACATGAACATTTACCCAGCTTCTTGGAGGGGTTTTGAAGCTATTCTGAGCCACACTCAAGCAGCTAGTTTAAAGCTAGCGTGGTTTTCTCCGCAACAGGCTGCAATGTCCTGTTATAATACTCACAATGATGTTATTCGCTTCCTTTTTTGTGCCAGAAACTCATGTCTTATTTATTTAACTTATAGCTGTGACTGCACAACAAGCAGACATTTACATCAATACATTCATAAGAATGCCTAAGTGGCTACAGTTAATTAGTGCTGAGGATGTATGGGAATTTTAAACCATGCTTTCCAATGTGCCCTACTGACAGCTTGCACAAATGACATTTTCTCCATTACTGGGTTGCCCAACTACCAGAATCTTTGAAATTTCTGTCAAAAGTGTCTAAGCATCTTTGTTCATCAAAGTAATTGTAGATAACTCAATACAGTGGCACCTCCTGGTTCAATCTTTCTTCCAGATATTTCAAAGTACTACTGATCCTACACTTTGTTCCTGTGATAAATATTATATTAGTAAGACTATTCCTGGCTCTCCCATTAAGAAGGACACTTATTCTGGAAAGGTGTGATATATGTAAAAGAGCTCCGTGAAATTAAGGTACAGCACATGTTACAGAGCTTTGAGTCTTCCAGTTAGTACTCCTTCATGGTGGAAGAATAATCATTTTGTTCTAACTTTTTTCTTTTCTTTCAAATGTCTAATCTGGTTTCAAAACTTCATAATTGATTGAAAGTGAAAATCTAAGGTTGCAGTTTGTTGTTATGTGTGTACAAAAAGCCAACATTGCCAATTTATTGATATTTAAGATGAAATGTGATAAATTGCCTGTCTAATATGTGGAAATGCGCTTTGATGCTTGGCTGAAAGTGAAATGTTGGGCTTGATGCATACATACCTTTGTATCCCAGAATGGCTACTGTGATTGTTAATAGGGCACATAAAATATATAATAAGATGATGGAAAACTTCAGTGCCCAGTTATTTTTACATTTGGTACATTGAGTCCCCTCCTGAATACCTGCAAAAGAAGATTTTAAGAATTTTAAAACAACGGCAAAGAACACATTGCTGGTTTTATCTCCCCATTTCCTCTCCTCCATTTTCTAAAGAACAAATTATTTATGTTAGCAGATGGGTGCCTATCTGCCTAGTCTGGCAGGATAGCCTCCGTGGTGGTTAAAGCATCAGCTTAGTGATACAATCACTTTGGGATTTTAGCATGTGGAAGTAGGTTCTGCTTTGCTGGAAAACCTGTGGCTTTCCTGAGAGACAGGACTTTTTGTCAATTGTGCTAATAAGACTATGGTGGGCTTTGGAAGTCAAATATGTATTAGCATCTCCTCTGTCAGGCATCACTCCGCGGCAGCTCGCTCTTAGCATTCAGTCCACCTACAGGGGCAATAGGAGACAGTAAATGCTCTGGCAGAAGGAAAATACAGAAATAAAATAGCATTGTGAAAACCTGGTAGGACTACTGGTCCTGCTTTGTAACATTACCAGAAATGGTTACCATGTGAACACTTTCTTTCCCTAATGAGAGAGACTTTTTTCTTATTTTTGGGGGGTTTGGAGAATACTATTTCCACAGAAAAGAAAGGGTGCTATACTGGTAAAGCTAGTGGTGCATCTATACCAACAGAAAAATGGTGAATTGCCCCTTGTGGACAAGTTTAAGAAAAAGGGCCTCAAGTTGATGAGAGAAAACAGGCCTTTACTATTTTATATTTGAGCTTTTTTCAGAATGGTTTGATATCTTTGAGTCTATTAGGGAAGCAATATTCCTCTTTTCTCTACATGCTCCTTGGGAACAGCTCAAGAGTATTGGAAGTGTTGATTAAGTTACCAAGAAATTAATCAGAAACACAAAGGTGTAAAAACATGAAAACTGGACCACCATGCTGGAATGAATGGGCAGGATTTATCCCTCCTTCCGATGTGCATTAAGCAGGCCAGGGTTAATGTAGCTTTCTGTGCCTGTCAGAAAATGCATTTCTTTGATATTTTACTCTATTTGTGTACTATTAGGGGAGTCCCACAGGAAAGCTTTAAGCTCTACTAAATTCTATGTACCAGATTACTCAACTAATCAAAACTTGTTCCATAGCTTTTTATGAGTAACTTGTATTTCTCCTGAGGCCTAATGCACAGCTGATTTAATTTTCTCAGCTCATGACCTTCTGCAGAGCGTTTTTTTATTTTTCATTTTTTAAGAGAAAAGCATGGGCCACTTTCCCCAGGTTCACAGAGGACGGGTGACTGACATACCAAGTTAAGTCAACTGTATTTCTCTCTCAAAGAACAGCAGTTTCCAGTGACTTCCTTAAGACCAGGGTACTTGAAGGAGGGTTACCATATTGGAGCAATTCGGGAAGAGGACTTATACAAAGTTTATTGGACAAGGCATTTTTCTCAATTCCCTCTGCACACAAACTAGCCATGGCTAACGCAGAAATGCATCTCTCTCAGGTCAGCCCACTTTCCACATTATGTCATCGCATGTTTTTTCTAAACTTTTCAGCTGTGACGTCACGGTCTGTTGCCATGAGATGAAAGTAATGTCATAGATTTGGGTTACCTGGGGTTTAGGCATAAGATCAGTTGGGAATCTGGTTCTTTTTTCAGGAACAGGATCGTTAGGGGAAAAAAAGACAAAGACTTGTAAACATAAACCTAAGAACAGAAACTCCAGAGGGGAAAGGCTTTTCTCCTGCCTGTGCAGGTGGGAAGGAAGAGAGCTGGCACAGAGACGGGCAGTTGCATAGCCCATTTATTGGTGACTTGGATTTGGAAGGCTGATAACTCCTGCACCACAAAAGAAAAGGTGAAGGGTCCATAATTCAACAGCCAGGTTTGCTTATGGATTCTGATGTGCAGGCTGGTTTTCTTTGTTTGGTTGATAATCTCAAGGAGTTCGCTAGTGGGGAAGCTCTGCTTGCTGAAAAAGCTGGAGATGGAAAGTGCAGTTTTCTAAGGGTTTGCAGTAGGTATTCAGAGACTGAAATTATTTCACAGTGGGAACTCATGGTGTCTGGAGCACCATTTTGCTGCTGTTAGCTGATGCTAATGGGCTCACTGAGCCCCTGTGTGCTGAATGCAAGGTTTCTCCTCCTAAGGCTTTAAAATTCAGATTCCAATCCTGTAAGTCTTTGAACATCCCACATACCAAAAAACCACAAGAAGCTTGGGGCACAAAGCACAGCACATTCACCTTTAAATACACAGATAACAGAAAGCTTGATCCTCTTTATTTTAATGTTAATGGAAGCAGGACCAGATCCATAACTGGGAAGACTGATAGACTGCAGAGGTACAAAGCACAGAGAAAGGCAGAAATAAAAACAAAAACTTTGACAGCAACTGCACATGGAAAAGTTTCACTTGATTACAGTCTCATATAAAGATTACTCATTTTATGACATGACCTGCTTTCTGTCACCGTACTGCGGCTTCCTGTGCAGTGTAATGAGCTGAAACGTTGCTGATGGCACTGGATGTATTTCAGTTCAGCATCTAGCATCATGTATGTTCCAGTGCTTCATAAGGATCTTGTTTCACTTGTCTCAGTCCTCTCTATCGCCGGTTCAATAAAACAGCACTTTGGCTTTTCAGAACTTTTACTTTCAGCATATTTCAAACTGACATCAGAACAGCACCCCAACAAAAGCCAGATCTTTCCATCCTTTAACAGTCCAGCACTGTTGGTATCGATAACATAAACAGTGTACTAAAGCGATCATACAGGCAGGAGTGATTCCATTAACTAAGCTGGGCTGGAACTGTGTATTGCATTGCCTGCTGGCGCTTTCTGCCTGTCAGCTTAAAACTGCATCTGATTGCCATCGAACCCCTGCTACCCTCATCTAATGTGCCCCAGGTCCAGGGCTGGAATAAAAAGCCACAGAGCTCTAACAGGCTCCTTTGTTTTCCTTTGCCTAGAGATGGACACAGTAATGTCTTTCAGAGCTATTAAATTTACTCTTGATTGCAAATACATAGCTCTTAACTCTGTTGCTAGTAACAGCTGACTTTCTAGTTTACTAACCATATAAAAATTACTAAAGATAGAGGTACCTTGAAGAAGAGAGCTGGAAGACTCATTCTGATGTCTTTTTGTGCAATTAAATAATCCAGGCTATAAGCAAAGGTAAAAGCCAGGAATGCAACCCTCTCTGTATAGGGATGAATTACCCTGTAATCAGGGCTCCACAACCTCCCCAAGCATGGAGCCTGGCTTCAACTTGCCCTGTTGCTCTTCCCCACTACCCTGTTTAAGGACCAAGCCCAAATAAGCTTGTCCTGATACAGGAGACACATTTAGTCCATGCTGTGAGGACACTTATTTTTATTGAAGGGTTACTCTGAAAAGACGTGATAGCCAAAACATTAAGCAAAAACAGATGGGAGACTATTTCAAATGCTCATTGTGATTACACAAAACCCAGCAGGTTGGCATAACATTATACAGGTTTATCACAAAAGCTGAGAGTCAAGGCTTGAAGGAGCCCTTGCTTGGGCTTTAATTTGACAAAATTTCCCCACTTTTACCCACTCGACTGCTTGCTTTCATGGCTTACACAAAATGGAGTGTTCTTCCAGGAGATGTGTAGCCTCTTATCTAGAAAGCTGTGGAGTAAATGTACAGGGAAAGACCCTCCACACCCATTCTGACGATAGAACATATGTAAAACTTGCAAAAGGGGGTTCTTGGCTGAAGTCAGCTCTGTATCTTTTTGTTATTGTTGCTCCGAGAGCAGCACACTCCTCTCTGTGTCCTGTACACGTGTTTTCAATGTTGGTCTGCTCCCAGACATTTGTCACTAACTTCCAAACCCAGGGAGCCAGGGTCACTTCCGCATGATGTGCATTTCTCACTGCTGATTTGATCAATGTTTAATAAATATCAGATGGGACACAATGTGCCTCATTTCGCTGGACACATGCTTTTTTCCATTCCTTTCCCTGACTTATTTTAATAAGAGCTCTGGTTTTTCTGTCTCACTGTTGGGAAGACATCTGGCCAAACAGACAGCAACCTAGTACAAAGAGATCCTGCTGGCTCACATGCTTTGGGGACCCCCTTCTCTACAAACCAAGATGGTCACAAAAAATATGCAAGTGAGACATCCCCCTGTTACCAGGCTTTGTAGTATTTGTTTTTATAGCATTGCATTCCAGTGACTGAAGACTTTGTTCTCACGCGGGGGGTATACATCTGCAGATTCCTTTTGGGCGCCAGATAAGCAGAGGTTTTGCTGGAGGAGGAGCTGGGTGGTTTGGTTGGTTTTGTTGTTGTTGTTGTTCTGTGTTTTTTAATGGGAGACTAAATATCTTTGCTCTTTGACATGGACTAACCACCTTACAAAATGCCTGACTCCTCAACTGTATTACGTTTCAGGAGCACATCTTTGAACACTCAAATATGATATGCACGCACATTTTTTTGCTGAATAATTATTTTAGAAGTATTTGCCTCTGTGTCCTTTTCTTGGCTCTTGCTGCGGGATCATAGGTGGCCTCATAATATTTCTGCTAGCCGATCAGTTTTGACAAAGATGCAAGGTTACCTTTGTAACCTTGACAAAAAATGTACTGATAAGATGATTGAAGAAATGTAGTGCAGGAAACAAAAATACATGAATTAGTTAGGAGGGGTTTTCCCCAGTGTGATTCACTGAAAAGAGATTAACATCCCTTGAATTTCAGAAGGAAGACTGCAAGCCTAGTTTGCAGCCTTCAAATGATAAATTTCTCAAAGCTCATGTTTTCAAAACTGATGAGCAGTAGATCTAATAGCTATCTTTAAAGGGGCCCGAGCAAACTACATACATCTAGTTCCAACCCCCCTGCCATGGGAAGGTGTTGCTGCCCATGGCAGGGGGATTGGAACTAGACGATCTTTAAGGTCCCTTCCAATCCAAACCATTCTATGATTCAATGTATAGGTAGGAATCAAATACTGAGAGGTACTTAACCATGCAGATATGCAACAAGTGGGTGCCTATCTCACTAGCAAAAGTAGATGATCCCATGAGGAATCCATCTCCAGGTTTAAATAACTAAATGCCTCGAAAAACCTGGCTGTAAGTGCTTAAATTCAGGCACCCAAGTGTAAAATGGTAGGTTTTTACTAATATGCATGACTAGCCTCTTATGACAGAGAGAATTTTGAAATTCAGGCGTATAAGAGTGTACATATATACATACATATACACACACATATTTATGTTCAAATATATAGAAAAATATATCTGTGTATATGATTTTACAGAGAGGTTTTTGTACTGACACAAAACCAGCATATTACATTAGCACACTCAAATCAAAAGCAGACTCATCTTTGCGAATAATAAACTTTGTAGAGCTTTGAGATTACTGAATCCATCCAGCCACAAAATTCAAAGTGAGATTTTTGCCTTCTCTTCTGTGTGGCGTTACAGATTATTAACCTACACTTCATGAAAACAGTTCCTGTGATCCTTCATGAATGGTTTCATTGCAGTCAGCGAAACTGATGATTCGATGGCTCCATATGACTAACCTACCTCAGAAAGCAATCGTTCTTTATAGTGTTTATCAATAGCAAAAACTGAGACTGGTTCATGCTTTTTTTAATTATTATTTTGAGATAAATCTTCTTCCTTCAGTTTAAAGTGTATTTGTACACTATAAAGGCTATAACTTGAGCTAAGTGTAAATAGACACCCTATATTTTTCCTAGCTAATGCATAAAGATCCATGCCCATCCCCAAGTTATTGGATGGGCATTTAGCATGAGGCTGTGGCCATGGGAAGCATAGCATGTACTGGGACTTCTCTGGGCAGCTGCCCCTCTAGCCGCTGCACAGTGCCCCAGCCCCTCTCCAGCTTTGTGACCAAAATGCTGCTGGACAAGCCCTCTTGGGTGTAAGTGTGGGTAAAAGAGCAAACATCATGGTTATTGCATGACCGGTCTGCAGGGGAGCACCAAGCCCTTAGGTTGCAGTTATGAAGCACCTGGTTTGGGAGAGCCGTGCTGCTGCCTTCATTCAAACTGAACCGTTCCTCATGCCACAGCTCCTTCACGTGTGCACATCCATCCCCAGGGCTTTGTGGGGAAGAGCTCTTGACCAGGCAAATCAAGGCCCTTTATTGTACATTATAGAACAGGGGTGGTACTACCAAACTGTGTCCGCTGCCCCCACCTTCTTCACTCCTTGCTCAGTCTCTCGCCATGATTTCCTTTCCACTCAGCCCTAGCGGGAACGTGAGTGCCAGCCTTCTTCCCACATCCACAGTCTTCACAAGCCCTGTCTCCACAATGGCAATGGTCCTGCTCGCCCAAGTGGTGCAGCGCTGGCTTGTGGGCAGGTGGATTGCAACAGCCTGCTTAACTTCATTGTCAGGTTTTCACAATGCCATCAGAAAAAATATTTAGCACAAATACGCTGTCATTTGTTCTGGAATTTGCTAGTTTTGCTTCTGGTTTTGTAATCAAATAGGGATAAATGCAAGCTGTGCTTGTTTTGAAAAGGTTTCTGGTTATTTACTAGGAAGCAATTAAAGCAGCAAAACTTGAAATCTAAGCGGTGGGTATGTACTCACCTAACTTGTGCCAGTTTTCCTATGCCAGGAGGAAAATCAGGAAACATGGCAGCAAGACAGAGGCTGACACAGCCACTCTATATTTCAAGTAAACACTGGAAGACACAGAGCGTCTTTCTTCATAAATTAATAAATAAATAGACCAACCCTAAACCACTCCATCCTCACAGGTTTCTACAGTGTCCTGCATAACCTGATCACCCTGTTACATAGCTGGCGGCTTGTACGAATAACCTCTGGAGAGGAAAAAACACACCTCAAAAGCAAAAGCCTGTTCTGAGAATTTATGCCTCAAAAGAGGAGCCTGACTCCTGCCAGGGCCAGTGGTGCCAGTTCCTGTGAGTTTATCCTGACCTTCACAGTGTGGGATTTCTTTTTCAACCTGGTGCCCCGTTCTTTCCAAGTGCAAGGTCCTGCACCTGGGTCGGGGCAACCCCCAGTATCAGGTATACAGGCTGGGGGATGAAGGGATTGAGAGCAGCCCTGCAGAGAAGGACTTGGGGATACTGGTGGGTGAAAAACTGGACATGGGCTGGCAATGTGTGCTCGCAACCCAGAAAGCCAACCGTATCCTGGGCTGCATCAAAAGAAGCGTGGCCAGCAGCTTGAGGGAGGTGATTCTGCCCCTCTGCTCTGCTCTGGTGAGACCCCACCTGGAGCACTGCATCCAGCTCTGGAGTCCGCACCACAGGAAAGACATGGACCTGTTGGAATGGGTCCAGAGGAGGGCCACAAAAATGAACAGAGGGCTGGAACACCTCTCCTATGAGGAAAGGCTGAGAGAGTTGGGGTTGAACAGCCTGGAGAAGAGAAGGCTCCGGGGAGACCTTATTGAGGCCTTTCAGTACTTAAAGGGGGCCTATAAGAAAGATGGGCACGGACTTTTTAGCAGGGCAATAGGACAAGGGATAACGGTATTAAACAAAAAGAGGGTAGATTTAGACCAGATATAAGGCAGAAATTTTTTACAGTGAGGGTGGTGAGACACTGGAAGAGGTTGCCCAGAGAGGTGGTAAATGCCCCATCCCTGGAAACATTCAAGGTCAGGTTGGACGGGGCTCTGAGCGACCTGATCTAGTTGAAGATGTCCCTGCTTATAGCAAGGCAGATTGGACTAGATGACTAACTTTAAAGATCCCTTCTAACCCAAACTATTCTATGATTCTATGGTTCTTGCAGCTATATAATTATGTGAGACCTTCAGCTTGCATTTTAGGAGAACAGCATATTCCCAGGCTGTTAAAAAAAGAAAAGTGGGGAGGAGTTGTTCCTTAAGGCTTAAGACAATGGAATAATCCACCGTTTTCAAGATTTTTCATAATCCTGCCCCTAAAGAGCCACTCTTACCACTGAGGGGGGCAATGCTGGGGCTGGGGCAGGCACCATGTCCCTTGTCCCCTGAAGCTGGAGGGGGGCACTTTGTCCCAAGAGCCCAGGGTATTTCTGTGGGAAAGGGGGGGGTTTCCTTCTCTGGGACACCTAGAAAAAGCACCACCCTTGATGATTTGCAGGTTGCAGCCCAAAGCTCTGCATGCAGGGGAGGCTGGACAAATTCTCCTCCACCAGACCGAGTCTGTTGGAGGCAGTGGCTGCTTCCCGTAAATCCAAATCCCACATCTGACATAATAAAGAGCCTCAGAGGGCCAACACTATTATCTCTGGAAAGATTTCAGCCTAAGAAATACTTTATTCTGTGTAATGTACACAAACCCTTTCATTAAAGGAGGGGAGAACCCTCATTTTCAGCCTGACCATCATCTCACACTTATTTATATAACCCAGCTAGCATTTTCTCTCTGGCTTTGTTCTTCTTCACAGTAGACCAGAGATTCACAATGAATTGTCAGAAATCCTAATTATACACTTCAACAACCATCACCATTTAATTATATAGTATTACCAAACAATGTCCTACTGTGATTAAACACTAAATATCTTAATTGAAAGGATACAAAAAGCCCAACCACAACACAGGCTAACCAAAGACTGCTGAGTATCTGAACTGTATGTTAGGCAAATATTATGAACAGAACTGAAGGACCGGTGTGGTAAATTTTAAGAAAAATCATGGATTTGCAACAGTTTAAGGTCCAGCCATAGCAATGCGATAAGAATATCACACCACAAGAGGGTCCAACATCCCATAGACTATTAGATTTAAAGACATACCTAGACCTTAACTCAAACCAGAACAAAACCCAGTAAGTGCTGGTGCTTTTAAATAACTGTCTGGAACAAGAGAGATGCGTCTGTCCTCAGTTACTGAAAGTCAAGCAAGGGATCACTCAGTGCACGTCTCTGGAACTAAACCCAAAAATCTAATTAGGTTGTTCAGAAGACGAGAGAAAAACTACAAGAGTTAAAAGAAGACAAAAATTATGTATGAATTAAAGATCTGTTCAAAGACAGCCACGATACATCACAGCAAAGAGCCTCTCTCAAACTGTAACCCAATATAGAAGAATTTAGACTGAATTGCAAGAAGATATATAGCCAGATCTATAGGGAGATCAAAGCCAGATCTTTGGTTTGTGCAACAGCCTCCTAAAACAACCTGAGGATATTCCATCCAATGAATTAATTAAAACTAGAGTGAACAAAGCATTAGCAAATTCACAGAAGGGATCTGTCCTTCAGAGTTATGCCAGATGGCGAAGTAATGCCATTTCTGCCTAAGTCCGGGCCCTCCATCCTGAAATAAACAAGCTTCCTAATGAAACATAGCTCCTAATTAAGGGAGCATAATTTTGTGATTAATGTACATGATTTTTAGTCTTAATTCAAACTACATTCAACTGAAAGGAGGAAAGAAGGTAACACACTCAGAGCATGTATTTCCCCTAACAGTCTCTGTTTTTATAACACAGTACTTAGGTGTTAGTGACCCTAGTAATAGTTTTACATTAACTGGTAGGTAGAAAAAATAGTAACTCTGTGCTTTGTGGCTTTTGAGATACATTTTTTTAAGAGGGCAACATGATCTCATCTAGGGCTGTGAGTGTGGTAGGCACCGATACCGCTGGCAGTGACACCGGTATTGCAGAGCATCTCACTGGGGACGTGGTGAGTCACCCAGAGCACAGGTGGAAAAACCATTCTCTTCGCGGGAAGCTTTCACCCTTTTACTAACTACTTCTGCAATTTTTAACATTATGTTAAGGACAATGCTAAAAACATTGGATCACTGTTTTACAGAAAAAGAAAAGCTTGCCCTTGCCAAATGAAGACTCCAGCCATGTCCAACGAGGCAACAATTCTGTATTCACCGATGCTGCCACAAATGCTATTCCAGCTATCTACAGAAGTTAATTTTTCTTATGTGCCTGCACAAGTTAAATGGGAATACTCAGCAAGCATCTGTTCTGTGTAAGTTTCTGTGCGGATACATATATGCACACATGCACCCCTAACGTGTTTGAGGGAGGTTGTTCGTTTAAGCGCATTATAAAATCCTATCTGTCTCTGCAAAGTGTGCTTTTAAACTCTTGTAACTCATATACATCTAAACCAATTTTCACTAGGTAGTCGGAAGCACGCTACATGCCCTTCTTATTCATTAGGTTTTTTTCTCTTCTCCACTACCTAGTGGAGTGGAACAAAATAAAGTTTCAACCACATTTGATGGCATAAAAACTGTATTTATCTTTTTCCGTTAGGGAAAAGTACAGAGCTACTTTTGATGAGGCTTTCAGCAGGAAAAAATAATTGCCTGTAGGCTATGAACAAGTATGCCCAACTTCATGGGGAAAAGCAAAACTTTGAGAAGGTTATAAAGACTGTGATTTGTTAGCATTAAAATGCAGATGTGTCTGCATCTGCAGGTTTTGTTACATGTTCCAGCTGGAATGCGGCAATGAAATGCTGACATAAATAGAATTGAAAAAAGGTAATCAAGATTTGATGCCTCAAATTAATATATAGACCTTTATCCACCTTTCGCTGTATTTAGTGGTAAGGCTTCTGTTGCCTTCATTAAGAAGCATTTTAATATAAAAATTTCCTTTTCCAACTGAAAAGTCTATCTGAGGACATTATTTGGAATTTAAAAGACTTATGTGTACGCAAAAGAAGAGGTGAAGGTGTTTCTATTCGTGCTGGCTACTTAGCCGTGACATAGGCCCCTTATTTGGAACGTGACCCCGAAAATGAAGAGGGCCACCAGGAAGAACGCAGTAGGACCTCACAGAAGAAAGTGAGTGCAGAAAACATAGTATGTATATGGAAGCCTGCTCGACTCATTTAATCATGTCTGTGAGTGCAAACTGCCACTTCTGCCTAGCCTTTTCCATGATGAGATCAAGACTGCCTGGCTGGGATACCATCCCTGAACAGAGAAGAAAGGATCCCCACAGGCACTGCATCGAACGTAGCTCACAGTCACAAATCCACTGGCTGTAAATTCATTCCTAATCTCCTGAGGTTACATGTTCAACTACAGGAGAGAAATTATGTCTAGGTATAAACACTGCTCCTCTGGAAGTGTGCTGCCTTACTCCCCTTGGCCGAATCGAGACACAGCATTAAATCACCTCCAAAGGAGAGGGGCTGGCAGGGCTAGGATTTATTTTTCACCTCACTGCCCTTCTAAAACCACTTTCTAAAATTGGGCTTTTTCCTCAGAAATATTGCAGGTTGGATGGCAGAGACAATAAATCCTATTTCCATCCTCCAACCTAACCAACCTCCCCCAACCCACCTCAGTCTCTGCCTCCTTTTCCTGAATCTTATCTTTTCAAAATGGATGTTCTCCTCTGTGAAGCTGGATCTCTAGGCTAAGAGGAAGGACTGTGACCCAACACAGCTACCATCTTTCAGTTTTCTCGTTCCGTTCTCCCCTTTTCTCTCTCTCCTGTCTCCTCTGTGCCCTGCAGTATCTCCAACTCCTGAGCTCTCCCCGTACCTTGGCTCATACACACTTCACTAGCATCCAATTTCCTGGATAAAAAGCAGATTTAGAATTAATTCCTCAGGTAATCAGAACATTTTTCACACAGTTGTGCCAATGTGCAATGGCTGTACAATGTAAGGAGCAAACAGCCCTGATAAATGGATTTTTTCCACCTAATACCATCAGAGTTTCTGTGATTTTTCCCTGCTTAATATTCACCTGTATCTAGAGAGGATATTTTTATTCAGTAAATTACTACAAGAAGTTTCCTGTACGGAGGTGGAAGTGTGGTTGATGAATGCAATTTATGTCTTCCCTCCTAATAAAGCAATAAGCAAATTTACACTGTCTTGACAAACACTGGAAAGTGCTGAATTAAATCTGCTTGTTACAAGTGAGGAAAAGCTATGCAGAAAGGCATCCAGAGCACTGTAGTCACAGACAAGGTAAGCGACTAGCCAGGAGTACAACAAATGTACTACCTGCCTACATGGCATCTACCCACTGCCTTCCTAATGTCAATGCAATCACAGTGTTAAGTAGGTGAAAACTCTACTGCAATCATGGAAATACAGAAATCGACAAATCCATTAAAGGCATTAACCTACTAAATCTGTAGGGTGTATGTATGCCTTATAACAACCTGCCATTTTTTTATATCTTGGGAAATTTATTAGACCACCCACTAATAAACCATTAACTATGTTGCTACAGTTACAACAATAACAATAATAAAAATACCTGTGATAATAATAATCTTCCTGAAACATATACTCCTTGCTATAATCCTTTTCTTGATAGCTTACGAAATGATGCAAAACCAAGGATTTGCAAAGTATTTTTTAATGGAGCCAGAGAGTTTTAGGGTCTCTGGCTCCAGAGCCCCACGAAGGGGAGGGAGCTGCCATGAAACCAGGGGCTCCTGTGATTCCACATCTGGAGAAGGACTCAAGTCTTACCTGGCATTTCAGGCTCATTACTATAAGTCTTATCAGGGGATTGAGGGTGACAGTGAGAGGCTTAAATTGAACCAAATGCTTTTCTTATCCAGAAGACAAAATAAAAAAATTAGAAGTTTTCACTATAAAATTTACACGCTATAATGGAAAGAAAATCACAGGTACAAAAGGACATTTTAATTAAGAAGCAGAAGGCATAATATAAATCTAGAGCTACAAGTGGGATTTTTTAAATTTTAATTTAGATGAGAAGTTGTCAGGGAGACCTGTGTTTTTTTCCCTAATTGATATGTAAACATATTATTAAAAGTTCTTGAGAAAGGTACAATCCTATGTAATGAAAAAAAACCAAAACCAAATCTTAGCTTGTGTTTCAGTGAAAGCAATCCCAAGGTAACTGAAAATAATGTTTACTTCTTTGAAGGCCAACAGTTCAGGAAAGAAGGAAGAAGGGAACTGAGTGAACTCAATCAATCAAGACATGCAAATTTTTTTTATTTTGAAAAATTATTCTTCCTGAAGTTAATGCCAAAGACTTTCGGACTGCAAACCTAAATATCTGCCTTAGAACTTTTTCATTGATTTCCAGTGTTCTCCTAGACTTGTAACTTTATCATACTTTTAACTTTCTTGAAGAATGTTGAAGTCCTCAATTAATGGCTGTAATAATCATGTTTCCCTATTTTGATATGATGTACCACTGAAAATATGAGGAAAATGGTCCCTTTCTGTATGTACTGTAAAAGGTGGCAGGCACTTAGAAAGTTAATAGAATTGCACACATTTGTGTCAAGCCTGAATTTGCTTTTCAACTCTTATTTTTTGCCAAATACCAGGATTTATTGGTTTTTGAAGCAAAAAAAAAAGACTGAAACAAATCTGGGGTCAGTATTTAACTCCAGGGTCAATACATCAATACTTCTTTCCAAAGAAGTCAATGTCTGCTGTTATTTATGCCATACTTTGCAGTTGCTCTTTTGAACTCCAACAGAGAAATACATCACACCCTTGACCCACAGCCTTTCAACCTAAGTGTGGAGACACTATAATTTATTTGCTCAATGCAAGTGTCAAATGTTTTCAGCACTACACTGCACTAAACACTCTTGTTCCTTATCACAATTTCAGTTACACAAGTGTAACCTCTCTGGCTTCCACAGAGTTACATGCAATTTATATCAGTGCAGGTGTATCACTCAGCCAGGGAGCTGGAAAATGTCTTTTATTCCACATCAAGCTAAAACCGTAGAACAGAAGAGCAAGTGAAAGCAGCCAATCTGGCAGCTCAGTGGAAACTTTGGATTAAAAAAATTAACACATAGCACTATAACCTATTTAAGGAAAATACAATAAACTACAAAATAACTCTTCTTTGTGTCTTCGGAGTCCACAGGCACTGGGTCCTTGTATTGCTCTAAGATTTATAAATAATAGGCTGAAAAATAATTTTCATGTATGAAAAGTAAAAGTATTTTCTAAAAATGTCTGTTTCTCAGCAGTTTTATTTGACTTAGAACATTTATTTCTTGGCTAGTTCCTTGTATGCCAAATTTCAGCCCAGTATGAATTTTTCTGTGGCTGTACTATATACTCCTGAAAAGCAGAGCTGGAAATGTTGAAAACCATAAACTATAGCTAGAGGCACACATCACAAACAGGACCATGAAAAGCAGACTGTGAGCAGAACCTTCTTTTTTAATGGAAGATGTATTTTGTTTGTTAAGCATATTTCATACATCACCTCCTTGTACTCTGACTGAATCTTACTCAAGCCTCCACAAGGAAGAAATGTTTGGACACACAAGATGTAGCCTTTTCACGTAAGAGACTAATGGTTTTCACTACTTTCCATGCTGTTCTTGTTCTGCACTTCTTGCCCAATCCACAAGGAAAGACAGCGTGCTGTTTGCTCATTTGAACAATGCATTACTCCCTTTAAATAGCTGAGATATGACTTTCTTTAATGCAGTGAAAACAAAAACTTTCAAAAATATTTTTAAGATGAATTAATGTATTCAGCTCTTTCATATCCTATTATATGAATACTACTTTTTACTGGTGAGATCAATGTCTGTACGATTTTAGAAGATGAACTGTGTTGTGCAGTTGTGCACATGACTCTAAAATAGATTAAACTGCTTGATAAATGTCCTGGTGGCTCTTGGGTCAAAAGATGAGAGAGGATATGTCCAGCAAAAAGTGTTACACTCCTGTAGAAATTGTAAGGGCAGTATAATTTGTTAGGCAGGTTCGAAGCTGGTGAGGGGTCTGGAGCACAAGTCTTGTGAGGAGTGGCTGAGGGAACTGGGGTTGTTCAGTCTGGAGAAGAGGAGGCTCAGGGGAGACCTTATCGCTCTCTACAACTCCCTGAAAGGGGGTTGCAGAGAGGTGGGTGTTGGTCTCTTCTCCCAAGTGGTGAGTGACAGGACAAGAGGAAATGGCCTCAAGTTGCGCCAGGGGAGGTTCAGGCTGGATATTAGGAAAAAGTTCTTTACTGAGAGAGTGGTGAGACACTGGAATAAACTGCCCAGGGAGGTGGTGGAGTCACCATCCCTGGAGGTGTTCAAGGAACATGTGGACGAGGCATTGTGGGACATGGTTTAATGGGCATGGTGGTGTTGGTTGATGGTTGGACTTGATGATCTTACAGGTCTTTTCCAACCTTAGTGATTCTGTGATTCTCTCTTCCACTCCTTGTTTTGCCGAGAGCTTTGTTAAAGAAAAGTTAAAGGCACTTACAGAAATTTCCTCTAAGTGTTCTGCCAAGGTGCATGAGCAAACTCAGGTCAAAATTTTGCTGTACATGGACAGAAGCCAGAGGACAGAAGAGCACTTCATTTTTAATCATTATTTCATTAGTTACTAAACTGCTTAGCTGCTCCATAATATTTTGGGTTGTCTGAAAACGGCATCCAGCTTTGTGGGAGATCCTTCTTTGGCCTCTCTCAGCCATGGACACAAACCTTATAAGGTTTCCAAAGGGACACAAAACTTAATGTGTAACTAATGATGAGTACAGGGCAGCCATTCAAGCAAGCTGAATCACAGGATAAGCTGGGACCACTTACAGAAAATGAACATCAATGTAGCTACGAGTATGGTGGGAACAAAAAGCATAAACCCTATGTGCTGTGCTTAGAGAGCAGTGGCTCCAAAAAGGATAATAGGGGTGAGATGACAAGAAGGCTACCAAAGTGTTCCCACCATGATGTTAGAGCCAAAAGGGCAGATCCAGCTTCCCAGCCTGCTGCAGTGAGCTGGCAGTTGGACAGGTCTTGGGCATTGCAGCATTGATGAGCACCCGGCTCGACACGTGGACCCCAAAAGTCCAGCCCACTGCTGTGGCTCTCCAGCCTTCTCATGCTGGAGACAGTGCTTGGAGCCTGGACAACCTTGGACAAGCTCAGCAGCTCAGGGCCAGGCCGGTCATGCAAAGACTAAGAGAAAAGGTCTCCTGGGGCTGGTGACCAAGGGCAGCTCTTGGTGGGGTCAGGAGCCTCAAAGGCCACTGGCTCCAAGGTACCATACAGGAGGGAGCTGCTATTGAGTTAATGATCCTCATGTCCATAGCGGGGAGGCTGCAAGTTTTACCAGGTGTTTCTTCTGCTACGAGTCTTACCAGGAGACTGGGGTTTCAAGTGAGAGGCTTAAACTGAAACAAATGCTTTTCTTATTCGGCAGAAAACATAAAAAGAAGAAGAAAAACAGAAGACTTGGCTGCAGACCCTGGGTGCTTTAATGGAGCACTGGCACTAAAGGGCACTTTCATGAAGATGCAGAAGGAGTAACATACGCCTCTGGCTACAAATTGGAGGAAGAAAGGTGCCTCTTGGAAATGAAGCAAAAATTCAAGCAGTGGGGGTGACTACAACTGGAACAAATTACCATCACAGGGGATTCCCTGTATTTTAATGTCTTTAGATCAAGCCTGACTCCTCATTTAAAAGATATGCTTTAGCCAAAAACAAAGTCATTGGACTTTGTACAGGAGTAACTGGATATAATTGTATGGCCTATCATAGACAAAAGGTCAGAGCAGTTAAGTGCTTTGGCTCTAATCCCTACAAATAGAAATACGTGTGTCTCTGCTCTGGCCTGCTGCATAGAAAATATATGTCTTTAGGGGAAATTAACGGTGATGACAAGGCGTCTCACTGCCCTGAGGGGGACGTGCCTTTCGGATCCAGCTGAGCTCAGAATTAAAACGGGGAGCGAGCAGATAACCCTCCCAGATGTTTTATGGCACTGGATGGAGACAGCAGATGATAAGGGTCAGCGTAGCTCTGTATGCTGGAACATGAGAAGTTTTTTTTTGTTATAAAGCGTATAGTAAGTCTGTTTGTTCAAGAAACAAAATAGAGTGAATCAAAAGGAATAAAGGCTGGAGGCTAATTAAAAGCCTGATTCTATTAATACAATGGGAGAAATTGCTCAAGGACAGTCCATTATGTTGAATCATGGCCCTGTAAGACTGCCAGAAAATGCTAAGAGCTTTGGTGAGTTATCTTTGGTCCTGTTTGTTAAACACAACCACTGAGAAATTGCTCTGTTGCTTTCCCTGAGAGCGGGCACCATCTCCAGTGTTCGGGTATCCACCTGGACAGACAACAACCAAGGCAAGTATATGTCTCTTACCTAGGGGTGAAAGGACACATTACTCATGTTGGGCCTTCTCTTTTTTTTTTTTAGATGAACGTACTGAATCAAAGTCCTAAAGCTGGCTCTTCCAGTCTTTAGGACCTTCTTCAGAGCTGCCTACCAAATTCTGGAGGGAAGCTCTTTTTGCCAAAGTGCAACTTTTTCCTTGAAGAGTACACAAAGCGTATGGAAAAGTATGAGGGAAGAGCAGTGTTTCAGTCAGTTAATACAGACTGGGAAAGATAATAGTACTAAATCACACATATTATGACTACACAAATAAATGAAAATTTGCTGATAATGCTAGTGACTTCTAAAAGGCACAGTATGGAAAGTAAGGATTTAGGACCAGGATGTGAAACAGGAGCATTCTCTAGAAAGCTGAAAAGGGCTAACTTTGACAGGGTTGTAGAAGCTATGTACTGAAGTTCTATTTAAGACAGAGCTCACTTGACATTCACAGAAAACTTCTGCGATCCAACCAGTCCCTGCAGTCCGTATTCTGAGCATACTTTCTGTTATATTTGCACCCCTTACTTATGGCAATAAAATTAAATGCTGCATTTCAGGACAATTTGATTACAACCAAAAAAGTATAATGAATGATATAATAAATCAAATACTGGAAGATTGCTAGAAGTACTGGACAACTGTGCATGAAGGCTTAAGCATTAAAACCTGTTTTCTTGCAAACTTTCCTTTATCCGCCTCTGTTGGGAAGGTTCCCACAACTTGCAAGAGAACAGAGAGAGAAATGGGTTTTTTTGTGAGCTTTTCACAGCATAACGGGTAATCAACACATCAGCCTTTTACAGCCAAGAAACCTGCCTCCCTGTGAGCTGTAACTTGAATCATTCACCATGTTAGTCACAGCTGGGGGTGGTTGTGCTCTGCTTCCAGCCACGACTCTGCCATGCCAGGAGGAGGGGTAAGGGCGCTTATGGGAATCTGCAGCACAGCAGTGACTCCATCATCGAAGGGGGACAGTCACTGCAGAGAGCGTGTGGCCACCTCCACTTCAGGGTGACATTCATGCTGAGTTTTTCTGCAGCCTGTAGGTCTATTACAGTTTTTTCACCTTTTTCATCTAGTAGGCAGCAAAATGTGGAATGCTGAGTGCCCAGACATACTATATTATGCAGTATGACACCTATTAACAGATAAAATGCCATTGTAGTACTGAGGGTGAGTCTTAAATTAACAGTGTTGCATTTCAACAAGGATGCTTAATGTGTTGCAAAAAGTAAGGCTGAGGGCCTGTGTCCTCTTAACTCATCTGAATAGTACCTAGCAATCTTACAAAGTGAAAAACATTGCCTTGAATTTTCATTAAGGCTCAGTGTTCGGATTCATTGCCAGTTCCCATTGGCTCACTTTGTCTTCAGGATAAGTTGCAGATTAATCTATTTTACTTTCTTATGGTAGCGAGGCCAAATTATCTTTGTACCTGCTCCAGTGGAGCCTCACAGAGTTAATGTCATCACACAGATAAAACTCAGACCAAAATTTGGTCTGCTGATTGCTGCCCATTCTCTGCTTTTCAGCTCTTTTTCAAAAAAAAGAGGACAGACCATCCTTCAGTTGTGCGGGACAACTACTGAAGAGACCACTTCTAAAATTTATATTTTTACTTTTCTTGATCAAGACTCTCTTTGGTGAATGTACATTTATTTAAACAGAATGAATTTGCTTAGCAGCTATTACAGACTGAAACTCAGCTCAAAAATACTGTTACCATGAATTAAGATAATTTTCTGTAGTGTAAATTCACCTCATAAATCAATCCGAATGGCTGTGCAGATGTGTCAACTAACTTGCAGCTGTAGGCACTCAGAAATCAGCAGAATTTGTCCCTAAATCTGCAATTGTTTGATGACACAATTAATGTATTATGACTTTCAAGTGAACAGATTATTTGAAGATGTTTTATAATACAGAGTTTCGGGATATCTAGCATGAAACACCACTGCTGGTAAAAATGAGGGGAAAGCGGAAATTAGTGGGTTTTTCTAGTTCTGCTTTCACTGCAGTTTTTCAAATATATCTTCCTCTGCCTCTGACATGCTGGTCAGCAGAGCAAGCATTTCTTCAGTATTGACACGCCATTCGGCTCTACGTGGAATATGAAAAAGAGATGCTCTCGTGCCTCAAGAATGTAAAGCACTTCCAGGTTCAGGGGAGTTACTAAATAAACAGCCTACATTTCAAAATTACCTGGCAACTCCTATTGAAATTGGGACCATTCATCAAAGAAACAGTTTAACATTAAATACATGAGTAGGAGGTTAACTGAAGTTGCTGGTGGTTCAGCTCTTTTGAAATTTGGTCTATTATTACTATTTAGCAAGTGCCTCCATAGCCAAGGACCCTGTTTTGAAGACTCTGGACTAATCCCACTTCCTTACTTATTTTTGTCAATCAAAAAGTGACTGGAGTTCCTGATTTTGGCTGAGCAGACAGAGTGAAACAAAAGCTCTAGAAAAAGAAACCTACGTCTTTGGGACAAACACTGAATTCATGAGAAAAAAATCTGTGATTCAGCAACCACAGAAGAAAAAACAGAAGAAATGATCTTTTTCTATAATTTTGATATTTTTCCAACAGAAATTTTTTTACTTTATTCACAAAAATTTTGCCTCAAATTTAGATTTTTAGCATAACGCAATTTTCAACCCTAAAATATGCTACATGCACCAGATCTACAGTATTCTGTTATGTTTACTGGAGAAATTTTGACTACGCTTTTCTGTATTCACACCTTTGTCCTTTAAATACAGACTGTCAGTCATGCTGTCCACCTTAAACAGCACAGGAACAAAATTTGACTCCCAGCAGGTAGTAGTTTGAAATACCTGCTCCCTCTACTGCTGAGATACACCAAGCAAAGTCACAATCACATGTTTTCCATGGAATTTGCTGCCTTCCTGAGAAATTTTTTTCTTCTGAACCAAATTCTCAACTCTTACATCAATGCAAATCCAGGATAACTCTAGCGTAGTAACTCCAGATCTAAATTGGTACAAGTGGAAACAGAACAGCACCTGAAGCATTTAAAATATTACTTGTAGAAATAAACTGTAGAAGCCACGTCCAAAAGCTCTGCCTTTGTTGTTTTAAAATATTTTGTGGGATATCTAAAAGGACTTCAAAAGAGGGGTCATCAATTCAGAACAAAAGTTATGTTCAAAATCAACTTATACCTTCCCAGGACCAAGTCTTTCTGTAGTCCTTCCTGGTTCCCTGTCAAGGCAGTGCTTCCAGGAACTCCCTCAGAGACTCTGAAAACATGCAATATAAAGTCTGGGCTGTAGGGAAGAGTATCTTTAGAAGAAATTAATGCAAAGTCGAGTCTCTCTGCGAGATCACCATTCACAATTGTAACGGCTCCTGTACCTAAATTATCTCCCTCCTTTATGCAAGTTGTACATGAGGCTGAAGAATAATGTGATCCCAACTCACATGCCTCCATCCTGACCTAGCTTCCCTGCTACTCCAGTCCCAGGCCTCTCTTCTAATTTAGCTAGTCAATTCTGTAGATACCAGAGACACAGAAACCACACTGGGATAAATTAGCCCTCTGAAACCAGACTTTGAATTTTAGCCAGATGAGGTAAAAATTGAGTGACTCACATGTGGTGCAGTAACTCACTACTCAGTTATCTTCAGTCTTCTTCACATGTCCCTATCTCTCCTCTCACGAACAGGCTGAGAGCTTTGCACGTCTCTGACACTTTACCTGCAGTACATACCACACAGCTAATTCCCTCTGTATGAACATATATACAGCTAGATATTACACACCATTTCTGTTGGTATCCCACCTGCCTGTGCAGGATGTTTCTCACCTGCTCAGCAATTCCAGCTCTCCCTGTCATAGCTAAAGCCTTGTGCAATATGGGATTAAAACTGCCAGAAAGCCTTCCTATAGGTATTTACAACAATGTGTTAATATTCCATGTTGTTTCAAAGGAGTGCATATCAATGGTTCATTCCTTGCTGGTGTGTGAATAAACCTCGGATTTTTAACTCAGGCTGAAGCTGTCATTGTCATACAGGTTCTTTCTTTAAAAGTTTCTACAATGAGCTTTCTCCACATTCTTTCTGCTAAAATTTTGGACCTTAGGCTGGCCATCCCTCGACTCAATGATTAAAATCCCCTTGCCACCAGACTCCTTACATTTCTTTCTGACCTCCTCCAGAAGAGCTCTGAGGCAGCTGCTACCTCCTTTTCCCCCATCCAACTCCATCGAATTTCCTGCATCCCTCTGCTATGTCCTCCTTCCCCATCTCCACAACACACATATGGGCCTGCTGGTTGCTCCGGAGGTCCTTTGGAGCCATCCTCCCACTCCTAAAGTCTCTCTTCTCACACCCTGGTCTTTCCCCCCTCCCTTTAACTTGTAAAACTTGTGACACAAGGGAAGCTGGGTCTGCTCTCCATCTCCCATAAGCCGGGCAGCACCCGGTCCTTGTGCACAGAGCCCCAGCCCTGCTCCATCACATGCTCCTCCCTCCTACTGCTCTGCAGAACTCCCCGGTGCTCGCAAGATTCAGCGGCTGCATTGCACATGCATCTGCCACCTGGATGCCTCCTGGGTTTGCTCGTGTCACATACGCCCCTGTCTTTAACCTGGAAGCAATTCTGGGCAGGGACTCTACTGAATATGTTACAGTTTGAATGGTGCAACCTACGGTGTATTATAAATGACTTGGTGAATATAGTATTATAGCTAATCCTCCTGGAGTCTGACAGTGAGGGCTTTTGAAACACTACAGAAAAAAATTTGTTTAAAAAAATCCCCTCTAACATCCCCCCCAGTCCCCGAAAGAGCAGGAGACACAGTAATCCACCTGTTTCCATGGCAATACCACTTCAACAAAGGCTTAGAAGAGTATCTGCTTTCCCCAAATCACATCATGTCACGTTAAGGAGGCTGCGACAGAAACAGATGTTGATGGTGTGTCAGAAGACAGTTACCACCTTGCTGATAAACTTGTTATCTGAAGGTTGCAGTTGTCAGAATAGCTTTTGTACAGACCTCAAGACCACCTGGCTGTTGAAAGAGGACACATCAAAGAGGCGCCAAGCCAGAAATAGCCTGACGCGAAACCTGTATTCAGCACCACCTCCTTTCAAATGGCAATATAATCTCCAACAAGATGCGTGAGGATATGGAGAATATGTCTGCAGAGCATAAAGTATCTGGCAACTGTGGTGGGTACTTCGCAGGGTTCACCACAGTCTGTGGGTCACAGCTGGAAACCCCAACAGAGGACAGAAACTTTGGAAAATACAGATGAGTCAGATCTACAAAGCAGCTCAATCGTGAGGCAATTGACTTGACTTGACCAATATTGTCTTTTTTTTAAATATTGCCAACTAAATATAAAAAGCAAGAGCCCAGTCACGTAGGAGGGACAGGTGACTGTGTTTCAGCAAGCGGTGAAGGCAGTGTGGGTAATCACCAGGGCATGACAGTAGGAAATCCTGTAACTGAAGAGAGAGTAAATACAATGGCTGGGTGTATAAGCAAGATTAGAGACGTGGTATAAATGTGTCTGGTGATGCTACTGGAATAGTGTATGCCATTTTTGCATCTGCTCATTGAAAAACTGAAATGCAGCAATGGCTTGGACAGTACAGATGAAAGGATGATAAAAACCTGCCTTAAAATGAGGGGCTAAAGAACCTCATTTTACTGAGTTCATCAAAGATGAGGCTAAGCTGTCTTACTCATGTTTTGTTTATAAATGAAACCCTTTCTGACAATACAGGGCTTTCTAGTAAACAAAGTCATGATAAGAGCCAATGTAGTGGGCAGTGATGTTAAACATATTACTAGTAGACACAAGCTGATGATTTTTATCAGAGAAGATGATTAACAATGGGAAACAGTGGAAAAGACATTTAATGCATTTTATGTCACACGAAGTTTTAAAATTAAGACTGAATGTCTTTTTAGAAGATATGCCTTAGTTCCAGAAAAAAATTTATGGGCATCATTCAGCAGTTACTCTGTCTTGTATTATGCAAAAGGTCAGACTGCACGATCGTAATGGTCTCCTCTACTTGTAAAGTTATGAGCCTATGCATTTTTAAAGCATTCTAAGCTCTTGAAAACAGTTAATTGCACCAAACGATGTGATTATGAAAATGAATCACTGTCTAGATGGACAGGCTGAAGAGGGTTATATCACAACAGCTAGTAAGCGGCTGCTATGCTTATAGAAACGGACTCAACTGCAAAAAGCAAACATACAAATACTACATAGATATCTGTGCAAAAGACTCCTTGAGGGCACAGAGGCTGCCTGAGCCAGGCTGGGTTCTTCTTTGGGTAGAAGATCAGAAAGAAAAATATTAATAATATATCATGCTTGTTCCTTTGTGCATTTGAAGAGATTTTTATCTGAACTCAGTTTTCCTGTTGCACCAGTTGTCATCCTGGCTACCTCTCTCTTGCATCTAGTAACCGTGCTCGATTTGGGATTCATGTTTGCAAAGCCAGGTCGGTCAGGCTGGTCACATTCAGACTGGCTGGGCACGCAGGACACCAGAGCCCCACTGTGCCGGAGCCTTCCAGCCTGAAGACCTGGCTGGCTCCTTCCACCTTCAAAGCAGGGGCGAGCTCCCATGTAGGCAGTGTGTATGACCAGGGTGCTGGGGCGGGGTTCCGCCTTCAAACGGGGAGCTAACGTCACAGTACAGACCAGCAGGCATTGCTTGGGAGGAATCAGTGCTTTTCTGCTGGGAAATCTGGGACAAAGCAGAAACTGAAGAGGCACCAGACACATATGGCAACTGATGAGCCCCAGTGTGATCTGGTGATGTCTTTTCATGTCTCTCCCCCTCCAGCCCCTCAAAAAAGGGTGGAGAGAAACTTTTTCTCTTCCTTTGCTGTTTTAGGAAAAAGGTTTTTTGAAGTATTGTGAGGCATCAGGGTAAGCCTAAAAGGGAACTCCTAAACAATATACAGAAAAATTGCTTTTTAAAGAAGTCCATCCCCACAACTATTCCAGCGTGTTTCCGAGAAGTCACTGTGGGTAAGTGATGTCTGCAGTCACTTTTCTTACTAAATAGTTCACTCTCTCCTTGAACATCGAAACAGCTTTCACCTCATCTGTCAGTTTGCTGGGAACTCTTGTAATTAAGAAAAATATTGACATGTTCTTTGGCTTTCTAAATAATGCCAAAAGATGCAGTTTCTTTATTTTACTCCCCTTGTGCAGTATTAGCAAAACTCAAAACCTCCCTGAGAAAGTAAGAGCCTTTGACTTGGGAGACTAACAGATTTCCTTCGAGACCTTGCAAACGCACCATCCTGGAGGACTGCTCATCTATCTATCCTGCTAATGTGAAACACAGTGCTGAGACACCCAAGTTAACACTGACCCTGTCCCTGGACTCGCAGCACTACAGCATTACTGCACCTATACCACTGAGCAGCACTGCTGCACCAGCATGGGCACATTAGCTTAGCACCTTGGTTTTGCATCCTGTTGCCTGGTATGATGAAACGCATCCTTCAACACCTAGGCACCATTTAAATAAAAAAGGACTTAACACATATGCAAGTACTGAGAAAGCTTTTAGAAAGACACGGGCATAATGTAAGATGGATTTTGAAATTATACAACATTCCTAATCTTGCAAAGTAAGGTTCTGCTTTTGTCTTCAGGTTCAAAATCACAGAAAGCTTTGTCTACAGTATCTCACTACTACCTCACAAGAACCGATTTAAAACAGCATTACCTTCACCAGCTACAGCTGAGTTCCTCCCCTGCAAAAACCCCCAAAACTTTATGATCTTCAAATATCAAACTTTCTGAGAGGACCATAAGCCAAAACCTACTTGACTTTCCCCCTCTGCCTCCCTGTCTTGAAAAGCAAACTTCACATCTGCTTGTTATCAGTAGTTATCTCACAGCACGCCTCTGAATCATTTAGAAAACTCAAAGCACATGTTTATCCCTGCTGAGGAACCAGTCATTATGATGCTATTTACAGGCCCTTAGTGACCCAAGCTCACTACATGGTGTAGAAAACTGCCAAAGATTTTGTCTCAGGGGTTCTCACTGCTGCTAGGTTTAATTACTTACCATCAGCTTTTCAGCCATAAGGCTACACTCCCTCCTTTCAAGCTGCATTGAGGCATGCCTGTGTGAGGACATGTGGGAAAGCTGAGATAAATCAATTAGACATATGAAGCACGTTGCATGTGACTTAAAGCAAGTTGAGTCCTCATGTGGTTACTCTTATTCAGGAGAATAAAAAGGCTTTCACTTTCCTGTGTAGACAACTTCAAAGCTGCACCGTTTTACAATTGTAATGTGTAGTGAAAAGCAGTAAGGGGCCAGGAAGAGATGCCAATGGTCTTGTGCAAATGCATTCACATCTAAAAATGAAAAATGCTGATTGATTAGTAATGTGGAAGGATGATACGTCCTCCTGAGACGAAAGTCTGCTTCTCACAAAACACTGCGCACACAAATTCCTCCAGGGCCTTTCTGCTTAGATGGCCAGACAAGCCTTATATTCCTCTTAGCACAAGGATAATTAACTACATCACTACAAGATGCTCAAAATAAGCCTACTTTTTGTGGGATATGAAGTTTGATGCAGGACTACGCTTCCACTGACCGTACAGAGTCAGCAGCTTTGCTCAGTATTTTTGATATTCAGGAAAACCATTTAAAATTTGGATCTTGCAGCCAGTATCCAGCTTGCAACTGCTCCTTACTATACCATAGAGAAAATTCCCAGTATCAAATCCAGACCTTTGCCATTCTGGAACAAAAGGCTAAGGATATTGGTTTCACCTTGCGCAAAGAGCAGAAATCTCTTCATATTATTCTTCTTAACCCTCTTGAAAATCTGTGCAGCACTAGCTCCACATTCAATTTTTCATGATTTTGAATCAAAACAGAGTCCTATGTATTTTTGCTTTCCAGTGAATACTTTCAGCAGTGAGCCATCTCTAGCTTTTTTTTTTAATCTAGAAGTGTTTCAACAAGTTTAAAAGTTCTTTTAAAATCTTAGCGAGACTTCAAGAAGCAGCAAGAATCCCGAGACTGCCTCCTCTTCTCATTTTGCTAAAGAATATTTTGAAAAGGTAACAGCATCTATCATCAGACATGGGTGTTACAGCCTTCACTGCTTTCAGAGAATGTCTCTGTGAGGTGACATACAGAGAAAGGACCTACAGTGCCAGATGCCAAGTCTTACAGTATGCATGCAAAAACTCGTCTGAAGCTACTTACTGTAGCATATCTGTGTGATGTACCAATTACAGACAGAGCCACCAACTATAAATTCTACAGAGAATCTATAAGGTGTCTGTCATCTTCTTAATTAAACTAAAACCCAAAAAGAATTAAAAAAAAACCCCAAACCAAAATACTTCCAGCAGATTGAAAACAGCTGAATGTCACCAGGATTTCCATTTCTTCACGTGGAGAAGAATCTGTAGCTGACAACTTCAACCACACGTTCTGCATGCTGCCTCGTTTCACACTGTGGGGGGGGATGTTTATATATCCACTCACATGCATTATGTTCTTTAATAACATAACATAGAGAACTGGAAAAGCTTAAAAAGAGAGCACTTCGGTACAGATAGGTCAAAACCAAAGCTAAGTCTAACTTAACTATGCCATGATTCTCATGTTCCTATTACCAAAGTAGTATAAAATGTGACTACAGTTAACATTTCTGGCTTTATCTTCAGAAATCCATGGAAACTTGGGGTTGGATTAAAAATATGCTTTAACTGCATTGCAATGTGACACTGGAAAAAAAGTCTAGAGGCAATAAGTATATACAAAATATCTGTTCTGCCATGTAAATAGATATTGAAAGTTTGGTGAACATTCCACAGTGGTTTGACAGAATAGACTTTGAAGAAATCAAATTAGAAATGAAAAACGAGTATGCAATTTATTTTGCACATCCTAGTGCCACGGGTCCAGTTCCGTAAGTGCTAGGGGGCTGCTGCATTACTCAGAGGCGAAATGTGTATTTCAAGTCTGCCTTCATTAAGGCAGTGCAGCACAGTTTTCTTTACTTCTCCAGTTTCTGGCTCACACAGGGACTTGGACTGGACTGGTTCTTTTTGTTGAAGCTTGGCTTGACCTGGGATGAAACTCCAGAGGTGTACATCACTGACATACAGGAGGGAAAGACAGTGATGCATTGGAAGGGGTTGTTTCTGCTGCTGTTGAAGACTGTCATTCTCCTCTCACGCAAGAATCTTACGATTTTGAAGTGAAACCACCCTCCTGGTTAGGTGCCCACATAGTATTTGCTTCACTGAAGGCTTTACTTCACTGAAGACTTTACAACCTTTTCTTCAGGCCCAGGTCCTGCCATAGTTAACCAAAGCTTTCCACGTCCATTTAATTTTTCTTCAATATGCAATTACTGCAATGCACTCAAGCTTGGAGCTACCCCTGAAGATCACTCAGAGGCAACAGCTGCCACACACTGTGGCTTCCCACTTGCTAGGAATTGCTCACCACAGGCGACATGTCACAACAACTCTTTCAACACACTGTGCAGATTTGCATCTCTCATCTTCAAAGTTGCATTCATCTAGACTAGCTGAGATGCAGGGAAGCTGGCATCTTTGTGCTAGCTTGCTGAGGTTGGAAAACCAAGGGCTTGATCCACACAAAGCTTAGGCAGCATCTCGCTTCTGGGCACAGTGTATTCCCAAGCCTTTTAGAGCTGGACCTCACCGCTTCTGCCCTCTCCTTTGCTGCTGCTTTACTCCAGGATCATCCTGGTGCCTACTTCTGCACAGACCTCATCGGCAGGTTCCTCCCGTGTCCCTCTGCCTTCCCACTCTCTCTCCTTGCTGGGCCCCTGCCACACGAGGATGAAATGCAAGCTAACGCCCCTGCAGAGCTGGCTACCTCCGCTGCGCTCTGCTCCGTGTTGTGCCTCGCTGGACTGAGCAGGAGCTGGTGATCTGTAACTCTGGCTGTGCGTACGTTGCTCACCTTGGGAAATCAGGATACGACTCAGAGAAGGCACGAGGCTGAGCAGGGATGCAGGTGTGGTTGTATTAAGTTACCACCTTAAAAAGTGGAAGGTCTGTACCAGGCGGTGGTTATCTGGGAGGTGTCGTATTGGACACTGGAGAGCCAAAGCTGGGGCACAGCTTCTCAGGGCTATACTCTAACCTCCAGTTCACCTAACTGCGGCTCCTAACAGTAAACACCATAATGGAAAGCCTGGCATAACTAAGCAGGGGTAGAGTCTTTCAGACTACAAACCAACCTCTTTTACATAAGAATGCAACCATAACTGTTTGAATTTAGCTAGCCCTTGTTTTGATCTGGATGCAGCCTGTTTATACTGCCTAATTGTAATCATTCCTGTGGCTTTGTTTGTTTGTTTACAACAGTACTGGTGAGTTTGGGAAAATGTTGCAAAAGATTGAAACAGCAAAAATGGCGGTCATTTTTTAACCTAATATTTATGGTTTATAGGAGGGCTTTAACATGCATTACAATATTGCAAAACTACAGAATGTCTTTGCATAGTTTGTCAGTATAAATCTGGGGGCAATTTATGCAGTGCTGAGAAACAGCTATTTCTGGTGCAGTTGTGAGCTCTTGCAGTATCAGGCACACAAGATAAATCACCTATTCAAAGATGACGGAAACACTACCAAGAGATTCAAACAAGTTCACTAGTAATTATCTTCTACCATCATGAAAAAAACATATAAGAAGTTCTGAGATCAAGAAAAAGAAAAAGGAGATGGCACCACCCTCGTGTTATGTCCCCACATAGTATTTGCATCACTGAAGGATTTACAGCAGTATTACTTATTTCCTTTTTTCCCAGACTCAAACGGGCTTTCTGAAGATGTCCTGAGCTGAGTTTGTATGCTATATTTCCCATACTTTAGTATATATATTCCAAAATTGTCCCTTTTTCCAGGATTTGTCAATCTTACTGATACATCAAGCTAAAGAGTCTCAACCTTCTCATAGTCTGGTTGGAGATAGTAAGGTTCACCTGAATAAGCAAAGGTCTGGCATCTTATTTAGCAAGAATTAATGGGACAGTTCAGGAAGGGGAAATCTGAAGAGCTCCATGACAGTTAGGAGCTGCAGTCCAGCAGACTTTTAAAGAGGGTATTTCGCTTCTACATTAATTAGATACACACACTTGAAAATTTTCTTTGCCTTCCAGTGCAGGGCCCTAAAACCTACAGTTCTGGTAACACGAGACTGAAACAGTTCTGGAAGTGGGACATCAACAGCTTTCTTTCTTTTAACTGCAGTTAAGGGCTCTGATGCATCGAAAATCACGGGAGCTTTCTAACTAACCTCTTTGTGGACACTTTCAGGTGAAACGCTCTCTCCACACCCTTTGCTTCTCCTCCAGCCCACGCCTAAATTACCAGATTTACACAGTGTGGTGTAACTTTTTGTTGTGACACTGATGACATTCACTTATCGTGCACGGTGTATTTTCTAGAAGGCAAGAATATTTAATTCAAGATGTCCATTCTCTGCTACCTGAACCTGAAATTTTTGCTCAGAATTGTGCAGGGTTTTGCTTTACTTCCTTTTGTCCTTTATTCTGTTGAACCTCAGTGTGTGGAGATTTGCAACCTCATGTTCCCCCTCAGTATTGAGGATTACTCTGGCTTGTGGTGAAATATCCATCTTACACTTTCTTGCCTCTTTGTTCACATCTGGAGCGAGGCACGATGTCATCAGTACGGTATGTCACCTGCCTCATCTCCCCTGGTAAAAGTGAGGAAATTTGCTTGATGCTAAGCATTCATTCAAGAGTCCTAACGCAATATGAAGCTGCTCTGAGCCAGTCTGATTTATCTGCACCATCCCACAGCTCTCTGGGAGGATTTTAACAGCCATTGCCTTGCTCTCAGAAAAAAATAACTCGTCTCATTCACAAATTCTCATTCCTCTCTGCCCTCCTGCTAGCCTTGAATCCCATTTCTGTGCCTTTAAAGGTGAATTATTTTTTTGTTTCCTTTTCATTCCAGCAGAGAGATGGCCCCTTTTCTGTTTCAATGGGATCCGGGCCTTCCTGCCACAGCTGCTCCCTCCTGGCCGGCGGCCGACTCTCTCATCCGAGCTCACTCTTAATGTAGTTTATTTTTCTCTGTCTTACTTGTTTCATTCTTTGCCTTTTCTTCAGGCTGGACCTCTCTTAATCAATCTCAGTCTTAGCCCTTTTCCCTTTCAATTCAGCCTTTTCTGCTGTGCGGGGTTTGGGGGTAAGGGAAACAAGGCTTCCTTGAAGGGATTTGCTTACTCTCTTTTTTTCCGATTTCCTTACTCTTCTCTTCCTCTGCCAGGGAGGTCAGGCGAGCTCTGACCTTGGGTAACAGTGCAAACTGGAACATTTGTGGTTGCAACAGAAACAATTCTTTAATTAATTAAATGATCCAGAAGTTGCAGAACGAAGCCAGCAGAGCTCTCCTGCCCATGGAGACCTGCTGCACTACACCTTACAGTGCCTTCCAGGCTGAAGCTCACTCTCAGGGAATACAGTCATGACTCTGATACCACCCCTCCTGGTCAGTCAGCAGCAATACACATCAGATATATTTATTTATGTATATTTATTTTTACCTTTTTAAAAAAAAATTAACCCAACAAAATTAAAACTCAAGTTGTGTTGTTGTGAACCCTTATTTTGCTTCATGTGGTTTTTGTTTATACGACTGAAGAGTCGCAAAGTTGATAGACTTGAAATATCTGAAGGATTCTGTAAGAAATGATGATATAAAATCTTTATTGGGAACAAGTAGTGCCTTTGTTTGCTCCTATGGATAGCAGTAGGCATGTACCATTGAATCCCATGGAAACAGAATGCGGCCCTACAGTTTCCATATGAAATGTTTTAAAACCGTATTGGCCTGAATGGGGTCTGCGAATTTGTCCTATATGTAAGAGAAAGAAATACTCTTTTAGGAGACTTTTTTGTCTGCTTAACATGTGTTCATAGAGATTGAGCCACAGTCTCTAGGAGTGCTGGGGTTACTGAACCAAATAAATTATTTACGGAAAATACAGGGCAATGTCAAAACACCGTTTGCTTCCATGGTGGAGGGTTGTCTCACCAGCTCTCAAGCATCTAAGCCAATTGTTTCAGCAATGTCACCTGACATAAAATCTAGGGCTGACCATTCTGATATAAAACCATAGGGACTGGAAATCATGAATAACCCATGGAGAAACTGTCCTTAATTAATAATCACATTTCTTCAGAGCCCCAAGTTTGCCACGTACTGTTCAGTAGCCTCCTTTTACAAGTAGCCACACTTTACCATGCCATCTGCAGAAGAAAATAACTGCGTTTAAAAGAAGTGTCTCTTTATTTAGAGCTTCAGGGGGAACTAATTAAAGGTAACTGAAACCACAGCTGCTAAAATAATTATATGGAATCTAAACTATTTTGGAAGGCTCTCATTGTTTCTCAGTGTGACATATGCAGAATATGATTGGAAACCTACCATCACCTTAAACAACATAATTGCGGCAAACTATGTACTTAGAACTCTTGGATACTACCTAACGTAGGTATGTGTAATGTTCATGTATGGTTTATGTGTATGTACACACAAACAGACACACACATTGTATACATGGACCTTTTTTAGTATTCTTATTAGCTGCATATAGTCTTCAAGACTTAGGAGAGAGAAAGATGTATTAGCACTATAAAACTGTAATAGAGAGATGCCCACTTTTCTGCAAAGCAAAGCGTTTTATAATCACACATGGAACTGATTGGCATTGAATACATTAAACATTACTCAACCAGTCTTCAGTTAAGAAAAATTTTCTTTCAATCATTTTCATGTAACAAAAAGGCTTGCACTTCATATATATACAAAGAATGGCAGTACTGAAGCTTGGAAAAAGAGTTTCAGATGAGGTTTGAATTATTCCAAACTCAGGGCTCAGTGGGGAGCTCAGATTTTACATTTGCACAGGGATGCAGCTGTCAAAAAGAGGTAAAATCAATTGACAAAAAGCACCAGAAAACTAATCTGATTTTGTCATTTGGACCTTATTCAAAATAAGTTCTCTAAAATGAAGAAGAGGAAGGATGTGCATTTGAACTCCCTTCTACTTTAACTGTTTCTCTCCAAATGATGTTCATCATCATGGCTTTTCAGTCTCTTTTTAAATTGATTAATACAATCAGGTCTGCAAAAGGCAGGCATTATCATAGACTGATCCAAAGTTGGATCTGGCTTTAATTTTACAAGCGCATTCTTCTCCTTGCATCCAATCCAACGTTTGTTATAAATCATACTAAATGTTTTGGGGTAACAATGTTTCCCCAATAAAGCCATGACAAACTTGTGCGGGAATGCGGGGCACTCCTCCGAGGGTGCACATCCTCCCTAGCCTTCCCAAGCCCAGCACTGTGGGCCTTTCCAGAGCAATATCCCCATATCCATCTCCATTAGTTGACTTGCAATTCACTCTTAGGGAAAATGAAGTGTGGTGGTCTATAATACAGTTATCACAAGGTTTATCAACAGTAAGCTTGGTTTTGCTGATAGTCCTGCTCTTCTAAGTGACAGCCCAGCCAACATGCATCTAAGTAGCATTCAGCATCACAAAAACAAAGTATTAATAGTTTGTTATAAAAAAACCTAACAAGAACCTTGGCGGTATCTTAGTACAACTATTAATTGGAAATAAGAATGAATACCAGAAATTAAATCATTTCCATAGCTTGGAAACAACATACTGTCCCCCTGGAGATGGAGAAAAGCATAGGAGGCCACAAACTGTCAGGACAACAGCTGCATTTACTACTTTAAACAATATATGGTCAGCAAATGTCTATTACTAAAAGACCGAAGTGCAAATCTCCAGCTCAGATATTACTTTTGTCATCATATGTGGATGTGAAAGATGGAAATCTATCAAAGACATAGGCAGAGTCTGAATGCTTTTGCAAATAAACACTTTGGAAAAATACTAGGCACTAAGTGGACTTCAGGGATAACATACACCAAGATACACTAGAGCATCCAGAACTCGGTATGCATAAAGTGAACTAGAAAAACACCCTAACGAACAATGACAGGCAAATGGTGAGGAAATATGTAAAGAATGAAGCTGATTTGTTTGCCATAACAGACATTGAATAGGGCAGAGGATAAACCCTCAGAAGGCCTGACTAAAAGAATTCCCTCCTTCAAGCCTGCTGGGGGGAGGAGGGGGATAGCACTTAACAACATGCTCAGCGTGAAAGCAGGCGTTCCAGTTAGTCAGGGACTGCAATGACACTTAAGTGCCCTACGAAATGCTGGGTGGCTTAAGGAAGGATTCAGACCCACATGTGACAATTTTCACAAAGTCATTTGCCTCACTAATTTTTTTTTTAAATAGTCTAGTTTAAATTTTCCCCATTGCCCTCTTGTACATTGCCCTATCTCACACATTTTCCTTGGTACAGCCAAGGAAAACCAGCCCAGGAGCTAGGGTGTTGGCTTGGAATGGACAATGTCCTTCCATTGGTTTCTACTGGGGCTCAGAGCAAGTCATGCAGGCACAGCCTCTTAAAAAGCACTATATCATCTAAAGACGCAGGTGCAAACATTCTATGACTTTAAAAAGTGCCTTTTAACAACTAAATCCTGCTGAAATCAAGGAAGCATTAAAAGACAAGCAAAAAACCATCACCTTGCAACATTGAAAGCAAGCATGAATTAAAAATGCAAAATTTCTTCAGGATCATCTCATCAAATAGTCTGTCAAAGCAAAATATTTTCTGTACAGTCTCTATTTTTTTCCCAAAGTTGCTTCTCATTGCTGTTCTAATGGACCCTGCATGAAACCAGGAAGCACACAGGCCTAAAAGAGGGATATGGAAGCTATAGATAGACTGTATGAGGCCTGCTCTCAATTACAGCAGAGCTGGAAGGAGTGCAAATGAAAACCAGACTGACAGTCTGGGTATTTTATGTCTCCATGAGACCTGCAAATTTAGATAGTTTCAAGAATATCACATATGACGTTTGAGCGATAAAAGGCTCAGAGACTGAATGGTCTCAACTTGTAGTCATCCTCGTTTTGACTTGATTGAAAACATCATTCCCCATCTTGGATGGTATGTGGGTCACATCAGTGGAAGGAGATTAAGTTCACCCTGTTGGTGCCCTTTCAGATCAAACGTGTTAAGAATGACCTTTGACATGCCAGAAGTGTTGACTGACAGTCTCTTTCCCTCAGATGCTGGAGAGGTTATGCAAATCACGGTGTTTATGAGCTGCTACACAAGACTGGAGCCAACTTTGGTAGAAATCACCCCTCCGTTTCACTGGCTCATGAGGCCACCCAGAGGAGCTGGAAACCTCAGACAATGTTCCTTTCTTATGGAATGAGAAAACGCCTCACTGAATTTGAGAAACTAAAAAATAGATTGACTTGGACTTCTGTGCCAAGATATTTATGTTTCAATTGCATTTTTAAAGTGACAGCAGATAGTAGTTTCCATTTTTCTTGAAGCCATTTTCAAACAGGAGATAGGGTCTGAAGAGTGAGTTACAGCCTGTGCCAGCAGAGAGGATTAAGGTTGTCAAGATACTATGATAAGAATTATGGTACTTTCACATTAGGATTTGGGATTGGAAGTATTGAAAGAGGGCCCGTACAGAGAAACTTGGAGTCTGTCCTCATTTTCCCTGCTACACACTGCTCATAGTTGCCCCGCTTTGTACTACAATAATCATTAGAACAGAGAAGCTGTTGATTTTAGTTTGGAAATCAGCTCTAAGGCAAGCAAATATTGATAAAACACCAAGATGTAGTTGAATACATTCTCCAAATTCCTAAATGTAGAGAAAAATTTCCAATAGCGTGGTAGCACTGAAATGAATGCATGCCCTCTTCTGCAGAGGTAAGGACTGGCACCGCTCAGAAAACAGCTGGCAGAGGACACACATTTGTCGTACAAAATAGAGCCATATCTCATCACTCAGCTCTGTACTTTCTGCATCTCGTCTCATCTCATCTTATCTCATCTCATTTTTCGTTGTATTTCAGCTACATCCATACCAATGCTGATCAGTGTAAAGTCTTACTTCAAGGGATAGAGTGATAGCCAACAGTCCTGTTTATGTGGCCCCGCATGAGACTGAGGTGGTTCGCTACAACCCTGGGGAAATGTCTAGGCATTCTCCATGCTACATTAGCCATGCACGCAGGGAAGGGTCAATCTCTCCATCAGGCTCAGGGCAGCACACTATGAAGAGCAATGTTCTTATTCTGGAGGTTCTGACCCATGAACTCCCATGCATCTGCCAACATGTTAAATATTGAAATGCATAACCACAAAGAGGAGATAAGAGGAAGACAAACCTCACTTAGGTTATTCAAGGTTGCATCTTTACAGCAAAGAAAAATGGGCATGAATAAGGCAGGCTGAACTTGCCCCAACATGGGCAGTCTGTGGGTTGCTTGTAGGCTTTACGTAAAGAGTGTGTTGGAGTGTGTTGGTCAGCATCTAGCTGGCTCCTCAAACTGAGACACTGCAACAGACTCTGGCCTCAACCAAACTCAAACCCTATGAATTACTGTAGGCAAGGATGATGCTCCACAGCTTTCATCTACATGAAAAAACCAACATTCTAAGTCTCCAGAAAATAATCTACAAACAAAAAGACATTCTCCTGTTGAATGTTAAACTGTGAAGCTGGGACCCTGCATGTGTGAGTAATATGAAAACAATCAAAATAATTGAACAATTCAGTTATGAAGTCAGTCATACAGCTGGTTGAGTAACAAATGCATTCAGAGAGAAGTATTTCTGAATAAAGAGTAAAAATATTGCCAATATTTTCAAGTAAAGACTTTCTAATGACTAACTTGACCTGTAAATTAATTCCATAGAAAACAATTATTTGGAAGTAAAATAAACATGCAGAAGTTTGGCATTTAAACAGACTCATAAATAGAAGACATGTGGCTGTAGATGAACAACAAACTCTTTTAACGTTATGATTTTCTAAAGAAAAAATAGCTGTAGATATTTTAGATGTTTTCAGGACAGGTTGCTATTGTTAGGGTCTTCATTTTTGCAAAGTAAAAGAAAAGCAAGACATTGTCTAGAAACACAGCATTATGCAGTTAAAGCAGATTTAAGAGTGGAAATTCCTCTTGCCATTGAAATCATTAGGGTCTTGTGCACGAAAAAGAATATAGCCTTGAAAAGCATAACCTCTCTGCAATGCACAAAGTGTAAAACAGCTGACAGGATGTGCCAGGCTTATTTGCCCTGACCCATCTCCCCTGGGCCCCCCACCCCACACCTTCACCCATGGGCCAGAAGCACCAATAAGCCAAGTCCCAGGACACCCATCATGGCCAGGGCTATGGCATCACCTCCCACCCAGTCCGCACTGACGACTTACAGGCCAGGCGCTCCCAGCACCTGGTCCATAGCCGTGGGCTTGCTGGTGGGCACAGAGTCCGTACATACGCTCCCTGAACGTGTGCTGCGCCTCACGGGCATGAAAGAGTGGGGTCTTGCCCACCCAGATGAGCTGTAGGGCTCAAAAGGGACTCTTGGAAACTTAATAAGAAATTTAAATAAGGAAGCTAATAAAGAAAGCAACAGAGACACTAATATATGATAATAATTAAAACATATTCAGACGGTGACAAATGAAAAGGGATGTTGAAGGTTAGAGAAGAAGCATAATTGTAAGGCAGTAGCTGAGCTTCCGCTTCTTACAAAAACAAGACACCATGAAAGATGCCATATTGCACTTGGCTCCTGTCCTAAAATAATTCCACATTATAAATATTTGACGCAGCACTTAAGACTATTGCCTCCACAGGATTTAATGTAGTATAATGTAATACATCTGTTTGCTGCCCACATGGTATGAGGAGAGTGAATGGGTAAGATATGAACAAAAAATGCAAAACCATATTGTATACTATTACTTCTGTGTTGATCATGCTGCACTCATTACTTATTAAATTAAGACGATGGAAAATGTTTCATAACACCTGAACAGCATGATCTCGTTTGTTGTTTTTTGATCTACGAGACTACATCAACCCTGTTCCTACCTTGACTTTCTGTACCCATGAAAAGTACCATGAAAAGTTGTGACTTGCATGGGTACCGTGTTTAATGTGAAAAGTTGGAGTATCTGTATGAAAATGCAGCAGCATAAGACAGGTACAGTCAAGTAACTTAGGGAAATATGCCTGCTTTTTATGTCTTCAAATTAAGTACTAAAAATCTATTGTCACTAGCTTACACTACCTGAAAAATTGTTATGTTGAAGATACCTGTGTTAACCAAGTTAATAAACCTTTCTATCAACCACATTGCAGCTAAGTGACATCTTCTTACTCTACTTTGAAGAGTTGCAGGATTGCCCTACTTTGACAGTTACCTCCTGTGTGAGTTCCTCTGCTCAGCATCCTTCCCACTTACAGGGGAATCTTCCTTACGGGTATCTTTCTTAAGAGACTCTTACAGTGTATCTTTCTTAAATCGCAAGTGCCATAGTCAAAGACAAATGTTAAAAGACACAAATCACATTAACAAGTAAACAAACTAAGTGCAGACAACACATAGGGGATGACACAAACTTTAGTCACTGCAGGTCTGTCAGTCTCGTGACAACAAACTCCATGCCAAGCTTTTTGTTCTTCTGATGGCAGCTTAGATTGGTTTGAAAAGAAAGCTACACTGAGAAGGTAATTACAGCACAAACTTGGTTTCCACATGGTGCCATGATCAAAGTGTGCCAATCAGTGGTGCCCCCAAGCTTGACAGAATTAAAAAAAAAAAAAAGAAATAACTTCTTACTGTGGGGCAGAGTAAAACCTTTCCAGCCCCACAAGACGGAGTCTCTCTTCATTCCTGTTTTACTTTCATCAAAGCATTTTTGTGTGGTGGTAGACCCAACCAGGATTTTCAAAGGTGCAAACCAGCTTAGATGTCCTTTGTCCCTTTGGAAATATCAGGGTTGAGCTCCAGAGAGACCACGCACAGTCTGGGAAGGGGCACAGCTCTATGTGCCTGCCCTCCAGCACTACCTGCCTGGGGCAGCCAGAAAGCAGGAGGTGGCCAGGAGACATGGTTCAGCCAGGAGCTATAGCTGTGGCAGGCTCCCAGGTCCCACCAACATTGACTGACCCATTACTGAGGGTTCTGGGAATACATTACAATGGATGCACTTTGGTAAGCTCAGTATCTCTGTGACAATCTTTTCCTATGTCTGAACCACAACATTTTGTTTTCTCTGAAAGCTGCCGATGAAGAAAACACTATTTTTTTGGGAAATTGCTTTGGCATCTCTCAGAATATCAAAATGAGTAAATCATTTAGCAGAGAAAAACAGATTTAGGCACAGTTTGGCATGCTATTATCTTGAGTCCTTTACTATATAACTTTTCATAACACTGCCTCATATGGGAAAAGACACAAATCTGTCGGTTGTGGGAAGCTAGATAATTAGTCACTCTAAATAACAACTTATGAACTACAGCTAAAAACTAACCAGACTGGTAAACAAGAATTGCAAGATTGTCATTTTAGCTTCTTTACCCGCAGTTTCACACAGATAAATAAATGCTTAATTCAGCCCTTCGCTAGCAGTGGTTCACAAACCAGGGGTGGTTCGTGAAACCACACAGCTTGCTCAGGGAGCTGTATTAAACCGTAACATTTCTCATTTCTATTTGCCTGCACTGGTCATCCCCCCTCAAATTCGGCATTTACTGGTTCATTTGTCCACAGCTTGGAGATCTATAGGTTTCAGTCAGGTCAACCTAATGACCAGAAATGTAGCCAGTTGTTCATAAACAATTTTCCACTCAAATGCACAAGAGCCTGATTCGGCAGCCCCTTAAGCCAACAGCACACCTCCTGCAAGAGCCAAGAAAGCAAGGTAACAGCATCTTGAAAAAAGTATTAATTTTTTTACACTGGGCAATGTTTACATTTTTCCTTAGCAAATAACCCATCCATATGTACTTGGTTATGGATGAATTTCTGATTTCACAAACACTGTGGTCAGACGTTGCTAGGAGCATACACATGTATAGCTGTTAGTCATCATGGTCTCCTGTCTTTGTAGAGGTTATAATTGAGAGTCTATCATTCACCTCTTTTGTTTGCATTATGGATGGACCTGGCTGAGAGCAGCAGGAATGAACTTGAAACCTGGGTCATGAATGTGGATGATTACAAGAAGGATCTCAGCTAGCATATTTGATCTCTTGAGCTTGGAGGACAATTAGAGCAAAAGTGAATGGCTTAAGTTTTTCTTTAATTAGTCTCCAGTCTGCAATGTATGGGGGTTCAGAGCTTAAATTAATTCTGAAATAACTCACGGTCCTCTTTTCTTTTTCCATCAATATTACTATTTCCATTGAAAAATATTTAGTTTTTAGAAAGGAGGGAAATGTGATAGTCATTTATTGCCCCCACACTGCTAAGAAATTCCACGCTTTTATGTGCAGGAAGCATTGTGTTGATGTTGGCATCCCCATGAGTTAAAAATCTTGTTTAAATGTTGCAGAATCTAAATGCTCTTTGAGGTTTTTCTGTGTTGTTTTATGGAAAGGCTTCTGCCTGATTATTTACAGATGCTGTCTCTGAGAAAGCCAAAAATAGTCCTTTACTAATTCAAACTAGCATTTTCATTATTTTATTTTGTAACCAAGAAACTCTACTCTGGGGTCCTCAGTTCAAAGAGAAAACCAGAGCCCTTCGGCTTGCCTGGCATCACAGGCAGCGACATTCCCGTTTAGCTAACAGCAGCGCCAAGCCTTGGCAGACCGTAGGGTCCTCTCCAGCAGAAGTGCAGCCTCCAAAGCATCTTGTGGCACAGACTCCCCCGGTTACATGACCATGAAGGACTCACACTGTTTCAAAAGTTACTTCTCCCACAGTAGCGCAGGGTGTTTAAAACAATTTTAGGAATTACGACAGCCCTTCAAGCCATGCTGCTTTTCTATGGCCACCTTGGCTGAACATCAGTAAGGGATTTTTTTCAACAGTTCATGAAGTGCTAAGATATATTTTGAGCTCAACAAGCAAGAAATGTTGCTCAGCCAGCTCAGCAAGCAAGCGTTTCATCAGATGAAACACTCCTCCAAAGTTTCTCTTCGCTTCTCCAAGGTTAAGGAGAGTCCTGAACACCAACAAACAGGGGGACTACCCTTGTCAAAGAGGAGCCAAAGAGCTTGGATCTCATCCTTGTCAGTCTAAAGACAAATTTTACTCTTTATTCTCTCAGCAACCAGCAGCAGAAGATTTGTACTTTCCTTGCTGCCTCAAGTGACTGCTTTTCTATCCTAGGTCCTGTATGTACCTGGTCAGGGGGTTGTTCCACTGATCTGGAGACCATGCGTTAGACTACTCCCATCCTATGGATATGGCAGCTCCAGTGATCCCAGGAAGGGGCTGGGGAACAGCACAAAATAGCAATGATGTGGTTTACTAGCTAGCTAGCTAGTTCGTAGCTAGTTTGTAGTTTACAAACTAGCAAAGTGGGTTACCAATATTATTTCTGCCTCACCAATAGCTACAGTAAGTGCATGGTTCAAAAAAGCCTTCATGACCCAGCTGAACTCATCAGCCTCTCCAAATCCCTGCGTTGTGCGATGGTCAGGAGGGAGAGCAATGTATCAAAAACTCAGCATTGCGGTAAACAAGAATATACATTACTGTTATCATTACAAAAAGTTCTGCATAAAATATTGTTGATAAGACATTTGCAAATGTAATTTTCCGCCTGTCAGCAGGTACTAATACAAGCTGAAAGCTGCTCCTAACTCAGTCTGCACAAACACTTACTTGCCTACTACAATGTGGCTTGGAAACAAAACAGTAGCTGTTTGTGAACCACCAGTTGTCTCAACCCACAAGTGAAGTCACACACAGGTACAGGACAAAGTCTGTGGGCCCACATGGTAGACCAAATTGTCTTCTAACAGACTGGTCTACAATCTGGATGATATCTTTCAAACATAGGGCTTGGGAGGTTTGTGTTTATTTCTTACAGTCTAACTTCTTATCTGAAAATAGCATTATGGATTTTCTGAAAATAACAGCAAACCCCTCTCAGGTGATTTCTTCACAGACTTTTTTAGTTGGTACAGAATGTGTAGTTGCTCTGCAGTTTCATCAAAAAAAAAAAAAAAAAAGAAAGCTGGGCTACGCTTATTTCCTGCAGTTGAAAATTTCCTTCACCTCAGATAGACACAGCTACTAAAAATGATCGGAAAAGCTGGTACATTGACAAATAAATTAGGTTCTTATTTGGTTGCAACAAAATATTACCACTTATTTTGAATGGCAGAAACCTCCCTAGAACAAATACCATTTTAAGGTTTTAACTTTTATGCAAACTATATATTTCTCCACTTGAGAACTAAGATCACAAAGTCAAATTTGATCTAAAATTGAGCTCAGATTTTTCCTTCCTGAAACACAGTGGAGCTTGGATTCCTACAGGTTCTGGCTGGACACAACTCATCTCTAGCACTGGAACAACTGGCATCTGCTCCTTCTGAATGGGCCACCAGCTGAGACATGGGGCTGAACTTACAGATTAAATACAATATGGTGAAGAGGGAAGAATTCCTAAAGGATGTATTCCAGAGAAGCTGTTATATATTTAATTAAAATACATTGTTCTGGATGATATAATTAAAGTACAACCAAGAAACTCTGCTCTGGGGCCTAGGACCTTTTGGGGAGTCTTACTAAGGATCATACACTGGGAAGACCTGTATGATATGTTTAGCTCTGTAAAGTTTCTTAGCCACAGTACAAGCTGGCCATATAGTTACTTCTCTTATTTCTTGTAACTACATTTTGAAAGATAATGTACACGAAAGATAATTTCCACTGCTATGCTACTTTTCATCCAAGGATTTTACAAGCTTTAGAAATATCTATAAATTTCTCTAACAGTGCCATTGCCTGCCATTGCTGCAATTTAAGATCCTCCCACAGTAACACTAACCTTTTAGTAAGCGTCCCAAAGCTTCTGGCACTTATCTCTTGGGTTACAAATTACTTGTTCAATGTGTTTTGTGTCTTATTTCAATGCTGGGATCGTGGATCTGAGATATACTTGGGTAAAGCTGACTAGATGTCCTCCACCAGCATTGCTTTGTCTCCAGCTCCCTCACTTTCTTCTGAGCTCTGTGGCCTGCTGTTCTCAGAGGCGGAGAACCACACAAATGCTGTAAAGTGTGTTTGTTTTCTTCTCCTTACCTTTTCAGATGGACATTAAGTTAATTTCTCAACAAAACACAGGCCTTCCCACTAGATCTAGAAGACCATCAGGATGTCCTGACTCTCCTCATGCCCTGTATCAGAGCTCAAATTAATTGCTAATTGCTCCACAGGTTCCTCAGGAATGCTGATCTGCCATGACTGCAAGCAAATTCCTTGCCTCGGTTTCAGTCTCCTCTTCTGTACCAAAATGATGATGACAAATATTTCCCTGTTGAAAAGATCAATGATCACTGCGAGACAACCAGTGGATTCTACTGTTGTTGAGGAAAAGATTTTCATAAAAACTCTTCATCTTACCTCACCTTGTTGATGAATATGCAGTTTATCAATGACATGGCACACGAGAAACCAAAAGACTTGTGCTGAAGACAGAGTGATTACTCTTTTTCAAATAAAAAAAAAAGAGTGGCTAGCAAAAATTTTCTTTGGCTTCACATGTCTTTAATAAGTCAAATGGATGTGCAAGATGTAACTGAGCATCTTCCTCTGTAGGTATATGCTGTGAGAATGGCATTTTCTGAAATATGCCTGGTTAAAGAAAATCCTTTAATCAATTTTGAAATCTGGTTCTGTAAGAAAAATTGTAGGATAACAGCCTCTGATGAAACAACAAAAATAATAATAATCAGGATATTTCCCTAATTCTACTAGCATTATTTTCATCATCATTGCATTCAGTACTTGTGGCTGTTGGCCCTAACTCCTACGTTGTTTCACTATGTTGGAATATGTGAGGTATAAACTAAACTCCACAGCTATTTTGTTTCTTGCTTATTAAAAAACCAGGAAGGTTCTTTTAACAACCATATGGACAAGGAAAGCTTGCACAATTGACTGAAAATTGTATCCTTTTTATCATTTTTATGGTGGAATAAAACTGCTACAGTTGGCCCACAGAATTGCACTGATATCGAGAACGTTAAGTGGCAAAACAAGTGCTTCACTTTTGAGGGATCTTCTCCCCTTACCTTTCTACTTACACATTTATAGGTCTTCAAGTGCTAAGAGGAAAACTGTGCAAAACTAAGTACTTGAGCACAGTTACACTGGCAAGACCCGTATCTAGCCAGAGACTAAAACTGATCCCTTATAGAGCATTTCAGCGGACTGAATTTATTAGCAATCTGAGCCTGGGTGCAAACTGCACATTGGATGCAAGTCAGTCAGAAAATGGGCTCGGTGCTTGGTAGGGTTGGGGATTAACCAGCCCGCCTTGGATGCTACTGCAGAAACTGAGCAGCACTACCCCGGATGCTGTTGGTACTAACCAACACTGTTTGTGCGTCCCTGCATTGCACCGCAGTTACACAAGCAGACTTGTGAGTGCCATGCTAGCCACCTGGATGATGAGGAGTCCCTGGTGGGGTCTGCTGATAGTGGTCTGGCTGGCTCCTACTGTTTTGTTACACAGGGCCAGAGGATTCCCCAGGACCTTCACACCCATTCCTGTGACAAAGCAGAGGCACCAGGGTGAAATATTTTCTGTCTTCTCTTATTTTGGGCATGTGCTAACTATAGGCTACAAAAGTCTCCTGTTCTCCTGTGCCAGGCCAGGTTTTATTTGTCGTTAGTCAACTCCTGTGTAATCTGAGTGTTTCTCTCTCATACCTGGAGAGAATGTTAAGCCAAAATTAATGACCCATGGCTATGATGCATCATAGCTAGTATGTCATCAGGACTGTATCTCCGCAAGCAGCAGTCTCTGCTGAGCATCAGTCCTTGTCTTCCTGACTCTGCCGTACTCCTCTGTGTAGGTTACTAACTCGGATTACGTGTAACATCTTTTGTTGTTTAACACTAATAGGACCCAGTTGAACTATGCATAATTACATCCAGGTCTCCTTCAACGGATGGCTTGTTCCCTCTGTCAATGATCTAATAAGTAGAGAGACGTTCCATAAAATGGAGAATGAGTAATGCACACGGAGGTGATTATTATGCCGTGGTGCTCATGCTAACAGCTGGAAGAGATCATGGATTACTGAAGCTACATGGGCTTTGGGATAGCCCCTGCAAAACATTTTCAAGAATCCAGAGTTTCTTTCAGTGCCCAGCTTAACATATCTTCCCAGCTGCTTTATCCTTCTTCCAAATGACTGTTTCCTTCACCCCATTTCCCGCATCCTGAGGAAGGTTATTTAATCTCATCATGGAGATATCCTTGTGAAAACTGGGGAAAAGTGGAAAAAGTCTGCAGCTCACAGTCATCCTTAAGTAATAGTTAATGGAGGATCCAGGACACCAAATTCTCGCTCATCAATACCTCCTTAGTTCAGTTAGCCATGATAAAAGTCACCAATAGGCTTAAGAGCCTGACGCTGAACAAGTTAAGACTGGTGAGATGGATCAAGTGAAAATTCCCCCGTTTGACAGGGTTAGGGGTCAAACATGGGGCAGACCCAGAAGCACGGCTCCAGGATCCCCACTGCCGACTGCAGGCGTGGGGTCAAGCTTGAGGCAGTCAATCTGCCACCCACCCTGTCAGCACATTGTTCGGAGCTGGAGATGGTGGACCGAAGGGGAAGTCCATGCACTGAACGCTGCCTGGGGTATACACTGTGCAAGTCTCAGAAGTGCTATGACCACCCCAAAAGTGCTCTGAATAGAAAAGGAAATGGTGCATGCCAACCCCCACCCCCGACCCCATGGGGAGGCAACAAGGGTTTAATTTACATGGAATTGGCCCATGGGCTAAATAATTTGGTATTACCCCTCCAAAAGAGAGGGAGCCATCACAGGAACAGGGTCACTTGAGACGCACTCTGACGGTCAAAGGAGCCAGGAAATTGGGTTTCCATGAAAAAGCCTGTTGCGGCTTGGGGAGAAGATGGAAGGGAGGGAGAGGAGCAAGCCCTGAGGCCAGAGCGAGCTGTGAGAGCTCATGCTGGGTAGCTGTGAGAGCTCATGCTGGGTAGGAAGGTTTCTTACTCACTGGCACAAGCCTGCAGCACGTTTGCTGGAAGAAACCAGGGTGCAAAGGCTCAAGCAGCCCCGTCACCCCAGGGTAGCTCTTGTTTCCTGAAGAGCTCCATCGCCCCAAGTTATCCAAGGGTGAATCAGCCTCTCCTTTACTACCACATGCTTAGCCAAGGACAGCTACACTTCATTAGCCCTCAGCAGTGAGCACACCCTAATCCGACTCTAAAAACTTCCCTCGCAGTTTAATCCCTGACTGTCCTGGCCATTCCCTAGCTCCTCTGAGTCATTCAAAAGCTTTTGGAGAGGAACAGAGCAGGTCAGCCAGAATCCTTCCAGACTTCACCAGAGAAAGCAAAATACTCATCCTGTTCACGTTACACGTTTTGGGAGCTGGGGCACACAACACCTCAGCCATAATGCTGCAGCTCACCAAAGATTTTGCAGCTGATTCCTGGACCGCTCTGTAACGTGCCACGGGAGCCCTTGATTCTGACCTCCCTCTGCGGAGCTTCAGCAGCTGCTCTGAGAAAGCTAATGCAGTCAGCATCCACCTACGAACATCCAGCAGGATGGGCTGCAAGTCTCCAAAAAACCATTGAATATCAGTATAACAAATCATGCATCGCACAGAAGCATGATTAGTCCAGCTTGCTTTACTATACCTGGCTACATCACATTCAACCTAGAGCTGATGGGCTCAGCTGCCTGATTAATCCAAGGGAAGACTTTCATCAGGTTCAGCGGGCACCTTGCCTCTCTCCACAGTTGCAGAACAAAGATATAATTGAATATAATGGATTTCTGTCAGGAAGAACTGCATGAGAGTCAGATCTCACTTGCTGCTCTATTAATTCATAATAAAATTTGGTTTATTTCTGCTGAAAACAGTCTAACCACATGAAAGTTGGTTCTTTGATGTGAACACATACTATAGTAATAAAAAGTGGCCTGTGCCATCATTTCAGATGACGAACAGAACAAGTTAAATAATCAGAAAATGCAGTAACTTGATGATAGTTTTTTCATCAGAGTAAAAATGTGTTTTCAGCAGGTTCTATCTTCTCTGCCTTCAGAGCCTTTCAGGAAAAACACTATCCCTCTGTTCTGGACAGGTTATGCTCCCGCTTTGCCACAGCTGCGAGTACTGGTACCACCCCTGGAATTTGTACAACCTGAAATGGTTTGTTTATATTTGCTTGTAAGGAGCTGAGTTAGCTCTCACAAACACTGATGTGGAAGCACAGTGACACCACATAAGCCTCAAACTTGCCTAACCCCTGCCAGAGACACGCTGAATTAGCTGTAATACCTTCCATGATGCTGCTGCAGCAAGGAGTCTGTCAACAAGTTCTCTTGCAGCATACAACACTCGGTGCAAATACAGCCCTGATCTGTGTGGGAAGCTGAGCAGTTTTGTAGCCACAACCACATCACTTGACGCTAAACCTTTGCTGAACTGATCAGAAGAAATGGGAATGCTACATCCCTCCCCATCCTCCATTCCCCTGCCCTGTTCTTCAAGTTTTTGGAGAGGTTTTTATTATCCAAGGCATATTTTGGATGCATCTAGAAACCATAGTTTGAGCTCTATTTTCTTGATGATTTTTAGACTGTGCACGATAAACTCACATTGTATTGTGATACTCACACTGCAAAAAGAAAAAGTAACTGGAAACCTCTTCGTAAAACGTCCCTGTGCTGCTTCCAGATTATGAAGTTTAAATGAGATGAAGATGATCAACACATAAACACCCTCCTTGGCCGGTACCAACAGACCTAGATGTGTTAGATGAAACAAACCAAACAAGTAAGAAAAGCTTTTATGAATTTGCTTGGATAATACTCCAACCTCCTGTTTACTAGCTGTTTACAAACAGGCCTAGAAGCAATTGCCTGTTCACTTTAATTTTTGTGGAAAGCAATATAGATAAAAACATGTTTTTATATGACAGCTAATAGCAGTACTAATTTATTTGTTGCTTATAAAGACTGGAGGACTCAGTCATTCAGTGAGGAGGCTCCCCTGGAATCATGGATACTCCTAAAATGCTACCTCAACTTTCACTGAACTCCACTGTCTTTTATTTCTACTCTGTTTAGATCTCAAGCCTAGAAGCCAGCAGAGTGGACGTGCTAATCGCTGCTATCACATCCGTCCCTTGGCTTGCAGGTTATTACCCACTCCTAGCTTATCTCAACTGCTGAGACCACAAGCTCTTTGGTACCTGCATGGTTCTTAGCATGAATATGGGTTAGCAGCAGGTGCTACTGAAACAAGCACCATCAGTAACAGCAACAGCCCATCTTTTAGACACTGGAAAGGGGACAGCTGTTCACTGCAAGCATGAAACATTTTAGCCACTTCTCAGCTTTTCTGCACGTAGGAAATACATAGTTTCTATAAATGGAGGCACAGTCCGTAATATTTTTTAGAGCAGGGCACTGCTGATTAAACCATAGTGAAGAATGTGACACTTTTTTTGGGAAATTAAACCCAGTGGAAGTTTTTACTAGGATATTGTTTCTATGGAATAAGGCAATTCCATTTGAAAGATTGAATTTTACAAACATTTTCAGATTTTTTTTTAAGGAAAGCTAAAATAAGCTGTGGATAATGTTTAGATTCTGGACAAAGTAATTACAATGAACAAGCATCAAAACGTTCTGTAAAACTGAAAAATTACACTACTCAATTGAAATGTGTTTATTCGGAGGTAACAAAAAGAGGAAACAATTGGACAGTATTTCTAAATAAATCACTGTGATACCCCACGCATCTCTGCTTGGGGAGCCCAGCCTCCTGGTGAAAACTGAGACATAATTTATCTAATCTGTTTTTCCCGTGAAACAAAGAGACAAAAATTAAAATCAAACCAGAATAAAGTGGAATAGCTCAGTCGTTCAGGAATTCTGAAATTGCACTTCAACCGAAGACCTCAAAATAAAGCAGTCTAGGCTTTTCCAAGATGATCCTTTCAACAACTGCCCCTTGTTGGTGGGGGAAGTGGGAGGGAAATCATATGTTGTCTTTATTCAGGGCAACAAAACAAAAATTAAAATACAAGAGTTTTCTCTGGGACAAAAAAGTCAAAAGTTTTTTACAAGGTCTAATATTAGAACAATATGTCAGCATTGCATTTTCTTTGAACAGAGGTATTTCCGTATAAAAACAAACCAATATACTTGGAATTTAAGATGAAATTCAGCCCTGTGCAATGCAGTCATATTTGCAGTATGTAATCCCCAAAATAAGATCTAAATAACAGAAGTATCTGGTGCTTAGAAACTTCCATATCACAAATATATGGACCATTAATCATAGTGAAAATAGACTGAAAAAATACCTTTTCCACCCAGTCTTTCATTAAGTTCCTGAATTCACTGCCAAAAGTGATGACGTACCAGAAAAAAAAAAGTCTACAGGTGAAGCACCTGCTTGTAACCACCAGTGTGAAACTCTGGATCTTCATCCTTTTGTGTTGAGGCCAGTATCTAAGTCACAGCAGCCTAAAGAAGGGGCAAGTTATTTCACGTTTTGCTGATGCAAAGTATCTTTCACCTTATTGTACTTGGTCACTTCGTGACAGCAGCACTCAGTGAAAGGATGCTGTCCTAGGAGCCTGGAAAGGCTTCAGTCTGCTTCAGAAGCTCTTGCACTGAGCTGGGCAAGGGGAGCACTGCCCACAAAGTAGAGCTCATGTGTCAGCACTTTGTGCATTGACATGAAAGAGGTGTAGAAGGAAATGGATCCTTGCCAGGTAAATAAGACACGAGAACTAGTGACAACAGACATGGAGAAGGATGAGGTACTCAAGAACTATTTTGCCTCAGTTTTCAATGGTAATTACTCTTCCCACATCTCTCAAATCCTTGAACCTCAAGGCAGGGACTGGGGGAATGAAGTCCGTCCCATCATAAAAGAAGATCAGGTTCGAGACCACCTGAGGAACCTGAACATACACAAGTCCATGGGACCTGATGAGATGCATCCCAGGGTCCTGAGGGAATTGTCTGATGTAGTCGCTAAGCCACTCTCCATCATATTTGAAAAGTCATGGCAGTCAGGCAAAGTCCTCAGTGACTGGAAAAAGGGAATATTGCACCCATTTTTAAAAAGGATAATAAGGAGGACCCTGGGAACTACCAACCAGTCAGCCTCCCCTCCATGCCTGGAAATATCATGGAACAGATCATCCTGGAAGTTACGTTGAAACATATGGAAGACAGGGAGGTGATTAGAGACAGCCAACATCTTCACCAAGGGCAAATCCTGCCTGACTAATCTAGTGGCCTTCTACAATGGAGTGACTGCATCAGTGGACAAGGGAAGAGCTACTGATGTCTTCTACCTGGACTTCTGTAAGGCCTTTGATACAGTCCCCCACAACATTCTTGCTGCTAAATTGGAGATATATGGGTTTCATGGATGGACTGTTAGATGGATAAGGAATTGGCTGGATGGCCATGTTCAAAGAATTACAGTCAACTGCTCAATATTCAAGTGGAAACCAGCGATGTGTGGTGTCCCTCAAGGGTCCGTACTGGGACCAATACTATTTAATATCTTCATCAATGACATAGTGGGATTAAGTGCACCCTCAGCAAGTTTGCAGATGACACCAAGCTGAGTGGTGCAGCTGATATGCTAGAGGGAAGGGATGCCATCCAGGGGGACCTCGACAGGCTTGAGGAGTGGGCCCATGTGAACCTCATGAAGTTCAGCAAGGCCAAGTGCAAGGTCCTGCACCTGGGTTGGGACAGTCCCCAGTATCAGTACAGACTGGGGGATGAATGGATTGAGAGTAGCCCTGCAGATAAAGACTTGGGAATACTGGTGGATGAAAAATTGGACATGAGCTGGCATTGGACATGAGCTGGCAATGCGCACTTGCCAGAAGGCCAACCGTATCCTGGGCTGCATAAAAAGAATCGTGGCCAGCAGATCGAGGGAGGTGATTCTACCCCTCTGCTCTGCTCTTGTGAGACCCCATCTGGAACACTGCATCCAGTTCTGGATGTCCATCCAGTGTCCACAGTACAAAAAAGACATGGACATTTTAGAGCAAGTCCGGAGGAGGGCCACAAAAATGGTCAGACGGCTGGAATACCTCTCCTATTGAGAAAGGCTGAGAGAATTGGGGTAGTTCAGCCTGGAGAAGAAAATGCTCCAGGGAGACCTTATTGTGGCCTTTCAATACTCAAAGGAGGCTTATTAGAAAGATGGAGAGAGACTTTTTAGTAAGGCCTGTAGCAACACGACAAGGGGCAATGGTTTTAAACTGAAAGAGGGTTGATTTAGATTGGATATTAGGAAGAAATTCTTTACCGTCAGGGTGGTGACAGTGTTACAGGCTGCCCAGAGAAGTTATGGATTTCCCATCCCTGGAAGTGTTCAAAGTCAGGTTGGATGGGGCTTTGAGCAACCTGATCTAGTGAAAGATGTCCCTGCCTGTGGCAGAGGGGCTGGACTAGATGATCTTTAAAGGTCCCTTCCAACCCAAACCATTCCGTGATTCTGTGTTTCTGATTCTAGATACCCAAAAAGGTACCCAAGCACCGAGAGAGTGAGGACCCAGTGGGGTTCCCATTACTTGGATGTTGTGTGCCATCATGGCTACAGGTTTAGCTTTTGGGCACAGACTTGCTTTAAACCATCAATTACTGTCCAGTTAAAGCTTTCCTCATGTATTTGATATGTCAGCCAAGGAGAATCTCTGATTTTTCCAGTTTTACAGGGAGCCACAGGTCTGGTTTAATCAGGCTTTGGAAAATCAAACTCAGAGCATGTAATAAATGTGTACACAAAGATGAGGGTTACTACACTGATGACAGGAATAATGCACATCCATATCTGGGTGAGGCAGGTGGTGCATAAGAAGGAAGAACATGTCAGTTTATTATTTAAACATGAAACCTGCATTTTGAGAAGGTATTTTCAAAGTAGTAGCTAAGTAGTAGCTAATCAGAGGTGAAGACCTTTGATTCTATTTGCTTTCTCTAGGAGATGTGATAAATACATATATATTTTGTTTACTGAGAGTATACGGACACTTCAAAACAATACCTGAGTTGCCTGATGGATACTTGATGAAGACACCAGCCTATAAGCCTTGATGTCAAGAAAGTGAAAAATGCAAATCCTCTAGGAGAAACTGTGGTAAACTAGAAGACTTTATCAGCGGCTGCCTCCTCCTTTTATCTGAAATGTTTACGCATTTACTAGTAGAATTTTCCCAACAATTTTGCCCTTTGTTACGGCACTCTCTACCACAGCTCATCGCTGACCTCAAGTTATGCTAGAATGGCTTGATTGTAAAAAATGTTTAGTGTTTAAGAGGAGACCTTGATAGAGGATTCACCATTTTAGTTGCACTTTATGAAGAGAGACTATTGAGGACCCCAATTTGTAGGTATGCATGAATATGAAGATCTGCCCACAGGTATGGTGTGGCAAGGGCATCCTCTGACCAGAGAGCATGAGGAGCTCCATGCTGCATAGGCAGCAGGACGAGAAGTTGACATGGATCCTTCTTTGTGCCCCCTCAGCAACCATTTCCAATCTTTGCTGTGGGGTCCTGAATTTAGGCCAAAATAAATTGGGAGTTAAAAAAACAACCCACATTTTGGGACAGGGGGATAAGAGAGAAATACTTCTCTCGACATTTTTTCTTTTCATTGGCCGTCACCAGACACTGCTTACAGGTTTGGTATGTCAGACGTGGTCCCAGCAGAGACTGCCCAACACACACGCTGCAGGTGAGGCAACTGTTCAGCCAGGGCTACCATCACCACAAACATGTTCCACCTTTGCAATTAATTGGGTATTTATTTGTCCTAATTATGTTAAACACAGACAATATTATAAAACAAACAAAGAAACAAATATGTTTTCCAAAGCCAGTGATTTATGGTGACCAGAAGTCTGTGACAAGGATCCTGTTTGGCCAGTCCTGCCCTTGCAGTTCCTTTAATAGCAGTATCCCGAGAGGACAGTACATCACACTTCCCATTATCTTGATTTCTTATGTAATAGAGGAAAACAAGCTCGGGCTCAAAATAACCAAAGAACCTTGTACCAAGACAAAAAAAAAACCCAACTGAAAAATTAACATTCCACATGTTTAAAGAATGTAAACAAAAATGTCATCACAAAGACATGCAGAAAACTGGTGTTACTCAAACCCAGCACTGCCAATTCTCCATCTAATGAGTTGTTGAATCCCGACACAATCAGAAACGGCTTGTGAGAGCTTAGTGAAAAACAGCATTTGTTTTTCCTTCTGATTTCTCCGTATTAAAAGCTACAGGGAAATCACTGAGCTAGAAAGGCTACCTCAATTACTCTTAATTGCTGTCGGTTCTGATTAGCCCAGACCACGGCGATCCTGCAACGAGCAGCACAGGGGACAAAGCAGGTGCTCTGTCTCTTCACAGCGCACTCCCTCCGCTTGCAATGGAAATGCCACCGAGGGAATGGGTATGAGCTCACGATTCACAGAAGCTGGTGATACTCACGACCGCATTTCATGTTAAAAGCAAGGCTTGGCCTTCCTGTTTTGCTCAACTATCCATTTTTTTTGTGTATGTATTTTGGGCAGCGCTCCAAGCAATCTTGCAAACGAAACCCCACCTCTGCCACGCGGTGCTCGTGGCCCACCCCTGCAGAGCGAGAGGGGTGCTGCTGCTCAGATGGGAGCGCGAACGAGGCTGCAGTGGCTCATGTACCGAGCAGGGACGCGTGCATGGCCCGGTGGGCCGATTACATGAAAGCAGCAACAAACGTTTTTCTAAAATCAAGATGAGGACAGAGGACTGCCTCAAGGGAGCTGAGTGAATATTGATGCTTTTTTGAGCAAAACAGAGGCAGTAAGAGAAGCCTGATCCTTGCTATTTCTCCTTTGGTATATATTTGCAAGTCAGTTGGGGCATAACAAAAAGTAACTAGCATGGTTTCCTCGACACACAGCAAGAAATAAAGATTGTCAGAGAACAGAGCTGCTAGGTGGCAAACTCTGAGTTATCTGGCTGGTTTCTTTTAACTTTTTCCCCAATAAAGGAAACATACAGAGTGGGTAATACATATTATCAAATAGAGATGAAGATGGATATTGTATTGAAGCGTAAAATATAAAACCAAGTTTATCTGTTAGCCCATTTTTCACCCAGTCATCTAGGACCACATTCAGCATCTCTTTTATTCATTAAAAATTAATAATACAGCAATGAGAATATAGGAATGTCCATCTCAAATCAGCTTGCAGTAAATACCAAATTATTAGGTAAGTAAAGGGAAACAGAATCTCTTAATGCTATTGATCAGCGAGAAGATCCAGTACTGGATTTTAAACAAAACATTATTTATTTTTATAAATCCCATAACGACCTGATGCAAAACTCCACAACAGGATTACCTTTACTATTGCAAAACTTTAAAACATTCACAGTGAGATGCAATAGTACTTTGACGCTCTTCAGGTCTTAGCAAACTCTTGCCTATGCGTTTGTATCATGTTCTTGAACTAAGGTGTGGGGAGAGTGGACCGCATGTGACTTACTAGATATAATACCATAATAATGTAAACTATCCTCATTTTTAAAATATGTAGAACAAAATACAAGGGTGCAAAATTAAAATGCCTAGGTACACAAAGGTATTTAGGTTCTCAAAACACATTTCGATGCCTTAGTTTCTGCAGGAGGCACCCCAGGCTTCTCTGACAGGTGTTAATGGATGGCACAGTGTGTGCAATTATAGAGGAAACTAGTCCTCTTCACCAAGAACCTGGCTCTGATTCACTAAATACAATGAAAATAAATGATGAGTCTTACTGTGATTTAAAGCAACGTACTTACTTAGGCCTTTCAGCTGGGTGCACAAGTATCTTTTAACTCCCTGTCTTCCAACAGTGGGATGACACAAATCTAGTCAAGTCGTTTCACACTTCAACACTGGCAGGGACAATACTGCTTTAATCAATGGAGTTGTACCTATTTACAACAGATTTGTCTGTGACCTAGGAATGTAATTTGTGAGAAACAGTCAGAAAATTCTCCACTCTCCTCAGATTTCTAAAAGCCATTTAAAATTATTATGAGAAAGTGATGTTATAGACAGCTCCCGTGAATTCAAAAAGAGCCTGAAGCAAGAAATCCCAGAAAAAAACATTTCCTTGCGTACTGTACTACAGCTGAAATGAGTAATCGGTATTTTAAGGCCTGGGAGATCAGCATGGAAAATCCCAAATCCTCATAACAACCTGAAGAGAACGATGGTCTGCTTTGGGCATTTCATCTACACCAGGCAGAGCTGCAGAAAAATTGCAGATCGTCCTCCTCCCACCTCTGTCTTTCACCGAAACCTTCCCCACGCCACTGTTCAAAGAAGCCACTTTGACTTAAATGTCTAGTTTACTAGAAATCTGCTGAAATCTTTATGAGTTGGTTGAAAAACAAGCAATGTAGTCTGCAAAGCTTTAAACCAGATAATTTTTAAACAGGGAAGTTTGCTGACTGCTTTTTCTCTCTCTTAGTAGTGGTCAGCTCTGGCAGCCAAACACTTTAAAAACCACACAGGCCGTGCTAGAAAAAGATCAAAAGCAGATCAGATGGCAGGGCCAGCTCACATTAGTCTCGCAAGAAAGAGGAGAAAACAAACAATATGAGAAGATGAGATTTTCTTGCTGTGTATCACCCCGTGCTACCCATCTGCACGCGAGGGCTCCCGGGCACAGCGCAGCATCTCTGCTGCAGGGCCCGGACCCAGAGAGCGAGGGGGACCATACCATCCACCTCCACCCCATCCCTCTCCCCATAACAATTCATCTGTCTTTATTCTGGCAGCAGCCGGGCTTTTCCTCACAGCGCTCCTCCTCGCTGGTCTGCCACTCCTGGGGAAGGGAAGCAAGCCTGGGCGCTGGTCTAACTCGACTGTTGAACAGCAACAGGGTTTAGGGTGATGGCGGCCCTTCTTGGAGGCAGGTAACTGATGTACACGTAGGGCCCGGCTGCATCCGAGGGTGGGAGGTGAAACACCACGGGGCTGCACCGAGTGCGAGGAGTGGCTGGTCACGGCATGGCTCTCCTTCCCTGCTCTCACTTCACCGCACACCATTTTACTCGACTGCATTTGCAAGACTACACAGACTGTGCTGTGCTAAGAATGTGCGAAAGCATGCGGATAATGCTCTTTTTTCTTTAAGAACGTGAAGCCTTTTAAAAGCCTTGGAGGTGAACGCGGAAAAATAGACCCCACCCAGAGTCTTAAATGCCATACACGTTTTCTATGGGATTGTCCTAAAGGGCCATGTGGGGACCCATATAAAAAGCAACAAATTAAGTTTATAGCCGTGTATATCCCTTCTAGATAGGCACACAACTACAGCTGACCAGTAAGCAACCCCTTCACGGTCCTCTCTCCTCCTTTCCGCTGTGCTTTCCCGAGCAGATGGGTGAAGGCTGCAAGCGCTCAGCGATTTTGGGGCAGACCCGGCATGGCTTAACCTGCAAATTACTGTACCCGCCACCGGGGTTTCGGAGGCTGTACCCTCCACCGGGGTTTCGGAGGCTGTACCCTCCACCGGGGTTTCGGAGGCTGGCCGTGCCGACGTGAGCAGCAGCGGCAGCGGTCCGTGCCCTGCTGACACAGCTGGGCTGGGCTCGGGCTGGTTTGCGGGCGAGATTGGGTTACAGGGCAGAAATCATAACAAAGGCAGGAAACAGATCAGCACTCCCTGGGTTTAACACCCTCTCCGGGGACCCTGCTGGTTTCCAGACTGCAGATGGTTTTAACCCTGTCCTGAAAACGCGCCCGCGTCGCACACTCTGCTCTGATGAAGTACATAAAATAAAAGCAATTCAAGGCAGCGCAGGAACGCCCCGACAGATGCCAGCTGGAGCGGTCTGAAGGGTTTTACATCGCTTTCTATGAATGGGCTCAGAAGTACGAACCCTCTGAATGGCGTCCAAGTAATAGTAACGAAACTCTCGCGACAAGTCCCTCGGCTGTGCTTTGGGACGACCCTCTCCCCGTTGTTCCCCGCCGGCTCTGCGTGGTTTTGCCATGCTGCTGCCAGGGCCCGAGCCTCCTCACAGCCGCAGAGCGTCTCCATAGCCTTGCAGCCTGGCTCTCCGTTTTTTGCTGCTCTCAGCACTGCACTTCCAGCACGGAGCAGGAGGAAAACCCCAGCTGATCTCATTCAGCTTTATTGACTCCAGCGCCAAAAAACAGTCATGCCCTCGACTGCTTAGTTTTGGTGGCTGAGTTAATGCAATGTATCCGTCGGACATGGGACAGGTAGTCTTTCATAAAATAGATCAGCTCTGCAGGACTGGGAGTATATTGTTTAAAATAGCTCGAGGGAGGTTGTGCAAACACATCACCAATTCCCCCCAAGTACTAAGTTGCCTCTAGGTGTTGGTTTTCCACTTTGCAGCAGAATGCTTTAGGAACAAGTCCTACCTGTGACGTGAAGTGGTGTTGCTCAGTGTGGGGGAGAAGGGGAGCGAGCTATGCAATCTTCAAACTGAAGGTGTTTGGGAAAAAGAGGACGTTCCTTATGAGACCGTAATAAGCACAGCACTATCCTCAGTCCCTGCTGGGAGCTCTGGAAATAGCAATCTCAATAGGTGAAACACAGTCACTTAGAGGTTACAAATCCATTTCATATACAAATCCAATATCAAAAGGGGAGACAAGTGCCTGCCAAAAAATCCTTGCTGTGAATTTGCCCAAGTGAAGGCTGCAGGACTACAGCGGGATCACGGCTTCCTTCCAGCAGAAGTGTCCTACAGGTACATCTGCAAAGGTGGTGATAGTCCTATAACACATCACCCTGCAAAGCTCCTGTAACTGGTGGAGTTTGGAGGAGTTTCTTAATTCAGTGGCTGTTGTATTAAAAGCATATGAAAACTATTAAAAAAAAAAAAAGCCATAGGAATAAAGTATTATAAAAACCCAAACAAACCTCAGAATACACCCACCCTGGAAATGTCTCCCATTCACAGCTTCACTGAGTATTTTCTTTTAACTCACCACAAGTCTTCCCAGAAGAACAACTGAAACGGTATTAGAGATTATTTATTTTTCTTTCTAAAATACTGTTTTAAAATTATTATAGTGCCACATCAGCGCAATCAGCAAGCTCAAAATGAAGAGGACTACAGTGACATAAGAATTCCTTTGACGTAAGATGCCTTTTAATGTCACAGTCAGCTCTTCTGCTTCCTTTTACAAAGACACTTCCACTTAATCTCTTCTAGGTTACCTTGAACACCCACTGGACATACACATATTCTTGGTAGCTCTTCTGGTTATTTTGTGGGGGTTTTTTGGTATTCTGGTTTCATGCATGTGAAAATTCATTATCTGCAGTAAATGAAAGGCTTTCACGTGGCATCTTCTTTCCACTAGAGACGTGACTAGAGGCTCAATTGCTATTCAAACCAAGTGTAATAAAAAAGGGCTTATTGTGGAGAATACAGCTCCATTTCTCTGTATTAAAGCACAGAACTACTCACAGAAACCTCCTGCATAGAAGACTCAGAATAAAAACAGCCCCACCATGCCATATTTCACAAAGCAGCTTGCCAAGAATACAAGTTTCTCAGGAGTCAGGATGCAGAGCTGCAGCAGAGAGGCAGATGTGGCTGTTGCTGCAAAGGTGGGCCCCAGGTAACACCCTCCCATCCTGTGTGTCAGTGTGCACAGCGGTAGCACGCTGGGCAAAGGGGTTAAAACTTGTGCCATCTCTTCATCGTTCCTGGCCCAGAGTCAAGGTTTGCTGAAGCAAGAGGTGAGCTGTGAGGTTTACAGGGTTTATGGGGTACTGATCGCCCTCTGACAATGGCAGGCATTTCCTGCAGCTACCAAATTTCCCTGCTGCATCCTCTTGGTGGGCTCAGTACTGAGCCTGAGGCTGAGATGTGCTTTTTACCTTCTGCGGGACTACTCCAGACCTAACCCGTATGGGCAGAGGGAATGGGGGGAATAAGGGACAGACTTCCAGCTAAACATAAAAAGGACAGGAGCCACCTCTGCTTTGCTCCTGCTATGGCTTGAAAAGAAAAAGCGGAACGTGGGGTTTCCTTATGGCACCACAGACTGCCATCTCCACAAAGCACGTTGTCTTCTGCACCTTGATGAACTAAAGCTTGAAATGTGAATGCTACACAAAGCAGAGGGTTCTTCCATCGTTGTGGTTTCATGCACTGTTTTGGACCTTGCTGAAAGGATGTGTTTGATCTGTGACCAGCAGGGATGGAGCAAAGAGGGTTGAACTACAGGTCTCTGAAAAATGGTCTTTACTTTGGTTCTATTTGATGACCCAAGCAAGAGAAAGACAACAGAGACATGTGTAATCCTCCTCCTCTTCCAGCAGTATTTCAGTTGGTTCAGCCCCTCACACACCCCAAACTCATTACTTTGACACCTCGAAGTTTTCTCCTACTTTTAGCTATCCTTGACTAACTATTTAAAAAAGGCACCAGTTTTAAAGTTTTCAGTATTTGGGAAAGCTTTTTCAGCTCCTCTGCAATGAGCAGGAGAACCAGATTTTGTTTCCCTTTAAAACTGAGCCATGGTCTGTATTCTCCAGTTCTCACCTCTGCTGCTTTCTGCAGGGCACTTACTTAGTAAAGAAATTTTGCCTAACACTGAAAAATGCATATGGTCATTTTTACAAATTTGTAAAAGAGGTTAAACGTGTACTATCATTAATCAAGCAGAAACCTGTTTTCCTACGGAGACAAATAAGTTATGGAGCAATGATTAGTTGGCCTGTTTTAGGAAAGCGTCACTGTTTAGGGTAGCAAGCAATACGCCCAGGAACACATTCGGAGCACAAATTTCCAAATGGAACCTACATGCAATCTAAATATCCACAGGTCTGGTTTTTGTACATTTGAAGTCGTGCTGTAGGTAGTCCAACACACTGACCCAAATCCAATTTGGATGTATTCGTATGAAACTGAGCACACAGGTTTAAATACAAACATCTGCGCACACAAGCAGTGACATGCAATAACTTCTGGGGACAAGTGAATTTAGCTGTGCACAGATGCTATGTTGAAACCTTGACAGTGGGTTTTCGGACTATTCTGGCTTTGGGCTGTTCAAAAGGTTAATTAAGGACAAGAGCTCTCCCACTCCAAACTTGAGTCTTACAGGTCAGCTTTAAAATGAAATCATCAGTTATGTGAGGCATTATAGGTCATATTTCCACCTGAAGCAATTAACTTCTAGGGAGAAGGGAGGAAGGAGGAAAAATATCCCTTGGCTCTATGTATTATTATTTTTTGTAACCAGGTTGTCCTCCATTATATGATAAAGCAGAAATGTATGTAAGGAATCTTTCAGTTACCAATTGTCACTACATATACAGATGGTCTGAAATCATACCTTAAGCTCTTAGCAAAATATAAAATGCAAGTATTTTTTCTGCCATTGAGCACTACCAAATGTAGGGTATATTGACCTTAACAAGCCTGGCAAGTAAAAGCATCCATGCCCATTCCTGGGCTTATTCAAAATACAAAACTTGGTAGAATTTTCCATGTTCCTGGCCAAGACCTTGGTAACAAGCACACAGAAACACGTTAGGTAAAGCAAATCAACACGCATTTTCCAAACTTTTAAAATTTCAGGTTTTGAAAGATATTCAGCGAAACCCTGTTAAGCAGATCCTAGTGCCCAGATATCCTTAAAAGAAAACCTATTGCATCCTGGGCTGCATCAAAAGAAGCGTGACCAGCAGCTCGAGGGCGGTGATTCTCACCCTCTACTCCACTCTTGTCAGACCCCACCTGGAGCACTGTGTCCAGCTCCAGGGCCCCCAACATAAGAAGACATGCACCTGTTGGAGTGGGTCCAGAGGAGGGCCATAAAGTTGATCAGAGGGCTGGGACACCTCTCCTATGAAGAGAGGGTGAGAGAGTTGGGGTTGTTCAGCCTGGAGAAGAGAAGGCTCCGGGGAGACCTTATAGCAGCCTACCGGTACTTAAAGGGGGCCTAAAGCAAAGATGGTGAGGGACTCTTTATCAGGGAGTAGAATGATAGGATGAGGGGTAACAGTTTTAAACTGAAATAGGGTAGATTGAGATCAGATATTAGGAAGAAATTCTCTACTGTGAGAGTGGTGAGACACTGGAAGAGGTTGCCCAGAGAAGTTGTGGATGCTCCATCCCTGGAAGTGTTGAAGGCCAGGTTGGACGGGGCTTTGAGCAACCTGGTCTAGTGGAAGGTGTCCCTGCCCATGGCAGGGGGGTTGGAACTAGATGATCTTTAAGGTCCCTTCCAACCCAAACCATTCTGTGATTCTGTAATTCTATCCACCCTGCAACTTTGTAGCGTTATGAAATAGCTGTCAGAAAAGATGCTGCAAAGTCCTGTTATGCCAGGCCTGAGTGTCTGCACAAGACATTTAACAAAAGTCTCCAAACGACCCTTTGCTGGACTGAAAAGAAGTGGATCCCTGTGTCTTGCACTCTTGTCTCCTACAAAACCTCCAGTTGCCTTCACTAAGAGTCACAAGCTGAAACACGAAGAAACACATTTATGTTTTATTTATTTGAGGCATCAATCTCTCTCTCTGGCTGGCTGGATTTTCCAGAAGCATTCCTGAATGAGCTGAAGAGTATCTACGGGACACAAACCTCTCCACGCACCCATTGCGCAACACTTGTCCATGCCGGCTCCGGGCACTGAGCAAGACTCCTTCCCGCTCATGCCTCCCTCTCGACCTCCCTCTGCTTTCCAGAATCTCAGCCCACCCACTTAACCCAGGCTGAAACAGGACAAACGGAAATTTCTCAGCTCTCTGGCTGCTTCGCTTAGGTTTACCTATGTGCAGAAGGTTAATCAAGACTGGATAACATTTTATTCCAGCTTTCCTTTGGCTAATCGGTTGTACTGCAGCACAGCGGAGTGTGAACTGGTTCTGACTTAGCAAAACAACATACTGTTCCTTGTTAGTGTCTGCAACAGGCAAACCCAGCCTAAAATACTTGTAGATTCTTTATTTGCGCTATCTCTGTTACTGTTCTCTCTCACAGGCTTCTTTACGCATTTATATGCTTTCCCCAGCATTTATATAGGACCTAATACAGAGATCTGGAGTTGAAGATCTCTATGGAGTAACCCAAAATGACCATGAGCAAAGCTCTCGCTCAGCATGGAAGTCCCTTCACACAGAATTAACCTCTCCTTGCTATTGCTGTTTTAAGGATGGGTGTCTTTAAGAGAGGTAGATGTCTAGGCTCCCTTAGAAGTAGGTGAAATGACTCCCACCCTAAGCCCTATATTCAGATTTCACATGGAAGTCAATCTTCAGACGTAAAATCTTCTCTGTGAAAATCATCAAGAAATTTGCCAAGTACGTGATGTACCGCATTTGTGGTGTCACCTCTCCCAGGACACTGGCCGGGCTCAGGGCTGCCGAGTGTGATGGTGGGGAACAGCAGAGACACCAGTCTGGGTCCGGGTCCAGGTCTGAGTTAGGTCTGGGTCCAGATCCAGGTTCGGGTCCAGAACAAGCCAGCGAGGTTTCACACCTCCCTCGCAGGGGCTCCCCATGGGAGTGCGGGAAACCAGGCACCAGCAGGAAAGCTTGATGTAATACTAAACAACATCTTACGTCAAAACATAGTGGCACTTTTGTTCTAATGCTTCTGAGAGTTCAGCAGACAAAATGCCGTACTAACAATTTAATCTGATCTTTCCCCTTGCCTGGGATGCTGCTGAAGTGGACGGCAGGAGACACGACTGCTCCTTTATCTGTAGCAAGCAGGAACACCTACAGGGGCTTTTGAGCAAGGCAGCCAAAGGAGGAGAGGCTTCTTCATCTGACACTAGGGGCTTACTGCATGAGGCAGTGCATGCGCCTATCAACATGTCTGCCAAGCTAACTTATGCCAGCTATTAGTCTTGGTTGCTGCTAATTAAAACACACAGCTCTTCGCTGTTAGCATACTTGTTGTTCAGAAATTGCTGAGAAAGAAATGGCAGCAGCACCACTTCATGCAGACTGCACGTTCAGGGGTCTGATTCAATGGGGTGCTGAGCAGCGTTTGCAAAGGGCTCAGTGCCCTGAAGAATCAGGTGCGAGGATGTCACCTCTGCCACATCACTTAATGTCGGTGTTAGAGCGCCGGGACGTTTTGAGGAAATTCCCAAGGAAAAAAGGAATCTAGGATACCAATGTAAGCAGCACCTGACAAGTATGTGGTTTATTTTTGAGTGTTGTTAGATATATCTAACACCATACTTTCAAGGGAAAATAACACCTCCTTTCTCACAAGACACCAGTGTGTCTCTTTCAAAACTGTGTCGCCAGCAGTAAGCACAGCACGGCAACTTTCTGATGGGAAATTACTCCAAAGTAGCTACAGAAAAGCTAGAGATCTATTAGACACATTTGAGTACTTGCAACCTTATAGTTAATAGCACGCAGTAAAGAGCAGAGTATAATAGCAGCCGGCTACAGGTGCAGACTTGTATTTTGAATAAAGCTTAAGAGGAGCTCCAGAGTAATGCTGGTGTGTGCTACGATCTCACAGCAGCACTGGGCGAGTCCACTAGCAGGTATTTCCAACTATTTTATCTTCCCCTTCCTTCTTCTGATGGCTTCTTATCTGAAATTTTCATTTCTCCCACAGTTTTCCTGTGTTACTCCTTTGCATGGAAACATAATGGTACCAACTGCTGAAAATACAATTCCTAGTTTCCTTCCAAGGCATTAATTTCACAGGTAAATTTGTTATGAAGTTGAACAGCCCATAATGCAGCCTAGGTGTTTTGGCAGCAACCTGATGTTGCCGAACATCATTATTTGTCCAGTTAGTTTACAGGGAGATAAATACAAAATCCTCACGTGTTGCTTACAGTGTAGCAAATATTTTTCATTCCATTCGTAAATACAACACTCTGTTCAGCCCACACACCTATTTTACAGCTCTAATGAAAAACAGAGAGCAAAATTCACACATAATGGTGACCACACCACCTTTGAACGCACCTCTGTAAAAGACAGAGATTGGTCAAACAGGTATCGCTCAAAGTGTGCAAATGCAATATATGAAGAAACACGTCAAGAATTTTAATTGTACTAGATAGGAAAAACCCGTAACTAAGAGAAAATAGATTGCCTACATAAGAGCACGCAGCTGGAATGACTTTAGTCCCCACAGCATGGCTAAGAGGCCTCTTTATGGGTTTGGATTAGAAGGAAAAGTGCCTTGAGCCAGGCACAGCAGGACAGGTTGGAGAGGGGCAGCTCCAAAGCCGTGGACCTGAACAGCTCTTACAGCTCCTGAGTAAGTTAGCACAGGACACACAAATCTGATAACTTTTTGGATCTCACTATTACTGTCTGACACTGATGGATTTCTCAGGATGCACCAACTATTTTCCATCTTTAGGAAGACTGGCAGTTTTAAATTCATTGTTTGGATATATCAGCAATAGCCCATTTATCACCCATACTTTTTACATCACAAGAGACAGAAGCTACTGACAGAGGAGGGACACACCGGCGGCACACAGGCACCTTGACAGTTCATGAGCACCTTGACGTTCCTCTGCAATGGCAATAGTGCACACACCTCAGCATTTATTTATTTATTGAGACTTCAATTCCCTGCCAACTGCCCCAGTACTCTGGGTATGTACTGGAAAAGAAAAGAAAGATAAAGAAACCCTTACACAGGCGGTCCCTCTGCACACAGCCCCTGATGCATGGGACTGAAGCCCCAAAGTAAACCCGGGACCCCCGAGGGTGCTGGGCTCTCTCCACCAGCCAGGGCTCACCCCAGGAGAGGGCAGGATCAGCTCTCTTCCACCTTGCTGGCTATTGCAATTAAAAGGGTCGCTCCAAATGAAATTTCTCGGCCTAAAATGAACAGCCACACAGGCACCGCCATTCAGAGGGGATTTAATTACCCCAGGACGCACGCAGGCAAAATCCTCATCTGATAAATACGGCCAGATCAGTGAACTGGAAGCAACGTGCCGGACTTCCCTCTGGCTTTGTGAGTACTGGTGACCTCATGACTTTTTATTAAGCCATATGATTACATGCTGCAGGCATACGTGTGAAAGAATGCCCAGGGAGGGATGTGGCTTGTGGCACCTGAAATCCCTCGCTGGTCGTTTACAAACCATAAAGAAAAGTTGACAAATTCCTAAAGCTTAGCTTTTTTTTTTTTTTTGTTAGGGGCTTAAGGTTTGTGTGGATATAGCACACCACCAGACTGATACCAGACATTTGTTTTGTGCATGTTATTAGAGATGTGAACAATGGACTGGATTTATCCAGAGATAAGGACTAAAATTATTCCATCTGTGCAGTGTTAATGACTAAATGCTATTCCTGAACTATCACAAAATTCCAAGCCATGAGTTTTGCTTATCATGATCATGTTTGAACTGTTATTTACAGGCAGAAAAAAATCGTATTTTTTTAAATCCTTTTCTGAAAAAGTTTTCTACCTCAAAGTTTTCATTTTGCACTGTAAACCATTCATAAGGTTTTAATCAATTTTTACACTCCTAAAACTTCCCAGTTGTATCCTATCAAAGGTGGAGAAATGATACATAGCTTCTCACTGCATAGAATACTATAAACAATATATCGTGAGAAAACAGTTATTAAATGGATCTAGTTCAGCTGTTCCCAAGCCACTTATCAGGGAAAAAAAGCCATATTTTCCAAATATGTTTTTAAACCAGGGTTTTTTTCCCCCCTCACCTCTTTTTTCGTATAGCAGATTTCATTACTGTGTGGCAGGATGATTCATCTATTTCCGGCCCAGAAATTCCTAGATTTAATTCTTACACCTGGAATGATGCTCAGGAGCTAGGTTGTCATAAGCGCACAGAAGGGACATCCCAACCCAGTCATCTCTCGCATACCTCATGGAAGGTACCTGAAAAAGTACCTACCTTACTTGAGGGGGCTCTAAAGTAATTTTTATCCCTCCCCTCCTGTCAGCTGCTGACCTACAGGGTGTGGGGAAGGCTGGAGGACCAGTGCCTTGGCATGCACTGGAGATACCTGGGGACATGAGGGACTGTCCCCTACTGATGGCTCAGCCCTGTGGCAAGGGAGTGGGAAGGTGAAGGCGGAGAGGATACTGACTCACGATCTAGAGCATGGGGGTGACCGAGATGAGTCCTACTATGGAGGACAGGCTTACAGCCTCCAATTCTGGCTGTGTTTGCCAAGGGCAAAGGGTAATTATCTTACACCAGTTGTTTAGTCTTCTACTTATCTATAGTGTACTGGCCCTGTCTTTGATTCCTTGGGAGGTTTCTCTTCATCAGCAGGGCTTTCAGCTCATTTCTTCGAAGCCTGTTTCCTAAAGCATTAAAAACGTGCTTCGCAACAGTTCAAAGACCATCTCCTTTGCTTTCAGCTGTTCCATATTGTGCTACAGCTTCAAACTATGCAATGAGTAACTTCACACTGAAATTTCTACGTTAAATACTCTATTGAGTAAAGTGTAGGTTTGAAGTTCTAAAACATTAAAACAAAGAAAATTCACAATGATCTTTATGTCTATTACCTGGGAATGCCACAAGTTAGGAAGATGAGATCTGCCACTTATGAGTCTATTAGTTCCCTTCAAGTCCCTTGCCTGAGACTATGCCTGGAGGCCAAATCTCAGAAGGAGTCAAAACCTCATCATAAAGAGATCTCATCCTGTTATCTACCATCTAAAAACTAGTCTGAGCTCTCAAGCCAAAGATTTAGCATCCCCAAATTGTGTAAGACTGAAAGGCAAGTTTTTCCTTTTCCTCATTCATTCTTTCCCAAAGTAGGGTGGTGGTGGGGTGCAAACCAATGACACTGATTGACAAAAGAGTTAACACTGGTGGCAATCTGGTAGAGGAAAACCAATGGACAGGCATAGCTTGTTATCTGGAGCAGATAACTTCAAAGCAGCCTGAGCAGTGACTGATGATGAAGTAATGGTGATAAGAAACACGCTTCCTCACGTGCTTTCTCACTGCAGCAATCCGGAGGCATTGCAGCTGAGCATCGCACTTCTGGCAGCGTCCCTGCACATCTGTAGCATCCATTGAGAAGTAAACAGCATCAGGCAGCTGGAAAGAGTGCTTTCCTTAACCTCCCTGACCCCCTGCAGCAAATTTGTCCCAAGCTCAAACCAGAAAAAATGCTGGTGTGTATTTTCCTAGCATCTTGTCTGCATCTGTATTCATTGTTATTTAATATGTTAGTGTGTTATGCTTAGTATGTTTAGCTTAATATCACCAGTTAATGTTCCGTTGACGAAAAAATAAAGTAGCATGATAAATTCTCCGAAATTAGCTTATCTGATGAGGAGGGACAGAAAGACTCAGAAAAAGGGGAAGTGGTGCAGGACAGCATGTATTCGGTCCTCTTTACAAAAGCTTCTTCCCCAAAATGAGAATCGTTGGAGAATGTCTCCCTCCCTCCCTCCCTCTGCAAATCTCTTCCTTCCTTGAACCAAACTACAGGCTCCAGCAACAAGGCAGCTAATAATACACTCTTCAGCTGAAGTCTAGGAAAGGAGTTTGGTCAAGGCTTTGCCTGCTAAGTGCTGACCAACACATGTTCCCAGCTGCCAGCAGTGACTCACCGCAAGCCATGTTTTTTATGAACCAGTCGTGCTTTAGCCATCTCCCCCTCGGAGCATGTTTTGCTCCAAACAAGGCCTCCCACTTCCAAGCGATGGAGTCAAGGGCACTTGAGTCATGGTCATCCTACCATGCCTCATGTCAACGGGGCATAGAGGGACTACTCGGTCACAGTATATTAACACAACTGCTCTTACACCATGGCTCATGAAACAAAAAACCCACTGCTGCTGTTATTGCTGCCCACTCCAGCAGGCTGTACATGAACAGCACTGGGATTTCTACAGTGCCAGCCACCAAACAGGACAGGACTCCTTTCAAAATGACCTTTTATCAAGGGGTTGTATAACAAAACTTGGTGCTTGCCTTGGGCTTCCCCCATATTGCCTTCTCTTACCAGCAAGGACAGCGGGCAAGAGAGAACACCAGTTGGGACAGCAGGCATAACGTTTCCTGCTGGTCAGGCAGGAGCTTAAACTACTCGGCTGCGTTTCGTCCCCAAGAGCAACCTCTGGTGCTTCACTGGAAATGCTGACCCAGCTGGTCAGTGAATCTGGAGTTTTTAAAAGACATGTCACCTGCCTGAACAGAGGAGCCTGGTGCCAGGTGAAGCAGCCAGGGCTGCTGAAGGCACATGGCTCCCACTCCCTCCTGAGTTGCTCAGAGGCTGCCTGGAAATGCAGCAGGGACTGTAGAAATGAGAATGCACCGAGTTGGGTTTTCTGAGGGAGGGCAAATGACCCCTTGAGGGGCCACAAAAGCATGAACCCTTGCAGGAAAACAGCACGCATGCTGGTGCAGGGATGTATGGAAACCAGGACAGCCTAGCTCCTCCCTGTGCTGCCCCCAAGATGAGGAAGGGGGTATGGGAGGAAGTTTGAGCTCAAAACGGTGTGGACAAAGAAGGCTTCTTGGATCAGGACACTACTGAATTACACAGCTCTCACCAGTGCCAATGCTATGGCTTCATGGCCCCATTCCCCCTTTTGACGAGGCTCTTGTAAAGCAGGGAAGGGTTTGGGATGATTTGGAATTTAACTCCCAAGTACTGCAGCCATCTGGGACACCCCCCTGACCACAGCGATGTTGTTTTCATGAAGGAGAAGGGGGTTTGTTTCCTAAGGGTGGAACTAGCCTGTCTCCTCCTTTTGTGGTGAAATCTCCTCCTCCTGCCACTGCCAGACTGCTGGCCCCCTCCTCCCTCCCCGCTGCCCCGCCAAGCGCAACAGCACAAGCATTTCTGGAAATGCTCAGATAAAACTTGCATTTCTAAGGCGAGAAATAACTCACATTGGTAGCACCACATTACCTGGAAAAAAGACAGACATGAAAGCAAGTTAACAGGCAAAAATCCCATCACGTCACAACAGTGCACTAACTATTGGGATAGTAAGGATAGTGGGGTACCCGCTTCTTGCTAAAACCTTTCACAGTTCACTGCAAGAACATGCTGACCAGGGATATCTGGGTAGTGGGCAACACGGAGGGAGGCTATTTTTATAGGTGTTAGGGAATCCTAGTATTTTTTACTCAGCTGGAGGTGACAGAAATGAAGAGTTAACATTTCTTCCCATTTCTCAAGATTTTTTTTCTTTTTTGCTATGCTAAGGCCTAATTCAGAAAAAAAAATACAAGAGTAGCGAAAAAGCCTATGTGCAGCCTTATGGCAGGACTTTCCAAGCCACAGATGCTGGCTCTGTGGTTGGCTGACCTATCCAAAATAAAGCTCAACAGCAGGGAGCGGTGGACTAGTTCAGGGGGTAGAAGAGGTCATGCGAATGTGATCCCCACCTCCCGAATGCTGCACCTCCTTACGCTGCTTCCCCCTGCTCCTTTTGGGATGGAGGGAATTGTTGACTTACTTTTTATTTTTTATTTTCAGCCTGCCTTTCCTATCTGTTTGCCAGGTAGGGCTGTTGAAAGTGACTCTTGTTGCAGCCACTTTCCCAGGACAGAAAAAAACAAGGTGAACTTTTATGCTGATGGCTTACAGTTGAAAAAGCAGCTAGCAGCTCGGATGATTCACAGAAGTTGACAGAATCACTAAGGCTGGAAAAGACCTGTAAGATCATCAAGTCCAACCATCAGCCCAACACCACCATGCCCACTAAACCATGTCCCGCAATGCCACGTCCACACGTTCCTTGAACACCTCCAGTCATGGTGACTCCACCACCTCCCTGGGCAGCCCGTTCCAATGCTTCACCACGCTCTCAGTAAAGAACTTTTTCCTAATATCCAGCCTGAATCTGTCCTGGCGCAACTTGAGGCCATTTCCTCTTGTCCTATCACTAGTCACTTGGGAGGAGAGACCAACACCCACCTCTCTGCCACCCCCTTTCAGGTAATTGCAGAGAGCACCTTTGGCTGCTCCAAGACAGCGTTGGTGCTGTGGGAGCTCAGAGGCCACCCCGTCACCACCCCATGACTGGGGGCACAGGGGTCAGTCTGCCCCGGGCGAAGCTGTTGGCTGCAGAGGCTGAAACACTTCCCCAAGGGAAAGAGAGCACAAGAGCCTTGAAAAGCAGAGCCTCAAAGGCTGCTGCCCCCGGCACAGAGATGCGTGGCACCGCCTTCTTCACACGAGAAGGCCATTTTCAGTGAAGAAACATCGAAAAAAGGAAAGGAAGTGGAAAAAAGGAAAGAAAGTGACCAAAAGTGACCAAGTGTTTTAGTTATTTTTGACATCAGAATACATTCATATCATACACTTTTACCTCTTGAGAGGAGCACACAGCATATGTACTGGCTCAGCTGGCAGTACAACTTCTGTGAGTCTACAGGAGGTCCCACACCACCGCTCTCAGGAATACCTACAAACCCCGCTGCACATCAGTCTGCGGGCTGAAGGAAAGCCCAGGTGGCAGAGGACATGTAAGAGATGTGGACCCTTTTTTACAGCCACCACATTCATTCCTGTTGATGTATGGGCTTCATTTTCACAACGCTAATGATCAAATAATGAAACCAACCACTTCTTGGTTCTGATCAGGGCTGCTTCTGAAGCGTTATATTTGCCAAGAAAATAAAACAAGTCTAAAAATCAAACCTTCCCTTTGGGCAGATGTTAGACTGAAGTGGATAACGGGAGTGTACCTGTATGTTTTGATGCTGCCAGCAAGGGAGGTTTTCATAGCAAGTGCTTGACTTACCCTAAGCCCCAGGCAATAACGAGCTGAAAGACCTGCTGCCACTTACCGAACCTCTTGTAGCCAAAGGACTGCACCTCCTCCTCCTCTGCAAAATCGTCTGGAGAAAGAAAGAAAGACACAGCAACAGATTACTACTACCACTGGAAAAAGACTGGAAGCAGTTTTTACAGGTGCACATTTATAAATTAATGTACTTGAAAGTTTCATCGATTTGTAAGGCACGTTACTGCTCTTCCCCTCCGTCGCTCATATCCCACCTCTGTCCCCGGGTAGAAAAGGCAGTTCAGAGCCTTTCCCCCAAACCAGTATCACCAGCAGAAATCCAGACTACAAATGGTTTATCACCTGGCAGCTATCCTGGAGCCTGCTTGGCCACCTAAGTATAGAACAGAGCAGGCATGTCCCTCATCATGGTGCTGGCCACAATTGTCACGAGCGTGCTGCTGGGGCAGGCTCGCCCGGACCACGGCACTCGCTCCAGCCCACTGCCTGCGCCATCCGGGCAGTCGGGCTTAGGCTGCACATGCACCAGCTGGGGCGTGTGCACAAAGTGCTACGCATAGCTATGCTGAATAACGAGAGAGGAGTCAGAGGGGATGGCGGTCCGTCCATCCACCACCTCCCATGGGCACTAGCTTGGCCTGAAGAGGCAAGGTCTGACAGAAAATGAGAAACAGAACTGATAAATTCAAACAGATGAGAAAAAAAACCCCCACATTTAAGCCCTTTTGTTCTCATCTTCACCAGCTAGCAAGCAGTGAAATGCTAATAATCACAATTTTATTTTGTCAGAAGCTTAATTTCTCTCCACTTCCTTCCAGCAGCAAAGGAAAAGGCTGGCATCAGCAGAAGATATACACCCACGACTTCTTTTAAAAAAAAAAGGATATGTTTGTGTTCAGCCTCTTTCTACCAGCACAACCCCTCTTTCTGCTAAGTTGGGGAAGGCGAGAGCCCTGCCTTATCACCAGCATCAGCTTCTGTACCAGGTGACCGAACGCCTGGGAGGGCAGCACAGCCCAGGCTGCTCATCTCCTGCTTCCCTTTTTCCCGGGAGAAGCAGAGTAGACCCATTCCCCCTCCCGCAAGCACCATTTCATGTGGTGGGAAGCCTCTGCGGGGCTCTTTTTAAACAGGACCTAGGACATGGCTTCCCAAGTGGCAGCCGGCGGTTCGCAGCCCACCGCTGCGCTGGGGAGCCACGTGGCCTTTGCCATGGGTCTGAGTAGAAGCGCGCAGGCAGGCCTGCCTCCACGCTGCGAAAAACGCCGCTGGGGACTGATGGCAATGCCCAGTCTCTGGAAACCCAGGTACTCCTGGGCTTTCACTTGCATCGCAGCGGAGGGGGGGCAGACTCAGCACCCCAGGGAGCTTCAGCAGCTGCTCACCACCTTGTGCCACCCTTCCAGCACGGAATGCCAAGGAAGCTCACTCATCTGCGACCTCTCCATCCAGACCCTTCCCTGACACGCCGGGAGAAGGGAGCAGAAGCTCAAAGGCCTGCCAAGGAACTCGCCAGAAGGGAACATGTAATGAGCGGCAGTGGAAAAGCAGGCTCAAAGCAGATAAACAGACATGATGGAGTGAGAGGTCTGTGCTCAGTTAGACCTTTGGTGTCCACAGACTTACTGCACGTGGACAGGCTGCTCTGCATCATGAGACTGGGCTAGCTGGTGCCACAGCTAACTTGGGCCATAACAGAGCCTTGGGGGCATGAATTCAAAGGTGAGGTAAAGATACAGTCCTCATCGAGGCTCAACAAAGCCTAAATCATTTGAGTGTAGGTCCAGCAACAAATGTGACCTGCACCTCCCTGCGACGTGCAAGGTGCCACGGACTGAAGTCTGAGGGAGGCACTGCCTGAAGCAGCAAAGGAGTCTGTGAAATGCATCATTTTGCAGAACGTCACCCTTTACTCAGACAGCACTTCGATAAAACAGCTCAAAACTTGTATTCTTCACCAGATAACAGGTATTTTGCTCACTGCCAGAGGCTGTCCTGTCCGTATCTTAAGCTAGACCCCCAATTCAGAGGTGCATTTAAGAAATGGAGGAACCAGTGGACACTCCTTAGGCAAAACAATCACATCCTGGTTTTGAAGGCAGAAAGAAGCCTTTAAAAAAACAAACCCTCACAATTGTACCAAATGTTATCTGAAGACAAGGTCACCCAACAAAGCATAACAAATACTAATAAACCATAGTCAACAACCAAGCTTCTCATCCCAGCAGTGCACTACTCAGGAAAAACCTTCCTCTCTTGCATGAAAGATAAAATGCTGCACGAAAAAAAGATATCAGCTTCAGAGCCCTTAGCTTCCTGCCCTCTCCTGCTATCAGGGCCGTAACACAATTGCCTCCTTTGTTTCTCAGGAGCGCAACCTGGCTTATCCAATCCATATCTGATGCATGCGGCATGGCCGTGTTTAAATCCTGGGGCTCCATCCTACACCACATCTCCAAGACCTTCCTCCCGGGCTGCCAGCCTCTTCCCTAGTTGTTCCGTTTTTCACACTTAGGCCAATGGCATTGCCTTCTGGCCAAGCATTTATAATAGCATTTTTGTTTCTCTGGACTTTTTTATATTTGCTATATATATATATGTGTATATGTTTTATATAAACATATTATATATATTATATATATTTATATACACATTTATATACTTTTAAAATATATACATATACTTTTTAATATTTGCAACACTGCATGCTGTGCTTGCTAGGGATGAAATTTTTTTTTAAGCTTTTAATACTTTATAATTATTAATTAATCTCCTAATTTTGAAGCGCACTTGTGGCATTTGAAACAAAGAAGTGGAGATGGGCAAGGACAGTTTTGTCAACAGGTGACCTGGCTCCCTGCTCACTAAAATCTAAAACATCAGATAAAACCTTTTTTAATCCCTGTGAGTTGATCTAGCAACAGGCAGCAACATATTTTAGGGGAAGTCTATTAAAATTATTTAACAGACTAAGCTCAGTGGTCTTTCAGTCGCAACTGCCACTTAGGCACTTTGCTCAAATTGTGTGCTAATATAATATTTTACAATATTAACTGTAATGTAACAATTTTAAGGAAAATAAAGATGGGAAGAAAAATTAATAAACCAAGGTTAGACTAAATGTTCAGAAATGAACAGCACTGCATCCTTTGGAAAAAGAGACTAGGACGGGTTGAAAGTCCTACTTCAAAAGAAATCTGTGTTTGAAATATTAAAAATCAAGTTGACAAACAAGCCTATGAATTTAAGGTCCGTGGCAAAGCCCTCTGCCCCAGCCTGCTTCGCCCATGCGTTTTGGGCAGTATTGCGCTCACTGGAGGTTCCAGAAACTTGGCCCTCAGCTCCTTCTTCAGTGCTGAAAATATTAAAGTTTTGTCACAAGTTTTACAAAAACCTCAAAGCTTTGTGATACCTTTGAATCAGGGAAATATAAGAGAACCTAAGTTTTCATTGAAAAGGGAACAGCTTTTCTAGAGAAAACTATGAAAATGTGATCTGTGATGAATTACAGAGGTTAAGAAAATACGCACCAAGTAGGAAAGCAAATAGTAAGAAAACCTCCAGCATGTTTTTGTGCCTTATGCTTTTAAAGGTGGTATCAGAAATCAGAGCGGAAGAAATTCAGGAGTTTTGAGCACTGGTGGCTGATATTACAAAAAGAAGTTTTGCGGTTTTACATCAATGGTGCCCATATACTTGAGTGGGGCTGCAACTGGTGTAAGAGGGTTTTGTTTGACATCGTGAAAGCCACAAGTTAGAAATACTTTACTTCCGTTTAAATCCAACCCTTCTTGGCTACAAAGAGGACTGGAATTAATGCAATATTTCCATTACGTACATATAAATTTATATATAGGCAAGTCTTATTTTCCTGGGTGAAAAATATGAAGGGCAGACTCCTCCTTGAAGCAGATAATAAAGCAGAAGCCGTTGTTATGTCCCAGCTGGAAGAAATAACTCTTTAGTGCTGGGAAGACCAGGCATAATTTAGTTACAAGATGGTCTACCAAGCTGTCAGCTGTGAGCTGGAAGAGAAGGAATCCAGAATAAGAAAGATGGAGAAACAAGAAAGGCTGGTTAAAATGTAATTTCTTATTCCACTGACTACTACCGAGCTCTGGCAGAAGGAAGGTCCATAAAAAAAAAGTGAACTTTGCGCAGAACAGAAATACATATGAGCAACCAATTGTATTTAACCGTGTAGGGGAAGGACCACGGGAGATCTGTTTCATCAGGTTTACAAGAGTCTCCCTGGAGGCTACAACAGATTGTCACACGGAGCTTACAGCAAACTGCTAAAAATGAGTGGCTCGCTGTAGCTGAGCAGCAGTACATCAAATCTTTTAGGGAGTCAGTACAAAGCAAGAGCTCCGGTCCAAAAAAAAAGGCTTTGAGATATTTTGGTAATATCCACACCCCACTGAGTACCAATGCCAAATTCTACTTGCCCTCCAGTTACAAATTATTACTGCAACACCTCTAATAAATACAGTTGTAGAGTTAAATAAGTTACAGTACAATGCTTCAAGAGCATTGTGGAATTATAAAAAGGGAGTTCAGCTGGGGATTAACACAGTGAACAGAGGGAATTCATTTAATCTAAAACAAATTAGACTCTCATTTGATTAATTTGCTAGAGGCAAAGCAAAAATCTGTGGAGTAGAACTGCGTAATTTCTAGTTCTTGTTCTTAAAACTTAAATAAATTAATCATGGACCACTTATGAGTGACTCTGAGGTCAAGTAAGAAAGAATTGGCCTGGAGCCAAAAAGGATGCCAGATCTGCCCTGGGACTATATAGGGCCTATAACCACTGCACCGCTTGGTCCCTTGGCTGGAACAGCACCAGATTTGAGGAGCCTTTGGTGCAAGGTGATTTTAGGGAAATTGTTTCCCTGTTATTCCCTTCCTTTTGTGGGTGTCATTTTGCTGGCATACGGAATGTGTTGCAGAAAGCTGCTAATGTACATGTCCAGCTGTCACCTTTTAACAGTACATCCCACTCAGCCATTTAAACATAATTAACCAATGAAGCAAACTAGACCTCAGAACCATTAGAGATGTTGGGTCATACGGTCGCTGAAGACACGTGGTATCCAATCATTTCTAGAACTATTGTGTGCAGTAAACATGGGTTTCAAGTCTTTGTTTAAAGACTTTGTTTGAAGTCTTGAACTAAGAAAAGACACCGATATTCTACACTGCATTTCAAAATCTGGAGAAATCTACTTCAGGAGAGAATGAGGCATCTGGGCTGAAAATTGTCAGGCTGAGTTTCAACCCAGATTTTAGAAGCTACTTTATAATCCCCCTGCAAACTGGATTTACAGTACATGAGAACTGACCCCTAGGTACCACGCTGGGAACTCAGGACTGTCAGACTAATTTGTAGAAACAACGACAGCTAGTGTAAGAGTTTCCTTTAAAATAAATCTCTGTCTCAAAGGGCTTTAATAGTTACGACCCTGCTTTTCCCACTGGATTAATGGGAACTATATAGTTATATCCCAGTGCAACTTTATAAAATTCATTTTAATATTAAAAAGAACAGATATTTTTGTACCATTTTGAAAGATGCTGTGCCCATTAGTTGAAAATGATGATATTCCTCTCTTTTACCCAAAAACCAGCATGGATGCAGAACTCTGCTCAGACCCATGTAACAAGTGCTTCTCCATCACGAGGGACTGCTTGCAGTGTCAAAAAGCTACTTTTGCCCGTTCTCTCCATCTCAGCCCTCTCATGGAGAGGCAAAACTTGTCCACTTGTGAGGTTTCCATAGTATTATGAACTGTTCAGACAGATGAGAACAGTGAACATCAATTTCTTTCTCATATCACATTTCAAAAGCTTTTTGAGCAGCCACCAGATTTATATGCATTTCTGGTCACTATTAACCGGGTCTACATTCAAAGTGCTGACCTACAGGTGAAACCGAGCCAGCAGAAGCACAGCAAGCAGCTGCAGCCTTCAGATGTTGATGACTTCATCAATCTAATTGGTTTCCACTGGGTTTCATAGCTTTTATTCTGGACAGTCTGCTGCTTGTGCTAATGGCCTGCACATTCCCCTCTCTCCACAGATGCTTCATTTCGCTTGTCCTCTTCTGTCTTTCTCCACTAGTTTTTCCTTATATAGCCCCTTTTCATAGGCAAGTCTTTCTCTCTGCTTCTATTTTGATAAGCCATCCCTCATAAGAACCTACCCCACATTTAAAATCCTTCCCTATTGATGAGGTCCCAAACTGACACGTCACACAACCACAATGTCATGGTTGTTGGCTCTGTGTGTCGGGCTCACCTTTCCCACCCGGTCCTTTGGCCGACTTGTCATGCAGTAAGCTCCTTTGGATGGGGATTACACAGATTCTGCATTTGCAGAGTACCTGGTCTTTAGGGAAGCTGTGGCAGAGGTTCAGCTGAGGCAGTCCTGGAAGTGAGCCTACCTGCCCACATCCCAAAGCATCTTTTGGGATGTTGTTTGAGCCTGGATTCTGGCAACGAGACTGGGGCTTTTTCCCACCTCTGTCCTTCAGGCTGCTGATCTGGGAATTGATCTGCTTTCAGTATTGCAAAAAAGCAAGAGGAAAGGTCCCAGACCAGAGATCCTTTCTTGACACTTACAACCTAAGACTTGGATTGTGTCTCTCATCACCTAACATAAACAAAACAAAAGAATCATGACAAATGGGTGCATTTTAATATCCAGTTTTGATCTATTCCTCCACTGCTATGCCTGAAAAATGTTCACATTTTTATGCTCCCATTAAGAATGCAGAGAAAGACAGGAGATTAAGAAATTCAGAGGTATAAGAGTGATGGCTCTCGTTTTCCTTTTTAGGCACAAAATGAAAACAGTAAATAGGGGTGTTTCTCGAACAAAACTTGTTAGCCTGTAAATGCCGCAGAGCAATGCTACAGTACTGGGGTCAGGACCAGCTGCATGGTGCAGAGGGTCGACCTTAGAAGTTAAAAGTTTAAATCATATCGTATTTCAGCATAATGATTTAAGAGCAAACAGATCTGTTCTCATTAGTGCACTGAAAAATCGTGCCTCCCTGTCTGTATGTTAGAGCAGGCAATTAACAACAGCATTGAAATGGCATACGCATTCCTGAACAACACACTTCTCTCTTACCTCCCATAACTCATCCACTTTGTTCCCCAGCGACGTCCCAGTCTTCACCTCAAATTTATGCACCAAAAGGGGCTGCAGTTTTAGGTGGAAGCAGGCAAACTCTGAAGACAATTCATCTTAGGTTGATCCCTCACTCGTACAGACCACGCTCACATTATTAGGAGGATCAGTTCACTTTCAGTGCCTGGTAAAAAGCGTCTTTATTTTGCTGTCCAAGGGGGAGGGCTGGAAGGGGGGAATATCTGTTCTGACACACAGAACCTCAGGATAAGGAACGTTTTGTGAAGCTGAAGATAACTGAGCACACATCCTTCGCAGCACTGAACTGCTTTTATCCTTGACGTTTCTTCCAGCTCTCTTTCTTTATTTTCCTTTGGTTTTGCTCTGCAAGGCCTGCCTGATCAGCTCTATCTCCCTGCAAGATTACCTTTCCCTCCTTATCCTAGCAGGCAAAGGTGTTCGAACCTCTGGGCACAATGCTCTTTGAGTGAGGATCTAAGCAAACTGTTCAGCGGTTTTGACAAAAGAAGGGGTCTGTTCAGCTCTCAGCTGTAGCAAAATCAGCCTAGAATAAATTTATGTTATCCAAAGTAGCACAAGGAAGAGCCACAAGAGATTTTAAACAACTCCCTTCTTCACAGGGATAGGCTCGCCGGTGCTATTCTTAGTCCTACATGGCTGGGAAAAGTAGAATATTGAAAGCTAAGATGAACAATTATGACTTCTTACCAAAAATACTACTGTCATAGATAGCTTATATGCTAATTCTGCTCAGTATCCATGGCAGTTGTACAGTAATATTTCTGTCTGTGCAGTAACAGATTTCTCTTGTATTTTCACAGCTTCTAAGACTCTGCTTTCCTCTATGTTGTTAATAAGAATATCCTTTGACGCATGCTTGCATGCTCACCTTTCTCATCCGTATGTTTAAAAACCTGCGTGCCACCAACCAGTTCAGGATACACACTGACTGTATAGTAGCATTGCTCGGGATTTGTTCTGTGTTGTATCACACATTTATTATAACTGCTCATGCCTTTGAACTTCTGCGGTAGGGTCCTGTGACATGTCCAACACACACCACTCAGAACTCCTGCATATGTTTCATGTTTATGTCACTATATTCATATAAGTTCTGTTATAACTGGACTAAGCAAAGGTTACTGGATCACTCCACTTCTAATCCTTGGTTTTCAAATGTGTTCTGGCTTCTGCAAAATGCTGTGGACTGGATGTTTTTTTGGAATTTGCAGTTTGAAGTTTCTATCCAGGAAAGTCCTACTGACTAGATGACTATTCATTTGATTTTGTGCACATGAAGGTTAGAGAGAGAGATACACTTTTCTCCAGTATTAGAAAATTAGAATGTTTATTCCTATATTCTTTAAAAATAGCGGTGGCATCAAAACAGGTAGAGAAAAAGACGAAATCTGTCAAGAAGGTAGACATCATATAAATAGATTATTTATTTAAGACTTTGCAAGGCAGCCAAGAAAGAGCAACTGAATTTGCAAGCACACGGAGCTTTTGCAAATGGAGGCTTTACCTGCAGATTACATCCAGGATCCAAGTTAAAACACAGAAGGGATGATTTTAGCAATACGGGCTGATGTATCATTAACTGTCTGTTAAAGTATGCACTGTATAAGGGAAACTTGAGGTTAACTGAACTGGCATATCCCATGAGAGCTCAGTGTACTCTATGCACTGAAAACTCTGTGCACGAAGCACATAGAGCTGCCTTTGAGGCAAACTGGTTGACGCTAAGAAAGCTGGGCGTTCAGACTAGACCATTCCTGAGGCAGTGCTGGCTTCACTGATTTCAGTGGAGCACAACCAAGGATGAACCTGTCCTGTTGTTTCACTCTGTGCATCTTTTTTTTTAAATGAGAGGAACCACACAGGACAGGGTATTTAGTCACATTCCCGTCCTCAAGCACAAGACACCAGCTGTTTTGTCCTCCAGCACCATCGCTATACACGCGATACATAGAAAGGTGCCTGCGACGGCAGAAAGGAAGGAGGAGAAGGAGGACCAGTGGAAAGAAGCAGCTGAGCTACCTTGGGTATCGTGATGCAGAGCTCCTCTGTCATCCTGGAGCAACAGTCCCAAAGCGACCACCTTGACTTTGTCATAGCCCGATTTTGGGCATTAGCATTAAGACGTTATCCAAACAATATCCGCATTTCAGAAGAAACTACTTACCACCAGAACCACCATGACAGTAGTGATTACAGATACAGTTTAAAGTAATCATTACAAAATATATCACAGATATATAGAAAGAAGTTCTCAGTTTTAACAACGTTTGTCCCTGTCTTAAATTAGGGCCAATGTTTTTGAGCATGTGGTGGTGTTTGACTATGAGGAAGCTGTTTTCATTCGTTGCCCAGGCAACAAATACTCCTTCATACCCCAATAAACAACTACAACTTAAAAGTATCATTTGATAAAGATACATCTGACCCTAAAGCAGTCAAGTCCCTTTATAAATCACATGAATTATTACGAAAAAGTATCACAAAGTTTGTGAGCTCAGTATAGTTTGCTGGAAATAAAACTGCCAGCATATTAAACATAAATTTCAATTTGTTTTACTGATTTAAAACATAACACATTATGAATACCAGCAATGGAAAATATAATTTATTCCTTACAGATATTTAGTGATGTAATTATTTAGATATTCCTCCCTTCTCCAGAGAGGGTAGATACAGAGACAGCTGCAATCAACAGATCATTTTGTTGTTATTGAGAAAAATGTGTAACTACACCAAGTTCTAAAGTCCTACAATTATCACCACCATCAAGTTTAAAGAGAAAATACGAAAAACCAAGTCTGTACCCAGCAAAGGAAATCACAGAGTCAAAATTTGGTTTGGCTCTCTGACTTCCATAACACTGGCAATGGCACTTGATGTGATGATTTGTTTGAAGCTTCTCTTTTTTCTTGCTATCAGCACAGTCATTTAAGTGTTCTCCTTTGCCTGTTTTATTACTGGTTTCCATAACTCTGCAGAGGGAAGAAAAAAGATGGCTGTGATTGCTCTTAGGGAAACCAAATGGTAAGGACTAGCAACCCGAGCAAAGCATCTCCCCCTCGCTGGAGTGTGGGGCACCAACATGTGCTCCCAGCAGGAGCAACATCTTCCCTCCAAATGCCACTTCTCCACTTTGCAAAGAAGAGCGATGGAGGCAGAACGGAAGGAGACACAAGTCACATTATACGTTACTGCCGTCCTCGGTCCTTCGCATCCCGCCTCCCCCCAAAACTGGCGCAGGCTCAGCCCCAACAAAAACAGAGCGTAAGGCTTTCAGTGATAACACGCATGGGTTTATATTACTGGATCCCTATTGTTTTGGTTTGTTCCTGCCATTACACTTATGCTGATAATGACAAGCTGATGACAAAACTTTTGGCACGCATACCCTATAAATAAAGAACATTGTAAATACATTATTTTTAATATGTTGCATGGCCCTGTAGAGGCACCATGTCACAGTGCCAGAAGTAACTTAAATAGCGTGTGTGGGCTTGCAAAAATAAAACCCCCCAAAAAGCTTCTCCTCCCTTCAGGCAGCTACTCTGGCAAGTGAATAAATAATCACATCATTTGGTGTCCCAGACTCTGGAAACTAAGTGTAACTATCATGATGTTTACTGGCCTCCTGGCATCTGGAATCAAACTCTGGAATCCAAGCACAGGCACACTGGTGCCCAAAAGCAATTTTCTTATATGTAAGTTTTTTTCCTTCCACCCTTCAATTTTCTTTTTGCCTCTCAAGAAAAACTAGATTCAACTCTCACAAACTCCCAACTACTTCCTAAACTTTCTATAATGTCCTTTGATGTTTTCATTGTAAGTATTCCCCACCATGTAAAGTCTCTGCCTTTTGCTGTAAGGCTATCAATTCTCGTAAACAGAAGGCTTTCCCGCAACAAGAGTAATACATCTTTACTAGGCTAGAGTGTAGCAATTTGGCAATCTGCTGCTTTATTTGATTTTAAAAGCGTATTATCTAATACCTCTCAGTCACAAGTTCGTAGCACGGGGTCAACTGGTAGAAGTGGCACGTTTCACCCATTTAAAACAAAAAGAGAGGGAGGGAGGGAGAAAAAAGAGAGAAAAAGGAAAAGAAACAAAGTTTCAGTTTTAACAGATGCAAAGCAAAGACCAAATATTTTCCAGTCGGTGGATGTTGAGGAGAAATATGCCAAATACATTTCACAAGCCAGTTAAGCCTCTACTGGCACCTAATCACTGCCAGATGTTAAGAAGTAACACCAAGAACATCGCAAAACGCTGGCAAAAAGTAAACAAATAAATTAGGGAGAAATAAAAGTCGTCTTCTCGGGACGCCGGGGAGGGGGGAGACGAAAGTTGGGTGCCGAGAGAAAACGTGCTGGGGAGAGCAGGCGTGACGGGGGGGACGACACAAGGACACCCCGCTCCCCGTCGGGGACTGGCCAGCACAAGCCAAACCGAAACGGCGGCGCAGAGCCCCGCGCGCGGGGCCGGGGCTCGCCCGCAGCCGGGGCTACCCCGTGTGCGCCCCGGGGTGGCGGTGAGACCCAGGCCCTGCCTCTCCCGGCACCGGCTGCCCCTGCCCTGCCGGTGTTCTGCCCGCAGCCGGCTTGCCCTGGCCGCAACCTGCCCGCACGGTGCCCTGCCAGCACCCTGCTCAGGGCCGGCTTGCCCTGCTTGCACCCTTCCCGCATACTGCCCTGCCTGCAACCCTGCCCGAAATCTCCCCTAGCTGCAGCCTGTCCGCACGCTGCCCGACCTGCACCCTGCCTACAGCCTGCCGATCCTGCCTGCACCTTGCCCGCCGCCTGCTCCCTGCCTGCACCCCGCCTGCACAGCCATCCCGCACCCTGCCCCTCCTGCCCGCCCCGCCAGCACCCTGCCCTGCCCGCACCCTGCCCTGCCGGTGCCCGGTGCCCGGCGGCGGCGGCGGCGGCGCACGTGTGCGGGCGGAGCGGGCGCCCCGCTGCCGTCCCTACCTTTCATCTTGGCGCCGGGGCGGGTCACATAGGACGGACGGGGCGCGGCGGGGGCTGCCGCCGGGAGCGGCGGGCGGGCGGGCGGCGCTCCCTGCCTACTGCCGGGCCATGCCGGGGGCCGGGCGCGCCCCCGCCGCAGGCCCTGCTCTGCACCCCCGGCCGCTGCCGCTGCCCCTGCCGCTGCCGCTGCCGCCGCCGCTCGCCGTCGCTCCTCGGCCGCCGGCGGCCCTGCGCTCTCGCCGCCAGCCCCGCGCGGCCCGGCCCGGCCCCGCGGAGCCGCGGCCCGGCCCCGCCTCCCTCCCTCCGCCCCGGGGAAGGGGCCGCGGCCGGGGCCGGGCGGTGGGGGCGGGCTCGGGGCCCCGCCGGCGGCTGGGGCCGGGGGCGCCGGACCCCGCCCCGCCGCGTGCCGCGGGACCGTGGGGTTCCCGGGGTGCGGGGCCGCGGGCAGCAGGGTCTGCCCGTGGGGAGCAGCCCGGGACAGGACTCACAGGCCGCCACGGGTGACCGGGGAGCCTGAGTGGGACGTGGTGATGCCGGCAGGGAGAACGGCCCCCTCCCTGCCCTCCCCACGCACGTGGCAGGCTCCGGGGGGCTTTCGGCTGAAGCCGTCCTCGTGAGCGTCGCACGGCCCAGGCTCGCCAGGCCAGCGTGCCTCACAGCGCGGTACGCCGAGCAAGAGGTCCCGGAGCTGTGGGTGCCTATGTGACGGCTGGGAAGAGGCTGCAGGACGTGCGAAGTTCACCCTGGCGCTGGGCGAAGCGCCCGAGTAGTCCCGCTGGATTCAATGGGATTGCGCCCAGTGCACGCACTGAAGAATGTGTGTAAATATTTGTGGGATTAGGGAGATACAGGCCAGTCGTCTTTTATTTCTCTAGTTCTGGATGTTGCCAGGAATAACGGATCGTTTCCAGGCTCCTGTTTTCATGAAAGGCGGGCTTTGGTTTTCTGCAAACCTACCCATATTTAGGCTATTGAAGATGGTGATAAGATGATCCAGTTTTGACTATTAACGTCAGTGCTGATGAAGCAGAGCTAGTGCAATGTGCACCAATTCGTTCTGGGGACAAAGAAAGTAGCCGAGGCGCCAGAGAGTCTTTCCCATCGCAGAGAGGAGATGCACACAATTTTGCCTTTGCAATTATTGGTACCACAATCTGTTGAATGGGGGGATGCCCAAAGAAATGATTATGCCGTGTGGTCTTTTCAGGGGGCCTGTGGCTCCAGTAAGGATCATAGCATACCAGGAAGGTCATGGTGCAGTATCACAGCATTAGTTTAACACCAGGTCAAAAAGCATTGGAAACCTACCAGGTATGATTTTGCCCGAGAAAGGAATGAAGGATTAAATCCACAAAAAGTAATCATTGAAGAGCAAAAATTAAAGAACAGAAATGTTAATTCCTTCAGCTGGTCTGATGACTTAAGTTGACATCCGCTTGAGTGCGTTTCGCTGACTCAGAGGCAGTACCTTCAGTTTGGGATTGCTGAAAATGCTCGAATACCAGCTGCAGTAGCCATTTGCTGCTTTAAAGCAGGGCTCAGATATCAGAGAGACTTGACTCAGATTTTACTTTACGCTCTGGTAGTTGACTGGAATATCTGTTTTTGGTACAAGTCGTGAATAAAACACTTAAATCTGGATACAGTCATCAGGTAATTACAGATGTCCTGAAGTGTTGTGTTGGATTAGGGCAACAGCTTTTGCAGTGTTTGTAAGACTGATTAATGCTTGGTCAGTTGTGTGATTTATTTTGAATCCTAGCTTAACTCTCAAGTTTTGTTTTGAAAAATCAGTATCATTCAGTTTCCCAAACTAGAAACCAACTAGACTCTGATCCAAAGCCCATGAGTATGTTTCCAAGAAGAAATCTTTCCATTAATTCTCATAGACTGGATGAAACCAATAGTGAAGCTCCATTTCTCCAAAGAAAAAGTACTTCTGTTTGAAAACACAGTGCTGAAGGAATGCTTTAAAAAAAGAAGAAGGAAGAAGAACATGAGTTCATCAGGGAATGTCATCAGGAATGTGCAAGAAGCAGCACTGTGCAGAAATTTAGAAAATTCTTCAAAAGCAGTAGCTGATAACACTTTTCTAATTTTTCATACAGTAACCTTAGTGAACTGAAGGATAGCAACCAAAAATTGCAGAGACTGATGAGTGAACTGCTGTGTCTGAGGAAAACATGTTCCTTACTAATCGAAAGAAAAATAATGAGTATTTTGAATTCATATAGAGTTTATGATTGATTCATTAGGCCTGAGATCTACCTCCATTCTTGTGACTGTAAAATATTTATTAATTTGTGGACATAGTGGGACACTTCATATTTCTAAAGTAAGCTTCTATATTCTCTTCTAATCGTGTAAGTTGTATTCCACATTGGATTTCTTATCGATACATTCTATATTTAAATGGCTGATGAGCTTTTACTAATGCTACTTCAAAAATCTAGTGTTAGTAAAGAAATTCAGGAAACTCATGAACTGTTTCATGTATCAAGTCTTTCCTCTAAAACCAAGTATTTTATGTTTCGGTTTCTGAAGTAGGTGTTCCTTTTTTCTTCCCACTGACCCATCTCTGTCCACCAGAAGAAGGTATAGCTGTTAGACACTATCATCACCACTTATCAACTCTGGGATTAAGGAAGGGAAAGGCAGATTGTTGATGGTTCATGGAGATGGGGCAACTGCACAAGCATACTTAATAAGCTGAGTATTAGTGGATTATTGATATTATAGAGCATATACTCTCTTCATCAAAACCAGTCTGATTTAACAGGAGAATTCCAGATCCAAAAAAACCCAACCCCAACCACTGAGTGGCATAGTTTAGGAATACTGACTTTAAAAATCAGTGAGAGCATGTCCCTTTCCATCTGTAAATGGATTCAGCTCTCCAGTTTCCTCTCCATTGTCTCTGTTTCAGCTGCTTCTATGAACAGCTCCCCAAATTTCCAGTTCTTGTTCAACGAGCCCTCTGAAAATGATGGTCTGAGCCCCTATGTCCAGAAGAGACCTGCCTTATGTTTAGCCTGGCTTCAGACACCCCATCCTACCTGCAGAAGGTGGTTGCTGGGTGCTGTCTAAATGCTGCTGGTGTCCCTGGGTCAGGCTACGGTGAAGGTACGGGGAGACGGTGCTGCAGCGGGCAGTGCTGACAGACACATGGCAGTCCCCGTGGTACTTCTTCCAGCCACCCTGCCAGGAGTACTTTGTTGGTGGTGGCATCACAGGTCCCAAGGTTTGAACCATTTCTTGCTCTGGGTGAAACCAGATCACTTTACTGGGGCTGCTCAGAGCTAAATGGTGGGGTTGTCCTGTGGTTTGGGCTTCTCCCTTTCTCTTCCCGTGCCCTGTGAGTTTTGCCCAGAAGGGTACTCAGGCACAAGGACACTAGGAATCACCCAGAGACACAACCTGTGGCCTGAAAAGAAACCAAGCTCAGTTCTCCCAAATTTCAGCCCTACGTACTGTGCAGATACCCCAGCATACTTGATTTCAGCTAACAAGAGCAGCCTCTCTCCAGCATCCTTCCACTGCCTGGGTTTCAGACAGATGCTGACCCTGAACAACTAAATCAGGTGCTACTTTCAGACTCCCCCTGTTATTGCTGCTTAGGTGCACGCTCCCCACAAAGTTGAACCTCCCATACCTTAAGCTTTACCTCCATTTCTTACTACATGGGGATCAAGAGATATTCCTACTAGCTGGGTAAACCACAGAATACGTACATATTTACGGTGTAGTACAATACATAATACAGGGTGCAATATGTAACTAGCATTGCCTGGTCCTGGGCCTTCACAAGCTTGAACTTTTTATAGTCTTTCATATTTTTCAAGTTTCATTTAAAGCTATGGTGAAACGTGCCAAACACAATTACACTGCCTCTCTGGTTAAAACCAGTGATCTTCTCAGAAGAAGTTTAGAGCATGTTTTCATTTTTTTTTTAATCTTTAGGAAACTTTAGACTGTGTTCTAGGGAAATCTAGTTTCACAGAAATACTTCATTTTACAGACTTTTTTGTTACTCTAGTTCAGGACATAAATTATGAGGCCTGTTTTTTCATCCAATAGTAATAATATAACAACAGCTTACCACCGCAACAGGCTGCATGACACACAGTGATGCCACATTGCAGCCAGATTCAGGCTCAGAGAAGGTCTAGAGGATCTAAACAAATCATCCTTGTTTAGAAATATTTATATATTGGCTTGATATGGATTGTTTATATGGAACTATTTCAATTTATTCATCAAATGCTGAAATAAGGTACCCAAGTGAGCACTTTGCAGTTGCTGTGCCATAGCGTGACTTTAAGAACTTACCAGACACGTGTGCGTTTTTCATTTCTTCCTTGCTACAGTCTTTTCTTGAATATCAAGGAAGTTAATTTATAATGGTTCACACTCACTTTTACTCTGCAAAACATGTTCAAATTTGGCAGTAATCCAAAAGAAAAAGATGCAAATTTAATCTCCCTGTATGCACTTCTGAATAAATTGTGCAGACTTTGCTGAAGTGATCTAAAACCAGAGGTAATGTGCACAGTTCCTGTTCATTTGATTCCACTTTACAACGGACCATTACCCCCACCTGGCTCTTTCCCACAGCCTAACCTACAAAATTTTGTCAGCATCACTCCTCTCTTCTCCAACCACAAGCTATTTGGCGATTTGGCAAGTCTTAGGGCGATGGACATGGAGGTAGGTATGTGTGACATTCTCTTTTGATTGGCAGCCTTCTCATTGCCTGAGCCCAGATGCAATACAAAGGGCAATAAATAAATAAAAAATCTGAAAAAGAATTGCATGCATCATTGAGAAGAACTGCATTTGACACGGGAACCATATGTGAAAGATCATTTGTCTGAAGTAAGTACCATTTGGGTTCAATACAAAATGTGCATTTGAAAAGTAAGAGTTGAGTATTATAACATATTTTAATGATAAATCTTTTCCTCCACAACAATTTCATATTGTTGTTAATGACCATTTTGGATCTGTGCCCAGAGTGAGGACATTATCCTTGGATCTGGGTAATGAGTTTGTAAATGATCCTGAACAAATGGTGAAGTTATTTACTAATAATTTTGTTAAATCCACAGATGAGACTTTTCTTAATCTGGGTAATTAGCATCATAATTTGAAAGTATTTCGTTATCTAGACTTGACTCTGACAAGTGAGGTCGGTTTTCGGTTTTCCTTTCCTATTTTTTGATTAACTGGGCAACTGAAGGAGATTCTGAAGGCAGCAAAACAGCTGGCTATCTTTTCAGGATGCCATAGTTACTCAGAGATACAGACTTGTTCTAGCTGTAATTTGGATGTTCATCATGCGAAGGCCCATGCGCCAGTTCTCTTGTCTTTCAATTGCTGTGACCATTTCTTTGAGAACCTGGACTTCTTGGAAGGATAATATGAGACAGCTCTAAAATAGCTCTAAATTTAAAGAAAAGCAAAATGCTGGAATGCAATTAAAAGTACAGCTATTACGCTTACCTGCAGGTGATATTTAGGGACCACTTTTGTATTTTTGATATTTGATGAAACACATAATTATGGGGTTTATTCATATTTTGAATGAAGAGCAATAATTTCTGGTTCAGAAAGTGGGAAATTTTATTCTGGCAATTTATAGACCAATTTCCTTGCACAATATTTTGTCCAAATTACTGAAAACAACTGTAGCTGTTGTGTCTGCTGTATATTTTAAACAATAAAATATTCAACTTTTGTGCACCAAAATTTCACATGATGAAAAATAATTCCATTACTGCTAGAGTGCTTAAATGTTGAAGACAGCAAAACCAAGACCAAATAATTAGTGCCAGATTTTGTTAAGATGCTTGCAGAAGTAGATTTTTATAGATTAGTAATAACATTTTGTTTGTTCATAGTGTGTGTTTCTTTCAACACACAGAGTAAAATAATTCTGATTTCCTCAGATATCGTTTCTGACTGCCTGAGGTCTAACTGGGTCAGTTCTTTGGCTGGAGTGTATCAAAACGATACTGGCCAGGGTTTGGTTCATGTTGATGGGAGGAGGGAAAGATCTTGCCATGTTTTGAGACTGTCCAGTGACGTTCAGTTTCCGGTTACCTTCAGTGGGAGCCAGCAAGCAGGAACCCAGAGTTGGGCTCTGTCAGCCCGGAGGAGTGTCCTCCAGCTGTTGTTACATGCCACACATTTCTTCTGGGGTTCGGGACAGCTGGGCATGTTCTGCATGCTCCTGTCTAGCTGTGCAGCTTCTCCCAGAGGTAAGGTGATGCACAGAGATGTCTCCGTAAGGCCATCTGGCACTAGAGGGAGTGGAAGCTGGTGTGATCTACTTACAGACACGGACACGCTTTGTTCAGGTGCATCTGTTCCCCAAATTTGCTGGTTATGGCAATATAGATCCACATGACAAGCCCAAATGGATCATATATGGTCTTCCTGACCTCTTGCCTTGCAGTGCAGACCTAAGAGTCCAACAAAGGCTAAGTGAGTATGGCTTGTATACTGCTTGGCCACAGGAGAGGAGCACAGCAAGAAAAGCAAATAAAAAGACAGTGAATCCTCCCTATGTTAAGTTAACATTACTGCAATGTATTTTGGCTCTTCAGCCCATGAGTTACACCCACCAGGACTCTCTGAAGCTTCAACAAGTGGGTGTAAGTAGGTCCAGGGAGGTATTAAATTACAACTCTTCAGCTCTGAATTTGGCCCAAAAAGCACAGAAAAAAACTGTGAAAATCAGGGAACATCATGATTATGACTGTAAAGTATTTTGCTCACTACGTAGAACACATCTGTAATTTATGTAAATTACTGTGTATGGAGAATGTTGAACCTTTGAAGTTTTGCTTGTTGGGGCATAATGACAAGAAAAAATAGCCACTCTAATAAGTATTTTTAGTCATATTTACCGGGTTTTCATTGGTCTTGCTTTTTAGAGTAAACAGACTTCAAAGGGAACAAAGGAACCAAAAGATAGGTAATGATAAATAGTCCCTTGTATATTGCTTTTGAGAACATACTATCAATAGTTGCTTCTGATGCAGTATTTCTGTCTTCTTTCAGGTAGATTACAGGGCATTAGATATTCACTGAAAATATTAATGAAAGCTTTGGAGAGATCCCATGTCTTTTTCATTTTGTCAGACTTCATAAATACCACACACAAATAATTGTTTTCAAAGAACATTACTGAGGTGGTGAAATCCTGGCAGAGCACTCACAAGCTAGGAAATGCCAGGAGAAAGATTTCCCATGGGACCTTAACTTGCCCGTATATGTTTGGAATTATTGACAAGACATATTTATTCCTGCTGATAAAATGTATTCATATGGATGTTAGTTTATAATAGTGTATTAATTTTTCTCCAATAACTCCATCTAGTCGGTACAGAGAAGGGCCTGAACTCATTCAGTGAGCACCCATTCAATATTTTATCTTTGCTGCACTGTTCCTCTAGGTCCCATTCACTGCAACAGTCACGCTCTGCTGTGAAGATAAAATTATTGATTTCCTCTATGCCTGTCATCAGGGTAGCTTTTATATATTTCACAAATGTTAATTAAACTTTACAAGTGATAAGGAGTATTATTACCTCCATTTTATAGGACTGAGCCACAGTAAGATTAAAGTTAAAAGTTATCCTCTCATACGAAGTGAATCACTTGAAGCGCTATGATTTCTTAGGGTGCCCAGTGTTACAGTCAATGTTTACACTATTCACCCAAGGGCACATTCCACTTTCCACTTTGTAAGCCTGGCTAAAAGTCCTAGTCACAGCCCAACAAGACTCAGCTACACGCGATGCTGCCTCTGCCCTTCCCCTCCCTGCTTTCCACGTTTATGAAACCTGCAAAGAGCAACCCTGGCATACTCTGAGCCAAATCCAGCATGTGGGTGACTGAGAGATCAGGACACTAGGTGTGCTGCTGGTAGCACAAACCCGGTGATCCAGCTACAGTCATGCACTGTATTTTACACGCTTCAAGGCTAGATCCCATTGACTTCCATGGCAGGGGTGAGTACTCAGCCCTTCTGCAAATGATAGCATAGGGTTCCTGTCAGGACTGTTGAGAAAAACATGGGTAGTGATAAACTAGGTTAGGCTGGATGTTGGTGAGTTGCTGGGGTGGGTTGAGGCCAGCTGGTGGCAGCTCAGCCCCCACCCAGTTGCTCGCTCACTTTCCCCCAGACAGACGGGGGAGAAAATTGGAAGGGCAAAAGTGAGAAAAACTCGTGGGTTGAGATGAAGGCAGTTTAATAAGTGAATGGGAGAAAAAAGGAGGGAGAAAAAAAAAGAAAAAAAAAATCCCAACTGATGCAAAGGCAATCACTCATCACCTCCCACCAGCAGACCGATGCCCAGCCAGTCTCCAAGCAGCAGCTTCTTTGGAAAAAGAAAGTCCCTGTTTTATTGCTGAGCATGATGTATATGGTGTGGAATATCTCTCTGGTCAGTTTGGGTCAGCTGTCCCCTCCCAACCTCTTGCCTACTACCAGCCTACTCGCTGGGGCAGGAGAGTTAGGAACAGAGAAGGCCCTGATGCTGTGCAAGCACTGCTCAGCAAGAGCAAAAACATCGGTGTGTTATCAACACTGTTTTGGTCACAAATCTAAACCACAGCACCGTACAGGCTGCTGTGAAGAAACTGAACTCCCCCCCAACCAGACCCCGCGCAGTTGCTCACATCACATAGGCATTGCCTGGCAGAGCCAGAGTCTTGTTCTCTAACACTGAAGCCACCAGCTTTGAAAATAAGATTTTCCTTTTTCCGCTGCCTCTTCTCTGACCTTTACAAGAAGTGAGGCAGAACTCTTAAAAGACTTAAAGTTTTCTTCACTATACAAATCTGTGGTTGACATCTTGCTTCTATGCTGTGCAGATTTCCACTGGGAAAGAGAAAAGGCCATTCCAGGCACAAAGATTTCAGTACTGTGCTCCAAAGCCTGGGAAATGAGAGTTTTTAAAAGAAAACGTCTACACGTTTTTGACATAGACAACAATATATACATTTTCCCTTAGGTTCTTTCTTGGAAATGACTGAAAAATTTCCAACAAAATTATCAAAAGAAGTCCAAACAAAATCAGCCAGAGGCATCCAGCCAGCAGGAGAAATTACAGCTAGAATGACTGAACTTTGGCAAAGCTATAAGGTCCTTATAATGGAAAGTATTGGGTAACTTTAGTGAAAGGCCAAAACCAGTTGAGGAATGAAGAAAGAATGACCATGGTGGCCAGTGATTTTAATCTTCCATCTATCATGCAACGCTGTAAAGGGCAGCTATAACCCCAAATGCGTTTGGAGATATCTATGGACAGGACACGAGGGAACAAGCTGATTTTGACCTTTCTTTTGTCACTCCAGGCTGTTAGGTCTTCTAAAAGCCCTACAAAGCTTTCTCCCCCAGTAGAAAAGTAAGCTTTCGCTACTTGAGAAATTTATGAGAAATGAGATATGTGCATCCATATCTTTCTGAGATCCACATAAAAGTACCTATAAGCCTACCTGAGCAATGAGTTACAGCCTTCAGCTGGTGCTTCCAGGCCCAGCATTAGCCACTTAGACCTCCCCAGGCAGAATATAGACCATCCTTTTCTCTACTTGGAAGGTGACTGCTCAGCGTGCAGCTGGCTTGCAGAGTCTTATGTAAAGGATATTCCAGGCATTTCAGTTTAAAGTTCAGCAAACAAGCACTGTTACTAGCCCATTTCAATGCAGGTGCTACAGCGGAGTATTGGGATTGAAAAAACTCCCTCACGCTCTGGCAACAACACATCTGCTGCTGCTAACAGAGCACAGCGAGGCCGCCGGATCTCTGCCTCCCAGAGAGGCAAAAGCACAGAGACCAAGAGCAAAGCTCCGTATTACTCACTGGCTCTGTTGTTGCTGCAGGGACAGTTGGGATGGAGAGGGAAGGATTCTGCTACACATTTATAAAATAACACTTTGAAGTGCAGAGTTTTCATGCTGTCATTTGTAATACTGTTTTCTTCACGGAAAGAGACCAGGTATGCTTGTTGGCAGAGCAATTTTTGGTCAAAACCTGTCAGAATCAGCATGAATTGCAGAACAAGTGTATGAACACCTGTTCATTCAAACTTTTCTCTTATGATGTGGAGATCTCTGGGGTTTCTTGGGCAATGGAGAACTGCAAGAGCAGAGAGGAGTGTGAAGCACGAAGCAGCAGTAGACACCATGTTCAGCCCATGTGCCATATGCAATGCAAGCAAGAAACGTTTCCCAGGGGAAGGAAAACAAGACAAGGCACCAGAAGCACCACCTGACCACTGTTCCTGGGGGCTGTTTATAGGTTTAAGTATGGAAGGGTTTGGATCTTCTGTTGACATTTAATTTTCTGAGTTTAGGAGGGTTACTAGTTTTGCATTGCATTAGACTTTAGAAAGTATACTTCAAAATTGGTAACAGGCAGCTGGTGTGCTCATAATGTTCTTTTTTTCCCCCTTAAGATACTTGCCTGTGTAATAAAGTTCCATTTTTCTATTTATTAAATGGTTGTTGTCAAAGTACCTGCAAAGAAACAAATATCCAAATATATGCAGAAGTATCAGAGAAAAAAAATCACTTGCATAGCAAAATTATAACAGAGTCATTTATGTTGGAGAGAACCTCAGGAGGATTCTGGTCCAGCCACCTGTTCCAAGTAGGGTTAGCTGTGAGAGCAGACCAGGTTGCTCAGTGCTTTGCCCAGCTGGGTCTTGAAAACCTCCAAGGACGGAGACTGCACAGCCTCCCTGGGCAACCTGTGCCCCTGCCTCGATGTACTCAGGCTGAAAAAGTTTCTTCTTATATCCCATCTGAACTTCTCTTGTTTTCAACTCCTGCCCATTGTATCTCGTCCTCCCACCATGCACCACTGTGAAGAGGCCAGCTCCATCTTCTCCCTAACCTCCCTGTAGGAAGCTGCTATCACCTGCCAAGCTGCCGGGGCACACTGCTGGCTCCTGGTCATCTTGCTGCCCTCCACAGCCCCTGTGGCCTTTCCTGCAGAGCAGCTCCCTGGGCACCCAGTCCCCAGCCTGTCCCATTGCAGTAGGTTAGTTCATCCCAGGAGCAGAAAATTGTACTTGTTCTTGAATTTCAAAACATTTCTATTGGCCCACTCCTCCAGCCTGCCTAGGTGCCAGCACTGCTCCCAAGCACATTGAATACACTCCCCAGCTGGGTTTCACCTGCAGATTTAAGGGAAGTGCACCCCATCACGACCTTCACGTCAGTAATAAAGGTATAAAATAGGATAGATCTCACTCATAACTAGTTTCCAGACAAGAGGGGGGAACCATTAACCACTACCCTCTGAGCCTGATGATCCAGCCAGTTCTTCATCCATCTAATAGTCCACCCATCTTGACCATAGCAACCCATCTTGAATACAAATATACTGTGGGAGACTGCATCAAAAGCATTTCTAAAATTGAGGTAAGTGACATCTGCTGCTGCTTCCTCATCCTCAGGTCCAATCATTTCAGCACAAGGCACTGAGGTTGGTCAGGCATGATTTACCCTTGGTTCCCAGTCACCACCTTCTGCTTCCTCTGCCCAGAAGGCAACGAGACTTGCTCAAGGAGACTGAAACAAGGCTTACTGGGCTGTAGTTTCACAGACTGTCCTTCTTGCCCTTTCTGAAGATGGGTGTAACAGTTGTCTTTCTCCAGTCACTGGCGACCTCCCCCAATCTCCATGACCTTTCAGAGATGATAAAGATGACTTGCAGTGACATATTACAATGACATAAACCAGCTCTTTTGGGACCCTTGGACAAACCCTATCTAGTTCCATGGTTGTGTATACATCAAGGTTTCCTAAAAAAACACTCAATTCTTCGCCCCTTTTCTGAGTTTCCCTTCTCCCTGACCATTGCTGCTAGGCACAAAGGCCTGAGAGACTTTGTTGGTGAAGACCTAGGCAAAGAAGTCATTGCTCAGCCTTGCGTCTTCTGGCACTGCTACCTTCAGCAGTAGGTCCAGCTTGGAGACTATGCGGTGCTCCTGACAGTGGTCTTCTCTCCCTTGACCTTACCAGACAAGTCCTAAGAAGAACCTGCTGGAGATATGCCCAGGTTAATGTACGTTAGGTATGGGGTGTTTGTGGCAATACAGCAAGGATGCTTCGAGGCAGTTTACTTTGGCCCAGCTCATAGAAGCAATAGTATGTGTTGTAGTAAAGGCAGGACATCTGAGTGAATATGCTACAGAGCCGTACACTTTCTGTTTACCCCTGCAAGCCTCCCTCAACCCAGCCAAAGAGCTTAACTTTATGATATTGTATTTTATTTTACATATTGATAGTATTTGTGTTTGCAATTAAAGAAAGCTGAAACTTGTAAGCCATTTTCATGTCCTGTTGGCCCAGATGCTACTTTTTTCATAGAACTAAAACACAGAATGCAAAATTTTGCTGGTGGTTGATGTAGCCCCTTGGTCTCACAGGAAAAGGGAGGGAAAAGTTTTGAGTCATTCAGCAATAACCACAGGGAAATATAGCACCATCCACATTCATTTCCAGAGAGGGATTTGAGGTTTGGATGATATAGAAAAGGAATTACTGGGGGGAAAGGACTTCCCAGGCTCTGCTGATAGAAGGACCTTCCAAAGTGCAGATGGATTTTATCGTTTCTGTAATTCGTCTAACTCTGTGTTTCTCATTTTATGAGTGTGAGCTGTCTCCGCTTCCCTGCCCCTTCCCGTTGGGCTCATTCGTCTTTGTGTAACCCTGATTCAGCAGCAGCTCGATGCCTCCTGGGATAAGGGTGAGAACTGGCTGTATTTGCTGGCTACAGAAACAAATATTACCTTGCCTGAGAGGAACTGAGTTGCTGCCAGCAAATAGAGTCAGCTAGCAGAGCCTTGGCCCTAACTGCAGCCACCTCTCTTTTCCCCCTCCCGCAGGGAGTGAGCTCCTTCTGGCTAACAATGCTTTCTGGTAACTCTTCATGATGCCTTGGACCTTTTTGCAGCCTTGGGGTGAAAGAAAGGGACATGGAAATGCAACCTCCCATTTCATAAAAAGTGTTCAACATCTTCCAGAAGAAGTGACAACTGTGATGAATTGATGGATGGCCAGGCTCTAAACACGTATAAGCATTTGAAGAGCAGTACTTACCTGTCTTGACAAATGACCCAAGTAACAATGGGACCCTAATGCCAGTCTTTCTAGCTGTACAGTTGGGTGCTCATCTGGGCTTGCCCATGTACCCACTTCCTTAACATCCTATCTCCAAGCTTTAAAAAAAGGAAATAATTACAGTAAAGCCCCACTTTTCTATTTATTCAAGATAAATTATCTTGTTACAGTGTTTGAGGTATTCATTTAGGTGAGGAGAGTTATGCATTTAGAAAGATGGCAGAGCACTTACATCATCTTGGTCCTACCGCAGTCAGTAACAGCCCAATTTCCACTGAGTGCAATGCATTTGCTGTGCACGCTAGGTGCCTGCGAGGAACTGTTGGAGCCAAGCTAAATCACAAACATGAGTTTTGCATAAGTTGTTTGGAAAAATATGCAGTCTGTAGCCCTGTTTATGTCTTCTCAGAATGGGTTCCAGTCCCAATTAATCTTTAAATCCATTAAATAGGAAAGTCCTCTCTGCACTGATACCAGATACAATACATAGTCCTGTGTTACATGGCATGGCCATGATCCAACTTCTTTCATACAGCTGCTCCTGTGAGCCCTCCATTTTCTGCACTTTGGAGCTTCTTTGCTGACTTTGGTAGTTGCCCCAGAAACACAACTGCTGTAGGAGATGATAAAGCAGGAGATGAATTCAACTATGCTTACTATAGCTATGTGGGCATCTGATCACCAGACAAGAAATCTTGAAATGGATTTCTTGTATGGTGGGGTTGAAATATGAAGAATGCAGCATTGGGATACCATCTGCTCTGCTAACCAAGTAGGCTGCAGCATTTTATACCTCTGGAAGCTTTTTTCAGGGAGGTGGATGTTCTCGTAATGGGTTGCTCTTACCAAAAAGTGACTCTGAATCTGAAGAGTCTTGTGAAAACAAGACTGCAACTAATAACTGCAAAGAATGAATATGAAAGCTGAAAGTTCATAACCTGTGTCTAGGTGAACCCTATTGAGTGGATGTTTTGTGCCATTTTAAATTATACATTAAAGTCTCTGTTCTTGCTAGTTTTATGACAACTTTATGCTAGTCATGCAAAACACCCTTGCGACTAATATACTCAGGCATATTCACTCAGTTGTAGACCCTGGCCTTACCAAATCAGCTGAATGACTTCAGAGCTACTCTCTCCTCCTGCTGCTGCTGATAGTCTGTGATCGTGGTTTTTCTGGTAACTGAACATCTTTAACTTTCCTATAAATTGTCAGCAACCAATGTCTGCTCTCATTTGCACCCAAGCCTGGACAGATGTGCAGCCAGCGCAGGGCCGGGAAGCTTGGGGATCGCAGGTGAAGAGCCTTGTTCACGGTCCAATGTGCTAAGCCTTATGCAGGAATTAATCGGTCATGCAGCCAATACTTTTGTTTATGTTTTTCTTGGCAAGAGTGAACTGAAATAGTTTGTATATAATTACATGGCTTTACTTTGACTCGTGCTTCCCGATTATGCTGATGGGCAGCATTTTTGGCTATTAAGAAATCTATATATAATCTTACACTGTACATGGTGATGATATATGAATTGATATTGGAACAATGACTGAATTCTTTCATGGTTTATTAATACCATTCTGAATTTAAACAGTTTTGATGAAATGCTTGCTCGGACTCATGCTGTTTTATAGCCATGTGGCGCTTTTTGGAAAGAGGTATTTTCTTCTAACTTGTTTGTGTAAATACCAGTCCTGATCAAAACATGGAATTTATGTGTTCAGGAAATTTTGCCATTGAAAATTTGTTTTTATTCTGAAACAAAAGAGAAATGACATTTGAACCTATTTTCCCTACACCCCATGGTACAGAAATTAAAAAAGGACTATCTATTTAGAAAATCGTAAATTTTGTTTTGGAGTTTGAAATTTTGGTTAAAATTTTTAAATGTTTGCTGTATTTCTTATTTTATGGTTTTGTATTTTTATATTGATATTACTTTATGTTGTTTTTAGTATTTTGAAATCAGTTTATGACTTCAGTGGGACTATATTTTATTCTATTATTTTAAAAAATCATTACGTTTGGCTTCTGTGTAATACTCATTAAAACATTTTATCTTCTCACTGTAACTGTCCCCTGTTTCTGTTGGGTTGAAACAGTTTATCAGACTGTTCAGTTCCAATACAAACAGGAAATACTTGGACGGGGGTGACATACCAGTTCTTTGCAAAAAACAGGAGACACCGTGATCAAGGAAAGAGGTTTCATTCAGTGATAGACAGCAGCACACAGTAATGATTTTAAAAGATAGTACCACCCAGTAAGGGAATAAAATATTTCAGCTATGACGTTAGTTTGTATTACATTATGCTATGTTGTCATATGCCAACTGCAGTAGGGTATAACATGCCATAAGTTACAGAAATTATTTCAAAATGAACACAAGACAAATAGGAACATAATTTCAGAATGCTGAAATGAAGTTTCATAATGTGTGATGAATTTTATTTTCTTGAAATAGTCAACATTTGTGCTGAAAGCCTTTGGGAGTGGAGTTCATTTGTATCAACATGTTTTAAAATGTTTCAATTTTGATTAAAAGAGCACTATTGCATTGGAAAATATTTTGATGGAAAAGTCAGCCAGTATTTTAGGTACTGTTCTAAGACAGGATGGCAGTTTATTAAAACCTGTGTATTAAGGAAATGAACACATTTCAAGGACATATGCAGACGTGGACGTAGATATTGCTGCTTGTTTCCTGAGAGGTGGACTGAGCCGCCACTAAAGTCAACGGAAAAGATCCTATTTTCTTTTCATCTCTATAGGAGTGGGTATTCTTTAGTCCTTTAAAAGCTATTAAATATCTGCTTGAACTTCAACTGCTCTTTTAAGATGCTCTTTTTAGAGCAGTTTTACTACTTTCACTCTTTCTGATGATGCTAGCTAGCTCAAGAGACCCTGATAAGGCGGCATCTTTACAGACATCCTTTGCCTTAAACTTTCACATTCAACAGCTTGGGAGACCAGAAGCCGTCACTGAAATCTTGACCCTTCTGAAGTCAATGGGATATCTGCCACTGGTTTCAGCAGAGCCAGGATTTCGCTGCATGTTGAAAGGATTACCTTCTTCTGTATTTTATTGGCAGAAAGGAAAGCCATGAAAATCCAACACAGTTAAACAAACATATGATAGGTTTGGATGTGTAACTCCTCTTTGTATGCGTATTAGAGACAAATTGTGCGGGAACCTGCCCGTGCTCATTGCAAGTGGGCGGCAGAGTGATCACTGATTCGTAACAACATGCAAAGTTGTTTGAAAGTCAGAATTTTGCATATATCTGTAGGAAATAATGTTGCAACACTAGCAATGATCTAGTGAAGATCAAGGCAAAGCTATATAGAGGGGAAGGTGATTTTTGTTTGAAAAATGGAACAAATTTCACTCATACTCATGCTCTTGTGCCCATATGCTGATGCTGAGAAGCACCAGGAGGGCTATATACCCAAATTGATGCATTCAGGCATCCAGCTGTGAGTACCCAGGTGGTCTGGTTGGGCCTTCTTGGTAGGTAGGACAAGGGATGCCACCTATGAAGTCCTCTCCACATCTCCTGGTTTCTTCTTAGGTTAATGAAAATGACCTGGTTTTGTATGTGCCTCTTTCATACCATCTAGAAGTTGAGAGTCATTAGTTACTCCAGCCTGGCCCACCTCTGTGTCTCGCAGTCTGGGTGTCCTGGGAAGCCGTACACAGATCAGCTAGGGTCTTCATGGGCTGCTAAGCCAGTGACTGTCAGCAGCTGCTGCGCTCATAAACCTTCCCCTGCTGCTTCTTCAGGTGGTTGCCCAGCCCAACTTTCCCACTCCTGCCCCATTCGTACCAGTCCTAATGTTTCTACTGCAGTGCTCTGCATGTTGATGCAAAATTCAACAGACTTTCTTTGTTTGCAACTTTTTCAAGGTCTATACAAATTTGAGCTACTTGTGAACAAATACAGCCCCCTTTTCACTTATTTTACTTTGAAAGGACTCTGTTCTGATGCTAAGATTAACTTTCCCTCTCAGGAAAAAGATCCATCTTATAATGGATAGTTTGTCAAGATTGCAAAACTTCACTGAATAACTCCTATGTTTATATATAGTTTTTGTATTACATCATATTGGGAGGCCTCGACAAGACATATTTTTGTGAGTTTATGTTAAAAAGAATCCACTTTTTCAGCTTAACTGCTTGGCTGTGTGATTAAGAGACACCCATTTGTTGGGGCCCCCTGGTGCTAAGCCCTCTAAGATGAGTAACATTACTTTCTGTCAAACTGTAAACATCACATACTTTTAAAAAACATCTCAGATAAAGGAACAAGATAGTAAAGAGGTACCTTACATCTATTGTTGAATGGTGAGTGTAGTTTTTGCCTTTTATAGACTGTTGCATGTGAAGAACTGTGCGAAGTTGATGAAATTAGAAACAAAACAGATAGCTTTCTATTGCAGGAATGAATGAAGGCTTTAAAATGAAAGGCAAGAACAACCTTCCGCCCACAAAAACCAGTCCAAAAGTAAGATTTTGATTTATTTGATTCTACACATATTTTTGTCATTAAGCTTTGTAGCGTATTCTAAACTTTTGCTGCACTGTTATACATGTTAAGCCACCGATTCCCACATGGTGAGCTAATGGCAAAGAAAACACTTGTGTCACCACAGCTGAGGAAAAGAGAAAGTCTGAGGCAGTGACACAGAAGATTTCAGTGCTATCTCAGACACGTTAGCCTACACAGAGATGACACCATACAGGATTTCTGGGCTCTTCTCCCCTGTCTTAGGACACCTGCATGAGCTCCTCTCAGTCACAAGAGCAGAAAGGAGGACAGAATTTAATGAAACTCCAGTAAGGAAAAAAAAAAAAAAAGAAAAGCCAGCTAAGATCAGCTAAGATCTTTAATTTTAGATAGCTGGCCGGAGTTAGCTGCGCAGTTTTGGAATGAATGAGTCAAATTGCAGATGGTCATGAAAAAGAAGAAGCAAAGCTGTTGATAGTAACAGCAGAGTTGCATCAGCTAAGCACGTGTGTGGGTGCATGCAAACATTGGGATGCCCAGAACAAGAGCCTGTAGCCTGGTACAGAGCCTATTCACATCTGCTGGAGTCCCACCGCTGCCAGTGGCTGCCCCTGGCCCTAGCCTTTGAAGGCAAGAGGCTCCTTGGACTCATTCTTCTTTTTTTATGAACAGGGACAACAAATTTCAATTGCTAATGTATATGCCAAACCGTTCTCATCCTTTGAGTGGCTCAAATGATATTTTTTGGAAGTGTTTCTGTAAGTGGGTGCTATATATAAATGAGGAGTTGGATATATAAACATCTCATTTATTTATTTATTTATTTATTTGACTTAAAGCTTCTCTGTCCAATTCTGCTTTCTCAGCTGTGTCAGTCCTGGGTCTGAAGAGATGCAGAGACCAAGACAGCTACCCTGTAGAAGCTCTTTTGTATTTCCTACTGTCCGGCACCTGCAGTTTCCTTCAGTGATGGGAGAGGAGGGATGGATGGAGGGAGCTGCAGCAGCACAAGCCCTTGGACATTGCCCATCCTCCTCTGTGCTCACATGAGGGGCAGTTCGCTGCATAATATACCAGGAGGTATCTCCTGGAGGAGAATCCAAGAGGAATGCAATTCCCTCCAAACCAAAATACAGTTACAGCTACAGAGATGCCCATCTTCACTTCCTAGCAGAGCTGTTTCATCAAAGGTGGCCTACCTCCTCATGCTGGAAGGCCAGAGTCATTCTGTGAAGTTCTGTTGGCCTATGTCTTATCAGAAAGGAGCATAAAAATAAGCACTCCCAAACTGACAGATTTATCCTCACAAACTCTGTGTGTATTTGTGATGTTGTTCTGTGAAGTCCTTTTACTGCGTGAGCACAAACCTCCATTTATTGGTGAAGTTGTGTCTTCACTAAAGGCATTTGCCAGTGTTTAGCAGTCCTCCTTACTGAAATATCACCTAATGGGTTGGGGGGGAAAAAAACAAGTCCAAGGATCACCTTGCACAGAGTTGCCAAAATAGTTTTCATTACAACCAAATACCAAGGCTAGGCTTCAAAGCCTCATTGATTCGTCTTATTTTCTCCCCTTTTGCCTGCTTGCTTGTTTGCATCTGTGGGAATATGCATGCATGTGTGTGTTTTTTTAATTTTTTCGCAATTGTTTCGCAGTCTCCCTTCTGATGTCTTGGAGACCACACATTAAGAAACACTGGGTGTAGACTAATTGTAAGAGTCCTAGGAGCATGAATTTAAGCTTGAAATCCCTTCTGCTCTTTTATTTTTCTTCCCACAAGCAATATCAAAATGCCAACAGACAGAGAGACATTTTTCATATGGGGGAATATTTATCTTGCATCACCCAATGTGCTCACATGCTGCAAGCATATACCCATTAAGGTACGGGACAAGCCAATAAGTTACTTTGAAGTAAATTAAGGGCATGAACTTATAGCATAGCTGTGTCCTGGTGATAACTGCAGTTCCCTTCCAGTTTCCCTTCACGTAAAGCAGTTTACCTGCAGTCATGGCTGGGTAACTTACCTTCTGCTGGCTGCAAGGTAGGAGCCCACACAGATGTGCTGCACAGGAAGGTCATGGCTGGGAGAATTTGCTCATCTTTCTGACTTTTTAAGGCTCACCACAATGGAGGGCAAGGTTGCTTAAACACAGGCAAAGAAGCAATGAAATGCCGTTGAAAAAAATGAAGAAAGATGCGCTTCATTTGAAATATGTATATATGTGCTATGCTCCTTCAAAGTGATGTAAATGAACACACTACAGAAATAGTGCTTCATATTTCTTTTAGATGTGGATATTTGTTAATATTTTTGGATGGACACAACGCCAGATGGCTTCATTTTGAATTGTTATATGGTGTTCTTTTTCCACTGTGCCTAACAAAAAATCATTTATGAAGCAAAGGAAAAAAAAAACCTCCTTATATTACGTAACTGTTAATTCAGCCTCAAAAAAGAAAAGAAAAAAAAAAGAAGCCATTTGGGATCCCATGGAAATATTATTGGATTGTTGCTGAAAATGTATTGCTTAAGACAAACATTGGATTAAATGACAACTATTATAATGGCACCTTCGTGGCCAGTACATGCATTCATGGGAAAGTGGTTAATATTCCCTGCAAAGCAGCTGAACTTTGCAGAGAGGCAATAAACTGTACAGGTTTTTTCAGAGGCAGTCAATGTTTTTTGAAAATTCACACTGCTGGAGGTGCCCAGGAGCTCCGAAAGACTGTGAACATCTCCCGCCACCAGCTCTTTCCCGATTGCCGCCCAGTAGCCCCTGGCACCCAGAGCACAGCCCAGACAAAGTCCTTAAGGAACAGCGCTGTTGGGTGGCAGATGATGAAAATGAAGCAGAGAGGAGCCGTGTGTCATGTAGTGTGATGGTGACAGGGCCAGGAATAAACCTAGACCTCCTGACTGCCTACCTTGTGATCTCCCCACTAGACGTCTTCCTGTTTTCCTTTGAAAATGTTGACAGCTTACTGGAGAGGAAAGCCTACAAACATTACACATTCCACTGTCAAAAAAAGGGCTTTGTTATTTGATATAGGAACTCTTTTAATTATTGCGGTAACTTCACAGTATGAGGTCACAAAGGGCAAATTTGTTAGCAGCATTTATTAGTGATCTCTCCATGGGTAGCACACAAGTCCAAAAGAACTGGCTTGGCATGCCGGAGTTTTTTATTCGGTCCCATTCAAGAACATTTTAATAACAAGCTTTATAACTTCTTTGACTGGAAATAGTGAAATTGGTACTGATCCAGTGAGAACTGACCTGATTTTTCATGCACCACTTGAATCAACACCAAAAACTGTTCCAGCTCCTGCTTCTTTGGATTTTAGTTTCAGATAGAAACAGATGTACACAAATCCAGAGACAGTTTTTCCCTGTAGAAGCCAAGAATTTAAACAAAACTTCATACACCTCCCTCACACTGACTGTACTTCAATAGTTTGAGTTTTCAGACAAATGCAAACTTGTTACTAGCAGGACCGATTAGACATCTGGATAGCTAATTTAAATGCTTTCCTTAGTCACAGAACATTTTTGTTGTTTCTCATGAATATTTCTATTAAATTTGTTCACAATAAGCCCTTTTTGCCACTTCTTTATAATGGGAATATTAAAGGGGTTAGAACTAAAATATGTCACAGGCAAAAGCTTTCCTCTCTATGTGTACTGTGTAAATGCACAGTAAAAAGAAAAAAGTATTCAGCCATGTAAAACTATGATTTGAAAACTTATATCCTAAATTGTTCTTGATCTGAAGTCAGTAGCGAAGTTCTGTCATCTTTTTGCCTTCTTACACCTAACGGTATGAGGCACGTTGGATTCAGCACTGGGACTCAGGCTGAGAGAACCTGGCAAGCTTTCTTCTTAAAAACCCCCAAACATCAGCCTACATCTAACAAGCCAAAGCATACATCTTCGGGAATTTTGCATCATGCTCAGAATTTGGTCTGTCCCCGAATAAAGTGCACTGGTTTAATGGAGCATCTTGCTGGGGTAACTCTCCTCACAGGTTTGTGTTTTGCATGGCTGGAGCTCATGTGAGCTGTGCACCCCTTTTCAAGCAGGTTGTACAGTGACCATGATATTACAGTGGCCATACTAGAAAAGGATGCATTCTTTCCATGGCTATGTTAAACAAGAGCTGTGGTAAGTAGTCCCGATGGAACTGAAAACAGCAACTACGATGATGAAATCATAAACGTCAGTTTCCCAAAAGGAGGTATGGAGCTGTATCTTCATGCTGGTGATGGAAAGAAACAACCCACAAAGCAGCTTCTTACATTGATTCAAAGAGTGAGAGATGGGAATTCAGGTACCCTCATTCCCCAGTCCAGCACCCTTCCTATTACTGGCCTCAGTATTCAATGCACGTGTATGGGTTTGTAATCCCTGGAGGTGAGCCTGCACTTCAGATGATACACCACGTCATCTGCCGTGTCCTGGATGTTAGTAGGTCCTCTGCAAGGCTCAGAGGTTTGCAGTGTTAGGGCTCCCAGGCACCATGGGCCATGCAGGTTGCTGTGCTTCTGTTACTACCACGGTGTCCTCATTCAAGAGTGTGATGAGCTCTTCAGAGCTTGCTGGTATGCCAGATTGCTAGGTCCTGGTTTATATTGACAGAGAAGGAGAGTTATGACATCTCAGCTAAGCAAACCCTTTGCTACGGGCAGTTGTCTCAGGTGCCACCACTGCTATGGCATTACATTCAAGAGCAGTAGGGCTGCTGGACCTTGAGTCCCTGTATGACCCCTGCCTGCCCTGCAAGGGTCTCAGAAGAGTGGTAGTGGGCCATGCTCAGGGTGTCTGCTCCAGGCTTTTAACCTAGGTTTCATAACTCTTTCTTCCCTTGAATACACAGGACCCTAGGATTTGGCAGTCTCAGGTTGTAGGTGGTCTGAAGTGCTCACAAAGCTCTTGAACTTTGACATCACATTGGCACCAGTGTTCTCCTTAAGTCCTATATTAGCAGCTCTGAATGTGGCCCACATGTCCTTTCCTGGCAATACGATCTGCAAGGGTAGACCTTTATAATCAACCTGATGATACATTCCCAAAGAAGGTATCGGGGCTACACGTGAGCTGAAAAGTCTCAGCTTTAAATAGCTAACCCTTGTAAACCTTCATAGACCTTGCAGATGTCTGTGTGAACATAATACCACACCTTCCTAAGGAGGGTTTGTTTCTGCCTTTTCTGATCTGAACATGTGAAATACTTTGGACCGTCTGTATCATATAGCAGGGTCAAACATTTTAATTTATAGAGGGTCACAGTTGCTGCTCCTCTTAAACACCGATGGAATTTTTCAATATCCTTGAAGTAAATCCCTTTTGCAAAACAGTAAATGTTAGTATGACAGTATGTCAAACATGGATTTGTTCTGAGATTATTTACTTACAATTAAACAACTGTGCTGGCTCTCAGAGAGACTAGTCAGCAAAATCAACATTATTTGAAAGAGCAGTGGGGATGGCCAGTGTTTTAGAATCCAAGGAATGTAGGTTTCATAAATTCCACAGCCTGGTGAGGTGCCACAGAACTAATTGATTTGCTTTTTAAAGGGGTTTTTTGGGGGCCTATTTAACAAGTATCTACATTTTAAAGGTTTTCTATTTTGTGAGGAAAAAGCAAATAGCGATTTCTTAATTTTAAAACTTGTGAGAGGGACATTTTCCCATTACTGCCAAAGTATTTTCCTTTTTTTTTTTTTTCCTTTTACTTCAACAAGTGTGTATATATCCACACATACACCTCTTGGGCAGGGCAGAACAGGGAATCGGCTAATAGCAGCTGCCGGGAGTGAAATTTCCAAACACGAAAAGGCAGTTAGTCTGTTTGCAACTCTCATCTGCTTCACGACACCGTTAGTATTTCTGCATGCTGCAGTTCAGACTCTTCTTTGGAAGTGCTGTTCCTTAATAGGCATTCCTTGTAAATCCTTGCTACATTGTTTGCTCGTTCTTGAGCGGAAAGCAAAAGGTAGAGCCTGTTCTTAGTGCAAGGGAGGCAGTTGTTAAGCAGACGTTCTTCCTGGTGCATGTTTTCCATAATATCTTAAGTATCTTCTTTACTAAATTGGCATGTTTCTCTTTGCGGACACGGTGTAGTTCAGCACATACTTCGAAAGCAGGGCAGGGACAGCAAAGAAACTACAGAGCCCACTTGGGAGTTCAAAAATGAGTGTTTGGACACCTTTTACGCACACATTGAAGGGTTGGCTTTTGGTTTAGCGTAACGCGACAGAGCAAGGGCAAAGCAGACGTGGAGCAGCTCTGCCTGTGCCGGGGAAAGCGGCAGGCGGCAAAGCCAAGAGCTGCTGGGGCAGAGCATCTGCCTGGCAAAATGACGGTGACCTGGGTGCCTCCCTCACCTGGGCCACAGCTCCGGGCAAACAGACTCGCTCTTCTGCTGCAGCCTGCGAGGTGGAGGTGGCGGTTTTGGCAGGGGCAGCCCTCCCAGGGAGCCCTGGTGAGACCCCTGCCCCTGCCCGCCTCTGCCTGCACAGGAGCAGCCGCTCTGCCTCCTGCCTCCTTTTTGGGACCGGCCCTGGCCTCTCTTTTGCACTGCAGCCTTGCAAAGCCCTCAGCACCCCTGCTTGGCACCATATATTTGCATGAAATAGCTAAAGGGGAGGGTATGAAATGTCTGGGGGGGGGGGGGGTGCTGTGCAGGTCCTTTGGGATGTAGGTAATCTTACAGGGAAGCAAATTTTGAAGGGGAAGGTCATCAAAGGAAATGTTTTAAATTACTTAACTGATGCTTTGTATATCTACCCATACCACCGTTCTTTAATTTTCTCTGCAGAATAAGGAGTCTGTATCCATAGTATGAGAGCTGCAAGTATAAGCAATATTATGGTAGTTGCCACGAGTTTTCAGCTTAACTAAAAATAGTCCGTGAAATCCCTGAAGTCTATTTACAATATCCCAATGACTTCAACTTGCTCTTTTCAAAATTTGCCTGAGACTGAAAATCTGACTTCAAGATCTCCTTAGCAGTTCTGGTTCACATCTTAGAGATGAATTCTGTGAGGTGCCACATACCCTGCCTTCCTACACCCATCACCATCAGCGAGAACTGGGCTCTAAAGGGACAAGAGCAGATAAATGAAGTATCAGCCAGCAATGCTTCATATCAGTGGTGTCAGATAAGGAGATAAAAAAGGGAGAGGAAATCAGAAGTTTTCTATACATGTTACAAAGTGGTTTTCAAGCTCATCCTAAAGGGAAAAAGGGTCATTGAAAAAGACTGTAGATTTTCTTACAGATTTACAGATTTGTATTTATTTGATAAGCTAGGTAGAGTCTTGCTAAAACATTAAAGACATTTTTGCACTCAGTGTTCACATAATGATGTGGAAACAGATGCCAGAAATTGTCTTGAGGGAAGAAAAAGAAACAGCGAACTAGGAAACCAGGCTCCTGTTAGGGCAGATAATTAAAATATCTGAAGAGTGACAAAACTCCAGTACCGAAACAGCTCCATTTCATATCATGGAGGAGGTACCAGGAAGATGGAATATAACAAAGACCTCATAAAATTTCTTCTGGTTTCTGTTAAATATGTTGCAAAGAGCCCATACACTATGAAAGCTGCTTCACAAGCATACTCCCTCCCCTTCTAGTCTTACCCATTTATTCAGTTTGTGCCTTCACTACATTAGTATCTGTCCTTTAAAAATTTGCAAGTCGCTGTTGTCTGCCACAGGGATTTACACCACCTCGAGCACGTGAAGTTTTAGGTGCACTCAACTAAACCACACACAAGAACCAGACCCAGACCAGCACCAGAACTGGCTGTAGATGACGGGGTGTCAGCACTGCTGCAACCTGCCTGAGATCCACTTGTACAAGTCGGCTATATTTTGCATGAGGGGGCATGGAGGTGCAATAACCATCAGGACATATTTTCCCTTCAGGACAGGAGAAGCCAGCTAGTGCAGATACTGTTCTCTACACTTGGTCGTGTAAGGGAAGGGGGAGGAGGAGGCATCTGGCAGCAAGGAACAGAAAAGCAGGAAAGAACAGGGGATGTGTTTTGCTCTGCTCCATCGAGTAGCCGTTCCCTGGTCCATTTGTTGTGCAATTTAAAACTGCCTGTCAGCAACGTTATTTATGGCAAGGCACAGGCTGAGTCTCAGAATCAGGAAGCCAAATCCAGCTTCCCTGATGTCATTCTCCACCCAGGCTATTAGGTTTTTAGCCTTATTTCTTAAGAAAATTACTCCTACATGATTTTTGCAGCCTGTTCATACAATGATCTGTGTGTCTTCTATCACTCTTTTCTTAAGAACTTTGCAATGCAATTCACCAATATCAGATTTGGCAGAAGGGCACAGAGCTCAGAGTTGTTCAGTTTCCAAATGTTTGATTGAACCATTTGTCCGCGTAGAGAAACAAGAGCCAGAGGAGCATCTGCTCCTCAAGGGAATGCAGACAGAGTTCAGCCTTTGTTCGGTCTGAAAGTGGCCAGCTGACCCGTCCCCACGTTAGCCGGCCAGCTGGCATGCAGGCATGTCCCAGCCAGCCACAGCTTGTGCTGCCCAGAAGATTTAGGGGCACTGAGGACATTGATTTAGGACATTGGAGGAGGTTATCCATATTGCTATGGTGGGAAGCATGGGGAACATGAAAGGAACTGACGGCATGGGGCAGAACGGCATGTTCATGAAGACACAAAGAAGAAATGGGACGATTTACCAAGAGGCAGAGAGGCTATGGGGTGCAAGTCTGTGGTAAGCCACTTCCAGCCCTTATAGAGCACCTCAGGCATTGCAGGGATCCTGGGCTCAGCGTGACTTTGCACATATCTAGCTGAAGTCTGAGAAAAGTGGTGATACATGGAGAGCAGAACTGAGCACACTTCATGACATTCTGTGTATTTCTTGGCATAGACAAAGTGCTGGAGATAAACCAGATGATGCAAAAATTCAGAGATTGTAGTTTAAGAAGACTAAAGAAATAGGGCTTTTGACTTTATAAAAGACTCGAAGGAACCTTAAGCATGGAAACAGAAATAGGAATGGTCCAGAGACATGTTGATAGCAGAGATGATTGCATTCCTAACAATAAACCAAGGGGCTCTGATTTAATCTATGGAGTGACCAGACACAAAAGGAATTCAAGTGGAATTTTCAGCCTGCAGAGCACTGAATAGAGCTTGCAGGAAAAACAGCGAAGCAAGAGGGGCATGAGGACTTTGAAAAAGGTGTGGTATGCGAGCATGGGCTAAAAAGTATTGTGGAATTTATCTAGAGACTCAGAGAGGGGCACACTTAATTAGAAAGGACTCCTAGTTTCCTTCTGTCCCAAAATGTCTCTTCCCAGCTCAGCAGGGGTGGTATGATACAATTACTCATTAGGTAAAGGAATTTCAAACCTTTGCCCTACGAGGAGGCTAAACTTGTCACTCAAACTCAATCCTGCATCTTTTCATCAGCCCAAGCAATACTTAAACAAGGATCACAGAGCTGGGCTTTATTTTTGTTTTGTTGTGAGTGCTCGGGGTTTGAAATGGAGAGTTTGCTCCTGGTCGTATGTGCTGTGCTATACTGCAGCTGTCCTGCACGTGCCATCCTCCTGCCTGCTACATGAGGCTGCGACAGGCTAGTCTTATCTGCCTAAGCTCGTTTCCCTCATGAAATGCATCAACTACAGCCCCTCCTTTTCTAACAAAATCATTAGCTGTGAGTGCAATAACCATATTTTATATTCTGGGCAGAGGGGAAGATACAGACAATGAGGTTACATAGCTTCACGGCCATGTCTGCACGAATGATTAATCTTTTGTATCATCATACTGTTGTTGCTGTAGCTTTTGTGGTTTAAGGGTACAAGAAAGGTACTATTTTCTATTAGATTGAATGACTTAATTGGAAAAATGGGCAAAGCTTTTAGATTTGTGTCCTTTTTTCCCAACTATGGCAGCTAGGCTAATAAAAGATATTTCTTCCCTCTACATATCTTGCTTTTCTGATTAAATCTCTACAAACTAAGTAATGCACTGACTTGCAGCACATTCAATTTTATCCCTGTGTGTCACTCTTTTCAATAACTAATAAATAAAAATGTAAAGTTAAGGTACATCAAAGGCATTTAGAATAAAATCTTCAGATTGAACAGGAACTATGTAGCTCACATATCTTTATTTGAATAAAGAATATGGAAAAACTAACAAAGTGTACTATTTCAGCTGATCTGTTTTCCTCAGAAAACTTTGCTGAGTAAGACACTGAAATGTTAAACTTTGTTTCTCTTTCCATTTCTGTTGCTTAAGGAATTTTCTACAATACTGTGGAGTGTGTGTGTTGGGAAAATAACACCACTTTAACTTTTTTTTATAAGCCACTTTGATACTCTTCTGTTATGCCGGAGATTTAATGTTTCTTTTGACATCATAGCAGCTGTTTTTGCAAGGACTGCTTGGGACAGCAGCAAAGAAATCTTGCTCACTTCCGTCTGCATGTACCGAACAAAAAGCTAATAGACAGCAAGCAGTTTTGACGTATGTTTGGTGGATAACAAGGAACTAACAAAATCCCACAAAATTCTCAGAAAGAGACTGAAAAAAAAGGAAGCAAAGTTATCCAGAAATAACACCATTTAGTTTGTGACCAAACCAAAGGGCAGCATCTCAGGTTTCTTTGGGAGGCTGCTGCTTGGGATCAGGTGCTCCTATGGGATGTAGTCTGCAAGCCAAGTTTTCTCCCCAAGGCTTCTCAGTGGGACTGCTTTTGCTTTCCTCAGCGGAAATATCACCCAACCCATCCAAGGACTGAAGTTACCACCTCTTATTTTTCAAGGATCCTTTTGTGGGCAGGAGGGCTATTTCCCCTAAGAAAGTGGGTTATCTGTCAGCAAGCGAGCCACCCCTCTGCAAACACCAGCCCTTTTATAGCAGGGCTACTTTTGTGCAGCCCTGTGGTTTCAGATGATTTCCACAGAAATCTCCAGCAGGAGATTCCCCAGACTGTGGACTGATAACGTTCTCTGCTCAGTATATCGAAATGCAAGCCTGAGCCTGGAGAATAGGTACTTTCCGTCTGTAAAAACTTCCTTTTGTACAACTGGTTACAGAGGCATTAGGATTAAACTCCCTTATGACTTTCCTCGAGGTTGCTCTAGTTAAAGAGATATACACTGAAAAAATGGAAAAGCAGCTTTTGCTTTTTGGAAAAGCAGCTCAAAAGTTTTCAGCCAAAATATGTTACCTCCATGATCTAAACAGGTAGGAAGAAAGCACACTTAGAAAATATGATGAAGAAAGCAGTGAAGCAGGTGGCCTTGAACTTGGAGTTATGGAAAATGTGACAATGAGCAGAAATACCTTTACTTCTGGCACGTTAGGTAGTGTAAGTTCTCCTGTCCTGACTAACCTGGAAGAAGCTAAAATTAAGTATGACTTGGGTATGCTAAGCAGTTATTTCTGCATTACGGCCAATACTCCAGGCAAAGCAGAGCAGGTCAGGGCTCTGCAAATACTCTGGGTAACTTGAAGAAGAGGTAACAAGAAACCACGCAATCTAGTGAATGCCGCTGTATTTCTTGAGTTTAGGTTTAGTACATTATCAGATAGGAAGAGGCATTTACTTTTAATAGGCACTTACTGGTGGGCTAAATTCCTCTAGTCCTTACTCAGATTCGTTGTGCTTGGTGTTTTGTTTGTGTAGGATTAAATAAAAATAACATGCAATAAAGTGCACCACGCATGTTTTGCTTGTGTAGGATTAAATAAAAATAAAATGCAACAAAATGCACCAAGTGCTGTAGAGGAATAGAAAACATTTACCTTATTGTGATCGTATCAGCAATATGCCGCCATTGCAGTGTGCTAGCATCAACATGAAAGCATTTAGAGGCAGGACGGTGAAGAAAACACTTTGTTCAATGGAAGAAACCAGAAGAGCTAGGCAAGGAGAATATGTTTACCTATGTAATGGCATTTGGTCAAAATTCCTCATCCCTTGTGAAGACAGACTGCTCCTTCACGGGCAGGAGCATAGCACGGTCTCTCACCCAGTGGGTAATACATCTATTGCAACCCAATACCATTCAATACCATACTACCACCTTGACTGAAAGCATTTTATAAGGGCTAGAGAAGGTAGGAGATCTCACGAGCACTTCTCCCAGCCCGAGGATTTCTCCAAGGAAGTCTCCCTCCCCAGGCAGTCCTGTCTTTGCCATACAGACACGATCAGCACAGCTTCCTTTGGCTTGGAGGGATTAGCTGCAGCTCTTGGTGTGAATCATCCTGCCAGTGAAACTGCAAGATGATTTATAGAGAACATTTGAGGAAAACTTTTGACTGGTGAGGCTATGAGGATATCTTGCAAAATCTGCATTGGCAAACACAGCCACATAACTAACTGGATTCCTAATATAATTACCTCCAGTTGCATATGCAAATATGGTTTTCATACAATCACAAAATGGGAGCTGTCTGTCAGTAAATCTCTTTCATTTTACCATCAGTTTCTTAGCTACTTGGACACAATGAATAAGAAATGGAAGCGCAAGACCTTAGAGGACCCAGTTGAAAAGTAAGAAATAGAAAAATTACGTGCTAAGGATATAGACTTGGTATTTCTGGCAAATGTCCACATTTAAGTGGACTTGTCACATGATATGGATAAATGTTGTGAGTTGTTGACAAAATTTAATTCTTCTGTTTTCTCCATGACACGAAAAATTTCTATTTTTGCAGTAAGTCCAAACACTAAGGCTTATCCTTAGCAAATCTATTTAATTGCAAGCAAACATTACAAACGTAAGTTGAGTAAAGTTTACTTGGGGTTTTTTTTGTGCAAAAAGTGACTGCTTTAAGTGCACATAATAGAATGAATGCAACTGCTTGTCTGGTCCCACTTGGAAAACTGTAGATATACATTTCTCTTTAATATTGGCTAGTGTTGAAATAAGTAGATTTTAAGGTTTTAGTCTCTAAACTGCTCCCTGCTCTGGCAACAGTCGTAAGTCAAGTTGCATGAAGGATAAGTGAGCACTTCATATGACTATCCCAGTCCTAACTAACGTTTGCTGGATTGCCAGAAGAGCATCCTTCTGACGGGGTTATATATGTGAAGATTCTCCTGGTATTGAAGACAAACTCATATTCATTGCTCATGGCCTTTGGGTACAAATAAAAGCATTCTGTTGAAGAAGTTGCTGTCAAAATGTCTCTATACTAATTTCTCTGAACAAAAAAGAAATATCATCTATTAGCTCTGAAGCTAGAACAGGAAGGAAGCTCTTCCTTTAGCTGAAGGGAATGGGAAGAGAACTTCCCTGTATAAAATTTAAAGGAAGGAGCAAATAAAGACAGTAGCTATCAGCAATTGTGGGTATAAAAGCATGAAACTTTTAAAAATTGAAATATTTTATTTTTATGCCTGAACGCTGGAAACATCTAGAAGAGTACTTCGTCTGAACGTGTTCATACCTCTGAACACGTAGCAAAATGAAGTACATATCTTTCATTCCTAAAACCACTTCCATTCTTCAGGAAAACTGGAAGTGGGTTTTGGACACAATCTGACAATTAAAACAACCACTATTTTCTAACGCTGCTATGTGTCACAGAGCATTACTTTTTATTATGATTTCTTTGGTAGCTGTTCCATTCTGAATTACATGTGAGTGTGTGCACTTCTTCAGTGACGAAAAAATCCTAAATCGGTTTGCGTATGTGAGAACTGAAGACTGACTTAGACACTACAATACTTGTCATGTGTAGGGAGAACAGAGGTTAGCTGTGGTTTCAATAGTGGTAAGTCCTTTGTTAACACAATGACCTGTAAGAAAAGTAGGGAGCCCCTACTACATACTTACGTGATAACATCTCTCTTATTAATCCACTGTGCCCTTATACATGCAGCTCTTTTAACATAAACGTTTTAGGCAGATGGGGAATTGTAGTGTATTTTTTTCTCATTAATGTTCCCATAAATTATGTGGTGGATCTGATCTCCTCAAGGTCTCAAGTCATGGAAATTTACAACTGTAGGAAACCATCGCAACGAATGATTTTACTACTAAAGCGCAAGTATAGATGCCATGAGATGGCAACAAAGGACTGTGGCAAAGATGATTAAATTATTTTATTGAAACACTGAGATCTAAGTGCCCTATAGCTCCACAACATTATGACAGCAGCTGGGGAGATGGGGATCTTTTGCCCATTTGATGCTTCCACGTTCCTAACATGAGAACAGTGATAGCATTAATCTTTTGGAGGTATGCAGGCTAAAATACAGGCTTTTCTCTTACACCCCCGCACTCTGGGTGGCTTCTTACCTAAACCCCAGATACTTGGGACCTTGGGATGCTTGTCCTAGTTGCTTATCTTTATGGTTTCAGCAGTATATAGATACCAGCTCTCAGTTGCAGTTTGTTGCCCCAGCTGGTGGCTAAAAGCAATGCCTAAATATCAGTCTCAGGCCTTTTCTCTTAGGTAAAGATTTTGTTGCATTTTTGTTTGTTGGGCTAAAGATTCAGAGATGGAAACATTTTCCTGGGAGAGCTGAGAGGGTGAAACTGCTGCTGGGGAAGAGTTTTCATGAGTAAGTGCCCAGGTTTTTCAGTACTGTGAATGATCACTTAGAGAAGCCATGCACAGAAATACCTAAAGTTCAACTCCTCTTGGAGCCATAGACAACACTTATCGGCTAGAGCTGGAGAGGAATCTCTCACAAAAAGGAAAACTAAACCCAAATGCTGTCAGTGGATGCCCTAGTGCTGACTAAGCTTCTTTATGTGAGGCACTGTTAGATTAAGTGATCCATGTTGTGGATGAAGGAAATGGTGAATAGCGACAGAATGTGAGTTACCAGGTAATCAATCATAGTTTGGATGTAGCTGATCTGCATTTACTTAATCTGAAAATATAAAGCCTGATTTAACCTCTCTTTCAATTTTATATCCTTCTACCATGAGACTGACAGAAATCAAAAGTGCATCTTTGTTTCCTGATTATCTTCATTTCATCAGATTGCATTTAACATCTCAGCTGAGACATAATTTGTCTGGTAAGTACTTTATATAGGATAAGCAATGCACATAGTTTGGCTACAGATAATGATCATATTTCATGAGAGTGAGAACATCACTTCAGACTCCACCTAACCAAGCCATAACAAAGCAACTGTCCTCTTGCAGAAAGCAAAATAACAAAGTTTTCTGAAAAAGTCTCAATTTCATGTGTCCTGTTTTGTTCAGCCAGACTGAAGAAATATAGAATAAATGACAATTATTCTGTTTTCATTTTGGAAAGGTTCATCTGGTTTAACCTCCTCTGTATGGACATATGTACCCGCCCCCATATTCCAGACAAAGCTTAATGAAATAATGATGCCAACTTCACTATTAATAGAATGAGTTCAGGCTGATTAGTCAAGCTTAACCTACTTGTTTTGACAAGGTCTTCAAGTTTACTTCTGTTTAAACAAGAATAGAAAGCTTCTCACTGATGTTTATTAAGTATGAAACCATATTTTTCTGTAATGACAGTGAAATGAAATAAATAGTTCAAAGGTGCCAAACAAACATTTTAAAGTATACTTTGCAGAATAAGTGACCCTTGTCTTGTTTGTTTCCACAGATGTAGTGAAAATACCCAACGCATGTAATAACAGGACACAATCCAGCATCAAATTCCTTTGTTAGGGGGTAAGCAAGAAATAATATTTTATGCATTTATTAGGTAAAAGAATGGGTATTATTCACTTTTAAAATAATGGAAGCATCTACATTAGTATCAGGAAACTGTAAGTTGCAACTCTGTATAGTAAATCTTAATTAAGTGTTGCTTGATCTTGAATAAAAGAAACCTAAAGTCTAAATGTGAGTCCAGGTTGGATGCACACAAGGCATTTAAGATTCAAACCCCTTTTATCTACTGAATTAAATGTACTGGCCAGATACTTCGTTTTCCACCAGATTTCCTAAGACCCTTTCTGCGCTATATCCTCCTCCTTCAGACAGTGGTGGCTAAGGAGACAATTAAGACCTTAATGGAGGAATGTCACTGAGGCAGGAGAGGAGAGGAGCCCTTTTATTTGGTAATGCAGAACAGTGGCCGGCAGTTTCCCCTGGAGCTATGGCTCTTAAACTCAAACTGCAGATGAGTTCCTGTGCAGCTTCTACAGCTGCTCCTTGCCTCCCTTGGGCTCATCACCCAATTAGTGAAAGTTTTTGTGGCAAGTGTCGTGATACATTACGCCATGCTTCCCCATAGGCACATATCCTAGGTGCCAGTCCCCTGGTTGTGTAGGCTGTGTAGGTTGTGCAGGCATGTCAGGGTTGGGTGGACAGGGGAGATGGCTAGCTGATGCACACCGGTATCTAATGTCAGTATGGAAACAGAGCATAGCCTGGACCCAGAAACTGGAAGTGAAGACAAGTCTGATAGCTTACATATTGCCCGAGCATCCTCATCTGCAATGAAAACATTACTTATCAATCTGAAAAGACATGCAGCTCCATAATGATCTAATTCTCTTTCAACCACAGCTCTGAACTGTCAGACTGACGCTTATCTGTCTTGATTTGTAATAACAACCAGCCTAGTGGAGTGGCACCGAGGAGCACAGGGGACTGGCTTTCAGGTCTGGTGGGATGGGGAGGAGGGCAGAGGAGGAGCTGTCTGCGCAGCCGACCACAGGCGACTCGGCTCCTGGGAGAAGCTTGCCGGAGGCAGTTGCTAACATCTGGTTTGAGAAACAGCTGTGACTTGCTGATCTACATAATTGAGATGCCTCCCTGGAATTAAGTGTCTCCAGAGGAAACTCAGCATCTGAGCAAATAAGACAACCAGGAAGGATGTGGTATTGAGATACATGGAAGTTGGGTCTCCTATCTCTTCGTGTGCTAAACATCTTACTTGGGTACCTTGCTTCTTCACAGGAGATTTATAATGGGCAGTGTCAGTGCTGCAGCTTCCCCGGATCACCATGTGGAAGTTAGCAGCTCATGACTAATCCTGTGTCTCTGCTCATGGTATTTGCACTGACAGACACGCATCCGTCTCCCTGTCAGTGCAGAGTTCTTGCCCAGGAAGCGTTTCCAGTCCTTTGTCCAATCTCTGTCTTCAGACACCAAATTTCCCTCCGGACTCCATTCCAGTCCAACAGCGCCAGGGTATCTCCCCTTATATTTAGGCTATTTTTTTGCTACTTTGATCTCTTTGCACCACCCCACACCATTCTGCTCCCTCCTCAGCTGCCAGCCCCTATGGCGATGGTCCAGCATTTCTCTCCACACTCCTGTATCAAATGCTCAATTTCTCCTGTTAAGCCTTTTCTAGAAAAACCCTGGCCTCTAATCAATATCTATTTTTGATGAAACTCTGTGGGAAAGCTTTTTATATGTATTCCTGATAGATGGCTCTTTCATCCCAAATGTTGCTTTGAGTAGTGAGGGGGAAAGGAGGGACGGAGGAGGCAGGGATCAGGAGAAAGGCAAGAAACAATAATAGAAATATTTTACATTCTCCCAAATGCATGAAACTGTGCCTCTCATTTCACAATTAAAAGTGGGATTCAGCTGCCTTTCCCCAGAGCGTTTTGAAATGACAGGCATAGTTCTTGCAGTTTGGAGAAAGCGAAGACATTTTTAAAATATATCATATAGCAAAGGCAGCCTTCGCTGGATTTTTTTACCAAGATAATTTCCTGTGGCAGCTAATTTCTATTAAAAAGCAAACACATCACTTCTAATCATCTTGAGTGAATGCGTCTGACATAGATGAAGACTTTTTTTCAACTGTATGTGCCAAAGTTATAATTTTTCAGGAAAATGCAACTATTATAAACAATATACTTGAAAACAATGCAAACAGAAACAACTCACAAACAAGCAGGGGAAAAATCCCTGTCTTATGAAAACAGGTTATCATCTTAGCCACAAGTAAATTTTGCAGGTCAGTCATCGCTCTCAAATACACACAGCCCTGCTATCTGACCAGCTACCACATTTTACGCTCACATTTACATACTTAGTGCTTCATGGTTTTTACTGCTTGGTCCCTCAGTCACACCCGATGGCCATGAATGTGGTCTCCTCTGCCCACCAGCAAGGCTGAGCCAGACCTTGCGCTCTCGCTTGTGCTCTACATGGGGCCCCAACCCTTCAAGCAATTTGAGGTCACGCACCTTCAACCTCTGCTAGGGCCAGGGCAGGCAGCTCTAGAAGACAATCCTGAGTACATCAGTGGTTGTTAACTCTGGGCTCAGACTTGTGCTTGAGCCCGAATATTGGATCATCCACACTGCCTACATGAGTGTTCAACCAACATCTGGCTGATTTCCCAAGCAAGCTAGTAAGCTGACAACTAGAAAAGCCCAGGAACAAGGGAGGAACTGGCCCTTTCCTTCAGACAGTATAGAAACCAGCACTTTGAGGCACAGTTTAGCTGTTCAGTCCAAATTTTGGTGTGGCAGAATAGATGTAGCCAAGGAGACTTAGACTCTGGAAAAGAAATTCGAGGTGGTTAGCACATCTGAAAATCAGGGCCTTTGTTATCATGCCTGGCGAACCAGCTACCTCCCTAATTTAATACACCCACATTGAGAAAACTGACCCTAATCCTTACACGCCTTAAATTTTTTTTCTTGTCTGTGGGAATTTTGAATTACCAAGTAGAGCAAAGTTATATCTCAAGTTGCCTTTGCCTCATAAAGTCCTGAGCTTTTATATTCCAAGGATGGAAAGTGCAGAAGACAAATCCACCCACAAAGACACAAAACCATCATATGCAAATCTCCCTTCTTGTGACTATGCATAAAGACAATAATGTTGCAGTTGTCAAGATGTTTGTGTTATTGCAACTTATAAAAAGTGAAATATTCCTCATTCCTCAACCAACATTCCTAAATACCTTATTATTTAAATGGGGTTATTTAAATGGCAGACACATAAATGTTATACAAACACCTCTCTTATGACAATGATGACTTATTTTATATGCAAATATGCACCTATTTCTCACTGATTCTATATCATTGCATAAACAAGTACAGAAAAATCACAGCTTAGTATTTAGCAAAAAGCCTAACATTTAAACTGGTATCATCTCTCTGCTGTGAAAGACATAGGCATCTTAAACTTTGGGAAAAGTGCACAATTAATTACTCCCAGCACTCTGTTATGTCTTGAGTCTAAAACTAAGAGCTGTCATACTGAAACTTGCAGGAGCTCTGGCTTAAAACTGCAGAAAAATATTACTGCTATGAACTAGATCCTTAGGGTTATACCAGCTGTGCTTCTGGCCCAGAGCATGAGTCTTTTCTCATTTAAAACCCAGCCAATACTCATGTAAATTATGTGGGCTGATCTCAGTTTTGTTTTGGGAAACAGACCAACTGTGGTGAAACAGCTTTTCTCCAGTGGCTGAATCCTGCAGGGCCCTATAGCTAAACTTCTCTCCTACAAGGAATTTTAAAAGCTTTTAAATCCAACAGACCTTTCATAGAGAAAGCTGAGAAGAATATCTCCTGAATATATCTTTAGCTAATGGAGTGTTCACACATTTCATTTCTGTGAAGATGCTACTACTAGTCCTTTTTGAATAGCTCTGCTTGTGGTCATTTAGGTATATGTATTTACTGCAAGCTGACCTGCATTCTTTTTGGACTCCTGTTGACTCGGACAGAGGCTGTAGATTGAGTTGAAGTCTTGTTCATGCAGAGTGAAGTCAGTAGGAGTATTTCCAGGGACTCAGATTGGCTTTGATGGGCCCTAGCCCAGGACAAGAGTTTGTAGTGTTTGGAGCCAGAAAAAACTGAATGAGATCATCCAGTCCGATCTCTAGTTAATCACAGGATATGCAAGTTTTATCCAGATATGCCAGTACTGAAATGGCATTTTTTCCCTCTGAAGATTAGAAAGCGTGTGCCCTGGAGAGGAGAAGCGGAGGTCGCTTCCTCCCAGCGTGACACCCCGGCTGCTGGGACCTGCTTAGGCGAGATGTTCCCAGGTGACTCCAGCTCCGTTGCCAGCCACCGCGACACAGCCGACTGCGCAGCGCAGTACCCGCTTCCTTCCCAAATCCTGAAGGAAGCTGAGGATTGTCGGACTGCTGAAGAAAATTTAATCAATGCTGTTTCCCATCAAAGTCATGAAAAAGGTGGTAAGCAGAAGTCAGGCTGACATACTTTAGGGCCAGAAAAGACTGCAAATACCAGTCAGCCTAATCCTCTCACGATGTGTGTGTACGTATAATACAACATCAAAAAGAAATACGGTTGTACAAGGTTAAATCAAAATATGTCTAGCCCAGTACGACTTCCAAAAGTAGAAGGTGCTTACAAGAAATACAGAAAGCAGGGCAATATAAAATCATCTGTCTCATAATCAGTGGTTTAGGAATCTCTTGAACTGGAGGTTGAATCTGGACCAGTATACTACAATAAACTGGTGAAGGGCTCTTTCCTCCATGAACTGCCTAATTTTTTTTTTTTAACCCATTGAGTTTACTCCCAGAATCTGGATTAATCCCCTTTTTCTTTTAATATATTTAATGTCATTGTAAGAAATGTGTGTGAGGGTAAATCCACTTCCTTCTCATAAGCTGTCTCAATATTTTCCTCACAGCTATGAGGAAATGTCTTATTTCAAGGGTGGATTTTTCCAACTCTAACTTCCCGGTGCTAGATCTTATCATGCCTTTGTCAGCACACTTGAAACAGAGGATGGAAAACAGATTTTTCTCTTTCCCTTCCCCTGTTGTACTGTATCCATTTTTAAGTAACAGCCACTCAGATTTTTAAAATACTGATCCAGAGGACCATTTAATCGCATGATTTACTTTAAGTACGTAAGTAATCCCATAGACTTCAATGGGACTACTCTCAGGTTAAAAGTTAAATGCGTGATTAAGTGCTTTGCTTGAATAGTATTTAACTTCTCTTTAATTTCTCATTTACTCTCTTTCCTTGCTCATGATACTTGATCTGTACAATGTGTTGGAAGCGCAGCATTTCAAGTAAATTGTTCAGCATGGGATCACGTAGGTTACAACACAGCAATTTCCATTGCAGCTTTTGTTTAGCGCTGAAGGAATTCTGACTGATGGATACCAAAGACTTTTTTGATGTTATTTTCTCTGAGGAACTAATGGTCTTCATTCCTGCTAATTCCCTCTGCTGCCCAGTTTATTTGTTCAGCAGTGCGCTAAACAAGAAAGGTTTCCTTCAAACAATAGGCTGCTTTGCACTCTGTGTGTGTGTGTGGTTTACTGAATCCAGACCTAGGGAAAATGTACTCGTCTTCAGCTGGTATGAATCAGAGCTGTTTGCAGACATGAGGGAGCTATGCTTATTTACATCAGCTAAGGATCTGACCTGTTGTCTACTCTGTTAATATATAAACGTGTGTATGGGTGCAGTTAAACATATAAGACCTGGGCAGCGCAATAGGCCTTCAATAATCTGCTCTTGGGATATGAGATATAATATTAGAGACACAAGGGCAAAAGGCTGAAATGAAAGCTTATTTCTTCCTGAGGCCAGGTATGAAAATACATAATATGGTATTGTCTCCCAGTGCCAATAGCAAAATACTTTTGAATAATATTTGCAACATAATTACATCTGTACTATGGACCTTCAAAAGCTTTCTAGCACTTAAGGTGTTTCAAATGAATCTGCATTATTTCGGAATTTTCAGTATTAGACACTGAGCATTCGTGTGTCCTACATATACATGACCAGGGGCTCTGGCTCCTTTTGCAAACAATGTGAAGTGGCTGTTTCAGATCAGCCAAGCTAGGAAGTTAAGTATTGCCTAACTCATGGTTTCAATTATTTTCTGAAGGCTTCTATATCTGTCTGTTGACCAGATGCAGAGCTGAACTCCTTCTTTAAGGTGCTTGGAATATACAGAGAGACTACTCCTTAACATACAGTACTACCCCAATATTCCAGAACTTTTTCAATGTTCCAGGGTAAAAGCTTTTTTCATTAAATTGCCTATTAGTAATTTGCATATAGAAACTATATTGTATATAACAGAGATCAAATTTTTAAAGGACTAAATAAAATTCAACTTGAATGAGCAAATGGTTATGTTTTTCTGCCTAATTTCCAATTGGAGTTGAGGTGAATATTTTTACCTCTCCACATTTTACAAAAATCTCAACGTAGAGGTGCAAAATAGCCTTGATTTGCTTATGAGGCAGCTTAGTTTTCCACAGCTCAGGAAAGGCAGGGCTCTACCATAATAAGACTCTCTAAGAGCAAAGAGGTCATCACTCTAGTAATTTTTAGAATAACATTTTGATGCAATTGCTATGTCAGATAAAGCAAAGCCTTAAAAAAAACGTGTGCCACTGAAAAACAGTGAAGTATCTCCCTTTAGCATTTTTATGAGAAAACAAATACCTCCCAGGCAAATGCATAAATAAGAGCCTATCCCAAATATCCTTCCAGCAGGTAAAAGTTCATGGACTTCTTGATCTGGAGACAGCATTTTTTCCATTGTGCTAAATAACCACAATGAGCCTGTCTTCCAAGATTTTTTGTTACATCCTTTATCTGTAGGAACAAAATAAACACACCAGCATCAGGAATCCCTACAAGCCACTGTCCAGAAGTTAGGATGTGTGATACTGTGCTGGACACTAATTATAATGTAGCTAACCCAAAACCTAAAAGTGAAAGTCTAGCATGACTTTGAAGTGTCAGTCTAATCCTAAGTAAATTACTGTGCTCCATAGGAGTTTGCCTTCATCTTTTATGAGTTTAACACTTTGATTCAAGTTTTCAGAAAGATGATGATTTAGATGTGGCAGCTGCCGTCTCGGCTGACTGCAGATTGTGCTAGGAAATGGTAGACAGGATTTTGTACAGCTTGAAATAATTTCTAACTTGGTTGTGCTTTAAGTGTGAATGCTCAGAACCTGTCAACTTCAATGCATGATAGACGTTGCACATATCCATATTTAGCAGGCTACCTATATGTCTCCCTTTGGCCTGTGTCATACACATCATAGAATCACAGAATCACAGAATGGTTTGGGTTGGAAGGGACCTTCGAAGATCATCTAGTCCAACTCCCTGCCATGGGCAGGGACATCTTCCACTAGATCAAGTTGCTCAAAGCCCCATCCAACCTGACTTTGAACACTTCCAATAATGGGTCATCCACAACTCCTCCTCCTCCCCTTTCCAGTGTCTCACCACCGTCATCGTAAAAAAATCCTTCATTATATCCAGTCTAAATCTACACTCTTTCAGTTTAAAACTGTTACCCCTTGTTCTATCACTACAGGCCTTACTAAAAAGTCTGTCCCCATCTTTCTTGTAAGCCCCGCCCATATTGAAAGGCCACAATAAGGTCTCCCCAGAGCCTTCTCTTCTCTGGGCTGAACAACTCCAACTCTCTCAGCCTTTCCTCACAGGAGAGGTGTTCCAGCCCTCTGACCATTTTTGTGGCCCTCCTCTGGACCTGCTCTAACAGGTCCATGTCTTTTTTGTACTGTGGTCTGCAAAGCTGGATAAACACAGAAATCACAAAACTGTTGTGGTTGGCAGGGACCTCTTGAGATCATTTAGTCAAACCCGCCTGCTCAAGCAGGGCCACCTAGAGCTTGCTGCCCAGGACCATGTCCAGTCAGGTTTTGAATACCTCCACAGACAGAGACCCCACAACCTCTCTGGGCAACCTGTTCCAATGTCTGACCATCCTCACAGTAAAAAAGTGTTTTCTTGTATTCAGATGGAATCTCATGTGTTTTGAGCCCATTGCTTCTTGTCCTGTCACTGGGTACCACTGAAAAGAGCCTGGATCCCTCGTCTTCATTCCCTCCCCTCAGGTGTATATATATATACATTGATAAAATCTCCCTGAGCCTTCTCTTCTCCAGGCTGAAGAGTCCCAGCTCTTTTGGCCTCTCCTCATATGAAAGATGCTCCAGTCCCTTAATTATCTTTATAGCACTGTGCTGGACTTGCTCCATTATGTCCATGCCTCTTTTACTGGGGAGCTCAGAACTGGACCCAGCACTCCAGGTGTGGCCTCACCAGTGTTAAGTAGAAAGGAAGGATCACCTCCCTTGACCTGATGGCAATCCTCTTAATGCAACTCAGGATGCTGCTGGCAAACACAAACAAGCCAGGTCTTGCTGAAAACTGCATGCCACATCAATGAGATTAATTTGTCCCAGTTTTAGAGATCTACATTTAGGTTAGCCTGCTGTGTTCACTTTCTAGTAAGGGGAGAAAAACAGGGTCTTCCAAAGTGCAGCTCATCTAACTCTGAGGTCAAGGTCTACAGCAGGTCAGCTAAATTGCAGCTTAGCCTAGAGCTCTTATTTGGCTACGAAGAAAACCTTGATCACTCACTAGCTGAGGTTCACACACTGTGCATACTCAAATCTGGACTGATAAATCTCACAATTCTTTTCTTAGTGCTTAGTATTTCACAGTGCCTGCAAATGTATTAAGCAACTTGAAGTGTGGGCAAATACCCCAGTCTTTGCCAGAATAGTTTTGTACCAGAGCAGAAGGAAACAGGAGGAACAAGAAAGGATTTCAAGGGTTTTATAGTTGTCCTCTTTTGCCACATGTGCATCTTCATGGGCTTCCCACATTATTGTTGTTTACAATAACTAATTAGATGTTGGTGGAGGATATGGAAGCATATTTTACTTCATATACTTCCAATTGGAAAGACTGTTCTCAACAGTGTCTCCCCTGACATTTTGATATTTTGTGGTCTTTCCTATCTCACCTTCATTTCCCTTTCTGCCTTTTTTGTCTCATTTCTAATTCTCATTTGCTCTGAACTCATTTTTTTTTTTTACTCTCCTCCCATTTGTCAGGTCTCCGTAACTAATGTTGTTGTTTTTTCACATTGCTTTGAAAGCTTTGAGTACGGAGGCAGATGCACGGGGCAGTGTACTAGTTATATAAAAAGACAGCTGTAAAAACATGTGTGACGGTAATTAAGCAAGAACTCTTAGAAGCATGAAGTCATTAATTCTAATTGCAGTAAGGCTCTTCTTAGAAATTATCCCTAACATTTGAAATGGAGAAAAAGTCAGCTTCAGGTAGCATTCCAGCTTTACTTCCTCCACTTCTGTGCTACTGCAAGCAAGGGGACTGCGTGTGTCCTATTATTTGCTACATTGAGGAAGCTTTATCTTCAGACATCCCTCTTTGGGCTTGCTGTCCCGCAGGCACTGGAGCAGGTTCCACTTTAAATGCAGCAGAAGCAAGAGGCCAACTTACCAGCCAGATGATTATCCCCCACCAAAGCAATTTCCAGTTTCTTCATCAAATGTTACCAAGGCTCTAGCCTGCATGCCTTCAATTACTTTTCAAGAAAAGTGGAAGATCAAGGCAGTTAGCAGCATCTTCAAGAGTTGTTCAGCACCTCACAAGCTGATAATTCAGTCATCTTAATTTCACTAAACTCCAGTATTGTTTCCAATAAGCAGCCACTCTCTTAACTAGCTGATACAGAGCTGAATGATGAAGACATGCTTTAGCAAACCAGATGAATACACACAAGGAACCCTGTTCCTTTCTGTTTCAGGCTGAAAGCTGATACATTACATGTCTGCATGCAATAAAACTTTTTTGTTTTAATGTTCCTAGGGAAGCTTGAAATGAAATCCTTGCAAAACATCTGGTTCAAAACTTCAGCATTTTAATATTAAATGCTTCCTGAAATCTGTTTGTGTAACTGTACCATGCAGGTTTGCTTCATAGCTTTATAATAAATTGTTTCTAACTCATTTTGTTATTCTTGCACTGACTTTGATATCTCCTGCTGATAACATAACATCAGCAATAGTGCTACTCCAAGTTCAATAGTTGGCTGATATCCCAAGCACAAATTCTGAAGACAACTGCATTATTTTTAGGTTTCAGCTTCGTATTGTCTAACATTCAATTCTAAGGTTTTAAATCTCTGTTCCTTAAAATTAAATTCCTTTATGTTATAGATTTGCCTTCTCAAATACGGTGTTCAGTATCACAATAGATCCCTTCAGCAACGTCTCTGGATAAGGCATGAAGAAACTTTGCATGCCTGTGTGAACAACAGTTGTCATGTTAATACTGGGACTGGTATTTAGAACTTCGTGTCAAAGTGCTGGAGAGCTTGGAAGAAAAAATTCAGCAGTGAAGTGGAAGATTTTTCCCACACATAATAGTCATCCTGAGCATCCATGGATAAACAAGCAAAAGGAAATCAGAAAAGGCTCATACATTTTAAAGCATGCTAAGCCTTGTGAAGATTATCTTGCTGAACTCAAAAGCTGTAGCTTAATAGTTCCAAATAAAGCCACGTTAAATCTTAATGTGATGCTCTAAGTTACGCAGGCTGATTTCATGCCTTCAGCTGGTTTCATGTCTGTGCTGAACACAGTGCAGAGTCCTGACCTGGCATTACACAGAATCACAGAATCACAGAATCGTTAAGGTTGGAAAAGACCTGTAAGAGCATCAAGCCCAACCATCAACCCAACACCACCATGCCCACTAAACCATGTCCCACAATGCCATGTCTACACGTTCCTTGAACACCTCCAGTGATGGTGACTCCACCACCTCCCTGGGCAGCCGGTTCCAGTGTTTCACCACTCTTTCAGTAAAGAAATTTTTCCTAATATCCAGCCTAAACCTCCCCTGGCACAACTTGAGGCCATTTCCTCTTGTCCTGTCGCTAGTCACTTGGGAGAAGAGACCAATGCACACCTTTCTGCAACCACCTATCAGGTAACTGTAGAGAGCAATAAGCCTCCTCTTCTGCAGACTAAACAGCCCCAGTTCCCTCAGCCGCTCCTCATAAGAGGACCCCTGTGCTCCAGACCCCTCACCAGCTTCGTTGCCCTTCTCTGGAGACACTCCAGCACATCAATGTCATTGCCTGACCCTCCTCCAGACACGGTAATTGTGTTGGCCTGACTCTGAGCTGCAGGGCTCATGAACTTTAGGATCCTGTCATGCTAACACAGCTGTGCTACTTCTGGGGCCCGAGCTGGTATTTTTGCAAGATGTATAGCTTAGACTAACTCTAGCTATCCAACTTAGACTAGGGTAGCCTCAGCTCCTTAGTCTCAGGCCTTCCAGCATGACTGAGAGCCTCTCAGGAGCTTGGCTCTCTCTGGGCTAAAGAACGAGCCTTGGTTCCTAACTGCGGCTATTCAGGTAGAGCTCAAAGACAGACTGAATACAAACTGAAGGAGGGCTCCAAGAGCCTTTGAAATACAGGAGAAAGCAGGAACCACTCAGGTGCTCCTGAAGTACTAGAAAGGATTAAAACCAAAACAAAACAAACTTCACACAACAGAAGTTCAATTCTATACCCTTAAAACCCATACTAACTGTTAGCAAAGCTTTGTGCATGCTTTAGATTAGCCATGTAATTACACCATAAACCCCCACTAGGATTTAATTTCAATTGAAAGCAGTGAAACTAATCATATGCTTACAAATAAAGCTAATTAGGATTTTGTAGAACTGGGGACTATTTCATAAAAGTATCAAGAGATTTAATGTCAATATGTAGTACTTTGCATGACTCATAGAGTCTATAAATACGTACAGGTATTTTCAGCCTGATCATTATATGACTGGCTTAGCTCAGAAAGAAATGTGAAAATACATAGTAGGAAACAACTCTTCCAAACAGCAAATAATTATGTAAATATATAACTAGAACAAAATTCTACAGCTGATGTATAACACAGGAAATTCCATTTCAGCATATTTCTTGATGCTTAATCCTGCCAGGTGGAACGGATCAACAAAAAGGGAGAAGTCACAGTCCATTGTGAAAAAATGTTATACATTCATGGAGGTCATCCAACAGGACAGAATAAAACTCCACAAAGCAGCTACAACTCTCATTGCTCAAGTTCAGCTAGGTTCAAGCTCAATGTCTATCTGTATTGTTACAAGTATTTACGTTTCAATTTATCAGTATATTGCAAAAGGCCTATTTTTACCGAAATCCCTTTTCAAGATATTTTCTTATTTTTTTCCAATATATATACAAATTAATTTCAATTAAAATATAGCAGCACTGGAATAACGGTTGGGGTGGGGTAAAAGACACTTTCTACAACTTGCTCACAAGAGCTTCTTCAGACTGTCTCCAATATGACTCAATATTAGAATAGTAACTTACAATTTGCAACAGCATTAGTGAGCACTGAATCATCTGCTTGTATAAGACTGTGAAAAAATGAACATGTCAGCACAATGACATGACATGGCATACTATAGCTGATTGAAGCACTCAAATTCAGAGGAAAATAAAATACTGAGAGGAAACTGTTGAACATGGCAGCTGAGATAAAAATTTGAGATCTCCGCAATAGGTCACTGCAAATCAGATTTGGAATGTTGAAAGAAAAGAGAGTGGATATCTGATATGAAACCTGAAAGTATAATTGGTGAGATTTTTGTTTAATTAAATTCAAAACAGAAATGAGAGAGGAAAATATTTCCAGAGTGAGCATGACTAATAACCACCTTTCAGGAATGGAGTGTTGGGTTCTTAAGTGCACTTCAAAGGTTAAGTTTAAGCCCAAGATTAACTTCAACAGGCATGCTAGCTCTAGACATTTTTGTCCTCAGATTCCTTAGACCTCCTCTTTCAGCCATTAGATATGTATAAAATAACATGAGAGCAAAGAACTAGGATTCAGTGTTTTTGTAAAAAGAAATAGATGTAATAGTAATGCCTATTTCCATGTGGTTACATAGTGGTTATAATAAAGTGTGAGGAATAACATCTAAGACAATGCAACACACTCTGCAATGTTCAAAATCAACTGAATTGAGAAAATGAGCCCGACACCCACCAGGACTCCATGTGTCAGCATTAGCTTCAGTACAGATTTCCCTTAAGGACTGGCTTTGCAAGGTGCAAGAGTGTGTTTGACCAGAGACCCCCACAGAAACCTTCAGAAGATGGGCATTCTGAAAATAAGCAGTGGGATCTGTGCCGGAGGCAGCCTCCAGCCTCTCCACCCTGGCACAAGAGTGCTGCTCTCCCTCCCTGCAGGGCTGAGGCTGCCTGCTTTCTTGCAAATTCCTGTGAACTATGGGTGATGTGTTGAAACTGCCCTTTTTGCTCTGGATCGAGTAAAGCTTTCTGTATGTTGAATCAGGTCCAGAAAGGCCAGCAGTAACTTTTGCTAGCAAATGGATATTAGCAAAGATAAATGCCAAAAAAAAGGGGGCAAACCCTTGCAGTGAAAGATTAAAGTCTTTGTTAGGATTCATTACACATGTAGACTAATAGCACGCATTTCACAAGTGTCTGTAATAGATTGTCTTCCTTTGTGCAAATGTATTTTCCGTTTATCCTCTATCCTGAGCCAAGCATGAGGCCCAGAGAGAGAGACTGCCCCTTTTACTTCAGCCCAGGCCCCAGAGGTGCTTAACAAACAGTCTAGCCAGGGGATTGCGAAGTCTGCAAGGGTGCCTGCTTGGTACTGCCACAAAAGAGAACTTGAAAGGTTTCGTGTAGTGATGAGTCTTGCTCAAGGAGTTAGAAGCATTTCAGTGAGCCAGCAATTCATACCTATTAAAACAAAATACATATTCCCATCCATCATTTTCAGAAAATAAGAGTGGAGCTATCTTAATTTTTAATGCATACTGAGGGCTTGAAGTTCCCATTAGAGCTAACAGGTTCTCCACTCTTCCTGATAACGTGTTTAAAAATAAAACCCTCAAATCTCTTGCCTAAGCAGCATTAATCATGCTAGATCTTAACCATCAATCATCAGCTGGCTTTTATGAACTATGCGGTAAACAAAAAAGAATGGGATGTTTTAAAACTGCTGTTAGAGACCATGAGCTACAGACACCTACTTTCCCCGTCTCCTCTTCAACTTCAAGGGAGTATTATTGCTGAACATCACAAGGTGGGATACGATTTGCTAAGAATACTTGTCCATATTTTACATCAAGCATCTGTTAGTATTTAAATATCTCATTTCAAAGTATCCAAAACTTCATGCAGGTCAGATCCCAGATATATTTTGCACACATGGATTAACTGAAGAAAATCATTAAGAGGGCAAACCCCCAAAACATTAGCAAGTATAATGATGTACAAAATGCCAAAATTTGTTTATGTCATTTCAGACTCTACTCACATCCCAGCCTGCATCTGGATTCCTGAATTTTTTTTATTTCTTTATCTTCAGAAGGTATACGAAGAAGGCTATTATGTAATCCAGTGTTTTTTATAGCAAACTAAAACTATGCTGAAGAGATTAAATGTTGGGAGATATTTTTAGCAAAACTAATTGTAACAACTTCACTAAGAACATAAGCTGCAGATATCTCCTAAGGTAAAAAGCAAGACGATGGAAGAGCTAGTAAGATGAAAAGGCTATCGACTACAGAAAAATAGCAGATCAAAATTACATTAAATTATGCAATTCTGCCCAACGCTCCCCCTAGTGGTTTTGCCCACAGAGATGAGCCTGAAGTCCCATACAAGCAAAATCCTCCAGCCTAATGACAAAACGTCCCATTAATAGGATTAAGTACCTTCTCATCAGATAAGTAGAACATGGCAAAATCCCTGACACTCCCAGCAATTAGACCAGAACACAGCCTGACCCCTTCCTGACGCGGGGAGCAATTTTGCAGAGGAGGTGTTTCAGTATTAATGGTATGTTGGGGTTTTTTTACTTTTCTTTGGTAATGGGTTTGTATTTCTTTGCAAAGTTAATTGGTCTTTCACTATGAATGTAAAGGTACAATATGCAAGTAACTATAGAAGTAAATTCAGGCTATAAATAAATCCAGGCTCTTACTTTACATACACACTTGCAGCTGATAACTGCATCTCCAAGAAGGCTATATTGGCTAACAAGAAGGCACTTAAATACTGTGTTCACTTAATCAGATGAGAACTATAAAGTGTAGTTGCATGGTTTCTAAAAAATAAACCTTTCTTCTCTAATTGCTCTTGGGAGGGAAATAAAGCAAATGGCATTTCTTTCCCTTATTTTGTAGGAATTTCTTTCAAGTGCTGATGTGTTTCTTCACAAAATTGATCTAATTGCCAATTTCTTGGCACACCTATTATTGTGTCTGCTATATTAAGTGTTATCCTGAAGGACAATGACAGGAATTGCATGTTTGGAGACAAGGAAGGGAACCACATTCTAGAAATTTCCCTTTTTAAATCTGGCAATAATGTTTAGCATGGATGCATTTATAATATGAACTAAGAACATAGTGTGAGATCAGTAATTAGTGTGTTTCACAAGGTAGAAAAGGGACAGACTGAGCTGCATAAGCTTTCAGGGTTTTATATATATATATATGTCCTGATTCTGTTACACCATTGTGCTACCTCAGTGGAATTCATCTAATTAGTCTGAATAGATAATTACAAACGAGGTCAAACTTCTTACTCATGTGTTTTCACTAACAGTAGCATTTATGTGCATGTTATAGATCTCAGAAACCATAGTTAAAGTCAAAATTAATAGGAACTTGTATAAAACTTAGTAAACAATACACCTAGGCATTTGAGCATCATGAAGATACTTACATTTAACTGCACCAATTTGCTTCTTTAACAGAAAGAACATGAAGTTGTCTTGGTTATTTATAATATACATGCTATGGCTGAACGATCATCAGTGTGCACCGACAAGGCAGGAGGAAATGAATCTCCGGGAAAACCTGAAGCGTATGTATGCTTTTCTTACCAGGGGTGTGCTGGAAGCCCCTAGGCCCAGGTCTCCAGTCTCCTGGTGCATTTTGGCTTCCATACTCACTGGCATCAAGAGGACCCACTTTCCTCTGCGGAGCTTAGGAACTATCATATAGCTGACTACATGCATCCACACACACAATGGGGAGATAAGAACAATTGGGATGAGAAAGTAAAGGGATTAACAGATAAGTATCCCCTTACAAAAAAGTATTTACAGCATTTTTATAGGGTATTTGGTCCCTCATAGATCATTAGAATATAAACTGAACCCAAAATTCCATTCAACAGATTTTGAATTATTTTGTTTAAATAATCTTTGAAAATATTTATTCTACAATTATATACTTCACTGGAAAAGATGGTTATTACAAATAATTGAAATAAAATGACTTAATTTAGAAAAAACAGCTATTCTGCATATACTCGCCATTAAGCATGGCTTTATTTTGTGGATAGGAATCCCAAGAGGATCAGCCATGAAATATTCCTTTGCTTCAGTCTATGTTAATAATATTTCTGTAACAAACAAAAAGTTAGGGGAGGGGAAGAAAGAGATAAAGGAAGAAATTACTGACAAGTGCTTTTGGCAGTCTCAGGGTGATGTGTTCTTTATCTGTTTTGTATAGCTCCAATGATATTCAGGGTATTTCTGCAAAGGGAACAAATACAGATAAAGGATAGGCAATCATGCAGAGCTTCACAGTGCAACATGTGGGCCAACCCAGGCTTTCACCAAAATTCTATGGTCATTACTTCACAGGAAGTCTAGAGATTGTATTTTTATGAAAGAAGGTTGAAGGCACCTGTAATCTACATTTTCAAAATGTAAAGGGAAGCTGTCACAGGCTGCTTTCAGATCAAAGATAAATATATAGGTTATGGATTAGAAAACTGATGAGTAATCCTTGGAGATATCCAAAATCCAGGATGAGGTCCTGAGCAACCTGCTCTAGTTGACCCACTTTGAGCAGGGGGGTTGGACTCTATGGTCTCCAGAGGTGCCTTTCAGCCTCAACTGTTCTGGGATTCAGTGATCAGCAGTGGGACAGCCGAGTATATAGGCTGATTTACACACAGCTGATCACTGGCAAAGGCTCTGGGCCAGATTCTTATCTGATGGAAATTGTCTTGGCTCCGTGTTATTCAGCATTCACTAACTCAAGATTCGGCTTTGCAACTGTAGGGAAACATAGAGCTGTTTAATCCTCCTTCGTCATCAGTGCATGACAATTGGTGATAGTGTTAAAATCTGATTAAGTCACTGTATAATTTGGCTTTTTTTAGTATTATCTGAAGTTGGAGAGAAGTATGTAGATGAAGAGGTAAAGAAAGCTTTGATTGGTATTAAGCAGATGAAAATTATGATGGAAAGAAATGAAGATAAGCACATAGATCTGATGAAAACCTTGAAGAAGAGCAGTGAAGAAAAACAGGTAACTGAAGTGCATCTGGATTTTTTTGTTTGTATTTTTGTTAAGTTGTGGCTATTTTTAATCAAAGATGAGGCAGGTTGTACATGGATTTAGCCAACATCCCGGAATGAGTACAGCATGCCGTTGTGCTTAGGCCAATAAGGAACCCAGAAGGGACCCCTTGGTGTCTTCCCTTTTCTGGGAAGAATGTAAACCACATCGTATGTACACTCTGAGCAGCATACATCTCTCTGTGTGGTCACAGGATTGATAGGAAATCTGCTTCTGCTCTTTTCACTAGCAGAAGAAAACTCTCATGGTACCTCTACAGAGGTTCTCACTGCCTGTCTCCTGGAAGCTGGAGTTGGACCAACAGACATCCTTTACTAGCCTATCAGGAACCTGGATGTTCACATTTCAGAAGAAGTTAAAGCATTAGTTTATATTTGCCAGTTTCTTAAGAAAGAGCTTGCCTGCTGGCAGGACCCTGGCAGACTGACGCTTCAACCCTGAGGGAAGCTTTCAGACTGCGCTGGAATAAAGCACTGAACAAGAGCACCGCCTGCCTCACTGGCGCCTCTTCCAGATTCTGCGGTTCTTTTGAACATTAGAGGTGAAGAGTTTCTGTCTTTCCTCAGAAATACAGCTGTCTAACTGAGTGGCATACTGTTAATTTTTCCCTGTCGTTGAATGTCGAAGCTATTTCTAAAATGAAACTGAAAGGGTGTGCACTAGACAAAATACAGCTGAGTTACCACTAGTTAGCAAGATACCTTCTCTCAGCCCATCCCAGCTGTAAGGTAAAACATGTTATCTGACACAACCTTCCTTGAGATTTGAGCTTTCTCATTTTATTCTGCAGTTGGGAGGTACCCAGCAGCAGCCTAGGCATAGTCAGGCTGATGGTGACCACCATGTGGAGATACAGAAGGTCTGCAGTAAAAGGAGATATTAAATGCTGTATGTGGACTCAAACATTACTTTGGAGAGAGAACCTGGGTTTTGTAACATCCAGAAGCCAAAGCTGCTGCAACAGCAATGTATTGAATAAAGTATCGCACTTACTGCCTATTTCTAGAAATCCCCTGCTTCACTGAATTCACACCAAAGCAACTGCAAGCAACTGTATAAAGATGTTCTGAGCAGAAGGTCCAGCACCTCTGGACTGCATGTCTTATATACCTCAGGCCATAGATGTTTCCCAGCTTGCTTTGCAAACTTCAGACCTTCAGAAAAATATGAAAGCCACAAATGATAATGTGCTCTAGAAAAAGTACACGGGATCAGGGGAATTTCCAATGTCCTAGTGCAATGCCTAGGCCCAGAGCCATGTTCTCAGATGATCCTGAGTAACAGAGATTACTGTGTATTTAAAAAAATACAAAGATCCTAATTATTGAAGTTTAAGGAAAATTCCCTCCTGGCCCAACATCTGGTAGTTAGTTTAAACTATTTGTATTAGCAAGCCAAAAAGTACCTGATAGCTTTCTAACATCTTTAGGAACATTGGTACACTCCCATGATCTACACTGTTGTTAGCTCTTACTGGATTATTTCATTTACACAGAACTTTCATCCACAGTGAGTGTTCATAACACACTGAATAAAGGTATTAGAAAGATCAGAAAATAATTAAACATAGCCTATGAAGACCACAGTTACTGTCTCCACCAAGCACATTCTAACAGAAGTTTTCTTTTCTGTGAGCCTCTTCCGTATTGAAATGCTGTCAGAAAGGAATAAGACTGACCAATTAAAAGGGTTTTGGCATACTTAGGAGCAACTTGGAACATTGTTTGGAAACCTAAACTGTTAAAATATCTTGTACTTGCAGAAAGAAATTCATGATGTGCAATCTACTTCAACAGAAAGAACTCTTCTGTCTTTCCATTGCCAAGTCTATTCTAAAATGTTGCTTCTGATCTGCTCAGCTTTGTGCTGTACCTGATGAAGAATGATCCAGTAAATAGAAGCAGCATTGTAAAATGCATCTTGTTTCCTTTCAGTATGGAAGGAGTGCCTCACACTTCCACAAGAGCAGGAAGAAACCCCTTCACTACAGTCTTTTGATTTCCTCCCAAACAGAGGAAATGCTATACTTTTACATATTTCTTCATCAGAGAAAGAATTTATATATGGCAAGGACCTAGACTCATGAAATATCAGTCCCTTGAAGAATGCAGCAAAGGAACAAAAAAGGGCTATTTATGGAACAGATGAATACTGTAGATATGATATGGATTAAAAAATGATACACGTTGAGCACATGACCTTGTGAGATGTTGAATGCTTCTTGCACAGAAAGACATGGGTTTTTTCATAACCTCAAAGATCCAGGTAGACTGTAGAGATCTGTTTGGTTTTGTTCTCTGAGAGAACGACATCAGAAAAACCATATAAAGAAAAGGTTTTCAATTTTCAGTTCCCTCCGTATGTGACTGCAGCTGAGAAGACAACCTACCCTAACGGTTAGGGATTAGCAAAAATAGGAATTATAAATAGCCAAAATGAGTGATAAATACCGGGATAAGTATTCAGAGTATTAATCTGAAAATTGCCCTCAACTGAATCTTTTTTCTTCCTTAGCAAGCCTTGCGACTTATGGATGAAGTAAAGGAAAGATTAGAAGAAGAAGAAAGACAATGTCAACTATCCTTGAAAAATTTATGGGATGAATGTGAATCTTGTTTAGAAAGTACCTGCATGAGGTATTATACAACTTGCAAACATGGTTTGTCAACATTTAGAAGGAAGGTAGGAAGAAATTTTGTATCTGGGAAATACCCTTGAATTCATCTAACAGTTTTAGAGAGAGCACATCCTATTTTCTCAATACCCAGATCTGCCAGTTACATCGGGTTACTAAATTTAATTTGATTTGTAGGGTCTGGAAATGTGAAGTTATATGGCAGAGATTACATGCAATTATATTCATTGAACATTCAGCCAAAATGAGTTCGGTTGCACCCTGGCGTGATTCCATGGACATTGATTATTCCCCTGACTCCACCAGAGTCACTCCAGATGTACAGTGTTGTCTCTCACAGTAGGATTTGCATTAAGATGCTCAATAACCGTTTGTGAAAAATACCACATAGATTCTTTATGATCCATCTGAAAATCAGCTGAGTTAAAAGTGGAGATATACTTCGCAAAATTCCATGGGGAAAAAATCACCTACTTATACAACATCATTCTTTCCTATATTTATTTTATTTTAAACCTACTCTTTAAGTAACAAACTAGCTTTAAAATGCTTAACTGTTTTTTAACAAAGGAAACTGTCAGCAAAGAAGGTTCCCCTAATTCTACCACAAACAAACTATTCTTCCCTGGCTGGCACATTATTATTACAAGATTTAACAAAATTGTAATCACATTTTTTATTTGGGCATATGCTTTAAGTGCAGCTTAATAACTGAAACCGCACAATTACTGCTACTGAAATTTTAGCCAGATTACCTAGCTTTCACATTCCCAAGCACTGAAAAATACGATAATTTAAAAATCACATATGGTGTGTTTCAGAAGCGACAAGCTTTAGAGCAAAGGTGTTTAACATTTGTGCATATTATTAAAATTATTCAGGTAAAAATGTGGAAGATATTAAATTTAAGACTATTGGTGATACTTTTGGCTTTTTAGATACCTCTCATGGATACCTCAAATGTATCTCTTGGACTTTCAAGAGTCTGTGGATGTCAGGTTGAAATTATTGCAGTAAAAGTTACATACTGCACTGTCACTGTCTTTGACCCTCTTGGCAACTTTCTCAGTAAGCTATATGGTTTATTTGAACCATTCAAAGTATGAAATGAGTTGTGACCTAAATCGTTTTAAAAAAAGAGGACAAAGACGATAGCTGTGGCTGATGACACACAGGCAGCAGGGGCAATACTGGCTTAGGCTGTTCCTGCAGTGCCGTTTCACAATTCACGTTCCCTCTGAGCTGCACTAGTGGTCAGATCAAGCAGCTGGTCTGATTTAAAAAAAGTAAAAGGTATAGGTATAGGTATGTGTTTGGCAGGGTGTTTCTTAACCCTTACCAGTTTTCTAATGCCATGAAGTGCAGCTCCACAAAACACTGCATCTGCTCAGGTGAAGGTAGCGCGTTAAAGCACAGAGCAGGGAACCAGTGGCTGAGACCCAGGGACTGGGAACTCCGCAAAGCAGAGTCAACACTCAGTCTCTTCCATCATCAAACCATGGACTCAGGGCCACTGCTTCATTGATTTTAATGGGTTTCAGTTTGCATAAGCATGTGAGGACTTGGCCATTGGTGAGAGAGGGCAGGGTGTTTACAGATCACGGCAAGAACAATCGCCTTCTGTTCCCTATGCTGCACATAAGTACCACAGAAATGTTTCCAAGATAAAGTCCAAATTGTTGGAAGAAACCCAAATGCCGATATTAACTTTGAGCCTCCACAGATTAAAGGCCAACTGGCAACCCTTTTACTCCAGATCTGACTTGGAGCTAATGATTTAGGCTGAATGTACTTTCACTCTTTAGAGTCTAGTGTCTTAAATTACTTTGGAGAATATGCTGTGTTTGCAGTTATTAAGAGGGCATTGTTTCTATGGGTGTTTGAAAGAGAAAAATTAGACCCCCTTCCCTGTGAGATGAAAAACTGATAACTCGTCAAGCAGCTGATCTATCTCCTTCTTACACACAGGTTGAAGATTTTTTGAGGAAAATACCTCCACTCATTTTTACTTTTCATGAGGATCAAGGAAAAGACATCCAGTTTAATGAAAAGCCTGAGAAAGAGGATATCCAGCTAGTAAAGATGGAAGATTTATTTAGTCAATTATTATCAGACATGGGCTCAATATTTGACAGAAGTTTCATTTTTTTCAAGCAGATGCAAAAAGAATTTGACCAGTCTTTTCAGACGTATTTCATGTCTGATCTGAACTTGAATGAGTCCCCCAGCATGCCAGCTTTACCTGAGGACACCACCAGAAATGACGGCTCACGGAAAGGCTGGGGTATACCTGGCTTCTTACAGACAGTTTTTGACTTCAGTAAGACAGTGTTCGAAGGTGTCAGTGAGGTGATTACTGAAGTATTTGATGAATACAGAGATAATAGAAGAGATGTGCCAGAACAAGCCAAAGGCAAGTGTTAGAAAATTAAAATCAACTGCACTGTCAATGACATCAAACCCCTCAGGATTGCTAAACTATGTTTAATGGTTCAGTTTGAGGTATGTTAGTTTGAGATATGGTATGGAAACTCTGGAGGCTTTCTTGGTTAAACAGGCATGGGTCAATTTATTGGTTAAATTAAAAGCTACAAATCACCCAGAAATCTCAAAGAAATGTCACAGGGGGGACATACAGGTCCTGCACAGCCTGATTTTCATGGCAATTCTCAAAGCATTTGCAGGAGTTCCTCAGGAGCACTTGAATTAATGACGGATGCAGGTTTTCATAAGGCTGACTGACACGTCTGATCTCAGCATTTGTCAGGATGTTATATGTATCGTATCATATTGACATGTCACCAATTCTAAAAAAATTAGAGTAATTCTATGACATCTCAAGGCATATCCCTGCCCTTGTCAAAAGACATTAAGCTCATCCAGACAGCTGCAAGCCCTGTTCTAGGCTTCTACAGCAATGCAGTGTGCCAATCAAACACAGACGAGCCATCAGGTTTTCCAGGGACCAGAAAAATTCTGAGCATAACGTTGGTTTCAAGTGATAACTCTCAATAGAGGAAATAACCCTTAGTCAACTTTTAGAATACAAATAAGCCTTATCCTTCATATCTTACTAATGCAAATAGAAAAACAAGCATCATTCAAAATCATACTGGTGCCTACCTATAAGGAGATCACAGTAAGGACATGCCGTAAGTCTGAGTGGTAGGTAACATTACCACTATATGGTCATCAAGAAATACAAAGTTAAGCGATTCTACAACAGCGTTTTTTAATTTTTCCTGTCATGACCCATGTTACCTCAGAAATAAGCTTTGGTACTATGCTCTCAACTAGCTATATGTGATTATGAAACATCTTGACTTCTAAGGGTCAAAAAGATAGCATGTTTTAGAAATAACGTGTAATAGTATTAGCAATTGTTTGGCTATTAGCGGGGAATACACTACTATGCCTTTATAAGGGAATATACTATAGTGGCATGAATTCCTTCAAAGGAAACATGATTTGTATATTTTCCTGACTTCCACTTTTTAATGGTTTATTCCTTTTTTTTTTGGAGGGGGGAGGGATTTATGCCAGATATTTTGGATTAAGGGCAAAAAAATATATTCTAGCACACAGAATAGGTAACAAATGTGTATTTATCAAGACCCTAAGCTTAATGGCAGTCTAAAGATACTGTGACTTCATTCTAGATCCTGACAGAAGTGGCATGTTCTCAAAAATTGTGTCAGGGCGCCAGAGGCCTCTGTGCGGGGAACTTCGGGAAAACTCTTCTGGATGCCCACAGTTTCATGAGAGATGTCAGAAATGTCAAGGCAATCTTTTGCATGGTAAATAGCTATTTTCCAATTTTTTTCTGTAATGCATTGATCACTGGGTTGTAGATTTTGAGGCTGTCCCTTTCTACTGTGCTGTTTCCGTATTTTTGGAATTAACAGTCACTGAGTTTTTAGTGTAACTACGGATACAAACACTGTTTCTCATTCCAGATGATTTCAATTACCTTTTCCCACTGTCTCCACAGAGTGTCAGTATAACTCAGTTGTTAACATACCGCTGGAGATCCAAAGAGAAGTTCTACATTCTATAACAAAATACCTATATATTTTGTTAGAGTTGCCATCCTGCAGAGAAGCAAGAGGTCAGGCAGTAATCGATCCTGCCTGGGTGCAGAAGTGCTGAGCAGAAAGTGAGGAGAAGCTCAAACTCCTGACACTCACTTCTCCTGCAGACAACCAGACGTAAAGTCAGGTAGCTTTCCTCACAAGGAAAGCAAGCGCTGAAGAGTCTGCAATTACTCTTTGTTGAACCATGTCAACAAACAGGGCTGACATGAAGGACAAAAAGGGGACTGCTTGTTAGTACGTAAGGAGATGGCAAAGCTCTGGCATGCACCCTCCATGGGCACCTGGAAAAAATTCAGACTGCATCACCTAGAATTGCTCTCAGGACTCCCACTGCAGCATAACACATCGGTGTTTCCAGAATTATTTAGGTCTTAAAAGCCACAGAATATGCTTAAACGCAAATGTATTCAGAGTATCTCCAGTGTGGCAAATATTAATGATCCAATGACACACTTTGAAAAGAATATTGGACCACTTCCATCTCACTAAAAATATCTTTTTGTCTACAACTGTGTATTACAGATACCAGTTTGTATCTGTGGTTACTGTACTATCAGCCTGAAGGTGTCCCTTGACAGTCCTATTTGACAGAGAATAAATTGAATTTTTCTGTAGTAATTTTTGTATAAGTTTAATATAATGTTCTTGTTTAAAATCCATATTTTAGTAAAGAAAAAACCAGCAATCTTCAGTTCTGAATTCATGGCAGATGATACTAGTCAGATACTAGTGTCTAGCTATTGTTAGATAAATATTAGGCCTTAACACTCAACAGGAATACTAACATATGTTACGGGCTTTCTTGTAATAACTTATATACTTGGAAGGATTGATAACGGAATATGAGCAATTAAAACAAAAGATAATGTATAAGGAGATTATGAAGTTGCTATATGTAAAATCTACCAGTTCTTATTTAACATAACAGAAAATCTATTGCCATGAAATATGATACAGACCTTAAAGTACTTGGTAAGTCATTGTAATATAGCAAATGGGATAATTAATCCATTTAGTCATTATGAGCCTAAACTAAATCTATCAAAATAGGTCAGCAAGAAATACTTTTTTTTTAAGCGTTATTTAAACACCAACCCAAAACATACCCCCTTGCTAGACTTTTTTACAGGTTTCTATACTTCAGATAGAAAAGACAAAGTACAAGGCATACTACTTTCCTATAAGCTTCATGCTGGCTGTCTTTTCTAACAGATTGCCCAAATGTTCCTGAACTGCACATCAAGTTTGATGAAGCCTTTAAGCTGGTTAATCTCTCGGGGGAGCAGTATGAGCAGATTCTCCAGGTGGTTCAGCGTCATACAGAAGACACTTCCTACTTGTTGAACAAAATGAAAGAAAGATTTGGGTGGGTGTCTGAGTTATCCAATATGACCATTGGACCAGAAAACATTTTCAATATAGTTAAGGTAAGGGTTATCTTCCAAAAGAAACTATTGCATAGTGCTGTCTTTGACCTGTGCTTTGCTCATACTTACGCTCTTGGGGATTGTGGGTGTTTGTACATGTGTAATGTTTGTTTTTTACAACACAAAGTTCCTACTCATCTAGAATTTATGTATGCTTGATAATCCCTCGATGAGCCAAAACTCCAGAGATTAGAAACTATTTTCCTCTAAATCCTTTTAGGCTGATGGATGGCTGACAGGCTAACCTGAATCACTGTCTGAGAGGAAATTGACACTAGTAGCTTTGACTGGCCTCAGGTTACCTTCCCAGATAAATGTCACTGTACCTGTCAGTAACACAGCCTTATTGGATCACTGAATAACTAGCTATATGTCTATGTCTGTATGTATAGATCCCAAAGCTCAAAGAAAGCAAATGTTATGTAGGTTATTGCAGTGGAAGCTGCATGTCTTTAACAGCATCTGTCAATATTCCAATAAATACACCATGATTAACTGTATCTCACACACAAGAATATATCCAAGGTAAATTCAATCCATTTTCCTGGGTGAGGGACAAATCCTATTCTCTCTTCCAACTCAGAAATCCAATGTACTACTATTACTAGAAAACTTTATATGAAATGATTGTGCAATTCACCAAAAATCACCAAATCAGGAACAAGAGGACAGGAAATATTTAAGCACACGTTCCCAACCGAGTCTGAGCTATCTGCTCTAGAAAAATAAAGCTTCAGAACTAAGTCTGGCTTAGAAAAACAGATAGGAATAAATAACTTCAATCACAACCTTTGTCTTGAAATTAGTGGGACAACTCACACGCAAGTTTTCATTAGGAGATCAGAAACTCTTTACAGATGTAGTTCGTGGTATAACTATTAACATGCAGTTTTTTAATACGGTCTTGCAGTGCCATGCCAGCTCTTCCCACTGCCTACAATAAGCTTTGGCATAAATTCAAACACCCACTGTCTATTCAGAAGAAAGTAATTTAAAGAAAGTAGACAAGTCTAAAATACCCCTCTATTTAATTTTCCCCCGTTAAAGACAGCAGGCACAGTAGGTATAAACAACACTGAAATTATGCAGTAGTTTGTAGTGTCTAAAGTACTGATTTGTTCTCTTCTAGGTAGTACCTGGGGATCCCTCTGGTAAAAATGAAACAGTGGTAGATGTGAATATTCTGACTTCGCCTACTTTCACCATTAAAGTTCCTCCCAATTTAGACCCAAAAAGTGCTGAATTCATTGAATACATAGCTGGGAGAGCACTGCAACTATATAAGCAGAATTTTTAAGTGGTAAGTTCATTCTTTCTCCTTTCATAAAGAACACAATTCTTTATAAGAGGTGTTTACATGGCAATAAACTTCAGTTGGAACAAGATTCAGTCATAGTATATGGAAGACTGTCTCCCTAGAAACGACACATTGATTGAGAGAAAAACACAAGCGTTATGGGAAAGAAAAACAAATGCTCAATGTTCTAGCCTGCAAAACACAGACATGATATTAAAAGACTTATTTAACTGTGAAACCCTCAATCTTTATGTAACATCTGGGATGAGGTAATGTGATGATAAATGTTCCTTCAGAAAAGAACTGCCTCACAACCACAGTCCAGAACCATGGCATTGGAAACCATGTCTTTGTGTTCATTAATCATGAATGAACTGGAATTACCACTATTCATTATGTTTTTTGGTTTTGGTGGTGTTAAAAAGCATGCTGCTTATTATTTTTTATGATAAAGGAGTGCAAAGTTAGAATCAGCACCAGGACTTGAAAGAGCTGTCTTACCATAACATTTTCCCATTAGCAGCGCTCTACTCAGATCAAGTGTTAACAGTGTCTGCAGTTTGACTTGTAGGAATGTGCACAAAAAGATCCTTCTCATGGACTTGTAACCATTTTTGTAGAAAGGGCTCACAGAGGCCTCTCTCCATGCTTAAGAGATTTCCAGATGGTGAGGGAAGAACCAGGCAGAGAGGTAGAGGAAAACAACGCTTCATATTCTCTTACCCCATGGGAAATCTCCAGGAAAGTTGGGGTGGTTTCAGGTGGCATCGTGCTGCTGTGGGGCTAGCCAGCCACCCAGGAAAACCCAGGGGGCTCTGGGGTGCACAGCTCCGGTGGCCTCAGACTCTCACAGCTGGCTGTCCCAGGGGCCAGAGCCACAAGAGGCTGCAGTGTCCACCCAGTCTTCTGAGGAGACACTAGATTTGGACATGGCTCCTCTTTACGTCATGGGTGTCTGATATCCTCATCTCAGCAAATAAAGCATGACCTGAATGCACACAGACGTCTCAGGAGGCATGTAAAAAGGATTCAACATTAACAAAGTAGATGAAGAACGGAAAATTTCAGCATTTCATATTGACTCTGGTTATTCTTTTGAGGTCAGAGTCAGTTTTTAAACAGATGAAAGAAATCACTTCCACCAGAGAGGCTGAGGTGGGCTGCAGAATTTAGACAGAGTATAATAAGCCTCACCATGAACTCTGATTAAGTAAATATTGGTGAAAATCTGTGTATATTATATTTAAAACAGAAACTTTAAAAAAGTATTAATAAACATATAAAATGAAATGTTCAGCACAGTTTCTCTACAGTTTTCCTTCAAAATTCTCTGTAATTTATATGCAGTTATTGATGATATATACTATTTCAGATCATGTAAGACTAATCTTCAAGGCCTAATGTCACAATATTAATTCCTTAGTCTAATTATGATTTTATCTTACTCTGATTCTTCTGTGCAACATATCTTGTGTAGCCATGTCATATCCAAGAAAAGTAAGTGGCATTAATTTCCAAATCACAATACTATTTTATGTTCAGTTTGCACAACAGATTCAGGGTACATAAAAGCACGACGAAAGCAAAGAGTTAAAACTTGGAAAGATCTACAAGAAGGGAAAAAGAAAAAAAATCTGTTTCAGTCTGTTTCTTATGTCTATGTTTCTACAGCAGGGCACCGATACACTCCCCATACACTCATTTTTCTAACACCTTTTTCTCAGTCCAAAACCAAAATGTTTAATCTTTTTTTTTTTCTCCTAGGAAAGAAGATGTGTGAAATCTTTCTTCCTGAAATCCAGTATATACTCCTTAGGTGAAATACTTTTAAGCTCAACGTACAGCTAATTGTTAAATGACTATGGTTAAAATAGTTGCATATAAATAAAATTTTGCTTAGTAAATACTGTGACATATAAGCTAGCAATTGAAGACTGTAAAAATCTTTTAATTCAAAGCCAAATTCAAATCCATTTTAATATTCATTTATTTAAATAAAAAGTTATTTATGTTGTAAATTAGGTAATCTTTGATAACCAGCTATGGCCCTGGTTATGCAAAGATTTAAGGAAATAATCAGCTGTAAGCACACAAATAATTCCTATTTGCATACTTAAATTCAAGCATATTCTTAAGCCTTTTCAAGCTTGTTCCCTACAGATGTTGCACATTCAGCTAAGTCTGAATCAACCAGATTTCCATATGCATGTAGCATATTATTTTCCAATGAAAATGTTCCATTTCTTCTTCTAGTTGCTTTTGATGTTTATGATGTACATTAAATTACTTTTCTGAATATGCAGTAATGAGTAAGTCTTCTGCCTTTGGCATTTCTTTCTTGTAGTTTGCCTCTGGAGTCATATTTAACAGAGAATGCTTTATCAGAAAAGATGTTTGTTTTTTCCTAAATTATACCCATTAGCTTGAAATGGTATTTGCAAATTATAATAAAGGTTAAGAACTGATATATCTCTCAGAAGCAGAGCTTTAGGTGATTTGGTTTCATTTGCTGTGCCTGGCATTTCTAAGCATTTTTTGCACATTGTTATATTCACCATTTCCAACTGTATCTCTGCTAAATAAATTGTATTCATTTCAAAGTGAACAAAACCATCTATAATAGATATGAGTATAGAAAAATAACCATACCCTAATTATACCGTACCTTTTCCTTTACTGCTATACATGCAAGTAAATATACACATAAATATACAGGAAAAATTACATGTCATTGTTTTAGTGGGAAAGATAGGTTTTCTTGCCTGCTGTAAGGAAAAGCCATCCAGAGGGACCTAGACAGGCTTGAGAGGTGGGCCTGTGTGAACCTCATGAAGTTCAACAAGGCCAAAGGCAAGGTGCTGCACATGGGTCAGGGCCCTCCCAAGCACAAACACAGGCTGGGCAGAGAACGGATCGAGAGCAGCCCTGAAGAGAAGGACTTGGGGTGTTGGTTGATGAGAAGCTCAACACGACCCAGCAATGTGCACTTGCAGCCCAGAAAGCCGACCGTATCCTGGGCTGCATCAAGAGAAGCAACCAGCAGATCAAGGGACATGAGTCTGCCCTCTACTCTGCTCTCATGAGACCTCACCTGGAGTACTGCATCCAGCTCTGGGGATGGATAAGAAGGACATGGACCTGTTGGAGTGAGTCCAGAGGAGGGCCACGGAGATGACCAGAGGGCTGGAGCACCTCTCCTATGAAGACAGGCTGAGAGAGTTGGGGTTGTTCAGCCTGGAGAAGAGAAGGCTCTGGGGAGACCTTACAGGAACCTTCCAGTACCCGAAGGGGGCCTACAAGAAAGCTGGAGAGCGACTTTTTACGAGGGCATGTAGTGATAGGACAAGGGGTAATGGCTTTAATCTGAAAGAGAGTAGATTTAGATTAGATTTTAGGAAGAAATTCTTCACCGTGAGGGTGGTGAGGCACTGGAACAGGTTGCCCAGAGAAGTTGTGGATGCCCCAACCCTTTAAGTGTTCAAGGCCAGGTTGGACGGGGCTTTGAGCAACCTGGAAGGTGTCCCTGCCCATGGCAGGGGGGTTGGAACTAGATGATCTTTAAGGTTCCTTCCAACCCAAACCATTCTGTGATTCTATGATTCTGTAAGTAGCATTTTCTAGTCCAGAGTCTTCTGTTCCATTGAACGTCCACTACGTATGCCTGTTTTACAGCCTCCTAATCATGCGAGATTAGCAGTCATGCAATCACATTAGCACTCCTGCAATCACACCGGTTTGTCAGAAAGTTGGGCTTTATCTGAGAGACAAGTGACTCTTGCAAAATGCCTGACATGTAAGATACACTAACAAAGAAATATTCAGAGAAGCGTCAGTTTGTTTTGACTAACAGGAGAGTATACCTAGAAAATTTTCAGAGGACACCACGTTGGGAGCAGAATGAAGAAAAATCAGTGTGGTTTGGAGCACAGACTTGGGTTAGGTGCTGGGGACAGCCCTCCATCAGGGGGACAAGCCCCGTGCGGGGCCAGAGAGGACGGCTGTGGAGGATTTCCGGCGTAAGGCGAGGAATTTTACAAGGGCAGCAAAGGAACGGAGACAGGCCACCCGCCTCAGCGCGGCCGTGGGGCTTTCTGACGCCCTGCCTGACCTCTCCAGGTCCCCTCCGGCCGTGCGGCGCACGGTTGAGCCTCGCCCGGCGGCGCCCAGGGCGCCGCAGCCGCCCTTCTCGCGAGGGAGCCAGAAAGCGCCGGCGCAGAGGGGCTCTGGGCGAGGGGGGGCCGCGGCCGGCGGGGAGGGAAGCAGAGAGGAGGGAGGAGGCGGTGTCGCCGGCCTCGGCCCGCCCCTCGGCGCCGCTTGGCGGGAAAGGCCGCGCTTTGGCGGGCTCGGAGGAGAGGCGGCCGGCGGGAGGGGGTCAGCCGGGCAGCCGCAACTCACCCTGACCCGCAGGGAGCCGCTCCGGGAGCCTCCGCCCGCCATGCCTGCTGAGGGGGAGCTGCCGAGCGCGGCCGCCGCCGGCCCGGAGCCCGGCGAGCCGCAGTACCTGCAGCAGGTCCGCCACATCCTGCAGCACGGCCACCGTAAGGAGGATCGCACCGGCACTGGCACCATCTCCGTCTTCGGCATGCAGGCGCGGTACAGCCTGAGAGGTCGGCACCGCCGGGACCCGCGGCCCCCGCCCCAGCCCCCTACCCCTGCCCGCTGCGGCTCCAGCGGTCGCCGCCCTGCGCCGGAGGGGCGGGACGCCATCTTCCCCGGCGCTGTCCCGCTCCCGCGCGCAGGGAGCGAGGCCTCCCCCCGCTCAGGGCCGGGGCTCGGGCCCGCTGCGGGGGCCTGTGGAGGCGTTTAGGTCTGTACCGCCGCCTCCTTCGCCCTCTCGCTGCCCGCCAGCCCGCGGCAGCTCGGACCCCTCCTCTCCCTCGGCCCAACAGCCAGGCCTGGTCCAGCCCCATAGCTGTCACCTGCTGAAAAAACGGATAAGATCTTGAGATAGCTTGTCATGGTCCCTCCTACCATTCAAGCATAGTAGGAAGGATGGTTTGTGAAATAGATTTGCCAAAAATTTTATCTTAAGCCGCCACTTTCCATTACGAATGACGACACATAGATCTGTACGCTGCACCTGGCATCCTCATGGCAGAGTTCGTCAAAGTCCCCATAGATAATTCATCGTCCCCCTCTGTCCAGGAAAATAAAAGTCAGGTCTTGTCTTCCTTGATCTGAATATGAGAACTACACATCCTTTTCCAAATTCTTACTTCATAGCCAAACCTCTTGAATGTCAGATGGTGGCATTACCCTCTATGTGGAGAAGAACCTAAGCTGGGTCACGCTGACAAATTGCTGGTCACCTCTGACACTCTGAAGCTCTTTTTCAGATCAGTTTCCACTGCTAACAACGAAGAGGGTATTCTGGAAAGGAGTGCTGGAGGAGCTGCTGTGGTTCATCAAGGTTCAGTGTTTGGATGTCTCCGTGGGTGGTGTGCCTGAGAGTGGTATCAACAGAAAGAACTAGTGTGGAGTGGATTAAGGAATTTGGGGTAACTGCAGATGCTTCTGTTCGTATGACAGAACAGAATAAGTGCAACCACCAAATATTTTGACTACGCGCGGAAGGCCACTATCTTCAAGACATTCTGCATTTTAGTGGAGACTATTGCATTGTTACCAATCAGAAGAGTTCTGTTTCTTTTTAAAGGAAATAGTCTGAAATAGTGAGGGCTTTCGACGATTTGCCTATAACCCACAGTTATAAACCCTAATACAGTCTCTTTTATTAGTTTTTGAATAAGAAATAATAATATGAAGTAAATTGTAGGCAATTTGATGATCTGCTTTTTTATACTGAGATAGCTTTTATTGGTTTGAACAGAAACAAGCAGTGTGGCACCACAGGTGGAGTAAGACTGATGTAAACACTAGGCTTTTTAGTAGCAAAAACCTGAGATCTAATAGAGCTAGGAGCTGTAGTTAGAGTGTTAAAATTCAACTGTAGATCATACATTACGATGTAAGTGTTCCTTTATATGTTGTGACATTGTGCAGGTATGGGAAAGCCTACCTAACCGTTTGCTAGATAGCAGGACTCAAATATACATTCATTTTTTTTAAAGTATCTTTTTTCAAATATAAAAGACTAGACACTCCCCAAAACAGAACACTTTCTATGTTGGATTTTTGAGTGTCCTGATTTGGACATGTTGCAGAACTCAGATTTCTCTGGGTCATTTTGTCATATTTGTCATTTTTGTCATTTTAACTAAAGGATTTTTAAGACCTTAAGCTCATTACAGGTGGCTTGGCAAGGACAATGCCTAGGCTGTAAATTTTTTGTCTACTTTTATCCATCTGTAAAGAAAAATCTTGTTCTTTGCAAATGTGCGTATGAAATGATATACCACAGTTGACCTTGAGACTGTACTGTTTGTGCATTCACAAAGTTAGAAGAATCCTGAGTTAAATAACAGCAGCATGGCGCTTCAAACTTCACCCTAGTATGTTGCGCATAAGTTTTATTCTGTCCGTGTGCAAGAACCTCATCCAGTACATTAATCAGACCATTCATCCTTTATAAGTGGAGAAATACTGTAGACTAGCAAAGCTTAATACAGCTGTTTCGAATCATGTCCTCTGTGTTGGGATCAGGATGTAGACTTCTTAATGTCTGTGTTTTGTAGGGTTCTACAAATGCCAAAGAGCTCTCTGCAAAGGGTGTGAAGATTTGGGATGCTAATGGATCACGTGAGTTCCTGGATAAGCAGGGTTTCAGCACCAGAGAGGAGGGGGATTTGGGACCAGTTTATGGTTTCCAGTGGAGGCACTTTGGAGCCGAATACAAAGATATGCACACAGGTAATCACATACAAATACAATCTTGATTGCTTAGTGAGATGACTATGACACCTCACTTCCAGAATACCAATGCAGGGTCCAAATTTCCATGATACAATTGTGCTGGCAAGAACTGATGTTAGTGCACTACATTCATTGGAGACTGTGGAAGAGAAAGATTTTTCCATTCTGCAGCTGGAACAAAGTAGGATGTATCCATAGCTGATGATGCTGTGGACAGAATAGCTGTAACAAGTTATGATGTGATGCAGTACCTGTTGGTATTATTTTCAGTGGAACTGGTTCATTAAACTTACTCTGAAGTGTCTTGATGGCTCTTTTCTAAGTCATTGAGGGAGAGGATGTACAAAATGTTTAGAGGACTGCCATTAAAAAAAAGACTCAAAAAAATATCGCCTCTATCTGGTTGGTGTGATTTTTAACTCAGAATGACAACATGGTTAATTATATTTTTTTCTGTTGTTTTTCTGTCAATACAGTCTCAAAGTTCACATTAGTTACAGATACCAGACTTAGTATTGGCATGTTGACCACTGGCAGAATACAGTTTTATGCTAACACAAGTGGTGTAAATTATGAACTGACACTTCTAAAAACTTAGGAAAATGTTTTAGCATTCCTGAACTTAAAAGGTCTGAGGCATAACATAGTTTGGAAAAAATGAACAAGATAAATTCCCATAGGTTTCATTAGTAATAGATTTCCTTAAGTCATATTACTAATGGATAGGTAATTAGCTTCAGGGACTAATAAAACCATTTGAAAAGGCTTCTGGCACAGTATTGCTAGCAGAAGAATTCCCTGAGATGCTAATTATGTATTACTACCTTGTTTGCCTACTTGGGTCTCCCTGTAACCATAATTTGGTGTTGCTTTGCAATAAGAGTTGTTAGAATAAATTAGTTACCAGCCATGGTGATTCAGCGGCGTGAGTTGGAACAATGAGTAACAACCAATGACTCTGTTATTCTGGAATCCATTCTCATGTTCAGTTAATTCCAGTGAATTTCTTATATAACTAATATTGAGCCTAAAAATCAGCCTGCGAGCATCATTGGGTAAAATGTCCCATGCTATACATGATTAAAGTTCCCTTCTGGTCCTAAATGCTATGTAAGTTTAGTTTTCATACATAACCTTGTGAGCGCTAGATGGAGGCATTTATTCATCTGTCAAAAACTTTCTCCTTTTGAGCAGGCAAAGAATGCTGGCACCCTATGTTACTGGTCTGGCCTTTTTTTTATTTTTTTTTTTAATTTGAAAAAGGAGCATGGTAGCATGAAAGTTTAACATCTAGAAAGGCATCTTAGTCCAGAAATGCAATGACCAAATTACTTTAAATACCATGAATGAATAGATGGTAATACCTTGCCCATTCCAGTTCAGTTTTTGTCCTATTTAGGTAACAAGTCATTGTGAATGATAAAGTAACATGCTTTGTCCAATCAATTTTTTTGTATTGCAACTTTTGTTTCCTGGGATGTAGTCTTTATGCAGACTTCTTACTTGGTCTTAAAAAATGTCTAGTTGTTGAGGCTTGGAATAAAATGTTATACATAGGAATGGTCCTATTTCAGTGGGTGCTAAAGATACTCAGAGCACACAAAAGAGATGGAGGGACATACGAAAATACCATCATGAGAATTTCACAAGCCTTAGAGCACCCTAAGAAAGACCAAGATTAGCCTGCATTTGGAGGGTGCCAGCTGATAAATTTAATCACTTTCAAAGTTACAATAAAGTCTTCAGCATCACTGTTCAGTGGGGTGTGGTCTGGGCTTTAAAATAACATCATGAATCTATCTGGTTTAGATCTTATTTGGTATCTTTCTTAGATTACTCCAACCAAGGAGTTGATCAGTTGCAAAAAGTGATTGAAATGATCAAAACCAATCCAGATGACAGAAGAATCATTATGTGTGCTTGGAATCCCAAAGGTATTGAACAGCAGACTTAAAGTGAATGCAGTTGCACGTATGCTAAACTATGTTCCAGTCCTGTGTCAACAGTCCGTTCCATTTGGTGTCCTTGCTTATGCTTTATGAAACTACCAGGAATGCAGTAAAAATGGCCAGGGGTTATAAGCTTCGTTCTCCTTCTACTTAATTCTTATGTTCAGACCTCAGAAATTTTGAACCATTGCTTCAAAGTTTTTCTCTCCGGGTTGAAGTGAGGGATATACCTGGGTACCAGTGTCTTTGACATACAGTCTCTGTGCAAAGACAGCAATTCTTATTTTTAAAAAGTTAAAAAAACAAAACCAAAAAAGAGTATACCGAAGCAGTGTGTCTAGTTTTTAGCCGTATAATAAATTGTAAACTTACCAAAAAACTTAAAACTAGAGACCAAAAATACTGTTTGTGTTGTAATCACCTCCTTGAACATAGGTGGTCTAGGTATCCATTCACTCTGTAGGACTACTTCTAAATAAGAGCTAGTGCCAGAGAATGTTCAACTTCAGCAGCAGTAGATCTGTGCAGAAAAAAAAAATCACCCAGCATTTTCCACCTGTATCTTTGAAAGGGGTTGCCACATGCTGTTGCAGTTATTTTTAAGGTTAAACATTCTCAGATATCACAAGATACCTGGTTAAAGTTTTCCTTACCTAGCTGTAAATCCGCTATCTGCACTTTCAAGTGTAGATAAACGCTCAAAAGATCTTTTGTTTTCTGATTATTTTTTTTTTAATTGATCATTACTTTTGTATCTCAACAAGCAGTAAAGGCACATTGCAATGGGAAGAGAGTAAGATGAAGCAGTTGGAAGTTGCTTTAGGGTACGTGGTTAATTTTACTCTTAATGTCTTCCTTTAGGGAAATCAGCTGTCTCACTGTGGTGAGTAAAACTAAACTGCTGTGCAGCATTATGGTATAAATCTGTTCTGTGGAATATCTGTTACGACTTTTCTGGTCATACAGCCTAGGAGACAGCTTGTCATGACCCAGACTTAATTGCTGAGGCAGCAGGTGCTTTTAAACAAGAAAAGAAGCAACAGAATGATAGTGCAGTTGGATTTTTGCTCTCTACTGTATCTCATTAAATGCTTGTTCAGGTTTTGCATCTTCTACATTTATAACACACTAATGCTCTTATGATTCCCCCCCCCTTCCTGTGCTGCAATTCCTAGATATTTCTCTGATGGCTTTGCCTCCATGCCATGCCCTTTGCCAGTTCTATGTCCTAAATGGTGAATTGTCTTGCCAACTCTATCAGAGGTCTGGAGATATGGGACTAGGAGTGCCTTTCAATATTGCCAGCTATTCACTGCTCACATACATGATTGCCCATGTCACAGGGCTAAAGGTAGGCTACTTAATCATTTTACTTAATCTTGTCTGAGAAGTGAGGGACTAAAAGATAAGACTCTTCATGTCATGTCCAGAAAAAACTGGAATGAACATACTGTTCAAAATCTTGCTGAAATACGTGTAAGAAAGGGTGCCATGTGAATTGTGTCTGGTCTGTATGGGCAGTTAGGATCAGCAATGTAAGAATTCTTAAATTCAAGTCAGACAGAAGATCCTCCAGGTCTTTTTAACTGAACGTGTCAAAACTGACCTGTTGCACTACTGCTTCTTAGAAATCTGAACTGAGAACTTGTACTTATGGGATAATAATATAAAGTGATTAAATTTTGTAGCATGTGATTTTTTATTGGAAGCAAACAGTAGCTCAGCGGTTGCTGTCAAGGTTCCAGTTTGGATATTCTGCACACCTAACTTCCAGCTATAATTTCAGTTGGGTTATTTTTTTCATTTCCTACTGTAGATGATTATGTAGAGTGGTAGTACATGCTCAAATAGCTACTGCCCTGACTCCAGAGCTGTATTTTGTAATTTGGCAGAGTAATTTAAATGCACCACAATCTTGTACAAGTGAACCCCCTTTTCTTTAGAGCATGTAAAAAATTATACTAGCCAAGGGCATTTGGGCCTGATCCTCCTGCTACCAGCAATATGAAGTGGAACTTAAAATAGGGAAGTAGGGAAGAATTGGACTTCACAGCAATTGCAGACATACTTAAGAAATTAGGCCAAGGGACTAGAAAAAGTGAAGTTTAACATTATGTCCATAAAGCAACTGTTGACTCTCAGCCACTACCTCTCACAGCTTTGGTGTTTTTTAGCATAATGTATCCAAGCGCCGAGCTACATTGGTCAGAGGCCAGTAATATGGCTCATAAAACTTACCTAAGTTAAATCAGATTGCTCAGGGGCTGCTAAGTCACAGAACTTTCAAGCTTGCAAAACCCATCTGGATGCCTGATAAGTGCTTTGGGGTTTAGCCTGTGACTGACACCTCCACTGCCACAAACTACATTGTTTAGTAGTGACTAAGGCAACTAGTTTGAAACCAGCTTTGCAAGTCCTACTTATTAGAAGTGAGCTGGATGTCACTGCCCCATCTGTTTCTGTCTTGGTGAGCAGATCAGTAATGCTCCATTCATTTACCAAAGCTATTATCCTAGCAGGATTTCAAAGATAAATGTTTTGGTAAGCTAGTGGAAATTTCATTATATTTTTCATTAATTATGCATTAGTCTGGGAAGATAGTGTTCTTCAAAGCTTGCAAGGATGTCTTGATAATCAAATCCAGTACAGAAGCTGCAATTCCACACTAGATGTAAGATGCTAAGAATCAATACTGTAAGCGTTTTAAGTTTTGCTTTCTTGAAACCTGACTATTTGAAAACCACATGTATTCTCCTTTCTCTTCAGCCTGGAGAGTTCATACACACATTAGGAGATGCTCACATATATCTGAATCATGTGGAACCTCTAAAAGTTCAAGTAAGTACTTATTCTGTATTCTTGTATCCTTTTATCTTCCACAGTGCTTATCCAATACAAAGTTATCTTCGTATTATAGATATAATTTTGCAGATATTAATTTGTGTGGCTTTTCTTCTCATTTCTACCCTAATAATTGTAATACCTTTAACCTCTATTCAACTCAGGTCGCAAACAGAAATACAATACGAGCATGATTGAAATGTACATCACTGTACTGTTCTAGAACCAAGTTAGAGATCCAGAATCTGTACCCCTATTTTTGACTTCATCATTCCAAAACCTTAGAAAACTATTCCACCTAATACAGATAAACACAAAATAAAATGTCTTTGTAGTATATCAGAAAAGGATAACTTACCAATTCACGAGAGTTAATCAGTATTACTGTTTAGCTGAATAAGGCTATATTTTCTTCAGGAAGTAATTTGTTGCAGTAGAAGCAAATCAGAATTTTATTTGATTAGACTAAGCTCAGACTGAATGTCCTCACTATTCGTATGGTTCAAAACCATCCAGACAGCTACTTACTGGTTTGGACCTGAATGTTCTTGTGAGAAACTGCAGCACATCTGATGCACATCGGGCTCAGAATTTCCAATGTTGTTTCCTCTGGAAGGAATCTAATTTGTAACCACCAGAATTGCTCTGAAAACTGAAAATGCTTGCAGTGCATTTGGACGATCAGGGAATCCACTTTAAAATTATGCTACTGCTCCCTATCAAAATATTAAAGTAGATTTCACCTAACTGGATTGTAATTTGGGGGTTTTTTTGAGTATAAGTCTTCTTGGGGAGGAGGGAAGATCTACATGGTGTAATCTGAATTGAGATTAATGAGATCTAATTTATAACACAAAATCTCCGCCTTCAAGTATTAGCTTTATACAATAAGCTTGCTTTTATTTCAGCTTCAGAGGGAGCCAAGACCTTTCCCCAAACTCAGAATTCTTCGTAAGGTTGAAGACATTAGTGACTTTAAGGCAGAAGACTTTCAGATTGAAGATTATAATCCTCATCCACCTATTAAAATGGAGATGGCTGTTTAATGCTATAAACCAGTTTCTATTAAAGTAGAAATGTACCTAAGCTACTTAGCTTTCTCTGTGCTTAAAGTTATGGGGTTTTTATATACTTCAAAGGATATATATTTTATTATTGAAAAAGAAACAGGCACTAGTAGACTGGTACTGCTTTCAGTACTAAACTGTAGTTGTACGGAACAGATGATTATTTATTCCTGCTGTACTATGCAGATGCTAACCCAGTTTTAAGTTGTTAGTAAGATGATAGTTTTCTACATGTTTCAGTTACTAATGGCAATTTCTGTTACCATTCAGTTACTATGTGTGAGTAGCACTCACGAACATGCTTTATTTAGTACTGAAAATAAGAACTTTTATGTATGATAGAGGGTTCCTTCAAGGTTGTAGAAGTTTAAATATGTTCTAAAGAGTATATGTTTAATAAAGCTTTTTTTAAAAAAAAATCTTCTGGAAGGGATGATGCATATTTAATTTTAGTATGTTTGTTTATAGTTAGTAGTAAATAAGAGTTGGAAAGCCAAGGTAAATTCTGTTTTACTTTAGCAAGGAAAAATGAACTCAAACTTCTCATGGTCTTCATAGATGAACCAGCAGAAAGACAGAAGTTCTTAATGGAGCCTTGTCTGAAATGCAATCTCTGCATAACATCTCTGTATCAGCATTTTTTTTTTGTTCCCCAGCGCTACCTGAATGATGAATTTTATGCAAATCAAACAGAGCTGTAGTTAAACAGAGGATACCAGATAGTGTTAGAAATAATCTGTCTGTCATTTAAAACCAGATCCCACAAATGTGTGAACTAATTTCGCAGCCTGGAGCAGTAAAAGTTAGAGATAGTAGTATTTGTAGGATTGGACCTTATTAATTAAATCTTAGCAGAATTTAGCTTTCACTTCTTCTTACCCTTGCAACTTCTGCGGTAACTTCAGTCCTTATAAAATTCCTCTTCAGGAATTAAATTGTGACTAGATCTACGGTTAATATTCAGACATAGCATATTCAATACATATTTGAACACATGGAGAAATGCATAGTAATTTTTTGATTAATTTTTAAAGTCAGTTAAACTGGTAAATACCATTGTAAAATTGTACAATTTGAGATAATTCTAAGAATTTAATAATCAGTGTGCTTTGATTCCATTCATTCAGTGGCCTGCGTAGGAGGACTGTTGCATCTTTCTTAAACCAAACTGATCATAACTTTCAAAAGCGTATTTTGCATCAAAATTATTTGCAAATCTCATTATACTGATCTTCAGACTAAATTTTTTGTAGTGCCATGTCACATGCTTAAAAAATAAGTTGTTCTCTTTTCCTGACATTTAGCCCAACACAAGTGCAGAAAAAGGATGTCATTACCTTTTGTAAGTATATCAAATGTAAATAGGCCACTGCTTATTAGAAAGGTTCTCCTCAGTATCTACTGTAGTCCATCTTTCTTGAACAGAGACGATCAGACTACATGCTGTTTCAGCTGAGATCATGTGAGAAACTTGATACATGGAAGGATCAAACCTATCTTTTTCTGAGGCTGCATTAAATGGACGCTCAGTAGCCAATCTGTAGTTAAACACACTTGGGTCTTACCTTCTTTCAAATTACTGAACTCACAGGTAGTAGCAGTATTCTTGCTACTAGACCTGAAAGCCATGTCACATGCTGCTTCTAATAAATTTAATCTCAGCTCTACTAGTCTTATATTTTAAAGTCACCTAGTTTGGATATTCCAGGTGTCATCTGCATTAATAATACCTCCCAGTGGTAGGTTGTCAGCAACTTCTTACCATGTGCATACTTTTATAAGATAAAGATTCTTGAGTGTATTTATAGTCCTCTAAAGTACAAGAAAACGGTTTAGGTTGCAGATTCACTTAACAGTTAGTTCTGCCTGCATTTAGCAAGTTAAGTTCCTTTTGCTGGAAACCATTTCATGTAACACATCAGATAAGGTGGAATCTGCAGGGCATTTTAGCAAGTGTAGCCAGAGGGGATGTGGAACAAAATGTTGGCCTCAGGGCTTGACTAGTGGGATTTAGCAGTCTCAGTGAGGTTGACCAGGACAGGAATACCCAGCCAAGAGACAAATTTAGAATGGTAATCATTTACTTCTTTTAATAAACTAAAGAGGAGGTAGTCCAATCAGAAGGAATATTTTAAAAACCCTTTTAAGTATTACCTTTATGAAACATGACAGATGGTCTATTCTCACATAGGTGCATGGACATACATAGCATGCTTAAACAGACCAATATATATAGCTTTGGAAGAGCTACTGCTTTTCAGTATAGGAATTAACTACAACTTCACTGTTCCCCTTTATCAGCACAATTTGCTACCAATAGCAGTTGCAGGAATGAAGCTTGTACCTTGAAGTTCAAGAAGGCTTATGCTGCTCAAAAGGTTAGAAAGGTAAAAAGCAGACTTTACGCAGCAGACTTTAATGTGAATAAAAGTGAAAATACACATATTTTTAATTAATAGGTATGAGACTTCTATGATTTCAAGCAAAAAATATGACTATTCAAATAATTTAAATAGATAGACTTAAACAGGAGGTATTCAAGGAATTTTGATTTGCAGAATATGAAGACTGTTCATTGCTGCAAAGAAGACTAGTATGACTGCAGGCTAGTATGACCAGCATTTTAGACAAAACGTGGGACATTGTTAGATCCTTTTGGGAAGCTATGAAAGGAATTCCTGGACTTACTTCCTGATGAATAAGCTGTCCCAGCAGCTCCCCATCACTCGCACTCCCCAGCTGATGACTTAAAGAGCTGTACAGGTGGCATTAGAAATCAGTTCCTTGCCAGCTCCGCATATCCATAGCATTTCTGAGTCCTTGCCATTCGCCCTGCTGATTGCTACACTCATTCTGCCTCACAATTTGGCCTTGAAGAGTTCCCTCTCTTCTGTCATTCCTCCTCCGAATGCATTCTTTTATCATTTCGCCACTTTCCAAGGGCAATTCAATCAACTTGGAGATAGCAAAGAAATTTCTTACCACTTTGCTCAAATACCAGCTCCCTCTATGTTCTACCTTCTTAGACAAGCTTTTGTAACCCACATTATTTCTGACGTGTTATGATATGTTGCAAAATTGGCCTTACTGCAATATCAGAAAGAATATTAGTTATCTGGTCATGATAGAGGAGGTGTCAGAAAAGAAGGAACTGTTTCTGAATTTTGAGACAAACACCTACCTGATCAGCCATCAAAATCAATAGTTGTTAATTAGTCTGACTTGGTGAGTTTGCCACCGTAGTGACTGGCATCTGTGAAGTGTCTGAATATGCAATATAGCCCAGGTTTCAAGTACCTTTATCAAAACCACAAACTGTTCACTTTCACCTGCTTGAATTTTAATCTATCCTTCTAACTTCTCTTTGTAGCCCACATGTAGGTAGGCTTGTAGGGTAACAAGGCAAATGCATGCTGTGACCACCATGTAGCAACATCTTTTCTAAGGAAAAAAAAAAAAAAGAACAATCACCATAGTCAATTGCTACTGGATTATTTTGTATAACTAATAAAATAATTATTTTGTATAACTAACCTGCTTTCAAGGCTTTCAGATACTGGGATAAAATCAAATATTATCAAGTGCTGGACTAATTCACACAGAGCCCCAATACTAGAGAAAGACCGTGCCCAACACCAAGACATTGAAAGCCATTTGGTGCAGCCCTACAGCATGACATGAAACAAAGAAAATTACAGCAGTGCACGCACGCTTATGCTCAGAAATCACAAGCATGACAGCTGAAGAAACTAATCAGACTAGCTTGGAGGGTGGGGAGAGAAAGATTTTCTCATTGCTGCTGCATTTTGCAGAGCCTTACTCTGGAACTTTTTGGCCATCAGCAGCACAGACAAGTTTTCATTTACACTTTCCAGCCTGCAGCTGTCAATTTGGAGATAACTCAAGGCTTTAGCTTGTAGAAGCTGTTTAAATATGACTCTGTTGTGGCAATGTAAGGGAAAAAATAAGAAGTTAAGACCTGAAGTCTCCCAAATTAACATATTACAAGGGCTGCTGGCAACTCATATAAAAACATTTGTACAGTGTCCCTCCTGTGTGTCTCAATAAATCCAAATTATTTTAATTACGCCATTTAAATGACAGATCACATGAGAATTTGGATGAAGTGAAGTTCAAGGGTGTTGCCAATATTAAAAATAATCAGCTTATACTTGTAATGTTAAGAGCACTACACCTGACACAATGAACTGCGGTACACTGAAAAAAAATCACTGTGTGCCAAAGGGCATAGTCGTACTGGAATGAGTTTGGAAATTACTACTCTTAACTGGATGTTGAACTGCATAAGTGAAAGTGAAGCAAAAATGCCAAGTGAAAATGGCTTTTTCATTTCAGGACAAAGACAGGCGCTTAATCTATGCAAAGAGAGCTGAGTTTATAGTGAAACCATTATGTAATGCTCGCACTAACTGGTGTGCAGCTCTGGCACATAATTGCCTCACAGACTGCTTCAAAAACTTTTTAGGATTTAGGCTCCTTTAGGAGCCAAGTCACCCCACTCTGGTCACCCAACTGTGTCCGCAGGCAGGGACTTGGGGTACTGGGCTGTCTTCACTCCACTTCAGCATGTTCAGGACTGCACAGCTTTGGGATGTGCTTTCCTGTGTGAATGAGCGGCTATTCCTGTTTTGAGACAGCTAAAGTGAATATAGCAGTGATTCTGCTGTAGGAAATCATTCCATCTTCCGGACACCAGTGCAGCCAGATGAGAGATGGTCCTGTAGACAAGATACACTCGGATACGAGTCAGGATTCCATTTCTCGCTGTGCTACAGATTTCCCGTCTGGAGCTTGGCTAAGTTGTTTAGTCAGTTCAGGCCTCACTATAATTTCCCGTGTTTGTAGTACGGATAATAGTACTCACCTTATTCACAGGGGAATTCTGTGGACAAATACATTAAATGCTTACGTGATTCTCAGATGTTATGGTGAAAAGAAGAAAAAGGTTATACAAACCATCAAGTAAAGCCAGTATTCAGGATTGGCCTTTACTTTGTAAAGCAAGGCTATACTAACGGGTAACTCAAACCCATCCTAACAGATGTTCATTATAAAATACCCCCCTCCCCAAATTAAGTGTCCTATCTGCTGGTAGACAACAGCTGAGAACAAGAAGCACAATGAAATATGTTGATAGCAGGGCTTGGCATGAGAAACTGGCAGCAGAGAGACTATGCTAATGCAGTCACTGTTGTCTCCAGTTGCTGCAGAGAACTGAGAATTTGTTAATTCACGTTGTTTGGCTCTGTAGATTTGGTGTTGAGACTTGGCAAAATGGGTGGAATAAAAAACAACTTACTTTAGGTTGGAGACTGGTATTCTAAAAGGTACCAGCCTGTCTATTGACACGTCGCTATTTATGATATATCCGGGAATTAGTTCTCGTCTTTGTCTCGTTAACAGTATCTCCTGTCACAAATAGAGCTGATGGCAGTGCTTACTACTAATGCTAGCAATGAGTTTCCTTGGGAGAAAGGAAATGTTTCAACCTTATAAAATAGCTGCATATATACCGGCCAAATTCCTCCTAATGCCGGACAAGGCATTGAGTGCACTGACAGGCCTCACCCTGACCAGTGTCACCTGGGGCCCACACCCTCTGCCCATGGGCCTTAGTTTCTGGCTGGGCTGCGTTGCAGGTGTACCTGCTTCCAGCTGCAGTACAGCCATAAAGGTGTCTGGCCATGGACCAACACCCCAGCCTGGCCTCGTGACCATGGCCCTGCTCTGCCATGGCCCTGCTCGGACACACCCTGGGCTGTGTCTGACCTCGGTTCCCCTCACCAGGCCTGATCCTGAACCCCATCCACACACTGCTGGCCTGGCCTCAGCCCATCCCTGTCCTTGTCGCCAGGGAGGTGCCCAGCGCTTGGGGCTGGGGCGACCCCTCTGCCGCCCGCTGACCCTGCTCCTGACTGGCGGTGGGACTGGTGGGAGGCCTCTGCCCTGCCGCCCCCATGGGAGCCCCCCGCAGCTGCCGGTCCCCTGGGAGCAGCTGGCCGCTGTGGCACCCTGCCAGTTATCTCAGGCTGTCTCAAGCGCTAAGGCAGCACTGCAGAGCCAGGCCCATGGCTGTGCAAGGCCTTGCCCTACAAACTTGGCCTGGCTCTGGGCTCTGACTCTCCCACAGCACCAGCCCCTGCCTAAAACCAAGCTTCTGAGTGAACCCCTCACAGGGGAGTTGGGGGCTCTTCAGGGGCCTTCTGAGAATCCCCACTTTGTCCCCCGCCATAAGCCTGCCAAGCCTCTGGGGCTACTCAGGGTCTGCCTGAGCCCCCCGCCTGGCTGCAGTTCCCCCCCACCATGTTCCTTTCCCATTTCCCTGTCCCTGCCCTGGCTCTGTGTCCCCTGAAACGCCCCCTACACCCCACAGCGATTAAGTCACTCTTCAGCAAGTCCCACCTGAGCCCAGATCTCTGTCAGGTGGGAGGACCATCCCTCTGCAGTGGAGCTGTAGTCAGGGCACTGAGGGCAGGAGTGGGCTTGCTGGCTCTGTCCAGCCTCACCGGAGGCCTCCCCGCCTCACGCCTGCCCTCGGGACCCATCTCAGCTCAGGCCATGGCTTCCAGTCCCTGCCTGAGCTACCCCCGGGTGTGACTGTCTTCCGTCGCATTGCAGCTGTGCCAAGCCACAGACCTCACAGATCTGGACCCTGAACAGCAGGCTGATGGCCCAGCTCAACCTGGGTCTGACTTCATCACTGTGGACAGGCTGGCAGTCCCTGGGCTGTGTCTGACCCCGGTCCCACTCAGGGGACCCTCTCTGACCCCTGGGCCAGACCTTGCCCTCAGAGTTGTCTCTTCACCATGACCTCATCTGCCAACCTTCTCAGTTGACCCTGGCTGCCACCCCCAGACCTGCCCTGCCACCCATACTATCGGATCCTGGCTCCCCAGCCCTCCCCGCACCCCTGACAGTGCCCCTGGTGCCACCGAGAGGATGAACTACAGCTTGCTAATAGCATGATTTCCTGGGATTTCGATCCTTACAGTTGAGTTAGTGCAGCACAAATAGTGTTGATACAAGAAGAGGAGCCAGGAACCTCTCCGCTCTAAAAAACACTCCATATAGCCACAGCAAGGCCATGGCTACACATGTGCTGCTGTGCTGAACAAAACACTCGCTTAAGCACCAAACCCACAAAGCAAAATGGGAGCTGTTATAACTATCCTTGAGCTACAGGACATAACAGCTTCAGCAGTCCTGCAGCTCTCTACAGACCACATTGTCCAGCCTACATTGTTCTGCACAGATATTATCCAAGTTGTCTCATGGAGCTGCAGTGTGCTCCATGGAGCAGCATGGACTTACTCTTTGTGCCTTGCTTCTCTACCTTTCATATGTGCAATAATGATCACAGATGCATTCTTTCATATTTCTCACTGCTGTGAGAATATGAAATTTTAGCACTCTCATAATAATAATTTAAAAAATCAGCTATTTCCAGGTTGTTCACAGAAATTGTGTGTGCGAAGCATGAACCAGGGAGATAAGGTGAGGGGAGGTAACCTTGGTAGGGAATAGCTGAAATAGATACCAAGCAGTTTTCAGCTGCAATATTTAACTTTAGTGAGAAAAGAAAAGGAGTTTTGGCACCAGCTCCAAAGGTTATGCTGTAGTTGCATTAAACAGGTAGTAATTAGGGAAAAGCCCAAAACACATATACATATTCTTATGTTCTCTGGTTGCCACACCAATTCCTAGCAGTGGTAAGGCCTGCAAGGAAATGACAAGAGTACAAGGATCTCATTAGGTCATGCAGAGAGGGAATTAGAAAGGCAAAAGCCCAGCTAGAGCTCAACCTGGCCACGGTCATAAGGGATAACAAAAAATGTTTCTATAAAAACATTAACAACAAAAAGAGAGCCAAGGAGAATCTCCATCCTTTACTGGATGCGGGAGGGAACATCATCACCAAGAATGAGGAAAAGGCTGTGGTACTGAATGCCTTCTTTGCCTCAGTCTTTAATAGCCAGACCAGGTATCCTCAGGGAATCCAGCTCCCTGAGCTGGAAGACAAGGATGGAGAGCAAAATAAACTCCCTATGATCCAGGAGGAAGCAGTTAACGACCTGCTATGCCACCTGGACACTCACAAGTCTATGGGGCCTGATGGCATCCACCCAGGGGTACTGAGGGAGCTGGCGGAGGAGCTTGCCAAGCCACTCTCCATCATTTATCAACAGTCCTGGTTAACGGGGGAGGTCCCGGATGACTGGAGGATTGCCAATGTGACACCCATCTACAAGAAGGGCCGGAAGGAGGATCCGGGGAACTACAGGCCTGTCAGCCTGACCTCGGTGCCGGGGAAGATTATGGAGAGGTTCCTCTTGAGGGCGCTCACAGGGCACGTGCAGGACAACCAAGGGATCAGGCCCAGCCAGCACGGGTTCATGAAAGGCAGGTCCTGCTTGACCAACCTGATCTCCTTCTATGACCAGGTAACCTGCCTAGTGGGTGAGGGAAAGGCCGTGGATGTTGTCTACCTGGACTTCAGTAAAGCCTTCGACACTGTCTCCCACAGTATTCTCCTGGAGCAGCTGGCGACTCGTGGCTTAGACAGGTACACTCTTCGCTGGGTGAAAAACTGGCTGGATGGCCAAGCCCAGAGAGTTGTGGTGAATGGAGTTAAATCCAGTTGGTTGTTGGTCACTAGTGGTGTCCCCCAGGGCTCAGTTTTGGGGCAGGTCTTGTTTAATATATTTATCGATGATCTGGATGAGAGGATTGAGTGCTCCCTCAGTAAGTTTGCAGATGACACCAGGTTGGGCTGGAGTGTTGATCTGCTTGAGGGTCGGAAGGCTCTGCATCTGGACAGGCTGGATCGATGGGCTGAGGCCAATTGTATGAGGTTCAACAAGGCCAAGTGCCGGGTCCTGCACTTTGGCCACAACAACTCCAGGCAACACTACAGGCTTGGGGACGAGTGGCTGGAAAGCTGCCCCGCAGAAAAGGACCTGGGGGTGTTGGTCAACAGCCGGCTGAATATGAGCCAGCAGTGTGCCCAGATGGCCAAGAAGGCCAACAGCATCCTGGCCTGTATCAGAAATAGTGTGGCCAGCAGGAGTAGGGAGAGGATCATGCTCCTGTACTGGTGAGGCCACACCTTGAATACTGTGTTCACTTTTGGGCCCCTCACTGCAAGAAGGACATTGAGGTGCTGGAGCATGTCCAGAGAAGGGCGACAAAGCTGGTGAGGGGTCTGGAGCGCAAGCTTTATGGGGAGTGTCTGAGGGAGCTGGGGTTGTTCAGTCTGGAGAAGAGGAGGCTGAGGGGAGACCTTATCGCTCTCTACAATTACCTGAAAGGGGGTTGCAGAGAGGTGGGTGTTGGCCTCTTCTCCCAAGAGACTAGCAACAGGACAAGAGGAAATGACCTCAATTTGCACCAGGGCAGGTTTAGACTGGATATTAGGAAAAATTTCTTTACTGAGAGAGTGGTAAAACACTGGAATAAGCTGCCCAGGGAAGTGGTGGAGTCACCATCACTGGAGGTGTTCAAGGAATGTGTGGACGAGGCATTGTGGGACATGGTTTAGTGGGCATGGTGGTGTTGGGCTGATGGTTGGACTTGATGACATTACAGGTCATTTCCAACCGTAGTGATTCTGTGATTCTGTGAACAAACGTTCAAGACTTGCTTCTGGTTTTTAATTCCCAACGGAGTTACTCAGCAGCATAAAGGATGGAGTAACAGTTGATTCAGCATGCTGTTTTCTACTCATTTTATGGAAAATGTAACACACGTTATAAAACTTTTTATTGAATTTGTTCTGCTTTCTCTGCTCCACAGTCAATGTGAAGAATTATATAGCAGGGTGTGTGAAAACAATAAAGAAATGCACATACTATACATCTGGCGTTTTAACAGTGCTGCTAAGTATAGCTTGTTGGGAGCACAAATTCTGAACCAAAATTCCAATTTCACTGGAAACCACACATTTAAAAAAAAAAAGTCCATTCACATTTCATACTAAATGTTGGCTGCCTTCCTTATGCAGGCATTACAGTCTTTTTATGTATTTTTTTTAGGAAAAACCTATTTTTTTAAACTTAAGGGAATACAGGTGCAGAATGTGTGTCAAGGTCCTGTAGCAAATACATTTAACGGTACTCTGAATAACTAGTTCAGCCTGAACTCTGAATATGTGAAGGAACAGTATGAACGTTACACTACAGTACTGACTGGAGTCACTGTATTATTATTGAAATAAAAAAAAATAACTCCCCAACTTTTGGAATGGTTGCATGTCCCATCTGGACATGCATATACTCATCTGGAAAAGTTGGCATTAATCCATAAGGGTTTAAACTCAGCTGGTTAGTGACCCACTCTATTGCTTCCCTTATTTCCCATTGTCGGTTTGCATCCAGCATCTGGGGATAAGGAAAATGAGAATCAAATACACTGAAGGATTCTATTGACGTTTTTCTGTCAAACTCTTATAAAAAGAGGTGCCAAATTGGTATGAAGTGGTACAAATTCAGGAAATAGAAAGGAAATTAGAATCTCGAATTGCCATTCAGTCTGTATAGTACATTTGGCCACATTTACGCTGAGTTGCAATGACTATAGCAATAACCAGACTAGGTTTGAACCAAGCAGATCAGGAGCTGTAGGAAGTAAAGCAGAGTCTTCTGTGGGAATGAGTGTATCTTGGCAGCATATAGTTGAGTAAAGCATCCTAAACCATGGACATGGCTGCCTGAAATTTTCAGCAGAAAAGCTTCTTGACAAAAAAAATGCAGTAGTTTAAATAAGATGAGTTTCTCAAGCAGCACTTCTCTCCCACACAAGGGAGAATTTTTCTCCCTACAAAAAGTGAAACATCTGAAAATGACACCACAGTTCCTCCGCAGGCTCTTCAGGTCTTTGCCATCCTGTATTCACAGAGTTCCTGGTTTGGCATTTCATGATATATAGCATCCCATGGAAGCCCCATGCTGCACTGCAGCACCCAGAGTAGGTTGGCTGCTGTGGTGTGTCAGGGAACACATGGGGCAAAGAATCCAGCCCATAGAAGTCAACAGAGTAACATTTCCAAATCAAAATATGTGACTTCAATCTAATTATTCCTTTTCATTCAAATATTTTAGCTTGAAAAACCTCCTTTCGAGTTTATTTTTGGCCAAACATCAGTGAAAAACTATTAACAGGCTTTCCTCTGGAAGCCTCCCTTGATATAAAAGGCACTTTAGATCTTCCAGAAGACAATCCTGGAAGAGGGGTTGCCTCGCAGTCTTGAATGGAAGTTCTGGCACAGAAATACAGGATAAAATTCTTAGTAATACATCTACTTTGGTGATGTCCAATACTGCTCTTTGTTGATATATATCAACATTCATTGCCATCATTATTCAGGATTTGAAGAAGGAAGAAAAAAATATTTATCAAGAAATGTATATAATGAGAGATATTTCATCTAATGGTTTTAAATAGAAAATAACAGTATAGTAGCAAAAAGTGATATTCACCATTATTTTGTCTGGGCCAATCATTTCTCATATAAATCTGCGTCTGCAAATATCCTGCAGATCTGCACCCGCTTTTACTTCGAACCTAGAAGCATATTTGAAACAAGACATAGATCACTTCTGAATGATTAATGCAGCAGTAAACTGGAATCCATAAACTAGAATTCACAATTTCAGCATCACCGTCTTACAGAAAGAATTTTCTTTTTACTTCTCTTCCCTTATGAGTAAGCTTCATTTTACTCTGAAAATAAATCAGCAATGTTTTTTTCATAAATCAATGGAAACACGTTTATCTTCATTTGTGATCAGCCCTCAGCTTTGCCATACCATTACTGTTTTCCTGCAATGCAGCATTATGCAGTAGCAGAAGGGGGAAGTGTCTGAGAGAGATACAGAAGCAAAGTCATCACTGCCCATATCATAGATCTGGAAGAGTTAGACTAAGTCTAGTCCATCTGTTCAAAGCATAAAACACAGAAGAATAACACTCAACAAAAGTGTTTGCTATATGCTGTCCAGCCTTCTCTCAAGGCCTATGTGCGTAACTGCAAGCAAAGTTACATCAATTATACATCTCCAAATAACTCTACCACACTGCATCTAGAATAATAATAATTTACACATTTTTAGAATAAGAATAAGCTTTTTATTTCTTCCCAGGACATAGCAGGAAACCATCAGAAAATGAGATCAGATATATGAATAACATCCAGTTGAACCAAACTCCTCAGCCCAGCTAGCTGTGACATATGATCAATTTTTCTAATCCAGGTATGAACATCCCATGACTCGGCAACACTATTTCTAGATACACCAAGTCGTATATTTCCCAGAGATAAATCCCAGCTATACTAACTAAATCTGACACCAATAAACTGTCCAAAGTTTTCACAATATTTCACAGAAAGCCAAGCACATGCAACTCTCTCTGGCAATAAGGATGCTGCTTTATGAAGGAAGCTAAGGGCCTTCTGCTGCTGACAGTTTCAGAGTATCCCTCAAAGCGAAGGCAACCAGAAGTTCTAGAAGAAACCAGCAATTATAAAACTTCTGAGTTCATGTTGTCTGTGAAGGAGACATCCCCATTTCTCATCTATGAAGTTACTGCAGGTTAAGGGCACTGTGCTTCTGAACATAGCTATCCAAGCACAGATTTTATGTGTTTTCATTAACACTCTTAATGATCACACTTTTGGTTAATTCATATCACTCTCCTGAGAATCCCTACGTGCATAAGCTCCTTGCTTAAACCAACACAGTTGCAATCATGCAAACTCCCTGTTATACACAATATACCAACATAAAGAAACTTCCATTTCTACCTTAATACCTTGTTCTCAATGCTAGTATTCCTTGAGTATATCCTTGATCATGGACAGGACTGTAATACTCTGCCTTAGTGGGGAAATTACTTAAATGACTGCTGTCTGAGTAGCCCAGCCAGGCACAGGATCTTGTATAAGCCAGATATCCATGCTTCAACATTTGCTCTTCTGAAGCAGAAGGACAGTTTCAAGTCAGGCTGTTTTAGTCAACAGAGGATTATTTTGTTAAATACTGTCCTTTGAAGAAATTGAAGGAATGGAGGTGTTTTGACTTCTTTTTCCCTTGAAACCCATAATTTTAATCAAATAGATCAATTTTGCTGAATAAGCCCTTCCTTCTTCTCCCTAGCTATTTCTTTGCAAGAGAACTGCAAATCAGATAAATCCTTGGAAGAAGCAGAGAACAGCACAATCTCCTTGCTAACCCAACACAAAGATTTATATGGCAAAAAGTCACCAATGTAGTACAAACTGAATGGCTGACTTTGCACTCCTGGGGCACATGAGAAGATGCTAGCAAACCAGGTACAGATCTGTTTAAGCTCACCCCTTTTCTTTTTCCCAAGCAGGCCATTTTGGAGTATTTCTAGAGGGGAAGAAGAATAAATATCAAATTATACTGAAGAACAACTTCTCCTCACCCTCCAGATTTCATCATTATGGTTGTTTCTCCAACATGTCTTAGTCTCACAGTTTGGTTGTGTACTCCTGAGCTACTCCCACCAAAACTGATGAGGCAACTCAAGGATTAGCAAGAAGGAGTGTACGAAATTCCAGTTTTGAAGGAAAGATGACTTACCATAATCGTCTTCATCTCTTAGCACATCAGTAGTATGTCTGAAATCCATGCAGAATGGCAATTGTTTGGCATCCTAATTCAAGGATGACATATAAAATAAAAAGCATAGCATAATAAAACAGTATGATGAAAAAAAGATTAAGTAATGATAGTCACTTGAGGAATGGATGTCAATCTTTTCCCTATATCTCTTAAGCAAGCAGGGAGTTGAGACAGCAGATATGCTAAACCTTTCCCCCCAACCACCTCATCAGCCTGTATTGCACTGTCAGACGTGTGTGCCTAACTTCATGGTTGTGAGTAGCTGATAATAAGCCCTTTTCAGCTTCCTTTTAAACTCTATCCAAGCAGGAGTGAAAAATTCAACACGAAAGCCAAGTCACACTTTCCAGCTGTCAAATTAATTCAGAGAAGCACCCCTGTTGTCACACCTTTTGCTCTCAGGTCAAAAAACCAGGTTCTTTTAGAACAGGCTCTTTTATATCTTAAAACTGAACAGAATTCCCCTGAATTGACTGATCACTTCAGCAAACAGATCAACACACTAGGCCCAAGCATATGCTAACAGACAATGGTAGCATATACAGTTCAATTACTGAGTTTTTAGTTTTCAGAAAGGAGTTATTTTTGGGAAAAAGCACCCAGCAATTAGAATAAATTAAAACAAACTTCCAGTTATCCAGACTTAAAGAAAAGCAGCTCCTTGGCCAAATCATAAACAAAGACCTACAGATTAAAGCACAATCCTGGACAAGAGCTGGACAAGACAAACTGTACAGCTTCCCCAGAAGAGGGGCTAGTTTGCATCTCTGCATGAGGGTAGATACATGAAGAGGTCATGTTGGGAGGGAAGGACATCTCTGAGCTGAAAGTAATACCCACCGCCAGGGAAACACCTTCTGTCTGAAATGAGCTGTAAGACCATTTTAGCTTGGACGCCAACTAAAACACATGCTCTTCTAATACAGTTAAAAACAAGAGGGCCCAGTTGCCTTTCCACTGGAAATATAACAAGATTTCCTTGCCATGTCGACTAGTAACTTCCACAGAAACTAGAAAACAAAACAAATTAAATAACTGAAACCGCATGGATGCCATAAAAGAGATAACACGCGGATGTTTTTTTCTTTATGAGGAAATATAATGAAGTGCAAGCATGTTTACATGTGGCACACAAAATTAATTACTGACACCAAAGCAATGTGATTCTCAACCCCAAGCAAGAACATTTGACACTTTCACCTGAAAATCATCAAGGATTGAGCATCCTTCTTGACCTAGTTTCATTATGGAAGCAATATTGGTGGGGTGATTATTAAAAAAGGAAAAAAAAAGAAAGTGCCTCATACCAGCTATCTGACATGGTGACCTTCCCTCCGTCCCCCTCTCTTGCTGGAAATCATCATCATACAAACTACCTTTTCAACATATAAGATGTCTCTTTGTAAATTTTTTGATGAGCCTCTTTTCGGGGCTGTATTATGCTCTTGGACTTTGGCAAGCTGAAGGTTGCTGATTGCTTTCGCAAGCAATGATGTGTGGAGGCTCAATCCAACAGAGCAGAAGTTACAAAAAGAGTGGATGCTGGCAGACCAGAGGGACGCAAGCTAACTCTCCCCTGCAAGCTCTACAGTCAGGGTAGTGCGGTGGCACGTCCTGAGCCCCGTGGTGCATGAGCACACACAGTGGTGACTCCAGTCAGTGCTAGCTACAGCTTTTTGCACTTTCTATCCTCTTAAATCAGAAGGCCTGCAAACAGCAAGCATATGTCCAACTATGCCTGTCAGGATATGGCCACAGCAACGTTGTACCAGGTATTATTTGTCCTCCTGCAGGGGTCTGAAGTGCTAGTTCTCGATGAGGACTCCACCATACCAGGGGTTTTAAGCTCACAGAGCAAAGGCCAGTTTCAGCCTGTCATGACCTGAAGGGTTACCTGGCCTACAGGTGTGTAGATTTTGTGACTGTGGGTCGGTAGGATTCTGTAATACACAGGGACACGTAGGCTTTATCCTCTAAATTTTTCCATTTTATTACAGATTACCACAAATACCAGAAAAGTCACCACTAGCAAACACACCTATGATTAATAAAGCAAATATGAATGAGTATATATCAAGCTATTACAAATTACTATCAGCAATCAATAATATATTATCAATCACTAGTATGGTATCAATCAATAATAACATCAATCAGTATTGTAGTACAATCAGTAACAGCACCAACCAGGTACTTATATACTATTATTACTATAGTACTAGATTACTATACACTATTATAGATTACTACAGGTTATCATTAGTGAATAAAACTTAACAATATAACAGCAGATATATTTATGAGAGATTACTTATACGTATATCCATAATATTGATATGAAGCAAATTAGATTTCAGAGGGAGCCAAACCATCAAGAGGGGGAAACAAACTGATCCCAGAGGGTACCCAACCATCCCCAAAAGAGGGGAGGACAGACCGAGCCAATAAGACAACAGGCAGAGTCCCACTTCCAAAATGATCCACATCACAGAGTCTGGTTTCAGCCAGGCATCCCTGGGGAGACCCCAAGAGCTTGCAGAAAATTCGTGTGGAATTCAACCGGGAAGTTCTCAGAAAGAGAAAGGCTCCATTTTGGATAAAAATTAAGTCCTTTTTATATCACAGAGAGATAAGAGGGAGTAGGACATTGAGCAGCCAATAGATGCTGTTATTTTCTATTTTTCACCTGTAACAGCCAATAGATAATGCTGTTTTCTGTCCCTTCAGAGCAATTTTATTTTTTCAGACTGTTTTCCACCTTCTCAGATGATAAATTGCCATTACAGTCCCTTGTTTTACACTTATTGGTGGTATCTGTGGATGTCTCTGGTTTCTAGGTACCCCTGCTGCACTTCAAAGATGCCAGCTGCACTTTTCAAGGGTGATTTTTTATGGTTCACAGGGCTAGTCTCCAGGCTCGCAGTTCCAGGCTAGCAGCCCTTTCTCTGTCAGTATTTTTGAGAAGACAATATCTTTTGTTCAGTAATTTCCTCTTCTAACTAGGCCGCCTTTATGGCTACTCACATCTCTTGCCTAAATAGGTTATTTTTAATATCTAGTAACATGCTAAGTATACAAGATTTGGCTCCCAGATCAACAGCATATTCAGTAGCGAAGTGGCTAAAAGATTAAAATATCAGATTAGAATCTCCAAGTAAAAAAGATGAAATCAAGAGAAACAGAGAAACATCCAATAAGCAGGCCTAGGCAAAAATCTTTTCTTTCAGAAATGCCAGAGCTCCAACAAAATGACTCTGAAATGTTCTGACCGATTCCACCACTAAGCACTGTGCAGTTGCTACAATCTTCCATCCTGCAAAAATTCAGCATGTGCAGAGTCTCCAAGAATTTGGGAATGTCTGTACTTTATTTACTATTTTAAAGCTAAATATATGTATAAATTACTGCAAAATCAAGATCAGATATGCAAATGAGGGCAAACAGTAGCAGGGAATCTCTCTGAATTAATGAGCATTCTTATACTGACATCCCATGAGCATTACCTTTCCCTCTCCCTTGGCCCACAGAGCATTCAGGATAGCAGCTATGGCCACATGCACAGCACCCTTCTCTGGTCCAGTCTGTTGAGCAAACAAATGTACACCCACCAGTGTCATCCACAGCGGTTTGATACTCACCGATGTCTCAGTTTCTGTTAAGTGATATTTTGTTCACCAGAGATTAAAAGACAGCACTGTTGATAACACAGCAAGGGGAAAAGTCACTGATACCGGAAAAAAGGAGGAATCTGTATTGGTTAAAAATTACAAAAGAAGTAGATGCTGAAATGTGTGACTTGCATCAAATACCCACCTGGAACTCTCTGAGTGGTGACTTTCACACTGGCTTGCTTTAGCACCAGATATGTTCCCAATTTCCAAGAATAAAAATGGAAATATTTTGTGAAAATGCGCAACCTAATTGTTTGTTACTATCCTTCTCACAACAGCACCCCCAATGTGTCTTATCCAGCAGAGTTCCCTGTCACTGGTGAGCTCTCTGTACAAGCCTCCAAAGTTGTTGACAATTTCCCTCATATCTCTATTGACCACGTGAATAAAGAAAGCCTTGACAGCACATATGACTGCAAAGCATAGCGGAATTTACTGCCTCATTACAGCCAAATGCCTGTAACAGAATGACTGTGGGCCCTTTCCTCAGCTGATACTTCGAGAAGAACCTTTTCCAACAGTCTATGAATTTGAAGTATCAGCATGGAACCATTCACTTTGCACCCAGATCTGGGTGGCCACTGTCAATGTAGTTGCATGGCCATGTTTCATCTTATACTTGCCTGTTTCCAGGTGCTGATCCCTTCCTGAAAAAAATTAATAATTACAAAGGGCTTTCAAGATGAAGAGTTGCTCCTGTATCACCTCCCACTCCACAGAGGAAGAAAACAGCCACCCTAGACGGACAGCCCAGAACACTGTTAAAGAAACAGAGGCCATCAGATCACATCTCCTCTGACGAAAACAGCACTGCTATAAATGAGAGAGCCCTTACATACCATCCCTTTCAAGCAACTGCTGCACCTCCCAGAGTTGTTCGGTACTTGCAGTCACGTTCACGTTCTCATTTCCTCTATAAGGCATTCTGTTTCTGGCAGTGAGATAATGGCAGTTGTGGTCCAGTTGTTTCAAGTCCCCAGGACTCAGGGTGGAGGCTGAATTCTGTTTTTTTCCAGTCCCACATACCACTACTCAACGTCAACTTACATTCCCAGCAAGGGTTTTTGTTAGGGTAAACCACACACAAATCGTGTCTAGCAAACTGCAGTGTCAGAGAAAGGACAGACACAGTATGAAGCCTCATGCCAACCATCATTTTCTTTAGCTGCATGGAATAAAAAGAATCTTAAGAAATATGAGACCATGAGTCCAATTCTGTGAGGTGTCCCCTGTTCAGGGTATTTGCTTGATATCTGAGAAACCAGTGTCTGAACCTCAGTTTTGTAAGAAGCTTTTTGTGTGATTCTGGCTAAGACACTTCACTTGCCTGTGTCTCAGTTCCTCTGCTGTTCCTACCTGCACTGTGGGAGAAACATCCCATTTCACTTTCCTTGGATGTGAAGAATCATGTGCTGCAGTGGCTGAGGTCATTTATGTATCTAGGCAGGTTGTACCAGGCACATTTCACTCATGACGACAGAAGGGTGTTCAGCATCTTATATTGTAACAGACCAGGTGACACACAGACTCCAATCTTAGGCTGACTAAAAATAATGGTTTATCCTTAAAGAAGCTTAAAATAACTGAGTACGTACTTGCCAGATTGCTAAGGGATTTTAAAAACAAATGTAGACATTTCTGTAAGAAACAATTGCAAAGGTAGATTGAAGGAGGAAAAGGCATGGTATCATCATGTCACAGGTTTTGTGGGTGTTCAGCTGATTGCTTAGAGGGTTTTGACGTATTCAGCAGTGCCACTGAAACACCAGGCTTGAGTGGCAAAGAAAGAATTGCTTATTCTATGGTCTAGGGCACTGACTGGCTTGAAAGGGCCCTAGAAAGCCCTTCTAAAGCACTGCCGCAAACCAATTATGTATGGAAGTTACATCTGCTACGAGAAGGGAGCAACGACAACCGCAGAGGAACTCACGCATGTGCTCACTGGGCATTGCTCGTAGAACACCATCACAGCCATGTCCTGTCGTAACAAACTGCTTTGCCTAACAAAAGCCTCCAGCCTGCCTGGCTGTGTGTACCATGGTGTCAGAGATGCAGCAGCCCAGCAAGCTGGGAAGGTGGATGCTGCTGACAGTCACTGCCATTCTCAGAGGCCGAGGTCAAGCACTTACCCACCCATAGGCTGTCTGTGTGGTGGCCAGGGTTTCCCAGCTCAAGCTCCCTGCTGTCTGCACAGGGTCCCCAGGCTTTACCCAGGTTTTTCCATTTTTTGGGAGTAGCTCAGGTGTCCACTGCGGGTCATAATGGGACGTTACTGCAGGCTTTTCTTAGGAAATCACCTCTCCAAGCTCAAAACCAGGAGTCGAGGTTGGTAGGCTATGCTAAAAGCTGCCCACCTGAAAGGAAATTCCCAGCAGACCAAGTGCTAGATTCTGGCTGCTGCTTGGTCACGGTCTTCAACTTGATCCTGGATGAGTCAAAATACCTCTTCTCCCCTTGCTTAATTTTTCATCTGGAGATAATGAAACTGATCTCATTTGTGAAGTGTTTGAGAGTGAGAAATACTATATATTAGGTAATAAAGATTGTTGGGTAAGATGGCAGATGCCTTGGAAATCCCTGAGAGAGATGCTGCCTATCAGTAGATTTCTGCCTATTTCCTGGCATAACAGTGTCTGTCTTGGGATGAAGAATGAGTGAGGGTTGTGCTATTTTGTTGATAAACCAAGAGCATTTGCAGAAAGCAGGCTGGCCTGTCAAAGTGTGTGTCTATCCCACTATCTTCCTGAATGCCATTTGTCATCCCCAAGCTGCAGAGAGGGTGATTCCTTCTTAGCTTAATGATTAGTTGAACTCAGGGGGCATATCTGTTGCTAAGTATACACACACTTGCTCTTCAGAACACTTAGTAGCAGTCTGAAAAGGCTGGGGCCGTTCTAATGACAGTGGCGCCAGAGGTTATATTTAGCCTACTAGTAATCTACTTACTACGACCTTAAACCCACTGAAGCCATTGATTGAACTTCAGTTTCATATGAAAAAAAAATCTCCCCTCGTCAATGGTAGTCCTTTGATAAAGGTGGCAAGAAGATTAAATGCACAGATTTTGATGCAGTCACCTTAACAAATAACACTAAATTAAAATGTAAATATGAAAACTATTTATATTGTACTTGCAGTCTTCTAGCACAAAGGAAGGAATATACATTTATGCTATAAGCCAATTTGAAAGACAGAGTCATTCCAGAAGTGAAGAGGGTAATATAGAACGAAATCAAAACTCCAGTGAAAGTGATATGGATCTGATCTTGCTCTAATAAGGGTGCTCAATTTGTGGGGCACCTTCCATTTAAAAAATAAAAATTAAAAAGATGATGGTACATAAGGCTGCTAAAGGCTTCTAATCTTTAATTCTGTGAATTCTCCTATGTGTTCATGCTATTATTGCACAGCCACGTGATGGAGAAATAAAAGCTGGTCAGTTGTGGTGAGGAGAGAGCATGTAGGCTAGAACTGAGAGGAGAGAAAGGTGGGTAGAGGGATGTAAGGGGTGTAAGTCGTCTAGTGGTCAGCTTCCACTCTTAGAAATGTGAGCCAACACTCTTGCCTTTTCCTGGGAACTCTTCAGAAGGGCAGAACCGCAGACTTGGCCTCCTTGCCAGGACTGAACAGGGGCTGCAATCTAGCACGGTCGTTCACTGTTTGACAACACACCTTGAGCGTCTCCGTGAGTGGCGTATTCCACAGTTGCTGGAGGAGCAGAGAGCCATCCTTGCTGTTTTCATGATGAAGCAGTCAAGTGATTAGATGTTCTCCTTATTTGTGGCACTTTTATCATAGGAGTCATGCTGAACTGAGATTTATCCTTTCTTGTTTTTGAAAGAGCAGAAATGCTTCCTTACCCAGCAAATACAACCCTGGCGCTTCCAAACACTGAAGCCGAGAGAAAGATCATCAGCCGTGGAGTCCCTGGAAGGCTGCCCCGAATGTGAATACATGTGGGGGTATTGAACGAATGGTGAATGCAGCAGCTGGTACCTGTTGAGGTCCAGGAAATAAGTGAGTTGTCAGCACGCATGGGATGGATTTTCAGGGCCAAGTGTAAAGTGCACAGATCTATCCATCTAGCCTCAGCTAGAGACTTGCTAACCCAGCAGCAGGGCACAAAGGAGAGCGGTGAAGCGCTCCTACCAGGAGTAGCTTTTTGATAAAAAAAGGAATGCTTTCACAGCAGTCAGCTTCAGTCTTGGTACATGACTGATTCATCAAGAGTGCTTGTATTCAGGTTTCCCTTTTAAATTTCCAGTCTGTTCCTCAGACCCTGCTGAGTTTAACTAGGTAACTGTCCTCTCTCCTTTAAGAAGAGCAAATCAAAAGCAACATGATGGCCAACATGTGTTTCTACTCAAAGTAAATGAAATACTATGAGGAGACTGACAATGTTCTGTAAAGGTACACAGTGCTATGAATATTTTGATCCCCTGACAACAGTGGTTATTACAATTTGACAGAAAATATGCCTTTAAATTAAAAGAGAATGTTAAAAATACATAACCAATGTGCTACCTACAAGAAGCACATGTTTGCATGTAGAACTGACAAGGAAAATAAGCTCAAAGAGTAGGACCAGTAAAGAACATGGGTCCCATGAGTAATGCTTGAACTCTGTTAAGTTCCTAGGCACACCATATCCACATGGAGAGGAGGGAAACCTAACACAAAATCCACATCCACATACATCTATGTTCTGTTTTTGTATTGGGAATCCCCAACTAATATGAAGGGACTCTGCTAGGAACCAGTCTGGGTGAGCTGACCAGGACTGCTACAGCGAACAGAAGCAGCACTTGGAATTAGTCTTGCTCCATTTCCACTGTGCACAAGGGACCCCATGCTCCTCATTTCCCCTGCATTTCTACCTCCTTTTCAAAATATGAGAGAGAACAGATGACACCTGCTATGCCACACCCCTCAACCCCTCAACCTGCTTCCCTCTGCCCAGTGAAGAAGTGTAATACCTCAGCTGCTCACCTCCATCCTTTCGTCTCACTCTCTCCCTTTCCCTCCCCTATGCTAAGGGAGCAGCATGGAAGATGTTGATCTTTCTTCAGCTAACACTCTCCCTTAAGTGTCAGTACAGAAAAGCGCAGAGAAAAAAAAAAAAAAAGAACCTGGTCCTTGAGCAAATGCTTAAGCTTGTGGCTGCACATGAAGTGCGTTCTGCTCCCCAGTCTCAACAACTTCCTAACAGTCTCTCACAGCTGACAACCACCTGTCTAAGATCCACCAGCTATCCAGGATTCTTGATCAGAGCCCAGGTTCTACACTCGAGGCCGTTATATGAAAAATAGATACAACCACCCTTTCCCATCTACTGACTCTTTCCACCCTGTCTTGAAAAGGTATCTGCCAGAGATGTACACGATGAGGGTTCCCAACCCTGCCCTGACAGCCAGCCTCCTCCCATGACCTGGAAGGTCAATTAGGACCAGGCTGAGGTAGGAGCAAGATTTGCAGCTGTGAAGGCACCTGCACTTCTAGGCATTTGCACAAATAGAGCTCAAGTACCTACAACACAAGAACTGGAAGAAATGATTCTGGACTTCAGCACTTATCCACCCAGATCTGCTCATGGTGCCTAAATCAGTTATTCAAATTTAGTCCTAAATTCCTTAGCAAGGTGTGAGAATTTGAATCTCCTGTTTGCGATGCACTGCTTACCATGAGTGTTTAACCCAACATGACTGCACAACTCTAAGCGAAGTCTTATGTGTTGGGGGAAAGGTGGCACAAATACAAACATCTACAGCATCTTCACAGAAAACTTAAAAACTGAGAAGTTTATTGGATTGAACAGATAGAAATAAATAACAAAAGTGGGGGCTCAGTAAGTTTAGCTGTTTATAATAATTTATATTCATTCCAGCTATGGATAATGTGTTTTAGAATAAACAGTATTGTAGATGACTACGGGTAAGATAGCATTCTGGCTTGTTTCTACCCATCAACAAGCTCTAGGAGACTTTTTTTTAAAAAAAAAAAAACCAAACAAAAAACCAGACCTTTCCCAGGCTACTTTTCAGTGGTAAGAGCTACTCACAAGCCTAGTGAAATGAGAATAGGATGAGAAAGGATAAGAACACATAAGGTTCTTTTCATAATTCTTTATGCTAAAAATAGGGATGTATTTTATCTAAATAGTAGGCTCATACAAGTTTTTATGTTTGGAAGTTTACTCAAAAACAGTATGAAAATATTCTTAAAATAGTACAGCTTGAAACAATGCATGACAGAAACAATCTGCAGGCCTAGCATGCAGAATAGATACCATAAAGTTCTGATGGACAACAGGAAGAGTACAGATTACCAGAAATTACATGACTGTTGTCATTAGAAATAGTAAAACATTCATTACACTACAGGAAATACTAAAAATACAGTAAACTTCGCAGTTTGTAGGTTCTGTAAGAAGAATGGTTTTAGTGCTGTATTAGTTATAATTGAAACTCAAACAGTACTAGCTCCTTAAGCTACAGTGGCACTGTATATACATGTCAGGATTTGCGGTTTGAGTTGTACCAGTCATTGAGACAGGTAACATTCAATGAAGTTGAGATAAAATATCAGCTATCACAAGAACAAATGGATAAAATTTCCTGAAAGACTGCACACACACACACACACACAAAAAATCAACAGTGACTGCTAATACCAGATAAAGCAAGACAGAGGAAATGTGTTTGCCCTACAGCGTGGCAGTGACTGCCAGCTGAGAGTCTACGTTGGAGTTGCTCTCGCAAGAATCCCAAGTCTGTCTGTCTGTCACGGAAGTAGGTTTAGACAGAATTGTTCTAGCCCATTCCTGCCAAGGACTTCTGAAGTGCTCTAGAAAATGTCTCCCTTTTCACAGCAATAATGCACCATGAACTCAGCATGTTGTATGAAAGTACATTAAAACAGTTTACAGAGGATAAAAATACACCCCAAACTCATGAATGTTTTACTCCCCTCCTTTTCCCCTCAATATGAAGGCTACTCTGCTTTTGTCCCCTTCCCGCCTTCTCCCTCCCCTTAAATAAGCAGATGCAATCAAGGAGAAATTTATTTTGAACCAATTCTGCAAAACAGTTCAACAATGCCATACTTTATAAAAATACTTAGTTACATAATTAAACTTATTACTATTTATATAAAAAAGTGTGAATGTGAATTTTAAACTCTGTTAGGGTAAGAACCACATCCAGGTCTTCAGGTGAAACAAATAAATTTTCATAAACATACAAACTCTTTTGGAGAAGTCTTATAATACACAACCATTTACAATGAACACGCTCATTAAGTTAGTGTTTTATTCCTTTACTATACAAGTGTTATTACAATGAACTGTTCCATTCAGTAATTAAAAATCCAAACAATGCCAGTATAATTTTTTGGCATTTTTTGTTATAACTGTATTAATACATAAATGCATATGATTGTGTTACTAATTTTAAAATATTTAGAAAAATTAAAATTCCATTATATTTTTTGTGGTTTTTAATTATTTTTTGTGTGTGGTTTTTTCTTTTGTTTTTCTTACATAAAGCCCTTTTAAAATTTGACAACCACAGTTGTATAGGTGATGAGCAATGATGTGGGAAAATGAAAAACGATGGCACTGTTCTTACAAAGATCCATTTGATAGTTGGATTCAATGTAGTGTAAACCCATGAAGAATGTTAAGTTTAGTACCAGAACTGTATTACCAGCTTTTCTGAAATTCATTTGTTGGATAGCTTTACAATGATAATATGAATTCCAACCTGGTAGCTAAGAGTTTAGTGTTTCAAAATTAAAGTACATAAATTTGATCTGAAATTCAAGAACCTCATGCAAATTGTTGAGTAAAAGACATGATTTTATTGCTTGATATGTCAATAGCCAAAGAAAATAAATCTAGATGTAGTGCCAGCTGGGCTGAATGCCAGCAAATTTCAATGTCACTATATTCGGACAATATTAAATATATTTTATCCCTTTAAGTTTTTAAACTTTCACATTTTCTTTTGTTTATTTTTAGTTAAATAATTCTGTAGGAAGGGCAGAAGTGGGAAGAGCAACTGCGTGTAAGCGTGTCTTAATAGTCAAGAAAAGCAAAAGTGCAATCAAATCCCTGAACTAGTGACAGCTAGCATTTGTGGCACCCACCCTCGTTAACACATAAGCCACATACAACAGTCCCAAACCTGCCTCTGAAAAAGGTCTAAAAAGTGGCCATTTACCAGCTTCAGTCTTGCTTTCCTGGTGAGCTTTGTTCAGGTAGTCTTCCCATACAAAAGCTCACTGTTGGATTGAAGCTTAAAAGATTAAAGGCTTTCCCCCCCTGATTGTATTACATAGCTTCAAGTTCAAATGCATCATACTTTATCAATACAATTTTATAAAATATTACCTCATTTTCTAGTTACCTTCATTATTCTTAATTAGCTATGCAGAAAGAAAAAAAGAAAAATCTCTCATGCTACTTTCCAGTTATATTAATACAAGTATTAACACAGTGCATTATGCTCTCTAATTTCACTATTGAGGTCTACCATTTAGATCAAGTTTGTCATTCACTGTTCCAATTTCTTTTAACCTGCCTACCCTAATGAAGTCCATGTTAGAGGAGGCTTAAAGATCAAGACTATATATCAAATACAGTTGTACCAGCTTTTTTTTTTGGGGGGGTGGAGGGTACACACATGTAATTTTGAACACAGGGAGTTTTACAGAACTGGAATAGAATTGCTTGGTCCCACACAGTTCTCCTGCTTTAAAAATGTCCTACCCCAAGATCATTTTAATTCTAGACAATTCCCTCTTCAGTAGAATGATTATCAAATGTTGGGAAAATAAAGGATTTGAAAAATTGGTTTTTCTGCTATTGTTCACACCAACACTCATTTTTCTAGCCTGTATTTTCAGTAAGCTTCCTTTGGACCCTGAAAGTAAGTTGGGAAAGAGGAAAAAAATAAAAACATGTCATTGGTAAATTAGATTATAACACTTTAAAAGTGGTTTTGTGCAACTGCATTATGAAATTCCAGTTTGCCATTAAGAGCATGCAAAGTAGAGAAGATTTTCTTTCCTTTGATTCCTTACAGACGTCAGGAATTCTTTGCAAGTCTTTTATATTTGGCAGATTTGTGCATGTTATATAGACTGTTGGCTTATAAATTGTCTCCAGGCTGGTATTGTGGTTCTGTAGCAGTAAAGTAGTCCTCCAAGAAAGACTGTATATATTCAAATGTTGGTCTCTCATCAGGGTCCTTCTTCCAACACAGTTTCATTAACTCATGGAGAGACTCCGGGCAGCCTTGTGGGCAAGGCATCCTATATCCACGTTCCACTTGTTCCAGAACTTCCCGATTCACCATCCCTAAAAGGAACGCATTTTAGCTCTGAATGACATTATGCAAAGAACAGTTTCCCAAAGTTTTTCACATGCCTCTCCAGCCTCAATGCACGTGAATCTACCATAACAGAACCTTTAATGAACACACTTTATAATGAATGAATTTTTCACATTTTGCATTAAATACATTTTCTGAAAATTATTACATTACACTGGTAATTCCTCAATACCTGGTCCTTCTTCCATTTGCATGCTTCCTCATTTGTATACTTTCCCACTGCCTTGGGCCTGCCTTTCAAAAAGGAGACTCAAGCACAGATACCTTCTGCGTGCCTTAGGTTCCATTCAAGGACCCCTTAATTTGAAATCAGGCCAAGAAAAAGGCATTGTATATACCTAACAGAACTGCCTTACAAATTCCAGTCACAGCAAAATATCTGACAAAATGTTACACGTGTTTAGTTTCAAAAACTGGTCTAGCAGGTTTACTGTACCAATGCTCACTGTTGCCTGGGAAAATGTCAAAAGTAGAAATTTCAGAACAGACAGATAGGAAAACATAAGGATACCCACTAATCTGAAATGAACTATCACTCACATTAACAAATGCACTTAAAAAAAAAGTTAATCTGTAAATAAAACAAAGTAGCTTTGTGAACAAAGGAACCAGTGAAGCGTGACTAAGTTTTTGCCTCTGCTTGTCAACTGTGGGCTCTGAATGAGTGCAAAAAGTACAAAAGGTAACTTCCGAAGAACAGAACACCACAAAGAAAATCTATTACATGTTCCTCTTACCTGGATATGGCACTCTCCCCTTTGTTACCAGCTCTGTCAGTAAAATTCCAAATGACCACACATCTGACTTGATTGTAAACCGACCATACAATGCTGCTTCTGGAGCAGTCCATTTAATTGGAAATTTAGCTCCTACAAACATTGGAAAGACAGATACGCAATGTTCCCTTGCTTATGCATAATTTCCTTACACTTTGAAATATTTTAAAAAGAATACTGCACTCAATTTTTTACATTTTGCTTTGTTGACAAAATTCAAGGCGGTTTAGTATTTTAGTATTGCAAACTGGAAAGCCGTTTCAAACTAAGGCAGCAACTACTAGCTACAATTTTTGGAAGCACTTAAAACATGTAGGATTCTTAATTAAGTATCTATTAAAAAGTGGGATGATCTTCAGAATCTGATGAGCAACCTCTCTGGAATCTCAGCTCTCAAACTGAATCAAGTTTTACCCCCAAAGAATAATTAAAAACATTTTTTGAAAACATAGCAAACTGCCAGATAATTTTGAACATTAAAAAGTTTACTAAGATTGCACTTAGGCGAGGGGGACATCTAAACATAGCTGTGAAAGCACACTTATATGCATAATCTTTATTCATGCAGACAGAATACACAGAACCATTCTGCTAAATGTAATAGTTCTAAGTAATTTGAAGGTAACTGGTCTTATTTATTCAGCACATAAATCGGTCTTACCTTGTCTTGCAGTGTACTCATTGTCCTCTATTAACCTTGCTAAACCAAAGTCTGCTATTTTACACACAAGATTGTCTCCTACAAGAATGTTAGCTGCCCGAAGATCCCTGTGGATGTAGTTCATTCTTTCGATGTAAGCCATGCCATCAGCAATCTTAAAAATAAAGTTTTATTAAAGATTATTTTTCACGACTATATGCATTTCTCCCAAGCATTAAGCTGTACCCCTTTATTTTAACTCCATTCTCATTGTATAAGTATAGGAAGTATTGCACAGCAAGAGGTTGTGACAGAACTGATTGAAGCGTGTCTGGCTATACAGTACGTGCTAACTGGGAACTAGACTGTTTCTTTTTGATAAATTACAAACCTACAACAGAAGATGTAAGACAGAACAGCATACAATAGCCAGAGCGTTCAATATTTAGATTTAGTTGATATCTGATATAGTTTTAAATCTCTTCTCTAAGCAAAAAATACAGTTTTCTTGGTTTATACAATGTACCTGAGCAGCCATGTCGACCAGCTGTGGGAGTTTTAAGTATTTCCCTTCTCCTTCTTTAAGGAAGTCTAGCAAGCTGCCTGTAAAAGATGACACATTTCGGGGGGAAAAAAAAAAAGGAAAAAACCCAAAACATTAATTTGACCTGAAAACATAAATGAGATTTTTTTTTCCTAGACATTATGATTTGCACATTCATCTCCCAAAATCTGTGTTTGAAAACCCATCATTTAACAGAATACATGACTCAATGATTATGCCCTGTAGTTGACTCTGCCCTAATAACTAGTTAGCACAAGGTTTATCCAAGTGTTTTGGAATCCATTTCAATAATTCAGATAACTGAACACTAATAAAACAGTGTGCTGCTTGATGATTATATGGCAATACATAAGGATTTTTCCCAATATTCTTGGTATTAATGCCCTTCCTACTTGGACTTTTTTCCACAGTGAGATTTAAAATTGAAGAACAAAAAAACCTCCTATCCATTGCTTAAATTTTTATGCCAGCTCCAATTATATAGTAGAGAAATAATTCTGAAATTGTTGCTTTTATTTTGTTGTTTTTTCCTTCCTTACAGGGTAAAACAAAAGTATCTTCCATTCTTTATGATATATTATCTTCTCCCACTTACATAATGCAATTGTGTCCAGAACATTACAACATGAGTAGTATTTGAAATCAGTTCCAAGGACCTGTGCTCCTTTTAAGACAGTAATCTTTCCATGCATGGTAAAACTGTCTCTGACATAACAGCTTTCCCTACAGGTGTTATTATGCCATAAGGGTATAGGAACATGATCTCTTTCTTAAGAAACTGGTGAAGACTTATAACTAATCAGTCTCATCACAGTCAAAATTACAATGACAAAATTACAAGTGTGGTTGGTGATGGTGGGGAAAAAACCCACTGAACTGCAGATCTTGCAGTGGATTCATGGCTGTAGCCATGAATTAGATACCTCTGATGTTGTTTTAGTCACTTGCTATATTTTTGCATTGTAAACGTAATTTTTGCATTGTAACGTAAAAGTGTGGCAGGCCAGACCCTCACTGCTGGTGTTTGTTGCATGTGTTTGCACAGACTTTCCCATATTGGTTCATGAGCTCAAAGGACCGAAGAGGAGCAAAGATTTCACACCCCAGTAACCTGCCCACATTGGAAAAAATTTTGGGGACTGTGCAGTTATTACCCACCTCTTTTCCTTATAAAAAGGGAAAGGAAAAGAAAAGGGAAAAAAATTGTTCTGCGAACTTTCAAGTATGAACCACCGAAGAGGTTTTATGTTTTTTGGTAAAATGTGACAAGTTTTTCAAATGAAAACAGAGGCTTCCAATGGCATTTTGAATCCATAACTTAGAAAAACATGCAACTACTTTTCCAATTCTTTACTTCTGCTTTTGCAAGGTAACATCCCAGTTCCAGTTTTAATCTTTACTTTTTCTTAGGCAGAATGCTATAAAGCATTTTTTTTTCCTGATTGCCTTGCCAAAACCTGATTTCTGAACAATGAAAACTGATTTTTGCATGGCAGCTTTAAGATCTGATAGAGACTGTCTAGTGTTATTTAGGAACAACAACAACACAGAAGGAACTTTTTGCATTTTCTGTTCCTTTCCACTTTTTCCAACTTACACTACGCTTAAAAACCCCACCCAAACAGGAAAAACCCCACATAGTTGTGGCAGAGGACTCAACACAAGCAGCCACTCTCATGGACTTTAACATTATTTCTATTTCTCACCAGGACAGCAAAATTTCTCTGTGAGGTGAACAGTAGCCTTCATTTTATAGAAATGCAATAATTGACTTGAAAATCTGCTGCTTCTTAACACTAATATGCTCATGATGTTTATTTCTACATTCAGCCTAAATCTCTAAATCTCTGTTCCAGCAGCAGGGGAAGGGAAAATGATACAGAGCAAGGAAAGAAGGATGAAAGTCTGAAAACAAGGAGATAAAGGAGAGAGTCTGGAAAAAAGCCTCAACCTTTTTAAAATTTACTATTACATTGCTGGAAAAGAAAAACTAAAAAAAAAAACCAAAACTGCAAACCCAACTGATTCTGTCGCTGTGAGCACAATCTGTCTAGAGGCAGGTGTATTCTCATAATAATATTCCCAGCTATAACATCCAATTTAAATGTAACAGGCAGTACACACTAAAAAATGAGGAGAAAACCCCTCAATCTTGTACTTGGAAGATTAGCAAGGGTGACACAGATGTGCAAAAAAATCATGCCTCCACCCATGATCTAAATCAGAACTGCTTCAACTAGGTCAAGTGTTGCTCACTTTGATTTAATCAAAATTACCATTTATACTCAAGTCAGCTTAAACCTAACATTAATTAAACATTTAATTTGTTGCTGGGATCTTAAATAATCTTTTAAACGCAGTATCTTCAAACTATTCTGTCACACACCTTTTGTCATGAATTCAGTGACAATGTAGATTGGTTCCTCGGAAACAACTGCATATAGTGGAACAAGTTTGTCATGTCGTAATTTCTTCATGATCTGAGCCTCCTGCAGGAAAGCTTCTGGCATCATTGTACCAGGTTTTAGTGTCTTGATCGCTACTTTTGTGGTTCCATTCCACGTTCCTAGAGAAACAAATTAGATTTTGTTCTCTCCTATAATACCAAAGAGATTTTTCTGCTGAAACTGTCCGCTTTTTGCTTCTGGTTTGTTAGCTAACAGTATAATTGTAAGTTAGAACTATATTGAATATTATTTTTACCTTTATGCAACTGACTGTAATTGGTATTTTCCTCTTCAATTCTTTAACAGATTATCTTTTCAGATCCCAATATGGATTTACTTAAAATACTATTAAAATATTCACACGAACAACTGAAAGGTGTCACATTAAGCTCTTACCCATCCATACTTCACCAAAACATCCTTGGCCCAACTTAACTTCCAGCCTCAAAGATTCTCTAGGAATTTCCCAGGCATCTTTTGCTAGTCCCTGTGTTTGTGGCTTCACAGTGGGACACACGGTTGTTAGCTTATGACACAGCCCATCGGCATGTTCTAGAAAATGGAAAAAATAAGCTTTGCTGTTAAGCACGGGTAAGACTATAATGAAAGCAACATCCTAATGTTGATAAAATGAACTAGCCCATTTATTGTTTGTTGAAATAAAAAAGAAATGTTATAATTGTGAATTTTAAAAATAAGCTACAGAAGCAGTTTTTCTTCCTCATGATAGGCATAAGGTAGCCTTGGGACACTAGAACTTGGGCTTACCTCTGTAGTGTTTCACCAACTTCTGTAGAGATTCAAATTGTGCTCTGGTTGTGATATAGTATCCACCATTGTCAAGTTTTCTGATTTTGTAGTGTTTCACATTATCACCTCTGACCTCATCCCAGTCACGTATGGAAAGAGAGTAAGCACCTAGGAAACAAGTCATACTTGGTTCTTCACCAAAAATTTAAAAACATATTTAATGTGTCTACCCCACTGTCACGTGTGTGCATGCATCCATAAAATGCGATAGACGTAAAAATGCTCATTATGTCCACCTTGGAGGGGCAGGAAATGGGAGGGAGAAGACATATACATAAATTTGCATACCTTTAGTGGTTTCACTCTCTCTTACTAAGAAAATACCACGCTGGTTCCCAGGATTTAAAAGTAGCCTTTCTGCATCCTTCCTGCCCATCTTACCAAAATACCACCTAGAATATGTTAAAGGAAATATGTGTAAGTAAAAGCTTCCTATGCTTTGGTAATCATATAAATACAAGATTTAGAAATCTCAAGCATTGACTGGACTACTAATAGCCCAAAGCAGTTACAGATCAACCGAAGTAATAACATCCATATAATCAAAAGATTAAGACGACCTATTTCTATATGACTCTCATTTCTTTGTTTGCAAAATACATGTAAAGAGGCCTCTATCTGCAAATACTATGTTTTTCTGATGGTTTAACAATGGACATCAACAGTACTTAACACTGAAAGTAACACCCTCCTTCTGGTTAAGAAGTTCACAGGTCAAGCTGAATCAGATGGCACACTTTGGTAGCACACAAAACACTGCAGCAGCTGAAACTACCTTCTCTAAGAAGTTTTGGCTATATGTTAGAAAACAATATTCAATGCAAAGTGGGTATGTACAAATATCGTTGCATCACAGGTTCATTCAGGTTGGAAGGGGCCCTCAGGAGGTCTCTGGTCCAGCCTCCTGCTGCAAGCAGGGTCAGCTGTGAGATCAGACCTGGTTGCTCAGGTGTCCCCTCCAGTCTTGAAAACCTTGAAGGATGAACCCTGCACAGCCAACCTGGGCCCCTGCCTAGCTGTCCTCAGGATAAAAAGGTTTCTTCTTATATCCAGCTGGAACCTCTCCTGTTTAAACGTCTATTGCCTCCTATCCTTCTCTACCTCAGTAAAAGGGAACAATTTTTTCTACTGATCATTTAGAAACAACCCTGTGGTAGGTATCATTTACTTCTCTATGAGTAATGCTCCATCTTTGTTGCATCATTCTGATAGTGAAAAGTACGCAGATGTTTTAAAACACCTGCATTTTTTCTTGCCTTAAGTTCTTTCACAGAAGGTTTCTTCTTTTATGCTCCCACAGTGTGCTCATCCTGATGCACAGCCTGCACAGAGCTCTGTCCTGAGCCAGTGATAATTTTAAGGTCCATCTCCCAGTGAAACCCCAGACTTTGGAATAACACTTATTTCTAACTACATTTTATTTTGATTGTGTGCCTTGGAAGCCAAAGTGATGCGAAGTGTAAATTTCAAACATTTTCATTTGGCACCATCGTAGCATCAAGCAAATCTGGCTTCATGAGTGTTGGGCAAAGAAAAGTAACGTTGGAAACTGCTGCAAAACAATGGTTTTGTGGGTGAAACATTTTGTGGGAGAAAAATGTAGGTAAGGAGGGACCATTTTTGTTGGCCTGTGAACAGAATGGCCTGTGCAATCACTTGGGAATTTGAAACTTCTTACTTTTTATTGTATTTGCAGTTTGACTGTTTAAGTAGATGTGCAAAGTTAGAATGGGATATGAGCGTACATACACTTGAGACAATTTGGATGTAACCTATAATGTTGTTGAAGCAAACTCGAACCCTAGTTAATTATCTCACATGAAAATGCCTCTTCCCCAGACTACTACAACAATTTACGAGCTATATTGTAAAGTGCTATTTTATTTCATTACCTTTAAAATAATAGTAGGGATTACGTGTTCTTTTTATGAGCATTAAATATTTATATTATGGTATCATTCAAAAGGCACATAGGTAATATGGATCACGTCACAAGCAGTTTGTGATATAAATGTCTTCAGGCTTAGAAAAGACAACTAAAAGAAAGTCCTAGCAACTTGGGGCTGTGTATTGCTTTTGCACTTGTAACTCCAACTGCAACCACAACACAAAACCTATAAACACTATCAAAGCCCAGGGCTAACAAACGAACTCTAAAGCAAATGAACTCTATTTCAAGTGCTGTGGTGATATTTAATAAAATTAGTGCTAGTTCTTTAAAATAGTCAGTTTAAAAAAGTTTCCTCACTCATCACCCCTCACTGTCACCTCCAGGCATCACATAAACCTATGGCAAATCCCACCACCCTGTTTCGCCAGTCTTTAGGAGCAATACTTTCTTTGCAGAAACACTGCGTTCTTAGTTTGCAAAGGGCTTTTGTTTCCATTTTACCACCACTGCAGCTGTAATAACAATTTGCTTTTATTGCATAGTTAAAAAAAACCACCCTCAACTTTTTTTCACAAAATCTGAAGTCGATAATTTTAAAAGCAGCTGATAATCAAGGGCACAAAGTAACAGTGCATCTTTGATGCAATCACTTTTTAATAGCAAAGAGCCAGGTGAGAGCATCAGCAACATGCTAAAGTCTCAGCTTGAGATTCAGGAAACATCTTGGAAATCAGGCACTTTTCCCAGAAGTGCAGTAGCAAACACAGAAGTGCACAGATCATGTATCAGGGAATTGCTTATTGGCAATACCACGCCTGTATATTGAAGCAAGAGCTGCGGAGCTTTATATTTCTAGTACAACAAATACAATTAAACCCTTGGAACAAGTATAACCTGAAACTGCACCCCAACTCACAGTTCCCACAGTAACTTTATGTGATTCTGTAAGTGCTCTGGGATCTTTGTTTGTAAATAAATGTAGGAAGTACTGGCACCCAAAGCAATACAATTTTCCCCATTCACAGTAGTGCTTAGCGTGCCTAACAATTTTGTCACCAAAAAGTTGTTATAGATTAATAGATTAGCAGTAACTGTCCACACAGGTGTGTTTTTTGGAATGTAACATTAGGTGCTACCAAGAATATAGCCGATCTTGAATTAGGGTTTGGCAATGAAAAATAAAGATAAAAACCTAGAGTTGATGGTGTGTGAACTCTTTAAACACATCCATTTTTGCTTTATATGAAACACAATGCTTGTTCCCCAGTTCTTATCTTCATGATTGCATTCTGCCATCCTTTTTCCTTCAGCCCTACATATAGCAAGCAGGCATATAACATTTGCATGAGTGTCCACTCACACTTACTAATAATTATACCTTTGACATCATCCAAGTAGCATTACTATCTTTTAAATAGTAGTATTATCCTACTTTGTTCTTAAACATTACATACACTGAATTAAAGGAATAGTATCACCACAGGGCACAAAGTGTAGAATGGATAATAAAAACAGATTGACAGGAAACAATGTCTTACTCTTCTGCTTGAATGGAGTCTGCGGGAGCTACGTAATTGCTTGGGATGTAGCCTGTTTTTCCTGTAGCAATGGATCTTGCTTCCCACCAGTCTCCTTCCCTGCAATGAAACATCAGTTATCTCTTCCACATATAAACAATACATCATTCCCTACCATCTATAACATCCTCACATATGAAAGGCAGGTTAAATTTAGGTAATGTGTTATTGTAATTATGAAGGCATCTAAAATAATTTGTGCTGCACCTAAATCTATTTTTCTCTTCATTGTAAGCAACATGAGTGCCTCTTAGTGGAATTTTGCATTTTAAAGATTTGGGTTTTGGTTTTTTTAAATGTAAAAGGAATTTATCAATACATGCAAAATGCAAACCTACAACAAAATGTTTTATGGCAGAGATGTGTAAATAAACTTCCCAGTCTTCATCTGCCTCTCCCAGATCATTCTGCCTGTATGCTGACAGTGAGCAATAAAGGAAACAGGAAGTCAGCTAATAAAATTAAAGAACTGGATGAATGAAAACTGCTACATGTATGAATTAGAACTATTGCCGCAGTCAAAGGCTGCATGTAAAGAAATCTCTAAAGTGAACAAATTGTTTCCTTTTCACCAGATTTCTAGAAATCAGGCTGTAATACTGTAATGCCGCTGCAATTGAACTAGAACATCAAACTACTCATAAACTACCTAAGCATGCATTTACTGTGGAGGCCAGCTGGACGCATTTCCACGGCAAGATGTCCCTGCCTACAGGCAGTGCACTCACCTCCGGCATTTGCAGTGCAGTGGTGCTGGCTGTGCCCATCTCCCCGTGAGATATGGAAACCCATCAGAGAGAAATCTGCAAGGTGCAGAGCCTGGGATGGGACAGTATGAGTCTCCACCTCTGCTGCCCCAAAGCGGGTAGCTGTGCCTCGCTGGAGCACGGAGTGGAAGGATGCCACCCAACCAACTGAGGAGGAGAGGCTTGGGGCTGCCCCAGTCACTACAGTTCTACATCTGCACCCAAATCCTGACCTCAGCCTGAAGGTTATTGTCTTACCAGTATCAATATTCTAACCCCACGCTTGTTGAATACTGCCTGCATTTAAGGAGAAAAAAAATCAAAAATAATAAATAAAAAAAAAAAAAAAATCAATCTACTCTTCACTGGAATAGGATACACAGATTTAAAGAAGAGCTAAGGACCTATTTATTCCCAACAACCAAGTGAAGCCTGTGAATGAGAACACTTACGTGTTATTTATTATCTGGAACCGTTCACCTTTCTTAAATGAAAGGTCATCTGTAGTTCTAGCTTCATAATCATATAAGGCCACAAATACAGTAACACCACCTTAGGAAAAAGAAAAAAAACCCATATGATATCGCAGTAACATTGCAACACTTGATTTAGGGACTTGTCTGTAAAAAAAACTCATCAATTTTTATTTGGAAGCAACTAAACACTCTGGATTGCATCTCATTTTGGAAGCTGGATCAATAATCAGCTAATTTCTTAAGACAGAGGAAAACCTATAAACAGCCACCCCAAAAATATGCTTCCACATCACTGGAAGTATATTAATAATTAGAACACTTGTATACAGAAACCAGCACAACATATCAGCAGTAAAAAAAAAAGCTAGCTTCTCTATTAAGCTAGCTTCTTGTTAAGAAATACAATTCTAGAAGATCTTACAACACCACAACGGTGAACTGTCAGCCACTAATTTTTACACAAGTAGTTTCCTGTTGAACTTAGCTATAAATAACTGATGTGTTCCCAACTTTCTGAGGTTACACATCAAGATCTACTCAAGGAATTGAACCAGAAATAAAAGTATTCTGTTGGGGACAAAGACATTTCTCTGCTTTAGGAATAATGATTTTTTAAATTCCCCATCAGTGAAGCAGACCTTTGCTGAGGATGATCCATCAGTGCATTACTCTAGAAAACAAGGACCGAGATACGTCACAGGATGAGCAGTTGTACTCCACCAACCCTAAGGAATTTGCTTCCTCATCCCACTTCTAGTACAGGGCATGTTGTTCAACATGTCCCACAAACAGGATACATGTGTGAGAGATAGATGGTAGGGAGGCTCCTATACTTACAGTAGGAAAACAACTTCTATACTTAAAAAACTTAATCTATAAAACTGGGCTAAAAGAGAAAGAGGGAAAGGAGAACAGGCTATATGAGATGTACAAGCTAGAAGCGAAAATAAAGAACTATGTACCATAACTAGGAGAAAGTTAAAATAGAAAACCGCAGATGGGCGATTCAGAAAGACTTTTTAAGCTCTAGAAATGCTATTTCACAGTCTAATGGACATTCAGGAAGTCTAATGATAGTCCAGGCAATAACTTATTTTTAAACGTATAATATTACATCTCTAACATGCACATATATGTACCAGGATATACATGGAAGACCATTAATAGAAACATGTTGCATCTAATTTTAGATCTTACAATTAACATGACAGTGATCAGAAAGAATACATAATGCAACAGGTATTGTCTTCACCTAATATTCTCTTGCAATGTACACTTTCTGACATAAGAGCTCCTAATCACTTAAATATTTTCATTTGCTTTAGAGTCTTCCTGTGATTACAGTCTCTCAGCAGGCCTCAGCTGGAAATGAATTTACAGTTCCTCTAGGAAAAACAGAATAAAAAAATCCCCAGAGGAGGTTAGAGTAATTGAGGATTTTTTTTGAAGTGTGATTTATGGACTGAAAATGAATTAAAATATCCCTAGAAGTTAACAGTTCCTAATATAAGTTAAAAATCAACATAGTTCTACCGATTTTTGCCTGCTTTACTAGGTTACTGCATTATTTCAATGACACAAACTGCAACACAGAGCAAGAAAATTGTGGGGACACATACCATATTCGCACAAACAGAAACGAAATGTTATGGAAATAAACCATCCCCAGAGAGTTCTTCAGCAGATGAAAAAAAAAATCAATACTCTCAAGTCACAATATCACAAAAGTTTTTAACTGCATATGCATTGGGTTTGCATGGCAAGGTTTTGGTAGTGGGGGGGCTACGGGGGTGGCTTCTGTGAGAAGCTGCTAGAAGCTTCCCCTACGTCTGATACAGCCAGCGCCAGCTGGCTCCAAGACGGACCTGCCACTGGCCAAGGCTGAGCCCATCAGCAACGTTGGTAGCACCTCTGGGATAACATATTTAAGAAGGGGGAAAAGTTGCTGTGCAACAACAATTGCAGCTGGAGAGAGGAGTGAGAATATATGAGAAACAACTCTCCAGAAAACCAAGGTCAGTGAAGAAGGAGGGGCAGGAGGTGCTCCAGGCACCGGAGCAGAGATTCCCCTGCAGCCCGTGGTGAAGACCATGGTGAGGCAGGCTGTCCCCTGCAGCCCATGGAGGTCCACGGTGGAGCAGATATCCACCTGCAGCCCGTGCAGGACCCCACGCCGGAGCAGGTGGATGCCTGAAGGAGGCTGTGACCCCATGGGAAGCCTGTGCTGGAGCAGGCTCCTGGCAGGACCTGTGGACCGAGGAGCCCATGCTGGAGCAGGTTTGCTGGAAGGACTGCACCCCGTGGAAAGGACCCATGCTGGAGCAGTTAGTGAAGAACTGCAGCCCGTGGGAAGAACTCACATTGGGGAAGTTTTGCGGAGAACTGTCCAGCGTGGGAGGGACCCCACACTGGAGCAGGGGAAGAGTGTGAGGAGTCCTCCCCCTGAGGAGGAAGGAGCAGCAGAGACCGCAACCCCCATTCCCCTGTGCCACTGGAGGAGTGGAGGTAGAGAAAATCGGGAGTGAAGTTGAGCCCGGGAAGAACGGAGGGGTAGGGGGAAGGTGTTTTTAAGATTTGGTTTTTATTTCTCATTGTCCTACTCTGATTTTATTGGCAATAAATTAAACTAATTCCCCCAAGCTGAGTCCGTTTTGCCCATGACAGTAATTACTGAGTGATCTCTCTGCCCTTATTCTCAACCCACAAGCCTTTCCTTATATTTTTCTCTCCCCTGTCCAGTTGAGGAAGGGGTGTGATAAAAGTGGCTTTGGTGGGCACCTGGCATCCAGCCAGGTCAGCCCACCACAGCATATAAAGAAAATGGGAGACTCCAAGAACTTCGAAACAAATTATACAACATCTAGAAAGATACTAATGTGGGAACAAGAGAGAGATTAATTCCTCTAGACAGTCACAGAATCCAAAGGTTGGAAAAGACCTGTAAGATCATCAAGTCCAACCATCAACCCAACACCACCATGCCCACTAAACCATGTCCCACAATGCCACATCCACATGTTTCTTGAACACCTCCAGTGATGGTGACTCCACCACTTGCCTGGGCAGCTTGTTCCAGTGTAGCACTAATCAAAGTAATGGATTCAAATGTCAACCATTGAATAAGAGAATTATCAGTAATTATCAATATTTGTGTACTCTTCATTATTTTTCAAGAAAGAACTGGAAAAGCTAACATATAATCCTTGCAAAGTTTTGATTTCAACACTTCAGCTACCATAAAACCTCTTTTTATTCTCACTCGCAAGGATTATTTATTTCATAGGAAAGAATAATAAAAAACTTAAGGAGAACAGCATCAGCATAGAATGTTTTAAACAAACAGATACTGCTCAAATGATTTTTGAAGTCTCTTGCAGCTGTTTTCTTTGTGAATCACCGCAAGGTGATCTAGTTTAGCTGTTCAACCTATCTGTGGTGATAACATTTCCCTTAAAGCTTATCCTTTCAGTAGGTCAGTATTCCTATCCTCTAATCGAGGACTGGTTTTAGAGAGAAGACTTTACTTTCTTCTTCAGCATGAAGATTACAGACCACTAGTGCTTACACAGCTTCATGGAAGGCAAGAACAGTGGTCCGTTTTTCTGTGTTGATTTTCAGTAATATTCTATGAACTGAAAGTATCTGATGACTGAGAATGTGTAATACAGGAGCAGTGTGACTAACTCAGACTTCTCCTTTTCTGCTCTAGAGGAATAAAAGATGGCTCAACCCTTTTCAGCCTCACTACAGGCCATGATGACAATCATATCATCCTCTTGTCAGACAACACTGATGGACTACTGACACTTATGTCCTGTTTGACAAGCCCATCTATTCTCCTCTCTTGTGAAACAAAGGATCACAGAATGCGATCCAGTGTTTTATTCGTCACAAATACAAAAAGCTTACAGCCAGATGAAGTTTGTCATCTTAGTCATTCACAAAAACACCCAAATCTGGTTGATCTGAAAATCGGTACTGAATGTACCAAACAATTGCTGGTGCAATTTTTTTTACTTATTTATTTTTCAAGTGTGTTTGTTTGTGGATGGGCTGGTTTTACAAAATAAGGAGGAATAATTACATATACAGTATCATTTTACCTGATCGCAAAACAATGGGAGCATTCACCCAAATCAGCCTGCCTGCTGATAACTGAATTCACACTGATATTAGACATCTTTTCATGAGAAATCTCTCCTGTTGACTCTGGCCCAAGATATAACATGCTTAACTACCAGCAGGAACAGGGACAGGCAAGAGAACATCCCTTCTGGCCTCTGCAGCAAAGGATTTGTGGCACCTGTTGGGGGGCTACATCCTTGATGTCTGGTAATACCCAGGATTGCCTGCACACACTGATGGAGATTCCCACATCAATAAAGAACCAGATCTAGTAAGAAGAAATACATAGAGGTTCTTGGAGGAGATGAAGCATGATAAACTTTCCTCAGTGGAGCTAATGAATAAAAAAGAAATGCTGCCTTTATTTCATTTCTGCATATGTTCATCCAAAACGGGGATTACTGACTCAAAAATTTTGAGACAGGATAGATGATCATTTTAATTATTTGGTTCGTAATGAATTCCCAAAAAGGGAATACAAGACAATCATTATCTGACAATTCATACTTGGTTTCCTGAATTGCATAATGTCAGGGTCACAGTGGGTTTTCATGGATCTCAAAATTTCTTGTGTTTAAAAGATTTTAAATGCCACTGTAATGAAGCAAATATTTAAGCACTGTAATTGTGCTAACATTAGAGGTTTGTGGAAAAACTAGAAATATACTAATAAGGAATTATTTACCATGTTTTGTGAAGTGTCTGTGCAAAGCTTCTAGAATAAATTACTCTTTTCTCTCTCAAAAAAAAGAATAAATTACAGCTTCCTCTCAAAAATATCCAGCAAAACTACTGAAATTAGCCATGTGCAGAAAATCAGTATTTTTTGTAATGAAGTTTTAAGATTTTGATATAAAGGCAGGTTTATAACATCAAATGTGCATGTTGCTTTAAAATGTTGTACCTTCAGAGACTTTATATCTCAGCCAAGGAGGTCTCTACACCTTGTAAATTCTATTTTTATATTTTCAACTTTGGTTTTAATATGACCACCAATGAGAATTCTGCTTTTTCATTTCACACATATTGTTCATATAGTAAAGTACACAGAATATACGGCATATCCTGTTTAGCTTTATAGATTAACAGATTCAATGTTGCATTAATATAAGTAATTTGCAGCTAATCCAGTAAGTCTGAAAGTCAGTTTAAAATATCAATTTCCTGAATTTGAAGTGTTTTCATTTTGCAACTCTCTACAAAAGTTTGAAGCTATTATCCCATGTGCATCCACCCCTTCAACAGCTTAGAACTTCTAACACAATTTTATCAACTGTTCCCATTACTGCCTTTAATAAGTCTCAAATTTCTCTGTGCTGTGATCCTAAATGCGCCCCCAAAGCCGAAACACCCAACCCCTAAGCCCCAGTCACTAGTGAATATGGGCTGAATTATTATCTGAGCAGTAAAGATACTGAAAATCAGAAATCCCTAAAAGGCAATTTATTTTAAATTTGCAATTTATTTCTGTGTGGCAAGGAGTCATAGTATTTTTTTTTAATATGACTGTCAAGCTTTAATAATAAGTAATAATAATAATAATAGCAACATCGTTTTATGTAACACTTACCTGTTAAAGTACTAGGATATGGACTTGGCACTGCTGAAAATGAAGATGATGCTCCTCCAAAGGGTGTCATTCCTGATGGCCCTCCAAAAGGAGTCATGGAGTGACTATTAAAATTAACTGCTGATCCCTTTATTGACGGTGACTGTGTTGCTTGGCTGGAGTCTGATCCGTAATGGCTGACATGGGAAATAACAGGTTCTGGAGTATTATCAGTTCTGTATTTCATGGCTGGACCTTTATCTTCTTTGCTTTTAATGCACCCCATGGTTGCTTCTGTGAGAATGAGAGGAAAAAAAAGAGTTCATCTCCATGTTGCATCTTTTGATTGTTAACACAGAAGATTCCCAAAAGGTTACCAAAAATGCTGATTTATTACTGTTTAAAAAAAAAACAAAACAAACCCCAGCAATTGCTACTACATGCAGACTATAAACTCCAATGAAAAAGTGTTCTGGAATAAAATCTATGCCATTCCCAGACTAGAGAAGACCTAATTATTTTCCCTTACAATATCACATACTAGCAGCACATTTGGATTATTCTTCATCCCAGTTCCTTGGTGGACTGTAAATGGTAAAAAAGAAAAAAAAGAAGGAAAAAAAAAGAGGGAATCAGGCAGCAGACGAGGAAAAGACACTGAAGGCTTCTATAGCAGGGTGGAAGGGGAAACAGATGTGACAAATCCAGCGTCGATTATATGAAGCAAATCCAAAGCAATTACACAAAGAAAATGAGTAGGGCATCCCTTCTTTCTTTTTTAAGCACCTGTGCAATAAGGTCCTGACCTGCTGGTGGTAATACCACTACTATCTTTAAAGATGTAGAGAAGTTTTCATCCATTGCCAGCCCCCCAAATACAATTCACAAACAATCCTGGGATATTCAGAGCCACAGGATAGGGTTAAGCTCTAGTGTCTAACTAGAATTAAAAAAAAATTAGAAGAAGAGTAATTAAAACATCTGTAGTAGTTTAGAAGCTGAACTGTGCCCGGATAGGTGACAATTTATAGCCCTGACAGCCCAAGATTGCCACCAACTCCCACTACAGGCAGACTGTGCCAGAGCTGTTTACCACGGGGACACCTATTACCCGCTGACAGAGGTAATCAGAGAGGAGACATGTTGCCAACAATTAAAATGATTGTGCCTTAAGAAGTCACCACCTGCCATTTATCAGGTGGTGACAACTGATACCCCAGCTGGGAAACAAATCAGGAAGAAAACAGGAGTCTATCAGATGCAGCACTAGTCTGGTATGAAAATTCCTGTATTCTTGAGGGGGAAAGAAAAGTTTAAAATCTACTTTAACTTCAAAAGTAGAAACCTCCATAAAAATAGGAAATCAACTGCTCCACCTTCTCTAATGACTCAGTTAAAACAAAAAAACCAGCAGCAGTCTGAAAACATTAAAAATATGTCTTTTGATAACTACAGTTCCATGAACTCTAACAATTAGGGAAACATGATGTTTCCCATTGTGTGTCTATTTTTTTCCTTTTCAATTCTTTCTTATCTTATTAACTATTAGACACAGAAATATAGAACGAAGTAAAACTTACTAAACAAATACTGTCTTAACAGTCATACTGAGAGAAACTAATTCCCTCTGTATAACTAATCATTACAATAGTAAAGATACTGTGATTTTTCTCAAGAACTGTGAATCAGTTCCTGGAAAGAAGATCCATAGCCAGTGAAACACCATATGAAATTTACTGCTCATAAAAATTAACAATATTCACCCTGTCAATTCAGCCCCTAATGCTGTAATGTAGTACAATTACTGGTGCAGAAACAAGCAGCAAAGTCAAATAACTGTATTTTTACAAATCTCATCTGAGAGTTTTACACAGAACAATGAATCATTGCAAAACCACACCTTATCCTTTTTTTTCTTACTTCTGATACTATTATTGCCAACTTATTAATTGTACACAAACATTAACAGAACGAGACTCAAATACATGCATGAAGAATGTAATGTGTCTAAATACCTTACAAATCTACAGTAGAAAAGCCAGTTATTAATTCACGATACAAATAGATCAAACACCTAATCACATCCTTTTAATTTCTCTGCCACTGCAAATAGACACTGTCATTTGAACCACTTTTTTTTGGCCATGTGACTGTCTATTGCAAATTCTTGCCTTACTCTGAGGCCTATTTCTTTGATTCTCTTTAAAAAACTGCAATCAAAGTTTTCTGCTAGCACTAAGTCCAACCATCTTTGCAAATGTCTCTGTTAATAGCACTGATTCCCTGCCAACTTTCAACCAAAGCTGAGCATCATACAAAATTCAAAAGTCCAGCACACTACTTATGTTAGTAAAGTAGATTAAAAGGGAAAGGTATGAACATTTGTACCATCAAGTGTAAATATTTTTCCTCTGTTACTTCCGGCTTTTGGTTAACTTGTAACAGGCTGATAAGACTTCAAGATTCAAAAAAAGAAAAAGACAGAAGCCAATTTACCAATTCTGGTAAACCCGCTGGATTCTGCCCCTGGTATTGCTGATTTGACCAAATGGCTGGTGACAAGGCTACCCTGTACTGAAATTATAACTAGTATCACCCATACGTGCTCACACACTTAAGCTGTGGTTAGCAGCAAAAAGTTACCATTCTATACTTGAGTACTGCAAAGAAAAGCCCTTACTGAAGACTAGAATTCATTCCAGAGAAATACATTCAGCCTCTCCCTTGCTTCTCCCCTCCCCTCCCACTTCACTGTTAAGGTAATCTTCTTTCAGGGGTTAAAGAGATTAACAACAGAGATTCAATCAGCACTTCAAAGAGGAAGACATTCAGAAATAGGCAGACAAAAATTTAAAAGCTCTACTTTTATAACTGCATACCCACAAAACAAAATTAAGGAAGCAAACTCCTTAGCTTTTAGAAGTCAAAAATCATAGGTGGAACTTACTATAATTACTGTGTATGCATTTATGAGAAGGAATTACAGGAATGAGAAGATGACGTAAGCCAAGAGTGAAGAGTAGGGAAGAGAAAAATGATTGCCCACACCATGTGGGAAAATAAACACCAAATCAACGACTTATTACTCTTTAGTCTTGTAATAAATTACTGGATAGAGAAAAAAATCCCTAAGCAGCTGATATGCAATGTTGGATTTGATTATTCCTGTACTGTATTTGTTATTAAAAATTTATGCGACTGAAATAACTTACAACTATTTTCATCATCCTTCATCTGACCAGCAACAAAATATTAAGGAATACATTTCTGTCATAAAATTCATGTCTGTCTCTCTCTGAAGCACTGAACTCTTTTTAGAAACAGATACAGATGAGAAGATCCTGTTTGCTCTGCAGAAGTCCATCTACTCAAAGAAATGCTGGCCCAAGATATGTTATTCACAAACCACTAATCCATTCCTATTAGTTAAATAATTATTTTAGATCAGACTGGTGTCTGATGCAAACTACACCGGTATCTTCAGCAGCTTGTTCTTTCTTTGAAACAAATATTCTCCTGTTCTTATCAGCATGCCCACATGTTTGGTGGGCAGGTAAGGAGTCAGGTCTATCAGGAAACCATATTTGGAAAGGTATGAACTAAAAGCACAGATGCCTTGTTTTACTTTCTAGATGAAAACAATCCTATGTTAGAATGTTTTCAAGAAGAAACAGAACCTAAAATGATTACTGGAAGGACAACTGAAGGTTAGCAGGATGCTCACAAAAATCAATAGAAGAACAAGAGTACTCCAGGAAGTAGTCATCAAATGAGATTTTAGTGACATCTAATTTGACTTGGGCTTTTTGGAGAAGTCATACAAAGGGCAAAAGTTCATTGCAGTTTAATACTCTACAAACACCTCAGACAATGACAGAGGACCCTTAATAACCCCTCTGCCAAACAAGAGAGCTCCAAGAAAGTCAATGCTGCCCTCTTATCTTCCCAACTCGTTTTATAGCAGAGTGCCAGATCATGAGGAAAGCTTCGTTCAACAGCAACTGAAAAGTGTGGCCAGTAAAGTCTTCATGTTATTTTTTTTTTTTCTGCCTTCCTTTCAGAAGGATGACCTACCAGCCCAAGAAAAACAAGTTTTTCCTCAAGAGCCATCATATCCTAGGATACTGACAAACGGTTCCCTCAGTGTCTGCAGCCTCGTCTGTCCACCCTAGAGAGGTAGGTGTCACAAGGGAACCACTCGTTTGTCCAATGCATCTTTGCTCTTTCCAGTTGATAGTTACAGAAGTTATCTACTCACTGGTTCCTTGGGACACAAGGTTCTTGGGAATGCTTCAAGAAAGGTCTCCTACTGGCATGAAGGAAGAAGCTAGAGCTTTCTTTGAAAGAGATGATTTTAACTCAGGTGGATGAACTGACAATCTGTTACAGCTAGCTACCTCAGAGCAAAGCAGTCCGCAGACGCCTCTAAACTCCATAGTCACTTTTCCCCCCATACTCTACCCATCGGCATCAAGATTTTGAGGGCCAGAGATTAGCCTCTGAAACCCCGAAGACCAAAAGCTGGGAGAGCCTCATGTTCGTTTCACTTGCTGTCACTGATCTGATAGCAAAAACCAAGGAAAAAAAATGAGGAGTTTCCCTTTGGGGCCAGCTGGAGGTATTCTTCTGATCTTTCACTTCTATTAAGATTCAGCACTTCCCCAGATGCCTTCTGGAGGCTTCATCATGATGTAAGGCTGTCAGCAACAGCCGCACAGAGCCATTCTGACATGCCGCAAAGCGAAAGACACTGTAGGAAGTTGTTCTCTTTTCAACCTCTAGACTAAACTGGGTACTAAAACCGCACAAGAACTGAATGCAAGAGGTAGGGCAAAGGAAAAAAAATCACTAAGGGGAAGGGTGGGTCACAGCATTTCTTTTTACCATTCCTTTTAATTACCGAAATTGTTCATACAGACAAAAAGAGCACCTAAGTAATTTTTCACTATGAAGAAAGAGTCAAGTCAGAAGAACAAGCAAGTCAAAACTCTTTCCAGAAGAATAAAGCAAGACTGAAAATATCCTCCTGCCTTAAAAAAAAAACAAAAACGAACAAAAACCCAAAAACTAACAAAACCAAACACCCCGTGCCTCATAACATAAAAAAGAATTTTGAGGTTCTCAAATTGCTAATAGAAAGATGAAAAAAATATTGAAGATATCCACTGCTACTCTATCTTCGCTTCTCAGTGTTAGAAAAAAACAAAAATAACTTGTTTCTGTCGAGAAAAGAAGCACCTTCGCTTCTCAAAAGTGAAACAAATGTATTTTTAAAAGATCCTCTTAACTTTCAACTAAAGTAATGATTTAAAGTTATTAAAATTTCATGCAATGATGAAGACAGGATATTCTGTGGAAAGTTCGCTAATGGATCCATTAGCTGACAGCTGGCTATTTGCTCAAACAAGTGCAGAGCTGACTCCATATGTCACCAGAGACATGCAACCTACACTGGCTTTTCGTACACTAGGCAAACAACGCAGAGCATCCACCAAAACAGGTGGTATCGAAAACTCATTTATTAGAAGTGACATAGACTGAAAGAAACAAACTCAACCAGAAAAGAGGCTAACAACCCCTTTGGCTAATAACTATAACATCCAACTAATTCAGTTCATCTTTAAGAGGTCAGTGCTTTGGTATGAAAATACGGGTAAGCTTTTTTTTTGGTCTACAAAGCAATCCACCATGTTTGTAAAGGAAAATACACTGAAGAATGACTGTGTGTTCTTTGCAGAATATAAGCAATTTTTAAAAATTATGCTGGTTTTATCATGTGATAGAATTTATATTTTATGAGCTGTCATAAATTGCAAAGTTTGCTTATTTTACTATGAACAACCCATGGCATTTCGAAGAATGACGTTCTACTGGATTCAGTTTTATAATTAGCAATAACATTAGTGTAACGAGACCTTAGAGAGTCTGTATCATTATGCATTTAAAGTGCAACTGACATGACCTTGTAATTAATGATCTAATAAGAAGCAAAAAGTGAAGATAAAGGAAGCAGCATTAAAAAAAAGACACTGAAGCAAGGATTTAGGTTACTAGAATTTCAGTATTTACCACACATCTACTTGCAGTTCTATCCAGAAAAATAACTATAAAACAGCACTACTAGACCTTATATTGCCTATACACCAAAATTATATTTAAAAGTAAAGAAACATCCTCTTCATTACTGACTAATGCAATCTGAAATTTTTGATCCTAATGTTTCTACAGACCAAACCCTACTTTCAACATGACCATACAAACAAATTCAAGGAAAAAATCTGGGGCTGCTGTGATAATGCTTTTGATTTCATAGAAGCAGAACAAACCCCAGCTTGTTTGCTAATAAAGCTACAGCTAGCAAAACCCATGTAGCAAACAGAGGATGCTGCACAAAGAGAGAAAAAACAATGAGTATAAAACTGCTTATCTAGTTGGACATTTTGTATTTCAGAGTTAAAAGCTGTTGCAAATATTACATATTTCTGCTCTAGCTCATACTTTTTAAAAAGAAATCAGATTTTAAATTTGCATTACATTAATGATTGAGCCTGACCCTTCTACTGGAGGAGCTAGTTACCTGGCTGACAAGTTCACTACAACAACTGCGCTCTGAGGGAATACCAGATCTCAAAACACTACCTGGAAAATTAGGATGAGCAAGAAATCTGTAAGAAAGAATAAGGTCCTTCAATCCTTCATATCATTCCATGATTTCTTGACTTTTTTTTGGAATTGTAGACAAGAAGTTTGATGGAAGCATGGTTCCTCTGAGGTTTGAACAGCTTACACATGGGAGACTTGCTCAGATATTATCAGCCTTTGGACATAGTATCTATGAAGGAGACTGAGGATTTCCAGACTTCCAATTTGAATGGTCTCAGACAAAGGCTTCTCTCCTGAAGAAACACCTCCTGTCTTTGTTGGAACTAACAGGTAGGAGAAGGAGCTGCCCCAGCAGGCAGTACAACCCTCATCCCAATCCACACCAGGCCCCATCAAGCAACTGCAAGGTCCCATTGGATGTCAGGTTACAAAGTTGAAGGAAAATTTTAACTACTTCAATAAGTTATAACAAATAAAGTGGAATTAAGGATTATCAGTGAGGCAAAGTCAGGAGAGATGCGAGCACTCTTCAGTTTTCCCTCTAGTGACATCCTCCTTTTATCTGGACAAAACATGTAGGATCTCCTCCCACTCACTGCGTATTTGGACAGCTGAATCTGTAGAGGTGGTTTTTCATTTCAAAGACAGGCAAAGGATGCAGGAGCATATTGGAGAAAATGATCATGTCAGGGGATGATGCATACTGGCTCTGCAAAAGACACACTCATAAAATTGTGCTTATTTATAATCAGAGTTTTGCCTACACTATCTGAGGTATTGTAGGTTTCCTTTCACCAGATGTTTTATGAAAGCATAGAAGAAAAGGTGGGTTTTTTTTTAAACTAGTAAGCGTTCAGGAAAGACAGGCTAGAAGTGGGAGAAAGCAAGCCTACTGTAACTTAAAAGACACTTCTAATCAAAGGAAAAATTTTAGGAGAAACTTTAGGAAAAATTTCTTCACTGAAAGCATTGTTAGACATTGGAACAGGCTGCCCAGGGAGGTCGTTGAGTCACCATCCCTGGAGGTATTTAAAAGACGTATGAATGAGGCACTTAGGGACATAGTTCAGTGGTGGACTTAGCAGTGTTAGGTTAATGGTTGGACTTACAGTCTTAAAGGTCTTTTCCAACCTAAACGATTCTATGAAAGAAGATCTAGTTCAGTATACCGTCTTCAATAGCGGCCTTTGCCTCTAACCAGAAGCTCCTCCTTCACCACAGGCCTGGCATGGACTCTGACAACTAATAAGGTTTTCTCTTTGTAGGAAGAAGGACCAGCAGCAGATGCCTTGGAAGATGAGAGGAGCAGGATGAGTACAGACTGAGACTTCCCCAACCTCCATCAATCTGTAGCTCAGAAAGTCCACAGTCAGATGGAGACAAAGGACTCAGCTACATGAGAAAAGTCCTACAGGTGTGACCTAGCTTATTAATTTAAACTAATGTGGCTATGTTGATGCAACATTTGCACAGGATTTGCATTCCAGTATATCTTTACTTGAATTGGTTTATGCTGCTTGGTTTAAATCAGAATAATTATATCCAAGGAAATAAAAGTAGTTATTGCTGTAATTAGATAGATTCAAACATTGTAACTTTCTGTTCTAGACAAGGCTTCTGAAAACCCACAGGAGGTGAGTGTCACAGCTAAGACCTGGACTGAGATCTTCCAAGTGCGACTGTAGCAGCCTGACTTTTAGTCTGATACACCTGAGAAAGCCTTCCTCATCCAAGCTGTTCAAGCGTCTGAAGCAGCACACTTCCATCATCAACCTCCTTGCCTTAGAGTTGCTCACATGAGAAATCTCCATTCAGCTGGAAGCTGCCCACCTTGTGCACAAGACAACAGAAAGCACAAAAGAAAGAAGCAGCTGGGTGGAAAAAACCAAACAAAAAAATACCCAACACCCCAAACCCACCTGCAGTAGGCACAGAGCCTAGCTGGGGGTACCAGCCAGAGGGAGCTGCTTCTAACTTCCACAATGCAGCAGAGAACATATTTGTCAAATTTAAATGTTTAAAGTTCATTTTAAAAACATACCAATTGCTAAATAGAACTTTTATTCTAAGAAAGTTTATTTTCAGGGCCTATTCTGAATTTTCAGTGAGTTTTCAAGCATATTGTTCATATTCAGAAAGAGTAAAAAGTAATTTGTGCTTTTTTGTACATCCAACAAAAAACCTGCTGACAAACCTAAAGGCAGATGATGCAAAATGGATACACAACATTGATGGATTAATTTTTTTTACTCCAGCAGTCAAGAGCACAAGGGAGAGATAAACTAAAATATAAAAATTGCAAAATCAATTTTATGTGCTGAAATAGATAATACATATACATGAGACCATTTTTAGAGTTAAAACATCTAGCCATACAATTTCAAGCCTTTACCACACAAAGACATTTTCTCTGACAACAGATGATACCACAGACAAAACAACCAATATATTGTCTAGACATCACTACTGCTGCTCCATTGTCTTGAAAGTTAAAAAACACAGTCAATGAATAACTGCAAGTAGAAAAGGACAATTCAGTTTTTTCAGTGTAATAGCTATTTTTATTTATTTGTAAATAATGACAATTATCTTAAAAATTAAAAGTCTGATATATTCAAGAAGTCTGGCCAAAAGATTGTTTCAGACTACAATAAAATGCATGTCATACCTTGTCAAAGCTATCTAGCCTATTTCAGACAGGATTTAGGAACTGATTTATAAACAGAAAGATTTTGTTTTCATTGAATCCTACCTGGAAAACAACAAAAAGTATGCCTGGTATCATAGAACGTTTTTATATATTCAGTTTTCTATTGAAGTATATTATTTCTGAAAAAGATGCCTCCAAAATTATCTAAAAAGCAACTTTTCCATATTGTTTACTAAAGTAAACTAAAGTAAACCAATATTCTGTTTTCTGGGTCTCACTGCAGGAACCATACAAACTACTTTCCCAAGGGCCATCTGCATTACAGAAAAAGTTAAGTAAAACATGGTAGAAGAACAATTTGCAGCACTTCTGTTCTGAAAAATTCTATGAAAATTTAAGAAGTAATTTCTTTCAAAGTTCAACTACACAAACTACATTTGAAAAAATGGACTAGAAAATTTGCAAGCTCCCAGAAATTCAGAGATACTGAAATTAATATGAATCTATGGTATTTTTCATCTTCTCAACTGGACATACGGCTGAAGTAGCAATTACATTTTAAGATGATAGAGCAATTGAATATCAGCAAAAATCCAGTTGCAAGTTCATTTGGTCTCTGTTAGTCAGCTTAGAAATATAAAGAAAGGAACAGTCACAGCAACTTAAAAGATGAATTTAAAAAAGACTCTTTAATAAATGACTGTTATAGCTACCCAAATTATAGCACAGAAACACTGTTAGGGAATCTCATGGAACTCAGACTTAATTAATTTGGTGTGTGTTTGACAAACTGTTACTTTGCATTTGCACATACCTGCTTTGTACAGATGAATTTTCCCAGCTACTGTTTGCCAGATGTCATCCTAAGTTGAAAGTAAATTCCCCTTTATTCTCAAGCTATTTTATCTAAATATAACTGACATGATTAACATGTTAACAAAAATCAGTAATTAAAGTATTTAAATCAAATTACTGACAAAATGTTGCTGCTCATTTATTCAAGGGCCACATACCCAGATCTCCTTCAGCAATTAGTTCTTTGCTGAACAACAGGAATTTCAAGAAGCCAGCTGGAAAATATCAACCTTTTGACTAAAACAAAAAGTAAAATTATGTACAAACAATTACAGCCACACTGTTCTTCATGATTCAATACCTTGTTTTCCTTTATACATAAAAACAAGTGAAAAGTATAATTAAATTGCAAAGAAATGCAAAATTAAAAAAAAAAGTAAGATGACACCTGCTAAAGAATACCCTTAATAAAAGGGAAGAGCTGGATGATGTTTTAACTAAACAAGAATTATTACCCTAATAGCTATCATTACTGCTGTTATATTGCTTTCTATACTGACAAATATAATAGTATTCATAGGTAAGAAGACGAGGAGAAATTACTTTAATCAGCTTGTCAGGCATCTTGCATAATAGAGGCCATAAGGCTGCCCTAAATTAATTTATCTTTTTTTATTGTTTTGAATGTACACCCATGCTCAAATTCATTCAAAGTGACCTGTTATGGAAAGTCCACCCACACTGGACAAGTCCTAAATTTTAAATGCAGTAACCCTCACGTCCCATCTGAATTTAATGCCAACATCCAGCCAGCAATCTTGTTACACCTTTGCCTTGGAGCCCTACCACCACCCCATTTCTGTTCCCTGTGTAAGTAGATCACAGCTCTCTCTAACATTCCCCTTGGCAAGACTGATGCAGTCCCACTAAACTCCAGTCTAGCAATTGGCTTTCCCACCACTCCATTCACCTCATATTCTCCAAGGTCACCCAGTTTTTTCATTGCCTCCCATTAACAGGGATCACCAGGAACAGACATGGTATTCCAGGTAAGGGGTATTTCTTAACCGTTCTTTCATAGAATCACAGAATGGTTTGGGTTGGAAGGGACCTTCAAAGATCATCTCATTCCAGTCCCCATGGCCATAGGCAGAGACATCTTTCACTGATCAGGTTGCTAAAAGTCCTATCCAACCTGACCTTGAACATTTCCAATGATATGGCATCCACAACTTCTCTGGGCAGCCTCTTCCAGTGTCTCACCATCCTCACTGTACAAAATTTCTTCCTTATATGTAATGTAAATCTACCCTCTTTCAGTTTAAAACTGTTACCCCTTGTCCTGTCACTACAGGCCCTGGTAAAAAGTCTCGCTCCATCTTTCTTATAAGCTCCCTTTATATATTGAAAGGCCACAATAAGTCTCGCCGAAGCCTTCTCTTCTCTGGGCCGAACAACCCCAACTCTTTCAGCCTTTCTTCATATGAGAGGTGTTCCACCCCTCTAATAATTTTTGTGGCCCTCCTCTGGACCCGCTCTAACAGGTCCATGTCTTTGTTGTACTGGGGACTCCAGAGCTGGATGCAGTACTCCAGATAGGGTCTCTCAAGAGTGGAACAGAGGGAGAGAATTACCTCCCTCGACCTGCTGGCCACGCTTCTTTTGTTGCAGCCCAGGATATGGTTGGCTTTCTGGGCTGCAAGCGCACATTGCCGGCTCATGTCCAATTTTTCACCCACCAGTATTCCCAAGTCCTCTGCAGGACTGCTCTCAATCCCTTCATCCCCCAGTCTGTACTGATGCTGGGGATTGCCCTGGCCCAGGTGCAGGACCTTGCACTTGACCTCGTTGAACTTCATGATGTTCACATAGGCCCATTGGAGATTCTAGTATTTATTTTGGCAGCAGCCACTGTCTCATGATTCTCAGGTCTTTCTCAGTACTGCTTTAGAGCAGAAATTTCCACATCCTGAAAGTATGGCCCACATCCTTCTTGCTAGAACTATGACGATACATTTTGCTGTATTAAACAGGCATGACTCTCAACTAATCTGGATTACTCCAATTGTGGAGCTGAGAGACAAATTTGGAAAAAAACCCAAATCTATCACGCATCTGAAAATGGTGACAACAGGACACAGTAAAAGTCTCACCATTACCCTACCCAGGGCTTCTTACACTTATCTTCAATACCCCATTGCCCTGTTTATCATCTTCCCTACAAGCACCTGGCACTATGTTTTGCAACGTGCATGGAGCTCAGCCACACAGCAACTCTACCTTCCAAGCTCATCTGGTTCTGCAGGAGAAAGACATTTCTGCTGCACCTCAGCAAGCATATCGCAGAAGGAAAGCGCACACTTTCCTCTTGTCCTGGGGGCCAGAACTGGCTTATTTGTAGGTTACAGTCACTCATCCCAGGCGAGGGTTGGCTCCTGCAAAGTCGGTGTATCCTCTGTCTTCAACAGAAAAGTTTTGTTCCAAATGTGGGCACTTTGCTAGTGATTTTGTGAGCCTGCTACCAAAAAAAAAAACCAAGAAAAATCTTAATTCTTTGCTTTCAAAACCAAGGAGTTACTTTCCCTCACGTTCATGTTGTTTCATTTGCCTAAGGAATCAAAATACGCAACTCTTTCCAGCTCCAGACTAGCAATTAGAGTGACTTGTATGGGGTGTACCAAGCCTGCAATGATGGCATGTAATGGAAAACCACATAGCGTTCACTTCCCATTCGTTGTTGGTTTTCCTTTAGACTTATTTTCTGCTGATTTTTCCTCTACCACTTAAAACTGTTGAAAGGGCTTTAGACACAGTTCATAAGAGCATTTCTGAAAAAGATGTCAATGAAAAAGACAAACTTTTCCTGAGGGTGTTCTTATTTGATGGAGTGAAACAAGAGGGAACCATCTCAGCATCTCCTGCGATGGGGAGGTTTATCAAAATACAATTCAAAAAAAAAACAGTGAAGTCTTCAGACATCTTCTAAGGATACATTAAAGATGACATCAGTTTTCTGTTCATCTTTTTAAAAGGTTTTCCATATTAGGCAATGGGCCTTCCCTCTAATTTAGCATTTCCCAGCTCAGATTACTCCCTACCATGCAGGCAACAATGCAAGAGTGAACCATCCAGCAGCACGTAGAAAACATTCAGTCACTACTCTCCGAAGATGTGCAAAAAGAACACAGCTGATAACTTTGATAAGTTAGCTGCTGTACAGCACAGAAAATAAACCAGGAATAGATGAGAGAAGGGTGTGAAGAGATGCTAGAGCAACAACTAGAGTGCTAGGAGTTCTCTCTAAAAAAGAAGCAGAATATTAGTAATTAAAAAAACAAAAGAGCAACAGAAAGTAGTTTTGACATATTTCATGTAGGTAAATACTGTTAACCTGCAATAGGGTATACCACAGCGCAAAGACATCCTTCAGTTTTTATTGACAGGTTCAGATAATGCTCTTCTAAATAGGTAAGTAAAATGCCTTGGCCATTTTGGTTTTTCAATCACTCTGCTACCTTGTCTTCAGGAGCACATAACATATATTTAAAGATTCTCTTCAGGCAAAGTAACTACTGTTTAGTAGCAAATGTTCTTGTTCCTAACCAGTAAGCAGAGCTTTTAGCAATACTCTTGTGACTCCAAAAGTATTGCCAGAAGGAAGGACAATTTCCATTTCAATTAAATGTTAAAGGTAGAAACACTTAAGGTTGGGGGGAAGATATTGGGGATTCAGCAGAAGTGTGCATGTCAAACAACTTATTCCTCAGTAACTTCCACAAGTTGTTTACATTTTGGTCACAGGTCAGAAGGATTTAATTTTGAGTAATAATGAAAGAAACAACAAATTAACAATATTTAAAGAGAATTAATGCTGCCTAAGATAGAAACATTGCAATGACAGAACTTCTCATCTTCAAAAATAAGCAGCAGGCTTAAAAGAGCATATGTACCTCGCTGCAGATTTGAACAAGCTCCAACTGAAAATTTCAATAAACCCAAGTATTTATTGAAAACAAATTAAAAAAAAAAAACATTTTAAATAATTCTATTTTATCATGTTCCCGTAAAACAGGAGAAAAGGAAGAAAGCCTTGTTTCATGTCTCTCCTGGAGGGCTGGGGAGAGGTATTTTAAGTGCTTTTATGTGGTTTTCTTATTCATTTCAGTGTTCTGGTTCTTCTTATACTGATCTAAACTAATGGTTTACAAATACGTAAAAACTCGTTATTTGTCACTTCTCATAAGCTTAAACAGGAAGCTGTATCTGAGAGAAAGTTAGAGGTGTTCCTTATCCAGCAGAAATATGATTTCTTTGCTAAGCCTCAAATCTTCTGAACTTCAAAAATTCCATAAGTCCTCACCAGTTTTATAAACTTAATGCTTCTAAACGTCATCTTTCAAGCAGGAAGCAATATAATACTATCATCCCACAGGTTAGCTTTAAGAATCAATTTTGCATATTTTTAAACACTCTCCTAAACTAAACACGAAATGAATCTGCTGAAAAACAGGTTCTGCTGTTTGGAGCAATTTGTGGATTGCTCGCTGCCAGAATCCACTGCTATTCACGAAGAATAATACTAAAAGTGATAACCCTGAGGCTGAGCAGTATTAGTAGAAACCTTCAGCCACCAGAGGAGTGGCATAATTCAATGGTGATGGGTCTAATTCAATGGTGATGGGTAAGATCTGCACAATATAGCACTAAACCCCAAACACACTGTAAGAAGAAAGGAAAAACCAGGAGGAAGTAACTTCCTTGGAACAGTCTATAGGGAAGGAGTAGGTAGCACTTCATATTTCTATCAAATACTGTTGTAACGCAACATGAAGAAGGGATATTGTCCCCAAGTAAAGACCTACTTGATATCAAGTGGAGAGCTCAGCAATTGCTCCTTATCACACAAACTGGCAGGTTTGAATTTGCTGCTCATACAACATCTAGCATTAAATTGCCAGACTAAGGATGGGGAGAATTATCCAGCCATTCCCAACTGGTAGAGACTACTGGGTTTTTTAAGTCCCTTCCTGCAGGAAAGGCATTTTTTTCTAGGAGAGTCTGGCAATTTCTATTTGACAAATGCTCTGTTAGTGTTAAGGAAGGGCTGGCGATGTGCTGCATCTGTCCTCATATCTTCCTGTAGCATGTCATAGCTGTGACTTCTGCCTTTTGCTATTTTTGTTAGAGAGCCAAGAACTGTTTTATATCCTTGTCAGTACAAGTAAGGAGTCCACACAATATCTATACAGCATCCAGTTCTCCCAGTTAGGAACCCCAATAATCCTTCAGTTCCAAGTTTCCAACCAGTGATTTCCCCTAAGCTCCCAGTGAAGAACTCCTCTTCCCCCTGTGTTTGTATCTGGTGGAGGAAAATGTTTGAAGAATACAGGTTTCCATGATACACATAATCTGAAATGTTGTTGTGAGTTATTTTCTAATCCCAAACTACTTTTCTAGACTGTTCAGGCTGATGTAGAAAATAAAAAAACTACTCACTTTAATGTAAAAAAACAAAATCAAACCACAACAAACTTGACAGACCTCCACCAGCCTTTGATATATAACTGAACATAAGTATAATTAATAGGATAGAAAAATAGAAGTGGTACAACAGCAATGGGATTATAATAATTTCTTATTTTTGATTCCGTTATAAGGATAGAGTCTGATGACAGGATGTGATCAGTGTGATCAAGAAGATAAAGTTGCCATAAACTATGACATAAAAAGCAGAGTTCCCAAAAAGAAAGAAAGAGAAAACGGGAGATTGCCACTGACAGGAATCAAGACCTATAAACAGGAAAAAAAAATAAGTGGCGGGGGGTGGGGGTGTGTGAAGAGTTTTCAAGCATGGCAGTGAACAAGCATGGCACAGCACGAAAAGTACTTTAGAAGGATACCAGTCATTGCAAGTGTCTGCTCCAGACAAACAGAAACAAAAACTAAGGAAGGTACCCACACCGCCTACCTTTTGGTCCTGAAAATTTGAAGGCTGGATCACCTTACACAGGCTTCCTGTACAACCAGTGGAGAGACACAGGCTCCTCTAGAGGAGCAATGATTTTAAGGACACCTAAATATTTTTTTTCATCCCTATCATTTAAAAGAAAGCTTAGAGCAGAAAGAAAATTGCATTATATGCCCTGCTCTACTCATTATGCTAGTCACCATCATCATCCCCCCCATGCCAAAAATCAAACCAGCTGGCAAGAAGACTAGTCAGATAGCGTCACAGAGCTAGATGCTTAGAAATTAGGCAATGTGAATATACCCTACTTGTTAAATTTCAAATCTGCCATAAAAGCAGAGCAGCTTCAAACAACACCAAATATGACACAGGCTACAGTGCTGATTTTAAATCTCTGAAACCTAATTCATGGAAGAAAACAAAAGACTTCTACTCAATTGCCATGCCAGTCAAGCCAGTGTCCTTTTAAATAAATCCCTAGTTTAAACTAATGACTCTTATATGCAGTAATGGACTTCAGGTGGAATTCATCTTCCAAATTTAGACATCCATCTGGGGGCGAGATGAATCATGCAGTGAAAGGGCTTATTTCTCTCCACTGACTATAAAGGGAGCCTACAGAACTACCTCATGTATAGGCAGCCAAAGCTGGCATTCACCAACCTGTCTCCCAATAGCTAATGCTCAAGTTTCTGTTGCATACCATGCCTAATGGTCGCCTTCTATCACTGAATCAAAAGATTAGGCTAGAAAAGTTTTCTTTCAACAAGGTGAGAAGCAACACTGCCCTAAATTAGCATCTGGAATTAGCTTAAATTGTATGTAAACATCAGTAGTCACTATTTTCCCCTTGCACAAGAGTTAGAGGTCTGTTCGAGGAATAATAAGCACACCTTTCAAATAAACCCCCCCCACTTCTGGCATCTGTACAAATTTTAACACCTGTTGAATATGAAAGAACTATTTTAAAATACTGCAACCACATATAGAAAGCTATCCAGAAGCCCTTATCTTCATAAAATGATGTGTAACTGGATGAAAATATATTACTAAGTCTAATTGCCTAATTACTAATTGCCTAAACTCAGCCTAAACTTTAGGGATGTTTCTACAGAAAGCGGGGACTTAGAATTCAAAAAATCAGTAACACAGTAAAGTATACTACTAAATCAAAATAATCTATTAAGATTGAACTAAACAGTAAAAGTCTTCTATGATTTGCACAGCTGCCACCTTAACAAAAGGAACAGGGCAGCTATATTAAATAGCAGCCTCTTGTTTCAAATGGTGTGAATCTTTTCAAATGCAGTATTTCTGTCCAGCACAATGTCCTCTAATATTACTTCTCCATTTACAAGTAGAGAGGTCCCTTGATTATTTCAATAGTCACTACAGACACAAAGAATTATATTTTTATCGATAAGCTGGTCACATACAACAGAGAGATGGGGGGCTTAGGACGTCTGGGGGAGGGAAGGGCAATACAAAATCACCGCAAAGGAGTCTGAAGGGAGAGCAGAAATACCCAGCCTACAGACAGCCCGGACCATGCATTTGTTCGATCAATACCCACTCAAAAATGCCTCTTCCTTAAAACACCTCTTTTCCTAAAGGTCCTCTATTGTGTGAGAAGTGCATGAGAGAAATGTGATTAGAAGTGCATCCATCACATGACCAAAAAGTACTATGCAGCAGTAAGAGGCCAAAATCAGGAAATTAAGCCACCAACTGACATGTACCTGCAGTCCTAACCCTGCCCTGAACATGACTCTTGCTTCATGGGGATTTTATATTTCGGTGGCACATACAAGGTGACACAAAGAGAAAAATATGTAGCCAGTGGCCCTAAAACACCCCTTAAATAGGTTACTGCTCCATTTTGGGCCAAAGTTTTGAGTGCTACCAGTAGAAAGGATTCTGAAAAACAAGTAAGAGAAATTTTTAAAAAAAAGGGGAGGGGGGCAGGCTTTATAACAAAGGAATGGCTGTACTGAGCAAGACCCAAAGGTCCATGCCCATTCAAATACCCTCTCATTAACCGCAGCCAATAATAGATACCGAGTGAAGTGGGTAAGAACACAATAAATATATAGTAATACTTCCCCAGAATACTCCCTGAGCCCCCCAGTTCACAGAAACAGGATTTCCTGAACAAGAATAGGTATTTGCATTTGATTATTCTTCTTCCATGAAACAGCAGTTTCCCTCTGCACTGATGTAATGTTTAGCCTCCTTAAATTCCTGAGGCAAGAAATTCTATAGCTTAATTACACGTTCTGTCAAGAACCACCTCCTTTTGCCTGTTTTCAACTCATCAGCTGCTAGTTTCATTAGATACCTCTTAGTGTGTGTGCGCACTAAAAAAAGACAGTGAATAAACACTCCCTATTTATGTCCTGTTGGCTACTGAACACTTTGCAGGATTCTGTCATACCACTTTTTGGTCACCATTTCTACCCTAATGAATTCATCCTGCTCCTCTTACAGAAGTTGTTTCATATTTGCTCTTCCTTAAAACTTCAACTACATTCTTTTTGAGAAAATTACAGGGTTAGGGGTGAGTGGGGCAGAACTATATAAAATAATTAATTTCAAATTTTTTTTTTAAAACAATATAGTCATTATTCTTCCTTTCTTTCCTAACCATTTCTAGTGGCAATAGTCAGCTCTGAGCTCATCTGTTGAGATGCGAAGGTAAGCTTGCTCCTCCCCACCTTCAAATACACCACATGAAGCTATTTACGGGAAATTTCATCTGCCATTTTAACATCTGGTTGCTGAGCACTGTCAAGTCCTTGTGCAATGCTAGGGTCTGCTTTTGCACCTACTACCCACCAGTAAAGTCTGTGAGCTCACTTTTCTTCTATGTCCTTTATGAACTTGAACATTCTCCATTAACATAACCCTGGAGAATTGTTACCCAGGACCCCTCTCTATGCTATTTACTCCAATTCTCCATTTCTTATATTTCAGTCATTACTTTAAGCACATAAGGTCCTTTTCCCCTATCCTATGACTGCTTATTTTCTTCAAAATTCTTTGGGGGGCCCTTGTCAAATGCCCTTTGGAAATCCAAGTAAACTTTTTCTGTCAGATCGATCTTATTTATGTGCTTGCCTTCAAAAAACCTCCAGTGAGTTTGCAAAACATTACATCCCGTCACAGCAGGCTCTTAACTCTTCCTCAATATATCATGTTTTTCCATGTTGTCTTCATTATTATTTCGAATGATTTACTTAGTACAGTTGTCAGGCTTACTGATCTGTAGTTCCCCAGATCTCTCCTGAAGCTTTTTTTTTTTTAAAAAAAAAAAAAATCAGTCTCACATGCAGATTATAAATTTATGTATGATCTGTAATGTCATATCATAACTAGATGTTGTATTTGTTGCTTACTGTCTATAGTACAATGATCCTTGCTTGCTTGCCATTTGGCAAGCTGTACTTCCATGTGCACAAGCCTCTCTAAAGAGATGTGAGTGTTGGGGTTTTTTTGGTTTAAGCAGTATCTTTGGGAAGATCTGTACATCATAAAGATTTACTGTAACAGTAATACTACAAACATTTAGTTGTATCACAAGAACTCTCTTATCTTTCCCGTCGGTAAATGATAGTTCCATAAATATGTGCTCCTGTGCAGTAGTGGCCATTCAACTATTTAATAGCTGTCCTAATTACCAGAAAACGCAAATGGCCTTGTGAAAACACAGTTATTCATTTGCAAATGAGGTATTGTTCAAAGGGAAATATAACTTCTACCATCTTGCTAGAAGACTGGAATTGAGAACTTCTGCAGAAATTGCAACCAACAACCAGGCAACTTGAGACAAGGACTAAACCAAGACAATTTTCAATATACACAAGTATTTTTATCCTCATCAACTGTGTGAAATTTGCAGTTTTGTTTCACAAGATTTGTAAGTGCCCTCTAAATTTCATGTCCAAGTTTGCCCAATTTTTCTTCAGCATAGCATTGACTTTCATCTTATTTTCTGTTCGTAAGTCCAAAGATAAAGAGTTGAAAACAAATGAGTCCCATCTTACTAAACTGATCGGGTGCCTTTTGTAATGCAAGCTCAAATGCTAGGTTTCATTGTGGCCATATTTCCGTTGGTAATCTGTTAAACATAATAGTGTGTTTAAATCCATACGCAACTGTTTCAGCTCCTTTTTCACCTCTGTATTTTGTATTAGTCTAACAGAAGTTTGTAGTTCTAAAACCAACAGAACAACAGCATGGATTCATTAATTCAGTATGTTTAGTCAAATGTAGGCAGAAAAACAAAAAAACACCTTCTCACCACTGGTAAAGAGACCGTTGGAGCAAGTGTAGTGTTCACATTCTAAGTTTTTACAGCATTAAGAAGACAAAAAACCGACATTTTCACAGATGTTGAAAAATGACCTTTCCAAATATGAGATTAAAAAATTTCTTTGACTTAAAAGCCTCTGGTGCTGCTCAGTCTTCCAGGCTGCAGAGAAGTTAACAGTACTCAACTCCTCGCCACTGCTGCCATGGGTGTGGGGAGAGGACACAACAGACAATAAAGACATACACAGACTTGATATTAATAGCAGAAAGCAAAGAAACCCCAGAGAACAATGCAGTTGCAAAGACTAACCTCCCCTCTTCCCAAGCTGTCATAAGAAAGCCGGCAGAAACAGAAAAAAATCTGGCTGCCAAAACAAACAAACAAAAATATTCTGACTTTCAACACCTGTGTTTTGTTTCATTTCAACCACACTTACTGTTGTGGCCCTCTTAAATCCTTTCATGAAAATCACAGAACAGCTGAAGTTGGAAGGGACTTCTGGAGGATGCCTACTCCAACCCCCCTGCTCAAAGTCATGTCAATGACAGCAAGTTGCTCAGGGCTGTGTCCAGTTGGGTTTTGAGTTATCGCCAAGGATGGAGACCCCACAATGTTTTTGGACCACCTGTTCCAGCGTTGCATCACCCTTACATTAAAAAAACCCCACATTTTTTTCTTATCACACAGAAACACAGAATGATAGGGGTTGGAAGGGACCTCTGGAGATCATGTAGTCCAACCCCCCCCCCCCCACCAGAGCAGGTTCACCTAGAGCAGATTGCCCAGGAACACATCCAGGCAAGTTCTGAATATCTCCAGAGGAGACTCCACAACCCCTCTGGGCAACTTGTTCCAGTGCTCTGCCTCCCCCAAAGAAGTTCCTCCTCATGTTTAGATGGAACTTCCTGTGACCAAGTTTGTGCCCATTACCTCTTGTCCTGTTATGTTTAAATGGAATTTCCTGTATTATAATTTGTGCTTATTGCCTCTTGTCCTGTCAGTGGACACTACCAAGAGGAGCTTGGCTCTGTCCTCTTTATTCCAGCCCATCAGGTATTTATACGCATAAGATACCCCCTGAGCCTTCTCTTCTCCAGGCTGAGCAATCCTAGCTCCCTCAGGCTTTCCTCATAGGAGAGACACTCCAGACCCTTAGTGGCCCTTTGTTGGACTCTCTACAGTATGCCCATGGCTCTCTTGTACTGGGCAGCCCAGAAGCAGACACAGCACTCCAGGTGTGGCCTCACCAGTGCTGAGGAGGGGGGAAGGATCACCTCCTCAACCTGCTGGTAACTCTCTTCCTAATGCATCCAGGACACCTCTGGCTTTCTTTGCTGCAAGTGCACATTGCTGGCTCACGTACATCTTTTCCACCAGGACCCCCAGGTCCTTTTCTGCAAAGTTGCTTTCCAGTTGGTTGGAGCCTACCATATATTGGTGCCTGGGGTTGTTCCTCCCCAGGGGCAGGACTTGGCATTTCCCTTTCCTGAACTTCATGAGGTTCCTGTCAGCCAATTCCTCTGGTCTGTCAAGGTCCTTCTGGATGGCAGCACAACCCCCTGGTCTATCAACCACTCCTCACAGTTTTGAATCCTCTGCAAACTTGTTGAGGGTGCACCTCTGTGTGACCACCTAGGTCAGTAATGAAGGTGTTAAACAGTACTGGGGTCCTGAGCCCTGGGGTACACCACTAGTGACTGGCCTCTAGCTGGACTTTGTGCCACTGATGGCAACTCTTGGAGCCCGACAGTTCAGCCAGTTCCCAGTCGCTCTCACTGTTCACTCACCTGGCATGTACTTCATCAGTTTTTCTATGAGAATGCTATAGGACACCTTGCTGAAAGCCTTACTAAAGTCAAGATAAACAATGTTCACTGCTCTGCTCTCCTCTACCCAGCCATGCATCTCATCACAGAAGGTAGTCAAGCATGATTTCCCCTTCATAAATCCACGCTATGCTGACAGCTCCCAATCAACTTCTCGTCCTTCATATTTGGAAGTTATTCTAGCTCCTGTTCTTCATCTTTTCCCATCTAAGTATTTTTTTTTCTGATGTATACAATACACTTACTCATTAATAGTTGCACATCTACTAATTGGGATGTCCTTAAAGCAACTAACAATCTCATGGCACTGATTAACAAACTACTTATTCCAGCCAGGCACTGAAATAACAACGCTTCTTTTTTCTCCACAATTGTATCTAAACTAGTAGCAATGTTGTTGCAGCTGTAAATGGCCTAATGATCTCAGGGAAACAAGGAAAACACCCTCCTCCCCGCCCCCAAACACACTCACTAGCATCCGACCATCACGCCTGTAAGAATTTTTCTCTCCTTTAAACTGAGCATTTTGTTAATAGCATCATTTCTACACATCTAGTTTAATTCCCATTTTTTGTCAGGCTCTCAACAGAAGTAGCTCCTTTTCTCAGATTTCCTGGCCTCCCTGAAACAGACATCAGGAATTTCAGGGAGCCTCTTCTCCACAAGTTTTTTCCTTAAATTTTTTCACCTTCTCTCTTCCCTTCAGAAGTGCAGTGAGGACATCGCAGACCCCAAACTATGCTAAGAAAAGGCGTGTGCTTCCAGTTATCGGAGAAGAATGAATGCACAACACAAACCCCTCTGCATTCAAGTGATGGTGTACCTAGAAGGCAAGCATCCTTTCAACTTCCATGCATCAAAAAATCCTGGCCAGCAAAGCAGCAATGCTGTTTTCCTAAACTCTGTCTGGTTCTAACGGATAATTCAGTAGCTGGTTTGGCTAAAAGGTAGCCCAGCTCTGAAAGTCTTACAGTAACGGCAGGCTATAGTTGTGGTTTTATACTGTATTATACATCCGACTAAGTGTTTCAAAACACACGCTGTGGCATTAAACTGAACTGGAAGAGCAGATTACAACACAAATCCCGTATTCTTTCACCAACTTAGTGATGTACTGCCTAAAAAGAGTCCATTTTTAAAGCCGTGTTATACATTTGGTGAGGACGCATCCACTGTAGTTCCGACAGACCAAGGATGATCGTCTGACAACAGTTTCTAGGGTACTAATGCTCTCTGCAGCCTAGTGGTTGACTAAAATATTTTAAACAAATTCGGACATCCTCCCTATCAGATTATAACAATTTTCAGGCAGCTGAAGCCCTGGGCCAACGCTAGTTGACAGCATCCATTTAAAAACTCTTTCATACTTGGGCAAAGTTAAATCAACTTGGCACCCTCTCTGGTAGGCAATTGTCTCCTTAAAGTATGAGCACTATTCATCCAAGTGAATTGCTGCATTAAGGGGACAGTTGGCTGGCATGGGGAGGACGGGACTGATTGACAATGCGCCTTAGTCACAAAGAAGTTGCAGCAAGAGTTTCTAAAAACCAAAAAGCAGTTAAGACCATGAATAGATGAAGCTAGCTGAAGACGACAAAAGTACAGGATGTTTTCGGGAAGATGCTGGTGGTTCAATAAGCTTCCTAACTATGACTAATCTTAAAACAGTTCTTGTGTCTTGTTTTGTAAATTTAGCACCTCAAGTGTTTCAGACAATTTCAGTTTACTACTTAACCCCTTATCACCAGCTAAATATTGCAACAGGAGTTATTTGAGGATGTCTTTTTGCAGAGCTACATATGCTAAACAGCTAAGAGCACTGTGGATTTGCATTCTTCCCAGGGAGGGGGTTTTATTTCACATGTGAAACTTTATTAAAGAAATGCAGAACAACATTTAAGGACTCATTCTCAAATTATTCTAAGGAGATTACAATGTTCCAGCCCCGCTTCCCTTTGCGAAACTTCAAAGGCAAAGTACAAGAAAGCCATACAATGCTTAGGTGAAAATAATCGCACAGACTGTTGAATTAATTCATGGTTCCAACGGATGCAAGGAGCACCGAAAGAAAAACTTGAGGGAAGAGTGACAAACGATACACTTTACAAGTAGTATAGCAGAGTATTACGTCAGTAATCACTATGTTTGAGTTCATTTTTCAAATACTATTTCTTCATTGTTTGTGTACACAATACAGATACCATTGTGTAAAGAATAAAAAAATATGCCAAAGGTGCTACTGTCTACTGTGGAAGTCAGTGGGATTACTCTGGATACCACTGGCAAACACACTGGATAACATCCAGTCCAACTTTTGGTGTAAATTAATTACCCTCTTCCTACCTCAGCAAGACTACAGAAAGCCACTCAGGATGCCAGCCTGATGCTGAAAATACAAAGCAAGCTCCCCAAAGCCCACTCAACTGGTCACATAAAGCCTATTAAATTGGAATGGTACGTGGACCCCTTTCAGCTACTTAAGGACAAACTGCTTGAACATTTGCTAACAGTTTAGAAAGTGTTTGAGTTTTCTCATGATAAGTCTTATGCCACATAAACAAGAGTTCATAAACAGATTCTAGGTTCTGTAAAATACTTGTAGTCAAAAATAAGTGACATCTAATTCACCGCTCAGTGCAGTGAATTAGTATAACTGTACTATCTAATTAGAAGAAGAAAAACTTCCCTGATTCAACTGCTAAATTAACCTATCTGGTTGAGCTAACAGATCCAATTTAATTGCCTGTAAAGGCAGGCAACACCTCTTTGTTTTCATTTTATATTCCAATGAAGTCTACTTCAATAGAGTTGTCTCCACTTATCCCAGAGGACAATTTGGTCTTTTTGTGTAAAGCTAATCCAGCTCTCCCTGAAGTCAAGGGGAATTTTGCACTTGACTTCAGTGTGAAAAAGGATCAGGTCCTAGAACAGCAATGGTACAATATCTGTGAATAAAAATAGGTTCATATTTTTCCACTTCCTAACGAGCTAAAAACCAAAAAACAAACAAAAACCCCCAACTGATTTGGTGAAACAAACAATTAAAAAATGGAAAAAAGTCTAATTTCCATTTCAGTTTAAGACATGGGAAAAGTTGTTTTAGACAGCAAGGTTTTTTAAAAAAATATAATCCCATTCGGATTTTCTGACTTTAAAACTGTGCAGTCTAATGCTTCTGCCTTGTCTTTCAGTTTCAGAGACAGTGAGGGGGAAAAAGTAACAATCCCTCAAGTCTAGGAAACACTTTAAGAGAAGCAACAGTTTAACGACATAGTTTCCAAGCTGTAGAAATCATGCAGAAATAACACTTAAAAACTTTTCAATTCCCTGTCAGTGCAGTTAGGGTTTCCTCAAGAATGTCTTACACTGTAATTAGTCCACTGGCTCAAAAGTTTTGGCAGGTTACTGTGTTGGCCTGAAGATGATTTGACTCAGACATCTAAATTATTTGGTTACCTGGGTATACTATACTACATATAATGCAGTAAACAATGTTTACTTCGAAGTATAACAGCAAAAAAAAAAACCAAAAAACCAACAGACCTTCACAGCCAAATTAAGTCATATGCTAACTGACCACATGCCATGTTATAATGGGAAGTTACTCTTCCGATGGCATTTTTTTAATGTTCAAAGGAGAGAAAGAAATATTTTTTTTAAAATCGTAACATCAATTTATATTAAGACCCAAATTTACTGTTACGATAATCTATATTAAATTTAAAAATTATTCAATTTATGTTGTTAACCACCAAAATTTTAAACCAATTCAAACCAGCAAACCAACAGAGCTCATTCATAACCACCTGGAATCAAAATTTGAACACCTAAATACTTGAAGTAACATAAGCTGTTACAAGTATAGAAGATCCCACCCCCAATTAATATTATTTAGATAGAATCTGAGAAACATTTAGTGAAGATAAGGTTAAAAGACAGGAGATTTTTTTTCATATTTTCAAAGAAAATAAAAACTTGCAAGTATGAGATCTATTAATTCTAACATCTTAGAGGTTTTGGTCACCAAAACCTGTAAACAAATTAAAGCTAACACTCCCTTTTGTAAATAAATCCATCAAATCTAAAACAAAAAGTGTATTGTGCTTAGAATTACTGCCTTCTATATCCTTATCTAAAAGGCAACATATTATTAACTTGTACCTTAAAACAAAATGCTGGTTATTTATAAGAATTTCAATCAGAATTTCCAATTAAATGCCACTGAACACAAATTAGGAAGAAAAAAAAAAAGTCTTGCATATAATTTGGGCTTTCATTGTTTAAATAATTATATAGGTAGCTTACAAGAATTAAGATGCTTTATTATGACGTTAAACACACACGCAGAAAATCCATGCCCCTAGCAAAAAGCTAACAAGATTAGTGTAAACCTAATATATAGTTAAGTGTCAATGTAGTTTACTGACCAGTAAGACTCATCCTCTTTCTTTGGGAAAAGAATGAAGATGCACAAGTGCAAAACTAAGTTAAAATAATAATTTAAAATAACCACATAAAATCAAGGTGTCATGCTTGTTAATATAAGTCACTTTGTAATAATTCTGCTATGGCTTCACCATGTATGCACCAAATTTAAATAGTATTCTAAAGGTATGACAGACCTAAGCTAAGGAAGGGCAGTAATCAAAGAGCCGTAGATTTAATAACCAATGCAAATGAATTCCAGAATATTTAAATACACCTACTTTGTATGAACAAGTCAAACGTTTCCAGGGAAATAATTTTTCATCTATAAACTATCACTTGTCTCATTTTACATACATCATGATAACCTGAATCAATCAGTTCTACAGGTTTCCACAGTGTACAAGCTAAGAAATACTTCCTAAAATGAAAAAGGAGATTGATATCTTTAGCAAATTACATCGTATATATAATTATTCAGCAAGCTATTTGGAAAACTTATCATTTTAAATAACCTCAACCACTATAATTTATGAATTGTGTTTTATTTTAAGTGTATAACTGTACTTAAAATACAGTATAGAACTGTACTTGAAAGAAAAAAAAAAATCCATATTGCTATTGTATCTTAGCCTCTAAAGCCATATACAAGTCAGCATTTAATTTTTGTGTCTTCTGAAGTTGAGGATTTTGTACTTGCATTTTGCTCACTCATTTGAAAACCACAGAACCAAAAAAAAAGAAAAAACAAAAAACCACTCCCCCCCAACTCCCCCACACCCAAAAAAACCCAAAATCCAAACCATAATCCTTTTTTTTCCCCACCCCCTACAGCATATTAATACAGTACTTACTTTTCAAGCTTGAAAAACTGTGGCTGCTGAGAAAATAAATCTTACTGAGGAGAATTTCCCCAACTGACTAGTTGTAACAGCTCAGGAATTATCCTGGTTTTCACTTCTCTTTCCTTCATGGGTAATTGTTTTCAAAAGGAATAGTATCTTGCTCTATGCCGTAAGTGTTCCTGAATAGAGTATTTAACTTTACTATGAAAACAGAATTAAACATGGGTGTCCATAGTGAAACTAGTATACTCTTTTTCTCTCTCCAGTGCATGATTTTCAGTTAGGTACAGATGAGCTGATCTGGCCAATACTATTATAACCTTTAAACAAATATTTAACATCAGCATCAGTTAAACAAACCCCTCCCTCTCTTTGCTTTCAGGACTTTGTCATTCTATCAAAGCATCTCCTGCCTAGAACTTGATGGGGGTGGGAGGCAACACCCCAAAAACAAAACCAAAGAACACACTTTGGCAAAAATGCCAAGTATCACATGCATCAGAAATCAGAGAGCACACTTACATTTTAAGATATTACTGCTGGAAGAAAACCTGAATACTTTTTATTTAAAACAGGCAGAATCAGAACTGCCATCTGTGGCTGAAAGAACCCATTCTGAAATGTTCCCTTTAACTAAACTTCCAAAAACTTTTACTTGAGACATTAAGAATTTCTCCTGAATTGAGAGACATTTTCCTAGATTGACTTGTGGTCTGATTCATGACAGCTGTTCTTTCAGTAGGCTTTACTTAATGAACATGTGCATCAAAGAGGAGAAGCACTGTTAAGATTTAAGATAAAAACCAAAAAAACAAGAAAATCACAAGTCTTCCACCTCCATGCAGTATGGAACAGCCTTCTCACAAGAATGATACACGGCTCACCTGGGCTAGTCACCACGCAAAGTAGAGAATGGTCTTTGCCCTATGGATCTTATCTAAGCCTTGCATAAATTTGCATTAGGAAAAAGAAAAAAAAAATCCATAGTTTCAGGTTCACTTGTCACTGAAGTATTGCAAGATTTTCTATTAAGAGAAATTACCTACAAGTGCATAAGATGCACTATTACATATGTGTGCAGCTTCACAACAGCACCAAAGTTCACACCCCTAAGGAAATGTAGAGTACTTCAGCGGTTGACAGCCGGCTGAATATGAGCCAGCAGTGTGCCCAGGTGGCCAAGAAGGCCAACAGCATCCTGGCTTGTATCAGAAATAGTGTGGCCAGCAGGAGTAGGGAGGGGATCGTGCCCCTGTACTCGGCGCTGGTGAGGCCGCACCTCGTATACTGTGTTCAGTTTTGGGCCCCTCACTGCAAGAAGGACATTGAGGTGCTGGAGCGTGTCCAGAGAAGGGCGACGAAGCTGGTGAGGGGTCTGGAGCACAAGTCTTATGACGAGCGGCTGAGGGAACTGGGGTTGTTCACTGTGGAGAAGAGAAGGCTGAAGGGAGACCTTATCACTCTCTACAACTACCTGAAAGGGGATTGTGGGGAGGTGGGTGTTGGTCTCTTCTCCCATGTAACTAGCGACAGAACAAGAAGAAATGGCCTCAGGTTGCGCCAGGGGAGGTTTAGGCAGGATATTAGGAAAAATTTCTTTACTGAGAGAGTGGTGAAGCATTGGAACAGACTGCCCAGGGAGGTGGTGGAGTCACCATTACTGAAAGTGTTCAAAAAACATGTAGACGTGGCACTTTGGGACATGGTTTAGTGGGCATGGTGGTGTTGGGTTGATGGTTGGACTTGATGATCTTACAGGTCTTTTCCAACCTTAATGATTCTGTGAACTGAACTACTGGAATCAGAGCTAGTCAAAAATACTGAATACTATGTATCAACAAAAACACCAGTAAGAGTAAAATATTCTGCTGGTACATTCTGTTTTCAGCTCAAGAAGTTATGGGAAAGGAGACACAAAACACTCACCTTCACCACCATAAAGGTTCCTCCGATTTCACCTCACCCTTGCTTAGTCCTCACGTGAATATAAATGCCACATCTTTACAGAGTTTTGAAATGTGACATTTGCTATTAGGTTTGGTGAAGATTTTTAATATTTAAGATGTCTGGAGACCACTGTTTTATACAAGTTTCAGACCTACATGTCACACTTAATTCTCTGTTTCTCTCAGACTAACCTTGTTAAACTTTTAACTGACACACTACAAATTTTGCCTGTTAGCATGTTTCTGAAGACCTCCCTTTGGAAATCAGTTAAGGTAAGGTTTTAAACTCAAACTGCAGACATTCAGAGAAACAGTATCAGAATCAAGGCAAAGAAAGGAGATACAGGAGAACTGAAAAAGATAACTTAGAAGATGTACTACTAAACTTACTCATTTGTTTTAAACACTTTACAAAGAAATACAGAACTTTTGTATTTATGTTCAGATTTCCTTCCTCAACCACAGCTCTTTGTTAATGTTTTCTTTCCCACAGTTTGGCAAATGAATGCTAATTTCAGGCAAATGTATATTTTGAAAACAAGAATATTTTCTAGACATTAATTCTATATTCATTTTTCAGTGCAGCATGCTTTGACCCAAACCTTAACAGTGTTGCTCATCTTTGAGGCACGCATTCAGTAAGTTAAGCCTATTGAAAGACCAGTTGTTACAAATCAGACCAACAGTCCATCTAGCCCAAATACCTCTGAGTCAGACCAGAGGTCTACCACTGGTCCCCACCATCTGAGATGCTGGGCAACACTGGATGCTCAGGAACGGAGCCTAAGAACCAGGAAGGCCTGTGGCCATGCTATCCTTGGCACAGTCCTTCAGCTTCTGGACTTCAGGGTACTGTTGCTGGCAAAATAGAGTCTTTGTGTTAAACAAGCTAAGCTGGTAAAAAACAACCAGAAACAGGAAGAGTGTGGAAAGGAAGAGCAAAGTATACAGAAGGACTTTGGAGGGGTTTTTTTGATTCTTCTGTGGTTACAAGTGCGGGTCATGATTTTAGTTTCCAATAAAATGTTCCTGAAAAGCAAGGAGAGACACATAAGAACTCAGACCTATTTTTCCTTTGTCACATTTTAAGCATAAATATTAATTTTGTTATCTAACCATACTTAAAATGACTTAAACAAGATTGTTCAGTATTAATTTGTTTTAAGTCTCCTTTTCTTGGCTGACTGCCAAAATGGTTATAATGCCACACAATTGCAATACACAAGAGATTCACAGCACCCTCTAATTACTCTTTAAATACCTTGCACGAGCACTGCCTTTTCTTACAATCATGAAGGCATTAAGTATGGTTGAAAATTTCAAAACCTTTAGCCAAGATACTGTATTTTTCTTCCTGAAGCTGAACTTTACACGCACCATCAGAAAGTTTGCCTGAACTATGGGAAAACATTCACAATGGGACTGAACACGAACACCATCTTCCACTCCGACCCTTCTATTGCTACGGGGCCATCAGTCCTGGTAAGCATATCTGAGACCTGACTGCATTTATGCTCTGTTATTCACACCATGATTAAAACACTATTACTGTCTCAGTTTTGCAAGATTAAAAGGTGCTTTGGGCATGTGCAAACAAAGGAAATTAACCCCATTGAACCAAAGTCTTCCAATATGAAGACTGACCCTAAATATCTGATTAACACCACAAAATGCTCCTGAAAGTTTCCCCAGAAACAAGTTAAAGGCCCTGATATACAAAAGTTTACCTATGTAGGTGTGTTTACTCAACAACTTCAATGTCAATAGAAGTAAAATGAAGTTATTCACTTTTGTAAGCCTGGTCTAGCTGATCCTAAAATCTGAACTGAAGGGGTGGCTCGAAGCTTCTGAAGAATCATTTATTTTTCCCAGACTTCTCTAGACTTCTGGTGTGAAGAAAACCACAGAAAGATGTATCTTAAGACACAGAAGTTTTTCATCCACCTAAAGTACCAACTTGAAAGACAAATTATTTGAAGTTCAGTAGCACCATCAGAATTCAAAATTTACATAAACATTTAAGGTACAGATGTAGTCAATAATTAAGAGTCTCATATAACACTGTTATAATAGCATTTGCCTTCCAAAAATACAAAGAGAAAATACAGCCAGGTTAGCAAAAAAAGTTATCTAATTTCCAATCCAACATCTTAGAGCACTCAAGAAGCTGAAAAAGATAATGCCAGTCTGATGTTTTAGCGGTCATTACTTCCTCATCACTCTCCAACCATACTCTGTAACATTACCTAACACTACAGTCAAGAAAAATCGAAACAAAGCCCAGTCTCAGCCGCAACAGTCAATGCGGCCAAGGATCTGCTTACCGATGATCCCTACGGCAGTATCCTGCTGGGCTGCGGGGCTTGGATACAAGCCAGAGCTAGCAGTCCTCGCAGGAGACCCTCAGCACAAGGGCTCATTTCAGCTGAGCATGACTTTGATCCACTGACTTCCTGGACACAGCGTGAGACCTGGTGCCCCATGCAGGTGCCTAGCCCAAGCAACAACAGAAAGAGTATTTCCGATCCTATTTCCAGTTACTCTTTACATTTTTAAAGAATATATGTTTAAATCTAAAGGGAACAAAACTCATGCATAAGTATTAACATTTACTTACTTAACTTCTAGCATTAACATTACTATCATTTCGATCTCTGATCCTATAGTCAGCTATGCATGTTGACTTTACCTAAGGGTGCAGTCCCACTTGTTTCAGTAACTTGCATCGGTGCCAGTTTCTGCTTTGATGCACCGGCACCATTAAGGATAAACCCCCATAGGTGGAAATGGCAGTAAGAATGACCTCTTAAAACCTAAAATTAAACTTGCCCTACAGTTAGTTGACAGTATCTTTTCAATATGACTTTTTCCCTACTAAATTCAGCATACACATGGGATTTTGTCCAGGTTTGCCTTCAAAACCTGGCAACTGATAACACAATCTGGAACCCTGCAGCTCTAAGTCATTGGTTTGAATGCAGCCAGGGACTGTAGTGATTGAAAGAAGTTACCATATGGCAACTGTAAAGCAGTTTGTATTAAAAAAAAAAATAGTGGCTGCCACATCATAAAATCCATCACTATAAAGCAGCATCCTATTGGCATTCTCAAGGAGAACAAAACTGGAATAAATCCCAAGACTGAGCTATCTACTTGTATTCAGAGGTGGTTCCTCCAGGACAAAAACTAAACCATACTGTTACAGCAGTTTGATTATTGAGGGAGAAATGTAGTTTCTCAATCTGTTCCATCAACTAGCAAAGGACTTCCAGTACTAGAAGCTCGAAACCTTTTATGAGGGCTTCACAGAAGCCACAGACTGTGTATGTATGCACGGAAGGTGTCCTATCTGGAAAAGGCTGCTGGATGTGACGCAGCAGAATAAGGAAGTGTTCCTAAGGTGTTCTTTGTCTTAATAGTGACACCAATTTTCAAATTAACATGAAGGTAGCTTACTCAAACTGTGATCAAAGTACAAGGCAAGACAGTTGGATCCAAGTAGGGAATACAGATGAAAGAACGTATTTCTTTTAACTAATGGTTTGAACACAAGGAATTACCTATAGAAAATATACAGCTTTTGTCCGCAGACAACGCATATAGAAAAGTAAAACCATGCAGCTACTTTGTTCCTAAACTTTGACCACATAAACTGACACATGCCACACCACAGACTTTCACATCACTGTCACATGACAGCCATTATTTATTGGAGCGAACAGAGTGGCGACTTTATTCTTCAGGAGCTACAGGAAGTACACAAAGCTCAAAATAAAGAATATTGCTCCAGTGCAGAAGTGTAGTTCTCTGCTCTGCTACATGAATTTTGATTAAAAAACCTAAATTGTGAACTGCAGTTTTTCAATAATTCTGTTACACAGTACGCAGCACACCAAAGATTTATTAAATATTTTCTAGCAATTTCAAATAACGTAGCAATTTAAATATACTTTCAATTTCGTTCATTTGTTTCATAGCCAAAGAACTGTTGTTAGGTAACAAATATTCCCCTGAAGATCTCTCTTTGTAATACGAAATACAGATTAAAGCTACCTTGAGCTCACTACTCTCATTCCAAATGAAGTTCATCAGATTTCAGAGAGTAGTACTGGGGTCCAGATATTAAAAAGTTATTGAAAACTGGACAAGTAGCTCTGCGAGCAGCAAAACCAGTGAGGCCACATTTCCTGCATCAATTTGCAGCTTGAGATAAGTGTTGACATGAACTCTCCAGTGTGCAGGTTAAAAGCTCTCTTCTACCTGGCTTTCTTACTTTCACAAATTTTGTAGAAATTGCTCACCTGGGACACCTCTGCTGCCGAATTTGCTTGAAATCGGCTAACAGCCAGAAGCATTATTAGAGGGACTGACGGGCACACAGGTGCTGCAGTTGCACTTGAGCTGCACCTCCTGAGAAAATAAAGCTAATGAAACCCGTGGAATAATTACTGGCAATCACTATTACCAACTGTTGTCATGGTTTTACACGCCTGGTATCATTGGATCTTTTTCTTTGAAATTCAGCACACTGCCAGTGCTGCTCTCTTTCTGTTCCCATCACAGAGGCTACCTCATCCCAAAACTAACCCCAACAGTCTGGCTGTACAAAACACACCCATAGCCTCCGCTCTATGCCCATGTTCAGCAGGAACCTCCTATAGCTAAATTTACAGACACGCATCAGAAACACGAGTGGAAGTGCAAGGTTTTGTTGTTTGGAAAGGAAGAGTTCTGACATCTATGAAGCCTGCAGAAACATATAGTTATGGCAAAACTGTACTACATACTGACAGAGATACTGGAAGTGTAACTGACAAGGCAATTTTATTAGAAATTCCTCTTCAAGGGCTAACTTTCCAAAGATGAAAGAAAAAGACTCTGAGGTAAACTTTCACATCTTGCTTCCCTGACTAAAGGTCCATTTTGATTGCAAAATTTGCCTGAAATTTCATTCAGCTATGAATTATTAAGAGAAAGATAATACACCTTCCTCAGCAACATGCTCCAAGTCTTAAACTGGTGTTGGATCGTTCTGCCAGTTTAAGTAAATCCAAGCATCTATTTTTTAATTAATGACCAGCCTCTGCTGAGGGTTAAATCCAGCAGGTACATCTGAATACACCTTCTTAACAACCATGAAGTTTGGAAATATTTATAACCTAGTTTTCCCAATGAAAAGTGGCCTGCACCCACACGCATAACAGACATCTGGAACGGACCACTCTGAAATGAACGCAATAAACCCATATATTTGTAATTTTGTACAATGGAGGAGAAGACATGCTAGCCCTTGGCCTGAGGGACGTGCACACAACTTTACACGCAGCAAACCTGCAGTTCCATGCAGCGCAGAAAGTTACGCGCAGCCTCCGCAGGAATGGGGGCCTGTGTGCGTCCAATAGATTTTTTTTAACCGTAAGGAAGACGAGCAGGCTTGATAAAGTGTGATGACTGAACATTTAAATTAATGACTCAGAAATTCAAAGCAGGGATACAAATCAGAACACTGAGGGGGGAAAAAAAAAATTAATAGAAAATAATTCCACGCGGGCCAAGCTACAGGCGACTCGCAAAGCAATTTCCTGAATTTCGCCCTTTTACATCCTCCGGCCCCGGCCGGCTCTGCCGAGCGGTGCCAGCACTTGGCTGCCCGCGCCCGGGAGCCGAGCGGGGACCCGGCTCACGCCGAGCACCAACGCGGGCGGTGAACACCGCCACTGGGGAACGAGCAACCGCCCCGCAGCGCCCCGCGATCGCGGCGGCCAGGCGGGAAGGGGCCGCGGAGCGAGCCCGGCACCGGGGGGGGGCGGCCTCCCCTCACAAACTTACTTCCCCTCCGCCCGCCCCCCGCAGCAACCCCACGGCTCCCGCCCGCTCGCTGCCGCCCGACCCCTCGGCCCCGCGGGCGGGGGCTCGGGCCCGGAAGAAAGTTGCTGAGAAACTTTCTGTAGAGGAAGGGGCCGGGGGTGAGGCACGGCCCCCCCCCCACCCCCCGGGGCACGGCGGCGGGGCCGCCCGGCGGGGAGAGGCTGGGGGCGGGCAGCCGGGGCCTAGCGCCTCGGCGGGCGCCGCCGCCGCCGCCATCGCGGCCGCCTCTCCCGCGGGGCGGGGGAGCGGGGACGCGGCCGGGTCCTCACCTGCCTCTCCTCGGCGTGGCGGGTGGGAGAAGGAGGGGGAGAGGGAAGGAAGCGGGGCCCCCCCCCGCTCCTCCCGGAGCCGCGGCGACCCGGGGAGGGAAGGGGGGGAGGAGGGGAAGGGAGGAGGGACGAGGAGCAGGAGGAGGGAGCCGGGCGCTCCGGTGCGTGCGGGGAGCCGGAGCCTCGCTGCGGGAGGAGGAGGAGTCTCCCCGCCCCTACGGCCGGGCTCTCCGGCGGGCACCGCAGCCCCGCCTCCGCGGCGCGCTTCCCCCCGCCCCCGCGGCCGCCCCATACGCCCCGGGCCGGGCTCGCCGCGCCTTCCGGACGGGGCAACGGCTCCACACCCGAGTTGGAGGCTGCCGGGAGGAGCCCGGCGGCCCCCGTGGAGCCGGGCTGGCGGCGGCGGACACGTCCTCCGCGCCGCTGCGCACGGAGCCAAGATGGTGGAGGCGTGCGGAGCGGCCGCTCCCCCGGCGGCCCTGCGGTGCGGGGGTGGTGGAGAGGGAGCCGGGGCTTGCCCTGCCCTGCCCTGCCCTGCCCCGCCCCGCCCTGCCCCGCGGCTCCAGGGGCGAGGCGTGGGCCGCGGCTCGGCCCAGGGCAGCTGCCGGCCCCTGTCCCTGTCTCCCCGGGCGGGACCCGTGGTTGGGTCGCGGGACCCTTGTCGGGGTAAATACGGGTGGGCGGCCGAGCTGTTTCCCCTGCTTCCCGCCGTGTCGGGTGGGTGAGCTCGGTAAGCCTCTCTCGACAGAGACACCGAACCTGAAAGATATCGGCAGCGGAGCCCTTCGGCGTGGTGTGGGAAAGGCGAACAAAAATAACTTTAAAACTCCTCAAGCAGGCATCTCCAGGTCGGCCACGGCTTAGGCTTGGTAAATTTAATTTCTTTGGGTCAAACAGATGCAAAACGATCCTTCTGAAGCGTGGGTACTGCAGGGGACGGGGGTGCTGCAGCGGCAGGCGTGGGGCAGCGCTTGCGGCTCGGGAAAGCCCCGTGCTGCACCACGGAATAAACCTGTCGCCCAAGCGCTGAGCAAACAAAGAACAAGGCTGTAAATAACGCACCAGTAACTCCGTGGTATTTTATGTTACGGGTTTCCCACTCATCGCAATTCCAGAAATCAGCGTTTCGCATTTTAAGAAATAAAAAATTGGATTTGTGTCAAGTTGAGCTTCACGGAGAAAAGTCATTCAAATGCATCTAGCCTTCAGAATTGCAGACTGCAGGAAGCAGCGAAAGAAAAGGAAGAAAAGAACCGTAAAGAACCAAAGTTATTGAAGTTACATGGGCAAATTGGCAGTTCTCATTCATCGTTACCTTCTATTGTTTTCAGCTCTCTAATGGTCAAATTTGGCACTGGAATAGCGTTTACGTCTCTTGCCTCGTTATTTGGTTCAAAGGCTGAATATAAAACAGTAATTGTATTGATCACTAGTGATAATCTAATATATTTTTAATCTTTAAAAAAAAGTTGAAACAGGATGTCCAATTTATCTTCCAGGCAATGCTGCGGAGTAAAGGCATTTATGTTTTTTAATTTAAGATAAAGCAAATACATGTATTTGCTTTTACAGGACGATAAATACACTAAGCAGTTAACAAAATACAAAAAAGCAAAAGTGTTTTAGATTTGGAGACTCCTTACCATAAGTCGTACTCATGTAATCCTGTTAGAGTGGTGGAGTTTATCATGTTCCTGTTCTGTCAGGAGCCTAAATCACATTATACAGAATTGATTTTTAATTTAGAAATCAACAGCCAATTTTACAAGTTGACCTGGGCAATGAATTACTTAACCGAGGATGAGTGTTTGCAGCCTGGTCGGTGCTCTGGGTCTGCCACGGCTTCACAGCAACCGGCTGGGCTGGGCTTACTGTAGTCTTGAGTGACAGCAAGGTTTGACCTCCAGTATCGGTTGTGGGGTTTTTTATACACAGGCAAGCACTGCTGCATGGTTAATTTTACAGCACAATGGTAAAACTTGGATATCTGAAAAGCAGAATGAGCCCTAAGTGTGTCATCATCTTCATTATGTTTCAAAGTTACTCATTTTTCTTATGAAATTTTTCAGCATTGGGCTAAGGCTTTGTGGTTAGAGGCATATTGGCTCTTGCCAGCTGTTGCTGTAATTTGACTTCTAGATTTCAGGCCTGGGGTCAATGGATGGGATTACATAGCTGTCCTTTCTCTCAACACCTGGCTGTGCTCATGTGGCACCGAAAGGTTCGCTGGGATTCTCAGTCTATCACACCACTCTCCCATTGCTTTCTCTCCTTAGGACCAATATACAGAATGAATTGGTGGGTTTCTGAAAGACTGAGCCATTAACCCTGGCCTCCAATTGCTGTCTTACATGCATGTGTGCTGTCGGCTGCCACGGGTAGTACTGGGGCTGCATCAGTGATCAACTTTGGTCGATAGTGGAGAGACCGGCACGCTTAATTTCAAGCACAGTGTGATTAAAATAGCAGAGCAGTTGGGGAGAGGATGAGATGACCAGTCCCATAACTGACAGCAAGCTCAGACCTACACCATATGGGCATGAAAGAATAGATGAGAGTTCGAGTCGGGAGTCTTGGAGGCTAGGCATGCTTTTGTTGCAGTGGAAAAATTGGCTGCTTCTTAAATTGTCTTGCACTTGTCACTGATAGTCTGAGCATTCCTCATTTTTATAAGGAAACATTGAACAGGTGACTTAAAACCATCAAACTGCTGGTGGTTCAGTCTGTTTAATCCTGCACTGGAGGGGACTTGGGGCGTCATTGCCACCTTCTGCCCGTGAGCCAGCCTGCAACCTGTCGCCACATTTTCCCTAGGTATAACTCCCTTTTGCTACTGCTCTGCTGCTACTGAGTGGGCTCTCAAATCTGTTGCAGTGCTGGGAGTGCTATGAGCCATGCAGGTGGACTGACGCCACTCGGTATTCACTTAGGAGGCATCAGCTGAAACTGGCACCAGTCTCAGCTGCGAGTCAGCCAAGGCCAGTGCCTGCTTTTAAGAATTTCCCATCCCTTTTATTCTTTTGGTTTAAATTAATATTTTTTACTTTGTCCAGGAAGGGTGGGGAGGTGCTGCCCTCGTACGCTTTAGCATGGCTGGAATATGGTGCGAGATGCTATGACTGTGGGGGTTCGTTGCTGCCATTTGCTGGATACCGTTTCCCAAATAGCCCATCAGACAGGCTAAGCGCTCACTAACTCCTCAACTGCGTTGTGTTTTTAGTTGGCATTAGCATAATCTTAAAGATTTGTGCAAATAATACATGGAGAACGCCTTCCTAAATGTAGGCTATCTTTGAAAATTCTCACATATTTGAATTAATTTCTAAAGAAGGTGATCATTTATACAATCCTTAATTTTTTTTTTTTCCAAATTACTCAATGATTGGTGCGATCAAGTACATATTACGCCAAATGAAGTGTTTTTAGGGTTATAAGGGGAAATGCAGGTATAAGAGCAGAAAGAAAGAAGGCGTAACAGAGGAATAGAGACCAAGGAAGGCAGACTAACATGTTTCAGGCATTGATGTGGGTTCAGTGATTTGTGATTGGAGAAAACAGAACTTGTATCCTGAGATTTTGAAGGAGACGGGCAGATTGATTTTCTGTAGAGCTTTAACAGTACATGCCAAAGGCTAATCTATGATGCACATTATAGTAACTTGGAAACATTGAGACATTCTTGAAAACACTTGGTGGGATTGTTTTCCAATAAATCGGAATAAACAGAAAAATATTGTAGTGGTTCATGGTCTCTTGCAAACAATTTTTTTCTTTTAAAAGAAATGAAAAGTTTTGCTGGACCTAAATTCATTCCTTCATTTTGAGAAATAACGATGGTAGTCAAGGCCTCATCCTAGCTGTCACTCTTTGAAAGTGTGGAAAACAATGGTATTTTGTAGCAGCATCTCCTAAAATTCGTGGGCCAAGTTCCCATTGCTCATTCTACCGTGTGATCATATTACAAAAAGCAGTTGTTCTTGGAATTAATTAGTATTAGTCACATGCTTGCTTTTAAGCATTTGCATCAATATTTTTAAGAACAGAGAGTTTAGCAAAGCGTAGATATTTCTTTTGAATCTGAATATTCTAAGTGTTAGTTGAATAAGTGGGCAGTTTTTGTTTTGTCATGTTAATTTCTTCAAGTGAAGCTATTAATAAAATCATTGGTTTTTAAAAGGGAAACATCTTCCTTGGATATAATGCAAATTACATATGAATATAGTAGTTTGGTAAGGAAATGGAGCGCTAAGTCACTGCATGATGGATATGTCATTGTTTCCTATTCTGAAGCAAGTATTCTATTTATTCTATTTAAGTTTTATGTTAAATTTCAAAATGTTTTTGTCACAAATGTCCCATTTTGCCTGAAAATGCTTCTGCATCTCCAAATGGCCAGGATCTTTGTGTTTGGTGCGGACATCTATTTGCAAGATTAAATATTATATTCTTTCTCAAATAGCATTTCTGTTTGATCTTGTGTAACATGACTAATTGCTTATGCATATTATACTTTTAGCAACTATGTGGAGGGTTCTTTTTGAAAAACATTGATTAAACATTGTTTTTGAAATTATTTAAACTTGTTTTTGAAAGCATGCTAGACACTGTCTTGGAAAACCCCATACTTCCAAACCTGTTGCTATTTACATTTGTGTCACATCCAGTTATATCAGACACGCTGGATTACATTGTATAATGAAAGCCGTATTGCTGTACTCTAATCTTTATCTCTTTATATCCGATCTCCTTTGAATTGCACATGAGTATTGCTTATGGTTACTTAAAATAACTACTGCTTTTGTTTTAAGGGCAGTGCTATATATGATGAACACTTAACACTCAAACCTGCTTTGGCAGCAGCTACACATCCTGTGTCTTTGGTTCTTGCATGATTTGGAAATTGCACACATACATTAGGTTTTTTATTTTTCATTTAAATTTAATATTTGAAAAATCTGAAGCCTGTGAAATCATACATGTCCTGAAAAAATTAATGCATTTACTTAGGCCACTGTGCTCTTCTGAGAGATTTAGAACATACGCTCTCCTCCTCACAAAGCGGGTCATGTACTCTTAGTCAGAAAGGAAAGGGACAAACAGTAGGAGAAAAAGTAGTATGTGTGGTAAAGCTGACCTGAACTGGCTTTGGCTTTGACATCACTGCTAGAGTCATTCATAGCCTTTAATAGACTTCTGACCTCATTTGGTAGCCCATATAAATGAGCAATTTCTGCTGACTTTGGGAGACTTGCACATATATGTATTGGCTATACTTATTTTGTTATTCTTGTGCTGACTGCATAAGATATTACTGCAGAAGAAACATTTAATAATGCTATTAGCTGCAAAATCCAAGTTAATACAGCATTTAGGGAGCACTGCTAGGGGATTCTGCATCAAAGTCTCCTCTTTTCCAGGGCACCCTGAATTGTAGCTGTTGAACACACATGCCGTTGTGGCATTTTTATACATGACTTCATAAAAAGAAGTCAAGTGAAACAGAATTCAACAACTTTCTCTTTACAAAGACATAGCAACTACATATGGAGTCTTAATGTGGCCCTGTGGCACCAGCCTTTCCTAACCAGCCTCTCCTCCATACACCCCATAATTCTTGTCCCTGCTGTATTCCACCATCTTATTCTCCTCGTCATCATCAGTTGTTAGCTCTTATGCTCAGCCTTGCTCGAGACTCTGTATGGTCCTTTCCTCTGAGGTCCCACTCTGACTAAAGATGGACAAATTCCTCAGGCCTGTGTCAGTGCCCTTTATTATGCATTAATGCTTAACAGATCTGAATTTTCCATGCCAGGTTGTTATTCTTGCCCTAATGTTTTGAGGATAATTGTCTGTCACAACCCTGGGCACCAGAAAACCTTCCTTCTTAATTTAGAGATGAATGTGTTGAAGTTTATTACTTTGGGAATAGTTCCAGGAGCAACATCATCCCCTCAGTCTGGGATGCCAGACAAATCCTTAGAGTGGAGCTTCAATCAGGATGGGGCTGTTCACTGTCGCGGTGTTCAGTGTTACAGGTGGACATAACCAGTGTGCACCATTTAGAGATCTCAGAAAACTGGACAGCCATCAGATGTGTGGGTTTTTTCTCAGCATGCCCTGTATCTCTGTTGTTTCTCTCCCATCTTCTATTTTCCCACTGCCATTCCTTCAACTGGAGCTTACAGTCCCCTCAAGTCTGCTGGCATAACTACAACTATGGGGTTTTTTCCTATAGTTTTTGCAGTTCTGCCAACATGATCTTAGTCAGTTTAAGTCTCCTGATAGTTTTCTGAAAAACAAGATTATGTTGATGCAACTTTGCTAGGAAGTGACATATATACAGTTGTGCTCACTGACATGAGGAAGGAGGTAATAACATAGGGAGGAGACCAGTGACTTCCTATCCCACCTCAGCTGCAGCCAGAACAGTGAATTTTCTGAAATTTCAGAATTTAGGAAACCCCAATGTGATTGCATTGATAGATGAGGAGAGAGCAGTGGTGGTGGGGAGCAGGAAAGACTAGATGGCTCTGTTTTCCTGATGTTTAACTGTTACTTGGCTCTGCATGCATCTTTCTCAGTTCCCACCCCACTCCAGATAAATATCCTTTGGTTTCCTTATCACTATCTGCTTTGCTCCCCTGAAGCAGCTGCAGTCTCTTCCGTTCTTCCCTGAGAATCTGCGTCAGGGCAAATGAGAGAGTCATGAACAAGGCAGCTGAGGTAACAACTACTCAAGAAGAGGCACTTGTGGAAAACCTGATTTTGAAAACCTGAAAAACACATTAAAAGATGGAAGAAGCCTGGCTTTATGAAAAGCAGAGCCGGTAGCCTTTCCTGTGGTTAATGATCTCTAGTACTATTTATAAGAGTTTTCAGTTGCCTATAACCACCCAACTTCAACTTCTTAGGCTAAGATTGTTCTTGGCAATTGCCTGCCTCACTGCTTTGACACTTGCAATGTGAAAATCTGCTGCTTTCTCATGTTAGAAGGAAGCAACTTTGCCAGCTGAGTTGTAGAGAAGCACCTCTACTTCGAAACTGGACGCAGTCATTTGAAATTTAGCAAGTCTCCCATGCAGATGTCAGGGATATGCCTTTTGCAATATGTGTTAATAATACATCCACATCTGACCTGGCAGTAAGGAAGCCTCTGCACAGTCTCACTTCACATGGAGGGGCTTAGTAGATCTAAGGTGCGTTCTCCAAAAACTCCATCTGCATATCCTCCCACAAGTCCTACTCGCCAAGGAGGCTGGAGATGTTCCGTTCCAAGGCTTCAAAGGCTAAGCCAGCATTTCTTTGCAATTAGGTAGGAACACAGAGCTGGAATGGACCTCCCACCACGCAACAACTATTGTGGGAAAATGGTAGCGGCTCTTCCCTTCTTCACCCCTTGCTTAAAAAGAAAAAACATACAGGAATTAATAAATAAGGAAAACTACTTCCAAGTTGCTCCTCTTTTTGTTCTGCAGCCTCCTGATTTGTCCTGCTGTTTTATTACGGTGCTTCTTGAACATCTGGCTCTCAGCGGGGCAAAGTAGCAGAACAGAACCCAACCTGAGTCCCCCTCCAGGAGTGCTGAAGCCAGTGATGATATGTCACGGCTGCTCAGAACCTTTTTGTTCATATTCTTCAAAAGGGAAAAAAAGGCTGCTATAAAGGTTCAGGAGAACTAAGTACATGCCATGAATTCAGAGCTGGAAGCTATGAGAAGGACAACTGTATTTTTAATTTTTTTTTTTTAAGAAAGGAGAGTTTTTACCAACATACATTTCTCCAAATTTTGAGTTATTCTAAGAAAGGGAGCTGGCAAGTATTCCTTTTTTTTCGTCTTTGAATATGCAAGTAATTGGTCCAGTTGTTTTAGAGAACTGTAAAACTTTGGAGGGAATATAAAAATATTTGAATTTTTTTTTTAAAAGTAACATCATATTTCGCTATTTTCTTATGTTTCCTACATTTCATTAAACAGTTTGTGGAAGCCAGATAACATTGCATATCTGGTATTTCATTTTTCATGGAATAAATTGTAAATGATGGGATAAAAAGATACATTTATCGTTCTCATAATAATGGGGCAATGCTAGTTAATAATATGCAGACAAATGTTGCTAAAGAAAAGAAGAAAAATACTAGTTAAAGAAAAAAACATAGCATTAAAGATTACATTAGTGTGGCTCACATGCTGCTTCCTTCTGCTTGTTTTTCCTTTCACTTTTGGTTAAAGTGGGATTTTCCAAAGCACAAGAATTTGCTTATCCTACTCCTTGTCCCTTCAAAATAGAGCCTATTGAAAATCAGATTGCGTGTTCTACATTGTCCCATAGTTTTGCTTTTGTTTTCTAATTGGGAAGAAAAATAAAACATGGAAAGTTCAAAAATATTTTGGTTTTAAAATATGGGCTTGGGACATCTTTCATGCATCATCATAGTACAGCTAGAAGGGACTCTATTGTTCTTGATGGAAAATGTAATCCATTCAGGGACACCAGATGATGAGGGAAAATGAGGGACCTAAACCATGACAAACTCATGATGAGTAATGACAAAGCATCCTGAAGCAAAGCATTTAGATTCACTTGAACAGTTCAAAACATTTTGGATTCTTTTTTATTTTCCCAAAGGGACATTACATTGTTTTGGCACAACCAGCTTTTTCCTGTGGAAAAAAGTCAATATTACAGAAACTACTTTTCTATTAAAAACCATGAACAGAAAATTCTGGAGCAGCAATAGAGGGAAGCAATCAAGCCAAAACCAAGCACATTTGAAAATGTCCTCCCTAGAGAATCTTAGGACTGCTCCAACCTAGCAATAATAATTTTCTATGAAGGTAAGTGTATTTCATAGACACCAAACATAACGTGATGAAATCCATGTGGCACGACTTAGTAGGTTTCAACACATTTAAAATACGATGTTTCACAGAGGCACTCTGTTTAAAAAATGTGACAGAGCTCTGGTGGAAGGCTTGGGCCTTTGAGGTGAAAAATCACATCTGAGATTTCACAACTGTTTTGCTAGGACTGGACATTTTTAAAAAACTGAACACTGCTTTTTTTCAAAAAATCTCTGTCCACCAAGCAAAAGTTTGTCTGTTTATAAACATGCTTTTAGCTTTAGAAACATACAGCAAAATTCATCGCTATTTAATATTTAGAAACATACCGCTAAATTCAGTTCTAAAAATGTGCACAAACCTCTTTTTAACAACGATAGCAAAGTATTTTGGGGAAAGATATGGAATGCAATACTCTTACTGAATTCTTAGGATAAGGGTAGTTAGGATAACCTGCCAGGCTGTTTCATAGCCTTGTAAAAGTGGCTGTGAGTCACTGACTTTCTAGAACTGATGGCCATCTCAATGTCCATTGTTCAGGGCAACTTCTGCTTTAAATGTGACAAACTTTGTCCTGGCTTCTTCTGTATCAGGGCAAGCTTCGTCTTGACAATAGTGGATAGAAGACAGAGCCTATTATTTCCCATTACCCAAGTTAATCACATGCTTTTCTGAGTATAACAAACGGGTAATTCACTGAGTTTAAGAGCAGAAGTGACCAATAGACCAGCCAGTGTCAAGCACTCTGAATATCTGTCACCACCTCTCAGATTTCACCCACACTTGAGACCAGTCACTTGTGCCAGACCAAGGAGTGCCATATTGATCAGAAGGCACTGAGAGATGGGAAGTGCACAGCTTCGGGTGGCGTGAGCTTAAGGGATTGATGAGCAAGAAGAGCAGAGCAACAAACCAAATCAGGAGCCTGCCAGGTGTTTGAAGACAACTGTTGGCATCGTGCCTGTTGGCTTGCAGATTGTTTGGTAGGTTAAGTTATACAGTCTTTCACCTGGTTCTTGCAGGCATGTATAATTTTTTCATTCTTTGTGTGTACAGTTTTTAAAATGGGCTGCTAGTCCCCATGGCAGGTCTGTGAGGTGTTCTCATAATAAAAACCATAGTAATATAAACAACCCTTGCTAGTCGGACATGCAAGACAGCCACTAACAACTCAGAACTTCGTCACCACCCTGTGAATGCACAGTGAGCTATTGAAGGGCCCAGGGTCATTGCGTATGCATATGCTGGTAAAAACAGAAAATGCTCTACCTGCTGCATGATGTTTCTGGGAACGTCTGAGAAGTCAAATTAAAATGAAAGAGTGGATTTCATAGCTGAGGGCTTCCCCTTGGAGCACTTGTGGCTCTTCACTAGCTCAAAGAAAACATTACAAATGCATCCGGCTGGTGTTTGAAAGGTATTTTAAGTGTATTAGGTGTTCTGGTCAACATCACCTGACATACAGTGCTGTTTATTAATACATTCAGTGTGCATCAATATAATTAATATAATTTTTCTCGTCTTTCACCGCTGTTGATGAGGTGGTTGTTTTTTTTTTCTACAACTGTTTTGTTAGTTATTTCTGTAGGCAGCTGGGCAGCTGTTGGTGCAAGCCCTTTGTTAGTTGTGATTGGCTCCGGATTTAACAAAATGCAACTGCACCCTCTTGTGGAAGATAAGAAGTAGATTGTTTTATTTTCCTGGTACCCCTGGCTTATTTTTTCTGAACAAGTCAAAAAAAAAAACAAATAGCAGAAGTGTCCTGAGGCCACACAGCAACAAAGCTTCCTGGAGAACTTCAAAAAAATAAGCTGCAACTTTGGAATGCCTGGACTGGGACAGCCTTTGAAGACAAACTTCTGTGGGGAAGACTTTCAAAGGCACCCTGGGAGACCTTCCTGCCCTTGGCTTTTGTGGGGATCCCTATCATAATATATTCTTTAAGAGAAACAGAGTTGGTATGGCTATATGCATAGAAATGGTACATTTACAACTAAGTCTAAGGACAATAATTCAAAATTAGTATCCAGCACGGACCTGAAAAATAGTTCATGTTCATTCTCTATATGTGCAAATCCATGAACACAGATGTCGGTCTCCCTGTATGTGCTAATGGAAATACTGCATGTTCTTGAAGGCAAATACGCTTGTGAAGGGAGTAGGTTGGGCTGCACATCAAAGATTTAACTTTGAACACTTGTAAATCTTGACATGTTGGTCTTTTTCTGCGACTCCTGTGGATACTTTATTTAAAATAAGTGCATTTAAATTCATGAACGCATTTATACTCTGGTCTCTGAGGAGGGGTGGCAGGGGAAGCAAGAACTCCTTCAACTGGTGAAGCAAGTATATTGGCACGTCCAACTCCCACTCTGCAGCATGTAGGCTCACAGAGAGAGGGGTCATACAATATTTCCCTTACTTAAAAAAAAAAAAAAGAAAAATTGTTTACAGGAATTTAATTTTCCTGCAGAAAAGTCTCAAACTTCTTTTTTCCACTGTTAGTGCAAACACAAGGACTTTCTGACTAAAATAAAATGAAGGAAATATGGATTTTAAAAAAAATAATAATTCATGCTGTCTTCCATAAGCAGAGACACTTACTGATAAAAAGCTAAAAATGCCCCAAAAGTAACAAGACATTTGTGAAAATACCACTTTCCATGAATAAATTTTAAAGAAATTATACTGAAAAATTTTATATAGTTTTAATACATGAAGTATTCAAATGCATTAAACTCCCATGTAAGCAGCAGCTGTTTTTTATGGGCCACAGCACTGCTATTTTTTCTCAGAGCAAAGAATTAACCCAGAGCCTGCTCTGATGTCAATTAGAAAGCTGGAAGAATGTGTCTTCCTCTCTGCAAACGGTTAATTAAAAAAAAAAAACCAAAAAAAGTAACTGTTATACAGCATTTGATCCCCTATGTAGAATTTAATGAGGTGAGTTATTTGCATTTTTATGTCTGAACGTGTTCTTGCACTGCCAGCATGTCTCACTGAGCGGTGAAATACAACCTGTTGACACCTCTGGGTGGTGTAACACAACTCAAGATGCTGGTCTGAAAGTCGCATTTAAGGAGTCCTGGTCTGATACTAACTTTGCCTTACCTGTGACAGGGCTTCTGCGCTTTCTGAAATTCCACAGCAATGACCACAGTGTTTAAAGTTTGCCTTTCTACTTGTTTCTCCGTTGTGCTTTTGCTCTGTGCTTTAAAGGGCCCTTCGCCATCCTCAGATGGTATGTGTTTCTGCAGTCAGTAATACGGTATTTTACCCCAGATGAGGATATGAGCCTCATTTTAATATCTCTGTCGGATATTTGTACTCATCCTGTGTGTATTTCTGGCATAACAGCAGTAAGCCTGGCACCGTGCCGGCTGACCCGGGAGGAGCAGCCATGGTTGCAGGTCTCCGGAGGGGATGGCTCACATGGCCTGGCCGGCTCTGGGCTCTGTGGGCTATCACCAAGGGAAAGAAAGAGGTCAAGTACTCTCGTGACTGTTGACATTATAATTTTGTTACATCTCTCCACAGGGCGTGCAAGTACACACAGGTGGATGGGCAAAAAGAGTTATGAGCACCCTTATATATGGGAAAGCTGCTTCTTGGACCTCAGCATGCATTGCTTCATGCCGCCAAATGCAGAAGGGCTCCTTTTATCATGCTTCAATCATGGGAGCTTGCTCCTTCTTTAGAGCAAGTATGGATGTGAAGTTTATGCAGCTGCATCCCTCTTTCAAGTTAATTATATCACTCCGAGCATTTCAGCTATGATCCCACACTGAGATGCCTCGCGCTTGAACCAGCCTGCCTATTTCCCTGGGTACCTGCCACGGAGGTTACCTCCCTGCTGAAATCCTGGCACATTACTTAGTCCTCTGTAATCTGAGTTTCTTTCAAGCTCATGTACCCAGAATTCACCACTGTTGCCATGCCTCATGTCTCTGCATGATTTCAGCTGATTTCCCAGTCTCCCTTGGGGAAAGAAGCATGTCCAGTCTCATTTAAAAAAAAACGTTACTGAAAGCCGAGGATCTACAGATTCAACTACCTACACCAGTTCCTGTGTGGCTAATAAATCATGAAAAGCCATTTTCAACTCCTAGCATTAATCTCACACTTCATAATCCTGAGCATCTCTATCCGATACAACCCCACATCCCTGGCCCCAGCTCCTCATCCCATATTCCAAATGTAACACCATTTCCAACCCTAGCTTTAAGTAGAACTTGGCCTTTGGTTGTACTGGGCTTGCAAAATGCAGGAAGCAAAAATTTTCAGTCCTTTCCACCCAGAACCCATAATCTGTCGTAGAATAGCTACAAAGCAGTGGCCTCCATTTCTCATCATAAACAAATCCACTGTGCCAACAGCACTGTTCCTCAAAAGCATTGAGTAAGGCTTTACATTTGGAGTAAGAAGCAGCCTATTGCTGTGCTGGGTGCTCTAACAGTAAAGTGCAGGGCTTGTGAAGGGGGGGGGAACAATCTAGCCTTCTCTCTGTCTGTGGTGGCTCTGGTTTTGAGCACAGCCTTTGGTGAGTTAACGCTGCAGGCCACCATCCCCAACAGCTGCTTGTTCCTTAAGGCTCCTTCCCCTCAGAGCTTGCTGTCTGAGGGAGAACCGCAACAACCACCCCAACACTGATTTCAGGTGGGAAGCCTGATTCAGAAATCTGTGCAGGTCTGTCGATCTGGTACAGCATTGGTAATCCCGAGAGCAGGGTTTCCTCCCTGCCTCCCTCTCGGTGATTTGCTTAAGTCAGAGGAGTTCTCCTGTCGATCTGTATGATGCAATTAATATGACTTAATTTTTTTTCACGCCTTTGTGCCTTACAAGCTGCAATTATAAATTATAAATATCAATTGAATGACACACTTAAAAGAGTGTGTCATTTAATATAACAGACACTTTCAATTTTAAGAACTCATTTCAATAAGAGTTTCTTCCAGCAAAAGTTAATCAATGAGGACAAAAGTATATGTTTTGTCAGAAGATCTCTAAAGATTTTCCCAGTTTCTTTTAAAAATCCCTCAAACTTCAAGCTGGAAAAATATCAATAAATAAAATGTTTGTGTTTTTTTAACTAAAATGTGCTGAATTTCTAAATACAGGGGGTGTTTCCCATTCTTTTTTAATGGAAAGTTTTAGAAAAAAAGTATTCTCAAGCATCCTGACTAGCTCTAACTTCAAAGTGGACAATTCAGTTACATTACAAGTTATGGCCAATTACATTTCCAAAAGGAAAACCTACACTAGAAACAAAGCAGTCCAAGGGCAAGTCTGCTCTTTAATGCGGCATTAGAGCATGGATGAAGAAATGCATTAACTAAAACATTGGCTACATGCTGAGGGCCTCATTGGACATGAAAGGAAAGGATGAATGCAGGCTATGCACACAGCCACTCCACTGTGGACCGAGACAATAACCGGTATTGGACAAGCTTAAAAATAACTCTGCTAAAAGAAAAGCCTGATACTCACTATGTTCGCACAAGCCAATTCATGCCTGTTCTTAAAGCTTCTATCCTGGAAATGTTGCAGTTCAAGGAAGTTCTTGTTTCTGTGCCCGTCATTGTATTTCACAGCAGTTTCTCAGCACCTTGTGCCTGTCAGTCTTTTGGCCTCTTATTGCACATAGGGTATTTAGAAACTGTCTCTGTGAATGCTTACAGATTGTTTCAGCTAGTCCGTCCCTCCAAGAAGAAGCTTAAGCAGATTTTCCTTCTTTTTTCAAAGCTGACCATGGCTTGCTGGGAGGCTGTTCTCTCGGGTGGGAGATGGGACATGCATCGGGAAGCTCCTCTCAGGCGTTTTCCTGGAAGCTGCTTGTTGTGATAAGCTCTCTTTTTACCACTACCCCATGGGCACTGAAATTTTCATACCATTTGTAACTTTTATAGGAAACTAGTATGGGGGTTAAAATAAAACCAAAAATCCTTTCCATGCTCCAGACCTCTTGTTGTTGGAATTGCTGGAACAAGTGGGATGAATCTGAGTCGATTTTCATACTAGGCAGGCGTAAGACAAACTGAGCCTAAGTGCCAGGCCTGCAGACTGTGCAGGTGCCCACCTCCCCGGTCTGCCCGACAGCCTTTTGTATTTCCATAGTTTGCAGAGACATCTTGTGGTCAAAAAGTAAAATCACAGGGCGTGCAGCCTGCTCTGTCTTCTGCGAAGGCTAAGGGTAGTCAGACTTCCACTGCCTCCCAAGCATTTAGTTTTCTTTTCACTGCCAGGGAATAAGGGAAGTAGACGTTATCCACCTGTCTGAAGGGGCTTTTTGAACTAGGGCAGACTGTCTGAGGTGGGACAGAAAGGGGCTTTGAAGCTATGGAGACAGCATATGGGACATTGTCAGCCTTCTATCTAGGGAGGACCTGTGAAATCTGCGGCAGCTTGCTTGGAGTCAGATGTTTCTTAGATGGGGTGATGGCCTTGCTAACAGTGTGTTTGCCTGCTTGCAGCCACTTCTCTCCAGCATGGAACACTGACGCAGGATGCTGCAGAGCATAGGAAACGAGGCGAAGCACAACAAATGAGGGTGCATTCATATTGAACTTCAGCACGGAATAGGCTGCCCAGGGAGGTGGTAGAGTCACCCTCCCTGGAGATATTCAAGGAGCGTGTGGATGTGGCATTGCGGGATGTGGCTTGATGGGCATGGTGCTGTGTGGTGTTGGGTGGGTTGTGGCTTGTTGTTGTTGTGTGGTGGGTTTTTTTGTTTGTTTGTTTGTGGTTTTTTTTTTTCCTCCAGGTTGGACTTGATGATCTTACAGGTCTTTTCCAACCGTAGTGATTCTGTGGTTCTGTGTGATTCTGTGACACTGTGAAGATGGACATCATTCCACCAGTCACCTAAACCTCACTTATGACTATCTGTGGAATTAGGCTGCTACCAGATAAACACAGAGGGGAGAGTTCCACTGAGGGAGCCTGTTATTTAAAGGTATCTGTTTAGAAAGAAAAGTGGATTAAAAAAGCATAAAGAAAAGCAAGAAGCAGCATAATAAGAACACCACAGGGAAGCAGAAAGACAAGGTTGTTCTAGATGACAATTACAATTATTACACAATTATTTAACAGCATTTCTCAGCTGGCCTGGCCTTTCACTGTAGTAGGTGCCATTCAGATACACATAGAAAATGACAGTACTTGCCTCAAAGAGACTATCAGCTATGAGACAAGATAGAGCACATGAACAAGAGAAGTAAGTGGACTGTGATAGGGCTGTGCTATTAAAAACTTTGTGAAAGGGCGGAGAAATAATGAGTGCCCATGCTAGGTGAGTTGGGAACAATAGCAGCAGCAAAAGGTATATCATAGAAGATAGGTAACAAAAGCTGACTGCAGAAACTGTTCCGTAGAAGCTGTCTCAGGCCAGGCAGTCTGGTAATGAGACTGTATAGTAATCATTTGTCCCAAGCTGCTATTAGCCATGGTGAGCAAATCTGATTCTTGCAAGAGTGCAATGAAAAAAATCATGACCTTCCAGACCCCATGAAGTCACAGTTTATTAACAGAGCCTTGCAGAAGATGAAAATTCCATTTGGCAAAGGGCTGGCCATTTGTCCTCGTTAGCTACGGCACCAGCAGCCTCACAAATTCTATGCAGAAGGATACTTCATAAAGGATTAGTGTCAGATCGACTTGAATATTTCATTTTGAGATGTGGGCATTTTAGATTTTGTAGTAAAATATAAAATTAAATGAACAGTCCTTTAAAAAAAAAGAAGAAAAAGAGGGGAAAAAAGGAAAAAACCAAACATCAGAATGTTTTCACAAGTGACAAAAGGGCATTTTGCAAAATTTTCACAACTTCTCTCCCTTTTCTTTCCCCTTTGTTGAATGAAATTACAGAGGAAATTATGCCATTTTGCAAATGTGTCAATGATAATGAAAGTGAATTCTCTATTCCAACATTGTTTCCCCAATAAGCTCTATAAACCAGCTTTCACTTGTCTTTCGGAACTAAATTTTGTCCCCTTCCTTGAAAACTGAAACAATTAATACTTGGCCCAGCAGTATACAGCTGGAACAGCTCTGCACACACTGCCTCAGAAGTGAACAGCCCTTCTGCAACCAAATGCAAGCTACACATGTGGGAGCCAGTTTCTCTCTGGCAAGGTCGCCTCTTGGAGCAAGACTGGGGAAATGGTACAAACATGGGCTGGTCCTTCTAACCTCCTTGGAGCTTGCTGTGGCCCTACATGCAGGGTAAGCCTGCCCTGATTTAAATCATAGAATCACAGAACCATAGAACAGCCCAGGTTGGAAGGGACCTTGAAAGATCATTTGGCGCAACCTTTCATGGAAGGGGAGCCTAGATAAGATTATCTAGCACCCTGTCCAACCACATCTTGAAAACCTCCAATGATGGGGACTCTACCACATCCCTGGGGAGGTTGTTCCAGTGATTGATTGTTCTCACTGTAAAAAATTTCTTTCTTATATCAAGACGAAACCTCTCCCAGTGCAACTTGTACCCATTGCTTCTTGTCTTCTCCATGTGGCTCCTTGTGAAGAGAGAGCCTCTAGCCTCTTTGTCGCTGTCATTTAAGTACTGGAATACTCTGATGAGGTCCCCCCCGAGCCTTGCCTTCTCCTGGGAGAAAAGACCTAACTCCTTCAGTCTTTCCTCATGGGGCAGGTTTTCCAGCCCTTTGATCATCTTTGTGGCCCTCCTTTGGTCCCTCTCCAGTCTATCGCATATTTCTTGAATTGTGGGGACTAGAACTGGACACAGCACTCCAGGTGCAGCCTGACCAGCGCTGAATAGAATGGGATGATCACATCTCCATCTCTGCTAGTAACACCCCTGCAGAGGCAGCTCAGGATCCCATTTGCCTTTGTTGCTGCAGCAGCACTGTACTGACTCATGTTCAACTTGTTCACCAGAATCTCCAGGTCCCTTTCAGCAAGACACACCCCAGCCACATGGATTCGAGCCTGTACTGGCCTCTTTGGTTATTTTGAATCTCTGCTGCATTTGCCTCTCCCAGTTGCTGAAACGGCTGGGAATGGCTGACATAAGAGAAAGGCCTGTACAAACCAAAATCTGGCTCTTCTGAAATGTTCCTTGTGCTAGGGGCTCCAGCAGAGGATCAGCTGTGGCCTGAGGGCTTTTCTTTAGTTTCATTCCATGTGCGTCTTGGCCATGGTCTTCTTTCTAGCCAGCACTAACATTGAAATGGATGGCCTAATACATCTGAAAGACTCGTTCAGCCCTTGTCCTTACCTACCCAACAGTGGACAGATCCACATCAACTCTGGGCCTTCCCAGGAGTCCTTATAAACTTCAAGAAGGGAATTCCTGTGTCGCAGAGACACTTATATGTGCTCCAGGGTGGCAGACTTGTCAGCATAGAGCAGGCGCAGTATATTGCTCTGATGTAAAAACTGAGATATATCTCTTTGCCATTCCTATTGCCGGCTAGTTCAGAACTGAACAGAGGAGGAACATAGAAATGGCAAACACTGATAGTCCAAATTACTTGCTTTCCTTCTTCTTCCTGGATCTGTTTGTATAGAATGGGTATAATTTTTCACTATGCAGTTTTCTTCGTGAAGTAAAATAGTCTCTGTAACAGTGAAATTTCCCTTTCTTAGTCTTCTCCATGAAGCTCTAAGAACAGGTCAAAAAAAAGATGCTGAAAACCCATATTGCATTTGCAGAAATTATGTTTAAATAAAAAAGTCCTCGAAACAAAGAATATCAAAAGTGTTTACTCTTGACTCCACTAGAAAATATTGCTTCTGACTTAAATACAAAAACTATGCCTGCTTGTTAAGGTGACAGATTTTGTACTTCGGTCATAAGATGAGCAAAGTGACTGGAGAAACACAGTCCTCCATGTAAAATGGTATTATAACCAGTGCAATTTAGGTATTCATACTGCAGTTGATCACCTCAGTGCAAGCCCAGCTTCATTCTAGGCAAGAAAGTAGACTTGCAGCTATGTTGCTACATTGGTACAAAAATACAAAATATAGATGTGTTCTTGGATTCAGGATATTTTACTTCCATTTTCTACACTGCTACAGTCTCTGCTAATCTACATCAAGTCACTTGGTTTCTGTGCTACAGAGCTATATAGATGTAAGATAAATATCAAAGGTGAATATTGTATAGTGTTTAAGTGGAATAACAATAGTCCCCTTTTTCACAGCAGTAATTAAAGTGTAAATTAATATTTTGTAAATATTTACATGTAAATACTAAAAGCTACAATAATGACTGAATTTTGCTTATAAACAGGCATTGCTGACACAGTGTTAACTGAGAATGATAAGCCTGATCAAACAATTAGCTTATCTCTTCTCTTGCCTGATAAGGAGAGCATAGCCAAGATCAGTGTGGTAAGCTTGGACACTATCTGCTCTGTTATTTCCCATCCCCCTCAGGAGCAAAACTGCAGTTTAAGTTAAACCTCCTTGGCAATCAGTTCTGAGCATGTCTGTCTTCAGGCCCCTGCAGGGATCTTGGCACCAACTTTTGCAGTACCCAGTCTCCAAGCTGCACCATGGACTCTGGTTATATTTGAGGGAGAAGTCAATAATGCTAATAATACGCAGATGAAGAATTTAGTTGTCACCTGCAGAAGGCAATTTTGCATTGCCCTGTGTACCAGAGCATTGCAGCAAAGGGATGAAATGGGCAGAAGTTCTAGTTTATGAAAAGTACTGAACTTTGACATTCTAGTCACACTAAAGATGCCTTTGAAATAAGATGAGAGGGGGAAAAAAATTTTGAAGTCCAATCCAGAATAGATACTTGATTAGGCACAACTCCTAATTAAGCTGTGAAACTCGTTTCACATCTTTAATGCAAGTCAAAGGTATAAAACAGTTCAAAATGCAATTAGACACATTCATAGGGAAAAGTCAAACAAGGACAGAACATCAGGATGAGGATACACTTAATATCTCAATAATTCCTTAAGCCACAGACACCGAAAGCTGTAAGTGCATGAGGAGAAAGTATCAATATAGGCACGCCCTTTTCTTGTATTCTTTCCTAAGCATCTGCTAGCAGCTGCTGTTGGAGGTAGGCAAGCAGGTTTGATGGACCACTGGTCTGAGGCAATACAGCAGTTTTTATGCTCTTACATCCCAAACTCTGCTCACTACAACTCTTAGGTCCTTGTAGTCCCAGAGACTTCAACTCGAGTGTCCTGCATCACAGACACCTCAAACGTGGGGCTGTATGCATTTTCGTACAAGTATTCTAAGCAGAACAGTTTTAATAAGAAAACACAGAAAGTTATAGCATGTATAAGGTCTTCTGTGACTCCTCCAATGTCTGTACAAACAAATAGCAGAGTGCTCCTAGAAAATCAGAGAAAAGTATCAAACTTCTATCTCAGCAGACTGCTATTAGTGTCTGCTATTAGTGTTTCTGCAATAAATTCCTCTCAACAGAACTTTGTCTTAGAGTAGGGGAGAGCCTAGATTTTGACGGCTGCCATTTTCTGTTGATGATTCTTTAAACACTTTAATTACAAATGCACCTGATAGTTCCTTTCAAACACATAGTCAACAGCTATCACATGAGCACGGTGAAATTTCTGCATAGCAGTTTTCTCACAAGAGACCCATTGCTAGCGTAGTGTAAATACTGCTAAAACTGAAGGCCTGGGGCCACATAGATTGTACTAATCTTGATGAAAATTCATTTTATGGGATTATGTCTATTAACACCAACAAAACTGTGAATCCAAAAATGGGAAAAATGCTAAATACAGAGTCTGTAAAGTAAAAGCAATATTATATGTTTTATGTGTGTATGGAAAAGAAGCCAGCTGATTATTGATATCTTGCCTGAAAAAGAGACTATTGAGGTACTAATTTCTGGTAATATTAAACATGGTTTAAGTAGATTTGACCCACACAAATCGATGGCTGTTTTCAGGAACTGAATATCACATGTGACATAAAAGCATTCCCACAGGAAATCTATTCTTCTCTACTCAAATGTCATTATCTAAAAGTGGATAATGATTATTTGCATATAGAACTTGAAGAAGATGTTTTTCAGCTATTACAATGCCGCTGGGATTAGCACTTTCAGAAGTGATGATTTCTTTTTATTTTTATTTTTATTTTAAATGGAAGAATAAGTCAACCTCTCACTCTGGATTTTTTTGCAGGTAAGCACCAGCAAAGTTTTCTGCTTTTCACAATTTTGTTTTAATGCAAAGGCATCGAAGACAATCCTTCTTTTAGGAGTGGGAAAAGCAAAATACGGTTTTGCTACTTTGTTTTTTCAGACTGCCACTGGGGGCTCATGCTGCAGAATACACACATGGTTAGATACTGTGTAAGAAATATGGATAAGATACTGTTCATAACTCTATAGTACAAAAATACCTTGCTCTTAGCAGTAGTAGAAATAGAAATCATAGAAATCTAATGTGTTAGGGACGTCAATAAATCATCTAATCTAATCTAATTCTTTGGTGAAAGGCATCAAGTATATCTAGGCCACTGGCAAAGATGTTGGACAAATTATTCCTAAATGCCTTGAATGAAGAAAGTCCCTCAGCATTTCTCTGCCCCTTGGTCCCGAGACTCATTGTCTTTCCAGTTAGAAAGTCCTCCCTACATCTAATTTAGCTAATCTTTGCTGAAAATCAAAATGGTGTTTTCTTGATCTTCTTTCAACTGGTCAATAGCACTCTTGTTTCACTGAACAGCAGTTCACAGCTTGCCCTGTACTCCACGTGCGAATGCATCTTCCTTCTCAGGAAAGTCAGCAAGTCCAGAAATAAGGCTCTACGGTCACCTTACGTCAACGCACTGATGCTGCCCCAGTGCCACCAGCTCCATCAAGGGCTTGTCAGCCAGGGCAGGCTTTAGCCCTTGCAGAAATACCCGCGGCGGCCAGAGAAGTTCCCTGAACTCCATGGCTGCTTCTCACTCCTGCTGTAGCTTTGGGGTGCCTGTGTGTTCATTTTAATCAAACAGATTATTCAAGAAGACTTGCAGATACCAAAAAAAAAGCTCAAAATTAGCTTGCTCCAGAGGAACTGGAAGGGTAGGAGAAGCAGGACTGGGCTCAGAGGGTCTCTGGCTGTGGCAGATATTGCGCTGCTGCTGCAGCACACGCTGCTGAAGCAGCAGCACAGGGACCCCTCCAAAACGTTCACCTCGGGGGTGTATTGCAGATTTCCTCAGGGAAAACAGCTGGAAAATCCAATGAGATTTGCACGTGTTGGAAATCCCAACTCATCTGCCCACAGCTGTACAGATTATCTCCCTTCCTGTCAGGGCACCGCAGGGGCTGGGGGCTGCCCAGGGACCATGGGGGCACCTTGTGAGGACTGTCAGGGCACGGCCTGGCAGCCGGGGCCCATCCCTCCACCCCAGGCAGGAGCAGGGCAGCCGGGGAGCATCGAGGCAGCCCCAGCCCCGGGTATCAGGCACCTCCCTGGGGATGGGGACAGGCTGAGGGTGGGCTGGGACATGGGCCTGCGAGTTGGCCCAGCTCAGTGGGGCCCATGGACAGGCAGGGCAGGGCTGTGGGGAGCCAGAGACAGGCCCTGCTGCGGTGTCGCTGGGGCAGGGGCTGAAGGCCTTGAGGGGCTGATGGCCCTGGGGGGGCTGACATGGGATCCTGGGCTGTGGGCAGGGTGGAGAGTACACCAGCGGGGTGGGCAGGGACAGGCAGGGCTTGGGGATGTCTCAGGGCCATGGAATTGCTTGAATTTTCAAGCTTTCCCACCTCTCCATCCTTCTCAACTAGTCACACTTCTAGTACTAAAAGCTGGTGGCTACAGGAGTCTGACTCTAAGGATCTTGAGATTAATCAATTTGAAACAATCCTTTGGCACGAGTGCCACGACTAACACATTCTTTTTACCTATGTTTTGTGAGGCAGAGAGCTCAATTTCTGTGAGAGAGGAAACACAGTCCCTTTCAGTGCAGAGTTATCCAACTTTGAAAAACATGAGGGACACTTGTTCAAAAGCTCTTTCTATGTGTCCCAAGATATGCAAAGCTGAAAAATGTCATGCTGGTAAAATATCTTTATAGCCATATTTTGTCTGAGATGGGTCACATTTTAGCAGCATGCAAAACACTGGAGCAGCAGTTGCAAGTGCCTCGACAGCATACGTCCCAAGCACACCTGAAGGCATGACGCTTGCCTTGCACTTGCATACTTGTCTGTGTGCTACTCAGATGTTGTCTCCTCCCCATGTCTTTGCATGAAAAACTGTTGAAACTAAGGTCAAATCAGGAGTTGTTCAGGTAGTAAGGAATGAATCCCATCACATTTCTCTCTATTGCCTGGATAATTTTCAGGTTTCTTTCAAGGTTTTGCCAGGATCTTTGGGACAAGCCTTGACAAAGAGACAAGTTTTATGTTCCTGAACGTCTTCAGACCAAACCCAGGGGCTTATCTGTTTCTTTCACCAAACAAAGTGAAGTTTGGTCAACTTGTAACTTACTTGGTTCAATATTTGGCTAAATGAGACTGAAGAGGAGAAACTAAACAACTGAATTCTCCCTTCTGGCATGAAACAAAGAAAGTTAAAAAACGTGGATTAGAACTGCCAAGAGCAGAACCACGGTTCATCCTGCCCACTGGTGAGGGTATGAATCACAGTCCTTTGCTCCCTTATAAAGCAGGGACTGAAGAAAGCCACTTGTGACTACAGGAATACAGCCCCCTGGGTAAAAGCAGAGCTTCTCTCAAAACTTGGTTCTTAAATTTCCAAAGTTGCAAATCAAGGTGGGACACAGTATACTGTCAGCTGACAATTACTATTTTTTGCTCTCACCTCTGGCTTTGTTAGTTGAAATGAACTGGGAATTGTCTAAACTCCAATCTTCTTGTTTACATTTACTTAAAAATGAATATCTTGCCTTTAGAGACTATTATATGTCTGCAAAGAAGTCTATTTTTTTCCTGATGTCGCAAAAGTAATTTACCAGAATAAGAGGTTTTTTTTTTTCCCGGAATGGTGGTGCTTAATCATTTTAAGCAAATGTGGGAAAGAACTGTCATGTGTCTTTTGCTTTGTAAAGAACCATTAAGCTTTGGACCTATTAGCTTGTGTTTGGAGGTTTCATTTGTCGCTTTTCATAGTTAGATAATGAAATATTTATTGAAAAAGAAGGAGTAACTGTTAACTCCCTTCCATCAGTAAACAAGTGCCTCCTTCATCTTGTGAAAATGGAGGATAGACAGTTCTTCAGTTAAGCAACAATGGATACACTGGTTTGCTGAACATATTTTATGGGAAAAGTGGAACATCTGTTCTGCCTCTCAGATTTCCTCAAGGAATCCCTCTTTTAAGCAATCACAGTTTTACGTTCTGCCAAGGGTTTTATTTATCACTCTGACACGTCCATCCAAACTGTACCAAAGTAACTATGGTAGCTGAAGAATTTTATACTTGGTTTTCTATCTCAAAGTTTGTAAGCATCTGTTTTCCCATAAGTATGTGCACAACTTACATAAGTAATTCTCTTGTGCCCTTTCTTGTCAGATACATACAGAATTCATTTGTTAATAATAGTGTCTGATTTCCTTTTAGGGGTTTCTGTTTTATGATTATTTACATCTTTTTTTTATATGTAGCTTCCATTCCAATATTAACTGACACTGCTGTGATGTTTTATAGGCTTTTATTGTGCAATTACGATAAAACAGTTAAAAAAAAGGAATTCTAACTTCTGACAAGTCAGATGCTTAAGAGAATCACAGAGACTTTCAGCACATGCCCATGTCAAATTATTTCTCTAATAATGTGTTATGATTTATCTTTTCCAACATACTGTTTCTGCTGTATGTCATTGAACATATCCATTTTCAACTAATTAATGAGAGACAGATTATCAAAAGGATTCAGCACTCACCTGCAAAACAGATAATGATTTTCAAGACCTTAAAAACTCACCTCTGCAGTACTTTAGTCCAGATTTTCAAATAAACCTGGCACCCAATTCCAAGTCCGTGAAAATCCAGGTACCTCTTCTGATGCCCAAGTGGGAGATGGGTATTTCTGAGAGTCTATTCACATGCGCTTTTCTTTGACATCAGGCTCCTAAAATACAATGTATAGTCCTGAATGAAAGATGACTTATAATGTTAAATGAAACACAGTCAAAATAAGTCCTGGATTCCATTAAAAAAATCTGTTCCCGTACAGGGGAATCACCTGAAGCTCTGGCAGTCTAAGCCTGTATTATATCTGACTGATTTCTGATACAGAAATTAATAACATTAACCTTTAATTAGACATGGCAAATGAGTCTGTTGTGTAAACTCCAACTCTGGCAACACACCTGAGCCTGACCTTTAAAACACCTACCCTTTCAGTTGTGGCTCCTTCTCAGTGTTACCATCAATCTCACTATTTGCCTTTCTAACTTTCATCATCCGTTTTCATTGCAAACATTTTTGGTTGGGGATGAATGGGAATTGAAAGTTGAGCTGGGGGGGGGTTTGAAGAAGTATCTCAACCAGAGATGCTCCTGATCACTTTAGGGAAGAATAGTCCAATAGCACCAAGCTATATTCCTTTCTTTGCCTACAAAGAAAACTTCTTCACTTGCTGCATCTAATGTCTAAGGACTTTGCTATATTCTTTTTAATACCTCGGCTAAACTTTCAAGGCATGAAATATGAGCAGAAAATTCAGCACATTAAAATGTTTTCTTTTTAATATTTTACAACCTCAAAGCAGATTCCAGATGGTCTAAATGTGAGAACCAGGACCTCTTCATTTGTAAAGCATGTGGAGGAAAATAGTGTAATGCTCAATTCTCATGTTAAACAGAGAATTTTGCAATTCTGCTTGCTTAGCTGTTTTCTCTTCCCTTCTCCCAGTATCTTCTGTCAGTAATAAAATTAAGTGCAAACGGAAATGATATGTCTGATCTCTGAAGCACAACGTATAGAGAAAAATCTTCTTGTAAATGAGAAGGTACTGCGCTGTCAACCCTTCCTCCTCTTCCATCATGTTTAAGGACAGCTGATTTCAAACTGCCTCAATCTGTAGGCTCTGAACAATCATTTTCTCAGGAGAACAGGGAAATGGTGACTGGTATAATGACATTCATTATTTTAGCGTTATTGGTCAAATAGGATTTCTCTAAGCATTCTTATTCATCAGAAATTTGCAAATTGAGAGACAGCACCAGATATTTATAGCTTCATAACGCTTATTTCATTTCCTGATCTCTCTCACTGCTGAGTCTGATCTTTTATTTTGCTTATCACCTACCACTTGTGCCCTGGGTACAGCTACCCATGAGAAAGGCCATTCAGCTCCCAAACCTAGTTTCGTATGTCAATTAACCACAATTTTCGTCTTGGCCAAAACACCATACACTGCAGATCTGAAATGAACCACGAGTTGGATAAAAGCGATTTGGAATAGGATTTCAATAGTGTGGAATTCATCCACCTGTACTTACACAGGCACCTCTAGAATCTCCAAAAATAAATGATCAATTTGTGGAATAATATCAAGCTTTTATGACAACATAAAAACAAGTATTGAGAAGGAATTGTTGATGCTGTCATTCGTGCATCTGCAAATGTGTTTTCTTCTTAATTTTACCCATACACAGCTGCACGTTCTCCGTAATTAATGAATTGCCCTCAGGTTACTCACCCAGACACATCTAATCTATCTCTGTCCAAAATGACTAAAATCTGTCCTGCATTAAAGATGTAAAAGGCCACAAATTACTTTCTTGGTCTTTCCAACTAGAAAATCACTGCTTACTGAATGGCATTCTCTCCGTGTGGCATTCAGGGTGATTTCATCACCTCAGGGCTGAAGCTTTCAGAAGTGAAGAAAAACATCCTTTGCTAAAAAGTTTCTCAGTTCAGATTCCAGTTCAACAGAAGAAACGTTCACTTCAGGTTTAAGCTTATAATAATGCCATGAATGCAGTAAAATATGTAAGTATGCAGTTCCTTCACCATTAAAGTACTTTATAAATATTAACCAATCTTTCCTGAGAACAGTTTCCAACTAAAGTTATGTGATTAAGATGAAGGTTCAATATATTGTTACAAAAGGATTTTTTTTTCCAGACCTTGTAATAAAAAAGCATGTGCAATTAGCATATAAAGTGAAATATGGATAAGTACATGTTACCTTTAATACCAACTGACCTTCACTGCAGTTATAAAAATAAGGATATACACAATTTTCATGTGAATTTTACTGTTATTTTCTTATATAACTTGATATTGTTTCCTCCTTAAGGCCTCTCAGAGGATTTACAAGCTCGTAGGTAAAAAAAATCACTCCATGCTCTTCTGTCTGCTATGAAAAAAACCATCAACAGTACTTGATAGGCTGAGGAATTGGAAATGATAGGGCTGAATGTGAATTCCCCACAGGAGTGCAAGCAGCAGGAATGCTTGTTTATCAAAGTTGAAGGGAAAAAAATGTCCATACAATTTGACCTCTGTTTCAAGTGTGAACACCGCAAGCGAAGTAGTTAACACCACAGTAATAGTGTGGGTTAGCTAGCAGACACAAATTTGGCCAGAGACGTTGGACTTGCATTTAACAGAAAACATTCCCTGTGATGTCTAGCTGGAATTTGCCAGTGAGACCAAGCCTTATTAAACCCCCAAACCATAAAAAATAGCAGAGAAAAAAATCAGTTGTGTACTGCAAATTAATGTGGTAAAAGATGCAGTACAGCAGACTTGGAGATGTGGAGCTGATCTCCCACTTTGAGACCAATTTCCCTGTATAATGACAGGGAAAGCAATCTCTCTTGTGCCTACAGTTTCTCATTCATGCCTGTCCTCTCTGTTCAGATTGTGAAGCCTTTGGATGAGAGCCGTTTCAAACAGGTGCATACAGTGCCTGGCATAACACACTGCCTGTACTAGCCGGTACACTGTGATTTGATCATAATAAGAATAAAATTGTGAGGGGAACATTGAGAAACTCTCTGTCAGTGTAATAAGCTAATGTTGGAAGAACATTTGCTGTTCTTCGTTTGTTTTAGAGTAACGTAAGTTAGAAACGTGAATAAAACAAACCCATCATCTATTTAGAATGCTTAGAGGCTTTTGCTGGTTTCAGAAGTTTACTTTTCAAGCATCCTTTGATCAAATCATGTGTGCAAGATAAAACTAGAACTTTTTCTTAAAAAAAGGTTAGAAGAGAATGAGTTCTGGTGAACGGTACTTCGAGAACATGTGCAAATTTTTTTGCATTGGAAATAACTACAAAAATTGCCCATTTGGGAGAAACAGATGTGATACTGCAGTGCTTTCCCAATTTTTGAACTACTTTCCTACTCCTTTCATAAAAAGTGCCTTGAAAATCATGAACTTCATAGCTGGCATGCTGGTAGCCTTGTTTTGTTACCCCTCCTTATCAGCAATTCTGAACCGTTGTTACAGTATGCCATACCGTATACTGGCTACCACTGTATATTTCTGCTTTTTGAATTATGTTTGGATTTCTGAGGAATAACTACAGTGCAAAGAATTTTGGACCTCAAGCAGTCACCCACATTTAGGACAGTGTAATCAACCCCCCGGGAAGATAATACAGGAAAGCTTGATTGCTGGTGCCAGTAGGTTTTCTTTTCCAGGTCACTGCACAGGGTGAGGCCTGGAAGGTGGGTATTTTCCATTTTGTTTCTTTTTCTAGTCATTAAAGAGGCCAGCTTAGTCATGTCCTTATTTTAGATGTTTCCACATGATCCAGAGTTAATGTTTCTCAGATGCAGAATGTTCCATATGGATACTTTATATACTTCAAAGGTTAGGATGTTGCAGTCCTTGTATAGTTCTTCAGGATTTGTATTGCACCAAGATGAGGTGGTTTTGCTTATTCTTTGGAGACATTATTTTAATCCTAAAAAAAACCCCCAAAACCAAGTTGAATTTTGTATTATGCATTTTGCATTTTTTATAACTATGTCTTAAAAAAGGATATTCTCCAGTGATTGCCTCTGAGTTCATGATATAAGGTCAAAACATTAAAACCCTTTTGGGATCCATTAGTGCATAACATTGCAAATAACTGTTATTGACAGGTGTCACGGTCAGCTGTCAACTTGTGCTCCAAAGTCTTCACAGGCTGAATTGGTTCTGAACATCTGAAATTTTGTTTTTACTAACTGTCCAACCAGGTTGGCTACTCTCTGATTGCCAAGATTGGTATTGATTTGAGCTGTGGATGGCCCTCTTGCTAGAGATTTAAAACTTTTTGCAAAGCAACAGCTGACCCATGGTTTTATCACTTGCATGATTATTTCTAGAAGCAGGATATTTTGGTGCAGGGTGATTAATTTTTAGCTATTAACATCTTTGATGCTTCCTATTGAATGAAAAAATAAAAACCTTTTAAACACAAAATAAGCTGGTGGTTGGTACTATTCCAAAAGAGTGGGCCATTCCTACTGTAATACTAGTTTCGCTCAGTACAAAACCTGACTGTAGCACACGATTCCTTCTCAGCAGTACCAGCACTAAGATCTTCTGGTTTTTTCTTTAACTGCATGCTGCAGTGGCCAGAGCTGTAAGTAATCTCCAAAATATGGAAGACTGGTAATTTATAAACTAATAGGCTGCTTTGACTTGCAAATTCCTTTGCTGAAATTGCTCTATAGGAAGCATTTATGCAAGTTTTACGGTAATGAGGTGATCAGAATGAGAGCCAAGGGAGAGGTTTCAGGAGACAGAACTCTTGAGTGCCCACCCCTTTTTAAGAAAAATGACTTCTCTAATTGCTGAGAGATGAAAGGGGTGAAAGTGGTGGCCCATCCATATGTTTTCCCAGAGACAGCAATGTCAGCACTGTGCTTGAAGTATATGAGATGGGCACGTTGCTCTCTGTATGGCAACTTGCCTCTTAATATCATCAAAAGCGGAGGAAAATCTGTGTTAGAAAAACCATCTTTGTGCATCTTATCCTGCAGTGCCAGGATGCCGATACACGTGGATGAAAGGTAAAGAAGAGGAAGAAAATAGAGCAGCAAGTATTGACCACTTCGTGGCGTGACCTGGGCCGTGGGCACCACATGCTAATGGGACTCATACCCCTCTTAATATCTCTGGTAAATTTTCCCTACAGCAATTTTATACTATTACTGAGGCAAAGATCCATTTATTTGAATACCCATTTTGTGAAGAATATGTTTACAAATTGTTTTAAAAATTGTTATGGGAATTAATCTCACAATACATTTTCTTACTCATGCAATTACAGAAAATATTTCTCTGAAGCCTGAGAGTAGAACAAGTCTGGAAAAATAAAAAAAAAAAAAGTAAAAAATTAAAAAGTGTCTTTCAGAGTTTGAAGACTCGAGTACTTTTAAAGGCAACTGCTCTAAATATTTGCTTTTGTGTTGACAGAATCCTTTTAAAAGGTTTTGTGGTGCGAAAAGCTCCTTTTAGTGGGTTTTCATAATGCACCAGGAGAGAACAAGAAAATGTTTTTCTCACTGTGGCCAGCCATGGAGCTCACTTAGAACATCGCGTTCCCAAACCAGGAGGCGATTTTCCGTGCGGCTCGCGGGCAGAGCCAGCGGGATCAGCACTCGTGCCTGCCCTTCCTCACCTTGGAGACCCTTTTGCTTCTTCCAAGTGCTCCTCAGGATGACTCAGGCCCCTTAATGTGCCTGAAGGAGATACTCGGAGTAAGGGCTCACACCCGCCCAAAAGGGATAGATTGACGTTCCCATGGCTTGTAGGAGGCAAAGTGCTTTTACTCTAAGAGCACATCGATGGAGCAGAAGGAGGGGTGGCATCCCCCCGTGCCAGCTGTAAGCAACTAGCAGCCACAAGGTGGCACCGACGGCTTTGCGCTTCCTCTGCGAAAGCTCTGCCATAAAGTAGCATCTGGCCACGTACTCCCACTGCGTGCTGATCTCCCCCAGTCTGCAGAGCTGTTTTGGGGGACTCTATGGATTGTTGTGCGCAAAAGCCAGGGCTGCTATGTCCTTGCGGCTGCTATTTCTCAGTCTGGTTAAATAAAGACCAGCCTGGCCCTACGCCTACTCCTGCACAAACCCTCCCTTCCTGTTGTCACTCAGATGCCCTACAGGAGGGCCACCACTTTCTGTCTTACAGGGTCAGTGGCATCTGAAGACGCCTCGCAAACAAAATAACAAGTCAAGCCCTTGGCTAAGTTAGTCAGAGCTCCAGTGTCTGCTGGTGTGAGCGTACCCTGTGCCCGCAGCGCTCACGTGTCTGCAACAGGTCTTACGCAGTGGGAGCGTGAGACCCCAAATGAGCAGCAGATATTCCCAATTCAGCTCTTCTAATATTGCTGCTCTCAACCTAATCTGTAACAGGTCTAACAGCCAGCAAAATGAGAAAATCACTGACACAGAAGGCTGCAGCCATCTTCTGCACCGACACCTCAGTGACACTGTGGTGGGAGTACAATTGGGTTTTTCTCCCACAAATAACCCCCTTCTTGATATATTCGTGATACCTCTGTTGTATATGATGCATCTGTGACATTTAGCAGATTATGGCTGACTGGGGGTGGACAGGACAGGATGGTACGGGATGGGACAGGATGGATAGATGCATCTTGTACTGCTGCAGCTTTTGCTAAAGTAAAACTGAGTGATGAGGATGTGACAGAAAGAGAGGCAATCTGGGGCCGCGTTATTCAAGAGTGCATCACAGGCTTCTTTGAAATACATTTGTATGAACTTTGCTGTTCTCTGTGCAATACTGCTTCATTCACAGCCAGGGTTTTCCTTATAACATACTTTCAGGTGCTTTGTACAAATGATGTTCAGGAGTTTCCATCAGAGGTACAGCTTCTGCTGGTCCCCTTGGGAGATTAGTGCAAAGCTCTTACCCCTGGGAAGTTTTCCTTTTACCCCTGCCTTAACTTTTCACTTAGAAGATGATCTGAAGGTGTAAGATAATGTGAAATAAACAGTTCCTACACCCAGTACTATGCAGGTGCCATTAACAGCCTGGTCCCGAGGAAGGCAAGCATTCAACACTCCCATTAGTTGTTTTTACATATTGACAACTTGCTCCGTTTCTAACCAGGACTCCAGGCCATGTCAGGGTATTAGTGACATGTAATAGTTCACTGGGAGTTGCAGGTATGCAGTGCTCGCTGATGTAAGGCAGTAGTTGTGAGTTAAAGCAACTGTAAGTGCTTTGCTCACAGATCTCCATGGAATTAAAAAGCTGTACCTGACTCCACTCCACTTCGCTCCTTCCACAAAAACATCTGAAAAGAGAAACCCACAACCCCCTCACCTTTTCTCCATTTCTTACTACTTCAAAAAATTTGACTTTAGTATCTCTGTGACCTTTCAGTTTCATATCACCTAACTGGAGCAGAGAAGCTATTTTCTTCTTCAAGATGAGCTTCCCTTTCGTTGCAGGCTCATTTAGGCTTAGGACTAATGTAGCACAGCACAGAATACCATGAGAATTTAATGTTTTGCAGCGCTGTTCCCTGTTAATCATTCCTAAATTTTATAACCATGAATCATGCATTCTGGGGTGGTGGTTTGTCTCCCATCCTGTGGTATTTATAGAAATGGGGAGGAATGATCCTGAGAAAGTATTTACTATAGGTTTAACTACTTAAATCAAATGCAGACTTTGAAAACAGGAGGAATCATTGGACATTACACTTCTTTTCACATCCTAGTAGCAAGTTTATGCTTTTAGTCTGTGGATGAATGCTTGGGAACTTTTGTCATCTTTCTAATGCACTCCAGTGACTGTGCTGACATTACCTGGTGCTGTGTTCCAGAACAGCAGTGCACACTATTGTTCATTAAGAAAAAATATGAGGAAAACTCGTGATTCAGCTCTCCCTACTGCCTCTTCTTCCCCCAGGAAAATCAAGGAAAGACACCAACTATATTGAGTGTAATGACTAACAGTATTGTTCACTAATCAACACTGGAAGATGGGAAAAGATTTCTTTTGCTCAGTTGCAAAGTCTCCTTTGATTACCTTGTTCTCTGAGGATGACTAATGTGGTTTTAATTATTTTTAGTTTAGTTCAAGGTTATTAATCATCTTCAAACTAACAAAAACTACAGGAATTCACTACTGTTTCATGCCATTCACTGTACATTTTCTTTTTTTGAGGCATAGTTTTCTTTGCCATTTAAGTGATGCTGATTTCTGCATGCGCTGACAGAGACCATCACCCAACGACTGCTATTTTGGGGAGTGGGACAGGACTTTCTTCAACTAAAATCACTCTTTATAGAGACTGAATACTAGACTTCCCTGAATCCATGACAGAACTCATCAGCAGATACTTACTTTATAGAGTAACAGCATTGAGTGTTTGAAGGCAAGGGAGGTGTTACTCCTGAGTAGTAAACCTCCACCACTGGCAAAAAATTGGAGTCAGATTACCAAAAATGATCATCTGACCCCACTAAAGCCATTAGGATCTTTGCCTTTCACATCAATGCAGTCAGGTATTTATTTTAAGGCTATTCTGTTTTTTAGCTATGTGCTCCCAAGGAAGTCACTGAATTTGCTGTATTTCATACTGTACTGGGTAAAATAAGTGTAATATATTAATAAATACATGCCTCATAAGACCATTGTGAGATTACTAGTAATGCTTCGCTATGAAAGTTATTACATAATTGTAGTGTATTTTATAAATATGATGAACCCACAATAAGTATGGGCATATCATCATCAGACCACATGCAGCTCGTCTTTCATCTAGAAAAAAAGATAAGTTTTTTCCCTAAATCTATGACTTGGGGTTTTTAGCATAATTTTCTCAGTACTGAACAAATATTTGCCCCTTTCACAAATAGAACTTTATACCAATATTCCAGTATTTACCTTGTAGTTCAGGCTCTGGGGTAATTAATAAAAATATTCTACATTAAGAATGGGAGGAAAGAAATGGAGGATATGTGGAAATGAACAGTACATCAGAAGTAATCCCTGGCTCAGAACAGAACTTGTAGAACTCATCTGAGGAGATAAGGTCAGGAGATAGATACATTCAAAACAGAGTTATTTACTTTCCATAGAAGAGAGGTTTGAATAGATAATGTTCTTGACAATGACTTTCTTTTGAATGTGATTAAAAGATATTTTTTCCCCAGAGAGGTAGGTGAAACATATAAAGGTATCTCCCTGTGGAGTCGTTATTAAAAAAAAAAAAAAAAAACACAAAACCAAAAGCCAAACCACCTTTAATTGTTAGCATTAGGTAATAAGATAATGTTATTTCTATAATTCCTTGCTCATACTTCTTGTCTATTGTATTTCAGAGTAAATTCTTGTCACCCCCACATTTTAAATCAGAGAAGCTAGCTAAAGGTCTTTATCCAATGGTAAAACATTCATTTCAGCCAGTTAAAACAAAACCAATGAATACATTTTAGAACAGTCTCAAGTATTGCTGAGACTTAGAATAAAAGTGTTTTTGCTGTAGAGTGAAATATGTCAGAGAATCACTGCAAATTATATGCAATTAATTACTTTTTCTGAAAACCCATATGTAAAGTCAATAATATACTTGCACTTGGTAGCAAGAAAGCCCCAGGAAAGGGAATTTCACTACCATGAAAAATACCATATTAAAGTTTCAGGATTCTAAACACATCTAGAGTATTGTAATTTATTATTTCATTGTTACTGTTGAAAAATCCAGTTACCTCTGGAGATTCAACACAACATTCAACACAAATTTTGGGGTCGAAGGAGAAGGTTCAGTCTTGCAATGTCCTAGCAACTTCTGGTTGTGTTGAGCTCTGTAAACTCCTATGAAATTCAAAAAGGACCGAAGCCAGCAGTATTTACATAATGAGCTCAATAGACATGTACCTGGAGTTACAAAATCACATAGGAGTTTCTGCAGACAATCTTCACTCCTAATGAGGAAGGTCAATAAATCTAGTGCAGTTCTGTCTGAAATCAGTAAGAGCCTTTCCTGTGGCATTACAAGGGTCAGAGACCGATTTTTGACATTACAAGAGGCCATTACGAACATCCAGTCTGACCTTTGCATAAAGCAGGGCAAAGAATTTGGCTCAATAGCCTGGGATCTTTTAGAAAGACAGCAAGCCTGACCTTAAAGATTTTCAAGTAATGGAGATTGTAATCCAATTCTGTTGAAGTGATTAATTGCCTCGGCTGTTACAGAAATACATTTTATTAGAGGGTAGAGATGGATCAGGCCATAAGGCCACACACAGGAAATTCTTTGTGCTATCTTTAAATATAACGACTAAGAATCACCCATTTCTCTTTAGGCTAGGTAGACCCAAGTACTTTATTGAAGTTAGTTGAATAAAAAAATGTTTAAAAACAGTGATGCTGCCTTATAATTACAGGCTTTGGCCCTTAAACATCCCCCAGTGGGCCATGTCTGCAGTTAGATATTCATTTCATGCTCTTTGATTATGGCATGTTTCAGAGCCTGGGAAGCCCAGAAACCAGCAGTTAAAGGCAATCGGGTGCTAAAGTAGCCCCTGGTCTCACACAGCCAGAGAAGTGGCTGTCAGTGTGGGCTGCTGATGGAGAAATCCAACCCATGCCCTTGCTGGGGACAGCCACTGTGCAAATGTCTCGGTGCTTTCTGCGAGCCCAGTGACGACAGCAGCCAAAAATCATGTGCTGGCTCCTGGCCCCAGCGTCTAGCTCACGGCCCTAGTGTCTGCTGTCCAGTCAACTCCCGGCACAGAGACAAGCAAACCCAGCTCCCCGGTCTCACCCTACACCCTTTGTCTTTCGGGAGCGATGCATCCGGCCGAGCAGGGGCCCACCTGTGCCGCACAGGGATGCGGGAGCTCTCCCCGTTGCTCACTACATGAAAAATGGGGAACTAAGCCACAGGAAGGGCCCCCTCGTTCAGGGCAATTTTGGCTGTGGCCAGCATGGACTGCAGCCCCACGAGGCAAGACACTGCACTGCAGGGTGCACAAGCCACTGAGGACAGGCTTCTATGCCCAACCAAATGTCTTTTCTCTTTTCGTTAATGAGACAGACTTTGTTATTCTCTCATCACAATATGTGGTTCTGATTGATATTTATTGGGCTCTGTGTGACCCGTCTCTGTTGTCTTTAGCGTGGTTAATTGAAATTATTGAGCGGCGCCCGGCTCTGGCAGGCTGGGATTCACCCCTGTTGGGACAGTCCTCACCTGCCTGCCCTGGCCTGCTCCTGCGCAGCCTTGCTCCCGTCAGACTGAATTAAGCCACGCTGTCAGGAGCCAGGGACCCTTCAACGGTTTTCCAGCACAAGCAACACCAAATTAGTGTTTGGTAATAGGCTGCACACTGTTTTGTAATAAGAAAATATGGATGATTCTATTTATTCCCTCTCGCTCCTGCGATGATAAGAAATGTTCTAATTCATTATTAATCTGTTCCAGCTATTTCTGGTAAATCTAAACTATGAATAACTTTAGCTATGCCATTAGCAATACCTCAGAACTACAGACGGATTTTAGTTTCTGGACACAGGCACGTGGCAGTCCCAGTGTTTCTAAAGGTGTACCCAAAATTCTGTCACATTTGGGTACAAAACCAGTACTTGCCATTCACACTGAGTTACAGCTGCATCTAAAGCAACCAGGAACACAAAGATATTGTGGCCATTATTTGTCCAGTATAAATTATTGTAGCTTGGCAGCATTCTGTGAAACTTTGTATATTCAATCTGCTTAAGGATTTACCCTCCCCTGAACACCGGACCAAAGGGAAATGAGGGTGGGAATAGACCTAGACCTGCTGCTAGTGCTAAAGGTTTTTATTCTGCCGTTCAGACTTAGCAAGATCTTTAGTGGCATTTTGTAGGTTGCTGGCTTTAGTGTAGAGTAGACCTTTGGAATATTAAGTCTTCAAAAGGTGATTTTTTTTGTTGTTGTTTGCCTTTCATAATTTATTTCTCTACTTTTCATATATAAATGATTGATCAATGAACCATTGTCAAAAAGCATCAATGGAAATCTTTTTCTTCTCCTGTAGTATATGAATTTACTTGGGTGAAAGACGGGAGTTTATAGATGTATCTATTGCTCATGCAAGGAAATGATCTGTCGCATGCATAGCATTGTGGTACCTCCTTGTGGAACCAAGTCCACTGTTTGGTCTTTCATTCATCTAGAAAGTGCTTTTCTTGCCTTTGCGTTTGGATGGGAATGACTCTTCCTTTGCCTCTGTGTTATTGTAGTCATCTGGCTTCATTTACTGAAAAGTACGCCCACCACGTAAGATTCAACACTGAGCTTCTGTGTGGGCAATCCCACAAGACACCAGCAACCCACCGGCCTTGTCTCTCACCATGAGCTCTAAGCAGGGGCAAGAGTGGGATGACTGCACTCCTGATGCTCCCACGCAGCTGCCCTGGGAAATACTGTCCTGCCTCCTCGCTTCAGAAAAGAAAAAAAAATCCCAGCCCTTTTCCTCAGAGTGCATATACTTAAGAATGCTTTTTAACTGTTTGCTTGGAAATACAATTAAGGTGATAAAAGGCAGCAAGGAATTACCTGGAAGATCCTCACAAAGACTTTGCTAATGCTTGGTGGTCACCTGCGAAGAGGCTGGCGAGGGTCCTGGCCACCAGGCAAGGCTTGCCTCTCTCATGTCTTGAGAGAGTTGCAGTCCCAGTACTGTCCCTGGTTGTTGCTGTCTATTTTTTCCATAGTTTGTACCTCCTGCCGGAACAACCCTGAGTGTGGGATGGATTACAGCTTTGCTTCTTCGGTCTGAGACAGACGCAAGGAAGCACGTAGATGTATATGCTTTCCACAGTGCACCTAAACATACCACTGCTTTTACATAAAGAAGAAAGCACAAGAGAGGACAATTTAATAAAAGAAAAGCAACTTTGCAAATGAGATGCTTCATCAGTGCTCTCTTTCCCTGAGTCAACTGCAATCTAGCCTCGACGATGAAAGCAGGGCTTTCCCGCCTCCGCCTCGGGTGCCATGTCTCAGCTGGAAGTGCTGAAGTGTCCGCCAAGCCCTGGCTTGCCCTGCTTGAGTTTTAGTAACGTCTGTTCTTCTGCCAGGCGATCCCCTAATAAGCCGCTACCAGATGACCACACCTACACCTGAGTGACTTCATGGACGAGTTAATCTTCCCTCTGACAAGTCCGTCCTTCCTAGGAACTAGCTCTCGGGGAGGAGGCTGGAAAGCCAAGAAAAGATGAAGGCTGGCGTTATGTTCATAAAGCTGTAGTAGACTTGTACTTATCGACAGACTGGTCTGCAGTGGGTTCCCCAAGCCATCCCAGTAAGAAAAGAGGCCTGGGGAGAGATAATAACAAGATAGATGATAAGCCCATAGTGCGTGTGTGAGAGAGAGACAGCTGGGTTGGCAGGATTGTTTGCTTTTGAGAAAGAAGAATTCATCCTTTTCTATATTGGCAGAAAAACATGTGCCCTTTCATGGCAAAATTTCGTATTCCAGGTCTGTCAATCTTCCAGGTTCCCTTTAAAAAATATGCTGCTAAGGTGGGACGTACTGAGAAAATATGAATATAGTGGCTGGATATCTGACAAGTGTGCATGAGATATCATCCGGCTTTATGGACCAATACAGTTCCTGACAGTTTGATAGATTACTCGTGGTATTTTTTATAGAACTATGCATAATTATAAAAAAAAAAAAAAGAAATTTTCCAAAGAGTGGAAAAGATACCCATCATGGTACATGATGAAATATGTTCTGTTGAATTAAACCTATGGCAGCAGGTTTTAGAGCACTCAGTCCCGGTCAGGCTTAACAAGGCTCAGAGGATGTAAGCTCCCCTAGAAATATCTATAGAATTACAATGCTCTAGTTAATAAAACAGATATTTAAAATAGCATAGTCAGGTAAATTAAAAGGTCTAATTTAAGCAGGTAGGAGAGAGAGGAAGGAAATTCTGCCAGTGAAAAACCTACTTTTCTTCAGATGCTGCCTTAGGAGTTTGCCTTAGAGGCAAGTATTATAAACCTTAAATCCCTCTCAGCCTTGAAATGACAGAATTATCTAGAAATTTGCTTATATGAAGAGACCAGATTTAAACCTTTACTTATTCAGCCTAAACCGTAATCATATCATGTGCATATTCACGTTGCCCGCGCGCACCGGTGAAGTAGACTGAGATGCTATGAGACTTCTATTGGCATGAATCGTGTGAGTTACTCACCCTAAATGAAAGCCCAGAAGCCATATTTTTTGCAAACCGTCCTGACATCACTCCTGAGTGTGCAGTGCTACCGGGGTGGCACTGGGGCTGCTACGCAGGGTCTGGAGCTTCGGGTCTGTTTTATGGGCGATCTGTATTTCTGTGCTGCTGATGCCCAGGCATCCTGGTTTCAGGCCTGCTGATTTCAGGCATCCTGGTACTTTCTGTAAGGATCTGGGGGAATGAGGAGGGAGGAGAGGAAATGAGGCGGTGTAAAAAAAGCCCATAGTTACACTCGCTATCACAGAGCCATTTCAAAGGCAACAAAAAACCCCCACCCCAAAACCCGACAGCCCCCAAAGCCCGGTGCTGGCAGCGAGGGAAGGCGCAGGGCAGCCCTTCCCCGCCAGCCGCTTTCACAGCCGGGGCCGGGACCCCGGCGGGAACCGCGGGGACTCTCCCGAGCCCGCCCCAGCCGGGGGAAGGGGCACCCCCCCGACCCGCCCGACGGCGGCCCCGCGGCGGCCGCAGGCGCGCTGCTGCCCGCGCGGTGGCGCCCTCCGCTCACGGACGGTCCGCGCTGGCGCAGCGCCCGCCGCTCCCCGCGCTCCGCAGCCGCGGAGCGCGGGGAGCGGCGGGCGCTGCGCCAGCGCCCGCCGGCGGGGAAGCCCATCGCCCCGCCGGTCGCGGCAGCCGGGAGCAGCTGGGGTGCTCTCTTCCCCAGCGGCTCCGCCGTGCGCCCTGTGCGGTCCCTTCTCCTGCCGGGGTCCCTTCCCGGACCTGCACGACCGGCAAGGAATGACAACTGGGATAGCGTCCTGCTGTGTCCCGAGCCCTGTCCCCCCCGCCCCGGCATCGCGTCGGTGGCCATTTCTACGGGAACAATTAATTCACGTTAAACTTCCTTCACATCCGGAAAATATTGAAACCTTAAATGGCCGTAATAGGAATGTAATTGTATGATGTGTTTTTTGTTGTTGTTTTTGAGAAATCGATTTGGGCTCAAATAACTCATCTAAGCATGTTACACCAAACCCATTCAAATAGGAAACAGGAGAACTAAATTATTGCTGCTTCCTGAACTCTCTGCTTATGAGCCCAATAATTAAAATGTGCAGTAATGGCTCCTGCAGCCTGTATTTCTTTGGGTAATTCTCGGAAATGAAGGGCTGATTTTCGGCCGCTGAGGGAGGAGAGCGCGAAGACGAGCGCAATCGCAGCGGCTGGGAGCCCGCCGGTGGTCCGCGCCCGGCGCTCGCAGCCCGCCGCATCGCTGGGGGGGAAATAATCCCGGCGACGGGGAAGTCCCCAGAGAAGGGATTTCCTTCCCAGTCCCTCTGGCAAATCAACTTTATTTTTCTTTTTCCTCCCCCCCCCCCCTTTTTTTTTTTCATGGCGATCCACTCCCCTCCCGCTCTGCCAAGGGCTGCCAGTCTCACATCTGTCTCTGCACAAGACGGGGAGGGGAGAGGGTCGGGCCAAGGAAGGGGGGAAAACCGCCCCTGCCGCCCCCGGGCCGCGGCAGCCACGCGTGGGACCCTCCCCGCCGGGCGGCCGTGGGGCCCGTCCCCCGCACCCCGCAGCTGCGGCACACGCAGAGCGGTTACGGCGCTGCTGGTTTCCCCGGGGGCAGCCTTGCGTAATGAGAACAATGCTAACAATCCTTAAAAAAAAAAAAAAAAAAAAGAAAAAAAAGAGGGGGCTCAGGAAAAAAAAAAAAGGCACTACTATCCCCAAATCTCCGTGGGCTCCGCAGGGGCCCGCGCCCAGCGGCGGTCCCGGGCTGCGGCGCGGGGTGATCTGGCTCCGCGGAGAGACGCGGAGCAAAGCCGCGGGGGAGCCCGGGGACCCCCACCCCAAACCGCCCTCCTCCGCCTCCTGGTCTCTTCCCATGGCAGGTAAAACTTGACTGTGGCGAGCACCCTTTTAGGTTTGTGGGATAGGTTGTGGGGGTTTTCTGTGTGCTGCTGTTGGGTTGTTGGGTTGGGGGGGTGCTTCTATTTTTTTTTTGGGAGGGAAGTGTGAGTTGGTGTTTATAGGAAGCTTTATGACTCCTGATAAGCTCATCTTTGAGGACGACACAGAACTGTGTTCCTTGAGGAATTGGGGTGGTGACGTCTTTTCTGATACCCGATTATTACGTGACTGTGGAAAAAAAAAAAAAAAGGCATTTGATTCATGAATAAAAATCCGGACACCACCACGGGGGCAACAAACAATATTGCCCGTCCTCTAAGGTAACAAGCAGGCATATGTTTACGAAGAGGGCTCTTGCTGAAGCGGGGTGTTTGCAAAGATTTTGTTGCTAATTGCGTATCAGACGGAAGGCTGCGGAAGGCTGGTCAAGTTTGGAGCCACCGAGCAGGAAGAGAAGAAGAGGAGAAGGCTGAAGGCGCTCAGTGAGGGGAGAGATCTGGGGAAGACAACATCGCACGCAGCCAGCCCGCGGCTCCCCGCCTCCGCTCCCTCCCGGGCTCGCTCGCTCTCTTCCCCCTTCCCCTGCGCTCCCTTCTCCGGCGGCATCTCGCTCCATCCCTCTTTCTCCCTTCCCTTGCAGACTCCACTCCAGATCTGTGCTGCTACCTGCAAACTTTTTTTCCTTTATCATTTTCTTTTTTTCCCCCCTCCTCTCTCTCTTTATCTTTTTGGAGTGGATTCCCCTAAAACCAGCAAACAACTAACTGCTGCTTTTGCGTCTTCTTCATTCCGCGGGTCCTTCGCCCATCGGAGAGGCGATGCCACGAGGGTTTTAACTCCGTTCGGCCGCAACTTGGGAGGCAGCTCTATTTTTGCCCCTATTTTGGGTATTTTTTAAATTCTGTTTGGTTTTTTGTTTTTGTTTTTTGTTTTTTGTTTTTTGTTTTTTTTTAAGACCTGCCCTTTTAGTTTCGCAGCCAAACGCTCTTAGTGCCGGGTGTTTAGAGTTTAATGGTAAGGACACAAGGCGGCTCGCCGGGCCTTCCCGCAGTGCTCTCGGGGCGGGCGGGCACCGACGGGGCGGGCGGCGGCGGCAGCGCCCTACGCCGGGTATCGCTCCGCACCGGGCACCGCTCAGCACCTCTCCGCTCCGCTCCGCGCCGGCACCCGGCTGCCCAGGGCGCTTGCCCCCAGGGGCCGCGCTGCCTCTCTCCCCCGCCGGCTCGGGCGGGGGGTTGGTGGGTCGTGGGGTGGTTTTTTTCCGGTTTTTTTTTTTTTTTTTTTTTTACAGAGGTTTTCCTTTTCCTCCCGCACAGAGTGGCAATGTGTAGCAAAGCGATCCTAGCACTCCTGGTCTATGGCATAATAATGCACTGCAGTGTCTACTGCTCACCTGCGGCCGGACTTCAGTACCCGGCGCTCAGGTAGGTCCGTCCCCCGCCCGGGGGCTCCGCCGGGACCTCTTCAAGCGCCCGCTGCCCCGGCTTTGCTAAGGGCAGGGGAATCTTACCGGGGAGGAAAGTAGAAGGGGACGGGGCGGGGGGAGTCACCAAACGACCCCATTCCACTCCGGCTCTGTGCCCACCCGCTCGGTCCCGGGAGAGGAGCCGCCGGGAGGGTCAGACAGGGAGGGGAGTCCCCCCCGGCTGCAGCACTGGCTTCCCCCACCGCCGCTCCCCGGGATCCCGGCTCGGTTAACCTGCGGCCTCTTGTCCCCGGGGAGGGGGGTACCTGCTCTGCTGCGTCTCGGCAAAGCGGGCCGAGATCCCGGCCGCATCTCGGCGGGGCCCAGCAGCTCCCCCGCGCCTGCCCCCTGCCCTGCACGGGCCCCGGCCGCTTTCGGTTGCCCGCAGCTCGCCCAGGGTGAACGGCGAGCATCATCTGCCTGGACCGAGAAGACCGGGGCGGGGGGGGGGGGCACGGGTGCGCTGTTGGCTGCAGGCATGCGAGAGCTGTCATGCATGGTTCCTGTAGCAGCACTGGAGTTGACGGGGATGCAGTCTCTTTCCCTGTTCACCTGCCTGTATACGACCTCCCTTCTCAAGGGGGAAAGCGGGTGGCGCGAGGTTGTTTGGTTGTCTGTGTCTGTTCGGAGGTGTCTTGCTGGGCTCCAGCGCAGGCTGATGCCGGCGCTGTCCCTTCCACCTGGGAGCCGGGGGCGTTTGGACCCCGCTGTGTTTGGGGCAGGAGTGGGGGACCCCCAGAGGGGTCAGCACAAGCGAGTTTCCCATGCTGGGCCGTGGCTGGGGGCACAGAGTACCCGGTCCGGGACGGCCTCTGGCAGCGTGGTCCCACCCTGCTCGTAGCCTGCTTGGGCGACCGGTGTTGCTTGGCTTGGGGGGAGTTTTGGGCTCGGTGCTGTTGTCCTGCCCCACCGGCGCTTGGCTCTATTCCGGGGTGCCCTACGGGGGACACCGCCGTGGGGCTCATCTGTGAGCGGGGGACGATGCCGGGCGCGCAAGGCTGTCCGAGGAGGGTGTCCTTTCTGGGGCTCCGAGGTGTCCTTGCACGAACCAAGAGCCCGTCGGGGCTGGCTGAGAGCTGCCCCCTTCCCCTCCCCGGGCAGAGGGGCTGCGGGGCAGCGGGCTAGGTGGCCTGCGGGACCATTAGCTGGCAGCAACCCGTCTCTCTTCATTCAAGCGCCTGAATTAGCAGGAGTGAAACACTTTAGCGGCATCTATTATTAATACCTCCGCTAAAGCTCACAGACAAAAATAGCTGCCTGTAACGTACAATGACCTACATCGTACTGCAGCGAGGGAGGCGGGAGGGGGGAGGCTGGGGGGGACACCAAAACTGGCTAGATCTCAAAGGACAGAGGCACCATTCCACGAAAAACAGCAGGCGAACCCCCCACCCCCGGCCCGGCGGGCGCAGCGGGAGGAGCGGGGCGCGGGCCCCGGCCCCGGCGGCAGGGGCTGCCGCGCACCGCCCCGGCGGAGACGGGGCGACTGCTTGGCTCCCGCCCAGCCCCGGCACACAAACACACGCGCGCGCGCGCGTGTGTGTGCGCGTATGTGTGCGTGCGTGTGCGCGCGCGCGCGTGTGTGTGTGCGCGGCAGCCCGCACGCCCGTGCGTGCGTGCTCTCCGCTCGGGAAGCACCCGCCGTGGCTGTGGCAGAGAGGGGCTGTTTCTCGGGCCGGGGCGGGGTGGCCGAGGGTGGGGGGCTCTTCTGGGAGCACGTTTGACGGCGGGTGTGTTCCCTCCCCCGTGGACCTGCCCCGCAGAGGAGGCGGAGGGCGGGGATGGGGAGCGGGCGGGCGCAGGGAGGGGATGGGGGCAGATGGACGGGAGTCCCGGGGCGCCCGGGTCGGCTCCGCCGGGGGGTGGCCACCAAGGCAGCCCGGAGCCGGCGGCGGGGAGCGGAGCGGAGCGCCCCTTGGAGCCTGTCTGACTCCTTCCCCTTGCTGCTCTCGTTGCCAGGCTGGAGGATGAAGTCTACGACGAGGACGGGAACACCCTGCAGGACTTCGCCTATGACCACGAGCCCCTCGGTATAGCGAATCCGTCCTCCATGATAGGCGAGATGTACACCTTGTATTACCCACCGGAAAAGAGGTGACTGCAGCTCGCGGGGTGTCAGGCGTGAATTTTGAGCCGGGAGCAAAACGGGTCTGGCCGAGCCGACTGGGGGAAAAAAAAATCGTAATACCCAACAAGCCAGCAGCTACAAAAAAACCCCCAAACCCCAAAACCAAAAAAACCCCCGTGAATTCCGAACCCAAACAAACGACCACGCTGCCCGGGTCCCGGTGGCCACTTTAAAGCCTAGAAGAAATGGAAAAGCCGCCTTACCTCCAGCAGCGCGGGGGAGGGAGCGGGGGAGCCGCCCGCGCCGGGGAGGGCTGGCGATGCTCCCGCACACGGAGCAGAAATGCCCAGCCAGCGCGGAGCCGAGCGTGCGGCGGGGAGGGGTCTGGGTGGGGAAGAGGGGTCCCGGGGGACGCGGGGAGATGCCGCCCTCCGCTCGCCGGCGGGGGGGGACGGTCACCGCCGCCGCCCGGGCTCCCGCACCCCACCGCAGCCGGCTCCCGGGCCTCGCCGCTCATCCGCGGGCTCTTCCCTCCGCCCAGGCACGCCGATGGGATCTTCAACAAAGCCTACAGGAAACTCCTGGGCCAGTTATCCGCCAGGAAATATCTGCACTCCCTGATGGCCAAGCGGGTCGGGTAAGGGTTTCTGCTCTTTCTTTTGCCGCGGTGGGCGTTGGTGCTGCTGGAGCGGAGGCGCTTAAAAGGCCGCGGCTGGAGGGAACAAAGCTGCCCGGCCGGGGCTGGGTATTTGTCGCGCCGGCGGTGGGGCTGGGGGAGTCCGGCTCCCCAAACCTCAGCCGCCCCCGGCCGCGGCTCCCAGCCCGCTCCCGCCGCAGCGTGAGCCCGGCTGTCAGCGCAGGCGTTCACGGAGGTTTGTTTGGTTTAAGAAGCTCGGGCGCATATATGTGTATATATATGTGTGTGTGTGTGCATATATATATTTACATATATGTCTCTACAATTCTTTGCAACCGGCTGATTTAAAATTAAGAAGTTGGGCAGCCTCCCCGCTCTGCCCGGGGGGGGAGCAGTCTGTCGGAAGCGATGACCGAGGGCTCGGCTGAAGCGGGGGGGGACTCGGCTGCAGCCCTGCGCACCCCTGGCCGCCGGGCGGGGCTCCCCGGGGCTCCCCGCCGCCGGCGGGGCAGGGGCGAACCCGGTGCCACCCGCCGCCCTTCGGCAGAAGGTAACACGTTAATAAAGCCCCGGGGAGAGCAGCTTTCCCTGCCGCAATGAATAATTCATGGCGGGGAGATATTGTCTCTCCCGCTGCCGACTCTTGCGCGCAGCGCGTCGGGAGCCGGTTTCGGCGCGGCCTTTGTCTCCCCGCGCATCTTCCGCGCAACGTGTTGCGCCGGGGGCAGCGGCCGCCGCGGCGCTGCGCAGGACCGGGGGGGCGGCGCGGAGGGGCGCGGAGGGGGGCGGAGCGGCCCCGCCTGATGCAGCTGTGCTTCTCGGTGCTTGCAGCGGTGCCAGCGGCGGCCTGGGGGACGAGGCGGAACCGCTGACCAAGCGGCACATAGACGGCATCTTCACGGACAGCTACAGCCGCTACCGGAAACAAATGGCTGTCAAGAAATACTTAGCAGCCGTCCTGGGGAAAAGGTATAAACAAAGAGTTAAAAACAAAGGACGCCGAGTAGCGTATTTGTAGCGATGAGTAACCAGCCACTCCTGTGTATACAAAGTCCTGAGAGAGAGAGAGAGAGAGAGAGAGAGAGAAAGAGAGAGAGAGAAACCCAACAACAACAAAAAATCTAAACAAAAACAAAAGTCATTTCCAAACTGACTGAACAATCACCGCTCCTGTGTTATCTAAACATGTATTTATGTATGAAGTAAAGCCATTAAATGAATATTTTGATAATAATATTGTTTTTCTTTTGTACAAAAGCACTAGAGAAACGCACAGATCTACTTTGTGGACCAATCATTAAGTTATATATAATATATAAATATATATATAAATACTACTACGAACACTAAAGAACAATTCTTCATATAAAGCCTGCAAAAGAACAAGAATTCGCCTGAGCTGTTTATGTTTTTATATAAAATAAATAGAAAAAAAAGACAATCATTGTTTTGAATATTACTCCTATTTTTGTAACGGAAATTAAAAGGATAGTATTTTTATCCGCGACAGGGTCGAAGACATTAATTTTCACCATTTGCTACTGTACATAGAGAAGGATGCCCTGCTCCCAGGGGATTATGAGGAAAATGATTTGGGAGAATTGGTGAAGCAGATTCTTCCCCCGGTGAGTCTCAAGGCAGGCTCCTTTGCCACTAGCCTCTCCGAAGGGGCAGAGTACCCCTTCCTCTAGATTTCGATTTTTTTTTTTTTCTCCTGCTTTCTTTGATTCCAGTTGTATCTGTATTGATGTCTCCTCAAACAATGAGCTTAGAGGATAATTCCTTCGTGAAAACAACAGCTCGATCCAAATTGTGCATCTCCGTTGCCTATTGGAGGGAGAAATAGTTTAAAAACCCACCACCAACAGAAATTCAAAACAAAACCAAAAAAAGCCAAACCCCAAACCTCAACCCCTAAATTCCGAACCAGCAGCAAGGATAGTAAGTACGAAGCCCCGTGCACTGCTCTTCTGGCTGGCTGGGCAGAGTTGCAGAACAAAGCGAAAGCGGAGACAGGACCCGTTTGGAAAGAGCGGGGAAGTGAGCGGGGGCAGCCCCCGGCGCGCCCCGGGGCCGGAGCCGGGGCCGGTGCCGGGGCCGGTGCCGGTGCCGGAGCCGGTGCCGGTGCCGCAGGGTCGAGAGAAGGCGAGGCGATCCCACCTCCGATCCGCTACCCAACTGCCCCGGGCAGCTCGGTACTGGACCTGGATGCAAAGTACAGTGTGTTACTCTCCAGTGCTGTCCATGCTTCTCATCATGTGTAACGAGCAGGGTTCTCGCCTTTGCATTTTTCGGTCGGAGTTGCTCTTTTCTTTGATTGCTTTTTCTTGTAGACCCTCCCTCCTCTCATCCTCTCCTCGCACTTTTCCGAGCTCTGTTTAACCCACCTGAATCACCTTATTGGGTTATGTTCTTTTGGGGGAAAAAAAAAAAAAAAGATTGTGAACGCTCTCTCACTCCTTTGTTCTGTTTTATGCAAGCTCTTATTGTACAAGTTTAGGAACCCCTGTTGTAGCTACCACTAAAGAATTATGCACTACTACGAAAGTTTTTGTTCCTTGTTTATTGAGTTTGGAGGTAAAATGTATTTTTCTACATTCTGGCTTATTGCTTAGTAAAATTTATTTCATAAAACAAACTTTTGTCATAAAAGAATGTGTAGTGTTCACCTGTGGTCCGGTTTCTAACGAGATAAACCATTTTCACCTCATCTCTCTATGTACGGACTCCTATCTTACCTTCCGCCCGGGGGACAGTAAAGCAGCAGCGAACCCGGCCGGGGGCTGGCCCCGTCCCTCCGCCGGGCAGGTGGCGAAGGAGGACACATAGGCACCTGCTTCTTTCCAGCTCACCACACAAACCTTAGAGGAGTCTTTCCAAAGACACAAAACGAGCCCCGCATTCAAGACGTCGGAAAGCACCCCCCCAAAAAAAAAAAAAAAAAAAAGTCGCGGGTAAAAACCTCCTTCCCCGGCCGGGAAGAGCCGCCGGCCGCCGGGGAGGAGAGAGGGGCGCAGGCGGAGCCCCGGGGCGGGCAGGCGCTGCCGGCACTGCTCCTCAGGGCTGCCCGGGCTGCCCGCGCTGCCGACACCGCCCGCCCGGGCTGCCCGCGCTGTGGGCAGCTCCGCCCGCCCCGCCGCCGGTGCGGGCTCCTGGGGCGGAGGGACGCGGGACGCAGTTTGCAGCTTTCGTGCCTTCTCTTCACCTTGTAAATCGCCACGAGTTCACGGATGGCTATCTAGTGGCCCTACGATGCTGCAACACATCGGCTTGCGTTTTAGTCGTACTTCTGTTCTTCGGCGACGGGCAGAGTTTGCTGTGTTTGTGTCGGCTGTGGTATAATGACATAGGGCTCTCTTGACGTTTTATTTATGACCTTATCCGTTAGAGTTCAGTGGCTAGTCGCAAGCATTACGAAGTGATCACCGAGGTTATTATCCTTTGTATGATTTTTTTTTGAGAAACGCCAACAGCCTTACCAAAATTTGAGCAGATTTGAGATACAGTCATAGTTTAGGTAGATGTTAGTCTTGGAGAACTTATTTTGTGTGCAAATGAATATAAAAAGAACTTAAACTAAGTATTATTACACACATGATATCTATAACTAGGACTTTGATAACTGTTATATAAAGTGTGTAAAGTTTGTATTAATAAATTTTTGTAAACAATGCAATTTCGTCTAATGTTTGGGGGCGAGAAATCTAGAATCTAACAGTGAAAGCTGCATTTCATTTAATTTTTTTTTTTTTAATTAGTTCATTTTTAAGCAGCGTTGTTCCAACTTTTCATGCCTGGGATATCTTTTTATTAAGTCTCCACATTTTATCGTCAAATAACCGCTAACATTTTTACCGATGGTTACTCCTCTGTTCGAGTAAACTAAACAGAACTGCTGAAGTAAAGAGCCTCGTCCCACACACCCCGGCTCAATAACACTCTCTAAAATATGCAAACCAAACCAGTCGGTGCCCATCGTCCATTCCTCTAACAATTCCTGTGCTTAGAAGCCGTTTATTTTAAGCGGAATCGGTATGTTTGGTGAGATCTTCACCTAATCCGCTTTTAATGAACATTTTGTATGTGATAACGTGCTTCCCAGCATCACCGGGCTTGGGCAATGGCAGCATCTTTCTTTGGATTAAAAATGTACTGGGCTGTGCTAAAAAATGATACTGCAACACAACAAAGAGTTACTTAGGTTTTACAGGGTGATAGGTGACTACAATGAAAAAGCACAGGCAGGGGAGTTTGTCGGCACAAAGCGGATGTCGGGATATCCGACCTTTAATCGTCACTTTAGTTTAGCAGCAGCTGCTTATGTTTATTATTTTTGTTGTAGCTCAGGGACTTTACTCAAGTATGTTGGAAAGTAACAGCGATTTAGTTTAAAATAAACTCTGCTTTCTTCTAAGGTCATACAATTAAAAAACAAAGCACGGGAATTAAATTACAATTTTCTAGCAATTTATTTTTCAAAACTGTAAGTCCAGGGTTTGAAACAGAGTGGTCATATCCTCTCTGCCATGAATTCACCTTCCAGGCTAGTTTTAACAACAGCATTTTACTGACTAACTGGAAAACACAGAGAACTTAGAAAGCTGGTGGTCTCAGTGGTATGTGTTAGGAATTAATGAAAGGTGAGATAAAAGTTCTGGTTAAATGCAGGTTGGGTCAGAGAAGAATGCAAAAAAACTACCTATTGGGGGAGGGGAAGAGGATAATGATTTCTCAGTCTGATAATATAAGAAAATCAAGTCACCGTTTCCCAAAGGCAGCATACAGTGAAAAACTGCTGCTAGGTTTATTCAGTAATTATGCAGTGCTCATACGTATAATTACACCATAATAATCACTACATAATCACTATATAATCACACATTTCCTGCCCATCTAAACCGAAAATGTGCCTAAGAGATCCAAGCTGAGGACCTTCTCAGTATTGGTACCTAGAGGATGAAACTTGGGATTGGTCCCCCTGAAAAATAAGATCTTCACCAAGTCCTGGCACTTGTTGAAGATGTGCAGAAAAGGGAAATTCTGCTGTAAATGACAGAGATGGTCCTAGCCTCACTCTACTGAAATTCCTCTTTACCAAACCAAATATGATTTCATGAAGAAGTTCAGCTCTATTCCCAGTGATTTAAACTGCCATCTGAAATGACACACTTGGAAAATGTGCAATACTGAGTCTTAAAGCATGAGTTTTGTGGGGAGTGCTGATGTTCTGTATGTTGCTATATGACTAGCAGCAGAAATGGTGAAAGCCAGTTGAGGAAACAAGAATGACTAGACAAGACATGATTTTGGAGCCTCACTTTGTAAAAACCTCCTGACATTCAGTCAAAGTGACAAACTCCAGTTAGTTACTAAAGGAGGCTGAACAGAGCAGGACAGACTACTCCAGATTCCAGCCCTCAGAAATGTGATGCAACACCACATCTGTCACAGAGCTACATAGGTCATCAAAACCAGAAAAGCCTGAAAGAACCAATTTCTGTAGAGCCCTGGTGTAAACCCAGCTGTGGCCAGCATCTGCCTTTTATAAGATTTGCTTGTGAGGGTGCTGATCTCCTCTTCATGTGCCTCTGGAGCCTTTCAGCCTTCTTCAAAAATCAAAGTTTTCATTTATTGGCTGTATACATTTTCACCTAGAGCTATGGAAAATAGGAAATCAGGAGGAAGTTTGATCTTTTGGGGGCTTGTTACTTGATAGTTTTGCAGCTTAATTTCCAGTTCTAGTCTAAATAATTCAGTCTTTCTTCAGGAAAAACCTTCAGGGAAAGCACATCCCTGAAAATTTTAAGGACCTCATGCTTAGCCTCTGGAAGTACATGTCCTCTTAACCGCACTCATAGATTTTTAAGACCCCAGGGGAGTCTTATCTTCTACTCTATCTTAGATAATACAGGGCATGGGATTTCATGGAGTCCTTCATTTAGTATTTAATTTCTGAGTGAGCTATTCTGTATGATAGCAGTACTGATTGCAAGACTTGCAGGAATGGCAAATTTGCTGGATAAGTTGTTCCAAATGTGGCAGTTTAGCACTCTGTTCCTTGTTTCAGTTTGTCTCATTTTTGAGTCCAGGAGATTTGTAGCCTGCTGAAGAATCTCTAATGCCTGTAGATCTTCTTCTCCATGCAGGTGGTCTTAGGCAGAGATTTACTCTCCTCTATGCCCTATCTTTGAGGTAGCAAGGCTGATCTTTAAGCACTCACCCTGAGGGAGGTTTTCCACAGATGGCATTATTTCTGAACCATTTGTATTTACTAACATCCTTACTAAAGTATTGAGACTAGAAATGGTTACAATACCCAGCAATGATCACCTCGAGGATGTGGCAAAAAGCAGTAACTTTCCTCTTCTTCCTCAGGTGCTGCTCATTGCTAACAAGGGTCGCATTTACTCTCTTGGCCATTTCATGATGCTGGGAGATCATGATCTGTTTATAATCCTTTCCCACACCTAGCTTCTTTTCTGGATGACTACTTCACATGCACAGAAGCCCTTGCCTGGAAGTGACACCATCATTCTTGGTTCCTATTTTGTACTACTTTGTGTTAAGTTGTGTTAAAGCACTTTTTCAAGAGAGTTTACCTTACTGAGCTCACTCTGGGAGACATTAATTTTTTTTCCTGCACAACTACCATGTTTTGTGATCTCAGCTGTCACCTGGCACTCATTCTTGTCACCTTTAGAAAGAGTAGACCCATTCCAGCAATGTCATTTGTGTATTTGTACCTTGTGATACATGGGCCCAACCCAGCTCTGGTGCAGATCTGTGTAACTATGCCAGAGAAGGATTTGGCCCAGTCTAAGTGCAAATCCTGGGACAGAGCAAGTCAGAGTGACTCGTAGCAGGCTGCTGGCCAAATCTCCTTCTTTTGCACTTGGGTTCCTAGAAGCAATCCCATCCTGGCATAGCTGAGGGCCCGTTCACTCTAAACCGGCATGGGATGTGCTTTTTGCTAAAACTGACTATGGCTCAGTTACTTATCTGAAATCCGCAGAGAAGAGTAGTAGTACATGATGCATTAGAGTTAATGTGGTTGAACTGCTAAGGCAGAATAAGTGTAAAACCTAATGCACCTTTTGCAATAATTAGTTAACTGGCTGTTGATAGGGTTTATCCAAGCCTCACTATGGGATTTAGTTTTGAACAAGGGTATTTAAGAAACAGAAATATGCCCATTTACAAGCAGTGGAGGCAAGCATCCTATGTTTGCCATTTATACAAGAGTGTTTGTTTTACAACTTCAGTAATGAAATATCTAAGATAGATAGATGTATTGATCTCTGAAACAGTATAATTACTTTATGTGGATCACAGAGAGAAGACCTCTTTCTCCTCAGGCTCTGAGATGAGTTTCAGAGAACCTCACGGAGATTTATGGCAGTATGAAGTAGAGAAGTTGGACAGAAAAATGGCAGTCACTTCTGGTTGTTCTGTGGTGTCCTCCAGCGTCTCAATACTGGGATATGAGGGACTGCATAAGTATAATTGGATGGGAAAGGATCTAGCATGAACAAACACCTCCCAGCTGACATCCCCATCATGGAAATGGGAATGGAGAAAGGAGAGGGGCGTTGAGAATGAACAGTTTTACAAGAAAGGGAATTTCCATTGCCATCTCCCACAGATCCCTCAAAACAGGCACCCAGGATGGAGCCTGTTTTTCTCATTTGCTGGATCAACCACTTGGGAGCGAAGGGCCCACTGATTTCTGATAGGTGTTAAAGGGTAGATATATTTTAACAAAAATAATGCATTTTTTCCTCTCTGTTACACATTTCTGAAAGTCTTGGGCTTTGTTCTCTGACTCTTTGCTCATATCAGAAAGGTTGGGCAGTCTCATATCCTGCCCATTTTTGTAGGGTTAATATGTTCCTCTGATAGTGTATATCCAATGTGGTATGCATATTTATAGGTGGAGAGGGCAGACTGAGAGAATAGTTGCCCAGGCTAAAGGGTTTACCATACAAGATTTGACAACAGATCTAAATATATGCTCATTTTGGACAGATTAGATTAGATTCAGCCTATGGCTGATCTCTGTTTTGACATTTATCTCCATGGTGAGAAGAATGGTTACTTTTGAGTGGTAGAGTGATGAATAAATGACTGCCTTTCCCTCAGGAGTGAAGATTAGTGTCACAAGAAATCAGCCATCATGTATGTTATATGCTGAACGTACTCTCTCAGCTCCCACCGCTTGGATGGGATTGAAACTTCCCTGACAGTTTGAGAGAATGAAGAGTGCTTGGGCGGTGTGGGAATCAGGCTGCTCTGAAAATGGTTAAACTTTTAATCAGTCGTGAGCTCTTATGTCACCAGCAAAATAACAATATATGTAAATTAAATTGTAAAAATAGTGCAAAGAAATCTTTCTCTCCCTTGCTATGTATATATATGCATATGTGTATGTATATAGCCATATTTCTAAATCAGACAAAAACGATAACACATTAAGGTTCCAATATTTATGTATTGGCCATAGCTAAACTTAGACACAACATCTAATTTACACTGACGTCTTTCTTTAACAAGTTTTGTAAGAGGAATGATTTAAGTTCAAGGAAGTGCAGTGAGTCATCTGCACGGTGGGCCAGTGGCTGAGCTAAGTTTAGAATCAAGGGGAAGTTTGGATCTTCTGGATCCAAGTTTTTCCCTTTACATCTCCGCTTTTCTCAAACATTCTCAGTGCTTCAAAAAAAAAAAAAAAAAAAGAAGAAACTTTCGTCACAATTTCTTTTCTTTTCTTCCTTGATTTTTTATCTGTCCTTGGTTCTCTGGTCTTGTATGGTAAAGCAGTAAGTTTAATTTAATGAGCTGATCCGAGTTTTTAAAATCAGGTTACTTGATGACCTTGCAAATATTACCTTGTGACATCGCTGTTTCAGGAGAGCTGAGTTTAAAAAGCATAAATGAAAAACGTGAGATCTGTTCAAGTGACACCTGAGCAAAGAGGTGTTCCCAGCTGCAAGGAAACAAACCAGACAAAGCTGAGTGACACCAGCCCAACGCAGCCCTCCCAGCCCAACCTCTGTTGCTACCTGCCCACTATAAAACTACACATAGATATTCTCTTCAGCTCTCTTTCCTCCAGAGACTTTCTGTGGGTCAGTGACTTTCCTGCCAGACCCAGGGAATCGTGCATGTTATGGGGCACCATGGCCTCTGTGAAATCCAGCTCATTCCTTCTCTAAGAGGTGCCTCTGAAAACAAACTCTCTGCCAGAACGAGGGAAGACCAGTGCACTTTCTCCCTAAGCAGGCTGTGGCCAGGCCGTTCCCAGCGGGTTACGAGCCCGTCTCCTCTGCGCCAGGCCTGGGATGCTCTTCTTGTGCAACATGGGTTAGAGCCTGGTGCGTTCCTCTCCGCTCTCATGGCATCTCTCCCCAGCAGAGTCTGACAGATAGGTATTACACAGCACAACCCATCTCTGATACAAATCGAATGGTTAATCTGCATTTGTACAGCTTCTATAGATTTTATCTATTATTCCCCTGGGCCAATATATACACAAAAACTAAGGAAGACTGGCCAGACTCTTTAAGGCTATGCTTGTTTAATGATTTCTGGTTTCTCTAGCTGGTTGGGTGCATTGCTGTGTTTTGCATCAGGAAAGAGTCATGACACAGTTAAGAGGGCCTAAACCGGGGACTTTGTGTAGCATGCTGTATGCAGACAGGTGGAACATTTATGCTGAAAGGAAGCAGCTTTCTGATTGTGTTTGACTTTGCTATAATAAAATGCAGTTATGTTTTATAACAGTTTCATTTCATTCTAGTTATACTGCAATGACAGCCTTATTACACCACTGTTTATGCTTTTTGCTAAGCTTAGTCATTGTTTAATCTTATAAACAGAGAGTCAACTTCATGCCTGATAGCTGTTGCAGCTCACGTTCCTGAGCCCTAACACAGCTAGAGGTACCATGGGACGGGGATGTAAAATTAGTTAGATAACCTGGTCATTATAAGAGTCTTACCAGGGGAATCCTGTACTGTTGTTACTGTCCAGTAGGGCTGGGCACTCAGAGAAAATAAAACTATTGAAGTCTACTGAATCAATTGAAATCTATTAATTATCAATTATCAGCACCCAACAGGAGTGCAACTGCAGTTGCATTTTACTCAGCCTTATTTTACCAATAATGATGATGTTAATGTCAATGGGGCCACAAGCAGAAGGAAAAAGCTACTGAATGTGAGTGAGCTTCATCACGATCTGACCCTGTCTTATTAAAGATGACTTTTTCAGCATGTGCAGTCTTTTCATATTCCAGATCAGTGGTTCCTAAGGGTGGGCTTCAGAGTCAGAAAAATCACAATACTTCCTTGTAACTTCACAGTGAGCAGCTGTCACTCTGGTAAGATAAATGCCACCTTTTATAAACTGCAGTTACTGTTCACTTTTCTCCACTCTCCTTGTATCTCTGCTTTGAGCTAGTCTGAGTCATTCTCCACATGGGAAACGTTTCTTCCTGTGGGCATACATATGACTGGGGTTGTGTACTGATAAAAGGGGTATAATGTGTCCTCTGACTCCACAGCAAAATGCTTCTGCCTGGAATTAGAATGCTTGGTATCATGGCGAAGACACAAACCAGTGGGAGTTTGTTAGATTCCCCTGCTATAGGGAGATGCCAGGTGGAAAAATAGCCTTTAAATGGCAATGAACGCCTTGCCCATGCACCTGCTTGGGGACCAGGTGGGCACAACCTGGGAGTGCGAGGCAGGAGCAGAGAGTGTCCGAAGGCTATGCTGAACCCACCATGCAGAGACCTTGTGAAGGCACCAAGGGAGAAGAACTTGGTTCCTCTGTGTTTGAATTGTGAGAAATAGGGACTGATTACTTTCCTGCTCAGCTCTAATGGCAAGAACTTAAGAGCATCCATATGGACCAGGCCAAAGGCTAGCCCAGCAGCCTGTTTGTGATGGTGGCCAACAGCTTAAGAAAAGCCTACAAATTAGGGCATGCTGAAGGGCCATCTTTGCCGAAATAAGCATCTGGCCAAAAGTAAATTAAGTATTTGCTACTCTGTAAGCTGCCTTTAAATGACTGTTTAACAGACCAGGTGGACCTCCATTCATTTGATGGCTCCCTTCTAACATCCACTTTCATTTTTAACTTCATGTTAGCAATGAATTTCCCATTTTAATTATGCACTTGCTCTTGCTATTTGATAAATTACGCTGCTACATGCATAACCGACCCTGAAGACTCTGAGTATCTATAGTCAAAGTATCATTTCTTGTATATTCTCAGGCAGGACACATGCTGGCTGTTGTTGGAGGTTATGGAAAAGTCACAGCTCATTAAAAAGCCCAAGTATTATCTGAGCTATTCTTTCCTATCCATTCTTCCTGTCTTGTTTACAATTTAGAGCTTTTTAAAATTTATCGTTACGACTTACAAGTTATTTCACTTTGTCTTTATACCCAGTGCAGCTACTTTTTATGTATCATGAGCATTTTGACTTCTGTTTCTATAACAATGCCTCTAGAACAAGCACCATGAGAAAGCATTGTATGATAACTTGGTTATGCTTTCATTACTGCTCCAATGCCTGTGCTTGAAATTTAGGAGTGAATTTTTTGCAACTAAACCACAAGTAAATCAAGCAATGTTTTAGTATACTTTTGTAATACAAAGCCATATATTTGAATACCACCTTTATCTGGTTCAGCAACTTGCCTATGAACTTTTAGTGATTACACTGAAACATTAAAGAAATCATGCAATTTTTCATCCAGTGTGAGACTTTCAACAGCTTGATCAAAAACTTGAATTGTTTTTGTTTTGAAGAGTTCTCTTTTTCATATGCATACACACCCAGTTGTACAGAAACCATAGCATTACCACCTAGGCAAAAAGAGATACTGCTAAAATACCAGCCAAGATTCAGAATACCCGAGGAATGTCATATGTACTATATCATTTGTTCATCAGATACGCTATGCACCCATTATTCCTTTGAAGCTCACTAAGAGCTGCTGCTGGTGCTTGCTGCATTTTGTGGCTGAAACACTTTCAAGTACAGAATTCCCTCTGGCTTTCTATGACTTTTTACATGCAGAGCAATCAGCCCAGGCTCATTGCCACAGGAATGTGAAAGGGGCAGGGAAACGCTGCTGCCTTTTTCTGACCACTTGGAATTAAGATGCTCCACATCACAGTGAAAGACATAAGCCAGCAGGAGTTTGTTGGAGTCTGGCTGCCTTAATCAGAAAAAATACCTGGTGAGCTGAAGATCTCCAGATGGGTTTATAAATATAAAAATAACAGTCTGTGTCCTTCTCCCTATGATAAGAAATAATTCCACATTGGCGATGCTTCCACAACATGCCACCTGCGCTGCCACTGGGGCATGTTCCATGGCAAAGAGTCTCTAACTATCATGAGCGAAGGTGAGCAGGGCTCCATGAATTCAGCAGGAGCTCCGTGCTGTGGCTCAAAGACGGAAATAGGGCTGCAGAATAAGAAGATACCTCCAGGAAAGAGGACTGGACCCAACCAGCAAAATCTGTTGGTGCCAGCACACAGGCAACATGGTCCTGTTGGTTTGGACTGGCAAGGAGCTGTGCTTCAGCACTGAGGTCCATTCTATTAGGGATACACACAAATCAAATTGTCTTGTGTCAACAGATCCATCACTTTGTTGAGTACTTTATACTAACCATCATGGGAAAAGCCAAGCTGGGCACAGAGTGGACTTCCTTCTGTAATGAATATATAATCCTGGGTGGAAAAGAAGGTTGAATTTATATCAGATGAATCAAAAGTGACATATACATTGAGGTTAGATTGGGTGCTGGGGTTTTGTTATGTTTCCAAGCCAGCAGATCTTTTTTTTTAAGGAGCTGGGGAGCATTTTCTTAAGAGTTTTATCATGGAAAGGGGGAAATTTGGAAACATTCTTGGTGGATGAGTGCCGCAGGGGTGGCCCAATGTCTTTGCCAAAGGTATAGAGGGAGGGTGAGTGGCCCTTTGGTAAGCTATGCTCTGCTCAAGAGGAAAGACGAAGGGTAACCAAACTTAGCCTGACAATTCAGGTTATGCTCTACATAAAGCTCATGCAGAACCCACTTGTCTTGGTTATTCTAACTCTGCACAGACTGTGCAGATCCTGTTTTAGATCTTGATTTTTAGGCTTAATAAGTATAAATGACATGGGTTTGCTTTTAACAAGCAACTTGTCTCTTTGATCTGAGTGAAAGCAGGGACAAGTTGCTGGACAGCTGTTGCTCCTGGATCATTGTGCTCATCATGATAAATTTGCTTTATAAGTTGGTGGTAGGTGTATCCTAGGGTTTGACATTGGGGACTGGAGCCACCAGGAGGAAGAGATGGCTTGGTGCCTGAGTTCTGTGTTCGTGTGTTCATGTACCTCCCACCCAGCAGTACAGATGTTTGAAGTTCACTGATATCTCTCTTTGTCCTGGTAGCATACATCAGTTTTCTGTGGTTAGGCATCCACTTGATTGCCTGAAGTCCTGACATAACCAAATGTTTGGCTGTTCGGCAGGATGCACAAAGCAGATGTTACCTCACCTACTTATGGTTCAGGGTGTCTGCTAGGCATGCTTAGGAGGGATGTCACCCATGCAGGACACAGCATGAGGCAGAAGCCAGTGATTAAGCTGTGAGCTGGGGAAATGAGGGTCACATCCTATGGCTCCCCCCCCATTGGATGTTTGTCGAGTTGCTCTCCCATAAGAAGGTCGGAGCGTTTTTTAATAACCTGCTGTCCCCAAAGGAGCAGAAGAGCAGAATGCTGCTTTGGTTGTGGTTGAACTGCAGGTTAACTTTTCTCCCATGTAATGTCTTCTTTCAAAGGATGTTTGTTAGGTTGTAAAGTCGTATTACACTCTACTTGTATGAAGAAGTGAATTGGAGGAAAGAGTCTTCTGTAACCAGAGGATTTGGAAAATGGTAGGAAAAATATATGTTGTTTATTTCTTTTTTTAATTTCCCATTTTTCCCTGCTGAGGCCTTCTGTGAGAAACAAATTTGGGAGAAAGCTGAAAAAAAGCTATTTTTTAATATATTGTTCCTGCTGCACTTTAATTCTTCAGAAATGTTTTCTGTAACTAATAACTATTTCAGAAGAAGTTACTTTATTTTAAAACTTGCACTAGTAAGCAACTGCAATTCCCATATGCTGTTGGCTGTGTTACTGTTGGTCCTTAGTCCTATGTAGTTAAATATATTGCAATGAAGATGCATAGAGTTATTGACTTCATTTTTCAAGGTTTGTCTTTAGAAATACGAGCTTTTTTTTATATCTGCACAGTATCATCAGGTCTTTGTGCTGTCTCTGAGCCCTGTGGATTTAACCTTCCTTTTTGTCTGCAAGCCAGTAATGTTTGTACTTTCTATTTCTAACATTTAATTTTTCACCTATTTTAGAAGTGTGTCAGCAGGCAAAAATATACTTAAGCATTTCAATGACCAGCGGAGTTGCTGGATATTATCAGGTATATCTGTTGCTGTTCAAGAACGAAGGTTTGTACTTCCTTATTTTATAAATATACCTAGCAGCAGTGTCTGTGAGGTAAGTGCACACACATGTGCACATATCTATTTGTCTCTGTATGTACTTATTGGAGTAAATATAATTTTGTTTCAATAAAGAAACAAATCTGCAGACACTTCAGATTTCACCAATATTTGTTATTTTTCGTGCAAACCAGGAAGCAACCCGCTATTTTTCTGCATGATTTAAATTTCTAGAACTCTTATGTCCATCTACAATGGAAATGCATATTAGTACACATTCAGAAAAAACAGAGAGAGAAATCTCATCATTTCAAGATTGTTCAGGAAGCATCGATTCCGCAGTACTTTCAAGTATGACTCTATCTATAGCTTTATGTTGCAAAATCATATCTTGGCTGGATGAGCTTAATTCTTCTTTGTATGACAAATAAAAATATTCTTTAAAGTGAGTATAAATGCAAATTATAGCTATTTTGTGGCCTTCTTGCAGAGCGAGAGAAGTGTAAAAGGGTTTTCGTTTGAATGAAACATTGCACATTATGGCATTGTAGAGTAAGAGAAGCCCATGAAGTTACTGCTTGTCCTTCATATGTGCAAACCCACCAGTTTGGAAATGCCTGGCTCTAGGATGCTCTATCTTCTCCTAGGCACACCTCTGACAACAGACAATTGAAGCCATGAGCAGCACTGCCAAAAAACTGCAGCAATACGTGGTAGAGCCGTATTACCATTTTATAGTGTGTATAAGGCACAGCATAGTTAACAAGTGTTTTGGGGCACCCCAGTATGGAAATATTGCTCTGAAACATTAAACTGTAGGAAATGCTGTTATTACTATTCTAGAAAACATGCTTACAAAATCAGAATATTTTATTCCAGTGTATTATTTTTACTATTTATTTATTACTTGTATTGCCATAGCAACTAGGAGCTCAGTCACAGACAAAACCCCCACTCTGCTAGGAACTGCACAAACAAGAAAAACAGATGAGGAACTCATGTTCGCATTAATAAAGTGTTCTTAATTTTAAAAGGTCTCTGAGGTCACGTATGCTACTGCAGACAATAAATGTAAAGCAAGTTCCAATATAAACAAATAAATAAAATCACAATCAGGCCCTCAGTGATAACTTGGCTGTCTGCTGAAACTCCTTGGAGAAATGCTGGCATTATCAGCAGACCTTGAACCATGTCCTTAAGGAAATAAATTCGGGCTCTATCAAGACAAGAAGGAAGGGCCAGCCAAGGACCTCATGCTGCAGCACCTCTGCATGTACTGGGCGGATGGTGAGTGGGAACATCCCCGGTGATCAGGCTGAGCACAACCTCCTCACATGAGGAAAGCTATGCAACACTCCTTGGTACAGATTTCAGGCTTTAATGAACCTGGGATCTGGAAATATTCCTTTCCCCATTATCTTGCCATCGACCTGAGAGAACCTTCATATTCGTTAAGAAGAAAAGTTGTCAACCCTCCATAAGAAACTCTCAGCCTGCAAATCCCATGGGGAGGCACAACTGAAAGGACCATGATTACACAAAGCAACGACCTTCTTAAATTCTCCTGCATTTCAGAGAATATCGATTCCTAGCATGGTATTGAGCTGTGTAATACGAATGCTATTTTACATTCCAGAAATGCTAGCTCTGTTAATTCCTTGAAATCTTCCCTCAATTTTTAGAGGAAGCTGATTAACTCCTTCCCTTCCTTCAGTATCTCTTTATTTTAGTTTCCCATTTATTTTTTTCTCTCCCTCTCATTTTCAACCTTTTTTTCTGCAGTGTGTTACCGGCACAACTTGCTGCTGAATGAAGACACAATTTATTTTGTCATTTTAATGCAGGGAATTTGCACAATGCATGTAGTTTTGTATGATTTCTAAACAAATACAACACAACATGTATGTGTTAATTAAACACACCATATTAATAATGTGGCAGTGTGTGGCCCTCATAACTCTGGCAGCTGTAAGAAGTGTCCTCAGGGAGGCATATTTCTTCAGACTCAATTACTGTAAGGATCTTTGCAGGGAGGCCCTCCATTTTTTTTCTGAAGGCACTACGCTCATGGGGGATGTGTTCTTGTCTAACAGTCTAACGTTGACAGCCCACTGCCCCTGCCCCTTTTCTCTCCATGCTGAATTGCTGATAAATCTCCCTGGTCACCCTGTGAAGTAGAAGAGATCACTAAAACCATAGTGTTTCAAACCAGCAAGGCCTCAGAAAACACGAGCGTCTGCAATATTGCTGCAGAAGGGGGATTCAGCTGGTGTGAAGTCCTGCTGTTTGCAAGCAGTTCCACTTATCACCCGAGAGAAACGGGAAGGCAGGGGCTTTTCTCATCCACCCTGCGTGAGCTGCCGTGCCTGGAGCCTGGCTTTGTTCACGGGCACAGCTGGCCAGTGCTGCAGGCTGCACCCAAGTTTCTCGGAGCCGTCTCTACAGGATACAAGCCTGTTAAAGGCACCTTTTGAAGCTGGAGAGGGGCCTAAGCTTTCTGTGAAGATGTAGTCAGGGAGATTTGCTCATTTTCTTCCCCTTTTCAACAAGAATGGGTTTATAAGCAACTTGATTGGACTTTCTGCTTGGACACAGGGCTTGCAGGAACAGATTGGGCTCCTCTGCTTAAAAAGCATGGCCCTTCGGATACCATAAGGACAATCCTAGTTTTTGTCCATTCTGTTAGATGGTGAAAATATACATACCAGAAAGAAATAAAGTTAATGAAAAACATTATAATCACAACTGAAGGAGGGCAAACCTTTGAGGTTTGTTCAGTTTCTATTTGGACAAAATTCCTGTTTCTGTGTATGAAGCTTTTTAACACAAATGCCCAGACAGTTCGCTGGTAATGGACAAAACAATGGGAAACCAATTCGTAATTGCAGCTAGAAAATTTTCACGGTCAAATGACGGTATTTAGCTCTCATAATTTTGTATCTGCATGCATCTACAGATTAGGCAGCTGAAGTCTCAAATGCTGTCATTTATTGGCATAAAAGTTTCAGATTGAGCCTAGAGGATGAGGGGAAAGTGCTCTCAAAACTGGACCCTAAACTCACCCCAAACTGCAGCAGAGATTGAAGTCCAGGCAGGTGAATAGCAGTGATCTGAGTAAGGAGGGACGAACGAGTGGACAAGCTGTGTGCACTGCACAGTTCAGCTCTAACGGGGTGGGATGAACAGTCTCTTTTCTTTCAGCTACCTTATGCATCCACGCCTGGTGACTGCCTTTTGTGAATATTTTTAGGAGGACGGTTCAAAAGAAAGACTAGGAGGCTGACATGCTAACAGCTTTGGAGAGTATTTTTGTAAACCCCTTTTGGTTGTAGGCATTGACTCAGCTCTGACTGTGGAAAAAAATTGCCTGCTAACTGTACTGAGCTGTTACATTTGAGTATTTGGGGATTATTTGGCATACTCTGTTATAGAGTCCTGTACCTGAGCCCTCTGTTACCAGCACATATTTGAGTTTCAGTCTTTTCCATCTTTAGCTTTTTAGGGATACTTCTGATGGCTGATGGATATTTTATAACTGGACACAGACTGATGCTGCCAACGTCAGCCCAGTGTCTCCTTGCCTCTGGCTCCTGGTCTCTGTCTTCATCGTACACTACCACCTGCTGAGGGGCTGATTCAGAAGAGATGCTTCTTCCTACTTTATCTTGCATTAATTAAGCTTTCTTTTGCTCCCCAGGCTACAGATGAGTAAATTCCCTTCCTTACCAGCAAAAATAGGATAAGTGGCTCTGTCGGTGCTTGGGCACACCCCGTCGACTTCATGCAAGGGATGTTAATTCACCTCGCTTCTCTTTTTGGCCCTGAATGCGTGTTCTTGCCAAGTGTGCTGTGGGAACGGGTGTTAAATGTTACTGTCACTTATAGTATACGAAAGATGATAAATACTGTGGAGACAAGCTGTGAAGAATGAAGACAAGAAGCTGATGTTTGGTGTGAATGAAGAGGGGGAAGGCTGTGAAAAGTGAAATCACATGCTCAGAGCAAAAGGCTGGGAAAGTTTTCTTTGCTGTAATGTTATGAATGGAAATAGGTAGCAATGTTATATTTGACAAATTTGTAGAAGAGGATGTTAGTCAAGATGGGAGATGGTGAGAGCCTGGAGGAGTGTTTTAGGTTATGAATGAGAATAAAAGTGTGTAACTTATAACTGTAATGCAAAAAGAGGGAGTAAGAATCAGCTGGGGATTAAGCTAAAGGCTGTGCTGAGTCTATGGACCTAAGGAGCTGGAGAAGAGGAAGGACAGTGGTATCTCCATAGTGACAGAGAAAAGGGAAAAAAGTCAGAGGGAAAGATGAAGAGCCCTACTCTGACTGTGCCACTCTTAAGCAGATGGCTGAAACATGGAGCAGGTACTTTATTTATTTATTTATTTTGCAGATGAAATTATCTGGAATTTGATTATCTGTATAATTATCTGTAAATGAATTATCTGGAGACAACATGAAAAGAAACAGAGACAGAGCCCAGGTGTAGAAGGCTTCTGTAGAAAACTGGAGGGAAGACTGAGGAAAATCCTTTGGAAGGTATGCTGAAAGTGCAGTTAGAGGGAAAAGGGGAGAATCAAGACACAGAGGAGTCAAACAAAGTCCATGGAGAGCAGCTTTCCAAGAGGTAGAGTCTTGCAGGCAGGTTGGAGAGGGTGACAAAGGGTTTTACTTCTGGCTTTTAAGAAGAATGATTTATGAGGGACTTTGGAGAAAATGTGGCTTCTTCACTGGAGGGCAAAGGAAAGAAGTTAGAAAAAAGAGGGCTTAAGACTGAACGTGATTGGAAGAGCTCCAGAATACACTTGCAGACAAAAAAGGTGGATGGGATGGCTGGTACAGAGGAGAGTGGAGTCAAAGATGGTTTATTTTTATAAAGGCGCTTATATTGTGAGGTGGAAATTGAGAGATAGAAATAATAAAGAGGGAGTGAAAGAGTGCCAGCTGGATTAAAAGACAAGCTTGGAAGAAACTAATGAGATGCTTGTCTGCTTAGAATGAATATTGCAGATTATATGTCCTACATGTCCTGCAGAAGGAGAAGAAAAGTCTTAGAAGGGAAGGAGTTTTGAAAAACCTGGCAATTGTAATTCAAAATACGTTGGTAAAATTCTGTGCAGCAGAAGTGTGTGGTTGGGAAAGGTGAAATGGAGGAGGAAAAGGAAAAGACGGCTGAAGAAGTAAATCAAAGGTGGTGAAAAGCTGTCAGCTCTGGAAACGTGGGGTTCAGTTAAAGTACAGAAGTACAAATTTGTTTTGGCTAGGGATGTAGTGGAACTGAAGAACTGAAGAAGAAAGGGAGGAGAAAGGAATGAATTCAAAGTGGAGGGTATTGCCCAGGCTGGGGAAAGGAGGAACAGAGGAAACAGGAGGTGGGTGTGTGCTGTGGTTCAGGGTGACAGACCTTGCAATGGGAGAGAGGGAAAAAAGAAGTAAGAGTGGAGAGAGGCAAGGTCTGGAGAACTTCATGAGCATGTGATAAGAGATGGAAGAGAAAGGGGGGAGCAGGAGACACTGAAGAGCAGAAGGAGGGTTATCTATGCTTGTGATCTGGGCATGGGAACAAGGTAAACTGAGGAGACAGATGATTAATGCTCATTTGTCAAGACAGGGAGAGGAATTTTCAAACCAGGCTAGTAAGTCAAATGGAAAAGCAAAGCTGATCTGTGGCAAAAGGAGTTAGGTGTACTATCAACACGGTACTTGAAGTTATAGAACATAGATGAGGAAAGATATTCTGTGATTCTATGAAAGCTGTGAAGAGAGGGAGAGAGAGACAGGAGTCTAAAATTGCCAGAAACAGTGAAAAAGCTTGTAATTTGTAACACTTGTAATTGGGATGGAGTAATAAAGTTGTAACTTCTGATACTTCTGATAATGCCATTGCCTTTATAATGCTTGATTAACAATGACTTGCTTTTTAATGTTAAGCTTAATGTTACTCATTAGTTTTCTACGTTTCCTTCCACAATTCAAATTGTCAATAAATAATACATTAAAGTGGTTTTCTGTGGGGTCCCATTAACATTCTCCCCAGAATGGCACCTCCTTAGTGCAGAGCCTGCGATATACTCATTTATATCTAGGAGCTCCTCAGAACTTAAAAATATTAAGCTTACTGAACAATGTATTAACTTAAATCATTAGTCAATGGCTAAGAAATCATGAAATACTTCCTAGATCAATAGGTACTGTGAATTAGTAGGAAAATATGTACTGAAGGAAACTGAATAGAATTTTTATGAATGCCAGAGTAATGTTGATGAAGGTCAACACTGAAATAGCTATCATTTGTAGAGCTGCATGTAGAAGATAAAGAACAAATGTGTAGCACCTCACATATATATATACATATGTGAAATATAGCAAATATATCTAGCTAGAAGTAGGGGCTACATGATTTTTCAGCAGGTTAGGACTCTTTGCTGTGGTGCTGGGAAACTCTGAAGCACATTCTTACTCTGAACCTTTACCGACCTGATGATGTAGCTGAGATCAACAAATTACTCGCTAAGCCAGACACTTTATGTATGGCAAGTGTCACTTTCATTTTCCAATTAAGAGGGTTTTTTTCCCATTAAAAGCAGAAGATTTCACTTCCATTGGAATGGATTCCCTTAGTCATCTTAGTCATCTAATGTGTTCTCGTAATCCAGACATTTTTTTCTAAAACTGGCTTTCAGTTATATTAGAGGTTTAATTAAAGTGCCTTACTTTGATGTTTACTCCTCTAGATTTCTCACGGGTAGTTGTTAAGACTTCTTGTGAATGTGATCCTTATTTATGGAGGGATTGTTTGATAATGCTGTATCACTGCAACTGAGAAATAAATCTCATGTGTAGTACTGCTAGCCCTTTCTTCATGGGCAGAAAACTGTGTAAACTGGCTTGATTGTAGATGAGAATTCAAAGCATGGTGTCAGCTCTGTGAGCTGTGATGTCTCGTTTTCTGTTTTTCAATGTTGTTCTTACTCAAAAGATCCTTAACATCTTTTCATCTTAGGGGATGTCAGCAGAAACACAAAGAGATGGAGTTACTGCAGGTTAGAGAGTTAACACCTGTCAGCTGAGTTGCATTTGCACACCTCAAGAAAGCATTTTGTGCTCCCCACCACTGAATTAGAAGGCATTAACTTCCGCCTGTGTTCAGCTGTTGTGTTTTGTTTTGCACTTGACACAGGCAAGGGGGAAACCCAGAGCCCAGTTTTTGCAGGTCACCTGACAAGGGCTAGCCATTAACCGGTGGTCATGTGTACGCCATAGCATATGCATGCCGCTGGGTCTCTCTTCTCCTGGGCTTAGGTCTCCTTGTCCAGTGGTGGAGACACGTCAGGACCATGCTCACAAATGTCAGACCATGTTTCTCTTGGCAGTCCCTCACTGTGCCTTGCTTTAAAACTCTTGCAGCTGTTAAAAGATCAAAGTTGGCCCCAAACCAGTCATCTTCTTGTTCATACCTAAATATAATGCCCTTATTTACCATGTAGGAAAGATTTGCCCTTACTGTTATGAAGGTGATCAGAGTTGGGAAGCTGTTGGAAACTTCTCTGCTTTTGAGAGGTGCAAAAAAAGAAAAGCTGATGAACTTGGGGAAAGCTGGGCTGAGCAAATGGCTACATCTATGCGAGGAAATTAAGTGGTGCCAGGGAAGGCTCCAGGGTACAAGCACCTGATTGTCTGTATTGTTATTGCTGCAACAGCTCATGAACTGCATACTTGTGACCCACAGAACATAACAGCTCACAGTCAACTCATGCAGTGATTCAGGAGCTAGCAATTCCCAAAAGGCAGTTTGGCCTCTTGGAGGCTGGGAGACTTTAACGGCGTGGACAGGGCTAGTCCGTGTCTGTAGGTCTCAGTGCCAGAGTGCAGACAGAGGCAAATTTAATTAACTAATGTGAAGCAGCCTTACAGCGCTATACATTACATGTGTCAGGAAAACCTAGAGGAGGACTAAGTGGTCTGTTGATTGCTCACCAGTGAAAAGGTGATCTGAGTCAGTCAGTAGTGGAGGTAAGGACAGTTCTCTTCACAAAGGGATCTATATTAGGTCAGACGTCATTTCTTGAATCTTCCTTTTTTTATGTCCAAACATTTGTTCTAGAGATGAATCATCATCCTTATTGAGCTTCATACAAGCCATAAACTTCTTCATCTTACAGCTCCTGCAGTAAGAAAATATTAAGTAAATAGGCTTGTGGGTAAAATATAACAACAGATTAATGCCATTTTTCTATTTATTTCCTATGGCTAGCCATCTCTAGGAAACAAGCTTGGAGAAGCAGAGGGTCTGTGATTCCCTATGCGATATTTTATAGACTTATTAGTTTATAAGGATGCTTTCATCCTTTCTAAGCGATGGTTATAACCGTTAGAAGTTTGCACTGCTTTTTTTTTTTATTTTAATGAACTCTAAGGAGTGCTTGAGGGATGGGTGAATTGGCCTGAATTTTCTCCTCAAACTTGGACAAACCTTTAATGGAGTCGTAAAAAGTTCAGTTTATATTTAATTTTTCTTCTCTCTGAATAGGTTGGAAGAAAGGAACTTTTACATGATCCTCCCTACTAAGTGCTTTCGCATGGCTGATACCCTCACTGCATATTGATCAATAGCCTCATGGTATAAAAACGACCCTCAAGCAAAGTGGCCATCTGTCTACACACAGGAAAAAAAAGAATTCCTAAAATACAAAGGGACAGGTTGTTCTAACAGTTCTGATGCAATTATTACTTGCTATATGTTGACTAGAGCATGCAGTATTGAGTATTATATCCAAACACAAATCTGTGCATGTGCACACACAAAAATAGTGTAGGCTTAAGAAAAGAACAGAGCAAGAAGTTATATTGTGACCAAGACATTTGAAAATGACTTTGATTTTGGGAGCTTCCATCTGTGAATTTCAAGGTAGAGATTTTTATTCATAAGACAGGAGCTCATCATTCTCTGGAGCTCTGGGCCTCTGGAGATGTCTCAGTCTGGACAAAACATTAAAAATCCCAAAGTCTTTTGAGAACCTGAGCCTTCTTGTAATTTTTCCAGCCTATAAAGCTTGTCGGCTTTATACTCTTGTATGTACTGCATCATAAAAGAGCTCAGATGCAACTGCATTGCAATCCGTTTCTGAGGGTTACTAGTGGAATGGATGGGTCTGTGTCCAGACTCACCTTGGTTTTGTAGCTTTGCCATCCCACCAATACCAGTGAGACCAATGCCACCAGTGGTAATGAGATTGCTCCTGATTTGCAACTCTGAAGCAATTGCAAGCCTGCCTTCTTCCTGGTAGCAAAGTTTCAAGCCTCTTTTACTAACACTTAGGAAAGCATATCTGAAATTCTTGCCTGCTTTATGTCAAAGCTGCATCTGCTAGAAGAGCTTTATCTATGAAAAAGTGAATGAGGTTTCAGATAACCTTTGTGACAGACTCTTAAACTATATGTAGGTTCACAGTGTTAGGAGGCTGTGAGGTAAATTTAGATTAGCATGGACTAAATATAAATATACTGCTCACTTCCCTGAGCAGTTGATGTGAAGGGTTTAGGCTCCTGCCAGAAATATGAGCGTAAGTCCCTGCTCTGCACTGATTTTCTGTGGAGGCTGGAGTAAATCACTGAGACATTCAGCCTCAAAGCTCGTTGGATGGGACCCTTGGCCTTCACTTCCCATTTGTAATGTAGAGTAATAATACTTAATTACTGAATAGGGACAGTTCAAAGATGTCTGAATCAGTTTGATGGCTAGAAATGTTTTAGCCACTGTACCAGTAATGTAAGAGTCCAGCAGTTACCTTGGCATGCAGAGACAAGTTTTAGTGGCATGACCTTTGCTCCAATACATGCCTGTTCTGTCAGCTGCTTAAAAGATAAAAATGTATTGATTTAGATATTTGGAGTTCAACAGGACACAAAAACTAAAGTAACACGGAAAATTAGTAATTATGGAACTAAGAATTTTTGAAGGTGAATTGATGGAGGCCTTGGATGAAAGGTATCTTTTATGCTCTCCCAGTGTATAACATAAAAGTGAAGCCTTTATATCAGCAAAGAGTAAAGCACCACTTCTTTATTTCTTTAGCCTTTATGAGGAATATAGAAGAACAGGGAATTCTTCCTAAAAACTGATGCTGCAGTTTGGTTCACAGCGGCTGCTGACTGAGCTGACAGCATTAATTTAAACCCTCAGTCAGGCCATGCTTTTAAGCCCAGATGAAACCCACACCTGTTCAGAAAAGCACTGAGTCACATACCCACAGGCCAATATCATTTAAGGGCTGTTGACTTTAGTGGGACCTGAGTGTTTGTGCCTGCACCCTTCTTAAACAGGGATGTTACTCAGAGTAGGACCTGGAGGCTGATTGTCCCTGAGGATGGCAAGACTATGTAGCATTTGTTGGTATATGAACAAACTCTGAGTCTGGGTGGCTCTCCTAAGACTATGTTTCTTGAAATCTAATGTGCTTCGTTGCATTTTCTCATTTCCAAAGATTTTCTGGTAAGTCCTCAGTCATTAAAGCCTATTTTGGGAGTATTTTTCTACAATAACAAGGTTTCATTTGATTAAATTCAGTATTTAAAGGTATATAAGAACTGCAGTGCTGTTATTTAAGTTACCTAGGGAAGGGATTTTTGCGCAGTGTTGATTAAAAGATGGCTTAAACAAGCATGTGTACTTTTCCTTTTATATTATTTTTTTTAATTTGCAAGCCAGGGAGAAACCAAACAAATGTCCCAAGATATTCATAATGGAAAGCGACATAGGGAACAACTTGTTCAGAACTGAAAGGCAAGTCAGACTTCATATATCTGCCCAAAGAAATTGCACAAAATCATTTTCCTTGATCTTAGCTTTGGCAATGCAAGTACAGAAAAAGAAGGAAAGACCCCTCATTCCTCAAATCTCCGGGGAGACGTCTGCAAGGGTTTTTTCCTAGTTTTAACCCAGGGGCTCACATCAGCGTATTTGCGTTCTAGGGGAGGTGAGGATCCAAAGCTGAGTCTGAGTATTTCTGAGTTCTGATGAGAGTGAATACTTCATTCTGCTGACAAACCTGAGTACAGGCTTCCAGGCTATTTTTCGTCCCCTGCTATCCATGCTATAACGAAAGAAAATAGCTCTGCTTTGGCTTGTGCAGATAACAGGGAGAGCAATGGAGAAGCCTAACGGCCTCTCTCAGTGGGCTAAAGCTTTCAGCACACCTGTAAAACGCAGCACGGCTCTTCCCTGCGCGCGCGGACGCGGAGCCGGAAAACGCCGAGCGGCATCGCTCGCACCGCGGCCGTCCCTGCGGGCTCCGGCTCAGCGAGCTGTTCCCCTCGCGGTGGCCCCAGAGGCGCGGGGAGCCGGTGCGCAGCCGTCCCGCAGCTCTCCCCCCGGGGCAGGGCTCCCCACCGCTCCCGGCCCGCGGGAGCTGGTCTGCGTGTACCGGAGGGCTGCGGAGGGGGGAGGAGGGGGGTGGCGGGTGCGGAGGGAGGGATGGGCAGGGGCACAGGTGGGGGGATGCACCTGTGTGAGGCTGCCTTGCTTGAGGGAAAAGAAGTGTAGGCAAAAGGAGCAAGCGCTTGGTCACAGTTTATTTACCAGTACTGATACCGACACAGAGGCCCTGGGAGATCCCAATCTACTGCTAATTATTTCTTGTTGCTCCTTTGGCAAGCAACAAGCTCATTTCTGGCTTCTTTTGTCTTTGCAGCTGATTTAATCACAGCAGCTCCTAAATCTGCCGTTGCTAGTTTGGCTATGGCCTTTGAGGTGAATTGTGGATCACAAATATATGCTCCACTGGAAGACAAAACAAACCTAATTTTGTGCCTCAGGCGGCAAAGCTGCCAGTGCAGAACGTCGCTGAGTATTACAACCTCTGTTATGGACTGGGAGCATCGAAAGGGCAGCTTGAGCACAGAAAGGGGGAATGTGCTGTCAACTCCCTCCGCTGGCCACCTTGGAAGACGGAAACATTAAAACAGAACAACTGCAAAAAAAGTTAGAGAAGATGAGAAGGTTGCCCTCCTGGCAAAACATGAGGGGATTTCTGCTGCTAGTTTGGCAACAGTTGTAGGTTGCTCATAGTTTGCTCATGTGAGCTAAACCGTGTTTAAGGAGAAGCACTTCGTTTATCTGCAGCCTGTCTGAAGAAGCGCAGGATGTGTCATCTGGCTAACATAGAAGAGATATTAAGCCCTGCCTTTAAACTACCCACTTACATATTGTTATCAAAGCAAAATATAAGCAACATTATAGTAAGATGAATAGTTAAGTAAGGAAAAAACAACCCACAGGCATGGTCAGTGCCGTCCAATGCAAAAAGTTCCCACTGTTAGTGGAATTTTACCTGCGCTGAGAGTCCCTCCTTTAAAAGAAATATCCAATGGTAGGAAAAAGATCAATGGGCTGAAGCTCCACAGGTTCAAAAGGGGAAATGATGTGTGCTCAGGTCTACCTTTTTCAGTTTTTTTTCCATGTGTCCCTCTCTCCAGTCTCTGTTGGTATAAAACCAGACAGTGGCAAATCTTTTTAGCTGAATGTTGGGTGATGCAGATCTACACATCTACACCCAGAAGAGCTAACCCACAAGGCTTAGCCTAGTTGCCTGTTGCAGGTATGTTTTCTTCAGTTTCTGTCAGTGAATTTCAATGAGTGTTACACATCTCACATGACAGAAATGATCTATTACCCAAGTATTCTTACGTAAATTAAAAGATACAAGAGATACATTACTGCTCAAGGACAAACTAACCTGAACTCTTCATGCAGGAGCCTGTTTTGATTCATATAAAAGGATTTTAGGAGATGAGAAGCTGACTGCTGGGCCTCATTTTATGGTGAAAGAGTGGCATACGCCTCCTCACTCCGTCTAGTGTGGCTGCTTTACTCAGCGACTTGCATTGCCAGGACTTCAGCTAATATAAATCAAGGAGTATTGATTTATCATAGGTGAGGATTTTGCCCTGTGCCTCCTCACTTGCCAAGTGCTCAGTAGTTGAGTGATCACTTTTCACAGAGCCCCGTTGTTTGGCTCAAATGTGTGGGCACGGAAAAATGACAGGAGAACTTTCAAGTTTTAAACCTTACTCTTTATATTTAATGAAACCGCAAAGAGTGCCCATACAGACTGAGTTAAATCTTTTGTGGGGGAGGCACTAGCTCCTGCTCCTTGTGCTGTTGTTGCATAACCTGTCTGTTGCAAAGATTATGGTAACTGTCATGGCTGATGTCCTTCATCATTTCTAGACCAGGACATCAGCTTCAAGATGGATCGAAGCACTCAATAAAGAGCAAATGGCATCTTTGGTGCCTTCCAAACTCAGCTGAACTATTGTGTGATCCAGTAGCAACAAGTCTATCCCTACTGCCTACGGAATTAAAATTGTACTGTGCAAAACCTCATACTTACAAAGTAGGACTTTATGCCTCAGAATTTGAGGATAAAAATGAATTAGCTGGATCAAACTGTCCTCACATCTAAAAGATGAAATTGTTGCCTTACTTTAGACGTATAATTGCTTAATATTAATTTTTAGTGATGATTCTTTACTCAGCAAGTAAGAGTGGGGGAGCCCTAGCTTACATGTCCCTGAATCTACTCTAGAGTGGTTTGGAGAGGTCTCCAGGCAGCATCTCTGCACCTGAAACTCACACAACCAAGCTTCAGGGATGACACTGCTTTCCAGAGACTTTATCTTCTTATGATTGCTGTATGAGATAAAGGACCATAGACACCATTACAAGGCTGTGAGTCTGACGTTTAATGAGCCCATAAGTAACACGATGGTTAAATTATTCTATGGATTTCACACAACAGGAAGGCTGTATTGATGTTTTTGCATTATGATGCCTCCAATAGAAGAGAGTTGCAGCATTAGAGAGTTCAGAGTTACAATACTAAGGATAGTCTGCAAACTGTGTATATCAAAATGTCAAATGACATGTTAAATAAAGAGAAGTGTGAAAAGAACAAAGAAAAACCTCACTTTAAGAGCTTTAATATGTACAAGTATGGCTCAGCTTGAACAAATGAAATATTTTTTCAATTAAATAGGAATGAACCATATGTACTGTTCAGAAGAGGAAGCAGATAAAGCACAGCATTTCAAAACAAGCAGCTGTTCAAATATAAATTTCCTGTTTATTGAGATTTCAGTTGCATCAGAGTAAAGGTCTCAGAGTGGCTGAGCACGTCAATCATTATATACCTTGTTAGTGTGACAGCCCCCTGTGTATTGTTTGACTGGAAATAAAACACAAATACCCCAACCCCCTACTGTGTCTGCTTCATGGTGCATAAATCTATTGTGTGTCATGTCACTTAGAGTTTTGATGGCAGGCTACCAAATGGCAGAGGAAAATACACAATCAAGCCTTCATTTTCAGAAATGAAATTAAAGTACACACAGGAAATATAGAACAGAAGTGTTTTCATCAGTGCTATTTCAAGGGTCCATCACTCAAAATGGAGACTTTTGCAAGCCCCACTGAACATTTGATTACGTATGCAAATGAGTGGGTTTCCCAAGTATATATTTTCTTTTCTGACTTTGATGGTCTTTTTGTAATAATAAACCTGTGCCAAATGATTTTCATTAGCATTATGTCTTGTACCTGGTTGGACTGACAAGGACAGAGCCCTTTGGGCTCTGCCAGCACTGCCACTAGTCACTGGTGTGCTCAGAAGCCTCCTTGGAGGTGTACCTATGTTAGACATGTTTAAACACCAAAATGTATGGCCTCCAAAGTCAACAATGTAACCAGAATGAATGCCAAAATGAAGGTTAGGTTAGCTGGTATCTTCAGTCCCTGTGTTTTCTTTACCTAATTACTTGCACTTAGGAAACACCTAAAAATAATTGACTTAATTTTGTTGGGCATTGAACAGAGCAAAAGCAAAAAGAAGGCTCTTACCCCTAAATCTTGTGATCTAAACTGGCATGTACACTGTGCTAGGCAAAGTGTTAATTTTGGGCAAAAGAATAAAGACAGACATACCCTAAAGATAATGATTCCCCCTTCCTCACATGCATCACTTTGGGATCTAAGAAATAAACCAGATAACTTTAAGAACTAGATTTTGCAACTAGACTTTGAGAAAAATGAATCTGGTACCGTGTATTAGAAAAAGTTGGCGAGTAATTTTTAAATTAAGCTAGATCTTGTCAGCATTATCACTCTCTATTTCCACTGTTACATTCCTTTCAAAACTTGAAATGTCTGTTTTATTTCATTGAGCCCAGGGGGTCCCATGACAGAAATCATGCCTAACTTAGGGAAGTTGGTCCCCAAAGAGGGTTCTCTGCAACACTGCCCAAAATAAGAGGAAAAAAAACCAACAAAACCAAAGAAACGGTGCATGGCATCCAGTCTGTTGAACCTGAGTACTGAACTTGTTTTGAAGTGCCAGGTGCACAGTGAGGCAGTCCTGGAGCATGTGACAAGTTTCCTGTCTTGTCTGCGGCAAGAATTCATGTGAAGGTCTCAAAGGGAAGCTCCTGCCTGCGTTATGTAGATGCTACCCATCTTCACAAGGTTTTGTCTCATTACAGGCATTTTACCCCTTTGCTGCAGAAAATCAGCCCTATAAAAGAATATCATAAAAGCAATTGGGACAAGCACAGACAGAGGCATATCTGAGTATTCAGCCTTTGTGCTAAATAATGGGTGACCATCAAGAGATGCCCTCTTCTGAGGCTCCAGCAGTACGATGGTACAGTCAACAGCAACTGATGGGACTTTCAGAGTTACCTGGAGAATATAGACATTTACATCCTGCTGCTGTCTAACAGGAATGCAGAGCTTAATTCCTTTAAATGTCTTGGGTAAAATCTCATCTACAATTCTCACTTGAGAGAGAAGGTAAAAATGCTCAAATTCAGCTACAGTAAGAGCATAAATGAAAGTTCCTGCTGGTGTGATTTTATATGTATATTCTGACTAGTAAGGCAGTATGGAGAAAAAAATATCTTTCAATTAATTCAAATTAATTCTGCACTGATAAAAGCATTTTCCCTGCATGTTGTTTTCTCCTAACTGTCCCATTAGAGGTGGGAGTTCCAGGAGGGAGCACAATGTTTTTGACTCCAAATTTGATGGCAAGATTGGACATTTTTGGTTGCTCTTCCTTGGTAGTGTCTTATGATTAATATTTCTACAGTTTTAGGCTGAATTGCTTATGCATAAGAAGCAAGTGCTGCGTTAGAATGCTTTTGTTCCGGGGAAAAAAAAAAAAAGCGTTAGCTAGACCTTTAAGGGCTGGAATAGGTGCAGGCAGAACAGGTGAAAAAATGCTTCCCTAAGAAAGAAATTTCTACTGCCTATTTCCAGTCTTTATACTTTAAAGAGTTATTTTTAGTTTAAAACAGTATTAAGAATAAATGGATATGGATGGTAGTGTCTTGCTGAATGCTTATTCTGGTCAGATGAACGTTTTCTGCTGCAACTTGCTGTTCTTCCTGCTTTAGGCCATGAGTGTTGCTCTTAGTAGTTATTATTAATAATCTTTTTCTAATCAGCAGTTGCTATCTGGTAACCCAAACCTCTTTCAATGACAAACAGGTAATGGTCCAGACCTCCAGGAGGTATAAACCGACATGACTGTATTGACTGTACTGAGCACTACTCATCTAAATCAGCTGACCCTGCTTATGACTACAGCTTGACCTCAGCACACTTCAAAAGTCTACAGATGTTGTATGATGAAAGCTCTCAAACTGCTAATACTTCTCCTTTACCGGAGGAAAACCCCCCACGTTCCCTATTTTCACCATTCACTTTACTCTGTGGTTCTCAACACTGCAAATTCATTTGCAGAATTAAGCTTCTGATGGCAAAAAAATCCAAGACTATTTAAGCTGTCTGTGAAAACCTCCTTTCCCCTCCCTGTTACTCTGCTTTCAGCTCCTGACTGCAGGCTCACAGAAGGTCACGGAAGGCCACCATTGTGGTCAGCAGTTCTGAGATTGAGCTCTCTGGTACCTGTGATGGAGCTCCCCCTTCTCATGTTCCGCCCAGCATCTGCCTTCTTCAGGCTAGATGAGACCTGGATTTCTATAAAGTGAAATTCTTTAAAAAATTCAAATCATAAATAAGCAGTCAAATGAAAAAGAACCTCTTTCTTCAATTTATTTCAAAGGGTGCAAGTGGATTTTCCTCAACTCGATCAACACTGGTTACACCTTTTCCTCTTTTTTGCAACCAGCAGAATGTAAAAGAAGCAAATGGATACAGTGCGCTCCAAATTAGTATTGTTGAACCTAAACCTTGTCCAGGAATTTGCTGCTGTGACTACAGTTTTGCTTATTACACAGAAAAGTGGGCCTCAGATATGACCTCACAAACAATATAAAGCAACAGTACGCAACTTCATTATTCACTATGTCTCAGGAGGATGGCATAATCATCTATCTCAAGAAAGGAAACGGCAGATGGTACACTACAGATTTGCATGTTTGCACCATTTATTAGTTTATAGAATTAAGAAAGCAGATTTTAAGATTTTAAAAAATATTTTCCCTAGAAGTGATAATGAAGTGGGTTTTGTATCACCCTCTGTTATGCATAGACTTCTTTATGTGATTGCACTGCAAAGGTGCCCTTCTGAGATGTTAGTTCACTTTTCAGTATTTGACAGCAATGGTTATTCATTTGCATGTAGAGATCTAATTCTCCCTATGATGATTCATTCTGTCTGCACATAGTTTTAGTTCTTCCTGTAGAATGAAGAAAGAATTGTGAAAATATAAATTAATACTTTATGTGTTTAATTAATTAGTATTACCAGCCATGTAAAAGATCCTTTAGTAAAATACTTATTTTGACTGTGCTGTTTGCTCTCTGCTTTTCAGAAGGAGTCAGATTATGAGAGCTACTTTAGGAACATTGGTGTTGCTGACAGAAGATCCCAAAAGAGGGAGTCTTGAGTTTTCAGCTGTTTGTTCTTGTCTCTGTTGCTGGTTTTTTGGACACATTATTTTTCCCATACACAATTTGAAGGCAAATGAAAAGGGTAACAAAGTCTATTTCTGGTTGACTATACTGATGCATTTGATCCCATTTTACTTGAGACAATACACTACAATTTGGTCTAGTATGGACATGATAGAAAAAAGTGATCTGTGAAAAAGATCAAATTGACAGCTCTGGGAACTGAAGGCTTGTACTCATTCAGTGAACTGAACACAAGCTGTAACTGTGCAGTCCTCCCTCTCTTTACCCCATTAAGATGCTCCAGTTCTTTATTAGGGAAATCCCTACAGATCAGGATTCGTGCCAGGTCGGTGTTTGGCTTCTCTGAGGAGCAGCCCAACAGGGGACCGGTATCTTGTGGTTGAGAGGATGTGGAAATCTGTCTGGAAGGAAATAACCTGAGGGAGTTTGACCAGACAGAACATGGATTTGGTGTTACTGCATGTCCTGAGCTTCTCTGGACAAGCAGAGTCTGGGGGCTTGTACTTCAGTATGGATCCCAAGCTATCATCACTGAATCTTCCCAAAATCATCCTCCTCCTCTCCTTCACCACACCACGTCACATGAAGGTGCTTAAGCCTCACATATGGAGGAACACTGAATTCTTAAGCATTACAAATTAAGATCACTGACATGAATTCTATATACATACACTAAGGGATTATCAGTCCTCCAGAATTTACTTTTGAACAAAAGAGAATTTCACATTGGTATTTTTTATTTGGTAGGGTTTTCTTTAAAGCAAAAGAAAACAACAGCTTTGAAACACTAAGACACTCCAGCCAAATTTTAGTTGCTATAAATACAAAGTTATACTATAGACTTAATTTCAGTTAGGTCAGTAATGGCAGGAAACTATCAACACTTCTGCTCTCAAAGTAATCAGTGATAATTTACAGCTAGGGAGAGCAATCAATATGCAGGAACTGGCTTCATTTTGGGTAAATTGAAATCTTTGACCTGGCAAGGCCTGATGCCTTGCTCTAAACTAGATTAGAATTTCCTATGGTAGAAGGGGTAGTCCAAATTATTGCATTAATATACCTAAAAGTAGTAAGTATAGGGACATGTCAGTTCACTGGGAAAGACTTCACTTTTTTTCCTACCTATTTATAAATGACCTGCCTGAACAACTTACATGTATGCTACAGATATTACACCACCCCAGATAACAGCGTTTTGGGCATCTTGCATCACATAAATACCAGGTGATAGGAGCCCTGACAAATTGAAAATCTTCCCTGACAAGCCCCTGGTGTCAAATCAGTTAGAACTTTTCCCATTTTTGGCCAGATGGGCTCATATTTTTTATGCTGGACATCTATCTCTGACTGAATGTTTAAAGAAAATTCAAGGGACAGTGGATTTGAAAATGTAAGTTGTTTCCACTCATTAGAAAAGTTTGGGAAGATAAAAGTAACCTTTCAAATTTGGTTATTTCTGTTTGTCTCCCAACATGTATGTCATAGTAATCATCACTGGGAATATTACAAGGAGACATTTAATGATAAATTCTTGGAAATCCTCTAAACATACTTGAACAGGGAGTTCATACTCAAATAATTTAAAGAATTTGAACAGAACTTCCTACAGTCCCAAAGATAATTTTGTTTAACAAAATAAATAATCATCCCTTGACTCGTCCAGCCTGCTAGCCACACCCAGGAGCCAGCAGCACAAGGAAGCCTGAAGCACATGGTGGCCCCGTCCCTCACTGCTGGTCCTGGGTGACACTGCCCTTGCACCTCTGCAGCCCTTTGGAAATGGAGACTGGCTCCCCATGGATGTCTCACACTGGTTTGGGTTTTTCAGTTGGTTAGGGTTCATCAAGTCACACTTGCAAGCTGGAGAAGAAGGCTCAGCATTGAAAAGTCCTGTAACTGTGAAGAGTTATATACTGAGCCCATTTCAAAGTTTATATAATTTCTCTGCCTACTTTTTTTTTTTTTTCTACTTGGCACATAATTTGTAATGGTATTGGATTTTAATATAGCAAATGTATCTTAAACTGACAGAGTGATTCCCTGACAATCCATGTTAGTGAAATAGTATTTTGAGGGCCTCCAGTTCTGGCTTGAAGTCCCCCAATTTTAGCTGAGGTTCAGTCCTCCATGGCTCCAGAGATCTTTTCTTTGTTTCATTTGTACTGGAAAAAAATCACAGCCTCACAGAAAAACACCTTACATAGCTTGTCATGCACTTAGTCCCTGCAGGTAGGCTTTCACTGTGTCAGGGCTTCTGGTTTAATAATAATCCTGCAATTCTATTCTATAAATTTTCTGGCTTGATAGGGGCTTTGCTGATTAACGTTGTCAGAATGGGATGTGCTGAAAAACACCTTCTGATGCATTACACGAAAGGCTCAATCTAACAGATGTACGAGATCAGTTTATTGTCATGTTCTTTTACCAGGAAAAGTCAAGACTTTGGGCTAAATCAATGGTGCAATTTGTTTAATGTGAAGTTTGATTTTGCTTGAGTCAGACCTCACTGGTCTTTTCTTTCTCTGAGGCATGCTAATAAGTTTCTTTTTAAGTTTCTGATTTCCTTTATTTTTTTCCTAGATTTGCTTCTCCTGCTGTGAGTGAGTTATCTGAAGGATATTTATTCATAAAGTAGGTTCTTTCCTGCCTGGAGTGGATGAAAATATCTTGCGGATTCTCCTGACTTTTTCAGAAGTATTTTGATCCTAACACTTTATGTACAACAAAAGTCTCACAACCACTGAGCAGGTGCATTTGCTTTGATGAAACTTCTAAATCTCATGTTATGAAATATGGAAATGCTCTGGTGTCCAGATTGAAAATATAAAGATACTTAGACTTAATACGCAAGAATGAAATCTGCAAAAACAACATTACATCCTTGCAGAAAACAGAGCTTTATCTGGAAACATTGCATTCAAAGGATCTAGCCTTGAATATGGATAAAAGAGATGTCTGTGATAATTTGTATTGAGCTCCCGGTTATTAAGAAATGATACATGTAATTGCATATTCTGGAATGAAAGCCATGGCACTAACTTTTTTTCTTTTTGTAACTGCTGCCTGGTTATCCCGGTGCTGTTTACAACCAGTTGGAAGGGGGTCTTCATGCTCTGCAGTGTTTTCCATGGTGTGTTGGGTGTAGCTGCTGGCAGGGGGTCTGCAGGGACGGCCTCTGTGAGGAGAGGCCAGGGCTGCCCAGTGTCCCACAAAGCCATTTCTAGCTGGCTCCAACCCACCCACCGCCCGGCACAGCTGTGCCCCTCAGCCAAACTGGTGGCACCTCGGGGCCATTTTTTGTCACTGTTTTTCATTACCAAAGTCTGTTTTAATTGGCAACAAATTAAATTAATTCTTCCCAGGCTGAGTCTGTTTTGCCCATGACGGTAACAGGTAAATGAACTCCCTGTCTTTATCTCGACCCACGAGCTTTTTAATCTCATTTTTTCCCACTGTCCTGTTGAGGAGGGAGAGTGCGCAAGCGGCTGGGTGGCCATTTGGCTGCTGGGCAGCCTAACCCACCACATCTGGGCATGTATGGTTCAGAATTTATTTCAACTGGCCTTTATTTATTTTAGCTCCCCCTCCTTTCATTTTAAAGCTTGACTCATTATTTTCTGGCAAAGCTGAATTTATGGATGTTTCCTCTTCTCTGTGTCTAGCTATCATTCTGAGAAGTACTTACCATTTAAATACATGCAGGAAAAGAAAACAGAAGGAACACTCAAAAAGAAAAGTCTTGTCTCCAAATTGGGAGAGGCATATTTCCAAACTTGTCTAGGATCAAAGCTCTCCTACGTGGGACAGAAATCCACCCATTATTTACTGCAATAATGATGTAGCTGTAAAGGCAATCATTAATGATATATAGGTCAAATGCATCTCTGAGGTATGTGAGTTTTAATGAGGGAAGCTGTGGTGGGTTGACCCTGGCTGGATGCCAGGTGCCCACCAAAGCTGCTCTATCACTCCCCCCCCTCAGCTGGACAGGGGAGAGGAAATATAATGAAAGGTCCATGGGTCAAGATAAGGACAGGGAGATCCACTCACCAGTTACTGTCATGGACAAAACATACTCAGCTTGGGGAAATTAATTCAGTTTATTACCAATCAAATCAGAGTAGGATAATGAGAAATAAAAACCAAATCCTAAAACACCTTCCCCCTACCCCACCCTTCTTCCCAGGCTTAACTTCACTCCTGAATTTTCTACATCCTCCCCTGCAGCAGCACAGGGGGACGGGGAATGGGGGTTGCGGTCAGTTCATCACATGTTGTCTCTGCTGCTCCTTCCTCCTCAGGGGGAGGACTCCTCACACTCTTCCCCTGCTCCAGTGTGGGGTCCCTCTGACAGGAGGCAGTTCTCCACGAACTTCCCCAATGTGAGTCCTTCCCACGGGCTGCAGTTCTTTGTGAACTGCTCGAGTGTGGGTCCCTTCCACAGGGTGCAGTCCTTCCAGAACAGATTGCTCCAGCGTGGGTCCCCCACGGGGTGACAAGTCCTGCCAGCAAACCTGCTCCAGTGTGGGCTCCTCTGTTTCTCCATGGGTCCACAGTCCTGCCAGGAGCCTGCTCCAGTGCAGGCTTCCCACAGGGTCACAGCCTCCTTCGGGCATGCATCTGCTCCAGCGGGGGGTCCTGCACGGGCTGCAGGTGGATATCTGCTCCACCATGGACCTCCATGGGCTGCAGGGGACAGCCTGCCTCACCATGGTCTTCACCATGGGCTGCAGGGGAATCTCTGCTCCGGCACCTGGAGCCTCTCCTGCCCCTCCTTCTTCACTGACCTTGGGGTCTGCAGAGCTGTTTCTCTCACATATTCTCACTCCTCTCTCTGGCTGCTGTTCCACCCAGCAGTTTTTTTCCCCCTTCTTAAATATATTATTCCAGAGGCACTACCACTGTCACTGATGGGCTCAGCCTTGGCCAGCGGCAGGTTCATCTTGGAGCCGGCTGACATTGGCTCTATGGGAAGCTTCTAGCAGCTTCTCACAGAAGACACCCCTGTAGCCCCACCACTGCCAAAACCTTGCCATGCAAAACCCGGTGGGAGAGTCAGTTGGTGTTGCTGGTTGGTGAAGCCTTGCAAGCAGTCCCTGCCTGGACGCTCACCATGTGAGCACCATGAGGCATCCGACACATCCGTGGAAATTTGTCTTCCTTGGGCTTGAGCAGAGGTGAGACACTGCCCTTTACTGTTGCTCATGTTTGTGGGAACAGAAAGTCGTCCTTTCCTTAGTATTACATCATTATCTGCGTGAGGCAGTAAAACCACATTTCTGTGTTCTCAGTATCTTGAGGAGAATTTTATGGATCTCTCTCCTGCAGTTCATAGCTTCTTCCCAAACTGAAGAGCTCCTCTCTCTGTCTGCTTTTCAGGTCAGAAAGCCAGCTGCAATACTCACACAAGCTCCCTCTTACTACAAAAATACTCAATTTGTCCATATAGCCTTTGGAGTCTCATTGGCTCCCCTTAGACATTATGGTTGTATGAGCAAATATTAAGACCACAGCTTATTTAATCTATTTCCAAACTCTGTCCCTTAATCTTGAGATTTGGGATTTGATGTTAGCACTGTTCTTTGGCTGGAACAACCATAAACCCTGATGGGCCATCACTGCACCCCACCAATGGGACCAAGTTGTGCCTGAGCTGACCACAGCTTCATACACCCCAAAGCTTTTTCCTGACCTCCTCAGCACTCATTGGTCATGTTGAATTCAGCAAGGAACAATGGAAGTGGATCTGTGGTGAGAAATGGTGCCAAGGACCACGTGTCCACATGATGGTGTTTTTCAAGGATTTTCCTTTTGCTTGGCTCTAACCGGGTCCTGCGGCTTGAATGCCCATTTGTGGCTGGAATAAATTACATGTCCTCCTGAAGGGTGTCTCTGGGGGGTACCTCACCTCAAAGGACTCTAGTTCATGTGCTCTGCTGCTGCATCATTGTGTGGAGAGTATTGATCTTTGAGCAATTCCTGGCGTGAACTAAAACGTTGATGCAAATGCACCATAGACTGTACATGAACAACTCCTCTAAGTTGTCGTAATGAGCTTTTGGTTTTGCCGTGTATGTAGCTATGACTCAGTGATGCTTTTATTTTGTGTGTTCTACTTTTACTTTTCTGATACTCATCGTCACAGGCAAGAAGGCTGTATTTATTTACTTCTCAGAGACAATGGAGACTGAAAAGGAAAGCATGTGCTATCTTAATTTTTGTTCCCTTTTTAAAGCCTGAAAATGGTTCAGTGCTTGTTCTGTATGGAGGAAAACAAAAAAAGTTTAACAACCAAACAGAAGTTAGCAAGAAATGTCATAAGAAGTGCTTTGTTGCCCTGGCAAAGTTCCCTTTATAAAAGCATCCTCTTTCCCAATATTTAACCTGACCTGGCCAGTTTAGGTATTGTCACGGGTTAATAATAAAGTTTCTAGTAAAGGACAGGTGGTAAGTGGGGAAAAAGTTGGGGATTATCTACTATTCTATGGATTCATTTTTTAAAAAGAGATCTGCTCTTTCTGTAGATCACAGAAACGTTTCTAAAGCAACATTTCTCTTTAGAGATTTCACGGCTTCTGAACCATTTTCGATATTCAAAAACCAACTCTTCCCCCACTAAAACATGCTTGGTTTTTGTATCTTATGTCCTGGGTGTACTGCTGTAAACTGCAAACTATCTAGCATGTTTGGAAGTAAAGTCAGCAGCATCTTTGTCAGCACCGTGGAACTCTGTCATCCATCAGTAAATCTAGCAGTAAGGAGAGTTTGCAGGACTCAGATGCTTCTCTTCAGCCTGCTGTGCTGGGCGTCTGTCACATGGCCCATTAATGGCACGATGTTGACACTCTGTCATTTTTCACAAAGTTGTAAGTGAGCTATGAGCCAAAAGCAGATAAAAAGACAAATTAACTCATGCAGCATGTAGCACTCTGCCCATGATCAGCCTTCCCTGCCTAGACAGAGGCAAGACTGGAGCAATATTTCCAAAAAGTATTCATTATTATTCAAATTTCTCAACACAGCAGTTTTGAAGTGTGGTTGCACAATATTTGTGCAATGTTGTGTTAAGAGAAGTGCTTATCACACACCTGAGACATCAGTTTGGAAAAATAATGGTATTGTATGTTTGATTAATACTCTTCTCTGATACTGATCAATGGCAGTGCAGTAGGAGAAGCGTGGGCTTCCTCAATCTGCCAACAAGGAGGTCTTTCAAACTTGCCAAGAAAACTGCTATTGTTTGCGCCCAGGCCCCAGTCTTGCAAGCTGTTCTGTGCGGGTGGACCTCAGTGCTTCGCAGAGTCCCAGTGACTTTGTTGACTACAGCAAAATGGAGAATTCCACAGCAGGAACATAGTAAATCCACGATTGCGTGAAAAATGGGCTTCAGATCCCTCTGAAGAACAGTTCAGCCCACTTGTATGCAAATAGCGTTATTGCCACAGGGACTGGATTTGATGCTCTTTTAAAAAAGGCATCTCTGTAGAACTAGAATATGCATTTTATACATATTTACATTGTAAGATGAAATTCAAGGAGGGGTGTGATGGAAGGATGAATTTCTTAGCAGATTCTGCCGTGTCAGAATCACACAATATGTGTGTCCTGCTTGATAGGCAAAGCTTAAATTGGCAAGACAAGCAGAGCTCAATATGTCTTCTGTACAGTCACTATTTCTACGAGCAGAATAAATTGTCTGTGTGTCTGAGGAGCCTGACCATGGGTCAGGAGCCCTGTATGCTACTTAGCACTGTGTGGGCACAGAAAGGAGAATTAAGATCTGGGCTGAGGCTGGCTTTTGGTTTGTTAAAACTAACACACCTGAGAAAGACAGAAACAGAGTTTGACTCCATCATCAAGATGAGGTTCATTTTGAGGGCGCTCACGGGGCACATGCAGGACAACCAAGGGATCAGGCCCAGCCAGCACGGGTTCATGAAAGGCAGGTCCTGCTTGACCAACCTGATCTCCTTCTATGACCAGGTGACCCGCCTAGTGGATGAGGGGAAGGCTGTGGATGTTGTCTACCTGGACTTCAGCAAAGCCTTTGACACTGTTCCCCACAGTATTCTGGAGAAGCTGGCGAATCGTGGCTTAGACAGGCGCACTCTTTGCTGGGTTAAAAACTGGCTGGATGGCCGAGCCCAGAGAGTTGTGGTGAATGGAGCGAAATCCAGCTGGCGGTCGGTCACAAGTGGAGTCCCCCAGGGCTCAGTTTTGGGGCCGGTCTTGTTTAATATATTTATCGATGATCTGGATGAGGGGATCGAGTGCTCCCTCAGCAAGTTTGCAGATGACACCAAGTTGGGTGGGAGTGTTGATCTGCTTGAGGGTCGGAAGGCTCTGCAGAGGGATCTGGACAGGCTGGATCGATGGGCTGAGGCCAATTGTATGAAGTTCAACAAGGCCAAGTGCCGGGTCCTGCGCTTTGGCCACAACAACCCCGTGCAACACTACAGGTTTGGGGACGAGTGGCTTGAAAACTGCCTGGTGGAAAAGGACCTGGGGATGTTGATTGGCAGCCGGCTGAAGATGAGCCAGCAGTGTGCCCAGGTGGCCAAGAAGGCCAACGGCATCCTGGCCTGTATCAGAAATAGTGTGGCCAGCAGGAGCAGGGAGGTGATTGTGCTCCTGTACTTGGCACTGGTGAGGCCGCACCTCGAATACTGTGTTCAGTTTTGGGCCCCTCACTACAAGAAAGACATTGAGGTGCTGGAGCGTGTCCAGAGAAGGGTGACGAAGCTGGTGAGGGGTCTGGAGCACAAGTCTTATGAGGATCGGCTGAGGGAACTGGGGTTGTTCAGTCTGGAGAAGAGGAGGCTGAGGGGAGACCTTATCGCTCTCTACAACTCCCTGAAAGGGGGTTGCGGAGAGGTGGGTGTTGGTCTCTTCTCCCAAGTGACTAGTGACAGGACTAGAGGAAATGGCCTCAAGTTGCGCATGAGGAGGTTTAATCTGGATATTAGGAAAAATTTCTTTACTGAGAGAGTGGTAAAACACTGGAATAGACTGCCCAGGGAGGTGGTGGAGTCACCCTCCCTGGAGGTATTCAAGGAGCATGTGGACGTGGCATTGTAGGATGTGGCTTGATGGGCATGGTGCTGTGTGGTGTGTTTTTTTTGTTTGTGTGGTGTTGTGTGGTGGGTTTTTTTTTTTTTTTTTTTTTTTTTTTAGTGGTTGGACTTGATGATCTTACAGATCTTTTCCAACCTTAGTGATTCTGTGATTCTGTGATCTGGCATTTGGGTACATGCTGGTGTTTGGGTGCGTGCTGGAGTCTGGGTAAGCACTGGCATCCCCAGGCTTTGGACAGCCTGGCAAGCTCAGGGGTGGTGTGAAGCCTCTGAGGATGCTGAGCCCTGGTACCCCACTTCCTATGGGACAGCGTTTGGGTTGGACAAGAAACAAGGGGATAGAGACACAGCCACTTTTGTCTCTTGGCATGTCTCTCTTCTGTCTCCCAGGGTCAGGCAGAAACCATGCAAACGGAAAATCAGACCTAGCACCCAAGACTGTTATCAAGCCCTCTTATCCAAAGTCTGTTTGTGTTAAAGCTGTAGAGAGCATCCAGGAGAAGAATCACATTAACACACCCCCCACAACTTGCTTTATGGTGGGTTTCAGAGGGATTTTTTTTCCATTCTAATACGGATTGGATGCTTAATTTTTTTTCTTTATTCATATTACCTAGTGTAACAAATTCACGATTCTTCTAAATAGATGCTGTAAATACTGAATGCCAGGTCATGGCCAGGTTTGCTCCAAAATACATATTTTTTAAAGCTAAGATTTGAGAAAAGACAGGAAAAGAAGTATTCCCAGAACTGAGGAAAAGAACAGGTGGAATATCATACCTGCAAACATGTACATTTCTCTGCTGTATTTGCCAACCAAGTATTACAAGAAAGTGTGGAAAATTACAATAGCTACAAATATACTACAAACAACTGTGAAAGCAACTAGGTTTTATTTCCTCAAGCCATAACTGGAAAACTATGTGTTAAAATATGGGTTAGTCTCCATCTACAAGGCTCTAAAATGAATTCTCTCTGGATTTTTTTATGTTTTTGATATATTTCCCGTTTGTATTAATCATATTCAATTATTTAGAACTAAGTCTTTAAGTTCTGTTAATATAAACTTACCAGTCCCCATGCTGTAAATTAAATTTTTATTTTATTTCTATACATGCTTTCTCTCTTACTTTAATACCAAAGGTTTCTCTCTTGTCTAATGGTTATAATGAAAGCTTTTACTGCTAAATTAAAATAAAATGAGTTAATGGGTACCCGGTGCCTTGTTCTAGTTAAAATGTGCATCAATTTGCAATGACCACTGCTTTGGGATTGTAGCATGTGTTTTATCTTAGGCAAGTGTAGTGAGCAGTGTGAAATTTAGCTTTAAAAGTGCCTAATCTGCTGTTCTGTAAACCTATTTATAGTTTATTTCACTTACTAATAACCTTACCACACTTTAACAAGTCACATCATTGAAATTTTCCATGGTAGATGATTGCTTCAGATTGATTTTTTTACAATGTTATTGAAAATGGCTTAGACATTCAGCGAATGAGATTAACTGAAAAACGGATAATTTAATTTTTTTAAAATTTCCTCCTTTATGATGTGAAACAGCAGTAGATTTTTCCAAAGGAATACACCTATGGTCAAGTGGCTTTTACTATTCCCATGAATATCCACCCAGGTATGAAGGAAACAAAATCCTTAGACAGAAGAGGGCAGATTTAATTTTAAATGTGTTATTTTAAAATTAAATATAACACTGATTTCCAGACCTTTGACTGTTTTTAATTTGCTAATTCTCCTTACTATAATATTTTGTGTGAAACTGAAGCGTGGATGGGATTTTGTATGATACATGTAAGCAATCACAGGGATGAATTCATCATTATAGCTTGGTATCACTTTCAGCAGGAACAGGTTTGCTCCCATTTATTCTCAACGAGTTTTAAAAGGACAGTGCAATATATTGCCGCTAATACGTCATCAGCACTATTTGCAAGTAAAATATTGCACTTTTAGGAATTCTTTTTTGTATGAAATACATATGGATAGTTTCCCTGTTATATGCTGAAGCCTCTTAGCACGTAAAATAACTGTCCACAAATGATGGCTGTTCTTTTCAAGGCTTGGAGATTTGGTGAAGAAGGGTTGATGAGATTTGTGTACTTCACGGTAACCTCATTTTTAGGCAAAGGAGGCAGAAGGCACCACGCACCTCTGCACTAAGTTCAAGATGGTCCCTGATGCAGCCCTGTGACTCCACACTACAGCATGAGTCCCCTGCGTTTAGTGTCTGGGGTCTCCTTAAGAAGCAAAAGAGCAGCTGCAGGAGAGAGCAATAAAAGTGCAAAGGCTCTGGACCTGGTCTTATCACTTGTACCCACAAACCTGTAGTTAACCAAGTCAGATGCTCCTTCCAGCCAATTTAGGCAGTCTCAGCTCCAGAAGACCTGGTACCTCCCCAAGTCCTGCTAGATCTTCCAACTGCCACTGCAACATCCACCTTGCTCAGCTGAGCTGCCTACTTTTATGCAACTCTATATTTTGCTCTGGTCTCTACTTGGATTGGATGCATTTGCCAGAAGCTGAAGCTTGTATTTATAGAGAAATTATTTGCAAATGTACAAATGAGTTCAAATAAAAATTTGCAATGGTTCATTCAAATGCAGGCACTTACCATAGACATTGGTGTTTATTATGGAGCTGACTCCTTAGAGGATTTTTTGATGGGAAAAATAAAAGCTGATTGTTTTTGCTTGAATTTATGGAGAAACATGAGCATGTAGGTGCATTCGTAATCTGTGGTCATTTTTTCCCGTAAAAAAAGGAGTTGGCAGGTATGCTATAAACTCTCTAAAGAGCCTCTGTTCAAATGCAGTAAAAAGATCTTGTTCACTTGGACCTTAAGAAAATATTCGTATTAGCTAGCAAATGGTTGTCTGCTAACAAACACATCTAGCTGAATTATTTATTTAAATCTGGGAAATTAGGCATATTTCTTTGAGTAAATTATATATGAACTATCGTATTCATTAGTCTACCAATTATGTGGCTGGCTGACACATTATCTAACAATGTTTTAGTGATTGTTGTCCATCAGTGGATCAATACATTATTTACAATTTGGGATTTTTTTGCATTATTTAGCCATAACTATTAGCAAATAAGTTGTTTAGTGAAGTCACAGGACCATTTGCACCAAATGATATTTGACTGATTGCGTTGTGATGTCAAGATCGCTTTACACAGCAAAACTGCAGAAAAAATATTTTCCTTAAATGCTTGGTCTAAATTTTTTTTTATCCTTTTCCTCCTCAGTTCGTAAGACACACTTCCAATTACGTTTACACTTCTGTATATTTCCACATGAAAACAGAAGAATATGGCAGTGCTTGAGGAAAACAGACAAATCAATGAAGCTCTCAAGATGTGCTGCAAACCTCCTTTCTGTGTTGCAGGACACATACCCTTCGCTTTTTGCATTTGAAGAAAATCAACGGCTAATTAAAATCCAGCTGAGAAGACTCTACGCTCATACAAATTAAATCTGCCGATACCTTGGGATGGCCTTTTGACTGACTGTGATTTTGACTCCTGATTGTTCAGAGGGGGAAAGTGACAGACAGTGTCAGAAGAAGATCACACTTTTTTCACTTTTGAAGAGTTTTATAAAGTGTAATAACATGTTTTCCTTTTTTCTTTCCCTTATACACAGGAGGCAAGAGAGAGACTTGACCTCTTGCCTGAATGCCTGCTGGCATTCGGCTCTGCTCCCAGCAATTAGTAAATCCCCACCTGGTGCCCTGTGCTGAAAGGAGAAAGTCATTCAAGAAAGCCATTTATCAGGTTTCGATAACTTCCCCTCTTCCCCACAGTGCCAGCGTGGCTCTGAGGCAGCGAGGCCTGGGGGCTGCTCTGGATCCAACCTGTACTGAGGGATGGAGATAGGGGTCATCTTTTCCAGGACAGTCTCTTTATGCCCTGAGGGGCAGGGCCAATGCAGGGTGGTGAAATCACTGGGTCCGTCTTCAGGAAGGAACTTCCCTACCAAGAGGTCTTGGAGAAAGCGTTACCAGCGTGTTCAGAAGTTGTTCAAACATACTGCTGCCCAGCAAACACTGCGCTACTCAATGTTTCCTCAGTTTTGATGGGCTCACCAGGACTTCTCGGGGGACGGCAACAGTCCATTAAAATCCATCCTGCTGACAAAGGGCCAGGCTGTCATTTCTCCTTGGCAGCGGCACAGCAGAGTCAGAGGATAAAATGCTCCTGTGAGATTAGCCTTTGCAGATGTTGCTGTCCCCTTTGGGCATGAGGGCCACAAGAGGCACAGGTGTGGTGGTCTCCCCAGCTTTGCTGCCTCCAGCACTGTGCTGCACTGCACAGGAAGAAATGCAAGGGGTTAATTCCCCCCTGGACCTGGCCAGGAGGAGTATTGGAGACCCAGAAACAGTTACTGCCTCTCATGGGAAGACAGAGAGCATCCAGGCAGCCAGGGATGGCCGCTTACTGTGTGGTCAGGGTCAGAGGAAAGGAGGGAAGTATATACAAGAAGTGGGAGAGGATTCTGAGGTAGGCATGGATCACGTTAATAGCTTGCATTTTTTGAGCCCTGTTTGGTGAAATAACCATAAAATTACTTGGTGCATTCCTAAGTGTCAAGTTAACTGGGCAAATTCCCGTCCTGAGACTGTCTCCTGCAGCCTGTATCTATTTTCTGCACAGGGGGAGAATCAGAAGAGTTCTGTTTTATGTTTGCAAATAAAACCTCTAATTGTAAGGCCCAGAGGTGGCTAAATCCTCATCACCTCATGACTACAGTAGGGGTCACAGTGCTTTCCTGCCTCACTGCAGGGCAGGAAAATCCCATTCCGTAACAGGTGATAATGCATACTAGAAATTGCTCAGGATTGCTTGTAAATGGTTAATGTTCTGTTCCAAGTAGTACTGTGCAAATCACTACTATATTCTACACAAAGAGTCACTAGGTCATGAGGCAGTTACTATAAAAAAGTAAAAAATCCTAGAAACATGGAATTACAGAATTACAGAATAACTGAGGCTGGAAGGCACCTCTGGAGATCATCTAGTCCAACCACTCTGCTCAAAGCAGGGTCAGTGAGAGCAGGTTGCTCAGGACCATGTCCAGTCAAATTTTCAGACTCCACAACCTCTCTGGGCCACCTCTTCAAGTGTTCAACCACCTTCACAAGTGGAAAGTATCTTCATATGTTTAAATGGAATTTCCTAGATTGTAATTTGTGCCCAGTGCCTCTTGTCCTGTCACTGGACACTACGCAGAGGAGCCTGGTTCCATCTTCTTTACCTCCCCATCAGCTATTCATACACATGGATAAGATCCCCCCTGAGCCTTCTCTTCTCCAGGATGACAGTCCCAGCTCTCTCAGCCTCTCCTCATATGTCCAGTCCCCACTGGACTCTTTCCAGTGAGTCCATGTCTCTCGTTCTGGGGAGCCCAGAACTGGACCCAGTACTCCAGATGTGGCCTCACCAGTGCTGAGTAGAGGGAAAGGATAACCTCCCTCGACGTGCTGGCAATATTTTGTCTAATCCAGTTGAGGATACCATTAGCCTTCTTTGCAGCAAGGGCACATTGCTGGCTCATGTTCACCTTGTTCTCCACCAGGACACCCAGGTTCTTTTCTGCAAAACTGCTTTCCATCCAGTTGGTCCCCAGTGGTAGCATGAAAATAATCCACCTCTTTTTAGCCTCCAACCACCTGTTACACAGTTTGCTCCTTTCTCCTACATGTACTTGGCCTTGGGGAGTCTAGCGAGACAGTCACAAGCTGCCAAGGATCACTGAAAGAGATGCTGGTGGGTGGCTCCGCATGGAGGAAGCTTTCCTCCACTCTTTTCCTCCCATTGCCTGGCAGCTGGAGAGCTTCAGGCACCCCTACCACTTGTGGGGAACCCCACTTGAGGATGAGAGACATTTCATTGCCCCGCTGCTCTGAAACAAGTCCTTATGGTCTAACATTTCACAAGGAACTTGTTCTCACTATAGACTTCTACCTATTGATTTAAATTTGCATGGATGGGTTACCATCCTCTAAGCTATTTTACTGGATTTTTCCCCAAAGGCGGTTAGATAAGAATTTACCTTGGCCCTCATTTAAGGTTCAGCTAAAGCCGGTCTTGCTCTGAGCTCTAACAGGTAAGAGACTAAAAATCAGTGCTAAGGTCTGTGAGGCTGGCTCAGGAGACAAGACTGTTGACAGAAACTGCCCTCAAGATTTGGAAGTTACACAGCTGGGGCTCTTCAGGAGCTCTTTTCACCAGTTCATTTGTTTTAAGGAGGAGCATGATTAATTTACCAACAGATATTTCTTATCTCTTAAGCCTCTGTCCTGCAGCTCTTTAGGTTCTTCCTGCTTTCTGGCTCCCTGGTCCTGGGACACCCAGCTATCCTCATCCCTCGCCTGGGCAGACTCCACTGTAATTCTGCTCTGTAATCTCTATCCTCGTGCTCAACCCTGCAAACTCCAGTTTCCTGCCAGTCCCCGAAAAACTGTTACCTTTTAGTAGCAATTTTCAGTAAATTCAGCCATGGCTGGCTACCTGCTTATGCTTTTCCCTCTGGAAGCCAAACCAGGGAGACTGGCAGTTTACCATCGCAGAGCTCTTGCCAAATTCATGATGTTTCTGACTTTGTTAGTGGTGATAATAGGAAATTGAATTAGGTAACTCAGGAGGTCCCTTCCAGTGCTACATTCCAGATGAAATCTGCTAGAAAAATTTCAGACAAAAATCTGTTCCAAACATCTTCTGGTATTCCCATAATTGTTCATCTGCTCATATTGGGATTATAACGTCCTTTTGAGTAACTGTTGTGAAAAGCTGTCAGTCATTTCAGGATAGCTTATGGCAGTCACTCAAATGGTTTACAATTACCTCTAGATATGTCTATAAATTTGAAAACAATAACAGCTCTATTCTCAAATGTAACATATTTTCAACTCACTGTAAGTAAGACTTCCGACTGGGTCAACAACATGCACAGAAAGGGGAATGAATTTTCCAACTGCTGTGGTTTCATAGAACTGATGGCTAACTAACAGTTATAAAATAAATTTGTATGACTTCTTTTTTTTTAAAGAAGTGAGCTATTAGAATTCCCTATTTAACTTTTGGTGGTTTTATTTTTCATTTAGCTTCATTAGTCTTTTCTTAGTTAAAAATATTGATTCTAGTTTTGCAAAGAAGGCCAAATAGTGGCAGCTTATTTTTATCCTTTACTCAAATAGAGCGGGACAGGAATGAATCACAAATCATTTAGTCACTATATTAACACAAGTTTGGGATGTAAAATTGTGCATTCCATTTTGCTGATTCATTTACAAAGATCATTAAAAGCAGTCCATTCCCTAATAAGCTCCGAGGCTGCACAGATGCCCAGGCTAAGGTCCCTCATGGCCGGACGCACGTTTTCTCCACCAGTAGCAAGAGACAAAATGAGAAGCCACCACCTGAATGAGTGACCCACCCTCACCCACCGGCCCAGGAGAGCCGTTTAAGACCAAGTCTTGGTGCTTGGTCCTTGCATGAACTACGTTGTATGTGGGTATGGTATGCCTGGCCGCCTTAACTTGACTTTCTTGCTTGCCTTTGGACATGCCCTTGTGACAGGGGATGTGCCTGGTGGCGACTGGGGGCTGAACCAGGGACTGCCCCTGGACCTGCTCTCTTTGCCTTGTTTCGGTGCTGGGGGACTGCACCCTTGCTGGAGGGGGCATTGTCCTGACCAGTGGCTCCCGTCTTGCCTACCCTTAGGAGCAGCTGCTCATGCTGCTCCCTGACCTCCAGTGCATGGCAATCTTGTCACACACCCATCAGCTCTTGTACTGTGTGATCAGGCCTTGCCTATTTAGTTTCTCCTTCTATGGTAGCGTAATTATCTTCGTTGTCCTCTGTGTGTCTTTTCTGGGTCGGCTACATATCCTTAAAGAAGGAACAGCTACATCTGTATGTCATGTCCACCTGTGTCCATATGTCATGGATTTACACAGCAGAAAAATGATGTTTCTAGCTTTGCTCTCCACCCCTCCTAGTAATTGTTATCATCCAATTTTTCTGTTGAGCACTAAGTCAATGTTTTCCGAGAACTGTCCAAAATGACTCCAACATCCTTCCCCAAGTGGTAATAGCTAGTTTAGAGTTCCTCATTGCTTTTATGCACAGATTTTTTTTTCTCCTATGTGCATTACTCTACATTAATTGGCACTGAATTTAACTTGCCATTTTATTGCCAAGTCACCCAGTATCATGAGATCATTCTGTACTTTGTGTTAGTTTTTTACTATCTTGAAAAAAACTTGTTTCCTTTGGAAATGTAGATTTTCACTCTTCATGTCCTTTCCCCTAAGAGAAGAGTTCACAGCACAGATCCTCAAAGGATCTAGGTGTAACTTCTCTCTGGTGAAAGGTGACTTTCTAGTCCAGCTTTTGTCTTCCTAACGTCTAACTGGTTGTGAACCTATGAGAGACCTTTCCTCTCATAGCATGACATTTTAATAAACCTAGGAAAAGGGATGCTGTTAGTAGCTTTTTGATAAACTGAGAATATTCTGTCACTGGGAGCACCTTGGGCACACCCATGTCTTTCACACACTCACCCAAGAAATCTTTCAAGATTTCTTGCACATTTGTGGGGCATGAGGTTTTTTCAACCAAACTTGACTCTTTCTGGCTATCATATTTGTCCATGTGATCACTAATGCTAGTCTTTATTACTGTTTTTACCTCCTTAATCCCCAGAGAGATGCAAGTAAAAGGAAATACTCAGCTCTTAGGTGCTGCTACCAGTGCAAGTTGGTTCTTCATCTGCATTTATTCATGCCTATAAATCCCTTGTTATCAAGTCATCTGACTGTACATTCTTAGTGGTACACTTGCCTTCACGGCACATCGCTTTGAAACGGGATTCAGATCACCTTCACTTGCAGTGCAAGGATGTAGCTTGCTACCCCAGAGCAATGCCTCTTGCCTCTAGTTCTGGGAGCTGTCCATTACACAACTTTGTGCGATAGTCAAACACCAAGTAATTATGCAATTGAATAATCAAATCTTTTCCTTCCTAAACCTTCCTCACTCCTGTAGAAATGGATAAGAAATATGTTAACCCACTGCTGTGAATATCAGCTACCAATGTATGAGATGTTCAAGCTGGTGCATGGGGCTGTTGAGGAGCCTGTGGAAATAAACTGTGTCAACAACAAAAAATAAAGGGAGCTCAGGTTGACCTCTTTTTTGGTAAAATTCACTGTTTTTTCCTTGCATGACATAACTGATTAGTGTGCCGATTGCCTACTAATTGAGTTATTTAATTCGAGAAATGACTTCTTAATAGCTCCTCTTTAATTATTTAGCTGTTCAACAGAGGTAGCTTGTCTGGTCATGAAGCTAGTGACAGTGGCATTGGTAGCACGAGATACTTATAATGTCAGCTAAATTCTGCCATTATCTCTGGGTGAGGCTCATAATTCATAGATCACCATCCATTTGAGTTTGTTTATCCGTCTGCTGTATTTGTTCTCATTCAAAACTCAAATTAAAAAAGCACCTTTAACCGCATGAATACTGATATTGCTAGAACTCTTTTTTTTCTGGATTAGTCTGATCTAACTCAAACACTCCATGGATAAGCTTTTTTTGGCTAAACTGCATTTTGTTAGCAGTCTAAGTGTACACTAAGACTTGTGTTTGAGTTGCCATAATACTGTTGTCACTTTTATAATAGATCATTAGTGGGTAAGCATGGGGTTAGTTTAGCTTTAAATGTTACCCTTGTGATTATATATTAATTTTTAAATTATAATCTGAATACAATTAGTGTCCCGACTAGACTCTAACTAAACAGATTCCAGCACTCACTGGAATCTGCCAACCAAACTTACACTGGAGAAACAATAGAACTTTGTTTTCTAATTTATAATTTCTTTCTGATTTTTCTTGGAACTACATGGTAGATCCTCCTTAATTTAGACCTATTCTGATTGTCTTGAAGCAATGAACTTAGATGCTAGGTTTCATTTGTTAATAAAAAGTAAATTAGGATAGACAACACTAATGAAAGGAGGCACATCTCTGTTTTCCAATGATTCATAAATGCACTTAGTCTTTTGTTTGCTGGTGGAAAATGTTAGAATATAAGAAAAATGCAGAGGTTGTCTGACTGGGTGGAAAAAAGGGGGGTAAATATGTTTACTGGCAAAAGGAAAGGGCGGGAGCAAGGGTAAAATGTGGCAGGAAAAAACTGAAATTGTGGCTGAAACGATTTCATATTTTAAGATAAATTCACAAATATATGGTGCAGATGGGAATCTGTGATTAGAGTGCAGCTCTGTATTACTGCACTAGTAAAGAGTGACTCATTCTACCCATTATAAAACTCCAGCTCCCAGAAATGAATAAATATTTGTTATAAAAGTTCTCACTAGGCTGATGCTTGGCAGAGTTCTCAGCCCAGGAGAAGAGTATTTAGTATTTTATTTCTTCATCAAAAGCAAAGCTTGGCTGGAACAATTGCAGATGTGTGCTGGTTCCAGTCAGTGCTAAATTTCCTGGGTGATAACTGTGGTGGAAGCTCTTCTGCCTGTGCAGTACCAGCTCTGCAGTGAGGAACTCTGTGATGGATCCTTTCCCCCCAGGCTCTGCAGTAGTAGTTCATGGCAGTAATGATGTCATGTATAGATAATCAGTGGTATTAACAGATACACCTCTCATGTGTGCACACTTTCTGTATTGCTCTCCTGACTTCTTAGTTTCAGCAGAAGGACCTTCACTTCCATAAATGACTGCAGACCTCCACCGCTGGAGCCTCAGAGCTGTTTTCTGCTCCTGCCCCAGCAAGCAACATCCCACAAACGTCTCATTGCTTGCCCCTTATGATCCAGGTGTCCTGCCTTTCCATTAAGACTGTCATTCAGAGAATAACAACTGGGTTATGAGCACTCCTCATGCAAAGCCCTCCTGCAATCCTCACTGTGCAAGATACTGCCATAGAGTTTATCTTTCTGCTCTGGATGTTATAAAAATCACTGTTTGAGCTCATGCTCCCCATTCCCTGTCTTAGTGGAATGGTATTGGCTCCACTGTGTAGAACTGCATCTACTCATAAGACAGATCAGAAATTAATTTACACTGCTTGATTTGCAATAAGTAGCCCTAAAAAATAAAACTACAGTTCCTTTCCATCCACTGTCCCTATCCTCTCCCATTCCAGTGGTGTGTTGCAGTTTCCCTGACTTCCTTACAAACTGTCAAGACCAAGCTGATCTTCATTCTTGTAATTTGGTGCCAAAATATGACTTCAACATCAAGGGTAAGCAGAACTGGGCATCAGACAGAGCAAGTTTTATGCAGTGAGTAGCTGCTGTATAATAGTTACTTTGTCATTATACTCTACAGAAGGTTTTCATGCGCCTCAAGATAGAAAGTAAATAACAGAATTTTGCCTTCAAAAGAATAACTGGATTGTGCCTTCTGTTTGCACTCTTTCAGATTCTATATAAACATTCATTGATCATAGCTGGGCATTTTTATCACTAAAAATGGAAAGATTTGCAACTAGGAAAGCCACATTAGACCCCTTTTTTTTCTTTTTTCTTTTTAGAATAGGTTTGAAATGCATCCAAGAATGGAAATATGCTATATTTAAGCTAAAGACAATGTTGAAATGATCTTTTTTCTTTCTTGGACTAATTTTGTGTTGCACTGGTATACTGGTACCTCTGCTTATTGGTTGCCTATGATACTCAGAGATTTGCAACTCTGGCATCTGATTTCCAGTAAAGTGATACCAGTTAATAGGCATTGTCTTTTACCACTGGGAATGTCTTCATTTTTGTGAGGAAAACTGTAGATTAATGTCAAATTCCTTCATCACTTCCGTCTTAAAAACTCCGATGAATTTCATAAGATGTTTGTGTTTTGGTTGACTGACTGACTATGCAATTAAAACCAGTCAAAGATAATTAATGTGAGATTAATTACTGTAAAGATAGAAAGTTGCATGGGGGTTTGCACCAACAAATGAGTTTTCTCTTTCGTGCTGAAAAGAGGTTTTAGCTGATTCATCTATTGCCACAACTTTACAAAGGGTTGGTTTTCATGAGGCCCTAAAAGATGTAGTGTGATAGCTACCTTCATGAGTTTTCTGCCATCACTTACATGACTCTGAAAGAAAGGACTCCCCGACGTCTGTAAGCACAGGAAGTTCTGCCTCCCTCCTGCTTTTCAACCAGGTACTCCTTTTATAGGCAGCTTGCACAGTACCCATGAAGAAACAACCTAGATAAACCTTTTTATATATTAATGGACTATGTATGTCCAGCCTTGCATACTCATGCAAAACTGGAGTTATGCCTGAGCTGTGCTTGTAGGCTCACTGTCTTCAAGACCCATGAGCCTGGCCTTGAAGGTGAGGTATAAACAAAACCTTGGGTGATCTGCATGATGGCAAGTGCACAAGAGGATCTCAGTCTGAAATTTAGATTCTCAAACCTCTTACCAACTTCCACCTATCCAAGACGTTCTCAGTGATCATTGTTCTGTTTTCAAAGTTATATTTCTGTGGACAACATCAGCTTTGCCTCTGGTTGCACTGAGAAGCCCATTGGTCTTGACATCATTGGACAGACCCCAGCGACATCTTGTACTTTACTTTTGTCAGGTTTCAGACTCATGTCCTGGGGCCCATAACACAGTTTGTTGAAACACTTTGTTTTACTGCTTAGAAAGCACCTTTGCGTCTATAGTGGTGACTTCTCTGCCCAGCAGTCCATGGGACACTTGGAGAAATGCATGGATGCCTGTGTAGGAATATATTGGGCATGAAAGACAATTCATGACTGCAACAGGCATTACCGTTGGAATAAGATGTAAATCTCACTGTTATCCCATTTTTCCCTAGCTATCTGGAATCAAAATTAGGTTGCACTTCTATGCCAACTACTTTGGGACCCTCCAGAAAATGGCAACTCTTAGTTAAAATCCAGCCCAAAGAAGAATGGACTCTTGAGTTCACATCCTGCTCATAGCACTATTAAGTGTTTTGTTCAGTGGCCGTTTAACACAAATTACGGAAATTTCTTGGGAACACTACGTAAGACACCAGAATCCTTGTCTGTCTTGTGCATATTTCTGGTCCTGCACGCTACATCTTTTTCTGTTTTGGAATAGCTTAAAGAAAAATAGAGCAGCCTGTGGTGGCTTAGTTCTGAGGAGCAGGCTGGCTGGCCCCTGCTGACAGTCAGGACAGAAGTGGAAACATATCTTGTATTTGATGTGAGTGGCCCAACTGTTGTGCACCATCCAGTTAAGGGATTGCTTGGGGGCAGCTGGCCCTATGAAGGAGATGGGCAAGGGAATCCCTGCTGTGAGGGTGAATAGCTATTGCAGCTTACCAAGTCACTTCAAAGCACAAATGCAGCAACACACTACATCATCAAGGTGTGATTTTACTGCCAACAACTACAGAATGTGTCAAATTAACTCTGCATCTAATGCAAAGTGAGATTTGATCAGATCATACGTGTTGCCATAGACAACCCAGGTTCTGGTGCTGCTTCTCAAGTGCTGGTCCAGCTCATTGATGATATTAGGTCAGGACCACCTTTTCTGTAATTTTCTTTTTCTCCATTTTCCTCCCTCATCAGAGACTGTATGGGCTTGTGGGTGCTATGCATAATCAATTTCTTCTGTACAGTTGGGGCTTTATCATGACCACTGCAAACAACCCTCACCTCACATTCTCTCCTGCTTCCTGTGTCTTCTGAAGTATCTTCATAATGGTTTGATGTCACTGAGGCTCAGGGCAAGGAGCACGTTCTCTGTTATCATGTCATCTTTTCATTTGCCAGATTGTTTGGTCGTTCTTGGATCTCCAACACCACACATCTCCCACTGATTCTGTTCAGCTCACTGGTAACTTCAAATGTACTGTAAAAACTTTTAATTGTGCTTACTATATCTCTACAACCTCAGGAATGTTGCACAAAAGTTATCTTTGTCCTACATCTTTGAAAATGGTTTTTGTATGGTCCTTTCAGCATGGTAGATGTACTCTGCAACAATGAAAGATATTTTTTGTTTAATCTGCTTCCTAAATTCTATCTAACTGTCCAAAAATAATTTTAGGCACTGTTGTAAATCTCATCAGGTGCTAAACTAGTTCTTTTTAGCTGTCTAAGTACCTTTTAAAATCTGAGAGCACATGAATTGTTTGTCCTTTCTGCTAAAGGAGTCACAAGGTTATATCTATTGCCAGTTTCACTTGATTACTTTGTAGCCCTCATTTCGTTTTCAGGAATCATATACCTATAAATCAAGAAGACAAATTAATGCAAATTTGTAATTATCCTGCTTCCGCTACCCTATTTGTCCACAAAGACATCCACAAAATAATAGCCCACTATTTACATTTAATTCCTGTCTTCACAGCTGTAATGGATGGTGCTTGGTTGCCCCAAATCAATAATATCTCTTCAGAAGTCTCATATCACCAAATCACTATGTGGAATAACAATCAGAATAATTCCATTTAAATGGCTACAATTAGCACTGGAGATGAAGCTATTAAATAAAGTCCATTGATTGTTTATCAGGCACTGAGGTGAGATAATTTAAACATGCTCACTGGTAAAAGTGATAGATAAATTGCCAGCATATTAGTATGCAGCTGCTACATATCATCTTAATTAATAATTTAACTTATTTTAAAATTTCAGTGACAAAGGTAATGAGAAAGACTTATCTGAGATTCTTACCTCAAAACTAACTCAAGGACCCTATAGATGCTTGATTGACAGATACAAGAAAGCTTAGGAACAAATAGGAATTTGTTCTTTTACCAGTTACAGCCTGTGTATGGCTACTCAATGTGTTCAATATACAAAGAAATTTCTCAGTAAATGTCCCCATATGCAGTAATGTTTCAAATGCATGTTTTATGTATCAAAACATATATACTTTTTCCCTTGTCAAAGACTTGTCTTAGAGGAGCTTTGGTATTTTACATAAACAAGTATTTAAAGTTCAGGGTTCTTTTAACCTAAAACTAATGAAAACTGATAAAATCCTTCCATCTATTCTAAAGTAACTACAAACCCCATTTTATGTGTACTAAATTCTGGAAATATGAAGATAGAGCTAAGCTCAGTATAAAAAGCATTTACTGAACCTTTGTGAAACCTTCCATGGTTTAGTCTTGTAAATCTTTATTCTTTATAACAGCACTGCTACTTTGAGGAGCTTGTGAAACCAGAGTCTTGGCTGCTACACTTTCTGTCCCAAAGTTGACTAATGCTTAAGGATGTTTGCTTGCAAAGCAATGCAGTTTCCCCTTTTATTCTCAGAAGGCAAAGAAGATCAGGAAGACTCTGGATCTCATTCAGTTCCTGTTTAAGTTGTTAGGAAAATTCCCGCTCAGGCAGTAGAGGAACAAATCCCAGGAGAAACTGCAACAGCTTCTCCGTGGGTTGTGGAGGGGGCCCTGGGTCAGGTGGTGGGACTGGGGAAGAGAGCTGCTGTCTCTTACCAGCATTCCTCCATGACAGGCACTTCTTACAGGAACGCTGAGAATTTTGAAGTCATCAAATAAATTATTTATGGGAAATCATTTGCTGTGTCTAGTCATTCCCTAAAACACTCAAATGCGTGTCTCTAATGGGCTTACAAAGCTGTGATGAGGACAGCCGTTGGAAAAAGGCAACCGTGTGTAACTAAAAGGGCAAATGATTTGGGCTGGCTGAAGACGGAGCTGCAGGGTTCTTTTGAGGAACCCTTCTACAGAAGAATATCCTTTTTCATCGAACTTAATATTGGCAAAAAAAAACCCCAGGAGCTAAAGAAATCCTCTCTATAGTCTTTGATTCAGTTCCCTTCAGCGCCCACTTCCTGTTTGCCATAAAAGAAGGAGAAGGGTGGGAAATAAAATAAAAGATAAATAAACTTTGCTTTTTGTGTTTACAAATACCTGGAAATTTTGGAATTCTTTTCAGGATCACATTCCTTTGACAACTTGAATTTAGCTGGGAAGAAACAGCTGAAATAAGCTGAGAGGATTATTTACACCCCAGCAAGGGCAAGATCCTTTCTACGTGCCACTTCCTGCGGTTCTGTTTTCTAATTAAAGAAAAAGCTAACACGAGTGAAGCCACATGCTCACGGTGCATAATTTTTGGAAAGGCAGCAGCAATTTAAAAGTAAATTTCACACTAGCTCTGAGACTCATGTCAGATGCTGCCTGCTCGCTCTAGTTCATGAAGGCCATTTATATTCTAAATTTAAAAATAACTTGGTGCTGGCACATTCCATTAATAAATTAGGACTAGAATTTTATGTTTTCAAAGGATATGGTGAGGTATAAATAGACTTGCTAAAACCAGCTGAAACTCTGAGTGTTTCTCTTTCACCTGCTTTTATTTCAAGCTCTGTTCCACCATCTGCCTCCCCATTTCTGACTGAGGGTCTACCTCTGAAATCCCTTCTGCAGGGTGATAGCAATTTTGAAGACATTGTCACCTGGGAGAAGACATTTGGTGAACAGGGCCACCAATAAACCCAGCCTCCATCTCATTCAATGATGGAAAGGTGCTGGTGAGGTGTCAAGATGAATGATAATAAATTGCTTTGTGCAGGCATGGTGTCTAAATGCCTAACAGGAACAGCTTTGCAGGCTGGTGGCTCAAAGGGCACACTTCTACTTGCAGTGTTTTTAACTGATACAGCTCCTTGCTTTTTGGACATATGCCAACAACACAGTGAACATTTCAAAGCTCTGCTTTCTATTTTTACGTGAAAAATAGCAGATAACTGGTCTAACTTGACAGATGACAGGGAAGCTTTTCTGGACTTAGATGACAGGTTTCAATTTCATTCATTTTGGTCACGAGAGCTGGAGATCAGAAGTTGGGACAAAAGAACAAGTGCTAAACCCCCAAACAAATGAGTTTACCAAAATTAACTATCCCTGCCCCAGACAAAAAAGGATTTTCTTTTCAATAAAACTCCTCATTTAGAATTTTGAAACATTTCATTTGTATCTTGACCTTTCCAAAACACTTAAATTAGTAACACCAAATTTGTTTTCGAATAGCTCAAGAAGTTTCTTCAGACCAAAAATTCCGTAACAAAGTTCAATATTCTGACAACTTTGAAATGCTGAAAACTGTGAACAGAATTTTTTTCCACAAGCAAACCATTTCCACAAAATGTTTTGCCTGTTTGAGATGTACTCCCTCCACCCCATCCCAGGATGCTTTTGTTCAGACTTGTGGTAGTGCACATCACGTTTATGGACATGAGAATGACTTCTCTCGAGCTTGCAGATCTAACTGATCTGAGAAGTGTGGGAAGGTTGTGTGCTCCTGAATGATTGAAACAAGTAGTCCTACAACACCTTTTTGTTGGTATTGTTTATCAGACTGATGCATTTCTATTCTTAGAAGTTCCAGAATTTTCCTCTGGAGACCAGTTTCCTTTGAAAAGTACCCACTTGCATCTCAAAACCCACAAAGAAGAGACTAAAGTCAGCACGGATATATTGATAAAAGGATATCAACTGGTCAAATTTAATCAAATGTCAACTAATACAACAGATCCTTCAATGATCATTACTTCACTCAAAATTCCTCTTGTAATTTCCAAGAAAACATGTGAAATTGGGTGCCTGGGTTTTGGTCTTTTTGCCAGTCTTTCCTTTCCATAATCTGAAGGAACATGACTACTTTGAGTGAATAGAGTGGCACAAGGTATAGATAGGGCCAGACAGTGAAAAGAGGGGTTTCTGGTCAGGTTCTCTGGACCTCTTTTGGTTTGTACTTTCTGGGAAGTGCCAAGGTCCCATGAGGATTTCTGGCAATGTATCCTGTAGGAAAAGTCATAAATACTTTATCTGCACACATTTGTGAATGGAAACACTTTTAGTGAGTACTTATGAAAGAAAAACAATACTCGCGTTGGTTGACATAAGTAAGTATGACATAAGCAAACCAGAATACTCTCCTCCCTCTTCAAAGGAAATCTAAATCTTTGTTCTGCACATGCTTGAAAGACCAAAAAACCCATAGACTTACCTGTATGCTTTTCATGGAGTCACTGAACAGAAATACATATGAGCAGCTCGCTGTGGATGAAAATTATGAAATTCTGTGTGGTAGCAAATGAACACAGCTTACATGTCGCCTGACAGACATTAGTTTTCCCTTGAGTTTTCTCCAGACATTACCTGTAGTTGGGATTTAACAAATACTAGGTTAATGTTCTGACACTTTGAAAGACTACATCCTGGTTGATCCCAGAGTCGTTTATACTCTGTTCATGATCAAAGCTTCACATCAAAGGCCACTTCCCTTATAAGAAAGGGTTACAACTGAGGTATCCAGGTTGTTTTAAGATCTGTTTAGGACACTAGTACAATAAGGGCTCATTTTCCTATGAGTAAAAACACAGAGGTCTCTATGGAGCGAGTAATTACTTTAAAAGCAGTCCACATGAGACATTTTAATGTATCTATTTGTGTACCTAGGGCATATATGGAGCTCTCTGAGACTCCAACTTGCACATGTCTGTTTTGTGGGTGCACCAATGCAGCGAGCTCTGCTGAATTACTTGTAATCCAGACTGCAGTTGTGGAGGGAGTATTGGGTTTCAAGTCTTCCTATTAGGGTTTAATTGCAAGTGCCTGATGATTTGTTTGCACTGTTGCAGTTATATGCTTTGCTACCACTGGATGCCTATATTCCACTGGATGTCTTGCTAAGCAATACACAGGAAGTATCTAATCAGCCACTGCAATGGTGCCTCTGCTTAAATTTAGCTTGGTGCTCTTACGTCCTCACATGCAGATTGTATCCCAGATACTCAGCATCTGGTTTTTGTTACACAGTTTGTGCTATAAACAGTTCCCTTTACTCTGTATGATGTCAAGAACAGAGTCGAAGGGTGTGAGAGGGAGGTAAAAACTGCCTCTAGTGGCTTTGTGTACAATCTGTTTGTCCTAAATAATACTTGAAAGCTGAACAAATCATATCTGTAAGGTTTCATAAAGCAAAGTGTTACTTTTGATTTGTGCCATCAAAAGGGTGAGTTCAGCAGTATAGCACTCTGTGTGCTGATATGTTAAAGTGCCCATTTAAGCAGTGAAAATAAACAAATAGTGGAAATTTCCAATGTTTTCTTTAAACATAAAATGTAAGTTGAATAAGGGGATGTCATCTTTATGGGAAGAAAAAAAGTCAGTTTAAATTCGTATTTTGACCCATTTTACATGTCTGGTGAAATGCACTTTTATATAAGAGCACTTCTTAAATGTGCTTCTGAAATCCATCCCTTCCACAGAAGAGCAGAGTTGCCTGAATTCTGGCAGTGGTCATCCAGCCTTTGCTGTGCCTACAACCTGTTGTTGCTAGCTGCAGAAAAAACACAAAAAACTGAAGGACTGACAATAAAAAAATCCATAACAGAGTAGTTAGGACCTCTGTAGGGTTATGAATTTTGAAGGGTGCAGGGAAGAGGAGAGGAAGATAAAAGGAGAACAAAATGAAGGAGTATTTTTATCCTGTAGTAGGCAGGGGAAATCACTACTGTTTTCTTTATCTCAAGAGTTGATCCATAGGCCCTTAAATCTCTAAATTAGGGAAAATAGTTACCTCTAATCAGGGTATTTCTGGATCTACATGGAGAAGTTAAGCAATATGCAAAAAAGAAATCAGTGAAACAGGGACCTGCAAATTTGTCATATGTTCCTTTTGGTTTGTTTCTTGTGGAAAACAAACAGAAAAAGATGAAAATATCAGAATAAAACTTTCAGCTTTTCAAAACATTTCATGGCAAAAGTCATGAGACTAATCTATTTGAATTTGCTCTCTTTATGAGGGAAATGCATGGTATTTATATTTCATACCTTCTAAGTTTTGTGGAAATCTATGAGTATAAACATTATGCATGACTTTCAGAATTAAATGTATGACATCTCTCTAAATCCTGCCCTTCCGACTACTGCATCTATCCCTTGTTCCCAGGCCCTTTTTAAAAAGAAAAGTAAAAAAGGTTTTGAAGGAGCATAAGAATAAGTTGGAGAACAAGCAAACTGATGATGTTTTTTTTTCCTCCACAGTGTTTAGCAGATGTCATGGACCGAAACTGGGTCTTTTAGAGCCAAACCCCTGAATCTGCACAAAGTCACCCAGGTCAAGTACCATGCTTACCTCAGTCCAAAGCAGATGTAACAGCAGTTGTGTTGTAAGTAACAAACTATGATGTAACAAACATCATTACCTTGTCAGCCTATCCGGCATGCAGACTCAGTAGCGCAGAGGATGCTGTATGTTAGAAGCACTTACTGATTTCAGTCCTGTGGGCTCCCACTTCGGGTTGCCTACTGCTTTTGCTAGCAAACACCAGCAATGTGTGTCATTTTCTCATTGTGGCAGAAAACTCATCTCTAGAGCCTGAGCTGAAGAGCCTGGGCCAGAAGAATCTCATCAAATTAATGAAGACAGCAACAATAATGCACTACTACTTTTAATAGTAATACAATAGTGTAGTAGTAATGATGGTGGTAATAGCAATACTGGTAGTAATTTATAACAATGAGAAAAAAGAACCTCTTGCGGGATCATAGTGGTTTGGATTATTTTAAAAAGGAAATTTGGATTATTTTTGACCTTATCAGGATTACACAAAATTCCTAAGAGTTATGCCTAGAAGCCATTGCATATAGCCCTGTGTTGCTTAGGCAAGGATGTGGCTCTCTCCTTCCTGTCCTTTTAGGGGGAAGCACGTTAATGTGTTTTTAATGAAGTCAGCACTCCCCCTCCACTCTCTGCAGTTACAAGTTGAACCATTTCAACCAGGGGAACTATTTCCTTTCTCTTTGCCAGTCTATGAGGATGCTATATATCCCCTATGTACAAGTAATGTAGTTCACATCAGAAATCAACATGCTTGCCAGCTGTTTGTAAGGTATAGTTCCCTTTTCAGCTCCTAGTCCAGGATCCTGGGTGGCTCTCTAACTGCTGGAGAGAATGGGCATAGAATTGCTTGCTACAAAAGTGGATGCTAAATGGTGGGGAAGAGGGAATTAAACAATTTATTCCCTTTTCATTGAAAAGATACTGTTTTAATTTTTCCAGAGCAGCTGTTCTGCCAGTTCAGTGGTGACCAACATCTCTAAAAATAAAATGTAAACAATGTGATGAAAATGTCATTAAGTGGAATACAGTCCAAAATATGCATAGCAATTTATTCATTGTTACTTCTGCTTAAAAAGGAGAGCAGTTGAAGACAGATTAAAATGTTACAGCCAAATCCTGCTTTGTCCTTGCTAGAGAAATATTCTCTGTTGAAGTCACTGGTTCCCTTTGCCAGACCTAGGACTCCAGAATAAGGATCTATGCAGCTTTGTCAGCTTCTCACTCTCACGTATGTATTTTCATGTTTTGAGTGCTGGTTTACTTTGTGCCGTTGCTGCAAAATTGTAACACCAGTCAACTCTCTGCTCAGAGCCTTTATCAGTTCAGCAACAACCTGGGAATCCTCTCTGTAATGTCTCTGATTTCTACTCAGGGATATTCAGGTAATGGGGAGCACACAGTAAAATAAATGAATTTTTCACCTGGAGAAATGGGAAAACCAGCATGGATTTCTCTAACCCAAACTTGCATTATTTTTTGCAAACAAACAAGTCTTCAATTAGTGTGCACATAGAAGCAAAAAAGCATATGTGCATTCATTTTCACTTGTTAGCAAGGTACTTTGAAGAGGAAGATTGGAACCTTGGAAAAAACCTTGGAAAACTTTTATTCATGTCCCCATATGACTTTTGTCTTTCTGCCTCTGTTTTCTTAGTCCCTCTACTATTCCTGCTTTCTGCAGGGTCCTCTTCATGCACTGATCAGCCCACTCCACTGTATTCAAATGCAGAGCAGAAGACCATATATCATTTCTATCCAAAGAATGAGATTTCCTAAGGATGCTCCTTATCAGAGCGAATGCCTCTGCTTCTTGAGAAAATGTAAGCCTTACCATAATCTACAGCTGGAGAGTTGTAGCTGACAGGTATATTCTGCTGTATGGAGGGAAAACTAACCAGTATTTTGGTTTTCAGTGGACTAGGAATCTTGGAACATATGTTGAAAATTGTCCAGGGCACAAATGAGTGTTTGGAAATAAGGCAAGAGACCTAAACCTACTCCCTTGCACACATCAAATTATGCTTAAAGCGAAGTAGCCTGTCTCTGTTTAAGGTGAGAGGTTTTTTGCACAGGGAGCAAGTGTAAGGGTTTGAAATCCCATAGTCCATCTCTTTCTAGTAACATAGCAAAACAGGTGCAATTCCTAGTGATTTAAGTGTTATGTTTGGACCAAATGCCAGGGACAGACAAGATGAGTACATGCAAGAGGTGGAGGGGCCTTTAAAGTGTAATGCACGACTGCTCATGCACAGGCATACCTGCTCCCACAACTACTTGCACTCACCATCTTTAGGAAAAAGAATTTATTGTTAGTTCTAATAGAGGAGATATTTAAGGGGTTCAGATCATCACGTGGCTCGAGGTGAGGCTGTTTCTATTGGCTCCTTTTATAGTCTCTTGGAGCTAAGCTCTGCCCATCTCCTCCTGGTGTGGACTATAGTGGTGTTGGGCTGGTGATTCTCCAGTAAAACCCACAGGACTATATATCCTTGTGTTTACCAGGTGTCAAATTTCACATGAGAAATGTAGTTTGAACATGCTAACCTGTGATGAAATAGCACCTATTAGGGATTGGTACAAATCCAAAGGAATAATTTTCTCTGTGTAACTGGTTGCTATGCCTCCGAATTTTCCATTTTGTAGGTTTCAGGAGGAAAAGAATGGTTATTGTTTTAATCTCTAGTAAAGATGTAATCCTGAGGATTTCCTGGGAGTATACACAACACTCTAAAATAAGGATGGGTTGCACTCTAAACCATTGTGCCAAAAACGGTGATTAAAAATGGGTCTTTAAGTAGCTGAGAACTAAATGAGACAACATTTTTAAGATGTAAAATAAAGGAAAAGATAAAGTATGAGATGCAGTACCACGATTACCGCTGACATTTTGACTTTATCGTAATTGTTGGTGTTTTTCTTAATGCTTCAACTGCTGAAATTGTCATTGAAATTGTAAATATTCATATATTTGGTAAAAAGTGTACACTCAGTTTTAATTTAAAAGAAAAGCTGTTTCTAAGCTCTGCACTTGAGGGTGAAAAGTGCAATGCAGAAGCATCTTGGAATTTCAAAAGTAGAAGACAAATAGATAGTTATATATCATAAAAATATGAAATGCTTGGAGCTGTTAAAACTCTGTGAGTTCTGAGATTGATAAAACTGGATTTTGGTTGATATCCTAACTTCCCCACATAAAACCTTTCTGACCTTCAGTATCTCACATAATTTTTCTGCACCTCAGAGATCTGTAAGAACTGGATTATTCTTCCCTACTTCATAGAACAATTGTGAAATCAAATTGTGTACACACACACACACACACACACTGTCTCTCTCTCTCTCTCTCTCTCTCTCTCTCTGATGGACAGGTACTGCAGTGTAGGTGGATGTAGAAGAATCCAGATAGGCAGATAGGCCATGCTGTTGTTTAAATTTAAAGTTTTAAAACATGTTCACATATTCTCTCACATGTGTATAAAGAAAGAATTTTTTCACCTTCCCTTTATGAACTTTCTTTCCTTTGCTGCTTGCTAAGCTCTAGTTCCATTTAGTATTGCATTTTTGCTAAGAAAATTATTAAACAATCCAACCCAAAAATCCAAGGCTAAGAAAAGGCTTGTTTTTCATATTGTGTATGAAAAATCGCTTCACTTTGATTTGTTCAGCAGGCTTTTGTGGTGTCTTATACCCATAATCATATAGGAAAATTTTTCTTCAGTAGTTGCCCTTTAGATTTGTATTTACGGTAACCTAGAAAGCATCTAATTTAGACACTTTTGCCATATGTTAGGAATACAGTTGATTACAAGGTGTTCTGCATTTGTACGAAAGAATTTTGCAGTTTTGATAATTTTCTGGAAGAGCATGAACTTTTGGGATTTCATATTAAGAGGATACTAACAGTCAATATATGGTTGTTCCCTCCTGCATATGCTTTAAATGTAGTTGAACAACTGTAATTGTTCAGTTGTAATTGAAATTGTAATTGTAAAATGCTAATTTGTAGAGTTTGAAAATGATGTGAAAGTGCTAATTAAAGCGCAACTTATGAGTCCTTCTCCATTTCTACCAAAGAATAGTGTCTGATGGAGCCTGGAGTTTCCAATAAATTCATCACGCTCTTCATCCTTGTAGCTTCCCTTCAATTCTGCTCCATTACCGTTGTTCATACTGCTGATACCTTCCTAAATAATTCATTCTCACTCTCACTTATTGCAATGTATAGCTGTCTTGGAGAAAGCTCTGTATGTTTCATCCTGTTAGCCTTTCCTCGGGAGTATAGCCGCACGGTGCCAGCCAGCCCCAGGACTCACAGGTTCAACTTCAGAGAAAGTCATTTCGGGTTGAGTGAAGCCAAGTTCCTTTTCTTCCCCGGCTCTCCATCCCCATTCCTCCCAACAGGCCTTACCATCCTCTTAAACATAAATGCTGAATACATATAGTTCTCTTCTGTTTCCCAGCAATTTCAAGATGTCAGGCTGCCACCTTCCCCCCTTCTCCCTCGTCTTCTCCAAGGGCAAATCAGCTGGCTTTGTAATTTTTTTTCACTGGGACTGCCTAGCACACTCTATCTCTACTAGAAGTTTTGGGGAGATAGGCAGGTCTTCTCCTGAAAGCAAAACTAAGGGGAGTCAAACAACACTCCCAACACAGAGACAGAGAGGGTACTGGCTTTATTTGTCAGTAACTCATTTCCTGGCACTGTTTTTCAAATCAGTAAGTGGGCTATGAAAGAAACTCCATTTTGAAAACTATTTTTTTTGGAGGCTAAAAATTTCTATAACATAAATATGAAATGAAGATCTTTTCTTGTCAGGATTGGCTCAGTTTGAACATTATTTAAAGACATGTAAGTGAAAAACGCCAGGATAAATTGTTATTGTTTAATAGCTGCTAAGTAGACTTATTTCCTTAGAAATTCCACAAAGAAATAGACCAGGAATAGAATCTTTATTAAAACGAAAGCAAAAAATTGGGGTTATTAATGTACCTATATATCCATACTACTGTTGTGACCCTTTAATCAGTTCATTCCCTTCTTTAATACACCTTTAACACTTTCCTGTATGGGATACCTCAAGCTAAGCTTGGCAGTCTGTGGGGAAGGAGCTCTAAATGCAGCCTTAAAGGGCACATGCAATCTTCAGAAAATAAGACTTTCTTGGGTGATGAGAGACTGGTTTCCTTGCATAGAAGAGAGATTAATTTAATGACGCCTTTGCTATAAGTACGGGAAAATGCCAGTGTTGCTACAAATCCTGTTATATTATTGCCGTTCCTTTTGGTCCTGAAATAATAATGTATCTTTAGAGAAAAAAAAAATCCAAGTTTATTATTTTACATTTTCTGATGTGTGGAAAGTGCTCTACAGAAAGTGAAAATTTAATTAAAACTACAAATAAATCTAAGGACATTTAATAACTGAACTAAATACTTGTATTACACTATTATTGTAATGCTTCTTTTCCAGTCATCCTGTACCTGATGTATGTGAACATTTGGGAAACAGTCTGTAGATCTGATGTGAATGGGCTTAGCAGCTTGTAAAATCCTGTTATTTTTTTATGTATTTAAACAGAGGTTCATGTACTTGATGTGAAACATCCCTACTTGAAATATTATTACCTGTTCATGTAAATGTGATTTTTGTTCTCACGAAATAATGTATGTGATTTCAAAGGTCTGATGTTTGTTATGATTTATATTATCATTTAAAAGCCCAGGCTCTGTATCACTATATTCAAGGATATAATTCAGCTTTAGGTCAGCCTGGTGGTCACAGAAAGTGTATGAAAATAAAGCTTGCTGCAACAGTTGTATTAATATGGAATAACGTGAGAATTTATGTAAAAGTGAGTGCTTTCTGATATTGTTGCTCTATTTTTTTAATGTTGCTGAAACTGTAATTCAAACACCGTTCCTTTGTATATAATGTTTTGTGCTAACTTTAGTGAAGAATACATATACATATAATATATATGTATAAATACGTACATTCAATTACGTATAAATACATAAATTCAAACAACAGCATTTTCTTGCTATTTAAGCTATTTATTGCTATTTATTAATTTTGTGTATGCATGACTTTATTGAACTTCAGTGGAGTTCAGAGCATTTATTCCTATGTCTAAAATGTAACCATGCCGTGGCTATTAAGGGTACAGTAATTACGTATTTCCTGGTCAAGGGTATATTTGGAATGATAATGTTGTATTAGGCTACAATTTTGTGTTTAATTTCCTTTGAAAATAGTACAAATGTGTTTGTTCGAATTTGCAGTCTCTTTTGAACCTGATAGATTCAGTGCCTGCCTCCCCGCTTTGCAGTTGCTGTAGAAAGGAATGATAAATTTTTCTCATTCTCACCTGGTAGTGTTTTACGTTCATTTTGCACAAGTATAAATGACTACATGGGGACAAAAACAGTGGTGAAGTAGAATTTGAGCTTAAAGTAGAAACACAATTTTTCTGGTAGTTACAATGCAGTTGGGCTGGGTTGTCATATGCCTCTCAAAACAAGATTTCGGCGGTTGTACTTGCATATATTCTCCTGTCCTGTGGAAATTAGGGAATTAGACTTTTTTGTTTCATTTGGTCAATTAGCTGGCTCTTGCAGTGTGCATGTAAGCTGTTGTCTGGATGAAAATCAGAGGTCACATCTGAATGCTTGTCCTAAGTGCATTGAAAGAAACCCTGCTGTGTATCTTTCCCTGGGCTTCCAGAAGGCTGTTCAAGAGTGTATTTAAAAGCTTTTGTAGTGATGATCATGGATCCTTTGTGTGTATGTATGTATATATAAATATATACATATATAAATGTGTAACTGAATAAAGATACAAATGCACATAGAGAATTTTTCTACCTTTCTTGAATTAAGAGTAAGGCGAAGGAAACATGTAGAAACATGTGGAATAGCTCACCTAACTTCTATTATTCTAAAGCATTTACATGTTTTCCCTTCAAATGTTTAAAAATGAAGTTACAGGGGCCAAAACTCAATATTGAGAAGTGTTTCAGTAGGAAGGCTCAGCTGCTTTCTCATGAGTTTATTTCTCTATTACCTTCTCCCATTTTTAATGTCCTTTCCTTCATCCCTTCCTTTCTTCCTCCCCGTATCTTCTGAGGAGGGCTTCTCCGATTACCTCAGAATAGATTACCTTTCTTCTTCTGGTTGAGATCAGAATGTTTGAGGCTTTCTCTGACAGTAAAGCACATTGGGACATGGAAATGCTGTCTTGGCTGGTGAGGGACAAGGGAGTCAGAGGTAGGACAGCATAGTCTGTACTGCAGAAAAGGTCTTTTGCATGGCTGTTAACTAGAGGTTGAGTCCCTGAACTCAAATCCACCCCTATTTGCTGAGCCGTGTTATTCTAAAATAATTACAATGTTGATTGTGTTGATTGCTTGTATTGGGGCTGCTCCAGTTTGTCTTTCCTGGCTTTGACCCAGGATTATCCCTTGGCTTCACTGACTGTTCAGGCTTAATTTTCTAATTAAAATAGAGAGTCCCAAAGATCTGTTGCTGGTGGACCCCAAAGATCATCCGCATGCCATGCTGTGTCGGTGGGGCCCTGGGGTATTCCTTTGTGGGCAGCCCATATGCCAGACGTGGGCTGGCAGCAGGCTTGGCAGCAGAGCAGGGATGCTGTCCCAGGAGTCTGGGGCAGCCGCGGGGCCGGGGGTCGGCACAGCCTTGCTGTGCTCACCACCGTGCTCTGTAACAGGGTGTTGCCAGCTCCTCACCCCCAGCTACATCGCCAGTGCAGCTATCCAGCTACCTGCCGTGCATTAAAAAGGTGCTGCCAGAGAGCCATATTCCTTATGAAATCCTGTTTTACAGCTCTCTTATTAGAGAGAAAGAGGAACTTGGCTCTAAATGGTTAGCTTTTATAGATGCCTCTGTATGGCTTGTGCTGGGTTTGTAATGGCTTTGCAGGAGCTTTGAATAGCTCCACTTGATATCTGTTGTACTGAAGATTTCACCTAATTGGGACAACTGGTAGATCTGTAGCTGGCCCAATTAAGTGGTCATAAAGTGTCATGAAGATAATAAGAGAGAGAATATTGTTCTGAATAAAAAAATCAGGATAGAAATGCCTCAGTGCATTTAATCTGTTATGATCCTTATTTCTTCTTTTAATCTTTAGTTGGATGCACTCTGTATTAAAAGACTACAGAGCAGAATTTCACCACCTAGTGAAAGCATCAGTTTTCACTGTCCAGCTGCATCCTCAGTATGTGTAATTCAATGATGCTTTGACTAAATAGCTGTCCTAGCCACTCACTATTACTGTGCAATATCTTCTCCTTGTTAGATGTTGCGATAGAATCACCACTGAAATGAAGGATAACATAATTAAGTGGAGTGTTGGGTAGTATCAGAGGCAGAGGCTTTCTTTGCTGGAGGGGGAGCTACTTTGCCAGAGTTGTATATTTTAGTTGTTGGTAATCATAACAGCAACCAAAAGTTTATAACTTTATTCCAGGCTATTAAGTAATTAAAGCACCTATTAAAAAGAGTCTTTTAACACTAAGGAAGTTTGTGTGTTTGTAACCACCCATTCAATGTCCTTTTTCTTCTCTTTGAACTTGTAGGGAAGAGGAGCTTATGCATAACAAAAAAATTCTCCCAAATTTCAGTTGAAACCGTAGTTTAGTCTACTTAGACTAAACTGTCTCTAAACAGCACTAAAGAGGTCAGGGTTTTTACCCTAACATATTGCAGGTACACATAAAACTCTAATAACAAAGAAAGAGTGAAAGAAAGGGCAGTGCTTTAATTAGAGCACAAATGCACCATTTATTCACTGAGAGACCTTGACCCACTACTATGCCTTCCTATTATAAGCTTCATACCTTGGTCCTCTTGAGGGCTCCTGGAGTGTTGAACAGCCTCACTTCTGCTGGTGGTCTCTTAAGAACTGTGCTGCCACTGTGACTTGAATGTGAATCAATGCAGAGATCTTTCCCAAGAAAGGCTTTATATTTTCATTAAAACTTCAAGCTTTTAATTAGGGTGAATCCCTATTAACTCAAGTCTGTTGGAAAATACGGCTGTTTTATTGGTTGCATATGCAATGCCTAGGTACTTCTAATTATACTGCTGGAAAAGATGGAGTTGCTTTTCCATACTACAGTGCCAGTAGTTAGCTGGTAATATTCTAACATTGAACAACTAACAATCTAACATTAACAATTTAAAAAAAAAATAGTTGGCTATGGAATATGTTGAATTGCCAGATCTGTAAGGTAAAATCCGGAAAGTAGTTCTGAGAAAATAGGTATGGCACAGGTAATACAGCACGGCTTTTCCTATGCTGTGCTTCACCCTCACAGTGGCAAGTCTCTGTCTAGGGGTGAAATGATAAAGAAGTATGACAACTGAATTAAAAGCAAAAAATACCATGAAACTTTGCAGGGAAAGGAGGGCAGAAAGATGTGCCCTGAGTTTTAATCTCTTCTATGAGTTATTTCATTATCCAACTATCGTGTTTGACATTATATAATATATATGGCATATCTTGTAGTATAATATACTCTCTCTGAACTAAGGGCCCTGCACATCAGGCTAAGTGCCGTGCTTCTTGGTGTCCTCTCTTTGCCCTCAGAAACATATGTTCTTGGCCAACATAATAACCCAGCTTCAAAAAGAAGGGGAAGTGGTACTCATGAGTCCAGTCTCAGTTTCCAGCAGTGGTTAGTCTAGCAATTGGGATGTTCTCCTAGGAAACCGGAACTGTGGGTTGCATATTCCTCAGATTTAGGAATGCATTGAATCCAGATTTCCAGTTTCCTGGACAGATGACTGAACAACTAGACTATAGTATTAAAAATAAAGCATCGTCCAGTCTTGACATTCATTTCACCACTAAAAATTTGCTAGGAGGACACTTCATTCTAGCAAACAAAGGTGTAAGATGTTAACAAAGTTTAAAGCTCATGGCACAAAAAGTCAGAGTAAAAATAAGATTCACTGTTTTTTTTTAACAGTGAGCACAGTCAGCCCCTAGAATAACTAAACAAGAATTGTAGTGGCTTTCCCATTACTGGAAACTTTAAAATTGACATTGGATGTTTTTCTAAAAAATGTGCTCCGGGTCTATCACAGCTATTGAGATTTGAAGCAATAATTAATTCAGGGAAGCCCCATGACCTGTCAGACTAGATGATCACAATGGTCACTTCTGGCTTTAAAATCTATGGAGTTCCTGGCTTCTGTGCTGTGAATGCCAATGAGACTGCCAATTAGTGTGCTCTTTTTTTTTTTGATGTGGACACGTGTTCACTGGGAGCTAGGCTGAGACCACCAAATTAATTTTTAAGTCATTAAAATGCTTCATTCCCTGAATAATGATTGTCACAAAACACAATCAGAATGTAGAAGAGAAAGCATCTTATTCTTGGAACAAAAAAGTAAGCATAAGGAAGTAGTATAAATATAATGCATCTTTTTTACCATCTCATTCTTTCCCATCACTGAATGCCATATATAGCATGTCTCATCATTCGTTTAATTGTTATTTTTATTCCTGAGAATAGAAAGAACATTACTAAGACAGTGCTTGATGGGGAAGGTTTTAATGCCAAAGCCGAGGACTAGATATCTAAGTAGTGGTTGATCCCTGATCTCGTGGGAGAGAGAATGTCTATTCAAAAGGCAGAGACAAATATGAATAGTTAATCATCTTTAGTCTTGATTTTTTCTCCATTTCAGGTGCACGAAATATTTTGCTTTCACTAAAATCAGTGGACCTGTAATTGCTTTATAAATTAATGGAAGGTCTGTCGTTTAAATGAAAAGGCATGAAATACAGCTACGTGTTTGGATTTAAAGAAGGCGAAAAGGGGAAATGGCTTCCAAGTACTGGAGGCTTTACATATCAATTAACATGCATGTTTAGAAACATGAGATCAGTGACTGTATTATATGCCTCTGGTGGGGCAAGCAGGGCTCGTTAGCAAGCAGTGAAGGTGGCATCATACCTCAGGTGCAGCGCAGGGTTATGAGATTTCTCTGCACGTTTGTTTTTATTTTAGTTCTACCAAAGAGTGCTGGTGTGCTTGATATGAGAAGGGTTTCATAGCAGCGTTTCAACTGCTATGGGGTGGAGTTTCTTATAAAGCGCCCTGAGATGATAGGGTGAAAATTTCGATCCTGTGCAAAAATGAAATAAAGCTAATACTATTGTTATAGGAGTAAGATCAGGGCATTACTGCAAATTCTAATTTTACAATCCTTCCTTTGATTACTGATTTTACTTTTTTTGTCTGTGTGTTCACTATCCTATCCTCCTATAGAAAGGCCATATTAAATGAGAATAGTGGGTTTTCTGGATTTGGTGGCAGGCTATAATCTGACATGGTATGTGGCAGTGTTAGTTTTTCTGTTTATTTGTAAGTGGGTGCTGTCACTAGGGCTCAATTTCTGCAAGGCAATCTCTTCTCTTTAATGAAGTCTAATATTATCGAGCGACCAGAGAAATAAAGAGCACTTGTGATTGTCTTGCACTTGGCAAACTCCAGCTTGCAATATGCTTGCTCCTCAAAGCCTGTTGCCATTCAGAGTACTAAAATTGAATTTGCAATTACTGACTAAGAAAAGCATCCCTGGTATTTTTAAGATGATGCCCCCTTAGAATAATGGGGCCATTCACTTTTGTTTCATGTTGGACTTGTTTCTGAGGGACCTTCAAGAAATGAGACAGCTATTTCCCTGTTACCAACTGTCTGAACTGGGAGCAAGAAAGGGGAAAAGTCTATGCTTTCAGTCAAAGAGATTTCCAAATATACCATCAGCAGCTTGTCTTTTCTCTGTGCTAGATTCTAAAAATGCAGAGGAGGAGAAGGCCAGCAGTCTGGACAGTGCTGGGATGCTGCTTAGAAGAAGCTCAGCTGCCTCAGTTTGCAAAACCTCTGCTGCGGAGTAACTGTGAGGCACTGATTACACTGCAGAAATCCCAATATGAAATCCTGCTGTGTGCCTTAGGAGGACTACCTCAATAAGAGCTTCTCAGTGTTTTTATCCCAGGGCTGCCTGTGTTGTCTAGGGAGAGGAAAAGTGGGATGACCTTGTGCAGCATTACTGCAAGATGTGTAATTTTCATTTGAGTTGAAAAGAGATATTTTAAATGTTCATTTATTACTTCCAATATTAACTGTTTTCTTTACCTGCTCACACGTTTGGGGATGGTGTAGAGGAATTTTGCTTTGCTTTCAATTTTTTTTGAAGATCATTTTGTGGTGTCTTATAAACCACCAATTGCCCATAGACTGCTCTGAGAAATATTAACATGGTCATAGTTCTTTTTCGTTCAAGCAGTTAACCCTCATCCTTATAAAAAATAACTGCAAGATGCTGGTGACTAGACCTTTTACATTGCAGTAGCAGCTAACTCACTCCAGGTCACAGGGCTACACAAGAATGCTCTTTATGCAGGGGAATAATTAGGTATGGTACCAGTCCATAGGTGATCTCCCTTTTGTCTGGACTTTGACGACAGAAAGAAAAACATGGCTGAAATATATTTAATGTACTCAACATACTTGGTGGATGTCAGTAGCTGATGCAATTTAGAACATCTTCAGGAACAGACTTTGAATAGCCAGTTAAGACTGAAATTTGTATAGACTTTCATATTTACATTACTATGGCACCTCATGTGCAAGCTCTTTTACATTCTGGTCTAAAACAGAGAACTGGACCTTACTGGGGTTTTTTGTTCCCGCTACAGACAGTGACATGGGGACAGACAGTCTTCTGCCAGACTCACCTCACAGATGCAGTTAATTTCTGTGAATGAATCATTTATTCACTGAAACATTGATTTTTAGCTGATTAATCCTATTTTTGCTTCCATACAGAGGTGATTGGTTAAGTCCAACAGTGTCTCTTTGTAAAACTAGATCTTTTGCTCTATAGAAAAGTCTTTTGGGGATTGCATCAATCATTCAGTTTTCTAATCCACCTGAAAATAATCCAGCAGTGATGCCATTGTGCCCAGTCTCACTTTCCAAGGCGAAAAATCCCTTATTGACCTATAAATTTTATTTTTTCATAGACTCACAAAATAATTTAGGTTAGGTGAGCTCTGAGTAGGTCATCTAGCCCAACTGCCTGGTTAAGCCAGGGAGAACGTCAAATTCAGACTTGGGCCTTGTCCGTGTGAGTCTTGCAAATGCCAGGGATGGAAATTCTGCAACCTTCCTGGGAAACATGTTCCAGTGCTTGATTACTCATTGTGCAATTATTTTTTTACTTACGTCCACCTGGATTGTTCCTTGCTGCAACTTGTGACAGTTTCCTTTTGCCCTTTCACTGTACACCTGCAAGAAAGGTCTGGCTCTGTGTTTGCTTCATGTTGTGGTGAATTGGAGGCTTGTGGAGGAATGGCTTAGTAACAAGGGACACGATCTGATTCCCATGAGCAACCCAGTCTCTGATGAGGGGGAAGGCTCAGAGGAAACCGTTAACTGTCCTTGAAAGCCTGTTGTGATAAGAGACAGTGGAATGGTAAACAAGAAGAAGGAGCTACATCCACGAAGAGGAGAAGTGCTCTAGTGCGTGCACAAGAGCACTGTACCAATCACACTCGCCGCCTTGGCGTGTGAACAGAGGCTGTAAGCCAATTATACAACTGTTGCGGACGCGTGTTTTGGCATCTGTCTATATATACTCTGTAAGCTTGAATAAAGGGGAGAACAACTATACTCATATTGAGATTCCATCGTTACTCCGGGTCCGTCTCCCACTCCAACAGAGGCTGATGTACTACTGCGTGACCACTTTACATTTTGCTGTTTCCTACTTACTATGTTGATAACAATAGTGATCTCTTTGCCTTTTTCTTTTCCTTTGGTGTCATTTTCTTGGTGAGAAATTACAGCAAGAACACATGCGTATAAGACTCCTAATTTGCCTTCATGATTAACTTCATGTTTTTTATGGATTCCACTAATTTATTATGAAATGTTTGCACATAATTTAAAGTATTTTCATCAAAAATAAATTAATGTGGTGGATTTTATGAAGCGTTAGTGTGGCTTCTTTTGCTCGTTCACTTAGCAATTTGCAAAATGTAGCAATTCTCAGAAGGCCTCCTGGTTTTCATTAACCCAAACCAGCAAGGTAAGGCTGTTGCATTATTTGTTTGTTAAAATATTCAGAGCCAAAACCTACCATTACCTTTACCTAGATGTCTCCAAGATACTTTATTATTAATCACACTAACAAGACAACAACAGAAGTAGCTTAATGGTATGGGTTACCAAAGATGTAACACAGAAAAGTTTGTTGGGCCACATCAAGCAAAGCTTAGTAATGGAATAGATCATAATAAAATATATGAAAAAAACCCACTTAGCTGAAATAATTGCTTTTCTCTGAATAAAAATAAATTAAGGGGAATATTGTGTAGCAAGTGAGCACTTCGGGTTGAACATGGGTTGATATCCTTCACACACCTGACAGGTAAAAAGTTTTGATCAATCTGCTTTACGCATGTATGTGCACGCACTTGGACTGTCTAGAGTTGTAGGAATGTGTGTACGTAAGTATAGATATATTAAAAATAATAAATTGTTCAATATGGTCAGAGATTCACTTGTGCATGAAGTCTGTGAAAAACTTGGTGTCAACTCAAAGAATTATGAAATTTCTTTTTTTTTCTTGTACTTTTCAGGAAGAAGTAGTTTGACCAAAGAGCACTTATGAGGTGGTTTTACTAATGTTGTTCTGGAGTGGTGTGTCTGATCTGTTTCAAAAAATGGAAGACCAGTTATATTGCCTGTATGGATCCTCCATTTCCATTTCAGCTGCTTGTAACTCCTTTTTCTTTAGAGAACTGATCTGCGTTCTGAATGCCATTTCTGTAATAATTTCAATCATCTCTTGAGATAAAGTGTGATAATCTTGTTTAAAATCCACATCTGGCAACTAAACAGGTCTCCAGATGCTTGTTTCTTTTGTCTGAAGAGCATGCAATACTAAAATACTCCTATCTATCTGACTTGCCTAGATTAAACAATTCTAGTGAAAATAAATCACAGTTTTTGTCTGCTTACTACAGACATAGGAACACCTTATATTATAAAAGATAATTGTTCTTTGGCAATACTTGGTAAATAAGTCTAAAATACAGAAGCAAAAACCTTATGTTACCCACAAATAGAAATGGAAATCCAGAGACTTCTTTATTCTGCACAAACAACTCATGGACCCCATCACATGCATAATGGGTTGTGAAGAAAGTGCACTTCAACCACATTTCAGTCTCTTCTAATACAAAGAAGTATCACAACCTCATTAAAAAAAAAAATTATCTATGGCCAGCTGGTATTTTTATAGCCAATTCAATTTTCATTGTGGTAAACTGTAGGTGCAATATCTGTGGCTCTGAGATCCTGTTTAAGGAATCCTGAAGCTTTCTGGTGTTCTAGAGCAGCCAGTTATTTGGGCATTGAAGGGAATTTAGCCATTTTATGAACATAATTGTAGACATTCCTAAGGAAGTTTTTTAACTCCCAAAAGGCCTAGAAAATTGACACAGCTTGTTCTGCTGTAGCATCAAAGCTGGCAATTTAAATTTTATGTATGTGAAGAAAAACTGCAAAGCAAAAAGACCTTATCTTGTAGTTAAGATTAGAAAGTCCCAGAGCCAGAATCTGTCCTAACTTGGCTACATTTTCCTCATGTTATTAACGGGAGACTAATTCTTCGTCCTGCAAGACCTATCTGTAAAATGTTAGTATTTGTGTCCCCCCTCTATTTGTCTGTAGAGTTAGCAGACTCTTCTAATCAAGCATTCTGTGCTTCCCCACCTAGTAAAAGTCCTACTCAAATACAAATCATAGTAATATTTAAGGGGGACAAGCCATTTCCTGCTTGTTTCTGGTCCACACAAATCCACACATCTGAAAACATTTGGACTACCCATGGGATTATCTTTCTACCTAGAAGCAGCAAAAGTTGCTCTAAGCAGGGAAGACAATACATTTTTGATTAGCGGGTACCTGTCAGGTTGCAGTAGGGTAATTTAATAGCACCCACTTGAAAGGCATTAGCTTTAATCTGGGATGCATCAGGAAGATGGGCTAATGACAATTCACCATTTATAAAAGTATTTACAGGCCCCAAGTAAATATAAGTATTTAAAGCCAGCAAATAAATGCATCCAGGAAAAATACTTTCCCATGCATACCAATAAACAGCAGAAGTTCTCGGTTCCATGGGCAGTGCTGGCTCCCCAGGTATCCACTTATTCTACCAATAGCTTGTAAGAAAATTACAGCAACGTGATTAGTGAATTCATTAGATTCAGATGAGAGAAATATTCTGCTTGCTGCATTTGCAATGTTCTACTTTAGCACTGTGTCGCAGTGCCCTCAGAAGCCTCCAATCATCCTAATACCCTCCCTCTAATTTGCAACATAACCCGATAAAAGGTAATTTGGGCTTATCTTTTACCTCTGTATCTTCTCAGTGGAGCTGGCAGCAAGTGTGAGTACATGTTGCTGATGTGATTTAGTTCACCTAAGAGGATCCTGAGATCCACCTTCTCTCCTTATTCAGGAAGCTCCACTGCACTCCCCCTTGCTGCCCCCGACCCCTCCCAGCATCTTCCACAAGTTGTCTGACAACTCCTGCTTTCTTGCAAACTCCAACTGTCCAGAATTGAAGACAACTGAAGGGGACTTTGATGTAACAAAAATGGGTGGAAAAATTAATTATAAGATCTCCTCGTGCTCACGGTTTGTTGGCACAGTGCAATTTCAGTTCTTTGAGTTGCATGCCATACTGTCTGGAAAGGTTAAAGAATCTTGCAATGGTGTCCTCATTCCTGTGACGTGGATAGGGAAAAAAAACCGTAACTGTCTGTGGATGATATGAGTGGGTCCCTTCTTTCTTTAAACGGAATTTTCAATTTCCCTGCCAGCTGTCAAAGATACGGAGACAGATAAACTAACTAGGATGCTATTCAGATCTTGTGTTATTTTGTCCTCTGAGACCTCTTCTGTAAGAGGAACAATTGATTTCTGTTATAACATGGTCAGGCAAACCGGTAGCGGTGTGCTTACAATTCCCTCCCATGGCTACTCCACAGCAGCTCTTCAGAAATGAATAACCATACCAAATATGCTCTTGTTGCTAGTGGTGATAGTGGGATAGTGGGATAACTAAAATTCAAAGTGAGATTTTTCTACTGGGGGGGGGGGGGGGGGGCAGTAGTAAAGTAAAGCCAGTTACAACATGAGTGAAGGGGTTACTGAAGCTGTTTTCCAGCTTTTACCAGTCATCCCGGAGATACTTTGCAAAAGCTGTTTATTACCATATTTACCAGAGGAACAGATATTGTACTTTCCTGTACAGCACTTTAAAATGGTGTCATAAGCACAGTCCTTTGTGCTGGATAAAGTGGCAAATTTGAGGCCTCTCAGGCTTCTCACATAAAAGGATGAAGCAGCGCAGCATTGCAGTTCCCCCTGGATGGGCAGGGATCTCCCTATCACGGGCACAATTGCTCACCAAGAAAGTTGGTTCTCATGTATTAGTTAGTAGCTCCACTGAACCAGGAGTGTGGAAATCCCTGACTTCATTTGGGTCAGCAGGGCACGTGGCAGGAGGAGAGTGCTTAGCAGAATATTCGTTAAGGGAAGAGATCTCTTCTGTATCAGGCTGAGTTAGAAACTCAGAATACAAATATGGGATAGTTTGATCAGTGTGCTAATGGTCCCACCCATCCGCAGTGGTGAAATGATCTGTCTGTATTTCACGTCATACGTGAATTTGCTGGTCTATGTTTAGCTTCTAATGCACCACGTCTGACTGTTCAGATGAGCAAATGTCTTCAAAAGAGGCCTGTAGTTGTAAAATCAGTGCATTGTATGGGTCAAAATCCAGATTCAGTCCACCATTTATCCTCAGAGATAGATACTATTTGGTACTTAGCTCTGCACTTACAAAATTGAAGAGAGGAGCTGTTTTGTAAGGTGAGATAGCTCTTACTCCTGTGTTAAACAGATTGGGATTGTGGAATAACTGGATGGCTTTCAAGAATGTAGAAGAGGTTTCAGAACGAGGGGTATTTTATGTCTTCTTATAAGGTCTTTTTGTAAAGACTTCTCTTGCGCCTGTGGAAGTCAATGGAGATTTCGCTTGGAGTGGGTTTAGACCCTTTGTACTTGCAAACCTCAGATGCACTTTCAGCACAGAACAGACAGGCAAACAACTCAGTATTTGTCCACAGTATGAAGAGAGCATTGAAGTCAAAACATTGTTGTCAGTATATAATGGGAGCTCTGTAGTACTGCTGCACTTAACTCTTTTTGCTCAACGGCAATGAACTCAACAGCCTGCAGTGCTTTAGAAAATGAGATCGATTTGTAAAACTTGCTGTGAAAGTACTTATCAAAATTTCAAAACATATTTACCACTTTGACTTCAGTAGAGCTTATTCACTGCCTCAAATAGGGAGGGAGAGCATCTATTTCTCTGTAAAGTGGTTATTATTGTTTCTGAGAAGGATTGTAGCACTGACGCAGTGCAAATCTTTCAGCTTTTTGCTCCATCAAGCTTTGGCCTGATCATGCAACCTTTATTCATGTGGGTAATGCAATGCAGAAGAAAAACTGCCTTTAAGTTGAACTAGATGAGAAGAGAGGTAATTAGGAGTGACATTTTGACAGGGCAGGCTCACTGACACCACCCATTTGGAAAGGCTTAAAAAGCACTGAAGGAGTGAGAGAGGGGCCCAGTGACCAGATGGCTGTGCTGAGAAAGTCTCCGGTAGTCACAGAATCACAGAATCACTAAGGTTGGAAAAGACCTGTAAGATAATCAAGTGCAACCATCAACCCAACACCACCATGCCCACTAAACCATGTCCCACAATGCCACGTCCACCTGTTCCTGAACACCTCCAGTGATGGTGACTCCACCACCTCCCTGGGCAGCTTGTTCCAATGTTTGACCACTCTCTCAGTAAAGAAATTTTTCCTAATATCCTGTCTAAGCCTCCCCTGGCGCAACTTGAGGCCATTTCCTCTAGTCCTGTCGCTAGTCACTTGGGAGAAGAGACCAACACCCACCTCTCTGCAACCTCCTTTCAGGTAATTGTAGGGAGCAATAAGGTCTCCCCTCAACCTCCTCTTCTGCAGACTGAACAACCCCAGTTCCCTCAGCCGATCCTCATCAGACTTGTGCTCCAGACCCTTCATCAGCTTCGTCACCCTTCTCTGGACACGCTCCATCACCTCAATGTCCTTCTTGCAGTGAGGGGCCCAAAAGTGAACACAGTATCCGAAGTGCGGCCTCACCAGCGCCGAGTACAGGGGCACAATCACCTCCCTACTCCTGCTGGCCGCACTATTTCTGATACAGGCCAGGATGCTGTTGGCCTTCTTGGCCACCTGGGCACACTGCTGGCTCATATTCAGCCGGCTGTCAAGCAACACCCCCAGGTCCTTTTCTGCGGGGCAGTTTTCCAGCCATCCGTCCCCAAGCCTGTAGTGTTTCATGGGGTTGTTGTGATCCAAGTGTAGGACCCGGCACTTGGCCTTGTTAAGCCTCATCCAATTGGCCTGGGCCCATCGATCCAGCCTGTCCAGATCCCTCTGCAGAGCCTTCCGACCCTCGAGCAGATCAACACTCCCACCCAACCTGGTGTCATCTGCAAACTTACTGAGGGAGCACTCAATCCCCTCATCTAGATCATCGATAAATATATTAAACAAGACCGGCCCCAAAACTGAGCCCTGGGGGACTCCGCTTGTGACCGGCCGCCAACTGGATTTGACTCCATTCACCACAACTCTCTGGGCTCGGCCATCCAGCCAGTTTTTAACCCAGCAAAGGGTACACCTGTCTAAGCCATGATTCACCAGCTGCTCCAGGAGAATACTGTGGGGGACAGTGTCGAAGGCTTTACTGAAGTCCAGTTAGACAACGTCAACAGCCTTTCCCTCACCCACTAGGCAGGTCACCTGGTCATAGAAGGAGATCAGGTTGGTCAAGCAGGACCTGCCTTTCATGAACCCGTGCTGGCTGGGCCTGATCCCTTGGTTGTCCTGCACGTGCCCTGTGAGCGCCCTCAAGAGGAACCTCTCCATAATCTTCCCCGGCTCTGAGGTCAGGCTGAGAGGCCTGTAGTTCCCAGATCCTCCTTCCGGCCCTTCTTGTAGATGGGTGTCACATTGGCAAGCCTCCAGTCATCCGGGACCTCCCCTGTTAACCAGGACTGTTGATAAATGATGGAGGAGTGGCTTGGCAAGCTCCTCTGCCAGCTCCCTCAGCACCCTTGGGTGGATGCCATCAGTCCCCATAGACTGTGAGTGTCCATGTGGCATAGCAGGTCATTAACTGCTTCCTCCTGGATCATGGGGAGTTTATTTTGCTCTCCATCCCTGTCTTCCAGCTCAGGGAGCTGAATACCCTGAGGATACCCGGTCTGGCTATTAAAGACTGAGGCAAAGAAGGCATTCAGTACCACAGCCTTTTCCTCGTCCTTGGTGACGATGTTCTCTCCCACATCCAGTAAAGGATGAAGATTCTCCTTGGCTCTGTTTTTGTTGTTAATCACAGAATGTTTTTGTTGTTAATGTATTTGTAAAAATATTTTTTATTACCCCTTATGACCGTGACCAGATTGAGCTCTAGCTGGGCTTTTGCCTTTTTAATTCCCTCTCTGCATGACCTAACGAGACCCTTGTACTCTTCTTCGGTTGCCTGCCCCTTCTTCTGAAGGTGATAAACTGAAGAATACTTTACTATTTCTTTTCTGCTATCATTTATTTCTCATGTATTTTATATGTTGAAGCACTGGATCAAAAGCAGATTTTTATAAGCTGATTTTTCTTAGGAACTTATTTCCTTGCATTTTCTTATATATTCTTTTCAAAAATTTCTAGTCCATTTTTGAATCATGTATGACTTACTGCATGGAAAATGGATGCCTCCAGGAAAACGTCACAAAATGTTTTTCTTCCTGTCAGGACAGTTCTGTATGCCTACCATCTTGGATCTTTTACTGTCACGATTTCATCATGGGGGAGCATCTGAATGAAAACACTTTGCTTTTTAAGAGTTCATCAGCTTCTGTGACTAATTCCCTGTTGTTTACAGCATCAAAGTTAGTTCTAGTAAAATCATTGTCATCACAGAGAAATATGACTTCATCTGGGTAATCAGCAGCAGAAGAGACAGATGAACTTCTGAGAAGCAAAGATGTTGCTTTTTATATCAATGTGTCATAATGGGAGAAAGAGAAAATATAGGCCATTTGGCAGAACTCCTTCTAAACTGAATGTTTTTCAAAGTTTTTTGTGAGCAATCAGCTGCTCCAGAACAGGTGCGTTCATTTCATGACAGCTTTATTGAATTTTAGTCAGATTTTAACAAATCTGATGACTACCAGCTCTTCAGAGCTTCCCTGAAGTGGATTTTGTTCCCTTAAGTCATGACTTTTTTTCCCAAGGATTTCTTAATCAATGTTTCACTTCAAATTTTTTGGATCATTCCTTTGCAACTTGCTGTAGGGAACCTTGAATAAACAAATCTGTAATGCATAAATGTTCTGTTAATTCCAATTTTTCTATCATGCAATTAGATGGAAAGTTAATAAGCAGACAAGATTAAGAATTGGCTGATGGTTATATTGTATTTCCACAGTAAGCAGAAATAGGTAGGAATAACATGTCAGTTCTGCAATGTCCCCTCTGCCTGATCTATCTCTGCTCTGTGCTGTGTACATGCTGATGCCTTGCTTTGCCCAATGCTAAAATTCTTCTGCCTTTCTCTCCTTTTGCCTCTGCACTGTTTTTCCCTTTGGTATCATCAAATCCCAGCTCTCCAGATATTGTGTGCGCTGATCAATGCTGTCTTCTTTTTCCAATATGCAAAGTAGAGCCACCACATCACTGCCCTCCCCTCCTTCCCTCAGTGTCTTCAGACGCTGCCTTCCACAGCATTGCCTTTTTGCCTTTCCTGGCACTGGCTTTCTGCCTCTCTCGCAGCCTCAATGCCAATGGTTTAGGAATGGAAACTGCCTCTGAAAAAGTCTGTCTGTCTTCAAACTCTACCAACACTCCACTGCTTCATGCCATCCGCAAATGCCTCTCTGTCTCTTGTCTAGTTGCTTTCTTTCCCTCCCTCTCACGGTGACTGTTAAGCTTTGATATGCCTCTCACAAATAATGTGAGCACAGAGAGGAAGGGAGGGTACAAATCCCCAGTTCTGGCATACCAAGTCCCTGTTGGTGTGCAGGCTTTCCTTGGAGCACCTTGCTGCTTGTTGGTGGCACCTTTCTTCTGCACTGACCTGCAGCTTTGCACAACTTGTCTGGGTGGACCCAACTTGTTAAATTTGCAAAGCATCCTGTAGTGCAGAATGTGGCAATATTAACTGAAGGAAGTGATGACCAGGATGACCTGGACTGAGGGTGTATAAACTTGGTACTTAAATACTTGTCTTGTCATGATCAGGAAGCCAGTTTAAATTCAGCCTTCTTTAGAGTAGTGATTTGAGTGTGGAGTATTTTAGGCAAAATATCTCAGACTACTTAGTATCCTTAAAAAGGAAGGCAGTGTTTTCGTCCAAGAAAGAAGCCTTCAATTAAAAATAATCATAGTTGCAGTTTGTATTAACCTGAGCTCTGGAAAGCTGTCCTAACAGAGAGGTGAAATTGCAGTTGCTTTCTCCTCAACCAGACTCAGCTATGATGATAGTGTAAGCAAGTTTAACTACCGTCAGCAGACTAATGTTGGGATTCTGTATTTAGTCATGCTCTTAAGTCACAAAAAGTGCCTCTGAAAGGGTATCTGCTTGGTATCTTGTACCAATAAAAAATTGGGAAGGGCCCATGTATTGCTATGATGTGTCCAGCTGACCCCACTCTCTGCATGTTTCCATATAAATTGCTGAACGTTCCTGTGGACCAGGAGAGGTGTGTGTTATTCTTCAGGCAGAGCTGAGACAAATATGGAGCAGAAGTAGAGCAAGCACAGGAGATTTCCTCGTCCAATCTTTTTAAACATAAGAGAGATGCATAGTAAATTCTGTGAATAGAGCTATGGTGCTATGGAGAGGCTAAAATCCGCATGAGGCAACAATGTAATTTTTACTGTCAGGAGAAGAATTTGATCACTAAGTGACATGCCAGCCATATGACAGCACTTAAACAGTTCCTGTCAATCAGCTGCTATGTGTCAGTACCCGTATTTATCCTTTCAGGGCATATATCCATTTACATTATCGTCATCTGAAAGAGACAATGGCATTACTGAAAATAAAAGCCCATTCTGGTAACCGAGAGAAAGGGAAACAAAAGATATGTATCACTGTATCATATGCATGTCATGGTAGGGATTTCTGGTATCACTTACAGGAGAAGCTATTTAGGGGAAAAAAACCTGAAAACGTGTTCTAAAATTTTGATGGGAAACAGTAAGAAACAGAAAAGACAGATGTGCACTAGAACTTGCGGAATCGCTGCCTGACTGTTCCAGCCTTATGTAGGTTAATATCCTCATCTATGGAGATATACTTCCAAGCCATTTGCTTGATTTTCAACTGTAGCCCCAATCCAGTGAATTGCTTAAACATATGCACAATTTCAAGCATGTATTGTTAAGAGATTAGAAAGCAATTACAGCTTGTCAAACCTTCTCAGACATGGTCAAATCCCTTCTCTTCATCACGATCCTCTAAAAATAGCTGCATCTAACCAGAGGAGAGCTTCAGAACCACTGGACCCCAGTTTTGTGCAGGGGTGAGGCCTGTGTGGGCACTCGTTCCTATCCCCCACATACATTTCTTTCCTTGGGAAGGACACCTGTACATATAGGCCAGATGACAACGGCAGCATACATTGAATAATCAGGATGCCAGGGTCTTAAGAAGTGTACCTGGAGGTCGGTCAGCTCTCTGGGCAAAACTGGCTAAAAGAGACATGCTTCCAAATAGGTACTACCTGAGTCTTCTTTCCCTTCTTTTCAAGAGAAAGAGAAGTGACACTTACATATGATGGAGAATACTGAACTGTGTATTTTGAAAGACAGTAATAGATGACATTTTGGACATTTTCTCTGTCCTAAGAAGAACAGTGAAGACAGGACAGCAACTTGTTTGAAATCCTTTATCCCTCTTTTTTTTTTTTTTTGAGTTTGCTTAGATCAGTCACACTGAATTCATACACCCAGAGTTTAATATGTCCCTTTTCTCTCTGTTTGCAGGTATGTTTTGTATAAAAAATAAAATCTCTGTGAAAGCCAGTTCCTGTATACTTTACCACTGAGTTACTATACAGCATTTTTTTTGAGAAGATGAAGGTGCTGGGGGACACACAACTATCTGTGGAACAAACTGTTTGAAGGCATGATTGACATTCTTGAGTGGCTTTATATATCGCTCCTTACGATGTTACTGAAAGGTTTTAGTGGTGCAAGCCTTCATTCAAATAGTAGGCAGGTAGGTAAAATTGCTTACCAGTGGGTCACCAAATAGATGCAGAACACTGTGGCCTCATTTATTAATTTCTGGTGTAAAAAATACAGCAAATGAGCTGCACAACCTTCACTGAGCAACCAACTGAATCATGGGAACAAAGCTGTTTGTAGCAAGTGAGGAAAGGTCATTTGACTCACTCAAGCTCTTTAGTCCTATTTAATATTGCCCTTATCCAGCACTGAGGAGACAGTTGCACAGCCTTGCCTCCAATACTTCATCCCCCAGACCATGCCTTACAACTCAGTTTATCGTCAGTAAGTTCCTTTGGGGAAAAAAAAAAAAACAAATGAAAAAAAAGCAATGAGAGATCTTTATCTAACAAAAAATATTCCCAGTTACTTATATTCTCTTCAGGTTTGCACAGTTGTTTCTGTTAGGGTGAAAGTGTTAACGCGAAGCTATTTATTATTGTTCTGAAACAGTGTTGTTTTTTAAGACATCAAGTTAGAAAAGTGTAGTTGGAAGCACAAATACAGAAAAAGTAGGTAATGAAAGCAGGATGTTAAATGGCAAAATAATTGCAGACCTCATCATGTTGGAAATTTGGTATGTGTTAAAAATGTTATGTATTCTTGAGTGGAGCACCATCCAGCAGCTGACTACTCACTTGCAGAGTCTGTCTTTGGTTGGAAAGAAAATCTGGGGAGTTTATTGACTTGCTTGGTGAAGGACTGCTTCTGTGATCTAAGCAGCCCTTGCCATGCAGAATCGACTCCCACTTCACTGAAAGCACAGAGAGAAACAGCAATACAAAGCAGGAGCTGCCAACCCCAGCTGCTTGGAGAGACGGCAGCTATAGGGGTGCTACTGCTGGAAACAGGGATTTTGAAGAGCATTTTATGTCGGTCTAGCCAGGAAAGGATGTAGGTGCGGGTGAGGAAAGAAAAGGAGGGTCCTGTTCAGAGCAGAAGTGGCATCTGCAGTGAACCAAATTGCTCCACTGTTAATCCGTGATAAAATGTTCCTCGACGTCAAAGGGAGCAGAGATGGACAGGGACAATGAACACTGTTATCTCATTATCACTTCTCAGCTCAGTCGTTGCTTGAAATCTGTAGCTTGTAGTAAGGAATTCCAGCAGAAACTAATAGGTGAGACCAACAACTAAATCACACAGTAATGTGGAAAAAAGGTGAATTACAAAGCGAGAAGCTAGTGACTCTTGTAGGTAGTGGACCTGCCTTTCAGCAAGCCCGCACTGACGTCAGTGAACCTGGCTCTCTGGGTACTGCTAAGAACTCAGCTACTACTGAGCCTCAGGTCATTTATTAAATCTGACTTTTGGTATTCAGCTGAAGGGTGTGCTGAACTTTGGAAAGAAGCAAGAAGCATGTTGTAAGGTGCATACCGCATGCTGCTTCTGATGAGTCATCAGGTCACTAAACCATACTGCTAGATCTTGTCTTTTTTGCACTGGCAACCTGAATCCTAACCAACAGTCTACCAATATGAACAGTCAAGGCCAAAATTTCCAAATGGAGTTGCCTGGACTAAAGCATTAAGAGAGGGCGGACTGCGTCAGCATTTTCTGATTTGCTGGTTTTTACCACTTAGCAGTAAAGAGCCAGAAACAGTCTCAGAAACAGAGATGAAAAGTGGAATTATGGTACTAGAAGAGAATGGCTGTACTAGATCAAACCAAAGGTCCATCTAATTCCCATCCTGTCTCTAATGCTCAATGAATGCTTACAGAAGAGTAAGAAGAGGTCAAGCATATAAGATACTTCCTCCTAATGGGCTCCTAGCCTCCATCTACTTTCAGCTCTGGGAATTTCCCAAGGGAAACCTCATCCTATTCATCCTTTGTCTTGTCTACTTATGTTGCCAGCCCTTAGGTTGGGTTTTATAACTGTTCAGTAAAGAGCACTGTAGTGTCATACGTGGGTACACTAGACATACATGTAGGATATGTGTGTGTGTGTTCACACACACATTGGAAAAAATACTGGTTTCACTTTTCCTGAGATGAAACCTGTAGAACTTCACAGAGTCAGTGAGGTGGCACTACTCGAAGCAGAACAAAATGATAGAAAGCTTGTTCTGGCTGAGACTGTTTTTTATTTTTTTTTCTTTCCTTCTCTGAAAACCAATAAACAAAGCATCTTTACCCTTGAGTCTCCATTTGCCCTTATGAAATATCAATAATAGTTCTGCCCACCTGCTTGTCCACAGTTATCTCTTTGTTCTTTTTCTCTTAGGTCTTTAGAGAACTCATTTAATGTACAGTAGGTAAGAGGAAGAGAAGATTTTGGCAAAAAACCCACCAATGTTGAAGGTATTTTGATGTGAATCCTCTTTCCTGTCTTTGCTATATTACTGATCTTCACAGGGAGAAAAGTCTGAGGAGAACTGTCACATTAGGTAGCAAATATTACTTTAGCTGCTTTGTCTGTATGTTGTTTCATGCTTCTCCTCTCTTTGCTTAATCTCTTTCTAATTTTCAGCTTTTTGTCGTGCTGTAAACTCTCTGACCATGAGCTGACTCCAGCATAGCCCTCCATGGAAGGGCTGCTCAGAAGGGTCTTGGCATAGTGGTCCTCCTGTGCCTCTCCTGCTGCTTTCCAGATGAGCTGCAGAGGCCAGCCAGGCAGAAGCTGTGCACTCCCTCTGCATATTGCACCCTTTGTTCTCCCCCTTCCTGCCAGCCTACATGCTCTTCACTCTATGCCTAAACCTAACCACACCTTGTCCCTCCACACACTTGTCAGAGATTAAGAATGTCACTCTAAGGCAACAGTCTCTGCACTCTTTATCACACCCTCATGGTCAAGAATCCTATCCAAGCATGGGCAGGTATACAACCATGAAAAAGGAGTTACCTGGGGTCTTGCAGCGCATAGAGCAACACATAGAGAAAGGGAATAAGACACCTTTGGTGAAGCCGTGCTGCCTTTTCCAGAAGCACTGGAACATCAAAGTAATTTCTAAAAATACAAAGAGAGAATAGAGTAGTCCTACCACAAGATCGGTAGATATGTCAGCAGGCAAAGGGTTACCTGGCAGAAGTGCATGAACATTAATACTGAATTTTGAATGTCTTGGTATTTGAAATCCAAATGTCAGAGTTTGGAGAAAACATTTTGCTATTGACGTAGACATTGACTGGACATCTGCAAGCCAAACGTCCCCCTTCTTAAAATAAACATATTGTGGCAGTCGGTTTAGACAAAGGCAAAGAAAATGGTGCTGATGTGAATGGCTGTTATTGCGGGTCTTTCTGTATTTTAGGGTATAGTTTTCATGGGTATTTGGTTGACTTTTTTAACAGAAAAGATTGTTCAAGGAACAAAACCTACCTAGAGGTAAGGATGGTAACAGCTGGCAAATGGATCAAGATAATGTAACTCATTCAACATGAATGAAAGAGGGGAGTCTGTGAGGTACAACATAAAAAAACCATTAAAACTAGTTTTAAAATCTGAACTGTCACAGCCAAGACTTGTGTTCATTCTTAAAACCCACCAGCAATGACTTCTTTTAATTTTGTTCTGTTTGCTTTTCACTTAAGCAGCTTTAGTTTCTTTCTACTGATTACTATGAAAGGCTGTGTAAAATGTTCTTGGGTGCCAAACCCCAGGTCTCTGTATCCCAGCCTCAGTGTGTGGGAAGTACATTGCACAAATCTTATTACAGTCTTTAGGACTGCTTGTAAAAGGGGCTTTTCTGCCCTCTCTTTACCAAGTTGTTCTCAAGTGCTTGATTCCACTGGAGGTCATTAAGAGGAAAAACTCCTTTTGCTTGTATTTCACCATGAAACTGAAACTCTAGTCTGAAGAGTAAATGAATATTGCCCCTTTACTACTGCTGTATAGTATGAATTACAATATTTTCTATGTATGTCTTATGCCTTCTGAGTCACGTTTGCTTAGGGGAGATGTCCCTCGCCCTTTGTGGATATATATTGAGAGTGAGAAGTTCCCTATCCACCTCTGCATATCTCTTGTGATGCTGTAAATGGCTCAGGAACAGTCTGTTCCTACAACCAAGGGGCCAGAGGAGCGACTCATGACATCTGAAGCAGGTCATCATGACTCTTCCTATATCTGCTGACACTGGATCGAGGAGCTTGGAGGATTGATGGGGAAGGGAGCAGCTGATCTGTTCCCTCTGAGATTGCAGCTGAAAGCAAGTTAGTGGCTGGTATGAGGGATAGGGGAAAAATAAAGAAAGGAAATAAGAGAGACTGCTGTGAAGCAAAAAAACCACTTAGCACAGAGTAGTGATCATGCATGGGGAAAACAAAGCAAGGCACAAAGACATCAAGTTATATAGCAGTTGTGGAAAGAAATCATCAGTTTGAAGATTTCAGCAGTGGAAACAATAACAATTTAATAATATATAATACAGCATCACATTTTCAGTTGCACTGTACTTTGAGCTGGCCACATTAACAACATTCTTCCTGCTAAATCCTTAATCCTTAATGCACAGCCTGCTCGTTTATAGAGAGCAAAAGCAGTCTCTGAACCTTCAGGCAAGAAAAAATTGCCATGAAAGTTACTGAGAAATTGGAAATTAATTCTTTACTGCTGATATTCCCAGAAATGAATAAAGTTACTATGTAATTAGTTAACTAATTTTCTAGCTGGACAAAGCATGCACTATGATGGTTTTGCTCACATATTAACTTTATACTTAGGGAGTTGAAAGCTGGGGTCCCCAATGAGAAAGTTAGAGAAAGGCCTGGGGATGTAAGAAGTCCCTTTTTTCTTCTTGAATTGATATAGACATAATGATGTGAATTGCATGAGTGCCTTCAGAGATTGACTGACGTTGAGCTCTGAGGAATTAATACTGCTTTCTTTCAAAGTTAGTAATTAGCAAGAAATAATCTTAATTTCCACAAACCAGCAGTTTTTTAAAAGGTGATTATATAAGTAGACACATCGTTGCACAAGCTATTTTGAAAATGAAATATATTGTAAGTGAAAGTGGGTGAAAAGCCATACTGTCTCATTGCCTGTGTTTCCTGCTAAAAACAAGGAAACTTTCAATGTGCCATGCATTTGCCCAGAAAGATTAAAAGGAGTTGTGGGGATGATTTATAGGTTTAGCAAATTACTTGCAACAGGTTACTTCCTTTCTTTTAACATTTGTAGGCTATTGTACATGGTTCAGTCAATTAGGGCTTTGTTTCTAATGGTAAGCATTCTTGCTATGGAAATTATATAACATAGGAATAACTGGTTGCTGCTGCAAATAAGGTTTTTGGAAAACAGTTTAAGGAGTAAAATGGCCCTTCTTTTGCAGTGGGGAGAAAACGATAATAAATTGGTTAGCTCCCTATCTTCAGAAGGCTGAAACTAAGCTGTAAAAATAATTACTGACTGAGATTTGGCATGAAATAAACTCTCTTTGTAAAGCAGAAAAAGAACAAGTTTCAATTCACAGATATTGTAGACGGGGGAAAGTATGTTGCTTTTTGTGCTTGATATCAGTAACAATTTTTACTGAATCAAAAGTTAGGCCAGCATGGGGTAATAGTTGCTCAACACAGTGGTTTTTGTAGATATGACTATAAAAATGTTAGCAAAATGCCATTGCTGCAACAATATTTATGTTTCAGATGAAAAAATGGTTAATATAGTGTAAGTATTATCCTCACTAAAATATGAATGTATTTAGCCACTATATTTTACAAAGCACTACATAAAGCTATATTAAGTGCAAAAAGCCTCTATATGGATGTAATATTGCAATGTATATTTACTTAAGTCTGTGCTTGTCAGAGCTGAAAAATTTCTATGACAGAAACACCTTGTCCTTGTGGTGCATGTTATGGATACTTTGGTGTATTTAGAAAGCCTAGCGAGGGCTTGCTTGTCGCAATCAGTCATGCACATAGAAGCAGGTTTCTAAAGAGCTTTATGGTGGACTAATCTTTTCCCTGAATGGATGTTTACTGCAGATGTTAATAATGGAACTGCACCAAAGATGAGAATTTATGAGAATCCTCCTCATCATGTTCATCTGCTGACAATTAAGTGAGTGTGTCCGACCCCAGCCTCCGGGAAGGGCACGCCTGGCTGGCGACTGCCCCCAGTCCTCGCTGCTCATGCTGACTCCAACAGAAGACATAATAGAGCATTAGCGCCTCAAGCACTTCCTTGTCCCACCCACAAAATTTTGGCAGAGAACTCATTATAAGCCATCCATTAAAACTGTCTTGTTCGGCTGATAGATGACCCACCTTAGCAGCCGCAGAGCCTGCAGCCATCAGAGCCTCTGGTCTCCCCACTCTGATGTCAGCTCCTCTGGACTGCTGCCAAGTTCGTTTAGTCACACTGCTTTAACTTACTTTATTTCTTTCCTTTTCTCTTCCAGCCCTATTACCTCAGCTCTTTAGAAAGGGAAAGGAAAGGTGGAGGGGAAAAGGCACAGGTTGTCAAAAGTGTGATCCATAAGACATGGTGATCCATCCTCCAGTTATTGGGAACAGTCTCACTGGTTTATATTTTCATTCTTATAATTCTACTCATACCCAGGAAAATGGCTTTCTAGTTTGCCTTCTTATCAAAGTGACACCCTCAGCTATTAGTGCTAGGTAGTGCAAATCTGTAACAATGACTATTTTAATTCTCTTTCCCAGCCATTTTCCTTTCTTCTTCCACGGGTGTTTTTCTTAGAGCTCTCTAAGAGATAGTTGTTATTGACTGAATAAGAACTCTGAACAGGAGGATTTGTTGAGGCACACACATTGTACAAGAGCAGGGATAGCTCACATTCAGAAGGCCAACGTGTGCATGCATGCGTCTTTACTTCCTTTGCCCCACTAATGATGAGTTTCCTGTTGAATGAACTTCATACCAGCCTGCTTTTTACACACCTGAGATACAGCAGTGATATGCCTGAGTAGCAGATTTTGCCTCTTGCAAAACTTACTGCCTGCAGAGCTTTGAGAAGTCTGGGTGAGGAATCAGACTCCAGCTTTGAACTCTTCAGTTTCTGTAAACGTATCACATTGAAAAAACTTTTCCAAAAAAAGGTTAAATTCCATTGGCTGAAGAGCCTTTTTATCATGATGTAATTATTTATCATGGCCAAAGAGAAGGAGAAAATACTGGCAACTCTTTAATTGTTTTCTGCAGATACCTTAAACTTCTAGGCTTGGACTATAAACACAGCGTTAGCTTTGCTTGGCAATATGAATAAGATATATTGGATGAATAACAAGGCAGCAGTCTTGGATAATGACAAGAAAAGAATATAGAATTATAATGGACTGGTCTCCTTGAACACCTCTAGCAGTTAGATTTGCAAACTGAATGAGGTTTTAAAACAAAACAAAGATTATTCCTGACTGGATTCCCTTAGAGACTTTCCCAATGTGCTAAAACAGAAAGTCTGAGTTTATATATGGGTTTTTGGATTATGGTACCCTTTATTACTATAAATAACTTTGCACTATATTAAACAGGCACTATTGGCTCTGGTGGTTACGCGTGTACACCAGCTAGTTGGCATCTATTTCTACCTATGCTTCCCTACAAAAGCCTAATGGGAGGGGATCCAGCAAGAAACATTTTTGATAGAAACCTGGAAGATGAACATACCAGGCATGTAGGAGACTTCATTTTTGTCTAGCATGTCTCCTGCTACACCTGCGTTACCCTTACCAATCACCATGAAATTTAAGTCATCAATATTATCATGGAATCCAAAAGAATTTATTAGCAGTAGTAAGGGATGGATTATGGGAAGTCTAAAGAACATATAATCCATGGTCAAAATTTTCACAATTATTCATGTGTCTCCTATGTCATATGTTTTATCTAGAGAATTATTAGTAGAGAATGATTGAAGATGCCTGTCAAGAAAGAATTGACTTGTGTAGTAAGGGATAGATCAACATGAGTCTGAAGGCTGTAAGAAGATAAGTTCTCCAGTTAGATACACAGGTGTAAAAACAAAGGAATAGAGGCTGAAGTATGTAGGATGAAGCAGGGTTATCACTTTCCAAGCCAAGGCTCTTCTTAGAAAATGAGTATCCAGAAGGTATGACATCAACTTTTTCAGGTAAAGTTGATAATTGCAAAAGGAGACTGTGGAGAAAGAGAGGGGTCTAATTAATTGCTCAACATTTGATTTGTCTCAAATAAATCAAGTTTTTCCATGTGTGTTGCAAAACTAACAATCTTCTTCTGCCCAACTGCTATCAATGCAATCTTATAAAAAAAAAGAACTTGAGATGCAAATCAATGCAAAGTCTCAATGTACAGTATCTTTGAAAAATGCCCATTCATGAAATACCAGGCTTTTGAGGAAGATTAGGTTAGAATTTAATAGAAGACTGAAACTGGGGAGTCTTTTTTTTTTCCTGACTCTGAGGAGTCATATGGTTATATCCCAGATTGCTGTACACAAGAATGAAATAAGGCAGATCAGGCAACAAGAACTATAATAATGATCATTTTATTATTGGAAAAAGTGAGGTGGTGCCACTGTAGGTAGCATTACTAGCTTTGATTAAGTGACTTTATGGATGAGGAAAGACCTCCAAAGATGCTTGGAGTCAGCTGTAGCTCAGATCTTTCTGCTAACTGCATTATCTCAGTAGCAGTTATGAGTTATTCCAAAAGACTTAGGCAGTGAACAGTCAATGCCGTAGATTGAGTGATTTGCATCAGTGTCTGATGGAAGCAGCAACAATGCACATCTAAAACGTGAAGAAAATACCCCATTGTGTTCTGATTGTGTTAGGTTCCTGACCTCTAGGTAGCCAGCTTACATGATGTTTTGCAATGTAAGGGTGCCTTAAAAAGAGTCCAAAAGAATGTTTCAAAAGAGAATGAGGTTCTTGAGATTTAGCTTTGGTTCATGTCTTCTCTGTTATTCATTAGATCAATTTGTATAACACCTTATTGCAAGATATTACTGCTGGGACTACAATCAAAAGAGCTTTGACCCACAGATTGCAAGTAATAAACTGTGTATATCTAGCTAGTTAAATGGCTCATATGGGATATCCAGAAACAAGTTGCTGATTTGCTGTTTAAGTTAAATTTTTCCCCTGTGCAGAGGGGAATTTACTATAGACCCTTTTTAATAATGGTAAATCTTTTACTCTCTCTTATATAACTACTTGTGGTTACTTGTGATAACCACAAAATGGACACCTCAGAAGTGAGGAAGACATACCATTTTAAGCTGGAGAATCCTTTTTGTTAGGACAGTATTTAATCATGTGTATTTTGCTGCTGAAATGTTTACAAAAGTCTTAAAGCATCTCTTGTTCTAGGCATTATGAGTTGACTATCAGCTTACCAACTTTCTGATAAAGGTGTACTTTAAGGTGGGATTTAAATGTAAAAGAGGTGTTCCTTTGTTTGAATTAACTCTGAAAAAGCAGTAATAGAGCAAGCAGTGTATGGGAAAGCACAGAAGAACCAGTTGAATGGTGTGTAGAGAGCTGGTTAGTCTGTGGAACAGAGAGAAACAATTTAAATTGAGCTATATGCAGGCATACTTATGAGTATCTGCCACTCTATGCCTCTAAAATCACAAATCATTTGCATAGGCTGAAAAAGGATCCAGTGATACTAAAGTGAAGGTCCCAATTCACAGGTGCTTTAAAGTGCTTAAAGAAATAGCAAAGATTAAACTAGATGATGATCTGACAACCCATGGTGGCTGATGCTTCACTATTTAGCTTGGTTTTCTAAGGGAAAATAGTGGATGCACTCATATTGTTTGTTATCTTTCCTTCTTCCTTTTCCTGACCACTCTCCCTTCTCTCAGTAACTTGTTTGCCAACCTCAATTGTATTTGATAATTTATTTGGATGTTTCATGAGCATGGAGGGTGAGAGAGATTCTCAGTGCTTACTCTGAGGTTGCAGTTTGCACTACAGTCATGCAGTTTGCACTACACCACCAAACATCAGAGAATCCACATGCTCTCCTCTCTGTTTCTGAATCATGTGAAAAACTGTAATCGGGCTGAATGCCTTATCAGGTCAGAGAGAATCCACTCACTGTTCAAAGGAGTGAGGTCAGACTGTAACCTTAATAAATATAGATATATTTTTTGGAAAAAAAAAAAAAAAGCAAAAGCAAAAAAAAAAATCTACAATGACATGAGACATGAAACAAAAGGTTTTTTTCTACATTTGGCTTAACAACCAGGATTTTCTGCTGCACTTTACAGTTAGGTGTGGAGAGGGCTATTGACTTAAAACAATATCAGGATCATGCAGAAGGTAAATTTTTACATCTATGTTTTCTTCTTTAATGTAATCTTGTCATTAAAATTGTGCTCCATCAAACATTGTAATATATGAATCTAGGGGGGCAGGGGTTATATTTCAGCCATTCTCCGCTTTTAGCAAAAATTCTAGTGGAAAGACACACAAATTCATGTTTAAAGAATACTTTTAAATAAGGTCTGAAAAAACAAGTCTCATTAACGCGTTCGTTAAATACAACACATACTGTATTTATGATATTGCTTCAGGTGGAAACTTAACACAAGAGACTGTGTTTTTAAATATGGTGTGCCCCCTCCTTTGAATAATTGGATTATGTTCCTTGAGTCACAGGAACATAGATCGTGTCGAAGTGGATTACATCCATGATCCATCTAATCCACCATCCTTTTCCTGAGTGGCCAGTGCCAGATGCTATGCAGCATGGCACAGCAACCTCATGCTAGACAGATGCAGTACAGTCTGGCACCATGCAGATCTCCTTTTAACTCTTAATGAGTGAATTTTTTTGGCTAACATCAATCTTGCTTAATACCACGGGAACAATACTATGACAGGGGTACAAAAAGTGTTGGTGAATTTAGAAATAATTTTGCCCACAAAGGAGAAAAGCCTGAAAGAAAGAAAAGGATTAAACAGACACTTGAACATCTCAAGGTACCTTACATTGAGATTCTTTGATAAAAAAGTACTTTTGCCTGTTATCCTCCCAGTCTCTGCTGAATCTGTCAAGGGTTCTCGTAGTAAGGCATTTTCAAACATGACCGCTGGAGACCAAGCAGAAATGCACGTGGTTAAGTGCTGATTAAAAAACCTTGATGGAGATTCCTATTCCTTCTCAAGATGTTTATGGATAAAATGTTGACTGTACGTTAACCCGAGGGAAAAATCAAGAGCTGGTAAACAAATGGTAAGAGGGCAAAGAGTATATACAAAATAAGTGCTGTCAGGAAGAAATTTTTGTTAATGGACAAGCTACATTCCCTTTAGAAGCCAGATCTGGAGCTTTTAATAAAATGTCGAGATGTTCTTTATGACGATTTCATATGACACATTTTATAGAACAGCTGTCTCATAAAAGCCAAAAAAGACAATGGCTGGACAATTTCACTACACCCATGGCAGTAAAACTAAAATGTTTTTCATATAAACTTGTCAACCAAAACTTATTCTCCTTCCCTTTGCAGAGGGCATCTTTGTCTGCCCCAGCTTAATGTTGCTTTTCTGCTGCTGCAGTGGTCTGTGGGCTTTTCAGATCTCCAAAGATGGATGTAATACAGTTCTACAGATACTGCTTTTTTATTGGTTTTATTTGCTGTATTCTATCTTATGGCTTTTCATCCCCTTCCCTCAGGCCACATGTAGTAGGTGGAGAAGCACTACTCAGACACATTTAAACCTGGAATCATTCACCTTGCTGCTCATGTTAGCTGTTTTAAAAGTACTTACTTCTTTAGTCAAACCAGTCAAAAAACCTTTCCTAGTTCAAAAGCAATGTAGAAGTTAGTGAAACTATTCTGATTTACACCACCTGTCCCAAACAGACCTTTTAGCACTACTCAGTTTTTTTTTTTTTTCCATACAAAGTATCTTTTGCTTTTGTTTGGGAAAAAAATTCCCAGTTATTTTTAGAATGCAGTTAAAAGTGCCATAAATATTAAATGCGTAACAGTCCCAGTGTGAGACAGTTAATGGTAAATCTCATTCCCTTCTCTTTATGTAAAAACTGATACAAGAATGCAAATGAAACTGCAAGTGTTACTGAGTTCCATCCAGCTATGATGAAAAAAGGGCTGACTGATAAATAAGCCATTTTGGCCTTAATGTATACAATTGCCGCTCATTAAAATTAGGTATCCCGTATTTTTTTACTTACTTCTTTATACATATAATGTGGGAAATCAACAAGTGTAGTCAAGGGCAAAGAGAAGTGAGTAAATTTGCACTTTAATAACAGATTTTACCTCCTTCTTGTCTAGTCTGAAACACTAAATAGGCAAGTTTATCTGTTTTTACAATTTCCATCAATATCAACTGGTAAATCCAAACATAAAAACATATTGCCAAGTGTTCTCACTTTCTATCAAAATTCAGTGAATTTAGATCAAGCTGATCACAGCTTAGAAAGATGCAGTAACAAGTGAGGCAAGGAAGTCACTTGTCAGAAAGTGTCCTAAGGAGTTAGTACATGTTCTGTATTTTAAGTGTCATGCCACATGTAGGAAGAACAAAAAAGAAAATTATGGTAATGACAACTGACAGGAAGGCACAGAATGGTGCCAGTAACTCATACACAGCATTTTTGTAGGAGGTAGGTAGGTCTGTAAGAGAGTCTTAAATGTCCAGCCCAGAGGCAGATCATGGAAATCCACCTCCTGTTGCTTTTTATCTCGGTGGCCTGTTAATACATAAGGCCTTCTTCATTTGATCTGTGTGAAGATTATTGACTTCATTACAGAAGAAGAAAACAGTACCCAGCAAACAAGGTGTAAACAGAAAGGAGTGACTTAGCAAGCACTGACATTTTTCAAGGAGTGCTTGTTAAACCTCCTTTCTTCCTCTCTGAAGTCTTCAAGAAAATCTGCCATGAGTCCACTTAACTAGTTTTGCTAGAATCACTCTATCCCTATCAAGCTGTAAGGCTAAATTTCCTGTACATCTTAATCTATTGATTTATTATAATTATTTTTCGGTCAGATATATTGAACAAAGCTGCTAAAATAATCCCACAGGTTCGCAATGATTTATTACACATATGCTACCCAGAGGATCAATCCACTTAAAGAGAAGCAATGTGGCTTGATTTTAAAACAGACATTATAGCAAAAGAAAATGCAATATGAGATGAAGAAAATTTCTGACACAGGATATGAGGGATCCTCATGGGATTACCACAAAGCCTTTTAGATGTAAAGGTGTGCTGGGTGTCTATTAGCAGCTCTAGCCACAGGCTGTAGAGAAGCTGCATATCACTCACCCATGAGAATCTGTGTGCCTAAACAGCTCACCTCAAGTTTAACAGCCAGTACAACCTATTTAAGGTATTATTTTTTCCTCCTCATTTTTTTTCCTTTTATTTCTTTTCTAGCTATTCTCTTCTGAGATTTTTGCAGTCATACCAAGGCTGAGTGCAGCAAAGATTGCTTTTTCATTTTTGTATTTTACACAATCAGATCTGGACATTGCTAAATATGTTTTGATTTCAAAGGTTCAGACCCAGCAGAGCAGTAACATCAGCTTGAAAGCCTAAGTGGCCATTGTAAGTGTAGCTCTCTTGTGAACACAGTTGTCTGTTGCTGCACTGAATGTACGAAAAACCTATTATTTCCCAGGGTAAGACACAATAGCAACATTGTGGTCTCAAAACTGTGTAACCCAAGAGTAATAACTTAGATTGTTTTAGTTTATTGAACACACAAAATTTTGTGCAACCCAGAGGCTAAAATGTACAGTTTAACAGCACAAAAATGCTGAAAGTATGAAACAAGGATGAACCAAACGCTTGAAAGAGGTCTTCGTAATTCAAGGAAAAACAATCTTCTATGAGGGAAAACAATCTTCTATAAACAAGAGTTGATAAATAGGCTGAGAGAGCTCGTGAATGATAAAGCATAGGTTACAGTGGACAGGCCTTTTTTGTTTTGGCATATTTCACTTGCTAGATATATTCCCCAGACAAAAAATCTCTCACATTTTGCAGAAAAGTAATAAGCTGCTTCCTTAGAAACATCAACTAATGCTGTAGATGCATCCTCTTGTGAACCAGTGCACTTCAGATACCTGTGTTCAGAAATGAAAGGTCCCGATCAGCTCTGCAATCAAATATTCCTATAGTTTAGCACATATGGTCCAATTATTCAAACGTAATTCACTGTTCATCCCCAAAAGAAAAACTCATGCAACCTTTATATCAGGAGACTCTTCAAACTGCTATCCATCAGTATGCTTTCTTGTAAATCACTAAAGAATAACGATCAGTTCTGCAACAGGCAGATTTGTTTGGAGTGGAAATGAATTGTTCTCATAAACCTAATCCAGACTCCAAAGGAGTTAATAGACTGATTCCCACTGATCTAAACTCTCTAAACTCCTTACCAGACCTTTGGGCATTCTTTAGACAGCCTAAGCACTGGCCAGTTCTCTTTCCTTTATGTTTCCCACTGGTTTGGCACAAGTGGTTCAAGCCTGTCATCAGAAATACCTGGACTTCTTTGTTAATAAGGAAGGCAGAGAAAGTTGTGAAGAACATACTCTGTCCAAATATGACTCAGAGTGTATGTATTCATGTGCATTTGAGTTAAAAATGAAAATAAATTTAAAACATTTATTAAGATTCTTTTAAAAGAAAAGTACAATCATCCCCATGAAGTGAGAGAACAGGAATCGGCTCTTTGGATAGCAGCTGTCCTGAAATAGCTTTCAATATAATTGCTGTAAATAAAGATATTATATCTACATAAATCTTTATATTTACAGGAACACGATTGCTTCACACATTAGATTTGTCACTGCAACATGACAGCCTTCCTTATTTGAGCATTCCCCAGTAAATCTTTAGTCACAACAACTGATGCATGACTCCCGATATTACACTAGACAGCACAAAATGAAAACAGTTTCACACAAAAGCATCAAACACATGTACTAAATATATATAAAAAACCCCAGATCCTAAATGGCAGAATTTGACACAGTCATAAAACTAACAGATTCTGACAAAGAAAGAAAAAAATGTGTTACTATGTTTTTTTCTCTGCTCTAGTTGATTCATAAAGGGGCAGCGTGGTTCAAATATGGAAGTAGCAGTAACAGAACAGACATCTTAATTTTTGATTGAACAGATTGTGTTCCAAAATGTGGGCAAAATTTATATCTCCCTCACCTGTGACATTTTTATTATTGTAATTTAAAACAAAACAAGCTTTGTTTAGCTTACCAGGCAATTTTGCTCTTTATTTCTTGCTATATGCTTGTCCGTTAATTTTGACAGCCAATGATGGATTTTTTTCCCATTAGATAATGTATTCTAGCTTAACATTCAGAGGCCAAATCTGCTCTGCGTGTATAACAGTCTGTATTCAGATGGATTCCTGTTCTGCTGCTCTTTTGACTGAACTTGCTTTGGAGTTGCAGACCCCATGGAGTTAGGGTTTTGGACACGAAACTAAGTAACCCGGATGCTTAACCATAGATTTTTAGTATCACTGGCTCAAATCGCATGAATTTAAAAGAAATTCCCACTCTTCTCTTGTCTTTTGTCTTAGTGGTCCATACGTATCAAAGTTGATAGAACCGTACTTCTTGTACCTTGGGAAGAGCCATGCTGGAATCAGAAAAGTCCCTAACTGTAGGTGGTGGCGGCCAGGAATGAGATGCCAGAGGGAAACTAGCCAAAATCCATGGGCGATGCTCTCCCATGCTGTGCTGTAGTACTCTTCGGATACGTGCAGAGCTAACCTGCCCTGGCACTCGGCTGAATTTCTGTGCTAAGCCAGTGCTTCTGTAGATTTTTCATCCACAGTTCCTCAAAATCCTTTAGATGACAAGCACACATAAAAGTGGTTCTCATAAGAGGAGAGGCAAATCCCGGCTTTTAAAGGCAAGCTATATTTGGATACGCAGTTCTTCGTCTTTTGTGATGCATTCTTCTGGTGGGTGAAATCCATGGTGGATAAAATTGCAGAAGCAATAAATTGGTTGGTTCTGCAACCAAAATATGAATGCATAGGCAGGTAGGTGGTTTTGAGAATCTGCCTTTAGACAGACTTATTTGACCTGAAAGAAAATTATTCATTTATTTATTATGGTATCCCTTTTAATAATTCCAATGGAAAAAAGATATTCTGCAACAAAAACCCAAAATGTCTTTGGAACATGTTGAAGTTTCAGAAGTCAAAAGTTTCCTTTCCAAAGCCTCTCTCCCCCTTTTCTTTTCTTATGCCTTTTCCACGAAAAATATGCACAATTTTCTACTGAAATGATAAGACAAATCTGACCACAATACAGGAATGGTTTTGATCACCTTTATCGGGTAGTGTTTCTTAACAGTTATCCCCTCTGAATCCTTTTCCAAATAAAGAAATGGTTTATTTTAATACTGCTAAATATTTACTTATTTATTTATTTAAAATGAGATATGTCATTGGATGGGGCAAAAAATTGATCTACATCGGTGTTTGTATACTTAAAGATCCCTCTAGAGTACTGCACTTTCAGTAAGCAAGCAGTAGAGTTAGTGGGTAAATTTATCTCATGCAGCTTTTTACATTTATTGAAACCACTGTGAAAAAGAATTCAGATTTTTTGTTCTACTTTAGTTATATTTTGCAAAGTGAAATACAATCAATAACATTTTTTGCTGTGGCCATTTGAAACTAAAGTGTATTTTTCAATATAGAATAAATCTCCTCAGGATGCTGAGCTTTGAAATATCACTTTGAAAAGTGATATTTGCTAGGACTTTCTTACTTCTGAAAATAATCATATTTGTTTTAAAGTATATATATTTTTTATTATAGGTTATACCTTGAGATGCAAAGTTCAGGCACAGCTATGGAGATATATGTATCATTTCACTATAAAGACCAAGATTTAGAGTAGTTGCATGATAGGCCTGATTATCAAGAGTGTTCTTATCTAGCCAATCTTTATTTAAAATAATCCCTTTCCTTCTTCATAGACTAGTATAATAAAGTGTATTTTAAACATTTTTATTTCTCATGGACGGTAATCACCAAAAAAATCTCATTGCCTTCAAGGAAAAATGGGGCAGATTAGAGAGACAGCAACAACATAAAGATGCACTGTTGACAACGTAATCTGAAAAAGAACTGTGAAAATTCATTAAGTCAAACAAATAAGAGTTGCTTTCATCACTGTATCACAATGCCATCAAATGCAGATAAACAAGAACTCCCTCAACTGTACTTTTATCCTTTCCAGTTTGTTTACAATAAGAATCTGTCCTAAAAATCTTGAGCCAAAACATCTCTTGTTGTGAATATCTAGAGTATTTAGGCCTGATACATTTTAGAAAGTGCAGAGAATAGGAAGATATCTCTCTTGAATGGCTGAAGAGTCTCCTTCTAAATTCTGTAAATTCACACAATTGCAGCATACTATTTGTTATAAACTGCTGTTCTATTAGACAGGAGAAAAGATGCACAAACATGTCAAGACAAACTGTGTAAGATTAAAATAAAATTAGCCTTACTGTGATTTTTTCTGTTCACACAAGTTAGGAAAAACTCCACCATACTGAATGAGAATGACTATGTATGCTTATGAACAAGAAACTACAGCTTATTGTCTCTAAAGGTGCTTCAGAAGAGCCACCTCATCCTCCAGCACTGATCAGCATACTGATTAATTTCCTTAGAATCTAAGTATGGGCTTCAGAATGAAATAAAATTTATTTTTCATTAAGTTGCATGCCTAATTGGGGTGTTCGCCATTTTTAATACAAAAGCTTAAAATTTTAGTGGGGCTCCACTTCTGCTGGTTTTCTTTTATTTACTAGAAACTCAACTGACTGTGACTATTCAGTATAAACAGGTTGAATCATATGTTAAAAGTTAAGCCAATTTAATTACATCTGAAGTCAGGTTATGCAGTAAGTTAATTATGAATATTTATTAGTAAAATATTATCAACAGTGTCTTTGATTGGCACCAACATTATAACTTTAAATTAGTTACAGCCTGGATGAGGAAAAAATAGATATAACTCTCATCACATCTATAATATGACTTTGGGTCAGCTGAAGACTAATTAGGAAAACAAAATAAATAATGGTCTAATATAAGCCCAGTCTAAACAATGAAGGAAAAAAATCCCAGCAATAGGCCTGTCAAACAGATGACAAAATATTGCTTGATATGGCTGTAGTTTGAGATAAAATCAAACCAACCACAAAACAATAGGAAGTCTGGGATAGAGTTTATCCCCTCAGATTGAAGTATTGATTGCATTAGCTAAACAAGGCAATCCTTTGAGGGAGGGGAGAGAATGATAACACTCTATAGTATATGAATGAGTGATTGAAACATAAATGAATGTAAGCAGCAAATGAATTCCTGAAAAGGGCAGACTAAACAACATATGGAAATTTACACAATAAAAGCTCTCTCACCAGTTTTTCAGGCCACGCTATACAATGGAACAACCCCTTTTTAGACATAAAGATGCTCCTGAATCACAAAAATACAATAAACTATCTGGTTATTAATCCTGAACCCTTTGTTCTTCTACTTACTCATTGTGTTGAAGGAAGCTTTAGCACTTTCTGTGACAGCACAGTGAATGGTGAAACAAAGCCTGCAGCAAATCTCATGGACTTTCCCCAATTTAGCTTATGTGTTTCATAAGCTTCCATCAGTTTCCAGTTAGAGAAAATGCTATAACTTGCTTTTAGTCATGCTTTTGAAAAGCTTCACTTATAAATTTCTGAGTGAGTTTACTTATTGCAATTTTATTTCCCTGCTGTCTGTCTAGCTCACAAAATAAGTTTGAAGTAACACACACCTCTTTCTCTGGAAATGACACTTACAAACAAGGATGGTATATTTAAGGTAGCAGGAAAACAATGATGAAAAAACATTTCTCCATTCTTCCTTATTTGTTTCAGACAAACTTTCTGCTAGAATTTATCTGTCAATAGCATACTTTAGATTTTTTCCGGAGAGTTTATTGCCTGTTGCTTCAGGAATGATAACTAGACAGCAATTGGATTTTATCAGTAGTTACAAATCTACCGCTGCTGCTGATTAGTGGAGTTACTGTCTTCACTTGTATAGTCTCTGCTCAGCTGGGGTTTGGGCTATTAGTGCTTTGTTGGAGAAGTTGCACGATTACCAAGTGTGCTGGTTTTGGCTGGGGTAGAGTTGGCTTTCTTCGTGGCAGCTGGTGTGGGGCTGTGTTTTGGATTTGTGCTGGAAGCAGTGTTGATAGCACAGGGATGTTTTAGTTACTGCTGAGCAGTGCTTACACAGAGTCAAGGCCTTTTCTGCTTCTCACCACCAGTGAGTAGTCTGGGGGTGCACAAGAAGTTGGGAGGGGACACAGCCGGGACAGCTGACCCCAACTGACCAAAGGGATATTCCGTACCATATGACGTCATGCTCAGCATATAAAGCTGGGGGAAGAAGGAGGAAGGGGGGGACATTCGGAGTAATGGCATTTGTCTTCCCAAGTAACTGTTACGCGTGATGGAGCCCTGCTTTCCTGGAGATAGCTGAACACCTGCCTGCCGATGGGAAGTGGTGAACAAATTCCTTGTTTTGCTTTGCTTGTGTGTGCGGCTTTTGCTTTACCTGTTAAACTGTCTTTATCTCAACCCACAAGCTTTCTCACTTTTACTCTTCTGATTCTCTCCCCCATCCCACCATGGGGGAGTGAGCGAGCGGCTGTGTGGTGCTTAGTTGCCAGCTGGGGTTAAACCACGACACCAAGGTTGTCTATAGAGTTCATGAATATATTTTTCCTGTTACAAACAGCTCATTTGTCCTTCTAGCTAAAATGATCAAGGATTTTTCTGCTGCTGAGGCACATATGACCCAGAAAATCTTATGAAAAGGCCACACAGATACAGTGCATATTGACAGCAGGTGTACTAACTAATTACAAAGTGTATTTATTTAATGAGTATTACACACTTACCAACCATATGGTAATGAAAACCTCTTCTGACACTATAAAGACAGGCCATCACAAACCTAGATGAAACATCAGCTGCCTTAAGTAGAAACTGAGTAACATCTGGATTAGTGTACAGGGAAACTTAGTGCCTTTGAGGATTTGCCTTGATGAGGATGATACTGACATTGCTTTCATATTAGTATTATTTTTGTAACAACTACAATATGCAATGCCAATGGCATCACACAGTGTGTTTGAATTAAGGCAAGCTGCAAACTTTTCAAAAGCTTATCTTCACATTTGAGAGATATTTATGTCTGCAGAAATGCTTCCATATTTATTTCCCTAGTAATCCACTTAATGTAATAGCATTCGAGAAGCTAAGAAGCATGATCTGCTTTAATGACCAAATCTGGAAATGCTTAGTCAGTTATTCAGACTGCAAGTTCAAAATATCCATCTTACCAACTAAGGGTGAAATAAGCCTGACTACTCACAAATCAAAAAACTCGTACAAGTGCCCTTTGGTGAAAGCTTCTATAATGTGTCTGGCAGATTTAACCTACTGCTGCATTATTTGCAAATCTCCATTATGATCCAAATCTACATCTCTTCTACATCTCCCTGACTCATGCTTGCACAATAAAACAGTCCTTTCCTGGTCATCTTTTCCTCTCCCTGCTATGTCATCTATGCCATCTTGTCTGATCAGTTAGCATATTGCTCCATTCCTTTTGCCAGCTGAATTTAGGTGTAACACTTTGCCCTCTGATTTCCCAGGGTTGTGATTTGATCAAGTAGTAATTGCTCCAGTTTGCCCTTTCTTCACGTTTGGGTTCTTGCCCCTGCCCAACCCAACCAACTGCCTGTGCTGACCACCTTCTGCCGTCCATGTTCCTCATAGCTGCATAGATCCTGTCACTGCTTGCCCTTCTCTCTGTATCTCCACCCAACACCACTCTCTTCTTTGGCTTCTGGGGTTTTCAAGCTTCTCATCTTTTGCTCTTTTTCCTGCTGCTGAAGACAATCTGCCTCTGGCTATTTTTATTCACTTTACCCTCTCATACAACACCCTTTTAGGAGAACTACAAGCAGATTAGAAGTAGAAGCAAATCAATACTTGTCAGTGCTTTCTCAAAGGAAATACTGGTTGATCATTTTGCCTTAGTTCCCACATATCATTGATAGAGACCGAAAAAAAGACAGCCAAAAAGTATCCTGCTTTTCCATTTGTTGATGCCAGTAACACGATGAAATTTTCTCCTAGGAACTAATGGGCCTTCCACTCACACACTCCAGCACACAGACCACAGCTCTTTTCTGTAGAGACAACATCTTCTGAAGCCCTAGGGTTGACATCAAGAACAGCAACACTTGTGTTTTGAAGAGTCCTAAGGGAGGAGGAATAATGTGGCAGAGTGTGTGGAATAATTACCTCTAAAAAGTTAATTCTAAATGGTCAGCAGAATGGCTTTCATGTAAAGCATGCACAAGGTTTTAAATGTCAGGTAACTGAGCTACTTTTTCACCTCTCACTTATGTCTATTACCCTTTAATTTCACCACAAATATGAAGGAGATGTTGCACATATTTGCTAGAGCCATGGTTTGATAACACTCAGCCCAGGCCTAGTGTCGTTGCAATGGTATGCTCTTTACTACATGTATAGTAGCTGCTTGAACACTCCTTATGTTGTTGCAAATATAAAGAAAAATGATTGGAATAAATTATAAACATGCATTTGAAACTAATTAGATTTTGGGATGTATTCAGTGATGTATACTGTTTTGCCTCTGGATTAGAGCAAGTGCTCAGAGGAGAGAGGTGGTGATGGCCAAAAGCTGGATGGAGTAGAGTCCTGTCCTGCTACTGGGCAACATGTTAGGTGGAGAGAAACATACTGAATGTGCAGTGAATTTTCCAGCTGAAAGAGGAAATGTGGCAATAGACTGGAAAGTGCAAAAACTACATTGAAATCCTCTGCCTGACACTAGCCTCTGCTGCAGGCTAGAAATATTCTCCAATATTTCAAAAGGCTTGTTATTTTATTCCTCTTGTGCTCCAGCGTGCTGTTCTTAAGCATACAGAACCAATACTGTGCTGAGTGCACTCAGCAGGAGGCAAACCCAAACAAAATAGATCGACTGTAACAACCCTTCTCCTCCCTACACAAACCCACTCATTTCAGCGCTCAGAGCAGTAACACATCACTTGGGTTGTAGGCACCACTTACTGAGCTGACTTGTTTAAGAAGATGCCAGAGGAACAAAATGTGAAAACCTATACTCTGCTACCTGGAGAAAGATGAAATAGTGTTGTGCTGGGGAATGTGTGAGTTAAAACCTGTGTATGAAGTAGTTGAAAAAGTTACCTGTTTCTGTAAGGCATTGTGTTCAACAAACTGATTTCAGGAGTGTTATTACAGAATGGAGTTTAGTCCCAGAAGGGCAATGCTTAGTTGGGCTCATTTTAAATTCCTACTTGAAAGTTATCTTGAGAAAACTTCAGTGAGCTGTATTTTGATATTCCTGCATGAAAGAAATAATGACCTACTTCATGCAAACTTCTATTTAAATCTATGGATATGCTGGTGGGGTAAGTTGCTGCTAACCTGAGATGATGATTTAGAATTTGGCTTGCTGAAGATAGCCTGGCTTTTAAAATAGTTCTGCTGGGGGGAAGGGAAACCATGGGTCATAGGAAACAAGGTGGAAAGATCAGTTTTCGGAGTTTTGTCTTTCAACAGTTCTAAATAGCAAAGACTTTTGAGTAAGTTTAAATCTTTTCTAGTGGCCAGGATCCCACATAACTGAGGAAAAGATTACATTTTTCACAGTTTGACTTCTTTTTTAAACAAACAAACAAACAAACAAACAAGGTTTGTTGGTTGGTTTGTTTGGTTTTTTGTTTTGCCCCTGTGCATTGGGGTTGCTAACTCACCGGATTGGAAAAGACATATTTGCAGGAACTAGGTTGTTGCTTGGACTAATCCTGATTCAGATTCCATTTCAGATGGCATAAATCAAAGCACCTGCACAGAGTCCAGAGAAATAGCATCAGAAAAAAGGGCTTTCAGGCTTAAAGCTTTCACAGAGTGGCTGTGAGCTGGTGCCATTTGATGATTATTAAGAATAGAACTACCAAAAATCTTCGATGGAACAGTTCGGGGGTGGTGGGGTGGTGGTGTTCAGCTACCATCTTGTAGAAAAAGTTGAATTTGTTTTCCAGAACATTTCAGATACTTGATTTGGAAATTTATTTTAAATGTCAGAATTTGCTATGCAAGTTCCTACTCCTGATCCTCTAATAATGAGGCTGTATTACAATATACCACAGAGCACTATTGTGGTAAAGTTCTTAGTTACGTGAGCTCTCTCACTTGTAAGATAATATCAGAATTAGGAAAATGTGCTTGTATTTGATTCGTTTTGAAGTTCAAACAAGCACATTACTTCAGTCTTGGCATTATTTAACACGAAGAAGGTCACGTTGTATCAGCATATTCTTGCAGCAGAACTTTGCAGCATATTGTAATGAGTCACTATCAAAGGGCAGGCTTGGTCTTCCAGCAAAATTTTGCGTTCTTGGAGATGTGCAAAGGGCTAATAGGCATTATAAGAGACATGTTTGATTTTTGTTTAGTAATTTGATCTTTTTTAAATGGGCAAATCAAGGTCTTCTTGTTACTGTAATAGTTTTTAATACCTCTTGCTTTGTTTCTTCATGAAATAGGTACTTTCCATTGACTGCTGTAGTTTCCAAGACACATACTGCCAAATCGATCTCCCATTCTCTCACATAAAAAAACTTAAGTCCCTGGTATTTTATGGGAATTGCCATTGCAGGGAGAGACATAGTATGTGGAAGACAGTGGGAGAGGGAGGGAAGATGTGAACTCTGCCAGTGCTTTTAAGAGGAAAAGATAGTCAGGATGGTCAGGACCTGACAGCAAAAGGCCTGGAAGAACCTCAGCATCCCTTTTCTTGCTCAGATAACTGGCTCCAAAAATACGCAGCCACTTCAGCAGTGAGGAATAGAGGCAGTGATGGGGTAGGGGGACCCAGATTCATCCCATGTGCGATGGTTGCATTAGCCAGGCTGTGCCTTCCCTGGCAGTCTGTGTGAGCCTGCACATTTTCAGCTGGGGACAACCCCTTAGGGGTCCCAGGCCGAAATTAGCCTGTTGGCATGGCTTCTGTGGACATGTCATTGAGTCTTTCTTGGTCACTGGGATTGGATTCTCTGTCCCTGTCCTCTTTCTGGAGGCCAGCTAGCTTCCTTCTGGCTGCTGCTGGCTACATTTTTTGACTGTTATTTTTCTGGGATTTTTTTCTTAAGACTATTTGTGGGACGTGGCTTGATGGGCATGGTGGTGTGTGGTGTGGTTTTTTTTTTGTGTGGTGTGTTTTTTGGTTTTTTTTTGTAATGGTTGGACTTGATGATCTTACAGGTCTTTTCCAACCTTAGTGATTCTATGATTCTGTGATTCTGTGATTATTGTGTTAATATTTTTAATCCATTAACTTTTTATAAATACCCCAGCTTTTCCTCAGTGGGAGTAAGACTTCTGAAACCATTGCTTTCATTGAATAGAAGTTAAATGAAACAAGATCCTAAATGGACATTTTGAAGATGCAACTTGACTTCCAAATGTTTGGGGAAGGCAGAATTGGCAAATGCTTGTTGTATGAAAATGTTTCTGTCCTGTTTCCTTCATCTTCTACTCTAAAAGTTTGCTAAGAATTGTAAGAAGTCTGATTCTTTTTTATGCACAGCTCTGTGTCTCTCTCTTCCCTCCTATGTGGAAATGATCCTCTTTTACCTTTTCCTTTTTTCCTAATGGCAGAACTTAAAAAGAAGATGGCATAGTTAAGTCTTTCCAAGTCTATGTGTTTTTGCTGAAGACCAGTTAATTGATTTTTCCATTTCCTTCACATTCCCACAGTTCATGGCCATGAAGTCAGCTCTGCTTAGTGCCTGGCAAGCTAATTAACATAGCTACATTAATGTGTGCCTAGAGTTTCTTTGCAATTCACATTATTAGAGCAGGCATGAAAACTCTTCTTCTGAGTATCCAGTAAGACCTTCATGTTCTGTTACCTGATGGGTAGATGACTAGAAGTCTGTAGTATTTTTAGTGTCAGAATAACATTTTATTTTACGGTTTACTGTGATGTACAAGAGAACTTAATATCTTTGTAAAATAGAAGGTAATATTCTCCTACCTCCCAGAAGCAAATATTCTATACTAATATATTTTCTTAAACATCAAAACATAGTTTGATGACTCAGCATAGAGGAGTTTATGATAAAATAAACAGAAAAGCAAATTGTTCTGAACCAAAAATGCATACATATATAAGTTTTTAATGCATTTGTTGCATCTTAATTGAACCAAAAATGAAACACTAAGTTGATATTCAGTTTTACTATTTTTACTAATTATTTTACCCCAGAAATTTTGAATAACACCAATACACAACCATATGTGTCACTTTAAATATTAAATTAATCATGAACTGAAGAACTTGCATTTCAAATATGTATTGCCTTTTTGTTCTCTTTAACTCAGAAGAGCTTTTTTGCAAAATTATTGTAGCTATAACATGTTTTTATGGAATGCCTCTACAACAGTTATTATGTCCTGTCATTTTCATAGGGTCAAAAAATAGATTCTTTGTTGTTCAGTGTTGATTTGCACAAGCACCAGTGTGGAGGAGAAAGCAGATAAAATAAAGATGGCAATAAATAGAAATCTTTTTAATACCAAAAAACCACAGCTATGTTATGTTTAGAATCACAGATTCTCCTGCCTTTTCAGAGTGATGCCGTTAGTTTAGGAGGCTTTATGTGTGATGAATGAGTGCTGAGACAAAGCATCTGATTGCAGGCTGATGGCACAAACTCCATGCTAATCCTCTGCTCTTTGCTGATTCTCTGCTGTGCCTGTGACCTTTCTTCGCCCATCCCCAAAATCTCCCCAAAGAGTTCTAGCATTTTCTCTTCCTTGACTGATTGAACAGCGCAACGGGTTTGTGAGGAATATATGTCTGACATATACAGATGACAGGACAAAAAGTGAGGAAAGGAAATCTGAGTAAGTAGGCTGCATGACCAAAGGGCTAAAATTGTATCTTGGGAGGCAATAAACTGAGGGCAAAAATGACTGTTGTGGTTATGGTCATGCAACAGTCTTACTTTCCTCCTGTCAGTAAGATGAAAACATTGCCCATCCTTATGACAGAAGGATAAAGGATAATGGAATCTGGCTGATGTAATACCCTTGTGTCTATGCCTGGGAATTTTTTCTATGTAATTGCAATTGGACATGTTGTCCGTCAGAAAATGGAAGTCTTACCCAAGATACATGTGAGCCCTGGGAAAATTCCAGAAACCAACTTTTGGCTTCTCTAGCATGATACTTATTTTTCATTTACATCCCTTTACCTTTAGCGGCAAAGTTTCTATAAAAGGAATTTGAAATGCAAAGGATGCACCAAGCTATAGCAATCTCTTCCAGGACTGTATATTCAGAGTAAGGGACATTGACATTGAGCCATAGCATTTTACTATCTTATAGAGAATTTCCTGCCCTCCTAAGGTAGATTTCATCAAATAACTTTAACTACCTGCTCATAAATGTTTTCTCTATGCAGGCAAGTGAAAAGGAGCAAAGGAGTCATCTTGAACAGACAAAAAAAGCAGCATTTAATTTTTTAACTAATGGACCCCAGGTGCAGAGATGTCTGAGTGGCTCTGCATGACATACCCATCTGGGGGCAACATAGCTACAGTGACTGCGGGGACTCTGGCTCAGCTCAGCACTACCCTAAGAATCCATGTACTACATTTCTGTGTGAAACAGTGTTTTCCAAACTATAGCAGCAGATGTTACACAACCTTTCTTTCCTCATGTGTATGCAGTGCTATATAGTCTTTCACAACTTGCTATTTTCCTACAGGGCCACTGCTGCAGGTACGGGGTAAGGCTTGGTGAGTGAGTCATGCCAGCACAGTGAAAGAACTGGTGCTGGTACTCGCTTGTCTCAGTCTCTCTCAGCTTTGAAAGGTGTGTAATGAATGAGTAGAAGGACTGAAGGCACAGGAAGGACAGTCATTCTGCATCTTCTTCCCCCAGAATGAGTTTTTATTTACTTTAACGAGCAGATGTGAACAATGCAGATCTTGTTCTTCCAGCATTAAAATTGAATTAAAATGCTCTTAATTTAGAAGGATGTTCTAAAGGCAACAATAAAAACCTTTTTCAAGCTCTGCTAAGCTTTCTTTTGATTTCCCATAGTGCTGTGGGAGGCCAGTAAAGAGACCAGACTTTCCAGTTACATCCTATTTGTGGAGCCTTGCGCACAATGTTCTAAGAGGAATGTGCTACAAAACGGCACAGGATAATAATGTGACTCAAACATCTTTATGCTTTCCTCAACTCTTTAAAACATGCCTTGAGAAGAGATAAAGGAACATATGAGCATATCTGAAAAGGGGCTGCAACTCATTCTGTGTGACGGATCATTTATAAAGTGCACCTAGGGAGAAGAGAGGTCTGTCAGGGTTTTACTTTTTTGTAGTGTATCACTGCCTGGGGAATACAGGCTCAATTGTCCTGGTAAAATAAAGCTATATCTACATTGCAAACACATCTTTAGGAAAATGTCCATTGGGAAAGGAAGTAAAATTTCATAATGCACATAAAGTTTGTCTGCTACAGCTCTGGAGTATTTAAAATGTCATCTGCCGTTCTGTGTGGGATTTACTGCGCTGACAGAAGAATTGTGTGAAATGACCCTAAAATCTTGTAAGCAAGCAGGCCAGATAGATGGTTAAAGCTCCCAGGCTTGTAGCTTTTGTTTAAGGGTCAGCTGGCATGTCCCTTTTCTGAGCTGGAAGCAAAGTGAGTGATTCCATCACAGGCCACAGCTTCACTACTCCTGTTCTTGCTTAAGCAATGCTTTACTGCTCCAGCCGTCACAAAGATTTTGGCAGGGTGAGTCCCAGCAGGCCAGAAGGTGAAGCCCTGTGCATGCATCAGCAGCCATGGCCAGCCACAGGCTACACACACTCGCCAGCCTCACAGCCTGGCACTGCCTGGATGAGGTTATCTCTGCCTCTAGTTTTTAAAAAAGGACTGAGAAGGGCATTCCCAACTATTTTTTGTCAGGACGTGATACAATGAAAACCTTCACTGTAAGATGTTACTTGTTATGGAAAAGTTGCCAATATGTGAAGCCCTTTTGGCTGAAGGGGGCAGCTGAGTGTTGTCGCTGGTCACCAAAAGGTGCTTTAAAATGCACACAAACCCGTTAGCTAGTTTAGATGTGAAATTAGAGCCTAACAAAGGAGGGAATGACCACATCTGATGATAACAGATGAACTTGCCCTGGGGAAAAGTGCCGTCCTCTGTTACTTAAAAGTGAGCAGTCTTATGAGGAGCGGCTGAGGGAGCTGGGGTTGTTTAGCCTGGAGAAGAGGAGGCTCAGGGGAGACCTTATCGCTCTCTACAACTACCTGAAAGGGGGTTGCAGAGAGGTGGGTGTTGGTCTCTTCTCCCAAGTGACTAGTGACAGGACTAGAGGAAATGGCCTCAAGTTGCGCCAGGGGAGGTTCAGGCTGGATATTAGGAAAAAGTTCTTTACTGAGAGAGTAGTGAAACATTGGAATAGGCTGCCCAGGGAGGTGGTAGAGTCACCCTCCCTGGAGGTATTCAAGGAGCGTGTGGATGTGGCATTGGCATTGTGGGATGTAGCTTGATGGGCATGGTGCTGTGTGGTGTTGGGTGGGTTGGTTTTTGGTGTGTTGTGGTTTGTTGTTGTTGTGTGGTGTGGTGTGGTTTTTTTTTTTTTTTTTTCAGGTTGGACTTGATGATCTTACAGGTCTTTTCCAACCGTAGTGATTCTGTGATTCTGTGATTCTGTGATTCTGTGATTCTGTGAGCAGAGCATCTGGAGGTGATCTACCAGACTTCCATATAGCTCAGTTAGCTGAAAGTATCAGTAAAGGAGAGCACGGATATTATTGCCGTGTACTATGCAATAGGAACAGGACTGAGCTGGAGACTTCAGAAGCTCTTTCCATATAGGCAGGGGCAGTTTTATATCTCTTGCTGCGCATGAGGAGGGTTGAGTGAGAAGTGGAGAGGGATGAGGTGAGTCAGTGCTGAGGTGAAGAAGAGAGACTTGAACGTAGCAATGAATGATACAGCCCACAGGCTGAAATGGACAGGCTGAGTGTGAGCAGTTGGCACAAGCAGTTGAACACACAGGACAGGTATAAGTGATGGTGGGTTTGGTACCACTGCAAGTGTGGGGCTGTGGGGCAAACTCCCCAGCTTCAAGCGCCCTGGTCCTTCAAAGATCCTCTGACCTGGCCAGCTGGACGCTCAGGACAGGCACTTGTCCAGGGCTTTGCTCGTGTGTCTGCTGTGTCCCTGAGGCACTGCCAGCCCTGACTGCTCCTGCCCACTCTTCTGGGGCTCCCCGGACCTTGCCCACAGCCCAAGATTCCATGTCAGCCCCTCGGGGCCATCAGCCCCTGGCCCAGCAACGCCGCAGCAGGGCCGGTCTCCAGCTCCCCACAGCTCTGCCCTGCCCAGCCATGGGCCTCACTGAGATGGGCCCACCCACAGGCCCACATCCCAGCCTGGCCTCGGCCCGTCCCCATCTCTGGCCCAAAAGAGGTGCCCAATGCCCAGGGCTGCGGCTGCCCTGGTGCTCCCTTGCTGCTCTGCTCCTGGCTGAGGCAGTGGGACAGGCTGTGGCTGTCAGGCCCTGCCCTGATGGACCCAAGGAAACCCCCATGGCCCCCAGGGAGCTCCTGGCCCCTGCAGTGCCCTGACAGTGTCTGTGAGAGCATTTCCCCAAATTTCTTTTTCCTCTCCTTCTGCTTTGATTATCTACTCTCAATAAACCTCGGTTGAATGTAGCTGCAATCTGTTTAGTGACTTCTTTGGGTAACAGTATGAAGCCCTGTATAAAGTCAAACTGCCTACAACTTTGAAGGTGTTTGACTTTGCAGGTTGGTTTTGATGATTAGGCTCTGTTTTTATCGATGTGTCTTCATGGACACATTCTCTTTCTTTTCAAGGGTTAAATGGCCTTGCCAGAGTTTATCAAGCAAATTGGTAAATCAAATAGCTCATCCTACCATCTTGCTGTGTCTGCTCCATGATTAACCATGTGTCTACAACAAATGTAGAAAGGAGTAAAAAATTTTGAAGGTCACTGGTCTGAACTAACTTGCTTCACCTTAGTGCAAAGACATCCATGCATGAGCGGTGTGAAACTTTGGGAAGCAGGGACTCTCCCTCACTCACATGTGTCCTGAAGAGCACCCACGCTTTGTTCTCTCCCCCAGTGGTGCAGACACATCTAGGTGACCATGTGTAGACATTCGTGTGCTTAAACAGCAGAGAGCAAGCCATATCTTGTTCCACATTCAAATGCATTAGAAAGAATGGGTCCTGCTTCAATGGGAATGGTTATGTTGTATGCCATTGACATGGACTGTCACTCTTCCCATTGTTCAAAGAGAAAGAAGCATGTGGCTGTGCTTGTCCAGCTCTGAGGCTGAGCCAGTGAACACCCAGGGAATGGGACTTTTCGGCTGCCCAAGTCCACGTTAATATGGTCTTATCTAACGGAGTATGGGCTCAATGACATCCTATCTGCCAGGACTTACCATGTAGACATACTCTCAGGAGGACTTCTTAGAGCATTCCCAGTCCTGTGACTATAACAACTGCTTGTCCTTGGGACTGCAGCTTCCTCACCCTCATTTCAAAGCCCAGGAACTGATGTGTGGTGGTCTATACCTGGTTACACAGACATATAAGGCTATACCTGGCCTTTCTTCTAAGGGAGGAGAATTTTCTTACAGCTTCTTCTTTCTAGTTTTCCTGAGCACAGGTAAAGGGATATTATTCAGGACTGAGTATTATCCCTCCAGTAAGAACTCCAAAGCCCAGCTTCCTATTGAAAGTGCATAGCAGGCTCTTCCCCAGCAATGAACAAAGCCTTTTCCACTCTAGAGATAACAGCAGCACCTCAGCAAGACTGATCTCTACATTTCTTCTGAAGGTTGATGGTAATGAATTCCTCTCTGAGGTTTAATATTCAGCAAAATATACAGCTCTTTTGAAAATGGTCTTGCTTCCTGCTAAAGCAACTTTCATATGAAATGTCAGTGTAAATTCCGAGTTACAATGCCTGATATCAATTATTTCCATAACTACTTGGGAATGCAGCTATGTGATAGACCTGTGTTAATTTAAAGCGCCTTCATCAAGCTCTTTAGAAAAAGATATTAATGTAGGCTTTATTTACACACCTCCCCTTCCTCCTGTTTACCCAAATAGCTTAATCAAGCTAAACAAGATTCCTCCAGTCCTTGAAGCCAAATACTCTTTTTCCTTTCCTTTATCAGACACTAGTTTGTGGTGCTATTATTCTATTTGCCCATTTACAAGCAAGGAATGAATAGAGTTTATCAGCACCTTCCACACAGCGGTTGGACCCACTTTCAGATGTAAATATGTCTCTGAAGTTTCCTTGTCAAAAGGAGGTTCAAAGAGAAGTCCTCTGTCCAGGAACGCCAGATGGAATCTACATCTGGGGCATGAGCATGTGTTCCCTTCATGCTGCAACACAGCACACAGAGAAGTGGAAGTTTCTTGCAATTGCAGTTTTGCTTGTATTTAATAAAAAGTGGTTTTTCTCCAGATTAAAATTTCCAGACTTTTCAGTCTTGAGTGGAATCGTGGCTCAGCTGAGGTAAATGGAGAAACGTCTTGTTAACTTGCCATTGTTCTTTTGGAAGACAACATACAGACAGGGTCAGATTAATGTCTCACTCCCTTGGAATAGTGTAATATATGTTTTTAATATGTTTTAAATACATGTGAGTATTAGCACAAGAAGTTTTAATTAACAAATATACCTTTCAGAAAACAACAGCTCAGTAATTATCTCTTTAAATTTGTATAGCCCAAGAAAAATATTTATTATTAAATAACCAAATGAGAGAAAATCACAGATTATTTTGATCTAGATAATTGTATTTCCTACTTTTCTAAATATAAACATTAATTGTGATGAAATTTTCTTGTATCTTTTGAATGGGGACAAGTGAAAAAGAAAACCAACTTCCAGCTTTAGTCTAAACCCCAATAAAGTAAGTATTACTATTATTTAGTGCCTATGGACACTTATTACTGATTAACTGCTTATTCCATGTCCGTTAATTCCATATCAGATAATGGAATTTCAGTTCCATATTGTTTATGTCCAAGGTAGTCATGCCTAAAGAGAGTCTCAGAAAATTTGTATCAGTCTCCAAACTAAAATGCAGTGACGAAATGCATGTGGCATTTTCTTATCTACAATCGTAAAGTCAACATTAGCAATTTTTATAAATTTTGGAACTTGGCTCTAAGGATGTTTCTGTTTCCCAACAACTGAAGTATTCTAATTCAAAATACAAAGTGTTGCTTCTTATTCTGTAATTGAATTAAAAAGCATGTTAATAATGTATTGTGGAAACTGCTAGCACAATTATTATTGAAAAACAAATTGTGTTTCTTTTAAATACAAAGAAACAATTACAGTAGTAAATAAGAATATTCTGGAAGACAGTAATGGATAGCTCATACAAAGCAGAACACTTATTAAATAAGAGGCAGCTGAAACTCAAAATTGATAAATATGAAGTCACGCAGATGGGAAAAACAATCCTAACTTCGCATATGAAAAGATGGGCTCTGAGCTCCCATCATCACCCAGGAGTGAAATCTTTGGGTTATGACTCATATTTCCATGCAAACATTAAATCAGTGCTTGGTATCAGTCAAAAAGCAATTCAAATTTTCGGAAATATGAGGAAAGGAACAGAGACTAAAACTGAGAGCATTATTATTGTGACTCAGTATAAATCCATGGCTCACTTGTGACTTAAATACTGTGGTCCTCTTCCCAAAAAGAATAGAGCAGAAATGGAAAAGGTTTAGGGGAGGGCAACAAAGATGATCAAATGTCTCGTATGGCTTCCCAATCACAGGTGAGTCAATAAAGTAGGTTTCTTCTGGGAAAGAGATGTGTTTGAGGAAGGGAGTTGTAGCAAAGGTCTATGGAGCATGGAAGAGTGTGGAGAGGGCAGAGAAGAATCTGATGTTCATTATCTCTTCCTGACTGGGAACAAGAGGCTGTGATCTGGTGGTCATAGGAGCCATAATCAAGACAAACACCATAAGTTTGTTCTTCACGCAGCAGGCAGGAGAACTGTTTTGCTACTGAGGACACTAGAGGTTTCTGTGTGTCCCAGGGGAGACTGGACAAGTTCATGAAAGGGAAATTCGTGGAGAATTACTGCAACTGTAGAAACCCCAGCTAGATCAGCACCCTTCTGAGCAAAAAATTGTTGGGTGGGAAGAACTGGAAATACTTAGCCTGCTCTTACATCCTTCTTCAGGCACTCTCATATGGCACTTGTGGGAAAAAGCATAGTGGGCTGGATGAACCTATGGTCTTATCCAATATATTTTTATAGTATTACATTAAGGAGCTTGGCTTAGAATGCATAAGGTTTTGGTTTGGTATACTATATTTCAAAATCTTCAACCTTCCAGAGAACCTCTCCTCTCCTCTAAACCCCAATGCCTTGAATGTTACGTTGTATGATCAAAGCCAAAGTGAAGAAATGCATGAAAGATTAAAAAACTAGCATTTGAAATATTCTGAAGTTCCTGGCTGCCATGTAGTATTTGACCCCCCTCATTTTACATCAGCATTAGATTAGAACTTTACTGTTCAGTGTACAAAACCAAGAATATTGAAAATATAAATTTACTAGTTTATGTCTCACTTTGTATTTAAGAGATCCTTCTCCAAGATGCCAACTCAAAACAAAGCAACGAACCTAAAACCCAAAGAAGGAAATGCAGACATTAACTGTTGTCTGGTAGTATACAGGCACACTTTCATATGACGTTGTAGCTTTGCCTGTGTTTTTAATGCCCTAATCATATCCTAGTCTCCCAGCACATCACACTTGCTCTGTGGCTGCGATGATTGCTATTTGCCTAAGGTCACATAAAGCACCTTGAAGAGCTGCATCAGAGCATAAGGTTCCTGGCTCTGGGCACCCCACTCAGAGCAGGTCCTAGCACTCACTGTCTGCAAATATTAACCTCCAAGACTGCCTGTAGTTCACCTTTACTTTGGCAAAGTAAGTAGCAATCAGGCTTCTTTTTATGGAAGCATATTGCTGTTTAGGAAAACCCCCACAAAACAGATGACTGATCCTTTCTTGGTACAGAGAGGCAAACTAAAAGTAACACATTTTTTTCTCTTTTTCTTTCATTTTCCTTAAATAGTAACTTTTGAGGTAAGTTCTTTATGAACCAGGATCTGCTGCTTTCGTGTGTTGGTCTGTTTTTCAGAGATGCTTTTTTGACTGAGGAGCTTATTGGGGTTCCTTTGTGGTTCTGGCTGTGGTTGTGGTGATTTACTTACCCTCTATGTTTGGCAGTTTCTCTGGAGAGACAGCAGTCTTGAAATCAGCAGAAATATGGAAAACACAGAAACTCAATCTTAATTATAGGCAAGGTAGGTGAGGAAATTCCTTTTACAGCAAATACTTTCTGAATTATCCCAGAGAGTAACTTGATAGCATACAGTGTAATATTGGTTTAAGCTGATATAGAAGTGTATTCGGTGTTTACATATTCAAACCATTCAATTTCTTTAGTTAGAAAATTAATTCAATAGATTTTGCCTTTGTCTTTAAGCATTAACACTTAGCCAAGGGTCCTTGGCCTCTCCAGCAAAGAGTGCAGCTCAGTTTCAGAGTTATCACTTCTGAGCCTTATTCAGGCAGCAAAACAATCCAACAATGGCATGTTCCTTGCCAAAAAATAACCAGCTTGGCATAACTGTCCAGAAGCTAGGACCTGACATTAATTAGCTCAGAAATCCTTTTCTACCAGATGTTTTATTCCATTGCATTAAATATGTGCTTTGTGACCATTTGACACATTTATATGTCTGTAGGGTCATGTATTTGTGTTGTTGAAATGTTGATCACGTATTTGGTGCTTGAATCTTTGACACATTTGGAGTTATTGTACCAAGGACATTATTTTTGCGTATTACTCCATTTTGTAAAGGTGCTTACAGTAGTTCTCTTGCAAATAATCACACACCTCTTCCTGTGGCCTGTTAAGCTCATGTTCAGGCACTTTGCAGGAAATGTGTGCACCACAAATGTCAGTTCTGTAATTCTGTGTGGACTCAGTTGACATAATCCAGGTGAGAAATGCATCTGCATTGGCTCTGTTTCTGGGGAGCTGGCAAAAGGAGGCACCAGGAGCCAGTGCTGTGGCTGACAAAGTGCCCAGAAGTGCCAATATATCTGGTTCTGGGCTTATGATAGGATTTGTCCTACTATTTGCAAGAAGAAGCAGTATGCAATACTTATGTAGGAGCATGTGTGACTTGGGGAAGAAGCTGAAGCAAAGACAAGCAAGGAATTTGTGTTTTGAACCAAAGTTCTCTAGTGCAAAGTGAAGGAGTACTGACTTGAACTCAATGTGTGGTAGCTATGCCTGGTATATTTCATATACTTTTAAAGGAAGGGTAGAATTGCTTTTCCTCTTCCATTATTGGGAAAAAACTATTAGCAGAGTGCACTGATGACTAGATTAAAGAGGAAAGATGAGTGTTGATTTCTAGTGTCCATCACCCCTGAGAAACACTATGTACTTATGGCAGCTACATAAGGAATATTGAAAATTCTTCACTTATAACCCCTTTCAATTTAGGATGGAGGTATACGTGGTGCAGTAAATTGGGTGACACACATACAGAGGGAAATGATTATTTTTCACCCCCTGACATGAATTCTTATTTATCCCAAGCAACAAACATGGCAGGAAGTAAACACCATTCATTCACATCTCTGTGTGTACCTCTTTGTAATCTCCCAGAGCAGAAAGAACATATGACATTAAAAAAAAAGGAATAAAAGAGAATCCTCTCAAGGAAAGGTATGGCAGTTTTTGAGAGGTGATTTATCAAAATACAGTGGTTTAAGCTGAAACTGAGAAGGCTAAATGGCTAGTGGTTGAGAAATTTGCTTGTATTTGGCTCAAGCAATCTGAGATCTGAGTTTATGGCCCAGCTTGTCTATGGCTCTCTGTTGCTATATTAAGAAGATCTAACATCTGTGTGTATGCCTTTGCTTTTGATATGTGCAATGATGATAACATTTCTTTCTTCTACTTGACTTACAGGCTCTTTTGGGTAGTGACAGAGATTGTAGCTGGCCATGTATACATACAGTTTGGTGCCTTTGGGTGTTAAAATTAGAATAATGTTCCTGGTGCCAGAAGGAAAACCATTCAGTAGGAATGAGAATAATAATTTTAACAGGATATTACTATACAAGAGAATGTTTCCTAAACCCTAGGAAAAACTCTTAGGTACACCTTAAGAGGCTTGTTCTAATGAAGAATCACTTGGCAGCCTGGGTTCCTTTAATGGACATTACCGAGTACAGTAAGCCCCACCATCTGCTGCACCCTCTAATTACCAGTGAGAAAAGGACCCTGCTGCACCACACAAAGAAATATGATTTAAATGCGTATGTTACTTATTCAATGTAACATACATCTGTTGTGTTCTCTCATGTTTTGGACACAAATCTGGGAGGAGGCGCAAATAACATAGCCTGGGAGATGTACATAATTTTCGCTGTACTGGCACACACATAATCTTACTATTGCGTAAATCTGCAATTTCCTTTCCCCTTTTTTCCTCTACTTAAGCCATTTTGCTGGTGATCTGCCCCTGTGTTTATTTGTGAAGTAACTGGAGTGGACTGAGTTGCTATTTTACAGACTTAAGGTTACTTCAGAGAAAAACAAGTCAGCCCTGGAAAGTCTTCGGCCTTCTTTTGAGAGATGGTGCCTAGAGAGAGAGAAAACAAGTGAGAGGCAAAATAAATCACAGCCGTTTGTAGGGACTTCCCCTTTTCTCTGACCTCAGTGTGAATATGGAAGAGAGGAGAATCTCTTGTACTCCCATAATCCAAGAAAAAGTAACAAGAGGTTTGGCCCTGTTCTGCCTCTCTTTCCTGTGTGTGCAGAGAGGGTGCCAAGTCAGGAAAAAAAAGAGCAACAGCACAGGGAAGGGCGCTACATCCCATGCAGATGCCCATCATCCCCCACCTGATCTGTCTTTTAGAAATAGCTGGGAGTAGCTGTGGAAAGGATGCAATTTTTTCCTTTTGCGGACAAAGCAAAAGATATGGGGCCAGATATGTGGATACGTACGCAAAACAGAAATAGCTGAAGATTTTTCCAGAGCAGGGATATCAGCCAGTGAAAGTGGCTTGAAGATCAGGTCTTCTCTTTGGTCAGCATTCCTTTTGCAGCTGCGCTGTTCAGCAACCTCAGCATTGTACGTGTGACACTACTAAGTGTGTCTCGTGGAAACATGTGGCTGTGCTTCAGCCTCACCAACCATGGTCTCTCTGTGGAGCGAGGTTCCTCGGCTATTTCCTAGACCTTTTTGCCCAGCAGGTAAAGATGCAGTTGTCAAGTATGTGAATTTCTTGGCTGCTCTTGCTGCTGTTGAGCTAGGCCAAACACAGAGACAGTGCTGTTCCATGAGATGTGTGCATATTTCTCATGTTTTTTTGCCCTAGAAGGCTGCCTATTTTGCCAAAGTGTCCCAGAAATGCAGCTTAATTTCTGACCTTCTTTTAATAATCCCCAGGTTTTGCCATAAAAAGCTCACACAATGAAAGGGAAAAATCCTTTTCAGGATTTCTTTTTGCTTGATGTCAGGGAGCAGGCGGCTCCATGAGGAAAGGGAGCTGGGAGCTGAGGATGACAGCAAGGCGTCAGCACCATGACCTCCCTGAGAAGTGGTGCCATCACACACTACTCAGACTAGAAGTGCAGAGCAGGACTGGAGGTGGTTACCAGGTCCATGCGAGAGGTCCGCTAATTGCCAGGTGGGTCCCTAGCAAAGCAACAGGTCCAGAGGCATGTCAGTGGTCCAGATCAGCCAGTACCTGGACAGACTGCAATGAAGCTCAAACAGGGACCACAGGTGAGGATCTGAACTTAAATGCAGATTGGGAGTGATAGTAGGGAAGGCCCCAAGGGGTCTCCTCCAGGCCTCTTTTCACAGCAGCCTGCTACAAGGCCACCCAGCTGCACCATGTGAGAGCTGGCCTTGACCTGAGGCAGCCAAACCCCCAGAGTTTGGAGGGGCAGCGTCTTATGATCAGGGTCCTGACACTTGGAGAAGTAAATGAGGGTCTTCCCTGCTACCCTTTTGGTGGGAGAAACTGGTGGAGATGCAGCAGGATCCAAAGGAGGATTCTTGTGAAGCTGTGAGGGAAGTACATTGTTGTTCATTGGAAAGGAAAATGTGAGTGGATCTGAAAGATGGCATGAATGTGCCTCTGAATTTCTTCTGAATCAAGTCTTATTAATACTAGAGAAGAAATTGTTCTACATTTGTTGCTAAGTATTTTTTCACTGATAAGGGCACATTGCTTTGAGTATGTTCCCACATCAAAATCAAAGTGCATATGAATTATAAAGTTTTAAAAAATTGAATACACCTTTTGAACCTACAGTTTTAAAGGTTGATTGATTTCAGTCCAGGGGATGACTGGTATCAACAACAATAGCTTGTGGGCAAAAAAACCCAGATGTTTTAGAGACGTTCAGTTATGATTCAAAGATTTCAGGAATCTTATGATGCAAAGGCAAACATACTTAATTTTGGAGCTCAGATATTCTTTGGGACCCAATAAATTTATGAACTCAGCAAACTTTAGGAACCTTCCTAGTCCTCTGATTGTTCCTTTAGCCTGCCTAGCTTTCCACAGTAAGTGCAGGCAGCCTTCTTCACATCTGCTTACTGTCTTTGTATGAGCCTACTTTCCTTTCAAATGCTGAGGAATTACCGGTCTTAACTCCCGTCTGTAAAATGTCTTACACAATTTTTTGAGGTATTACTCTTCTTCTTCATGCCAGTTTCTGACAAGCTGCCTATGGTCAAAGATGCAGTGTTGCAAAATCTTACTTCCAGTGACATCTTATCAGGCTTACGTGTTTGCATTGTGGTGATGAATAAGGTCTCTGCAGACTAAAAAATCCAAATAATTGCTATTATACATGTGCAGAAAAATCTCCTTGCTTTGACTCTAAGGAAGCAGCAGTTGACATGGCTGTATGAGACAAGTTTTTACGGACCGGCATACAAATTTTATTTGCCTGAATGACTGTGTATGTGAAAAGCAAACTGATTTCTGTACTAGTAACCTCTGGGCTTTGGGACTGAGGGTTACCAGTAGCACTGGAGGTAGATGAAAAACTTACAACTCAGTTTCATAGTCCAAAAAAAATGTTGTTCTTTTTGAAAAAGCTCCATTGGGAAAGCCTGATATTGCTCTGTTTGTTTGTTGTTTACTTGTTTATTTTTTGGCAAAGCAAACAAACAGACCTGAAAAATATTTTTATGTTAACTTGGACTCTTTTATTTAACTTGTTTTACTAAAAACATTGTGTTGGGGTCATCTAGCTTTCAAAAATTCCTTTTTTGCCTTCATTTGATTTGGGTTATTATTTAACACTGAAGGATTGATTTTTTTGCTTACAAAAAAAAAAAAAAAGGAAGAGTACTATTATGGCACGTAGGAATAAAATAGAAAAGGCCAGGGCTTGCTGGAGTCAACACAAACATGAGAAAGAAAGACAACAAAAAACATTCTAAAATTACATTGCTAGGAAAAGGAAGTACCAAACAAATCCCAATGAGAAGACAAAACTTTGATTAGATATTGGAGTGTTTAAGTGCCTTTTTTCCTTCAATTTCACTAACCAGGATAAATGTAGCCAGATGGCTAACACAATGAACATCGGTGACAGATGGGTAAGTGCTCTAACTAGCGTCAGAAAAAAACAGGTTAAAGATGCTTGTGAATTGGCAGGGCCTGATGAAACTCACCCTGGAATACTTAACGAGGTAGCTGAGCCTGTTTCTGCTGCTTCAAGATGGCACGGAGGGTGGATGAGGTTCCAGAAGATGGTAAGGGACAACCATAATCATGTTTTTTAAAGAAAACATAGGCAAGAAGCTGAGAAGCAAGAGGGGAGAAGGAGGACATAGAGAATCACTGAGCAATCACCTTAACTTCTGAATCCAGAGAAATACAAATAAGTGACCTGTTTATTAAGAACAGGAAGCGTCTCTTGAAAAGAATAAACCATACCAAACCAGCCTAATTATCTCCTGTGACATCATGGAATAGAGAAGAGAGAGGTAGTTATAAATAATGTGTCTTTAATAAAGCTTCTGATATTGCCTCAGATGTCAGTCTCCAAAACAGCCAAGAAACACAGCCTACATGTATCTACTGCAAAGCAGACATGTGGTTGGTTGGGAAAAACAGAGTCACAGTAGTTACCAGCAGTTTATGATCAAATTGAAAGAATTCATCTCCTGGGGTTCTTCAGGGGTCGGTCCTGGGTCTGGATGTATGCAATATTTTCATCTGTGGTCTGAGCAATGGAATAGGGAATACTTATATTAACTATACAGGTAATGAGAGGACGATGCAAATGCTTCAAATGGCAGGGGTGTAATTAACAGCAGATTGTCAACATCTGGAATGTGCTTGGGAAACAACAGGCTTGGGGAAGAGTAGCTGGAAAGTTTCCCCCCAGAAAAGGACCTGGGGGTGTTGATTAACAGCCAGCTGAATATGAACCACCAGTGTGCCCAGGTGGCCAAGAAGACCAATGGCATCCTGGCCTGTATCAGAAATAGTGTGGCCAGCAGGAGTAGGGAGGTGATCGTGCCCCTGTACTCGGCACTGGTGAGGCCGCACCTCGAATACTGTGTTCAGTTTTGGGCCCCTCACTAGAGAAGGACATCGAGGTGATGGAGCATGCCCAACAAAGGGCAACGAAGCTGGTGAGGGGTCTGGAGCACAAGTCTTATGAGGAGCAGCTGAGGGAACTGGGGTTGTTCACTGTGGAGAAGAGAAGGCTGAGGGGAGACCTTACCACTCTCTACAACTACCTGAAAGGGGGTTCTGGTGAGGTGGGTGTTGGTCTCTTCTCCCAAGTGACTAGCGACAGGACAAGAGGAAATGGCCTCAGGTTGCGCCAGGGGAGGTTCAGGCTGGATATTAGGAAAAGTTTCTTTACTGAGAGAGTGGTCAAACATTGGAACAGGCTGCCCAGGGAGGTGGTGGAGTCACCATCACTGGAGGTGGTCAACAAACGTGTGGACGAGGCATTGTGGGACATGGTTTAATGGGCATGGTAGTGTTGGATTGATGGTTGGACTTGATGATCTTACAGGTCTTTTCCAACCTTAATGGTTCTGTGGATTTAATCCACCCCTTCCCCAAACTGGGGGAGTGTCTGCTACCTTGCTTATTTTTGACAGAAGTTTGTCTAATCTGCTCCCAAAAGTCTTTGGTGAGGGACACTCCATAATCTCCCCAAATAATCAAGTTCAGTGTTTCACTACACTTGCTGTTAAATTTTTTCCCCATGTATCACCTAAGACTTTGCTGCAGCTGAAGCCTTTTACTTCTTGATTTATCCAGACGATAGCAATAGGCCATTTTCTATCCGTGCAGCAATATTTCATGTGTTGGAAGTTGGTGCAGAGCTGCTACTGACCCAGGGGTTTTTTTGTATTTTATATAGTTGGTTATTGCTGTTTAAGTACACTATATTGTACTTCCTCCTATCAAATGTCATCCTGTTTTTTTCACAGCTCATGCATCCAGGTTGTTAATATCAATTTCAATTATTTAGGTTTTCACTGTGTTTGGTTTTCTGACATTGTACTCCAGTCCTCCCCCCCAGTGTCATAGCATTGCAAAAACTTATACAACAATATAATAGATGGTATACTGGCAGGTATAAGAATGAGTCATATATAGCTCAAATGCTTTAACATCTGGCAATGCTTTAACTCAGACTTCATGTCACCTAAGATGGGCTGATGCAGTTCAGGCAAGGCCTGGACAAGTGGCAGAGAATCCAGCCAGGAGTAGTGAGAGAGGTCAGAGGCCTAGAAAATTTTTCTTATTTGGGATGGTTAAAGGAACTGAAGTTGTTAAATAGGGAGAGCAGCAGACTTAGGGGAGAGCATGGTGAAGCACGTAGAAGGCTGTGCAAACAACAAAGTAATAGGCTGCTTTCTTGCTCTACTGGGAATAGGTCAGAAGTAATGACCTCTAACTGTGATAAGGAAGACTGCTTAGACATCAGGAAATAATTTGTGTTAGAAAGTACGGCCAAGAACAGGCATAGATTTACTGTGGGAGGCTGTGGAATCTCTATTAACTGTGGCATAGAACAACAGTGAGACTAATAGGTGCTGAGGTACAGTTTAAAGGGGATCCTTTCTCAGGGATTAATATAATCAGTGATCCTGAGAGCTCAAAATAAAAATTTTAACAAAATGTCTAAGCAATTAAGAATTTTTTTCCCCTACTGTACGTGTCTCTGATTTTGATCCCAATACATTTTAGCAACCCTTTGAAAAAACCATCCAGATCTAGTCAAGACTTAAATCTATGCTACCTCCATGTTAAAGAAATCAATACGCTACAAAATATCATTGTTCAAAAATCTTTTGTGTGGTGGTGTGGAAAGGGATGGCGTGATTCTAGACACCAGTGCGGCTTCTGTCCCACAGTGCGGTCTGAGATGGGCAGAGATCCTCTCTCAAATGAATGTGAAAACTGTAACTATCTTCTTTGTTTCGGAAGAATAAGCGTGGCCTTCAGAAGTACTGTGCATCACTTACTGTCTCTTTTTTACCATACTTGTTCTACCAAAGCTGTCATGGCAGTCAGTAGGACAGACTTTTTTATCAATGAATGTCTTAAAATGAATTGCAATGAGTACTTTATTTAATACTGACAACAGCTAAAAGCATAATATTAACTAAAATAACACCCACACCCACACACAGGCTCTTTAAGCATAGTTTCTATAGTATAAGTAGTGTCTCATAATTCAAATATTTTTGGTAGCTATTTTTGCATTAAGAATAAAACAAACATTTGGAGAGTTTTAATGTAGTATTATCAGAGTTAAAAGTAAGTCTCAATATGCATGAGAAACAGCTGCTCTTCCTGAATGCAAATAAAAGACATATTTGTTCCAATGGGTGAAACATCCCCATAGTAAGCGGGCACACATCAATGTGCACAGCACTCCTCTCTTAATATGACCAGTGTAGCTTCTCATTGTAAAAAGCTGATTTAGAAAAATATGATGAAATATAAGTTGACAGCAAAAACATCCAGTACCACAGGGAAATGGTATTACACAGCTTTTGCATTTCCTTGCTTTCCTCCTTTTCACAACATGCTGTTAGTTTGTGCAGAGTAACTGTCTAATCAAAACAAGGTTTCAAAGCTCTTACAGATGATGAGTAAACCTTTTCTACAGCAGTTAGTTGAATTTTCCATACTTTTTTTTTTACTTGAACAAATACACAAAGAGTACAACACAGCAAGATTTAAATCGATCTTTGTCCTTTAAGAGTACAATTCCAGAGGCTTTTTGGAAGAGATCAGACTCTGAAAGTGATGTTCAGGTCCTTGTCCCCCCTATTTTCCTAATTGTAAATTGAACTATAAAGCTGGGAGAGTAATTTATCCAAACGCTTTTGCAGTCTTTCTTGTATGTAATTTTCTTGTTCTTTCAGAATGCAAATCTTCCTTGCCTCACTGATACCTGACTTGTGTTGCACAGGTAAAGTTGTCTGTGTGGTTAAAAACTGAGCCTTGTCTCTAGCTTTTACTAAAGTAAAGTCTTGTTTTCAGATGCTCTGTCACTAAAACATAAGATGTATGAGCTAATGTGTCTATGCAATATATCTCTCTCTTTATCAAATCTTACAGGGTGAACAGCTAGCTAAATACTGATTTGCTGTAGAGCAAAAATAACATGAGAGCAAGCTGCTGGTAGGGAACCAGGTAGAGCATGGTTACTTGTTTGCTCATTTACTTAATGCACAACATGAATTGTAGCATTTAAGTAATGTGCAGCTTGAGTTTGCCAACTTGAATGAAATCTCCACAAGATTCTTGTTCCCCTCTTCAGGCTATCATTCTGTTCTCAAAATGCCTTCAGGAATTAATTCTTATTATTCAGATATTCTTAAGCTTTAGATTTTTCTTAACTGTAAAAGAATTAATTTTAAAGAAACTCATAGTGGTTTTATCTATCAGATTGTTTTTTCCTAGATCGTTTGTACATTAAACTTGTTTCATAAATTTTATTAAAATCTTTGCAGAAGATTATTAGACAGTAATTCAATTTTTTGTTTGTTTGTTTGGTTTGGTTTGTTGGGTTTTTTTGTTTTTTCCTTGGTACCAAATCTGCTTTTGTCTGTAAAAATGGCTTTAGGGAATTTTAGAAAAGTAATGGTAGGTCTCAGTTATGGCCATGTCTTCCTACCAATGTGAGGGGGGATGTTTGTGGTTCTCATTAGTGTCCTTATAAGGAACAAAATCCCTTTATGTTCCAGCTTAAACACTTGTAAGGATTTGCAGCGACTTAAAGAAATGAGTAAGCAGTTGAGTGGCTGATATAAAAAAATCATTACAGTTCAAGTTTCAAATGAGCCCACCTGTCAGGGGAGCTCTGCAGGAAATTGCCCTCAATTTTCATATAGGACTTTGGTAAGAGAGTAGCAGGTGACTCATGAGAAAAGTCTTTTCTGAGTCTGCTATCTCGTTTCATGTCAGGGGTAAGAAATAGCAGAGCCTTGTGAAGAGTTATGCAGAGAATTAGAAATGGAAGATGAGAAACTCGAATTTCTTTTCAAGAATGAGAAAAATTTGTTGGAATACTTCAAAAAGGAGCTCAGCATGAGCCAAAGAACAGGTAAAAGTCCCGATTTAAATGATGCTATCTAAATATACTGAAGCAAAAATTGGGTAAGCAATTGAAAAAACAGATAACCAATTTACTGAAATAGATAAGTTTGGCACTAATATATTTTCAGCAGAGGCAGAAAAACAGACTGGATTTTTTAAAAATGGATCTGAGAAAATCATCACCAGAAAAATATTATTCTTTTATATAGTTAGACATTGAGAAATGTACCAAATCCAGGGCAGTTACAAATCTCAGGTTACCTTTAGCAGGGTTTGTCTTTCCCACCTGATGGTCTGTTGGATTCATGGACATAACAGTGAGGGTTTTTTTGGCTTCTTCCTCCTTTTCAGCTTTTTTACTATTTTTTCTTCTGTTACTGAATTATACAATGTATTCAGACAGTATATGCTTGTGCAGTACATGAATATATTCTAGCAGTTATGTTTATAAACAGATGCAAGTGTCTGGCAGGATGGATCATTATTTGGGGGCTCAGATGTTATTAATTAACACCAGGAATGTTGTGAAATAAGCTTGAAATCAGACCTCCCCCTTCCTGATGCAGTGTGAATGGATAAGTACTCTTCCTTTCAAATAATAATAGAAGGAACTCCTCTTACTACGTTGTGAAGCAGTATGAATAATCAGCTAGTCATTAGTGGAAATAAGTTTGGATGCTAAAAAATCCATAGAAAACTGTGAAGAATGCCATCTTTTTTTCCTCTCACTGTCTGATTCTATTCGGCAGAAGGTTGCAAGGCTCCAGACTTGCTGAACAAAATCAGTACCTAAAATATCTTCAAAAAAAGTTACAGTTTTATTGTTGTTATGTGTCCCCCATCCCTCCCCAGTACTTCAAGCTCTGTTTATTTTTTGTATTTTTATTTACTATTTTGTAGGTAACGGGACCTGACAGACATGCTCCATTCAGAGGGGTCCTACCAAATTTATAGCTGTTTAGCTATTCTCTCAACAGATATGGAGTGGGTTGCTCTATGTAGACAAGAAACTGTTGTACTGGGTCAGACCAAAGGCCTTTCTAGCCTAGTATGCTGACACTTTGGTAAAAGTGCTTGGGAAGGGGTTGAAGATAAGGAGTGAATACTGCGTTCCTTCTGGGTTCCAGCAAACAGCTGTCAGGGACTGCTTGAACTGGTTTCAAATTATTGCTATCAAACAGCCTTGAAGGACTTATTTTCCAGGAGTCTTTTGACACTCTCTTATAAATTTGGCCTCAATGGTATCTTGTGGCACTATTATGTTCCAAACCTGATTTACACACACTGTAAATTATGTAAAAGAAAAATTAAGAATAAGTAATTGTTCCTTTTTTTCTTTAATTTTTTTTTTTTTATTTAAACCTGCTGCATGAAAATAGTCCCCTAGATATAAGAGATACAAATAAGGAATCATTTCTCACTGTTTTTCATATTTGAATTATGTCAGTCTCAGTAGCTTTTTTAAATTGGAGAATATTATCTTACTCTGTCTTCACACAAACTGTTTTCTCCATGTCTCTGATAATTTTTATTACCTTTTATCACTCTTGTGGAAGCCTGCTACACCCTTTTCAAGATGGGATGACTGGAATTGCACTCAGTATGCAAAATGTGTGCCATCTAGATTTGTGTGGTGACATAGTAATATTTTTTATTTTCAATAATTCCTTTCCTTATGTGGTTTGCTTGTTTGAATACCAAATTTGATTTTTATTTCCCTCCTCCCCCCAAAAAAACTATCTACAGTGACTTGATGGTCTTTCGCATGCAGTAATAACAACTTTGGAGCCTATTGCTGCACACAGAGTTACGGACACTTTTCTGTGGGTGCATTTCTTAGTGTTTGCTGCTCCTGAGCTGCTCTCTTGCCTTCTCTTTGTGTCCTGTCCCTCTCACTAACACTGTCATGTGAATCTGGCAAGGAGATTAGAGGGAACCTCTCTTGAAAAAAGATCTTCAGGGCTCTTCAGTGTTCAAGAACAAGGAGCAATTAAGCTAGTTCCCTGTAGCAGGCCAATTTTTACTCATCCTTCCGTGCAGTCTTTTCCTATCAAGCACAACTTGTCAGCAAAGTTTTCAAAGTTCCTAAATATCCCCTGAAATGGAAACATGCTGTCATGCTGTTCTGCTCCACCTTCCTTTCCTGAACTCCTGAGAAGCTGTCTGTCAGAACAACTGCTTCTGAATTTCGAAAGGCACAAAAAATAACGCGACATCACTGTATGAATGAGGACCTCTTCTGGCTGTTTCCATGAGCTTTCCCCATTACGAACCACACTGAAAATATCTGGGTCACAAAAGTGCAACTGAAGATAACACTGCGTACCAGAATGATACTATAATAATCCTAGTCCCTGTTGTCATGCTTTTAAAGTGGACGGGTGAGTGGCCTTTATGGTCTGCATAATTAATACGCTTAGTTTTCAAGGTACCTTTTATTTTGCTGCTTGTTTTAACAGCTCAGATCTTAGTTTCTTTGCTAGGTGTTATTGTAATAGCTGATGTAAGGCAGTCACTGTGCAGAACGCTTACAGAATTCAAAGGCAGTGACCTATGAAAATGAGCTAGTGGTAGCCTGCTAAGAGAGAAAAACAAAACCAAACCTCCCATCTTGGGTATTATCTACAGAGAACCATGCTTTACGTGTTTTTAAAAATTTTGCAGAATGTAAATATGTGTGAGCTTGTACAGAGTAGTAGGAGAAGGAAAATCACAGAACAGAATCAATTTGCATAGTCCAAAGCAGTAATAGAAAGTAAATAACTCTATTGTCTCAAAATAGAGCTATTCATGAAAGTAAGAGATGCAGGATTTTGTCCATTATTTATGCCCTTAACACCTCCACAAAGTAAAAGATGCATCTGCTAAGGATCATTCAGAAATTGTTAGCACAGTTTCCTTGGACACTTCTTTACTGACCTGGTGACAGATGGTGGTATGAGAGTGTGGCATTTGAATGACTTGCATACCCCATACAGGCAAAGCAACCTGTGTTTAAGGATCTCCATTTCAGAAACTCCTGAGTTTTCAGCCCAAGTGTGAGGATTCTCTGATGAGTTACTGTTTCTTTCCCTTCTGGCTAGAGATTGATTCATAAACTGAATACTTCTCCTTTATGAAAGTTCAGGGTACACATTTCCTTTCAAAGAATGAATCACACAGAACATAATTTTCTCATTTTACTGGTGATTATTGTAGTTTGCTGTTGACACTGTTACAGCATGCAAAGGCTCCAACCAAGTTTTGAAATATTTTGTGCTGGACACCATAGAGCCTTTATTAAAAGAAGTTTCTTGTCTGGAACAAGACAATGAGGTCACTCAATAAGAGGAACAACGGAAGAAAAGGGTTGTGATATTTTTGTTCCATTTATTCTTTAGCATGCTTTTTAAAAAAACATCTGTTGCATATGGCTAGGGAGTGATTGGTCAACATTCGTGATCAATATAAATTTCAGTAAAAAATGAAAATAGTGGAGTCTGTTTCTGAATAATAAGTATTAACAAGTGTCCAAATGAATCCATAGTAGCAAGCAATCAGTTACAAGTTATTAGCTTCTTCCTTAATTACAGAGAAGCCAAGATTGTAGATTCAGCTCGTAGCTCACAAAGAAAAAGTTGTTCTTCAGCTGAGGCTTCCAATATTAGTTGGTAAAAGACTCCAGCTTCTCCCAAACTGGACATTTTACAATGATAGCACAACATTAACATCAATGGATTAATATTTTTGTTAGACAATTGCAAATATTTTGCCCATATGAATCACTCAGCTACTGTGACCTGGGGAGAACTTTTTCTGCGGGCAGATGTTCTTGAGGCATCACTCTGTATCCAGGCTTAGTTCCTGACAAATATAAGAGGGAATAAAGGTTAAATTGGAATTCCATTGCTGAACTTTGCTTTTGGACAGGTTTTCTGACTTCAGTTTTCTGAGTTTGTAGTCTTTGTTATTTTAAATTTAATTTAGTCAGGCTTTATGCCCTTTTTAGGTTATATTATTTATGTTCAGATGTCAGGAAGGTAGTTGGGATGGTAGCAGCAATGAAAAGCCGTTTCTATGTAAGAATAATAAGGAACAGAATGGAAAAGGGACAAATAGGGTCATGGAGAGGATTGAAAAGGAGGAATGTAGGCATGAGTTGCAGTAAACTGTCAGAGAAGAAGCAAAGTCCAGTTGGAAGTGCTCAACTTAGGGACGGGGCCTTCTCTCCATTTATTGCCTCTGGACTGCTGAAGTGTTCTTCGGAAAGCATCCCTACTTCTGTCTTTCCCATTCCGCTCCTTTGCCCATATAAATGGAATTTCTCCACGGCCTCTTACTAGTGGGGGAAGAGTTGGTTCAAGTTAGATTTGGAGGGGTAGGACAGGATGCTGATAGACAGCAAGTCTTGCAGAAATCAGTCCAGCAGAACTAACCTTCTAAGTCTCAGATTTTTTTTGTTTGTTTGTTTCTTCTGGATTCATTATTTGTTTAAAATGACAAATTTGTTAACTTGGCATGCCAGACATGACAAAGTATTTTTTCCTGGGAATAGATTTTTAAAATCATTAGTTTTTCTATATTTTAACACTCTGTTTGTCAAGAGTTTGTGTATGTGTGTACACATGTGCGTAAGTGTGCGTCTAAATTTTGGCAAAGCTACTCAGAGATGAGCTGCAACTTGAACAGCTGCAAAGTCTCTGAACACCGGAATTATTCATAGCATATAAAGGAAGAAAACCTCTTGAAAGTAGTTCAAACATGACACAATTATGGGACGATCAGACTTGAATTTTTAATTTGAATGAACCAACTCCTGAAGGAGTCTGTAAAATGGGAACATGGGTAAATAGAATTATTTCATAGTTCTTTTTGCATTTAAAGAAGAGAGCATCATGTGGCAAAACATGTTGAGCACAGAGATCTGTGTGCAAAATTCATCCATTTGCTTTCTCTCTGATGGTGTAAAAATAGGAATATTGGGTAGTGGCTGAATAAACATACAGTATTATTAGGATAACACTCTGCGTGGCTAAAGTCCTTGATGTATAGACGGCTCTGAAAGCATGTGGACGGTTCAACTGTGTGTTCTTTTGCTTAGGGCTGCACACTTTCGTATATATCTTAATGACACAGTAATTCAGACATCATCCTTTTTGGCACACGGATTAAGCCAGAGGGTGTACTATAATCCTGAGAAGACTATATCTAAATCTAATGCTTTTGCTTTGGTTTTGTGTAGTCAGATTTTTCCATGTGCTCAGTGCTACTTATACTTTAAAAGATTATGTGGAGCTAAAGAATATAATTCTCCAAGTACAGAGGTCAAACATTTAAATAGGAAGTCACTTTCTATATTCTTTCCTCCTATGTTAATCCACGTTAAGACAGTTATTGTCTTGCTACAGGTTATGCTGTTGTCCGCAACTGTACTGTTTGCCTTCTCCGCATCAAATAGCAAGCGACAACTCTGAGAACAAAATACCACTTATGAATATATTTTATTCATAGGGGATTCACATGTTCAAATTGGTATGCCTCAGGCAGCCAGATGGAGTGTAAAGTGAGTATCCTGTGGCTTCCCCTTACACCTGTTGTTGCAGATAACAACATGCTTCAATGACACGCTTTTTCCTAACAATACCAGTTAGCAACATTCATGATCACGCTTTCCATTCTCCCCGTGGCTTTCCTACTCATTTGGACCATGTCAGATGCAGAGTAAAATACTGATTCAACCCACAAACTCAGACTTGTCTTTAGAAGGACGTGGGGTGAGGGACAGTGTGTGTGACAGTGTCAGACATACTGTTCTGCAGACACCAAGAGACACGGAGAGACATGCAGAGCTGAGAGTAGTCACATAGCCCCTTTGCATGTATTGTGCCATCAGAGTACAAAACCTGCAAAGCACCTGACAAAACCATCAGTCAGGAGTTCTTACACTGGAGCAAAAAGAAGGTATTTTCTTGCCTGGTGAGCAAGTAAATTGTGGAACTCTTTGTCACAGTGCTTTTTAGGAGCTACAAGTGCAAGAACATTTTAAACAGTAAATAAAAGGGATAGAGCAAATGTTATATGCCAGTGTTTTTTTGTACACAGTGATACAGATGTGACTTCTGGTTCAGGAAGTCCCTGGAACTGATAGCCAGATGCAGAGAAGGTGTTTAGTGGAATGATCATTCTGCTTTACCTAATTTTTAACAAACCTCTGAGATATGCCCACTGGAGGATGAAATTCAGAGATGGTTACCTGGTCCTTCTACCAGAAACCACTGCCTCCAGTGTCTTAGTTGATTTTAATGCACTAGCTGCTACTGAAGATTTGAGTTCACTTTTATGTGTTGGCCTGGGAATTGGAGTTGCTTCTTAAGCTTTGAGTCATTCCTGTGTAGAGGTCCAGCGACGGCTAAGGGCAAGTTCCAGTCACCCATTTGATCCAATGTTAAATGCAAGTCAGATTCCTTGCTATTTCCCTGAGCATCTGCTGCTGGCTGCTGCTGGAGGTAAGATATTTGGCAAATGGGCCTGCAGTGTTCTGTTTGTTCCAGACCTTGACTAACAACACAGAGGTCTGAATACATACACCTCATTTGTAATTGTAGCCAGTTTTGTTTTAACAAGATTTTTTTTACTGTTAGTAGTGATTTAGTGGGCTTATGGGGGGAGGGGTGAGCACAGGTCTTTTGTCCTAAATGGGAAATTATTTATAAGGTATTAAAATGTATTGTCATTGGGAAGAAATAACAGAATTGCAATTTAATTCAGGTTGGAGGGCATCTCTGCATATCAACTGTGTGGACATCAACTTGCCCCACTCAAAGCATGGTCAGCATAAAGTAGATTGTTCTGTGTTTTGAATAACTTTAAGGGCGGAAATTCCGCAGCTTTTCTGGACAACAAGGACCAGCATTTGACCAACATTATGATGTAAAAATCTCTTAATATCTAATTGGACAAAAGCACACTGCTGACCCGTGTTCAACTTGCTGTCCATGAGGCCTGCAAGTCCTTTTCTGTGAAGTTGGTCTTCAGCCAGTTGTTACCCAGTCCGTACTGTTGCATGGACTCACCACTCCCCTAGAACAGGACGTTGCATTTGCCTTTGCTGAACTTCCCAAGGTTGCTATCAGCCCACCTCTTCAGCCTGTCAAGGTCCCTTTGAACAGCAGCCCTGCCGATCACAGCTAATATTGCAATATACAAAAAGGATCAGACAAAGAAAATACATTGGTTAAATGTTTGAAATCTTTTCATGAATAAGCCAAAAAGGTATACTGGTATATTTTTGTGGGGGGAGGGAAAATGTGATTATTCTTTTTTTTAACACTTCCTTTGCACTGAGGGACCAGTGAATGTGCCAGCATACCCTATCGCACAAATGAAGCCTCTTTCCAGTCCAGGTATCTTGGGTGGGAAGAGTAGCATGATTCTCTTAATGAGATACTTATGACTGTGGCATATCTCGCACTCCCTATGGTGTGTAAATATATAATAGTCAAAGCACAGATCAGAAGCTGTTTCTAACATCTTACTACATTCAAGGTTAAGAGCATGATTCAGAAACTCAACAGATGCTATGACTCAAGTAACTGCTGATGCACTTGGCAGCATGTCTGTATGTGCAAACACTAACAAGTACATTTTCATTTCAGTGTACGTGGAAATTAGGCATGCAATTCTTGTTGCCTACCAGAAAATGGTATCCTAATTCTCCGTGCACTAGCCAGGAACTACCAAGACTCATGACCTCAACCAGTGAAAAATGCCTGTTAGGTTTAACATTATAATGTCATATACCCTACATCTTAGTAAGCAGAATAAGAAATAATTTACTTGTAAGCTGTACCTCTTCCAAAAAACTAATCATATACAAGCATGTAAGGATGGCTGCAGTGGGTTAGAATATGGTCCATCGGCCTAAATACATTGTCTCTGGCAGCACGCATGTAAGAAACTTAAGGTAGTCCCTATGCAGTCAGTAACCTTCAGTAGGTTTCCTTCTCCATGATCCTGGCCAGGGTTCTCCTCTTGAACTACAGAAATTCTTAAAATCTGCAACAACCAGTGACAAGGAGTTCCCGAATTTGATTATACCTGGCTTATGAAGAGCAACCTCTCTTCATTTCTGGTCCCTCACCCTCCTAACTTCATTTGAAGCTTCCTAGTTCTTGCCTGAAAAGGAATAGTGAATAACCGGATCACCTCAAAGAAACTGAAGTGATTGCAATCTGATTCTTCTGCTTCACCTTTTCATCCATCCTGCATGATGCTCGTGATCAACCCTGTTACTACTGAGCTATGGGAACCGGGAGCTTCTGCTCCAACAAGTTTTGCTTTGTATTTCTATTTGAACTCTCTTGTATTAGTAGAAGTTAGCACGTTATACATAGCAGTGGCCAGAACAGAGAGAAGAAAAGCATGTGCAGTCAGAAATGTTTTAATTTGTTGTGTTGGCAGGCTAAAAACACACCCACACAGGGCCACAAGAAGGCGGAGAAGCAGTCTCATGATTCAATACAAAAACAATTTCTGCATGGCTCACTCAGGTTCCTGGTATATACCCTCAGAAATGGGAACACCATGTGCAGACTGTTGCATTGCTGTGGCAATGCGACACTGGTAGGACTCAAGTGCCATGCATGTTGTGGACATTTACATGGGGGTCAGCTAAATCAAATGTTAAATTCAAGTAATTTCTTCAGGGAAGCAAGAGAGCAAGTGCAGAACGAGGGCTTTTGAAGATGCTTTGAATTTACTGATATTTTAAATGCATTTAGATCACTGGAATAGCTCTGTTTTGTTTGTCATTGACACTTTTGTAGAACTTTTGTGGTGCAAAAACCTACTCTGCTGTATCTTTCAGGGTTTTGCTAGTAACTGCAAAGGTATGGCTAAAGTAACACATGGCTTTTTTCTGCTCTTTGGACTGGTTCCTACTACTGTTGTACTAACTCAGGTATTTATCCTATTTTTATGTGATGGTGAGAAAATTTTCTGGGCTGTGAGCTATTAAAAAATGAAGAAATATATCCAGCTATCTGATATGAACCAAAAGCATTGAAAAAGTAGCAGTCCTGAGAGCAGTGTTATCAGAGCACTCATACCATATAAGACATACCATTGCATTAAACCTAGGGAAAGCACGTCTTTGACTAAAAGGTTATTGTGTTTTGAAAAGCAAAAGATGATGTAATGATAACTGTACACCGAGTTCAAAACTAAATCAACAAAAATACATGTTTATTAATATAGAATAAAATAAGGCATCAATAAATGCTCCAAACTCTATGAAATTACAACACACCTCATACGGCTTTAACACGTTTCTGTCAAAGAGGTATAATCTCTGATACAGATTTAAAAGAAAGTTATCAACCCATGTGGTAAAACACTAGTTACACACATGTAAATGAGAGCAAGATTAGCTAACTCTTAATTAAGGTTAATATGTATCTAAAAGCATAGTTCAGTCATGAAGAAAAAAGTCTGGCCTCAGGGGGCAACTGACTTAAGAGTCTTTGACAAAACTGTTAGTGCACATATCAAAATTCACAGCTGATTTAGTAGACAAAGGATATGCTGAATTGTATTTCACTGTGGAAAGACTCTTGATGTGAAAGATGACAAGGTGACAAATCCTGGGTCACCGGGCCGAGTGCCTGGGCAGTGCTCCATTCTCCCCACTTTGATGGGAGTTGGGTTTGAGACTCTGGACCCTGATTACAAAGAGGGCAAAAAACATAGTATGTGTTTGTTGTAGCCTGGGCAGTTCAGATAATGCTAGTCACTGAAAACTTGTATCACACATACAGACAGAGGAGAGAAGAGCAGAGATGTCTGCAAAACCAGTGTTTTTGGAACATTAGCTGAGTCATTCAGAGTCCTGGGAAAGAGAGCACGTGGCAGGAAGAACATCAGGAGGAAAGTCAGATTAAGTATGACGTACTGAATATAGGCATGAATAACAGTTTATTTGAAACACTAACAAGATGTAGCCTAGAGTATCCTAGCCTAGCATTTTTTTTCATTGCCTTTTCCTCCTGTACTTCATTTTGCCTGTTCTGGTAGAGTTTATTCTTCTGTGTAATGCTTCAGGAAGGGAATAAAAAAAACAGTCAGGTTTGAGACGCTGCTCAGATTTCAATCTGTTAGCAATGTTACAGTTAATACCAGTTTTAGTGGGGGGGGTAAACTCTGTTCACTGTTCTAGTTTCTTCTTCCCAAAATGTGTATCTATAGGACTAAAACTCAGCCAATGTGAATAACTATGCAGGTGTTGTTATGTCTGAGCATTTGAATTATTCACCTAGTAAGTGATAGTTTGTTACATGAGACTTTCTTTTTTTGTCACCTTTCAACCAGAGATTCAGGTACAACATATGAATTTGTGATAATCTCTGATAAAACTATGAAATTGTGAGCAGGGTAATACTATTTAAAAACACTTTGCTTTATTTTTGCAGAGTAGTTTGTATGAGACAACGTAGATAAAATATTACCTTTTGAAAAATGAATGCAATGCATGTCAGTCAAACAAAGACCACTAAGCTATGTGTTTTATTAAAAAACCCTAGAACACCTAAGCAAGGCTGACAGTATAGTAAAATTTTTATACACCTGCAGAAGTTATATATGTGTAACTTCTTTCAATATATTAACTTTATACTTCCAGTTGTTAAAGCATTCTGGAAATTAAAAATATGTGTGGAAAAGTCCAGTAACATCTTTAACGCAGTGAAGTTACTGCTAAAGCCAACACACCTCATGAGAAGGTATTTGATTGCCTCCAGATTCTTTTACTGCTGCCAGGGGCCAAAGGGAAAATGAAGCAGCTAGCTAAGATCCTCCCTAGAGGAAAAGGTTCCCCAGGGAGTGCCTGACTGCTGCACCGCTGCTGCAGGCAGCTCCTTCCCCTTTGCAGCTCACTCCCACACCCAGCCTGGGCTGGGGCCAGACGGGATGGGGGTTGGCTGGCGTGCAACCCTGGGGGCACTGGCACCAGCTCAAGGGAGCATTTGGGCTGCCCTGGGGAATGGGGGGCTGCAAGTGAATATTAGCAGTGAGGAAGTGGTGATGGCTCTGGACAGGATTCCCTACTACATAGAGTGATGATTCATGGCGCTGGACACTTTGGGCATTCAATCTTAACTTGTCTTCAAGCAAGACTGGAATTTGCCAACCTGGGCACCTTGTTTGGCAAATGAGCACAGATGTTGCTATTCTGCATACGAGTTTTAAAAACTCTCCCTAAATTATATGTTTTCTTGTGGCAACTCTTTGGCTTGTACGGAGATCGATGAGGAAGTTGCAGTGTTTCAAATGTTAACCAAAGGACACTGAAAAATGGGCAAGGGTAATGTGAAATTCTCCCTGGTATAAGCAGATGGACTACTGTATTATAGACGCATACTGGAAGGTTGTTATCAAGACAAAAATTAGTTCTGTCAGATTTCTTTTTGCTTGCTATTACTAATTGTAAGACTTAGTTCACTAATGCTGGCAGAGAGAGGTGTGTATTTAACCTGACAAGATTCATGGTGAATAGACAAATATGTTTTCATATCCCGTATGCCATTTCTCACAGACATGTGACTATGAAAATGCAGATAATAGCGAGGGAATGATGCAGCAGAATATGATGTAATTTTTCTATTTTTATGGACTTTGTACACTTTAACTAAGGATGAGTCTATAAAAGCAGCTCAGTTTCATTTGCTCTAAATCTGACACACAGCTTGCTAAAAGCTATTCAAACTTAGCTCCTACGCTTATTTTTTTGTTCTTCCTACAAAAGAATTGAGCTTTCAAACTGTTGAGATGAGAATGCTATTTTTAAAATGATTTTTTGTTATTTTTTAGATTATATTGGGAAAAAAAAGATAATGTTGGTCAGAAATGCAAAGAAAAAAGATGTATACAAAAACAAGGTCGAAATGTCTCAGGTGTTTCCTTTGAGATGCTGTGCTGGAAGTATCATTTTTGAGTATAATCAGGGAGAATTTAGGGACTTCAGAAGAGTAAAGGGAAAGAAATGCTGCTTGTTGGGACATACAGACTGTCTTTCAATTTTTTGGAGTTTCATATATGTAAACTGTTTTGCTATTTGCTGTTAATGCCAAAGTTTTTTTTTAATTTTTTTTTTTTTTAGTAAGGCTACATAAAAAGGGGAGGCCTAGCTAAAAGTTTTTTGTAATGTAAGACAGAATTAAATACTTAGCAGTTTACTTCATGGTAAGCAGGATTGCAAGCTTCACTTAAAGAAGCTTCATACTCATGTTGAAGCAGTTTGCCATATGGTTGTAAGCAAGGGAATGGGCCTGCCTTTGCATCAGGTGTTCTTCTATGACAAGGCAGTCAAGCTGCTTTCCATAATGTTTGCAGAGTTCATGTTTAATATCATTGATACTATATAATGTTATATTACTATAGTGATGTTAACCACTCAAAGTATATTGAGTATAATATAAAACTGCTGATGAATATAGTTTACAAATATGTTTGTGCACCCTGAAGATTGGTGGTAAGAATAACATGATTTAAAGAGAGGTAAGACTGTTTTTCAAAGAACCTCCTTTTTATCATGTTTCTGGCAAGCCAAAATACAACCTTTAGCTATGTGTGAGCTGCTAAGCTATCTAGCAATATGTCAGGCCTTAGCTATTAGTTAAAAAAAAAATTAAAGCTTGTCTTGCACTGAAAAAAAGCAATGTTTTCTGTGATATTCTTATGCAATTACTTAGAAAGGCCAATTATTTAACTAGCTTTTTCCATCCTTGCATGCATATAATAAATACACAGGCATCAAAAAGGTCTGAAAAAGTCCCACATCAAAAAGGCCTGAAAAATTCTTGCGTCAAAAAACAGATTAAACAATGCTAACAAAATTAATTTCTTACCAGCTGTGACCAATAGATCTTTAAACTTTAAAGAGAGCTAAGTGTAGTAGAGAAGACCATAAAGTCGATGCTAAAATTTGTCTGAAAATACTCGAGATGCTGAATGAAATGTTTGCTATGACTGGGCTACCTAGATCCCTCTAGTTTGTACGAAGTCTTTTGAAAGGGCTGTGCAGAAATGACTGAGTAGAAGCGCATTCTTTCACTAGGCAATATTTTACCACGGCAACATTATGTCATAAGGACAATTAATTGATTGCAAGTTCAGTAAGTGAGAAGATACCTGGGATCCATCTGCAATGTGGAAGGTGGGGAAGAGCACGGTGTGGAAAGCGAATTCCACTCATTTCACGCTGGCTTTGAACAGATGACTGGAGGATTGCTTGTGTGACCAGAGTAAGGGTCAGTGTGCATCCGCATGTCCCAATTTATGGAGCTCTGAACAAGTCTAATCTGGTCAGAGGAAATGTGGGATTTGGACTACTAAGGGGGTGAAAAACAAGCAGGAGCTGTGTGCCTTTGTACGGCAGTGGAAGTATTTTCATATAATTTCCAAGAGTGCAGGATATCTCTGAAGTTATCCTTATTTGTACAGAGCTAAGTGAAAAGACAAGTGAAAGTGTACCTGCATGGATAAATCACTACACATGTAATAGCAGTTAGTTTCCTTTTACCTCATAAGTTTTTGCCAGGGTGTCACCTCCTGCAGATGGGAGCGTGTGCTGGGTTGCTTGGAAAGAGGTTCCTTTTGCACGTATCACGTCTTCTTACAATATGATTATATTGACTTTGCTTTACTTTTTGGCCTCTTCAATGTTACAAATTCCATACTGCACCATGTGTGAGATGTTTGTCTGAGGCCAGTTTTAATGAGAGAAAGAACTTCTCTGTTTCTAATGATGACATGGCCCATTGCAGTAATGATTGTTTTTATTGCAAACTACTAGAGCTTAAAGACCGTTTATGGCTAAAACAGTTAGGTCACTGGAACTATGAGGACAATAAAATCATTATTGCTCCATCGGTGCCTTTTTACTCATTGTTAAGAGAAACGCTACTCTTTCATTTTCCCCCGAACACTTAAAGCATCCCTAATTATATCACTGCTCAAGTTACAACTGCTGCTCTCAACATCACATAAATCTTACACTAAATTGGTTTGTGGCTGAATTGTGAAAGGGATCAATGGATTCATTTACACTGATTCCCCACTCTGTTACTGAGAACGTGTCTACACATGTGAAGGATGAGATTATCTGCGTTGATTCACAGCCTCCCAGATGTCTTAGGAGCTGCAGTATACCTGGGATACAGGGAAAAAGAATGGGAGAATTAAATCAGATGCTCTGTTTGATCTTGCTACTCCTATGATTGCTATATCTCCAGTGTGATGGAGTGAGATGCTGTGTTGTCTCCAGCATTTTGTTCACAAAAGCACTGTTAACTCCTTGGAGAGAACACCTTACAGTTTTCTACAGCAATGACATGATACTCTCAAGTGCCATAAACAGTCTGTTGCTGAACAAATGGTGGCTATGTCTGGAAGCTCGGTTTTCATGCAAGGCAAGGGCCTTAAAAATTGAAGTCCCACGTGTGAGCACAAAAATCGGCTACCCTTAATAGTATGTGGTTTTGCTGCATTATCTGGGACTGGTTCACCCTGCTAGCAAAGAAAACTCCCATGATCTTCACTAAAGGGAATTTTTAGTCTGTGTGAATAAATTAGACTGTAGGACTGAGGCCTTAAATAGTAAAACTTTTGCAGTAAACATACGTCTTTCTTGTGTGTTGTATAGTCTGGTACATATGACCCAAGTAGTATTATGGTTTTCTGAGTGTCACTCTGCCAATATAAAGCCATTGCTTATGCTACAAACTTGTCTCTGCTTTATCAATGTGATCAGATCCATGCCAGCAGAATGCCTTTGTGTATGGAGAGTGTCTGTGAGTTCTTTTCTGTCAGTATAGCTATACCACTTCAACAAAAACATGGGCTGAGGTGGATTTTCTTTTCTTGATGTAACTTTTTCCATACCAGTATTTTTACCCAAGGGGTAACGTTAACCAAAGGACTTGCACCCTGACAAGCTGTTCCTTTCTTGGCAGAATCTCTTATTATAGAGCTGGGCTTAGCAAAAGGAAGAGGGAAAACGCTGTATAGAGGAATACAGCTTTGAGCTTTTGACAGGCACTGAAAGCCATTTCTTCTTCGGCAGGTTTAGCTCTACAAGGGGTTGCTCTGTCCCAGGGCTCTGCTGAAAGAATTGTTTTATAAGATTACAGTTTACGTTTACAAGGATGATTTTATTTTGTGAGTCAGAGGGAAAAAATATCAAGCTTTGGCACAATGACAGCACTGTTGATTATATGTGTCGTACTCTAAAGCATAACTTCTGAGCTGATGGGCATCATTTTTGTTAATACGACTTTGAAAAGGACAGGCACTGCCCTCACCCCATGCTTGTGCTGGCTTGGGAGAGTTGCAGAAACAGAAGCAACATTGAACAGATGCCTGAGAAGAAAGCTGACAGTCCAAAAGTCCTATCTATGTAAAGGTGTGTGATTTCTGATCAACTCTTGTGGGCCCTGGGTGTTGCCCTGACACTCAGTGTCAGGTAGAAAAGACTGCTCAAGGATCATGCAAGCTTTTTTGAGGCCAGTTTTTGCATCACCAGGTCAGGCTTATACATGCTTATACAGCAAATATTCCTATGCTGGAGGTCATTTGCATAGAACTTGGCCTGATTTTGCTGGAGGTTGGCTAGGCTCGGAGAAATTGTTGGGATGATGGGATTGAAGAAGTGAAAATCCCCAGAAGGAAAAGGAGAAGACAGAAGGAAATGTGAAGAATGCAGGGAGAAAAGGGACATATTCTTTAAGCCAGGGAACCACTTTGGCATTGAAATTGCACATGGTAAAGAAAGTGGAAGCAGGTAAGATTGAAGAGAAATGGGAGAAGCAATGAGGAGGAACAGATCAAATCCTAAGAAAAGGAAATAAGGCAGGTGTCATGTTCCTGTGATATGGATCTGTGCATTTGGTGTTTTGCCCAGGTGTGGCTGTCCAGGTTTCTATGGAGCTGAAGTTCTGTCATCTTGCATGGCCACGTTGCCTTTGCAGCTCCCATGGCACTTGGTCATCATGCCCCTCTACTCTCCCAGTTTTGGGATTTAGGAATGTAATCTGCAAGGTACTCACAATCAAGCGGGTCATAAGTACATTGCTTGTATCTAAAACATGTACAAAGAAAGTAGGAGCTAAAAAGATGGCACCTAAATCCTACTCAGTCCAAACCAGCCAAGAGAACATGGAATCAAAGATCTGGTGCTGCTGAGCAACATACTGAGCAGCCAGAGAGAGCAAGAGGGAGAGAACTCCTTTAGTTATCAACAGCTTCTTTCCATTTCCAAAATAGGTACTGGATGCTGTGACTCAGAGTTGTCTACAACCTCGTCCACGTGAGCTAGGAATGCGTGTTGTCACCACGTGCAGAAATTTTACATCTCTAATAACAGAAGTTAGAGATATTTCCTACAAAAATGTTTCAGGAATAAATACGTTAAAGACATTTAAACAGACACTTTGGTAACAAGTAAGGTTACGAGATAAAGAAATTTTTCAATTTGAATTGTTCCCGGTTAATACTGATATGAGAGAAAACTGAGGGGAAAGCTATTTCTATTTTTGTGTGTTTTGTTTAAAACCACAAATAAAATCATATAAACTAAGGCTCTGAAGTGTTTTTTACAAGTGTAGCGAATTGCAACTGACGTAATCACGATTACAACATAAGTAAAGATCTTGATTCGTGATGTAACTGTTCCTTAAAATAAACTGTCAACAGATTGCAGTAATTAACACCCCACTCTGCTGCTCAGCATCATCTCTGAGGGAGAATACAGAGGGAAACCTTACGGACAGATTCTGCCTAGGGACACTTGCAGTCCTAGTGACTCGATGGCAGTTGCACAAGTATATAACAGCTAAAATCTACCCTTGAAGTTGCTATATGCAAAAATATCTGCCCTTCTTTATAGGAAGGTGATGGGGTTTACTTTGGAGCCTTTTTTAATGCTGTCTTCTAATGCTTAGTTTTAATACTGTCTCGAATATCTTCAAAAGTTCTGTTTTAGCAAAAAAGAACAGGCACTAGAGGGTTTGTGTATGTTGGTACTGCAGAAAACAACAACTCTGGCTGGCTTTAAAAATACTAGTAAGCTGATGCTTCCTGTCTTCCATCCCTGTTCTTTCTCCCTGAAATTACTTTGCTTCCTGCCGCAAACTAGATTTTGTGCCATTCATAATAATAATAATAAAATGACACTAATCACTATGTGTAGTGTATGTTCTGAATTGAGCCTGAGGAACTGAGTGTAGGCTGTATAAGACACCCAACATAGCGACTTCGCAAATAGGGTAAGTTAGAGTCAAGAAAATGTTGTATAACAGAGTATGAGTAGTAGCTTATAGCCTTCATTTTCATTCACACCCACAATTTGAACTCTTTCACAGAAGGACTCTTACTGGGAGGTAATCCTTTGGAGAAAATTAATCAAAAACATGCCATCCTTCTGATGTTAATCATAGCAGAAAATATCAAAATAGAAGTCTACTCAGTACAGCTTTTTACTTAAGTGTTGAGGACACGTTAAAAATTTCTAGTGACACTTTAGAAGTCTTATTTTAATACAGCTGTCAATATGCAACTGTGGATAATTAATCATTTATGTGAAAGTAGAGTGACAGTTTTAAAGGCAGCTAAATGACCTAGGAGTCAAAATCTGATTCTTCGAAAGTGATGCGGACATTTGGGATCTCACAGGGCTTGGCAGACTTTCCTCTCTGCATCTCAGAGTGGAGCATTGTGCCGGACCCTCAGGCTTCCTTGGGAGCTGGAGAAGCTTATCCATGGCTACACAGCCTCGTGACTGAGCTCTTTGGCTTCACTGATGACAATTCGTGGTGATTGCAAAGCTGCTGTTGGGTTTGAATTGCTCAAGATGGGGTCCCTGTGCTGGCTCTTGCACCCAGGGTAAGTGTGCCACAGTGCACTTGTGTAGTGTTGCCCCTAGTGCCTAATATCAGCATATGGTTGGAAACGAGTTGCGTTTGTGGAAACCTGTTATTAGGTGTTTTTTCAGAGCACATCTTTTATGGATATGTATTCTAAAACTCATTTGAGTGGCAATCTTGCAGGGCTTTGCTATTTCTGGACATGCTGGAAATGAAGGAAAAACCTGAACTCCAGGACATACTATAGAGAATTTACACTTGGATTCCCAAAGAAAATGGGAGCTGTGCAGCAGTAGTGGTGCAAAGCTACTGTGACTGCAGGCTGAGGGGGGAGCAGCCAGGGTTTCCCCGCTGCAGGAAATGCTGTCTGTACATATCCCCTTGCTCACGGCTTCATAAAGGGAGTCTCTGGGGCCCCAGTCTGCGTGCGTGAAGGCTGAGATGGGCAATGCATCAGCAGCCCTCAGCTGCGGCTGTGGTCCCCTGGGAACCATGGCAGGCAGCAGGAACCAAGTGCGTCGTCTGGAGTCCCCTTATGAATGCCAGAGAGAAGCCGTGCTCAGTCCCTGACGGCTGTGAGGGCAGAGGCTGCTTGCTGGTCTGGACAAAGGCTGGCTCCTTAATTTCTTTCTGCTGTGGTTACTAAAACGCCACATAAATCTTGCACAGTATTTGGTGTCCTTATGAAAAATGCTTTGACCCCCAAATCGAATATTGCTGCCCGTGTAGTTTTAAGGAAAAAATTAAGAAAAAAACATGGGGAAACTGAACAGTATTAAAAACTGAAGCTGCCCATTTCCCAGTCTCTCTAAATAAGTGTGTGGTGGTAGTAGCAAGCTGCTTATTCAACAGAAAGCATAGGGATGTGTAAGTAAATAAGGTCCTTGCATAGTAGCAGAAAATAGCTGCTGCTGTGGTGGTGAATGGGGGAAGCAGGAGCAGTTCAGGGTCTGTGTCTGCCCTTTTCCTTCCCTTACACAGCCTATCATGAGACATGAAACATGCTCACTCACCAATGTGAGAGTTGCAGCCCCTTGACCTTCCTGGGAAATCTGTGCCTGTGCAAAATGTCTGTGGTATTGGCTCGATAAGCTCAAATCTTGGCTTCTTTCTTTAGACAATAAGTGCTCCGTGTTGCACCCTTCAGTGGTTTGTTCTTTAATATTTTGTTCATCTTCTTTAATCTTAGTTAGTGATTCTCTCTTTCTCCAGAAACAAGAAAACAAATAAAAGCTGTAGCTGTACCAAAAGGTCTGAAATTCTGAGATTAAATGAAAAGCAGGCTTCAGGCTGAACGGTATCCCTCATAAAGTATATGAACTCAATTTCATGACCTATGCCTGCCCATTCAGTATCCTTTAATATCACATTGGCCTTTGCTCCTGTCTGTGCTTTATGCTACTTGCCTCAGGAAGTGTGTTTGAAATTCCTTGTAATATCAATCCAGATAATTGATCTTGTGGCTAATAATTAATTAAAGAGGGTAGTATGAATGAGCATAGACTGAAAGGAGCTCAGCCTAGTGTTTATCCCAAATCAAAATTGGGGTAAATTTTTTTTCACTAAAGCTTTGGTGTGGGTACTTGGGTCTTCTGTGTCTTATTGCAGCAAGGCAAAACTGATATACGAGATAATGCTATTAATTTTGTTTCTGGATTGGAATTAATTCAGGAATGTGAAATGAAAGAGATCTCATTGCTCAATGCTGATATCTGTGGCTTGAATACCTGATACTTCTGTTTCTGAGGGAGGTGGGACTACAGTCAGAAAAAAAACCAACCAGTTTTGGAGCATTCAGATCTCAACATTAACGTGACCTGAAAATAGAAGGTATCTGTTCAATTTGGATTATCTGAACTGGGGAAGAAAGAAGTTAGGGCTCCGACCTGAAAGTACTTACTTAGGTATGTCATTGTAATGGTTTCACTGGGATTACTTACCTGGAAAACATTACTAGCATCTATAGGATTGGGCTGTCATGGAATATGCATTAATAATGCTCTCTGGAAAACGACTTGCACAACAATTAAGGAAAGGATTGGATAAAATTCTTGGAATTTTTTTTCACATATTTAATAGCATAATTAGCAAAAATTTAAAATAACAATAAACAGTGGGGAGATTTCATACAGCTGAAACTAGAGAACAGACTACCACCTGCCTGTCTCAACTAAGAATTATTGTTGGCACTATTGAAGCTGCTCTCACAAAACTGATATAGCAATACATATTTTGCAGCAAACGAATAAATAAATACACTTGATACGTACAGCAAAAGAACACGTGCATAGGCAATACATAAAGAGTGTTTGTGTTAATTTTGTATATGAGTAGAACAATTTGGGATACAGATGTGTTTCATGTGATCTGCAGGTGCTAAGTGGTGTGTTCACAGTTCCTGAGTGTGTGTGTATGTGTTTGTGTGTGTTTGTCTGCATATGCATAGACATTGTTACTGTATATAACTTTTACCCCTTTCTGTCCTTCCAAACTGAAGTTTTCCTAATGGGTGAAATGCTTCTGTTCTGTGTGTAGTCTAGCATATTAGTGGGGTTTTTTAATTTTTAACTCTTTTTTTTGGTGCCTGTTCTAGTGGAAATAGGAGTAATGACCAGAATGATTATGATTTTAATATGTTAATAATTCACTGTTTGTTATGTTTTTCCCTGTATCAGCATGTAATTTATTTTTCACTGTGTAGATTTTGTCTCAGTGTTTCCTTCCTGTATCGTTTGATAACTACAAGCTTCTGTCTTAACTTTCCACATTCAGAGTAACTGTGTGTGATACTAGTTTTGCAATGTCACAAACACAGCCTACTACCCAAATACCTCTTTTATAGGAACATACCTACAGGACTCAGCAGGCTCTGCCTGTTTAATTGAAAGGCTGAGGGCCACCAAAGTCCACCCCAGCCTTTGTGCAAAATGTATTGCATTGGCTTCCCTGGACGCCTCCCTGCTCAGCTCTGCAGAAGCTCTTAACTCTGTTCTCCTCAAAACCTAGAATTTAAGAAAGCTAATTAAATTAAATTTAATATGATGACAGTGTTTTATTTGAGCTGATAAATACTGCAATAATAAAAATGAAGGCTATTTAATTATCGCTTTTGAATAGGACGTCTTTCAGTTGCTTCTGTTTTTCTGTGGTTTTGTCTGTGTCGCTGATTTTTGTCAGGTCTTCCCTTTGTTCAGAGGTTAGTGTAGTCCCTGCAAAGACTAAGCATACATGCACACACTTTGAGGCATCAGAAGAATTAATTTTTATAATATATTTAGTCTAATTAAAAAAAAAAAATTACTTTTCTTTGAACGGCCTTGTTACTCAGTGGTATCCCATAGACACGTAGGCTTCACCTGTACTAGTAAATATATAGGTGAATATATACTTGGGCACTTGAATGTGATCATTCATACTATTTAATTATGAACTTGCTTCCCTGCACAGAAAAGTATTTTTCCTAGAGAAATTAAAAGAACTTTTAAGTATATTTTTAATCAATTCATCATTTTCCCCAGTAAGAATAATACTGTTTTTTATTATATTTTGAATTTTCTGTACGCACATTTGCTTCTGTAGAACCATGCTGCTTTTTCAGTATTTTCTGTGATCATACAACAAAAATCCTTTCAAATAGGACTAGTAGTGTACAACAGTTTAAAGAGTGTTCTGTCTTTAAAAAGTGGGTGTAGGTTTTCTTCCTTTTGATTTTTGAGTCTTTTGAGAGACCGTTACATATAGCAATAAAAGCTTCTCTATACATTGAGAAGCCAGGATCCTCAAGTTAAGCTTTTTAAAATTCCCCAAAATATGGAAATTAATTCTCAGGTTTGTCTAAACGGTAAATTCTCTACCAAGAAAGAAAGAGCTTGAATTTACATTATATTTCCTGGATCTCATTTACTTTCTGTGTGAACACATTTACCATATCTGAAGAATAGCTCTGGATGAAGTAGAGGCGGAAAAGTACTGTTTGTGTTTATTGTGGCAAAATCTAGCTAAAATCTCAGGGGGATCTATGCACATCTTAATTCATCATCTCTTGCAGACTTCTTTATTGGTTTTATTAGAGTCATAGAGACAGCATGAGCTGGAGAAGTAGAGCATTTGCTTGCATCTCAGTAGAACTTGATTCCATAGTGATTGATTGATTTCTGTTGGTTAACCCCCAAAAATCAACTTTGTGGTCAATATGAAAAGGAAAATATAGGAAATTAAAGAAATACATTTTGACTAAAATCTTTGTTATTTCGGAATCTTTTGCCCAAGTTCTTACTGTATCCAGACCTCTTGTCAATTGCAGATTAAATTCAGTCACATGTTAAGAGTTAATCAAAGTCACATTGGCCCGAGCTAGTAAAATGAGAACATTTTCAACACAGCTGCTTTTGCCTTTCTGGTCTTCAAGAAAGACCTGTGAAAAAGTTTAGAAATGACCCTAGGAACCACAATTTTTTAATTTTTCTTTATGTGGGTTTTTTTTCAGTATTCAGCAGAGATAACTAGTTAGATATTATTAGTGAGGTGCAACTTCTTCCTTTGGAGTGAGTTTACGTTACTGTGAGAAAGAGGTCATCCCAATACAGTTTAATATAGAAAGACACCTGCCTTCTTGGCCAGTTTTTTTTTCTGCCTTAAGAAAAGTTCAGGGATATATAAGAATAAATGCTGGATGCAAACAGATGTTGCAGTAAGTAGCAGTATGTATTTTCTGGTGATTGTTTATATTAGCAAGCTCATTCGAATCAAACTGCTTGAGGCTTCCCATCTCTTTAAAAGGTAAGAATCACCACACGCAGACTAAAGAAAGTGTAACAAATACTTGACTTTAGAATTCAGCAGGCCTGGGAGAAGTTAAGGTCTTCCAGAATGTGGAGGTGCCAGGACATAAAAATATGTTTTCCTCTTTGGTTGCATCAATTCTAATAATCAAACACAAATTGTTGCACGACTAGTACAAAAAGATAGTTTTCATTTGTCTTCTTAGATTAAGTTATGGTAATCACTGTACTGCTTGTGCTCCTCTGTGTTTGATTGATTACTCTCGGCTTCTGGTGTTCTGTGCACTGAGAGTCCTGACATTTGATGAAGCTGTCTCAGTTTCGGGGTGGGCTCAGAGAGAGATTTTGAGGTCTTTGCTGCAATACATTTCTAGTTATAATCTTATTATATAAGCCTAAGGCAAATGCTGCAATGAATATGGAAATAAACAAAGAAAATAATATACTGCTTGATTTAGAAGGAACTCATTACTTGTCTGTGTAGTGCCAGCACCCAAGGATGTCTAGGCTAACATCCTCATGTGTTATGCACAGAAACATATCCAGTGTGCCTAGCGTGTACTCTTTTTGTAAAAGATTGTTGTCTTGACTAGATACTATGCTTTCAGAATGGCGTTTCTTTATCTGGTAAAAATAATGGAAAGTTCTATATAAAGGCAAATAGTAAATTCATCTCAGGCTTTGTGGAAGTGCATGAGGAGTGGGATGGTGCTTAGACATGCCATGAATGTACAATGCTATCTCTTCATTACACTTCATTTGGGACTAGTGATGAATAATTTCCGATCTGGATGATATTATTGCTATTAAATTTCACCTTTGATTATTGCCTGTGTGGTTTTTAAGCCCTACTGAGAACAAGTTAAGTCCCATGAAATTCTACCATTTTACTGATCAGAAGAAAGGAGAAACCTGCTTTTTTCAGTTTTTCAGTGTGCAACGTGTAGCAGGCAGGCTATCTATTTGAAAGTGTACTGCCCCATCCAGCTGAACATTTTCTCTGTGTCTCATTAGGAAACTGCAAGATGTATTTTTGCCCTTGACAGCTATCACCAGGAAGGATCCCTTCTTCCTCTATTTTAGCTATAACTGCACCATACAGGATAGCTTCTGACAGGTAAAATCACAGGGAAATGTTTCCAGGGCCACTGAAGATACTCAGTTCTGAGTCTTTTGTAGAGGTCTATTTTCTGCCTCTTGAAGTGCAGGGAAAAAAGAAAACCAAATCTAAACCAGGAAAACCATAGATGTGCCCTGACCAGTTATCTATCTGCTGCCTGAAAGGAGTTTTGGGCGAAGGCTAATTTTGCCATTCAGCATTCTTAGCAAACCCTGGAGGTCTCAGACTTGCTGGATTCCAAATCAGAATAGTTTTGGCCTCTGGAGAATGCAGAAATCATCTGTCTCTTGTTAATTAAGCTCATTTGGACAGCAAGTAAAACCATCCATGCTGATTTTTGTAATACCAGCTGCCTTTGATCAGGAAGGCAAAGACAGAGAGGGAGCGAGGAAAAGAAACACTAAGGGCAGAAATAGTTAAGGTTGTGTTGCCAAATTGACAATTCCCACCACCCCCACCACCAAAAGCAGTTCTTGGGACGGTGCCTGAGTGGGCAGGTGTGAGGAGGAGGAGGGCTGCCTGGCAGGCTGAGCTTGGTTAGGATGTCTGTGGGGAGGGTGTCAGGGAGCAGAACATTCCAGAGGAAGCTTTAACACCCATCTCTGCAGAACTGGATCGAGCTGCCTCCAGCACTGTCCCTCGAAGAGCCCAGGCATGTTCCCATCTCTTCCAGCTTGCCAACTGTACACGAAGCATCCTCGACCCCAGACCAATGGTTACTGCGTAATGAAGCTGTATGTGTATGAGTTTCTAGGAAACACATGGAAGAAGCTAGGAGTTCATGGTGTAGGTCTGGGGTCTTGTAGTGCTGGGATGAAATTTAACAAGTCTAAATAACAGATTCTGCACTTGGGAGAGAGTAACACTGGGCACAAGTATAAACTGGGAGAGGAGTGGCTGGAGAGCAGCCCTGCAGAAAGGGATCTGGGGGTGCTGGTCGGCAGCAGGCTCCATATGAGTCAGCAGTGCACCCTGGCAGCCAAGAGGGCAAACCGCACCCTGGGGTGCATCAAACACAGTATAACCAGCCAGTCAAAAGAGGTGATCATCCCCCTGTGTTCAGCGTTGGTGTGGCCTCACCCTGAGTACTGTGTGCAGTTCTGGGCCCCACAGTTTAAGAAGGATGTTCAGGTCCTTGAATGCATCCAGAGGAGGGCAAGAAAGCTGGTGAAGGGCTGGAAGGCATGTCCTATGAGGAGCAGCTGGGGACTTTGGGCTTGTCTAGTTTGGAGAAAAGGAGGCTGAGGGGCGACTCCATTGCTCTCTACAGCTTCCTGAGGAGGGGACGTGGAGAGGGAGGTGCTGATCTCTTCTCCCTGGGATCCAGTGATAGGACATCAGGAATGGTTCAAAGCTGCACCAGGGGAGGTTTAGACTGGACATTAGGAAGCATTTCTTTACCAAGAGGGTGGTCAAACACTGGGACAGGCTTCCTAGAGAGGTGGTGGATGCCCCAAGCCTGTCAGTGTTTAAGAGGCATTTGGACAATGTCCTTAACAACGTGCTTTAACTTTTGGTCAGCTCTGAAGTGGTCAGGCAGTTGGACTAGATCGTTGTAGGTCCCTTCCAACTGAAATATTCTATTCTGTTATATTCTATTCTATTATCTGACACATCCCAATCAAAGGGACAGGAACAATGTCTCCCAATAACTGACAGAGTTGTAGCTTTAGCTATTATTTATGTGACTGATCTCCTATTGTTAGTCATAGTAGAGTGCTTTGGCACTCTACCAAGGCTGTGTGTATGTGTGCATGCATGTTCGTGCATTGGTAGGCATCTACTTTTCTTTCAGCAGTGTCCGTTTATCTGCTTATGCAACTGAAACAAGTATGCAGCTGTACTGGATTTAACTTAATTGTAGTAATGAAGTGAAAGAAAATATGCAACAAAACCAGCAATAATCTTAAAAGATCCATTTTGTTTCACTGTTTTGGTTGTCCAGATGTGGAACTTACCAGTGATGTAAGGCAACATAGCATCACTTTAACAGCCCTAAGCTTGCTCCAGGGAATTAGTATATCTATCACAAGGCCTAATACTGCACAGTGCAGTGCTGCCAGCATGTTTTGGGTGCTGGCAGCAAGAAAACTGTATTATGGGTCTGTGCCTAGGGCAGTGTCTCTAAGGTCTCTGCTTATTAATCTGGTCATAATGGCATGTTAATGATGCTGTACTGCTTCCAATGCTGGGGCTGGCTTGGTAGCTGTGGGATCTCACCAGTGCCCTGGACTGTGTTGGACAGACGTGGCTGCAGATTGAGCGATGTGACTGGTGCCAGACAGAGCGAATTGGGGGGGTGCAATTGCACCCACTGTATTATCTATGCCTTACCCAACCTGTGCTGAGTGAATAACTACTAGTGCAAAGTGTGTGGAAATCATGTCTGTCTGAAGCTGAACTGGGTCCAGCAAGTATAGATCTAGGATTCAGTGTGATTGTAATGAAGGACCCAGCTGCAACATTTAGACCTACGTCTGTGCTACCATCTGAGAGAGTTCATAGGTTATAAGTAATGTCTTGTACATTTCTGATCCAAAGAACTTCATTTTCAAATTTAGGAGAAAAAATAACACCTAGAACTGGTGTGGGTGGGAGGGTAAAGACTGCCCACAGCAGGGTGGACAAACTATGGAAGCGGTGAGTTTTGATAGTCAGGAGTTAAGCCAAGACAACCTCTCAATCCAACTGTTTTTGTTCTTCTTTTACCAGCATAACATGCTGCCCCATGTGTTCTTTATCTTATTTGTATCTGGTTCTTCTGCCTCCCACTCACAAGCTGCATTTCTTAAAAATAGAAACAGGATTCTCAGCCCAAGTTTAGTGACATTTCAGAGGGAATGAATGGCAAGTTCATTGGGCCAAAGGGTGTGATTTGCTACTATGGATTTAGGCAATGGTTAACCCTCCCTCTTTTCATTCTGTTTTTTTAGACACCAGAGGAGGCATTATGGGGAATAGTAACTTCAAGAAAGGCCTGAGGGAAGAGGTAGCTGAGTTTTGTAGCTGGTTGTACTTGCTCTCAATTCAACTTGGACGATATTTTTAAGGATCTACAAGGAGAAAGTAAGATAGCTCCCCCAGTAAAATCCTGTGTCCATGGATTCACTTACATTAAAAGCCTGGATGCTCAGAGAGTCTGTGGGTACATAGTTATCTGAAGACTGGAGGCTTCAGCCCCTGCTCATTAAAACAGGGATGCTGGGCAAGTTTGCATGGCAAGTTGTACATGGGGTGGCTCCCCAATTTCAACTGTAAAGTGCTAATACTTAAACAGTGGCAGCTGGAGGGTTTTTCAGCCTTGGATAGTAGGGGAGAGGCAGGACAGCCTGCCTGGTGGAGTGCTGTAGGACTGAATGGGAGGCAGGCCATAGCTGAGGGTCACCCTAGAAAACTGGCAGCTGCCTCCAACTAGGGTACCCCAGAAATTGCCTGAAGCCTGGAAGGTGAGCTCTGGGATCTGCTGTTGCTCCTCTCTGTATTAGAGAGGTCCTCAGCTGCTGGACTGCCACCATTAGCTGTTCACAACAAACGTTGTGTTGAGCTCTGTCTGCCTCCCAGGAAAAGGGGATGGAGATCAGTAGACTGAGCTGGGCAGGGGGGCCCAGGCTCATCAGGCCAAAGCCCTTGGAAGGCACAATGTGAATAAAACCTCAAACAGATTCTGCCTTGTCTGCTTCAGTTGTGATTTCTAAGCCCCTGGGTGGCTTTGATTGTGAGATTATTTCATACCTCAAAGATATATCAAGCAGCAGGTGCATCTTAAGAACAACTATAGGTATGTAATTGTTAAGTATGACAGTAGGTATAGTTCATTTGTGAATGTTAAGTATTATTATTATAAAAGCAGAAAACCAAGCTCTGACTAAAAAGCGGGAGAGGCAACTGACATTTTTGTGTTTCTTCAGCCAGCTAAAATATCACTGCCGATTTTATTTTGTTTGCAGAACATATATATGTGATGAATAACTTTGCTTTCCTAGCCAGAATACTGGCAAATCATGATTACTTACTATTCCAAAAATAAATGCATAAAATACATGTGAGCTATCTTGACTGTCTCTTCGTATTACTGAAAAGTTGACTGCTCTGTTCGTGTATTGTGACAATGACATCATCCATATTCACTCTTTTATGAAAACGGCGACACCCGATTCTTTTATTTACACAGTCTTGCACTTTTCACAGATAAGAGCTTTTTGTAGTTTGGCTAGACTTCAGCCAAGTATTTCTCATGACCAGTCTTGTGGTGAAAATAAATAACCATGCAGTGACTGGGGATGAAAAGCTGTGAGCCAGCAGAGACTGCTGCCTTCCATATGGTCAGGACAGCCTCTGGTTCTCTGTTGAAGGTGGCCACAGACCCACTTATGCTATGGGTTCAGCCTTTAATTTGAACCTTTCAGATGGGTAAGCTGAGGCTTATTTCTGATATCTGACAGTATCATTCTAGCTGTACTGGCAATAATCCGTTTTGCAGCATTGTATTACAGGACTAGTATTGGTATATAAAACCTCCTCACACTTCAATATACCATGGTTGTGATTCCTTCTGTGGAAACAAATCCAACTCATTTTAAGAGCTGTCATTGGATAAGAGGTGCAGGAGGAAGAAGGCAATTTTCAAACTCAGGAAATAAGTATGTCCCAAACTTTTTCTTCAGTGACACCTTGTCTCAATTTTGCTGCTTGGTTTGTTCACACAGTTGAAAAATTTGTGAAGAAAAATTATCTGAAAGTGCTTAGCAAAGTGTGTCTGGTGAGGATTATATTGTAGGTCAGCCTCACACAACATACAGCCCAGAAACAGACTCCCCTCTCTGTCTGAATAGCAGATCTTACATCACTGGAGTGAATCTCTAAAACCCAAAACCAGTAAAGAAAAAAAAACACTGGTCTGACTGCTTAAAAAAAAGAATTGGACTAGAGCTGAAAATTTCTGATATATCTTCAGAAATAACTGAAACATAGGAATTTAGAAGAATAATTGTGTTTTGCAATCCACAAGCAAGTCAGAATTTTTTCTTTAAGAACACTTATCCAGTCCTCGTAAATTCAGAGGCTTAAATTTGTGAATTGTAGGGCTTTCTCCATGGTTACATGCAAATCAGGAGAAAGATGTGACAAAGCATGGACTCCAACTGCAGTTCCTTGGCTCATGTGGATCCCTGTAGTTCCATCAACTCTTCCAATTGAATTACAGCAATGGAGAATCTTGATCTAAATTTCTTAACTCTGCCTTATCTTAGCCACTTGCTCAATGCTCACAGTGCTTGTCTGACTGCTAAATAAGATATCCAATTTCAGATTAACAGCCTCTTTTACAAGAACAGGGCTTGGAGCTTCATGGCTGCAGCTGAGCTACTGTAACCTGTAATATTTGCATCTCAGCTTCTCTTGGTAACTAATTCTCTCAATAATAGCAACCTATTAAGATCCTCTAAGTATTTTACCTTTTCCCTAGCCATTTCTTCTTAACTTGTGTTTCATGTAAAGTTAATGTGAAGCTTTTTCTCATGCTTTTGCTACTGGTTGTAACTAATACTTTGAGTCATTCTGGAAAAAGGCTATGTCCTCTTGTTTCCCAGTATCTCTGGTCCTCCACTTAAAACTTATTGTGACCACGAGACATCAAGTCCTGGATCAATCATTTTTTTTCCTATTGAGTCCTATAATACGCATTGCAAGCCCCTCCAAAGGTTGTTTTCCATTGCCCTTCATTGCATGATAATACACAGATTAGGACCATCTTCCTGTGTTCATTTCAGGCAGGAGCTGGGTGATGTTCTGCATTTACATTCTGTATTGCAATCCATTTCTTCTGAGTTGCCTTTGAGGCTGAGCGGCAGTGTAACTTGGAAACTGGGCTGCCCTTACAATAATGTGTTTGTTCAGCTGGAAATAGATAGCTCAAATCAAAGTCCAACACTGCTCAAGCCTTGGGTACATATACCATATATTGGTATATTTCCAGACAGAGTTTCTATTAGCAGCCATATGAATATGCTATTCATAATATTTTTATCTGTTTCAGTTAGGCTCTGGCATTGCCTTTTTTCTGCTGCACCCTGGTTGTGTAAATTAACCTTTTTTGATGAATACCAACTGATGCTTTTTAGAAATACTACAAATAAGATGTCATTAGTATTCCTGTATTTCCAAATACACACATGTGACAGCAGGAATGCCAGTTTGATACTAGTTTTAGTTTATTTTTTTAAAACCTGCCTGGTTTAGACTATGTCCTGAGGACAAAGTTTTGTGTTACAATAATGCATACCTGAATTAAGATACTGAAAGACCACTGTTTTTTCTTAATTCAAGAACGATTTTACTAAAGCAGAATGAATAATTCATAAGAGAAGATACACTAAATTTATTTTGCTGTGTGTTGTATTCATCTATGAACAGCCTGCAAATTCAGTTGGATTTATTAATTATTTAAAGTTGTTTTCAGAACAAAGGCTTTAGAAAACTGGGGGAAACCACAGACAGACCTTGCCTGGCTACTTGAAAAGAGTAAGTAAACCATTTTGCTTAGATCAGATGTCATTGCATCTGTTTTCTCAGTTGGGTGTAATTCCTGTTTCAGTTTCCTAAGAAGAGTCGGTGCATGAATGGACTTACAGGCATCTGTAGTAGCACTCATGAGCTTGAAGTGAAAGAAACACCTAGCATGTAAGGTTAATTTCTCAAATATTAACTCCTAAATGATTTTACATTAATTCTTGGTTTTGCAACATGGCAAGCACTATCAGTTTTGATTTTTTACAAGGAAATACTAGGAAAAGAAACAAATCAGAAAAGGATTTGAACTGAACTTTCTGATAAAACATGTTGGTTTTGGTAGCTTAAACCAGAACTGATACAGGATCTCTACGATTGCTAGTGAAATGCCTACAGTTTTATTCTTCCCCTTGGGTTTTGTGCTGCTATTTTGTCTAATTATTTCTCATCTAATCTCATTAAGTACCAATAAGAGAGAAATGCCAGTGAGACTATATGCATCTCTCATTAACTAGTAATTCTAATACTCTTCTCGAGTCTTTAAGCAGAAAGAAAGCATAGTGGCTTGCTGGAGTTCCAATTATTTATTTCTTTGGCAGCTGTCAAATTCATGCCCCAGCTACAAATTAAGTTATTAGAGTTACAACAGGGAAGTGTTTTTAAACAAACTAAACAAATTAAAATTTAATTGTATTTATTGAGAGATTCAGAATGAGTTTTAATGAAGATAGGTGCCCTATTCATGATCCCAATATTTAAGAAAAAGATGAACTGCAGACAAGATGTGATCCCACATCATATAACTTCTCTAAAATGCTATAGCTTAGCTCACCATGTCTGGGTTGCACAGAACATTCTTTTCCTGGGTTCTTGAGCATTCTCAGGGTACATAAAAGATTCCAAGACCTGTTCAGCAGACATTGGAAAGGAAGAAAAGGGACCATAACAGTATAACTCGCGGTTACGATAAGGTCCATTCCCTGCTTTAGAGACGCCTTATTTCATTTGTGTGGGACAGCTGGATGTTTTAAAGTTGTCAGTGTTTCCAAGTTTTCCATAGTTTAAATGTGCTCAAAATTCCACCAGATGGGTCCTGCAGGGGTTTAACAAAGCAATCGAGCTTCTCTACCTTTTCTATTATTCCTTTCAAAATGGCCCAGATGAATTTTCCTTAATTTCTTCTTTCAGTATTTATGCTGAGTAGAAAATTTTATTATCACATTGTCAAATCTTATTATTCAGGAAAGAATAAGAAAAGGAAACTAGAGAAATCTATTGCATTTATGTGTTAATGAGCCAGAACATGTGGAAAAAATGGAATTGTTAGAGGCTTTGGCTGCTGAAACAGGAAGAGTCATTAATCTAGAATGGACTAGTGACCTTACTTTTGCTGGTACAATTTTTTTTAAGTATTAAGTGACATTTTACTTTCACTTGCAGGTATAGCACCTATTACAGGCTTATTGCGAACAGCAAGGTTACTGTAGAGATTTATTTTGTCTTGGAAAATGATCTATCAGCCTTTTGGGAGCTATCTGAACAATATCTGGTCCTTCTAGAGTTCTTGAAGGGGTTTCATAAATGGCTTTCTCTGGTTTGGTGCAAAAGTTTGGACCTCTGGGCTGAATATACCAGTGATTTATCTCTAATCATATACAGAAAACATGTAGTGACTAAAATACCTGTGGTGGATCTGGAAATACGGTAGAACAATTTTGAGTAGTGGAAACTAGCCTAGTCATCAGGAAGTTCATACATGAACACAGTAACTGAGCTCAGGAAATAGGTGTCTAGCAAAACTGACAAGGACAAATACATTTTTAAAATGAACCAGCAAACAAGTAAGAACTATTTTAGAGTAAAGACAGAGCTTTTGAGCTGTGATGATTTTTGCAGCCTGCAGGAATGTTTTTTGACCAAAATAATCCAAGCCAAGACATAGAGAAAAATAAAGACAAAACCAGAGCAAAATAACAAACAAAACCTCTGGTAAGACATAAAAAGGTTTTTTCAACAGAGAGGTACTTTACTTGTGGTATATCATCAAACACGTGCACAGAGACTGCCTAAAGTATCAGGAGAAGTAGGCCTACTCAGGTCACCATCAAAAATGGCAACATGTGCATAGACTATTTACCTCTTTTTCCTCTAACACTTAGTTCTTAAAAAAAACCCCAAACCCAAAAAAGGAGTATGTTGTTTTTTAAGAAGCCCTTATCATTGCATAAAAATGCACACAGACTTCTGGAGAAAAGACCAGTAGTGGCTCAGACCAAGCTGGATCTGTAGGTAGGAATATTTCAGGGAAAGGGCATTGCACTGAGGGTCCTCAGCAAGGTGAGGTAAGTGATGAGGTAGATAAACGCACGAAGTCCAATACCATAGGGAATAGACTTGGAAGGCTCAGGAATACAATAAAGTACAGGTACCACGTTGCTTCTGCCTTGTGAAGGAGTTGTACCAGGCAGCTCAGGTGCGGAAGTGGAAGTAAACTTCTATTCATTGCTAAAATGTAGAAGAAAGCTGATGATGTGATGCAGGTTCTAAGCCTTGCACTGAAAAAGAGTAATCCTCATTGCAAATTGGATTATAATGGTTTACTTTTGCTGAATACCTGCTAGTGTCTTTTTAATCACAGAGTAAACCACAATGCATTTATCTAAGTAGACTGTAATTGGAAAGACACAAGCTAATTAAATAGTCTGTTTACTACTCTGGCAACAATTATTAATTGCAATTAAGTCTTAAAAAATATTGTATCAGCAGCAGTGATGAACTTTATATCCTTAGGGCTTGCATACATCCTGACTCCTGGGAGAAGTTGTATTTTGCAGTCCCAAATTTCAGTAGGTCTTGCGCTAGCAAACCATAATTTGCTTGTGTTTTATGTAGTCTGCATCCCTCTATTTGGAGTTTGGCAGCCCTCAGCACGTACTTTCAAGTTTCTCTGGGTTTGACAATTAATTAGTTTTAAGCACCCGTTATTTAATTAAAGTTATTGCTGCCACTCGGATAGTAACATTGTGAATATTACCTCTCCCAGCAACATACCAGAACATATTCTATACTAAAGAAACCTTTGGATTTCTTATCCTGAATCTTTCTGGATGTGTGTTTATTTTGAAAGTAAGTTTAAAAACTTGTTTTATCCTATCACTCCTTTTCATGACAATATCGAAAATGAACCTTTTTCCTGTATGGGAGTTTTAATATGTAAGTCAAGCTGATGCATCTTTTCTTGTTAGGTTATAGTCAGTATATGAGCTTGCCTTCCTTTTTGCAGTTACTCATGGCATTGTTGGCAACCATATGACAGTATCAGTGAATGAGTAACCTGTTATCTGGACAAAAGATTTTTCTGCTCTCATCCACGTATCATGACTGAAAGACTGCATAACTTTTGGATGAATTGCACAGGCTCCAAGCCACTAACTGATTTGACTTTGTAGATTCTGAATTTGGATAGCTATTGGGTCAAAGTTTTAATGTTTCAGTCACTTCTGCCAACTGTAAATCACTTACCTAGATCCTAAGAGTTTGGAAATTCATTTGTATTTGTAAAATGCTTTAAACACTTGAGTGAATGGGCTATCTGTTATCATGTATCTAAGTGAAAACTTGGCCCAGACAATGTTGAGATCAGAATATCCTTGATTTTGATCTGAAAAAAACAGGGACTGATCAGTATCTTACCCATGGGTTTTGCTGCTCGAATAATGTCTTGATGAGAATGGAAAAAACGTCTACAGCCATATCTGTATGAGTGAGTCCCAAAGTGGTGAGACTCCAAGAGACTAGCAGAGAAGATGCCATGAGCTGCTTTGTTGGTAACTCTTACAGAGCTCTTGCTCAGCTGATGCTTTGGAAAGCCAGAACTATCCCGAAGTACTTCACCTTTCTGTAACTATTTTTGAAGTTGAGGATCAGGTGCTGAAAAGAAAGAGACAAGTTTTGGCTTCTGAATTGTGGAGAACATTAAAATACTGTATTGGGTCTGGCTGAGATGGAGTTTATTTTCCCCATAGCAGCCCTCATAGTGCTGTGCTTTGTATTGGTAGCTACAAAAGTGTTAATAACACACTAGTGTTTTGGCTACCGCTGAGCAGTGCTCACACAGCGTCAAGGCTGTCTCTCCAGCATTCCCTCCTCACCAGTAGGCTGGGAGTGGGCAAGATCTTGGGAGGGGACTGCCTTTATCTTGACCCATGAGGTTTTTTTCATCTTATTTTCTCCCTGTGTCCTGCTGAGGAGGGGAGTCATAGAGTGGCTCATGGCACCTGGCATCCAGCCAAGGTCAACCCACCACAAATACCAAACAAAAGCTAGTCTCTAGTTTGTAAACACTAGGGAATAGTTGTGACAAGGAAGGGAAAGCCATGTGCTATGTGTTGCTCCTCTTGTCTGCAGGAACCTCAGTTCTTTTGCGTGAAGTACCTACCTACCTTGCTGTCTGCATCCCATTACATAGCTTGGGCTCAGTGATATATATTCATAGAGTGTAGATGTTTGTTAAGTGTCATGAAAGCTAGTAGTAGCAACTCTAATCATAATTCAGTGCACAAATTCAGCCCTAAATATTGTTGTCGCAGAGCCGTCATTACACTTCTTGCCAGCATGTTTTTTATATGCTCATGAGAAAACTATCTACAGCAGGCTGGTAATTGACTCAGGCGTTTTTAAAATGAGAAACCAAACTATGTGAAAACTCTCCAGTGGTTCCAGCTAAAAAAAGATATCTTTAGCAACATAAATGTTTCATTTTCCTACATGTCTCTTCTCTCAAGAACAGAAATGCAGAGAAACCTGTCTGGAAAAGGAATGCAATCATAGTGTAGATGTAGTGCCAACATATTCAGTGTCATGGATTTAAAGGGTTGCACACCGGTGGTGATACATTCCTTCTAAATCATACTGGAACACTTCTGTAGCTCTAACCTTGCACTGAAAAGCATGATGGTGCTGCCCACAGTGTACAGTCCCATCTTCCCCATTAGACTTGCAAAGTGCTTCAATTAAAAAAAAAAACCAAACCAAGAAAAATGCCACCCAAATTCAGTTGTGAAACAACACATTTGCTGCTAATGTAATTCATAGAATCCTAGAATGGTTTGGGTTGGAAAGGACCTTAAACATCATCTAGTTCCACCCCCCCTGCCATGGGCAGGGACACCTTCCACTAGACCAGGTTGCTCAAAGCAACCTTCAATGCTTCAATTCAATGCTATAGATTTGTTTTCTCCATTAAGATGATCTTTTGATCTCTTCAGCTGGACTCTTGCCTTTCAATCGAGACATATTAAATCATGACTTTAGTTAATAAGAAGAGTTTGAACTTTCAGAGCCCCCAGGCATTTTTCCCTCTGTAGCCTAGAAGACATGCCAAATTTTAAAAGGAACTTAAATAGTTTGACGTGTCACTCATTGTAAATTGCTGTAACGATAAACCAAGGAGATTTGTTTTTGCACAAGTAATGGAGATACAGTAGGCAACTTTCCTTGTTTTAGAAATCTTTATATAGCATAGACATTTTCTCACTCTATTTGTAGTGATGGAGTGGAAGATGAATGAAATAATGTTGGATAAATGACTCTGATGTTATCTGACTAGTACTACCATTATCTCTCCTGGAGCTGTCAGAAATATTCCATTATATAAGACAGATAGTGCTCTAGTTACTGCCTAGAAGACTGGAATATAATGATTGCACTGGCTAAAGCTAACCTTTAGTTTCCTATATAGGAAACCACTATTTCAAGACACTTAGTTAAAATATGTTATTTCTGGCAATTGTTATTTTTATAGTGAAATGTAGCACCGTTCAAAAAATAAATTTTGAATCCCCATGATGAGAACATTGAGGTTTTAAACTGTAGACAACAGTTGTAATCCACATATCTTCATCTTAGTAATGCTGAAAATCAATTTGAAATTAAAATACCTCTCTGATGTATGGATTGAAACCAGCACAACCTGTAGGTGGAAGGGGCCGTTCATTAGCTTTGGCTACTGTATTTGTGCTTGCAGTTCAACTCTGGTTTTGGAAGCAGGAATGTACTCCTTTGTCCATGTGTTTTTTCTCTACTTGACTGTAAATGTCATCATTATACTTGTACAATCAGTTGGTGTCAAGGTCACACACCTTCTAGGCCATGTGCTTAGCTCAATTATGTAGTAGGCATTAGTGACATGCTGTTAGTTTTTGTTTAATAAAGCAGTGTTTTGCTCATGTAAGTGTTTTCGTAGGATTTGTATTTATGCAAATTCAGATAAAACAGGCATTTGAATAACACCCTATCCTTCTCTTAAAACACAGGTTTACGCTTAGATACCACTAACCTTACCGGACATTTCACTCAAGTGGCTCAAGGAGACGTAATGTCAAACTGATTGCTCTGATGAAAGCCCTGGAACAAAGAATTTGTGATACTGGAGCGCCAGACTTAGCCTCTTCCCATCCTAGACCCAGTCAAAGTATCAGTATTGTACAACATAGCAGTTATTAATAAAGCTGACTTTGATGCTTAGGAAGAGGTATTTAGGGAAACCACTCTGTGCAGCATTTGGGTCCATAGCCATATATCCACTCACAGATGGTATGAACAAGGGTCACTGCAGAGATACCCCAGCCAGCATGCCAGTGAACATGATGCTGTCTCATTGCACTGACTCCATCTCCAATGAGAAGAAAGCAATTATTGTGGCATAGGACCCTGTGCACAATAATAATGATTTTAAGATTTGTTTTTCTGTTTTCCCTCCCTGCCAGCTCATAGTGTGGAATTACTACCTTTGCACTGTTGAACTGCAAAAGTTCTCCTGCTCCCATTGCCAAATCAAAGCAATGATCAGGGTGCCACCAATAACCCTTCTGATGTCAATAGTGTGCCTCAGTTGTCCTTCTTCAGTGGTCATTTACTTCATTCAAAGTGTAGATGATAGAAGTTGCGTGCCCTGGAGAAAACTGGTGAAAATTATGTATAGTGATATGATATACAAATTGCTGAACATCTGAAATGATGTTACAGCATCACAACATCCTTTTGGTTTGTGGTACCACAAGCCTTGATGCTTTAGCTCAAGCTACTTGACACAGGCATTGGAACTCATTGTGAATAACAGCCATTAATTGTTCAGTCCATTCTTCTGCCCATCTGCAGTTAATGAACTATCTTTATTTTTGATGGACTGTTTGATGTTATTTGTACTTTTTTCATTGAGTTAAGCAAGGTTTTTAGCACTTGTGTAGTCTAAGAAAAACAATTGCAGTGTGTAAATCAAATGTAGTAGTGCTGCTTATTTTTCAACAGAAGACTGACACTCTTCAACCGCAGCCTAATCAGTAGAAAACAGGAAATCATTAATTTTGCCATTTCAGGATTGTCTTTCATTGTTATACTGATTTCTGGAGCTTTTGAGACTTACTTTTAGTTTTATGGAATACTAGTAATTGCTGAAATACTGATAAATCACAAATAATGGCCCTACAGAAAGGGAGACTGGAAGTTGTCTCTTTCATATGTGAGCCAAGAGATTTATAGCTGGCCTCTGTCCAGCTGGAGAACAGAACACATGAGTGAGGCAGAAGTGATTGCAAGCTTTTAAGACCATCGGCACATTCAACTTATGCATCATTAGAGAGGAATTCCTTCACCAGTGGTTTAAGAGTGATTATTATATCTTGTTTTTATTTGAATACCTGACTAGAGACAGGCAGTATAAGTTAGTTATTATCTGAATAAATAACCACTTAAACACTATGGTTTTTCTACTTTTTCGGTCACGTTTGCGAATGCAATGTAAATGGCTTTTCCTTCAGTGAATAATTAATAAATAATTCATGGTACTGAAAACATTTTAAATGGATGAGAGAGAAGGAAAACCTGTGGTGTAAAATGTATGGCCTGTTCCAGAGATCCAGGGTTCAGAACATAAGAGAAAAGGAGACAGAAACATGTGCCCCAGGTCTTATACACAGAAGAAGAAATACCCTGCAGTAAAACAGTCTGCAATTTGTTTTGGACTGTAGCTTGATTTTTCAGAGTAATATTTAGAGCAAGGGCAATTTACATATCCAAGAAGCTGAGTCTGAAGTTGTGGAAGGATGAGACAGAGGAAATATTTCAGCTTCCTTGTGATATCACACAAGAGCAAGTTATTTTTTAAAACATATTTCAGAAACTTATTGAACAAAACCAAAACTTAGTGCTGTGACCACCATGATAGAAGGCCACTGAATCATAGAAATCACCAGAGCGCAAGAAGTCAGCTAGTCCAAACCCATGTCCTAACTCAGGATCAGCTGTACCTTGGTTGTTTACGACAAATGTCCATTTAATGTGTTGTTAAAGACGCTGAGCGATGCAGACTCTACAGCTTCCCATGACATCGTACTCCAGAGCTTTCACTGTCACTGGGAAATACTGCAAATTAAACTCAGCGTTTCTATTCCTATACAACAAAGAGACAAAAAATACATTGCCTTATTGCTCTGGAGTACCTCTTTACATGTTTTGTGATTGTTAGCGTATCTTCCCTCAGTCTTCTGTAGAATTAAACAAGCTTAAATCCTTCAATGTCTTTTCCCAGTCTTGCAATAACCAGGTGCTGTAATGAAGGTGAATGACTTGTAGTGGGTGACTGGTCCCCGAGCAGATGCAAAGTAATGGGGCTCTTTAGTAAACTTTGGACAAAGCTGGGGCTGCTTCTGGCCCCGCCCAGTGGCAGAAAGATGAGAAAAAGCCCAGAGATGAAGAGGTTAAAAGGCAAGGAAACGAAGTTTTGTTTGGATGAGTGCTGGTTTCCCCTTTCTCTTTGGCTTGCAGGGTAAACAACTTCAGCCTCCTTAACTAGTGTTTGTTGTCAGTCCTGTGCTTTCTCAGACTTTTTGCAGTGTGTTTCATGCTTGAAGAAACCAGTATCCCCTCCATGGAGTTTTAAACTAAATAGCGAGAGAAATTAAATAAATGGGCAAAGGAATGGAAGAGTAATCCATCTGAAGTTACAACTCCATGAGGCTGGGACATTAATTCAGGGGTGTATCATGCAGTGCTTATCCTCTTCTGATGTTCTTCAGGCGTTGTCCCTTAGCTACTGACCAATGTCAGAGACAGGGCTGTGGTCTGTGTAGACATTTGGGGTACTTCTCACACCAAGATAACCATGGAAATTTAATTGCTCCTTCACTAGGTGGAATCTGGTGGAATCCAGTTGTGACTCTGGCTTTGTCTTGTTTCTGTACTGCATTTCACTCAGTCGAGTTAGTTTGGAGATGTTGTCTGCAAAGTTGAAGGAAAAAATATAGCTTTGGCATCGCATAGATGGCTTTTCTTTTGGCTGAACGAACCACTCACCCACGTCTTAGCAGAGTTAGGCTTAATCAAGAAATAGTTTGGCCTTTGACCTATTTCTCAGAAGGTACTTTTTCATATATTCCTTACTTATTTCCCCTTTGACTACTTCTGGGTCTAAATATTTATTCATAACAGATGAAGATATCCTAATACATACACTTAGCAGTTCCTTCTACTGTCTGTTTTTAAGATTGATTAATCAGTAGCTTATAATAAAGTTACTCAGAATAGGTGATCCATCAGTCTTGCCATAACAGAATTATCTCTATGAGTCTAACAATACAACTCTCAAAGACTCGGTTGTGTGACTTGGCTGGGGAGTTAATATGGATGCTTTCTTTCACTTTAGATAAAAGAGGGATTTCTGCTTCCTGGTGCTTTGCCTTGAGCTCTCAGGTTCCACTCACAAATGAAGCCACAGATTCATTGTCTACAGGAGGTGAGGGGTAGTGGTGCCTCCTACTCCTGCCCCAAAGGCAGTCTAAGGGATGGAGAGCTGCAGTTCTACATTGTGCAGCTTTATAAGCATTTTAATGACTTTGCTTTGAAACTTTGAGCTGCAAGTGCAAAGACATTTGCTTCAGGGCTCACTTGAAATCAGTCCTTGGTCTGCTTGAAAATTTGGCAAGCTTCAACTGAACAATGCTCCTTGGCTGAGGTTCAGATGACGACAAAAATTTTGAAAATGGAGTTGTTTCAGCAGTTTTCAGGCTTGTAATGGGTCTCCTATAAAGATGTCAGGTGTTTAGCGAGTGCTGTAACAGGGATATTAAAATAATATTAAGTCTTTTATAGAAGTTCTGATTTGCTTTTGTCTTAAGAGGCTATCCAATGAACTGAAAAGTTTATACTCTTTTGAATTAACTTTTTTCTTTTTTATCACGTCCTTTTAATTCCTTTTTAATAGAAATCAAAGAAGTTATAAGCATGCTTTCTTGCATTTCAGGGAGTAAAAGTCCAGATTTAGATTTCTTTTTTATGTCTTCTGGCAGCTTTCTTCTGCAATCCATGTCTGACAGCATCAAAAGGACAGAGTAACTTGCATCTCTGACAATCCAGCAGTCTACACTCTATTTATCATGTATGAGGCTCACTCAAACTCACCAAGAATTACATAGAGTTTTATAGCCTTTGCAACAAACATCAATGAATTAAATTGGCTAGAACAAATAAGGTGACAAAGGGTAATAATGAGTGACAGAAGAAATTAAAATCCTACAATTTAAGGACTGACAAAGTCCTTGGTGACAATCACTTACAGTAAGTGTGTTTTCAAAGAGACATTTTTTAAGTTCAGGATTTTTAATAGCAGGCTTGATTTTACCAACTTGTTGAAAGGATAACTGGACATGATGACCTTTTATTTGGTATTGTACTTCCAGGATTGATCAAGATCTGAGGAAGAGTGCTGAATCCTGAATATCATGAATATAACTGCTTCAGCCATCCAGACTGTTGCTGGCATGGCTATATTACACTTCCTGATGCATCAAAATGCAGCTGTAGGAATACATGCACACTGTTTTCACTTGTATTTGACATTTTAATTTTGCTTCTAAGGGGGAGGGGAAGAAAGTCTAGTTTGTCATTTAACTGTATTGTTCTGATAGGACTCTCACCGGCCACTGTTCAAAATCAATATGAACAGTCAAAGGATTTTATTTGGCTGGGGAAATTGACAGGAACCGCAATAGCATTTCCAGAATAGCTCTCCATGTGGACACTCAGAATTATTGTCCATTTTCCTGTGTAGATAAACTCTGAGTCAAATACATGTGTCTTTTGCTGCCTATTACAAAGTCCAAGGAAGTTAGCAGAAGCCTGGAAAAGGTAAGTGCTATATGCAATTTATGCGCTATGCACAATTTATTAGTGTTTGCACAGTTCTCAGAAACTCAATATTGTGTATCTGAAATAATTTCTTTAGTTGAGTAGGGAAGGCCAGAGATGGTACCTCTCCTTCACCCTGTAGTTTACCCCCTGTGTTTCTCAACACAAAGTGTTCGTTTGCCCTCTTGCTTCTCCCTGCCCTACCTCCTTTACCTCCACTGGTCCCCAGGAGAAGTAGAGGACGAACAACCCCTTGCACCCCCTAAGGGAGGTACTTAAGGTTTCCACCTCAGGGGCTGCTTAAGGTAAAACCAGAGAAGTACCACTCCAAAGTTCAGAAAGACATGAGCCTTTCTTGTAAAGCAAAACTGATTCTGTAAAATGATGTGAATGTTTTCAATACAGTTTTAGATGTGTGGCCTAGCTTCAATATGATAAGACTCAGTTATAGCAACTCCTCATCAGTAACTCTAGCAGAAAAAATCCTTTAGTTCGGTAGTAACTGGCTCTGTAAGAATTAATAAACTGCACAAGACTGATCCTGAAGGCAGTAATCCTGTTTGTCTTGCCTTTCCCAGTGAATGCTATATTTAATATCTAAATACACATTTCTCCTTCTTTATGTTCTTACTGTTTTAACATTTAAAAGGAGTTCTGAATACGAAACTGTCTCCCTGAAAGTATTGCAAAAGTATATGCAAGTCAAATTTGATGTGTCTTTATAATGCTGATTCTGCAAATGCCAAGCCCATTTCTAGGAACATCTTTCCAAAATAACAAACATTCCTTCAGATCTCAGGAGTTTGCTATATTGAGGCTAGCTGGTTTTTAATTTCTTTCAGGCCTAGCAACTTTCTGTGTGGTGACTCATCTGATTTTTAATAGATGTTGCATAACACTGGTTTTCATTGTGCTTGTTTTGTTTTGCACCATATGGAGTTTCTCAGTAAGAATATACTTTAGAAGAAGGAGCTGATGCAAATGCACTGTTCCTTTCCAATTCTTGATTTTTGGAAAGACAGGCAAAGACAAGTTATTATTCATATGCAGAATGACTAACAAACAGGCTAAGGTCAATGGAACTGTCAGCCTTTAATTTTACATGCTTTTCTGTGGGAGATTTTGGTACATGCGAGTATTTCAAAGGACAGCAAATCCAGTTAATTCCAACTATCATTAGGCTAAAAATAGTTGGAAAGACGTAAACAAAGCAAGGTTCTCTCTTACATCACCTGCATAAGTAAATAGACCTCTGAGTATTCAGCATTACTGAAAACAGAGAAACTGGGTTTCAGACTGGAAGAACAGAGGACTGTACTTTAGATATAGACTGGACAACTTTTCTTTAATAGTGGCCTGAATTTTGCACATTTTTTCATGTGTGTGTTTAAAAACAAAACAAAACAGAAGGCTGATGGGGAGGGAGGGGAAGCACAGAGAAGCAAGCATGTGTGCCAAATGACTCCTGTAGTAAGAGGTGCGTTGGATTCTTATCGCCACGTTTTCACGTCACAGATGTACAACAGCTTCATTCTCCCCTGGTGTGATAAAGCTCCCCTGCTCATTTGCTGTCATCCAGAGTCCCCTGATTCCAGCTCAAAGGTATTGCCTCATACAAGCGTTGACCTAACAAAGGAAAAATGTGTGTCTAGATTGGGTGACATCTGTAGGAGGGGGATCTGGGATCTGCCAAGCTGAGGATCCCACCTCTACCTTTGCTCAGCTTGGTGTGAGCTTGCCCCTCTCCCTCTTCTGGTCTACTCCTGGTCTTCCTCAATGCCATAATGTCTTTTTGCTCCAGCCTTCCTCAGCTTCCTCTTTTGTTACTTGGTCCAAGGACAATTGCACTGGAAACCTTACATTTTATCTCAAACTGGGTGACAGATGACCTTCTTTTGAAAGCTTTAGTTATTTTGAAAATAAGGATAACTTAGTATATGAATTGGAGATAAGCTGCTTGCTGTTGTATGGCTGCATTCTAGAGCTGAACTGATGAACTGATAAAAGCACTCAAATTTCAAGTACCTTTTCTTACCTTTTTCTCTCTCTAACCTAAGCACTCCCTGAAATCTTTGAATTCCTGTATCTTCTTAAAAAGCATAGATTTACAACTCATGGAAATGATGTATTGTTCTTATCAGAAAATGTCAATTTGTTTCAGAATTTTCTTTAGAAATCAAAATATTTTTTAAAAGATTGTTTAATTTTTGATTTACAGAAATCTTTAGCAGAACTGGAACTATGAAGCCATGATTTGTTAAGAGGAAACAAATGCAATTATATTTATGGCTTAATTCGTTAGATGATCCAGCTGTTTGAGCTTTGAAAGTACAGAACTGTAAACTGAGGTCATGAAAGAAAAACTAAACAATCTTTCATTTATAAAGAAAGGATTTGGCTTTAGTTCAAGTTAAAAGTAAAAGGTTATTTTTAAAGAAAATTAATAGCACACTCGAAAGTTCTTCCTCTGTTCTAAGAATATTGTACAGAGTAGGTATAGCATACGCATCAGCTTTATTAGAGTGCAACACTGTAAGGTTCTTTTCAAGTTTATCATGCCATAACTAATTAACTAAATCTTTTCCTTTGGCTTTGCCTTTGGCATCTTAATATGAGTTTTCATAGCCCTTTTCTCATTCTCCTCATTGTCATCTGAGCTGAGCTTTCACTGCCCGTGAGCAAAGACTAGGGAATTGTGGCAGGTCCTAGTTTCAGCAAAGTGCATTAAAATATAAAGCTTGTGCTTGTTTTATTATGAATTTTCTCTTGTTTTCCCCTGTGCTAAATGTAATAAACCTGAACACAGGTGCATTGGCTCGGTTGGCATATTTCCTACTTGCCCTCAGACTGTTCTTAGCAAAGATGCATAATGGTATACTATCTCTTACCCAACAGTGTGTTTTGAGTTTTCTAATATCCCAATAAAATTGCCAGCAGGTATAATTCTAGCTCTTCAGAGCAAGCAACCTTTTACTTTTCCATGCGACGGCAATTTCATAGCTTTGCCCATGAGTAAGCCTAACGTGAAGGATGCAATATGAGGTTGGCATAAATCCACTAGAGTCTCTGTACATGTTCTACTGTGCTATGAACATCTCAACCTCCACTAATGTAGACAGCAAAACACCTGGGTAAATTAGGTCTTGTGTTTGTAGCCAACATTCTTTGAAATTTTCAGCTAAAGTGGTATGCAGGTATAGCAATTCTGAGATCCATCTACTGTACCAGGGGTTATACTGGGACTTTAGAAAATCAAGAACAAGGCTTAAGGAATCACAAAATTTCTCTTAATTCATGCGATTACTCAGCTTCCAGTGTTAAAGCCTTAGCAGTCCACAGGACAGGATAAAATAGGGTTTATTTCCACTGAAAATGACAGGTTTAAAGTTTTATTTATTTGTAAAAATAAGTGTCCTGTTTTCTGGTAATGAAATAATTTGAAATATTGAGACATTGTGTATAAATAGTATCCTACAATAATTATGTCATTACAGTATATGGAATATCCCTGTAATATGACTTGGCACGATACAGTTTATACATTTCTATTACAGACAGCTGTTATTTTATATTTAAATTAATATAAAACAACAAAATATACAATGCAACAATATAACAAAATAATAGCAATGAAATTCTCAGCATCTACCATCTCTAATTTCAATGAAGGCAAATGTGAACTCTTCAGAATAAAGAAAGGATGCCATTTTTATGAGATTTTGGTCTTTCTCTGGTAAAGCAGTGGTTTTAAAAATGAGTTAGTCTATTAGGTAGAGACCATGTTCTGCCAGGGCAAAGTGGTATTCCAGAAGATGAATGTAATTTTTGGACACAGAAGTAGGGACCCATTAAGATTGAAAAGATTATTTTAACTATGTAGAAGTTGCTCAGCTGCTTCTGGAGTACTGGCTGGTTATAGCCTCTATACTTTTTTTCAGAAGTTTGATGGGTTTTGGAGAAGTACTTCAGGAATGATTTGATGTCCAGAAAAGACATGTTAGCTAGAGAAACTAAAGAAACTCAAACTGATTACTTTATTAAAGAGCAGGTTGGAGGCTTACATGATTAGCCTTCTAATATTTACCCTGTAGAAGAAATTTCTAATAATAGGCATTTATTTCGTCTAACAGAGAATCACATAATGAGAGCCAATTGGTGGAAAAATCTTCAGACTAGAAATATGAACAACTCTTAGTAGAGATGGTAAGCAACACTGGACACCAGAGTTCAAAGGCAAGTAAAATTGTTGATGTGTTTCCCTGTAGCAACAGTCTTTCTCTGCACTGTATATGCTTTATCTCCCAGTAACTCTTGAAGTTCCCTTTTGACTTCAAAATATATGCATCTGTCAGTGAGAGACAACAGGCCCCTCCCCTCCCCCCCTTTAAGGGTGTACAGAGCAGTGGTGTTACCTTAATAAAATCTTGGTTCTAATAGGAATTTATGAAAACTTATGAATTTTGCCCTTAAAAGAAAAGATAAAACATCACAGTGCATTTCTGTATTGCATGTGCAGGTTATATTAGAGCCAAAAAAACCCCCTAACCCCGAAATATTGTGAAACTGTGATGACTGGGAGGTTGCTTAAATTTAAACTAAATGGATTGATTTGGTAGGAAGTGAATCACACACGCTTGGATGTCCCTCTGCTACCCTTCTACATTGTTTGATTATTTTGCTAATTCTAGAATGCTGCATTCATTCTCAACGGATGACTATTGACTATCAGTACAGATTTGTTTTCCTACCTGCTGGGCATTTGTTTTCCCAGCCTTATCTTTTTTCAAAACTGCTAAACAGCTTTTGCTCCTTGTCTGTTTTCAGCTACTGGTGCCAGAGTTGCCATAAATGAGAGTTTTTCCAGCAGTGTCAGTTACAGAGGATTAAGTTTATAGGGGAAGATCCACTGCAACTGGTCACCACCACCCCTGTTGCAGCCTCTGTTAACACCCAGCTGTTGTCGAGAATAGTTAGCTCTACCTGGCATGCTGAAGGTTGCTGAGGTAGACCTTGGTGAAGGTGCAGACCTCTTGTTCCAAGACCATGCTCAGAACCTTTCTCCCCACCATTATCAGAGCCCTCTCATAAAGGGAGGGCTATGGCCTCCCCCCTGGGTGGAGGTGAGCAGCGTTGGTCACAGGGCACGCTCCCACAGGTGCATGCAACAAGAAGTCCTCTCTTCAGTCCCCTGGGTTGGTTTCCCTGGCCTTTACCAGAACAGACTCTGCCAGGCCCCTGCCCTACACCCCTATCAGAATCTTGACAACTGAAAGAACTATTGGCCATCGAAGAACAGCCTTCTCTTCCCCTAATCCTTTTTCTTTCTGTCTCCCATTGCCTTTGCTTTTGCCCATGCCCTTCCCCCTCACTCTGAAGAATCATGGGATGAAACAATAACAAATGAAGAAAACTCCAAGTTTTTCAAGTAGAAGAATTCTTATTTCCTTGTTAACCATATGATGTATCACTTTTGGTCTGGATTTTCAAACTCCCATTGACTTCAGATCGGGCAAAGTTGAGCACTTCTTATCTCACATCTTTTTTTTAACGTCCCTCCTCCCCAGCTGCCAACCTGTAGGAAAGGAATCCATATGCCAAGATGATATCTACATAAGCCCAGAAGGAACATTTCATGTAGGGCAAATTAGACCATTCATCTTCCATCTAGGTCATTTTCTTTAGAAGGAAAAGGCTGCATAGTGGTCTTTCAACATTGTAGAGGATTAGGATCTGAAGAGATAAAACTGATGTGAAGGTTGTAACAGAAGCATTGTCATATGCTTTGGATAGTTAATAAATAATTTTGTGCTATTGCTATACTTTCAATCTCCCCAAAAGAGGGTGAAAGCCATCTTTAATACCTTATAACCCAAATCTATCAAAGTTGATGTCAATATTCCACATTCCTCATTTGTCTGCATAACTATGTACTATGCAGTTACAAGTATGATAATATACTTGACTTATACAAATACACAGCTTTTTAAAATTCAGATTTTAAAGAGGAGATTCAGCCTGGGGCTTTAACTTCAATCAGTTTGGGTCAATACACTTTACTCCTGTTCCAAACTGTAATTCACATCACAGTGTCTAGGATTTTATGCTTTGTGAAAATTTTGCTACCAGTGGAAGCCGTGCAGGCTGAGCAAGCACACAATTTTCCTGGGGAGGTCTACAGTCTTTATCAAACCGGGAAATTTCTTCTATTGAAAGATTTCACGCCAGAGCAAGCTGAACACATCATCACCCTCATACAGTTAGAAAGCTGCTTGCTGAAATCCATCACAAACCAAACTAGAGCCGACCTGGCATGTAATGAGCTCACCCAGGGGCAATGCAAACCAGATCTGTATCTTGAAAGCAAAATCTATCCTGGTGCTAACATTTATGTTTTAATATAAAACTGTGACATTACATAGGTTTTATGGTCCCTTGATTTGTGTTTATAGCACAACAGAGGATTATTCTTCATTGATGGATTATGCCCTTCGGTAGTCTCAGGTATGCAAACTGAGCCTATTTTATGATAGCACAAGTAGTTGTTAGGGTGTTTTTATTTAAATGCTGTGCATTATGTTTGAATGAATGATTTCTGATGTTTCTAGATATCTATGAAATATCTACAAATTATATTTAGGTTTAGGATCTCTTCTGTTATAAAATTATTTTGACCTGTATCTCAATTAGAGGAATTGTGTTGTAATGTAAATTAAAAAGGAAAAAAAAAAAAAGAAAGAGAAATGTGGCAGTACACTCAAGGCTGATCTTACAAAGGTATAAATAAATGGGATTTTTACGCATATTCTTTCCATTCTATCCAAAGGCTACATTTTCTTAAATAATAGGGTTCCCTTACCTGTCTTTTCCTGCATCCTGTTTTGTGTGGGGAAAAAATGGGGGAAGGGACAGTTTAAAAATATAAGAGAAAAAACACAATGCAGAATAGTGTTTGTGGTTCCTCCAAAACTCTGCTTTTCCACTGACTGTGGCGGGCACTGCTGGGCTGTTGTTCTCTTTTTCATTGTCTCATTCTACACTATTTCACCCTCTTTTAAGATCATCCGAAATGACATTACAGAAGTTACTACATGTCCTAACAGGATACTGGGATCTGCTGAGATCTCAATGAAAGCCCTTTTGGAATGATGGGAGAATCAAACCCAGTTTTCTCCAACCTCTTTCAGTTTTATTAAGGCACAATCAGGCTAATAGCAATGGCATTTCAAAACTTAATATTAAGAAGTGGGAAATGCAAGCTTACTGCAGCTCTTGTGACTAAACTAGATCCAAGACTTTGCAAAGAAAACATATACTTATTGGAAAAGTAGATCCCCACATCTGTGGCTTCAACTATATGGTCAAGTTGCTTTGTTTCTGCCTTCACCTAAGGTCCTGTTTCACTCATTGTCTTTACTGCATACATGCTAACTTCCTTGTAGGCTCCGGTTTTGTATGACTCAACTAGTCCTCTTAGTGAGAAAGCCTGGGAACGGACCAGAGAAAAGTTTCCTGCCAACGTTGATACTTTGCAAGAAAGGTAACCCAAGAGTCTGGGTTTTAGGGAACAAGGTAATTTATTGTACACTGGAATCACTTATATACCTATAAGGGACCATGATGGATGAGAAGGCAGGAAGAGTCAGGGTGGAGGTGGAGGAGCTGAAATCAAAATTTAGCCACTAGCCTTGCTGATTGGTATTTCAGGTTCCCATGAGAGACAGGTCTACCAGACTTCCATCTAACCTGCAAGACTTTGTCCTTTGCATGTTAGGTCAAGTTCTGACTGTGCTTATTGGATGAGCATTTTGCTGTTTCCTGATCAGGAGACCAGTCCCCCCGTGGTGTCCTGCATCATGCAGCTGTGTGGTTTGGATGTAACAGCAGACCCTCCCAAGGGTAAAGTCCTGTCCACCTTTTTCCATTGATTATACAGGGAGCCTATGGACACCAGCACATTTTCCTGAGTGGTATGAACGTCTGCAAAACTCCAACCACCAGTACATTGGTGAATGAAGCTTTGACCTACAGGTTAAGAGACATCCCTTCTGCCTTTTCTCCTGTCTTTCCTGCACATTTAGTCTCCATGCACATTTAGTCCAATATAACCTTTGGGGGTCACTGAGAAGGAAGCCAGTCATGACATTTTGTTTTGTCATGTGCAAGCTAGTCATGACATTTTGTTTTCCAAGCACTTCAACCACAAATTTTCATGAAAACAAAATCCTTGGAATAAATATTTCACTTCTAGGTAATAGTGGCATGTAATCTTTTCTCTTCCTCCTGTTGAGAATTGGGAGTTTTTCATACCCTGTGGGAGGAGGAGTCACAAAAAGGTTTTATCCTTCCCCAAAGCTACACAGTGGCATTTTATGCTGAAAGTTTGCAAGATGCTTGGTAATGGTAATCAAAGCAGACTATGGAAGGGTAATATTATATCGGCATGTCCATGGATAGTCTTGTCTACAGCCAAAAAAACCCATGATGATGGGTATCCTAGAAATGTGAAGGCTACTGTTATTTACTTTGAACGTTTGCTTGTATTTCAAAATTAATTATAGGTAGACAGGCTATTTAATCAGAAACGAATGTATCAGGGTGAAAGCTAGCATTTGTATCTGCTGTGTATAACAGAATAATTAATTATATATACCTGAAGTACAGATGTAAAGCATATTTAGAAGATTATCTTTCTATGTCACAAAATTCTTGTTCCTAATAGTATGTATTGATTGTTTTACTTGTGACAGGACTTATAAATATGTTTCCTGACAGAAGAAATTACGTTTTTCTATGCTGGATTAGAGAAACATCTGTTTCGTCCATTATCATGATGGTGGCTAGGAATGAATGTTTCAGAAGAGAATATAAGGAAGTATTGAGGCATGGGGTAATTTGCTCTGCAGCATTAAGTTTTACCCTGAGCTTGACTAGACAGAGACATATGTAAACCTCAAGGCAGGTGGTTTGATACTAATTTTTTTGTTAATAGAGTATGATAATAAGAACTTCCAAGGTTATTTGAATGTCACCTTCCCTCTTGAATCTGGGTGGGCTTATAGCTTGAATGACCTGCTGTGGCACCTCCTGTGCCTAATCATAGACTGTGAGAGAGCATTTCCTTTCCCCAGTTTGAATTTGTTACCTTTCAATGCCATTAAATAGCCCTTTGTTACCTTTCAATGTCATGAAATAGCCCTCTTTTTTTCTCTTTTTCTTGTATTATGAAGTAGAGAACAGTGACTTTATATGGAGTGCAGCTTTCAGTCTATAGGTTGTTCCCCCAAGGAAGATACCGTTCACAGCCTAAGCTCTTCACGGATGCTTTCGCACGTTGTGGATAATTGCTCTGGCTTATTGCAGCCGACCCTCAGATGAGTCCTGGCTCCATCAGCTTTGTTACTGTGCTGTGGGCAATATTCCTGAAGACTCTGGTATATTTAGCCACCTTGTGAGGGCTGACATTTCTTTCATGAGCCTGGGTATTGAAATGCATTTCCTCATAGCTATTGTTTATACTTTCAGTGGGTGCCCTTGTTGATGTGTCTTTCTAAAAATAGCTAAGTAAGATGCTGAATAATGTTCCTTAAAGCTGTTATGTACGGATGGCCAAAACGTTCCAATCTGAAAGCAAATCTAGGAAGTTTGCTTGTGGTTGCTTGTTCATAATCTCTTCATGAGAGTGGATGCACTCCACAAGAGTGGGATTTATGGGATTTAAAAAACAAACAAAACTGTGAAGGTTTTCTTTTGAATCGCAGTAGGAGAAATGGTGAGGCAGATTCTTTGGACATTATTGTACTTGCTGCTGTAGTGAAACTCAACACCTAACTCTTCTTTCACATTGTGTATTTTGTTTAGTTTGATGTTGATTTTTTTGTATTTACACTTACAGGCATCAGCTGAAATCCAGGCCAATGACTATGCCAAGGCATAGGTGACATTTATACAAGGAATGCTAACAGACAAGTTTAATTTACTGGGCACTGAGATCCGCTGGCATGGACTGCCTCATGTCTAAAACCGTCTCAACCTCCAAACCAGAGGGCTGCACACAACCTGTGCATTGGGAACTGTCCCTGGACTACACTGACTGGCAAACCATGCCTGAGATTTGTTCATGGAGACTGCTAGCTTAAAACAGGCCAAATTTGTTATGATAAACAAAAATAATTTATTGAAAGGGTTTGAGTGATTTTAATCAAGGACATTATATTATTGTTCAGATAAATAAAACCATTTATATTATGCTGGATTGTAGAAGCTAAATTTTATCCAGATTGCATGGTCTCAGTCTTGACTTTGTCTTTCTGATAAGAATATGAAATTGAAACACTAGCATTTAAATCAAAAACCACTGCTCCTGGGCTGTACTATTTTATGAAAGAGAGATGCATTTCACAAGTAACAGCAAGCTGTTCTTTCTGCTAATACTGTGATTATATCATGATGGACATTAGGGCTGGAAGGGACTTTGAGAGGTTATCTTGTTCTTCCTTTGGCCAACAGGGGGAAACAGTGGCTAAACACCTCCAGTGATGGAGAGTTTCTGGTCTCCCCAAGCACCTATTCCAGCACCTAACTGCAGTTGCCATTGGAAAATATTTTCCTAAATTTATTTTCTTCACTTTAAGGCCTTTTTTTTATGTTATCCACAGTGATATAAAGAAAAAAAAAAAATCTAAATAGTCTTTCACACCTAATCTGCTCATTTTATTGTTTCTTTACCTATATAGAGTATACTCATGCAGTTCCTACATAAGGCATTGAGCTGCTATTTATTTTAGATAATTTCTCTAATTTTTTAATTCTTTGAAATGCTTGTAACCACTCCTCACTTGGGAGAGATTGCTTGCAAATGTGATAAGCATGCTTGCTATTCTCTCTTCCAAGGCAGACGTGACTGTGACATGGAGCTATGCTTAGAACACACCCTTTAGAAACCCATCCAACACACCCTTTTAGTTAGGTAGTGATACAAATCTGTTGACTGCTCTTTGAATGCAATTTTGAATGAACCAAGTGTAAACCTTATGCCAGTTTATTCTAGACCATGTTTTCTTAATCTGAACAGTCAGTCCTCACGTTGTGTATTCAGAGCCCTCTGTTGCTAAAGCTGAGGGTGGGATCAGGATGAGCAGGACAGTATCTATTGCTGGGAAAACTTCATAGTACTTAGAAGGAGCTGGAATGGCAACGTTGGAGATTGTGTCCCAACCTCACATTTGGAGATGGCCCATTTCCTCCTGGTCTGAAGTCATGTGGTAGGCTGGATGTATGATACAGGAAAACAAAGATTTCTCAGAGGAGAGGAAGCCTTCTTTAAGAGGCATGGGAGCTGGAAGAAGTGAGGAAACTGAGGAAAGAGAACACTTGAGACAATAGGATGGCTGGGGGATCCTCAAGGAAGACTAGACTGGGAATGGGGAGTCCCTGCAGTACTAGGAAAGAGAAGTCTATATGGGTGATACTGAAGGACTGAGGGGATGAGGAGAGGAAGATCTCTCCACTAACAGCATCTCAGAGAAGAAAACCTCCCAATCCCCTCCCACAAAATCTCCCTGAAAGCCTGAGAATTATCTTTGTCTTCCTTAATCCTGTTCATTGCTTAAGTCTCCAGACTTCCTTCCCCCATCAAAAAACTCACCTGTCCAGAACTCCTTTTCTCCATCCCTTCCCAACAGCACCTTCAATTCTTAGTACCATCAAAATATTGAATTGTGCTGCCTTCTACTTTAGCTGCTTTGCCCTCATCCATGATAAAACGTTTCAGTTTGTCTACACTTCTGAGCTGCCTTTGAATAGCATGAATAGCTGGGACCACTTGGGAAATGAAGAATGTCTCTGGGAGTACATGGGGAAGAAGGAGCAACCTGGCAGTAGGTGAACTGCAGAAAAAGAGCCCTTCCTGAGAGTAGCTTGAACAGCAGGATAAAAGTGGCTACATAGGAAAAACAGCAATGATACCCTGGCTGCTGTAAAATTCATAATGTGAACAAAGAGAAACAATTCTTTCCCCTTTGCTTCAATTTAAACTTTTTCTTGTAGCATCCTCAGTGGTACCGAGATAAAAATATGTCTTCAGTGCAGCAACTTCTTAACATAATTGTAGATTTTCTTCCTTTAGTCTTTTCTTCTTCACCCTAAAAATCCCCTCAAAATCTTTCAGTATCTCCTCATAAATGTTTCTTTTAATAGTAATAGCTAACAACTTTTCCGACAGAATTAAGAATCTTCTTCTAAAGTCCATGGGAGCCCTTTCATTGTAAACATTCAAACTAGGAGGAAATTATAATAACATAAAAACCGGTTACATAAATTCTGCTCTATAGAAGAAATATAAAGGGAATAAACAATAAATGATGACATGTCTGTTAAGAAATCACAGAAAGCCTGCTGAGCTGCTGCCTTTTTTCCTTCTCCCAGAATAAATGTAAAAAATACTACCAGTTTTAGAATGCACACCACATTCCTGGCATGAGAAGCTCTGCTTTTTTTTCCTCCAGTAAAGTCTTATTATTTGTATCTTCATGTATTTATTGTTTACTTGATTTTGCCTGTGTCTGATTCACAAACAGATGGACACAGTGAATTCCTGGAGAAGTCCTGCAGTTTGATTGGATTGTTTATTTGCAGATTTTGGCTAAGCCTGGGGAAATATAACAAGGAGAAAAGTCTAAGGTCAAAATTTAGATGCAGGTGTTTTCATAAGCTTTCAGCTCTTGTGCTGACTTTCCATATGGGTATGCATTTGTTCCCATGTTTGCTCACACAACCCTAGTAATTTTATTTTTATTAGTAATAACCTTTCTTTCAACAGCTACATTACACATGATTTGTTTGTTTTTTATTTGTGAAAGAGTGCCCAACTTTTTTATAAAGGCACAAATTCTCCACAGTCGTGAAGAATTGTTATAAGACATAATCTCCGCCACCCCATGATATTAAGGTATACATGATCAAAACTTGAAGTCTCTGCTTAGCCAAATCACCCAAAGTTTGGGCCAGATCGTGGCTGAAACTGAACGGAACACATGACAGTGTACAACCAAACCATCCTGTACCTCTCAGCGTAGTCTCCTTTTAGCCTGTGTACTGATTGCTAAGCCAGTTCATTATACACCGCCCTTCCTCCCAGCACTGTTGGGAGATTAAGAAAGGCTAAACAGAGTGACTTTGTGCATAGAAAAAGCAGTTGTTATAGGCTAGTTCCTTTTCCATTGTGCAAATGATGATTACCTGAGGACTGTTGCTGTTAGTCACACTACACAGCCTAACGGGCAAGGTTCATTGTTTTGGTTTCTCCCCTCCAAGAGTGTTCTGGCGTATGGATTCATGCTGTGTATGAACCCACTTGCTGAATCCCTTTCGTGTCACTAGCCAAAACAAATCTTACTCCTATGGAGCTCTGCACACAGGTGCCAACTAAATTATAGTGAGGAATCAGGTGATCCTGCACTGATTTTCCGGCTACTGGCTCCCCTAAGTAAAGGAAACATTGCATTTCACTACATTACATTACATTACATTGAAAGATAGGTTTTGTATCTTTTATATTCTCTTGGGAGCATAAGAAAAGGCATGAGTCCTTGGTTAAAGACATGTCAAAATTTACCATGGCAATTTCCATATCACCTCTTTATTCTCTAGAATTTTCAACAGTCAGTGAATAATACACTCAGTTGTACTGAAATAATCAGGATTATAGCCTCTGTATATGACAAGTGCCTGCTGAGAAGTCCTTCTAAATTTTGTCCTTCTAAACATTCAGTTTCTAAGTGAAAAATTATCTAGTCTTGGATGCTAGATATGCAGTCTATTGCTGTGATAGAGAAGCAATGCAATGGAATGACATTGTGTGTAAGGGGTAGTAGATTAATGGTCTTTTACCACTTTCCATATGAAGACCAGGATATGATTTATTTTTCTAAGTCCAATCAGTCACTTAAAACTTAAAAGTCAATATCATATTTGATCATAAACAACTATTTTGCCATTAGTATCTATTATTTGTACTGTGATTGGGCCTTGAGCTAGAAGTCTCCTGCATGCAAGCACATAGTTAAAAGACAATTCTAATTCCGGCCAATTGGGGTGAAGGCATGAAGGCAGCATATGAAGGAATCTTTAGCACTGCTCTGTAGATGAGATGGACGAGCTTTTCAGGAATATAAAAGCAACAGGAAAAATGGTCATTCTATTTAGTATAGAACGGTCCACTTTCCTGGGGTTGTGAGAAGTTTTATGGGTGCCAGTCCCTCAGGTCAGTGTATAAAGAGGAATTACAATTCTGCCAAACCTAAACCCTCCAAAATTGTTCATGCTGGGCCTGCCAAGAGCTCTGTGGTTGCCTTAAAAATACTTGATCTTTGCAATAATAGAACAACATCTGTTATAATCTATCTTTAAGCTTTCGAGCCTTCAAAGTGAATTTTCACTTCAATAGGAAGGACTTGATTTTTTTTTTTTTTTTAATTTTTATCACATGACACTGGGAGCTCAGAAAAAAAATGTAATATCATGACACAAAAGTGTGAAATGACAAAATCAGAATTAATGAGTAATTAGGCCTGGTATGTTTTGGAAGCTATGTGCTGCCCTTGTCCTGTATCTTTCCAAGAGATACCTTCTATTGAATGCGTATGTCATTCTATACAGAATAGGAGGAAAGTGCATTGAATGCTGCTGAACTAGGAATGCCGCTGAACTAGGAATGCCATGTTGAGTTCATAAACATTTACCTCATCTATCACATACAGCACTCTGTAGCCATGGAAGGAAAAATGGTCATCAACCTGCTCCCAGCTTCTGCAGTTCCTACCCAGGAGCACCCACCAAGCACGAAGCACTGACTGATTGGCTTTGCTGGACCTCAGCTCCGTGCCAGCACAGGTAGCTCAGGCTGCAGTCAGTTGGGTCCATGCAGGCTTCTTAACTTGGGCCCTTGCTGTGCCTGTGGAAGTGAGCTGATGAGGAAGAAAGAGTGTGAAGAGGGCGCAAGAGCCAAGGCAGAGGAGCAGGAGGTAGCGGCAGGGATCTGGGTTTTGGGCAAGGAAGGTGTCCCAGCACTGGCTAGAAAGTTAGTGTTATCAGTATTATTAGGTGGGTAGGGGCCGGGGAGTGAGTGGCATCAAACCTAGGGCAGGAAAAAAAAGAGGAGAGGAACAGTGATGCAGTGGGAGAGGGGAGGAGATACAGAAAGTTGTAGCAGTAAAGCTTGGGTGAAACTTTTCCTATGGTGGCAATCACTTTTCTATTGCAACCCTCTGCAGAACAGATTGGATCTCTTCTACCTAGCAAGTTTCTAACAGACATTTGTCTATCCTGTTCCTAAAACCCTCTAGTGAAAGAAATTCAATTTTTAGATTGAGTTTGAAATGAAGAAAAAAACAGTACAAACAGGTAAAAAAGAAGAAATATCTTAGTATCATAAGTGATTTAATGTAAAACAGATAATGTAAGAACTTTTACTCATGATTTAATGCATGAAGTAATATAATAAAAATACAAATATAAGTATTTTATTTTTATATCTTGCCAAGATCTTGATGCTAACATTATATTACTTTGCATTTCCACGTCAAGATCTGCAACAGCAGCTTAAATTCTGGTGTGAAAGGTACCTGCCAGAGATCATATAAATCACATATAGAGCTTGTATTAAATGGCATGTTTCTCATGCGTGATATGTACTCTACGTAGAAGATGCTGCATGGTAGTTAGGGCACTCAATGTGTGGTAATGTTTATTCGCCCTGTTCAGCACACATCCAGCACTGATTTGAGGAGATACCTTATGAGCTGCTAAAAGTTTAGCAGCACTCAGAAGCTCTGCTTCTCTTGCACTCCATGCTGCTTTCATTCTGCCTTAGTCTTATCAAAGGCAGTTTCAAGCCCACTGGACAGGTAGAATTAGGAAAAGATACATGTGCATCAGGCATATTGGCTCCTGAAAGACTGCAGCCTGGTATTTTTCAAGCGTGGAGTCATCCTTCCTTGGTAGACTGGTATGTGCATAATCTGCAGATCAGGCACTTTGAACGCTTTAGAGGGTAAGCTAAGACCATGTCAGTGCAGATGTGCTTAACATCTATGCACTGTGGTTGTGTTAAAAAGATTAATGTCCCCAGAAGAGATTCACGAAGTAGGTGGTGATATCTAGCTGAATTTAGAGGTTGAAAAGTCAGGTTGATCTAAAGCATGCCAGGTTATTATGTGCTTATCTGGATTTCTTGCTGTCAGGTTAATGCCAGAGAAGATCTGTGTCAGAAACATTTCACTGAAAGATAGTGAGTATTGGAAAAAAACCTGGGTGTATTACAAAAGAGAATTAATTAATCTGAAGCTTGTAATGGTGATATCATTCCAAGCTGAGGGTGGATGGAAAGTTGGAGGAGGATTTTACCTAGCAGGAAAGAAACAAATAGTAGGCTTGGCCAGTGGCCAAGTGCTTTATAAAACCTGACACTGACTCCTATCAAGGCTACTTCTTATGACTGAGGAACACTATAAACACTAATACCAGTAACACCATTGAGGCTGTGTGGCTACGGAGGTATAACCTGAGGACAATGTGCATGGTGAAGAACTGAGCATACTGTTGCCAGACTTCATCAGACATAGCTATATTTTTGCAGATTCCCACCAGAAATCAGTTGCTAGAGCTGAGCCCAGTATGGGAGACATTTTACTCTGGTGAGTACCGACTCACACTGACCAGTTAGTTTAGCCTAGGGCCAGCTGTCCTTTCACTCAAGCACTCGCTTTTAGATTGAACACCACCACCACTCTTTTCTCCCCAACAGGAACAGAGTCTCTGTAGAAGAAACACTTGCAGCCTTACTGCTAGTTGCATGTGGCTACACATTTCCCATAGTTTAGGGGCAACCCTAGAGGGACAAGTTACTCTTGTAGTAGAGTTGGGGTAGCAGAAGTTAGAAGAAGAAAGGCTTTTAGGGCATGAAAAGAAAGAATCACACACTGGCTCCCTCTCCCCCCATACATTCTATGCTGTTTATTATATTTTCCACTATGTTTATTCCCTCTGTGCCTTTAAGAGAGAAGAATAGCAAGAAAGTTGTTATATTGATTTTACAGGACTTACACCTGACTGATAACAAGTTTAGCTATTGACTTGTGCTCAGTAAAATTTTTCATGAGTAGATTAGCGGTATAAAACCAAAAGTAAACAAATATAGAAGTAAAATTCATTGACCTTCATTGAAACTCACACAATCTGTGTATTTAAAAATACTATTCTAATTTAGCTCTTTTTTAAACCACTGAAGCACTGAATGTTGTTTGAAGTTTTCCTGGCCCTGATCTTATAACAATCACAGAAAGATCAAAGCCAAATAGTTACAAAAATTCCTGAGGAAAGCAAGGGAGAATGTTCTGTTGATATAGCTTGAAAGATTAAAAACCAGAGAAATGAGCATTAAGTTTTCAGGTCAGAATGAAAAAGATCTCAGGGAGAAAGTGCTATATGCTGTCAATACAAGGAAACCTTTCAAGAAAATAAGTTTTATAAAAACAAATGGGAACTAGAAGTGAACGGCTTTATAGGGCTGCATTCAGCAAAGAAGTATTACACAATGACAAAGAATAATGATGACTGTACTGCAGAAGTCTGAGAAATTTCATTTTGGTCTGAGAAAACCCAAAAGTTCAGATAACAGCTCAGTCTCTATATGAACTTGAGAAACTGGTCAAGAAATCTCATGGCAGAAGATTCAGTCATGACAGGGCCAGTGCTTTCTGCCCATGGCCCCTTGTGATGCATCGTTGTGGTGGGTTGACCCTGACCGGACGCCACGTACGCACCAAAGCTGCTCTATCACTCCCCTTCCTCAACTGGACAGGGGAGAGAAAATATAATGAAACGCTCATGTGTCAAGATAAGGACAGGGAGAGATCACTCACCAGTTACCATCACAGGCAAAACAGACTCGATTTGGGGAAAATTAATTTAGTTTATTACGAACCAAATCAGAGTAGTGTAATGAGAAATAAAACCAAGTCTTAAAAACACCTTTCCCCCCCCCCCCCCCTCTTCTTCCTGGGCTCAACTTCACTCCCGAATTCTCTACCTCCTCCCCACAGAGGCACACGGGGACAGGGAATGGGGGTTGTGGTCAGTTCATCACACGTTGTCTCTGCTGCTCCTTCCTCCTCAGGGAGAGGACTCCTCTCACTCTTCTCCTGCTCCAGCGTGGGGTCCCTCCCATGCTGGACAGTCCTCCACGAACTTCTCCAATGTGAGTCCTTCCCACGGGCTACAGTTCTTCACACACTGCCCCAGCGTGGGTCCTTTCCATGGGGTGCAGTCCTTCAGGAACAGACTGCTCCAGTGTGGGTCCCCCACAGGGTCACAAGTCCTGCCAGCAAACCTGCTCCAGTGTGGGCTCCTCTCTCCACGGGTCCACAGGTCCTGCCAGGAGCCTGCTCCAGTGCAGGCTCTCCATGGGGTCACAGCCTCCTTCAGGCATCCACCTGCTCCAGCGTGGGGTGCTCCACAGGCTGCAGGTGGATATCTGCTCCACCGTGGACCTCCATGGGCTGCAGGGGACAGCCTGCCTCACCATGGTCTTCACCACGGGCTGCAGGGGAATCTCTGCTCTGGCGCCTGGAGCACCTCCTGCCCCTCCTTCTTCCCTGACCTTGGTGTCTGCAGAGCTGTTTCTCTCACATATTCTCACGTATTCTCTTTGGCCACTGTTCCGCCCAGCAGTTTTTTTCCCCCTTCTTAAATATATTATTCCAGAGGCACTACCACTGTTGCTGATGGGCTTGGCCTTGGCCAGTGGCAGATCTGTCTTGGAGCCGGCTGGCATTGGGTCTGTGGGACACAGGGGAGAAGCTTCTAGCAGCTTCTCACAGAAGCCACCCCTGTAGCCTCCCTGCTACCAAAACATTGCCACACAAACCTAATACAATTGAAACCTCTCGCACCAAACATGGACTGAAGTCAGGAGATGCAAGCATGTCAGAAAATGAGAAGAAAACAGAATTATTGGTTATTTCTGCCTCATTGCAAGTGTGTGCTTTCAGTACATGTTTTATATGGGTTTTCTTAGTTAAACCATACCAACCAAGATATAGCAAACAACTCAGCAAACACCAGTGTTGGAAAATTTTGGGGAGAAACCATCTGTAATATTTAACAGCATGCACCTCCGTGAGGATATATCTCTCTCGCTGTCACTTCTAATTATACTGTGTATCTCATTTGAAAGTGAAATCACGAGCCAGAGACTTACATTAAAGGTACATACTGTAGTGCTGGGAGCTGGGGCGAATCCTGTACAGGCTGGTCCCAAGCTGGGGACCTCAGGCTGATGGGTGCCAGCAGGCTCAGCAGAGGCTGCCTTTCAGCCATGAGGCTTTACTTCAGACACCAGGAAAGGACAGTTCAGACCAGAAAGCAAAAATAGTCTGTTTTCTTTCAGGCCAGCCATCAGTGGCTGGGGGATGAGACCACAGGGAAGGATGGGAAAGACTTCTTAAACAAAGGAATGCCCCATGCACATTTCTCAGAGTGTCCCTTCCCAAAACCCAGCCCACTGTACCTCTTGGACTGGAGAGCTGCTTAAATTTCTACCTTATGGTACTTATCTGTGCCTAGTTTCAATGCAGAGCAAGGACCAGCTAATTTACTATTTCTCTGAAGTACCCATGCCCTTTGCTACCCTGCCACAAAGGAGTTAAGCTCCTCTACTGAGCAGACAACTGAAGCACTGGGAACTATGACTCAAAATGCACAGCAGCTGCAGGGATCTGAACTAGGTGGGAGGAGGGCTCTGCTGGAGGATGGGCATTGTGGCACAAACTACTAGGGAGGGGGCAGGCTGGAGACAGCAGAAGCACCAGAGAAGCTGACAGCCAAGGCAACAAAAAGTCAGAGAAAGAGTCTTAATATGACCTGGGAAAACCCTAGAGACAGAGTTTGTAAGGAGAGTGTTGTCGGGGAAGAGGCTTGGAGATGTTTGAATCCAACAGCATGAGAGGGAAAGGGTTGGTCTCCGTTCTCCATACAGAAACAGTCCTTGACCAGAGGTAGCTGAGGTTGGAGACCCCCAGCACTGCTGGTGTGACTGCTCAGGTCATCACCTCAAGACCCAGCTGAGTTACAACAGTCCAGCCTAGAGAAGACATAATATTTATGTCATTTCAGCTCATCTGGCTTGTTTTTATTGAAGCAGAGAGCGCTTGTCTGAGTAATTATGCCAGTGGGTTCACAAGTCTGTAATCTCCATCAAAGTGGTGGTGGAAGAAAGCTGGGAACAAGCTGGGGCTGTCAGCTTTTTCACTTGGCTCTGCTGCAGCCAAATCAGAATGTGTGACCACAGCCTTAATATGTTGATTAGCCACTCAGGTCAAAAAGGGTAATTACCTTTGGAGGTGCTTGCATTGTTATTTTGGTGCCCATGTGCTAATTTGTGAGAAAACAGAATGGCAGATTTTTCTCTCTTCCTTGATCCTCTAGAAAGGAAGGGACTCTTCATCATTCTTCTGTGACCACAGCATTCGAAAAGAAGCTTCATTTCTCTTTATCAAGAAGATCCAGAAGAAATTACTGAGAAACTTCCTGCTGTTTTTCTAGACCAGCCTGCAGTTTGCTGAATGTTCATCATCATTGTCATAATCTTTTGAAAGGCTGAATCTGCTAGGAGCGTTGACCTCCCTTTTGCTGAAAGTTTGTGCTCTCTGATTACTCTTCTCAGCCGTGGGGAAGGAGATGACCGCTCCACGTGGCTGTTGCACTCCCTCTGTTGCACCCAGGGCTCTGCATTGCTGCTGTTTTCTTTAAGTGGAGACAGCCAGGGCAATTTTTTCCTTCCCTTCCCAGCTTCTGGGCATACTGTGTCATGTTTTGGTTCAGTGATGGCACTGTTATTCTGTCAGATTGCCCATCCCTACCACTTTGGCTTCCCTTTTCTTTTGGAGCGTGTGCCTTTCCCCCTGGAGTCTCCACCTACTCCTTTCATGTCCCTTCATCATTATGTGTTGCTGAGGCTGCGATGACCCCAAGGGTCGCTCTGCGCAGCTGGAATTAATCTTGTAGCTGAAATGAGCACTACAGGAGGAGGACAGAGGGCTTAGGCAAGCCTTGCTGCTGAGCTCTGGGGCTGGGAGACTGCCTGGCAGCCCTACAGGCAGCCAGGGCAACTATGGGACTTCTGAGCATGTTTCTTTCGATTGTGGCTGAGCACTTTCTGCCAATCAATTAAGTTTGTTAACTTTCCTCTAGAACCATCAGAGATAAAACTAAGTTTTTTGTTTGAAAAAAAAAAAAAGAATTAAAAGGAGGCAGAGATCAAGATAGTTTTTCACCAAATTACATAACTCCTCAAGAAGGGCTCTAGAAAATACAGTTATCTATAATGATTAAATAGCAGGAATGGAAAGACTGGCTATGAACTTGTCAACTGTCTGTGAACTCTTTGTTGCTTAGAGTGGTACCCTTTAAATTTCAGATTTGGAGAAATTTTACCATCCCAGAGAGAAGCAAGGGAAGCTCCAAAGAAGTTTTCCTTCTTTTTGTCTACTTGCTGCAAGCTTACTTTTGTGTGATAATGGAAAGGTGATACTGCTCAGAAAGGGTTGCACTGGTTGGTGGCCAAATAAAGGTTCAGGGATATAAAGCTAATATAATAGGGTTCAGCTATATAGAGATTCTGAAAAAGAAATGGTCTTTCTCATCTCCTGTGGCTTTACTAATGTAAGAAGACCTTCAACAGGTAGAAAAGTTTGATTTTCAAATGTATGACTTGTGGTTTTGATCATAGTACTGTGATACTGCTTTTTTTGGTTTTGTTTTAATAATCTCTGAAGCAGGTACACTGCAAATCTGGCTCTTCTGCAGGAATGAGGCTGTTTGTCCCTTTTATTGGAAGACTTCTGTTGGTTCCAGACTTACGGATCAGTGTTGTTTTCTTGGGTGGGATTTACTTGCATTTGGACTACTTGTCTAAACTTCTTTTCTTATCAATGGAGACTAATACAATTTGCTCAAGTATGAGTCATCTTGTCCTTCAGCAGATCTCTAAGACAGGTCAGATGAATCATTTTTCTTGGTACCTGCTTCTCCCTACTGACAGTAAAGGGAGTCTAACAGAGCAGCTCTGATATATCCATACGTGTTGTAGGTGTCTAAAGATACTTGGGATGAAACCCACCTCCAGAGTTTGTGAAAAATGTACAGACTCTCAACATGAATTGATTTCTGGGTGAAATGGAAGCTATGGGTATAGAACCTGCTAGCAGAGGTCTGCCCTCTGGTATCCATGTAATCATGTTGCCTATAGTCATAACTTTTTGTCTCTTCATTAGGTTTGCAGTGTACTGATCCTCTGTGTGGAAGGGTTTCCTGCTGTATTTCAGGGGGAAAAAAAAAGAGTATTGAGCCTGATGATTTTCAATAAGTATATGGCACTTGTCCAGCAAAGCCTCTCGCGCCTGTTCCATGGCCTGTTCTAATTGGGGCATTTGCTACCATGTAGAGCAGTAACATTAGCTATCCTTTGAAATGGGTTATGACAAATGTCAGCTAGGAGGTAGCTAATGGGCTATACAAGTTAATATAGATGAGCTAATGATGTTCTGATTGCCTCTCGTGGAAGTATCTACTTTTCTTCATGGATTATATAAGGAAATTAGGCATTTAACTTTGGTCCTCTGATTAGCATCTCAGATGTCTATCATAACTTTGAATAGCTGAACTTGGAATACCTGCATGGTACTGAATCAATGTAAAGAAGTATGTTGTGGGCTTAATTGAACAGTAACAGACCATTCAGTAATGCTAATGTACACACAGACACTCAAAAAGACTAATTAATCTGACCGCAGCTTTCTCCATCATTTATTATTAAACATTGGAGAATACAGGAAAATGCATGATGGACTAATCAGATACAGCCCTTTAAAATGAAAATAAGGACTATGTGAACTTAAGGCCAAAATTTTAAGACCTGGACCATTCCTATTAGAATCTTAAATCAACACTGGCTCCTTAACAAAACGTGGTCTGACTGTCCAAAGAGTGGGAGATTTTCAAAAGTCACAATCTTAAGTCTTCCCGCTATCAATCAAGACATCCTGTTATTAATCCCATTCACCATTAGCATTTTGGAATCAGAATTGTTGTATTTTTCCACATTATAATTTGCAATGCTCTTCGTGCACTCATTCTGCACTCAGACTTTCCTTAAGAAAATGGGAAATATTCAGTGGCTCACATAACCCAATGCTGAGAATGTGAGAACTTGGAAGATGGCCTTCCATGGGATCTTCAAGGTTGGAAGGGATCTCAGGAGGTCATCTGCTCCAACATCCTGCTCAAAGCAGAATTGCATTTAGACCAGGTTGCTCAGGCCTTTGTTGAGTCAGGTCTTTAAAACATCCATGGCAAAAACTCCACAACTTTCTGGGTAGCCTGTCCCAACACTTGGCTGTCCTCATGGACAGCCTTGAGCAATTTGTTTACTTGGACCCAGTTGGAACCTCACCTCTTTCAGTCTGCGACTGTTGTCTTTCATCCATCTACCACGCACCTCCATACGATGGTCTGTATTCTTGCTAACTTCCCTGTAGATATGGGCAGGCTGCTGTTAGGTGCCCCCAAAGCCATCTTGACTTCAGATTGAACCAACCCTGGTCCTGCAGCTACTGCTCACAGGGCAAGTGCTCCAGCCCTGACCATTCTGGTGGCTTCCACTGAAGTCACACCAGTTTACCAGCGCCTTGTACTGGGGACCACAACTGGGAGCAGTATTCAAGATGTGATCTAATGAGTACCAGATAAAGGCGAATAATCACTTTCCTTGATCAGCTGGCTGTGTTTTTGTTAATGAAGTCCAGTATGCCAGCACACACTGCTGACTCATGTTTAGACACAAGCATACATTGACGTAGCTCCAGACTATTCTACTGCACCTCAAGGATCTTCAGACAAACACTGGTTTTGAGCCAGAGGTAGCACCTTTGTCTAGACAATCTTGCATTGTTTGTGACAAAATGTTTCAAACCTACCTGGTTGTCTGACATCAACCCCAGTAAATCAGATGGTCTCACAGTGAGCAAATCTATTGTACAGCACACATGCCAAAGGTATGTTTACTATGCAAGCATAAGATGACTTTGTCTGATACTTCCCCTTTTTGGCTGAAAGATAAGATACACCTAAAAATCCCTTTCCTAAAAAAAAAAATAAAAAAAAATTCCACACAGCTGTCCCTTTTTTGTGGAAACTGTCTAGGAGACTCTGTTTAAAAGAAGAAACCCAGACAATAGTGGATGAACTCTAATTACCTTAGCTGGAACACGGTGGTTCTTCCTCAGCTCTTCCTTGCTGCCAAGCTGTGGGGCCCAGAGGACTGCCTCTGGAGCCAGCCTCGTGTCACCACACTTCTCCATGCTGCTGTGTCTGGGAGGACAATGCAGAGACAGTCACATTGGCCCGGCACAGGTCTGGTACAGCCTACTGGCTGGGCTTTGTGCCATTCTTCCAAGGATTTATCCCCTGGTAGGTAATAAAAATGTTTCCTTTTCACAGGTTTATTTAGTACTTATGTTAATTCTATACGTAGGTGAAGTCCCATATATATTGCCAATATAGCAAAGCTTGCCATTTTTTTGCTTGCTCTACAGCTCCCAGTGAGACTAGCTGTCTCCTATTTCAATTCCAGCCATAGGCTAAAGATCTTTCTAACTTTTTCCACATGTACTTCGTCTTCAGCTGAGTGTAGTCATGTCTCCTGCAAGACTTTCTCAAACTTTTCCAGTTATTTAATTCCTCAGACTTCTACTGAAAGTTCAAAATGGAGGAGACAAATGACTTGTTACACTCACAACTGGATGTTGGTTATGTTCCCCTCTGTACAGTGTTTTCTTCTCTACATTTACTGTTCATTTATACTGTCTGAGTTCCAACCTTTTACCCTTCATGCATGTGGCTTTTCCTCTAGTGCTATATTTCCACTTGGCTTGTGGACTCAGCTTTCACGTCCCATTAGTTTTCAGATTTATAATCCTTAGCTTTTGGCTGCAAAACTGTCCACTGCTCTGGTCATCCTCTGTGTCCATGCTTTAAGTGTGGTGCCAGAGCTTGTAAACTCTGGTAAATTTAATCCAATACAGAGTGTGCCTCTCTTTCCAACACTTGGTATCATCTTGGCTCGTGACGTTTGTCACACTGCGTTCAGCTCCATCTGTTGTTCGGGGATTCTGACTTGGCTTTTCGTGGGTCTTTTTCCCTTTAATGACTTTGTTTTCATAGCTGGCTTATATGTCTACCTCAGAGGACTAGTTCACATTCTGCAAATTTTTTTTTCATTGAGTAACTTAATTTACTTTGCAAGCTGTAACTGCTTTCTTAAGGGTTAATCATGGATCTTCCAGTAGTTTCTCTGTTTTGCCTCTGATTCATCCCAGATTGGTAGCTCAGGTTTTCTGCCTACCTGTCTTTTCACTGACATCTTACATTTTCAGATTTAGTGTAAAAGGCTATTTAGATTTTCTCCAGCAGTCTTTCACATTTCCAGACCTTCTGGTATAGCAGGTCTTTTACCATTTGTCTACTCAGGGATGGGTTGGGTTTTGTTTGTTTGTTTGTTTGGTTTTTGTTTATTGTACCCTTCTTGTTCTGAAATCATTAGAGGCAAGGATTATGGTAGAGGTCTAATGCTTTCTTAGTCATCACCATGATGTGAGTTAAATCTCCAGCTTTGCTCATTAATGGTACAAGCTGGCTCTTGTGACAGCCATTAGGGTAACAGCTACACACACTGATGAACCTGCTTTCCCTTTTCTCTTCGCTTCTCTTCGCTTCGCTTCGCTTGATTCTACCCTTTTTTAGATTCATATCAAAATGCAAAACAAGCCCAATTGTAAATGGGGTGCCATTTCACTGAAGTAATTTATGACTTAAGCCATCTCAGAATTGGAACTACAGGTACAAAAGATGGTATCAAGTTTGAACATCTTCTGTGTTAGACAAATGAGGACATTGGAATTATGAAACAACGTGTGTCTATTTTCTTAGAGCTCATCTGATAAGAGCATAGCTAGTCTGTTCTCTGCTTCTGAGCCAAAATAGGAGGGGATGAACAATATTGCTCCCTGTAGTACCTGCGCACTTGTACCCCCATAAGACTTTCTCCATAAGAGAGGAGGCATAAATTTATCCAAACACCCAGGGAGTTATAATATAATATTCTAGGTTACACCTAGCATGGGTATATATATGTATATATATATAGGAGGAAGAGCAACAAGGTTTGAGTGTAGTCCAAATTCACTTTACCGCTACAGCCTTTGATGTAGGGAGCTAGCAGGGATAGCTACTGTCTGAAGGATCTGGTCTTGTCTGTACGGGAGAGGTGACTTAGCATAGCTGTGGGCACATTATCTGATGAATTCCCTTGTCTTTTTGCACTCATATCTTCAGGTGCAGTTCTTACTAACAAGGATTATTTCAGATGCTTTGCATCACTTGACCAAGCTAGCAGTAAGCCTCACGGATAATTTATTTTCATGGGGAGCCCTGCAGCCCTTGTTGACTTTATACATACACTACTTCCTCATGCTGCATGGATGTTACAGAGGTGGGACAAGAATATGAAGAGTAATTTGAAAATGGGAGGTTGAGAACTCGTGCTGCTTAGTGTTCAGCTGGTCTATAACACCTTAGTAACCAAAGGTTACGCAGGTTAAAGTAATCCTTAAGAAACCCCAGCTTTCACCAGGTTAAGAGTGCCCATGAATAAAAAAAATAATCTTACAAAACCTGCAGCTTGGGGAACTGTGGCTTAACACAAAATTATACATGAAATATATATGGGTGGGAATCAAAACCTAATAAACACACATCAACATCACAGTGAGGAAAAATATGGTGGTGCTTTACAAAATCTTTTCCCATCTTTCTAGTACCTTTTCAGATCAACAGCAAGATTTTCTGCTAAAACAAGAGGTACAAAGTTGATACTCAATTGTAGATCTTAAAGTTCAAACATTTGCTGCAATTTAAATCCCCCTTGAACCACCTGGATTATTTTCATTGAGTCATTAAATCAGGATAGATGTATCTTGTTTCTGTCTCCGTCTTCAGATTTTGACACTACTTGATCAGAAATGAAGTTTGCAAATGTCAAAACATTTCTTGACAGAACTGTCTGTAATTATTTTTTGCTGGAAAAACAAGGAACTCTGTTTTTATATCTGCTTGATTTAGTGAAAGTGTGATAATTTAACTTTTCTTTATAATAACATTTTATTTTAAATAACATAACATGCATTTAATATGCATGCTGCCATTTGAGAAAATTAAAAATATTTTCTGTATTCCAAAATAACATATTTTTTTCAAATACCACCTGAAGAAAAATATCCAGAAATATTGATTTTTCACTGTTGAAGCACATGTAATTATAAAATCTTTGGGATTTCCCCCAAGAAAGAAATTTCTGTTCTAAGCTGATGCTCTGATTTCTTGCAAAAGCATCTGTCTGATAAACTGTACTGTCTATGCTAATTTATGCAACATTTGACTAAATAGATCCCGTCAATGAAACGGAGGAAAATAATTACATCTTTTGCTCCAGCGCATTTTTGTTTTTCAAAGAGCTCTCACAGGTCTAGGGTTTATAATTATTCAAATGAATATTGGCACAGGTAATCCTCAGCCAGGTTGGGACCTCATTGTAGTAGATGCCGCACAAACATACGGTGTGTGCCAGCCTGTGTCCCAGAGCATTCACAGTTTGAAAACACTAGCTGTAACAGTTGGATGACAAACAAGGAGAGAAGGTGAAGTAACTCTTGCAACATAATGCTTTAGTACAACTAATCAGTTGTGCAACTCAAAGCCCACTGGTGACAGCAATGAAGAAATGTTTCAAAAAAGACATAAAAACCAGTATCTTCTTTAGTTTCAGTTTCCTAATAATATACACAAAACTGCTGTCAGCAATACTTTACCAAAAATTGTCCATTTTTTGCAATAATGAGGCAGTATGATCTACCCTGCTAGGTAATCAGCCTTTGAAAGACTGTTGAGAGTTCATAAAGCTTTTCTAAAGCATGGACTGTAAAATAAAAATGAAATATTAGTTTAATAATAATAGACCAACAATTTAATGTGTTTATAATTTTCAAAGACCCTAAGCAGTAAGCATCAAGAGCTGATATTAAATTCTGTTTTCTTATTTTAAAATTACTTTACATTTCCCAGTGGGGACTTTAAAGGTTTGCTGTTGCATTCCATCTGAAGAGAATCATGGATGATAGCACATACAAAAATATAAAAGTTAGCACAATCAGGGATATTACATCTGCTGATATCTTGTATTCCTCCAAATTTGGTGCTTGACTTTCTAAGAGTTACTGAGTTAGTGCTTCCAGTAAGACGTAACTTCCCATCCCCTGGAAAATCTCATCTTAATTACAGAATTTTTGAGGTTTAAGTTTTGGGTTTTGGTTTGTTTTTTTTTTTTAATACTTCAGGCAATTCAGATGAATTATAGACCATCTCAAAATTTGTTGATGACTTCTAAACTTTTGTGATGTCTTTTGGCAAGTCAGTTGCAGTAGGTACCAAGAGATATCTCCTACAACATCTGACTTGAACTGTGGGTACAGACTCAAAGTATACCTACCACAGTGAGTATACCTACCACAGTGATGTTTCTCCACTGCATCAGCATCATATTGAATAAATATAATCGTCAGATTCAGATGTACCTTCTAAGGAGCAAAACAGGTTTCCTCCCTGATTTAAGTCCAGACCAAGGAAACGCTTGCTAGAAACAATAGGGGTCATTGCTTGAATAAAATAGAACTACAAGCTAATGGATAGTTTCCAGATGTAGTTTCTGTATATATAGCTTTACTCCTATCCAAATATATTTCTCATTCGTACAAGTTTTTAATATAACTGTATGCCATTTTCATTTGGTTGCACAAATAACTTCATGTATTTTCTGAAAAGTCACTAAATATGTGCATGGAGCCGGACCAGCTTTCAAGGCTGTGAGTAATTTGACAAAATAATTAAAGTAGAATTTAATGGAACATCTTTTCTCTCATTTTGCCTACTGCACTTTTTTCTTTTGCAGAAAGCAGTATCTCTTTCTGCATCAATTTTTATCAATTCAGAGAGCACAGGTAGTATTTACAAGTTTTACATTGAAAGGTAGGACCTCATGGATGTAACTCAGGAGATCACTGTTCTAAACTTTGAGATGCTCAGAATCCTACTGTTGTCATTGATTTCGTAGGTTAACTTTTGTTCTTCCCCAAATCGCCAGTGAGATCTTATAGCTAGCTACATGTCTTAGAAAATGCGTTGTCAATTCTTTTCCCAGGGTTATTGCCCTTTTCTTGACATGAAAGGCTTTCTGTTTGTAAGAATGTGCACTGGTTTCTTAGAAATAAAAAGCAAGGAAGGAAACAGAAACAGAGGAAAGGAGGGTGAATTTGTCCCTTACTTTTGCTCTCTTGTGTTGCTTCAAGGAAGAACAGCTCTGAGTGTAACTTAGGTAAGCCCTGAAGGATTGTCTGAGATATGATAGAGGCCTCTTTCTAGATATCGCAATTCTACCTGCTTGATGGCTAGAGCTTTCATGTTATTACACATGCAATATTTTGCACATGGGTATTATCAGACTTTTTTCAACTTTTGTTGGTTGTGAAGGCTTCTAAAATTTCTTCTAATTGCAACTCTGCTAGTGGTTATATCAATCATACATTCACAGTTTGGAGTTTTCATATTATACGTAATATAACATGTGATACCTTATAATGTTTACAATGTGGTATCATATCCTCACTTGAATTTTTACTGCAGAAAACTGTAATGAAAATTCTATCATGTACATCCAGAGAAATTTTTGTTTCTGATCACTCAGAGAGTTTATGTTAGTGTCTGGAATAGGCCTTTACACCATGAACAAGAAATGTAGTCATTGTTCTTTATGTCAACCAAATACGAGGTAGCACTGTGAAACCTGTCTGGCCTTTTTATTTATTATGCATGACTTTGTTAGACAGAGACTTCCCTCTGGTAAGCTGCGTTACAGTCTAAGCCTAGGTGAGGAATGTGGTCTAGTGGTTATAGCTGCACACCCTGGAAGGCATACACACAAAATCACACATAAATAGCAACTGTTATAAGTTGCAATTAGAGCCTTCCTGACCAAGAGTGCACACCTTGGTCCTCTCCTGTTATATGGTGATACCAAATACACATGAGCTCTGCAGTCAACCCCTCCATCTGCTATAAGCCCAGGGATTCTCAGTCCCCAGTATCTATTCCCTGCCCAAGACTGAGTAGGCATGAAAATAGTGGCTATGAAAACTGTGCACTGTACCCCCATGGCAATTTGTGCTGTCCACTCTCCACTTCCCTCTTTCCCAAACACTCCTCGGATGAGTGCAGGGAGTGCAATGAACCTTTCTATCATTGGCAATCACCCAGTTGATGGTTATTACTACCTTTTTTTTTTCCAGGTCTGGCTGGGATGCCATTTCAATCGATATATACCATCACCTGCTTGGGCAGGCTTCCCCAGGAAAGACAGCAGCAAGTGCACGCCAATGCTGACAACAGAAAGATCCATCTGCCTCACAGCTCTCTTTCAAAGGACTCCCAAGAAAAGATGTTATATAAAGACTCATGGGTCAGATGAATTGCCTTGGCAGATTGCAAGTGACCAGTGCTTGCAGAGAAGAGCAGTGGCCGATCCCCTGCCATATGTAAAAATACTCACCTGCCAATAAAAATATTAGGGAAAAAAAATTGCTTGCGCACAGAATAGCCATATATATGGATATGTTTGTTTATGTGTGTTTGTGTGTATTAGTTCAAAAGGAAATTAATTTTCATTCTTCTCCCTTCTGCCTTATAGAGAACTAGGTAAGACCTGTTTGCTCCACAGATTACTTTTATGTCATGTTGAGAATGTTCCTCCTTTGCTGCATCTTCATTCATAAAAGATCACTGTACTAATTACTGGTGTGACTCCTACTATTCTGACTCTCAGCTTCTTACTTTCTGGTGCATTGTGGGCAATACCCCAGTGTCTCTGGACCACTGAGACGCTGTGCATGACATGGTGGCTCAGGTTCTCTGACACTCCACCATGCCTGTCACCAGGCATGCAGCTAACTCCCTCCCTGCTTCTGGATGTCCACTCTTTAGTAGGACTTCAATGTTTATTGTAAGGTCTCTTTACAAGAAAAGGCAGAGTCACCTGTTGTAATGAAAAAATCTAGCAAATCTTTATTTTTCATAGGGACTGTCATTGCATTTGTCATTTTGTGATGCTTGGAGTAGCCAGGAAATGCAGGTTATCTTCTTGTAAGAGCTTTTTTCCATGCTTGTTCCATGCTTTGCCTGTTTAAGGGAACTACATTCTTACATCTCCAACTGTAGCTGTGGGTAGAAACATCTTTATCTCTTTGGTCTAATGGAACATTTGATATTCCACTTCTGTCCTTCTTTCTGTGCTAGTACTCTCATTTCCAGTCAGAAAGCATTCCTTTTCTGAGTAAATAGCCTTCTAAGTTATACTTCACCTTCAGCATCCTATTTAATGAGGATAAAATTGGTGGTAAACCAGAAAGACCAACAAGTGACTCCACTTTTCTACACTTCATTTTTATTTGTTCTCTCCTTTCTCTTTAGCCTAATAAAATAAAATAACTTTTACTCCAATATACCTATTTTTCCTGGCAGTTTCTTGAGCAGCAGTTCTTTAAATTCTATTTCCCTTTCTTGATTTGCTTTCTAAAACGTTTACGGGCTCTTAGGCATTAACATTTTTTCCAAAAATTAAAATATACATAAGTACTTTCTCGGTAGTTCTTAAGTATTATGGAGGAGTATCTTTTGAAAGTGAAAAAGTTCTCACTTTTTCTTGTATAAGCTCTGCATCCCAAGAGATACAGAGATAATCAGTGCTAGACAAAAGGTATGCTCCTTAGCTGTAGGATGAATCACTTACCATGTCTCTTGCTCCTAGATCTTTCATCATAAGTTGAATAGCCTCTCATACTTTTGTATTTTCTTCCCGAGAGTCTATATTTATCCCTGCATAAATCTTATGCCTTGTTAAAGTCCATTCCCTTATCCCAAACCTGGTGATTAAAGTATACTGCTAAACTTTCCCAAAAGCTGGGCTGAGCTCATAAAGTCTATTCTAAACTACAGTTGTGCTCAGCACAGATGGAGAAGGCTACATCTGAGGTAAACCATTAGTTGCAAAGGCTCACTAGACTGCGTAGGAAGAGTTAGATGCCTCAGATTTGGACTAACCATAAAGCTGGATCAGAAATTGATTTTTTGATTTGCTAAGTTGAACTGAGAAATTGTTAGGTCAGGGCAGAAACGTTGGAGGGTTTAAAAATCTCCAGTGTCCCAAAAATTCAATGTTTCATTGAATATCTTTCATTTCACTAAATGAAAGATAAACTGTCAACATTTACTTAAATATACATGTTCTTCAGGATTTTTTTGCCCATTAAAGGTTAAGCATTTTAAAGTAAAAATGAAAATTTCAGGATGAAAACAGGAAATGTATTAGAAATGCTGAAATAAAACAGTTAATTTAAAACAAGTAAAAATGAAAAAATTCTATCGTTTTTACATTGCCCCCTCTGGTTTTTTTAATTGCCCATAACTATTTGCCATTTTCTCAAGGTGCTACTTTTCCTGAAGTTCCATTTTAATTTCATGTGCATGCTAATTTTCTGTTTGCAGAAAATGAAAGCCAACTCCAGTTAACCTCAGCAAACATTCTGGGTTAGGAACTCAAAATTAGCCACTAGGATGCACTGAGGTAAGAATTGCACCTTAATTATTATTTCGCTGCAGGACAGAGATGTCTTCATGTGGGTCTCAAGAAAAATATCTTTCAGCTCACGGTTCATGGCCCTGAAATGCCTTCTGGATTGTGCTGCCTCTGTTCTTTCTTTCCAAACAAGAGTGGAGGTCAGTCAGCCTTTCAAAATGCTGTCATACAAAGAGGAAATGGTGGTGGTCCTTCTCCTTTTATTCCACTGCTTGCTTAGTGGTACACCTCTAGACTGGAGTGAGAGGCAACGGAGTTGTCTCTTTGGAGTGATGGGTAAAGACGGGCAGATAGAAATATTAGAGGGTCTGAAGAGGGAAGAGGAGTCAACAAGGAGGCCATCATTCCAGCAAGCAAAGCTTTGTCTGCTCTGGAGTTTCTGAAAGACAGGTTTTCAGAGAATTATGAGGAAATTTTGATGATGTTATCGGACTTCTTACAAATCCAGGGGCTTGGACAAAGGCACAATGCTGCCTTTTGGAAACATGGCAGGCCCACAGTGGACATTAAGGCAGTGGCTGATCAGATGCAGGAAACGAGTTCTTGCTGTTGAATGAGAGATGCTGGGCAGGATGCTAAGTAATATGACTAACATCCCTCACTGATCTTGAAGGTAAATAAAGTAGCTTATATTTGATATGGGAGACACCTGCAAGGTTTCCAGAGCACTTAATAGAGCTAGCACTAAGCACCTGTTTCCTTGCAAGACTGAAGATAAAAAGGCTATAAAGTTACATTTGCAAAGAGAAGCTGTGTTGAAGTCAAGGAAGCCAGGCAAAAGCCAGTGAATTGCCACTGCTGTTAGTTGTTATCTCATACTTTTAAGTGGCTACTCAGTACTTATGAAAAGTTTTGGTGGTGGGAAGGAAATCCCAGCGTTCACAATGCTCAGACAGTCAATTTCAGGGTGGAAAATCAGGTCAGGAAGCAATCTGCTGGCTATGCTAGACACTTTGTCAAATTAAAGCTGGAAAGGGAGACTTCAGCCACTGTCAAGAAGTCGTCCAACAAATAAATGGAGACGCTTTCGTTGCTGGAAGAGTAGCAGGTTTGTGGCAGTGGGATTCAAACCACATACAATGCCAGGAGGCCCCAGATCTTCTAGAAATACTCAGGCTGAATTCGTCATTCAGAAAACAGTTTGTGTTCCTAATTCAGGCATGAATTCATCAAGAGTCTTCAGCCCATGCTTAAGTCAATAATTTTTAAACACAAATTTGCAATTAGAGCATATGTTTTACAGTCTTTGTTACTTGAGGAGCTTAGCCCTTTTCCTGGTCAGTCAGCTGGTAAGTTATCTATTCACTGAATGTAAGTTATTTGAAAATGAGGTCCTGAATTATTATATACTAAAAATCAGAATGTCTCAATAGTGCTTTTTATTTATGTATGTATTTTTGGTTCCGTCTGCCTAAAATCTTCTTCAGCTCCTTGTCAGCTGAATAAACATTCTTCCATTGCTTAATTTGGCTGAAAATTCAGGTATTGCTCATATAATAAATTAATACAGTATTTGCTACTTGAATCTTCACTCCTATAATATGGTATAGGCAGTATCCATGTTATTTTACCTTGAAATTGTAGGGAATATTTGATTATTAGTAAATGTTGATATTAATTATGTTATTACAAAAACTATGTATCTATATATTTATAATAATTTTAAATAATCAAGCTGTGACATGAAATAATGATCGCATAATACAAGTCGGTTCATGTGCACTTAATTTCTTTACAAGGGGTAGAGGGGTGAAAGCCTTGAGTCAGAGGACAAGTGCTTCGTTCAAGGTGGACACAACTGATGTTTTAGCAGTTGAAGGAAAACAGATTAAATGACTGACATGTCTTATTTCTGTAACTAGGCAAATGAATCACTCTAATTTATATAGTTCAATAGCTTATTACAATGTATTAGTATATTTTGTTGTGTTTAAATTATTTTTGTTTTCGTTTGATGGATTTATGTGTGAAAAATTGTGTTTTGAGACTTCTAAATTACGTGAAATCAGTATCTGCTTTGCCTGTTTGTAAGTGTTTGTGATCAGCAAGTAAAAAAGGAATAACAGAACATTTACAGAGGGTTATTCTGTTTAGAATCTCTTAAATATTGACAAAGATATTTTCATTGGTTTGAAACCAGTGGTCCACTGTTTCTGAAGAAGAATGTGAAAGTGAAATGGCTTTTCATACAGAATCACAGAATCGCTAAGGTTGGAAAAGACCTGTAAGATCATCAAGTCCAGCCATCAACCCAACATCACCATGCCCACTAAACCATGTCCCACAATGCCACATCTACACGTTCCTTAAACACCTCCAGTGACGGTGACTCCACCACTTCCCTGGGCAGCTTATTCCAGTGTTTGACCACTCTCTCAGTAATGAAACTTTTCCTAATATCCAGCCTGAACCTCCCCTGGTGCAATTTGAGTCCATTTCCTCTTGTCCTGTCACTAGTCACTTGGGAGAAGAGACCAACACCCACCTCTCTGCAACCCCCTTTCAGGTAATTGTAGAGAGCGATGAGGTCTCCCCTCAGCCTCCTCATCTGCAGACTGAACAACCCCAGCTCCCTCAGCCGCTCCTCATAAGACTTGTGCTCCAGACCCCTCACCAGCTTCATCGCCCTTCTCTGGACACGCTCCAGCACCTCAATGTCCTTCTTGTAGTGAGGGGCCCAAAACTGAACACAGTATTCGAGGTGCGGCCTCACCAGTGCCAAGTACAGGGGCATGATCCCCTCCCTACTCCTGCTGGCCACACCATTTCTGATACAAGCCAGGATGCCGTTGGCCTTCTTGGCCACCTGGGCACACTGCTGGCTCATATTCAGCCGGCTGTCAATCAACACCCCCAGGTCCTTTTCTGTGGGGGAGCTTTCCAGCCACTTGTCCCCAAGCCTGTAGCATTGTATGGGGTTGTTGTGGCCAAAGTGCAGGACCTGGCAACGTATGAGCTGCATTTGTACCTGCCCTCATGCAGGATGAGTCAATGGAAATGGATCAGGAAAGAAAATGAATCCTGCAGATTTTTCATCGGGATAAATTCTTACTTTACTCAGTAGTGAAACTTTCATGAACAACATCTAATGAGGCAAGAACTTCTTGTGAAATATATCGGTGGGTCTAGACACATCTGTCTTTGGAGTATATTGGAATGTTATTTCTGAGTAACCACAACTTCTGTGAAAAAAATCCCTAGCTGAAACTGAAGTATGGTTGAAGAGAATGTAGAATAACATAGTGTTCCTAGAAGTCTTCTTCAGAAACAACCCATGTTAAACATTTAATAAATATGCTTCTCTGTATTCAATTTCTTATTTGTTTTCAAATCTGAATTCATATTTGGACTTTTTGGTTATATATAACCTCCTTCTGCAAAGGACCTCCAAAGTTCTGTTCCAACACAGTAACCTTAAGAAGTGTTGGTAATTTTTGATATTTGAAGCTTCTGGTAAAATGATAGCTTTCCTATAATTAGATCAATGCAAAGGCTGAAAGGGACCATCTAGGAGATTTTGTTCTCAGTTTAAAAGTCAACCTTCTGTCTGCTTGCTGAACATTTTTTAGATACACACCAAATTTCCCTTACAGAGAAGTTTATCATTATCACTCTTTCTATCATTATATTGTAGTAGCCCTTCACTTCCCACTGCAGCAGGCACTCTGCAGATGAGTGACAAGCACCTCTGTATAGCTTGCACTCTCAGCTGGCAATACAGGGAGGAGATGGGGAAACAGAGGCCTAAGAAGCTAAGATGATTTTCTAGAAATACTAGAACATTTCTGAAAACACAAGAGAGAAATTATGTGTAAAGGGAGCACAGCTCAGTGCAGAAGGTGCAAGCCCTGAGTTGGGGCCAAAGTCTTCATTGTGCTGTCTGTGCTCTCTTCTGCATGTCTGCCATAACTCTGGGAATGGGGAACTTCCCAGGACGGTGGCTCTTGGAAAGGAGATGGGGAAAAATACGTCTCAGATGAAAAGTCTGAAACCAAGTGACAACCACAAGACTTCTGCACGCCATGACTTTCCCTGCATTTGACTTTGCCAAAACAGAATTCCTGATTTCTTGAATCCTAGTTGAGCATTCTGCGTACTGTATTCAACTACATACATGCATTACCACTATATATATATATATAGTGGTGTGTGTATATATATATAGTGGTAATGATAATTCTGAAGTGTTCAAAAGTGCTCGACTATACAACACAGCTCAGGCTCAGTTCTTGTTGGGTTTTCTGCATCTTCGTGATACCTGTGCTTGTGTTTAATAGTGTTCCTATTTATGACTACAGTAAAAATTGCAAGCTTTATCACAGAAAGGCCGATGTTATCCCAGGCAATTGGGAAAATGAATAGAGGTTACTTTGAGATAACTCAGACAATGAACCCACTTTTTGAGTTAAGCAGGTTTTACTCATTATGCTTTTATATCCTGTGTTTGCTGCTCTGTCTCCCAAACTGTGCTCTGTTGAAGAGGAAAACATACTAATAATTATCTGTGTTTCTCTCTCGTGTGTTTCTTATCCAGGCAACATAAATGAAAAATAAATTGCACAGGATAATATGATCAATAGCAAGGAATAACTTAAGAGCTGATGTGATAAATAATAAATAATTGCAATGATAAATAATTCCATTAAGGCAATCAAACAGTTTATGATGCCACCATAACTCAGAGCCGGTATTGATTTCAGGTAACTATCATTGTACAGAACTACAAATTTACTCTGCAGTGAGTTTCTTAATGATGATGGTTTGGAGCTGAGGAGGAGGAAGATATAGATGGGAGGAAGAGCAGAGAATGTGCATGAATCTGAAAAATCTTGCTGTGTGTTGTGGTACATTACGCTGTAACTGTTCATTTAATTATCGGGTTCATGTAGTTTAAGTGTGGTAAGAATAGATGGCCCCATTCATTTAACTGCTTCCCAACCCTTTCCAGCCGACTGTTACACATCTCCATACCTTATTGCCTGGGCCCTCGCTCCCATGTTCCCTTCTAACTCTTCTGAGTCACGATTAGATTTCCTACCATTTAGCTGCAACTTACTGGCAGATGGTTTTGGCTGAATTTAGATAGGCACAGATGCCTTCATGCTTGCTGTCTTTGCAAACAGAAAAAAAAAAGAAACAAGAAAAAAAAAAACCCACACTCAACTCCATGTTCCTTTCCTTTGCCCTTTGTATGTGTGAGTGTGCGTGTGTGCTATCTATACCTCCATGTGCATTTGACCTGCCCCCAAAAAGAAGGGATAATGGCAAAGAGACGCATTGTACTGACAAGTAATAATAATTGGCATATATTTTTATATTGTTTTATCTTCAGAAGGACTAGGAGATTATAGATCATTTGCAAGTCTCATTTAGTACGGAACATTTTTAGAAATTGAGCTAGAGCTAGTAAATCCTTCCCATGAGTCTATTGCAGATCTGATAATCTTCTGTAGGCAAGTTACGGCTCTTTCTTTCATTCTTTAGTGTTTTTCTATAAATTTATTCTCCTTAACTCTTAATATTTAACTCAATGAAGAGAGGAAAAGGTCATTAGTGTTTAGATAACAGGGACAAAAGAGAACTACCAGTTTTACAGCCTCAATTTTTGAAGAAAAAACATGTTCCATAAAATAGCTACACACATTTCTGTGGTCAGTGCTGTTCCAAACTGTGCCACAATTAAAGCAGATCTAAAGTTAAAATCATAAATATTTCAACACAATGCTTAATCTTCTATAGAAATAATACACAATAGTTTCAAAATTCAGTAATTCCCTCATTGAAAGCCATTCTTAGAAAGTGGGAGAGACTATATAAATCAAAACCCAATCCTAAGGTATGAAATATATTTGAATTCTGGCTCTCTAACCTCCTGCTTGGTTTCTATACATGCAGTTCTGCAGGAAATAAGTCCTCCTATCTCCCAGTTGGGACCTACAAGATTCATCCTAAAACTGGACTCGGCTACTCTCTTATTCATGAAATACCTGCACTTCTCTATTGCCAATATTCCATCTTGTAGAAGTTAGAGTTAAAAACTCTGTGCTTCAATTCATGCATCTAAACTAAGGATAAAAAAACCCTGAAGGGGAACACTTTCTTTTGCACAACTGTAGAAACTAAACAGTGGCCATCTTGGCATTTTTTTCCCAAATAATTCAGCAATTTTTGAGAAGCAATGAAAGATACAGCAGTACTCTTGCCAAATAAAGTCCAGAAGTGTCAGAAGCCAGAAGTCTCCAGACACTGAAAGAATCTGCTGTACAACTGGTCTATTTAATGTTTTACCAGTAATCCATGACCAAACCAACCTCTTCATTTTGTTTCTCTACCTACATAAGACATGAGAGCTAAAATTGGAAAAGCAAAATGGTGCAACATGGATCACTAGAGGCAAACAGAGACATACGAAGTGATTTATTCTGCTGGTTCATGTTTAATTTGCATTTGAATGAGGTTCATTTCACCTGAGCATTAACATCTAAATCTAATTTTACCGAGAGCTGAATAGTTTATGAACTTGTTATTTCTGCTGAGAATTTTAGCCAAAACATGAAAAATTATAATTATAGACAAATTATTTTAATGATAGGATTTGGTCCTGATTTAATAAGAGTAAATGCAGACCAGCAATACAGAATTTTTTGAACCTGTGGGGTGCAATCAAAATAAAGTCACTGTGGAAATGGGATCTATATACTGCCTCTCCAGTAGAACCCTCTTCCAGAGGCTTAGCACAAAAAAATGGTGGAGCTTTTGTGTGAGAAGTTATTGAATCAAGAAGTGTTAGTTATCAGTGTTGCAAAATAGGTATAAACATGCAGCAATTGAGAGAAATAACTCATACCATGTGGATGACATGCTTGGGAAAGGCAGCACTCATACATTTTTAACAGTATGGCTGCTCTAAAACGTTTGTCATTCAGTGGCTTTACCCTGTTGCTTGTCACAATAATGTCTGAGTGTTTTTCAAGAGAAACCAAGAGCATTACAGAGGCGTATGTGAGTTTCATTGGATATCCAGCTTTCTCTCTCCATTCATGGTGAAAACTTCGTTGTTTCATTCATTAGTGTGGGAACAGGGCAATACTTGGAAGGGGACATCTTTTGTTGTGACTCTAAGTGAAGTAAGATTTGACTCCCACCATCAGATCCACCATCAAGCTGTTAATGCAAAGAGAAGACTAAGGTAGGGAAAAACAGCAACCACAAAAAAACAACCTGCAAGGTTTGAGCATTGACTGAGTGCATTTTTTGGCATGTTAAGCTATTAGCGAAACTATCTTGTGCAGGCAAGGGGAAGGAGTGGTTGTAGAACTGGTGATTCAGAAAAGCACTTCAGTATTTCATTTTCTTTGGATGTGGTTTATATTAGACAATGCTTGTCCAGCTGTAAGAGATTTTTAACATAAACTGGAGCTGGACATTTGGCATAGCTGAGACTACACAACATTCTGAGTGCTCCTGCCATTGGCGGAGCTTGTGTTTCCTTACTGCTACATGTATGACTGAAGACTGCAGGTTGATCTTCTTCAAAAAGGTCTGACTGTCCTTAAGGCACTAGGGCTGCGTGCAGGCACAGCACCTGTAAGAGGCATGATGAGCCACCTTTACAGTTTGTGTGGTAATTGTATTATTTAATCCTTCTCTATGGTAAGCAGGAAAACTTGAGATGCATTCTCCAGGCAGATTAATGGTTATATGTGATAGACTGCTGCATCACCTGGGGTTTCAGTGTGAAGTAAGAGACAACTCACCTTCATTTTACCTTGACTCTCTGAACAACGTTCATGTTCAGAAAGTAACATGGCTAGGAGGTATTTCTGTACCTGCCTGTAAGCATGCAATTCCCCAGCTTGTGAATCAAAACTACCAAGTTTCTGCTGTGCTTGTGTAGTTGTACAGCTCTGCAATGTCTCCCTGAGCTTGGTGCACACTCTTTATTTATTGTCCCCTTTTGCATCATGCCAGAAAGCTTTTGCAGGTCTTCACAGGATAAAATTTTTGATGGCCACTTGCTGGCAAACACCTAGGATTTTGCCTGTGATGCGCATTAAAAAATACATACATATTTTATGAAGTATTTTCAAAAGTCTTTAGTTTATAATTTTTTATGAAGAAGACGTGCTGCTTACAAAAGTATCCTCCTGAAGGAAGGAGTGAGTACAGAGACGCTAAGGGAAGGAATGTAAAAAGTTAAGTACTCATAAAATGAACAACAGCTTTTGAAAAAAGAAAGGACCAATGGGTATTTTAAAATTATTTCTAATTTTTAATTTCAAATGTTTCCTTCTTATGACCTCACTGGACTCTATAGTATTTTAGGATGCTTGGTGGCCATTAAACACAGAATTGATCCCAAAGTTTTGGTTCAATGTGCTTTGCACAACTGGAATTACCTACTGCTCACTCTCTGCTGCTGTAGTTACACACATTAAGCCTGACGCTGAACAGCAGGGATCAGGAGTGGCTTTAGTGCATTTATAGACTTCCACCAAGCCTAAAGTGATGGGACAACAGTAGCTGGCCTTTTTCTGCCCAGTGTCACACCAAATTCCTGCATAATAATTGAACTGTGAGTCAGACAAGACTTTTTTTGCTGACTTTTCCCCAGTGGGATTATTTATCTAATTATCGTCTGTGCTTTTGCTGCAGTTGAAAGGTTCCTAGCTGACTTGCCAAGAAATTAAGCACAAATCTACATCAGACACATGAAACATACATTTATGAGCTGTCATGTTCTTCAAGTTATGGACACTACTGCAGGTGAATGTAAACAAAGAAACTATCTTTATAGCATAATATTTTTTGTTCCTACCCTCAAGAAGCATATAAAATAAATATTTTTTTCCTCCATTAAACACATTCATTAGCGCATAAAAGAATTTAATTTCTTCTTCATGAGGCTTAGTATTTGGACAACTTTTTGGCTTTTATGCAAATATTTTTCAAGTAGAAACAGACATATAAGATACTCATGCACAAATGTTGCTAGGGGGGCATCTATCAGAAAGATGAATTTTTTTTCCCTGGGAAATGCACTAAGCATAAGAAATCTCTTGCCAGCTGTGGCGTTCTCCTTCCGTTTACCCTCCCACTTGCTCCAGGTCTGTATTTTGTTGCTACTTAATCCCCTTTTCTTCATTAAACAGTTATTCCTGCAAGGGATGAAGTTCACAGAGGACAGCCAACGAGTATAGTACAGGAATTTAAGATCACTTAGTGCTTGTGCTTTCCATCCCTATGACTTTACTTTGATTATAAACAAAATTTGCAAGATTTATGGTGGAGAGGAAGAATCTGGTTCCAGTGTGCAGGACATGGGCTCCTGGGACTTCCTGGTGTGGAACATGATTTCTTCTCAAGATGAACTACCTCTTCAAGTCAGCCTGTGCTCCCTCAGAAGGTGCATAACCCGACTCCTCTTACATCAGCTCCATTTGCCTGCTTTTTCTAATTAATCTTCCACTAAATTTTTAAAATTATATATATTATTGCAAATGCAAGCACAGAAGATTACTGAGGAAGTTCAGAAAACCAGAGGCCTTTAACCAAACCACAGGCAATCAAAAACCTTCCTACACTCTAAAATTAATATTATAATATAAATTAATATTATAATATAAATTAATATATTTGTTTCTATCTCAATTTTTACTTATAATTGTAAATACTAGAGTCAGAATTCAAGAAGTACCATGGAAATAAAATATTCTTGGAAGTGGATATGGAGTTGGTGACAGTATTTCATTCCAGTCTACTCTGGGAAACAATCAGTCAAATACCCCCACTTCTCTAGCCCCAGTTTTTGAAGGGGATGGAATAAAAAGTTTTGAGAAAATATATATTTTAGAACCTTTTTAGAGGTTTAAAAAGCATTATGAAAATTTGTTCCATTTTTTTCTTTGTCAATAAATAAAATCCATTAGTAAGAACTTCTTTTACAGAGAAGAAGCTTTCATGCTGCCATTTGCCACTCTGCAACTTTTGAAAACAATCTGAGTTCTGAAGGGAAAAAAACCAGCAGCCCTGCAAACCCAAAGGACATGATGCAAATCTTTATTCTGCCACTCGGTGACTTTTTTTAACCATTGAAAAAAGTTTTGAAAACTGGCAAGGTGGTAAAAGCAAGAAAGCAAAAAAGGAAAGCTTATAAACAGCCCCCCTTGATACCACTCATTTTATTGCAGTTACAATACAAAAGGGAAGTAAGGGAATACTGTCAGCATTTTCATGAATTTTATTCTGTTTTTTCAACCAGATGTAACTGTAAATCTCACAAGATTTCAAGCAAGGTGCTTTAGATTACAAATAAATTATAACTGAAGTAGAAAACAACTAAAATTGCCAGAATGCAGAAAAGCATTTAAAGATTTAAACAGCATTCTGCATAGTCCTATTTGTATTCCTGTGGAGATGGTAATTCATGAAGTTAAAATCAAGACTATTTTTTAATTTTATCCTGATATTTGTCTGAAATCTCTGACATGAATCCATCACATTGTGGTGGTTTTTAACCAACTTGCTAATTAGGTTGTCCATAACTGGAGCTTAAGTGAGTGAGATGCCTATTTTCCATAGTATTTCACTGCTATGGACTATTGAAAATGTCTAGGAAGCACTGCAAATATTGGACTATCCCATACATAGTGAAGTAATATGAGCTGGATACAATCAGAAGATATAAGAAATTTTTAGACCTCATTGCCTCAATACCCACAGTATTGCCAAGAGGAGGATTTTTTATGATTAATACGTGATTTAACTTTTTTTAGAGGGGACACCGAAAATGAGCTAAGGATATTATTCACATTGCAAAACCAAACACTTATAAGTTAGGAAATGTTGAAATTAAATCAATCTATCTGATCTTCATTTAGCCTTGCACTGTGAAGACAGAAGCACGCTTAAATCTTTCCACAGAAGATCTGCCTCATTTAGTGTTGAGCAACAGTGATACTTAAATCAGAACCATATATTCAAAAAACCTGTTTTCTCCTAGTCTTCAACATTCTCTTTCTCCTCACAGCTAATGTACCAAATACTAGTTGTATACTGGTGTACAGGCAGAATTGCTCCTTTCCTCACAAGCTTCTCAATGGCATTTCTCACTGTATTTCCCCAGTAATTGATCAATGTATCTGGTAATGTATTAACAATTAACTTGCTCATTTTCACAGTCCTGTGAGGTATTATCTCTCTTTTACTGCTGGGGAGCTGAGGCAATGAATATAAAACCTATCCACCTCATTTGGACATCTAATTTCAAACTTTCCAGGGGATAACAACCCAAACTCACACTTTATATATTTAAAGCGTAGTCCCAGCTGACATATCTGTCCATGCACTTCAGAACATCAGGCACCAGGAGCTCAAGTTGGTTCCCCCAGATAATGAACTTCTTAAGTTTAAACACCTTTCTTTGGCATCATATCTGAGGCAGTGCAAGGAGCTCGTTCTCCAGGGCAGGATGCAATCCATGTGCAAGGAGACTGTTCTCTCTCCATGAGCTGTCTCCTGCTCCGTTCCTCCCTTACCTCCCTGTTTCTGCACAAATAAAGGCAGGGTCCTGCAGCCAGCACTCTCCTTTGCTTCACAGCCCACGTTCATCCCCTGCGTTGTGCAGTAAATAGGGCAGGGAAGAGGCAGAATGTAATCAGGTAAGTTCAACATGACCAGCAGCCCAGAGAGCTGGGCAGAAGGGGACAGATTCCCCGTACCTAGCCTAGACATAGCACATCCCACTGCAGTCCAGAGCTGGGAAATGTCCCAGTTAGCCCAGAACAGGATGTTTTTGTGGAGTCTGCAGCTGCAATAATTTAGGATGTGTCTCTGCTACATGTGTGAAATAGGGTTTTCCTAAAAATAAGAACTCATATTCAGCTAGAATTTTTGCAGAAGTTAAAAGCAATAAATCTAGCATGAAAGTTACCCCCTTGCTATGTAGTAAACACAGACTCCAAGACATATCCTTTTGGAGGGAAGGTCATCAACTTTCTCTATGCTGGGCAAAACAATGTATTTCCCTGTAGCCCTCCCACTTTTTTTTGGAAAGAACTGAAATATTCATCTGTAACTGAATATGTTATGTGTGTCTGCGTGAGTATGTGTGTGTGAAAATTATTTTGAAATAGATGCCCACACTGCAAAATTTCAGCCCAAACATTTCAAGTATTGTGAAGTTATCGGCAAATGAAAACAAGCTCTGACACAGAGAGCGTGAAAGACCCTTCTACAAATGCAACCTTGCCAGCCTGCTTATTGTGCTATGGAAGTGTTATAGAGATAATGTCTTCTTTTAATGTTGAGGACAAATAAAACCCTGATAAGAATGGATACAATAATTTAAACTGATTCAAGCACTTTATCCTGACGTATTTCTTGCTAACTAAGGTGTGAGAATAATCGATTTTTCTGTGTGAAATGTGAAGTGAAGCAGGTTGATGACAGTGTAATTACGGCAACATGAATACCTGAAAAAATGTAATTTTATTTGACATGTAATGAGCCTTTTGATGTCAACTGAAACTTTCATTTCCTGGTACTTGTAAAACATCAAAATAGTAATAGTAATACAACCTCAAATAGGTAAATGCTTAGATATCTTCAAGAACAAAATCAGTGCTGTCCAATAATGGTTAATGACCTTAACATGTGGAAAATACTGTTTTTATCTGCTTCCTATTTTTTAAGCCCGTTTGAGCCATGTTCCCAGCTAACAAATTATTTCAAAAGTTTATTGCTAATCTGTGGGGCTCAGGAGCATTTCCAGTCTGTCAAGATTACCCCACTGTTTTCCTTTGCCTTGTTGGGCAGAGACCTGGTAGGACACCGCTTCACAGCTCGCTGTAGCTTGGTTTGCCTTGGAAGAAGACACAGGCAGATGCACCAGGAGAGTGCAGCATGCATTGGCCAGGCTGCTAAGGTAAATGTAAATGCGCAGAGGACAGGCCCTGGGGCATGCAGGGTGCCTCTAGACACTGGTTCCTGAAGTTGAGGACTATTGCTTTCTGCTATAGACATGATCAGTCTTCACCCCGGTGAGGCTAGAAACCAGGTGTCCCCAGCCTGTGCAATTGTCCTGGCAGCTCTCTAGCATAATAATAATTGAATTATTGTATATTGAGCTTCACTAGGAATAACTGAGAGTGTCTTCACTTCAAAAGTCTTTTAACCTGGTAGGTAGGATACTCCTGAGTAAGCAACATGTGTGCTCAGAGGTATCAGGAGAAGGCATCTCGCCCTGTCCTGGGGGTGTGCCCCTGACCCCTGGCTGCTTCAGGCAAAGAGGGACAGTGCACCACCAGCACAGTGAATCTGCCTTGCTGCCCACTTTCAAATTATTTCCCAAGCATTAACTGGATTTGATGATAATTTGTGAATAATTTAAGGGGAACTGAAACCTAATTTTCAACCAATTTATTATTCTCAAATTAAATTAGTCCATCTCTACTTGTTCCCATGCTCTCTTCTACTAAAGCTGGTACCTTAGATATAGCCTTTAATGAAACAGTGCAGCCCCATCAATGCTTGACGTGTGAGCGTTCTTTCCTCTCTTCTTTTGGGAGACCTTTCCTACTTCTGTTTCACACATTTGGTCTTTCACACCTTTTATCATTTCACACCTTGGGTCTTTTTTACGTTCTTTTGCCTCTCTTCATTCCTCTGCTTCATCACCTGTTTCTATCTAGCAATATGGAAAAAATGTGACTAAAAAAGCAATGTGCCTGTGGTATTCAGCACTTTCTATTGTTTGAGTTGTAATGGCTTTTTGTGCTCCCTTCTGTGAAACTTGCAGTATTTATCAGTTGGATTATTTTCTGGGTTTGTTGTAGCTGTAGTTATGTATTTCTGCTTTTGTCTTGCAGAATAAATGGATACATTTGTCTGGACAAGTCTTTTCTTATTTCAACAGTAAGAAAGTGATGGCAAGGTCAGTGCCTGTATGGATTTTATTCATTTTCTTGTGACCCTCTCAGCTGTCAGTTTCCAAGTTCACCTCAGATGGAGTGATATTTCCTTGTTCATTATAGATTTCTCCCTGGAACAGGTTTTCTCTTATGTTTTGACACTAGTCTAAGTCTACAAGTGGAAATGCAATGCTAAGTGACTAAATGAATTGCTTCACATCATGTTGCAAATATTTAAGAGACTGATTTCTTGACACAAAACAGTGCAGGCTTTGAAAGGTTAGAAGCCCATCATCAGATTATAAAAACAAGCAATGTAATCAGAATTTTATTTTTTTTCTTCAAAATATTCTTTCAGAAATGCCTTTTGGTGAATTACGAATGAAGCATGTTCCCATTCAGAATGCAGAGTGAGCCACATCATAGTGCGTGCATCCCACAGCCCAACTATTAGTGACAAACCTAGGTTCCTAAGTTGTGAACAATTAATGGCACTGGGAAAACAAAGGAGATAGGAAGACGTTTCTAGAAGCACCATGACAACAAGATTTACCCAACAGTTACAAGCTGATTCTTTTTCATTTCTTGTTTTGTTTTATTTGCACATCACATGTGTCTGGCCCTTGTTACTGCACTGCTTTTCAAAAACGCTATTCCTCCAGAAGTCGCACCATTTACTCTCTGAAAATAAAATGCAACTGGAAGACTTCAAAGTAGTGTTCAGTCATGAGGTCAGCTACACCTCAAGGCACCCTGCTGTCGCGGGGACGTCTTCCACAACCATTACCATGTTTGATGATAAGATACCTGGGATGTAGGGCAGTTAAATACTCCATCCGGGACAACTCGTGAAGGAACTAAGATTCTTCATGTGTTTATAAAAGGTAGATCAACCTCAGAGCCAAAATGTCTGGGCACTCTGAAACAGTGGGTAATTAATGCAAAGGATAAAGCAGACCATCATTAGGACTATGAAAGCACCTCTTTAGATGTTTTCCAGTTTCTTCACAACATCCAAACCTCATCTTGGAAGCAAGCACTGTGTAGCTGGTAGCATGAGCCAAAGCTGGGAATGTGGCTCCCTAAATAAGTGTACAAATGTTTCTGAGAACCCAGCAGTAAGCCTGTGGCAGGCCTGGCTCCAGCCATCAGCCAGAGAATGGTACCTGGCTAAGACAGCAGAATACTGGGAAAAGCAAATTGTTATTGCTCTGCTGCCCAGTTTAGCAGAACCAAATTGCTTGAAACCTGGGGTTTCTGCATCTGTTCACAAGGGAGCCCCTGGGTTGGCAAAAGGATGTGGGGCCACAGTTACTGCTTGGGGGTGGAAAGGATCTTTTGGAACCAGTGGTTGCCAGCACCGTCCCCCTAACTACCGAGTGATGCAGGTGGTGGCGGAGCTGGCTTTTAGACGTTTGCTGCCCATCTTCTGCCCTCCACCTCTCCCTCCAGGGAGGCAGGAAGGGCCTTGGCCCCACATGAACCACCTCTTAGCAGCTGTACCAGCATGGGGCATTTGCAGGGAAATGTGTATGTTGCAATGTCCTGTTGAACTGCTAAGTGACACTGGAGCTGCCTGAAAGGCCCTTAATAAAAATGAGTTTCAGTTTTTCACAATCTTTCAACTCCTTTTGTTCCTTGTTTCTCTTTGTACCTCTCATGCCTACTTACCTCGGGGTTTGGTGTCTTGCCAAGATCTTTCCTCTTCCATTATGTGCATTTCCATGCTGCACACAACTCAGCCAGCTGCCAACTGACACAGTGTTTGAGGACTGGCTGTGTGGTACTTCAAAGTGGTGACCTGAGCATCTGCATGGCCTCGCGGGAGTACTGATTGCTGTCCCAGGTTTCCCAGACACCACTCTGGACACTGGAATATGCACAGATCAATAATAATTATTACTACAGATTTTCAGCACATTTTCAAACTCAGGCTGATTCAAGCACTTGTTTGGTCTCAGGAAGTTCTCTGACAGCCATTTTCATTATTGAAGAATTTTAAAGATGGGCAAGGCAAATTTTCCAAATGCTGTGAAATCCGAAGTCCCTGTTTGGACAGATGATTTCCATATGCTTATGTGCATTTATGTTTGTAAAAGTCAGCAGTTGAAAATTTTAGAATAGGATAGGATAGGATAGGATAGGGTAGGGTAGGGTAGGGTAGGGTAGGGTAGAATAGAATAGAACAGAATATATTTGTAAAAGTCAGTACTCTAAAATTTATAATACCAAACAACTATGTATAATTTTCTAGAATAAGGTCTTAGGACTGATAAACAAATACCGCATTGTATTTTTAAAAGTGTTTTAGCTCCTTTATGTTTACACTTTTAATACTTTTTAAGTGAAAAAATGCATTTAAGTTTTTATTTATGAATAGCTCTTTTCTTCTTTGTTAAATAAATGATGGTACACCTAAGTAGCCTCATGGATCCATAGTAGCTGCAGGACAAATATCCATTTCAAAGTGAGAGGATGAATTGCTAGGCACTTCTTGATAAGCCCATAATATCTGAAGTGCAATTTCAGAACCATTGTGAGCCTCATGCACTGCTGCCTGTTTGTGTTTGCCTGTTCCAGCATGGCTTAAGGGATTTACTGTGGTCTATCTGCTTTGACAATTCAGTCCTATCCTAGAATTTCTAATATCTTGCATTAAAGCTCTGTCTCCTGACGATTTTCATGACAGCCTGTTGCTTCATCCAGAAATCATGAAAACTGATTACCCAAATAGAAAAGTGAAGTAAAAAGAATGTGGGTTTTCCTCGGTGGATTTTCCACACTGATTATTAAGAATGGGAATATTTTCATTGTCCTACATGGCCTGCCAGCTGGTTTGGCTTTCAAGTTTTTTTTAATCTTTGGGGGTTTTTTTCAGAAGCTTTGTCAGAAACATTCAGTTCTCCAAGTGCCATTCTCACTGGTTTCAGTTACCTCTCCAGAGACCAGCTCTGTGAATTTTGGGGAAGAAAAATTAGAAAACTGTATTTTCTCCCTTTTGAAGCTATTCGGACAAGGAAAGTACATTGTCTAGATAGTCTTTATTAATCAAAAAGATTTAAAGCAGTGAAAGAGAAGAAGGTACTGATTTACAGTAATTGTCTGAAGATTCAAAAAACAATGTAATAGTAGGAGTGCAATTTAAACAGTTCAGATTAAGACATTAATAACCCTGCTACTAAGCCACAGGTATTAGAGATGGCACAAGTAGCAGGTATTTATATCCTGTTTTATATCCTTGTCACCATACCAAACCAGCTTTTGGAGGTTAGTATTTGAAATTCTCAGAGAATCACAGGATCACAGAATGGCTGAGGTTGGGAGGGACCTCTGGAGGTCATCTGGTGCAAACCACTGCTCAAGCAGGGCCACCTACAGCAGGTTGCCCAGGACCATGTCCATATGGCTTTTGACTATCCCCAAGGATGGAGACTCCACAACCTCTCTGGGCAACCTGTGCCAGTGCTTGGTTACCCTCACAGTGAAAAAGTGTTTCCTGATGTTCAGAGGGAACCTCCTGTGTTTCCGTTGGTGCCCATTGCCTCTGGTCCTGTCACTGGGCACCACTGGAAAGAGCCTGGCTCCACCCTCTTTTCACTGTCCCTTCAGGTATTTGTATATATGGGTAAGATCCTTGAGCTGCTTCTTCTCCAGGCTGAGCAGTCCCAGCTCTCTCAGCCTTTCCTCACTGGAGAAATGCTCCAGTCCCTTTATCATCTTCGTGGCCCTTTGCTGGACTCTCTCCAGTATGTCCATGTCTCCCTTGTACTGGGGAGCCCAGAACTGGACCCAGCCCTCGAGGTGTGGCCTCACCAGTGCTGAAGAGAGGGGAAGGATCACCTCCCTTGTCCCGCTAGTAACACTCCTCCTAATGCAGCCCAGGATATCATTAGCCTTCTTTGAAGCAAGGGCACATTGCTAGCTCATGTTCAACTTGTTTTCCTCCAAGACCCCAGGTTCTTTTCTGCCAAGCTGCTTTCCATCCAGGCAGCCCCCAGCCTGTACAGGTGCATGGGGCTTTTCCTCCCCAATCACAGGACTTTGTACTTCCCCTTGTTGAACTTCATGAGGTTTCCGCCAGCCCATTCCTCCAGCCTGTTGAGGTTCCTCTGGACTGGGGTACAACTCTGGTGTATCAGCCACTCCTCACAATTTTGTGTCATCAGCAAACTTGCTGACGGTGCACTCTGCCCCTTCATCCAGATCATTAATGAAGATGTTGAATGGGACCGGACCCAGCACTGATCTCAAGGGTACACCGCTAGTCACTGGCCTCCAGCTAGAATTCATGCCACTGGTCACCACTCTCTGACCTCAGCTGTTCAGCCAGTTGTCAATCCACCTCACTGTTTGCTCATCCAGCCCATACTTCATCAGCTTCTCTATGAGGGTCTTATGGGAGACAGTGCTGAAAGCCTTACTAAAGTCTGATGATTGTGTCTGCTGAGCTCAATTTTTGCCCATTTCCTTTTGCTTTCCTATTATTTATACTCCCTTCCCTTTCAATGCTAGCAACAAGCCAATGCAGACATTTTATTTGATAGACAAAAATGGTTATGTGCTCTGCAACAAGCTGAGCTTTAAATCTGTATTTTCTCCCACATTTTCTGCCAATTGCAAGTAAATTAAAATGAGTGTTTCTACTGTTTAAAGATTACAAATAATAACACGTTTTGCATTTTCATATTATGTTTAATTCTCCCTGCATTGTATTTTAAAAGTATGTATTAATATAGTTTACTTCTCATGAGCTGCTGGAGGAAGTGGAAAGGTGGAAGTTTTGGCAACAGGGATAGGGGCATTTTAGCAGTTATCAAGCGTGGGAAGCTTGTAGTGGAATAAGCACATGAATTGCGTATGTCTTGCTAAAACAACCATTAGTGACATTTGTAAAGTCTGACATTTAATTCATCATTGGTGGGTCCAAAAATTGGAAGTCCCCAATTGTCTATGCTATGGTTTCAGGCACTTTGAAAATGCTTCTTTTTTTAGGGGATAATAACCTTCTACAGGGAGAAAACTCTGGTTAAATTCCTCAGATTTGCAAGAAGAGAGTGCATAGGGACCTGCCTATGACAAAATATGAAGGTATATAGCCTTTTCTTTGGGGAGATTTCATAAAACTGAAGGAAATTCAGGACAGAAGCTATTTTTCTTCTGGCAAGGAAACACATTTTTCCCTGTTAATCCTCATACTTAAGAGTTATGGGGAAAATTAAGGCATATATTGTACCAGAAGATGTCAAAGAACTAAGAGAGAAGGGAAGATGTTCATAAAAATCAAAATAAAAATAAAATGCTATTAAACACAAACATTTTGCCAGGAAGTCTTCTTTTCAAGCTGTAAACAGGAGAAGAGAGAGCCTATAGCTCAACTATCGAAAATTAAGAAAGCTGGATCTAACCACTACTTGTCTCTCACTTCCACAAACAGAATTTTCTGTATGTTTTTATATACAAGTATATATGTAGCTTTAATTTAAGCATACTGAGGATGCTTAATAATATGTAATTAATTCTGAAACCTCATCTAATCTGTATGTTCTTACATGAGGTCATCATCTATACATATTAGCACTTGACGAACTTACCTAAATGGTTATGCAACAAGCAAAGGAAAGCCAAAATTTGCCGATGACCTCTAAACGCTCATTTTGGCTAACTGTGTTACACTCCAGGTAATAGTCCTGTTACAGCAATAATTGAAATAAATAAGGCTGGAATAAAAGTGCTTTGGACTCTATATCTCCCTTCATGGAATTGGAAAGTTTTTATTCTTCTGATTTTATAACATCATTTATATGAATGGTACTGAAAAAGTCATGAGTCTCAATCCAATAAAGACAGAAATGATGCTGTAAACTCTATATTAGCAATGTAATATAAGCAACAACATCTTACAGAAAAGGAAGCAAAGGGAAGGTGTATTGACACCACTGTTCATTTTATTAAGCATCATGTAGCTGGCAAAGTAATTTCAATATATCTGAAGAAATACAAGTACAGTCCTTGCCTTCAAGAGCTTACAACCCAACATCCTCACTCTGCTGGACTGCTACAGTCCCACTGTACCCTGGGCAAATCATGGTAGCTTGTGTCCTTTGAGAAAGGGGAAGAGGACACTGCAAACATGGGAGCCATAGAAGCCTCCAGTGAGCAGAAAGGTGAAAGATGAGGAGCAGTTTGAAAGCAGAAAGGGAGGGTGCCTGGCAGGACTGGTAGACTCTCACCAGCGTCATGAAAGAACCTGCATGAGGATGAGGCAAAGAAAACAGCAAAGCAAAAATGATGCAGTGGAGGAATAAAGGCAGAAAGGGGAATGGCAAGGCAGAGTTTGAACATCAGAAATCACAGAATCACAGAAGCACTAAGTTTGGAAAAGACCTGTAAGATCATCAAGTCCAACCATTACAAAAAAAAAAAAACAAACCACCACCAACAAAAAATCCCCAAACAGACAAAAAAAACCCCACACCACACAAACAAAAAAACTCACACAGCACCATGCCCATCAAGCCACGTCCCACAATGCCATGTCCACACGCTCCTTGAATACCTCCAGGGAGGGTGACTCCACCACCTCCCTGGGCAGTCTATTGCATTGTGTTACCACTCTCTCAGTAAAGAAATTTTTCCTAACATCGAGTCTGAATCTCCCCTGGTGCAACTTGAGGCCATTTGAAAAGTATGAAGTGTATGAAAAGTACCCATCACTGAACAGACTATCATACATGCACACATATATGTCCTTGCATGTCTACATTTCTGGAGAAATGGATTGGATTGTCTCTTACTAAGCTGGCTTATCTAATTAGAAATAATAGGCCAGATAGATTAGCCTTTCTAAAAACAAGGCAAAAAAAGAGGATCATTTTTCCTCATTAAAATCTTGTGTATTTTCTTTTGAGAAGCAGTAGACCTCCCATGCTTCCATTTCAAGAAATTTGTTAGTCTTGTACAGTTTTGCCATTCTATTAAAAATCTATTCATCTTCAATCAAGTTTAAAAAAATCTGCAAGTCAGTTTTGACTGTCAGCCCCCATCTGATAAGGACTAGTGTCAGGACTGAGAACAGAGAGATTATTTCTTTCGCACCGTCCAGGAGTCTTCCATTCAAAAAACGATAAGATGCCCACTACAGCAGAACAAGGTTACATGCTCACAACTGAGGTGGAAAAGCAGGAAAGATAAACAACTGTAGGCTTTCTGGGAGGAAATCTGTAACTAGCTGCTTTGAAGGACTTGGAAAGAAAAAGGATATGAGACCTATGGGTATGGGGATTTTGAGAAAGCAGCAAAGAACTAAGGATTGAAAGATTTGCTAGGACTCTGAGCACTGTGACTTTGGGGAAAGGAGTCAGGGACTGATAAGCTGAGTAGATGTGTCTAAGACCGAGAGACACTTGGAGGTTGCCAGTCCATGCAGTGGAAGTGGTGGTCAAGGCAAATTAGCGTGCTAAGAAATGAAGACGAAGGAAGGCAGAGGCTGTCTGCCTGAGACAGCCTGGGATGAACAGCTTGGATGGTTTCTGGATCCCAATTGGGCTTGGGATAAAAGGGGATAAAAATGTAGCTGCAAGGACTGGAGGAGTCTGAGTGTGAAGAGGGACACAGCTGTAAATACCTGGGAGAATCTGCGGTCAAAAAGGAAGTAACAGATGGATTTTAGTTTGTTTCATTTTTAGATTTAAGCACTTAACTGCCCAGTCTTGCTTTTGGCACTTTCATCCTTTATTGGACCTCATCCTTACAATACGTTTTTTCTTGCAAATTGTAATGATACCATAAGCAGTATTAGCTTAGCTCCTTAACTGCTCTGCTGAAGTAATGGTTTAAACTAACAAAATAATCCTTTAGGAAATGTATTAAGACATTTAAATATTTTTGTATTTTTTATCTGTGTTGAGAATGGTCACTACTGTTTTGACCATAGAGATTTTTCAGAAGAAGAACCCTTGAGGCTCAAAAAAATGGGACTGAAGCCCTTAACTTGCTTAGATGGTTAGCATGTAAGATATGTACAACCACAGTTACACCTGTTTGACAATATTAACAACAAATTTAATTGTGGAGGATGAACTCATGGTCTCTGTGGTTCTGTGCACATGCAGTACAAGAATTAGTTTATGAGTCTGGTCTGCCTTTATTTTTAAGTCAGATTTTTTTTTCTCCAAAAGTGAGTCAACTTAAACAAGATTTCTTAAGCTTATGATATATAGCAGGAATGAAAAACCCACAAAAGCGCCACTTCTAAAATCTCCTAAATCCCAATGATGATCGCAGGTATAAGAGGTTTGTGGATATTGGTCTTGTCTGACAGGTCTCTGCAAAGATGCAGAGCTCTGTCTCCACAGAGTTAGGGTGTATGTCTCCCGTGCTCATTATCCCAAAGGAGTGTACAGAGCAAAATATCCAGGCAAACCTTTAATGAAGAGAAGAAACCTAGATCACAGAATCACAGAATCACAGAATCACTACAGTTGGAAAAGATCTGTAAGATCATCAAGTCCAACCATCAACAAACACCACCATGCCCATTAAACCGTGTCCTACAATGCCTCATCCACACATTCCTTAAACACCTCTAGGGATGGTGACTCCACCACTTCCCTGGGCAGCCTGTTCCAGTGTTTCACCACTGTCTCAGTAAAGACATTTTTCCTAATATCCAGCCTGAACCTCCCCTGGTGCAATTTGAGGCCATTTCCTCTTGTCCTGTCGCTAGTCACTTGGGAGAAGAGACCAACACCCACCTCTCTGCAACCCCCTTTCAGGTAGTTGTAGAGAGTGGTAAGGTCTCCCCCCAGCCTCCTCTTCTGCAGACTGAACAACCCCAGTTCCCTCAGCCGATCCTCATCAGACTTGTGCTCCAGACCCCTCACCAGCTTCGTCGCCCTTCTCTGGACACGCTCCAGCACCTCTATGTCCTTCTTGTAGTGAGGGGCCCAAAACTGAACACAGTATACAAGGTGCGGCCTCACCAGTGCCAAGTACAGGGGCACGATCACTTCCCTACACCTGCTGGCCACACTATTTCTGATACAGGCCAGGATGCTGTTGGCCTTCTTGGCCACCTGGGCACACTGCTGGCTCATCTTCAGCTCTCTGTCAACCACCACCCCCAGGTCCTTTTCTACAGGGCAGCTTTCCAGCCACTCTTCCCCAAGCCTGTAGTGTTGCATGGGGTTTTTGTGACCCAAGTGCAGGACCCGGCACTTGGCCTTGTTCAACCTCATACAATTGGCCTCGGCCCATCAATCCAGCCTGTCAAGATCCCTCTGCAGAGTCTTCCTACCCTCAAGCAGATCAACACTCCAGCCCAACCTGGTGTCATCTGCAAACTTACTGAGGGAGCACTCAATCCCCTCATCTAGATCATCGATAAATGTATTAAACAAGACTGGCCCCAAAACTGAGCCCTGGGGGACTCTGCTTGTGACCGGCTACCAGCTGGATTTGACTCCATTCACCACAATTCTCTGGGCTTGGCCGTCCAGCCAGTTTTTTACCCAGCGAAGAGTGTACCTGTCTAAGCCATGAGCCGACAGCTTCTCCAGGAGAATACTGTGGGGAACAGTGTTGAAGACTTTACTGAAGTCCAGTTAGACAACGTCAACAGCCTTTCCCTCACCCACTAGGCAGGTTACCTGGTCATAGAAGGAGATCAGGATGGTCAAACAGGACCTGCCTTTCATGAACCCGTGCTGGCTGGGCCTGATCCCTTGGTTGTCCTGCACATGCCCTGTGAGCGCCCTCAAGAGGAACCTCTCCATAATCTTCCCCGGCACCGAGGTCAGGCTGACAGGCCTGTAGCTCCCCATATCCTCCTTCTGGCTCTTCTTGTAGATGGGCGTCACATTGGCAATCCTCCAGTCATCCGGGACCTCCCCTGTTAACCAGGACTGTTGATAAATGATGGAGAGTGGCTTGGCAAGCTCCTCCGCCAGCTCCCTCAGTACCCTTGGGTGGATACCATCAGTCCCATAGACTTGTGAGTGTCCAGGTGGCATAGCAGGTCATTAACTGCTTCCTCCTGGATCATGGGGAGTTTGTTCTGCTCTCCATCCTTGTCTTCCAGCTCAGGGAGCTGAATACCCTGAGGATACCCGGTCTGGCTATTAAAGACTGAGCCAAAGAAGGCATTCAGTACCACAGCCTTTTCCTCATCCTTGGTGATGATGTTCCCTCCCGCATACAGTAAAGGATGGAGATTCTCCTTGGCTCTCTTTTGTTGTTAATGTATTTATAGAAACATTTTTTGTTACCCCTTAGAACCATGGCCAGATTGAGCTCTAGCTGGGCTTTTGCCTTTCTAATTCCCTCTCTGCATGACCTAACGAGACCCTTGTACTCTTCTTCGGTTGCCTGCCCCTTCTTCTGAAGGTGATAAACTCTCCTTTTTTTCCTGAGACCCTGCAAAAGCTCCTTGTTCAGCCAGGCCGGTCGTCTTCCCTGCCAGCTCTTCTTACGGCACATGGGGACTGCCTGCTCCTGCGCCTTTAAGATTTCCTTCTTGAAGAACGTCCAGCCTTCCTGGACCCCTTTGCCCTTCAGGACTATCTCCCAAGGGACCCTCTCAACCAGTGTCCTGAACAGGCTGAAGTCTGCCCTCCGGAAGTCCATGGCAGTGGCATTGCTGACCCCACTCTTTACTTGGCCAAGAATTGAGAATTCAATCATTTCATGGTCGCTAAGCCCAAGACGGCCTCCGACCTTCACTTCTCGCACCAGACCCTCTCTGTTTGTAAACAGCAGGTCAAGAAGGGCACCTGCCCAGTAGGCTCCCTTACCAGCTGTGTCAGGAAGTTATCTTCCACACACTCCAGGAACCTCTGGGACTGTTTCCTCTCTTCTGTGTTATACTTCCAGCTGATGTCCGGTAAGTTGAAGTCCCCCACAAGAACAAGAGCTTGCGACTGTGAGACTTCTGCCAGTCACTTGTAGAAAGCTTTGTCAGCTTCTTCATCCTGGCTGGGTGGTCTATAACAGACACCCAGCAGGATATCCGCCTTGTTTGCCTTCCCCCTCATCCTTACCCATAAGCACTCAACCTTGTCTTCACAATTGTTGAGCTCTATACAATCAAAGCACTCCCTAACATATAGAGCCACCCCACTGCCTCTCCTTCCTTGCCTATCCCTTCTGAAGAGCTTATAGACATCCATCGCAGCATTCCAGTCATGCGAGTCATCCCACCATGTTTCTGTGATGGTGACTACGTCATAGCTGTCCCACTGCACAATGGCTTCCAGCTCCTCCTGTTTACTGCCCATGCTGCGTGCATTGGAGTAGATGCACTTGAGCTGGGCTATCGATTTCGCCCCCAACATTGGCACGCCACCCCTAGGCTCATCTCTAGGCAGCCTGGTTTCATCCCCTTCCCCCTTCAAATCTAGTTTAAAGCCCTCTCGATGAGGCTCGCCAACTCATGAGCGAGAATCCTTTTCCTCTTTGAGGATAGTTGAACTCCATCTGCTGCCAGCAGGCCCAGTGCCGTGTAGACCACCCCATGGTCAAAAAAATCAAAATTCCTCTGACGGCACCAGCCTCTGAGCCACGTGTTAACCAGGTTCGCCTTCCTGTTCCTTTCAGTGTTCCTCCCCACCACTGAAGGGATTGAGGAAAACACTACCTGCGCTCCCGATCCCTCAACCAGTCTCTCCAGCGCTCTGAAGTCCCTCTTGATCACTTTTAGGCTACTTTGTGCAACCTCGTCGCCGCCAACCTGCAAAACCAACAGCGGGTAGTAATCAGTGGGCCGTACCAGACCAGGGAGTTTCCTCGTGACCTCTCTCACCCAGGCCCCAGGGAGGCAGCAGACTTTCCTGTGGGTTGGGTCTGGTCGGCATATTGGGCCCTCTGTTCCCCTCAGGAGGGAATCGCCGACGACAATGACCCTCCTTTTTGTCTTAGTAGAGGTGGTTGTGATGCATGGGGCAGACTGTCTCACCCTAGGCAGCCCTCTGGAAGGACTTTCATCCATATCCTCATTAGATGTGCCTCATAAGTCTCACATTTTATTTGTATGTGTGTGGGTGAAACACAAAAGAGGAATTTTGCAGATTTTTCGTACTTTCTGGGAGCAAGCCCAAGCCCTCTAGTGGTCCGAGCGAGCGGAGCTCGGTCTCTGGAGTAATCGCCAAATCATCAGAGCAGCTGAGTAAACACGGCAGGAGTCTGGGAGAAGTAGGCAAACAAGCTAACTAACTTTGTATTTGATTGCACACTGCTTGCAACTACAGCTGGGGTGAGAAGTGATTTGCAGAGGAACCTTCTCCTTCAAACTTGGTGTATCCTTGCCCGCAGCTATGGTGCTTCCTCTGCCCCCTCTCTCCAGTTTCGGCATTCCCTAACAAAACAAGCTGGGGTGCAGCTGCAGGGCTTTTCCCCTTCCGAGCTGCTGCACAGCCTGGGGCTGGGAATGGTGGAGGTTGCTATTACAGAGAGTGCTGGTCCTCACTGAGCTACGGCTTTCACAAGCCCTGGGGCCTGCAAATGCCCCACAGGGGCTGCCGAGAAGCCCCCTTGGCAAGCTGACAGAGGAAAATAGAAAAGAAGCTGGTTTTTAACCCAAAGTGGGCCATTTGGGTTCTCCCAACACTCTGATTTCTGGAGGAATTCTGTAAATTTTGGTAAATCAATACATTCCGAACTTTTTCTCTGGACTTTTTTTCCTAATTAACAAAACTGGTAACCTTGTCCTAGTAGCTTTTTATAAGTCTTTAAAGGCGTGACTTTGTCTCTAAAAATATTCATTGAAAGAATGGTGCAAAACGTGTGTGAACATCTATTTACATAAATATGGGTGGCAACACTCTTCTGCGATGAGCTGAAAACCTCACTGCAAGTCAGGGAGTCTTAGACAGAAAGACAACCATGTGATTCAGAGGATCAGACCCACCACATGGATAGCAAATTGTGAACAAAAATAATAATTAAAAAAAAAAATAGAACAACTCTATCCTGAGCAAGCTACAGGCTGGTATGTTTACTGAAACCACTCATTGAAGAATTTTAAATTACAGCTGATTTGGGATCAGGGAAACATGTTAATGCATATAAAACTTCTTATCCTGGCTGTAATTAGTTTGTTCAGCTTTATTAAGTAAAGCTTATATATGCTGGTGGAAAACCCAGCTGCATCACATTTTCAAGGTACCCTGGAAAATGTTGAGAAGTGTTGCTGAGGGAGAAGGGGTTGAAATGTCCATCGTAAGAAATTGTCCTTGCCACAGATGGCATGGGGACTGATGGCTCTCTTACACCAGGGAAAATCAGAAATAATTCCCCCGAGGCAGGAGAATGATACTGGTGAAAATCTGTAGGAGAGGAGAATGAAGACAAGTGAGTTCAGATCCCACTGAGGGGCTGTGGCAGGCTACGTGCTCCCTTTGATGCCCCCGCAGACACACTCTCTGGGTGACGCCGCTGCGAGCCCCGCTCTGCCCCGTGGTACCAGCTGAGCCAGAGTGATGCAGAGGGCAGACTGGGTGGAGGAGATTAAAGACCAGCAGGTATTCCAGATGGGATCTCCAATTCCTGGGTCAAACAGTCTCCCTAGTTGAGAAAAACAAGGGGCATTGCTACATTTTCCTGTGGACATGATTGAGTTTAAATAGGCTCAGTTGCACCTGATTAAAAAAAAAAAAAAAAAAGCCTTAGAAAGAGGCTGGCTCCTCTGATGGAAATATGGCAGAGCAGGAAGAAGGTTGTAGTTTAAGAAAAGTGGGCTATAATATTCTGTATGAAAACGAATGAACAGATCTGTTCTTACAACTGGGCTGAATGCACTGTTTGCTGAAATAATAAGCTTGGCTTATTTCTTCTTCAGCTTTTGCACAACAGTTAATCTCCTTCCAGTGTAACCAAACGTCAGGGTTTTTTTCTTTTTTATTGAATTCAGAGCTATCATTTACTTGTAGCTGCCCAGATTCTGGATTTGCCATGCTTATGTTTTAAAAATATTTTGTCTTTTTTTCCCATTAATTTAATGAAAACTAATTAATATCTAAGGTCTACCTACACAGTTTCTGTCATTAAAACAGACAAATTAATGTATAAGATCTACCTCAAGAGAATTTTTATCATATAAAAACCAATTAAATACAAAGAGGCAATTTGTAGAGGAAGAGGGAATATATACATAAGTATATCTTATTAGAAGGAAAGTGCTGTGTGAGAAAATCTGTTAGAAATTAAGCAATGTAACAAATAACACCACAATCCTTTCAAAATTTGAATGTTTTATGTTTAATCAGTGTCAACAAAATATATTTAGAATATGTTTTGCATGAAGAATATACTTCTACTTGGTTGTACATATATATGTGTGTGTATGTATATATATGTTATAGTTTTATTTCAGTTTCTCAAGTGAGGACACAAGGCTACTTTGGACACTTTGCAAGTTTGCAAGCTATGGCTTTAGAATGAACTTCAGTGCAGCTATGCTCTGTTTAACTTTGTCATTTGTTTAAACACTTCCTTGTTACAGTGGTCATGAGTGGTTCATATCATTGGATTTCTCTCCCTTCTCCTCTTACAAGATTGAGCAAACAGAAACTGAATATGTGAGGCAGATGGTTTGAAAATAGATAAACATTTCAATTTACAAGTAATTTTGGGCCTTTAAGATCCCACTTTTGTTTTTTTTGATGGCAAGGAATTCATCTGACAGCAACATACTTATATTGAACTATTGACCACAATAAAATTGAATAGTATTTTTCAGTGTAAGTACCATCTGCTGTGTTGTGTCAGCTCATCCCGAAAGGTTCCCAGGTAAGCCACAGCAACAACCCATGAGTCAGAAGCATCAATTGGTACTGGGCAGCGGAGAGTAATGACTAAGGGAAAAGCAGAGGTACCTGAGCATCCTGATCTGCCACTGTCTTTCACTGTGAGTTTGAAAATCCCAGCTGATGGTAACAAGCTAGATTCACAGACGTGGCTTTCTTGTCTCTTTGGTTTTTTGGAGTTGTAAATCAAAAAAGTAGATATGAAAAGCCTTTGACTTGGCCTGAGGGTACCACGCAGGGACATCCAGCATTTCTTTGTTAGACAGAGCTAGAAGTCATGGTTCCCTTTGGAAGAGAGACTACCCTGCCATGCTCTGGTACAATCCCTGTCTGCTGCGTAAAACTCCCCTGTGTGTCAGGAGAAGCACTGGGACCCAGATGCTCTGTCCACACTGGGTGTGCAGCAATTCTTCTCTGCCCCACTGAACATTTAATTATGTCAACAAGGTGTTGCCTTAGTGCATTAGTGATGGTAACTAGTTTTCTTCACCAGAAGAAAAAGAAAATAAATATTTTATGGCACGGTGATTAGGGCAGTCTTTTGGGATTGAAAGAGATTTGGGCCCCAGTTCTCTCAGGCAAAGAAAAATGCTGAATTTGGTGACCTTTGCCTCAGTTAAGTGCTCCCCACTACAGCTAGCTGGCAAGCATGCTGCTCCTAAGGTGCTCAGCAGTACTTGACTGTCCGGGTTTACACATCCAGCTCCAGATAAAAGTTCAGTTTGTGAAACCTACTCCGAGATGGTACCTTCCTCCATCTGACTAAGATACCTAAATGCGTGCATGGCGCATGGTGCTACGTGGATACCCTTCAGCTTGCTCCATGCAAACTGGTAGGGCTACACAACACAAACTAGTGCACACAGAGGTCCCTGCTTAGGTGCTGCATGTGGTGTAGCAAAGCTGTGTAGGACTTACTGGCACCATCCTATGTGACCATAGTGTTTCCAAATTCAGGCTCAGTCTGGTATTCAGATCCTCAGAAATACTTAAATGTTTGATTACCACGAGACTTTGGTGCAAGAAGCTCTCCAGGCATCCATCTGGCCTCCTGGCAGGGGTGGGGAGGCCCACTAGGCAGAAAGGTATCTGAATGTCAGAGGTTTCTTCGGGTATCTGTTCTAAGAAATAATTAGCTACATTGAAGTGAAAGGTAAAATAGGTGCACATACCACTCTGGTTTGCCAGTCGTGTCCAAGCAAACAACTTTGTTTTGAGTGAAGATATATAATTAGACAAATCAATACAGAAGTGCTATGTAACTGTTTTCTTGACATACGCTGTTATTCACTGTCATGTCATATGGGCACACTAGGAAAAAAAGGAATTAAATAAAAAAGAAATCAATGTTATTTCATTTTTTATTGCATGGAGAGAAAATGAAATTTAAAGGAAGTGGGTGTCTTGAAAAAGGAGGAGGAATATAAAAATCTGTGTGTCTGCCTCTGAACCAGAGAAATAATTTTTGAATTAGATTTATTCTGTGCCATTCAGCAGGAGAGATGGAGAAAGAGATTAGATTATTTAATTGTGCTTTAATGTAGATTTTTCAGAAGTCATATTAGGGGGTTTCAGTAGATGGGGAGGAGCAACCCAGTAAAAGGATCCCAATATTGACTCACCTACGGTCTTCACCAGCATATATCAGTGATATTCAAAGTAAGAGTCAGGGAGTCTTTTCTGGGCATTATTGAGACATGAAGGACCCTAGTAGATAAATTAGGCAAGGTGGAAGGCATCCTGTGTTGTTAAACAGGGTGTGTGGGAGATGCAGTTAGGAAAAGACGTTGTGGAGTACCAGATGGTACCCCAAAGGTTGCTTTCAAGAGTACTATTATAGTTCAAAAATGGAAAAAGGGGACTAACCTGGTGTAAAGACAAGTTAAGAAATAGCTTTAGTACATTTAAATTTTATCCTTTTTTCCTGGTGTTGTTCCTTCATCAGTGAAATAAGCATTTTAAAAAATGAGAAACCAACCTTATCTGCTAACAGAAATCTCTGCATCCTCCATCCCAAAGAAACTACAGTGTAGGGAGCAATTTCCTGCAAATGGTGTTTAGAAAACTTTTCTCAAGAGTGAAAAAATCTCCAACAAATTTCTGTAATACTTGTAGCAAAGTATTACAGTTGTGGCAAAGGGCTTCTATTTCCTTCTCTGAATCATTGCAGATTAGATATTGCTTTTACTTATGCTGGAAATTCCAGTGTGATTCTATGATTCTGTGAAATTAAAATGTTTGTCTCAGTGGCCAACCTAAGCAGCTTGGTTTGAGACTAAGAGATTTCATGGGCAGGAGAAAGGAGGACTCACTCTTTCTCTCTCCCTTCCCTTCCTTCCTAGCTCGCTGCCTTCCTTCCCACCTTGCTGCCTTCCTTCCCTCTGTTCCTCCCTCTCTCCTTCTTTCTCTCCCTCTCCTCCTTTCCCTTCTCCCTTTCCCTCTCCCTTTACCTTCTTTTTTCTGTCCTAAGACAGACCCCATTTCTTCACCTCAGGAAGCAGAGGGAAGAAACAGAGGTCGGACCTTGCAGCCTCTCCCTCCCTCCCAGCCCACTTTGGAGTGTGGTTGCCACAACTCACACTAAACATGTCCAGTCCGTCACATTTCCTCATCAGCTCCAAGCAATTTTTATTTCTCTCCTGATGCACCACCGAAGGTAACTCAGGCTGATACCTGCCAGACTTGGGCACAGGTTCCAAAAGATGGAAAAATACCTCTCCAGGGAAGAAAAGGACTATAAATAAGTGTTCCTGGTGATCTAATATCAAATGGCAATGTTCCATTTGCTTTTTTTATATCAGACTATGTGAGGACTTTGTGGAGGGATGGGGAATGGCAGGAGAAAATACCATTCATTTTCTCAGGCTGCCTATCAAGCAATCTGAGCAGTAAAGCATATAATGTGCTGTTTCACCATCGATTTCATCACCTGCTTTAGGTTCACATACTTCCTGCAAGTAGGAGAGGCGTACTGGGAACTCCAGCCAACAGGAGAACATGGCATTTACTAATTTATGCTTTGATGCTTAATTTTAGCTGGCATGACTTAGTTTAATTGACTTTGGTGGGGCTGCTCTGTGCTGAAAGTTAAGCACATCTGTGCGACTGAATTTTGTTCAGAATATTTATCGAGCAAACTCCTTGAAACCTCAAACCATTCACTAGAGTATATAATTTGTGAAAAATAACTTTCTACAACTTTAGAAAGCATAAATTTCAGAAAAAAAGGAAAAAAGTGAAATTTGCCTTTCTCATTTACAACTTAGTTTTTGTGTTCAATCCTTCTTGCAGCAGGTTCCAGCCTTGCAAAGAACTATATAATCAGCTTTTTTTCCTCAATTAGGAGATTGTAAGGTTGCCAAAGAAAACATATTTTGAATGTATCTTTTATCACATGGATCAAAGATCACATATATCTGTGCCTATAATGAGAAGCTCATGTGCTAAAGTTCTGTAGTGGTCCAAAATTTACAACTGCAAAAACCTTTGATATATCACTAATTGGTTTTAGCACTACAGATTAGGTGCTGAAATCAGTAGGCAAGAGATTGTGAGTAGTAGGTGGAGAAGGGATAATTCTGATTCTCACCATATGCTTTGAGAAATTTAAATTACAGCATAAGTAGAAAAAGAAGGCAGAACTTGTTGCTTTTTTATTTTTAAGAGTCTTATAGATTATCTGTATGATCCAAAAATATGCTTTATTCTAAATAATTAAAAAATCTCCATTTCACAGTTTTTATTTTTGTAGAAACAACACCCATCTCGCCTGCAATGTGCTGTGCATTCTAACACCTAATGTGCAGTGAAGAATGTAGTAACAGGGGAAATATATCTGCATAACATGTGAAAAGTGCCAAACCTTTAATTTATTTCAGACATTATATTGCAAAATAGCAAACTCTAACTATAGAGTTCATCTACACCACGCAGAAACAGGAAAGGGAGGCAAGTGATGTGGTACGTAGTCTCACAATGGTGGTCCATGTTACATCTTTGATAGCTTCTTGGTTATAAGGATTTATTATTCAAACAGTAATGAAAATCATTGGTGGCATTGCCTAAGGATTGCTGGCAAGTTGGGAAGAGGGCGCTCTATTCTGGGTTGAAAGCTATAGGGCTGGTCTACACAGAGGAAGCTACAGAGGCATGCTGCAGCAGACACGATCTTTGGCTTTAAAATATGCTCAAATGTTCAGTGTTTGTTTTTTCTTAATGAAAATTGAGTGATTTGAATCATTCTACACAAGCATGCACACATGCCATTCCCATGTGCCTTGTTCTTGTTATCCATTTATTCCCAAAACTCAAGATTTTGCGTTTACAGCAAAGGTATGGTAAACAGTTTATCTCAATACTCTTTAATTAAAAAAAAATAATATGTAGCCTTAAAAAAACAATTCAAGAACATTTCTGCTCTGCACTGCCACAATGTCTTTATTTAAACTAAGAAAAATTAGGTTGAACATTTAATGTTCAACTTAACTTTGCAAGTTAATCATCTCCCTTATCTTCAGGCTTCTTTTGTTTTCTTGTGTGCAAATGTGGAAATAGAGGCACATAATTTTTTAATTTTTTTTATTATAATTGGGATTTTTTTGCATGCCAGTGGCAATCCAAGAAGCACTCATTGTAGCATGCTGACCTAAAGCATATCAGGACTCCTACCATTCACTCCAAGGATTTTCTCTCTATTGAAAGTAGAGGATGAAAGTGGTTGCAAATATACATTAAACCAAGGTAATGACCCCTTTCTATTGCTAGACCATTAGTGTAAATGAGAATTAGGTCCACCATTTACAACCGACAATCCTGTTCCGAAGTCACCCAGGACTTCCAGCTTCATTTTTTATAGTAAATGCTATTTTTAATGTTACTTTAAAGGAACAAAAGAGGTAAGACAAAATGCACAACATTGCAGTAGGTTTTCCTTAAAAGTGAACCATAGGGTGTCCTCCTTTGATGGCAGGGTGAAAGCTGAAGGGAACTGTCCTTTTGGCCTTGATTCAAATGCTCCCTACTGACTTTGATGGTGTCCTGAAAGTGCTGTTTCCTTTGTTGCTTCTCCACTTTGGTGTAGTTCACTAATTTAATGTAAGACCTTCATACATTTTTCACATACATTTTTCCCAGCTGATCATCTTACTTTTATCTCAGTAGCAGACCACCACACTCTTACATCAAAAACATCTTCATTGAAGTAATTTTTCATCATCATTACTCCCCTTGCATTTACTTTTTTAAAAATAATGCCTTCTCGTCACTCCCCCCCACCCCCTCTTTCTTTAGATACACGCTTATGAGAAAAAAATATTTGTATCTGAGTCAAGGTCAGTATTATTGGAACAACACAGGTAATTTCTTTACACAGTGATACTTCAGGCTGATCTGTTCAGTTTTGCTCTGTCACTGTTACAGCGATGGTGCCTGAGTGGAGCCTGGCACTGATTGCTTTCCTCTGGCTGACTTTCACCTGGTTGCACTGATGTGCTGGATACCAACGTGCCAGTGCTGATGCTCATTAACAGGGCAGCATCTTGCTGAATAGGCGACATTACAAGCAAACATCTGCAAGGTCACTTTCCTTACAGCTTGGGAGTGGTGTATGGGTCAGCAAGCTTTCTTGCCATCTCCTCCACTTGCTTACCAGGAAAGGTTCTGTCCAACAGTAGTGAATACTTATTCACAGCAGATTTGCTTGTTTTCCCAGGTCCCTCTGAAGTTAGCTTTAAACCTGGCTGTGGATTGTTGACTCAAAGGCAATTTCTCTCTTTCCCCAATCACCAAGGATCAAGTATCCATACTAATGTCCTTCGACTGTTAGGCTGGATCACACAGGGCTGACCCAGGAGGTCAGAATCCTTTTTTCTTCTCAAGGCTGTAGCAGAGAAGTGTGTCTATTATATTAGGCATTACAGTGAAATTGTACAGAGTAGAGGAAACAAAATTATCACAGAAGACACAACTCTTGTTGAACGTTTGTACAGAGCTTGTAGTTTCTGAGATTTGCTGTAAAAGAAAGCACTTAGAATACTCTGTAAACAGAGTATTGTTTGGTGTTTGCAACTGAAAATTAGTGCCTGTATGATATCTGTAATTTATGTATCCAGGCTAGCAAAAATGATGGAGTGTTCTTATTCAAACACTACTGATGCCAGTCCATAACTTAAAGTGGTGTTATTCACACCACCTATTTCAGATTATGTCAGATGCTCAGGTGCAGCAAAGAGCACTGAAAATAGGAGCTCTGATTCCTGATCTAGTCCTTGGGAGCTGTGTGTGCTCCCAAGAGACTGCTGGAGGTAGCCCTGCTGGAAGCACAGATAAGGTGCTTTGAACCAACCATGACTGTCTATTCAAACATCATTGGAGGAAAATATTTTGGGAACTTCAGCAGAGATTTACAGCTTCTGGAGAGCAAAAGTACCACAAATATTGAGATACTGTAATTAACTTCTTGTGTGCACAGAGCAAGGCTAATGTGCTTGGAAAGAGAGAGTATGGTACTGGCAACAACAGCACCCCCTACCCCCAAATATAAATGTTATTAATGTTCATGTCTCAGGAAGTATTTGTGATGGATTATAACTTTCTTTCCTTCTTTAGTACCAATATTCTTTAGAATACAAATGGTTGTAAATTAACCAACTTTGCATATGTTGAGCTGCAACAGAAATTGCATTAAATCTTAAATACACCAGTTAACATAGGCAGGGAGGATATTAAATATGAGCTTGCTAATGAAGCAAGTTCCTTATAAAGAAGAGTTGAGTTTGCTTCCCACAAAATACCAGTGTGATGTAAATTGCCATTCCACAGCCACTGACTATCATAGTGATGAAAATAGCACTACTGTGCCTGCAGATTTAAAAATAAAACTTGTGTGAGCACGGAGGGAGAGAAAGGGAAAGGAGAGATTTCCCAAAATAGGGTGTGCAAAATGTTTCCATTTTGTCTTTTTGAGGTGTTGTCAATTATGATGGTATCAGAAAGATTTCAACCTTCTCAACTTACTCGTGATGCTTGCCTCCAGATTAGCTGTGCTTACAGATGGACTTGCCCTCAGCTGCCTATGAACATATCCTTGTGTTATAAATCAGAGCAGAGCTTGTGTAAAAAAGCTCCTGGTAGTTGCTATTATTGAATATCATCATGAGCAAAATGGGAGCAAAGTTGCTGAACAGTGAAAACAAAAGGAGAGAGAGACCTTTGACTGTAGCTATAACAGGACAAAGCACCTATTACAGTGGGGACAGAAGAGAACCCATTTTCTTTGAAACTGAAATAGAAATAAGAGCCACCAATGGTAAGCGGAGCGTTTTGAGCGACAGATCACCTAAAAGGGTGGTCTTCCTTCACTTGTGAATTGCAGCTCGTTACTAAATGTCAGCCTCAGACTGTTGCCTTTAGCATCTCCCCAGCCATGAGCTCAGTGAGTATTGCCACTCGCAGGGAAACCTTCACTCAAGCACGAGCTACGCGAGCCAACAACCACTTATGACTCAGAAACCGATGGATCAGTTAGCTCTGCTGTACCTGCAGTAGATCAAAGACAAGAGGGATGTTGGTTGCTAAACCTCATCCAGCAGCCATGTGCGATGTGTTGTAAAGCTGGAAAGCTTTTATCTTGTCCTTCCACCTTGGGCCCAGTAAGGCTTAGTGGGTAGCAGTGTGCATCTTAAAATAGAAACAGAGCTGGTTCACGCTGATCCTGTATTGTGTGAAATGTTGCAACACCAAAGAGCAAGAAGTGGATTGTTGATATATAGACAATGCCAATTCTTGGACCCTACCTGAATCTAAATCCTCTCTAGGGATATGCAGTGGCGTGCTCTGCTTTTCCCATTTCTGTGGAACAGTGGAAAAAAGCACTTACAGGTGTTACTGATTTCTGACCTTGCTGTCAGTTTTATGGAGGGTTTTTTCTCCCAGTGTCAGGGCATGTCACTGTTCCTAGGGTTTGCACAGCAGATACTGCAGCAAGCCTCATCACTAATTAGAAAGCCACTCTCTGAATGGCACATTCCACTGCATAGGTTGTGGTAAACTAATTAAAAGAGCCTGTAATTGTAAGAAAGAATACAATTGGCTATAGTTAAGATCTGTCTTAGAATTTCTGCTAGAGCTCTTCTTTTTGCTGTTGATTTTTTTTTTCCCCTAGTAGTTACTCCATCTTTTGGCAGAAAAAAATTAAGGGAAGAAGGAATGGATTGAATAAGCAATTGCTGCCTCATCATTGATCTCACAGCTTTTTTTATTCATTGAACTCGAAAGACTGGACGAAGTCCTGAAATCAACAGCAAACTTTTTTTTAATCACAAATAAGATGTAAATTATAATTATATGTGGCAGGTAACATAAAAAAAAAGCAGTTCAAAAAGGTTTTTAAAACTTCTGAAGTGTTAGAATTTTTTTTTTGTTTTCCCAGAAATGAAATAAAAAGAAAAACCATATTTTTGGTTTTTGAAAAGCAGAATATCTACTCTTTTAATGTTTTAGAACTTCATTTATAGTTTCACTTTCTTTCTTTGCCTCATTTTCCCTGTGATAATTTGGGGAAAACAACAAGGGAAAGGAAAAAAACCCTCATTTTTGTGAGTTCTTGACTAAAGAAAATCTCAGAACTTGAAAAAAGTAAAAAATTCTATTTAAAGAAAAAAGATAACTTTTAATTTTCAAGATGTTTCTGAATGGAAAAAGTAAAAAACTCAGATTATTACTACCCTGTGTTATTGAAATATAGTTTCAGGCTTTGTTATTAAGAAAGAGAGTCTTAGGCTTTACCACTATATATTTTTGGAGCACAGTGCTTTTGAATGTGCTATTGAAATGATTTTCATAGTTTTACATAACTGCAGTGAGAGATATCAGAGAGAAGTACATGCCTGTCTAATGGTGGCTTGAAACCACACAACATTATAAAAACATACAATATATGAGATGATAGATGCAAATAATTTAAGTGTAAGAAGGGTTATACTCCTTCGGCAAGTGAGTACCCTCATATCCACAAAAAGAAAAACATTGAGACTACTAACACCGTTTGATTTTCACAAGACCTCGAAGTGTCTTTGCTGGTCTAGACTAAGTGCCCACACTTCCCCTGAAGTAAATGAGAGCTTTAGAGGGCTGGTTTTGCAACATCAATAATCTTTTATAAATCCAATAAAGACTGATGGTATCATTGTTCTGAACATCCATTGGTAAGTGCAAAAGTTGAATTTCACAAATCTAGTAATTTTCTGCTTAAAATGCATAGAATTCAGATTTTGTTTTAAAAAATTTGGCTCATATTCTTAGTGGGTGGGTAGGGTGTATAAACTCCTATTTCCTCTAGCAGTCTTAAAGATATTGAAGCAATGTTGAAAAAAATCCTTTTGTCTACATAAATTTTTGTAAAAGAGGTGCTTGTCTAGCAAGATGCATTGGAAACCACAATGCTGATGTGCTAATGTTACACAGTATTTTCGCAGACCAGTTGCGATTGGAAGGGAAGGCACCTCTGGAGGTCATCTGGTCCAACCACCCTGCTCAAGCAGGGCCACCTACAGCTGGTTTCCCAGCACCATGTTCAGATGGCCTTTGAATATCTTCAGGGATGGAGACTCCACAACCTCCCTGGGCCATCTGTTACAGTACTGAGTTTCATGGGGTTTAAACAACTAATGGTAGTTAATCTAGAGATGGTCTTAGTCTCTCACCAAAAATACAGTGGTGCTCCTGTGGGCAATGGTATGACAGATTAGAAATAAAAAAGTTCCTGAATCCTAACCCAGTTTGAGTCACTTATTCAATATGGGGCCTTGGGCTGGCCATTATAACACCATATTCCTCTCCCAGTCTATCTAAAGAAGGTACTAAAAACCATAACCATGCTGAAAAAACCCTGAGGTGCTAATATGGCTTTTTTTTTTTTTTAATATAATTTGAAGTAGCAAAAGAAAATCCTTCATCCTAAATGTATTTGCAGCCTAAATGCAAAGTCCGTTATTTTCAGCTGATGCCACAGAAGAACAAGTGTTACTTTTCGTCAATATATAACATGATTTGTCAGGGCACTTTAACAACAGATATCAACTGCAGAAGAAATTACAGATTTCAGTGTATTTTCCACAGTATACCTATTGATACTTTTCACGTTTTTTTGTATTTCTTATTAAGAACTGAATTTAGCTACATCTTGAATTCTGTAGGTGTTCATGGGCAAAATACTGCTTTGCTGACCTGTCATGTTATAAAAATACCCTTCTCAGTGCTCTCTCTGGAAAGAACCTGATAGGCATGCCATGACCATGTCCTGGCTCTCATGGCAATGCTCACTGTCTTTCTGAACTTGTCATACCGAGATACTGCAGCATAAATGTCCATGCTGGTTTTCAGCAGTGTGAGTGAAAATGGGAAATCCTCAACACATTTTCAAAGTAAACAAGGATTCACTATCCACTTCAATGACCAGCCATGACAAAAGAAAGGCATTTCACTGGTAAGGGCATTAATCTAGCAATCTGTGCCCCACTCTGACACAGACATCCATTGTAACCCAAGAAAAAGTATGTACTCTCTCTGTGTCTCAGTTCTGTATCTGCCAGGGGTATAGTAGACGTTTCCTGACTTTGCATGGGTTTTGTCAATATAAATATATTACAGTACTGAGATTCTGCCAAGAGTGTCTCTAATCTACATATTATATTCCACTAAGAAACTACAGCTAAGGAAATTATGCTAGTGGAAGGACAGAATTACAGTCAAATGAGAAGGGAAAACTACAAAGAAATATACATCTAGTAATTTTTTTTTTTTTTTTGCCACCTTTGGCCTGATTTCAGTGGCTAATTGAAAAGTTAACAGGGAACATCCTTATTTACTCAAACTTATCACAGTCAGTATGCGTGTGCAGAGATAAAAATCAGACTCTCCAGCATCTTTTGGAAGATTTGTCACTGCAGAATTGAAGCTGGTGTAACAGTCACAGTCCACAATGAGATTTGTCTCAAGTTACATGATAACTTTTTGATATTCATGCCACCGATGACAGGAATAAATGTATGTGGAGCACCAGCAGTCATGGTTTTTTATATTGTATCCACCATGATATCAATGACTGTCCTTAAGTCTTTCAGAAACCTTTTCTGCTTTTTGGTATGAAGGAAGACAATGCTAACAGGACCTAATTCTGAGAGGCTGTTTTGGAACAGGAGTTATCTGGTACTTTGTGTGTGCATGAGAATAGACCAAAAGTGTATATGTCACTGAGTATTCAAAGACAGAGGATTGTAGTCTTGGACAGACCCTGCTGAAATTGCTTCTCTGAAACACTGAAGGAAGAAAGAAGGAAGATCAGTCAGCCTTCAGGGTAGAGGAAAAAGTTTACAAAAGGAAAAAAACAAAAAGGTGCTGTATCCTGTAAGGGAATCACTAAATGTCTCACGTTATACTGTTTCTTTCTTAGAAGTAAGGAAGAAATAGGAATATTGTAAGAAAGAAATAGCAAAAGACATCTAGACCCCTTGTGCCTGAAACTGTAATATGCTATTGCATTGTGGAATCTATTGTTCTCCTCATTTCAGACCTTATGAAGTAAGAAAACAACGTATTTTTCTTCCTTGTGCACAAAAAAGTTCCAGACTATTCTGAGAAATCTTCTTGTAGCTGGGCATCCAAGAAATATTACTTGTATATCAGGTATATAAAAAATTGGCCATAAGCTCCAAAGCCGTGATGCAAATGTTCTAAAACTTCACAGCGATAGGATTAACATGGTTTAAAAAGCTAGTTCTCCTTCAGAGGATCCCACCGTGAGTCCCATTTTGTCCTGGTGTATTGGGTTTGCGTGGCAAGATTTTGATAGCGGTGGGGCTGCAGGGGTGTCTTCTGTGAGAAGCTGCTAGAAACTTCCCCTATGTACTGTAGAGCCAATGCCAGCCGGCTCCAAGACAGACCTGCCACTGGCCAAGGCCGAGCCCATCAGCGATGGTGGTAGTGCCTCTGTGATAACATATTTAAGAAGGGGGAAAAAAAACCTGTGCTACTGCAGCCAAAGAGAGGAGTGAGAATATGTGAGAGAAAGAACTTTGCAGACACCAAGGTCGGTGAAGAAGGAGGGGCAGGAGGTGCTCCAGGCGCCGGAGCAGAGGTTCCCCTGCAGCCCGTGGTGAAGACCATGGTGAGGCAGGCTGTCCCCTGCAGCCCATGGAGGTCCACGGTGGAGCAGATATCCACCTGCAGCCTGTGGAGCACCCCACGCTGGAGCAGGTGGATGCCTGAAGGAGGCTGTGACCCCATGGAGAGCCTGCACTGGAGCAGGCTCCTGGCAGGACCTGTGGACCCGTGGAGAGAGGAGCCCACGCTGGAGCAGGTTTGCTGGCAGGACTTGTGACCCCATGGGGGACCCACGCTGGAGCAGTCTGTTCCTGAAGGACTGCACCCCATGGAAAGGACCCATGCTGGAGCAGTTTGTGAAGAACTGCAGCCTGTGGGAAGGACTCACATTGGAGAAGTTCGTGGAGAACTGTCCAGCGTGGAGCAGGGGAAGAGTGAGAGGAGTCCTCCCCCTGAGGAGGAAGGAGCAGCAGAGACAACATGTGACGAACTGGCCACAACCCCCATTCCCTGTACCCCTGCGCTGCTCGGGGGGAGGAGGTAGAGGATTCAGGAGTGAAGGTGAGCCCGGGAAGAAGAGAGGGGTGGGGGGAAGGTGTTATTAAGATTTGCTTTTTATTTCTTATTACCCTACTCTGATTTGGTTGGTAATAAATTAAACTAATTTCCCCAAGTCAAGTCTGGTCTGCCTGTGATGGTAACTGGTGAGTGATGTCTCCCTGTCCTTATCTTGACCCACGAGCTTTTCCTTATATTTTCTCTCCCCTGTCCAGCTGAGGAAGGGGAGAAACAGAGTGGCTTTGGTGGGCACCTGGTGTCCAGCCAGGGTCAACCCACCACACCTGTCAGACAAAGATCTATATAAGTGCAGTGGCTGCATGTTACAATCTCTCCCAGGAGCAGAAAGCAGAGCTGAGAGAAAGATCTCAAGCCTGCATTCTCCAAAAATCAATCCTGTGCAAGAAGCAAACATAGGACAGCTTCTGCACAGTTTCCATATCAAAAGGGACCTTAAAGAAGTGTAAGGGACAGCACAGACTGACACCTTTCCTGTGGAAGTCATCTGTCCATCACATGGCCCCTGCATCGCCATTGTGCGAGCCACAAAGCTAGGCAGCACTGTGAGATCCTGTATTTATTATGGGGAGCCAGGCACTGTTACAATATTGGATGTCTACCCGATGCCAGGAATAAATTAAATGACAGACAGACTAAGCAGAGCAAAATATATAACCTCAGTAGACTGTTCTACAGAGTCCTGGCAAACAGCCTTAGACGGTGCTACACAATTAAATTTGCTTTCACTATTCTCCAGGGGGTCTAAGTGTTTAAGTTTATAGACACTTTTCAGAGGCGTGTAAATAAATTGAGACATGTAAAATTTTGGCAAAGCAAATATTGATGAAGTAATCGCACCCATGTGAAAGCTGTGATCCCTCAGAACCCAGAAACTAGCTTAAAAATTAAAGTATTCTCAAAATAACATCTTATTCCTGAAATAGTATCTGGACTCAGGTGGGAAAGAAATTATGTTTCCTTGCACTCTGGAGGAGATAGCAGATTGGCTTTGTCCCATGCCATTACAATTTAAGCTTTGCCACACTTACTGCTCCAGTCCCTGAATTAAACAGACAGAAAAAAAAGCTCAACCAAAACAAAAAGAGGACCAGAGCAGATGGACATTGTATTTAACAAACTTGAATGCTGGGAATTCTGTGTTTGTTGGACTAAAAGGTGTTAAGGCATCTTACCTGCCTATTAGCTGTGCTCTCTAGAAGTTACAAAGCTATCCCAAAGTTTAAAATATGACTGTGCTGATTAAGCGTGGTGGACTGAGAGCTGGTCTGATGAAGAAGAGAAAAAGCATACTGGTTGTGTGTTGAGTAAAAAAATAACCCCCTGGGAGTAAAATGGTACTGTAACTTTTCTACAGGTTAAGCTACTAGAAAATCCATCCCTCTCTTCCTTGTCTTCACAACAAACAAAATGGACAAATGCTAAATTCATGAGATTAAGTACTATGCTCTAGCAAGATGATACAGAAATTGTTCTTTTAGAATGTGCAAAAACCAAGGAGCAAATCTGCTCTCCTCAATGGATGATCCACGGGGGGAAATAGGGGTTAGGTCTTCAGATACAGAGTTCCTATTTCACTCCAAAATTGGGAAGGAAGGCTATGCAGAAAATGCCATGCTAACATGAAATGGGAGGTTCTGAGGCATTATTGCAGTTAAAAATACTGTACAACAGTATTGCTGAATGCAGGTCAAAGGAGAATGTGCTTTGATTACCAGGGGACCAGGGCTCCTGGGCAAAGCTTGCTCTGAGTGAAGAGGTTTGGGGATTGGGAAAAACAGTCAGTTGTTCAGGAGAGAAGAGCAAGAAAACTAATAGAGGAAAGACGGGCAAGGAGGGAAATCAACAGCATGTTCCGTGTAAAATTAGGTTTTGCTTTGGTTAAGGAGAAACTGGCTATTAACTTACAGTAAGTGTTTATATTAGGTGCATTTTAGAGAATTTTCATGGAGAACAGGCACATTTGCTGTCTTAGAGCTTTTTTAAAAAAACTTATTGACAGTATTCCAAAACCTATTCATTACCTTCAATATACATGCACAAGCTCTCTAGGTTTATTATATGTTCACTTTATATGAACCTATGTCATATTTTTCCTCCAAAAACCGTTTGAAAACTTTTCATCCAATAACATGCAATAGCTCAGAGCTTTACTTCTGCAACACTTCCCTGAAAGTGCTTATCAGCTAGGGCTCTTATCTGCACTTCAGATGAGAATTAAGCTGGCATCAAGGAATAAAGGGATGATAGTAGAGTTGTATATAAAATTGCTTCAGAATCTCCTTAACCATTATAGTGTCCTTAAGCTCTCTGCAGGACTGAGCCCTTTATTGCTCTTAAGGAATGTTGCTTTTATGTCCTGCTTTAAGGAAATGTACATTTCAAGAACAAAGTGATAAAAATATTTGTTTCTAGACCCTTTTTGCATGTACTTTTGATGTTTTAGTATGTAAAAATACTGTAATGATTAAGGTGGTGACACTAGCTTAAAAACCCCCCACCTTTCATATAAAAAATACACCAGATATTGTATGAAATTGATGGGCCTTATGTCTTCTGGAAGTCAAGAAACGTTGTTGAGAGTTGGAAAGGGTTTCATTGCAAGTGCTACTATAAAGTGAAAATAAAACCACAGAGAACAATAATATTACATAGCAATTTATTCTGTGACTATAACTTGTTTCTCTACTTGTGGGATAGCAGATTTCTCTACTGCTACAGCATTTGCAGAAGCACTCTAATTCATAAATGTCATTAATAAAAATAACTTCACAATCCCATTTCATTAAAATTGGGCATTAGTCAGTGCATTTTACAAATGTTAATGGATTTGTCTCTTTGGACTGCTCATTTATAGTACCTTGTGAACGCTCAGTGCTTCAGCTGCAATAGCTATTTGCAATTGGCTGCATAAGTCACATGGCAATATTTTTTTCATGTGGCTTAATGAATGTGTTGGTGTACATATTGGTGCTTGTAAATGTAAAATTTTATCGCTATGTGAATATTCATGCATGTTATATTGATAATATCTTCCTGTAAATAGCTGTGCCAGCAAACTGTTTTATGAATATTTGCAAAGGGGAACAGATAAAAGAGACAGTATGTTGGAGGTAAATAATTTGAACATTTGTGATCATATTCAGACTAAATACTTTGCAAGATTTCCCTAGCCTTGCTTAAGAACAGCTTCCCTGTAAATGAATGGAGAGTTGCTCTTATACCTGCCTCCTCGCTTCTAGGGGGAAGTGCAGAAACCCTGTTATCCCAACATATGTTGGCAGGTCTGACCTATTGTACCTAGCAAACCCAGCCAGCTCTCCATGGGACATCAGGCTGTAGGAAAATATCAAGAAAGGCAGCACATGTGGAGCATAAGAGGTGAAACAGAAAGCCTTTGAGTTGCTTCTAATATCCTCTCAAAATAGAAATTTCCTTCTCAAGTTGGCACATTCTGTAATCACATGATTTTGAATATTTTATGTCTATTCTCTTGGTGCTGATCTTGCTCCCTACAGCTATCTACCATCCACTCTTCCTGCAATTTATAACAGAAATGGAGATGTAAAACAAAATCATATACTTGTAAGTAAGCTTGGCTTTGGACTCGATGTGCTGCTGCAGCTGTGTCACGACAGCCATGCTATATTTGACATTCTCGAAGCCCAACATTTGTCCAGCCAGTGACAAAAATCTATTCAACTGTCCGAAATTTCTAATGGGGGTCTTTGGAGAGCAGGTGGACTTCTGTACCAGGGCAACCTCTGTGTTTCCCCCCCCGCTCAGTTCATCTGTTGTATTTGGTGTTGCAGAGGGAGGGTAGGCAGATGCTTGGGGCTCTCTGCCACAGTCCCACCTTGGAGAGGCTCCTGTTGGGCATTGGCTGCTGCTCTGGGATGGGAGAGCTCTGCCTTGGGCCACTCAGGTGTCAGTGGAGGAGGAACAAGGGGCATGAGTGGCTTCTGCTGCACCTCTGTAGCTGTAATGCAACATAGCCAGCTCCTAACAATGAGATCAGAGTGACTTCAGCTGAGGAGCTGGACAAGGCTTCACAGTCCAGGACACAGACAGTTTATCTGAGCTTTACTTGCAACAACAAGTAATGTCCCAGTACCCTGGTGATGTTTGTTTCCCTCACGGTAAAGCCTCGTCTCCAAATAAGTATGAGCATTTTAAAAAATGTGACTTCACTGCTGAGAAGTGTCTCCAGGGGATGAAATGGCTATGTGAAATCCCCACCGGCAGCATGGCATGCCTTTTCAGGCAGGCTGAGTATAAACGTGAGGACTTTCTGATTTTTCTACCTGGTGGAAAATATTTGGCCTCCACAGATCAGTGAGCTTCCAAACTACATTGCCTGTCAGCTCTTCAAAGGTCCTACAGAGCCCCAAGTGCACAAACCTCTTTGCCTAGGTCTTCCAGCAAACTGGGGTTTCTCCTTCAGCAGCAACCAAGAGGCAGCACACGTGTACCAGGGACAAAGGAAAAGCAGCCAAAATCTGGCTCCAGCCAATGATCTACTCAAATGCTACAGCAGTAGTAATGCCCTTCCCAGCCCCTACCCCCTCCCAGGAGGAACCTTGCCAAGCATGACCTGGTGTGCAGAACCATGCTGCCTGCCTGCTGCCTGGGGTCAGGAGAATTGAAGGAGAATGTGAATTAGGAGATGAAAGGCCACAACAGAGGGAAACAGGGTCTCAGAGCCAAAAACTGCACTGCATGAACCATGCCTGATTGTATAGACTTTCGCTGTTAAAGTGCTTGTGAATTTGGGTATGGAGGGAGCTGCCATGACATCTCTTTTAGCCGCTGCTTCTCAGCTGTTCAGTGCTTTCACTTCACTGGAGAGATCACTGGCTAGGGACCACTGACCAAAGTAAATCCTTTTGTCTTTGAAGCTGTCTAATCTGAGCACATGCATCACCAGTTTTGGTTAATTACACAAGAAGTTATTGATGAGGAAACATAAGAAATGTGCAAACATGGTGTGTCACACACAGGGGCAATAGCATTGTCTGGAGAGTCATCCCCTGTTTTGCTACAATCTCACTTGCTACAGCCTCTCAATGAAATAAATCACTCCACAGGCAATGTATAATGCAGTCTAAAATATGATGGTTCTCACTGTTTGTAATCTAAATTGGATATGCCCTTATTGCCCTCTTTACCAGAGCTATCAAGGGCTTAATAGCTTTCTTGTGCTTGCATGATGATTTCAAATCACCTTTTCAGTAACTTAGATTTTTACCAGATGTTTGATCATGCTTGAACTTGCAAACGTACTATTTAAAAGCTTTACTTTGTTTCTCATAACAGATTTCCTATATGATTTGCAAAATGAAACACAACATCTTTCTCTTTGACCCTGTGACTAATACCTTTTTCTCCATGTTGGCTATCTCCACCTCAAGAATTGTCTCTGCCTCCTCCCTGGCCTGCATTACTTTCATCTTGTTCTCTCTTTTTGTTATTTCAGAGATCTGTGAGTAATGGCTACATCTTTCTTTGAACCACTCCATGTTGCTTCTGCTCTGCATTCACAGCAAACGCTCTACCAACCGCACTGTGATCTCTGTTACAAATCTTCAGTCCTCTGGTTAATCCTGCTCCACTGCTGACAGATATGATGTTGCTGTGCTATCCGACTGCTCTATCCGTCACCTTCTTTCATTTTGATAGTGAGATTTTGTGATAAAAGCACAACATCTGCCTGATAAACTGCTGTGATTCTTTTACTTGGTGAAGTTCAGTGTGTTGCTTGTAAGGGTGGTGAGCAAACATTGCGAGCTTTAATGCAGAAATGTGTTAGTCTACTTCCCCCTCTCTCCCTCTTCTCTTAAATTATCTGATGTTCTAATCCGCTTGTGTTTAGTTATTAGCTTAGAAATTCCCTGGACTTACATGGAGTTCCCAGCGCAGTCCCAATTTCCATTTAACTCCTTCAAGGGCTGTTCCGGAGAAGAGCCAATTAAACCAGTTATTGAAATGGTACTCGGTTCGTGCCTCCCTTGCCGTAAACTGCCCGCAGCCCATGGTGTTTCTCCTGGCTGATACTTCTTCTCTGATGAATGGCATGGCAGAGGCACAGCTCCGCAGGCAATCCAATCTCCATCTGTCCCTTCTTCCACTTCTGCTTGGCCTTGGACCTGAGTGTCACCTGAGAAAGGTGCAAAGGAATGGTATAATCCACTCCAGGCTATCTGTCCTCAGAAATAATTGATATTGCAGGACAGCATGGCCCTACCTAAAGCATTTGGCGAGAGGAGATGTGAAGAAAATACATTGACATGGGAAGAGAGCGGAATATATCCGTTGTTACTGGTGAAAACCAGTGCTGCTTCCCTCTGGAATAAGTCAGTGAAGGCCAAGACCCAACTCTTCAGCATTTTTATGAGTGTTTCTACAGCAGTTGAAAAATATCTGCTTGACCTGCAAATTGAATAACCAAGTCTTTGCAAGGTGAAAACCACCTGTATTTGTCTTGAAGTATTGAAAAACACCTGGCTCTTATACTGGTAGCCCCATTGAGAAAAATATTAATTCAAAAAACAGGGCTGCAGATATATACCCTCTTCTGCTTTTTTTCCTTATCAATATTAATGTGCCATAATCCTGACTGGACTCTCAAACTTTTCTGTTGACATTAGGTTTTGACCCGTGGGTCTCGGAGGTGCAAAGATGCAGCGTGGTTGCTTGGCAACACGAACACACCAGTTCATTGGGGGTGATGAACATTTTTTAAGGAACATTTTCTGTTGCTGAATGGATAAGAGCACAGATGACTCAGACTATGATGCCTGACGTGGGGTTTCGGGGCCATAATTCAGGGTTTTATGGATGCAGAGTTGCGGTTGGCACGGGGGAGAATTTGGACCCAGACTTGACTTTCATTAACCCCAGGGATGGGGTAATTATGTTTAGATGTTCAACTCTTCAGTGTTTTTTTTTTAAACTCTCCTTGAAGGCAGAGTGCACAATTCCAGCCCAGGCAAGCTTTGGCAAAGGGGGAGAAAGGGCAGGCACTGCATTCTGTGCAAAGGCAGAGTTTGTCTGTCTGCTCTGGGGAAGACCAACCCATCAGCTCTCCTGTGGAAATTTCTGCTTGTGAAAGGCACAGTAGATGCCATCTGATGTTGCATTGACCTCTGTGTGTCTGTCAGCTTTTTACAACCATCTCCATGCACTGCATTTCACAAGTCCATGCATACATGATGCCTGGGCCTTAGGGAGCTTATGGAAAGTCTAAAGCGCTATAAGAAGATGATAACCTGCCATTTCAGGCTTGCCAAAGCTTGCCAAAGACCAACAGCTTCATCACTAACGTAGATGAATCTCTGTGCTTCTTTTTGTTGAGCACCTGTTTCTTCACAGCTCCCATTTTCAGATCAAGAGTTTCTGATCTGGGTGCTTCTCCTTGTATAGTTCTTTGTAACTCTTATAATTATGGATTTAATTATAGTAAATTTATTAAGAATTGTAATTTTATAGTTCTTATAATACTCTGTGTAATTCTTCCAACTGGGTTTAGTTTATAAGCCTTTGGTAAATTTGCTGCCTCATTGTGGCAAGAAGTTAGGTAATTCAGAAAATGTATAGGAAGGTAAGTGCACAAACCTCTTGGATTGAAGGAAATTTCAGGTAGAGATAAAGGAAACCAAGAGCAGCCAGATTTTGGAAGATCTAGATGTGTTTGACATAAGCACAGTGCCCCCAGTCTTTACTTAAAATTGATGTAAGCCACAGTAAATTAGACAGCCTCCAGGCTTACTTACATTCTGAATTTAGTCCTATAACATTATTTCCTTCAAAGCAGCAATCAAGCCATCCATCAGGTTGTCAGCAAATTGCCTGTATGCCATATATTAATCTCACTTTTCATATCCCGTATTCTTCTGTTTCAGTGGGAATTCAGTTGCAGACAAAGTCTACTTAGGCAAAATATTCTGCAAATAATGTAGTCCAAGAAAGAGTTAACTAATATGAAAAACCATGATGTCTAAGCTGGTGCTCCGTGGGTACATGGTGCTAAATGAGTGCTATAGAGAGGACTGTAGCTGGAAATTCTTACTTAGAAAAATAGCCTGTAGAATTTGACTTGCTTCCTACTAGCAGCAGGCTTTAAGTTAACAGTGATACCAAATGGTTTATTTAGCTGTCAGTTACAAAGAGAGAATTCGCAGTGGAAACAAACAGGCAGCCTACAGTGACATCTTTAAGAGAAGTCTGCTTTCACACAACTGTGAAAGCACAGGCTTATCTCCACTAGCAAGCAACAGGAACAAGTCTCATGGAATATTTTATTCAAGACCCCTGCTTTTGTTCTAAGTTTCCTGCAGGGAACCGTGGCTTGTGTTGCCACCAGACACTGTGGATTATAGACAAAAGCAAAGTAGATTTGAAAAAGGAACCAGAATTTGTGCCATGCTGCCTTCCCTTACGTTTGTTTTCACACAGCAATCCATCACTACAAACCAAACCTTTAATGATACAGTGCATCAGTACAGGCCCATGACACAGGAATCTTTTCAGCTTATTTTTGTTTAAAGATAAAATGAAAAAAAAATGTGTTTTGAAGGACCATCTTTTTATCTCCTGTAAATGGTCAGTGAGAAAATAACAAAGTTATGGCAAAAGAGAGAAGTTGCTCAGCTGACGTATGGACAGTTGAACTTTTTCGTTCTCTGTCTTTATAGTAGGTCATGTAGCATATTAGGATTGAAAGCCGAGAGGTGATAAGATTTTTTATTTGCTACATCTTCCAGTGGATGGTCCTTCTCTGTAGATGTAGGAATCCCTGATGGGTAAACGGAATTTAATAAGAATATGCACAAGTTCCCTGCGGTTGAATTTATGTGTGTGATGCCAGTTGCAGACACACTTATTCGAGCGACTTTTTTATCAGTTTATTCTAGAAAATATAGAACTAATAGCAAAAAGAAAACTATCTTCACACAGAAGAGGATTACCTATCTTGTGGTGGGAACTAAAGCCACCCAATGATACTGAAATAAGGTGAGACATGCTTTTATATTTCTTTGCATGAAGCAAGTGGTCTGACAGGGAATTCATCCAAGGCACATCATGTCTCTGGCCAGGGCTGAGCGCTCTTGATCCTGAAGAAGTACCTGGTGGCTATATAAGCACTGAGTTGTGGGAGGGCACTGTAGCTTGCCAGAAGCTCATCGTCCTCTTGAGGTCCACGCTGGGAGCTGGTTACAGCTGCTATCTCCCCTGGCCGTCCTCCTTCCCACCAGGTGCAGAAAAGGACAAGGAAAGAGAGATGCTGAAGGTCCTGATGCGCAGCCGGGTCTCAGTGTAGGGTTAGGATGAGGACAGGACTTGCCCCAAAGCTTGGAATCTTCCAGGTTTGACATGCAGTGATATGAGAGGAGTGTATATTTTTATGGCTCTTTGGGTATAGAATATATTTTAATGAGTTTGCCTTATTCTGCCCTTTAATTTTAGGTTTTTTGTTAATGCTGAAATGAAGTAAAAAGTCTTTTAAAAACTCTGAGACAGTGGTTGCCATTAATCTAAACTCTTGACAGGTACTAAAGACAAAAGTAAGATAAGGAGAATGTCATTTTCATTTCCCACTTGGATTTTTTGATATCTACATCTTGTTTGCAGGCCTATGTCTTTCTCAATGCTTATACAAATTTATTGTACAAGAAACTTGCAGGAGGCTTGGGTGGGAGGAAGGTGGTTATTTTCTGTGAGGCTACTTCATTGCTGTGGGGTCAATGTAGTGTTAGGATCTTCAGGTTTATCTCATAAAAGAATTATTTTTAAAAAACAAAACAAAACCAGAGCAGCCTTTCAGCAGAAAAGGACAGGAAAAAAGATCTGACTTTTAAAATAAGCAGAAATAATTTAATCTGAGGTTAGAGGAAATAAATCAATAAAACTAACTTTGTGTTATATGCAAAGGCTTCACAGTCCTAGCTTTCAACTTTCTGTCAGTTTTACAGTTTTAATTCACTCACAAAATTTTAGATTGAACATTTTCATCCAGCCATCCTCTTTCTTGGGACAGCTTATCAAATCTGGCTTTGAAACACATCGTCCAAATAGGGATGGGCTTTGTAGCCCACTGGCACTGGCCACATCAACTGGCATGATAGAACATGCTCAGGGATCCAGGGAAATGTATAATGTGATGCTGGAACTGGAGGCATTGGGGATATCGACTCAATTGCACCTGGGCTTTACGGGTGAATGATGTATGTGGAGTGGCCAGTGCAATGGCACTTGTGAGTTTGAGCTCTGTGTATCCATTTCCTAGGTAAATATTGTGGAAACGCAATCAAGTGGAAGTGAAGCAATGACAAGCATTTTCTTTTCTCATAAGGCATCTGCCTCCAAAGATTTGGACTCCTGTCACAAGAGACAATACAAGCTTCATCCAGCATATCTACAGATGACTCGGCCTCAGACTAAAACCTTTCAAAAACATCTGAAGAAAACAGAAAAAAAAAGAGGACACTTAATAACTTCACAAGCTGGCTGGCTCAGTGCAGGTATCAGTGCATATACCCTTCAAATCTCAGTACTTGCTATCTGCCTTGCAATTAGACTTGGGGTAGTGGTGCTTAACTCAAAGTCAACCCATACCCAGTTATTTCCTACTATATTACCTCCAGAGCATTGCCACTCAGTGCTTTGCCATAGCAGCTGTGATTTGCCGTATAGCACTGCAACACACATTGCAGTGTCCCAGGGACATAGATCACTACAACTGGAAAAAAAACCCAACCCACATCCCTGCAAGTCCGCAGCAGCTTCCCTCTCATTGCAATGGCCTCTTTGCCTGGCTCATTGCCTTAACATGTTTTTATAGGCCGATGAGAGCAATGCCTTTCATTTAGTGATAATGAATAGGCTCCTTTGCATGTGACCCCTGGGCCACTTAATTTCAGCCTCTTGTGCTCGTGCAGACCTTGCTAAATGTGTCCAGGGGGAAGCAAGCCCTCTACATGGGCAGCCTTTGCCCAGGGGGCAGAGCGAATCCCCGGCTCTACCTGTGGCAGCTTTGCAAACTCGGTGGTCCGAGGATGCCCCAGAGAGGAAACACAGGAGCTGCTGAGCGGCCTGCCCAGCTCACTCATTGCCAAAAACGAGTGATAGACAGAAGACCCTGTAACTGGAACATCTTCTGCCTCGAAGCTCTCTGGACATTCAATATTTTTAGGACTCAAACTCCTTTCCTTGTAACCTACAAAAATATTTTTTTCAGAGCACAGTTTCCAGTCCCAGACATTTCATGAACAAATCTGAAGCAGTGAGGCTCTCCAGCCCAATTGGAGAGGCCAGTTTACATTTGTCAGTAGATTCCCCAAAAGGGAATTTCTGGGAAAAGACAGAAACAGTTTATGAGCCTTTAAATGAAGCAGTATCCGAGATATTGAAAGCAATGGTATCACTGTTTAAGAAACCAGGGGATTTATCTCTCTTTTTAGATGCTTATCAAGAAAATAAATGAACCTAATAAGTGTCATTACTAGCTCTATCAACACCCTCAAGCACTATCAAGATCCACTGCAGGCAAGCAAAAGCACCGAAGCCCCTTTGACCCCCCATAAACTAACCAATTTGTGGAGAAGTGTTAAAACAACACGCGGCGCCGGGAGACTCCCCCCCGCCCCCGATCTGCTCATCCTTTCCCTCCACCGCTCTCCTCCTCCCGCGGCCACCAGGTGGGGCAGCGAAGCCCCGCGCCCCGCAAAGCCGAGAGCGCTTCGTGCCCCAGCGCCCGCGCCGGCAACCGCGGCCGTCACCCCCCGCGCCTCCCCGAGCCTGCTTACAGGCAGACGGGCTGCTGGAAAATGTCTTTAAAAACAGAAAAGGAGCAAACTGCCTCCGTGCTCCTGGCAAACGCTGGAAGCTGGAATACCCCCAGCATCTTCTTGCGTGGCAATCGGAAGAGGAGAAATGGGTGCAAACCTCTCTGGAAGGGTGTCTTGGTGGAGCTGGTTCCTCGCTGGTGTCTGGCATCAATCCTCCCTGCACCAGAGCCCTACACTTTATCTGGGGAATTGTAGATTGGTTACAGCATCTCGAGATCGTCTTTATGATTCCTGCATTTTCATAAGTAAATAAATAAATAAAAAAATACAGCCTAGCCCACTGATATAATTGCAGCTAACCTATACCATAGGGGTCAGAAGACATGCCCATTTTTCAAACATCATAGTGTGAGAAGAAATCTTACATTAATCCTCCGTAACCAGAATCACTGGCATGAGGAGCAAAGAGTAGGAAAAGAGGGAGAAAAAAACCAGTATGATATGAAAGTCTGCCTCATAAAGTGAGCAAACTCCTGCCCACATCATTTTGCAGTTTGTTTACTTGTGGCTTCATTAAAATTGCATGCGGATCCAATGACTAGATTTTGTTAATGACCCACAGAGGGACAATCATTGCTGAAGTCTGAACACTGTGATCCATTTTCCCTAATTATTACTTTGTAACCATTTCTAATTTGACAGCTCCTGCTGAACAAGGGTTCATTTATTTTGTTACATTGTTTCATATAAGGAAACATCAGATAAGCATTACAGCAGAGCATTAATAAGGAGACCCACTAATTTGGAACATACATTAATCGCATGTTAAGAGCACATAATGGCCTTCACTGGGGCCCCGGGAAAGATTTTTCATTGTAGAATCCCTTTGAAGGGTATAAGTCACGAGGCTGTGTTGCACACTTAACAAGGAATGGGAAGAATATCTAATTCCTTGTGGCCTACAAGTCAAGAATGGAGGGCGGGCAAAGAGGTTAATTTTCCTCCTTGGCTCTATTTTATAACTGTCAAGAAGATAGAATAAAGATGGGTATATTTGCTCACAATGAAGTCGTTTCTAAATTTGTATAGTTATGAGGCACGTGTCAAAGAGCTTCGGGGTTTTAGTTGTTTTCTTCAGAAGACAAACATCTGGGGTGGTCAGGTGTTTCTAAAAATGCAATGTAACTCACGGCTTTTTGAATGCTTTAACATAAAGCTACGTATTTCTAAAGAAACAACGTGAGAACATATGACTACAAGGGTCAGGAAGTCTAGTCTCCTGATAGCTCAGTCAACCGTATCAATATTTCTTTCATGAACTCGTGGAGTTCTATCTTAAATGTATTAGAGTTTTTAATTTTGATCATTTATATTCCTGTAACCTAATTTTAGAAGGCTATTCCAAAACTCCATTTTATTGACTTTCCTCAAAATTTGTGTCATTGGGAAATTTCATTATCTCACTCTTCTACTTCCTCTTAGCCCTTTCCTTATTCATTTCATAATATGACTAGTCCCTATCTGCAGTCTAAAAGTATTTGGCAATTGTATATTTTTTTTCATGCCCCTATTTCTACTACTACAATGACTGTTAGGTTTTTTTCGTGGTGTTTACCCCACTTTACGAAAATATGTCCGATTTCAAGCTTCATTTTGCTAAGCTAAACAGGGCAGGATCTTTTGTTCTCATTTCGTAAGACAGGCTTATTCCTTCCTGCATTCCAGTTTGACTTTGTCTTTTTTGAGTGTGAACGATTGGAATTACAGTTTCTTCGGATGGAATTTCCTCAATGCTTTGTACAGTTGCACTAACACATCTTTATCTCCTCTGGAAATGCTACAACTGATAAATCCTTGGATTAAATTTTTTTTTTTGCTGTTGCAACACATAGGTAGATCATAGCTTTCCTAACGATGCCTTAGTTTGCCCAGACGATTTTATCATTTTTAGCTCTCAGCTGATGATGAGTCAGCTTAGAGCAGTCATTTTTGCTATCTTTTTACTAAGGCATGATTTGCACTTTTGCACATTGTGCTTTTGAATTTAAACTATTTCTCTTTCCAAGCCTCACAATCATTCAGTTATTCCCATAAAATATTCTGATCTTCCTCAGATACTGGCAATGCCTCAAAATTCATGTCACCAGGAGGTTTGTTCACCTCTCACTGCTTTGTGTTAGCCATTTCCTTACTCGCTCTGTGATTTAACTAGCTCCTGCCTTCTCCAGTGTGGGCTGCTTTAAATGTCTCACTGAAGTTCACATAGATTAGGTATATTGTGCCTGCTTACTCTAGACCTTTAATTACCTTGTTTCATATGGATATCAAATTGACCTCATTTAGTCTGCTGCTGTTTATCCTGTTTCCCCTTTCCTTTCCGTTCTTTACTCTTTCCTTCACAGTTTGATCTAGAGCCCTGTGTAACACAGAGGTCAGACTAATGGGCTTGTGGTTGTCTGAAACACTGCCTATTCTTAAATATAGCTACTAAATTTGTTATTCTCCGGTTGCACAGCAATATCCCTTCCCGTTGTTTCAATGCCTATTTAGTGAACAAAATCCATCAGCTATCAAATCCAGCAATATCTGGGTCCTACCTTCACCTGAATTTGTTCTCCTGTCTGTATCTGAGGTCTTTGTATTTTCCCCCACTCTCTCTCAAAACACTGTACAGTTCTCTACTCAATCCTGTCACTGAACATGCTCAGTCTATACACCAACATCCGATGAGTAGGACTGCTTATGTCAACCTCCTCACAAATGGTTTTGCACAGTTGGGGTGTTGAGTTGTCCTGTCTTATTTTTCTTGTCTCTCAAACTGTTGGCACACAGTCTTTAAAAATATTTGTCTTCTCCCGGGTGTTTCAGTTTCTCCATTTTGCCACCAGTGTACCTTCCAGGGATGTACAATAAATGTGTCCTCTTTTGCCCTGTGTTACCTGATGGCTCAGCTCTGACATTGCAGGCTCTCACCTGACATCCTGTGGAACTGCAGGGGATCGCTCCGGCACCAGTGGGCTGTTTTAACCAACTCTGAACTTTGGGTTTGAATTGCAACTAATGTTCACTGCCTAAGAAAGGAAGCAGTCCCCATATGGTCACTACCAGCTCAGAGAAATCTCTACAATGACCACTCTACAATGTCAGGGAAGGTTAAGCAACAGCCTAAAAATCAGAGCTCATCTTAGAAGGTACTGTATAATGCATGGTTTGCAACAACAGTCTACTTAGACAAGAGGAGTATTTTTGGCTTTTAACAAAAATTGTCGTGGCTGTTTCATTACACTCAGATCATATTGAAGGGACATTAACCATGGCAGGCCATGTTGCTGTCTCCATACAGTGGACACAATATGCGTTGTGCTCAGATAGAGCAGTAGTAGCTGCAGTTATTTGCTGTAGGAAGGCAAAATTCCTTGCTCTCTCTTTTCACTCTGGACACTCCTCAATGACAGCGTGGTACCGAAATACCAGGCGGTTGTTTCTCACAGAGTCCCTCAGCTTTGCTCTCACTAGCTGTGTCCTGCTGCATTACTGACCTTCATGCTTCTTTTCTTCTTCTGACTGGCCCCATCCTTCCCGCTATCCAGTTTTCTTCTAACCAGTGTCAAATCACCTTTTAACTGAATTTCCTCATTAGCTTCTGTTAGCAAGCCTCTCCCAACCTTCTTGCCACAGAAGGATAAAAGGCAAGTGAACAACCCCTGTTCATCCAGGGATAGATATATCATGGTGCAACAGTTTGCAGGTAGTGAGGGGCACTGCACAGGCAGCCAGCCTCTAAGAGGAGGCAGAGTCATTAGCTGAGAGGTGTCTGCTGTCTCATGACTTTCAGGAGAGAAAAAAGGTACCAGCCCCAAACCTGATGCATCACCTGCTCTGTAACATTTCTGCCAGTGGAGTCCTGGCAAAGCAGCTACAAAGTTGACCTTGTTTTGCAAGAACCATTGCCTGCACACCACAGGAGCGATACAAAGGAGGAGGAGTTCATCACGGTCCACTGCTCTCCTTCCTGCTGCCACTGTACACATGTAGTCCAATTATGTTTGATGATGTCCTGCCAGCATTCATTTCAGCCTTCAGCCTGGTTGGTTGGTGTGTGCAGCAGCTCTGTCTCCGTTGTGTTCTGCCAGGAGCTTCGCTCTTAGCTGTAATAAACCCTACTGAACACTGCTTCCCTGACTGCCTTCATCTTTAAACATGACCCTTTTTCAGGTAATACACTCAACACAGATCGTTGATAATTGAGGCACGAAGCAAATTTTAGACCAAATTTTCTGTACTCCATTTAGATTTCTATTCTGCTCTTTACCTCACCACCTTCCTTGGCTATTATTGGAAGAACATTATTACCACAGGGTAGGAATATATTTGTGAATTTAAGGAGAAGTGAAGCGAGTTAAGCCATAAATATTTTCATCTCATTCTTGCCATTTGTTAGTTACAATTTCTAACGTAAATAAGGATTTCAATACGTGCATTTGTTTCCTTTTTCTATATATTTTTAGAGCAACTCTTGCCCTTCTTATGTCCTTCTAAGTGGTGACTCACTCTGTTTTCCTGATTTATGTTGTTCTAACTTACAGGCACATTTTTCCCCCCCAAATTCATGTGAAAGAACTTTCTACTAATGCCATTTATTAACAGGTTTTGTGCCTAGAATATACTTTCAGCTAACTTGAACACCCTTGCTCCTACCTTTTATTTGTTTCTGAATTTCTTAGGCAAAACCTCTTAAAGGGCATTCCAGTTGAATGGAGTGCTGAATTTGTAGGCCATCGATCCACTAAAGAAGGTACTGTAGGGTGCAAATGACATCTGTGTTTTTGAGTAGCCCACTAATGAAAATGAGTGAGCTCCACATGCAAATGAACTCAGGCTCCAAGGCTGGCCTCCCTCCTTTCTTTATTCTGTTTTATATCCCAGACAGCTACTGCCATACTTCACTGTCTATAAAAGCAAGGCTGGGCCCAGCCCAACAAATTCAGAAGCTGTCTGAAAATCTTTTCACAGCTTTCCATCTTCTGGTTACAAGCTCAATGTCAAAACTATCTCTGTTCCAAAAATGTTAGTGGTACAAGTTTGTCTCTTATCAAATAGATAATTTGTATTTTTTAGTTGTTATTAAAAATCTTGTCAGACCCAGATCTTCTGCAATATAATAGTGTTTTGCAATGCCTAGTTTCCAATAGTTATCTTGTTGGATTGACCTGCATTACTTCCCTCATTAATTACTGCTGTTCTTAAAAACAGGTATAGCTTCCAATTTGTGTGGATTTCAGTAAAAGTCTTCACTTTTGATTAATAAACTGCAGCTTATTTAAATAGTTATGGCCTCTTGGGCAGTGTTAGTCTGAAAAAAAATCTCATGAGAAGCATGATGGTGGGAGGAAAAGAAATATATTACATGAGCAGCTTGACATCACTATTGTAAGAACTTCACATTTAGCTTCCAGAAGTAAATGAGAAGGAAAAACATATCCAATCCATAGAAACCCATTAAAAACAAAATAATCCTGGAGTGTACTTACACATGCTAGCACCTCATGTTTTCATTTTTCATTCTGGAAAGGGAAGATGAGAGAATTTTAAAAATTATTTCTACAATAAAGGTTTTCAGTGGTGTAAGAGAGTAGTAACAGGCTGGTGTGTTTAGGAGTTGGGTTGTAAAATAACCGCTTGCAAGCATCTTGCATTTGAACATTCCCCTAAAATGGAAGATGTTTGACACCTCAGTGTGTTTGGTTAAATTTGTACTTAGAAAATGTGACTTTCTAAGAAGTTACTACTACAAGTATAAAATATGCCAAAAGAAAGTACCTAGGGACAGTTGCCGTTGCGTGCTAGTGAGTACTTTGGGTTCCTTCTCATAATATTTCCTCTGTGTTGCTAGGAACCTCATAAGCAGCCTTTGAAGCAGAGCTATTTTGTTGGATCTCTTATTTTGCCTTAGCTGAAAAGTTGTTTTCTGTTCTTTGATGGTTAGCAAGAAAAGTTTTTGGTTGATTTTTTTTTTTTTTTAACATAGTTGTGGGGTTTTTTTTCGGTTTGGTTTGGGTCTTTTTGTACTAAGTAAAGGGATTCCTACAATCAAATCTTCATTTGTCAGAAATCAAATGATCATTATTGACTTCAGGGGAGCTACTTTGCTTTACAAAACCAGATGGTATAATACTTTGTACCATATCATAGACCTTTTTGCTGATAAATTGTAGTGAAGCTAGAAACATGGTGCTGGAAGAGATGGGAAATGATCCTTTAGTCTGTGTTTTGGTTTCACCAAGTATCTCTGTAGTTTTTCTGATCTATGTCTGTAAAACCTCTTTCTAAAAATCCTTTGGATAAGGAGAATTTGCAATTGGTGTAGATTTCATGTCCCATGGCTCACAGGATGTCCCTTCATGACTGGAAAGTTTTCTACTTGTTCTTTCCCTCTTATTACATGATTTTGTCTCTTCTCCTGTGTGCTCAGGGCACAGAGAACGATTAAACACTCTCCTTTTTAGGACAATCTTTTATTTACTGGCAGGCTGTTATCATATTGTCTTCTCCCTACCTCTTTTCTTATAATCTCTCACTTGTTTTCACTGCCTGGACTAAACTTTATGTAGTTCTTTTAATATAAGACACTTATTCACTTTCCTATTCAATAATGAAGTGCTATCTACACTCTGTGAGTATTTTTTGCAGCTGCTATGAATCCACATGGTGGTGATTTTGTCTTGACTGTAAATCTTAACTCTGTTTAGGAGTATATTACCCAGGACAAATGTCAAATCCCCTTACTAAAGTGGAGTTTTATCACGTTACTCACTAGGCCAGTTACAGTGTTAATACAAGGAAACTGGTTTGATTTGACATAATCTATATTTGATGAGCCAGTAATTGCTCTTTAAAAAAAAATCTCAGTATTATCTTGGTGTTTCTAAACCAACTGTTTTACGGGTCTTTTCATTGCCTATTTCTTCATCATCTATCTCATTACTTATACGAACTTCTTCAAAAGTCCCTGCCACTTCCTTTTATCTTCATTCAAAGAAACAAAAATATCAACAACACTCTAGGTGCTCCAGTTGCACTGCTGCTACTCTTCATGTTTTCACCTATCCTTCATACAGGTCAAAAATCATCTAATGGTTGAGAAATGTCTCCTGCTAGTGCTTTAAGTATGATAAAGAGAACATTTCAGTGCAATAACTGCACACACATAGATGTTTGTAAATTGCTGTTCAATTGCTGTTCAAGTTCAAAGCAATTTAAAAATTAAATGTTTTGTTTCCTACTGGAGGTGAAAATCCAAGAGAAAATCCCCATAAATGAATTCTGTCCTTTAATTTTGCTTTTTGAGAAATTAGACATACTTTGAAATGTCATACAAAAATTTAAAGTTAATTTTTTTCCCAGGAATAGGTAACACAGAAGTAAGAAGAACCTTTTGGATTTTAATCTTGATCCCTTAACATCTTAAGAAGCTTGATCATGTAATTATTAGATACATTTAGAATAAAATTGGTTTCTGCTTCTAATACACAAGTTAAATTCAACAATTATTCTGAATCTTTTTTCAGATTTTGCATAGCCAAAAAAATATTTAAATACATTTTGAATTGAGCTCTCAAATTGTTTCAGTTGTTCCAAATATGTATTTTACTTTAAAAATACTTTAACTCTTATGATTTTGCCCATTTTTTTAAGACTACTACATTAAAGTTTATTGACATCATCTAATCAGTGTTTGGGAAGAGCTGTTTATTATTATCTTTAGGTAATTATGTTAATCTCTAGATAATCACTAAAAAATGGAAAAACATTATTTTTTCAGTGTACAAAAGAAACCTCAAAATGTAGACATTCGAATTGCAAATAGATTGTAAATAAAGATAAATTCTGGCAAAAACTGGAGATGTTTGAATATTCTGGTTTGCACAACCCAGCTCTTTCAGCAACATGAGTACTCTGTCTAAATGTGGTAGCAACCTTATTTGAGTGCTTTCTCCTCTTTAGCTTACACATAGAAAAGGAAAATGGATTCCAGTGAAGGGATTACTGTAATGTACAACCACGTACTCTTTCCCATAGAAATCTCTGTCTTGTTCAGTGATGTTCTGGTTGTTTCCTACAGAATGACTCAGACTGATATAATGAATGAGACTTTTGCTGGTAAAGTGCCTACTCTATTCATCTGAGGAGCTAGAGTGTAGTGAATGAGTGCTGGGAAGAGAAATGCAACCTTGTACCTAATGCTATTAAAGAACACTCCAGCGACAACTGCATTATCTCCTGACCTCTTTCATAAAATCACATTTTTCACAATAATTTTGTCTTCCTTTCTGGATGCCTCATCTGGGATGCCTGCGGTATGTGAAGTGGAGGTCCTGAACACCTCCATAGACTACTGGAAGAAAAGAGAGTTGGAAAACTTCACTCAAAGTCTCTCTCTGCCCTGATATCCAGTGTGACTTTAGGCATGCCAAGTTTTCTGTCTCCATTTTTATTTTAATTCCTATTTGGAGTCAAAGCAGATTTGTCGCTGTAAAATTTCCTGCAGAGTACACTAGGACCCTCTATGCAGCTCTGCTAGCAATCTTCCTGGGACAAAGCTTTTATTCAGGGAATCAGATTTGACATTCTCAACATTTGCTTGCTTTTAAATGTATTTTAAATATACACTTGTACATAATGCTTTAATAAGTTGTTGTCTCTTTACAGTTTAAAATTTTATTAGAAGAGGTTTTAGACAAAGAATAAATAACTCTTGAAGATACATGTCTGAATCTGTATATATATGATTTCCATCAGTGGGACTTTCCTTGAGAAATGCTCACCTAGTGATTTGAAGCTATTTCAACTACATGGCTCCTGCACTTCCTTGAGCCCTGTGACTTAAGGAGTAGGCCATAACATTATGAGAATGTACAGAAGAGCTTAGCTCCATAAAAAAAAGATATTTTCTGAAATAAAATATCTTCTGATGAAATATGAAATTCTATTAAAATTCCCCATGTCATTCAAAATCAAAATACTTTTCGCATCTGGGACCGAAGTGAGCATTTTATTTTATATTTTGCCAAAACTCAGAAAACTTTAAAACCTTGAAAAAAAATTTTCTCATGGAATTTTTTTAGTGGAGGAATAATTCTAGCTTGCTGTCTTCAAAGGATGTACAGAGGGAAAAATGTAAATTCGAAGGATACCAGAGTTCCTTCCAAATGACCGAAAGAACCTTGCTGCTCAACTTTATAGCAGGCAGCTTATGCCTGTCTGTGTCCCAAGACACAGTTTTTCATTTTTCAGAAGCAATTGGACAAAATTATCTGCTATCCTATGGTTTCAGATTTCACAGAATCACAGAATCACTAAGGTTGGAAAAGACCTGTAAGAGCATCAAGTCCAACCATCAACTGACACCACCATGCCCACTAAACCATGTCCCACAATGCCTCGTCCACCCGTTCCTTGAACACCTCCAGTGATGGTGACTCCACCACTTCCCTGGGCAGCTTATTCCAGTGTCTCACCACTCTCTCAGTAAAGAAATTTTTCCTAATATCCAGCCTAAACCTCCCCTGGTGCAACTTGAGGCCATTTCCTCTTGTCCTGTCGCTAGTCACTTGGGAGAAGAGACCAACACCCACCTCTCTGCAACCCCCTTACAGGTAATTGTAGAGAGCGATGAGGTCTCCCCTGAGCCTCCTCTTCTGCAGACTGAACAACCCCAGCTCCCTCAGCCGCTCCTCATAAGACTTGTGCTCCAGACCCCTCACCAGCTTCATCACCCTTCTCTGGACACGCTCCAGCACCTCAATGTCCTTCTTGTAGTGAGGGGCCCAAAACTGAACACAGTATTCGAGGTGCGGCCTCACCAGCGCCGAGTACAGGGGCACGATCACCTCCCTGCTCCTGCTGGCCACACTGTTTCTGATACAGGCCAGGATGCCGTTGGCCTTCTTGGCCACCTGGGCACACTGCTGGCTCATCTTCAGCCGGCTGTCAAGCAACACCCCCAGGTCCTTTTCTGCGGGGCAGTTTTCCAGCCACTCGTCCCCAAGCCTGTAGCATTGCATGGGGTTGTCTTCCTTGCCATCTAAGTGTTGCAGCTTCAGCTATGCTGTAATGGAGCCTCCTGCCTTTTTCATATGACCATGTTCCTTGGAAGGAACCTTGGAAGGAAGATGCCTTGAAGGAAATAAACCATTCTAGCATGCTAAGGAATATGCTTGCTCCTGCCATTTCATTTTGGGGAAAAAAAAACGGGAAAGAACAACATTACCCTAAATGGCTCAATTTCTCTACCTATGTATCTGTCAAAGACGTACTGGCACCAGGAAAGATTCACAAGATAGAAAAAACTACCATTCAGGGGGATCATCACCAACATTTTGGGCACCAGGTAAATTGATTAAAAACACCAATATTCCCAGGCTGTCTGTGCTCACTAGCCCTGAAGGTCACTCAGGAAAGGCAACAGACTTTGTGTATGCAGCAACTGATTCCTGGGGACACACAGCCCCATCCCCCAATGCCAGTAACTGTCTGAATATGCGTGTGCTGATTACATTATATTTACTGAGAATGACATATACTTGGAAGGGAAAATATTAATTTTAAAATACTAAGTGACAGTTTCCTTCCTTTTTAAAGGAAAAAACCCCTCTGTGGTTGTGAAAGGATTTTCTTCATGAATATGCAAATTGCTTCTGTCTTCTTTGAATACTGAACAATTAAAAAAATCAAAAACTATATACATCATCTTTGTGTTTTACTGCAACTTCTGCATAATTTTTCACATGGCATTGCATTCTGCCACATCACATTTTAATAGCCTATGAAAATTTCCTTATCTTTTCATTATGATTCACAAAGTACTGTCAAAGTGAACAGAAAGGCTTGCAAAGAGAAATGAATGAATGTATAAAAATCAAGAGTCTGTTCCATGAGCTAGTGTAAACATACATAGTCCCTTTCAGAACCACCGTGCCTTTTCACTCCAATGAAAAGTTATCACACCACAGTACTGATGGATGATAATTCAAATTTAGAACCATGAACACCCTGAGTTTTCTTTTCAGCTCCCTGGGACTCAGAGAGCACATGAATGGGTGGGCTAATATTTTCAAAGATTTGTAAAATACTCAGAAAAAAACTAACCTTCAGATCCCAGCTGGGATTTAAACACAAAAAGAATTGAGCAAGGTCATAAGAGCTGGTGCTTTTTGCAATATTATAATTTTATATTCAACAGTCAGAAAAACACAGTTGAACATAAAGCTGTGTATTTATCTGTGGCTCGCTCTTCATGCAGCAAGCTCTGCTCACTAAGAGAATGGAAGGACTGCAGGACACACAGATAGTCAAAAGATAATTTGTGTTTTCTTTGAAAGTTCCTGAAGTCTCTATTTTTTGCATGCATCTCAGCAACCCACCTTGATAATTTTAAATTATATTACTTCATCTCCTTGCAACCTAATAGAGAATTTAGACTTTGAATACTGTTGTCAGTTCTCTACCCTCCACTGCATACGCCATTCTCTTCTCTCCATTCCTCTTATATCTTTTTTACCTACGCTTCTTCTGCCTACTCATCCCCCAATTTCACCATCACCAAATATTGACTGTGAGCAATTGTTCAAGTGTTTAATGTCCATACAACTTCTTTAGTTTGTTATTGTTAGGTCATGAACAGATTGGTAGGACCTTCTCTAGAACAGGGAACATTAAGTGCATATTTATTTAAATTTCTAAAAATATGTAATTTCAAAACTACTTATTTCATAACGTACAATTTTGCTGTTTGTTGTATGTGAACAACAGAATTTCTTCAAAAAGCAGAAAGCCGCAATTATTTATTTCCAAATGTTTCTTTTTCCTTTTTGTTTCCTTATGCCTCTGTATTTTTCTTCAAATTGTCTACTGGCTAACTTCTCTGAGCTCAGAAAAGTCCAGAAATTCAAGCAGTTTGAAGAGAGCAGCAAAAGTAGCAGTGATCTCCAGAACCACTAAGGCAGATTGCAGCACATGCAAGTGACTCTTTGGGGCAGAGGAAAAAGAAAAAGGAAATATATTTGTTTAAAATTGCAATGGACTGTGTTAAATTGGTTCTTATTTTGAATAGAAGAATATATTAATCACTGTCAAAGAGACAAATGAAGCTTGTAGGAATTGAGCCTTTTTCTTTCCTTTGAGCAGACATATGAAGTCAAATACCTTAAGCAAACTTTGAGTAACTGCAATGGTTTTTCTTACATAAGATTTCCTTTGCACACAGAGGACAAAACTCAGAATTCAGAATTTCGTCTCAGAGTTTTTAACAGATATAATCAAATGCAGTTTCTGGCCAAATGCACTATTTCATAGCTGTATTGAATTTTTACCAGCCGTACTGGACTTCAGCCTTTCCATTGACTTGCTTTATGGGAGGTATTCATTATGCTAAGAAGGTGCTGTTCCCACAATGATGAAATGAAGCTAGCGTTTGTGAAGCAAAGGAAATAATAGAATCATAGAATCACAGAACAGTTGTGATTGGAAGGGACCTTAAAGATCGTATAGGTTTGCACAGGCCCACCTCTCGAGCCTGTCAAGGTCCCTCCGGATGGCATCCCTTCCCTCTAGAGTATCAACCACACCACTCAGCTTGGTGTCATCAAAATGTGTCAATGTTTTTGCCACAATCTTTTTTTTTCTATGATACTGACTTAAATAATCAATATAAAAAAGATTTTTTTTCCTTATCCGGCATTTCCCTCTTCTGCAGATAACTGCCGACAAACTCCTTTGTGTTTTCTTGCTGTGCATGCCATTCCTTCAGCAACATTTATTTTAATTCAGAGTGATTCCAATAATTCCATGAATAACATTACTTTGGATTTTCACCAAAGTATTTAAAGCAATAACTAAGCTGCCTTCCTGGACAGGATTTTTTCAAGGGTTAGCCAGGAGATGATGATGGCTGAGACTAGATCCATCCATATTCTAAACTAAGGACCTACATTTGGCATCGCATTATGTTCTCTGTACAGTAAGTCAGTTGACCTCAGTGACTGTAAACAAGGTGATATTCAAGAACAATACAATATCAGAGAACACAAGGTAAGCCTTATATATAACCTTTAACTTGTAACCTTTATTTCTCAGACAATTTTTCTCAAAAACAGTAAAGAATTAGTTTTATGGACGTTTTTGGGTTTTGTTTTGTTTTAATTGAGTAAGAGAAAAAACATAAATGCTTCTGAAAGACTTATCGATTCTTTGAGGTCTGGGGTTTTTTTTTAAATTCTAAAGACTCCAGAGCAGCAAAATAAAATTTTAATAAGTTTCACCATCTTGATCCCTTCCTACAAAAATAGAACTGCTTGCAAAAATAGCAGCAAGTGTAAAGAGGAACTTATACTTACCTTAAGTTATGGGTACCTGGAAAGAAAAATTTACATTAAAAGTTCATTAAAAGGATAAAATCTGTGTATGGTAGGCTGGAAATAGGTTGTAATTGCTGCTAGGGAAGATGACTTATGCATAGTCTCTGCTGAGAGCTCTGGTTATTTCTGGCTCAATTTCTGGTTTCAGTCCCAAATGGGCAGACTCAAAACAAATATGTCAATTAGATGCTTAGACAAAATTTCAGCTTTGTCCTTATGCAAACTTCTGTATTAACTCGGTAAGCAGAAAGAAGATACAAACTGCACTGTACCTCTCTCTCCTTGCATTTGAAGAAGAGGAAGACAGAGATTTATGGCTGAGCACCTAGCTGTGGTCCCTTGCTTCAAAACTCTTACTGGGCTGGTTCATGAAAAATGCCTTTCAGCCTCCCAGTCTCTTTATGAATATGAGATTGAGTTTTACATTATCTTACTTATGATATGAAAACCATAACATGTCTTGGCGTGTATAGTATGAAAACCATAGCATGTCATAACATGTTTCATTGCATCTAAGTTTTGGATCCTTCATTTTACATGAACTGCAAACTGCCACTTCTTTTGTCGTGTTTTTGTTTTAGTCACATTAGTTTTAACAACTCAGTCAAACTTATGTGCTGTCTATTTCTGGAGATGGGCAGCTGGATTATTTAGGGGTGTCAATTGCTTAATATTCAAGAAATTATAAACAGTGATTAATTTGGCCTGGTATTTAAAAAAGAAACAGATTAAAGTACAAAGCATTAAAATTAACGCGGTCTTCATTTTTTTTACCATCCGGTTGCAATAATAGAGAATATATGTATCATACTTTAAAAAATTTGAAGGGAGATTGGGAAACATCTGTTTGACAGATCACAGCTCACTTTCATATGGGAAGAAAATAAAAGAATGAACGAAGGAATGAATGAAAATTCATCTTTCCATGCATACTTGCATATAAATATTTGCGTGTGTGTGTGTGTGTCCGCGTGTCCGCGTGCATATAAATATACATCTATATGAAAGAACTCCCCTGTCATCATAGGTCAAAGGTGGTCTGAAATGTTAATATGGATTTGAAGAAATGTTCTTAATCAAAAAAGAAGGAATCTTATAAGAAAAGTCTACCTACCCATCAAGGCAAGAAAACATTTGGGATTGCTAGCAAACCTTATTGCTGATTCCTGCAGCCAGGAAAGGTGCCTGGGTCAGACAGGAGGGCTGCCAGCAGCCTTGATGAGGCTGGGTGTCAAGGGCTGTGTAGCTGCTGCCCCATCACACAGATTTCACTGTCCCAGTCTATGACTGTGCATCCATAACAGGCTTATGAAGCTTTGATGACATATTTCTGGGGATTGTTATGAATGCTTAGTGCAACTGCTATTGGTTGTCATAGGTGATCTTTAGACATGTGGACTTAATTACTTTGTTATTGGTAACAGTACTGTGCTTTTTGCTGTATTTTATCATGTACGTTTTCGACTATAGTTTTCTTGCAATATCTACAGGTTGCTTACTAACAGATTGTAAATTCTTCATGAGCAGTGGCAGAACAGACCTTCAGGTAAATGTTCAGCTATGGAAGAAAGAATAGGAAATAAGATCAATCAGCTGTCAGCAGTAGAGACCAACACCACTGTTTCCCCAGTATGGGACACAGCCCTCAGGCCGGGAGCTAGTCACGGAGGAGGGATTTATTTCTGCTCCTCTGCACCAGGGGTTCGTGCTCAAAGGGAGAGCAGTGTGTGCTCTCTGCTCAACTGCAGAGCTTGGTGCCGTCTTTGTAGCCTTACGCACCTCAAACTCTCTTGTGTCTTGCAGTACATGGCAGGCATCTATTATCAAGGGATAAACATCCTTGGAGACCCATCTCTCCTCACAATGCTCTGAAGCTCTCCTAAACTTTGCTGAACAAAAAGTCAATTCTGCTGTGAAAACAGGATGGCTCCTTACCTGAAGTATCATATATATTTAAATGAAAACATCATAGTTACTTATTATCAGTAAAATAATAACTGCAGACATACATACTCACTTACAACTCTGGAATGTGTTTGTGAGATGTGTTTATTTTCATTGATAGACAAGAGAGAAGAAACTTCTTTAAAAGATTAGATGCAATTCTAGGATTTTTTTTTTTTCTTTTCTGTTTATTTTTTTTCTCTAGATTATCTTATCTTCCTGAATCCCATGGTCATGTGAGTTATTGTTACGATGGGTCATGTCAGCAGCATCCTTTATTTTAGCTTTTAAAAAAGTCTTGTTACCGTGGCAACTGCCATATCACCTCTTTGAAATTACATGCACAATATAGAATTTGATGTTTTGCACTGTAGAATGTTCAAGGGAAAATGTTCAGTGTTATACACTTTGTTTTTTTCCAAATTTTAATGATTTGTCTATCTGCTTTTCCCGTTTAAAATACTTTTTATAAAGAAAACAGATGATTGCACCAATGCGTACATCTGTCCCTACTGATCCCTTCAGTTAGTGACAGAACTGACAGTGCACGTTATTTTCCATACAGGTATAAAATTTATATCAATGATTTGTTTCAGTCATTGCATTATGCTTACTCCATTTCCCTCAAATAGCTCGGACAATAGAGTCATTAAGCTAAGGCAGACAGAAAGGTTTTCCCCCAGCTCACATTTATCTAAATTATTTTATTCAAAAATTCATAGATTTTAAGACCAGAAGTGACCATTGTGATTATCTAGTCTGGAGTCTTGCATAGCACAAATCATGGCATTTCACTGAGCAGTTGCTCGGCAAGCCACAAATATCTTGCTGGACTTTTTATGAATGTATCCTCGCTAACCACCTTTGTGCAGCAAATGCAAGCGAACATTCAGACTGGGATCAGCTTTTATTGATGCCAGGGTGATGGCAAAATACGTATCCTATATTTTGTGTGCTTTGCCTTGTCCTGGACCTTCTCAGGCCTGACTTTTGGAGCAATTTTTTATTGTGATTATCTGTTTCAGCTTCTGAGAGGCACATAAGCTTTCTGGCTTTTAAGTGTCCTGGGGATAGATGTTGGCAATGCTTCAACAACAACAACAACAACAACAACAACAACAACAACAACAACAATAGATATTTCACTTAAAAATTAGCATTTTTAAAAATAAAATGAAATGTCAAGCAAAGCATTTTGTTCAACCATTTATGATTGTCCCATTCCCATTCCTGGAGTTGCCAGTGGTGCAACCCCTCCCTCCCCCAAGCACACACACGCAGTTCTTTGCCCAACTCTCTTTGCCCTTAAACCTCATTGATTTCCTATCAGTTGTTAAGCTGCCAGTTATGCCTTTCAAAATCTCTGCAGAATGTCAAGCCATCTAGAAATTAACCTACTAAGCAGATGCTGGCAATTTTAAACTAGTAAGATTTATCAAGACAGCAAAGACATATTTCTCTAGTAGTATTTAATCCTTCTCTTTCTTAGTTGAGTCAGAAAGCTGGCAACAATATTTGCCGAGGCTGCATAAAGTAATGAGCACTTTAATGCAAATGATTGTGGTCAGATTTCAAAGGAGAGATTGCTGGCATAGCAAATATTAGAAAAAATATTTCAGTGAAAACTTCTGTCTTAATTTTTCTTTGAAAAGTGAATATCCAAGAATTTTTCTATGAACCCTCTTGGAATGTTTTTTCCTATCTGTGAGCCATTTTTTTCTTTCCTCTCATTTTTACTAAAGAATTTTGAAAAGAAATGGGCTTTGCATTAACAAATTTGCCTTATTAGTATTATTTGCATGCATCACACAAAGAAATTGGTCTTGAATCTTTTTCGTCTGACAGGTAGCATAAGTGTGCTGAATTCAGTGAAGCTACACAGTTGGAGATACAAGGTAAATGAGAAGAAACCCAGCTGTTTCTATGACATTTGCGAACACTGTGGGGGTTTTTGTACATTTTAAAACATGACTTCTATAGATTTTAACAGATTTTATTTATTAGAGAAGAGAATTAAAAGAAAAATGTCTGTTCATTGCTTCAAGCCTGGGTTTTCTAAGCCAGACTGAAGCAATTAAGGGTCACCTTAATGCTAATAAGAAATACTCATCTTTCAGAATTGTTTTGCTGGGCTGCATGTATAGTTATGGCAATTTTGCGAAAACTTACACTATACAAAAAGGCCATGGCATTCAGTTAATTTGTGCTGGGACAAAGTGACTTTTCCACTTGTTTCAACCAACAAAATAAGAGAGGGAAATGCATTGTGCTGGAATTTGGAGAGGACACAAACAAATCACTAATAAAGGAAAATACTGAAACAAGCCAAGTCACATTGCTTCTTCTCTCCAGATTGTTGAAAAAGGTACCGCATGCCTGGCATTACAAACTCTCTCTGAGCTTCCCAGGAGGTAGGACTGGTTTTGTACTAACAAGTGAAAAATACACTCTGAGATTATCCAGGTTCGTAAAGTTTTCTTCTCAGGAGTCTCTTCTCAGGACTAGGCATTGTTAGACACTACAATGACAAGCTAAAATTCCTCTACTTTCAAACTCCATAAAAATGAACAGATCTTAAATTGACTGCTATAATCCCAATAGAAGATCATGCTCATAAAGTTTTTACTACCCCAGTCCTCCAAGAAAGGAAATTTAAATTTTCATAACTATATAATAAAGAATATAATATATATTTTTTTTTCCCATTTGGAAGAAGGCATTGTTTTAATTTAAAACTTGTTTTCTACTCTTCCTGGGTGTAAGGGGTTATGAAATCACATTTGCGTTTGCAAAATGATATATTTTAAACAAACACTTTTTCTGGAGTTGCATTTTTAGAAGTAAACATCCCATTTGCCTGCTCTATGCATCTCCCCCATGCGAGGTATAGACAACATGGGAACACTCCACTCCTTGGATTCACTTGGAATACACATTTTCATATCATCTAAGAGGTCCTTGCATGTGCCTCAGAAGAAAATACATAGTTGGGATCATGAATTATATTTATCAGCAACATATTACTTTGCTTACCTCTTTACATGTGGGCAAAACCACCTGCTATAACCAGGGAAAGGCAGTTCATATGTCAGCGAACTCTGCCATCCGTCATACATTTCCCAGTAACCAGTGGAGACCAGGCATGGCATTTAACTATGTTGTGGATGTCTGTCCTGGTGGGCAAAATTTAGCCAAGTTGGTAGGCTCAGAAGGATGCATTACATCATTTCATTTACATCTTTTACATCCTAGTTGCAGGGTACTGTGCCTGGCATCATAAAGCCTAGTATCACTCACTGCCCAGGACTGTGCCCTTAGAGAAATCCTTTCTTGACTGTCCCTTCAAATCTGCCTGGATGAAAGCTGAATGTCGCTTAGCTAACCAAATACTGATACTGCATGGTTATGCTTATGATAGCTACATAGTTAAAGAAAGCAGCATGATTCAGGAGAGCTGAGTACTTAAAATGATCCAGCACCTGCATTTCAAATTTGCCATCTCTCTGTTTCTGTCTCAGGTCTAGTTAATTTAGAAATCTATTATGCCTTTTTCTGGAGTATAACAAACAAATTAAATAATACCAGAGCTGTCAAATCTCTTCAGGTGTGAATACTGTAATAAAAGGTAAACTTTTCTAATCAAATAAATAAATAAAATTATGCATTCATAGAAGAAACACATAACTATAGCGATAAAATAGCACAAAGCATTAAAAAAAGTACAAATTGTCAAAACGTATTTCATAACCTTATTATTTCATAACAACCTTATTATTTCATAATAACCTTAGTTATTATGCAAGTCCTTTTTAATCTACTGTTTAAAGCAGACTTTATTATAAGTAGAAAAAGATGGGTTTTCTCATTAACTTTAAAAATTAGTAAAATAAAACATGTGGATATTTCCTGCACATTTCTTGCATGAGCATCAGAAAGAACTATTTTCACTCGAAACCAGGAAGAGATTAAGGAGCCTAAAATGTCTGTGCTTGTTTCATTTTTCCTTGTATTACGTACATTTTTGAGCTTTCCTAGTTCTGCAGACCCAGAACTCCCGAGGAAGTCATGCAAAGCCTTGCCACAGCAGCAAATTTTGAAACTGAGCAATACGAGGAAGCCTAATAGGCAGGGGAGCTGGATTTGGGTGATGTGTGAAAGGGAGGAAAGGGAATTGGAGTGGCAGGAGGTGAGAAGTCCTTAGGCAAATTTTAGGAGATTCAAAATCCTGATGAAAAAATGGAGGGGAAAAATACTGCTGGCAGTGGTAGCACGAAGACAGCAGTGTTAGGATGTCACTGCTCTTGGGCAGCTTCGGTGAGGTTCCGTGCTGGGGCTGCCCCTTTCTGCTGAGGCTGTGATTGTCCAAGTGTTTAGTAATGGGATAATCTGAATTTCTGTCACCTGGAGAATGTGAGTTTGAAGGCAGAGCCCAGAGAGACAAGGACCAGTCTCCTGTAAAAAGTGCTGTGCACCCTCCCACCCCAGCACCCCCTGGGTTCCCATCCTTGTGCCTCCCCAGGGAGCATGTTCTGTGGGGAGCTGGTGTGCAGCTCAGGAGGGCTTGAAAACTATGCACTCTGGGATGGGAATAATGAAACATGGTCGTGGATATAAGGATAATCGGGTTTGAATATGTATTTTTGTTCCTGGGGTTCACAGGGAGGGGTTCTGTTTCATTAATAAGCTCATGGGATCCAGATCCCTTGTAATGTCTTCATTTTTGGAGGTGGCATGACTTTGATTCAAACATGAATACAAAAAAAGAGTTGCGCTGTTGTATTTGTATATATAGGAAATGTCAATGTGGCATAATGTGGCGTAGGGATTTCAGAAATAGCTTGCTTTGCTGAAGCAATCTTGCTGCCTTCATTTGGTACTCCATACGGGCTGATCTACACGTTTCCTTAGACAGTGAGGGATTTGAAGAGTAACGTGGAAAACTGAAATACCTGAAGGAAGCATAAATGATAGGATCAGTCTTAGATCCTCCAGTATGGTAGCCAAACATCTCAAAAGCAGATGATGCATTGTTAAAAAGATTTGGATATTTCAGGAAATGTAAAATACCAAGGGCATATAGAAAGCCATTATCAAAGTAAATATAAGTCAATAAGATGGGTGTCATAGGTAATTAGAGGTGGCTGTATTTGAGTTGGAGGTTCTTCTACCCACATATAGTATTTAAGGACAAATGGAGCTAAATGACACTGAAATCAAAACAAATGGCTGAAACTTGTTTCCTATTAAAACAACAGCAACACTTCTCTTGACTGCAGTGGTAAAAGGTTTGTTACAAAAGGAAATAAGGTGATTTGTCTAGCCCGGGAAAACTATATAGACTTGGCTACTGTATTCACAGGAACACCAACCTCAGCTGACTAATAAAGAGAATATTTGGATCAGGGAATAACAGAAACAGAAATCTGGATAAGGGCCAAAACCAGAAGCCTCATAGTGGAGAGAAATATTATCCATGATGATGGATAGTTGTTTTTTTTAGAAACATTCAGGGCTCTGAAATGAAAAAGAGAAAGAAAAGATCATTCAATGCAAAAATTGAGGACCAAGACAAAAGAAGGAAAATTAACTTTAAATTGAAACTTCAGGCCTAAAAGGCTTTTCTATCTCTCTTTAAACTAATATTATAGAAAAACATTTTAGACAGTATTACAGTGATTATATTCCCACCACCAATCTGAAAACCACACTGAGAGCAAGACATCAAGAATCCTTACTGTAAAATAAAGAGGATAAATAATTCCTCCTTATTGCTTTGTTGTTCCAAAGGGCTATGAAGACACACACTACTAGATAAAATTACATTTACTGCTACTCCTCAATCTGTGTTAGTCCAAAGTCACATTAGTATCTCCTTCCATGAAGGGAAAAGAGAAATCCAGTATGTGTTTTTCTGAAAAGCTATTGAGAAAACTGCTAAAAAAGGTCCATTCTTTCCAAAATTTTGTATGCCTTCTTTGTCATGGCAAGCAGTTTCTTCTTTGTCTGAGACCATGTTGCCAGCCAGTGTTGGTTTCTAAGACCAAATCTTGTTCTAAGGTATTACAGGAAGTCTGTGAAAGTCTCAGGAATGTTTTTCTCTCAGAGAAACTGTTTCAACCTTAGGAAGCTCCATTACAGAATCACAGAATCACAGAATCACTAAGGTTGGAAAAGACCTGTAAGAGCATCAAGTCCAACCATCAACCAAAAAAACCCACCACCATGCCCATTAAGCCATGTCCCACAATGCCACGTCCACACGTTCCTTGAATACCTCCAGGGAGGGTGATTCCACCACTTCCCTGAGCAGTTTATTCCGTGTGTCACCACTCTCTCAGTAAAGAAATTTTTCCTAATATCCAGTCTGAATTACATCAGATAAACTTATTGGGAATGCACAGTGATATAATTAATCATAGCATGGGACCTTACTGGCAACAGGCATTTCTGTAGATGCCAGATATGGGGTTTGGGATGTATGTTTGGAAACAGAACATTTTTTTCCCCTTCCCAAGTGGAAGTATTGCAGCTTTTCTGGTTCCAGAAGCGTGGAACAATCTGCAATCAGGAATCACTTTCTTCACGAGTGCTAACACTGATTTTAGCATTTAGCGTGTAGAGTATTTTTGAAGGAAAAAAGTGCCCATGAAGGCTAGGTTCTGTCCTCTCACCTCATGGTCAGTAGTACCTTACTTACCAACTTTTCAAAGCAAAACTCATTTCATTATTAGTTTAGATCAAGGGTTATCATACTGCTAACATTTCTGATTTGTATTTTTTTTCATGTGCATCTTGGTTTTTGTTAAGGAAACTTCAAGAATTTAATGGACAATTATTAATACAATTCTTATGAGGTAGGAAAATGTTATATTTCACTTTTCAATAGCAAACTGAGACATGTGGAATGAAAATAACTGTTCCAAATCTAACTGGCAGCCATTGACAGCTTTGGAGTAAAGATTTTAATAATCCTGCCTCCTCAACAACCATTAAAATAATTGTCTTTCTATACAGCTAACATTCAGTTGAACAGCCACTTGCTGGGTGGCTACGATCATATCTAGTAAGTAAACAACAGATAAATGAGTTGTCATTTTTAGTCTGGGAGACCACAAATTTAAGCTACAGCAGATAGCTAAACAGCCAATACAATTATATCCATTGCATAATCTGGGAAAAGCTTCTGGATTCAGTTTCTCTCTGAGAGTTAGTGCCTCTGGTTTATGCTTTTAATATGAGGTACTCAGTTCCCAATGAGATTCTGCGGCAGGCATTTGAAATTGCCAGGACCACTTCCGATCTACCTAGAGGAATTCCATTTTGGGGTCATGAATATAGGCTTTCTCTGAAGAGGAGCCTTAGTGTGGTTGCTTAGGAACCAGACAAAGGGATTCAAGGGAGAAAGAAGGTGTAATGGTAATGAATGAAAATATAATCTGTGGCAACATCTGACACATGGGTAACTGGAAGAGGCTTTGTGCCTGTATAGTTGATAAAATTATATTTTCATTTCCATCACTTCATTCTTGTCAGATGAGTCTTAACTCCCTTAATTATCGTTTAGCTGTAAATTATGCCTCTGTTCACAAAATCTGGTCAGAGTTTGTATGTATTATCTGAGGGAAACAGAAATTCAGAAATTCTTTCTAAGAAAAACTCTTCTAACAAGCTAATGAAAATTGAAGCTTTATTTGTAACTTTGTTTATAGAGCAGCACTTGGGCAAAATTTGTCTTGGGATCTCTGATTACAGTCAGGTATCGTAGATTAAGGCTGATGATGATCTCAGAATCACATAAGTAAACTTCTGCCATAATTGCTGCACTGAGCTGTCTGCGGCTGGAGGATGCTTGTGATTCAGCTCTCTATTGCCTCCTCAGTGACTGAACACACCAGCTGTGTGGCAAACGTCAACATATGGTGATACAATAGCATAAGCTGAAGATACCTCAGACCTTTAGATCTACATACAAATAGGCTGGTGGCATGATGTGCTGTTGACTGGGTGTATAACAGATGTAACCTGCTCAGCCCAGAACAAAAGGTGGGCGCTGGTGGGCTGCTGAGCTGCCATCTGTCTGCACTCTCCGGCTGCACCACCAGTGTGCCTGCTCTCCCACTAAAACTGGTACTCTGGGCACCGCGCTTACTTTGGAGACGTGCTTCTTACAGTGAACCTCTGCAAGGCTAAGAAGTGAAATAAAGCACACAGCTACAACTGCCACTGAGTGCAGCAGCCCCTGGGAGTGCGCCCAGCATTCAGGCACCATGTTTCCAGTGGCACTGTCAGGACACTGCTCTCCACTCTGCAAAAATAACTTGGTTTTGAAGCTAACTCTCTCTCCGAGTCTCACGTATGACAAAAATGCATGCTTCCACCAGTGTAAGGTCAGCACGCTTCAACTACTGCATGTTGAATGCCCCTTTAAATCTACAGAGCTGTGTGAAAGATTTTAGGGTGTATCACCCTGTCTACCCAAGCAGAGATACTAAAGTAGATTGTGAAATCCTTGTGGTAGTATTGCACAGTAAAAGGAAGCAGTCATTTCTGCTCCTGGCCCAGGATCCATCTTGTTTTCCCCTCACCAGCAACCTCTGCTCTGTGAGCTACTGCACAGTTCAGATATCTTCTTTTTTTTCCAAATGTGGAAGGGTTTTGAGAACAGAAGTTTGTTTCCTCACAGTAAGTGTGACACTGACCGTATCACAGAATCACAGAATGGCTGAGGTTGGAAGAGACCTCTGGAGGTTGTCCGGTCCAAAACCCTGCTCAAGCAGGGCCACCTAGAGCCGATTGCCCAGGACCATGTCCACATGGTTTCTGAATATCTCCAAGGATGGAGACTCCACAACCTCTCTGGGCAACCTGTGCCAGTGCCTGGTTACCTTCACAGTGAAAAAGTGTTTCCTGATGTTCAGAGGGAACCTCCTGTGTTTCAGTTTGTGCCCATTGCCTCTGGTCCTGTCACTGGGCATCACTGGAAAGAGCCTGGCTCCATCCTCTTTGCACCGTCCCTTCAGGTATTCATACACATTAATGAGATCGCCCCTGAGCCTGCTCTTCTCCAGGCTGAGCAGTCCCAGCTCTCTCAGCCTCTCCTCATATGTCAGATGCTCCAGTCCCTTAATCACCTTCATTGGATTCTCTCCAGTATGTCCATGTCTCTCTTGTACTGGGGAGCCCAGAACTGGACCCAGCACTCCAGGTGTGCCTCACCAGTGCTGAGTAGAGGGAAAGGATCACCTCCCTCAGCCTGCTGTAACACTCCTCCTAATGCACCCCAGGATATCATTAGCCTTCTCTGCACATTGCTGGCTCATGTTCAACCTGGTGTCCACCAGGATCCCCAGGTCCTTGTCTGCTAGGCTGCTTTCCAGCCAGGTGGTCCCCAGCCTGTACTGGTGCATGGTGTTGTTCCTCTCCAGGTATAGGACTTTGCACTTCCTCTGGTTGAACTCACTTTATATTGGTAACAATAGAACATATTGTAACATATATTACCATTATGAATGATTGCATTATACGTTCATTCATACATATTACTATTCATTACCAAGATTGTTAAAAGGATTCAGAAAGTAATAAATGCACACACAACCTCAATCCAGATGAGTGATGACATGGGGTTTTGTTACTAGCTTTAAGCAATGAGAGTTTCATCATATTGTCACAGGTTATGTGGCAAAATATACATTGTGTTTTCATGAATTAAAAAATAAAGAAAATGGGTAATAATAAAACCAATGCCCCAATTCACACCGGACTTATGTTATTACTCTGGAAATCACTCCTAGAAGGTCTAACAGCACTAAGACCTGAGCCTAAAGACACAAGCATCCAAAGAGTGCAGAAAGTTGCCGCTTACATACATTCTTATGTATGCATGTGGCCTCCTCCTGTCAGCAGGACATTTACACATTTATCCTCCAAGTGAATTGTGAGCTGAGTTGCTTTGTGTTTTTACCATTAAGTGTTGGGTTTTTTTCACTTTCCACTTAAAATTTTCCTTCTTTAGTCTGTCAGGCAGAGGAGGCAGAAGGTACGGCCAGTAGGATGGTGACCTTGCATTTGTCAGCTGGACATACAGGCGATCATCTGCTTGGTCAGCTGTGAAGAGAAGAGCACTGATGAGCACCCTCAGGTATCTGAGGTGGTCATTTGGACCTTATCAAGGAAAAAACTGAATGGCTAAATGGAACCAGAACCCAAATGACTAAGTGGAGAATTTCCTTACTCCTCTGGGCTCTGTGCACATTTGGAGGAGAACAGGATGTTAATACCATGGACGTAAACCCAAAAACTCCTTTCACATCAGTCAACATTCTGCAAGACATTTTTGCAATAAACATACTAGGGCCTAAAGTCAAAAGAACAATAGACCAAAGCCAGTATCTTGTTTGACTCAGCTGTGTTTAAAATATAGGTTACAGACCTTAAAATAGTGAGATCTCAGTAGGCTTCAGGTTAAAGGGTTGAAAATCTTTTCAGGATAGAGGGGGTGTGAGTTTCAAATTAAAATGAAAGAAAATTGTGATACAGTGGTGTCTCCTTAACTCAGTCTTTCCATTTTCCAGAAGTTGTTTTTCATGCCAACACCATTGTCTTAGCAAACCTACTGCAGCAGCCAAGGAAACATAATCGATTTGGTGAGCTGTTCTCTGCTGGTCATTCTCTTTAATTCTATCTTGTGCCTTAATTGCGCCATGTCTTTCTATGGTTCACGTTTGAACGTGATTTTCACTATAATTTCTTGCTTGCCATTTTGATATTGAGGTGCAGTCACTGGGTTAACTTCTAATTTGTCATTTCAAATTTTGACAAAAATGCCTAGAGGTGATGCCTGGCCATTTGATTTGAGAGGAAAGTGGGAAGGAACAACTTTTCCATGTGCATTTATCAAGTGCGAAGGGCCTGTGGGCAGGGTCAGAGTGGGGAGGAATGAGAAAATATGTTACGGGAAGGAAAAAGGAGTGCTGGGACAAGGAGCTGGAGGAGGGCCTAGGGAATGGGAGATTTTGGTCCTGCTGCTGTGAAGGACTGGTGTGGATGTAAGGATTGCTGCTGCAGGAGGGAGGGAGCAGACGACACCAAGTTGGGCGGGAGTGTCGATCTGCTTGAGGGTAGGAAGGCTCTGCAGAGGGATCTGGACAGGCTGGATCGATGGGCTGAGGCCAATTGGATGAGGTTCAACAAGGACAAGTGCCGGGTCCTGCACTTGGGTCACAACAACCCCATGCAATGCTACAGGCTTGGGGAGGAGTGGCTGGAAAGCTCCCCCGCAGAAAAGGACCTGGGGGTGTTGCTTGACAGCCGGCTGAATATGAGCCAGCAGTGTGCCCAGGTGGCCAAGAAGGCCAACAGCTTCCTGGCTTGTATCAGAAATAGCGTGGCCAGCAGGAGTAGGGAGGTGATCATGCCTCTGTACTCGGCACTGGTGAGGTCACACCTCGAATACTGTGTTCAGTTTTGGGCCCCTCACTACAAGAAGGACATTGAGGTGCTGGAGTGTGTCCAGAGAAGGGCGACAAAGCTGGTGAGGGGTCTGGAGAACAAGTCCTATGAGGGAACTGGGGTTGTTCAGTCTGGAGAAGAGGAGGCTGAGGGGAGACCTTATCGCTCTCTACAACTACCTGAAAGGAGGTTGCAGAGAGGTGGGTGTTGGTCTCTTCTCCCAAGTGACAAGTGATAGGACAAGAGGAAACGGCCTCAAGTTGCACCAGGGGAGGTTTAGACTGGATATTAGGAAAACTTTCTTTACTGAGAGAGTGGTCAAACATTGGAACAGGATGCCCAGGGAAGTGATGGAGTCACCATCCCTGGAGGTGTTCAAAAAACGTGTAGATATGGCATTGTGGGACATGGTTTAGTGGGCATGGTGATGTTGGGTCGATAGTTGGACTTGATCTTACAGGTCTTTTCCAACCTTAATGATCCTGTGATTCTGTAAGGGAGGGCAGGAGGGGAACAGAGCTCCTCTGGGCAGGGGCGGGCTGATCCACTCAGGATCCACTGCTGCTCAGAGGTTAGCACATGAGGCAGTCTGCCCCATTGACATAGCTGAAGACATGACAACAACACATGGTCTGATAAAGAACCACCTTCTGTAAACCTGAGCTAACCATTCTTAATGCATTTCACTTTTTCAACTGTTTAACAGATAATTCTCATGTCATTTCTTCCATTATTTTCTCTGGGATCCACTGCGAGACTAGAAAACCTTACAGTAATTTTCACAGTTCCTCTCACTTTTTAAGAGCATGGTGCAATGGCAGCTTTCTTCCAAGCTACCACAGTGCTTGCCATGTCCCAGGACTTGCTGAAATCAAATTCCAATGCTCCAGAGCCAGCTCTAGTAACATTTCTGAAATGAGATGTATCAACATGATAATTTCAAAATGTCTAACTGATATTTAACGTTTTCCCTAGTTACTGCTGTAATGAAGACTGCTTCATTATTTGTATCATCTGGCTTTTTTCATGAAATGTTCAACATAAATATTTATAGGAAAATTTGAGTTTTCCACACTGTTGTTGACAGTAGTTCATTTCCATTCAGCATAGGGAGAATTTTCTTGAAAAGACTTGTCATTACTCTTAACACTCCAAGAGACAGATTTCTCTTAAGAATTTCTTATTGCTTATTAATTTTCTACAATTTATAACTTCTGATTAATATCCATTATCAGCTTTTCCTTTCATATACATGTGCATATTTTAAAAAAGAGCATCAGTAGAAAGATTGGTAATAGTAGATAAAGAACATGTATGGAGGAATGAATAGGAAAACGCTTTGTACATCCTGGTTGACTATCACCTAGATCAACCCATTGACCTACTGGATTTTCAAAACATTTTTTTTTTCCTGCCTTTTTCTCTTTCCTGGAAATTGTGCCATTCCTCAGTAGTAGTTTGTTTCCATGAAAACTTCTGTTTTTGACTCACTGAAATTTTCAGATAAAATAATATTTCAGACAAAATTTCTTAACAAGTTCCAATACTACTAGTCTGACAATGGAATGGGGGAAACCAGGGCTTCTCCCTTCTTTCCTTTATACGCTTATTAGAAAATGCCTGTTTCTCTCTAGCCCATTCACCAAACACCCCTCCTCTCTTGTCAATGGGACAGAACGGGTCTGGATGCAGTAGGGATGAAAAAAAGTACCATTTGCCTGTATCAGTCAAATCCATTTTCCTGGGTCTTGACAGCTATCCACAATGTAAAGCGATCACCCTGTCTCTCAAAACCAACACTCATTGTCCTTTTTCCCCTCTGTGGTCAGGATACTTTCTCTCTAGCCCTGCTCTCTTTGCCTCTCCCCGGGTCATTATTTATTTGGAGCCTTCTTAATGTTGTATTCCTGTTTCTGCTTTCAGCTGCTGGCTTTCCTTAATAACCAATCTCTTTAGTTCCCCTTTTTCTGCAAGTTTCAAGTGCCCAAATTCTTCAGTTCTGGTTGCTTTCTCTCCCCTGGAAGATTTCTGGCTTTTTCAAAATGAAGTTTTGTTTTATTCACTCAAATGTAGTTATTGATATGATTGTAAATTTATTAATGTATTTTTTTATTCACTCAAAGATACATTTCACACAAAACAAAATAACAAAGAAGTTGTATATTCATATCTTTCCTGACTCTTGGTCTTTATTTGCAAGTTTTGACCCACTCCCATCAGCCATGGTTGCCTTCCTGTCTTGGCTTGCAAACAAAGTTACTGTTTTCTGTAATTTCTGTGTTTTCAACTCCTTTCTGAGTTCCTTTCTGTCTTCAGCTGCTGACAATCAGTTCCTCTCGCCTCCTTTTCCGAGGCTCCTACATTCATTAATATTTAGTATTGCCTTTGATCCTAGGGTCTCCTGTCAGGTCGAATAAAGCCAGGCAAAAACCCCCCATCAATGAATCCTCCCTCACTGTGTTCCCTTATGGAGACCTGACTCTATTGTATTTCCTTGCTTTTAACTGCATTGTTTCATTTAATTCTGTGAAGCAAATCAGCATAATTTCAAACATATAAAGTGAGGAGCACTGGAAAGTCATAAAATAGATTCTTATATTCATTCCAAAAGCCAGGTAATTGTAGGAAAGATCTGTGCATTACTGTAAAACAGCTTTAAGTAAAAACAAAACAAATAATAAACAAAAATGCAATTATTCATGAGATTGCATTTCTTGTTTTTTTTCTGTACGTGTCGGCACAATCCGCAGCGAAGTGCTGTAGCATGGTGCACAGGGGGGTTTCCCGACCCAGGGGAACCTCAGGTGGAGCCGAGAGAGACGCCAGAATGCCGCAGCTCGCAGGACAGCAGCTGACAAAACCTGGGCAGGGCCAGGAGCAAGAGCAGCCAAGCCTCCCCACCCCCATATAAAAGAAGCCCTTAGGGAATGCTAGCAAGAAGGCGTGCCATGAACAGGGTGTGGCATGTCAGCAAGGGCGTGGCATGGCAGTTTTTACGCAGTTTGCAGCAGGGCATGCAGGAAGGGCACTGAAGCTCTGCCACCTCGACCAGGGAGCAATGGTATCCACCCAGCAGAAAGCCATGGCCTCTCTAAGCTCTGCACCCAACATGACTGACACAGCTTCCCAGACCAGAGCTCCAGTGGGAACACACTGCACCCAGGCGTCAGGCCGCAGGGTGTGCCCTACTCCTTCCGGTATGGGATGGCAGTAGCAAGCACACCTGTGGGAGGTGCGCCTGGCTAGAGGAACTCCTCCGCTTAGTGGCAGAGCTCCACGAGAAGGTCACTAGATTGAGGAGTATCAGGGACAGCAAGAGAGAGGTAGTCTGCTGGAATCGCACCCTACCTTCCCTGAAGCTCAACAGGCAGACGGGATGCATGATGCGGAGGTTTCCCTATCCTCTCTCCTCCTGGCTGACACAGTGACTCAAGGGATAGGGGGCAATAGCAACAAGTTCCTGCCCAGCGCAGCACGCACATGCCCTCTGTGACTACCCCACCTTCACAGGTGCCCTTGCATAATAGGTTATGAGGCTCTGCAAGTGGAACCAAACAACCACGAGGACGATGGTTCATCTGGCTTGGAGGTGTTGCCAAGGTTAAGTCGGCCTACGCCCTGCATCAAAACTGCTTCCATAAAATAAAAAGATGGGTCATTGCCATAGGAAACTCTCTTCTGAAGGGAACAGAAGGCCCAATATGCAGACTGGACCCACTTCTTAGGAAAGTCTGCTGCCTCCCTGGGGCCTGGGCTAAAGAGGTGAAGAGAAGGCTTCCTACCCTGGTACGGCCCTCAGATTACTCTCCATTAGTGATTTTTCAGGTAGGCAGCAATGAAGTTGCAACAAGAAGTCTGAGGGCAATCAAGAGACACTTCCGGGCCTTGGGAAGACTGGTTAAGGGATCAGGAGCACAAGTAGTGTTCTCCTCTACCCTTCCAGCTGCAGGGAATGATGAGGGAAGAAACAGGAAGAGCCAGCAGATCAATACTTGGCTCTGAGCCTGGTGTCACCAGCAGAATTTTGGGTTTTTTGATCATCGGCCAGTCTACACAACAACAGATGGGGTACACCTGTCTCAAAGGGGGAAAAGGATCTTTGCACAGAAGTTAGCAGGACTCATTGAAAGAACTTTAAACTAGATTTGAAGGGGTTAAGAGATAAAACCAGGCTCACTAGAGGTAACCTTGGGGGCAGCACACCAATGTTTGAGGGATGGTATGCTAGCAAGGTCCTTCAGTCTGCTGTCTCAGTGGAGGTAGGGGATGGAGAACCATGCGGCAGCAAAGACGCAGGGGTTATTGGTATGTGAGAAACCATGGAAGCACATGAGAATGCTCATGTAGGAATTAGGCCTTCTCCCCACAAAAAGGTGGCAGGATCAATAGCCCAACTGAAGCGCATCTAAACCAATGCCCACAGCATGGGCAACAAACAGAAGGAGCCAGAAGCCATGTGCAGCAGGAAAACTATGACATAGTTGCCATCATGGAAACATGGTGGGATGACTCACACAACTGGAGTGCTGCCATGGATGGCTATAAACTCTTCAGAACGGATAGGCAAGGAAGAAGAGGCAGTGGGGTAGTCTGTATGTTAGGGAGCGTTTTGATTGTCCAGAGCTTAATGATAGTGACGATAGGGTTGAGTCTTTATGGGGAAGAATGAGGGGGAAGGCCAACAAGGCAGATATCATGGTGGGAGTCTGTTACAGACCACCCAACCAGGATGAAGAGGCAGGCGAAATATTGTTTAAGAGCAGCTGGGAGAGGTCTCACAATTGCTAGCCCCTGTTCTCAGGGGGGACTTCAAATTACCAGATGTCTGCTGGAAATACAATACAGCAGAGAGGAAACAGTCTTGGAGGCTCCTGGAGTGTGTGTAAGATAAATTCCTGACACAGCTGGTGAGTGAGCCAATTAGGGAAGGCGCCCCGCTGGACCTGTTGTTTGCGAACAGAGAAGGACTTGTGGGTGATGTGACGGTTGGAGGCCATCTTGGGCTATGCGATCATGAAATGATAGTTTTTGATTCTTGGAGAAGTAAGGAGGGGGTTCAGCAGAACTGCCACCTTGGACTTCCGGAGGGCAGACTTTGGCCTGTTTAGGAGCCTGGTTGACAGAGTCCCTTGGGAGGAAGTCCTGAAGGGCAAAGGAGTCCAGGAAGGTTGGACACTCTTCAAGAAGGAAATCTTAAAGGTGCAGCAGCAGGCCATCCCCATGTGTTGAAAGACGAGCTGGCAGGGAAGAAGACTGGCCTGGCTGAAGAGAGAGCTTTGGCTGGAACTCAGGAAAAAAAGAAGAGTTTATGACCTTTGGAAAAAGGCGCAGCCCACTCAGGAGGACTACAAGGATGTTGTGAGGTTATGCAGGGAGAAAATTAGAAGGGCCAAAGCCCAACTAGAACTTAACCTGGCTACTGCCATAAAAGACAATAAAATTTTTTTCCATAAATAAATTAGCAACAGAAGTAAGTCTGAGGAGAATCTCCTTCCTTTACTGGATGCGGGGGGAAACATAGTGACAAAGGATGAAGAAAAGGCTGAGGTGCTTAATGCCTTCCTTGCCTCAGTCTTTAATAGTAAGATCAGTTGCTCTCTGGATACCCAGCCTGCTGAGCTGGAAGACAGGGACGGAGAGCAGAATGAAGCCCCCATAATCCATCATGCGTCACGTACGGGACAACCAGGTGATCAGACCCAGTCAGCATGGGTTCATGAAAGGCAGGTCCTGCTTGACCAACCTGATCTCCTTATATGACCAGGTGACCCACTTAGTGGATGAGGGAAAGGCTGTGGGTGTTGTTTACCTGAGCTTTAGTAAAGCCTTTGACACTGTTTCCCACAGAATTCTCCTGGAGAAACTGGCTGCTCATGTCTTGGATGGGCGCACTCTTTGCTGTGTAAAAAACTGGCTGGATGGCCAGGCCCAAAGGGTTGTGGTGAATGGAGTTAAATGCAGCTGGCGGCTGGTCACAAGTGGTGTTCCCCAGGGCTCAGTATTGGGGCCAGTTCTGTTTAATATCTTTTATCAATGATCTGGATGAGGGGATCGAGTGCACCCTCAGTAAGTTTGCAAATGGCACCAAGTTGGGTGGGAGTGTCGATCTGCTTGAGGGTAGGAAGGCTCTGCAGAGGGATCTGGACAGGCTGGATCGATGGGGCCAGTTGGATGAGGTTCAACAAGGCCAAGTGCTGAGTCCTGCACTTGGGTCACAACAACCCCATGCAATGCTACAGGCTTGGGGAGGAGTGGCTGGAAAGCTGCCCCGCAGAAAAGGACCTCTGGGTGACTCGATGGTCTTAAAGGTGTTTTCCAACCTAAACAATTCTATGATTCTATGATTTTGCTGTTCATCTGGATAAACATTCATCTATGCAAGGGCACTTACTGAAACCCAAATAGATGTTTCATGTCTTGCTATAAAACATAGCCATTTCATTTAGTAATACGTGAAAGTGGAGGCAAATCCATAAACGTGAATTCTGCAATTTGCAGAGCTTAGGATTTTGCACAGGGCTTAAGGGTGCACATATAACCCCATTGCCTTGACTGAGGCCCTAAACAGCCATGAAACACCACGTTGCATCCTTTGACAAGACACGGGTCTTAAGAAATAACATCACCAAGTATCAGAGACACTTTTTTTTTTTCTTTTTCCAAGTGTGTGATCAATGTATTTTGTATGAAATACATTTTAATACACTGATTTTCTTTGAGAACTTTGTCTGAAATCTGTGTCTTCCCAGAAGATAAAAGTTTATATCATTATTTGTCACATTATGTGTTTACTACAAACAGGTTAAGATTAAAGGCGTATTTATTGTAAGTACTGAAGCAATGAATTAGATGTTGCATGTTTCATCTATACTTGTCGTGATGCTGTAGAGCTTGTTAGCAGTCTAGGATATACAGTGATTTAATGGTGGGTTCACATTCAGTTTTCTATTTCAGGCGTAGGATTTACAATTATCTTGTCACAGTATTTCAAAACAGCAGAATATTGGTTCCTTACGAAAAAAACCCCCATCCCCTTAATGACTTAATAAGTATCTGTGTAAGAAGCAATGATCTTTTGTAAAGGAAAAGCTTTTTTCCTCACATTGTCGTGCTCAGACGTCTTCCTTATAAAACAAGCAGCACATTCATTACCTGAACAAATAGCTCAGTCACAAGATGTGAATTTGATCCATGAATTGTATGCCTATGACACACAAACTTTACGTAACATGAAGTAAAATTTTCTGACTTACTTTGGTGATTAGTTCCCCCACCTATGCACTGTAGGGAAGTTGCAAACCTTACATATTTGCTGTTAATTTTGTAAAGTACTTTGCTTTTCTTGACTGTAATGTGTACAGAAAGGATAGTTAAGTGCTATCATTTTTGTTTGCACTTGCAAGTTAGTTTAGTTATTCTATTCTCATACATTTTATAACACAGATGAGAACATGAAAATTATTCTGCTGCTGCAAGTTAAATGCACACATTTCTATGACTGTTGATTCATAGCTCAACCACTGCTAGCTGGCATTATCATTTTAGTAATTACCATGCATAAAAACAGAGTATCCCAACACTGAGCAGCAAAACTCCTCCAAACGTGCCAAGTTGTCACTGGATCTCAGTGGTACCTGCGGTGCTTGTCTTTGAATATTCACTGAAATTTTAAAATAAATTTCTCTAGTAGGGCAAACCCCTGACAGCTACTAGTGTTTACTCTGGATATGTGAATTTCATGATTATATGTGTAATCAATATATGAACACATCAATGATGGCTGAAAGGGGAAGAAGCATTGCCAGGCATTCCTGGAGAGCAGGTCTTAAATTTCCACTAGAACAACTCTCCTGAAACCTTTGTGTGAGTGTTGAAGTGTTACAGGAACAGGAAACTGCAACTACAAAAAATCTGTGTCCAGCACAGCCTTCTTTAACTTAAAGCAGACAGCAATCCCATCATCTTTGTGTGGGATTGGGTCAAAACCAGCGGCTTGCCCAGACTGGATGTGAAATGACTCATGGGAGAGAGGTAGTAGGTTCTTCATCCCACCTTCACATTTAGGTGGGATGTTAAATTTCCTTAAGCTACCTCATCAGAATGCCAACAGCACAATGATGGATGCTACTGATTTTAACATAAAATAAAATCACTGCTTTACTTGCATAGAATGCCTCTAAATGTCCTGTATGTGAAACTGAGAAGTCCTTGCCTTCCAGTCTCCTATACAACGTAGCAGATGTACCAGGGCATCTATCTCTTTAGGAAACCAGTAGTGAATGAGTGTGGCTCCCACCATCACACTTGTGGGCTGCTCATCCTTATGAAATCATGTGAATGGGTCTCCAGCTGCCCTAAAGAATCCAGCAGTAGCTTGAGACTATTTCAAATACACAAAGACCTGTTTGTTGGGAGCTGAGGAGTTTACTTTGAAGAGGACTCCTTTTGCACAGACACAGCTTTGATTTTGGTCACACCCAGTAAAAATCCAGAGCTACTTCAACAGGGTTACTCTAAGGATATTCCCTCATACTTCCTTGCAACTGGGAAGTGTTTTTACTCTTTGTGCTCTGTTCAATCAGATATGAGATATCCACTTATTCTGCTATCGGTAGGCAGGAAGCATTAGGGAAGGAAAAGAAAAGCTATGAATTCATCTTTCGTGAGAAAAAGACTTAGTTTTAGTTTAGAAATTATTCAGTTCTGTCATGGGATCAATGTCCTACATAGATGGATTGTGCTAGTATGATACTGTGCAGGTCTGGAAAAATCCTCTATAAAGACAGCTTTTGAATCCTCCAAATTAGACTCAAGTACGCAGACTGCCACAAATGGCAAATTAAGACAATAAAGGGTAATACAACATTCAACTAATGAGAACCCTAGAGTAGTGAATGCAACCAATTTAAACCAATGAGTCAATGGCAGTCACAGCTTTAACAATTCCAGAGACAATTAGATATTGCACAGGGATAGAAGACATCTTCAGAAACTTGTCTTTTATCATAAAAAAGTAAAGGGAAAAGAAAAAGCCCACTTTTCTTAGTAACAAGGAGAAGTAATAAGAACCCATTCCCCTTTTAAAGTAACATAATGGGGAAATTTGCCAACTTCATTTCAGAAATAGGGAAGTAGAAGAAATTGTGCTACATTACACCAACACACGTGAAACAGGGCCAAAATTATAACCCAAAACAGGAGAAAAGAAGATAATTTACTTCCTGAACACTCTCAGAAACTATTCCCTGTCTTTCCAAGGTCAGCTTTAAGCATTGAAAGCAGAACACCGAAAAGCAAAAGCAGAACACGGACATCTTCCAAATGTCCCATACCTCATGCATCCCTTCCAGGTATGTGGAGCACCTGGAAGATGCTACCACTTTCAGTCAGCATCTTGCAACTCTACTAAACTGAACACTAAGCAATGAAGTAGAGGATCAGGTCCTCAGCGTCTAAGATTCAACATTTCAAATCTCTTGCCAAATCCAGAATTAACTTTAGGTTATTAATTACTATGTAAGGCTTTCACAAGATACTAAATACATAAGTAAAGGAGGCTGGAATTGAGTATTTGACAACTATTGAGGGATGCTTTCTCATTTTACCCATTCTCTTTTGTCTCATTGCCTTATTTCAAACTGTATTAATTTTTTATTAGAAAGATATAAATAAAACATAGTTTTATGCCAGTTCTAATGCAAATGCTGACTTGGAGTTCCCATCCTTCAGAGATCTGGTCCTATCTGAAATATTATGGAGAATTGTAGAAGTTAAAATCTTAAATTTTAGCCTCACTTGAACATGAGCTTCAAAGTAAAGAGCAGGTTTAAAGAAAAAAAAATGCTATGTGTCTCCTTAAACCTGCAAGTACTCCCTTCTACTATTCTCAAATCTTGACTTTTTGGAAAAAAGTGGCAAAAAAATGTGTCAGAATTTTTTTTTAAGTTTTGACAGTCTACCATCTCCAGGTGAACATATTTCATGAAAGCAAACCCTGAATAATTATCCATTCTTTGAGTACAAGTAGTTTACATAAAATTAGGATAAAATTACTCTATTTTATGCAGGTTTTTTTTCCTGCTTTCTCATTCTCTCTAAAGATGGTCCTTAGAGCAACTGTCTGCAACATGTTTCCCATCTACACTAGCTGCCTTTAGAGTTTTTACAGTGTATGAAATTATTCTGGGATTGAAAAGTTAAGCTAAATATTTGCTTGAGACAAAATTGCCCTTCTGCTTTCTGGGGGAAGGAAATTTAAGTTTCTACTTTGAACTAACCTGAAATTTTCTACTGTTGTTAATCAAACTGCATTGTTTCCCACAGAGTTAAACTGAGTCAGACCACCCAAGCTTCTGGCCCTTCTCACACTCACAAAGAAGCCTCTCTATTTATGTGAATCACAGAAGCAGTGATGCAAAGGAGTTTTCTTTGTCATTATATGCAGTTTTCAGAATATCCTGTTAGGACATTTCAAGCTGTTTAAAACAAAATCAGAATTTAGTCTCAATTATACCACTGTTAAAAAATGGTCAAAGAAATATTATACACTTATTTAAAAACTGACTCTAACATAGTTTTCTTTCTTTGACAGATAATCCACAATTAAAGAAAACGTTTTACAACTAGGCTACATAGTGCTATTTCAAGATTAATTTGTGAGAGAACAAGAATTTTATTTTTCAAATTAAAAGATTTTAATTAGGACAATATTATAAATCTATCCCTTCCTAATTAAATTTTAAAATTCATTACTCTGTACTAAATTACTTAAATCCAAGAATCAAGACAATTTGACCTTCAAGAAGGTAACTTATATACTTCTACCTTTTTGATACACAATTGTAAGTAGCAGGAAGTAAAGCTTGTTGGTTTGCTACCACTATTGAGGACACTTCAGGAACCTTCCTTCTGCTAATACAGACTTGTTGCAATTTTTACTTGAGCAGCTGAGGATATTCAGAATATTAAGTACATCTCCAGTTATATAATATTGTAAATATGAGTTAGTCATATTTGACCCACGGCCAGTATTCATCTTTTATATTTGACACGAACGGGATTGTTAGCAGAGGGATGAATCAAATGCATTTTCTCTAATGGAAAAAACAGTGGGATGCTTCTTTTGTAAATGCAGCCATGTTCCTTGGTTAAAATTAAAGTTAGTCCATGTCCTCCTGATGTTTGAATCAAAGCACTGTATTCAGATTTTTCACAATAACTGTACTATTTGTCCTATTTACTTCTGTATGCTTATTTTCAGTACACTCAATCATCTCCTTTTGAAGGTCCTCTGTAGACTTCCTAGATTTGCCCATTTTACAGTATCCTTAATTTAACCTGTCAGTGTAAGATCCTAAAGATTGTGTTAGAGATAAAAACAGAATTGAAAATTAAGTAGGTTTCCATAACACAGAAAAGCCCCTTTGAGGGGCTCCCTTTGAGAGATATGGTTACTGCTCTTTTCACCACAGCCTAAACAGGGAGAGATTACCTGCAAACCTGTCTTATATATAACCAGCATAAAAAATGAAACATAGAAAAAATGACCATGCTCCTCTTCTTTCCCTGCAGCCTTACGCAATCACTCTCTTCCCTCTCTGTAACCCAAAAGTAACCCTGATTCCTCAGGGGATGCCCCTTCCCTGGCAGGGTTGTGTGAGGAGCTTACAGAGCGGAGAGGGTTGTGACTGCCTCACCCTGCACAGTCTAACAAACCTTCTTGGGATTATCTAGAATGAGCCCTGGGTGGGATGACAGCTCACATCCTTTCTTCAGGCAAAGGGAAAAAGGGAGGGGGAGGTCAACACCTGCCCAGGGCTTACTCCAGCAAAAAGTGGGGAGGTGGCCAGGACAGGCATCAGCCCCACGAGCCCAGACGTGAAAGTATGGACTGAAAGTATCCCTTCTTTCTCTCTTGCTTTCTCTTCCTCGCATACATATGTGTGTCTTTGCAAGTAAGACTCTAAGAGGTGAGAGGCTGTGTACAGGCACTTCGAGTAATCATTGAGGGAGCTTACTCTTTCTAGTGCATATCACACAGCCTTATCATGGGTCATAAAAATATCACTTTTACATTTCATACATCTTCAAAAACTTTAGGCAGGGTCTGGCTCTGTTCTTCCAACAGTAAAACATAAATTAAATGAGACTTCGTACTAGGTGTGTCATCATTGCTGATCAGGAAAACTGAAAAATGCATTAAACTTAAAAGTGTATTTAATTTTTAAGTATTTCAAGTATTTTTCAATTTTTTTCATTTTCAAGTATTTCATATTTTAAAAGTACATTTCATTGATGTTGTGGTTTAACCCCAGCCAGCAACTATGCACCACAAAGCTGCTCACTCACTACCCCTGCTGCGGGATGGGGGAGAGAATCGGAACAGTAAAAGTGAGAAAACTCATGGGTTGAGATAAAAAGAGTTTAATAGATAAAGTAAAACCAAAGCAAAACAGGGAATTAATTCACTACTTCCCACCGGCAGGCAGGTGTTCAACTATCTCCAGGAAAGCAGGGCTCCATCATGCATAACGGTTACTTGGGAAGACAAATGCCATCACTCTGAACGTCTCCTTCCTTCCTTCTTCTTCCCCCAGCTTTATATTGCTGAGCATGATGTCATATGGCATGGAATATCCCTTTGGTCAGTTGGGGTCAGCTGTGCCGGCTGTGTCCCCTCCCAACTTCTTGTGCACCCCCAGCCTACTCGCTGGTGGGGTGGTGTGAGAGGCAGAAAAGGCCTTGACTCTGTGTAAGCACTGCTCAGCAATTATGAAAACATCCCACTAGTATCAACACTGTTTCCAGCACAAATCCAAAACATAGCCCTAAACTAGCTACTATGAAGAAAATTAACTCTATCCCAGCCAAACCCAGCACAATTGCTTAAATCTGTTATGAACACTTAAATCTATTGATATGTATTTACATCTGACCATTTATCCTTATTTCTGTCATAAATGATAAAAGGTAGTTGAACTATAATTATATTTAAAGTGTTAGTTTTGATCAGATGCTCTAATTGGTAATCTTTCTTAATAATATGGAACAAATACAAACAATATACTTTAAGGACAAAATCAAATTTATATTTTTGCTGGCAACTTTGCAGGAAGAAAGAAACTCCACCCTCGTTCAGGTTTATGTATACATTGTCATATTTACTGTGCAAAAAGTGCAAGAATCTGGCCAGATAAAGAGGTTCTCAGAAAGGAAGTTTAATTTAAAAAAAAAGGGGATTTATTGGCAATTGTAACCAAAAGCCACGCTCTGCTGACCTTTCCACTGTTACTGTGGTCCATGCTCTGACGTTTTCTACCAATGCTATTCTCCTTGTTGTGCTATTATTGAGTGTCAAAGGGGAAGTGGTATAGGTTTTGCAATATAAAAAGAGGGCACCAGAACTTATATAATGTTCTTCTCTCTCCCCCACAGTGTATCATGAAGGATGTAAGATGTGTGAGAAGCAAAGAGCCTAAAGCATCCTTCATGTAAAATTAATTTTAAAAAGGGCCAGTAAAGACAAAACCCTATCATTACCTCCTAATAAAAAAATGCAGATAGTAGCAATTTAAAGCAACTGATTACATCAAGAACTTCATAATTATTCCATGCTTAATAAATCATCCTTTAATCTCCCTGTCCAATATGCCACCAGTACGTATTGCAGCAAATTATAAGACGAATTATGAATACAGGTGAAAAACAGAATACAATTGAAGGGTGAATTGCTTGGGGTTTCAACACACCTGTGAATTACAGCACAGACAGGCGTTAGTGTAAAGCCCACAGGTCTTATTTGTATTTGGGTACATGTAGCCCTGCTATAGCACATTTGACCTAACAGCCATTCAACTTGTGAAAAAAATGAGATGAAGGTTTAAAAGAGAGGGAGGTGAGACCAGAATGCAAGCAGAAACTGTGCTGACTTGGGTATTACTACCTCAGCAAATGACATCCAGTAAGATTTCATATCCTACCGTCTTAGATTACTCATTGCCAGTTTATCTTCAATAAAGCCCTTTTTTGGTAGTAACATACCTCTGCTGTGTTTTTTTTGTGGTTTTATGTAAGTAAACTGACCTTGGAGGAGATAATTCCAGATCTGGTTGCATTCTCACATTCATGAGCATAGAGCAAGTCCTGTGAATCTTAGACCCTATCTATCTCCTCTGCAGCAGCGAACATCCAACTTGATCTACTTGTGAAGCAAAGGAGTTGGAGGGTTGATACTGTAGGTACAGAGACACCCAATCTGGCTTTGTGTGTCCCGTAGCAGAGGAGTTGTGTGTGAGGTGTGTGATGTCTGCAGCAGTAAACAGTAAGATATAAGGCTTACTATATGCAGCACTGTTCTGCTTGGAGGCAGGTGTTCTGCTTCAAGATTTGACATATTATGTCCCGGTAGCACTGTAATGTAATGTAATTCTAGAATTATATTAGCTTCCTGATGGAGGAAAATGAAGCATAAAGATCGTGTAATTTTCCCAAGACAAGCCAGTGCCAGAACTAGGAACAGAATAATAATAGGCAATGGCATTGTAGGAATTGTAGGAATATCTCAATTTGAATTGTCCACTGTACTATAGGATGCCAAAATGATTAGATGCCGACACTGCGCACAGTAACACATAACAATTTTAGCCCCACTCCTGTCATCCTGTTGTCCTACAGCTCCCAGGACTGAGCTTCCCCCTGCCCAAGCAGTGGTACGGAAGGAGGGCTGAAGCAGTATCTCAAGCCCTCTCCTTGCAATTGGTGGTGATTCCTGCTCCCTGGCTGTGCTGGAGCAGAGCCCAGGTGTTTTGCACATGTGGATGCTGGTGGATCCCACTTTACAGGTGGATGGGAGAAGGAGCTTAACTGAACAGTGGATGCTGGAGTTGGAGGAGATCTGAGCACCATCTTGTTCTCTGGCTGTTTCCACCCAAAAGCGAATCCCTCAGGGGTTGTCACCAGTGCCCAACAGGATCCGATCGTCTAGGGAACTGGAGCTGAATGAGAAAATATTGAGTGAAGTGCAGCGTCCCTTGTGGCCAACCCTCTCCTGCTCGCTGACCCCTCTTAAAGGGGGTTGCAAAGGCTTGGCTGGCACCTCTGTACTTTTATGAAGCGGTCTGGTGAATGTTCAAATGGTGTTGTTTCTCATCTGAACCAAGCTCAGGCAGGCCAGCCCTTTCATCCCCACTAGCACTGTAAAGCATCACAGGTGAAACGAGTAAGAAGGCAGTGAGCTGTGTGGGACTGAGAAGCCTGCTAGACATCTGCTTCCCTTGATATCCAAGCTCTGATCCACCACTCTCCTGGTTATTGGGAAAGAGCAGAAGAAAATAGAGGAGTGAAGATAGAAGGAAAAATAGAGGGGAGAATAGGTTTTAAAGAGCATTTGGGGGGTTTTCTATCTCAGTTTCAGTCTTAAATCAAGTCTTCATATATCCCCGAGAGTGTGTGGCCCATTAGCCAGTTGTCTAGCTCCTCCAGTACATCTCAGTTTTGTTTCTGCTTCCCACCTTCCTCAGTGCTGACAATAAAAATGCTATGTTGCTACTACAAAGCATCATGTAATGAAAAGATGCTTATAGTTGTGGTTGCCAGATGACCACATTCAGTCCGATCATGGAAGAAGTCTTTCAAAGGGAAAAACATTTCTGAAGAAATTTCTTGTCCCTCATTTTTCACTGTCACCCTGTATGAAAACCAGAAAAGTAACTGCTTGAGACATCAGTAAAGCCCATTTTCTCCTTGGACAGTGATTACAACAGAAGGTAAAATAAAGGACCTGTATTTCTGATGCCATCTCATACTATTCTTGTGTCGTGATACAAACCTGAGTGTCACTGCCTGGCTTAGAAAACAAAACACAATTGTCAACAGACCATTGCAGTTTTGATGCAGTTTTGGTCCTGTAAGGGTCATTGCTTCAGATGTGTGTTATTAACTGGCATCCTGTAATCTTCCCTTGACCTTTCGTAAGGCGATAGCACCTGCTGCACATGGCTAAGCAGTTGGCTGTCATTATTCTCACACACTAAAACTCAGTACCAAACTCAGCTGGTGATTTAACAATACGTTTTGAAAAGAGAGCTCTTTGTCGTGTGTAATAATGAGTATTTCTGCTGCCTGCACAAAGCCAGAGGTTTTAAAATATTTTACCAGAAAGGAAGGAATAATCATTCCCCTGACCTGAGGTTTGAAATGCTGGATGCTACCTAGTTGTCTGGGTTTCAAGTATCTTTTTAAAACTTCATGTTTTCTTTAGCAATAACAGGGTTTAATTACCATGTTCACTTTTCTTTACAACTTCTTAAAATCACATGTTTTAAATAAATATTCTAGTTAAATTAAGGTCAGGTTCCATCATCTTTTCTTCTGCTGAATAACCTTTTAAGCTATAACTGATCTCATGTAAATCAAAGCCCAGTTCTTGGAATGAAGAAGTAAATGATGCGGGAAATCATGAAGATATTTGTTGTTCAGAACTTAATCCTGTGAGTGAAAGTTCTACAACTACAAATTCCTTAAAGTTTAAGTGTTCTGCTTCTGCTGGCTGTGCCCTGTATGTTGTGGTAAGTCATTTCCAGACAAGCATGAAGACTTTTGCTCCCAAAATCTGATGGCATACCCATAGATTTCCTTTGGATGACCTGTGTTTCCTGTGTAAAAGCATCATGATTGCCATGAGAGAATACTCTGAGGCCATCCTTCACCTTGCCTGAAGAGTTTCATTTACAGACAGATTTGCCAAACCTGCATCACAAAAAATCAAGATAATGCTGCCAAAATTAACTTGTAAAGCAAAGAATTTGAAGTGAGGGGTAAATGGAGGAACTGTGGAAAAACCAATTTTTGCTGACGTCTGGAACAGAGACTAGAAGATTGAAGTGATGAAAAGGATTCAAGGACAGAACAATCGCATGAAATTAAAAGAACCTCTGTGATTTAAAAATATATATATGGTGGTAGGACATGACTTTTCAGTTTAACCTGCATTCCCCCACCATTCCTATAGCTGAGATTTTCAGCAGTGCAGAGCAACCGAAGGAACAGAATTAAAGCTGTGTACATTATGCATCTTTTTGTGATTGTTTTATATTATCCATGATTGGCTTCAGCATATTATTGGTAATGAACAAAATTGCAGTGCACAGTTATTTTGATTTTTACATATGTTTTTTCAGCCTCTAGAATACATAAAGTTTTCATTTAGTTTTGCGTTCAGCAATGGCACAATAGCAAGGAATGCAGTCAGTTCCTCACTATTTACCAAATATTGGTATTACTCAATTAATCTAACCATTTACTTTTTGTTTAGCACCAGCTGTTGCTGTTTTCTCAGAGCTTGTCTTTAAGCTAAATGCTCAAGCCACAAGCGGGAATACTGCAGGGAACATTTGAGAGACAAGCTTGTTGAGGAGCTGCTGATACAAAAACATGCTGTAAGTGAATTTGCATAGACGAATTAAATGACCCATATCAACTTCTAGTGCGAACAAATACTATCGTGAAAGTGACAGGAAGCATATTTCTACCCCTTAACCATTAATGAAGCTACACAACTAAATTAGGTTACGCCACTCCGTCTTCATAAATTGCTGATTCAATAAATCAGACTTGAGAAACAGCTGAGTAATTACAGGATGATGCTTGAAGCAATAGAGGCCTCATCTGCATATTAACAGACATTTGTTGCAATAATTTCTGTCATGGACTGGTAAATGTTAGACATGATTAATTCTGTGAGCACTGCGGTTTGACTTCTGCAGCGCACGGGAAGAACCGACATACCAAAGGCTGATAATGTGGTGTGTGTGTGCTCCTCCACAGCAGCAGTAAGGCACCCAGGACTATTTAGCACCAGGAACTTGCCCAGATACAGACTCCTGGGAGAATATTTTTCCTCAGGGTCTTATCATGCAAAAGGTCTTGTGAAGCAGTCTCAAAAGACTGGAAGAAAGGGAAAAACAAAACCATGAAATCTTCTAAGCACCAAGTAAGGCACAGTTCCTTCTTTTCAAATGTCTAAATAGATACAGAGAGAAGATGAAATAGCTTTCCATACTGGTTTTAGGCTAGTTTTATTTTATTTGCAAACTTATTCACCTGGAAGGGATAGCAGCATATGTCATGTAAAGTTTCTTAATGAGCTTTTTACCTGAGGATTTTGCTTGGTTTTGTTTGTTCGCGCTGGTGGTAACAGAGAACTCGGTAGCATTTATACCACTCTACCTGGTGAATCTGTGGCCATAACACATCTAATTCACTTAGTGAAAGTTAGTTTGCTCTCTAATGATTATCTGTTCTTCCTGTGTACTTAGAATTGCTTAGGAGGAAAATTCAGCAGTTCCGTAACAAATCTAACATTGCACCCCTTCGTGCCAATGAATAGTCAAATAGGGGACAACAAGATATAAGAGGTACAAATGTGTATCAATAGAAACTGGAAGCTGATTTGCCTCATGGGCCAAAATGATGAAATACTACCCAACCTTTCCATAAAGGTGTTACAGCTCAACTAAAATATATGGTTCTCAGCCATGTCCTTTTTCAGTTCCAGCATATTAAGAGTCTCCCACGTTAGTCAAAAATAAGCTAATGGGATTTACTGAACAACATGACCTAGTGAGCAAAGCTGCTTGCAGGAGAATGTTAGCCTATCAATTTTCTTACACCAACTTTAAGGTAGACAAAAAATTTCCATGGCATATTCACCTTTCATACTGGAGCTTTATATGTTTGTTGATTTTTTTTTCATCCAAATAAAGAAGAACTGCAGTAAAAGACAATAAAAAATGTTTCTATAAATAAATTAGCAACAAAAGTAAGGCTGAGGAGAATCTCCTTCCTTTACTGGATGCAGGGGGAAACATAGTGACAAAGGATGAAGAAAAGGCTGAGGTACTTAATGCCTTCCTTGCCTCAGTCTTTAATAGTAAGACCAGTTGTTCTCTGGATACCCAGCCCGCTGAGCTGGAAGACAGGGACAGGGAGCAGAATAAAGCCCCCATAATCCAAGAGGAAACATTTAGTGACCTGCTACACCACTTAGGCAAACACAAGTCCATGGTGCCGGTTGAGATTCATCCAAGGGTACTGAGGGAGCAGGCAGAAGTGCTCACCAAGCCACTTCCAATAATTTATCAGTAGTGCTGTCTAACTGGGGAGGTCCCAGTTGACAGGGGGTTAGCAAATGTGAAGCCCATCTACAAGAAGGGCTGGAAGGAGGATCCAGGGAACTACAGGCGTGTCAGCCTGACCTTGGGAAGGTTATAGAGCAGATCATCTTGAGTGCCATCACGCGGCACGTACAGGACAACCAGGGATCAGTCCCAGTCAGCATGGGTTCATGAAAGGCAGGTCCTGCTTGACCAACCTGATCTCCTTCTACGACAAGATGACCTGCTTAGGGGACGAGGGAGAGGCTGTGGATGTTGTTTACCTGGGCTTTAGTAAAGCCTTTGACACCGTTTCCCACAGCATTCTCCTGGAGACACTGGCTGCTTATGTCTTGGATGGGCGCACTCTTTGCTGTGTAAAAAACTGGCTGGATGGCCAGGCCCAAAGGGTTGTGGTGAATGGAGTTAAATGCAGCTGGCGGCCGGTCACAAGTGGTGTTCCCCAGGGCTCAGTATTGGGGCCAGTTCTGTTTAATATCTTTTATCAATGATCTGGATGAGGGGATCAAGTGCACCCTCAGTAATTTTGTAGACAGCACCAAGTTGGGTGGGAGTGTTGAGCTGCTTGAGGGTAGGAAGGCTCTGCAGAGGGATCTGGACAGGCTGGATCGATGGGCTGAGGCCAATTGGATGAGGTTCAACAAGGCCAAGTGCTGAGTCCTGCACTTGGGTCACAACAACCCCGTGCAACGCTACAGACTTGGGGAAGAGTGGCTGGAAAGCTGCCTGGCAGAAAAGGACCTGGGGGTGTTGCTTGACAGCCGGCTGAATATGAGCCAGCAGTGTGCCCAGGTGGCCAAGCAGGCCAATGGCATCCTGGCCTGTATCAGAAATAGTGTGGCCAGAAGGAGTAGGGAGGTGATCGTGCCCCTGTACTTGGCACTGGTGAGGCTGCACCTCGAATACTGTGTTCAGTTTTGGGCCCCTCACTACAAGAAAGACATAGAGGTGCTGGAGCGTGTCCAGAGAAGGGCGACGAAGCTGGTGAGGGGTCTGGAACACAAGTCTTGTGAGGAGTGGCTGAGGGAACTGGGGTTGTTCAGTCTGCAGAAGAGGAGGCTGAGGGGAGACCTTATCGCTCTCTACAATTCCCTGAAAGGGGGTTGCAGAGAGGTGGGTGTTGGTCTCTTCACCCAAGTGACAAGTGATAGGACAAGAGGAAATGGCCTCAAGTTGTGTCAGGGGAGGTTTAGATTGGATATAAGGAAAAAATTCTTCTCCGAATGGGTTGTCAAGCAGTGGAACAGACTGCCCAGGGAAGTGGTCGAGTCACCATCCCTGCGAGTATTTAAAAGACGTGTAGATGTGGCGCTTGGGGACATGGTTTAGTGGTGGACTTGGCAGTGTTAGGTTAATGGTTGGACTTGATGATCTTAAAGGTCTTTTCTGACCTAAATGATTCGATGATTCTAATTATGTCTCCATGTGTCTTGTGAGGTCCACCTCCCTAAGGAGACCAGCTTTTCTATTGCTCTGCTGTGATCAGGATGGTTGGGTGATCGAGGCCCCCCCAGGATGACGTCTATTCCACTCCTTTGACAGAAAGGGAGTCTTTCAAACATTAATCACTACAGTAAGTTGTGTAAAGGGGTATGACGTGAATCCACACTAGAACTGTAAATTGTTCCCTAGTCCTAAAATCCCTTTTTGAGTAAAAGAGAAAAAAGGAGCCTCATTTTCATCGGCTCAGTAGCTCCCCTCTCTGTTCATCACTAGAGCACCTACTTAGGCAACTCCAGCCTGGGAAAACAGGATGACTCAGAGCACCTGTGGGAGCCCCTCAGCCTCCTTCTCTCATTAAGAGTTCGGTGCCCCTGAAGTGCAATGTACATACTGATTAGGGGCTGCCTTGAGCTAGTCAACAGGAATGGTAGGCAGAAGGGCACATCTAACGTCTCTCCTTCCTCTGAATCATGCATCACAGCCACAGGTATGAGGCCTCTGCCCCTTTGAGATCTAAACAATCACACTGGTGTACTGAAGCTGGTTGCAAAGAGCAATCCCCATCTAAAGAGCATGTGGAGACTGCTTCTTGAATAAGTCTTTCGTGTTGTTCCTGCGTTACTTAACACTTCCCTGTTCTGATCAAAAGACGTTGCTTCTGTAGTAAAAAATAAGGCTCTAGAATCAGAGATCCTCCTAATGGGGGTGAGGTGTTATATAGCCTATCAATTCCTAAGCTATAATGCACTTTGCGGTGCTGTCAATGAAAGCTCTCTTCAGCAACTCCATCCAGAAAAATACAAGCAATCTCATTTGCTAAAGAAATGTGTCCGTAGCATAGAATTTTGCTGTATTCCAAGTGGTAATAATGCAATACATTCTGCAAAAGAGAAAGGGGCGAATTGACTTGGGACCTAATTACTTCAAGAAGGGACGATTCTCTTACAGAGCAAAGAATCTTACTAGGATACCGAACACAAGCATATCGGAAATTGGCTGTACCTGCTTTTTGTGGGCTTTTTTGTTTTGGGGGTTTGTTTTTTTGGGGGGGTGGAGCTTAGTATCTTGGCTTTGATCAGCAAAGGCCTAAATGATTAGGCACCTCTGTGTTTTATGTAATACTATCACAGTAGTACCCATCAGAGGCAGCTGAGTTGGGAATGTCTTGGGAAAAAAAAAAAAGAAACAGAGGAGCAAAAGAATTAAAGACCATTGCATTTTGAGGCAACACCTCACATTTCTCCAAGGGTCTCACTCTGCTCATGAGGATGTTCCTCTGAAGGTACCAGAGATATTAGCAGCAGCAGGATCAGAAGTCAAGCTTTTTCCACTGTGGTTTGTAACAAAAATGTTCTTTTTCTAATGGCTAAAGTGACTCCTGTAATTCTCAATGTTTATATTTCATTTTAATCCATTTGTTGGCTTATGGACTCAGAGTCACAAATCACAGAGTCCCTGAGCACTGGGGTTCATATTTAGCTTTTGGAATTAGCTGAAAGATGGGTAATAACTCATTTTGTGAAACAGCTTCATTTCAATCAAATCATTCATCTTAGAGTACATTGTTGAGCTGTCTAGACAAATGACGGAGGTCTTTTTTTCTTTTTTTTTTTTTTCCCCCCCCTCTCAGTATATCTTTTAAGTAAGACAAAAGCACAAATGCAAAAGTAGACACTAAACAGCATTGGGAAGATTTCTAATGGTCCCTAAAGTAACAGACTGATGAGTAAAGTATGGCAAAACAAAAACATTGTGTAAATATCAAGAACTTAATATTAATCGAGCTATCATGGACTACTGTTGTTACTGGATTACTTCTCCAAACAGAGTTGATTCCACAGATGATGGGAAGTGGAAAAAAGCATGTATTCTGTTCAGCTCCCTACCTTTGAGAGATCCAGCTTCAAAACCCACAGATATACAAAGATAAACAGGTATAAAGATATATAAAGACCCTTCCCCTCTGGAAATAAGCAGAAGTTCAGAGAGTTCAGACAGTCTAACTTACATTCGCTTGTGGTTTACAAAGTATCTACTTTATTCCTCCTTTTTAATATAGACAATGAAGCTCCAAGGGGAGAATTTGCTACTATCAAAAAAAGGGACTCCTAAAAATGAACACAGTTCTTTTTGTTCCTCTCAGTACCAAGACTTCAAAAATGCATTGAAGAGGGGAAACTAGTCTTTGAAATCTCTCAAACTCCATTTTCTTTGCTTCTCTATTTTTTGCCATTGTCCAAGATAACTAGGTAAAAGTAATCCTATCACAGAAGTAAACAAAGCAGCAGATTAAGTGTTCAAATCAATTGAAAGTTTCATGGATCTGGAGTCACTATAAATGCATGAACTATACAGCCCAACTTTTTGTGATGCTAATTACTTAACAAGACAAAAGGAAATATAGAAAGAATAACATAAATTGGCTTTGGTGGGTATAATTTTTTACTTTGTCAAATTATGTGTAATGGGTTCTACTCAACAGTTAATTATACATTAAATGGCAATAAATTGCTATGTTAGTGCACATACTCTCTCCTATCGTTGAGGACGTTGAACTGGGTTTTGCTGTTCCACGAGTTTCATGAGTTGCATAATACAGTTTATTACGCAGTTCATGCTGTTTCATGCTGTTTCATGAATTGCATAATACAGTTTAATGCCATGCTTATTTTTTAAAAGATGGATCTCTTGAGAACCATATTTGAGTGACTATCTGATCAAGATTAACTGAAAAATACAGCTGCCCCAAATCACAGACAGGAAAACATTTACTGCTGCTGTATGAACCCTCCCAGGTTGTAAAATGTAATAAGGCTATGTTGTCGCTATCTGCATCAATTCCCTTTTATATCAGAAACTTTCTGCAAAAATTGTTTCTATAAGCAAGATATATATGTATATATAAGAAACAGACCCAAGCAAGGACGAGGAGGAGGATGATATAGCAGGATGGACGTAAAATAAATCAGTTACATTTATGGTTTGTTAGCTTTTGGTGGGGGCAGTTTCTGTGGTATTGTAATGAGCAAAATGTGCAATTCCCATGTATTAGAGAAGAACATATCCCTTCCCATTACCAGTTCTGCTTGGTGAGCTGCCTGCAGTGTCTCACCCAGAGTGATGGCAGGGTGCACACCAGCGGGGATCAGGCAGCCACCTTATGCCTGCAAGGCTGTGATGGGCATCTGGACCCTTGGTACAACTGTGTGGAAATCTGAGCAGAAAATTAAGGATATCGTAGGAAAATCCATACCAACATTCCTCTCAAACTGGTTACTGCTATGTTGGTTTTCACAGTTTGGTCTCTTTTAGGTTAGGGAGCAGGGGCAGGACAACCGCTACTCTGGGATTATTTATTCTGGGTGTGCAAAACCAAATTGTTCTGGATTATGACAGCCTTAGTCATCATAGAGTTACCATCACCTGCTTCCCGCTGACTCCAAACTCTTTCATTTAGCAATATTCTTGAGTTCTCAGACAGGTGCTGTAGCAGAGGACATTAGTTACACTCACACATATTAGTCTCCATTGTTGAACCTAAATTTTATTTCCCCATCCACCTAGGCTGAAACCTTCAGTTCTTCTGTCTTTATTCTTGTCCTAATCCTCATTTAAGGAATGTCAAGTCAACGGTAAATTGTGTCATCTTGTAGTCCTCTTCCTTTCTCCCAGCTTTTCAAAAATGCACTCAGCACCATTAATCACAGGATTTTGGACAGTCCCAGGTAACTTGCCAATGGATTCACCGCAGTTTCCTGACTACCTCTTCACCACTATCAGCCTAACAGATGGGTACTCATCACGTAAGAGAGGTCTATTTGCCAGATACCTCTCAGGGGGAAATCCTCCTCTTTGCAGCAGTGTTACATCTCTACTTCTGTCTCAGAGAAAAACACTTTCAAGTCCTCCAAGAGACTGATTTGATTTTGCTCAGTTTAAAGGCATCAGAAGTATTTTGGTGAAGACATTTAAGAAGGAATATTACCCTGCGATCTTTGGATTAGTTCGTATTTTAGACTCCCAGATTTTGGCAAGCAGAGCCCTGAGCCTGGATAGAGAGAAATTAGTGTAATTAAGGTCTATACCCACATACCTTTACCTGAATTTATCTCCTTACATTTTATCTTTGGTAATGCATAAATTAATGGCCATGCATGTATCTCTTAATTTTTAATAAGATATTAAACTACATAAATTATCATTTAAAGCCATCATTAAACAACAAATGAACATTTTAGTAAGCGCAGCCAGTAATTTATGCTGATGTGAGTTGGTCCAGAGTCTTTATTGTGCCGATAACTCCAGCTATTAACAATACCAACCTATCTCATACAGCCTGACATTTTCTGGAGGCAGAGTCCTAATGCTAGAAGTCTTGTGTTTCATTCCACGTACCTTAAGAGTTTGAAATAATTGAGACAAAGCAAGATTGTGTGCTTGAAAATACAGATGAGAAGATTTTAAAAAAATACATGTCAAATTCAACAAGAAAAATCATGAAGACAAGCACTTCAGAAAGATACGTGTGGAGTGGTAAGGGGGAAACCTTCACTGTTCATACCAGACTTCAGAGGATTAACTAAGTGCAATACCTCACTCTTTAAACTAGCTCTTTCCTATGACATTGTGAAAATGAAAATCACCTAAATTTATAGGTATGCTCCAGCTGTTTTGTGGCAGTCCAGCCATAAATCTACGATAATGCTTAGAAATTGCTAGTGAATCTGTCCTGGTTACTCTCTGTACAATATAACTGTTCTTCTGCACAGTTTGTTTAAAGATTTGTGACAAAAATTAAGTAATTTGAAAGGGATTTAGCAGCAATCCGTGCCCTACACACACACGCTTTGGTAAAGAAAATATAGAGACAAGAGGGTCTTAAAAGCAGGAAAACAAGATGTTGGGTTTAGCAGGTCTCTTTTCTAAGGTGGAGCTCATTCTGTGAAAATAAGAGGGCTGGAGACAGCTTGTGCTGTTAAGGATGACCACAATACTGCAAATTAAATCTTGTTGGTGAAGAACATTGCTTCCTACCTTACAAGGCAGAAATTAAAGGTTTTCATGAAATTTCTCTCCAAGTAAAAGGAAACATAATGATCCTGTAAGTCCCAAGGGCTCTCTACCTATCTCTGAATGGAGAATAACAAAAGACAAATACATGATATTTCTTTAGATTGAAGTGATAAGTGGGAAAATGAAGTTTGAGTGGCTTGAAAATAATGGAAAGAAAGTCTTGATTTAGGAAGAGTTAGAGGCCTTAGGGAGGCATATAAAAAGGTTTAAATTTCCAGGCCCTTCCAACTCAATTAATCTTTCAAGCATGAAGGGTTTTAAAGAGCTTCAGGTGCAACTATAATAAAGTTTATGCAGAACTAATGATCTCCTGTAGAAATTATCTCTGTATGGAGTAAGGTACACACAACATAGCATCATCCAGCTTTACTCCTCTGAGAAATCAAAAACTGTAATTGTATAATATGAATAGTTTATCAGTATCCCAATCACTCTCATACTGAGATCAAGTTGAATATATACAATACTAAGCTGCTTATGTTATCCTTGGACTCATTTATTTCCAACTTCAGGATTTTTTTTGCAACTTTTTTTCCCCTTATTTATACCAGTGAGAGATCTGGGCACTGAAAACTGATTGTGGCTGTCAGATACTGTGAGTTTGTTATAATGGAACTCAGTTTGCTCATGTTTTAGGCACTATCAATACATAAATGTAATCTATTAATGGTAATCTGATGCCATTTCACTCACATAAAATAATATATTTCTGTGAGGAGTCTGTTCATTCTGCTTAGCTCCACTCATAAATTTTAATATGAGGAGTGATGTTCAGATGTACAGATTTATGTGAAATAACTAAGTGCTTTCAGTCTATTTCCAGTGCAAAGTCTGTATGGCATAAACACATTTACAGGTGTCCTAAATTTGGACAAACTTTGAAGGGAGGATGAGGAGTAAGGAGGTCATTAAGCCTATCACTGAAGGTGATCCTGCTACATTAAGACTGATGCACACTTCTTAGGGACAAGAAGAATACGTGCATTTCTCAGTGCTCTTCCTTGGGAAGACAGTGGCCTGCCAGGTAGAAGCAGCTGGCAGAGACAGTATAGAGAGGGTGAGAAAGACCACACAGCAACAGCATAATGAACTAAATCACCTTTGCTAGCTTATTGCAAAAGCTTTTATTCTTTGAAAAACTTGGAGGAAACTCTAGGGTTATCCACAAAGGTCCTTGTTCTCCACTGCTGTGGTGAAGGTGAATGCATGCCTACCCATGAGCCATGTAAAAATCTGCAATTTGGTTTACAAGCCTGAATATCTTTCCAGTCAGCAGAGAATGAGGGCTCTAGTGCTGTAAAAAGCCTAGATTAAATTTTTCTGTCCAGTCAGATTCTTTACTGCTTGAATCGTGCTGTCTCGTCTGGTGCTTGTCATAGTTACAAAGCTTTTTTCTGAGGAATAAATAAAGACTTCTGTCTCACTTTTTAGAGGACCAGAAGTCTTCCTTTAAACTATTTATGTCCTTTTCTTACTCAGCAGTCTGCTGAGCAACAGAGCAGACACATACAAATTTTAAAGAACATTTCACAAACACCTCACAACTTTTCAAAATTATATTTAAAAAGCCTCACATTTTTTAGCTGTTGAATTTAAAACACTTTTGTTTAACCATTGTTCTTCAGTATGGTGGCAAATATCCTAGTTAAGAGTCTCATTCCAAGAACAGATAATATAATTTCTTGCTACTATTTACATCTTCACTTCCCTAGGATTTTCAAAGAAAAGGGGTTGAGTATTACAATATTGTAAGCATATCCTGCCTTTATTCACTCTACAAGATATTCTGCCTTTCTGCATGATAACTTATCTTTCCATAAAAGGACAGCATGATAGTCATGATAGACGGTATGATACTCAGCACTGGGAAAATTTACAGTTTTGCCAATAAAATGACAGAAAATCACAATGGCTGTTTTTGTTTGTCTATTTGCAAGTTTAAATAAACAACAATAATCATGGTAATAAATATTTAAAAAAACTTCTGAGAGTGTGAGGCTGCACATGGAAGAAAATAAGGAAATACAATGGAAAAGCTGGCACTAATGCAATTTTGTTTTACTAAAACTTCCACACAGGAATTTTTGTAATGCTTTTAGAGGCATGTATAGTGGTAAAGAACAGCTTGCCAAATTTTGGATTTTGTTCCAGCAAATCTTGGAACTCATCTGTTTCTTTTGGAGAGTATCCATATTCTGTTTCTCCTTCAACAAGATCGTCACTTCTTTGCTCTCTCAGACCTCCATTCATCTACTACATCTTAGGCAGAGAGTAGGTAAGGCTGCCCGTTTAAAGCTATATTTTGGGATAGCAACAGGTTGTTGTTACAGTCAAGGCCCACTCATTGCAGGGTGGGACTGGATCAAGAGGTGTTCCCGAGCCCATGTTCTGCACGAGGAGGCCACCCCTCAAGGAGCAGAAAGCAGGACACTTTCCCTCTGTCCCCAGCATTACCCATCTCACCTCTGTAGCTGCTTCCCACCTCCATAACTGAAGTGGGATGCAGATGTTTGCACCGTGTAATGCCCTGCATTATTCCTGTTGTGTGAAAGTGAACAGTGGCACAGTTGCACATTGAGCCTTAGCATGCTAGTACTATACTGCTGGATTTGTTTTCCTAACTTGTGATGTAAAGTAACCTCTTCCAGCAATATCAGGCTTGAAGAAGCTGAGGGGAAATAAATGTTATTGAGAGTGGCAACCCTGACAAAGCGTCTGCATTAGGGGATCAAGTAAGAGCTCTGTACTGTGATCCTAAGGAGCAGACAAGGCTTGTGGCAAAGGTACAAAAAGACTGAAAATTATCTCTTGTTTGAGGGTGGGGTTTTTAATCACAAAAATAAAGGGGAGGAAAAAGAGCAGGAGTTGTCAGAGCAATTGACTGTTTTGTTTGAAAACTCGCATCTAACAACAATATAGCTCTGCTTAGTGGATGCTATTTCATATTCCTCTATGACTGAGGATATTGTCATAGGATTCTTACCATGTTGGTTTTCTTTCATGAAAAACTTATTCCTAGATGATACTGGGATGAACTCCATTCCTTCAATAGTGCTTTTAGAGGCAAATCTATGCTTAGGAAGTCCCATTATCTATTTTACAATGTTGAAAAGTTAAGCTTTATTTCTCTAACCAAGAAGCTGTTACTGGTCTTCCTGGCTTCTGAACCAATTTCTATCAAACAATGATAAAGTACTTTAATGTTGCTTTTAATATTAATTTATTTACTTCCACTAATTCATTTGCTTTCTCAAGCTTCTGACTTTGTAGTGTGTCACTATATTTATATGCTGTATATTTTTAATGACTAAATATTGATGTACAATATTTCATCTTTTTACATGTGAAATTATACCTAACAATAGTACTGTGATATCCTGCTTCTTCATTTGAACAGGAAAAAATTACACACTGAACTCTTTCTAGGTATAATATGGCAAATTTGAGGAACCTGACTCCATTCATATTCAATTTACAATTCAAAGCTTCTCCAGAACAGCAGGGAAATCCAAGACTGCAGAGAAAACTGCATCTTCTCAATGCCCTTATATCCTGATTTGCAAAAATTTTTGCAAAATTTTATTTCACCAAGACTGAGGAATTGTCAGTATGCTTGATTAATTAGAGGGTATGGCAGTTGTCTGTACTGTTTTTTGTAACAGTTTTTGCAAGCCTCAGTATATAAACTAGGGGGAAAGCTGGCCGGGGGACTGCTGCTTGGGCTGGGCATCGGTCGGAGGGTGGTGAGCAATTGTTTTCATTTCCATAATTTGCTTTTCTTGTTTGTTGTTGTAATTTTCCTTGTCATTACAATTTTTATTATTATTATAATTACTATCCTTATTTTATTTCATTTCATTTCACTTATTAAACTGTTCTTATCTCAACCCATGAGCTTTCTTGCTTTTACTTTTCCTATTCTCTCCCCCATCCCGCTGGGGTGGGGAGGGAGTGAGCGAGCTGCTGTGTGGTGCTTTTAGCTTCCAGCTGGGGTTAAACCATGACAGCCACCTAACCTATACCTGAAATGCACCCATTTCTATACTGCCAAGTGCAAGTGTGCTGCAAAATAACAGTACAACAGTTTGCAATAATACATACACCTCACTGTAACATCTGGCAATGTCTGCATGTGCTTTAGGCAGAGAAACATTTAAGCTCTATATACTCCAGGGCTCTCTCCTAGAGCCCTGCAATGTCAGAATCTCAACTCATTTTTAAAATGAAAAATGCAAGTCTTTTATGTTGCTAAAAGCTGTTCTATGTGCAAACTAGCAGACAGCCTGAGGATGAGGAAGGACTTTTCCAGTTGTTGAAAGGAGGACGTTACTATCCTGCGGATGCTTTCCATCACTCTGCTCCCAGGTGCCTCCCAGGGCACAGGCATGGAGTGACACCAGAAGCCAAAATGGTCCTGCCCCATCTGGGACTGGAAGTGTAGGAGAAGGCAGTGCAGGTAGTTGAGCTGGTGATATCTCTGCAAACCCACAGCCCCAGCTGCGTGGGGCAGTGCTGCGTGCTGGGATCCCAGCACTGTGCTATGCAGCATGCTGTATGCATGCCCTGTGTGGTGCGGGACAGGGAAAGGGCTGATTGCAGCCCCACTTCAGCAACCTGGCCTGCTCCTGATCTACCTGTCTCTCTTTGCTGAAATATTAAAAAGGTCATGTTGTGTTTAGACTATCGGTTCTGCAGAAATCAGATCTCAAGGCAGTGTCATAGTTTTCCCAGTTGAATTGCAAGCTTTGAGAGGAGTAAGTAGGGCTTAGTTTGTGGATTTGAGTGGGTTTTTTTGATTGTTTAGTTTGGGGGGGTTTTTACTCCTTTTTTTTTGTTCTCAATACAGACTGGAAAAATTTGTAAATGTCTTTCTAAACTAATCTTTTGGATTTGGCCTTTTATACCACTATTGTAAAAATGAAAGTCCCCAGTGAGTCAGTAAATCATGAATGAAACTGAGTAAGTTGGTGCTTGATGAATTGGTAAAATAGCTCCACTGATTAATTTATCCTTGGTTTTGCCACTAACATCAGCCAACACAGTAACTATCAGCTGAGTTAAAGCTTAGAACAAGATTGGTCTTTAGTGCAAAAGGAAGTTGGCAGCTATGCCGAGTGATTTTTATATAAGGCAGATGTGGATGCTACAAACAAGTAAATGGCTTCTTTGCCACACTGGTGATATATTTGCATCACACATTATTATTTTCCAATTACAATAAGAAAAAGTAAAAGAAGAGATACTCTGAGGAAATGAGGCACTGGAAGGGATAGCATTTGAGCAAAATAATACTAGGCTGCAAACCAAAATATGTGATTACTCAGTTAAAGGAAGAAATCAAGAGGACTCCTGCTCCACTTGATTACAGGTTAGGTGACGCTTTGTTTTATGAAGGGGTACCAGTCCAGACCTGTTGCTAGGATTGTAACACCTGTGTATGAATCCTTCATGAAACTGAATACTGAGCAAGATAACTGATTTCTAACCTGAACTTAATTTCAAGTGAATATATTTCATTCAGCAGCTTGACACTAAACGCAGACATGAAGGGCCAAAATCTGCCTTTTAAAGGAAAAGGCATCACGGGTTGCAAAGGAAAAGCTTGTGTAGCAGCAGGGCTCTCTCACCTGATAACACTGAAAGCTGTCACAGAGCTTGTTATGATCTTTTCCTTTAAGGAAAAAAATATTGCGCAGATCAACCAAGCCACATTCTCTGTTTTGTACTTTGCTTTGTACCGACTCTTAACTATTTCCAGCCTAAAATTCATAGCCAACTTACAGTCATATCATTTTGTGTCAACACTGACCTCTCCTCTCTCCTTAATGTTTACCTCCTGATATATTTATAGACTGCAATAGTATCTCCTCTCAGCCTTCATTTTCTTAGGTGAAAAAAACTAAGCACTCCTATTCGCTTGTGTAAGACAGGCTTTTTATTCACCTTTCTATCTTCACAGTCACTCCGTGTGCCTGTTCCAGCTGGAGGAAATGTTTCTTGAAGGTGAATGAGATCTGGCATGACTGAGGTTTTCCAAAAACTTACACAAAACATTAATATTTCTCTATTGCTCTGGAAAATACCTTACCTCACACTCTATCATTGCAATTGTGTTTTTTTTTCAGAGCCACAGAGCATAGCTCAAAGTTATTCTATCATCCACAAATCTGCTCAGTTTTTTTTCTTCTTTGATATCCAGTGGGTGATTGCCCAACTTACAGCAAAACTTTCCTGTTTGCAAGTGCAAATATCTACACCTGAAATAGACATTGGAAGCAGGATTAAAGGAAATTGAGGTGTCTATGGTTCATGGCTATGAACACTTTTCTCAGCTTCTTTCTAACTTTGGTGACCTCCAGTCCTGTTGGGTATCTTCTTCCTCAGTGCACTTCAGTGGCTGTCAAAATCAGATTCACCATCTGCCCAGGCAGGGAACTGGGAAGTGAACTCCCAACTACAACATGCAGAAACTCTCCAGAGCCATCAAATTGCCCCACTGGACTTCCCAGTTAGCTTTCCATGGAGTGTCCTGAGGATATTCTGGTAAACTCCAGGAAGCAGGTAAATATGATAGTATGCTGTTCCTAGGACCATCCCTCAGAAGTGATTTAGATATGAGAGGCCCCTTTGTGTTCGCCACTGAGAGTGGGGTTTGGAGGAGATGTCAGCACTTCCTTTCAAATGCCAACAGAGCAGCTCTCGAGACGCTGCTGACTGCAGTAATTAGGCCTGCACATCAGCTCACTCATATGTACCCTGGGAACTTCTGAAGTTCTTGATTTTCCATACTTCAAGCCTCAAACGCCAGAATCGGAAAATCTATCGTCTCCTGCTTAAAGCCTCCTGAAATTAAAAACTAGTCTTTCTTTGAAACCCAAACTGATCAAAAACCTAAAGAGTCGTGATACAGTTGTATACCAAACACAGAGCAACAGGACCCAAATACAAGATACTGTGATTTTCTTCAAAACAAAGCTGATGATTAAATCTACAAATTGTCCTCAGACACTCAAGTGCTAGGAAACCATCCATGTTTCCTATCCATTCAAATAGAATTAGACAACACCAGTTTCAGATGATGAATATTTTTTGTGAAATGCAAATGAGCAATCTCCATTATTATTTACATCATGTCTATATTTTGCCATCTCCTAGCGTCACTTGCCATGGTTTATAGTTTTGCGCTATAACACCTATGCTACACATTAGGGTGAGCACATTATTCACTGTGGATCATTCTTTCAACTCTGATAATCCTGTCAACGTGCATGACTTTGACTTAACTCATTTGGTATGTGTCTCTGAAATAGCACACACATAACCATGTGCATATAAATTAAAGAAGGGGGGAAGAAAGGGAAAGGGAGATTAAGGATAAAGGGGAGGGAGATAGCAGAGCTTAAAGATCAAGCCACAGCTGACAGCATTTAGTGAGCATTACCGAAAAATAAATGTGCACTGGACTGAGAGTCACTAACCACACACAGGCAATGAATACTGCAATGTCTTGCAGTAGCTTTCAAGATATTGCAGTAACAGCTTTGTTTAACTGCAATATTATTACCTAAATACACAATGGTAGTTAGATTTTCAACACATTTTTCTGTTGCTGCTGTTCATGCTGCTTAACATTAATGTCACCTTATTTTGCAACTTTTGAAAGTTTTGGGTGTCACACAAGCCTGAAATAATAAAAAAGCCGGTCATAGTATATCTCTTAAAATAACAGTATAATGAGAAAGAGATATAAGGAAATTTTTTTTTTTTTCCACAAGGAGAATAGAAACAGCCAAGGTGTGTCACAGGTATCAGTTTAGCTCCTGTGCCTATATCCATAGACTGCTGCTTGTAAAATTCTTATATGCATGTTGCATTGATACGGAGTAGTTCAGTGACTGCTTATTGGCACTGAAGAAGAAAGAATGCAAGCAAAGTTTGCAATCACTATGGAAACTGCCTCTCTGGTTGCTGTGTTGGCACTGGCACATCTGTCAGGGACAGCAGCTGTTCTAGAGGATTCCTTCCAACAAAGCTCTTCCTGAGACTTGTATCTGGGACGGGGCCCAGGGCTGCAGGGTTTGTTTCAATGAGAATCTGACAGTCTACATAAGCATGATTTTATTCTTCACTCTGCTCTTGTAAGGCAACTCTGTGTTTTCTTTTCAATGTTTGAAGAACTTGCAGAGTAAAACACCTGGAGAGGTGACATGCAAATCTTTTCTACTATGGGCTTCACAGCCTAGATATTATGGCAAGTGAGGAAAGAGTCCATCTAGCAGATAATGGAGAGCTTGGTGCTTCTTCAGCCTAGTATGTGGTCTGTTAAAAACCTATTACTGCTGAATTTAGGGGTTTGGCACAAATTATTTGTGTAATAGTTTTTTTCTTATTCTGCTTTATGCATGAGATGTCACTTTGTTTTCTTCATCAGTGCTCTAACACACATTCACCAGTGCTGCATGCCTTCTATACACACCAGCATACCAAAGTACTTCCTGGCATCAGCCTCCGCAGAACCATCTGCATGAAAGCAGAGGGCAAGGTGTCTGGGGATGGCAGTACGCTAAGGGAAACCAGCCACCAGCAAAGGCATAGATACTCTTACGGCTTACATTGTGAAGGCAGACTGGAATTTTCATGAACCAGAAACTCTTGTTAAGATAGTATTTATCTTTAAATATGCAAGTGAAATTGAAGTTTATTTTGTTTAATTTGAAATATGTTACCCTAAACAAATTAGTCTGTAGAGCATTGCATAGACATATTGAAAGGAAAGTACATTTTCAGGTATAGTTTTCCAGTACCAATGACATCCATGGGGCTATTGAAATAAACGGTGAAATCTCATGAAACCCTGCTTACTCAGTAGATAGTAGCTCAACATTTTTGTTCTGGGAAACCTTTCAAAATTTGGCCATGATCTTTGCTTCCAGTGATAATGGGCCTTGGCATGTTTTGTATCGTACAAACTCTTCACTGTTTGTGGTACTTTTTAAAAGAAAACCTTTTAAAAGAATATCTTGGGAGTGAAGGTAGGGTGTATAACATCCCTGTAGCAAATGGAGCAATCGCTTATGAAAGAATGCAAGACTACAAAACAACTTGATATTAAGCTGGTGCAAACCAGCCCAGGTTGGCTGTTGTGACTGATACAGTTATAATTTAATGTAATTAATAGGCGAAAACAAGAGGAAAGAAGAGTCATGCAACCAACTTATTCATCACAGATCTCCACAAAATGCTCTGTAGTTTCCCTTTCAAGAACTGGTGTTACACTACAATCTCTTCCGTTATTTATCTATTAGGAACGTGTATTTTCTTTTCTTGAGGAAGTATGTACCTAAGTTTCTAAAATAAAGTGGTGCATTCAAGAAAGCAGATTGTTGAATTTTCTGATCCTGATGTACTTTCCTAGTTGTACTCCGAGTTAATATTGCAATATCTGGTTGGAAAGAAATTTCTAAGCCTTTGCTTTTATGATTTATATTGCACCAGAATCCCTACTCTGCTATAACAAACAGTTAATTGTTACCTTTGTTTATATATAATTGACTTCAGAGAGAAGACATTATTTATTTTTCAGCTAACAGTTCATGTAATTAATGGTGCATTTATATCAATGTACATACAAACAGTAGTGTTCTCATATTTAATCCTTGAAAGCTACTAGGGTGGCATGTTTTGCAGTGGTTAGAAAGAGTTCAGGCATGAAGATCATTGAATTGTTGTTTGATAGCTAAATCTTTTTAAAAGTTTTATCACATTTACTAGTGCTCTGAATTCAAATGGAAAATCTATTTCTTTGTCTTTAGTAATCACTGGGAAGGAAGAATAGGTGGAAAATATATCTTCTTGTCTGACAGAATACTACTTTTGTTGTGGAAGAAAGGAAAAAAACAGAAGGCATATTCTGTTTTGCTGAATGTTTTAATTGCAAAGAGGTTTGTAGAATAGAATAAGTCCTTTTTGATGGTATTTTGCCATTGCTACGAGGGGCTATTCAGATAATATACTTCATGAAGAAAGATTGTATCTGTTAAATGGAGTTAGTCTGAAACGACCTTAACAAGTTTAATTACCATGTTTACTATCTGTAGGGGTTGCCCTAGCATAGGTGGAATCATTAGGTCAGCAAGACCTTCATGTTTAAATTCCTTTTCTCCGTAGTTCTGGACTTGCATTTTGTATTCCATAAGCAAACAGATGCACTGAGACACTCAGCAAACATGGTGCTGGGCTGGAGCACAGGCAAGCACAAAGGTGGTTCTGATGAGTTTATTTAGCAGTGGAATGACATCAAGATCCAAACTGCTGCAGGGTATGGTCACGCTTCACTCTCAGGAGCAAGTACTGCCAAAGGAGGTTCAAAGAGCCATGTTTACAACCATGAAACAAGCTCCCTACTGATTTCAGTACCTGACATTACACAGATATACAAACTCAGTGCAAATTGTCCCATATGTCCCTCCTCCTTCCTCCTCCTTGCTATCTGTAGTAGCAGCACAACAAGTACTGTACTCCCTTCTCCCATCATGCTAGCAGTCCTACTGTGTGATAGCAGTAGAGGGTAATGCAGGGACAGGGGAGGAGGAAATAAAAGCCGTATCTTAAGCTTTCTTACCACTACTGTGGTAGTACTGGTGTGTGTAATTGTTTCCTGATGTGAATTGCCTCAGGTAGCCACAGATGAAAGACAGAGAGAGTAGTTTGTCTTCCTAAAGCTACACAAACAAGTGAATGTTGCAGGTATGGGTTTAACTCAGGAGATCCTGGACTCCCTGTGTCTTGCGGACAGTGTCGTGCTCTTCTGTATGCTGGCAGGTACAGCTGCCTTCAATTGCTATTTTATTATTCTGCAAAGATGTTATTTTATTGTTGTGCAATATTACAAGCAATCAAAATGTTTGGAATGTATTTCCAGCTCAGCAGGCTTTTTACAGAAGGTGAAAATAGCCACCGGAGTTAGGTCTCTGTAAACACTAACTGCTGGAGAACCAAAGTGCCATAAAGGGTTGTATTCTTTCTGGTACCAGCATTTTCTGGAAATGTTACTCACAGGAATGAAAACATCCCAAAGCACAGAAATACATTTCATCAGAAAGACTGGAAGTAATTTGGTTGCAGAATTTCAGAGATGCTGCAGGAATTAGGCTGCCCAGAAGGAATTGACATCAAATTTTGCAGACCCCTGGGAAAATAGGAAATTAGCTTTCACCCAATTGAATTACCATCTTATACCATCCCCTTTCCTTCATTCAGTTTACCTTAAGGACTCCTCAGAATTGCTATAATAATAATTTTCTGATTAGTTTGATGCAGTCTAAAAACTGTCATTATTACACAAAAAAAATCCTTTCCTTTGGACTGCTTGCTCGGTTTTTCCATTGCTGAACCATTGTGTAACCATGGCAAGTCTTACCAGCACATTATCACACCCTGCACCGCATTTATATCCATACCTTTCAACTCGCTATGTTTCAGATTTGGCATTCCATTTTGACTCCATGAATTGACACTTTTTCCCAAAAAACACTTGGTTCTGGTCCCTTTTTATGGGGCCTTTCATTACACAGATGCTGCTTTCCAGACCTACTGCTTTTGTTATTAATAAGTAAACAAGTTTTTCCCTCTGTGTTAAACATACCGGTGTTCCCTGGTTTCTCGTTGGTAAGACTGTTCCTGTGAGGTAGGTCTTTGCTCTGAGTTTCTTCCTGTTTTTTCCCTTCAAGTTTAGTATTTCTCTACACCGGCTATCTTTGGATACTGACTTTGCATGGATAATGAACTGTGCTTTTCTCCCTGCTGAAGGTTATATAAACCTTCCCTCTCATGGCATCTGTCAGTTAGAAAATGTTTAATGGAGGTTTTTTTCTCAATAGCACTTAGACTGTAAACTACCAGCAAAGACATTAACTTACAGCTACTGATAGCAGTGAAAACACTAAAAGGACACTGTGCCCAATTTGGTGTCAACAATTCAACAGGATTGTTAAAAAGTGGCAGAAGATTTAGATAAAAGCTGTAAGAATAAATAGAGGGCTGAAAGCTATGCTTTATAGAGAATGCCGTGAGATGTTCAATTTGCATAGACAAGGAAGAAAGTCGGAGGTATATACTGAATTTAGGGCCAGCAGGAACAATTAACTCATATGGTTTGCTCTATGTATTCAGAAGATATTCAAGTTGCCCAGCTTCCTTAAATCAAGCCCAAAGATTTTTTTCTACCTAAGCCAGATAGTTCAGTCTTCAAAAGGTGTATGTTACAGATAGTGAATAGATGAGTCCAGTTTATGACCACTGCCTCTGCAATGGTAAGGAAATGACAAAATAACTTAAACCAAGATGATTCCAATAGATAAGTCATATCTTCTGGTGCACCAGAAGGCCAAGAAATATAATAAATGAACCTCATGCTCCATCACTATGACAAGGAGAGAAAGTGCTGTCCAACTGGTTAGACTTGAGTATGTGAGCAGACACACCGATGACACAAATTTTCTTCAGAGTAGTGGCCTAAATGCTCTATTTTTTGGTCCAGATGTTGCCAACCACTGATGCTTCAGAGGAAGATGAGAAAACAAATAAACAAAAACAGCAAGAATTTTTTCCCTGACCCCCTTTAAGTAGCTAATTGAAACCCTTAAGCTCTGATTAACATAATTAGATTAAAGCTTAAGCATTCTGAGAGTATTGAAATAATAGAAGGTATCCTGAAGCCAGGTCATAAAAAAGAAGTGGAATGAAGCGACAGCAATGGGATGAGATTTCTTAGTTCATGAAGAAGAGGATGAAATTTGGATTTATTGACAGTTGCAAAGAACAACTATGCAGACAGACTGTCATGAAGCCAAAAATGTCTCTGTGAGGTTGCATAAAAAATGCATGTTTTAAAAATGTAGTCCATACCCCCAAATCTGTTTATTGATAAGCATTTTCACTTTATTATAGAGTTGAATTTTTCTGACTACTGCTGGACACTGATTCTTGCAATACCTGCAAAATGTCTTTTATCCAACATTTGCAACCTGTATCACAACCAGATTCATCAAGTATCTCAACTTGTTGTTTAAGGCACAGAATAAAACAAAGTACTTCAACAACACCATGAGCTCAACAAGGCTGATTTTCAAGTTCTCTGATCACATTTGTGGCTTTTCATTTTAATCCTCCCTTCATATGTCTATACCTTTCAAGTTATGGTTACCATAGCTGGATGTAAGGCTACATTTGCCCATGCTGGGATAAGGAAATTTTTATCATCTACACTGTAAGGGTGGAATGAGGATCAGAACAACTGTAAAAGTAGGAAAAGTCAGACTAGATGTTTTCTAAGAATGATGGTATTTAAGCATTGCAACAATTTAATTGGTGTTGTGATAAGTTCTTAATCAGCAGAAATATTACTGTCAAGGTTGTATGTGTCTCTCGATAGTGCGCTCTCGTTCCAACTGGACCATGGAGGAGGTCACCCCAGAGCAGATAGCAGTGGACCTTTCTGGCTTTATAACCTGTGAGGCAAAACACAGGACCCTGTACCACTCTGCACTGATGGCAACCCTGTGGCATAAAAGCACGACGAATCCTCTGCCTGTGGTTGACAAAGGAGGCTGAGGTGCCCTGCTAGAAGGGCAGTCCCCCTCCTCTTCTGTTTTCTTGTAGACACATTTGCAGCATTTGCATCTGTGGGTCTGCCAAATTCTGTAAAAATGGGACATAGTTGGACCTGTGTAAGCTAGGCAAAGACTTGTTACTGTTTTTTAATCGAGGTGTCCTGACTGATTTATCATCACTGTGGGCACTGCAGATGAAGAACCAAATGAGGGGTTATCAAGAAATAAAAAGGAGACCAGAAGACAGACTAGTTAGTGTTTCACAGAAAGTTTGTTGATGTGATGAATACAGATGAAAGCTATTCGCTTTAGAGCAAATTATGTTCTGACTGCAATCTACATACTTTTTTTGCATGTCACTGCAGCCAGACCTGTCAGCCAAGCTAACTGGTAGATAGGATGATTTTGAAATGGTTTTGCTTCAGTAAGAATCTAATTCATACAAGGGAGACAAAGAGCTGACATATTAAGAAATGCTGTGGTGAGATATTAATTTCTCATGGACAACAGGGGCTTATAAACCTTGAGAAGACACATGCTTCAGAGAGGCCCAGAAATTTGGACAGTCTTTTTTTGTCTCCTTGAAGATATACAATGGGCGTATTTCCCTCTCTAACAGCTCTTTTCCATTTCCAAAACAAAAATACTTTTTTTTTTTCCTTGTGCTCTCGATTCCACATACTCCTTCCTCCCTCAAGAACAGGGTAAATGAGATTCCCTGTCTCACATGGGCTTTATATTCTTTGGTTATCTGGCCAGTGCATAGACCATTGTAGCCCTCTCTTTGCTCCTCATTGCCAGGCACGCACCTTCCTCCCTATTCTGCACAGAATCAAACTCCTTTGAAAACCCCTTTCTTACAAACAGCCTTCCTCTAAGCTAGGGTGATTTGATGCAGTCCCTGTTTCCCTCTGCATTTTTTGAATGCTGACTCTGCTGACATGCTGGCTTACTCCAGGGCTACAAGCTGGAGTAAACCAAGTAGCCACCTTATAAGGGAAACAGGTGCTGAAGAGAGGGTCTTCTGCTCTTGAAGGCTCGTGCAGGCAGAAGACCACAAGCACTCATGTCCCTCCCTCAGGAGACTCCTTCACTTATTTCTCAGTTGTTTGGCTAAATCAACAGGCATTGGTTTTGGTTGTTGGGTTTCTTCTTGATCCAAGGCCTGCTTTTGCCCCCACTTAGGAAGTTTTCTTTAGAGTATCGTAGTAGGACTCCTAAAGGTTCATCCCGCAGAGGACAGAGATACAGAAAAGGGGACTGTGAAATAATCAAAAAACAATAAACAAGGTTCTGCTTTTGAAATGCATATGTATACAGAAGTTTCTTTACTCTATTCTGTCAATGTAAAGGGGCATAAAAATTTCATTTGCTTCCCTTGTCACTGTCAAAATGGAGCCTTGGAGGCCTGGCATAACTAAGAGTCAGGCTTTCCAAGTATTTTAATACAGTAAGTTTGGAAGATTTGTGTAGGAAAGGAGACAGAGATGTGTGTGGGTCATTGTTACAAAGCTGAATATTACATATTTTGACTTATCTAAATTTAATGAACCCCAGAAAGCACTTGTAGTGTTTACTTTTTCTTCATTTGATTCTAATTAACCTTTCCCATGATTCAGATGTCTGACAAATGTGGAGGGCTGCAGGGCTAAGTGCTTTTTTCCCGTGATTGACTTTAATTAAGCTTGCTCTAGGCTCGAAACCCTTGTAAACTTGGAGAACTTTATTTTAATTGCCTTCTGCCAGATTTACTTATGCAAGACAAATATTATAAATCAAATACTAACGCTGTTAGAAGAATGAAGAACTGACTTACAAAGTAGTAGTCTGCCATGGTGAAATGCATTACGCTCTAAATCTGACCAGAAAGTGCTATGGTGGGAGAAAAATGACTGATTTCATGATGGCAATTTCTGGAGCATTAACAGCTTTTCCTTTTCTGCAGGGTAGGTATGTCAAGACACCAAGTTTTAAACTAAAGTTATTCTTCTCCAGTTTCAGTGGTAATAAGTCATATTCATTCATACTAGAAATTATTAAGTGGCTACTCCAAGAACTTCATGCTTTGGACTGCTCACCAGGTCTCTGTTGCAGCTGTTGGAATGAGTCTGTTCAATCTTAATTAGGGGACTTTGTGACCTAAATCACATGGCATTTCTGCTCCCTGAGTCTGTCCTAAAAGAGTCATCAGGAGAACCAGACAAACAGTCAGACACCAATACTTGTACAAATAAATACTGATTTTATTATTCAAAACATTTCACACAGTAATGTGCTCCAACAGGTATTTGCAGAAATAAATGAAATATCACCCACAACTTTTAAGTGAATATGAAGGTTTTATCCAAACAAGTGTTTGCAAGTGTTTTTAGTGCTTCCTTTCAAATGATAGAATTTTAAGTTAAAATTCTGTCGGCTCATGGATGGGGAACATCGCCACCATGCAAATGAGCAGCAAATCTTATTTTCATTCTATGTTGCATTGCTACAAACTGAACTGAGTTGTAAAGAGGCATCCTGAGTTGCACAAAGGCAATGTACTGCACATTTTTGCTCCTTTTCCATCATACAGTATGTTCTGAAGGGTCAGCTGAACTATATTTACTTATTTGCACTTCTCCTATACAATCTCCTTATGCTTGATGGGAACAGTGTGGCTCTCATGTCAGAATGCCATCCTGAGAAAACCTTTTGCACTTGCTGTGGCTGAAAGTGCTTCTCCTTAACAGAAAAAGTTCTGAGGAGCTTTTGCTGGAAAGAAGCCTAACAAAACTGCCTTTGTGCTTAATTACAGTATAGCAGTGGTCTTGAAATAAGGGTCAACCTTTTCTTTCAGGAACCAACATCCTGAAAACAGATGTCAACAGAGGTTAACTATGGTGTCTCAATCCTGATGGCTCTGTGTTTCCTTCTATTTTTTTCTCTCTTTTCTAACACAATGCAGAATAATTTAAATTATAATTAAAATTATTATGAATGTGGCTTAGATCAAGGTAATTCCCAAAACAGAATCCTTGCATCTGGACCCACAAACAGTGCAAAGAAATGCCTAAATATTTAATCATATTGTATAAATATGATGAATAGATACATAAATATACATACGCATCTATATATTTATATATGCAACGATTTAAAACAACTATTTTATCTGAATACATATCCTGCACAAAGTAGTAGACTGACGACTCTGTTAGCTCTGTTTATCCAGCTAATGGGTATTGCCAAAGCCGTTGCAGCAGAAGGGTCTCCATGGGGACCACCTTTGGCTTAGAAAGAATAATTACGTTTCTGAACCTTGTTGATACTCAGCTTCCAGGAGTGCTAATAAAAACACTGTACCAAGGTGGCACCTTTCAAACACCAGCCCAGGACCACAGGATGCCCTAAGCCAACCTAAAATCGGGTGCCAGAGCCTGCACAAAGCTTTTTAGCTGGGAGGACAACTGTTACCTTTCGTGGAGCCTGCAAAGATGGTGGTTTAACTCCTGAGTTTGACGTATTTAGCAGTCCTGTTGGAGGACTCCAGAGCATTTTCAAGGTAAGCAAGGATACAAGATGAGAGATGGACAATGTGGAATTCCACACTTGGTGCATGAAGCCATTTGTTTTAAAAGTACTCAGAGCCTTCGAAATAGCAGAGTATTATTTAAAAAAAAGGAGATATAAACTATCTGATGTACTGTGGCTTTTTTATGCTGTGTGTTTTTGTTTAGTCAGAATCACAATTATTCATGGCAAAAAATCTACAACCATTTCCTAGTTTTAATTAATTCTATTTTACATCCTGACACTTCAACTTGCTCTTGATCAGCTTCTAAGTAAGCGATCTGTTTGACATGTCTATCTTCAATTCAGAGTAATTGCCAAATCAGTTTGTAATTTATCAGAAACGTGAAGAATAACTCTAGCCAGAAAGAGCAATTTTTCTTTGAGAGTGAAAGTAAGCTATTATAAAGGGACTGGGAGATTTGAGAAAAATGGTAATGTCATCTGAAATTTCTGAGTTGGGAGATCCTCTTCAGATTTCTAACAAGAATATGAAGTAATTTCTGCCTTCCATAAACATTACAATGATCTGACTTGAATCAAAAATGTTACCTACATTCTATTGCCTTATTTAGACTAAGTTGAAAGCCCTGCAATCTATTACAATCATCCTATGTGGTTGTTTGTTTTGTGGAGATGTTTTCAATGCCATATTTTTACTGGGTGAGAGTGTTGAAAACTGGAATTGGTCTTCAATGACACTTATAATTACAAACTAAACACTAATGTGTCTGCCTCAAAATTTTCTTGATATATTTTTTTAAAACTGCATAGCAATTATAATAACTGAAAAAAGAGCTTATTTTCTCAGCTTGTTCACTGTATACAAAATCCCAGGTACAGACAGTCACATTTCCCCCCTGCTGAGTCATTGTTATTTATGTGTAACTCTTTTACTAGCTGCCAACAGTGGGAACAAGGACCTTACACAGAAAGGTCCTTTTCTAAAACTGATTAGACTACGACCTATGCACATTTATGTTTCTTCTTCTGGCTCTGGGAAATTGAACTAGAGCTCCAGCTGGGCCAAACATTTTAATGATTTGTAAGTTTACAAAAAAAAAAAAAAAAGGCAGATCTAGGACAATTTTCAACTTAGTGAAGCTGGGTCAAAACTGGCGTGAAGTTTTGTTCCAGAAGAAGTAATGGAGGAAATACTTTCTAGGAGCCATTTTGTTTCAAAATGTACATGATGTAATGTGGCTTTCACAGAAAATAAAATTTTCAATTCAAAATTCACTAATTTCCTTAAGATTATTTTTAAAAAAAGCACAAAACCAAAACAAAACATCAGTGGCATGAAAATGAACCACTGAAGATTTTTGCAAAATGTATTTTCCTTCACATTTTGGTTGAGACACTGAGCAGAAAATCGATTAGTCAAACAGAAGCTCTCTTGTGGGTAGGATTTGGTTATTTTCAGGGTCATGAGCATTGCTTAAACCGTGCAACCAGAAAGTCTGCCCACTGAGAGCACAGAAGGGATGAAACTACGTATATTGGTATTTTTAAAGACTGAGCAGAGCAAAGTATCTAGGGACTATGACCAATGGCACAGCCGCAACTTATTCATTACCTGTCTGGTAGACCCTAAGAATATAGACAGACAGTGATTCCCTGTGGCACTCACAGTTTGACTTACTGATAATTAGAGGTGATGGGGACTGGTGCCACTTCACTCCAGCAAGGACCGTGCTTCCTCCTCTAATATGGGGTATCCTTTCCCCTTTTGTATGCTGCCCGCACAATCCCTTTCTGATCCGTGCTGCAAAGTCAGCTGTACCCTGATACACCTTTCATTGGTGCCCCATTGCGTACCAGAGCACAGCACAATTCCGTCTACATCATGTGCTACTTAAAATAAACAGACTAGCAGCTAAAGTAAGAATTATGGGGCAGAGGGGCACGACAGTGTTTCTGTGGAGAAGAGAGATGAGAATAGATCCCCCACATCCCAAGACTACATGTTTATCTTTCATCTGTGTTACTTATGGCTTGGTTGTTCCTTCTTTTACAGGGAAAAAACACACAAACAAACAAAAGAAAGTAGAAAATACACTGAAAATAATGAAGGAGCATAGAAGAAAACCTACTGAAGGGGGACATGATGTGCACGTTTTTAGTTAGGTGGGGATTTTTTGGAATTTCGTCCTGAAAGCAGTGATTATTTGACAAAACACAAAAAAGTGAATTTGTTTAAAGCATTTCCTTGTCCCTGGATTAGTGGGTTAAAAGAATACTGGTTGTTGCTATGGTTCGGCTCACATCAAACTTACCTTCGTAAAGTAACTTGCCGTATTGTTGCAGCTGGCTGGATAATGTCTGTTCCTGTGTTTGTCATTACCAAGCAAAGAGACCTGCCAAATTATTCAAAAGTGTATTGCAGTCCCAGCACCTCTTATTATTCCTTGCGCTCCTTGCTCCCATTCCTTTCATGTTGTTCTGGTACACAGCAATATAATGAAGAAGTTACATAACTAATTAAAGCAGATGTATTTTTAATAAAGACTACGGGATTGATTTTTTGAGAATTAACAAATTAAATTCTCAAGTGTATCTCAACAATATTAAAGAAAAAGTTGGATTTATTTATTTTGGCTTTCAGGAGTGTTGTTCTCACATGGATTTTCCCAAAGACTTAAGGTCTTTTCCTGGGTTACTAGCACACAATGTAGATAACCCACTACTATTTAAGCATGCGGTCAGATCAGAAGCAAAGGTGTAACTAACGTAGCAATCAAAGGTTCTCTAAAACTGATAGACTGCCTCTGTAGTATTTTATAATCTATTTTACTCATAACATGATTAAGATGTAAATATAGCTTCATTTCTACCACAAAGTATATAAATGCAGTGGTTGCTAACCAAAAATGGAGCGTTGAAGGGCTCATTGAAATCTTTGAAAAGACTCATGCTGGCTCTGTTGATCATGGGTGAATATCAAAGACCATGTAGACATCGTATTGTGATTAATAATTTTAATTAAAAGGTTTGTAATTAACAATCAAGGATTTATAATGTGTACAGGGAAGAAGGGTTAAGGAAGCTAGGAAAAAATATTTGTGATATAAATCAAGGGGTATTTTGTCTGGGGCAGGAAGCAGAGAAAGGAAAGATTTGAAAATTTACTTTTTTTTTACCAAAGACCATGAGTGAAAACCCCTCAATACCTGATGATTTGATTTTTCGGGTTGGATGGCTGATGGTTTCTTTTCCCACTCTTTATATTTCCTTCCTTTCTTCTCAATTTCTTTTCTCTATCTTCTTCTTGGTTGAGGTGACAAGGGAATAAATTCAGAAGAAAGAAAAGGAAAGTTACATTTTGGGGCCAGATTTCAAAACCAACGAGAAAGCTCAATATATTATTTTCCCCCATGCAAATATTTGTAAAAAGAGAAATGACAAAGATTTCCACAATCATTACCTACATAAAAAAATCATCATTATTAATAGCAGTGGAAGCAGTAGTGTTTGAAGAAAAATCTCTTTCCTTAGTGTCTTGTTGGAAGATGAATCTCTCCAAAATATCAAATGCCAAATTTAAAGAACAGTGAATATGCTTATTTTTGAGCTACCATGCTTTGAGTTCACTTTCTTTTTTATATATTCAAAATGTTCATCCGTATTGTAAAGCTTGGTCTCAAATTGCTACTTTGCCATAAAATATATGGTTTAGAGTGCACATTTTCAGATTTGGCAGACTGAACCTAGGATGGATTTCTCCTCCCTTCTTTTAAAACCATAAATAGGCATCTATGCCTCTGCTATGTTCTTTTTGTCTGGAGCATTGAATCTCTTGCTCACAAATGGCTGATCATGGGGAAAAAGTTGGAATGAGATTAACCTTGTGAGGGTCTGCCTCAACCTTGGGCTGTACAATAGTGACTGGTGATGTTATGTGGGCACCCAAACACTCTTTTTTATAATGCAAATGATGTTAACAGTAGTCAGCAAGGATTTCCGCTTTTTGATCACAGAGTTGTCTTTTCTGTAGCCTGTGGTTGTCTAAACTTGGAAATGCCAAGTGACTGAGTGATGAGTGATGGGGTGCTGTAATCAGTCTCCATGTACATGGACGTATATGTGTGTAGCTCCCATGCGCAGACACAGAAGAAACCCTGAAGTTTCAGGTACTTTTTTCTGTGAAATAGCTGCAGGGTGACTGAGATGTATCAAATGGCTTGAAAGAACAAAAATTCAGGGAAATAGGTACAGCAATAAGCCCAATGATTTATAAGCAATGATGTGAAGGATTTACCACATTCTTGCATCAGTTCACATGATAAATTTGCTTTGGTCACTGCCTTCTGACTCACCATGAGAACTAATTTGCAAACCTGAGATATCTGAATTTTAAATTATTCTGTTTACTATTCATGATAGAAAATCATTGTCTTAACATTCCCATTTTTTTCATTTAAGATTTGAGATTGATTGAAAATGAAAGTTGTTAAGATAAGTCTTTGAGTTGTGCAAAACTTGGCATACATAATTTTCTTCTATTCACTACTCCTGAAATTGTCTTTCAGCCTTCCCTCATTTGAACTGTTCTTTTTTTCCCAGCTCTTCAAATACACAGCAGCCTGATTTCCCAAAAAATGAAACACTGAATTCTTGTAAAATCTGAGGTTTCTCTGTCTGGCCATAACTGCAATTTCTTCGTGGTTTGTGTTACTAAACATTGTTCTTTTTTTTTACTGTTCCCATGCTTCTACTTTTGTTCTCTGCTGTTCCCTGCACAGTGAAAGGTGTGCTGATTAGCACCAAGACAGGAAAAAATGTGCAGGGAAATGATTCAAAAAGGCCACTCAGATTTCTCTGAAATGTTTTGGGAAATCTGTAGCAGGAACACGTATGTCACCTCCCGCCATATGTATAAATTGCTTCAACTCATTTCCTAGTTGCAGTGTGAGTTATACTTTCAAGGAGTGGGTTTTAATTTCTAGTTATTATTTTAAAGGTCAGCCAGCCCAGACAAGCAGCGTAACCGTGACACGGGTTAATCATTTAGCTATCAGAAGATATCGGTGTTAACACACATGAAATACAGAGACAACATCACACTGACAATCATTTTCCTTGGGAAAGCAATATTAAATTTTTATGCGGGTCCAGCTACGATAATCAAGAAGTTGAGTGGAATGTGAACTTGCAAGCATGTAAGATACTCCCTGGTAATTTCACGTGTATCCTGTCATAATTTCAAACACTTGTGGTAAATGCAAGGCATTTTGCACATCCCTCCTTAAGGGACAGCAGCCTTTCATTCACCAGTACGTACTGGAGAATTATGGTAGAACCTTCACAACTCAGCTTTGCTCCTGATAACTTGTTATTCTACCTGTATTCTAAGAAGACGGGCAGAAATATCTCAACAACCCCCACCCTTTGGGAGGACAGGATTGGGTAGACACCGGCATTTTGTGAATGTCTGGACAAAAGTGAATAGAACCTCCTAAATCCCACAGCTCTTGCAAAAAGAACTATGAATTACTTATTTTCATGTTCTTTCTACTTCAGGAACCAGTTGGAAAAACTGGGAATACACATCTTCATGCATTAATAGCCCACTGCCTTTTTGATCAATCAAAGTTGCTTTGATTAAGATTTTAAAAATTGACTAAACAATCCCGTTTTCAGAAAGCGCTACGTACTGACTCTGAAAAATAGGCCAAGCAAGGTATTTGAAGCAGCAGATGTCCAGAATGAGACACGGAGAATTCCTGATCACCTCTGAAAAAGTTGCCTAGTTTTCTGGAGCCACTTCTAAAAGCTATGTGGCAAACAGGAGATTTGATTTTTGTAATACAGGGCATCACACAATTGTTAGTCATTTGCCTGTCTGCTGCCCACTGCTCCAGTAGTGAAACTCATTCCTTGGACAGGGCAGGCAGCAATATTGACATTGTTTTCCACTAAAACAACACCTTTAAAATCTAGCTGAGGTTTCATAGGAGTCCTGTGAATTTCCTGACATTTACATTCCCAGCCAGCCTGGGGTAATAATAATCGCTTTGTTTGCAATTCAGACAAACGAATCAATGCTCAACAAGTGAGATGCCTGAAGAAAGGGCATAAGGATCATGACAGACAACTTGCCAGCACAGACACAAACCCTTGCAGAAGTGATGACCTTAAGGAAATGTATTTGGCAGGGAAGTTGAGACTACGGCAACAGGAGAATAGAATGCTAAGAAAGTGAAAAAGGAATCCAGAACACTGCATGAAAACCCAGATCTGTGCAGAAGGCACCAGTGAATAATTACAGGTGTAAACTGATATCGAGTGAGCACAAACTGGAAAACTAGAGCTTTCCCTTTGATCATATGCTTTCATGTATGACTGGAAAGGCTTTGCTTCATGCTTCCCCCTATAGTGACCACTTATTCCCCAAAAGACTGGGTCAAAATCCCTTTCCCAGTCTGGACTGGTGCAGCTATTTAACCACAAGCAATAGCGTGTGCAACAAATGCTGCAATGAATGGAGCTCCTCACGTTTCACACTGAAGAGCACTCTGCTGATTCACCTTGAACTTCTGCCAGGGGCCCAGGGGGAACAGTAACTCTTCTGTGACCCCTTCCAACAAGGGTCATAACTTGAACATATCATGCTTTTCCACACCAGCAAGAAGGATTATACATGATGGAAACAGTGACCTGAAGGAACAGAGAGGGAAAGACTGTGTTTCATGAAAATATGTGCCTGCTGTGAAGGTAAGTGTTTAAAAAGTGTGGAAGGACACCATCAAGTTACCAAGACTTACTATGGTATCTATCATAAAACCGTAATAATACAGAGGGGACTTTTGTCTGCTAAAAAAATTACTTGCTATATTGCTTATAATTAAAGAAAAATAAAAACCGTACAACAGCCTAAGCAATTCAGGCATCTAATAAGCTTTGATACGCAGCTTCTGTAGAGCTTGTGCAAATACAGATTAACTTTAAAAATGCTGTTCTCACCAGTGGACAGATGTTTAACTGCTGAAGTCGAGAGACAATCAAGGATAGTAGATTACATGCTGAGTGCTACTGAAGGGTTGTGAATGAAGAAGATGATACACATGACGACAACATGTTGAGGACTTCAAATAACTCTTCCTGAATCTCTCAGTGCCAGAAGCTTCTTTTTGACAAACCTGCATTTCATTTGGAGAAACAGCGAGGAAGTACCTTACCCACTCAGTCTCTCCTGGGACATAGTACGCTCACGGGAAGACACACAGTTTGGTCATTTGAGGTGGTGTCATGGTTTAGTCCCAGCCAGCAACTAAGCATCACACAGCCACTCGCTCGTTCCCCCCCCCCATGCCCCAGCGGGATGGGGGAGACAATCGGAAAAGTAAAAGTGAGGAAGCTTGTGGGTTGAGATAAGAACAGTTTAATAAGTGAAATGAAATATAATAGTAATAGTAATAGTAATAGCAATAGCAATAGCAATAGCAATAGCAATAGTAATGAAAAGGAAAATAACAACAGCAACAAAAACAAAAAACAAGAAAGGCAAGTGATGCAAATGAAAACAATTGCTCACCACCCTCCGACCGATGCCCAGCCTAAGCAGCGGTCCCCTGGCCAGCTTTCCCCCTAGTTTATATCCTGAGCATGACATCATATGGTATGGAATATCCCTTTGGTCAGTTGGGGTCAGCTGTCCTGGCTGTGTCCCCTCCCAACTTCTCACCAGCCTACTCTCTGGTGCGGTGGTGTGAGAGGCAGAAAAGGCCTTGACTCTGTGTAAGCCCTGCTCAGGAGTAACTAAAATATCCCTGTGTGTCAACACTGTTTTCAGCACAAATCCAAGACATAGCCCCATACTACCTACTATGAAGAAAATTAACTCTATCCCAGCCAAAACCAGCACATTGTCCAACACTTATTCCATACCATTTATGTCATACTCAGTTAGCACGCTATCCAATTCATTCTCATTACCTACCATCACCCTTCCCATTCTTTGATATAATACACAGGTATCATTCCCTTAGTCTATGGATCACCCCTGTGAAATGTCTATAAAATGCCCATAAATGTCCATTGAGTTCAGTTAGTCCATGACTTTGGGCTCCATCTGTTATGGTAGTCACTCAGGACAGAAGAGGTGTTGTATTGCATGGAGTTATTGGGCACCACAGCCAGCTCAGGTCAGGTCACTGCTGCACTTGCATTGCTTCTTGTAAGGCTTGTCCTCCATTGGTTCAGGTGGTTCCTGCTATAGTAATTCCTGTATCATGTAACTCAAATCTTGGATTAGTTTCACTCAGAACTAAATCACCTTGAGGTACGCACTGGACTCCCCCATCCTTCTACATTACCCACCAAGTGCACCCAGGCCCTTGAGCAAAACCAACCCAGCAAATAGGTTTACCTTTTCCTGAGGAAGGACTGTTTTTCCCAGCAAGTTCCTTATATGTACTACGGGGATCTTATCTCCTTCCACAGTGCGCAGGGGTTTTGATTGGGCAGGGCCAGGTTGACTGGCAGAGCCTCTAGTGTTAACTGGCCAAGTGGCTTCTGCTAAATGTGTATCCCAATGCTTGAATGTCCCAGCACCCATTGCTTTCAGTGTCATTTTTAACAGTCTGTTGTATTTTCAATTTTTCCGGAGACCGGTGCATGGTAGGGGATGTGATACACCCAGTCAATGCCATGCTCCTTGGCCCAGGTGTTAGTGAGATTGTTTCGGAAATCAGTCCCTTTGTCAGATACAATTATTTCAGGGGTGCCATGTCGCCATAAAATTTGCTTTTCAAGGCCCAAGATAGTGTTCCGGGCAGTGGCATGTGTCACGGGGTATGTTTCCAACCATCCAGCAGTTGCTTCCACCATTGTAAGCACATGCTGCTTACCGTGGCAGGTTCATGGTAGTGTAATATAAGCAATCTGCCAGGCTTCCCCGTATTGATATTTCAGCCATCGTCTGCTATACCAGAAAGACTTCAGCCACTTAGCTTGTTTGATTATGGCACATGTTTGACATTCATGGATAACCTGTGCAATGGCATCAATAGTCAAGTCCACCCCTTGATCACAAGCCCATTTGTATGTTGCATTCCTTCCTAAATGTCCTGATGTGTCATGGGCCCATCAAACTATAAATAGCTCACCTTTATGTTCCCAATCCAGATCCACCTGAGCCACTTCAATTCTAGCAGCCTGGTCCACCTGCTCATTGTTTCAATGTTCTTCAGTGGAATGACTCTTGGGTATGTGAGCATCTACGTGACGTACTTTTACAGCCAGGTTCTCCACGGGAGCAGCAATATCTTGCCATAATTCAGCAGCCCAGATAGGCTTACCTCTGTACTGCCAGTTGCTCTGCTTCCATTGCTGTAGCCACGCCCACAGAGCATTTGCCACCATCCATGAGTCAGTACAGAGATAAAGCACTGGCCATTTTTCTCGTTCAGCAGTATCTAAAGCCAGATGGATGGCTTTCACCTCTGCAAACTGACTCGATTCACCTTGTCTTCCAGGAGTTTCTGTGACTTGTTGTGGAGGACTCCACACAGCAGCTTTCCACCTTCGATGTTTTCCCACAATACAACAGGATCTATCTGTAAACAGGGCATATTGCTGCTCAGTCTTTGATTTTATTATACAGAGGGGCCTCTTCAGCACGAATCACCTCCTCTGGTGACACTCCAAAGTTTCGGCCCTCTGGCCAGTCCATGATCATTTCCAGGATTCCCGGGCAGTCGGAGTTTCCCATGCGAGCCTTGTTGCGTTATCAGTGTGACCCACTTACTCCATGTAGCATCAGATGTATGATGCGTAGAGGGGACCCTTCCTTTGAACATCCAGCGCAGCACAGGCAATCGAGGGGCCAAAAGGAGCTGTGCTTCAGTACCAACTACTTCTGAAGCAGCTCGAATTCCTTCATATGCTGCTAATATTTCTTTTTCAGTTGGAGTGTAACAGGCTTCAGATCCCCTATATCCCCAGCTCCAAAACCCTAGAGGTGGACCTTGAGTCCCTCCAGGCGCTTTCTGCCAGAGGCTCCAGGTGGGGCCGTTATCCCCGGCTGAGGTGTAAAGCACGTTTTTCACATCTTGTCCTGTCCGGACTGGCCCAAGCGCTACTGCACAAACTATCTCATTTAATTTGTTCAAAGGATTGCTGCTGTTCAGGGTCCCATTCAAAGTCATTCTTCTTCCAGGTCACTCGATAGAGAGGGCTTACGATCAGACTATAACCTGGAATATGCGTTCTCCAGAAACTCACAACACCTAAGAAAGCTTGTGTTTCCTTTTTGTTAGTTGGTGGAGACATAGCTGTTATTTTATTGATCACATCCATTGGAATATGATGACGCCCATCTTGCCATTTTATTCCTAAAAACTGCATTTCCTGTGCAGGCCCTTTGACCTTACTTTGTTTTATAGCAAAACCAGCTTTCAGGAGAATCTGGATTATTCTTCCCCCCTTCTCAATCACTTCTTCTGCTGTGTTGCCCCATACAATGATGTCATCAATATACTGCAGGTGTTCGGGAGCTTCTCCTTGTTCCAGTGCACTCTGTATCAATCCATGACAAATGGTAGGACTGTGTTTCCACCCCTGGGGCAGTCAGTTCCAGGTGTACGGGGATACCCCTCCATGTGAAAGCAAACTGTGGCCTGCACTCTGCTGCCAGAGGGATCGAGAAAAACGTGTTGGCGATACCTATTGTTGCATACCATTTGGCAGCCTTTGACTCCAGTTCATATTGAAGTTCTAGCGTGTCTGGTGCGGCAGCACTCGGCGGCAGTGTGACTTCGTTCAGGCCTCGATAGTCTGCTGTTAGCCTCCACTCTCCGTTAGATATTTGCACGGGCCATATGGGACTATATAAGGGGTGAATGAGTCTTACTGATCACTCCTTGACTTTCCAGTTAATGGATCAAGTTGTGGATGGGAACCAGGGAGTCTCGATTGCTGCGATATTGTCGCCAGTGCACTGTCATGGAAGCAATTGGCACCTGCTGTTCTTTAACTTGCAGCAACCCCACCACAGAAGGATCCTCTGAGAGACCAGGCAAGCTAGACAGCTGTTTAATTTCCTCCATACTCAAAGCAGCTATACCAAAAGCCCACCGGTACCCTTTTGGGTCTTTGAAGTACCCTTTCCTGAGATAGTCTATGCCAGGGATGCATGGAGCCTCTGGACCAGTCACAATAGGGTGCTTTTGCCACTCATTCCCAGTTAGGCTTACTTCAGCCTCCAACACAGACAGTTCTTGGGATCCTCCCATCACTCCAGAAATACAGATGGATTCTGCCCCCTTGTAATCTGGTGGAATTAGAGTACACTGTGCACCGGTGTCCACTAGAGCTTTATACTCCCGCGGAGCTGATGTGCCAGGCCATCGAATCCACACAGTCCAGTAAACCCGATTGTCCCTTTTCTCCCCCTGACCAAAGGCAGGGCCCTTCTATTCCTGGTCTGAGTCTTCATTACTTGATTTTTGTAAGTGCAAAACAGAAGCCCCTTCATCAGGATCAAAAGTACAGTCAGCCCTTCTACTCTGCCCAACAGACACTGGAGCAGTAATTTTCCTGGATGGATGCTTTTTGGCTGTTGTTTTTCCTTGCAGTTCCTGTACCCGAGCTTCTAGTTTCCAGGCAGGTTGACCATCCCACTTCCTCATGTCCTCCCCCTGGTCACGCAGGAAGAACCACAGGGTTGCGCATGGTGTGCGCCACCGGTACCCTTTCCCTTGAACAGAAGAAGGCTGACTCTTAATAGCTGAGGCCTTGGTTGGAGTGCATGAGGAAAACCTACCCTTCTTGGCTTGCTCAAACATTTTTTGGGTCAGCCTGTGTCTGTCCACAACCAAGACACAGGCACATATGGAGGGAGCAAGATTATCTTCATATTCTCGGAGTTGCCTGGCCAGTTCATCTATAGTTGGTGCCTCAGTGTCTGTCCAGCTCATTATTGCCAGGGTGTGGGTGTATGACGTTGCTGCATTTCATACAAACTTTTGCCACATGGACCGTATGCACCAGATTTCATCCAGGTCTTTGGATGCCTGGTCATTATAGATCACCTCCAACATGGCTAATTCCCTCAGGTACTGGATGCCCCTTCAATGTTGGTCCATTTACTTCGGGAATTTGCAAGTTCTTCCTTGAAGGGATACCTGTCCTTCACACTTGACAGGAGTGGCTGCCAAAGACGGAGGACTCCTGCCTTTTTTCTGACCCCTCTGTCAATGGCCTTATCCTTAGCAAGGGATCCTAGCTGCCGGGGTTCCTTACCCTCTAATTCCTGACTACTGGCCCCAATATCCCAGCATCGAAGTAACCAGCTGAGAATTAGCTCACCTGGTTGACGGCTAAAATCTTTTTGCGTATCTCGCAGCTCACTTAGGGATAGGGATCGGGTGGCTTCTGTCTCATTGATTATCTCAGTCTCTTCCTCCTCCTGTTCTTGTGGCTGCTCTGCCACAGAACAGGCTGCCTCTTCTGATTCTTTCTCCTGCTCCCTCTCAGGAGAAGCTTCTTCATCCCTTATTAAACGAGCTGACTTCCGCTTCCACTGTTTCTTTATAGTTATAGGGGCAACTGATAAAGTGCCTGGTTTGGCCACAGTGTCTGTTGGTTTGTTTTCCCTCTCTTTTCCCTGAGGTTGCTGCATGATATCGAGCAGTGTTTGGCAGATACTGGCCAGGGCCCAGCACAGTGCAGTAAGTTGTGCCTCTTTGGAGTAGCCACGGCATTTTTTTTTCAAACATTCTACCACTTCATCAGGATCCTGTAGTTGTTTGGGAGTGAAGTTCCAGACCATTGGAGGTGAGAAGTCCTCTAGATACCTGCCCATATTCTCCCACATGCCATGCTACCCATGACCATACTCTCGCGGAGCCTGGGTCATGTTCCTAAATTGCTTGTTAACCTTAGACAAAACTGATGCAATATTTCTAAGAAATACCAATAGAAGTATTTTAACTACCCAAGGATGTTCAAGATGCTGAGAAGTTATTGTAATGAGGGAGACAACATCATAGAAGAAGGTAGCAAGGGTGCCGTTCTGTATTTCCTCCACAAAAAAACCTCTCAGAGGAAGAAATATAATTGTTAATTGTCTCCATCAGATGGTACCCAAAGTACAGTAATGGCTTCAGTACAGAGACTAAATACCAGATTAAGCTCAAGGTCAGTGTTTTAAAAACAAATTTCCCAGGCAAAACATCACTAATCACTACAGAGCACAGCAAACTGAAAAAGCCAACACCAATCTTTAACAGGTACAGCAAAAAAGAGCATGGTGCAGATCAAATAAAATAATGTCAAGAACAGATGAATCAATATTGTGACCTGTAACTTTTAACAGCTAGAAATCCCTTCTAATATGCTCTGTTGAATCTGTTATTATCTCAAACCCTTCATGCCCCACGTTGGGCGCCAAAAAGGACTGTTGTGGTTTAGTCCCAGCCGGCAACTAAGCACCACACAGCCGCTCGCTTGCTCCCCCCGCTGTGCCCCAGCGGGATGGGGAGAGAATCGGAAAAGTAAAAGTGAGAAAGCTCGTGGGTTGAGATAAGAACAGTTTAATAAGTGAAATGAAATAATAATAATAATAATAATAATAACAATAACAACAACAACAACAACAACAATAATAATAATAAAAAGGAAAATAACAACAACAAGAACAAACAAGAAAGGCACGTGATGCAAATGAAAACAATTGCTCACCACCCTCCAACCAATGCCCAACCCAAGCAGCGGTCCCCTGGCCATCTTTCCCCCTAGTTATATACTGAGCATGACATCACATGGTATGGAATATCCCTTTGATCAGTTGGGGTCAGCTGTCCCAGCTGTGTCCCCTCCCTTCTTGTGCACCCCCAGCCTACTCTCTGGTGGGGTGGTGTGAGAGGCAGAAAAGGCCTTGACTCTGTGTAAGCCCTGCTCAGGAGTAACTAAAATATCCCTGTGTGTCAACACTGTTTTCAGCACAAACCCAAGACATAGTCCCATACTAGCTACTGTGAAGAAAATTAACTCTATCCCAGCCAAAACCAGCACAGGTGGTCACAGCTTCAAGTTGACCTGATGTTACCTCCATGGTTTCTGTAGCTTTAGTCACTTAGTACAATAAAAGCCTCACTAAAAATCTGGATCCTGAGATTTTTCCTTTTCTTCCTCAAACCGTACCAGTGCACAGAGGACAACCCTACAGCCACAGGATTTCTGGAGTCCAGGGGAAATGTTCAATCCAGGGACCAAGTTAGGGTCCAAAAGCCACTTCTCTGTTGCAGTGGAAAAGCTTATATCCTTCCCACACGCTTAACATTATGATGTGGACCTGGTGGTACTCTTTCCTTGACAATAGTATATATGGAAGATTATTACAGTGGCTATAGGAGTAATTAAAATTTGAATTACTTCTCCTAGTTTATGCTTTTGCATGTTTTTAATTTTGGGAGCCGGAAATAGTTAAGTCAGCAGTCACTTTATTTTCTAGTCTTGTCTGTGTGCTCTACTATAGGCACTGAGGCTGATAAACAGTTCTGAAAAAGTGGAGGAGGAGCTTAATTTGCTAATCATTATTTTAAAATACTTATGTATTGGGATAAAAGGAAAAAAAAAAGTCAGGAAAATATTCTCATATGTCTTGGTATGGTTGAAACCCTGTCTTAATAAACCCTAGATTTTATGCAAAGATAATCTGTTAACATCCAGGTGATTGCTGTGGAAAAAAAAAGTTAAAACATTACTATTTGTTCCAATATTTCAATGTCCTGAATTATTAGTGAGAACTGGGGAAGAATGAAAAACTGAGCCCCAGAAGGTGATGAATATTTCTATGAGAAGTGCTAGGCAATTGGAATAAATCATTATGAAAAATAAGCAACATGTGAAACAGGCAACAAATAACTGGAGGGCACTTTTTTCTCACCGGTCAGTACGAAAGTCTCTTTGTAACCATGGCAACTGGGAATCCACATTTACAGCATTGCTGTCAGAGCACTTTTCTCATTCAAATAATATTACCTGCTTTCCCCACTGTGCCACACAGACACGTCCTTTGACCCCAGGCTTCTTCCTTCACAAGGACAATCTGCAATAGGGCCAGTTACGCCCTGTTAAGTATGCATTCCTCCTTCATGCCAAGCAGACTGGCATGCATCATGCATTGTCTCTCTGGTATTATATTTCCTCTCAAATATGTGTGGAAAATAATAAAACTTTCTTCAGGCAGTAAGGCAAAATCTTTTCTGAATTCTGAGACTAAGCAGAGTTTTGTCTGTGACACTTTGCATCCTCTACCTTATCCTCTGGTCACAAACAGAAGTCCGCCAGAAGAATGCCGCTCAAGAACTACTAGAAAGTTGGTGTCACTTTTCAGCTGAAGCTCTCTGAATATATTTCTGAATAAACTCTGTTGAAAAGGAAATATACATTCACAAAATTAATTTAGTTGCGTATGAAAAGTCAATATGCATGCCTTACTCAGGATTATATTCTAAAAAACAAATGTATTATTCTGGATATAGAATGCACAGAGACAGGATTCAGTAAAGGTCTTATTGTGTCTGGACCTAAAAGCTAATCCACAATGTATTTTTCTCCTTAAGTAATTATTTTTCTTGTTTACAGAAGTCCCTTAAGCATTTACCTACCTTTTAAATATATAAGCTCTATGTAACTTAAAAGAATCTCTGTTCTAAAATGTTCTACAACTACATATATACATTTTTATTGGCAGCTTAATTAAATAACTTCATTACAGCTAGCTATGTACTTAAGCGTTTCCGTATGTTAACTTGTTAAATCAGCACTTCAACCTTTTCTAATTATTTAGGATACCAATGCTGTATAGGTAAGTGGAGTTATTCCTATGGTATTACTAAAATCTAAGCAAAGACACCTTTTTCCTAGTTCCTTTTTGATACTATGATGCAATGAAACTCATTTGCTTCAAGACAAAAACCTGATTTATTCCTGCTGTTTGTCACACTGTAGTTTATGTGTGTGTAAGTTTCAGTTTTTATCAGCGCATTCCATTTCTCTCATTATTTACTCATTTTTCAGTGATCATTTTGAAGTCTTACAAGGTGGTCCAGCTATCCCACAGGGAACAGGAAGGTGGTTCTGACTTACCAAAGAGGCGCTGTCAGCTAGAAGTGCAATAAATGGTGTGATAATAAAAGGTCAAATGATGTACTGAAATGTTTATGCACACCTACTTTTGATCACTGTATCGATGCATTTGAACAAATATTCTGGAATAGACTTAAGAAAAATGTAGTGTCTTCTTTTCTTTCTTTGTCCATAGGCTCCTAAAGTGCCACCTGTACCTGTGTCTTAAATGAAACCATTACAGATACTTTGCCTGTAAATGTACATTCACTAAAACTTATGGGATTCTTTAAAATTTAACATCACTTCTGAACGCCATATTTTTCTGTTGTTTTTGTTGTTGGGTTTTTTCCTTCTTGGCCCGTAACACTATTTATATGAGAAACTGTCACCTGTTTTCATCAAACTCTCCAAATGAATAAAACTAAGAATAGAAACCATGTCCCTGGTAATCTGCATTCAGAAGCCTCAGTTAGTGGACTGGGAGTAGTAATGTGTTTTCATGATAATATGTATCTTGCAGCCAGCTGATGAACTCAGCAAAAATATGCACCACACCAGATATATTTACCACAGGTATTTTATTTCTATTTATAGTTATGACGAGAAAGAGAGAAAGAAAGAATATTTTACAGGCTAGAAGTTTTCAGTAACATTTACATTCTAACACTATGATTTGGAAATTATAAAAGATATAAAGGATCATCGTTTTTGTTTTTCTGGCATTGAAATTACCTATATTTGAGTCAGTGTGAAGCAAAAAACCCAAATTAACACTCAAACAATTGTTGTTTAGTACTATCATTTAATCATCATAGCGAATTTTTAATCTTGCTGCTGCACAAATTGTTATAAACATTGAATCCTCTAGCTGCATGGAAATTTGCTATATAGCAGGAGTGTGTTTTTCATGGAATGTAATAGTAAAAAGAAAAAACATTTATAATTATACTTCTGATTTTTCCACTAACATTCATCAATAGCCATAATGCTTCATTAGAGATCCAGTACCTAGTACCTTCCCTGCATGGGTTCTCAACACTTGTAATTCTGTACCTATGTTTGCCTTTATGATATAGAAGCTACTCCTAAATTTTATGAGAGAAAAGACAAATTTCATCATAGTTTAACAGCTATCAAATTCACAAACTTTTGTGGGTTTTTTTTGTCCTGAATGTCAAACAGATTCCATAAGCCCATCCAACCCACTTGCTTTTGTGCTCTAGAAGTTTCCTCAACATCATCACATGCCCACATGTGGCATGAATAGGAATTTATCAGCTAAAGTAAAAAACCCAACAACTTACTTTAGAGAGAAATTGCTTGGAGTTTGGAGGTGCTTTCTTCACCAATTTTCAATTCCACCCCTAAAGTCAAATATACTAGTCTAAAATGTGCTAAATATTGTTTCAGTCCCTAAATGCTGATTTGATAAAAACAACATGAAAGAAGCAACTGTGATTTTACTTTTCAAGGAGCCGAGGCCTCTCAGCTGGTGTGGATTTAGTTTGAAATGTTGAGTTTTCACTACTTTGGGGGTCCAGGCCATGCATTTTTCTGTAATTGACCTGAGGAACAATAATGTAGGACTAAAGACTGTAAAATACTTGAAGAAGGGGAATGAACCCAAGTTAATGCCAAAATCATGACATCCCCAGCTGGGAGGAATAACCACTCTCTTCCAATTCTTGGGAGATACCTGAAATGAATAACTAGACCTTTGTCATGCTGATAGTTATGAAGGAGAAATGCAAGTTATACACACCCTGAAATGTTTGGGTTTTGGGGATATCCATATTTGGTATGATGGGTTTTTTCCTATTTTACTTATAGGATAGTTGCTGAATGGCCTGAGAGACATCAGCAGTCTGGTGCTGGAAGACACGCTTACGCCTTTATCCCATGCACTGTCTTAACACCCAATATGCTCTATCGGTGCTTTTTGCCATGTTCTTCAGGGACACCCTCTGAAAGCACAACTTTTGTATGACCAAAAACTGGAACTGGTCTCTATTATCCTGACTAGGGGGAAGCAGATGAATTCCAGCTTGTGAAATATTGAAGAATATCAGCAGACCTGTACCATATTCCAGACCCATTTACTCCAAAAGATCATTTTGTCTCCAGATAAGTGAAAAATAAAGAAGCAGTAAATCATCTGTCTTGCTTCTGGCCTTGCAAATCTTTTAACAGGATACCAATATAACTTGTTTATTATAACTTTTCGGTAGCCTGAATAAACCTATTAAAATAGAAAAATGTAAAAGACGGCACAGAGATTCAGCAAGAGCTTTGTTTCTAGGACTTTGACAGAAAGTGTCAACATAAAGAAACTGACTCACCACAGACTCTTCTTCCTATAGCAAAATGTCCTGGGACATTTTGGTGGTAAGGGCAGGAAGGACATGCAGGAGCCTCTAGCACCTCCCCTGTCAGGCCCCACCTCTTGCCTGATGTGCTGCTGAGCCCAGGCAAAGCCACTAATGACCGGTAGCTCTTCCTTCCTCTGATGGATGTGGGGCCAGCCAAGGAGGAGGCTCCCTGGGACACATGCTTTCCTTGCAGACCTGGAGGGCCGTCTGCCCAGCCATTAACCAAGCTACTTCTGAGCACCAAAGACACTCTCCTGACTGGGGGGCTTCAAGAGCCCATCCTGTGACCATTCATATGTAGCTGTGTCCCTGGAGCAAAGAAACACATCTGACAGGGACCACAAAACTTTCCACACTTGGCACCCACCGGAGACTCGGCTGCAGAACAGCCTTGTGACCAGGGACATGCTGATGCTTTGCCCTTACAATGTTCCTTCCCTCCAAAAGTATAAACCCTAAGGGCTAAGTAAGTATCAAAATATTTCAAAGCCTTTTGTCCCTTTCTGTTGTCATTCTCATGGCGTCCCATCCTGTGTGTGTGTTATGCTGATTGATAGGTTATGAATGGATGTAACTTCAGCATATATCAAGAAGGACATACCGGTTTTATATACAAGGCCACTGAGTTTCATCTCCATATTTAACATACAGGATAATAGTATTTTCTTTCATGTATTCAGTGAATTATGTACCGTTTTCGAAAAAAACCCCCAAAACTTACAAGTATGATCTTCATTTTTTTCACAGATGTCTGCATCAATCTAGTTAAACTAATAGTGCCCTGATAGACCCTTCTGGCACTACTTCAGGTCTCTTGAAAAACAAGAATCAAGCACTTCTAGTGATTTCCAGGAAGTACAACTAAGCCCAAAGTAGCTGCAGGAATTTCCTGAGGTGAGGCGGAGAAGCAAGTCTTGTTGGGATCTTGCAACAATGTGGTGTAGCTGTTTTTAACGGGCAATGGAAATGGCATGGGTGTGCAAAAGGACTACCTCATTTGATACTGTGTGCAAAGACCCCAATTCTAGCTGTTGTAAGCCCAGCTCATAGAAAGAAAATCTCCCTCTCTTTATATCCTGGAGGCTGACACCCTTTAATATAATTTTTGTTTGACTGTTTCTGAATGGGAGCAGGCCAGAGTATTGTGCAAAGACGTTTCTGTCTCCCAGCTCCCTATCTTACGTGACTGAAGTAATCAGTTCAGCACAGCATGATGAAGAAAGAGCAGACTGAACAGATGATTCAGAGGTGAGATGAGGACAAGTGTATGTTTGAATTGGGTGGTGCTTGAGTTAACTTTTATGAAGCTTTCATGAATAATAAACTTTTTTCTTGTTTTCAAACTCAACTTGTTTTCCTGAGCATGAATGAATCACTGGCAAATTTGTTTGTAGTGACTTTAACAGTTAGCAATGGCAATTCATTGTATTAATTCTGCTCAATCACTAGTTTTTCTCAAAAATTTCAGATAGTTTAGTTGAACACATGCTATATATATGTTGATTTGGTTGATTAAAAAATATTTGGTATATCCTGTACCAAAACAGTATGGAAAACACAGCTTTGACTCAGCAGAGATTTTAGTAATAAACAGCTCAGTATAATTACTTAAGACAGGTTTTAATCTGCTTGGTCATGAAATATACATGGTCATACTTAAGAATAAATGTCAGTAATGTGACAGCTTCCTATGATATCTAGGACATTACCTGTGAATTGTTTATGCAAGTATTTACTTGCACATACTTAAGTAACATTTCTGCCTGTAGTAATGTGCTAAGCAGCTTTGTGTGTGGTGCTATCCTGCCCTTTCCAGTAGCAAAAACCCTCTTGGCTGAGATTATGATTATTGGTGTTCCCTGGATCTCATCACTGACTTTTGGAAAACCAAGGGTAATGCTTATTTGTGAGTAGTGATTTGACATTTGAGTCCTGTAAAGAACTTACTTGATATTCAACATCTTACGCTTGCATGAAAACTTAGTAAAACACAAAGCTCTTTCTTGCTTTAAAGGCAAAGTCTATTACACAGGCCTCATATCCTTTAACTAGACAGAGTAAAGTTAGAAGTTTCATGAAAAAAAAATGAAAAAGGCTGCATAGGTGCCAGAAATTTATTAATTCTGGATGATGCCTGTTGTTGAATTTTATGTGCGATATTCAATTGCATATTCGCATCCAGATGTAAATAGTGCACTCAGTAGGCAGTGAGGTTTCACGTGGAGAGCATGGAGGTCTGCAGTGAGCTGCTTAGCAATAGTGGGCCAGTTCCCAGCTGGAATAAGCTGGAGTAGCTCCTAGTGAGCTTTACATCTACTGCATGTGTCCTAGTGATTATACAGCTCCAGTCATTTGCATGGGTCAATGTCAGGGAGAGGGCATGAGGGTAAATGGACCTTGGGTCTGATTCAGTGCAGCTATTTTTATGTGAATGGTAAATTTTACTATTTTCCACTATTATTATTTTGTTATTAATGGTGAATTATTATTATTATTGTTATTATTATTGTTATTATTGTTATTGTTGTTAGTTATGCAAAAGTCTAGGTAAACAACACCTAGGCACACCTTCTGCCCCACAAGTCAGCTTCTGCCAGGGGATGAGGTATCACAGCAGCACTGGGACTGGGCTTAGCCAGTACAGCACAGCTTTCCCCTGCACACATGCATCATGGGAGCTGTGCTTGTGGCATCTTCACCCACCCCACACCTCACACCAACCAGTGAGTAGCTGGTGAGACCCCTCTGGTACCTCATTGTTGATTCTGGAAATTATTTGATGCTGTTCTGGTGGGCTCCACCTGAACCTGCTGTGGAAGCAGCATGCAGCAGCTGCAGTGGCACATGATACAAGGTTTGCATCCTTCCCAACTGTCGTGGTTTAAGCCCAGCCGGACTAATCACCACACAGCTGCTCACTCACTCCCCTTCCTCAGCTGGACAGGAGAGAGAAAATATGAGGAAAAGGCTCGTAGGTCGAGATAAGGACATAGGGAGATCACTCACCAATTACCATCATGGGCAAAACAGACTTGACTTGGGGAAATTAGTTTAATTTATTACCAATCAAAATCAGAGTATGATAATGAGAAATAAAACCAAATCTTAAAAAAACAACACCTTCCCCCCACCCCTCCCTTCTTCCTGGGCTCAACTTCATTCCCAATTTTCTCTACCTCTTCCCCCTGAGCGGCGCAGGGGGACGGGGAATGGGGGTTGCGGTCAGTTCATCACACGTTGTTTCTGCCGCTCCTTCCTCCTCACATTCTTCCCCTGCTCCAGAGTGGGATCCCTCCCAAGGGAGACAGTTCTCCACGAACTTCTCCAACGTGGGCCCTTCCCACAGGCTGCAGTTCTTCATGAACTGCTCCAGCATGGGTCCTTTCCACGGGCTGCAGTCCTTCAGGAACAGACTGCTCCAGCGTGGGTCTCCCGTGGGGTCACAAGTCCTGCCAGCAAACTTGCTCCAGCGTGGGCTCCTCTCTCCACAGGTCCACAGGTCCTGCCAGGAGCCTGCTCCAGCGTGGGCTTCTCACAGGATCACAGCCTGCTTCGGGCATCCACCTGCTCCAGCGTGGGGTCCTCCACGGGCTGCAGGTGGATATCTGCTCCACCGTGGACCTCCATGGGCTGCAGGGGACAGCCTGCCTCACCATGGTCTTCACCACGGGCTGCAGGTGAATCTCTGCTCTGGCGCCTGGAGCCTCTCCTGCCCCTCCTTCTTCACTGACCTTGGTGTCTGCAGAGTTCTTTCTCTCACATATTCTCACTCCTCTCTTCTCTGGCTGCCGCCTCCCCTTTTTTTTCCCCCTTCTTAAATATGTTATCCCAGAGGCGCTACCACTGTTTCTGATTAGCTTGGCCTTAGCCAGTGGCAGATCCGTCTTGAAGTCGGCTGGCATTGGCTCTATCAGACATAGGGGAAGTTTCTAGCAGCTTCTCACAGCAGCCACCCCTGTAGCCCCCCCCTGCTACCAAAGTGCTGCCACACAAACCCAATACACCAACCCAGGCATTGGCAGGTATGACCCCCATCTGAAGGCTCTGTGTGAATAATGCAAAACACTGGCTCACATCCCATTCACCTTCCTGCTGGCCATCAGCTGGTGAAACAGGCATCAGAACGGGGTACAGTGTTTCTAAATGGAGTCTGTTTATTTAGCACGCCAGCTAACTACGAGCCTGTGTTTACGAACACATTCAGAGTAGCAATGGGGAAGAAAATACCATCATCTCAACCTTAGTAAATATCAATCAGAGTCTGATCTAACTCTGGTAAGAGATACCTTTAACCACCAGCGTTTTTGTTTGAATTCAGAAGGGTTTCTTTTAGATATAACATAAATGATATACAGTGTTACTCCACATAAGTAAGGTTATCAGAATCTGACCCAGGGTTTGCTAATGATCTGTTGATAATGAAATAGAAAAACTCCTCTTTCAGATCTACATTGAATTGTCTTTTTTGGGTAAGACCAATTGGCAATATAGCTGTATAATGCTCAAGTCTCATGGGAGGCTAGAGATGGATTTTTTTAAAAGTTTCTACTGTATGTCAGAGGATATTTGTGCTTATTAATTAGCATTTTGAGAAGACTATTTCAAGAACATGTGTAGGAGTGCTCTGGTTAATCAGGTACTATCAGAAGCTTTATATCAACGTAGTTTGGATGTACATTACTTTTTTGATGTCTATTATTTCATCCAGACACAGCATTTACTGTAATACTTGACCTAGTTCTCAGCTTCAGAAGCTGAGGCTACAGGGCCTTTTCATATCTCAGCCAATTTACTGATGAATTGGATGTTACACTGTTACCAAGACCATCACATTAAAAATAGAAAAAATAAATAAAAGTATTAAAGGAATGTTATGTTCAAGCAGACTGGTCAGCAGCATTATATTTCCACCATGAATATGCAAAATAATTAATAAAAAGAAAAGCAGATCACTAATATTGACCACAGATTTATTTTTTTTTACTGTTTTAATTCCATAATTAAATCCATTATGTTTATTCATTGGCTACAGTTATTCCTTTTGTTGGCAGCGAAGAATATGTGAGCACATGCTAAATTTTAGAATATAATAGCAGCCTGGCACAAATCTTCTATGATGTTTTGCATCTTCCTCCTGAAAAGAGGATCATTTGTACAGGGGATTCTAGCAGATAGCAAGGTATAATAAATGAGATTGTATATTTCTCATGTTAGACCTACCAAGATCTGTATCATAGTGATCTAGTTCTTACATTAGTGTCTCAGTGGCCTCAGAGATATATCAACCTGTTTTTTCATGGAAACTTTTAGAGCTATGAAGGAGTTTGTCCTTTTTATTTAACCATCGTTTTATTCTTCTCCTTCATTGCTTCCTGAAGTACAAGATACATAGACAAACTTCACTTCCTGATCCCCTTGGCCATCCATAGAGTCTCATATCCTGCTTCTATGCAATCATTTAAATAAAAGCAGGGAAATATGGGCTATTCACCTTTCTTACCTTTTATAAATAAGAAAGGAATTCAACAGTAGAGTGGATTAGATACCTGAGCGGGAAACTCTAGCCCAGTAGAAGAAAGTAGATGCTAGAGTAAAAAGGCGTTTTACTCTAGCATCACCACTGTTATAATAACAGCTCCTGGACAAACTCAAACACGAAAAGGAAGCCTACAGAGGGTGGAAGCAAGGACAGGTAGCCTGGGAGGAATACAGAGAAATCATCTATGCAGCCAGGGATCAGGTTAGGAAAGCTAAAGCCCTGATAGAATTCAGTCTGGCCAGGGACATCAAGGGCAACAAGAAACGCTTCTATACGTACATAGGTGATAAAAGGAAGACTAGGGAAAATGGGGCCCCTCTCCGGAAGGAAATGGGAGACCTGGTTACCCAGGATGTGGAGAAGACTGAGGTATTCAATGACTTTTTTGCCTCAGTCTTCACCGGCAAGTGCTCAAGCCCAAGCCACAGAGGGCAAAGGCAGGAACTGGGAGAATGAAGAACTGCCCACTGTAGGAGAAGAATAGGTTCGAGACCAACTAGGGAACCTGAAGGTGCACAAGGCCATGGGACCTGATGAGATGCATCTGCGGGTCCTGAGGGAGCTGGTGGATAAAATTGCTAAGCCACTATCCATCATATCTGAGAAGGTAGTGGTGTTACCGAAAATTATAACCAAGAAAACTCTCCAAACTAAATGATAGTTTAGAAAGCCAACATTGGTTTAGTGCAGCACTGGGTGCATTGGGGATTTTTCCTCCCAGCATGCACACTGGGTTAAAGTCATGACAGGTATTTAAAACAGTTAACAAAGTTAGTTACGCCTACTGATCCTACCCCTTAATTAACTATTGGTTAGTACCTTTCTTACTTCATCTTAAAGATACAGTTCTCTCTTAATTTACTACGCGTGCCGAGAGAGTAGGGGGCTTATTTGGATTGGGGGCATTTTCTAGCTAGGAGGTGTTGTTCTCACACTATAAGAAGATTATAATGAGAGAGGTCAACCTTAGGACACTATTTTTGCACTCTATTCTATTTTTCTAGAATTCATCCTTGTCTTAATTTTTAGTTTGTGGAAAGTTAGTGGAGAGAGTTTTTATCTTTAATATGTCTAAATACCAGGTGCATTCATGCAAAAGTATCTTCTTTACATTCTTTCACTTATTTTTGACCTTGTGTTTTGAGATGTTCTGTAACAGTGGCAGTCCAGTGAAGTTTCCACTGACTGCAAAAGGGGAAACATAACCCCCAATTTTAAAAAGGGAAAAAAGGAGAATTACAGGCCACTCAGTCTCTCCTCTGTGCCTGGCAAGATCATGGAGCAGATCCTCCTGGAAACTATGCTAGAGCACACAGAAAACAAGGAGGTGATTGGTGACAGCCAACATGGCTTCATCAAGGGTAAATCGTGTCTGGCAAGTTTGGTGGCCTTCTACGACAAGGTTACAGTGTTGGTGGATATGGGAAGAGCAACTGACATCATCTACCCAGACTTGTGCAAAGCGTTTGACACTGTCCCGCACAACATCCTTGTCTGTAAATTGGAGAGACATAGATGTGACAGATGGACCACTCGGTGGATAAGGAATTGGCTGGATGGTCGCACTCAAAGAGTTGTGGTCAGCAGCTCAATGTCCAAGTGGCGACTGGTGATGAGTGGCATTCCTCAGGGATCGGTATTGGGACCGGCGCTGTTTAACATCTTTGTCGGTGACATGGGCAGTGGGGTTGAATGCACCCTCAGCAAGTTTGCCAACGACATCAAGCTGTGTGGTGTGGTCGACACACTGGAGGGGCAGGATGCCATCCAGAGGGACCTTGACAGGCTCAAGAGGTGGGCCCATGTGAACCTCATGAAGTTCAAGAAGGCCAAGTGCAAGGTCTTGCACGTGGGTCAGGGCAATCCCAAGCACAAATACAGGCTGGGCAGAGAATGGATTGAGCACAGCCCTGAGGACAAGGACTTGGGGATGTTGGTTGACCGGAAGCTCAACATGACCCGGCAGTGCGTGCTTGCAGCCCAGAAAGCCAACCGTATCCTGGGCTGCATCAAAAGAAGTGTGACCAGCAGGTTGAGGGAGGTGATTCTCCCCCTCTACTCTGCTCTCATGAGAACCCATCTGGAGTACTCCATCCAGCTCTGAGGCCCCGACATAAGAAAGGCGTGGACATTTTGGAGCGAGTCTGGAGGAGGGCCATAAAGATGATTGTTGGAGTGGGAGACGGACCTGGAGTAACGATGGAATCTCAATATGAGTATAGTTGTTCTCCCCTTTATTCAAGCTTACAGAGTATATATGGACAGATGCCAAGAACACGCGTCCGCAACAGTTGTATAATTGTCTTACAGCCTCTGTTCACACGCCAAGGCGGCGAGTGTGATTGGTACAGTGCTCTTGTGCACGCACTAGAGCACTTCTCCTCTTCGTGGATGCAGCTCCTTCTTCTTGTTTACCATTCCACTGTCTCTTATCACAACAGGCTTTCAAGGACAGTTAACGGTTTCCTCTGAGCCTTCCCCCTCATCAGAGACTGGGTTGCTCATGGGAATCAGATCGTGTCCCTTGTTACTAAGCCATTCCTCCACAGATGATCAGAGGGCTGGAGCACCTCCTGTGTGAGGACAGGTTGAGAGAGTTGGGGTTGTCCAGCCTGGAGAACAGAAGGCTCCAGGGGCACCTTACAGGAACCTTCCAGTACCTGAAGGGGTCCTACAAGAAAGCTGGAGAGGGACTTTTTACGAGGGCATGTAGTGATAGGACAAGGGGTAATGGCTCTTTTCATTCCAGCTCTGCACAATGTTTTTTCATGAACGCATTTTTTTCCAAGCATCAGGTTCAAACTTTTAAGGAAACCGTTTCACTTCCAGTAAGAAGTTGAGCACTTAACAGCCTGTTGACTTTGAAAAATTCTGAGAATTAATCAAATGGATTATTGGATGGACTTGAATCAAGAACAAAGTGTTTTTGACTCTAAATCCAATCATTTCTGTTCACATCAGTTAGTTGTTTTTAAATTAAGGATATGCTCCAGGAAGTTTATAGAAGCCTATAAAAGATCAGTTAAATACACAGGTATCTGTAGGATAATGTATTAACCTAGGCTATCAGCATGTCATTATAACTAAAAATTAGAAAAGTTTTAATTACTTCAAGATATGATTGCAAGATGGATTCTAAAAAAGCTTGGAAACATGAAATACAGCATTGATAAACTAAATATGAAAATTATGAATAAAACAAAATAATTATGATAATATGCATAACAGGCTACTAGAACATTAGTTACATAGGACGGGAAAAAATACTTATGTGCCCATCTCTATTCCTAGCTAAATATACTTTGGAATCTCATATGTGGATTTCTATAAACATAAATTTTTTAGGAAAAAAAGCCAAATAATGTAGTCAATTTTTTTTTTCTTACTCTTAAATGCTTCAGTATTCAAAAGGTAATGCATAGAACATGGAAATCAGGCTAAGGAAAAAACAAAGAGATACAAAGGGGCAAATCCCCAGACTGAATATGTGCTAGAGAAATATTTATTTTAAAATAGGTCACCTTTGCATCACTTCGTTGATAAATGTTGCTATTATTAAGTGTTATGATAGTGCCTAAGAGTATCAGCTCAGAACTGAAGTACATGAGCACCTTTTCAGAAACATAATAAAAAAACTGTCCCTTCCTCAAGGTACTTACTATCCATCTGCCAGATATCATGAAAGGTAAACAGACAAGTAGGATGGAAATAAAAAAAGAGAATGAGGTGATGATATCAAGAGAGTTTAGCAAAAAAGGGATGTTTCAATGCTCACTTTACTTCTTCAGTACTAATACGTTTCAAGTATAGCTCTGGCCATGTTTGGTGGGTAATAGAAGGAACATTAAATTTCCCTTCTAATCAGCATAGCAACTCTTCCAAAAATTTTTGAATCTCATATCAACCTGGAAATAAGTGTTGATAGAAATAAACTTTTTGGAAGGGGTTCCTGTTCCACAGCTGGAAAGCATGTCACCAATAGTGTGTCCAGCTTTTGGTCCACATAGTCTGAGCACAGAAGCTCATTGGAGAGCTTCCAAACTAACAAGGCACTGGACAATATATTGTATTATTAGTTACTAACATATGTGGTAATACATGTATTAATGTATGTATCATAGGATATAATATAGATAGATCACAAGAAAGAGCATTCCAGATAAATATAAGCCTTTGCAAGTATCCTCAGGGTGACACAAGCAGTTTGAAAAGAGCTCTGACACAGTGGTCCACTGCAGAATATGAAGGAAAGGTATAAAAGGTGTGCATGATTGCTATAGATTATTTTACAGATAATTAGTTTTAGTATTGGTAATTGCTAGGTTATACCATTGAAACAATATCTGTAATCATATTCTAGACCTACACACAATTAGGAGAAATAGACTGCTTGACCTATAACCCATCTGATGCAGAAAAAGAGGCACCTGACATTATACCCTAAATATCCTCACTGAAAATTGTTGACATGCAGGTTTTTTGCAAGACCTTTTTTTTCCCCCTTAACAATGATGAAGTGGAAAGCATTTTGATGGGAGAACACATTTTCCCTGCTGAGTTTTCACCTCTTCTTCTGAGTATCGGTAAACCACTTACTGATTACTATCCAAAAGTAATGATCTGTTGTTATGCTTGCATGCTTGGAATTAATCAAGGGACACCTAGGACAAGAAATGGGAATGCCTTCTGGTTGTCTATACCTCTGAATCAAAACAAGTAGAAGTGAAGTTTGTATTGTCCCCATTTAATAAATATCACATAGTAACTAAGGATCTAATCTTTGGAATCATTAACATAAATCCCTGTCATGATGACACATAGGTGAGCGGTATTTTAGCCTGATATGCCTGCACCTAATACACAATAGAAGATAACAATCTGGTTGCTGCACTTCTCTTTGAACTGAATATGGTCCTATTTGCACATCCCTGAAGAATTCAATGCAACAGATTGTGCTTCGTGCCACATATGCTTCCCTTGGCCTAATCTGAACTGAATTTTTCCTTTTCCCAGTAACTGTGAGATAAGTCACATGTTTTGTCCAGACATGTAAGATTTTACATATTTAAAAATCATTACTAAGTCCAAAATTAACTGAAAGCTAATAAAAAAAAGTATCACCATCCAGCTTCTTAACAGATCCTTATTCCACAGGAGAAAATTCTTCTTCATGTTCTAGAACAGCTCTCCACTGCTGCTACTTTAAATGAGCCAACAAGGCTTCTTGGAATAGTCTCAAGAGGCCACTGACTGGCCATGAGTAAGAAACTCACTTTAGAAACAGAGTAAATTAGTTCCTTTATCAAAGGACTGTGAAGGCAGTGATTGAACCAATAAAGGAACAAACACACAACATGGTCTAGGTCTGGAGAGGGGAGGAGGATGCCCCTTGATTCCAGATACGGCTCACCCCCTTCATCAGGACATGTATGAGTCTGAGGGGGTAAATGATAATCATAGTGTCTATTTCCTCTGGCCATTAACTGGTGAGGGAGAGGTAGGAGGGAGCTCATGGGCTCCAGAAGTTCTTCTGAGGTAGGTGGTGGGTAAACCCTAGGATGGCTTATTAGAGAAATGGCCCTGTAACATCTGAAGAATTTAAACCTTCACTGTGCTTTCTCATCTGTCCCCTAATTCTTCCCCGTAGCAAGGAGAGTTGGATTCATCACCAGGTGCTTCATACTCTGACTGTCAGGGGGTTCATTACATGGCACAAGTTCACTTAGATACCTAAGTGGGAAAATTAAGTATTTCAGGGAGATTTCTCTTCATAACATCAACACTAACAAAGTCATCACTCACCTCTTTCGATGGATTTCTGTAATCTTGTCTTGTTTTCTTGTGTGTTGCCTGTACTATAGACATGTCTTCAGTATATAAGCTACATTAATAATTTTCTATTCTGAAGTGACTGAGCATGGAAAACTGAAATTGGAAGAAAAAGAAATACTACAGAATATAACTGAAGTCTTCTCTGAAATATTGTGAACCAAAGTTCATTATTATTTAGGAATACAGGACAAACATGCTGGGATCTACTGAAACTTTGGGGTGTACAGAAAAAATGACGATTGTATGGTGTTCAGAATACCCTGAGTACCTGTAATACCATGGCTAGTAGATGATCCTAATCACTTTACATTTACAAAGCATTAAAAAGAGTTCGTGGAGTAGTAAAAAAGTAAAATTCTCCTTGGATTTTTTTCACAGTTGCCAAAGGATGTTTGACGTAATCTTCATAACTTCTGGTCTAGTGAGAGAAGAATATTTTGTTAGGATGCATCTTGAGTACCAAAGAATAGATGGTCTGGACCTATCTAGAGTACACTTGAATCCTGACAACGAAATCTTGTTAAAACAAAGTTTTATGAGCAGGTGTCACACCTTTGGTCTCCATCTGAAGAAAGACATTTTTCAGATGGTTCTAAGTGAGTAAAAGCCTGAGAGTTAAAATGGAAACTGATTTACAATGTTTTCTGCCTCAGTTATTGCAGACATGTTCACTATTATAATAATGACACTGTTCCATAGTTCACTATATATATGGTTCCAAAACGAGAAATAAATTTTTTATATTCAAAAAAGGCTGCATCGACTTCTAAACTGAAGCATTTTTCAAAGCTTTAATTGCCATATCAAGTCAATTGGTAAGAAGGCAGGATGGCAGGTGTAAAGAATTAGATAACTGAAAGAGGAGGAATCAGAGTTATTAGGAAAAAGAATTCTCTAATGAATCTACTTGCTATTCTGCAGGAAGAGAGCATCTGGATACTTGCAGAAATAAAACATATGGTAATGTATTCGTAAGATAGTGAGATACATATTCTTTTAAATATGCAGAAAAATATGGCAACTAATGTACACTTTTTAATAAACATCTATAAATATTTATCAATGAAATATATTGAAACATATACTTGTCAAGTATATGTTTTCTCTTTGTATTGGGTTTGCGTGGCAAGGTTTTGGTAGTAGGGGGGCTATGGGGGTGGCTTCTGCAAGAAGCTGCTAAAAGCTTCCATATGTCCCATAGAGCCAATGCCAGCCGGCTCCAGGACAGACCTGACGCTGGCCAAGGCTCAGCCCATCAGCGATGGTGGTAGTGCCTCTGGGATAACATATTTAAGAAGGGCAAAAAAAAAAACCTGCGCAACTGCAGTGGAAGAGAGGAGTGAGAATATGTGAGAGAAAGAAGTTTGCAGACACCAACATCAGTGAAGAAGGAGGGGGAGGAGGTGCTCCAGGTGCCAGAGCAGAGTTTCCCCCACAGCCCGTGGTGAAGACCATGGTGAGGCAGGCTGTCCCCCTGCAGCCCATGGAAGTCCACGGTGGTGGTGGAACAGATATCCGCCTGCAGCCTGTGCAGGACCCCAGGTGGGTGCCCGAAGAAGGCTGTGACCCTGTGGGAAGCCCGCACTGGAGCAGGCTCCTGGCAGCACCTGTGGAGCTGTGTAGAGAGGAGCCCACGCTGGAGCAGGTTTGCTGGCAGGACTTGTGACCCCATGGGGGACCCACACTGGAGCAGTTCCTGAAGAACTGCCACCCATGGGAAGGACTCACATTGGAGAAGTTCATGGAGGACTGTCTCCCATGGGAGGGACCCCATGCCAGAGCAGGGGAAGAGTGTGAGGAGTCCTCCCCCTGAGGAGGAAGGAGCGACAGAGACAATGTGTGATGAACTGACCACAACTCCCATTCCCCATCCCCCTGCGCCGCTGTGGGGAGGAGGTAGAGAAAATCAGGGGAGAAGTTAAGCATGGGAAGAAGGGAGGGGTGTGGGGAAGGTGTTTTTAAGATTGGTTTTTATTTCTCATTACCCTACTCTGATTTGATTGGTAATAAATTAAACTAATTTCCCCAAGTCAAGTCTGGTCTGCCCGTGACGGTAATTGCTGAGTGATCTCCCTGTTCTTATCTTGACCCATGAGATTTTCATTATATTTTCTCTCCCCTGTCCAGCTGAGGAGGGCAAGTGATAAAGCGGATTTGGTGGGCACCTGGTTTCCAGCCGGGGTCAACCCACCACACTCTTTGAAAAGAGAATTCATAATGTGAAATGCTTACTAATCTTACCAGATGACTCAGAGGAAAAAGTTTTCTGAGCAGAGTGATAAGTGTATGACTTCTGTTGACTTCAACAAGAGAAGGATTTTCATTTTAAAAGTACAGAAGTAATACTGCATTGTTTCTGTAACTCACATTGAAAAACATCATCAGTTAGTCACCCTTATGCTGGTACTCTTGATTACATCCGGAACTGCAATAACTATCCAGACAGACAAACAGGCTCTTTTCAAATATCCTGGCAGAGAGGAAAATTTCTTCCTTATGTAGCCAAGACTATGGTCGTCTCAGTCAGTTCTGACTGATACGTCTCTTTTCTGCTGGGAAGCAGACAGTTTATCTTCATGCCTACCCAAAAATAGTGAAGAAAATGGCAAGATGAAAGGAGGTTGGAGATGTGATTATTTACCAATTTGCCACTGTAGTGAGGAAGAGTTTGTCTGTGGGATACTGACTGTCAGTGTGATTTGTAGATAAAGCTAAAGTTAATGAGTATCCTTGATCTCTGTAGAGACTGTTTAGAAATAAATGGCTCCTCCTTTTCACTCAAAACAGGGTAAGTAAATATGTTCCTCTGTTTGTGGTTTCCTAAGGCTGAATGTAAGAAAAAGATTGCCAGATTGTCTTCTCCCACATCAAAACAATAACCTTAAAGGCATTCTGAAATAATTGCCCCCTTGGTTCCCCTTTCTGTCTGGATAGGAAAGATTCAAGTCAGAAACACATCAGGCTTTATTCAAATCTTCTAAATGTCATGACCCAATTTGAATTTCTGAAATGGAGGTGTCTGTATCTGAGGTGTTCATCTCAACATACTCAGTAACTAATGGGAAAATGGAGGCTGTTAGCTCTTGATCTATCCCCTTCGAAGATACTTAGACATACAACAGTAGCCAGATGTACTGCTCTTCATTCACGGGGTTCTGTCACTTTTCTCAGGTAAGATTGTTAACAGCAATAATCAGGAAGTAAATCAATAAAACTGTGGTACCTCTGTAAGTTACTTAAATATCTTGGACCTGGAGGATCCAGAGGAAAATCCAATAGGAAATATGTATGTCTATTTTTTAAACTATAGGAAAAAGAGAACAAGTTGAAATTAATCCAAGGTTTAAAAGCACTTTGGTGAAAAATATTTTGCCCACTGTGTGTACCAGGGTATATTCAGTTAGACACATCATCCACCACAGCAGTTGGTGCAGACAGCCTCAAGTCACCTGGAAGGTTTCTGTTAATTACCTCCTTCACTCTGCTTTAATGTGAGGGGAGAGATATGCACATGTGAATCACAACTGACTTGCTTTCTATTGGTAGACATGAAAGAGACTTTTCTGCATCCAAGTGCTTTTAGGTGATAGACTCCACATAGCAATGAAAGCCACTAGGAAATATCCGTAGCAAGAAGAGGAGGAAAGGAAACTTCTCAGTCATAAGACTTTCTGCTTTCCCCCACTCCCCTTTTATTTTTATTCACCTTTTACAAAAACTTTTAGTGTTTGTACTGGTTTTGGCTGGGATAGCGTTAATTTTCTTCATAAGAGCTCATGTACAGTGCTATGTTTTGGATTTGTGACCAAAAGAGCATTGATGTTTTTGTTACTGCTGAGCAGTGCTTACACAGGGTCAAGGCCTTTTCTGCTTCTCACACCGCCCCACCAGCGAGTAGGCTGGGGGTGCACAAGAAGTTGGGAGGGGACACAGCTGGGACAGCTGACCCCAGCTGACCAAAGGGGTATCCCATGCCATATGACATCATGCTCAGCAATAAAAACTGGGGGAAAGAGGAAGGAAGGGGGGGACATTTGGAGTGGTGACGTTTGTCTTCCCAAGTCACTGTTACGCGTGATGGAGCCCTGCTTTCCTGGAGGTGGCTGAACGCCTGCCTGATGATGGGCAGTAGTGAATGAATTCCTTGTTGTGCTGTGCTTGTGTGCGTGGCTTTTCCTTTACCTATTAAACTGTCTTTATCTCAACCACAAGTTTTCTCAATTTACCCTTCTGATTCTTTCCCCCATCCCACTGCAGGGGAGTGACTGAGCAGCTGTGTGGGACTTAGCTGCCTGCCAGGGTTAACCCACAACAGTGTTATATTAATCAGACCATTTTGGACTGTGGTTTGACTATGTAAAGAATTCCTAAAATTTTTTTTTTCTTTAATGAAAATAGCTCCCTTGGAACCTAGATTGTACTCTGTAATTATACTACTATCCAGAATTTAAAACATTATGAAAATTGCATACAAAAATATTGTTTATGTTCAGCAGTTAATTTTGAACTTCATTATCTTGACAGATTTAATTTTCAAATATAATTGATTAATCACTTGCCAAAGACAGATTTTTAGTTTAAAGCCATTAGAAATCTGAAAAATGTGTCCAAAGCTAATACAGTATAGTAATTGATCTTTCATGTCACTTAAAATACACACTTAAGAAAAACTTGATTGGGAAAAAGAAATTACTTGCTGGCTAGAACCACATGTCCCCATTAAAAAGTTTCTGAATTAATTATATAACCTTTAAAAAGTAATCATGGAAATGCTGACACATCCCCAGTGAATCAAGTGCATAAAACTAAGCGAGTGGTGCTGCAGTTCTCTGGGGTGGCCTTTGCTTCCTTCTATGTCACTGTTAGCTGATAGTCACAGCTGTCATGTGGGGAGCAGAGTGCCCCATAACATATAGGAACCCCATCACAGAGCCGTAACCCATGGCATTGGTATCTGTGCAAACGCACAGCAAAGGGACTGGTCCTACCTGGGAAAGCAATCGTATATGAGATATTGAAAAGCAGTCAGAGGAATGTATAGCGATGGCTGAGAGTATCTGTTGCTCGCTGACAGAAAAGAGACTCTATTTCCTATTCTGCATCAGGTGCTTATAGGTGATAGACTCCACATGGCAATGGGGGCCAGTAGGAAATATCCCTGACAAGTAGGAGAAAGGAAAAAAGTAGGAGGAAGCATGGCCAAAGGAGTGGATTGTGAAGGTGTTACTTCCAGCCATGTTCTAAATGGGTAACAGCAAGATCAGATTACATTTGTCAAGGCAAGAAAAGTACATTTCCGTAATTGAAAAGTGAGCTGGCAGAGTGCACACAAATCTCAGTTGTGTGGATGGCTGGAAAAGAGTGTATTTGAGGCTAGAGTTACATTGGAATCACTAGTAGGGCAGTGCAATTTAGTTTATTTGAAAGGTACATTGCATTTTAAACTAGCTATGCCTCAAACAGCTCACTGAAGTGCAAGTGGCAACCTACCATGGCGGCATGGTGATCAGCATGCATGGACTACCCAAGTATTTACTTGTATTTGCTTTACATGACGCATTTCAGTTGGACTCAGCTACTGTAGAGGAAAACTTGGATCTCCATATTGGGCTAAGGGAGTCAAAATAAAATCAGGATAATATTCTGCCACTGGTATTTTCTGAATCTGTTTCCTTTTCTTTTGCAATGCCAAGAGAGGGGATTCTACTACATCTGTAGTTCAAGCCATCTGCTTAGCAAATTAAAGGGTAAGTGGAAGAGCTGTTGATATCAAGCAAGTGGGTATCTTGAAGGAAAACTTTTTCATTTTTTTTCTTTTGACTACTGTAACACACATTACAATAAATAAATTATAATGCTGTTTGTGCTCCAGTGGTCATAGGCTGTGTCTGTAGAAAGACATGGAGCGTATGGCATCCTTTTGGTGATTCTCTGTAAGAGTCTCCTGAAAGCCTTTGCAAGTCCAGGGGCTTCCCCATAGTTGTTCCACATCCTTGGAAGCAACTCATCAGGAAGGAAAAAAGAAAGTTAGAGGCTGGTGGGTTCATGATTCTTCTTCATTCACAGGAGAGAGCAGAGATAAGTGGCTGTGCATAGTGATGATAATATACTTATTAATGGGCTGTTTCAAAATAAGTCCATCCCTCAGGATAAACCAGGATTGCTACAGCTGTGAGATGGTGAGTAAAAAATGTATGTTTCTAATTACTGCCATCAGATTACAAACATGATAGCAAGCACTGGAAAGTATGCAGACCTGCACATTTTGAAATGAGGTACGGCTGGGTTTAGGTGAAAGTGGGGCATGGCCATGAGGATTAACAGTGTTTTGTCTTCCAAGCTGTGGAAAGAACAAGAGTCATATGGGTACATGCAGCAGTGGGAGGTTTGTTCACAGAGATGTGGTCAAACAGCCCCTGCTCCCCCTTCCACTTTGGCATGTCACCGCCAGATGAAGGGATCCTGGGGGAAGGGGTGCTGCAGTCTCATTTCTAGAGTTTTTCACCCATGTTAACATGAGCCCCCAACCACCTCAGTGAAAACTGAGTAGGCAGCAATACTACAGGGACATTCTGGAGCACAGAACCTTTTTTGGTCTCTCTAGTCCCATAATCTTAAAGGCAGCTTGGATTTCCCATCTGCTACAGCACAGCCAGCTGCTGTGTCTTCTGATAGGTTACACTTCATTGCAGCTTTGCACTATGCCTGAGGATACAGTAGTGTTAAAGTATTTCTTTAACCGTATGGCAGTGGATGGTAATGCCTTTCTAGACTTCCTACAGGCTATTGAGCTCTATAATATATCTTTACAACTGTCAAAAATACAGCTTGGCTGTTCATGACTGTGTCACATGGCCCCAAACACAAATCCTTATTTTTAATTTTGATCGGATCTTATACGCAGGCAAGTAATATAACCAGGATCCCAGCTTATCCAAGAGCGGAGGATGCAAATGCAGCTTTCTGTAACTTACTTCTTTTTGATGGCCGCTTGGCTGCTTGTATGTGTGATTTCACTCCTCTGCTGTCTCCTGTGTACTCGTAATTTTTTATTTGCATGTAAAAAAATCTCTTTTAGTGTGTTACCTACAAACTGAGGGGATAGAGCTGTCTTGCCAGGCCAACATTGTGCTGAGATGTGCAGAATGAAGCATCAGAAGACCTTGAGATAGTTTATGGATATAGCTGTTGCATTTTATTGGTTTGCTGTTAACAAGGTACTATTGAAGAATTTGGAAGCATGGCCTTGAGGCTCATTTAACATAATGAATCATCCAAATTTAACCTAATTATAGAAATACATGAAGAAACTAAAGAAGTTCTCTGTTGAACTGCAGAAAGAAGTTTGTACTCTTTAATACAAGCTGAAATGTCTGCAGGTGCTTAACAAAGAAAGTGACTGACTTGATGATCTTACAGGTCTTTTCCAACCGAAGTGATTCTGTGATTCTGTGATTCTGACTTGAAGACTCCATAGGAGAAAAGTTAAGTTGCATTCCAAAAAGTGGATACCCATAATGATGTTGTTTTTAACTATTTTCTGAAAAATTTCAAACAAGTTACCAGAATTATTTTCTTTATGATATATGAAAAATTGTTTAAGATGATGTTTTATTCATGTTCATGGACAGGTATGTGGCAGTGGGTGGGGCAGGGTGATTTAATTTTGCAGTATAATTCAGCTCTTTTACATCATTTTGGTAGTATAAACCAAGCCTTAAAAAAAAGCTCAATTAAATATCTAATGATTATATCTTCAGGAGGCGAAACTTTGTTGTGAGTATGTAGCAATGACCTCCAAGGCCTTTTCCCCAAATACTTGTCACTTGGTGAGGAGCCAAAAAGATTGCCTGTTATGTTTGAGCAGTCTCTACTTTCTCCTCACACCTACTCTGGGCCTACTGCAACAACCTGAAGCAGCTCCAGGGACCTTAACCAGAGCCTCCAGGAAAGGAGGGTGGCAGAGTAGGGGAAAAGGAGCCCAAAGAATGCTTGAATTAAAAGCATAAGTACAATATACCATGATGTGTAAACAGAAGGGCCATGTATTGGATATTTGAATGCTTGCATAAAGGTAATGGCTCGGCTTGTCTGATTTCTGGCATTGTCATTCAAGACAATCATGAACCCATTGCAGAGACTCCAAAGGAGAATGACCTAAAATGTTAAGAGTTTCTAAAGGAAAAGGCTCAAAAAGTTTATGTAGTTTAGAATACGACTGAGGTAGAACACATTGTAGTCTTCAAATCTATAAATGGCTGCTGCAAAAAGGGAAACAATCTGTTCTCCATTGTCCATGGGGAACAGAATAAGAGTCAATGGGCTTAAGTAAAATAAGGTACATTTCTAATTTAAAGAACAGTTAAGCCCTGGGACACATTAAGGCAATTCTGAAACCTTCCATATAGGCAGGGGTTTTAGTACCAGACACTTAGCCGATAAAAGATAGTCCCTTTGGATGGATTTCGTAACATCTGAAGGTTCTTTCCAGCACTACAATTTACTATTCACTATCTTAGAAGATAGTCTTGGATGCTTCTTATGCCATTGTCCCTGACTGTATATCTTTATGAGGAAATTTAAATGTATATTTTAAAGTCATACATAGCCAGTCAGAATTATATTAATTTTCATGGATATTATTCTGTTTTGCCCAAAAGACAGTGTTTGTGCTGTGAATTGTTAAGCTAAATGAATGAATTAATTATTCCAATGAGAAAGGAGGTGCTTCTGGATTCTTTTTTTTCAGTTTTACAAACAAGGGGTTTATGTTTAAAAAATACTTGAGTCTGTCTGTGACGGAGTCAGGTGGTAAGAATTGGCAAGACTCCCTCAGTATTTCAGAAATACTCAGATTGCTTAGCTCCATGTAGAAGCCTTCCGGGGTATGCCATCAAGCCTGGATGGGACGATTTTAACTTTTTGAAGAAACACTCTTTTAAAGCTAAAATAAATGTCATGGAGAAATCACGACAGTTAGTTTGTGACTTAACAAAGCATATGGCAGTTGACTCAGATATTGTCAGAAGGATGCACAAAGGGGGAAATGCTGCTTACATTTTCCAGAAACATCAGCAACATCTTAAAATGAATTGAAGTAAACAACATCAAGAAATAAATATTTCCATATTACAAATGTTTCCTGTGATTAATACATATATTTTTCCCCAGGAGTGCACAGTGATTATCTGTAAAATGTTGTACTATGTGATAATGCTGAAGTGGCAGAAAAATATTAAAGAGGGCTCAGGCAAAAGGGTGAGTCATGTGTTCACCTCGACTAAAAATTCTGGATCTTTGAAAGTGCCCATGAATATTTAATAGCACAGTAATAAGATTTTATTTTTCCACACATTTAAATGAGCAAAATTTTGGAAGGTCAGCTTTGAACTTGGGAACCTCTTACTTTACAATTTAGTGTGCTGCAGCACGCCTTGGACTCAGTGCAGCATTAAAGGATGGCCTGTACATGTGGAAGGACTTCTTTCTATGGCTGATTTTTTTGTTGCTTTGGACTTCATTGCCTGTCTGTTTGAGGGTGGACTGTATGTAGTTATGGCTGGTCACTGCTCAGATTTACAACTTTGGTAACAACTGGTTACTGAAGAACTTGCAATTTCCTCACTTCTTAGTCTCCTGATTTTGGTGGAAGTTCAGTTTTAGTATTCATTCATAGATCTGACTCAATGCCTAAGCAAGGAACACACAGAAAAATGTCTTTCCTTTTCTTAATTTTGCTGCAGATCTTAGTTTTGTGAAGGCCAAGTAATACAAATGTCTTTAGGGAAAAACAATTAGGAAGACATCCCAAATGTACTAGTCTTTTTTTTTTTTTTTTTTTTTTTTTAAGTCTTCTGTACAAGCACCTTAACATAATCTTCTCTCACAGGTGAAAGAAGGAAACTGCCAGTAAAAGCTTATTGTGATCTAAATGGCTGGAACCAAGACCTACTTAACAGTAAGAAAAAGAGCAGTGTCTTCTCATCTAGTATTTGTTGCTATTTTTTTTGTGACCTCATGTCCCGGGAACGGCATCATGCTAGAGGTAAAATTCTTCTAAACGTTATAGAAGTGTGTGTATTTAGCCCTCTCTACTACTATATTTTTCAGCGTAGATATATGATGCAGAATTTCTCCTTGAGTACGGGAATAAATATATCTTAAACTTGTTTATATTTGAGAAGCAGCAAAAGAGTAGAACTCAGACTGCAGCTTGTGGCTGTCCAGTGTTTAAGAAAACCCACCTGCACTGAACATTTTTTGGAACTAAATGTTTTTGGGTGAATGAAATCTTTTGGTCCTCTGAAATGAGAATTTATTATTGCAAGTGAACATTTTGCAGGCTTATTCTTGAGTGTTTGGGGTTTTTTTTGCTTTCCCTGAAGGTGAGTATTTAGACATAAACCAAACGAAACAACAGGAGATAAAAACCAGGCACAAAATCCTTGTGGTGGAAGGAGCAGCAGATCAGTGTTCAGCTACCAGTCCTTGAGTTCAGTGAGTATCCAGTAGCAGATATGCTGCTAATAAAGATCACTGGCTAAAGCAGCAGTTAACAAGACTAACTGCACTCCTAGCTCAGGGATTTATGGGTCTACCTTTATGACGATAAAGAGATTTTTCAGTAGAACAAAGCTGAGAAATCTGTGCTGAGGCAAATCTGTTTGTCACACAAAATAAACCAGTCATCTGTCAACCCATCAATCATCAGACTGAGGAGGCAAGAAGGTTATGTATGATTTAATTAAATAGCATCGAGGAAAAAAAATTAAAAAAAACCCCAAGACCTGTGGCCTAAAAGACACATTTTATACTAAGAGTTAAATTAAGAACTAGCTTTGGCTTAATTTCTTGTTCAGATATATCTTGTGACTGAGATAAATAAAGTAGTACATTGGAAGTGATTGTGGGGTGGAGGCAGAAAGGGGACATGACCTTCCTCAAAGAAGGATATTTTAACAATTTTCATCATCTTGTACAGAAAACCAACAAAGCTGAGGGTTTTGGTTGTGGTTGAAGACTGCAGAATAACAGCTTGGTTCTAGGTCTGGTTCGTGGGAAAATTGGCATTTGGGTCAGATTTGGTCTAAAGCCATGATAAAAATTAATGCTTTAGATAATACACTTCCCTGGCATGCATCATTTAATAGTACACTGTATATCTAAATATATACTATATACATATTCTGAGTTATTATTTTACTATGGTTCTGATTCTGATTCTTTGAAATAAATGCTTGTGCATGAAAACAAAACAAGTCTGCATTTCAGCTAAAAGCAGCAGACATTTGAGTAACAAATTATTTTTCAAAACAGACTTGAGATTGTCAGGAAACATTAGCAAGTCATCTTGAGGTGTCTAATAGCGATTAGATTTCATAAAAGAAAATGTTAGTTAATCTTTGTCTTAACAAAATTTCTGCTTTGTGGTTTGACTTACAAAATTGATATTTGAGATGAACTTTATGTTCATTTTTGCAATGATCCTGTAAATAATCATGAAGAAATTATCTCTAAAACCCTCTGCTGTTGGGTAGTTAATTGGCTATGATGAAATCTGCGTATGTTATTAGGATTTGAAACTTTAACACAAAAAAAGTTAAAAAAGATGTGACAGAAGCAAATTATTCTAACAATATACATTATTATATTAATTTACCATTACTGCGAGATTAGAAGTAAATAGTATTAAAACTCTAAAATTGTCAAATTGAACTCTAAAGATTTTTATTTTGAATATTTTCTGCTCTTATGTAATTATCCTAGTGGTTTCTCTCCCTCAGACAAGCCATCATTATCTTCAGCACTCAGATGCAAAGAAAGCACAGAACTAAATTCTGGCAACTACAAATGGGCTACCATCTTTGGTAGTTATGAAGATATCAGAAAGTTTGGCTCATAGAAAACATAACCCTAATGGCAAAGTGGTATATCATTATAAGGCAAACTACAGTAAGCATAAAATGTCCTTACAATATCCAAATTAAAAGACTAAATATCTCAGTCTAGACTTCTCCACTCCTCTGTAAGGGATCTATCTCCAGAACCTCACAGAGATCACCTTCTTTGTCCATGTGTCAACCTATTTCCCTAATGACGTTGATGCAAACTGTGTTTTACCGCTTGCATCTCCCCTACCTAATCTAATCATTAAAACAGTTGCATGACAAAACTTTAGGTTTAGGTTTTTGTTCACTGCTCAGATGCACATTATTTGCACTTAGCTGATACCAAATTGGTTTACATGTCCAGCAGAGATTTTCCTGGTATACAGAATATCCCTGAGTTATTTGTCTATTTCTTTTGTCTGCATAAGGGCATATGAGGATAACAACAGCCATGGCCAAGCTATGTCTTATTTTATAATAGCAAACTTGCGAGTGAGTGGGGATCCTTTGAAAGACTGCACCAGCACAGGTTTTCCAGTTTCTCAAAACCAGCTGTAGCTATGGGAGGGACTGGCTCTGGATCCACAAGCTGCGTAGAAGAACAAAGCTAAGCTATAGCACAACAGGACGTAAGTGCTTGCAAAACAGTGTGTTTATCAAAGGATGTACATAGTCTGAAGGCCTAGTGTAAATGAAGCAAACTATAAAACTCTCATTCTTCAGTAAATCATTTTGATGATGGTACACTGGCGTTTCTACATGATCAAGGTTAAGATAACAGATTTTTTATTCAAGAAGTACCTGCATGAGGTAGCTTTATGTTCCTGGAGATTCGGACTTGGCTCTTTGTCTGGCTGGGTTTTGTGTTTTTCTGGAAGTTTATCTTGCTGGTAGTTACTCAGCTCAGTGGCATTTGAAGTGTATTGGAGATTATTTCAGGAAAATTTGTATATGAAGCTACCTTGGAATGAATACAATCCTAGCTTCTCTCTGTAGCTCACTTGCTATACAATGAGACACTCTTCTGGTACTTGTCAGTAATGTAACTTTTCAAAGAGAGAGGACACCATCTTGACCCTCAGCTTGAACATTGATTCATAAATATAAAAGTCATGGGAAAAGGATGGCATTGAGTTTTGCCACCAGTACATGTCTAAATGATGGTGTGAACTTTTCGTTTTATAACAATGCCCTTGAAAAACTACTGCTGTATGTTTGGCAAAGGTGCACATTCTGGCTTACTGTTTTGTTAAATACCTTCTTTTTATCTTAGATACAAAAGAAGAATCTACAGATGACATTTAATGATGTACAGTAAAAACCTTTCCGCTTCTATGCTTTAAACAAAACTATGCAAAGGTCACACATTGTATAAGTTTTCTTTAAATCAAAATGCCTAATGTAGACCCTGTGGGTGGAATTTATCTCACTAACTGACTAGAAGTTAAACATCTTGACTTTCTCTGTAGTCAATGGTGAAAGGCGGGCACTTTTAGAAGTGTGACTCATTTTGTCCTAAGTGTCTAGAAAAGTAGGATAAATTGTCCCCTGAAGATTCTCAGCTCTCTCCATTAACTTCAGAGGAAGCCTGGGAGATAGCTTTGTTGATCTAACTTTTAGATGACTGAAGTAAAGTGAGGTAGATCTGAGGTCAGGGATATCCAAAGCATTTAAAAATCAGCAGGAGCAGGCCCTTCATGTGCTTGAACAAATGAAAAAATACACAAGTTTTTAATGCTATGTTGTCTAAATGAGGAATCTGGTAGCCCTGAATGCTCTCTAGAGTTGGAAGCATAACACAAAGCCAATGCCATGGCCCTGGTTAACGAGACCAGGCCAGTCAAGAAAAAAGTTGATATGACTTATCTCACTAGTTACTACAGTGAGCAGAAGCATTCAGGATTAACATGGACACAGCTCAGTCTTCTCTTTCCCAGATTTAGACCAAGCCCGTTTTCTCAGCGTTGAGCCAACTTCCTCAGTTTATTATTACTCACCAAACAAACCTACTTCCTTGGGAGAAGCAAGCTGAGACATGCACTGTAGGGTGCATGCTTTAATCTAGTGCTTAGAATATTCACTTTGAAAACATTGTCCTCCTCTAAGAGTTATCTTAAATGTATTCGCTTTTCATCTGGATGAGTTTCAAAGTGCTTTCTAGGATTTGCTGCAGTCACACAGTTCTTTCCTATGGAGTCTGAATGTTAACTAACCCACTGACATGGAGTACACTAAACAGTGTCAGGAACAGAAGACATTTCTGCCTCAATCTTATTGCTAAGGGAAGGGCTGTGAATCCTGATGATTACCAAACTATAGGCACCACAACCAGAAGGACACAATTAGAGAGGCAATAAATCCCTTCTCAGAAAATACCATAGAGCTCTCCAGTAGCCATAGCTATTCAGTTCAGGAGCCAGGTGCCCCAAATGAAAATTTTCCAATCACCATTTTTAACAGCAAGCCCATAGCTGCACAGAACAGATATTTATACTGAGCTATGGAGCATCTGACAGGTTTTATTGTCAAGATTTGCATAAACTTTTATCACCTTTGAGCCTGCAGCATGTTTGAAAATATTTTCATAATAATTAGCAACTTCATATTTGCCCCAAATTATGCCCTAATTTTAATTAGAAGTGTCATTAGAGAATCCAAATCTGCTAATTTATCTTTTTGAGTTGATTAACTTTCCCCTTCATATACCTGATTTAAAGTGGGAATCTAATTAGCATCTCTTTCCTGATTCAAAGCTCTGAAATATTATATGTTCTTAAATTACCCACCAGGGAATGTGCACAGTGATGGTGCTGAATGGCATATTTCACAAGTGTCATACTTGCCATATAAATTATTATTAAATTGTATTCCCTGGAGTGTATCCGGTGACATCTGGGGTTGCTTCAGGCATTTGGAGTTCCATGTCTGTTACCAGATCACTATGGTTTCAGCCAGCTAGAGTAATACCATCTGTAAATTAATAAATGTCACCCTTCTGTGCTACTTCCTTTCAATCCACGCTCATATCATGGCTTTCATAGTTTGATCTGCTTGATGCAAAAGTATCATATAAATACACAAAAAATCACTGGTTTTCTGTTGGTTTTTTTTTTTTTAAAGTACAGATGCCATAGAAGGAAGTTAAAGTTTTGTTTGCAATAATATGCAGTTATAAAAAGCTATTTTGTTCTGTCTTTTGGGGGGATTTTCTCATTTGTGTCAAATTCCAAAGCAGGCCGTAAGCTGCTGATTACCTGATGATTCACAGGTAATGTTGCCTTCCTGGAAATAAGAGAGTTGACTACCTTTTTGATAGGGTTTCACAAGTGATAAGGGTTTCACAAGTGCTTTTCTTAGCAAAAGGAGAATTTTTAGGGAGAAAAAATGTCAGGAAAATACCCAGTTTCTTTGTGTAAATCTGGCTGAAGGGAAATCCTGCTTCGTGTTTTGGAGAACTGTGCTGTTCCTTTAGAGAATGCGTATCGGCATGCATTTTAATGAAACTTTGCAGTACATAGCTTCACATTTAAGGTGTAATTTTAGCACAGTCAAGATAAAATTCAGTCTTTACTTAGAACATAACAGAGAACAGGCTTAATGCTGTAATAGATGCACTAGGCAAAACCCACCCCTGTACAAAAGTTTGTAGCCACACTCATGCACTCAGTCTCTCCGTGCGCACTCTCTGTACTGCACCTGGGCAAATGCAAGCCATCGTTTCTGCTTGTGCTGCAAGCTGCTATGTGTCCACATTATATGCTGAGGCTAAGTTATCATATGGATGAGCTTCAAGAATCCCAAAGGGGAGGAAGTTCAGGCCCAAGCTATTCCATAGTGCAGACCAAAGCACACAACAGCTCCCTGTAAGGTTGTAATTTCCCCGTATCTAGCTATAGGGTTGCCTCTGTATGTTTCACTTCCTGGAGGTGTGTCACATAGTCAGAGCACCCTCTGGACAAGACACTACCAACATCTGCTACAGAAGCAATGTGAGATCCCATTGCTGAGGTCCCCCCTGCATGTCTCTGGGCTTGAGATGTAAGCTGAGGAAAAGCTAAGACAGCATAACCATGAAGCCCTCCTCTGCGCTGTTTGCCTTCATGTCCTCTTCAAAAGAGCTTTATATATAGATATAACGTATACAGAAGCTATAAACAAAATTATTTAATAATACTGGGATGTCACATGGTGCATTTGGTGTAGGTAGCAAGGTGTTGGTAGCAGGGGACTGCAGGGGTGACCTCTATGAGCACAGGACACAGCTGAGCCCCTCAGCCAGCCTGGTGGTTCTTCTGGGAAGATACATTCAAGAAAGAACAAATGCTGCACAAGCAGAAAAGGAGGAAAAAAAGAGTGAAAATTAGCAGTATGAACACCAAGGTGAGAGGAGAAGGAGGGAGAGGAGGTGGTCCAGGTGCCAGAGCAGAGATTCACCTACAGCCCATGGAGAGGACAATGACGGATCAGGCTGTCTTCCTGCAGCCCATGGAGGACCATGCTGGAGCAGATATCTGCACTGCAGCTCATGGACAACCCTGTGCTGCAGCAGGTGGATATTTCCTGAAGGAACTGCAGCCCATGGAGAGCCCACACTCGTGCAGGAAAAAGTGTGAGGAGGAAGGAGAGGCAGAGAGGAGCTGTTATAGATTGACCACAAGCCCCGTTCCCCATCCCCCTGTGCTGCTCAGGAGAGCAGGAGGTAGTGAAGGAGTGAAGGACTGAAGCTGCACCTGAGAAGACAGTGAGGGAGGAAGGTGTTGTTTTAATTTTTGTCTTTGTTTCTCATTACCCAAATCTATTTCAATTGGAAATATTAAATTAATTTTCCCCAAACTGAGTCTGTTTTGCCCGTGATGGCAATTGGTAAGTGACCTCCCCAGCTTTATCTTGACCATGAGCTTTTTCATCCCAGTGTCTCCCCGCTTCCTGTCGAGGAGGGGGGAGTTAGAGAGTGGCTAGATGGGCATCACGCTGCTAGCCAAGGTCAACCCACCACACATGGTCCTGCAGAGAATTATGTCATTCCCTTTACTCCCTGTGGCTTCTTAATCAGCATTTTTGTGATATACTTGCCTTCAACTACTTGTGAGCATGTGGTTGCTTCTTCTGCAGCCTATGACTCAGTACATATACCTTAATTTTAAAATTGTAATACACTGTCTTCCTCTTATGCAGATAATATACTTCCTCTGTCATCAACATATGTTGAAAACTGAACATGCTGTAAGGAAATAATGGAATTGGAATAGTAAGCCTATATTAACAACAATTTCTGATTTTGAATCAGATCCTGTTCCCAGTGTGAAGATGTGGAAAAAAAATAATCTCCGCCATGAAGGAAGATCACCACCACTTTGGGAAAGCAAGCAAATGTAGCTTCATGGTAAGACAACAAAATTATACAGAGTGAAAACTTTTAACACGACAGACCTTATTCTGGAAAATAATGTGCATTGCTGTTAAAATGCAATATGGAAGCAAGTTTTACATTCATGGTTTCCAACACATGACTTGCCTAAGCACTATGAGGTACGAGTTGCATCTTGTCAATGGTTGATTTAAGAAAGGATTTAGAAGTGGATAAGGTAAGGCATTATGTATTTTTAGGGCAATTTTCCCATATATGACAGACGGAACGGAAGAAAATATGAAAATGTTTAATAGAGAAATAGGTAAGGTGCTGATTGAGCCTTTCTCCACTGTTAGACTAAAATGAATGACAGGTTTTACTAGGCTTTACCTCCCCATAATTAAATTCTGGATAGTTTGAATAATTGCAATCTGACAATAACATGTAAAATTCAAACTCAAACTGTCTTAGATGTTAGCAATGAAACCTTCCTCTTTCACCACTCCTGACAACAGTGGCATTCAAACATGTCGAAGGTCTAAGGTGATTTGGGATCTCCTTGGACCGTGCTGTGAACAAAGAGGTACTGACTGATTCCTTCTGTATAGATTTTGAAGTCTAATTCCAAGACAAATGTATCATCAGATCAGTTTATTAGATAACAAAAAGATGAAGAGGGAATTAGGAAGAAAATGTTAAATTATTTACTTATAGAAATTAGCCTAGCATAGGTTGATGGGTTAGACACATATATAGCTTATTTATCTTTGTCATAAATGCACACACATCCATATACGTAAGCACCCAGGCTTCCAAACAAAACCCAAGCAAACTTATAATATCCTATCAATTTAAGAAACTCATTGAAAGAAATAACTAGAACTCATTTTTCCAATGTAGCTTCTCTGAAAAAGACCTCAATATTATAATTTATCTCATTACTAGTTGCAGATATCTTTTGTTCATAAAAATAATATATATACATGATATCACTTTACAACATCACTTCTATTTTATAGAATATCACATATGCAATAGATTTACAGATGTTTCCAGCCATTGGAGAATGTTTGTATTAAAACATTGTTACATGTTTTCATGTTCTGGTTTAATTCTGAGAACGATGGAAAATCAGTCTTTCAAAATTGAATATTCTTGCATTGAGAAACAGCAACATGACTGTTTGGTATGACATGACAGTCGTAATGACACGGTAATCAGTTCTTGATGGTTCAGACATTAGAAAATAATGCAAGCCTGTCTGTAAAAGGATGACATAGACCCACAGGTTAAGGTCCATTGCATTACTGAGAGCAGGGAAGAATTCTTCTTCACCAAGGGCAGATATATAGCAGGAGCAGATCAGCTGTGAGATTTTTTTGGAGAGCTAAGTGTATTTTAACACATCTGCTGGTATCCCTTTGGAATCAAAAAAGCAGAGATTGTTATCCAGTTGCGTGTTTATAAGCACTTAGTATATAGTCCTAACAGAATAATGAGCGGACCATGTTATGCAAAGCCTTGTTTTGACATCAAACATTATTTGGTACCTGAATATAACTGGCCTAAAATTATACTGGCTTGTATTGCAAGGTAGCATCCCAAATGCATGTTTTTTAAAGCTAACCAAAGGGAAAGTAAATGAACATCGTAATTCCCCCTACCTTGTCAAAATGACTGAGTTAAGGGTGGGGTGGGGTGGGGGAGGGGCAGAAAAGAAGCACAGAGGGGCACCATTTATAATCTGCATATTCAAAACATTGTACCTCTTCAACTAGATTAATCTGCAAGGATTTACCACCACCACTGCTGTGACTTTAATTTCTCAGCCCTAGAAATTGTTCTGACTAGGTCAGATGAGAATAGGAAAATAAGGTCATCATATCCTTGTTTCCTGAGCATCACCTGCATTCTCAGGCTATTATTCCTGCAATACCTTTGCTACTATGTCAATCTCCATGCCACCTTCCTTCTTTTTTTCCATTGAATGCAAAGATACAAAACCAAGCTCCAGCTCAGGAAACATTTCAGCCAACAAATACCGGAGGCTGAAAGGGTTTTACAAAGAAAAGCAAAATTATATGCTTGCTATTCTTGTATTCCTCCTCCACCAACCTCTAGTCTGGACTAGTCTAAGGCTGACCTAAGATAGACATTCTTATGTTTAGGCATGTTTTCTTGTTGCTTCCCTATCCTCTTCTATTCTGTCTTTGCTTCAGAAAAATCCACCTTAGCAAATTAGTCCAGTGTCATCCCACAATACACTGTTGTGAGGAGAAAACCTGAGAATACTGTGCTTGGTCTGCTTCTTTCCCTGGCGGTTCTACTTGAAGTTTCATAGGTCCTAGGAAATGTTCACTTTGCATGCCTGCAGGAAACTGTGTTAAAGTCCCTATTAAAATGGCATAGGGATATGATTCAACATTCATTGAAACCAATGGGAATTCTTTCTTACAGTGTATTGATTCTGGATTATATCTACATTTTGCCTTTTCTGCAGGCTGTACTCTTATGCCATATCCAGCCCATTCACTAGGTCTTGCTTTTGCTTTTATTTATAAACCATCATCAGGGCACCGAGCTCCTTCATAGCACCGGAGATTAGACTGGCATGATTCATGAAGCAAACTGCAGGACCTAGCAGAAATCTGTAAGCAATCTGGAATCAACAGGGACTCTATACGTCATCTAGCTGTGGTACCCTGTTCCATCTGCAGCGCTCAAGAGAAAACTGAACCTGAAAAAAGCTCATATTAAAAAGGCACACTGTTGGACGGTGCGAACAGAGTACTCAGAGGCAAGGACCGAAGTGCTCAAGGAGACACGAGGTTTGCTGGAGCAAAATTCATGAGCATAACAGAGACAAAATTGGCAATTGGAATTGAGCCAGCCTTAGCAGATCTGACTCAAAGGCCACTGAGATCAATGGGATACTTCCCATTTATCTTGATAAAATTGGTCTCTGTCCCAACGCAGGCAGCAATAACAAAAAAGTAGGAACATGTTTCAGTAGAGGGTTGTTTTGGTATCAGTTGTTCTTTTGTACAGTAGAAGTGGTTCCTAGATGTCCCTGTAAAGTACATGCACCTACACTGAGAGAATGTATGCAACAAAGTAATTGCGGTAGTCCAACAAACTCTTCTGGGTTAGCCTGAGATATGTAAATTTTTTTTCCCCAAAGCTTTTTACTGTTTCAGGGGCTAAAAATTTGTTATTTGTGCTCCATTAGAGTCACATAATTTCCAAGCATATAATAGGAGGGGTTGCCAGTTTATAAATTTAAAAAAGAAAAAAGGAGTTTATTACCTGATGTTCAGAAAAACAGTGTGCTTTGTGGACAGCATTGGCCTTTGTAAAATTGTTCCCTGTGGTGGTGTCTTTCAGTCTCAGGAACTGACAAAGCCCTTATCAAATTTCACTTATACGTTGCTTCTGCACATTTGTTCTCTTGAAGTCTGTCTCTAAATAGTTATGGCCTCAGCAAAGAAATTGGATTTGCAAGCCAGTTTTCAGCTGATGTATAGCCAGTATACTTCCAGTGAAAATCTGTGGTGTTACAGTGCTACAAATTGGCTAATAGAAACTCTAATAATTTCTGTGTAGGTGTTTGTACAGGCTTAGCCCTGATGATAGGATGGAGTGCAACATGCTCCAGCCAGAAACCTTTGCAGCAGATGTCTTTCCTTGTCTGTGAGAAGAATATAGCAGTTTGACCAGTCTATCCCAAAAGCAAATTACAAATCCCTTGAACTAGCACAGCTGCCTTGGACAGTGCATTTGTGAGGGGCAAAGGCCAGGATCACCCCACTGTCCACATCCACTCTCCGCCAGCATCCCTCCAGCCTGCTGGTTTGTGGGTTCTGGGGTGTAGGGGATGTATTTTGGAGATCCATAAAATCTGCTTCCCCTTTAGCACCCTGTTCATATCCAGATGGCCGCAAAGGAGGTGTGAGAATTTCTGCTTTCCTTTAGCGTCATGAATGCACACTCTGTCCAAGTCACAGTCCACAGATAATGTACGTTCAAAGTAATAGCTAGAAATGTATGGCAATTTTTTGGCTAGCTCTTTTTCACAAGTATTTTTGAGGCTGTGCTTTTTTTAATATAATTTATTCTTCCCATGGTAGAAAGCAAATTAACTTTTCAGTTAATAAAGAGAGAGCTCAAGCCAGAACTCAGGACAGCCAGCTTCTACCATATATACTCCCAGTGAGTGATATCTTACTCTATGCATAATCTGTTGACTTTCAGAATTGTTACTATATGATGGTATACCATTTTAAAGGTAATTTATGATATAAAATAAAGTAGTGATAATTGAGAACTCTGGTGATATCCACTCCTTTGAGATGAAAGAAAAGCTACAATCATGTTTGCTGCCTCAAATTACACTTGTCAGTGAAGATTTATTCACAGTTATATTGTTTTCATAAAGTTTAGCTGTTTGAATCCCAGTATTGGTTTATACCAGCCAATTTTTATTTATTGCATTATCAGTATGTTTATTGACTGTGCCTAATGTATTTTCAAAACATTTTTTCAAGTGAAACATCTCACAGCTTTTGACAGCACTAAAGGCTTGATCCAAAGCCAGTCAAATGAAAAGAAAAACTCCCCTTTTCTTTAGTAGGGCTTTGATCTAAGTGCATGTCCGAGTGCTCATTAATGTCTTATTTATGCTTCCCTTGCAAGTGGGCATCAGACCCATGGCATTTCAGCAGAATACTTAGGGACCAAGGATAAGGCCTCAGCAGGCAATACAGAGCTATGTACCTTAGGGAAAATATTTTGAAAATAATATAATTGGACCAGATTATGAAACCCTTACTCGCAGTTTTCTGCAGCTTCTCGCCAGCCCAGTTGCACTGAATAAAAAAGAATGACTCATATACGTGCCCCCAGCAGACCAGAAAGTCCCTAAAGGATAAACAAACACTGTCCTGTGTATTAAAATGCCTAAACTAACATTAGGTGAGATAGATGTAGAGACAGGAGTTAATAAGCGCCTGGACTCTATGCCACAATACCACAACTCTTCTACTTTAGCTCCAACCCAGTACCTCTGTACAGCGCTACATTCTGAAAATAGTTGCACCAGCTCATTGGGAGCTAGTTTAGGGATCTCTGTCACACCATGGTAGACACTTCTGGATGGATCATTTGCTGTGAACTGGTTTATTAAAAAAAGAAGAATCTCCTGACTCTTCATGTGCACTTCTTTCTAGCAAATTAGAAGTTATTCTTTGCATCAGCTATTTGAACTCCACCATATATTGGGACAAGCTTTACACCCTACTCCTCCACACTTTCCAGATTATAGCCTGCTCAGAGCATTAACCACTCAGAGTAGCATCGCCATCATCCAGTCCAGCAAGAAAGATACTGAAGCCTACAACAGCGAAGTTTTCAGTTCACCTAATCTATGAATCTGTGAACATGGATGGATTATTCATGTGCTTGAATGCTATAGAGAATTGCTGTCCATCACAAGGGCTGTTGCTGGTCCTTTGTGCTATCCCAGTCCAGTCTGGAAGAAATAAATGCTTGTGCCTGTTTTTCCTCTAACAGCAGGAAAGGAATAGAGAGGAGTCAGGTACCATCACACCTTCTCACAATCTCTGAGTGATGATGAAAGCTGAGCAATGAATCTAATCCCATGAATGCAGCCATGGAAATGTTCCTTCTGAGTTTATCTATCTTTCTGTCTCCACAGAGACAGAGAGAAGGTAAGCCAGGCCTCTAGGTTTTACTAACCTGAAGCTTCTATATATGAGTCAATCCAAATGAGAGGATCTAGGATTTCATATTACGCACAGGACACACTCCCTCAGGAGTCAGAAAAAGGAATGGAAGGGATAAAAGAAGAAAGCAATCCTGAATCAGGCTGTTCACTGTGAATCTGTAGTTGTGTAAGAGTTGTCCTATGCTTTATCACCTTCACTCATAATTTTATACAATTATCACTAGGAAGTCACAGAAAGCAGGGAAAAAAAGGCCTTTTTTCCTTTTCAGTGTCATGGTATTTAGCTGTTGCACTGATTTGTTTTCTGAAAAAATCTGCTGTCATAATAGAATATTTAGTAGGAGACATCATAACAATAAATACTGTATGCTGAATGTTCTCAATTACCTTAGTAACCAGGGTTGTTATATTAGGAGTCAGAAAGTATTCTGGGAACAATTAATCTGTTGATGTTGAAGTCAGATACCACAGTGCAAAGTATTTCAGTGTCTCCATGTTTACCTCTTATGACTGTGAAGACAACTCTTGATTGTAGTTTTCTGATTCACATTGGAAACTACTGATTTTAGAGCAAAGCTACTTTGGGGAATATTGCACACGCTTTAATGGTCCCTTCTCAAAGTAGTGCAAGAAGTCTCATTGCTGAGTTAGAAGCAGACCGACTAGTGAACTGCAGTAGGACACCATCTGAAAGTAATGAACTTATGTTAATGCTTCCCAGCTGGTAGAAATTTTTTTTACCGTGAATTGGTAGATATGACTGGTAGGTCTACTCCATGGCTGGAGCACCTGTAGTGTCTGTTATATTAAGACGTCAGAGAGTATTTCAGGTAAGGTGCAGCCAATGCACTCTCCCTCACTAAAAACTAGATGGAGCCCCAAAGGGTCTGTATTTATAATTCTCTTTCTTTCTTCTTTTATTGTTTCCACTTCCTTTTCTTTCTCTTAAGGAAGTATTTCCTGTGTATAAATTGAAATCCTAGATTTTTTCATTCAGCTAGATGCAACCAAAGACAGCCAGATGAACACTGAACAGAGAGAAAGGATTGTTTTATTTTGATGTTGGTTCATGAAGAGAAAGGAATTGATGATTCTTGGACCCTTACTATCAAAAAGCTGAGAAGCAGAGAACTTTTATTGTACGAAAGTCTCTGTGAAGAGACACTGAGTTTAAATGTTGTCATCTCTCTGATTTTATGTCTTCAGGTTCATTAAGAAATTTCCCAAATTATCAGTGAGAAATGTCAGAGATGCCAACAGCATAACTTTAGAGTTGTTTGTCCCAGTTAATGACACTGTTGCTCCAGTGTCCTCCTAAGTTCAGCACCTTCATATGACTTTGCCATTTGTCTTTAGTATATGTACTTTAACATGACTCACGGTGAAGAAATGGGGGGGCTATAACAAGTGCTTCTGAATCAGAGTGCTGAGAGAGAAACAGGGGAAATCTTGTGGTTACTGAGTATATCTACACTTCGAGGACTACTGAACTGTAGAGATAATTCTTGTATGTTGCACATTTACAAGCCATATATTCAGAGGACTTTTCCTGCTGCATGCATTATAACCTTCATCAGATTATTGCAGGTGCTCATGTGAGCTTCCCTAACTTTGCCTATGAAACAAAACAAAGGTGAAGTTAGGAAGGAGTTTAATGGCAAGCCTCAATTGTTGATTTCTCAACATAATGCCCAAGTGTTTCATCTCACAAATAATGAATATCAACGTAAGAGTTAAAAAACTGTTACCCTTCTGACAGTTCCTTTCTTTTATTTTCTAGAGATGGTGTCTTCAAACTATGAGCATGCTCTTTGAGATCTAAGAAAAATTTCAGCAGTATTACCAGCTGTTGCATGATTTCTGGTTTGTCATTTTAAAGCGTTGAATATTACACTTTCAAAACACTGCTTATGTGAAGAAAACCAGAGTGGTTTTTTGTCCAAGTGAGATATCAAAAAACTTACGCTAGTTAAGTGATAGGATGTTTTCTTTCTCTTAAGCCTCACTTATTTCTGCCTTAAAAAAAAGTTGTTTGAAATCCCTCTATATCCTTTTTGATGCAGCCAGTACACCTATTATTCTATGGAAACAGTGAATTAAATGGCAAGCCATAGTGACATACAGTAATGGGGACCATGAGCCAGCAGTATGCCCTCGTGGCAAAGGCAGCCAGCAGCATCCCACACCACATTAGGAAAAGGGTCACCAGACAATGGAAGGAGGTGATCATTCCTCTCTGCTCAGTGCTGGTGACACATACCTGGAGTGCTAGGTCCATTTCTGGGCTCCACAGTACAAGAAAGACATGGACATACTGGTGTGAGTCCAACAGAGGACCATGAAGATGTTTGAGGGACTGGAGTATCTTTCATACAAGGCTGAGGGAGCTGGGACTGTTCAGCCTGGAGACGAGAAGACTCAGGGGGATCTCATCAATGTGTATAAATACCTGATGGGAGGGAATGAAGATGAGGGAGCCAGGTTCTTCTCAGTCATGCCCAGTGACAGGACAAGAGGTGGTGGGCACAAAGTAAAAAAAAAAAAAAAGAAATTCCATCTGAACACAATTTTTACTGTGAAAGTGGTCAAACACTGAAAGACGTTGCCCAGGGAGGTTGTGAAGTTTCCACCTTTGGAGATATTCGAAAGCCGTCTGGACATGGTCCTGGGCAACTAGCTTTAGTCACTCCTGCTTGAACAGGGAGGTTGCACTAGATGATCTCAAGATTTCCCTTCCAACCAAAATGATTTCAAAAAATATTTTACGTTAATTTGTGCCTTACCTTCAACTTGCATTAAAAGTTCTGATGAGTTGTCTCACGTAGTTTATTTTTGAAATATATGTCATTAGCAATATGCTCCATGTAAGCCATCTGAGCAACGCTAGGATGTCTCAAAATCTTTGATTTTTAAAATGAGAGTTTAAAATTAACTGCCACTTTCCAATACAAGTCACATTCATATCCGGGAAGAGATGGAGAACCTTGCTCTGCCAATGGAAGAGAAAAACATTGTCGGCACCTCTCCAAAGAGACTATGCCTGTTGCATGACTAACCTGGTTGGAGAATCCTGGCCATTTATGCAACTATTACACATAGAAGATGCCAGCATAGCTGATTTTAAATACATTAGAAGTGAAAAGGTGGTTGAGCAAATACAGCATGAATATTAATTTCAATCCCTAATCATAATCAGGAGGAATCAAACTCAGTAATATAATTTTGGCAGAGTCCTGTGAGTTCCTCTTTTTCTAGATCTTGCTGTGTCTTGAATGTGCTGGTAATTAAAACCAAAAATATCTGGCATCAGCACAGTGATTGAAAAGTGCCTTCTACCCCCAGACATTTAGCATATAGCAGATCAAGGTAGCATCATTTTCAAGAGAAACAATCTCTGTTTAACAGCCTGAGTTATGAATCTGAACAATATCCAGAACAATCTGTATTTTCATACGCAGCATCCACCTAATATCTATAAGCTTTACTCTTGTTGTAGTTGTTTTCTCAGGCTGAAATAAATGAACAAATTCTGTGCGTAACACCATGGTAAAGATGCACGTATCTCATCCAGCCTGGCTGAGAAGGGAGAGACCCTCCATGTGGGATCAGCAGTGATATGGTGTATCAATCCTTCCCTTAGAATAGTTCCTGGTGTGAAATGGCTGAAACAAGTCTTGCATATGTTTGAGCTAAGGCTTTAATGCTTAGAAACTCCCAAATCTGGTCCCCTACTCTCTGCTCCTCCAGCAAGCCCAAAAGCGTGCTTCCAAATCCGATTTTCTTCTGGCTGTTAACCTCAGCCACCAGGGAAGTCATCATGGGGCCCTGAAATGTTTTTACCACTGAAATCGCCGCTGCTCAGCACTGTGCTCACTGGGGCCATCATAAGTGATATGGCTGAACATTTGAGTCAAGGGAAAGCACTAGCATTTCTGGAGCTGATTGATGAAGGATGAAGCTGAGAACTTCAGCATGTGAGCACAGAGTCTGTAGAAAGCAGAATCTTTATATGGTCTTGTAAAATGTTTGCAGAAATGAAGGCCTTGAATGCCTGAAGATACAAGTTGCCAGCATCTTGTTTCTAGAACTACTTGGGAAATTTTAGCAAGTACTCTTTTTGATCTCAGAAATACAAAGCACCCCATAAAAGCTTTCTGTAAGAGATACAGGTGGCTCCTGTATGGTTACTCCATTTTGAAATATCTTCTGCAGTTTCATCTGTTTCATCACTTTTTGAAATAACAGTTTTATTTTTTTCTGTGCCAGGACCATACATTTATTTAAAAGTTCACCTATATGGTAAAGGTGTTTTAATACCTTTTCACATCATATAAATTAAAATAACATGTTTTGAAAATGTTAAAATATTCCCATGAACAAAACTGTTAAATCTTCCTTATTTACATAATTTTCTTCAAATTAGTATGTTCCATCTTTATTTTGAGAAGGAACATGTGAAACTTAAAAAATTCCTCCAGAATGTACTTCTTGCCTTCCTCGTCTTTCTGGAAACCTTTCAAAAACCTAAAGCATAATATGAAATTTTGAGCAAGTGAATGGAAGACAATCACTCCAATACAACCACTCTGACTGACCACCTGCTTTGTTTATTCCTTTTTTTTTATGCAAGAGGAAGGAAAACTAGAATTTTCTGGTTCTTTGGCTTAGGGAGGAATAGTCATTGTCACATAGACAAACAGGCACATGTCCTTTGGCTAATACCAAAAGAACTGTTGGGAATGGGAAGGGAGATTTAAATACTGACTTGCTTTCCCCAGTTTTTGTCCAAGTTTTAGGAATTCTAATATTATCTATATTGTAATATTAGCTAATATATAAATTTTATTTCATTAGAGAGAATCAGGCTTTGTGGTGGTAGACGTATTTTTCTAAAAAATTCCAAATGTCTTATCTATCTGGAAGGTCTATTTAAACAAGTGTAGATAACTTCAGAACATCTCTTTTCAATACCCTCTGCTGTAAAATGGCAGAAATGGAAGTGGGGAGAGAGATTGCAAAGCTATTTATTTCCATTCCATTTGTATGAACTGTTTGGTTTTTTTTTCCTCACAGCCTCTCAATAAATAATCTATAGGGAGTGCCTGACTCAGGTTTGGTTTTATTGGTGCTTTAACAAATGTACAAGCACATTTAATTCAGTAAGTTAACTCACTGGAACATGGTAAGTAGAATCATTTTACTAAGTTGCTATTATAATTAGATCTTCTTGTTTTACAGTTTTCAGAAATGAAAAGTAATTCCACTACATCCTTGTAATTACAAAAATTCATAGGCAGCCTAAATAAAAGGTTACCTGTGTGAAATAACTGAGAATAATGAAGGTAGGAAGCATCACAACTATTACTGAAAGGTTGTGCTTTGCTTTACACTGCTGGGACTTTCCAGAGCCAGATCCAGCAGTCAAAGCAAGTGCTTGTTCTGATTTAATGAACTTGAACCAAACTTCTGTGCATACATGGAGAATTACCCCCTGTAAAGGCAGAAGCTCAGAGCAGCGTAAAGTTGGCAGAAGAGTGATTGAGCCGGTGGTTATGAAGGTGCTGGTAAAAGATACCAAAATTTGATTTGCTGGGGAACAAGACACTTGCAGTCCTATTCTCAACATACTTAAAAGGCTACCACACTTTGATTTTGACTTGCCCAGATCAGAGTAGAATCAGGAACTGCTGTTAGGTCTCTGTCAGGCCCTTTGTCTGCTGGGTCCAAGTACATTGTCTAAAAAATGTATTCTTGTCTTCCTTTTTTATGACTGCATGACAGGTTATGATAGTGAGTTCCCAAAACGACAACACAGTTCTATAGCATGAAGGGGAAATCTGAGAAAGAGGGTCTTAGTGAACAACCAAAAGACAGCAGATTTGCACCTCTGCTCCTTAGACCTTCATACAAGTATCTCCTAATACTGGAAAAACAACCTGTCTGCAGAAGTAAACAGAAGGTGTTAATGAACCTTGTTTGAGTGACAGATAGCATGAGCACTACTGTTTTTGATTATTTCATGTTATACTGGTAATATTGCAAGAGAATTGTGACTCACCGTTTGTTACAGATGTCGCTGTAGCTATGCCTCTGTCTTTATCTACCAATATTTCCTCCAGATGTCAAGATTTGCTATGATGGGAAGCTAGGATGCTTGTTTCGATACGGTCACAAATTCTCACGGACGTTATCACCACAATGACACTGTGAAAGATGTAGTCTAGCTGTGGGATCTGGAACTGCGAGTGGGAAGCAACAAGCCAGGAAAAGCTACGACTGACTGCAAATCTTACTGCAGACAGCTATACCCTGAACACCCTCTCTCTCCACACATCTTCCTCAGACGCCTACACCGTGCGTCAGATGAATATCTGAGGTGATTAAACCAGCAATGCCCCAATGCACAAAGTAGACCTAAGTAACTGTTTCATAAAGAGCTCATGCAGTCTTGTGCCTTTCCCTGAAAGAAGCCAAGAGGTCCTTTAATTTGTAGCAGATGATTTCACTAAGCTGTCCATAGTCATGCCTAAGTCTTTGTCCTGCATAGTCACAGTTAATTTAGACACCCTAGGCAAATATGAGTACTGCAAATTACTAGTCCCAGGGCGCATTACCATGCTTTTACCCTATCAATTTGATCTGCTGTCATGTTTGCCAAATTATTTAGCTTTGTTAAGTCATTTCATACTTCATCATCATCCTAATGCTTTTGACTGTATGTAACTTATCTTCACCAAGAAAAGTTGACTTCTTTCTGGCTTTCTGGCTTTCTAGCCATTTTTCCTAGTCAGTGTCACATCCATTTGACTAACACCATCGCAGCATCACTCACTGATGCATGGAAAACAAGGTACCTTTGCTTTCCCAGTTTCCTAGCTGGACAGAACATTTCCTGTCACCACATGAGTATTTCATTTCCCCAACAATCATGAGTGAGGCACAACATCAAAACTGCTGGAAAGTCCAGATAAGTTTTTTCTGCCTAATTTTCTGGAAAAGCAGGCATCGCAAATACTTTCAAATGAGTGATCTAACAACCTTTTAAGCAAAGCTTTGATGGAATCCATATTCACAGTGGCAATCAACATCGGTGATCACCTTAAAAAGTAGTGCCTGTACTGCTGGGACTTATTGCATTAAGCCACTGATCTAGTGCATTCCCCAAGCTTCTCCGTGCATTAAAAAAATGTTACTAGTAACTGCCTGTATGGTTGTTATGGCAAACACCTGTGCTCATCCCATTGGCAATGTCTCTTGTGTTAGCTGAAGCGTGGGCCCAAGCATTCATTTTCTCATTATAAACACCATGCCCTATACTTTTTCTTCAAGCATTCTGCAGCTTAGAGCCAAACTATCCACACAGCATCTCCAAGGAGCCTTGCCTACATTATCTGAGCCCTGGCCTGGAGAGATCTCACCCCTGGACAGATCTCGCTGCCTGTATGGCAGAAAGGTCTTGTCCCTGTGCTGGTTTGCCGGGTAAGTTTACACTTTTCCTGTGAGGGTGCTTCAGAGCTCAGCAGCAGGTTGCATCTGTACGTGTGTTGGGGTGCAAATGATGGAGACGTTGGAAGAAGCTGGTCTTGAGTACAGGCTCGGGTTTGTGTTTGGCAACATCGCTTATGGATGTCAGCTTTTGTAGTGAAAATAAGGCATGTGTAAGTGTTAATACTAAACCATATTACAATGTAGTGATGGTTAATTCAAAAAAGAGAACTATTCCAAATATCCAGTATAAAAATCTGTAAAAGTCAAATTTCAATATAAGCAACAGTTTTATAAAAAGCGCCAGCACTAACATAACCTCTAATCTAAAGAATTTCAGTGAAAATAATGTGTAGCTAAAAAAAAGAGGAATGTTTTTCCAGGCCTAATAACAAATCTACATGAGTGGAGACACAGAAAAAACATGCTAGTGTTGTTTCCAGGAATTTAAATATGTCATTAGATTTAGCACTGAAGTTCTTTCACCAAAAGTAGAGGCTCTTTTGCACTTGTTTTTTATGCAACAGCATATGTATTTATTGTTCTTGGTCACTTTGACATTGTATTGATATTGGCACAATTGAAACTGTTTTAATTTCATAATTAGCTGCATTTCTGTTTTTATTATGTGGTTGTGATCATTAATTTACAGTTAAGAATGAAGTTTGCCTTTCATTGAACACCTGATTTTCACACTGACAGGGAGACAGTTTTCCAGAAAGTCTGTCTCAACTCACACCAGTGTTGAAATTTTCTAGGGGGTTAGAAAAAAGCAAACTGAGAACAATACTAAGAACTTTCTTAGTAGCTAAGAAAGTTACTAAGCCAGTAACTGGGATAACTCAGCCTGGCTCCCTTGACTCCAGTGAAGGACTTAGTCCAGTATCTGGTCCAGATAAACCTTTACCTTTATACATTAGTTTTCTTTATAATCCAGGTGATCTCAGATTTAGCATTGGATAGCAATGGATCTTGGAAAGCATATTTTTTTTCTGGTGGAAATGTTGGAGAAAGAAAACTTGGAAAGAAGAGGGGGAAATAAAGGCAACATTACAGAACAATGGAAGCAGTAGCACATACTGTCATGTACTGGGGACAGAAAGTTGGGTTTGCATCAAGCTATGACCTGAACCATTACATTAATGTAAGAATTTTGCAACTGAAATAATGGCACAGAAAATTCATGACTTATGGAAGAAAGGATATAAGAGAGCAAGGAAAACCTCTCTGACCTCAGATCAACTGAGAAATATTTATTTACATCAATTGATTATTTTTTTCTTATTACAAATATCATTTACTATTCATTTACAGGTGAAGTTTTCAAAGAAGACTGAATATATGTTAAAAAATATGCAGTTAACATATCAGAACCCTGATGAAATTTCTTTAAGCCTCCCCTGAAATCTGCTGTTTTGTTATTGCAAACAATAGAAAGTCTAAAGATGAACCGCTAAAGGATCCAGCCAACTCTTCCCTGCCATATAATCCTTCATGCCTCATTAACCCCAATATAATTTACATAAACTACTGAACCTTAACACTGCCTCCAACAAAATTTGCAAAAATACATGTAAAGGTCAAGATAACAAATTACAAGACTATAAAATCAATTTCTTATTCAAAGGATACTTTGCCAATAATCTCATGGTAATTTGCTTGCCATGGGAGAAGAAAAATATGACATGAATGAAATTACTCTCTCCCTTAATTGTTCACTTGCAGATTTTCATGCACTGTATTTTTGTATCAGAGAAATGTTCTGTATAAGCTACCACACATTTTCTATGTGTTGTTCTGTCTCCATTATGACTTAACTTCAGTGTTAAGCACTTTCTGATGGAGTATGCCACTTCCTTGGTGAGTGAAAGGAGGTATGTTATGAGCAAGTACTATGAATTGTTTGGCTTGGAGTAATTACCAGTTAGTGATATTCGTGCCAGAGTTCACGTGGGGGAAATACATTAATGTAAATATTTTTCAGTAACATAGCTGAAAATTAAGTCTTCCAGTTTTTTATACCGTATTGTTACCTACACACGATCTGAAAAAAAACAAGAGCAAGATTTTTTGGTAGATTATTTACATCTCAATATGGTTCTTACTGTAACTGATTTCAAAATCCAGTCCCTGTCAGATGGAAACACAAAAGTAAATATCAAGTAATCTTTAGAACTTTTCTAAAACATTCTGGGACTGGAAAAGTGAATGATTTTCAGGCTCCAGATTTTGCAAACATCAGAAGTTAAATTTTCACTAAGGTAATGACCTACTGTTTAGTCCATATGTTTGTTGCTTAAAATTGTTGAAAAATAGGATTACATAACGAAAATTTTAGACACTACTGCCTAGTCTGGCTGTTTATTTGAACTGATATTTTGAGACAGTTTCTTAGGGACCAGCCTCCTGTTGTTTCCTGTTTGCATGCAGTGTGACTCAGTCTTCATGCCAACTTGAAGTTTTTCTACCTAATTTGGAAAGTTCAGGAATAAGACTGCTCTTTTGAAAAGGTTGCATGTACCTTATACGCAGCAATGCTTTCTTTATTTTTGAGTTAGCACAAAACAAACAAGTGCCAAACCAGTTGCCGCTGCTGTTGGACATACTTGAGGCATCCCTCTGTCACCATTCAAGAAGGTTACTTCCACCTGCCCTAACAGGATCTGGGTGGTTTGGCTAGGTGGAAGGTAGACAGTCTGAAAAGTCATACCCATTCCTGCTAGGAAAAGTGGTCAGTACTACAACAAGTATACAGACCTGCCTGACTTCCACAAGACACCAGGACTGAAGAACCATTCATGTACGGACATCAAGGTGGTAACTGATCTCAATTTCCATTGATGATGAAGGGTTAACAGTCATGTGACTCAAATATTACTACAAATCTTTCTCAGGCAGCACCATTACAGATCTGTGCCTCATCTCTGATCATCTCCAGCTACAAGCTAGTGGCACAGCAGACATTGGCATGCCCACCACTTCTCACCCCACCAGGGAGCCAGGACGTAGTGCAGGACCTTGCAAATCACCTGTGCTCCCGTACCCTACAGTGTTGAGACAGCCTGTCATCACAGCCTTAACCTGGAAGTTCACAAGCCTTACCCAAACCCTTTTTCAGTATTCATCACATCCATAAAGACTTTTGTTTCACGTGGACTATTGGTGCCTGACGAAGTGAGACATCATGCTGTCACATCTGCATATCAGAGACCTCACCAAGGCCTCAGATCACCTTACTTCCAGTGAGGCAGTTTTCTTCTATACTTCTTTCATTCTACCAAGCGTGGCTGAAAGCAGTCAAAGGATTGGAATCATACAGGGAAGAAGTAGGAGTGAGATAGACTGACAGACATAGTTATACAGGAATTGCTTTTTTATAGAAGGCATGTGTCTATAAGAGACAATTTAAAAAATTATTGAAGTAAAAGTGGAGCAAGGTAAGTAGAAGTGGGCTAAGGCAGCACAAAAACCTGACTCTTGTTCTTTGCCTGTTTTGAAGGCGAAAAAAGTCAGGTTGTGCTAAAATGTGGTTTATTAACAAATATTGTGAAAGCATTTTACATTTAATGGAGTGTTCATTCATTTTGCAGTGAGATCTTTTTTAACTTGAAGTTTTTTTAACTTCTTAAAGTAAATAAAAGTTTCAAATTAAAGAAGACAGTTCTTTTATATTTCAGAGTGAAATTTTTTTGCTTCTGAATTTTGCTGGTTTTTAGTCTGAAGCCTGTGTGGTGAAATTACAGGAATTCATGGGGAAAAGGCTTAGAACAGATCTGGATTTCCAGATATATCAAAATGGACCCCAAACCTTAAAGAAAAAATACCAGAAAGGAACTGCATATCAATATCCTGTTCCCTGGTGGGACACTGTCTCATTCTGGAAGCAACAGTCTGTTAAACTACCTTTACTGATGATAGAATTAGAGACAGCGTCCTTACAAGCCTGGGTTTTCAGTCGATTAAAAAATCAATTTTAAATGGCTTCTCTTTTCTTTGTGCTATTTACGCAACACTGTCCTGCAATACAACATGATACAGTCCGTTACAGCTGGTACTCTAAATATTCCCCTTTGAGCATCTCTAAGGTTTCTTTTATTAAACAAAGTTCATAAAATCGGCATCAGCAGAAATACTGCTGTCCCCTTTATTTATTTATGTATTCTAATAGTGGTCCTCAAAAAGATGCTCTCTATTTCTGAGCATCATTTTAACTATTCTTAATATCCATCATGATTTTCTTTTCAACTCTGTAAGAACAAAGGTTTTTTCCTTTTTTTTTTAATGGAGAACCTGGTGTCATCATTGCATCATGAGTATAGCAGGACTGAGACTTTAAAAAATATATCTAGGTATTAATATTTTCCAGTACAGTGTTTCCACTTTCAAAATGCTTTCTTTTGTTTTTAGCTGGAGAAAAATGCTTGCACATCTTTCTCCTGGACACAACTGAAAATTTATCTTGTTAAAACTACAAAAGCTTGGGATATTCCTGTCTGCTTGTCTGCTCTGTCTTAGAGCACTACCCTGCACATGAATTCCTCTGTTTCTTCTGCTCCTTGCCAGCTCTCTGAGCTCTGCCATTGTCACCTTGTCACCTTCTGTGACAAGCAGAGCTTGGAAGCATGGTATAACACATTTTGCTATTGATGAGCTATTTAGTGAGATAGAGGGGATTACAGATATGAGGAGAACTGTGTTTTACAGCTCTTGTTTAATTTCCTTCCATAGAATGAAGTTGATGTTTCTTCAGATTAAATGTAAACCTCAGGTGGACCTGTAAGTAGAAGAAAAAACATAGAAGTGAGTAATCTAATTAGAAATAAATAAAATTCAAAGGAGTGTACCCCCATCTAATTCAGACCATACATACTTTAACCTTTTCTCATATACCTCAGACATGTGAGTCATTCATCTTATCTCAAAATTTTAATATGATGTGTTATAAATCCATATACAGAACCAAAGCTATTTCTTCAGTGTACTTCCTTGGTAGTTCTGATCTTGGAAAGGCAAAGGTGGAAATGACAAGATTCTCTCTAATTAGAGCTCTTTGAACTGTTGTCTGCCGTGTGTGTGGCCTAAATAGCTGAGAAGTGTTTTCTGTCCATTTTGTGCTTGCAGATCACATACACCCTAGTGAGCAGGCCATAGGAACCTTTTAGAAGATTTCTAAACTTCTTTTACAAGAATTTCTAAAGAGATCAGTTAAAAAAATACAAAGAACATTGTCTTGTTTTTACACTGTTAATTTCATTCTAGATCAGAGTGTTGCAAAGGCTGTAAATCAGCACTGGAGACAATCAGAGCTTTCTTTCATAACAGTCATTTTACAGTGGTTTTAACTCTTCTTTAGTCTCCAAGGTAAGCAGGAAACAATGAAGCTAAAAGATTTTTTGTTTTCTTTTTCTGTGTGAAAACATAATGTTCTTTCCATTTCTATCAGCTGTTGTGATAACCAGGGATTAATTAAAGAGTCACTTGTTGCTGCTTCTTATATTCCAAATAGCTTTAATCCCTGAAGTTCCAAAGTAATAAAGATGGCAATATCATCCTGCACACATGGGACAAGAAGAACAGTCCACCTTTTGTCTCATGTCATGTTAAACCACAGAAAATAATAAAACCATAACTTACATAATTCCCTTGTGAGCAGTACTGTGTATAGAGAAATGCTGGGGAATCTGGTTCTCCATGGCTTCTTCACAGGACTCTCTGGCTATGGAGGGCCAATGCTTCACTGCAGAGAGTGGCACAGACCCAGCTGAAAATCTGGCCTCAGCAGCAAAAGAAAGATCTCTGATCAGCAATTCCAGCTTGTCTTGGAAGGAAGTCATGTTTATTTCAGCCAGCAGAAAGAATGTAGAGCTAAAATTAATAAAAAACCCAACAAAAAAACAACAAAACAAACAAAGCAAACAAACCAAACCCAAACAACAACAAAAAAACCCAAAACCCAACCAACTGGTGAAAGTTGTTAAAGATACAGATTTCTGATTTGTGGATGAACACACATGGCAGACTGGCAGTCTGATGTTTTCACTATGGGCATTCACAGCACAGTGTGTAACTTCTTCCTTCATCCTACTAACATGAAGGAACTACCCTAAGAGGAAATAGGACACCTCAGGCCATGACTGAGGTGTCTCAAGAGTTAGTCTAACCCCTTAAGTTCGGATACACACATTGGGTCTAGATAGGTTGGGATCAGATCCCAGTGCATGGCATGTAGCATCCCTGCCTGCTCTCAGTCATGGGAATAAGAGCCCAGCAAACAAGTTAGAAAGGAGCTTTGACACTCCAAGGCCAATTCCCTGGTCTAGACACCTGGGTGGCTGAATCTCCACGGCGCACCTCAAAGTACAGCTCCCTGTATTTTGTTCTAGATGTATCCTAAGACATCAAGCCCTGGAGTTTCTTAACTTGTAGTCTGGAGACTACTGGAAAGGCTGTGATGATCCACCAGGTGCAAGACACTGAGCAGAAGGAAGGGGAAGAAGTTAAAATTCCTCAAACAGATCCTCTTTCCAATGGTTTAGAAGCAATTCACAAGACCCTGGAGAGTCCTGTGTGTGCAGAGCTGACCTCCTTCATGTATGATGACACAGCATTGCAGAGTGCTGTGCAGGCAAATCTTAAGCACCAAACTGGAAATAACAGGAGGAAGCAAGCTAAATAAAGGGGGTTAATTTGGTGTCTGAGGTAGTATTATGCCAAGAAGTCATAAGATTTTTCCAGTTACATCATCATCAGCAAATTAAATTACTTATGTTCATGGCTTTGAAAATGGTTTTGCTAGTCGATCCTTCAAAACCTCACTATTTTATTGATGAAGATACCTTATACAAAATACTTCCCAGTAACTCCCCTCATTTTAACTCAGGAGGAAATGCTTTTGATCGTAACTGGAAGTGGTGTGAACTGGCTTAATTTTCTGCACTATTCACTGCTCATTGATCAAATATTTCAACATGGGGATTGACACAAAAAATCCCTCTCTGGAAATAGCCAAGAACCCGATGTCTGGGAAAGATGCTGATGTTAAAGAAAGAGACAAACATTGTGAATCCTTCCAATCTTCTTCCCACCTAATACAAAGTCTTGCTTGTAAACAGAATCATGGGAAGAGTCGATATCATTTGGCAAACAAATGTGTCCTAAATGCATTAGACCAGGAAGGTTCTAAGCCAAATTCTCAGTACATATAAATGGAGCACACACTATCAAAATTAATGGGAGAATGGAAGTTTGGCTGACCCTAAAATCAAATCAGCTATAAAGAAGTAGTACCCAGCATCAGCTTATGTAAATCAAACCAAGGACACAATGTGAGAAGGTCTTTTAGAGAGTCTCGGTCATCAATCTGTATTTGTAAATTCCAGTAAAACCAAAAACAAAGTTGAAGAGGATTCTCAAAAATGGTTTTGAAATTTCTCTGAAGTAATTTCTGTTTACCAGAAGATGCAGCAGCATTCAGAAAGAGGCAAATTAATCTCCTTTCAATTTAGTGGTGAAGCTTAGTTTTCCAGTGCACTAGTGTTGTCATCCAGTCTTTTGGTAGCACAGGGTGTGTTGATGAGTTTGCTGGCCTAGGATTTATGTTTGTCTTCCCAGCAGGTAATGTATGAGACAGTCACTTCTAGATGTACCTGACCAATACTTTCTATAGAAACATTTATATTAATGACTTCTGAACTCTTTCATCATACTACGTACCCAAAAAGAGACCTGGCAGGACAGAACATTTAGATTAAATGATGTCAGTTTGAAGAGTCAGACCAAAAGGGTTGAAACCACTGCTGCCTAAACTATTACTCTTGCAGAATGATAATATCTTATTTTTAGAACATTGAAGCATGTCTCGCCCTGGAGCTCAAACAGCGGTCTAATAGTTATTAATGGCAGCTGTCAGGTATGCATCTATTGACAAAGAATGAGTCACACTGGCCGTACTAGAAGCCCCAGTTAGCTGGAAAGCTGGGGCTTTTTTTTCTTATTTTCTTTTTTTTTTCCCTCTTTTTTTTTGTTAGCTCATTCTTCTGTAGGCAACATGATAATGAAATATCAGAGTGTTTATCTGCAGTAGCCATTAGGACAAACTAATGAACTTGTTCTGGAGATACAAGCAGGTCATCACCTGATTTGTCAGTAAATAATACTGTTACGGAGGCAATTTCCATCACTGTAGGTACTCACAAGTTAATTTAGAAACTACCAGCTTTTAATTAGTAGTGCAGCCAGCATACTGTGTAAAATCTTGCAGAAAGCCCTTCAATTTATTAGGAAGCTAAAGAAATACATTAAAAATGCCCTTCTCCCCCTCTAAAGAATGATTTGAAGGACTTGAACACCAGCATGATTGACATTAATGGTTAAAAGGAAATAATTTACAGTTTTATATTTCTTTGTCTCCCCAAATTAAATTACTTTCAGATACATTTTCCTTTTTATCAGGCTACAGTACTTGCAAAATTAATTTCAAAGCATGATTTTTACATGCATAGGTTTGACAAATCAACTGCTGTGGCTGTCTTACACTAATTAGTACAGGCATTTAATTCATGCTTTCCAAACCAAATAAAGCAACTACAAATAATATAAAATCTGCAGCAACAGTGGCTGTGAACCCTCAAGATCAAGCAAAGTCTGCTCTTAAGGTTTTATGCAGGAAAGGTCTGCAAGGACATGAAAGCTGCACAGAAAATCCAGCATATAACTGCCTGCCTGTTAAAGAAAGAGACAGATACAATGTAGGTCTGCATCCGTCATTTCAGAATGTAATTAAAAATCCTGGCCCTTGCCTAAAAGATCTGTCAGAGAGAAACTTCTCTGAAGACATAATGACACTGACAGAGGCAAGGGGAGAGGTCTCAGGAGACCAAGCTGAAGCCCAGAGGGAACAGCTTTTTGTGACTGAAGACCCCCCCACTCTTGCAAGACTCTTCTAACATTGCAGTTTTCAGGTCCCCGTTTAGTGGCCATATATTTGCAAATGCCTTTGCAGTAATAAAATGGCACTTTAACGAGTGAGAGACGTGAGGAAAGAGGAGGAAAAATGGCAGTGGCGGAAAGGAGAGAGAGAGAAGAAACAGAAAGAGAAATCATTAAAAAAGTATGAAGTCCCTTTGTTCAGTATTGTACTACCCTTAACATGAATTCACTACCAAGACGGTCTGATAGGTGGGACATGCCTAAATACATTAGACACAAAAATATGAAAGATATGCCTGAGCCACAAACCAGCACATATTCACTGTTACTGAATTGTGCTAAAGAGATGTCCAGTAAAGTCTAAACAAAGTGCACACTAGGACCTCTGGACATGAGGATATGCTCTTCTCTCTCCTGGCAAACAAGCTGATATCATGCTTAACCATGCTCTTCTGAATGACCAGACTGACTTCTGCACCTGGCCTGTCCTCACCACGGCACTGGCAATGCTTGGTCTTGAGCCAGCTCCTTCTTTGAACATGGTATGGTGCAAGGCAAAGCAATCTCTCTCCTTCAGTCTCTGCTCGCGCCCATTAAAAGCCAGCTGTCCCAGATGGGATCCACTTTTCCCACCTGAAAGCTGTGGAAACCACAGGCAATTATATTTTTGCTCTCCTGCTTGTGGACTTTGCTTTTGTCTGCATGCATGTCCCAGTCCGATTTCCAGATCTCAGCTGTGGTCTGGCTTTGTTTTAGCTCTCTGGAAGCTTCTTGGTATTCCATGTCCAGAGAAATGGCTGGTGTATGCACTTCTGACCTCCGTCCCCTCTTTCTTTGATATTACGACTGTTAGTATGAAAAGTAGTGCTGCTACCTTGGAACAGTCTTTGATGAATCACTAGTAATAACCCAACATTTAATCCTAAAAATTGGGCTACCTGTCAAGTTCGTCCGCAAAGCAATTTCTTTAATTTCCATTGATGGTCCTCTTCTAACAGGGTCAGCTCCCCCAGATCAATATCAGCTGAAATGTGATTTGGCTTTGTGATCTCTAGGGGCATTAGCCTGTCCACTTGCTGTGCTCAGGATATTCCATCTTTTTCTAATGCTTCAGCTGAACACAAAGCAGTAACAACCTGTCCAAGGTGGATGTTATTACTGCCTTGCTTCCTAAGCTGCATGCTGGATTGAAGCTGTTGAACATCAGTGCACAGGCAACCCTATCTTGAATAACTTGTTCTTAGTCTTTCCAATGAGTCCATGGCGTGCCATTCTCATATTTTGCAGCAAAAGTTCCTTGCCCTTGGTACATTGCTAGGTCATGCATCTCTTCCTGCCATTCTGTAATTCAGGTGTCTTTCCACAGGTATATGTTTACAAAACTTCTCCTGTAAGTAAAGATGTGTCTGAAATGCTTTGGTAAATGAGGTCATGAAGCACATTCCTACCTCTACGCTGTGTGGGCTGGTCTTCTGTCTTGTCACAAAGCCCTGTAAGGAGCATCCGGTTAAACCCAAGAGGAAATGCTTGTTTTCCCTGTGTAAATTCCACTTTTTAAATGTAGGATAGTTTGTCTACAACAGCTGTTGCAGTCTTTGGAGTTCTTGACTGAGACAAATAGGAAATCTCTTAGGTTCTTAGGTTTATATCAGGGGCTTGAAGTTGGTCTCTGTGTGTTTAGTTATTCCTCCAGGATCTTTTCTTTCGTATGTGACTTATGGATGGGTAGCAAAAAGAAAAGTTTTTCCTCCTGCTATTCATTTACATTGTCAGTTTTGTGGGCCATTTATTCATTCATTCATTTATTTTTCTAAGAGTCTCTAACTCTAGCTGAGGTTGCTCACAAGTACAAGAAATTCTTATATCATGGTGCAGTACCTGTCTTGCCACATGTCACGGCTGTTTGCTCCTAGAGGTCCCCAGATTGCTTTGAGATGCCTTTCCTGCCCTGGGGAATCCCATTGGGATTCTTGGCTATGAGTCAAGGGCTTCTTTTTCTGGCCTGTTTTCTAATACAAACAATCCAACCATGCACATTTGGAGCTGCTGCTCTTCCGTGAAGATATTACAAGGCAATAAATGAGCACTGACCATATGTAAACCTGCTTCTAACTCATCTAGCTCTAGTCCAGAAGGCAAAAGAGCTGTCTCACCACAGCACTTAGCCCAATCTCTGCTGAGACCCAGTAAACCATAGGCACCATTGTCATATAACCAGGGCTGTACAGTGCATGGGATGCCAGTAGTGTCTCTGAATGGTGCTACACCACAGAGTTAGGCTGGCTGGCCTACCAGAAGGGATGCAGGGAGGGTTCAAACTTGAGTGCATAGCCCTGATTCTCTTGCTAAGAATATATCGGAGGTACCCTGTGACAGCTTCAAAGAGCAGAGTTGCAATGTTTCCTAGACAATGCTGATTAAACACCTCAGAAGCACAGGACATATTCCTTATATGAATCAGGAATTCCTGATTCATTCCTTCCATATAATGAATCAGGAAAAAATTCTAAAAATCATGATATTCAATTTCAGGGAAAGTCAGCAAGTTCTATTAAAACTTGAGCATAAAGATACATATTTCAGCATAATATTTATTGATACATGAATATATGGAAAGACAGAAAGAATATGCCTCATTACAAGAAAGTTGGGGTTTCAAATTATCTTGAAAATTGAAGAGAAAAGAATGGCTTTAGTTTAGCTCCAAAGCTGAAAGAAGGTAACAGTTCCATTTTGTGACAACATTTGATTTTCCAAATCCTCTTTTCATTCCGGTGTTGAACTTCTGTAGTGCTTTTATGAAGGCGGGATTGTGCTGGACTACCCTGAGATCCAAAGCTGTACTTTAAAAACATTTGGAAAAGGCTTATGAAACTTGAGACCCTTTTGTATTAGGAGTTTTCAAAGTGATTAGGGTGTCAACTAAATTGTGATGACCCTGGCTGGGAGCCCTTGACTCCTTCCTTCAGGGTTGAGCATCTCCTGGTAGTTCTCTTTGAAATGGACAGAGTGAAGCTAGAACCTCAACTTGCAATGAGTGTAGCACTGAAAATGTGAGCTAGTCTCTCACTCTGGTAATTTCTGCGTTGAGAATCCGGACTAAAAAATTTTCCTGTTAAAAACGTCCTTTTCAACTCACACTTCTGTGAAATGTTTTGGCCTCAGCACAATGAAATCGTATGAAAAATGTTTCAATCAGTTCTTTTTGGAGGCATTATGATGTAGTCTTTAATTATACATGTTCTTTTTCTGTTCCCCAGAGCCCCAGCCCATTTTGAAATGATTTGTATTTATTTTATTCATACTTTTATTGTTAGAATGTTTTCTAGGCTGGAAAGCAGCTTTTTAAAGAAAAACAAAATAAATAAGGGGAAATGGCTGTTCTTTGTTTAATGTATTTTACATAATAATGATTGGTATTTTTTTAAATAAAAATAAAATACTGGCATTTTTCACAGACACAGAATTACAGGAAAGTTACGGTGTATCTTTGTTTATAGGCTCAAATTTTCTATATTTAATAAAATTCACCCTTTTCCTTCTCTTTTGTACAGATATAGGAGCACAATAAATCAAAAGTAATGTTACAGGATTATAAGCATTTCTAGCAACAATCCCATTCATCTGAAAGCCATTGGATTTTTACTTTGTTGTAGGTATTCCTGTTGTGACTGTATATATCAATAGATAAATACTATCATTTGAGTAGATATGAAGCATTAGTCTACTTTGTATTGTGTGCATAAATATGCATATGTCAACATACATGTACAGTATTTAGGATAAAATTAATCTACTTGCCCACCTACATTTATACTTATACATTTATAATATACATTTATACTTACAATCCACCCTGCATACACACAGGTATGTTTATGTAATGATACCTCCAACCAAGATGCAAAAATAGAAAGCCATATTTGACTTTTAATGATAGTGAAAAAGACAATGAGCAACATGTAGCTTTTAATATCATTTAAGACACACATACCCTTTCCTATAAAGCCTCACTGCCCTGGCAGGAATCTGCTAATGCCAAGACTTTTGCCATTTCAGGGCATAATTTCAGTATTAAACAGACATTGGTATCAAAGTCTGTACATTGTCAGCAATCGTTTGGTAGTGATAAATGTGGCTTCACACTGACCACACCAGCTGAGTTGATGGGGCATGCTCCCAGATCTACTCATTCGGTGCCATGTCAGTGCCAGGGCGAGGGGGATCCAGGCAGGGAGATCCCATACTTCCCAACTGGATGGGCAAACTGCAGACATTTTCTGGAGCTGCAATTGCCTGGTCTCATTTGTCCAAAATGTTTCGCCACCAGGACTGAGTGATGTTAGAACCAGTTGGCCACTTGTGGGAGAAAGAGACACCAGAGATGAGGTTGGTAGAGCAGGCCAAAGAAACTGGGGGTACCTCTTACTTTCCTGACTCCTCTGGCCCCTCACACTGGGGTTGTGTGAGCACTGACAGCCACCAGTGCTCTACTCACCTTCCTCCTTCTGCTTCAGTGCCTCTGGCCAGTCCATATATAATAGATTTGAGTAGCTTTGTGTTGCTGGGCTTTTCTATGCCAGGTGGGTACAAAAGGCTCTGCTCTTCATGGTGCCAGGTCATTGATATTTAGGTCATCAAACCAATGATATAAGGAGTTTCTCTATGTAGATATTACACATGGGGTCAAGATTTCCTGAGATCTTCTAGAAGAAATGTGGTACCATTGTTACAGTGTAGAATATAGAAATATCTAGAGGCCCAAGTGTAGAGGACTGGGGTGCTGTGGGAGGCTGGGTCTACTGGCAACAATGCAAAGTGAGAGGGTGGCCTTCGCTATAGAGAGCTTGCAAACTCAATGGACAAGCTCTTATTACAAGTGTGCAACCAAAGCATAGATGGCCTATGATACCTTGAGAGATCATACATGAAACGTGGTAGAAATGGGAACCAGATTCTGAACACCCCAGTGCTTTTTAATGTCAGACCAGCATGCCTTACTTACCCTTTGCAGTCAGAATAAGTTTTTGTATTTCTGACAAAAAAAGAGAGAAAGGGATGAAACTGAGAAAGAAACAAGGATTCCAGAATAAATAAAACAGGAAGAAGGCACTTTAAAAGACCCTGAGGAAACTATACCTTTTCTTTCCTTCCTTGCCCTTTACTGTCAGAAAAAACAGGATTTCACGAATGCCTTCATGCTGATCTTCCCTGCAAACCCTCATGTTATTTTGCGTGCTCTGAGAGTAATGCACTTTCAGTTTGGGACCAGTGATCCCTTTGAACTCGATTGCAATACAGGAAGACAAATGGAGAAAAAGATTTCGCGTGTGGATGTGGCATTTCGCGTGTGGATGTGGCATTGTGGGATGTAGCTTGATGGACGTGGTGCTGTGTGGTGTTGGGTGGGTTGTGGCTTGTTGTTGTTGTTGTGTGGCGTGGGTTTTGTGGTTTTTCTTTTTGTGGTTTTTTTTTGTTTTGTTTTGGTTTTTTTTGGGTTTGTTTTTTTTTTTTCAGGTTGGACTCGATGATCTTACAGGTCTTTTCCAACCGTACTGATTCTGTGATTCTGTGATTCTGTGATTTTAATCTTAGCATCTCGGCAGTAGATGATGATGGGTATTTGAAAATGAAGGATGAACTGTGAAAATGAGACTTGTATTTTCTTTTCTCTGGAGGTCCTTGGTCCCAGAATTATTCATATTCTGAGGCTGATTCATCATCTTCCTCCTTTAGTTTAATTATCTTCTTGCTCTCTGAATCCAATGGGAAAGAGAAAGAACACCTTTAAGAATTTCCTTCCTTGATTAATTCTAATTTTTAATGGGATAGAACGAATGAGCCAGTTTTCCCAGATACATTTATTTTGCTTTTTTTTCCCTGGGAGCAAAGCCACACTGATAATAGTTGGACAAATTTTTCAGAACTAAACAGGCAGGTGTTGCATGTGAGATGTTGGTCCCTGGTGGGACTGGTTGTCAGTGCTACCAAGTTGTTCCCTTGATAGCACTTGATCCTGCTGAGAGTTCTGCTCATAGTGATACCTCCTTGATAATACTATAAGAGTACTGCAAAAAGTGTTGTGTCCCAAAGGTTTCTTCAGGAGAGAAAGATAGATCTGCTTAGATCCAACCATGCAATATGGTCCGCATGCTCTCCTACTACAGTTTGCACTTTCCTTGAACTGACCGTTTCTACCACAATTTTGTCAACACTCCCACTTCAGGGATTCTCAAATCCAGGTCATTTGAAGTGTGACTTACTGCCTTCTTATCATCCATAAGAAAGAACAAAAAGGTCACTCCCACCGTCGTAATTTTATTGGTATCTCCTTCATTCCAAAAGGTGGTTAAAACCCGCCCTAATTAAATTATGCTTTCTATGGTTTACCTCTACTTATTACAAGAACTACATCTCTGTACAGCAGCTTCCCTTCACTTTTTTGAGAAATCATTAATTATCTTATTTTTATATGTTCATATATATATGTATGTATGTATACAAATGTATCCTTTGCACTTGTGCTCTTAATACCTTTTCTTGTCTACTTTATCTGTAAATGCTCTGTGTAGAGTGGCTTGGAAATATTCTGCAGAAAGGGTGCTATCCATATAATAAACTTGCCAGAAAAAAGCGTATTCTAACTTTTCCACAGATGTCTGAAGTGGACAATACCAATGGTAGATATTGTTATCTGTCTTTTGGGGCAAAGCAGGATAGTGGAAATTAGTACACTGCAAGTTAAACCATTAATTTCCAAAGCTTTATAACTAGTCCAATCCATATAGTTTCATTTTTCTCACTTGCAAATTCACTTCCTTATTCGATCTTTGAAACATTATAAACCCAAATTCATATTATTCCTCAAGCTTGTTGTAAGTAAATTCAAGGGCATTTAAAACAAAAGAGGAGTGGTGACATGGCTACCTAATTGTCTCTCATTTTCCCTTCAAGGTCTCCTCGTCACCAGCATTGTTCACCACCTCTGCTCTGTGGTGTGGCACATACATCATCATCAGCGCTTTCTTCACAAGAAGAGAAGTAAAAATAATGCCTGTTTTCTTCAGAAGTCCATGGGACATTTTCAGCACTCACCATGCCTGCCAGCCAGGAACCTGCTTTGTGACCGGCTGTACACAGCTTTCTCTGCTCTCTCCATAGTTGTGCAATGATCCCTGTGAGAGTTTAATGTCATGCAGGCGAAAGCCTGAGCGAGAATACGCTGTACATCACATCCCACAGGTGAAATAACTCCTTGGCAGGGCCCAGCCCAATCCAGTTCCTTTTAAGCCCCTTTTAAGGACTGAGTTGCAATTTTAAGGTACACTGGCTTTGTGCTGACCCTATACAAAGAAATGATCATAAAACAAAAAGTCCAAAACCTTTGGTGTTGAGCAGTGGGTGAGTACAACCATGGAAGAGGCAAAGGAGCCACAACGTGGGTATCTAAAAGTTTTACATCTAAGTCAGAACCAGCCAGCCTTCCAATACTTCTTTCCACATCACCAGAAAGAAATAGCCATTTCCAAAGTACTATTTATCTCAACCTAAACTGGGTACCTGTAAGACAGCTCTGGAGTTGCCTGTGTCTTCTTACTGATCATAAGGTGAGCTCAGGGTGATTGACTTGGGCTTAGATGTCCAATCTGTCAATGTCTGAGTGAAGGAAGATGACCCCAGCTCACACAGCCTGGAGGCAGCTGTACCTGTATACCCTGTCTGTCTTACAAAGTGAAGTTATCTGCAGTAAAAGGAGGGTTTCAAGGTTTTGCCCTAAGTTCTTGAAGGATGTGTGCTTTGGGGTTTTTTTTAAAGGAAGTATAATTAACCTATTGTAAGTGACCTGTACATAGGCTGAGCTGTAGAACTTACAGAGTGAAATGTTTTATACACTCAGTGTTTTATATAGCCCAACATAACAAGGTCCATCGCTAATTTAATGAATTACACACATAGTATCAGATGTAGCATTTTTAAAATCTTGTAAGCTGTACCTCATGATATTGTGTAATGTTAAAAGTTGTAACAAATCCAAGCGAATGGTTATTAGGAAGAGGGAAAGAGAAAGCACCTGGGAATGACCCAAGCTACAGTGTTTCTCTCAGATTTCTTGTTTGGATATTGTTTGGGGTGTTTTTTGCTGCAATATACCTGTGGGTGACAGATAGGGGAAAAATTTACTGAGGATTGACAGAAAACTTGCAAAAATTTATGTACCTTTTTTAGGATATAGAAGTACAATGTTTCACTACATCTTCTGTCGTGGCAAATCTAGACAGTTCTGTTACGAGGACAGCCAACATGTTAACCTTGATCCTCCCAAGACTCTGCCTTTCATCACGCTTATCAAGATTGTTCTGCCTGTTGTTTCTGCCACTGTGTCATGATAATGTTTCAGGGTGCAAAGGTCCTCACCAGTACAGGCATGGGAGAGAAATGCAAGAGAGAGATAAACATCTCAAGTTCATTTATGTGTATGATGTTTTAGCTAAATGAAAACATTTTCACTACTGTGTGAAGCTGGATTGAATGTTTCTTTTTCCAGATTTTGTATGCTCTGCTGGGGATGAGATGTGCTTAAAGCAAAAATACCAACCTTGAAGCAGAGAACTACTGGTTGCTGATCTACACAGTGCATGCCACCAAGGCTTTTCAGTGAAAAGTTTAGAAGTGAAAAAGTGATCTTCTTCTCAGTTACCAGCATGTCGTGATGTTTTGGGCATATGAAAAGCATCTAAATTAAGTCAACAGCTTTTCTTGAGATTTAGCGTGCACAGTTATGCAGTTTACAGGTTAACATTTGAAAAAATGATTTGACCAATGGCAATGCAAACATCAGTTTATTTTTTCTTCATTTGAACAAAATTCATAGGAAATTTTCTGCAAAGGCTATTCAAATTCAGCAAGGAAATAAATTTTCTCTGTGGCTTTATATTTGTAAGTATAACTCACTACTGCATGCTTTAATTTTACATTTCAAAAGTTATCTGTTTTCTTTACATGCTATATTTTCAGGCAATACATTAGAACTTCTAGATTTCAACAGTTAGGCACTTAACACCTGTTGCAGCTCCAAAACCCATCCTGGTATTTCTTGTTTCATGGCCTTCCAAAATTGCCTTGGAAATCAGTGCCTACTCTTCTACAAACTCTCTGTGCACTCAAAACATTTTGTGTGGCTTTTTTTTGATAAGTCTAATTTTAAGTCTTCTGATCTTTGATGGATGTACAAATTCATTTAATCAGTCAGTTATCCTGCAATATAGGCATCTGAGTCATATGCTCTCCACCAGCCTTTTCTTGGCTAAACACCAGATGGATGAAACAGCTGTATAAATCTTTAATCTCTGTGACAGCCTTTCCTTCACTTATTCTTCAACTTATGTGGTTAGTTTCACTTGTGTGTTCTTCCAATTAGAGAGTTAACCAATCTCCGTCATTCAGATCTATTTAACACACTTTGCTTGTCTATAGCTTAGGGAATTTTACTTTTACATTGATTTTTCAATATATATATTAAATATTTAGCCTGCCTTTGAAGTAATATTGATGTCTTTGATATCTTCATTCATTATCTGTTAATCTATCAACATTGCTAGCATAATTAAAAACACACATTATCATGACACTTTGTAGCTACAGTCTCTTTCTTTGGAATAGTACATTCTTGTAAAATAATCCTCCCCTCCAAAACTGTGAAACTGGTAGTCAATGGCTGTTTTTCATACCATTCTGGTTTGCAGTTGCACTATTTCTGTAATCTCACTACTGTGATAGATAATATAAATCTAAACTGAAAGACAATAGTGCACATCTTTTTATAGGGTTCAATTTACCTTTAGTCTAAATTACTTTCTTTTATGAATGGAAATTTTGGAACTCATTTGAGATCTGTCTAGAAAAAAACAGACTTAAAATAAGACTCTGTTGCCATGATTAAAGGAGCTGACTGTAGGACAGTATGTGTGGTACTAAAACCTGAGGAGATTCCCCCCAGATCAGATGATATCAAGAGTGTTTGCAAGTCCAGAAGTACCGTGCCCAACTAACCTTAAAAAGTTCTGGGATAAGACTTTTAAAGAGACAAATAATACATGAAGTAGATCTAGAGACTGCAACACGGGAAATTTCATGCAAAGGCAGAGAACTGTTTAATGCATTTGTATATTAGGAAGCCTGATAGGAGGAGGGTGTGAGCTCCTTTCACCATACAGCTTAGAGAGAAGGTAGAAAAAATCCCCTGTGAAGAAAGATTTTTGGGGAAAAAAGCATGTTTGCCTGATTGTTCTGGTTAGAGTCAAAACTAATTTTTTTATTTCCTCCCCCCCCCCCCCCCCCCCAAACAAAAAAACCCAGTAATGCTGTAATCACTTTGCTACCTAAGAAAAAAGGGAATGACAGGCAAGTGATGAATACTGATGGTGAGCTAGGAAAGGCTATTGTGGCACCACCATTCTGTAGGGTGCACCAGCAGTGCTTTGTTGGCTGATTTTACCACTCCACCCAGAAATGACATTTCTGAGTTCCAAAAAAATTCCAATCCAGAGCGTTAAGGGTACAACCTAAGAAGTCCTGAAGCTTTGCAATCAGGAATGAAATTTGCATATGGAAAAAAGTGGGAATAAAAGGCAATAGGAAAGCAAAAGTTTTCATATCTTACATGAAGAACATGCCTCTCGCATATATGAAATAAATCTAAAATTCTAGGAAGTCACTAGAGATGCTGAGATGCCACAGAGACTCTAGAAGCTATCTGATGCCCCTGAAAGGCTTTAATGCTACTAAAGTCCTAAGAGATGCTTGAAACCATTTCGTTTCCGAATATGTTATTTTTTATGTTTGCTCTTTCTTTTGTGTGTGTCTGAGCATGTGTTTAAAGTCTGTGGAATAGAATAGGAGTTGAGACCAACCTTTCTTAGCTAGCCCGCTTCTGCATGTGAATGTCTAAATGAAGTAAAAAGTGAGTGCAGGTGTCAGGACACATGAGGTTTCTCCCTTCTTCTTGGTATTTCAAGGATATTATTTATAATAGCCCCATCACTTCAGGGCTGGCAGTTGACTGAGTTCATGCTCTTTCTCTAATAGCTTTTCAACTCTATGTGCTTTTGTTATCATGTTTCCTATGCAGGCATACTGGGATTTTTATTAAGGTAAAAAGAATCAGAGTGACCACAGTGTAAAGTAGTTCTGTTCAGAGTAGAGACTCTTAGTGATTTCTTCCTCGCATGGTAGCACAAAATGCAGAGTGGTTCATATCCCTCTGTAGAAATGCAATCTCACAATAACCAATGCTTTGATGTGGTTGATGTTTTTCAAGCATTTTTGAAGTATTTCTAAGTACATTAGTGACAAAATATGATTGCATTCTTAATATAGGGAAATAACCTTGAACTTCAACTACATTTCTGCAAGAAAAGATCTACTCCTCTTTCCAACATGTGTATAAGAATTAGGTAAGGAGTTTTTCTCATATCAGCTCTGTGGGAATGTAAATTGTCTATACCTGTATAGTAATCTCGCTTTGAATTTCCAGCTTGATATCGATACCTGTTTTGCTTGCAGTGTGATGCCAGTTACATGTCTTTTGTTTATTTTCCCCTCCATCTGTATGCAAAAAACTCCTTCCTGTCAATATCAGTTACCCACATGTAGCCAGAAGAGATTGGATCTCACCCCATTCTAGCAGCATTTTTCAAACTGCTATAGCTATATGATGAAATCTCATTTATTTTATGGCCACAAATTCCAGCAGGGAACAGGAATAATTTCTTCTTCGTGGAAAGAATTTTTAAGCCTTTGAGACCATCCAACACTGTCTTTCTCAAGGAAGTTAGCTTAAAAGTTTCTTAAAGAAGTTAACTTAGAGAAAGAGTTTTTAAGTGACTGACTGACTGACTTACAAAATTGAATATATGGTTGATGGTAGAGCTTAGCATGTCTGGTCCTCTGTTGCTATGGAAGTAGGAAAAATCTGCAGTCTTTCGCTTTACTTGATTTCACTGATGTAAGACAGCCAGTGGCATATGGGAATACACTTTCTGCAATAAGATTTCTAGAATTTTCCTCATGTTTTACCTGTGCAGTTTGAACTGATCAGTGTTTTACTGTTGTTTTAACATAGACAGAAGGACAATGACATGTTTCATGAGATTTATGAAATCCTCATTAATCAAGACAGACTGCTGTACTTCTACTCCACACATAAAGATGTACTTGAAATTCAGTAATATTTTCCCTGCCTATTTTCTGCTTTTAAATTTTAAAGCTTTTGAAAATGTTATGAAGGAATCAACATTAAATATATTTTTAATAAGCCCATATTGATTATCTTTGGGCAACATAACTTACATAGCAATCATATTTCATTCAAGATTTTCATACTCTAAAGGACTGACAAGCTTCATTCCAAGAAAACCAAACCCCAAAACTCTGATATTGTGTCCAAAGACACAGGATGTTTCAATCCAGTTTGTTTAGGGTTACATTTTGTAGGAGTCAGTTATGTTTATTATTATCTGCATCAAGTGAGAGGTCTCCAGCAACTGCAGTCTGTACTTTTTTGATATATATGTATATGCATATTAATGTATCACACACATAGGTACAGTTCATGCACCTATAGCTTGTTATGCGACAACTTTCATCACTATGACTTACTGGTTGTTATCAAAGACAGTCTAAAAGAGTCATCCCAATATTTTGTCATATTCTGCTGAATGCATGTATTTGTGCAAAATGTTGCTGACCGAGGTCTCAGAGCAAGCCTCTAAGACATAGACATTTCAGTATGGCACAGCTGGAAGAATAGTTTTCATAGACATTCAGCATTAAAATAAAACAACATTATTTGACAGATGGAATAAAGCATTGTACTGCAAAGTAATTCCTTGGAGAGACACTTCATATTTTAGTTTCAAGGAAGTAATTTAGAAGACAACAGCACATCTTATTTGGTAATCTTGTAAGTCTTGTCTGTGAATCTGAGAGCACTGCAGTTCAGTAGTGGGACAGCAACTCTTTCATTTGCCATGAAATAGAAGGAGGATAATTCCATAGTAGAAAAAAAAATACAGTTGCAGTGTTAGTTCTGTCCTGGAGTTCTTGCTGTAACTGAGAAGAAGTTAAAGTGAAACACCTTAAGAGTCTAGAACAGCCCAGACACAGCCTGTTACCTGATTGCCTTCAACTGCCTATTAACAGAAAATCACATATTTATACATTGAATTAAACTTGTGTTTTAAGTGAGTAGAACCATGTGAATGTCTGTCATCTTTTACTGGCTTTGTTTCACAGGGTCTCATGATCAACTGAACTAAATCACTTAAGGTCCACTTGCTTCACCAAAGGACTTAAGGCTCTAAATTTCTTGTTGCAGGTGTAAAGATATTAATGTCCACCTATGAAAAAGTACCCGCCTTGTACAACTATTAATTGCCCTGCTGCAAGAAGACTATGTGACAAATGCTATTGTTTACCTGTGAAAGATACTGTTTACCTGTGAAATCAGTTGTGAACACAGTGAATTAATTGATACAGGTACAAATGGGAGCAAATTATTAGATGATCAACTCCCCCCATTTGTTGCTTATTTTCTATTATGAGTTACTTAACATTTTGTTCATTTTGATGATAAGGAAACGCGTAAAACAGAGAACAATCTTCCAAAAAGAAAAACATCTGAAACATCTTTTAAAGAATTTATATATTCTTAGCTACAGTGGTCAGATTCCTCCCTCAAAAATATCTCAGTCTGAGTAAAAGTTCCTCAGACCTGCTGAGTCACTGCAGATAAATCCCTCCAATATTCAGGGTTTCATGAAAATAAGGTAATGATGTTAATTTGGTTTGAAAGGTATTTTGTGATCTTCTGATGAAATGTATCCTGTAATAAGCAGAGAGTTTATTACTCAGAAAGAATAATATGCTTTCAATCTAGCAATATTCCTGAAAATCAAAAAAACTTTCACGACATGCCTTTCTGCAAGTGAGGAACAGTGAGTGTTTCTCCTTTCCCGTGTTTTATCTTGCCTTTTTGAGCCCGTAAGAACCAAAACAGAAAACAGGGTAGACCACGGTATCCACAGATGCTGAAAGGCCATTCACACAGGAAGAAGCACAATGAAGGCGGGGGGAGGGGGGGGACGCAAAAGGACTCATGAGGAATCAAAGTGAAAAGTCAAAGAGATCAAACAGAAGCAAACTGCAAGTGCTGCTCACTCCAGCTAAATAAATAGTAGCAATACTTATGACAGATGATACCAGCCTGGATGAAACAAAGAGTGGCATTTTTTCACACCTCATTTTTTTCAAAACTCACTTCTCAGCCAAAGCAGATAACACTCCAACTGAGAAAAACTGATTTGCTGAGAGTCTTGCCAATATGGAGAGGGGATTTTACATAGAAAAATTCTTGGCAGAACCTCTTATTTCCCCTTAAGGCACGTTAGTGGGCTCTAGGCTGAGATGATATGGGTGAGGGAAAGACAATGAAACAGTAGATGATAAAGAGGGAAAAGGAGAAGCAAAAATAAAAAAAAAAATCCAAAGGAATTTCAGTATTACTTACATGTTTGTAATTGTGCAGGTTGTGCTTGTAAATAGCACATACACACTAAATTAACTTTCTATGCAAGTGTAAAACCAATATTGGTCTGCACTTTACCAGAAAAGGTCTTCTCCATGCTTGTCCGTTTTTAGAAGTGGAGGAAGTGTTAGTCTGTTAGGTCTTTAGGCCACAGTCGGGTCTCTCTGCCCTAGCTGCTTAGGGAGAGCCCCAGCCATCTGAAGCACTATTTACTGTGATAAAAATGAAGTCTCTGGATGATATTGAAGAAACTGTTCACTCAGAAAGAAGCAAGCAATTCATACACAGGATTATTGTATAACCACCATTTAGGCTTCAAATCAGCAAAGCACTTGAGTATGTGCTATAAATCCGTTAATTGTTAATTAGTTGAGACCCTTCTTGTAACACTGACAGCTTACCTTTGAAGACACGCTATTCAAATTCACCACAATGTACATTCACCACAAGATTTTTTCATGGCCTTCATTTTCCTGTCTTCTCTGGCTTTTATTCTTTCCTGCCCAGAGTGAGGACTGCTGCAGCATACGTTTGCAAGCTTAGAAGTAGAAAGAGTCCCTAACCTGCACCCTTTAGCAATAACCTTCAGTTTTATTGTTGAATTTCTGGTATTCAGTTCTGTGAAGTGCCTGGGCTGGGCTGAAATTAATTGTGACTGAAAGAATGGCATTTTCAAAGTTGTTATGACAATCTGCTTCCTTCATTGAGATGCATAAGACCTAGATAGTCCATTTTTTTCCAAGGCCACTTGTGTAATTCTTAGAAAATATATTGGCTATGTGGTGGATGACTCAGTTGTCCTGGAATAAAATACTGCTTAGACAAATCTACTTGTACTTCTGAGTGTCACTGAGTAATTGATATTCATTCTTAAAGCAGGCATTTCCTGCCAAATCCCCAAGTGAAATTATTAGTTATAGTTAATAAAAACAGTTCTATGGGGACTTAATTCCCATTTTCCACTTTCCAGTCCCCTTTTTAGAAAGGTTTTGAGTTAAGAGATCAATTCTCCCTATTCCAGAGAACCTATCACTAATAGGTCAGATTAACAAGACAGATCAAAAGTTTCTAGTTCTTCTGAAAGCAATACAGCTCTTTCAAAGACCAGCTTTTCATTTTGTTTCCTTTGTTTCCTTTATTCTTTGAGGGAAAGGAGCCCAAGGAAACTCTGTTAGTGATCTTTCTTACCCCAGTTTGAGCACATGAAAACTGGAAACTTAAAGCATTCACAGTGAACAAAAAAGAACTTGCCCCATTCCTCAGCACTATCTATTAAAAAACCGCCTTGACTTGTGCTAGCCAAGGCTTTTGTGTGGGCATAGGCTTGTTTCTTGTCCTCTTTTCTTCCAAAGCAAGCATACTGCAATAATTTCGTAAGCACTATGTTTCTTCTAAAGACAGAAGGCAAAGCAATGCTTCAATAGCTACTGTGAAAATATAAGGCTACTGTGTATCTTTTTTGACTTGCTTTTCCTTTCTTAATTTTTCCTTTTTTCTTCTTCTTCTTGAGCAAAGTCATCTTTTCCAGCCATTAGAGTAGATGTGGATTAAGTGGTGCCTGTATTTAGTGCCTTAAATAGCTGTCAGATCCAGATCCATTGTTAGTGCCTATGGAAAAAGTCAGAAGGATGCGGAGTTTCAGTAGGCTGCAGCAGCCGAGAGAAAGAGATGCAATCAGCCTGGGAGAACAGAGGAGACTGGCAGCAGGGATTTTTGGGTAGGCTGAACAAGAATAGCCAGATAGGCACCACGCCAAAGCAGAAACACAGTGGGATGAATGAGGGCGGGGATGGAAGGACTGCAGAAATGTGGAGAACTTGAAGCTCTTTGGTGGCTGGCCAGGTCAAATCAGGAAGCCATGGAGATTTGGGCAGGGCTTGGAAGGAGTCAATGAGTGAGCTTTGGAGTTGGAGAGGTTGAGCTCTCAAGGATAACTGAGGGCTTAGAAGGGAAGGGATTTGTCACCGAGTGAAGGATCTCTTGTCTGGGCAAGCCCGAAAAAAGGAAGAAATACAATATAAGAAAGGTCTAGCAGGCAACAGCTAGAAGAGCCTGTGCTTTGCCTGCTAGCCAGTTTTATTAGCTCTTCTAATATTCAATGACAACTGCTACCAAAGCAATAATATTTACAGAACATAGTCTACTTCGAAGAGATAAAAACATAACCCTGACAGATCTGAGGTAAGAAGTTGAATGTTGGATGGACTAGTGAGCAGGTGCAATCATGAACTGGGAAATGTGGGGACCCCTTGTGGTTTAAAAGCAAATGATAATGCAAAGACTAAGTGGAATTGGATACCAAAACACTTTAATCAACCATAAATGCAATTTTACAAATTATGTGATTTGTCTGCTCTGCAGGAGGGGCAACATTGTCCAGGAGAGAAGTTGACTGAGTTATGCTAGATTCTAGCCATGATATGCATTGTCCTTACTCAGGGCTTGGCGGTCTTTGGGTCCTCTCCCTCAGCAAACCTGGGGATCATCTGTTATTGGATTTGGTAGAGAAAACCAGATTCTTAGTAGTCCCATTGAAATTCATGCAGCACCCAATGACTGTTGCCATCACTTGGTGCTCACAATCTGCTTGTCTCAAAGATTACGCAACAAGCATTAGGTTGCTCACACTGGTGTTACGCCTCTATTCTTAAAACTAAGCTACTCCCTTATCCTTTGTAGTTAACTAAAGCCCATATGTTAATAGCATTGTCAACTAGACCTAACTTATGCTAACTACTTACACAGCCCACCCCTTATTATATAAACATTCCTAAAAACAACCATACAGATTAGTTCCGTGCATTGCCATTTGTGAGATTACATACACACAATGAGACATTCTCCAGATCTTGATATATGAACTAATTGTTAATGTCACTAATATGAAAATTTGTCCAAGTAAAATTATTTATTACAAATGTGGCATTATTCACATACCCAATTATCCATTTACCTGTAACATGCTTATCATTCTCAGATTTGGTCTTCTGTGGAAGACACTGCTTTCCATCTAATGCCTTGCCCACAGGTTGTTAAACGTGTATTGTTGTACTCCTGCCCTACTGAAAATCTCCCTACCATTCATTTGCCAGCAGTCTGTTGTAAGAGTCATGGTAGCAGAAGTGTTTGTGGGTGGATGGCATATGCTGGCACTACATGTAGCACATAGCAGTCCTCTAAGCACAATTAAACAGATTTGGTATGTCATGATGTCTTTTTTGACCTTGATGGCCCAGATGGGTTACCCAAATATTTCCATCTGCGTTTTTTCCATTCTGTCATCCATCCCCACACAGCACTGGCTGCCATCCAGGAGTCAATATAGGCATCCAGTGTAGTACTGGCAATTGGGGCACTAACTTAAGTGGTTATTCTGTTCCTAGCATTTCAGATGCTTCTTGGATGCCAGGACAGGTGTTGTGGATCTCTTTCTCTTGGGCTGTGTGGCTAGCTTCTCATCACTGTGGCTTCAAAATCCCAGTGACTGGCCTCAGATTTCATCAGGGCCCTTTCACTGCATGCTCCAGGAGACTCCACCTGAGGAGGTATGCAGCATATTTTGTACTCTACCACCAGCTCAGATAGGGCACAGAGTCACTGATGAGCTGCTCCTTGTTTCACTTGTTGAAAGGCTTACCCCCGCGACCCTGGTTTTGTGCATGGGTCACAGTGGTTCCGGCAGCTGGTGACACGTGGCAATGCCTACCCACCAGAACCCTGCCATTCCAGGAAGGGCTTCTGGAGGAAGACCAGATATCACTTGCTCCCATGCTCCAGATCCCAGTGGGGGACACTTGCTACCATGATCTTAGAGACCAAGATCTCAGCCCTTTTGATCAGCAGTGCAGCTGTCCTACCTTTTGACAAGCCAGCTCCACCGCTGCTTTGCTCTTCATTTTGCTGTGCTATATCCCTCTCCTCCTGGGCAGTTCTCAGAGCTTCTCTCACCCGCCCATTACTGTGCTCTAATTCACTTGCTTCGTTTTCCAAATCATACTTCTCTTCCTCCAGTTTCCATAATTCTTCCATTAAAACCCAGCATGCAAAATCTCAACCCCACGTCTCCCCATTCCCTTCATACATGTTGAAGCCTTTCTGTATTGCTCTCCCAATACCCCAGGAGTCTCCATCTTCACCTTCCCATAATCCCTGATAAAAGCAACATGCTGTTGGGTCAAACACTGTGCCAGGGGCTCCCATTAATCCTTCCATCCAAGGACCAGGGATTTCTCTTGGTTTTGCACTTAAACATTTTACAAAATTTTGTCCACGCACATACTCACACCAACTCACACCTCAGGCTTTGGGGCCTGGTGAGTAGCATGGGCTTACTCCAGTAACACTCACAGGGTATGTTATAGTAAAGCTAAAGAAGTCCTTTCAGTAAGTAACCAAATTAAAGTTTTGGAAGAGGAAAAACTGAAAAAAAACCTGGTTTCATCAGTTTAAATGCAAAAGAAATTTTGCCTGGTGAATTGCAAACATCTACTTAAAGAAAAGTTTTGATCAGGTTTGGCTCCAGTACCTCCTCAGCTCCTCATCTGAATTCTTCACCATAGCCTACACTTTATCGCAAATACAGAGTCATGCAAGCCATTATTAGACAGCAGAAAGCCAGAAAGTTTTGCTCTTCAATAAAATGAGTGACAATTTCAATTAGATTTCTCAGGCATTTTTTCCCAGACTCATGATATTGTAGTAAAAAAAGATTGAATAGTTTATTGGATTCAGCTACCATATAGCTTTCAGCGTGTCAGCCTAGATTTCTAAAAGGCACAAAACAGAGAAAACCTGATGAGAAAATGGTGAAACTTTCTGTATTATTCCTTGGCATTGTGGTGAACTCGTAGATTTGCCATATGTTCACTATAACTTAGTTTAAAATGTGAAATTCTCCCTCTGTGTGTAAGACTGATCAATTTACCATCGACCAAAGGCAAGGGTTTTTGATTCACTGCAGTAAACAAAATGTTGTCACTCCGTATTTAAACTATCAGGTGCCATTTCAGTGCAACAATATCTTCACACAGAGTACCTGTGAATTACCCAGTTTCTTTGTGTGAAGGGAATATTCTTAAAAGCAGACAGGATCTACTTCGGCCAGTAATTAATGCGACTTCCTAGTGGTCTTCAGCAAGGGCGCCAACGATGGCAGGTGACAATTCTTAGAGTTGCTGTGGAAAAGAACACAGCTTTTTAAAGTTCATTATCAAACAAACAAATACTTTGTAACTGTAAACACCTGCTTGTTCCCATCAGACAAATTTTGGCCTCTGAGAACTGATGACATTCTGCGCTCAGAGGAATCGCTGGTGCCATGAAGAAGGTGCTGCATTCTCAGATCTCCACTGGTGCCCACACTATTTTCCTGGAAGTCCAGTTTGGTCACGCAGGTGAGAGACACACAAGTATTTTGCTTATTCATTTGTCCTCTCCAACACTGTTCTGGTGAGAAAACATCTTTATGCAGGCACTATAAAGAGGTTAATGGAGATAAATTGAATTCCCTAGAAGGCAGCTTCTTCCTCATTATATACACAACATGCTACAAGACTGCCCATGTTCAAACTGGGAGGAATCTCAGGCGCCAATGCACACTGGGTATGTGCAATAACCAAGGGCTCACAAACAGCCCTCTGCAAAACATATCTGCACCTGTCTACAAAACTCCATCTAAGTGCATTGAACAACCACAAAAATGTGGTTGGTTTATGTTGGTTTTTCTAGAAGATGCTCTAATACTTCCTCCTTGCTTTTTAAGCCATTAAATAGCAAAAATATTTGAGATGGCTATGTAAGTTCTTATTAACATTTTGTACTTATATGCCTCCATTTTTATCATCCCATATTGTCTTTGGTATAGAGAATATTTTCCCCATTTTTTACAGTTTCTGTGATCAAAAAATACACTGCCTTCAGAGCAGTGTGTGAACCAATGTATTGGTATGACACTAACAGAGGATTTTCATGCCTGTAGTGCGTAAAAGCTCACCAAAACTGCTTTTAGTGATCAACTGATTTTATGTGGTAAGAGGTCTTTAGAAAGGGAAAATCAGCCATAGTTTAATGTAACTGAGATAAAAAGCTACTAAACATCCCATAGAAATAGATTTGGAAATTAAGGACATTTCTCTTCCACAAGAACAAACATTCTTCAAAACTATTTGCCCTAACTACTCCATCCAAACCGAGTGTACTTTTTTTACAAAGCATTTTACAGGGGCATTGTAACTGAAACGTTTTAGACTGTGAGACTGATGAAAACTATGGGAATTTATATACACTATTCAAGGCCAAAGCTAATAGAGGAAGCATACAACAGACATGTAGTTGAATCTGAGTTTTCACATGATACTACCACAAATTTGTCATGTCGCTGTCATGATGAAACAGCTATTTTATTCTATCAGCTTCCCAAAGACCAGTTTCAGTCCTCCTGTTTTTGCCCACACAGTAACTTAAAAAGCATCTCTGTGGGATTAAATTAATTACGTTTATCTACAGTCCCCTCGTTATTCACTTCGTAAGTTTTCTAAAAGGTAAAACAAGTTTATTAGACTGGACAAACCACTTCTTCAATCACAATAAGAAATAATAATTAAATCCCTTGCTGCAAATGAAAAGTATTTCATTGTCTTTGCAAATATTACTGTTAGGAGTCTACACCTGCAGTAGTCAAGATAGATGCTTCTAATTCTTCCCTGCTATTTATACCCGAGCAGCCTGGGATCTTACTTTCCTTACAGTCTCCAAGATGAAATTATTTTTTGGTCATTATGAGCCAAGGTGGCATTACTCACCTGGAATTTAGAGTGATTTTTTATATTCTTTAATGTGCCTGTGGAATAACTTTGAGTTTATTCTGTACTTTTATTGGGATAAGGCTTAGAGCCCTGATTAAGGTAGATGCTCTATGTTCTAAAAATTGACTAAACACGTACAAATCTCTGACAAGTTTAAAATATCAAAGAGAGTAACTCAGCCACTGAATATGGCCTAAAGAGCAGGAGAATTCACAGAAGTTTCCATTCCCATTTCCTGAACTCATACATCAAATTAAGACACAGGCCAGATAAATAGACAGGTAGGAACCTGTGACCCACACAGCACCAGTAATATCACTCAACGGGACCTTTTGCAAGAGGCTGAACATTTAGAAATGATGTTTTAAAAATTTAGATAAACAGAACTTGCTTCATTGAATGTTCATTCATTCCACCACCATCTTCATTACAGAAATGCATTCTGTTCTGATTTAGATTGTTTTCCCTTCCATTTGAGTAGGGGCTAAGAGGCATGGAAAATTATTCCTTTTAATTGATCCTTTTTTCCCAGTTAGACAATATTTTTCATCCAGGACTTCTGAAACAGTTTGTGTGAAAAACATCCTAGACAGTGCTTAGAATTTGGCGGATGTGCTAGACTCCTAGTATCTTCAGTTTCTGTTTCACAAAGCTGTATTTACTTCTAAGCTGTGGTTACAAGTACCTGAATGGAAATGGAAGCAGTATTTTTTTTTTTGTTATTTGCTTAAAGCTAATATTCTGTGGCTCTGCAAAGTATTAATAAAGCTCTAATTTTACTTGAAAATTCAACGACTCTTCCCATGGAATTCTTTTGGAAATCAATAGAAATTCAGTATCCAGATTGCTAGTAGACCCAAAGGGAATAGTCCAAAGACCTCTGACACCAAATAATGTCCCATTAATGTCAGTAGGTCCTGAAGCAACTTTTAATGCAGTAAATGCCATCGTTATGTCTTGTATAAAAATATTAAACATTTGAATATTAATGCTTTTAAAGTTATTGCAGTTGGAATGAGATCAAATATGAATAGCTCTTTCAGAATTTTTAGACATTAAATACTGATAAACAGTAGCAAGAAATGTATTATTTTAAGTTCTACATTGTATATTTTTCATGAAACATATACAGGATGTTTCCAGACTATCAGATTTTTTTTTCAAGCTTTAGAAGAGGTAAACATGTCTGACCAATTATGCTGGTTATGCTGAATGTCATGTGAAGGTTATTGCAAAAAGTGAAAGATTGTCTTCGTCTTTGCAACTCTATTTATTTTCAGCAGTACTTGGAATACCTTCTTTATATTCATGAATTAATTGTCTCAAAAGATAAAGTAGACAGAGCGGGCAAGATTGATACCTGATAATGGGCTAGGCTTCAAGAGTACTGGCAATCTGGATTCATATTTCTTCGGAGGAGGAGTGCACAATGACTTGAATTTTCCACAACTGTAAATTGACAGTCTTAATCCAGCCCTATTTATTTAAAACCTTTAGATATATAACAAAAATAACTTTAGAATCCATGTAATAAAAAAGAATATCTTGATGGCGAGCTCTGAGTATGTAACTCTTAAATTAAATATCCAGCTTTGATGTGCAGCCAAAAAATGAATATTTCATCTGTAAAAAAGTACTGTGTTCTACCCTTCTCATGCGTATAAATCATAACTCCAGAGAAGATAAGAGAGTTAAAATAGAGCAAAATTGATGTGAGAAAAGACTTGAAATTACAGATGTAACACTGCCATCCACATAAGTATTTTCTTTTAATTTAATTAGATCCTATAATAGTGATTTCTTCTCTTCTCTGTATGGATATCAAAAGTTTATCTAAAGAGACTGCAAATATATGGTAATGGAGTGTAAAAATAGAGTCTATGCATTTGTGGAGAGTAATGATAAAGCTCATAAGTGAGGAAGCTGGAATACATGGAGTGAAAGATGTCCTCCCACTAGACAGTTAGAATTCAGATGCCCATTAAAATCTCAGCAACACAGAGGAAACAAGAAGTGCTTTTCTTCCACTATATTACCCTGACGGTTTGCAACTTCATGGAATATTCTGAAGCGTACATTATAGAATGAGTTATTCCCACTGAAAATTTTGGCCTGGCCTCCCTTTTCATGGCTGCATCACCCAGTATTTCCTTTAACATCTACCCATAAAGAGTTTGATTCATTCATTCTAAGCTACTTGACCTTGTCCTCAAGCTGTTAGGTATCATGCTTTACCAGTAAAATTGAACTACAAATAAAGGTATGCTAGAAAAGTCAACATTAAAGGGAACTGAGGAAAGAGTGAAGAGAATAATTAAATGTAAAACTCAAACTCTTTACAACAAAATATGACAAGAGAGATAAATGAAATGCTGGTCATTACCAAGAAATTTATAAAAAAATTGGGCATTTTTAGAAAAATCTATAAAATAAAGGACTGAGGTATCTTTTCATTACCAGAGTAAAAAGGAAAGCGATCAAACTATGAATATTACATGCTGTGGAATTAATTACCCACTTCTACCACCTTGTGGAGGCACAATATTAATTAATATGACAGGTCTATGTAGGAGACAAGAGACATCAAGTGGCTATACAATAGGCTGGCACCTGGCAAAGATGTTTCATGAGCTGTTATAACCTTCCTGTGAGGAACAAACTCTTCAGGAATATCATTTTGAAGGGTAAATATGGACAGATGTGGGATTCTTATGCTGATAAAGTGCAGTGGATGACTCAGCATGCATTTTATTCTCAGTAATAACACCTTTGCAATTAAATACAAAGTTCTTTTAAGAGACAGTGGACACAATTCTGTGACATGGAATGAACAAAAGTATCTGCAACCATCTTATTATCACAACTGTATCTGGAAAAGATAACAACTGTGGAGCACAGATAACAGGACTGACGTTTGTTTGTACATTGTCATCAGTCACAAACAAAGTCCTGCAGTCAGATCTGTTAATGCAAAGCTTGATGCCCATACAAGCAATAGTAAAGACAACAGAGTTTTGTGTGTTTTTGTGTTTTGAGAGTTTGTATTGATTAAACCGGGTTCTAAACTCTTGACCTGATCTTGTCAAATGATGTTATGAAAGTATGAATACTCAGAAACTGAATCAATGGGAAGAGGAGGGAAAGCTGATGTCCCCTTCTCATTTTTACTGTCCTGAATTACATGTAGTCCACTATCCACCATTTCAGCATCTGAAAAGGCTTCATGGGCTTAATAAAAAGTTGCATCACAAAGTATGCAGCACCTCCATGAATCTTTTCTGAGGTCAGTGTTGGCTATCCCATCATATAGAAGAGTTACATTATAATAGAAAGCAGTGCTGATTTTAGAGTGGGAAGGTGGGGGTTTTTGTTTTGTTTTTGTTTGGTTAGTTTTTAACATTGGACAAGCTCTAGTCTTGTCTTGGGGAAAGAATGTCCATTTCTGGCTGGAGTGCTCCTGGAAAGCATCTTCTATTTTAGTCTCATCTGAAATGAACCCAGCTCATGATCTCTCAGACAATACCATGTTGTGAACCACAGCACAGTGAGTGGGGACAGCCAGAAAATGCACTGCAGAAGGGCACTCCTGAGCAGAAGAAAAGCTGTAGACATGCCTCCAGAGCAGACTTCTCGATCCCAGGAGGCTTTCAACATCAAAAGAAGAATGTCACCACTACAGGATCTCAAAACGGACAGTTTGTACACAAAATACAGGCTACCCCAAAATGCCACATACTCTAAGGAATTTAAAGGAAATCTAAATATGTTATGTTAATAAAGCTTAATCGCAGCTTCTGATTATCTCCAGAGCACTGATACTGCAACCTTCAGTATGAGTTCTCATATCAGTCCCACTACATCCATTTTTAGTTCAGTTAGCATATTTTTTAAATCTACAGGTATTGCTCAATACTGTGTTTTCACACTTGTTATAAGAGTCCGCTACTGATATTTTGCCAAGGAGTCTTTCATAAAGCAATTGCACAATATGTTCTGTTTTGCCAAGAAGTCTTTCATAAAGCAATTGCACAATATGTTCATATTCAGTATCTCTCACAAGAGGTCTCCCCACCTGTGGCAGCTTTAATGAGATTGCATCTTTTCTTAGATTAAGTAATCTATCATCTAAGTCCAGCATCATTTGTATGATGAAAGTCTTTCATGCCATCTGATATTCATTCTTCAGACATACTGTATTCCAGCCTTGCAATAGGTCATGAAAAATCCATCAAGGGATTAACCAGCAGGTGGGTAACACTCCCCTCCAAGATACAGAAAAGGCAAGAGTTCAGGGTAAGGACTAGAAGAAAATCTATTTGTGAAGAAAGTGTGTCTAGGTTCAGGTTTGCTGAATTAGTTAACTCCTTGGTTCTTTACAAGGATGTGCTCTAAGAAGGTGAAGGAAGCATCAGGTTCAGTTTGTGCATGGAGGGAAGGGGAGAGGAGGTGTGCTCTCTGAAGAGACTCAAGCTAATGGGGGCAGAAGAGGAGGTAGTTTTTTTCCTGTAGTTTAGCTCAGAAAAAAATAAGTTGAGAAGAAAGTTTTGGAAGCAAGGTTGAAAATTTGTATTTGATGCAGTTGTAATAAGATTTAATATAGTCAGGGAGATAAGGTTCCCTAGATGGTTTTGCTGTCTTCCCTAAAAGAGAACTCTTGCCTGGAAATCGCATTTTGTTGGTTTTTGAAGTGTTGCTAGATCTTCAGAGTCTTGCTGCAAAGTGTTATGGAAGAGCCAGCTCTTACACATGTTGCTCTCTGGTGGAAGAGGACTGAAAATCTTAAGAAATTAACTTGTTTTTTCAGTACTTTGCCTTTCAGTTTTGCTCTTGCAAACACTCAATGAAAAAATAGAACCAGTATACTCAAAAACCCAACAGTAAGTTATACTTTAAAAAAAAAATCAATGTACTTTAGGAAAAAAAGACTATAAATTCAGCTTCATCTCAGTGGCATTGAGGCAATAAGAGGCAAGGGTAAATAGGGAAGTCCTACCACTATTTTACAGGATTTCCAGTAGTACCCTTCCTTTTTCCACTGCGGTTTGTCAGCTGGATCTCCTAGCTACTGTTTTACACAATTTTACAGTTTCTTAAACTGTGCTAAATACTTAGTGCTAGAAATAAACAAAACTCCATTCATGTTCACTATGTCTCTCAACCTCTACCTATTTGGTCAGTTGGTTTACTCTTTTCCCTCAATTCCTCTCAGTCTCCTTAGGGTCTCTTGGCCATGGTGGAAGGGCCTGATATGATAGAATTGCACACCATACCTTATTCCTAACACCAAAAAAAGGCACTTTTTTCTTTTTATTTTTTACTCTTCCATGAAGATTGCTACAATGCCATGCAAGAAGAATTCTTGAAAATCGTAGCTTTTTCTTTTATGTCTAGCTTTAATCTCTGTATTCCAGAATTCATATGAATAAAGGTCTATATCTGATGTCATTCTGATAGAAAGTAGAGAATCCTTACAGCAGGGCTAAAGATCTGTACTCAGGGACGTTGCAAAGTTAATCACACTGAGATCCTTTAAACTCCTTGGTGATTTTGGGTGGGAAAACCATGTGAATATCTCTGCACCTCTGTGCCACAAGAGATAGTGGAAAACTAAAGATGTTAAAGAAGAAAACAAAAAGGAAGCTTTGATCCCTTAATATGAAGTATTTTTTGGATATAAATGTTATGAATAACATGAGCTATTTATTATGTTTTGATGAAAGTCCATATTGACTTGAATTGAGATAATCTGTATCTTTCTACGTTAGAAGCCAATTTATTTCCCTAAAATTAATATCCTGCTTTGCTTAATGAGAATGCTCTTCTTGTGGATGACAGCTGACAAGCTGGGCTAATTTTAAGATGTTCTAGTGTGTATCTCAGTGAAAACTTACTAAGAGTTTTTCATTGTGGAACTCATTGTAGAGGCAGCTGATAAAGTTTTAAATAATGTTTTACAACAAGATCACTTGGATCACCTCAGGAAATTTCTTCCTGTTAACTTTATGTAGAAACTAAAGAAAAATTAAAGCAGATATTTTTCTCAACCTACTAATTTTACTACAATCACACAGATTTCATTTTAGCATTTTTATTAGCAATAAAAAACTTGGAAATGGAATTTTACTGAAAATAATCATAGTAGGGCAACTTTGTTCTGCATTTGAATTGAATCATTACATTGGTGTAATTGTCATTGTAGGAATTTTCAGAACAGAGTATGTATTATCCTAGATATCCCTTTCAAAAAAATTCTATGTATCCTAAAGCTATGATTAATCAGATTCAATCAAAAGAATTTATGTTTCATTTTCCACCAAGTATACAGTATACATCTATCTAGCAAAACAAAATTAAAATTTGGAGTATTATGTGGCGTAGAGCTGTGAATATCATCAGCTTTTATAGGTTCGAAAAAAGTGAAAAACCTGATTGTAAACAATTTGTTTGCTATGGGGAGGGGTTTTTTTTGTTGTTGTTGTTGTTGTTTGTGCCTCAGAAACAAACTACATCCAGGTTTTATATATTAACTGAAAGTTTAAGCAGCTGGTCTTAGAAAGGTATATTAATAATGAAAGGTCTCCCATTCCTATTTACTCATGGGTCTTTCCACCCATTAGCCTTTAATTCTGAATTATTCCTGATACTACTTCTAGGAATGAAATTTGTGAACCAACTTCATAATAATTTTACTTTTCGCAAATCAAGTAGCTGGCTATTTTACCTGTTTTGCTGCAGAGTCTCAGGTGACTTTTACAATTGAATGTCAGCAAAACTACAAGCCAACAGTCAATTAGTGGGTATTTCATCAAAAACAGTATGAAAATTAGCTTTGATTTAAGAGTGAGTGATTAGGGAATGGAACAGACAGAGATCAAACAATCCTCTTGCTTATAGAGTAGTGAGCCCAAGACCAACACAGCAATCACACAGCACAAGGATCTCTGACCTGTATCTCCATGCAAGATTTTAGTATCCAAGGTTTTCAGCCCTAAGCTCTAAAATACACCTAGAGAAAAGGACTCCACTCACACCTTATTATTTTAGCCTCGTGCTCATGAAAACAGAGCTTTTAAGATAGCTTTATCTCTTAACACTAGTAGATGCAAACTGGAGATAAATTAAATGTTACCTGCTAAACCCAGAAATGCCAACCATGTGACGAGAGCATTAAAAAGAATGTAATCGTTCTGAAGTGCATGATGTAGATGTGGTACTTAGGGAGTGGTGGACCTGGCAGTGCTAGGGTTACAGTTGGACTTGATGATCTTAAAGGTCTTTTCCAATCTAAATGATTCTGTGATTCTATGATTCAAGCCCTGCTGAAGTTTTGGTCATCTGTTCTCGCCACTTTCAGCCCAGTGAGAGATGTGAGTGGCAGAAAGTTATTCATTCGTCCCACGGTTCTCCAGTTCATCAGTAATATTTCTGCCATTCTGTAATGGTTGAAGAGACCATACGAGGCCACAGAAACCATAAATGTCACACTAATAAGCAAACAGCCATCATAAACTTCCTGAAGGTTTTGTTTATTTTTGATGTTATAAACTCCACAACAGACTAAGTAGATGTTGGGGGAATGTTTCAATGCAACTTCAGAGCGTCTTACATTTAAAAGAACAAGGAAAGCAATAGAGATGTTGACTAGGTGGTTTCCTGCTTGAGAACCTACATGGCTGTAAGTGCTCCTTATTTGAGACTCCTAAGGTATGCAAGGTACATCACCTGTCATCTGACCTTACTAAAAAGGTCAAGAGAGTAATTTCTTCCTCATAGTGAATAAGCAGGTTTCTTCAACAGATGTACATTACTATTTTAGAATTACCTTCTCTTTCCCTGTGCCTCATAGTGAAACTTCCTCCAACTTTCTCATTGCAAGGGAGCCTGATTTCCTATTTGAAGCAGTAAGGAGACAATTTACATTACTTAGAGCTTTCCTCTGTGATAGGTAATTAAGGAAAATAGGAACTATTCCACTAAAAGTGTCCCACTTCTAGGTTGGATTGAAAACTGTTCAAAACCATGTAATTAACTGTTTGAAGTCTTGTACTGAGCCAGTACAGAAGTTCTGAGTTTTGATAAATTTAATCTTCATCCAAATTTAGAGTATTTTCTTTTGTTTAATAGTTTTAGACAAGATGCGGTAGCAAACGGTTATTTAAAATATATATAAAATGGCTTTAAGAGAATATTTGGAATTATATTTTATTTTGTTTGAGAATATATGTTACCTTATTCTACCTGCCTCTAATCACATTACACACCTAATCTCATTCATTTTCTCAGGATTTTTCCAGCATATTATGAAGTGGTAACATTTTGTGAATCACAGTCTCCAAAATAATCTCACAGAAAAAAATTTAAATCCTGGGATGCCAGCAGAAATCAGGAAAGCAAGCGTATTCAGCCTGTGTATTTGAAGTCAGTCTTAATCAGTGACTGCACTAAACTGAATGAAATGTCCAATTATTTACAATTCACACTGTGCAATATACCCTGTAGGCCCTCTACTGAAGTTACAATTACACAGCTCAGCTGATTTTTTCATTAAAATTGGGAAGAGTTTTTTGATGACCCAATGTACCGTGACTACCTATTGGAGGGCTGAAGCCTGAGAAGTTTCCTTTCTGAAGTAAAAGTCAAATAATTCTCATCTGAGGCTGTGCACAGTTCAACATTATTAATGACTAGCAACACAATCCTATTGAGTATGGATGGGAGTTTGAACATGGGGATTTAAATTAATTTAGGCTTTAAACAATGGACTATTTTCCTTGCTCTACGGACAGTAATAGAGATGCTTGAGAGGTTTCTTATATTTCTCCAGTATGGTCAGGATCTTAGTGAAGTCAGCATCCACAATCCATTATAGTCTATCTGTTCAGTGACACATAATCAAGCTGTGCATCACAGAACAAAGGTGAGACCAGTTCCTGCCCAAAGAGCTGGCAATATAATTAAGATAGATCATACAATGTATTTTTGATGTCATAAATATTCTTACTTATTGCCTTCATCCCCAACCGTGTAAATTTGATTCATGCTCTCAACTATGAAAATATAATTCTGTACATCAATACTAGCAGGATAGTTAACTGAATAAAAGAGACAAGAATATGAGTCTACTCCATACCTTATCTTACAATCCAGAGAAGCCAACACAGAAAAAAGGTGAGGGTGGTACCAGAGGGGATGCTACAGAGCAATGCAGATTTTTGTCATGCTGAAGAGCTACAGCTTAACTTGAAGATGACTGGCATTTACAGCTGCAGCTGCAAGTACCTACTTGCAGCATGAACAAAGTCAGTTTTCTTGTGAAGCCATTCTTACTAAGTGAATTTTCCTCAGCCTCTCATAACATTGACTTTTTCAGCAGCAAAGCCACTCTTAAGGGTCATTACGCTAGCTTCTGGGCATATGACAGACTTCACTGTCACAATGAAAAGAAATAAACTCAGATCACCAAGTGTCCAGTGGTGACGTATAACATGTCCTTGGGAAAATCAATGTTCAAAATAAAAATTAACTGCTGTAACTCATCTTTTCTTGAGGTACTCTATGGTTCTAACACCACTGTAGCCTTTTTTGCATTAATCAACACTGCTACCAAAGGGCCAAGAAACAGTTTCTGTGCGAGGGTTTTTGACGCTGTCGAATTGGGTTTAGTAATGTACAGGAAACTAAAATGATGCATTGCAATAAATTTTCTATGTTTTTTTATCTTTTTTTGGATGGAATAACCTACCAAGTGAAACTGTCCTTTGAACATCTAAGCTTTTTTGTTCGAGTGAAGTGGGAGTATGCTCTTCAGCTGAACAGAACCCTGCGTGACTCAACTCTGCTTGCACAAATTGTCATATACAATATTATGAGTCTTGTTTGCATTATCACAAACACTTACACAGCTGTTTACCACTTTGTATTTGCTTTTTTTTAAAAAAATCTAACATACATATTATCAGCTGTGCTACCAACAAATGGCTCACCAAAAACTATAGTTAAGACAAAACTAAACTGACAATGTTTAAACTCTGTTTTTACATATTTCTGTTTTCTAGCAAGATGTTTTGGAAGCATTTTGTGCAAATAAGATGGAAATGAGCAATAAAAGTTTTCTTGTTCTTGTGAAGAAATATCTCCTATGACACATGCGTCTTCTCACAATTGTGAAAACATTTGCTTACTGAGAACAGTTCATGTTTGCCAACTTCTGTAAGATTATAGATTACCCACAGCAAGCCAAACCCCGGCCTCTCATTCATTGGGCGATACTTTCCATTTACAACAGTGAAAATATAGAGAAATTCCTTTAAAGATATTTACTCTGGTGATAGCTTTACGCTGCTTTACTGTGAAAAAGATTTTTAAACCTTTCAAGCCTCTCTTCTAACCCCATTTCCAAAGCATTGCCAAGATTCTGTTGCCCTCAGAGAGGAAGGAGTGTAAAATTATAATAAATTGTAGGCATTCCACATAAAGATACTAAGGACATTTATCGCAAAAGTTTATGTGAAACAAACAGACTCAGAATGGCTTACCTCCAAGATCCCGTTATTGACTAATTTACTTTCCCATTATAAAACAAAATGCCACACTTTATTGATTTGTCTGTCTCTTTTTTTAAGGAAAGCAAGCTGGCAATTTTGACCAGAAACCTGAAGTGTTTTGACCAGCAACCTAAGTGCAACTTGAAATGGTTTTCCTACCTAGACACAGTAAAATACTAGGATCTTACAGGGAAGAATTAGAAAGGAAAAAGATCTCGAGCTACTGGCATGTGGTGCTTCTCCTCTACCCTTACAGTTACATAATGTGGATAGTAGATTATTGAATTGTACTGCATAGTATAACACACATTATTGGAGAGAGAATTGCTAGGGCTCCAATTCTGGGGACAGAGACCTCTTCTGATGCTCCTTTCAGGCCTAAAAGAGTAAAGTAGAACGTAAATTGTAGGACATACCTATATGTTACTGTGCATATAAGACTGCTGGTTGAGGATCATGGGATTATTCTAGCTTGCTTATATGTAGTTGAGCTTCTGAAGGAACAACTAAAATGATCTACTAGGCGAAAAGAGCTGTTCCCAAATACAGTAGTTCATATGTATTCCCACATTGTCTTTCCTGGCTTGAGGTATATAATTTTCAGAGGTAAGGTTTTGAAAAATCAAAGAAATTTAGATAATTTAGTTTCTTTCTCAAATTAAATTTGAGAATTTAGATAAATATTTAAAACTTAAATGTGACCTTAGAAAGTGCTATGCCTCCAATGTAAAAGAAAATAAAAGCAAGATTATAATGTTGTAAGATCTAGAGCTAATATTTTTTACTAAACTTGCTAGCAGACTTGGAAAAAAATCGAGAAGTTTTTAGACCCACAAAGTATTGATCAGGTCTGAAATAGAAGCTGCAGCCATCAAAGGCTAAATACTCTTTGAAAACAGCAGATCATAATTACATCTATATCATTTAGACCATCTCAAAAAGGACTTTTGAAACCTGTGGAGTTGTCACTGCCAACCAAGGGATGAAAAGGCCAGTGCAATGATAATCAGGAAACAGCAGAAGTAGGCTTACTACATCTTTGTGTGGGTTTTGCTTTAATGGGAGATGAGGTCTTGGAAGAGAACTAAAAAGAACTAAAAATAAGGTGCTCTAATCTGGGATTCTGTCTGCAAATCACTTTCAATATGTGGGAGGAGCTAATGTTTATCCTAGATAGCGAGATGACATTCTCAGAAATAATTAAATAAGTTTAAATAAAAGAGTTAGTTTGAAGCAGAAGCTGGGATCCAGTGTCCACCTCAAGTGTATTTGCAAGTAAAATTACTATGAAAAATAGGTTGAGTCTTCTCTGTTTCCAGTCTTCTGTTGTCAGTTATGCATCTATTTTCACAATGGCATAAGTATTAGCACCGAATGGAAAGCAGAATTGTGATTTAAAGGGAAGTCAATGGTTCAGATTAGTTCTAACGGGCCAAATCTCTCCATCCTGATTGTACGTGGCATCTTAGTCCCTTCCTAGGTTCCCTGTGATCCTGATGCTGCTCTGCATTTGTGACTGCCGAAGAGAGGATAGATTGGGGCAGTACCATGACTACACCACGGTCCATTCATTACACAGGGGACCGTAGCATGAGAGAGACAGTCATGGCCAAATTCTCCATTTTGGGGGAGAACAGTCTCCAATGGGCTCTAAAGGCAATTTGAATATTTTCTTGCCCATCTCTTAGGTTCTGACTGTAATTTTAAGGCACTGGTCTGGGCTGGTGGCTGCTTTAACAGGGCTCCACTGAATACAACAAAGTTAGATCTAGATTACAGGGGGTGTCAGCCTACAGGTGCCAAAGATGTTCCCCAGTTGCCAAAGAAGTGAAGAAAAAGATCAGCCTGCAGGTGTTTATTGCCACGGTGAGTTTCCAGGAAAGTTCAGAGGAGTTGAAATGTCAGCACACATCCTTACTCCATATTCTCCTTTTCTCTGTTGAATAAATTCTTAGATTTCTTAAATAACAAGTTTTTGTAACAGGAGGGAAGGTCAGTGATGCAATTTGAGCACTGCAGGCATTTGCCATTTAAGGGGAAAGAGTGCAAATTAGAACATGACAGAAACAGAGACAGAGAAAAAGTCAGACTATCACAAGGACAAGGCAGACACACTGAAAGGACAGTAGCAACTGTAGATGGCAACTGTCACCCATGCAAATATAAGCAGGGAAAAAGCAGAAAAGATTGGCAGGGTAGTGAGAAATTAGGGGAAATTTGAGGCAGAAACAGAAAACAGTAAATATGAAAGCTGACAGGGTCTTGCTGCTATCCTTTAGTTTGGACAAAAAGAGTACTGTGAAAGAGAATGGTATAACGTTCATGTGTGTATGTTTGTTTATACTTAAACAAACTATCATAGAGGAGACCCTGCACAGTCAAGTCCTGGTCTGGGCTGCCACAAATAACCACAATTTTATCATGTCTTTGGGATTTTTCCATACATGGCTCCTAATAGAAAACAAACTTTCTCCTCTGAGTGTTTGTGACCTGTTACTAGCTTAATTGTAGACATTATTACTTCAGATCTATTGGTCTTGCACTAGATTTTGTCCTTTAGCATTAATAGCTTTCTTTCCTTCTTAATTTCTTTCTCCCCCCTCATCCCCAGCTCTGTGTACACCTCTGTATATGTACACAGGTAAAGATCCCACATTGTCTTTGCTTTAGCTAGCTAACAGGCCAATCTCTTTTTAGTAATTTCTCATTAGACTGACCTTATTCACCCTGAGGGTCTCCTCCTCCATTTGAACTCATCTCTTCTGAACACGAATGGCCTTCAGATTAAAGGCTTTGTTAGATCCCTGTTACAAAACTGAATGTTTCCCTGGCATCACTCCTATGTGATCAGTTCAAAGTGAGAGGGAAAACTTTTGATTAAACTGAGGTTGTGACAATTGTCTCTTGGGTCTCAGTCTAGTGCTTCAGCCAGGTAGTTTTACCCCAAATGCACTGTTATGATCTCACCATGCCCAAGAAATACCCACAGGTACTTATGGTAAGCCATGGGCACAAAAAAATGAGTGAGAATGTAATCAGACAAGCAGCAAGTGCTTTAACTGTGAAGAACAGTTTCATACTGTCTATAATCTATACTTTTTTAGTGAGATCAGCACTTATTTGTAAGCAGTTTATTGGAAGCTTAGCTTGTAGCACAGGACAAGCCATCCTTCTGGCTTACATTTTGAGATATTTTATTGTGAGTCATCAGCTGAGAAGTTAATATAAGACTGAACAACTATATTTTATTATCGTTTCCACATGATTCCAGTCTCCTGAAGGTTTAAAATTATGTCCCTTTCCCAAAGGAAAAAAAAGGGACATTACTTGCCAATGAATGGGGGGTGTGAATCAGGGGTCAGATTCAAATGCTACAACTAGTAGCTGTCTAATGGGATGTGAATGATTCTCATTGGAAGAAGTGACTCAGGATAGGCTTCTGGTTTACTTGACACTAAAACTTGTAAAATTTCTTAACAAATTTTACTTTGTTCCTCACAGCTAGAAGAGTCAGAAAATCATCAGTGCAGAAGTAGCTTCTGAAAATAATTTTTAGGATTGATTCTAACTTTACAGCAGTGGAAATGCACTAAAGTCAATTGAGTTATGCAAGTAAAGACCTGTAACAAATTAGCTCACAAAGATCCCAGACAAGTAGAAATAGAAGCAGTTCCAAGATATTTAAAAAAAAAAAAAGGGGGGGAGAGAAAAAGAGATGTTTCAGGCAATTACTTTGTGGAAGGCTGTTTGTGGTTGGTGTAGAGTGAACAAAATACAGATTTTTGTATTTTACTTTATTTTCATTTAAGTTGTTTCATTATTTTTGCTAAGTGTTTTCTTTCCCTTGCATTAATTTGGTCCTGATTTGCCGCTATATAAGAAGAAGTCAGGCCCAAAAAAATCTTCCCACTTTTTTGAAGTTGCTCTGGTAATAGGGTTCAAGGAAATGTTCAGGATTGCTGGGCTGAAAGAAGGATGATAAAAGGACTAAGGGAGATGTAGGATGGCTTTGTTTGTTCTCCATTTTTGTCATTTTAAGACTGGGAATTTATGTAAGGTAATTCAGAAAATGATAAATTATTCTTCTTACTTGATTAAAAATAGTTTGATTTCTAATTATTATCAAGACACAAGTCAAAACAGAATTTTCTGCCCTTGCTTGGCTGAGCTTTGGTGACTTCAAGCTCAGAGAGAGACAGGTAGAAAATACTTGGTGTATTCCAATGAAAAATGTCCAGTTCTAATGCACAGATTTCCCTGAGACTTTAATATTTTTAATTTTTTGATAAGGGAATAATTTTTATCACTTTGAGGACAGCTCCCATGGCACTTCTAATGTTACATCGTTTAAAGACTGTCTTCATAGGGAAATTAGCCAGAAGAACTCTAGTGGGAAAAGAATATCATGCAGCTATGGTGATGTAAATCCCTATGCAGGCACTTTCTGCATGAATACAAGTGCTTTTTTCAGCATAGTTTGTCACTTTACCAAATTTTACTGAAATGCTGCTGGCCTTGCTGTTGCAATACAGTAATACCTTTGGAGTGCTGCTGCAAATTTCTCCTTAAAAATAAGACCAGAATACTTACACTTGCTTAGTGATGCAGTTAAATTGGGGAACCCTGATTCTGGCTTCACTTATCTTAATCTACAACAGAGAAGCAGTCAGTGTGATTATCCTAATGTGGCTACTTTAGTTACAGGATCCCAACAACTCTCCTGTTACTTCTTTTTTTCATGAAGTACTTTTTGGTACGTATGTCTAAATATAGATGCTTAGAAAACCAAACTGTGCTGAAAGGAATTAGAATCTTCACAGACAAAAATAACTCAGCAACAGAATAACCCATAATTCAGTCAGATGGATTGCTTAAAAACCTGTCATTAAGCAATGAAGCAAGACGAGATACAAAACTATACATTCACCCAGACAATCATAAAAAAAATGTAAGATTTTCAAACAAAAAATTTATTTTGTAAAGGTACAATGGATGCTGGTGAAAGCAAATAATGAATGCCTGGATTAAGTCAAAAGAAAACAGTTAGGATCAGAGTTTGGGAATGTCTGAAAGAGGAAATAGAGATGCGTAAAATGAACAACATGAGAAGAATAATTGATCTAGTTAGCAAAGTAAAAGGAGAAGTGATAGTTCTGGACTAAAGGAGAATGAGAGCTACCTCCTACTGGGAGAGCCTGAAAGAGCATAAGTGGGAGCTTTACTTTAAATAGAAATGGAATATGTGAAAAGTCTTTATGCAGCAAGAAAAAGAAATGAATTTTTGCTTTGAAAACAGAAAACTGGAGAGATTTGAAAAATAAACCAACTGCAGAAAAAAAAGCAAAAAAAAAAAAGCAAGTTCTGAGAGCTATTGAGAAAGTGAGGCGGAAAGCAAAGGATTAAAAGTGTGACAGAAGAAGCAATTGAAGAAAGGAATCATGTGAGTAACACTCATTCCTGGAAAAGGATAACTGACTAACTCCAGAAAATGGATGAAGCTACACTTGCTTCTTCATTAAAATTGATAGAACTGTGATATTACTGCCTAGAATTGAACAGACAAAAGGAAAAACAAGTTCTCCCTCACTGACAGATTGTGATTGTCCTATAGAGCTTAGCTGCCATGTAAATTAGCTAAAACTTGGGCAGTCACAGTAACATCCTTTGAGTCTGCTAATTATTTGTATTGTTTGTGGCAAGTGTGCTCCATTGGGTGCAATTATGATTTTTTATTGAATAATTGCTGTCCTTGTCAAATGTTTGCTTGAATATTTGCCTGCACTGTATAATATTTTTACTGAGTAATTGTCTGCTGTGGATAATATCTTCACTCAGTAATTGCCTACTCTAAATAATATTTTCACTGAATCATTTCCCATTCAGTGTAATGTTTTACTGCATGATTTTCTCTTCTGAGTCATGTTATTGTAAGTTAGTTCTGAATTACATACAAAGTTACTGATAGATCAAATCCAAGTTTGCCTAAGTGCAGAGCATTTTGATAATTTCTCCTCAAAGCCTGTGGTGGCGGTGGTGTTATTTCCCTTTTAGATAAGGCAGAAAGGAGTAGCTGTTGGAATTCAGTATTAGAGAAGCTGGAGAGTGAGTTAATGTACTAACAGAAGGAGGGTGCTTTCAAAGCGGGGGATGCTAAAGAGTGAAAAAAAGAGCAAGAAAAAGAAAAGAGCAGAAAGAGTAAGAACTATAGGGGAGATAACTGAAATCTGAGAAAGGAATGCTAGGAGAAGGGAGAAACAGACAATAGGAAGAAGAAAAGAAGACAGACTGTAAATGAGTAGGCAAAGAATCAACTCCAGGGAACAGTAAAAAGCAGAATGAAATTAAAGTAATACATACCAGTGATGCAGACATAATGGTCAGCCTGGCATCCTCTCACATTGCCTCTGCATTAGAGTAACTTTATAAAATTAACAGCTAATACTTTGCAGCAGAGAGAAGAATAAAGGTGTTAAACACATCCTAAGGTACAAATGCTGGAGTCCCCATTGCAGGCTTCATTCCTTTTTTTCTTATTCACCCTCGGGCCCTACTTTTGCAACATAAAAAGACTGAACTGGAAAGGGGCTGGGCTGCTGTGGAAATAGCTAGCCTGCAGAGGAAATTTCCTCTTGGCTTGGGATCACTGTGGACTTTGTCTTGCCTCTGACCATATTGGTGGCCAGGCTAGAGCCAGACAAGAACAGAAGTTAGCATCTGAAGATCCTGCCATCTAGGCTGTTGTGTGCGTGCAAGAAACTTCTGTAAATTCTACTTTGTTACACTTCATGCATTTGAGCACTTATTCTATTCTTCCCCTGTAATTTTTCAGTCCATCACAATAAACTGATTCAGCTTCCCTAAAATACTTTATTCTTCCCTGTCCTTTTTACAGAGTGGAAGAATATTCACTTCTAATATGTAAATATGCATTATTACGGTTCTTATTAGTTGGTATCTATTCCTGCTATAGGTTGATTGACCTTACATTACTTTCGAGATCAAAGATTAATTTGTTCATTTCTTATTCTGAACTTGTGCATATGCTTCTGTAAATGAAGTCTGCTTATTTCCTTGTTTCCTGTCTGGGATGATATTGCTCAATTTAGTTTTCTGATGTCTCAGAGCTGTACTGCAAAATCACACAAAGAAATAACTAATATCTGAACGTCTTTTTGAGAAACTGTCTAATAATTATTTTCTTCTTTAGTTTCCATGTCTACACACCTTTATTATGGATGTTCTGTAAACACTTTTTCACAAGAAAGTACTTGCATTGTATTGCAGAATTTAGAGATGATGGCTATATAAAACAATGAGGATTGGAGGTACCTAAGATGCACAGTTCTTCTTCCATGGTTATTGTGTTTCTTTATAAATCACTTCTATACCCCATATGAAAGAGAACATGGGCAATGTATCTGATGACAAAGGAGTTGCATTGGTATTAGAACTCCTGCCTATTTCTACTTTATTCACATTTTATAACACAAATGCAATATGCTCATTATTTTTGAATGACATTAATAAGTTGTGAAAGCAGGTCTAACTAGGTCTGAGAGTTTTAAAACAGTAAGATTTAAGACAGAATATGCTGTAAGTGTTGCAATATTTCCCTTTTAATTATATGAGAACACCTGGTGCTGGTTTCAATAAAAAAAAAAATTACATCAGGCTTCTATACGTTGGACTTCTGTGCCAAGTTGCACAAAAAACCTTCTGAAATATACATTATGAGGTTGATTCTCATTTCAGTCTGGCTCTATAGCTGTTGGATAGACATCAGTAAATAGAAGAAAAAAATGGTGTACATTTCTTTGGTTTTTCTTTGCTTCCATCTCTTCGGGATAACTCACCGGAAGCCAACAGGTTTGTATTCAGAGCTTTGAACTGAATATTTTTTATGTTATGTGATTTTTTGAACAAATAGCGATAGCCATTGAACATTACCTTCATAAACCATAACTTAATAACAAAACTGAACTTTTAAAAACTTGTCACTTAAAATCATGACAAGACTTTCCCTTTCTCATAAACTTCACCAGAGAGCCTAGGAAGAATCTGATATAGCAGAGGCTCTACATACATCGAAACCGAGTTTAACTGTATTTCAAGCTCTATTGCAAGGCCTGCTGCATGATTTGAACTACTGGTTTAAATCAACATCCAGTAATCAGCTAGCCCATAGAGCAGCTCATTGTATAAACAGAATTAGGGAAAATGGAGAAAAAGCAAAACTAAATAAGAAGGAACAAGTTATTGACAAAAAATAATTGTGGGCACTAGCTGTGTCAAGCAACATGCCCATGTTTTGGTCAAACAAGACAGTTATACTTGAAAAGTCCATCAACAGTAAAAATAAGAGAGCCCATGTTCTTGTAGAAGAGCAGGGGAAGCAGCACAAGTTTCCTTGTACCACAGTGGCCTCAACAGAATAGTGAAAATTGATGAATAATGGTCCTCCAGCAAGGTTTGATCATGTCTTCCAAAGAGGAGTAACATTAAAAGAACATTTTGCAGTGTTGAAAGGCAAGGACAGAAATAGAAAATGCCAGAATGCTCCTTCAGATATGATGTAGGTCTCTACCCCTCATCCAATCCCATCATTCTCCATGGAGTGATGACATTAAATGAACATTTTGCAGTGTTGAAAGGCAAGAATGGATTTAGAAAACACCATAATGCTCCTTCAGATCTGCTACAAGTCCCTACCCCTCATCCCATCCTCAGGTGAATACAGCATACTGGAGTCTTTCAGTGCATGATTATATTTTTATCCCAGAAACAGACTGTTTCATTCATCTCATAAAGTAGACCCTTTGGGGGATAGCCACCACTTTAGCCTTCAATTATGAAAAGCAAGCAAAATTTCTAAATCTAGCCTAATTATGTGTTTTTTCAGAACACCAAACCCCAAAGCTTGTGTTTAGGACACAGAGGCAACGTGTATGTAATAATACACTTACCAAGGGTCCAGGACAGAAGAGGCATTACCTCTAGCTTGGACACAAAGACTTTTTACCTCTAACTCAGGAAGTCTTTGAGACACAAGTCGCTGAAGACTAGGAAAGTAATCCCAGCTCCTGTGTGCCCCTTTAGGCATTCACATCAGCCAATGATGGACAGAGGAAAGTGGCCTAAATGGAATTTGGCTTGGTACAACTATTCTGGCTAAACGACTTTCCTACCTTCTTGTAGGACCAGAAAAGGATCACAGTCCTTGGCCAATTCCTACCATAGGAATTGATTTCATGCACATTCCCAGTATGATTAATTTGGGCCTGTACAAGAAGCCTGGGTGTCCAAGATAACTCTGTGTATATACAAAACAACTATTCATAGGCATTTTTCTCTGCTAGTTTTCTATTTAGATTAATACCTTTTGGATACCTAGGTTGCCCCCTGGAGAATAGAGAGTCATTTAAAATAATCCACAGATCAGTGCGAAGTATTTTCCTTTGTCCTTTGATATTCAAGCTTTCAATACCTGGCTAGTGATTAAGACTTTTCCAAAAGTGTTGGTATCAAAGACTCTTGAATTATTCCAGCCTTTGGAGTCTACAGACTTGAGTTGGAGTCACAGTACTGCACGTAGACTTTCCTTTCCTTCCTCTTTGTAGCGTCTTCTCTGTTTCTCTGGAGATGCAGGTATGGTGCAATCAGCTTTTCTGCCGTATGATTTCAGTGTGCTTTTGATTCTAGTCAGAATTTGTATATGAGTGAACAAAATAACAAACCTTGGGAATGATTGGACAGCCACATATTTCAAACTTCGGAACTTCAGTTAGTTTTTTGAACCTTCTGATCCCACAAGCTACTTATGGAAATAGGTTCACTTTGAGACTTGGCATGTGTCCTGTGACACAAGTGATTGTATGGATTATTAATGTACAATGTGACTATAACGCTTTTGGGAAATTGCTTGCAAAACACCTGCTTGTTGACAGAGAGTGTTAACTGAAGTGTTTGGTGTGCTCATTTAAAATCATTCTAGAGTGGATCCTCAAGAATAGGTAAAGAATTAGCAGGAGTGCCAGGAGGTCACACAGCTATGGCATTGGCAGGTGTGGTAGCATGTCCAGTCATACAGCCACTCACCCGGATCATAGTTGGATTCAACTTTGCATAGTCCTATGCTAAGAAGAGAAAAGCTCAGTATCCTTGGCCACCATTTCTTCTCTGATACCATGACACCAAGAGTTGCTTTCACAGTTGTTTTTAAATAAGTTTTTTCTAAAATTATCTGGGCCTCAAAAGTTCCTTTCTGATAAAAATAAATGGCAATGATTGTCAATGGGCAAGTGCTGACTTTTATCACCCTCTGCTAAAAAAAAAATCTTGCAGAGAAGTTCCCTGCTCTTTTGCTTGGAGATTCAAGGCCAGTTTCTCACCAGCCTTAGAGGCCTGCTGTGCCACTCTAATAGTACAAGGAGGCCATGGACCTGGTGAATCCAGCTGGCACAGGATTTTTCAATCTAAGGAAATCTCTTCTTGGCTGACAGCCAGGGTACATAAAGCAGAAAGCAGCGTTGGACAGATGGTAGACCCATGAAGGATGTCAATATCTTGTGGCATTTCTGATTTGTAATGTAAGACAGTCTGAAATCTTCTGTCAAAGGAAAGAGTGCCCTGGATCTAAGGCAGCCCGTCAGGATTCGTGCAGAGGAGCTGGGCCAGGTGCTTGCTGATGTTTGATTGGAACAGCGTCCAGATTGCGCCATCTCATTTCAAGTTTGATAAATCAACTTGATAAATCAACTGAGAGCAAGTTACATCTGACTCTTGCCAACTACAGCAAACTTAAAGCTTCCCCTTCCTTCAGCAGAGGTGGAGTGGGGAATGAGATTGTAATTGTGGTCTTTCAAGCAGCCTTTACACAGAGTTATCAGGAATTTTCCTGTGAAACCTTATCTGAAATGCTCAATGTCCATTGATGGTGTCTTACTACTATGTCTATTTAAGCTTAAGCCTTTTCATGAGGTGTTACCTTTGTCTCAGTCAAAACCTTCTCCTTTTTATCCACCAACTTGGACTCATATATAGCATTTATTAGTTTCACAGCTTCGTCTACTATCTGTCCTCAAGGGATATGTCTCCACTTCAGAAAAGCCAGATTCAGCAGCAGATGGTTAAGTGTTATTGCCATGTAGCAAAATCACAGCCATGCAACCACCCCTGAGAACTGACGGCTGAGCCCAGGCTTTTCCTAGGATACAGCTGACCTCGGTATTGACATGTCTCTGTGGCAGTAACCAACTTTCATGTGTGTTCATATAATCCCTGGCGTGATCAGCTCCCAGTCTTGCCTGGAACATCTGTGCAATACCATTAGTAATACATAATGGGAACAATTTGAAAAGATACAGATTAAATGAAGGGGGGAAAATAATATAGATATCTGAGTCCACATATCTACCCATATTTTCTAGTTAGAAACTTAATGGGTATTAGTTTCTCCCACAAAATTTTAGTCTCAATCAAATTAAAATTTCCTGTACAGCAATTTGTTGCTCATCAGTAAGAAAATTGTGCTGTTATTGCTCCGATACTTGAGGATAGAACATATTGGAAATGGCGATCAATGCTTTATTATAAGCAACAATAATGATGTTTCCTTGGCAAAGAAGACCTGCATCTAAATGTGCAAGAGCTTGTGGCTCCTAAGGATATATTTAAATCTGAGCAGTCTTGAACAACTGGAATAGTTATCAAACTGACAACATCACCATTTTTCTTAGAGATTAAAATGGCATATTGATGATGACTATTTTAATCTCATTTTAAGTACCTCATAAAATGCTTGAGAGGTTTGAAGCAATCTTGAGTTCAGAAGTTTTCTTCTAATTGCAAACCCTGTATACAAGTTGCCAAAGATGATCTACTGTCATTTCACTCTGCCTGGAGAAGGACAATATAGAGTAGAAAGGGTAAAGGAGAAGCATTCACAGGCTGACCTGGCTTCAGAAACAGAGCACCCACATTCATCTTTCACAGAGTCTGAATCTGAATAAGGACAAAATCCTCTGCTTTTCTAAGGCCTGGACACCTCTTCTAAGGTCTGTTGTCTCTGTTTCACTTCTAAAGCTGTCTAGGGTTCCCTGAACTTATTCACTCAGTTCAGTGAAAGGATTATTGGGTAGAATTAGCTGGCCAGCATGATCCTAGTCAGACAGGGTGATTGCCATCATTCTTCCTTAGACGATCTGAGTTAGCAACTGCAAACTGGTGCTCCATGACATTTGCCACTGGTTTTTGCATATCCTTTAATTTCTGCAAGTCTCCCATGATGAGAGGGGATTCATGTAAGTGGGTCATCTTTCCTTGATGGGCACAAACTCTGGGAATGGGCATGGTCTGAAGAATGTAACCTAGCAGATGCTAAGCAGCACAGCTGAAAGTTCACCATCGTCTTTGTGCAAAGTTACTGTATCAGTAAACAGTTTGCATCGGGGAACTGTTCTTAAGTGGTTAAATTCAGAGAAGTAGGGCCAAATTGTGAATTCTCCTATCTCTTCTTCATCCCCCGCCCACCCCAAGACTGCATGTGATGATCTGAAAGTTCCCGTTCGGATTCAGTAAAGTGGAGTATGTGATAAGACATCTGATGTCATTCCCTAGACATCTGATGTCATTCCCTAGATAAGGGAATAACACTTAGGATGGTATGGCTGTTAAATTCCTTTAAATCAATGCCAGCTCACATTTGCAATGCTTTTTACAAAAACACTTCAGTTTGTGCTTCAGTCGCCAAATCACTTTTGCTCTATCTATTCTTTCCCCAATCGATCAGTTTTTTCATGGCTTTGTTGTTCTGTCTTGTTTGGGGGGGAGGTCCTATCTCATAACTACATTTTAATCTTCTAATTCCCAGATTATGACTTCTTTCTGTTTCAGAAATGTTTTCAAAACAGCATGTACTTCAGACTTATAAATAAACAATAACAGGACTACTGCTTTGATAAAAATACTTATTCTGGACATGTTAGACCTTAGCTTTTATTACTCCCAACTTAATCACTTTCTTTTTAGTTCAGCTGTTAAACTTGATCCTTTTAAAATTAAAGCCTACCTTCAAATACATGAGTAGGGATTTTTTGCTTGTTTTCAGTGGTCACAGTGTGTATGATTTACTTGTGCTTTTTCTAAAACAGACGTTTTGAGGCAGACAGCAGATTTGCAGACAGCAGGTCAGAAGAACAGAGTCCAGATCTGGACAGCATAGTTTCCAAATCCACTTGATTTATGATGGAACTCTAGCCCATTTTTTTCCTCAGATTTTTAGACTGCCTAGTGTTAGGATGAACTACAGTTCTATCACAGCACAGAGGCATAGCTTCAGCTAACTGCAGTATTGCAGGTGTGATGATCTTTATTAATATTGGTGACAATGTACCTTCCTAAAAGACTTGACCAAATTTAATTAAGAAAGAAGACAACCAATCAGAATTATTATAGCCATTGGAAATGACATTCCTTTTATCCAGTTGTCTATTAAGTTTGTTTATCCAGTTGAAACCTCTCTTATTTCAACTTGTGTCTGTTGTCTCTCATCTTTCCACCATGCATCACTGTGAAGAGCCCAGCTTCATCTTCTCCATAACCTCACTGCAGGTACCAGGGGCTGCTGTTTGGTGCCCCCAAAGCCATCTTGTCTCCAGGCTAAGCCAGCCCTGGTACCACAGCCTCCCTTCACAAAGCAACTGCTCAAGCCCTGACTGAACTGGTGTCCCTCCACTGAACTTGCTCCAGTTTACTGATGTCTTTCCTCTACTTGGGGGCCCAAAACTGGGCGCAGTAGTCCAAATGTAGTTTAACAAGTGCCAAGTAAAGGGCAAAATCACTCTCTTTGATCTGCTGGTTGTGATCCTATTAATGAAGCTCAAGAAGTTGTAATAACCTGCCATGTTGTTGGGGTACACTGTTGGCTCCTGTTCAGCCCATTGTCCTCCACAAGCACCAGGGCCCTTCCTGCAGTGCAGGTCCCTGGGCACCCAGCACCCAGCCTGTCTCATCACCAGGGGTTCTTCTTTCCCACATACAGGATTTTGCATTTGTCTCATGAATTTCATAAGTTTCTGTTAGTGCATTCTTCCCTCTTGTCTAGGTCCCTCTGGATGTAAGCCCTGCCCCTTGACTGTATCAACTGACCACCCAGTATGGTGTCATCTGGAAATTCGACAAGAGCACACTCTGTCACCTCCTTCAGGATATTGATAAAGTTGTTAAATAGGACAAGTCTGTTGTGGTACTCCTCTCGTTACCTGCTGCCTGATAGAGCATGACCCATTAAGCACTGCCCTCTAAGCCTGATAATCCAACCAGTAGTTTCCATCCATCCAAACCATAAAGTCCCAAACTGGGTATGAGAATATTGTGGGAGACACTGTCCAAAGCCTTGCTAAAGTCAAAGTGAATGACATTCACTGCTCTTCACTTGTCCACAAATCCAGTTGTTTCATCACAGAAGGTTGGTCAAGCAAGATTTACCATTAGTAAATCCATGCTGACTTCACATTAACCACTTTCTTGTCACCAGAAATGTGTTTCAGGAGGATTTGCTCCATATGTTCCAAGGAACCAAACTGAGACTGACCAGCTTGTAGTGCTCTGCATCATCCTTTTGGTCTTTTTTGAAGATGAGGGCAGCATTTGCCTTTCTACAGTCAGAGACCTCCACTGATCTCTGAAAGGCAGTGGCCTTGAGAGGACATCAGCCAGTTTTTATCAGTGACTTGGATGCAGGTGCATGGACTATTATGGGTCAAGTTCTCTCAAATAATTCCTGACTTGAACTTCACCCATTGCTGGTGATTTTCTCCTTGAACCCTGCCTGCAAGCATAGAGGCCTGGGAGACTTTCCTGGTGAAGACTGAGAAAAATATGTCATTGAGTACCTCAGCTTCATCTTGTGTCCAGTTACTAAATTACCTGAATCATTGAGCAATGGGTCCACATTTACCTCGTTCAGCTTTTTGTTACTAATGTATCAGTAGAAGCTCTGCTTGTCATCCTCAAGACCCCTTACAAGCCTTTATGACAGTTGAGCTTTGGCTCTCCTAACATCATCCATCCATGGCCAGACAGTGTTTCTAAATTCCCCATTTATAGCCTGTCTTTTGCTTCCACATCCTGTATACTGTCTTTCTGCACTGGAGCTCCACCAGGAACTTGCTGTTTATTCAAGCTGGTCTCCTGATACCTCTACTGGTTTTCCTCAGCATTGGCGTGGACAGTTCTTGCATTTGGGGGAAGCTGTACTTACAGGCCTGCTAGATTTCCTGAGCTCCTTTGCCCTTCAGTGCTGCCTTCCAGTGGATCATACCTACCACACTCCTGAAAAAAACTTAATCTGCTCCTTTAAAGTTCAGGTTCAGCTCTGTTGAAGTTGGCAGGAGCCAACTATAGTTGACATCTGCATGGGAGTATTTAGAGGCTTATCTTTGTTACAGTCCAAGTTAAGCAGTGAGAGATTCCCCAGCAGGAGCAAAGTTCTTCCTTGGCATCATAGTGCTCCCATTTCCTGGTACTTCCTAAGTGTTTGTTAGCAACATCTTGTTCAGGAAATGGAACAACACAGCTCAGCTGGAGCAGGTAAAAGTTACCTCTTCTAAGACCTGAGGCAGGTCTTGTCGGATGTGTTCTGGTGACCTGAAAAGCATGTGTGTGTCAAGTCGTCTTGAGAGCCAAGGATGTGCCTTGATATTGGAAGTTACTACAGGGCATCTAGATTTGGCGTTGAAGTGAGTAGGTTACAAACTGTTTCTAGGAAGACAAAGTAACAGGAATGATGTGAGTAAGACATTTTCCTAATTGCCTTGCCACATTTTTAAATTGCCTCAATTGTAAAACTCTGGGCTGAAGCTTTGAGGGGGAAGGACAAGCAGGACCAAAGTAACATTGTGCTGCAAGCAATGCATCCCCGCTGTCTTCTTCCAGTAAGCATATAGCATGAAAGATCTTTCTTAGCTGTTCTGATGCCTACCAAACAACTCATTTTGTCAGCTTTTCAGGGAATCTCTTTTAACTTCAGTGAATTGAATGTCAGACCTCAGCAGCAGAAATGACTGCAAACTTATCCCCAAATAACTAGTCAAAGGTAATGAAGGAAGAGATTATAAACACGGCTTCAAAGGGGAGGCAAGGAGCCAAGCGGAAAACAGAGACAGCTCAAAGAGAGCAGACACACAGAGGAGCACAAGATTGACCTACCAAGTCATATCAAAGGTTCTTAACTTGTTTCTGACAGTGGTCACAAATGGATGTCTTGGGAATAGGAATCTCTCAGGCTCCAATGATTTGCAATTCACAAACTTTAAGACAGAGGTATTGTTTTTGTATCAAATAGCCCTTAATGGTTGGGGGGTTTTTTTTGTTTTTTTTTTTCTTCCACTTGGTTGTTGAATCCATGCAAACTTTTAGCATATGCAACGTGTTCTACTAAGGAAGTCCACAACTTAGTTAGTTACATACAGTGATAGATAGGCACCTTCCTTCGGTTATTTTCAACATCCCTTCTCGCCTTGCCCATTAAAAACTCAGAGAAGTGTGTAAACTTATAATACCCTCCCTCAGACATCTGTCATCTAGGCTGAAGACTCCTATTCCATTTAAATGTTTCCTGTAAAGATGCCGTTTCATAGCTGTGATCATCTTTGTAATCATTATCCCAAGCAAAGAAAAGTTGCTTTGCAGTGGGGAAAAGGTAGAGATAAGGGAACTTCTGAAGAAGACTTGGGAGAACAAATATCCAGAAAGATGTGAGAAATTTCAGACATGAAGGAAAAAAACTGAAGGGAATGAAGGAAGGTTGGGATGTTTCCTTATTTGATTACAACACCATTACTAGTGTAGAGTTAATGCTGCAACCAGGTCCTACTACAATTACAGTCAATTACTACATTTGTCTTAGAATACTGCTTTGATCAAGAAGCTACCATATTAGGAACAAAGACAAAGTAGAAAGTTTAAAAGGCATTAAAAAATCCCTTCAAATTATTGCTCCAGAGTTAACAAAGTTCCAGAAGCGTTATGATTTGAAATTTTGACCTTTTTTGTCTCTATCTTGTTTCAGATTTTTCCCAGATGACCTTTTAGAGGTCACCTCTGCAATAGATAGTAATCTTTGCAGCTATCTTGGTTGTTTTCATCTCCCTCTAGAACATCACGTGCTATCGAGGCTTGATGTCAAGTCTTTGGATTTTTTGCACTGCTCCTTTAATGAAAACAACTGTTATTTATTAGTTGGAACTCTAAATTCATGTAATGTATTTAAACTGTGAATAAACTGACTCCTGTTTTGTCATTGCTGCATTGTAACAAATTGATTTTGCTGTACATTTTCTCTGACTGATGGCTTGAGAAAGCTTTATTGGCATTTTGAGTTCTTTACTCTTTTATACATATAGTTTTATCACTCAGAAAAAAGAAAAAAAACAGTGTCATAAATCTCTCTCTAAAATCAATAAAAGTAAAAGTAATGAATGATTCTGGACCTTACTTCATACTAACATGATTCTATTTTCTGAAGAAAAAAGTTTAAACTTTCTTTAGAATCCTGGCATGAAAGCCTCAACATCATGGGCAGTATCAGAATAGTATTGAAAAGCTGAGATGCAATCTGTGGGATATTTATTCAGCATCTGGAATTATTATTCATTCAGGAACTACTTACAGAGTATTAACTCCTGCTGGGGAACCCTCTTTACTGCAGCAGTTTTCATGGCTTCAGTAAGATCCTACTTGCATAGCTAATTTTTTAACTCCCGTGAGTGGAAACTCCCCATTATGACTATTCAAAAATAGAATTTTTTTAAAGGAGTAAAATCTCATGAACACAATATCATGAAAGACAAAAATCATATCTCATAGAAGTGGTCAATCAAGTTGCTATAGTCTAAGCCACATCATGAATCAATGACATAGCTCACATTGATTTCCCTCCAGGCCGGACTCTGTAGTCTGACAGCCACTCCTGCCATTCGGCATTAAACACTGCTTCTTTGGTGTTTGCAGATTAAATGGTGATTCCCATCTTCCAGACATTCCCCAACTATCCCAACACATAACAGATTTTTCCAACAGATATTGGACTGAGACCTCTATCCACAAGAGCTATGGTTATGCGGTTGAACTGTGTCCTCTACTTGAAGACAAAACACTTTAAAGTACAGAAACTGAGGCATGAGCATTGAACATATATGACAAATTGTCGCATCTGTCATGCTGTGAAGTCATCCTGCAAGTAGCTCTACAAAAAACCAGGGAGTTTAAAATTCCTGTACCAGTGCTAAACAAGGGCAAAATTATTCATCTTACACAAATATGTTATCAAAAGCCTAACCACGGATAAAATTCACTCCTATATAGCCTGATGTATATCTCTTGAAAGGATTTATTAGCATGGGACTTAAATGCCCTTTAGTGGATATCCTCTTACCATTCTTGGTCATGAGAATGGAACTGAGAATGACAGAGAATGTAAAGTCACTTGCAGAATTAATATTCTGAACCCACTTCCCTGAGAAGATATCAAGCTGTACCATATGTTATTCTTCACTTGACCACTTTCATATTTATTTCCATCCCTAATATCAGTCAGGGGGATTTACCACTTCTTAGAGTTAAAAGAGGCTTTTGTAAACTAAACCGTATGCTGGTAACTGCTAAAAATGACCACAAGAAGGAAAACATCTGCCTTATCCCCAAATCATTTTTTCTTTTGTTCAGCTGTGTGCAGCTTTCTGAATTGTGCATAAATCTGAAAGGCAATAGAGATGATTCTATATAAATATGAACATTTTTGAATGGAGAAGCAAAAGCATATGAGGACAAGATCTGTGATTCTGTGATCTTACAATCGGAAGAAAGGGCACATAAACGATAACTCTCAAGGGCAGACAGGGGTGGATAAGAAAGCTGAATGCAAGGTTAGGCTGAATTAGAATTTGATCAGTGGAAAGCAAGGTGGATTTAACAATAACAATTTTTTGCTTTCATTTAAAAAAATGGTCTGAACGATGTAGCAATGGCCAGCCCAAGCTTGTACAAGTATACTATTTAGGAAAGCATCCCTGTGATCAAGTTTATCATCAGTTCATCAGTCTAATGTACTAGATTGCTTCCTCATAAGATCCATCTCAATGAACTAATCCAATTGCACCTTAAAAATTAATTGGATTTTTGATTCCCCCTAATCAGACTAGAGAGGCAGTGGAGAGTGCAGTTGTGAAGGTGATGAGAGAGAGAAGATGACAGCTCAAATCACCCCCCTCTACTCAAAAACCAGAGAGAAGCTAATATCCCAGATATCTGGGGTTATGGGAGAGTTCAGTGTTGCATCAGTGAAGTGAAAGGGAAACTGAAGCAGGTGTAGGAGAAATACAATTTCCTCCCAGTAAATCTGCACCTGAAAAGTTATTCCGGAAACCTAGCCATAATTAATTGCGTGCCTGGGTGGGGCAATTTGAATGGAGAGAGAGAGCTGATATTAGTCTGTAAGACTGAGGGGGGGAGGGGAACAGGTTTCTAAGGTACTGTGTGTGTGAGGGTGAGAGGGCATAGTCCTTCATTAATAGCAGGGGGTGATACAATGAAGTGTCCTAAGAAGACAAGGAGGGCAGCAGTGTGCTGGAAGAGGGCTTTCCCCTTGGCATTTTGTCTTTCAGGTGAGGGATGGTGTTTGACATGCTAGATGATATCCATAGCCTCTGAAACATTCAAGATATTCTGAGGGAGGGAGAGAGAGGGAAGAGGACAGGATAGACAAATCATAACAAAAAAATGTCATTTTCTGTATTGTTTGCATGATGTTGGTACTCTCTGCTGCCATTGTATATCTTTGCTAAAAGATATAGATCAGTTCTTGTAAGGAGTGCCAATAGATTGATCAATTATATGACGAATGACAGACTGATTTATGTCTGTACTGACTCCAGTCATGAGTTAGGAGGGCACTGTTGCTAGGAAGCCAAGAGCAGTGAGGATTCCAGCTGCAGCAGGAAAACCTGGATTCATCATGCTGTGCTCTCTAAATCTCTTTTAACTCCTCAGAGAAAGCACATTTGTTTTTCCAATCCGTATATTTGACTTCTTACTCTGACAGATAGATAGAAAACTGCCTAGGTGAATGCATGACCTTACAATATAATCACTCACAATGAATCTTTAAAAATTATTTCAACTCCCTCTGAAAATAGCACTTTCCCCCTTGTTCCAAAGGTGTGATATGCCTTTTCAGCCCTACACCTGGCAATTAATATAATCACAAATTTAAGCTGATACCAGAAAGAAAAGACTAATCTGGGGTCTTAAACCTACCCTTAGGATCTAAATAAAAATTCTAAATAAAAAGCATCATTTTTCAAAAGGGCTGAGCAATAGGCAGCTGCAGTATAGGTCAAAGAAAGACCTCTGAAAATCAAGCCATTAATTTCAGTACCTAAATATGAATTTGAAAGTCAATGCAATGTTTGAAAGTCAATGAAAAGAACATTTTAAGTACTTTTAGCTTTAAAATTCTAACCTTAAGCTCCTGTTTTTCTACAGGTCATATCTGGAAGAGCCTGGCTTTTCAGAGCTTCTGAGCACCCAGTGGTCCAGCCGGACATGCTATAATTCATGGGCACTCCTCTTACCTCAGCAGAAGGCCAAAGGTGTCTCATTAGCATTACAGAAGGACACTCTGATCCTGAGTTTTAAGAGTTATTTACGTTGACGGGAAAATTATGATTTTTCTTTTGGGCATGATACCTCTAGTGCAGCACTGCCCTGGCAATAAGTGGAACCTGGTAACACCTGAAGAGGATATGAAGTTTGGCAGAGGAGGCTGGACAAGGCTGCAAAGCCACAGTACAAGTCCTACAAGGCAAAGCTGTAATTTCCTGCAATAAGCACAAATTCAGGTAATTTCCAAAACCCATTTTCCATTGCAAAACAACTTTGACAGACAAAGGCTGACCAGTCATTAAGTTCCACATATCTTTCCAAACAGTCCTTCCCAAACTTCTTAATCATAACCACTGCCATTGCTCAAAAACTCCTGCAGATCATCATTCATCTCTATCATCAAACTCTTAGCTGGAAACTCTCTGTAATCAACAGGATTCTGCAGATCATCTTGGGAAGCACTAGTCTTCATAAGGGTTTCTTAATTTTCTCACAGGTTTTAAACATCACCATTGAAACAGAGAAAGTGGTAGAGCAAATGAGTTTTCACTTTTGTTGTTATTGTTTATGTTGTGAGACACTGGGAAGAGTAATGGAAAGAGGAGGGAAGGAAGAAGGGTTTGGATTAAAACATATGTTCAAGGATATACTAAGGTAGGTAAAATTTAAAAATATGCAAACATATAAAATTTCCTTTGGAACACCTTTGGAACAAGGGGGAAAGTGTTATTTTATTTATATAAAATGTTCCCAAATATTCAAGTCATCTTCCAAAACTAACAGAGTATGTCTAGATGTCTCTTTTAAAAGTTTCTCTGTGAAAGTTTGAATATTATTGTTACATCATTTTTTAGAGCAAAATGATGAGAAACTAAAGCTAAGTCAAACCAAATCATGTGTGACTTCCACAAAAACTAAACTGGAGTCTGTACATTTATTTTTAAATGATGTTTTGTTGGGTCCTCTGATCTAGATGGTTGGTAGGCTAAGCTAAATCCCTCAACCTTAACTGAAGCCCAATTAACTAAGATAAATTGTCAAATCAGTCCAGAGAGGTGATCAGCATTATTTCATCTTCAAAGTTAAGGCTGTTGGCCAAAATAGGTATTCCACTGAGTATCACAGAGCATTTGCTGTCAAATCCACCATTTCTCTAGCCAAAGTATTTTGTGTCATAGACAGACCCCTTAAAGTTGGGAAACTTCGAAAATCCAGTCCCAGAGTTCCTACTGTTTCAGACCAAGGCAAAAGAGTCCGTGACTGCTCTATGTACAACGTGACCCATTTTGCTCTGTGAGAAGGAGTTATTCCTTCCAGCCACCTTTTTAGTTTTTCTTAGATATATTTAACAACAGCCCCAGTCCTTCAGCCTTCCTGTTCCACCCACTTGCTTCAGCTGCATCAGTGGGTAAACAGAGTTGAGTACAACGGGGTTTATTTACTTTTCCATGCAGAATTTTTGACATTGCCAGACTGAGGTGTTAAACACAGGCTTTCACCATCTGGCCAACTGCACCTCTGGCCCCTGAGTCTGCCCTTCCAAGACCAACTCCAAACCCAGCTTTCTTGCACAGCCTGGGAGCTCAATTCAGTGGTGAGCTACTGGGAACTGTGGGGCTCCCTTAAGCTTTACCATTCAAACCTGGGTGCAGCTTTACACTTGATGGATGTCTGGGCACAAGCATTGCCCAACTCACTGTATGCTAGGGTATGCACAATATTAGTGATTGTCAATGAAGGGGACTGCAGGTTTTCAATCCTCCCAGTATCCCCACCTCTGGCCTCCCGACTTTTAAATATGAAACCCTCCTAGCCAGCGTGAATAGAAGTGCAACTTTCTCTGTGTTGTTTCTAACAACCAAAGAGTTAAATGCCAGTTTGTCTCCTCAAAATATTGAGAATGTTTAAAGATTGTTTATCATCTTTTGCATTGTATCTCTGAGTATATTACCTCTCTTTTAATTTTAGTTCTAGTCTCGTATTTCCATGATAAACTCATGATGTTATGAGCAATAGATATTGTCATTGTTTTTTCAGATAAAAAGAAGTTACTATGATCCAAAACTATCATGTTAGCTTCTTATTCTGTTTATCTATTGATCTATCAAGGTGAGAAGCCGGTTTATCAGAATTACCTATAGCATGGGAAGTATTACAGCTGTCTCTCATGCATTTCAAATACAGCCTTCTCAGCAGCAAAGTCACAATTCCACAAGGGGCACATGTGGAAAACAATACAGACCACCCTTAAATTTAACCCTTGAAAATCAGGTTTCACTATAACAGTTCCTCATCTTCAAATTGCCAGCACTATACTCACTCTTATTATACAAATATTCACAGAATTTTTGTCCTTAAAATACTCTTCAGTAATGTATAACAGAAAATTCTATGGGTGTTTTGGTCTTTGCAAAAATTGACAAAGCCATTTATACTGAACAGGATTTCAATAACTCTGCTAACTATGTGAAATAAACTGGGCCCGTGTTCATGTACACATGCTGCTTTGCAAGGTCTGTCATGGATTTGTTTATGACTATTCAGGAATGCTCAGGCTATAGAAAAGGATGTTATTGAACTCCTGCATGAGGCAGAGGGGATGCCAAAGATATTTTTGCTATGAAGATCTGCTCTTAAACTTGCATTACTGACCGTATATAACATTCATGGAGCATAAAAAAACCCTCAAGATACACATTGTGAAATAGTTCTGTTCACTGAGTAAGAATGTTTGCTTTGCACAGAGAAGGTGACATATCCTAGCTGAAGTATTGACATTAATATTGATTTGGATATGCCCTGATAGACTAGAAATTCTGAAAAAGATGAATCAAAGTGTGCAAATCAGCTTAGGTTAATAATTATAATTAAGTGAAATGTATCCTTTTTTTTGCACCAGCAATGGGATTCCTTTCACCTAGTTTTGTGAACTAGCAAGTGAACATCTTGTTTCAACTAAACACCCATGTGTTCCAATTGTTCTCACTAGAGGAAAAAAGACACAGCTTCTCTCAGTCACCGTCTATTTTAGGATGAAGTAATCATCTTCTCTCTTTAATGACCACAGATGGAGGTTAGATGACTGGCTTAATCTGGACACATGACTCTCAGCTGAATGTTGGTGAGATGAATCTTGTCTTCGATATACAAACACCAAAGCCCAATATCTGAAGCCCAGTACTGCCACTGAGAACAGAATAAGTTGCAGATGACTTATCATTCTGAACATAAGACTTTGCTATTTAGGTTCATGATTTTCTGAGGAGTAAGCATTTAGGCACCTGTTTTGAGAGTCTAGTTCATCATATCATGCAAATACAACGGCCAAGCATAACAATAAAAACGTGCAAAAATAAAATTACTTTTACATGAATTTCACCAATAAAAACTGAACATTGAGTTTCCAGAAGAAACCTAAAACTTAAACTACAAAATGGGAAAAAAAAAAAATTTGTATTTAAGAAGAAGGATTTGAAAGACCCTGAGGTCATAAAGTCAAGGCGAAGAAGGAGGATGCTCAAGGCCAACAAGGATAGCAAAAAAAGAAGGCTAAGGGTTGAAAGGGCAATACAGAGTGCTTAAATTCAACAGAATATATCTGTTTATGTGGATAGATTTGGGATTAGACTTGTAGGGAGAGCAGAGGTTAACAGAACATAATCCATGAAGCACGCAATTCAAGAGATCTGGGGAGGGCCAAGTCATGAAAAAGTCCAGATGAGAATGAGAATAATGTATGTAACATAGAGCAAATGTAGTATAATGCAATAAAGTATTATAGAGGTGATTATTTTTTTGTGGATAATTCTAAAACTCAGGGTTTCTCACCTTAATTACTATTCTATTAATAAGGAAATTAATTATTTATTAATTAATTATTAATTAATAAGGAAAGACACTTCTTAAGCTGGTATATGATGTGGTAATGGAAGGGGCAGCTTCATTTAGCATGACTTGTTCTCTGCAGAGAACAAAAGCCTTTTGCATTTATGATTAAATATTCTTCTTTTGACAAAAGCAGCCAATTAATTGCACATATTTTGTATCCTACCCACAAGACCTAAATGGCAAATGCTCTCTGGGCAGGTACTTGATGTAAGAGGAAAGAAGGGACTTTCATATTTGTAAAGACAAATGACTTCAGTGTCAACTGTAATTCAAAACAATTCTTCCAGAAATGAAGGCAGTCATGACTCAGGGAATGGAAAGATCCAAACCATAACAAAGAATCTTACTTCTTAAATGAGATATGTGATACAAGTCTCCTGAAATGAAACAAAAGAATTATCAGTGAAACTTGCCTTTTTAGAAGTCAATATAAAAAGCATGGAAACAACATGTATTATCTTTCTATTTTGTCCAGACTGTAGGTTAACAAGGTATGCTATCCCTGTCAGAAATACGAATGTCCACCCTTACTTTCTTATGGACCTCACATGGGTGAGTACTGACTTGACTACTGAGAACAGCAAAAGGATTGTTTTAATTAGCTATTGCTCACACCTATTCAGGACATAATTCTTATTAAATGTATGCATGTTACTTATTATCTATTGAAGAAAAAAAATCTAAAAATTGACTGAAAAGAGAAGGAAGAGAATGGCACTTTTCTATGCCAGGCTTGAATGATATGGAACACAATGCTATTCAAAGTGCCAGCAGCATATGCCAGCTTCAGTTAGAACATAAAAGGAAAATCTGTTGCTAAAATATAACAGCACACTTTGAGGATCTTATATGTGCTTATCATGAACTTAGAGGTTTGAATATCCTTAAGAAATTCTAAGTTTTGACATTTTGTTGAAGCTGTTGTTAAGTATTGGACTTACTGTAGGATTCTCTGAATGAAATACTGTGTCCTGTGCTTTACAGAAGTTCAGAATAGATTATCATAATGATCACTTCTGGCCTGAGAACCTTTCTGTCTGAGAAAGTATTCATTAAAGTTATTGCATCTTGTCCTTCCATGTCACCCTTCCCAGCTAATTGCTTACAGTAGAAATGAGATAGCTGCATTTCAAGTGAATATATCAGTGGGCTCCAGTGCTCCCTGCTATGCTGGAAGGACAGTGAAGTGCAAAAAGCTTTGCTCCAGAGAGCTTGAGGTCAATCCATATGATATGGCCTGAACTGCATCAGGAAAAAAAGGTTTCCACTGTACTTTCCTGTGCTGCTAGGCTGTCCCCATACTGTTGCTGAAACAGCCACACAGCACTGTATAGTCCACAGGGTAAACTGATGTATGACGATCATCTCATGTGAAACCCTTGAGATGCCTTTTCAGCCAAGAACGGCTCAGAAGTCCTTATTCCAGGAGTGCAGCACTTTCTTTGGTGGTTTATTCCCTTTACTGGAATTGGTGAGGAACCACAACCCATGTCTTTGAAGATTTAATGTCTCAGAGACCCAATGTACTAATCAGAGTGTATTTGGAATGGGCTCAGACTTCATATCTAGGATCAGTACCTGCTATCCAGGATACTTTCTAGGAAAAAGTTTGGCTGATCTCCATAAAGTTCGTTTGACGGGACTGAAAGCTATCATGGACTGCAGCTTAATTTGAGCAGCCCAGTCCATAATAGAGTTTATAATACAAGTCCATCTTAATCACAGATCTATATCTATTATTTTCATGTAAAATACACACTGGGAAGTTACTGTTTTCTCTGTCGTACAGTTAAGTTGTATGCTGATAAGATGCCATTCGGTTTAAAAAGGCCCCGGAGTAATCAAAGTAGTCTTAGTTATCCCCTTCCTATGCATTATAGGGAAAGTTTCAGAAAGTTACCCCCACTTAGTTTTAATAGTCTAAAAATGTACACCATAAAAGTCAAATTTTAAGTAATTTGTTAGAATTTTTCTCCTGAGAACTTTTTAAATGTGTCAAGTGGCAGAACTGTTATTTCTAAGACTTTGGTTTAACATGACATTGCAGGTACCCTTCCGGTCCCAATTGGCAGAGCCTTATACTTACCTGCTAACCTCCCAAGCACTCCTTAAAGATCTACCAGACACTAAATATGAGGAAAATACTAGTGGGAATAAAAACAGAACCTAGATATTCCTGTCGGAATATATACCTAAATACTTTTAGCTAGAATTCAGTTAAAATGCTCATTAAAAGAAGGTTTAGACTTAAAAATAAGATACGAAGCAATCCCACTTCCAGATCTCTGGCAGACTTGTCAGACAAGACTGTTAAGATTATTTGCCTTTCCACATAGGGACATAACATCTCTTGAGCAGAAGCTGCATGACCTGGTCTGCTATGGAAAAATATATGTGGTCTCTGTCAGTTTCTCCTCTTTGTCTATGTGATATTAGCAGTAGTACTTTTCCCCCTTTCACTGGTATTTTCCTTTTGTCTGGTTTTATTTTATTTTCTGATTTGCAAGATGTGTGTGTCATGCTAAGGATTCAAAGCTGCTGCTTTTGCATCAGTGACATCAAATGCAAAAATTATAAATGAGGCTAATCAAAAATCATTCACAAGTCTTTGCCTTCCCCAAAGAAAAAGAAGCTTTGAATATAATAGTCTGTAGAATCTGACTAATGCTGTCATTTTTCTCCTTTCCAGTAGGAATAAAAAAAGAATATCTTTCATGGGAGCAGATTACCACCAAAATCTTATTTAAAATATAATTCCTGTGTCATATCGAGCTATCCAGATTGCTCAGGGTCAGAATGTTGTACCCAGTCCTTGATTTAGGATTCTTGGCTCACAGTGCACTTCTCTTTCTTTACTGTATCCTGAGCGTGTCTGCTAGGACAGTTTTGAGATTCTATTCCCCAAACTTTTATAAAAAAACTCTAGGAGAAAAGAAACAACCTGAAACTTCAGCCAGAGGATCAAAAAGTCCCCAAGTTTAACTATCTGTGATTTCCAACCATCATATTCAAATTCAAATTAAAACCGCTCAGAGAAACAAAAGTCTTGCTTTAGTGAACATGCTGTCTAATATCAGCAGATTCAATGCAAATGACTAGGAAGCACAAGCAAATCTAAGAGCAAGTGGCATAGCCAAAGAGATCAGCTTCGTAATTTTGAGTAAAATAAGTTATTCTGCAGTCAGTTTGGAAGTGAATGCTTGTTGCATACATGGTGAGGGGGACTCTCATGTGCAGAGGTTAGAGAAGGTAAATAAAGGCACAAAAAAAGTCAGAGAAGCAAAGGGAAATGAACTTAAATATAGTCAAACCTAATTAACACCCAGTATAAAACACTCAGCCAGGCCCCAGGTTGCAGAAGGAGGGAGAGGATCAGGAACGAGATGGCAGCAGGAGAAGGGCGGCTCCTTCAAACCGCAGCAGCTCCGTCACCAGGAAGGATGCCTCCCCAGCTGCAGGGCTGGTGCCCTGGGAAGGCAGCAAAGAGGTTGCAACAGATGGAGAAGTTGCCCTAATGTCACTGTATCAAACCGCATAGTAAAATATTGCATCATTCTTCTGAAAGATGCAAAGTTTTGAATACTTAAGAAAACTCATCCAAAAGTAGACAGTTGGGGATTTTTTAGGGAACTTTATACTCAGCATTATGCTCAACAGCAGCCCTTTTGAGACATAAATTGGGACAGCATAGCAAAATATATGGTAAAAGTTTTGGGGTTTTGTGTAGAAACCAACAACACCTTATCTATATTTGACGTTCTTTTTCAGCAACAATATTGCAAACATCCTAAAATTCATCGGACTGTAAGGGTCTGAATAGGTATTGTGAGGAAAAGCATGTCAATTGCTTCTCCCCTTTCCCTACCACAATTTTTCTATTAGTCTACCTCCAGATCCTTTAAATATTTTTTTTTCTAAAACAATCTGTAGGAGTACATCCAGCTTTATGAATCCATAATCCATTACATACTTTATACCCTGCAAAAATGAAAAAGAAGAGTAGAAACTGTGCAAGAAGGTATTAGGATGGCCTGCGTCAACATGGGATGTTTTCCTCCTTATTTTTTTTATCCTTCATCATTTGTTCAGTCCATTTTACATGGCAAGATATTGGACTTTTATAATATTGCTCAGGAAAAATTATATTCTACAAAAATCAAATAAATGTCATAGGAAATCATGCTGCTGCACCAATGCTTCTCAGGGTTTGGGGTGATTATTTTTATTCAGAATGTGAGAGACTGTTTTGCAGCCAAGAGACATTATGTTAGGAAATGTTGAAGATGGACATAAATAAGCTAAAAGAGCATGCATGTGTGTCACGCTATGTCCTAATACCGCAATATATTATGCCAGAATTAGATGCAATTAGAATAGAAATTCTGTAAGGACAGAAGACAGCACAGTGAAGCAGTGTTGTGAAAGTTTGCAGATACCCTTGTATTTATTTCGCGTGAATTAAAGCTGTTAGTCCTTCCCTTTCAGGAACATCCTATTTCCCCAGGAAAAAAAAAAAAAGGCCATGGACAAGAAACAGACAGTCAGTTGTCTAAGTCCTTTAATAAGGGGTACTGAGCTACATTGTTAAAAGGCTGCAATTACTTACTCTCTTCCAGAACAAAAATATGTGGGATGAATTAAGACACTCCCTTGCTATAGTGGCTTCCAGGACTGAGCAGTTTCATGTCATTCATACTGAATACCAAACTGAAAAGTTAGCCTACTGTTGTTGTCTTCCTCTAAATTTGTAAGAAAAATTGCATCAAGTTCTCAGTTCCTAGAAATAAAATAGTCAGTCTGGGAACACCAGATGAAGTGAAGGTTGCCCCAAATCAGAATTCTCTCTGCATTTACTCTACATTATTAGGGGAGGGGAGTAAATTTGTCAGTTCATTAGCAGGCTCAGTACTGTGAGGAGAAACCTGATGGAGCCCATAGATAGAAATAGCCATTGGATAAACTAAAGAAGCTGTCAACCTGATAGATTTTAGAAAAAAAACCCCAACTTTGTTTTCATGAAATACAAGTGGAAATAATGGGGAAAAAAAGTTGTACTGATACTTTTATTATTAATTTTTCAAAAAATAAAAGCATTATGAAATAACAGAAAATAAATATGATTAACAGCTGATGTCCACAGCACAAATTTGATGCTGGAACTGGTATGAAAATAGTTTTCAGCCTAATGAAACATTTTGAAATTTCAAAGAGAATTCATGCTGAGTAGGAACAAAAAATCAAAGGTTTGAAAATGTTAATGAAACAAAAATCTGGAAAAAATTACACTGGATCAACTGAACTATTTTATTATAATAATACAATTTTTTTTTCATTTCATATTATCTTTGTATTTCTAAGCAAGAATAATTTAGAACCAAAAAATCCTAGAAATTAAAAAAAAAAATCACAAGAAGACATTGAAATATCACGATTTAAATACAGCTCTCATCTGCTGCCTAACAGTTTGATTTCACATACAAATGAAATTGTATGAATCAGCCATGGCTGTTTTTTACAGATAAGATTGCATCCTATACTATGAAGTAGAGGTTCAGAATAATCCTAACGGAATACCGTTGCATAACCAAAATTACTTCCACTGGTGGCCCACTGAAATAGAGAGAAAGATGCTCTGTGAAGGCCAGAAAGCATATTGCTAACTCTTCTCTGAAGATGACTTCTTTCAGTGGAGAATGGAAACCGTGTCACATGGAGCAGGAAAGATCCTGCCATATGGCATAATTGTGCTGTAGTCCATTTCCATTGACAACACTCTACAGCATAAAATTCATTATAAGCCCACCAAAAATACAGGCTGAATTCAGAAATACTTAAACTTATCACATAAAAGAACCACCTGCATTAATGAAATGGGTAAAATCAGATGTGGCCAGAATGTGTATACATAAAACACAGAGCAGTGGTGCCATTGATTTTTAGTGATCAAAGGAAAAATCGATGGATTAATGCATTTCAGTCTCAGAAAAAACATTTTGTGAGTCTTTCATTTAATATATAGTGCCCTAAAATCCATTGGCCTCCTCTTTAAATGGTCTTTTCTTTCCATAGGAATAATTAAAAATGGATTTCTGCATTGTAGAGAGCATCCGTCTGAACTTCTCCAACTCGCTTGCTAGCACGCTGTCACACGCTATCCTACGCAGCAAGTATGGTAAAAAAAAAACATATGAGGTGATCCATTTAGTTCTGCCTGTGTTCAGCCTTGCATGTACAGAGTTAGAATGACATATTCATGAGGACTGTGGACTATTTTACATGATCTAAGTGAAGAAGTCCTCTAGATATAGTCCAGTATATTTTTTATCTTCCTACGTTGTCTGAATCAGGAAAGTGATTCTTTCACCCATATATCCTGTTTTTCTAGCCCTATTTCCTTTTATAAGCCTGTAAACCATATAAACAAGAGCATGCAAAGGAAACAGTTATTTTTAAGTAATGCTAAATACATTCATTGACAGCTCTTATTGGTGTCTCTTTTTCTGTACATCCTTGGTAGATCACAAATAGCACACAGAGCAAGTGATGTGGAAGATGCCTGAAAAAAGAAAAAAAGAAAAAAAAAAAGTAAAATGGTGTAATTTTCACTCTGATGACTGTAAAAAAATTACTGCATTGCTGATGAATACATCTAATGTCATAATTTTCAGAGTGCTTTAGGATATACATGAAGGCAATGCTTAGAGTAGGAAAGGATATCCAAACATAAATATTAGGAGATCCAACAGGATTCTGGATTTTGGAGGTAAATGTTTTCCTTCCTGTTCCTATCAAAATATGCATCCTTCCAACTAACTTTCTGTGACTTAATTATATTCCTGTTGAAATAATGGTGTAAGTTTTACAAGTAAATTCATAAAATAACCAGAAGACTGGAGGGTACTTAACTGTGTTCTCTGTGGAGTACTGTATGGGCCAGCTGGTCCATTTTACAATATCTTCCCAACTAAGGACCAGAAGAAAAATAAAAAGCTATATGTCACTAGCACCTCAAGTCAATACTGTATAAAGGTCAATGACCAGAGAAGACAGAGAAGCAATAAAAAAAGCATGTAGAAAGGCTGAACTAATAGTATTAAAAAAGTAAACCAGGTAATTTCCTTGGAGTAGAAGCTCTTAATTGAAAAGAAAATCTTCCCAGACCTACTGGAATCTAAGAAAAAAGATTTAATTGCTTTTAATGTAACATTTCAGTGGTAAGGAGATATTTAGAAAACATTAAGACTGAAAAAAATGTCTTGGGGACAGCAAGGCCTGGAAGAAATTTTGAAGGAACATGCGGTGAAGACCAATGTAATTCTGGGCTCCTTGGGGAAAACCCTGCTGCCATGATCCTTGCTTGAAGCACTATGGGAGCTCACAATGGTTGTAGAGCACAACAAAAGCACTGGCAAATAAAACCAGGATGGACAGGAGCTACAACAGCACTGTGAGTAACAATAAAAGAAAACATTAAGTCCATGTATTATGTTGAATTCAATAGTGCAACAGAGGCTGGGAAGGGCACATACAAGAGAAAGCAGAAGAAAGTAGACCCCTGTAGTAAGTCCTCCAGCTACTTCCTAACATCCCTGGACAGGGTCCTCCTTTCTGTGTGGATCTTTTGCAATTTTATTTTTTCCTGGTTTTGACTCTTAAGGTCAGTTTCTCTAACAGTGCAGCAGTTCACTCAGTGAAGAAAGAATATCCCACTGTTCCACTGTCATTTTCATATCTTTCACCTTTTCTCACTTTTTCACACTGCTGTCTTCAAAACAGGAGCAAAATTGAATGATTCTACCACGTTCTCACTTGGAGCAAGCTTCCATTTTAACTTTCCCTTTACACATAAAATTCCTTCAAAAGCTGCTCAAAACGATGTGTGTGCTTTCAATCCTACAAGGGAAGAAAGTAAGAGAGAACTATGTTGGCTTTAGTCATTGATCTGTATTAGGATCTGAAGTAACTGTCTGACTGAATGATCCATAGCTTCAACCACTGAAAACAAGAGTGAACAAATCAATGGAAGGTGGAATTCTCAAAAAATGCTGCATTCAGAGAGGGAGACTGTTATAATAATTTCTTTCTATCTTTGATTTCACTGGTGTTTTTCCTCCCAAACTGAAGTGGTGTGTAACTTCATAAGCCATTGCATTCAGATTCAGAAAGCATATCTTCAGTGTTGATGAGAAAATAATCTCATTTTTTGTCAACTGCCATTTAATGACTTAACAAATTTTATCACAGGAAGAGCTGTGTGAATGATAGAGGAGTTCAGTTTGCCAATAATTTATAGATTTTGAAATATAGCTTAGTTCCAGTTGGCAAGGAAACCGAACTTTTCAAATTTACATCTAAAAAGAAGTAGTCCAGGAGAGGTGGGATAGAAAAAGATATGTTCTTCTAGTAATTCAGCTAATTTTATTTTGGTGTTCAACTTCAAAATGTGAACTTGCCATAAAACAAAACAGAATTTAAAAATTAGAACAGTTTTGCCAAGCAAAACCTGAAAATCTTTCATCAAAAATGTCAACATGAGTTATTTTGACATTGTTGAAACTTTGTCCCTGCTTTTTTAAAATTAAAGCCCAGCCAGAAACACTCTATTTCATTAAATAATTGGATTTCGACAGAATGACATAATATGATGGAATATGGTTCTGTCTAAGTCTCTCTAAGCTTGTCTCATAAGTCCAAACTAATAGGATTCTCAAAGCAAATACTGAAAAACCCCTAATAACAGTCCTATATAATTATCTGATGGCCACGTTGAAATTTACCTTCCCTACACATTAAAATCCTTCTTTTAATTTGGGGATTACAAGGTAGAGGATTGGAAATTTAATATCTATATTGCTCACTGATTTGAAATGAATATATTAAAGTCTATCTGATTGCATTGTAGCAAGCTCTAGTGGTAACAATGTGAAAAATCAATAAAGCAAAAACATAAATGCAAGATCTAAACAGTGATCTGCATTGTAGTGTAATCCAGCAATAATTTAAGCCTCCCTGATGCTACAATATGGAAACGTTGTCTTTTCCAAGAGTGGCATTCAAAACTTAAAATTTCTGGTAGCTCATTTAAAACCAGTATATGATACTGCACTTCAGTCTATGTTAAGATCTGCACTTACACCACCTGTGGTACATTTTAGGAATTAAACATAGTCCTAAATTTGGCCCAGTAGATCAAGCAAAAGTCTGTATATAAACATGCATAACATATACAAAATACCAGTTTACAATTACTCGTGCAGTGGAGTCTTTTCAAATGTTTGCTTTATTGTGTTTTGCTTTCTGAATTCTAGTTACCTGGTTCCCCCTAAATGAGCAGTCACCCTCCTATAAAACGCCTGCTGGCTTTTCCTCCCCGTCCTCCTTTTATATGTGCAGATAGCAAGCATCTCCCCGTAACTGTGGCAATTTTTAGAAACTATATTGCATTTCAACACTGAAACCCAAAGCGTGCTCTTTTCCCCCTGCTACATTTTTATTCCCATTTCCACACAGAACGTATTCCACAGGCAGTTTCCGACACAGATGTTTTCTTCACAGCGTAATTCCTCCTAGTGTGTTGTATCCACCTCTGCAGTGAAATAAGTTTTTCCTATGCATTGATGGTTTTAGGGAAGGTGTCTCCAGAGTGCAGATGCATTGCAGATGACTTTGTGACCGTACAATGCTGTTCGGTCGACAAAAGCCATGGTAGTCACATAACTGATCTACAGGGAACTTCAGTCCCTCTCTGGCCTCCCTACATAGGTTTCCTTGCTATGTTAGCCATGGAAGGAGCCAACAGAAGAAAACAGGTGCAGTACTGACTTGGGCTTGATGGACAGTGTGAACCTAGCCCCTTGTGGTGTTCCTCAGTACAGTGCGATACAGGGAATGGTCTATCGTCGTACTGTAGTCCTCCAAGGGAAGGGACTCACAAGCCTGGGTATGAGCAGGGACCCCTCTAAGGCACCCAACAGCAAATCATAAAAAGAAGAATGTAATTTAGCCTTTGTGTCAGGTGGTGGAGGGGAGGATAGAGCTTGACCCTGGCTTGGTTAGGATTCAGAAGGAAGCTCAAGGATCCACATTTTGAACTTAGGTGCCACTCTTGAAACCCTAGTACATGCATAGGTCTGTCTATACAGGTTTGCATCTTCACGTAAAGGGTGTGTTTTCTTCAGTGCATCTGCTACTGTCCTTCAGAGGACAACATGAGGATGACAGGCCTTAATATGTATGTATCACTAGGACCTACCTTCTGAAAGCAAGTAGGTCTGAGATGGTTGAAATCGGGATGAACACAGAGAGGAGAGGACATAGAGGGCATAGCAAAAAGAAGACATAGTGTAAACGGTTTCAGCAACACTATCAGGGGACCACAGCTGAAAGCCGAAGCTGAACACTTTGTCTCCAGGGCCACTACATAACTAAGTTCCTTGGAGCAATGGAGGACCCAGCTACTTTGTCCAATACTCTGTTGCCTTCCTGCTCTCATTAGAGCCTTTTGTTGGTTTTGTCAGCAAAAACTCTTTCATTCCACCCTGCTCAGAGCCAGCTTTTCCCTTTTGTAGATGTTCAGCAAAAGGATTCACTGGCACAAAGACCCGAGCGTACCTGGTGCATCTGGCTGAGAAAATTCACCTGAGGGATAAGGGAGGGAAATACATGGATGGGGACATGCACAGCAGGGATGCTTGGGAACTCTTTATCTACCATTTAGCTCTATTTCACATTCCACACTCATGGTCTGTGTTTGTCTATGTAATATATTATAATCTGGCTTTTGGTATAATTAGACTTTGGAATTCCCTCAACTGGAAAGTTCTTCAAGATAAAACAGTGGGGTTTGGAGGAGTTTGATTTATGATCCTCCCTCCCCCTCCAGGTCTGTAAAATGTTTCATGAAACTGTTTTGTGGTTGTCTCAGAACTAGAACTACAAAGGACTGTTCATAAGAGTTCCACCAGTACCTCCTGGAAATTATGTTTCAAAGGCTTTTATGCTTATTTGTGCTCACTTGCGCTCACCAGAGTCTTCTGCTGCACTACATTTCCCAAGACAGCTTGAACTGGTTCACATCATAATTTTTGAAGATGGAGGGATGCTTTCCATCTTACAACTGACCTATACACACACACACAAACACATGCCAAAAAAACCAAAACAAAGGAAAGCAGCCATGCTACGAATCTCAAACAGTAAATCTTTGGCAGCATTTTAGCATGTTGATCCTTTCTTTTTTTCTCTGTTTTTTTTTTTTTTTTTTTTTTACTTTTCCCATTTTTTAAATTGAAAGCTCAAAATTTCCCAAGCAAAAAAAACCACTTTTAACCAACTATGCCATTTCAGTATAACTTTAAGGAATGTGGCGACCCAGACGGAGCTCCTGCTCAAGCACGCGGCTGTCCAGGTCTCTGGCTGCCAGGAGTGCCTGAGCCTGTCGCTCGTGCTGGAGGCCAAGAGAGACAACACCTGTGTGCGGTGCAACCAGGTGAACGATCTGCTCAGCCTGGTGGCAGAGCTGAAAGAGGAAGTGGAGAGGCTGAGGAGTATCAGGGAGTGCGAGAGGGAGATAGACTGGAGTTCAACTATCCTCAAGGGGGAAGAGGATTCTCTCTCATGAGTTGGCGAGCCTCATCGAGAGGGCTTTAAACTAGATTTGAAGGGGGAAGGGGATGAAACCAGGCTGCCTAGAGATGAGCCTAGGGGTGGCGTGCCGATGTTGGGGGTGAAATTGATAGCCCAGCTCAAGTGCATCTACTCCAATGCACGCAGCATGGGCAGCAAACAGGAGGAGCTGGAAGCCATTGTGCAGTGGGACAGCTATGATGTAGTCACCATCACAGAAACATGGTGGGATGACTCGCATGACTGGAGTGCTGCGATGGATGTCTATAAGCTCTTCAGAAGGGATAGGCAAGGAAGGAGAGGCAGTGGGGTGGCTCTATATGTTAGGGAGTGCTTTGATTGTATAGAGCTCAATGATTGTGACGACAAGGTTGAATGCTTATGGGTAAGGATGAGGTGGAAGGCAAACAAGGCGGATATCCTGCTGGGTATCTGTTATAGACCACCCAACCAGGATGAAGAAGCTGACAAAGCGTTCTACAAGTGACTGGCAGAAGTCTCACAGTCGCAAGATCTTGTTCTTGTGGGGGACTTCAACTTACCGGACATCAGCTGGAAGTATAACACAGCAGAGAGGAAACAGTCACGGAGGTTCCTGGAGTGTGTGGAAGATAACTTCCTGACACAGCTGGTAAGGGAGCCTACTGGGGAGGTACCCTTCTTGACCTGCTGTTTACAAACAGAGAGGGTCTGGTGGGAGAAGTGAAGGTCGGAGGCCATCTGGGGCTTAGCAACCATGTAATGATAGAGTTCTCAATTCTCCTTCTCAAAGCAAAGAGTGGGGTCAGCAATACCACTGCCATGGACTTCCGGAGGGCAGACTTCAGCCTGTTCAGGACACTGGTTGAGAGGGTCCCTTGGGAGATAGTCCTGAAGGGCAAAGGGGTCCAGGAAGGCTGGACATTCTTCAAGAAGGAAATCTTAAAGGCGCAGGAGCAGGCAGTCCCCATGTGCCATAAGAAGAGCTGGCAGGGAAGACGACCGGCCTGGCTGAACAAGAAGCTTTTGCAGGGTCTCAGGAAAAAAAGGAGAGTTTATCACCTTCAGAAGAAGGGGCAGGCAACCGAAGAAGAGTACAAGGGTCTCGTTAGGTCATGCAGAGAGGGAATTAGAAAGGCAAAAGCCCAGCTAGAGCTCAATCTGGCCACGGTTCTAAGGGGTAACAAAAAATGCTTCTATAAATACATTAACAACAAAAAGAGAGCCAAGGAGACTCTTCATCCTTTACTGGATGCGGGAGTGAACGTCATCACCAAGGATGAGGAAAAGGCTGTGGTACTGAATGCCTTCTTTGCCTCAGTCTTTAATAGCCAGACCGGGTATCCTCAGGGTATTCAGCTCCCTGAGCTGGAAGACAGGGATGGAGAGCAAAATAAAGTCCCCATGATCCAGGAGGAAGCAGTTAACGACCTGCTATGCCACCTGGACACTCACAAGTCTATGGGGCCTGATGGTATCCCCCGAAGGGTACTGAGGGAGCTGGCGGAGGAGCTTGCCAAGCCACTCTCCATCATTTATCAACAGTCCTGGTTAACAGGGGAGGTCCCGGACGACTGGAGGTTTGCCAATGTGACACCCATCTACAAGAAGGGCCGGAAGGAGGATCTGGGAACTACAGGCCTGTCAGCCTCACCTCGGTGCCAGGGAAGATTATGGAGAGGTTCCTCTTGAGGGCGTTCATGGGACACGTGCAGGAAGGCAGGTCCTGTTTGACCAACCTGATCTCCTTCTATGACCAGGTGACCCACCTAGTGGATGAGGGAAAGGCTGTGGATGTTGTCTACCTGGACTTTAATAAAGCCTTCGACACTGTCTCCCACAGTATTCTCCTGGAGAAGCTGGCGAATCGTGGATTAGACAGGTGCACTCTTCGCTGGGTTAAAAACTGGCTGGACAGCCAAGCCCAGAGAGTCATGGTGAATGGAGCAAAATCCAGCTGGTAGCTGGTCACAAGCGGAGTCCCCCAGGGCTCAGTTTTGGGGCCCGTCTTGTTTAACATATTTATCAATGATCTAGATGAGGGGATTGAGTGCTCCCTCAGTAAGTTTGCAGATGACACCAAGTTGGGCGGGAGTGTTGATCCGCTTGAGGGTAGGAAGGCTCTGCAGAGGGATCTGGACAGTCTGGATCGATGGGCCCAGGCCAACTGTATGAGGTTCAACAAGGCCAAGTTCCGGGTCCTGCATCTGGGTCACAACAACCCCGTGCAATGCTACAGGCTTGGGGACGAGTAGCTGGAAAGCTGCCCTGCAGAAAAGGACCTGGGGGTGTTGATTGGCAGCCAGCTGAAGATGAGCCAGCAGTGTGCCCAGGTGGCCAAGAAGGCCAACGGCATCCTGGCTTGTATCAGAAATAGCGTGGCCAGCAGGACTAGGGAAGTGATTTTTTTTTTTTTTTTAATTTATTTTTTTTTTTTAGGTTGGACTTGATGATCTTACAGGTCTTTTCCAACCTTAGTGATTCTGTGATTCTGTGATCATGCCCCTGTACTCGGTGCTGGTGAGGCCACACCTTGAATACTGTGTTCAGTTCTGGGCCCCTCACTGCAAGAAGGACATTGAGGTGCTGGAGTGTGTCCAGAGAAGGGCGACGAAGCTGGTGAGGGGTCTGGAGCACAAGTCTTATGAGGAGCGGCTGAGGGAACTGGGGTTGTTCAGTCTGCAGAAGAGGAGGCTCAGGGTAGACCTTATTGCTCTCTACAATTCCCTGAAAGGAGGTTGTAGAGAGGTGGGTGTTGGTCTCTTCTCCCAAGTGACGAGCGACAGGACAAGAGGAAATGGCCTCAAGTTGCACCAGGGGAGGTTTAATCTGGATATTAGGAAAAATTTCTTTACTGAGAGAGTGGTGAAACACTGGAATAAGCTGCCCAGGGAAGTGGTGGAGTCTCACCATTACTGGAGGTGTTCAAGGAATGTGTGGACGAGGCATTGTGCGACATGGTTTAGTGGGCATGGTGGTGTTGGGTTGATGGTTGGACTTGATGATCTTAGAGGTTTTTTCCAACCTTAGTGATTCTGTGATTCTGTGATTTAAGAATCTGGGCAGATATACCGTGGCCAAAAATATTGTCATCAAAAGAGAACCTACCATGGAATTTGTTGTAGATGCTGAGTTATAGTGGAGAACAGAAGTAAGATAAGTTAAATTATTCTCTCAGGCTGCATATTGCAATAACTGTTGAATTACTTGAGTTTTAATGTTTATTTACAAAAGAAATTTGTTTGTGTATGGATAGTGATCTCTTCAAATTTGAAGTTTAAAAAGATCACTCTATGTTTTAATGTAAAAAAAAATGTATGAAAGATAACAAACTTTTTAATTTGTAATGGGTTAGGAAAAGTTAGCAATGAACAGGTTAATTTGAAGAATAGGCATTAAGGAATTGGGAAGTGGCATTTACTGTACTTCAGTGCAGGAAAAGTTGTTCAACATTTCATAATCTTGCTGATTTCCTTTGTGAAATTCTTCTGGGGAAACAACTAATTAGTATAATTTCACCTTCTGTATGTCTTATCACATAATACCCTAACCGTATTGAAAATGATTCATGGAGGTGAGATGGATTTCAGTATGAGGAAGTGGTCAACATCTTCATCTTACTTGCATGAAAATTCTTGTTTCACCGGCATGAAGATAATTCTGTTCTGTACTCAATACTGTTGCAAGCAGTTTGTTTTATTAAACTGAACTATAACACTAACTTATAAATATGTAAAAATGAATTAAAGTCTTCACTAGGTCTTCTGAAACATGAAATTAGGACTAGCCCCTTGAAGTAACACTTGAGCATGCAATTTATAATTCAGTCGGCTCCCAGCATCTTCCTTAGGAGAAAAACAGTGAGTTCATGCTATGATGAGGAGAAAATTTGTTCTATAAATGCTTAAGATATCTTTTTGCTCCATAGTCAACCTGGGCTAACAGGCTTAACAATCAGTTTTTCATTTTTCCCAATATGGCCACTCTCTTGGTAATCCAATTCAGCAAACAGCAGGGCTAAGATAGGGAAATAGTAAGTGTTTCTCTCTAGCACACTTCAAGGCTATTATTTTTTAATTAAAAAACCATGAATATTTAAATCAAATCCAATACCCAGAAATCACTGAAATAATTATCAAAATTTTCTTTCTGTTCATCAGATACTGCTGTTTTGTGAATAACATTATTTTGGAAAGGCCTTTTTTAGTATAGAAATTGTTTTTTGGAAAAAAGAACTTCTGCCAAGGATTTCTATCAAACATTGTTTCTTGCAATAAAATGTCAGCTGTAAGTGACCCTCAAGAAAACACGACAGAGCAAAGGATCTCCGAGACCGGTGTCTTGCTATGATGCATGATGTCTTCTCATGATGGATGATTTCACTCCCTATATTCAATAGCCTGTTTTAAACCAATTCATTGGAATCTTTTGCAATGACTGTCACTACAAATGCTGATTATTATTATTATCACACATAGAAATAAATTTGTATTATTTTCAATGTTTAAAAACCCTAGTTTCCTCCCATCTGAAAGCCAGTTCTTTGGTGGCAATATCTTTACCAGCCTCAAGACCAGGTACAAATTATTTCAAATTCACAAGTTTTATTATGCCTATAGGCAATGGAGCTCCACCAGTTCCATCAAAGAAACAATCCTTGCAGTCACTCCAATTTCCAAAGAGAGCATCCTGGGAAGCAGAGGCCACCAAGTGTGACAGTTCTGTCAGGGTTTTTTCCAAAGAAGGATGCTCTCATTAGTGAAGGACAGACCTTGGTCACCATGAAGAAAATGATTTCTGGAATAATGAGAGTGAAGTACATAAAGAAAAACTAAGCTCAACATGTTTGCATCAACATAATTTCATACTTAAGGAAACCAAGCAGAGTTACGTGATGGATGCAACGAATAGGAGACAACAGCTTTACCATCCCAAAGTCCTTCAGGGTGTTTGCTTATGACCATGCAAGACAGTAGCCTAAATGTGAGGTCGTGGATAAGCACTAGTCCTCAGAAAGCTGAGGTAGGATGATACAATGACACTTAATTCCCAGTTTTAGCTCTGTCATTATTACCTGGAAAATCTCATCTGCTTAAGTCAAAGTCTTTAAACACACTAAGGAGGAAAGAAAAAGTATGTTGTTCCATCTGCTACTACCTACTGAGAATACCTTTGTGTATTGCCAGATTATGTTGCCAGAAAATAAAATCTTTTAAGCCTTTTTTAACTGACTTATTTTTCTCCTCAGTTATTGTCTTATAAAACAGGATTTATTATTAGGCACCTCATCTACAGAAATGCTAAAAGTATGAGCCAGGCTTTAAAAAGCATTTCTAACACAGCTTTAGAAAGGCAGATGGGAACAGTTATTCGAGTGAGAGGCTTTTTGCTCATCCTTTCCCCTCCTTTGCTGCTGCAGAGCTCTGTCTTACCACCCACTTGCTGTATAGACCTCCAGCTGCCACAGCCCCCACCTCAACTGTTCCAGACAGCAGATTTCCAGTGTTTTCCTAACGAGTTTACTCCTCCTGCGACCGTTCAGATGTTTTCGACCCTTCAAGCACTCATTCTACCTGTTTCTTTTTATCTTCACTAGCTTTACACTTTTTTACCTGCATTAGCTACAAGTTTTTCCCTTATGCTTCAACTACCAGTAGGCATATTTACATGCATGCATACTCATTCTAATGCATGCATGTATATAGCTATATACAAGTGTGTATAAACAGGTATAGCTGAAAGACAGAAATGACATGGTGGGGAGAGCAAGGATGCTGGAGTTTGCATCTGTAAATGCAAATATCCGTGCCCAAGCTATACGGTCAATATATAACAATACAGGTGAGCAAATTTAATTTACAGGTTAAATCCTAATTTTGCTAAGGAAATCTGAAATATTCATAAACCTGGTGGGAAAAAAGCTACAAAAAAGGGAAGGAGGTCCCAGTGCTATGATTTGTTTGTTATAATTTATTTTCTATGAATACCATGATCTCATAGCAGCCTACTGAAATCAGCAAGTCTTTGTGTAAGTAATATATGCTCAGATAAGGTGAAGGGGGCACAGTCCAGATCTCATTTAATATTCGGCATAATTAATGTATTGCTTTTACAGAATCTTTATGTACTATGTTCACATCCTATCCACATGGACACTGAAAGTACAAGTCAGACTTTAAAAATTAAAATCTGTGACAAAATACAATAACAATAATAATAGTAATAGTAATAGTGGTGGTAATAATAATAATAATAATTCAAAAATTCAGGTGGTTTCTCTTGGATCTAATTAAAAAAAAAAAGCATCATTACTATTTCTACTATGCTCACAGAGTCAAAAGTAAGTATGTAAATAATATTTAGTTTGACAAGTCCTAGCAACATTTTTTAGCCATCTGATGTGGTGGAGTAGCATGCTAGCAGGTGCCAAGAATAGGACATAGGTCCTTGTGACACACCCTTCTCCACCATGCGCCCGGTGGGAATTAAGACATAGACCATATCCCTTGTTCACATCATTCAGTTTAAGGTCCACGTGAATGAACTAGTTCTTGATTGATTAATTGTCAATGATTAATGAAATGGTCATTGTAATTAATATTTAGTTCTGTCCTGTGATATTTTTTTCAGATTTCTGACCAAGCGAAGCCCAATCTAACTTCAGGCACCTTTCCCAAAGTTAAAAACACAACTGAATGAAAATAAATCCAGAAGCTGCTCCCCACAGAACAGTAAGGAGCACATTAAATATTAAGCTAAGCAATACTCCATTCCTGATATAAATATCAGTCATCTTCATCTCGCTTCCCCCCCCCAAAACCCACTAAACAAGCAGGTCTTGCTGCGAACAGTGACATGAGATCCCATCAAATCAAAATGCAGAGAAAAAATCAAACTTTTAAAGACTAATTAACAAAAAGGCATTATGAAAACATGCTTTTCTTTTCAAAAGACAAGACAAGGAAGCCGTGTGGTTCAATGGCACTTAGCACTGACTCTTTTCTTTAATAAATCTACCTAAAAGCTGAGCTGGGTTTTGCCTTCCCCGGGACATCGAGGGAACCAAAATGTCACTGCTGGGTCAAAGCACTGACGAATGAGGGACCCTGTCTGTGCCACCAGTGACCTGCTGTGCCATCCAGTTTGTCTCACATCATCCAGGGATGCTGAATCTGGCAGAGCTGGGAGCCAAGCCTCTGTGGTGCCTGCTCTGTCCTGCCTTCATGGCTGCAACCTCTTTGTCCCCAGCAAGCTCATGCATCCCCTCCTCCTCCTGCCAGCCTCCTTCCCTCACAGCCACCCTGCCCTCACGCCACCCTCGCTGTCCCCTCTGAGCTGATCTCTGCCACCACGTCAGGGTGCTGTCACCATCTCGCTCTGCTGGTGCCACAGCCAACATACAAAATCCCACCTTGTGCTGTTGCATATTATTTCCATCAAGATATTCTAATTATTTATTTGGAAATGTCGTGAAACATTTCCCTCAGTTTAGCTGTTTCATCATTGTGGCCATAACCCTTTGGCCTCTATAGTCAGAGCCTGCCGTTCTTCAAAATGGGGAAAAGACCTTATGTTCTTTGTATGACACTTGGTTTCCTTGATGATGCATGTTGTCCCTCGGTTTTCATAGCTGTGTCCAGTCTCCTGGGTTGTGCACTGATGTCTGTTATACACCATTTCACTCAATTACTCACTGCATACAGACCAAACTTGTTCAAATGCTGCCTTTAAAGGAGAGTCTGTTGGAGCTAATTGTGTGCTAATTACACTCAGGTATCTGCTAGGAGATTATTACCATTTGGGGACTTGCTTATTGCTCTTCCTGGGATAAGGGGTTTAAGTACCAATGTGGCTTTTTTGATATCCTGAAAACCCGTCTGTCAAAGAGAGAATGTTACTCTCATATCAGGTAACAGCAATATAAAAAATAAAAAAGTTAATGAAATAGAGTTTTCTTGTGTCAATTGCCTTACAAGTCATTTCACCCAGTTTTTTCAAGAGAGTTAGCTGGCAGAACCAGACATGCTTAGTTTTTTGTCAATATGGATTTTAACAGGATTCCCAGGTGGAGCTGAAGATTTGTCTTTGTTATACAAGTCTAATTTTTCCCTTGTGAAGGTTTCATACTGTAGTGCAGGCAAGGTAACAGCTTTTTCAAACATTTCTTCTGTTACAGTTGCATATTAGCCATCTCTTCCCTGGACCTTGTGTCTATAATATGCAGATGCAATTCTGACCAGTCAAAATGCTGTACATGATAGTTCCAGTAACATATTTTGTGTTAAATAATCAGCAGGTAAAGTACAGAAATAGTCTTGTCAACAGGCTTTCCTTTTTCTGGCTGAGTGCCAGGTTAGCGTCATACTCCATCCTGTTTAGCCTCAAATAAAGGTACATGCAACCAAGAACAGTACAAGAAAAGGCCACAAGAATGGTAAAAATGAAGAAAAGTTTAGGTGCAGGAAAGAATTAGACAGTGATTCTTCAGGCAGGATATAATGTCTGTGATAAAAGCCTAGGAAATTACATCAGACATGGTGGAAGCAAGGACAGGTTGTTCATTGTGTCACATAACACCTTAAAACCACAGGTCTGGAGAGGGTTGAAGGAAATTCTCAGGAAGCAGCTTCAGAATAAAGGGAGGTGTTTATCTAAGTATCATGCTATCGCACTATAGAACTCATTACTGCCAGGCATGTGGGAGGTCCACGTTCATCCAGATTCAAATAGGAACTAGACAAATTCATGGAAGAAAAATCTTTGAGTGACTATTAAATGGTAATGTGTAACTTCTGCTTCAGGAAGACCTCCAAACAGATTTCTGGGCACTGAACAAACATCCTGGGGGATGGACGACTGGGCTACATACAGGTCTTTTGGGCTAATCTGCCCATCTGTTCTTGTGAGAAAAACCACTTCTGTCCCAGTGGTAATGCAGAGTTTGAGAAAGTACACAAGGGCAGAACCAGCTTTCATGTATGGGCATGCTTAATCACCTCCTTGTGACAGTCAAGGCACCACTGTCTCAGAGTAACCACAATCAGATGCAAAACATCAAACTCACAGAACAAATATCAGCCACAAAAAAAGGCTGAAATAAACTCTTCTGTCCATGCAGCATCAATGCCTAAACAGAAGGGATATGGGGCTAACCTGTCACATAAGCTGGAGAGTTTCATAAACTGGAGATGAGCAATGGGTATTCTGTAACAGGTTATACACAGCCTGTGGGAAAAGGCTCCAAGATATGGGTTTGCTTAGACCAGAAAAGAGAAGACTCTGGAGAACACAAGGATCTTCCAGCATCTGAAAAATTTGCTAGAGAAAGGTGGGTGAGCTCTACCTCGCCACAACCAGTGGGAGTAGAACATAATGTAATTGGCTTTTCTGTGCATTAGGGCTGGTTGCAGGACAGTAATTTCTGTTTCCCACTTTCAGGAGGATTTCTGTAACTGTGAGGGCAATAGAGATATATTTGTTCCTCCTTCAGTGTCTTTCTGCTATACTTCTTGCAAGAAATTACCCTTGGGAGTCTGTGGATATAAGGCAGCTGCAATCACTATGCAAAACAATTCATGCTGGAGAATGATCTTTGTGAACTCAGCACAACTGCATATGCATTCAGTCTGGATCCCCAGGTGCAGCCCTGGTCCTCCATGTATGTTTGAGCCAGGAGCATTCCAGGGAAGACAGTAAATTAGCTGGCATGCTCAGTCCGTAAATCAAGATTGGATCTGATTGTAACCTGCAGAAGGCGGACAAGTAATTCCTTTACAGGCAGTAGCAATGAAAGCCATATAGTCTGTATTTGACCACCATCTATGTAATTGTAGCAGTTCCTATTTATTTTTAAAACCTATGAAAAGACAGCCTATTGTAACCTGAGTACACAAGACCAAGTGTTTTCCCAGTGGTTATTTGGCTTAACAGAATAGAATCCTCTTTAATTTTGCTTGATACTCTATAGACTAATAACGAGGGTCTTTCTGAATCACTAGGAATCAAGTGACACAAAAAAATCATAATATTCACCACAAGACTAATAATTTTTTCATTTAGGTAAATGCTCTGGTTTGGATATGACCAATATCTGTTTTTCCAGGGGAAAGTCAGTATTCTGCTCAGAAAATATTAACTCCAACTGGAAGATGTGCAGAAAAGGTTACAACCATGGACACAGGGAAGAGAATCTGTCTTCAAATACAGAAGCTTTGCTTTTTGAAAGAGCATGACTGCACAGCACAATGTATCAGGTAGAGGAATACAAGGGATAGGGAAGAACTGTTTGCATAAGTAGGACAAATTACATGGCAGTTTTATGATACTTATTTTCAACAATATGCTAGCAACATTAATGAAATAGACAGAAAATGTTGTCCATATAGGAAGTCAGAAAAAATGAAAGAGCACAACATATCCATTGAAGGAGTTTAAGCTTGTTTGCAGAAACAATTGTGAAAGATATATTTATTATGGAAGAATTTGGGGCAATGACAATAATTCTTTTATGGGCTTCTGTTCCTTAAGGACCTAACAGGGGGGAAATGACTTTGTACACAGGCAAAAATGCATTTTGAGAGAGTAACTTTGATAGCAGTGAGGTATTTGCATCAGCAGTGCCAAGGACTACATCTGAACTTGTTTCCCAGGGAGACAGGATGTTTTCCAAGAAGAATATCATCACACCTTGAAATAGCAATAGACTCCCCTCGCAGAGTAAGAGAGAACAGCCAAGAACAGCTTGACCTTTATGGGGGCTGTTAGGTGGTAGGGCTGTATTTATTTACTTACTTGCTCTTAGTTGTGTAACTGAAAGCGTGGTCCCTCATTTGCAGAACCTTGCACAGCCCCCAAATCACAGATACATAACATCTGTTTGCCTTCAGACTTCAGCTATAAACTCCAGCAAAGACTTTTCTTCTGGTAACAAAAGTGATTTGGCTTTTGCAGCTGTTCTTTAGAGGGACCAATCCTCCCTGGCTGACAGCAGGCAGAGAAAGCACCAAATGTTTGTTTGTGTGACTACTGAGGGCAACACAGACTTTGCACCTCTCCTCTAACTGGGTTCCTGTGAGTTGAGGCACCTCACAAAAGCAGGTAGCACTCAGAGTAAACTGAATGGAGCAGAGTGTAATGTGATTGTCGTGGTTTAAGCCCAACTGGACTAATCACCACACAGCCGCTCACTCACTCCCCTTCCTCAGCTGGGCAGGTGAGAGAAAATATGAGGAAAAGGCTCGTAGGTTGAGATAAGGACATAGGGAGATCACTCACCCTTTACCATCATGGGCAAACCAGACTTGACTTGGGGAAATTAGTTTAATTTATTACCAATCAAAATCAGAGTAGGATAATGAGAAGTAAAAACAAATCTTAAAAAAACAACACCTTCCCCCCACCCCTCCCTTCTTCCCAGGCTCAACTTCACTCCCAATTTTCTCTACCTCTTCCCCCCCTGAGCGGCGCAGGGGGACGGGGAATGGGGGTTGCGGTCAGTTCATCACATGTTGTTTCTGCCGCTCCTTCCTCCTCACACTCTTCCCCTGCTCCAGAGTGGGATCCCTCCCAAGGGAGACAGTTCTCCACGAACTTCTCCAACGTGGGCCCTTCCCATGGGCTACAGTTCTTCACGAACTGCTCCAGCATGGGTCCTTTCCACGGGCTGCAGTCCTTCAGGAAGCGACTGCTCCAGTGTGGGTCCCCCACAGGGTCACAAGTCCTGCCAGCAAACTTGCTCCAGCATGGGCTCCTCTCTCCACAGGTCCACAGGTCCTGCCAGGAGCCTGCTCCAGCATGGGCTTCCCAGAGGGTCACAGCCTCCTTTGGGCATCCACCTGCTCCAGCGTGGGGTCCTCCACAGGCTGCAGGTGGATATCTGCTCCACCGTGGACCTCCATGGGCTGCAGGGGACAGCCTGCCTCACCATGGTCTTCACCACGGGCTGCAGGTGAATCTCTGCTCCGGCGCCTGGAGCACCTCCTGCCCCTCCTTCTTCACTGACCTTGGTGTCTGCAGAGTTCTTTCTCTCACATATTCTCACTCCTCTCTTCTCCGGCTGCCTCATCCCGGTTTTTCCCCCGCTTCTTAAATATGTTATCCCGGAGGCGCTACCACTGTTTCTGATTAGCTTGGCCTTAGCCAGTGGCAGATCCGTCTTGGAGACGGCTGGCATTGGCTCTATCAGACATAGGGGAAGTTTCTAGCAGCTTCTCACAGAAGCCACCCCTGTAGCCCCCCCTGCTACCAAAGCGCTGCCACGCAAACCCAATACAGTGATGCATCTTTACCTATCCTTGGCAAAATCAATCTCTGAAACTGCAAGGAGTTATAACTGGATCTAGCTAAATTAATTGTCTTTCTTTTATGTACTTGTATATCAAATAAAGGGACAATAATGTGTGGAAATCTAAGAATAACTTACAGTGAACTGCATCCCCTTTAAAGTGTGTATAAAATGGGGCAGGGTAGATGCTATGAATTACATCAGTGTCTTCAGCCTCCCCCAGCCTTACTGAGTGTGAAGACACAGGGCTGAGTAGAAAAAAAGAGAGGGGGCAGGGCTATCCTAAAAAATTGTGGACTTAAAAAGAAACAGGGGCTCTGGGGCAAAGCAAGTACAGTGAAATGAAGGAGGGTAACCAGTCCCTCTGTTCCAGGACAAAATATGCTCTGTTCCTCACTGAAAGAAATTTTTCCAACCTGGTTTAAAAATTCCCAGGGCAGGAGGTTTGGCATCTTCTGCAGGGAGCCTGTTTCAAGGTTTCACCTCCTTAACAGATAAAGAGCTTTTTCTAGTCTGTAGCTCACTTCATGGTCAAAACAAAGAACCAGAAACAGCATGAAAGGATGGATTCGGTGACATAATCTGAACTTTTGTATGGACAGGATTTGAGATGTGAGACATCTGAAATGGGTGAATTACTCAGAGTGAGAGCAACGTGAACTGATTTCTTCTTGTGCTGTCCCTCTTGTATGTACACCCAAAGTCTACATTTCCTTCATGAACTGAGTGACAGTCCCCTTAAGAATGTGAAAGTGACCACGTGGGGTCAGACCAGAGCTCCTTCCAGCCTTTATCCTCTCCGCATCACCTGCAGCACATGACTTATGAAGAATATACGACCAAGACAAGCGCATACTGACATTTTCCCCAAGGTATTATTTCATTTTCCACAAATCTTTGGTTTAGTGGACAAGAGTTTGAACTTGTGTTTTTATAGTCACTGATGCATTTTTCTTCCATTAATTTGACTAACTGCTTTCAGACTGCCTGCACAACATCCTTGTAACAAAGAGTTTCATGGTTTCACTGCCCAGTGAGTGAATAAATATCTCCTTTTTTGTTCTGATCCTGCTATCTGCTTCTTTCTTCCCTCCTCCTCTTTTCTACAAACGTACTGCAGCTCCAGGAGCTTGGCAGAAGAGAAGAGCAGAGTCAGATTTAAAATGAGGTGGGTCTGTCTCTTTTCTTATGCTGAGCTATCCTAAACAAAGAGAGTATTTCTCTTTTTATGCCACTTGCTCATATAAAAATTTCCATTGGCCACTTCTTTACAAATAGGGGTATTTCTAACATGATAAGATATGATTTTGGGGATGTATGACTGAGATATTTGCATTCTTTATTTTAAAAACAAAAAGAAAACATCTATCGTATCTTCCTCCTTGATGGCAGTGTAAGTCATGACTTGGTAGTTTGGAAAGGCAAGAGTGCATCTGAGAGCCTCATGGCCTTGGAGTGAGCCTTTTAAGCCTGTTTAGTCATGGCATCACTGCAGTCCATGTCCATAGTTTGTGGAAACTGGCATGAGAAGCTATACTTGCAAACCAGAAAGGGTAGAGCTAAGACCATACATCATGCTTCTGTGATTAGTGGATGGACAAAGTTGTGACTGATCCCTCACAACCTGGCCCAAAGAGGGTCTTAAGAAATAGCGGTTTTAGACGGCATCATGATTCATTGCCCAGGAGGTCAACAAGACATGTCTAAATATAGAGGAATAAATTCTGCCTATTAGACTGCTAGGGCATGGGGGAAAACTGCTTGTACATTGAAATTCACCACTGACTCCATCAACGAACAGGTTCAGCCGGGCACCCAGATATCTTGCTGTTGGCTATAGTAGCAGCTGAATGGTAGGGATCATATTTAAGAGGCTAATTTATTTAAAAAAAAAAAATAAAAGCATAACTTAGGTGTGCATCTAAAACAGTGTGGATTTTGTTCTTTCTGTTTGCAGAAGAAACCAAGATTTTTGTATTCTCTTTTGCCTGCAAACTCATTGGCAGCCTGAACTCATGAGTAATTTAAAACTAAAACTGCATCTCCTTTACTGTAAGTCTTTCTCTTTATGTGCTTTATGACCTCAGCCAGGATTGAGCCTGCTACGTGCAAGAAATAAAGTGAAACATAATAAAATTATGTAATTATCTCAAAAGCTTTAAAAATTAGAATTATAGATTGCTCATAATTCCCTTGAAATTTTCTATAAACATTAAAAATTCACAGGACTAACTTTATGGGTTTGAATTCTTCTTGAAATACAAGACACTTATAGTACCTATCGTTATCTATCATTAAACAATGCTCTCATGTTAAGTAACACTTTCCTGCTATAATATATACAGAGCTCATTCCACTACTACTGCAAGGCACAAGCACTTACTTAGCCTTACCTCGTGGAGACGTTCTACTTTCAGGCTTTTCCAAATTAAAGTTATACCATAAAACATGTCTAAGTATATCAGTCGTCTTCTGTTACATCACGAAAAAAAAATCAGTTTCTGGACTATAAAAGACTTTCTAAAAAAGCATCTCACAAATCACTTCAATTTTGAAGGGAATTAAGCATCTTTTTTTCTTTTTTAAAATCCAGCTATGAGTCAGTGCTTTGTGAAAGTCCTTGCTGAATACTTTCTGCAAAATGAAGTTGTTTGCAGGTTGTTCATTCAGCCCATTTGCTCCTCATAGCCTCTGAGAGTTCATTTAAATCACAATAAGCTAAGTGAAGAGCACACTCCTAGTAGAAATTATTAGAGAAATAATTACAAGCTTTTCAAGATTTGCAAATATTTTTGAGACTAGCAAGAAAGTGGCCAATTACTACTGCAGATAATGGGACTGTATATTCATCAGCAAAGCAACTTATTTCATTATTTGCTTGATCATCTCTCTTTTTCAAATAAATACGCATAGATACATAAATGTATATTTAACAAGGATGTATAAGTACTAATCTAAATTCACATTTACTCTAGAATTTAAATTCACATTTAGATTAGTGGAGTTCTACTCTTCTGTAAGGAAAATTCCACTGCTGTGAACATGGTATTTAGTATCTGTATTTGCTCTTGGGTTACCAATAGAATGCAAAGTCACTGCTTCAAAAAAATGGTTGAGGAGTCTTTTCTGAAAAATGCCTTTCATTTTTTTCAATGAAAAATGTCTTTCTTCCCACTGCCATTGATATCAGGCAATCTACCAGAAAGTAATTTTGACCATCGCAGACAGAAACCAGTTCAGGACAGTCTTCGGTGAGTAAGAAGAGCAGAGAACGCTGAAAACATATCTGATAGCTAAATGCTGTTTGGAGAATTGTTATTCTGATAGAATGCATATCCTTAAGGTGCACGTTTTCATCACAAATGAGAGATGTTAGTCTGCAGTGTTTACAGTACCAATGGATTATTCTTTCTCCTGATGCTCTGGTCACTTGACAGACCAAGTATTTTTGGTCATCATTAAGACTTACACTCCTGAGAGAATGCCTTCCCGACAATTCGGAGTTATTAAAAAAATGCAAATGCTAGGCCTTTAATGTCATGTTCTGAGAAACTTAAGAAACTTAGTTCTGAGAAACTACCAAATTCAGTGGCATCCCTCATTTTAACTGCAGAAGATAGGACAGACTAGCGCATTCTCAAAGGGAAGATTTCAAAGAGTAATTGTGCAATTGAGGCGGTAGTAGTACACACTCTGTAACACTTTCTTATTGTCAATACGGAGAACATTTCTTGTACCCTGGACAGGTATTCCAGGTGGGAAGCAGGAAAGGGTTGTTCCACAGAAGCACAGGAATGAGAGCTGGCCTCATGGAAAGCTATGTTAGGGTAACTGCTGTTTCTTGCTTGAGGTTGCTCTGGTACAACAAAAAGCTTTAAGTGTTGCTGTAAGTGTATATCACTGTTGCCACTACTTGCCCGGAGGAAGAGGGTGGAGAATAATGAAAACTATTTAAAACAGAAGACTTTTTTCTCTTGAATAACAAAAGGGAGGTGGGGAGGGAATTTGAACAAGTGGGCATCAGCAGGTCTCATTGTCCCTTTCTCTGTTTCAAGTAAACCCTCAGATCTTGGGATCCTGACATTTCTGGAGGCACAGCTGGCCTTTGAGCCAGTGAAAGGGGAAAGCAGGTTCTGTCCCTGGAGCTCATTGTCATGCAGAGGGATTGCTCCATGCAAGGTAACACGACTGCTGTTTAATGCAGGTTGTAATTCTGTGTTCTCAAAGTGGTGTTTCTTGTGCCTTTAAAGCAATAAGAGCAAATTTGATGTAAGGAATACACTGCCACGGGCAAGGAGGGCAGTTATCTGTGCTGAGATGTTCTGCATTCCCCTAACTACTGTGATTCCCTGCAGGCCTCTGAACACCTATAAATAAGGGGTCTTCCCCTCCCTGTCAGGTCCAGAGTAGCAAGGGGAGGATTCGAACAATACTCCAGTGCCCCCAGCATGTGCCTGCATGTGTCTGTGCGTGCATGTGTGTGGAGGGGGTGGTTTTCTTTGCTGTCCCTCCAGAGAGCACAGTTCTGCCAGCAGTGTGTTATGACATCTGTTTTTACAAACTCAATAATGTTCAGCATGCTGAGAAGCCGGGGCAGTTTTGATGGATGAACCCACTACAACAGCACGATAACGTTCTGCGAGCATGCACAAGGGATTAAGCAAGACACCAGCCCACTTCGGCGAGGTCAGGCTGTGCTCAGAATCTGAAAGGATGTAATATTAATGTCTATCTAATTGGTGAATTTGTCAATGCAGTGTTGCCATTAAACAGCCAGCCATCTGGACCCTAAGGTTTATGTGATCACAGCTGATTGTCAAAACAATGGCATTTCACTGACCTTAAGAAATTTAATTAAAATGTTGTATTGCTTTCCATGCAGTAAAGGTACACAAACTGTTAGCTAAGAATGAGGTTGCTGCAAGGGCTGCTCCTGTTTTCCAAGTCTACAGCGTAAAATCGTTTTTGCATAGACACATATTCCTGGTTAATCTAAAATAACATGTGCAACTGCACCGACACTGAGCAAGTCATATTTTGTTGCTGTGTGTTCTAATGATTCAGCAACAACCAGAAGATATTTTTCCAGAAAACAGTACCCTGCAATTCCATTCATCTCTTTTTGACTTAATAGCTTATTTAGTACATTCGTTGTTCAATTTACAGCTCAGAAGCTGTTGTAGTAGTCCTCTGTTTTGGAAGTAACCATTTCCAAGGGTAAAAGTAATTCTGAATACTAATATTGATTTGATTTATCCTCAGCTAATTGGTGAGAATCCTGGCTGGTCAGAGTGGCACAGTCTCAGAAGAACACCTCCACCCACAAGATGAACTGGTAGTAGTGTGGGGGTTTGTTGCTTGCTATGCCAATATTTCTTCTTATGTTTCTGGCCTCCAGCGCAACCGTTATGCCTTTCCCTAAATGGAGGGAAGAGTTACAAAGAGAAAAGACTGCTAAAGACCTGCCACAATTTCAGCCCCTGAGCACAGAGCAGCCTCACTCTGTATGAGAACATATTCCCGCTAGGGTAGGAAGAAATAGGAGATGCAGCAATGGTGTCTCCTTTCCTGGGTGCAAAGGGAGGGCTCTACCAGCAACACCTATGTGCACAACTGAAGCCAATGGCATCTTCTTGCCATCCCTGTGGATATGTGTCTTGGGCTTCTCATCTCCATGCCATGTTCTGTCCAAGTCAGTAACTTTTACCCTACTGTTATTTAAACCCGTATTTTAGGGGCCATGGTAAAAGCTGGAAGAAAAAGAGCTCTCCTTTTTCTATCGCAGAGCCCTAGGGACATAGAAACATGGGACATAAGAGATTTCTTGGCTGGCTGAGGTTCCCCCTCCCTACTGCATAGATCTTCTCATAAATGTGTCAAACATCATCTTAAAACAAGTTAGTGTTTCTCCTAGCCAGATTGGGAGGTTGTTTGAGAACTTCACTGTTCTTGTGGTTATGAACCTTCTTCTAATTCCCATCTTAAATTTATTCACGGCCAGCTCATTCCCATTTGTTCTCATGCCAACATTGCCTTTTAGTTTAAACAGCTCTTCCTTAGTGTTTACCCTCCCCATGAATTTATAGAAAGCAATCACATTCTCTCTCAGCTTTCATTTTGCTAGAATGAAACCCAGTTTTTCAAGTCTTTCATAAAATACACTCACTGTTCCCCGGGACATGGTTTCTCATCTGCTTCTTTTACACTGAGTTCCCCTTTCTTGAATGGGGTAAGCTAGGATGCAAGCGGTATTACAGACTATATCTAGCAGATGCTCTAAAGAATGACGATGATACTGCCTTTCTTTGCTAGACATCTTCCACATAAGATGCTGTTTTTCTTTCTCATGGCAGCTTCACATGGTCATTTCCGCATCGTACTGTGGGCAGCTGGAACACAAACACATCCTCCGTGGTCCAGTTTGCTTGTATAGAGGAGCCTGCAGCTCTTAGCAGCTCTTAGCGGATCTCCAGTGCTTCACCTTCCTCTTCTTACAGTTGGACTGCCTTTATTCCAGTCTTCAAAGCCACTCAGACTTTTTTATATGATATGCTAGTTTTCCTTTTTTTTCACGAGCGATTTTCAACTGTGATCCTCAGAAATTACATGAGCACATTTCCCTGTGTGTGAAGGGCAGTAATGGATAAGAGGAGGTCCTGTAGCTCTGTTACATGCTATCTCCATGCTACCTGTCATCACTTCCCCCTGAGCCCTCTGCTTACAGAACTTATGTCTTCACTAATAATTTTTCACACAATATCACATCACCTGTTTTACTGAAGTTCAGATAAATAGGATATATTACATCTAGAAAGTCAGTTTTTTAGTAAATTTAGGATTAATTTACAATTACAATTTATCTTTGTTAGTCTTTTTATTTAATTTTACCTCCATATCTTCCGTAATTCTTTATTTCAAAATGTGTTTGAAAGCCTTATATGATGCTGAAGTCAGAGTAACAGACTCACAGTGTCTCAGATCTTTTTGGTTTGGTTTTTTTTTTTTTTTGATAAAAATGCTGCAGTTACTATTCTGTGGTCATGTGATGCTGCTTCAGACTTGGTAATTATTTTGTTTTAAATATTGCATTATCTGGAATTCAGTTCCTTCACATTGGTCTCCAATCTCTCAGAAGGCTTATGAGCTATTTCTTTTGGATCTACTGTATGCAGTGAGTGCACACCAATGGGAAATGTTCATCCTATACAAGAACAAATGCGTTGCATTACTTCATCATTTTCTATTGTGTCAAGATGAGGTTAAAATAGCTATAAGCAAGATGTTTCTAAAGTAACTCAACTGTAGACCACATCAAGATTTAATAAAATAGCACTTCAGAACATGGAGGTGATAGAGGGGTTTATAAAATGTGTCATAAACATAACCTGCACTAATGTGTTGCTCTTGCCGTAGCATGTAAGGGGGAGAGAGGTGTTTTCAAACACTCATTGGGCATTGTCTGCATGGCACGCTTATTGTTCGGTCGCTTGTGAATAAAGCACCAATTTCAACTTCTGGTGACTTGTTTGTTTCACTGAGAGCTCATCTTTTAGAAGTAGGAGAAGCTTCTGTAAAGTGAAACTCCCATCCTGCAGTTGCTACCATATCAGCACAATATCAGTACGTGAATCTACTGCATGTACATGAACGTATCTTCAAACTGTATCGTAACAAGTCGTTAAACCTATATACCTTGTTTGATGTTATTTGATCCTTTGCTGATTGCAAAAGACTGGCATTGTTTCAGTCCACTAGATCAGTCCTGCACATTTGTAATGCGTCATCAGTAGAGTGTGACAAAGCGATTTGAAATCAGACACTGATTAAGATGCCTGATCACATACTGGGAATACTGTTAGTTAGTTAGAACAAAGTTTTTTCTACTGTGAATTCTTCTGCAAAACTGACTGTCTTGAAGGTTAGTTGTACTTTTTTTTTATCCCAGCCCATCAAAAATGAACTGCAGACACATTTCTTGTCTGTGAATTAATTATCTTGTGGAGATCAGTCAGTGAGTGCTAGAACATGCTATTTAACAACCTTTGGGGAATTGGATCCTTTTTCAAATTCACATTGGCTCTTTATTAACATGGAGTTTGGGGGTGGAGAAGCGGCTTGTGATAAAGGTCAGAGCTGCTCATTAGAAACCTAAATGAAATGTGGTAATACAGTTGATTCTTCTAGGATTACAGCTTATGAAAGTGAAAAAATATAAACATATATCTACATAGTAGTGGAAAAGGAGGGCAGTTTTACAATGTTGCAATTTTATGTTACTCTCAAGCAAATATTTATCAAAAAACTTTGGAACAGGGCTTCCAGTAATACCCAATTACTTCTTACCATAGGTGGGATATGTCCCACAGGCTGTTTTTCTTTTTCCCCCCCCGAGAAAAAGGGTTCAGACTAGGTGCCTGAGTCGTTGTAAATAGATGGAAAAATGTTATTTCCACTCTCAGTGCCAGAAGCAGGAAACCATTTGCTCCGAAACTTGGGTGCATGGCAAGAACAAGGTTGTAAAGTGTTGACAGTGGGTAATGTCACATAAACACTGAATTTTTCAGCCTCTGGGCTGTTGTAGCCCTGGAGGAAAGGCAGATGACAGCTGTCAGTGTCTTTAGCATTCACAGAAATTAATATTCTTCTGTATCAACTCAGTAGTCCATGAGGATCCAGGCCAGGCTGCTCTGTTTGCTTGCTGACTGCCGATCTAGTTATGAGTATCAGGTCTCTAATAAGGGCTCGACATGCATAGTGGAGCCTGGATGGCTGGCACAAGGGGGCTCAGACACTGCTCAGAAAAGCCTAGCGTAGTTTTTGTGACTAGGTCTAATCTTCTGCCCATAAATATTAATGTTGCTATTTCCACCAGTTTATCTGTTGTGAAGAACACTTTTTGAAGCTGGAGCCTTGATGGAGCACCATGTGAATGCTGCTGGGGTGTAGCCATCACCATGTTATCACCCTGTCCCTCCTCTATCAGAAGCACAAGTAATCCCAGTGCAAAATATGAACAACGAAATATTAAAATGTTGCAGACATGGAAAATGGGCATACAGAAAAGCAAGGGATTTTTGACCTCGTACTAGGCCAAATCCCTGGAAACCCTTATCAAGTCCTACCTGGAGGACTGACAGGGGTTACTGCAGCGGAGTTACTCTCCAAGAAAGATAAAGTCGCATGTGTATGAGCTGTGAGAAAGAGTCCATTTTACAGGGCTGATTCTAGTGCTATATACAAACCCTTCACTGTCGATGCTCTCTAATTTGTATCAGTGTTTGACAGCTTGTTGACAGCTCATTAGGAAAAAAACCCCACATGTGACCAAAGCACTCAGTGCAAGCAGAGAGATCTGCTCTCTAATTATGAACTATATTGAAATCGGAACCAAATGTGGAACTGCAGGTCAGAAACCAGCCCAATTAGCATGTTTATTAAAAGATTTTAAAATTTATTTAAATTATTAACTAGTATAAAACATAATACCAGTAGCTGCTGTTGTGGGAGTCTAAGTTGTCATAAGTGGCAAATCAGAGGAAACAAGAGAGTCTCTTGGATTTACTTTTTTCCTTAAAGAAGACACAGTGCAATATTGGTGGCTTTAAACCATGTCAGCTCTGTCATTGAACAGGAGACATTTGGGAGAAGGTGTCTCTGGTCTCATTCCAGACTGCCATCAGCACTGAATATGAACATAAGAGACTTATTGCACCTTTGCAACAGCCAAGGCAGAGCTGTGGTCAGCACTGTAAAATTCAACCACATTTGGCTCTTTGGATTTTTTTTTCGACACTGGTTAAATTTAAATTAACAGTTTGAGTTTATATTTCTGGGTTAGGATTAGCAATTCTGTTTATTAATCTCTGTTCTCAAAGAGAATTCTTGAATTAAGGGTGTCATAGGTCTTCCTAATATAATGCAGGGACTGCAAATCAATTCTCTGAGGAATTGCTGCATCCTTAATCTGAAGGATGTTTTTCTGAATTTTTTTGCGATATCTGATAACTGGGAAGTCAGGCAGCTTTTTATGCAAAGAAAACTTTTTACATTATTTTTGAACTCTTGATATGCTTATTGAAATATCAGAGCAAACATTCAGGCTAGGAGTGATTCAATATATACATGCAAGTAAAGGCACATAGCTTAGACTCATTAGGAAAGGTATGTAACTTGGGCTGTGCAAAGTCGAGCTGACTGAATGTTTTATGGACCCTTATAGATAATGTGTTTATGTCATGGAAATGGCAGTCACAGGGGGTAAGCTGCAGGTAGTCTCTTCCAGATCTGCACTCAACAAAAAGAGAAATGCTTGCACAGGGCTGAACTAAATTATAGTCTGTGCCAATCATGAGGTAGATGCAACTATCTATCATCTCCCTCACAAGCTTTCCTTGGAGTCCCAGTAATGGGTTGACCATTTATTTTTTAAAGTCTGTCTTTTAATTACTGATCCAAATACTTGGTGGAAGGCACAAGGAACCAGAATCTTCTGTTTGAATAAACTGAGAAGAAAAAGACCTCTGAGCATAACAGCTCGTGCTCCATCTGAGGACACCAAGCGAGACCTTTAGGGCGATAAAAGTGGGGAAAGCACATTTTACAAAGCAAGCTGTGTAGAACAAGATGAGAATAAAAGAACGGTTTTCACTATTAAGTTCATGAGAGTGATAACCTGAATAAGGTCACTCAGAACAGGTATGTCTATTTAAATAAGACGCCATCAGGAGAATCTCCTTACAATAAAGTGTAACTTTTTTTAACAAAACAGCTAACAGCTCTGTGCAGGCACTATGAGTTTACTGAACCCAAAATAATAAATTTGAAATTGATATACATCTCCTCTGCACCTCATTCCTTACACATGATGTGTTGTCATTGGAACCACAGAGGAGGCCACATCACAAAAGTGATGAATTGCAAAAATTTGTCTCATTTAATTTAAAAAAAAAAATCTAGTAAAAACCAGTTTTCTGCTCCTTAAGGAGGATAGCTGAGGGAGGAGCATGGTGGCCTTTCTTGCTCTCAGGGTTCTCAGTTGCCAGCTGGTTGTGGTCATTACCAGTCAGCCTTTTAAGCAGAGATCTTCATTGCTTTTCATCAGTTGTAGTAACCGCCTTACTGTTGCTACCCAATTATTTTCTGTTACTATGACAATCTTAGTTTTATATAAAATTCTTAATTTAATGGCACCCTTCAGATGTGCTAAAATCATACTTATATCCAGATAGGTCCTGTAGGTATTAGACATTTCAGGGAGTTGACTTAATCTCTTGAGTTGAGCGCTTTTGAAAAATATGTTAAATGCGGTTCACTCCATTTTATCAATTCCCATCTTTGAACTGTGTTTCTGGTTTTTAACTAGTTTTCGTCCATTTTACTACAATAACTTAATGGTCTTTTCCCATTATTTTGAATCTCAGCTTTCTAAAGTCTGTTGTAGTATTTCTTATGCACAGTTAGGCCCCAAACCAACAAGAAACATTTGAACAGTTTGCTCTTCTGTAATCATATACTTTAAGATGAGAAGCACTAGTACGTAGTGGAATTTTAGAATTTTCAGGAATCACCCAAAGATGTGATGATTTTTCTGCTTGGCACCATAACATGATAGTCCTTAGGCTGTGTCATAGACATAGCCCTGTGTCGTTGCTCCTTTATTTCTTTTTCACATGAATTTATACACTGGTCCACAGACACAATATTACAATAATATTGAAAAATACAGATCAGATGTTTGTATTCACAAGCAATATCATGTATATATGCCCATACATTGCCTTAATGAGGAATAGACCTAAGAAAGACCTAACTCAGCATGCTGAAGACCACATGTAATATCCCCAACTGCACTAAATTAGAGGCCCGAAATCTTCCCTGTAAAATCCACTCTGCTAACCTTGGATGAAAAGGAGAATTCCCAAGGACTGTCTCTGCATACCCCAACACAAAGCAGAGCTGTCAGGAAGGTGCTTGAATTTACATTAGGTGTTTCATAGCATCCTCAAAACACACCTCCTTCCATCCAGACTGCTGAGGCTGTGCTGAGCCTTCTCCCTTTGAAGCCCTCTGCTCCCGCAGCTTTTTGGCATTGTTGTTTTTGCTGTGTTCAATAGCTTTTACCTAAATTGTTGGTTGCTTGCTTTTTTTTTTTTCTTATCAGTAATGTTAAATCAAAGCACTCCATTTGAATTTTACCTCGGAGAAAAAAAATGAAAGAAATGGACTCTCCTAAGACTTTAACAAGCATGTCAGAGCAGAGAGTGGAGGTGGAGCCACTTGCAGCCAGCATCTTCTCTTTGAAATGTTCATGCCCAGGAACCACGTTCCAGATCATTTTAGCGACAGCGGGGGTGCTTTCACATTTCAGTGTGTTCAAAAGTTCAATCAAAAACAGTTTTGAAATTTTAATTGAAACTGAAAATAGAAAGGAGGCCAACTGCCCTCTGTTGATCACAGCAACAGGGAGGATAAAAGAGAAAAATTGGCGCTATGAAACAAAAACAAGCACTGCAGGGATTTTCACTGAGCATCTTGCTGCTGCTAAGTAATTTTTTCAGTGATCTGCTGATATGGTCTAAAAGGGGAGTTTTAAACTGAAATTTCCCAGTATTTCTTGGGGTTTCTCCCAACCTTCCAATTGCAAGTGCATGGATTTTTATTCAGTAGATAATATCTGGAGGTGAGCTTGCTTATGTCACCAGGGTACACAGAATATTGGTGGGACCAGAATGGTTGAAAACTTTAGGTATCAAAGCTAAACCCCATGGAGTCATAAAGGGATATAACACTGCTAAGCTTCAGGGTCTGAGGGTAAGGCAAATGCCACTTTACGAAGCTCAGGCTTTGAGTTGCAAAGGAAATTCTCATCTCTCATTAGTCATTATATGGTTTATCTTCTTTGCAAAGTAGTCTTGAAACTGGTGTTAGCAACCACCAAGATTGAAGGCCACTTGGCTGGATTCCACTTCTGCAAGAGCCTACTATGGTCACAAGCACGTGACCTGCCACAAACATGCACTTTTAAGTAAAGAAAGTCCATTATGACGTATTTATACAAAAAAATCTGATTAACTGCCCCTGAAATCTTTAACATATCTCTGTGCTGGATGTGGTATTTTTGGCTCCTGTAAACATGTTACTAAGAAATGCCAATAACAAATGGTTCAAAAGGAAGAGCTTGGATTATAACAAAATTTGTTAACTGAATGTTGTGATTAAGAACATATTAAGGTTAATAAGAAATGTGTTGGAATATCATGTATCATAGATAAGATAATGTATATCAAAAGGAGTGTTGATTGACAACAGCAGGTTATATATTTGGTATGAATGTAAGCACATTGACTAACAGAAATAAGCACCTTATTTGAGACTAATGCTAATTTTAAATACAACACAGTCATCTCAATGCTCTCATCCCATCTGTTGCCAACAGCAAAATGTAAATTATGAATGGCATTTTTTTCCCTTTTATTCACTGCTTTGCAAACCCAGCAGAAGTTTCATTGAAGACTTTTGTGCCTTTGGTAGGTAAGGATCCCAGTGCACACAAATTATTTCACTTGGTTTTCTTCCATGTTGGTGAAGCAAAGCAAACTAAGGGCAAAACCCCTTCCATTCTTATTAAAAAAAAACATGAATGTCACGTAGCACTTTTGTCTTTGGAGTAAAGAGGAGATTATGTATGTTTCCATTACGAAATGTCACAATTCAAAGTAGTCTGAGCTCCACAGCTGGGAGGGGCAGAGGCCAGTTTTGAATTTCCTTACATTTCCTTGTGTTCATAAGGAATCACGCCTGCAGCTCCATCCCCTTCCCCACAGGGACATGACAGCAGCAGCTTAGCTAAGCCACGCTCCAGCAGGAAAGGGCATTTGACTGAGGGCAGCACTATCAGCCTGAATTGCTGTTGCCTCTCCTCTCAGAGGAAAATAAAGGAAAAAGCTTGACAGAAGTTGACATTCATCAAATAGCAGCTGGTCAGTCAACATTTCTTTCATGACATCATGGAGAATTATGTAGTATTATCAAAGTTATCACATAGTTCTTTTGAGACATAGACCAGTATTGTAGCTGGATAAAAAATGTGGTGTGGTGATCTCCTGCACTCCCATTAGAGCTAGCTGCTTTAGATCTGCCTAAAGGATCTGATCTGAGCTGTCTGAGCTGAGCTCAGTGAAGTCTTTTTCTGCCCATCTCCCTAACACTGCAAGCTAGAACCAGCCAGGAGTCTGGGTGCTTTCTCAGCATAAATACTGGGGATGTCGGGCATGGTGGAAACTTTTGGTTAATTTTTTTTAGTGTGCTTCCAAACTGTTTAGCTGAAAAAAATCTTTAGACTGGATCTGTTTTGAGAATACAACTGCTAGCGGTCACATAAGTGATCTGGTGTGCATTTGCCTTTTCTCAATTACCACTAATAGGCTAACACCCAAAACAAAGCAATTTGCATGCAGCCTGACACATATCAGTAAATCAAGAAGATTTCAGTATACCAGTTAGGTTCTTCAGTGCTTTATGCTGGTCGCCACCCAGTGAAAAAAACCAGGTATTTTTTTCCTTCTCACAGCTCATCTTACCAGTTCAGCCTGTTGCCTTTACTAAAAACTTCCACATTCCATAATTTTAAATTACTGTGGCTTTTCTATTTCTTTGATTATTTTCATTGTGTAGGATCAATATCTGACTCTGCCTTCTGTGCTGATGAGAGGTGTGCTGAAACAGTTTTCTGTCCCTTTCATCAGATCTGTTTGAGAAGAATGACAGCTCTAAACTGGCAACCAAATTCTATGGCAATTGAAAAACATGTCATTCAATATGTTTCTGCAGTCAACTCAATACCACAAGTTTTTCTACCGTCATTTGTACTTGCTGTTTAAATAACACATCTATAATATAATTGAAGAGAGATTAATATTTGCCTATCAGTGCAGCATCCAACTCTGCCTGCTGCATGCCTGCCTTATCACTTATCCCTGAAAAGAAGCAAAGATTTATTTCATACCGGAGTTTTATTTGATAAAGTTTTGTGGCTCAGGGCCAAAACCAGAGGTGAAAGCTTTGCTGCATGACCCCTGAGGCGACGGGGAAGCTTCCAAACCCTCCACCAGGAACACAGAGCCCAATCCAAACACCTTTAGGACAGAGACTTTACAGCACTTTAAACATCAAGCCCACGAACTGCAAGCTGCGCTCCAGGGCCATGAATACAAACTAAGGCAAGGCAGTGTAAATTCATTGAGCTGGTTTTCATATTTGTTGAAAATGTACAATTTTAGTAATGCATTTCACAATTTGAAGCCAAAGGAAAGTACTGAACTCTTATTTTCTTAAAAAAACTCAACAAATTCCCTTCCTGGTAAAGATTAAGTAGTTCAGCCAAGAATATTTATGAGTGTTTCAACGTCTTTATGCTTTACAAACATAAAAAGCCAACACTGAATTATTTGGTGAAAGATATTCTATGCCATGGTTTTAACGGTTTTGTTTTATATGTCTAGATTGTCTTAATGCCATGAAATGTCACTCGGTGAATTTCTGAGACTAGGCAACGTTCAAAATAGCAGGATGCAGGGCATGTTCCAGTAACCTCAATACATACGCTCTGCAGAGTGCATATATGCAAGACACGTAGTTCAGCCTAACTCAGAAAAAAGAATTTCAGAGTCCAATTTCGAACATAGAAGTAGATAACAGTCATAATTTCAATTTCTAACTGTTATCATGTTAAATTAAGTGAATGATTTTATTTCAAATCAAATGGATCAGAAACACTGCTTCTGTAGGATACATTTTCAATAGTCTGTATTGAATTTGTCCAAGGCAAAATTTAAGTACTTTTTTGAAAATCACAGGGATGTCTTCTCATGTTTAAAACTTTATTTCTCTTTGACAAATGCTGATGGTAAAGCTCAGGAATCAAAGGCCAAGTTACTGTTTTAATTCACGCTGAGGATAGCAAAGGAATCTCGTTTTAGCTGTGGCAGTTTCTGATACAATGATTCATGAGAGACACCAGATCGGAGCAATTTAATTTGGGAGAGCATTATGCAGAAACATTATTATTAGCTTTTTTCATTTCTTTCTTTTTTTTCCTTGTTCTCTGTGCATATAATCTAGGTATCACATTTATCTGCAGAATGTATGCTTTCTCTTCCGCATTACCCCCTCATCCCAAATGATTATTACATTGCTTTGTGTTCCTGAAAGTGTTAGTCATGTGAAATGGCACTAAAATAATTTTGATTTTTCTGTCAAAGGAAATGAAAGCAAAAATACAATTACTTTTCCAAGTTGAAAAATTGTATTGTTATTGACATGAAGCAAGCTAAAACAATAACTCCTGATGATGTGCTAATAAATAATATATAAGTTGTTATATATTGGGCCTCTCCTCCTTTTACACCGCTTCAAACCTGGAGTAACTTCACTGTAGTCAACATATTTATAAATAAGAGAAGAATCTGAGCCACTATGTGCCGATGAATTATGTATTATTGGCAAGCAAAATTTTAATTTTTTGCATACATGTCTGCACTAATGGGTGTGAATGAATAATGGTGAAATGTCAAAAAGTGAGTAAATCTTTCTCTTAGAATAATGATAGGACATTTTCTGTGCCAGTCTGAACTCTGATACAGTCAGATCCTCCGCTGTTCTGGACAGTGTTGAAGCCAGTGAAGTTTTAGCAGGCGTGGCAGCCAAGATTTCTCATTCATTTAAGAGATTTGTACAGCCTGGAAAAGCAACTGAATATTCTTTTTCCTCCAATCCTTTTTCAAGCTAGGAAGTTTATGACACAAACATAGTTAAGGAAAGTTATTATTATGACCAGCATTAGATTCAGATCCTTTTGATTCCCTAGCCTGTTGAAAATCATCCATAGATGTACGCCCTAGAGCGCTGCTGCGTTCACGTTCAGAGTCAGGCTGGATTCATGGTAAAACACCTGAATTGTTCCACTATGTTCCACTATGACCTTCAGGAGGAACAACTATCTAACTCCTCGAATTGTGCTGGTTTTGAATGTTCTTCCCTGGTCCTTCAGGAACGTATTGGGTTTACGTGTCAAGGTTTTGATAGCCGGGGGGACTACAGGGGTGGTTTCTGTGAGAAGCTGCTAGAAGCTTCCCCTAAGTTCAATAGATCCAATGCCAGCAGGCTCCAAGACCAACCCACCACTGGCCAAGGCCAAGCCCATCAGTGACGGTAGTAGTGCCTCTGGGATAACATATTTAGAAGGGGGAAAAACAATTGCGCAATGGCAGCTGGAGGAGAGAGGGGTAAAAATATGTGAGAGAAAGAACTCTGCAGACACCAAGGTCAGTGAAGAAGGAGGGGCAGGAGGTGCTCCAGGCGCCGGAGCAGAGATTCCCCTGCAGCCCGTGGTGAAGACCATGGTGAGGCAGGCTGTCCCCATGGAGGTCCACGGTGGAGCAGATATCCACCTGCAGCCCATGGAGGACTCCACGCTGGAGCAGGTGGATGCCCAAAGGAGGCTGTGACCCTGTGGGAAGCCCACACTGGAGCAGGCTCCTGGCAGGACCTGTGGACCCATGGAGAGAGAGAGGAGACCATGCCAAGCAGGTTTGCTGGCAGGACTTGTGATCCCGTGGGGGACCCACGCTGGAGCAGTCTGTTCCTGAAGGACTGCACGCCATGGAAGGGACCCACACTGGAGCAGTTCATGAAGAACTGCAGCCCGTGGGAAGGATTCATGTTGGAGAAGTTCGTGGAGAACTGTCTCCCTTGGGAGGGACCCCACGCTGGAGCAGGGGAGGAGTGTGAGGACTCGTACCCCTAAGGAGGAAGAAGCAGCAGAGACAACGTGTGATGAACTGACTGCAACCCCCATTCCCCATTCCCCTGTGCTGCTGGCGGGGAGGAGGTAGAAAATTTGTGAGTGAAGTTGAGTCCGGGAAGAAGAGAGGGATGGGGGGAAGGTGTTTTAGGATTTGGTTTTTATTTCTCATTACCCTACTGTGATTGGTAATAAACTAAACTAATTTCCCCAAGTTGAGTCTGTTTTGCCTGTGACAGTAATTGGTGAGTGATGTCTCCCCATCTTTATCTCTACCCACGAGTTTTCCTTGTATTTTCTCTCCCCTGTCCAGGTAAGAAGGGGAGTGATAGAGCAGCTTTGGTGGGCACCTGGCATCCAGCCATGGTCAACCCATCACAAGGAGAAATGGACCTGCTCCAAAGGTCCTAGGAGGTAGACTTAAGTCCTCCCAACTGTTCTTGCTATCTAGAAAGAAGCAATGTAAGTCCATCACTCCAGGCTGGGTCAGAGATGGTGGCTGCTGGAGGAAACATGAAGAATGCTAGGACTGAGTGCTAGGAATCCTGAGAACAGAAGAGGACATGCCAAATTTGGAAGAAGCCTTGCCATGGGTACCAAAGTACCAGCATGTACTGTACCTGCCCCACAGGGGCAGTGAATCTGTGCTGACCACAAATTTCACTGTTCTTTCCTGGAGATAATCTGTGTCTTCAGGTGGAACTTTGAGGGTTTGTGTTTAACTTCACATAATTAAAAACAGTAAGTAAGGAAACACTATATGAAATGAGCTACCTTTCCTTCAGACCAAATGGATTTGTTAGCTGAAGGTTAAGGCAATGAATACCATAATATTACCTAGTTCTACCTCTGTACTTCTGTCGTGGTTTAAGCCCAACTGGCAACTAATCACCACACAGCCGCTCACTCACTCCCCTTCCTCAGCTGGGCAGGTGAGAGAAAATATGAGGAAAGGCTCGTAGGTCGAGATAAGGACATAGGGAGATCACTCACCAATTACCATCATGGATAAAATAGACTTGACTTGGGGAAATTAGTTTAATTTATTACCAATCAAAATCAGAGTAGGATAATGAGAAGTAAAACCAAATCTTAAAAAAACCAACACCTTCCCCCCACCCCTCCCTTCTTCCCAGGCTCAACTTCACTCCCAATTTTCTCTACCTCTTCCCCCCGAGCGGCGCAGGGGGACGGGGAATGGGGGTTGCGGTCAGTTCATCACACATTGTTTCTGCCGCTCCTTCCTCCTCACACTCTTCCCCTGCTCCAGAGTGGGGTCCATCCCAAGGGAGACAGTTCTCCACGAACTTCTCCAACGTGGGCCCTTCCCATGGGCTACAGTTCTTCACGAACTGCTCCAGCATGGGTCCTTTCCACGGGCTGCAGTCCTTCAGGAACAGACTGCTCCAGTGTGGGTCCCCCATGGGGTCACAAGTCCTGCCAGCAAACCTGCTCCAGCATGGGCTCCTCTCTCCACAGGTCCACAGGTCCTGCCAGGAGCCTGCTCCAGTGTGGGCTTCCCACAGGGTCACAGCCTCCTTTGGGCATCCACCTGCTCCAGCGTGGACCTCCATGGGCTGCAGGGGACAGCCTGCCTCACCATGGTCTTCACCACGGGCTGCAGGGGAATCTCTGCTCCGGCGCCTGGAGCACCTCCTGCCCCTCCTTCTTCACTGACCTTGGTGTCTGCAGAGTTCTTTCTCTCACATATTCTCACTCCTCTCTTCTCCGGCTGCCTCATCCCGGTTTTTCCCCCGCTTCTTAAATATGTTATCCCAGAGGCACTACCACTGTTGCTGATGGGCTCGGCCTTAGCCAGCGGCAGGTCCATCTTGGAGCCGGCTGGCATTGGCTCTATTGGACGTAGGGGAAGTTTCTAGCAGCTTCTCACAGAAGCCACCCCTGTAGACCCCCCGCTACCAAAATGTTGCCACGCAAACCCAGTACAACTTCTTAAGATTTGTTTACATGCAAAAGATAATTTCTATTAAGTTAAAGTATGAACTGAAAATGCAGTTACTGTTGCTGAATCTCCCTTAAGAATGTCTATACATGGGCTTATGCATACATGGATAACTCCAGAGATACAAGTCAGAGTAGAGGGAAATCAAATGGAAGGAAAATTACTTTCTATTTACTTGCCTTTTCAATTTTGATCTTAAATAAATTAAACGTTATGTAATTACTTGGAAGTCAGACCTCTGATTAACTTTCTTGCTATAGAGCATGGCAAAGAATGTACCTAGCAGCCCATTATAAAATATACATTTTTCAGGATATTTTAAACTCTTAAATTTGCCAATTGTTCTAAGAAAGCTAACATGTAACCCAATATTTTTTGAAATGTACCTATGACTAGTGCATGCTTAGTCCTTGAACTAACTTATTTTTGCAAGGAGACAGTTTTACTAGGTTCTAACTTGAGTTATGTGAACATAAACTGGGGCTTACTCTATCATTTCAGAGGTCCTCCAGATCTACATACATTTATATGCATTTGGTCTGCTGCTGCCCTGATTAGAGATAATATGGGTAACAGAGGAATGAGTGCAGACCCTCCAAGAGTCTGCAGCAGTACATGGTGTCCTCTGTTGCTTAGATCAACAAGTTCTGTGTTCATCTTGCCTCTGCCTCAGGCTACTTTTAAGACCTGGATTTTGGAGCTTTCTTTCTTTGATACTTTCTTCCTGTTTACATACACATGCTCACCCTATGTGCCCCCTCAACAACACTGAACAGTTTTTCTGGTGACTGCTATAAGAGAAAATGTGCCCTGGTAGTCAGGATGCTCAAAGGCTCATTGATTTACTTCTACATAATAAGTAATTTTCTGTAAGTTACAGGATGACTGATCTGATCTGCCCATTACAAACTGGTCTATTCAGAGCTGGTTTTATTAATACGAACCAGCGTAAAATAAAACTTTCCAAAGTGCACAGTGAGCATTTCATCAGGTCGGCACTTCCAATTCCTCACAATCTGTGCAAGACTCCACTTCTTGAATCCAATTAGGTGAATAAATATCTGGGGAAAAAAAAAAAGAAGACCATTGTTTTTAACATGAAGCAGAAAGAGAACAGGCACCCAGGGATGCAGTGTTTTCTCCTCTCAGATATTGTGGAATCTGAACTTGCAAAAATCTATGTGGAAAAATATATTTGTTGTGCATGTAAATTTCACATTATCAATGTAAAAAGAGTTAGAAAAAAATGTGTAACTAGATTTTGGAGGCTTCCTAAGGGCAAGGTTGGAGAATTACTATCTAGCGGTTAATCTGGCATAAGTCTTTACATAGCAAAGACAGGGTTTTATGTGCCTGCTTAGAATCCAGCACTATGATATCACTTAGTAAATAATAAGGAAAAGCTGTTTTTAGAATTTGGATCAAATTCTGAATCATGCCATAAGCTATGTTTCAAGCAGTACTAAGTAGCTTAGACAGACTGATTTTTACACATAAATCTCATATGCCATGGACCCTTTGGCTACCTGTGGAGAAATCACAGAATACGGGGTTTTACAGAGCTGCAGGTAGGACTGCAATACTGCAGCGTCAATAGTAGTGCCCAAACAGGGTTGTAAAACAGGTGAGGTCCTGTGTCATATAACCTTTCAGGCATGTGTTTCCCCTGGCACATACTTTGAGAGATCAAAAAAACCTAGCATATGCTGTGACTGTTAGCTCTTGTGATATTATTGCAGTTCACACTATTTTGTGTTTTTTCTTAAACCCCAGGCTCCTCGAATTTTTTGATTATATGAGAACTTCAGCTTATATGAGAACTTCAGCTTATATGTCTTTGACACTGTTCCCCACAGTATTCTCCTGGAGAAGCTGGCGGCTCGTGGTTTAGACAGGTACACTCTTTGCTGGGTAAAAAACTGGCTGGATGGCCGAGCCCAGAGAGTTGTAGTGAATGGGGTGAAATCCAGCTGGTGGCCGGTCACAAGCGGAGTCCCCCAGGGCGCAGTTTTGGGACCGGTCTTGTTTAATGTCTTTATTGATGATCTGGATGAGGGGATAGAGTGCTCCCTCAGCAAGTTTGCAGGCGACACCAAGTTGGGAGGGAGTGTTGATCTGCTTGAGGGTCGGAAGGCTCTGCAGAGGGATCTGGACAGGCTGGATCGATGGGCTGAGGCCAATTGGATGAAGTTAAATAAGGCCAAGTGCCGGGTTCTGCACTTTGGCCACAACAACCCCGTGCAACGCTACAGGCTTGGGGACAAGTGGCTGGAAAGCTGCCCCGCAGAAAAGGACCTGGGGGTGTTGATTGACAGCCGGCTGAATATGAGCCAGCAGTGTGCCCAGGTGGCCAAGAAGGCCAACAGCATCCTGGCCTGTATCAGAAATAGTGTGGCCAGCAGGAGTAGGGAGGTGATCGTGCCCCTGTACTCGGCGCTGGTGAGGCCGCACCTCGAATACTGTGTTCAGTTTTGGGCCCCTCACTACAAGAAGGACACTGAGGTGCTGGAGTGTGTCCAGAGAAGGGTGATGAAGCTGGTGAGGGGTCTGGAGCACAAGTCTTATGAGGAGCGGCTGAGGGAACTGGGGTTGTTCAGTCTGGAGAAGAGGAGGCTGAGGGGAGACCTTATCGCTCTCTACAACTACCTGAAAGGAGGTTGCAGAGAGGTGGGTGTTGGTCTCTTCTCCCAAGTGACTAGTGATAGGAGAAGAGGAAATGGCCTCAAGTTGCACCAGGGAAGGTTTAGACTGGATATTAGGAAAAAGTTCTTTACTGAAAGAGTAGTGAAACATTGGAATAGGCTGCCCAGGGAGGTGGTAGAGTCACCCTCCCTGGAGGTATTCAAGGAGCGTGTGGATGTGGCATTGTGGGATGTGGCTTGATGGGCATGGTGCTGTGTGGTGTTGGGTGGGTTGGTTTTTGGTGTGGTGTGGGTTTTTGTTTTTTTTTTTTTTTTTTTAGGTTGGACTTGATGATCTTACAGGTCTTTTCCAACCTTAGTGATTCTGTGATTCTGTGATTCTGTGATGTCAGGAAAAAAAAACCCAACTCTGTGTGGCTGTCTAGATCCTCTGTTGCAATGATAAATTTGCAAATATGCTGGAATCGAATGTATTTTACAGTCCTAGAAGCCAGAAAATGAAGGGAGGGGTACTGGCAGTAGGGGAGGCAAAACTTTAAACTAAGAAACAAGAGATATCTTCAAAACAATTTCTCTTATGCAAATCTTATCACTTTCGCTGGCTTGAGTCATGAATTCTGAAAACTAGTAGCTGACGACTCTGAGAGTTTGCATTTTTCTTTCATTTTTAAATGTGATCTGGAGCTCGTGGGGTCTGAAAGCAACATGACATCTATACGTACTGTCACCAAGCAGGTGGAAAAGTGCTGCAAACCTACCTGAGCCTTGGCGGGGGCTGCTGGTCTCCCTCCCGGGGACAGTCCCTGCATGGCGCATGAAGGCACGTGAGACTGCGAGGGGCAGGGGCTGCCACCAAGGGGGTGATGGGGTAAAAGAGAGAATGGAGGGATTCGGTGATAATCCCTCCTCCCTAACCGCTAGAGCTGCTCCTACTTCACGTACAGAACAGTCTTTTGTGCGTGTGTGGTTTGGTTTTGCTTCTGTTTGATCTCTCAAAGGCTGAGGATAGAAGAGATACTCAACTTTCAGAATAAGGGAGGTGAACCCCTCTTGTGGATTTTGCCAGCCCCTTGCCCTTTAGGGCTGCCTACGCAGGCTCGGAGTCACCCCAGGCGAGCAGCTTCAGGGACAAGAGAACTCCACAGAAGCACTGAGACAAAAATTTCATCTCTTCTATTTTAGCCAGTTGGTTCCCTCTCGCACCCGAACCTGCACACCAGCCCAGCACATGCGCCTGTGCCCATGGCCAGCTGTGCTTAATAATCCCGAGTAAAGCCAGATAACCTCATTAACTCTCCTTCAGCATTTTCCTCAGGCAGAGTTCATTATTCCGGTTTTCATCACTTAAAGAAACAGGCTGCTGCAAGGGAGCTTGCAGGGTGGGCGATGAGAAGGGATAGGTGAGGTGAGACTGTGAATTTGCTGCCAAAGGAGAAGCTTTTCCTTCTCGTCTCTTTCTAGCTTAGCATGTCAGAGTTGCTCCCATCATGTTAGTGACCAGTGGGTTTATTAGTAACCTTTTCCTGGTGGTTAACAGCAATCTTTCCCAATGTATGGTTCTCCTTCTGTAATTCAGAATATTCCTCTCACTCTTCCTCTCAGCCACAGGCACACACTGCCACCATCAGATCAAATGGATCCTTATAACAAATTATGGGATTTTACGGTAGGGCAGAACTGTCAGGTTCATCTGATTTTTAATAAAATTATAGTTTCTAGGATGCTGCACAGTGATGCTTGCAAACCCTTAACTAGAGCTGATTGCGATTTTTCTGTCAAGCAATTTTTTTGAGCAAAAGTACAGATATTCATAGAAAATTCTGATTTTACTGCTCCCTGATTTTAAGCTGGGAAACAATTTAGAAGGATTTTTGTTTGGCTGTTTTTGTTGTTGTTTTGTTAAGAACTGGAATGTTTCATTTTGTTGAATTTTATTCAAACCATTTGAAATTAAATTTAATAATGTATTTAACTGTTTTTCTTTGCTAGAGTAAAGCCTTGTAGGAATTCAATACCACCTCTGTTTGTGGCCAGTCTTGACTGAGGGGATATCGTTCCTAACACATCCTAGCTTTTCATCTGGTCAGGTTATGATAGTGCAGCACAAAACATGCAGTTCAGTCAGGAGGCCTGACCACAGAGCAGAAAATAAGCATCAGATCTCTGAGACATGATGCTGATGCTTTTGATCAGCCTGTTACTGTTACCATGGGTCAATGTGCCATTTATGGAAAAGCAATAGTTCAACATTAGATACTCAACAACACTGAAATAAAATTTTTCATAATTCCTAAATAATTATATATTCCTTTAAAACAATTCTTTTTTGATTCTTTTTTTTCCACCCTTGGGAAATTTAAAGCATCCTAGGTGAAATGTATTTCGAGAAATACTCTATCCCACGTAAAGGTCCATGTCTGGTACTATCCTAAATATTCAGATTCTGAATATCAGAAAACTATAAATTTCATATACTTATCATGACTAATTACTGGCTTTGTAAGTTACAGGAAGCAGAAAGGAGACAGTCTGTTCATGATCCAAGTTCAGGTGTGACAATTATTTGTGCATTTTAGCTGGCTGAGTTTGGTTTCTATGAGAATCATGGCTGCAGATGTGCTAAAAACATTCTGTTAAGATACGACATCACCTGAAACAAAAAGGGTTCTTGCACTTTCCAGGATGCAATTAGCAGGGCTCAGTAAAGAAAGCAATAATTAATTGCTCAAAGCTTACTGTCATTTTCTAAGTTACTCACAGTTAAATGTCAGATATACGGCAGAATGAAAGCAGGGCAATTCATTAAAAGAATTCTACTCTGGCTGCTAAAAACAAAATGCTCAAAACCTTTTGTTGATATGGAACTGTAAAAATATGGAAGAAAATTAGATGTAGCTGCCTCTGAAGCAGCAAAATTATACCGTAGTGTTATGCAAAACCATTCATATAAAGACTTGTTTATGATGGCAAATTAAATACTATTGTTTTCCAACATTTCCCCATAGCTAAAATGATACGTCTTGATAGGATAAAAGAAACTTGCATTGCCAAAAGCATACTAAAACTTCTTTCAGCTGAGAAAACAATTAAAGGATTGTTTGAAATGGGGATTTTTTCAAGCCATACAAACAGCAAAATATTTCTCACAGTTGTTAGTTGCTGTGCAGCTGAAGAGGGAATAATCTGTCATGTCCTTGATTATTTTCAAGAAAGCAATGAAATTGCTTTAGAAATATTTAAAAATAAGCTACAGTGAAATTGTTTGAACTTTGAGAACATAACACCATTCCCTGCTGGCAGCAGTAATGTTAACATGAGTAAACGGTACAATATCTACATAGATATTTGCTTTATTTGTTAGCGAGTTCATATTCTTCACAATGTAGCAATACATGCTAAAAATTATCATTTTATTTTGAAGACTGCAATAGGAAAGCTTCAATCCTTTTGTTTATCTACTTCAGAATTACAGGGGATATACCACTTTGTCAGCTTCAAACAGATGGGAATGCTGAAGCATACCCTACACAACCATACTGCCCAGGCTGACCCAGAAGGAATCTTTGACCATTTTTCAACTAGCAACAGATCCTTTGTATATTAGGAACGGGTTACCTCGATAAAAAGTTTAAGTTCTTTAAGGCTGGGAATGATGAAGACAACCACTTTTCAGTGACTGAATGCTGCATCTATTTCACAATACACTAAAAGACATTTATGACAGCGTTTTAAAATAGCAACTCATTTTGTGTGGAGTGAAGTGTATGACATAAAGCATTTACTGATGGATAAACTACAACAAAGAACTGGTGACAAATCATTTAGTCATAAATATGACTCTTATCTGAAAGCACACCTTGGCAAAGCAGAACAAACAGCAATGTCATTCAGTGTCATGTACTTTGGTTCTCAGATACCTAAGTTCACATTTCACTTCAGCAAAAAAAAATATTTTAGCCTGATTCAGCCACTTCCCGATAAAAACAAAACGAGAAACCTTTTCAGGAGTTCTTAGCCCTTTCTAAAGATATGAAATTTGAGGAAAAAAATCTGAATATGGGCTGCATAATATTGCACTTGGGGAATGACGGATTGAGCAGTGACTAAGCAGATAGACATTTAAGAAGATTGGTAAAGGGAATGATTTAATATTTTACTTTCAAGTCCTAGTTCTCTCAGTCTTTAGTTTTTTAAAATCTTACCTCCAAAACAACACTAAAATAATGCTTTCTGTGTTCATACAGAATACCTTGACAGTTTGGCAGGAATGTGCTAATAGTTGGTTCGGCTAGGGCTGAAACTCAAGTTAAAGTCAATTCCAGTTGTCCATTTCAGGAGTTCTATGTGCTGAGTTAAAAACACTAAAGATATATTGAAATGTTGAAATTGACCATAAGAACCACTTCGAACAACAAATATAAGTTAACGGTTTTAATACTGTATTTGAGGGCAGAAGAAAAAATAAAATTGAGTTTAAAATGTTGTCTTTCACGTGTTGGTCTTTCTTCACAGACCAACCCTAGGCCCAGGAAGGTAGCTGTCAGAGACAGTAACCTGCTAGGGCTGACAAAAACCCTAACCCGCTGTGATTTGCCTATATCAAAGACATGTAAGCCAGGCATCTGATGTTTCTGAATGAGGATGGGGTGAGGCAGAATGTCTTCCAGGAGCATTAGACCTGGGCCTATCCCAGCTCTGTCCTTTTCCCCTCTCCCTTCCTTCCTCTGGTAGTAGTGGAGTCACAGTTCAATTTTGTCCATTCTGTAGAGAAACCCTGAGCTGACACTCCTTAGTTTTATCCTTTCATTCCTTCATTCAAAGACTTCATGAGAAGCAGGATATCACGGGTTGTAACCTTACACCTTCCACAGAGTAGTATGGATCATGCAATGAACATCTCGGCCTCTTCTGAATAGTCTGTCCTGATGACCTTACATTACGAAAAGAAGTAACAGTCCTTTTATGTTACACAGGGTAATTGGGAGTTTCACAGATTCACTTAAGCAGAACCATTAAGACAGCTGCCTCTGATATTATCAGAGCAAGTGCCATATGCAAAGCGACCATCTTTCAGATTGCATATGCCGAATGAGCTTGACAGCATGGTCTATAACCATCAGGTCTTCTCCCCTTCAGAGTCAGTGGCGCCTGGGAATTCAGATTTCTAATCTTTTGCAGCTAGTAAGGCTGTAAACTGGCAAAGGTGTCTCACATTCCTTTCTTCATCAAACTGGTCACAGAGATGGTGTCTAATACACTGGGTATTAAAGTGCCCTCAGTCTCCTATGTTTGGCAGCATCCCGAGTTCATGTTTCAGAAAGACCGAGATCTGGACATGTACTTTCCCTCATTCTACATCTTAGTTTCTGTAGGGAGTCAAGCAGCATGTCCCCAGTCCACCCACGGCCTTGATCTGGATAGCTAGGAGCCTCCAGGAAGCACTGCAGTGCTAACCTTCATGTACTGCCATGGGATAGTTTCTGCTTTCTACTGCTAATATTTACTACCTTAATTGTATAAAACTAGTATAAAACCTGTGTTCTGACCCTAGATATTATCATTAGTTTCAATGCTAAGATTACTTTTTTTTCACTTAGATTTTTGTATTTAAGTCTCTGGCTTAATCGATGTGAGAAGAAAGGTAGGGTTTCAAAGACAAGCGCTCCAGTGTTAGGAAATGTCAGATTTAATGCTGTCCGTACAGCGCTAATTTACAGCCTTGTACATATGCATTCTGATACAGTCTTTAATTATATAATCATTTGCCTCATGCAGTGCTCTAAATGAACAGTGAGAAGAAAGGAAGGACTGCAGGTAGGCTTGTTAAGTTGGAACCCAGGAGGTTTGAGGCTAAGAATCGTTATGTGCTATTGTATAAACTCTGTATTAATTCATTCACCTAAAAGACCAGGTCTGCATGGCAGGGCACATATTCATTTGATATTTTCTAACATTTATATTCTTGGTCTTGCCCAAGATTTTGGGTGGGGGTGGTGTTAATATAAGTCTTTATTATATCTATTATGGTAGTGTGCAGGAGATCCATTGACCTGGGCAGTGTACAAATCAAGTTTGTAGCAATCAGTTACCTTTATCTATTATACACAATAAGACAGGCCTACAAAGTTAATATTCTTCTTTTCAATTTTGTTGCCCTTTTGTTTTTTGTGTCTATATGTCTTCCCTTACAGCTTTATCACCTTTTCTTTCTGTATTTTAACCAGATGTTTGGCTTTGATGGCAGATGACACAGCTTCTTTGTAGTTGGAATTACATTTGTCATTGTTGTATGATCACTACTACGCCTCTTAGGACTGGCATACACTTGTTTTTAAGTGAAACTACCTGTCTTCTGTTCCCTCCCCCGCAGTGGAATTTATGACTGCAATTATTTAATTGCTTGTCTGTCTCTATTTGAATCACTAGTCTGACTCCAAAGGATCATGCAACGGCTTTGGTGGTTTTTTTCTACATGTCTCAGATCTTTACTTATGTCTATACTTTCTCTATTCTGGTCTGCTACAGCTAGCTAAAAGTGATCATGTAATGTAAGGTCTGGAGTTCAGGATTAGATATAGGCCTTCCAAATATATGCCAATACGTTAACTACATCCACCACATGCAACCCCACAGCTAGATTTAGAGTTCATTTCCCTGTCACTTTCCTTCTGAAAACATTTGGTCCAGAGTACTTTTCTGACAGGTGCTTTGGCTCACAAGGCCACAGTAGTCTCAGGGCTTCAGCAAAAGGTGGGCATTGATTTTATATTTGGGGACAGAAAAGAGGTAAAGAAATGACTGAATCTGTAAAGGGTAGACTCTAATGTCCAGGTTAATTGGTATCAGAGGGGCAGCTTGGGAGGAGGGTAGGTGTCCCATGGGACCTTTGCTTCATATTTCCTCCAGTCTCTGCTGATGGTCCCGGGTCTTATGGCATTTGAAGATGAGGGGCGGGTTGCCTGCACTTAACCTGCTGTCATTTGGTTAGTTGGCACTTACAGACCTGAACTAACGCCTATGGTCTATAGGAAAAAGCATGAAAGGAGGAAAGCTGTCTCTGCATTTGAGCACAAGTGGTCCTACTGAACCTTTGATGAACTTGACTACATTTTCAAAATGGGAATTTACAGAGTTTTATTATACACCATATTCGTATTGTGGGATTACTATTATTTACTGACTGGAAAGGATGTACTGGGTAGTATTTAGTGTGAACCACTACACATGGTAAATGGTACAGTAAATCCTTCACAAACAGTCATTAAAGTAGCTATCATATTACCTCATCCTCTTGGGTGCAGCAGTCCCAGCTCTCTGCAGGGCTCTCTCATGCCTGCTCTGGAGGGACAGCAACAGGGACGAGCCATCTTTTGTGTGCAGGAGGCAGCGAATATCTTAAAAAGCCTCTGGACTCAGGACATCCACTGCTTGTGTCAGTGAACCAAAAACACCAAAAAAGCCATGGCCTGCTCATATGGGTCCATGCTGCTAAAACACATTTCCTGGCATCATCTGTTATAACAAGGTTTATTACAGCAGTAACTTGGTCTCTTTTATATCCCACTCAATGGATTGGTCAGGTTGACACTGGAGCAATCGTTTGACTCTAAATGGTGGCATGAAGATCATTTGTCCTGTGCTTTTTCCACTGTCGAGGCAGGAGACATTCAGGTATGAGTAGATTCATTATTTTGCAGTAGGAGCCATTTCCCTGAGGGTTTTCAGTGTCAGGCTTTAATCCCCTGTTGGCATTCTGTGAGATAATAGAAACCTCTTACATGACTGCGCGATATACTTGAAAACCACTGAGAAAGGAGTATTCTCCAATTAACAGGGTTTTAGCTTCACTCTTCTTGTGAGTTATAATGGGGTCTGTGCAGTTAAAAAATCTCATGCAATGAATGAGAATACTTCCCAACACATTATCTTGTTCATAACTTCCAAGCTTAAGAAATATGATGATACTGGTCACTCAGAATAACACTAAGGAAAAAGCAGTGATGGAAAGTAATTTCTACTCAATTCAATTTATACAGCTTGGATTCCATGTTAAAAATGTTGCTACATTAACCTACACAGATAGCACATCAGCTCCAGTATAATCTTAATATCAGCAAAAAGTAATTCTGCACAACCTCACTGTTGTTGTTTTTCTTCCTATTTTGAAGTTTTATTAATAGTTTTAAAGGATGCAGCAAGCTCTGAGGCATCCTTTAAGCTTTACTCTGTGCAATTTTCCTTGAAATAGTCTTTTATTTTTGAAGCATCATACTTCAAATTGAAGCATGGTAAAAAGTAGTGGTGAGCAGCTCAACATCACAGAAAGCAGGGGATTTGAGAGATTAAGTGTGAAGTGGACTTTTCTTGTGGGTTGGTAGGTAAGAAGCTCTGAACCCCCAAAATGCTTGGTTTCCACTGTGAAAGTCATTGCAAAAGGCATTTTTGGACTCGATGATCCTTATGGGCCCCTTCCAATTTGAGATATTCTATATTCTTTGATTTTTTAAATCTTAACACATATTGGCTGTCACTTTGTTGGCTTTGGTTGCCATTGCTGGATTGGTTGCTCATAACAAAATCTCCTGGAGAAACAAGGATGTCAGGCACCTTACTCTCTATCCTATACAGCCTCATGTGTTTTTGGTTTATGTTAGGCAATACTAAGTACGTCCTTCTCATAAAGCACTCTGGTACACCAGTTTTTAAACTGCCCTACACAGCTTAAAGGAGCATCTTATCATATTTTGGACTCATGGACACTGCTAGAATGATCCAATTCCCAGGTTTTAAGGATATGTCACATTAGTAGTGTTGTGGTTTAACCCAAGCCAGCAACTAAGCACCACACAGCCACTTGCTCACTCCCCTCGCGGTGGGATGGGGGAGAGAATCAGAAGAGTAAAAGTGAGAAAACTCATGGGTTGAGATAAAGAGAGTTTAATGGTAAAGCAAAAGCCACGCAGGCAAGCAAAGCAAAACAAGGAATTCATTCACCACTTCCCATCGGCAGGCAGGTGTTCAGCCATCTCCTGGAAAACAGGGCTCCATCATGCGTAATGGTTACTTGGGAACACAAACGCCATCACTCCAAATGTCTCCCCCTTCCTTCTTCTTCCCCCAGCTTTATATGCTGAGCATGACATCATATGGTATGGAATATCCCTTTGGTCAGTTGGGGTCAGCTGTGCCGGCTGTGTCCCCTCCCAACTTCTTGTGCACCCCCAGACTACTCACTGGTGGGGTGGGGTGAGAGGCAGAAAAGGCCTTGACTCTGTGTAAGCACTGCTCAGCAGTAACTAAAACATCCCACCATTATCAACACTGTTTTCAGCACAAATACAAAACGTAGCCCCATACCAGCTACTATGAAGAAAATATTAACTCTATCCCAGCCAAAATCAGCACAAGTAGAAATGAAATGTCTTATTGTTTGATAGTGATTTCCAACACCAGGGTAAGGTAGAAATAGGCAGAAACACATAATCTTCACCTCAGCGAGCCCTAAACCTATAATATAAAGTTTTTCTTGGGAAAGTATATCTGTACATTTACTTCTTTTTCTCATAGCCTTCCCTAGTCTTCTGGTTTTGATCCCTGTTCCTATCTGACTCTTCAGAAAGGATGGAAAAAAGAGACATATTTTGGAGAAAAAGTGCAAATAAAATACAAAATTTCCCCCAGGATAGGGCGTAATGTTGCAGAAACTTGTTCCAAAAGCTGAGAAAGGATGAGGATCAAACGGATCAAACATTTAAAAACTTATTATTTTAAAAACCAAAATGAAGACAAAGAAGAGCACCTTCTCAGGTGTTTAATTTATTTGAAGGTGTCCACAGAGCTGGTAGACTCTTCTCAGTGGTACTTTGCCCTCAGATGTGAATATACAAAGGGCTGGCAAAAGCCATCCTTGGAAAAGCCCCTCTGCAAAGCTTGCTTCTGCTGCAGCTGTGAACAGCTAACACCAGTAGGGCCAGGAAGATGAGGAGCAGGAGGTCTCAAGACTTCCTTATGGTCTCTGGTATAAAAAGACATGAAGAGAAGTGCAGCCTGCATGAGATGATCTGGAAAAGCAGCATCAGCTGGAGCCCTTAGTGCACAGCACTCCTGGTGCAGAAAGTACATGCATCAGGGGAGCATACAGCATAACACTCCATACCCACATCTTCCTGAGGGTTCTTCTTAATGATAACCTAAATGGCCCATAACATTATGGCAGAATGGGGCCTGGCTCATCAGGCTACCTTGCCCTGATGGGTTGGAAAGAGGTCCCAGGATTATTTTGGCTAGACAAGAGAAGAGATGCATTGTGCATGTCATCCAGAAAAGACTGTGGAGTAGAGATCTGGAAGAGTGGTGCCATGGGACTGCCTTCTCACAGGCACTGCCTATGGGCCACTGTCAGTGCCAGGATACACACCAAGTGTGATACTTCATCTGACCCAGTAAAGCCATTCTTGAGTTCTTATCTTAGGAAAATAGTGATGCTCACACACACCTTCCAAATATAAAGTTACAATTGCTTCAGAGACAATTCTGTGCAAAAATAATATAAAATCAGTTATAATAAGCCACGCTTACATCAGCTCCAAGAAGGTTCTCGGTTTCTGAATCAGTCAGTTGTCAAGCTCTCAGTGCTATTCCCCAAGACTGGGGACAAATTTCTGGTTCAAAGTCCTCAGGTTTGCCATCATTGGAGGAGAATCTGGATCTGGGGATTTACGTTCCCTTTCACAGCCCAGCCTCCCCAGGCATCTGTTTGTGTTCACACTTCTCCCTGCTCCTCTCTCCAAGGATTTCTTGACAATTAAAGTAATCAGGAGATTAGTTTTTAACTCTACTCGGGCCACTGAATGTCTTTTTTCTTAGGGAATGTCAGCATTTTAGGAGCTGACTGAATAAAGTAATTTCCTACTCAAACTTAAAATCGATCCTGTTACTGACTGTGCCACAAGTTGAATAACTGCAAATAAATATAATCATATAATCACATACTTTGTAAGTGACTTCTGGATGTCACCCAGCTCAATTCTGGTGCTGTGCTGAACCTTGATCTCACCAACAAGGAGGGGCTGGTGGGGAATGTGAAGCTCAAGGGCAGCCTTGGCTGCAGTGACCATGGAATAGCAGAATTCAAGATTCTCAGGGCACCAAGGAGGGCGCGCAGCAAGCTCACTACCCTGGACTTCAGGAGAGCAGATTTTGGCCTCTTCAGGGATCTGCTTGGTAGAGTACCATGGGATAAAGCCCTAGAGGGAAGAGAGGCCCAGGAAAGCTGGTTAATATTCAAGGATCACTTCCTCCAAGCTCAGGAGCAATGCAGCCCAACAAAGAGGAAGTCAGGCAAAAATGCCAGGAGACCTGCATGGATGAACAAGGAGCTCCTGGACAAACTCAAACACGAAAAGGAAGCCTACAGAGGGTGGAAGCAAGGACAGGTAGCCTGGGAGGAATACAGAGAAATCATCTATGCAGCCAGGGATCAGGTTAGGAAAGCTAAAGCCCTGATAGAATTCAATCTGGCCAGGGACATCAAAGGCAACAAGAAATGCTTCTTTAGGTACATAGGTGATAAAAGGAAGACTAGGGAAAATGGGGCCCCTCTCTGGAAGGAAATGGGAGACCTGATTACCTGGGATGTGGAGTAGGCTGAGGTATTCAATGACTTTTTTGCCTCAGTCTTCACTGGCAAGCGCTCAAGCCCAAGCCACAGAGGGCAAAGGCAGGAACTGGGAGAATGAAGAACTGCCCACTGTAGGAGAAGATCAGGTTCAAGACCATCTAAGGAACCTGAAGGTGCACAAGCCCATGGGACCTGATAAGATGCATCTGCGGGTCCTGAGGGAACTGGTGGATGAAGTTGCTAAGTCACTATCCATCATATTTGAGAAGGTGGTGGCAGTCCAGTGACTGGAAAAGGGGAAACATAACCCCCATTTTTAAAAAGGGAGAAAGGGAAGACCTGAGGAACTACAAGCCAGTCAGTCTCCCCTCTGTGGTGGCAAGATCATGGAGCAGATCCTCCTGGAAACTACGCTAAAGCACACGGAAAACAAGGAGGTGATTGGTGACAGCCAGCATGGCTTATTCAAGGGTAAATTGTGCCTGACAAATTTGGTGGCCTTCTACGACAAGGTTACAGTGTTGGTGGATATGGGAAGAGCAACTGACATCATCTACCCAGACTTGTGCAAAGCGTTTGACACTGTCCCGCACAACATCCTTGTCTGTAAATTGGAGAGACATAGATGTGACAGATGGACCACTCGGTGGATAAGGAATTGGCTGGATGGTCGCACTCAAAGAGTTGTGGTCAGCAGCTCAATGTCCAAGTGGCGACTGGTGATGAGTGGCATTCCTCAGGGATCGGTATTGGGACCGGCGCTGTTTAACATCTTTGTCGGTGACATGGGCAGTGGGGTTGAATGCACCCTCAGCAAGTTTGCCAACGACATCAAGCTGTGTGGTGTGGTTGACACACTGGAGGGACAGGATGCCATCCAGAGGGACCTTGACAGGCTCAAGAGGTGGGCCCATGTGAACCTCATGAAGTTCAAGAAGGCCAAGTGCAAGGTCTTGCACGTGGGTCAGGGCAATCCCAAGCACAAATACAGGCTGGGAAGAGAATGGATTGAGCGCAGCCCTGAGGACAAGGACTTGGGGATGTTGGTTGACCGGAAGCTCAACATGACCTGGCAGGGCGCGCTTGCAGCCCAGAAAGCCAACCATATCCTAGGCTGCATCAAAACAAGTGTGACCAGCAGGTTGAGGGAGGTGATTCTCCCCCTCTACTCCCCTCTCATGAGAACCCACCTGGAGTACTGCGTCCAGCTCTGAGGCCCCTGACATAAGAAAGGCGTGGACATTTTGGAGTGAGTCCAGAGGAGGACCATAAAGATGACCAGAGGGCTGGAGCACCTCTCCTATGAGGACAGGCTGAGAGAGTTGGAGTGGTTCAGCCAGGAGAAGAGAAGGCTCCAGGGAGACCTTATAGCAGCCTTCCAGTACCTGAAGGGGGCCTACAAGAAAGCTGGAGAGAGTCTTTTTAGAAGGGCTTGTAGTAATAAGACAAGGGGTAATGGCTTTAAGCTGAAAGAGGGTAGATTTAGATTAGATTTTAGGAAGAAGTTCTTCACCATGAGGGTGGTGAGACACTGGAACAGGTTGCCCAGAGAAGTTGTAGATATCCCCTCCCTGAAAATGTTCAAGGCCAGGTTGAATTGGGCTTTAGGCAACCTGATCTAGTGGAAGGTGTCCTTGCCCATGGCAGAGGGGTTGGAACTAGATGGTCCCTTCCAACCCTAACCATTCTATGAACTCCCCAGGCAAAATGGGGGTAATTTTGAAGTAATATCCAACTTCAGAGTTAGATTAAAGCCCTCTCTAATTGAACTTTAAATACCTTAAAATGGACTTTACATAACCTCTCTGAGCTGCTTGTTGCAGCATTTGACCACCCTTACTGTGACTTTTTTCCTAACAACTGATTGACAGCTCCTACCCTACAATTGGTGTCTGCTGCCTCTTGTCCTTTTACTCCATTTTCTTTAGACCCCGCCATTAGGTAGATGAAGGCAGTTCAAGACACTTAGACATATGTTTTTCAGATTGCATAAATCCATTTCTCTCAGCCTTTCCTCATATGTCATGTTTTCCAGTCCCCTTACCATCTTGGTGGCCCTCCATTGGACTTGTTTCAATATATCAATATCTTTCCTGCCAGAGTACCCAAAAATGGATACAGTACTCCAGAGGAGGTCTCATAGGTGCTGAACTGAGATGAATAATCATTTTCTTCGATTTGCCAGCTACATTGTCACTAATTAATGTTGATATGTGGTTGCCTTTATCACTGCAAGGCCACACTCCTGATTCATATCCAGCCTGTTGAGTACTAGGACTCCCAGGCTAACCTGCTTTCCAGCCATTCTGCCCCCAACCTGTCCTGTTGTCTGAGGTTATTCCACCTTGTCTTTGCTGAATGTCTAGCAGACCATTTGTGCTGGTTTTGGCTGGGATAGGGTTAACTTTCTTCATAGCAGCTAATATGGGGCTGTGTTTTGGATTGTATGGGGCTGTGTTTTGGATTTGAGCTGGAAACACTGTTGATAAAGCAGGAATGTTTTAGTTACTGCTGAGCAGGGCTCACACAGCACCAAGGCCTTTTCCGCTCCTCACCCCACCCCACCAGCGAGTAGGCTGGGGGTGCACGGGAAGTTGGGAGGGGACACAGCCGGGACAGCTGACCCCAACTGACCAAAGGGATATTCCATACCATATGACATCATGCTCAGTATATAAAGCTGGGGGAGGAAGAAGGAAGATGGGGACATTCGGAGTAATGGCGTTTGTCTTCCCGAGCAACCGCTACGCGTGATAGAGCCCTGCTTCCCTGCAGATAGCTGAACACCTGCCTCCCGACGGGAAGTGCTGAATGAATTCCTTCTTTTGCTTTGCTTCTCCCCGCAGTGTTTTTTGCTCTACCTATTAAACTCTTTTTATCTCAGCCCACGAGTTTTCTCACTTTTACTCTTCTGATTCTCTCCCCCATCCCACCTGGGGGGAGTGAGTGAGCGGCTGTGTGGTGCTTAGTTGCCAGCTGGGCTTAAACCACGACACCATTTCTCTTTGTTCTATATACCTCCCAGAGACTGATTCGGCTGACCAGCCTGTAATTCCCAAGTCCTTGATGCTTTTCTTCCTGAAGAGATGTGTGACATTTTCCTTTTCATCAGGGAGATTCCCCCCTTTGCTGTGACCTTTTACAGGTGCAGCCTTGCAATGACTTTGGCCACTTCTTGTGGGACGTTTGGAACCCAGTTGATTTCCCAGCGGGTGACTAACTCTATTTTGTATTGACTCCTTTTTAAGTGGAAGAGCACTACAACTTATTTGCATAAAATAAACATAAACACATGATCATAATCTCTGGCACTTGGGCAACTGCTAATTTTTAGGTGAGTGATTAAATCTTTTCCTACTAGAAAGAATATCTGCCAATTTGTAGCTAACATTTGGTTACCTCATGCAGCCTACAGAACATTCTGTATTAGAAAACTATTATTTAAGGGTGGTTTGTAATCAACAGATGTCCTGTAGGTTGCAGTCCATGAAACAAAGTTTTTTTTCCTACACATTACATATGGTCACTTACCTCTCTTGAGGAGTTAGAAAGTCAGTAACAGATGCCCTTTAAGCCTGTCCTGTTTTATTGGTTAACATGTTAATCCCCAAAATTTTGGGCGACTTGTGGTCCTGAACCACCCAGGACCCTGGAACAGACCACAGTATCTCTGAAAAGCAAAAAAAGTTCCATCCAAATTTCTACCACTGTCCTTTGGCAACAAGTCATTCATAGACACTAAATTTTTAATTCCCATTGCATAACCTCCCAGCAAGCCTCAGTCAACAATAATCACTCTTTTATTCCTCATTTCTCACTTTGCATTTCCAAATCTTCTTGCTAATCACCTGGCTTCTTACTTTGGTACATAAACAAGTAATTAAAAATAGTTTACTTGTATGCCCTTTTGTGCTTGTAAAGTGTGTTCTTAGTAAGGATTATCACTCAGTCTAGCTTGCTTTTTTTTTCTATTATTTCTTCTGTTTGCTAAAAGTTCTTGTCAAGTTTTGAATTTATTTTTTAGCTGTCAGTACTACTTTGAAACATAACTAAGAAATAAAAGATGAAGGACTAAAACTGTTGCTATTATTATTATTATTCATTTGTGTCTTGAAAGAAATGGATTTTTTTGGTGGTGATGAAGAGTAATGAAATATTCTACCATAATATTCAGTGTTCTCCTTTGTCATGTAAGCAGCTTCCTTTGATTGCTTCTATATTAGTATGTAATATCCATGATGAGGTATTTCTACTTGAGTATTTGATCTGATTTAGATACTATTCTCAAAGACCTACAGTTTTTTCAGAGATGTTGGTTTCTTCAGTGATACCTATATAATTAGCAGTTAAGAGGCAGCACCAGGTCTGAACACAGACTCTGTACTGTGGTCTGCAGTTTCTCTCCCCCCTACCTCAGGCCAGTTCTAGTACAGTAAAATAGGTATTACAGAAAACAGAAATAGAAAATTGTATTACTGGCCTGTTACTCTTGGAGTAGCCATGAGGACCAGTTTTGCAAAGGAACTTTTTTTATTTTTTTAATGCAACTTTAGTGAAAGAATTAGTACATAGTGTGTTTTCACAAAAGCCAAACTGGGCAAGTAGCACACAGACCTGGATCATACCTCTTGGGAGAGCCTCTCAGGGCCTGCAGAGGGGATTGTGTCTGAGCATCACAAGAAGATGCAGTGTCCTTTTTACACAGGCTATGACAGAATAAATTCATGCCTTTGCTGCAAAGGAATAAATTAGCCTTTAGCCCATTAGCCCATTAGAAGTCACTGCCCTAGCTCAGAGGTGCAGTTATTATCAGTATCTTTTACCCAAGCAACGTGAGAATGCTGGAATGCTAAAGGCCATCTAACAGAAGGTCCAGACCCGTCTGACTTCTATCTTCAAAAGCTATAGTTTCTCAGATACTATCAATGCTGCCTGTGGAAACAGACAGCATTGCTTCTTTTTACCTGTACTGTATACACTGATTTAGCTTTGTCATTTTCATTACGGGTTACACATTTCTTCTTTAACTCTTTACTTTTAAAGTCCCCTAGTTCTGGCCAGCTGGTCATTCATTCTTTCTTTCTTTCTTCATTTCTTTATCTTTTTGTCTTTTTCTTCCTTTCTTCTTTTACTTCTGTCTTTTCCCTTCCCCTCCCTTCCCTTCCCTTCCCCTCCCTTCCCTTCCCTTCCCTTCCCTTCCCTTCCCTTCCCTTCCCTTCCCTTCCCTTCCCTTCCCTTCCCTTCCCTTCCCTTCCCTTCCCTGTAACAGTGATGAAGATATTTAACTCTCTGCCTTGTTCTGGGAATAAAAAATGCTGGTTCCATGCTCTGATGCACCTCAAACATTCAGTAAGCATTTGTTCTGCATTAGATGTAGCCCAGAAGATAAACCTGTATTGAAATCGTGACATTCCACTGACTGCATTATAATTAAGTAAATATATTCAAGGTGATGCTGCATGCAGACTAACAATGAAAATGACAGTTGTAGCCATGACAAGTAATTCTGAAGATGCTCATTTTTAACTTGCTGCTACATGAGAATGTTTTTAGCAAAAGGAAAAGGACAGCACACTGCATTTTTATCTACAGAACTGCTGAGAGTGAGATAGTATGAGCCAAAGTGCCTCTGAAATATAAAATTTAAAATTCCAGATAGAATCCTCATAATCAAAAATATTTCAAAAAGCAAATGCAAAACTGGAAAAATTAATATTTTATAAATCTGAATAGTTCAATTCATTACCCTTCTTCTGAGGTATACCAAAAAACACTTGAGGTAGAAATAAAAGCTGGATCTTTCCATGTCAGATCAGTCAATCATCCCCTTCAAACTGCTACTCCAGTTATTTTCAGAGTTAAGCGTATGTCTGGAGCATGTGCAAAAATGTTTTCCTCCTAACAGGACTGTGTGTTTATTGTCTTCTCCTCTTCAAAGAGATGTATGTACATCAACACCTTCAGGGGCAGCCTACTGTCACAGTCTTTACCTCAGAGATGTAAAGACTCCCCGCCCGCCCCCAGGAAGAAACTTACACTGACATTTCTGTAAATGCTGAGCATTCTCATACAAACATTATCCTTCCACAAGTACTGATTTCCTGTTTCTATAGAGCTCAGGCCAGTCTTCTTCACTGATATGTCATGGATGATGATTTAATTACAAAATTAACAGCAGTTGTCTACAGCCAAAACTATCCTTCATGTAACTTCACAGAAGCATTTAACCAGGGAATTAGTTTTTTCACTGATACCAGCAAAATCATACCAGGGATAAATCTAGACCATCACAGACAAACTATTTCTTTGCATTTTTTCCCCAGTGATCGTGAGGAGCAGATTTCAGAAAATGAATTTGGAGAGCAGTATGCCATGTATTATAATCTTTTAAATACTTCAGCATGATTTCTCCAACCTGCTAGGGTGACTTATCACAGGTCAGGAAATTTAAAGTGGTCATGAATGGGCCAAAGGTAGCCAACAAAGAAGTCTTTTTGGTAAGAGGAAGCTCTTTATTTAGCTGGCATGTCTGTACCTTGTGATAATGGACTGTTGTGATAGCTGTCACTACACTTTGGTGTTTAAGCATGCCTGAGGGATAGGAAGCAAATAAGGGACATGAAAGTCACTTGGGGATCTCAGTGGCCTAAATCTGAAAAGCTCTTTGGGAGGCAAAAGATTCATGTTAAATGTATATTCAGGTGCCATCATCTCCAGTGCCAAGCTTACTGTTGAGAGACATGCTAATATCTAATCTAACACAGGATTTTGGAATGGGATAATTTATAATCACCACAGAATACATTTCTGGACATCAAGAGTAGACCACGTACCAAGCAGTTGGGCATGAAAAAAGAGTGGACATGAAATTTAATATCTTACAGCTTCTAGATGCTGTGAGGACAAAAAACACTTACTGGTCCCCTGTTTCTCACTAAAACTTTGCATGTACATGACAAGACATTGTGTATATTACTTCAGTAGTTAACCTACAATAGAAAAAACAGCTATTCTTTTCCCCTTCAAGTTCTCTAGATGGAAAAGGTCAGTATTGACTGCATGTAAAACGATGATTGCTCTAACTCGATATTTGAATCACCTCAGGATTTCCCTCTCTTCTTTTTGTTTGAATAGATGTCAGACAGGGCTTAAATTACAGAGATTTGGGGAATACAGTAGAACTAAACAATTAGATGAATAAATACAACTAGTAACCCCTGAAACATTTATGTTTAACAGCAATGTAAGAAGTGCACAATAAGAAGTAAGGCCTTTTTGTGAGGCAGCTGGTAGGGTAACACAACAGAAGCAGCTAATGGTTTGAACTTTTCTGCATAGTGCCAACATATATCTACACTGTTAGAAAAGAAGGAAAACCCAGCCCTGAGAGTAAAAGCCTGTGAAACTTTTCCAGGTTATGTCCTTTTCCTCTTTTCCTTTTCCTTTTCCTTTTCCTTTTCCTTTTCCTTTTCCTTTTCCTTTTCCTTTTTCTTTTCCCTTTCTTTTCCCTTTCCCTTTCCCTTTCTCTTTCCCTTTCTCCTTCCCCTTCCCCTTCCCTTTCCCTTTCTCCTTCCCCTTCCCCTTCCCCTTCCCCTTCCCCTTCCCTTTCCCCTTTTCCTTCTCCTTCTCCTCCTTCTCCTTCTCCTTTCCCTTTCCCTTTATTTCCAGAAAATAAAAAAAATTCAATGGATTCTAGGGAACCTTTGCAATCCATGAATGACCAAGGGTATTAATATTTGTTCTTCAGAATACACACAATGTAGTCAGGAAGCATGATTACAGCACAGGGAGGAGCACTAAATTAGATATAATCTGTCTGCTTTACACTTGTTTTTCACTTTCCTAGGCACGCTACAAAGTCACATCTCTGACTGCTGTAAGCCTGTGTCTTTTCATTCCTTAATTCATTTATCTCTACCTTCATACCTTTCCTTTTGTCTGCAACATTTCCTGTCCCAATTTCCTTTTTTGCATCTCTTACTTTGTCTTTTCTTATGCATTATCCACTGTATCTTTCTCTTTCCCTTAGTCTTTTCTCTCTCCCCTTTAACCCTGCTTCCCAAACTGCATCTGGTTATTTGTTATCTGATAGAAAAACAACGTTTCATTCAGTAGGGTAGACTGTGTAGAAATAATCCTACATGCAACTCTGCAAAAGGGAAAAAAAATCACTTGTTTGTTAAAGTATTTTGTCTGTCAAGTTTGCAAACTGAAGTTTAAAAAAAAAAATCAGAATCAGTTCTGTCTTGCAAAATGTTTTTGCTCAAAAATTGATGTAGTTCATCCTTTCTAAGTGCAAATTTTCAAAAGCCTGGACTGAAGTAATGTCTTGCGTTTGCAATTACCTAAATACTTAATGGGTCAAGTTCACTTCTGTCAAGAGACATGTATCAGCACACAGACCCTAAAAAACAGTTTTGAAGGTTCTTCATATTTAATGAGTCAGGTTGTTGGTTTTTTTAAAAAAATATAGATTCGATCTCATAAAGGGATGCACAGAAAGTCAATTCTGGAGTCAGTTCTTCCCGCGGAAGTCCGGTTCAAATGAACCTGGAGCAGGGCTGTTGCATTAGAACATGATGCAAAGAGGGGGGCCATAGGTGAGGAAGGGGTTGGATGGGGTGCGCGATTTTGCAAAATGCCCTGCCACCAGAACGATTTGAACAGCCCAAGGAGCAGTAGGCACTCTCAATCGCCCTGTCACACACAAATTTTTCATCAAGGCTGGAGAACCAAGGACCAACAGTATTGAAAAAACTCCAATTAGAAAAACTCCAATGCAATGGGATCAAAGACTGAGAAGTAGATTAAAATTACTTCAGTATAAAATTAAAGCCCCAAAGTTGGCATTGTAGGAGAAAACTAACCAAATAAACAAAATCTTAATTAGGATTCACTAAAGAGATTTTGATAGAAATGAATTCTGTGTATTATCAAATACAGAGTAAGACTTTTGCCTGAGCAAAATACCAGGCAAAATGACACAGACATCGTTGTTGGCAATGTTTGCCACCCATAACCACCATCATGTATATCTCCATAAAGGGGAAAAGAATAGAAGATAAATGCAAACCATAAATAATGTCTTGCAAATATGTACTTTGTTTTGCCATCTGTAGTTTCACCTGTACATAGAAGCGGCATTGCCTTGTCAACCTGTCACTCCAATGGTGCCACAGGCAGAGTCTTGGCTGGTGTTTTTCCACAGAATGTCTTTGAATGAAAATCTGGCCTTCCTCTGTGCTAAGGAAGGTGCGAAGTTCACAGCTGGCCATATGCATCATGAAACAAGTTCAGCAGACTTTGTCTGAGCTTCTTCCTACTGTACAGATTTCTTGACAAAGACCAGAGGGGTTGTTGTTAGTCTCTGTCCTGGTTCTTAGAGAACGGCTGAGGTGAGGAAGGGTGAAAGAATCAAACTTCGAAGGACAGACATCCTAAGTCAGCCCAAGTAGGCATCCTGTTTCTCTGTTGGGATCATTATACTATCTACAGTTTCCATGTGGAATATAACATTTCTGAATGACAATGCATCTGAGAAATTTGTTCTACCCAACAGTAATTTGGATTTATACACCATTGTGAACTGATCACCCAGATGAAGTCGTATTACATGCAACAAGAAGGCGGCTGTTTATCTTGCTGATAACCTCCAAGAAAAAAGAGAATATTACTTCTTGGACTCTCTCTCTTTTCCTCTGTGGGTTCATTTATAATCTTCATATATAGACTTATGCTGAGGGATTCTTCAGAAAAGGAGAGAAGATAGAGTACATTGGTCTTTTTAGTTTTCTCCTTATTTATTTATGGGTACAGCTGAGAACTAATGAATTGGTTTGGAGGAGTAGTGGGATTTTTTCTTTATTTGATCTTTTGGTAGTGAACTAACTTATTGGACATCTTTACCTCTGAAAATTATTGTTGAGTTTACTTTTTAACTAATTTGTGGTCTTGGATTTATTTTCCAGTATTTTGTTTGAAATTTGTGCTATTCATAATGTGCTAGTCATTGATTTGGTGGTATTCTTTATGTATCCTAGCCAACAGAATGACAAATCTTCCAGCTGAATCTTTCCTTTTGAATATTTTAACATTTGATTTTAAAAACCTGCTCAAAGTTGGGAGGAAAATGAATGCAAAAGATTCGTGAAAATAGTTGTAGGGTATTTACACCATTTGCTTAATTCTATACTTGGAACCCCTATCACTGTTCAAGAGAAACTGGCAAAATTAGGTCTTAGATGAAATGAAAATGCATCTGTTAAAGGAAATTTATTTTAAAATAGTAAAAGGAAGTAAAATTTCCTTTCATGCATAGCAGCAACACTGTCATCTTCTGCAGGTGCAGACACATCCTCATTGTGCCTCACCTTTTTTCAGAGGTATACTTATGAGATGTTTGTTGGGTAGTTATTTCTAAGAGTACAGTGATAGACATATTACTATGACCTGCACTGATCCCCTTAGTCAAACACTGCTTAAGCACTTCTCAGTACATCATGAAATGTAAATCACTGTGTTATTTTGGACAATTACCATTTGACATATGCTGAGGGTCTCACTCTGGCAGTACTGAAACATTGCCCGGATTTCTTCAAGATTCTGAATGAAAAGTTCCAGCTTCAGGAGAAGTTGTGTTCAACTTTGTGGACCTTGTTGTGACAGAGAAAAAGGAATTAATCAGAGATCTCATTAAATCAGTGGTTACATTTATTACATCACAAACAGAATAAAGAGTCAATCAGCAACATGTATGCTTAGTTCTTTAAGAATGAGGTTCACAAAGCTAAAAATAGTTACGAGCCTAATCAGCTGGTATAAATAATATAAGTAAACAACAACAAAAAAGGAAATGTGTCAGGAAAAGGTGAAGAATGTTTTATTTAATGTTCAAAACAGTCTATTTATCCATGATCTACATCAAGAATCCAGAAGGAATGTTACACTGGTTGAAAATAAACACAGAAACCAAACCCTATTTTAGAGGAAAAGTGAAAGCAACTATGAAAATGTATGTATATAGGATGTGGAACCAAAGACAAAGGCTTTAAAAATATTATAACTTAGAAGCTACAAAATTCATAGGAGAAGCCAAGGAATGCATGGAGACCTACCTAACTCATAATTAAGACCAGTTAGAGGAGGTCTTGGACACTTGGGACAGTTCTCAATTGTTTTTTCTTGATCTTTCAAATATATTTGAGAAAGAAAAAAAAGGATTGCAGTTCTTGAGGCAGCTGAGCTCATTGCCCCTGGGACACAGTAGAGGTCCATTAGTAGAAGGACATTATAAAAGCAATCAAAAATCATGCAGAAAAGACAGGAGTGTTCAGCAAACATTTCTCTTCTCTGTGTATGAGGGGAAAAGGTGATGTTTTTAATGTCCCAGGTCATGATGATGAAATAAATTCCTTTAAACTTTAAACACATAGTAAAATGACGATATTCTGAAGAGTTTTTTAATAGGTGGGCATAGGTAACTTGAAATCCTCTCTTTAAAATGCTGATCAAGCTCTCTGGGCCAGTAATGTCAATTTTCAAGGAGACTTGGAACTCAGTGGATGTCCCAGAAAGCTGCAAGAAAGAAAGCATGACAACATTTTTAAAAGGACAAATGGGTTGATCTGTCCTGATGTTGATCACCAACTAAATAATACAACAACCAGTTGAGGAGAGTTAATGAATGGTAATATAATTAATATCAATCAACATGGCTTATGGAAAATAAATCTTGTCATATTAACTTCTTTTTTTTTAAATTAAATTAGGCAGTTGACCTAGCACTACCTGACATTTGATGGGGAATAGAACACCTTGAATAGATTAAAATCTGCCTAACTGCTCAGTCACAAAACATTTATAAACAAGCAATTACCCCTGTATGGCTGTGTTGCTATCGGAGTGAAACAAGGATTCATTTCTTCCAAACATGATTTACACTCTGGCATAGAAATTTTCTTCCTCCACAACCTGGGTAGCACAGGCAAAACTCTACAGTAGTCTCTCCTCACAGTACTCCAGTGACGCACACACAGCAATTTGTTACTGCGCCACAGGCTAGACCATGTGCCATGCACAGCACACTACACCACGTGGTGCTAGCAGTCTGTACCAGACCTTCGAGTGATGGCAGGACGGGAGAGCATGGAGAGATGCTTTTCCAGCATTTCCAGAAGTGCATTCCAAATTATAAATTAAAGTAAACATAACACTGTTTCACTTGACTAAAGAAAAGGGATGACACAGATAAAAAACATGGACTGGGTGGTAAACAAGAAAGGGATAAACCTGTTTGTTGCTTAGGTATGTATGATCCATTTTAGAAGACAGTAATACAAGCAAAGGCATAAGTAATATGAAAGAGAGACATATGGATGTATGAACCAGGTGATGCATGTAGCAGTTCAAGGCCATTTAATAGAGATTACATTATTCCCATCTATTTGTGTGATTTTAGAGTATGTTGTAGGACTGCCATTCAAGTTTTCCCTTGAGAACAGAGATTTCAATCCAGAAAAGCAGGTTAGACAGTGAGTACAGTGTTTAGGCAGAACTGAAAAATATAATCCAAAAGGGCTTGTCTGCTAATTCTAAAACATTAAAGCATAGTATAAAAGTCCTTTGAAAAAGTGTTTTCTAAATGAATGTTAAACTCCAAGGGGTTATCCAGGGAGCTATATATTACACTGACATTAACACCAAATGGGTTCATCTTGGTTAATGTTCTTACAGTGAATGCCAAAGCAATTCATCACAAGTGGCTACATATGGTAAAGTATTAACACATTTTATCAGGAAAACATCCTTTGAATGTCATGGCTCCAGCACTTGGGACCTGAGAGGAGTTTGAGATGTGTGACACAAACCACTATCACATTTTCAAATGCTATCTTACAAGTGAGAGATTAATCTGGTGTCTGTTAAGTAGGTTCAGAAATATTTGATTACTTGACAGAAGTTCACAGTGTATTGAGAGTGATCAGTCATATGAAAATTAAAGATGAGTAAATTTTAATAAAAGAATTTTTTTAAACTGAAAAAAAGGCCTTTCCCCAAGAAATCACATTTGGGAAGAAGTTTGTTTACTCCCCCACCAGATATGCTCAGGTTGTCCAGATTTTAGCACTGTTGCCTAAAGTGAGAAGTAAGCTCATTCCAGAAGCAACAAATACAAAACTGAAATGGGCAGCTGCTGCTTGTCTAACCCAGAAGCAAGGGGAAGATCATTCTAGTGATGCTGAGGAGTTGTTCCCATACCTTCTGGGGCTGAGGGTAAGCGCTGAACTCCAGGGCTGGCCAAGAGAGGATGCCGAAGGTGAGCCTGAGAGTCACCACTGACAGTGCAAGCCTGTAAGCCTTCCTGTGAATGCAGCAGATTGACCTCACATTGGGCCTCTGGCCCAAATTATGGGCTTCTTATTGCACAGAACCATATATATCAATATGTATGTCAGAGCTAGCTGGTGGAGGCTGTGGAAAGAAGCAAGGTTTGAAATGCATGGAGAAAGGATGGAGGAACTATCGAACTATCGATGACCATCCTGTTTGCTCAGATTTTTCACTCTACATTGTCAGTGTATACAGAAACCTTCTGTGAACTGTCTTCTCCGATTCACAGTTGTGTGGATGGAGCCATGGTAGCTGGGGAGACCCTGAACCCCAGGAAGGAAAGTAAACTCTTCAGCTCAGGTCCCTGACTTTGACAGTCATGACATTACTTGAGAGCTCAGGGTGGCAGAAAGGTTTTTTAAATGTTGCAGATGCACCATTCTGTCACTTTTCTCTTTACTTACCATACTTGAACTGTTACTTCACAGGGTTTGCCCCAAACAAATGCACAGCTGTGCAAGCTCTCTTTTCCCTGACAGGGGGTCAGGTCAAGGGAGACACATGTCACAACCAGTACTTACGGGTACACCTTTAAATAGCCAAGCTGTTATCGTTAACAGTGTCAGGCTGCTGTTATTATTAACAGCAGAAAACTATTTCCATGGTGCTTATTCCCTCACATAGTTCACAGGCAGACTCCCACTCTCACTCACAGCTGCCCAGCAGAAGCAGCAGCTCAGGGGCCAGACCCAGCTGTTGACTCAGAAGCAGAGGGACAGAAAATCCCTCAAGTGGTCCCTTGTTTCATCAGGTGTATGTATAACGCTATAGTCTTTCTAGGAGTAGAGCACATGAAATCCTTCTTGGATGTAGTCAGATTTGTATGAGCCATTGTTGATTGTGGTGTGTGCTGGTGGCCTGCTGCAGATCTGGCTAGTTTGTGGTGTCCTGAGTTTATCAGCTCTGATGAATCCAACAGGACAACTAGTATCCAAAGCTTATGAGCTTTTGGGAGGCTTTCATACACTACCTCTCAGCATGTATTTTTTCTCTCTTTGACCTGCCATTTTTTGGTAATTATTTCTCTACCCACATCCTATACCTGTAGAGTTCAGTTACACAAATTCACAAAGAGGCTTTTATGACACAAAGCTCTCATTTCAGAAAAATAAAAAGCTTATAATCATCAGCGTGCATAGCAAGTCATAGCAAGCACTCTCGAACAACGCCTTGTTGAATTATTTTTACTGCTAAATTACTATTTCTACACACTTAAATGCACAGAAGCTAACTGATGTAAACAATGAGTGAATAATACGTAGCCTGGCAGATTGCATCCACGCTGAAGGTGAAAACATTTCATTTTATGTTCTTTTACCTTCATTATATAGGTCATCTACCATGTTAATTTTGGGCCTGTCATGGTGATATTACCTGTATACGGGGAAGGGAGGGCGGGAGGTTAAAAGGGCAGAAGGAAGTAATGAAGAGAGAAAGGAAGGAAGGAAACATCTCAGAGATTTTCTGGCCCTTCTTGAGTTCAACTCATATTATTCCTTGGTTGTAGAACACTTGGGCTAGCCTTTTCTGCCCCAAAGAAGGACAATCTAAGCCTCTAAAGTCCTAAGCCCTAAATCTACCTAGACAAGAAAAGCTAGCCTCCTTTCAGAACGTTATAGGACAGTGTGTTGACCTTGGCAATGCAGCAACACCCATGCTTCTGAAGGCACAACCATCCCTTAGCCTTTTCTTCCAGCTTAGGCGCTCCATGAAATCTAAGTTTTGAGCTAGGATTGGGGCAAAGTCACAGTATGTGCTTTGTGAGGGCTACCTGAAGCCAGTGCCTCAACAATATGTTTTAAACTAGCCTCTTAGAAATGCATCTTGGAACACCTCCTTCCCTCTGCAGCATCTCAGATTCCTGTGGTCATGACTGCAGGTCGTGGCCATGGTGCCAATGAAAGAGAAGCAGAATAGAGGTAGCTGTCCTTTCTCATCCACATCTCTGAAGGAGTGAACTGACACTGAGGGGTTCCTCCATATGTATAACTTTCTATATGCAAAATGCCTTACTTTTAGCTGTCCTTGGATCATAAAGCACTGGCGAGAAGTTAGATATAAGATGTACATTTTGTCTAACAGTCAAACAACTGATATACAGGTTTTCCTGTCATGTCAGATTTGGAGGAACAATGGCAGACTCAAAAAACTCCAGTTTTCCTACTACCTTTTAGCTGAGACAGGCTTGATTTCATGGCTTTGTAAATTATACAAGAGACAAGATACTGACTTGCCCCCAGCGTAGCCCTTGATGAAACTAGTGCTTTTTTAGGTATTCTCACCAGAGTTTGGCACCACTCTCTGCAAAAGATATCATAGGCACTCTGCTCACAAACCTTCATCTGACTGCAATACATGTTCATTAGCACCCAACAGTTTGGAGGGCTGCTGTTCTGCATTTTGGCTTAAATTACCTTATGAACAGGTTATGAGGAAAACTTGAATGATTTTCTCCTTTTCTGTTCCTAGAGCATAACAGAGTACCCATAGCCTTGTTGGAAGCAGAAGTTCTCCCAGCGGCCTGCTTAGGACCTAGCACCTTTGTAACAGAAGCACAACAGCAGTGAAAAGTATAAATGGCACAACCAGCACAATTCAGTATTTAGAAAGAGTCTCAACTAGCTCCATCTGTGGACAAATGGTCCCAGTGATTTTTCTGGTGTGGAAACTCTAGCCACGGTCAGGCATTCATTTCCTTTGCATTTAGTTTAAGCTATAGTAGAGAAAAAATGGAAGGTTTCGTAATGCTCTTTCCTAAACTTGACCTCTCAACCTGAGGTCTTGTAGCTATACCTAGGAAGAATAGCCACAAGGGAACATCAGTCATCACAGCTATGCCGGGAAAGGAGGCACATTTCTGGAAACAGCTAATACAGCAGTCTCATCTCATTCTTTTGTGGCCACCTTACTACATTGGAAATGCTCTATATTTTGGCTAACAGGAACTGAGCGTTTACATCATGCAGAGGTACCAGAACTAGCTCTGTCCAGGCTGGTGTGTCTAGACAGCGGTGTGTCACGCTGGCAGATTAGCTCGGGACACAGAAGTGTTACAACTGCTTCAGCCTGGCACTGTGCCTGAGACAATTAATCTTGCTTTGTAGGGGGACTAATTAGTCCGGGGGAAGTACAAGGCTGATCATTATTGTCAGGACCAGAGCTAGCTTATTCAAGACTTTTGTAGGTGTCTCTGTATGGTGCAGTGCTGTACAGCATAAACACACCTACAGTAAAGTGTGGCAAGTCCTTAAGGCATGAGGCTGTGGGCCTCAATTTCATCTTCATTAAAGTTCTGGAGTAAAGCAGCGTTAGTGTAGGCATGAATGTAATTGTCTTTGAGAGAGGAAGAGGCTAACAGCCAGGATGGTGAGAAGGAGCCTTGTACATGTGCCTAAAGGCCTGGGATCTTTGCATGTAACATTTACAGAGCTGAGCTCAGCTGAAGTTTTTGGACAATATGGAGATAATGAACAGCAAAACAGAAAATTGGCTGTGCATTTCTGATATTGGGCATTTTGCAAAAGCTCCTCTGGCTGAAAATCCATGCCACATTAAAAAAAGAGTAAAAACCCAATATTATTTTATCAGCCAGAACAATCTGACCCAGCTGGCTGTCCAACCACAGGATTGTTTGTGCCACCACAGGGGAACGAGCAGAGCAGGGAGCATGCAGGGAGGCAAAGCTGGCCTTTGGAGGCAGCCTGCAGTGAGACTGAGCAGTGTGATTTACAGTCAGGGTGATCTGCAAGGGATGGAAACAAACAAAAGTGAACAAACCGTGGGTGAACAACTTTATTTATAAGCCTCCTACAAGCTGAAAGGCTAGCAAGTCTTTCTGATAGAAATCACCATCTCACCATCTAACAGTGATGCTTAGGACTTCTCTGCTTTCCCATCTGACTTTTATTTCCCTGTATCTAAATATCGATGTGTTTATTTCAAACAGTGACCCGAAACTCTTTTCCATCAAGACTTCCATGACTTTTTATTTTAAGTGGAGAAATACAAGAGAGTTCTTTTCTTTAAAAAAAAAAAAAGGATCAAGGAGGGCCACTGCATGTTAGCTGGAAATAATGGATTCAGTTAATCCTGCTGAGGTAAATGAAAGCTGACTGCTAAAGAGAGTTGCTGTGTCATAATAAAGTTGAACGAACCTGGGTTTCAAGTCCTGCAGAGGTTTTGAGGTAAAACTGTGAGAGTCAAGAGGGTTTTATTTGGAATATAGGAGCTGCAAAGTAAGTCTGCATAGAAATAATTGGTATCTCTCCTCTTCTAGGAATCAGGCTTTAACTCATTTCTGGAAAAGTAATAGCTTAGAGGTGGCAGAGACACATGAAATTTCCCAGATGCTAAATAAGAGATGATGAAAACTTTTACAGAGTTGTCATCACATCATTATATTATTTGCATGCAGATAAGATAAATCAGTGTTCTAAGAAATAGGACAGGAAAGATAAACACACTGTGTGATCTGCAGATAATATTTTCCAGTGGAACTCTATCAATGTTTCTGGGGTCCTCATAAACACCTTATGGGTCACTATTCACAGTGGTGAGCTTAATTATACTTCTTACCCTTCATGTAAATTTTAGCAGATTTCTAGATTTTTTTTCTTTACTTTGCTTGCAAATAGGGGAGAAAGACCACAGTCAAAATAGTAAGCCATAGATGTAACCCATGTTTCTAATGACATTAACCTCTGCCAGGAGCCTGGGTGGTCCACATAGTCAGAGCTAAGCTGATTGCCAGATTTGGAAGCAGCAATATCAGAATAACAGAAACAGCTGGCATTTTCTTATCTTCTCTGGTAGCACAAGGCAATATCCATTTTCTCTCACCACCTGGGAATTCCACCTCATAAATAAATCTCCTTCAGTTGCAGGGACCTATGACATTGGCAGTGATAGACTGTCTCCCACCTTTCTGTGGTGCATCATAGTTATGGCCTTCTGGGCCTTTTACAAAGTTGTAGTTTGTTACACTGTGTTTTATTCTGTTGAGAATGAGGATTTGGTATTTTGATGGCAATTCTGGATCAAAGATCTTTCACATGATAGCCTGAGAAGAGCAGACTCACTCTTCATTTGTCCATTCAGATCCTGTGTTCACAAGAGATGCAAAATGACAAAGTAATTTTTATCTTGTCTCTTAATCTTTCTTTATTCACCAAGCTCCTGTGTCACCCTATAGTTTCACAAGCTCTTGAAGAAGAATTGCAAGTAAGGAGTTTAACAATTCTGACATCAAAATCCATGCCACAGCTGTGCCTGTCCTGCAAAGGTATATCAAAATCATCTCTGCCACCCAACCAACCTACCAGCCCTGTTGTTCTGCTGGGATCCTCGTGGGCTCCCAGGGCTGGCGCCGCAGACAAAATGAACCAGGCTTCCTCATCTTTGACTGTTAAACATTTGAAGCTGTCATTGCAGGATGTGGTAAGATCCAGAGCCTGTTCCAAATAAATGTTATGGATGAGATCACACTGTTTGGTGGGGGGAGAGGGCGAGAGTTTATTCCTGCAAATGGATGTTATTCATGCCACTTGTCCTTAGGGGCAGAAAACAACCCCAGTCCTTTCAGTTAGTAGCAGAAGTGAAGCTCTGCTGTCTACAAGGTTTGAGAGGGGTCTCCAAGCTCACCCGTTCCTCCAACCCTCGGAGTATGTTGGAAGTGCCTTAACCTGCCTGCATGAATGTAGACTACCGTAGCCATCCTCAAAGACTTCGACTGTATTGCTGCCTCCTCCAGGAAAGAGGACCTGGATGGTCTTTTACTGTAGGAAGGAGGGGCAGGAAGACCAGTACTTCTTATGAAACTACAGCAGTAATGTTCTTACAGACGCTCTTCCTTGGCAATTCAGGGATGATGCACATTGCTTGCACCTTCAGAACTGCAGAACTTTTAAAAAACAGCACAAGAAGATTAAGAAAAGAGTGAGTTGCAATGGCAAGTGTGACCCATGAGGGCATTTGTTTCTATGCACATGAACTCTCACACAACACCAAGGAAGATTTATCTGTCATCTGAGTAGTTGCAGGGTGTCTGCTGGAAGATTTAGAAGACTCGAATTGTGCAGCATGAATAGGCTAGGTGTCAGTAAACCAGTATTAATTGTGTTGTCACTTGTTACACTTTGATTATTTGTGAAATAAAAAGAGAAGTATTACAGTCAAGGAGCTAGAACAGGGCAGAATGATGCTTGTTTTGTAACAGCAGACTTGGTAATTACAGAAAAACACGTTGGTGCTGTATGACTAAGGCAAGCCATTAAGAGCACACTGTGACTGCACTATTGTCAGAAAGTGTGCTGCTTTGTCTCAGCTCATGAGTAAACTGCACTTGGCTTCAGTATGAGTTTTAAATGAGTTGCTAATGCCCTTTTTGAATCTTAGGAAAGTAGTTTGATTTGGGAGGTACATGCCTGTTTTGTAAGACAAAGTAAATAATAAATAAATAATGATTTTTCGTAAGATAGAATAGCACTGAGTAGTCATAAGGAACAACAAAAATCTGGGTTTGCAAGTCCTATCAACTGTTTCCTACTGAAGAGGTATTATAACATGGTACATTAATATCTTGCCACAGAACCAGGTAAACAGCCTAGAAATATCCACATAGCAAGACAGTTTGCTCCTGAACTACTTCTAGCATGTTTACTTGTTTTCTGGCAATACAATTATCTGGTGTTCTTTCCAAGCAGCTGTTGGTACTTCTGCTTCTTTCAAGCACTTGTTCCTTCCCCTCACCAGTTTCTCAGCTTTGGGGAGCTGGGAAGATCTGAACACATTCTCTCCCTTCTCCACTTATCCTCTTCATCGGCTCTTCAACAGTTATGAAGAAAATGCCTGTCAAATGCTCAGGACACCACTAAAATTACTAAAGAAGCATTATTAGACTTAAAGGATTAGAAAAAAAATATTAAAGCCCTTAATATATTTAAGGTTTCATCATAACCCGGGCATGGGTCCATAAGGCCAGATTTGCCTTTCAAATGACACTCAGGGAAATTCATCAGTTCCCAACATGGTGAGGTGGTGAGGGCATTTATCTGAAGTTTGTTCCCATGGTGACTGTGCCAATGGAGGGAAAGGGAAATGAATCTTCAGGTAGTACCAAAATAAGCCATTCGGCAACATCTGCTAAATTTCATATAGGAACAGGTAGTTTTAGCTCACATAATATTTCTGAAAGGCCTGGATGATTAAAGAAAACAACTGCCATGGGGAGGATCCTATTTGTCTGTGAGCTCCTGTGGGGTTGCCTTCTCCAGAACAGCAGTGAAGCTGTTAAGGGAAAATATCCTTCCCTACCAGGGGAAACAAAGACTTGTCTCCCAAAAAGGGTGGTATCTCCTAGAGCTGCCAACTGAGTGTTGTATATGAAGATCGTGTCTGGCACCAGAAGGGTCCTTCATGCTAGTGTCAATCCTATGGTCTACAAATGGGAAAACGTGTCATCACTGCAGACTTCTGCAAAAGCAGCTCAGAGAGAAGATTCCTATGACTTCCTAAGGACTTTGCTGAAAAATACTGGTTTTTAAAATTTTTCTTCTCAAATAAAAAAAAATTATCTGCATGACCACCCACTGCTTGTTTGTAAAGTTCATTATAATTGTTCTGTGGATTTCATTCAGATGGTGTGTGACCTACTTCAGTGGAGGTCTCTTTCCACTCACATTTTATTGGTTCATTCCTCTAGAAAATGTGCTTAGTGGATTGTCAAGAGCATGTCTTGGGTATGTTTCCATTGTTTTAAACTCACTCTTCACTTATTTCATCTGACTTCCAGAGAACACATTTAACATGAATAATGCCGTATCCACACGAGACTTGTACGCATGCAAAAGGTGTGGCAGAAGACTTTGGCCTTTGAGCAGCAGGCTAATCTGAGTGGTACTCACTCAAAGTTATACCTATCCGGACAAAAAAAAGTGCGCAAATGCATGCGAGGATGTGTGAAACTAGGTCAGACTTACAAGTAGAAGTGTGTAGCCTAGCTGAGATGTAAGCAGTTCTGGAGACAGGGGATTTTAGTAAATTGCAAGACCTCTCATGCTTTCCCAGTGGCAAACATAACATGACTACAAGTATACTTCAGCTTAAAGATCCGATTTAAAAAAAAAGAAAACCGCTGCTCTGCAAACGTTACATTCCTGTCCATCTCCATGCTCTAGTAGGTTGAACAGTTGTTATGTGTTCTCCATGGAACCAGCTTGTAACCATTTTGAAAAATTAGGCAAATCAGAAAGAAATAATAGAGTAATTTGCCAGTGAAATTGTTGGCATGGAATGAAGGCATTAGCAGGATCCAACCATAATGATTTTGTAAGCATATTATCTACACTGGACAGCTGATTTCACATAGTAAGCATGACTTTATCTGTCCTTTCCATCTCTTGCTTATGGGGATGATCTTCCATAAAAAACTATTCTTAAATTGGCATTATTCTTGTATTGTATTTTAAATCCTCTAATCAATATTCAGCCTTTGCCCCTTTTTTCCCCTGCTTTTTTCCTTTAGGACAAAACAGTCTGTTTCAGCCCATTATAAATTTAACATTGTATCACAGTTGCAAACCTAATTCAGATCAATGGCTTGTAAGTTACAAAGCCTAATGATCTAATCTGTTGTTAAATATTCATGAAGGAAGCTTGGAGAATACACACTCCCCTCCTTTCTAATGGATGTAAAAGAACCAACTGCATTTTACTGATTGATCATGTGCATTTTCTTATTACAAAAGAGTATTACAAAAGCTTCTACATTTTGAAAATCTTATTCCAATCTGCAGCATTTATTCACCATTAAAGAAAATACCAACATAATTCCTTTTTCTTATATATATATATTTCACAAGAATATTAATGCTAAACATGCCTATTTTTTATAGCATCTTTTCAGGTGGAGTCCTCTCTGGGATAAAAACCATAGCAGACACAAGAATCCACAGAACCTCTGCCAGCTGTGAACTCTGAAGCTCATGATGACTTCTGGGTAAAGGATCAAGGACAGCATATACATACAGAAATAATGCAGGTTCCTACCATGCCAAAATGCTCCAGGAAATATACAAACCGATAAGAAACTTCAGGTATTTGTTGATCTGAGTTAGGATTTTACAAGGAAAGGGTACATATGAAGATACGCACTTTTGCCCATGTCATTTTCTTTTCTCAGACAAATACATGTCTTTTTAGATTTTAAGCTGAAAGAAAATATTTACCCATGCAAAGAAGCTCAGATAATCCTAGCAAGTGACTCTTGTCATGAAACACCATTTGGAACATCAGCACCCCTGTAATGCCAGGAGGCTTCTGTTTCTCTGCAAACACTGAGAAATGGAATCCAGTGAATAATCATCTTCTTATGCCTTAATTTCCTATACACATTTTTTACTTTTTTTAAGTTACCACTCTTTAAGCATCAAGCTGGAGGGGGAAAACCATCAAAAGCCACAAAGTTTACAAGCAATAAAAATATCTTCCCACACTTTCCGAACTATCTGCTTGATAAAATAACTAAATTTGAGAGGCTTAGGCTGACTCAGCACTCAAAATGGGACTGATCCGGAAGTTGTTATGCAAGCAATGATCTCTGCTGAGATCAATGAAAGTATTGCCTGTGCATATCCTCTGAGATCAGGACTCATCTATGACTCAGAGTCATTCTCACTCCCCACTTTCTTCCCTTACCTCAAAAGATCCTAAATTTGTTCCAGCCATAATGTCATTAGATTTAATCTATTTTGGAACCAAATGCAACCAAAATTTAACAGCTATCCATGTATTCTGCTGGGCTGTCCTGACTAAAAATGTTTTACTACAGCGGCTACCCTTATATTTGCTCTTTCATACTTATTTCGTAGGACAGACCAACACAAAAGGCTCACTCCTGGATTCCAGCCAAAGGATAGTTTCTAACAAGGTGATAAAAGAGTGTGTCCTTTACTTTCCTGCAACCCACCAGGCAGCTGAATTGTGACTCCCGCAGAAAATGGAGCAGGCATCTCGAGTGTTTTGCAGAGTGTGCTTTGACTTCTTTGCCCCTTTTGATTTGCAAATGTCAGGCAGTTTAGGATTACGAAGCACAGCCGGCTAGATTTCACAGGAAGGAATTTGTCTCAATATACGCACGCAGGTAGAGTCTTTTCTCTGGATGTGTTGGTGGTGAACAAGAAGCTGCTGTTTTGTAATCTAATAACATTGATATGCAATGATTTTATGAATAACGAATGCAATCTAGTCAGGGAAGTGACGTTACTGTACAAGAAGTTATTAGTCTTTCCTGCAAAAGTATGGACTAGCTAAAGAGGGGATAACCAGAAAAAAGTAAGTGAGGATAACCCCTTTCACCTTGGCAATAGCATAAATGCCATCAAAATAAATAGGTAGAGAAAGCGCACATGCATCAGAGCAACCTATTTCCAAGCTGTGACACAGATGTTTTACCGCTGCAGAGAACAGTGCTGGTGTCACTAAACACCTCAGAAGTGACTTGCACTCCTGGAGGGGAGGTAAGGTTATAAAAGAGTCCTGCACAGCTGACAGACCTTTTCCTTGACACCACGCAAGACAGAAATGGCTGGTGAGTATGACTGCCACCTGCACCCAGCTGCTGTGCAAGTGCTTTAGGACACTGAGAACATGTGGGGTCACCTAATGGAAGACAGACATACACCATACAGCCTAGACATAATTACAGACAATTTATTCAATCCTTTCTTTTTAAAGGCTTTTGCTCTAAATAAATTACACTTTGCTTGTAGCAAGCTGTTTGTTCACATAGGGCCTGTGGTCTGTGAACATCCTTGTTACCTCATATCTCCTGCTCATTTAAAAATGCCTAGACTTGTTTCAAACTCACCTAGTATGAGTAGAGTTACATGGTGAAGTGAACATGAAGTGAAGGCTAGGAAGCCTAACTGAAAAAGCAGGTAGGTTTGGAGGCTGCTAGCCCTCTGTGTGGTCCATGCTCCTGGAGTTACCCTGCTACCTTTGACTGCAGTGCAGACACATTCCCCACTAGCACCTCTGTTCAGACTGAACACTGCTCCAGGCACTGCGCTCACTAAGCCCCAGGGACAGCCCCCAGACCAGTTTGAAAGTGCAGGGATAGCTGGCATTATCAGTGCCCTGGTTTAGTTAGCCCTGTTGTAAGGAAGAGGTTAATTTGATGAAAGAGACTGTTGAAGGTGTTATGGACCCTTATTTGGGTCAACTTGTTACAGCATCTTTAGCCAGGGACAAGTTTAGTCAGGATGTATGCAACTCAAAAGTAGAAACCAATTATCAATTGGATATCTCACACAAAAGATAGCTAGGGTTCACCAAGCCATTGAGCTAAGCCTTAGTGTGGTCACCATCCCTGAACAAGGCACCAGAGTGTTTGCCAGGCAGGCAGGAGGAGAAAGGGCAATCACCATACATCCCAGGGACATATCCTCAGCATTGTTGAGCTGCCATCTTCACCAGCTCCATTGATGCAGAGGGTACTGATGGCTTGACCTGACATCCTGATGATTCCTCCTTTTTTTTCTCTTCAGGATTTCATAGCTTTTCATATCAACACTTTCCCTTTGAATCCTTGAGTTGTTAACGATCCCATCCTGAAAGGCTAATTTTTACCTTCCTTTTCTCTATACAGACTTTCTCACAGCTCTTTCTGGGTGCTCTATCTCAGCAGTCTGGGTGAAGGTTGCACAGTTGTGCCATGTTATAGCCGGATCCTGGACACTTGGTCATCAGGCTGCTAAAGCCTTTGGGGCAAGTCGAGGCTTTTACAGCAGGTGTTACAGACAAGGGTTGTAGAGGCTGAAGACCTGAAAGCAGATGTGCACCACTGAAACCAGCAAAGGGTTACCCCAGTGATGATAGCAGCATCCCCTGTGGCTTTGGCAGGAACATTTACCGATGCACACAGCTCTGTATTCTGTGCTATCTGGGCAGGGATCTCTGTTTCTGCATCACAGGCAATCTATTAATACCTTAACCATTCTTTGCAATGAATTACACAGCTGGTGAGTGGGAGTGCACATATAAGCTAGCATTCTTGGTCATTTCCAAGGTGTTCTTGCCTTCAGGCTTCCAGTCTGCAGCTGAATCTCAGGGATAATGAGGAAGTGGGGAAAGCGGAGCAGAAAGCCAGTGGTCACAGCACTCAGTCTTGAACATCCTGGACTTTTGTGGTGGAATGACCCTGGCCAGATGCCAGGTACCCACCAAAGCTGCTCTATCACTCCCCCTCCTCAGCTGGACAGGGGAGAGAAAATATAAGGAAAGGCTCATGCATCAAGATAAGGACAGGGAGATCACTCGCCAGTTACCATCACGGGCAAAACAGACTCGACTTTGGGAAATTAGTTTAGTTTATTACCAGTCAAATCAGAGCAGGATAATGAGAAATAAAACCAAATCTTAAAAACACCTTCCCCCCACCCCTCTCTTCTTCCCGGGCTCAACTTCACTCACAAATTCTCTACGTCCTCTCCTCCAGTGCGCAGGGGGACGGGGAATGGGGGTTGCGGTCAGTTCATCACATGCTGTCTCTGCGGCTCCTTCTTCCTCAGGGGAAGGACTCCTCACACTCTTCCCCTTCTCCAATGTGGGGTCCCTTCCACACTGGACAGTCCTCCATGAACTTCTCCAATGTGGGTCTCTTCCCACAGGCTACAGTACTTCACAAACTGCTCCAGTGTGGGTCCCCCACAGGGTCACAAGTCCTGCCAGCAAACCTGCTTGGCGTGGGCTCCTCTCTCTCTCCATGGGTCCACAGGTCCTGCCAAGAGCCTGCTCCAGTGCAGGCTTCCCATGGGGTCACAGCTTCCTTCGGGTACCCACCTGCTCTGGTGTGGGGTCCTCCATGGGCTGCAGGTGGATATCTGCTCCACCGTGGACCTCCATGGGCTGCAGGGGACAGCCTGCCTCACCATGGTCTTCACCACGGGCTGCAGGGGAATCTCTGCTCCGGTGCCTGGAGCACCTCCTGCCCCTCCTTCTTCACTGACCTTGGTGTCTACACAGTTGCTTCTCTCACATATTCTCACTCCTCTCTCCGCTGCTGTTGCACAGGGAGGTTTTTTCCCCTTCTTAAGTATGTTATCCCAGAGCTGCTACCACTGTTGCTAATGGGCTTGGCCTTGGCCGGTGGTGGGTCCATCTTGGAGCCGGCTGGCATTGGCTCTGTTGGACATAGGGGAAGTTTCTAGCAGCTTCTCACAGAAACCACCCCTGTAGCCCCCCCAGCTACCAAAACCTTGCCACACAAACCCAACACACCTTTTTATAATGTCACTAGTATTTTACTAGATACTTGATTTTACAAAAATTGCTTTTGTTTTTTTAACAGAAGTTTCTGATGCCACTGCATTATCATTTCAAGAAGAGTCATGTCAGTCTTCAATGCTGTCACACAGCTAAAAAATAGCACAAAGGCTTGTATGAGCCATTTCCACAACTGTTGTTAGTACTGGACCGTCGTCTCTGAACTTCCCAAGAATTGAAGAACATCTAAGAATTTATGTATCAGTTTTCATTAACTCCCCTTCTTCAACTTGCTGAAGTCATCACTGAGATCAGCAAAATGGACAAAAAAAGTGCCTGACTGTTTCATGACTTATGCTGCTCTAATTTTATCTAAAGATAAAAAAGAACTGTTCAGTAAAATAAGCAATTAAGACCATGAATGTGAGTCGTAAATAGGCTGGATAATTTAATGAGGAGTTGTCAAAACTCCTTACTTGAAGAAAAACACATATTTTCTGATACTTTAAATATGTGAAATGTTCAAGGGTTTCATATGTGAAATGTTCAAGGGTTTCATATGTGAGTAGAAAATCCCAGATAGCAACGTTGGGTTGTGTAGACACAGATCTTGTCTATACCTGTGCACAGACAATAGTATGTTGTTATATATTTTATAGTACATTGCTAAATCCTACAGATTTAACCATGTCAGTACAGATGAAGTGGTAAAACATCTCCAGTCACCTTCAGTATGGACACAGCTGTTTCAGCCTAAATCTGCCTTCATCAATGAAAGTTATTCCCATTTAGACATAAGGAATAAGCTACTTCCGAATATCTAGTCCTGCTTTCCCACTAGAAAAAAATCACTTTTAATGAACAGGAATAAAAAGTTATGTGTGAAATGGGCTCAAAATCCCAAATTTCACTCATCTACCTCTTCTTTCATGCAGAACCAAGGCAATAATGTTCTTTGTCCAGCTCAAATTAGAAATATTTTGGGTTATAATTTTCTAATAAACAGAGAGCCTAAGTCAGAGAGTATTTAATAGGTCAAATTCTTATATTAATCAAAGCACTGAAAAGAGAGCCTAGATAAAGTATTAATTTAATTACACATCTATTTACTTTTAAAACATGACTGTACATTACAAGTTGTTTTATGTGCTAAGGAGTTAAAACTAAAAAAGCCCCAGAGTAGGTAATACAATTCTAACAATAAACATTGTTATGCAAAGATAATCTCAAATTTTTAAAAAATAATATATTTTTTAAAGATATACTTTTTGCTTGCAGAAATTGTTTTGACTGGAATCACTGAAGAGCTCCACCACTGGTAGACAAAGGCTTCCAAGGAGTCTTCAGCATCACATTTGGCCACAGATTCTTCCAAGCCCCAAGAACTCCTCCACACACATTCATAGCTGGGTTAATGGAGAAAGGTCTTGGTTTGATTTTGATTTGAGGCTTTCTTTGGACCTGTGAGATTTCTCAGCTCTCCCACGTGCCCTTTAGAAGAAACACGCATATTTTGACTCAAAAGAGCATTTTTAGGAAAAGGTCTTCAAGCGATATAAATATAAATCTGTATGGCTCTATTGAAGACTGAGAAATCCATTGGTTTACATGAGCTAATAAAATGCCTTCAGTATGAGAAATGTGCTTATAATAAGCAAAAGGGAATAATCTTAATAGTATAACTAACACATATTAAAATATTTCCTTGCATAGCTTTTCTTAAATCTGATGGAAGTTATGATGACTGGAAAAAGCTATAAGCTGTAAGTTAAAATGTAAAGGCAGACTTGACTCAGTACTGGTAATGCCATAGTCCAACTAGTTTCTGTAAGATATTGTTGGACATTGGGCATGAGTTAAAAGGGTGACATCACCTGTGTTATTTGTTTCTCCTTTTATCTGTTTTTCATAAGTGAAATTCATTAAGTGAATTACTGGCTGAGAAACAAATGTAAATCTTTATCTGTGCTTAGATTGTTTAACTGCCTATTTTAAAATTTATCTGTAGGCTTGGAGTCATCCAGTCAGGTGAAGCGAACAACAGAAAAGCATTTAAGTGACCAACTGTCCAGTACAAGCAGCAAATGAGGAATAGTGAATAGTCAAAGCGCTAATGCCTCTCCAACCTCAGTGAACAATTTAAAAGCTGAATATAACTCAGACAAATAATTTTTGGAATAATTTAAAATAAGAACCTGATTTACAAAGTACTGGAATGTAGGCGTATACAGCTAATGAAAACAGAAGATAATTCTGCATATAAACTGTTCGCTGCAAAGCCTAGTCTATTTATTAATATTAATATTATTTTTAGTGACTCAATCATTATTAAAGGAATGGCTGTGAAACTCACAGAGAGTTAAACATTGAAATAATTGCCAACGAGATGGCCTAATGGGAAAGAAAGTATCTAAAATGGCTAAAGTATCTAGAGTGGAGTTAAAGGAGCCATTAGACAGACTCTCAAGAGATTTTGATTAACAACCTGGAGTGGGTGAAACTATTAATAACTAACTGACTTTGATATGTTTGTTTCTTTTAATCCCATTGCCTTGGTTTGACACAGGTACAAGTCACGTAATTAGAAGCCTCGTTCCACTAAAAAAACAGTGTCAAGTGACAATGGGCTCATATATCATATCAGAGTCAATAGGCTATGCAGGTTTTTTTAATCATCTTTATCCTCATAAGAGTTAAGGCACAGCACAGTAACTGGTGTTTGACATTCAGAGTGCTTGGACGTTTTCAAAGTCATTTCTAAATAAAGTCCACATGGAAACATATGGTTTAAAAACCATATATTTAAAAAACATTTCCAAATAATAATAAAAAGTTGAGGTTTTTGCATCAGAACTGCCATTGCTAAAACTTTCAATATTACTTACATGCATGTTCCTATACATATCTGCCATAGGGAATAAGTATGTGGGAACTCAAAGATTTGTTTCTTTCTAAAAAGAGACATAATTTACTTTTCTTCATTATTTTTAGGTGTTTGGGGTCAGTAGTTCAACTAATTATATTTCTTTTTTCAGCAACCATTTGAGAATGACTGTAGGAGAGGAAAGGAAACCTTTTTGGATAAAAAGACATTGAAATTTCATCTGCACAGTTTTCCGCTAGACTGTTAAATGAATAATCCATCTTCTGTCTTTCTGTGATATGAAGGATGTAATCCATTTTTGAATATTGGAAAGTAACTGCAGGAAGGTCTCATGTTATTTTACCCTGTATGCACAGGGCTTCATCCTGTTGTCACGAAGGCAATGTCAAATCTTCTGTTGAGCTGTAATAGTGCAGGATCAGAGCCTAGAATTATGAATCTTTGGGAAATCACGGTTTTATCATACACATGGTTAATCCCAGCAACTAGCCAGTACTTTTTGTTCTTAGTAAATAAAAAACATAGGAATTATTTTGCTGAATTAACTGTAAGAGAATACAGGGAATAGAAGGCAGTTTGCCTTTTGTATAAGGTTATGCATGTTATTTGCTCTTTTTATCTCATTACATTTCCAAAATACAATCAAGAGTAGAGCATACAGAGTAAAGCAACAGAAAATTTAAGTGCTCAGTGGTTCACAGAAGATTTCATCAGATATTCTACATTTAGCTAATATTTTTAATTATTTTACTTTAGCACATTGTTAAAGACTCTCCTAATTCGTCATGTATTAGTCTGAAAGAATGTCATTGAGTTTACAAATCAGACACTCCCTATTTTTCATAAGCATAATGAACAGCAAGTTAAATATTAATTTTGTAACTCAGCAGCTGTTGATGAATATGCAAGCAATCTAGCTTGCTAACTTTCATAAAGATTTGGAGATGAAGTCAAGGAAAGTTGTAACCAGAAGCAACAAGAAAAGATGTTACAGGTATGTTGGGGTCCTCTACTTTCCCGTCAGTTGATATAAGAAGAAACACTGATTTCAAAATATTAAGACTTTGAAACTCAAAGAATTCCCAAAACACATAAGACTACTAAAAATGGTCATGACTGACAGATGTAATGTACTCATGCCTCTGCAATATTTTGGTTCCTGAGAAAAAAGAATCTATAAAATAAAAATAGAAGTTTTATTATGAAGGTAAAACTATTATGTTAACGATCAAATAACATGCAACAAGAGCATGAGAAAATTCCTAACAGGAAGCTATCTCAGCTTATCATTTTAAGGTTGTTTTTTTTTCTAGAGAAAGTTAAAGTAAAACTGAACAGGAACAGGAAAAAAAGGCCACAAGAAGGCCCAAAGCACAGCAGAATAAAATAGAAATCTCAAAGAAGATTGTGTCTGATGGGTTCTTTTAAGAACCTGAGTGTGCTGAGACTGAGCATAATTGTAATTCAGCAAAATGAATGATCCCCTCAAAAGCGCATGCCTATTGTTGGAGCAAAAATACTTAATTTGGGCTCTAGCTCTCACAGCTTTGGAGGAGGGAGAAAATAAGGGGGAAAAATAATCAGGTTCAAAGAGAATAAATTGCTATTGCTGACAGAGAAAGATTAATTAGAGGTAAAGGCCCTTAGGTAGAATCTGAGGACAGAAGGTATTTCAAAAAATAAAAAAATTTCACAAAGGGTCCAGGTGATCATTAGATCTGAAATATATCACCTTAGAAAGCATTAGGTGGTGGGGTTTTTTTTAATCACAGACTAAAGAAGAACCTGCTAGTTTATCCTGAATCTCACTCTACAGAAAACTAACTCTGGGAGAAGGAAAGGTCTCAGGCTTAAAGACCTGCAGTCTTTGATAAAATAACAATGATTTCAGTTACAGCTAGCTCACAGCTCTGATTTCTGTGGTGTGTTCATGCCCTAGACTCAGTCGTGAGGAAAGTGGTGACTTAGATATTTACAGATGTACAAGATAATTCTGTATTTCTGACATACCTGCAAATTTGCCCTGACTTCTGAACTTAAGCGAGCATATAATTTTTTAATTAATCCAGATTTCCTTCTCTTTCTCATAAATTTACATAATGATGAAAAACTTTGTCATGTGCTTGGCAAATTTTACATTATATTATGTTAGGTGTACCAAACTAGAAATTTCTGTCTGTTCCTCTAAATTCTGTATTTTAGGAGAACATATGGATTTTTTTATTGGATATCAAGTTACTGACCTGACATTAGCCACACACAACCTTTCTTTTTTAAGAAAATATTTAGATTTATTTGATTAACAATTGACATATTTTATCATACAAATTTTGAAAGCGAAGATCATTATTCAAAACACAAGGCTATTGATTATCAGAGTTTTTTCTCAGTAAATCCTAATAAATACAAGAGGTGATTTAATTGTACAGTCCTCCCACTAGAAACAAATCAAACCCGATCAGTATCAGCTACTGTCATCAGTCCTTTGTCCCTGAAACTGCATTGTGTCAAGAAAAAACTTCAGAGAAGTGTTTTCCTATTCTGTACCGTTAAGGTCACAGGAAACTTTTCTTTCTTGGATCATCTGACTCTACATGGCTCAGGCTAATGGTAGGAGTCGAAATATGCATACGTAGCATTCCCATGCAGAGATCGCTCAGACACTTATAAAGGCTATAAAAACAGAAATGTTTTACAAGGAGTCTGAACCTCGTCTCCTCTGGCCCATTGAGGCTATCTACTCTTATGATCAAACTCGTGCCTGCGTGTGTCTGCACCCTTGAGGCTGAGATTCGTGGTCCACCAAGAGGAGGCTGATTGGCATCCCACTAATAAATAACAATCATTTTACTATTGGAGGCAGATGAAACTGAGACCCTTTCAAATGGGCAACAAGATATAGTTAGGCAACACAACCTGAGAGGAGGCCACAAGTAGGACTTGAGAAATCTTCGGCTAGGTGGAGTCAAAGCTGGCAAGTGATCAGAAACAGACAGGTGGGACTCAGGAGACTAGAAGAATGGAAATAACCATGTCCATGAGCAAATTTAAAATTACATCGGTCCACTCAATGTGTGATATTTATGCCAAGGATCACTTGAGCTATAGAGAAACAGGTGGGTGGCAACATATTGCAGGGTAGGAGAACTGGATGTGCTCCAAGCAGCATCATAAAACCGAGCAAGGAGTCGAGGAAACCCACTATAGCCGTCTCAGCCTCCATTTCAAAACAGAGAGCTAGCAGGGGAGGACCATAGCCTGACGTTTCTGTCACAAACAAAATGTCAGTCCAAGATTCCCCTTCAGTGCTTACAGGCACAGTTTACAACTAAAGGTAGTGTTTGGATGGTGGCTATCCCTCTTGCTTAAAACCTAAGCAATAAAGATCAGGCTACAGAAATTTAATTCAGAACCAGCCATAGAGCAGTTTGCACAGAAAGTCCCAAGCAAAAGGAAAATGTAGCTGAATACGATTTTAAAGCTCATTGTGTGGAAATCATGGAGGAAAAACCATAATTTTTAGGGTGTAACTAGGTATGCCCCACTCTGCAAGACTCAAGTCCTGTGTTTTCAGAAAACTTTATGAACTAGGACAAGGTTACACTACATGTTTTACTGCAACGATGATGTTTTTTTGGTCAATGTGAAGAGAAAAGTGCCACACAAGATTTACCCTGCAGACAGCTGTGTTCAGTACTGCGCATCATTTCAAACACTTTCTGACACCATTGCATTTCTAGCCCAGCTAATACAGACTTTTACTTTTTCTCTTCTGCTTGTGCTTAGAACACAAGCATGATCAATACCATTTAATCACACACACATACAATTGCTTGCAAATTGCTCCAGAGATGATTTCCTGGATAACAGCTTCCTGAATGGTGCACTGCTTCTCTGACACTTCAAAAACTAAAAAGAAATTGCGATGTGTGTGACTCTAACAACAACAACTTCTGCTCTGACAGAAAAAAAGAAAAATCCCTTCAGCCATCACTCAGTCTTTTACAACCATATCATTCACTCTCCACACTCAGTTTGGGTGAGAGGAATCTTACTTTCAACAAACAATCAAGTTTTTGATACAAAGTAGATATTCAGTAGACATTCAGTACATGATGTTCCTAACTTTCATGGCACAGCTTGCTCAATCATTCAAAGGATTTGCAATCTAGTTCAAGATTTCTCCCAAGCCTTTCCAGCAGAAAAGAATTCATAAATCTCCTCAGCTGATGGGAACAGGGCTTATACAGAACCAGGTACCATGCACTTGTTCCCACAGCATATTGCAATGGGCTGCAAACCGCATGAGATGATACAGAAAAGAAGTAATACAGGCAGGAGAGTAAAGAATCCTGCACGAACCAAGGAACAGCTAAATCTAGTGCGAGCTCCACTACTTGCCCTTTTCAGAAGGTACCACTCCCAGCTTTGTCCAAGACCCCACTTCTACTTGATCCACGCTGTGACACCTTCAGAGAGTGAAAACAGTCTTCCCTATTTAAACATGGCCCCATTTCAAGCAGTCAGGGACAGAAGAATCAAGCTATAAAGTTGCCATTGTATTTTCTAATCATCTATTAGTAATATAATAAGACAAAAGTCTGGTCCATCAGCAGAATTTTAACTGCGACGCATTAAAAAGTCATTTCACCACATACACTTTTAAAAAGAACATCACCACAGTAAACTGCTGAAGATTGAGGTAAACATTTTGAGAACACAAAATATTCCTTTTAAGTGAATCAGCACTTGTTCAGGGAGATTGAAGAAAAAAAAATTAAGCCTGTCAACCAAAGCACTGTCTCCAGTTCAGATGAGTTACTCTCACATTTGCCTTAAGTACAGGTAGAAAAAGACAAGCTAGTGCTACCGCAGGAGTTTTGCTTTTGCTTTTTTTTCCAGGTTGCCTTCATTTGATTCACTGGGCAATTGTCAAACACAATCACATGGGATGAGGATATAGGTAAGAGCTGAAATCCTGGAATACATTTTGGCAGCGCTATTTTCTAGTTTACTTATGGACTCACGCAATATCCTATTAACTAATGCCTGAAGAAAATTTTTAAGTGCCACAGTCAGCTGGGATTAAATATTCTTCCTCTGTGTGTATTTTAAGAACCTAATGCAGTTAGAGCCAACAGTGGCAAAAGATTCAGTTGCCAAACACATTCAAACAACCCCCCAAACAAAATGAGAACCAGACAACTGGGCAATTTCTAGTTATGCAGTTAGGGAGTATTCATGAAGGAGTAGTTTCATTTGTAGGTGGTAAATCCATAAATCTAAAAAAAAGTGCATAAGTTTGTTTTGTAAAAGGAGAGATTTTCCCCATTGCTACAAATGGTTTGCTTCCTAACTTGAAAAAGGTAGAAAATAGTAAAAATACGGTGGGGAAAGACGCTTTCCCACATTAAAAAATCTCTCATGCAGAAAAGCTGATCTTTCAGATCAAAATATTGGGAAAGACATTTTCTCATGAATCTGCCAGTCAGCTCTGTCTTTAACCTCCAACTTGGTTGCACACCAGGTGTTTAATTAGGAGTAGCAATGTACTTTATTTCTGTAAGCAACTAATTATGAGTTTGTGTGGTGGTCATTTTCTTGCTTGCAGTGACCCATGAAGACTGCCACCTCACTGGAAACAACTTCTCCCTGGGAAAGCCGTGTCATAAGCTCAGCCCAGCCCAGAGTCACCCAGTCAGAGAGCCCAACAATTAGAACTGCTGCTCTAGATGCTTTCAGAGAGGTCCTAATATATGTAAAAGAGTAACCAGACAGAAGATATGTACCTATTCTCTAGTGTTTCCCAAAGAATACTGTGATCAGTTAAATGAAGAAATACAACTCTGGGAATATGCCATTCTTAGAAAATGACTGCTTGTTTCAGGATGTTGAAAGGCTTCAAAAAGTGCTCTGACTGGCACATTATGCTGCTCTTATCCTAAACAACCCTGGAGATATTCAAAGTTCCTTGGGACTTCAGAGTAAACAGATGGTCAAATTCTCTTCTTTGCACCCTGTTGCATGGACTTGCTCGGCAATCACAGTTAGAGATATGCAGGTATCATTGAAAGTGAAATTGGCCCATACGCCATAACATGATAAGGCATTTCAGGACTGCAGGAAAGACAAAAGAGCAACTGGCACAGCAGATTTTTTCCTGCTCTGTTAGCAAAGCATAAGCAGCAGCTGTTCTAACAATATTCGCTTCTTTGCTCCCAGCAAGTGTTTCCCAGCAGTGGGAGTAGCAGTAGTTCTGTGACTCAGGACTTCACAGCCATCAGCCTTAGGAGAAATCTTGCTTAGGTAACTACAATGCCAATTGAGCCACAGGCTTGATTTGCAATTCTTCTCACAGTGCTTCTCTTTTTAGTAAATATCTCCCAGATATAACTCTTTTTTTTTTTTTTCCACTAAATAAAGAGAGGGGAGAGAAATATCCTACTGTCTTGAATTTGACAGTTTATCCTTTGCACTGCTAGGGTGTCCAGCAGCAATTTTTTATTCAGGGTGTGGAGGTAATTCGAGGAAATTCCATGGCTGACCAGTAATTAAGACTGCAATCCAAGATGGCAGAACATATGCCATTTGCAGAAGTGAGCCTCCCAGGAATTAATTACCCATGCAAGGGGAATCTTTATGAAAGTATTGACATTTTGAATCTCACTGCCAATAAGTGAAATCTCAGCTTGTTGCAGATGGTCCCCTGGGCTTGTTCCACTTCAGAGGGCTCCTTTAGAGTCACCTTTATTGCTTATTTGGTAGTTTCTATCCTTGTTGCTAACATTATGCCATGAAAAAAAGAGTTAGGAGCAGAAAAACCCTTTTCACTAGCACCTCAAGAAACCTAGAGCAGCCTTTAGGTGGCCATCTCTAGCTGGCGCAAAGAGACTGGACAAATTCTGCCCTGTGCAACTACAAAGGTAGTTCACAAGGCAGATTTGTGCCTTGTTTTTTAACATTGCTTTGTATTCTCACTAGCGTCACAAGAGGAGTAGAGTAGTACGGCAATGTGATCCTGGATGTCCTTGATGATCCTGGTTCATACTCATAACTTAGGGAATCACACCTTCTCTCTATGAGAGAGAGTTCTGTAGAACAAACCAGGTTCTTTTCTCAAGGTTGACAGCATGTTATACGGGGTATATAAGGGCTTGCTTACTCCGGTTCTCATTATGCTGTACATCAGTTCTCTCATTACAAACAGCTAAAACACCAGGAATATTGGGGGTATGTGTATATGGCAGTGTTAGCTCAAACTCATACTTGGGACTTTGTCTGTCAGCTCCCTCTATTAGCTCATTAGGAAAGCTATGTCCTCAAGATGAGTCCTAAATCTTGCCTGGCCGCTGCAGGAGCCTGGGGCTTCCTGTGGGCTGGGAGTTTTGGGGAGTCCCTGTGTCTGTCAGGGCAGGTCCTGACAGCCGGGGCCCATCCCACTGCCCCAGCCAGGAGCAGGGCAGCCAGGAGGCACCGGGGCAGCCCCAGCCCCAGGCATTGGGCACCTCCTTTGGGATGGAGATGGGTCGCGGCTGGGCTGGGACGTGGGCCCACAGGTCCTGCTCAGCAAGGACCATGGCTGGACACTGCGATGCAGCAGGAGCTGTAGCTCTGGCGGGGCCAAACGGCAAAGGCTCATGTGGAAGCAGCTCCTGTGGGCCCCGGTGGCAATCCCCCCGCAGCACCTCAGGGACCCTCTCCCCACATCCCCATTGGGACAGGAGCTGCCCTCACCACTACGCTGGCCCTGAATGCCAGCAGCCAGCCCTCTGGGGGTATGGGTGGGATGCTCGTCAGGCCCTTGGAGTGGTTTGGAGGGTCTTTGCAAGGAAAAGCATCCAGAGCAGAAGGTCTGGCTTCTCAGCAACGATGTGGAGGAAGCTGTTGATCTCAGACAGGACGTGTGATGGAGATCAGCAAGCATTTCCGCAGCTGTGTGAGCCAACCCAGCTGGCTGCCCAAATTATGTCGGGGAGGACTCAGACCACCGCAGCCTCAGGCAACACGTGGAGTACACGGAGGCAGGGCAGGGAGGCACTGAGATCCTCAGCCGCCACAGCTCCTGGCAGCGTGGGCATCTGCCTGCAGCTGCGTTTACTATGCGCAATATACTTCAAGGCTCAGAGAAAAAATCATCTCCCTGTATCCAAGCCAAATGAGCTAACCTTGAAGCAGATCACCATGTATTTCACCAACAGCATGCTGATGTCTGGTGTGTTCAGAGTACCACTCAATTTTTTTATGCAGGTCACTTATTTGGGTTGCTTTTTTTTTCTGAGTAAAAAAAAACTGTAGCAGACTAAAGAATACCTTTGGCTTTCTCAACTCTTTGCATAACTCAATCTTTACACATTGAAAAAGACCATTTCACTGAATCCTCCTTGAAAATACATCAGCAAGCAGTCATCCACACAGCTCCACTGATTTCAGTTTTGAAGATCTGGTCCCTTTTATTTCGTTTATGAAATAAGAAGTATCAAGAGGCTCCAGGTGTCCTGCAAATTTGCCAAGGGCTTGTGAAGCTCACAGAACTTTAAACTCCTCTGGATTTCCTGACTTATTAATGTGTGTTTCAGATGTGAAGAAAAATCATTGCTATTTTGTTTGGTTTATGCAAGCCTAGTTTTTTTCAATGTTAAAAAAAAAAAAAAATTGGAAAATATCCAGAGAGTGAATTGTTGTTTGAGATTTTAATATAAACTGGATTAGTTATGGGACTAATAAATATAAGCATTTTGTGGCTGTATTGAATTTTAAGTAGGTGATTCTATGTCCCCTGAGAATGATTCTGAAAATACAGAATTATTTGTTAAGATTTATGTCAAGGTTGGAGAGGTTTGGGGTTAAAATGAATTTAGAGATTGATTATTCCAGCCATCGCTGCAACTAAACTTTAATCTTGATGGCAGTGCCAGCGAGTCTCATTAAACTGTCTTCCACAGTTTCCAACGCTTTGTGCTTTTGTTAAATTCCACTCTTACCCAGTATCAGAGAAGTTCAGCAGGAGCTGACACAGTATTTTAGAAATGGTACATTTTAGAATCCCAGAGGTATTCAGAAATTCACCAGAAACGCATGAACTAAAGAGAACCGAGTCTTCATCTGTAATTAGAATACAGTTAAACACAGAATATAATGAGCTATAAATCTTGGTGGTGTGTGAATACATTAATAATTGCTCATCCTTTAAGGAAAATCTTCACCCTGAACTTGGTTTGGGGAAATAGCCTGGCATCTGGGAGAGAAGCAAGGTGAAGAAAACTTCAGCTTACTCTCTTTACTTCAGCAGTGAACTTCTTTCACAGAAGACAAGAGGCTGAAGTACTCTTTCAACCAGTGGCTTTGTCTTTTGAGCTGTATTGCTTCTACTTGCACGTACTTTCAAGGTAATAGTCATATTGTGCAATATCCTGAGTCTCTTCCTGGAGATCCAGTATCTTTCCTTATGTAACAGATCACCATAGCTCTGTCCCATTCAAAACTGCTGCTGCTGTGGAGATGGGGTTTGAAAATGTGCCTTGATATGTATGGGAAAAGTCACCGTATAGTAAGTGCTGGAGATATGTAGAGCTAGAACCTCCTCTCTAGTTGAAATTGCAATTTGCCCTTCTAACAGGAATCAGAAATTCTGGCCACATATGCGAATTTTTCAGATGCTTTGTGCGTGGTTAAACAAAAAAGAGGCTTGAAATTAAAGCAACACCTCCCCCATCACCTGACAACAGCTGCTACCACTGTCATGGACCAGCCCTGCTCATCACTTCTATCCCTTGCAAATGGTGAATGGATGTTTCCCACTCAGGCTTGGGATGAGATGGTTATTTGTGCTGCTGCACAGAGAAAGAGGCAGAAATATGGCCAATTTACTTACGCCTGCATACTCAAAACTGCTGTCTGTTCAGAGTATAGCAATCCTAAAATCTTAGATAGGTAATCTAGCTTTGCAGCAGCAGATCTGGTTTCTTCACTTCCATCTGCCAGTCTAGTCTTGCATGATCTGCTAAGACAAAGACAATTGCATTTATGGAGTACAGGCAGGGAGGGCCAGATTTCTGACTAACATTCAAGGGTACTCTGCATGCAGGTACTGTTCCCAAAGCATCGTAGAGCTCCTCACTGTATAACAGCTTTAAAAGTTTTTGGTGAAGTAAATGCGACTTGTACTTAACTGTCATGTGAAGCTCCCTTCTCAAGGTAAACTGATGAGTAGTCTGAGTTTTCCTCTGATGAGCAGTGCACACACATGGAGAAGATATTTGAAATAAATGGCCCTAATCCTATAAAAGCTACTCAGCATGAGCAAGAGTGGTGAAATCTGCTACATACAGAGTCCAAATGAACAAGCCTGTACACACTATCTTCCATGAGGAGCACTGAATGCATTTTTATTTTTTTTCATAAGGTTTATAATTTTCCCCAGCTTCACACGGAAGTGGGCAGAACATTCAAGTGATCTACAGTCTGTGTTCTGCATGCCTCATTGTAATGCCATTTGGCTCTTGCACCTGCAGGAGTTCACATTTAACCAGAAAATCTACATCTTAAGGTAGAAAAAAATTGAAGACGGACGTGTCTCCTCTCAGCAGCAATCCAAGCTAATATCCTCAACTGCCTTCATTGGGCAATGCCCTGGATCATTGTATACATGCATTCAGTTCCCTGTGCAATTAATATGCCCGCATGCATACAGGAATCAAGGTTAATGCAAAGTAAATATGGAACGTGTGACATAAAATCATCTTGTAACGAAACAAAAAGAAAGGCCAGGATTTCTTTGGTGGCATTTTACAGTGGTAAAAGAAGCAAACTGCTCAGACCATGAGGAACACAGATAAGAGTTCAGAGTGCTCACAAGCGCAGTTAAGTCCCTGGTGTTTTCCCATGGTGCAGATACCAGCATTACCAGTTATAAAAAAATCATGAGTTGGAAGAGGATCAACATTCAGAGGAGTTCACAGTAAGAGCGCACCTTCAAATACCCTGTGCAGTTTATTTCTTTATCCAAGCGGCAGTGTGAAATGAATTAAAGTAACTACCTTTTAAATCTTTTTAATTATGACAACAACAATGGAAGTGCTAAAGCAAAAGCAAGGCTCAGGATAAGCTTGAGCCCACAACGAAGAATGGTTAAACCTGAAAAGGAAAGCTGAAGGCCATCTGGAGCAAAATCCAGTGAGGAATGTGAAGGGCGACAACAAAGGCATCTTACAGGTATGTCACCAGCAAAAGGAAGACTACAGAAAATGTGGGTTTGCTGCTGAGTGGGGCAGGGACCAGGAAAAAATGGACCAAGACCAGGGTATTCAATGGCTTTTCACCTTCGTCTTCATTAGTAAGACCAGCCTTCAGGAATCCCAGGCTCCTGAGACTAGTGGAAAAGTCAAAAGCAAGGTAGACTTACCCTCAGTGAAAGAGGATCAGCTTAGGGAACTTTTAAGCAAACTGGACATATGCGAGTAGATTGGATCTGATGAGATGCAGCATGAGTGCTGAGGGAGCTGACTGATGCCATTGTGAGGCCATTCTCTACTATCTTTGAAAGGTCATAGTGATCAAGGCAGGCTCCTGAGGACTAGACAAAAGCAACGTCAATCCTTTTTTCAAGAGCAAGTAGGAAGATCCAAGGATCTACGGGCTGGTTGGCTTTACCTCAGCCCTTGGGAAAGTGGTGGACCAAATAATCCTGAAAGCCATTTCCAAACATATGAAGGACAAGAAGGTTATTGGGAGTAATCAGCATGGATTTACAAAGGGGAGATCATACCTGACCAACCTCATATCCTTCTGTGAGGAGGTGATTGGCTGGGTAGATGAGGGGGGAGCAGTGGATATTGTTTATCTTGACTTTAGGTAAGGCTTTTGACATTGTGTCCAATAACATGCTCATACAGAAACTGATAAAGTATGGATTAGATAGGTAAAGAGTGAGGTGGACTGAAAACTGAGTGAACTGCTGGGCTCAGAGGGTTGTGATCAGCAGCATGAAGTCTAGCTGGAGGCCAATCACTAGTGGGGTATCCCAGGGCTCAGTACTGGAGCCGGTACTGTTCAACCACTTATTAATGACCTACATAATGGAACAGAGGTGCACCCTCAGCAAACTCACAGACAATATGAAATTGGGAGGAGTTGCTGACACACCAGATGGTTGTGCTGCCATTCAGAAGGACCTCAGCAGGATGGAAAAATGGACAAACAGGAATCTTCTGAAGTTTAACAAAGGGAAATACCAAGTCCTTCCCCTGGGGAGAAATAAGCCCAGGCACCAGTATAAGATGAGGGTAATCCAGCTGGAAAGCAGCTCTGCAAAAAAGGACCTGGGGCTCTTGGTAGACAACAAGGTGAACAACAAGAGCCAACAACATGCTCTTGCGGCAAGGAAGGCCAGTGTCATCCTGGGCTGCATTAGGAGGAGTACTGTCAGCAGGTCGAGGGAGGCGGTCCTTGCTCTCTACTCAGCACTGGTGAGACACATCTAGAGTGCTGGGTCCAGTTCTGGGCTCCCCAGCACAAGAAAGACATGGACCTACTGTTGTGAGTCCAGTGAAGAGCTGCGAAGATGCTTAAAGAACTGGAGCATCTTACATATGAGGAAAGGCTGAGAGAGCTGGGAGTGTTCAACCTGAAGAAAAGAAGCTCGAAGGCTCAAGGGGATCTTATCAGTGTGTATAAATACCTGATGGGGAAGTAAAAACAACAGAGCCAGGCTCTTCTCAGCAGTACTCGGCAACAGGACAAGAGACAACGAGCATGAACTGAAATACAGGAAATTCCATTTAAATGTAAGAAAAATCTTCTTTTATCGTAAGAGTGACTGAGGACTGGCACAGGTTGTCCTGAGAGTTTGTGGAGTCTCCATCCTCGGAGATATTAAAAACCCAGCTGGACACAGTCCCAAGCAACATGTTCTAACTGACCCTGCTTTGAGTCAGACTTTTTGAAGTCAGTCTCCAGAGGTACCTTCCAACCTCAACCATTCTGTGATTCCATGGTATATGGACAGAAAAAATAATGCTTCAGGGATTAAGCAGGCTCCAAAAGTCTGAAACCAAGTAAGGATGTTAAACAAGTACAGAAAAAAAGAAGTTCACTATGTGGCAATATTCTGCCTCACATTCAGACAATAGCTATAGGTTGGTGAAGCTTCAGTGAAGCCAAAGTTGCGTATTTCTCTTCTTTACAGACAAGTGAGAAAATGGGCACGGGCATGTATGGGTGCAAGGCTTCTGAAAGTCAAATTTGGTCTAGTAAGAGATCAAAACCAAAATGCCAGTGATGGTCAAGGGAGAAGAGAATAAGATTCAAGGTGAAGAAAAGAATGAAGTGCAAGAAAAGGAGTTTAAGACCATATAATTTAGCTCTCAACTGCCTAATTTTCTGCTGGTGAATACTCAAACTCACATATTACCTGTATGAAATTCCTTTGGTACTTCAGCACAGTGCTATGCTTATTTTATTTACATTATTGCTATCTTGCTAATTTTCACATACCTATCTTGTTTTCTGCTTCCCTCAACAGAGATTATGTTTATCTACTGCCAGTTGAGATGCCTCAGGGAAGTAAACTCACTACAGATTTAATGTTCTGTGTTTGTGGCAGACAACTTCATGATTTAAGATATTCACTTCTAGTAGAATAAGGATTTTCAGTTTCTAAGGATACTGTAATCCTAAAAGAATTCAGGTACAACAAAATCCCTAAACATTAAGCATCTTTGCCATATTCATTGTATTTATTTCTATCTTTCACTCTTCTACCTAACTAATAATCAGCCATAAAAAAACTCTCTGTGACCTTGGCAATTGATTAGATGTGCACTGATAAATAATCAGACTCATTATCCCTCCAAGTAACCACATATATATATAACCACATACTTATAACAGTGTAAGAAATCGTCATGAGGCTTTACACATTGCACTGCTCAACCTTGCTCAGGATCTCTGAACGCTGACAAACTCTAGCCAAATGAAGGAAACTAGTCCCAAGAGGATGTTGGCATGAATTTGCTGTAGTGCTAAGCCATTGATTGATCCTCTAGAATGTAAATGAAGATGAAGCAGAATAATTATTTCTGCTAAAGATTATGCATTATTTAAATTACTTATCAGCATCTTAAGACTGAAATCGCTAAGTGCTTAAAATTAAAAAAGGGCCCTTCTGAATCTATAACCCACATTGAGGGAAAACAATACTTGAATTCTGCCAAGTCACTGACCCAAGTTTTATTTAAGAAAACATTTATTGTTTTATTTTTGTGTACCTAACAGCCCCTGATATGTACACAATTTCAAAGCTAAGAACATTACAAAAGATGGCTGGAGGGGAAAAATCCTACATTTCCTTGTAGAAGAGTCTTCCACACACACCCCCTTGCAACTGTGTAATTTCCTTTATTGTTAATGAAAGCAGCTGCACACACCAGAGAATACAGCCATGAAAGCCTACCAAAGCCTCGTGGAAATATTTCTCTTTTGCCAACATCGTAATTGCTGAGAGGAAGAAATGCTTTCCCCCTTTTTAAAAATCTGTTATCATTAGAGACACTTGCATGTAAACAGGATCTTAGTTTTTTGAGAGATTATCTGCTCCTCCTGCTGGTACTTGATACTCACGATCCTTTCTTTGTGACCTCCAACTCATAGCCACAGTCAGAGCTCATAGCCACAGCTGAGTTATTTTGATGTTAACAGCAAATGCTTACTCACTAAAGGAAGAAGCAGAAGGAGGGAGGCTACCCTTAGAAACAAGATGTATTTTCTTATTGATGGTCTTCAATTCCTCGTATAACATAGATAACCTCATCGAAAAGTTGACCTCATTGAGTCTTGAAATGTCCGACATGTAAGCTTCATCAGTGCTTTATATGGTCACATTTGAAAAGTAATGTGTGTTAACATTTCAAGCCCCAGCATCCTGTTGAATCCTGCAAGTCCTTCCCCACCATTGCCATCCCTTTTGGACCTTCCCATCTGCCCCACTACAGCATGACTTGGGCTTTGACCCAGAGATGAGAACGTGGCCTTGCCCCAAACGGTGCCACGCCAACATCTGAAATGGGTTGTTTCAGTCTGGAAGAACCAGACTTCATGGAAGGCTGTTTTAGAGGGGCTTTTCAAAAAGTACATGTTGTAGTCACAGCTAGTGAACTGAATATTTAATATTTTTACATTTTTAGTGCAGCTTGATGATTTTGATTAATTTATATGTTTAGGGGTTGCTTATGGCTAATTTTACAATATTTATTGTATTTATTTATTGTATTTTTATTTATTATACTAATGTATAATATTACTCATATATTTTATTAATTATAAATTAATATATTATTTATGAATTAATATAGCGTTTATATAATATATAAAATAATATTTATTGTATTTTTTAAATTATTAGTGTGTTTAGAAAGGTGCTTCTTGCTTTACACTTAGACAAATAAGTTCACTCAAGATTTATATTATGCATCATCTTATATTATAAAACCACCAATTCTTTAAGAAACTGATCCTATCACCAACAACCCTTTCACCAGTACATTTTCATCTGGCTGTCAATGCATTTGCATCCTCTTCCTCCTTATATTCCACTTGCATGATGCTCCACACTGTTTTGCCATGTGAACTGCAGCAATAACCTCCTTCCTTTGCATCTTAATAGAGAAATAAATCCAAAGCATAAAAAGGCAGTTTTGAGGTCTGGCCTAGCCCAGACAATTTAATCAAAGTCATGAATTAGCATTTGCTAGTTGCTAGGAAATGGCACCTCAGAACATCTGACAGGCGGATGCACTTAGGCTTGCTCTCCACGACAGGAGAGGTTAATTTGATTCCAAACACTTTCCAATAAAAGGTGAATCTATTTGTACTGCTATGGCCAGCAACAGCAACAGAGACTTTTCTCATGGCATATCTTCTCAGACGCAGGGCATTATTATTATGAATTGTCTATTAAATATATGTATTACTTGGTATCCAAAAGGCACAGCCACCATCTTTAAAATGAAGAGACAGGCACCCTTAGATTGGATCACTATTAATCTGTTTGTCTAAGGGAATAACTGTTCTCCATCTACAAGCACTGATCGGCTTTCCGCGGTACTTACTTAAAATGAAATTTTTTAGAATGCCTTAAAAATAATCACCAGACCGATCAGGGTGCATTTCTCCTGTTAAATTGTATTTAATAACTGTTAGTCCGTTACGAAACCACTTCGGAATATATCTTTCCTTTTATTAGAGTATTAAAGAAAATAAAGTTTGAGGCTTTTGAGAAATGAAAGCCTGTCTAGGACCATCTAATGAATTTACCTGAGGCAATACAACTTTGCAAGGAATTATTAGTCTTATTTTTAAAAAATGAGCCTAGGTGTTATTAAATCAAGAATTGATGTAATAAAGTCACCTGCTATATTTCCTCTAGGGGAAAGCTATATATAACCTGTGTGAAAAGTACTCTGAGAGTTGGCTAGATGTGTGCAGAATATGTTTGCTGAAATCCAAAAAATTCCAATACTTTCCTATACAAAATGATCTAGTCATTGAGGACTAGCACTAAAAACATCTCAGAAAAAAAATAATTAAAATTCATGAAGTAGATTGTTCAGAACTCAAGCTAAGAGGCTGACTAGGGAAAAATAGTGCATTTCAGACCTAAAGGATGACATGCAGATTCACAAATATCAGATGGAAAGCTTTTAAGGCAAAGATTTATTGGTAGAATGATTGGATTTTGTCTTTCTACATCTGTGCTTGAAAATGACCTTTTTTACAAATGAGGGGTGACCTATAAATAATGTCCTTTGGCTGCGTTTTTATGTCCTTTTCATGGTTTAATTATACTGGCTGTCCTTTACCAATTACACATCAGTACCAAAACACTGCTTTCTCTTAAACATGAAGTACAATGTCACAAGTGTGACTTCGGATGCAAAAATCAACTCAAACTTCATCTATCTTTTGCCAATGAATTAGTTTATTATTTAAAACTCTGAAGCGGGCTGGGTCCTGTCCTACTGTAGTTAGTCAACACCTTTGACTGTTGACTTTAATAAGTGCCTATTTTGCCCATTAATTAATTTTTCAGCATCTGGGGGGGAAATGCCAGTTTTTGTTTCCATTGAGAAGAAAGAAACAGAGAAAAAGATAGGGAGCAAAAGAAAGAGAGATAGGAAAGGATAGGGGGAGGGACAAAGAGGCTGGAATGGCCTTCTGGTGACATCTAAAGTAGCCTCCTGCTGAGAGCAGGGCCAACTGCAAATCTAGACCAGGTTGCTCATGGCCTTGTCCTGCTGAGCTTTGACTACCTCCAGCAATGTGGATCCCACAGCTTGGCACCTGCCACAGTGCTCGACCACTCTTAACCACCCCCAGGGAGAAGCACTCCATGGCTCCCCAAATGGGAACTACCATATGCAGGGTGAATGTGAGTTTCTCCGGGTGTTCCCTCCCATGCAGGCTCTTCAGGGGTCAGAGCATGCACCAGTACCCTGTTCATTCACAGCAGCCTGTACCCCCTGGCAAAAGCAGATGCAAGTGCAAGGAACTGCCTTGGGAAAAGGTTAGAGATGAGTTTAGAGGTAATAAAGACTACACAATAGAATAAAGAATCGTAATTAGAACATATCCAGAGGAAAACAATGTGGCAGGGTTTATGCCAGTACCTAAGAAGTAGACCACAGCCTTATCCAGCACCTGCTGATTCACCAGTAGAGGAAAAGGGAGCTCATTCGGCTGCAGTGGTCACACCATGCTAGGTCCTGGGATCTCTTTTAACTTAGAGCTTAATTTTAAAGCATCAGTTGGCCAGGATTCATGATCAAAATCCTGTCAAACCACAAGGGCGTGATCTTCAACCTGGTGTAATTCCACCGAGGCCAGAGAACAGGTGAGGAACCAAAACAGTGGTTAAAAATTACCTGATGGAGATCATCCAAATCCAGTGTAAATGTGTCTTTGCATATTTCACTAATAGAAAATAACACAAGCCAAAAAGGCTCTGGAAGAAGATAGCACTTTGAACCTGCTGGTCTGCCCCATTCAGACAAACATATTGCAGGAGACTGTAAAGATTTTTATCAGTTTTAAATGTCAGTTATGTCTGTCCAGGATAGTTGCTCAATAGGGACAAAGAGTGTCTGGTATGAATTGTTTTTGCCATCTAGGGAAAAATTCATTTTATCTTTTAGTATGACAATCTGATTATACCCAAGAGGTTTGGGAGAAAGATATTAATTTTGCATATTTTCCCAAGGAATGGCTGGTTTACAGTCCTGTGAAATAGTTCCCTGCTGCCTGTCAACATAGTGAAGTCTTTCTGAGCTTATTAAGACAGGTGGCAAATGGGCATCCTGAATGTCTATTACAAATAATTAAAACAATTTTTTTCATACCTGCAGCCTCTCTAGCATTAATCATTTACAGTGCCAATCCATTTCTCTGAAAAATTATTCCTAAAGTAATCATCTGCTGTAAATCAACACTCTTCAGCATATGTCACAAAAGCCTAATTGTCACTTTACACAAGCAGAGAGATGCTAACACAAGAGGGAGTAGGCCAAATAAGAACAGAGAAAGTAATTACCGGCTTTCCTGCAAGTCCTATAGACTCTTGGAAAAGCCAAATTTAATGTTAAAAAGAATGGACTTTTACCAATCTGCAAAGCATAGCTGGACCAGATTTAAAATTTTGATGGGAAGTTAAATCGAACACATCATCTAGTGCTGCAGTAAGCAGAGGTGGGGAAACAAAGACAAAATGTAAAACAAAACTGTTACTTCCAAAGCAAAGTCTACAAAAGGCAAATGGAATGCCTTTGCCTGATGCACGTGGCCTGGAAATAAACTGAGAAGTGAGCAGCATTTAGCCTTTGTTTCCTGCTGTATTTTCAGACAACAGAATAGTTTTATGAAAACAAAGACAGATGAAAAGTTGATAAACCTGTAAAGGAGCAAAGCTTTTATACTCTTCTCTAGATAACACTGCAACAGCAAGGAAGAGAATTATAGCAACCTACCTGTCAGGAAAAAAATTCAAATTATATTCAAAACACTGGGGCACTTACTAATTATGAGCTGGACATGGACCAGGTAACTGTAATACTCAAAGTTACAGTGAGAAAGAGAAAAGCTGGAATAAGAAAACCTCAGAGAGAAAAGCTGGAATGCAATGAGCTAAACTTGAAATGAGGCACTCAAAAAAATTTTATGCTGGGTATGTGTGGATGAGAAGCAGAGATCAAGCAAAATCTGAAATGATACACTTTGCCATTGTTACAAGGAACTGAGTATCTACCGAAGGAATGAAAACATGCGATACAAAGTGCGAGCAAAAGTAAGCTGCAGAAAGAGCAAGGGGGAAAAAAAACCCGCAAATTCCAACAATTAAAAATTAGTAGCAATGTTTAAACTTATTTGTAAAGACAAACCACATGATAAAGTAATGCTTACAAAAACAAGAATCAAGACCAGAACCTGATATTGTTGATGTAAACATTCTTGAGAAAACTTAAGGTACCTAATAAAATTCATCAGTTGCTGTTTATCCTGGTAAAAAATATATTGGTTCTGGACTGTTACAGAAACAACATTGTTAGAGAATATAACTGCCTTCATATTTATTATTTATATGTATATAGCCATAAGTTCCAGCACAGAACCAAGAAATAAGCATTTACAAGTAATAAAACAATCTTTGTGACATTCTCCATGTGTAGAACAGAATACACCAACCTTAAACGTCCTTTTTGATAGAACGGGCAAATTCTCTGCTATTGCTGGTTGATGAAAACAATAAAAATGTAAAAAAGTGTAATGAGACAAATTCTTCTTTTCATATATTCTTGGGGGAAAAGATGTCCATATCTGATACATCTACCTTTCCAAGAAACACTGGTAGTTTAGCTCACATGGTCACCACTCAACCTATTGGTGTGTTTTGGTTAGCTGCTGGCAGTTCTCTGTTCACTGGTGTGGAAGCGGTGTGTCCACAATCACTGGGGCATGGTGATGGTCTCGGTACGTCGCTTGCAGACCATACATCTGCACAGAGCTGCTAAGGGCTGTGCTGGCATTGTATATGACACCCTGTTTCTTATTAATTAGATCAAGTGATTTAGTTATGCAACAAATCGCACCACAAATGAGCTCATAACAAGCAGAAATCTTTACAACAGAAAGATTAAATTTTTTCTGACATATAGTCCTTGAAGGTACCTTGGTTTGATTTTTTTGAGCTACACCCCTACTTGGCCATCACCTAGGTTCAGCCATTCAAACACTTGGAGACACTGAAAGGAGTTTTGTAGTTAGAAGGACTCTGATAATTTATTGATACCTGGAAACCAGTGGATTCATGTGTTGGGCTGTCCTGCCTCAACACACTTTCCCAGATCCAGGCAGAAAGCACTGACATCTTGAAGAGACTTTTATCATTGTTTATGCTAACCCAGTAAAGACTGTATGGGGCCTCTGCAGACAGTTCTGTTGAAGAATCCTAAAATAAAAGTGAAGAAACAGCATTTTTTTTCATTCAGCACTCTGAAACACCATGAACTGTCAAATCTGTTCACCTGTTCTTCTCTCTCCTATGAACCTGAAAGATTTTAATTGCTTACAAAACCACCTTTTGTAACTTCTCCTTTTTCTAGTGAGGAAATTGAAGCTTTTCTTTTTATTTCTGCCTAACTTTTGCAGCTCATATTCCATGATCCCATTCAATCTCCCTCACTGACTTTTTTTGCAATTACTTTACCTTGCTATGTAGAGTATAGATTACTAGCTTGTTTCTATCTAACAGATTACTATTTCTATGGGTTACTATAGCTATAGTTTATTAAATTCAGTGCTATCAAACTAAATGGATTAAATTAGGTATTGTGGTAAGGTGGTTTTTGTTCTTACAAGCAAGTTATTTTCTGGTTTATTGCTAGTAAAGGGTCATAATTCAAAATTGTAACTGCTTTTAGGATGTTCCTCAATCATGAAAGAAAAGTCAAGACTCCTTCACATTTTAGTCACTGCCACAAATTAACTGGCACAGTCACTTCTGGGAGCCAGGGCACTGCCTTTCCACAGAGGGTGAGGTTGTATGCCTAGCTTGCCACCCATGAGCATGGGACTTCTTCCCGTATAAATAACATGAGATTCCTCCAAACTCCATGACTTTCCCCCTCTGTCCTTCTCTCTGCCATCCCTCTGCCATTCCCCTGATGCCTCTGAAATGCCAGTGACACCGCTAGGATTTCACAACAGCTGTCACCCACAGTGGCATCCCTGCTGAATAATGCTAATAGAAAATGTCTGTCACTGAGGCATCTCAAAAATAATTGAGAGGTTAACTTATATATGCAACAAAAACTGTGTGCAGCCCTGCGTCCACCTGTCACGAAGGAGGCACAAGCTTAGGAAGCGTGTTTTTGGTTTTAGTGCAGTTTGCTCATCTGAGCACTGACATTCAGGAAAGCCAAATGCCAATGTCATCACCTTGGCTTCCAATGCCTTTCCTCATTTCCCGTGCAGATTCCCTCCAAGCTTATCATCGCAGCCTGAAACAGAGCGAGGAGCTGTAGTGAGGCCAATGCAAACCTGACTTAATTAGCCGCACTAAAGCCACCTCAAATCTCCTGCCTTGCAACTTTTGGCCTGAGCTCTGGAAAGCAGATAAGCAAAGAAAACAGGAAAGGAAGGGACAACATTTATCCTTAAAAATAGAACCCAGGAGGTTTGCCCCTGCAAGAGCATCTTCCTCTAAACTGTGCTCCTTCTTCTGGCATTCCTCATTAGCACAGTTACTGGGGGACAGAGTCCTGCTGGTAAAAGCAAGGGCCTCTGCTCAGTGGCCTAGAGGAGCCCACCAGGAGGTAAGGCATCAAAATCAATGTTCACTCAGACGTATACAGCAGCGGAAAGTCCTGTTCTGTCGATATATGCTGAGGGAGGCAAGGCTCACAGAGTTTAACTCCTGTCTTTTCTTATTTGTGTTTGCTCCTGAACATCTGGGATTTAAGAGATATATGTGGAAGCACAGCACTGACATATAGAAGAAGAAAACAATCAATACTGTGCTTAACCCGATCGGAAGAATATATGGCTCATTCACTTTTAGTCTCTTGGTTTAGCTCATACTGTAGGAAAAAGTAGTATTTCTAGTAATAATCTAAACACCAGGTCAACAGTGTTGAGAATTGAAACAGTTTCAATCAGAGGTTTTGGAGGTACAGTAGATGGGGTATTACCTGTGTTACAGATGAAAAAACATGTTTCCCCCTGTTCTAATTGCAAGCACAATGACAGAAAGCTAGCAATGTGTAACATACATCTCACTAAGTTAATACAAAACAAGAGTTAAATCTATGATTTAGAGAGAAATTGAATTAAGTGGAACTCTGTATTTGCACATAGGTCCATGGGGGAATTGGGCCCCTTTATGTGTATCTGTGTTCTTTATAGTCTAGCAACAAAAAATTCTATGGTATTAACAATACTTCCAAAAATGGAAATATCTAGATCAACAGCAAACCTCTCTGTTACATCTGGAATACTGTTCATTATACATGAGGGAACAGAGAGGCTTAGAGGAAGTGTCCCAAGTCGGTAATAATCCACCTACATTAAATAGCACATTTCTTCTGATTTTAAGGAAATCCTGAAAGTTTCTATTGCATATGATTGCAAATTGTCAATGCAACAGCCGTACCTTTTGGAGTACAAAGTGACCTGGATGTATTCAACAGAAAAGTAGGATGTAAAGTCATTGATGAAAAGCCTTGAACAAAGGGTAAAACTCAGCTATGCTACCAATCAATAGAATCGTCCAAAATTACGGAGCAAAAAGGTTTTCCTCATAAAATAAAATTTAATTTTTAAATTCGGAGGAAAATGTGGCTTCTCCCATTCTTTTGCCCATTGATGTGGAATGGGATAAAGGAAGAGTAAGATGAAAATAAAGAATTCTTCTAACTGGAGTGGAAATAAAATTTTCAAACAGAAACAAGTTTAAATTTATCCAAAACATTAAAAGATTTTGGAAAATCAGGATGAGAATATATGAAACATTTTTCCTCCCAGTTCCCTGAGAGAAAGAATTGTATTTGAACAATTTGCATAAGAAGGTTGTTTCATATAATAAAAAATTCACCATAACTGAATACCCAAATTTTCAATAAAACAGGTAATTTTCACTCAGCACTATTTATTCTGTGTTAAACAAGTGTTGCTTTAATTTTGAAGTCAACAGACCTAACCTCAAATATTTTAACTACATGTATACTGGTGCAAATAACATGTGAAACTTCTATAGGAACACAATGACCGACTGACTGACTGATGAAAGACTCCATGTCTAATTAATGACTCCAGTCCCATGAGTGTGTCCAATGAATTTTCTAAGTATTTCAAAGCTTGATATTTTGTTGGTTTCTTCATCACTTTTCAAGGTCCCTGACTACTACTGATCACTCCAGGTACTTCCTAAGATTTCAGTTGGACATTTTCCACAAAGCCAAAGCAGTGCAAAGTCAGCAATGACAGAGATTTTTAAAATTATTTAAATCCTTCCCCACTCCACCATGTCAGAAGGAAAACCTTACTTACATAGCATCCTTTGAAGAAATGCAATTATGTCATTTATCAAAAGCAAACCTTGAAGGCAAAACAGCTCAGTAAAATATCCTTTTTTATCCTTCATATTTATAGCTCTCAAGAGAGAGCATGTTGCCTAGGAATATAGCAGACTGATTAAAAAAAAAGTCAAGGAGCAAGTTATCATATTGCCATGGGACTCTGGCTCATTTTACCATGTAGGACATTCCCTTTACAATACATGCCCCTGCAATGAATCTGTTTTCTAGGTTATTCTGTTCTCCTTTTCTTTGTGCAGTAATTGCGCCTGACACACAAAGGGTAATCTGAGGTCTGTTCCACTGTGGGGTTGTAGGGTATGCTTCTGTTATTAATGTTGCAATTAAAGAGGCCATATGATAATTTAGTGACTATATGACATAATTCTGCTTCTGTCATTTTTGGGTTTAATTGTTGCTCAAAAAAAAATACCCTGGACATGTTGTTATTTGCAACGTTCACATCATAAATGCTCCTCAAATCTCCATATACCTTCTTCTGTTGATTATTTAGAAACAATTCTATAACAAAAGCTACAGGTGTATAAACTCTGTCCCTGCAGAAGGACAAGCAAAAAAAGATAACAAAAGATTTCTCATTGGTGCTGTACAGTAAATAAAAGCACTTGGACTGTTTTTTTAGGAACCGAAGGACGTGAAAGATACACTCATTCATTGCTATGGTAACTAATTTTGGTAAAGCTGCTTTAGTTTTGCTGTCTTCATCAAACCAGTGAAAGTAAAATATTGCACTAAAGTTAACATAGTCTTCAGCAACATTATTTTTATTGAATACTACAGGAGCAGCAAGAACAGTTTTAGGGAAGTTTGCCTAGAACAGATGCATATAGTTTACAGAAATTCCAGTTCTCCTCACAGATGTCCACTGCAGTCCCCCTCTTTTCCCGCTTTTTGATAGATTCATAACAATGAAGTCATATGAAATACAAGAATCATTAATCCAACCAACTTTTTTTTCTCATTATAACAGTATTTTTCAATCATTTTTGTTCAGTTTTACAGCCAAAATGCAGGCTGGCTGGAAGCAGGCATGAAGAAAGCATTTACTAAAATGGACATTGACTCTTCCAGTGCAAGTTAATTTGTTTTCACTTTCACTTTTCACTTTTTTGGAAAAAGTGTAAGATGAGATGCATTGGTTTTGCCTGAGTTTTGCACTGTGCTTGTAACAAGTTTCAGTTCTTTGGACAGGAATCTGCTTTTGTTGCGTGCTTATAATAGCAAACAGCACATCTTACTGCTCTACAAAATGAGGCTCATAAACAGGGCAATAATACTAATGTGCCCCCTCTGCAGAGGTCTAGCATAAGGCTGACACAACACTTCTGAACTCCATTCCCTGGCAGTGCTTCCAGGGAAAAGGGAATGTCGAGGTTGCTCTAGACTAATTTTTTGTGATCCTAATGTTTGCTGGATGCCATTTCTTGGAGATTTCAAGAAGCAGCTGCAAGCAAAAGCAATTGTCTGCTCTGCTTCTTGAGACCCTGAGGGTAGTACACAGATACAAAGCTGATATGAGCAGATAGTTATTGAAATTTTCCAGGTTTTAGACATCTTGAGGGTCAAAAGACCAACTTTGCACCATTTCCACAAGAATGTCAATCCCTCTTTACCCACTATACACTACAAGGTGACTGGCAAGAAAGGTTGATGTCCTTTCTCATATCTGCCTGTGAAAGTTATTTTGGCTGAGTGCACAATCTCCTCCTCCCTCCACAGCTGAAAATGCGGGGCAATGTGTGTACGTGTGTGTGTGTGGTGATGATGATGATGAAGACCATAGCTCCCCAACGCACATGCCCCCATGGAAAAGCTTACTTGGGTTGAGGCTCCCTATTGAGTGCACTGCAGTAATTTGTAGAGTGCTTCAGGACCTCTGCATTGCGGGTAATTCAATTTCTCATAATATAACTCTGCCAGCTCCATGTGTCCCCTGTAGAGTGATAATGAGAACTGACAGTGTCCGAGAGGGCACGAGACTTTCAGCGGTATCATCAGAGCCGAACACAGGCATTTTGACTGGAACAGCTAGTCCTGGCCTCTTACACAGTTGCTGCTCCTTGCTGTGCTGGCTTTCAGCAGGGCACAACAAAAAGAGGCAACTGGGGGCTATTAGCCTTCTCAATCTCTTTTTTAATATCAGGCTACATTTACAGATAGCTGCTAGGTCTTTTTGAATAGATATTATGTTTTCCACTGACATACACAGTATTTGACAGAGCTGTTGAAATTGAAACCAGACCACTGGCATTTTGTTGTTTTTCAGGTCTGAAGCACCTTTGTAGTACATGGTCCACCTCTGTTAAGGTAACGGTTTGGAAAGGCAATAAAAATGCACGATTCTTCCAGACCGTGTTTCTGTGGATTTCTGTCACTCATGGATGCCTGCAAGTAGCATTTCAACAGACTGTGGGTGAAGAGAGTGCAGCATCTTTCACAAAATCAAAATGAAAAGTATGCACTTTGAACTCAGCCACTGTGGGACAGCTGCTGCTAATGAAAGATGCTGTGTTTAGGCCTGACTGTTGTGAGAGCATTTTCACCAGCCAGTTTCTTCTTGCAGTGATATTTCATTACCTCATTTTCATACCGTTCAAAGTAGTGTGTAGTTGTACAACACATTCATGTCCTTCAGGCATCCTACACTCCCACCTCACTCTGTGTGCCAGGAAGTCAAATCACTGTGAGAAACCAAAAGGGAAATCAGAAGACCAGGCTTATAATGTGCTGAGATTACTTTGATGCTGAACAATGTTCAGATGCTCTTCTAGCAATACTTACCTCTGACAGCAATGCTTTGCTTTGAACTGGGGTTGAATGGACATAACTCTGTGCTCTTTGTTTTTTAGATAGTGTCATCAACCAAGGTACCCAGCATTCACATCCTAAGTTAACACTGGAAGTTCCTGTAAGATAATCTTTACGTTGAGGGGAATTTTTAAATCTAGTTTTACCAGACCCTCAGCCCCCATATAAAACCTATTCATCACCTTTAGATGTGTAACAGAATCCTGCTATTTTCACCAAACCCACATTTTGGTTTTGCCTCTTTGCTCTTATAACTTTTTTTTTTTTGATGCCTATCTGGTTTTGACAGTGATGTTGCCAGTTGCTTAGCAAAAATCCTTGTGCACCATTCAAGGCCATACTATGTGATACAGACAGCAGTGATGATCTCTTCACTCTCTCAGCTGCAGCAGATCTATGAGGAAGCTTTGCAGCTTGGATAAGGCTGCCTGTATGCCATATGCATCTTCCTTGGTGAAGTTCAGATACAGTTCTTCTAATGCTAATTTCTACCGACTTTCTTTTATCTTCTTTTGGTGTTGCAGGAACCTAAAGCTATGTTCTCTGTTCCTCAGACCTTTCATTTTTCATTTGCTCAGTAGCTGTGATGTCCAAGCCCAGTGCAGACCAGAAGGTAGAACAGACCAATACCTCCAGCTTGTTCATTTTTTAGTCTGACACAAGGGAAGAAAACAAAGCGGGAGAGCTCTGATAAGTACATTCACTGCATCTTCAAAGGACTCTTCCTGGCAAGCAGTTCTGTATTTAAGAGGAGGGAAGTGGGATGTGGAAAGACTTTGGTAGCCTTCATTAATATGTAGCAGGAGAAGGTCCTCCTTGTTAGCAGATAGATTGCCAATCTTTGCATGGCTGAGCTGCGTGGAAGATATTTCACCTACAGGTCTTACGCATCAAGAAACAGAGATAGCATATGTAGTGCAAGACAGTTGTGTTCAGCTTTAGTGATTTGGAAGCACATTTATCAGGCATACTTGTCTGTTTGACAAGAGAAACACTCCAGTGAATAAAGCACCAGCCAAAACAAAACAAAAAAACAGGTTAGAAATCTAAAGTAAAAAATATCATTAGTGAGGTGTTTAAGGAATGAACAATGACTCTGTTTGAAACTGGAGTAATTGCTGATGTCCCTCTGGTCCAAGGAGAAATACACACACGATGTTAGAATATTTTTGTATGAGTTAGTACTACTGGATTAGAAAATTTCTTCTAAAAGGCAAAGTACTGTGTGAATAAACATATAATTATATTGCTGAGTGAAGGAAAGACCTAATAGCTCTATGTGAAAAGAGAAACAAAGTAGAGTAAAATAAGCACCATTGCCCTAACTCTTACTGTTACACATTCATATGATATCTTCCTACCTATCCTTCTGAAAATAATTTTGAATCATATTCCACCCCTTACAAGAGTCTATTATAATAACACACTTATTTTGAGAATTGAACTTGTAATTTTATCCAAATATAACTGCAGTGGCAGGTTTGTTAAAGAAGGCTATTTTCCTGAAAAGCACACTGACCTGCTTTCATCAAACTGCTGTCCTTTAGTTAGCTACTACCGGTTTGGCCATATCTGCATGCCCTCCTTTATACTTTCGCATGAGATCTGTGTGAGCCTGCCCTGTATACCATACCTACTAGCTTTGACTGTGCCGGCTGGGGGGACACTTTCTGTTAAAAGCTAGCTCACAGGCAAAATTCGTGGGCCTGAGTGGAGAGAGCAGCAGAGGAGGCTGCTGTAGGTTCGGACACTATGCTCAGAACAGGAATCGGGTGCTTGCTCCCAGGACTCTTTCTACACGTAGTGCAAGGAATAATTAGTGCAAAATGTGTAAAGAGTGATGGGAAAAAATTATCAGTGCCCCAGCAAGGACATCTTGTCAAGTGCATTACAGAATTGCTTGGTGTCCTAGAGCTCCGTTTGGCTTGAGGTGTGCACCTGGATTTGTTCTTTCCAGAGAGCAGCATTTACTACAGAAGCAAAGCCAGGTGGAAGGAGGAACAAAGTTATCTCATTTATCAGCCAGTCACTAGGAAGTTTCTTCATCTGCTTCAGAAAGCAACCCATGAAAGTAGGTGCTGATCATACTATACAGTTTCAGCTGTGATTTGTGCTGTGAAAGGACTCCTTTTCAGAATAAACTGTGCTTGGGTAATAAGGTATGAAATTCACAACAGCACACGGCCCTAAATACTATGGATAAAATTCTGAATTCGCCACAGACCATCAAAAAAAGAGAAGCTCTTTACTTTAATGAGTCTGTATTTCTGCACCAATTTCAGAATACTGAGGGAAAAAAAGATGTTCCACTGAACGGTGTTGGTCTTCCTTGAAAACGTCTGTTTGTTTAATTAAGATGGCCCACCGAGCACTGGAAGCGTGGAATTCAATCATCTGCTTTAAAAGGCAACAAAATGGAGCATGAAACAACCACGTAGAGTTAGCTGGTGATTTCAGCTTGGAAGAAAACGACAGGGGCACTAATTTGTGTTAAGAAAGCTGCCACTACAGCTGGAATTTAGCAGTTAGGAGCCGCAGGCAACCCAAGCAGCCCAAGGGCATGGAGATTTAGGGAACACATTCCTTAGAGCTAAAATTATCACTTTGTAATTATTTTCTGGGGCTCTACTCTCAGATAGCCATCTTCTCAGATATGTAGTAAGTAAGCAATATTCACATCCATGTTTGTCTTTGTACCTGTTTATAGGTGCATGTGGGCTACAGCAGTTAAAACTGTCTTTCTGAATATTACATTGGCCTTTTGCCTGAGAATGCAAACAGTCTTGTTTTCCTTAAATTCAACCTGCCTGTCATTGAATTTGTTTATTACATTTAAAGTTGTTTTTACGGTGTTGTGTAATTTATTGTGGTACCAAGTACAAAGAAATATCAAATATATGTGACTGTGTATTTATTGATCTGTCTACTGTTCAGGTCTCAAATAGGATTAGGTCCCATGGCATTTCTGAGTATTAGGCAAACTATCAAATTTAGACTTTCAGAACATTCTTAAAATACTGTAATATGTTTACCAGCTCAAAGATCTTCGGTAAGGCCACATCAACATAATAACAAATTCTGAAGGAAAAAAGCAAAAATATATTTTTCATGCTGATAAAATATAAAAGTTATAAATGTAACCTTTTCTAAGCAAAAGATTACTCTGAAAAATTACCAGTGAAAGAAAAATTATCTCTAGATTTTAAGCATCCACAACGTGGAACAATGCACTTTCTTACAAAAATGGTGTTTATACCATAATAGGAAGAGGCCATTATTGATCAACATTATCATAAGTTGTTATGTTGACATTATCACTGTGTAGTGGCATCACTAATTCATCTTCACATTTTTTAGTCTTGCCACAGGTTCATTTTTTACTAAGTAAAAATGTAGAGGAATACAATGTTGTATGAAGACAGAAGTAGAAATAAACAAGCCAAACCAAAGGAAGGCCAAAATCAATGCCCAGGAGGGAAATTAATGAAATCCATTTACTTTTTCGAAATCTCTAACAGGTCTGTAACATAGCAATATATTCATTTTCTTTAGGGTGGGAAAAGGGAAAGAGATGCAAAGAAAATATTCATGGGCTCAATCATCCAGACACACATCCAGATTTAAAAAGGTAGACTTCTCCTGGGAGTTTTAATTAACAAGGCACTGACATTTTACCTTCAAATCGACAAGGTTTTCGTACTGGATCCTGACAACCCTTTTCTATTTTCTCCCTGCTATACTCATTTGAAGGGTCTACCCTTTCATCAAATAGTTCATGGAGGGGGGAAAAAAGGACTATAATGTAAAGGGGTAAAAGCACCTTATTAAACCTCCTACTTCACAAGCTAAGCTAATAAATACCCCACGGAATGAGAAGTCTGTTCTTGATTTTGGATTAGACAGTTCTGCAGTGTCAGATTCTTGAAATGGAGTCCACCGTTGTAGGGGCCACACCAGGTCACTGCACTAGCACATTCACAGCTAGAAGGATGCTTCAATCAAGCACAAGCCCAGATGACTAAAAGGAAAAATCTAAATTGATAGTTCTAAAGGTCATGAGAAATAAATTCAGGTTGGGAAAGAAAGTAATCAAAAAGGCTCAGTATGGAAAAGTTGTCATTCCTCAGCTTAATGAGTCCTTTACAAGAGTAAATAAGGGGAGAGGGATGAAACTAATTGCTAGTTATGTGTTGAGCTAGCTGTGGTTCTGGTGCCTCCTAGGTTGACAGTTGATAGAATGGCTAGCTGTGATTTGGAGGAAGCCGTTATTGGTGATTTTCATTTAGAGTAATCCTTCCCTGGCTTCAGCTACAGAACATGGCCTCTTTGGGGATGTATAACATCAGTATAAATAATTTTGCTCGAGTCAAAAAGAGGAACAGTGCCATTCCCCCCCCCCCCCGCCCCTTTTTTTTCTTGGATATTCATGTGCCTTAAAAAGGGTAGAAAATACAAAAGAGTTTGGAAATAACCCCATGTGAACCTCATTCAGATAAGTAACAGTGACTTCTTACATTTGTTGGGTTTAGCCCTGTTCTCTTCAGAAAAAAGAGATTGCTTGTCCCTACATATAAATAAATACGCTCTGGCCCTTCTCATTTGGTTTGATATTATGCTGTTCTTACTCCATCAGACACCCACAAAATGAGACAAGAAAACCACGAACTGTTTTAACTTCCTGAGAAAAGTGGAGGTATCAAACACTGAGGGGCATGGGTATTTCTTTTTCTCATGCTTCCATTGACAGATAAAATTTATTTAGTTTAGCCATCTACATTTATTCAGAGGAATGGCTAATGTGGAAAGCAACTGCTGAGAAATGCTTGACAGCATTGAAGTGCTTGGTTAGAGGTAAATCTTCAGCTGGTATAAGCTGGCAAAGCATTAACAAAATAATGGAGCAAGACCAGCTTTTGCCAGCGGAAAGGCCATCATTTCTACAGATAGGCAAGCTTTAAAGTCAGTTGAGTCAGGTTTTCCTGCCTAAAAGTGGTACCACCTCTCTATACTCTGTAGTACTTTGTACTATATGGTGTGTGTTAACAATTTCAGAGGGCTGCATCTTCATCTGCAGAGAGTACAGAAAAGTTGCCTGGAAGCATCTGCAAGTCCCTGATGAACTGTTTTGAGTGGACACTGTATTAGCTTTCCAATGTAAAGGACAAAATTGACAATTTAAATAACGAAAAGTGCTTACAATGAAGGGCGCATCTGCCCTGTTTCTGGATTAAACTCGGGCAGAGAGCAATATAGTATTTCTTCTGCATTAATTACAAGTTGCACCATCTTCTTTCCAAGCAGGTACACACAGATGAACCCTCTCCAATGGCATCATAAATTTTTTGACATGTAACAATGACCTTTAAAAGTGAAAAAAAGAGAAACCTGACAAGCCCTGCAAGCTGCACACCATTTACACAAGAACTCTGTAGAATTTACTCTACCTGTGCCATCTGCTTATGCTAGTATCTAGAGGGCTATTCTCATTGGAGAAAGGGCAGAGTTGACAGAAAGTAGTTTTCTTCATTTCAGAAGAAGATTCATAGAAAATATCTGGGACTTTTTCAATCTAGTGTCACACACCTTCTCTTCTTGGTTATCCAAGAAGGTCAGAATGAGACCTAATGCAGAAAAAGATGTGACATTGCATGAGATTCCAATACCTGAAAAGTCCCTCTCCATGTCAATTTAGAATGAAAATTCAAACACTACTGCAGAGCCTGATTTCTGAAATATTTCATTGCAAGCTCATCAAAAGAAATTTAGTTGACAATGCTTTTACTTATTGTCCTAAATTTTACAAAAAATGCTCAGAGATGTTTGATTACCATGACATAAACATTGCCATAACAAAGTCTAAATGGAAAAGGGGCAAAACAACATTTTTGGGCTTTACCAATTCAGACATTTTGACTGTGTTGAAATGAAATGTCAGAATGGTTTGATAGTTCCCCATCACTAACAGACAAAATTGGTATGTTCTTCCCAAATGGACCTGTTCCCTGAAACGCACTCTCCACCAGAAACCTGCACCCTCAGAAGTGTTTCTAACTTGAGCCTCCCACAGGATATCTGCAGTGTACAGCACAGTGGTAGGTAGGCACAACTTGTGGTGCTTCAGAAGCACGTAATAGTTACGGCCATGAGAGCAGAGTACTCTGACTGGATTGATTAGCTTGAAGACAGGGTTAGTTAACCCAGGTAAAGCACCACACTAGCCCATTGGCTTGTTGGCCATGTGTCAGACAGCTAAACCAGCTTAGCCAGTGGAGGTGTGAATCTGTAGTAGGTCATTCCCCTGCACTGCTCAGACCTGCACAGCATGCTCGGTTTGCTGGCGCTTGTTTATTCTGGCATCCAAAAAGTCATCTGATTACCCTGCAGGAAAGAGCTTCCTCGCTTCAGCTGTATTAATATCCCTAGTGCATTCATTTCCTTCCTTCACTTCCTTGCCCGCGTTTTTTGTCTGTTACCTATCTTGCTTTCATTTTCATAGAGAAAGCCCAAACTTTTTATTCAGATCCTTCCTAAAACTCACTGTTTTCCATGACTGCAATAATCACAAACCACGCCTGAGTATCAACATGCTTTCTTTCCATGCCACTTCCAAAAGAAGAGCTACAAAGATGATTAGGGGACCGGAACATCTTTCTTATGAGGAAAGGCTGAGGGACTTGGGTCTTTTTAGTCTGGAGAAGAGAAGACTGAGGGGGGATCTTATTAATGCTTAGAAATACTTAAGGGATGGGTGCCAGGAAGATGGGGCCAGTCTTTTTTCGGTGGTGCCCAGTGAAAGGATGAGAGGTAATGGGCACAAACTTGGTCACAGGACATTCCATCTAAACATGAGGAGGAACTTCTTTACTTTGAGGGTGGCAGAGCACTGGAACAAGCTGCCCAGAGAGGTTGTGGAGTCTCCTTCTCTGGAGATATTCAAAACTCACCTGGACACATTCCTGGGCAATCTGCTGTAGGTGGGGGGGTTGGACTAGATGATCTCCAGAGGTCCCTTCCAATACCTATCATTCTGTGATTCTTTGAAAAGTGGGATTAAGAAAATGGAAAACAGAAAAGGAAAAATAAAGCTACAGAAACCTCTATATTAATTCCTTCCTCAAGCTTTCCCAGGTCATCTTATTTTATCTGTGTGATTTTTTATGATTAATTATTCCCATGGCAAGAAGTGTCTTTACTCATGTTGAATATCTTACCCAAGCTTAACAATATGTAATAGGAATTCTGTAAACAGAGACAGCAGGTATTTTGAAATATCAGCAAGCTCACTGACTACCAGGATTTTTTTGTTGTCCTCAGATATGCCAAGACTGGAATGACTTTTTCAAACTTAAAAAAAAAAGAAAAAAGTTACAATCAGAGTTTGCTGCTTTAGTTGTTTGTCACTCCAGTATACCACAAGTGTCATTATCTGCAAAAAACAATTTTAAAGATGATGAGGAAAGACGAAAGATATAACTTTGGAAGGCCAATCCTAACTAAATTTAAGGACAAAAGATTTGAAACTTTTTGTCCAAGAAGTTCATGGAGGACATCAGTAGGAATTTCCTAATACCAACACCAGCAGAGCCAGCAGTATTAAGGCTGTACGTGACCTGCTGCTCACAGAGAAGGAAGAACTGATGGCAAATGTGGCTATAGACAACAGTTTGGGCTGCAGTGACCACAAAATTATTGACTTCAGGATCCAGAGGATACTGAGTAGGGGAGGTGCAGAGTTAGGAGTGTGAACTTGCAAATTTTGAATTCGGTAGAGAATTTCTAAGCAGAATTCCCTGGAAAGTAGCCATGAAGGAGATAGGTGCCTTAGAGAGTTGGGTTGATTTTATAAAGAAAACTTACTGACAGCTCAGGAAAAAACTATCCTATTGGACAGAAATACTGGGAATTTCAGTGAAAGGTCCACTTGTCTGAGTACAGAGCCCCTCAGTGAATTAAAATGCAAAAAAAGAGCATACAAGAAGTGGAAATGAGGACAAGTAACAGAGGAGGATGTAAAAGCATTGTTCCAGCACTTAAAGACAACATCAAAAAGGCCAGTGCTCTGATGAAGCTAAAAATAGGTAGGGACATATTGGGTAACAGGCAGAGATTCCACAGGAGTGCTCAGAACAAAAGTTTGGAGAAGATATTAGTCCATTGACAAATGGGAAAAAACAACCTCATGACGACTGATACAGAAATGACTAAAATATTTAATGCCTTTTTAGCCTCAGTGTTCACAGCCAAAGCCTGCTCCCAAACATCTCATACACCAGTCCAGTCTGGGAAACAGAGAGGCAGCCAGTAGTGGAGGGCAACATGGTTAGTGACGATGTAAGGAAGTTGGATGTATTCAAATTCATGGGGCCAAGTGGGATCCAACCAAAGGTGTTGAAGGATGACTGGTACACTGTCTACCATTTTTCTAAAAAAAATGGCTATTGCATGAGGTCTCTGATGATGGCAAAAAAGGTAACAATATGCCCATCTTTAAGAAAAATTAGAATCCAGTAAACTATAGACTGATCAGCCTTACCCCCAGCCCCACAAACACATAGAGAACAAAAAGGTAATCAGAAATGGTCAGGGTGGATTTATGAAAGGCAAATCATGGTTGGTCAGCCCGATTGCCTTCTACAATGAAATGGCTGGCTCTGTGGGCACAGGGGGAGTGGTGCATGTCATAGGGCTCAACTTTCATTAACACTTTTGACATTGTCTCCGACAGCCTCCTGAGCAGGAAGCTGAGTAATCTTGGGCTGGACAGACAGCTAGTTGGTCTGTACATTTGGCCGGACCATCAAGTACAAAGAGGGCAACATCCATGTGGTGGCTAGTGACAAGCAATGTACTTCAGACATCAAAACTGGGGCCAGTGTTGTTCAATATATTTGTTGTTGATATATATGATGAGACAGAAAAGAGGTCCCATCCTTAATGAAAGGGAGTGGCTGACATTCCAAAGCAGAGTTTCAGTCCAGAGGGACCTTGCAAGGCAACAGAACCTCACAAAGCTGTGCTGTCGTTTTGTGATTGGACTCATACATTGATTTTTGTAATGTTAGGAATCTGATTTACTGTTGGTATTATTTGAATTCTGTTGGAATATGTTACCAGCTCTAATAAAAGTGATCATTTCATTTATTGTTCTCTTTGCATTTTAGCTTGTAATTTGGCTTTATCAAAAATTTGTCACCCTTTAACCATTTTTTGACCAAAATTAGACAGTCCTTTCTGAGTTTTCACATGTTTACTTTGGCACCAAAATGTGTTTTGTCAGCAAGTTTTTTCTTGGTTGTAGTACCATTGTGAAAAATAACATTTTTAAATTCTATACATCAGGCTTGCTCTTTTCAGAAATACCCAGTTTGGTCTGTCTCTTCATGTAGCTGTCTATTGCCACACATCTAATTGGCTCCCAGTTTGTCAAGGTGAACTTTTACAATGTCAAACTGATTTCTGAAAATGTGTATTGTTTCCTTTAACAGTCTCTGCAGCCTGAAGAGACTGGAGAGAATTCTGTATCAGCTGCCAATGTTTTTCTGCATAAAAGAATAATCAACAAGTCCAATAGTTTGAATGGATTGGTTTCCTGACCACATTAGCTTGCCTTGTGGCTTGAAGCCAGCAAAGCATTTAAGCTTGTATATGAATTTAAACGTATAAGAAGACTCATTCAGTAAGAGCTCTAATCACATACTTACATGTTTTGCCTTTATGCCTTTAATGCCTTTAAGTATGCTCCGTGAGCAAAGAAACAAGTCTAGGATTAAAAGTAACCAAATATATGGGAGGTAAAAACATTATCAAATAAACACAGTACAGAATTTTTAAGTGTTTTGTTATCAGCTGTGATCAGAGTTCCCTAATTTTCTTTCAGAACATCTCTATCTAAGAAGACTGAAATTTTCTCTTGGAGTAGCATACCATGTCTGAAGCATTAATTTCAGCGTCAACATCAATTACAGGATATTACCCAAAGTGTTTTGCTATCACTATTATGTTCTAATTAGGTGTCTCAATCCTCTTTCTTGTTTTTATATTATAAACTATAACAACCGACTCTTAATGGATTTTCAATGGTTTTATCACAGATTTCTTAGAAAACATTAAATCCCAATCAAACCTTTAAGGAATTTCTTTCATGTCAGTTTCAATCAATCCCTTTCATGTCAGTTTCAATCAATCCCTTTTCACCCTTGTTACGGGATCAAACCCACCTTGCCTGTACTTTATTTTACAACACTTTTAACTGATGACATTTTTAGACTTCTGAGAAGAGCAGTCATTTTATTCCTCAGAGCTTTGTTTGTACTCTGAAAGAGTTTCCTCAGTTATGTTTTTGTTACAAATGCCATTTCTACTTCCTCCCAGTGCTGGTTCAAATATTGTGAAATGAAGTTGCTCAAGAAGAGCCCAGCCTAACATTTGCAGTCAGATCATGAAACAAACTGGTGTAAGGAAAAAAATGCCATTATGCTTCTGTAATGGCATTCTGTATTCTGGTAGAGGGACTGGCCTTTCTTTTTCGTATTTGAAATGTCTAAATCATGTGTGCGTCTGTGTGTGTGCAGAGAAACACAGAGAAAGACTGTGACATTTAAATCACAGAATCACAGAATCACAGAATCACTAAGGTTGGAAAAGACCTGTAAGATCATCAAGTCCAACCATTACCAAAAAAAAAACCAAAAAACCCGCCAAACAAACAACACCCCACACAAAAAAACCCCCACCCACCCACGAAAACCACCACACACAAAAAAAAAACCACACCCCACACAAAAAAAAAAGCAACCACCCACACCACACAGCACCATGCCCATCAAGCCACGTCCCACAATGCCACATCCACACGCTCCTTGATACCTCCAGGGTATGTAACTTACCCTTCTCAGGACATAAGTATTTATGTCATCATTGAATGTCTTTTACTATTTCAAAATTTTAACAAAACACTCCAGGGAAAATCTTCACAGAAGCCAAAACATTCTGTGTATCTAAATAGCACCAGAATCTTTTCTTAAGCATAAAATTATATGTTGCATAAAATGTACAGACAGCATATCAACAGTAGCATTGACTCACTGGAACTACATACAGTATAAAGACATCAAAAAGCTCAAAGAAGATTAGGAGAGAACATGGACAGCCTTGTAGGGCAAGCACTTTTCTCCCCTTCTGAATAGAAAAAACCTACGAAATTTCCCTAAAATAATCTTTCAGCGCTCCTAGCATCAACCTTAGCAGCAACCCTCCAAAAATTTTGTACTGTTACCAAAATAGTAATGCTGTCTCTCTAGAAGTTTGTATTTATAATGTCAAAATCCTTGTTAAGAACAATAAGCAATATACTAAATATTCAGGAATATTGACTAACTGTGACAATGAATTTGGTTACCTCCAGGAGAACCTAGAGTGTTTGATACAGTAAGGTTTCTTCAGTGGGAGTTCAGTCATACCTAGCAAGTAGAGCTAGATCTTTGAAATACCTTCTTTCCAGTACTCTGCCTTAGCATAAGCAGCATAATGTGTATGAAGCATGTCTTTCTTGTGCCTGCAAGACAAAACTGCACTCTGCTTTTGCTGTTGCAGAAGTGTGACACTGAGATATAGTAAGTGAACTCAGGGGAGGTGTCTCAAAAATACCCACCTAGGAAGTTTACTTCTTAGACACTACTAGGATTACAATGGGTATTATTATGTACTTGAAGCAGTATAAAAATCTAGGGAGGTATATCTCCTGCCTCACACACCAAATAATCTCAGAAGGGCCCATATCAAGATGCTGTCACATCAGGATGCCCTGCTTTACCTCTAGCTGCAAAGTAGAGCAGGCTGGGAGGACAGAGGATGCCCTCCTGAGCTGTAGTCTGGGCCTCTGGGGAATTCTTGGGGATTATACAGCTGATACTCAAGGTAGAAGAAGCTCCCAGGGAGACTCTGATCAAGAGAGAATTCAATAAACATTGGAATATAAAACGTAGTTAGAGATTACATAAACTCTAACTAATGCATACAACATTCCTGCAGCTCTTACTGGAAAACTGAGTTTTTTCCACGCTTTAAGAAGCATGCTGAAAAAAGCAGATATCACTCAGAGAACAGCCCTGCCACTCAGTAACACAAAAGTCCAAAATCCCACTTTATTCGTCTTTTGAAGGGAATGATTAGGTTATGCCTCAGATTCACCAAAAATTACGTGTTGTAAAGCAGAAGTTTCAAGGTAAAAGGCCCAAGGCAGGATTGCCATGTTGTTACCAGAGGCCTAGCTGCTGGGTATCAGGAAATCTGGTAGAATTCCACTGCTCAGAAGGGTAGGTGACATGCTTCTATAGATAAACCAAATGGTAGTACTAATTGCACTGTTAAGATGGAGCCTTTCCTACCAAGCCAGTTTTCAGAATACTACTGCATATCACATTCATCAACAGTTACAGATGCGTGCATTTCCCCTGTCAGTTCAACTAACAGGCTATGAATATATGTTCTTTCCCCTTACGTGCTCACTGTGTATATGACATTATAATAGCAGGACCGCAAAAGCACTGGCAGGCTGTAAGTCTCATGACTTCAGTTGCCAGAGCATAATTTCTAAGTGTTTTCAGCAGTAGATATATCTCATCTTCTGGAAGTCCTGACATCTATTTTTACCAGTTAGTGGTGCAGCCCTACTTCTATAACTGTTGAACAGCATGTGTTTGTCAACTGACTGCTAGCTCTGCAGGCGATTAAAACCAGGACCTGAAAAATATTTCTAATACGATCACAAGCAGCTAGAGAGAGGCTAGAAATTCGTGATAGCAGAATGTTGCAGAAGATCTATTTAAGTTTTGCAGACACCTCAGCTGAAAGGGATGTACACATGGGTGTTCACTTCAAGGCATGGATTGATCTGTTTTGTGGCAGCATAACAAACCACTACCTCTCTCAAGCTGTTATCTTGTTCTCTGATTTCTCAGCTTTTGATATTTTTTCTTTTTTCTGTTTTTTTCCTCTTTTTTTTTTCCAATGCATAGCCCTAGTAGTTATGGTTGTTAAATAAAATACTCAAAATTCTACCAGTGCAAAGATTTCTATGTGAAAAGAAGAATTATTTATTCTAAGAATTATTATTTCTCAGAAGAACACTGACAAACAAAGTTTAAAGAGCCCAGGGGAACCAGAGGAGCCCATACCACCATTCCTTCACAGTTCGTCCCATTTGTTTTGAGGGATGCCTTCTGGGATAAAAAACAGAGTGTATTCTGATTTAAGGTTGAGATCATACCTCTGTTTACTCTCTTTGACTTTGCTTCTGGTTCACTGTGGATCATATTCAAGCCTGATTGAAGCCAAAGGCAAAATTTCATTCACTACTGAGCTGGGGTCTTATTACCTGGAAACAGGAAAAATCTTTTGCAGTCTGGTGGTAACTGATCTCTTTTTTCTGTGACCTCTTCACAGACTTCTTCTAGCAGCACACCAGAGCAGATGCAGATGTATTCATAACTCTTACTTATAAGATGCTATAGCACTAGATATTTAAGCACTCTCCAGGTTCCCTGTTATAGGGCCAAGCATTGAAGGGCAGCTGAATCTGGATTTCAGAGACACTCCAGACCCCTGGAAACTCCAGAGCTTCCAGACTTGGGACCATCATGCTGACAAAGCAACCTCAGAGCCATCGAAATGAGAAGCCTGAACAGGCCTAGGACAAAACCAACCACAATTCTCACCAGGTTTGTCAAAACAGGTGGACTTCCTTGAATCACTCCCTTTTTGATGAATCAGCACTTTCTAGGGAAAATTCCTGACCAGCTCTCAACTCAGTCTTTGTTAGTGCTTTCAGGATCAGTTTCAATGCCAAAAATACTGCTAGAGAAGGAATTTTCTCATGCCTATTCTAGCAGATTATCTGCTCCCATGGAAATTATCATTTAACAAACCTAATAAAACATGGATGAATCCAACCCAGTAGGCCCCTTTCTGATTTAAAACTGCATTAGTTCCCACTGTGAGCTTATGTAGGATATAGAACTTGAATGGATGAAATATAAAAAGTATTATCCATTCTTCTTGCCCAGAATTTGAGCTGTTAAAGAAACCAAGTGTACTCTAACTTTACTCTAGCTGTAAATCGTATTTGCCTATTTCCAAGCATGTGCTTGCTTGAGGCACAGACAATGCACAGAAACACATCTTTTCTTCTATGATGCACATTGTGCTGAAACATGGCTGCATAGTACATTTTAATTAATGTTTTTAATTCTCGTTTTTTAATGCTTCATGACATGCTGAGTTCCAGTAACTAAGAAAACCAATCAAACTGAAGCTGAATGAATTTTCTTTTACTGAAGGTTGTCTTATTAAACTGTAGCCATGAAGTTGTTGAATAAGTGCCTGAATTTCCACATTGCAAGTGAGGATGAATTATTATTCTGTTCAGCAAATCAAGTGCATTTGGTGCATTGGTAACCAAGGTCAACAGTTTGTGCTCAGGATGAAAAAGTCATAATCATAAACATTAAAATTTCAGTATTGTCATGCAAAGGAGACTTTAAAAGATATACTTATTTTGCTATGCCTGTTGTGTTTTTCCTTGAATATTTGGAAAAACATGGAAACAACCAGAAATACTAACTTCTGATTTTAATGGAAATTGGAAGAGCAGAATCCTGGCTAAATCTCTTCTTAGTCAGGCTTTTGCTATCCCTGTGCTGCAGGTGAAAGATGGAAAGTATTTAATGTAGCATTTCAAAATACGCCTTATATATAACCTGACATCTAGTGCAAACCGAAACTGGGTGTCCACTGAGATTTTTTTCCTTTCTCACAACATAACAGTATGAAGCCGTTCCCTAAAGTGAAAGGTAATAAATGTATATATATCACAAAGAAACACTCCCGTTAAAAAGCGTGACTGGACTGTCAAACTCGTTTACCACAAAATTTCACTTAGCTCAGGGACAGCAGCCTTCTAAAAGATTTAGAAGGCTCAGGCTATTTTGGTGATGTATACACACGTTGTTACAGTGAAATAATAACAAATAATATAATGGAGAGAAACACTTTTATTTTCAGTGCATAAAAGAAGGAGTTTCAGGAAAGCTCCTCCAAACAACATTCCCTTATGATTCATTTTATATTGTCTTCTGAGTATCTTGGCATTCAGCACAGGTAGGAAGACGACACTTTAATTAAGACCACTCACTCAGATCAGGCTGGTGTTTCCTGCGTTGCTGATATCTGCCTTTTTATGTCTTTCTTGTCAATTCATTCATCATTGTTAGCGGTATTTCTGTCTTTGTGGTTTTCAGCTTGTGGTAGGTGGACTCCTGGGGTCCATGTAATAGGCTCACACTAGTTGTGCCTCCCGTGGCAAGTTCTTAGGAGGCTGCAAGTAAACACAAAGCTAAGAATTACTAATTGAAATTAATAGATAGCTATGATATGGTTTAAAATTCCTACATCTGTATGGATCAGCCAAGGGAGCAGCAACTCTATTTTATCATTTGTGAAATAGTATTGCTTACATAATGGCTAGAACATTATGCATGCTTACTGTATTAAACACACTACAGTGAGGTTAAATTTTGTAGGTTTTATTCCTCTAAAAATCATATGCCTGAAGCAGTTTTATCCACACATTTCTACCAACACAGGTACTAAGTGCACATTAGCCAATTTAATTTACTCACTTTTAAAAATACCTAGGAGAAATGTTTAAGGATGTTCTATGAGCAAGAAAAAAAGCATTGATATTTCCTTTTTTTTTTCTTGCTTGTTGCTTTTTAATTTATTTATATTACTCCTGAAAATGTACACATTTGACTATTTGACAGATGGCAACTGATTCCAGAGCTGAGGAAGCCAGGAAACTGAAAGCACTCTGTATTTCAGGAAATAATATAGTAGCAAGAAGCCTGGCAGCCTTGGAATGGTGTGTGTAACTTGGAGAGGAAGGCCCTGGACAGATAAAATTGGCCTAAGCAAGTGTATTTAGCAATAGAGAGGGAGTTTGGGGGGAAGCCTTATGCATTTGACTCTTGCCAATTGCTGTGTCCGTGAAAAACTGCTAGACTCTATGGTCTTTGGATGGAACAATATAATTCATGTGAGGAAAATAAATAACTATTGTCAATGAAGAACAGGTGCAAGTGGACTAGAAAGACACTTCGTCTGAATAATGACAGAATTGTAATTTTTAACCTGGTCACATCAAAGGCAGAGTGAACATTTTCATCATCTATGTGCAGGAGACAGCCTTAGAGTGGTAGCAGCTTTATCCAAGATTCAGAACCTGCAATCCCTTCAACATGGGTGTTTTAATTTAGGCACTAGTGGCAGTTTAGGACTCAGAAAGAGCCACAGAGCCAGAAGAGAAAGGAAAAAGAAGATCAGGTTGGAGTTCAGATGACCAGCTGAAGGATTCAGAAACAACTCCTTTGCCTTTTTTTCAGTGTTCAGAATTTTTTTTTTTTTTTTTGCTTTTTCTATATTCTTCCCCTGATTTCCCTATGGAAAAAAGGTAATCATTCTGCAAGCAATCACAGTTATTGAAAAGGAAAAATATTTTTGCTTTTTCTTGAAAACATGCAGGGCTATCAGTAAGAATACCAAACTAATTTTCACCCCCTGTGCTGGTTTTGGCTGGGATAGAGTTAATTTTCTTCATAGTAGCTGGTATGGGGCTATGTTTTGGATTTGTACTGGAAACAGTCTTGGGTAATAGTGGGATGTTTTCGTTACTGCTGAGCAGTGCTTACACAGAGTCAAGGCCTTTTCTGCCTCTCACCCCACCCCACCAGTGAGTAGTCTGGGGGTGCACAAGAAGTTGAGAGAGGACACAGCTGGAACAGCCGATCCCAACTGACCAAAGGGATATTCCATACCATATGATGTCATGCTCAGCATATAAACCTGGGGAAAGATGAAGGAAGGGGGAGACGTTCGGAGTGATGGCGTTTGTGTTCCCAAGTAACCGTTACGCATGATGGAGCCCTGCTTTCCTGGAGATGGCTGAACACCTGCCTGCCGATGGGAAGTGGTGAATGAATTCCTTGTTTCGCTTTGCTTGCATAGCAGCTTTTGCTTTACCATTAAACTCTCTTTATGTTAACCCACAAGTTTTCTCACTTTGACCCTTCTGATTCTCTCCCCCATCCCACCATGGGGGAGTGAGAGAGCAGCTGTGTGGGCCTTAGCTGCCAGGGGGGTTAAACCACGACACCCCCTTTCACCATTACTCCTGTTACAACTGATTGATATTTCGCATTTGCACCAGTGGCTGTGAAAGCATAGTCAGACCTATACAGTTCTGATGCCCTAAGTTATTTCAGTGGATCTGATGGTCTCATGAAAAATAATAACCATTGTAATAAAAGAATTCAGAGCTCTCCTCAGTGTAACTCAGCAAGGCTCAAATGAAATCATTGCAACCATATGTATTTACTCCAGGGCATTTGGTGCAAGATTATAGTTCTAACGTGCTAATACAAAGTTTTTAGAGCTTCTTCTCCAATCTGATCTTTATTCTAAACTGAATAAGGAAATTGTACACAGATTAAATGTCACTGTGCACTGCATTGCTGTCTCTCTTTAATGATTCTCGGTACTACCCCCAGCTGCAGAGTTAGTTCCTTTGCAATCAAGGAGACAATGTGGTGAAACTCCAAACTTCAAAGGTCTTTCTCCTTTACCAGCAGTAGTGAGATACAGCACTGAAAATGAATGGCAATTAAATATATCTGTCTCTCCAGGCACTGAGGATGCTAGGAAGAGTAAAATGAGACTTTACACAGAATTTTGAGGGTAAAAAAGTTTTCCATTTAGAAGTGAAAATCTATGGCAGTGTTGCCCAGGATGACTAGATTTAATGAAAAAGCCAGAGAAATTTTGGTTTTCTGGAGGCAATGAGTGTCTTTTTTCCTAGGCAATGAGTGTCCATGTATCCTTTGCAGACAGGTCCATTAGCTTGAGAAATGCTTGAGACCTATACTTGTTTCTACTTTCTTCACCTTTGACAGATCTTCAGTGGCTATAATAAGAAGGTATTGATGAATATATATCATATGTATATAAACATAAGTTGAAAAATATTAATTGTATTACAGTCTCAGAAAAGGTTATCATATTCACTCTGCTGTCAGAAAGGAAAGAAGTGTACACAAGTATAAATATTTTATTCTTCTGGTGCACCTGTAATTAAAATAAAATACAGAATTCTAATGTGCATTTTAAATTACCAACATTATGAAAACATGAGCTGGTGTTTGGGGGAAGTTTTTTTGTTTGTTTTTGGTTTGTTTGTTGTTGTTTTTCATGAAGGTATTCAATTTCTTGGACTAAAAATGAAGAAATTAGATTCTTAAGTAAATGAGTTACTTTCCTACCAGGCTGTGACTTCAAGTGCAAAGGATCAAGAACTCATAGAAGCAGCTCTAAACACAAGAAACAATCACTGGTAGAGGGGGAGAAAAAAAAAAAAAGAGAGCAAATAAGCTTGTTACCTTAGGGATCTCACTAATGAGGTCCTCACATGAAGCTAGTGATGACAGCCTCAGGTTAAAGTGGCTGGTCTGTATCAGGTCCAGTGATGAACTAGTTGCTTTACCTGAGAGGTTTTTTCCTAAAAGAAAAATATTTTGTCAAGATGATCTAGTGAACTTTACATTGTAGGATATCAGTGGACTTCTGGTCACTACTGGTGAGGTCTTCCCAGCCAATACAAGACCATGCAGAGTGTTGAGGGGCTTACGGAGGGGTCTGGGCAGGGTGCTGGGAGCATTATATTGGGATCTGCAGCAGAGATTCGCTGGATTCATCCCACAGGTTGTGAGGATGTGCCGATGTTGTACCTAAAATGTAAGTTAATTGTGCCTACACTGTACAGTGTGGAGGTCACGATTTATATGTCCTCAAAAGGATCTTTCCAGTGAGTCCCTCCTAGAGACTCAGAGACTTTCCGCGAAAGAAATGGTCCTGAGGTTTTATTCCTAAGCTGCTTCAGAGGAAGTTTCCTGAGGCTATCATGGCTCAGTATGACACCATGAGGAACTGGGGCTCAGAGCATGTATGTGCTAAATAGAGTCAAACCAACCAGCTGCCAAGCAGACAAATCCTCCATGCCCCAAGTTGCAAGGAGCAGCACCAGCATCTTGGGCAGTAACAGTGACCCTGCCATGCTCGTGCCTTCACAAGTCTCTCCCTTGCCCCACAGAAGAAGTAAATGCTCTCGTGGCATTCAGGCTATGAGCCAAGTGAGACCTCTGCAAGCCAAAGAGCAATGACACTCACAGTGTGGGAGGAGGGGCTGGATGGCATGGTCACCCTCACACTCCCCACACAGGGTCCTCCTCCCTGACACCCAGCATGGGGAACTGGAGGTGTGACTGTCTGTCACACCTGCCCCAGTGGCGATAAAACTGGTGGCAAGCCTTCCAGAGAGTCATCCTGGATGCAGTTTGGTATGCTCTCCCTGCTGACAACTAAATTCAGCAGAAACCTTGGTCACATATGCATCTTCTGCTCATGCATCCTGTGGAGCTACACAGTTTGTTCAGTCCACCCCTATTTAGAAATTTCTGTGTCTTAAACCTCCAGGAAGAATCAGCTGGAAGAAGGCTGTGCCAAAATTACAAAAGCAGGGGTAAAATAGATATTTTGAATAACTGCTGTTATCAGCTGTGACACGTTCATATTTCCTTCCTCCACAAGAGAAAAGTCATTGAGCTCATACCTTGCGGCAGGACTGATGTGTAGAAAATGTTCAGAAATGCCACTTAGGCAGTGGTCACTGAAGTCACAACCTGGAACAAGCCTAGGACTCAGCGCGAGCTCTTGGTGCTCACATATTCATCATCTTCTTGTCTTACGTAGGTGCCCAGACTGGCCTCTCCAAACGCTCCAAGACTGACCCTTCAAAAATTCCTTATTTAGCCTTGCTGATATCTTTGTCTGCCTGTAAAATGTTATAGCCTGATTCATTAATGCCCATGAGATGCATTTTGATGGAAGGGATAATGGAACTATGTAAGCATTCTTGTCCTTTAATAGCTGCTTTTACTTTCAGCCTTCAGCAGCCCAATCCTCCCCATAGCAAGCATTGTCAGAAGTTGACCAGTACATAACCTGCAGTGAGGACTTCTTTTTCCAACTGCTGTATCAAAAAATGTGCGTGTAGTCAGATAGGATCCTTCTTTGCACTCCCAGTCTGCATGGCTTTCAGGTTCACAGACAAATTGCTTGTACTATGGTTCATCTTAAGTGAGGGTGGGAAAGGGAAAGGTCTGCCAAAACACAAAATCCTGGCATGCAGGTAACACTGGTTGTACGCTTAATATGACTGAGCAGCTTCATCAGCTCAGACTGCAGGAGAGTCTGCTGCTGAACGAAGACTCAGACGCAGCAAGGATGTGCATTTCAGGTTCAGCCAAGACCAGATGTTTTTTATTGGCTTGTGCAATAATATTTTATGGTGACTGTTGTTACCCCACCTTATCTAAGTCTTTTTAGCAGTGTTTCCTCCTGGACATGCTGGAGACAAAACTGGAGCAGCCATCAATTCCTGCCTGGCCTCAGCCTCACTTTGACATCAGCAGTTGTGAGCTAGTGGCTGTCGTGCCTTGTGAGTTAAATTCAGCTTTCCCACCACATCAATCTTCTCGACAAAGACGATGACCCTTGTCCCCACAAAGCAATTATAAAAATTCACCTCAGCCTCATAGCGTGTTTGAACTCAGAACTAAATTAGCAGAGCAAAACCATGGACAAGAAGTAAGACCACAGTGATAATTTCTCCAAACTATAAACCAAACTCACCAGGCCATGGAGATTGCTGGCCCCACCGCAACAGCATCAAAACACGGGAATGTTTCCAGGCATGGCAAAAGTCCTGAATGACATAGAGAAGCCTCCTGTGCCTTATGCCTTCCTCTTGAAGCACCCACCAGAGTGATTCCTAAACAGGCAGGAACTGCTTCCACACAGCTCTTTGGTTCCTCACAGCTCTCTGCCACCATAAGCAGACACCCGAAGACGGAAGAGGCCTGATACCTCTCAAGGAACTAGAGGTAATGTGTGTCAGATATGGAAGATCAGGCACAATATAGAACAAGATATATCCCTGCACTTCCGTGGTTTCTACAGTGTTTCAAGAAGGGGTAATGGTCCCAGACCAGATCTCATCAGGAAGTCCCAAAAGGGAGTGCATGTACAAGCCCCTCCAAGAGCTGCCTTCCTGAAACTGCCTTAACCAGTGGGTGCACGTCTCGTGGGACTGTTATTTTTCATAAAGGCTTCTACAACATTAACAATGACTTTGACACTGTCAAAACATGCTCATTTCTTATTCCAACAAACACTTTGGAGCCTCACAGGAACAGTGCAAAAAGCTCTGCAGAGAAGTTGCTGTCAGCCTTTTTCATAATGTAAATCTAAGTTTCATGAGAAAGCTGTCAACGAGATTATGTTTAGCTATAAAGACAGGTAGTTGCCCCTTTCCTGGACAGTGTTTACAAGTCCACTATGTTGTCACGCCTGTGACCCAGAACAACAAGAAACACATGCATAACGACCAGAGCACACATCACCTGCATCAGCTCTGCTGTTCAGGATTATGGGCAAGATGAAGCTCACTGTTACACACAATTAAAAAAATGTAAACACACTACACTTGTTATCATACTAAAGCCTTGAAAGGATACTGAAACTATATAAATCCCAGCAGCAGGAGGTGCTTTTCTTGAAATGAAAATAAATACTAGTAGTGCCACAGGACAGCCCCTGGAGAGGAGCCACTGTTCCCCAGCACCTAGTCCCTCAACAAGCTTCACCTTTTGCTGGTGTCTTTTGGGAGCTGAGTCTTTTGAGGCCCAACTCTCCCAGGCTAACCTGGAGCGTCAGAGGAAATTATATTTTAATGTTATAGTACAGACTAACCTTAGGAAGATGAAACATGGCATCCTTTTCTCCAGGCCTTCATATATGGATTAGCTAAAGGCAAAATCTTCCTTTCTCACCTTTCTTGCCTGTGGCTGACTGAATCTGATATTATTTCATTGTTAGCAAAGTTATATATATTTTATGTCAGCAGAAAGACCAAGATGATGGAAAACATGGGATTTATAGTATTTGTAGTCTGATAGCACACAGGCATCCAAACATGAGTCATAAAATACAGTTGCCCAAGGCAAGCTCCTGTACCACTTGAGTTCTTTCCATTTCTGTTTCTCTTTTTTTGACAGGAATACTACACCTCTTTCCCAGGGCACTAGCCATGTTACTGTCATTATTTAGTGGGAACCCTGAAGACACTTGAAAAAGACCTGTGTTCAAAAAAGAAAAAGACTTTTTTTCCCTAGTCTGGTTCTTTGTTCCATATGACATATAGTAAATGGAGGAGACAGTAAATTAACTCCGTTCATCCTCAGTCCCAGACAGTATCTCTCACTCATCCATACTTTCTTGAGTCTATGGCACCATGTGGCATTTCCCAACAAACGCAGTTTTATGTCAGTAGGATATATACCAGCCTTAAAATTTTTACATCAGAGGGATTTTGCATCCTGTTGGATTCAAAGAGCACAGATGTATGAAGCATTCAGGCGCAAGCTCGGCCTCATGGGCAGGGGTAAAATTGAGCCAGCGCTGAGTTCAAACATCGTCAATGTTTGAGTCACGTACGCCATACAAACCTGCTCTTAATCAGAGGCTTCCTGTCCTTATGTTTGTCCCCTTGTACTTAATAACGTAGCAGCAGGAATATTTTAAACAGCTGTAGCTCTCTCTTTTATTTGCATTTTGGGGATCGTTAAGCGCTACAGAAAGCAGAAACATGGTTGTCTCCCTAATTAACTCTTCAGGTGAGCACTGGAAATGGAAAAGGCTTTTACAGAAACCTGCAACAAAGCACAGAGGGAACCTGCCTGCCCCCGCCGGGAGGGGAGCAGCCCGGCCCCCGGCTGACTGACTAATTGCCTGCCCCTGGTTAGGGGCTGCCAGCAGGGAAAAAACGCCTCTCCCGGTTTCGCTTCCTCTTCCTGGTGGGTGAACGCAGGCCCCGCTTCTAGGACCACGGCTTTCTGCGGTGACGTGAAAGAGCCCTGGCTCACGCCAGCCCACCCAAAGTGGAGACACTGCCCCCCTCTCTCCATCCCACCCTCCACGTGCAGTGACAAATAACTCGGGCCATCGCCGCTATCAGCGCAGGTCCCATCGACCCCGGGAGTTGAGCCTTGATGCAGAGCACAGGTGCCGTCTGCAATTTGTGTGTATTTGTAACCGAAGTTGGTTCCACAAGGTCTTTTATTTTCTTGTGCATTGCTTTGCAGTTTCGTATTGATGATGGCTTGAAAAAACCTAGCAGAAAAACCTGTAAAACACAAAGGCAAAAAAATGGAAGGAAACCCCTTAAGTTGCCAGAGGTACTTTTAAATTTGTGTAACACAGCATCCATGAAGGCATTTCCCCACAACAATGACAAACCCAAAATTCTGGACTTATAAGAGATTGATTAATTACTTATAGATTACTTCACTGTTGAAGTCTTTGTTTTGTGAGGATTATGATAAAGCCTTTATATAAGGGTAGAAGCAACCCTTAAGATTTACCTTACTAGCACTTTGCTTTTTTATATTTTTTCACCTCCTCGGTAACTGCTGTTACAACAGGAAAATTTTGCTGCTTCTTACTTTTGAGCTGAGGTCAAATTGGTTTGGGTTGTTTGTTTTTGTGTCTGTGTGTGGCTATTTTTTTTTTCTTTGTTTTTTTTTAAGTAGGCTACCTACCTGTCTCAGTATCCACAGCAACAAATCTCTGGTTAATAATTCTCTAGAAATCCACTGCAGATGGTTTATTAGTTTTATTAGTTTTTCCAAGAACTTGTGAAAGAAGCTTCCTTAAAATAAAAATGATCCACCCTAAACTTATGAGCCAAGCAACCCAAGGAAAGCCAACAACTAAACTTCATGAAGTGGGAGTTCAGTGAGGATTGGTTTGTTTGGGCTTTGTTTCTGTTTTGGAGTACCCAAAATTGAATGTCAAAAAAAGAAATATCAATACTCGCTGGAATTGGTTTAGAATTTGATCAGCTGGCAGAAAATAAAGAGTAAGAAAAAATAGACAACTCATCATAAGAAAAAGGAGAGTGTCTTAAGATTTTGTATTAATATTGGTTTTTTAATAATTTTAGTATTTCATTTTATTTAATATGTTTACAGTGCTCCACAAAAATAAAAGTAGAGTTGACACAGCAGCACTACAATTTTACAAGATTATTTAGGTTAGTCATGCCGAAGTACCTCTACCTACATTTTCCCCCCAGCACAGGCAGCTCCCCTCTACAGGGCCAGAGGGAGCAGAAGGCCCAGATTGTAAGAACACCAGACAGTCTGGTCTCTGTGACAATTAGTATTCACACCTTTTTCCTCAGAGAGCTATAATTTGTCTAAAATTGAGCAATGCTGGACCAACAAGAACCCCCCACCAAGACAAGTTGTAATTACCAGTGCCAAAGCACAGGGCCTCTAGAACTTTACAGGAAAGAGGATGCTAAAAATTACGGTAGAGAAAGGAGGTATTTTTTCTTCATCTCTTCTCCCAGCAAAAAGCATTACAGGTCAAATTTTTCAGAATGATGTTGCCTCAGGTACATAACCAGCAGGAAGAAATTCAGTTCAGACAGGTAGAGTTTAGCTAAGATAAAAGCAGATGTACATATATTTTGATAATTGAAAACGTGATAATTTCAAGTATTGCAAGTAATTACAGGACAAATGTAATAAATTTCCCTAATGTAACAGGAATGCAATGCAATTATACTAGAGGAAGGAAGAAAGCTCCTTTAGCTGATACAAGTTGATTCTCTTCTAGTTAGTGTTGACTGTATATCTATTGCTTTAGTTTTTCCCCAAAGGTTCCCTTAAATTTCAACAACTCAGTAGAAGTACTTAATCCAGCAGGAAAACTTTACATCTCACCTTATACATAATTAGTGTCTTTAATGACCTCTTATGAAAGCCCTTGCCCAAGGATTTTTGAAAGCTTAATTCTCTATTCTTCATTATTTTGCTGATCAGTGCAAATAATTAAAAGAGGTTAACCAGGCATAAATTTCTACCGTGGAAATCCTACTGATATCCTCCAAGATATCATGCTCTTTAGTTGTTTCATTCTTAATTATCATTTCTCCTTATTTACTTGGTACTAACATAAGACTCACCAGCATATTATTCCTAGTATATTTTGAAAGGAAATATGATATTTGATTCCCTTGCCCTTTCTGCTAGTATTAGCTCATTTAATGACCATTTCCTTGGTCACTAAGACAGCTGCACAGTCTGACATAGCTTAACCTTCATAAAATAAATAATCCTTTGTGTTTAAGTCAGAATTTCAACTGTGGCTTATTCCAGATTTAATTACTCCTTTAATTCCAGAAGCTAGGGAGATATTGTTCTATGTTTATTATAATTCATTAGAACTAATTACAGAAGCCTGTTTTCCCCCATCGCCAAACTAACCGTCAGTCTGGACTTCCCTCTGCTCACTTTCAAAGCCATTTTCTTTTAGACCCTCTCTCAGCTTGATCACTGCAAAATTTGTTGTCCTTGTTATCACCACTGGAGTTTATTCCACTCATGTCTGGGGACAGGTGAAGAACGAACACTAACATGATAGGCACTGATCTATCACTAATGTTATCAAACAAACTAGTGCTTAGACAACTTATAACTGATATAGAATTGACAGACAGGATGGGTGAAAAGAAAAACATGGCCAGCGTAAACTCTGTCTGATGGCAGCAAATGGGGGTAATGAGCACTGCCTGCTGCCAGCACACATGGGTAAAGCAGGCTCTCCAAGGCAACCTGCTCTTGTGGATCAGGTTCAAGCACTTATCACCTCCCGCTGCTGGTTGCAGATTCCCCTGGAAGCTGTTCTTCCATGCTGACATGTGACTACTCATAGGTCAGTTTGGTGCAGGGAATTTTAAACCACTGCTGAATAATACCATTCTCATTATTCACAACAGTACATCTGCAGTTCAGAACTCTTCCTGGTTTTGTTTTTTAAATCTTATTTACTATGAACTGAAGTGGGATGTTAGGAGCTTTGTTTTCATATCTACATGTCATTCTCCTTGTCGGTGCTCTTTAGGTGTGCACGCACCTTGATTATATTTTTTTCTTGGCAGCCGCAAGCCCTGTACAGATGCCTACAAATTAAAAATTAGCTTGACTATTTTTTTTGTTACAATAACATACGTATTCAGAACAGTGTGAAGTTGTTTTCTCCCTGACTCTGGTTTTAGTACTACATCTTTCAGCTCTACTGAGAATATTGCTATGTTCTGTAAAGATGCTGAAAACAGTAAACAAACCATTTCCCTGAGATTTTTGTTTGTGCAATGAACGTTGCCTAGCTCGTAATTGCTTTACTTCATGCGATCAGCCAACTGAAGAAGCTGTTAAAAAAAATTGCCATTAGTGTCTGAAGGGATAATAAAGGCTATCACTATCAATTTACACTTTTAATGTTCATAGTTTTCTCTCTTACTTTAATGCCATATTTCTACAGCTGCTTGATGAGGTGAAAAACCTTTCTGCTATTCAGTAAGGATCACTGTAACAGCCATTATTCACTTATCAGCAAAGTCAGACATATTTTGTGTAGTAAAGGGAATAAAGCATCCCAAAAGTTCTGGCCAGATAGCCAAGCCCAGGCAGACCATCCCACTACGAGGCTGTCAAAGAAATCAAACCCTTGGGGGTTTAATGGGGTGCAAAGCAGCCCTGAGGAGACGGTGTTTGCTTCCCAGCACTGTCACAGCTCCACAGAGTCACTGCTGCTTCCGAAAACACAGGAGGATGACAGAAGCAGCTCTTCTATGCTTAAACTCTCCAGACCTCTGGTTTGGCATAGGGAAGTTGCAGTACCCTCCGCATCATGCTGGGGCACGATATATGATCATAACCATAGAGCAATCAATGCCAGCTTGAGGCTACCGAAAAATTCTCATGGCTCCACATTTCTAGAGATTTGTTGTATAGCATATTAAAATAACAGCTATTTCTTTAGATAGTTTTTTCAGTAGCAGAACACAGGCATCCACTTCCCTACCTATAAAACACAGGTTTTCTTTGAGACAAAAGAAATCCTTTAGTCTATGCAACACAGAGCAGTTTCATCACCTGCAGCCATATCCATAGCTGGTTTTAGATCACTTGGGCCAGAGTGGAGCTAATGTAATTTCTCTGGACTTGGATGTAAAGCACTACCAGCCCAACCAGCAATGATTTCCACCCAGGTTGCCCAGTCACAGGTGGCTTCTCAAGGACACAACAGGGACAAGGACACAAGCTTTCCCCTCTGCCCCATGACCAAATCCCTGCAGCTGGAAGTCAACATTGTCAAAGAAATACGAGCCAATAAAGTTTTCAGTTTGCCTTTCAGAACACTGTTGATTCAGCAATGATATCACCTTATGAAGTAGTAGGAACTGTGATGTTGTGAGTAACATAATTCACAATGAGCACAGATAGCTGAGCTTCATTTGAAATTTGATTATAGCTATGCTTGAAGCTGTCTATTCTCTTTTCTCTGGATGCTTGGCCACCAGAAACAATCGTTTACTCTTGATCATGTTGCAGTTGAGAAACAAACACCAGTCTGGTGTTTAATTTATGAGCAAAAATGCTTCAGGAGGTGAAGATACATGAAATAATAGAAACAGGAAAATCAACAAGGTGTAATTTCCCAGATAATTTGTAGTGCTGCAGGTAAAAATTTGGATCAGTTAGACCCAAAATTCAGCTGCACCAATTTCTGTCTCAGCACCATTTCATAATTCTGCACTGCAAAAAATTAAAGGAAAACTGGTTTTGCTGGTGTCTCCCATTCCATAATTAAAGCATATTTTTCCATTCTCTGTGTTCCAGAACATTAACAGTCTTTCAGCACGTTATAGAAAAATTTTCTGGAAGTCCTTGGGGAAAAAAAAAAATTCTTCTAAAAAGTTACAAAATTGTAGCTCGTCCACTCTTCTTATAAAACCCCTACACATCCTCTAGTCAAGCCCTTAGTAAAACATGCAATAATTATTTAACACACCTAAGGAGAAGTGGTCGAAATCTTTAAAAAATAGCAAAAGGAATACTCTCTGTGAATTCATGAGATTGAAGGAGACATCTCAAGTATAACAAAATTTGAGGGGCATGTTGGATTTTCATCCTTAAGTTTGCATCTGTATCTTGAAAGTGGAAGTAATGAATAACAAAGGAAGTTAAAATCAGCTAAGTACCCGAGGGCATATGTTGTTCCATTTGCAGCCCAGCTCTAGGAGCTCCACTACATGATAACCTTCCTCCTGCAAAAGGAAAGGTTGAAACAAAAGGCGGAGACTTTGTCTCTTCATTTCCCAGATGCTAATTCCTGACTTTAAACAAACAATACCAGTCAGAGAGGAGTTAGTCCATTAGGTGGTCTTCCTCCCTGTGCAACTTTCCAACATTAGACACGGTGGCTCTAGTTTCTCCATACTATGGCTGCAAATACTGGCTTGACAAAAGCACCCACCTTAAAACCTCCTTAGAAATACTGTGTAAAAAAAACTATGAAGACTGAAGTTTCAAAAGGGAAAGAGGATTTCAGACACAAGTTTCCCAGACCAGACCTGGGCATGGTGGGAGCTGTAAAAAAAGTATCTATTTTTATTTTTATATTTTAAAAATAAAAAGGAAGTGCTAGTAAGTTAGGTCATGATATGGCTGAAATTCTGTGTCAGTTACTGTCTCCTCTGAACCATTCATCCTTCCCCCAGTCAACATACATGTTTTCTTTGTCTCCCACCATTGTAATTTAAAATAACATACTTGAAGAGTTTGTTTCTTGTGCTTTATTACCTCTGGTATCAAATGACCTGATCTAAGCAGTTCTTTTAAAACCTTTGTCTCCTGCATTGAGGTCTCCTTCTTTTTCTTTCTGCTAAGGTATTATCCTACATACAGTTTCAATTTTGCATTCAAGCCTCCTTCTAAGTACATTTCATCAGATCAAACAGATTTGCCCCTTAAACCAAATAGTAAAATATATTAACACTTGGGCAATACAGTGACGTTTTATCTGATATGCAAACATGCGCAGATTGATTTCCCACGTTAAAAAAATAGATGTTCGGAAATGAATAATAGCAAAGACTGAGAGTCACCTTCAGTGCCCAGAGACGCTTGCCTCCAAGCTGGGGCACCCAGGTGGAAGGCTCAAAGTTAGTACAGATGCATAGTCCCCAAAACAACCACACCTGCAAGAGGATATCAGAAGTCTCCTCTCTTGTGATCAAGTCAGAAAAATTAACCTTTGTGGAGTCCCTTTCTTCTGTTTTCAGACTAATATTTACTGTGAGATTTCTCCATCAGAAAGCTCTAAAAATGCAGATCTTCAATCTAGGTATTTTATTTTAAACTATGCAAAATAACTTAGAAGCACAAATACATAAAGATCATGTTGGTCTCTTTGTAAAATCTCTCCTACCAGCCTCAGCCCCTTACCCCAGCTACTACAGCTTAAATGAATGGGTATCATGTGTGTGAACCCCAAAAGTAGTTGTGAACAACTTATTTCCAGTAGCATTTATGATACCTATACATATGCAGAAACAACTACTTCTCATACTGGCAATGCCACTTTGTGTTTAATTACACTTTCAAGACACATTTAAATATATTTGAGAAAGCTTTGGTGCAAACCAAACGTATTCTCCTGGAGAAGCTGGCAGCTCCTGGCTTAGACAGGTGCACTCTTCGCTGGGTAAAAAACTGTCTGGACAACCAAGCCCAGAGAGTCGTGGTGAATGGAGTCAAATCCAGTTGGCGGCCGGTCACAAGTGGAGTCCCCCAGGGCTCAGTTTTGGGGCCGGTCTTGTTTAATATATTTAACAATGATCAGGATGAGGGGATTGAGTGCTCCCTCAGCAAGTTTGCAGATGACCAAGTTGGGTGGTAGTGTTGATCTGCTTGAGGGTAGGAAGGCTCTGCAGAGGGATCTGGACAGGCTGGATCGATGGGCTGAGGCCAACTGGATGAGGTTCAACAAGGCCAAGTGCCGGGTCCTGCACTTGAGTCACAACAACCCCATGCAACGCTACAGGCTTGGGGAAGAGTGGCTGGAAGGCTGCCCAGCGGAAAAGGACCTGGGGGTGTTGATCGACAGCCGGCTGAAGATGAGCCAGCAGTGTGCCCAGGTGGCCAAGAAGGCCAACAGCATCCTGGCCTGTATCAGAAATAGTGTGGCCAGCAGGAGCAGGGAGGTGATCGTGCCCCTCTACTCAGCACTGGTGAGGCCGCACCTTGAATACTGTGTTCAGTTTTGGGCCCCTCACTACAAGAAGGCCATTGAGGTGCTGGAGTGTGTCCAGAGAAGGGTGACGAAGCTGGTGAGGGGTCTGGAGCACAAGTCTTATGAGGAGCGGCTGAGGGAACTGGGGTTGTTCAGTCTGCAGAAGAGGAGGCTGAGGGGAGACCTTATCGCTCTCTACAATTACCTGAAAGGGGGTTGCAGAGAGGTGGGTGTTGGTCTCTTCTCCCAAGTGACTAGTGACAGGACTAGAGGAAATGGCCTCAAGTTGCACCAGGGAAGGTTTAGACTGGATATTAGGAAAAATTTCTTTACTGAGAGAGTGGTGAAACACCGGAATATGCTGCCCAGGGAAGTGGTGGAGTCACCATCACTGGAGGTGTTCAAGGAACGTGTGGACAGGGCATTGTGGGACATGGTTTAGTGGGCATGGTGGTGTTGGGTTGATGGTTGGACTTGATGATCTTAGAGGTCTTTTCCAACCTTAGTGATTCTGTGATTCTGTGATTCTGTGAAACCTTATACAATAGGCCGTATTTGAAGCTGTTCTAATACTAACCACTTACGCTATGGCGGCACTGTGACCTACAGGAACACAGTAATCAAAGCCCTGGGTTTTGCCATAGGAGATACTGTGACTACATCTGAACTGGTAAAGACAGACAGATGAGGACAGTTGAGGGCTGTCCCAAAAGGCATGCCACCAGCAGCTGGCTTGTTCTGGATGCTGAGGTTTTGTGAGCATGGGTCTACACCTTTTCCTCATGGTTTGACTTCAGATTGCAGAGCAATTCTCAGCAAATTTAAGTTACTAACATGGACTTAGCCAAAGAGATATTCCCTGTCCCAAAAAACTCATCTGAAGAGCTGGGTCTCACAGACTACTGCAGTGGGGGGAGTATCTTAAACAGGAAACTTAAACAGTGTCACAATGTGGAAACATCACATTGGCTCCAAATCTATCTTGTTTTGAATCTATTTACTTTAGTCGTCTCCAGTCCATGAATCACAAGGGAATGTCCACTCCCAGACCACTTGGCATGGCTCAGACCAAAAACCCCACACAGCTGCAACCCAAGTGGACAGGTGGCCAGAAGTATGATGCCACCACAAGCAGAGTCCTCCAGGGGACAGCAAAGCTTGGGAACTGCATAACAGGCTATGTAGATGGCTGCAATTGCTCTAATAGCTAAATGGCTAATGGCAATAATGCTGCATGAATAACAGTAACAGTGTAAAACTGATTCCATTGAAAAAAATACATATTAAAACAATATATCTTCGTTTCAAATGACTTAGCCTGCAGAAATGTGAGCAAAGAACTCCAGAGGACACTGTGTTTGGTTTGTGGATTGCTTCCTGTGTCCTTAAACAGATCCACCTCTGATGAAAAGATAAGAAAGAAGTCTTTTTTCTCTTTCAGTTTTCTACAGGAACTCTCATTTTCCTTCACTATCCCTTTTTGTTGTGCAGACTTGATTTTCTTTAAAACTGCAGGACTGTTAACTCAGCCTTTTCTTGCTTCAATGCATGTTGCTACCAGCTTTTTTCCACAAGAAGTTTTTATATTTTTGACTGAATTTCATGATGAAGGGTAAATTTTTCTGAAACTTTGATAATAAGAACCATCTCATTAAAAATGTCTAGTTCAAATTTCTGAATGTTAATTGATTTCTGTCATTAAACATTTCAGGAGTTTCTACTTTTTTTTGGTTTTAACAAGCATAAGAGCATTTTTCTTTCAGTCAAAGATAAGGAAATGTAGTTTGGCATCTTTTTTCACCCCATTTTCTCTTACAGATTGTAGGCTTTGCCAGGGAAGTAAATGAGAAACAATCCTGCTTTTACTCTGACTTTCAGCAATATATCCTTTTCTCTGACTGATGGGAAATATGCTGTGTTGGGAAATAAGTGAGGGTGAGATTGGAAGAAGAAAATAGCATGAGGTTGTTCCCTTTAGCAGGAACCACCAGTGACAGGAGAAAATGAGGAAAAAATAATTCCTCTGCTTTCTTATATTGCTATCCTCCACCCTGAACATCTACAGAGCTGATGCTTCTTCATTCCCAGCTCATCCTCTGTGTTACATTTTGTCTGAGTTTGTACCGTTATTAATTCCCCCTCTGGAGCCAGCATTGGGCTGACCTGCATGAGGAGCTTCTAGACAATTTCCCCTTGTCATGACACCGCATATGTCTGATTGAAAGGTCATTGAGATCAACGAGACTCCTTCAAATAAAGTCAATAGACTTTGCATCAGGCTCAAAATATTCCAGTCCAAAAAATGACTGAAAATAGCCCCAAGGGCTTCTATGTTTATTGTGTCTCAATGATTTCCACATGAAATATGTTCAAATTTTAAGTAAAACAATGTACCTCTTCCTTCCTTCCTGATTTAAAATCTCTTCCTGGTGTCTTAAATCATCTTGTGTATTTTCTATAACCATTCTGAAAGTTCAGTAGGTCAAATTGGGTCATGCTCGTAAAAATGAGAAGTTTCATCATCACTGTGGTATTTCTGCAATATTTGGCTCTTGAAAGAAAGAAAGAAAAAAGTACTCATTACAGTCCTCTTTCTCATCTGTTGTCATGAGGTCTCCACAGGAATGACCGAACAGGCAATTCTGAGTGTCTTATGTGCCATGAAGAAATCGGGAAAGTGTGTTATCAACAGAGCTGAGCAGGCTTCCAGTGGGTGCAGCAAAGACTGCCAGTCAAACCATGCCCTGTCTCCTGGCCTAAGAGCAATGGTATATGATATACAATCGCCATTTCCATCACCATGTTTGTGCTTGCAAAATGAAGGCCCTGCAAACTGCAGCAGGAATCTGCGAAGCATTGTGAGTGTACTCATTTCAGCAAAGATCTATTGAAATGCCATAAATCAAGTGACTTGGGAAAATTAGAAGAGGTGATGGTAAAGGAAAATGAAAGTAAAGAAAGGAGATGGAAAGAAATATGATAAAAGCGAGGCAGAGTTCAAAGAAGAAACTAATCTATGAGTAATAAGTGCCACTGGTATTAGTTGCCTAGACATACTGCACGAAAATCTCTCTTCAGCAAAGAATTATGAGCAACTTTAACTGAAGTAATGTCTTTGACAGGCTGATGGCCTTGGTGCAGTGCTCCCCTAGGCAATAGCATATATTAGCAGAGAATTTTTTTAGCAAGCCCCAAGAGTGACTTTTTTTTCCCCTCCTATGTTTTAGCTTGACACCTCCAAAGCTTTTCACAGGATTGTAAATTTTAGCCTAACAGAGCTATCTAAAGAACATGTACCAGCCCAATTTCATGCGTGGCCAACCTTTGTCATTTAGAAGTTACACAGAAAACACCAGTAAAAGATCTGTGTAAAGACAGTGTCAATCAATTATGCTACCATGGTTGATTTCCACTTGCCTTTGATCCCATGTAAAAGTAGCTTACACTTATTCACATGGATTTCTGTAAAAGAAAAGCCAAGTGCTACTACTTCTTCCTCTGTATGATTATTGCTATACTAGAGATTTCACATTGCATGTAGTCAGTGTTACTAACATTCCCTGTTTTGCCAAGCAGAGAGCTGGTGCATTCAATTCTCCAAGGGTTGCACAGCAGGTTCCAAACCTGGTGCTGCTGAAGAGTATACTGAAACAAAAGACTTTTCTGTCTTTACTGACTTCACTATATTGCAGATAACTAACTGGAGGAAAGAAAAAAGTTATGTGGGATTAAGCATATAGTCTGAACAGACAGTGGGTTTGGTATCTGATAAACCTTGATCTTTGATAAATGCAGGTATTTTTAATCCTGGAGCTCAAAACAGACCTAGAACTCCCATAGATTAAAGCATTCAATTGAAATGAATGCACCTTACGTAATGTATTTCCCTTTGCCTCAGATGAAAGGTCTCAGTCTAAACTTTGTACAATGCTCAGGGTAATTTAGGGTCTTTGAAAGTTCTCCATCAATCTTCTCTGACAGGTCCCATGGCTGCTGGTGAATCATCCCTGTTAGATAAGACCAGAATCTTTATATGAATTTTAATTACTGCATTTGGCATTTAGGCACTGCACAAATACCTAAAATAGGAATACAGTCAGGCTACCTACACGCTGGAGTACCAAACTCATTCTGTTAGGTCACAGGCATTTTCATTTAACCTTCAAGGAATATGGGGTTTTCCATTTAAATTATATTTCTATACCCTCTCTCCAGATACTTCGTGATCATTCACCCATCCCTCCCTTCTACTCCCTGCCTCCTCATCAAGGCTTCACTGAAGTTCTCCCAGGCAGAAGCAGAGTGGCAAGCACTACAGTGGTAAGAGGGATAGTTTTCTCAGTAGTTTACACTGTGATCACACACAATGCAAAGGTATAATTTGTGGCAACTCATCAACTTAATTGTAAACTAACGCACTACTCTGACTTGAAATATCTGTTTCTTTCTTTTATTATTTTTCTGTCTGCAGAAAAATACCATAAAAATAAAGAGAGGTTTTTACAGTTGTTCATTTTGATTAATACCTCTAGGGAAAAAAAAAAGGAATCATTTGTCTCACTGTATATTGTTTTCAGACTGACTTCCTATGAAAGGTAGGTTTAAGCAGTCACACTTACTGTCCATCTGCCTGTTCATCTGTTCAGCTGTCTGTCAGTCCCTCCTCCTCAATAGTTTTTTGAGCCCACTAGCCACTTTCAGTCAAATTTGACAAATGGCATCACAAAATCAGTAGAGGGTACCAAACTAGAGCACCCACTGAGGGGATGGCAGCAGCCAGCTGGCCAACCAGCATGTGAATGCTGCCTGGCCAGTCAGTGTGCTTTGAACTAGCCAGAGAGCAAGGCACCCCTGGCACAGACCACCAGGCAGGAGAGGCTGGGGACATTGCACAGGTGATGTGCAAGACATCTGTGCCACTTCAGCCACTAATGGAATACTTGTTAGTGCGATGTGCACCTCGAATACTGTGTTCAGTTTTGGGCCCCTCACTACAAGAAAGACATTGAGGTGCTGGAGCGTGTCCAGAGAAGGGCGACGAAGCTGGTGAGGGGTCTGGAACACAAGTCTTATGGGGAGCGGCTGAGGGAGCTGGGGTTGTTTAGCCTGGAGAAGAGGAGGCTGAGGGGAGACCTTATCGCTCTCTACAACTACCTGAAAGGGGGTTGCAGAGAGGTGGGTGTTGGTCTCTTCTCCCAAGTGACTAGTGACAGGACTAGAGGAAATGGCCTCAAGTTGCGCCAGGGGAGGTTCAGGCTGGATATTAGGAAAAAGTTCTTTACTGAGAGAGTAGTGAAACATTGGAATAGGCTGCCCAGGGAGGTGGTAGAGTCACCCTCCCTGGAGATATTCAAGGAGCGTGTGGATGTGGCATTGTGGCATGTAGCTTGATGGACATGGTGCTGTGTGGTGTTGGGTGGGTTGTGGCTTGTTGTTGTTGTGTGGTGGGTTTTGGTTTTTTGTTTTTTGTTTTTTGATTTTTGTTTTTGTTTTGTTTTGTTTTGTTTTGTTTTCCAGGTTGGACTTGATGATCTTACAGGTCTTTTCCAACCGTAGTGATTCTGTGATTCTGTGATTCTGTGTCAAATCTGTAACACTGTTTACTTGTTACATAGCTGTACACCAACATCTGTCTTGCTACGAGCACAAGATATTTGCTGCTGGATGAGATGGACAGTATCTGCTCTGTGTCCTGCACTCAGTTAAGCTTAGGAGAGCATTTGCTCTGTATCCGTTCTGCCAAAATGCCATGCACAGGCAACAGGGAAGAAAGCTTCCTTTGCCTAGCCAGAGGGGAGGGATTCCTCTTTTCCTGGAAGTAACCAAGCTCCCTGCAGCAGAGAACCACCCCCACCCACCCCCCTCCGACTCCCTCTCAGGCAAGGATGAGGCAGACAGGGAGAGCGAGCAGGAGAGGCAGAGGCAGGGACTGGAAGACTCCTAGACAGGGCAGAGAGATGGCACACATGCAGGTCCTGGGTATGGGAGGGAAGGCTTGCCCTCGTGACCCAGAGGAAGAGCTCTATGGGTTTTGTAGGAACTAACAGTTGATGCATTGCAGGCAGACATGCGGTCACTGGCCTGGGAACAAGCTGGAGGTGAGGATCTATCTCACAAAGGCATAGCAGTAGTTTTCTGTGCAGCCCCCTCCGATTTCTAGTCTGATTCAGGCTGAGCTTTCTCTGGTTTAAAATGTTCAGTGTTCCAGTGTGTGCTCCAGTAAAACCCTTTTCCTGTTGTTCAGAGGCCATCTGGTGCTGCTAACATGCTTGTTTTAAATAAATTGTTTGGGCAGAGTCACCTCAAGGCTCTGGCTGGCTCTGGGACCCATGACATTGGCCAGCTTTTCCTGATGTTAGTTTCCACTTTCCGTGTGCATCACCTTACCTGCTGGTCAGGGATTGAAAAATCAGGTTAGATAGATGTTTGCTATTGGGTGTAGTGGAAGATATGGGGAGAGGAATGGGTGGCAGGAGTAGTCTTCGAGGATTGTTGGCATTGATTTCTCTCAGTTTTGACGTCATCTTCCCCTTTGCATCCCTCTAGAGTCCCAACTGCCTTCCAAATACAAAAATCCAAATCAAAATGCCAGTCTGCACAATGATTCCAGCTATTCCAACCTGGTCATCGGAACTCCCAGAAATGTCTGGAAACATCTACAAAATACATGCATATTGTCAGCAGAGACACTTGCACCACACAGAATTTGGAAGATGAAAGAAAAGAAAGTAAAATTTTAGGGCAGAAATGACCAGGGACAAAACCACACACAGATTTATAGGTGTGAGTTTTTTTAATAGGCTAGTATTGTTCTTCTTGGAGAAATAAGAACTTGTTCTTGTTGTTGCTACGCTTTTCACACAACAATTATTGACAAGCTGTTGCAAGCAGCCAGGGCAGGGGAGGGGGTTGCTTTCTTACAAAAGGCTAAATATGGGAAGAAGCCAGAACAGGAAACTAAAATGATGGCCTTACAAAAAAGCAGACTTCAACAACTGAGGGAGCAGGAAGAGATGGAAAGATAACCTGAGAGATATGACACGTCAGGAAAACTGTCAAATTGAAAAAAAAAACCCCAAAAAACTATGATACAAGTAGGGACGGGATGCCATCCGGAGGGACCTGGACAAGCTTGAGCAGTGGGCCTCATGAGGTTCAACATGGCCAAGTGCAAGGTCCTGCACCTGGGTCAGGGCAACCCCTGGTATCAGTACAGGCTGGGGGTGAAGGGATTGAGAGCAGCCCTGCAGAGAAGGACTTGGGGGTACTGGTGGATGAAAAGCTGGACATGAGCCGGCAATGTGCGCTTGCAGCCCAGAAAGCCAACCGTATCCTGGGCTGCATCAAAAGAAGTGTGGTCGGCAGGTCGAGGGAGGTGATTCAACTCCTCTACTCCACTCTCACAAGACCCCACCTGGAGTACTGTGTCCAGCTCTGGAGTCCTCAGCACAGGAAAGACGTGGACCTGTTCGAGTGGGTCCAGAGGAGGGCCATGAAAATGATCGGAGGGCTGGAACACCTCTCCTATGAGGACAGGCTGAGAGAGCTGGGGTTGTTCAGCCTGGAGAAGAGAAGGCCCCGGGGAGACCTTATTGTGGCCTTTCAATAGTTAAAGGGGGTTTATAAGAAAGATGGGGACAGACATTTTGGTAAGGCCTGTAGCGATAGGACAAGGGGTACTGGTTTTAAACTAGAAGAGGGTAGATTTAGACTAGATATAAAGAAGAAATTATTTACAATGAGGGTAGTGAAACAGCAGAACAAGTTGCCCAGAGAGGTGGTAGATGTCCCATCCTTGAAAACATTCAAGGTCAGGTTGGACGGGGCTCTGAGCAGCCTGATCTGGTTGAAGATGTCCCTGCTGACTGCAAGGAAGTTGGACTAGACGACCTTTAAAGGTGCCTTCCAACCCAAACTATTCTATGGTTCTAAGTATAAGGGTAAATCATTCCAATGTGGAGAAAACATGGAAATCACCATAGGAGACCAAAATGGCCGTATTAGGAACTTTCTAAGCACCTGTAGATAGATGTTAATGGACTCACACAAAACAGGAAATGAGAGTAAATAACTTGCTGGAGAGCTTAAAGAAATATAGATCCTGTCTTCTTTGCTTCTGTATTCACTACAAATAGAAATTGTTGTGCTGGTTTTGGCTGGTTTGTCTTCTCAAGTAACCATTACACATGATGGAGCCCTGCTTTCCTGGAGATGGCTGAACACCTGCCTGCCGATGGGAAGTAGGGAATGAATTCCTTGTTGTGCTTTGCTTGCATGCACAGCTTTTGCTTTACCTATTAAACTCTCTTTACCTCAACCCACGAGTTTTCTCACTTTTACTCTTCTGATTCTCTCCCCCATCCCACCATGGGGGGGTGAACGAGCGGCTGTGTGGGGCTTAGTTGCCAGCTGAGGTTAAACCATGACAATTGTGAATGAACTTAATTTTGATAAGGGATTAGGCATACAGACTAAAACAGGTTTTGAATTGGTTTTGAAAGTGTTTTAAAAAAACCCAGACATGTTCAACATGGCACAGGCTGTTCAAATTCACTCCTATTTAAAATGCTATTCAACCTGATGTTGGCAAATATCATTATGAGCTTCATTAGAACAGGGACTGATCAGAGAACTGGAGACAGGCAAGCACAACATACACATAAAAAGAGGGGAAAAGAAGTAGCATGCTAGTCAGCCTAACTCCAAGTTACTAGATACAAGATACTAGAAACTGTATGGCCTGAAAGCCTTTAGACAATAATAAAGTTACAGAAATCTGCCAGTCAGGGGTTGTCAAGATCCAAATGGGTCAGCCTGACTCAGTTTCATCCTGAGACCAATTGCCCAAGCACAGAGTATGCTACGGCCAGGTGGGCAGGAGATCTGCAGATGTGGGAGCTGCAGTAAGCAATGACTTTGTGTCTTCTTCCACAAAGCAACAGTCCTATCAAAGCATCAAATGCCCTGTTGTATTAACAGGGCTGGCACGTCTGAAATATGATGGGAGTCATCGTTTTGCTCTAGTTGGTGCTATTTAGGACCCATCTCTAGAGCCTTTTATCTAGGAGAAAAGGAAGAATTATAACAGACTTGAGAAATACAGTTTAGGAGAAAAGGCTGAAGGAGATGGGCTTTCTCAGCCTAGGAAAGAGAATGGGAAGGAAAGCACACTAATTTCTTTCCAAAGTTTGAAAAGCTTCTGTGAAGAACATTGTTACAGTTCTTTCAAATTTACTGGGGATGTGACAGGAAGTAACTAATTGGAATTAAAACAAAGGAGATTTATGTTAGCTGCTGCAAAACAGTTTTTAATGATAAGTACAGTTATATACTGCAACACACAAACACACATACATATGTGCAACAGGATTGATGAATTTTCTCCTTTGGAGATTTTAAGAATGATTAGACTGACATTTCTTAGAGACATTCTCTGTATTTTTGATGATCTTTTTACAGGGTCATGGACTAAGTGACCTCTTGAAGCCTTTCAGCCCAATGATTTTTTTTGTTTTTATTTCTATGTGATGATTAGGCACAGAATTTTTCTTGATAATCAAACTGTGGCATTTTCATTGAATGTATTTAAACTGGGATTGGTTTGTATGCTGTTTAACAACCACACTTCAAGGACTCTCTCAATAGGTGAAATTAAGCAGGTTATGCTAACAAAGCGTCCATCTGAATCACCAAGATTTTTTCTTTTAACAGAGAATCAGCCTACAAGGTCTTGACACCTGCCAATACTCAGCAGAAAAAAAAGAAAAGCTTTGAAGAACACTGTCTTTAAGATGAGCTACTGAGATATACTGTGTGCTTTAATTTAGGCATACATCCCCTTGGAAATGAGACCGGACTCAATTCACAAATTGCAAATTTTATAGTAAGAGAAGACCCACAGCACTGTTTTATAGCATTGTTGTGACTAGCTTCTCTGAGGGAGTTCATTTATTCATTATTCTTCATATGGTTATGCTGGCCAGGTAAAAATAATTTGAAGCTTATTGTTCCTGAGGCAGAAACAAAAAAATCGCTTGGATGCAGAGAGTTAGCTCTAATGCCTTCTCTACTCACAGTTAAGTAGAGTAACTGGTTCTTCAGATTCAGGGCTCTTAATTTCCTAGGCTGCAGCACACCACGTCTAATTTTATTAGTCACAAGGTACAAGGTTCCCTGGTAGAACGTAACTAAATGTGACTGATGTAAGCAACTTTGAGGTGGGCATGCATCCCTCAAATGTGCCTCGCTATTAAGCATGTCAACCATTTCAGACTAAAGCTTCCTTCCACCCGACGCAGTCCCGGTATCATCTTCTGTTCAACATTAGGAATTGAACTAGCAACTGCTTGAGCCTCAGGTTACAACAATGCTTATACTCATAAAAGGAACAAACCTCACTACACTCGGATTTCTCTTCTATTTTTGGTTGCATCTCCTCTCTAATGTTCTTTACCAAGCTTTTGGGCTTGTCATAGGTTGACGGTTACGCAATACAGATCATATTAGTGTCAGAAATAAACCTGAAGTGCAATTCTTGTCTTTCTTCCTCAAAAAAGCAATCTGGTTGGGAAAGGGCAGAAATGGATGATTTCTTTAAAAAAAAAGTGAACAGTGAAGTTGGGATCTGGGCTTCCTAAAATACTGAAGCAGTTCTTAAATATTGCTCTGGCACAATCTCCAAATGCCATAAAACACAAAAGGACTTGGAGATAGGTTAAATTAAGGCAGTTATGTTCTCAGAAATATACAGCCTATTCATTTCAATGTGCCAGGACAAACTGAATGAACAGACAGAGCACATTTCTAAACTGAAGGATGTGTTCCACTTTTGCTTACTTTCTTGTGTATTTTTTCATTCACTTGAATTACTTAAGTTGTTTGCTTTTCACGTTTTGCTTTCCTAGAAACCATAAATTAGACTATAACATGCATTTTCCTCAACTTCAGTTTTGGTACATCAACCAGTGCAACTTTTTCAATGTTTTCTAATTTTCACAGTTAGATACGGTAAAGCCATGCACAGCAGTCCATAAAATATTGGATTGCATTCTCAACACAGTGAGGTATAAACCACATTCCCCAAAAGAATGGAATAACTAATAGAAGCAGGAGAAAAATAGTCCCTTTTAAAACACAAAATGCATGTTGCAGTAGTGTAGAGAAAACTATGCAACATACTTCCATCATCAGCATCACTGCATCTTCAGTCAGCCATGTTTTTTGTGAGCTCAGTGTTCACTGAATATTTAAAAGTCATGCTAAAACATTTAATAAATAATGCACTAAACATCTGATGATCTGTCAACTCCAACTACACCGGAAAATGTTAAAAAACAGGCAAGTGCTTTTATCACAAACTGTGCTTTTCACCAGTTTCGTATTTGCACTGCATAAATAATTCTTGTTTCTAAAAGTAATATTAAAATCCATTTCCCAATGGTATCTACATATATTGCACCGTACTGCTAGGTTCTGCAATATGAAATATTTAAATAATTTGAGTATTTTTTGTGAGGCAGTAGAAGAGGCATTAGCGGTGGGGGAGAGGAAAGTAGAGGATGTGTAAAATATTTCATAGTACAAGCTTTCTCAGACTGTACAAAGTACAGCAAATAAAACCATGTAATATTAATAGAGAGGGAGAAAGGAGACTTACTGAAAGGCCTTTTCCTTGTGCTCTCAGTGGATTTGTATTTTTTTTTCTTTCTCAAGTTTTGTTCTGCTTTTATTCTTCTAGATTCTTTCTGTCTACAGATCAAATACTTTCAGATAATAGGCTGTACTCGTTCGGACAAAAATGCACAAGGTCAACAGACAAGTCATCACTGGTTTTGGTGGAGATGCTGTGTTTCACCTACTCTGCACAAAGATTTCCACAGCTAATTATCTTCTGGCAGCACTAATTTTCCCTAAACAGCCAGCACTAAGGAAGGGCATTGCTACATGGAACAGGGATCCGATAGAATGATGGTGGCATTTCCTGACCTCCTGCTTAGAAATCAAATGGCTTTTTGTATACTTCCATGTGAAAATTCCCACAAATTTCAAAACATCTTTTCCTTAAACACTTTGGCTGTAAAGGCCCTGGACCACCATAAGACTTGGCCTGGTCAATCGAAAGCTGGCAATGTCACAAGGTCCCTTTACCAGTTTGGATTGCTTTACACCAAAAGCTCTCTGTGAAGTGATGAAACATTTAGGGGAACTGATAGCACCTAGATAGCCTCTCCATTAGACTTCCAAGAGTTTATTACAAAACTTGCAGAACTACAAGATGTTACTGTGTGTGATCTAGGTACATTTTCCCAGGTGCTTCTTAGTCACCAAAATCCAGTCCAGTCTAGTGAAGGATTTCTGTCTTCCAATGACCAGAAGCCAACTTACTGACCAGCCTTTCCAAACTTTGTACGTCAGAAGTTCAACACATTGTAATAGGACATTTGCTCACACTTGCAAAAGAACAATCACCAAAAGAATTCATGTGGGAAATGAGAAAGACTGAGAAATTCATTAGCCACTCAGAGAAAAGGCTTAAATTGGAGAAATTTTGAAATATGGCTGTTGCCAAAGTCCTGTAATGGGAGTAGGATTCTAAGATTTCTCCCTTTGCCTCAGTTTGCATTTCTGCTTTTCTTTTTGAACACTGCATTTCCCTTCTGCAACCCTTTGTTTGGCTCTGTAGGCAGTAAAGTCCTCAGCGCAGAGCAGCAATTGCCTTTTATGATACATGCTTACAATGCTTCACACAATGGGACCTTAATCTCCTAATAAATGACACTCAAATAGTAAATCTGTCACCTTTCTAAAAATACTTTGTTCATTGAAAGTAATAGAGAAGAAAAGAATCATTACACACATCGTACACGCTTGACAGCTGAATTGAACTGGTCCTTGGGTCTATTCTTAATATTTGCATGAGATGTGGGTTCTTCTATTTCTCCCTTCTGTTCCCTCTCTCATGAAAACAGACATACATTCTGATTATGGGCATAGTTTCCCTCCTAGGCCTGCATTCAGTGCTTTATCTCGTATTCTTTTCTGATTTTATGAATAAACTGTAGGGGGATTATTACAAAAACTGTCAGTACATGTGTGTGTATGTGTGTATGAATACACGCAGCTACACATTAAAAAATGTGGCTCTGCTGAGTGATTTGTTCTGACAGCTGTGCTGTCAAGCTACTGCAGAAATGAGAAAGAAAAATGTAAGCTGCACTGAATGAATGAGAACCTGTTGTAAAACACCTCCAGCAGCTTTTAAAGAACACAGCTGGCAGAACATATCAACAGGTCTGATGAGCTAAAAGAAAGGGAGAGCGAGGCTAAACGAAGCAGCAGCAATCCCCAAGGATGAAGGCCTTCTGAGAGGCACTTGCCACCCAGTTTAGACAGGGAAACCCCCAGAAATGTTGTTCTGCCCATAGGGCTGTATGTCCAAGGCCAGGTCTTCCACCCTTTCCTTCTGCCCAGTGAGCTTTCCCATTGAAATTGCATTGTTCCAGTCATCATCTCTTATTCCATGTAAGGGCACGTATGGGGTCTTGTACTCCTCTTAAGTTTTTCAGCCTGAGTTTTTCTCCTTGCATAACATTATTAGTGACAGTGGTAGTAGGAGAAAAGATACTCAGACTCAAAGAGTAGAGAATAGAAAGAAAGCAGGAGATTAACTCTTCCTATAATGTACAAACATTTCTGAAGAAAAATCTGGGGTCATTATAAGACAAACAAGAGTTTGAATATACATAGTTTAAGGTTTCTGAATGGACAAATATACAGCACCTCTTAGGGAACGGAGAGGTTAAACGGCTGGCAGCTGACACGGCACCCCAGGAAACCCATGAACATTTTAAAGAGCCAACAGGAACCAGGGAGGTGCCTCTGCCCCACCAGAGACGGATGTGACAAAAGAGGCAGCTGAAGCACCAGGCTTATCAGTCCCCTTGACAGATGACTCCTGAGACCGCTGCTACTGACACGTGGCCACAAGTTTCCAATGCAGATCAGCTTTGCTCCAGTCCCTAGCCCAGCCATTTTCTTTTCTGGAAGAGAGGGAGAGAAGCGGGAGCTTTGCAGCCAAAATTGCAGCAAATGGTCTTTGGGGAGGCAGCACCCCCAACACAGCAGAGAGAGCAAAGGCATTTTTGGGGCAGTGACATGTAAGAGTAGCAAAGAGACCATGGCAGCAACAGCAAGTATAGGTAGACTATTAAAGGAACATTGACAGATTAAATAACATACTTTCTAACAAATTAGTTTGCCTGTGTTATAAAGAGATTATTAAAATCGAAAGAGTTTAAAGAATCTAATTTACTCTCCCCTGTCTAAGGTGTTTACTTCCTGCATTGCTCCCAGCTTGCACTATTAAACTAGGCTAGTCCATTTCACTTTTACGGATAGTTTCTGGTTGATTTTATTTTTGGACTCTAATTCTACCTTATTACAAATTGCAATAAAGCCTTGAGGCTTCCCAAAAGGTCATGACAGTCTTGTGCAGAGCACTATACAGACGTAATAAACAGCAACCCACAAGTACAGACAAAAACAGGCTTTTACAGATGAAACAAAGGGGTAGGAAAGAGACCGGGACTGCAAGAAGACAATGGTGGTAACAATATATATATTATACTGTATATAACCATATGTATTGTATTTACCTTATATTGTGAATATCGTATATTTATTAAAAATATGTATTACATGTATTACAGCTCACCTACTATTAGTTATAATCACAATCCACTGTTTTCTTCATTCAGCTGTCAGTCACAAGACTCTACCACCATCTAAGTTATATTTGGTCTTAGAATGTAGGAAAACCAAGGCGAAGACTGCCTTGCTCCAGGGGTAGCCCCCTTACACCAGGCGCTACTCCAGGGTAAATAAAATGTTATAAAAATGCTTTACAACTTGCACTGAATAGAGCTGTTTCTTTTTGCTTCTGTTTTCAAAACCATTTATGTTTTCTTTTTACAAGGCCTAGAGTTGGAGACTTAGTGTACAAAAACTCTTCACACGTTAAATCTGATCCTCTCAGTGATACCTTCTTACCCAATACACAACTATGGCATTCTCCCTTTGACAACTGAGATTCAAGGATGTGCCTCGTATCATACTCCTGAAAGCCTTTAATGCTCCCAAACTAGTGTAAGAGGACTCTGATTTAACTGACCTGTGTATTGCAGCTCCCCTCCAGTGGGGACCTACTCTGCTGCCCCTTGGCTTCAGCTGTGGACATGCCTAGGAGCCAGGTGTTTCAGGGACCCCGTTACAGTCTTGCCACTGCATTGGGTGAAGAAAGCTTTGCTTTTATACCTGAAATCACATTTGACTCAATCCAGGTTAGGATAAAGACAAAGGGAAGATAAAGATAAAGAAAACAAACATTTTCATACAATTTACAGGAAAGACTAATAAATGTTTATAAAAGACGCAGAAGAGGAAATAAAAGAATTGCACTGAATCTGCGTACCATGACTACATAAGAAAGATTTCTTTCCCTCAGCCGGCTGACTCAGTGTTTCTCTTCTGACAAGGTGGTAGCTGGGTTTCTACTGCTGCGCTGCCTCTTCTATCATCACATCTGTTACCAGTTTCCCTTTTTGAGACTTCTGGGAAGGGTTGGACCAGTTCATTTTTTATCCTAAAACTCTTTTCTGTTCTTTTGAACAAAAAACCCCCCCCTTCAGCCATCATCTTAATTCAAAGGTTTTCTTTTACTTATGAATGTGAAAGTCTCAGTTGGACTTGGAGCCATTTTCCATACCTAATATGTTCACAAATGATTGCTGTGCTTCAGCAAGATGTAAAAGTCTCCTGTCAGCTTTTGATGACTACTTGGCGTTCTTCAGTGTAGAAAGCATCTTTACTGGAGTTTATATCAACTTATAGATCAAAACAATACTGGATAAAACAACCTAAAAAATACTTATATGTCACTTATTATTGGCTGTTGATTGAAGCCAGACATAACAGTGGTAACATTTTGGGACTACTGATCCCCAACTTCTACCTCCAAGGCATATTCCAAACTTATGTTTTTATAATATCAAGAATATTAATGAATCTGTTTAGAAAGATTAAGGGAGAGATGTGAGTGGCAGGTAAGATAAGGAGGGATGAATAATAGAGATACTTTAAGGAAAATGGGAACAATCCTGAAACCACATGGGTATCATAAATGATAGCACTGTTTTTACAGCAATATATTTAAAGCAACACAAGAATAATTTTAGTAACTATATGGGAGGAATTTAAGGTTTTATGAAAAACTGCACTTACCTGAACAAAATGGATTCCCAAACTCTGACAGCACTAGCATTTCATATATATGTAATCCAGAGCAGCACCAAGTTTTCACAGAGCTCACCATAGCAAAATTAATGAATTACCATCTCTGAGGTTATCATATTGATGTGGTTCACAATTTTTACCTTTTTAACATCAGTAGATTATGCCTTAGTAACCTGGAAATATTGACCAGGGTTCAAATCTTCTCTCTTTCCCCCCCATACAGTTAAGAACAAGTTAGGAAACACAAGTTTAATTGTTCCAGTGCATGAAAGAATAAGCCTAGAAACAATTTACTGAAAATAAGAGCTCCAGAAATAGCTCCAAAGAAGAATAAAAAAGCAACGAAATATCATCACAAATTGCCTATTTTCCTAAGGCACCCGCTAATTTCTGTCTCTCCAGATTTCAACCATCAGTATTAACTAAAGGAGTTTCTCACCTATGCTTCTTTGTTTCTCCATCTTCACAAATAGGTTAGCTTGACAGGGAATGGAGGAAGAGTTGAATAGTTTCCATTCACCAAAGGTTAGAAGAAAGGCAGATGTTTCAGAAAACGTACTTTAGCTCAGTGCCTATGCTAATACTGTAACGGTACTAAAGTAATAACTAAAGTAGCAAAAAAGGCTGAGGGCTTTACTGATTCAAGGAGCAAAGAAGTGGGAAGTCCTTCAGCAGAACTCTGTTGAAAAATGAAGATAAAAGAAAACACAGTGAGATGGGAGGCTTGAGAGAATTCGTGACTGTATAATTAATACAATTTTCTGCTCGTCACCTGCCAAATAGAAGATTTAACAACATTGCTATGAGGAGGATAGCTCATAATATGCATTGGTGTATGCGGTAACAGCACAGAAAAAAATTTGTTGTGCCATATTAATAGGTTTAGCGAGTTTAGCTAAAACTACAATGAGAACAAATAATTTGATTATGCATGAACTCCTTCCAGTGTTGGGAAACATTGGAAAATGCTAGGTACTAATAAAATGTTTAGTTAGGAGCAAATATATTGCTGGCAATAGAAAAGTGAGCTTATTCACATAGGCCACTAATGATACCTATGATTTGAGAAGGTTTGCTTGGCTAGATCCACAAAGTCTGGCATAATGTAAAAGTAATGATGTTACAGTTGTTCTCTCAAGTGGATGCTTAATAAACTATGCCATGTAGGTAGTTTCAATCTATACACAAGAGAAATATTCAAATAAAAAATAGCTGTTGTTGGCTACCAGTGTTTCAACTGCTCTTAAAATTCACAGCATCTACTCTAACTGCAGGTGTAAAAACCACCTATTATAATTTGTCAAAATATTTGGCTGGAATCGAAAAAATCCTGGAAGAAGATATAGACCTAAAGTATCTAATGCTGAAGCCACTTCATACTGAAGAGTTTTGAAATGCTTTTTTTTTCCAGCTTCACCTCCATGTGTTAGAGGAATGAATAAACCTCAGCAGTTGAATTTGTGTGGGGGTTTAACTTTGGCTAAGGGCCAAATGCCCTCCCAGATGCTCACTCACCCCTCGCCTCAGCGGGATGGGGAGGCAACAGGATGAGAAAATCTGAGGGTTGAGACAGGGAGATTGCTTAGCAGTTACCAACAAAGACAAATATTAAAACATTAAAACAACATGTTTCCTCCCCTCTTTCCCAGGCTCAACTTCACTCCTCCACTCCTAGCCCCTAGCCCCTGCTGAGCGGCGCAGAGGGATGGGGAATAGGGGTTGTAGTCAGTCCGGATGTCAGTCCCCTCTGCCGCTCCTTCCTCCTCACACTTGTCCCCTGCTCCGGCATGGGGTCTCCACGGGCTGCAGCTTTCTTCAGGAAACATCCACCTGCTCCAGCTTGCTGTCCTCCATGGTCTGCAGAGGAACAACCTGATTCACTGTGGTCCTCCTCACAGGCTGCAGGGTATTCTATGTATTCTCTGTTCCAGTGCCTAGAGCACCTCCTCTCCCTCCTTCCTCTCTGGCCTTGGTGTCTGCAGGGCTGTTTCTCACATTTTTTTCCTCTCCTCTCCCTGTCCAGTATTTTTTGCCCTTTCTTAATGATGTTTTCTGAGAGGCACCTCCACCTTGGCTGAGGGGCCCAGCTGTGCCCTGCGGTGAGTTGGTTGGAGCCATCTGGAACCTGTTGTGTCCAGCACAGGGCAGCCCTGGCCTCTCCTCACAGAGGCCATCCCTGCAGCCCCCCCTGCCAGCAGCTTGCCACAGACACTCAATACACTGTGGTATTGCTGTTTGTATAGAAAGCATATCTGGGCTCTCCAGTCTCTCCAACAATCAGTAAAATCAAAACTATTACCACCAACTTTTTTTTCCAAAAGTCTCAATTGTCTTCTGGATATTCACCATCTAGGTATTTCATGCAAGTCTTCTAAGAGGGATGGAAAGTTGGTTAAAGAGATTGTCTCAGATTCTCTGGTTGTTACCAGCTCTTCTTCACCATAACAAGTATTTGTCTTTCCACAGCTCACACCTCTGCACCTCAGTTTAGTTCTTTCCCCCTCTTTTGCAATACTCTAAGGAAAACAAATTATCCTCCTCTACTCCAAGATATTTAGAGGGAATAGCACCATTTCCCCAGTCACACTTCTCCAAATCTGTAAAGGATGAGACAGTAATTACTTGAATAACAATGGAAATAAAACCCATCCTCAAAAGTTCACCTCCTGAAGGTGTCATTTAAAGTAGATACCCCTTGTTGATCTATAACATAATATAAGGCAGTCTCCTGCTTCCTTTAGCATCTTTTTTATTTTTTGTTCTATATCAGGAGTCACCTCTCCAAATACTGATCATGGGATTTGGCAGCTATCGGGGATGCACTGGAAGAGCTGCATTTTTATCAAACCTGTTCTAGATGTCATTCTTCCACCCATACAACCAAGTCAATGAAGGACTTAATTTCATCAATACTGGTATATCTTTGTTATTACTGGCATTAAATATATTGCATGAAATGTGCCAATAATGTATAGGTTGTACCCTGTAACTCTGCTAAAATTAAAGTTGAACAATATATGTGTGTTGCAGATATGCCCCTAGTGTATAATACATACATATCGGTCAATACCATTTTGAAAACTTTATTGCGCCAGGAAGACGCAATAATTAGATAATAAGATCATATGATACTTCTCTCAATAAAAACATAATGGGTGGTTTATTCTGGTCATGAAGTAGATATGAAACAAAGCCAAGGAGACTGTAGAAAAACATGTCCTCTCTTTCCCACTGGTGCTATTGTTCTCACTACTGGCAAGCATCTTTCCCAGCTTCTGTGTATGTCAGAAGAGCACGAAGAGGGGATGGTGCTTTTGGAGTTGTTCTCTTAAGCATAACTGGCACCAAAATGGGCTAGATTCAGTGGCCAAAGGGTTTCCTCTTAAACTCGTAAGCTCATCTCATACTCCCATGCAAAAACCTAGGCAAATTAAATATGCCTCTGAATAATCAACATACAATAGCCCAACCTCTCTCAGGTACTGACTTTACTCAGGAAATGAAGCAAGATTTCAGTATTAACAAGAGATGTGAATTTGGAAAGCCATAGCAATGCTTTTCTATCCTTCATATTCAGTCATCCATACCAACATTATCATTCAAAAGCTTCAAACCTTGGTTTCATAGGTGAAAAACAGCTTAAACCGTGAATGCTAACAAGCAGCAGATTATTGGGTGTATGTGCATGGATGGGTAAACGTCCACAGTTGAACTTCTGCACGCTCGAGCCTGCTACTCGCTACTGAAACTGATATGAGCTGATTGTAGATTTTGATAACACCTGGACTAAACAAGTGACACATACCAAACCCTCCAATTCATAAAGAGACATGAGATAGAGCCACTAATCAGGAGCCTTCTGCATACACAGTATTCAGATTGGGAAGGCTAGGGCCAAGAAGAGGAGCCTAAAGAAGTGGTGTCAGAAAAAGGGGACTTGGGAAGAAGAGAGATCCTAGAAGTGTAGAAGATCCTGGAGATGGGGGAGATGCATAAAGACAAATGTCGGGGGCTCCCCAAGGTCCTTGGCCAGTGATGCCCAAGACTGGTAGCTTTGAGCAGTGGTATAACACCAACCGACATGACTCTCTGTCCAACCTTCCTGGACCAAGAGCAACCTCCCTGTGGGAAAGGCAAATTAAGGCCATGGGAGCATTAATGTTGGGCAGGAGAAGTGAGTGAGTGTGTGAGATAATAAAGAAGGGTAAAAGCTCTAATCTCATCATTAAATAAACCCCACTATCCAGATTTAGTACAGGTAGTCCTTTTGCTCTGCTACTCCCATGATGCCCACATGCTGATGTGAACAGCCAGTAGCTGCAAGTCCCTTCAGCCTGCCACCCTCTTCCTCCCCTTTCCAGCTATGGGGCAGGCAGAGCCCCAGAGCAGAAAAGCAGACCCAAGATTGCTGCCTGGTTTCCATACAGAAATATTTTCATTTTACTTTTCTACATCCCCTCCTGATAGGTGATTAGCACCCACAGGCCTGCCTGGACCCTATAGCTCTCTCCCTTGTTGTTTGTCTGGTGTCCTATGCCAGATCTTGCTTCAACATTACTACACTGCCTTGTTGCATACACTTCCCTGAGCCCAGGCACGCATGGCAGAGACATATTTCTGGACCTTTCCTCTCACACTGTCTCCAGACAGGAGCCTAAGGGTCAAGACAGAATCCCTTTGCATCCTTGGCTGCTGGTGAGATTGTGGTGTAGAAGGAAAGCTCCCCATTGCAATCTTCCCGGAACCTCCTCATCCTTAGAGCTCTGCCACCTGCTCTGGACCCTCCTGATTTCCTCTCTTCACAGAGTCCCTTAGCCCTAATTTTAAGTGCTGTGATTTAGCAGAAAATGCCTCTAAACAAGGGGTTTGTCATGGTTTAACCCCAGCCAGCAACTAAGAACCACACAGCCACTCGCTCACTCCCCCATGGTGGGATGGGGAAGAGAACTGGAAGAGTAAAAGTGAGAAAACTCGTGGGTTGAGATAAAGAGAGTTTAATAGGTAAAGCAAAAGCCACGCAGGCAAGCAAAGCAAAACAAGGAATTCATTCCCTACTACCCATCAGCAGGCAGCTGTTCAGCCATCTCCAGGAAAGCAGGGCTCCATCATGCGTAACGGTTACTTGAGAAGACAAACGCCATCACTCCAAATATACCCCCCCTTTTCTTCATCTTCCCCCAGCTTTATATGCCGAGTATGACAACATATGGTATGGAATATCCCTTTGGTCAGTTGGGGTCAGCTGTCCCGGCTGTGTCCCCTCCCAACTTCTTGTGCACCCCCAGCCTACTCGCTGGTGGGGTGGTGTGAGAGGCAGAAAAGGCCTTGACTCTGTGTAAGCACTGCTCAGCAATAACTAAAACATCCCACTATTATCCAACACTGTTTCCAGCACAAATCCAAAACATAGCCCCATACTAGCTACTATGAAGAAAATTAACTCTATCCCAGCCAAAACCAGCAGAGGTTTTAAGAGTATCACAAGACCCTTGAACATTAATGCTGACTATTCAATGAAAGTACCAACACATTTCACACTCCTTCCTTTTACTTGCACAGACAACTCACTATCCAGTAATGACTTCAATCAGCTTTAGATCACACATCCACAAGGATTTAGGAGACACAGGTGTTTGAGCTCACCCTTCATCATTTCTTCCTCAGCGTAAAGAGCATTTGCATTCCTTTTTCCACGCCCAGCTTGTTAAATATCACAGGTTATCCAAGGAGGACAGAGAGGTTATTAAAGTGGTAGAGAGAAGAAAAAGAATTGAGGAAAAAGGCAAGCAGATTTGCTAATATCTTTTTAAATGTGCATAAAGATGCAATGCTGAATGCCGCTGATCTTAACCCCAGAATACAGACTACATAGACACAAACTAAGGCATCATGGCTGAATAGTTGGCAATTACCAGGCCACAGAGAGCAAACCGAATCGTAGAATCATTGAATCATTTAGGCTGGAAAAGACATTTAAGATCATCAAGTCCAAATGTAAACCTAACACTGCTAAGTCCACCACTAAACCACACTCCTAAGCGCCTCATCCACACGACTTTTAAATATCTCCAGGGATGGTGACTAAATCTCCTCCCTGGGCAGCTGTTCCAGTGTCCGACAACCCCTTCAGTGAAGAAATTTTTCCTAATATCCAATCTAAACCTCCCCTGGTGCAACTTGAGGCCATTTCCTCTTGTCCTATCACTTGTCACTTGGGAGAAGAGACCAACACCCACCTCTCTCTGCAACCCCCTTTCAGGTAGTTGTAGAGAGCGATAAGGTCTCCCCTGAGCTTTCTCTTCTCCAGGGTAAACTCCAGCTCTCTCAACCACTCGTCATAAGATTTGTGCTCCAGACCCCTCACCAGCTTCGTCACCCTTCTCTGGACACACTCCAGCACCTCAGTGTCCTTCTTGTAGTGAGGGGCCCAAAACTGAACACAGTATTTGAGGTGCGGCCTCACCAGTACTGAGTACAGGGGCACGATCACCTCCCTACTCCTTCTGGCCACACTATTTCTGATACAGGCCAGGATGCTGTTGGCCGCCTTGGCCACCTGGGCACACTGCTGGCTCATAGTCAGATTCTGTCCACGAACACCCCCACATCCTTTTCCATGGATCAGCTTTCCAGCCACTCTTCCCCAAGCCTGTAGCGTTGCATGGGGTTGTTGTGACCCAAGTGCAGGACCTGGCACTTGGCCTTGTTGAACCTCATCCAGTTGGCCTCAGCCCATCGATCCAGCCTGTCCAGATCCCTCTGCAGAGCCTTCCTACCCTCAAGCAGATCAACATTCCCACCCAACTTGGTGCCATCTACAAACTTACTGAGGGAGCACTCAATCCCCTCATCCAGATCATTGATAAAGATATTAAACAGAACTGGCCCCAATACTGAGCCCTGGGGAACACCACTTGTGACTGGCCACTAACTGGATTTAACTCCATTCACCACAACCCTTTGGGCCTGGCCATCCAGCCAGTTTTTTATACAGCAAAGAGTATGCCTGTCCAAGCCATGAGCAGCCAGTTTCTCCAGGAGAATTCTGTGGGAAACGGTGTCAAAGGCTTTACTAAAGCCCAGGTAAACAACATCCACAGCCTTTCCCTCATCCACTAAGCTGGTCACCTTGTCATAGAAGGAGGTCAGGTTAGTCAAGCCGGAGCTGCCTTTCATAAACCTATGCTGACTGGGTCTGATCACCTGGTTGTCCTGTACATGCCGCATGATGGCACTCAAGATGATCTGCTTTATAACCTTCCCGAGGTCAGGCTGACAGGTCTGTAGTTCCCTGGATCCTCCGTTCAGCCCCTCTGATACGACACATCTGATGGTTGTCAGATTTGCTAATCTCCAGTCAACTGGGACCTCGCTGGTTAGCCGGGACTGCTGATAAATGATGGAAAGTGGCTTAGTGAGCACTTCTGCCAGCTCCCTCAGTACCCTTGGGTGGAGCCCATCTTGTCCCATAGAATTGTGAGTGTCTAAGTGGTGTAGCAGGTCACTAACTGTTTCACCTTGGATTATGGGGGCTTCATTCTGCTCCCCATCCCTATCTTCCAGGTCAGGGGGCTGGGTAGCTGGAGAACAACTGGTCTTACTATTAGAGACTGAGGGAAAGAAAAAATTAAGTACCTCAGCCTTTTCCTCATCCTTTGTCACTATGTTTCCCCCCGCATCCAGCAAAGGATGAAGATACCCTTTAGGCCTCCTTTTGTTGCTAATGTATTTATAGAAATATTTTTTATCGTCTTTTAAGGCAGTCACCAGATTAAGTTTCAGTTGGGCTTTGGCCCTTCTAATTTTCTCCCTGCAAAACCTCACGACATCCTTGTAGTCTTCCTGAGTGGTCTGCCCCTTCTTCCAAAAGTCATACTTTTTTTCCTTAGTTCCATCCAAAGCTCTCTGTTCAGGCAAGACAGTCGTCTTCTCCATCAGCTCTTCTTCCGACACATGAGGATGACCTCAGAAGATTTCATTCCAGCCTGTTGTTGCTGCTGCAGTGATGCATATGGAAAAAGGAAGAAAGGATTAGCTAATTGATGACCTCAATACTTATTCAGTTACAGAGTGGTTTGGAAACTTGCCCATCAAATGATTTTTCTTTTGAAAATGCAGATCGGTCAACCCAAAATTGCTGGGGGGAGATTGCCATCTCTGGATTGAAAAAAATTTAGAAATAATAATACTTTTTAATTATTTTTCTTTCAAAATTGTAATTAACATACTAAAATGTTCAGGTTTTATGTTCAAATTGAAGTAGTTCCAGTTTATCAAATGAAATGTTTTTATTGACTGATTTGCAAAATACTATTTTGTTCCACTTCAGGAACAAGTCAGTTGTTTTCCCCAAAGGATGAATATTTTACTAAACAAAAATATTCTTTATTCAAGAAACAAGGGGAGTTATATTTTAAGAATTTGTCCTAAGAATTCTCCTGCGTTTCTCTTTTACTTTTCTAATTCTCCATGCTCTTGCTAGAGTAAAATGCAGACAAATCTTCACTGGTTTTGCTTTTCTCCATCTGGATTGTTGTCAGAGCCTTATTGCTTATTTCTGAGCTGGTATACTAGTTTTGTGGTGGAGGAAGGGAGAGCAGGACAAAATTTATAACAGCATTCTCTTTGGGGTGCTGTTCTTATAATGAACACAAATTGCTCTCATTTATCATCTTGTGATGTAATCATATAAAAGCCTTTCCCATCCTCATCCCTATAAGGTAACTGTTTTGTTGTATTGGATTATAATGACAGATGACAAAACCTTTTGCATTACTTCAACCATTACAAAATTCTGAAGGCATTGTTACTCTGTTTTGCCACTAAGGCTTCCTGATAGACGTAGCCTATGCTGAAAGCTGCAGTTAGAAGTACTCAGTATACCAGTAACTTATCTCCACAATGTTGGCTCTTAGGGGGGGAAAAAACCAAAACCAAAACAAAAAAACAAACCATTGTCTTTAAGACAACCCAAAACACCACAGGGAGTAAATTGTGGTTACATGTTACATCCAAATGGGAAATAAATCCAGGGGTTACACTTTTGGGATTTTTTTTTCAATAAACAGAACCCATCTGTACTTTTCAATATATCAGTGTTCACAGGCTACAAGAAACGTGCTGTTATGTGCAGGATTCACTTGCTTTCTGTGTTTTGGAAGCTGATAAATTCACTCCGCTCACTTAGGGAGGCCGAAACGTGCAGAGCTCCAGTAAGAGCTGGTGGAAGAAAAGGGTGCTTAGCAATGCAGAGACGTGTTTACCATTTCTCAGGAACAGACAGTGTTGCTATTTCGAGCAGAAGAGACAGAAATCGTCCCCAGGGTTCCAGGAGCAAACTTTACCATTTCATGTTTCCCTGGAGTATCCTGGCAATTTAAAATTTGTCATGGACTACTTGCCAATAGGTAAGTACATAATACACACAGTGAACTTCTTAGAACATTTAGTCTGTTGAGCACAAGATTTGCCATGTAAGTGAACTGCCCTTTTAGGAAAATCGAGTACAGCCATTTGCATACACTGACGAGTATCTGCACGAGCCCTCAGGTCAGCAAGTACCCCTAAAGAAGTTAGGTCTGATTTTCTTTTGTCTTCCACAAGTTTTTTGCTGGAGATTTCCATCAAATTCCATGGACTCTTGCCTCCTTATGCATCAGTGTAAAAGAGATGAGTCAGCTTTCTGATATCATTGTTTTCTTCATTTATACCCTCCTTTCTGTAAATGATTAACTACTCAAATGACTAAGAGACTGTATTGTTTTCTTTACTAAAATGAATAGTGATACATTTTAAATATACTTAATCTAAATCACATTGAAACATATAGCTCCCATTGAAATATATTGAAAAAATATACATTTCTACTCCGCATTTAATTAAAGAATTTTGCAGGCCTAATCAGTCTTGAATATACATTTGTTTCAGCTTTTCACAAGATCAAAATAAAATGGTAATGTAATGCTATTCTCTAATTATGACATTGGCCTGAAATCAGCCATTGGCTCTAACGAGTTCAGTGAATCTAATGGTGAGAGTACTGTGAAATTTTTTATATTGTTAGATGGGGAGAGAAGTAGTTGACACAGAGCAAGTTGATTCCTTATCACCTGAGGAAGAAAATCTATGTTCCATATATTCTCCCCCTGAGTAAATATAACAGCAAAACTCTTGCTTATAACTTAGATGTTTCTCTTTCTAGAAAAATGATCGAAATTTTTTTTTCTCCTACAGTTTAAAGGCTCTGCTTTGTGAGATGCCAAGCAGTAAAACAACAGAAAATTGCAGGTCTTCCGTGAAGTATCCTTTGTCCCACACTATTCTGGCATTTTTCTTTAGTGTTTTTAATACCATGGTAAGCAGCACATTGATGACATTAACAGTAGAAGACATTAAGAAATAGGAACAGGAGTACCATCGTTCTTATCTGATGTTGATCTGCTGCTACCAATGAGAAAGTTTCATCTCCACGTTCCCTAAGTCCTTCAGTTCATTAATTGATATTGATAACATGTAATTGCTCAGTGGACACCACAAAGGAAAATCACAGGCACATAAACTGGGGCTCAAAGCAACTCTGAGAAGTCACCCAGTCCATCCCCTGCCCCAGTCCAAATCATCTAGGGAAGTCTTGGCAACCTGTTTTCTAAACTGCTCCTTAAACCCCCCCAAAATGGGGATTTTCCAGTTCTGCCAAGCATTTTATTGTTGAGCTTAAATATCCTTAATAAATGTAAGTCTTATCAATGCCTAAACTGAATCATCATGGCTATAGTTAAATCCAGTATCAGAAAATGCTCCTCTTATCAGCGACTCTTTATATACTTGAAGACCATTACATTCTCCACCCAATTCTTCTCTGTAAATTAACCAAATTTATTCAATCTTTCAACAGAAGTCACTTTTTCTAGATCTCCAGTTTTTCTCTTCAGGCTCTCTCTTGCAGTTCCATGGGAAGTCTATGGGACCATGATAGCAGCCTGTTACAAACTGTCAACAAATATTCATCATATCACAAAAATGCATCAAAAATCACTGTGGAAATAATATCTGGTCCAGACGATTCTTGCCCATAATGGACAGATACAAAAGCCTGCATCAAGGAGTATGTGAAGCACATCATCGACATTAAGTTTTAACTTATTTTCACAAATTCACTTTGATGGCATATATTTAATTAGCTACTAGGAAGTAAAGGAGAGTCTGGATCCAGGAAGCATGTTTTTGGATGATTTTCCATTTCAGGGAATTCACATTCTGCCTACTCCCACTGTTGGTACTACCACATATTTGTCAGGGATCCCAGGCTATTCTCAGTACTGTACATGACTCTCAATGGGTATGAAGGGAGGGAAACAACTTAGACATAAACAGAACCCACAAATGTGAGCTATCTGGCAACAGAAAATTATATCCCTTTAGATTTTCAGAACACCAGAGTACCTCTGGTGACACTGTCATGCTATTCTCTTGAATCAGGGCATTTCTGTAAGAAATAAAAATATGCTTTGGCTATTACTCAAGGTCCTAATATTTGGAACCCAAGGCATTTGGAATTCATGCATACACTCATCATTTTGGTTTTGCTACTTGAGTTATGAAGGTACAGTTATCTATGGATAAATTACCCTTTATCTTTGGCTGAATGGTCTGTATAACAAATTATGCCAAAACTAATATTTTTTCTTAAAATATATCTACTTTCTCAACATCTGGCTTTATGGCTGTCACACTTTTTCTAGTAAGTGATTATCTTTTGTAGAGTTTTTCTTTTATAAGTAGTTTTTATGGTTAGTTTTATGATTACAATATATTCTTATCATGACATTCAAGCAAATAATTGTCATTTTGTAGCACAAGTACCCAATATTGAAATTAACTGGAGGCTGACAAAATATGTCTTTTTATGCATCTCTCTATGGCCTGTGCAAAGCATCCCACTCATCTCCCAGGTTCTGGCCATCTTCCTTCTTGCTGCTGGGGGAAGGTGGAGGGATGGGGCCCCGTGATCCGCTCTTGCCAGATCACGGACCTTTTGAGTTGGAACTACCCTGGGATTTGCAGCAATGATCATCACAAGAGATCTGACACTAGCTCAACCCCAGTCCGTTCTTTCAGTGTCAATTGTGATTCAGCCACCAGCCAGATCTGATGCAAAGCATAGTACCAGTATTTTACAGAAACACCTTTCTTAAAACCAGACACTGCTAGTTCATTCTCCTTGGTCCCCTGGGAGATACTGGCAGGCAAATCCTCATGTCTGCTCAGGTCAGGTGCCCTCATTCCTTACAGCTTTAATCCCTTTTGTCTTCTTAGCCCTCTGAAGAAGGTCAAAACAACCTGTATTGACCCCAGGCATGCAAAATTTCAAAATCTTATTAGCTGCATCGTTTCAGCACTTGGAGATGTTCATTAACTATCTTTCTGTGCCTCTAGTGTCAGCAAGAATTGTCCTTCGGGTTGCCCACAGCTTCAGTAGCTGACAGATGATCAAATATATGCTTATAAATCTAATACCGTAGCATAATCCCAGTTTCCATATCCACAAGTTACATCGCAGTACAGCAGTTTTCATATGTTCCATTGTTCCAGTGCACTGGGACTACCACAACAACATTTTCAGTTTCAGAAAAAACACATCCTACGACAATTGATTTAGGTTTATATTTTATATTTTTATTTTCATGGTTCCTCATCAGTGCCTGATTTTCAGCTACTCTTCTCAGCACCTTTGAAAGTCAGTTACTGTTTCTGTCACTAGAACATTACTTGGTACCTAGATGTGTTTTCACAGCTGCACCAGTGATGTGAGATGACAGGTCTGTTCAGAAGGTCAGAACACCCGCACTGGCAATGGGAAGAGCAGGTGCTGTATGGCTACCCACAACCCTTCACCAACCAGAAGTAAAATTACCAATTAGATAACCACATGGCAGTGGAAGACAGAGTGAAATGTCTACAAACTTACTGGCCAGAGTTTTTGACGGCCACTCTCTCTAAAAACAGTTTCTCTGATGTTGCCTGTGTGATCACCTTGAACAATTCACACACACAGAATCACACACAGAATCACACAGAATCACTAAGGTTGGAAAAGACCTGTAAGATCATCAAGTCCAACCATCAACTCAACACCACCATGCCCACTAAACCATGTCCCACAATGCCTCGTCCACACGTTCCTTAAACACCTCCAGGGATGGTGACTCCACCACTTCCCTGGGCAGCCTGTTCCAGTGTTTCACCACCCTCTCAGTAAAGAAATTTTTCCTAATATCCAGCCTAAACCTCCCCTGGTGCAACTTGAGGCCACCTGAAATCTTCATCATATACCATGTATTGTACATCTCTACACACTGCTACATTTGATCAGATGAAAATGAACACTGAATCTTCCAGGGACTGTGCCCCAGTATCATACTCAAGTCAACAACTTCTGTTATTTTGAAGAAGTTTTAAAACATCGGGTCTTCCTTATGCGCAATCATGGTGGGAAAAAATAGGTATATACGGGACTTAAACTGCTAAGCAGGGGACATCAAGTATTTATGCAAACATCAGTGGGCAGCGACATGTAAATGGCGTTTTGTTAACAGAGGTGTTTGGGAGGACCTGTTTATTGCTGGTGAGGTTTGCTTTGATTTTTTGGGGAGAAGCTTAAGTCAGAAGATGGAACTTGGCAGTGCAAAGTAGAAGTTGTTAGTCTAGTATTGAGGAAGGCTTAGCACACTCAGTTACCAGACTTAAATTGATGAGATGGTAGCTGGCATCAAAAAGATAAATAAATGGAAGCCAGGATAATAATTTCTTAAACCACATAGATCATGTTACAAGAGCACATCTGACTACACCTTAACTGAAGCTGGTAGCTGTCACCAGCTGGGAAGAAACATTATCCACTAACCCAAGAAGGGGCTTGCAGGTCAGGATTTATAGACATTCTCTCTCACTTTGCTACAAAGTCATTTTGCAGTTTCATCCAAATCACAATTCGCAGCACTTTAGGCTTTCCCAGTGTTATCACCAAAGTAGACCTGATGCTTCACAGAGGAGCATTCACACTTCCTTCAACAAGGTTTATAGAAATTCCAAAGACAAATACTACATAAGAGCCTGATTTCAATACTTGTGGTAGAAGGTTTTATTCATGCAAGAGAAAAGACAGAAACTGGGCCTAGATACTTAATAAACATAAGTCTGTTTTGATACATTATGTATGTGGGGTTTTTTTAGTTCTGTTCTTCATTGTACTTAAAACAAGTTATGGAAATAACCTGTTCTTAAAATGATGGAACACATGAATATGACTTGAGGCTTAGATCTAGCTATATGTCAAAGGAATCAAAAACCAAAGTGTTTGTTAGGTGGATAAATATGACAGTGCAAAATTATTGTGTAGCCCAAAGCAACAGCAGAAAAACAGCTATTGGTTGAACTAATTAAGGAAGTTGGAAATGAGAAAATACCTTTCCTCACCTCTTCTCAGCAAGCTCCTCAGTTTTTCTCAGCAATTTCACACCATGGCATGCAATGTGCTCACTCTTTTCACTTGATGATGGGTTTCTAGGAAGTGAGGAGCCAAACCAAACCAAAACACTGAGAATGAAGGAAGGACTGCTGCCTCTTCAGGTCAATCCCAGGAACTTCAGTAAATCTGTATGGCAATCACAGATTATTTCGGGTTATACAGACAGACCTGAATTGGGCTAGCTGGCAGGAATAATGAACTCTCAGTAGCATCGTTACCCTAGTCTGAGGCTGCTGTACCCACTGCCTCACCATGGCGCAGTCCAGACATGCCCACTAGAATAACTAGAACTAGTGCAAAAACTAGTGTCAAATTGAAGGTCAATGAAAAATGGACCTCTCTCTGCAATCCCTCAACGAGAAAGGGGGAAAACTAATACAGGGTGGCTACAATAATGAAAACACAGACGCAGCTGTCTTCAAAAAAAGCATTTCAGATGTAGGCAGTAATTACTGGAGGACAAGATTTACTTTGAGCAGACCCAAAGGTGTAACAATACATAGATTATTTGCATGACCACCTAGCTCATCCTTAGGGCTGTGGAAAACCTCAGGTGTACACGCTGAAGTCTAGTGTCGTCATGCGCTTAGACCTAAAATTCTTCACAAAAAAGACACCATCCTGTTTGAGTTTTGAAAAGAGATTGGAGGTGTGTGTGCCAAATGTATGGACAGTTACAAAAATTACATGTTTGCACATGGTAATAGGTGGCTGAATACACACCTATGCACCTAAATAAGTGTTTGTATACTCATATTGGAATAATGATCCTAACAGGCTGCAATCTACCATTTTGATACTTGTGTAACCCCAGGAGCTGGCATCCCTTATAAGCAGCAGCAGTTTCTTAGTGTTATTCTTCATTCTCCTCTTGTCATATTATGCAGGGTTAAGACATATGAAGACATCTTCCACCTTCAAAAGTCAAAGGCAGCACTAAAAAACAAAACCTGAATGTAATTACAAGCAATGTAAAGAAACATTATTGCAAGCTTTCTCACAGAAAGTGATTATGTCTGGAGGTAGATTATCAAATCATTTGGTCTTGATTCTGTAAATGGTTAATTGTGGTTGTTTAGGAAAAGTATATAAAAACTAAAGCAAATACTGAATGTTTTTTCCTCTGATATGCTCCTATCCTTTGGCCATCAGAGCTTTAGAGTCTTCCTGAAAAACTGTTTGCACCTACACCATCTTGCTTAATAGACATCTTCAGAAAATTACTCACAGCAACTCAAAGGTCTTTTTCCTGGGTGGTAGCAACTAATATAGCCATCACTGACTATGATAGTTCAGATTATTTTTCCCAGAGGCATTACTTCTTGACTATCAGGTTGGAATTCAGCCTTCCTTTTCCTCAGCCAGTCATTTGCTACTGTAATATCCTCAAGGGTTTACATGTGAAAATCTCCCTTTCGCTTATACCTCTGCAAATACTAGTGACCAGGAGTCCACAAGCACAAAGTTCTTTCAAGCAGAAAGAGGTTTTGAAATAAGAGGTTTCTATAAAACACGTTAGCTGTGCAGGTAAAACAGATGTTAGAGTCAGTACAAATGACTAGTTGAAGTTCTTAGGCAGCAGTACCCAAAACTTTAATTTTTCATCCTTTTCCTGGAGCCTAAAAAATGAGACTGATAAATTACACAGTGTGAAAAAACTATTGTGTTTTTGCTGTTTTTCATGAACATGGTTCTTTTTTTGAGATTTTAAGTTCAATGTGTGTGACAGATCACGTACAGTTGGCTGACTCAGTATTTTGGAGCTACTTTGAAAAAGTGGTCCCAGGTAGGAGGAAAATGCTTGAGAAGCAGGATTAACATCAGAACATTTAGGATTATTACAAGCTTTTAGAAAAATCAGACTACAGAAATGTTTTTCAGACTTTTGAGAAAAGTTGTTCTGATATGGCATCTTCATTTTACTAATGAAAGAAGATTTAGAGAGCTAATTCTAAATTTTGTTACTTATGTTTTCAAAAAAGATAAACCTAAAACCAGGATATTATTGACTATATAACACCAGGAATAATGAACAACTCAATTTTGATCCCTTTTGACATAACTTAGATAAGAAGAAACCTCTGTATGCATTCTTTTTATCAGGTAGCAGTATGAGCTGGATTTCCTGTTCACTCTAGAAGAACAGGTCTGTATCATCATCTTTAAACAGTTTCTTATTAATATTTTCGTAGTGAGCAACATTTGTTTTAATCTTTTCCACATGATCTTCATTGAGATGAACCAATATTTCCATAAAACCATGTATTTATATCACTACCATTGACAAAAATATTGAAAACTATTTATATTAAGCTAGGAACAAAAGCTTTACCATACAAAATGAAAGTTATGGTCTGAATTTCACAGGATTTTATTAAATACTAGGAGGTAGTTGGAAAAAGAACAGAAAAGTGAAAAGTGAAAAAATATAAACAATAACTAGTATAGAGATAGAAATCAAAGCAGAAAGATTTTTTTGCAGGAAAATACAAACACCAAGGTGCGCTGGAGTAAAGTGCCTCTAGACATAATCAGAAAGATGGAGAGGAAAACAGATAACAGATAAACACAAAATAGGTGAAGAAAACAGAAACAGCTTTGGCCAGACACAGGCACAGCTATACCCACACCACCGTCCAAGAAAGGGCCAAGTCCTTGGGGACAGTTCTCCTCACACTCCCACCACGTATGAGCAAACCTTTGCACTGGAAGAGAGTCAGTGGAAACTGTCACGTGATGCTATCCCCACCTAGCAGATACCTAACAGATTTTCACTTATAGCCCAGGAAATTAGCAACCAGCTACTCCTATATAGCCGCCTGCCACCCTCTACTGTCATTCGTATAGTGTGCGAACATGTGACTTATGTCAAGCAGGCAAGTCAAAGCCTTAGTCTTGCCCAGAGAGACTTTGGTGTTGCGCACTGTGCACGGACACCACCTACACCTGCCAGGGTGGACGCACAGTTATCTCAGGGCATTAGCCTGCTCCCTGGCTCCAAAATGTGGAGAGCGACTCACTGCTTTTGCAGTGCACCTCATTTCATGGATTCCAAGGATGGTGATGATGAAGGAAAGTGTTTGTTCTGCTGCAAAAAGGTATCAGCATCTGACCCTCCAGGTGCTGCAAGAGCCATGTTTTTAATACCTGCCCAAATCATTGAAGAGCTACTTGAAAAAGTAGTGCTACTAAAATGAATGGTGTGGAATTGATTAACTGGTCACCAAAGAGAGTGAGTGAAGGGTTCACTAAATGATACAGAGGACTGGCCCTATCTGACAGGCACTGTAGATAAAATTGAAATAAGGTATTTCCACTCATCTTAAGGACTTCTCACAGCACATCTTCAGCACCCTAGAGAAACCCTTATTGCAATTTATTGCATTCCAGCTGTAGGAAGGTAGCTTGTGTGTTTATGTCTTTCCTGACAGATGTCCCTCCAACCTGTTCTTAAAGGCAATCTGACAGATTCCAGTGTTTCTCCTGGCAATCTACTTTGATACTTCATTACTTGGTTAAAAGAGTATTCCACTTCCTGAAGTCAACTCCTCTACTTGGTATTCCCTGTCTTAGAAAAAGCAGCAGATGTAGAAAATCATTTTATCTTCTTCCTTGTAACTACTTTTTGGAGTTTTGAACTGGTGACCTGTGGAATGATGAAAAAAATGAAGATTGTAGGAAAGGAGAAGTATTCAGTAACTTCCATGTCTTTATCTGGTTAATCTTACATCTGCATGATACTACAGTTTATGTATATCCTTTTAAAATGTGTTTTTCATTCATATTCTTATTAAATTCAACACCCATACAAGCCTCAGGTCTACAGCGGCAGCTGTGCCAGTACATTAAAGGTTGGTATGACTTCATATATCTTAAGAGTAGTGCATTAGTTTATATACATCATAATGTGCTGTTTGCTTTGCCACAACACCATGACTCTTGTTCAGCTTGTGAGCCATTGTAGCCAATAGCCTTCTCTGCAGTATTTCTGCATAGCCAGCACTCCGTTCTGCAGCTGTACGTGACTATCCCTAGCTATGTTAAATTGCATTCTCTCTCTCTTTGTTAAATTGCATTCTATTTTTCTCAAAATCATTCATCTCATTTGAGCAAAAACGTGAAAAAATTCTAATCCTATCCTTCAACAAGTTTTCAATCCTTAGGAGCTCCAGATTTAGTAAGCTCCTAAGTTTATGGAGTGCCCCTTCAAAGACAAACCTTTGAGTCCTTCCAGATCTTAGTCTCATCTTCTGAACTGTTATTCTCTTTCAAAAAAGTCTGGGAAGGAGAAAAAAAACCCAAACTGATGATGTTGCATGTGTGTATAATATGACATTTATATGTCTACCAAATTAAATATTCAGGAATGCTAGAACAATATTTATTGGCTCAGTTCTGAGAACTAATCTAAAACCAGAGCTATCTAGGCAAAGACATACTTTGTTCCACCCTCAAACTACATATAAAGAAAAGTCTTCCTGATATTTTTCAGTCAGACAGACAGTCCCTTGAAGCCAATGAGAAAATGGTTATTTTCAAGCAGTGTATGTGCTGATGGAGTAGCTGTTTGAAAGTACAAGGAAAGAAAAAGCTCCCATAATAAAAATGTCATGGTCATCTTTTCATTCATATGATGATTGGTCTCAAGTTCTAAAAGTAATCTTTTTCAGACACTGTCATTCAATTTAAAAGTAATGCTTTCCTTTAGATGCCAAGAGGACTGTGAGTACTGAGGACGACCTCACTTTTAAATAGGGGGGAAAAAAACCAAAAGCTAATTATAAGTGCTGGACAAAGCACGATCTAATTGCCATCAAATTCTACATGAAAATGCCTTTTTTTTTCATTGAAAGGTATTCAAAGGACAGATGCGCAAGGGCTTTTTTAATATTTAAAATGATACCTGGACGTTTGTCAGCAAATGGCCTAAGGCAGATCTCAGCAAGAAGGTAAAGAAGCTCGACAGTTATAGAGGACCAAATATTATTTCAAATGCTTTCAGGAATAAGCAAAATAATTTCTTAGACACACAAGACGTGTACAGAAAGCAAACTATGCACTGTATTTTTTAATAATTTAAGTATGTGGCTTCCTTAACAGTGAGGGATGAATAAATTCTTCCTCGGTCCCATTTCTGTTTTTTCTACACAGTTCTACAGATAGCTCACATTTGTGTTATTCCTCCACAACCCCTTTTTCTGGTATTAAGAACATCAGTGGAAAAGAGAAGTACTGAGCTGAAACATTCATTCCTCAGGCTGCAAGGAGAGGAGCCCTGCATTCAGTGCAGAGAAAACACATGTGCTGCTGGGTCTGAATGGAATACACTCCAGAATAGACAATAAAGTCTCAAAAATAGACTCCAGAAGTATCCTAACCATGGTTAGTTTATTTGAAGCTACTACTCGTGATTTCTCTTTAGCACAGTCTAGCTCTCCCAAAGGAATAAAATTGTCCTGGACAGTAACAACAGAGGGATGGCCTGTTCAAGTGGATGACTTGGGTGTGTTGAGGATAACTGGGCCTAAAAGGAGCCTAAAGACTGAAATATCTGGGTATTTCTACTTAAGAAATGAGTAGTGACAACTACAAATTATGTGTGAATGTAACTCCTGTTCTCCCTCCGTTGAAGAGGATGAAAATCTTTCTACTCTTGGAAAAAAGTCTGTCTTTGCACTCCTGCAATACCACCAGGACTTCTGGTGAGAGCAGTGGTCGTGGTCAGAGCAGGACCACATCCTGGGAGACTGCAGTGAGAAATACGCCTTGGATCAAATCTTTCCAGCACGGATACCTAGAAGAGTCATGAGGGTCACTGAAGTGCATTGTTTCCTGAACTTCCCAGAAGCATCCCAAAAAACTATTACCTTCAAGCTTAACTGGAAGTTACTGTAGCAGCAGTATTAATTTTGGAACACCTACCAATCCTTCCAGCACTTTGGCTACACTTATGATTATCACACTGCAAGTGAGAAACATATCTGATTAAAAAAATAGTAAAAAGTAATCACAGAGGGGATGGAAAAAGGAATATTCATGAGGCACAGTGAAAGTTGTTATTGGCTTAATGTATGCCCCTTCTTAATGCTCCTTTATTTTACATACTCAAGAAAAGCATACAGATGGTATGCCATACTCATGAAAATATTTCAGTAATTTCAAGGGGTGTATGGAAGCTAAAACAAAGCAGCTGCAACTTTAAATCCTGATAATTTAAAAGATGTTGCTCTGTCATGATTATAACTCATAAAAAATGTATTGTTGCCATAACAACCGCCTCACCACATGTGAGACTGCCTGAAAAACTCAAGCTTTCTTTAATCAGTCAGATACATGAACCCAAACCTGAAAATAATCCACCAATGCATTCATGATACTTTCTCTCTTTCTTGTAAAATGAACTATAATGCACACAATTCCTTTTTAACAGTCATTATTTTAAAAAATCTATAATCAAAAGAGTCTAGTGGATTATCTTTTTCTTCCTAGGTAACAGAAAATTTCTGTCTGGGAATGGCTGCATTTCTTAAGATGAAATAGGGTCGATGAATGCATTCAATGTACATTCTTTTCACTGCCATTATTTTCCTGAGGCTCCACCATGTATCATTTGAATAACACTCAACGTAAATCCCAGATGGTGGCAGGACTTGCAAATGATATAGTGTGGCAGCCCCTGCATGCATGCAAGGATTCATTGAAGAGAATTGCATTTTAATGGCAGTAGAAGGTATGCCACCTGGCTCCATGTGATAAAAAGCCTACAGTAACGCAACCACATTTCCCAGTCCTGAGGGCCTGGGACAGATGGCTGAGTACAGGACCTGCTACTGAAGTTGTACAGTAAAAGCAGAAACATATAGTACAGCTGGTCACGCGGAAGGATGGGCAGCGTGTCCCCATACCTTATGGCAGGCCACCCCCCACGCTACTGCAGGGCACAGGTGTCTGGTGAGACAGGGAGCCAGTGCAATCACGCTGCTCTTGGCTGCCCAGAGACCAGTCCCCCACTGGTCTCTGCAGCAGTGGCCACTTCATTGCTGTACCAGACCTCCATGGAAAATGGTTTCCTTGGACTGTGACACACTTGGGCTGAAGCCCCCAGTCCAAAGCAACCAGCAGAGAGATTTGCACCTGAAGTCCCATTCCCAGGTAGCCTAATCACCAAGTTAGTAGGTATCTGGAGACATCGGTTGAGTTTAGACCAAAAATTTCATCTTTGATGAAGCAGGGGTTTAAGTTACCCCCTCCAAATTTTACTTTTCACAAACAGGCATTTTCCAGCAAAACTGTATTTTCTTGGATTTTGGTCTGCCAGGTCTCCTCTACAACACAAATTATGTTTAATGTACTCGATTTGATAATAAAAGTAATATATCCCTTCTTTCCACATGGGTATTTTCTTCAAATTTTGCTCTTTTTTAGTCTTAATTCCTCTTAAGTGACATTCAACAAGTAATTAAATTTTTCTCTACCATATTTTCCTCTTATTTAAATATGGTTAAATTTGATTTTCAGCCTTGGAAACATGCTTTGAGTTTTACAGGTCAAAGTGTTTGCCTCAGATCCCATAGTAATACTGCTTTCTGTGCTTCTTTTGCTTTTTGTTTCCTGAATGACCTTGTGCTCTTACACTCACTGGTGGTAAGTGCCCAAACTAGCTTTATATGTGGAAGGAGTGTTGTGCGCTATTCATTACACAGTGCAGATTTCAGCAGATATCCCTTTTCACGCATTTATTGATGAAGATGGAACAGCCCAGAAATACGTATCTCCTTCAACTGAAATCCTATTGTATTCTGCTACTACATCTTTGTTTCCATACTTTCACAGACTATGCAAAATTGACCTCTAAAAAGGGGGAGAAAATAGGAAACTAGTACAGAGAATTTATGTGGTTCAGAGGTATATGTCTCTGAGGTCAGAGGATGGTGGATTAGAGAAATCTTGGGTCTGATTTATTCTGGCAATTCTTGTATTTCCTCTGTTATTCTGCAGAGATGCACACAAAATTGGCAAAACACCAATTCTTGGCACACGGCTGCCTCATTGATAGTTTCCACCCACAGGGGAGGTGGGAATTAGAAATTACTTTGGGAAAGTTTTATGGAAAAGAGGAAGAGAAAAAAGAGGAAGATGATAGGACAAAACCATGAGTGAATTCAACCCACAGGTTCAAGGAATGGGTAAGGACAAAGTAAGGAAGAAAGCTGCTAGTCTATGCCACCAATAGATCATTTGTCTCACAAGTCACTGCTAGAAGACACATGCTGAGTCACGGGCACTATAAGCAGTAATTTTAGGAGACGATTGTTTGCTAGTTGATCTGCTATGGGAAAGGTTCCTCAAAACATTAATTTGCTTTCAGAAATGTTTTAGGTCATTCTAGCAATACACAAAAAAGGGCTTACCTAAAACCCAGCTCTCTTTCCAGTCAGTTCTGGATCACCAAGAATTAACTGTTTATTTTCCTCATATTCCTATTAAAAGGTTATATATTAACCTCAGTACTAATGAGAGGAAAAATAATGGTGTTCAACCCCCACCACCAAATGATTCCCTCCTAGAAATTTTTCATGTTAAATGTCGAGATCCTTACTCAACTGTATTTCAAATTCACACACAGGCATACTGTATTTGCATATTTAACTGTTTTCCTATACAAAACCTGGTTCCTGTCTTAGCAACTGAATCACTAGCTGAAATGTCCCTTCTGGCCACATTTAAAATCTTGATTATAATCCTTGATGAAACAGGGAAGTGAACAATCCTTGTATTTAATCAGAATAAATTAAACTAATGAGCTTTCCTGGCAAATTTATTACCATTCTTATGGATGAAGTTCCACTGGCTGATCATATGCAAGCCAAAAAATAGAAGTCTTATATAAGGGGTGGGGGCCTCTGCTGGTTTTGGCTGGGATAGAGTTAATTTTCTTCACAGTAGCTAGTATGGGGCTAGGTTTTGGATTTGTGCTGGAAACAGTGTTGATAGCACAGGGATGTTTTAGTTACTGCTGAGCAGTACTTACACAGAGTCAAGGCCTTTTCTGCTCCTCACACCACCCCACCAGTGAGTAGGCTGGGGGTGCACAAGAAGTTGGGAGGGGACACAACTGGGACAGCTGACCCCAACTGACCAAAGGGATATTCCATACCATATCACAGAATCACAGAATCACAGAATCACTAAGGTTGGAAAAGACCTGTAAGATCATCAAGTCCAACCATCAACCCAACACCACCATGCCCACTAAACCATGTCCCACAATGCCTCGTCCGCACGTTCCTTGAACACCTCCAGTGATGGTGACTCCACCACTTGCCTGGGCAGCGTATTCCAGTGTCTCACCACTCTCTCAGTAAAGAAATTTTTCCAAATATCCAGCCCAAACCTCCCCTGGTGCAACTTGAGGCCATTTCTTCTTGTCCTGTCACGCTCAGTATATAAACGAGGGGGAAAGCTGGCCAGGGGACCTCTGCTTGGGGATAGGCTGGGCATCAGTCGGAGGGTGGTGAGCAATTGTTTTCATTTGCATCACTTGTCTTTCTTGTTTGGTTGTTGTTGTTGTTGTTATTTTCCTTTTCATTACAATTTTTATTATTATTATCACTATTATTATTATTTTCTTTTATTTCATTTCACTTATTAAACTGTTCTTACCTCAAACCACAAGCTTTCTCACTTTTACTTTTCTGATTCTCTCCCCCATCCTGCTGGGGCGGGGTGGGAGTAAGCAAGCTGAGTGTAGTGCTTAGTTGCCAGCTGGGGTTAAACCACAACAGGGCCATAATGTTTTAATTGAAAATAGTACATTCCTGATGTGTTCCTAAGAAAAACTGGGTATGTACTTTTTCTTCACGCTTGTATGAGAATCAGATAGGAAGGGTCAAAGGCAAAGTTCAGAGCTGAAACTCAGCAATGAGGTAGAGAGATGCAGGTTGTTGCCAGGGGTGGTTTTAGCTAATAGCCCAACACTAGGAGATAGGCTTTATTTCTTTGCCATTGCATTCACATAGCGCCAGAAGCTGACTCTTTTGTCATCGCTGTAAAATATATACCCCAAAAAAAGTTTAATTGTACATACGTATTTAGGACTATACATGCAAAAAGGTAATATTGTCCACTTAAATCCAAGCAGCTGTTGAACAACCTTTCCTTTTTCACCAGAAGCAGCTTAGGATGGATTCAGTCTGACCAACACAGAGCTTTTTCTCTGTGATAAGGGGACAAAGCCTGGTTCCTGAGCTGCAAGAAGAATCAGGCTGGAGGGCTTTTCTCCTTGAGCTCCCAGCCTCTTTCAAGCTCTGTCTGAACAAAAAGTTTGCCCTCTCTTCACATTTGTGTCAGGGCTGTACCAATTTTTGTGAAGGGTCTGACTGGAGCGTCTTGTGCTGTTTCCTTTTCCTACGTCTACAACCCCAGCAATATCACCTTCACGTGTAAGGCTAATGCCCAAGCAGATTCACAAATGACTGCAGTTTGGGCAATGTTTGCAGTTTAGTTTAATCTTCCCTGTAACAATAGCAGGAGGAGCTTCATGGTTGGGGCAAAGGCTCTTTCCCATTGCACACTTACCACACTACCTGAGACACTTCAATGCAGGTACAAAGACTGTGGTTTTCTGTGCAAATTGCAAAATGCGCAGAAAGACGCCAACATTTGTCTTCTGAAGTTCTGGAAAAAGCATAAAGATGCTGAAGAATTATTTTCAATAACAGTTCAGAGTTGGCTGATAGCAGAACAGAAGGCATTTCCCAGTGTGAAGTGACAGACAGTCCAAGAGAGCTGTGACCATGCATGAACTTTGATGGGCAGTAGTTAGCAACGGGACCACAGATGGTGTAGCAATAAAGGTAAAAAAAGATCAGGGCATGAAAGGACACAGAAATCTCTATATCTGAGAAATATTAGTTTCCCCTTGCAATTCTTTCTCCTTTTCTTTTTGTCCTGACAATAAGATAAAGTGTGGGAGGCCAGCTGTCCGCAAGGGGAAGGCAATCACTGCTCTGCAGTCCCCAAAAGTGACTCAGTCACTGCTTAAGGAGAATCACAGGTCTGAGCCAATTACTGCAGACTTTATACACACCACACACTTGCTTCTTTATCCTACTTAGACAGGAAAGTATTTTGAAATGAAATTCTACAACTTTGTTTTCAGACCTCTTTCTGGTGTGCTTTTAACAAAACAGAAGAAGGGAAGTGCTTAATGTTTCTACTTCTGAAATTTTGGTCATTCATGCTCAGTCACTTTAGACCAAATAATGCTGGTCCAAGGACATGGGTAAACTTTGTAGACATGCCTTTCACAGACCCTTTGAGTTGCAGGCACTTTGTTAAAAGAAGCGAGTAACGTCTTCTATTACAGATAGAAGTTGTTCCAGACGCTGTCCTCTGGCAGCAACTCGGGCATCAAAGGACTTCTGGTCCAGTGGAGCCCTCACAAGCCTGATCAATAAATCAACTGGATATTGCCTGGCAGGGCACTATCTCTGTAATTATTTTCTTCTGAATTTCTTCTCACCTCATGAAATAACAGGTGAGAAAAATCTTCTATGCAAAAGCAAACCAAGGCACAGAGATACACAGCAAAAGCGATGATGAGAAAGCTGGGCAACTTCTTCATTACAGAGTAACAGGCTACCAACATTTGACTGATGTTCCCACAGTAAAAAACAAACATGCTCTGGCTACTAACATTCATTTTTCTTCCTCCTGCATACCTCTTTCAGAAGTCATAATCCTCTGATAATTGCTGCTGGATTCTCCTTAAGAAGTAGATAAGATGGGGCTCCAAGCACGCTGTGCAAAGGCAAGCCCAGTAGAACTAGGAAGAGTGATATTAAATTCCACAGCATTTCCTTTTGTCTAGGTTTGCTCCTTCTGGGTGACTATGGTTTCAGTGTAGCATACATGGAGAATTTAATTAAGGAGGACCAATGAAAGCAAACCTTCCCCTGCCCAGCACACGTACTCTGATTTCATTTTTAGAAGCTTGCGTGATTACTGCAGGAAGCAGTTATACAGAAAAGTAAATCTCGGTTGTTCTTCATTCTCAAACTCTGTTTGATTACATCTAGTAAATATTGTACCCTTAAGTCATTTAATAATTCAGCTTCTCCACTTTGAAATAATATTATTACTGTATGAAAGGTTACCTGGAGGGCCAATTCTAATTACTGAATACAACCTGCATAAAAGAATTCAAAATTATTTCCAAATGTTTACCAACCACAGGTTCAATAATATTCTTTTACAAGGATAGTTTAATTGCAGTGTGTCCATCTAACTTCATTTATTTTTCTGATTTAAACACTAGGCTACTCCAGTTGTGCATTTCTGGATTTTTTGGAAACAGGTAGCTGTTAAACTAAGTTCTGGTTGAGAGGATAGTGTTAATCAATATATTGCAATTTGCAAGACTCTTAAGACTTGAATCCCCCATTAAATCCAAATCTATCCTCACAAGACACTACTTATGGAAATGCATTCATATATTTCAGTGATATTAATTACACATCCACATCTGCCTCAGACATACAAACGAAAAAATACTGCTGCAAGTTAAACATGGAGCTGTTAGACACATCAGAAGGTGGATGTAGCACTGCAGGCTACCACCTATTACAACAGAATGTTATGACTACATAGTTATAATTGTTCCACAGCCAATAGATAATTTTCAAATACAATCATGGAATAGAAACAGATAAAAATCAGAAATTAGTTGTAACTTTTCAGGATAAAAACCTCTGAGTTATACACTGATTATAGTCCCTGACTGAGCAAATATTCATTTGGAGTCACTAGACTATACCCTCCATCATGAGATAATGTAAATTACATGTGATATAATGTACATTATTACACAATGTAATTGTGTAATAAAAAGTATAGCAAGTACAGCATTATCTGTCAACAGTATTTGCAAAAATAAGGCACACAATTTCAACAATTTTGTTACTTATATTATAAAAAATTGTCCTATTACCGTACCTATAACAAATAATCTTTGCAAGGATTTTTAAAAAATGACATGACAGTCATGTGGATTAATAACTCTTGGGGTATCTAACAGGAGAATAATATCTAAGGTAAGCAAAACCTTCTGGAGCCTTCCCTTACAAACTACAGTCCTACACTGAAGACAGTGCAAAGTTCAGCAAAGCCAGCTGGAAGGCTCCTGTGAGCTTCAGCAAGGATTGATCAGATCATGACAAAAGCACTTCAGTCAAACATAAATAGAGCTCACATTCATTCAATATCGGTACATCACTGGTTTAAAAGATAAAGAGGTTTTCTGTCTTCTAAAAAAGAACATCTGCTTTGAAAGTGTGATGTAAAAACCCTTACAAGTAGACAAATCAAAATGGACTTTCACCAGGCTATTGGGTCACAGACCTGTAACCCAAGCCCCTTGGTTCCCATCAGATTTACAGTGTCTGTTCAAAATCATGAGGCACTTTGCTGTTTAAATTGCTAAGGCTTTACTTTTAGCGCTGCAATAATATGGGTGGTTTAGGGGGACATCATTTTCTTCAGAGAAAAGATCTGCTACAGCTCGAACCTCCTGACAAAAAAAAAGTGACCTTGACTGACAACAGGCATGCACTATTTCAAAGTGAAAGGCAAATATTTGACAAGGTTATAATAGACTCAAAAAGACCTCTCCAAATGAATACTGTGTGCAGCCTTAATGGCAGCAGAACTCTGCTGTAATGAATGTATCTATGCATTTCTTCAGGCCTCACGAGCATGGCGGGCCTGGTGTAGGGGTGCTGGTCTCAAGCTGAGGTCTCACCTGGGGCTGAGGTCTGATTTACAAGAAAGCACGAGTATTTGCCCACCCAACAGGTGTCCGTGACAAAGATAAGGGGGGCTGTAACACAGACACAAGCACAGAATTTGACGCTTCAACCTTACTTTTGTTACAATTTCTTAACAAAAGAGATTGCATGTGAGGACGCCGCACTGCTTTCTGCTGACCTCAACTGTACCAGTGCAATGAAAGATTCAGTCCCTCTCTGCTAGCATGTTGTTAGACTGCATGGCCCTTGGTCTGTCTGGTTGCTGGCCTTAAAACGTGCTATTAGAAAATATTTAATTTGTTTCCCATGGTTCACTCTGTGATCACCTCACCAGCTGAGACAGATTTAAGCGTTCATTTAAAAGAAATAAAGAGAAACAAAACAAAACAAAAAACACACAAAAGGGAAATGTCTACATTTTCTGTTTCTGAAGTGATTTGATATTGTTGAGCTTCCTGGTCAAAGAACAAAGTTTCTCTGAGGGATTCCTAGTGCCCATTCTGAGCACAAGAAGAGATGCTACGGGGGAGAAGGAAGATCTCTAAATAAATCTTTGCAGAAGCCCCAAGTGACCAGAACACAACTTGACATGGTCATAGCCACTTCTTCCTCAACATACGGTCGCTCTCCACAGGAAGGGGCAGAGAAGGAGGAGAATCCTCAGCCACCAGGAACTCCTTGGTGGAAAGCCCTTCCAGTTTTGCAGGCATGGGAGAAGCTGAAACTTGGGCCTTCTGAGGCCAATCGTCATTTGAAAACTGCACCCCAAAGTTCTCACTGCTTTATGTCTTCACCTAGGGAAATCAAAAGTAAATAGGGAATGAGGGTGAATGGTGCACTTCACTGGCTGGGTGGTTTTGGAAAAGATTCCAAGCACTCCTTCATATACTTGAGGGTGCTGCTGGCACCAAAATCTTCTTGTTTTATTCTGATGTTGCTTTGCACCTAGGAGGGTGAAGGTTCAGCTTCAGGACAACTATCACCTGACTTGTGAGGTTCTTTGTCTTCCAAACAAAGCTTTAGCCTTTATTCCTGAAGAATTTCAGACAGATATTGGCAGGGGAAGGCATGTTAAATAATGCATGAAGAGAGAGATGGACACAAGAAGTGTCAGTTTTCCTTTTTATACCCTTTTCCCCTGCAGCCTTTGAAACATATTTTATGCAGTTGCTTTATAATTCATACAAATATATAAAGGTTAACCCTGCACATTAGGCTCTGACAAAAATACTGTGCAAATTCATATGCAAAGCAGATGTAATCCTCATGCCATTGGCACATGCCCAGCTGCAAAAGAGGTACCACCGTGTCATGCAGCATACTGTTGTTTCTGGCAATCCCCCTGAACTTAAGTCAGGAATGAAACTAAATGGAACAAACAAAGGCCATGGATTTTGCATTGCTTTACATCAAAAGTACAAGCACAGTTCAGCATCCTCTCTCTAAGTCTCCAGAGTAAATAAAGCTGCTGTAGTTACTGTTCTTTCTCTTCAAAAATACCCACAGTTCTGTCAATGATTTCAAAGTAGTGGCATAGTAAGACATTATCTCAAAAACTAGATTCCATACATACAACAAACACCCTTTATTTCAAACACATATACATTTGCATTGCTACACTATGACTAAAACAAATGGATGATCACATTCAGGAAATCTTCCTTCTAGTCATACATCTTGTCATCATATACTTTGACAAAGAAAATACCTTAGCTTGCTAAGAACCTGCCGTAACACTAGTGTCAATATGGAACTGAAGAGAAGTATTTTAAAATATTTGCTCCAGCATGATCCAAAGCCAACTGAAATCATTGGAAAGACTTTCATAGTCTTTCCTGGACTTAGTCCTTTAATCCCCTCCAGCAATCACAGTCTATCATGTATTGATACACCCACCTAAATAAAGTTGAAATATTTGTGCATCAGAGAACAATTAGTCTGAGAAAAGCAAGAACAAAAAAATACTTTCAAAGAACAGTTTCTACTAAAACTTTAATTTTAATATTTTCCCACTAGGCTAAAACACCAGAGAAAACAGCATATTATAACCCTGAATGGTGACATAAGAAATCCATTAAAATCCTAATTAAAGTGCATTCTGTATAAGAGCAAGTCTTGGCAGTACAAGTCATCTACCAAACACTATGAAATGCATTTGAGATTTGGAAAGAGCATGTGCAATTCTTTTAAAAAAAGATATAATTTAACTCAAGAGACAAGGAAGTTCAACAGCATTTGACTTGCTGAACATTTTAAGTTTGTTGGGAATTACACATTCATCATATAATCTGGTCCTTATAAATATTATTATTTATCCTACCCAAAGCTATCAGGCTATCAAACTTGAGGTCCCAGTAAACTGGTACTGTTCAGACATAGACAAGACACAGCTTTTTCCAGAAGGGCTTAACACTTGTAGCTCTGATCCAACGCTCTCCACCATAATCTCTTTGGCATTAATAATTTATTATACTTAATGAGACTTCTAACATGCAGAAAATTAGACAAGTCGTTATGTCTTCAAAGGATCATTTCCTGCCAGGCAAAAGTAAGAAAGCAGCAGATGCAAGGTAGGAGAATGATCGTTCTGGCTTAGACAAACAGCTCACTAATTCTTTTTTTAGGGGTATGAATTAATCATCTCCAGTTACCTCTTACAAAGCCATTGTTATTTAGTTTTTATATATAACTGTATGTCTCAAATCTTTTTTTCAAGTGTTGCACATCTGTCAATTAGCATTAATGTGATTCAAGGCTCTGTTAAGGTCTGTTTGTTTTACAGGCTTTTTAAAAGCTTAAAGTAGTTAATTTCCTCTCAGATTGCTCCTCAGCACCGAGCCTAACTTCAAATCAGTAAAATCACTCTTCTCTCTCTTAAAACATCCTTCATTCATCTCTTTGTCAGCAGCAATTCTATTTCCTTTACACAAATATTGATATTTCTTGACACCGTGACAGTCAGTTCCCACAGCAATAAAAATATGGTCCTTCTCCTCTTCCACTGCTTCTTCCGTTCCTTCTGATCTCATGTGCACCAGACTGGAGCTGGTCTTAAAGGATATCTTAAAGGATAATCTCCAAAAGAGACTACTCCAGATATCTTTCCTGGGTAAGGCTGACTGGTTCAGATTAAAGCCTTAGATTTAGACATACTCAGCAAATTGCCCTTGCTTGAGCCAGCTCATCTCAGTCACACGTAACCAGAAGAGGAAGTTGTTCTTGGCATGTAAGAAGGGTTATTTCACCCTTGTGAAGAAATTTTAAGAAGGAAGTTGAAATATCCTACCAGAGTCAACACCTGTTCCTAAACCTTGAGCCTCTGTGGATATAAGCATGAACGTAAATTTTCTTCTGGCTCCAACAGCAGATGCTGCTGAAGGCTGGCAAAGCAGCAAGCATGGGTGCTGCAGAGCACTATCCCAACTTCAGATCTCTCTTGCTCTGAAAAACAGCGAACTGGAGACATTCAAACGATTGACAAAGTTGAGATGCAAAAGCTTCCAGAACGTTTCTGAAAGCAGTAAATTACCCTTGCAGGAGAAATGTGAAAAAGATGTCAGCAAAGGACACTGTGGGTGCTAACTTTAATGGTTTTGTAAATATATTCCCATATTCATCTGCACAAAGGCTAAATCAGCCTGCGCACTTGTTGTGTTGTCTGGGTTTGGGTTTAGTTTTATTTTAGAGTGACGCATAATAAACCAGATGAAAGGAAGCCATGAGAAAAATGGGAAGATGCTAAACCAGGGTTGAGGTCAGCAAAGTACAGATGCCAACGTAAGAGAGTAGGACACTTTTGGAAGTAATAGGATATAGATTCACACTGGGAAAACTGAGTATGGTAGGATTAAATAAAGCAGATGGGTATAAGACTCAAGTGCATGGATCTTAGAATTTTAGCCCTTTCTTATCTCCAAAAGAGATTAATTTTCAGGGTCTGATCTGCTTTCTACTTTGCCACTCAACTATCACAGATCCAGGTCCCACCTCTTCCTTATGCTGTGGAACCAGTCTATGCAAAAGGAGAAAAGTGGGAGATTAAAATGGTCTTTACTCACGGTAAAGACTAAATACTGGCTCATAACTGCCCACGATTTCCTTAAGGGACCTTGAAGGAAGAGACTGCAACCAAGATACAACATTCAGCTGGTTTCTTTCAGCATCTTACACTGCTCCAAGACAGCACAATTTAGAGCATGTGCAGAATTAGAGCAGACCTAATCAGTTACCAACTTTTGCCATATTTTGTGACCAGCATGGAACTAGTGTTACATCTTTTTCTTTCTTTTTTTTTTTTTTTTTTGGTGGGGGGGGCAGGGGGAGGGATTTATCATTTGGGATGTTTTTCTTGTGTTACGATTTTTTTTTAATTACTGCATTTGCAATGTACCAGAAAGACTGCAAGTGTTAATGCTTCTTGCAGTGTCTTCCACGTTCACCTTTTCTCATTAGAATTTATGTTAATAATCATACATTACTCTGGAGCAGCTAAAAACGTGTCCTTGTTTCTGTTAGATATATTGCATTTAGTATGCAAAGTTGTTTTTAATCTTCAGATTGGTCTGCATACATACAGATAGAGCCTTACAGTATTGTTTTTGACACCTTAATGGGGAAAATGTACGCACTGGGGCAAAGTAATTGGATTTCAGCTGAGAAGCAGCATTTGAATGAAATCAATAAAGATTCTGTCATCTAATATTTTAAGTTTGGTACAATGTGTATACTGCAGGTCAGTGTAAATTCATTAAAAAGATCAATGCGATGGAATTTGTCTTGGGTGCCTTGAAATATCCTAGGGTGACTTGAGAGGAAGTTGCCAAGGAAACAAGAGATGCAACTCAGAGAAACATTTAGGTGTTTTAAGTTGATGGCTGAATTCTACTGAGTTTATAAGATATTATAATATAGGAAGTTGTCATGGAAACAGAATTCAACAAATGGTTAATGAATAGCCAAGCTGGGCGATTCCTGCAGGTGGCTGTGTCAAAACAGTTTGGACTAGAACACCCTTAAAAAATGTGAAGTCTCCACAGGTTCTTGGTTGTTGTTTTCTTTACCCCAGACAAAAAGAGCAAATGGTGCTTAGGTACCAAAATGGCAAATGCATTAGCAAAACTATTAACAGATAGATGTCTTTATAGCTGGGTTAATTTGGGTATTATAAATCATAACTCCTTAACTAGCATCTAGAAGCTCTGCTATAGGTAATAAACCTGCTTCGAATTTCAAATATACTTCTGTTGTATTATTGTTTGTATTAAATGAAACATTTTAATTAGAAAGACTTTAAACACTCAATTTGTGTCTTGATCAGTGTCTTCTCTCTGTCAAAGGCTTTTTGTTTGCAGTGTTTTGGTTTTGCTTTTTTTCTGGGTTTTAGTCCCACATCTACTTTTCTTCAATAATAAATCCTTGCTGAAGTTATTTTAATTTCTGTAACAGAACATAACAGTCATTTTCCAGTGTCATGCAGGCATCAATGTTTTTCTTCCTTTATCATTCTGTTTCAACTCCTCAATTTCCTCTCTTATTAGGTTTGATGCATTTCTTAGTGTCTGTCTAGTGCTTTAGGGTCTCAACAATAATGTGAAAAGTCTTATAACCTTCTATCAAATTCAAAGAAAAAATCCAAGAACATATGCAGTAATATGCAATCCATTTTCTTTTTTAATGTATTAGAGGGAACCATGACTTTGGCGCTCTCAGGGAGATTAGCTCATACAGACAATATAACGGAAGATGTAGTGGGCCTGCTTTCATTCTCTTAGATACAGACAAACTACATCTAATGTATAGATGAGATAGATAAGGTTACACTTCTGCGTGGAAATTCCTTTCCCAAAGCTACTCATAATTTATAATAATTTTACCTCCCCAATGATATCCCATTTTTAGCCCTCAAATACTCATTCCTGGGAAGTTTTTCCTATCTAACTCTCATCCTAAGAACATCATGCTATTTAATTTGCTTAAAAGCTCCTGGCCATTATGTTCTAGATCAGCCTGTCACTTGTTAAAAATAACAGCTTTTTGAAATGTTTCACAAACATTTTCATCTGCCTTAAATAGCAAGGAATTAAGATGCCAAATACTGTATAACAGCATTTGTAGCTACCTCATAATTTTAAGTTATAGCTACAGTTATAAATTTGACATTATGTCATTACCCGCAGCTACACAGACACACACACAAATTGTACATTTTGAAGTGTATCTGTGCTTGCACAGGAATGAGAGTAGAGAAAGCTTGTGCCATTTGCTTGGCCAGTAGAAGTGCTGTACGCCTTTAATGAGGTTTAGCTTTTCCCTGAACATACAAAAAACCTTCCCTTTGACCCTTTCACCCCCTCCTCACCATTGTACCCCAAGAGTGACATAGGTTGGTGGAGTATCCACACACCCTGCGGTCCTGTCTGCCCTCCGCCTGCTGTTCCAGGTTGCTCCTCATCCAGCGCAGCATTGGCTGCAGCTGCACTGATGGCTGACAGGAGAAAAAAAAAAAAAAAAAGGAAATCCAGTCCAAAAATGCAAAATTTTTTAGCCCAGCAAGACCTCTCCAGTTTCATGTATTTGCCCTAAAGAAAGGGAATATAACATGGAGTGTTACTTTCACATTCGTCGACACATCAGCCTCACACAGTCCGGATGGATCCTTGGGTAGAAGAAAAAGGAGAATCTAGCTTTCACAATTTCATTAAAAGTCTTGATATTTCAGTACTTCCTCAGACCTTTGAGTAATGTTTTCCAGGAGAATCACAGAATCAATCATAGAATGGTTAGGGTTGGAAGGGACCTTAAAGAGCAACTAGTTCCAACCCCCCTGCCATGGGCAGGGACACCTTCCACTAGACCAGGTTGCTCAAAGCCCCCCCCAGCCTGGCCTTCAACACTTCCAGGGTTGGGGTATCCACAACTTCTCTGGGCAACCTGTTCCAGTGCTTCCCCACCCTCATGGTGAAGAATTTCTTCCTAATATCTAATCTAAATCTACCCTGGTTTAGCTTAAAGCCATTACCCCTTGTCATAATGCTACCTGCCCTTGTAAAAAGTCCCTCTCCAGCTTTCTCTGGAATCTCAGCGTTTATATAAGTTTCTAGACTTCATGGTCATGGAGAAAAGGTGTTTAAAAGGTTTAGAAAGAGAGGTCAAAGAAACTAACCTCTGTATAGGATTTTTGGTATGCTTTTTTAACATCTCCATATTTTTGAGAGGCTTAAATCATAATACATGAACAGTTGGGACTGGTCAAGAATCAGGACTCTAAAGGTGAACCATTTTTAGCATGAATGCATGCCCTTGGAAACCACACACAATTTCTTTTACCGTCATTCCTCCTAGCAGAAAGACTAAATAGAACGAGGATTTCACTGAGCACCAGATGCTGTCCCTGAGCTACGAAGGGTACAGTAAGATGGAAACATGCAAAAAAATTCATTGTCATTAGCAATGTTGTAGTTAAGCCTACCTTGCCCTCAAATGTATTTTGCAACCTGTATGATTTTGTAATTGTACAGCTTTGTGCTAAAGATAATAAAATAACCTTGAATTGTGCTTCATAGCAACACAGTCAATTAACTACTTACATAAAGACAAATACTTGAATGTATTGTATTGACTCTGGATGCTATGTTATACTTCTCTCGTATAGTGCACTCAATTATGCAAATGCATACTCAAGGCTGTTGCTAGTTCCTGAGCATGCTGCAGAATAAAGTCAGAATAAAGTCCTTTAGAGAAAGGGCATTTGCCTCTTGTGCGTCAACATATTCAAACTTTCAACTTGAATGAATCCTCTAAAAGTTTAATTTCAACACTATTAGTGCTAGCAAGTCTCTTTTTAAGGCCTGTTGCAGTTTAAGGCAGCTGAAGAAGCAGATCAGCCCCTGGCTCATTGTTCATTGCCCAAAGATGGTGCAGTCAGCTAGATAAAGGCAAAAATACTTCTTTTTGTTTTCCATGTTTGCTATGAAGTCAAATGCCAGATTTTCTCTAATTTTTATAGAATTTATTAGAAGTTATTAACTTCTTGAGATCTTAATTAAAGATGCATGAGAACGAGAAACATTAAAGGTGGTTTTTTTTTGTTTGTTTTGTTTTCTCAACTACTTGCATTAACTAAATAACAAGAAAAAAACCCCAAAAAGCTCAGTGGCAACAGCAGTATTTGCCCAGCAACAGATTTTACTCGATGCTATGCAAATACAAGCTGAAGAGACATTGAGGCCCTAGGAATCCTGGGATACACGAAGTTATGCTACTTTAATAATTGTCTGTCCTTCTTAAATGTTCATATGGGTTAGCACTTAATCAGGCAAGAATTACAGGCATCATTGAGGCTTCTTGCATACTTCGTAATCACCAGTGCTACTAGAGTCACTCAGGGATAACAAATTGTGCTTTACCTGACTAATACAAGTATTTCAGATTTTGACTAGTCACAAAAGGCTATTTGCATCCCTCAAAAAAAATTCTTGCTGAAATATGCACAGAAATTTAATGCATGTACCTGTGAAATTTGCAGGAGTTCTACAAAGGAAAACGCAAAACTCCTCAAACAATTCCTTATGAATGATCTTTCCAACTGTAAGTGTGAAAACTGAACCTTAAAAAAATCAGCAGTCCTTTTTCCAATAATGTAACTTTAAAAATGAACAGCTTTTTATTCTTGAAAAACATAGCTGAACCAACTAGAGAGGCCATAGCTGTCTTCCCAGGAGAAGTCTGCTAAATAATAAATATAAAATGCAATAACTTTCAGACACTTCAAACCAGGCACAAAATACAGAAAACTCACAGTAGTTAGTCAGTATATCAGAACCAGGGATTGAGGCCATTTTTATTCACTTGCGTAACTCCGAGCAGTTTGTTTCTCATTCAAGTGCTGGTCACACAAAGCATCCACAGCAGAGAAACATTTCAAACATCTTGTGTATGGAACATCCTATTAGGAAACACAGCCTGTGATATGGCAATTAAACAAAAGAGAAATGAAATCTATACATGATCCTCTCAAAGGAAGAGCAAAGCAAGATTTTGTCTTCTAGTCTTTGGGCAAAATCCTCCCATCGCTTACATGCTCCTTCAGAAGTTTTCAACTCTCTCCTAACCTGTAGACCTCCCTGCATCTTCCCAGTACAGACTCATGGGCAAATTTAGGTCTATGGCCAGAAGACCTAGCAGAGATCGAGCAAGAAAAGGTCCATAAAAGGGGGCGGGTTGGGGCAGAGAATCCAGGCAGTCCCTTGGTTAGCATCAAGACAACAGTCTTGCACTGTAGGATGTGAGCACGCACACCCCTGAGCTGTCTATAGGAAGGTTGGTATGGTCTGGCCTCAGTGAATGGCAGTGGGGAGGGAGCACAGAAACAAGGCTGTTAAATGCCACTTGTCACTTGCTGGGGGGCTGCAGCCTCTGGGGGGGCACCTCCAGCAGTGGCACCAGCTTCTCCTCCAGTTGAAAAACCAGAGCACCTGGTCTCAAACCCATCCGGTGCAGGGTCTGTCGTCCCTGCCGGGGGCATCCTTCATCCCAGGGGGAGAAATCCCAACATCTTCACTCTCTCAGCACTTTGCAGCCATTCCCTGCCCTGGGCTGGGCCCGGCACAGCTGCATTGCCAGAATTGGATGTTCAGAGGCTGCCTTTCAGCAGCACCTTGGCTTTAGCCTGTGCCCCTCACTGGGACAGCAGACGTCTTTTCAGAGCTCAGATAAGCCCAGGTGAAAAGTTTAAGTGTGCTGCTGACAGAGAGATTTGTACTAACGTGGGTGGGAGCCTGAGTTAAGCCTGCGGTGAAGACATGCTCTCAGTCTAGATGATCCATCGCAAGAGTGGCAGATCCAACATGCATCAATGTGCATTTACTGTCCTAAATCACACTCTTGCCAGTGTCAGGAAAGAAAAACGAATAAAGCAGAGAGAAAATACTAGGTAAGGACAAAATGCCACAAATGAAAATACATACGTACGTCCATAAGCCCATACGCACACCCCACACGTACACTGCATAATGTAATTGCATTTCCCCTGATAACTCTCCCAGGGAGATGATTCAGTTGCAGCCAGAAAATATAGCTCCAGCTCTTGGGTATGTCATAGATTTCAGGGGCTGTAGTTTCTAACTACCAGTTGATAGTTTGGGATTGAAAGAATCATCTTCATTCATTTCACTGAGAGTAATCATGGTGTGCAAAGCCACTAATTAAAACAATAACTTAAAAAAGGGCCAGAAGTGAGAGAGAACCTCTCCTCTCCCTCCTGCCTCTACTCGCTTCCAACTCCTCGGCGCTGGATTCCTTAACCTTTGCCACAACTTGCTGGTAAATAGTCTGGGCTAAAATTAGATATATAGCAAAGGGTAGGTGTTACCATCTGCTGCATGTTGTTAATTCCTGATGGCCTGATAACATCTATTTTTTATGTTCTTTATTAGCTTTCTGGAGAGGAGAACAGAGGGATAGGGCTCTAGTGCCACCATCAGTGGTTTTCAGTATTTGCTGTTTTTCTTCAGCTGACAGCCAGCTTTGCCACAACAGTGGGTTTTTAGAAAAATGTGCAAGGTAAGACAGGAGACCATGTCTCCAGCACACAGTAAAAGAACTGGCAGTGACATCTGGATCTGCTTTTAGTTCATTCGGTAACCAGCACGTCTTCTTTCATGCAACTGTGGACCATTTTCTCTGCTGTGATGTTTTTCTTGTTGTTGTAAGCAATTAGAACTGAGCAATAAGAGACTGTCCATCCATCTTGGTTGTCTGGCAAGACAAAAACCTCTCCCAGATACCGAGCACATTTAAAAACCTATGCATGCTGCACATACAAGCTTAGACTAGCAATGGGTGACTGATGGCTGTATTACCTGTTATGTAAAATAAAATTCTTGAGCAAAATAAGTATTATTCTGTTCGTTTAATTGGCTTTAATTGGCTGAGCAAGTACCAACTGAACCTGCTAAGCATTTTTATTGTTTAGAGCTAAAGAAATACAATGGCCTTGTCTCAGCTGGATTTTCAAGAGTCAGATGACCATGTTTTCTGACATTCAAAATCACGTGAAAGCATAAATAAGCCTTAAGCAAATCTAGGTCTAGCATGACATGAAACCAATTGCTGTGACCACCACAACATGCCACAACATTGTCTAGTAGAACACTGTCCTTTTAAATTACATTATTTTAGACAATATCCTGCATCACAGTGTTTTGAAACCATCACTTCTGCAACCATCTTGTTGTGGACCCTCCATTTTCATTCTTCACCTACAATCATGCTCCCAAAGATGGAAGAAGTAAACCAGAAAAGTGACTTAGCATACATGACTCTGAGCTCTAACTTGGTAATGAGCATGTGAAAGGTGGTTCTTTAAAAACCACAGCTGAAGGCCAGAGTTGCCTTTCCGATCTTTTCCATTACGCACGGCTAAGCATTTTGCATCATGCACGGCTGAGCATACTGCAAACATAAACTGGGAGGAGAAAATAACTCAGAAATGAGCTCAGACCACGCAAGCTAAATGAAATCTTTATCATGGGTAAAATTTTCAAGAAATAAGTGAAGGGTTCATTAAATATTTTAAAGGTTAGTAGTGGGGACTTCTTTTTTTAACACAAGCTTGGCATGCATTATCATTTTTCACTGGGAACCCTAACCTTTATACTGACCCTCTATTTTGGAATTCAGACTTTGTGTAGACTTCCTACCTTTCTCTTGGACGTCCTCATAAAAGATCCTTCATTGCATGCAACCAGTCGTCTCTTCCTAGACTCCTTGTTGGTCATATGCAACAACTCTCTTTCTTCTCCTAGGTGCTAGAGGTTCAGTCTGATACCACCCATAACAGTTAAGTGATTCCTCCTCTAATGAACCAGATGATGCAGAAGTCCAGCTCTTGCTTCCGTTGAGCCGCTGTCCTGGCTGGGTGCCTCTGCCATCCTGACCTATCTGCCCAAAACCTTTCCTGAGAAGGCTTATTTTTTATTACTGAAATAGCCAACTGACCAAGCACTGCTATCGGGACCGGCAAGTGTATTTGTTTTCAGCATCTCTGTGGTGAGTCAGTGAGACAGATGTACTCTTCAGGGCTAGCAAAGTCGCATTCCCTTTTTATGAATAGCTGAGGTATTCGAAACTGCAAAACAACTTCCCAGAGGAGACAAGTGTGCCTCAGCCTGAGGCAGCTCAGGCCCTCCTGGAAGACTCACTGCCTGGAAACATTAGAAGGTAAGAAATGACAACAGCAACTGTAAATGTCAAAGAAGAGACTTACTACTTGCAAATGATACGTTGAAGATCCCCATCCAGTGGGAGAACTGTATATGATATTAAGCTCTCTCCAGACATAGAGCTCTGTTAGGTAGAGCTGGAATATTTGTAACTGAAGTAGATAAATGCTTTGGCTGCTTTTAGAAGGCCTCCTGTAACATTTGGTCTCTTTCAATCTAAACAGATTTATATCTCAACATGAACAAGCTATACTAGGACAAGTAGCTAAAAGGGAATGTCTGCAGGTGAAAGTGTTGCCATGAAAGAGACAGCATTACTCCAACACACTGTGTGACCTAGAAGTGAGAATTGCTAGATACTTAGCTCAGTATTTCTGAAACTGTGGTCTGTGATGTTTCTAAGGGTCAATAAAAGACATAAAAGATGTTAAAAATGTTAGATACCAAGAGCAGCTGTAGTTCATTTCTACAGGAGGTAGGATACGAATGCAGATTATAACGTAAGGCTGCAACATTCACAAGACAGTGAACTCCAAATATCCTTAACTGCTAGCAGTAGCTCAGTTCCTTCAAGGCAAAGGATTAAGTATAAACACATGCAGCCAGTAATTTATGATTTGGTTTGATTCCCCTGCAAGACAAGGAAGGAGCTACTTCTGATGCAGTGAGTAAAAAGGCTGGGGCCACATGGAAAAAGATGAGTCAAAAAATAGTCACAGATGGTTTAGAAAATACTACGCCTGCCTTATAGGGAGCTGTCTGTTGTTTTCTACAGTCCGAATAAGCTGAGAAATTCACAGCAGGGATCATCAGTGACAGGGAAAGTGGACATCAGGAACTGTCAGGCAAAGGACTATGGCTTTGCTCGTGTAAACTATGGTAATTTCATTAACTTCAGTGAAACTTCCCAAGCTCATAACAGCTGAGGACCGTCACATGTACCCCCGAGAACTGCTATACAGAAAGGTGAGAAAGAATAAAGGTCTTGCCAAAATGAAGTCATCACCTACAGTACCCACTGGGAGAAAGAAAACTAAATACTTGTATCCGTAAATCTTACTGACATACTCCCTTCTCTCACAAACACACAAATTCATAGAGTATGCCAAAGGCTAAGGATTGTTTGCTAATCCCTGGCTATTGCAAAGGAAGATAAGTAATCTTCTGTAATCAGGTCTGTATGAAGCTTCCATTTTTTCATAATAAAACATTCATGTTACAGATGCCCTGACAGATTTTACCATCTTGCCATTTTATTGATTCTTAAGTAGGAAAGCTATCATACTTCTGACTGCTTCTCATGAGGAGACTAATTAGATTATTTCATCATCTGGTTCATCAAAGCAGGAAATACTTAAGTGTCACAGCTGGTGTCACACTAAATATCTACTACCAAGATTTTAAATGAAAACTATTACATCTTCACTGGGTAAGCATTTCATAAATGGCTAGACAGTAAAAAATGATGAAGACAACACATGTCATCTCACATCTCCAGGCTGCAAAGAGAGTCTTAACTCTACTGGTACATTTGGATTTATTTTCACTTGCTTTTGCTACTATTGTCATGCAAAGAGGCTTTGCATAATGATCAGATCTGGAAAACTCAGAGAACTCTCTAGATTTCCAGCAAAGATTTATGACTGAGAATTAAAAACTCAGAGGTAACGTCTTCATTTTAAGTGAATCCCCTGTTACTGATGCAACCTTTCCAAGCAGAGTACTCACCACTATGGAGGCATCAACTGCAAGGAAGTGCATCCCCCACAGAGAGGACCAATCCTATTGTCCGATCACTATTCACTGCCCCTCATTCCTCTCCAAATTTGTGGGATATCTTCTTCATTTGCATACACTGCTTTGTACAATAATCAAATCCTCCTGTAAAGAAACATGTGTGACAAAGCCAGATATTCAATTTTATTGTGCTTCACCTTCTCATATGTGTATGCAGGGGACAAGAATAGACAAGCTACTCGTTTAGAATAGGAGTTCGTTCACCATAGTGATTTGGAGTGAAATTGCCAACTATCACCAGCAGACAGTTAGCAAAAGGCCTAGGCTTTGGAGGTCTACTCAAGACCTCAAAAAGAGCAGTGTGATAATGGGTAAATAATTTCTTTCAAGCAGCATTCTCATGAAAATCATATGTAAAAGCAGAGTCTTAGTGTAATACCAAAACATCAGTAACTTTGTTAGGGAATGATATAATCCTGTTTCTCTTACAGACCTCTAATGTTATTATGTAAATGGCTATAGAAAGCCATGATTATATCAACAAAATGAAATTGTTGTGTAAGACAGTTCCCAGTCTCTGTAAATGAGGCTTTTCAGCACTATAAAAAGAGAAAGTTTCCTCCTATAATGTTAGGAGGAACATTAACATTGTTAATTCTTGTGGCATTTTTTACTTTGAGGGTTATCACAATTAACCTTGAAGATCACAGGACCAAAAAAAATATATATGTGTGTGAGTTGCATCACACAATGAAAATTGTAATAATATTTAGATTCCTCTGATGTTCTGCACTTCCTTGACCTTATTAGAAATTTAGAAATCCTTGTAACTTTGCCGGCCCCTTAGCTGGTCAGAAATAGCTCTTTGTAATCTAAACCTTTTTGGGTTTTTTAATGAGTTAAGCTGTAGGCCTCATAACATTTTAGATGGAAGTTTGGACTGGGTCACTTTGATGTAGGAGAACATAAATTTTATGTCAGAACTGTCTCTTTTGAAGTTAGATGAACCAATAGATGAACCATGAAACTCAGAAAAGGACACATACTTCCTTTCTGAACTCAGCCTAACTTTTGGAGTGCACAAAGTAAAGAAATATACAAAGGTCACACAGTTAAAACCACACATTGAATAGTTTGAGGGCAGTAACAGTGTCATAAAAATATTTTCAATAAGCTGTCTCCTGAATTAATAGCATATAACTGTTACAAGACAATACTAATAAATAAAACAGTAAAATTTAGCTACAAACTTCAGTCAATGATCCTGTAATATGACCCGCATTGCTGATATTTTTAGCCTATTACCGTATTAGCAATTCTTTCAATTTCAAACTTATATATAATAATTTATTATATAATATGACAATATATTATTATATGTTGTATAATTATGCAATTATATAATTATGATATTTATTACTATATACAATTATTATAATGAATAATTACTATCTAATTATAATATTTATTATTATACAATTATATAATGTTGGACAAGAAAACCATGATATTTTTCTCTTTTTGACCCTCATCTTGCAATCTGCATTAATAACACAATTGTTTACCTGGTTCCTTCTTTAAGCAAAACTCTTTTTAAAAAATGAAAATATGGTAAGGAAAAAAGGTGAGAAATTAAATTCAGATTTTTGTGTTTTCTGCAATCGACCTGTAACCAGCAGTATGCAATGTCCACTGTGCTAATGATGCTAGCCAGGGGAACCACACTCACTCTTTCACATTGAAAAATGCTGCCATTTCCAAAGAGGCTAAGAAAGGGATCTTTGCAGATTGTAAAGTCTCAAATGTCTTTACAGCTATTCCACAGTGGTGGCTTAGAGAGCCATGAGCATTGTAGTGACACTAGCTGTGGACTAGACTATGAAAGTGTGTAATTCTCTTCTCATTATTTCACTTCATTTTGGGCATTGGTTTCCACTTTGTCCGTTGTTTCCTCTTTACCATCCCCCATTTTCTTACACATTAACTGTTAAAGAAATGCTGTTTAAGGAGGAAAAAAGAAGAGGTCTAAGACAGGCCAAGGTGAGGAATATCCCACCAGTTCCGGGTGCCTACAGGACTGTCAGCTCCACAAGGTTTAATCTGAGACAAACAGGGGCAATGTTACAAACAAAACAAAAATATCTGGCCTCCCCCTCCCTCAGCAGAAGATGTTTGGTTTCTACAAAAGAAAAGGAAAATTGAATAAGGGTGCCCAATATTCCAACTAGCAATAAGCAATGTTGCTATTTTGTTTTAAGGCAATTCACTTACTGACAGGGGAAAAAAGAAGACATGCTACTGCATATTGAATGTCAGGGGAAAAAAATCTTGCTCAAATATTTGCCTTCATAGCATTTTATTAGTAGTACCTTAACCATGAATACTATCTCCCTAGCTGATCTGAAAAAAGTCACCTGTATTCAGAGGCAAGGCTATCATTTCCATTAGGGTCAGCAAATCAGGCCTCACTTTGTTCTTTTGTTATCAGGCAGGTAGAACCAGAAAACATAAATAAAATTCCAGTTGTGGAAAACAATCCTGCTACAGTACTGTTGTTCTGTTTATCTTATTTACTGCTGATTCTTTTCTATCCTCATTCCCACAAATTAGGCAACACAAGGATTAATGGAGAAATCATAGCTTTCTCTCATGTGGTGTGCACATTTTTATGTCCTTGTGACAACAACCAATTTCACTATTGCCACAATTTCAAATCCTCAACTCCAAGAGTGTGGCCACATGGTACATCAGATGGCTGTGGTTGCACATTCAATAATGCTGTTTCTTGCATTTACTAAGCAGCGCCTCTTTCTTCCCTCACCTCCAGCTACTTGTTTCCAACCTCATGCTACACTCTGCTATGTACGGTTGTTTGTGTGATCAGGTGACATATCAATTCAAATTGGGTTTTCCTAAACCATAACATTTTATGGCCAAGCCTTCTCAACACTTACATGAAATCCAAGGCAATTCCAGTAACACCAATGAGACTCTGATGTAACAAAATAAAGGTACTGTTGTGTAAATGGATGTTTGATTGAAGTAAAACAGTTGAGAAACAGAAGATGGAAAAGGAGAAAGGAAGAAGAACAAACAGCAATAACCAGAGCTTATGGAAAGTCAGACTTATTTTGTCTTAAGTAAATGGCAAACTACTAACTAAAGTATGTATGTGTTCTGAAACAAGTAATAGACATTTCAAATTTTCTTATCACAGGGAAAATATTGAAAATGCCACATTTCTTAAGGAAACACCACTGCAATTCCAGTGCCAAGACCCCAGTGCCAACGGTGCATCCCAGCCCTTCTTCTCATAGGACTGATAGGGAGCTAAAAAGTCAGAAGGGATGACCACTGAGGAGGACAGCCTGCAGTCTGGCAGCCAGAGTGCTTCCAAGAGAGGATGCCTGGAAACCCCAAGTATTTTGGGTGTCAGCTCCACAGAGCAAGGCCCATAACTCTTTAATCCCAGGACAGCCCATGTGGCAGGCTCAGATCCAAAGCTAAAAGCCCAGGCTCTGCAGCACACCATCGGAATTCAACAAGTTTGATAAAAAATGTTTGCAAGTGAAAACTGATTTTTTTTAGAAATCTTTCAATCCATCCAAAGAACAACCCTAATGCGGTGATAGCCTCTCCTCCCTTATGCCAGCAATGAAAATTCTCACAGCTAGGCCCAGCAAGGTGACCCTGCCTAGTTAGAGCTGCTTTGACAGCATTTTAGTAATGCTAAGGTGAATTGAAGCTGCTGTCGGACCAGTGAAACCCCCCATCCACCCAATCCTCTGCGTGCTTCCTGCGCTGTCGAGATGTGGCCAGGGCCACGGGAACCCACCTTGGCAGCTGCTCTGCTCTTCACTTACCAGTGTCAATGTTAGGCCTTTGAAAAAACACCAAGCGAAAATATATCTATCATGCAGTCCCCAGGCAAGCTTTTAAACCATGTGCGTTATCGGGGCGTCTCTAACCAAATAAAAAGTACTTTTTCCCCATAAATTAGTAACATTAGGGCACTGACAAGTAAAAATGCAAAGGTATTAAATTACTAGCAATGCACAACTCTGGTTGTTATTCGAAGGACAGTAAACCCCTGATTCACACTACTGCAACAGACCAGCTTTGCACATACACACAAATACACACACACACACGCAATTCTCCCTACGAAATACTGGCAGACCAGTCACCCTCGCAGTGCTCACTAGTTGCTCTTCCTGGTTGTTTTTTCTAACTAACCTCCCACTATTCCTGAAATAACATCAGCATTCAATCACCACCACTAACGGAAAATACCTTGTCATTCTAGGGAAGGGATTATACTGTGGTGTTTCCTGTAACAGCAGAGCCCTTGATTCACACTAGATCACAGTTTGCACCTCTTCTACCAATACCAGCCCTGACCAAAGAACAGTGGGGCTCCTCCTGATCCTGGGAGTTGATAACATATGGAACATGTCTTGAAATAATTTGGTAGTTAGCTGACGCTCTTGACAGATACAATGTGAGCAACTGCCGAAATAGCCAAGGACAGCAGATACTGCGTACAGGAGAAAGAGGAGCTTGAAGATAAAACTGGTAAAGAACTGGTTCTCAAGGCTAGAGATGGGGCATAATGAGATGAGAAGGAACTGTGCAGGCACAAGAAGAAAGTTCAAGCAGTGGAGACCCCAGAGACCCCTGAAGACCCCCTCAAGAATTCTAAACCGCATGTGTAAAGACTATGCAAATATGTTGATTAGTTCCCGGAAATAAGATGAATATGTATAACAATTCCAGGAAATCTAATGCATATGTATGTAATAGGCCAATATAAGCTGCAGACAAACACTGTTTAGGTATGCACGCTAGGTGGAATTAATGGAATTATCCCCCATGCACCCGGACGCCGCAATAAAGAATGCCTGCTTTCTAACCTACAAACAAGTGTTAGAGAGTTCTTTTACGACCGACTTTTCCAGTAACAGAGTTCTTCCTATGGAGTCAGGGTGTAAACAGGGAACACAGCTAGATCAGAGAAGCATTTTTAAGGTCTTGCCGTTTAGACATTGGCTCCGTGAAACAGCAGCTCCTTTCCGTGGCTGTGCTCTCCGCAAAGAGCAATCCCCACTGTGCTGATTTTGGCTGGGATAGAGTTGATTTTCTTCATAGTAGCTAGTATGGGGCTATGTTTTGGATTTGTGCTGGAAACAGTGTTGGATAATAGTGGGATGTTTTCATTATTGCTGAGCAGTGCTTACACAGAGTCAAGGCCTCTTCTGCCTCTCGCACCACCCCACCAGCGAGTAGGCTGGGGGTGCACAAGAAGTTGGGAGGGGACACAGCCGGGACAGCTGACCCCAACTGACCAAAGGGATATTCCATACCACAGCTGACCCCAACTGACCAAATGTTGTCATACTCGGCATATAAAGCTGGGGGAAGATGAAGAAAGGGGGGGGATATTTGGAGTGATGGCGTTTGTCTTCTCAAGTAACCGTTACGCATGATGGAGCCCTGCTTTCCTGGAGATGGCTGAACACCTGCCTGCCGATGGGAAGTGGTGAATGAATTCCTTGTTTTGCTTTGCTTGCATGCACAGCTTTTGCTTTACCTATTAAACTCTCTTTATCTCAGCCCATGAGCTTTCTCACTTTTACCCTTCCAATTTTCTCCCCCATCCCACTGGGGGGAGTGAGTGAGCGGCTGTGTGGTGCTTAGCTGCCAGCTGGGGTTAAACCACAACAACCACCCAGGCATGGGCTGAAGAGCATGGAATAGCAACGTGCTGCCACACAAAGACACTCCTAGTCATTACAACCCAAACATGCTACTGTGGCACAAGTTGTTAAGTCAGGCAAGCTCCACTAGACTGCCAGATTGTTCGGAAAATACCTGCGAGCTGAGACACCACAAGACTTCTTTCGGCAACTTGAACAAACCACATTCCCTGACTATGCTTTAGCCATCTTCCATTCCCTTACTCGTGTTCAATCCAAAATAAGCAGTAGTAAGTCTTAAATGGTATGTTGAGGTTAATTAAAACAATTCTTGAGGCACAGTAGCATTTTCCTCCTGTTATTTTGTCATAGTCTATACAGTTTACAAATTGATTTTCAAAGTCAACTCTTTACTGCTGCTGACACCTACCTGAGCTGAATCCTATAAAGAGGTAAGAGCTGCTCACTTACTTCACTTTTTTAATAATGTTTAATCTTGCAAAAGAAACTTCCCTGTTTCCACAGCAGTTCATGCCTAGCAATCACTATTCCAAAAACATATCTTACTGGTATAATTCTTTTTACTTTATAAAAGTTTAAAAATAAGTAAAGGTCGTATGCTAATTTGACATTTCAAAATCATACTCAAACCTGCAGCTTCATAAAAGTAAGTTTGATTATGACACTTGATGTACTCTACATATAGGAGCAGCTTAAAATTACTTAATACTTTATGAACTGAGATTTTTTTTGCAGTAAGACATAATTTTAAAAGGCCTTAAGTAGTGGAGAACACCCAGCCAAAGAATTTTTTTATCATTGTTCTGCTAAAATAACAGCAGATATACCAAATAAAGTACTTTCTGAAAATTCTTGAGCAATCACATTTCTCACTTCACCAAACTGCCACACAAAAAATTTAGAATTTAAAAAACCCTTCTCTTTTGTCAATGTTGTTCACCTATTTTTCCTTGGAATGTTTGAATTTTAACATACCAAAATAGAAGAGCAGAAAATCTCTTTAAAAATGGCAGGGGGGGGAAACTATCATTTCTTAGGAACACTGAAGATGTGCATAATACCCAGGCTGCTACTTACCATACTGACCTCAACATCTCATTACTATCCTGTATTCCTCCATCCTTATCTTCTCCCTTGTTCTTTCATTTCTTACCAAGTTTGTAAACTCTTCAAAGCAGGTATCCTTTACACAAGGCTTAACACAACAGAGGGCATCTTTCCACCACAGAAGTAATATAAAGTAATTGATATAGATAATATTATTCTTTTATAAAAGGAAATTGGATCTTAAATTGTCCTTTTATATTAGCTGGCTTCACTTGTCACTGATTTTTCAGTACGCTTCACATTCTGCCTCAGAGGAATCATCTAACTGACACTGAAAGATCTGATGGCTGGTTGGGGACAGATGGGATTTTGGGCAGCTAGAGAAGTGTAAGATGTTATTTAAATTATAAATTAAGCATAAAAGGACAATAATTATGTTTTAAAGATGACCCTGAAACTATCAACTGTTAATACCACCATGAGATTTCTGACTTAGCAACAAACTGATATATTGAACCTCCTCCTGAGAAAACCCAATAGTTTCAGGTTGGCTGCAGATGTAGAACACCACTTCTGTCATATTCACAAGGTTTTCTTCATAGCCAGAGCGCTGGAAAAGTAGCAGAGCAAACAGCTGTCCAACGCACAATTTTGTAACTATTTATGACAGGATCAGGTATGATTTAGACCCCGATCTTCAACATTTGTTTTCCAGTCTGAGAAGCTTACAGCCTGCCTGCGCACACTCTCCACATACAAACTATATACAGGAGGCTGGATTCCCAGCTGCTGGAATTAGCTGCTCAGCCTCTGAGCACAGCAGCTCAGAAGACAGAGGAAGAGCTAGAAGGCTGTGACTTGCAAAGGGACTCCACAGAAAAGACAAATTAAATAGGTCATCAGTTCTTAAACAGCTTGAAGAAGGTCATTCCCTTAGAAGGGTTCTGCTGCTTAGCTCAAAGGAGGAGAAGGGTGGTTTCCTGATCTGAGATTATTGATCCCTTTCCTTTATCTGCAATTAAAAGATAATCCAGAGCCATTCATAGCAGCAGATGTGGAACAGACAGTATCGTCATTCTTTGTGCTGTTTTATCGAGTACAAATGGAAAACAAGATACGTGCAATAGTTACGATTTATTCCATACTTGAGTCTCGTACACTCATTTAGTACTGGATGAGACCATCTTGGGAGGGCAGGGGAATTCTGCCTGGGAACGCAGAAGCTGCAGGTAGAGAACATCTTGTAAAACTGAAAGCAAATAAAGAACCTTCTTACCCCTTATAGTTGCAGGTAAGGTTGCTTAGGTACTGACAGTTTGAAATGTAGGCTAAATAAAATCATGCAGCAAGAAGTGTTTTGCCTGGTAACTACTTTCACTGTTACATTATTTACTTATTTTGAGTATATGTTTAACAGGGTGGGCGGTGGGGGGGCAGGGGTTAGGAAGAAAAAAGAAAAAAAGCATTTTCCTTGTTTTGTTAACTCCACTGCTCCAATAGGCAAAACATGAAATTCAACAGTAATATAGAAACTGGGTCTGCAAATAAGACACTGACAAGTTTTTATTTTAATTTTTATTACAAAATTATTACAAAATTATGTGTTAACATTTAAAGTTTAATTTAAAAACCCTCACAGCTCATCAGACTACCAAAAGGGAAATGAATGTAAAGAAGGTATGCAATGCGTTTTGTTCCCCATTATAAACAGCTAGAACTCAGCAGCTTGCCCTCAGGAAAATCAGCTTGCCCAGCAGCTCTGCCTCTACTGCTGCAACTGAGTAAGTGGCAGAGCCTTCATTAAGTCTTGGCTTCATGAAGTCTCCTTTTTTTATTTTTCAAAGCAAATCTAAGGGCAGCAAAGGACACACACAGTGTCCCATTCTTAAAAAGAGATCATTTTTATGCTAGCTGAAAAATACAGCTCACTGGCATGGCTTTTTAAAGTTCCAAGAACGTAAGGAAAGAGAATTTTTAAAATACTTATAATCTGTTAAAATTTCAGTTAAATCTAACAGCTTCATATACAGAATTTGTAAGATGTTGAGACTGATCATTTACAATGTACTCAAAGAATTAACACCATATACAGAAAGACGGAATTGCTGACTGTTTTAAAAGTGTAATTTTACATAGAATGTGGTCAGTCAACAATTCATTTGCCAATTAACACAAGCACTGCTCCTTTTATTTCCTCTGAGGTAGACAGACAGATACAAACATGTAGGAGGATACACTGCCTTCATAATTATTTTAGTTCAAAATCCAGTGTTTTGCAAAAAAGAATCTTCTTTAAGGAAACATATGTAATTTAGAACTGTTTACTTCCATTTTCACGCTTTAAAAATAATACATTATCATATCTTAATACATACATACTTAAAAATAAGTGCAATACTGTAGCACTTATGATGCTCAGATTTGATAGCTGCAGTGAGAATACTTTAAAATATCTTTCTTTTTTTGAGGTTTGACAAAAACAGGGATGGACTTACACTCTAGCATCAGTATTTAAATCTCTCAAGATCATCAAAAGAAAGGACCAGCTTGTACAAATGGAGATACCATTAAACAGATATCCTGTCACTTCAAGAATTTTAACTGAAGGGCAGTTGGTTTCATTTCTGTTACCTTCTGAGTCCACCATCGGTAATAAAGGCAAGTTTGAGAGCCTGGTGGAAAGGCGTAGAATTTCGGAATTAAACTACAGGACCCAACTCAGTTTTCATTCTGCAGAAAAGTGAAATAATCAATGTGCTGAAACTTCAAAACCTCGTTTCCCCAGCTGGTCCAGCCAGGCTGTAGGTTGCGAGCGAACAACTCCAAGCATTCCACATCTGGCTTGATAAACTCTGCCAGAACCGCTGTGCACGAGAAAAAATAAGAAGATAACAGTGACAAAGGTACAAATAACAATAGTAAACAAATAAAACCTCCCCTGTGCTGCTAGTGGATGAAAAACTGAATGTTTCATTAAAAAGAGAGAGAGAGAGCAAATTAATTTCAGGGGTTTCATCAAACTGCTGGACTATTTATAGTGAGAAAGTCATTTTAAGTAAGTGCCCTTGAGATTCTGAACAATACTGTCAAGGCCTTCAATAGCCTTGATTTATTGGTTTTCATTTAGAGAAAGGGAATGAGGATTTATTTCAGCCTCTAAATAGACAAGTTCTGAATTTTTCGCTAATATTAACAAAGCACCTCCTAAAGACTCACTTAGCTCCTATAACACAGGGGCAATATTTCTAAAAATAAATAAATAAAACCTTTCCTTAATTAAGATCATACTCTTTTCCTCTGCACCTTAAAGGGGATAAAAGCCTTTTTTGATGACAACTGTTAAAAGGTAAAATAAGAAACAGCAGTAAATAAGCATAGCACTAGAAGGGCTATAAAAATGCAGGGACTTCTTTTTCCCCAATACCAACTTGGCAACTGAAGAAATATTTATATAACTGTGTTCTTTCATTCAGTAACATAAATCTCAAATTTCTTCTACAATTGGTCATTTTTACTGCTCAAATCCAAATAAATAGATGCCTGTCATTAACACCAATTGTGCCAACATTTATGACTGGTATTCTTGGAGCGATAGAGAAAGATCTTGTATTTCACCTGAAAAGTATAACTGCAAACAGTTTATTGTTAAATGTGTTACTTGTCATACAGAGCCATTTAGTTTGTGGCTGGCTCAAACAAATTCTTAACTAGGTTTCAGGAAATAGCTACAAAGATATTACATATAAAAATACGCATAAGAAAAGCAAAGGTTTAAGGAGTACCCAACACAAAGGAGGCAGAAAGACTGAAAAACATATCCATACTAAAAATTACATGTTAAGTCTTGATTTTTGTTACTGAGAACAAAAGAAGAAAAACTACAAAATAATTTCCTTTTCCAAAGCACACTTTGGTCATTTTTTTATCAAATCTCCCAGTGGTTTCTGAATTTCTGTAGCTTAAAAGTACAGCTCATAAATCCAACATTATGTTGCTTGACTCAGTCTCTTCAGATATGATCACTGCAGAAAGCAAAAATACATCCAATGAGCATACACCAAAGTATGAGAGGGAATGCTTTTTTTTTTTTTTGGTACAATCCAAATTCTGACTTTTTGCATCAAGTTTGCAAGTCACAGACTCCCTGTATGAGACCCCAGTTGATCTTGTCATGGATTGTTCCTGTTGCAGAAAGATAAGCATCCACTTTACTTTCTAGTGAATGTTAACCAAACCCAGATGCACTTCCTACATACATGATTGCCTCTTCCAAAGCTTCAATCCATTCAAAACTTTTTCATACGTATTTTGTAATGGGTGTTTCCAGACTTTCTTGTATTTTGGAATGGCATATAAATCTATTCTCCTTCCCCCAATCTTTAACAAATGCCAAATGAACATCTCAGATGGGTTATCATCAAGGTAGCCTTTAATCTAACAAATACTGCTACCAGCAAAAATCTTATTCTAAAAACCTGCTTCTTTCAGAGGCAAGCTAAAATGTTTAAACAAATCTAACATTTGCAGAGAAGAGTCTGGGAGGTTTAGAGGAAAATGTACATTCTGACAGAAAACTTGCTGCACTGAACATTGCTGCTTGGTGTCACGGGAGTTCATCTAATTAGACATCACTTATGAGTAGCTGCTTTTATATCATTTTGCAAACCCACCATATTAAAAAAAAAATGCAGTAACATTTATTGTTCTTTTTCCATGCTCTATTTAGTTAAGGATTTCTTGTGCACAATGTGCTGCCAACACGATCAGAGGGATGGAACGCCTCTCCTGTAAGAACAGGCTGAGATAGTTGGGGTTATTCAACCTGGAGAAGGCTCCAGGCAGACCTTATTGTAGCCTTTCAATACTAAAAAGGGGGCTTATAAGAAAGATAGGGCTTGTTGCGATAGGACAAGGAGTAATGGTTTTAAACTAAAAAGAGGTAGATTTAGACTAGATATAAGGAAGAAATTATTTACAATGAGGGTGGTGAAATGCTGGAACAGGTTGCCCAGAGAGGTGGTAGATGCCCCATTCCTGGAAACACTCAAGGTCAGGTTGGATGGGGCTCTGAGCAACCTGATCTAGCTGAAGATGTACCTGTTGACTGCAGGGGAGTTGGACCCTTCCAACCCAAACCATTCTATGATTCTATGACTTTAACAAAGGTCTTCCAAAAATCTATTATCTAAGAAAGCCCATGTTGCAGGAGATTGCACTTTTTCCACAGAAGAGAAGAGAGAGACTGTGGAAGGCAACGCTCCAAAGCTTTCAATAAGCTCTCTGTGAGCAGATCCTGACATCTGTAGGATATCTTTTTGACCCTAATGGGCATAAGATCATACAGAGCTTACTGCAGAGTCAGGCTTTATATGACCTTTTCCCCCCCTCCATATGAAATCAAAATAGAACCATTTTACACTTTATATACGCTTCTAAATAGAGGAAGCAATTATTTAGGTGACAAAATTTCATTAAAAGCACATTAGCAATGTTGACATTTGTTCTTAAAATGTATACATTTAAAATATCATTGCAGCACTAAGTCCAGTAATCAAAAGCAGTTTTACTAAACACCAAAAACTTGCATGCCTAAAAGAACAAATTTTAAAAGCACACTTAGGAGATTCAACCAACCTCAAAGATTGGTTCGCCAGAAAGCAAAAAAGAGGTAGCCAAAAAATGGGTCAGTTCAACAGAAGCAGGAAGCTTGTGCTAATCTTCCAATCGATTTGGTTATAGAATTTAAAAAGGAAGTCCCAGGGATCTTTCCCTCTCTGCTGCCAGAGAAAGGGTCTTTTTTTAAAGTCAGAAGTTTTTTTAAAAACAGAGACAGATTACATATAATTCAAGATCACATTATAGTATGATTTTTTCATTGCTAGGTTGTAGGTATTTACATAATCACATGAGGCACTTGCACTGCAATGGAAATTACCATATCAAGAGGGCAATTATGTGGCTGTATTTTGTTGGCATAAAATCTCATTACACTGGTTTCCTTAAAATAAGAAAAGTCAGTGTTCAAGTTACAAATTACAGCTTCTTTGTTAGGCTTTTATAACACCAGAAGGCTATCTTAACACACATGGATCTGACTTGCAGCCCTCAAGCAAACTCTGGAGCTTTTTCCTCTGAAAACAGGTTAGAGGATCTACATTAGTAGAAAGATTAAATATTAAGTTTTTCTACCATAGGAACAGATTTAAAAAAAAAAACAAAACACACACACAATTACTTCTATCCACTTACAGATACCACTGACAGTAAATGGCTTAAATAGATAATAAATAGATTATTCTTTATCACTTGTATGTGTCAAACACTATGACAGTGACTCAGGCACCTATACTTGGGCATCTAATGCCCTAGGACACATGAAGCTAGCACAAAGCCAGCTGGTAGATACAACACTGGTTGTCCAGAAAACACACGTCCTTCTGAAGCACAATCCGGCAGTCAGGCAGGATACCTGCCATACCTTCCTATTCTTAATCCCAAACATGTATTGAAGATGCATGCTGCTAAAAATGTTTAAATAAGCAAAAGGAGGAATCATTTTTGAAACAAGCAACAGTTTCCCCTTATCTTTTGAACTTCCATTACCTAAATAGCAAGTTCTGCATGGCAAATTGGATACATAAAGTGAAAATGACTGTTGGCTTTTCACTGTCTGATTTGTGAGCCGTACAAAGCACAAAGCACATGACTGACCTCATTTCATAGGAATCCTTCAAAAGAGTTTGCAATTTAGGGGTCCTTATTGCCCAGTTTGTCTAATCCCTGAACAGAGTAGGACCAGAAAAAGATCTGAAACTCAGCACAAAGATGGCTTGACATCTCTGCATCTTCCCTGAGCTTCAAGTTAAACCTAGATGTTGATGCACCTATCAATTAGTCTAACAGTAAGGGCTCACAAGGTGCATAAGGAAACAAAAGGCATGTACTTCTTTTTACTTCCAAGAACACATTTATAACATGGCCTAACAAGCCAGGGTTGCTACAAGAGGAGGGAGTTCCCAAGACTTCCCATTGCACTCTTCTGCTGGAGATATGCAAAGCAGCTAGAACATAGCCAAGAATTAATTCCAATGTATTTAGGCATACTCCTATATGACAATATTATTTTCTAACAATAAACTTACATACTAAAACTGGAGGAGAAATAGCTATATCAAGAAGAATCTATAAAACAGGAAAAGGAAAAAAAGGTGTTTGAAGTTCTACATTACTTCACATCATCTGCGTAACAGAATACCTTCTATGTCTTCTAAGAGGAACGCTGAATTGAATTAGGAAGAAAACCTGCTGTTATTTGAATCAAAACCAGGAATAATAAAATTTCATTTTAACACATTTGCATAAAGAAGCTTAAGTACATTTACAATGACATATTAAAGCTCTAAGCATTGAACACAGCACATGCATCACCAAAAACCCCTACAGTCACAATTTCATGGTTAAATGCACTGTAGGAAGCCAAACATCTCTTTTTGATGGCTTACTTTAATTTACATCTTTCTCTTCCCCCAGAGAGATAAACTGTTATAATCAGTCATTAAGTGGCTACATATGTACCAACATACAGCTTTTATAGTAGTAATAAGAAATAAAGTGCCAGACAGCACCAGTAAATACTAATCTTTTTGGCTTTGTTACTACTTAAACAAAGCATAAAGAATGTGTGTGACTCATCAAGTGTCCTTCTCTCCCATTGCCAAATCTCTGCTTCTGTTCAGATTTCTTCTGAACCACTCTAGGATGTAGCTCAGCTGCTCTCTACTGGCCACTTGAGAATATCATCCGGTTTACAACACTGAAGTCAAAGAATCAGCAATTAGCTTTTGTCTTATGGTCTACCTTTTCATTCTATAACCATGTTCTGAATGGAGCTGCCAAAACTGTAGGACTGTAGGATACGTGTGGATTTCTATAAAAACCTTGTAAATCACTGATACTGCTCAACAGCAAATTCATTTTTCAAATAGAAACATAAATGCTGCACAATGGTATCAAATCCCAGCATTCAAGTAAAGACTCAAGAAATATATAAATTAGCACAGACAATTTCTTTCAAAACCCATTCAGGATCGTTATTTATAAACGGTTCCCCAATATGGTTTCTAGATTCTTCCCTTCAAAGGAATTGTTCTGAGGACCATTCTGGCACTAAAATTCTCTGTAATACATACAAACTGCTGTTTTGCACCCTTGGATACCTCACAAGTTTTCCTGTTTGTGTCTGAATGTGCTGCTAAGTATTGGTTTCCTGAAGAGGCCTCTGCCTCACAAATCACTACCCTACCATTCATTAGCTTAAAACAACACACACAGTTCCTGCTGTAGCCCTAATTCTTAAAGATGTGGCTTCAGAACTGCAAAAAGATCCTCCTAGAACTGCCTTTTTTGAATTATTACTTTTAGCTAACCAAAGTATGTGTCTTCTACTAGTTTTTGAACAGGTGTGTGTATATATGTATGTATGTTAATTTAATAAATACAAGCCCAAAACACAAATTTTAGACCCTCCCTGAACGTACAACAGCTGTCCAGATCAGCTTCCTAACTGAAGTTGTTCTGTTCCTTGAGAACAGAAAAAGGAAAGCATGTCAGTGAAGCGAACTGTGATGCCTCTTCTCTCCAACAGCATTATGCATTTCTTCTATCTGCCTTTTCACAACGTGCACCTGGACTATTTGCAGATTCATTATGAGTTTTCCCCTTGGGGGATGATGAAACCATTTTTGTGAGAGGTATTAAATATGTTTCTTACCATAGCATTGTAAGGCACTCAGGTGCTATAATGATGAAAGAAGTACAACTTCCTATTGATGAAATTGGTCAGAGTGCTCCAGAACAATGTACAAAAGGTAACATATCACACAGAAATCTTCAAATCCTTTGGACTAAACTCTGAAAAGTTGAATTCATACCTACGCTAACTGGTTGGCTGGAGTTACTGCATCAATTTCACTAAATTAAATACAGCTCCTCAGAAATAAGCAGGGCATGCCTTATTTGTTGCCTATTGTTAACAGTTTTAAAATAATTAAGGTTTTGGATTTAAAGGCACAACTGTACTGCAGGTGTATAAGCAACCCATGCAGAAATAAAAACATTTCTTTCAGGATGACGTAATAAGGAAAGAGGTTTCGGCTTTTATTAACAAAGTAGAAGATACTCTATTTTATATGTTCCCAAAGTTCTCCCCCCCCGCAAGGTACGTTAGGTCATTTGTCATAACTTCATACATACAATAACTGTAAACTGTTCCTGCAGCATTTAAAAAACAAAATTAAAAAAAGCAACTTTTTTTTACATGTCTACCCAAAATATTCACACAATAATGCTTGAAGTTCTACTTTTCATATTCATTTTTAGAGACCAAGACTTAGGTGCCTGACAACATTTTTAGAAATATTGAGGAACCACAGTCCTGCTGAGCAAAATTGCTTGGCATACGGGAAATTAAGGCACTTCATATATAAAGGTATCTCATTCTAGGTACATCATTTTAGACATCCAAGTCCAATGCCCTACAGAAAAATTACGCAACAGAACAAAACGTACCAGTAAGAGGGGGTTTATGTGAATGCAGACTGCAGGGTATGCTGACAATTAACTTATGTTCTGGAATTGGAAGTACATCTTCAGATTTCCTGTCATATAAATCAGAACAAGAATAGAAGTATGAGAATGAACACCACTAAATGTGATGCTGCAGCTCTCACAGAGCTACTTTATATGGGAGCTAACACACAGAATGTTCATTCACAGTCAAACTTCAGGTAAGTCTAAGGGAAATCAAATGTTGCTCAGCCATAACATGTAACAGGACAGTTTATGAAATCTCTGAGGCTTTAGACAAAACGTGTTTAACAACAGCCATACAAAGCTACTGAGAACAATGTAGTCCTGTATGTTTTTACGTGTAGAAAAACACCAGCATCCCCAAAATGGCACCAGCCTGTGCCAAGGACTCATGGTCCAAGAGAACCTGTCAGCAAAGGAAGCCCTGTCCACGAGGTTTTTATCTGAGCCAGTTCCCCAACACAGACAGATAAAAGGAACAAAGGTTTCCATCCTTTAATGTCACTAAAGCACTCCCTTATCCCAAAGATAGTAAGGCTATTTTTAGGTCCACCATCAGCCAAAAGATGATGCCAAAAGAAGATTTGGGGACATTATATTGTGTTATGAGCAAGTGATATATACAAAGAGAATCCTAGCAGCCTCAAAAAAGACATTTACCATAAATATCCTGGCATACCTTAAGGCTTCCTTTACGTCTCCTTGAACTCTCCCCAATACAAGAACTTCATAGGGCTTTTTGTGTAAAGAATCCAAAGGCAATACAAATTCTCCAGCTCTAGTAATCTGACACAGAAGAGTTAAAAATACACAGTGGGAGATTTCCATATCCAATTTTTTTTAGACATTTTCTTTGATAAAAAGGAAGATACTGATGATACCATACTTTTCACATACAAAAGCACGTGGTAGTGAATAGACAAATTATAAGAATATAAAGCGTCATAGGGCAAGCCCTGTTTCCAAGAAAGCACCAAAACAAATTGAGAACTTACTTTTACCCAGTGCCACTCAGCAAGTGTTTTCACAGACCAATGAGGATAAAGTTCATCCTTAACAAAACGTAAGTGCTTCTGTCTATTAGTCACCCACGTGACTACAAGACAATTTGGAGCAGCTAGTGCTGGTACAGGAATCTGCTTGATTTGCCATGAAGACAAGTGGCTGTATCTATATGCCAATACAGTGAGAAAGCAAGTTAGCATATACCAAATATAAAAATTGCAAAGCAACACAAATGGATAAAGAAATGACACATCCAATATGTTTCAAGAATTATCTCCTGACAGCACAAGTCATAAAAATGGATCAAGACTGACACCCAGTGGCCAAATCGGATGGATTCTGGTAAAAAATCATTAGGATATGTACTTAAGTTTTCCTGAGCAGAACCTTTAACTACATATTCTTACTATTCCCCCAAATAAAGTATGAGTTGTGATTCTGAAGTCTAAAAGCCCATGTTTAATTATCATACGTAATTCAATACTCTCCTCTTTACACCAGAACAAAGCTATTTAGTAAAAGTAGCTCTTTAGTCAATGTAACATTATTCACTTTTCATAATAAGCAATCTCAATCTCTCTTCCGAATGAAAATGATAAATGAGTCATTTACAAGTGCAAGGGCAACACTAATTTGACTGGCGAGTTAACAGGTCATAAATGAGTAATCACTTCTCCAATTATCTGCAGAAGTTATACATTATTTTTAAATTACCATTCATGGTAAAAGTTCTGCACATTTTTGAGCTAACTGTGTGCTACATCAGTGAATACAGTATGCTTTCCAGATTATGTCCTGTTCTACCATTTTTCTCATGATGCTATTCTACACTACTAGCGAGTTGCAATTCATGGAACCTACACGTTGCAGCATCAAAAACACTAGCACACTGCCAGCCACCATCTGGGTACCAGGGATCCCTATACAATGCAACAATGAGAACAACAGTGAGAATCCAAAATACCTCCTGGACTAGACTGTCCAGAGAAAACAAGATTCACAACCCAGATGTGAAACGCTTAACAAAGATTAGCCGTCAACAAGGTAACTAACAGCAGTGATAGCTCTTCTACCTTTTGCCTTTATTTTGTAAGGGGGAGAGGGTCTTGCTGGCTAATTAATACTTGTGAATAAATACAAATTTCCTCTGAGTAACTTACATAGTTAACACAGACACCTGAATGAGTTTAACTCTGAGTTTCTAGAGGTTTCTGTAGGGCTTTCAAAATAAAACCTACTAATCAGTCTCTGCATCGTCAGATTATGTCTTCACAACAAGCTTCAAAAGCTACAGGAGACCTTATTCTAGAAAGCTGCAAGGCCATATTTCCTGTCTGCCCTCTTTCACACAGATACAATTCTATGGTAATCAAAACAGCTCCACTGGCATAAGCCTGATGTTACTCAGTGGAGAAGGAAGCCCATAGAATTTTAAGTTAATGACTTCATAAACTCAGAAAGTTCCTATTCCACTTGGGGATTTTACTGCTGCATTACCACTTTCTCTCTTCTACCCATCAGACTGAAGCTCAAACTACAGCTCAAATTAAAAAAAAAAAAAAAAAAATTAAAAAATTAAAACTTCCAAATAGGACCTCAGTCCTGAAAATACTTACACATTTATCTAGCTTTATGCCCACCGAAGTAACCTATTAATTTCAAATTAATATCTGCATGATCTGGGCCTTACAAGACAGTTGACTCCAGGCTTTCCTTGTAAGTCTCAAGAACTAACATTCTCTCACCAGTTCGGTAATTTAAGATCTACTCTTCCATATACTTTGTATGCAAAGTATCCAAGCCATTTCAGTGAAATCCCCAAGACATTTCATAGACTTGAAGGTAGGCATGTGCCAAAATATTTGCTAGTTTAAGCTACAGTCTCACAGTTGTATTGGTCTTGGATTGCATCAGTATATTAAAATGTTATTTACCCTTTGTAAGCTAAGATGGCAAATTTTGTTTGATTTTACTATAAAATTTACCTGTTACTCCTTTTAACAGACTTGTTCTCCCATGGTGGATCAATCACAATTACATCATATTTTTTCTTGTCTGGGAAGTGAAATTACACAAAAAAAAAAGCCAGTATATTAGTTCTAAAATAAATCTACTAGTTAAAACTGATAAAGGCTTAGCTACCCACATATAAACAACATTTAAAGAGCCAATTATGCAGCAAAACCACAACTTTTTCTGTGCTTTCCAAATAAGAAGTTAAAAGGCTTCTAGTGTACTTGTTTTAATTCAGAGATTTTTAGGCTGATTACCTAAGGAAAGGACGTTCATGTGCTATGTGTCAGATCCCTCCAAGAAATTTTAACATCTTGGGGACTTTCAGAAAAAAACTGATAGCAGAGTGCAAGTCTCAAAGATGAAAATTCGTCCAAGTTTCCTAACAGAAGATATGTAATAAGTCACCCGGCTGAGTGAAAGTCTCCAGCCCTGAACCCAAGATTCCTGTCCTGTTTCATCTTTCAGCAGGCCAATTGGGACACGCAGAACTCGAAACCAGCCCCAGAAAACTGTGTTTTGCACTACGGGAGGTGAAGAGAGACAGAGAGCTAGACCCAGTGTATGAAATGGAAATCAATGGATAAGAGGAAAACTGAAAGAGTTTTCATGGGAGAAGCTGGGTTTACTTGGAGGATAGAAGATACAGGACACATCCATGAAAAAACAGGACTCTCCAATTTTATTTTTTTCCACAGAACATATTTGTTCCTTCATTGAGTGTGATGCCAATTATTTAAATAGCTAATAAGAACAAGAGCTTAATATTTAATGTCCATTAAATGTGCTTTCTACATCTCATTCCTTTATTAACATTGGAGGTGTTATCCTGACAGTGGGATGACCAGCAAGAAATACTTCTCTTCTGGCAGATGAAAAGGAAGAAGAAAAATCCTAATTAAAATGGACAGCAGGCTTCCTCAAAAAAAAAAAAAAAAAAAAAAATCTTAAGTCATGGCATTATATTAACATTCACTGTTGGTTACTTAAAAGCATTTTCTCAAATTTCTTGGATTGCTCTCTGCCCTCCAGGAAAATCCAAACTTGCTATACACACAGTTGTGCATAGCGACAGCACAGTGATAGTGATCTTCCTTCTTTCATACAGCTGAAAACAGCTAACTGGCTAAATTCTGGACTTCAAATATAAAATTATTATTTGGATAATAAGATTCCACCTCCTGCATGTCTTCTTAATAAGAAAAATGAAAAACATCAGTGATCATCTAAGTTGCATATTAGAAGGGAGGAAATGTATGTAACTAACAAATCTAAAATTACTGATTAGAGGGTAGAGCCATAATCCCCAGCTCTTGCTCACAGGCAACATCTTTCCTACAAGACTGTTTGATGAAGCTTTTACCTGCTGCTGCTAATAATAATAATAATGAAGGTGAAATTGAAAGCTAATGGAATGGTGAAGTACAGTGAAGACTGCCGCATGTTGTCAGCTTAAAGCTTTCTGCATGGCCCATTAAGGCGGGGGTTACTTGCTTGGATAGCTTTTGATTTACTTTTACAGAGGAGTTATTAATTCTAAAATCCCACCACTTCCCTGCCACTGATTTTGGCTTAAGCCAATACTCTCAGCTGTGAAATGCAGCAGCTGAGAAGTCAACTCATGGTTGCTACTCATGGTCTTGCTCAAGTGGTGTTCACCTCCAGTTGGGTGCACCAGCCTCTCAAACTGTTATCTTCTCTGGGGGACAAGAGGTTGGTTTCACAATCAGTTTATGCTAATCTAAATAGACCCTGCTGCTGAATAGGATGAATCTGTAAGGGAACCCTTGCTTTTAGGTGCGTAATTTCATCCTTCTCCCACGATCTAATCTAGCTAAAAACCAAGACAGCAGAAACACCACCCCAGCAGTAGCAGGGACTTACGAATGTTAAAGCCTCATCCTGTGGGATAGGGACCCAGCAGCACAGCTAGTCCCAACTGAATGCATTTACATGAATTCTATACTGACAGTGGTTCAGAACACACTCACAAACTGTCAACTTTTGGGCTTCATGTAAAATGCTGTGGCTGAGATTTCTAAAGGAGCCTCCTGGAGACAGATAATCCCCCCATGACATAAACTCCTAATCACTCAAGATTCCTTTGAAAACCCTCACCTATTTGCACAAAGTTAGAAATACCACTTTGAAAGCTTGAAGCAGCATTTCCTATCAGTGTGATGCTGTGTATTAAAATCTGTTCACTGAGTCCTTAGTCATCTTGACATTAACTGCGCCCTTCTCAAGCAGGGGAGAAGTGGTAAATTCTAATGCCTGAAGGTACTTACAATTCAGGAGGGGCTGTAAACATGAAATATCAGATAAAAGGAAACTGCTTTTTGGTGGCACCAAGTACTTCTGCCCCATTAACACAACTATCTTTGCACAGTTTGAGCTGTTTTCTGTAACACACGAAAGCAGGTCCTGCTCTGGAATGGAGGTTTCATCATCTATCACACGTACAACTTGATGGTCACTTTCAGTAACAGCTGTAAACTGCTTTGCCATTTCACATAATTCAGCCAAGCCACAGCCAATGTGTCCAGGAACAACATTCTTCCTGCAACTGAGTTCTGCAGTAGTACGGTGAAGAAAACCACTTTTGAGTCCTTCTTGGACTAAATGCAAAGTGCCTTCCCAAATGAGCTTCCTGACCTGTAAGGTCATAAAGAAACAAGGGAAAAAGAAATTCAAGTATCTACTTGATCAGGGAATGTGACAGAAATCAAATAATTTTCAATCTTCAGAGTGGGAAGAGGATCCTTGCCAAATACTGAGATCATTGACTCAAAAGCTACAAGGGCATGATAATGAGGCCACGCTAACTTTTTTTGTTGTTTTTTTGGTAAAGTGACAATAACTAGAAGCCTGGAGAAAGAAAGAGACTACTGAATAAAACATTTCACAGATAATAGAGGTGGAATATTATTGTTCCAAACAAACATAAATTTTAAAGCAATGATTTGAAGTATAAGTTAAAAATCTAATCTAATTTCAAGTTACTGTGCCCATAAACATATTTTTAATTGAGATGTATACTGGGATCTAAAAATCGGTATTTTTCCACATTTTAATTCAGTTTGAAAAACAACAGTTTATGCATTTTAAAAGTAACATGGAAGTACAATGAATAAATCAAATTAAAGTATTAGAAAATATGGAAAATCAAATTCTAAGTGACACACCTGTCAAATAATCTGCCAGTGAGTCGAGGAAGACAATATATACACTCTCATTCACTTCAGCACCCTCCCTTTGCAAAATTTAGAGACTTAATTTATTCCCAAATCATTGACCCTTTATGAGTTTTAATTATCAGTGAGGCATTTTTGTTCACTTAGAATAGCAATATTGCCAATTACAGTGGCTTTATCAAAGGTTTCAAATACTTATTACGGTTTCTAAAGCTCCTGATTATGGAATCCTCAACTTTACAAGATGTTTTTTCAAAATGCTCTTTATTACAATTTCCAAGGGGAAGGAATTTTTTTTAATAATTTAATAGCGCCACCATTTAGATATCTGAGAGGACAGACTAATAATTTTTTAGTACCTAGGTTTGTGATAGTAAAAGTTCGTAGTGCTTTAAAGGAATTAATAAATATATCTTCAGAAATGCTACAAGTTGTACAGCTGAATTAACGCACATGGCTTTTCTTCTTACATTCATGTGTTATTTCACAGGTGGACAAAGCCTCTTGACTATCAAGCAATTTAAACAGTAGTTTTAACAAACGGCTGCTGAAAGAATTTAGCATATTTTGTACTGTTCCCTATGTTGACTCTGACTGAAATTCATAAATGGATTCAATGCCTACTTTCACCAGCAGACATAAATTTGGAGGGTTTTTTGGAAAAGGATTCTGAAGATATGAATAAGTGCCAAAATAATCTGAACTGACCTGCAGAGCTACAACCTTTAACACTACAAACACAGTAAAAAACAATACATTCTAATCTGTGAATGGTATCAGAGGCTAACTATGGGATGACAGATTTTTCAACACTGTCTTTTTTGCATGTTCACCAAAAATCATTTGAAGTTACACAGGCCTCCAAGACATCAAACTTCTTCTCTTCATTTCTTCCCTTACTCCTACTGCTGAATGACTTTATTTTAGCCGAAAGGTTTTCATACTCATAAACCTCTGTTTGATGTTGAACTTCAAAGTTCTCTCCTTTAAGGCACTTCTGCGCAGCTTATTCACAACAATAATAACAGGACCTCTACACTGTATCATAGCAAATTGTACATGTGTACTACAAAACTGTTGTCATGTAAAAGAAGAAAAATTCAGTCATTTAAATACATTCCAAAAGGAACAGAATTAAACACAAAGCCCAATATGACTAACACCTTTGTAAGAGGAAAGCAAGTGTAGGTCCTACTTCAGGTTCACATCACTATTTAGGAAAGCAGTAAGAATACATCAAAAATTATCCACCAATTACATTTCTAGGATTTACTAACACGCTTCAGTGTAATTCAGTCGTAACTTCACCAATATATCACTGACGTGAGCCTACATGGAGACCTGAATTCTAATTCATTCGTGATGCTTTAGTATGATAGTGTGAAATGTTAGAAGGAATAATTCCTTCTCGTTAGCAGAAGCGAGACATCTTGGAGCACATTTGGTCAGAGAAGCGTTACATAATTTCAGCAGTGTCCTGATATACTAAAGATGAGTTGATCTTCAGAACAGGTTACGCTGTTTATTTCAAATCAGTCACTTCCCATTCAACTAATATTCAACTCACCACTATATAGTGCTCAGATATCCGTAACAGTAAAAGATATTTTGTGTATGCAGCTTCCAGCTCTTCGAAATGTCTCAGCTGCAGTTTCAGGTCTAGTTTGTTTCACATATATCTACACAGAAGATATTCTCTGTATGCACTTATTCATTTAAGGACTGGAGAGATGACCTTCCCATTAGTGGAACAAGCTACAAGAACAGAACTTATTTGCAACCATGCCTTGCACTCCATATACGCCCAAAGTTAGGTATCATGTACTTACAAAATATACCTTTGTTCAGATTTACCTTTGAATGGTATTCTAAAGCATTCAGTTCACCTTGGTTGAATACAGATTTCCTTTTACGTTTCTGCAGAATGAGCAGTGGAAAAAAAAAAATCCATATTACTCCATAGTGAAAGGAAAAAATAATCAAACATACCTCAATTAAAAATTAATTCTTTTAAAAGCAGAAGAAACTTCCATCTCTTTCTTTTTCTATCACAAGCATAAGTCCAATAAGCAAAAAGATGATGTCAAAACATCTAGGCTGCTGTATGCATTTCAAGGCACATAGGCTTAAAGCTGTGTTATGTTACCCATGGCACTGGGATCTGAAGGTACCTAGTGCATGTCACAGTTCATGTCCATGCCTCCTTTGGGCCCATACTAGAAGGTATTTGTTCAGCTGCCAAGTGCAGTTTACCAATAACAGAAGAAAATTAACTATGTCTTCATGATTACATTTGTTAGTTTAGACCTGCAACTCATTTTTATCGGTCTATAAGGAACAGCACTGAACAATCTACACATTAAAAGTAAATTCATACTGTCCTTCCCTCCTTGCTAATTTGCACAATTTTGACAGCTACCACAGTTTCAGCTCAGGTGCCTGACCACAACCAATGTCAGAAGATTTTGTGAGCAACCCACTGCTTTTGAGTCACAAGACATAAGGGACACAAGAATATCCTGATGAGTGCTTACATTTTCTGTGCATCTTGAAATCTATTGAGAAAAAGTTCCTGCTCTCCTACACAACCTCAGGAAACTGAAATGTGCAACACGATATATTATTGACCAGGGGATTACTGTAGTTTACCGTATTACGGAGACCATACCTTCCTAGCACTGGCAACAGAATCTCCAATGCCACTCTTGGTTCCTTCTTGATGTTCCTCTCTGTTGCTGTTGGGCTTTATTTCTGTGAGACTCACCTCAGGGCACCCCTGCCACAGCTGCTCCTCAGGAGCTGCAGCTATATGGGGCTTAGAAACGTCAAAGAACTCCTCCCGAAACACATATGTCGTTTTTGCTGGTTTACTTTCTGTTTCTAGCGCATCTCCAGGACCAGGAATAGGACCATCTCTTGATGAGGAGGTGGCAGCAAAGGTAGAAGCAGCATGACAATCTCCAGTAGAAGTGACAAAAGTACCGAGAGTGACACTACCAGGGTATGCAAAGGAGTCACAGATCTCATAGCCACACTGGTTGATGAAAGAGAGATGATCCACAAGCCACCCTGCTGTCAGCCGGTGTACCACAGACATCGTAGCTCCCCTTTTCAGGAAGAAAAATCAACTCCCTGAAACTGTAGCTGGTAATCATACACGCTTCCTGGAGCAAACTCCTCCTCTGGGAATTTTTTTTTAAGAGTTCACTTTTCAGAATTATTGATGTTTAATAAAGTAGCACCTATCTTCTGACAGACATTTCCATGCACACACAGAACACAGTGTACAAACTTCTGACTTCAGCTGGTTTCCCCATTGTGATTTCTGTTTCATCCCTATTTCACTTTTTTTATAGGAAGCAAGTTTTACATAAGTTTCTATCATTTTATACAGTATAGATTTACTCTAACATGACTTTTTTAACAAGTCAGAAAAAAGCACTAAGACACAGCAATTATATAAACCAAGACTTTACATGGCAGCGCTCGGGAGCAGCAACAGCAGCACAGGGGCAGCCGCAGCACCCGCGCAGCAGAGGCCAGGCCGCAGTGCCCGCAGGCACACAGGGCCTGGGGGCTCAGGTTTTTCCCCAGAACCAGCCCCCCCCCCCCCCCCCCCATGTCCCACCGCCGCTCGGCGGGAAGAGCAGCCTGACGGCGCAGCACCCTCCTCACCGCCGCGGCGGGCACAAGCCCGGCGGAGCCGGAGGGGAGGAGCTGCTGAAGCCCGAGCGCGGGGCTCGCCACAGCGGTTCCACACCGTTACGGGGATGGATGGCGGGGGGGGGGATGGGGGGGTGGGGTGCTCTCCACTCCTGTCCCCCGCTGTGGGCTGAGAAAAGCCCCAGGGCTCGCCATAGCAGGGCAGCACCTGGCACACTTACCGTCACTGCTCCGCCCCTGTGAGCGCCGCCATCTTATTGTACGGTCACGACCTAAAAACTGAAAAAACTTCCGGGGTAATCAGGCGGTGTGTGGGTGAGCGGCCAGGCAAGCGGAAGTGGCGACACGTCCCGCGCGTCCCTTCCCTCCCTATCCTGCTTCTTCGTCGCTCTGCTGTGACGTAGCGCGCTGCTGTGGCGCGCTGCGTGACGTAGTCGGCGGGCGGATTTGAAATTGAGAGGAAGGAGTTGGCGCTGTTAACGGTAACGGCTGGGCTGTTGGGATGGGTCTCTCCGTGGCGCGGGCCTTTCCCGCCGAGGGGGGCGGGCGTCTGTGCGGCGGGTGGCAGGCACTGCCCCGCCGGCCCCCGCGGGAGCCGTTGGCCGCACGCCGAGGGAAAGCCGGGGCTGAACGGGGGCCGGGCCCGGCGGCGGTCGGGAGTGTCGAGGTGTTGGTGTGTAAACGCCACTGGCTTCCCTGTTTGCCTTTGATACGGTTTAAATGCGCTGTTAATGCAAGTGGATGTAGTTGTGCCCAGTTCTGCCGCGCTTCTACCTTTTTTCTGCTGGCGTGTTGACTCTAGCAAGCTCTGCTCTTAAACTAGCCATTTGGTACGTTTACGAAAACAATTTATTCTGTCTGTGGTGGATCCTTGGTAAAGTAGTGGAAGAATGCAGCTTCTTCCCCAGAGAAAAATGAGGTCACAGATAAGCTGCCCCATGAAGTGGGCCTAAGCTAAACTTCTGTCATGGTTTGCAAGAAGTGGAAAAAAAATGTGATTGGGAAACACAATTTATATTGATAATATGTTTTAGTAATGTTTGTAATGAAAGTTTATTGATTAGTTATAACTCAGTCCTTTGAGCCCACCCCACAAATAAAATAGATCCTCTCTAGAGGGCAAAAGTTGGCATTTTTTGCAGAGTTTTTTTGAGTATTTACCTCAAAAGCCCACTTAATACCAGTGTGGGCACAGTTGAATACTGTTTGACAGTTTGATTATGTTTTGTGTGTGTAGTCTGAAGATAGCTATAAGTTATCTCAGAATAGGCTTTTCCATTACTGTGCTATGATACTGTAAGATCATTTGCAAACTCAATAAGCAGGCTCAGAATTAGTGGCTAAGGAACAGATGGATGGCTCAAGTGCTAGAAACACTAGTCATGTTAGTGTGGCCTTCCTCCCAGCTGATTGGACTAAAAAACTTCTTAAGATGTTTTACTTTTGGAATCTGTAGGTTAGAAATGACCAGGTATTCATAAAGGCAAAATAGTAGGTTTGGAACAAGCACTGCCATTTTCATCTATAAAACAGTTAATTTGAAAGGCTGTGGCTGCTGCTATGTAGTTCTGGAGTCTGACATACATCATTTTTTTTCCTATTAATTTTTTTTTTAAGAGAACCCAATATTTCTGGAAACCATCTGTCACGCTGGTTGGTTCAAAGTACAGTTCTACTTGCTTATTCTGACACTTTAGAAAGTCATTGTGGTGTTTAAAAATGCAAATACTCTTAAATCCTGGATTTTCCAATACTGACAGATCATGATTTACAGTTTAGTCACAATGAGACGAAGCTCAAGTATTGCCGGAAGCAGTGGTCGGCAATCTATGATGGCACTGAGAGTGCAGGACAACAACAAGATGGGTCTTCAAACACCTCAGATGTAAGTGTTGCTGATCATCTTGCCAAGAATAGGTATATAAAACTACCTATATATAGGTAAACTTACTGTAGTGTGTTTGAGTGTGTGAGTAGCAACTGAAAGAACCAAATGGAAGCAGAAAGAAGAAAACTCCCTACAGCCAAGGGTGTTTGCACAAGTGCTCCAGTTCTGCAAAAAACTTTCTTTAACCTATTTGTATACCCATGACACATTTCAAATTGTAACACTTTTTCTTATGTATTTCTTAGGAGGTGGCTGGGGGGGGTTGTGTGTTTATAAAATGTATACTTATAAATCTTCTTGCAGAAGTTGTTTTGATAATGGACAAATAATGCATTAAAATCAGTTGACTTTTCTAAGATGCTGCTATGCTGAAGATGCTTAGGCTTATATGCATGTGTTTATAGTTTTCTTACATGAACAAACGATGAAATGGTAGATATAGTCACTTGAATCCTTCTCCCTATCCTTCAGGAAAGACAGAGGTACATTTGGGAAGCTGAGCGTGAGCAAACCTACACCTGGAACTTCAGAAAGAAAAGTCAGCTTTTTTGGGAAGAGGTATTGATAGCTTTAGATCTCTGTATTGTAAGTTAAAACAATAACAGTCCCACATAATTTTGTATTTTTTCTTTCTTGACAGATTTTCGTTATAAGGACTAGTGGATCTGAGGCCAGCAGACCTTCAGGTCTGCCTTCCTCCACTCTTTGATCACTAAACAATAATGCTGTGGAGTAGGAATTGCTTTGAGAGCTATTCTTCCTTTTGGGAATTATATGCACTGCAGGCCTTAAGAGCTCCTCAGTACATTTGCCTATTTAAGGAAGAATGATATTTCCAGTACACTCTGCCTTAATTTCTTCTTCCCTCTAAGATTCAAACCTTCCAACATTCTACAATCTTTCAGCTTAGTTCATGGCTTTCTGTGTTCTGGTGTCTTGCAGGTATCTTCTTTCATAGGACCCCACTGTTGCAGGAATCTATGCCTTTTAAATATTCCTTAAATGTTTTAGTCTTTATTTTCAATCACGTACATAATTTTGTTTCTTCATTTTTGGGGTATTTTTTCTGTTCTATAAAACTTTATTTCTTTCAATAAACTGAAGAAAATATTCATCTAAGATGCATCTGTTGTATGTATGCATCATGGCTTCCAGGTTGATGTTGTTTTTCCAATCATCCTAGATGAAGAGAAACCTTCAGGCATCCCTTTGCGTAATAAATGCAAAACAAACATAAAACCAGCAATTGTAGTGACTTAAACATTAAAAGAGTTCTTCTTTTATATGTATTGTTACAAGAACTGTATTTATTTTTTGTTCTTAGAACTAGCGGGGCTGGAGGTTCACGCAACAGTCAGTATGGTGTGTTCGGTACAGAAAAGATCAAGGATCCCAGGCCACTTCATGACAAGGCATTCATTCAACAATGTATCAAGCAGCTTTGTGAGGTAACTTATTAACTTATTCTAAACATACGTTATTAGGCATAAAAGACACTGATCAAAATATTTATTTTTCATGGTTTCAACTTTAGATTTTATTTATTGACTAATATGCCATGTTTCTTTTCTCAGTTTCTTGTTGAGAATGGTTACGCCCATAATGTTTCCATGAAATCACTACAGTCTCCATCGGTTAAGGACTTTTTAAAAATCTTCACTTTTATCTATGGATTTCTCTGCCCTTCTTACGAGCTGCCTGACTCAAAATTTGAAGAGGAAATACCTAGAGTTTTTAAAGAACTCGGGTAAGATCATTATTAGTCTGTAGCTAAATAGATATGATACAGCTAGAAATATAAAAGCTAAGAATTCTGCATGATAGCTGGGGAGAACAGATAGGCTTCTTCATTCAGATGAGACTCTGAAACTACAATGTTGTGATGATTTTGTTTCACTTTTGTTTAGCTCTAAGTTTACTCTCTGATTCTCAGACTCTACATTTTATATTTGAACTTGCAGAACTATAGGCTCTTGGAAGCTTGCTTTGTCATGTAAAATCTAATTAATTATCTTTATTTGTATTAAACTTTGAAACACAGACACATGTTTTTTGACAGACTCTTCTGGTTCATTCTGTTAAAATCTAAGAACTAAAAAACAAATTTCAGAATGTTGGATTCAGTTCATTTAGTTAAAAATAATTTTTCCTGTAACTTCTCTCATTCTGCTTTCAAAGCAGGAGGTAGAAATACCAAAAATGATTGCTGAAGTGAAAAAAAACACTAAGTAGCTGGGTGTTTTATTTCTAATCTTGTTCAGTAAGTGTTTGGAATCATTAATGCACCAACACTTTCCAAGAAAGAATATCCTCTGCCTGTTGATAACAGTGAATTTTCAGTGACATGTATTTTACTTCTGTAGATTTGAGCCCATGATGGTGTCACAGCGCCACGGCTCCTTAGATGTAGGTATAAGTCTTCTGTTCACTTCTCAGTACTTTAATAAATCTTTTTTTTAACCTATACCATTGGAAACTGCTGGCCTAGCCGAAATGTTGAAAAGGCAGTTGCTCTCAAGAGGCTTTACTCTGCTGCACCAAGAGTGTAATCTGGATAAAAAGACTTATTTTGAGAAGTCACTTGAAGTTGTCTTTTGAGAGTTAGAAAATGGAGATACATAATTAATTTTTAAAAAATCTCAGGCTAAATGGCTCATGAGCGCTTATTTAGAACTGTCAGTTTATCAGCAGCTTCTTGTCCTATGTTCTTAAAATAACTTTGGGCAGCTGTCAGTCTAAAGATGGAATAAAAACTGCATTTCTGTGTTCCTTGATTTGTAGAAGATTTTGAGAGGATGTCTGTAGTCAGCAGTACCACCTTTGTGTGTTCCGTATTTATAGGTAATGTTAATACTTTTATATGCAGCTGTTCTGAAATTCTTTTCTGTAATTGCATGACATTAAGCTGATTGTCAGCTGCTTTTCTGTTTTTGAAGTGCATTTGACCCAAGAAGCAAGAATCTTGCCTCAAAGAACAGGTCTCTTGTGAATCAGTTTGTTTTCATACTTTAGGAAATCCTTCAGGCTTGCAGACCCAGTTTGAAAGTCAAAATACCATCCATTGGACTACTACTCCCTTCTTTGCGTTTGTTGCCTTTCCTTTGAGGTCTTTGTCTCCTTGTGAATCACCTCGTGCTCACAGGGCACCCACTCCGTTTTCCTTAGTACTGCAGTGCCCATCTCCCCTCCCATAGTAGCTTCAGAAGGAGAAAGACAAACCTGGCTGCCATCGAGACCAAGGCAACATACTACGCTGAACAGGAACAGGCTAAGGAGTGTATGAAGGAATAGTTTACACTTTTTTGTATGAGGCCTTAATTGTTCCTAATCTTTGGAAATGCAAAAAAAAGTCCATTTCTTCAATCGTTTCTTAAATAGCTAGCCTGTCAAGGGAGGTGATTGTCCTGCTCTACACTGCACTGGTGTGGCCCCACCTTAAGTACTTGTGTGCAGCTTTGGGTGCCTCAATATAAGAAGGACATCAGACTCTTAGAGTGTGTCCAGAGGAGGGTGATCAAGATGGTGAAAGGTCTCGAGGGCAAGACTTACCAGGAGCAGCTGAGGTCACTTGGTTTATTCAGCTTGGAGAAGAAAAGGCTGAGGGGTGACCTCATTGAAATCTACAACTTCCTCAAGGGGGGCAGTGGAGGGGCAGGTGCTGATCTCCTCTCTCTGGTGACCAGTGATAGGACACAAGGAAATGGAATGAAGCTGCGTCAGGGGAAGTTCAGATCGGACATTAGGAAAAGGTTCTTCACTGAGAGGGTGGTTGGTCACTGGAACAGGCTCCCCAGGGAAGCGGTCATGGCACCAAGCCTGTCAGAGTTCAAGGAGTGTCTGGAGGATGCTCTTGGTCATATGGTGTAGTTTTAGGTAGCCCTGCGAGGAGTAGGGAGTTGGACTTGGTGATCCTTATGGGCCCCTTCCAACTTGATAAATCCTATGAATTACAAAATGGGTCCCTTCCAACTTGAGAAATTCTATGAATTACAAAACGAGAAACCCATGATAATTACATAAGATAGTCCTGTAAGGGCTCAGCTTATCTCCCTTTGATATACAGTATAAAGTACAATTGAGTTTCTTCTTCCTTTCGTGCCTTGATCTACATGTAAAAACATGCTGTTTTGTTTTCATGACTGTTTGCCACAGCTATTAGAAATGTATTTTCTTTTGCCTTGTAGGTACCCCTTTCCTTTGTCAAAAAGCTCCATGTACACAGTGGGAGCACCACACACGTGGCCTCAGATCGTGACAGCTTTGGTTTGGTTAATTGATTGTGTCAAGGTAGTGTTTGTTGTCTTTTCCACTTTTCAGGCTGGAATGTTAGTTTCAATACAGAGCTTTTAAATGCTTTCTAAAAATTTCTTTGTTTGACATTTATGTAAAGAAAAAGGTTCTTACTGCCATCTGGGAGCTAGACCTTAGTCTTAGTAATTTTTAAACTAAGTTTTTAATGTTGCGTTATGATAATTTTTTTTACTGTGTGCACTGGATAAATTTGTGCATGATAAGGGGGGAAAATGATGACTTATACATACATAAAAATGAGAAAAGTTAATGGGTATAGTCATGTATCTTCAGTGCAGATCTTCTTGTGATATCTGCCATCTGCTCCTAAATTTGAAGTCTAAGGATGGAATTTTCAATAGCAACTATTCAAGTGTCCTGTGATTGTTGTATAGAGTCGGGGGGAGGGTTGTGTTTGGGTGGGGTTTTTGTGTTTTTCTGTTTGGTTTGTTTTTTCTAATAGTGGTAACTCTCTGTTGCTGCCAGCTCAGTTCTGAGCAAAATTTGGAATCTGTGGCAGAAGTTCACCACTGCTGAACTGGGCACACATGAAAATAGCATCCTTATGCTGAAAAGACACATTTGGCTTAGCAAGGCAATTTGGCAGTGTTGTGAATGTCCAGTTAATGCCTCATCTGTGCTTTTAGTCAACTAAACACAGGCTCATTATCCTGATGTGATTGGTCACATTCTGAAGCAGCACCATTACATCCTGCTTGCTGAAATCCTAATCCAATGTTACTCTGCTTATCATGAACATGAATCTAATATGAAAACTAATGGGGATCTTCACTCTTGCTCTTTGTATGTACACTTGTGGCTTTCAGTTGTATGCTGCCATGAGGGAAAATGCACCATCATTTGATGATGGACAGAGCTGGGGAGGAGAGACGGATGATGGAATTGTACATAATAAGGTACCATAAAAAGTAAATGATTATCAGAATTGTTCAACTGAATTTTGCCATATGCTGTAACAACTCAATTTAAATATGACACAACAATTTTTACTGTATTTATAAATTCTGTTCAGTTTTATATTCACAGAGTTCTCTAGGAAGTATAGTAGCATTACATAAAAAGCCTGATCAACTAGTTTCCTGAGCAGGCATCATGGCCAGTCTATTGGTGAAGACTGGGTATTAAATTGAAATACCTTATTCTCTGAGTTGCTACTGTTTCTGTTCTCATTTGTGGAGAAAGGGAGTCATTATGCTGTTTGCTTATTGTCTTAGTAGGGTCTCGGGTATATTTCTCTTTAGCACTTGAGTCTTCTAACGCTAACAGCAATACAGTGTAAAGACAATGACTTAATTATAAATATGGTGGCTCCTGCCGATGTCTACTCAGTTTACCATTTAAAAATTGGTTGTAATGTTTAATTTCGTAGCCACAAAATAGGGTGGCAATGTAATTCAGACACTTAAAAATCCAGCGGCTTGCTTTCTTTCTAATTTATCATAGATTATTCGTACTGTTCAGATTTAACTCAGTGTTAATTCACAGCAGATGTTTGGAAGGGGTTGTATGACGTGCCAGAATATTTAATTAGAAAATTGCAAAAATCAAACTAAATCAGCATTTTGGACTAAGGTTACAAACCTGACAGTTGACAAGTAAAAATGTTTTTAAACTAAATATGTGCTTATACACTGATACACATGCATATATGTTGAAACAAATTTTACAATACTGGTGTAATTGCTTCTGAAAGATCTGTAATTTAAAGTCTTCAGTAAATTCTTTTTGGGTAACCTTTCTTTAATTCTTGATCATTTCTCTGACATCTGCGCATCTGAAGTATAGTGGTCATACTTACTGAAGAGGTCTGTTATACAGACTTACAAATTCCATAAACTAGCCTGATAGGATCATATGCTTCAAGATAATAAATTCTTAAATATTGTATCTATTATCCTTGTTAGGTCCCAGAAAAATGATTAGTATTCCAGTATTTCCAGACCTTTCTTAATGTGAATTCTAGATGCCTCCTTCTGCCTGGATATCTGTTGATATTCTATGTTTAAAGGGAGGGAAAAAAGTTGCTTTTTACAGAAGTGCAATCAAACCAGTGAAAAATATTTTTGGTGTCTGTTTAATTCCATTGGTTGAGTAGATTTAGACTATCTAGATATTTTACAGCCCTTTGAATCGTTGAAATGAAAACTTCTTTAATTGTTTTCAGCTTTTCATGGACTACTCTGTGAAGTGTTATGAGCACTTTATGAAAGGAAGAGATACTTTTGAAGAATTGGATGCAGAAGTGCAGTCAAAATTAAGTAAGTTTTCATGTTTTAATGACATATTTGTGTTACTGGTTTCTTTTCTCCTAGCATCAGTTGTGCTCAGTTTACAAGTGAAAGTGATCTGAGGTAAGGGAACCTGAAATTCCCAAGTACCTCTCAGTTACTTTGACTTAATTCTCTTTTTATGCATTGTTACTAGTACAGACAGATGGGTCATGCTCTGCTGTCAGCTGTAGCTGTGTAACCCTATTGTTTTCAATGGTTTTGTGACAAAAGCAGTATACAGTTCTTCAGATGCAAATTCGATCTAGGCAGATGATTCTTGTTTCTGTATGCCAAAGTTAACAATTAAAAAAAGAAAAATATTACCAGAGGACACACATCTGATGAGTAAGTCAGTTTCTAAAAGCTCTGAAAAAAGTCTGCAAGAGTTCCAAACTCTGTTGTGAAGGTTCCCATATATTCCATGCACCTGTGTTTGTCTTCAGGGAAATGGAAAATTATTAATTTTTTTTTGACTCATTCATTTCACCTGCAGAAATACAAACAGAATATGAGAACAAGGAAGAAAAATAATTCTCGCTTTCTGTGCCCTCCTATGAAAAGCCAGACTATGGACATTTCTGTTGCAAGCTGGAGCCATCAGTTGGAGAGGAAACAGGCTACCAGGCTGTTACTAGATATTAGTAGGAAAAAGTAATCATGGCACTGTTTGGCAAAGACTGAGGGAATTAAGGGAAAAGATGTCTCAGGAGGCAAGGAAGTATGTGAATGAGAAAGGAGTATACAAATCAGACTATCTTGTGAAGCTGGAACAGATTAAATTTATCTAACAACCACTATCCTATAGCGTGGGCTGTATGAGAGTTTGGAAACTGACCTCACAGGAGTGATTTTGAGCTCTTTTATGACATGAGGACTGAAAAACTCATTTCTTGTTTGTTTTGATTTTTTTTTTTTTGCCTATTTGCTTTGTAATGAAAGGGGTTTTGATGGGTTTGTTGGTTGTTTTGGGGTGGGGGGTTAGTTTTAAAATAATTGTCCAGATAATGGGTATTTACTGTGCTGTAGCTAAGCACAGATATTCAGATTAGGTGATGATATTCAGTGAAATTAATTTGTAACCACTACCACCCTCCTTTTTTTTTCCCACAGAGGATTTATTTAATATAGATGAATTCCAGATAGAAGGTTTAGCAGCTGACAACAAAAGACTTCATGAAGAGATTGCAAGACTAGAAAAAGAAAAGGAAAGCGAGCCGGTTAGTAAATTGTGTCTATGCTTGTTTATATGGTGGAGTTGAATTTTCTATTATTGACCATTATTGTCATTATTAAACAAAGATACTGATGATACATTAAAACAAATGGAAAATTATTTTCAGTGCTCTATGAGATTTTAATTAGGCCAGGTTATTAGAGACTGTATACCATTATAGTACAAGGCATTTACTGTGGAGTCTTCGGTCACTATTTGTTTGATATTGTGCAGATATTTTCAGGTAATGAGATCTTGCATTGGCTGAAATAGTAATAAAATACTTGAACCACTTTTTTTTTCTGAACTTCAACATTATCTTTTCCAAAAGTGTTGGTATGAGAACTTCTTAGAGGATGAGAGCATGGAATTCAGTGGTACTGACACATTTTAGGGAAAATATTTTGTTTGAAAAGATGGACTCTGCTTTTAATACATCATGAGTTTAAAAACGGTTTAGTGGCTGTGCAGCTGGCAAATTGAGACTCCTGCCTACTGTGCAAAATGTGCTGCTTGTATTCCCACCTTTCCTTGCCCTTAGATTTATCTGTCCTTTGTGTATTACTATACTTAAGTTGTGAATTACCTGTAGCAAGAACTTCCTTAATGCAATGCCTAATGCAAATCAAAGACTAAATGCTGAAATGCAAGAATTAAGGTACAAACCATCTCTTCAGACTTTTTTGTGATTATTTGAAAGATGCTTAATTTGATTCAGCGTCACAGAGATAAAAATGTATTAAAGTTCTTTAATTTTATATTTACACTATCGAAGTTGATCAGTTACTCTATTGTCTGGAAAGTAAGATCATTATTTTAGATTGATATAATAGCAGTTGTTCTTTCCATCCATTTACTAGGATCGTAGAGTATCACTACGAAACCTGAAATCGTCTCTTCAAGCAGATGTCCAGAAATACCAGGCTTATTTGGCTAATCTAGAATCTCATATAGCCATCCTTGATCAAAAAATGGAAGGTGTTAATGAGGAAGTTGAGACAGCAGGTAAGGCAGCCTTGGTCACAAATGGCATTAGTGAAGCTAGAAATAGGTTTAAAATTGTAATTCTCGACTTCAGGACAGAGTGAGATACTTAGTGTATGATGATGCTACAAATAAACTTTCCAAAATGGATTGCTAATAAAGAGATTTTTTGGCTGATAGCTGTCTGTATGCTAGAGTAATAAAATACACATATTATTTACTCATAAAAATACAGAGAGATTAGGTTTAACTATATAGGCTGGTATTTTACATCCATTTCACAATTGTTCTGTGAACTTAGAAATGGAAGTAGAAGCAATGAAGCAGGAGAATGCCCGGCTCCAGCACATCTTTGATAACCAAAAGTATTCAGTTGCGGACATTGAGAGAATAAATCATGAGAGAAATGAGTTGCAGCAAACCATTAACAAGCTGACTAAGGAAGTGGAAGCAGAAGAACATCAGCTGTGGAACGAAGAGCTAAAATATGCCAGGAATAAAGAGGCGGTATGTGAAAACCCTACTACACTGGGAGGTGGCTATCAGTTTTCATCATGCAAGCTTAAACTTGGGACTTGGATTATTGCTAACTTCTTTCCTAAATAATCTAACAGCATAGATCACAGAATCACTAAGGTTGGAAAAGACCTGTAATATCATCAAGTCCAACCATTACAAAAAAAACCCCACAAAACCAAAAAAAAAACCCAACCCACACACCACCACACAAAAACAAACACACACACCACACCACACACCACCCTGCGCATCAAGCCACGATCCACAATGCCATGTCCACATGCTCCTTGAACACCTCCAGGGAGGGTGACTCCACCACCTCCCTGGGCAGTCTATTCCAGTGTGCTACCACTCTCTCAGTAAAGAAATTTTTCCTAATATCCAGTTTGTATCTCCCCTGGCGCAACTTGAGGCCATTTAACAGGCTTGAGATCATTTAACAGGCTTGCTTAACAGGTCACTTAACAGGCTAAAGTGACAAGAGTGGCTTCTGTTTATAATCTCTCTGAAAAATGGGGTCTTTTTTTTTTGGCCCCTTTTTCCATTATGCTCAAAACAGAACATACTATTTTCTTTTTTTTCTGCATCATAAGGGACATAGGTAGAATATGCACCACTGTCAGCTCTCACTGTTACAGCATCAAGAGCTTTGATAACATTAGCTTGAAATTGCTTTTATAACACAAGCAATTTGAGGCTAATGTTAAGATTTCATAGCAAGGAAGTAATGCAAAACTAGTGCTTTGAATCAATATCTCTGCATGCATTTAGGGCCAGATTGGTCCCTTATGTGGAAGTTCTAATAGATTTTAAGGGCCAAATTCAGTTCCCTCAAACAGAATGAAAAGATGTGGTGCTGTAAGTGGTGGGATTTAAAAGCTTCTCCTTTGCTAGATGGAGAACTAAAAAAAAGTTTCAAATATGTTTTGCATTTGGCAGGGTTATGCTTTATCAAGCACTTGGTATTACCTTAAATTCCTTGTACTGTGCAAGTATGAAGCACATAAAACTGGAAAAAATACTTATGTTTTTTGGTGTTTGCATATAAATGGCACTCATTAACTTGAGCATACCTCTAGACAAAGCTTATTAAATGCTCCATGTTCTGATTAAAGTTTGTTATTAGGATGTGTGGCTATGTGGCATTTTCTGTCAAAACCAATGAGAGAAGGCATATCAACATGATGACTGATCATTGTTTTAGTTATTTATATTATTTCCAAGTGTGTTTTTCCTTCCCTATCAACTAATCCTCAAAAAGTTGAGGCAGGAAAAAATGTGGTAGATGAGTGGGGAAAACCACAGGTTGAAACCATTCAGTCTCACCCATACACACTGGGAAACCTTGCAGAGCAAACTCTGAAAGAATCATAAAACAGCACTTAATCCAAAAAATGTAAAATGCTGGGCTGTCAATACATACAGCTCTTACATACTGTGGCATGACATGGAATCATGTTTGTACAGAGCAACTCAGAAACCTGTTTAAAGTACTATATGAATACTTTTTGCAAAGCTTTTAACTTATATTTCTTCTATGATTTTTGCCCTTTTCTCCTCTGAGCAGATTGAAATGCAACTGGCAGAGTATCATAAACTAGCTCGCAAGCTGAAATTAATTCCAGTAAGTGGTGAGAATTCCAAAGGCCATGATTTTGAGATTCAGTTTAATCCTGAGGCAGGACCAAATTGCCTAGTCAAATACAGAACTCAGATCAAGGTAAGTAGAGTCAACACTGAACGTTTCTGTTACTGCTTACAAAAAAATGTGTGTCTTTGGAAATGTTGGAACGGTCTCTCTTAACCTCTCCATGAAACTTCATCGAAAAGCTCGTGTGATGCATTGGCATAACTACATCATAGTAAAGGAAGGAAATTCGGTATTGGAGGGTACAGCAGTGTAAATAAAAACAGGAGAGGGAAAAGACGTACTGGGGTGTATCTTAGTTCAAACTACCAAATTGCATTAGACAGATCTTATGTGTGTTTTGCAGGCTCCCCTTATGGAGATCATAAACCAGACTGAGGAAGAGATTAGGAAAGCTACTCAAAGGAAGATGACTTTGGAAGATACTTTGGAACAGGTGTGTTAGTTAATGAAGATTAGGACTAAGATACCATAATGTTATCTGCTGGTCTCATTTGACCTTTTGCATGGGTGAAGTGTGGTGGGTTGTTTTTTGTTTGGGTTGGTTTTGTTGAGGTTTTTTTGTGGGGAAGGGTGTGGGGAGGAAAGCTGTGAGAAGATTGCTTTAATTACGATGGAACCTAAAAGTTTTTGTGAGAATTAAGGTCTCCTTCTGTTGGTTGAAATAATGTGTATTCCCTGCATTGAAGATTATGCAGCTTACCAAAACCCACCACACAACAACAACAAGCCACAACCCACCCAACACCACACAGCACCATGTCCATCAAGCTACATGCCACAATGCCACATCCACATGCTCCTTGAATATCTCCAGGGAGGGTGACTCTACCACCTCCCTGGGCAGCCTATTCCAATGTTTCACTACTCTCTCAGTAAAGAACTTTTTCCTAATATCCAGCCTGAACCTCCCCTGGCGCAACTTGAGGCCATTTCCTCTAGTCCTGTCACTAGTCACTTGGGAGAAGAGACCAACACCCACCTCTCTGCAACCCCCTTTCAGGTAGTTGTAGAGAGCGATAAGGTCTCCCCTCAGCCTCCTGTTCTCCAGGCTAAACAACCCCAGCTCCCTCAGCCGCTCCTCATAAGACTTGTGTTCCAGACCCCTCACCAGCTTCAACGCCCTTCTCTGGACACGCTCCAGCACCTCAATGTCTTTATTGTAGTGAGGGGCCCAAAACTGAACACAGTATTCAAGGTGCGGCCTCACCAGAGCCGAGTACAGAGGCACGATCACGTCCCTGCTCCTGCTGGCCACACAGTTGGGTTTTGATAAGTTGCCCATTCCAGTCTGTGTGGCTTACCATCACTGACAAGTTGTTATCAGGAAGATTTTTAGCAATATTGGGTTCAGGATGGATTGGAAGAAGGAGAATTTTATTTCCCTGTTCTTCTTCTTCCCCTACCTCAGTTTTTATTTGCTGAGCATGGCAGTATATGGTATGGCCAATTTTGGTCAGCTGTCCTGGCTATGCGCCTTCTCAACCTCTTGCCTGCCCCTACCCTACTCACTGAGGGGCCACAGGAGGGAGAGAAAGCCTTGATGCTGTGCAAGTGCTATTCAGCAATAGCCAAAACACTGGTGTGTTACCAACACTGTTTTAGCCACTTATCCAAAACAAACCACCATACAGGCTGCTCTGAAGAAAGTTAATGCCAGTCCAGCCCAGTTTAAATATTTCTGGGCTATCACGTGTTGTTTGTGATGGTGTGGATTTATATGCTGAAATTCTTTTTGAATTATATTTTCTTGGTCATGTTTTCATTCTAGGTGAATGTAATGGTAGTGGACAAAAAAAGCAGTGTAAAAACGCTGAAAGAAGAAGCTGAAAAGCTGGATGATCTTTACCACCAGAAGCTTAAGGTAGGACGTCTTACAGGTTGATGACAATTTATTTTTAATGATATCCTTATCCTTAATCTTTGTATTTATACATAAGTTTTTGGTTTGCATTTTTGTTTGTTTGGACCTCTGCCCTTGCCTCCTTCCATTCCTCTTGCAGGATTCTCTCATTCTTTTCAGAAGTATTTGAGTGCTACCTTAAGTGAGTCAGCTTTCACTTTCTCATAAGAGAATCTGGCATCATAATTTGGCAGATCATGTAAATCATAAGCTACTACATCCAGTAATAAAAGCAGTGGCAGTTATCTCCTGACTTCAGGATGTCTCAAGGCATGTGCTTGAAGGAGATTCTAGAGTTAACAGAACCTGCCTTGTCTATTCAGTTTGTATACAATAAGTGCACTTATAGCTTTTAGTAAACGTGTTTAATCACATTAAAAACTAAGGAAAACATTATTTGACTAAAAGCACATTAAATGTTTTAATGATATAAAATCGTTGCTTTCTTTATTTTTCTTCCCCAGTCAGGAAGCAGTCCCTATCCTTTTCCTCACTTCTAGTTTAGCAACAAAATATAGCCCTCTCAGTTAACAACGAAGTGGCTCCTTCAGTACCTCCCAGCTTTTCTAACAGCATGGCTTTGCTGGGGCTGTGGTGCCCAGGAGAAAAAATGCTTTTTGAGCTAAGCTTGTGTTTAATGTATCTGCTCTTTCAAATCCAAACTTCTGTGCTATAACCACAAAACAGGGTTATTTCATTGCTAATACCTGCTTAGGTGGCTGAAGGCAATACATTTAGTTCATTGCTTTCAAAAACACATGGAACTTAGCTTTTGATCTATGCTGTTGCATATACTTTTCACTTAAGGTGAGCTCATAAAATACTCAGTTCCACCTGAATGGTTATAAGAAGATGTATTCATGTAATTCCTCATGTAATTTTTAAAATGCTATCCATAAGACTTCAGTATTAAAATTATTTTTGAAGGGTGATGTTTCAGTAATTTACTAGAATTGCATGTTTAGTTGATGGCAGAATTTAGTTTGGTTTTGTGCATTTAAGTGTGCTAAGTATGGTGTCAACAATGTCATTTTCCTTGGAGAGATGATTACTCACAGTTTGTACTCATCTTTCAGACACAAAAGGGAAAAGCAATTTTCTTACTCAAATGTGAACTTATTTTTTTAACCTAGAAACAGTTGTTCATGATGTTCCATTTGTAAGCTATTTAAAGTATGTAAACAACACTTTCTGAGATGAACTTTGAAGGGAAAATAGCTGCAACACAGATTTTGAAATACGGTTAGAGAAATAAAAGGAAGGTTAGGCTGGTTTTGGGTAGAGGACGATACACAAAATACCTGAAACTTTGTTTGGGGGGGGGATGTCCTTGGGTTATTTTAGTTCTGAGTTTGGAGTTACTTGTGTGAATTCTGAATTCAAGTATCAGGATGTAATCAGGTAATATAAAGGAGAAAAAAAAAAATCCTTATTATTCCTGAATTATGCAACTTATTTTTATTTATTTTTTTTCTTTCCTTATGTTTACAGGAGGCGGAAGAGGAAGAGCAAAAATGTGCAAATGAACTGGAATTGTTAGAGAAGCATAAACAATTACTTGAGAGTGGTGTCAATGAAGGTCTCAGTGAAGCCACAAATGAATTGCATGATCTTCAGCGACAGTAAGGCCCATAACTTTAAGTTGTTTGTGTAGTTTATTTGTCTTTTTATGTTTTAAGGATAAAGACATTTTCTTGAATCCTAACATAAAAGCCTTTGGTGAGCGGGTATCCATCTACGTATATTAATCTCACAAATTCACAACTGAAAGATGTTTCTCCTCGACACTTAGTTTTTTGCTAGAATATTTGTCTGCTGTATCAGAACTCCTGTTTTCCACGTGATTCTTTTCATATATATGGTTGTAGTAAGGAAACTAGATTTTTTCCAAACTCGTGTGACAACTACATTTTTACAGCCTAAAGTCTGGAAAGACTATTCTGACTCTATTCGGACTCTAAGGTACTTTGTTTCTTACTGGTTAGCACAATATGGTCCTTTTTCTTCTAAGTTGAGTATTAATATACAAATCTAATTTGATTCAAGTTAATACTATTAGAAAAAATTATGGCTAAACATTATGATATATCAAACTTGGTGAAGTGATTATTTTAGATGTCAGGAATTTTATAATTACGGGCATGACTTTCTGAGTCTCTACTTTTTAGATATCAAGTTGTTATGCAAACAACAACAGAAGAGAGCAGGAAAGCTGGTGATAACTTGAATCGTCTTTTAGAAGTGATTGCTACTCATGTAGTATCTATAGAGGTAAGTTAAAATTTGATATTCAGCATTAAATCTTTCTAGAGACATTTGCAACTGCAGTTAAACAGACGGAAATCAGAACTTACTCTTTCCAATAAAGTATCAGTTATTTAGGACTGCTGCACTGAATCGGTGGATTATAGTTAAATAAATTTGTTGACAAAAACTTTGATATAAATAATCAGAATTGATCATTAAATTTCAGCAGTAACATCCTGTCAGGTTTAATCTGCTTCTGGTAGATGTCTCTCAGAGAAGTGTTTAACTGAAATCACTTAACCTGTGCAATGACTTCTTAAAATGCTTTAGCAGAACCAGTACAATAGAGACCAGGATAGTTCTAATGAACTTTCTCTAATTCTTTTGTAGAAATATCTTGATGAACAGAATGTGAAAATTGACAGCAACTATGAAGAATTCATGTCTGAAGATCTATTGTCAGTCTTGACCAGAATTCTAGACAGTTATAAAAAGAGGGCTGAAAGTCTGTAATTACCAAAAAGGTGAAGATGAAAACTTCATGTTTCTGAAGCTCTGGTATGGTGCCTTCTAAAAGGATGGGTACTTCCTGTGTTTAGCAGTGAAACTGGGTTTAAGTGTAAGGAAACTTCCTTTGTTTTATTGACACAAATACATTAAAGAATTGAACAATATATTTGCGTTTTCTTAAGGCTTTGCTTACACTTCCTCCTTGCAATATATTATACATGATTACAAACATCTGTGACAAGACAACTGTGGAACAACTTAATTTCATTTTTTCTTTATAATCAAATCATTTGTGCTCTTCTAGGAACATTAGTAAGAGAAGAGTACAGTTAACCTGCTTAAAATAACAAGCCAGAGTGGACTTAAAGATGGAACTGCAAGTGACAGCACAAATGCAGAGAGTACTGAAAACCTGAAATACTGCCACTTAAAAATAACTCGTGGGTTTTGTAAACTTGTAAGATTGCTAAGTGAGAAGAGTTACACTTTCCTTTCTGGAATATAGTTTGTGCATTTCACAATATACGTATGTATTTAGTGCACATGCATGACTGCACATCCTTCCCTAAGCCTTTCTTTTAGTAGCAAGACCAAATGTAAATGTCTTTCAGTCTCCTGCTTGTTCAGTTATCTATGAAACTGCCCAGAAACCCCTCTTACATGAATAATTTTTTTTTTAACATAAAACTCTTTGAAAAGATCAGTAGTAGTTATACAGTAGTCTTGTAAATAGGCTAGAGAAAGAAAGATTGTCAGTTTGAAAACAGTTCTGTCTCTAACTGCTCATAGTCCCAGATGAAACCTCACTGTACTTTTTGAATATGTATACCAGAGATAGCTCTAAGCAGGACAACATATGAATTCTGGCAATATAGCTAATCAGTTGCAGATTTGGCTAATGTTGGATACATCAAAATGGTCTAAAATGCATTCTTGTTAGACCAGTGGGACAGACTATTTGATTTTTTTTTTTCTTCCTCAGGAAAGTAGCAGTAAAATTAGTGTGTGGGGAGCTCCAGTCCAAATACATTGAAGAAAATGTAACCCCATCTCTTGAACATGTACTTCTTTGTTCAGTGTTATGTGGAAGTAGTATCTTCTTATCTACTCTGTATATGCCTTTGTGTTCAAATAAATAAATAAATCAGCATTTATGTCTTGGGTAGTTTAATTTATGATGTTATTTCCTAATAAAAGTATTGAAGTATTTGAGTGTTTTTAAGAGTTCAGTGACAAATATCACTGGTTCAGATATACAATGATAAAAACAACTTTGCAATCTGTTCAAAAGTTTTTAATAGCTGATGGCTAAATGAAGTTGCTCCTTAATTCTATAATTAAATACAATATTTGAATGAAATGCAGATCCCTAGCATATACAACAAAACTGAAGTTGGACCATCTCAACACAGACTGGAAAACTGAATTGTCTTTAATTCTAGGCTATTTTATATAAAACTCAGTTGTCCTTAACACAGTGTGTGAATCTTCTGGCTCTGGTATGGGTATTTTCTTTCAGATATTATGATAAAGATGGCATTATTTAAACTTCTAACTTTCTGTTCTTTTGTTGTACTCCAGAAGTTTAATTTGACAGCTCTAAAAGCTTTCTGATAGGTGGGTAGTATTTCTGCTGTCTTCTGTTGTCGTCTTTCATTTTACTTTTACAAACTCTTACTTTTTTTCCTGTAACAGCCTAATCCTTATCAAATCGCAGTTCCTTCTCCTTAGAAGCTTTTTTCTTTTGTGATCTTTCCAATATTTTTATTATCTAAAGCAATATTCTTCTAATTAAGCAAAACTGTGAACCATACAGAATAATCATGTTCCTTTAAAATATGTGCTTATTCAGGGGCTATGCTCTTTCTTGGGTGCCTGATACCGGTTTGTCTCTGCTTCTATAAGTGACTTTGTGTTTATTAGTATCTGCAGGTTTTTTGCCATTTGGAGCAGTCAGCTGACTGAGTAAATGAAAGCAAAATAAATGTCATTTCCAAGGACTAATACTAACCTAATGGTAATGGGTTAAAGAATCAAGGTCACAACGATCTTCCCTCATGTACTGGCAAATGTAATACTCTGAAATCAAAGTAGTCTGAGTAATAAAAAGTCCACATTTGTACATGTTGGCAACACATTTTTGTTATTGGGCTCAAATATTGGTCTGTATGTCAGTTAAACTCAATTGACTTTAGAACCAGCTCAGGCTTTGACCTAGGTTGTGTAAAATACTATGGGGATTTTTATGTTGTAATATAACATAGATTAACATCGGCCAATGTTTACTAGGTAATATGTCTTCACATTTTAAAATGGAGGTAAAATTTCAATGCTTCTTGAACATGGCTCCTGTGTGATATTTCAAGTCATGTAGTCAGTTATTTTTTTCTTTGTATTCTGGAATATGGCTTTTAAATTTAGGCAATAGACACTAGAACATAATTACTGCTCTCGATTTTGGTTTTGTTTCTTTTTTTACCAGAATGTAAAGTCTTAATAAGAATGTACCACTGGCACCTGCACATTTCAGTAATATGAGTAGTTTGTAAATTTTTTGGCTTTTGTATGGATACAGTTCCCTCACTTACTGTAGTTTACCTTTCGTATGGTTTACTTAATATGCCTTAAGTTTATGTATTTTTATACTCAATAAAATTTCTTAAACCTGTTTCTCTGAAGGATAGTGTCTTACTGCAAGTATATAACATGACATAAAAAGCACAATTAATTTGATTTTCCTGGAGGAACTAGGTAATTATCTTACCAGCAGATACTAAATCTCTGACTATCCTTGCTGTTAAATGTGCATTGTGTAGAGGAAAAATAAATGTAGAAACATCTGTTTCCTATAAATTGCAAAGGAATAAAAATTGTCTTAACCTTTTTAAAAATAGATGGCTTTTTAAAAACTCTAGGGAACAGAGGTCCAAGCTACTTTGACAACTGATTTATGCATGTAGGTATCCCTTTGGCATTAATCTTCCCAACCAACCTTTTGCTGTCTTAAGCATTAAAGGTCTATTTCCTTTACATGACCACTCTTCCATCTGATATTTTTTTACCTTGTTATAAAAAGAAAACACACTTGAGGCTGTAGAAGCATGGTAGAAGTCTGTGTATAGCTTTGTTCTCTTCCCTGGAGTATGTTATTTTTCAAATTTTGTTGTCAGAAACTTGCATTGCTGTCAAGAACTGGGTAGTTCTTTTTTGGAGTACTTCTCAAGCGCATTGTATGAGCCTGATAAGGCTTTTTTAACTTTGCAGCATCCATTCAGCTCACGTGTATGAGGCTACTCAGACCCTTCTCATTGGTTTTGCCAATGTACAGTACTGCGTGTCTATGCAAGTCTTTAGTTCCAAGCTGGATAATAATATATTGTTCTCTGTTGATTCTGTGATACTTCTAATACTGTGTATACTTTGGCCTTTAATGGGAGTTCTCATACCTGCTCCACCTTTTGTGGTAGAATTGAAAAACCATGTATATGTTATTATCTTATTTCTGGAAAGAGTACAAAAGAAAAGGCCAACAGCTGAAGACATTCCCTTTTCAACAAGAAGAGGGGGAGAAACTCCCTGGAGCAACGCTCTATAGAAAAAAGGAAGTCCATGGTCTTTCATGTTAAGTGACTATGCAAAGCAATAGAGATTTTGTGGACAAGGGTACTGACTCCTACTTGCCTATGTCTAGTCTACATAGATTATTTGGTATGTAAGTATTTGGAGCACTGCAAAGAATTTGAAGCGACTAAATATATTATCTTGCCACTCTTGCCTGGGGAGCACTGTTTTGTTTTAATACTGGAAACCTTAATGTCTTGTTTTGAGTCAGTTAACCTTACTCTTTTGGTAGTTGTATAGAACAGGGAATTGACTTGTTTTTTTCAACACTTGTTCTCCAGATTTTTGGCTGTGAAAGGATCCTGGCATGACGAAATCATGTATCGTTGAGGTCTTTTTCCTTGCAAAGATCTCCGCCATATGGGACTGTTGTATCTTCATTGGAGCTTTACATTTTTAGGTGCTTGTTGAAAGTTTTTGATGGTATTCATTACTTTTTAAGGAATGGAGGGAGCACAGACGACTTATACAGCCCTCAGTGTCCCCACTGGATGAGGGACTATTGATGCCTTAGCCAATGTCATATCTCAGGGATGTGCACTGACATCTTAGTCCTGTATCAGGAGGTTGGCAGAGACTGCTCAGTCAGCCTGAGAAAACTCTTAATTTTGCAGGCTTTTTCTGTAGAACTTGTTTACAGAATTTTTCTAGCAGGTGTCAGTTTGCATCAGTACAACAGCAAGATCTGGCAAAAGAGTATCTGCATGCAGTTTTGCTGCCTGTTTTTCAGATCTGCATATTAAAAATGTATTAGAGGAATAAAAGGCAATTGTTACTTATCACAGGTCAGGCAACAGTAATGATTGCTCAGCAGAGAAAATGCTATAGATTATTGCTCGCACTTCAGACTGTCCATGGTACTGGTCTGACCGTAGGGTACTATAGAAAACATTACAGATGTTAGGTCTGTTGTGCTTTACTCCCCTCTGGAGAGAAGACCCTTTGTGAACCCCGGTTCATAAGGGTCTACTATTCCTGGCATTTGCACAAAGTAGATAGGATTGCATGTCTGTCTGCAGGATAACTGACTCTATTCCAGAAGTCCTTATCAACAGCTTCATGATAACAAGGAGTCTGTGATGCGTGGTCTGTATGGTGTTGTCCCTAGCACCTCATGTGTGAGATCACAATTTTAATTGGCAGCGTCTTATCTGATTAGCATTTTAGTCTTAAGAACCCTTTGCACAGGGCTAAGGTTTAAAAGGCATGTGAAACTGTCTGTTACTTCAATTTCACCTCCACTGAAATATTTACCAGTTTGGCAAGACTCCAGAAGGAAAGACAGGTGTAAATGGAATGTGTATAAATATTTTGAAACAAGCAAGATGTATGGAATTTTGTTTCACTTTTCATACCATGATTCAGAATAGTGAATGCCTTTGTATCAGTAGAAATCACATGGCCCTTCTGAGAACACCGAACACTAGCACACTCACACACGACTACTGGTGCACCTAGCTGAAAGGAAAGTCCTTTACTATTCTGCCTGGAAAAGAGCATCTGGAGTTACCAGTTCTAGTTATCTGGCAGGGTCATTACATTACATTTGAAGTGCAGAGAGGACACCAAAGTAATGGGCTCCACTTGACTAATACTGTTTAGTTTGGCCCTCAGATGTAAGAAAAACATAAGGAAAGCTGCAGAGTAGAATCACACAAGATAAGAAAGGGAAAAGTGCAGCCGAAGGTTGCACTGTTCAGACAAGTGTAGCTTTGTTCAGAGGAAAACCACCACCTTGAAAGATACAAAATTGTAAAGGAACAAACAAGAAATCAGAGAATGGCAATTCAGCATTGCTGAGGATCTCTTCCAGCAAACATCAACCTTTCCCACATGATTACTCAGAAGATATTCCTCAGGTGTTTTATCATAGGTGGTGAGCACACAAATGCTTAGCCTAGAAGCTCCTTAAATCCTAGCTGTCTTTTGTGTATGCTACAACAAAAACTCTGTGATACATGCTTACAGAATCTCTGCACGGCAAAAGATGCCCACAATGAGAAAGACAGGGCAATGGTTACTGTGTCACCATCCCAAAATCCAGAGCATGGGGCAACACCATACAGAGACATTTAAATGACTAAGCAGTCAAATGGTCTTTCCTGGCCTTTCGGCTTGGAGTCCATGGTGCCACTGCTACTGGAGCTGGATATGAAGGCACTCTTTGATGGTTCAGGAGAAAATAGCAATTAGTCCAGTGTAAAAGGGAAGAGTGAGAAAACAGTGCCAAAAGCCAAGGTGGCAGGAAGGGTAAAAGGAGGAAGCAGCCTTCCAGAGAAAAAGCAAGGAGTAATGATGCTCAGCTACAAAAAGGCTGGAAGATACTCAGATAAGACCCTGTGGCAGCAGTATCAACTTGAATTGAAAAGCATGTCCCACACATGTAGTAGGACCTTTTCTGTGACAACATATTTATGAAGTTTTCCTATTTCTTACACACCTTACAAGAGAGAATGATGTATGTGATCCCAGTCTTTATGACTTGTAAGAGTGTGGTTGGAGGGACTTCTTCAGACATGGTCTTAAAAAAAAAAATTCTTTGCAAGCATAACAGCAACAGCGTTTTATTAAAATATGAATGCTTGAAGACATTAATCTTGTATTCCAACAGCCTTTCCACAAATCAAAAACTGTGTTTTCTCCCAACGTATATTTGTCAGATACATGCTTTCACATACTTATTCAAGAATCATACAGGTTTCTTTGCCTCCCAGAGGAAGAAAGTTTTTAAGGTTTGGTCCATCCTCATCCATTCTCCATGAGAGAGGTGACTGGTAGTCACAAGATGCAGTGGATTGCTATCAAATTTATTTCATGACCACTGCATTTTTGGCTGCAGTCATTTGTCCCTGGCAGGTGAATGGCAAGAGCTTCTTGCTAGTTCACTTTTCAGAGAGGTTCCCTGGTACAGCCACGGTTTCCCTCAAAGAGCTCCATGACAATCCTAGGAGAGCTGCCAGGCTAAATCCTACAAGTATCCATCTAGTCTGGTGTCCTCCTTCCAAATACGGCTTTGGAAAATGGTGCAAAAAACTCTGTAACAATCAGATATGCGATGACTTGTTTTCCAACTTAAAGTCTTCCTACTCAGTAATATCTGGATATTTTATCCTAAGGCCAAAGTATAGGATTTCTGTCTCCTGGTAATAATTTCATTATTTATTTTTTCTGGTTCTTTATCTCCTTTCTATTCATATAAAGAAAAAATGGTTTTAAATCTCACTAAATTATTCTCATTATGTGAAAACATATTTCACAGTTCAAATGTTTTATGATAAGTATGTCTTCCTACCAGTTCTGCATCGTTTTTAATGTAACTCCATGTCCCTTCTTGCTTTGTAAGATAGACTGGAAGTTCCTGATTATCTTTCCTATTTTTATACTTCTAACTGTAATATTTTCTTAGTTTGGAAATCCCAGTCGTCTTAGGTACACTTTCCACAAATAGTTCTACCCTATCTGTAGTCACCAGAGCCTTTATTTCCATTGGATTTTAAATGAGCATGTCACATTGTATTTTTGTTAATGAAGTACACAATGAACAGTGAGAATTTACATGAGTTTTACTCACAAAGTCCAGCTGACAAGAGTTAATTTGGACCACAGGAGGGTGAACAGTTCATTGTCCCTCCCCCTCCTCCACCATCTCTCCCTGTGTTGCCGTCAATTTTTAAAAATGTAATTTAATCTGTTATCTCATTGGGCAGATATCTCAGAACCGTGGACTGTCTCTACAGTCCTCTTGACTGTTTCACAAATTTTGTCACTTTAGTTGCTCACTTGTTTTTTTCAAGTTACTGAGAAGTAAACGAAGAAAAAACCCAAACAGATAGCACTTCAATAACCCACTTCCCCCACCTAGCTTGCATGTTATGATGACAATTCGCTGTTTATTTCTATTCTTTGGTTTCTGTCTCTCAGACGTTTTTCTGAGTAATGACACTGTCTTTTTGCACCTCAGCGGTTCAAGTAATGATACTGTTTTGTTTCACACCTCAGGGGTTCTCACTAAAGTACTTTTTTTAACAGGCCTTGTCAAAGGTCTATTGAGTTCTAAATGCAGAATGCCACAGGCTCCTCTTCTTAGCTATAAAACCTTTATTACCTTAAGGAAAAGCAGCACTTTTTGTTAGATAATTTGGAATTAGTAGGTTTGTACCTACAAAGCATACGTAGGCAGTAGCATCCAGTATCTCTCAAGAGACTGTGCCACTGCAACAAGCCCTACTAGAGGGGCTGTGCGCTTTATTCTGGTGAAGACGCAGCGATTTTCATTACATGTATACAAAATATTTACTATCTAAAAGTGTCCAGCGGTGGAACTTATATTCTCCCCTAATACAGAGAAATCACATACTTAATTTATTCCTTGAATGAAAAAATTAGATACAGGGAGGACATAATGATAAATACATTCTTGCACACACATGAGAAACACATTCCTGAGCATCATCTGAAATGTCAAGTGGCATGATGAACAAATAATTGGTTATACTACTGCTACTATTAATTTTGAAAACCAACATGACATCTGACTTTAAAATCCAGTAGGTCAATATAACCAATATTCCTTTTTCCAGCAACGAACATTCTTTTCCATGAGGACGGAAAATGATTACTCAGTTGTTAATAGAACAAAATACTTCATACTGCAGTATTAAAACTTTGCAACTGCAGGCACTCTTTAAACCAGCTTGCAGATAGGCTGAATAACGAGGACTTTATTTTCATGCAAGTGAAGTGCCTGAATTTTCAGGAAGAACCATCCTTCCCTCTTGGCATATTCCTTTTGAAACTAGATGAAATAATTCACCAGGTTTTCTTCCCTGAAGTAGTTAGCATTCTAAAATGGAAGTGCTGTCTCAAGTCTACAAATACTTTACAAGTATACTGAAAAACAAAATTATGTTTAATAAATTCATAAAGTTACAAGGTTTGATACGCCCTTCCAAATTTCATCAAATCATCATTTGGAGGGGCTCTGAGTCACAGCCTATATGAAAACTCTCAAGAGACCCTTCCTCTCTTAACTGGGTAACACACATGCTCTTCATTCTCACAAAACTCTGCAGTGCTCAGTTCCACTATGCAATCCTCTTTCTTATAGTGTAACTGCATGAACCTCAGTTCTTGCACGATGAGATTTTTTTCTGTTATTCGTCACTTCTGCCGTTTTACAAACCTCCCCGACATGCCATTACAACCCTTTCCTTTCAAAGCTAAGAGTCCTTAAAGCAGAAGCAGCTGCACTCTTTGGAGCATTCCTGTTTGTACCTTTTCCAGGCAAGCAGGACAGAGCACGTAGGAGGAAGACTGTGTTCCTTTGGAGAGTTTTCTTTCATTTCATATTCCTATCCTAAGAAGACTACACACCCCACGTACCCCTTGAGCACTGCTAAATGAGAGATCAGTGAACATGCAATTTTGTACCAAGAAAGCTTGAAAGTAAATAATTTACAATTGCGGGGGGGCAGGGGGGGAGCGGATATGATCTTTTTAGGGGACCTGAAGGTCAAAGATCAAAGCATCCAGCCATGTATGTCTTCTAAATCTCCATCTGTACAGGCAGTTGTGTCAAACAATGAAAATGTCACCCTCATAGAGTGATCACAGATAAAAGTGTTTCCACTTACAACATTTATCTATTCTTAGACCAGAAACTTCTCTCAGAAATGACAGCAAATAATGAGGAAACTCTTTGAAGTGTTATGCTCAGTTGACAGTACTGAAAGGCTATGCATAAACTCAGAACGTAAGAGCAACATGCAGGATGAAAGAATGAACTGCAAGTACAACAAGAACACACGAAACTCAAGAACACATTCAGTTTCTCCACGTTAACCCCATCAGATGCATAAGCTGCACCTTCTGGAAACCTGAACGCGTAAACTGTGATTATTTAATCTCTTTCTCTAAGCTCATTTATAAAGTGTATCTGAACTATGTCCCTATTGTTTATGATAGGAGGAAAAGCTGTTAGTCTAGCCTATAGTGAATGACAAACCAGAAGATCCTGACAGTTTCCTGGCAAGTACGTTTCGCTGGTTCCTTAAAGACCATGAAGACTATTTATTTCTTGAATTATTTTAACTGCAGTTTTGCAGCTACTCTAGTCCTACCATTCTTCTTTAATGGCACAACGCAAAAGTCATTAGGGTTTTGCATATACAAAACCCCAAAAACTTTATTAAAAGTTTTAATTTAAATTTTATTTTTAAGACTGAAGACGATATACCAACTCTCTCCTTCAAAGGCGGAAAGTGTTTCAAGCATTAAACATTAAAAAGAATTAACAACAGCTTATGGATCTCGATCGCCCAGTGTATTTCGAGGCAGATGAACGAGGACTTGACGCCTCCCGACCGAAGCCAAACTCCGCCACACCAACCCCAAGGACAAGCCTCTCCGTTACGCCACCGCTACAACCGGCGGCCAGGGCACTGTCACACACGCCACCGCCCGGGCTCAGCCGAGGCCGGGCTCAGCCGAGGCGCTGCCGGGCGCCGCTTCCCGGGGTGCGGCGGGGACGTGTCCACCAGGCAACGGGAGCCCGCTGGCGGCCGTGCCCCACGGCGGAGGTCCCTTGCCACCCCGCCCGCGCGCAAGAGGCGGCGAGCGACGGCCTCGGGCACCTCAACCGCCGCAGCGGGTGCGGCGGCCGGGCGCAGCACGCGCTTCTCCGCCCAGGCCGCCTGCGCGCCCCCCGGCGGCGACAGCGGCGCCCGCGGCGCCACGCCTGCCGCTCCGGCCCCGCCCCGCCCCGCCCCGTCCGGCGGCGGCGGAAGTGGCGCGGGGCGAAGGGCGTGAACTCGTTCCGAGGTCGCGGCGCTGAGGTTCGCTTTCGCTTCCAGGCCGCTGCCCGCCCGCCCGGCCCCACCCCTAGCGGCGGCACGGCCATTGCCGCGCGCAGCGCCTCCACCCCCTTCCGGGCTTCCGCGGAGCCCGGCGGCGCCTTAGCCCCAGCCTCCCGCCCGGCTCCTCCTCTTTCCCCGGCCGGAGCTTCCGCGCGCGGGACGGGCAGCGCCAGGCGGGGGAGCTCGCGGGCCAGGCAGTAGATACCGCCGTTGCCGCCGCCATCGCTGCGGGACGGTTTCCGTCTGCTCAGCTTCCCAACATGGCAGCGGCGGCGGGAGGCAGCCGCGGAGCTCGCAAGCCGGTGCTGCTGACGCCTCGCGGCAGCGGGGACCGCACCGTGTTTCTCTTCGACCGGCGCCGGGAGCATGCGGATCCGGACGAGAAAGTGCTCAGCTACGGCAAGGACAACTACCGCGGCTTCCGCAGCGCCATCTGCCAGGTACCGCGCGCAGGGGGGAGAAAGGGAGGGACGGAGGGCGAGCGCGGCGGCGGCGGCGGGGCCGGCCGCGGCGTTAGCGCCCCCCCGGCGGCGGGGGCCGGCGCGGCCGAGGGGCGCCGGGCGCCCCAATCGCCGCCACCGTTCTGCCCGCGCGCCCGGCCGGGCCTCGCGGCGCGGGGGGTGGCCGGCACGTGCCGCATCCCCACGTGTGAGGGGAGGCGCGAGGGGGGCCTGCCCCGGCGGCGCGCGCCCGGCCGGGAGCCGTTGGGCGGCCGGGGGTGGGGGGGGGGTTGCCTCTTCCGCCTGCCCGGGGGGACGCGGGCCGCCGCGCCGCCCTCCTTCCCCCGAACTTTCTTGCCGGGACAGGTGTGCGGGCGTCGAGGAGAGGCGGCGCCCGCTGCCTTCGCGTCCGCTTCCCGCGGGCACCGGGCCCGCCGCGCTGAAAACGCCCGTCCGGGACGGCAGCAGGGCGACCGGCCGTGCGGTGCGGCGCGCCGGGAGCAGCCCCTGGCGGCGGGCGGGAAGGGAGCGGGCGGCCCGGGAGCTCCCCCGCGCGGGGAGCCGGCGGCGGCGGCACCGGGCAGTGCCTTCGGGCGCGGCGCAGCGCACCGGAGGGCCGGAGCGGTGGTATTTCTGCTGTCCAAGGTGTCGGCGTTTAGCGCCGGTCGTTTCCCGTCTTGAGCCCTGTAACTGTCTGTCCGAAGCCCGCGGTGGTGGCTGCCATTTAAACGCTTTACCTGGCTGGTTCTTTGCTACCTCCTTTCAGTTCTCTTTCCTTTCGTTATGCAATATAAGAACTTACTCTGTCTTCAGATCCCTTGGAGGTGACAATTTCTTTCTGCGCACGGGCTGTTTACTTTAGTTTCCTAGTGGTACCAGTAGGCATCGCCCATTTTCTGTCATGGTTTCACTTTCTGAGGGAGTAATGAATGCCATAAACCTGTAGGCTGCCTGTGTATGTTTTATGTTGTGAAGCGCACAGGAAAATCAGCTGTAAATTGTGCACTAATTTAGTCTGACAAAGGATTCTATTTTAGTTTCTTGATCCAGTGTGATGTGCACTTTGTTCTCTTAAGATATAAACTCTTTGAGGAAATTGCTTGGTTTGTTCTATGTCTGGACAGTGTTTAATGGTTTCCTACTGTGATGGAAGCTTTGAGTTATCAGTGTCAGCGGGAATAACTGTCACACACGACTACCTCCTCCTTGCACAGTTCTACTTCAGTGTTCAAAATGGCATATTCATATTCTGTTAGAGGTACTGAATCTGTACTACTGCTTCAGGTGCTACTACTCAGCAGTAACTTGTCTATGGAGTGCTGGCACATCCCTTGGTCTGGTCAGAGCCCCTAAAGCTCAGAAGACTGTAAGGAACGAACACGTAACTGAGTGGAATAAAGAAATCGGTATACTTCATGCAATGTAACATTCTGATAAGTTAGACAGTGGCATGGGTTCATGGCTTTCTAAGAACCAACATCCTCCTTAATGGAGCATTGTTATAGGGTTCGTATCTTCTATGAGTAATTATAAGTATTACGTGATTTCCTCCAAGAGTTGTCTTAATGGATCCCATCTCAACTGTACCTAGCAGATGAATTGCAAGGATTCATATTTTCAGTGTTCGGGGCAAATATGTTGATGATTAACCCATCTTTTTTCTTAGCTTTTCTAATTTAATTGATGGGCTGAGGTTAACACTAATTTGCAACTTGTTGCAGACAAGGGAGTCTTCCATTTCGTGGCTTTTCTATATGTGCTGCACACTCCAGTGACTTCTGTTTTGGTGCATCCTCACGGTGTTTAGTAGTTCACAGAACTTTTGGCATATTTGCAATCTTCTACAGAAATAAGCCATCATTGCAAGATGTGACAAATCTTGGGTACAAACAGCTTCAGGGTTTTCTTAACTCAAAAATGTATTGACATTGTAGAGTCGGTACTTTAATGCCATTAGGCAGACCGCTCAGATGTGCAACATAGCGTTTGAAAAGTCTGGTGCTGCAAAGCAGAACTCGGTGTGTTTGGATTTGGTGCCTGTGAAAGTAAAATTTTCAAGTGTAGTTTCTTACCGTGTCAACACCATAATCCTTATCACTGGTCCTGGTGGCTCTTTTGGGGTGTTAAGGGTAATAGAGTCAGTGCTCTTACAAACTTGTGCAGCAAGAACCTCAAATGATCATTCCCTTAGAGAAAGGTCTTCTCCAATAATGTGTTGACTGTCCGTGAGTTCAGTCAGAGATGCCTCTGTCACAGCTAATTTCAGTCTGGTGACTCTTTACACCTTGGAGCTTTCATTATCTTACGTACGGGACATCTAACTCTGAAAGCATGCCAAGATAGATGGTTTGACCTGACCAGTAAATGCTGATGCAATGAAAACTGGGCAGGCTGAGATCCAGGAAGTTTGATGTCTCCCACACCAACAGTGTACGGGTTCTCATTAGGCTTCTGGAAGAGCGTTCTGGCATCTTGGTGCCTCTGGGAGTTTTGCGCATTGTTTGTATTTCTCCTGGTGGTGTACTCCAAAGTGCCCAATTTCTGGCCTCTTGAAAGTTGCAACTAACTGCTTTCAGGAAAAAGGCGATGAATGGGTTCACCTGATTGGGACAGACTTTCCCCACTTCATGGTGCTGAAAATGTGTGAGGGAAGTGATGAAAGTTGAGGAAGAAAGATTATTTTGATAAGCAAGTTTTGAATTGTTCAGACTAAGATGAGGTGGAATGTTGCATTTGCTTTTCTCCAATTAAAGCTATTAGAGACCATCTGAGTGCGTGATCAGGCAAATGCTGTGCATCCAGCAGTGTTGTTTCCGTGGGTATCCTGTCCGGTGGCTCCACCTCAGTACAGGCTCAGCTTTAAATCAACTTTCACTGGCAGTTTGTCGTGCGACTGAATGATTCTGCTGTAGCAGCGAAGGTGCACATACATTCTCCAGTCTGCCAGCTGGGCTGTGGGGGTGGTAATGTCTGACAAGGGCGCCAGAAATACTAAGCTGTTAGAACTATTTCTGCTATGAATGTCTTCCTGTGATGTAAGAGAATTCCTTTGGATATAACTGGATATGTAGGAGTCAAAGGAGAATGTAAACCTTGAAAAAAATAATGAAATTAAGCCTGATTGCAGTATGTGATGATTCTGAGTTGAAAATACATGAATGCCTGAAGGCATGGTCTTAGGCTGCTACTTCTGAGACTCATGTGTTTTTCATAATGCAGAGAGAAGGTGAGTATTTTCCTGTTTGTGTAGCAAAAGAACTGATTCTTGAGACAAGAGATTCAGCCACTGAGAGGTCAATTTAGGAGCCAATTCATGTCTTCTCTGTCTGTTGTCATATAAAACATTCTCTATTAATTTTTGAAACTTTTGGGGTTTTTTTTGAAGCAAATATTTCTTGTCACCTTATGAAATTTTTGTACTGTACCCTAACAACAAGTTAATGCACGGCAGTGTGGTTGGATGTGGCTTTATATACTGATAAATTAGCCTTTCCTTCTGAGTGTGTGTGAGGGGGAATTAAAAAAAATAAATCTTTTTAAAAAGAAGCTGGAGCATATATAGTCTTCATTCTTCTTCCTTGCAGTGATCAATCTTAAAGCAGAAACCTCTTAATTAAAAATGACCTGTTAGCTTGATTATTCCATTTGAGCACTGTCAAGCGTATGTGGAGCGGTCATGTGATTTCAGTCCCCAGAACCATGATGTTTTAAGGTGAATAAGTGAGTTCAATATGGAGTTTCACCTCTTCTTGGGAGTACTATTGCTTGTACACCTTCCTGTTGTCTCTGTTAGGTATATGCCCCACTGCTTGTCCTAATGTATAATGGGAAAATATTTCCCTGCAATGAGCAGAATAGAGCTAAACTTTGTTGGCAGCTAATCCTAGATCCCTTGCTCACATTGTCCAGGTACACAGTGAAGCTGGAGCACTTCAGTTTGTTGCTAAGCTGCCAGGAATCCTTTCAGGTACTTACAGAGGTCATACTCCCTTTAAAGCAGAAAGGTATCTGTGCTGAAAACTGCACAGAAGTTTTGCTATGTGTGAAGGGGTTTTGGAAGGCTTTAAGGTGAAGTATCAGTCTGAAGAGAGCTAATGGTACTAAAATTAGTGTTACTACTTAAATAGGAATCGAATACATTTGTAAATGCTTCTTTAATTCTTTTGACACTTTTCATCATTGTTGTTACTTCCTTGTTTGAAGAAATATATAGGAAGTATAGATCTGTAATCTGTATAAAAAGTAAATATCTGTAATTTAAGCAAATAGTCAAAATTCAGACATTGCAATAAATCATTTTTCTTTTAATTTTTTGTCACATCTTTTGTTGAGCTTCCCATTGTGTCCTAACAGTCTTCCTACTATTTAAACAGATTATTTTGCCAGTCTACCAGAATAAATTCCAGTGTATCAGTAAGATAAGCAAAAAAGGATGTTCATTAAGAGGGAGTATGAAGAAGAAGCATAGCTGTGGTGGAAACTCAAGAAATTAGTGTAAATATTTTTCATGAATATTTGCTTACCAATGCCTAATAAATGATGTATAATGAAATTATTTGTGATCAGTGAAAAAATATTAGCAACTTCTGCTGTTTGTATCACCAGAGGGTAACTCTTAAATGTATTTAAGAGGTATTTGGATTACTTGCTAAGGTCCTGTTCTGATAAATTTGCTCAATAAAAGTACTTCCATTCTTAATAATGAAATCAATCCATCTTGCAATAATTATATTTTTGTATTATAAAACCTATGTTCGTTTACTCACTTTTCAAGATTCTGTATAATCAGAAGCAAAAAATAGATTTTAAGTACGCTGTGCATATACAAAGCAAGTTTTTCCTTGATTTTTAAAGAAACTGTTGGAAGTACTATAAGATGCAACAATATTGTGAGTTTTTTCCAAAACTGTCATATTGTATTTCAGGCTTCACTGAAATGCTTGTGTATAGCACCTTTGTTACTGACATTTCAGTGGGAGGAAGGATGCAGTTTGCATACCTTTTTGCACTTAGGTACTACTTTACTGTGCGTTGACTGATTTGGAAAGCTGCGTGGTTTTTAAGTTCCTGCTCAAATTTGAGTGCTGGCGATATGGTCAGATGCAGAGTATCTGCATTCCTTTAGCATTAGTTATCCAGGTGCAGCTTCTTAGATGTGACCAAGTATTTTTTGCTTTTGAAGAGTGGCATCCGAATTCTTGTTACTTTAATAAGTGATCCCATACAAAGTATTTTCATAGTGGAAGCTGTATGGAGTTGATGTCAAAATTTTGGCTGATAGCTGCACTCATTAATATTTGTGATCGTGCTTTTAGACACAATGGCTTGTGAAGGTCTGGTGAAAGTTTCTATATTTGTCCAGACCCTGAATAAGTCTACGTACAATAGCAGGCTCTTTGCATAAATTATAGGGTCCCCAGTTTCTTTCCGCTTATTAAATGTTGTGAATCTTGAAAGGATGTCTGAGTTAACGCGTTGTTCGGGACAAGATTTCACAGATCTGTAGAGACCTTCTGTCATGTAATTTCCCTCTCTTCTTTTTCTCTCTGTTTTCCCACCAAAATTATGATAAAGCTTTACTTTAAGATACCGCATAAAAACTTGTTCTATTACTGGATCTTGTGATAGGTAGCAATGTTCTTAGTGTTTCTGTTGAACCATCTGTTCACTTCAACACCTTTCATTGATATCTTTTTGTAAATATTTAGATCTGAAAGTACAGAAACTTTTAAGTAGGATGGAGGACAAGGCACTTCAAGTTCTGCAAATGTTGTCTTCTGTAATTCGTTCTTTAGATAGAGGTGACTCTGTCAATAAAGGATAGTTGGAAAATGTTTAAGAACACTAGCGTTCACTGCTGGCTTTTGTCTGTAGGTTGTCTCTAGTGACCATCACAGGCTACTGGGTGTTCCTCTATTTCTGTAATATACAACTCTTTGCTTTGAGCTCTGAGAAATGCCTATAAATAATTTCTGTCTTTTTGAATGCAACTGCTTTTCTAGAGACTTTTGGATCCCCTGTCTGTTGGTGTCCAAAGATGATATATGTTTGTGTTCTGACACTAGGCAAGCTCATTTAGGTTATGATTAAAGATGATTGTTATAATATTTGAGTACCATGAGTGCTCAGTACCAGATCCTTAGCAGGTTGTCATCGTGTTGACACTACCTGACCCAACAGTGGACAGGAAAAGTTTATCTGATTGATTAGCACCCTTATGAGTTACATACAGTTGTTCTCAATTACTTCCAGCAAGGCCTTTGTCTCCACTTATATCTTACTCTTTGTATTTGTTAATTTGTATGAATGGCCCTAATACTGTCTAGTTATGTGAATAATTGAGAGATGATACAAATATCTCAGTGTCCGTAAGCACTACTGAAGGACAGTTACTGGTTTGAAATCTGTGAGTTGAGAATAAAATCCTTTTCCTTAAATGTGTTTTATAGTTTCATCCATTTGTTGATCTAACAGATTTCTCTCAGTTTGGACTGATGATTTGTTTTAATGTGGCATAAAGTGGGATAGCTAAGTGGTAAATGTTATCTTTCAGGTGATAAATTGGCAAATAGCATGGGACATTCAGTTAATCACATGCAAAGTTACAGAAGGCTACAGGGCTCTCAGAGTTTGGATGTGGCATTTAGGTTCATTTTTTAGATTCCTAAATAAGTCCCTGCAAAGGAGCCACTGGATCAGTGTGAAATACTCAAAGTGTAAATCTGTATTTCTTTTATCATGTTAGGTAGCTGAGGTATGTAGATAAATTTTGTGAAAATGAGTAGCTATATAGGACAGCATTGAAAATGCCCTTGCCAGATTTCTTTACAATTAACTGGTACATTTCAGGTCTCCTTTAAGGGATTCATATTGGCAGTACAGTTCTTTTACCCAGAAAATTATTTCTGGGCTAGGTGCCACTTTGTGGAAGGTGGCTGCGTGGCTGTTAGCTCTCTGTTACTCCTTGGCTACATCACCAAGCTCTGAGGCCAGTTCTTCACATCATTCTCATGCACCTGCCTGCTGGGAATGGTTACTGTAGGAGGAGTCAGAGCGTTTTCAAGGTATGAAAGTTGCTTATTGTAGGAAACAACTGTTTGTGTTGGAAAAGTTTGGGTTGCAAGGCATTAAATCTCTTCTCTAAAGATACTGTGGTTTCAGTTTCGCTGTCTGTCATGTGTGAGACTGTTCCATTCCTTTAGTTTGAAAAGTCAGCACCAGCAATTATTATTTTGTGGTAATAGTCTGGAGGACCACTGGAAGCAGACAGTGTGTTATTTCTCCTTCACTTACCACTTCAAACCTATCCATGTTACTGCAAGCTGTGGCTGGTACACACACAAAGTTGAACATTTGGTGGTTGTACACTTTTCCAAGGGAGATGGTAAATGTAGAGGCAAAAATGTGTGTTGACTTTGTTAAGTGTTCTAGTTGGCTTAGTAGCCAGGTAAGCCTCACAGTGTGTGTTCAGATCAAATAGCAGCAAAATCTGCTTTGGTGCTTATGTGCTGATATGTGAAAGAGAGAAGAAACTGAGGCCTATGTGAAGAAGTCTTAGCTGCTGAGGAGTTGTCTGTGATTTGTAGGCTTGTGGGTTTTTTTTGAGGAGTATTTTTTTAGGTTATTAAAAAAACATGTGACTGAAGCAAATATACAAACTGAACCTTGTTTCTTGATTCAGATTTAGGGGTTAGGGAGATTCATTCACACTTTCATATATCGTACCTGTAAATTGCTCTGCTGAAAGCTTCTTGGGCATCTGGTATTCATTTGGCTGTTTCAAACTCTTACCTTCTGGCATATTAGTCTCATGTCATAAGCATCCACCAACAAATTGAGAGCTATTAGCTGTATTTGTTTATCATGAAACATAGGCAGTGCTCCAGACTGAGCCTCCAGTTTATAAAGAATGCATTTCTTTTGTTTGAACAAAGACAGCTTTTTGGCTTATGTATTATTTCATAGGTGTAATGACTGACATCCTGCTGAAGGCAAAACAGGCTCAACTCAGGGAATTTTTCTTAATTTAACTTACTGCCAGTTAACAGAAACTTTTGATTATTGATTGGGGGGCAATTAAACAAACGCTTAAGGAAATGCCTTTCCTCCCCCTTCTCCAAGTTCATCTTCTGTCATACACTTCTCTTCCCTCATTCCTAGTCTAAGCTTCCCTTGTTCTTATGCGCAACACTCAGTCTCTCGCAACACTCAGATGCTCGTGAGAGGTCAGGGCCATGTGCAGGGTTTCCCTTTGCTACTGCTCCTCCTCCATTCTCCTTACTGGTTTTCTTCTGTTCTGGTGGGTTGTCCACAGGCCACAGCACTGTGGGAGTAGGAGGACAGAAAGGGGAAATTCCCTGCCCTGACATGGATCTGCCATGGGCTCCAGAACCTTTGGGGCCATCCCTGCCCTGGTGTGGAGTGCCTCCTTTCAGTGTGTCTCCAGTGCAGTCCCTAGCAGTGTCTCCTCTGATGCATCTCCTCTGTTGCTTCTTGTTTGTCTCCTCTATTTCTTCCCCAGTATGTTTGAGTATGTGCCCTTCTGGTTGAAATTTTGGCGTGCAGCAGGTTGTTTCCATCAGTTTGAGAGCCATCTGGCACTGGCTATGACTGGCTTAGGGCAATTCATGGCCTCTTCCCACACTGGTCACCCCTACTGCCCTCTGGCACCAAAACCCTGCAGTGTACACGCAATACACCTCCAAGTGTGGCTTAGCAAACAATTTAAATAGCTCTTAGTGAATAGCTATGGTTGTTTTCCCAGACTATTCAAAATTTGGTTCATTGATGTAATATTCTATACGTTTTAGGTGGATTTTTTCTCTTTTGTATGCATGTAACTTTTCATCTTTGTAACATTTTGACTTTTGCATGTAGTGATCATATGTAACCAATAGTTTAGGAATCCTTGTCTTATCACATGTCTACCTTTCTTTTTAGAGAACATACAATTATAATTTTTTCCCTATATTGTGGATTAATTTGGAGCTCGTCTCTGTTTTTTTCCAAAAGTTTTTTCTTTTGTCTCCAAAAAAATAAAAGCTTTCTGCTTAGCTGTTTCAACACAATATAACTTCCGAACATACTTTCACTGTGAATATGCAGAGGCATTTCTGAGTATAGTGATTGTATTTTACCCTTCAAGATTTTGATGACATCGAAAGCTAGATCATGATTGTGCATCTGGACAATTTGCAAAAGAATAACAAACAGATTTATAATTTGAACATAATGCTAGGTTGTCATGTGAATGAACCTTCTGAAGTCAAGAATTGGGTGCATCTTCAGGGCTTATTTGAAAAAGGGCACAATGCTAGGCTGAAAGAGGCTCAGCAGTGAAACCTGTACTTTATATCAAGTCAGCAAAAGATACGGTGATGTCTCTCCCATGCAAGAATCTTAGTGAGAAATGAAACATTTGACCAAACCATTGTTTATCAGAATCAAATGACATCATCAACTGTTCAAGTAAATAACCCAGTAGATTCACTTTTATTCAGGGATGACCAGCTCATCTTCCTGGAGACCATGTGCACATAATGGGACAACTGTGCAGTCACCTTACCGCTACCTGGCATAGTGGGAAGAGACAGGGGCTGCGATAACGAAGAGTATAGGGCAGAGGGAAGGAGGAAGTAAAACAAATAGGTCTTATATAAAAACGAAGCTTTCAAACTGAGAAATTTTCTAAGTTGACCAAAGTCTATAAAGGATGCAGCCTCTTAAATTCCTGCATGTACAAGAAGAACGGGTTATCTGCAGTTAGGGCTGCCAAACTTTGTCCATGAACCTGCCTAGTAGCTTATCTTGAAATGACAGCCATTTGGAGTGAAGCAGAAAGGACCTGCTGCCAGTAGATACAGTAATGTTGGGCTTACCCAGGAAACGCAGGTGTAGCTCTGCCTGCGAGGCTGTTGCGGTTGGCTTAGTTGAGGCTCACCCATGGAATGGGGGAGAGGACCAGAAGGAGGAGGCTGCCCCTGCTCAGTTAGCAGGCTGTTGTCTTGTGCGTGCTCTACCTCATCCTAACTTCTTCCTGCCTTAAAGTAAATACTGCACTCTTCATAAGGCTTTGAGAGCAGAAGAGCTTTTGGGAGGTAGAGAAAACAGGGAAGCTATAATTATACCTGGAGGGAAAAAGATGCTTATCTGTGCTTTCAAATGTAAAACTCTTCCAATTCAGTTATTCTATATTAACCTCAAATGGCACAGTAGGATGTTAGTTTCATAGCATCCGTATTTTGTATTGCTCATTTTCCTTGCTCTGAGCAATTTTTTTTTTCCTGCACAGGTTTGCTGTGTGGAAATTTGTGTAATGTGAGAGGTTGAGTTGAAGTGATCTGAACATAGAAGAGTTAAAAAGTAATAATTACTCTAGGCTCTTAAGTCTGAACATCAGTCTCTCTGTGTCATCGCCTTTTGTTTCACTTGCACCAAGAGCAAGGAGAAATTGACAATTTTGCTGATGGATACTGTCTCTTTAACATAGTTGCAACTAGGGAGAAGGTAACCGATAGATGGAAAGCAGGCTTCTAATGAAACCTTAAGCAGTGTTTTTAAAATATTTTTGTGAGTATGAGGGATGGAAAGAAAGAGGTATGGGAAATGATGAGGGCAAGGTGCTACACGGAATGCAAGAGCTTCAGGGAAGGATCTGGCTAGAAGCACAGAAAACACCTGTTGGAGTCATGACCACAGGACTGAAGGAGTTGATGGAGTTAAACAAGACCAGAGTTTACTTTTACTTGAGTTTCAAAGACCTGGAAAGGCAGGAGAAAATACAGATACTTAGTTTATTATTTTGAGAAAGAGATTAGTGTTGGATGTCAGGGTGCAAAAATGAGGGCAGATGTAGAGGCATATAAATGTATGTAGAAAGCAGGATAAAAAGTCCAAAGCTACAGAAACATATTCAAAAGTTGCAGACAGCGAAGTGGCAGAGATTGTTTAGGTTCAGAAGAATGTACCTCGGTGTTTTAATGGTAAAGAATTTTCTAAAAGAAATCTTGGTTGTGTTTTTTTAAAAGGTGTGATATAATTGAAGAACAAAGACTTTAATGTGTATCCAACATTAAGAAATATTTGGTTGGTTTAATGTCTCAAAAGAGTGCAATTAAATATGGGACACCCTCTAGATCATGACTATTACTGTTGTAGTTGCGCAGTCTGAAGTAGAGCTGTTCGGTCTCGTTCCTCAGCCCTCAAGGTGATTATCCATTAGACAGTTCCTCCTCCTTAAAATTCCTGTTGCTTGCTAGAACATATTTTAAGCAGGTAAAAAACCAAACTACTCTAGTACAGACAGTTTTGGCTAAGTTGAGAAAGCAAATGAAGTTAAGTTCTGGAATTAAACTGTGTTCTGAGTTGATATGGGAAAAATATTTGGTCACTTCTCAGTAGTTTGTGGCAGAGTGAAGAGAAAGACTACTACTTTTTTTTTTCATTTCTCTGAATACTTCATGGTGTACTTAGTTATCATAACTGAATAACCTCCAATTCTTGTAGGCATTTGGCATAGCTACTGATGAAAACTTTGTTATCACCACAACAAACAGGAAGGAAATCACAGAAGACAACTTCAGTAAGTATCTTAGATAGCAAAATAAATACAGCTATTTCTTATATTGATTGTAAAGACTGCATGATGATTGTTTATTCTCTATGACATGCTATAATTAACTGGAAGGACAAATCCTGTAATAGTTTGCTAAGAATTGTTACAAAATTGACTTTCACAAACAAGTTTTTAACAACTTCTCGTTACTATGATGACAGTTATACAAGGTAATTTTTTACCTTCCATCACAAATTCTGTAAATGATAGGAAAAAATAGCTGTCATCTGAGGAAACTTGCATTATTAAGCTTGGAAATGTGAAAAGATTTTAAATTAAATGTTGTTGCTAAAAGGCTGAGTAGTCAATGCCTAAGAAAATACAGAGATTACCTGAGGCTAAACCTGTACTGGTTTTGAGAGCAGAAGTTGACTGGTGCGGTGAATGCTCTTCAGTATACTTTATATTTCATCTTCACTGCAGGTGAACTTGTTCAAGATGGAGTTACTTTATATCTGCTACAGTCAGTTGATCAAATGCTACTTTCAGCAACCAAGGAGCGAATTGACTTCCTGCCCCACTACGATACACTTGTTAAAAGTGGAATGTACGAGTACTATGCCAGTGAAGGGCAGAATCCTTTGCGTAAGTACTTGCCAAAATAATCTTGCATAAATGATGTTTATATGCATATAATATGGTTATGAGCAATTTAACTTTTAGTTACAGCTGGTGAAAAAATACAGTCTTAACTGTAAAAGAAAAATTAACTATGTTCTTTGTACAATTTTTTCTTTTAAAAATGATTCAAAATGGCCATGTAAGAATCCAGATTTACAGAGGTACCTCCTCAAATACTTCTTAAAGAAGTTCCAATATTTTGGAAGTAAAATTACTTCAGTCTTGATAATCTTGCAGATGTCATCCAGACAGGTCAGCATTTGTATTATCAGGTTTTTGTCTCCTGTACCGACCTTGTTTGAACTTGGTGACCAATTTTTGTATGAGCTGCTGTGGTGGTTTAACCCCAGCTGGCAATTAAGCACCACACAACCACTTGCTCACTCCCTGTCCCCCTCAATGGAATGGGGGAGAGGATCAGAGGAAAAAAAAAGTAAAACTCATGGGTTGAGGTGAAAACAGTTTTAATAAGACAGGAAAAAAAGGAAAAAAATAGTAACGATAAAAGAACATATAGAACAAGTGATACACAATGCACTTGCTCACCACCCACTGACCGATGCCCAGCCTGTTCCCGAGCAGCAGCCATGCCCCCACATTTTTGTTCAGCATGACATCATATGGTATAGAATATCCCTTTGGCCAGTTTGGGTCAGCTGTCCTGGCTGTGTCCCCTCCCAACTTCTTGTGCACCTGGTAGGGCAGCGTGAGAAACTGAAAAGTCCTTGACTTAGTTGTTGCCGAGCAGTGCTTACACTAAAACATCAGTGTGTTATCAGTATTATTCTCATCCTAAATCCAAAACACGTACTACACCAGTTTCTAGGAAGAAAATTAACTCCATCTTAGCCAAAACCAGGACAGCTACCGTAGAATTTTGTCTCCTGTATCATCTGTGGTTGTACAGGGCTTAACTTACCAACAAGAGCAAGTATTTCTTTAAAAAGATGCTGCTTTAGTTTTTATCTAACTGATATATTAAATATGTAACCAACATTTCGTATTGTTTTATTGAAAAAATTAATTTCTGTTTATGGCTTCTCTGAAAATTCTGTCTGTGGCTATGATTGCTTTTTAAGTATGTATATCTTAGGAACATCAGGCTCAAAATTGTACAGAAAAAATGCAAACATCAAGACTCAAGCATTATAGCATTCCCACAGTGATTTCAGTTTCAAAATGATCTCAATTATGTCTATAAAGAACAACTGCACCTTTAAGTACCATTCCCTGTTGCCCCCTCCCTCTTTCTGCACTTCATTTGTTCCCTGTCTGCCCAAAGACACTGTTTTGGTTCAGGTTTGGGGCCACTGTGCTCAAAGTGCACTAATAGTTTGGTCAGTGATAACTTACATCTCTGTGCACAGGAATCACTGTGTTAGACCACACAAAGCATTCTATCTAGATTTGTGCTCTGTTCCTACCAGCAGCCAGTATCAGATACCTGAGAAATACTAGGAGAACAGAAAGGCCATGCAGAGATGCAATGAAAGTGATTTGGGGACTTTTGAGTTCACGTCTATGGACTGCTCTTTTCCATGGACTTGTCCAGTTACTTTATGAACCACATAACATTTTTAGCATTCACAATATTTTGTGGTGTTGAACCCCCAGCTTAACTGCATGTGATGTGAAGTGTCATGTCTTTTTGTATACATTGAACTAGTTACCAGTTTTTTTCATCTGTTGACCCTACTTTGCATGCTGGGAGAGATCATAAAGCATTGCTGGCAGATTGGCTGACTTAATGAATCATGCTTTAAACTAACAAACTTGGGGGTTAGGATGCAAAGCTGTGACACCAGTGTATTCACAGGCACCAGGGTGGATGAGTGCACCTACTGGAGTAGTGAGGAATGCCCCCCAACCCTCTAAAAAGGTTTCACCAAAAAGGTGAGACAGTCAGCAGTCCAACTGAAGTGTCTCTATACCAATGCAGGCAGCATGGATAACAAACAGGAGGAACTAGAAGCCACTGTGCAGCTGGAAAGCTACAATCTGATCACTATCACTGAAACTTGGTGGGATGAATCGCGTGGTTGGGGCACTGCAATTGATGGCTATAAACTGTTCAGGAGGGACAGCAAGGAAGGAAAGGTGCAGGGGTTGCCCTCTGCATAAAAAAAATTGATTGCAGAGAACTGTCTTTGAAAAACAGCAGTGTACAGGTTGAGAGCTTATCAGTGAAAATTAGAGACCAAGCCAACAAAGGAAACCTCATGGTTCGTGTTTACTACAGGCTGCCTGATCAAGGGGAGGATGTCGATGAAGTGTTCTTACTTTGATTACAGGAAGCATCATGCTTGCAGGCCCTGATCTTGCTAGGGGACTTCAATCACCCTGGCATCTGCTGGAAAAGCAGCACAACAAGCTGCAAGCAGTCTAGAAGGCTCTTGGAGTGCATTGAAGAGAACTTCTTATATCTAGGTGATAGAAAGCCTAACCAGAGGACATGCATTAGTGGACCTGTTGCTCACCAACACAGAGGAACTTACTGGAAAGGTCAAGATTGGTGGTCGCCTGGGCTGTAGTGATTGTGCCCTGCCGAAATTCATGATCTTCAGGGACAAAGACTGGGTGAAAAGTATAGCCAGGACTCTAAACCTTAGGAAAGTGAACTTTCAGTTGTTTAAGTGACTGGTGGATGGGACATCCTGGGAAACTGCCCTCAGGGATAAAGGAGCAGAAGAGAGCTGGCAGCTATTTAAAGACTTTTTTCTTAGAGTACAGGAACCATTGATTCCAATGTGCAAGAAATCAGACAAGGAAGGCAGGAGACTAGCATGGCTGAGTAAGGACCTCCTCGTCAAACTGAAACACAAGAGGGAAATGCATAGGCAGTGGAAGCAGGGGCATGCATCATGGGAATAAAACAGGGATATTGCCCAGCAGTCTAGGGATGGGATCAGGAAAGCTAAGGTACAGCTGGAGCTAAATTTGGCAAGGGATGAAGGGATATGAAGAATAATAATAAAGGCTTCTATGGGTATGTTACAAAAGGAAGACAAAATAAATTGTACAACCTCCCCTCCCCCCAGCCCCCCCCCAAGTAAATGAAATGGGGGGGATCTAGTGACAACTGACATGGAGAAGACTGAAGTACTAAACAATTTTTTTGCCTCAGTTTTCACTGGAAATTGTTCTTCCCACATCTCTCGAGTCCCTGAATCTCAAGGCAGGGACTGGAGGAATGAAGTCCCACTCATCATAGGAAAAGATCAAGTTCAAGACAATCTGAGGAACCTGAATGTACAAGTCCATGGGACCCAATGAGATGCATCCCAGGGTCTAGAGGGACCTGGCAGATGTAGTTGCTAAGCTGCTCTCCATCATATTTGAAAAATCATGGTAGTCAGGCAAAGTCTCCAGTGGCTGGAAAAAGGGAAACATCACACCCATTTTTAAAAAGGAGGACTCTGGGAACTATGGACCACTCAGCCTCACCTCAGTGCCCAGTAAGATCATGCAACAAATACTCCTGGAAGCATATGGATGACAGGGAGGTGATTAGAGACAGCCAACATGGCTTCACCAAGGGCAAATCATGCCAGACTAATCCAGTGGCCTTCTACGACGGAGTGACTGTATTGGTGGATAAGGGAAGAACAACTGATGTCATCTATCTTGACTTCTGTAAGGCATCTGATAATGGTCCCACACAACATCCTTGTAGTTAATTGGAGAGAGATGGGTTTGATGGATGAACTATTTGATGGGTAAGGAATTGGCTGTATGGCTGCATCCGAAGACGTGCAGTCAATGGCACAATGTCCAAATGTAGGTCAGTAACAAGTGGTGTCCCTCAGGGATCGATATTGGGACCAGTACTGTTCAATATCTTTATTAATGACATAGCGGGATTGAGTGCACCCTCAGCAAGTTTGCAGATGACAGCAAGCTGAGTTAGTGCAGTTGTTACACACTGGAGGGAAGGGATGCCATCCAGAGGGGCCTTCACAGGCTTGAGAAGTGGGCCAGTGTGAAGCTCATGAAGTTCAACAAGGCCAAGTACAAGTTCCTGCACCTAGGTCTGAGCAATCCCCAGTATCAGTACAGACTGGGGGACAAATGGATTGAGAGCAGCCCTGCAGAGAAGGTTTTGGGGATACTCGTGAATCAAAAGTTGGATGTGAGCCGGCAATGTATGCTTGCAGCCCAGAAAGCCAACCGTATCCTGGGCTGCATCAAAAGAAGTCTGACCAGCAGGTCGAGGGGCACGATTCTGCCCCTCTACTCTGCTCTTGTGAGACCCTAGCTGGAGTACTGTGTTCAGCTCTGGGGCCCCCAGCACAAGACAGACATGGACCTGTTGGAGCAAGTTCAGAGGAGGGCCATGAAAATGATCAGAGGGCTGGAACACCTGTCGCATGAAGAAAGGCTGAGAGTTGGGGTTGTTCAGCCTGGAGAAGGCAAGGGCAAGGCTCCAGGGAGACCTTATTGCAGCCTTTCTATATATGAAGGGGCTTATAAGAAAGACGGAGAGAGTTTTTACTAGGGTCTGTAGTAACAGGACATGGGGTAATGGTTTTAAACTGAAAGAGGGTAGATTTAGAATGGACATAAGGAAGGAATTAATTACTATGAGGGTGGTGAGGACTGGAACAGGTTGCCCAGAGACGTTGTGGATGCCCCGACTCTGGAAGTGTTCAAGATCAGGTTGGATGGGGCAACCTCTAGTTGCTAGTTCCATCTAGTGGAAGATGTCCCTGCCCATGGCAGAGGGGTTGGAACTAGATGATCTTTGAAGGTCCCTTCTGACTGAAACCATTCTAGGATTTTATCATCTCTTGTTCACATTTTCTATGCCAATCGCGGATCTCAGGAGTTAATTTTTCCAGGCATGTACATTCTGGTCTACTTAATTAAGGCTTTTGTTTTTACTTTTTGAGGAAAACTAATAAACCTGAGGTACAGCAGTGCAAACTAGCCTGTTCCTTGTCTATGCATAGCTTCTTAAATTGAACTTGATACTTCTGTCTCTCTAGCTTAGCGCAGGACTTTTATAAAGGAAGGCTAATTACTATTTCATTTCCTTGTGACACTGAATTGATGGCTGAATCTGACATTGTTGAAAATGAAGGCCTATGTATGGTAATCATTACCTCCAGTAGCCATCCAAGAACTTTTCAGGGAAAGATTGGGGAGATCTTGGACATGTGTAAGTAATTGTGTATGGCATCTTAGAATAATTTAGGTCAGAAGGAATCTCTGGAGGTCATGTCATCTAAATCCCTTCTGAAAACAAAATTAATTAGATCAGGTGGCTGGATGAGTCTAGTTGAGTTTTGAATATCTCCAAAGAGTAGAAATTCTACAACCTGTTTCGGCAGCCTGTTGCAGTATTTGATTATAAAATACATACGTCTTTTTGTAATGAATTTTGCATGTTCCAACTTTTGTCTGTTGCTTCCTCTTCTATCACTGTACACCTCTAAGAAGATTCTGGCTTCATCTTTGTACCCTCCTAGCAATAAGACAGCAATAAGTTCTCCCTTATCCTTTTCTTCTTAAGTCTGAACAATTCCAGTTCCCTCAGCAGCCTCTCCTTGCATGTCCAGTGCTCAAGCCCTGTGATTGTCTGGCGGATTCCTTTGGACTCACTTCAGTATTCCAGTGTCTTCTTCAGAGATGCCTCTGGACCCAGTACTCAGAATGCAGTCTCACAAGGACTGGATAGAGGAAGAATCACTTCCCTTGACTGTCTGGTCGACACCTGGTCAGTGTCTATTCCTCCTGGGTAGCCCATCCCCTCTTCAACCTTATGCATACCTCCCATCAGCATTTGAACTTGGTCAGGAGTGTTATTTATCAATTCTGGCCTTCTGCCACACCTACTTGAGTGTCTGCACATTGGAGTGAACTACTTTTATTCTTTGAGGAGGTAGTCCTTGGGGATCAACCAGCTATTGTGAGTCATCCAGGGCAACTATTAAAAATGCTCACTAAGGGCAAGAACTTAATAACACAGGGACAAAGTACCAAAGGAGTGTAAAGTAAAAAAGAGAGAGCCACAAAGGTGTGGTGGATAGATTAGGGTGGGTTGTGTCTGTCAAACCTACATTTTTTTCCTCTTCATGTCAAGCTTTTTTCTTCCCTCTACTCTTCATGACAGTAAGATTGTTGATTGTATAGCAGTGTTGTCAAGAGTGGGGCTGTTCATTTGGAGAATATAACTGTATGAAGCTGGCAGATATCATGCTTCATCATTGTATTTGTGCCCCAGTGATAGATCTTCAAGCTGAACAATAGTAGTTACTTCTGCTGAAAATGAAATACTGTAAAATTATATCCCTAGCTCCTGTGTCACATTTCAGTGAAATGCACTGTGGCTTACTGGGAGGTGCATGTTATGGATGCTGAAGCCATGCTGAGGTAGTTGGTTAGCACCTTATCTTAGACTGCTCTGATCTCTAGCTGCTTGACTTCTTTGCTAATTTTACTTGTCAGATCTTCTTTTTAATTGGAAAATGTTTTATGTTGTTTCTTCTTCCACTCTCATCTTGGGTTCAAGGGACTCTGAAGTTATTTGTTGTTAAAAGCTGTGTTTTTCTGTATTTCATGGAGACTACAAGAGAAACAAGAACAAAAGCAGTAGAATGCGATACTTCTCTGTTGTGATTTTATCAGTGTCACTGATGATGCTGAACTGAGTAGTGAGGTGGACATAATCAGAAGGGAGAGCCAGCTTGCAAAGAGACCTGGGCAGGCTGAAAGAGTGGGCAAGCAAGAACTGTATGAAGTTTAATAAAGACAAGTGCAAAGTCTTGTACCGGGGATGACATAACCAAAGAGCCCAGTACAGGCTTGGGTCTGTATGTGTGGAGAGCAGCCTTGCTGAAAGGGACCTGGGGGTCCTGGTGAACAACAAGCTGAACATGAGTCAACAGACCACTGCTGCAGCAACAAAGGCAAATTGGGTCCTGGGCTGCATCCCCAGGGGCGTTACTGACAGATACGGAGATTAGATCATCCCACTTAGCACTGGTTAGGCCATGCCTGGAGTGCTGTGTCCAGTTCTGGTCCCCACAATTCAAAAAGACATGGACAGAGTGGAGAGGGTCTAAAGGAGGGCCACAAAGATGATCAAAGGGCTGGAGAACCTGCCTTGTGAGGGAAGACTGAAGGAGTTAAGTCTTTTCTCCCAGGACAAGACAAGGCTCAGGGGGGACCTTGTCACAGTATTCCATACTTCAAGGGCAGCTACCAAGAGGACGGAGGCTCTCTTCACAAGGAGCCACGTGGAGGAGACAAGGGGCAGTGGGTCCAAGTTGCACTGGGAGAGGTTTCATCTCAATATAAGAAAGAAATATCTTACAGTGAGAACAATCAATCACTGGAACAACCTCCCCAGGAACATGGTAGAGTCCCCATCACTGGAGGTTTTCAAGATGCGATTGGACAGGGTTCTAGATAATCTCATCTAGGTTCCCTTTTCCACGAAAGGCTGGGCCAGGTCCCTTCCAACCTGGATTGTTCTATGATTCTATGAATTATTGTTAGTTTACAGACACTAATGCTGGCTAATAGGGGAAAAAAGTGTGACAATAGCATTTTTAGGTAACTGCATATATTTCAGAAGTTACAGGTAGAAATATTGTTCTCGTGGCTAAATTCATGTTAACTGGAAGCATTTCCATTCTTTCAGTCACAGAATGTGACGAGATTCAAATGAGCACTTCTGGCAGTCAGACCATAGTACATTACTGAAACTGTAGAGCAGTTCAGCCTTGATTTGAAGGAGTGCACCTTTAGCAACCACATTGGATGACTTTAAAAAAAAATTAAAAAATAATTAAAAGAACAAGTTCTTGAGCATGAGGGTTATAAGTAGGAAATAATATCAAAACACATGCAGGACATCCACTGGGACAGAAAGATAATGAGCAAAAGAAAACTGTTAATTCTCTGTCATGTCAAGATGATGTGAGGTGTTGAGTGCGATGGTGTGGACACAGAACTTTCTGTTATTTGATGTTCAGCTGCAAAACCAAGGAATTTTGCTACTGTCCATTCATGGTTCCCTTTTAAATATATATGACATTGCTAGACGAGGGGTTAATACTATTTTGCTCACATTAGCACAACAAAACTTCTGGGACAAGATGATCATGAGAGCTGGAAATTGAGAACAAGGACCTATGCTGCAAGAATGGAGAGATGAAGGATAGAAAAATGGAGAAATCTAGTCCTCTGTCATATAGTTCTCTTTACTATAACCACCCTGTATTAGAACTGTTAAGCTTTGAAGAGGTATACGTAGTCTGTGGCTTCTTGTATTCATTTTACTGTAACTGTTTATCAAAACTCTCAATCCCTATTCCTCTACTTAAAAAAAAAAACAGTCTCATCTGAGAAGAAAAAGAGGATTTTAGAGTCGGAGTCAAGTATCATCCATTTAGCTTTACTTATGGTAGCATTTAAACAAACATGTTTGTGCGTTAAATGCAAAATGATGTATGGTCATCAAGTTCTACAACAGAACTTGAAAAGTTCCTTCTTCTGTTTTTATGGTGTCTTATGTCAACACAACAAATGTTTTAAACAAGTTTTCAGTGTAGAAATATATTACATTTTTAAAGAGTTTTGGTTTCAGTGTTGCTGTTTTGTAGTGGTTTTTTTCTAAAGCAAAAATCTAAGTTATTAAATCAAGAACTAAAATGAATGTATACTGAGGACTGTAACTCCTTGCCGTTGGAGAAATTCCCCAGTATGTGCATAACAATCCAACTCTCACTCTGTTTTCATGGCAATAAACTGCACTGCAAACAAACAGTTGATTTGTCAGAAGGAGCCATTATAACTCATAAAATCTTTATGAAGTCATTCAATATTGCACTTCCTATAAGCATTCACATAATTTGTAGCTACCACTCATCTCCCACAAAATGCTGAGCATTCCATTAGTGGGAAAAACTCTTTTTCCTTCTCTCAACAGGCTTCAGAATAATAATAAGAGATAAAAAAGGATAAAGCATGAGTATGTTCAGTTTTCCTTTAGTTCCTCACACACAATTTGTTCTCCTTTTCCCTCCTTTTCTTCATAAAAGAGGTTTTCCACTTCTCTTGCCTCATGTTATGATCATTTCCCTGTACATAACTCCAATGATAACCTCTTGTGTTATCCAGAGATTTTTGTATCAAGGTCAAATCTGCCATCCACGTGTAAAAATACTGCATTTTACAATGTGGTTTGAATGTAAAATACAGCAGCATCTTTGACAGATTTATGTGTGTTCCAGAAGTGTTGAAACAGGAAGAAAGAATATCCACGGGGGAGGAAAAGACTTTGAACATGCCTGTCAATCTCTGTGGGCCTAGATATCAAAGTATTTTGAACTTTTGTTTGGGTCCATCTGGCAGTATCATCAACGTACATTTGCTATTTTGTCTCCCTGCATACTAGCCTGAAGCATATTTATTCATGAATCAGAGAAGCGATTTAAATATGGGATCTCAGTGTTGTCTTTTTGAAGTCTATTGATTATTTTTTTTTTAGTAGTAAAGCAAACTTTACTACTACTAAGGGAAAGGTAAACTTTTTTCCTACGTTTTCCTCTGTCACGTTATTGCTAAAGCAGCTTGCTAGGGTGCTTTAAATCATCATTCTCTCTAAAGAGAGTGAAAAAGCTTCAGGCATTGGTAAGAAACTTTTCATATGCATGTAAATCAATTCTCGATCTTGTCTGTACAGTGCAACATGTGTCGCATGGAAAAGGAGGATTCCTTCTCTGAGTGTACTGCATGTGTTCACATTGCTACCACAAAAGCCTTTAAAATGGTCCAGAAGTTCTGGAGTAGTCGTAACTCTTCAAGCTATGGAAACTACAATTATCATGACTATAAACACAATAATGTTTAGATCCACTTCTGTAATGACATTACTGCTATATTTTTTTCTGATATGTTACTAATTCTCACGCTTTGAGACCTTAGTGAAGTAATTTATGAAATTCTGCAACATGCCAGTAATTAGTATTTGAAAAACAACTATACTAAGCTATCTGTCTACTTTTGTTTATTATGTACTGGAATTGACTGTTAAAGCAAATAGCAATTTTGAGTGTGTGTAAGTGTACTGCAGCTGATGCTCCTTATTTACAACATGTCTAAGGGCATGCCTGACCAGTTTCATGTGTTGATGAAGGGCCATTGTTCTTTGATACGCAATAGTAAGTATGGATCACATAACTGATGCTGAACTCCTGTTGCTAGTAGTAAAGAAAGTTGCGAAGAAACTGAGAACTGTTTTTATATTTCAAAATCAACTTGAGGGAAAATGCCAAATGCTTCAGTGATGTTATAAGATACTAATATTCAAGGGATTTATTTTGCATGTCTGAAGTGTATGGCCAGCGTAATTTGCACTGTAGCATTCTGAAGAACCTTGCAAATTGTAGGGAATGAAACTTCCTTATCAGAGAGACCGAATGGAAATATCTGTTCACTAGGGCTGATCAATTAGAGTGAATAAATCCAAACTTGATGTATTTTTTTCAGATTGATGCTTTTGTCCTAAATTAAATGCAATTTTCCACTAAAGTTAGGTTAATTCTAACTTTAATTAGGTAAGGACTCCAAGTCTTAATGTTTAGAAACAGCAAACTTGTGCAAGTAGTTCGGCTATTTCTGCTGTGTATTGCCATGTATCTGACAGAACTTTGGTTGTATTTACCATTCACTAAATTCTTCAACTGTTTTTATAATTTTCTTTGTGTTCTTCTTGTAAACAAGTAACTTTCTATTTTGGAAGTTGTGCAACATTTCCATTAAGTTTTTTTTCAATGAGTTCATTCTTTCCTTAATATTTTAACAAGTCAAAGCCATTTTTTTATGTACTTCGGACTTTCATATGAATCATACAAATTCATTCCTGATCATGGAAAAGAGCAAGTTTGTCTTGTGGTAAGGAGCCTGTTAGTTCATCACTGTTCCTAAGTACTTCCAATAATTGTGTTCTTACCATCAACAGAGATAAGAGTGATTCAGTGGTGAAATAAATCATAAAGTATGTGTACAAAAGCTTTTTTTTCTTTTTTTTTAAATCAAGATGTTACATAATCTTGATGGTTCTGACAGTGCTTAGCTCTTGTCTGTGTTATCCTAAGTGCTTAGAAGAAACTACTGTGAGTGTGTAACTGTTTTCTGAGTGCTGTCTTTTGAGAACAAGGTTTTAATAGGGTTATTTTTCTTCAATTTCTTTAGCATTTGCCCTTGCTGAGTTGATTGACAATTCTCTGTCAGCTACATCCCGAAATACTGGTATTCGGAGCATACAGATAAAATTGGTAAGACAGAAATATTCTTTTTTTTTTTTCAGGTGGAGTTTGCATTATCTTTTTTTTTTTCTCGCGCTCCTTTGTTTTGTTTTGTTTTGTTTTTTCCCCAAACAGTTATTTGATGACTCTCAAGGAAAACCAGCTGTTGCTGTGATCGATAATGGAAGAGGAATGACTTCTAAACAGCTTAATAACTGGGCTGTATATAGATTGTCAAAGTTTACAAGACAAGGTGACTTCGAGAGGTTAGAAAGTTTTAATCATTTTTACAACAATTAGCAAACTCTGCGAAGGATCACAGAATATAATTTTAAGGCATGTCTCTATACCAACACTTAGCTAAAACCTGTCATTCTATGATTACATATAAATAGACACATATTTTTTGTAGGTAGAATACAGAAACTTCGTAACTCAAAACTGCTCTTCTAATATTATGATACTGTGAGAACATTTTTTTATTCTCGTGGCCTTTTCTGAGTTGTCTTTGACTTGCCTATACACAATTAGGGGTATTCTATGTTCTGCAGAGGTTTTTTTATAGTGTGTTCATCTGTTACCTGAAAGCCTTGCAGCAGTGCATTAAGCAATGCATTCAATGTCTGTTATGCTACTGGAATAACAGATTCAGGGTTTTGGTTTAGGTTTTCTCTCTTTTTTTTTTTAATATCTTAATCATGTACAATGTGATGCAAAATTATACCTGAAGATATCCGTACTTTTTGAATGATGCTAGGCAAAATAAATGTTTTGCATTTAAAGAAGAATGTGGAGGTTTTGGGTGGGTTTTGCTACTTGTATGGATTCATTTTACAGTTTTGAATCTGTTCTCAAGAGATCTTGTACCTGCACAGTGAGACTTAACCCTAGTACAGAAAATTCCAGAGAAGCAGTTATGTATAGTTCTTGAGCTTTAGTCACTTCTTAAATACCTTAAGTCTAGGACAGTAAATGTGAGCATGAAGATCACAGTCTCAATCCTAACTTACTTGTCCTATAAGAAACGAGCGTAAAAAGTAATGGGGCAGTGGAAAGTGATAATGTAGCTGAGGAGGGGTTTTTTTTTTGCATTGGAAGCATCTCCAAATAGAGCAACTAATATATATCAAACAACTGGAGATAAGTGCATAAAAAGTGATTCTGGGTCATCTAGTCATTTGTAAAGAAATTCACTGCCTTTTGTAGGTGAATTCAGTAACAGTAGAAATGTATAATCTTTTTAAGCTACAGGTTTAAACTGTGGGTTGATACCATTCAATTGGGAGGATAGGTATAAATTATACCAGGATACCTATCTATACCTTGTTTTCATTTGGGACTGCTATGATTTAAAAACAGATGTTTGTCCTATTTGCTTAAACTAGGTAAGACTGTTCATTGATCAAAGCTGACTAAAAAGACATGGAATTTAATTACTGATGGCATATGTAGTCTCTCCAAGACTGTGTTTAATAGTTAGTTGGCATTATTTCCTATTTTAGACTCAAAAGTATTTCTATGAAAGGATGATGTCAGAAAGATCGGGCTTGTGTTGTAAGCCATTTTCATTTGCAGCAGCTTCACAGTTAATATCTTGCCATGGTCAAAGGGACAGCATTGAGGGATTTGCCTTTTACGTTCTACCATTATAGCTATGTATAATTGCTGTTACCGCAGTACCTATCACACAGACCTATTGACCATGTCCCCGTTGCAGAGTTAACAATGGAGAAAAATTTTCAGGGTAATAGTTTCTTTTTCTATCAGATTCTCCCTGCCAAATACTTTCCTCTCTTTCATCTGAACTTCAGTGTAAAAAAAATTGTACATAGATGGTAATAAGCAAAAGAGTCATTCAGATGAAAAAGTTGAACTTGTATGACTGAATAAGACTTGGTTTGCTAGAAGGGACAGAAATGTCTTATGAGTTAGGAAAAGAGTTACCCTATCATCATCCTTTTAAAAAGAATACATCAAGAATTTTAGGCACATACATTTTAATGTTGCAATTATAATAGGTCTGAAATGAAGGATTTTTGAACAAAGTGACTGCAGGAAGAATTTAATACAAACTGTTTAGATCAGAAGTTTCTTTTTTTTTAAATACTTTTGTCTTGAGAAAATTTATTAAAGGCACTTTTACTCTCAGTGATCATTCAGGATATGTACGCCCTTTGCCAGTGCCTCGTAGTTTAAATAGTGATATCTCGTATTTTGGAGTTGGAGGCAAACAAGCAGTGTTCTTCGTTGGACAGTCTGCTAGAGTAAGTAAATGTCAATCTTTAACTTTATTTTGAAATATTTTTACATAATTAGATTGTTATTATCCTAGCATTTAATCACAGCATTAAACTATTTCATTATGTTAATTTTAAATCTTGCTTTGATTTTTAAATACTGTTTCTTTAATAAAAACAGATGATAAGCAAACCTGCCAATTCTCAGGATGTTCATGAACTCGTCCTTTCTAAAGAGGATTTTGAAAAGAAGGAGAAAAACAAAGAAGCAATATATAGCGGATACATTAGAAACAGAAAGGTAAATAGCCTTAATACTTTATTTTTTTTTAATTGAAACCCTTTCCCAGGTTAACATTATTTTACTATGTAATATTCTTGTAATACTTATCTGGTCATATCTTTATCTTAAGAATCATTTGCACTCTGGAGTGTAAAAGGAAGTAATGGGAAACTTGAAGACACTAATCATAAGGCTTTATTTGTACCTGATTCCTTTCTTCTTTTTTCAGTTTAGCTTAAAGGACAGAAATGCCATATAGTTTGACATATCAGGTTAAGAAAAATATTTTGAAATACCTTTCTAAGAACAGTAATTATTTTGTTATGTATGAAACATAAAGAAAAACGTCCATTCTCTGAGGTAGTAAGGAATAAATTAGGGAAACTAACTGTGCTTATGTTAGAAGTATGTAGAAGAACTAACCTGCATATGGGAGAAAAGTCCAGCCAGATCAACAAAACCCAGTGATTTCACAAATCTGCACTAATTTTCTGAAATAAATGAACTATTTAGTTGAAAACTGAAATGAGCAGTCCTGATGGTTTTCATGAAGAACTAAAGCTTAAGCAAAAAACTGTAAAATAAGGAGAAAGACTGAAAAGAACTGTTCTTTGGACATTTTTGAGCAAGGAGATAAAGACAAAGATACAGCTAAGGGTGCTGATGGGAGCATAACTGGGTTCTGTGTATGACGACGTCATCAGACCTTAATTATAGCCTATATCTTGTGGGTCATATCAGAATTCTTTGCCTTTTGTATGGGTGAGAAAGGAACAGAAGGTGAATAAGGTTTTTATCATGCCAGTCTTGGGTCAGTGACTTGTGACAAAGAATGAATTGTCAGAAATGTACAAGTTTTAGTTTTAGTCCGTATTCAATAGAGACGAGAAGGTAGAGTCACAGAAACAGAAACTGAAAAATAAAAGCAAACAAAATCTGTTCTTTGTAGAGGGCTGAAATTCTTTCCTTCCCCATTTGATGTTAGAAAGGGAGGGTGAGGATAGAAAAGTAGAAAATAAGCTAATAGAAGTTAGTTGGAGGAAACTAGCAGAATGAGATGCATAGATACTACTAAAGAATTCAAGAAGGTGGTACAATCAACCGTTTGAAAAGTTGTGGTGATAATATAAAAAGAAAGCTAAGCCGACACAGTTAAAAAAAAATTTGAGTAAAGTTCTATTAGAGGTAAAAAATAACTTGTAAATATCCAAGAGGGGAGAGATGATGTGAAGCTGTCACGTGATAGAAGAATAACTCAGTAAGTGTGGAGATAAAGGATAGACAACTCAGGTATAAAGAGTTTTTACAAATCATTGAACTAGCCAGGCAGGTTTGTCATATTGATGTGAAATTACATGTGTGAATTTTTCTCTTGAATGTCTTGAAAAATGGTCTGCAATGCACATAGGTGAGCAAGAGAATACTATGGCAGAAATAGAAGTAATGGATTACTGCAGTGTGAGAAGAATAATTGAATCTTTGAGGCATTCAGTTGGTAAAGGAAGTTACTTTTGCAAAGAAATCAAGATGTAATTAATGTCAAAACCCAGACATTCTAGAACAATGCCAGAACACTGAAGAGAAGTGGCACTGATGGCACCCCAGCCGATCATCATCTGTTGATGGATGATAGGCACCTGTCTTTACAGCACTTACTTCCCTGGACCATTTAATATTGCCAACAAGTAAATACTACTTTTCTCGCTGAGATGGATGGTAGGAATGTAGAGGAAAGTGCCATGGTAGTTTGTCATCTGTAGTGGGAAGGCAACCAAAGAATTTGGGAACAGCATTTCAGAGGTACTTTAACTCTGTAAGTTGTACAGGGTAGCACTGGTTCAACATCTGCATGCAGCTTCTAGGTCATCGGTCAAATGATACAGAGGTGAGGACTCTGGCTTTTCTTTATTATCTGCGATCTCACCACTGTCATAGAAACAGCCCCTTGCTTCAGTGAAATCAGCAAGACTGTTTAAAAGAGGTTACGCTGTGGGCAGAAGAAAGCATTTAAAGAATTGCAGTCTTTTTTGATGAAAGTTCCCACAACTGGTTAAATTATCCTGTTGGTTAAGGAGAGCTTTTTGATTCCCTGGGGAAAGTAAGTCTTAACAGAACTCCCTTGACTAACATATTTCACTGTCTACAGTTAGCTAGGAGATTTGTCTTTTCACCGACTCAGTGATGTGTTTCCTTTTTACCTGTTTTCCTGCAAAATGAGGCATGAAGCTGCATTTACTACTGCATGGAAAAGGGTATCCTCTCAGTTGTACCAATTGTTTGCCGTTGCTATAAAGATCTCAATCTTTGTATTAAAAATAGCTTCTTTTCTGGATGCACCAAATGTAAAGGATTATCCCCTGGTCCAGCATGAAGTATGACATCAACCACTGTGTTTCTATGCAGCTTGGAGACTTCCTATCATAAGAGAAAAGTGCATCCATCCAGAAAAAGACAATCAGAACTTTCTGGAATTAGGAATTTCTGTTTCTGTGAGACTACTGGATATTTCAGCGGCAACTGAGGATTCACCATTTCTCTTTCACAGCAAAAGTGTGTTTCTTCCACTTTGGTTTCTGTTATAGAAAGCAGCCTATCCATTTAAAAGCAAATAATTTTCTTCTGGCTTGGTTTTCTTAAAAAAGGCTTGTGTCTTGTAAATGTCATAGTTCCATTCGATGGATGAGAACATGGATATCACACAGTGGCACATTAAACATGATTAAATTCGTTTCTAGACTGAACACTTCAAATGCTGTGATGAAAACGAGTTGAAAATGGACTGGATGAGGGACATCAGATTCTCAGTTTGTTGACTTTAATTTGGAAGCTTTTATTTTAAGCATTAATCCTTTGTGATACTTAGCATCATGTGTTCTGTATTATTTTCCTGTTCTGTTTTTTAATCCGTTTGAAAGCTGATGGGAGTTCAGAAATTCAGTTTACATTCCTGCTCTTATTATTTTACTCTTTTTGTAGGCATCTGACTCTACTCACATCACAAGTGATGATGAAAGATTTCTTCATAATCTAATATTAGAAGAAAAGAATAAAGAGAGTTTTACAGCAGTTGTCATTACAGGTGTACAACCAGATCATATGCAGTACTTGAAAAACTACTTTCATCTTTGGACAAGGCAGCTGGCGTAAGTCGGTGATTTAAAAGATTTGATTTAAAAGTGGACTACTAGCAATGTCAGATGATTATGAATTACTTGCTTTTTGTACTTAGTCATTGGCTTTATTCCTGCTAAGGCTGTTGATACATACTTTGTTGATGCCACAATTAGTCTTCCTAGCTAACTGATTTTACAGAAACTAGCACAACTGAATGGGGCCCCCCATCCAAACAAAGATGTTTACAAACATCCGTTTCAATGTGGCTTGATGATTGATACATAATTATCCAATCTAATTATTAATAACCTGTTCAATTTAATAGTTATTAATATAATAATTAGATATCTAATTATTAATAACTTGATAAGTTACTTTTCTCACAGCTGTGCTCCTAACCTTGATATCTAGCTTTGTATTTCCAGTTTGGTTTTTTGTGTTTGTTTTTAAAACAACAAATAAAAGCTGCTGCTTCATCCCAGTTTAAGGACTCGGTCTTTGAAGTTGGAAGAGTTAGCTAGCTTGCTGAAAAGTTGAAGTAAATGGGGTTAAGTTCCGCAGTTTTCTCAAACTTCATATCTGTATGAAAATAATTAATCTATCTGGAGTGCATTTTTTGGAGTTTCTTAAATGAGCACAAGTGCCATTGGAAAATAATGTTTCCAAATAGAAAAATTATTTCTAATATGCACATCACATCCATGACTGCTGCTGTATTCCAATGGGACGTCTTTCAGTTTTTTGTAAATAACTTAAGGATAGTGATTGTTCGTTAAACTCTTCTATTAAATGATCAATACAAAGCTGATACCAGAAACAATATGTGGGAAGCTTTTTGGCTCTAGTTCTTCTTACTCTCCAGAGTGCAGAACAAATTATAGTCATTTCATTAGTTTGCACTTTGATGTAAAGGATCTGTAGCCATGTAATAATCATTTTTTTTACTTATGTATTATTTTCCAATTTGTAATGTTTCTATTATTTTATCAAAAATTGATCCTAATGGGATTGTGCATGAAGGAGATGAGAATTGAAAGGAGTGAAAGAGTCACTCCCTTTAGTAAATCTTCTGTACCACATATACATGTTGTCATGGAGTTGACTTATAACAATGTAATGAAACAGTTATATTTTTATAAAAATACTAGTTCATTTAGATTTTTGAAAATTATAATATGCAATTTTTTAATTTCACTTTCTGATATTTATTTTTCATTTAAAATGTATTTCAGACATATCTATCACTATTATATCCATGGACCAAAAGGAAATGAAACTAATGCTGTAACAAAAGACATAAGCCCTTTCAATAACATCGACATTCAGGTAAGAGGTTTTTCTACTTATTAGTCAAAATTCTTCTTTGATGGCAACTTATTTCATGTTGTGCCTGTTTCTCTTTAATCATGCGTTTTGAACTACAGCAGCCTTTTAAGATATGTATATAATTTAATTTTTAAAAAGTAACACTATTTGTCATTGCATCATAGGAACTAATTCATTTTGCTAACAGTTAAGATAAATGTCACAAATACTATTCACTGTAAGTTTTTTGGTTTAAGGAAAATCAACTTGGTTTATTTTTTTCCAGATTTCAATGTTTGAAAAAGGAAAAGTACCAAAGATTGTCAATCTTAGGGAGATCAAAGATGACATGCAGACATTGTATATAAATACTGCAGCAGACAGTTTTGAGTTTAAGGCACATGTTGAAGGAGAAGGTATAGTGGAAGGCATCATCCGATATCATCCCTTCCTGTATGATAAAGAAACATACCCTGATGATCCATGTTTTCCATCAAGTGAGTGAAATGTTTTGCTGTTCATCAGTCCTATTATAGACAATCCTACTACTCTAAATGTTCTAATGAATAGAAACCAGAACAATTTAAATTGAAGTGTAAATTGTTACTAATTTGGGTTGTGGCAGAACAGAAAGGTTCACATCCTTTTGGATGAACAAATCCTGTGAACAAACTGACTGTTGTGGTAACTCATTCATGTAAACCTGATCTTTGACATAATGCCATCTGATTTCAAACTATAAACTCATATGGAATGCAGTCTGATTGAAACATTTCCACTTTCCTGACTGTTAGATCATTGCTCCGAGAAAGTAATGAAACACCAGCAGTTTGATTCAAGAGATTCTAACATCGGAATACCGCAGAGGACAGCATGTAGTCTAAGTCCTTAATTTAAAATTTGTTTTATCCAGTCTTGATGAGTTTTCAGGTGCTAGGGTTTTAAAATAATTTGTGTTGGTGAATTATTTTTTTTTGACAAAACAAATCATGAGTTTAATTGTGACAATATTTTATGATATTAGAAGAACATAATTTGTAACTAAGGGGGAAAAGTAGTATCTATTCAGATTTAAAATTTGCAAATTTGGTAGATTTGGTAATATTATTCAATTTCTGTAGAAAATTTTTCCTAAGCTTTCCTTAGTTTTTCTGCTTGGTATTTATTAAATAAGAAAAAAAAAACGCCTAATATCATATATACCTAGCTTGATATCATGTGTACTGCTACTGTCCCTAACTTGATAAGTATGGATAATCCTTAATTTAGAGTACTCTGTTTTTTGATATGAGTTTTTTAAAGAAATTTATTCATGGACACTGTCTTCTTTTTAATCAAGAATTAAATGATGATGATGATGATGACTGCTTTATAGTAGAAAAGGGTGCCAGAGGAAAAAGGCCTATTTTTGAATGTTTTTGGAATGGAAGATTAATACCATACACAACTGTGGAAGAGTAAGTGGTAACCTGTTTCTACAATGTAAACCAGTCTGTTTCTATAATGTAAACCTCTCTTTATAAAAAAGGGTTTTAATGTCTTTCTCCTTTTCTTTAAGTTTTGATTGGTGTGCTCCTCCAAAGAAGAGAGGATTGGCACCAATTGAATGCTACAACAGAATTTCTGGTGCGTTATTTACCAATGATAAATTCCAGGTCAGCACAAACAAACTCACTTTCATGGATCTGGAGCTGAAGCTAAAAGATAAGAATACTCTGTTCACAAGAATCTTCAATGGACAGGTGATCATTTTATTCTGTTAAGTATTTCTTCTTGGCAAAGTTTAATGAATATGATATAGAAACCTTTACTGACTGGTCATTTGTTCGTGTCACTGAATATTGCCCAGTTTCTGAAGAACCTGTACCTTGGGCACTTCTACAGGACTTTGTAGCAGACGCTTCTCTCGGGTTTAGTGAGTAGTAAAGCTGACTCTTCAAATCTGAAAAAATAAGAGTTAGTCTTTTTATTTTCTTAAACAATGACTTTATATAGATGTTATGTGACAGTTTTTGTGGAAAGACCCTCTTCATAGAGGAATATGGGTGCTGGGGGACACACTTTCTCTGGCTTGAAGTGTAGCTTTCCTAGAATTTTGTAGAGTTTCCAAGTTGAAGAATCCTTTTTTTGAGTACAGTATCGCTGTACTCTTATAATTGTTCATACTTCTGAAGTTGTCAGATTTAAATTTTGTAATACATTAGTAATATGTATTTCTTTTTTAATCTCTTTATAGGAGCAGCGAATGAAAATTGACAGAGAATTTGCTTTGTGGCTCAAAGACTGTCATGAAAAATACGACAAACAGATAAAATTCACAGTCTTCAAAGGAATAACTACACGTACTGATTTACCATCCAAAAGAATGCAGAGCCCTTGGACAATGTATGCTGCAATAGAGTGGGATGGGAAAACATACAAAACTGGACAGCTGGTAAGTTAGTTGCTCACTGATGTTGGGGTTTTGTTGGTTTGTTTTGTAATAGAGCATTTGAACCCTATAAAAGGCAAATAATGTACATTTGATGCAGAAGGGCTGGAGCACCTCTCCTATGAAGACAGGCTGAGACAGTTGGGGTTGTTCAGCCTGGAGAAGAGAAGGCTCCGGGGAGACCTTATAGCAGCCTTCCAGTACCTGAAGGGGGCCTACAAGAAAGTTGGAGAGGGACTTTTTACAAGGGCATGTAGTGATAGGACAAGGGGTAGTGGCTTTAAGCTGAAAGAGGGTAGATTTAGATTAGATAGTAGGAAGAAATTCTTCACCATGAGGGTGATGAGGCACTGGAACAGCATGCCCAGAGAAGTTGTAGGATGCCCCAACCCTTGAAGTGTTGAAGGCCAGGTTGGATGACACTTTGAGCAACCTGATCTAGTGGAAGGTGTCCTTGCCCATGGCAGGGGGGTTGGAACTAGATAATAATTAAGGTTCCTTCCAACCTAAACCATTCTATGAAGTAGTGTATTGACATTAATTGTTTTCTTCTCTTTACAGGTCAAAACTGTTAAGACTCTTCCAATATTCTATGGAAGTATTGAGAAATTTTTTTTGTATGGAGACCATGATGGGGATGTATTTGCCACTGGAGGAGAGGTTCAAATTGCTTTGGTAAGGCAAATGTAAAAAGGATTCACACACCTAATATGCCTATGGAATCTCTAAATATAATCCTGGGTCAGACTTATTTAAATGACTTTTAAATAGCTGTTGAAAATTACGGGGTTTTTTGAGATTCAGCAATCCAGAAATAATCAGTTACTGCATAGTTACATTAGTTTTAATGCAAGTATATTAAAATTTTTATTCATGATCAATGATCTGATTTATTTAAATTTGCATATGAAATAGAGTATCACAGTTGGCATCAATAGTATGTTGTGCATCCATTCTTAACCCTTGTGATTTCAGCAAATTTTAGAACAGTGTCTTGTGGAGTCACCAGGTAGTATTTGTTAGCATATTGCATTATTTCGAAGTCCACTTACCTAGATAGAGAGATGTTTCTTCTCTGACATATTATACTCTGGCTGCTTTATAACTGCATGCAATTTTTTTCAGGAACCTCAGGCATTGTATGCTGAAATGAAAACTATTCCAATCTCAAAACTTGACAGGACAGTGTCTGACAAAGCTGTTAAAAAATACATAGAGGATGAAATGGCAAGGTAAGCTCTACATTGTCATTATTTACTTGTGGAGTTCCTAATAACAGTTTTAGTATTTCTTCAGGAACAAAAAAGAAGTTCAGTTTTATTCCCAAATGGGAAAGCAGTTGGCTGTTTCAGCAGAAACAAAAAAACCTAGAACTCTAAACTAATAGGAAATAGTTCTGGGGTTTTTTTTTTTTCCAAAAAATATCTTTGGTAGAATATACATGAAGCTAAATTACCGTGTTTTTTAACTCACAGAAAAGCTGTTCATTCTTTCTTTTTCACTAGACTTCCTGACAAATTATCAGTAACATGGCCTGAAGGAGATGAGTTATTACCAAATGAAACAAGATTTGCTGGTACACCAATAGGTATATTTTTTTCTTCCAAATACTAGAAAGTAAAATGTCGATTTAAAATTATATTATACGCTCATTTTAAAAAAACAAGCATACAGAAATCTCCAATCACTTACAATAAACAGCGTATTTGAAAAGTCTGACATTTTTTCCTTTTAAATACAGGAGCATTAAGAATAGAAATTTTGAATAAAAAAGGAGAAGCAATGCAAAAACTTCCAGGTACAAGCCACGGAGGTTCAAAGAAACTTCTTGTTGAACTCAAGGTTATTTTACATTGTAAGTATTTCAATATATTTAATTGAGTCTTTATTATTTTAAAAATGCATAAGGGGTAATATATTTCTTTGTGTATATACATATAATACATACTAGAATTTGATGGATATAGCTTTTAACTTTAAGGACAATATTCCATCAGAGCATGTAGTACTCCAAAGCCACATTCTATGAAATGGCAATTGCTTCAATGCCAAATGTTTAATGTCTTAATGCTATATTATGATTACAACTTCTGTCACATGTAAGGAGGGGCCTATGCATTCAAGGCTGCCTACTTAATATTTATAAGAACATGGTTAACATGGGTAATATTTCTGTAATTAACAGCAATTCACATGAGCTGCATAGAAGTAGGGACCAGGCTCATTTAGTATCTAATGTAAAGTCACTTCAGAATTTTAAAAAATCAAGTTTCTTGTGAGCTACTGTTTTGTGGTTTCCATTTTATGGGTGCTTCACTTGATATTCTTACACTGCATTTGTTGAAGAATTGTGTTCTCTCTGAAGCAGCTGAAATTACTCAGTTCTGTGTTGAACACAGAATTAGAACGCTAAATTCTCTGAAAACTCCAATCCTGCACATGTCAAATATATTTGAAATTTATAGAAACTTAAAATCTTGTTTGCCTTGGTTTTTTCCATATATAATAGGAAAATCCAATTTCTTTATCTGATAAGAGTTGTAAAAATACCTTTCTGAAGCACTGAGGTTACTGTAGTGATATATGTCCAAAGTAAATGAAATGGAAGTATCTTAGGTTCAGTTTAGTATACATGTCATAAGACTACAAATGGTGTTTTAATGGCAGTTTTATGGGGACTGGCTGCTTTGCATGGCCATTGTCCAAGGTAGTGTGCTGCAGCATAAAGAAGTTGGGGTTATGGGTTAGAGCTGAGAGAAGGAGAAAGCTGAAGGGTCTAGGTGGAGCAGGAACACAAAGGGGCCACCAAATGAAAGAGTAGGATAAAGAGAAAGAGACTGCCTATGGAAAGTGTCTGCCAAAGGGAGGCATGGACTGCCAGGAGAACAGGGCTGTGAGGATTTTTTTTTTTTTTTTTTTTTATTTTGCTTGTTTGGATGTGTTGAGTTTCTTCCCGGGCCATCAGTGGGTTGTTTCTCTAAGGCTCACTCTAAAATTTCAGGTTAGGGTTGATGGAAGGCGGCTGCCACGAAAGCTGGGTTCTGGGAAAAATTTTTTCAAAGTCATGCCTGGGTGCTTCTTGTCTAATGTGAGGCTGAGAAATAAGCATTTCTGTCTCAGAAGATTATTTTTACATCACTCCTGATTACTCAAATTGCAGGTACCTCTGTTAAAATACTCAAGTAGGTGCTGTGGCAATAGTGAGGCATCTTTTCAGGTTTTTGAGCTCTTCAGCAAACTGTTTTCATCACTGAGGTATTTATTTTAAACTTAGTTGACTGTTCTTCTGACCAAACAATTATCTTGCCATTTCCCTCCTGTAAACCACAATGGGAGATGCTGTTCGGATCTCTCTCTCTTTCTCTCTCTCTCACATGCACCATTGAATTCTCCCAGTTCAGGAAGGCTATGGCTATTAATATGCCATTTGAAAATAAATGACAGATGTTTTTCCTCTGTCTGTACCCTCCATGGATTTATATTATACCATAGCAGGGACATTTAGTTATCTGTTGTTTTCAGAATATATATGGAAACCTTGTTCATATGAGAAGCAAACATTGGTGCCATAATAATCCTGTGAGTAAAAGGTACCTTTTGTTTCTAGAAGAACATTTGTATCTGAAAGGTTTCAGAGAATAAACAAATGAACCCCTGCAACAATGAATGAGAATTCTGTTTTGTTTCTGTTTGAGGAAAACCAACCAAATTTGAATAATTTAGCCTCAGGTTTGTATTTTTTGCAAAACCCTACAGTGTCTATAAAAACTTAATTTCTTGTGCTGTTTGTGGTACACATAGTTTGCACTAAGTGCAGCCTTCCGTATCTCAGTGATTGTAGGGATACTGGTAGTATTCATAAATATGTTTGTGTGGAAGTGTTAAAATATGTTTGTGTGGAAGTGTTAAGAAAAGAACATGGTGGTTAGGAAGTCCTAATGGTGCTCTCTAGCAAAATAACAGAGGAGAGTTCATTAATCATTACTAGTACAAAGTGTTTGAAGAGCTTTTCCTCTACCAAAGGAAAAAATGGAGAAATTACCAAGAAAGTTCTAAATCTTTGCACGTGGCTCCACTGAAATAGTTTAGTCTGTTGTTCAAATAAAATATCAGGATGTTTTTTTGTCACAGAGACCACAACAACAACATTGGATATACCTGATAACTTTCTTGGCACAGAACTACTCTTGGGATTGTCTCCTCTTTCAGAAGAGAACATTAGAACATAACAACCCTGCCTTTAAAAGCCAGTGTTTTCTCATTTGTTCTCTTCCAAGATGCCGTTTGTGCTACTGTCATCTTTTGTGTATCACCATGCGCAGAAGCGTTAGACTTTCTTCACTTCCTATAGATAAATTTCCACCTTAGATTATATATCTATATTGGGGCAATACAAGAAAGGTGTGCATCTTGCATAATACAGAGTCTTTCAGTTTAACTTGGTGGTAGTTGACACTACAATAAGAAAGCTGCACTCACTTGATAAGTTCTGTTTTCTCAATATTAGTAACTCCCAAAGATGGAAAAAACCCCAATATAGAAGACTGAATTAGCTCTTACGACAAAACACCATCAAAATCTATTTTCATAACCCAATACTTCCAGAATTACACATTCAAAGAAATACACCTGAGAAAATTCACAGCTGTTACTTTCTGTAACATTGATGTATGCAGTTTGATGCAAGAACAGTATCTGAAACACTTAGCTGTAGAACAATGTATATTTTTTACTGCATTTCTTTTTATTCTATCTAGTCTTATTTCAGTCACATTCTGTATTTATTCTAAATTATATTTTGAAAAACAAATACATTAATGCCTCTTGAAGTTTCAGACAATAAATCTTATTCCTGTATTTACCTTAGGTTATAGAACCAGTCACTAAAAAACTGCCTCAAAGTTTCAGTGTGTTCTCTTTTTGAACGTGTCTTAATGCTGCAGAAGTGTTTGTAAAGACAGATACAATAATTTGGAGCAAAAAATGAATGTTCTTTTTTTCCTTGATTATATGTTCAGTCAACTGCACATTTTTACCGTTGCTCCCATTTATACTAATTTCTTATGGTCATTTGTCAAGTTGATCAGTTGCCAGTGTGGGCAGCCTACAACTGCTCAGACTTAAAGGCGAACATATAACCAAAAAGCTAATAAAATTCAACTTTACAAACCTGCTGCTTTCAGTTTAATGTGTCTGAGGCTAGCAATTTTTAATTAAAATGGGATTAGGTAGGGAATTCATTTTTTTAGCTGTGATCAACATGATTAATAGTGAAGCTGAATTTATATGTTAGATGAAGAAGTGGTAGTAATACTTGAAAAAATGAAGAATGATGCTGTAAAAATCTAAATACATGTAGCTAATTTTTTGTTTTTCAGCACCTACTGGGAATAAAGAAATAATTTCCCATATCAGTCAGCATGGAGGCAAATGGCCGTACTGGTTTAAAAAAATGGGTAAGTTCACATATGCAATATTTTCAGTTTATTTATAATTTTACTTTTTTTGCTTCCTAATTGTGTTTGTATTTCTGTTTAGAAAATCTTCAGAAACTTGGGAACTACACTTTGAAACTGCAAGTAGTATTGAATGAAAGTAATGCAGACACTTATGCAGGAAGGCCTCTACCATCTAAAATATTTAAATTTACTATTATAGGTAAGAATTCCAGTCATGCCAATTTTCTTTTAGTGTTTCTATTTGATTCATTGTATATCAAAATTATTCATGTTTTAGTTGGGAGGTAAGTTTCAGCACTGAAAAGTAGCATTTGCATGTCAAATATGAAGTAGATTCAGGAAAAAAATGATTTTTTGTCTAATAGGTTTTGGTCTCACCTGTAATGTGTTGGCTCTGCTATACAGTCAGTTTTACCAAAAGTAAAGTGTTGATGGAATCAAAAGTTTTTCCCTGATGTGAACGTTCCTATATGTACTTAGTAAAAATAAGCTTTTACTTAATTAGAATCAACATTTTTCCTTATGCCATTGGTATAAATATTCTTTCATAAAAGTAGTGTTCGTTAGGCCGCCTTTCATGCATGAACCACAGAGAGAAGTTCATTCAAGAACAGGTTATGCATTTAAAATATGCATGTTGAGATTGAAGTCTCTTTTTTAGTTAAAAGCAGACTCATATCTAAATTCTCATTCAGTTTTAATGGATGTGTATCTTCGGATTAACCATCATAAAATATTTACTGGAATACCAGTATAGAAATAATGCTGTTAAATGTGTCTGATGTTACTCTCTCTTGCCATACAGTCTGGTATGTATGTATGTGGCCTAAAATAGTATGTGACTGAATGATTATATCTTCCCAAGAAAATTCATGGATTCTGATTTTAATGACACTGTTGAAGACCATAAGATATACAGTGTACAGTTACATCGTGTTTATTTCCTAATTTATTTGTGTGCATTTATCTGTTAGTGGCTGGTTAGTTTTTGTTTATAAGGCTTTCTTTGAAGAAGTGTTATTTCTTTTTGCTGAAAAGACTTCATTTCCAGGGAAAATAGCCATATATTTATGAAAAAGGGTAAAGCTGTAGACTAGTTTGAAGTTGTACTTTCCCTCCAGAAGTATGGAACACAATTAATTTTTAAATTATAGAGGAGTGATCTGTTATCTGTAGATGAGATTTCATAGGATTTTAAAAAAAATCTGTACTTTTGATTCTGTACATCATAATTAATCTTAAAGAAAATCTGTAGTTATTTAATTGCTAAATTAATTTGCAAAAATATATGCTGACTATGGATTATACATCCCCTGCTCCGTCATATCACCAAGACTCATCCTTTTATGTAAGTGTGCTTGTATATAGTAATCAAAAAATTTGTGGCCTACATACATTAAAAAAATAGATCTTCTTGTGGTCCCTGGCTCTCAGTCTCCAGTTCAAAAGGAAAAGTTTTGTTCAGCCCTTTTGCCATGCTGTGACTTTGCCTTTTTCTGAAGTGGCAAAAACCAAGCCAAAATTATACTAGGAATGACAGGGGAGGAAGAGAGTTACCAGCAGCCCTATGAGGGAGTGATGGACATGGTTGATGAGCAAGGTGGAGTGGACTGATGGGTCTGGAGTGATATGAAAGCAAAATCGACAAAATGAGGCTGAAGTGGGCTCACTTCCAGCATTTGCATGTATGCAAGGAATTGCCTACAAGGCACCATTATGGAGAAATCCCCAAAACACTTTCTGGGAAAACAGCATGCTTTGGTACCTCTCTGAACTGCATGTACACTAGTGCATGCAGCATGGGGAATAAACATGATGAATGTTTATGAGTTTTTCATAAACATAAAACAGGAACTCCTGGCAAAACTCAATGCAAAAAGAAGTATACAGAAGGTGGAAGTAGGGACAGGTAACCTGGGGAGAATACAGAGACACTATCGAAGCATGCAGGGATGGGATTAGGAAAGCCGAAGTCCAATTGGAATTGAAATTGGAATCTCTGGCAGGGGCTATGAAAGGCAACAAGATGGGCTTCTGTAAATAGATAGGCGACAAAAGGACAACTGGGGTAAATGTGGGCCCACTGTTCAATGAGGCAGGGGACGCAGAACATGGAAAAGGCTGAGATGCTGAACACCTTCTTTGCCTCAGTATTTACTAGCATGACAGACCTTCAGGAATCCCAGGCCCCAGAGACCGGTGGAAGGTCTGGAGCAAGGAAGGTATGACATTGGTGGAAGAGGATCAGGTCAGGGAATACCTAAGCAAACTGGTCCATGGGCCATGATGCGGTGCACCCATGATGCAGAGGGAGCTGGCTGATGTCATTGTGAAGCCACTCAGTAACTGAATAATCATGGCAATTGGGAGAACTGCCTGATGATTGGAGGAAAGCAAATGTCACTCCTATCCTCAAGAAGGGCAGGAAGGAGGACCCATGGAACTACAGGCCAGTCAACTTCATCTCAATCCCTGGGAAGGTTGATGGAGCAATTAATTCTGGAAACCATTTCCAGGCACGTGAAGGACAAAGAAGATCATCAGGAGTTAGCATGGATTCATCAAGAAGAAGTCATGCTTGACCAACTTGATAACCTTCTAAGGTGAAATTACTAGCTTGGTAGATGAGGGGTGAGCTGTAGATGTTGTCTAGCTAGACTTCAGTAAGGCTTTCAGAACTGTCTCACAGAGGATCCTCATAGAGAAGCCGGTGAAGTATGGGCTGGATGAGCAGACAGTGAGGTGGATTGACAACTGGCAGAATGGCTGGGATCAGAGAGTGGTGATCAGTGGCATGAAGTCTAGTTGGAGGCCAGTAACTAGTGGTTACCCAGGTGTCAATAGGGTCAATACTGGGTCTGATTCTGTTTAACATCTTCATTAATGATCTGGATGATGGGGCAGAGTGTACCTTCAGCAGGTTTGCTGATGACACAAAACTGGGAAGAGTGGCTGATACACCAGAGAGTTGTGCTGGCATGCAGAGGGACCTCAACAAGCTGGAGAAATGGGCTGACAGAAACCTCATGAAGTTCAACAAGGGGAAGTGCAAAGTCCTGCAACTGGGGAAGAGCAACCCCATGCACCAATATAGGCTGGCATCCAACTGACTGGAAGGCAGCTTTGCAGAAAAGGATGTGGGAGTCCTGGTGGACAACAGAGTGAACATGAGCCAGCAATGTGCCCTTGCTGCAAAGACGACCAACAGTATCTTGGGCTGCATCAGGAGGAGTGTTGCCAGCAGGTTGAGAGAGGTGATCCTTCCTCTCTGCTCAGCACTGGTGAGGCCACAACTGGAGTACTGTGTCCAGTTCCAAGCACATTACATTATAACACAGAGACATGGACATACTGGAGAGAGTCCAGCAAAGGGCCACAAAGATGATGAAGAGACTGGAGCATCTCTCATATGAAAAAAGACTGGGAGAGCTGGGACTGCTCAGCCTGGAGAAGAGAAGATTCATGGGGATCTTATCAATGTCTATAAATACCTGAAGGGAGGGTGTAAAGAAGATGGAGCCAGGCTCTTTTCAGTGGTGCCCAGGGACAAGACCAGAGGCATGGGCACACAGTGAAACAGAGGAGGTTCCCTCCGAACATCAGGAAACACTTTTTCACTGTGAGGGTGACTGAGCATTGGCACAAGTTGCCCAAGCACTGGCACAGGTTGCCCAAGAGGTTGCGGAGTCTCCATTCTTGGGGATATTCAAAAGCTGTCTGGACAGGTTCCTGGGCACCTGGCTCTAGGTGGCCCTGCTTGAGCCAGGGGTGTCAGACAAGATGACCTCCAGAGAACTCTTCCAACCCCAACCATTCTGTGAGCTTTATCTACAAGGGGGACAGTGAGGGGGGGAAGACAAAAAATACTACTTTTCTTTGCATTTAATATTAAAATGGATATTTTTGTCACAAGTTTGGGAGGTAGAGCTAGCATTTGTTTCCAGAAGATCAAGAAAAAATAGATGCTCTCGGTAGCCTCCTATTTTTTTCCGCAGAACTAGAGACTTTGAACGCAAACCCTTTAGGCAGAAAAGAATTCTTTTGTAGCATATTCTTCTAAAAACTTATGCAAACGTATTATTGGCAGAATTGAAAGAGATATTCTTGTATGGTAATACAGGAAAAATGTTTGGCATTACTTGAAAAGAGTAATTATTTAAACATATTTCTGAAAAATCTGGCATTGAAGTCTCAAGATACTTCTGTGAAGTTCCAAAAAAAAAAAAAAAAGTCTTTCTCTGAATGAGTACATAAATGAACCTTGTCTGCTCCTTCTTTATCTCTGCTTATCAAAGTAAAAAGAGCATCTTAAAAGTTGCATTCTGTATTTTAAAAATTCTTTTTCAATAGTACTGTGGCTTTCCCCAGCGTGGCAGCCTTCAATTAAAGGTTCCTTCGGCCATAAGAATTGAAATGAACAAATCTCCTCGAAAAGGAATATACACTCTAAAAATGTAATGAACTGATAGTTTGGTACTTTTAACATGGGAGGTTCCAAAAGCAACTTCTGCTATCTGTTGCTGCTTTTTTGTCTAGTCAGAAGATAATTTGACATTTTTAATATTTTCAGTTTGAAAAGTGAATATTTCAAGTCTTTATTTTTGCACTGTTTTGTGTTGTCTCAGAGGCAGCCATAAATCCTCACACTTGTTATTCCAAAATATTAATGTTTGTGGGACCTTTTATGTATATACATTCTAAAAATCCAGAAAAGAATAATTGAAATCTAAACTGAAATCAGCAGCTTTTATGTCTGAGAACAAATTATTTTATTTCTCTAACAGCAGGTTGTTGCTCAGTGTTTACAGTTCTTGGTAAGCTAAAAAGATCGTCATAAATGCCAGTTAAAACTGAACTTCCTAAGTTAATTTATAATTTTTATGGTTTTAATTCAGACATGTTCTTTTGGTAGTTATTCACTTTGACAGTGCAGAAGTTCTTTTACTGTTATTTTGTGTAATAATTTTATAGTTTTATCATTTACTTGTAAATAAAATGGTAAACACTGAAACATAGCGGTCTTTTTCTGCGAATACAAGGTAACATTTTCCCTCCCCCCATGATTTTCACATCTCTTGTGAAAAAGAAGGTCCCTGATAATGACACCTGTAGGTAGTGAAGGTAGTTGTTAATTTGAGCCCAAAATAATTTGATAGAGTATTTATCTACCATTTAGCTCAGCACTGTATTGCTTCTTTTTTCAAAGGTCACTTGGCCTAGGCAGGTTGATTCCACAAAACATTACTCTGATTTACAAGCTCCCGTTTGTACTGCTCTGTTTGTTCTCATTTTTTAGTGCCTAATTGGAGGCAGTCTAATGGGGGACAGATTTCACAGGAAGGATGCACTCAGATTTCTTTTTCAAATACTCATCATTACTCATCTTTCTTTCTCCAGCTTGGGATAGTTGCAGAACAAAAATGTTTTGTTGCATGAATGATCTTATTTTAACAAAATTAAAGCAATTAAATGTTTAAGAAAAGCTGTCCACAAGGAACTTGTCCACTTTCAGGTGCTGTATTGAAGTTCTAAGTACTTTGGAAGTTTTGGCTGTCCTGTTATGTTTCTCATGCCGTAATCTACTGCTATTATGTTTTAACTATTGTTTTTATGTTAGTGTAAGTTAAAAAAAAGAGGATCAATCAATAAACCATGGTTTTGATTACAACAGTATTCTGAACAATGTATTTACTTTGAGGCTGAAAACAACTTGACTTAATTGCAGCCTTAATTAAGAAAAAGTCAGTGAACACACATAATTCCTTCTAAAAATGTGTTATTCTTTTCTCTTAGAGGGCAAACCAGAGAAATTTTCAGTGGGTCTTCTGGAACTTCCTTTTCGAATTGGAGTACCTTTTAATATTCCTTTGGAATTACAGGATGAATTTGGTCATGCAACACAGTTGACAACTGACATTAAACCAATTCTTGAAGCTAGGTAATTAATATATATTTTTTTTTTCCCCTCCATGTGACAATATAGTAATTCTTTGGGGTTTGTCTGAGTGATATACTAAATACTTTTCACATAAATTAACTGGTATTTTTGCTTTTATTCCATAAGAATATCTGAAAGTATCTTGTTTATCAAAACACTGTGTTTATTTTAAAATTGATTCTGTTTTGTTTTCTATGTATTTTTCTAGTGGATTGACATTGCAGTATGAAGGAGTAACTGCAGGAACAAAGTGCATCATTAAGGGTGTCACTGCTAAAGGCTGTATAAATAGTTGCCAGGGCAAGGTAGGCTAATGAATTTAAACTTAAAGTAACATATTTAAAAAAAAAAAAAAACACAGAGCAAATAATTTCTGTGTAAAATGGATTGTCACGTAGCGTTATCTAAGTTTGGTCTACACTAATGACTACAGGTATTTCTTGGGATATTTTCAAATTATCTCTTACAGCTCTACCTGGAGTAATTTGTCTTTCCCACAGCTCCATTCTGTTAACTGATGGGACTGGAGCTGAAGGGGCTGAGCAACACATGGGTGTGTGGTAGAGCGTACCCAGCATGCTAAATCAGCTGTCTTAGTTTAAACTGGTGCTGAAATTGGTTTAAGCCAAATCATCCTGGTGACTTTTGCACTGAAACAGCATAGGGAGCACTGAAATCTTTCATTCTTGTAGTTGAGATGATGAGTAATAGTTAATACGCATAGTAACTACTCGAACTTCTCTAGACATTTCCAAAATGCTGTTTTCACTTCTGTAGCAAATATATGTCATCCAAATCCAGCCTGTTACTGATGAATTCTCAGCACCTAGTCAAGCTGCTCATTTACTGTAAAAACAAAACCATATCACAGAATCATTAAGGTTGGAAAATACCTGTAAGAGCAAGACCTGTAAGACCAACCATCAACCCAACACCTCCGTGCCCAATAAACCATGTCCCGCAATGCCACGTATACACGTTCCTTGAACACCTCCAGTCATGGTGACTCCACCACCTCCCTGGGCAGCCTGTTCCAGTGCTTGACCACTCTCTCAGGAAAGAAATTTTTCCTAATATCCAGCCTGAACCTCCCCTGGTGCAACTTGAGGCCATTTCCTCTAGTCCTGTCACTAGTCACTTGGGAGAAGAGACCAACACCCACCTCTCTGCAACCCCCTTTCAGGGAATTGTAGAGAGCGATAAGGTCTCCCCTCAGCCTCCTCTTCTGCAGACTGAACAACCCCAGTTCCCTTAGCTGCCTCTCATAAGACTTATTCTCTAGACCCCCTTACCAGCTTTGTCACCCTTCTCTGGACACGCTCCAGCACCTCAATGTCCTTCTTGTAGTGAGGGGCCCAAAACTGAACACAGTATTCGAGGTGCGGCCTCACCAGCGCCGAGTACAGGGGCACAATCACCTCCCTACTCCTGCTGGCCACACTATTTCTGATACAGGCCAGGATGCTGTTGGCCTTCTTGGCCACCTGGGCACACTGCTGGCTCATCTTCAGCCGGCTGTCAATCAACACCTCGAGGTCCTTTTCTGCGGGGCAGCTTTCCAGCCACTCTTCCCCAAGCCTGTAGCGTTGCACGGGGTTGTTGTGACCCAAGTGCAGGACCCAGAACTTGGCCTTGTTGAACCTCATACAGTTGGCCTGGGCCCATCGATCCAGCCTGTCCAGATCCCTCTGCAGAGCCTTCCTACCTTCAAGCAGGCCAACACTCCCTCCCAACTTGGTGTCATCTGCAAACTTGCTGAGGGTGCACTCAATCCCCTCATCCAGATCATTGATAAATATATTAAACAAGACCAGCCCCAAAACTGAGCCCTGGGGGACTCCGCTTGTGACCGGCCGCCAGCTGGATTTGACTCCATTCACCACAACCCTTTGGGCCTGGCCATCCAGCCAGTTTTTTACCCAGCGAGGAGTACACCTGTCTAAGCCACAGGCCGCTGGTTTCTCCAGGAGAATACTGTGGGAGACAGTGTTGAAGGCTTTACTAAAGTCCAGGTAGACAGCATGGACAGCCTTTCCCTCACCCACTAGGCGGGTCACCTGGTCATAGAAGGAGATCAGGTTGGTCAAGCAGGACCTGCCTTTCATGAACCCGTGCTGGCTGGGCCTGATCCCTTGCTTGTCCTGCACGTGCCCTGTGAGCGCCTTCAAGATGAACCTCTCCATAATCTTCCCTGGCAGCGAGGTCAGGCTGACAGGCCTGTAGTTCCCCGGATCCTCCTTCTGGCCCTTCTTGTAGATGGACGTCACGTTGGCAAGCCTCCAGTCATCTGGGACCTCCCCTGTTAACCAGGACTGTTGAATTGTTACATGCTAGAAAGATTTCTTTCATAAAACACAACTTAATGCTTCTGATAAATACAGATTTTAAGACTTTAAACAATAATTTTAAAATCATGTATATGGCATATTTACACAGTTTTCTAACCAGGTCCTAATTCTTTCATTTAGTCTTGCAGTCTAGCATAGTAAAGACAAAGCTAGGAACTGAAGTAGCTGAAGGTACCTCATTATACTGTTGATATTGTTGCTTAATAAAAAGCAAATAATGTTGCTGGTGGAAAGGTGTGTAAAGAGACGAGGGAGCATATACTTGCTTATTGAAAACTGGAGGGTGTTGAATGTAATAATTTCTTTAGGTAAAGCTTAGAATTTAAGGTGAAGGGCAAGAATAATGACGGAAGATTAGGTGGATTATGGGAAATAAAATGTGTAGGAGCAAAAGTGCCAGGCTGTAGCAAGACAAATTTGGTGAGTGGCAAGACCACGAGTCATTTAACTTGCAGTACAGAAATAATACCATACCATAATAATGGAAGAGAAGGAGTGTTATTTTTCTCATGTTGCTTAATTGCATAAAATGTCAGAGACAATACAGGAACTGACACTGAAAGTAGCAGTTCCAATTTATATGAAAAAATGACTGTTTAAGATGGTATGTTTTGATTGTGGGTGGAATCAAAGAAAAAATTTTAATACAAGTGTGTAATCAATATCAAGAAGACTGCTCCCTTATAGGATTTCAAATACAGTCAGGAGAAGGGTGAAGAAAGGAGCTTAAAAAAGGAGAATAATATTTCTTGAATTCTTTTCATTTTATAATACTGCAGTATACACAGAAGCAGACTTGAAAGCCAAAAGAAAGTAGATACAAGGGTCATGAAGGATAAGGGAAAAGAGCTTCCCTAGAGGACACAGATGTTGAAAGATTAAAAGGAATGAAGTTAAAGATGTAAACGGATTAATTAGAGGCAGAAAATAGTGCAATACTAAGTAAAAAATGAATATTGCAGAAAAGGGGTTGAAACTGAAAGGGGGAGAGCATGGGAGGAGTGTCTAGTGCATGAATATGAAGCTTGATTGAATGAACTACTGAAGAATTCAACTTCTTAACATTAAACAGCAGCTATCAGCTATAGCGGTTTCCTATGGGTTTATTTCCTACCTTAGTTTTCCCTTCTTTAGTCCCCGCCTCCTTTTCTTTTTTTCCCTTTATTTTCCCCCCCACCCAGTCTCCCAACATATAACTTTAGTATATTTTGCCTTCTCCTTTTATTATGATTCACCATTCGGTTTAATGGGGCTCCAGCTGATATATGCAGTTTGGCTTGCAGGCAGACCAGTATGGTTGGCTGGCTGCAGTTGTGATGCACCTGCCCAGGCCTCATTGCACTTTCTGCTTCTCTTACCCAGCAAACCAAACGAATTGCCCTATTGCTTTCATCCAATCTACAAGGTGTTAATGTTGCACTTACCCTGTCAGGCATGGGAAGGGCATAAGCTAGGATTATGAAACTAAACCTTTCTAGAGACAGCATTTCTGAACATGTAAAAATGACAATTCATGAATTGCAACTAAATATTCTCAAATATCAAATATATAAAATATGAAATGTACATATCTGCAATGCAACGAGTTTTTAAAGTTGGAGCTTTTAAGATTATTTATTAGCCTGTTTCATTCTCTGATTTTAATGTGAAAATCGGTTTTGGTGATACAATTCCAGAACAGTTGTTTTTCTTATGGCGTTATTCAAAGATGAGGTAGATAGTAATTGTGGTGCCTTGCTTCAGGCAATTAGCTAAGGAATAATGAACACAGAACTTACAGACTCTTTCTTTTAAAACTACTTTTTTTGAACTCACATGTTTTTTTCCCCACTGAAACAAGCCTTTAAGCAGGAAGCCACAAGTTATGATAGCTGCTTTTGATGGTTTCAGAACCATGTGGTTTAATGTGAAAATGCCAGATTGAACATCTATAATAACAACATGAAATAATAACGTGAAAAAGACAAGTTTTAGCACAGAAAAAAAAAAATCTTTATTTATGTAGCAGTGCAAGAAAATTTGGATAGACTTCTGAAATTTACATATATGTGAATTGACATGACTATGTGAGATAATTTATGAGCTGGTTTTGTTTAAGGTTAATATTTAAAATATTCTTTTCATTAGAACTTTAATCTGAAGGTTACTCTTCCTGGTTTGAAAGAAGACACACAAATCTTTAAAATAAGATTGCAGCCTGGTACGTATCTATAAAATATTTAGTGAATTTCTGTTGAACTTTATTCTGATGCTATTAATGAAATGTTTCTTCTCCCAAGAAGGTAAAATATTTAGTGAGGCATAAACAAGGATATTGTAGCTCATCCAAGTGATGACTGAAACGAAATAAAGCTAAGGGTATGTCATTCTTGCCAGGAATAACATCAAACTCGCAGCCCAATCTTCTCCATTATTCTAGGAGTTGGAATTTGTCTGCTTACTTGAGACTGATTTTTCACTTCTTTTTTTAGTTATTTTAAATCTTTTGCTAACCTAGCACCATTGAATGAAGGAATTTTATCTTCTCAATTTTCTTCAGCATCAAGCCCTTTAACCTGTAGTAATCTGTGTTGACCTGCTCTCCCTGTAGAAAACATCTTGTGAATACATAAGTGCTCATTCAGTTTCTTACCCCACCAAAGGGGGGATGCTTTGGCAGTTGGGATTTGGTCTGAAATTTTTAGAGTTACGTGTTGACTTTGTCATAATGCAAGAGAGGAATATAGAAGTCTGTAAGTCCACTGCCCTCACCAGAATTTTGTTTTGTGGATGTCTTGATGCTGAGGGTTCCCTATGTGATACCTGTTATCCCTTGTTACCTGGGGTTTTCTGGATTTGGGAGATAAAAGGTATAGTTTGAAGGCTGATTTACCTTCTTTAGGCTTTCCCATCTCATTTTGCAGAGAAATCGTATACTTCAAGCTTTGTTAGACTAACAATGCACAGTTTATTCCGTTATTCTTTCTCTTTTGAGGAGTTAAGGCTTCCTGTAGAAAATGGGGTGAAACAATCTGACTTGAGACAGATTGTATTGTGTATTGCTTAGTTATTTACCTTGAGCTGAAGGCGACTTCATTCTTCATTAGAATCTTTTGCTTTTGGCAATGTACAGATGCTTCACTACCTCTTTCTTCTCATTGGACTTAAAGCTTAATCCTTGGCTTTTAAAGCTGTTTTTTTGGATGTTTCTGAAAAATGGCTGCCTTTGTTCCTTCAAAACTTGTCTTTTAATAGTAATCTATTACTTCCTTCTCTTTTTTAAAACTGATAAAATAATTGTATGTTCCAGGGGGTAGACTTACTTGAATAGCTTCACTTTACTATTCAAGTAATGCCAACAAAATTTTCTTTTGCTTTTCTTTGCATGCAAGTTGTAGCTGGGTGGCTTTGGTAATTAAACTGCTGCACATCATGATTGATCAGATATAGCAACATTAATATCTTTGGTTTTAATATGTCAGGAGAAAGCTCCAAGTTTCTTTTTGATGAATGTGAATCCATATAAATAGTGTGTAAATAGTATCATGCTTGTATATGCTGAAGTTCATCATGTTTGTCTAACTATTCTGTACTGAATTAATTCAAAAGATTGGCAGGTGGTATGTATTGAAGGACAGGAAGTGTCTAGAACTTCTTGGCATAAACCAATACACCTGAATTGGGCTAAATGGTTTGGTACCACAAATATCTTGGTAGCTTGGCTTTAAAAACTTTTTGAGATAACTTGTGAGATGCTGGATTTCAGGTTTTGCTGTCTAAAATATAACTGCTGTTCTGCAATTGTGCATTTTTACAGGCCCTCCTCGTCAATTGAAAGTAAAACCAGATTCTGAAATTCTAAAGATTGAAAATGGTACAGCTTTCCCCTTTCAGGTTGAAGTACTGGATGAATCAGGAAATATAACAGCCCAGCCAAAGTTGATAGTTCAGTGTAAGGTAAACTGCATTTTATTATGTGACATAAGGATTTTGATACTTGCTTTTTAAAAGGCTGGGGAAAGAGCTTATTTTGGCATCTAGATAGAATTTATTATCTTTAATAATGCTTTTGAAGTTTCTGTAGCTTGGTAGCCATAACTGTGACTCTCTTGCCTCATCTATTATGAGTCATTCAGTAAGTTTCAGAATCAGAGGAACCTGCCTTAGAAATGGAAGAGAAGATGATGAGGTTATACAGCTACAGTTTTAACGTATTTTAGGTTATGTTTGCCATATACAGTGCTAAAATTTGTTAAGGAAAAAAACTTCATACAGCTTACTTTTGATTTGTTTAAAGATGAAAATGCAGCTCTAGTGCCTAAAAATAATACTAGATAGGACTATTTTCATAAGCACTTATCTAAGTTCAGAAGGGAATGCAGGTGATATGGTGGTTTTTAGAAGTAAAAAACTTTTGCCCTTTTGGACCTAGTTTTTTTTAACTCAAGAAAGTGACTTTTCCAATTCTACTGAAATCAGTCTTCCAGCAAGAACAGGTAAACAAATAAAAATGTTTTTCTCACCACAGAATACTCTGCATTCCATTTATACTTTATATGCATACATTTGCTTCCTGTATAGTGGGTCTGCAGTAATATGATGATGTGTTGAACTTGATATTTAAATTCTGTTTAATGTGTGATTTTTAGAAAATTAATGAAAAGGAGGTTTGTTTAGCAACTTAATTGAATTTATTGCCCTAATGGCAAAAGAAACTAGTGTTTATGTATAAATACAAAACAGTTGAATAGATAGTAAATTTTACATGTTATAACTTCTTCTTTTCTCCCACACATCTCTTATCACCTGGGAAAAAAATATAGGTGTTGATCTTGCAGGCTTCTGGAAAACTGAAATCTATCAAATTTGTCTGTAAATAATCCTATATGTATTTGGACTTTTACAAATAATAATTTCTGGAATAATCCTAATAGTTCTGTAAGAGAAACCTGAAGTTTAATTTTACATTTTAAACAGTTTTTAGGTGCTTCAAACCTTCCTGTGTATTCCGTGGACTGCAGTAATGCAGGAACAAACATTTTAACTGGTCCAGTTATACATGTACAGAATATAAAGAAAGACCAGATACTGAAAGCAAGGATTGAAATACTTGTAAGTATCGGCTGGGATGTTTGGATGAACAAAAGATTGAAAACAGTTTACTGTACTGTCTTGCTAGTGTACTGCAGTCTTTTATGAATCAACTTAACCCCCAAAAGTTACTGTTTTAGCTACCATAAGCCTGATAATCAGGTGGCTGCCCTTTTTCCTCTCTGGGAAATCATAAAAAGGCAAATAATTTTTTCCATTTTTTCTTCACCTCTTACTCTTTATTTCTGAAATCTCTGAAGTGTTTCAGAAATATTTCTGGGATTGTTCCTCTCCTTTTTACTACTTGGATCCTTCTGAGAAATTGCTTTAATTGCATAAACATTTAGAGCCAGAATAGGTATGGCAACATGTTCCCCAAAACTTTAGTGAAGAAGGATATATTTTTTCAAAGATTAAAAATCAATAGCTTTTTGTAGCATTTAAGTCTTAAAGCTCTTGAAGTTTGAATTGTTTAAATGGTGTTGAACATCCCAGTTATCAGGTAGTCAGGAAAGCCACACTGCTGGAGAAAGTAAGACCTGTGGTGTTTTACCCTGAAAAATGTGTAAGCAAATACTAATATGGCAAGATGAACCTATACGAAAGGATACTTATGATTACTCTTAAGAAGTATTTTGTAAATTGTATAACATAGTACTTTTGGAATAGAAAACGTTTTCTAAATAGCTACCATCAATTCTATTATGTTAAAAGTTGTAAGTAGTCTGGCATATGCTTTTGATTTACTTTTGACAAGTCAAACTGATTTCATGTTTGGACACCTGGTCACACCTGCTAATCCACTGTAGTGCCATAGGCTATTATGGAGTGATATTTATGCATATATGTATATAAACATCTTAATTATATATCTTTTTTTCCCCATATATAGAGTTGTAAAGATGTGCCACCAGTGGAAAAGATTATTAAACTTCTTCCTAGCAGTCATGTTGCAAGACTACAGGTCTTAAGTATGGATGGACAAAAAGCTATTCAAATTAAACATCAGGATGAAATTAATTGGGTTGCTGGCGATGTCATGCACAACCTTATATTTCAGATGTATGATGAAGGAGAAAGGGAGATACACATAACTCCAGCTGTGGCAGAAAAAATCAAGGCAAGTACTTTTGAGTAAACAGCAGCATAATATGGGGGAGAGATACAATGCTGATTCTCTAAAATCCGTAGACATCAGACTACGAAATAATATTCCTCAAAACTGTATTATTAAACATGGGAACTTCACTCTCTGCTTAATAAATTTTTAAAAATCATTTTATTAACATTGTGTCCTTTATGAGATAAAGACATTTAATAAAATGTTAAATAATGCTTCAGGGTAGTATTATGAAAAGCAGGTTAGTAATTTCCAGTCGTTCTCCTAAACACAATAAAATAATGCCAACAAAGTTGTTATTCTTCAGATCTGCGGTTTTTCAAACATTTAGGAACCTTGAATAGGCACGTTTCTTCATGAAGATTTGCTTACCTATCTGATGTCTCCATCAGTGTACATATGTGGAGCCTAATACAAAGGTGGTCCACCAAATGTGACACTTTTTTTGGTGAGGTTTTTCAGAATTAGATCTTTACTAACTCAAGAAAATGAGGGAAACTTAGTGTATGTTTTGTTTTGTTTGGGGTTTTTTAGAGTAATTTTCTGTATTTGGGAAGATCTCATTGGTTACTGTTGGAAAATGCACAGGCTTTCCATTGAAAGCTACTATTGCCTGTACATTACTTTAGCATATTTAGAATGACCACAGATCTATTATGTAGCTAGTCATTAATAATTTAGCTTTTGATTAATTTAAGAAAATTTAATTTTAGGTTAACTGGACACCTAAAATTAACAGAGAACAGTTGATTCAGGGATTATTACCTGATGTAAAAGTACCAACATCAGTAAAAGATGTACGTTACTGTCTAATTACTTACCTTGATGACCACGTGTCTTTGGAGAGTGCCTTCACAGTCAGGTTTGTTTATTTGAAATACTTCTTTATGAATTACGTTGTTGGCAAAGGATTGTAGATCTGTACTTTGAGGTAAAAAAAATCTTTCTACAGAAGCTGAAATAATGAAAGCAGTTGGCAAATTAGCAGGGGAATGTAGGTGTGGGTGGGGTTTTTATGCAAATTGTTTACAGATGAGAACATTACCTATGTGAAAGACTCCATCATGATGTGTTTGTATCCAGCCCTATAATCGCTTTTGTAAGTACACATACACTGAAGGAGATTATTGCTATCTCTGAAAACTTCCAGTAAACATTAGCTTATAGGATAACTAGTCTTACTGAAGAGTCAGGTCACTGGTTACCAAAGAGAAATATCACTGTGAAGTTAATTGTTACCCTTACAGAGGTTATTACTTCGAAGCTAAAGATAAGTGTTTATCTAGCCAAGTGCTGGATGCCTGCATCTAGTGTCTCAGTCAAAAGCAACAGGATGTAAATTGAACTTTAAAATTGCCTGTTTATCACTCTTAGTGAGTCTAGGCAGTTAGCTCTACTTACTGTATCTTTATAAAGTTTGTTAAGATGAATCTGATTCTAAATGACTTTAGTGTATTTCATGTGTTCTTAATAGGTTAAAATTAAATAACTAGTTCACAGCACACAGATGCCAGCAGTAAATTTGCAGCAATTAGACATTTCACAGATCTGCAGTAGAAAAAAAAAATTATATGACCAAACATTAAGATTCTTTAAAATATTGGGAGCGTAATGCTTGTAAAAAGCTGTCCGTGATGCAGCACTGTCAGAGACAGAAAAATTTTCAGTTAAGTATTTTCTGTTTTCTTTTACGAAGAGCAGAAAGCCAGACTGAATTGATAACTCTCTTCTTGAAAGGAAGTAGAACAGTGGATTGATTTATTGAATATTTTTAATACGTTTTTGCTTGTCATTGAAAAGCAGTCTCAGATCAGGAAACTTCTATTTAGGGGTTATTCTATTGTAGTTGTCATAAAAATTAACTGGAGGCCATTCTAATGGGATTTTTAAAGATTTCAATGTAATTTTTAGCTTAGAACACTCAAAAGGAGTAAAAAACATTGTGTTGGATAACTCTTAAATCTTAAATAACTTAGAGATGTCAGATAACTCTTAAATACTTGAGGAGCCAGCACATAATATACGTTAACCTTCATCAAGTAAACAGAAGGAAAGGCTGAGATTGTTTAAAAGCACCCTAGAAAGTATTTAAGAGACTAGTATTAGGCATAGTTTAGGCTGATGACTTCTGCTTTATCATAGCAAAACAGGAAATGGAAATCTGATTTTTCTTTTTTTATGGTTGTTCATCTTCTCCATCATTTTTGTAATGTGCTCTGGTTTTGTTTTGCTTTTAAGGAAAAACTGTGTCACTAAAAATTTTAAGCTGTTAGTTGTAATTGGGTCCTTAAGTCAGCAAATATTTTCGTAGCAAGGGAGACTGTGATATCTTTGTATCAGGATTAATGTTGATATTAGAATTGGTTTTAAAGTAATAGAAGTATTTTAATATATAGACAGTTGTATGTTACTTTGGCTTAGATGTGTTGGGGATGGGTTTTTTCCAAGATCTAAAATACTCCAGACTTGAATTCCGCTTTATCTGGCTAGTGATCTGATCTATGGTAAAATACTGGTAGGCAAGTTATTACAGATAAGGTAAAATCCCATAACATTGCTGTGGTTTGTTATCTAAGCAGTGTCTGATAAGCTCCCCCTGATAAGATTGAGGTGAAAGCTACTATGTAAGTTGTTATACATGAGGCTTGATCCTCTAAATACATGCAAGGATAAAATAAAAAAAAATTTAAAATCCCAGGGGTAACTGCCATATGCTTTATCATGCCTGCTGTTACAAGTGATTACCTTCATGATAATGATTATAAGTCGATTTTCATGTGCTGACTTAGACCACTTCCTGATGAACCCAAACACATTAAATGTAAATTAAAAGGACCAAACACACTGCAGATGGATGAAGAACTACAAAGTGAAATTGGTGAGTATCTGCATGTTCTTCAAGTTCTTGTAAGATACGTTTCTTTTTCTTTGCAGTTTGTTAGCCTGTTATGTATACTGATGTCATCAAAAGTGAATTATCTTCTACTATTTTAACATTAAAAAACAGGTTTGCATTCTTATTCATGGAGAAGGATGATCAGACTTCTCTAATTGCCCTTTTACAATTCTGGAGTTACTCTCCAATAAAATTTGCTTCTTAGTTTGTACATTGGGACATTCATCACACTGAGTTCAAATTGTTTGTAAATTTTTACGTAGTTCTTGGATTCTGAAATCTTACAGGCCACAACAGCATTCAGACTATTTCAAAGGCATGGACTTCAAAGTGAAACATTTTAAGGTTAACTTTAAGCTAAGACTTTAACCTAAGAGGAAGGCATGTTAGAGATCAGTCTTCTCATTATCCTTTTGGTTTCTGTACGCAATTGCTACATGGCATAGTAAGAAATTGAAAATTCTTGCAGTATTGTGGGACATTAAAAGCTTGTATGTGAGGGAAGAAAAGCACATAGGACAAACTAACAGGTTGAAAAACAGCTTTCAGTTTTAAGATTTTTTTTCCTTTTAACTTTATAGCAAAGAAATAGTATTTTTATTCAAAAAAAAAGTGGGAAGCACAAATATGTGATATGACTATATAGATTTTTTTTTTTAATACCCTTTTGATACCCACAAGATAGGGTGATCTTATCAATGTATACAAATACCTGAAGAGATGGTGCAAAGAAGACGGAGCCAGGCTCTTTTCAGTGGTGCCCAGTGACAGGACCAGCAGCAGTAGGCACAACCTGAAACACAGGAGGTTCCATCTGAACATCAGGAAACACTTTTTCACTGTGAGGGTGACGGAACACTGGCACAGGTTGCCCAGGGAGGTTGTGGAGTCTCCCTGCTTGGGGATACTCAAAAGTTGTCCAGACATGGTCCTGGGCAGCCAGCTCTAGGTGGCCCTGCTTGAGCAGGGGGGTTGGACCGGGTGACCTCCAGAGATCCCTTTCAACCTCAGCCATTCTGTGATTCAGTGATACTCATGTGAATTTTTTCTATATTGTGTGTATGTTGTATACATTTATATTCCATATATTGTAAAATGTTTCATTAAAGCAGCTGCTGAGGTAATCATCTTAATAATTTTAATCATCATCATCTTTTTTAACAGATGTAATGATTACAGATCAGTATGGAAATCAGGTTCAGACAGTGACATCTGCGTGTGTAAATTCCCTAGGAGTTTCTGGGCCCGGACTTGATAAATCAAATTTGAAAATAACTTGGCAGGTATTTATAAGATGTCATATAGTTTATTTCTCTATGGCCTTTGTGTGGCAATTGTCTTAATTCTGTCACACAGAATTGAACCAAAACTGTGGAAAGGTAGTCAAATGAAACACTAGTTCATAAGCTATGAGAAAATAGAGATTTACAGCATTAAAATCATACGATCCTGTTCTAAGGAATACAGCAGCGTCTGTTAAAAACCTTGTCACTGCTGCAGCTATACAATATGGGGACAGTTCACCTCATGCTTGAGTCATGTTTGCTTTGTTTCTAGTCCATTGTTCTTTATCTTTACTTCTAACTTGTTTTTAGTCTTTTCTTCTGTGTTTGTTTATGGTGATACAGTTGATTTTATGATGTTTTGAAAAACCTTGTAGAACGGACTAATGATATTGTCTGCTACAGTTGAATTTAAAATGCATTCTATACCTTTTAAAATGTTGGATATAACTAAGTTGTATGTAACTCTTATACATTGAAAAACAAGTTCCTGAGAAATGCTTGAGTTTGAAATTGATCACTTCTTACACAAGAAGTCCATTTAAATTTAGCAAAAGGAATAGAACTTGTCGTTTCATTTTTAGTCCACTGCCTCACAGTAAAAACAGCAACTAGTGTCTAACAGGCATAAATATTAAAATACCATATTGAAAAAAATTAATAAATTATACTTCCCTTTACTTGTTCTTGGTAAGATCTTCTTTTTATTTCTCAATAGGAAAGTACTTTAACAATGAGAGTCAAAGGTATTCGGTTTAAACCTTGTTTACTTGGAAGCAAAGAACTGTGCTTCGCTTGGCGTGAATTTTCTGACTTTCTCAGAGTAAATTTAACTGCAGGATCCCCTGCTAAATTGCAGTTTGTGGATTGGCCTGAGTTAGAAAAGGTAAGTTGAACAGTTTTTGTTTGGAAAAAACCAATGGGGTCACTAGTCAGCAAGTCTCTTATCTCCTGAGCTTTTTGGAACACAGGATGCAAAGCCGAAAACGCTGGTTTCTTAGTATTGGTACTTCTAAAAATTGTCACAATATGGTGGCTCTAGAGACTTTTTTATTCTATACAGGACAACATAACACAAGCAAAATTAAGTATTTTTCAGTCTAACATTTTAAATGGGACCGTAGATGTGAAGCATTGTTCATACAATAGCTAACTACATTAGTTTTTTTAAAGTAATCTGATTTTGGAGTAATCTGACTCATATGTGTGGGTTTACAACACTGTATTCCTTAATATCTCTTAAACTGTTTATTCTGTCCCTTCTACAGATGATGTATTTTTCTTTTCTTTGGTGCAGCAATTTTACTGTGGGCTGGATCCTAACACCCATCTTCCACTGCTGTTTGCCAGAGATACTGTCCTTAATGGCAGTAATAGTTGGCAGCTCATCTCTCCTTTGTCTGTAACTGGGTTTTTCTGATGTTTAGGGTGTACAAAGGCAGTCCCAAATTTACTTAATTTACAAGTGTTTACAGTCAGAAAGTGGGGAAGGGAGTAGAGTACTTAAATGAAAAGGATGGATATTTTTGGTACCGTTCATTTATTTGCTGGGTTGTTTTGTTTTTTACTTTGGCTATTCAAATGATGGTGCTGAAGTTGCAGCAGAAAGCAAAATAGGAGGGTGGAAGCAGGTAGAAGAAAATTGGATCTCTGAGTGGAGAACAGGAATAAAGATTGGCGTGTTGGGAAAATGGAGAAGGAAGTTATTGAAGAAAAAAGTTAAACAAAAGGTTCAGGAAGTATCGTAACTATTTTTACTCACTAGAAAGTTGTCAAGGTATATCAGAAGATAAAAGTTTTCGGCCATTTGCTCTTTCTGCAACAAGGAAACTGATAAACCTCTTCAGAAGCATGTCCTTTTAGTCACATCAACGCAAGTAACACATGCAATTCAAGTAATGCATTTTATAATGACAAGAGAATATAAATGGGAAAACTCTAGAAATACCTTCCTCGAGTTTTACAATTCTGTCATGGTCTAGCTGTTATGGGAGACAAATAGCATGGAAAAGGCAAGCACTATTGCTCTGGGGATTCCTGACCTGCCATGAATGTCTTGATATACCTAGAGCAGAATAGTGTAATGCATTTGTATCTCTTCCAGCCTGTTGCAGTGATTAATGGTAGAGAGTTGCAGAAGCCCCTTATTGTTCAGCTGTGTGATCAATGGGGAAATCCATCTCCTGAACCTAATGTCAAAATCAGCCTTACAAAGGGTAACAACTTAAAGGTAAGCATAGGCCTTATTATGTGAACTTTGTTTAACACAAATTTTTGTTGTCATGTCTACATTATCTTCTTAATTTTCAAGACATTTTTTGAAAAGTGAATGAAATATTATAAGGGCACAAAAGAATAATTAATCTCATATAATAGTAGTGTCAACGAGTAATGTGAATACTTCCCAGGACAGACTGTTCAGCACCCTTTCATTATAACAATCACAAATATAACAAAATTCCTATAGTACAGTGTCCAAATGTAATTAGTGTACAGTCTAGATCTTCTACTGAACCTTTTTCCAAATTCTGCATGCACACCACCCCACCTCATCCCCCACTTTATCTGAGGTAATTTACTGCATGATAATAATTACGATATGGTCCAAACTGTCAACCAAATAATTTTTATCTGGTGGTTCTTTGATTGTGGTTCCTGAATGTATGACTTATGGTCTGTATGTAAAGCTAGTCAGCAGGTTTGCTGCCTGTTTGATTATCCCTGTGAAAAGCATTGGTGGTATAAACCAAATTAAAACAATTAGGATGCAAATCTAACCCAAATTTAAGTGGTTACTGTCCTTTCCATGAGTGAGGTATGAGCGTCAGATGGTCCGCACGTTGGCCTGTATGAAGAAAGGAGTTTGGCGGGATACTCCATTCATGAAAATTTTGGTTGTTGTTATTGGAAAAAAAGAAAAGTCAGACTGTCAAACATTCCTAAGTGTCGGTGCAGAGACTGTTACATTGAATGTGTACGTTATTAATACAGGATGTATTCATCCACCTCTGGACATGACACTTTTTCATGCAGGGCTGGTCTTGTTCCCTTTTTGTTCCTGCTTGCCATGCATTTGGGTCCCTCCGTTCTCTCAGAACACACAGTAGCCAAGAACTTTCTTTTGCTCACCCCTCAAGAACTGTTCCACAGCCTCACCTTTCCCCCAGTTTAACTCTGCTACTATTACTTATTTTTATTGTAATTTTTTTTTTTTTTTAAGGAAATTTCTTTGTATCTTGAACACTTTTCTTCTGGCTCTTTTCAGTCTCTTGCAATAGAAGCCTTCCTCATAGTTTGGGATTATTATTTTTTTATTTGCCCCAACTACTGTCTTTATGATGGCAGCTGCAGCTCCTCGGGGCTTCTAGTTATGTTGTTCTTGAGAGAACGTATAACCTTGCCAGTAACACTCTGTGGTTGCGCTGCCTGATCTGTTGTGGTGGCATGCTCTGTCTTTTCAGATACTATGCCTTCCTCTGGGGAGGACCAACAGCATGTCTTAGAAAGTCTGCATGCTCTCTATCCAAGTGGGATGTGTCCAGGAGAAAGTGTTGTGAAAGCCAAGGTGGTTCATTGTTACAATGTTTTTATTACAGTGCGCTCTCCCAGAGCTTAACACTGGTATAATTTTTAAGAGTTACTTTCATATATTAGCAGAGCAATCAATTGCATATTTGCTGAACAGACATCGGGTCAGTATTCATGAGTATCTAGGAGAACCTCTTTGGAGAACTGTCTTGCCTTGGCATTTCAAATAGGTTGTATGCACAGTCTCCCAAAGGAAATGAGAAGTTTCTGGGAACTGAAATTCTCAGATAAGCTGTCTGTCTATATTTCACATCCCGTCTTCTAGGCCTTCTAAGCTTGATATTCTGCAGTTGCAGCATGCATTTCCTGTATTCCATTCTGTATCTTACAGGTCCAAAACTAAATGAGTATGGCTGAACAGAAATACTCTGAACTCTTATGTGCAACTCAGTACTGGAAATGCACAAAGCATTGGTTTCTGTAAAAATCAAAACTTTCCATTCTGTATTGTACAGTAATTTCAAATACGGACTGATTTTGTTGAGTTGAATATACTCTTCAAGAGTTTATGAAATGTCTGGCAATTTTCTTAGTATTTCTTAGTATATCTTTACAATGCTGCCTTCCATTTGAACCATTAAGCACACATTTTTTGCCATTGCCTTTCTATAGTGACATGGTAGAATAAATTCATGCTTCCATAGCTGATCCATTATGAATCAACTTTCACAATTTTTTTTCCTAAAGTAGTTTCATTCTTTTAACTTACTGGCGTGAGATTTGGGAAATAAAGTAATTTTGGAAGAAGATTGCCCACTTCAAGTATTCAAAAAACTTTGGTTTTGTGTAAGTGGACACTTGTCACTTAGTCTTCTGAAATTTGTGCTGAAATAGCAAACGGAAAGCAATTTAATGCCAAACACTATTCAGATAATGACAAACATTTGCACCGCATTGTTGCATTGTATCATAAATGAAAAAGTTGATTTCCCTCATTAGAGAGGAATTCATTACAGAAGAACTCAGAATGTACCCCTGACTTCCTTTGCTGTCCTCCAAACTTTAAAGCTACTATCAGGTACTTTTGATATACTGACAAGGTATTTCTTAGCTAAGGCTAAGGCAACATGCACACAAATTTTTAGAAGAAATACCTTCTGCTTACTTTAAGGGTGTATTATTATTCTTTAAGATTCACATCTGTTTCTGTGAGAGGATAAGCATTTTCTCTCTGCTACACTGGAGTCCATAGTTTCAATAAGTTGTAGTTGAGGAAAATGAAGTGATAGCTTCTCTGCCATTTAATGTGTAAAGGCAAGTATGACTTACTGGTACTGCCAATCGTAAGATTTCACTTTGAGTGCCAGGGAAGTAAGTGCAGCAAAGACAGGGTGCACATAGAAAACACACCTTGAAGAACACCAGTGAGTTAAAGGGGAGTTATTTTCTAACAATCAAATTCAGCGGGAATCCCATTCAGTCAATAGTAGATTTTCCATTGGCGTCAAAGGACTTAGAATCAGACCTAATTAATGTACGAGGTAAATAGGAGATGTGTAAGGCATTTGTGTTACTACCATAAAACAACACTGACAAGAAGTTATCTATCATTATTAGCATTTGATTAAATGCTGTTTTTTACAGTATAGAGATTCGTTCTTGTTTGTTGTTAAGTTTTGATAAATAAGGTAGTGTACTTCATCACTTGTCGTAACACTTTTCTCTAGGTTGTCTAGGAGGCTTACATTTTTGGTGGGACTAGAATGGGAGAAAGGGAAGAGAGACGCAGATGTTCTAGTTATTGTTACTCCAGTTGTATTATTCTTTAATTTTTGCTACCTGGGAATCTCTGTGCAGACTGGAGAAACACTGTAAAAGGGGAATAAATAGTTTGTAGAAGGTTTTAGAATCTGAAAATATACTCAGTGTGGTATGGATGACATAATAGCATTAGTAGCAATTAAAAAATAACATTAACAAAATATTTGAACATATTAACAAAAATATCCCAGTTCAGATAAAGTGATTGTCTTCAAAAACTGGCAGAGAAAATTCAGAAACCTCTTAATATTATATTCATAACAGTGTATCTTTCCCTAATTTAGAGTGCAAAAATACAAAGAAGCTATTGCTCAAATAGAAAGACAGTATGCAGGCAAATGAGATATACATTTTATTCTAAGACTTGATACTCCTTCTGTGTCATTGAAAGAATAAAAAATATTTTTTTTGACAGATTGTTCCTTCAAACCAGCAACATAAAACAGATGAAAATGGTAGGGCTAACCTGGGAGTTATTAGTATTCATGCACCTAGGTAAGTAATGAAAACTATATGGGAAAAAATTGAATTCTGAAATGTCGCTTGCTAGATGTATTTAAGCTGCGCATTTCATAAAGTACCTACCAAGAATTAATCTAGAGCTAAGGTCAAACATTTATTATTTGTATGCCGGTGGAAGGCCAGATAGTAAGCTTTAAGAAATTAAGTGCTTAACTAAATAAAATTCAATATCTGCTTCTTTTGGTCTTCTGAGAAGCTGCTGCTCTAGTTTTCTGAATCCTGGATTTTCTGGCCATGGTAAAACACAGCTTATAATTGTCAACCTGTACCTAGTGCAGATGGTGTCATAAACCACTTAAAATGTTTGACATGTACAGCCTTTGGGTGACTGGATCCAGACGCTATGCTTTCGAAGTAGGAACACATTTTAGGAGTGTTGAAACCCCACTTCCTCTGGGTGCTAGCCGTTGTTTTAAAGGATTAGGTGAAGTATTCAAAAGAATTTTAAATATTTATTTTTTTCTTACTTGCAGTAGAACTAATGAAATCTCATTTCCTGCAGATGTCTGTCCTGTGGCTCCTGCTTCTTCATGTCAGTCACCCTGGCTCCCCTTACACTCACATGTCCCATCTGACTTTTCAAATTCATTATTTCTGTATCCTCCTCATGTTCACAGTTCTGCTACCCACTCCCTGTATTGCTGAGCTGTCCTTGCAAGACTAGTTTGGCTTTAGGTAGCTTAGAAACTAGCAATAAGTGCTTGTTCTCAAACTTGTAAGTATTTCATGGTAGTTACTATTTTTGCATTCATATCTGCAGGATTTGACCCATAATAGTATTTTGGATTTGGAAGAAAATCTATTTAAAATGCTATTGATGATGCTCAGTGTATTTATAATGCCTGCATCTTGGTAGAAGGATGATGATTATTAGTTATCAATTTATTACTGGAGGTTAGAAACACGTGTGCTCTGTGGTAACATCCTGCTTTTTATAGCATAATCAAAACTGGCTGGGGAGTACAGCCTTTATGCAGTTAAATATTGTATTCACAGTTCTGTTTAAAAACCTGAAATTTAAGTTTTTAATACTGTGAAAAAAATTAGTTATCCTACAGGAATTAAGTCATTATATACTTGCAGTGCACTTCCCTACATGTGAGTTGTACACAGATTCACTCATTGGAAATGGTCAAAGCAGAATGCTCCTCAGACAGCATTTTTATTAGCTGTGCTTGCTTTCCACCTTACTGTCTTCTGCAACTTCAAGCAAAGCTGTAGTTGCTAGTGTCTTACAGACAGGCAATGAAACATGATCAAGCTAATGAATATTAAAGCAAAATTAAATTTAATAAGCTAATATCTTAAGAATATCTTAAACTTATGATTTTACTTGTCTAACTTTGCATTAACACTTCCATTTTTTTCTTCTTTTTACTACTGATTACTTTAAAATTTTATCATGCTTTCATGTACATAATTCAGACTTGAAGTCTGTTGAAAATTGTCTTTTCAGAAGAGATATTTTATAGCAGTTTTCATGATTTCTGTATATTTCAGGGGAGAGCACACTTTACAGCTTAAAGCCTCCTACAACAAGACCACATTAGATTGTCCTGTAATCACATTAAATGTCCTGCCTGATCCCGAGAAACCTGTCTGCTTGAATGTTAAATATGACAAAAATGCTTCTTTTCCAGCAGGAGGTACCTTCCCTGGTAAGTATAAGGATTCTTTGGTGGAAACCGATTACTCAAGAGCTTTGTAAACCTATGAAAACCTATTTTGATGATTCTCCTGGTGTATTTTCTTACTTTTTTTAATTGTCTTTTTTGTCTTAGTTCTTTGTAACAGCCCTATCTAAGATGCCTCTGTAACACTTGGAGAGAAAAGATATGTACATCCTCTTTGGAAAGCATTTCAAAAGACCTCTTATTTATTTTTTCCGAATTATTGGCTTTATCTGTCTATAAATGGTAGAACTACAGAATCTCTTCTCTGTCCTTAGTGAAATACCATATTTCAGTTTTTGGTCTTCCCAAAAGATTATCTGATCTAGTTCATGCATGTTTTCCCTCATTTCCCTCCCTTATTTTCTGTGAAATAGTAACAAAGGAGGTAGCTATGAAATTATAGGCTAACTGTTAGCCAAGAGGAACCAAAAAGTGATGTAACCTGAGTTATGCCAGGGACAGTACAAAATATTCTTCTCTCTTGCTGTATTCTCTCACACAAGGATGACATTCTAACTAAGGCTGCTGAGTCATAAGGGGAAAAAACCTGTCTTATGTTTTATATTCCAGCAGTATTCACAGTAAGGAAAACAGATAAAGAAGAGTAAGTTGTGATCATGAGGAAACACCTTTTGCTAAAAGCAAAACAGAATTTGAAACCTCTGCTTTTTGCTATAAGGAAACTTTGGCATGAATAAGAGACCTATACTAAATAATTCCATTAATTCAGGAAATAAAAGTCTTTATGATAACCACGAGAGATATGGTTCTTGAATTTGCGGGTGAAGTATACAAATTTACTAGCCCTTCTTCCAGAAAATTTTCCTCTTTAATTTGCAATAACGCGATTTGCACTATGAAACCATGCTACAAAAATATTCTTCAGAAAGCTGAAGTCCTGTCTAAATAAGCTAAATAGAAAGCAAGTTGATTCTGTCACTTTAAATATAATACCATATTAAGGAAGGCAAAAAAAGACTTCAGTAACAATTTTTTGAAATTAAAAAACAAAAAACATTTGAGGCTTGGGAAGCCTGCTATATTTTGTCAGTACCTGTGAAGGAGAGTAAGGCAGCTTCCAAACTAAATTTTTGATCCCATCTTTGTTTTTTTAAAAAAAATTCCAAAAATCACATTTGAATCTTCAGTAGATGACTTTTAGACCTATTTGATGAAGTAAATGGTAACAATTTTCCTATACTGAATGGTATTCAGTTAAGAATTATAAATTAACTTAGGCATTAAATCGCTAAGTTACTAACTCTGATATGCTAATCCTATTTAATTTAGCCTTTGTTTGAAAGCAATAAATTAAGGTGGCAAATCTGATGCAGTTTTCAAAAAGTTTCAGGAGAGGTCGGGGAAACTTTTGATCAGAAGATACTTTTTCAGTACTGGGCAGTTGTTGGAAGGAATATAAAGAATATAATTAAGTCAGTACATGGGTAAATGTAGAAATGGGAGCAGGTTAGGAACGACATGACTTTTGTACAGTAAAGTGGTGCCTTGCAAATGTGTTTGAAGGAGTTGACAACTGTGTGAATATGAGTGATCCTGCTGATACAGAGTACTTGGTTTCTTGGAAAGCTTTTGGCAAGCTCCTTAACCAAAGGCTCTTAAAGTAAGCTGTTACAGGACACCATTCTTCCTATACTTCAGTCTTCCCTTTGCCTTTAGGTGGAATTAAAACCAAAAAAATTGTCTATCTAAGGAGTATTTTCAATTCCGTTGCTGTTTCACAGGGTGATTTCAGCGCAAGCATATGAATTTTTCCCACCTATTCTCTGTACTCCTTTGTAAATTCTTCTAGATTCCCAGATGACAAACATCTCTTAAAGGTGACAAAAAAAATCAGAAAATCTGCTTTGTACAAATCCATTTGTTGTATCCCAAACCTGTATGAAATACCTGCAACATCTATTCAAAATTTAGAACAAAAAGGATTTATTTGTAGTATTAGGAGTTGAGAAGGAGAATATCTTCCACAAATACGAGGTCTATGGCGTGGGGGCTTGTTTCTTTTCCAAAAAGATAATAATTATACTGTCATAACTTGATGAGCTAACTTTTTTATGGAAAGAGGTTTTGTTCTTTAAAATACTCCATACAGTGTTAAGAAATTGACTAAATTCACAAGGTATTTTAGTTTTGCCTAGAGGAAGCATACTATAGAATCACAGAGTGGTTTGGGTTGGAAGGGACCTTTAAAGATCATCTAGCTCCAGCCCCCCTGCCAAACAGACCTTTTTCAAATGTAGTGAGTAGTATAAATCAACCAGATTTTGAGAGAGGAAGAGAATTAAACAGCTTCTTCAGGAGATATTAACAGCTTCATATTTAATTAACACCCTGTTATTGGATTTACTGGTGAACTCAGGTGCACCTGAGGGCAGGCATTGTAATCTTGGAGGAAGTCATGTCTGAATTCTTCATACACATCAAAGCACAGTCCTTCCTTAAAATGCAAAATTCAGTCCTGTGTGAGCACTACAGCTTCAATTACCTGCTTGAAGTCCACCTGTAACCACAGTGTCAAACTGCTTAGTTCACGTTTTCAACTAGAAGAAGGGTAGCTTTATTCTAGTTTGGATTCCATTTCCTTCAGACCACTAAACTTTCTATGGAATACATAGGAAAAGCTAAATTTTTCAGATTGGGTTATAAAATGGCAAGTATTTTGACTGCAGGATCAGTCAACAGCAAATGGAGGAGTGAAACGTGTCCCTATATCCTAACAGATTTAAGTATGTGATATTAGTCTGTAAGAAGCATCGAAACTCGGCTTCAGATTCATAGCTCGAGTCCTCCTTTTTATTACAGTGTTGCTAATAGATGGGGAAGATGGTAGTGGTGTTGGTATGGTTTCTTTCCAACTACTGCGCCTTTCTATCCAATAGTTCAATGGCTAAAGCACTTGTGAAGGAAGAGAGAGATCTAGATTTCCTGTCCTTCATGGAAGGAATCAACTACTTAACTAGCTAATGATTGTTCTTTCCTGAGAGCAAGAAGCCTGGCTTGCTATTTTGATAAGAATGATAATCTGGGAAAGGCAGACTTGAAATCTGAGGGGGTTTTTTAAGCAGTCATTGGATAAAGTAGGTTTAAAGTGGAGTTTTCTTCTAAAGATTGTTACCTGGTCTGATTACAGGGCTGGGGAGAGAAGGTTTTCCATATCTGGTTTTAAATTTTTTGTTGTTTGGGTTCTGTTTGGAATGCAGGTTTTGTGTGTTTTTCCTCTAGGTATGAAGGAGACACAGAAGTTCATGGAGTTTGATCTTCTTAATTCTGCATAAAAATAATCTTGAAAAAAACGTTGTCTTTCATTCTACAGATTTTATGGTTAGTGTTCTTTCTGAAGATGACAAGATTATTAAAAATATTAATCCAGCACGGATTTCTATGAAAATGTGGGAAGCACAGAGCAGCGGAACTAGGATACCAATTGATGTAAGTCATCAAAATGTGTTATCAAAATGCTGGCACAGGACAAACATATTTGCAGTAGAAACTTTCCTTCATTTAATTTGGATCAATATCCTGTTCTAGATTTTCAGTAACAAATATTACATATCAGCCATACTTGTTTGTCGATATGTGTCCTGTTACAAGTTGTCAGACTGTTCAAATGTCAAGGCTATAGTAAGGACAAAAATGCTACTGCTCTGCAGAAGCTAATAGGGAGAGAGTTGTCACCCTGAATTTTGCAAAGAAAATACTCCCAGAATTAAGAATATGAAGCTAGCGTCTAAATTATAGGTGTTCTCATTGAATTTCTGTATGCTATTAGTACTGCAAATCATTAAGACTTGATAGCATATCACAATTAAAGTACTTTAACTTTCAGTATATTGCATTAAATTTTTTGCATCTTTCTTTTCAGGTTACAACATTTAGCTGTAGTAAAGTGAAGGATGATAAGGAAGATGGCTTCTTTTATTTCAGGTATAGCAGCATTTATTTTATAATTATGTATTTTGTACTGTAAATTGCATGAGTAGTTTGAAATAGAAACAAGATGTTTAGGTTTTGTTAATAACAATCTGTTATAGAATTAGTATGATACAGTGCTACGAAATAGTAAAAAATATTAGCAAGCTGCAATGAACATGAGGATTCAATTCTTCCCTAGATACATTTGACATTTGTTTAATCTGAGAGTAGAAGAAAGGAGTCTAAGATAATATCTTGGAATACGTGATGGGAAATGCTAGCAGTGAAGGGACTACGTCATCTGCTTGCCACTTGCCTAGTAACATTCCTTAATTCTTTTCAATGTTACATTCAGCTGCTGTAGAATTGCAGGCTGGACAAAGTGGACTTACTCTGATTTAATACTTTCTGTGGCTGTGTGTTAATCCTGAACCATGACCTTGACCCTGCCAGTTTGGTGGTCTTTCCTTGGGTTACTTATTCAGTGATGGTGCCAGCAGAACGGGAGTTCATCATAAGCTGGTGCCTGACTGCCACGTCCTTTCTACATCTATTCCTGGCAGGCATGCTATGGGATCAGTTAAATAATTGTGGTACTGGCTGTTGATTCAAGCTCTTCGCTCCGAGGAGCAGACTTTCTGCTTTTAGAAAGCAGACTTTAGGATCACCTTAATGCTGCAGATACCACTGTTGCACAGCTGATCCTGGTTCCTGCATCAGAGGGACAGAGGCTGCTGCAGCTCAACTATGTCAAGATTCCAGGAGCCTCTCAGTGGCAGCACTTTGAGAGGTGATAGGAAGTTTCCTAACTTGCCTCTTAGCTGTGGCTGTCCTCCCTTTTGAGGCGCATGATAGAGTTCAGGAAGCCAGGAATCCAATTTGTAATCCTTGGGAATCTATGTGCTTTCAAGACCTTGATGTAGCATTAAGTCTTCAACACTTTTTTTTCCTGGGGAGCAAGTTAGCTGAGGCTACAATCTAGGGTTCTGACCCAGCTTGATAAGCAATGCAAATCCATCTGTAATTCACTGTCATATCCAGCCAAGAAACTATCCCATCTGGGAAGGCAGTTAATATGACCTTTGTTTGTTCAGTCTTTTTAGTTTCTCACATGGTGTACAGCAACATAACATGTTTGTGTATGAAGGCTTTTTCATTTAAGAGATTACAACTAATTCAGAAAGTTATTTAAGCATGGCTTTTTGTATCATTACCAAGATCTGTCTTTACATTCAAGGCACTCGAGGTTCCAAAGCCTTCTAAGGCCAAGTTTGGCAACTATAGCACAAGGAAGCTCCCAAATAAGGGTGCAGTTTTGCTTTTAACAGAGCAGAGCTTTCTGCATGGCTAATCCAAGGTTATAGAAAGAACTCCTCCAGAAACCAAGTACTACTGCAGACTTGCACCAAGTATGAGTTGCATTTCTGTGACCTTGGTCATTCTGAGAAATTCTTAGTTGTAGGTGTAGGTAAAAGATTAAAAACTCCCTAAAACATTATCAAAACAAGGCACTCTGCATCATGTATTTGTACCTCCAGAAAAAGAAAACTAGAATGAATGTGCCAGTGTGTAGTCATGCTAATAAATGTTCTCCTGTGAAAAGTACTGCAGTGGTCAGTGTGATATAAACTAACCTATATAGAGTTGAATATGGAATTATGAAAATCTTGACATTAGTACCTGTAGTTTACTAGTTGTCCACAAATGTCCAGAATTCAAACTCCCAACCTTATTAAAAATTTGAAAGAACAGACAGTAGGTAGAGACTACCCATTAGCAGCCCTTGTAGGAAAGCAGGTATTACTCATTGCTGCCAGTGTCTGTGGCATAACTGCCTACTGCCTGGTTTCTTTCAAGTTTTCTTGTCCTTGGCAGGGTGACAGATGGTTTTCATCTATTGAATGCCAATTAGTAACATGGATGCTATTACACAGTCCTACAACTTTCATAACAATTGTGCAATTTCTTCTTTCTAAAGCATATGTCTGGTTAGATGGTGTTCAGCCGTGAGATCCTTAGCAGATTATTTACAACTCAGTTTTTTAATGCATCCTGACAAGGCAGATGTTACTTTACACCTTAACCTAGATAAAATGCAGATAAGAAGGTAGAGTTGTTCCTACTCTATATGAAATATAAAAAAGTCATACCCTGTTCTAGAAATAGGTAAAGCTTTGGGATCTTGTTTTTTGGAAATTAAGCATTTCAGGGGAATCTTGCATCTTAGTCCTTCCCAAACAAAATAAGAGGAAATAAGTTGCTTAATATTATTAACAAAACAGATGAAATGCTGTACGTTGAAAACAAAAATCTCGTTAATCAATTCAAGAGTTCCACAAGTCATCCTCTCAGAGGAATGTCTGAATCTTGATTAGAGACTGTTTGCATCTCCTCAAAAGTTTCTAAGCATTTGTATGTCACTGCTATCCCTTGTTAAATGCTGCAGCAGTGTTCTGGATGCTGTGTGGCCCTCCTTGCTAGGTAAAGTTCTGTTTATAGCAGTGGAAGTGCAGGCATCTGTCTTCCCTTCATATTTTGATGTTAGGGGTTCTTTGCCAGTAGTCTGCACTCTGGAACGCTGTAAGGTAGAATGAAAACTCTTTTCTCTCTTACTATACTCAACCTTGGCCACTGGTCCAAGTTACCCAACCTTGTACATTTTCTGAGTAAGAGAAGGAATTTAGCTACTCAGATTTTATGTAAATTTGGAGAGCATGTGTTGTTGTTGCAGATCTAAACATCTCTGTGCCCTGTTTCAGTAGCTTTATGAACATTCATTGAATGGAAAGTGAAATGAGGCAGACTTGCAGATTTCTGAATAATAGGGCCATGACAAACTTCCTGTCAGCTAGTAGCGACAGACTCTTGAAGGAGACTTTCCTCATCCAAGCTTCCAAAAGCCTTATTCTAGTTCTTGAGAAACTTTCATGGCGTTCCTGCTGAAGGAGGAGTATTTTGGCGGAGTACTAAAATCCATCATGCCTTAACAGGGCTCTCTTAACTAGTTTGGAGGACTACTCAGAATTTGAATTGCTTGCATACTTACATACTTGTCACTTCAATATTCACTCGCTTTGCTTGGGTTTTGTTTTTCATTTATTTAGGGATAAAGTGGTTCCAGAGAGAGTGGGCACTTACAGTATCCAGTTTACCTTTGCAATGGATAAGACAAATATGCTCAGCAGTGACCAGGTTTGAATCTATAATTAATTACATGTAGCCAAGAACACGTAATGCAGAATCATCTGGGAGAAATATTATGATACTTTGTAGATTCAGAATGCAAATACTTTTATGTGCAAGCTTTGCAAAAAAAGTTTTTATTTTTGATAGTTACTGATTTCAAACTGTTGATTATCAAAATATGTTTTCAATAGCTTTTATAACTAAACAGAAATTTTATGGAATAACAGAGCTGCATAATTTGCAACCTAGTAGAACTGTTTTATTGTCATGCTAATTTATTTCAAGATTGTCAGTAAATTTCACATGCATTTATTTCAGTATTTTTTGATCAATCCATGTGTGCAGGTGAATTGCAGTGAATTATATCAATCTTTATTTTATTTTGTTTTATTTTATTCTTCCTCCTTTTTCTGCTAGATTATAGTTGAAGTTGTACCTAATGACCCTGTACGCTTGTTACCTGATTCTTTACCAGCTACTCCAACAGTTTCCAATGTTCGAACTCTTACTAGCCGTACACTGGTCAAGGATTTATACCTCCATGTAACGGTAACTATACTTTAATACAAAATCATAGTTAGGGAAATATAGAAGACTGCTAAAAAAATGTTGAATTTTGCTGTAAGGCATTGCTGCTATCTCTTTGCAGATTAACTTTACAAAAAAGATATAAATCATTTCCAGTATATGACAGATGCATCTTGTTTTATTTACGTACAGATGACCAAAACTAAAACATGCAATCCTTGCTGTGAGGCATCCCAGTTGAAACCCATTTCTTTTTGTCACAGGAAAAAAATGTTTCAAGGGTAGATTCTAGTGGGGAAACACTTTATATATACAGCAGATGTTTCTCTCCATGGTTTTTCTTCCAGCAGACAGTTTCTCTTAGAAATCTTGTATTACAAAAAATAAGGTTTCCTGAACTTTGAACGTTCACAGGGATACCAGGAGATCACTTACCACTTACCGCCATGAGCAAAACAGACTCAACTTGTGGAAAATTAATTGAATTTATCGCCCCTTAAAATAGATGGGGGTAGTGAGAAACACAGACAAAAATAAGTAAAGCAACACCTTCTGCCCCACCCTTTCCCGGGCTCAGCTTTGCTCCAGGCTCCTCTGCCTCTCCCCGAGTGGCGCAGGGGGATGGGGAATGGGGGTCACCGTCAGTCCATAACAGCTTCTCTCTGCCACTCCTTCCTTCCCGCAGTTTCCCTGCTCTAGTGTGGTCCTTCCTTGGGCTGCAGTCCTTCGTGAAGTGCTCAAGCATGAGCCCTCTCCACAGGCTGCAGTCTTTCAGGAAATACCCACCTGCTGTGGCATGGGGTCCTCCACAGGCTGCCATGTGGGTATCTGCTCCACCGTGGTCCTTCATGGGCTACAGGGAAATACCCGCTCCACCATGGTCTCCCCACGGGCTGCAGGGGAATCTCTGTTCTGGCACCTGGAGTGCCTCCCCCCTCCTCCTTCTTCTCTCACCTTGGTGTTCCCTCTGCTTTTTTCCCCCCCTCTCCTCTGCCTGTGTATTTTTGCCCTTTCTTAAATGTATTTTCCCAGAGGAACCACCAGTTTGGCTGAGGGGCTCAGCTGTGCCCTGCGGTGGGTCGATTGGAGCCATCTGGCACCAGCTGTGTCTGACACGGGGAAGCCCCGGACGCTCCTCACAGAGGCCGTTCCTGCAGTCCCCCCACTGCCAGCACCTTGCCACGCAAACCCAATGCAGTATATAAATGGTTTACTTACTTTGTTTCGTGTTCCAGACTAACTTTTTTGTCTTTTTTCCTTACAGGATGAATACAACAACCACACCGGAATTGATCTAGTTGGCAGAATAATAGCAAAAATTAAGAGCCCCAATGAAGGTGATGATATAGAGATCCCACAGTTTCAGGGGAAAGTCAGTACAATTGAGTTTCCATTTGACAGAGGATCAGCTGAAATTGTAAGTGTGACTGAAATACAGAGTTAGGTCCATGAGCAATGGATCTAATAAGGCCTAGTTTCCTATGGTTTCAAAATTGAACTCACACCTCGTTGTGTTTTGTGGAGGGTTAGTGTGTATTGTAGCCTTCCTCTACTGATGAGTAGAAAAATTACTTCTTCTCTGTTTGGTTGCTGATTTGCAGAAAACCTGAAGGAAAGACATTCTTTAAACTGGTTTATCCTTGCCAAGCGGGGGAAGTTTACAACTATGTTCAAAAACTCAGTTAGGGTCTGGGACATACAGGGGCATCAGCATAAGTCTTTTCCTCATTTGAATTTCACATGTAAATAACACTTCACCAATTTGTAGTTAAACCATTAATATTAGCGGTATTTTACGTTTTTATTTATAATACTGTCTGGCTGTAATATCTTAAGATCTTGGTCTGACCTTTTCATATATATGTAATTAAATTTTACCAGGTTCTCTTTACATTTTGTCAAGTTAACTGGGCTTACATATACTTTGCAGAAAGGCATCCCACCTTCATTTGAAGAATTAAAGATAAAACTACCGCTTCTCTTTATGCTTTATTTCACTCATTAGTGCCCTTGACTGTTAAAAATGCTCGCCTTATTTCAGTTTGAATCTCTGGCTGTAGCATCATGCATACCTCTGAAAGTACTGCATATTGTAGTCACATCATCACAGTTACTTTTTCTTCAACAAATACAGTGAGTCCCATTTGTAACAGTAGTTACAAAGTATAGTATTAAAGACACAAGACGTGCACATGCACAAAACCAGAAACTGTTCAAAACACACCAAAAAAACCCAGCTGAGTGTAGAGCCGCACATTTGTTCCGAGTGGAATGGTCACAATATCTCTCTTAAAAGCCTACAGAGAACTTCAGTCAACAGGACTATTCACGTGGTGAAATAGGTGTATATATAGAATCATAGAATGGTTTAGGTTGGAAGGGACCTTGAAGATCATCTAGTTCCAAGCCCCTGCCATGGGCAGGGACACCTTCCACTAGACCAGGTTGCTCAAAGCCCCATCCAGCCTGGCCTTCAACACTTCAAGGGAGAGCGGAATAGAGGGGGAGAATCACCTCCCTCGACCTGCTGGTCACGCTTCTTTTGATGCAGCCCAGGATACAGTTGGCTTTCTGGGCTGCAAGCGCACACTGCCGGGTCATGTTGAGCTTCTCGTCAACCGACACCCCCAAGTCCTTCTTCTCAGGGCCGCTCTCAATCCATTCTCTGCCCAGCCTGTACTTGTGCTATAATCTAAATAGATTATTTTTTTAAAGTTGCTGAAGTAGCATATAAGAATTGCAGAGCAAAAGCATACCCCTACTTCATTTGGTTCCTCTGGTTGTCACATGTTTTACTAGCCTGAAATCTATGGAAATCTTCAAACAGTTAGAAGGTGTATTGAAGGAGGATCCAACTTTTTAAAGACATTTTCTCAGTCACCTTTTCTACCGCATGCATTGGAAGCAGCTTCCCAGCAGATCAGCATCAGCGTCTGCCAGGTGGAGGCAAACACTGCCTTAGCAACAAATACAAAATCTCCCAATACATCTTGGAAATCACCACAATAAAACCCCAGTAGAATCACTAAAATCTACAGATGCCACATACAAGCTTCTTCATAATATATTTTATTCAGTACATTAACTGCTTTTATGGAACTGCATAGATGAAGCTTAATGACACAGCATAAATAATTCTCTGTCAAGAACAGAAACATCAGTTAACATGGGCCAATATACTAATTGATTTATGGTGCACTCTGAGTTTCTCCTGTTCCCTTACCATGTTTCAGGAGTAATAAATTAATTGGTTTGTGAACACATTTTTGCAAAAGTATAGGTACGGGATCAGCTATAAGCACTGGTCTAATAAAATAGTGCTTTTCTCTACAAATCGTGCATTTACAACTGTGGTAGAAATTTGAACAGATGTTTAAAACTTCATGCGTTGTGGGGAATAATAACCCCATAGAGTGGACTTTTGACAATTCAGATAAAATTACTGGATAATTTCTCAGACTCCTCACCAATGCAGAAATAACAATTTTTTCTCTACATGTACTAGAAACCTGCTGTTGAGCCATTGTGACCTTAATACTCCAGTCTTGCTTCAGTGACCAAGCTAACAATCTATGTAATGTGTTTGAGTTTCTTTGTTTGGCTTGTTTTGGATTTTTTTTTTTTTTTTGTAAGCAGATGCTTTTTCTTTCTCCTTATACATTCTTGGTTTGTTTGGGGGGCAGGGGGCGGTTGCGTTCTTCTGCTTTCTCATTACTGTGATCTGATGAGATCCTACTGCTTTTGACAGTAACTTGTGTTCCCTAGTCTTCCATCGGGAGTAATTTCAGTGAATCCCATATCTCTTCCCCTCTTCAGGCAGTTTTCTGTTGTCTAGTTTATACTGAGTTCTCTGACTTCAGACAACTCACAAAACTCATGTGGAAAGGATTTGTTGGTTGTGATGCAAGGTTCTTTTCGTATGACTACCTAATGAGGAGGGGAGGGGACACGCTAGTGTTTTTTCAAATATCTTGAAACTGTTCCGGCTTGTTTGTAAGTAAAATCATGAGCAATTAGCATCAATGTAATGAAGCTGATAATCTGACATGTTTACCCTTACGCTGATGTTCAGGAATACTAAGCTTGTTTAATGAAGGAAAATGTTTAGATTTTTATTAGTATAAATTTTCTAAGGAAAAGATATTTCCACTACAGACTTCTCCTGATGAAATATGTAGCTGCAATATTTTTGAAAGCCATGAAGACTATCTTTGAAGGTTATATATCTATCTCTTCTTTTAGGCTGCAACCACCTCTCTCTTGATTTGGCCAGTTGAGTAGCAATTTCTACATGTTAAAGGTGGAAACAGTATGAGTTTTATTATAAGCATTATTCATTTTATGCATGATACCTTTCCCAAAGTAACAGCACATTTAGATATTACCTATACTAATTTTATTTCCGTTTACTATTCTTTATGCGTTTATAATATTTCCTGTGTTTGTAAAGAAAGGCAAAGGATTTAGTTTGTCTTTTCAATAAGGAATTGCTAAGAAATGGGATATTCATGTTAGTGTTTGGATATATATTGTTCATTCATTTGGGACCTGCTGTCTACTTCCATGGTAACAGCAGTAACTTTAACACAGCACTGGGAATAGTTTGGTTTTCCTTCTCTGTGTTTATGCATTGGGTCTTTCTTTTTAATGTTCCGCTTGCATTTGCTCACATGTTGAATGAAGTACATCCAAGGAAATCTTGCTTATGGGACAGTGCAGATAATATTTTTTCTAAGCATATGTCTCTTAAAATACATAGCCAAAAATAATAAGACTCTTTAAACAGGTAAAATTACAATCTTAATTCTTAAATAATGAAATCATTACTGCTAAATCTTTGTATTTTACTTCTTTTTATTAGGTATAAAAAGCATTTCCAAGTCAATACTTAAAACTGTAATAATACTGTATGGACATCATTTAGGATTTGAAGAATGTTTATTTTATTTTGTGTGTTACCTCAAGTGTGAACATAAACTTACATTTATTTGTTTGTTTGTTTTATTAGAATCTAGTGCTGGCTGAAAACAGTCCTGGAAGAGATAGCACTGAATATATTCTTGTATTTGAGCCAGATCTGCCAGCTTTGAAAACGCCTTTGGAACCATACCGTCTGTCATTTATGTTTTACAATGGTATGTTTCAGTTACTCTAAAATGCTTGGTTTTCCTTAGAACCAGCTATTTTTAGGTACGTAATACTTCTTCAGAACCATGTAATAGCTTAATAGATTTTTGCTGATGTTTAAACCGAGTATGTTACTGTATTTTCTTCTAAAAATATATATATTTATTTCTCTAGATTTCAAGAAGCAGCAACAGATGGCAACACTTACAAGGGAGAGAGACCAATTATCTCAGTCCATAGGTGTTTACAGAAATTGGTTTGATACTACTAATCAGCTTGTAACTGAAATGAAATGTAAGTTCAATCAAATATAAATAAATTTCCTGGAAATTAAACTTTTCCTCCTTTAATAATTTTGAGCATATAGAGAGGGGGAGAAAAATCAGTATTGAAATCATGTGGTACAGTAATTAGAGGGGAGCAGAAAGGAGTATATGTTTGCATTAGCTTGGAAGCATCTAGTTACTTGGATGGACCTGCCTATAAAGGGTCTTGATTTGAGGTAGAATGTCTTATGTCAGAACTGTCAAAAGGAGGAATAAAACATTGAATTGGTGGTCTGATTCTTGTTTTCCCTGACTGCCTTGCACTCCCATCTTTGCAGTGGATGCTCATCCATCTGGAAATTCAACAGTTGCCTAAAAACAATTTTAGGGAATGAACTACAGATAATTCTCTTTCAAAAAGTTAGTCTTACATTTTCAAGATGTTACTTTTTCCCCCCACATTCAACCCTACGTACATTATTCAAAAGTATTGTGTAGCTGTTTATTGTTTAGCTCTGTGTTCTTCAGCAAATGTAATTCTTTATAAAGTCTGTTAAACAGCAGAGCAGTGTGAGGGTGGTTGTTTATGGGAATGGGTCAGATAAAAGAAATGTTTTCTTTGCATTATTTTTTTGTTTTAATCATCCTGTCTGTTGATCAGAAGGTTTCTTTAAATAGATGCATTTTGAATTTTTATTATAAGTAATCATTAAATGTAAATAAAGCATGCTGGAATTAGAAGATGCTGCTGTTTCTTGCAATTTTAGTACAGGGCTATGTTTCTGTTACGTGCTTACTGCATGTTTCTATTATGGATGCAAATTCCTGAATTCCCAGTGTGAAAGGTAAAAAGTTTTGTTTCATATTTGCAGATTTTTGCACATCTCTAGAAAGTAAGTCAAAGCACAACGTTATACTTTATGCTTAAATAATATTTTCAAATATAAACCCATTTGAATAGAGAGAGTGGGAAGCAACTCACCTGTTTACTCATTTGTTTTCAAAATTGCTTCAGTTCAGATATGAGAATTGAGGAAATAGTGTCCAGAAAGTGGTGTCCCATGTAAGAGACAAAAGAGGGTAGTGTCAGCTACCACTCTTCCTTTCCCTCTTGCCATTTCACTTGTTGGAGAACCATTTGAAAAGATAATTGAGGATGAAGAGAAAAAACAGCTTACATTCTCAGGCTGATATAAGGACTAGCACCATTGCTTCCTGAAGCTGAAGGTGATGGAAGCTGCTGAAATTGCTTAGAAGCTGGACAAATCACAAGATCTTTGCGGAAAAATCCTCATATTCTGTGCTGAAATTAAGAAGTAGATGCCATCAGCTGTGGGTGGCAAAATTCTGAAAAGTTGTAAGAAATTCTGTAAGAAATGCTCTGTTGCTTTCTAATATTTCCTTACTCTGTTGATTTATTGGTTTCAGGTCAGGTTAAAGAAGCTGAAACAAGAGAAACTCACCTGAAGAACGAACTGAAAAAACACCAAATTGAATTACCAAAGACAAACACAGTATGGCTTATTTCTTCCTAAACTCCTTAACTTCTTAAAAATAAATCTAATCTTAATATGAAATTGATATCATTGTATAACGTTATTGAATCACACTGGTGTGTATATACAGAAGCACCTGTTACCGAAACGCTGAAAATTTAAACCATGAGGAAAATTTGTGGATCAATGCCAAACTTAAAATTCTGTTGTTCTGCTAGTGTGACTATCTCTAAAAGAAACTGCTAGAGATATAAGAAAAACTTCTATTTTATATCATGATCTTGGTTTTGCCTTTCTGATAAGGTTGCCAGTTGTGTTAGTAGTACTGCTAGTTTTAATAATGAGTTTTTGCAGGCTGATCAATATACACTGGATGTATTCTGGCATAAGTAGACCAAAGGAAAACACTTCTTTTCAGAGAATTAAAGAATTTCATATGTTACTGCCAAAGTAGATCAAAGTAGATCAAATAAAAACACGTGTTACAGTCATTAATCATAAATCAGTAAAATTAAATTATACACATTCTGCAATCATGATACCCAAGTTCCCCCTGCTGGCTAAATTTTTCAGGCCTGGACATAGTCCCCTTCTGTAATGGTTTCTTTTTGTACATTTGTGGTTGCCTTTTCCTACTGATTTAAACTTTCTTCAGTTTTGGCTTTAATCAAGCTGTGGTAGCTCTTCGCGAAAAGCTCCCTGAAAGTCTTTTAAAAAAAAAAAGTAGTAATAAAGAAGTTCATAATCACAACTGCAGTGTGCCTCCTTTTGCTTGCCTCTGAGATTATATGCAGTGGTCCCCTGTATATTAATTGTCTATTTCATATTATTGAATGGTTTTTGTTACGAACTTGATTGACAACAGGTAAAGTAACTACTTCTGCAGCTTGGCCCAATGATACATGCTTGCTAACTTTAAATTTTAATTCTCAGCTTCAGTATGTGGATTCTCTTATAAAACAAAAGATGTTGGATCAAGAAGGAGTAATGAAACAGCCAAGAAGAACTTGTACACTCCCGAACTATCCAAAAGGCAACCAGGATATTTTAGGCAAGGTGAGTTTTCCCTCAGAGCGCCTTCAAATGAGTTTTGTTGGTTCCAGGAAGTGGTAGTGATGAAAAATCAGTCATCTGAATATGCAAGTAATTTTTGAAGAGTATTTAAAAAGAAGGTAGCATTCTCAACCCATCGGATGACCAGCTCCTCTAACAGAGCCATCAACAGGGATATTAAATGTCTGATTGATGTTGCAGGATGATTGTGATGCGTATGAAAAGGGGAGGTGGTCTTTGCTTCTATTTTGACTGTTCTAACCTCTGTGGTACAGATTGCACATTTAGCACAAATTGAGGATAACGAAGCAGCAAAAGTTATCTCTTGGCATTTGGCAAGTGACATGGACTGTGTAGTCACACTGACTACTGAAGCCGCTCGTTCTATTTTTGATGAAACTCAAGGTCGACAACAAGTGTTACCCCTTGATTCTATTTACAAGAAGACACTCCCTGATTGGAACAGGTAGAGAAAAAACAATGAAAGTTCTGCATTTGTATTACATACTACTTCAACTTTTTCATTGTCTCATTTCTTTTTTAAACTTGACTCCTTATAAAGCTTCAAAGTATAAAATTTCTGGTTTCATAATTGTAGAAACAGTAATGTCACTTGAAATGTTACCTAAAATCCTAGCTTTATATCTTTAACTGTGCATTGTTCTTTATTTAATAGGGTGTTTCTCTTAAAAAGAGAAGACAATCTGCCTTTTTTTTTCTTTTCTTCATTTCTACATGTTTTCTAGAGCAGGAACTTTTTTTTAATAATTCTAGTGCTTCAAATCAAATGCTACCTTTTTTAAAAATCCATTTCCAGAGTACATTCCCTAAACTCATCTGTAGTAATAGAAATTTATTCTGCTGTTTTGGTTTCCTGGAAGATAAAGGAAAATATAATGATTCTGTGCCTGAAAATAATTTGGTTATGAAGAAGACTGCTAATATCATAAAGAATGCCTTTTAGGAAAGATCTGATGCACAGATGTATTTATAAGGTCCAAAATCTCAGTTTTTATAAAATACTGTATTAAAACTTGTCCGTAAAATTAGTCATGAATTTGTTGGATATATGTCTCACTACAAATGAGTGTTTCACCAAAGCATCTTTAATATAACTGACATTTCAGATAATGTTGTAATCGTTTAGCACCTACTGTGGAAGTGTTAAGATGCATTCAATTCAGTTTGAGATTTTTAACTAGATTGTCAGAAGCAATAATGAAATAAGGACAAATTACTTTTTTTCTTTTCTTTTCTTCTCCCTCACTGTCCCCTTTATTTAACTAGGCCTTTACCTCACTTAAGAAATGGAAAAATCTTCTTCAGACCTATTGGAAATCCTGTATTTGCCAGAGATCTGTTAACATTTCCAGATAATGTAGAGCATTGTCAAACAGGTAAATGCTATTAAAGAAATTGTTCATAACTTCTTTCTTTTTAATAAATGACATACAGAAACATCACAAATCATAACCCATTCAGTAATCTTCATTGAGACATTTGCAAATACCAGTGTACATTCCTCGTGAGGTCTGCTGCTAAAAAGAGGATGACATTAGCATTAAGTATTTGCAAACAGTTGTGAAATTTTCATAAATGACCACTGTCTTCTGCTTGTTGTCTTATTTTTATTTTCTCTACTATATATACTAGAGGTTTTTTCTTTTATAAATGACAGCAGCTTTATCTTATTCCCAAGCTCATGTAAGCAGAAACTGACAATCATGATATTAGTTTCATATTTTCATATTGCAGAAGTTACTGCTTTTGATAGGCTGTTTTTCCAGTCCTAGTCCTCTCAAAAATGTGTAATGCATAGATTTATGTACACTCAGACCAAACTGTACATGACTATATCTGTTATGCTTAACTAGTTACAATAAGAATAAGCTTTCAATTTTTATGTAGATTTCAGTTTAGGGAACCATCATCCTCTCGCTCTAACAACGTAGCAGCACCTACCTTTTCCTACACTCTTTTACTTAAGTAGACCTGTTCCTTTATATGGAGAACTGGAATCTGTAATTAGTTTAGTAAGTTTTTCATTTTACTTCACAACTTCCCAGTATTGAAATATTCTTCTCTACTGTTAATAAAAACCAATTTTTTAGTCCAGTTTATTTTCAGAAAGTTAGATATTGTCAGAGACTTTAAATTCTTCTTTGTGTCCCTTGCGGGAATTTACAAACAACATTGCTTGACATACCTCATGCAAGGCTACATCAACTTAGACTTTGTATTGAACGGTCTTTTATTAGCAGAAGAAAAGTTTTAAACTCAGTTGGATCATCAGCATGTTTTTTTCTTTGATAACCCAGTGAATATTAAGAAACATATTAAGAAACTGAGAACACAATTCAAGGAGCACTTAAAAAAATGATTGTTTATATAATTTCCTAAAACTTGGGGTTTTATTATGTGTGTCTTCATAAATGTAAATGTAAGATATCAAGAGAGTGATTTGGTGGAAAATAGTCAATTATGCCATAAGGCAATTAAACATATTAAATTTTTTTCTTCATAAATTATTTGATGAAAACAGAAGATTGCATATTTATCTCAATCTCAGAATAAAATTTCATTGAAAAAAGATAATAGACATGCTATTTCCCTTGCACTTATCTGAAAAGCTGTAATAATGATGCCTCAGAATTGATTTTTCAAAACTCAAGTTATTTTGTTGCAGAGAAATTTCATGGTTCAAAAAATTACATTTTTCAGTGTTTGGGATGCTTTTGGGTGACACTATCATTATAGATAACTTGGATGCTGCCAACCATTACAGAAAAGAGGTATGTTTCAATTATTCTTGATATTTTTTAAAATAAATACATTGCATAGCTACATATTTAATACATTACAAACCTAGAATAATTGCTAAGATTAATGCTGCATTAGCTATGAGTGTGCTTATTGTCTCTAAGCCTCAATGCACTTGACAGTGAATGAAATCTATTACTGGCATTGACAAAATTACCTCCATTCAACACATTCCATTATGTGAATGTTGCCATGAAGCATGGAACTGTATTTTTAATGTCAAACATTTGTAGTTTTGCTGTTAGTGTTAAGTGCAAATTCTTCAGTACTTTCCTAGTCTCTGTATGTACAATAAAACACAGGAGTCTGAGGCACATGGTGAAATTTCAGATCCACTAAAATTACTAAGATCTTGATATGAAACTTGCTAGACCTTTTTGAGACCCATTTTATATAGGTTTAATCGGACACATTTTAGCAGACATGATTCGGCATAAGAATGTAGAACTGTACTGATTAAACATTAAGCTCTTGGGGCTGGATATTCTTAGTTTTTCCCTCTCCAGAAGTATAAGAAATTATACTGCAGTGTTGTTCTTAAGAGAACAACAAGTTAACAAGTCTAAAATTAGTTGCCTGTTTCATTCTTTCACAGTCAGTGCAGCACGAATTTTCTGCTCTGTGCTCTGGGCCTGACCAGCTCTTTTACTCTGAGATTCCATTCCCTTTATTGGCTACTGCTAGCTGGTAACCTGGGAACAAGGGCTGTCTTGAATGTTTCCAAAGAGTGTCTCAGAAATATGGATATAGTCATAGTAAAAACCAGATGATTGACATTAATATTTTAATTGTCATCATATGTTATAACCATCTCAGTGTCCATCAAGTGAACAAATAGCCATTTTTCAACTGTGAAGACTAAAAAAGTATGTATTTTTTACTGCAAAATCAAACAGAAGAGACAGGAGAGTCAGATCTCTGTTGTTAATCAGTGTCAGGAGACTGACCATCTGTGTCTGTTCAGGAAAAGGAGTTTGTATATATGGGCATTTCTCAAAATGAGGTCTGGGTCATTTCACTTGGTTAGTCTGTCACCCCATTTGTTTCAGTCACCCACCCACAGGTAAATTTCATCAACTATATGGAAGTTTCATTGAATATGTTATAAGAAATAAATCCCTTGGAATTTAGATGCTTTAAATCTTGTGCATTTAAAAAGAAAAAGAAAAAAGCCATCTTTATCAAGTAATTGATCACGTGCTCACATTTTGTATCAACACTAATGTTTATTGCCATTACTTCATAGTATATGTTAATAACCAGCTTTTTCCCAGTGCAGATCTAAATTCTGCCTCCAGAGTTCTGTCAAAATCTGAGGACACAAAAAAAACCCAAAAAATCTAGTCTTCATAATTATTGACAGTACTGTTTAATTTAATATATGTATTCCATTACTTCAAAGCATAAGTCATGAAATGTAATTTTGTAATACGTTCCCATTAGAGAACAAGCTGCATCGTAGTTGAAAGATACAAAGCATCACAACAGCATTGCTGAAAACTTGGATTTTTCCATGGATTTACTAATTTAGTATCACTTTTTATACCTGTGTAGGTTGTAAAAATTACACATTGCCCTACTTTGCTGACTAGGGAAGGAGACAGGATTCGCAGCAATGGAAAATTTGGAGGCCTTCAGAATAAAGCTCCTCCAATGGACAAACTCAGAGGAATGGTATTTGGAGCACCCATGCCAAAACTTTACTCTACTTTCTCTGGACAGATAGGTGAGTTAATGAAGTCATGAAAACACAGAACTTCCAAAATTACATTGCTTGTCTATGTTTTTAATTCTCTTAGGTAATATAAAAAGAAAACTTCAATTTAGCATAAAGTTATTTTAAGAGATACGACCTGTACAATGTCCTATTTATGAATTTCCCTTTTCTTAAAAGCTTATAGCTATTAAATTTCCTGAAATAAAAAATAATAATAATGAGATAGTCCCCCTTTTTCTTAGTCTTATTAAAGAAAGAGTTTAAGCAGTGGTAATCATTCAAACAGCAGGCATGAGAAGCTTGAGCTGATTGAATTCCAGCATCCTTGAAAAACAGAAGTTTCAGGTCTTCCTCCTCTGGAACCACCATACATCAATTTAGAATTTCTTACTGTGCAATAAGCTTTATAAAGCAATGGCAGAAAAATTCCTGTTCCCTAATAAGAAGATACCTTATATTTCCTGTGGGATCACTTACATTTCGTTATGTGCTTGGATTCTTCTTTTCAGAATAAAGGTTATAAATGAAGTTAAAAGATGGCAGCTTCTGACATGTAACAGCTGACCTGACTGATTTGTAAAACGTTGGAAAGTCTTATTCACAAATAAGGTTGAATTTTCAAAAGAAAGGACATGAAGTTTTTCCATGACAGTATTCCTAGAAATGTGCAACAGAGAGCAGTGGGGGAAGAGTGAGAGGGCGAGAACACATGTACCTATTGAAGTAGCCTTATCTATGAGCAAACTACTTAACATTGACCAGCTGGTGGAGAAAAAAGACTAAGATGATCTTTCCTAGGCATTCCAGTAAAAATGTATTACATGTAGGAAACGCATAGTAAGCATTTCAGCTACAGACTGAAATATGCTGGGTTTAGCACACTTTATATTTGTCTATCAACACATGCTCAATTATTGAACTCAGTTATTACCCAATGTGAATTAAATTGGAATTGTCTGTAATTTAGTACAGAAACAGTCACGGTAGAAGAAAAGGGCATGTTTTAATTTCACTTGGATAGTTACTAGACATTTAAAGGAAAATAATAGTGAAATTCCACATAGAGGACAGCACCTCATTACACAAGACTTGTTTTGAATTGAATTTCAGCCTTAACATTAGTTGTGACTTGCTCTTCTGTCTTTGTAGCATAAAAGGAAAGTAGTTACTTAAACTGTGATTACACTGACAAGATACTTCTAAAATAAACCGTACTAAGAATTTACAGTGCCTTTTGTCAGTCTGCAGTAACTGTCTATGTGAATGCTTTCACCCTGTGGCAAATGTAAGGTAATTTAGTGTTCAGTGAAGCTTTGTGCAAGCTACCTCATACTCACCACAAAGTAAAATGAATGAGCCTGGGCTAACATGCTTGAACCCTTTCTTTATTACTTGACATATTTATTCAATGCCTGGACAAAGAAAAATTCTTCGTCTTGTATGTTAGAAGAGGAACAAAGTTTGTCAGCAAAATACACCCTTGTTTACCTGAGTCTACTGCTGTTTCCTTGTTTAAATTTCCATAGGGGGGACAAAGTGAAACTCAGTAAATGTTCTCTTGTTCCACAAGGTGGACTAGAATTCAAGTCAGTAATACAAGCTTCAGCTTGGCAGCACTAAAAGCAAAATGTACTACAAGCACACGTAATGGTATCAAAAGTAGAGTAATTCCGTTTGGACCACACAAGCAACAAGATGTGTAAAGAAATATCTGTTTGCCATGTCATTTTCAGAGTTCGTTGGTACTTTGCTGTGATCTAAGAAACGGGATCAAAAAGAAAAGAGAAATCAGTCTGTCTTTACAGTCATCTTAAGAACAGCCACTGGTCTACTATAAGTTTGGGTGGGTTTTTTTGAAGTAGTGCTTTTTGAAAGATACGTTTTCTTGTGAATCTTATACATTGTCTGGATTGTGTTTGGTAGCCTTCTAACTCAAACTGACCACTTATTTACTGTTCTGTGTTTTCTTATTTTATTCTTCAATTAGATCTTCTTCAGCAATACCGTGCAGCAGTGGTGAAACTTGATAATGTGAATAAGGACCTTGATTTACAGTTGCAGTCACTTAACACTCCAGAAATGCAAAAGAAAAAACAGGAACTTGCAAAACAAGAGAAAAGTCTCAAGCTAATAGAACAAAAATTGGGTAGGTTATTGTATCATATTTTTGGTGTCCTAAAGGAGGAGAACTGTTAAGTGTATCCAGATGTATTTTCCTCTTACAAACTAACAAGTTCAAACTATGAAGAAAGATTGTTAAAACTAATTAAGAGCTTAGAGATGTCTCATTTTAGGGAAAGAATAGAAAAACTGTATGTAGTATGATGCTGTGGTACTGCCTAGACCAGCACTGCCCTGTAATGTGTTCAGACAATAAAAATGTGGTCAGCTAGTGTCTTGTGAACATGAAACTATGATCTCACTAATATGAGATTATATAACTGTTAGTCTGGCTGGCCCGGTGGTAGAGAACATGGACATTCTTTTTGAAATGACTGCGTAGTAAAAAGCTGAATTGCTTTTGCTAAGGAAACACAATCAAAACATTGTACTACAAAAAGAAACACCCCTAATTCTGCAAGGATAGTATTTCTTAGTTAGAAATGTGTTTTATGCCAATATCAAATAATTTATGATATTTCAAAATATATTTTAAAAACCAACGTACTCTGTGACAGGCATAAATAAAGCAAATGTTTTTACCTGCCATCTTTGAACTCAGCTTCAGACATAAGGTAACTATAAAATTTATGGCATGTCAAAAGCCTTACTTCAAAGGTTTAACCCTACTGTTACAGGACCCATTTATAACCAATAGGATTAATATTTTTTTAAATTTGTTCTTCCTTGCAACTTTTTCATAGGTATGACTCCATCAGATAAAGTCACTGAATCGTTACTTCAGCCTATAATGTTAGATATGTCTGACACCCCCGTCCCTCCCAAAAGAATGCGAAGAGAAACAGTAAAAAAATTGTATAGGTAAGTCTATTCTGAATTTAGTCATTACTTTCCCATATCCTGAATTCAAAGCAAAAACTATTTTGTGGTTTTTTGCATGGGAGATTTGTTTTTTTAATTCGTATTTGTATACAATAACCAACAATGAGTAGAGTTTGTGTAAGGCTGATTTTCAAGGTAATTTTTATTTCCTTTAAAGTTTCTGCTGTTAGTTAAGCTTGATATAAAGATTTGCTTGCTAATTCTAATTCTGTTTCTCTTTATGAACTCATTGATTGGCATCTTTGTGCATTCCTGTTCCCTGTATTTTCTGGTATATTCAACTCTGTTACACCCCAGAAATATTTGAGATGGCTTGGTCTGTAAACTCTTTTAAAGTTCGATGTCAAATACTGGGTAGATGAACAGAGAAACAATCATTCTTACGTAACTTTTTCTCAGTAACTGTCTGAGGTGAGCAGGTGAAGTATTTAACACAGTTATCTCTTTACTTGTGTATCTACTTCTGCATTGCCTCTGTGGCTAATTAACATTTGTGCACACACAAAAAAATCAGGGAAATCGGTAAGTCTGTATCTTTAAAATGACATGGAACTGACTTTCCATTTCTCATGTCTCTCCTCATAACTACATCATTGTCTTTGCTTAATGATGGTCATATTTTTGAGAGTATTTAAATCTCATTCAGTTGTGTTCTGTAAATCTCGGAATGAGTTTTCACTATATTACTATGTCTCTTTATTATTTATATTTGTTTATATATTATTTATTATTTATATATTTGTATTTATATTTATATTATTGTTATTTTAATTTTTTTATCCACATGTAGAACTTAAGTGGCTGCGTATTTAAACTTAAGTGGCTGCGTATTTAAACTATCTAATACTAGCCTGATGCTATTCCTAATTTTAACAAAATAATTACAAGAATAAGAAGCTGTGCACAAATATGGGGTTTATAATATTTATACCAGTGGGAAGGCTGTGCTTTTGCATCAATTATATCAAATACCTATATAAATAAAAAATACATCTATATGTAATATGTATATAGAAGAAAGGGCTTGGTTTATAAGCTACTGTGCTATGGTTTTGTTTAGCCCTGAAGAATGGATCTCCTCTCCCACAAAGAAGCAGCAGCAGCAACAGCAACCGCTGCAAATATTCCCTTCAGAACTTAATGGAACTCCGCGGAAGAGAAAGGCGTAGACTGATGAGACTTGCTGGAAATAGCTGTGTATTGAAAACGTGAATACGTTCAGTTAAAGGAAATACTCATGCTGTATTACCCACTATTATGAAGATTTTTATACTGATAGAAGATACAAATGTATTTCAGTTAGTAGTAACAAAAATTTAAGTATTTAACATTATAGCCTAATTTTTGTATAGTTAATTTTCATTTCTGAAAGCTTTCAGAGGGTTTATGTTCATGTGTGAAAAAAGTTTAAAATATATCTTTTTTTATTTATGAAAAAAATGAATCTTTTCAATAAAACTGCTTCAATACAAAGCACTGCCAATATAATCGATTGTAATAATTAAGGCAACAGATTGTGCTCTGAAATGAGATTTTAATTTAAAAAGCATCCCAGGCTGTCTTGGGGAAGAGAACTTTCTGGACTGCTTTTGTTTGATGGATGAGCTGTTGAGGTAATATCAATTTAAAAGGGAGGGTTTGAGCAGCGATATACTGAGATCTAACCACATCCATTTGTAGTCTTTAGACAGTTAACAAGAAGCCAGTATCTAAGGATATGTCCAAGGTGTTGACATGGGAATTCATATCTCCTTCAGACAGTGCCAATGGAAAAAACCAAAGTAGTAACTTGTGAGTATGAAAAGTTTAACAGGTTTACTAGGAGGCTCTTTTATGGATTGGGAGAGTGGTGAGGGATACTTCATGGGCGCAAATGAGATATAATATGGTACCAATGCTAACCACTTTTCAATATCTGTATTACCACAACCCTCATAAAGAACATCACTGATTAAGCAGATGAAAAAAATCATCCTTAAATTGGTCCTTCATACCAAAAATGTAACTATGACAGAAGGATTTGAGTAGGAAACAGTAATGTCACAAAGGAAAACGAAAAATCCTTACAGCTGAACTGTGTGTATGCATTTTAAGAGTTGGAAATGGAGACTTAAGCTGGAGGTAAAATAATCTTGTTGGGAAACTATAGATAACTGGACAGAATTTTACTTTATAAGGCTGTCTCCAGCTTTAAAAAAAAAAAATTATTCTGTTGGCTTTCATAAATACCTAAAGAAAATTAAAGTTTTTCATGGTTTAAGAAACAGAGTCTTAATGCTAGGGAAAGTAGTCAACAGGTAAATGAGACTGGGGAAGGAAAAAAAAAAAAAAGCCTCAAGTAAAAACCTCTAGTGATCTAGAGGTTTAAACCTCTAGTGAAAACCTCTAGTTTAAACCTCTAGTGAAAACCTCTAGTGATCTACAAAAAACCTCTAGTGATCTGCATCACAAGGGTTTAGTAATGTACCGGGCAGAAAAGGATCAGGCATGATCAAAGATACAGTTTCAGCCTGGGTCAGAGTGAGCAGCTGGAAATAGACTTGATTGGATGAAAAAGAAAGGGCAAGAGTAGAAGGCTAAACTTGAGCTAGTATAAAACTATTATTTCAATCTATGTAAGTAAAGAACAGCAGGAGAAGATGTTCAAGGATGTGGATGTGTTGGTTCACACCAGCTTCAAAGAATTTCTGCTTTGGAGTGAAAGTTGGTATCAAATCTACTGATTTATACTCACTCAGCAACAAGCATTTTATATACAGCTTTTCTGAAAAGGGACTTTCAACTTAAAAAGACATGATGGAAGTTTTAGAATGCTGGTCACTGGTGCACATCTCTATAACATTTCTAATAAAATGAAATTTCTCCAAATTAAGGATGCAATGCATCCTGTGGTGGAGGGTTCTCCAAAACCTCATGTCTTAACAGTAGTCTAAATCATTTTAGACATCAATTTGTCCTATTCTTAAAGAAAATAAATATATTCAAGTATAACATAACATCAGCCAAACACTATGCTAGCCCTGCCTCAGCGCTTTTTCCTGTTTTGCTAAATTTCAGTATAGGCACTACTAGTGTCATGTGATGTACCTCCCTGCTGGCAGAAGGAAATTAAGGATGGTTTCCAGAGTTGTGCAATAGCTATTGGAGCTTTCCAGAAATTTCACCAGGCAATTTTCAGGATTTTTCAGCAGAGTGATTGCAGGTTACTACAGTGCAAGTTACTGCTTTGTATGGCTGTTTAGGGCAGCTGATTTGGTCCTGACAAAACACTCAGGCTCGGAAGGTAGGTGTCAATTTTTTTTCTTTACCCATTCTTTACTCTGTAACAGAGCAAACTAGGGACTAAACACTAAGGTGTGTATGTTGTGGTGGCTGATTTCGTGAGGGGCTGCTGGAGAGCAGTGCAGGAAACCCGAGAGGAAGCGGTTCTTGCTGGGGCCTGGGCCAGCTCATGGGACCAAGGCGCTGGTTTCTGATGGAGGCTGGAAGCAGCTCCAGGTGGGGAGGGGCTGCTGCCTGCCACTCCACCGCAGGGAGACAGAGCAGCCGCTCAGCAGGGCTGGGCGGTGATGGGATGGAGGAGTGGGCTGCAGGCACATCAGGTCAGGCCCTGACTGTACTGCAGCCGGTGGCACCAGCCACAGAGTGGGGCTGGCTGGGAGCCCCCTTGGCCGGATAGGCGGCAGGAGCAGCTGGGGGACCTGGGCAGGACAGGGTTCGTTCTAGAGGGAACACCTCTTGGGTGATGGCAGGCAGAGTGAGTTGGGTTTCTTTACCTTAGCTTGTAGAAGAGAAGCAGAGTGCGGAGGGAGCTCTGCTAGCTCAGAAGGTAGATTAGATCCAAAGACCTGAGACCTTTTGCTTGCCCCAGCTTGTATCATTGCTCCCTGTCCCATCAGACCCCAATATCATTGTGTGGTATGCTGGGCTCATCAGTGAAGATGGGAAATCGGAGCACTTGTCACTGCAACAAGGAGAGACAGGGAGCTGCACGTCTATGGTGTCAGCTGCTGAGTTGTCCTGTAGGACAGGGAACTGCTGGCAAAAGTGTATCAAGAGGAAACCTAATGTGAGTCCAGTGCCTGGGGCTGTGTCAGCAACTGTACTTACCGTCTTATCTTCTTCTTCCCAGTCTCCTCCCTTCAGCAGAGGAGAAAATGTTAATAGCAAGGCTTTTTTTTTTTTCTTTTACCCACCCTTGAAGGACCATAGCTTGACTCAGTGCTTAAGCTCTGCTTCTAGGCTGGTGTGTACTTCCATGCTTTCTGCTCTTCCTCCTTTAGGCAGCAGGGATGCAGAGACTTCCTGTTTCAGGTGAGTGGGGGTACCCCATGTAACCCAGTAATATTGGTCAGTGACAAGTCCTTCCTTTCCAAACCACACTGTTGTGGTGTTACAGCCCCACCATCGGTACTATGGCCCCAGCTCCACAACTCTACCATCCCAGTATTGCCATCTTCTCCAGTACTTCTCTAGCCACATATATCTCATCTGTGACTTCCTTCTGCCTCCTCCAGGGCCTCTCTGAGTCCCATGGTCAGCCAGGGCTCCAGTTCAGGGAAAGAGCAGTGAGGGGGAAGGAGGAAAGGATGGTGCCCAGGGGAGCAAAAGAAAGGCAGAGCAGTAAGCAAGGCAGGGAACTGCTGCAGGATGATGCTATGCTATCGCTACATCAGTAGCCTGGATGAAACATGCATCCATTCCAAATGTCCATTGAGACACCTTGTGAGACTTGAACAGTGTAATTACTGGATGGTTTGCTCTGAAGCCTCCAAAGTAGGTGTGTATTGGATAAAGCTAGGTTTGTATTGCTGTTCTGACCACCATTGCAGCTAAGCTGGTCAAGAGATTTGCAGTCACCATTGACGAATGGTCCATACCATCAATTGCTCACAATAGGAAGAGAGGTAAGTTGCTGTAATGTGTTTTTTCAGGGATGCAGTGTCTACTGGTGCATTTTACAGTTACTCATCCCTTTTGCTGTGTGGTTCTAGATAATTGGGATCCAGTAGTTCAGGTGCGGGTGAGGGGGAAGTGAAACAAACTCAGTTGTCCTTCTTGGTGAATGAAGCACAACTCAAGTTGTGAGCGCTTAAAGCAGGTGTAGCTCACTAAGGCATGTATGGTGATACAGGAACAGCAGTCCTCCATGATATTTGAAAAGTCATGGCAGTCAGGTGAAGTCCCCAGTGACTGGAAAAAGGGAAACATTGCATCCATTTTTAAAAAGGGTAGAAAGGAGGACCTTGGGAACTACTGACCTGTCAGCCTCACCTCTGTGCCTGGGAAGATCATGGAACAGATCCTCTTAGAAGCTATGCTAAGGCACACTGAGGACAGGGGGGTGATTCAAGAAAGCCAGCATGGCTTCACCAAGGGCAAGCCCTGCCTGACCAACCTAGTGGCCTTCTATGATGGAGTGACTACATCAGTGGACAAGGGAAGAGCTACAGATGTCATCCATCTGGACTTCTTTAAGGCCTTTGACACGGTCCCCCACAACATCCTTCTCTCTACATTGGAGAGAGGTGGATTTGATGGGTGGACTGTTCAGTGGATGAGGAATTGGTTGGATGGTCGCATCCAGAGAGTAGTGGTCAAAGGCTCAATGTCCAGATGGAGATCAGTGACAAGTGGTGTCCCTCAGGGGTCTGTATTGGGACCAGTACTGTTTAATATCTTCATCAATGACATGGACAGTGGAATCAAGTGCACCCTCAGCAATTTGGCAGACACCACCAAGCTGAGTGGTGCAGTTGACACACCTGAGGGACAGGATGCGGTCCAGAGGGACCTGGACAAGTTTGAGAAGTGGGCCCATGTGAACCTCATGAGGTTCAACAAGGCCAAGTGCAAGGTCCTGCACCTGGGTCAGGGCAACCCCTGGTATCAGTACAGGCTGGGGGTGAAGGGATTGAGAGCAGCCCTGCAGAGAAGGACTTGGGGGTACTGGTGGGTGAAAAGCTGGACATGAGCCGGCAATGTGCATTTGCAGCCCAGAAGGCCAACCATATCCTGGGCCGCATCAAAAGAAGCGTGACCAGCAAGCAGGTCGAGGGAGGTGATTCTCCCCCTCTACTCCACTCTCGTAAGACCCCACCTGGAGTACTGCATCCAGCTCTGGAGTCCCCAACATCAGAAGGACATGGACCTGTTGGAGCAAGTCCAGAGGAGGGCCATGAAGATGACCAGAGGGCTGGAGCACCTCTCCTATCAGGACAGGCTGAGAGAGTTAGGGTTGTTCAGCCTGGAGAAGAGAAGGCTCCGGGGAGACCTTATTGCAGCCTTTCAGTACTTAAAGGGGACTTACAAGAAAGATGGGGACAAACCTTTAGCAGGGCCTGTTGCGCTAGGACAAGGGATAATGGTTTTAAACTAAAAAGAGGTAGATTTAGACTAGGTATAAGGAAGAAATTATTTACCATGAGGGTGGTGAAATGCTGGAACGGGTTGCCCAGAGAGGTGGTAGATGCCCCATCCCTGGAAACATTCCAGGGCAGGTTGGACAGGGCTCTGAGCAACCTGACCTAATTGAAGATGGCCATGCTCATTGCAGAGGGGTTGGACTAGACGACCTTTAAAGGTCCGTTCCAATCCAAACTGTTCTATGATTCAAAGAACTTCATTTTACTTGACACTGCTCAGGTCTTTGAAGATTCGTTAAAAATTAATATTAATTGGGCAAATATTACACCATTCCAGGAGTCAGTTTGCTTCAGACTTTCCATTCTTTCTTTTTGCTGTTAACCCTAACAGTCATTTTCTACTGATACCTTCATCCTTCTTTATCACAGTTTGTATTTTCTGACTCGTCAAGTGTACTTCTCTTTTACTTTCTTTTTTTTCAATGTGATAGCTGCAAAGGAGTCAGCATTGTTTTTAAAGGTCTTTTTTTCATCTCTTTTCTCAGCCAGTGGAACAGGGGTTCTTAATCAAAGACTTTTAACGGTTATAGAATTTGACTGGGGTTGTGGTGGTGTCACTTTATGGACATTTCATAAAGCATTAGTAAGTAACTGTCATTAAAGTGTTGCCTGCCTTCGTGCATCAACATTTTCTCCCAATAAATTCTGCTCACAAGTTTTTTTCATATTTAGGAAACAAAGCCGGTTAAGATTGCATTTCATTAGCACACAACAAGTATAATTGTTTCCACTGAGGCAATCGTCACAACAAGATCTGCAGTCAATTCCTTTTCACCTGCCAGGATGCAGTCCAGCATAGGAGAAGCCCAAATTAGTTTTTGTATTTTCTTTTTTAAAAGTCTGTTTGCTTATCCTCTAGCAATTAAAACACATTTTACTGATGGTAGCAGTAACAGTATCAGTATGAAGTAGCTATTAGCCTCCCTTTCTGCCTGTTGCTGGAAAGGGTGTATCCAGTGATTTTGACATTCCTGCCACACCAGATCATCTCCCCAGGCTTCAGCAACAGGAATCATTTCTGTTTCGTGCACATACAGACATGTGTATGTGCATACACACACAAAGATATGTATGTATATGCATATGTATTCCTTTACTATTCTGTATTTCCATAAACAGGCTCTTCCACACCCACTGTGACTAGAAATGCATAAAATTGCAACAGAGCTACTGCGTTGACTAGATATGCTTCAGCGCACAGATACTCTATCTCTGCCTGTGTTGCATGTCTTCTCTGCAATGAAATGGTTCCAATGATCAGAGCAATCTCAGCTTTAGCAAATGAAACTTACATAAAAAATGTGTGCACGTAAACTAACTGAATGCAATTTTATTTTAAACCAACCTGTATATAAAACTAGGGAAAATTGTCAGATATTGGAAGCAAACAACAAGCAACTTCAATTTGCAAATATATTAATTCCACAATTTTTACTGTATGTTTAAGGTATGTTAATGGGTTCTTACAACTGTCACTAGTTTTTATAGGACTGAGTATGAGGGCTCTAAAGAAAACCCCACTCATTACTTTGTGTGTAAGTATTTTATAGTATGCTAGCAGCTAGCTGTTTACAACTACAATATTTAGGCCCTGGTTTTATGCACACGATCAAGTACATGCGTAGTTTGCAATAGAAATGGGCCACAAAGAATATACCTTCCTTCAATTTGCCAAAATTGAAATTATTTTACAACACTGGAACTATTTGTTTCCCAGTCTTACACACGAACAAATTGTATAAGATTTTTCTTTTTTATTATTTTTCATCTAATAAAATAGTCCAAGAATTTTTGCCTAAACTATATAATATTCACTGTTTTTAGCAAAGGAATGTTACATTCTAGTTGCTTGAAGGACATTTAGTGGGCTCTCATTTCCTATTATCCACTTCCTCTTCATCCCTCATCCTATAACTGACAAATCAACTAAAGCATATCACAGAATCACTAAGGTTGGAAAAGACCTGTAAGATCATCAAGTCCAACCATCAACTAACACCACCATATCATGCAGGAAATAAACAAATTGTTGCATTCAAGCCTAATTTCTAGAACAGGAAAATTACTTTATTTTCCCCCAATGTACTTATAAGTTTGGAAGAACAGTGAACCAATTAACTAACTGCAGCAACCTCTCATTCATCATTTTTCACAAAAAATTGGTAGATTAAAAAGTTACTAAAAAAATGTATTATTGAATTAAAAGTTGCTGCTGCTTCGTTCCATGGAAATGATCCCAATAAACTGAAAGTTAACTTTCTCCAGTAAACAGCTAGTGAAAACAAGTGTTTCATATTACACACAGCTCCTGCTTTTATCATGTTCTTACGACTAGATCCAAAATATAGTAGAGAAATGAAAGGGCAGTATCATAAAATTGGTACTTAAAGACTGCCTCATAATAAGCAGGTAAGGTGGACTGGCGTGTTTTGGCCTTGTCTTCCTTTCAGGAACCTGACTTTTTAACTCTAAGGATCTTCTAGCACGCACACACACACTTGTGAATAATATTGACCTAAACCGAGGACTGCTCCGTCTGAAGTCACAGATCACAGGTTCAGCTCTGCTCAAGCTGGAAGAGTTGGTTGTGCAAGAGGAAGATTCATGACAGCCTGAGGAATGCAGTGAAAAGAATTCTTCTGAAACAATGGAGAAGGCCATTCTGCAAGTTGCTCAAGAACTTCTTTTCTTCAGTAGAGTCCTGGGGCAATTCTAGGACAGAGAATGTCTTGTGAAAAGTGAGAAGGGGTGGTTAGAAGTCCTCATAATGTTAGGGACTTCTGGCAGAAGCAGTTGTGAGAGTAGTTTTAACAATGCATACCAGAGCTAGCTCAGTGATGGGAAATCAAAGCAGAGCTGCTGAAGTGGAAGCACACTGAAGACTGGTACACATGCAAGAAGCCTCACATGCTGAAATTGAGCCTGCTTCTGTTGCAAATGGTGATTTTGGCAGATAAATTTGCTACAAGGAGGTGCCTTCAGTATAGCAACTTTTATCTTCCATTACCCACGCCTGAATTGACCTGAAGGTATACAGAAAAACTGGTTGAGTCAAACTGCTGCAACAGTGTGGTAAAAATAGGGATGGGTTAGATCAATTACTAAGTAATGATGTGCTGCTGTTGCAGTGTGTTGTTAGACAGACATGTGCAAGCTTGCAACTAATCATGTCCTTCACTGGCATTTTAACCACCGTTTTGAAGTTTGTAATTACATTCTGAGTGGAGAGCCTTCAGATGCCAAAGGCAGTTTATTGTCATGCACAGCTTGAAAGGAAAAAAGTCCCTCTGAAAGTGGGTGGTCAGGCCAAGACTGACTTATCCAGCTGGACTCTGGATGGAGATTTTTATCTACCAGCAGAATTGAGCCCATCTGGGAGTCAGCATCAGAGCATCCAACCTGTATGACATTGGACCATTCTTGTCTTCCTCCTTACTCTGCAAACACTGTGAGGCCAGCAGGAGCACTAGCAGAGGGCTGTACTTGTCCCACACTACACAAAGCCAAAAGGGGTTTTATTTTTTCCTCTTAGCTGTTATTGAGAGTAAGCTTGTGATGCTGGTAGAGTCTCTCTGCTCTACCAAACTTTGCTGCCCACATGTGCCAAGCTATTTCAAATATATACAAGAGCCCTCTGAGAAGTCTGAATGGAGGAGTGTGTGGCAGGGAGGGGGGAAGTGTGGAAGCGATGGAGAAGGCGTAAGGAATCAGACATCGATGGTTTTGAAATTTGGGTCTGAAGCTTCATCTCTCCCAAAAGGAGACCTGACAGTTTGTTAAGCCTCTGTTTGTCGTTGGATGCTTCCAAGACTGAAGCAGCTTGGGGTTAGAGATGAACCAGCCATGGAGGCTATTGGCAGATGACTTCAAGAGCCCCCAAGAGACTCAGGTCTGTGGTAGGAGTTCCCTACAGTTAGATGCTGATGGCACAGAGAAGATGAGCAGAAAACCAGAAACTGCTGGAGATTCTGAAAATAAAATCCCAGGTAAGAAGTAACGTGAAAGCTGAACTGAGAGATGGACACATCTATCAACATGAGAGAGAGCCGCTGTAGTAGATTTATGGATGACCTCACCAACGAGACTCCTAAAGCCTATTTCTGTTTCCACACCAACAGGTAGGTGTGGATTCAGGATTCTGGTGATTATACATTGCAAAACTTTTATGCAATGGATTTGCAACTTATGCCAAATACCTTGTCCCAAAAGAGGTTTTATGGGCCACTTTTCCTCACAATTGTGATCACATAACTTCCCTGGGTTGCTGAAAGTTCACAGAGACATAATCAGTTTTAAACAAGGTTTGGTGGTACAATAAGCCTTTTTTCTTATGGGAAAGAAAACACTGATTTTTTTAGATTCCGTATCTTCCTTGTGGGGCTTTTTGTGGCTCCCAGAGCCATCTAATCCCTAGTTACTCAACCACCCACGGAATCACAGTGTGGGAACATGTGTTCTAGGCTATGCAAGTCCAAGTAATTTCTTATGTTAATATTTCAAAAGTGTAAGCAGTATTTTCTAGAAAATTAAGTTAAATGGGCTTGGAGAAAGAGAAATAACCTGGCTATACGCAGATATGCTTCATGTGCTTTACATACAAAATGTCAGGTATTCTGGAGAAGAGTGGCTCCTTGTATATTGATACACTGATTCTTAAATCCCAGAAATACACTTAAAATGTTCATGTTTAATTTTTTTTTCTGAAGTGCTCTACTTTCTCTTATCTTAGAATGGTAATATATATGACTTCTGGTGTGAAGAAAGATTGAAAGCATTATTTTAACCAAATGTGTTGAAGTGCAAATAACAAGTGAACTTTAGAACTCTTTTGCATTCTCTGAGGGTCTGGAGGGGTCTCTGCCAGGCTTGGAGAAAGAACAGAATGCGGATGCTTTTGTTAGAATTTTGGCAAATAGAAGTATCTGGAATTAACATGGTTTATTCAGATTTGTTTATATTCCAACTTTTACACTTGGGATGCTACTAAGGAAATTCAAACCTCATTCATGCTTCATGATGTTGAATCAAACGGTGTATTTTCACACCGTTTTTTTCTTTTTGCTCTTTCAGATAGATCTTCTCAATAGCAGAAGCATGTTTTCAAGTGATCTGTCAGAATTGTTTCATATTTTACATCCTCTTGCACTCAGCAGATAGGAAAACTAGCATAGCCATAAAACAAAGGATATTTGCAACCTATTTGTTTTGGGGTCCAGCTTGTCACTTCAAACTGGATTTCTCCTGAATAAGTGTTAACCTAGTCTCTCTTCTGAAAGTTTCCTGTATGTAAGACAGTAACAGTGACCCTGTGTCAAATGCATGATAACATTATCAGTATAGAGGAATTTGGGGTCAAAGAGTTTCCTGGTTAGCTCTGTTGCCAAGACTGACTGTTCCAGATCCTTATAAAGACATGCTGACATATCTATGTAGTGTGTCAAGGATCTGATGATATGGAATATTTTCCACAGCACTACTTGAAATGTGAACCCTTCCTTTGCTGAAAAACTCTCCTGCATGTGCAGAGATTGCATGTGAAAAAAAATAATGAAAAATATGCTGTCTTCCTGGGGCATAAGAACTGGAAAGAAATCTGGGCTCTTTTTCCTGATTTGGCAAAGCAGAAAGCAGTTCAGTGTTCTGCGTTGAAATGCAATTTTGCAAAATATTTACAATACAGTTAGAAATTTGGAAATCAGCAAGTTATTAATTGTTACCTTGTTCTTTTGTTCTCAGCTTTCAGAATGTTTCTGAATTTCAAAATCACAGAAACCGCTTTTAAGTCTGCTCTGTCTTTGGAAACTATTTGCTATATTTTGCATGCACACTGACTGTATATCTCCCTTCACTCCTTCCAGCAGTGCTGATTCCTGAGAAAGAAGGAAATTTGTGAGAACATTCCTCAGGTTTTAGGCAATGCCCATTATTGCTCTTGGAACACTTTGACAAAGCAACTACACAAAGAGAGAGATACAGAAATGGTCAAATCCCATTAAAATTCACTTAGGTGAAAAAGAAATAATGCCATCTCAGAATCCATAACATCTAGAGCTTTCATCTGCATAATTTCCTCTGTCAGCTTACCTTTTTAAAAAGAACTGTTTTCTAATCCTCTGAATATATATATTTAGTAAAGATTGAGAAAGATTTGTGAGTAGTAAACGTAAATTTCCTCTCAAAAGAAAAAAGGAAAACCAGAATCTTTAGGATGAAAAAAGAACTATCAGATTATCTCTGCCAAAGGGTCTGAAAGGTTTTGAAGATGAAGTGCTGGATGTCACTTCACACAATTAATTTTTTTCTTTCCTAAACTTCAGCTTAATTCTGCTGGTATAAATTCCTTCAGGATGGAAATTAAAGAGTATTAAATAGGATTCATTCCTGTAGGCAGTGATGCAGCAGACTTCCATGGGAGCTGCTGGCTGTTTGTACTACTGAAAACCAAGCCATTGGATTTCCACCCTCAGAACACAATATGGTGGCTCTCTTTCAGTACCCATTTGTGTACATGATGGTGATGACAACTAGACTTGATCTGCTCATCATTGACTGTGATGATAGCTGCAAAATGTGGCTGGTTTGGATGATCTGTCATTTAGTAACCTGCACTCAAAGTTAAGGTTTTAAAACTTTCTCCCTTTTTCTTTGTTTAAAATATCAGAAAAAGAACCAACGTTCTAATAATTACTAGAGAACAGCTGGGTCTTGTCTTTTTCAACAGTGTGGTCCTCTACTACACTGGATAAATGGCTTGACCAGAGGAAGAAGCCATCATTCATTTACATGTGTACAATTTTGAATGTTCCAAAAGTCTGTATTTTCAGCAGCAGCAGGTCCATGCAGCCACATCAGATGCTAACACCTTAAAGCACAGACACAGGGGACCAGAATTCAGGCTTCCCATCTGAAATGGCTCCCAGAGCCTACCAGCCAAGACGTACTCTGTACAAATTGATTCCCTGTATTGTACAATTTAATGTGCTGTCTGGTAGGAAAAGCAAATAAAAACATTTTTTGTTGGTATTTTGCCTAGTTTCACAGCAACTGCCCACTTCTCTCAATACCCTGCAGACCAGTCTGCTAGTAGTGCAAGAACCACAAATGGATATATTGTGCATTAGCAACAATCGCAGCTACAGCACCAATTGCACATGCACTGAGCAACTTTGAACTTACTGCTTTTGCTCACTTTCACAGACTATGTATGCTTTGCACAGAGCATGGGACCTGCAGAGGCCCCTCGCCTTCAAAACACTCAAGCCAACCTTGTCCTTAGCAGCAGTGAGGTTTTGTTGTCAATGTAATATCTTTTATAACCATTTTTTGCCAATTGCAAAACAGGACCAGACCCTAGAGACAGCCTGTAGAAAAGGATTGTTTTGTTTCCACCCCTGGATGTGTGTCCAACGTATGTTGCAATGTTTGGCTGTGGACTTTCATCTTTTTTTTTTCCCCTTTTTTTTTTTTTGTTAACTGCCTAAAAACAAAAGAGTATCTCTGTGCAAAGGATCTAGGCTTGAATTTTAAGCTGAGCTCCTCACACTTAGAAACACTAAAGCCTGGAAGCAATTATGAAGCCTGAACACTTACTCATCTCAGAAGAGTTTTGCAAGTCACCAAGAAATGAGTCAGGCATGAAGCGCTGTCTGTAGTTTTAGGGGGCAGCTGAAATATAAATAGCCAGTTACCACAGACTGAATTGAGGGAAAAGAAGGGAAAGTGTCTTTTACTCTTAAGTTACAGTAAGTACCTATTATTGTAACTATTAAATACCTAAACCTATTATTGGTTTCACACCAATAACTCAACCCAGAAAGCTTACACATAAGGAAAATGGAATAAAGTAATTGTAAAGGAAGGCTGAACCGGAAGATAGACTAGTGAAGAACTCTGATTACATAATTAGATAGAGACATTAATTAAAGTCTCTGTTGCCTTCTACTATGCTACATAGCAAATGGTGCTTTAAGATAATCTGCATTGCGAACTCCAGAACAGCAACTCCAGAGGACTGATGAAAGTCAGAAGCAGTTGGATAAAGACAGTAAGTTACTGCAGAGCTCTAGCAATAAAAAAAAAATCAGGAGACTGGCTTAAAAGTCATGAGATTTAAAAAGTACACAATTCTTTGTACTTGCCTTCTTGTTTCTGAGTCTGTAGGATGGTTTTGAGGCAGGTTTTCAAATTACTTCTGCAAAGGAACGCCAGAACTAACTTTTTCTTGCAATACAATCTGAAGTGCTCAAATCACGCTGGAATTCCAGGAACTGGAGCTTGAATGAAAAAGCAAAATGTATGAGATGCTGCAATACTAAAAAAAAATGTAAAGACAAATGAAGCACAGTAGCTGCAGAGATTATTTTTTCTGCCTCATTTTTTTAAAGAGAAGACTCATGTAACAAAATACATCCCATAATCTAACAATGATAAGACATTCCTCCTCCATCAGGGTTTCACTGTTGTAACTTGTAAAGTCCGTTGAACTGATCAGACCTCTCTAGGAATAAAGGTCTTGGGAGCATTCCCACTTTTTCAGGGCAAAAAGAACAACTCATGCATGAGACAGTGAAGTTTTGGCTGTCTCAGGATACAGTCAGTGAAGTGGCTCTTGTGAGTTATCTAAAACTAATCTAAACCTCTCCACTTATACACAGATGATGTTTCTAGACATTTGGCTTACTTTATATGCTCTGGATACAGATGTCTTCTTCTGTGAAAGAGAACTGTCCCCATAACTTGTGCTAACCTTTGCAGTATACTATTTGCAGTGAAATTACAGTGTAATAAATTGCAGTGACTTCCCTGACCTCCAATTAGGAAACATCCTAATGTGCTTCAGACAATTTATTTTCCCCTAGCGCAGTTTAAAACTATGTCTACAGCTCCAGCCTCTGTGATGTTATTTCTTTATTAATGACAATCTTCAGGGAAACAGTAGGAATGAGCTGGTGTGACTTATTAACTGAATGTTTGCCTTCAAGTGGCCTATTGTTGGTAACTGTTGGAAAACTGTTCAAACTAGATGTGTAGACTGATGTGAAGCAAGGCAACATCTCGCAGCAGAGATTGTCCTGTTTCTCCACAATCAAATTTGAAAGGAGAGAAACAATAGCCAATATATTTCTAAACAGCAATGACAAACTTAAGCTTTTAATTTCCTTCAGAAAGAGCTACACAACGTGAAAGAAAGACCAAAACTCCCTACCCCTTCTCCTCTGCTTCCTTCCCACTGCCTTCCCATCCATCCCAACCTCAGCTGGCCTACAACACTTAGTGTGGGTGCTGTTATTACTGGAATATGGGGGATTTCATCTGGCACAGAGTTTAACCACTTCCCAAACTGAAATAGGCTATACCAGTTTATGCACCATAACCACATCTGTATCTACAGATCTTTTTCTGGCTTTAACACTGTTAGTATAACTGAAGTGGCAAAACCCCCTGTAGAGACCAGGCCTTGGCATAAAGCTTATGACTGTGTAACACTGAAGACAACAGAGCTCTGATTTTGTTCAGATCCTCTAGCATCATGGACAGGTGGCTATAAAACAACAGGATTCCTTCCTTAATCATTTCTCATCTTAGAGGAGTAATGACCCCACCATGGTGTTCTGTAAATGGCTAAAGGGAATAAAAAGAAAAGCCTAACACCAACACGCACAAAGAGTGTTAACAATCCCTAACAGAATTCATCCTAATGTTTGGGTTCCATTTTAATTGTCATAAAAAAAATATTTTAAATAACAGTCTACAAGCCTGAAATTCTGTGCTCCTAAAAGTAAAAGTGAATGCTGTAAATAATGCCAGATGCCCTGAACCAAGTCCATGACTGAGTTCATTCTTGAACACATGCTGCTATACATAAATTCTTCATACCTTATTTTCTCTTAAGTAAATTCTGAAATCATGAGTTCATTTTACCACTACTGCATACAGTCTTGTTGTTCAGTGAAAGTATTACAGTCATTTGATCCACCGGTTTTCAGTCCACCACACAGGAAACACACCAGCAACGTTCATCATTTTTAACTACTTCTCCATCAACCATCATTCCTGTAGATGTTGCTCTTCCAAAACGATATAAAAGACACACCCCCCTTTGGCAAAGGATATTTTCTTTAACAATAAAAGACAAATTAAAGAGGATACAAGTCTGTGGGTGATCAAGAATGCTCATCTGTACAGCCTGCAGCAGGAAGAGTAGGACGTGTCTGAAAGAATCAGAGGAAATGGTGTCATCACACGGTTTTGATCTCAGGTGGGAAAAAGGAAATTCAAGACTGAGCTGGACTTATAAATAACTTACAGATCTAAAATATAAATATTTGTTAATATTAATAAATACTTAGCTAAAGGATGTTATGATGCAGAATGGAAACTTCAGTGGTTAGATATGAGACGATTTAAATATATATTTAGCTATTCCTCACTTTCTACTAATTGTAATTAACTACAAGGCCTACTAGGCCTTAGGAGGCATGTATTCAAACCTATCTACTCGCCTCTCCCAGTACTGGGAAGACACAATCAACAAGGCCACTGTATGTGGAAAACACTCCTGTACTTCCCTGTTCTCCGTGGACTTTGCTAACCAAGTCACGGCATTGCTTTAACCCAGCATGTCTGAACAAAAGAATATTTGGTTTTGTTTAATTAGACTATTGATCCTTGCCTGAGATTTTCAAAAGAAGGTGACAGTGAGGCGCACAATGAGTACAGATGGTATCCAGTGATGATATGCAGCAGAGGTTTGGTTGAAATAAATCTTGGGTGCTTAACCTCTAGTTTTCAAGGAGATGCAGGCTTTTAACTGCCATCGAAATCGGTGGGAGTGAAGTACTTACCCACTTTAAGGATGTTGCCCTTGGCTTATTTAGATTGCTTAACTGATCAAACCAGAGCACTGCTATCACAAGTTTATTTAATTGCAGCCCAGGGAAATTCAATACAAATGGTTTATGCAGTCTGATTAACACACAATTAGACACATGATTAGAATCACAGAATCACAGAATCACTAAGGTTGGAAAAGACCTGTAAGATCATCAAGTCCAACCATCAATCAAAAAACCCACCACCATGCCCATTAAACCATGTCCCACAATGCCATGTCCACACGTTCCTTGAACACCTCCAGTCATGGTGAGACTCCACCACTTCCCTGGGCAGCCTATTCCAGTCTTTCACCACTCTCTCAGTAAAGAAATTTTTCCTAATATCCAGCCTGAACCTCCCCTGGCGCAACTTGAGGCCATTTCCTCTTGTCCTGTCACTAGTCACTTGGGAGAAGAGACCAACACCCACCTCTCTGCAACCTCCTTTCAGGTAGTTGTAGGGCGCGATGAGGTCTCCCCCCAGCCTCCTCTTCTGCAGACTGAACAACCCCAGTTCCCTCAGCCGCTCCTCATAAGACTTGTGCTCCAGACCCCTCACCAGCTTCGTCGCCCTTCTCTGGACACGCTCCAGCACCTCAATGTCTTTATTGTAGTGAGGGGCCCAAAACTGAACACAGTATTCGAGGTGCGGCCTCACCAGCGCCGAGTACAGGGGCACGATCACCTCCCTGGTCCTGCTGGCCACACCATTTCTGATACAGGCCAGGATGCCGTTGGCCTTCTTGGCCACCTGGGCACACTGCTGGCTCATATTCAGCCGGCTGTCAATCAACACCCCCAGGTCCTTTTCTGCAGGGCAGCTTTCCAGCCACTCGTCCCCAAGCCTGTAGCGTTGCATGGGGTTGTTGTGGCCAAAGTGCAGGACCCGGCACTTGGCCTTGTTGAACTTCATACAATTGGCCTCAGCCCATCGATCCAGACTGTCCAGATCCCTCTGCAGAGCCTTCCGACCCTCCAGCGAAACATTTCTTGAGAATAATTTCTAGAACAATCTCTAGAATAAACACAGATAATTTTTTGTAGACTCTGTGAACAACATAAGAGATAAACTTCCCTTTTTTCCAGTTGAATATGCTTCTTGGTATATGTCTTTGCAACCACACATCCCTTCAGAAGGTATTTAGGGTTCAACAGTAGAACGTTTACAGACGGCCGCTCCCCAACATACAGGGGGCCTGAGGAAGAACAAACACTTTCCCCTCAGCCTCAACTAATAGAAATTCATGTTAGAGGACATGGAGTACAAAAAGTACAATACAGTAAGGCAATTGTTTGAATAATGACATTTCACAGGATTTGAGCATACGATCAGAGCAAGATGCTGCCCATTCTTACATCACAGAGCTCACCACCTCCTCTTTCCACACCTTCTTAAGTCCAACGCCTTTTTGCATATTATCCCGTTATACTTTTGTGCAGCCTCTTACATTTTGCTTCATCTTCTTCCCTCTTTTGTTTAACTTCTCATTTTTTAAAATTGCCACCTCCTTTGAAACTCTCAAATGATAAACAGAAAATCATAAGGAACTACAATAAATGGTCAGATAGTTTCCTTTGCATTTCACAATATGACAAAACAAGATATGATTCGTCACAGTACAATACTGGAGTTTACAGGTGGGCTGAGAAACAGGCAGTGTATTATTTGCTACCTCAGTCTGATTTGACTGTAAACTCTTTTGGGTAGAAGCTATGTGTTCATTTTTATGAACTGGATTGTGATAGTCTTACTATTATATAGGAAGTCCTGCTCCCTTAGTAGGTCTTTGCATATACTACTTTTACAGCCTCATGCTGTATTTGTAGGAGGTTGCAAAAGCACCTTTGGTTACTGCTGAGTAGGGGGAGGAAATTGCCTTGGGGAAGGGTGACAAGAGTGATCTGCTAAAAGGAACTCTCCTCCCCTCTTCCTCCCCATAGTTTTGCATTTCTGGTGAGCAGTCTCACTGGCTGCAAGCACCAGGGCCTGGAGCTGTTGTTTTGCTTTTTCTTCACCAGAAGCTGCAGCCATTTTGAGTTGTAGTTTTTGAGATTAAGGACAGCCACATACCATCATTATACTGTGAAAATATAAGACTGGAGAAGGCAGAAATAAAAAGAGATTTTGGTTTTATTCTTGTATTTGGGTTTTTGCACCTTTGAGCTGCTGTAACCTTAATGAGATTTTACAGGACAAATAATGAGCAGCACCTTCTACCAGGGAGAAACCAGGGAGAAACTAGAGAAGCTGAAATTTGCTCAGTGTCCAAATGGCTGAATCAGAAAAATTAACTAGCCTACGTAAATCCTCTTCTAAAAACATGATGTGACTGCAGAAAGTCAGGAAATATTTGCAGACATGGTCTTTACCTAATGAGGTCTTATTTAAAATATTCCTGGCATTTTGAAACACACTTTGAAACACAAAATTTCTTTAAGAACCCTAAATCTTCTTTACAGTGTGCAAGTTGAGCAGAAGTTAAATTTAACCTTGCTTTTGAATGCAAAATAGATAAGAATCAGAAGAAATGTACAGAAGGCTTCCTTAAAACTAGTGGTCTTTTTTTTTTTATTTGGAAAAAATTAGGCCAGGAGTTATTTTTTCCAAGGAAGCAAGAACCATGTTGTGAATTACAGTATTAGGTCTTATCCACATCAAGAATTTCCACCTCTTGTTTTCAGGAATAGCTTCTTATTTTAATATTAAGTGGACTTACTGCATTTTTAATCAATTCCTTGAAATAAACCAACACCTATTATGCCTAAACTGAGATTATAATGCATGCGTGGAAAATTGCACCTGTTGTGGTTTAACTCATGTAACTTTCTTGCTTAGTTAAAACACCGGGAACTTCAACAAGAGACTGGAGAAATTGATGAACAAGGAATTAAAGCTTCAGAATCATGTAATTTTCCATCAGGAACTATGTAATTGTTTAAAAATCTGTTCACAACTTTGTCCCAAACACTGTAAAGTCATGTGCCACTCCCTTTCTCTCCTCTCCAGCTCATCTCTAAAAAATCGTGAAAGCTGAAATCTGACACGTTCAGTCAGAGAGAGAGGCACATTAAGAAGGGTATTGCATGTCGTGAAACTCTGGAAGCTGCCCTGTATTGGAGGTAAGGACTGCACAATAATTAATGCCCTCAGTTTTATTCTTTATTCTGAAATATTGCACTACCATCGGAGGTGAGATAATAAAACCAATATGACAATTCTTGATTTCATAACAAGCAAGATTGGAAGAAATTCTTTACAGCAAGGGTAAACAATGCATACAGTTTCAGACTCAGTCTTTTTATGAACCAACTTTGTCCTACTATATGTGCAGGTTAGAGCAGTAGTAGCTGTGGAAAGAACAAAAGAGCATTATGCATGTTCTCCACTGGCAATTCCAACAAATCGAAGATAAGCAGACAAAAAAGGGAAACCTCTTCCCCATACCTCCTCCACCCTCCCACCCTAGCCCATCTGCCAAGAAATGCTGATCTCTGATCTTCTTTCCAGTGCTGTTTAACTTCTTCCGCCTTCGTGCATGTGTCAGCCAGCCTCGGGCTCTTCACCAGAAGATCTTTTGGAGCATTAAAATGTTTTCTTCTGATTGTCATCCTATACTCTGATGTCTTCTCTCTGCACAGGCTCCAGATTTGCTGTGCTCAGAAATCCATGGTAACAGTGGATGATATGTCACAGAACCACAGAATCACAGAATCACGAAGGTTGGAAAAGACCTGTAAGATCATCAAGTCCAACCATAAAAAAAAAAAACAAAAAACCAAACAAACAAAAAAAACCCCACCACCAAAACAACCCACCCACACCACACAGCACCATGCCCATTCAGTCCTCTCACATTATACAGTAAGTAATATGAGAGACCGCTTATCTTTCCTATGGAAACAGTGTAAACCTTAACCACTATTTCTTTAGTTGTCATGACTATTCAGTACAAAGTAGATAGGATGTTCCACAAGCGTGGCACACCTGAGGTTTACGATGCTCCAACACTCAGGCAGATCATTCTTCCTGGTGGAGAATAATGTATATTGATCTCTGCTGTCCTGCCTTGAAGCCTTGAGCAGATTGCAATAGTGTGCTCAGATAGCTGTTCCCAGGGACCAGCCTTTGTTTATTTTGATCTCTAGCCAAAACCGTAACTATGACAATAAAGAGCATCAGTTTTAATACAAACACTTAATGCATGCCACAACTGGGCAATGTTTGGGCTGTTTGTATTACACTGGTTTGTTTTTCTGTTTAAATAAGTAAACTTAGCACAAATGTTTTCCCTCAAAAAGGAAATAACACCAAGGAAGAAAGGCTGGAGTTGCCAGGTTAACCACCCATGCACTGAAACTTCCGTGAGCCTGTTCCATGGAGTCCATACGACACCACACCATCAGCGCCTATATAGGCAAATACCGCACTTCAGTTAGGTGAAGATGTGGCCTGAGCACTGGTCAGGACTACACGGGCATACTAATTTCTCTGCATACTCCAAAGCTGGTAGAGTGAATCTCTACTACAGACCTTTTTTGTGGAATTAACAAAATCTCTCTAGTTGCATAACTGTTATGGCCCTCCAAGGTGGCTCTCCACTAAAAAGAAAACCAAAATCTTCTCGCCCTCCTCTCCTTTGTTTATTTATTCACCCCTGACTAGGGCTTGGATTTTTTTTCTTTAAATTAACATCTTTATAAATAGTAATTTTATTAACATCTGCTATTTACTTTTCATTTGGTCATTAATTTTCACTAAAAATTCACAGTTAAATATGTGTCTGGCTGACTTCAGAGAGGTGATAATGCACAAAAATTTCAAAATTGAAAAGTAACTTTTGCAGTGGGGAAAAATTTTTGAAAAGGTATTGCAAAAAATGCTCATGTTCTGATCTGAGAGGGAAGAAGTTGGAGGACACCAACCCTAGACTTGAATTAGAAATGTTGATGTTAAGATTACTGTGTAGCGACATATACACCAGAACAAATGAATGGGACAGGGCTGTATCATGTCTCTGCAAAACAGTATTCAAACTCCTCTTTTCCCACAGAGTGCTTTTCCTGGTATATCCAAACCAGCATGCATCATACACCTCAATCCAAGCCTTCCTCTGTTAGCCTGGAGTTTCCCACAGCTTCCTTTCAAACTTTTCTTTGTTCCCTAATACCAGTTTCACCTTACCAGAGGGACACTGTGACCTGCTTTGACTCATGGACAGAGTTAATACAGTGCCAAACGTAAAGCCAGACTATGCACAGCTGTAGGCTGGCTTCTCGCGTCTGATGGCCGGGTGAGAAGTACCTGAAAGACCTTCTGTGCCACAGACAGTATTTCTAGATGAGAGTGCTTTTTGATTAAAGAGAAATGTCAAAGGACTACAAACACTTCTCTAAATACCACTCACCTCAGATTATTTTGGCAATTTTTTGAGCTGGTGAACCTGAAGAAAAGGAATCCAGAATTCACAAAGCAATTTATTGCTGAAATCTACAGAAATAGATGATACATAAGAGAGGTAAACTGTAGGGAGAACACCATTTCCTGTCCATGCACCACACAATTCAAGAAAAATTTCTCTTTTGGAGTTCTGCGGTAAATACTGTGATAATGTTTTTGCTATTTATTCTGCCCGCCCGCTCTGTGCACCCTACTCTCTCTGGCAGACCCTTGCACCTAGCCCTAGTTGTTTCCCCATCATTATCCTGTTATGAAGTGTGAAAGTGTGGTTATCTTGGTGCTGAAAAAACAGCCAGACCGCTTAGTAAAGACACAGGAACTTTAAAACTCACGTCTGTGATCTCCATCTCCCAAGGACACGTGTACTGACCTCACCAGTCATTGAAGCCCTCCTCGGTGCACTCGCAGACTACACGCTCCATTTGGAGGGAGGGGTGGAGGGATGCTTTCCATGTACTGTAAGAATCATCTGTCTTGGGATTTCTGTGAATTTTAGACATGAGAGGATATAGCACAGAAAAATAAAGTGTGAGCATTGCTGTCTCCTTGAGAGCACTATTAACCTTCATACTTACACTCTGAAATAAAACTAGTTACACCCAAAGAAAAAATGCAGCCATGAGCAGAGCTTGGACCACATGTTCAGTGTGCACCTGAGCTGAAGATTCTCCTGGCAAAGCCCAATTTCTGTACTGGTTGTTGTTGAACCAGCTGATATCATAGGCCCAGTGTGAATATCAGAGGAGTTGAGGTCAACTCTATGTATCTGCCAAAATTCATCCATTTCTGTTCAGCTCAATAGTTCTCAGCACAAGTCATCCTCTGCTGTTACTCCTTATTGAGCCATCATGCACCCATGCATAAAACTTTGCTCCCTGCAACAGTGCTTGCATTCAAGTTCCCGCAGAGCTCTGGTTTCAGCAGGGAGAAGCGAATGGTCCTGCAGGATTTTGTTTTTCATTATTCTGGCTTATTTTAAATGAAACAAACTCAAAAATACTCTGTGCTTTGCAGTGGAAGAAGTCTCACATACCCTTTTAAAGTAATGGCAGCAAATACTATCAAAGTCCTGTTTCATAGTATTTACAAAGTAGTTGATCCAGACAGTAAAGGGACAACTCCTCTACCAGAAATCAAGACAGAGACTTTCTTGCACTGTTCTTGAGTGAACAAATGTTCTTCCAAGGACAGAGTCTTGAAGTTACAAGCAACTCCTGACTCATTTTCTGCCATATCCATGGCGTAAGCAAAGGCTGTAATGACTTTCCTTCTAATAGTGCTGCATGTTATGTTTGATCATGCAATCGAGTCTACAGTTCGCAGGTTAGAAGGGTGCCCTCACAGCAAATCAGGTTTATTTCCCTTCACCAAAATATAAGCTCAATGTTTTGCGTATGGAAACACACTGTTGCTTCATGCTCATTTTGTTTAAAACAGCCTATTAATTCTTGCACTATGCAATCATTCTCAAGACAGGCATGACCTCAGTCTTTCATTACTTAATTACTTTCCCTTTGTGGGACAACATACAGCTCTTCCATGTTGCTCATCACATTTGGGAAAGGACCAACGTCACAAGTTCCTTGACTGGATGAGGAGGGGAAAAAGGAAGACCAAGCCTTCTTCATTGCTTTTTAGGGACTGAACTGTAGTCTTGCTTTCTTCAGGCTGGACAAACTCCAAATAATTTCTGCCAGCAGAAATAATGACTCCTGAATGGCATGCTCCTGCAAATGTAAACAGTGGCACAGCAGATTGTTTAACCTTTGCCTGAAGCATAATTTCTTAGACAGTGAGGTTCTACCCTCTCCAAAGCAGCTGTGGAGCATTGGGAGGATGCCATTTTTTTCCAGTGAAATGAGATGGATTGAAGCGACAGATGTAATCTCTTATTTTCCCATTGCTACTTATCACCAGTGAAGTGTTCCTACACATCTGTAACAGGACCCATTTCTCTTGGGGACAGAAAGCTTTACTGTACATTTCCAGTGAAACAATTACTAAAAAGCAGTCTGAAAGCATAATTTTGACCTCAGCATTTAAAGCTTATATCCCTGTCAGACTCAGAGGCCGAGTGAAGTCATTGGGCGAGACTGACTGCAACACTGGCGGATGAAACCTGCCTGTTTCAGCAGGTCGGGGCAGACGATGAGGTCCAGGTTCAGCTCAGGCAGGCTGCTGCCTACAGCAGAAGAAAAGGCCTGGCCCTGCTGCCTGCTTTGCCTGCACATGAGACCTAGAAAGCCTGAGTGGCTGCTGTGGCCATGGGAGGCCTGGGAGTGCATGAGCAGGGTTGGGACTCGCCACGCTCAGCAGCAGCAGCAGCCGGCACTGCTCCCAAATCTCCCACCCGACCTCTTCTCCACCCAAGCACCGCTCTCTCCCTTCCTTTCCTTCCCTCTGGTGGGAGCAGCATGCCATGGCCCAGCCTCGACGCTTTGTTCAGTTTTGCCTGAATCCAAACCAACCACTTCAAAAAAGCAGGAGCTGAGGAGGACAGAGGGGCCTCCATGTGGTCTGGACCATGCTGGGACCCATCACTGACAGCCTCGCACGGGCAGGTCACCCTTGCACAGGCAGGTCACCCGCTCAAGGTGTCCCAGTCAGATTTTAACGCCGGAGTGAATTTGAATACCCATTGCTCTCTCTGCCCAGCGAACATTGCTCCTTATGAATAATAGCCTACTGTACATAGCTTGCAGAGGTAGCCGCCAGCAGCCCTCCCAGGCCCAAGGGTCGGAATGAGCCACTGGGCCACGCAAGGGAACAGCAGCAACGTCAAGGCAGTGGTGTCGAGTGGGACCACAGGGCTGCCAGATGGCAGCGAGTCCGCCAAAGCCTCCCTCACAGGCACCCCGAGTCCACCGGGCCTGCGCCAGCCCCACTTGCCCATGGTTCGGGGCTGCCCTCTGCCCCAGGACCCCGGGAGCAGGGGGAAGGCACAGCCCCCTGCCTGCCCCGCTCCTCCTCAGGGGCCTGACCCTCTCCCCCCATGGGCTTTCCAGTGGGAAAAACAGGCTGGGGACAGCCGCCAGCCAGCTCGGGCAGGGGACGAGGAGCGGGGGCTGCCCCCGGCAGGCCCCGCTCATGGCGGCCGAGCACAATGTGGGGCCGGCGGCTGCCCCTCTGCCTGGGCGCAGCGCCGCGCCTCCTCCGTCGGGGGGCGAGAGCGGGGCGGGGGGCCGGGATGGAGCGAGCGAGCGGGGCCGCGGCAGGGGCCGGGGCCGGGGCCGGGGCCGGGGCCGGCCGGGCGGGGGTGGAGGGGAGCGGCGCCTCGGCCGGAGGGGGGTGCGGAGCCGCCGTGGAGGGCGGAAACGGGGTGGGGGGGATTTGCGTCAGTGAGGGAGCTGGGAGCGGGCGAGGGCGGGCGGGACGGACGGAGGGACAGACGGACGGAGTGAGCCCGGGGAGAGGCACCGGCCCTCCCCGCTCGCCCGCCGCCGCAGCCCGTCGCCCCATGGAGCTGTGCCCGGGATCTGCGGCGCCCTCGGGCTGGGCGCTGCCGCTCCTCCTCGCCCTGGGCGCCGGGCTCAGCCACGCCACCCCACACCTGCGGTACACCCGACCGGGCTCCCGCAGCAAGTGAGTACCGCCCGCCCCGGAGGGGGCTGTGGGTCCGCTGCCGGCGGCGGGGCGAGCCGGGGCGGGCGGAGGCGCGCGGGCTGAGGCAGCCGGGGACGCCGGGGCGGGCGGGCTGGGGCGGCGTGTGGGCCCCCTCATTCCGCTGCCCGTCCCTGACGGCCGTTGTCTTCCCCCTCGCAGGAACTGGTGCGCCTACATAGTGAACAGGAACGTGAGCTGCTCGGTGCTGGACGGGACGGAGAGCTACGTCCAGGCCCAGTACAAGTGCGCCTGGAACCAGTTCCCCTGCCAGCCCACCCCGGTGTAAGTAGCCGAGGAGGCGACCCGGGCGGTGAAGCGCTTGGCCACCCTCTGCCAAGCCCCAGCGGAGAAGCGGTCGCGGCCGCTGCGCTTGGGCCATTCCCGGCACCCCAAAAAGCCTACAGCCGGGGCAGGAGGGCGCGTACCGCCTTCTGGTCCCCAGCACGCCCCGAACAAAGCGCTCTGTATTATTGCAAACGTAAGGCTGCCGGAGCTAATTAGAGCCAGATTGAGCGCGTTGTTGGTCTGTACAGCCAGTCTGCTGCGCACAGCTGAGAGGGAGCTGCGCTGGCACACCTCGTCAGGCCGCGCTTCGCGGCATGGTGGGGCTTGCAGGGAGGCGGTAGGCACGCAGGCCGCTTTCCCTGGGCAGCAGGAGCACCAACACCTGCTGGGAGCACACCTACCCTCCCTGGTCCAGATTTGCCAGGGTCCAGCAGTGCTCAAAAACGGTTTTATGGTTGCTGTGTGTTGCTGGATCGGTGCGTAACAGCGAGGGAGAGCCAGGAACATGAGCCAGCACATTTACAATCTGTGTATCCCTCTCAGTTGTCCAGCAAGGAGAGCGGCCAGTGCAGAGATTTTTACAGGGGTTAAAACAAAGTTACTTGTTTGATTGCAAGCTTCATGTGATTGAGTGTGACCACATGGTAGTCTGTAGAGTGACCACCTACAGCACAGTGTGCTGTAGCAAGGCTGTGTGAGCCCGGAGGTACAGGAGGAGGCAGGGAACAGCTAATCTCAGGCAAATCCCCTTTCCTTAATTTTCCCACTTGAAAAGCAGTAATATTTGCACACTTTTATTTGAAAGCTGTAGGTGATCAGCACTCTGAAACCATTTCACCTCCCCCAGAAGTCAGTAGAAGGACATCCATAGCTTTTCATGGGATTAGGCTCAGAGTTGGACTGAGGTGATGGTGAAGATCCTTTTACAACAAAGAATAACTGGTTTGTGTTTCGACGTGAAACAGTGAGGATGAGACTGATACTGCTAGGTCCTGGGTGCTACTGAAATAGACTGCGAACATCAATGACGCTGCTGCCCTGGGGCCCGTGACAATAGGTGTTGGGCATTTGGCATTCAAATGCACTGTTTTCTGTTTGTTTGGGTTGTTATTTTTGTTAAAAAATAGCTTTTCTCTATTGGAATATATAAACACTGGAACTTGAGGGAAATAACAAAGGCAGCAGAGAGCTGAGTAACACCGTTCTGTGCAATTTCCCTTTGTTTCTCTTTGGAGTGTTGAACTGGCCGTTTTGGACTTCTGACTGAGCTTATGGTCTGTGTAATGGAGTGTGTCCTCTCTCGTGTGGAGTCTTGGTAGTGGAGCTACAGAGGAGTGAGGAGGGGTTGAAACTGAGCTCTTTGAACACATAAATCACAAAGCATTAAGATAAGAAATTTCAGAGGCAGTATATTAGGATTTTCTTGGACTATCTGCTAGTAGATAATGAAGAAAGTGCAAAGGCATTGCTTCTAGCTCAGAAATTCCTGAACTAAGAGCTGCTTGAGCAGGTGAGATCCTTGGCAGGAGTCAGAAGGGGAAGCCCAGCTTGAGCAGGGGGCTGGACAGCCTCCAGAAGTCCCATCCCTTCCAGATTACTCTGTGGTTCTGTGAAATGACATTGTCTGTCGTTGTGCTTCTCTTAAACATCTGGAGTTGGCTGCTGTCAGAGAGAGAATATGGGACTAAAGAGACATTTGGTCTCGCCTACTTTGGCCAATCTCATGGGGTTTTTTTTGTTCTTTTGAGAATGGAATTAGATACTTACGATAAGCCTTTGTTTCCTCAATTTGACTCTTTCGTGAACATCACTGTTATTTTCTTCATAACTGCAATAGCAACTGCAAAATAATTCCTTATTCTTAACATATATTAAGTACGTATCACAGCACCAGCTGATTAACACTGAAAGCAGCTGGAATATCAAAATCTTGAAATGCTACTGTGTTCAAAACCGTCTGTTTATTGGCTGTGGCTTATTTTTCTGTCTGTTGCTGGTATACACATTCACTTAGTGGCAGAGTAAGAAAGGAAATAATCCAAAGCGTTTGAAATACACAATTTGAAATACAATTGAATTGTGTATTTCAAAACCCCTAACTTCCTTTCTGTGAAAAGTATTGTTTAATTCAGCAGGAGTAGTGGTCTGAATATGTGTTTATATATGTTTGTTAGCTAAAGTTGACAAAAATAGGATAGGAAAGAGCTATAAAAGCAACAAAGAAATGACTGTGAGGACTTTTCTGAAGTTATTCTCTTTTTTCCTTTATACATTTACATAGAGAAGTTCAAAATGAACTAAATAGCAGATATTCATTGGAATAAACTACAGTCCCTGTGTAGTCTCCTTCTGATACCCATGGTTCATCTAAGAGCTCATTCTGCTGCAGACAGCGGGGACAGTGAGATCCAAATCAAACAAAGAGGTTGTTAACTGTGTCATAGATGGATGGTTTTATTAGTACTTAAGTACTATTAGGGCTTTTTTATCAGTCAGTGGATTTACTGTTGATTTAAATTAGTTTAAGACTAGGTTTAAAGAGCCCTTCTAGTGTTTAGGTACAGTCTAGATTATGCATAACAATTACTTAAATTAAAAAACTCACTGCATTTTATATGGGAGTGTTTCACTGCCTTAAACATACAGTGTACTGCTGAATTCCACATGTTCTTCATATACAACAGAGTGTGTATTGCAGATACAGATTATAGTCAGCACTGATTTTTTTAATGTTTTTTTTAGAAATAGCTCTGGTGATTAAGCCTAAAAATCATATGCGTGCATGAACCCTTTTTATTTACCCTTTAGGCGCATTAAAATGTCATTTGTCTGAAAAAAACCCCAAACACTGTTGGAATGACTGCACTTCTAGGAGTGTTAACTGTGATTTCAGTTTGGCTACAGGGTTTATTTCCTGAAATACTAAGTTGAAATTCAGGAAATTATTCCACTTCATTGTTTAACTGGTTTATAGGTATTTGGGCTCGATAGTGCATTTCCTCACTGAAAAGTTAGTGAATGCTTTGGCTGATTAAGGTGTCAAGGATAAATGTGAGTTGAAGTGTGGCTGCTTAAGAGGTAGGAGGAGAGGGAGTAGAAAGAAAAAGCAGGAGGGCCCTTTGAAGTATGTTCCCTTTGAAGTATGGGGGGCTCCTGATTTATTTTTCTTAAAACTATGACTAGCAAAGGAGGGAGGAACTTTGTTATTAGTGGGTCATTGGACTGAAAGATACTTACACAACAATATTAGTGTTTTTACGGCTAAAAAGAACTTGTATGTTTTGCTTCATAAATAACTGACCCCTCCCCACTTCTTTTGTTGTGAATTTCCTTTCCTGGCTTTCTTATGAGTGGTTTAGGAACTTAATTAGCATTATTAGCAATGTGTAACTGATAGCATTGTCTGATTCTAAAAGTAAAAGGTATTGCCCTTCTGTCTAGATCCTACACACTCTTTAGGGTTGTGGCTTCTCTTGGACATCCTCTGGTCAATGTAGCCTCTTCAGGGTAGGATGTTATACCAGTTGTTTGTTTTGCCTCTTGTGTTGTAGAGTATGTTGGGACACCTGGCTGTACCATAAGTGCTCCGATTTATGGCCCAGCATTTTTGGGCAAAGGTGCTTTCACTACTAAGGTTTTAATTTTAAAGTCTGAAGTGAACTGAAGTGGCTGAAGCAGAGGGATGTTTTCTGGCTTTCTATCTTTGCTACAGAACTGGCAAATGGGACTTCCCCGTACAAGGTAGTAAATCAAATAGAAAATAAATTAGATTGGGAAGAACTTCTGGAGGTCATGTAATCCCTCCGTAGCCCCCAGCTAACAGCAAAGCCAGCTTCAAAGTTAGATCAGGTTGCTCATGTGAGTAAAGATACTTGTTTGCTCAAGTGTGTAACAAGTCAGGTCACCTGTCCTTAGCTTGTGGGGAGTGGATTTCATGATTTAGTGTGACCTTCTCTTCTTAACACTAATGATAAATGTATAATAAGCAAACCAATTATTTCACTAGGTTGTGCATACTTAGAAAATGGTCAAGAAAATGATGAATGTATCAATAGCTAAATTAGCAAGCCTCTCCAAATCTCTCATTGAGCAATATTTTCCACCTTCTTGTCATTTAATACTTTCAAATGACTGTAAATAAGCCCACTGCCAAACTAATCACGGTTTTAATCATTGCCAAGAGGAAGATTTAAGGCAAAAGATTGGAATAACTTTAGAGACTGTTACTGCTTGTTCTTGTTTATTAACAAAGTAATATTGAGTAAAAGTGGAATTTTTTTTACTGAAAAACAGCATATCAGACTTCCAGTTCAAGTTAAATGGCTTTATCGATTTACCATTTTCTGGCAACCCCAGAATGACCTGGGTGGAGCACATCAGCCTCAGTCTAGGAACATGTAGAAAATCCACAAGTAGTTTTCAACCCTTAACAGTCCCAATGTAGTTTTCTGTGAGACTGTTCAGTTGCTAGAAATTAAGCATACAGACCAGTGTCAGAGTGATCAGCATCAGGCAGGATCAAGCCTAACATACACAGGTCAGCACTGATGAGAGCCTATGTTTGCCACTGGCTCCTAGCAATGTATATATCATAAGAAAAACTTTCAGGATGCACAGAAACTTGAAGGGAAAGTGAGGGCTGTTAGTGTTTCCCCTCCAAATATCTAGAAGGGTCTTTAGGATTTTTTTTTTCCTACTTAGTGTATTTTGTATGAAGCAGAATTTCTTTGTACAGGGTCCAGCTATCTGACTACATAGGGAGGTTAGCCTAAGGGGTTGTGCACTGAAAACAGTAAGGAAACTTAAAAAACTTCAGAACGTACTTCAGTTTCCTGGAGTGCTTGTTTGAAAATCTTTGAGCGCCTGCTGGGTGTGGTACACTTTCCTGGCTGTCTCCCTGAGCTCAAAATTGTGCATCTCTGCCTCCATGCACTGAATGCAACAGACTCTTTCTTCTCATTTCTTCTTCATTTCACACATCATTCGAGTTTGTTGCAATAATTCAAAAAAAATCACAAACTGCTTCTCAGTTCACATTAATGTAAGTAATTAAGAGTTTTTATGCTTTTCTGGTTTGAGAAATATGTCACCTGGAGATCTGGGGCCTCTTCCGTTAAGCACCAAACTGTTGCCAAAACAACAAATTGTTAATTTTAGGGAGCTGCTGACCTGTTTAAGGCCTATTTTGTCATAAATCACCCAAATAACCAAGGAACGTTCTGCACCATTAGAAAGTGGACAGTGCCAGTTTTACGCGTTGCAGATTATTACTCCCATCTGACGTCTTTTTTGCATTCACGTCTCATCTTTCCTCTCCCCTCTGGTTCACTTTTGACCTGGTGTCTTGAAAAGTATCAGCTCTCAAAACAATGCTGCATTTTATTCTGAAAGTTGGGGTCCCAGCTAGTCCCACAGGTTAGTCTTACATTCACGAAAGTATTGGTCATCTATTTTATCTGTGTATGGTTATCTATTCTATCTGTGTATGTTTTCAAATAATCTGTCAGCAGTAGCTCTTTCTTGGAATGATCCTAGAAATAAGCTTATTTCATGGGCAGAGAAGCAGAAGAGATACTACTGGAGCTCAGTTTTTTCAGGCAGCTTTATCAGGAGCAGCGCTTTGCATCCTCACGTGACCTTTCCTCTGGTGTAAGAACAGAAACTTGGTCCCTGCTGCTGGAAGAGGCAGGTGAGGATGTTGTTAACACATAACCTGTTGCAAAGTCGCTTCTGTTCCATCACTGTTGGACTACATCACAGTGCTGCTCTAGAAAACTTTTCTGAAATCCTTTTGAAAGCACTGTATTTTAAGGGTTCTCCTATCCCATTTTATTTAGTGGGTTTTTAGTAGCTTACTGTTGGTCTGTCATCATGTGGTTGACTGGCATAAGTTTATCTTGCGACAAAATGGAAGGAAGCAACCATGTAAGATAATTAAAAATCAAAAATCCCAACAACAAAGCTCTGCTTTGAGCCTTGCCACAGACTGTCTGTGGCTGTAAGTTACTTAAATGCATCCTATGTCTTGGTTTCTCTGCTCATAAGAAGAGGATGCCTACCTAGCTTTCAGGAGTGGTAATTGATGAACGTTAAGAGTATTAAAATTTTAAAACTGAAACTTATCTTTTGGGCATTTCCTACTGGACTTCAGTGGTCAGCTTCTTACAAATAAAATCCTTGGCAGCTGAGAGAGAGAGAGTTAGACAGATTGATAGATGGGGGGTGTGTGCGTGTATGGATATATATAAAAAACAACTAGAAATAACTAGTATGAGACATGGGGGCATGTTTCAGAGTGTGCAGTCCCTTGGTTGTTTCGTCCCAAGAAGAAACATTTCTCTGCCAAGAGAGAAAATTGTATTTTGAATCTCAGTTTTTTGGATAGAAGAATTCTAACTGAGATGAGTGGCATCAAAATTCACTGTATAAGTAATGAACAATGGCACTTCTGGAGATTTTGTATGGAGCTATAAATGAAACCCTGTGGTGTTGTCTGAGAAGAATTGAGCATTTTTGTCTTCTACCAGTTCCTGTAATCTTCTGCCCCTCTTACTGAAAAAAGCCCCAGAAACTGCAGTAAAATTCAGCCAGATTCTCTCGGATGTATTGAACTAATGTTTATCATTAAAGAGAACCATGTAAGAGGGACCAGGCTGTAGTGAGCTGATTTGGGCACCATGATTCTCTGCTCCTTCGCTGGCACCAGTAGATGAGGGGACAGTGTTTTTTAGGGGTAGAGGAAAGCAACTTTTCTCTCTCTGTCCTGAGAGCCCATACGCTGGGCCTGTAGTAGGGGGGAGGAATACAAGTCACCTGTACCAGGTCTCTGCCCCCTGGCAATTTCTTCTAAACAGAAGGCAATCTCTCCTCCCATCGTTCTTCCCAGGCGGTGTGAAGGCACAGAATAAACAATAAACATTGGAAAAAGTACTTAGTCTCTAATGCTCGTTCCTGTTTTATGCCACATTTAGTAAAATTACAGTGCTTTCATAGTCTGATATTAAAGCACTCTTTGCAGTGACCCGGGATGGGTGATTTCTTGGTTGCGTAAACAACAGGCAGTTGCATTCCTGCAGATGCATAGTGCTTTGACTTGTTCTCTTGCTTTCCTTCAGTTTCAGTCCCTGTTAATGCTCTGAGCCAGTAGCAGGTTTTTATTCAGGATTTAGCTCAGAATAGATCTGGTGCAAATGTTGGCCATGCTATACATTAGTGCAGACTTTATTAAAAGCACCCTTATGTGCCTGTGCGAGCCCAGAGAAGCTGAACCTCCTCGGTAATACGTGCTAGTGGAGGTCGTCATAACTTTATGTATTCCACAGGGGTGCCTCAAAATTGTTTTTTTCCCAGCACAAACAATTTTGAAACACTCTCTGCTTGCTTTTGAAAACATACATTAGGGATGGATTATTATGTTACATAAAGACCTGACCATGGCCTTTCAGGAAACTCATTTGAGATGGCTGTGACTGGGCCAGGCACTGGGCTAGTGCGTAAGGTTAGTGGCATTTTTTTGAAGAAAAAGTAATTCCCCAGACCCCAATGCCTGCAAACACATGTATTGACCTTCTTTCTATAAATTTTGGAAAGCAAAAATGCCAGCTAAAGGACGAGGAGCAGTGGAAAGATGAGACTTTCTTAAGTCCATCTGTAAGAAGCAGCTTAGTGTTTCTAATGCCAGATCAAAATCAAAAACTATTTTGAGGTTCACTAGGATTCTTTTTAAATAGATTTTTTTCTGCAATGTATAATTGGGATTTATTACCAACTCCCTGGCTTGCTTTCACTGAACACCCAGACTTCTGTAGGCTAATCTATTCCTGTCGAAATATCTTTTCACCACTTGCCGTAAATGCCTTAGGATAAACTCTTAGTAAAGAGATATTTTTCACAAATTAAGCTCATTTGTGGGCTGGGACACAAGCTAGCTCGCAACGCTGTCATGTAGCATCAAGGTTATAAAAGAACAAAATCCAGAGTTGTTCCCTCGGGACCCTAACGTCAGTTGTCTACCATACAGAGGGATGAATATGAGCATGGGAGCTTAGACACCTGCAGTAGTGGTGACTCAAATGCAAGTCAATGGTGTCCACCATGCCTTTTAGGTAATCTGGTGTAAATAATGACTTTAGGATGAGATGCAGCCCTGTTTCAACTCTACTGGCTGTATTGACTATATTTCTGTTGGCCGTAATGGAAATATAGACAACTAGCGCCTGACTATACCTACACAGTAGGCACCTGAAATTCAGGTGTTCTGAAACTCACTGTTGCAGAGAATTCCTAAAAGTCTTCGTAATTTCAGTGGAACTAGGATTTCTGCCACTGTTTGTAGGGGTTGCAATTAGGTCTGCACTCTTGGAAAACAGAAAACTTGGGATCAGCTGGTTCTAGTTTAGTAACTGTGTGGTATAAATGGCCAGCTTAGGTACATTTTCAGCAGAATCCTTTGCAGCCTACGAAATTAAAAATGCTTAATCAAAATACGATTGTATTTAATTATATCTTCTGCGTTGTATTTTTGGGGGGTGTCTATGTGCTACTTCAGCACTCCCATTGCAATATATCAGAGATTTGGATGACTGGGACATGCAAGAGCAGACTATATAATTTACAAAGAATGGATCTACATTCAGTAAAAGCATTAAATAGTGAAGATTCATTATCTTCTATTCAATAAGACTGCGATTTGCAGGCTGCTGAAGTTATGGGACTTGTTCCAATGACTACAGAATTTTGGACCAACCTTGAAGTTTTGTGCTCAGAATAAACATTTTATACGTTGCTTATGTAGAAACATATGCTGATTCTGCAGTCCCTTCCTCACAGTGAAGATGTGGTGGCACTTATCTCCTTGTATTTCCCAAAAGGTTGAATGTTAATATCTAGTTACAGAACTAAGCCATATGTTTTCCCACCAGTTTCATCCAAATGTTTCTGATTTGTTTTATCGCTATTAGGTGACATTCCAAATATCAGTGCTAACTGCTTCCTTCTGTGGTTTAGCACCATGAGAAAATTGTAACTCGTTCCCTAGTCAAAATGTCTAGCGTTTGCAGCAAACATGTATTTTTAATTAAGCATTTTCCTAAGAAAATACTTTCTCTCAAAGAGGAGGAATATTTGAATGCTATTGCCATACTGTACGACTTTATTTCAGCTGTGAAATACTTAGATATTAAAAGCGGAGATTTGCATTAGCGTTCTGAATGTGTTTTCTCATTTGATCAGCATGTTGAATTCATGGTGAAGGTAGTAGGCGTTGGTAGTTACAAGCCTGTTGTGGAAAGACTCCTAAAAACCAGCTGTTCTTATTTTCTCTGTTGCGAGGAAAGATTAGAGACTGTTGAAATCACCCTTTATTCATGCTTTCTAAAAGAATGATTTCATTTGTAGTATTTAGCTCAATTCACCAAAAGGATATGACCCATCATCTTGGGCTGGAAGTCCACAAGAGGATGGTATGACCAGGCACAATAAACGCTGGTGTATTGTATGTAACTTTTAAACACATGAAATTTTTTTTAACTATTTTTGAGACACTTGTAAAAATAATTGTGTTTTTAAACACTTGAATAGCAGAAATCCAAGTAAACTGGAGGAAGATTTAATGTTTTACTATTTTTTAATAACATTCCAGCATATACAGGCATTAAAGTGGAGCCTCAATTCTTTAAGAGACTTTTGAAAGTTTTGTGAACCATTTTGACCCAATTGCCTCACTAGGTAACTGTGTAAAGATTCACACCAATGAGATAAAAGATGTGAAACTTGGGGGTGTTATGTTCTAACCATGTAACTCTACCCAGCTGCATAGAGAAGCAACATTTCATCTCTCCAGCTACACTGAGTGCATTTTGAATGTTTTGTATGTTTGTGTTTGTATGTTGTATGTTTGCTGTGACTATGAGTGAGCAGTTGGATTTAGAATACTGCAAATGTAAATAAAGACATGTCTGATTTGTATATTCTGGTAGCTCCCAGTCCTATGTCATTAAAATATGTAGAACCAAATTATTCTCAGGATGCTGTCCCTAGCAAAAAGCTATGGTTTGTTTTGTTAGAACTGTAACCAAGAACTGTAATTGTGTTCAGTGCTGTTAGAGTGTTATATCCTGGCAAAATCCTGGAAGTCTCCAGCTCCTCAACTGAAATCCACTGGGCGAGCAAAGTTCTGGCTTTAAAAAACATGTTGTATGATTGAGAATCTCCCTTGGGCTGGATGCATGCTGGTGACTGTAATTTATCAGTGCACCTGGTCGGTGCTGGCACAGTGACACCATTCCTTGCGTGGGCAACTTCCACAACTGTGTGTGAAGCATATCATCAGTAGAGAAGCTGTAGCAATGAAGCTGTGATTTTTAGGAAACTTTTATGTGACTGGATTCAAATTAGAAAAGTGTTAGGCTAAGTTCCTGTTTCGCACCCTTATGTGAGTAGCCTTGCTGAAGTAAATGAGATTAGCTGTGTGGTTCATTCATCTGGACTGGCAGTATAGAGGAGCAATAATTCTTGGTAAGTAAATCCCAATTTAATTTTGAGCCATCCATGAGTATAGCTGTCTTGTTACTATAGTTCAAGATGTAAAATATGAAAGCTGTTCTACATCCAGATTTTGAAGCATTTTGATTCTAGCTTATTTTAGCTATAGGATAATTGTGGTTTAGGATTCAGGGTAGTCTGTATTTGATGTGCCATAGCTGAAATCAAAACCGATCCAATTTGTGTATTTATTTGAGCTCTCAGAGTTGCAAGAATTTGTAAGGAATAGACTGTTATGACATTTTAAAAGTTGTAGATACACAGTGTTTATATTTTATAATTTAGAATGGGAGGATTCTTCTGCATTTCAAATAATTTTTGTACTAAAACATTTTATGCCTATTAGGATCATGAAACTATGAAATAAAAGAGTGAGAATGTCGAACTTGCTTATTTTTTAGTTTTAAGGTGGAGTTTGGAAAAGTTTTATAATTTGCCCATATGAAAAATGCTGAGCTTGATTTCTTTTAATTTGTTTATATTCTTCTTTTGTACTTGGTTGTGTCTTACGATTTGTCTGAATGTTGAAGTCATCTGAAGGTGTCTACATTGAACATGACTACAGAGAAGGTATACAAAGAGAAACTTGTCAAAAAATGATAGGAATGGCAGAAACGGTACCATGAAAATCCTCGTTCTGTAATTTGAGGAAAGAAGTGCACAATTTGCATAAAAGTAGTTCTTACTCCTTTTATAAAATTTGTTTCAGCTCTATTCTTAAAACTTTGTTAGGAAAAATTAGAAAAGTGTAGTGGTGTTTGAAGATAATTGAAATACTGTAATTTTCAGGAGGGAGTTTGGCCCTGAAAGTATAGAGAGGAACACACACAAAGTTTGGAGCAGTTAAGTGTTTTATGGAAATCAGAGAAAAGTATGTACGCCCATTTCCGGCATGTGAAAATCGATCTGGACGTTCAAAGTTTGGTTTTCAGTAATGTGGTGGTTGTGAGAGAGGTTGTAATGACTCTCAAAACCACTTCAAAACACTAAAGCATCTAGCTAATCCTGTCACTCCTCTGGCTCTGGCAGCTAGTTGGAAGGAAGGTAATCAAACATAAATTACCTACGTGAGATGTGGTTTAATACTTTAGATAAGGGAGAAGGAAAAGGAAGTTCCTGGGTGGCCGGGATGTTATCCTTCCCAGTGGTGCCCTCTACATTGCACTCTATTTAGTTTTTAAAGTACTTGACCTTGGGCATGTCTGTATTTTACCTTTGTAAACAGGATCCAGCAGATGTTTTGGTGAAAACTGTAAAAGAAGTGATGAGCTGGAGTGCAGTCTGCAGCTGTTTCATATATGGTGTTGGGAAGGTAAAAAAGGATTGGAAACCCACTCTGAGTTTATGTGCTCCAAGTCAGAATCTGAAAAGCTGACAACGACAGCAAACCACTGCAGTTACGAGCAGCTAATAGACAGAGCTACAGCCTAGCCTGCCCCTGCCTTCCTATGAAGATTCACAGGAGAAGGGAATCCAGAGAGGCTCATTAGAATGAATTACTCTTTGGCCCAAAAATAGTTGTAAAAAATATGACGTCGTCTCTAGTGAAAGTAACTTTTTCCCCTTAAATGAGAAGTCGTAGATAAAGTAATAATGCAAAAGAACACTGAGTATTTCCCAAGTGCAAAAATTAGAATATATTGTGGCAGAATTGGGAAAGAGATGATTGGAAAAGAAACAAATTCATAATTAGTAGTTAACATTTTAACCCCTCCCCCTCAGGTTTGCTAAGCAGCTAACCAAAAAGGGACAGCACATGGCTGTCAGATGTGGGATGTTGTATTAAAATTATGTCTCTGAAGGTGAAAGATGTTGAATTAAAAAATACAGAATCATTTCAGCAATTATTTGCACACATGGCAAGAGAGACTTTGAAGAGTAACAGTTAAACTCTTACTCTGTGACTTTCAATAGAAACTGTTTCACAATCAGTGTAAGATTTAACTCCTATTTGGTGGCTGATTACTGATTATTTTTAAACAATAAGGAATTTTGCATATTAATGCAAGACAGTGTTTAATGAAGCATGTAGTTGATTTTTGTGTGATAGCATGGGTGTTTCTGGTGCCGGTTTTGCATTGTATTATCTCTGTCCCAAAATACAACCCTTATGAGCCCAACCAGGTTATAAGTGAAATCTGTTGCAGAGCTCCTGTTGAGTCCTTCGCTGCTGTCCTCTATTCTGTTGGTAGTACTACTTTAGGAACACCTCAGCTGTGAAGTGAACCTGTCCTTCATTAATGGATGCAAACTGTTGTTCTGGTCTGAAATAATCTTAAGAAAAAAAATTCTGAAAATGCCGTAGGGAGGTTAGTAGAATGATACTAGTTTTCTTCAGAGAAGGGAGTTCACGTGAGAAATTGGGGTAACTTCTTTGTTTCTCTGTGTTCCAAGTATTCAAATTTATAGACCTCAGGTGGCAAATCCCTGTTTTACTTATTTTCCTCATCTCTCAACCAGAAACGTGCTGTACCTTAAATTGATTTAGGTTTTATAGAAGAGGACAGCCTCTGCTTATGGTCTGGTGGGATACCGTAGTGTCTGACTGCAGTTGAACATGCGGTACTTGTGCAGAAGGAAAATTATGGAAGAAGTCTATGGTTAAAGAAAGTTGCACAACCAGAACCAGTTTGCCATTTATTAACTTTTGAGTGATTAATTGGAGAAACTTAAGGTTGTATGTACATAACGTGTGCATAGGTTTGTCTGCAAGATCCTCTTCAACTTAACTAGTGAAGTAGGAAAGAGTTGATTCCTTCGTAGGTTGTAGCCTTTCATCTGACTCCTCCTTTCATGTTCTTATCTGACTCATGCTTTCAGCGTTTTGTCCTCCCCTGGAATATCCCTCCTAGCTTTGACTGCTCTGTACATATGGATTCTGAGGAATGGTTTAAGTAGAGACTGTGGAAACACAAGTGGGACAAAGCAGGCAGAAACATTTTTTGATGTCCAGAAGAGTTGCTGCCAGAGCAGCTCTGTGGGTGGGTTTGCAATGAAAAGCAGTTAGTTAGAGGAGAAAGGTTTCGAATTTATAGAGTAATACACTGGTGGTCACTGTTACTCTCAGCAGTGTCTGATGACTTGAACCTTCACTTCCCACAACATGTTATCCCTCTGCTCATTCATGAAAGCCCCTGTTCTGTGGCTATATTTGCTCTACCTGACATGACTGCATTGAGTGCAGGTAACTTTAAGACCTAGACAGAAACATTTGTTCATTTAATGTTTGAAGGAGAAGATGAATCATAGATGAAAGTAATTGATTTTAATTTAAAAAAAACACTGTTTTCATTTTAGCTTTAATCTAAATAGCAGATTAGTTTACAGATCATTTAAAATGCTTTCTGCTTTGGCAGATACCGAACGAGTTTCAGACCTCGGTACACAGTTGCATATAAGACAGTAACAGAGCTGGAATGGAGATGTTGTCCTGGGTACAAAGGGGAAGACTGCAGAGAAGGCCCAGCAGAAAAGCCAAACACTGCTCGTCGTCCCACAACACCAGCGAAAGCTGTTGTGAAGAAAGGCTTGGGTAACTTTTTGTTTGAATTTTGGTATGCATGATCACGTCTGGTTTCTTGTTTTGTCTTTTAAGTATAAGAACCGTTACGGTTTCTATTAAACTCAACTACTGGCAGGTACAAAAGCCATATGGAAGACACTGCGTGGTGGGAAAATAATAGCCAGGCAATAACAGTCTTGATACAGAGAATTTCCTGAAGAGTAACGGAGGGGTGGCTGTAGAACACTGGCCATAAATGCCAGCTGGCTACTCACGGTTCAGGAAAATCTTTGTGTTAAGGTTGGGGTTTTTTATGGTTTCTTCAATGTTCAGCAAAAAAAGATATATTTGAGAGGAACTATTATTAAAACAAAAAAGAACACGTACTAATTTTAATGATATATAATGGTCCCTAGCAGTTTCACAGTGCTTTGTTCAAGGGCTTGTGCAGATTTTACAGATTCATGTTAGATTAACTGCCGTAATACTAAAGGGTAAAGGAATGATAATCCTCGATTTCTGAAAAAATACCTTAAAGAATTAATTATATTTGTTTGTATAAGATACTGTCTTCTGAAAGGGTAAGAAGGAATGCTGTTACTGCAGTATTATGCCTTTTCTGCATTAACAAAAAATGATATTTTCTTCTGAAGGACTTTTTCCCAACGACATTGGAGATTAGTCTCACACACAGCACTTTGTCAGATTTCCACTTGTGTTTTTTGTGCAGTGGAATGGATTGGGATTGAATACATGCTTTCAACCCAGTCATATAGATTACATACCTGCTTTAAAAATAAGCTTTTTAAATACTTTGTTAGCCCACCTAAAATATTATTTCCAGAAGATGATAATAAAACACGATGATATCTTTAAGTAACTTGTACACTGCTTATGTCTAGAGATTTTCTTTCTTCTGTGACCCTGAAAGAACTGTAGTGCAATGCAAAAATAGACCAGTGTGTATGTAATAGCTACACTCTGTGTGTGCATACTTTTTATTATTAAAGGAATCGGCTACTCTGTCAGTCTTGAAGAGTACATTTGTGACTTCCTACCTTCTTTGTAATGTCTTTAAGCTGAAAATCCAGCTTAAAACTAAGAAAAATTCCAACTGCATGTTCTTCAGACCCTATCTCAGTGTTGCTCTCCACTGTATAACTAGCATGTATAGCTTGGAACCAGTGCTAAAATTCGTTTGTCTAAAGATTTAACTGTTAACACCACTTGTCATCCGAAAAAGTTATTCTAATGCTAACAATTTGTGTGTTTATTTTCTGTTGTATTTAAAGAAGTATATTTTCTTCTTAATTTCTGCTTAACTTAATTTACTTTTTTATGTCTCCAATAATATGCCTTCACTGTGCAAAGGTCTTTGGATTATGCACTGCATAAAAGGTATCATGCAAAATCCCCATTAGGATTATACATGATGTATTTATAGAGTGTACCCCTCTGTGCATAATGGCAAATATATATGGGAGTATGCAAATAAATATGGTCACGTGGCTCTACACATTAAAATGGTATTAAATGTTTGTTAAACTAAAACAGTTGGTGGTCTAGCTGCAGGTTTTATTATTAGATGATTATTTGGGATCACACTCAGGATCTTGACTTACTAGAGCCTTGTTGCTGAGAATCCCGGAAGATAGGACTAGAGGGATCTTAAAGGGTATGTTTATCCATCCCATAAAGTAGGATCAGCTATGTCTGTCCAGCAGCCGGTGGTGGAAATTCTTCTGCTCGTGTGGACAATGTCTTCTGACATTTCACTTTCTGTACAGCTACCAGGCCTCTCGTTCACTTGCTCCAGTTGAAGCCCATTCTTCTTGTCCTGTCCCATCAGTAGCAGATACAGAAAACAGTTTATTCCCTACCAGTTTGCAGATATCTTTCAGAATATCACTCTTCATTCTCCTCTCCTCTAGCCTAGAAAACAAATTACTTTGACTTTTCCTGCAGTCTGTACTTTCTTGACCTCTGATAATGTTTCTTTCTTTCTTCTGCATTCTCTGCAATTGTTACATACTTTGCTTGAAACTGAACATCCAGAATTGTGCATGTCTCTGCAAATGAGGTGCTGCCAATGACAAATTGATTGAAAGGATACTTTCAGATTCATTAATTCATTTGTGCTAGGTAAAGAGTAGATTGCATCTAAAAGTCTGCTTTTACTTTTTTTTCATTCAATGAGGATAGTGCTAATGTTATTTTAATCTAACAGTTTTGGATGTGTAAAGCTTATGGTTTTTTACACATTTTTATTGCATACTTAAATATGTGTCAAATAATCAGGAATTTTTGAAGCAAGTGTGATAACTGGAATATCTTGCAGAACCCCAGTTCAGCAAAATACTGGAGCACAAACCCACTTCAGGCACATAAATTATTGCCACTTAAGTTTTCAATGGAAATTCAGGAGCAGCACCTCCCAGATTACTGTTGCGGGAGATGCAGTGGCTCTAAAGTGATTGTGTTGTGATGTGTATGGATCTATAATGGTCTGTTATATATGCTATATCTTGGATTCATTGCTGAACAAGAAGGGGGGTTCTGCTTGCTAATTTATTTATTTATTGCCATTGTATCTTGGCAGGAATTGGTCAATGTGATAAAACTTTTAGTTTGGAGTGTTTTGATAACATTTTAATTATAAACTGAAAACAAGAATAGAAAAGGGAACAAGCATTATGCAATTTAAATCATTATTTAGCTTTAAAGAAAAGTGAAATTAGCCTCAGCTTATTAAAACAGATACCACTGGGAATATTTACATCCAGACTTTGTCTGTTATTTCCATGAAACAGATGCAGAACCAACAGAAGTGCCAGAACCTCCACCGTATGAGAAGAAAATGCAATTTCTTGAGGATGAATTGTTTAGACTTACACGATCAGTGCTTGAACTTCAGTCCTCCGTGGCAGGTGTGAATGAAAACCTAAAGTTGACTGTCCAAGAAGATGCTAGTAGGATGTTGGTCACTTGGCTGAACAACCTTTATGACCGCCCAGAGCCTGATAGTGCAGTTGGTGGGGAAACAGACACTATTCATCTGCCTGGACTCCTCAGCAATAAAGATCAAAAAGACCCTTTTATTGATTTTGAAATGGAAGATATAAAGTCTGAGCTAGCTGAGGTCAAAGAAGCCTTGAAAATGAGGAATGACAAGCTGGAGGAACTGAATGGAAAAGTAAAAGGCTATGAAGGACAATTAAAACAACTGCAGGAGGCAGCACAAGGACCTACAATAACAATGCCCAGTGACAATATATATCAGGAGTATATAGACTCAAAATTTGAGGCCCTCAGACAGGAAATACTGGAAGGATTTGAAAAGAAAATGGCAGATCTGAAGAACTCCTGTGAATACAAACTACAGGATATCCAGCAGCAGTGTGATGACAATGAAAATAACTGCTTAGGAATAATTGATGTTATAAGAGGAAAAGAGAATGACTTGAGGAAAGAAATAAATACTCTCCGAACTCAGATTCCATCAAACAAGTCCAGTTGTTGCAAGGAGGGTGAGAGCAATTACTTTGACCAACAGATAAAAGATTTAGATAAGAAGATTGACAGAGTTGTGGAAGCACATAGGATCTTGAATGTCAGAATAGATAATGAAATCAGTCGATTGTCAACTCCAGATCTGGAAGACATGTTTGGTGAGAGGTTGGAGGAGCTAGATGCAAGGATGAATGTTACGGAACGAAATGCTGAAGAACATTGCTTTTACGTTGAGGAAACTCTCCGCAGTGCTATAGCTGCTGAGGTAGATGAATTGAGAGATTTGTTTGACCAAAAGCTGCGGGCACTAGAAGATAGGCTAGGTGGCACTATTTTAGAGATTGCTAATACTACAGACCCGGATGGAATGTATATTAATCCTGGGCCCATCTTGCCCAGTGATGCAGGATTTGCAAATGAGCAATTTACAGCAGAGGTGAATTTCCTGAAGAATAAACTACTGTCGCTTGAACACCTCTGTGGGCAGAAATGTCAGTCTGCACCACAAGGTACGGAGGACCTTCAGAAAGAGCTAGAAAATTGTAACAACAAATACAATCACTTGCTTTTGAAAACAGAGAATAACTCTGTTCTCCTGCAGTCTCTAAATAGCTCTCTTAATGAGAAACTCAACTTAAGTAAGGGTAACCAACGTGACATCCAGAAAATGCAGAGAGATGTACGTGTATTCCAGTATAGTTTAAATGTCATGGATAAAGATATCAAAAATCTTCAAGATGGCTTGAGTAGCTGCCAGGAGCAGCTTCTGGGTGTCAATTCTACCTGTAGAAAAACACAACGGGGTGTTTTCCGAAAAATCGATCAAATGCAGAGGACATTTGCAAATCAAACTGCTCACCCTAGTGATAATTGCTGTGGTGAAGTGAAAGAGAGACTAGAACAACTGAATGACCATATCCTGAATGATCTTAGCAAGTGCAAAGAAAAGACACAAGGTATCCAGGAGGGTGTTTTGGATGTTGAGAGCAGAGTCTCACATGTTGAAAAAGTTTGCGGCAAGCTGGACTCTGTCTCAGGTAGCTTGCAGAAGATAAAAGAAGGTCTGAATAAGCATGTGAGCAGCTTATGGAACTGTGTCCGTGAAATGAATGGAACTATAGCATCTCATTCCACTGATATTTCTGGCCTCAAAAATTCTGTACACCAGTTTTATAGTCAGGTCTCCAAAATCACCACAGACATTGAAGGCATGCTGAAATCTCAGTCTGACACGAGTGAGTTTTTTTGCCTTTTTTAATGGTTTTTTTGTTTGTTTTTCAACTGGCTTTCTTTTCTGAATCATTTATAAAGGAACTAAACAAGGGATGAAAAATTTAATATTACACAATTTCTACTTTGTTTTTACAGTGACTCTAATTTTGGCTCTTTGCTCTAGAACGCCATAGATGACTTTGAGTGCTTTTAAGAGTATTCTCAAAAAAAAAAAAAAAAGTCTCATAAGCTTTCGTGTTTACTTTGAGCCAGAATAAAGAGAGTGGGAAAACTAGTATTTCTGGATAGTGAGTTTAAAGTGAGTTTTAAGTATTAATTATCTGTGGGTATTATTCCAGTTCATTTGATTTGAATTTTTTTTTTGTTTTGTTATATTTTGTTGTGTGAGATTATGCTTGATTCCTCAGGGGAAATTGAAAAGTAAATGGAGAAAACTGAAGTCAAAGGAATTCAAATTTAACATAAGAAAGATTATCTGTAAGTTTTGTTCTTAGGATGAGTTAATGATTATAATTCAGCACGAACTCTTTGATTTAGGACTTTTGCAAACAAGCTCTGGCATTTCTTGGTGAGGCAATATAAGACTTCTGCATCATAGCTTTCCCAGAACTTTGCATTCCCACAACGTAGTTGGCAAGTGGCAATAGGTGCACACCCCAGCTGGCAGTGTTTTCACACCTCAGCCACTTCTGTTAGTAGTCCAACATGTTAGCTCAAATCTACCTCCACAGGTGGTTTAAAGTTTGCATTAGAGTGGCTGAGAAACAGAGGCACGTTCCCTTCGGCTCAAAATGCTGTGAATGGTAACCTCAACATGTTGGTGAACCTTGCTATTAATGTTTAGAGACCTTGCCAAATGCCACTCGGTTCCCTCTGCAGTTCTTACTCCAAATTTCAGCAATGGGTTGTTTTTCTGAGAGAGTCAAAGTTTACAGAGGGAAGCTGAGTTCCTGTTTCTGTTAGCATGACGCAAAAACATAGGAATTGGAGACTGTTTTGAAACGGCACTCTTCAATTGGTAGATACTTCTGGTTTTAATTCTGTGCACGTATGAGATAAATAAGAGGCTGATTTCTGAGACTGGCCTTAAATCAGAAGAGGTGCTGAGGGAAGAGCCTGTGGGCTGTTGCAGCTGATGGTAGTTGGGGGAGATCAGATGCAGGACCGTGAGCGCTCTTGCTTGAATGGACAGGTTGTGCTTCATGAAGGGTCTGAATATAATTTCTTTAGGGAAGAATGTCCTTCTCACTCTGAGGCAGAGACTTGAAAGCCTGTGATAGATGTGTTTCTTTTGAGTGTTTAATTCTTTAAATGTATCGCAGTACTTGACACAACAATCCTTCTGAGGTGAGAAGCTCTTGTGTGAAATTAAAAAAAAATACATTTCTCTTCCTTTAAAAGAAGAAGTGAAGGGGGATGGAGAGGGTCTGTAATTCTCAGATAATTCTTTTGGTGAAATCTTGGCTTAAATTCAAGAGGGCTAGGACCTTCACCCCTAGATCTTGCAAAAGCAGACCCAGTCCCCATTAAAATGCAGTATGATGTATCTGTGTAATCCTATTTCTCATCCATCTTGCCCAAAATAAATTTGCACTAGGGACAAACATTGGAGAAAGTTCCAAGATACACACAGTAATCTTTCTTCTGCTATTTAAAGCAGGTGTTCGAGCAGCCTCATGGGTTATATTTATCAGCCCCTATTACAATATTGTAAAGCATTAAAAAGCCTCAGCGTGCCTGGGTTTCCATAATACAATGCCATTTCAGGGCAGAGCTTTCCATCCACCACTGGGTGTTAAGAGCCTATGGAAGGACGCTGCTGCTGGATCTGGGGTCCAGGCACTCTGAGCATCACTCGCTGCTATGGGGTGCCTTTGGCCTCTGAAGGATTCATGAAGTGCACACTTCAGTCCCCAAATGTTTCCAATTACATTAATACTGTCTGGCACAGCAGTCTGAGTAAGTTTTGATGGCTGGAATTGCAGAAAGATTTTGGCAAAAGAGCCTTTTTTGGAAGTAGTTTGGGAATGCTGTTACGTGAATTGGGGTATGGCTTTAACTATTTTTACATCCGTGATGTGCAGCATCATCTCCGATACCAATGTTATTTGAAAGGAAGACTGTCAGTCCTGGCCATAGATCAGTGTAGAATTTCTTATGCGCTATTTGCCGGCGTATTGTAGCATTCAAATGATGTAATTTGACTTCAGAAGGGACGAAACAGAAACAAGTTGTTACTAATAACAGTTGTTGAGGGCAGTAAGGCAAGGATACGTTACAAGAAATGCAATATAAAATCTTTCCAAGCAGTGTAAGCCCAGCACACTGTAAACCTGAGCAAAGTCAAATGACCCTGATCTTAGGAATAAGGCTGTGCTTTCTTCCAAATCTTTTATTAAGGGGTTTCAAGTGCCTCAGTCCAAACTAACAAGCCAGGTTAGTGAATGATTATATGTCAGATACGGACCCAGAGGCCACCAATGTATTTAATTTGTTATAATTGTTGGTGAAGGTGGTGCAGCATCCTGCTGTACGTAAGGCAGTGGTGGCAGCAGGCAGGCAGGTCTGCTCTAAGTATGTAGGGGACCACGCACGATGTGTTCACCAAGGTAATGCAATCTAGCAGCTCTTCATCCACATTATATGGTGACTGCCCTCAGCTCCACGTCTTGTAGGATAAGTTGTTCTCATTGCACTCTGTGCCTCTCTGCGGGTATATTTGCTCTTCAGATGGCACGAAACTGAAATCCATGTTAAAGTTAGTGGTCTCTTTTCACTTACTGCCTATTCATACAGATTCATGAAGTCTTCCAGGAATTAGAAGTGTGGTCTTGCAGCCAGACACGGTGCTGGGAGTGCAGTTTGCTTTGGTTATGGTTTTTTGACCTGAACTGTAATTCCTCTGGTAATTGTCTCTGTAGCAGGGTTTCGAAAGCAACAGCAAAATGTTGTCTGCTGAAGTTACAGTCTAAGAAACCACATGTATGCTCTGCATTACAGCACTGATAAAGGGCAACATAAAATCTTAGTGTTGTAGTGCAAATAGTCACATAGTCAATTCCTCTAGGCTCCCAGTGAGCTTGTGCAAAATGGTACTTTGTAACTTACTTGTCAAATCCTTTTGGTATCTATAAGAAAATTCAAGTCAGGACTTCTAGGCTTCTTGTGAGTGCAGTCACAGATTCCTTTACTCGCTAGCTTGCTTTATGCACTTTGTTTCTGTGTGTTTTGGGGGCTGAGGAGAGCATGGTCAGGGCAGAACAATACTAGAAACAGACGCACCCTGAAGATCCACCCGCCGCATGCATCCAGGTCATCTTCCCTGGACGCTGCTGCTGAGGACAGTGTTACTGTTCTCAGCTGCGTAAGGATCTCAGCTCTGCTCTTTGTCTTCCCAGATAGATGGGAAGACGATGGGGAAGATTGCTGTTTTGTCCACTGCTCAGCAAAGCTTAAGCGGGTCCAGCTAGATTCACCCCAGCCTTCATTGGGGGTTCATTTTCTCATTGCCTTGTGAATTGAAAACATGTGTTACGGAATTCAGCAGCGCGATAGGCTGGCTCCAGTGTCATCATCTTTATCAAGTGATTTATTGGTACTTTGTCTTGCAATGATGCATCTCAGTAGAAGAGGCTAAAAAGGTTGGCAAAGATGGCAGACCAGATCCCTCTCAAACCACACATATCTGATTACTGGCACTTTAAGTTGAGCATTAGGCAGGTGATTTTGAATTCAGCTTTATGGAGATGTAGTTGGATAATTCTGACTATTGCAGTATTGATGTTGCATGCAAGGAAGCAGTTCGCACAGGATTTGAGCTGTTGATTGTTATTTAAAGGTTTAGAAAAGCAAGCAGAGAAATGTATTCACTTTCCCTGTATCAGCACAAGTCATTGTCTCAATAAAGCTCAGCTTAATTGACTAGAGAAATTACAAGTACGTGCATCCCAGGGTAAAGTATTTTGTCAATTTGTGTTTTGAATGAGGTTAATCTGAAGATCTTCGTTGAAGGTGTAAATCTATGCCACTGTGGACAGAAGATGTCTTGCTAAGTCAACAACTCTGTTAAACAATTCACTTTGATACTTTAAGCCTTTTTTTTAATTTTTTTATAAGATTTTTTAATCCTGGGGTTTTTATGAAGATAATTTTAATCTGTGTAAAGTGAACATTTCACTCCTTAATCCTCTGCCTTGTAGATAGAATTACTGAGTGAGCTTCAGTCCAGCTTTGTGGTGCGTTGCTTATATAAGTTTCAATTCTTCTGACAGTTGAAGTCAGCCAGAAAAGCTCAGGAAGATTTTTTTCTTGCAGGTATATCTAGCAAGTGAATGCAGGTGGTGCAAAACTATGCCTTCAGACAGCCTCTCAGTACTCTGGAAGGCTTATGTGGACTTTTTATGAGGCTGAAAACAAGAAACGAGATTCACAAGGGTAAAGTGCAGGTGTCGAGTAGTCACGAAACAGCACATGGGTTGTCAGTGACACTGTCTGGACCTGAGCCGTGCATCACAGACAGTACCTGCATGACTTGGTTGTTAGCTCTTGCCCAAAGGCACAGCATAAGGCTCTCCTGGGGTTCCCCAGCTGTGCAGCAGAGCCAGGGGAGGCCTCACACCACATCTGCTTCTAGGCACAGTCATTCAGTTTAGTCCTAGCCACTGATGAATTTACCCAGGCTAATTTTGGACTGTGATGAATTGAGGTGCTTCGTTCTGACCACTGAGACCTCAGAGTACTGGTCTCCACTGTGGACCATGTCAGGCATCTCTGGTGTGATGAATTGCATCGGATAAATTTGCAAGGGGATGTTTGTCTATTTCCGCAGAAACTCACTTCCATCCCTGCACCTAAAGCCATGCTTTAGTCTCAAAGTGCAACCAAAGTAACCAATGCTAATGTTTAATTTAGAATGAAATTCGAATTTTTCTGTGCAAAAGCTGTTATTGCATCTGCTGAAATCTACACATTTGTAAGTTCCTGTTCTTAATGTAGATGTAATTCTACTTCATTCTTGGGAGGATATGCATCCTTAAATGTCATCTAGGACTTCATTTTTGGGAATAAGCTGTAATTCCTATAAAGGGCTTAGAACTGGATCAGATACACAAATGTAACCATGTCAGCACTGTTCAACCCTGATATCATATGTGTTGGCTGCCCTACTGGAAAAGTCTTTTAATGGTATCTCTTCTCTTTAAACAATAAAGGCTTTTCTGGTAGATTATATCCTAGGGTTCTGCCTTCATTGTCAGAAAATATTAGTAATGGGAGTACTTGGAATTTTAAGTGTGTTGCTTTTCAAAGTAGGGAAAAAAATCTGTGAGTCGGTGTTCATTTACTCAAGTTTTTTGCTGTGGACACTTTTCTTTGTGGTAGTGCTAAAGGGTCAGCCTTGTGCTAGGTGTTGTGTAAGTACAGAGTCGAAAGTAGGAGCAATGGGCAGGAAGGGTTCAGGAAAACTGAAGTGAAGGCAGAGAGAGAACACGCAATGGAGATGAAGGCACCAGTGGGAATAGGTGTGATACACAGCCCGCTTGGTGCAGAAAATCAAAGCTGGACTAGCAGGTGAATGTTCACAGGTGATTTGACTACTGCTTGTCCTGTCTCCAGGCTGTCTTCATTCCTTTCCCTGTGTCACAGGCTGGGAAAGAAGGGAGTCTGTAGTACCACAAGAGTGGAATGGAGTTTTACCTGTGCAGTCTTGGGTCTGAGGGGAAAGGTGGCCCCAAGTTGAGTCCTGTTTTATTTTAAAGTCTTTTTTTTTACAAAAATACGCAATTTTATGTACTATTTTAGGCAAATAATTCTGTATCTTTCCTCTTCTTTCATCGTTTTAAAGGGCGATCAGAAGTACCACGGCAGCCGTTGCCACCAAGACCACCCCTGCAGCCCCAACCTGGCATATCCCTGCTGCCATCAAGGCCAAGGATACAACCCCCACGACAGAGGACCCCTCTCCAGCCACCGCAGCTGAGACCTCCTCTGCGCCCAGCTCTGCCAGGGTCAGGAGTTGTGCCATTTCTGCCTGGAACAACTGGGATCATCTTGGAGACTGGAGAGGCAGGGCCTCCTGGCACTGTTTTAATGTCAGGAAGAGGGCGGCTTAGAAGTGTGGATGGTCAGGCTGGTCAAAGTACCATGCCCATTGCTGAAGGGTATGCTGGAGCACCAGGTGAGAGAAACAAACTAATAGTGAATCACTCCTGTCTAAGCGCCATGGACACGCCAGGTCTTGCTGGAGGGGTGACACTGAGATCTGTCATATTTTACCAGCCACCTTTCAGCCCTTCGTGGATGCCCATTATAGCTATTGCCGTTGGGAACGGGCTTATAGCAGAGACGATTTGTGAACGGATCTTTGCAGCCTCCAGCTGGCTACAGAAGTAGGGGAAACACATTCAGTGCCAGTTTTGTTGCCTTTGCCAAGGCTGCACAAAGCATGAGGTCAACAGGGCTGATGCAAAATCCTTGGTAACTACAGCAGTCTTTGCCACTAGGGAAACTTAAATTATTTTTTTCTTGCCATAGTGCTTACAGTGGACTTACTACATTGTAGTAAGAATTTGCTTTTCTTTGCCATGACCACCCCAGGTTAACGATAATTGAGCATTTCATAGGAGATGCTATTTGGTAGCTATTTTGGTGGGTTGCTGTTCCGTAACAAAGGACGCTTTTTAGAAGACTGCAGTGATATTTTGTTATAATTTATTCCATTACGTACTGTGTCACACATGCTACTTTTACTTTGTAGGATATCCAAAGTTACCTCCTCCTACCACAGACTCGCAAGGTAAGGAAGTTGTTTCCTAGAAATTCTTTACACGGTACTTAATGTTTATTTCAGTCCCTGGAAAGTCATGGTTGAGAGAACAGAGTGTTGATTTTTAGTATTTAAGTTTAGGATTGAGGAAAATCTGATGGATTTTTGCTATACCTAAGCATTAAAACATAATCTGCATCCTTGGAAAATATGGGGTTTTTTGAGCTTTTGAAAAATAATTAATTTTGTGTTATTGTTACTTACTCCAGTGTTGTTGGTTTTTTTAAATACAGAGGGTTTCTATTTCCTAGCAAATGTCAGTACTGACCTTTTTTTTTCCTTTTAAATGAGAAAATACATATTTCTTTCTGACAACTTTAATATTTCTTTAATAAGATAGGAATAGCGCCAAGACTAAGATCTTGAAGCACTGTTAGTATCCGAGCTAGTTGCATGAGTTGGTCCTCCTCGTGGGAAGGTTTCTGGCTTTGTTGGTCACGAAGGCTTGTGTTCCTAACTTCAGTGAAAGCAGGAGTGCTGCCACTGACAACCATAGTTTAAAAAGATTCAAAATGCAGTTTTTTTGGTTTGGTGGGGTTTTTAAATTTTTTTATAATTGTTAATATCACAATTCATTTATGGATTTGTATGATAAACAGGTATAAATCTCGTGTGGGACATGCTAGTTGGCCTTGATAAATACATTGATTGGGTGCTGCCTGCCCTACAAGCTCATACTCAAGATACTATCAAACCTTGCGGAATGGTATCCTGGATGAAAGTGAATATTCCCACACCCTCTTCAAAAAGAATTATTTCATCTAAATTTGTTTGAGGAAGTATGAGAAATAGATGAAAATAGAACATTAGGGCTTTATGGCATCCAGAATCCTACCCTTGGGACTTAGTTTGATGGCCCTAACAAAATCACAGGTACACGTCCTCAAGACTGGTCTGGGGACTCACAAATAGAGTAAAGAGTTCAACACTGTAGTTCTGATGTTTATACTTTCTAATTAAAAATCTGTCATAGCCTTAAAGCAATCTTTTTGCATTTGAGGATTGTGGTAAGAACAAGCAGCAATAGATGAGGCTTCTGGAAGAGGATAAGAAGTAAAGAAATCTTCGTTTATCTTGATGACAGCAAAGCCAATATAAAGGTCTAGATTTCTGTGATAAATGGATTTCCTGGGGGTTTTCTTCCACTTTGTACGGTCTATTGCCATTTATAGACAGCAGTATTTGAATAAGTTTATGCTAAAACTGTGTGAAACAGTAGGTGGAAGTTAAAACTATTGAAAAGGCAGGGTGTGGCAGGCAGTGCTCCTGTTTGCTGCTTGGTGGAACATGTTGCAAGAAACGTTATCACCCTGGGATACAGAAAGAGGTGGGCTTGACCAAGGAGTTCCCTTTCCTGATCTGTGCCCCTGAAGACCTGTCTAAATATAAGATATACCTGCTGATCTGTCCTATAACTTTCACCAAAATGCCTTGGAAACCCCAATGGCAGGTACAGTCATAGAAAACAGAGAGGTAAGGATGGTGCTCATAGCTATTAGACTTCTGTGGAGTTAGAGCATTTATATCCACTGTCCTTAATCGTCCATGTCTGCTTATAAACAGCAAAGAAAGAGAACATTCTGGGGCAGAATTCAGCAGTTAACAGTGTTGTGGAAATTAACAGCTGGGGAAGGGAAGAATTTTAGCTTATTGGAGGAGGAACTTAGTGCTTAAATAAGGCATCAAGGAATCCTTAATAGCTAATTCGTACAGGACCACAGTTTATGATGTTTTTGCCAGTCTTCACCCAGTACATTTTGTGGTACTGAAATTCAAATTTGAAAGAAGATCAGACCTTCTTGTACTATAAGTCCTAAAATAAGAACCTGGTACTATTAAATTTGCCTTCTGAGTACTCCCTTTCATTTCTGTTTCTGAATAGCTTCTGTTACATAAAAGCACTGCTCAGGAAGAAGTTGAGGGCTCCAACTCTGTCCTCTGGGATTAAACTAGCCCACTTTAGTGCTCTTCTTGAATGCTGAGGCATGATTTGCATACTTTCAATACCGAAGTATTTCTTGAGTTTTTCAGATTCTTTAGCTATCTGTTTGCATGCATCTCACAATATAACGTTGTAGGTAAAGATTTTCAAGGACTTACAAGTATTAATGAGAGAGTATAAGGTACAATATTACATATTCACTCTATTTTCACAGGCAAGGTGTTTATGACAAAGGTGAGTTAAGTGGCAGGACCTAAGTGCATCCACCTAACCCCTTTTAATACAGAAAGAGTTGAACCAATTGTTATTTAAAGAAACATCAGCAGCAAATGTTATTGAAGCATGGCAATTTTACAGTTATGAGAATTTTTTTTTGCTGGAGCAAGTTAAATTGCAGAGGCAGAAGTAATGAATTGGCTGACGAACCGGTCTGGGAACTGATGAGAAAATGCTTGTAAGATCCCAGGTCATACAACTAGGCAAGGACAGAGCCAAGAAGAGGATTTGGACGTTTTGATCAGCATACAGAGGGTCATAGTGAAAAAAGTCACTGAAAGCACAAATTGCCTTTCCCACCCTCCCTCTTCATGCAGTTTGCAGTGTTGCTTGTGTTCTTAACCCTGCAGCTCCAACGGAGGGTGGTTGCTCCTCTCTAAAAGAAACTCCTTATACGGTGTAATAAAGAAAACAGCTGAGCTAGTGAGCCCTACTGTTGTGCGAATGCTGCTGTATATATCTGTGCAGACAAAGGGCTAATTTTGGCTTTTTAATTCGTTTTACTTCTCTGATACTCAACCACCTTTACTTTCTCCATGTAACTCCAGGCAGCAAGCCTGTAGGACATGTTTCAGATCTAAAGGCATGATGTTATTGTAAAATTTATATTGTTGTAGGTGGTCCTTGGTTTGAAGAAAGAGTTTCCTGAATACAGAAGTTACCCTGTGTGCTTGTGATGGGTTCTGCTGCATGTTTAGCTCTTTCTTTTGATCATTGGACAGGGAGTACTATTCTCCTTAGTACACATCAGTGGTCTAGCACAGGGGTAAGCGTGTTTGCTGACTTTGAGGTAAAGAACACATGATCACCCGCAGTTGCACCAGTGGTTGTGTTCTGCTGCTGTTTGCATGAAAGAACACCGCAATTCACAGAAGCATGCTGAAGGGTGGGGTAGGAGATGGATATTTGTGTAAGGAGTGGTAGGTAAGTGCTAGGGAAAATCTTTTCTTGCTGCCATGTGAAAGGTAGAAGTTGTAAGAGCAGAAAGAGCTGTTACTAACAGACTCATGAGAAAAGTAGCTGTGTCTTCAAAAAACACTGAGTGAGTTATCATCCACATCAGAAACACTGTGACTTAGCAGAGCAGAGCTTATGGGCCCAGTTTCACCGACTACTGGTTCATGGGTATCAGTGTAGTGTGGCACTGTGCTCCGCTGCGTGGCCATCCCATAAGCAGAGGTTCCTGAAAATGAGATGTGTTAGGGTCAAACTGAAGAGTTAAGAGTTTAAAAACAAAAAAGGCAGGGGGGTGATAAATTGCTAATATTTTTGTCCCATTTGCTCTAACTGAAGTTATGCACTTTGCCCTCATTTAGATTTAAGAGTATTGACCAAGCAGAGGAAATCTGAGATATCCTTCCTACTCCTGCCATATGCAAAGGAGTCAGTAAGTGCATACTGACAAATAGATTACATACTTAAAGCCTTTCTTCTGTGTAGATTCTTGAAAAGTCCTCATTCCAGTTGCTGAGCAATTGTCAGCAGCACCATCACACTCAGTTACTATTTTCTCCTTTCATCATGATAGAAAATGCCTATGCATTTTGTTTTGCTTGATTTTTTTTTTTTCCTTCTTTTTTTCCTCCTTCTGGCCTTTGGACTCTGTGGGAGGCATGAACTGTGCTGGGAAGTCAAAAGAGAGGTGGAGAACCAGAAATACAACTAGCAGATGTAGAAGTAGATGTAACCTAACAAAGGCCACCCATGTATCTTCTGTGTTTTTTTGACTCCCCAGAATACTAGCTTAGATTGCCATGAACACACATACCGGCTCCTGCTTATGTATACATATATCAAGTGAAACCTTCTTGAATATGTCTGAAGTCAAAGAGGTTTTTTCCCCCCCAGAAGCTCTAAAACTATTTATTCTGTGGTTGAATCTTTTGTGAAACTTTTTGTCTGCCTAGCAGTTTCTTCATCAGAGCTGTACATGTGCTTCCTAGCTTTTAAATGCTTTAAAACTTTTCTTCCTGATTTTTATAATTCCACAACACTAACTGCTTAAGTGAAAGCAGTTTCCAAGCCTGGACCTTGCCTAGAGAAGCTGACCTTTGATCTTTGCATGAAGTGTTTGCAAGTGGGCAAGTGTAAGAGAAGGTGGTTCACCTCTGTAAGGTTGTGCAAAAGCACTGCTGAGAGCTCTCGGCAGGACTTCTGAAAGCTTCAAACAGGCGCAGTTCCAGCTGGAAGCAGGGAGGAGGGTAAGAGAGCATAGACACGTTGCATCTTTCCTGCGCCTCCTTATATTGCCCACTAAACTGAGCTGCAGGATATTTAGAGTTTAAGATTTCTTCTTTGGACAAACACAGATGGTGTGCTAAACTAGGCTGCAGATCTGAAGCAATTTCAGCAGCAACCTCTAATAACTATTCTAGCAATTAGTGCAGGAAAATCTTGAAGGAAGCGAGGCAAGCCAGGGCAGGAGTTGCTCCCTTATGCAGATGACACCAACACAAACAGAATTGCAGCTACTGCCAACGGAGAGGACAGCATTTCTGGGCAGGCGGCAAATAGTTTCTGCCGTCTGTGCAGTATGACTGCAGGGGAGAGAAACCTTTCTGAGTGAGCCAACAAGAAGTTAGTTGAGGTGCATTTTCAGTTGATGTGAATGTCAGGGTAAGCTGAGAATACAAAGAAATGCTTTCTCTAAGTAGTGTGGTGTTAAGGTGGTGGAGCTTTACAGAAGCTGCTAAAGTAAGTAGACTTCCTGCAATTAATTTTGGTCCTTTCAAATAACCTTACCTTAGCTCGCAGGAGCACCTGCAGGCACACTGGCAGGTAGGAGTAATGATAAAGGGCTTCTGTCTGTTTTCTGAGTGTGAGACAAAATACTGAATAAGGAGATCTCCAAAGATACATGAGGAAGCTGGTTGGTAGCCCCTGAGGGAAATCAAGATAGTTATTTGCCATTTCTGAAGTTGCAGGCATGTCTTCCCCTTGTCTTCCCCTCCTACCCCCCCATGCCAAGTTACTCAGAAAAAAAAAAAGGGGGTAGCAGAGCATTTGTATCTCCACATTTTAGATGAAATTTTGTCACTTCTTAACTTCAATTTTTAAGGGATGTAATATGACTTGAACATTGGTTTTCTGGTGGGCATCTCAGATTGAGAGGAAGAGAAAACCAAACATTTATTTTAAGGAAGGCAGAAGGAGCAGGGGTGAAACAGCATGGAGAAGACATGGATCCTAACCTGAACAGGGTAAAACAGAAAGAGCAACTGAGGACAACTTTAAGTGTATTTGTTGTTTACCTAATTGCCCGAACAAAATGATGAGTTGACTACTTCTAGCAGTGTGTCCTGCCTTAGGGGAAATGTTTGGAGGGAAGGGAACTAAAATGGGACTAAGAAGTGGTTGATCACTGAACACTTGCCATTAAATCAGTCTGTTAAAAGTAAAAATTTGCCTTAATTGTCCAAATTGTATTTCATCCAACACCAGTCTAACAGCAGTGTTTAGCTAGTAAGCAGATAGCTGTTATAAAATACCTAAGTAGTTTGATCTGCTGAGAAAAGAAGAAAAAATTGTGGAGTGAAAAGTCCCACAAAAGAGAAGCGCTGGAGAGGGAGAAAAGTCCCCAGTGACGGTTTGCTTTGCTCTAATACCAAAGTGTTACTTCCTGTAGCTATTTTCACTACCCTTAGGCAGAGAAGGTAAGAGATCTAAGCTGTATGTGGCTTCTCAGCATGACTAGGAAAGCAGGCACGAGCTATACACCTTATCACACCTGTTGCCATTGTGATAGGGACAGAGAGCGGACATGTCCAAGGGCAGCGTCAATCCTGAAGAAGGTCCATGGCATAAGCATTGCTGAATTGAGAGGTGGCAGGATTTCCACTGCCAGCATTTACAAGACGTACCTTTTCCTTAGAAGGAAAAAAAAAAAAGGGCTGTGGCCAAGGGGAGAATTTTATGGTGCTCAGTAAACTTCATGGTGATACACCTGGGACCTGGGCCAGCAATACGTATTCTGCTAATTCTGGCATCCCTCAAGTGACAGGGTTAGTCCAAGTGGAGTATGTGCAGGAACAGAGACACTGGGTTATAAACCATCACAGGGAGAGGCTGTGTTGTCATCCTGATGTGACTCTGACTCATGTTACCCGTTTTAGGTCCTGCTGCTGCTGCAGCCTCTCTGGTGTCGTTTTCTGCTGGGCTGACACAGAAGCCTTTCTCCAGTGATGTCGGCGTGGTTCACTTTAACAAAGTGCTTGTGAATGACGGGGACTATTATAACCCCAATACAGGTAACAGCCAAAGAATGGACCCACAGAGATGCCAGATGGGCAGTAGCATGGGTTACCAGGGTTTGATGCTATCTCAGGCCTTGCTGGCACGTTGAACAAACAAAATAGGCCCATCTAAACCAGACACAGCAGGGTAAAAGCTTCCTGTGGATGTGGGCAGGCATGCACTTTGCCACTGCTGGTTTTCCAGTAATACTGAGGCCCAGCTCACCATTTCCTCTGCTCTGCCAGCACAGCTGGTTGTGCTCCTCTCCCCACCTCAGGCCAGCTGAGACCAGGCAGCAGAAGTGAGGTTCCTTGCTCACCCACTTCACTGCAGCTCAGCCAGCTGGGTCGCCTGGGGGAGAGGAGGGAGGGAGGCGATTCGTACTTCCTCCCCAGTAGCACTAACTGTGGGGTGCCTCCTTCTCAAGCAGAGTGTCAAGTCACTTGAGGGTGTTAGGCGTGCCTTCACCTACTGGAGACTTGCACAGCATGTGGGTGCCTCTCGCCTCTTCACCCAGCTCTGAGTCAGGACAGCTGCTTAGGCTAGGAGGTTTCTGAATAGGGACAAGACCTGCTTATGTCCTGAAGGACTGGTGGGCTCTAACACAAAAGCAGCAATCCTTTGCCTTCATGACTGCTGTCAGTTGGTCAGCTGCCCAGGCTGACCTTGTCACAGTTATCTGTACATAGCAATGGGTAACCCATGTCGCTTTATGTTTGTCATTGTGCTTAGAGGAATCAGGTCTCTCCATTTTTAATAACTCTGAAAAGCTCAGTCTGTCTCTCTTCTGCAGGCATTTTCACATCACCATATGAAGGGCGCTACCTGATCACTGCTGTGCTGGCCCCGGAGAGGGATGAGTACGTAGAAGCAGTGCTGTCTGTCTCCAATGCAAGTGTGGCTCAGCTCCACACAGCTGGGTACAGAAGGGAACTGCTGGAGTATCACAAACCCTACTCGGGGAAACGGACCTGTGGTGGTCCTGGGACATTCCACCTTGTTCTTCACCTCAAAGCAGGAGATGAAGTAAACGTCGTCGTAACAGGAGGCAAACTGGCCTACACAGACTCTGACGAAATGTACTCCACGTTTAGTGGAGTTCTCCTTTATCCTTCCATTTCTCATGTTTAGGTTTATCTTGAACAGGAGAGAAGGGTAACATATTCAGAAGAAATTAAGTGTAATAAATTTCAAAGCTTTAATATATTCAGTTTATATATTTGATTTCAGCGATGGGTTTATAGTCTATACTGAGACCTTTTCCTTGTCCCCTGTTTCCAGAGGTAGCTACAAAAGACATGTTTCTGTAGCTAAATTAATTCCTTCCCAAGCCCTTGTTTACCCATACAAGCAGAACAACTGTTAAAACAACAAATATGTTCTCAGTAGATACTTTTCCACTGTGCTCTTGCTATTCCCTATTAAATTGCCTTTGCAGTCTTCTCCCTAGTTTATCAAATTGTCCCTAGTGTATCAAAGTTTACATCTTGGCTGAAGTTTACAGTTGTGGTCAGCTATTTTCATGTTTTCAGTAAAGCAGGGGCAAGAAAGGAAGGTTGTATTGGACATGGTTGATGACTTCTTAGTCCTTGCATTATTTAATAATATGTTGGGTCAAGTGTATTCGCATAAACAATTTGCTCAAAGCCATTGCTAACCATAGTGGTGCAAAGCGAAACAATACTTATCTGCATCAGTTTTCTTTTTTCCCTTAAGGGCCAAAGACAGAGCTAAGAGACAACATGAGTGACTCATTCCAGTCAAATGGAAGCAGCTGTGTGGGGAGAAACTTACCTCACCTCACCTTTCCATGGGCAAACATGAGCGTAAGATGCAGTTGCTACTACTGAAAGATTTAGAAGAGTTATTTTCAACTGATACAGTAAAAAAGACAATCAGTTAAGCATGATGCTCTTGAGATTAAAGTTGGATGCTTGAAATGAAGAAAACAGGTCAGAAAAATCTAAATCGTCTGTGCTTAGCTAGAGAAATGGTAATTTTTAAAAGTTTAAAAAATTTTACAAAGTTTGTTTCTGGCACTCCTATAGTACTTGCATTAAAAAGGAAGTTTTGTCTTTGTTGCATTGTAGAAAACAGAGCAAAAATTACTAATATAGGAAAATAGTCTTATTAGCCAATACTGTCAAATGCACAAACCAACCATCTGCACCAAGTCTTTGCTGTAACAGCCTCCTGCATTGGTGCTTTTGAGTGAGGTTTGTTTTAAGACTCAGCATCTGTTTATATGGATGAAGCAACTTCCTTAGCTTAAACAGATAAACACATTTGGGGCAACAGTATTTTATTTCTCATACTAGTGACTCCTCAGTGGAGGTAACAAAAATGGTGTTTTGGCTTTCGAGTTAGCATTTTGATCTTTTTCATCGCTGAAAAAAAATCCAGCCGTGCTTTACTGAGACAGGACTATTCAGCTGTCACCTATAGATTCTTATATAAACTGATCTTTTTAATAGTCTATTCATGCTGCATAGAGTTGTATTTATTGTAGTGGTTTCTGTAGTATATTTTCCTTCTTACAAATCCAGAACAGCTGTTTATTGCCTCAGAACAAACAATTCCTTCAGGTGAAGAAAGAACTCCCCGTGCTGTAAGCAGCACAGTATATTTAGCTGAAGCCCTTCCCATCTGAGGAGGTCAGATGAAGACTTACGCCTTTGTTGCTTAGTTTTGGAATAGATACTCCCTAATAACTCTGTTTCCAGGCGATGAGATGGGGCCTTCCCACAACAAACTATCACATCCTGGAAGTTGAGCTGCTTTTGAGACAAGCAGGTGGAAAAAGCTTTCTCTCCACTCAGGAACTCTGAGTCAGTCCCTGTGCAGCTAGGATTGCACTGGGGGAGTTGCAAGCACAGGAAGGAAACTGCGAGTGGAGTTTTAAAGCACCTGGTTAAGGAAGATCTCTTGGCACCTGATATTCAGAAATGATGGTGTTACTGATAAGCAGAAGCCACGACTGGACATACTTCGTAGCAGGAAGGCTCTTTCAGTAAGAGCAGCTGTTAGTCAATAGCCAAAGATGTATAGTGAACTTGCACTTCACAGCTTGATAAAGGGGGCCACCCCCGTCTCATTTTCCTGCACGTTTGTCTTGACCTGTGCTGGATCGTGCGGCATTAGCATGCTTGTTCAAGAGGGACTTAATTTTCTTTTGTCCTAAATCAATAGCCCCCTTCTGTCCCATGCCTTTCTAGGTCTCAAAATTGAAGGGATAGACAGGAAAGATTGTCTTCTGTGTTTTCAAAAGCCAATTACATCAACCACTTTTTTAAAAACATAATTTCTTGTTATGTACAAAAGCCAAGAGGCACTTTTCCTTTTAGGATATTCTTCACTCTCTTCAAGAAAGCTGCGTTCTCCAAGAAGTTGGCTCCAGACTACGTGTGACTCAAGTATTGTTAGATTATTGTTGCCTGTTCTAAAAATGACTCATGGAAACAAACAGAATGAGCTGAGTGCTTAGGGAGACCTAGCTGGCAAACACAACCTTCCCCCCCCCTCCAAGTGAGACATTTTTAAGAATCTGTGGTGCAAGTTCAGCGCTAGAGTTGCAAAAGTTGTATCATCTAATTCTTACCTAACCACTCTGCTAGGTTTCTAAATCCAACCCACAAATCTTCACAAGCTCAGTTCTGCTAATGGGACAGGGCAGTCTAATACCAGACGGTTTTTCCTTGTGCCCAGGATCTGCTGCTGCCAATGCCAAGATTGTTCGAGCCCTCATAACGCAGCGTAAGTGGTATTTGTACGCAGGTATAAAGCATTCCCTAAACTATATCACAGCAGGGCCCAGTCTTAGCAGCATATTTTGAGGACACCTTTTAACGCTTTTAGGGATAGTTTCCCCATCCCCACCTTAAGCAGCATGGTGGCTAAAGCTATAACCTTTGACAAGGAACCTCTGTTTTTCTTACATTCTTGCCTTTGTTGAGGGAGACTTGACCCTTAATTTCCACTTCCTTGGTAATTGCTGTAATCAGGGTAGGTGGCTCAGTTCTTCCTGATGATGAGGTTATTTTCCTGGAGCTTACAAGGTAGAATATTCACCCAGCTGGTAAGACCACAATGCTGTAGCCCCTGAATAGCAAAGGGAGGGGGAACCTGAGTTCCAGTCTCTGCTCCCATGAGTGCTTGGATAAAACATTCACTAAAGCAGCAGCTGGAAGAGAGTCAAGCACAGACGTGTTCATGGGCCTGCTGAGTGTTTGCTCCATACAGAACAGCCCAGCTTCAAAGGAGGGAGCAAGAGCCCTGCTCCAGAATACCCTGAACCCACTGACTGAGCATTTACGTCTTTGGTGAGAATCAGCAACAGAACAAGGAAATACCTGCACTGGAAGGAACATTTCACACTGTGGGTTCATGATTTGACTACCACATCCAAGAACATCCACAAGCTCAAACAGGAAGCATCTGTTAACCAAGAAAGCCTTAAAAAAAAAAATCCTGTAGGTGGGAGCTAAGGCAGGTATGCTGCCTGTTTCATAAATCACAGTGATGTCTTTTAGATCTGCTTTGTAGGTAGCTTTGCAATGCAGTGTATGAGGATTGCAAGATTCTTAGGCAAACCATTATCTGTTGTGGCAGGTGCTCCCATTTGACATCAAAACAGGAAGAAAACCAAACCATACCAGGTGAAGCTGTACAGATGTGTGTCTGACAGCCCCTTAGCCATGCACGAGGCATGGTGGTTTCTCAGGGACTGTCAAAATACCAAAACCAGCAGAGTTCCCAAGGCAGCATCACTTGTGAGACAGGTAAATGTCCATAGCCAAGTCATGAGCAGCAGAACATCTGAAGACAAGCCAGCATGCCGACAGCCAGAGAGACTCTGCTCTGGCCAGACATGGAAAGTGTATCCTAGAGCAGCTATGGGGAAAGGCAACAAAGCAACATATAAATCAGTCATATCCCCAGGAAAGCTTGGAGCAAAGCAGGAATGCCAATTTTCACCACAAAATGAGTAAAAAACTACCTCATTATTTTGATTTGCTATTAAGACTTCAGAGACAGTGGAGACATTTCTATACTGACCACTCATAGCAATGAGGATTTTCTGTGGTATTCCACCATGTATCCTTTCAATGTACGCCAGGTTACTTGCAGCAACTTGGTGCAGTTTTGCTGACTCTAGTCAACTTGGTGAAGCCAACCAGCCAGTCAAGAAAAATTGCAAGTAGTCGAGGAAATAGAGCGAGCTGTAAGTGGAAAGCATAGGAAGGCAACTTGAAACAAAATGCTCAACACCACCCAATGCAGCTTTAAAAGTCAGTGCACTGGGAATGCAAGGTAAAGGGCTCCCCAGCTGCAACCAAGAGATTCAAATCAGGATTGAATTGTTTCCTGAAGATACATCATGCATTTGGAAGTGAGTTTTATCTGCTGAGTAAGTCAGTCCTTATGTTACAGTCCAGTGGTGGATACGGATCTATTTCACCAAAACTACAAATGCATTTACAGTCTCAGCTTGGAGATGGGAGAAATATGTGCTCCACTGACACTGGATCAGCAGGTATGCTTTGGCTGCTAGTTGCTCCCAGCTAATGGCATGGAGTTCAAATTGTCAAGTTACCAGGAATACCTGGGGGCTGTGTCCTGTCACCACAAGACAGACTTGCACTTGAGCCAGCACCAACCCTCCTGCAACGTACCCTGCAGACTTGAGACAAGATGCAGAAGAACAGCTCTGCCAATTATATGCCAGTATATGGAAGACTTCAGAGAACATCTTGTAATGTGTTACTACATAAGCAGGTTTTTGGCATTTATCCATTTTGCTATCTTGATTGTGAAAAAATGAACATTATTATAATATTTCAGCAAAGAACAGTGCATTTGAGAGTATGCTTTATGTGTGCATGTGTATACATATATTCATGTATATATAGAGAGTAATATCCAGGAACATGAAGAAAACTGTGATTGATGGAAAACAACTGCAGATATGTCCAAATAAAGCCTACCTGTCGTTTCATGTCTTGACGCTCTTTCTTTTGCTTTCCAGTCAACACAGTGGCACTGTAAGCCAAAATTTTTGCTCTCTTCACCACCTTTAAAACTGCAGTTTCTGGCTTCTCAGTCAAGCGTCCATGTATATTTTAAGTGTTTATTCAGTGTCAAGCACTGTTACATAGGCTTTGTGGTACACAGAAGTTCTGCTAACACAGTTCTTGCCCGTCTTAGTTGCTCATTCAGTGCCCTGATTCCCGGCGAATAGAATAGACTAGACTATTTCAGTTGGAAGGGACCTACAACAATCATCTTGTCCAACTGCCTGACCAAAAGTTAAAGCACGTTGTTAAGGACATCGTCCAAATGCCTCTTAAACACTGACAGGCTTGGGGCATCCACCAGCTCTCTAGGAAACCTGTCCCAGTGTTTGACCACCCTCTCGGTAAAGAAATGCTTCCTAATGTCCAGTCTAAACCTCCCCTGGCACAGCTTTGAACCATTCGCATGTGTCCTATCACTGGATCCCAGGGAGAAGAGATCAGCACCTCCCTCTCTATGTCCCCTCCTCAGGAAGCTTTACAGACCAATGGGGTTGCCCCTCAGCCTCCTTTTCTCCAAACTAGACAAGCCCAAAGTCCCCAGCTGCTCCTCATAGGACATGCCTTCCAGCCCTTCACCAGCTTTGTTGCCCTCCTCTGGACACATTCAAGGACCTGAACATCCTTCTTAAATTGTGGGGCCCAGAACTGCACACAGTACTCAGGGTGAGGCCGCACCAACACTGAACACAGGGGGATAATCACCTCTGACCGGCTGGTTATACTGTGTTTGATGCACCCCAGGGTGCGGTTTGCCCTCTTGGCTGCCAGGGTGCACTGCTGACTCATATGGAGCCTGCTGCCGACCAGCACCCCCAGATCTCTTTCGGCAGGGCTGCTCTCCAGCCACTCCTCTCCCAATCTATACTTGTGCCCGGCATTACTCCATCCCAGATGCAGAATCTGGCATTTCAACTTGTAAAATTTCATCCCGTTAATCATTGCCCAATGCTCCAATCCATCTAGATCCCTCTGCAAGGCATCTTCTCTCTCAAAAGAGTCAACAGCAGCTCCCAGTTTGGTATCATCAGCAAACTTGCTAATGGTGCGTTCAACTCCTGCATCCAGATCGTTGATAAATACATTGAACAGAACTGGCCCAGGAATTGAGCCCTGAGGAACACCGCTGGTGACCGGTCGCCAGCCAGATGTAGCCCCATTCACCACAACCCTTTGAGCTCTGCCCTTCAGCCAGTTCTAGGCTGAATAGTTCAGGCTATGTTGCTTACTTTAACTAATTCAGACTGAGGTGGCTTAGCATCACTTGTAATTATCCGAATGCACAGTTGATTGTGCCCTGTTCAAAGCACTATACACAAAAGCCATTAATGCCAGTCCTCGCTCTCATACAGCTCAACACCTGTTCTCCCACTGAGCCAGGCTGCTGCGACGGCTGTTTGGTTGGGAGGCCCTCCCACCGCACACCAGCCTGGGGCCTCAATCCAGGCTGGCAACCACTTCGGCCACGAGGAAAAATACCGCCCAGGGTTATAGTGCTAGACTCTGTCTGCTGTTCATCGCTACAGCCCCTTGCACGATTAGAGGGGTCTTGGGTATCTCTGGTGTGGGACAGAAACATCACTGTGGGTGTGATTAATTTGTCTAAGGCAAGGGGAGAGGAGGAAAAGCAGCAGGTATCATCATGCTTAGAAAACACATTGCACAGAAGTGGCCGCCCCTGCCAGACAGAAGACCCTGACAAGCCCTTGCTGTGTCCAACAGTGAAACCTCTGGAAGGTCTGAACCATGCCCCCCTCCCTCCCATGCAGCATGCAGGACATCTGCCCAGAAAACCTGGCTGAGCAGCCAGCTACGTCACAGCTCAGCTCACTGCTGGGAGCACACACATACTTCCCAACCAAAATGGTGCAGGGCTGCACACGTAGCCCTCCGGGACACTCTGTGTACAAACTGCATGATGTAACTCTAGAAACGTTTCCTGGCACACACACAGGAAAGTACCCATTCTTGAAAACTATGGTTCTATTCCTTACACATCCAAGACAGAAAATCCATCCACCAAGAACAAGATGAGTCCATTAGGATAAGATGGACACAGGAGAAACAATGCCAGCTCAGAAATGTTTTTGCAACCCATCTGAACATTTGGCATATGTAGGACATGCGACCCGTCTATTGCTTGCACTGGCACAGTTGTGCACTGCACATGACAAACAAGTACTGAGACTGAGGTGTGAAAGATGGGCAACGAACAGAGTGTGGTATGAAGAGTGAAGTGCCCTAGGTGTGAAGAGAAGGGTGCAGCGTACGAGCAGAATCACAGGGGGAACCCAACAGAAACGGAGAGTCTGCTGCTGTGGCAGGAGGTGATAAAACTCTAGCAGTAAGCTCTGTGTCTGGGCGCAAGGAGAGTGCATGGGTGCTGGGGGCAGCAACACAAATGATGCACACCACAGAAGTATCAGAAGGCACAGTATAGTTCACACTTGCATGAAGATCTATCATACTTTTTACATGTGACTGAGACAGTTGGATTTCCTAAGGTAGGCTGCTAGTTAGTTGCATTTACCAAAACAAGCAAGAGACAAGGAAGAAATTGTTTCTACTGAACACTTGAGGCCCCTTTTTCAAGATGGTCTCACAATAATTGCTTCAAACAATGTAACAACTGCCATGGAAGACAATACTCTTTGCCTTGAAAGGAAAAAGTAACCTTCGATGGAATTAGGATAGAACTCCAAATTAGGGCAGATTTACAAGAGGTCAAAACTATGCGGTTGCAAGATTTTCTTCAAGGCAGATTGTGTATTCCCAATATATGCATCTGTTACCTGATACTCTGTATTATTAATGCATGTTTGCTTTTCATTATAGTTATAACCCAATATTGATACTGGCACATAATGTAAGTTTGATGACAGCAATTAGTTATCAGTTGTATAAATACTCTGAAAAACGTAAACCAAGTATGAGAGAAAGCAAATGTATCATAGTCCTTAGAAGAGCAACTGGAATTCCATGTAACATATGAATACAATTTAAATAACCCCACATTTGCTAAATTAGCAGTACAAGAATGGAATTCTCAAGTACAAAAGTGAAGAAAAATTTTAGTTTAAAGATCGTTTATTGTGATAACATTGTTCTGAACATCAATAAACATTGCACTGAAGTGTGGGTTACTGTACCCAAGATAGTCCAGTCTTAACAAAACCCACTGTGTTGGTATGATCACAGATTTAACAATTTTAAACACACTACCTTATTAGTGATTGGGTTGCTTAACAATCAAGTTCAACACATCTTCAACATAAAAATGAAAAAAATGATTGAAGAGAGTTTTCCCGCCCTCAAAATAAACCAATGTTTTGACTTTCATCTGGAAGTAATTAACACTGTAAAAAAAAAATCCAGAACCATTCCATTCTATTCGGCAGAATTTAACTTTGGAAACTAAAACTTCTTCAGGCAAAAGTGACACTTCAAAGGCATCTCAAATTCACTATGTATTTTTGATGTTTCATTATGAATTTGCAGTATTTTAAACAACGCATTTATATGACAGCATTTTCTAGAAGACTTGTATGAAATATTAACATGAAATCTCTTCTCTTTTGTCTTTACCATAAGAGGATTCAGAGTTTGCTTCAGAAGTTCCATAATGGAGTTGACACAAGTGTTAAAACTTTTCCAGTTGAAAAAAAAAGTTTTAGGAGTACACTGATGACAGGAAGCTAAGGATACATGAGCCAGGATTACACATGCAGTTGTATGAGAGCCCAACCTTTTGAAGTACAAACGTGCTTGGTACAGTAAAAAAAAAAAATAATCCAGAAATGTGTACCACTAAAGTTACTGATCTTTACATCATTGTAGAAATGGGTAATGTCCAAGTCACTAACAAGTTTTGAATTGCAATGTTCCTTATTTATTCCCAGATAGGTATCATTGACTCAGCCTTTGACATGGTTCCAATGCTAAGAGGATCTGCATCTTCAGCAACATAGTCTTGACAGGGGTGTGCATGTGCCTACAGACATACACACTTAGAAGTTCCTCTTTCACAGAAAGAATGATTTAGCTTGCGCTAATTTTAAATAAGTATAGCACAACTTGTTCTCAAACATTAGTTTCAGGCCACTTCTCTTGACTAAGGTAACAAAGGCCAGGCTAATGCATAATTCTTATTTACCCCACTTCATACTAACATTGCAGCACAAGCCCACAGTTTGATAGTAATGAGATGTCTTTTCTAGAGTCAGTAAAGTGCCCAGCAGTCCAAATTACATAAGTATGCAATGACAGGTACAGTGTCCCCATATTCTGTCCCTAAACAGGGTTAACAAACAATCTGAAAAGCTTCAAATACACGCCAGATTTAGAAAAACAAAACAAAACCCCCGCCCTACTCATATCAAAAATACTCAAGAACACTTTTACATTTTCTCAAAGAACAAATATAAAAACTGTAGCTGTGACAGAGCAAAAAAGCAAAATTTTTAACTAAGCAACTTTCTGGACATCCCTATAATGCAAAATAACAGGTTAGCAGAATGGGGAGGTGTCGATAACCACATAGCCCCCATACTCATACCAGCTTAAATTATATGCCTTTCGAGATATACCCAATACTGTTTTTCTACACTCCTCATTTACTCCTATCCTCACCTTAAAATCCACAGCTTATCTTTATGAAAATCTGAAAAGATGAATGGAACTGAAGAGAAAAAAAAAAGTCAACCAAGAAAGATACAGCCAAACCTTGTTAACAATCTGTCCCATTTGGAAACCCATCCCGGTTTCATTAAGTGCTTTTATTTTTAGAAAACCTGTGTAATACCAGAGCCACCAAGAATAAGTTAAGCATGGTAAAGAAAATTTTGACATGACAAAGGACTCTTTTAGGAGAGGAAGCTTCACTCCCTTTATGTAAAATAGAATCTTTAGATAGAATATTTTATCTTGTAATTAAAATACCTCATTATGTTGGATTCTTAGTTATTTTAAAGTATTTAAGTGACTTAAAAGTTCAAATCCAATTGATATTCAAAGCACTTGGTGATGATGAAAATTTCAGTTTCTAATGAAATCTACGGAATAAAAGGTAAGAAAAGGAAAAAAATACATGGAATGATGTTTGTAAGCTTTTGACAGTAAAAAAAAAAGAAAAAAGCAGTAAGAGCAAAATATCCTTTGAGTTGAATCCTGTGAAATCCACTTGAACACTGAGTAGATTGGTGACGGGACCAAGAATTTGCGGAAACAGTGACAGAAAGTATTGTTCTCACTGTATGAGAACAAGGATGCCTTTCAATTCACTTACATGCATTGCACACTGTGAGAGAGAGGTATGTTTTCTTTCCCACTCTCTTACTCCTCTTTCAAAGAGGTTCCATGTTGATTTTGCTTGCCCCCACTCTTTATTTAATGTTTTATAAACATAGGAATACACTAGAGTTTTATAAGGGAGGGAAAAAAAGTAATTTCATTTATACAGTGATCTTAAAATGATCCCCCTAAGCAGTTGACCAATTGTCTAGCGTTAACTGGTGTTACATCAGAACTGTGGGTTAAGACTACTCAACCTGATAAAGGAAAGAAAATATTCCTGGGGCGGGCAGGGGTGGTGGTGGTAAAATCCCCTAAATGTATTCTTTTGCAGGTAGTGAAACCAAGAGAGCTCCTTTCCTACATTCAGTCCAAGTAAAGTGAAGTAGAAGGGCCTGCCCAAGCTGTTTCTGGGAAGAGCAGCCCCGGTGCAGCCAGCGCAGCAGGTAGCCATACCAATGCCTTCCAAAGATCGCTCACGCTTCCGTGCACACTTCCCTCCCACTGGGAGCTGTGTAAGGGGGAAGAGCTTGCCCCCCTCGGAGCCTGGTGGAAATTCTGGACATTGCCCTGGAAGGATCTTTAACGCATGGCCCCAGGAACTTTCTTAAGGAGTGACAGAAAAGACTGTGTGCCCAGAAAGCCCAGAATTGATGTTTAAATGACTGATGTTTAAATGACTGTAGTCCTTAAGCCCTCTTGGCTGGTGGAATGATACATTCTTGCCATAGATATGTCCGAAGGAGGTTAAATGTGCTAACTGAACTTAAAAAGCAGAACTACCTTTGCCTTCAAGTATTTTCGGAGAGAGAAATACTAGCTGCTTTTACAGCTGAAACACTAGACTTGGAATGCAATTTCTTCACAGGCTCTGATCTGAATCTGAGGAATGACCAGCATGATGTTTATGAATAACCCAAAACTTAAAAAAAAGGAGAGAAAAAAAAAAAAGAAAAGAAAAGGTTTTATTCTGCTCTGCAGCATTTAACCGTTCTCATACCTGGAATCTCACTACTGAGCTGCATTTCCTTCCAGCTACTGAAAACCTGCAATATAGAATTCTGGAAAGACTTGCAGTAGACAATTAAAAAATTAAATACATAATTTTTTTAGTATTACAATTCCCTGAATATAATCTGTACACACGTTTTACTGGCCTACACAGCATACGCACACATATGCATCATCTCTGTGTTGAAAAAGGAAAGAAAAATGCCAGCTCCCCAACTTTTACAGAAACATTCAAGATTTTTCTTGATGGAAATTTAACATGACATAGTGCAGCCTGAAAACAACAAAAGCCATACAAGCAGCTGAAGACAACTTTCATTTTAACAAGCTCATGAAATAGTTTAAAGCATTACATGTAAAAAATGTAATAAGCAGAGTTAGTTTGAGCATGAATTGTACAAGCACAGTCTTGTATATGTGATAAAAGGCATATTTACATTTAAAGAGGAATTTTATGTCTTCAGAGTCTGTCAGGCTAGTAATGTCTACATATTTTCTGTATTTTAGCTGAGAAAGAGCACGCTGGTCTTAGGTTCTGGCTCCTTTCAAAAACGGCCTAATTGCTCATCTGAACGTTAGACCACGTTTCTTATTAATAGGTCAGACATTCTATTTGGCAGTTTCCATACACTTTTTGGCTTCATTTTAGAAAATATACTATTAAGACTAATATGAAAAAAAAAAAAATCTATGTTTACAGTAAGGTCTGTATTGATGAAAATGCCAAGTCATAGTTTACCTCAGCATTTATTTGCCCTGAAGCACTTGGGTACCATGACCATCAATGACAGGCCAATCTGAAGTGCCTTAGAACAGGTATATAAAAGACAGGCAATAAAGAAACAAACAAACAAAAAACCAAACCTCACACAAAAAACATAGACAGTAGCTTTGCATTTTCTTTGTTTTAAACCAACGGAGTTAAAGTGATTTCTTTAGTAAGACTTACGGTACCAGTATATAAATTAGCATCTTCATTAAGAAAGTTCTTCACATTTAAACTGAAGTTGAGTAGCTGAATATGAAATTCCATCTCTAGGTGAGAAGTACTTTTCAGGCCAGGTCATCCATGTTAAGGTCAGGAAGAGGCTCTCTCCAATAGCAAAAGGAGCTGAATTCTGGGCACGGAAATGCAGAACTCTGTTCTTTATTAAGCAATGGGAACACATGTTCCACAAGCTCACTTAGTCTGTAATACCTATATTTAAAAAGAAGAAAGACCATTATTTACAGTCTAGTCACTGTTCAACTGTAGCCAAAAAGGAGCTTTAGAAGTCTAGACCAGAAAGCTATAGTTAAATAAGGCATCACTACTGCAGAAGCAATTTTCAATTTTATTTCGCCAGTTTACTTTTCTTTTTGAAAAGTTTCAGTTAAGTGTCCAAAGCTGCAAGTCTCTGGCAAATAAGATTTTTACATTTCATGTGTCGTATGCAATAGGAGATTATTTTGTAATCTCATTCCGAAATATTTTCTTTAGCTGAAATAACAAAAATAATCTTACGAAGATTTGTTTCCCTTAGTCCGTTCTTGGATCAGTTCACCCTTTGGATTCACAGTAAATATTCTGCAGTCTGGAACTCCCACTTGCATGTAAGCATATACATCCTGCAAAAAGCATGAACAAAAGCATATGCTTCAACATTCCTTATTGAATGTGATATAACAAAAAATTTCTTAAAGGAATGAGAAAAGCTGATCCAAAAAGAGTATAGTAAAACTGCCCCTGAAGAAAGAGCCCCCTAAACAAAAGCCAAAAACCAAGCCAAACAAAAAAAAACTAACCCAAAAACATACACACACCATAACACAACATTCACCCCATCCCCACCCCTTAATTCCTGTTCCCAAGCCTGGGACCACAAACACGCACAAAATCTATACCACACAATACCATTCCTTGTGACAATATTCCTCTTAGAATACCCCCTCCCTCTCTCTAGCTCAATTACAATAGCATTGATCTGCAGAGAAAATACAGGAACTGTACGATAGGATAAAGGTTTCAAGACTCAGGAGCACTGAATTAATACCCTTAGGTTATAAAGCTGTCAAAAATGCTGAAAAAGAATATGCAAAAGTGGAACAGATTTAATAAAATCCTGATAATATTAACACATCTTTATAACCTTTCTTATATTCTAGCAGTTCTAGTAGCTCTTATTTAAGGTACCTTGTATGTGGTTTTTCCTGACCAAACCCATAACAGCACCAGTGTCCCATTTCCTTATTCAAATGCAAACAGACACAAAAAGAAAAGCCTATTTCCTTTGCTTCCCAAGTATTTCATGCATTTTAACCCTTCAATTAGAAAGGGGCAGACTTACATTGGGCCTGTTTCCAAAAGCAGCATAGAAAGGCTGTTTACTGGGAGCAAACAAATTCTTGATATCATTCAAACATTCGATTTTGAACTTTTCAGGCTTCTTTTCTATTACTTCCCTAAAACAAAATTTCAACAGTCAAATTCTAAATCATGATTTGATAGAGGGTATCCTCCTTCACGCATTTATCTGATATTTATATTCTCATTGCTTCCTGTTGCTAGCTTTGGTAGGTATATAGACATTGGTCAGTAGTTTTCCAAGAACGATACAAGAGACAATAAAAGTCTTTGTTTACCAGCATCCATAGTTAAAAAAATAGGTGAACAACCTATGCCTAGGCTAAGTAAATGGGATGAAATTACCAGTTGTGAACGCAGTTTGTGAACCGCTTTTATTGTAGATGACCATCTGAATCAGAAGACCAAATCAAGTACACATAAGTTCATTACAACTCCTGCCTCTGACAGAAGAGTGCTAAGGCCTGTTAGTGACCTTAATGGAAGTTGCTGTCATTGCTAGCCATGAATAAGTTGTTTTTACTAAAAACCAAGCAAAAACAAGAAAACTTTTCCGCTGTTAGCTCTTACCATCAAGAACAGGCAGACAATGGCTGGTTCAAAAGATCAAGTGCATTGAACCACAGCTAAACTCCACATTGCTTTTTAAGTAGTCATACATGGAGCACTCCCAGTATCGCAAGACCATTTAGTATAATAGTCTATGTTCCCCAGCCTTTTTTCTTTTCCCTTTGTCTTGCATAGTAGCACTGCACTACAATCCTTGCAGCTGTACTTGAAAAAGACAAAATTGTACCGGTATAAACAGAACCTAATAGTAATCAATCATGGACTAGAGGAATGAAGAAAAGGGAAAATGAGCTCCTCTGTGAATGATACAGCTTATAAATGATCACTAGAGGGACATCAAAGTCTCAGTAGCAGATCTAGCACAGAGTGGAACGTTTGGTTACAGCTGTAATCGTTAGCATGCCAAATCTTTTTAATCTGCTTCTTCTTCTGAGATGGAGAGGGAATGGATGTATGAAATCCTACATGCTTACCTATGAAAAGCAGAAAACAAACTGCTGGGGGACAACATGAGAGGGCCCCTGGGGAGAATTGTTCCTTTGTCATTCACCCAGTGTAGGTATCCTCTGGTCATATCTGCCATCCCAATGGCACGGGCAGAACAGTACAGAAACTTGTAGCCATTTCTAGAAAAAAATTATCAACTTAGTTCATATTCCTGCTGAAGACTTTCTTTGCCAACATATGTATACGCTTACAGCAATGTCCAGAGGCATCAGTTTAGATATTGACTCATTGCAGTGCGCTGCACAAACACATAGGAAAAGACTGTTCCACTGGTAAAAAAAAAAAATCTACAAGGCATATAATAGTTTAAATACATGACTCAATCAAAACTGAGAAACAGGAAGTGCAAAAAGAACAGGGATAGCAATACTGACATGACACAGCTGGATGGACTAGATCATGTTTAAATAAGTGCCACATTGGTTTAATCCAGCTTCTTTCAGCCCAGCTGTAGGATAAAAATTATTTCAATTATCTGCACTACATAATATTGGATGCCAGATCTCCTGTCTTGGTTGTTGGATTTTTTTCAGCTTGTTGGCAGAATTCGCAGCGCAGAGTGAAGGACTGATAACAAGAGGTATTCATCAAGGCCCTAATTTTTTCCTGCAGACTTTGTAAGTTCATCTGTTATACAGATTTGTACACAGTTACTGCACGCACAAAAGGCTAGACTGTTTGTGTGCATTTTCAAAGACTTGATTCAATTTGGCAAATAATTCCAAAACTACTCTTCTGATACGCACTGAATACAAAAAAAAGTTCAGGTTATCTCCCACGGACTGCAAGGGGCCACAGATGAAATTTAGCCACAGAACGAAGGCCACAAGAACAAAGGTCAACAATAGATTCTAAGACCCCAAATATTTTTGGGGAAAGAAAGACTACTAAACTTAAGAACAAAGACAAAAGTTGATTACTTTCAGTGGATTATGAAGTGTTTAACCGTTGATCATCCTATGATCCTCCTCAGTAGCAAGTATTATTTCTGACATCACTATATTTTTGAAAAAAAGTTTGCTAAACAAAAGGACCAAATCTGAAAGGGAAGGAAATATGTAGGTTTATTCTGCCCTAAGTTACTGGACATAAATATTATAAGGCTATATACCTCTTAGATGAACAGTACATTTACAAGGGTGTGGTTCTCAACACTTTTGAACTAAGCAAACCCCTCACCACTGCTGCAAGAGGGAAAGCACATGGGCTGCCTCTGCAGGTTCTTGCAGATCACAAGGTGAGCACATTCAAGCTGAGTAACCCAGAGAGGGGAAGGGGAAATTGCTGTTTTGTTGAATTACTTTTCTACTGTTTTACTGAACTGCATATCGGCATATGTCAGAAGCGCGAAGTGATGGAAAACTTGAGCCAGGCCACCAACCTTCCCTTTGTGGCAGTGTCAAGTTGTTAATTAGGCTTGTTTCAGAACATGAAATCTATCCTAAGGAGCATTCACTTGAGTTTGGTAGCAAACACATTAAACCACAAAATATTTATGCATTGGAAGGACACAATTTAGGTTTGAATTTACACTATACCATGTTTGTAATAGGCTTTGCGATCAACCTGAGTTGGAAACAGACATAGGCATGACTGTTTTGAGAAATTATTGCTATTACGGTTCTCTTTTGTAGTCACAACAATATTATACACAGCTTTTAAGAACTAAAATGCAGAATCAAACATTTGAGAAGGGAAATAGTAAAACTGGTGGCTTCTATTCCTGTAAAAGTATAGATCTGGGGAAAGAACTTAGTTTTGTTTGTGAATGACAGAAGTAGCTCACTTACCAACATTTAGACCAACAAATTGTATAAACTGCATAATTATTAACAACAACCCAATTACCCGCCTATTAATTCCCAAAATCCAGAAAACCCTAATTGCTTCATAGATTACATACTCACTCATTTATGGAATGATAAAGTTTTGCAATGCCCTGATGAGTCCAGTCCTTGCCAAGCTGAGGGAGGATCTGTCCTAAAGCATCAGACCTAAAAGCAAAATCAGAGATAGCTGATACTAAGTATATGAGTGTTGTAACGACAACCACTAATGCATATACAATTTCTGTAAATACTCATTATAAATATCTCTGCAGAAGGTCCTAACCATTTCAAGAGAATTAGTAACTACTCCAGACCGAGCAATTAGCAGGGCCATACAGCACAAGTCAGTTTCCAAGTTAACCTATGGCTGCTAAACCTGGAGAAGTCTAACTGAAAGGGCAATAGTCACATGGTAAACATTATCACCTTTGCATTATTCTTTTAAAAGACATTTTCTAGTTTGCTGTAAATGCAAGTACAAATTAAAACCAAAGCAGCAAGTTTTTTTATGACTGTTAATGAACATTCTTTAATAGTCTTCTTAAATCAAGTTTATCTTATTTTGAAAAGCAGGATAGGATCAATAAAGCAAGATTAAAAAAAAAAATCAAGGGAAAAAAAACAATGATACTTACTTTGTTATTGTTCCATCAATGTCTGATATGATGATTTTATCATTCCAGTTCCAGAGATATATTGTTCCTGCACAACGGCAAGTCCCTTGATACTGGGTTGTAATACTAAATACAACATCATTAGGGCCATCTCTGAGCTTCAGCTTTGCCTTTAGAATAAATCAAAATAATTGAAAATATAAGTTGCCCTCACTATAAAATTTTTAGAATAGTGAGCTACAGAAAATGGCTCATATACTCTTCTTTGACTTTTTGATGAGTTAATCAAAATAGACACCCATGGTTTAACACTGGCACAGTTTTGCTGGCAACGTCCGTTTTGTAGTCTGGGTACATATATTTGTCCATAGCTCCTATATCTGCTTAGTGGATGCTTTCCTCAAAATTCTTCCCCGATGAAGATCATACCTTTAGACAGTAGCACAACTAACTTGTAAGTTAGACTGCAATGAATAAACTGCATACCAATTTACATGTACCTTATTAGACTGTTCAGATCCCAGGATATCCAAACTGCAGAAGCCAACAATGTCACTTTTTTGGCAACATCTTAATACAGAAGTTTGATTATAGAACTTTGTAAGAAATTATTATTTTTTAATCCAAACACAGATTCTTAAAAACACAACAGAAAAAAATAACCAAAATTCCCTGCAGCTGCCCACACTAGCACAGGAAAATACTTTAAATTTCTTTTTAAATTTTAAATTTCCCCATTCCTTTTTTCTACTGCTAGAAAGGTAACCTGAAGATAATTTTTTACTTTATGAAGTGTACTTATATGTTGCTTCTAAAAAGTGGAAAAAGTCCAACTCTTTGAATCAGAGTGGAATTATGAATCATTCTACATACAAGAAAGGCATACCACTTACTATTTGGTCCGAAGACAGTCTAAGTGACTTCTTATAAGCTGTAATGTTCCCATGGGTTGGATGCTCTACTGAGGCAGAATCTATTTTCAGGGATTCCTTCAATTCCTGTGATGCTTCATCACTAGAAGAATCATCTTCTGGAGGTCTAACATGACATCAACCAGAATAAACGTAAGCTACAGAAAATCCTCCTTAATGGTGTAAGATTCTTACGGAAGAGTAATTTCTGCTTATGTTGAGGATTTGCTATTAGCCTGATAGCACAGATTAACAAAGTCCATGGTCTAGTGAATGCCCAGATAAAGCTAGCATATGCCAATAAGCAAGTAAGACTTACAATGCATGCTAGTATTGGTGGAGCTCTAAACACTACTATTACTAGCTGGCTCCACGCATGATGGGTTTAGTAAAGACATAGTGTAAGTGGTCACTAATACTTTGTTGATTAATTAGGTAAACTGCAGATGAAAAGGGATACTGAATGAGTAACAGTGTTTTGTTTTTTTAAAAAGTTGACACAGTTACTACATAATTTAAACTGTGGGTGACAAGTTAGTGGAATAGCTCACCTTTTAAGGTTATTCACAGACTTATTTTTCTGCTAATTAGAGATTTCAAGATTAAAAGCAGTACTTAATTTCTCTGAAGTATTCAATCACAATATACTTAGTTTTTTCAATCTTTAAGACACCAACAACACTTACAAGTATCTTTGTAAAATCATAGGAGAATATGAATATGCATGATAAATCACCTAGACTAGGACAGTTTTGTGCTAAATACCACTAATTTTCAACCACAATCTTGGGCAACTTGTGCACTGGAATTAATACTTTTTTATTGTTTCAGTTATTTAATGTTACAAAAAATTGCATATGGTTTAAATTATTCATACAATATTAGGCTTTTACAAAAAAAAAAACCACAAACAATATCTCAGAAACAATACTACCATATTGTTAAAGGTTACCATATATGTCTTTGTTGTTCTGTCAGTTATGTTACAATTTAAGAAGTAAACACAATTGGATTTAGGAAATAATTGTAGTGTATTTGTAGCTCCTACAATGTTTGCTGCCACATTATTTTGCTGAATTGTTTGCTAAACACATCTGGATCCTCTTCAGTAGCTTAGAGGAAAATGTTTCTTCCCACAGTAAATTTCTACTCAATTCTTGGGGAGGGAGAAGAGAGAGAGGGGAGGGAGAAGAGAGAGAGGGGAGGGAGAAGAGAGAGAGGGGAGGGAGAAGAGAGAGAGGGGAGGGAGAAGAGAGAGAGGGGAGGGAGAAGAGAGAGAGGGGAGGGAGAAGAGAGAGAGGGGAGGGAGAAGAGAGAGAGGGGAGGGAGAAGAGAGAGAGGGGAGGGAGAAGAGAGAGAGGGGAGGGAGAAGAGAGAGAGGGGAGGGAGAAGAGAGAGAGGGGAGGGAGAAGAGAGAGAGGGGAGGGAGAAGAGAGAGAGGGGAGGGAGAAGAGAAAAAAAGACACTATTCAGTCCACGAAATAGTCTTCAAACAGGAACACACCTACTATTAACTTGCTCTTTTATAGTTGCTGGCAGGTCATTTGCTCTTTGTGTCTCAGTTTTCCCCTCTTTTGCTTCTGGTATCTAAAGCAACATGATAATAAAAAACATATATTGACATTTTAAGCATTTTAAACTGATCCAAGTGAATTCATAGTTCACACTTAAGCAAACAGCTATTAATATAGTACACAAACTGTATTAAGTCTCAGAATCGCTCATTTTGTAAATTATTTAACAAAAGGATGCTTATGAAGAAATGACCATTAAAGCTTTTTATTATTTCAGGAAACAAAACTCTGCATGTCAGAAGTTGAGAACTGCTAGTTTAACATGACAAATTTTGCATTAAATGAGCTGTCAACCTCTAAGCTTATAAAATTCACTTTTTTTGGGGGGAAGTAAATTTAAGGCACATACTCAAGGTTTAAAAAGCTTAATTTAGTCTACAATGGGGTGTCTCAGCATAACATCTATTATGCAGCACAGCACCTATTTATTTATTTGTGTATACATTCCTAAAACATATTGCAGTGGCTGAAGAGTAACTCTGACAACTGCTTATGGCTTAGAAGAAAGAATTTTAAGAATATTGAGCAACAGCTGAATACAATAAATTTTGCTGAAGCAACTAGTAACAACAAATAAAGATGTAACAACAACACTGAGTAACCCTCAGCTGGCAATCAGTGACACAGAGCTACATGAGCAGCGTTCTGTAGCGCTTCTGACAAATTAAATTTTTCCCATCTTTTAACAGCTAAGGAAAGGAAAAAAAAATAAAAATCAAAACAGCTCTCAGTTACCTGTTTAGTCATGCTTTCTCTCTTGCGCCAGAACCACCACCTTCCAGACTTCTTTGGCATCTTTTCTTTGACCCAAGACTCAACAGTAGCCTGAAAAATTAGGCATGATTTTCATTTTTATAGAAAAACAATAGAGATAATCATGTGTTACTACATACAAAATCTTCAAAAAAAGTATACGTGTATCTATTTACCTTAGGCAAACTCTTCTGAAACACCTGCAAACTCAGAATCATTGGAGCAGCCAACGCCCAGTTATAATACCTGTTTTAAAACATGTTTTTGATAAGGTATTACAAAACCTGACTAGAAGTCAATAAATACCAGTGTGCAAACTGCTCTTTTGTTGATGAAAATATGTATTTGCTGCCAACAACTAACATTAAAGTTTTCTGCAAGCAGAGTTATTTTAATATATACAATGCAAGCAGAGTTATTTTAATATATACAATTTAACATCCGTGGTAATTGCTGAAAAAATCTCACTTCAGTTAAAGCTAAATTTAATGCAAATCTTCAGTTCAAAATCATTCTCTTTGAAACTGAGAAACAGATCCATCAAAAAACACAAATTGCAATGGAAGCTGAGAAATGCACTCACTTTAAAGGGTAGATTTTTAAATGAGATCGTCTATGACCTAATTACATGATATAGAGAATTTACCTGTTATAAATCCTTATTACCAAATTAGGATTGTCTATGAGTCCAGGGTTTTCAGCAAATTCATGATAAGTAATAATATGTTCCATGAATTTTTCTGCAACAGAAGCAGATTTTAATTAAAAATAATAATATAAAATCCCAAGATGTCTGATCAGTTTGTATCTAGGAAAATGCTTTCTGTCATTTCAGAGTCTTTGCTGATCTTGCAACATCACTCAAGATATACTAATGTGGCCTACCTGTCAACAGTCTTGTGACTGCCTCCTCAGTAACAGGGAAAGCCTCATACCACTTCAACAGTCACAGTAATGAGAATTAAGAAATTAGAGTGAGGATAAGGAGGAGGTAGAAACTAATTCAGTTCACAGGCTGGAAAAAGAGAGCCATACTTGTCTAAGCAAGTTTTCTTTAAAAATTATGGCAGGTAAGGGGCCTACATACTACACTAAAAGGGGAGGGGGAAGGATGCTGTCATCTTTTCAGGTTTGTTTAATCACTGACTACTAATTGCATTTTCATGACTAGTGACTATACAAGTTTGCAGAAATTCATGATTTAGTGTAAGACCCCTGCAAGCAAGACATAATTTTTTCAAATTTTCAAATTAAATCCAGTATTGCTACCACATTACCAAGAGAGCTGTTCTGAGCCTTTAGTAGTAAGTATTTAAATTTTGCTTGATGCATTAGAGACTGGATGACCATTAAAAAATTAACACTAAAAACATTGCAGTACATGTTCATGAAGATTATGTGCTCCTAGAATGTCCCTCAAAAATGCATAAACTTCAATATTAAAATTAACCAGAGCATTAAGAGAAAAGAATCAGCTTCTAAAAATCTAAAGGTTAACAAATGTTTAAGATAGGAAAAGTAGAGCAGGAGAAAACATAGTCCAACACAATAGTGAATGATTTTTAATCACTTAAAAAACCCAAACAACTAAAAAAGAAAAAAATTGTCAGGCAATTGGAAAGAATATGAATTGTGAAGATTTATATAGGACTAAGCAAGTAACTGCAGCCAGAAACAAGAGTGGTTGGTCAGATATGCAATATGTAGTGCAAAAAAGGAGACAGAAAGCTTCTCAAGACATCAAGTGCTCTTGATTAATTTGAGGTTAAATTTTGCTATCTTTGCTTCGCAAATGCTTGACAATTTTAGAAAATGAAGGAGGAAATCAGAGCATTCAAGCTGCTTTATTTGATTAACTGCCTGAGCTTTATTACTGTTTAAGTTTTAGTCTTTCACATACCTTTAGAAATCTCTCCATTTTCACTGAGACCTCCACAAAGCGAAAGTGTAACATCAGGCAAGTCCATAGCAGAATCAGACATGCACTCTGTACCACTATCGGCAGCAGCACTTCCTACTGACTGAGGAGACTGAGAACCGGAAAGGGTATCTGACTCTGTCCACTGCCTGAAGCCTGGATCAGAATCACTACAAGAAAGAAGTCCACGTTTTCCGTAAGTATTTCACTTGCAAAAAAATGTATAGATTTTAGGTTACAGAACACACTACATGATTACTCAAAAAAAATCACCTTTCTGTTGCATTTCTTTAAATTACTACATCATTTTACAACATAAATTTAAAACCAAACAAACAAAAAACAAACACAAACACACTCCCCCAACCCTTCATAATACTGGCAGATTGACAGTTTCCAGTTCTCCTAATATTCACCTAAATTGGGAAACAATTACATTTCTCTTGCCTGCAACAAAATTGGATTTAAATGAGGAAAAGATCCTCTACATTCTATTTTTGCAGAACAATACTATGCTCCTCAATCTTTACCAGAAAGCTATAGAATAAGAATAAAAGGAAAAAGGACATTGGTTGATGTGTTTAGAACACCATGTGTTTGGAAAAAGTACAATAGAAAAGAAAGGTGGTCTTTTAAACAAAAAAATATTGCATTGTCATCTAAGGTTAGAGTTATTAGTTTGATCTCAAGTAATATAATCAGTAAGTACTGAAAAGTTTACAATTTTAGTTTTAACATAAACCAATACACGCTTCTTCCTTATTAAGTTGTATTTTTACAAAGGTCTTCCTAGACAGTTATTGTTTTGGAGAGCATTTTAGGAGTATAAAATGTTTTGATTTCATAAAACACTCCCCACAAATGAGTGCATCTTGAGACTGAGCTGCCTTGCGTGACAATCTTGTGGGATTTTTTTTGTTGGTCTTTTTTTGATATTAAAAAAAAAGTTGGAAGGGATGTACAGGGCATGCGAAAATAAACTGATAATGTGCTTATCTAGAACTAGCAATATGGCAAAATAGAGTACTGGTGCAAAAGGAATGTGCAGGTTAAACTTACACCCCCTCTGTATTTGCAGAACATACAGATTCCACAAAGACAAAAACTCTCAGTAATGACCTCCCACGTGATCTTTCGTTGTGTTTCTTGTCAAATCAGAAACAGATTTTCAGTGAGATCAGTATTGATTACTCCACAAAAGCCTAGAAACCTAAAGTCCAATTCTTTTTATCAGAACTGATGCATAAACACCTAAATCATACATGTAATAACTCACACAGTGCAACTGCAACATAACCCTAAATCCATAGAACCTTAATTCAAAATTACCTTTTGGGAAAGTAGAGTGCTGCAACTTCAGGTTCCAAAGCCTTTAGGTCCTCCAAGTAAATATCGTCAGGCCCCTGATGATGACTTCGCTTGTGAACCCCTGTTAATTTGAACAATTAACATTACTAAGATGAAGCTATCCAGACACGTTAAATATAAATGTAATTGTGGAAGATTCAGACTTACTTGTAGCATTTACAAATCCAAGAGTTTAATTATAGTTTTAGTCAGGTAAGACTTTAAATAGCAAAAATTGAAAAGGCACATTTATACTTTTTTCACTATGGCTTCAAATTTGGTAGAACACATTGAAGGAAAGAATCAACAGCTTTATTATATACCTTTCTTTTTTGAAGGAGAGTCAATTTTTGCTGTTGGCTTTGTTTCTGGTAAAGGGTCCACCAACAGTCTGGAATGATGATCAGCATCTAATGGCAACGGATCTTGTGGTTCTACAATCGCAGAAGCAAGAGAATCTTTAACATCCATCTGCTTAAGCAGAGGATGAGTTCTTGGCTCAGGTTTCAGTATTGTACAGACAGAATCTTTCACATCATCATCATCTTCAACTTCATCAGAGCTGAGGATGACCCTAAAATGAGTCTTCTCTGATGGAGTAATGGTCGCTGTTCTGGGATGTTCCAGTTTCTCTTTCTTGCTTATCTGAAAAACAAAACACTAGTCAATCCTTTCACTTCACATGTTTGTTTTATTCTGGTCTAAACATTAAACTTGTACTCATGGTACAAGTCCTGGTCACAAGTAAACCAGCTAAGAATTTAAACATGTATTTTAGCAACATAAAATGTGTCCCACCTTATTAGCAAAGTTCCCTGCAACAGAAGCTTCATACTTGTTTATTTACAAGTTCAGTAAAGAAACTGGCATGGAAGAAGTACTGACTTGACCAAACCATGGCAAGAAAAAAAAGCATAAATGTGGACCTACCAGGGCTTCTGTCACCAGCTGTCCTGTTAGAAACCAAATTTACTGTATCAAGGCTACAATATCTCTGGAATGAACTAGAATTTAGCCTAAAATAAAGTAAATTAGTTTCTAAAGTGGCTTTCTTCAGTTTCTAACTAAAAATTCAAAAATTTCAGATTTTTACTGCTAGGTTTTCTGGAATTACTTTGCTGACCTGCTTTTGAACTCAACAAACTCGACTATCAGCCAGCCACAAGGGGGTGTTACTTTCCTATTTCAGCTGCATTATTCTGAGAACAGCAGCAGATTTCCAATCCTCCCTTAGGACACAGTGTTAGATATGCCAAAACTCAGTTCACAAAGTTAGAGACAATAAATAACTTTACCTTGGTTGATTCTGGGAATCCTCCCCATGTCCATTCCATGTGAGATTCAGATCTGAGCAAGCTCTCAGCAGGTTTAACTTCTAGTTCTGAATCACTTTTAGGGCAGACTGGCTCAGAGAAAGGGCTAGCAAATCAACAAGAACAAAAAAAAAAAGGAAAGCTACAGTGTTTAAAATGCATTTGTTGTGCAGCTACTGTTGGTAGAGTTTTCTACAGCTTAACAGAGCTTCAATTATTCGGCAACATGGCAAGAAGCCCAGCAGGGTTTTCAGACAGTGAGAAATTAGGTTAAAACCAAAATCACATTAAAAGGACTTACACAGCGATCACCCTAAACAGATTGCTCCACTATATCTGCAGTGTTGGTATAGCTCTCCCCTCAGCCCATGTTCCATTTTTCAAGCAAAACAGAACAAACCAAGAAAGTTTATCTAAAAGTAAGACAGAAATTAGCTTTAAGTTCCTTTCCTCTGTTAAAATATAGCATTTAAGCTTGCTATGCCAAGACTTGAGTAATAAAAGTTCTGCAAACCTAACTCACAAATGCACGAAACACCACCAATTCCCAATGCGGGGAAAACAACATTAACAAGATAACTTAGGAGAGGGAAGGGAGATTACTTGAAAACTTCTTTCAGATGTGTTTGGACTACCTGACCTTTTAAAGTTCCATCCTATTTTTCCTGCAGTGGTTATTATCCATACATCAGAAACAGATGCCTGAAATTTACTTTAGCCAAGACTACTTTTAAGCCAGAAGAACTCACTCTACAAAAAAGTGTGATTTCATTTTGCTCTTTATGATCTTAGGGAGGAATGAAACACAAGAGGCTGTTTTGAAGCAGCATTTAGTGTTGGGACAGGTCCAAGTCTATCCTTTCTTGAACAGGGCAATTATATTGCATATTATAGAAATGCTGCTTTTTTTACACTTTGATATTCATAGCGTATTTTGGTGGAGTTTTTTTAAAATATACATATATAAACCTCAATATTTGAATTTGAATTGTGGGGACCAGAACTGGACACAGCACTCTAGGTACAACCTGACCAGTGCTGAGTAGAGTGGGATGATTACGTCTCCAATTCTGCTAGTAATGCCCCTGCAGATGCAGCCCAGAATCCGATTTGCCTTTGTTGCTGACTCATGTTGAGCTTGGTGTCCCACCAGGACCCCCAGATCCCTTTGAGCAAGGCTACTCCCCAGCCACACAGACCCAAGCCTGTACTGGGCTCTTTGGTTATGCCATCCCAGGTGCAGGACTTCACACTTGTTGCACCAGGAGAGGTTTCATCTTGATATAAGACAGAAATTTTTTGTAGTAAGAATAATCATTCACTGGAACAACCTTCCCAGGGACATGGTCCCCATCACAGGAGGTTTTCAATTTGTGACTGGACAGGGTGCTAGATAATCTCATCTAGTCTCCATTATCCATGAAAGTTTGGAACAGATGATCTTTCAAGGTCCCTTCCAACCTGGGCTGTTCTATGATTTAATACTGAAAATTTTACAGTACACCCTGCAGGTATTTAATTTATGGATTATTTTTTTTTCCCTTACAAAATTCCTGCAAGAATTAGTTATCTAATGCAGTACCACATCTGAAACTTCCTGGAGGTTTGTGGAGCCAGGGTTTTGCAATACCATACAGGACAAAACTGATGACAATTCAGACTGTAAAAATAGACAGTACACAGATCAGATCACAATCCAGACAGTAAGAACCCCTCATATTACTCTGAGGGACACCATAAAATCCAAGATAGCAGGACATTTAAACAGGTTTACAGTGATGATTCATCACCTCACTGTCAACTTCCAGCCTTCATCACCCAGGGAGATAAAAACGAAACCATTTAGAGATCCGCCCCCCCCCCCCTCAGTGCACCTTTAACAATTTCCTACAGAAATTACATTTTTGTACTGTTAGAAGAGCTTATTTAAAGCAACACATTGATGAAAATACATGTACATATTTGTTTTCAGGAAAAATATGAACTCATTTTCCCCACGTGCCAAATAATTTGTTCCACTTATTTCACAAGTCAACTGGAAGCCATGCAGACATATTAACCTGTTTCTAAGCCTAATTCTTACTATTCAGCAGTATGTGCAAAAGACTGACTATTTCAGGGCTTTGAGAATCTAAGTCTGTTCCACCTCCCCCAAAGCATAAGTTTTCCATTACCATTCTCAGGGAGAAGTCTTTAGTCAAAAGGCCCATGCTTGTAATAGTGATCTAGTCATGCTAACATTGCTTGTTAAAGCAGGAAGAACATTGATGATATCAGGTATCATGTAGTTAATGGTTATGCTTTTTCATTTTATTATAGCAAATAGGACAAACAGAAGTGTCCTCATTGAAAAGACTTAGGCTATTACCTTCCCTTAGTTCCCTGCAAGGGTTCTGAAGAGCAGGACAACCAACCTCAACTAAAAGACAGTTAGCTTTTCCAGATCTCCAAAAAGGGAGATTATTAAAACCTCCCATTTCTCTTTCACTGTGCAATGCCTACACTATAGAATCTTTCTTTGGTGGCTTAGGAGAAATAATTTCATGCAAAATTTCTCTTCTTCTAGAGAGAGAATCCCCCACCTAACACACAAACACAGCCCCCCCCCCCAGAGGGAAAGGAAAATTGCCAATTTCTCTGTTACACTACAACCTGTACTAGATAGCTTCTTGTTTGAAAAGAAAAAAACAAACAAAAAACCCCCCAAACAAAACATAAACACACTAGGTATCTCACATGATGCACAGACAAGTTATCAGAGCAGACTATCCCTAAATATGTAATGAAGAAGAGAGGAGACAGCACTGAAAGGGATGAATCATGTCTCCCAGATAGAACCTCCTAGACTATAAAACTCTAGCTAACGTAAACTGAAAAGGAGTATCAGCCTACCTTGATGAAGGACTCTATGCTACAATTAGCTAGGCGATATAATCCATACAACACCATGTCAATCCTCAGGGTCAAACACTGTGACTGTTTTTCATTCATAAACCACAAACCTTTGGTGAACATTTGAAGACTACATCTCATTAAATACAATTGAAGATGTGGCTGTCAGCCCAAAACATAAAAAGGCACAATAATGGGATTTCCTGTCCAACTGCTTCTGTTCATTAACAAGCTATGTGCTGGGGGAATTAGCAGGCACCAAGTATGGTGTGGTACATTCAGGCTCTACTGAGGCCACAGCCCTGGAAACACCTGAAGCAGAGAGATTATATGCACTTCAAAAACTATCTTCTGAAGCTTAATCTCTTCTCTTCTGCACTACCATCTATTGACACAGAAGAACAGGCACCTGTACACTGAGCAGCTAACATGCAACAATGGATATCACACAAGGCTGACCCATAATCCTCACTGACACGGTGAATGTATCTGCTACGAGGTAGAGTCCTCAGTCAGACTTAAAAGCAGTAAACCTAGACACTCACCAAAGAGTTAAGATGAATAAAGATACTGCTCAGTGTGCTATATATATGCCCTTCCCTATGCCCAATGTTCATTCAGGAAAAGTACAAAATTTACCTCAAGTACTACCACATATGGACAGAATGCTTTCTTATGCCAATAGAGATTGATGTTAGAGTGGTGAAATCCAAAGGGTGAGCCTTGAAAAATCTAGAAACTGAATGCAAGAGGAATATAACAGCATGAACATCAGAAACGGAAGAGCTTGAATATATAAACAGAAGTGTTCTAGTCACCGTAACTGAAAACTGACTGGTGAAGTGTATTATGTCATTTGTAAGAATCCACAATAAACTGATACTGTTTCTGGTATCTCTGGGTTAGTATTCCAGTAACTAGCAAATTCTCTGTTCTGAAGCGGAATATGATTCAAGTTTAGGACCTAGCTTTACCTTGAGTAATGTGCATTATTTCACCTGGCAAATTCTAACTTACACACTCAACACTAGCTTTATGGCATATCAAGTGTTGCTTACACTAGGGCGAATCATAGGGAACATATTTGTTTTCCATACCCTTCTCAACCTAAGGAAATCTTATTAACTGTATTTGCTTTCTTTAATACTGAATTTTAATAAGAAAGTTGTTTGGGGTTTTTTTTCATTTGAGGGGAGGAAAAAAAAAAAGACAGATTTTGTTTAATAAATACAAGTAGAGGCGAAAGTTCCCAAAGTTCCAAGTAAGTATCAAATGCTGCATTCGATATCACAGTTAGGCATGTTTGATAGTTTTACAGATCAGAGGAAAAATGAATAAAAAAGTACATTAATTTTTTTAATAATTATTGCTCATGATACGTATGATGGCATTACAAAATGACTTACTTCTCCAGAGGGGACCAGTCTCCATCAGATAAAGGGTAATGATCCTTTGAGTGATAAATCAAAGATTCTTTTTGTTCTTCACCTTTCGGTGATGAATTTGATGATCCTCTGTGGAGATACATGAGACATTAAGTCAGCTATAAGAAATGTGCATTACTAATTCAGTTATAAAAGTTACTTATATGTTATTAAAAATCCAAGATAAAAAGAAAGTAGTGTATAGCTTAAAGAATTGTTTGAAACACACCTTTATATAACTTAAAATGTATAAACTGTCTATTATTAATACTTGAAAATATTGCAAGTTTACAAATCTACTACTCTTGACACATAGTAGGTTAATACTGAAGTCACAATAGTGTAAATGGTATCACTCTATACAGCCAGCTAATATTACCAAAACGCAACAGATGAACATAAAGATTTACACATAACCTTTACTATGTAAACCTTAGAATCACTGAAAAAGTTAAATAGAAAAGGTAGTTCTGACAATGCACTTTATGACTGCACATTTCACAAATTAAAACCAGTAAGAACACAGGGGCAGGTACTAGCGTCACAATTTACCCAAGAGTTTACAAAAAAGTACTGTACTTTTCTGAACCGTGGGGTTTGTTTTGCACTTGGAAGTTTACTCAGTATCTATAACCATAAACCCACCAACCAACAGTAAGACCCATTGAGCAGGCATGCCTTGTATTTTACACAGAAGTCCTTTTAAAATAATTCCGTCATAAGTACTTCAGATCTTTCTACAGCTTTCTGAATTTATTTGAATAAATAGCTATTCTCAGGATACAACTAACTTGTTTTGACGTTAGATCAAGGGCATCATGGCTACACAGTGTATAGAATACAAGGAAGATAAGCCTGGAATTGGAGTGTAAAATGCAATACAAATTATTTTAAGCCATTGTTATAAAAGAAAAAAAAAAAAGTAGTCTTTTTCTTCCATTAGCAGCACAGTTGCACTGGACAAATTCTGGAATGCTAATGCTAATTTTCTTATGGATGAAGTTTTTAACATTATCTATTAAAATACATAAATATTTAGAATTTGCACACGTACTCAATACAGCCCATTAGACCCTAAACAGTTACAGTGATCTACCTCATTTGCACAAGTCCTTCATTTGGAAGACAGTCTAGACCATGCTAAATACTGAACCCTAAAAATGTCTTAATAGCTCCACTTTTTATTCAGTAGTATTATTCTTATGAAACTTGATGATGACAGCTTGACTTGAGATGAGAGCCACAGAGACTGTACATCCTTTGTATTCATAAACCAAGCTAACTGTGATAGAAATATGTTTCATACTACCTTTGTCTGTATCCAGTGCTAAGTATCTCCAAAAGAAGAAAAAGGTATTATTGAACAATTAAAGTAAACACAAAAAAATTATTACAAAGAGGTCCTTAATCTTATGACTTCAGAGGGGGCAAGATGACGCACAAGTGGTACTGGACAGGTTTTATTCACTGGGATTTAGTGACCAAATGAGTTCATATGAAGCATCAAAAAAATCAAATTTCATCCATAAGTGGATAAATTTGAAGGTTAAAAATCCAAATGTAGTCAAAGTTTATTGAAAATAAGGGGGGGGGGGGCAGAATCAGTATGCATCAACTTAAAACTGCGAGTTGCACTATCAATTCTAAGCTATTTATTTTGCAACATTTATGAACAGTGCTACTGCTTCTTCTCATCCTTATCCATTTTATACATGGTCTAAATAAATATATAAGATTTTAGAGACAGATAATTACTTTATCTCTTTAACACCCTTATCACCGGAGAAATAATGCCCTCTATTTCTGAGTGTACACACTGTATCTCAGTCCTCCTGGTATTATTTTAGGTAAGTCAAGCACTACTAACATATTTAAATCATAGCTAGAAAAGACAAAGGACATATTTTTAAAAAAATTGCATAAACACTTGGAAATGGATTTTCCCAAGGAACAGGAAACAGCTTGCTTTCCACTTTATAAGAATAGAACTAGATAAGACATTACATACTGGTAGGTACCTGTGGCTGAATTTTTGACCTTCCTGTTGGAACATCAGCCTCCCTTTTCCTTTCTCAGTTTCAATTTGAAATCTGAAGCTATGTCTAACAATAAATAGTTTATTTTTCTTTTTTTTTTTTCCCCCCAGAGCCACACATCTATAACTCAAAAAAAACCCAACACCAAACCCCAAACCCAAACAAACTTGCTGATATCACCCTATATCCCCACAGGATGTGAAAAGAAAGCTTATGAACTTCTTTTCCACAGCTGTATCTTTAGCTGGGAAGAAAACAGCATATGCCTATTGCAAGGCATTTTATTTCCTGCCTTGATAGCTCAATGAATGACTGTATATGAACTCTACTAACAGATACATAGCCACGAACCTACTGTCTCTGGGCTTCCATTACTACAACGTATTTTTCCAGTCCTGCATTTACTTGCTATTCACAAGAAAACAGCATTCTTTTACAAAATCTTCTTCCTTTTACATGGTAACACTCTTCTCTGACTGAGAATGCATTTCTACTGCTGTTTCTGTTTAGATATAGATAGATAGATAAAAAAAAGTGGTTTACAAATAGAATGAAAAATCAAAAATGCATTTTAAAGGGTGCGAAAAATAAAACCAGAGTAACCTTTACGGGAACACCATGGTCTGCTCAGCAATGACTAAACATTTGACATTTCAGTCAAACGCACAATTTTTTTATTAATCTCTAGTCAAATTAAGATAATTGCTAGAATAGCAATTTGAATTCTAAACACTGGATGAAAACAGCCATTATTGGCATAACATTCCTAAATTCTTCAAACATTTGTAATAATTTATTAAATAAAGAATAAAAAATTCATAGGTTATATTTTCTTTCTTCCTGTACTTGATGATTCTTTTTATCTTTGATAGTTTCACTATGACAAGTTATTGTTGTTTTAATACTCTCACACTGAAGACTGAACAAAGATCTTGCTTTTCTTAAACTGGAAAAAAGGAAAAAATGAAAAAATCTCAGACCAAACAAAATGCCAATTCCCAGACTTAAACAGAGCAGTGAATAACTAAATGACAATTCCTTGACATAAATATGACAATGAAAAAATACAGCAAATGAACTAAGAAAGTCACAGACATTCTAGAAAACACTTTAAACTCCAAATTTTGTTTGTGGTGTTTTATTGGTCATAGGTGTGATACCAGTTATATTCACGTTTTTCTGTTGCGCTAACCTTATTGACTGGTACTTATTAAATTTGAGACTCCCTTGAAGACCCAGTGAAGGAGTTTTTTCCGTTATACTTTATTCTCTTACACCAAAACATTCTTCCAATTCCCAGACTAGATCTTGAATTTATTCAGACAGTACTACATTTAACAGTAATGCTGTCCAATAAAGCAGCTAGCTTTGTCTAAAAACTAAGTCCACTTCTTTTGTTAAGCAGCCTAAGAAACTTCCACAGAAGTTGAGTAGACCTTTACAGGATTTTACGCATTTATATGCTTGATAGCTTTCTTCTATTACTGTATTTTTTCCTATTACTCATATAAGCTCCTTCAGCTTATTAGTATGTGCTACCACTTTACTGCAAGCTCCACTTTACTAATAGTTTATCCACTTCAAAATACAGGACTGATTTCTTTTTCCCCCTTTATGATTACACAGATGTAAAAGAATTCTCTTTACTAATGTGAAGGAGCATTCATTTCTGTAGTTTTCAGTTACCAAAGTAAATTTCAAGTCACAGAGAAGTCAAATTCAGGGATTCCACACTGCAGTTTATATAGAGGTTATGAAACACACTAAAAGACCACTCTGCCTCATCAGAGAGATTACACTGAAACTTTTTCTCAGTCACACAGATCATGACAACACTTCTTTACCAGAATAGGCTTAATTGGATTTCATGTTCATAACAAAATGGCCAAACTTGAAGGACTCTGTGAAGATGTGGAAGATAATGGTTTGGAGTTTTGTTTGTTTGAGGAAAAGCCTACCCAGAGCCCATTGCAACTTATGCATTACTTGCATATAAGAAAGGTAAAAGCCTTTTAAATGTTCAGTGATAACAGTGAAAGCAGTCAGCAAGTATTTGTTAGTTTACCTTAGGGCTTGAACATTTTTTTCATCATCTGAGCTTATTTCCATTTCAAAAATCTCTTCCATCCCAGTAGAAGAGATCTGATCTTCCCTCCTGCTATCTTGTTTGTATTTCTTTCTTCTTCGTTTTTTCTTTTTCACAGAACCTGGGGTGAATACAGTCTCTGTTTCCACAGAGTGTGGAATTTCTGAGTTTGCACATGTTCTCTCATTTTCACCTGATTTCAAATGATTGTCAGTATCTTTAAAAAACTGGTCTTCAGTGGGTATTGGAGATGTTGCCAAATATGCAGGAACTTTTTCCTAAGCAAAAAAGGAAAATAAAGAACAGACTAATTTTTTTACTTGTTTTGTGCATACAGGATAGTTGTTGGCTACAGATTAATCCTTGCATCTATATTTAGACACGAAACCATAAAATAGCCCAATGGTACGAGGCTGATATCCAGAAAGGAACCAGGTTCACTAGAGGGATTACTAAAAGTTCAGAAAAATGGATGTCAGTATTCTTACAGTTTCAGACATATACAGTTCATTTCGCTAGCAAAACAAATACCCAGTCAGTGGAAAGTTTTTGAAACTAACTGCACTTGAGCACACCAGTTCTATCCAAGCTTAGTAAATGTGTTAATAAAAACAGGCTAATTAAATCCACTGCTGTCTATTTATTTTGAAACAGATTCATAGAAAGATGTAGGTTGGAAGGGGCCTCTGGAAATCATCTGGTCCAATCTTCTGCTGAAAGTAGGCCTTAGGTTATGTTATCCAGGGCCCTGTCAAGCCAAATGTTGAGTATTTCCAGTGAGGGAGAGTCTACCACTTCTCTAGGCAACCTATTCCTGTGTTATATTGTTCTCACAGTGAAGGACTTTTCTTATATCCAGATGGAATTTCCCCCTTGTGCCCTTTGCCCCTTGTCTTATCACAGACATCCTTGTGAAGAGAATGCCTCCGCCTGCTCTATAACTCCCTTGTAGGTATTGCAAGACTGTGGTTAAATCCCCCAAGCCTTCTCCTTTCTAGGCTGAACACAGCCAGTTCCAGCCATCTGTCTTCCTATGTCAACTTCTCCAAACCCCTGATCATCTTGGTGGCTCTCCACTGGACTACCTCCAAATTTCCATGTCTCTGCTGAACTGGGGAACACCAGGACTTGGTAGACCAGAACTGTGTTCCAGGTTTGGCCTAACAAGTACTAGGTTGAGTGGGACAATCCCACATCCCTCCATCTGCTGGCTGTACTCCTGCTGATGCAGCCTAGGACACGCTTGCCTTCACTGCTACCAGGGCACACTGACAGTCTTTACAGCAGAGCTGCATTTTGTGGATGTCAGACCCCAGCCTGTACTGCTGTGTGGGATTCTTCCAACCCAGATGCAAGACTTCACATGTATCTTGGTTAAACCCTGTGTGAATCTTGTTGGTCTAGTCTCCCAGCCTGCCAAGTTGGCTCTATGTGGTGGCTCTTTTTCTGGCCCGCCTACCTTTCCTCCCAGTTCAGTGTTACTCACAAAATTGGTGAAAGTGCATTCAGTCTTGTCATCCATGTCAGACACTATTTATGTAAAATATCTTTCAAAAAGAAAATCTCCACTATAATTTACTCACCTTAAAACCAACAAACAAACAACCCTCAATTAATTACAACTCACTGCCCTTTGAAGGAACAATCTAAATGAAGTAAAAGCTTTACCAATGGACTGCCTGGTGTTTATTTACATTGTAACAAGAAACTTAAAGATATTGACACCTAGACTGAAAGAAACACACTGTGAAGGGACAAAGTGGAACAAAAATAGCAGAGAATGGAATTTGCATAGCGAGGAGGAAGAGAAAAAGTTATGGAGCTCAATTTCATGGTAAGAATAGAACTAATTACAAGATGTCTGTTATCTTACAAGACTCTTATGCAGAAGATTAGTCAGGAACTACACTGTGATCAAAAACAGCCAGAGGACTGACACTACTTTTGATATGTTCAAAGTCTGAACCGCTATTATTTAATATTAAATTCAAATTTTCTATTGAGTTAAGAGGTACAGACCAAGTTTTGTTCCACTGGTTGTAAAGTAGAGAGAAGTGGAGAAAGGAGAACAAAAAAATACAGCCTTATACAGCACTAATGACACACAGATTTTGCATTGTGAAAAACCTCCACATAAAATGTTAGCACCTAAAATAAAGTGAATGTCCTATACAATTAGTAATAAATAATCCAGAATAACAAGACAAAATTTAAAGAAAAAAAAAGAGGAAAAGTTAAAAGAAAACTGGCTGAAACATGATGCCTGAAAGTTACATTATAGCAGTCCTGACTTACATGAATTGAGGCATGTGGTGTTACTTTTGAATGCTGAGATGTGAAGACAGCAAAGACTGACCACTTGGAAGAACCTTTCTGAATGCTTCAAGAACTCAATGACAGCTTTATCATTTATACCTTAAGCATAGCTTCAAGCGACCACAAAGACACATTGATCAATAGCAGAAATACTGAGAGAAAAAAAATGTCTAAAAGCACTAAAACGAACTCAGTCCTCTGCTTTGTAGCTAACTCAATCTATAGTTTCAGCACAAACTACCAGCTTTCCAGAACACATTATACAGATAAGGCACTCTTATGAATTAAAGTACACTAATCAAGTGCAATAGCTTCTTTAAAACATTGTACTGGGGACAAAGGTAGTGGTTATCACCCTTGCTTTCTGAAAGTCTTAAGACTGATGAGTTCCCATCAATTGCTGACACAGCCTACATCTATAAAAAACTGCTTTCGGTTTTGATTTTAATTGTGGTGTATGCTAAAACAGAACCCAGCCTTCCTTTCTCTTAAGTGTTATGAATCCCTACCCCAAGTTATCATTTAGGGTCCTAATGCTTATTTCCACTTTAAATTATATTTAACTCCTTTCAAAATGAGAGTTTCCTCCGATCCCTCGGAGTAACAGTAAACAAGTAGCGCCCTAAACTAAGAAGTAGATCAAGCTCATTTCCTTGAAAGACTCTGATTCCTAATAGGAACAAGAAATTAACATTTCATCTTTCACTTCAGTGAGACAAAATTTTCTTCTCTCTGCTCTAACTGACTATTTTCATTAAACCTTTTGGAACTTTGTATTTAGAACTTCTTTCCTTCTGCCTTGCCGAAAAAAGCCAACAGATTGAAAAGTGATCAAAAACAAAGCTTAGGACTCACAAATACTGTGATTACATAGGTCCCATATCCTTAGGAAATCAGACTAAAAATGAACTATTATTCCTGTTTTTCAGAAGCTCATTAGCTTCTAGCTGCAATAGGTTCTTGGGAAATTAATTACTGTATTAGAACACAAGAAGAATTCTCAAGTTGAAGTTACTGTTAACTGGTGAAAGTTCCATAGGCAAAATTGTGAAAAACTGTTCTAAAAATTATAAGACAAATTAAAAATATGCAAAAATAGACAACCTTTATTAGCACAGTGGTCAATAACACAAGCTATAAGAACTTAAGGCAAAAATTATTGTAAGGCACTGCAATCTGTATAACTGCAGTCAACAAGAATGAATATACTAAAACAAAGTGAAAAAAATTTCAACAAATCTTTCAAATAATGCTCTACTAAAACAAAAGAATTATTTACTTTGTTGTCACGGGTAGCAGAGTTGTACAAAACACCAAGCATCTTGGCAGCATATTAAAGTGATGTTAAGATTCAGTCACAGAAAATCTAGCTTTCATAGAAGTTACAATATTGCAAACACTATATTAAGCATTTTAACACATTACTCTGTTAATATTGCATTGTAGCCATCACGAAGCACAAAGCCCTTACATTTTCCTCCTCAGTTTCTTGTACAAAGAAAGCTTCTCCATTGTCACCCAGTTTCATATGAAGATCAACAGCATCGCCATTTATTTCTATATCAATCTGTAGAAAGAGACAATTTAATGTAAATAATTTGTCATAGGGGAAAGCACTGACCTCAAGGCCCACTTCGCTCTGAGAGCAAACTTTGTTCCATTGTATAATCACGTCTCTTTCTCCTCCCTCTGCTTTCTGAAAGAAGTCTGTTATAATGATCTTTATTTTGTTAACCTGCAAAATACATCATGCTCCTAGCAGAGAGCCTAACACCTACAAGAAAAATTGGAAAAAAACACCCAAAACATCTGAAGACCAAATCTTGTTCAACTAATTTGGAGAGCTAGAAGCATAAATAATAATAATTGATCTAGTCTTTAATTTTCTGGAAGAATGATGAATGATTGAGACTGTTCATGTTCCTATGTTTAAAGCTCAACCTGAATCAGGGCCTAGTACGAATCTGAGTCCTGAATACCAAAAGTTCAAGACAACAAAATGGAAGCCTCCTGAAGGCAGGCTTTGTTTCAATGGGATAGAGATTTGCCACAATTATTCCTGCAACTCAGTTAACACTGTTTCAGATTTTCTGGCTCATGAGTTTACAGGGATATGACATAGCACCACAACCCTTCTGCAATCATAGTGCTTTCATCAAAGGAAGAATGTTTTTATTCTCATAAAAAGGTACTTTAACTTAGATTACATTGCACAAGAGGGAAAGATTACCCTTCCCCACATGTATGAAATAAAAGAAAAAACCAAATGTCTTTCTAAAACCAAGATAGAACTATTTTACTTCCTCCTATTTGTGAAATCTTGGGCATCCAGTTAAGTTCAATCTCAAATTTTTCCAAAGAAAATGTGTTCAATATTCAGATATAATTACCTTATTTTTCAGTAAATCTGCTTATCTAATGGTATCTGTATATCTGCATTTAGCCTAGCTAAATAAAAATAATATAATACATGTCAGATAGAAACACAATGGACTTGCCTTACTGCAGAAAATGCCAATGACATTTCAGGTTATATATAGTTCAGACACTTTTGTCAAAAGGAGACCAAGTTAAATTCTGCACTTGCTATGAGATATCCAATATGTACATTGCTCAAATTCTAGTTCCCTGCCAATACAAAAGAAAGAATTACACCCCAAGCCATACAGCTAGTATTACGATATGAATACTCATATTCATAGTTAGTTATCGTGATACGAAATGGCCAGTCAAAAAGGAAAAAGAAGACTAATTTTAAGATTAGCACATGGACTGCCAAGAAAAAAACCCCACCACAGTGCTAACTAAAAAAGGCAGTATCCATGTATCCTAATCCACTCAGTTATTCACCCATTTATGAGAATAAAACCATTAGCGAAGGAAACTAAATCATAGATGATGATAAATTACAAGTAGATAACCAAACATGCATGGGGACTATACGCAAATCCTTAAGATAACAGCTTTTCTTTTTCCCCCACAAGAACTGAATAGTTTTGATCTGATAATCATATTTATTTCACTATTGAACAGTTTATTCTTAAAATATTTTCTTGAATTTCCAAAAAAAATTACCTTAGTGTTTCTTTTTTCCAACTTTTTCTTTAAGCTGATTTAGACAGACAAACATCCCTAATTTTAGTACCTATACCTCACACTGGTTTCAGTATATATCTTAAGTACAGAGCTGAAACACAGATATACATATTTTGCATTCCTATACATCTTGAGACTAGCAATTAGTCTTAGCCTCTTTACATGCCAGAGAAAAACTCATACACAATGCAGTAATAAACACTCAACTGACTACTGAAAGAATATTCAAATGCAGACTGGCACGTCCAAGGGTGAAGGGAGCAAGAAGCAGCAGCCACCCACTCAAGCACAAGCTGAGAACTACGCTGATAGAATAGTACAGCAAGTACCAAGAGTAGATGTTTCTACTATTCAACAGCTTTTTAGAGGTACCCAGAAGCTGAAATCCTCTCAAATTTGGTTCAGCTTCTCAGAAATGTAATTAAAGACATGTAGCAAGCTCAAGTTTCAGAGCACTTCTGTTGTAAGTGTATCTCACTTGCTTAAACATTAGAAAAAGTACAGCTATACCACCTCTTTTGTATCTTGCTGAAAAACAGTAGTGCAATCTGTCGCACAACTGTTTAGGAAAAAATCAACTTTTTGTCATCAGTGTGCTCATAAAGAAAAACACTAGCAAGTGAAAAATCAAAAGAAAGAAATGAAAGAAGAAAACTGCTGCTAGCCTATGTTACTATGATAAATTTACAATTTTAATGCACATAATTCCCAGTATAACCATTAACAAAAAAAAATGCCCTAACGTAACTGCTCTTTTAGTTGCACTTTATTCTCCTTTTACAACCGAAATATGAAGATGGAGGTAGTTTCCTGCAGTGTCCTTTCACTTCTTAGAAAAGCAGCATATAATCCTGAGGTTTTACGATCTTTTTAAAATCAATCCATGCATCCTTTGGTAGCACACCCACAGGCAATACTGCCATACACAGTGCTCCCTACTGACAGTAACATAAAGCCTCCCCACAATAGGTCCATTTTAGTCAAATTTACAACCAATTTAGTACAAATTTACAACAACAAAATTACAACAAATTTACAACTCACTCCCTAGACACTATTACTAAAATATACGGAAAGGGGATGGCAGGACAATCCACTCTGGTAGCACCACAATCTCAGACTGGCTGGATAGGGAATTGTACCAGGTTCTCTTTCAAATACGCCCACAAGTAAATGAAGCTTCAGTCCCAGTTTTTCTTTGCTTGTGAGTATTAATAACTGCATTTTCTACTGTGTATCAACCTTGAATAGAGCTAACAAGGAGTAATATTTATGATAGGTCACCAACCCTTAAGACATGCTCTATTTATCCCCCAGACATTCCAAAAATAGTTGCTTGCAACATCAGGAATCAGTTAAATGGCATTAAGCATTTCTTTCCCAGCATACTTAAACAAGTAAATAAATAGCCATGTGAACATTTTAAGATTGTGAAGTCTATATGTTTGCATTATTCTTTTTGCATAGCTCAAGAGCTGTCAAAGCTTTTCTTTCACAGTATTTTTTTGCAGAGTCCTTAGACTACCACAGGAAGTTCTGTTTTGTATTCCAAAACTATCACTCTGTACAGCATATATGAGAAACTGCTCCGTACTAAACCAGCCTGCTACCTGGGTATGTAGAGGGCTGGGGAAGGAATGAAGAGGGGGGAAAAAAGGGAATGCATTGTTATTAAAAACTTTGGTTTGGCCCACTTTCTGAACTTACCACTTTTTCTTTAGAGCGCAATACACCGAGCTTCCCAAATCGGACATGAAAAGGAGAACACTGGTATGTACCATCTTGTTGTCGGACCACAATGACATCAATGCATCCTGAAAGGGTTGCCTGATTAATGCCTTTGTACAGCTCCTTCACAGTAACCAGGACTTGTCCTGCAAGTTGTCCTACGTAGTTCATAGTCTGAGACTAAGAGAGAGGAAGGAAAAAAAAAGTAAATAAATTTTTAAAAGGTAAAAAGTTTTTAAAAATAATTTTAAACTATCTAAATAGATGTGCAATGTCATTTATCAATTACTCTGATTATTGTAACAAGCTTTCCACAAACACCTTCAAGAGTCAACAGAATTTTGAGCCAATTCGTATATTACTAACAGTCTCCAGAGTTATTTTAAAGTAAAAATTACATGCTTCAAAATTTAAACTCCAAAGCCTAGATTCAAGTGATGCTTAATTACTCAGAAAAGCTAGAGAGACAAATTCATTCTCTGAAGACTGCCTATTTAATACAACTGAACCTGTATTGAAAATGGAAATAACTGTACACAAGGATGCATAATAATCTTAAAAGTCAGGAAAAGTTAGTTATGTGGAGTGTACTACATGTAACTCTTCCTTTACAGCTCTGTATTTTAAAAATGGCTGAGTCATCTTAAAGAAATTATCAAAAGATCTAATGGGAGATAAAGGAGTTTGAGAATGAGTGTGGAGAAAACAAATATGGAAGAAATCCAGTTTTCTTCCTATATAAGGAAAGCACAACACTAGTGAATTTATTTGCCATGAAACGAGTATTAAAATCTCTTGCAACATAAAAACCATGAGCTTGTAAAGCTTGAAAAGCACTGCCACTGACCTTCAGAAGTTAAAACTGAGGCAAGGAAAACTTCCACCTGTGGTAGATGATGCCAGATATTAATTACTGAGACTCTCCCATTAACTTTTGATTAAATAAAACTAGAATAAGTATGAACTATAGTTAAAATGTATACTTCTCTAAACAGCTTAATGAAGCTTGTAGGTACCTGTATTTAAAAACAGCTGGTGAAGTAAAATTTGCACTGCGAAAACACAATGAACCTAGCAACATGACCTTGTCCTGAACACACTTCTCATCCACGAGAAGCAGATGACTTACCAGTTAACAACTATTATATCCACAGAAATTACACCTAAAGAATAAACACTAAATTCCAAATACTACATTTTCATATGTGAAAAGCAAGTCTTAATCAAGTTTACACACTCATGCAATATATTATTTTAAGTGTAAAGAGGTACCCACTAACTACTTTCCATAAGTTTCACAAAGTTTCAGTCAAGACAAAACAAATATTTTACAGTTTTTTGTGGTTGTTCATACTCCTGACATCAGAAAAATGAAAAAGAACAGTATGTAGTCTAAGTGAAGGAATCTTATTAGATGAGAGTGAGGAGTTCAGGACACAATACGAGGAAAGGAAGATGCACACAATAAGAAAATTATGCTATAGTCAAACTGAAAAGAAATTATAAATACAAAGATAAACAAAGAACACATAGCATCACTGACCGAACATTGTCTAATCCATTAAAAATACTTAAGTGAATGAACGAAATTTGAATGACTGCAAGTCTTTCAGACTAAGAATACAATGTGAACTATGACTGCCAATAAGAAATGAAGTCCAAAGATTTCTCTGAACATCTGAGCTTTAAGAGAAAGAGGAGGGAAAACCGTGCAGGTGTTCTATTGGAAACCTAAGTGCAACCTTTCCTCATTCTGCCCTCTCCCACCTCTCACCCAGAAGACTGCTGCAAGCTCGTTTCAAATATATCAAAGCAATCGCATGCCTCTGAAGTTAAGAGTAGTATTTGGGAGAACAAAGAGCCACTGCAAACAAGCAAAACACAGAACACTGAACACATAACAGGGCTTATATTGTAATAATTGTGTTTTGGGATAATATTTCTATAAAAAAAAAAAAGAAGCTACTTCTGTAGCATCTAACAGTACCAATATAATTACAAACATGCAGGAAATCTAAAGCTACTTTCACAGACAGAGAAGCTATGGAAGTATTTTTCTCCGTCTCAGGTTTCTCCAGCCTAAGATACATTACCTAATCATATTTAGATTTTTTTGGGGAAAAAAATACTCTTTCCTTTCCACAAGACTTAAAAAGGAAGAAGACGGGGGTTTTCCAATACATATTTAAAATTGTTTTGAAATTTTCCACAGAATTACTATGCCAGGTAACACGCTAGAGAATTTTCTCCCATTGCTTTTGTACAATATAGTTGATGAAGACAAAAAGAACAGACTGTCATTGAGTGACTAATGAGATTAGTAGAATGGACTCCCTATCAACACCAGTGATTAATAAAAGTCAGTTTAATCTCTAAGTAGTTTCATGTACAACTATAAAATTGACTGCTTGCTAATGAAATAATAGCTCATCCTTGCTAAACAGGGGAGGTTTCACTTCAACCCTTCCTCATCTGACCCTCTTAATGAGCTGATTTTAGCTCACTGACACAACTGGCAGAAGTCTACCCATTTTTTTTGTTCACAGAATGGTTTAGGTTGGAAGGGACCTTAAAGATCATCTAGTTCCAACCCCCCTGCCATGGGCAGGGGCACCTTCCACTAGATCAGGTTGCCTAAAGCCCCATCCAACCTGGCATTGAACACTTCCAGGGAGAGGATATCTACAGCTTCTCTGGGCAACCTGTTCCAGTGCCTCACCACCCTCACAGTGAAGAGTTTCTTCCTAAGATCTAATCTAAATCTACCCTCTTTCAGCTTAAAGCCATTACCCCTTGTCTTATCACTACATGCCCTCGTAAAAAGTCCCTCTCCAGCTTTCTTGTAGGCCCCCTTCAGGTACTGGAAGGCTGCTATAAGGTCTCCCTGGAGCCTTCTCTTCTCCATGCTGAACCACTCCAACTCTCTCAGCCTGTCCTCAGAGGAGAGGTGCTCCAGGCCTCTGGTCATTTTTGTGGCCCTCCTCTGGACTCACTCCAACAGGTCCATGCCCTTCTTATCTTGGGGGCCTCAGAGCCGGACACAGTACTCCAGGTGGGTTCTCATGAGAGCGGAGTAGAGGGGGAGAATCACCTCCCTCGACCTGCTGGTCATGCCTCTTTTGATGCAGCCCAGGATACGGTTGGCTTTCTGGGCTGCAAGCGCACATTGCCGGGTCATGTTGAGCTTCTCGTCAACCAACGCCCCCAAGTCCTCCTCAGGGCTGCTCACAATCCATTCTCCACCCAGCCTGTATTTGTGCTTGGGATTGCCCTGACCCACGTGCAAGACCTTGCACTTGGCCTTCTTGAACTTCATGAGGTTCACACGGGCCCACCTCTAGAGCTTGTCAAGGTTCCTCTGGATGGCATCCCATCCCTCCAGCGTGGTGGTGTTGTTTGTTTCAGTGGGTTAGTAAGTTAGAATAGCTCACAAAGAAAAACATGATAAACACCAGAGAGTCATGAGGCACACAGCAGCACCAGAGGGCTAGAAAAAAAAAGGCTAGGGCAGGGAACTGCACATCTTCCTTTTGGCAAGTGAGATATTTGCTGCATCTCATGGAACTCTAACCCAAGACAGAAAGGTAGGAATGTCTCTGCTTTACTGTTTAAGCAATTAGTCCTCCTCTACAATGACAGTCAATCTTTATTGTCAATCTTACAAAAAATTATCTAACACGTAGTCATTATCATTCATGGCTACACCTTGGCCACTTCAGTTGATAAACAATCTAATTTTCCTCACATACTTGCTAAGTGACCTTGTCAAAACCACAGAAAAACACCAAAAAAAATCCCACAAGACTGAAGCATTCACATATTTTACACATATTCTTGCTTTCCTGTAGTGAGTTCTCTTTTCTGTAGATCTCAAGTTATATTTCTATAGGTCACAGCCCAGCCACTTTTATGATCGTACATAAACAGAATATCCTCTCACATGTGAAAAAGTTATGAACTTTTGAACCTATTGAGTATTAACAACAGTGTTTATAAGGAAAGAAACTTTTCATGATCCAAGTCTTAACAAAAACATTGTTTTGTACATTGTAAGTAAACAAAATTGTAGATCAGAAACTGATTTATATTATTGTTTATCAGGTTGTAGTTCAGCTTTTAACATAATGGTTCACTTTGTAAGATAAACGTGGTATTTAAGATGGTTCAAACTGTAGCAAGCAAATGATCAAATAGAAGTGAAGTGTCACTACATACCTGAGAAACATGAGATGTTTAATTTATCTCAAATGTCAATAGAATCCCAGCTAGGAGATTTTTAAATTTGGGAGAGGTTTTTTTGCTTTAAGTTTTATTGTATATTGTTGGAAAACTTGTGGTGAGCAGTACTGAATCTGACTATAGAGAGGAACAGCGTAAAATGTTATTGTATTAATTCTTGCAAATGTGATAGAAATAGCCTCATCACAGAATAACTGGTAAGAAAAAGTATTTCCTCAGTAACACTCTTTATTTCATGCTTAGTAAACATTTGTTAAATGTCATTGTCCTGAAAGCAGCGAAAAGGAGAGAGCAGTATGCCTTCATAACCTGCTATAAGAACCTAAACAGCATGCCAATTTCCAGTTCTATAATTCAAGACAGAAGTCTGATGGAGAAGACAAGCTAAGAAAGGGCAATGCAGCAATATTTCACAATACTGTTTAGCTTTTAAATTTTATTTATTTTGATATCCAGAGTATACACATTACCTGATGCAGTCAAATTCCAGAACACTGCATAAAAGCTAAAATTAAATGTAGCTCACCACTACTTATTCTTCCAGGACAGCAAATGAAAAGGCTATCAATACCTCACAGCAGAAAAACACTTTTTGTCATTTTTGAGGCTACTGAGAGATTGATTTTTGAATGTTTATGCAATACTGCCTAGTTTGCAAAAATTCTTATAGCTGAATATATTAATACTATTAAGCTAAGTGCAACTGTAATTGGAATGGGGGAAAGGATCTCTCTGTCTTATATGATAAAAAAGATTTTTTTCTGGCAAGAAGCCATTACAACACAAAAGACAGAAATTGAAACTGCTTTTTTTTCTTTTTTTGAGAGAAAGAGCGTAAAAGTAAGTAAGAAAAGAAAATATCTACTTTGGAAGTTCAAGAACTAAAAATAAAATTCTGTGCCTCCATCTATAAAATAACTCAGATCAGTTAAACTAAAATTAACCTTGCATATGCTGTTTGACTTCTTCACATTACAGCAATGCAGAATAGAATGGCTCTCAGAAATAATCATTAAACAGTACTACAGCTCAGATTAAGTATCTAACATGCTCTACATGACAGATAGCCAAATTTTCAAAACTCATCACCATGAAATGCTTACATTAGCATAAGCTGAGCAGGAGGTTTTGTGAAGAGGAATTGTATCTATGTACCATTAACAAAAATCTTATTTTGGCTGCTGCAAAGCCAACATGTTTTCTTGAACAATTTTTTTATGTTTTTCAGTAATATCCATGTACAAGTGCAAGATATAATCAAAAGGCTGTCCACAAATTTGTGTTTTCTGTGCATTTGGAGTACTGCTCTAGTAGAGGTAAACCACATATTTTGTGTTCTTAAAGCCAACACCTTTTATACAGGTGCACTCCTATGAACATGAACACTACAAATGCCCAGTGCAACAACAGAAAAAGAAGAGTGCAAGTTGCTCAAAGGCAAGCTGTCAGATTGCTCTAGAGAGATACAGCTTCAGAGGGCATGAATTTTAACTGTCACTGCAAAAAAAGTTACTTAAATGTAGATCTTCACTTAAAAGAGAGTAGATATTTATACATCCCGTTTATTTTGAGATACATTTAGAGGATTAAAAGATAGTCTAATGCCACATGATGTAAACAGTAAAGAAGTTGCATTTGTTTCAAGAGATTAGGTAGAAAACCAAAATAAAAAACATGCATAGCAATGGCTTCCCTCAATTTATCTCATCTTGCCTATATTTGCACATATATATATTTACGAGGCGGGAGCTTTCCTTAACCAGAGAAAATCTTTAGCAAGTGTTTTACTAGTTTCTATTCTGTACCCTGAAAAGATTTGGCGGGGGGCTGGGTGGAATGACCACGTGAAACAGGACCACTTTAGCATCAGGTCTACTTGGCAAAAACAAGCAAACAAATACATCTTTGCTCCTAAGTAAAGATTTTAATTGGGGTTTAGAATTGCTCCTAGTACTGCACAGAGCACTTATGGAACAAAAATGGGAAACAACATAAGTCTGTTGAATGCCTAATTAAAGTCTTCCACATACTATTAAATACAGGCAGTCAATTTTTATACATTTTAACTACGCTATAGGAAATTATATACCCATACTTAGCAATAAATCTGTCAAACTCACCAAAATTCCAGAAGGAACCCTTTCATGAGCTCTAACAACACTTCTATTGAAGTGATCTTCAAACCCATCCTGTTCTGAGAAATGCATCTCAGAAAACAGGAAAATAAGTTTCCACAGTACAGGTAAATGCAAAGCCTACAGCCATAACAGAATGTTGTATCAGCATTTCTTCTCTTTTCATAGAAGCAGAAGAATTATGTAAATCTTCTGGTCTCTCAGAGAAAAATGTTTAGTATACTTGCCCACACAGTAGTATGATTAAAAAGGAAGCAATTCTTTAAGAAGACTTACACAGAAACTCCCTCACCAATAGGCTTTGCTTGAAATGTCACAGCCCCCTTGCGCTCTTTGAGATAAGTAATAACATGGGCAGACTTTGCCATATGTTTGCACTGATAGGTAATGATCTTGTTTTACACCAGGTCACGTGACTTTAGCTGAAGCTCCCACGAAAAGAAACAGGGATTTAGTTAATTATTCTTAAGCAAAGTCTACATTAGCTCACTTGGAGACTTTTCGCCCACTGTTGCAACTCTACCACCTGTAGCAGCATTCAAAGTCCTAGTTCAGCCAGCTGCATACCAAATTCAAGAATGCCTGCTGCCACTCCACACGCCTGCTCCCTCCACTGACGGTTTCACTGGGCTAGCTAGTCATGTTTTATAAGACAAACCTGATGACATTTCAGGGTCTGGTATTTGTGGGCTATTTTCTCCCCTTTTTGAAATTCCATTATAATAGTAAAGAGATAATTGACCTGGTGTCAAGTTTACACTAAACTATACAAAAACAATGGACACCAAAATAAACATTTTTTCCTGTGGTTGTGTGGACAATACATTCAAGCTTACTGTATACCTAGCTCCATGACAGAGTAAGAATTAATTTTTCATCTGAGGAATTTTGAAATGTCATTACTTCTCTCAATAGTATCATGGATAGGTGAAATAACTGAGGAAGTGTAGTAGTATAAGGAACCAATTCTACCCCTGAGTGGGGGAAGACATTCTCTGAGGACCGTTAATATTCCACAGAATCATAGAATGATTCCCTCAAAATAGACACATTCTTACTACCTTAAACCCATGCATCTCCTCCCCACCCCCATGGTGTTACTTTGTCTCTGCTACAGAAGACTGTGAAGGACTACTTGAATTACAAGCTAAAAAATTATCTAGGATCCTACTACCACCTTCACTCTATCCTCCTCTAAGTTTCGTAAATTTATGCATTAGGATCTGATGCAAGGACAATGAATCACATTATTGGATGCAGCCAAATGGCTTTTAGGTTTCCAAAATAATTAATGAACTACATTTAAGGCCAAAACTAATTCAGTTTTGATGGCAAACTCCTAAATTGAGTGTTGGGATTGCTACATCTGCAGTAAGGTTGCAATAAGCTGCCACCATGCCTGGGCCCTTTTCTATACACTGAATAAGTTTGTATTTAATGTGGCTCTTCACAGGAAAAATTACTGGTTTTGTTAGCAGACATGACAAGTATTTTTATAGGATATTAAGAATTACTAGACACACTCAATTGTCCTCTGCTTGTTCATCATTTCTTTATCATGCGTGTTCCACTAAAATATGGTAAAAAACCAGTTATGAGCAGAATGGAAGCCATCCTTGTAAGACAGTGCTTCTTTTCAAACGCTTTTGGCTTAGCTTTATGTTAATTTTTTTGTACAATTTTCTGTTATATCTATTATATTTCAGTATTATTCAGCATTTCAGATTGACATTATTTTCTTCAAAGCTTCTAAAAGTGTTTTAGAGGACAGCCTTTCTAGAATACCAATAAAATTGTGGTTACTGCACAGACAGTAAGGTAAGATTTAGACAGGTAATAAGCTTTGCACATTTAGTAAGCCTTCTTGTCTTTTATTTCTCAAAATGAATAAGGTAAATAAAATATAATTCCCCCTGAGTAAGTTTAAGTACTATGTTATTTACTTACAATTTACACAGGAAAACTAGCTTTAGTTTTGAAAAGCAAATAACCCAAATTTGGAAAGTATTAGAAGCAATCTTTTTCATGTAACTTTAATCCAGCTCTTTGGTGTGGGTAAATTTTACTGTGGTTTAGCCCCAGAAAGCACATACAAGTTTCTTCACTAGCCTCATACAAGTTACTACTCCTGACAAAGATCAGTCATCATCCTATGTTCTTTTTTTTTTCCTCTGGTCTTTGTGGGTCTACACATCTTATCCCATTGCTCATTAGTCAAAATCCCTGATGGGAAGTATGATTCCATTTTTAAATGATACTTTTCTACAGTAACCTTCATAACATATTTGATTGCATTCATTTAGTTTTACAGCATCCCAGAGGCGCAGTATTATTTTTTTCACCTATGCAATGGAAAACTTAGGCCAGGAGATTAGGAATTAAAAATACAAGGGTTTTTAGCACAGTTAAAACTTGACTATGCAGAGTTTTCTTCCATCTTTTACCTCTTTGAATATTCAAAACATTGCTTCTATAAGCTACATTTGTAGCTGCTAATCAGGTTTACATATCCCAGATGGTCATTACAAAAAAAAAAAAGTCTGATTGCCTGTGAAAATTATACTTAAGTGACTTGATTGTACTGTATAGGAACTGTAGAACAAGCGCGGCCAGAACACCGCTACAGGACTTTTCCCCAGCTTTCATCAGTACATGTCATTCTAAGTTCTGGAAGGAAGGAAGCAGAAATCCTATAGACATGAGCTTCTATCAGTACACAATCACAATTCACTCAGAGATCAGGATAAATTTGCTGAGATGAATGAATGAGACAAATTCTTCTCTAATTAACACATCCTACGGCAAGTATGGGACAACCTTTGTTCATGTCCCATATGTCTCCTTCACCCCATCCTGCCCCAAATCATTTCACTTACTATCAACTAAGACTTAAGTACCACAGTTGTCAGTCTCACACCCCATCCTGACACTAGAAAAGGTCCTTTCTCCCCAGGCTTCAACTCAGATTCCTAAATTCCACAACGGTTCTTTATTTTCATGCATTTTTTACACTTTGGCTATCCGGTACAAACAAAGCGGAAGAGCTCCCAATTCTCCTATAGAGATTACAAAAATCAGACTGGGACTGAAAACACTTTCCTGTGCCCAAGTTCATGATCCTAGCCCTGGTCTGAAGCATCTGCTTACTGAAACTGGAAATAAAGCTCTGCTCATTCCAGCTTGTGGTAAAATACATTCAATACAGCATCTCTGTTACTTTTAACTGCAAAAGTCTATCCATTCTCAAGATGGATTTTTAAGCCTAATTCAAAGGCTAATAACTTTGCCAAAACAAAATAAATTTAGACATGACTAACAGAAAACATACTGAATGAGGACCATCTGCCTCAGATCCCTTCTGAAGTGGACACGAGAATTTTTTTTAAGAGAAAACAGCTAGAGTTTTTCCTCTAGTAGAGTGGAAATATATCATCAAGTTTCACTTCTTACAAAAAAATGAATATACTTGCTGAAATTTTCCACATAAAGGCTGAAGGTGGCTAATACATAACTTGGAATGAAATTTTCCATTTTAGCAAAGTTATAGGCAACTAAAAATCAAGTTCTGCTCAAAAATGCTGAAAAAGACTAAAAGGCAGTGTTACCTGCTTTTACCTGCAATACCCTGCCATCAAAAAAATAAAAATAATGAAAATACCCCATCACAAGTAATAATAGTGTCATACAAGGATCCAAACAATTAATATATGTTAGAGAAACACCAGTGATACAAAAGCAATGCATTGCCCACTAAACAGGTGGTTAAAAATGAATAAAATCAAATGTCTAGTTTTCCATCTATGATGCAAGACAGTAAATTCAATGTCTTCAAGATCTCCTGCCAGGTAGAGTCAAGAGCCATTCAAATTAGAATAATTTTCAGTGCAGCTTAAGTATATTTTTTATCTCTAAGAAAAAAAAAAAGATAGCAAGAAAGGAAATCCGCAGTTTACTTGGACTTGGCTCTTTTGTAATGTGTCAACAGTTGTATCTGTATGATCTGCTATGAATCATCTGATTCCGGTATTATGGTGTCTTTCCTTGTATTAATCTGAGTGTTTTCTTCTTTTTTTAAAGTTACTTTTTTCTCTGTTTACAAGGGAACTTCAGTGAGAACAAAGAATACATTAACAAGTCCATAAAATGTATTTTACTGTTAAAATTATCAGTTTAATCAAAAATTAGGTTACATGCACACAAAAAGTTCTTACGTTTGTGAAGATCTTAACTTCTTTCAAGGTACTGTAAAGAAGTAATTGGCTAATCCAGGAGTGCACCTCTTTGGAATCTGCAGGGGCATATCCCATGCAAGTGCCTGCCACACTTGACATATCTATTTCCAGCAGCACAGACTCTTCTACAGCCACATCATCCTTGGTTGAACTTATTTCTAGACACATACCACAGAAACCAAAGTTTCTGAATAGAAATTCCATCTATCTCATTTTTACATGAGATGAGAGAAAGCAGATGAAGCTTTTCCTGTATGTTTCTAGAAAGCACTAAGCATTTCCCTAATGAGCAATCCTTTATCTTTCTATTTTCTCTATTTAAAAATGTTTCTTTCCAGGCACTGATCTGCCTCAGGTGTATTTATATTTTCTTACAACCTTTCAGGATTTAAAAGTCAAAGCAAAAGAACAGTCATGTATTTAAGCATGAAATGCATCCTGATCTATTAGTGGTGAATAATTTGGTTACCTTTAAAATGGATACATGAATGCAAGTTCTGAGAGTAGTACGTATCTTCAGGTTGACAAGAACGAACAGAACTATACTTATTTTAAGAAATACATACATGGAATATCCAAAAAGTTCTAAATATAGTGTATATAAACAAGAAACCTTTTTTCACTTGATAGACTCTCCATATTGTTGAACTGATGAACATATACCAAAATACAGCAACATCCGTGAATTTAATTTGCATATAAGACTTGGCTATTTTATTAGAAAATTGGGTAAAAATGGTAGTCTTACAGAATTCCCACACAAAAGTATTCATAGCATGACATGTTGGGAAGGGGGAAAATTAGATACAGCTGAGCAAAGCACCATATGCTTACTCATTCACCAAATACAATCTACTTGCATTACTGCGTTTTAATGAACACAGAGATCACACCTGTCTGAACAACATATCTGTTCACCCTTAGCACACAATAGCATGTCTGCACCGTCTATACGGGACATGACAAACCTGTAAAGCAGCCTCGAAGATTTCTTGTTTGTGTTAATATGCACACTTTTAATTTGGGGAATGAACAGCTTTAAGTTCGGCACTAAGTAATTTTTTTAAAAATCATTGTATTTCAGTTCACATCACAAACTAAATTCCACTGTTAGCCAAGTGAGAGAGACAATTACTTCCATTTCTAGTGGAATCTCAGCTGCAATTAGTTATTGGAAGCACTTCTTTGACAGAATTTTGCAAAGAATCCTTTACACGTTTCCTTTAAAAGGCCTTTCATAACCATCAATCCAGAAAAAGTACATAAACAGTTACACAGTCTAATAAAAGACAAGTAAACCTAAAGACATGGCCTAAGACTGGCTTAGCATGTGCTGGCTTCAGCCACATAGACCAACACAAAAATGTCACCTGGTACACTGGAGGCTTTTCTATTATCACTTCACATATTTACATTTCTGGTATTGAACTTAAGCACTTTAGTCAAACAAATGGACCGGTTCCTCAGTTAAAAATGTTATTCGTTCACCCAGTACAGATACCAGCAATGAGAAAGTGTCCCTTAGTTTTGGGCAAAGAGTGACTCAGGACAACTTCTGGCAGTTAATGTCAAATTATATTACTGCAAAGCTGAAAGAAACTGATAACAATAAAATACTTAACTAGGAAGGGGAAGCTAGCATGAAGCTAGCATCCTTTACTTGGAAATTCCCTTGAAATATGAACACAAGAAAAAATTAAATTTCTATCAAAATTAAAAAAAAAAATCCCCAAAAAGCATGCTTAAGCTCAAACACAAAGACAATCTGACTTGACATGACAGTTTCATATTAAATCAGCCTACCTGCACAAACAAAAATGTAAGCACTAATGTTACTACATACTATAGTGTTTGTAACAACCAAAGTGAGATAGCAGCTAGGCAGAAAAAAACTCATTTTTAAGTGAAACATTCTTTGCAAAAGCAGCAACATTTTTACTGTGCTTGAAGTGGATAATTTTATTTACAATTTAAAAAAAAAAAAATCTCTGCTTACCTATATAACAGTGAGATATTCACAGAGATGACATCTTTGTGTTACCGTAGAACCTTAAAAGGCAACTTCAATGAGATCAAAGGTTCATAAAGAAAGTACTCCTGATCAGTACTCACAGATGCAAAAATCGTTGGGATACAGTATGCTACTATATTAAGTTCTCAGAATTTGCTCAATATGGGATGAAGACATCTAATGCATACGCTTTAGACCTGAATTTGATCACAAACATATTGCCCACTGTTTTGTATCAGCCTAAAAGCTTTTTCACTGTGGATACATGTAACATGCAGCACTGAATCTCACACCAGAAGGTGTCATTTCATCCCTTTTCAGACAGTTACGTACAACGTATTTGCAGTTCATGATATAAACAATGATGAAAAGTTACTTTATAAATAAGCCAAAGCTATTAAAAAAAAAAAAGTAGCATTCTAACTCAGCACAGATATTCTACAATTACACACAGACCTTGAAGAACTGTCTGTTTTCCTGTATGCTGTGGTCTTGTACTTAAGATGTAAAAGACCGGAAAAGAAGAAAATTGTGATCTGGAGTATTAACCATGTGAGCACCTTCCAGCAAGAAACACATGCAACTAATTTAACCTCTAGCTTTGACAGAGGTTCTCAACATGGCTTTGAGCAAAATCCTCTCAGCTTTATCTGACCTAGATTGCAAGTTCTCTAGGGCAGAGTCGAAGTCATAAAGCCTGCAATGCAAAGAAGGGCTGTTCTGGGCCTCAAGATACATAAAGAGGTGTCAAGTGCAGTAAGTGCAACTTATATTTCCCCGTAATTGATCATGACTTTACACCAGTGGAAAGACATGCTGGAAGTAGGGAGAAAGGACAAAAAGTTCTCTGCACTGTGAAACTGCAACATTTTACACGTCTTCCAAATAAATAATAACAAAGAATTGAACTTAATTTTGTAACAAAACAAAATGTTAAGTACTAAGACAAGTTCAAACACCACCTCTTTTACAGACCATTAAAAAACCCAAACGTTTTGATGTGATCTGAAAAGTTATGCTACAAGCTTAAAAATTAATACTGTAATTGCTTATGAGAGCCTTTCAGCACTATCTAGTTATTCCTACTGTAATTAAGAACAATACCAGATAATACAGCATTTCATTCAAAGTTCCTGACATCCTGAGTTCATTTAGAAACTTTTTAACTTTAGCTTATCAGTTTAATATTCTACTATGTAATAGCAATATGTTTTTACAGAGCACCTCACAGATCATTCCCTTACTCCACTCAATTAAACAGACCTTCCTTGACTTTTGTAAGAGCTGGCAAAATTGTTTACATCCCTGTACGTTCTGGGATGCAAAGAAACTATAGCAGGGGCTAGAAGAGAAGGCACAACTGATGGCCCTGGCTGGAGCTAGTTGCCTACTATGCATACAAACAATGGTTAGGTATCTACTGAGTGACTGACATGCCCACACTTTCAGTAACACAAAGTGAAGGCATTTTGTGACTTAAGAATTCAAAATCGTCCTGAGAAATGCTATTATAAAGTATCAAAAACCAAAACCAAACAAACAAACAAAAAAAACCCGAACAACTGAGTTGTGTAGGATTGTCTATCATCTTCTCCTCTGATGGTATCCTAAATAATACCATACACCATTATGGGATATGGCTAACAAATTCTTTCTCATAACAACAATGGAATTTTGTCTGGAAAAAAAAGTAATCAGACAATGTGCACATACAAAGTGCAGCCAAAACACAGGTATATTTATGACATCATTTTGTTGGATGGAAATGCACGTTTGAACAGCACATTGTCTTGCTCTATTAAAAATCGTCGATGTGTGCTACGTGTACTCAGTAACCACTTAACGACAGGAAAAATGCAGTTCACACAAATTTAGACGTGCACTTGGCAAAAACTCAAATACATACACAAAAAACGCAGACAGTGTACTTCCAGTGATTAACACTTTATACTCCCTACACCAGCAGGGATAAACAGAAAAACCAAAGGAGGAGTGCCTCGCAGGTACGCAAGTTAACAACCTGAGTTTAAGAAATGCATATCCGCAAAACGGAAGGAGCTCGGGCAGCAAGGCACGTATGGCGATTTTTAAGATTTAAGAGTCACACCGCCAAGCAAAGCCAGTAAAACCGACGTTTCAGAACGGTACGCCGCCCTCACGTCACCGCAATGCTGGAAGGCAGTTGCAGGGGTCACCCAGCGCTGGCCAGCGGGGCAGGCAGAGTCGCAGCCTCCCGCCTAGCAGCCAGGGGATGGGAGGGGATGTTGCCCCTTCCCCCCCGCACACCGGGACAGCCCGGCTGCTGCCGGCCTGGGCACCGGAGAACCCAGGGCAGCGGAGAACCCAGGGCAGCGGCTGGGAGCGCGGGCACCGCCGGCGGGCGGGCAGGCTTGCCGGCCCGCTGCCCAGCGACGGTTGGGGGGCGGGCTGAACGGTCGCTGCTCGGAGCCCTCCTCAGGGAGGGCAGCCAGGCCGGGCCGGCAGCCGGGACAGGCCCTCCGCCACCCACCTTCCCCCGCAGCCGCCCGGGCTCGCTCGGCGCCCCCCTCCCCTTTCTCTCTCACACCCAGGCAGACACCCCGCCCCCGTGCGCGCCCCCTCCCCAAGCCGACTGGCGGCAGCGGCCCCTTCTCGCTTACCTCGAGCGAGACCCGGCGGGGCCGGCGTCAGCCGAGGAGGGACGGATGGATGAATGGAGGGAAACAGACGCGGGGAGGAAGGGAGGGAGAGATCTGAGGGCAGGGAACGCCGCGCTCGGCTGGATGCGAACTGCGCCAAACGGCGGCAGTTGGTGCAGCGCGCGCACGTCCGCGCGCGCGCACTGGCGGTGGGTTGCGGGAGCGCGCAGCCGCGGCGCGGGCGAGTGGGCGGGCGGGCGGGCGAGCGAGCAAGAGCGCGCGCCACCTCAGCGGCACGGTCCCGCCTCGCCCCGGGCGCCACGTGACCTTGGGGCGACGCAGCGGGGAGGGGGAAGGGCGCGCGTCGCCCGCGCGCGTGCGTGCGGCGGTTGAGCGGGAGCGGCGGCCGCGGTTCCCCGCTCCGTGGCGGCCGCGACAGGGTGCACGTAGCCGCTGCCATAGTCTGTCCCGTCCCGGGGGTGGGGGGAGCGGGGTCGGTAGCGCGACCGGTCGGGCGTAACTTGCGCCGTGTGGGGCAGGCGGCGGCTGCCGGCATTTTAACCGGGGGGTTAGAATCAGCGAAGGGGGACAGAGGAGCAGAGACTGTGGCGACCGCGGCCTTGCTGAGGCAGTCACCAGCGGCGGGGTGCGGGCGGCCTGCCCCGGGCTCTGCCTTCCTCGCCCGTCCTCCTGAGCCGCAGAGCCTCTCGGGGGTCGTCGGGAGACAGTGACCCGGCCCCATGTTGCTGTCGCAAGCGCAGAGCGGTCATGGCTTGGGTGACGCGTCCCGGTTACCGACCGCGGTGACTTGGTTCCCGCCCGTTTCTTCAGCCGCGGGGCTGAGGTGATCAGCAGCACAGTGCTCTCTGCAGTTATTTATAGCCGTAGTCCGAGCTGTGTCTCAGAATTAACACCTCGTGACGGGGATGTTTCAAAAGAAACTCCGCGTTCAGGGTGTTTGCCGCTTTATACATCTGTCACTGCATCCTTCTTTTGAAAGTTACCAGTCTACCCAGAGGAGTCTGGAGAATAATTATTTTTTTTTTTTTAAATTAAAGTGTAGAATTGCAAAATCAAAACGTGTCCAGCAGGCCAGGTATGTATTTCAGGTCAGCAGCTTTGTTGCCCATTGCTTTTGTGATTCACACTGCTGCTTACTGAAGTTGCCTTGATTATGTGTTATTATTTACTTGAGTCATGCTATTGCTCAGAGGCCCCAGATGATACTGAGACATAATATGCTCAGGACAGGATAATACTCTCACCCCGAACAACTTACAGTATTGAAAAAGGAAAAGAAACATAGCATATTTGGAAATGGGGTTTACGTTGCACAAATATTGCTTTATCACTATCTGTGTTACTTTATTTTACTGTACTTTTATGTGTCTACCAATTTCTTTTTCATCTGCCAATCTGTTGACAGGAGTTTTGTTAAAAACTGGCTTTGCCCCACTTGGTGTTGGAGCCATTTTGGGCTCTCACGTAAGTTTTATATAATTGTCACATAAGAAAAACAGGCTCGTTAACAGAGTATTCAGTGCAACTGGCAAAAAGACATGCTAGCATGAAAGTAGTGTATAGTCAAAGTTTTCTATGATAGTGCATGTGTCTCTAAAAAGATTCCTGACAATCTTTTTTACTAGTCCTACATAGAGACAAGATCTGTTTATTCATCTGTACCTCCTGGGACAAGCTGCCTAAAAGATGATAGTCATTGAGTTGGCTTATTTGCAAATCATATATTTAAATCCCTTTAAGCATGGAACTAAAAAAAATCTGTACCTCCATAACACGCAGGCTGGATTTTTAAAGAAAGTAGTTTATGAAAGAAGACACAAACACAGAATTACATGGATAGGGTGACTATATTATGCATACATGAAAGAAAGGTCAGGTTTCACGCCTGCCCATTTTGAGGATGTTATTGTCGTCTCAGAAATTTGGAGTCAATTTTGGAACACTTTTAGGACTCGGGATACATGGATGCAACACAGAATAATGGAGCAATTTTCCACTCTTCAGTGCAACCATGTTTCAGCTGCAGCAGTTTTCTGAAGAGGCCTCCCAGTTGAATATAATGTAGTAATAATAATTACCTAGCCGTGTTAGCATAACATCTGTTGCAAATATACAGTCTGGGCTTCAGCTAGTAGACCATTTCCCTGCTTTACCAAGTTCCTTATTTGGCATCTTAGTTGCTTAGTTTGTGAGGGTAACCACATCAGCAGTTGCTCTAACAGTATTTTTATTTGTGTTCCTGTGATCTTATCTTTGCTGGTCATAACAGCAAGTGACTTTTTTAGTTGAGGGGATTCTCCTTTCCAACACCAGACAGCCCTGTTCACAGGGAGATAAGAAGTAGGGGCTAAATCTATCGTATGTCCTCAAATATGAATTTTAAGCTAGATCCTATTATAAAACCAAGCCTAATCCAAAAGCAGGCTAGCTTCTTAGGTGGGAGTAAAATCTTTGCTTGAAAAGGGGTAACAAATTGATGTCATATTTCTCTGTTTCAGACCTGGAATAGGCACTTCTGATTAAAGAGCATTTATTTGAAAACACAATGTTTTCTCTTTAGGTAACCTTTTCCATTCCAGAATTATCATCTCCAGACAATCAGAAAGCTACAGAAGTAGACAGCCCTCAGGATTTCCTTTTGTATTCTCTACTCTTTTGCACTTACACATAGAAGATTACAATCAAGCTGTAAAAATGGCTTGCATTTTCCACAGCTGTGTCAAGTGAGATTTGTTTCCATTCTGATTGCGTGGAGTTACACACCGCAGTGGTGTAGATAGGATCTCTCTACATCAATGCATGATTTGCGGTCCTTGTTGAACCATAACTCACTGGTAGTTAAACCAAGGCCTCCAGGCCACAGGAAACCTGCCACCTCATTTACGTTCATCTTGCCTTTTCACCACAGATGTCGCTATTATTTTTCCCATCAGGGACAGGGGAGGACATGATGAAAGCAACTGCTTACATTTTAAACTTTTTTTTTTGGTGGAGGGGAAATAATTTGAAAGGGTATTACCTAGTGCCATACGTAAATCAGTGGCTCTCCGGCTGTTCAACTGCCAGATCAAGTCTACCAGCAATAGTGTATAAGAGAGGTAGCCTGCTCAGGACTAGGCATGAAGTGATGAAGGGTCTCCAGCAGGTTAGGATACGGAGTGCCAGGGGTAAATCACAGGTCTGGGAGGATAGAGGGTGCTAGGCATGGCTTTGGCGAAGCCCCAGAAAATTCGTGGTTCTGGAGATAGTAGAGACCTGTAGGTGTAGGGATGTAGCACCAACCCCCAGCTTGCATTCGTCCCTGAGTGCTCAACATGTTGCTGACATTTGTAGATGAAAGAAAAAATGGCCTTTTGCTTAGTTGTTACAGCAGTTTAAAAAAAAAGTCTTTGGCCACATAAGGCAAAAAAAGCTGCCATCAGTGATGAGTTATTTTTATGTCATTTTGCCTGTTTGTATGCATACAACACCCAGAAACCATTGTTTGGAGCAGTCATTTATTCCATACGCACCTTCACCCCTGCTCATATTACAGCAGTCAGGATATCCTTAAACTTTTTTCTTTTTTTAATTGTTGTTTAGACTCTTATCTGTTATATCTTACCCCTAGTAAACCTGAGAGACTCCTTATCTCTGCATCTCAGTCACGACTAGCACATGTCCTCTTGGGAGTGTTTCAGTAACTTCTCTGAGATCAGAATGACATTATGACAGGATGTAACAATTTAGTTTAGTATCTTTTTAATCCCATTTAACAGTTGGAAAAAAAAATGAGGAGAGTTAATAGGCAAGAATTCAGGACGGCAAGGAACTGTAGCCTGAGCCACCGAAATATTTAAGCACACCAATAGTCCCACTGTAGTTGATGGACTTGTTTGTAGGTTTAAGGTATTTGGTTAGGTCAGCACACTCAGATCAAGTCTCATGTGAGCAATATTTCTCCATTCTTTGTCAATCATTAGCCACTGTTTCACAAACCATTTTCTGATAACAGATATGATAGGGTTTCAGGCCTCCTGTTAAAAGGTTCCTTATCCTTGCCAAAATCACAGCCTAATTAAGTAGGAGGGTTTTCTTCTGCTCCTCTTAGTGCGAAGGATGAAACAGTAAATGGAAATGACTGTCAAATAGGATGGATGGTAGAAGATGCAAGGTGGGAAAAGAGGGAAGGAAGGGTGTTGCATTTGAAAATGTGCAGAAGGAGAAAGATTACAGGAAAGAGATCTCACATAATGAAATGGGAAATGACACAAGGGGAAAAGTCGGCAAAAGATTGCAGCCAAATCTGGTGCCTGCCTTCTTCTCCTTGCCATCTCTCTCACAGTACCTTCAACTCCAGAAGGTCTCGTGGCATGGAGCAGTTTTCTCTAACATTTTTCTCTTTACAGCTTTTGTTGCTCTTTTCCCTGGCCAACATTTTGCTTCAGTTCTTAAAACTCTTGTCCTTTTAGCAAGACAAAAATACTTGTGTGGAAAGATTTGTTTCAGATGTCTGTCTGGTCAGTATAAGTGCAGCTTAAATGGAATATCGTGCATGCATTCACCTTATAGTTATCGTTCAAGGATACAGAGCAGAAGTCCACCCTATGCTTAGTTTAAGGATTATCTCGCTTTGCAACTAGCTGCTTCAAAGATTATGGCTTTATGTATTACCAAATTATGATTTGTCAGTCTCAGAGCACAGACAGATCTTCCTCAATAATTGGCTAACAAATCCAGAACTAATTCTCAGAAGAACTCAAGGACACCTGGAGTCACAATGCTTTTATTACAGTGGAAGGCAAAGCCTATTTTTCACATCTTCTTTCATCTTCAAAAATCACCCTTTGTAATTTCGGAAAATTATTCAACCATGGTAACATACTAAACTGTAAGATACTCAACAATTCTGTTGGTATTAATTTTGAACATTTTGTTACACATTTGTTAACAACTACAGCTTAAATAATCAAAACAAAAAAATTAAGGGTTTTTTAAATCTTTGATATGTTTATTTGTGTATTTCATTTACCGTGCATAACAACATTATGCTTCTGGATAGCAAGTAGTTTCCAGTAGGTGGAAATCACACTGATGTGACTGCAATTCCAGCTTTTTGAGGAACCATCCAGATTTAACAAAAAAAAACCCCAAACCCTAGTACATTTTAGTTTAAATTTTTAAAAGTATTTCTAGTAGGTTTTAACTAATATATCAATAAAGTACTGGTTTTCCTTTCAGCAAAAAGCTAAGATGTGATTCTGCTACAATGACACAAAAGAGAGATCTGCCTTTGGCTTCATGGTGAGCAAGATGGGCTTTGTAATCTGAGATTTGGGACATTTTTAGAACATTGTTCTGAGATCCATCTTGTTTTCTATTACAACTAATGAAAAGACCCCTGCGGCATTTTGCAGGAATTGGATCAGTCTTTCAGCGGTATCATCTGTTCTATATATAACTTACACACTGCCGCTGACGTTTGTGGGAGATAGATAGACTCCCAACTCGAAGGAGCTGTAAGTGATGGATTTTTAGGTAGGTAAGGCAGGTTGAAATAATTGCCATGGGAAAGAGCAGTTAAGAGTTGCATGAAACAACCTGCATCTTTGTAACATTTTGAAAGGACAGACTCTGTGACTTTCTGGCAGAGTGATGTAATCACACAGCTGTAGATATTTATCATTTTCTGTAACAGTTGCCTGAGAATTTACATGCATTAAGGTTCTCATTTAAAAAGTCTCCTACCATGGGGATGCTGCTTCCTGCATTTCTGTATGGGACCTATGCTTATGTCGTTTGCTGCTGGGCTACCCCAGTTTTCTACTAATTTAAACTATAATACCTAGATGTAGAACAAAATGTAATGTAGAACTGAATCAAGCTCTATGTGTCAAACAGTACCTAAGTCTGGTAGGATTATTTTAATTGTAGTTCAGTCTGTATTTTAAGTTTCTCCCACCACTTTTTTCTGTAGCAGTAAATATTTTGATTTGCATAATTTTTTTCTCTATTGCATCCAACATCTTTCTGTCACTCAGAATGAACCATCCAAATTGTTTAAATCCTTTACCTTGTTTACAGAAATGTTATTACTCTAATTGCCTCCATATAAGCTCTCTAACTAGTGTTTCATCCAGCAGGAATCTTTCTGTTGGTTTTAAAATGAGTTGAACCTTTCGGAATTCTACTGGAAAGAAATGGATTTCTTTCCATCAGAAGTATCAGTGTCTCAGGTGTTACACATCTACATGCTATTAAGATTCTTTGTTTTCTCATGCTAACAATTCTATAAGGATCAGTTTCTAATAAAAAACTGATATTTCTTGTATTTTCAGCACTTCCGCATTTGTCATAGGTCTAACACCCTAGAAATATCAGTGGAGTTCAGGAATCTTTCATCAATAATCCATCTGGAAAAAGCCAATATAATACAATTGAGCCTTCTAAGAGTTGAAATCAATAAAAGTATTTTCCTATTAATTAAAAGATCTTATTTTTATTTCTTGTATTTAATAATTTCTGGTCACTTAAAAGTTGAACTTAGCTTGCATATTAACAAAGTAAATTCTGACCTTTGTTTTTATTGGTTTGTTTTTCAGCTTGAACTCTGCTTCTTCCAAGGTGTCTAAGCATCCACAAACAAGTCATAATTTCTTATGTCCTCAGTACATAAACATGTGAGTGAACACAGTAATGAATGTGAATGAGCACAGTCATGATTTAAAGCAGAGATTCTTGGCTTACATTTATTCTTTACTTACGGACCATGAAACTACACTCTTTTGTAAGAAACCAGTGAGTCTGATCCTAGGGCAGGAAAGAAGAGGAAGTTGGGCTGAATCACTGAGGGGAAGGAGGACAGTGGGTTTAGCAGGTCTTGGAAGCGGAAATATGATTGCTGTAGCAAAAAGGGTGGAGAGAAATGAGCACGTGGGGGAGTTGATACATAAAGTATCAACTTTATGCTATATACATAGTTATAGGTTAATGCTATATACATAATACCTCACCAAGGCCAGGAGGGAATTAATGAAGCGGAGAGGATTGAAAAGCAGTCATGTGAGTCCCAGTGATAAGAAATGTCCAGATGTCATCCTGGTCCACCTGATGAAATAGGCATGCGTGAAAGAAACTTGGATCAAAAGCAAACCTACTTATGGCGCCCCTGCATCCATAGGAGATGGTTGTGTTTCTGGGGATCTTCCCCTGTGGCCAAACTGGTCATGGTGAAAAGTACAGCCCACATGGCATTAAGAGGACTGTATGTATGGTTTCCTTGAGAAAGTAAGCGGGGTCTGGCTCAAGCTGTGATGGCCTACAAATATCAACTAACAGAGCCACATAACTGATATCAACATTCTTTTACAGAGGAGTAAATATGTCAGTTCTGGACAGGATTTGCTCTAATAACCTCTGCTTATCATGGACATTTTTTAGTAATTAAAATCACCTTGTCAGTACATGGATCATTATTAAGAGACTTAGAAATGACTACAGTGCAACTAATCTGGTAATGAGACATAAGTGCCCATCTACTATGCATTTGAAGTTATGAAGTATTACAAATGTTATAAAAAAACACTAACAAACTTTTGTGTTAAAATGCCATGGCTAGTCTACCACCCATGAAATCTTAGCTTGAACTTGCTCTTCAGATCATAACAAGATCACATTCTTCATTCAAGAACAGCAGGGTTTACTCAAGGCTTTTTTTCCAGTGGTTTCTTTCCCTGCCTATCCAAGCTTTCTGTGGGCTGAGGAACCATGTCTGCTACTGCTGCCTTTCCATAAGTCTTCTTTGCTGCTCGCTGGTTGCTTTTCGTATCCTTTTCTGTTTCCACAGGGGGGATTTCATTTGGATCAGGTGTCTCTTCTGTAGCAATGATTTCTTCTACGTGTGGCTTAATAAAATCTGATTTATGAGAAGCAATAAAATTTCCCTTGTTTTTATTATGCTCAGCAACACAGAGGTATGTAGAATAAGATTTTGCTTACACATTTGTTATGACCTTATCATGTTCTTTTCCTTTTCCCATACCCATATCAAGAGATTCAGTATTACACATAACGTTACTACTTTTTACAGAGCCAAAAGCAAGCCCAAGTTTTTATGGTCTATAATTAAAAATATTAAGGGGTAGAACCTGCAAAACATTTACAGATGTAAATAATTGTTTCTCACATAAGTCATTTCATTTACAGGACTGCTCAGAAATATCTATGTTACCCATACCAGTAAGGCAAGAGAGGAAAGAAATGCAGTTAAATGTTTGTTCTTGCCTTAGGAGCAGAAAAGGGAGGGGAATAAGAGTATAAAATGTTCTGTCAGAAATTATATAACATGTATACAACCTTTATACAAAGAAAAAATACTTGGGCAAAAATATGTAAAACAGACGTTCTGATAATGTTGGAATTTAAGCCTTATTTGGAGCTAAAATGCTCTACATGAGGGAGTTGTAATTGTGAAGAATAAATCAATGTCCAAGTAGCAATTATATAGTAAGAGTCTAAAAGAATAGTAAAAATCTGTAATATACGAGAATGCTGAATCACCAGAGAGCTTTTCATTTTCCACCCTTTCTCTAAATTGGATAAAAAAATGGTCACTTATAATCCCAACTTTACCATTCAATATGGACATAAAACTAAGCGAGAATAATTGATTAATCTCAAATAGTGGCTATACGATCAGGGTTTTCTTTGGCATTTGGGGTCCCTTAATTAGCAAGGCCTTTTTTTTTTTTGTTAGGTGTCAAACGTTTAGCTGCTGAAATGAGTCTCACTTTGGAAAATAGCACCATCTGTGTATACATACATGCTTAGGAGGTCTTTCCTCTGCATTCAGAAATTTGAGAGTATTCATTATGGCTTCAAAAACTTTCATCAGCCAGGTGAACCAAGGTGAGAACTCGCAGCCCAGTGGAAAGGTGATTTAAAAGTGTTGATTTAAATCTCTTTCACTGAGGTTTAACCTGGCAATTCATACTTTGCATTTGTTGTTTATGAAGAGCATGCATACTGTAAACTTGATTGTTTGGGACCTGAGAAATATTGATTGGCACAGACTATTAACTGCATAATGTTTAACAATTTTTCATGGGAGCAGAAGACCATAAAGGTGAAAGTGCTCTTACCTTTCTTTTCCCCTTCCTTCCGTTTGCTTGCTGTTGTTTTTTTCTTTTTAGATACAGTTATATTATTTTGATCATGTCCTTGGACTGTGTCAGTCTGTCCTGACACAGAAATCACAATCACCTGAAGCAAAGCAAGAACAAAAAGTGCACAAGCAAGAAATGTAGATGCATCACAAATTCTGTTTGAAACCACCACAACTGAGTCCCTGGCAGCAATATGTTCAGAAGCAGCTATTACTCTAACTTTCAGGGACACATACATGTTCTGAAGCAGAGAAGTGGTATCCAGACTGCTATCTGTGAGATGGCCCACTTGTATTCCTTCGCAGTTCTACCAAATTGTCAAATAATTTGACATTAGTTCTTTAAACTCAGAAAGCTTGCTGTATCTCAAATTACAGATATTCTCATTATTATATTTTGAAATTTAAAAATTAAGCTGTTTTACTTTGCCTGATACGCACCTGTTGTGACTAAATAGTCTGAACTTTTTTGATAATAGATATTGATTCATTAATGTACATAATTACACACTTAAACCTTAAAATTGCAATAATGTCATCAAGTTTGATACTTGAGTTCTAACTATTTTAGGAGATAAGGCTATGTGAACACATACACTGTTTATATGAAATGCTGAAAACACATTAGTTTTACATATTTTTATGTTAAAAATCCCTGTGATGCAAAATCTATTCTGGAAGAAAAAAGATTTATACCAGATAAACTTAACATGTCCCTTGAAACCAGTGGTACTATTCAAGCATAAAGTTAAGCACATGCTAACATGTTTTGGTAGGTCATAAATCTGACCCAAATCTGGATTATTTTTTTTTAATGATTAAGATTGTAATCATTAGCCCTTTATAGAAACTGCTGGAAAAAACTATTAAAAAATTGCAAAAATCACCACTTTCACTGTTGATAACTTTGTTGAATTTATTGTTACCTGAGCCATTAAGAATTCCCTCATGCTTCCAGTTTGCCTTTAATGTTAGCTGACAGTAAACCTCAGATGGCAAGGGTTTAAGTGAGCATTAACTGTACAGCACTTACTAGTGGCATCCTCACAGAAATGCCAATACTGCGACAAAATGAGTGCCTGGTAAACAGCACTATTTCTGCAGTCACAGTAGCTAAGAACAACAACAAGAAAATGTATGTGAAAGGTGCACACAGATCATGCTTATACTGAAAATACATACATTAGTTCTTTAGATTTTGATGTGAAGAATTGTGCTGTTGTGAGACTAGTAATGAAAAGAATTATTAATATGGCACATTGCTCTCCTAAGTAGCAATTGGGCTGGTAACTGCTTCTGATCATATATATATATACACACACAAACACATATATACATATATATATATGTATACATATATATTGTATCGCATGTATATATCATATGTATGTCCAGCAAGATGGACATATATGTACATTCTGTTGCTCTTCCTCAGCTAATAATAATCAGTGGCATTGTTGTAAAATAGCTGACATGGAGTTTTTAATCTATGTAAGTGTGTTCAAAGATCTGGACAAATGGTTTTTTTGTCTGAAACATTTTTATCTGAAAAAAACCCACATTTTTTTCTATGTTCCAGTGAAAATTCTTTTTGTAGCTTCAAAAGTTCTTGACAAATGTGTTATTTCTGATCCCCAGTGTTAAGTTTGGATGAAATTAACTGAGGTCTCAGACTAACAAAATACTTACCTAAAACCCTTAAATCAAAATTCAAGAGCAGGTCCATTGAATCTCATGAGACCACTCCTGTGCCTGAATTTGCAAAAATACCTTGTTGAGTTGAGATGTGAAGTAGTGAAGGTCTGGACAGAAAAGTGTGAAGAGATGCCATTGGGGGTTTTGTCGTGAACAGTAAAGTGAAGATTAACAGAGACCTAAAGGAAAGCTAGAGGTAATTACAGTGGTGAAAACATTAAGACACTAAGATACTGTGCACAACTACCAGAGCCGTGACTAGTAAAACAAGACACAGTGAAACAAGCTTGTGATGGAAGAAAAGAAGTGAATTCAGTTTATTTGTGAACATAGAGGAGAGTTCATACATTTTTGCAGACACACACACACATTAGTATTCTGGCCTCCTAAGCCTAACTTTCATTTATGTTACAGTACTTTTACCCCAATTGGGCAGATTAAACAATATTTATGGATGTAAATGACACCCATATTAAGGCCTCTCTAAATTAACACAGCAATACAAAGGGGCCTTAATGTAGACAAAAACGGGCACTAATTTCTCCATGATTTAATTCTCTAACACATTCCATCTATGCTACTTTACCAAAGTTGGAACAAATCTAAACCACTGCTCAAAAATGCCTCAATAATTTTTTATCTTTCCATCTACCTCATCAGTTGCCTCCACTGAAACAATTCTTCACCCTTTCCATTTTTGTTGTATGGCCAAATGCTCCAAGAAGAGCATCAAATGGCGGACCTGTGTTTACAGCCAGTATGCATTTGGCCTGGCTGAATATGCTACAGCTAGGTTCTGTGAAGTTAACAGTAAGAAAATATTTAGGAAAGGCCCTGTTTTCCCTGGCACAATTAAGTGTATTAGAAGCAAAAGTGAAGTGAATGGAAAAATCCAAGGCTGCCTGCTAAAGCAGAAAGCCATTTACACACACAGATTATGTCAGCCTATCAGCCAAAATCTCCCCCATACTTCTGTTTCCTAGTCTTAAATTCACGCTTTTGTTTTCTTATCTTCTTTCTTTTTCTCTTGCTCAGACTGTCTCTCTTCCTCAGGTATGAACACACTTACAGTGACGTCACTGGTCTCTGTGCCATACTTGTTCTTCACCACAATGCTGTATTTCCCAGAGTCGAGTGTGGACACAGTAGAAATGGTAAAGCTGACATTCTTTCCAGATTCAAATTTCAGGATGCAATTAGCATCTGATACAAATGATTTTTCATTCTTCAGCCACGAGACCTCTGGGGTAGGATCGCCCCAGACAGTGCAAGAAAGATTAAGTGCCTATAGAAAAAGTACAAAAGGATTATAAGTATGAGCCAGTAAATATTTGCTGTGGTTTTTGATGCCTGACTCTCCAAATGTTCCACTCCCCATTTAGCTTCCTGCTGTTAGTAAATGGATGCACATCATCATCAGTGATCAATAATTTTTGTCAGAGTCTTCTGCATCATAAAGGAAAAGAAGGAACTCAGTTGATTCAAAAACTCCATTAAAACCTTTCAATATTTTATGGACCTTCTTCTCTACTCTCATAATCATTAGTAGAGCTTTCTCCATGCATATTGTTTAATATAAAATAAGGTATTATCTGCATCTCTGTGTTAGACCCAAAATGAGAATTTGAGGAACTGTCAGATGGATTTGTTCATGTTAAGATCACTGTATATTTACCACAGAAGTAAAGAAAGTGTGCCTGCCTTTTTAAATAACTAAGAATAAAGTGTCTCTGGAATATTTTGTTTAATTTAGGATCTTTTTAAACTATGCCCTGACAGCTCTTCCAACAGACTTGAATTGTTTTATGCACTCCTATAAAACTATTTTTAACTGAAATCAATACAGGCTTTACCCTTCCTTTGGTGTTCGTATAAGTATTTCCCTTTGATGTTAGTAATGTTCCTAAGGGCTGAATTCAGTCCCATCAGACTGAAGGAAGTATCTTCATTGTGAGAGAGTCAGTTGTTGGAGAGATCACTGGCAGCTCGATGCTTTCTGTAGGCTGGCGAGTCTATTGTGCACACAATATTCAGGCCTCCTTTTTTGTTTTCAGTTGAGAAATTCATGTTTGGGAGATACTGATACATATAAATGATCCCCTCCTCCAGTCGCAGTGCCATGGGAATCTTCTCAAAAGAATTTGCAAAAATGAACAACACATAGAGAGTCAAATGTGAAAAATGTTCATATGAAACTTCCGTGGTACACAAGCCTTTCTCTGGACCTTTATTTAGGAAAGAATCCATTTATGTCTAAGTATTAAATAGTACATTGGTCCAAACTTAAAAACTTATTCAAAATAGATTTTTTTTTTAAATGAAAATTGAAGAATTTTTACTGCAGAGAAAATGGTCTTCATTGGTTCATTAGGAATGGACTAAGTGATACATAAGGAATGGACAAGCTTCCACTTGACTGGAATCAAGTTTCTCTTACTTTTTTTTTAAAGGCTCTTGGTAAAAATACGTCAAAAATAGACAACTGAAGAGCACGCACATTGTTGGCCCTGTAGGCTGTCATGATAAAAATCTGCTGTGAGAAATCTATTTAACAGGCTACGTTCCCTTCACCTCTCTGCTTCTTGTCTGGTGGTGTGATGGTAGAAGACGGGACAGAAGACAGATACCCAGAAGGTTGTTGAAATGAGCAGATAGAAAAAATGGATGCCTCCATACAAATGAAAGATTTTTGAACCTCTGACAACAAAATAAAAATTAAATAAATCCCACATCCACTAAGGACCAAAATGAGAACAAAAGGGAGGGGGAAGGCTTTCCTTCATCAACAACACATAATTCTTGGCACTGAAGGAAAGGCAGATTCCAAGTGAGAGGTGGTTATGGCATGGTGGAAATGGCCTCTCTCTGATTTCCTGCAGCACCTACAGCTGGTGACAGCATGGGGCTGTTGACTGCCCTCTCTCATAGTCCACTGGTGTGAATGTGCATGTGGTTTTGATTGCTATAACAGTCCATCTTTTTGAAAAACAAGGGGAAAACAGGAGGTTTTACATTTCCCCCTCTTCCTTATCACTCTCAATACAAACATGCTCTCAGCCTCCGCCAGGCATTGTGTATGGTTCCCTTCAAGTGCTCCGTATTTCTTTATTGACTTCTGATTCTCTAGCAAGCAAGAGATCACCATCGAGTGGCCCCAGCTGACACTCCAAGATGCTAATGAGCTGATGTCCATGTCCAGATAGCTCTATTAGTGGCATCATTCAAACCTCAGGCATCTGAAGTGGTGTCAGTACTCTTTAATTCAAAGAGATTCAAGCAGCAGTGATGATTCTTTTTTTCTTCTAAATAATTCCTTAAAATAGCTGCATCTTGGTTAACCTTGCATCACTAGTTCCTGTTTTGACATCTGTGCTCCTCTTTATCTTCCCGACTCTTATTTATTTTCCAGCTACTAATGTGCAGAGACATATCTTAACATTCACTACGTAGATGGTGAGAACTTTGGTTTTCTGGAAGGTAATTCCATAATTACGGAGCCTTAGCCAAGGAGAAGTGATCACCCACTGTGACTGCACCTATGTGTTTCAGATTTTCTGTTCCTTGGGCAGGAGATTGTTTTTGCTCATGTGTTCATAAGTTAATGCATATCTTTATTGCTCACAGAAACCCCTGATTATAATGCTGTATTCAATCTGAAATTCTTATCCTGGTAAAAAAGTGTGTCCTGTCCTCCTGAGGGGAAGAGGCACCTTTTCCCTTCAAGATAATCCCGCCTTTTCTAGCAGTTGTCTGGCTCTGATGATTGCTGGGGAGACGGGGGAAGGACTGGAAACCTGTCTAGATGTCGTGTTAAGTGAATGAAATCTATCAGGAAATCTGAACTACCTGAAAAATCCTGGGTGACTAAAACTCGTCTCTTTGAACTGAATCTCAGTATTTCAGAGCTCCACATGGAAGTTCCCATAAGTCTGGACCTGGGGCATTGAGGAAGTGCACTTGGCAGCAGGTGCAAGACCCTTTGTGCCCACCCCACCTTTTCTGCCTTTCACTGCAAATTAACATGAGTAGGGTAGTACAGGTGGCAGAGGGAAATGTGTCATTGTATTTCAAGTATTGCCACTCCTCTTGCATATTAGCACAAACTCATTTTCATGGGTGGTTTGGGCTAAGACGCTAATGAGTGAATTGAAGCAACTCAATGATGGGAACCTGCTCCCCCTCTGTGAGGGCATCTACCCCTGGCAGAAGGGTAGAATGGGGAGTTGGTGGGCAGAAGGATGCCACATGTTGCTTCTAGGTCTGAAAGTGTCTGTCTGTCAGAATCCTAAGCCTCTCCTTTTAAAAATAAACACCCTTACTCACTTACAGGCCTTCATTAAAACAGCCATTTAGGTTATTTGGTCGGCTGTACACAAAACTTACACTAGTATTCTCTGTCAGGTAAAATTTCTCCCTAATATGAACTGACACTTAGCCTTTTCCAATTATATCACACTGCTGAAGAGCATTTCTGTCTATCAGTGGAAGCCTCTTAGGCCATCTGGAACACTGCTTGATTGACACTGGGTAAACACTGGTTCATTTGTTCTCACACATATCCTTCAGCTCACATGTAAAAAGCTAATAAATAGCATCACAGTCATGGTGTTAAGTTTAAGTTTAAGACATGCATATGCTTGCAAGTTCAATCTAGGGATAACAATCTGTTCATATAACTCTCTAGTTAATGGCTGCACTTGTATTCAGAATCAAAGCTTGGAGTCACCAGTCTTCTGCTACATCATTTACTGTTTTTCAAAATCCTTAATGATTGTGCAATTTGCATGTATAACACAACAGAGAACTGCATTCCCCTCTCTCCAGCATTTATGCAAACAATAGACAGATGAGCCAACACCACCCAAACAAGCACTGTTTTCCCCGATCACTCTCTGTCCTACTCCATTTCTCAAAACGATCATATACTAAATCCAGAAACATAAGGTCAAGGATATTTGTCTCAAGTTCTGGGAGCTTTTCAGCCATTTGTTGAAACATCACAAATGTCCTTGCTGTCAAGGACAATGTGTGTCTGGGTAAGATTTTGCAACTCATTTTTTACTAACTCCCTTTTTATAAACTCTACACATTTTGCTTTAGTGAGCTTATTCATACTTAACTTCATATCAACTCTCTTTTGGCAGAAAGCTTAAAACTGATAATGACCACCCAAATTTATCCCCTGCCAAAGCTGTATGAGACTCTCGTCTCCAAGCACAAGCGCTATTAGCTGAGAATCTGCAAATTCATTCCGTTTCTTTGTGTCTTCTACCTACAGTTACAATGCTCATATGAGTGCTTCTTACTTCTACAGCATTCCCAAACTGCTAAATCTTTTAATGAAAGGTTTAACAAAATGTTATCTCATTTTGTAATGCCAACATTCTTAATTTTCCCAGAAGCGCTGCAGTCCACTATGTCGGCTATGCTAAATTTTGCATTGTTAAGCGATTCAGACCAAGATTTTCGATTCTTAGCGCTTCTGCTCAGCTTATAATCAAATACTTTTAACCCAGCTGACCTACTCCCAGACAAAGCCAGAAATATCAGGAAGCTGCCTTACTGTTGTTGTCATGTTACAGGCTTCCAATGACATTCATACACCCTATTTCAATGTTCACCTCCACTGTGAAGATGAACTGGCTAGTGACAGACCAGTGGGAAGTGGAGAGCAGGCACTTCTTGGTCTCATTACCATTATGCAGCAACTTGTAGAAGCAGTGTGCTGGGAAAAGGTTGCGAGATTGAGAACTGATTTTCTGGGTTATCTGTTCTGTGCTCAAGCATCCACATAGCCGTGTTCCTCTGGGAGTGCCTTACAACAATCTTTCAGCTAAGCTCTGCTAATATAATCCAGTGTAACACCAGTGACTTCTTTTGACTTCCTTCCCATTTACCCTGATGAAACAGAGAAAACGATCTCCTTTTGTCTGGGAGAGAATTGAGTTAGAATGGTTTACTGGTTTTACACCATTTAAAAGCCAGCCTCGACAGGGGTGAATATCTTGCCACATTGCGAAGAAGTTAACTGCGTAAGACATAGAATGACTAGCTATCTTGTAAATAAGGAATTAGACTTCCCTGATAGCCTGTCACAAAAAAAAAAAAAAAAATCTAACTGAGAAACCTGTGCATGAATTTTTAAAGAGCTGGTTATATAAGGAGTTTTAGTCTCAGCTCACATTGTCATCTCACTTTTATCTAATGCTTAAGAAAAGACACTGCCCTGAATACATAAACCCATTTGTGCAAGACTGTTGAATTACGTACAAAAGGCAGGGGATGAATAAATAATGTAGCAGATTTTAAAGATGGACTGTTTTAAAAGAAGGGTGAATATTTTCCCATCATTGAAAGGCATTCAAGCTGTTGGCCTGTTGGGTAAAGCTTCAGTTAGTTTACTGTACCTTGCCCTCCTGGATGGTGACAACATCAGGCAAACCTCCAAGTACCCTTGCACGATCTGGAAATAAATAAGCGTAATTTTCTTTAGTGTCTCAAAATCAACTGTGTCGCAGATTCTGTTTCCCCTCTAGTTCTTTCATATTATTTATGTACAATTGGTCTCTGATATCTTGCACTAGCAGAGAACTATTTGGCATTCCTAGCACACCATTTGGACTTCAGCAAAAGATGTGTTAATAGCTGGTGTCAATCACTTACAGAGGGTAATTAAAGTACATGTGCTGTGTCCGGCAGATTTTGCCATCAATTCAGTGTTACTTCCGAGTGCACAAAAAAAAATCTGAATTTTTGAGATCTGGCACTCTGAATTTTTAGTGTTGCAAACTAGAAATGTTGTGTTTCCAAAAGGAAATGAATGACAGCTAATAAAGTGGTGGAGACTAGGTTTTGATCTAAATAAAAAGACAGTCTCAGTGACAGCACTGAAATTCCATTGCTTTGTACGTATCTGGGTGTAAATGAGATCAGTATTTGCTCTAGTGTTAAGCAAGTCCCATAGGAATCTTACATAAATACGAATAAGCTAATCACATGCAGACTTTGGTGCACTTATTCTGGAGTATGGATTTTATGCGTTTTAAGTCTTGGTGGAGCCTGGCAGAGGAAGGAAATGACTATACAGAATGTTCCCCTCTAATGTATTCTGTAAAAGATGTGCTCTGGAGCACAGAGAGAACAACCTTATGAGACCAGGAACGGGACTGTGTTACGTCAATTAACATGCCAGCCCCTTATGAATGGTCCAGGATTAGAAATTAAATGCCCAGTGCGAGACTATTACTGATCCCTTTGTGCCATCTCAGCTGGGACTCCTAGGGATCACTGTACATTTCCAAACCCCGCTCTATTTGGCATGTATGTCCAAGAGGAGTTAGCTCAGACCTCTCTACACATTTTTCTCCAATAACTTTTAAAATGACAGTTCTGCCCTCATTTTTATACAGGTCTGAAAAGTCATCTGCAGTGGGAGAACTTTTTGATGTATTACATTTTTTCCATGCAATTGTCTGTCAATAGGGAGAATATTGAGCTTAATAATTCAAGTTGAATTCTAATGACTTATTCCTTAAGTAATTATTACATACTTCTGGTTTAGTTGCTATGTTGGAATTGACACACACGCAAAAGTATCAGGAGATTGAGATCAGTCTTTAAACAATGCAAAAGCTACTGTTGCTTTCTTACTCATCTCTATATGCAATGCAGAGCCATTTAACATTTTAAATAGTTCAAAACTAGCCAAGTGATTTCCTCCCTCTTTGAAAACAAAGTGACTTTGTGCAAAGAACATGCATGAGAGATCTCAGCAATAAAGATAATTTTTAGTGAAGGCTAACTGGTAATGAGAACAGGAGCTTAGACTGGAAAAATCAACATAACCCATAACTATAGTGGTGTTAGCTGCAACGGGCACCAATGTTAAATCACTAAAAGGTCACTCTCCTTGCTTCCCCTTGACGTAAGGACAAATTCATCTTAGGATGAGCACATGCACATACACATGTATACATGCCCTCTCCCTCCCAACACACAACCTTCCTGGAGAGGTAACCATAAACTGTTTATTGCAACTATTGTCAAAGAAGGCCCACTTACTTTTCTCTGCAATCGCAGCTTGCCTGGAGTTGAAAGAAACAAAAAGAAAGTCCAATTTCAGCTAAGGTTTACTTAGAGTGATTGAAAAATGGCTTATCTTTTTAATTGCCTTTAATCCGTTAAGGAAAATCTCTCTTATCATTTGGCAATACTGCTTATTCTTCATTACCTAACTGTTACATAAGAACTGCGCCAAAGAAGTCACATGCAAAACTCCTACAGACTTCTGTAGGACTAGGATTTGTTTCACAGGATATATTTAGCTCCAGCACAAACCAAACAAATACTCTTATTATTTTATAGCTGCCATTACTGTATTTAGATGGCATAATACTTACTTTAATCTCTGGAACTCAGCAAAGGCTTCATCAAATGCTTTGTAAAGAGAAAAGTTGGTTTTAAAGGTAGGTTCAGAGATAAATTGTCATAAGTTTAAATTTAGAATGTAGAACTAAATTAAAAATGTAGACATCATTAAAGAAATATTAATATATGGATGCTTGCATATTGTATAAGCCCTAAAATGCTGAATGGCTCAACTAATAAAGGCCATCTTGTGTATGGTAGCTGTTATACATACACATGAATGCATAAACACTTTTTTTTCTTCTAAAAGTCAGGCTTTAAGACAAAGAGATAGCGGGAGAGCAATAGGCTGACATTATCTCACAAAACAGAGGAAGAAACCCACAATAAGCACCTAAATGATAGCTTACGCAGTGGTCTCCCAAACTTTTTTGATTGTGCACCCCTATAGGTAAAAATTTTTTGAGCATGCACCCCCAATATACGTAAATTTATTTATTTATAAATTATATACTGAGGTTCTCACCTTTCCTTCCCACACCCCAGCAGATCACCTTGCACAGACCCCACTTTGGGGACCACTGGCTTATGGAATACAAGAGATCTGTTTCTTCCAAGTGCTTTTCACATCTGCTCTGAAGCATGACACTGATGGCCATGAACAAACCAGACAGCAAACTGCTGTCTCCTTCGTAAATTCAAGCTAAGCTACCATCATGTGGAAGGTCAACCTCTCCGCTTTGAAAGGGAAGAAATCTCTTTCCTCAGAAAGTGGAGATAGAGTGCAGAAGGAGCAACATGGAGATGATTATAAGGTTATTGCCCTTGCACAGAGCTTGCAGACCCAAAGTGAAGCTTTAGGGATGGGAGCGGTGGGGGATGGAAACTCGGCAATTCAGAAGGAGTTAATCTTTTCCCTAGGATCTGAGAGGTCTCTCAGAGCAAAAGCTTCCAACAGTCAATACAAATAATTTTATCTGTTCCCCTAACATTCCTTCATCGTGCTGATGAAAGGCACCAGACTTGACATCTCTGAAGAATAAGAAGCCCTATTATATCCATCAAAGCAATGCAGAAGGAAAGTAACAGAATGAACTTGTCCCTCACTTCCTCCTCCAAGTATTACTTGGAAAGGAGAGACACAGAAGGCATTCAGTGCTACAACTTGCATTTAAAACTGCCAATCAATGCCAGCAACACAAGAGGTTTTGTAAGATAACTCAGAAATGGGGCTGACGTCTCAGTAGGCAAACTAGTAGTAGGCGGGTATTTGGAACAGGAAAAAGCCATTCGTAATTTATGACCCGAGAGCACAGGTTGGGGAAAACAAATTGTACTGTCCCCACAAACACTGCCAGGCTGCTGGGTACACACACAGATCCTACAACCCAAAGAGTAGCAGATCTGTAGCAAGATCCTGCTGTAGATGCTCCTACCCTACCACAGGGTAATGCCCACGTACAGATGTTAGCAGAGGGAATGGCCTACCTTGTCCAGAAAGATCCACTGTCTTTTTGTGTCCTGTTTTACCATCAAAGAGTTCCATTGTGTATTTGCCTTTGTCCTGTGGAGTTGGCTCATTGATCTGCAACCAGATCTGCTCCCCGGTGACACCAGTCTTTACTCGGTCTGTAAACCTAATCTGGGTATCGCTGAAAAATATACAACAATGTTACCCTTTTACTGGAGTATAAATGGGATTTGCTCATGACGAGTCACTCAGTACATCTGCAGTTACTAAATGATTTCCAAGGTGCTATGGTATGCCACCATATTTTGACACTTTTGAAGTCAAATTCTTACTAAAGCTGTGGGCCAATGGGGCAGAATTGATACAACAGTCTTTCCGTGTTCAAGATCTAGCTCTCCTCAGAGCTTGCAGCAAGGTTGTGCATCTTAGTCTACAACCTGAGTCATAGAAGAGTTATACAAATTTAAAACCCAGACCTCTGAAGGGCAATCTATGCATCCTCAAATGTTCATGTTGTCTTCTTAGCATAGGTTTATTTCTGCTTGGGCAAAACAAAACTATATAGGGCTATACCTACAAAAACCCCCACTTTTGTCACAAATGGTGTTTGCCTAGTTGGAATGCTTTCTGATGCTCTGCTATGCTTTGGCGTTTACAGTTAAACATACTTTGACATAAGTATACTTTCTTCCACAAAAAATATCAATTTCTCGTCTTCTTGGCTAAGCAGTTAATTGCCCTGGATGAGGCAAAAAATATTAGTCAAATAAGCTACTAATTTTCTTTTTATCTTTAAACTGATAACTTCGAATATACTAGAGGGTCAAAGAGCATTTTTACTAGATTAATTTGATGTGCGTGAAGATTAAATTAGTTTCTGAAAATTAAACAGAGAAAAGAGAGAGAGAGAGAGAGAGAATTAAGAGAGAAAGAGAAATCCAGAATACTTCATATTCTCTTCCAGTTTTGAAACGCTTAGGATTCCTGGTGATACCAGGTGAAAATGGGTGCCAAGAAACAGGAAAACCTCAAACTGCTTTCATTTCTCTGACAGCATTGGTGGTTAGCATCAGTGTCAATTACAGCCAGACTGCTATGGCACATCCTGGGCATATTGTGCCGCATTTACATGAGTTTTATTGAGAGATCAGTAATTCAGATTCCATCCTAAAGACTAACTACTACCATGTCCACAGGAAGTGAAGCAGCAAGGATAGTAATGATAGATTTGAAGCAATTCAAATATGTTATTACTATTAAATCAAATCTAAGTTGTTTGCTTCTCTGGGTTTTCCAGTGCATGCTGTTTCCGCTGGCTGAGAATTCAAAGCTGTCTCATGGATTTGGATATGCAACTCCCATTAATTTTATGGGGAGCTGGGCATTCAAATTCTTTTTTAAAATCTCAGTTCTTCTGTTTGTCTTGGTTAGGTTCGTAGCTCTCACAGGAGAGGTTGTCTGGATTTTACTGCCCCAGGCACGTGCTGAAACTTGCTTTGCCTCCTAAACATGAACCCATGTGTTAAAAGGATGTGCCCGCTTGTCCCAGTTCCTGTGAATTGCATCTTCTAGACAAGCAGACCTCCAGGCTAGGTAGGTATCTCTGAACCCGTGGTGCTGGCCTCTTTTAAAGCTTGTCAGTCTCTCAGGTTGTATTTGCATCACTCCTTAAAACTGATTCAGGGAAAGATGCAGCTCCCATCTGGGAGGTGGGAAGCGCTCTGAAGCAGCACGGCCCTGACAGCATCCCATGGCATGGGACTATCTGTCTCACAAGGGAAATGACAGTAGGGCCCTGCACCACCAACACCTGACGCTCGTACTGGTTTCACGTGGGTGTAATTCACTGAAACTAACTCATATGAGAGAAGGACTCATGAGAGTTGAGAAGAAACCTGGGCCTCATCTCTCTCATATATCCGAGTTATTTCTGAGTCCATAGAAACAAAAATCGCACTGACTTTTGTGAAGCTTTTGCATACTTACTTGTGCACCCAGCCTACTCTCAGATCTTCCACATAATAAGTAACATAGGAGTACAGTCTGATACCCTCAGCTGTGCTCTGGATTTTCAGGTCTGTCGCAGATAAAGCTGAAAGAAGAGCACATGGTTTTATGCAGCCATGCAGCCATTCATTGAGTGTCACAATGAGTCATTCATTCGAAAAGAGAATTAAGTGCTTACCAATCCTTCTGCATACTTCATTCATCAGATCTGCAAAAGCTGTGGAAATAAAGTCCAGAGACTAAGACTCTCTGTCTGCAGCTCAAGCACAGTAAATAATAGGGCAAGTACTGGCTCTGAAATATTCTCCCCAGTAGGTTTGAAAAAGAAATTGAGCCTACCTTATAAAGCATATTAGAAATCTAAGTAATGCAGAAATATAGTCTGTTATTCCATGATTTCCAAACTTTATTTAACAGCAGCCTTTATGAATACTGCTGCAGCTGAACAAAACTGTATTATCTTTTTTTTTTTACATAAATGACACTATTCAGTTGGAATGCTAACCAATCTATATACATTCCAATGGGTAGGTTTTTCTCCACTTGCTTGGAAACATAAGTGAAATTTTTCAAATATAGTAATCACAACAAGTGTAAAGGCCCTTAAATAAATGAATGACAAAATGTAATAAAAATGTTAAATCTTTTAAAATTTTCTAGTTCTATAATTTCTTTCTGTACTTGTAGACTTAAACTCCTGATGGCCCCGTGAGGAAAGCTGTTATCATTTTGCTTAGCATTAGTCATTGTACTCTCCCAAAATTATATAGAATCCAGGTGCAATAAGCTGAAATGAATGAACTGAAAAATCTGTTTTTCTAATGAGATGATCTTTTACATAGAAGGAACAAAACCACAGGAAGGTGACACACACGCAGTTGGCTGTATGACCCCAAACCCACTTGCAGGTGAGCAATCAGGCTATCAGCTGATGTGGCTGGCAGCATGCAGAAAGCAGCTCTGACCTGTGTCCTTAAGCTTTAGCTCACTGGAGTCCTTTCCTCTGTCGTCCTTCAGTATGACTTCGTAAGTGCCAGCATCTTTCTTAGAAAACTGCAATATTGTAACAGTAAAACCAGTTTTCAGAACAGTTACCGTAGAAAAATCTAGATTTTACTCCTGAACCCAGCTGATGTCCTGTCCCGAGGGAGGTGCCCGATGCCTGGGGCTGGTGCAGCCCAGGTGCCCCCCGGCTGCCCTGCTCCTGGCTGGGGTGGTGGGACGGGCTTTGGCTGGGTGTCCTGGCCTGCATCCATGGGGGAGCCCCTGGCCCCAGGGGGCCCTGACACTTCTTCCCTTCCTCAGCCGAAGAACCGAGAGCAAAGAGATGAAGTGGTGAATGCAGGTGACACCCCCAGTCTGCAGCAAGGCTGGGTACTGACCAGACCTCTCTGGTGACTCCGAGAGGGTGCTCCTCTGAAAGCCTGAGTGACAAGTGCTTTCCAAATGCCATTCGAAACTGAAATGTGGTCTCATTCTGTTGTTAAACTGACATGCAAAGGAAGTGACAAGCTTATTATCTCTTCTGTCATCATTTCCTGAAAATCTGAACGAGCAGATATAGATAGACATTTGCTTCAGCTAAAATACAGACTCCTCGCGAGTTTTTCTATTTTTGAAACTCACTTCCTTTTCTGATTGTTCTGCTGAAATATCAGATTAGATCATATCATTCGTCTGAATTCATAGCACTAACTTCAGCTGAGGGCTAACAAAGACAGTCACTCACCTCTGATATCAGCAGAGTACACACGCCATCTTTAAAGTCATGTTCTTCATCTACCATTATCTCCCTGTCATCTTTGTACCATACAATGTGTGTTTCCTTCTTAATATTAGCCACCTAAGATGGATGAAAACCACATTGTAGTCATTCTCTTCATTTGATCAGGGGAACTCAGTGTTGCATGGATTAGGCTGCTCAAGTCTCTCATAAAAGAACAGCAAGCTTTCCAACCTGATTGCAGTGAGTTCTTTCAGGCCTCCATTTTAAAATGAGGGTTGCAAGAGGGAAAACAGCAGGGATGAAGAGAGAGAGAAAAGAACTGCCAACTGCTTCAAAGAGCCCAGGGAACTAGTGGATCCTACCCAGGGGAGTTCTACACACATAACCCAGCCAAAAATGAGAAAGTCGCAGGATTTACAAAGACCTGTCATTCCTATTCAGGTGCCTTTTCCTGGGGGGGGGGGTGGCTGACAGACCTGAAGAAAAAAGTTCAAGCTATTTTCCAAGGTATTTTGTTACAGGCAATGAGCAGTCACCCCAGCATGATTAGCCTTCAAAGGCTCTGTCACTGTGCAATATGCAGTTGGGAGTACACAAGCAAAGGGCATGTCTTTAGTCCCTTCCCACCCTCACCGTCTAAGTAGTGGTAGGTCAAAGTGCTTTGAACATTGTACTCAACGTTTTCCTTGTCCCTTACCTTACATTTCAACATCACATTACAGTCATCAGTAACTTCCCATCCCAGTTTATCCACAAAATGAGGACCTGTTTAAAATTACAGATATATTTTTAAAGGTAACATCAATGGTATTCATGATACAAACCCAAAGACAAATGTATTTTTCTTGAGAAGAATACTGTTATATTTTAATGTGGGTTTATTTTTCCTTTTTCTCCTTCAGAAGGTAAGCAACTATGTAACAGAACATATCTACCTATTTCAAATTAACGTATATAAATATAAACAAACTCTTAACAAACTAACACATATGTGATTCTTATAAATATCCATATTATCACCTTGTTTCCTGTGCCACTCTTTTCTCTGGAAATCCGCTTCATCCTGCAGCTTCTTGAATACTAGGAATTAAAACCAGCAAAAAATATAAGATTAAACATCATATGCCATTTGTACGGTACTGAATGTCACTCTAACTGTTAGATGCAACTCTGTCCCTTGGAGGTCAATGAGAATCCTGCCATAGGGTCAGGTTTTCACGGAACATTTCGAAGTGGCAGAAGCTGATTACAGCTAACCCAACTTTCCTAGCTGCCTGCAGTCATCAGGATTTTAATGTGTCATGTCTGATGAAGCGTAATCCCCAATCATACAGCTACTTTCCACTCTCTGTAGGAAGGCAAATGAGTGACAGCAGAGTCAGCAAGCCGCTCGAGCTCTAAGAGGTGCAACTACTTGTTCCTGCCTGAATGGGCTTTTTACATAGGAAATTTTCATTCCACCCATAGAAAAGCAAACCATGACAGGCTGCAATATTTTACATTCCTACAACAATTCCCCTTCCTCACAGCACTTTAAAAATTTCAGTTCACACACATGCCCTGTCCTGTATGAGACAGGCAAGCAGTGTGACATGAAAAACCACTGGAACATCTATTGGTATTGAAAAAAGTGAAGATGACAAGTGAGGTAACCTTGGTATAATTTTTCCAGCCTACTGTTCAATATAGATTAGCTTACCATCACCGATGAGGACAAGGCTGGATTGATTTGTTGCTTTTCCATCCTGCAGTTGGAAAGTATAAGTCCCTTCATCCTTGTCCTCCAGTTTATCCATAATCATTTCAACAAGGCCGGTCTTCTGGTCCACCTTCATTTTATATTTCTTCAGGAATGGGAAGTAAAGCAACAATTAAAGGATATCAGAGTCAGAAAATATTTGCCAAACATTATATGGTATCTTTAGGTGACGTTCTGTTTTCTTTATTCAGATTTCCACTTATTCAGATTGATACTATCTCTAGCTCCAGCTCTAAACATGTAACCAAATAAATAAGTAAACTATTAAAGGTGAAGCCTATTTACTAATGCTATACAAGCATGTGACATTCACGTTCTTGTTCAATAGAAAAATTTAAATTTGCATCCCTCCAGAATAACAGTTTCTTTGAGACTATGGCATTTTAATAAGTTTTTGTGTAGAATGCTCCATCTCTGCCTTCTAACTGATATCAGTGTTGCAACAAAAGCATGCCATGTCCTGTCTTCGGGAGTAACAAGTTCTGCTGCTGGAAACAACCACTTCGGAATTTTCCCTTGGTGTAACAAATTCCTCCAAACAGCAAAAAGAGGTGAGAACCAAGCACAAGGGTATGCTAGGGCCATAGATGAAGGAGATAGATAGGATGAATCTGGGCTACTGCAGTGACTCCTTGAAGATCACAGTAGCTGCTTACCTTATCTTATTGCAGGAACTCCTATGGGCCCCACTAGTTAACAAAACACGTGGTACTCACAAAGGTGGCAGTAAGTCATTTAACTTCACTTTATAAACTGCATCCGGTAGAATTCAGCTGGAGCTCAGAACTACAGACAAAATCTTTCTAGTGATGTTTTCAATGACATATTTTATTTCTCACGAAAATGCCTTAGTGTGTGACACTAGTTGGAAGTATATTGGAGACAGAGATGTTAATACTCATTAAGACTTATAAAAATGCAAACACCTGTAAGCAATGAAAAGGCTTACCTCTCCATTGAAAATTTCTTTATCATTAAATACAAAGTTGGCCTTTGCATTGCCAGACAGTTTTTCAGCTTGCAACCAGAATCTCACTTCTCCTTTTTCCAGAATTTCCACTGCCAACTCAGAGGCAAGTGGAACAGCTACAAAGAAGAGAGAACAGAATGAAGCATATACTTTGCCTGGGCCCCAACAATTATTTTCATCTGTAATCAGAAAGCCACTTCTTCCTTTCATACTCAGATACAGTATGCAAGGTAACTAGCTTATGATAGCTCTTCATATAGACAGAATGCCTCTCCACCCACATATACATAGGATGACAGATAAGATTTAATCTTTTGCTCCTTCAATCACTAGGTCTGTACAGATTGGAAATGTTCAGGATTTGAGTTATGCTGGTGCTCCTCCATTCTAAGACAAGGCTAAACCTATTTTAAAAGTAAACTGCAAGTATTGCTGCAGCATGATGTGAGTCTGTATGGCGCAGTCCCATGTTTAATGAGTTGCTTGACAATGGTACTGTAAGACAGTGAATTGACTCAGTGGAAAAAAAGCACCAAAAAACCTCAACATGAGGCCAAATCAGAAAGTCAGCTGCTGAGCTGCAGGTTGGGAGATTTTTGTAAGCACTCTGATCCTTTGCTGGGTGGAACCGCCATCCCCCAGAATTCACTAAGTATCACAACACACCCTCAATCTCTCCAGTATATTTTGGTTTACCTATGAATAATGGAAATCCCCCACATATAGACCAATTCCTTGTGTTAACAGGAAAAAAAATAATATAAAGACTACCACAGGTAATTTTAGTCTTTTTTTTTTCATTTTTCCTTGTTCTTTTTAGTAAAAGTCCTCAGCTTGCTTTCACTTTAACTTTTTAAGATACCTTAATCAGCAACATTGAATATGAGCATTTAGACTCTGATATTGGCGCATATTGCTCTTTTTATTGGCTTCATCATTTTTAGCTGTCCTAGAGGATGCTCAAATTTTCAACAAAATCATACTCTAGGGAATACAAATGCTGTATGTGAACTCTACCCGCACCTCCACTTTCACAGCAGTGTAAAGTCTGCATTGCAAGGGTGTAACATGGAACAGCTGAGGACAGTGTACAAACACATTGCAAAATGTGTCTGATTTCTCTCATCTTTCTATTTGTACCATCCTAAACGACTGGGGTGCCTTCTGGAGCAGAGCTGCCATCCCACCCCACTGCCAAACAAAGTTAGGGGGGTGAGGAACCCCTGTGTCTTCCTTTCCCATGCTCACCCCTTCCCCGCACCTACACCGTCCCACACCAACATGTATGCTTTTGATGCCTGAGTGGCACAGGACCTGTCTCTGGTGAAAATAAGGCTTCTGGGAGGTAGGGCAATAGTCACAAGAAAAAAAGAGAATTATGAAAAAGGCACGAGCTTAACCAGAGAGAAGGAAAATAGTTAAAAAGGAGCCTGGAGGGACAGCGTTACCACGAAGGAGCAGGGCAAACAGCAACCCCAGAGGAGTGTGTGCCCCAGCAATGCAAATGGCCCGTGTGAAGCTTCCTCACCCAGTGCATCACTTCTTTGCTTGTAGGAAACGAAAGGAATCTCATGTCTTGCATAATTTCTCAAAACAAAGCAACTGAAATGCTACAGGAGCCAGCAGAAGCAAGAGGGAGAGGGTGTGAATAGACATCAGGCTGCACTGCTTTTGTCTCACTGTCAGCTTTACAGCAATTTTAAACCCCCACTTGATTTGCGTGCAATTAACCATGAATATTTTAGGCTAACATGGAAGAGAGGAAAGTATCTCAGAAGCTGTTAAATAAAGGGCTGAAAGGGTGCAAAAGGATTCTTTTTGGGAAAAGACCGTTCACTCCCCAGCCCAAAGGAACTGGATGAATTTGCATTACAGTCCTCCACGAGCAAAAGTCTTATTTTAAAATATTTCCATAAGCACCAACTGACAGCTACTTCAGGCATTGTGCTTACAAGGTTTTACATCCCGTTTGTATAGCATCACAAATTACCACAAGCACTTGACAGGAGTCCCCAGGCAGCTGCTAAATTGAAGAGTTGGAACAATTTATTTTTACCTAGCACCAATACACCATCACACTCATACATAGTTGCGTTCTGTTGCGTTCTTACTGGCTGCAGATGTTTCTAAGCAGAAGTTACAATTAAATGCAGTTCAGAAATACAAACAAAGCAGCATGCACGAGCTCATGTTGAATCAGAAGTGCCTACCAGCTAATATTTTTTTGTAGAGAATTTGGGTAATCCTCAGATTACCAGGAGGTATGACTGAAGTTTTATGTTGATCCATAGGAGCTCATTATTATTTTTCTAGCCTCATAGCCATAGCCAGATGTATCTCAACCCCTATTTGTAATTTATTTTTTTTAGTGTCCACAGGGCCTAGAGTAGCCAAAGCAAGTGAGACAGTTTCCTCCCTGAAACATTAGGATATGTTCTGCAGTGATCTCCCTTTTGCCTGTGCCTCCTGGAACCTCATGCACAGCCAGAAGTGTACTGTTACCTAACACGATGCGAAAAAGAAGACACTGTCTGGGTCCCGAGGAGCTTATTTTGTGATATTAGTTATAAATACAGAGCGTGGAAGAGCACCCAGAAGAGAAGGGTCAGGGCAAGTAAGGACGTGTGACAACACTAAGGATTTGTGATGACTAAGTTTCAGCGTGAAGATATAATTAGGAGGAAACAGCTGGGAGGAGTGGGAGTAAACAACGGGGTGCTTGGGCTGTCATTAAGCTGTCAAAATGTGATACAATATATTGAGAAGGGTAGAGCTGATATGGAAAAGATACAGAAGGAAATGAGGAAGAGAGATGATGTGGGCCATTTCTGCGGCCAAACTTTGACTGGGCTGAGAGGTGCAATGTGGGCTGAGTTGGCAGAGGTGCCAGCAGTGCATGCACAAAGCTGGAGATGTTAAAGCATAGGCAAGAGTTTTAGTGCCTGGAACGAAGAATAGAATGTAGCGGGAGAAGATGAGACAAGGTTTAGGTCTCATCTTGTTGTGCGTAATAGGAGTCATTATACAATCCAATTTATTATTTTCTTAAATTATTCAAGTTACATTCCAATGAAAATAACCAAGTTGTGCTACTACCAGGATATCACAAAGGTATGGGAGGTCTGTGGAGTTGAGAAAAATACCATCCCAAGCAGCAGGAAGGTTGTTGATATTGTCAAAGTGTTACAGAAAAGAGGGAGGGAATAAATTCCAGCAGGAAAATTCTGTATATATATAGATCATTATAGCTGTATTTACTCCAGTTGCCAGCTTTGTTAACTTTAACCTTAATTTATGTTAAATCCAGTTGGAGTAGTTAGAGAATTTTTCAAATTCAGGTCTTCAAATCAGGTAAGGTATGCTGCATCATTTAAAGATTGTTCTGCAGAAGAAACAAAGCCAGCGGGATACTTATTTTCCAACTATTATATAGTCTTATTATATGCCTAGACCAGTAGGCTGCAATAGATCAGGAAGAACATCAGTAATACACAAATGTACTGAAAGAAAGAAAAAAATAAAGGAATCTTAGAGCTTCAATTCAAAACCACTTTCACTTGAAATTACTATAGTGACTTCCCCACCTGATGGTGGCAGGAGCTTTGTGATACCCCACCGCATGCAAAACTCTCCCCTACAGACATGTTTGATTCACTTACTTGGGAATTTGCGTTCATGGCTCAGAGCAAGCAGGCGTTTCATTTCTGCAAAGGGCATAAAAGAAATAACATAAGATGTGCATGCCTTATGGATCTGAGAGACACAGCAGCAGGAAAAAGCAGATGTGAAAGTAAAACAGGCATGCTAAATAGACATTGTGTCTACCTTCCTCATCAATTGTGTGGCTTGATGAAACTCCATCAGTGTCTGTAACAACACAAGAGTAAATTCCCAAATCATCTTCTCCAAGATCCTTAAAAGCAGCTTTTGACCTTTAGAAAAAGAAAAAAGCATTTTGATAAAAAGATGAAATCAGTCTGAACCAAACCTCTCCTTTGTGTCTCTAACACCAGATAAAAATAGTCTTGTATTAGCTTTTGCTCTGACTGAACAGACAAATACAGGGCTCTGGCCAGTATAAACCAGGGTAGGTTCTACCATGTGTGGTGCAAATGGAGATGACACAACTCTCAGATAGTGCCAAAAGCACTGGAGATAGCTAGTTTAAGCTAGCTCAAGCATGCTTAAAAGTATGTTGTCAAGTCTTTGATGAGCATGAAAGCATACTGTAAGTACAGGTTGATTCAATTTTCGTATGCAATACCAAGAGTGTGGTGAGCCACCATTTCTTTCTGTATGGTTTGTATAACTAGAAGAGCTCATAGGTACTTCATAGGCTGAACCTGGGCATTTGCCATTTCTTTCTCTCTGTTAAAAGCCTGAAGAAACGGAGTAGGCTTGTACAGCGTTATAGAAGTTACCAAATCAGGCTGTGGTGACACGGTCAGAAGAGTCCTGCACCTCCGAAGACTGCAACAGTGTTACATGGCAAAAGCATTTTGCAAGCAGACAGATAATTTTATCCTTTGGAGATTTAAAATAATAAGAATAGGAATAACAATAACAATAACAATAATAATAATTTGCCTTGATTGACAGGTTATAAGATGACAGAGCACAGATTTTCTCTCCCTATGCCTAAACATAACTAAATTGCCTAAACAGCAGGCTTGACTCGTTCTGTGTGAGCTACAATTTCCAAATGGCCTTCCAGAAACAGCCAGATATAACCCTTACTGAGGTCATACATCCAAAAGGATGGATTTCTGTGACCAGCCTAGGTGTCTCAAATATGACACTTGCTACCACCGAGGGTTCTTACTTTCCGCCTTTGGTATCGATGTTCAGTCGAGAGTCATCCTCAATTGGTTCATAATTCTTGGACCAAACAAACTTAGAGTTTGGAGACATCTGATCGCATTCAAAGTTCAAGGAAATTACTCCATTGTCATCTACATCAACCACCACTTCCTTGGTTCCTGGAAGAGCAGAAAAAGGCAATGCCACTTTCTCAGAGAAGCCAGCGAACAAATTTATATAGGTATCATTCATAAAATGGATTAAGTGGATCCTTGCCACTTTCTCAGCCAGTAAATAAATTGCTGCAAACATTGGCGTCCTCAGTCTTTGATTCACAAGAACAGTTCTTATTCTAATCCATAAAAGTAAGGAACAGATTAAAGAGCATCATAAATCAACTGATTTATTTGAGTGAGTCTAAGCACACATGAGAGTTACGATATTTGGTCTGGAAAAACCTGAAGGGGAAAAAAAGAAGCAAACCTCTAAATCCACTAAATGTTTGAAATACTAAACAGCAAAATTTTCCATGGTAAGGGGTAGTCAGACATTTCATTACGCAGCATGAATTTCTTATTCCTTAATAAGATAAGAGCTCTAAAGGGAATATTGTGTGCAAATGTGGGTGTTTGAAGAGGTGCAGGAGGCAGAAGAGGAAACAATCGAGTTGCCCCATCAGGACTCACTTGTGCAACTGAGGCACATTTTCAGTGACTCTGGCTTCACTCCGGGAGGTTGGTTTAATTGCTGTGCTTGGCATCTGGCCCTGCTGCCGTCTGCAGCATTAATCCTGGACCCACAAAGGGAGTGAAAATTTGCAATTAGCTGCTTAAGTCGCCCACCCTCTTTTGCCAGTACCTACAGTCCTTGAGCTGGATAAGGTGACTCAGTTTGTCCTTTAAAAGGCCCTGGGGGTGAATCCCAGATCAGAAACCCTAAGGCACCTCTATCCTGCCCCTCACACCCCCCCACCCCCCCCACCCCCACCCCCCACCCCCACCCACCCACCCCCCACCCCCCCCCCCGTGAAGCTGAGGGAATTTCATCTGGGATTCGGGCAGCTCAGCAAACTCATCAACTGCAGCGTTAACTTCCATTTCAACAACTTGTCTGAGAATGTCAGGGACAGTGTGTGCACTGAGAGGTGCTGGAAAACATCCAGCCTCCTTTTCCAAACAGCTCTGAGCTGGGTCTCGCATCTGAATAGGGCACTCGTGTTATATTACTTAGCCTAAGACAATTCCGGGCTGCCCAGAATGCTAATGACACACTTTCTCCACAAAGTATTGCACCTTAAAGACAAGAGCCTTATTCCTGACATTGAGATTAAATGCTTTATTTTCAGCATAATTCTTAGTGAGCCTCAAGCATACAAGGACATTTCTGTGTTTCATCATCCTAATACTGTACATGTCCTCTCCAGCACTGTGAGTAGCTCCTGTAATGACAATTTGTGTACACACAGCTTGCGTAGTCTTTATAATTTGCCATAACCATTTAATGAAAGATGAGATTAATATTCCTATTTTGGTACTGTTATTTACCAGCCCTTGCAGTAATGAAGCACGTTAAGTATCAATATAGGATAAACGAAGTCTAAGGTCTACAAATATTTTACTAGGCAGAAGCATATTTGCAAATTTTTCATAATTTAATTTATTACATGCAAATTAATCACTTGACATTTCATTAGTGTTTAGTTTCCTGTAGATCATTAGCACATGAATCTTTTGATGGTGGCTTATGTGCAAAGAATTACAGCCAGAAGGTCCATTTGAAGGACAGAATCTTTTATATTTGTTTTAAAGTATGCTCATTATGATAACAATGCATAGCATTTATTCCCAGAAGTGATGATAGTGTTTACCTCAAATATTTATATGACTTAAAAAATAATAATAATCTTTTTAAATTACTGACCAGAGGTCTCCACCTGTCCTACAAAGTGGAACCAAAGATGCTGCCATAACAGTAGCAGTCTTAATTTCCCTTGTCTAGGTAGCTTGGTGGTTTCAACATGTCATCCGGAGCTTCTCTTAAAGTCATCATAAGTAATAAAATACTTATATGTCATATCCAGTCTCCTCTTATCCGAGCATTTTATTGTATTGAAAGGAAAGCGATAACATGAAGATAAAGCAGGCAGCTTCAAAACTCTAGAGTTAATGGCATCCTCTTAAATACAGCTAGTCAGAAAACTTGCATGGGACAGGGTTTCATTCATTTCTGAGGTTCAAGCCCTTCTCAAGTGACTGATGCAGCATCAGAATCCAATTTTGCTTTGCACCAAGATGCACAAGGACTAAGGGGAGCAATGGGGAAGAGTTTCAGTCTGCTCTTGGATTTCCCCTGCTTCCTCTGAGATCCACACACACTGAAGTGCTTTTGTCTAAAGACAATTACAGCTTAAAAGTAGCCTGGTTTGGTATTTGTTTATGGGGGTGGGTTTTTAATTTAATTTTAAAAGATAACTGTAAAAATTAAATACGGTTTTCAAATAAGAGAAGGTGGATGGAAAGTATTGCATCATTATATTTACACGTCACCCGATAAAGAAAATTGGTGCTTCTCGTATTAAAGCAAATATTTTCATTCAGGATATTATTTACTTACATTCTTTGATTAGAAAGCTCAGTCGTCTGGCAATTTTACACATTTGCCAAAAGCAACATTCTAGCAGGAATTGTTTAGAGACATCTGACAATATTTTGTCTCTATGCAAGATGTTAATAAAGGCAGCATTCATTGGTCAAGACCAAAAGATTTGTGGTAATTTTAAAAAATGGTTTGATTGTTCTTGAGATTTGTGTGGTTTGAGTGAGAAAGGTGGAAGCCTGCCCAAGAGACTGCTTTCTGAAATAATTTTTTTTAATAAGCCTTTTGTTCTTTCTTAATACTTTTAATACGCTTAGTTTGGTGGATGACATATCTGCAGATCTCAGCTCAAAATATGGGTCAACCAGATTTGTACAAGTAAATAATTTTCAGCTTCCCTGAGATTTCACTGGGCCAAACCCTGACTTCCCTGTGATCCCTCAGACATTACACCTCTGAATCTGAGCCTCGCTTGCACAAGGGCCATGATGCTGAGATGTACCTCCTTCTCTAACAGTGAGGTCTGTAAACCAAATGTTCTGCTCAAGTTCATACTGCCAGGTGGGGCACGCACCTCATTTGAGTGAACACTGAAAACACTGTACAAATTTTTTTTGTCATTATGATCATCTTCACAAGAGTTTACGTTTGTATTTCTTTGGAATTGTAACAGCATGACCAGTCCTTTATTTAGTACACTTGATGATTATCGTAACAAGTTTTTATCAAAAGTCTGACAGATAGATATTAGCGCTCAAAGAAAATAGATTAGTAAAGCCAAAAGTTTAGAACTAATACTGGTTTGATTCTCTTTTTAGAAGTGGTTGCTTTATATAAGCTGTTTTCAAGAATAAGTTTTTAAGTTTTGCCTTGCTCTTGCAGGTGATGGAAATAGCCCTAATGCTTCAGCGGCTTGTAGATCTGAAATTATGGCTACTGTATTTTTGAAAGATCCTGTCCCAAGCCCTTCTTACACACTTATCCTTTTTTGTCCTCGTATCCCAATCTTACACCCTCTCAACTTACCATCTATTCCTTCCAGTCTCTTCTTCCCATCCCAGCCACACTAGCAGTCACCCCAGGCTCCCCACTCTGAGTTTTCCAGTTCTTTTACATCCCCAGCTTCAGACCTCCTTTTTCAGACTTTCTTGACTTACAGCCTCACTGAAAGCTAACTCAAGGCTTCCTAGGATTTTTACCATCCTGGGCATAAGGACCAGGCCTTTATGGGAGCTGGGCCAGTGCTGCCGCAGGAATGGGAGAAGTAAAAATGGACCTGGGAGTCAGAAACAAGGAAAGGATCCTGGGGTACTTCTCCTGGGGCAGCCAGGGTGGGAATGGGAACTGCTTCTCGCTGGTGGCATCTGCTCAACACCCCACAAGTCAATACGATCCCACATAAACCCTGACTATTTCTCCAGGCAGGAGCAGATATCAACCTGGCTGCCTGTGCCTAGACAGGGTAGGCAGCTGCCTGCCCAGGTAATCGCTGCCTTTGCCTGTGCCCCTGCACTGCTACTCGAGCTCCCTCTGCCCAGGTGCCCCAGGCCCCTCTGCTGCCCTGCCTGCCCACTGCCTGCCTTCATTCCTGCTCTTTTAGGGCTCTTAGATACCTTCCCAGGTGGGATCAGATATGAGAGTCTGTGGGCAGAGGAAGGGAACTTGTCAGAGGAAAAGAGGGTGTATGGTGGATACAGGCTGGGTTGTACTCCTGTACCTTGTTACATCAAAATAACTATACTAGATTTGGTCAAAATATCTGGGAGTTTGTTTTTTCTCCTTGTAGGACCCTCTGCTTCCAAAATAGTCTATAGATGAGTAAGTCACAAGCCCATGCTTGAGTTTTCTGTTAGGAACTGAGTGACAAAAAGGTATTGATGTCAATCAAAGTCACCTGTGTTACCTGCATAGCTAAATAAAACTCAGGGGTTTTCTGAAGTTCCAGGTATGGAGATTCTGCCTCTGCACTGGTTCCCATGTTTCTTGCTGGCATTATAGACACGCTGGAGCCAGCCTTCTTAGATGACCCCAGCAAACAGTGGCACTTGAATTCCTGCTGAAGGTGGTCTCCAAACTGACTTCATTACATTTTTAAAGCCAAGAGAAAAAAGCGGTTTCTTTTTCCCTTTCCTCAGGCACATTATATAAGTAATGTATAATAAGTAAAGGGAAGAGATAAACCATAAAAAACTGGTTTACTATATGAAGGGCAAAATCTGTATTTGTAGAATGTTTTGGTTGAGTTGATCTTAGTGGGTCCTCTGCTTATGCGTTTATCTATAGATAGACGCAAATCTTACAACTTTATTGTATTTTTATATTCCTGAACCTGTAGTTACCGTAAGAAAATCTGTTCTGACCTTGAAATATACCAGACAAGAAAGTAAGATATGACCCTCAATTCATTTCCTGCTTAGTAAAATTTTGACTTGAGAGGGGACAGACTGTTCACATGCAGCCTGTATGTAAACACATTGCACAAACAGGAATGTATTTAAATACGACGAAAAAGAGGAAGTATTTCTAACAAACCTGGTCGTGTTTCAGCTATGACAGGATCCGTGACATCTGATGGTTTCCCAACACCAGCCTGGTTTGTTGCCCGGACACGAAACACATAGCTCACACCTTCTTTTAGGCCACCTATCTGGAGGAAGCAAATATACATACATGCATTATGTGTTACAAAACACTGATTTTTAATTTCACATTTCTTACAATTCCAGTCTGGATGCTTGACAATTATATTTCTTTTCTTTTTGTTTTGCTCCTTTTCCAGTTGACAAATATTTCTTCCTTGTGTTGTTTTTTTTTCAACTCCGGAGTGACATGAGGGATTTGTTTGGCTTGCTCCTTCGTTGTATGCATAGCTAACATTTAGACAGCGTCATCACTGTCATTGATTTTTTTGCAAAAGGAGCATTGTTATTGGAACAGGAAGTTTTTAACTCATGTACATTGACCTCTGAAACAGCACAGTCTTTTACTGCAGGTAAATTCTGGCTTTTAAAAATGAAATTATCAGGGTAGTAAATGCCAGCCACACCTATTTAGAAACAGGAGGGCATTTAATTGTACAGATTTAATTGTAGTGACTTGAGGAATCATACTGACATTATAACACCTGCAAATACTCCTTTAAAACATATATGAAAAGATCATGCTTAAAAGTGAGTTGTCTTTCAAATATTCTGAAAAGCATAGAAATAGCAAACCTACTTAAGACATACCTCTAGAACGGAGATACAGCTGATCCCTTATTTAGAAGTCGTTCCACAAGATGATGTAGCATGATAGTGCAAAAAGCTTGGATTTAACTTGCCGTGAAATGTGAGGAGAGGGTACTTTGTATTAGAAAGAATGACCTGCCACATTATCACAACATCTATTTTTGTGCCACCTGTTTTTGTGTAGTGATACCTATCTTGCCCTTTGAGCTAGAAAATGCTAGGGTTGTCTCTTGTGTTATAAGAATGGTATTTGGTTTTAGCAGTGCTTTCTTTTATTTTTAGGCTTGCCATACGACATTGTCTTCTGAGTTACTGTCTTTTCTGACTATACAGGCATTACACGTGTGTATCCTCAGCACAAGATAAACTACTATGTATTTCATTTAATGGAACCATGGTCAGCACAGGATGATGCTATTGAAGGCTAACTTCCTCAAGGTTATACTGTTATACCAGTATTTGAATCTTAAGATATTTACCTTCAAGAATTTGTTTTGAAGCGGCTTCTCATTGACACTTCTCCAATGTTCCTCCTTTGCTTCAGTTTCCTTCATATCAACATAATAACCAGCTATGGGACTACGACCAGTATAAACAGGTTCCTTCCACAATAAAACCAAAGAGTCCTTCCTAACTTCTGTGCATGTGACATCATGGGGTGGCCCTGAAAGGTAAGAGTAAAAGTTGGAGTTGTGGTATCAAAATAAATCCCAAAAGGGCTAATGCCTAAGATTTCAAAAACCAAAACCAGACACTATGTTGTACACTCAGAGCTGACATAACACTTGCAGCTCCTCTGTATCATATCTGGAGCCGATATAAATACAACCCATGCCTATTAAAAAGACTAGCCCAAAAAACAATCCAATTTGTTGAGATTTGGTATCTTGATCAAATATTCATGAACAAACAAAAACGACAAATAAACTCCAAACTCAGGGAAATAAGTTAATTATTAACCTAATGTCCTGCTTCAAGGACTGCTCTAAAGTCCACTGAAGTCAGTGGAGGTTGTTTTCATTCATTTCAATGAGTGTTAAAAGGCCAGCAATCTGGCCTTGAAGTGATACATTTAGACAAGGGTTATGGGACCTCATTCTTCTCTGCCTTGTACCTTAGGCAGGTATTTATGTCTACCATTTAAGCTAGAAAGCAAAGTGGCAGACAGAGTACAGAAACCAAGCAGGAAAGATAAAGAAAATACAAGCTGCTTGTAAAATGCTACTGATTAAATGGGGATCGTTTAATGCATCGGTGTAAATCTACTAAATCAAAGTGATAGAGATTCAAGCCTGGGTATGAACCTCAGTGCCCGTTGACTCCCCTGGAAACTGAAGTAATTGAGAACTTAGATAATCAGTTACAAAGCACCCTTTGGCTGTGAGTAACATCCACCTCCCACTCAGGATCCTACCAGGTACAGCAATGGTCCATTCTTCACATTTGAAGGGCTGGCTAGGTAGGGAGGGTGTCCCAACCCCAGCCAGGTTAGCAGCAGCCACTTGGAACTGGTACACCATGTTTTCCTTCAGGTTTTGAATCTGCAGAATCAGTAAGATGGTGCTTACTAACTTTGGATTAAGGCTTTAAGAGAAAGTCATAATGACAATTATACGACACATGAGCATGCTTTTAAGTGCCTGAAGAAATGAAAGCATTATTGACATCATACCTAAGGCAATGATTATCTTGGCTTTTCCTCCAATCAGTAGATCAGTGGAGCATACATGAGTGGTTTTAGCATGCTCGAATTGTAAACCCCTTCTCCTATTGATAGACACTTTGGTAGTCAGGGAGGGAGCAGGGTGTTGCTCAACAATCATATTAATCTGTCTCACGATACAGAGCAAGTTCACTTAAGGCAAGAGTTGTCCTTACAGCAGGGTGAAACTCAGTCCTGGCATTGCTTCTCATTTGTAAAGCAGCTCAACGAGGTTGTAGCTAGCACTGTCTCTAAACTGGGTCAAGAACTGATCGCAAAACACAGCTGGCACAGAGCTGGTTCCAGCACCAGCAAGCACTGGGGTAGGTCCACCAAGCTCAGTAGGAATGTCATTTGTTGTGAGGGCTTGACTTACAAAAATTCAGACTATGTCTAGAATAGTGCATTCACAGATGATGGTTGGTGCCAGACTAACAGATAAGTGTACAAATAATTTTGCAGAGAAGTTTAACAGAGCTAAATAAATTTATCGTCATGGATATAAACCCCTCTGAGCAGCAATCTGTACACTGAATCATAATTCATCCCAATCTGTCTTCAAGATCTGTTTTGGAAATATTGCCTGCACCCACAGCAATAACAGAAGTTAACCTCTTACCCTGTATGCCCTCTCACTAATGGCCTTAATGTTGGCCTCCATCCATTTCCCAGGAACTCCAGCAACCACTTCACGGTAGTTCACGTAGTAGCCGGTAATTTCAGTTCCACCAGTGACTTTAGGTTGTTTCCATCCTAATACCATCGAGTCACGAACACTCTCAAGTACCGTGATGTCATAAGGTGGAGATGGAGCAGCTGTTTCAATGTGAATAATACATAAGTAGGAAGTAATATTTCAATAGTCAGACTGGCATTCAATTACTGTATTCAGATGGCTCCCATCCTGCATTTCCTAATTAGGACAATATTTATGTTGTCAAGGGAAGTTTCTGGAGTTGGAATAAGAAATGCAGGATTAAAACCTTCAATAAACCAAATGGAAAAGTCCAAACTGCATAGGAATACATTTTCAGGACCGTTTGTTTTTTGAGAAGCAACCTGATACATAGTGAAAGACTGTGTTGCAATTGCAGCTCTAGTGTAAGTGATCAGGACTCACTTTAAAACCATGAAAAATGAGGAACTAAAACTAACATTACAGGAAAAATAAAAAAATTGCAGATGCAATGATTTGTTTTCTTTTGCTGAAAGCAAACTCTTTCACACATGCAATATTCGTTGTAGTTCCTTTTTTTAAACAGACCCACATTCTTCCCTTCCCAGAATGTAGTTTATCTGCTCATTCTTCTTTTTTTTTCTTTTAAATTTATACACTGTGCAAATTTTATCATTGCACCCATCACATGATCTTACCTTAATGGAAGGAAGTGTTATCATAGGCACTGTAGGCTGACCAGAAATGGAACATGTCTGTTACTGGAACTTACATTGAAAAAATTGCTGCATAATAATTTTTTTAAAATTTTCTTTTAACAATATAGAAATCATTAACTTCATCCCAACCCATTTTCTTATAAAGTTTTTTCTATATCTAGTGGCAAAATGCTTGCCCACACCCATATGTCATGCACCAGTGAAGAGCTCTACTTGTGACCTTGAAGTCCTACTTTTGATGGAAATCCTACATCATATAAATTGTCTTTTGTCTTTAATGTTTTATCTCAGTGTCAGCTAGCCCCAGGTCCCTCTAGTTTATTTTCTGTTCAGCATTTTGCACAAGCCTTTTGAGTCTCACTTCAGAGGGCTGGAGAGGAATTCAGTTCACTGGCCAGGTACCAGGACTTAAATGAAATTCAAGCCCCACATTTCTTAGGCATGATGGCTATTCAGGTGTTGACAAACATAAAGCGTGACTTTGTGCATGTGCCTTCAACTTGATAGGTTTTCCTCATTACATATTGCTGTCAGTCAGAGATACAACACAGCATGCATTAGCGCAGTGTCTCAGAAGATAAGCTGTAGCTTAAGCATAAATCCACAAAGGATCCTCATATATCCTAACACAACACAGATTTTCATGCTTACCATCATAATCAGATTTTGTTTCCTTCACACGTACATAACCCAGAGACTAAGTAACAAGACTCCTAACAAATTACTGAAGTGTTTTAGATATAATACAGTATCCTGGATACATTAATATGTAGTCAAACAAGATATTAAATTAGCAAAGGGATTTATATGTTCCACTTTCAGTAGCCGCTAAGTTTGTAAAGTGGTCTCCATACCATTACATGCATAGCAATCTTAACAGAGAGTTGAGCACGTAATTTATGGGTCTGATGGAAAATGCGTCACTGGAGAGCGCGTTCACTTGTGGTGCAGACGAGTAGAGGTTACAACTGTCTGAAGTGGATGTACCAAAGCAGTGAAATCTATTTATTTTATTAACTCTCACCTGTATCTTTCTTCTTTGTCACTTTTTCCAGTGTCAAAAGATCCCTGGGTCGAGACTTACTTGCCTGCTTAGCAGCAACTTTTTGTGGTGCACATGTGACAGTGTCCTTAACCATTTCTCTCATGTTATTGTCTCCTGTACTCCCCAGTTTGTCAGACTTACTGGGTAGTGTGTCTCTATTAAATTTAGCATTGCATTTTAGCAAAGCATCTGTGTCAAAGATAGGCTGGGAGGACTCATGCATGCCTTCCCAGCTGGTAGTGCAGTCTGTTAGTCCACCAGCTTTACCACTCAGTTCAGGACACACACCATGAAGCAATCCTCCCCCTATAATTGCCAGAAAACAGCAAAGACATTTTGAATTAAAATACATTCTTTTTTCCTCATTTAGTCAACAGAATGAAGAAATGCATACAGTGAACAATACAGCCAAAGTATGACAAATCACAGGTTTTACACACAAAATGTTAAGCTTGAATTCACAAAAATTTGAAATGCATAGAATACCTCTCAACCTGCTCACAAGTAATGCTCTTTTAATAATGTCTACTTTTCAGAGCAGAAAAAATGTGGAAAGTTAATAGTAATCCTCATTTCCTACAATTTTTTTAGTATTAGATCTTCCAAGTCATATTTCTGATCCTTTCAAAATGACCTCACAAAATTGCCCTAGGCCACATCTCTCTGCTCTAAGGTTGTGAGGTATGCGGTTTTGATACAAATGAGAGTGAGGATGTTGCAGACATACAATTTATTCTAGCCCAATGATCTCATTAATCTTTATGGATTAGTTCAGGCAGTGGCAAACAGAAGTAATTCATCAACAAAGGGAGAACACACAGGGTTATAGAAGGTTTACAAAAACCACATTGCACTGATTATTGGGTTTAGGTATGGTAACAAATTTCTTAGGAACTGACTGTATATAGGATGGTGTGTGTTAGAGGTGATAGATACCACATTACGGAATCAGAATGGCATTTCATTTTCCAGGATACCTATGAAGTGAACTTGGCAGTGCTCTCTTACAGTGGTTCACAAGAAACACCTGAAGAAGACTGGATGGTGAAGGTGAACAGTCTACAAGAATGCAGTGACTGTGAAACTACGTCTGTGAGACCATAGGTTCTATGGACAAATTATTATTTGTGGACAGCATTGTGAAACAAAACAATTAGTTACAAATAGTTGCTGAAAACATCTTTACTTAATTAAAAAACCCCACCATATTTACCATTAAAAAGAACAATGGAAAATAGCTTACCAATGGCTGCTTGCACTTCTATAGGCTCCGAATCCTGTGAAAATTCACTGAGTCCCGCTGCATTAACAGCTCTGACTCTGAAAATGTACTTCTCACCATTTACAAGCCCATGGCAAATGAATCTATAACAAACCAGTGAAGGAATACTTAGAAAGTTTTATGACAAAAATAAAAATCTTAAGGGGGAAAAGAAGGCATTTATTCCACAAAATTTATTCTGGTTTCTGAAAATTGAGGATAAACCGTGACCCCAGTCACTTAAATGAAGGTCAGAGAATGCAGAATGTATCTAAGCATCTCATTTGCACAACGAAGATAATGCTAAAACCATGTCTCTTTAGACATACCATTTACCAACACTCTTTCCTTCTTAAGACTACACAAGTTTTTGTGTTACCAGAGGGTCTACCTCACTTCTGCTAGTACATAAAATCTGTATTTCCTAATGGAAACAATGCGAAAATCTGCAGAGATAAGGTCTATATTTGCTTGTGGGGATATCTTCATGACATAAGTAAAAGACACCTGTAGCACAAATTCCCATAATTCACTTCCAATCATAAATGAAAAATTTCAGTGTTCAAAAAAATTACAGGGCATTGTACAAGACCTAAAAAAAAAAGTGTCCAATATTTTATTTCACTTTCTTTCTTCTATACAAGACACAATAATCTAAGTCAGACAAACTCTTTTATCAGAATAGTTTTTCTACTGGATTACCTAATGATCACATAAAAACCTCACAAATTTTCTCTGATGTCCACCCTGAAAACACAAAATTTCTCAAGACAGGAATAATTTATTTTGGAAATATTGTGTTTTGGAAATTTAAACATTTTATTTAAAACAACAACATTTATTTTTCAACAGGTATTTTAAGTGTATTTTATTTCACGTTACTTTTATTTTGTTCTGCTTCATAATGTCATGTCTTGCACTACCAACGCTGATATCATGCAATGATGTATGAAGCAAATATAATGTGGAAAACAAAATGTATTTCAAAACAAAAAATTTATTGGGGCGAAAAAACCAAAACCTGAAGCAACATTTTTGGAGCAGCATTTTCCCTACCCATTCTACCAGACTTCTCCAAATCATTTGCTTTCACCAAGATGTGTGCAGAAAACAAATTTCAAAAGATCAAAATATACTCCATAATGCAAACTATGAGCTACAGCTAATGCTTTGAGATTGACTCAACCAGAAAAGCCAAGAGTTAACAGACAGCCTGTGCCTGACTGCATCATACATTATATTGCATTGACTAAAAATGCAGTGACAGGAACCTAGTAGTTACATCACAACATATAGTAACTCAGAACAATATTTTTATTCTAATGGTGAATAAAGATCACATTTCATATTTTAAAATAAGCAAGCAGCACGAAACTTCACCAACACTTAATGTAACCGCAATATAAATCATAGAAGTATATTTGAAAGTATATAATATTGGCACATGCAGATGTTGCAATATAAATGCACAAAAGAATACTTAAAGGAAATTGTTGTGCTTGTGTTCAGGCAAGTGGGGTTTTAGGTACTTTTGATATAATAAGTATTTACAATGCCTTTCTAAACAACAACGTTGGTCCAAGAGTATTTAGCAGAGCCTTACTTATTGTAATAAGGGTTGTCATGGATAGCAATTACAAATAAGCATAATCAGTCATAACGAGCAGGGACTGCTGCTGGATTGACATCAATCCACTTGAAATTAAGTTCTGCAGTTACTCCTTTAGACTCTGAAGATTACATCCTTATTCAAACAAAACCAAGTCTGATTTAGCTTGCAAAGGTTTAAATCTTGATTATTTTTCTGACTAGAGTCTGAGCTTCATGTCAGTAAGAAATGTGAGTTTATACCCAATATTTAAGAGTGTTCATTTATATCTTGATAATTGCAAGTGAAAGAGCAGTTCGAAAGTAATATTGTTAGCGTGTTATAGTCCACATGTCCTCCTGACATTCTAGATATACAGTCCAGAAATGTTTACAGCAGTCTTCCAAAACAAAGGACTTTGCTTCCAAACATTACGCAGTTCAGTTTTCCACATTTGTAACTTCAGTCGTGCCTCGCTGTACTGTTTTTCATCAAACTGATAAGCTGTACAATAGCTAGAACTAGCGAGCTGCTTCTCTTTCCTTCACTAGTAATGTCCACATTTCCCCCCGCTTGACTAATTGTTTCTAATATAAGGTTGACTATAAATTCCTTTTGGACAAGACTCGCAGTTTGAAATATGTTTTTATAACTTCTTATGAACTTCACCTGCAAGAGTGATTCTAGCCTGCTGACTACCACAGAGCGATCAGTTCTATCACTTCTAATGGCTGGAAAGCACATATACCCAGTAAATCAAAAACTGGTGACCATAATTTCCATGCTTTAAAACCCATTACCTTGTGCCTTTCACTGGATTGTTGTTGCATGGTTCCCAATGACCAGATCCAACTACACTTGACTCAATGTAGTATCCAACCAGCTCCTTGGCATCTGGGGGCTCTGTCCAAGTGACAACAACTGAAGTATCTGTATTCCTAGTTGGCATAATACGCCCAGGAGCTTTGGGAATATCTGTGGGAGAGAAACAGAAATAAATTAGTCACCAGCCAGTCAAAATTTACAAATAAAATAAAAGTGACATTCTATTCTTGATTATATTAGCACAGCTAATACAAATTTAAGCTCCCAAAACTCCTCTGATTTCAATCAAGCAATCTGGCACAGCAGGACAGGATCAGTAGGTTCAAGCCTTTGATGGTGAGGTTCCTCACATTTCCATTGCCTATGGTTATGGGTATTTCCTTCAAATTAGATTTTGTTTATTCCCTCTTGCTGAACATCTGCACCAGAGACGTGATTTGGAGCTTTCTAAAAGGGAAAACGTGTTAGGTGCACACTGAAGAATTTTGTGCATCCCACAGAATGTCAGAAACAAATGCCCCTGTCAAGTAGCAAAACGCATCTAAAGGGTTTTTCCAGAAGAGCTGTTTTACTCTTCCTAAAGAATGTAGTTGATGTGCATCAAACTGCTCTGAGAATTTAATCAATATGAAGTAAACGGAGACAATCTGGGAACTGGATTCAAATCTGCATTGCCGTTTGGAAAAAAATTGCTAATGTAGATGTAGCTACTGATGCTTTATTGTGGTGAACATCTTGGGTTTTCTTACAGTGGAAATAGTCTCTGCATTCATGTAAGTATTAAATTCTTCACTTTTGTTTAATTTGGCAAACAAAGAAGGTTAAACTCTGCTGATGTCTGGGCTTATTTTCAATGAAGACTCTAAGTAAAACAAAACATTTTTGTACTTTCTTGAGTTTTCATTTTCTTTCACTATTTGCAGCCTTTGCAGTTCTTGGCATTGCTATTTGCAGCTTAATTCCCTTGGTTTTCATCTGTCATTTGACTACACAGTAAATGTTCAACAACCCAAACCAAAATTATTTTAGCTAAAGGGAATAAATCACTGACTACTCTTCATACTTGAATTAGTTACTGGGCAGCTCTCTGTCTTCAGACAAAACAATTACATCATAAACTGAAAAGATACCATTGAGGTAATTTACTACATGCGACCACACACTTACCGAGTTTGTCATCCACCACAGTGGCTTCAGTTGCTTCTGAAGGTTCACCGATTCCAGCTGAATTGCAACAGCGAACTCGGAAGCAGTAGGATTTGCCTTCAGCCAAATCAAAAACTGCAAAGCGAGGAGACTTCACAGGGATCTCGGTGTTCACCCTTTGCCAGTCCTCTGTGCCGGCAACACACTGCAGTCAAACCCAGAAACTGCATTTGGAACAAAAGTCTCTCAAAACTGAGTGTCTAACCTGACAAGACTTTCTACCCACACCACCAAATGCATGTCTGCTGTGGAGAACGGGGAGTCACGTTCCTTTTTTTGGCCTTTCCTCAGAATGAATGTATTTCAAAGCTTATGAATCCCAGATGTCCACCTACTCTAGAAAACATACATAAAAGCTTACTGGTTGTAATATATCAAAGTTAAACTCCTCTCCACCACAAGGAAATTATGTTATTATTAACTGCATCCAGTTCTGGAGCACTTTCAAAATAAGTTCTGCAGACATTCAACATCATCCAAAGAACAAAACTCTAACATTACTGCATTGCTTCTAGATGCTCTTGTATCACTCTTAATGTTTTTGGGGTGGCTTCCAGAATTAGTCAGGATCTGACCTCCATTTTCCAGAAAAAAATTAACATGTGCAATTAATTTGTGAATTGTTTTTATTTCTGTGGTTAGAAGCTCTACATACCATGATCACTTATGCAATTAGTACTAGTGATTAATTTTTGCCTGTGATTTACATTAAGGATAATTTCAATGGTTCTGGTTTCCGAGGGGTTTCAAATTCTCAGGAGAATATTATCTGACTATGTGACATTAATGCTCAGTACTCACCATGAAATAGGTTATTAAAAAGCTTTCTTACATGGAAACTCAAAATTCATATATTCATCCTTTCTAAGTTTGTTGCTAAGTGAAACTCATTTATTTAGACAAGATTTCATAAGAGAGATGAAAAACACATAATGGGAAGATATTTATGTCTCCCTTGATGATACCTCTAGGCTGATAGGGAAAAGCATTGATAAAAAAGTTTGTGAGCCATGAGATACAAGTAAAAAGGGTGATGGCGTGAAGAATTTTCTAGGCCAGCAGCCATGCAAAAAACATCCCAGAAAAGCAGGACACTGAAATTAAAACTGATTTTCTTCTAGAAAAGAAATTTTGTCATCTTTGTTGAGTTGGTGAAGCAAATGGAAAGTTAACGTAGAGGATAAATATGAAAAGGCAGCTGAAGGAGAAAGTGCTGATGCCAGGGAACTCTTGAAGAATGCCTCCATCCAAAGTGTTAACAATCTGTCCCACCAGACAAGCTTCATTTATACAAATTTTAATTTTTATATATATGTATATATATTAAAAACATATAATTTTTTATATATCTCATATATATATATAAAAACATGTGACTTTGCTCTGTGCTTTCTTATTATCAAGGGAGTTTGTCAGCCTGTCTACTCCAAGGTAGCTCAATGACACAATTCATAAAAATATATTACAGTGTGTGACACATTCTGCATCTGCTTTCCTATTTCCCATCTTTCTTTTCTTCCTAGTTTATCTTAATCTACAGTAACAGTTATGTTGATGAAGTTCTAGTCCTGGCCCTAGTTTGAAAGTCTCAGGTGGAAATGAAAGTTAACTAAAAGTCCAGAAGAGATGGCAAAACAAATGTAAAAGATTGCCACAACATGATTCTGATTTTGTCCAATTTTACCTTTTCCACAAAGTACATGATACCCTCATGGCCCCGCTGCCCAGGAGGTTTCCAGCTAAGCACAACATAGTTCTTGGTGGCTTCAATAACTTGGAGGTCTGTAGGTGGACCAGGAACAACACCCTCTGAAGAACAGGGGAGAAGAATACGAAAGGGAATTGGGATTTAATTCCTTCATATTTGTATCAGAATTAGTGCCAGAATTAAAGTATAGAAGGAGTATTAATATACCTTGGCACCTGATTTTTTTTTAAAACGTAGCGTTAAAAGTCGGCTAAATATTGTTTTTAAAAGTCCTTCTTTTAACTCTAAGCATGTTTATTTGTTAGGTCCTGAATAATGAAACCTCACCTCGACAACTGAGTTGGGAGTTATTCAAGGTCAAGTGACTCTCAGAACAACGAACTTAGGGTGTGTGCCAAAGTCCACTGAACTCACTGGGAGTTTTCCTAATTACTCAGTCAGCTTCACATTAGACTTTTGTAGGCAAAAGGGCTGTGTTTACCTGCAGGTTCTTCCTCAGTGACAATAATCTGTCCAGTCCAGGGAGCAGAAGGATGACCTGAAACAAATGTCAGAGGTATCATGGAAACAGGAGACTTCAGGAACTTTTGAAATAAGGAGAAAACCGACTCTTTTGTGGTTCAAAACTAACATTTGCAAGATTCACGTGAGCTCCATTTTTGGTTACTGCTATGACTGTTGCTCATGTAGCAAGCTAGTTACCCAAGCTAGTTGTAGGCTGACCGGCTGGGATATTGAGAGCAGCTCAGTAATCTATATAGCTAGAAAATGTAACCCACTGAAACATCTATTCCTTCCTGAAATGTCACTGAAGTCACCTAGGTGACAAGCAGAGGTATTTGGCTCACTCAGCTCATCTTTTTCAGAGAATTAACTTCAGCTTTATTTTCCATACTCTACTCATTTGGTTTAACAGCTCACTCATTAAAGGAACAGCCAAATTCCTGCAGGCTGCTCTTTGTCTCTTTTTAACCACTTTCCCTCATATGACCAGCTTTCAAATCATGGGTCACAGTCATAAACAGAAACTGCTCAGCCTGACTCAACGTATACACTTGATACGATTTGGGTTGCTCTCTCAGTGCCCCTATGTTATCATATTATTGTAGTTATGCATTCAGCTATCAACCAGGTCAATGCACTTTCAGAGATAATTTTTGCAAATGCTGTTCTCCACCGCCACATGCTTTACCTTACGTTGGCTGATCTGTTTTGGAGATGCAAGCAGAAAGGGAGCAGGTGGGGAGAAAAGAGGATCAGGAGGGACAAGAGGAAGAGATATAACGGGAATAGGCCAACCAAGACCAGACTTCATCTGAGACAGCTTCCACACTTCCCAGTGAGAAGAAGAGGCCTCCCCCACGCTTCGGGTTTCACATGCCTGTCTGACCACAATGTTTCCTGGTGGGGCCAAACCTCCTTGCTCCGGCCTTTTGTTTTTATTTTGAATGGGAACCTTGATCGTCTGACCACAGTCTGTAGCTTGCAGTTTTATATACAGTAAGACATACAAGATGGGACCGTGGGAGCCCTGTAGCTTTGCATACAATACCCCTTCACACGAGACCATTTTAAATAGTAAAACTTCAGGAACAAGTAGAAATAATTGGATTTTAGGCATATGATTTTGGCATATGGGTAGAGAGGTGGATTTGGAAGCAAAATGTCTGGGACGTTGCCAGGCCACAGGGAAAATATCCTTGACTTGTAAAATGTTAACTTTAAAGCAGAGAGCTTGGGATCAATTATCTATTGGGCTACCCCGGTACTCTGCTGATGTTACTGCAAGACTTTGATCATCACATGAGCACAGGATCAGCCACCCTTGTCTGTGGCACAGAGAGGGACTCTTCACAAGATCTGTTCAGCTGTTTTCCTGGATGAACAAAAGCAAATCTCTTCAGGCAATTATTTCTCTTGTGCCTTTCCCCTGCTTCCTGCAAGTTTGGAGCATAGCACCACAGCCAGCAAAAGCCATTTGATCAGATAGAGCACTTTGTGCAAAGAGCACTGAGATGATTTCTTCTTGGCAAAGCTGTCTCCAGAGAATATTTTGGTTTTGCATTGCTCCCTCTAGTGGGATTTTGAAGGTTTATGAGTAGATAGTAATGTTTTGGGGGTTTTTTTAATGGGTTGTGACTTCTTCAACCTCTCAGGCAACCTGCAAAAAGCACATCTTACTTCTAAGCCTGGCTCTGTCAGCAGGATCCAGAGCAGCCACAGGGTCTGACACCCGGGACGGTAGGCTAATGCCAGCTTTGTTCACAGCTCGGACTCGGAAAATGTAGGAACGGCCTTCAATCAGACCAGTGACAGGAAAACGAGCAAACTTCACCGGAGTCTCATTGCACTGGGTCCAGTGGGTGGTGCCAACCTCACACCTGAAAAATACAAACAGCAAGAGCAGTGCTGGTAAGGGCAAAACGCAAACTCGGGGCACCCACCCCCCTTTACAGCTTCACCATCTGTTGGCGTTCATTGGCTGGTCCATACCAGTTTCCTCAGCAGCATCATACACTGGTGACATCAAAGCAGCTGCACCAGGGGTCAGGGCTGAAGTACCATCTGGGCACGCACTAAATCCTGGGCAGCTGCACTCCTTTCCTGAACTGAGGAAGGGACACGAGCAGAACTCACTTTACTGTTTAAACCCTCCCAAGTATGCTCCAGGACGCTTAGGGAGTGTCAACTTTAACATACTTGAAGGGACATGAAAAACACGTATCTTTTGCAGTTGCCAGAAGGTGACTAGTTAATCTTTCATGCACAGTTCTCCACTGTACATCCTGCAAAATGATGGGCTTCATGGGGTGTGGAGACCTCTGTTGTGAGATCTGTGACCAGCCCAGCACACAGATGGCTGTAAGTAGGGCTAAAGTCCAGGACGCAGCCAGACCCTGCTTCAAGCACCGCTGGGGTTGCCAAGGGAGCCTGCGGTGTGGAGGCTGCAGCCACTGCAACGACAAGACCTGGCAGGGTGGTGCTGGTCCCACTGCTGCTAAGCCTCACCCCTGGCAGGAGGCTGGTTTCTGGCAGAAGGAAGAGATAACCAGCAGCAGGGAGGGACCACAGTGACTTCAGCTCAGGGAGACGGGAGGAATTGTTACCATCTCGCTCAGGGCGGTTTTGTGGTTCTGGTTTCTGCTGGCGGTGAAGGATGCTCAAGCTTCGCCTCTAGCATTAGCACAGACGAGTCCTGCTGCCTTGGGTGACCCACTCACACAGCGAGGCAGTTAGGGGCTACCCTGGCTGAATATTCGGGTGCCTAAATACCTCTGGTGGGATCAAATACTGGAGGGCAGTAACAAAGCTTTGAATTTAGGAGCAAATGTAGAATAAAGGAAGTGAACACAAGAGAAAAATCAAAATGCCATTTGTCTTGCAGTTACTCTCAGTGCTAACAACCCTCAATAGCCTAGTTTTAAAACGAGAGATTATTTTTCAGGGTCTAGTCCTGTCTTTTGTTTAGGATTTTTCAATGGATGTTAAAAAGCTGTAGCTTAGACCTAGCACTACCTAGTTACAGCAGCAACTGACACTCGTAAGTTATCAAACCAGTAAAATTATATTTTAATTGAATGTACTGACGTTAGATTTGTTTCACAAAGCAATGCCCTCTTTTTACAAATATGTAATTTATGTATATCCAATGGCATAATATAGTGGCATATTTATTTGTGTGTGTGTATATATATATAAAAAAATGTTTAGCGTTTTTTTACATGCATCTGAATAAGCCCACAGGAACTCCATATTACTAACGACGTATTCTGTTACTGAAATTCAAGCAAATATTACCAGCTCTGCAGATCATTGCAAGTCTCAAGATACTGACTGAATTTCTTAAATCCCGAGCTTCTGGAGTCCTGCCACTGTGTGACAGATTCAGTTTTCATATTTTTAAAAATTATTTCCAATTCTTATTGTTGCAGAGAAAAACACGTAAGCATGATATGCATGAAGCTTGTGAATCTAAGAGCTTGGAAAACACAGCATATAAAAGAAATCCAACTCCCTTTGAGATAATATTTTGCTTTCTGGTACATGGTAACTATTTGGAAAGGCAGAGGAGAGCACTGATACAGAAGGAGCCACAGCTGCCTGATGAGGGAGCCGATCTTGTAAGCTACCAAACTGCAAAGTCCAGAGGCCTCTCAAGCCTCATGGGGAACAGCGAGGGCTGAGCTATGCAGTGTCTCGCAGAATCCTTTCTCCGTAGTTAAATGAAGCAGGATGTAATTATTTCCATGAAAGTTAGATCAGACCCAGCCAATCTAAAACCTAATTTTCTTCCGGCCAGCAACAAGAATGAAAATAACAATGACTATTTTATCTCATGCTTTTCAATGTGCTTTTAGGTTTTTGAGTTAGAATGAGCAGCAATACAAATTCTCCAGTCCAGCATGCTCACTGACCTGTCAATGAAATATCCGAGGATTGGGTTTCCTCCATCAACAGCGGGCTGCTTCCAGGAGACAATGACATAATCTTTGTTGGCATCTAAGCACTGCACATCCAGTGGCGCACCAGGGGCTCCAGGGATTTCAGCATCAGCATCTATGAGGATGGAGACATACGTTTCCAAATGTGAACCACAGTTCTTTCACAATTATTAATCTTCAAGGACTGAACTCTGTTCCTACTGAGCCAAAAAAAGAAGTTCCATTACTGCCTTCAAAAAGTATTTGGTTTTATATTGCCAGTGTTTTTCTAGGTTTTGGTTTTCTCTTTGCCACATTTACAAATGCTTAATGTTACAGCATACTGTAAATGTAATTCACCTAGGTGTTTTAAATAAAATTAGTAACGTGCATTCTGGTTAGGTAGCTGCCAGAGACATAGCTGAACTAAAAACTTGGCAGACTATATATATACCTGCTATTCTACTTAGGAGAAGAGGCTCATATCTTGCCTTACAGCCAGGCAATAGCTCAATCAAAAATATTCACCCATTGGATATACAACACTGAATTAAATATCTTATCTCCACACAGTCCTTCATTGGTTTTGGTTAGCTATGAACTGCAAAGGTATCAAAACCTTTTGAAGTTTAATTGTATTACACATACATTATCATTGTGGAATATAACCTTCATAAGGATGAGCATATTGTTCCTTTCAAGTGTTTATCAGAAGTGTGGGACTGCTGGTGTCAAAGGGCCTTGACTCAAACATCAGCTTCTGGAGGTATCTTATCTAAAGCTTTAAAAAACAGAGCACAGTGGTGGGCACTGGGGAATTCTACTGTTTACACAGTCAGAGTCTGATTTGTGAGATGGGGTAATTTCATGTAGAGAAAAATAACCTTTGCAGGAACATTGTATGAAAGACTTTCAAAGAAGAGGTTGTTTCTCTGCAGAATAACATCAATTTGTACAATTATATGTAGGATTTTTCAAGCCCATTACTTCAAAAGAAGACCTGACTTAGACAAGAAAGATGTATATACCTGAAGAAAAAAATATTTTGCTAATAAATATTATTCATACAGTCCATCTAAACCCCAGACTTCTTAAAAAGGTTTGATGTTTGAAGGCACTACAGGATTTTGTACTACAATGTACAGTAATTCCTATTTTTTATACTTTTGGCTTTCAGAAAAAAATGCCTTATAGGAGTATTTAACATGCTTCATTAAGTAAAATAGTAGCTTTCAGAAAAAAAAACCCCACACTTTACATTGTGCCTTCTCTTATAGGCAGAGTAGCATCACAAGGAGCTTTTGAAGCTGCTAATTAATCTAATTAGAATTTGGCAAACACACTGATTGGCTACTAAGATACTCTTGTGAAAGGGGTAATGGGTTCACAGTCAGGTCATACCTGCATTGCTAGAAGATGTAACAGGAACAAGGGTGATCATTTATTTATACAGCAGCACAATTTAAAACACAGCAAGAAACACAAGTCCTATTCCTTGTCATGGATGCTCATTTCAGTAGACTCTTTCTTCAGGTGATGAAAACGTCTGCTTCAGTCATATTTTCTGAGAAGGTTGTTATCTCACACAGCTCTGCTGGACTTGGCAACACAGTGCCATTCTGGGCATGGTCTCAGAGCCAAGAATTTCCAGAGCTTTTTGAATTAGCATTTCACACTTCAGCTGCTTTTAGCAACTGGGACAGATATAGAATCAGCACACAACCTGATACGCATGGTTCCTTTTAAAGAAATATTTCTCTAATAGAAATGCCGGGAAGTTTTTCATGGTACAAGCAAACAACACCCAGAGAAATTACACTTTAATTCTACACTTTGCTGCTTTATTTTAGAGAATTACAGAATGCTTGAGATTGGCAGACAACTCCAGAGATCCCCTAGTCCAACCACTGGCTTAAAGTAGGGTCAGCTAGAGCTGGTTGCCCAGGACCGTGTCAAATCAGGTTTTGGATGTCTCCAAGCATGGGCACTCCACAGCCTGTCTGGGTAACGTGTTCCAGTGTTCAACCACCCTTGCAGTAAAAAAAGTGTTTTCTTATGTTTAAATGAGCTTTCCTGTATTTTAATTTGTGTCCATTGCCTCTTGTCCTGGCACTGGGCACCACTGAAAAGAGCCTGGTTCTGTCTTCTTTAGTCCCCTCTATCAGGCATTTATACACGTTGGATAAACTCCTTCTACGCTCTCTCTTCTCCAGGCTGAACAGCAGCTCTCTCAGCCTTTCCTCATATGAGAGATGCTCCAAGCATCTCTCATCAATCACCGTCACAGCCCTTCGCTAGACTCACTCTAGTGAGTCCATGTCTCTCTTGTACTGGGGAGCCCAGGACTGTCCCCAGCACTCCAGATGAGTCTCACCAGTGCTGAGCAGAGGGGAAGGATCACATCCTCAATGTGCTGGCAGTGCTTTTCCTAATGCAGCCCAGGATGCCGCTCTCTGTCTTTGCGACAAGGGCACGTTGCCATCTCATGCCCACCTTGATGTCCACCAGGACCCCCAGGGTCTTTTCTGTAAAGCAGCTTTCCAGCCAGTCAGCCCCCATCCTGTACTGGTGCATGAGGTTATTCTTCCCCAGGTGTAGACCTTTGTGTTTCCCTTCCACTGTATTTTTTCCTGCATTGTGCATTAGACAGAAACCCTCAAATGGCACGCAAAATCTTGATCAAAACAGTGCAGTTTAGCTGGCAGTTAGATGGTTACAAAAATACATTTTTAAGTTACTATGTAGATTTTTCCTCTTTATGACTTATGTTCAGTACTCTTCACAGGCTGAAATTGAGAAAGAGTGAAGTTACATCTATACCCTCAACTTCCTCCTCAGCATGCCAATGTGGTTTAGAAGTTTTCTAGCATGTGACACCAAAGCTTGAGGTATGCATTCAATTTTTTGAAAGGTAACAACTGGAACCTATATTGCTAGAATCTATTAATAGAAAATAGTTGTTCTCTTGCTGAGACTGATTTTGCCAGCATTTTCCTCATTTCTCTAGTGAGTTTAGTTCACAAGACAATATCCTACCTCGAACAAAGACATAACTACTGTACTCTTCATAGTAGTCTCCCATCACCACTCGTAGAGTGTAAAGACCTTCATCTTCCTTGTTTGCATGAGTCAGTGTTAATGAAGCTCGCTCCCCGCTCCAGTGCATCTGGACCCATTTGGATGGTGTAATAAGAACACCTAGAAATTAGAGAATTTCATTATGAGAACTAGTTGGATCTACTGAGGAATAGATTCTGAATATGGGGAATACATAGACTGGAAATACACAAGAGATCATTCTTATTATGCAACTTTCAATCTTTGAAGACAATTATAAATTATAGCTAATTCTGCCCTCATGCCACTTTTGTCTGAATTTTCAAAGTGTAACTTCACAGAGCAACAACTTTTTTATCAGCTGTTGCACAACACATTCGTGCAACTACTTAAGAAATGTCTTGGCGTGTAAATAAATAGTAAAAGCTATGTGGGTTATGTAGATGGGCCACATAGATGTTGGAGCTGATCGAAATGCTTCTAATCTAAATTTTTTTTTTAAGAACGAAAAAATCCCTAGAAAACATTTTCACAGTGCTTTGTCTGTTTTCTAACTGTGGTTCCATTTCAAAATGCTAAATTTTGAAAAACTTTTAATTGAAAAAGAAAATACTGCTGTTTAGAAATCTGAGAAAGTGATGACCAAACCGTAACATTCACATATGCCAAAATAAGTAAAGATTTATGTGAAAGAATTTTATATTTCTTCTTGTCAAACATTCTCACCATTTCTGTACCATTCAATGTCGGGTTTGAAGCGTTTGATGTCAGGACTGATGACAACTGTGCAGCCCAGACTCATTGTCTCGCCTTCTCTCCCAAAGGCTACATCAAACTTGTCGACAAAGCTGATTTCAAACCTGGAAGCATAGCCATGAGGGGTAACGCCAACTGTATAAGGGAAAAAAAAATCTGGCTGTTTACTTTTTCTTTCCTTTTGTAATGAGAGTAGTAAGCAGAAGTACTCAATGACTATGAAAACAAGCTCATGTAAAGTTTAAGATATAAGTAGAAACAATATATATTCAGCAATCATATTCAGAGGTAATTGCAGTGTCAAATAATCCAAACCCTTACTATCACAGAGAATCAACTATTTCTTTATTCATACAACTCTAGTTCTTACAGCTCGCTCATTTTATCTGGGAGAGGCTCCTGCAGAATTTCATTCCAGAATTTAAAAAACTTCAGATCCAGCATTTTATCATTTTATCATAAGGTTTGTTTTGTAACTTAAACAGACTTCTACTTTTGATTAATGATTTGTTCAGGTCAAGCTGATCTTTAGCTTATATGGCTCTTTTCTTTCCCTGTTTTAACTCCTTGCTCCATCTCAGGGCAGTCATGTGTCCACTCAACTTTCATTTTTATAAACTAAGTAAGTCTTTTGGGGGGGCTCTTAATATAAAATGAGCTCTCCATTCCCCCAGGCATTCAAGTAACCTGTTTCTGTACTTGGTCCTGGATTCACCTTTTCTGATGTTGTGATGCCTGAGTTATGCAGAAAATCCTAAGTGCCTTACGCTTGTGCTGCATGTACATGGCACAGGGGCTTCCATATTTCTTTTGAAAACAGCTCAGCTGATAAAACCTAGGGTCACATTTTCCTTTTCCACAACTGCCCTACACTGGTAGCTCACAGTCTTCCTGTGATCAATGAATATATGAAGGTCATCATCTTCCTTTCCCATTACCAAGTGATAAATCCCAAATTATATCGGAAACTCGTGGCCTTGCATTTTGTAATGTGGTACATAACCTTGTTTCTATTATTTCAGAGCTTCAGTATATAACTGATGTCTAGTATGCCTTTGCAGCATATCTCTGATTCTATTTGTGCTGCTACAATAAAAGAAATGTCCGTAAGTCTCATCTGTCAAGCCTTCCATGCACGGGAGCCCTAGGGCACCTCACACATACCGCATATATGGGATTGTCTTAACATTTCTCATCATGGAAGTATCTATGCAATACTGTAAATTACTTCAAAATATGAGGGTCTCAGGTAAAACAAACTACAATTTTTACCTTGATGTATCAAAAATATTCAAACTGGATTCTGGCTATTTGATCTTTTCTACTCATTTTCGCAATGCATGGAATCGCATAGCAACAGACAAGAACAATTAAGTCAACTACTCTACTTATGCACGTGCACCCCCTAGCTTTTTTCCAGACCATGTTTTACATATTGCGAGAGATGAAGTGTCTCTCTCTTTGACAGATTTTATTCCACAGCCAAGGGCAATATCAAAACGATGTTTCTTATATAAGCAAATAGCCATAGACCCAGAAGGCAATGCCATTTTCCCTTATGGGTGAGGCTAACATCATCTGAAATTGTAGAGCTCAGCACCTTTGTAAATCGGACCCGTTTCCTTTTTAAATAATGTTACAAAATATTCTGCTTAGTCATTTGTCATGATGCCACAACTGTAAATAGATGTGTCAAACAAACATATTGCAACTTACGGCCCAGAGGCATGGAAACAGTTCCAGCATGCAAAAGACTTGCATCAATTTCTCCTTTGTACCCTAGACAGAAAAAGAGCAACTCCAGTCACTATCACCAAGAGGAAAAGGCTCTCTGAGCCACAAAAATGAAATCAGTAATATGCATCTTATTAAAAAAAAAAAAAACGAAGGAAATATTTTGCAAACCTACTCTTTACCACAAGGGAAGCATAAGCCGAAATTTCTCCTTTAACATTCATAGCAGAGGCACGATACTGAGCGGTATCATCAAAATCACATCTAAAATGATAGAAATGATTAGGCATTGCACCCATTTACTCCTTGGCATACCCTCTCCTATGTTTTAGATAAAAAACACCCTCAGAAATCTGTGTAAAATCTATGAACAAGAAAAAGCTTGGGAGACAAACACACTAGACACTGGACTGATTGTAGCCATTAAGTTTTTCTCAATGTTAAAAATCCAATGTTTGGAATACATGTCTCTTTTCAAATATCACTTGCAGATTTGAAATACAATGCAATGTAGGAAAAACTGTCTGATAATATTTATCTAAGTTGTCTCTAAGTTATCTCTAATTTACTGTCTCTTATGGAGAGATGCCAAACATGGAAGCTGTAGAAATGGTAGATATCATAAAATATTTTCAAAGGGCACCTACTGGTATCTAAATTATCAAATCTAGATTGTTGCTGATTGTCAAATTAGGTGATTAGGTCTCATGTTTTCAGTGTTTTTTAATGCAAAGTGACTGCAAAAATTTCTCATTTAGAGGATGAGTACTGTTAAAGATCTTTTTTGTGTATAACTGAGGACAACTCATTTCTGTTCCTCATTTCAGTAAGAACCAGGAACTTTGCTATATTTGACAAACAGTTAACTCACATATTTTTACCCTGAACTAGATTTTTCTCATGTTTAACTGTACTCATGCAGCAGACAAATGGAAAAAGTGATCACAGATGTTCCATACATTTCTGACTCAGCCATAAATAGAATAACAATCCAGATAAATTTCTCACTTGGGGAAATTGTATATCCTCTACTGAGGAAAATCAGAACTCCTTCAACATTTAGTAGACAGCATTCACCTCAGCTGTACAAACTTGATATCTCTTCCATCCCCAAGAAATATGTTCACATTTTGCAGGTCTCAATCTATAGCAACATTTCAGCTTTAGCTATTTGTTAAATTATCTAGTATTCCCTTACGTGCTAATCTCCAGTGAGTGCAGTCCATATCGACTTTCAATTATATACTTGCCAGGATGAGTCTGTACATCGATGGGCACATTGTTTTTGTACCTATGGAAAAGCAAAGAAACAGTATGCCACAAACGGAAGTGTAAAATTATATACTTTAAAAGGTCAAGTGCTTGGTGTTTGAAATAGAATATCAGTTTCTACATGTTTCTCCTAGATAAACTGTAGTCTAATTTCCTGGAAAGACATTATTAAGAGAAGCGTTATTAAGAGACCCTCTCTCTCTTTCTCTTTGACCTGCCCCAGGTGAATTTTATTTTCTAATTAAAAGAAGAAAATACTGTTGAACAGGGTGAAAACCAACTTATATTATCATGAATTTCAGGTTACTGCTTGTAAAGGAATTGAGGAGTCACACAAGCAACATCTCAGTTTTGTGAATTGCAAACAATGAAAATTCTGTAGCATCCTTACCTACTAGGTATTGTACACATTAGGTTTGGTTTGCATATTTCATCTACTTTTAAAACTTGCATATTCACAAAAATTTTAGGTAGAAAATTAACTTTTTTTTTTTTACTTGGATAGCAGGTTAGCAGAAGCCCCGATGCAAATAGGGTTAGACTGGTAAAAAAAAATTGTCTCGATGGTAAAGTGCATTGCAGTGGGGGACATGGCAAAAGCTGTACTATCAAAAACTTCTCTGCCTTTACAAGTATACACTATGAGTGTTTTCTGGTACAGATATATATTCACGTAGGAAAAGTTTACTGTTCAAAATTCCCAGTAAGTAATTTGAAGGAATGAAGCAGTACTGCTCAGTAGTGAGCTGGCACTGCTAGTTTCAGAATTTATATAAACAGCTTGAGACTCATGGAGGGAGAGTTCAGTGGTTCACGGTAGATTCTTCCTCACCAATCGTTGCACAAAAAGTCACACATTCTGGACCATACATGGTGTAACCAAGTAAATGTTTGAGTGAATCCTGTCTTAAGTGAACACTATTAATATGGAACAAACTGGGGACAGGAGTCTAATAAAATTAAACACTGAATTGTGTTCAGTACATTTGGGATTGATATGAAGTCTATAAAGAAAGAATGTTCCCTAAGATAATGTCCTCCTTTAGCATAGCTTTCCCTGTGCTCTATAAGGTGCATATATAAGGGAAGTGGAAATATAAATGATGCTAGATAAAGTATCTTCATGTCTTACTTTGATGCAGCTTAAATAAACCTTTCTCTTTCTAAGTCATAACAGATAGCCAGCCAAAGAGCTTTGCCTCTTCATTTCCAATTTTAAAGGTCAGTTTCTCTCATGATTTTCAATCAGGAAAGGGTACTGCTCTGCTGTCAGTGGCATGCCCCACTTCACCAAACAAGTCACTAATAAGCTATTTTATTTCTACCAAGAATATTATTAGTTTAATATGTCTCAGGATGAAGCTATATCTGCAATAAATCTGAAAATTGCCTTTCAACAATTTCAGTGTTGTGGAATAAAGAATATTTCACTGGCTACACATAGTTGGGCACAGTAATACACTGGGATTTTTCCAAGTGCCAAAGTGAGCGAGGATCACAAACCCTAATGCTTTTCATCCTGATCTTCCTCTCGACAAGATGTCTATGAAAAGAGACTCAATGCAGGGCAAAAGGCTCTATTCCAGACTTCAAACAGTTGCAGGGATGCTTGACCTCATTACGGGTCTCCTCCTGCATTATCCTGACTTACAGCAAAGAATAATACATGGGTCCACTAAGCATAAATCCATTCACCACCGCATTTAAGCTCATCTGTGCAATGGTGCCCCCAGACTCATCTGTCTGGGAACATCTGGGCATCTTTATATTTCATGTAGTGTGTCAAATAGTTTAGAAAATAGAATAATGACATCAGTTTCTAATGTTTTCCAGGGGATATGAAATCCTGTGAAGGACTTGACTCAGTAATCTCTTTAACTTTTCTCCAAAGGGTTGGGCAACCCTTGGATCCTGTTGGCAGCGAGGGCGTGCAGTGCTGTGCAGAAACAAGCTGAGTCAAGCAGCAGCGAGAATACTTTCACTTCTCTTGTTTTCATTATCAGGTTAGGAAAAAATAATTGATTCCATTTTCGCTTATTTATATTCATTTATGGAAAGAATAGGGCTCATGTGTTAGAAGGACCCCTTGTTATTTCTGGAAACGCAAATTCCAGAACAGCCAAGTCATTAGCTAATGTTGGACTGCAATCTCCCACTGTCATTATGCACTGATAGTTTATGCTTTCTGCTACTGGTTTCAAATGTCCTGGGTTTTCCATATGCTTTTTCCAAGGGAGTCAGAACAGCTGCATCATACAGTAAGGTTTTCTTTAGAGAAAGTTCATGAAGCTTTATAATTTATCATGCCCAGGATGAAAAGGTCTCCATTGCTTATAAAAAGAATGACTGTTTAGAATACATGACTGACATTTCATTAGAAATGCTGAATGAGAGCTGACAGATCCAGGTCAGCACTGTTCTGTATCTCAGAGCAAAGACACCTGCTGAAATAGCTGTGAACTCTTTTTTTCCATTAGTAGCCTGTGGCGAACTGAAATCCCTTTGGAATTCAGATGTACGGTAAAATGACGTATTAATTTCCACCATCCACATTTAGTACTTAGATGAAAGGCTGGTTCACAGCGAGAGCAAAGGCAGACAGCTGAAGGCTTGGTTTAACCACGTCACGTTTTTAGAATAAGGTGAATCTCAACCAAAGTGAAAATGGCCCAGCTCTCGCTTTCTTGGTTAGGATTCAGGTTACAGAGCTGGATTACAGCCGTGAGGGTAGCTGACCATTTCTTATGTCCAGCTGAGACCAGACCCGAAGGGTTTGTCTGGAATGCTCTCTAGGAGGAATGTCAAAACAGGCACTCGCAACCCTTACATGACGGGAAAAATGTGTCCGTGTGGAGCCTGGCTATTGGTTGTCATCGTCTAAGGAGAGAGATCAAGCGACTTCATGGGCATCATCTCTGGCCTGTTAACGTACCTCTTACAAGCACTTTTTATCAAGCCCTGAGATTAAGGCTTTTAAGAAAGACCTAAATAAACACAGACTCCCCTAAGCAATTCAAGTAGTAAACTGCAAAATATGAGTACTACTTAACACCATAATATAGTAAATGTTTTCTGTTGTCTCCACAAATAGAATCTCCATAGGACTTATTCCTAATTAATGCTTAATGCTGAACACAGGCTTATTCTTTGTTCATTTTATAAACACATACATACATTTTATATACACATTCTAGAAGAATCTTTTAAATTAAATAATGAGCATCAAATCTCATTTTATGTTTGAAGAAAAGTTATTACCTATTACCCTACCAACTTGATGGTATATGTGTAGCATGAAACAGATATGAAAGATCAGCTCAATAGATGGTGAGACAGTAAAGCTTCACAAGTCACTGTTAATTAAGCTCAATTCAATTCCAGTCAGGGTAAAATTTAACCCAAAAGTCAAATTAGACCTTCAGCTATGAATAAGAGTATATTTTGGAGTTCTTACAGTAAAGATTTAGTCCAAAGATGAATCAAATGAATAGAAAGTTTCCAATAGACACCAAAGCTTTCAGAAGATTTGAATGGTCCTGGATCTATCTTCAGTCTTTGACTTCAAATAATTATGATGTGCCTGCTGTGAACACCCTGCATCGTGAGATTTCAGTTTCATGCAGATTCAGTACTATAACTGCTCAGCAGCCAAGCAGCTAGTTCTTAACCAAAGTATGCTTTAATGCTTCAGGGACATTAATGGCATTTGTAGACTAAACAGCAGTATTTGGAAAACATTATTTTAAGGATAGTACTGATGATAAGTTAAACTACTATTTTTCCTTCATCATCAGACAGAAAGAATATATCAGATGTCTCTATGAAAAAAAATCTATGTATTCCTATTGTTGTTACACAAAGTATTATTTTGCCTTTTAATATTTTGCTTTCTTTTTGTACAAGGCGACTTGAAAGGTGTTTGACAGGCCTCTGTACCTGATTTTTTTTAATTGAAATTGTATCTTTCCAGAAAAAATGCCACATTCACTGAGATGATTTCAGATATTGGTTATGTGGTGACTTTCAGTGCTAGAGATACCAACTTACCATGTAACACGGGGTGCTGGCCAGCCAGCCACGGAACAATGAAATTTTACATTTTGCTTTTCCCAGATAGTGTGGGAACGAGGCTCGATAATAAACTCAGGAGCATGTAGAAGTTTATCTTGATTCAACTTTTTGTGGAATGCCTGAGTCTCTTCTAGCTGGAAAAGAAACATTTGATTATAAACTCCAGCAGTTATAAGAGCAAATTATTAATACACAAAAAGCCCATTTTTTTTAACAGCAGTAAAAAAATCTGCAATTTTTATTTAAAAATCCAGATAGACATACTTATGGTATTTATCTCACCTGGACACAGAAAACAAAGTTTTCATGGTCAAGAAGTTCTCCTTCCAAAATAGCTAGATTTGATTTTTCTGGTTTTTTTTCCTTAAAACTATTCTGAGTAGACTATTTCTCCACATTTAATTATTTTTTTAATACAGAGTGAAAGGTGAAATAGGTCTGAAACTTAGGTATCTTCTGTACTTTTGCTCTAATGCAAGATAGTGTGTGCCTAGATCATCTCTGACAGACCTGTTCTCAAACTGTTCCTGCTGATGGGATCTTTCATCCTCCCAGGGTCACTGTTTCAACTGCTTGGCTATCCACAGAGCTAGAAAAAAATTCCTAATATACTATAAATCTTGCTTTCTGCAAACTGAATGCTTTATTTTCTGCCCTAACTTTCACATATATGGAGAATTTCAGGTCCCTGTATTAAGGTTATTAAAAGAAGACAGCTTTCATAATCCTCTCAGTCATTTATAAACTTCGCAATACCAATTTTCCTTACAATTGTTGTTTCTCAGTTCTGGACAGGTTCTACTTGTCCTCATCTTTCATAAAAGAGTGACTATGCATTATCAGAGGTCCAACAGTCTCCAACATGATTAAATAATTGCCCCTTATGTTTTAATGACAATACTTTTGTTAACACACTCTAGAATGGCGTTTGTTTTTATACAACAATGACTGATATTAAATTGACTGACATTAAATTTGTGACCTGTTATAACTCCCAGATCCTCAGGTACTTCTACCTAGCCAGGCATTCCTCATTTATTTGTTCCTTTCCTTCTGTGTGTAGTAATTTCCATTGGTTGTTATCAAATTTTACCTTCAGTGTTTCTCAATTCCTGAGATGATTTTGAATTTTAACCTTGTCCTTCAAAGTGTTTACACCCTTTCCAACCTCACGTCATAAGGATATTTTATAAGCACAGCACCAATTCTTCAGCTCAAAACATTAATAAAATTGCTAAATGAAACATATTTGCACTTGATATATTCTGCCAGTCTGGTCATAAGATATTTGTAACTATGCTCTGAGTATTATTTTTTAAGAAGTTGCACAATAAAATCAAAGCTACCCACAATTAGAGATTCAGTTCCAGATGTCTTTGGCAATACCCTCCCTAATTTACACCCTGTGCTTAAAACTCTGGAGTAAACACTTTGGGCAAACTTGTTCCAAGGCCATAAAAATCCAGAAATTACCCCATCACCTTCTTTTTGGCAAGATACATATATCGGCACCTTTCTTCTCTGCCCAGCAACTGCCTCATCATCCAGGTGAAGGATGCTGTGCCATTTAACTAGGTGTGGGTATGATCAAAGAGCGTTCCCCGGCCCTGTTCTCCCTCCCTTTCTCCCAGCACAACAGAAGCGTTCCTGGTGCCTACCTCAGGCACAGTGCCTCTTTTCTTATCCACCTGACACCAAGATAACAAGACTTTAAATCGTTGAAAAGATTTCCATTGAAAATACTTTGGTTTTTTAATACCATTATTGTGATTGCCCATGGTGTAAATCAGGGCCCTGTTGTGCTAGGCATTTTACAAACACCAAACAAAAAAGACCCACTCTGTTTACAGCTAGGTGTTCATTTCTACTCGTTTACCGTTTTCTTCAGGGCCACACGTTCAGCAGACTCTCGGATCGCTACTTTCCTTGATTTTTTTTCATGATGTTCTTCTTCAGAAGTTGACTTGGCCACCTTGCTGACACTAACTCCTTCACCTGCAGCAAAAAGGTTCCTCTTGGCAACATATGCAGCACTTTCTTTAATTCTTTCTTCTTCTGTGTCTGTGATCCCACTGATACTCACTTCTCTGAAAAAATTTTTAAAAAGCAGAATCCCGTTGGAAAATGCTGAGAACATATTCAGTTTGTACTTTCTATCAAATTAGCCAACTACAGTGGCTAACACTCTTTCATAATATGTTTCTGCTATCACAGTCTCATATGTATTCAAAGCAGAAACATGGAAGGGTACTGCAGAACGACTGAGTATTTCACTGTCTAAAGTCACGGCCATTTTCAGTGCCTCTCTGTATAACTATGCCATACACATGTTCAGTTTAACCATTATGCTGCTGTGGTTTTATATCTCCATCGCCATAAAGATTAGTGTAAGGCATACCCACAAATCTTCTGTTACTGACTTACAGCTGCAGCATTCATAATAACACTACCAAAGGGGCAGGAGATAATTGTAGCTGTATAACAATGTCCACATTTGTGATTTAAACAAAAACCCACATCACTGTATATATCAAAAAGTTCTCTTTATTCATAGAAAATTCAATTCTGTAATGTTTGCAGGGTGACTGTTCTTTCAAATGTTTTCAAGAAGATGGTTAAGGAATTTCTTGAAGCATCCTCCTCAGGCTTTCTACAGAAGCAAGATGCAGAGAACAGTTGCTCTCAATGGGTCCAATCCTGTTTCCATATGCACATGTGGAAGTACCATTGCAGATGTATTTTTTTGGCACTGTCAGGACATTATAGCTGCTATAGTAGTTCATATACAATAAGGGTTCCTTGACGTAAGGAGAAGCATTAATCATAGAATCACAGAATCATTTAGGATGGAAAAGACCTTTAAGGTCATCAAGTCCACTTTGTGTTAGTAAACCTAACACTGCCAAGTCCACCACTAATGACCCCTAAGCACCTCATCCACAGTCTCTTAAATACCTCCAGGGATGGTGACTCAACCACCTCCTTGGGCAGTCTGTTCCAATGTCTGACAACCCTTTCAGTGAAGAAGTTTTTCCTAATATCCAATCTAAATCTCCCCTGATGCAACTTGAGGCCATTTCCTCTTGTCCTATCACTTGTCACTTGAGAGAAGAGACCAACACCCACCTCACCACAACCCCCTTTCAGGTAGTTGTAGGGAGTAATAAGGTCTCCCCTGAGCCTCCTCTTCTCCAGGCTAAACAACCCCAGTTCCCTCAGCCGCTCCTCATAAGACTTGTGCTCCAGACCCCTCACCAGCTTCGTTACCCTTCTCTGGACATGCCCCAGCACCTCCATGTCTTTCTTGTAGTGAGGGGCCCAAAGCTGAACACAGTATTCGAGGTGTGGCTTCACTAGTGCCAAGTACAGGGGGACAATCACCTCCCTACTCCTGCTGGCCATGCTATTTCTGATACAGGCCAGGATGCCGTTGGCCTTCTTGGCCACCTGGGCACACTGCTGGCTCATCTTCAGCCCGCTGTCGATCAACACCCCCAGGTCCTTTTCCATGGATCAGCTTTCCAGCCACTCTTCCCCAAGCCTGTAGCGTTGCATGGGGTTGTTGTGGCCAAAGTGCAGGACCCGGCACTTGGCCTTGTTGAACCTCATCCAGTTGGCCTGGGCCCATCGATCCAGCCTGTCCAGATCCCTCTGCAGAGCCTTCCGACCCTCAAGAAGATCAACACTCCCACCCAACTTGGTGTTGTCTGCAAACTCACTGAGGGTGCACTCGATCCCCTCGTCCAGATCATTGATAAAGATATTAAACAGAACTGGGCCCAGTACCAAGCCCTGGGGAACACCACTTGTGACCAGCCACCAACTGGATTTAACTCCATTCACCACAACCCTTTGGGCCCAGCCGTCCTGCCAGTTTTTTACACAGCAAAGAGTATGCCCGTCCAAGCCATGAGCAGCCAGTTTCTCCAGGAGAATGCTGTGGGAAACAGTGTCAAAGGCTTTACTAAAGTCTAGGTAAACTACATCCACAGCCTTTCCCTCGTCCACTAAGTGGGTCACCTCGTCATAGAAGGAGATCAGGTTAGTCAGGCAGGACCTACCTTTCATAAACCCATGCTGACTGGGCCTCATCCCTGGTTGTCCTGTACGGCCACGTGATGGCACTCAATATGATCTGCTCCATAATCTTCTCCAGCACCGAAGCAAGACTGACAGGCCTGTAGTTCCCCAGATCCTCCTTCCATCCCTTCTTGAAGATGGGCGTCACATTTGCTAACCTCCAGTTAACTGGGACCTCCCCGGTTAGCGAGCACTACTGATAAATTATTGGAAGTGGCTTGGTGAGCACTTCCACCAGCTCCCTCAGTACCCTTGGGTGGATCCCATCCAGTCCCATAGACTTGTGGGTGTCTAAGTGGTATAGCAGGTCGCTAATCATTTCCCCTTGGACTGTGGGGCCTTCATTCTGCTCCCTATCCCCATCTTCCAGCTCAGGGGTCTGGGTACCTGGAGAACAACTGGTCTTACTACTAAAGACTGAAGCAAAGAAAGGATTAAGTATCTCAATCTTTTCCTCATCCTTTGTCACTATGTTTCCCCCCACATCCAGTGAAGGATGAAGATTCTCCTTAGCCCTCCTTTTGTTGCTGATGTATTTATAGAAAAATTTTTTGTTATCTTTTACAGCAGTCACCAGGTTAAGTTCTAGTTGGGCTTTGGCCCTTCTCATTTTCTCCCTGCAAAACCTCATGACATCCTTGTAGTCCTCCTGAGTTGCCTGCCCCTTCTTCCAAAGGTCATAAACTCTCTTTTCTTTCCTCAGTTCCACCCAAAGCTCTCTCTTCAGCCAGGCCGGTCTTCTTCCCCACCGGCTTGTCTTCCAGCACATGGGGACAGCCTGCTCCTGCACATTTAAGACTTCCTTCTTGAAGAGTGTCCAGCCTTTCTGGACTCCTTTGCCCTTCAGGTCTGCCTCCCAAGGGACTCTGTCTACCGGGCTCCTAAACAGGCCAAAGCCAGCCCTCTGGAAGTCCAAGGTAGCAGTTCTGCTGACCCTGCTTCCCTACTTCTCTGAGAATCGAAAACTCTATCATTTCATGATCACTGTGCCCAAGACAGCCTCTCACCATTGCATCCCCCACAAGTCCTTCTCTGCTCACAAACAACATGTCCAGCGGGGTGCCCTCCCTAGCTGGCTCACACACCAGCTGTGTCAGGAAGTTATCTTCCACACGCTCCAAGAACCTCTCAGACTGCTTCCTCTCTGCTGTATTGTATTTCCAGCAGACATCTGGCAAGTTGATGTCCCCCACAAGAACAAGGGCTAGAGATTGTGAGACTTCTCCCAGCTGCTTACAAAATATTTCCTCTGTCTCCTCATCCTGGTTGGGTGGTCTATAACAGACTCCCACCATGATATCTGCCTTGTTGGCCTTCCCCCTGATTCTTACCCACAGACACTCAACCCTATTGTCACCATCGTTAACCTCTAGACAATCAAAACACTCCTTGACATACAGGGCTACCCCACCGCCTCTCCTTCCTTGCCTGTCCCTTCTGAAGAGTTTGTAGCCATCTGTTGCAGCACTCCAGTTGAGTGAGTCGTCCTGCTGAGTTTAGTTACTTTAGGGTAACATTAATGGCATAATGAAAAGAGGTTCTGTTTAAGTTCTCGTTAAGTGCCATTGTGCAAGCACTATAAAGAAAGCAGCCTCTGTTTATTTCCAGAATGCACGCAAGCACAGCCTCACTATTTTATCATAAAATGCTTACTACTGCTACAAAGCAAAAAGATTAGGAAGAATGATTTTTTCTGTTTTCTTTAAGATTGCTAATATTATGCATTTGATAACACATCTCAACACTCAAGAAAATTTGGATTAAAGCCCATAATTAACTGTCCAGCCCCTCATCTTTAGGCTATGAAGTCAGTTTGGTGAGATGCAAGACAGCCAAGGAGTGGACAGTGCTCTAAACTTAATTAAGCATAAAAATTACTCAAAAGACTAAAAAAATTACTTAACAGCATGGAGCTTTGACCTCCCTCATGTGTTCAATCTCTGCCTTGAACTTCTCGTGTTTCAGGCTGCTTTAACAGGATGGTCCTTAAAAGTATCAGTGGGATGATTGATTCCCTTCCCTTAGGCACATCAGCTCCCCCCACAAATATCATCTGAAGCTGCAGAGATATGGCAGAGATTTCTAAAGACAATTTTGAAAACTCAGTTTAATGAATATGACTTTAGCTATTTACATTCAGTGTAAATGAACTAGTGGCATTTTTCTTCAAAGGCAAGCTGACATTATTTCCTCCTTAATTACAGTAATTAAGCTCTCAGCAACTTCACAGTATGGACCCACTCCTCAAGGCATTAAGCATCTTCTGGGAGACGATGAATAACCTCAGACTAATATAGGGTTCAGCCTAGTCATCTGGAGTAGTGGTCCCCAGATGCTTTTGATCAACGGTATTAAATATTTAGATTTGCTAATCATTTCTTCCTCTTATAATCTTCCCAGATCAAAGAGAAACATATTCTCTGAAATGAAGAATGCATCAGAAACAGCACGCAGTACCATTTAAGAATTGGTTCTGCAGTCAGGTCTCGGGGGTTTCAGTAGAAAACACTTTCCAAACAGAAACAACGGGATCAAACCCCCAATGGCACACACAAAATATTATTTAAAGGGTATCTGCCGTCTGCAGTCCTTTGGCATAGGCTTATTAGTGGTTGCAAATAGTTCCACGAGCCACATCCAATATCTTTAGCACCTATGGCATTAAATCAAGCTATGTTTTACTATCTAGAACACTGGCTGGCTGTCCTTAATTTTATCTTGCAAGGATTAGGCTAGGTGTTTAAGAAGAACAGTTGCAAAGTGAGTAATCTGAGCAAGGGAGTTTTTTACAGCAGAAGTTGAGGGCTCCGAAATAGAACCAAATAATGGAAACAGTGACATGGCACTGAAGGTTGTCCAGCAGCATGGGCAATGGCTCCATGAACCCATAGAGACCTGACCTTTATAAATAACTATTCCATGTAAAAGTTATCTGCCCATGGGAAACAACACATCAATTTCACAGGGGAATTTGGAAATGACATACAGCATGCACATGGTTCAATGGGCTTCAGCTGTTATCTTTCAAACAAAAATAAGTATCTGACAGGAATGTGGCATGCAACTTCTGCAGCCTTGGCATGCAGTCATCAACATGATGCCAACAGAAAAAAAGCCTAAAACAGATACCGCAACCATTTCATGCCATGTTGAGTTGGGCACCCTAACAATCATCATATGCCCTTTTTATATTTTTTAACTAATTAAGAAAAAATATTTGGGTCATTTCAGTGGCATAAAAGCACACACAACTTTCTGAGTTGCCATGTGCAAAAAGTAAGATTGATATAGCAATAACAGGAAGAAGAAGAATGTAAGAATCCGACAGTATCTTTTAATGTAGGATCTCAAAATATTGCACAGACACAAATAAATGAAGCTACACACCATCACACTGAGTTAGATATTACTGTTTTCATTTTACAGAAAAGGAAAATACAAAAAGATGATTTGTTAAGATTTGTTAAGATGTTAACATGACGTGTTAAGATCACAGGGGCCTGTAAAAAAGCTAAGATCATCATCCAGGAGTTCTAGCCATCAGTCATGATTTTCAGCTATTGACCAACACTATAAATTTTACTTTTGTAGGCTCTAGACACAATAAAAAGGGAGGGTATTTGTGCTTGAGGGCATGGGAGACAGATGATGGTGAACTGCAAATCTGCTGCTACATGAACAGAAACACTGGGTGAAGTGCAAAGGTAGCGAGAAACCTTGAAAATATGTTACACAAGTTTTGTGTGAGACATATGTATGGATTTCTGTCACAGAAGATATAGCTGAAACTCTAAAGAAATTATTTAAAAATGCAACAGTGTGCGCTTCTGAATGTTGGTTGGATCAAAGAGCGGTGAATCTGACACAGAAATGTACAAGGGGTGAGAAAAAAATTACTCCAGAATAGTGGGAGGGAATTAATAAAAACCAAAACTGCTGGTGTCATCACAAAAGCATCACAAATGCTCAAAAGGCCAAAGCAATAACGTCTCACACTGACAAGACGGAACTCAGTTTCACATGAAAGCACAATTTTGGCACAAAGCAGAAGTGACATTGGGTGTTGATTAAGCAGTAGACAGAAAAGCACTGGCTCCCAGAAACAGCTTGGAAGTGTCCCATGAAAAATGCTGTGCTGCAGAAGAAAGACAGGTTGAAGGAAGGTTTCTGTTCAACTGCGGGTGGGCAGAAAGTTTTCTCCTGGCCTCCAATCAGGAACCAGTTTTCCATTGCACACCCCGGTATGTATTAATCTGAACAAGTGACTCTGCTTGAACTGTCGGAGACTCCTAATAAAACCAGTACGCCATACCCCAAAAAGGGCAGGGGAGCCTCCTTGCTCATGTTGGTTCTGGCTTCCACATAAAGTTCACATTCAGCTTTACTGAGGACACTGCTGCAGTAAAATGTATTACATCAGTAGTAACCATGCAAAAAATACCACCAACACGTGAGATCAGTATGAATCATGATGATGATTTGAGAAAGTATTTGGTTTCATTCCAGGTTTTCCCTGTGCCAGGACAAAACATTAGCACATCGTTTCATTGTTTCTGTGTTTAATGCTTGGTAAGAGGCATTGAATTACAGAACAAGTCTTCAAACCAAAAGAATAAGCTAAATAATGTGGACAACATGCTTGCCTGGTTCCCAGTAAGCAGGATTATAATTATATCTTAATTTCATAGAAAGTGTCCCTGGCGATGTGTTCAAAACAAAGTCCAGACACCTAAGTTAATTTGTCCTGGCTCTAGATGCTCAATGTCTGATTTTCTGCCAGTCAGTTGATGTCTCTTTGGTTTTTTTATCACTCATGTGGAGTGTAAAAAAAGATTAACAGATCTGTTATTTTGTAATTTGTTAGTAAAATGTCAGAAATAAGATACCAAACAAAAGTTAAATGAACATACCGTCCTGTGAATATGGGCACTGAGTAGTCTATGGCTTCGTTCTCTTTGTCCTCAGATATCAAATTCTGTTTTGCTCTCTTTGCTTTGGGACTCATCTTATAGGATTGATCTTCAATCATTAAATTGGAATCTTTCAGTCTGAAATAAAAATAATACTGTTAAATTCAGAAAAAAAAGCTGTTAAGAAACACTCTGAAATAAGATTAAAGTACTAAAAATTTTAGCTCTCATTTGATAAGCAAGAAAATATCATTTTTAATAGCCATGGCTTCAGAGTTCTTAAACACATAACTAAATGCACTTTTGAGAAACTCATCATTACAAATATAACACTGATGCCCCTTGATATTAAATCTAAATAGAGAGAATAAACAATGCACCTGATAGCAATGCACATTTAGTAGCTTCTTCATTTGGGACTTGGATAGTTTGTATACCGAGTTTTGATAGATCCTGAAGCCACTGAGACCACTGTGTAAATCTAAAGATTGTATCTGAACTCATAACCTCTACTTTTCCAAAATTTACAGTCCTGAAATTGTCTGGTCCCCAACCAAAACAATAGTGTGCAAATATATTTAAAGTAATAATGGCTTTAAGTCTTAAATTGTAGGCAGCATATTGCTCAGTAACCAGTCTTGCCATTCCCACTGCTCTCCTATACCACCCCAATCCATTGAAAGCGGAGAGCTGGGTGAAGTAACACCATTTAACATAGGACAGATAAATGGAGAATGAGTGGAAAGGAAAAAGAGCAAACCAAAGGGAAGGCTTCCCCTTCCCACCAACCTGGGAGGGATTCTGAAGAGTGTGAAGCATATTTGAGGCAGTCATTTCAGGTTCATTTTTAACATGATTACAAACTGTGTTAACAAAGCTTCAAATACCTCCATCCTCCTTTCCCAATGCAACACATCTCTAACTCTCAGATTTATGGAATATCCAGATTAGCTGTCCGTCTTTTATAAATCCCCAAAGTGTCTATTCATCTCTGTCTCAACACTGCCAAGGGAGATCATATGTGAGTCTGCTTCTGGTCTGGAGATTTGTCTACATAGCATAAGCTTACCGCTTATGTGCACAGATACAGGAGCAGAATGAAGGCACGTGGCTTCTCAGAAAGGCTTGTTAGCCCAGATTTGTACCACTAACATGGCTAACCTGCTTCCCATACCCTGGGTAGCTTACACTGGTGTCTCTACACAGCATGCTGTACACATATAATCAAAACTCATGCTAGGACTGGGCCCCTGAGAATGTTACACATGTATAATGTAAGATTACAGATACGTACTTGGGCTAATGTTTTCCATAGGCTGCAGCCCTGCAAAAGTACCAAGCTCCAGAGATGCCACCAACACAAGTCATACCAGGAAGAGTGCTTAATTTCCAAAATATGTGTTAATAATGTATCCATGTGAGATGGTGTGTGTGAGATCGCACAGGTCCAGTTTCATTCTTCCACCTTTCCTTCCTTCATTTCTTTGTGCCCATCCTTTTGCTCAGACTGAGTTCTCTCCCTACCCAGTGCCTGTTAAATCAGTCTCCAGTTCTCTAGCTCTCTTAATGGCTTTCTTACTGTCATCTCTTCTCCTTCTTCATCTAGTTCCTTGCCTGAACTTCACATCCGCTCCCACATCTGCTTTCCAGCCCTCCAGCCATCATGCAACTCCCAGCACTGTCAGTAAGAGTTTCCCTTCCTTTCTGCTTAATCCCCGTCTCATCAGACTCAACCGTATTCGGTTCGCCCGGCATCACAGTGAGGCAGCCCGCTCCTCTGTGCTCCCCGGGTGCCCACTTTGTAGCCACCATCACCGAGCCTACAGCACGACTGTGAAGAAACACTTGGTACAGAGGGTAAAAGCAACCATGCACCGGCTCTCCTTCCTTCCTCCTGCCCCTGTATCCTGGTTTCCACGCAAACAAAAGCACAGCCAGTGAGGGGCTGTGGCACACACCACAGGACTGAGGCCAAGGGTTTACCACGTCAGGCACCACTGGGTCAGTCAAGGCACAGACCAAGTCTACAGGAGAGAGACGCTGTCTGCTCTGGGGTCTGATGCCAGGTGCTACACAAGACAGCCAGGGAGGGAGTCCAAGGGAGGCGGATCCAGCTTTAGGGACAGAAATGCAAGCAGAAAACACTTGGAAACAGTCCAGACAGAGTAAAATAAAAAGGAAGAGACAGAGTGAAACAGGGTATGCGATGGCCTCGCTCCTGGGTTGGGCAACGATGTGGTACAATCACTATGGCCAACCATAAATGCATTGGGAGAACTTGTCATCAAATAAATAAGTGGTGAGAAACATCAAAGGCAAAGTATTTTCATTATTTTTCATAATTGAACTATAGTCTGTAAGGAGCTGCAGTTCTTTACTTAGCAGGTGACTTTTATTCCTGTCCTATTTTAAAATGGGACAAACCTGGAATTTTGACTCTGACTGCCATCAGATTTTCTAGGGGCTTTAGGCTGAACCCTTTAGGAGACCACTTGATTCCTGGTTGTTTCTAGATTGAGAAGGATCACAGTATCATTTGAACTTCAGTTTAAATGTCAAGAAGTTTCTATTTTCATAAAAGTAGATGAAATGTGGTGAAAATTTCAGCTCAGGCATTTTCAGCCTTTCGGTTAAATCCAGACTAGCTCTTTGTTCCTAAAGGAGAATTTGGCCATCCTGTCAGTTGAGTTTTTACTTGAGGTCCAGATTACACACTCATGCAGGGAATTAATGGGGAGCATACATAGCAGTTCCCACCGCTTCTGCTAGTCCTTTTGTTGATGTCTTTCAAACATGGGGTTTTTTTCCTATCTTTCACTTATAGCTCTCTAAAATTATTTGAAAATGAAAGAATAAATTGCTAGAGGTTCTGTTTATTTAATGGTTGTTTTTTTAACAGTGAATAATGGATCCATGTGGAACCTGTAATTGTCTGCTGTTCTCAGATTGCTAACACAATACTCTGACCAATTTACTTCAGTCATTTGCTCTTCCAGAAACTTGTCCTGGACTAAGCAAGGCCCCAGTGAGAGGTGTTTCATTGAATAATGTCAATGGTGCTTTTAGACCAGTTTCCTGTTCCAGCAATGGTCAAGAGCTGGTAAAAAGAAAGTTTATGTGGAGAAGTACCTCCCTTCATAATTCCTTTTGGTTTCAAGCAAAGGCCTAGGGACATCCTGAGCCAGAGGTTGCATCCTGGCTGTAGCAGTGAGATTACAATTTATTTATATATGAAAATGGCACTTGCTTTTTAACCTGTTTTAATCTGCCACTTTATACTCTCTTTTGTGCTTACATACCGCTCTGTGTGAAAAATCATTCCTTGTTCACTCTCTGCACATTTTTCACTATTTAATTCATTAACGTTACATGCCCACGTTTGCCTCCTTCCCAAGGTAAGAGCCCCAGTGTCTTGCCTTCTCCCGATGGAAGGTATTCCACGCCTCCCAATACCCTTCTTGCTGATATCTGACCCTTTTCTAGTTTCAGACTTTACTTTTTGAGATGAGATGATCAGATCTGCACCTAGTATCTCAGCTAAGAGCATACCTTGGATTAACACACTGACACAATATGCTTTCTATTTGATTTTCACTTTGTCTCACAGCTGTTCCTGATTTTCTAATTGCTTCATGACCACATCAGAGCATCCAGCTGGTATTTTCAGAGAGGTATCCAGAGTCACTCCAAAATCTTTTTTAGAACTGCACTGCATAAACCAAGAGCTGAAATGAATAAATTTGAAGCAGCAAAAAATGTTTCCCCTTTCCAAATCCTCTTATCATTTGCTTCCGTTCAGGCAGAGCTATATGGCAGCTAGTAGAAATGCATATTCAAATGGAGCTCTTTGCATGGGAAAACAAATTGAACACTATTTCTATCATGAGGTTTATTTCCCTGTTTTCCTCTTTTGTTATTACTATTTCTTCCTGTGCAACACAAAAAACAAACCCTACCTACAACCATTATTTAGGTAGCCCAAAGGAGGACTCTGCTTTCTTGAACCAGATTCTAAAATCTTGCCCTTTATTTTAAAATGTTCCAACCTTTTACCTGATATGTGGAACAGAATCTCCCCAGAGGAGAAGGAGCAGGGTATCAGTGCTCTCTCGTTTCACAGGGAGGAACAGTACCATGACCTTTTAACAGCTTTCAGCCTCATTTGATATACCTAGCTAGCATATGTATGTTTTTTTCCAGGTCAGATACTATCTGTACTGCCATATCAAGGTTGGTGACCCAAACCTACTGTCCTCATTTCTTGATGGTTTTCAGCATGTTAAAATATCAATGCCAGCATTTTCCTAGTTTCTCAGTAGAGTCACTGAATTGGGAGTTGGGTGACTGTAAATGCTAAAGGCACAGGCATTGTCCTGTAGGGATGTAAAAACCAGATAGACACTATTAGCTTTTCCCTCTAGCCCGACGGAGGAACTAAAGACAACACTGTGGAGGGCCTCTGAAATTCCCAAACAGAGCTTGTATTTTGATGCCTTATTCTCGGATAGAAATACACTTCAATATGTTGGCATTGCACTTGTTTCTGTGCCTGAAGAGACAGGTTTCCCACCCTGCACAGAGAGTCTGTGCCCAGTGGATGTAGAAATGTGTTCTAGGAGTGCACCACAACACCTATTCCTTAGTTATTCCACCCCTGCATGAAAAGGCACCTGTAAGCTCTTTTAGCCTCTAGAAAATCATGTATCTTGTCCTTAGCATGCTTTTGTTACGTCTCTCTCTCACTTTATTCTGACGGCAGAAAGGGATGCATTTGGTATATACAATGGCTGTACCAGCTGTACTTGCCAGAGGAGCTCCATTAGCCAAGAGGCAATTTTCAGGCTTTCTTTCTAGCAGTTGCTTCTTTCCTAATATGCAATGTTTGAATTTACTCATCGTAAAGAGGAGAGAGTGCAAACCCAGTTACAGGAAAGTAAAAAAAAAAAAAGGATTTTCAGAAGAGAGCTCTTTAAAGCCATCCTCTAGAGATGAGAGGCGTGCTCCGGTGACTATATTAATTTTAAGTTGCTGACAGATTTGTCACAGGCCCAGACAATATTCCTGGCAATAATCATGCTGTTCCCTAACACAGCTTCCACCACAATTTTTTTTAAAGGGAAATTGTTTCCACGTAGCAGATCTCATTAACACAATTTCCATGCTTGGCTATGACGTTTGGAAGCCACCTTCTTAACCCTCACCTATAATAAACCAAAGGATAAGCAGTGCCAAGATCATGGTCTTCTCATGTTTCTTAAAGTGTATTATTTACTCAGCCCTGTCCCAATCTTGGTTACAATATTGCTCAGAAGAGCATTCACTCTTACTGTCTGGGAGCCTAATTAGTTGCAAGTTAGTAATGCATCTCTTCTCTGTTTCCTTGATTCATCTGAATTATGCCACTTGACCTGCAAAATGTATGCAATTGCCACACCAACAACTTCTGTTTTCTCTCTAAGCAAGTCTCTGGCCCATTTGGTGGCAGATAACCTGTCTGTGACACAATGGGATTATCTCATGCTGCTGGCCAGGAAAATAACACATGGAAAAGCAGTAAAAGTCTGAGCAAAGGCAAATGACTGAGCTTCCAAAAAAAGAGGTAAACGGGTTTAATCCAGCAGTCCCATTTGACAGGCTTGTAGTGCTATAAGCAGCTTTGGCAGACCAGACCCAAAGCTTCTCAGAAGCACACGGAAGATGGAGCGGCGTTCTCTCACAGGAGCCAACCTGCCCATGCCGGCAGCCCCTGAGGATGGGAGAGGGAAGAGGGCAGGTGGCCCCAGCAAGGGCTTTTGGGAGACAGCTGCTGCTCCTTGAGGGAAGCAGAGGCCAAAGAAGCAGCGCATGGCTGGAGACGGCCCCACGAGCTGGTAGAGAGGGCTAGGTGTGAAGTGGCAACCTTCACACAGTGAGACTCGCTTTCTTTTAGGAGCCTGGGGTTTTGCAGCTTTGGCAAACTGTAACCAGCAAATCTGCAAGCTTCCATACTTGCTCTTGGTTTTGCCAGTTTTCATTTCTCTCCTTTTACTTCTTCAAGCTGTCATGGTGTGAAGAAGACTTGAAATGTGGGGAAGGGACAGCCCACTTGCAAACAGAGCCTTTTTCATCCTCATGAAAAAGTCAGCTGCAGCTCCCTCAAGCTGTCTATGTTCATGCTCTGGGCATGTTTTCCACTCAAGCGAGGCTCCAATGTCAGAGAATCAGATTCAGGTCAAGGTCTTGCAGATTACCTTGTCCCTAGTCCTTCTACACTGTTTTCCTATGATAAATTCCTCACATAGCACTAACTGCATGTCAAAACTGTTGCTTTATAAACACTCTCTTCTGATGGTGGCTACAGAAAAGAATGAGACTTAAATTTTGCAAATATAGTAAAGTTTAGCAGAAGCTACTTTAGATAAAAATAAGAAGTGACCTGAATAAAAGCTTGATATTTGAATAGCATACTTTTTCTGTTGGTCTTAGTGGGGTTTATCCACAAAACTATATCCATTATACATAAACGTAGATCTGATGTTAAAATCCAGTGATATGCAGTAATCAATTGTTAGCTAAAGAATTTTATCTGGATTTGGATTCATGTGTGCATTCAGGTTTCAAGCAACCACCACTGTTGTAGGTCATTTAGATACAGCATTTCAATTCAGGGCCCTTTCTACTTTTTGAAAATGGTAACTTTTTGAAGACTTACTTTCTTTTTTTTCTTTTTTTTATTGCTACACTATTCCTTTCATATGGATGAAATCAGAAAGTCTTTGATTTGCCCAATTCATTTTAGTAACATTCTTTGTCGCCACATTATCCCTTGAAGTGTTTTGGGCTATCTGGGGAAGATAGTACAAACTTGGAAAGAATTACTTTAAATTGGCACTACATTTAACCATATAGTCACAGTATTTGTTCTACTTTACTTCTTGCAAATTGCGGCAAAATGGGATGTAAATAACAAATAAATACCAACATAGAGGCCGTATTAACCATAAAATTAGGTTAGATGCTAAGATTATAATTCAGAACTGTATTCTCTTATGTATTGATTAAGTTTTGTGCAAGACAGATTTAAATCATGTAGGTCTAACTTCCTGAGTCCTCGTCTTACATAGCATCACTGAGTTTCTCAAACCTCCAACACAAGGACAGGATCACAGAAAAAAAGAAGTTACAGCTGAGACATTCTTATCTCTAATTACCAGGATAGTATATCAATCTGTTGGCAACTCTTGTACTACCGAGTAGCTTGGAAGTATCAGCAAATATACTATTTTAAAACAAAAGCTATTATCTTGAACAAAACCTCAGGAAACCTGGAAATGTTTTAAGTTGTCTCCCAATTAAGCAACTCCATTTCCTTTAATATTACTTTGTTGACGCTAGAGTTCTTCTTGTTGAGAATATACAGGTTTCGGAAGAAACTCATCTGGCAAACCAGAGTCACTGAAGTGTTTGTAACTGGGATTCGGAAGCAGGTTTTTTTACAATCATTTTTTGCAACTTCAAGTAATGTTCCTATTTCTTATGGGAACATTTTCTATGAGAAGGAGGCAGCTTTCGGTTAGGGTCAGCAACAGCATGTAGGCACAGCTGCATCACTGCAGAAATTTGGGATATCTTTCCCTACCCAAGTCTCTCTGGAAACATAACCCTCAGTCCCAGCATCTCCAGTTTGCTTCCCTTCATCAGCAGATTATAAATGAGCTTCTCACTGCTCCACTCAGTGGTTAATTATCTGCACAAGTGAAATTGTTTCAACAGCAAAGCGTGGATATTACCCAGCCCAAGACAGTCAAGTAGTCAAGTCATTCATCTGGGCTCTAACAGTCTTTGGTTCAAATTCCTGAACAGACCCTGGCAAATAGAGACTTGACCCTGAACTTCCTGAAAGCCAAGTGAACGCTGTAATCACAAGGTATTGTTTACTAAGGTACAGGTAGTCTTTCCTTCAGTGGTTTTGGCCAAAATTCCATCTTTATCCACAATCCTTGGAGGATATTCAGTTTTCAGAATTTAAATTATCTGATGGACAAGTCTTGATCAGTTCTGCTCATAATACCCTAAATTTTATATTACTATAACAGCGAGCAGATGGTTTGGGCTATAATTGGTCGATCATTTCCTCTGTTGCTAACAGCTGCTCTAATCTTGCTTTAATACTCCTCTAATTTCTGTAAATCTGTGAGATACATACAAATAACATGAGGCTATGATATCTAAAATATTCTGCTAATGTAATTACTTGAGCAATATTTATTATCTTAATTAAACAAAAAGCACGGTAGCTAAGCATAGTTGGTCTTCTAGTGCAAGATGAACACTTCAGGGTATTCCTACTTTGGAAATAGTATGCCTCAACCAATATACAGTGTGAAAATTTTGATTTCTTGAATCACTCAGCGTAAAAGTGAAACCATTAGGCCAAAGAAGAATTGCTTAATGATATATGGACATGTCAGCTCAAACTTGCGTGAACAGCCCTGAGTTCTTTTACTGCTCCAACCTGGACAGATAAGAGCCAGGCTCAAACCAAAAGCTCTCTCAACACTGCATATTAAATTCAGCTGTACTAATACGGCTAAACAACTTGGAAGGAGAGGTGGCTCATGCCTAACCAATTTGGAGTGTGAATATGTCATCATTCAGCCACATCAGCGTTGCCAGTGCTCTTCTTACGCCAGTCCAGCCATCACACATGAATTAGTCCAACAAAATAAGCTGACCACAGTCCTTCCCGTTGCCAAAGCCAAAGAAAAACACCAAGCCTGGAAAATATATTAACACCAAGTTGCAGAGACAACTTCTATGGAAGAGGAAGAGACTTTTGCCGTTAATTTTGATGGGAGGTGGTTGGACATTTTTGTTTCGGAATATTGTTTCAAAGACAGATTTACTTACCCAAGACTGTAGGATTCAGATCCCAGCCTGTAGGCTGCAGCCAGCTTGTTGATGGATTCAGATCCATGGCTGTAGGCAGCTGAGCTCTTGCTGAGGGATTCAGAGTCAAGACTGTAGGCAGCAGATCTTTTACTTTGTGCAGCAGAGTGATCATAGGCTGTAGATCCATAGCTGTAGGCTGCCGACTCAAGGTCATAGGCTGAAGAGCCATGACTATACGCTGCTGAAGAGTCAAGGCTGAAGTCTGCTGCAGATGCATGGCGATAGGCTGCAGAGCCCCTAGAGTAAGCTGTAGATCCTTGAGCATAGACAGCAGATTTGCTCTTGGTTTCCTTTTGGTACTGGCTTACAGTGGACTGCAGTGCTTTATGGCGGTACGCACGGTCATAGTGCTCGTGGTGTCTTTGGTAGAAAGGTAAAGACATCATGGGTGTCTTCTAATTTTGTTTTTACTGCACGTTTCTGAATGTAAATATAACAGGACGGTATCTGCAAAAGAACAGATCAAATATAAAGATTAATGTCAAAGAAACTCCTGAGTTAGCATACAAATAATACAGAAAATAAAAGCTAACACAGAACTTAAAACTTCAAAAATCTAAAATCAAACGCAATAAGTTCAGGTTATCTTTTTATGATGTTTTTTAGACTTTAAGATAGGTTCATATTTAAGTTTCAAGATGCTTATATGTCATTCACGAGGAGCAGAAAATCTTGCACTATTGTGTCCACCCATTTGTAGCTGGCCTCCCTGTTACTGCAGACTGTTGAAGCTTTACATGCTCAACTTCTCCGCTCATTACTGCCAACTAATGAAATTTTATGTGCTCAGCTTCTTCAGTGACAGTGTAAATTTTTTTTGTTAAATTACAAACAGGGAGAATAAAGTAATAAATTATTTTAAAATGCATGAGCAGTTCCTACAAGGCTATTCAGTACTTTGCAGGCTGAAATAAAAATATACGACCATTTCATTCATTTTTGTAATCAAATTTTCAGATTGAATATAATATTCCATTTAATTTTTTAACAGTGAATTAAAAACATTAAAATTGATAATAATGTAACTTTTTTCTGTAAACATGCATTACATCATTGGTTATTCTGTATGTGATACCAGAGATCCATTTAAAACGGCTTGTCACACTTTTACAGTTTAATCAGGGATACAGTCTTTGTGCAATGACTAAAATAATATCAAGCTCTTCAGTCCGAATGACCCTTTTTTTTTAACCTAGAATGTCATGTTCAAGATCATCAAGAAAATTCCTCCAGATGATATGCCCATCTAAGTTTTACTTTGCACAGTCATCAATAGATTGTCTTGCAGTCACTCATAGTAGGAAATTTGATCAGGTGAGAGGTAGTTCCCCACTTAAAATGGGATGAGGGTTGACGACCAGCTCTCCTGGTTCAAATGAAAGGCCAACTCTTACATCATATAAGAGGAAACTCCTTTTATGGGTATTTTGTCACACTATGAATTGTGTTTTATATTTCCTCTGAAACGTCAAGCATTGTTCACAGGTCAGGATTGGCTAAGTACACTAGTCTGATCAGATACAGTAGTGTGACGCTATTGGAGATGACAAGAAACTCTGAACCTTGTAAGGTTTTTGCTCCTATTTGGAGCACTGTCTGATTATCAGGTTGACTCGCATCTCTTAAGTTTTATAAAAATCCATGCTACCTGCACCTACTCAGTGTCCACTGATCAGCCTCTTCTAGTGTGAGGACAACACTCCCTCTCAACATCTGGGTAGGATTTTATAACTGCAGAGCTTGGCCTAAAAATATTAGTGGCCATAGTTAGATGACTATGCAGGGTTTGGAGCTATATGTTAGCAGCTGTTGAACTGAATTTTCAAAATTACTACTGAGCGGACAGACAGTTCTGTACTTGTTCATAGGTCGTGGCTGCACATTAAAGGAAGTTATTTTACTGGCATTACCGGTGTAATTCTTTAAATATCTACTCCATCAATCAGTGAAAATAGTGAAATAAATAAAAAACAGAAACACTTATAAGCAGGAAAAAAAATTATAACATTTCTTTCAGCTCAGTCAATGGCTTTACAAATCACAAGACATGGTATGCAACAAGTATTTAGATTATTTACACATTCTCTAAGCCCAAAGGAGGTTACATGACAAATTCCCCCTGTATCTCAGCAACCCATGCTTCATTTGAGAGTACTGTGACAATATGCAAGGATAGTTGAGTTGATAACAAGTCAACTTTGTTGATAATAAGCACTACTTTTTGCTTTGTTTCACAGCTGAACCCTCAGATGTCTTCAGTTCATGTCCACAAGTCCCTCAAATAACTGCTGAGCTGAGAAGAATAAAGGGAGCTACTATCAACTCAGCATTGCAGATTCAGATTAAAAATATTTGAACACATCAAATCTTCTGTCATAAAGGAACACTTACCAGGGCCCAAATGAATGGCAGCAAATGGAATAGCTATCAAGTGGATGAATAGCAGAAAAATACAGCAATGATGAAGCCAGCAAAGAAAGAAGTAGTCAGGACGAGGGGTAAGGACTGGACTTCAAGGTCCAGAACAAAAATAATGCCTGCAGTCAGTGGAATGTCAGAGCCCCAGTCCAGACCTTTTATGGCTAGGGGGGTGATAAATATAGCATCGAAGAGGAAGAGAGACAGAGACAGATACCGATACCCTGTGCTATCTCTGTGCAAAGACACGATGATGACAGCTTCAAACTGAGAGCTCTCCCTTTAAAGTATCTTCATTAAATTCACTATAAAATCAACATTCCAACTCAAAATTATTTCTAGGATTGTTTTCCTTATTTAAATCAGATTTAGGAGAGAAAAAAAATGTTTTGTGTCATGAACCAGACAGTAGGAACCAGTCCCTGTATTGCCCTTTGCCATGATACAAGAATATAAATAATGTTTTATGGGTTCCTCTCGTCTTTTTTTTTTGTGCCAAGCCACAGTGCATGTAATGCAGATATTTCAGCTTAATGACAGACAATCTAGAGAAGCAGTTAGCAGCAAAACTCTATAAAGCCATACAATATGTTACAATTCAATAAAAATGTACTTTCTTTGCTCTGTTGACAAGGTGTTACATTTGATGCAGCCCAGAAGGCCAGCCATATCCTGGCCTGCATGAAAAGAAGCGTGGCCAGCAAGTCAAGGGAGGTGATTCTGCCCCTCTACTCCGCTCTGGTGACACCCTGCTTGGAGCACTGCAACCAGCTCTGGAGTCCTCAGCACAGGAAAGAGATGGACCCGTTGGAGTGGGTCCAGAGGAGGGACACAAAGATGATCAGAGGGCTGGAACACCTCTCCTGTGAGGAAAGGCTGAGAGAGTTCGGGTTGTTCGGCCTGGAGAAGAGAAGGCTCCGGGGAGACCTTATTGCAGCCTTTCAGCACTGAAAGGGGATTTACAAGAAAGATAGGGACAAACTTTTTAGCAGGGCCTGTTGCACTGGGACAAGGGGTAATGGTTTTAAACTGAAAGATGGTAGATTTAGACTAGATATAAGGAAGAAATTATTTACCATGAGGGTTGTGAAACACTGGAACAGGTTTCCCAGAGAGGTGGTAGATGCCCCATCCCTGGAAACATTCAAGGTCAGGTTGGACAGGGCTCTGAGCAGCCTGATCTAGTCGAAGATGTCCCTGCTTATTGCAGGGGGGTTGGACTAGATGTCTTTTAAAGGTCCCTTCCGACCCAAAATATTCTATGATTCTATGATCTCCCACACTGGGAGCTGCTCAGCTACAATAACCATATGGGCTTTTGGTCTTTGCTCCTGAGCACAGAAAGTATGGCCAGCAAAAAGTTGTACAGTCATGGAAATTGTATCTTGGCTCAGAAAACTGGCCAAACTTGCAAAATGCAGAATGAAAAATGGGAACCCTAATATAACCTCTTCTTCCCCCCAATTCTGTGCCAATGGCAGTGCCACTGAGCTATAGAATCTGGGCTATAATATAGATTTTTAATTAGAGAAGGTAGGTACCTCGGTGGATGGACTCCTGGATTCTATTATAGACTCCTGATCCACTCCTTCCCTGTGGGTCATTTGCCCTGGCATCTTAAGAGACTTAATGACATGCAAATTGCCTTTGAAAATTTCAGAGAGAGATGTAGAGAAATGAAAACAATTAAACATCTTGTTTCTGTGCTCTCATTGCAATACAATTTGTATAGATCACAAGTGGGATATAAAAATCTAAACAACATTTTTCAGTGTTTTTCTGGGTGTGATGGCACTACCGAGTCCAATACAGTTTTCAAATTCTGTGCTGACTCTGTTTATTCTGTAAATAAAATGGAGATAGAGTGTGACAGCAAAATATTTTGGATTCTTTAATTATTTTGGCATTTAAATTTACACACTTCTATCTGGCTTTAAAATGAGATAATATCCACAGCTAATTTTAAACCATTTAACTCCTATTTGAATATCAAAGTACATGTTTCAAACCACTTGGAGTTCTGTAAGTCTCAGAATCCCTGCGGCACTGTGTATCCGCATTTAGTCACATCGGTCCTGGGAGACAGAGTCTTTGGAAATGTTAGTTCTGTCTAATTAGAATTACATAGTGCCAGAGACCATTTTGTTTTTCTGGATGGGAAAGCTAGAAGATGAATTTAGAACCTAGACTGTTTGTCCATTGAAGTTTTGAGAGCTACCGCATCCTGTAGCTGTGGGTATTAGTCAAATTCCATAGCATCCAAGTCCATCTCTTTCATTAGAGTGGAGTCTTAATTAAAATTAGCAAAACATTCTATGGAGGACAGGGTTTTTGAGTATGTGCGTTGTCTTCCAGAATTTATTTTCAAACTTGGGTCCAATTTTCTGAATGGATTCCCCAAAAAAGATGTTTTTTTCCAGAAAAAAATCACTTTGGGAAGTTGTGTTATTCTCCATTATACACTAACTAGCCATCTTCATAACCCACTGAAGACAAGGGAGATCTATGTTCCCTGACCTTCACCCATGAGAAGGTCTTAATCTCCAAGTAAAGTCAACCTCTGTTTCTGTCTATTCTCTGCATTACTCTCAGTTCATGTATCAAACAGGACTCCAAAAAGAGGATCCCCCAATTCAGTCATTCGAGCTATTACAGGATTTTCTTACAAGAAAACAACTCTATTTATCATTTCTACTGTCAAAGAGAAGGGATGTTCACACTGTTGGATACAGGCAAGGCCACGCAAGTGGTGTAATCACTGGTACCGAGTGGGAGCTGCCTGCAGGCTCCTCTGCAATTAGTTGGCAAAGCGTATCCTGCAGCCAAGGGGTGCGTGCAGCACAGCACAGCCTGAAGTCCATGCCGTACCTGCAGCACAGCCTGGCACGGCACAGGCCTGGTCACGCTCTGGTTAATCGCTGTGTGGATCACCGGCTCCTCCATGCACAGAGGTCTCCAGTCAGGACCACTGCACAGCTCCACCTCTGGTCTCCGTTTCCTCACTGCCAACGCGAGCACAGGAGAGACCAGTCTGCACTCCTTCCTTCTGCCTGCTGACAGGCAATGATGGAAAATCATTTTTTCATAAATTTAGCGAAACCCACCTGTACCTGGTCCTGCTTGCAGTTGTCTTTCTACACCATGGGTAGCCTGAACTACACAGAGTACTCCAGAAGAATTTTCATTAGAAACCATTACTCTCATACTGTGACACGTTTCTGTCTCTGCTGGAAAAAAAGCTCAACTGATAAACTTTAGAACTGCCTTGGCCTTTTTCACACATATGTTACATTGGCAGCTCACAGTCACCCTGACTGATTAACATCTTCAGATCTCTTTAGTCCTCTGTCACTTCCAGCTGAGGCAATCTAATGATATCTTACATCTTATGAGCTTACACTTTGTACTACTGAATTTCATCTCTATTACTCTAAGCCTTACTCTTATATAATATTCTAATCCTTCTTTGCAGGGCAGATGCCCCTCAATGGTATGTAGTCAGTAAATTATGTTAGCACCTTTCTATTTTTTGATAATAAGATCACCAGTAAAAACATTAAACACTGGTCCCAAGACTGTTCCTTTGCTACTGAAATCTCTTCCCCGATTCTTCCCCTCTCAACAAAACCTGGTATTGCTCGTGCCCTTCACCTTTTGTGTAAATTCTCCATTTTAACTAACAGTTTTCCAGGTGGTAGGGTATCAAATCCAGATGGACTCAATCAGTTGCATTTCAATTGTATGGAAAATGATTTATCATGTTATAAAAAAAAAAATAGATTACTTGGTCTGTTCTTGATTTTGTTCTTCTTACCCTAGATGGGTTACATGATTTATTCTTACTGAGCACTTTCCATCCAGATTTCCATTTCCCTCCAAATCTTTGATAGCTTTTTCTTCCAAACCTGTTTTAAAGCACAATTTTTCCAAAAGCCTTTCAAGCTTTTGACTGTTGGTGCCTAGATCGATTTTTCATTGTACAGAAATATTTGCCTTACCATTATTAGTAACATTTATTCTGCAGTGCCTCTCTGGGAACTGGAAGTGTCCCATAACAACTCAGTTGCTGGCTGCATTTATTTTCCTTCATAACATTTTAAAGGTTTCTGTTTGTATTAAAATCTCACCCTGAGAGTCTATAGCAGACTCCTAGAGGTATTCCAACAGAAAATTCTTATCATTTCTTTAAGTGCCTTTGGCACTTGCATGGCTTTTCAATCCACAGTATCTCCTGTCATTTTAAATTACATACCGAAACAGGTGGTTGTTAAATGTTGTCCCACACTGTATCTGTAAATCTTTCCTAAACACCACAGATCCTTCAGTACCTTTATTCCAATAACAATGGATAGTTTCTGTTACCCTCACTCTACCTAGTTTTGCATCTTGGAAAGACTGGCCGAAACACCTTGACACATGACTGCTGAAGGACCTAAGAGTCAGTCGCTCTAACCGCAGATAACCCAAAGCCAGAAAACTTGGCTGAGGTATAGTATTTGAGGTCTTGCCATTTAGTTATGCAGCTCATAAAAGCAGATAATATACTTCAAAATATGAGTTAAGTAGTTTGGCCAGGATATTGGCCAAACAGAGGTGCCCGATGCCTGGGGCTGGAGCTGCCCTGGTGCCCCCCGGCTGCCCTGCTCCTGCCTGGGGTGGTGGGACGAGCCCTGGGTGCCAGGACCTGCCCTGATGGACCCCATGGGCAGCCCCCATGGCCCCCAGGGAGCCCAGACACTTAACAGTGACCTTGTATTGATTGCCTTCCCCTTTCCTGTTATCAAAAGTCTGTTTAACTGCACTATTTCATTACAAAGAAAACAAACTGTAGATATAATTTCACTCAGATTTAAGCCACTATTTCAATAATATGAAGCAATTGCCTCAGGTATTACAATAATCATTACCACAATCATTCAGGCGTAGCTAACAAATTTATCACCCAGTACCCAATAACAACTTTAATTTTCCTTGTCCTCACATTGATTGACGAAATACTTTTGAATCAAACAAATGTTTCCATTAAAAGAAAGGATAGTGGCAATGTTGTAATAGAAAAAAAATAGTTTTAGCTATCACACTGGGAAATTATTTCCAATATAATAATTAAGCTGAACAAAGTTTCAAGGCAAATTTGTATCAGAAATTTACAAATTGATTGTTTTATTCAATACTCCCTGCAGGACAGAGCCATCAAATTTAAAACATCAATTATGAATGAAAAACTCTTCCACAAGTTGGTGACGTAATACAAAAAGACCTGGTGAAGACAAAAAGGGGAAAATAGACTGGAGCTTAGTATCTGAAGAGGAGGAGATACACTGAAGAAAAGAAGGAACTGAGATTAGAAGGATCTGAGGGGTGAAGGCACAAGTCAGAGCTAATTCTGGTGATTATTTGCCATGTGTGATTTAGCTTTAAATGAAGTAGCTCAAACATCAACAGCATAAGTTGCAGCAGCAAATGATTTTGAGACAACTGCCAAACCCACCAGGACTTTTTATAAATATTTAGACAGTTAATAAAATTATTTGAATAGTTTTTTCTAGTCATTTAAAACATCTGCTATAGCTGGTGGCTTCAGGCTGCAGTGCAGCCATATTCCATGAAGGCAGCAGTGTATCTAACTTTGAAATGGATCAATTCTGATTTTTATGTGATGGGCTGGTACTCGTGTTTCTCCAACCATGCTGTAGGACAAGTTTCCTATGTTCCTGAGCAAGTTCAAGTTTGGAAACTCAACAAAAGGGACCAGCATCAGCTAAAATAAGATGCTTCAAAGACTGGAGAACATACGAATTTGCAGGGCAAGATCAGTCCAGTTTCCTGACTGGCAGTGGTCAGTACTAGATGGTTCAGGAAAAGACGCAAGAAATCACACAGTGGACAGGGTTGCAATATCCTTTCCAAGGGATGTTTCACCTTAACATTTGTTGTTATTTTATGATCTTATAACTCATGTGACTTATAGGAGAAGTTGTTGTGGCTTAACAAACTCCTTTATTAAAAAAAAAAAAATATTTGGAATAGCTGTTTATAGTAAAACTTCAGAATTCAGTATAACGCTAGTCCTACAGTTGAGAACTCAACCTTTACTGACTCTCTGAAAATCAAGTTGGATTTGGTTACTTTATACACTGTCAAAAGTTACTAGTTCCCATCTGTCTTTTTCTTACTATAGCTTGTTCCTGGCTTTCTATCAGAAGCTGTCAATGTCCTGTTAGCATGTCCGTGCCTCTTCCTCTGAAATTTCCTTCAGCAGGACACACCAGCAAGGTGACAGCAGTCTTCCCCCACAGCAACTGGAAAGGAGCAGAGGACCGCTGCCTTGTTTCTAATGACTGGGATGCACAAGCCAGTATCATTATACCCAAAGCAAGCCTCATAACTCACTGTAAGGTTAAACAGCAGCAGTGGCAAAATGCAAATCCTAATCTAGCAAACCCATCTCCTCCAAGTCATTTAGCCACACTAAATTTCAGAAGTGCTCCTCCAAAATACTGTGCTCGTGTATGCCACCAGTGAAAAATAATTACTTCTGGATGTGTCATTTACACCTCTTTTTGGTATTTCCACCATGTAAGCTGCAGCAATATTGAATGGGAGACATATACCATATAGGCAACAGATGTGCCCAAACGCCACTGGCTGCCGTGGCTCCCAAGGAAAAGGGACCACAGGTTCACTCCCAGAGAAATCTCTGTGACTGCAGGTGGGGGACCTAAGAGGAGGTACCAAAAGCAACTAATAGGGCAGGGAAGGGCCAAGCAGGGGGTGAGTTTCAGCTATTAAAATATCTGCCTATGCCTACACAAGCAACTGGCTTAAAAAGCAGAACATCTTTTTTTTCCTGATAACGGCTATCACAATGTATAGATTTATCTATGCTAGATTTGACTAGCTAAATCCAGCATCAGTTATGGTGTAGCTTTAGCAACACGAAGCTCAGCATAGGACCTTTTCACCTGCTATTTACTGAGCTAATCAGTTTGGGGTGAGTTTTTCAGTCAGCCCTGATCTCAGCACTGCTGCAGGTGTACAGCTAGCTCAAATGAACTAGTTAGTTTAAAGCTCTCTCAGATATATCTCTAGATGATGGCTGTGTGGACAAGTCATTGATTATTTTTTCAGCACAAGAACTTGAGGTCATCAAGGCTCTGTTAAAACCCAGATGAGGCATATCACAATGGCACATAATGAAGAAGCCCTGCCTCCCAATGAAAACAACATAAAAGAAAATTACTTACCTAACACGAAGACTGCTATTAAGTCAAGGCTGTGCTTATACAGCCTTAATTCTGTCCCTGTGTCTGATTATGTCTATACTTTCTACCACCTCTCCCAGTACACAGCACATCCACACTACTTGGATGTGGATGCACATTGATCACCTGCTCCCTCTCTCTCTTATTCTTGTGCCATTCTTAAAACCTCTACTCTTGTTTACTCTTCATCTCCAAGTTTTCCCTCCAGGTTTTCACCTTTCTGTACGCCGATGTTGCTCCTCACAATTTGAGACAAAATACTAAACCATGATATTTGGCATGCCTTATTTGGTCTTAGAAATATATATATAAAGTTACCGTTCTACATGCTGTCAAACACGTAAATAGTATCCCAGAGGCTCAGTTTCTGAAACCTTAAATAAGGTCTTAAAAGGCTGAGATATGACATGATATGGCAGAAACAAGTGACATATGGACCATTTTTGTTGTGCAAAGCACAGGCTGTAACACTGTAGAGTGTACAGCCTGGCCTGTTCTGCGTACTCAGCTTCTCATCTACAGTATTTTTCGTTTAGTGCTTCAGTTATTTTAAATGGATGCTGAAAACAAATTATTGTCCAATTGAGCTAAAAATATTTCTATTAAAAATCTTTGTACTGTTTTACACCGACTACTTTGAATCTCTTCCATGCTTTGTCACTGCTCAATCTCTGTGTGGAAACTGTATGAAGATTTTATATGTGCTTGTAAATTTGACAGGCATATGTAATACAAATTTATTCAGAATATGCAAATAGTTAAGGAGAAACATTGCCTTGCTCTCTTTTTTTTTCTAACTCTGATAATGATTACTGTTGCTTTGCATAAATCGCAGCAGAGCTGTGGGAGCTGGAGAGATATAAGATTCAAGCTTCCCGTGTGAAGTCATTTATCAAAAATCTTCCACATGCTGATGTGCTTTCAAAAGAATCACCATTTTAGATTCAAGACATTGTATCTCACATCTCCCAGTTGGTTTATATTTTAAATATTGCTTCATTTAACTTTTATTTATGAGCCTGGATGTTTCATCAGTTCTTATTTTCTTATGTCAAAACTTTTCCATGTAGTACCTGTGATGGCCATCTCAGCTAAACTGGAATTCCCTATATGTTTTAAATTAGACCTCCTTCCATTTGAAAGAACAGTTGGCTTTTTTTTTACCCATTTTATGATTTTTTAAATAAAGAATTTCTGAATGTTGGCCCATAAAGAATTATATTCTTGCCATATTTGAAAACAGGCAGGAAGACTGCAAATATAAATGACATTTATTTTAAATAATTTTTATTTTTAAAAGTCTTTTATTCAAAAATGACAAAGATCGGTCTAGCAGACAAAGAAAATAATTTAATCTGGAATCTGAAAGAAAACCCCACTGTAATGTAATGGTTTGCAAAAGGAAAAACTTATTTTCTCCATGCCTGTGGGTCCTGTTCTTGCAGCCACTGGCTTTTCTAAAGTACTAAGTAAACATGAAGAGAAACCCTGCTGGAGGCTCTCACAGATGAGTAACTGTCAAGTGTTGCTAGTAGGCTGAGACAAAAACATTCCCAGCACCAGATAAAAAAATGAACCTTGAGAATGTGATTAACTTCCCGTTCTTTCCTGAAGTCCAAGAAAACAAACTCACCCAATGACTGTGGCAAAACACCCCCATTTTGCTGGCCAACTTGGTAATTTGCTACTGCTCCCTTTACCAAACCATAGGAATCTGGGAAATTTTCCCAGTCTGTAACCATCACCGCTGCATGCTACCCACAGCGTAAGAATCAGAAGACTTTGGTCTTTATTTTCTTCTCTTTTTCCTCTCTTTCTCCTGAGTATTTTGCTCTTCACGGGATCTTAGTATTGCTTGACTGCACAAAACACTGATTTCTGAATTTTCCTTGCACCAGAGGGAATTACTACTTAAACCAATGCACCACCAGCAGAATTTCTAAATCTAGCTCTACTTCAGTTGTCGTTTTCAATCGCACTTCTCTCTAATGAGTCTGAATTGCGTGCAGCAGTATAACACCAGCCTTTTAAGCTACTCTGATCGGTTTGCATGTCTGAAGTAAAATAAAAGAGTGGTTATTACTTTTATTGGATTGCATTTACACAGTTGGAACAATATTCAATTGCCAAGGAAGTCATTACCGATCTTAAGCAGAGAAAAATCTCTCTCAGAAAAAATGAAGCCTATGTGCAAGTGAAGGACTTCAGAAATTGGTCATGTATTTTTGTAAGGTAAGATTGCTGGTGCTAGACAGAGGACAAGTATCCCATCATTTTACTGTGCTCTCTCTGTTGGCCATTATTTCTAATTAACCTTAAGTTTGTAGAAATCTGTACACTCTTTTCCATCTCAGGGTACCATAATGCTAGTCCAGCTAATAATTTCTAGTAATTAGTTTACTATCGACATACAGTAAAGCACATCTGAATGGCAATTTGGATCTACAATGAGAATCGCAGAATCACAAAATAATTCAGGTTGGAAGAGACCTAGGAGGTCTCTTGTCGAACCTCACACCCAGAGCAGGGTCAGCTGTGAGATTCAGCTGTGAGATTGTCCACAGCTTTGTGGAGTTGGGTCTTGAAAACCTCCAGCAATGGAGACTGCACAACCTCCCTAAACAACCTGTCTTAGGCCTTGACTATTCTAACAGATGAGAGACAGCAGCATCATCCATAGACGCTCACAAATTTGGGGTTTCCCCTCCAGAATCATAGTTTGATTCTTTGTTTGCATTTTTTTAAAAACAGGGACATATTTCTGCCTCTACAGTCTGATGTTTGAACTCCTCCAGATAACACTCCCCCAATGCACACAGGTTGCCAGCACTCTGAAAGTTGCAGAACAATAACAATAGACCATTTAGAGGTGTTATGACAGATTTGTTTTAAAAATCTCTGCAGTTTAAACAGTTCTGTATTTTAATATTGTTAGTGGTTCAGATCTGTTAGGACCAAAGTCATCCCCAAAGACAGCAATTTATCAATGGCACAATGCAAAGCAATTTTGCTCCATTGCACAAGTTTCCAATGTACCCATGGATGCAAAGCTCTTCTTCAACCCAAGGGCTGACTTTTGACAGTGACAGGCTCTAAAGAAGATTTCAAGGGTATTTTTACATAGCAACCTACTTGCCCAATTTTCCATCTCCCATCTTACGGCCCTATCTAATGCCTTCTGAGCTTTGCCTTATCCTGGAAAGCTCAAGTCATTGGGCTGGGAGCATTTGAAGCGATGCAGCTGGTGAAAGCCTCTCAGGAGAACAGGTTTCCCTACTGTCAGCGCTATCACCAGAGGGGATGTTTTTCCCAAGAAGGCAAACCTTGACATCTGGATGATCTTTGGACATAGCTCCAGGAAGAGTCAGTGCTGCACCATTGCTAGATTGTCATGAGGGCTCACAGAGTTACAAACATTTAATATTAGCAAGCATATGATGTCCATAAACAAGGTTAGGTCTTCAGCTGCATGTCCAGATAAAGGATGCGGACCTAAGAAGGAAATAATCTTTCTGTAGGTTCTGAAAGAGCTGTACACCAATCCACAGAAACTGAAGCTGTTTCAGGAGTTCAATGACCTGTAGGAAGGAAGATTAACTTCTTCACGCTGGACAATGGCAAGGGAAAGCCACTGATAACAGTCGCCAATGTTAGAGACAAGCAGCCTGTATTTACCTTATTTAACACTGAAAGTGCTGAGCTGTACAGGTGTTGAAAGCTGTGAGAACATGGAGCTGTGGCAACCACAGGCATTTTAAAATTTAAGCTGCTCACTAAAATTGCTGAATAATTTTCAGAGCACTGCATCTCCAAATTATGTGTGTAACTAACAGGTCAGTATTCTGAATGTCAGCTCAGACTAGCTAATCAACCACACCGTTATTTGCATAGATCAGTGAAAACTGCTGAAAGCAATATTGATATTCACAATCTCTAGCAAACACGGCAATGCCTTATTTGTTTTTTAGTTTGTTTTTCCGAGAGTCAGATACAAATATAATATTATTTCACTGAAAATAACTTTGAAGTAATGAGCAAACAGAAACTAACTATACAATTCCCAAAGCTCTTTAGTTTCAGTCCCTTCTCAGCACAAGTTGAAACAAGCTTGTAATGTCAAATTGATTTTGGAATTCAAACAATTTTACCTAGGAGAAGCAATTAGCTGGGAAAGACACCTCTTAAGAATCCCAAAATTCTTCAAGGAAGAAAGACTGTATGTTAGGGCATTACTATTCAAGAAGTAGTATTCAGGGAGTTTGTGAACGGCACTCACTAGGAGAGCTGCATATACACTTAATTCAGCCAGCTTTTTATAATAGTGGACTTAGAGTTCATGGGGAACTAAAGAGTCATACAACATTATCACAGCTTGAGCAGGCAGGTGTAGGGCTGCGAAATCTGAATACAGTCTCAGGGAATGGCTCAGGTAGGCTCAGGGCAGACGGGGGTTATCCTCTCCCTGCCTTTTCTACACTGTGATCTCTTGTCTTTTCAGTCTGCCCATGGAGCTGGAAGGCGACAAGGAGATACAACGTTAAGAGCCAAGTATGTGCAAGACTGACCAGAGAATATAGGGCTGGAAATGTATTTCGACCTCCAGTCATCTAAGGCAAATTTGCAAACTTTAAAATCCCACCACATAACTCGCTTTGTAACTTTTCCTTTCTTTTTTCTCTCCTTTCCCTGTAGCACAATTAAATGGAGATCTCTCTCCAAAGTGCATTTGCAAACTATTTGGTATTTAACGCCTTTGAGTCACAATCACTTTGCTGCTGCATAGCTGCGTCTTATTCTGAAAACGGTTTCTCTAAGAGTTTGTTCAGTAGAGCAAGTCCAGCCCTACTTAGTGCCAGTACTAACTGCTGGCCAAGGAAGATGTTGCAACCTAATTCTCTGCAACAACTGGAAGGCTGGTGATCTCCTTGTTTTGCTTGGGTTTCTCCTGCTCACCTAGTAAATGTGCTACATGGGCAGCTTGGCAGCCATTTCAAACCTGCCTGGGATCTGGCATTAATAATTCTGCATTTTTGTCACAGAATGTCTTTCATTCTGGTGTCCTTATATGCACTTATTTTGTGATTAACATTAGCTGTCTCCGGTTCAAGAAGCTGAAGAGATACCAGCATTCTGATTTTCGTCTTTCTGTGAGTCTCTGAATTGTTCTGATAAGTGTATTATAAAAATCTTTGTCTGCATATGACCTTATTACTTGATTTCACTGTTGCTGGTAGTGAGCTGGCAATGGGGTGGAAAAGTCTCTTTTGCTGAGGTACTTTCTGCTTTTGAACTTCTTATAATAATAGTTCCGCCAGCACTCGTCCCCTGTGTATTAAAACAGACTAGATGAGTAATTCACTACACACAGACAGCTGTACTCTTTATGGATAGGCATGCACTGCACATGATCCTAAAATACCTGCTAACATAACTGCAACACAATCTCTCTATCACAAGAGATGCCGCTCTGCATGGCCCATTACACTGCTAACCCCAACAGACAGGATTCCTAATCTTTATATTTATCATGAGAAAAACAGTGGAAGGAAGATAGCCTCTAGAATTATTATCTCCTGTACATACAGTCTTTGGATTAATTAGAAACACTCTTACAGATAACAGCATAATCTTTCTAGGAATAATTAGAACAGTGATACGGACCCACAACACTCGAAGTTATTAGACAAAGTTAGAGGAGTGTGGAGTCGGGTGTTCATATGATTCACTGTGTTATAAAGCTGGTACCAACCCAAGGACTAAATGTGCACAGCAGAGAATATGGGGCATATCTTTGTTTACTATTTATAATAACATGCAAAAACAGAGGGAAAGCATTTGTCCGCTAGATGTGTCTTAATTTCTATGGGATGGTCCGAATTTGAGCCCATCTGTTGACCATTTATCACCTCCTGGCAGTTCTTTGAAGTTTAACCAGAGTTACTTTATTTCCTCTTGCAAAAAAGATTTATTTAAACATCGCTTTAGCTCTGGCCAAAGGCCAAAGAAAATTAAAGTTAGCTACAAGGGAGAGATCAAGCTGAATAGTTCAAACCTGTTTTCACGTTCTGTGGTTTTATGAATTAAAGTTTCAGGTTACTTAACTTGCAAAGGCTGAACTTCTTGAAAGTTTCAGATTCCAACGGGATTTGGGGAAAAATCTTTGCAATTAATCCACACTGGGGGGAAATGGCAGTATTTTGGGACCAGAAACATATTATTCTTAAAGATTTTTGCCAGTATTTTCTTGTATTTATCTATATATGATGAAGAAACAGTTTTCATCAAGCCATTCACAGGCACTTTGAAATTTTTAGTACATGTATTTATCATTACTTCTGCAGGTCTGAAAGTGTCATTAAAATAAAATAGACAACGAACATTTTTCAGCCGATATCAGATTCTCTCATTTTGCCTACAGAAAAAATGTTAACTTATTAAGTGTACCACAGTGCTTTACATATCCCATCAACAAAAAAGTCCTGCATTTGGAGTGTCAGAGTGGAAGGGTGTGTGCTGCTCTGACAGCGATCGCGGGCAGACAGCTGAATCCTCAGCCCCTGGCTGTTAAGGGCACGTCTGAGAACAGCCCTGCAAAAGGTATTAGTGGTTTCCTGACGCTGGGCTGATTTTCTGCTTAGCCTCCTGCATCTGCATAAAATTTTACTCTTTCGTTACATGTCTCCAGGGACTGTTACACTAGCTGGCAGAGTAAATACAGAGGGAATATGTCCCTTCCCTCTGCTAACGCCAGCAGGGACTCACGACCAAGCGCAGCTGTGTAATGACTGCTAGAGGGTTAATAACAGCTGCTGATGAGCTCCAGAAATTCCTGGTGGAGCAATTAAATTTTTTTGCTGCCGAGTTGCTGATGAAGAAGGGAACAAGTCTGCCTGCCAGCAAAGCTCAAGCAAGCAGCGTCTGGTCTCATGCATGCGCTGCCTGCCCTAGTGGGGGGTACCTCCCCAGGAGGGTGCGGGAGCAGTGGGAAACCCAACCTGCAGCAAGGAAGCCAGAGTCCCGAGTTCCCCAGCAGCTGCTCCAGAGAAAGCAGTGAGGGCCGGGCAAGTCTGGTGGGAAAAGGGCTGGACAAGGCCTTCAAATCTTCCAGTCGGAAAAGTGGGAGCTTGTCCTTTTCTCTTCCTTGAAATTGGTACAAGAGGAGGAAAGGGGAAAAAAGGATTTTATTACATCTGTCAGGTACCCCAAGGAAGCCTTTTTGGGGTGCAGTCTTGGGGGAGCATGGTCTGTCAGCAGCTATTCTGCAGTATGAAACACCCACAAGAAGGCTACTTTTAAAACGTGAATATCTAGAGGGACTGCAGAACAGGTTTTTTGATTCCCCCTGCCATTTGCAGTCAGCTCCTGTTCTCTATTATCACTCCAGAGCCACAGGTCAGATTACAGTTTTGGGTGGAGTGTTTGGAAAATAATTATGCTTTCCCTTATCCCCACTTTCAGTTGGAGAAGTCGAGTCAAGTTACACATGCCATGTCACCTTATCATCTGGTTTCTGGTCTCAAGGCTGTTTTCATGCATAAAATGACCAGAGACTTAACACTTTGGTTTTTAAAGTGAGATTTCCTTTTAAAAAGCACAAAAGCCTGCTCTCTAAACAAGGGCTTTTGAGATGTCTTCCCAGCTCACCAACAGAAAAAATTGTATTTCCTTCCATACCTGGCAACGGGGAGCCAGCAGAATCCTGGGTGCAAGCAGAACATCCAGATAATGTTCAGTGGGACAGGCTTACAAACAGGAAAATTTCAGAATATTTTATTTTAAAAGCACTTACATCTTCCACCAATTTTTCACAGTCCTCCTATGCTACATAAGGGAGAGAACATGTTCTTAAGCCTAACATAAGAATTAACATGTTCCTGTGGGGGTAGACTTGAACTAGGAAGCATGGCTAGAGAAGGAAGGTGTGCCTAGAGCTTTGTGAAGCTGGGTTTAATTTGCTGTGTTCGTTTGCTCATTTTTTCATTGTGGTTTGTTGGTTGGTCACTGCTGTCCATGTGCTCATGTCATCAATTCTCACTGGAAAGGGTTCATAAACTATGAGTTCTCCATTGGCTTTCAGGTTTGAATGAAAGTCACCCCAAACCTCATTTTTTCCTACTCTAGAATATTTGTTTTCATATACTTTCCAAGCACTTGGATATTTTATTCAACCCAGATTTATTCAAAATTTCCTTCTGGCCTGTTCTAATTCAATCCAGATTCAGAGGAAGATTTGTAAACCTTGTTCGAGTGGTAGGTCAGCTCTGGCTCATCACGCTCACACAGGTACCTCTGCTGAAAACAAGGAGACTAATTTTGTCATACAAGCAGAAAACATATTTACCATAGGTGGTATTGATTACTATGGTGTTGTACCTGTTACTGCATTTGTAACTTCGATTGCAATACTGTAAAACAAAATGCTTTCCATCCCAGAAAAAAAATTTGAGCTTTTCATAAAATGAACACACTGATTCCCAGGTGGTACCTAAACCAGAGAGGCTGCTCAGGGTTTCATCACAGGTGAAACTGTGATGTCAGGTTTCACAGAGCTGTAACAGCTGTGGTAAGGCGAGCTCTCACAGGAGAGCTTCTGAAGCAACCAGAGCTTGGAGACGCTTCTGTAAGTTTCTGGTGACTGGGAAAAAGCAATTAGCAGTGGAGCAGAGCAAAGAGGGGCTACTACAGCAAGGCAGACCCCCACTTTGTAATGTGTCCAGCAATTTCTCTTGGTAGCAGCAGGCAGACGCTTGCTGCAGGCATTTGAGGAACTGAGAAGCACCCCAAGTGTCACCCCGGAGCCCGCGGCATTTGTAGGGTCTTTCCTCTTCCTTTTCCAGGCCGCAGCAGGATTTAGCCCCAGATCCATTTTATGTCGTTTTACAGCGTCCTCCCCTGCCTGCGGCGGCACGGGACCTCGCCTGTCCCTCGGTTCCCACCCAAAAGCGGAGCTCCCCTCGCCGGCGGCAGTCGGTACAGGAGCTGCCCGCCCGCTGCCCGCCGCGCTCCCGTCGGCCGGGCGGCTTGTAGTGACACAGGCGTGCCCAGCTCAAGGTCGGAATCAGAAATCAAGGAGAGTAAATCCGCCTCAGCCTCCCCAGCGCCTGAAAGCAGGCAGCAGCAGGGCCCCGGTGGGGGTTTCTGGCAGCGGGTGAGAAGGGAGCTGCCGGGAGGACGGGCTCGGAGCCCCGGCACACGGTGTACGTACCGCCGCGCTGCCTCGGGGGTGGACGGAGCCTCTCTGCCCCAGGCTTTGCAAGGACAGTTCGGAAAGGTAGCAGACTGCTGCTGTAAATAAAAAAACTGGCTACTTCCTCCTGGAGCAAGGCACAATCGTAAGAGCTATTTCATCTTAGACGTAGTACAGTCAATATCCACAGCCACCAGGGAAAGAAAGAACCTGGAAAAAGTGAAACATTTGTAGTGCAAGACGTATATAAATTACAGGATAAAGATTTCAATAGGGGCTTAACGAATGAAGGAATGCTACTGCGGAGAGCGGGGATGTCTTGCCTGCCAACCAGGGAGGCCTGGGAGTCCTCACAGTCAGTGCGGCAGGAATGTGGCCACGCTGCTCCCAAACCCGACCTGCTCACACAGCATCCGCGTCGGGTTTGTGCACCCCCAGTTACTGCACAACCTGCATAACCTGCCCACAGGTAAGTAAGGTGTGACAGAAGCTGTCACAGAGCAGAATGGGCATGGAGGATGGATGGGCCACTATTCCTTTTACTTCCAGTGCTTGCAATGCCCAGTGCGTGGCTCGACGCCTTGCATTCAATGTTAGAACCAGGTTTTGTCCCAAAATGAAAGGACAAATCTACTTCACACATAATGCAACAGTACAAAATGAGAGAGATGCAAGATTAAAAAGAAAAGAACATTGCAGTGACGTTCAAACTAAAAACATTCCTGTAATACTGATCATGGCTGAAAAAAAAACAATGCAGCAGATAGAAGAGCAAGAAAGACAAATATGAGATCTGATGTCATCCAGCACACTGTAATCAAAGGTAACTGCATTTTTAATCATTACTTTGTAGTTATTTGCTGTTCAGCAATACCACAGGACTAATTCAGTACATAGACACAGCTGTTCAGTATGGACAGCCCACCAAAGAGCTCTTTTTTAACACTTTGGTCATTTCTCTTTCACATGCTATTGCTCATGGTCTCATGGTGCGGGAGAACGGCAGCTCAGCTTAGGCAGCGCTTTTGTTTGGTTTGTTCTCAAGCATATTGACATCACTTTGCATTTTCAAAATGTTTCTTTACTTCAGCGGTGAGTGGGACAGCCGAGTTGTGCAAGAAGCAAACGGACAATAAGGACAAAGCAGCTCAGCCTGCACAGAGCAAGCAAGCAGCAGCACCTCTGACTTCTCCACAGGCACATCTTCACAGGTCAGTGAGGCGCAGGACCATACTCCCATGCTAGGAATGCCTTAGGAACAGCACTGCCAGGCCCACAATGTGGCACCCGCCTTCCACATGCTGGTGTTCGCTGTAGTTGCACTGTTTAAGCAAACTCACATTATTCACTGTAGTGTGGAAGATGTGCATTGATTGCTGGAATTGGTAACAAGTTAGAGCATGCTCCTTCTTTCCTGACTCTCAGTATTGCTGATTCCCAGCATGTAACCTTAGTCCGGCTTCCTTGGTTTATTTTATTTAATAGTCTGACTATACTATTGTTTACATAACCGAATACCATAAAATAATATATTCTCCTGACCTTTGTTGCAAATGTATTAAGCTGCTGTTGTTGTTGTTATTGTTAATAACAATATGTTTTTGTTATTGTTACTGTTACTATTTAATTACTTGGGTAATTGTTTCATTTCTAGACAAAGAAAATGAAACATTTGAAAAGCGTTAGACAAACAGCTAAATTCGAGTAGTTAAATCATCTACTTGAGGACAGCGCTCAGCTTTGGTTTCTTTGAATGCCTTAGGTCCCACTGAGTTGTTAGGGTTGTTTTTTTTTGTATGAAGCATGAGCTTCATTAAAGTATGCACTTCATTCAATTATGCTTCTCCCAGTAAAATGCATCCTCATAGAGGAGACAAACTGATGAAGAGGTGTGACATTCTGGCCCTTTACTTCCGTACAGCCGGGATTTTGCTGGCTGTAGACTCTTCTTGGTAAACTGATAAAATTCATTTTAGGCTGCCATTGCCAGCCTGGATTGCAATATGATCATTTCCATGGAGGGGAATCGTATTGTGTGTATGCAGAAAATAGCGATCTACATGCAGAGTAAGGTATTATTGAGAGTGAGAAGTTCCCCAAAAGTATATAGAAAGCAGCAGTGGAGAGCCTTACAACAGTGGAGCATGAGAAGACAGGGAAGGTGCAAAACGCGATGATGCCAGTGACCAAGCAAGCCCAGGAAGGCAGACCCTTCCCCAAACAAGCCACTGCAGAGGAGTTCCCAGGCAGATTGCCTGCTAGCCAAGAGAGGAGGAGCCTGGTTTCTCTGTTAATACTGTATTTGCTGCAATGAGACTATCCACGCATACAAAGAGATGCCAACCCAGAAGGATGAGCCCAAGTCTAGCATATATTCAAGACTGAGTTTAAAAGCAGCCTTGGAAAACTTCCTCCTTTAGGGACCTCTGGCCTCTGAGGAAGCAGCAGGTAAGTCACTTTAAGCTAGCTTCTAAAGCTATTTAAGTGTCCAAAGGCTGAAAGCTCATAGGAGTTTTGGAAGCGTGCAAGCTTCCAAATCCAATTGAAGGTAGACTCCGAAACTACTTACCTTACTGAAAAACCTTTTACATTCCCAACTGCGTCTTTAGCATTTATATATCACTGGTTGTCTAGCCCACCTGTGCTTCAGTTTCACCATCTGTAAAGCGGAGCTCATGATGCTTTTATACTGTCTAAAGAAGTTTAACGAGAGCTAATGAAGAAGGTTACAAACCGATCATCTATTTTTTTTATAACTGGTTAATTATTTTTTCTGGAAACAGGATTGCTCTTCATGAATCAATATTACTACCATCTGTATTTCTTAAAGATGCCTGAAATCTAGTGAGTCTCTAAATTTCTCCCTATTTCTCAAAATAAAAGGTTGCACACCTTTTCCCATTCAGAAATTATTCAGAAAAAAACCTTGCGAAAGGTCAATGGGCAATAAGGTAAACTCAGCTATGGTAATTTAGAGTACAGGCTGAAGTCCTCTGTGATTAGTCAATATATGAAGTATTGCTCATTATGTTAAATATTAAGCCTGGCAGCTACTCATACCCAGACAATTCAGACACAGATCCCAGGTATGAAAGCTTATTCTGACAGGTCTTCCTACATTTTCATTATTCACATTTTAGTCTTTGATTCGTACATTTTTTCATTATTTCAATTTTGGGCAAGCTAAAAAAATATTTTAGAATAGGTCATTAAAATAAATACACTTATTGTGAAGGAAAAAAATTAGGAAATCATTGTTATTGAGTATTATTTGTTTCATTATTGGATAAAAATACAACCTCTAATATAGATAAAGATTCCCCTTCCTGCTCTTAACAAGGCTAACTCTGCTAAATTACACCTCAGTTTTGCACTGACTCCAGCAGTAGAAGTATTGGACTCTAGGAACATGAGAAAGGAAGACTGATAAAAGCGGTTCAGAACGGGCATGAGATTCGCACGAGGAACGACCCGTTTCTGGATCACGAGAGGAAAGGTTGTCTCAGCTTCCACGTCGTAGCCGCTCTGCGACAGAAACGCGTGTGCTCAGGCGCTGCCTGTCAGGACGCAGAAGCCCCACGGCACGCGGGCGGCCTGCAGCGTCCCCCCAGCGCGCGCGCGCGCGCGAGAAGCGCGGGAGGTGCGACAGAAGGCACCGCGCTGCCCTGTAAGCGAAGAGTACCGCCGGCAGCACCAGCCAGAGGGAAAACCGTGCGAGCGGGAGGCCTTTTCCCTGACTCAGCAGCTGAGACGTCCCCCCTGGAGCTCCCCAGCTCCCGCGGCCAGGGGGGCCCCGGGGGGCACAGCCTGCTGTGGCCGACTGCCTGCTGCGTCTCCCGGTCACTCGATTAAGACGTTTTATTTCCCTCAATAAAGTCAGAAAGCGAGAATTTAATGTCCCCGAGACCTCTGGCCGCCTGTTACACCTGCTGGCATTGGCCAGGGCCACTAAAAATTACTGGAAGATGGGATGACATACCGACAACAAAGCGGCACAGGCCCTTTTTCTTGGACACCCGGCCAGAGCCGCAGCCTCACTCACCGCCCCCCACGCCGAGGCGGGCGAGTCACGACCCTGTCACAAACCGCCCTGCAGCTGCGCCGGCTCCGCCCGCTGCTGCCAGGCGCCGCCTCCCGCGAAGGCACGGCCGCGGAACGAGGCGGGTTGGTCGCCGGCTGCCCCGCGCCACCGCGCTGTCCTGGATATTCAAAGACAACAGGGAACGTGACTTCGTTTTCTGTCAGAAAACGGGAGCAGCCGAGGCCTGTGACGTTTTATGAGGCAACTGCAACTCCAATTACAAAGAGGTCCTTGGAAAGGCGGTTGGGAATGGCAGGGCTGCGGCCGGTGTGCAGCGACCGGCGCGGCTGGTTCCGGCAGAGGAGATAAGACCCTGCCCGCGGGAACCGCGCCCGGCCGCGGGGCGGGGCGGGGCGGGGCGAGGAGATAAGGCCCCGCCCCGCCCGTCGCCGCCAGCGGGGCGAGCAGGAAACTCCCGCCGTTGCCTTACAAGGGCAGACGCAGCGCTCCCTCCGCCCCTCGCCCCTGGAATGCGGTGACCGCACCGCGCTGCACCAACGCTCCGCTCCGCCGAGGGGGGAACGGGACGGGACAGAGGCCGAGCCCGGGGCCCTGACCCCATCCTCGTGGGGAGGGCGGAGAGACCCCGAGGGGAAACGCAAAACGCGCAATTACCGTCGGTACCCTCCCCTTGGCACGGTTTGTGCCGCCTCGTCGCCGAAACAACGAGCCTCGTCGCCACCCCCCCCGCCTCTCCGCGCAGATGGTCTCGCCCACGCCTTCCTTCCTCTGCGCCGGCGGGGCGGTGGCCGCTCGGTCTCCGGAAGTGCCTTTGCCGCCGCAGCCGCTCCCCGCCGCGCTCGGACGAGGACCCTCTCCCGCAGCCGCCAGGTGAGGCGGGGCCGCCGCCAGCGCTGGGCAGGGGGGTCCAGCGACCGCTCTGGGGTCTGGAGCTGGGGGGAGGTGAGGGGTGTGGCGGGCCGGGGGCAGCGCGCGGGGCGGAGCCGCCTGAGGAGCTGGGCCGGCGCCGGGCCGGGGGTCGCTTGCGGCGTCACTCGGCTCGGGGGCAGCCCCCCTCAGCCCTCGCCTCGCCGCTGGCGGGCCCGGCGCAGCTGCAGCCGTGCGTGGCGCGGGCCCCGCGGCTCTCCTTCAGCCGGGCGCTGGCCGCAGCCCGCGCCCGTCAGCGGGGAGCCGCCAGGCGTGGCCGGGGCTGGAGGGGGGACACCGCCTTGGTGGTGGCCCGCGGCCCGCCCTGCGAGCCGGGCGGTGGGCCGTTACTGCGGGCACAGGCAGCAGCGCCCGCTGGCACAAGCGCTCTGTCGGAAAGGGTCAGTTGCCTCCCGGCCGCTTCGACCCTCTCCAGCCGTTTCCCCGCCTTTGTTAGAGGAGGAGAAGGGCTGGTCTGAAAGCTCCTGCGGTTGGCAGAGGTTGAGATAGCAGGAGAGGTCGTAAGTCTGTCCTTTCCTGCTTACGTTTTGAAAGAATTATGGCTGTAACAAAGCTATTACGGTCAGTTTATAGTGGTTTCCACTCTCTAACTTGCAGATAGAGGCTTTGTTGAGTCACAAAAACTAGATTTTGAGGCAGGTTTGATGCCTGTACAAGGATTTAGGAAAACTTACTAGTGAGGAGTGTATCAAGATAGCTTTCAAGACTAGATGATATATAGCGTTTTGGGGTTTTTAAGTGTAATTTACTTTTTATTGAGCTTTGGTACAGATCTGGTGGAGTGCCTTGGCCTTATCATCTCTTCCTGCTACCACCCAGACTGTGATGGATGAGTGGTGGTACCTGATGCTGTAATTAATTACGTGGACAGAACTTGGGATTTAGCTTTGAGGTTGACTTTTGAATTTGATGATTTAAGAGAAGGTGACTATTATATCTTAGTTTAATAAAGTTCCTAAATAATTGGCAGTGTTAAAATATTCAATACTAAATTTTACGTAGAGACTTTCTTGGGTGTGGTTTTTTGTGGTGTTTTTTTTAATTTTGAGTGATAGACATTCACAGTCATTGTAAAACCACTGTTGAAACACGAGGCTGTTCTCTGAAGCATAGCTTTTGGTCACTGCCTCTAAACAGATCCAACTTGCACCACTGTTAGTGGGTTGTAAAGTTTCATATCTTATTGTCTGGCTCAAGCTCTTTAGTTGCTCAGTTTTGTCTCCTTCTAGTGTTTATCTTTTTTCCAGAGGTAAGGACCATAAGATGACTTTCTGTGCTTCTGTAGTTTGATATCCATTGCTATTGCTGAAGTAAGCAAATGAATGTATGTGTACAAGCAGCACAGAGTGCACAATGCTCTTACTACCTATCCAGTCCAGTGGGTGTACTTTATTAATTCTTTTAATATGTGAAAATCTTCCTAAATAAAGGTTATGTTTTCGGAAATATCTTGCAGTAAGTATTACAGGCAAGATCTTACATTAGAAGTTTCTTGGAACAGTTTTCCAAAACAAGGCCCAGACCATTCAGTGCATCATAGTATTAAACAACAGAGATTAAACCTGCTTGTCATGACTTGTACTATCTAACGTGAAGTATTTCCACTTTTTATCTACTAAAATTATTCTATTTTCAGCCTATACTTAGCCTATTTCAATTATAAAAGCATGATTTTTGGATTTATCAGATGAAATACTATTTTCTCTAAAACTAGGGGGTCCAGTTCTTGCCTCAAATGAGGTTAGTTCTTGCTCATTACATCGTTCATTGTTGTACACAGAGATAACACTAAGTGTAAACACTTGGAACCTTTTCATGATAAATTGATCTCTTTTGGCTGATTGGATTGATGTCTTTGTTTTTCTGAACACGTTCCAATTCATTACCCTCTTTCTAATGGAGTTTCCCAGAGCTGAGTGCAGTGTCTCAGGCATAGCTGCACCAAACTTGTGCTGAAAGGCAATACAATCTTGTGAGACCTAACGTTTGTCTAAATGCAGGCTGACAGGTCTCTTTCACTTCAAGAGTCATGTCTTCCGTGTTCTGTATGGCTGCCTCCCAAGCCTGGTTGAGAAAAACTTTGGAAATAGTTAACGCAAGCATTGGCAAACTTTTCATTTTCTCTAGTATGATATTCTGATATGGCAGTCTTCTGAACGGAATTAAAAGAGGCTCTTTTCCCACCATGTATAGCTACAGTTGGTAGTAGTCTGCTTTTGTTACCTCCTCTTCATTAGGACTGAATTGTGTGTGGGAGAATTGCAGGTAGTGGCTTGCTGGGAGCACTGCCCTCCAGCATGTGCAAAGTAAACTTTTTAGTTTGCTTTGAATAGGCCATATCCTGAAAACTCTGAATTATTTCAGAGAACGGTTATTAACAGGTATGAGGGTTTTTACTGAGGTGAGCAAAAGACTGAAGTTATGCACAACCCTTGACTGCAGCTTGAAAGCAAACTACCTTTATTGTCAGCTGTCTTCATAAATATCTAGATGTCAGGAGTTCATATTTATTTGTTGAAGTGTTGTTGGAAGCCAAACATCTCAGATAGCTTGTGGTTAGTGAATGCAATGAAGAGAACTTCAGTGTTGTTGAATGATGCGCAGTTGCATTTCATAGGGTATTTTTAGTTCGGGACATAATGGTTTGTTTTATACGTCAGAAGAACGTTGTATATGCACACAGGATTTAAAAGTGTGGAATTAGCAGGGGCATCAGTAATGCTCTTTGTAGATAGACTGAGAAGGTCGCAACCATGGAATATCCTTTTATGATCCAGATGCTTGGTACAGCATGTCATGTACCTGATACAAAGCAAGGTAAAATGTCTTTAATTAAAAACAAAAAAAACTAACTGCTTTTTGCCTGAATATTGGATTGATTGACCATGTAAGTGAGTTACTTTGCTTGATTTTATTCCTTTTTCTAAGGATGAATTCAAGTTAATGACTTCAGTCTTGCTTTTCAGGAGTCGGACAGAAAATATAGTAACTTTGAGCAAACTGTCCGAGAAACTATTAGAACTGTGCTGTGACTCTGAATAGAATTGCATTTCTGACCAGATAATTTTTTTAAAGTTATACAATTAATATTTACTGTAAATTTCAAAATGTTGGCATTCTTGTAGCTACAGGTGAAGCTTAAATTCGTCCTCTTTCAGGACGTACTGGCTGCAGGTGCTTCCTGTAAATTTCAGAATCAAGGATAGAAGGAACCTGGTTTGCATAACATTTGGTTTGGGCTTAATAAAGGATTATAGCAGCATGGATTGCTTGCATTAGCTAAAACTAAAGCATAGAGGTGTACAAAAATTTTAGAAATAACATTAAACAGGGTCTGCCTTACTTTGATCCAATAGCAATGTTGAGGTCTTTGCGTTTGCATTTCGGTGAATGACTCAGCGTTTCATGTTTGTACTGTCAACCATAGCTGAACACTAAATGTATCTTCCTGGATAAATAGAAGCAGTTAACTTGAAAGCCTCACTTCTACACTGATTATATCAGTGTTAGAACATGTAAACTACCACGTTTATGTCTTCATTTGACCTCAAGGGAAACAATGAAATTAGTATATTTGTGATACATTAAACTATATAAAGATTCTATGAGGATATAGGAATGCATTAAAAGGCTGATCATTTAACAGTTATGAAAGAAACCATCTTCAGATTTTTATGTCGTTAATTCATTTTAAAAAGAGTATGCTGGCATTTGCATGTGTATTGTGTAATAGTTCCACTTAGTAAGAGACTAATGATGTAGTGATTTTGAACCATGTCAGTGTCCTTTTTCTAACACACACAATCCCCTAGTTAACTTGAAAGAACTCTAGTAGGAGTTGTCTGGCAGATCTGCCTCCCAGCACCATTCAACAGCCTTCACAAAAACATTAGGTTCTTGCCAGTTCATTCTGTGTCTTGAGACCTACTGCTCTTTTAACAGCAGCTATTCTAACAAAATGCTATTCAGAGCCTAAAATACGCACCCCCCCATGTTAGTTTAGCATACTGCTTGATTTATTTAACCACTACATACTAGGCTAGGTTAGCAGCCCATATCATTCTACATGATAGGTCAACAACATCTCCTAACCTGCTAAATATGTTGTCATCTTAATTGGTGGAAGGTGAAGATAGGGTACCAAATCAGCAATACAAGCACTGGATGAGTTTCGTTTCAAGAACTATGATTTGCTTTGTTTTTTAATGTAGCCTGCTATTGGCCTACAGTGCCAGTCTCTGAATCCTGGAAGCTATTATGCTTAATAGTAAAAGAAGTTTGAATGAAAGAAAATAAGCAGGAAATATTAAAATGGATGTTTACTTTGGGGTATTTGATTATAACATGAAATGGATAAAGGAGTATCAAAATCCTCCCCAAGGACTTCTAATCTGATTTAGTAAGCCTAAATCTTGGATATGTTTCTGTCTCCCTAGAACCAACAGCCAACATGTCTAGCAAAAGGGCAAAGACGAAGACCACCAAGAAGCGCCCTCAACGTGCCACTTCCAATGTATTTGCAATGTTCGATCAGTCACAGATTCAGGAATTCAAGGAGGCCTTCAACATGATCGACCAGAACAGGGATGGCTTCATTGACAAAGAGGACTTGCACGATATGCTCGCCTCCCTTGGTAACGTCTTGAGGGAGGGAAGGGGGGTTCTGCTGCTTATCTGTCTAGCTAGTAATTCTCTCATGTATAAACAGAATAACATTTTCTAACCCGTTACACTGGAGTCTGTTGCCATGGCTGTCAGCCGTGATAAAATGATGACATTTCATGAAACATGTCACTGATATAAATTAATAGTTTTGCTCCTATTTTGAAGCTATGTGTATGTTTACTGTAGGAAAGAATCCAACGGATGAATACCTAGATGCCATGATGAATGAGGCTCCAGGCCCCATAAACTTCACTATGTTCCTCACAATGTTTGGTGAGAAGTTAAATGGCACAGACCCAGAAGACGTGATCAGGAATGCTTTTGCTTGCTTTGATGAAGAAGCAACAGGTACCTGGGTAAAATAACAGTGTACACGTATTACTTCTACTTACTTTTGTAACAATAAATACTTGTATTCCTAGGTGTGGTGATGAATTTTTTAACTCTGAAAATTCTGATTTTTTTTGTAACCTAAAAATCATGCCATGTATCCTCAGCAGCTGAAATTACCTTTTCAAACACTATAAAACTTAAAATCCCAAACTTCTGGCACTTCGGCTCTGTTGTTCAGGGCAGGAGGAAAAGAAGAAAGATGTTCATTGGGAGCCAGGGTCTTAAATTTTTCCTAACTTAAAATTCAGTTTCGGGGCAACCTTTGTAAGGGGAATCCTTGTCTTCAAAGCTGTTGTGCTTTTATGAAGAACTCGTTTTCTGTCAGCAACTTGTATCCTCTGTTATGCCACACTTAAAGGAGAAGAAAGCTAATAAAAATAAACCTTGTGTGACTCCCGAGAGTGCTGATAGAAGGAATCACAAGCTTGTTTAATTAACAATGCCAAAAACGTATTCTTTGCAACCAGTCTAGTAAATCTGAGTTTTGTCACTGATTTAAGATCAATGTAAAATCTTTGAAATATTTCAAACTTCCCTGTTTCATGCTCTTGTTGAACATTGGTAGTCAAGTTCCATCATTTTTTTTTTTCTGGTTTTCATTAGGAATTTTCTAGACAAACAGATCCCCTTTGTGTAAAATACAGTTGTTAGAAGGCTGTCAGTACTACCAGGAGTATAGCCCTGCTGTTGGGAAGAAGGTCCAATACATATACTAACAAATTTGTATTTTCTTTGAAACAATGCAGACAAATCATAAAATGGCCTTTACTTGAAGTAGTGAGACCATGCAAATTAAGAGGCTTGACTTGATTGTATGCTTGTAATTATTTGGCAATTATAGTAATGGCTTTGTTTTCATTTGGCAACAAAGACTTGTAGGTATCTTTAATTGAACCAAAGAATTCAAAGAAAGAAATTATCATCTATCTATTAGCAGATAAATGTAAAAACTCCTTTTTCTTATGTCCTCGTACATTGTGTTCTAGGGTTCATTCAGGAGGACTACCTGCGAGAGCTGCTGACAACAATGGGAGACAGGTTCACAGACGAAGAGGTAGATGAGCTGTACAGAGAGGCACCCATCGACAAAAAAGGGAATTTCAACTACATTGAATTCACACGCATCCTGAAACATGGAGCAAAAGACAAGGATGACTGAGCAAAGCTCCTGATACCTGCAGATGATCTCTACTTTACACTTACATTTATTTTTGAGGGTTTCTTCCTGATAGAACTTGTTGCATGCATTTAGTTTTACAGCTTTTGCCTTTCTCAATGTATTTCTCTATTCCAGGCCATTTAGGCTCATTTGCACCTGTGTAATCAGACTGGAAGCAGGGAAAATATTGTGAGGAAAAGGATATGGGGACAAAGATCCCTGGACTTCATAGTCCAGGAAAATAATCTCAACATTTCTGGTTTAGCTGGATTTTTACATTTTTGTAATAAATGCCATTTTGAAATAAAGATTGCTATATAGATAAAATACTTCAAATTCTTTTGTGAAGAATGACATTTCTATTATGCATTTACAAATGCAGGTGTGCTAATTGCATTTTACTTGCAGTTGCAAACCAAGCTGGAAAACTCATTTTCATAATGTTTTGTTCAGTGTCACACAGTTCTGAAATGTTCCCAGCAGTACATGCTGGTGTCTTTAAAGGTGCAGCTGTACAAATCTCTTACATCAGATTTTTGAAGTGGTAGCTGATTGGTGTAAGTATTTAGCCAAAGCAGTGGTTAGGGAAGATGGTTACAACTGCCTACAGGCCAGCAGAGAACATTTGATTCTTAAGCACATATCATGCCCATCTTTTATTTCCTTTTAATGCTGATATTACTTAGCAGTATTTTCATGTTAAAGTTTGCTTTCCTGTGCTAAGTTTTTATGCTGGCAATAAATGGGAATTAGATGTATTTTTTTTTTTCCCTTCTGCTGAAGGAAGCTTGTGCAAAGGAATCTCTCTCTGAGCTACAGTGTCTGTGTTGGCACTAGTTAACTGCAATACATGGCCAGAAAACCTACATAAAGCTTTATTCTGCAGCTACTGCATTTGCATGTGAGAAGGTGAGCAAAGTTGTTCTGAGAATTAACTTGGTAAAACCCTATACATGCTAAAGTCCCTCACCCTTTTTAAAAGATGATAGGTATTCCTCAGCTACATCAGAAGATGGCTTTTAGGCAAGCCAGAATCATTCATTCAAAAACAGCTGTGCTGATGATGTTGTCTCAAATACCAGGAAAAAAGGTTGTTCTCTTGGTCATGCTAAGAGCTATGTCCTTCCATGTATCTCATTCTCTTGGCTACTGCAAGCTGGAAAGCATAAAGGGGATTTATCTTGCCCGCTTTCATTCACCAATTAAAGTGATGACCTCTTATCCAGAAATTATGCCCTGAGGAATTTTACTTAAGATGAAGGGCTGGTAAAAGCTGGGACAGCACATACTGTAAGGAGGGTTTGTCTCATGTCCTGTGGGGTAGCACAAGGGCTTGGTTACTTGATCTTGCTTGTGGTCCCAGTATGGCAGTTCTTGAAGATATTCTGGCTTTAACTTTGTAAATAAGTTAACTTCACAAAGTATACTTCGTAGGTGTACTTTGACTTTTTTTTTTCCTGTTTTATTCCTGGGTGGTTTATTCTTTCTACTTCTGGGCTTAAGTAAAACAAGTTTTCAGCCATTCTTTTCCCAATTTTGTATTTTATCTGCTAACTGGAATTTAGCCTCAATTTTTCTTTTTTGTCCTACCCAGACTATGTTCTTTGCTATACTACTTCAGACTGCCATACCTGCTCCTTTTCTCAAAAGTTTGTTTTTAAACTATCTCTGTGCTCTTCAGTATGGTTGCTGAGGTGTTTCTCCATAGGATGCTGGCAAGGTTCTAGCAACAGCTGATTTTTTTCAAAGGCAGTTTACAAGTAGGTATGGGAGTTTTCACCTACCATGCCCATGTGACAGACAACAAACAGCGTGGAGATCTAGGAAACACTGTCTTGTTGAAATGTTGCTATGTAACGCTAAGCTGAAGAACCGTTATGCTCTCACTTCTTCAGACTGATCTTGTCACATCTGTGCAATTCAATATTGTGTGCATACATGCAAGCTGCCTGCACTGAGGATAGATGTTAAACTGTCTTGATTGTTTATTCCCTTTGAATGTCTAAATAGTGTAAGATTCAGAGGACCAGTTTTCTGTTATGAACACTGGGTCCCCAAACCATTCTATTCCTGATCCTGTCGTCTTGGTAAATTTTTGGTGCTGGTACGTTAGTTACACAGAGTAATCAGCAGACATGCCAGATGGATTTTTCTTGCTGGAGGCAAGTTTTGAAGTAGTGCTTTTTAAGTCATAAACATGAGTTACATGAAAGAGAATCTGGTATCCTCCTTGAGAGGAAATTGTCCACTTCAAAATCTTCTGTATTGCTGCTCCCCATTTTTGAACAGCCAGCTGAAATGTGGGATATAGCTGCTTTGTTCCTTGCTGCACTGTGTGGGTCCCACACACTTGGCTGCTTTCTCTGATTGGGGGTGGGGACAGGGAACTGTATTAATGTAAAGATACCTACTCAGGAAGATGTTATCAAGAATTTCCAAGGATGTTCAAGTATAACTAATGATGACCTTCCCAGTTCAAGTTTCCCTAATACCTGCTGCATTGTAATGTAGGAGACCAGTTAACCTGCAAGTGGGCACAAACGTCTTCACTGCTGGAAGGCTATGAGACCTACAGACCCAGCCAAGAGACCATATAAGAGCATCAGATGTGTTTTGTAGCTAGGGAGCAAGAATGTCCAGACAGCTGAAGTTGCGTGCTGAGGGCTGTTGGGATGTGTCATCAATAATCCACTTCCAAAAATAAAAATAACTTTGGTCACTGAAACAGCTTAAGATTCTGATGACTTATACTTAGCATTAGCATTTTGCAGTCAAAATCTTGGAATCCAATCTTTTCTCCTTTGGGGCTCGTATATAATGGTCTCCAAGCTCCACGCCAGACTAAGCTTATGACAAAAAACTATTTTCATAGGCTGATGCAGACATTTAATAGTCTTACATCTACTGTGATATATAATGCCCTACGAAGCACTACTGAAAAGCAGCGATTTATTTTACATGACCCATTTACCCTGTTCTAAGGCTACATCCGCAAAGGTCGAATTGAAGCCAAAGAACTATTGCAGCTGCATGACAAACCTCCAAAGAGGACTACATTTGTGTGAAGTGCTGCCAGTATATGCTTGCCCACTACTTTTTTTTTTCCGCTCCTCTGACTGTTGCTGGAGATACTAATAATATGCAGCATTTTAACCACTCAGGATACACTTGTTTCTGCTCTTTACGCTGCATTTAAGCAAATAAAACTGTCTTTTATCACACAGTGATCAGATGACTGAAGCATTTGACAACATGAAGTCAGCTTAATACACTAGCTCGGCAATTAACTGATGTCACAGAGGTGGTGTCTGTACACTCTGAAGTAAGGATCTGTTTCACCACTGACCTAAGAACTATCTTTATATCGCTTGTTTCTAGGATCACTATCATCTGTTGAGAAACAAAATGTAACACAGGGGCACCGTCCTGGCACAGGACATCAGTAACAGTATGCCTTTGTGTCCTGCCCAGTGCATTTGTTCCAAAAGCTGGAAAATACCCGAAATCTTGTCATCACGTTTCTCGCGGCCGTGGCCTTTTCTTGTCAGGAACATGACTAACCTATTATTTGATACGTTCCTGGGGAGTTTCAAATGGCAACGAATAGCTCTTTTACCACACTGAAGGCATTCAGACAATGAAAGTCCAGATAACAGGTGAATAATAATCAGACTCTGGAACATTTTAGATATCAGCAGTTAATCTGCCATTGGTATTGCCCATGTACCCATGCTCCTATTTTGGCTTGCTTACTTAATTTTTCAAACTCTACTGTCAGGTAACCTCCTCCTTTGGAAAAATGATTTAGGATGACAGTAACTCAGAAACAGTATTACACAAGCCAGGAACAATACAGATGCAAAAAGAAATCAGTAGATGCAAAAAGAAATCAGTAAATGCCTCTCAAAATGCAGCTTAAAAATAAGTTGTCATGAAATGTTGAAAAGCAGTACTGGAAAAAAAAACAAATTCCACAGAGCTCCTATTTGTTGCACTCTGAGCAGCAACTCCATAGAGATCACTCTTTTCCTAAACTTTTGATATATTAGATAGGAAACTTTTAATCTTAAAAAAAAAAAGGGGAAAAAAAAAAAAAGGCAGATCCTCCCATTTTCCTCCGCAGCCCATGGGCCTGTACACATACCGTTCCCTGGGACCACTCATTTCAGTTAGGAGCAAACTCAGTTGCTGTGAGCAAAGCGCACAGGCTGCTGTGGTAGCACGTCCTTCAGGAATCCCTGCACTAGACCTTTAAAAATGTAACTTGTATTGCAAATTTCAACAATACAGAATTAAATACTGCCAAGAAATCTTTTCAGACCAAATGTGTCATATTCCCTAGAGAACAGATCATACATAACAGATGTTGCATCACAGGGCTTAAGGGGTCATGCAGTTTGTATGAATGTAATAAATCTAAGGGAAGATGTTTATGTGTTTCTCAGAAGCACGTAATTAACGTGAGAGCAGAAAATCAAACTGCCTCCTGGAAAATCCCAACCACTTGCTGCACACAGACTCCTCTGCCACGCAGCTGCGATTTGGTCCCTTAGTAAACCAGCCTTGCACTTTGATAAAGCTTGGAAGTCAGTTACAAATACTACAGGATTAGGCAAGTCAAGACTAACTAACTTTAATACGTACGCCTAACAGAGCAGATGGAGTTTGACAGCAGCATTCATTTTAGCATTCTTATGTCACTGTTCAATTTTGCAAGGTTTATTTAATCCTTAATTTGTCATTTCCTTACTTTTGACTATTTTAGGGTATCAGTAAGTACAACCTCACTAAATATTGAACTGCATTTTGTTTTGTTTTTTTCTCATGAATGTTGTGGGCATAGCTCCTTGGGAGTTAAAGACAGTATTTCACAATAATTTCCAGCCTCTGTCTAGCATATTCAAGTGAGTGGGTGTAAAATGAGGCCTGCGAGCCCTTTCTTAGATTTGCTAAAATAGAGTTAGCATTAGACGTGAGTAACTTGAGCCTTAACTTAACATTGTATCTAACAGGTATGGGTTTTTTTTCCCCTCTATTGAATTCTTCTTCCTTAATTGTGAGCTAACCACCTCTAATGCAATAGGTTTTATACTGGCAACATATTACCACCCCGCAAGAAGCATGTTGATTTTGAAATTGCTCCAAACTTGAATAGGCATCAGCTAGTAAGAAAACTGGTAACAGCTTACATTTCATGTCAAACACCTGACTAAATACGCTCCTTCTTGTTTTCTGGGTATGTTTTAAAATACCATTTTAGGCCTTCAGCCATGCGTTGAGCACATTTCATTTTCTTCCTTATTTGTACGTACACGTTGTCAGATAGAAACAAATGCTAATTTAACACGTGAGAAGAGGGCACATATGTATGTCCATAGGTTTAGCAGAATTAATCACATGTTTTTCAAAAAGACTGGAGGCCTCACTCTCTTCTTACTAAGAATACCTTATCAACACTTGTTTTTGCATTTCACTTATAAACACTGTGAAATCATGGTGTCTGGCAATATTTCTGTTTAAAACTAGTGCAAGACGGGGAGAAAAACCCACAAAGATTTGCCTAAAATTACTGCAACTTACCAGCTGGGTTGAAAAACAAGTAAAGGACATAAAGCATAAGTGGCACTACAATGACTTCATGATAGAGAACAGGTAGCAAGGGACAAAAAGTTAGAAGTCTTGCTCTGAGGCCCTGTAAGAGACCCAAGTGAAGACTTACAGCTAGGGCATTCAGAATCTCTTCTTTCACTCATGACTTCTCAAACGTTTTCCGTTTGGATCACAGCTCTTGAGCTATTTTTAGAGAAATTCCAGAACAACTCTGGGACACTCCCAGCATCACAAAAAGAATGACTGTCACTCTGACTGATACAGCGCTGCACTTGGGATAGCTTGACAGAGACAACAGATGCCAGCTGGAATCAGGGAAGGAGGGATGGAAAGGCAGAGGGATGAGCCAAAATACTAGGTGAAGCAACTGACAGTTACATGACTGTTTTGACCTAGAAATTACTTAGAACAAAATTTGGAAATATGTGATTGTGCTGTCCATACTTGAACTCTGCAAATAGCATTTGCTACTTTTGTTGAACAGTGATAATACACTCAGAAAAATCTCTTAACTGGCAAAACCATCCAACTTTCACATGTTTTCAATTCTTAATTAAACGTGAAACTCACAAATATGCTTTTTCATCTAGCCTCCCTTTTTATACTCTTTTGTTTGTTTCCTATGCATACCCTCAGTCTTACTTCTATGATGACCAAGTGTATGGAATAGCCTCTGTACAAGAAAAATTACCTAAGCAGGACTCTTTGCTACAGCTGACAGAACACACAGGAGCTCTCTAGAAGCAAAAGTAACACAGAAGAGGTGGACACACAATTCAGCCTTAGCATTTCTTCCAATACAAAGTCTAGAGCATCGAATAAAAATAGGATTAGGTAGGTCCAAAATTAGTAAGGTGAAGTTCTTCATATAACAAATAGCAACTTTGCAAAGGAATCCAAAAACACTTGCAAAGGACACTGTGGATATTAAACTACATATTAGGCAAGATCATGAAAGAAGTTCATCACGGGTTACTAAATCCCACATCTGGCTCAGGGTGGCTTACGCCTCCATGAGTTAAACACAGTAGAGGCTGGGAGAGGGCTCTGGGAGGGTATCACAGGCTTCTCTGATTCTTATTTTTCCTTCAATACCTGCACATGGCCATTGCTGCTGCTCTCTCCTTAAGAATAGGCTAAATGTACCCAGTGCTCTCTCTCCTCCAAAAAGAAGAGGAAGTAAGAAAGAGATTTTTAAAAAAGCTGATGATTCCAAGTTTCGGGGGGGGGGGGGGGGGGGGGGAGGGAACCACACAACAATAAAACCCTCCAGGGACCTGGTAGGGGAGACCTCACAGCATCTATTACCTGTTGAAGTCATCTAAGGAGGCAGTAGGCGCATCCCAGTGGTGCTCCACCTAGAAATGCAAGAAGCAGGAAGAGGACAGAGCTGCTGGGCTTCCCCTTCCCCACTTCATGGGACAATTCTGACTTGCTGAAAAATCAGGGTGAGACTTGGACAATCTCATTCAACCCAGCTTCATGGTTCTCACCTTCTTAGGAGGCAGCAAGATCTGAATGTTGAGCAAAACTCCAGCCTGAGCAATCCTGACAGGCTTGCTCTGCTCCTCACTGTTGTGTATGGCCAAATGCAACTGCTGGGGACGATGCTGGTATTTTTTCTGGCCTTGCAGCAAGCAAGCAGTGCACCATGACCGCAAACAAGTAGACCAGTCCCTTGGCCCCCACCCGTTCAGTGCAGTTGCCTTTGTGGAGCAAAGGTGCAAACAGTACAGACACAGTCTGTGGGAATGGCAGCTCACCAAAGGACGGCCAAGGCTTTGCTCCCTGCTTTCCACGTCCAGAATACGCATCTCCTTACAGCTAGGGCACACTGGACTAGGCAGACTTTTATTGTGAGCCAGTGCAGCTGTTCCTGTAACGCTAATGAGATTCATAAAGAAACATCATATGACACAGACTGATTCTGCTTCATTAAGCAACCAAGTTAATCACAAATATTTGCACTGTCATCATAACTCAGCAGAGGTGAGGGAATGGGGAGAATTAAATTAAAGGAGGGAAAGGGTTTACTGTAATTGCTTGCTGTCTATAACAGCCTTAGAACTTAAGTATGAAGTTCTTACTTCATACTTTTGAAGTATGATAATTTTGAAGACTTTTAGACAATCCAAAGAAAACAAGTCTAGGAATACATTTCAACAGCCCCAAAGTATTTGAGTATTTTAGATGTAAATGATAGGAAAATTTTATGCATTTTGCTTAAAAGGGTTTTTTCTTAAACAAGACTGACATAAATGAGAAAGAAGGTGGGAGTAATGAAGGAAAAAGTAGTAGAAAGAAGAAAACTGAAGGAGTTAAGAGCTCAGCATTTTTTTAAAAAAACATGTTTTCAGAATGGATAAATTAATTCCCATTCTGTATGGTTTATGCAGGAAATTATGTGGTACTGAGAAATAAACAATTTTTTGGCATACATTCTTGGATGTGGTAGTACAAGCATTTTTCTCCAGCTCGCACAACAAACGCTGTATAAAACGGAAGCTCATCACCAGGTGGCACTATTTCTCGGTACAGTGCCATCAGACACACCAGCATCCTCTCAACACCCACAGCCTGAGAACTCGCCGGCCTCAAATGCTCTCGCAGTGCCCGGCCTGCACACAGGACGGCAGGGAGGGCACACCCTCTCTGCGGAGCAGCTGTAGAAACGCTTCACTCTGGACATACTTTGCACTGTGTGGTGGCAAAAGGCAGGATGAATCACTTGGCGGCACAGCTACCCATTTCAGCCTCGGGCTTCCAAGAACGTGCTCTCCCTAGGATGTGCCTGGACTGTTCTTCTAGAAGAGCCTGAAGGCCACCCTTCAGGACCAGACCTGCTGTCCCATCAGATAGCGATCTGCAAGCACAGCTCTCTGTGCAGTCAGGGAGCACCATCAGAGTGCGGAGGAGCCTGAGTACTCAAGAAGGAGTCTGTGTGGCTTCATTGTACTCTCAGAAGCAGTCTGTAAGGCAGCAAGAAATGGGATTACAGCCACACTCGTCTCCAGCAACAGCCGGGAACACACAGTCACAGTGAACTAAGCACCCTTCAGGGCACAGGTAGCATCCTCAAGTAGCATCCTCTCCAGAGGGAGATTTAAACAGCAGAAACAAAAGTCCTGTTCACCCGAGAGATCATGACAACACACCTTCTTAATTAAGAGCTGAAGCACAAGCTAATACATTCTCATAAAACAACCTTTACATTTTTTTTCTTTTTAAGATTTATGTCAATGAGTAAAAAAATATTCTCTAAATATTATAAGAGGGAAAACAAATGCCTTTTTTCCCCTTTAAATTTCTTTCGTGGTATCATGAATGCTGGAATCAAGTAAAATTGAACAATTTGTAAAAGCATTATATAGATTTACATCGCACAGAAAATGGTCTGCATTTAACAACTGCTTCTCATTCCATTATGATGTGACAAATTGGAGACAAAAGCTTTGAGAGAGAGAGAGACACACACACAGACAACTTCGTCAGTAAGAACTGATCTCATACCGGGCGAGTAATATTATTGTACCTATTCTCACATCTTTGAAACTGGGAACAACATACACGGTGACAGGTTTCATATAACACCTTTTTAATAGCATGAAAAACAATACAATATAGAGCAGCATGTTTGCAGCAGTGGTTCAATTTAAAGTAACTGATGAAAGGATTTTAAATTAAGATATCAAATAACTATTTTCGTAATTAAATTTCAACACACAAATCCAGTTGTTCAAGATTATCACGGAGTATTTTAATAACTCTATTACTATCTTGGTGTTTCTACTGCTTTTCTGCCCACTCACGCTTTGCATATAATTATCCTGAAACTATGTGCCATGTCTAGTAAGTACAGATGATTTTTCCCCAAAACTTTTTCCATGAGCATGCTCTCAATTCAGCAAAGTTTAATTTTTTTTCCATTGCATTTTGGGGCAAATTTTAGAAAAGCAGTATCAAAATTCATTGGGGAAGTATTTTTATAAGCTAATTAGGCCAAATTCTCAGACTTCATGAAATAACTCTTCTGGTTTGAGGAGAAGGCAGGGAAGGAAAGTTGGGCCTTTTAGCAATTAAAGTGTCTCCCTTCAAATGTGGGACTGCAACTTCTAGATTATATATTAACTTCAGTATGTACAGTGCCTAAATGTAATCCATTTACATTTGTAAATGTAATTGGTAATTTCAGCAAAAGCCTGTTCATTTATTTTTAACTTTCCTCCTTAAGAGTTATTGTTTACCAAGATACCAACTGTATACCAAGAAAACTGATAACAGGTAGGAAAGGAGTTAAAAGAATGCTGAACTGACAGTGCAGCTTTCCCATCTGATGATATTTCAGAATCTTTCTGTGTAGTAAACAGTTTCTTGAAGCCCAAGTGATTTATATGGGACTTCAATATGCAATATGCGAATAAGCATTCTGTTCTGAAAAATTAAAAAATGCAGAAGCAATCAAGGGCTAAAATCAAACTGCTTCTGAAGTTATTTCAGACACCATCCTCAGGAGAGCACTGAAGAGAGCCTGAACCTCAATTTCTTTGGGATCCTACATCAGTAAATGAAGAAAGAAAAAAAAATATTAGTGTTATCCTTTGCACTGTTTTCATGAAGAAAATACAAGCAAGAATAAATCCTCCACAGGGTCTTATAATCTATGGCTGCGAGAAGTGTTAACTCTTCGTTCAATGCGGGAGTACTCATTTAGAAGACTTAAAGATGCAAACTAGAATTTTTATGATCCCTTAAGTGAAACATGAGGCAGCCTGAATGTAAGGATAACACCTTACACTTGTTAATTCAGGCAGTATGTTACCAAGCGATCAGGCTTCATTTACCTCACTGCTATTGCACCATGAACCTGCTAACTCCGCGGTCACCGGCTGAGGCTTCAGGAACACCGACAGAAGCTCCACCTTCAAAGTGATACATTAAAAAAAAGCACACGGGAAGAAGCCGCTGACCCGGAGAAGCCCTCGAGAACTACGCTGCCGCCTCTCACACCACCAGCGCGGAGCGTCCCGCCGCCCGGGGCGGGTGCTGGCGCCCGGCTGAACGCGGCGGCCCCCAGCCCGGAGCCGCCCCGTGTACCCCCTGACCTCAGACACGCGTTTTTACGGCAGCTCAGATTTATCCTTCCGTAACAACTTTCCGGCCTCTCCCCCGCCCAGCACCCCCGGCCTCAGGGCCCGCCCCCGGAGCGGCGGCCGCCAGCGGGGCTCCCTCCCGCTATCCCTTCCCCGCTGCCCGGTACCTGCAGGCGGCGCCCAGGGCTGAGCGCCGGCGGCGGCGACTTCCCCCGGGCTGCGCCAACGCTGCCGTAGCGCGGGGGGAGAAGCCGTTGCAGGGACGTCCCGAGCCAGACGCCCCGGGGTGGGGTGGGGCTGCGATCGGTAGGGGAAAGGCCTCGCTGCCGTTTCGCTGCCCTCCGCCGCTTCTGCCGCCGCCACCCGGTGTTGGCCGGCCGCTCGTCCCCACCCGCCGCTCGGGAGGGCGATGGTTTCTCCGGGAAGCACCGGGGCTGCCGCCGCCTCTTCCTCCTTTCTGCCTCTGTGTCGTACCGGGTCCCCGCAGCGACCGTTGGGGTGAGGCTGGGAGGGTCCGGGTACCGCTGGTGGGGAGGTGGTTGGGGGCGGGAACGGGCTGTGGAGAGACTGACCGCTGGGAGACGCGTTCGAACCAGCGACCGTTGGCGGCGGCAGTTGGGGCAGCTGCTGCTGAGGGGAAGTGATGGCGCCGGCCCCGCCCTCGCCGCCCGTTGAGGCTGAGGGTCTGGGTCCGTGGCTGGTGGGGCCTCAGCCTTAACCGGCGGCGAGGTCGAGGGGGCCCTCCGCTGCCATGGCCGGTGGCGGCGTCTCGTCGTGGGGAGGGCAAGAGCTCTTCGACTCTGTGCGCCCTTGAAGACTAGGGCAGGATGCCGCTTTGGAAGAGAGATCAGCCGCCTTCCGGGGCCAAAAAATAAAAAATTATATTTTTTTTTTTTTTTTAATCTCCTCAGTGCTGTGCTCGCTGGAGAGCTGAGCGTTGTTGCTGAGCTTGATTCTCCCCACACATCCAGGCTTCGAGCAAGGGGTGGCTGCCAGGCTGTTTTCAGGTCACAGCCTTCTCTGGTTAAAGCTAAAAGGGGCTGCATGTAGGCTTCCCCCATCCATGCCTTGCACCTACCCTAAAGGACAAATGCAGTCTCCCCCGGTTCATTTTATAAAATCTTAAAGCCTGCTCTGCAGCACCGTACGATGGAAACCTCAGCAGGCTTTGCAACAAGTAAATTAATTGACAGTGGGAGCCATGAAATGGACCATTGCTCTGCGTTGTTCAGAGCCAAGCTCCGTTAGCCTGAGTATTACAGGTGAAGATACCTTTTTCTGAGCCATTTTTCTGGGGAGATGAGCAAAAGCGGTATGAGTTGGTTCCTTTCCCCTTATTGCTTAAAGGAAGAAGCAGCAGAAGTCAGCTTTCAGGCATGTGAGACCTGTAGTGTATTTCAGGTAAAATTAAACGCATAAAAGTAAATGGAGGTCAGACAGCAATTATCAGTATAAGCAGAAATATAGTTTGCACAGTTTTCTTAATTTCAGGGTGTTTTAAATAACGAAAGGCAAGACAAGGACAGAGATCCAACATTATACAAAATGGTAACTACTTACCACTGTCAGGTGTCAAGTACAGGCACTTCAGAGTTTGTCAGGTAAACTGAGTTGTGTTTCTCTTTACCGTACTACTTAATAATCACATACAGTTATCATATATCCATATCTGTACAGAGCTCTCGCAGGCTTAATGACAGCTCTCAAAACCTCACTTTGCTCTTTTAGATTTGAGACCAGTCCGAGTTCCCTTCTTGCATGTTTCAAAAAGGGATCCCAGAAAAAAGCTGTCCCTTTGAAGACTGAAATTCAAGTTTAACTTACGTCTTCTTTTAGTGACTTGTTTTAGTTAGGACTCTGTCTTTCGTTTGTTCGTATTCTCTGCTTCTCTTTTTCCCTTCTTGATTAAGGAAATATGTTCTGATGAGAGGAAATGGAAGTGTGTTAGAGGCATTTTCTATCTGTGAACTTTAATGTTAAACCGTAGTACAGGGTTTTTTTAAGTCCTAACTCTCATCTTGCTGCACTTACTATATTTACTTCTCTCCCTAGCCTCCAAAAAGCAACATGTCTAGCAAAAAGGCAAAGACGAAGACCGCCAAGAAGCGCCCTCAACGTGCCACTTCCAATGTATTTGCAATGTTCGATCAGTCACAGATTCAGGAATTCAAGGAGGCCTTCAACATGATCGACCAGAACAGGGATGGCTTCATTGACAAAGAGGACTTGCACGATATGCTCGCCTCCCTTGGTAATGTCTTGAGGGAGGGAAGGGGGGTTCTGCTGCTTATCTGTCTAGCTAATAATTCTCTCATGTATAAACAGAATAATATTTTCTAACCTGTTACACCGGAGTCTGTTGCCATGGCTGTCAGCCGTGATAAAATGACGACATTTTATGAAAAATGTCACTGATATAAATTAATGGTTTTGCTCCTATATCTGTCTTTTCTTGAGCTTTTTTTTGAAGCTATGTGTATGTTTACTGTAGGAAAGAATCCAACGGATGAATACCTAGATGCCATGATGAATGAGGCTCCAGGCCCCATAAACTTCACTATGTTCCTCACAATGTTTGGTGAGAAGTTAAATGGCACAGACCCAGAAGACGTGATCAGGAATGCTTTTGCTTGCTTTGATGAAGAAGCAACAGGTACCTGGGTGAAACCTGGTGTGTTGTTGATTTGGGTTTCTAACTAGTATGCTGATTTTTGCACCTTTATAAATGAAGTATGACACAATAATCCTTCTACATGGCGTATTCTACCAAGTAATGAGAATTTGACTTATTACTGAGTGAGGGTGAAAACTGGCTGTTCTGAGGACTGAGGACTAGTAGTAATGTTCTTCTGTGAGCCTTTGAAGCGTGCTTCAAGTTGGCAGTGTGCATGTTCCTCAAAGTGCAAAATAAGATGCATTTGCTTTAAGGAGATGAGGAATTCAGATTGGTAATATGTGATTTTCTATGGCATTGAAAAGGTAACAGATGTGAAATCTGTAATACAACTCAGTTTGTCCTCCCCCTGCAGTAGATCTGAGATTGCATCTGAATTCTTCGATGTTTTCAGTATTTCAAGATGGGCTGTCCAGCCTACGTAAAGTCTTTTGAACCCTCATCTTGCCTAGTGTATATTATGGCTCTGATGACAAATGCCATCTGTCATGCCCTCACCTGCAGCTCGGTTTGTTTTCAGTTGCAGGAGGGGCTGTAGCCTTAATGATCTAAAGATAAAAACTGTGTGCGGTCTAAAAGGCAGAAACGACAGATTGGACTGACTTGCATAGCAAGGTGGGTGGAAAAAGGAAAATGCAGAGCTCAGTTTTACTATATCAGACTTCCAAGGTTGTGCCTGTACATCTTGAGGTTAGAGTTTATGCTTTTATTTATTTATTCATGTAGCCTAAGATTCCAGAGAAGTGTGTAGCAACCAGGGATGAATCCTTAGGGCAATTGTGCAGAATCACAGAATATCAGCACTTTGACGTGTTGTGAACACATCTTACTAGTGTGTGCTGAAATTATGTAGCCTCTGTACTAAAGGCGTCACTGCACCTGTAAATTTCCTCATAACTGTCCACCACAGATTTTCAATCTAACCTGTGGATACATACTCCCGTACCTTTCAAAGGATATTATTCCATTTCAAACGGCTATTTTCAGTCTGTGTATTTTTAGCACCTTTTGCCTTTTCAAAGAGCATCCCCTTCCTGCTGAGGTGTAGGTAAATACGCATTCTGTTGGTAAGGTCTTTTCAAATGTTAATTGACTTCCTCTCTCTCAAGGGAAATCTCTTTACCATCTCCTAGAGAAGGAAGTTTTGTTAGTAGGTTAATTATTTTGTCTCCACAGGTAGTCTGACTCACTGTGCTACAGGGGTTTTTTTGTGTGCTCCAAAACAAGAGCCTGTGAATTAGGATATAAAGAAAATGATTGTGCTACCAGTTCTTTTGAACACTAACCTTCTACGTCTATGTAAACAATAAGTTACTAGTTCAGGCCCCCATGTACTGATAAGATTGATTTTATTATCTTTCAACTCCGTGTGGTAAATGTTTTAGTCTAGTCCTAGGATGATTTGAGGATAATGGTTCCACAGTCTCCTTTGTGTCTTATGCCGTCCTCAGATTTTAATCCGGAAACATGTTAGATAGTTACATTGTTTTATTGATTTTTAATTCATAATAGTCAAAATGCAGTCTTCAAAATAACATGTAATGTATTTGTAGAACCCCTGTTATCTTTGCCTTTTACTTATTTTATTCTCAGATTTGGCTTCTGATCAGTTTGTTCCTTTTAAAAATGAACAAAAGCATTTCCAGCTATGTCAAACCTTTTTCTTTTTTTTCACTTAATAATCTCCACCTGCTTGTGTGTTATGGGCTTGATTTTCTAACTCTACGTCAGCATAGTTCTTTTGAAATAGAATAATACAAATCAGATCCTCTTAATCAGGATATGGTAGTTGTACTTGGTGGTTTTTACTTACCTTTCCTATATTGCCAATCCAGTTGGGTATATTGCTTCAGCATAACTGTTGTATGTAGTACTATGAAATTAGTATAAAAGTTCTATCATCTGTCTGCATTTGGTGTATCTTTTGTCTGCTCTTTGATCCTGCATTGTCATCTGTTTTGTGCTGTCTGCCACAGGCTGAAACTTCAATTTTGCTTCATTAATTTGTTGCTTCCCATCTACATTGAAGCTGTGTGTGAGGGGCAGTGGGAGTACTCTTCGCTTTACAGTTCGGTGCTGCCAAAACTTTTAGTGTATTCCTAGTCTGGTGACCTAGATCAGTGTTTAAACACCTAGCTGTTCAGACACAAGCAATTAAGTCCTTGAGGCTAAACTTGCAGCACCAAAGGCCTTGCATTCTTTGAATACTAATCCTTATGTCATCTCTCATCACTGCTTGGTCTCTGTAGGACTGCAGAAATAGAGAGCCTAATCTGTTTAGCTGTTTTTTCCCCTCCTTTACGCACATCTGCAAAGAGACAACTCCAAAATTTGACCCGATTAAGATGGGCCTGGCTAACTGAACATTCTCCCCGTTTTTAAAGTAGAACACTGCTGTTAGCCTTCTTCATTTGGAGTCAGTAGTCAAGGGCTTGTCTACACTGGGATAGGATGCTGTTTTAATTAGCATATGTTTTAACATGTTTTTTTTCCCTTTCCTGCAGCATACACCAACCCTATGATAATTTGTCATGCTCACTGCCTGCCTTTTGGTCCCCTGATTCCCTGTTTGGTTTTGTCTCCCTAATGAACTCTGTTTACTTAAGTTACTCAACTCTTTTTCCAAAGCAGAACTTTTTTTGTTTATCACATTCTAATTGAATCTACATCAGTTGATGTGGGTGTCTATTTATGATTTCCAGCTGTTCTGTGCAGTTTACATATCTTTTTTTTTTTTTTTTTTTTGGAACATACTTCTGTTCTGTTCCATTATTGATATTTCTTCAACTAAAGTTCAATAACCAGTTTCTTTCTCAAATGAAGCAACTATTGTGCATTTAAAGGCATGGTAGGTCTTATTTCATCGTTAAGCAATTTCTGCATTCTTCTGTCTACCATTTGTTGTGCGCATTCCTTTTTTCATTTCTAAACTTCCCTGGAATTATTTGGCAACTGGTGGTTTGGTCCATCTATTGAAATTGAATTAACAGAACATACTTAGCAACCGCTCATTTTTATATCTGTATTAATTTCCTCCAAAATGTTCTGGTAATATTTAGCATAAAATAAATAACTTAATGTATCCTACTTTTTTTTGACTAGCTTCTCCACCTCTACCTTTCCACAGTAAATGTTCTTCCTCCCTCCTGAGTTAACTTGCTCAGTCCTGCCTGAAAGTCTTTCCTGTTACACACTCTTTCACTGGATGCTCGCCAGCAGTTTACTGTATCCACGTAAACCGCCTCCAGCAACAGTATTCTGCAGCAGTGAAGAGCCAACCAGTGGTTATTTAGTGCCCAGAGGAAACCAGTTTATAGAGGTCATGCAACTATATCTAATTAAGTCAAGAAAAATATAATTCAATTAAGAGAACAGCTTGTGTAATGAAGACTAGCAGTGACAGGAATTTGTTTTTCCACTTGGAGCTGTTGAAGATCAGTAGATGGAAATCAGTGTTACTAGATCACAGCAGATCAGGCCCTCTTTTCAAAAGCCCGTATGAAATGCATCAGACTTCCCCCCCTTCCCCTTTGCATTCAAGGAATTTCTTTAGAATTCAATTAAGAAAATATTTTGGGCTCTTGGTGCAAATGCATATATTACATGCTGTATTAGTTAATTGCATGTCCGTTGGTATGTCTGTCTTACTGCTTTTGAAGACTCAGCTAAGAAATGGCTTCCCTTTTGTGTTTCTTTCTATACGTCTCATTCTAGGGTACATTCAGGAGGACTACCTGCGAGAGCTGCTGACAACAATGGGAGACAGGTTCACAGATGAAGAGGTAGATGAGCTGTACAGAGAGGCACCCATCGACAAAAAGGGGAATTTCAACTACATTGAATTCACGCGCATCCTGAAACATGGAGCAAAAGACAAGGATGACTGAGCAAAGCTCCTGATACCTGCAGATAGCTTCCCCCACCCCACCCCACTCCAGTAATTTTATTTCTCAGGATCTGTTTTTTCTTTTTTTCTTGTTGGGGGCTTTTGCATACATTTTTAGCATTCCAGCTTTTTGCTCTGTGGACTTTGGGGCTGCTCAGGCACACCTGCACCTGTGTAGTAAGACTGGAAGTGGGCAGGGGGAGAGGACAGCTTACAGTGATAGAGGTTTAGGGACAACGCTCTGTGAGTGTGGAGGCCCAGGTAAAAATGTCAGTGCTACTCATCCTAGCGAGATTAATTTTACATTTTTAATGGTAACTTTTCAAATAGAACACTGCTATATTAAGTACGTCATTAAAATTTTCATGCTAGAAGTGGACTGTTTATCTAATCATATCTGTAAATATTTTTGCAACTGTATGCAGTCGTGTTGTTACCTGTTTTTGCCTTAAAAATGAAGCATAAGTCACTTAAGCATATGATGTTTGTACTTCGGTGACTGAGTACTTCACTTACTACTGTGAGCACATACAATGAAGAAATTCCCATCCTTCAAATTTTAGTACATTGTAAATTAATGATTTCTGTCCAAGACTTGCACATTAAACATTTTAAATCTTATGGATGTAATTGAGGGGGTATTTTACCACCTTAGCACCTCCATTTCTTGACACTGAGTACGGTATTAATACTGCTTTTTAAAAACTTCTATGGTAAATCCTAGTGTTTTCTTAAAGATACCGTGTGTGAGCAGAATATTTGAGTGATGCCTCTTACCAGATCTGCAGGACTGACAATACAGAATTCATTACATTTCATTGCAACCATTTATTTTTTTCTTTCTTTCCCCTTCCCATCTTTTTTCAAAGCACAGTGAGAATGGGGCTGCGTGAAGAAGGAAGGTATGCTGTCTCTGTCCTTTCTGTTTTCTGTCTGAAAATGTTAGTCTTGCTTTCCAAATGAAACAATATACAATGTATTTTTAAGAGCTTCTGCTGAGAGTGGTGCTTTGGGTGTGTGAGGAGGCGGCATTCCTTTTTGTTCCATTTCTCATAATTATATCCTCTAGTTCCTGGGGTATGGAATGCATAGCAGATTTGCTACAGTGCTCTGAAGCAGCTTTGCCATAATCTGAATACTTGTGGTTCTGTTTTTTTGGTCTTGAGAGAAAGTGTGATTGGAGCTGCTTCTGTCACTTCTGGGAATTGCATTGTTATCCCTTAAGAATTTAGGTTACAAAATGAAGAAACGTCATTTGGCTGAGAGCGTTTTGCTGTTTCTTGGTAGGCTGCTATTGCGAACTGAACTTTTAATTTCATTAGAGGACAGTGATTATTTGTTTTAGAAATGTACTGTTCTTTCATGACTAACCTACCAGGACTGTCATCTTTTGAGAAGGACAACGCCATAAAAATTGTTCACGGGTACCTGTAAGAAAAAGCTCTGATGCTTCTGCTCTATCTCAGTCCGAGTTAGTTTTGTAGAAGGGGAGGAACTGCGCGAACACATGAAGGACCAGAGGGTGCTAACCGCAGGACTGTAAGATGAGTATGGAAGATGCTGAGAAACAGAGAGGGGGAAAAGGGTTCAAAACGCTTTCAGAGAAGACAGACGAAGAAAGCCAAATGCTTCAAAAATAAGTTTTCTCTCAGTTGCTGCTTTTTTTGCTGAAAATACTTACATTTAGCGAGGACAGAGATAACAAGCTCGACAAAGAACTTCTTTAAAACGATCAGTGAAACCAATTGTGCCGTGCCCGAAGGAGGCGGAGTCGGCCAGCTCCTCACCAGCCCACTATCTGAGGACAGCCGCCCTCCTTCCCTCTGCACCACGAGAACGACGGCGGCGGCGCCCGGCTCTCCTCCGGCGGGAGCGGGCTGGGAACTTGCGGCCAATACCCAGAGCCATCAGTAGGTGGCATTACAGCTCCTAGCACTGACTTGGCCGAAGGGCCAGTGGCTCGCAACACGCTTTTTTTGTTGGTTTTTTTTCAGTCCCGAAGAGCTCATTTGGTGCCGCGTACAGAGGAAAACAGGGTCAGTTCCCGCAGAAGCTCGGCTCCTACCACAACAGGGGCCAATGCTGTCGGGATTTTTTCAAATTGCGGCTTTCGTGTGCACTGAATTTTGGCTCTTTAATCAAGTTCGTTCATTACAAAAGAAAGTGAAAAGCGGTATCTGCAAGCCCTTGTTACAGTCATGTATGTACACACACCTGTGGTGTATGTTTGAAAAAGACTGGCTTTCAAAAGGATTTAAGGCCGCCTTTCTAACTCAAACCAGGTACACTGCTCGTGCATTTCTCAGTACCCAGTAACCGCTCTTGTTGTTTTGTACGATCAGCTTTGAAAAACTACCCCAAATTCAAATTTACACCTTCGCATAACTTTGTGAAAGACTAAGCCCTGTGATACAAACTAAACTGTCGAGGCTTGGAGTGAGGCAGCTGGTACTTATCTGTAGCAATAAATGCCAATTGTTAAACCCCAGTTCTTGCTTATGGGCCGGGGCTATGTTGCTGTATAGCAACGCCTATGTGCCGTTTGGTTTTGTGATGACGAACTGTAATTCACAAATGCTATTGTTCTTAGCCTTGCCTTTGGGAGAATCTTTGTTTTACCATCTCAAGTTTAATGGCATTTAATGCTCTTATAAAAACATGTCAGAGAGACTGATAAAAACGGACTTTTGGTGGGTGATTCAGAGGCCTGGGATTTCTCTTGCAAAGAAATTCTAAATCCCCGCTTACCTCTGATGCAGAAGGTGCCTTAAAGTCTGTGTCTGTCTGCAACCAGTAACACTGGTTTTGCAGACTAACTGCAGTTCTCAGTCCTGGCAAAATCAGTCTTTGTTAAGAGACACGCAGAATCTCCAAGTGTTCTCACTGAAGTGGGTCAGCGGAACATGAAGGCGTTTACGGTGAGATGTCTTTCTCATTTTTATCTTTTTTATTATTAATTCAGTTGTTTTGTAGCTAGATCACTTGAGTGGAGGGCTGGAACAATATGGCCTTGAGTCCTCCCAGCTAGAAGAGAGAATTAGAAGTAGGTCTGCAACATTCAGGCTGAATGTTAAACCACTGAACAATTGAATAAGGGAGGGTGGAACCATCACAAGCAGCTGTGTTTCTTATTGTGTTTCTTTTTTTTTTTTTTCTTTTTTGGCAAATCAAGGAGCTTAGGCAATGATCCCAGCAGAAGGGATTAAAGAGATCAGTTCTACCTGAAGAAAGGCTCTTTCCTGCTCTTCAAGGTGCAGTTCCCAAATGCTACAATCCACAAGCGGGGCTGGTATGCTTGTTTCCTGTGGTTGCAGAGGCAACAGAACTGAACCCTAAATGAGTTTTAGCTTATAAACCATTTCCTCTCCAGGACTGTTTGTAAACGTTTTCCTCTCCAGGGCTGTTTGTGAGAAGCAGTGCCTCAGCTGGGATCTGTCTCGAACATCCTGTATCTGGCCTAACACCCCCCCCACATACACTCCTGCTCAGTGTAGGCAACAACTTGTAAAGGTTGTCACTGCCCTTATTCTGCTTTAACGTTGGGTGCTGTAAGCTGGTGTGGTTCAGCACCTGATTATCCTTGAGCATCTTGGCTACCTCTGTCCCAGGGGCAGTCATTTTGTAAGCTGTGCTGTCCCTACTTGTGAATTACAGCCCTAAGTCCTGTAGAAAGAGCAGTGGTGACTCCTTACCTTCTCTTCAGTATTTCTTCTTGATGAGATTCAGCAGAGCCTTCCTCAGTATGCTTGTTTTAATACTTACTAATTTTAGTGCCTAACTCCCCTAGATGGGGAGAGAGCAGCATCTATCAATCTGGCAGTCATGCCTCAGTGTGAATAGTACCAATGATGTCAAGCGTTCTCCCCTGTCATCCAAATACCACGTAGTGGGTATTTAATACAACAACATCCAAATGTCGAATAGAATGGTGCTCAATCTAAAAAATGTGAAAGTCTTAAGAGAATTCATATCGCCAGGGTGGTAGCATCTAAATATTAGGCACTTGGTATGACCTTTGTGGACTGTTTCCTAGTGGCAGGCATGGTTTATATTGCTATTCAAACAACCTTAGCTAACTGCTGACTCATCTCTAGTTCCACTCTACGCATCCCATTGCTTAAGTATAAAAATTGTTTTAGTAGCACTCATTAGCTGTGAAAGGCAAACCTAACTAGAGCTCCTGTGTAATAGTCATGAGATCAGAAATGTCATGTAAACTGAGTATTTAAAAATATAAAAAAGCATTCACACAACTTTAATTGGGATGCGTACCAGTCCCAGCAGGCTTCTTTCAGTGAGTAGGTAAGAGCTGCAAATTAAAGATATCTGCAGCTGGAAACTTCCTTTTCAAATAACTGCAGGTCGCTGTGACATTGGAAATGGTTGCCAAAAGCTACAGCGAGACCACAATCATTGCATGCTCCCCCCCCCTCCCCATACACAACATTTCCTGAGAAATCTGCTCAGCTCTATGCCCCACAGCCCTAGCAAGCTTCAAAGCTATAGGGCTGGAGTCAGTTAAAAGGGGAGTTGACAAGTTTCATGTTAGCAAGATAAGCTCGTGAACTTTGTGATACATTTTTGGAAGATAATTAAATGGAACAAAATTACTTGTAGTTAGTGCTTGCCTGTTTCTTTTACTGATTCAGGGGATAAGGTATTGTATATTTATTAGAACCTGAGATACATGTTGTGCAAAGCACAAGTTATAACACTGTTATTGCTATCCTGTTGGGGCAACTTGGCCATGAATCTAAACGTTTCTACTTTGCCTGCCCTCCTCCTCTGATAATTAAAAAAGAAATTAAATTTTTTTGCATTTTCAATTGTCAGAAGACAACATTCCTTTCAGACTTTGACTTTTTTTGTAACTAATTGAACATAGTCTTAGAATTTAACTAACAATAACTAGTTTCTCTGCTATAACAAGTGTAGGTATGCAAACTGCATCTGTCTGACTGGTGTTTGTTATTGGTGCATTTTAGCACATCCATCTGTTCCACAGCCTTTTTGCCTAGGTGAGGCAGAGAAGAGCAGCACTGTTACGGCTGTATTTAGGGATGTCCTACCACATGCAGTCCTAAGAGGAAGGAGGAGTCATCAAACTTGTACAAAAAGATGAGTAAGAAATACACTGCAAAATGCAGAACTCTGATTCACTTACTGGAAGATAACTATGGGCTACTTGAACCCCAACAGAGGAGAATAAACTGTTGCCATGAAGTGCTAGTTCTAACTGCACAATTAGCAGGAACCAACCCTACTTGGTAGCAGCTATAGCAGAATTTGGAGGCAAGTTGCAATGTGGATGAGACAGCAATCAGAAGACAGTGATGAGGCTTGTTGGAAGTACTTGGTTTTACTCTTTTCCTGTTACAATGCATGCAGCCTGCTGCACCTGAAATTTTCTGCCCCAAGCTCTGGACACAGAATTTGGGTGACTGAGTAGCCATCTAAACTAATGAAGATTAAAATATCAGAAAGAAGAGAGGATATAGGTGCTGAGGCACTGAAATACTTCCTGATGCAGCTGATCAGAGAGATGACTCTCTAGTTGAGATCCCAGTAGGCAGCCTTCTCCAGAGGCTGGACACCAATGCCTAGGCAACTCTTTAGGTAGCCCCGTACTTTGGAAATCCATGGCAGCTCTTCCAGGGTTCTGTTTCATATTTGATGTTCAACTCTCTGCACCCCCCACCCCCCCCCCACCCTGGCTCCTGTTCTTTATTCAAGGACTCAAATGCCTTCCACTGTGAGGGGCCTGCATGCAACAAAGGCATTCCCTTCCCTACTTTGTGTACCACACCTCAGGCCTCACCTTGAGATAAGATTCAAAGCAGCTAATGAGCTGTAAGGCAGGCTTTGCAAATTTTGAGTAAAAATTCAAGCACCTCCAGGATTAAGGAGTAATTCAGTGGCAGCTTTGAAAATGCTAGCAGTATCTAACTGGGATGTCAGTACCTCAGACATTTCAGGCTCTTGGCTGAAAGCGCAAATCAGATTCTTGTGCACATCTCTGGATGCACAGCAATAGTGCAACACATGACAACACTGTCATCTGAGGGCAGTGGGTAAATGTGCTAGGAAAATGGGAGGCTGTTTTGGCTGATGTTCTTACTAGTGATGCCTGGAAAGTCTTACCCTAATGCCAGGTTTTCAGGGCTGGTAATTATGCCTCTTCCACCACTGATCTCAAGTATTGCTATGAAAGAGCAAATATCAAACAAAGGGGTTCTGGCTGCTTATTTTCACAACCACTTTCCAGACTTGAAGGGTACTTTACACCTATGTGACTGATTCTGGATTATTCTTACCTATGACAGATTTAGTGCTCGCACACACCCTTTGCAGGAATGTTTTTGTTACCTACTGGTGGTTTTTAAAGTGACTATAAAAGCAAGGAAAGCATTTGGGAGATGCTGTTGTTATGAACAGGTTAGGGTGTGTTTATTTTAGTTATTTCTTCTCCTTCCAATCCCTCCATGCCTCCCTTAAGCCTATTCACAGGCTTTCCTTCTACAGGGAAATTGTACTGAAATCAGTGAGGCTCACCTAAAAAGGCCATTTCAGCAACATTATGCGAGTTTCCAATATTTACCTTCACATACCAATACGTAATTCTGGCTCATTTCCTGACTCTGCTGTTCTCAGTTTTGGGTTTGTTTTTTTTTTACTTTTTTTTTTTAAAGGTACAGTTTGCTTGAGTTTCAGCCTCTAATGAATATTACATTAATGACTTTCCTATACAGTTTGCCCCATTTTATCTCTGTGGCAGCTGAAATTTTCATTTGGTGAATCTCCTTGCATTTCTCTGCTATATGTGGCTGATGTCAGACACCTGTGATATCTGGGCATGTTCTTACACAGCCGACAAAGGTTTGTTTCAAGCTTTTGTTCCCAGAAGCTATGGAGAAAAGGACTGTTTAGAACAGAAGTTAGTTGGGGGTAGGGGGTGAGAAGTTTTATCCCTGGAAAGAAAAGCAATGTGGCATGAAGGTATTTGTAATATGGGTTCCTTTAAATGAATCTTAGCCACTTAGTTGACTGAAGACATTAAATTGGTCTTTCCCTAAAGTAAGTAATTAACTTTCAACACAGAAAATTAAATTGCTTAAGATTATTACACAGCTATCTGAACAATACTTCTAGTGTCTTGTTGCTTTTATTGCTTTTTCGCCCCTGGCATTTTGTATGTAATCATCCCAACACCATGAGACATATTGATTAAATACATTGGGGCCCTTTGCACAGTACAATCTTGGTGTATATAATCTTATACAATATACTATTACTGTAGCCAGGTAATAAATAAGAGCAGAGTTAAGATAGAAACTTCGGGCAAAGCCAGTCTGTCCTGTAATCCATAGTCAAAAGTAGTTTGGACTCCTGAAATAAGCTACGTCTTTACTGGGAGGGAGACAGACAGACTCCTGAGTTGACTTCAGTAGATATTTTGCTATTAGGCTGAGCATATTTCCTTTTACTACACTGAAAAATGCTGGCTGAAGAGCAGCTTCCATGCCAATGCTCACAATGCTCTCAGAGCTCCAGACAGGTGCGTAGGTCTCCCTCTGTTTGTACAGTGTCTAGCAAAACGGGGGGGGTGTATGAAAATATAACGTCTTAAGGCATTTCCATAATAAAAGTAATAAGCACTTTTTCAGTAGATGTGACAAAAGCTATGTTTGAACAGCTTCCACCGGGCCCTCTCGAATTCATCAGAACATCATTTCCACCTCTGGCTTTGGCTAGGCTGATTTAGCAGCTTTCTGTTAGCAGTGTTCTAGATAACAAGTGGCAATCAAAATATTCCAAGGCTGCCTCATCCTTTCTTATCCCACAGCCTAATAACAAAAGGAGACAATTGTACCTTGTTTGCTAACTACATGCTGTGCTTTATCTTGCATTTTGGCTTATGTAGTCATCAAGTTGCTAATCATCATTATGTGACACTGTCTGCACAGCTCCTCTGTGCAGCTCTTGGCTGCGTTACATGGGCACAGTATCACAAAAGAGCAAACACAAGCATTGGCACCTGTTGATAGCTGTTGTTTAGAGGGAAGTTGTTCCTTTTGCCAGCCAGTGGAACATCAGATCTCCAGGCCACTGAATAAATGCTATCAAACATCATCTGGGCACCATATGGTCTGCATGCTTCTGACTATAGCTGAGCCACAGCCCTCCAAGCAGTCAGGTGAGAGAGCTACCTTCCAGCCTCAGCAGCTATCTGCTTTAAGCAGTAAGGCTTCCACATTGGTGTGTTGTGAAGAGAATCAGGGAAAGCCTCTCATGAAGTACCAGAAGGATTTTGTTTCCTTGTGGAAGTGCTGAAGTTTCTGCTGACCCTTCCATGCATGGATGAATAAGTAATCTAGCTGCTGAACGTCGGCTGTGCTGCACAGCCTACAGGTCTGCACTCTGGTGTATCTGCAGCTCTAATGCCCCCTCAGAGACCTCATGTTGTATTCAGGTGTCTGAAACTGTGGCTTAAATGAGCTCATCTCATCTTACGCAGCTTTTATTATGTTCTGCTACTGCAGCTGCAAAAGAAGTCTCTTCTATGCTGTGGTCTTGCTTTGGCACCATGCCTGAATGGACAGAACGGATATGTGCATGTCGCTGGAGATGACTGGGTTAAATGTGTCAGCAGGCTAAGACCTTCACTGCAGAGAAAGAGGAAATTAGTTCTGAATCAATTCCTGGAGTAACACAAATTAGTAAGTTACTAAGAGCCATCAGAGAGGCTCCCGGAGAGCCTCACACTTAACCCACGTAATTACGGCTGCAGGTGGCTATAGAATCACATAGGTGAAAGTAGTGCCGAAGCCTCATCAAGACTGGTTTTAGATGCCTAGGAACTGAGGAGTCCAACTACATTTTTTTGACCTTACTGCCAAGACACCCTCAGTCCTTGCACTAATGCACTAACGGCTAGCTGGAGTACAGCATATTATTGCCATTTAAAACATCTGGGACTGGGACAAGCTTTATTGGCCGAATCCTAGTCTACATCCATACAAGTAAACCCAGTACTCATACAAGTTTGACAGGCAAATTTTGGCTCTGTGCCTGCAACTCATTTTTTAATAAAGGAAGATCTGTGTTCCATCCTAAAGTGTTTGAAAGGAACTTCTGTTTTTGAGAACACAAGGTAACTGAGGTAACAAATTACTTCATCATCTACCAATGATGTCCCATAAGCATAGACACACAGATTTTGCAAAGGAACTTAAATCTTCCAGGTTTGAATCCATACTGGACTTAGGCTTTGAACTCTTAACAGAGTGAACTGTACTTTTTCTGTCCTAATTGCTTATGTGCCTGATTGTCTGGAATGGCCTTTTAATTTTTTTTTCTAGAAGACTCATCTCTAATGTTCTATGCTGAGCTGAGCAGCTTCATTGTTATTTCCAACCTAAAGCCACATGCAGTCTACAATGTGATGATGTCTTTGGGCCTAACTCACGTCCTGCTCCTTCACAGCCTCCGTCCAGCAATTGTTAAGCTGAATGTGTTTAGCAGGGGTGGACAGCATTGAGTTAAGCACAAGCACGGTGGCATCTCATGCAAAATCATGAATGATGAGATTCATGCCTTTTGCATTCCAGCTCAGTATCTAGAGCTTACATACAGCCAGTAGAGACCTGGGTGCAATTTCCTTTTGAGCCCGAGAAGGCTCAAGGCTCTTATACCAGAAGCTGTTCTAGAATGAGACCTTTTTCTACTCTTCCTGTTGAAGCTGGACTTTTAAAGGAGGGTCAGACTCATGGGAGGACAAGGGAAGACAGAAAGAGACAGCGTATGTGCCTGGCTCTGTAATTCAGAAGTTTCTGAAGAGCTCAACATTGGACTTCTTCAGTGTGAGGCCCAACACGGTTTGTACATTTTTTTCAAAGCAAAGAATTCCTCAGAAGAAGCCAGACCTGTCTTCTCTCCTAGGAAGTGTCCTTCTTATTGAACTGCAAAAGTGGGTTCAGAATTATTTGCTTTTTTCCACTTCCTTTTCTACTTTGCACATACCCTTATTATTGGCATTTCTTTTTGTCCAATTAAGATGTTTCCCTTCCTAGTATGATGGTTGACATGAGTCTCATTTTTGCGTACAAAATTTTATCTTTGTATTGGATATAGTACTGGTGAACTGCAGACACAAACTGGGTGGTGGGACTTCATATGCTGCATTAGTCTTTAAGGCAATTCCTAACATAGGGTCTGAGTTATTAAGGATTATTGCATTTTAACTATGTCCTACTTCAAGGAATACATTATTCTCATTTGTGAAGGTCTGGTGTACAAATACTCTGTGGACAGAAAATTATATAAATGAAAAGGAACTTTTAACAGGTCCTCTTCTTAAGGATAAAATTCCACGATGGCAGCATGATCTCAGGCTATCCAGAGGTCACTGTAAATAAGCCCCAGTTAAATGGAGCTACCTGGAAGGTGGATGGGAATGCAAAAAATGGTGTGTTAATATGAAATTATCCCAGGCACAAAGAAGGTTTTTTTTCTTTTTTTTTTTTTTTTAAATAAAGCCACTGTTCTATATGGATTTAACAGAAATTCAGAGTCAAGGTGATGGTTTCCTGACTTTCTATTAGGTTTGGATACTGTGTTCTGCAAGGACATAGGTAACAGAAAGAGGCTGTGCACACTCTGCACTTCCACTTGAGTCTAGACTTCTAGTCGGTGAATTTCTGTAGGTTTTGAGAACATACAGGCAATAGGGGCTTGACCAAAAGATGCTCTTTTCTGCCCTTCATCTACAGTCTCCTCCACTATACATCCAGTGGAGCATAAGTGTAACCTCCATCACAGCTATAACTAATTGCTCATGAGGCTGAGGTATGTGCAGGCAAGGGATGAACTCCTTCACTGCATAACTCGGGAAGCAACTGCACATCAAAAATTCCCCCAGCTGGGGAAAGGTCACAGGGCAAATCTGGACCTGCCATTCCTGGTAAAATGTACCTGCAATCTACAGCTCTTACACATTCTCTCTCTTGACCTGCCCCCTCTTCAAACAGTCCTCAAATATTCAACAGAAAGATGGCCAAAGCCCTATACAGCAGGTACAGCCTAGGCCTATGGTATGTGGAAAAGTTCCTCAGAATCCTAGAATGGTCTTCAGTGCCAAAGCACCTGAAGCATTGTTTCAAGTTTTAAGCCCAATTTAGAGGATTAGCATTTGTCAAGCCTAAATAAATGTAAAAGGTAGGGGGAGAGGGGGTGGTACATAGGAGCATACCAAGTCTGTGCTACGTATTACGCCTGCTTCTGCTCAGGTTCCTGCCTGACCCCACCCTCAGACACCAGCCTTGCCAATTTTTAGGTCCCTCTCAGCAGAGCTGTTATGCCACAGCCCAAGCATGCCAACACACAGGACTCCATGCCTTTAAGTAATGCTGCTTTTCCATGCATGGATTTTCCCTGCCCTCAGCTCCCCAGCCAGAGTGCCTCTGGTACAGGATAAATTTGAGAGAGGGACACCTTCAGTACACTCACATTGTACTAGCTTACCATAACGGAGAATGACAGGTCAAGCACTGGAGGGAAAGGCATGTACAAGTGCCTGCGTGAGTGAAGTCATGCATTCACCCTGCTCCATTTTTCGAGATGTGGTGCTTAGGGTTTGTAACATCGCAGGAAGTTGTGTAGCTCTGTCAATGTTTTTGCAGCATATTGTGGCAGAATTCATGTGTCCCTACCCCAGATCCTGGCAGAAGTAGCATGGGTATGGCAAGTCATGAAAGTGAACTGGTTCTGGCTCCACATCTGTGGTTCCATTGGTGGCAAGGCATTGATCCAGTGGTTCATTCTCCGATGAATGTCCAAGTTATGCAACAAGCCTGCTTGGCTGCAACTCTCCTTCTTTTAAATTGTCTGGAATCAGTACATTGAGCCTATTCCATACTCCAGATGATAGGTCCATTTTCAGCAGTCTGACCCAGGCAGCCCTTTGTATATCTGCTGCATCCCAAGACATCCTGCTCGTACCTTTGGTGCTATGCAAGTCAGCGCATTCCCCCGGCACATTTCTGTACAAGTCTGTCTCTTCTCAGCTTTCTAATCCAAGTTCAGCAATGTCATTCCACACCTTTCTAGTCCCAGTTTCTAAGCTCTGTGAACCCACAGAGCACTACAAGATAATCTCTTCACGGCTCCTGATCCAGTCCAAGCAGTCAGAATATACCCAACTGAAATACTTTTTGGTGCAAGCTGACATGATTGCAGAGGGGAGAGAGTTAGGACCAAACATCACAGTCTGATATGACCTTTCTGGGCTGCCATGGAAGAGAAGTCATGGTACTAAAAGGGAGTCACTATGGACTAAGGGAAGCAGGTATCCTAACGGGGAAGATGTCTGCATAACTAGTATATAAGCAATAATTAGTACACAAGGTGGTACCAAGTTCAAGAACACATAAAAACTATGAAGAGAAAGGAAAGAATTAGTAATACTGTTATTAATTACCTACTGCGAAAGATTAATAAAGGTTAAAATCAGTTTCAACTGTATTTGTTGAAAAACCTAGAAAGATGAAACAAAGGTGCTTTCATGATTCGCTCACTGAAAAGGGAGCTTTTGAGATTCAACAGGAAGCAGTCGGACTGTCAACATGAAAGGAGCGACTGATCAGAGGAAAATGCAGAGGGGCTGCTGCTACAGAGCGAGCTCAGGAAATCTGTGTGATGGGCAATAATAGTGATGACGGAGAGCCCAGACCAAATGTTACAGGGGGGTTTCTTCAGTGACAGGAAGGCATAAGAGCATACTGGTACAAGTCAGAAGGAAACAAACTGGTAGTAGTACAAGTTGCTGGGGGAGTTTTGAAGCAAGGAGAGAATTTAGATTAATACAAAGATCAAAATTCTTTGCACGTGGCTCAGGAAAAAGGCCAAATGGGGAAGACAAGCTGAGTAGAGAGGTGAAAGTTACTGGTATTGAAAAGGGAATTGGGATTATTAGTGTCTTCTGATAGCAGTGAATGACAGAAATTAGTGTGCTGCTGAGAGCACTGTAGAATAGCATGGCATCAGTATATCTGACAGATGAGGAAAGCTATTATCTTCATCTTTTCTACTTGAGAATCCCAAATTACTCTGTGCTGCGATACCTTGAGGCATGGAGAAAGTTCCTGGTTCTTGAAAGTAGATACCAATAGGGCAAATAGAACTGTTGACGTTCATAATGGATAGAGGAGAAAGGTTAGCAAGGGATAGAACAAGATGGTGAAATCTGACTGAAATAGGAACAGTATGTTCAGAAAAGCACTGGCTGGTCATTTTCTGAGTGGTGAGATGATGGAAAAACATACAGAACAAAGAAGCATCGAGTAGGTGAGCCCAAGATCAGTTTTGAGACACAAGCAAGAGAATCATTCCCAGTGAGGGTAAGAACAGAACTGACTGTATGGAGCGTAATCAGACTGAGACAAAAGAAACCACAAAGGAAAATTCAGATCAAACCACATGTCAGTTCTGCTGATTTGCTTCATTGAGAAGTTTACTTAATATTTCACCTGGAAATCACGAGTTTGCATTTATTCCACTCCTCTGTGGTCAGTTTTAACAATGTAACCCCAGAACTCTGACAGCCATCTTAAAGCAAGAGTAGGAAACTTCCTGGAAACCAGAAGTTTTGCTATCCATACAGCTGGCACAATCCATTCAGATGTGGACACAACTAACATGCACAAAAAATAAAGTAACACCATCAAGTTAAAAGTTTTTGTCTTCTGTACCCCCCTGCTTTTTCTACCTGTTTTCTAAATAGGTATCTAGATCAAGCCTCCTCTCTTCCCTCTAATGAGCACTGTCCACAGGACAGAGGATGGAGGCTGGGAAAGCTAAAGGCAAAGGTTTGCAGGGAAGGGGGGCATTACCAACTGAAAGGTGCCAGCAGATGAGGAGAGAGAGGAATGGATGGATGAAGAACAGTCCGCGGACCTCATGGTTTGGCACTGCAAAAGGCAACAGCTGCAATCAGCAGTGCTGCACAGGGCACAAGTCCTGGGAAGGGACCAGGTAAGCACAGCACACGGGCTGTGGTCAGGGGGGGTGGGTTGGGAACCAGTCACAAACTTCTGCAACTGGTGAGAGAAGGTGACAGATGTACCTGGCAGGGATGGCACTGCCCTGTTTCTAATCTTCTCTCGCTTTGCCTCTTGAATTTTTTTAAGCCATTTGTCATTCTTACTCATGCAGATTCATTCCTACCCTGGAAGTAACCCTACAAATTTCAATTCAGATGTTAACTGTCCAGACACAAATGTGTCATACAGAACATTTAAAGGTAAAATTGTGACCTAAAAGGAATATGCAGGATAAATATTTGCTACACAAAATAGTTTCCTGGGTATAGGTTTTGCTGTCAAAGGCTGTGTTGCAACATCATTACGTGACCTAGACCAGGACTTTGGGCTAGTTAGGACTGTTTTGCTATCCTGCATGGGCTTTCAGAGGCAGAGAGACATATACTGCCAGTAAGGTCCTACAGCAGACAGCTGTATATAGCTACTGAGTAAATTAGCAGGGCTCAGGAGAGGACAAATGCTACTATCAGTGAAGAAAATGCTAAAGGTGGCTGAGGATCTAGATGGCAAGTAGATCCAGTGGAGACATGCAAGTAGAAATCCACCCATATTCACAAAATATATAACAAGTCCAGAAAACAGTAATACCGAGGTGGCACCCAGATCTGCATCAGGTACTACTTGTCAGCATTCATGTGCAGAGGACCTGACACAGTGGGGCTTCAACAGAACAATTCCTCCCCCCTCCTCAGTGGCTGACCAAATATTGGACCCGATGGGCTCTGCTGGCTCCCCGCTCCCTTCCACACTCCAGACAAGAACGAGGACTCATCCTGAGACATGAGAAGTTACGTAGGCAGCTATTGCTGCCCTTCAGAGAAGGGAAACAAGCTAAAAAGCCACATAGGAGCAGAGTTTAAAACAGAAGAGTTTCTGGCTGGGTACCCTATGGAGGTCATAGCACTGTTTCTGATTAGAAAGAAAAACATTTGATTTACATAGAAATATTTTTTGCAAGAACAGGGAGAAGACACACTATATGATGGATATGGTTTTGATTACACTTTGAAAGTTTGCCTGAGTGGAACAGTAGCAGCAAAATAGTTTGCTGTTTAAACTATCCCCCTTCAAACTTAAAATAAGGCTTTTCTGTTTAGCCAAATGTTAAAATGACATTTCACTACAAGTTCAGTCACCTCCTAAAGCTGCTCTCTCTTTACTAAGAGAACTTTCGACTTGCACATTAAAACAATGATGGGTGAAAATAATCTTGATCAATCACTCATGGATCATCTCCTCTTGATTCATATGTTAACCCAGTATCTTTTCCTTTTCTCATTACAACCATCACTTTAACAGCAGACTTGCATTTAATGTTACAGGAGCCCTTTAATGATGACTGATGGATGTGAACAGAGAGAGAGATTATTGTTGCAAGTAATTATTGCACAGCACTATTGCTGCAGCAAGCACTCTGTCTTAGAGCTGGTGCAGCAGAAGCCATATAGCTGAAATAATTTGCAGATCTCCATCTTAAACTCTAACTTCATGTACTTGAGATGTCCCATTTGTGGTCTGAGTCCAAAAGAGGAATATTTCTCCCCCTTTTGTTTAAAAATTATTTCTATCTCAGACTGGAAGTATTTTGTTGCTGTCAGCATTCCTGCTGTTCTTTAATCTACGGATGTTGTGGATGACAGGCTGGAACAGAACCGTAGAATACCATTTATTTTGGTGCAGATCTCTGAACATTAGAAAAAGGGCCAGCAAAATGGGGATTCAAATACTGGACCTGGACTGTTCCCATTTGGCCAGGATATGAGCAAAGAGTTTTCCCTTTTTATTTGCATACTCATACTGGGGTTTGGGTTTCTTAGTCATTCTCTTATACAGGCACCATGAAAAACATGTCACTTACCAAATCACTCTGACTCACTAAGTCTCTTCAGTTCAAGGCCTCATCTATTATATATTTGACCAATCTCACTGGAGTCCTATTTCATGGCATAGCCAAAATCTCCTCTTTGATTATAAGTCATGATCATGGCAATAGTACGATTGCAAGATTTGGTGAACTGGCTCTCCTGATAAAATTAATATGATCTTATAGCTATGAGTACATATTTGCATTTCCAAACCAGAGAAAATAATGTACAAGGTAAATATTAATGTTGCTGGATGCATTGTACAGCAAAGGCCAAGGTACTGAACACAGAATTTGCTTCTGTTTCCACATACACCTAGTTTAACAACTTAGAGTACCAAGGTAATCTTTAATGTATCCAGTATTCGTGGGCAAAACTTATTTAATATATTACACTGGCATTCTACTAAATTAGCATTCTGAACCTAGGCAAACACTTCTTCTACAACTTAAATAAAAGTTTTCCATCAAAATCCTGTTGGTGGTGGGCAGCTAATTATCTTTTTAAGCAGACTAGGGTTCTTTAATAAAACCAAGGTTTTTCACATAGAACTAGAAATTAAAACAGCCACATCAAATCTGGTGCGTGGGAAGCACATCTGATTAAACAGGAATCTGTATTTTGTGAGCGCCACTTTCTGATCTGAGAATGCCCTGCACCCATTATATCAGGACACACTAAATCAGAAGTCCTCTTCCGTGTGGAGCCTGAGTTCTCCCTCAGTGCTGCCTCATGGGCCTACTGACATAGTCCTCACGTTGCCAAAACTACCATCCCTTCCATAATCAAATGAGGCATGGTGGTCACAAGCTTCGCCTTGCACCCTGAAGGCTGCTGCCTTGAATACTGGGGAAGACACAAGTACAGAACAGGGAACTCAAGGGAACTGAGGTCTTGAATCTGTTGCAATGCCACAGATGCATCTCACAAACTGAAGGAGGTTGCTTTCACTGGTGGAGCTGGGTGTGCTGTGCGAAGGGGACACACATCTCAAATGGGGTGCTGCTGTATTTGTTGCTTTGGCTGCTCCGGTAGAACCTCCTACATCACCACTGCATGCAAAGCGTCCCACCAGGGAAGATAAGACCTTCCACACTCACAAGGCCAAACACCCAATATAGGTCTGTATAGCAGAACCATGCCTGTAAAACCTGTCTTACTTACATGGAGTCAACAGTTCAGGCCCCTGTTATTCTCTCTCCCCTCTGGCACGTGAAGAAAATTCTCCCTGTTGAGATGCCACTGTGCTTTGCGCTTCTCACAGAGGAGGAGCCACTGACAAGACCACTACTTCTGGTGGAGAAGAGCTCAGTATGCCAGCTGAAGGCAAAGCCCTGGCTCGGCAGGTTTCTCCCAAACCTGCTCCATCAACCAAGAGGTACACACCCTCCTTCAGCCAGGCTGCATGTGAGGTGTTCCCACGGAGCCGTCCTACCTCCAGCGGAGCCACAGACCTCTCCCCAGTTCTGCAGAGCCGGGGTAGCACACTGCTTGTAAGGTTTTGCCTTGCATGGTGTTAGTCCATGACAGTTTCACCCCCCGTTCCCTAAACATCTTCCCCAGAATCACCCAACTGCGCTGCTTATCCCCAGGAAAACTGTCCCTGCTCAGAGGCAGTGGTACTGAGACCCTTCCCAAAGACTGCAACCGCAGACATGACTCCTACCTGCACATAGCGCAAATCAAGGATGTTGTAGGGCCCTTTGAAGGTTTAGCTGAAAGCTGTGTTGGCTTTGCCTTGCAACTGAGATGACTGATATACTAGACAGCAGCTTGGCTGCGCAGTTCCACTGCTCAAGAGGGTCATCAGAAGGAAGCCGTGGATGTGGAGACTGCTTGCGAGCCTTCATGTTAGAAACTGTGATAAATTAATATGCATAAACATACCAAGGAGCAGCATGCAGTGCCTCCCCAAAAGAGTGACTGAACTAATTTGTTTTTACATGTAATTATGTATCCTAATCCTGTCATAACTCTACTCTGCTGTTGCTGAGACAAGGAGAAAACCCCTCAGACTCAAATCATTAAGTCAGGCCTAAACATCAACCATACTTTTTTAAAACAACTGTGCAAAAAGACAAATAGAGAAAGCATGCAATATTTGTCAGCATAAACTGAAATAAGCACTGAAAAGAGAACTGTGGAAAAATATGTTATACTTGCTATGGTTTAGGCCACATCCTGATTTCACATCCTGATTTAATACAGCACAAGTCTGAAACAATGCCACTACATCCACTTCACATTTACCGCAGGTAACTGAGCAAACAAAGACCTGGAATGAAATTGAACTTGATGTTAAATTAACAGTTAGGCTTAGTAGCACAGATGAAAGTATAATCCCAAAAACTGTTCTTCCCCTTCCTTCATGTCACACTGCATTTTAAATATATCCAGACACTGAAACTATTGCAGAGTTGGGCAGTTCCTTAGTTACGGGTATGTAGTTTTCACAGGCATCAAAGGTTTGTGCTTTGAATCTGCATGGGTTACTTATTTAGTAGCAGACTGAATATGATCAGTTGGTTTTGCTCTAGAGAGCTCTGCGCAGCCCTCGGATCTATCAGGTTATACTGCTCTATGCAAGGAGCGAGTACAGCCTGGCGGTTTTCTCCAAAAGGGTCGCTCAGCTTCACACTGCCTACCAAGGCTGAAATAAAGCAATTGCTTTACTGATCTTCTATCCATGCTGCAAAGCTTATATATTTTCCTGACTTCCAGAGACTACGAAAATGCTCCTGAGAGCAAAAAAACCCAACTGGTAAATCCTTCCTTTTGGAGAGGAAGGGGTAGGTGGTCCCTCAAGCTTACTATGATTACATCTTTAGCTGAAATTCAGTCACTCAGTCTTTTTTCTAGTCACATTTTCAAATGGGTCAAGAAGCATCTAGGAACAAGAATAATTGTTTCTTTCTTAGGAACAAAAACCTAAAAATCTACAAATATTTAGATCTGTTTATTCCCTAAGAAACTGAGATACTTTCATGAATGTTTCAAGGACCATTTTACTTTTTTTGGTTTTCATTCTAAAATGACAATACCGGGACACATATAACTAATCCCTTCCTGTATCAGTAACTCCAACCTAAAAAACATATTAATACGGAAGAAAAGCTCCAACATCAAGTGATACTAGATGACTAAGGCCAACATAAGCACTACTGATTTCTGCAAAAGCTGCTTTTTAACCCTGCAGGTAGGTACACTTTCATGATTTGATGTCCTCAAACCCATCCTAGTATCACTCCACAGGTGTGTCACTCACTGAAGCAAACCCCTGAAGTCTCAAATCATAAGCCTTCAACCAGGCTCTTCCTCCAGCATGTTCACCAGGACAACTGGAGCCTGTAGCTCAGCTCTGAACATCCCTAAGCTATACGCAGTGCTCGCAAAAGCCAAAACAAAACTTTTTTCCCCTGTATGTTTAGCACTTACCGTCTCATATTAGCTTAGTGGTTAGAGTATTTACAGCTACCATGGAAGATCTTGTTTCAGGCCCTTGAACTGGACTTTAACCCAGGGGTCTGTAGCTCTGTGTAACACAGTCTGTTCTCTATTAGGTAAGCTGTTTAAATAACTTTATATAGCTTTGTATAATTAACTACACATCAATTAAAGTGAAGACGTGAACCATACTCGGTGACAACACAGCTGAGTGAGAGAGGAAGTCATTCTCTCTCTCTGACTTGATAAATATTTAGTTACAAGAGACTGGAAGAGATATCTTACAGAGCACGCAGGAATCCGGGAGCTGGAACATTCCCTTGGGATGTGTGTCACTTCATGACTAAGCAGCATATGCTTGTTCTAGCTAATGACTGGCATTATCTTTGAATGACTCGCCAGATTTAAAGATCATGGCTTTAAAAAAAAAGGTTTCCACAGTATGGTGGGGAAAGAGCTCCAGGAGAGGATGATGACAGAGAGCGAAAGATTACAACCTTAAGCCTTAAGGAGGACTTGAACAGCCCTTGTGATACTGTAAGTCACAGCTATTCTGGTTCTCTCCTGTTTGCACAGCCAGCTGAATACAGTGACTTGGAAAAACAGCAATCCTTCCAAAAGAGGTTTTAAATGCAAGGGCAAGATGGCAAGACTAGCTACCTACTCACAGGTGGAGTGACCTGATGGTCTGAATTGAAACTGAAAAAATATATAGTAGACTGAAGACAAGAAACATGACTCTTAACAGTCACTAAGACAAGCATGTGAAACCAAATCCCTGACAAAGAGTTAACTAAGTGTGTGTGTGTGTAAGCTTCAGAAATGAAACTCCCTAGAAGCTCACAGTGTTTAAATTCAAGCAGAGGAAACCAGCAAGGTGGTGTGAAAACATAAAAGTTTCTAACAACCACCTTATTTTTCCCTTCCTTTCTGCGACCATATTGGATATAAACTCACAAAACACTGAAATCTTCCTCTGGAAAATATCAAAACCAATGTTGCACAATTTAAGTTCTTCGAAATGATGGCCTTTTCAATGTGATCTCTAGGTCACAGATCAAGAAGAAAATCATGTGCCGCACAAAGGCATGTTTGACCCAGACCTCTGGATCACTGATTTTTATCGAATGACTGTGGGTAAGAGTTGATCACAAGGCATCTGAAATGGTATGAAACACAATGAAACCAGCTTCCTGTAAACAAACACATGCAGGTAGAAATAAACATGAGGAATAGGGGGGGATAATAACAGTCAGTTTAGATGTATTTTTAATTTGGTTGGTAAAGGGGTAACCCATTCCAGCAACCCTACACAAAACATGCGTCCCACCAGGGTGAGATCTGACATGACTCAGCATTCCCTATGCTGTTCCTTTCATGTGGGACAGCCAGGCAGGAGGTGGTGTACACACTGTCTGGTTTCCCAATTGGTATGAATGAAGGAACAGGACATAGAGTGCAATCATTGCGTGTATTCATTCCTTAAAAGTAAATCCAGCCCAAGCCTTCCTTGGACAGAGTCAGTGTTAGGGATTAAGCCAGGGCTGACTGCCCAGTCAAACAAATGCCATTTAGAAAGCTAGACTTTGCACTTCAGTGAATGCAGGGATGACCAGCACTAAGAAACTCAGGTCACTGGTCCCAAAATACTTTTAAAATTGCATAATCACTATTTCTAATGAGATAACTAGATCTAACCGAAACATTCCTGATTTAATCCACTGTTTTGAAAACAAACGATACTGGCACCAAAGAAGAAATATTACAGATCCAGGTTTTAACTACTTTATTAGGGCAGTTCCACCTCAGAATCCTGATGTATGGCTGAATTATGACACTTTGCAGGGTGCTGCAGGAACATGGTATGTGGCTGCTTTTAGCTTATCAAAAGGAGACAGAATGATTTAACTTAAACTTTTTTCCTGGAGGTTCATGCTAACACATTTTACCTTAGACTTCCTATAGCTTAGCAGCACATACGCAATGGCAGTTACCACAACACGGTTGACATGCAGTAACTCTCTGAGCAAAGAAATTCAAATGTGTCGCCTTTACCCATATCTCCAAACTCCCAGTCTCTTACAGAGAACACTTCTCAGAAAAGCTAATCTAAATATTTTCAGTAAAAATTTTCCCTTTTTATCCTTTCCTCCTACCTTTTTTACATTTTTTTTCTTAAATGGTGAAATAAAAGTTCATGAAGGAAGTACTCATCTGTAGCAAACTGGTGCACGATCATTATAGTCTTATCATAATGCTATAGCACTGAGTTTATATGTCTGTCTGTGTCTGTGAAGGCATTCTGTTAATTACAGAAAAAGGGAGTGATTCTTAACAAACCTGAACTTTGGCAGCTAATTCACTATCTTAGTAGCAGGTGCTGAAAAAGCTGTTAAAGTCCAGAAGTATCCCAGTACTATCACTGAGAGGTGAAGCTGCAGGGAGCAAGGGAAGACTACAACCAATGGCAAGGTCTCCCCACAGTTAGAGAAAATACAAGAACCTAATTCTTCTGCTTCAAGGGTAAAAATTGTGAGCAATAATTTCACTGATATAAAATCTAAACTCACGATAAAATACTATCAGATTGGGAACAGGTCCAATGCATTCTCAGTGCTCATTACTCAGGACACATGTCACCTCTTAGTAAGGCACTAAGAACATACAGTACCTAAATATAGGCACTGTAATGTTAACATTTGGATCCAACTCCCCCATCAGCGTCTCCATCTTCCATTCTTAAATGGGGATCATGACTTGCCCACAATAACATGGCAAATGAGGACTCGCAAAGAGCCACAGCATTACATTGTTCCCATTTCACGAATGCAGCCAGACTGCAAGTGCCCAAAAGCTGCCATGGAAGACAACTGCAGCCATTTTCTGCAACTTTCGCTCTTCTGAAAAACAAGATTATTCAAGGCATTAAGAGCTGCAGGATCAAAGATTGCTACAACTCTTCACTGAAATCTAAGGCTGAGCCCTCAGGCCTGGGATAACAGCTAACCTCCCAGAAGAGTCAGCTGAATCCAAAGCTGTCTTTAAACCGACTTGGTTGTTGTTTCTAGCTCTGGATCAGCATTGCTCTCACCCAGGCTCCGATTCCTTGTGTAAAGCCTTCCCTGAGCCACATCCCTTCCTGACCCGGCTATCACAGAGCTTTGAACTGCAACATTATGTATACAAGACTCCCTTTTCTCATTCAGTAATGTTATATTTTCTCAGAACTGCTCTTCAGTGTTGTAATTCTAGTTTGACACCTCCAGGCACTATCACACACACACACACCCCCAACCCAAAACATATGGTACTTAGGCTCAGCAAAGGAATTTCTCAACCAGTTGCTTTATTATTAAGAAGTGCAGCAGAGTCCCAGAATTCAGTAAAGCTTGGCCTTGCCTCCCCAGCAGTCCAAGTTTTGCCAGTGTTTCAAGCCAGTCAAAGTTTTTTCTGCTTCCCCTCTCTCCCAGCGCCCCTGTTCACAGGAAATCCAGGTCTGCCTCCTACTTACCTCTTCAGCCAAGCAAGCTCTCCCTCTGTTTGTTATGCACTCCTGCTGAGAAGCAGCAGGTCTATCAGCCATGCTGGTTCCCTTCTGTAAAAACAAAGCAAAAAATAAAATTAAAAAAAAAAAATAAAAAATCCAGAGCCCTCCACTTCAATGGCCTAGTTCAGCAGTTCTGAGATGATAGAACCAAAAATTTTCCTACCATGGCTGTTCTCTAAGATGTCTAAACATTTCTTCTGGGAAGACAGCTCATAATTCAAAATGGATGTCCTAATGCAGTCTCCATTTTGGAGAGTGCAAAATTCTCCAGCAGACTCATGATAAAAATCTGCCAGACAGATTATGATGCTGATGCAGAAAACATAAATCTTTATAAAGTGTATAAAGATAATTTTATAAAGTATCTATGAGGGTTTTTTTACCCCAGTGCATATAACCGTATGTGGAGACACAGATGTGTTATATAGATTAGACCCTCTGGGGGCAAAAAGGAAATTCCAGGACATAAGTTTATATTGCTCATAATCACGAGCGAAGAAATGCTAATTAATGAATTGTACTCACTGGAGACGCAGTTTTCAAGGGTCCTGTTTTCATGTTCTTAAATCAGATTTTGTTAGAAAGCAAACTGACCAGTTGCAGCAAAATCCAAGAGCTTTTTCCCTAAGATAACTTCTTGCAAAGTCTGTGCAATGCCTGATGCATGCCTCTTATTTTTCATTAAAAATAAATCACTCAGTACCTCTAATAATTTTGGTACAGACCGTGAAGAGCTGAATCAAAGCTGAACAGAAATGTAAGCTTTCATGATCTAAAGGACAAACTGAGGTTATCACTTCAGATGCTTTAAAGGATGAATGTACAATTTGACCTGAACCAAACTTCAAAGTCAGTGAAGGCCAAGTGAAGATAAAAAGAAAAATGAAAAAAATTTCAGCAATTACTTAGCACTGATATTTCAGTAGCAGAGAAACAACATGTACTTAGGTTAGAAGCAGCCTCCATGCCTCTGATAAATAAACTGATACTTAAAAAAAAACCACCAAAACCCAACAACAAACCCCCAAACTGTGAAATATAATATTACTTTACACTCTTAATTCATTCTTTTCATGTTACAGTATAAATAGCAGTAATGACTATGTTTCTTACAACACAGATCTTCTTCAAATAAATAACAGCAAGAGTCAAAATAGTAGCAAGGGGGGAAAAAGGGGAAAAATTATTTTTCCACCCTACCACTAACCTAGAGACCTACTGAGCTATATAAACACAGGGTGGGGAGAGGCAATTTCTTTCCCAATCCAGAAAATTCACCACAATAATCTTTATGGACCCACTTATATCCATCTCTGCTGAATTTTACTACTTCAAAATAGCATAATATTTCCTAACAGGAGAATTACCCAAGTTCCTCATGAAAGGCTAGAGAATTTTGAGGTCTCCCAAGCCTATCGTTCACTGTAACAGCTAGAAGAGCTTGGAAAATACAGCTAAAGATAAAAGTAGCACGTGGGAATACTTGCCAAAACTGCCTTCCTATCAGCTTACCGCCTCACACTCCTTTCTCCTGCTGCAGTCTTTACATCTGCACTGGGTTTTTAGATGATCATTCTACAAATGATTAAAAATGACTTTTAGGTTAGATACTGGCAGCAGCATGGTCAAAACATCTGATTCGGTGTTTCTGGCCCAACAAAGGCTCTACCAGCAAGAGCTGCCCCAGTCTCCTTGCTATGTTCAAGACAGAATTAACTAGTAAATCTGTTGGCAGATTAGTAACGACAAAGAACTATTTCCAACTGATCATTACTTAATATGAAATGAGCCCATGATCTCAGGTCGGTTCTGGCTGTCAGGTGGCATTACATCATTCACCCTCAGTGTTGACACTGGGGCTTTTGGCACACATTCGGCAGACAACACCTGCCTTGCTAGAATTCAGATATGTAATTCATTACTAGTTCAGCTCCCCTGATATACTAATCAGGGAAACCACAGCTCAGATAAGGATAGGCTTTTTTTTTGTTTTGGCTAGGACATCCATATCTGACTTGGAGGAGGACTAGATAGCACAATCATAAAAGAAAGTTCCAGTCTTGTCTCTGCAGCAGGTTCTACATTCACTACCATCTGCAAAACCATTCCAGTAAACCATAACTTATCCACGTTAGTGAGGGTACACCAGCAGAGGGAACACTGACTTAAAACTGACAATAGGTAGTGAACTCAGAATCACCTGCACACCCACATTATCTGACCATCCAAACTAAAAAAACCCACGTTCATTTCCTACGGCAAGTACAACCTGTGCCCACAAATTCTCTTGAGGCGTCCAGATACATTTTGGCCTCTGATACACTTTTCTTTGTAGCCAGTCTGCAAACCACGCAGCCCAAAACCAGGGACTCATCATTCCCTGCTCCTGTCTTAAAGACCTTCTGCATACCATCTCCTCCCTCTATTCCTCAGAGGCTGGGTAGTGCTTTATAGTTTCTTTTTCAACCTTTAACCCTTTGTTAAGGCCCAAGTGGCAAGCAGAGGTGTCACCGTTAACCCATGCTCCGTCTACCCAATGAGGCATTTGTGACCTTACATAACTACTTGCATGTCTGTAGGGAACATACTGAGCACCATTTCATCGCTACAGTATAACTTCAGAGCTGCCTGGTTGGCTGGACTGCCATGCTGCCAGACTGTGATGCCCAGAGAATATTAAGCATATACAGTAACTTTACATGAAGGCAAAGGATGCATAACAGAACAGCACAAAGTAATCTTGTGAGTTTGGTCATATTTGTGGCAATGCAAATGGCATCATTTTAACCGCAGAGAACCTTTTCCCCAATATTTGCACAGCAGTAAGAGCTGTTCTGGTTTGACAGATACGGAAAGACCACAGCTGGTTTCCTGGACCAAGTCCTTCAGTATCAGATACGGAAGTCAAGTCCCTTGACTCTTAATTCCCCTCTTCTAATGACAGCTATCCACATATTTAAGATTTATTTCAAGTGTTTTGTAAATTATTAAGTGCAAGTATTGCAATTTGACACTGCAAATACCAGACAAAGCCTAGAACCAGGTTAATCTGAGGTCCGGACACCGGTGGTTATATTGTCTTCTTGGCTGGACATAATTTTTTTCAAGCTGTAACTGCTGTGATCACTGCTATTGACAAAACAGGATCATCAACTCTACAAGCTTTGATAGTCATGAAAGTATGAGTTAGTAAATTGGGAGTCAGAGATCAGAACTTGTTCTGTCCTCAGAGCAAGCATTTACTAAAGACATCTAAATTAACCCTATTGGGTTTTGTGAAGCAACATGAGAAGCTGAACACCCTAACTTCCTTGCAAATATTCACTCCTGTTAATTTTAAAATACATCAAAATTATATCCTTAGCACTCTCAAGAGAAGGTGTATTTCCTCCATTCTCAGCACCAAAGAGGCGAAACCACACAGCTCTGGGAGCTCCTGAATTGCCAGCACCAGAGTTCATAGATAATCTCTGACTTGGATATTACAGTTTGTTCTAATGTTTCATAACCATATCCACTTTGATCTGCAAGTCTTGACATAGGCAGTTCTGTGCTTTGAATTTATAGGAACAGCCACCGCTTCAACTAGCTTGAGAGAGAACTGATTTCTATTACTTATTCAAAATTAAAAAGAAATACTTCCAACAACATAGTTGAAGGCATCATTCTATTATCAGCAATTGAAACAAAAGCCTTGTCATCAGTCACCTGTCATTTAAATTCCACTGGTGATCTATTGCAATTAAAAAGAAAAGGAAGACAATTGGACGTATTACTGACTTCTTTGTGCTGGACCCTAGAAATTGAACTCTGACTAGGGACAGACAAACCAGGCTATCGGTTTAACATCTTTGCACAAAACTAACTTCACCAAGCCAAGTATTTGTTTTGGTGTGGTGGATTTTTTTGTTTGGTTGGTTTGGGGTTTTTTTGTTGAGAGAAATTAAGTAGACATCAGATTTGGTGTTAATAAGTCACCCAACATCTGTGCAGTCACCATAGTTAGGCTTGTGGGTTTGTAACTGTAAACAGACCAACTTTGACTTTAAAAACACAAAGGATCCATCAAATCTTTAGAAGGCCTGAATAATTCCACAGGGAGTGAAATGCTCTTCATGTTTACCTGCAGCTTTGTGTCTCATGTTTGTATTATCCCATTTCAACTAAGATACAAACTCTCATCGCCTTTTCTTTTGTGCTTGGGGCATTAAAAATTTCCCCCTTGTGGGTTTGTTACTGTCTAAGAACATAACTGAACTCCTGCCAAAGCCTTTCCTTCTGTGGAGAGATTCAGGCCTTTACCCACTCAATCATTTTCATCAAGAACAAAGCATCTTTAAGAGTTTTGAATGCTGTAAAATTTATCTGAAAGTGTCCTACAACTTCTGAAGTTACTGAGGAACCCAGGCAGACCAGCAGACAAGGGCAACACAATTGTGTAAAACTCCTTTCCTTAGGAATCCCAGATAAAATTCCTGACCTGGTTCTCCTATAACATGATGACTGTAACATTTCAAGGTTCATTCAGTGCCACCGGGTACCCTTTGCTGCTTGCTCCTTAGAGGAAAAGCACTCGTTTGTTCCTGAGAAGAAACCCCATGCCAAAGCAGCACCTGGCAGCAGCAACCCCTGCCCAGACCCTCTGGAGCCTTTGCCCTGTTTTCTGACCAAGTCTTAGGGGTACAGCTTCCCTGAGGTAGGCCATGGAGACAGAGCACACAAAGGTTTTGGTTTCATCTCTATTCAACTTCCATGAAGCTCATGGTTCCTGCGGCTTTCTTAGCTTTGAACAAGAGCAGTACATGATATTAAAGAACAGATGACCAGCCAACGCAAAAGCAGCCCTGACTGATTGCATCTGTGAGGGCAGGTTTTCCATATTCCTCCACCCCACTTTTACTGAAATCCCTGAGTTCCAATGGCATTAGATGATGTTTCAAAACAGCATTAGGCACACTCAAGGCCCATCCAAACAAAAAAATTCTACTGCAGTGATTTACAATGCATCAGGCAGTGACTTGTGTAACTGGCTCCCCTGAGAGCTCTTTTGAAGCGTACATGAGTCAACAGACTGACAGCAAAGCACAATATGCCATCACCAGGCATTCATGGGCGGCCTCACTGTTTCTTCTGCAGCATGTCTCATTCTTCTGTCTCCAGTATATCTCTTTTATATCTCCCTCTGGCTCTATCAAAGCAAGTTACACTTTATTAATTTACTGATCAGGTCCATTCATATTGCAGAAATTAAATTTATGAGAAGTGCAGCATCTTAGAATGCTAGCAGAACTAGAAGTTATAGCACCTTGCCTCACTGAAGTCCATAGAAGTTTTTCCATAAATCTGAACTAGCCAAAGTCTCACTTCCAAGCTCTAAGACCATCAAAACACTAAGTGTGGCTGCTTGCAGTCTGCAGTCCCAGGTGGTCTTGTGTTTATGTATCTCCACCAACACCTGCTTGCCTTTCTGCTGCCTTAAACTACTCCTGACACTGGGCCACCAACAAGCCTTATCTTATTCGTACTGAATTTTACACTTTTGAAGTATAACGGACATTTCTGACAGGGTCACTGTATTTCTGAAACAGCAGTTAACAAGTTGTTTGGCCACTTCAGGGAAAGTGCACTGCTGAAAATAATCATCAGCATGACTTTCTTAGCAGTTGTCATGCATAACACTGTGTTATGTGGACATGAAAGTCTGAAGGTGGCTCTGAGAGTGAAAAGTAGTATGGCTATATTTATGTGGTGTTTCATCAACACTAAGCCTTGCATCTCAGCTAATTAGTGAAGCAGGAATGCCACAATGACAAGATCATAGTGCTACCAGTGCTTAAAATCAATTGAACATGACACGTGTCACTTGGACAGGGCTTAAATTTTGGCCAGTCTACAGAGAACTTTTACAGAGGCATCTCATTTCCCAGATGTCGGCACAACATGCACACCAGAATGATCATTTCTGCTAGGCATTCTGTTCACCATGCCTTCCAAAAATAACATTGTTACCAAATTTGCAAAATAGCATCTTCCATCTGCACATGCATTATTATTATTAGTGTAGTAAGACAGCAAGGAACATTGATAAAATGCCATTGTCAAGAATCAGAGTTATATAACTAACAGCACTGTGTTCATATTTACACACACATAGATACACAGATGTATGCAAACAGTACTTAATGTTCTCTGCTTTGTGTTTTCTTCTAAGATTTACACCAATGGTGAAGGTCAGGACAGGTTACTACATTGTATACATATTCGTAAGTACATACATATTCGTAAGCCCAGGACATAGCCATATGTATAGAGCAGAACATCAGTCTGAACTGCTCTGTATATTAACATGAGGCAGCAAAAAATATTAGATAAATGCACTCTGTGTTATTATGCTTTTCCTTTTAGATTGGTAGATCTACCCATGAAATTATATTTTGTTTTATTAGCAATGTTCATGCTTTCATACCAAGACTATAGTTACATTAACTGTATTACTACAAAATAAAGCAAGAAACAGTACAGCACTGTAAGAATGGAGCAGTTTTCTCTCAGTGTTTTATCTCCGTAGCATAGAACAAGCTTTATTTATACTTCTGCTTTTAACAAAATAGTGTGTAATACAATGTCATTTAACACCCTTATTCAGAGTGAATAATAGCTGTCAGAGTTTTAACCTTTATACAATGTAAAGTTATTCCACTTCTAAAAACCAAACAATTTGAGAAATCATGTTTTGGAAGGTGACACTTAACTACCACCAGACTGATTACCAAGCAACGAGTACTGTCTCTCATGTAAATCTTATCTCAGTCTCTCTCAAATATGTGGTTCAGTGTCTGTGTTGAAAAATCAGATAAAAACTTCCGTTTAAAGGGGGAAACTAAAAAAGAAGGGGGCTACATTTATTTCAACATTTCCGACTTCTGTAACGGGAAGACAGATTGTAAGCCTACGCGTTACATAAACTCCCCCTTTTCCCCAAAAATCTTCCAATCTCTCAGTGAGGGTAAGTACTTAATGCCACTTTGGCCCTAGATTTCATGTCCGTTTCAGTGTTGTACATCACATACAATGCAGTGTCTATCCAGTTATCGCTATTGACTAAAAGGCTCTTTATTCTAGAACAGGAAATGAGATTCACCAGAAGCAGCTATTGCTCTACTGCCCTCCTGACCAGCACTGCTCACGCTAACCACATGACATAATCACGCGTGGCTGGGCACTTCTATATTTTACCATGAGTTAGGCATGTTATGTTAACCATGAATAAGTATAGGTTAACAATTTGACAGTATACACTTACAGAGCACTTTGTGTCCGCTAGGGTTTACTGCAGGTATATATTATTTATCTAGTATTAAACCTGGCAGCACTTTCTTTCCAGAGAAATGAGTGAGAACACATTCATTGGTTCAGTATCAATTAGCTTTCAGTTAACAAGTCAAAAATAAATGGGGGATTTTTGAAACTTTCAACGTTTTCATTTCACATTTAAGGCTAAAAGGTTCTGTCTTCAAAGGGGAAGTTATTCAGTCTTAAACTAACATGATTTAAGAGTAGAAATGCCAGCCAGGACCTAGCTATATGCAGCTTGCTTAGATTTTGTGACTGCAGGCACACTTACAAGAGACTGAAACAGATGTCAATCATCTGCCTTAACTACACACAGATAAGACAGACAATTAGCACCTTGTAAAGTTGTAAACAGTTCAACACAAAATCTGCAAGTCAGTCGAACTTGCCGTAGCCTTCTATTACACTTTTCAGGACTAACCAGTTAATCAAACAGCTCCACACCTGAGGTTTATCTCTGAACAGCTGAAGTCAGATCCTCAGCCATCTGATGATCCTACATAAGATTGTTAGCATCCAGGTGATTCAATTCCAGCTCCTCGGGAGACTAATGACCCTACTTAGACTTGTCAGGTTTTGTTACACCTCATAAGGGGTACAGAGGTGGGGTAGGTATAAAAGATTCTAATATGTGCTGGTATTAGGATGGTAGCTCTTACTATACCTCTTAACTGTAATGGAAGGAGGAAAAACATAAATTTTTAGCGTCTTAATAGTTAACAGATCAACATATGATTAACAGCTGTGTAAAGACTTATGTTTGCTCTGTAAGGATGCACAGTTTGTGCATCTAGTTTCACTTTTTCCTTAAGTGTACCGACACCCCTTCTTACAAAGACATGAAATCTCCACACTGTAAGTTTAGGCTGCTAATGTACTCACTTTACACTGAAGATCCAAGCTCAACTACTTGTACCTTCAGTGTCTCCTAATGCATTACAACAACTTCCCTGTGCTCCCAGGGCAGTTACCTCCTCCACTTCTCTGAAAGAACCATGTGGCTCTGCCTACTGCAGGACAAAGAACAATCATCTATGACTCTTACCACCTAGCTAATTATGCAGACTACAGAGCACCCATGAAGTACTGAGAACGTCCCCATGATTTCTGGCATTTGAGATGACTATGTCTAAAGACTCCCGAAGAAGATCAAAATCATGAAGACTATCACAAAAATATTTACAGGAAGGGTGAAGGACGGTTTGAGCATTTACACTCTAAAAACATGCAAATGCCCAAATCTTACAAAAGCAAATGCTTAGAATACATGCAGTTTTAGGGACTGCCTGTCATAATGCCATTCACTTTGTGTAAATTAAAGCTTCTCACACTATTTAAAGTGAAGTGTTGTCACAGGTCCCATACTGTGCCCAAGACAGATATTCACAGGGTCACTGTGTTTTGAGATCCATGAACCCTCATGTTCATTTTTGGACACCGGGAAAGATTACTTGGTGACAGGTTGCCTTAGGCCTTCACAAAACAAACTAGTTGTCTCAAGCTGCTTATGGATTGCCCAGGATACCCATACTTTTAAGTGCCATGTTCCAAAAAATCCAGTCCTGGGAATGCTCCTGGGTTACAGTTTACCCTTCACCAACACATCATGTTCATCCTGACATAGACAAAATACTTCTATATAAAAAGCCCTGTCTCACGGTGTCTAGGTTGCTTCGGCTACTTCTTTCAGTGAGCAGTGGCCCTTTCCCTACATCAGTCTGGATCCACACAAACAGAAGGCTGTTTAAAGAAGTGCTGGACTTCATGATCATGTGTAGGAAGAGCACACTACATGGAGTACAGAAAGACCCATGCAGACTCAGAAATGTCAGCACTACTGAACACAGATAGCATGCATTCCTGTTTCTCTCCCCTGCTCAATCCTCCTTTATCTGCAAATCTTCAGGATTTGGGTTTTAAAATCAAGCACTGACACCTGACTTATTTTCCCTAGTTACAAAAGTACTGAGAGTGAGAGCGCAGAAGCCCCCATCCAATTGCTGTGATCCTCCCCAAAAAACAACAAAACCTTGATGCAATTAATTTCCTTAGACTGTAGTGCTCTCATTGTCTCCTAATACTCACACTTGGATAGGTCACATGCAGGTTTAGTGATCTTCCTTGGTGTCCCAAATCATAACTGCAGATAGACACAGTCCCAAATCATCACAACGTGCATTTGCCTTCAGAAGACTAGGGCCTCAGGCTATGTCTGGGATTTTATAGAAAGGTAGCCAACACCCATTACCCATCACTTTAAAAACCTTACACACCTTTTTCAGCAGTGAAAGTTTAACTCTCTTCTTTAGTCATCAAACATCCTTTTCATGGCTCCACCCAGGTGAAAAGATCAGCTCACCGGGTATCACCTGCAAGACATATGCAAGTAATCCCTAATCCTACAAATTTGCTCCTTTAGGCTGGTCCGCTCAAGAGGCACTGAATCTTTTCAGCTGAGTACTATGTACATAAATGCTCAGTAAATAAAATAACTAATAGCTTGCTTATATGTTCAATTGACGAAGCTGTGCCATAATGCTGTAAATTTGACTGGTCACTCAAAATCTCTGTAACACATCTATAATGTTGAAAGAATATTCTGTTTGCACTTAAATATGTGAAAATTACAGCTAACTTGCAATAATGTAAGCATTAATTTTAAATTGTATAACACTGAAGATTAATAAAACAATCACAGCAGCAGAAATAATAAAGGAGACACAATACCTATAAAAGTACAAAGCTGACAACTTTGAAAATAAAGCTCCCAGTATATATTCAGAGCAGGTACAGCATAGACAGCAATGAAAGCTTTTCTAAATTCAGTATACAGCGCGTAATTGTGGCCTGTCATAAAATCCCTCTGTTTTTTAACTAGTCTACATCCTTTTCAATCTTTGCTGAACATGAGGTTATATATCTGAATTAGTTTTTTCTATAATATTATACATAATAAATAACATCCACATTTGTATTCTGCTAAAAAGGCATGGAAAATCTGCAGTCCCAGAAGGCTTTCTTATGTCCTACATAAGCCTTCCACCATAATGACAGGGAATGGCGACAGCGCACCTTTAGCAAGAACTTTCTATTTCCCAAAGTATTAAGATGTGGTACCATCACTTCCTTAGTTCACAGGCATAACAAGTGTTCCTAGTTAGTTTTTTCTTATAAAGAAAACTAATTATGTCATTTATTGTTATACCAAATAATATTTGGTGCAATAATAAGTATTCTATTTCATTCATTACAATTGCATTTTTTGTCCTTCTGCAAGTCAAATTTAACCTTGTCTTGTAGGGACAGAAATAACTTCAGAGACAATGTTCCTGAAACATAATTCTTAAAAAACAAACCAAACTTTTAGTGTAGACTCATCCAAGCACATACTTGGCTGACCATTAAGTTATTTTGTTTAAAGTAGACTATACTAAACAGAATAAAAGTTCCCAGATATTAAGAAAGAGTTATTTCATTTTAAATTAACATTCCATCCTGAAAAAAAAGTTATCAAGTGTAGACATCTCTTAGGCTTTGTTTTTGTCACTTTATATGGTGGCTTTTGTACAGTTAGATATAGTTTGCTAATGCAAAACCTAAAGTGGAGATAGACGTTCTAGTATTTAGTTAGACAAGGTCAGCTAAGCAAGGTCACTCCCGCTTAGGGCGCCTCACAGTAAACCTCCTGCCTTGTCTTCGGTATCCACTAACCAGTCTGTGGTAAAAACAAGTTAGGCATCCCACAATTAAAAAAACCAAACCAACCCAACCCTAAAACCACATATTTTTGGGGCTCAGCTATACCCACTTTACTTGCTTAACTTTTTGCAGATAAGCAAAAACTGATTGCATAAATTACAAAATTGCACCCACAGTTTCAAATTTCAGGAAAGAGGGATCTCTTTCCTTGCATGCCCCAAGTTCTTGAGCTAAGCTGACACTGTCAACGATCATGCCATTTGTCATGCTGATTTTGATACACTCACTTGTGTGCCACAAAAGAAAACAGTGCCAGAGCACACCCCTCCCCCTTAGACAAGAGGACAAAGCAGTTATGAGATAAGCCTGCGGTAGACAAAAATTATCATTTCTGCATAACCGGAAGGAATACATGAGGTCTGTTCCTTATCAAACTTGTACTTTTATTTTAAGTTAAAACCTGAAAGTGAACACTGTTACTCCAAGCAAGATTAAACCTACAATTCAGGTTTTTTTATTTTTAATTTTACACAGTGGTCTGACTTCAAACTATGGAGAAGAAATTGCTTTTACATTAATGCAAGTTTCATAAACCACTCCCCAGAGTAGCTGCACAGCTTTTAATCTCGGCGTGTAAATGATTACGCCACTTACGAAGTTTCTGCATTGTCTTACAATCCTAACATTACTGTATATACTGAAGTTGCCCCTACAGTAATCATAGTATTCTATCTCCATATGCTTATATGCCAAGGAACAGATATGGGGGAGGACCATGTGGAGATGAGGAAGCATGGGCCGGCACAGGGAAAAGTTGAAGGAGGCCCCAGAGAGAGACTCCGCACGAGAACCTACTGGAGAAGCCATTGCTCCCCTTTGCTGCTAAATGTCTGAAAACCCCAGTGGCAAACAGAGGTCACTCCAGCCGCTGATCCTCATCAGGAATGATAACTACTGCCCTTTACCTCGAGTCCATACTAAAGTCCATGCTGAGAACCAAAAGCTTGCAAACCTGATGTTATACCAGACAGGAGTCAGTATGATTCTACATAAGGAATTCCTGGGGCTTTTATTCTTGTTTGATCTTCGATAACCACAAGAATGCCCACATAAAAGAAGTGAAAAGCATGTTGAAGCTGCAGAGTCTATTATGCAGAAGTTTGAAATCTTAGGATTGTCTTCACGACTTTGATTTACCCTTTTTGCCCTCGCACAAAGGTGGCAAAGTGAGCTCCAATTATGGGAGCACAGCTGGTTGGCATAATTTATTTAGATTTCCAAAAGGTTTTTGACAAGGTTCCATGCAAGGAGCTACTCGAGAAACTACGAAGATGCTAGGGGAAAAAGGCAAATGATTGTCATGAATGAATTATCTGGTTGGAGCAAAAGAATCAAAGCGTAAGATTAAATGGTTGGGGTTTATTACAACAAACGGTTAACAGCAGGGTGCTTCCAGGTCCTACACTCAGTCCAGTGAGTATAAACAGCTTCTTTAATATATTAACTCAGACTAGTGAGAGAGGGAGAAATAGGGACAGGTAAAGAATAGTGAGGTGCCAGAGTCTGCAGCTATCAAAAATATATTTGGGAAAAAGGAGATTTGTGAGTAACTTCAGTGTGACTTCTTTTACATGCACGAACAATGCAATGACAAAAGAACTTCAGCACTGAGATGAATATGAAACCATGCCCAAGAGAAACTTAAAACAAGCTATATAACCTCCAAAGCTGATAGAGTCCCGAGCTCAGTATGTAGCAGCAGCCAAAGATAAAGCCTAACGTGCTGGATTCCATAAGAAATAGGTCACGGAGTAATATCAAATGCATATATATTGTAATCAGAGGCATAACCTTGCTTAGAATACTGCATGCAGCATAAGTCACCCTTACTGAAAAATGGAATATTGTAGGACTAAATATACTTGGGAGAGAACCAAGGCAATGATCAAAAGCTGGGACTAATTCTCACAGTAAAAAAGATTGAGAAGAGTGAAAAATTTTATGTCAGAAAGCAGACATGATGAAACTATATAAAATAATGCATGGTACAGAGAAGGTAAACCCCAGGAACTCTGTTTTCATTGTCTCAAAGCACAAGAGGATATTCAATGAAATAAATAGATAAGAAAGAAGTCAAAAGAAATGCATTTTTATGGAATTCATAACTCAACATGCTACTCTACCACTGACTGCCATTACAAAGTTTTAATGTTGTAGAGATAATAAACTTTTATACCAGTATAAAGACCATCCAGCTATCTCAGTAACAACATTTGAAGTTCTATTAAACTATTCCTCCAGTGCTTGTATTGAACTAATAAAGATTTGGATGGGACATTTGTGGGAAAATATTACCTCACATCTGCCTTCCGTAGCCTCTCCTTTTCCTCTGATACATCTGAGACTAGTCAATGTCATGGATAAGAAAAGGTGAAGAATGGGTGTGACCCACAGTAGTGATTCCTGGTTTTCCATGCATAGGACAGATTTGGAAGAACAGTTATTTGTTACATTGCTTGATTCTCATTGCCGGAGGTATGACCTGCTTAAGTTACTGTGCGCTACTTAATTCTGTTCTGAATATAAAGGAATAAATTTTCTCACAAACATGTCAATGGCATCTGAGCATTCCACAAAGATCAATGGGTTTATTTTCATAACATCCTATAAAGTGGGGAGGGGGAAATACTCTCCAGTTTATAAATGGAAAACTGGAACAAACAGACTAAGATAACAAACATCCACAAACCTGAGATGCCTAGGTCCCGATCTTCCAGAGTACTTCCTTTAAGAGTTTCTATGCCCAATGCATGGCCTTGGAGACTTTAGTAGTGGTTAGGCATCTCAAAGCAAAACACCTGTAAAGTAAGATACAATTAGTCATGCCAGATATCACACACGGCAGTACGACAGGACAGAAACACGTGTGCATTACCACAGAACATTGATAAACCTATGATCTGGAGAATCATTGAGCAATTCAAAATCTAGCCCCTCCAGTTTAATTTCTCTCCCTTCCTGGAATCCAGTTTTACAAACACTTACAGCATGTCTATGCAGATGGGTCCAGACAGAGCTGAACTTGCTCAGACTAAACCAAGCTGTTCAAACCTGTTGGCACAGATGTATCTTGATGCATGTGTATACCACTACTTACCCAAGGAGCTGCACAGATGCCAAAGTTGCTCAGTGAGCAGTGTGAACTGCTTGTGAGATATGATTATTAGTGCTGATACAGCTCCAGCAGATTAAGTAATACTAAAAGCACAGCCTCGCCAACATGCGAAGGGAAAAGAAAAACTGCGGAAAGTTACGTATTGTCTTCCATACCACCTACTTCTGCCTGCCAGAAGCAGCAGCCAATACCAACACCCATCATCAACTTATGGGCCACCAGGTTACTGCATTCATTGTAAAATCAACTTGCTCTGTTCCACAGATTTTAGCTCAGGACAGATGAGAAAATCACCTGCTCTCTCTTTAGATACAACCTTGTTTCAGGTGTGTTCAGGCTTTACTGACAGAGAAGGTTGCAGGGGTTTTCTCCCACCCACCCTACTTTTTTTTTTGCAAACTTTATCCACCCTACCACCTCAAACACATATCAAGAGTCTTCAAGGGGTAAAGACGGCCAGAATTTGTAAACAGAGCCAAGGTATTGCCCCAGCCAACAGCTGCAAGATGCACTGCACAAGCCCGCTTTCTGTCTTTCCCAGTGGTCCCAATTATGGATATACCCCTCCATACTCACAATCCATGGAGTAACTTGGTTCAAAAAAATGCCCCTCCATGCATTTTGTACCCGGGCAGCTATGAATGAACACCCACTGGTCCCACTGCCTGCTCCTACTAGCTAAAAAGCTGACATGCTAAGTCGAAATCAATCTTCTAGCATCCTTTGAGAAAATTCCTAGGAATCCACATTCCAGCAGAGCTAGAAAGGCTGTTCCTAACGCTTTTAAAAGCAAGCCTGAGCTCATTGTGAAAGTTAAATTTTTTCACTTCATAAAAGTGACCGTGTCAAAGAAGAACCAAAAAAAACCCCAAAACCCAGAAAACCCAACCCAAACAGACCTCAAAAAACAAAACAAAACAAAACAGAAAATAGAAAGAAGTAAAGGTAAGAGTTTGATTCACAAACTTGCCGGCAGTCCCAAGGACAATAAGCAAGCGGGAGGCGGCTGGGGCGGTATGGAGAAAGGGAAATCTCTTCACATCCTTGACATGTCTTTTGTTAACTTCCCGTAATTACTTTTTTAGCATGACCATGCCCGGACGCTCAAAACACCAGTTTGAAGAGTCAGCCCTCACAGCTGGGAAGCAGGACTTTAAACAACAAAACCAAAACAAAACAAAAAAAAATGCGGCGGCATGCGCGCACAACCCCCCGCCCCTGAGTCACCAGTCCCTCGGAGACGCGGCTCGCTTCTTGCCACATTAAAGATACCCGCCCCTGAGCACGCCTCGTCTTCCTGAGCTGCCACCGTACGGGGGGGCAGCACCGAGCTCCACCACCCCTGCCCGGGCACGAACCGAACTGGACACCACCGCGGGGCGACGCCGGCACAACGGCGGGAAGGCGGCCTGAAGGGCGCGCGGCTCCCCCCAGGCGCAGCGGATGGCGGTTGGTCGGCGGGTAACGGCTCGGCTCGCGCCGCCGCCAGGCGCTCGGTCAGCGCCGCGCGGCAGAACCGCCCGCCTGACTCGCGCTGGCCCGCGGTGCCATGAGTCAGTGGGCCTGGCCCGGCCCGCCTCGCTAAACTACAGCCAGACACGCCGGATGGCAGCCTCGGCGATCACCCAAAAGCGAGCCACCGGCCCTGGGGCGGCCAACACGGGGGCCTTGTTAACTGACATGACTCACCAGCCACCCTCCCCCCGCACATGTCCCCCATTCAGGATGTAACAGCTGTTTTATCTCCAGCAAGGTCGCTGTAAATATGCCACGTAAAAATAGTTACAAGGTACTTGGGAGGATTTGGTGTTAAAACGCTGTTGCTTCCTCTTCTGCTGTGAATGCGCGTTTGTGTGGATGCCCGCGCCGCCGAGCAGGAGGGTGGGGGAAGGAAGGAGCGCTGTTTTGCCGTAGGAATTTATTATTTCATCAGCCGTTTAAAGCATTTGCTTCTCAACCCCCAGTGCCTGCCCCCGCTCCTCCTCATCCGCAAACAGCCCAGCACGTGGCGGTGCAGGAGTAACATAAATATACACATTCCCGTGCATAGAAAGCACGCTACAGCCGCATGCGTGTTTCGAGGCAAGGCGGCTTATTTTACTTTCCACGCCAAAATCTTCGCGCGAAATTTCAGCCCGGAGCTCGGCGTTCAAGACTTTAAAGTACGCGCCCGGCGCCGGCGGACGCCCCTCTTTGGCAGGGGGCGGCGGGGAGCGCCGGGAGCCGTCGCTGAGGCCGCCCGTGTTCGGGAAAGGGAGCCCCCCGCCCGGTGGGAAGACGGACCGAGCCCTCCGCGAACGAGCAGCTCACAAATCCCACTTTTCCCATCTCGGAGGAAGATAAACTGTTGCTGCAACACGTGCTCGCCTGAGAGGGATGAGTCAAGCTGTGAGGCTTTTCTCTCTTCACAGCTACGAGCATGTGTCGCAACAAAATCCACCGGGCTTGGGGGGGGGGGGGGGTGAACAATCTCTACCAACTGAGGTAAAAATAACCCCAGAAAGGGTGCTCGCCTTCTCCCGCGGGAGGGGCTGGCCAGTACCGGCCGGGGCTCGTTCCGTGGCATGGGGAAGGAGGTGGGGCAGGAGGGAAAGCAGCCCCCGCCGGACCGCTCGGCAGCCGGGAGGGGGGCGCCGGTTTTCGGAGGGCTCCTTCTCCTGCTGTACGTACTCTCCTTTCTTCTCTCTATTCACGCGAAGGAGTGGGTGGTTCATCCGGCAGCAACAGGAGGAGGCTAGTCAAGGGCAGCTGTCAAAATCTTACAACCCCCGCCCCCTTCTCCTTCCAGTTTAATGATCAAACGTCTGCCTGGAAGAAAGGCGAGGGAGCGGGAGGCACGGAGGGCTCCCCCCGCCGCCGCTGTTGTGTGTGCATGAGCGAGAGGCTACGGGCGGGCGGACCCCCCCCCCCCCCCCGCCGGTCCGTCCCTCCCCTCCCGTCTGACAGAGCCGCAGCAGCCCGGGAGGGAGGAGAGAGGAGGAGGAGGAGGAGGCAGCGCGGCAGCCCCGAGTGCCAGTGCAGCGCACGGTTCCTCTCCCGTACTCGCTGCGGGAAGGTGGGGGAGGGCGGGCGCCGTGTACCTTTTCTTCTCGTGCCTTTCCTCACTTTAACGAGCCGGGGCCAATCGCCGGCAGAAGGGAACAAAGGGAAGGGGGGAGGGAAGCCCACCCCGGCAGCGGCCGCAGCAGAAAACCCCCGGGGAGGCAGAGTCCTGCGGCTGCCGCTGACAGCAGCGTGGCCCCGGACCGGGTGCCTGGATCCGCGCTCCGTGGCGGTGGTGCTTCTTCTCCGTCGTCCTCCTCCTCACCGAGTTTAAAGGGGGAGCAGCGTCCGGCAGAGGGAGAGAAACTTGGGTCGGCGAGCGGGTGCTCCTGGCTCCTGGTGTGCGCGGTGTCCGGCGGCAGCGGCGGCTCCGTCCTCGCGATCAAGATGAAAAGTAAAAGAGGTAGTTGTGACGGGGCGTGCTGGGCCGCTGGGAGAAAGCGGGGTGCCCTGCGCCTTTCCCCTCCCTACGGGAACGGCTTGGCGGGGGGGGGGGGGGGGGGGGCTGTTACCAAGCCAGACGGAGTCTGTTTTTCTTCTCGGCCCTTTTCTCCCTAGTGCCGCCCCCCCCCCCCCCCCCCCGACCCCCGGCCGAGCTCCCGTAGAAGATGGCAGTGGATGCTCCGCTCCCAGACAGAACATGCGGGGCTGTTGTTTGGAGGCGGCCGCCTCTCCACGCCGCTGGCTCCCTGTCAAAAAACATGTCCAGCCGCCTGCTTTGTGCCTCCGCGAAGTTTTGTTTTCGCTCCCGCCGCCGAGCCTCTTCCCCCTGTCCTCCCCCAAAACGCTCTTTGCGCTCTTCCGCACCGAGCCCCGCCGTCCCGGTGACGGGAGCCGAGGGTGCGGGTCGTTTTCCCAACTTGGGGCGAGGAAAGCGGGGCCGCCCGCAACTCCGGGCGCCGCGACCCGTGGGCGTCTGGCGACTCTTTGTTCCCGGCGGCGCGGGGGGAGCGGGCATGGCAGCGTGGGGCTGGGGGGCGGCGGGGGCGCCTCGCAGAAGGGTCTCAAACCCCATCCGCGCCCTCGGCTGCCTTGTTTTGCAGAAAGTTGCTGCCCTGTTTTGCCGAAAGTTGCTGCCTTTTCCTTCCCTTTCTTTTATCCCTTAAAACAGAAGGAAAAAGTACAAAAGTTTCGACCCAGTTAGGGTTGAAAGGAGGAAGAGTTTTTTTCCCCAGAAAAATAAGGCTCTTTAAGTTTTCTTTGTGTTAATGTACAAACAAACTTTACAGTTAGAGGATTGTTACTCTTAGAGCTTGTGGTGCTTTAAGTGCCTTTAAATTGGAGCTTGGCCACGAAGACGCGGAACGTGCTTTCAGATTTAAGACATCTGCGCTGGCTGGAAGGAAGTTTATAGCAAAGTAGGATCTTTTCAGTTGCGATTTACCAGTCCGTAGTGTGGATGAAGGGTGTTCTGCATTCAAAGACGATTAAACTACCCAAAGCGGAGGGTTAGAGGGGAGCAGTGCGCATGTTCAGTACTCCAGAGTTGTGCTGTTTCTCCCCTACTACGCATTCCTGCGGCTCTGTAGTAGAGCAGCCTCGCTCATTGTTAATATCTTTGGAGCAATTAATGCATAAGTAGTTCGTGAAATCATTGGGCTGCTGGAAACGTGATGTACTAATATGGTCTGTAGCCCTCGTAAGAAGCTTTGGACGCGCCACTTGTGTAAGAGGAGCACGCACAAAGGGAATTAAAGCACAAAGACGAAGTTTTAACAGGGTGGTGTTTAAAAGGGAAGAATTCGGAGTTCCCGCAGGAGCTGGGCGCATTTCAGCCTGCTAGCGAACTGCCCGGGTTTTTGGATGACAACGTGCTGCCTACCAAGCTCGGCCGTCTGTGCCTAGAGACAGTGACAGCTTTGACTTGTTTCATGTTTCAGTCGTCTTAGGTAGGTTGAGATTCTTAACCTTATTACAAGCAGGGTTGTTTTTTTTTTTTTTTCTTTTTATGGTTTCACTGAATTAGTTTAGCCCAGTTATTTTTAGGACATTCCTATGCTCCCTGTTTGCACAGCAGTGGTGAGCTGGTTTCCTGTCTGCTGTTGCTTCCATTGTTCAGACTCCTCTCCCCGAGGGCAGCTGCTGGTTGGTGAAATACCAAACTCGCTGCACTTTCGACTGTTGTTCTTGCCACCCCCGAAATAAATGCGTGTGAAAAACGCTGACGTAGTTTCTAGGTATGCATGTGTAGGGCTTTGTGTGTGTACGGGTGTGAGAGCATGGGGGGGGAGGGGAAGATCTGCTTTGAGGATTGCAAGTCCTGGGCTGAAACAATGGAAACAATGAAAGGTGACAGACGGGAGGGAGAACTTTTGAGAGGGGCCATGGGCCTGGGGTTTGCGTGGCAGAAATTAAAAGGTGAGGAGACAAAGGCGGAAACTTCTAAAAAGATGTTAGGGCTAGGGTGCCTTTGTTTTATTAAAGGTTGGACTTGTAGTTATTTGTGACCTCCTGGCATTTGAGGCTCATTCAAGAAGTTTCAAAGAGTGACTTTGTTACAGATTTCTTGCTTGCACTCCTAGAAAAATCCCCTTTAGAGAAAAAAAATGTATGGCATAGCCAAGTTTGGCTGCTTTAGAAGCGATAGAATGCAAGCTGTGAAATGCAGAGGAAAAGGAGTAAGCTGGTTCCTCAATTATGAAACCTATTCAGAGGAAAAAGTTTCTTTTTTTACTGTAGAAATTCCCTCTGCATCCTTGTAGTTCTTGGTTAGTTATGAATAATTTTAAACTAATTTATTTTTGTTGTTAAGTTTTTAAATTCACGTTAAATTTTAGATAGTTTTTTTGTTTGCGTTGGATTTTTTTTTTATTATTTTGTTTTTGTTATTTAGCTAACAGGCTGTGGATTAAAACCCCGAGGACTCTTCTGTGGATAGTTTAATTTACAAATAATAACCTGATAGCAATCACACTGAACATACTCGGCTTGTTAATTAGCTGGTTTAGAATACAATCTCGCAAAGACACAGGCATGTGCTCAAGTTTATACATGTGAGGAATCCTACTGAGCTTGGTTACAACAGGATCGGGGGCTTAGATGGGAACTGGTTCTGTTTATCTGTGCTCATAAAAAAAAAAAAAAAATCCGGCTTAAGAAATTCAGAGAACCCTAAGGGGGTGGGAGGTTTTCCGTAAGGTGTTTTTTGTCCATCCCCTCTCTGGAGGGCAGAGATTGTTCCTTGTGGTGTACTTTGTCCTGTTTCGAATGACAAATCGGCTTCTGCCACTTCCTCTGTGAAGCTCTTCCTCGACACAATGGGATAGTTGTTTTGTTTTTTTTTTTCCCCTGATACTCAGCCTAAATTTTTCATTTGCTTAACTCCCATTTCATTTGTCTCAGCCTCTCTAAATACTTTGTCCTCCCCCTCAAAGTATTTCAGCATGCCTTCTTTTAAGTAGCAGTAGTTTATTTTGAAATCAACTTTAGTCATCACTGTACTTCTACTCAAGTTGTTTCAAGCTGTTAACGGTTGGGTGCGGAGCCTAGCCTCGAGATCCTCGGTGTAATCTTCCCTGAGCTGATTGCGGGAGGACCTGTAAAGTCTTTGGGCTGTGATACAGGGCATTCAATCATGTATATGACTTCAGCTGGGAAGCCAGGAGGATAAAGTAATTTATAAAGAAGGAATGCTGATCATGTAGTTCTTAGGTCATTAATAGCGTGGACTGCTCATCTAAGTGGTGATGGCGGGAGTGGAGAACTGGGATTTTGTATTGTTTCTCAGACCTCTCTGCAAATGAACGTGTGCTGCTTTCATTTAGTCCTGTAAAAGCAGTTTTTCTCTTTTAAACATGTTTAGGAGAAGATGTAAAATAACCTGGCACTAGCTTGCTTTTAAGACAAAATAAATTAATAGGTCAGCTGGGGCTACTCATGTCCCCAAGCCTTTATTCTGGGTGGCCAATGGTCCAGTCGTGGAGCATAGCCAGAAGCCTTTTCAGTTGGGCCCTGTTAAAACAGGAAACCAGCCGCGAATAGCCTGATTACTAACAAGACGGAGAAACAAAGCTAGGTTGTAATCAGCAGGAATGCTTTAATGAAAACAGAGCCTTGACAGCAACAACGTGGCTCCTGCTCTAGTAAAAAACATCAGCTGGGGTAGTGCAAGATTTCTAGCCATGACTTCCTGTTGCTGCTCGCTCTGTACTGCGCCAGCAAGATCCGCCACAAGTTCAGAGGGCTGATCATCTATTTAAATGAGCTCATTTAAATGAGGAGAAGTTGTACTACGCTGGGTTTCCTGCTTAACCAAAACCTGCTTTGTGTCACTAACTTACTGTGTCAATTAATATGACACACTAAGCGAGCGGGTCAAAGGCCAGGCTCCGCTGTTGACTCGTTTCTTGCTAGGTAGGTTATGGTTAGTCAGGCGGCAACTTTTACTTTAGCAAAAGATCTTGTTTGCAAAACAGAGAAACATTTTTATGCTGCTGGCTTTCAGACAGTATTTGGTCACTTTTTTTTTCGGGTGAAAAAGAGCAGCGGTTCTAGAAGAAGTTTTGCTGTCAACTCAGTTTTCTCAAATTTGGGAGAGGTGCCCGTGGAGTCTTTTAGCTGTGTGTTAGATCTTGGAAAGGTTGCTCCAGATGGGATGGTGTGTGTCTGAAGGACTTCTTGTTATGCCATGTAAATATGGCTTGCAAACCATTAGACACCTAACTTTCTCATAGTAGTTTCTTTGGCTTCTCTTCCCTCTTAATTCCAGCCCTCACTGACTGCCTCTCCCTGTTTTCCAAGGTCCTGTCTTGCTGCCTATTATATTTAAAAACAAACAAAAAACCCAACCCACTGGAGTGCTGCAACACTTCTGGTTTCTGACAAACAAGAACAGCACACTTGAAAACATTGTCTGAATAGCGTAGGCTAGTTTTAACTAGTTTTTAAATTCAATTTAAAAGGGATGAGCTGCTTTGCAGAGCCATTGTGTTGTCTGTGCAGGATCTTTGTTCCAAAAAGTGCTCCTCATGGCTCCAGGAGCCCATTGTGCAAGGCATGTTCTCAGGTTAGGTTGCAAGCATGAGCACTTTCCGTGAAGCTATAACAGATACAAAGCAGTTTACTCAGAATCATTTTAAAGGAAACTTGACATACTTTCTACATGGATTAAGAACCTGTTTACATAATTTGGTGTTTATCTTGTGTTGGCTATTTAAATATTGTCCTATTGTTCCTGTTCTGTGACTGGATAATTTATGTAGCTAGTCATCACAGGAAAAATTTGGTATGTTGGTTTGGTGCTTGTCGGTTACATAAATCAGCAATTGGGAGAATGAAAACAATCCTAACTAAGTTACTGAAGTTAACTACACCAAACACAACAAATTGCAGATTGATCATCCTGCTGGGAATGCTTGCATATCAAAAATATGCATTGAAATTTGGACAACTTAAGCAAAATTTAAGGATGTTGGAGCTGTTCATAAATAGGGGAAAGAGAGAATAATTCACCATGCCAGCTTTGGCTGAAGTTTGAAAGTGTGGGGAGAGGTGTCGTGTGTGTGGTCGTTCCCCCCCCACCCCCCCGCCAAGTATTAAGCAAAACTTGCACACACATCCCTTTTTCCATTTTTTTTTTTTTAAATTACATTAATTCCTTCTATTTTTTTTACTTATGGATATAACTATAGCTTTATATAGTTTTATACTTTCACGGGCACACTTCTCATATTTTAGGGCTGACTTTGTTTCCTCACACAGAATTTTTGAACTCTTGGTGGTTGCCCACATAAAAATTCTACTTCTGACATTTAATTTGTTTGTACTATTAAGATTTTTAGTGTAGATGTTATGAATAAAGAAGTGTCATCATCCCGTCCGCCCCTGTCCCAAAAGTTCAAAACACAGAAAGGATTAAGGGCTTGTTTTCCTCCTATAGTTTCTAGAAAATGCTTCTGAAAGCCAGTATCATTTCACTTGAAATTAGTATTTCATTTCACTAGTTGAAAATGTGTGGTATTTTATTTAGATTTATATATAGTTTGTAAGATTCCTAAAATGTCTGGTGAGCTTAACCTAGTGAGCATTTGAAACATGATTTTCTTTGTATTTTACAGCACTATTTGTTTCCTCAGTGACTTTTATATCCTACCAAAGGAATAGAATTGTAGTCTTCCTAACTTTGAATACTTGTTTGTTTTATTTCGTGGGGGCGTTTGGATTTTTTTATTTACATACCATAGCTTCATGTTACTAGTAGTGTGGTGTATATATATAAAGGGATAATCAAATTTTGAAATCTGTTCCTTCCTTTGTGTTGAAGGAAAAAGGTATGCAGTTAACTTGTAAATCTGGAGCCTTTGTAGTAAGTGTAGCACAGAACACACATTTCCACAGAGATGAAGTTGAAAAAATAATCAAGATGCAAAGTGGTACATTGAAAACAAACAAATGAACACACCTGAACATTAAATGATTGTGGTTCTGCGATACAGAAATGCAATTAAATTACAGAAGTCCATCTCCTGATAAACTGGTGGACTCATATAAGAGTTAGGCACCTGGTTCTTTCCTTTTCCTGAACTTTTATTTTTTCTCCCTAAGTGAAAAACCACTCGGGGTGGGGGCAGATAATTTTTCCCTTTCTTCTTTTCTTGTTCCATTAGTTTTTATTAATAGATCTGGAATGAGCTATGAATTTATGAAATCTGCAAGCTGTCTCTCCCAGGAGGGAAGCATGGGCATGTTAAGAAGTAATTAAATAACCCATTGCTTGAGTTGGGTGTTTTAAGTTCTTGCTTATTGACCTTTTGTCCAGCCACTGGATAGTTATCCTTGAAGAAAAGTGTTGGATGCATACCATAGCAAGCAAATTTGGCCAATATTGGCATTAGATAGAAGCTATCTGATAACATGCAGCAGATAAAAGGTTGCCAGGGGAACAAGAAAATGAGGATTTGCAGAAAAGAATTCCCCTAGGAACAGATCATTGGTGCTACTTTTTGTTCAGCTGACAGAAAAGCTACCGCTTGACAAGTTAACGCTAAGGACAAATCTGTATTGGAGGCTATACCATGATTCATAGTAAAGACAGTTAATGTAATAAAAAGTGTCTGAACCATAGAATGCTGGAGCTGAGTAGTTTATGGATTTAGGAGGCTGATGGTCTTGTCTTCTTATAATTGTAGGTGTAGTTGCAATATCGGGCAGTGAAACGGAGGATGATGACACTATGGATGTCCCACTGGATCTTTCCTCATCTGCTGGCTCAGGCAAACGGAGGAGACGTGGCAACCTGCCCAAGGAATCCGTGCAGATTCTTCGGGACTGGCTATATGAGCACCGATACAATGCTTATCCTTCAGAGCAAGAAAAAGCACTGTTATCCCGACAGACACACCTTTCCACACTACAGGTATTAAAAAAAAAAAAGTAGTTCTCACTTCAAAAGGAGCTGTTTTCTGGGTTTTTTTTCTTAATTTACCTATGGTGTAGTCAGTGATACAGATGTTTACACTGCATGTGAGATTTCCTTTTTTATTTTTACTCTCTCTCCTTCTGACGGCACTTGTAAGGAGAAATACAAATGAATGGTGTGTTACGATGATCTTTATTTATTGGGAATAAAATTACTTCTCTGGGAGAACAGACAGTCATGAATTTGAGCATGCATGCTTATTTTTGTGGAATTGGGGCCCAAAAGATATAAAGTGTCTGTATAAGGTAATTTATTGTGAGAGGGGGGTATTTATTTGTCAATGGAAGTTTTATGGTGATAGATACACAGCTTAACATATAACTTCTTCACTTCTAAAACCGCAGCTTGAGGCTCGTTCCTGTAGAACGTGCACGTATATAATTATGTGTATGATGAATTCCAGTAAGATCAGTGAAACAACCTATATGGGATAGAGCTACTCAAGTGGGTTAGTATAGGTACGATGAGGCTTTTATGTGGTTAGTTTGGATTCTCATCCTGGCATACTACTGGCAGCTGCAGGGTCCCTTGGATGCATCATTCTTGTCTTCTGTATCATCTTTGGTGGAATAGGTACTGCTGCTTTCCACCTCGTGGGAAGGTGGCTGCATGAGAGCTTGGGTAAACCCTGGTTTGGTTTTGAGAGGTGCTAAATATAGAGTGCTTGTGTTGACTTCTGGGCTTTATTTTTCCAGATTAATTCGGTAGTACAAATTTCATAATTGGCTATAAAGTAAAATTTCCTTAATGTAACATCATAAAGAAAACCTCCTTTATGTAGTAAACCGAAAAAAGACGTTAAACTATAAACTATCCCGTATCACCCAGGAAACTGGTTTGATATTTAAACAGGGACAAACTTAAATGAGGTAATTCATGTTATGTCTGTCGACACAGTCAGTTGAACAAGGAAAATCAGTAACTATTTGTGGGAGGAGTGGCTCTCTTCAGAGAGAAAAGGTTTTCCTGTTGTTAATTAACCTAAGCGTAGGGAACAATAGCTAATAGGTTAATGTGTGTGCACAGAGTTAAAAGCTAAACTCCTCCGTTCCTGCTAGCAGTCTTCAGATGTCCCGGGGCTTTCTGTAACAGGAGTGGGGAGCCGGGGGTAGAGCTGGTAGAAGGGAAGGGCCTTTGCCAGGCATGCCAGAACTTGTCAGTAGGTCTCTCTTTTGTTCTGCAGTTAAGGAAACTGCTTGGAGGGATTCATTAATTTAACCCAATGACTCTAATGGCACATAGTTGGAAATGAATGAAGGTAGAAATTAAGATGTCATTATATTCCCAGGTCTGCAACTGGTTTATCAACGCACGCCGCAGGCTGTTACCTGACATGCTGAGGAAGGATGGCAAAGACCCAAATCAGTTCACTATCTCGCGGCGAGGGACGAAGCTTCCTGAGGGCGGCCTGGTGGAGTCTTCCATCAGCACAAAGAACTACATTCCCTTGCTGGAGGAGACTGCCTTCTTGCCTGCTGCCGCACCACTCGGCAAGACTGTATCCTCTTCCAAGCCGGCTTCCCCTGGATCGGTCCTGGCTCGGCCGTCGGTGATTTGCCACACGACTGTGACTGCATTGAAAGACACCCCTTTCCATTTTTGCCAGCCAGCTGACGTAGGCCAGACCATGGACCTGCAGCAGCCCCCAGCCAATGGCTTCACAGACAACTCCCTCTCCTACCACGAGGACGCATCTAAACTGGGACCTGGTGCAAATGCACAAAGTGGGCTCTTCAACACTCCTCCTCCAACCCCACCAGACCTTAACCAGGATTTTAGTGGATTTCAGCTACTGGTGGATGTTGCACTCAAAAGGGCGGCAGAGATGGAGTTGCAGGCGAAACTCATGGCTTAAATCCCCCTCCTTCTCCTTCCCCGTTTTGTTTTTCCAGGCAGGGATCTAACAGCTGTGTGGTTATTGCCACCCACACGATATCAAAAGACTTCACTGCATTATTATTATTTTTTTTTTATTAATCTTATTTGCACAAGGGATTGCTGAAATGAAGCTTCCTGTCACTGAGATGGTCTTCAGTGGAATATGGTCATTCCAAGAATTATAAACTTAAAGCTACTGTAGAAAGAAAGGATTGTGTGTTGGGTTTTTTTTAATGTTTTCTTTGTAGGTTTTTCATAATGTGAGATGGTTCCCAAGATCATGTGATTTGTTTTTGTTTCTTTCAGACTGTGCAATATCTAGTAATGATATAGAGTCTTCTTATCATTCCCATGCGGAACAGAATATACCGACATGCTGTCTAAAAGAAATTTTCAATTTTTTTAACAATACGAACTTTGGATGATTATGCTTTTTTCCCATAATGTAATAAAATATTTTCTTTAAAAATGGATGCATACAGAGTATTTTGTTGAATACAAGCTTTGCAGAAAACACAGCTTTACTCTTGAAATACATAAAAGAAATATTTTTAAGCTCATACTGACTTTGTTTGGTTTAGAGAGCTATGCTAGCAGTTGTTGTTAACCAGATGTTTAAAGGAATGCTGAAAAGTGGGCCAGAAGTACCTGACCGTGTTCTGCTATGTTGGAATTTTTTAAAGGGGCCAAAGGAAGCTACGTAGGCAACTCTCATTAAATTTCAGGAGGGTATCTTAGGCCCCTCTAAAGAGTTCCAGCTTTTGGCTCCTAGAAATACTTTAGGGCTGGGAGATGTGACAGCCCATGGGGAAGTTCTCCTGAAGATGAGGCCAGAAGAGTGGTTGAGGTGAACATTCTTTGCAGGCAGATTTTGAAGGGGGAGGACAAGGGCTCCCACTCTTACTCTTCTTGGACTAGCAATTACAAGGTTTTGCCTCAGTAATTCTAGTAGACTGAAATAGACTGTATTGGGTTGAAATCTGAGTTCTGGGAGCCAGGTCTTGGTTGAGATACTTAAAGAGCTGGCTGACTAAGATTTAGAAGAGATCCCTGTTGTATTGGGGTGTATTTTGGGCAACAGAATCTAAGTTACCTTTCAGAAAAGGACTTTGCTATCAAAGAGGGTTATTAATGAAAAATGTGAAGGCTTGCAGCTCGCATTTCAACTTACTTGAATGTCAGTCACCCACCCTTATCCTTCCAACAACAGTGAAATAAGAGACCTCTAGGGGAGAAAAATCAGTTCTGGCTAATCCTTAAACCAGTTGTCTGCTTGGGAGGTTGGGGGAGGGCTTTGTGGAGCAGGAGAGCTGACAAATGTAAGGATGTCATTATGAGTAGGAGACTGCAATATTTAGACTGCAATGTGTATGCATTTTGTTTGGCTGTGGCCTTTATCTTTTTTTATTGTCAGGATTACTCTTTATTGGTTCTCTGGAGTACTCTTTGGAATTCTGCTGAACTTCTGCCTTTCTTTAACCTTCAAGTTTAAAATCAATGATTATATTTTAAAAAAAGGCAAATAGTAAACACTGTGGCTTACTTAAGTCTGTATCAGCTTCAGTAACAGAGTCATCCTAATATACTGTACGAATATAGATTTTTTTTTTAAATACTTTCTATTGAAATAAAGATAGAAAAAATAATTTTGAACATGGCCAGAGATGGCTGTGTATGTTCTCTTCAAGGAGTATCACATCAGTCCAGAAAGAGCCTTGTGTCTTGTCTTTTTGGACACACTGTACTTCAAACTTCTAGGCTATTCTTCCTGGGATACCTATGTATGTTTTTTTTAGTTGGTTGTTTGTTTTTTTCAGTGGCTAATTGTAAAATAAAATGGGAACTACACTTTTGCGTAAGTATGAGGTCAATGTTGTGGGAAAAGTTGGTCAATAGATAGCCTTTTGTGGCATAGATGATTGTTCCCAAAGGGGAGTGTCATCTTTGGTAAAGGTTTGGAAGATGTTTTCTTGTCCACATGCAGGAAGGAACTTTATTGCAACACTCCTTACACCCATGCCTCAAGCACTGAGAAGGGAAAAACAACCTCATGCAAATACGTTTGCATTGTCTGATTTGAGTTGTTTGACTTTTTCATAATTTTTTTTCTTTTTCCAAAGCAGGTTGCTGGTGTGCTGTGGGGTAGAGAAAAAGCAGGGGACTCGGATCATTAAAGGGCATTCTCAGAGATCTTTACTCTTCATTACCTTGTCCTTTAAAATAAAAAAAAAGTCAGCAGGTTTAGAAAAAAAAATTTGAGCTTTGCTTGCTGAGCTGACCAGCTCTGTAATTCTACTAGAACAGCTGCAGTAATGAAAATGAAAATAGAATGAGGAAGAAAGCTTTTGCCATTCAGGTTAACAGTTTTCATTGAAAGTAAAAGCCTGTGGTCTCTGCGCTGTTTTCATTTACCATTATGCCACACAAAATGGCATTAGTGTAACTGAGCACCAAAGTCCTGCCCTTGTGATGAGCACTGCATTTCCATTTTGCTGACTGACTTACCCTGGGGACTTCACTTGCGACCAGTTTTGCTTGAGGCCCTTTTATATTTTTTTTAATTATTACTTGTGTTAAGGTTACACCTCGAAGTTCAGCTGTAGTCATAAGCCAAACCCCTTTGGCTGAGTAGCACCTGGCACACTGTGTAAAAGCTTTTCCCTACCCTGAGGTGTTATTTAACTTGGAGGAAGAAAATGACTCATACTGAGTACCCACTAAAATATTATCAAAAGGGAGTTTCTCCTTTCCTGTAATCTAGTACTGATAGTTTTGGTGCGGGCTATTGAAGTTTGCCTGAGTCCATTCTTTCAGAGCAGAAGCTTGAAGTAACTCCAGATAAAATTATGAAAGGTAGATGTAGTGCATCAGGCGGAGCTAGGATCCAGAACTGAGCAGGAGTCTAGTACCTCACAAACCAAAGGCTTCAGGCAGTGGTCACTCGCCCTTGGGAGAGCAAAGGAAAAGTTTATTTTGGGAAACCTGTTTTACCATGGAGTAAGAAAAAAAGGGGGGAAAAGGCAGTAAAAAACAATGGGACAACAGGGGCAGTTCTGTTGTTCTTGCTGCAGTGATAAACCTAATTGCAAGGCAGCTGTGTCAAAACCCAACCTCTGCCTGAAAACACACACTTAAAGATTGACTCTGAAGATGAAGGGAAGGCATTGCTGTGCGTTACTGGAGACCGCGTGGCCAGCCAGGATGTAAGTGAGCTAAGAGGTATGACAAATCTATGCCAGGGAAAACGGCTCACACGCAGACTTCGTCAACCTTGTTTTCATAGCTTTTGTGTCTTGTAAACAACTTGTGGCAGCTGCATGTGATAAATCCCTGTGCAGAGCAAAAATACTTACAATAGGGAGGAAATCTTGAGTCTGGTGTCACCGCCTGTGTGTGCGGGGGGGTGGTGTCTCGCTGCGTGTCGCGGGGGGGGGGGGGAGCTTGTGGCATCCCACACGTCTCCTGGCTTCTGCCATGAGGTCAATGTACACGTCTATAAAACCGTTGAAGCTGTAACAGCTGGCCTCATGCGCTATGGGGGAGGGAAAGGGTGCAGGGAGAGCACGAAACTGGGGTAACTGGCTTCAGGATAGCAGCCCAGCCGGCCTGCAAGCTCCTGGGCGGCCGCAGGGATGCTGCTGCCCAGCCCAGAGGGGTGCAGGCAATAACCTCAGTGGAAAAGGGGTAGCAGGAGAAAGCAGTCAGCAACCGGGGAGAGAGAGCGTAGGTGGTGGTAGGGAATGATCGCGGTTTTCCCCTTAGAGAGGAGGGAAGCCTGCAGCAGGAATCCCAGCCAGCAGAAGGTGCCGTGCAGCTGGAAGCCCAGGTGCACCATGACCCTGTTAAGTGTCACTTTTGTACCTATGGTATTTAGGCCATTAACTGTGTGCTGCCTGTCAAAGTCTGTTTTCATTCATCGTTTTTCTCACAGCGCTTATGCAGTTTTCTTGTTAACACTTAAAACCTATTCCTGGAGTACTTCGTAGTTCTTTTAAAGCTCATTAGAGTTTTCTTTTTTCTTCCTCTTCTTGGCATCTTGCAGTTGTCAACTTCCCTCCTGGCTTTTGCCAAATAGGGATTACTGGCATGAATACAGCTCATGTTCACTTTTCAGGACACCGCTTGTTTTAAGTCTCTCGTTCACCAATTGCTGGAGTTGTTGCATCTCTATCCTGTTTCGCTGGTTCAGTGGGCTGTTCTCCTGTGAACTGCAGTGTTCAGACTGAAGGAAAAGAGATTAGATTTGCCACTCTCTCTAGCAAAATGTCACTTAAAGCTGTTCTAGGCATAATAATTACATCCATGTGTTCTGTATGCAGTTCAGTGTCTATTCCAGTCCCTATCAGGACAATGAGTTCCTGCAGTTCTGCACACACGAAAAAGCACATAAAGCAATGCTAGCTATAGTGCAAAGTCAAAACTCAGACTACCTTCTCCATCTAAATTTTGCATGCGTTCCTGCTGACAGCTGAAAGCCATGGCATTTAGTCATTTTGCTCACCTTTCCATTCGAAACTGGCTTTACTTGCCTTAAAACTCCCTTTTTGTTCTGAAGCTTTCTAACACCTTCAGCTCTGAGGCATCGGGTCTGGGACTAAAACTAGGAAGTATCACAAGTCTTGCTACACAGGCTTGCAGACTAGGGTAGCTTCCAACAACAGATAGACTGCACAGCCCTTTGTAGCACTGCAATGCTGCCTCGCTGCACAACATGAATCACGGTTCCTGAAGCTGGTGCCGACATGAGTAAGTCACATCTGCCTCCCAGCTAATTCCTGTTCCACTGGCTAGCAGGGTTTCTGCCAGATTTCATGTGCTTCCACTGACAAACAAAGTGTTGATCTTTCAGCTGCTTACACCAATGCATAATAAACCTGAAAAGATGCACACAGGTAGCAGTGCTTTGAATTAGTGACTTAACTGGGGGGCAGGTGGCAGCTTCTGAGGAGGGACTGATTGAGTGCAGCTGACAACTATCTAACCCTGTTTATTCTTGGACAACTTTCTGGGACCACAGACCAGGGCTGTGGCTGCTTTCTCTAATTGCAGCCTAGCCAGTGCCTGCCCTGGGCAATGAGTCTTGTCTGTAGGTGTGTAACAACATGACCCTCTGGCAGCACAGAACCCTTGTCTGGGCATATATAAACTTTACACATGGTTTTTGTTGTCATCAAATCATTCGGCTGACAGTGAAGAGGATCAGCCTGACTGCAGTGAGAGCAGGTCAATCCCAGTGCTGTGGGTTTTGCAGTAGGTATGTATGTTTGTGTGGCTTCTCTGAGTCTCTCCCTCTCTGCGTTATTACCATGCTGTTGAAGACACACTGCCCTGATGAGTGCTCCTGGAGCTCCTCCATCAGTGACATTTCACAGGTTGGCAGGACTCAGCTTCTTTTTGAGACGATTCATTTTTATCAGTAGTAAGAAAATAATTCCCAATTGTGAGGCCTCTAAGTTTTACCAGTATAGTATTCAATAAATATACAGAAAATGTTTGGTCCTGCCTCTGAAGTCCCTACAGTCTAATAGCTCTTTGGGAAATGATGTATCACACACTTTAAGCTTCCTGCTGCTTCCTCCCCTACAAATAAACACTTAGGGCCAGAGTGGCTTATGTTAGGGATAAACCCTTCAGTTTCTTTAACTGATGTGGCTTACCTAGTTTCAGCATAAAACTGAGTATTCTTTCCTATCTCAACTTTGCCTCTAGTGTCTTAGGTCTTTTGTAGGAACAAAGTTGTTTTCTGTTGATTGGTGAATAGATTTTAGTGCTTGGCTGGGGGCTTTCAGCCTTTTGACCTCTCCTTTAGAAGCTGTTGATGCAAAAGACAATCTTGATCATAATTTGCCACCAGCTTATAGATTTCACCAGGATGTTATATATATAATCTCCTAGTAAGGACACCGTACAAATACGGGTCCTGGTATTTATATTAAAAAAACCCAAAAATCACTTGACTGATTGTGGGAAGTACGTGATGTCCTCCAGCTTGCTTTTATGAATTTGTGTAGTTTGTCTTGGAAATTGTTCTGGATAGCAGACACAGAACTGATGGTAAGGATCACAACAGTTTTGTAATTTTCCTGAGTAAGCATTCAGCTGTTTTGCCAGAGCCTGTAATTTCACTTCCTTTTCTAGCCTGCAATGTTCTGATTGCCTGACCTTGTGCTGAATGTCTTATTTTGGGGTTTTTTTGTACTTCTAGTCTCATTCCTTGTTTGAACTCTCCCTCTGTCATCTCTCTCCCTGTTTGACTTGGGAGTGCTTACATAATACCATGCATAGTCCGTTTAACTAGGTTAGAGATTATTTTGACTAGTTTTGTACTGCTTTGAAAGTCATCTGATCCTTGCTACCCCACTAAACTAACCACAACAGCAAATCTTGCTCTGATGAAAACAAATCAACTTCTGTTCATGAGAGAAAGCACATCTTCCCTGTGTAGCTAGCTTGGCTGTTTTCTAACTTCTGCTTTCTGGGCTGTGGCAGGGGTAAGCCGAAGAGAGAAGCAATTAGTAATAAAATCCATCAGGCATTTTTAAAAATGGAGGGATTGTTTTTAGTTTCAAGTCAGTGGTGTTTCTGGTTTCAGCACGCAGTCCTGGCTCTGCTGTTATGGGCCTTCCCCAGGTAGATGTCCCACCAGGTGAGGTGTGAAGCAGACATTCCTCTGCCAACCTTGACTAAAAGGTTAGTTCAGGTTATTGTATTAAACGCTACTTAGGAAGTTGCTGCTGTAACACTTTCTTCATGGCAAACTCAGCTGGCTTGCATTCAGCCAAGGTATTTCCAGTGATGTGCTGCCAACTTGCTCCAAAGGCTTCCTCAGAAGTCTTTCTTCCTTAGCTGGTGATACATGGAAGAAACCTCATGTAAATATCTCCTTTTAGTTTATCGGTTTACATTTGCAAAGCACATACTGTCTGTTGTAAAGCTACACCTCTCTTTCTCTACCAAACCAGGCCTCCTTGACCCCCTGCTACCTCTATCCTGCCACAAGCACCTTCAGCCAACTTCACCTCCTTGCCTGCTGGGACCTGTCACCTTATCAGCTGCCCTGGCCCTGGTGGCTGTCCCCAAGTTTCTGGAGGCTGTGGATGGCTGCTCAGATGCAGAAGGCCTCTTTCATTGCCTGGTCAGTAAAATAATAGATGTGCTCTGGGTCTTTGAGAGACACCTGGTCTTATTTCTCACCTGCTGTGTCCATGACGCTTGGGGGTGGGCATCAATGTCCCAGTCACCCTCTGAAGGGAGAGTGGCATCCATCTTTTCAGACCCTAGGAGGAGATGGGGGGAACGTGGGTGCACAGGTCTCTCGGCGGGAGAGTTGCCGCTTGGTCCTGCAACATCTTACTCCGTCGCCGGGATGTGAGCGGGGAGCAATAGAAGCGGTGCAGGTCCCCAGACCAGAGGGGTGCTGGCGGTCTCGGGGAGGGCAGCATGCGAAGCCCGGCTGGGGAGCATGCCAACAGCCAGCACCACTTTCTGAGCTTCTTCTGCTGTGGCAACTTGAATTTAAATAAGCAGCACACGTGGAGGTTGGGGGGGGGAAGGAGGGCATCATTTTCCCTCCTATTTACGCTGATAAGCAACAGGTATTTCCGCTGCGAGAAATTTCATTTCCTTTCCTTTCAAATGCAGTGCCACAGCAGCTCAGGTTTCCTTCCACAGGGTGGGAGAAGCGAGGAGGGGGGCGTGGACCAGCTGACGCCTATGTTAGCCAGACTCCCCATCTGGCGAAGCAACTCATCGGCGGCGCGACCCTGCTGCGCCGTGACGCTTGTTGAACTCGGAGGGAGCTTGGTTTTGCATCCCCCACCTCCCTGAAGATGCGCCTTTAATCCTCGCCTTACCCCAGCCCTCTCCCGCTTTTGCTGGCCGGTCTGGGCTGAAGCGGGCTGCCCCAGCCGCCCACCCCAGCGCCTGCGGGCTCCCTTGGCCGGGTGCGGGGGGCTGCCGACGCAGAGCTGGAGCTGCTCCCTCCACCTGGGGCTAATTACGCGCCGCTTCCTCTCCGGCTGCCAGGGGCCTGGATGGAGAGCGGGGAAATGGCATGCGAGGCGCTTGTAAAAGCCGCAGCTCAGCCCCTTCTGCCGCCGACGGAAGAGCTGGCCCAGCCTCTCTCCCCGCGGGACGCGCTTCCTGCCCTAGGAAATCCCCTGCTGCAGGGCAGCCCGGGAGACCCGCCGTGGGGATTTGAAGCCGTGGCCGGTCAGCGCCGGCTGGGGACAGGGCGAGAGCTACGGGTTTTGAGAAAGCCCTAATAAACCTTTTGATTACGCGTAAGAAAAAACAAATAATCCTTCCCGCTCCTCAGCTCTGTGGTTTGCCTAAACTCACTTCCCTGAGATACCTCCGAGTTTGATCTTGAAGAAATGGTATCTAAAAAGCCCATATGTAAAAACTTAACCGTTCCGGCAATAGGATCGTAATCTGCCTTTGATCCCACGAATTGTTGAACCACAACTCTGTCTGTTGCCCAGGGACTGCAGGAAATGTACACAGGCTTATGCAAATCTCTAGGAGAGGGAATGTTCTGCAGGGCTGGAGCAGGGGGAAGATGCCTCTTGCTGCAACTCTCAGTCTCTGGATTGCAGCTGAATAGTTGGGCAGTCCTGACGCTCTCCTGTGTCACCCTGCTGCCAGTTCCCACGGCTTCTACCCCTTGCTGCTCGCAGCCCAGTTGTGCAAGCCTGGAGCGGTGAGATTTTTCCAGAGCTCTTTTCATGTACGCCAGTGGCATTTACAAGCACAGTCTGCAAGCGGGGTCCTTTGGCTGCGTTTTTCTCCAAACAGCCACAGCAACTGCAGTGTTCATGTTGGGCCTCTAAATCCCCGTGACTTTTGCCAGTTGGGGGATGTTTGCACGAGGGTGGGTGAATCTGACAGAAGAGACAAAACAGTTTACTGGGGAACCTTGAGGGGAGCCAAGGCTGTGCTGGAGCCCAATCAAGGCAGGACGCAGCAACTGCACAGTGGGGGCACAGCCTGCAGCTGGGTGGCTGTCAGGCAGGACTTTAATTTTGTGTAAAATGTGAATTTTCCTCTTTCCCAGACTTGTAAAAGAATACTCGAACCCTTGTAAAGAGGCAGGTTGGGTGTAGTGTGGGAGTACGTCCATCACCGCATTTGAAACAACTCTGCTTTATATCCAAACAATGGCCCAGGGTAGCAGATCCTGCTAAAAAATAAAAATAGAGATCCCTTGATCCCTTCTCTGTTCTTTCTTTGTTTTTTGTTTTTTGGGTTTTTTGGGTATGTAAGCCAAGTGGCATGACACTGGACTTCGGTACTTCGCCTCAATTACTTTAACTTGCACTTTGAAGAAAGCTGTCAAAGGGGCAGGATGAGCCCTCAGTTGCTCAGCCACCCTGGCAGGACTCCCCTGGTAGCTGTGCCGTGGTGCCACACCGTGCCAGGGGAGTCTGTGCCGCATCCAGAGCACGGCCCGGCATTTTTCGTAAGCCGCGTGTGCCACGCAGGTACAGGGCTGCGCACACCAGAATGTGGGGCAGCGCTGCCTCAGCTGGACACAAGTTTGTTTTGCTGTTTCTGTTTGTTTTTTTCACCTCGGTGATAATTCTTACCCAATGCGCAATCTCTGCTCTGTGTACTTTACTACTTCTTGTGATAATCAAAATCCGTCCCTGAACTTTTTCACTACAAAGGAAACAAGAACTTTGCTCCGCCGGCTCTTCACAGGGCATCCGGCGGTGCAGCAGCCTTTTCTCACGTGCAAAAAGCCCCAAAGTCTGTGGAAATCAAGGTTACGCCGATGGCAGAGCGCTTACTGGTTTTTCACTGGTGTGGGTGGAGATCAGGCGCTTTGACGTGACCTGAGATTTCTGATGTCAACCTCCTCTTAAAAAAGTGAAGGCACCCAACCAGTCAGTGGAAAGAAACCTATAAATGCCAGGATCGCCAATAACGCGCTGTATACGGCTCAAAGTGCAACCTGTGATGGTCAAGTGCTGAAACATTAACCAGACCTTGGGATACCGTCTGTAGTTGCCGCTCGGTGCCCATGCCATTGCTCCCGGGAGCAGGGAACGAGGGCTGTGCTATTATTACTCCATGCGGAGAAAGGGCGCAGCAGTGTTTGCACAGTGCGGACGGAAGTGCTGGCGGTGGCCCCGAGGCGTTGTGAGTATGGCGGTGGGGGCAGCAATAAAAAGGTACGAGCTTCACCATGTGGGGAAGAGCGAAAGGCTGAGAGCTTCAATCTCATTTTCCAGCTCTTGCTGAAGTGCTCTGGCAAGCAACGTGGTGGTGGCAGTGGTGTGAGACCGTCCTTCCATTTGCACTCCCATGTTTGCAGGTATAACCTGCCTGTGGGTGAAACCCCTGACTCTAAGCCTCCCCCTGCCCCCGTATGAGGTAAGGCTTGTGGGAAGAACCGGTATCATTTATGAAACTGAGGGCTGCAAGGGCAGGGGAATGGGGAATGCTAGAGATGCTTTTGGGACCACACCTCAGATGGTTTTGATCTGAGTGGTGTTTTGGTGGTGTTATTTTTTTAAAACTGGTGAGCTGTCCTGGAGATCAGGTGAGGAGACATGAGGAGCCAGAAAGCATTTCTGAGCACGCTAGTGTTGTAATCACATTACTGCTCCCTGAGCTCAGCTGACACAGGAGACCGGTAAACATCTCCTACTGCCCGTGTAGAGGTGACAGGACATAAATCTTCAGAGCACCCTGAGGAATAACAAGTCTTTTGCAACTTTGCCTTTGAACTCTGAAGGCGTTATGCTTGCATGATGGATGGCGGCGGCGCCCGGCCGTACACTGAGGGGCAGCGCAGTTCCTGACTCCCTTGCAGGGGTTTTATCCTCACCTGGAGGAAGGGTATAGCCAGGCTGCGCGCCAGTGCTGATGCTCGCAGCTGTAGAGACTGTCATTTCCTTTCCAAATGCTGGCACGCTCAGCAAGGCGCTTGCAGCCGCCTTGCATGCTTGGCATCAGGCCAAAAGCCATTCCTATAGCATCTGCTCTTACTATATGCATGTGTAATGTTAACTTACCTGAATCTTGCTGTGAGTTTCTCCACAGCCACTACCGCATATCCGTGTCTTATCAGTGGGGCAGCTTTGGGAGCAGCCTCTTCCATTAAGGCTTAGAGTGAGTTTAGCTGATAGTGTGTCCCCATTTAGGAGCAGCAGAGCAATGCCTTGCCCTGCTCATGCTGAATCAAGGGTTTGGGAACCATGAGATCATATTTTATTGCAGTATATTACAGCCGCAGAAAAAGTATTTGATTTTGGGTTTATATCAAAAGACTAATTCTTGGTCAGGATGATAAACTCTTTAAGTCTAGGACTTTGCCTTCACAGCTCTTTACAAAGTAATTGCTCTTCTAGTAGTGGAAAAAGAAGTACATGCTCATTTATGATGCTTTAAATCATACAATTCATTTCCAAAGACAAATAACAAAATCTTAGCAGAGAGCGCTGGTGCAGGTCTCCTTGGATTGTAAACACTGCAAGACAGAAACCATCAATATTTGCACAGTGTTCAGCCCAGCACAGCACAGATTCTCTAGTTGGGGCTTTGGCAGCACGCTAATAGGGATATTAAATCACACTGGATATACCTTCGTACGATATTTACAATTTAACAATAATTGTGCATGCATGTGCCCAGGACTGTGGATTGTGACCGTGCAGCACTGGAACCAAAAAACCTGCGATGAGGCCAAGCACTGTGATACGGTCCCTGCTCATCCCCCGGCTTATCACACATCCGCTGCGGTGGCTGGGACCCTTTCAGGTGCTGTCAATATTCATCAGAAGCAACTTCTTAGAAGGAGCAATGTGCGAGTAAGTGTGTTACTGTGTGAGCTGTCACTAGATGTGCCAAGGACTGTGGATTGAAAAGACGGGGGGAAAAAAACGAAGCATTAAAAATACCATTGCCATGTTGCCCTCTGGGCTTACACAAATGTGACACAGAGAAGAATTAGACTTTTGCAGTTTCATGTTTCCTTGACCTTTTGAGAGAGGAAGAAAAAAATGGATCCAGCCTCTGCTTCCAGTAATAATGCTGAAAGTCCAGAGCAAATATAATACACTGGCTCCTGAGGTGTGAGAGCAGTTTCATGTTGTCTATTGAAAAGTCAGAGAGAGAGAGCTGAGGTGTAAAGATAACTGAACAAAAGCTGGATGAGTTGAAAGCTAAACCTTTGTCCCAGGTGAGTGTAATTATTGGTGTTTAAGGAGATTCGTCCACCCTGCTCTAGTGGGATTTCTGACTTGGCATCAGTGCAAGGTAAAGCAGAGAACAGGTGGCTCCTACAGCACAATGTCCTCTTACTGTATGAGTGAGGGATGTGCCACGAGGGAAGGTTGCCAGACAGCGGCACCTCAGCTGACAGACCCTGGCAGTGGTGGCTGCGGCTAACACATGTGGCAGAGATGCTGCGACAGCACCCTCATCACGCTCGCTTGACACTTGAGAAAGCCTTGGACCATTAGTGTTAAGCTCACACGTGCTACTTGACATGAAAACATTTCCAGTTAAAAATCATTTCAGAAGATTGTTACGGTGGCTCATGCAACTGTTGACAAACAAAATCTGCTTGGATTACACTTTAATGACAAACTCTGCGTGCTTCAACATGTTTTCTTTGTTTTGGCTTGGTTGCCTGATTTTATTCCCCGCCTTCTACTAAGAAATGTTTTAGCTCAGAGAGGACAAATACAGAGAGTAGGCTGCTTCCTACTTGAAATCTCAGCATTGCCTGGGAGAAGCTGATCAACAAAAATCATCGCAACGAATGCGGTACTGCACACAAGTAGCTTTTTTTCTCTTTTGTATACAAGCACAAAGCGATTAAGCAAAGGACGAGAAACGTGTGGAGTCCACCGCAGTTTGCTAATGTATGGCTGGGTTCCCAGGTCCATGTGCATTCTTGCAAACAGGCTGCAGTTGTCATGATGCTATTGCCAGAAGAGATGTAAACAAAAGGAAACCTCTCGTCAGTTGAGGCGTTAGGTTAGTAGTACAAAAGAGTACTTCATAGAGTCTTTCAGATTGATATAAGCTATTTACCAAAGATGCTATTTTTTACATGTAGTCATACGGCTTCATTGATGTAAGTCATTGGTTTTTACATTTTTTTAAATCACAGCATTATTTACTATGCGGTGAGTCAGGGCAGTGAGCAAGGTTATAGGATCCTCTCGCATAGAATCATGACTTAAAAATCAGGCGTTTTAGGTATAGCTCTTCTGGGTTCGCTTGGAGATTGACAAATGGACACGTTTCCATTGAAGCTGCTAAAGGTTCATCTTTATGCCTCGGCTAAATTTCACAGCGGGCAATTAGCCTGGGGTGAAGTCTCCTTTCTCTCCCAACAATGTACATGCAACTGTGTAACTTCTCTAAAAATTAAACCCTGGTGTTTATGCTGGATTAAAACAGTTGCTAGTGAGATGAAAACAAGACTCACCCTTTCCAACTCTTCTTTCCCACCATGAAGGCTTACTTCATGGAAGTAACAGCCATGAACTGACCTGGGTTACTTTTGGGTTACATTATTTGTGTTAAATGCACACCATGTTCTCCTAGAGTTGGCGTCATTTCAGTAGCGTGTGACAAAGCCCTGCCCCGTGCAAGCCCCGGTGTTGCCCAGGGACTTGCATCTCCCCTGCCCTCAGCTGGGGACTCAGGGGCTCCTCGAGGGCATGATGCTGCCCCGGCACATCATGTAAATTGTGGTTATGGTGGCATTGATGCACTGGGAAGGGATGTCAGATATTTAGAAACTACTTAACGAAATGTTGCTCCAGGATGGGAAGGAATGTCCCCCTTCAGCTGTTGCTACAGATGGCAACAGCAAACACTTTGGTCACGGATGAACTTGTTGCAGCTTTAATGGTGGTATCCAGGCTCTTCTGCCAAGTCCCTCCCCTTCCTCCCGCTTTCCTCCATTCCTAGGGCCACTGGTGGCACTCCCTGTTTTGGCTCTTGGTGCCACAGCCCGTGCTCTCGCTGCTCATTCCACCCCAGTACCACAGCATGGCAAAATGACACCGCAGCTTTGGTGCATCGTCTGTGAGCTGCCTGACCGGTACCAATTTTTCCCCTTTCACTGTCAGCTATTGTGTGAAGAGGTGAGGAATGACACACACTGAAGTGCATCAGTTATCTCCATTTCCCCCGCCTTGGGCCCACCATAGCCATGATTTGCCAGAACTATCTACAAATTGAAGAAGTTTCAGTGCTGGGTTTTTTTTCAGGTGGTAGGAAAGTTTTCTTCCTAAGACTGGCAAAATGACTGGAGCACAGTGAGTTATTGTTACGAACGCTTATTCCAAATAAAAGGAAAAAAGAACGTGCTGTAAGATGACAAATAACATGTCCTAACTCGTGCAATGCATTAACATCTCAGTGCTACATACTTTGTGGAGCGCACACAACAAAAGCAGAGATGATCACAGTTCTGGTTCAAGGGCTGCAGCAATCCATCGCTGAACACACGCTCACGGAGTGATTCCAGACTGCAATTTTGAGCACCAATAGCCAGTACAATAGGAAAAAAGTAAGCTATACTATTTTAAGAACATGACTTTGATCAAGCCAGGGAAAAGTGGTAGGCCAGGCATTCCCACTGGGGAAATAGGTTAGTTACACAGGAAGGGGTTACCTTTTGCTATTTAACATCTTGGCTCTCTAGTTACCGTCTCCAAACCAAGGCGTTTGCCTCAGCACACGGTTGTTTACCCAACTGACTTGTCTTACCTCTGTGAGACATTTGATACCCATAAAACATCCTTCACGCTCTGTCCTACTGCTTTTCTTTTAACTCCAGGCAAGGCCCATCCCTTTGCCCGAACCTTTGACAGCTTTGAAACGTGGCAGAGCGGCGGTGGCGGTGGCGTGGCTCGGGGCCTGTGCAGTGTTTGCCTTCTCCAGGGGCTCCGCAACGCTCCAGTTTTTCTCCTCTTTGAATAGAGCTGGCAAAATCCATAATTGCTTCCATTCTGCTTGGCTAAAAACGAGGAGAAGCCCGGCACCCCGCCACGGGGATTGTTCAGTGCAGCGTTGATATGATGAAGGCCTCTGCACCAGGAGTCGCCCATAATAGGTGGTGGCAATGTCACAGCTCAGCTTGTTTTTTAACATATCTCTTTTTTTTTTATCCTTTCATGTGTTGTTTTTTTTCCCCCTGGGTGGAGCACAGCCGGGGAGGTGATGACTTACCTGCCACAGCTCGGTAGATCGCAATCTGGAACTGGCAGAGTGTTAACACAATGCCCCAGCAGAGCTTTTCTGTCTCTGATTTCTATAGTTATGTTGTTACCAGATCAGTGAAGAGAACCATGAACAACACAATTACCAGGAAGCCCTGTTCCTTTCCTCGTCCCTTTGTCTCGCTGCAGATCGGGCGTGTGACTCACAGAGCAATAGAGGACCCGCTGTATTCGCCCGCGCTGCCGAAAAGGGTGCTGCCCGCCGATGGGACCCAAGCGTGGGAAAGCCTGACCGCTGGCTGGAAGGGCCGGTCACGTCATGTTTTGCAGCTGGCATCCAAACGCATCCTGATGAATCGAGTGATAGCAGCGACCTGCTCCTGCCACAACAGTGGCCGAGCAGCAGCGCAGAAGAGGGGCTGTAGACCTCCCCCCCGCTGCGTACCAAAGTACGGGGAAGGGAAGATGGTTGTGAATGAGCTTGCTGTGGCAGGACAGCAATTGTTTTTAGGTCACTGGCATAGCATCAGACTAAAGGGAAAGGGGACAAGAGTGTTTCAACTGTGGGTGCTGGTCCCAGGTTTGCTCAGTGCAAGCCCACCTGCACATCGCAGGCTACGGAGGTGACCGACCCCGTTATGTGACACGTAGTGGGAAAGGAGAACTTCACTTACTGACTGCGCTCCAAATCATGTATAAACCTAAGACTCCAACGACAATGCGTAGAACCGCCATTATTTTTATTACTTGCTATCAAAAATGTCAGCCCAAAGTCAACACTAACTCTCAACAGATCTGATAGGCGAGCATGCTCCAAACTGACAATTGGAATGTATTATTTGCCTATTGCGTGCTGCAAAAATAAATGTCTAGCAGGAGAGAACAGACTTTGGCAAACAAACTGACAACAAGCTATGCTTGTGGGGAAGGCTCATGATTTGATCTAGAAGTGAACACTGAGTATAAGTAGGGTTAAAGTTTACCTTAAGCATGCATGAAAGGCAGGGCTGTGAGCCATGGTTTGGACTTCTTCATTCTTCTGCCGCAGAACAGCTTGAAACGTATCTGCTATTTTACACCCTCTGACCTATTCTCATTACAAAAAGATACCATCCGCCTCAGAAAGGTTTTTAAATAATAAAACTTCTTTTTTTTCCATCCCTGGTGTATCAGTTTATCAGTGACCAACAGGAACATAAATTCCAACAGACGACGAGAAATCCCTTCATCTCGGTGGTAATAAACCATTAAGCAGAAGTTTCCCTGCTTATAGATCCCTGGCACAAATCTTTCTGATTTTCCTGTGCTGAGGGTCTAAACGTGGGCAGACGGTATGTGGTGCAGCACTGGCATGCTATTAATATAACTATTAGGCTCTATAGACTGAATCAGGATCTGTTGAAATGCTAGTACAGCTGTGAACAACATAATCCGCGACATAAAGCTGTGGGATTTGGTGACTATCTTTATTTCACATACCGGGAAAAAAACAGTTTAGAAGCAGTACTCCAGTGAAGGAAAAGTCAGCTGTCTCTGCCAGGGATCTCTTTCGCCCCCGTCGAGTTTCAGCCATCACCGGAGAGGAGCGCAAGATGAAGGGAACCAGTGCTGGGGCAGGAGGGAGGGGCAGAAAGAAACAGGCTGGGGGTTTCTCGCTGCTTCTTTTGAAGTCACCAGCATAACTCCTGACATCTTCAGCTGGGTTTGGCCAGGCTCTGTGCAGAAGCACCTTTGAAGACTTTGCTAAGGCTCAAGACCTTGATCACGGCAACATTTACCCCTGTGAGTAACTGTGCAGATGAGCACTTCCAGGGCGCTCAGCGCGACTCTTCGTATGAGACTTTGCAGGATCGGTCTTAAGCAATGAGTGCTTAAGAGAAACATTTCTGCTTGTCATGCTTTTATCCTTGACCACATCAAATGAAACGCCTTGGCAGTCCTGGGAGAATGAATTTGCATTGAAAACCCACAGCTCTTACAAGCAGTGCATTAATTATTTTATTAATTTGCTCTTTTTACATTGTGGGAAACATTCATCTATTTACATTGTCCTGTCCACACACAAACTAGATAGATAGATAATCCTATGGAAACCCAAATCATTAAGCCATAAAAACACTCTCCTCTGTCTAAAGGCTTTCAAATTTGCGTCTTTTGTTTCAAATCAAAAACATTTTAAAAATCACATTTGGGAGTGCACGTAGGCCAGTGATTTACATTCCAGTTACTTAAAATACGCATTTGACCATTTTCCTTAAAAAAAACCCAAACCAAAAAACCAATAAATTCACAAAAATACAGTTTAAATTAAAGTGATAGTGCACATCAAAGCATTAAGGGAACACCAATAAATAAACAGAAATATATTACAAATAAATTATTTCTATTTACCTTTTCAAATATTAAAAATCTTTAATCCATTTCTTCATCTTTCTTTACAAAAGGATTATGAGAATTTTATGGAAACATCTGCAAAAAATATAATAAATACTTCTTTCTTTTTTTTTTTTAAACTTTTGAAGCAGGAGAAAAACCAACCTTTTCTAAAATTTCCCCCAAGGAAAAGAAAAAAAGCAATACTTTAGTCCCAAAGTGAAACAGAATATAGGAATTTTTAATATACACTGGGCAGGTTAGACGAAAAACAAATAGTTACAAATCATACTAAAACAGATGATAGAGCAAATATACTAGCATTACTGTCGGTAAATGAGTCAAGTGGTTAACTAGTGGCATTCTAGGGGCAGAATTATTCTATTTTATATTTCTTGGTCTTGGCTGTATTTTTAATATTTTGCTAAAAAACTAAACAAATATTATAATACCCTCTTCAGCGCCAAATGAACTAACAGGCATTCAGCTAAGAATAGATTCATTTAAAATAGGTGCGAAAAATATTCTATGATATACAAATACAATAATTCATAATGTACAAGACTAGATAGTCTTCACTTTTCTACTTTTTTAGGGGGAAACTAGCTCAATATAAATTTCTGTAGCCACTTGTCAACCCACGTCCTAACTCATCTTTCATAAAACATTCACAAAATGAAATAATTTTGCAACACAGTTGTGAATGTGGACTCTCACCTGGATACTGCTTTGAATATTTCAGTACAAATGAGTTCCAATTAATTAATACTTCCTATGACTATATATACTCAAAAGTGGCGGTTGGCACTATTACATACTGCAAACACGGTGACGTTTCGTTGCTGCTAAAAGTTAAACGCAGTGTTTCAAAACTAGCAAATACACTGGTATTCAAACGCTTAGAGGGTCAAACCTTTCGAAGCTCCTGTAACACAAAGCACTCTAGGGTTACACTGGATTTCTGATTACTCTAGTTAAAAGACTTTTATATATTAAATTATTAGCCCTTATCTTGTAAACCACAGCAGTAAATATTTGTGCCCTGTTTATAAAGACATAGCTCAGATATCAATGGCTTTGAGAGGTAGCAAATTCTCTAGTGGTTTTAGTATGCTCTCATGAAAATACTTGGTGCCAGAACCTATTACCTCTCCTATTTTCTTGAATAAAATTAAATTAGCACCTGGCTACGATGTCGTAGGAAAAGAAGCTGTCTGGCGTGATCTCGATGAATAGTTTTAGCAAGAGCTTAACTTTTGATGACAATTTTAAATGCTTTTTAAATGCAAGCTGCAGGACTGCGCCACCAATGCAGTGGGATTTTTTGCGAGTTGGACCGTCCACGGAAGTTTAACAGCTATGGGCACAGACAGCCAGTGCTGGTGTGCGGCAATGGCTGCACCCTGTGCCCCTTCATGGCAGGGGGCTGCCCCTGCCCCTGCTCCCGTTGGGAGCAGAAAGCAGCCTGCCTTCCTCTCCCGCATACCCGTGCCCTGGCAGCCAGGGCAAAGAGCATGCAGGGAGGAGCAGAGGGGTCCGGAAAGCATCACCGTGGGGCCGCGCGCACACCGGGGGCCACACAGCGCTCCTCTGCCCTGGACCAGCCCCAACATCCAAACCAGCTCACGCTAATTCTGCTTTCAGCGGCACATGCCAGCTAGGCACGCGTGTGCGCACACACACACACACACACGCACACAACTTGCTTTCAGCAACATGCCTGACATAGCTTTCCTAACATTGGCACAAGAGGTTTCAGTAGCGGCGTGGTCAGCATCGTTCCCTGTCAGAGGAGGTGGAGGACAAGATCCTGCCTCAGCCGAGAGTGGCTGGGGGGGACAGACACGCAAGGGCTGGCCTCTCATGCTCCTCTCCAGCCCTATTGTCTGCCATTTCCCCCCAGTATTAACGAGCTACTTGGGATGCATATTTTTCGTGCTTGCAAAACAATGGCAGAAGCCAGGGTAGGAAGGCTTGTCGTGAAATAAAATTAAGTTCATATTGATCCCATAACTTGTGAAAAATACTTTATTGTTCTTCTTCAAATGGGTATTTTATACTATTAAAAGGAGGCTGAATTAGAAACTTACTCCTAGATATGGACCGTTTGGTGATAAGCAGTCTGGACTGTAGCATACAACCGGCTGTGGATAGAGCAGAGCAAGCCTGGCCTGGAAAAGCATCAGAGGCTCCATTTACAGCAATTTGCCTACAGGTGTCCGTGTGTGGCTGTGTGGACGCGTGAGATCGGATGGTCCCACCGAGATTAAGACATCAACAAAATCAAGCTTTTTTGCTTTTTTCTTTTTTTTTTTTAACCCAATATAATCCATACAATACAATACAAGAGGAATTGACAATACAGTACAATTTTAAAAATTCTTAATACTTGGACAAGAAAAATCCTTCTTTTATATTATCTCTTCAACTGTCATTGCTTCTTATCTCCTTCCTTTTCACTCTTTTATTGCCTTTCAAAATAGATTATTTCCCTGGAAGATCGAATTTACAATCTTCTGCTGATTGAAATGTTTAAGTAGTGATTGATGAAATAAAAATGAGGCAGTTTGTGCAGCTGTGAATGTGCAGGTATCTTTCCACAGGATCTTTTCTATCCCTCGCCATCTCACCTGTGGGATATATTTCCACTTTTTCACCTCCCAGAGCTGTGGTTTTTTTCTCCCCCCCTCCCCACTCCCACCCCAGCCCCCTCCCCTTGTGTGAATCCTTAAATTCAGGTGAGAAGGTGTGATTCGGAGGTTTAGAATAAAGTGCGCCATCTGCTTTAAAAAAAACAGTAATAAAAAGAAGGGAATCCAAGTCATAGCTCCTTTCATCTTTTGTGAGGAAGACGGCAGAGTCCGAAAGGATGACCCTGCATGACTGAAATTTCCGAAGTCCCCTACAGTTTGATATTGCTGTACACTGGGTAACAGACTAGCTTTAGGTCAACTAAAGATCATGAGTAAGGTAAACGGAGCATCTACTGTACAAGTGTGTGGGTGTGTGGAAGTCTGAGCGCTGCGTTTATTTGTTTCAAACAGAAAAAAAAGGATTGTACTCGTTACATGAGGCAAAGTGGCAGCATCAGTACATGTGACAAAGCATCATGATGACATGGGTGAACCTTCAGAAAGCAAGGGTGATTAGAGGACATCTCTCGGAGGACCGACAACTACGCCACGGCAGTGGTGTTCACTGGGAGCATCGGGGCAGCTGCGTACAGAGAGAGGGGAGGGGGAGAGGGAGGGAGAGAGAGCGAGAGAGAGGAGGAGGAGGAGGTACAAATACTTCGTGGTGACCTTGAGCAGGAGCCTAGAGGGGCAGATTATACATGAGGCTTGTCTTGCCAGAGAGAGTCCTCCTGGTTGGATCCCTTCATAGCCTGGTCTGGGCTTCGGGGATGTATATCTCAATGCTTTCGGCGCTCTCGGTAGCTGAGTTCTGGCGGACCGATGCAGCGCGCTTGGCAGCCATCAGCCGTTTCCGGGCCTCTTGACGCTGCGAGCTTTCCAGAGAGCGTTCTCGTATGAGTGGCACCTGACCTTTCGATGGCTTCTTTGGCACTGGAGGAGGGACCCTTCTCTCCTGATCAAAGCAGAAGGTTAATGGCATTATACAGCTTCTCAGGGAAGGCGGGAAAAACTAGGACACGTCAGTAGTTAGAACACACATTTTACCTAAGGTTTGTTAGCTCTTATCTGCCTTTCTGTCTTCAGTGAACTGGCTTTTGTGCTCAAGGGTTCATAAACATAGGACAAGGGCAAAGGGAGGGGAGGGCCGGCCGCAGTGCTACTTCTCCTCGGGGACGGTGCGTGTGAAACGCCCGGCGCCGCCAGGGCCGAGGCCCCCACCGCTAACCGCTTAGTGCGGCTCTCTGGGGTGGGGGGGATCCAGGCGTCTTCCTGGTGCCAGGGATTAGAAAGGAGAGCATCTCGGACGCCGCCTCCCGCCGCCAGCGCAGTCGCGGGCGGCTGGGGAGCTAACACCGCTCTCGGCAGAGGAACTCTGGAGAGCCCCGACTCCTGGGCCGCCCTCTTCTATGCGTGCATAACGCTAGGTGCTTTTGCAACACGGGGATACCGTGGCTTTGGCGTTCCCAGAGGGGAACTAGCTGCCTGCAGCTGGTGCATCTGAAGAACCGTTTTTTGAAAACACCGTGTATTTATGTATATATTTTGTAGTGCCTTAATGACTACTCAAAAATCCCCCACTTTGGGTCTCACTGTGCAAACTCATGAACTCTAGCCTCCTGCTAAATATGCCTGACAAGCTACAATCAGCTAGAAATAGAGAAAACTGGTAGGAAAAACTTAAAAGCCATTAAGAGAACATGCATTAATCAACATGGTGGCAGCTAGCTCCAGATACATGATCAACGAGGAGGACTTTTATGTATACCCTAGTGCATGTACACACACACAAAAACCAAAAAACCAAAAAAAAAAACCCCTCAGAGAAGGATCTCTCCTAAAAAAGAAAAGTGTATTCAGGTCTGAATTTCAGGCGGCCACAAAGACTTTGTCAAGTTAATTAGATTGTCTTTTAAGTTACATCCCTTTCCAACTGTGAACACGGTCTCTGCGTGAAGGGATTTTATCGCACTACAAAGGTCCCATTCTGCCCTTTCGTTTTCTCTCATGCTGCTCACAACAGCTTCCATGGCTCGAAATATAAAGGTGCTTAGTTACACTTATTCATACTTGGCTTTTTCTCTCCATCCAAGGATTAATCTATGCTGCTTAAAAAGGGCCCAGTGGCAAAGGCCAAAGGCAACTGCAAATATCAATTCCACAGACAGTTTTTTCTTCTTTTTTTTTAATCCTTTTTAAGAAAGGAGATGATCTGTTTAATCTAAAATCATAGACAAGTGCTGTTGAAACAGGAACACCGTCAGTGTAATTCTTTAAAATCTTTACCTTCCTACTGTAGGTCCCTTTCTTCCGTACTACTTAACTTCCTTTAACCCATTATAGTCTTCTTTTTGTTGGAAACTCTTTGAAATGTTTTTCAGAAGCAAAGAAAAGGCACATTTTTTTTAAGGAAAGTTCTCGTTTCTTACTGCTGCAATTGCAAACACTCAGCCTACTCGCTTTACTGTAAAAGCTAGTGAAAGACCATATACCAGCGTTTCTGTGCATGCATGTTTGACGGTTTTAAATTCCTTTTCTGACAGATACTGAAAAAAAAAAAGAAGATAAGAAAATGACTTGCCTTCAGTACCTTGGGCTAGGAAAACACATTCCCATTCATTCCCCTACAAAACACACTAGGTGTGCACAAATGGTGTGAACATGGCACTCCTAAGTCAGGAATGAGTATTTAGTCTTGATCGAAGGAGGAGGGAGAGTGCTACCAGCACTGCCTTTGCAAACTTCCTGCTGCAAGATTAATGGGGTTTGATATTATTATGGTTATTTGTCTGAAAGAAAACATCACTTTGGTCATTGGCAGCCAGCTGACCGTAAGCTGGGGCAGCCCGGACTCCTGTCTGAGCCACTGTACCTGTAAGTCACATTCCCCCTCCTTCCGGTGACCCTACCTGTTGGCTCTATTCACTGGTATCAGACCAGCGACAGTGGAAATTCATCCATCAAATTACATACCTATAGGTGCGCCATGTTAGACCGTTGATACCTCTAGGAATGGTCTGCCTTTTAAGGATTTTTCTGAAACATTTGTGTATTTTGGCTCACGCAAGTGCTGTTTGTCTTGATGCAGATAGTGAGGAGAAAAATAAGGCAATGGTGCCAAATGAGAACGGAAAGTGAAATATGGCTCACACTTGGAGATGTGGTAGTTTTTCATGGTGACAGAAGAAGACTACATTTAAAAAAAAGACCAAAGCTCCAGATGATTTTTATGCTACCTTGGGTAAACAACGCTACCAGCAAAGTGAACCTGGTTATGAAATAACTCATTAAAAAAAACCCCAAATAAACAAAACCCAAACAAATGGACAAAAAAAAATGTAGAAGTTCTTTCATGTAACATTTTGGAAGGCATATTTTTTATATCGCTCTGTTTGTAATCTGGTTACCAAAGTCAGCGATGGTTACAGTGCTTCCCTAGTTTTTTCAGTAACACAACCTAGAACTCTTGCTATATGCAATAATATGAACCGTAAATGTGATTTATTTAATTTTAAGAATCAATATATAAGGCAGTTCCTTCCAACGATTGATCGTCTAATATGATTAAATGTAAAGCTTAACAAAGTACCACATTCCCATTATTCGATTCACAAAGACAGATTTGGTTTAAAAATATGCCTGAAACATATTACAGATAATATCCCAGATGAATATTATGTAAACATTGTTATTACAATGAAATTAATTTGATATGAGCTTCATTTCACATTTTTAACGTCAACGCTGTACACAGAGCCTATTTAATCTGTCCAGTATTTGTGCAGGGTTTTAAATGAAGCATACAAAATCTACAATGTTCTACCTTCTTGTCATGAGGATCCATCTGTTTCCAATTATTGGCCTTTAACTGATGAAGTTCATCAAATTTCATACTAATATTTTCTATGGACAACTGCAGCATATCCCAAAACCCTGCTAAATCCTGGGAGGTCGGCCGTGGATGTGCATTAGGATTCTGTGCAACAGAAGAAAAAAACATGTTGGCTTTAGTATGTCTTAAAGTAAAGCATTTGTGCAAATGGTTATGAACCTTGCTAGCAAAGCAGTTTCAGCAGATCCAAGCGATCAGTGAGACACAGAGAGAGAAACAAAGTGGGGTGCTGCTTACTGGCAGGGGTTTTTGCAAGATGCTGTGCCCCCAAAAGCACCCGCTCACCGAAGGCAGCAGCTATCTGCCATAGACCATGGGAAAAGGGCAGGTGGCAGGTCCCCTGTGGCAGGATCTACCTAGGGATGTTCCTGGTCACAACTGGTGATATTCTAACTGCACTGAAATTAATTGCCAGCCTCCTCTTCACTTTCATGAGGAAGGATTCCTTGCCATGTTCACACTTGCAGAAAGACTGTTACCTGTGCAAATGCACATTTGCTGCATGTGCAAATAGTGATACGCTGATACATGAATGCTTTTTCCACACTCTGAGAATCTAAGGGCTACAAAAATACACCATTTCAAGTAAAATTGTCTCTTGTACACCTCAGGCCAATTTCTTCTTTTTTTTTTTTTTTTTTTTACAAGAATAACCTCTGCTAGGTGAAAAGCTCAGAAGAGAACATGCAGAAGCACAGTAAACTCATTTTTACAGGCGCAATTTTGGGAAGAGTGAGACTAGGCCACATATGGGGAACGTGGCTTTGCGTGTGCAAATTCAGTCCAGTTCATTAGCCCCAGAGTGTTGCTCAGAAGAGCACACCTGGACCGTGAGCATCTCTAGCACGGCATGGGCCAGAGGCTGGTGACCCAAGAGGTCCTGTTCTGTCTTGTGTCCCTTCAGTGCAACCCAGCTCTGAACATTTTCTGCATGCAGTGGACATACATGAAATGGTCCCTGCTCCGCTGGCAAAGTTCATATGAGGGAAAGCTTTCCCCAGGATATGTATCTGTATACTGGTTCCCAACTGAAACTCAAACTTCAAATAATATGAGGCGTTGCATGTGCTCACTTCAAGCATGGCTTTTTGTAGATGCTGAGCAATCCCTACACCAATCTGAGTCAGCAAGGTTTCATGGGTGCTGTGGCCTCCTAAGATTACATTGATATATTTTTATTAATAAATAAATAAATAAATAATCATTAGAACCTTGCATGTTGTTTTACATGGCTCACGTTTCACTCCGCATTTAAGTTTTCTCCCTCACGAGAATCAATAAACCCAAAAGAATCAGTTGCTTGCCTTACAAAATTTCTATTCGGGCTTTTCACAGCAACACTGATGATTTTGATAGGATGATTATACCACCAAAGGAGCAATTACTGAAAACAATATATTTTTAGATTCATAAGGAGACCAGAGATTATACTTGGATTCCTAGTTTTTCAGTGCTTCACACTAGCAGGTTGCCCAGTTGTAGGCTTTTATTTACAAAGGTGCACAAGCAGAATGCTTTTTGAATTTTTATACTAAGAATTAGAAGGCTTATTCAGACAGTGCCAATTGCTGTTGCATTTGTCCACTTAGGCAAATTTTAGTTTGTGGCTTGATTTCCAGAGGCGCACTAACTGAAGTGGAAGGTGGTGACCCCACTCCGGTGAGTATCACAGGGTTTGCCTTCCCTTCCCTAGTCTATGCTGACAGAGCATAATGCTCTATGCTTTCTGGGCTTCTAGCAATTCATGCCAAAGTTGGGAATTAAATGCATTGTATCTACTATGCAAGGATGGATTGCTAAGTAAAATGTCTGAAAATTTTTTAAGTGCTGGCATTTTTGAGAGTACTGCTTTAGATACATGGTGTGAAATGTATTTTTATCTATCAACAGGAATATCGTTCTGATTTTATGAACAGCATAAAAATAGCAAATAATAATAACAATAGTGGTAGCATATCCCAATTACATACAGTAAGAATAACGATAACATACTGGCTCTTTGCCTCTTTGCCCTTTTAGCACTCTGGATAATGATTTTTCTCTCTTTCACTATTTGGATTGTGGAACATGAAGCACCGACTTTCAGTATCTGATTTCCTGGTAGTTCTGTCTTGTTTAATACAGGTGGCATTGGGATTACATGGGAAAGTCCCTCTCATGAGACTTCTGGTTCACCCTGAAAGACCTTAAGGTCTTTTACCCAAACATGTCTGTGCCCATGCAAACTGAACTCAGAGGTCAAGGGACAGATCTCAGTGATCGCAGAGTCTCAGTGATATTTCACCGAAAGCTTTTTGTCTGTTGTTATTTTAAGGCTCTCAAGCTATTGTGAAATTCATGCTGACTCTGACAAGTTTCATAGAGTTAATCCCAAATTCATATCAAGGCCTTTACTGTAAAAACTACCATGTTAGTCAGAAAATCTGTCTAGTTCAGGTATGATTATTCACAGGGTTAGTAAAAGGCACACAACAGTGTCTAGGAGAAAAGTTACATACCAGGTTTTCTTCGCAAAGTTCTCTGAACTGGTAAAATTTCTGGGCCATGAGAAGCTGGGCACTGCCCACTGCAGTTCTAATTTTCCCTAGAACTGAAAGAAAAAGAAACATAAGTCATGACGCTTTCTTTGCTGCGGGCAACTAAAAGCCTATAAAAAGAGAGGAGAAAGGTGCGCAGTGGTCAGCTCTGGCTTTCAAAAAGCATATTATCTTTCAGTCACGGATTAGAGAGAAACTGGTAAATCTGAAGCCAGATCTGCACTAGGCAAAAATACTAATTTGTTGCTGCAGTGTACTCTCATTTCCCCAGTGAGACCAGTTGTAACCAGCAAAGAGGACATCCATGGCAGTATAAACATGGCTAATCAAAAGCTTTTTAAACCTGTGTAGAAAGCTCACCAGAAATTGCACCCCTTGTCATCACTGTGACCCAGGCTCAGGCTTTGAATACAATTCCAAGTCCCTGCGCAAGGACACACAGCTTTCAAACCCTGTGATGTCATCTACGCTGTTTGGAAAACACTGTGTCTACCAGCATTTCTGCCACCTCACTTAGCGACTCAGCACCTTGTTTTCAGGTTTAGCTGAGTGTTGCTTGATCTAAGCCCCAGAAAGGGAACGGTGATTTTAATGCACACCGATGACTCTCATTCGGACCTTCTGAGTATTTTCCATGAGCACAATCTGAAGCGGCTCCTGCCTTTGAACCCAGATGCCCAGGCATACTTCAGGGAGCAATCACACCCTGGCCTCTCCTCCTTGCTGGTGACCTGGAGGGAGGTGTCAGAGTCCCAGCCTAGCTCCTGTGCTGTCTGGGGACTCCTTTGTACAGACAGCTGTGTACTTATGGTCTCTTTGGACTGACTGAGTGCTGTGAAGGACTGCAGTGAACCAGAAGACAGCCCATAGTAAATGCTCTGAATAAAACAGGAGCTCATATGGTTTTGGTTGTGTTCAACCTCACTGAAACAGTGGGGTTTTACTGCTGCAAGGGGTAGTCAAGAATACGCTACCTGAAACTGAGGCATACCCTGGTGCATTCAGAGACCTGCATTTCCCTGGCACTTTGCTGAGTTCTGGTCGAGGGAGAGTGTGTGTGCGTGCGTGTGTGTATGTAAAAGAAGAAGCAAGCATGCAGAAATAGAGCAGACAGACAGACATGGCCTCAACTGGCAGTAGGACAGTAAATGCAGAAGAGATACTGCGATTTTGGGGACTGCTGATTGAAAGAAAATTGATGCTGTGAGCAAGAAAGCAGCTACAGGTTTGTTTGAGACTTTCAGTGCTCAGGAAAAAAACCAACAACAACTAGGTTGGCATCATGGATATATCTGGCTCCACCGTTAATTTTCCCTCTCTTTCTTTGAGAATTTCCCCCAATTCGTTGGTTAAATATTTATTTTAAAATTAATTTCATTTAATTTCATTTGATTTCATTTTAAAATTAATTTCATTTAATTTAATTTTAAAAAAATATTTACCGCTTCATTGGTGAAAAACATGAATGGCAGCCACTATGTCACAATTCTCACTATCATTTCTACTCATAGATGTTTGCATTGTCCCAGCCCTCATATAAACACAGTAACTTCTCCGTGACAAATTTACAGTCTGGATACATGAGGCAGGTGAGGGAGGAACAGGAAAAACAAAGAGATGAAGTGGCCTGCTGAAGGTGAGTGAATTGTTGGCAGAGCCTAGAAGACATACTAGTCCTAAGCAGCCACCCTCTGTACCATCCCTTGGGCATGGTCACTTTGTATAAAACCTAACACCATGTTAGCAGAGCTCCACTGGGAAACTATTGCTAAGTACTGCTAAGACTTACCACAATGAAAAATAAATAAATAGGTAAATAAATGAATACAACTTTGCTATAACCCCTTCTGGCAACATTTTTAGGGTCTCACGGTCCTGTGATCAGCCGCAGTGCATGCCAGCAGCTTGAAACCAGAACGCCACCATGCAGTGTTTGGTAGGAGAAGGGCCTCTCCAAGGGATTCACTTGTGCAGCCACAAGCTAAGCAAACTGGCACAAACACTCATGATGAACCGAAACCAGACACACAGTAGTACAAAATCTGTGTTCTGCTCCTTCAAGGCAAGTGCCTTTTCCTTCCGCAGCCTTAAAGCTCACTCCTTAAGGCTGCTGAAGGAAAAGTGGGATGCAGAGTTCATTTATACTTTAGACATACAAAGGGAAAAAAAAAGTGGGGGAAGGGGGGAAGAGAGACCATTTTCACATTTTTTTCAGAAACTATAGGAGAGAGCTCTGTGAACACACACAGAGCCCAGACTTTCATTTTGTTCCCAGAACTCAGCTCAGCACTGCCAGGAAATAGCCGTGAGCTGGAAGATTCACTAAGCAGAATATTTTCAGCATATTGCGCAGGGAGTTTTGCACACAACTCATTATTGTTAGCAAGGCTTGCGTGTCTAATTCTATGCGCACAGAGCTGAAAATGGACCCCTTGGTGTGTCTAGTCATTTATGCAACCCAATATGCAAACCACTCAACTGAAAGGACTCTTCAATAGTAGGAGGAGCTACTCTGGGAGCTTTCATGTGGTTCCCATTGTTATGAAAACTCTTCCCACTGAGTATATTTGGGAACAGCTGCCTCATCTGGAGCTCGGCCACTCTGACGCTTCCCAAGACTTGAGAAGCAGAGAAAAAACAGTCTCTCGACTTCTCGGGACAAAAAAAGACAAGGCAGGCTCTTCCTGGAAATCTGCACCACCCGAGTTGGAAATCACATCCCAAGCATGAAGAAATGTAAATACACCTTGTTGGTGATGGATGGGAATGTGCCCTTTTCTTTGAGGGAAGAAGAGCTTAATATTCAGAGATGTCAGCAGAGGGAAAAGGAAGTCCTTGTCCTTGGCTGCCTAGCGACTGGCTATTTGCCTAAAAACCATCATCCCAGCTGACTGTGGGATGCATGCTGATGCTGTTCTCTATTGTTGCCACTTCTGCTGTAGCCGCGGCTGTATCTGGCCAAGTGTCACTGATTCCTTGCCCCTCAAAAGCAAGTGGTCTGTTAATGTGCAACTAGTCAACAACCAACTCTGTCACAAAAGTTAGGGGGGGGAAAAAAAAGACAAAGCATGCGAAAGACTGAAAGGAATCTCTCCAGAAGGCATGAAGCCTTATCAATAGTTTTGTTTCCAAACGCATGTTGCTTTTAGTGTTTCAGGGCAGAGTGCTTGTTTTGCTTACTCAGTCAAAACCTCTGGTGCCAAAGAGAAAGGTCAAGGTGTAGTAAAAAACCAAAAAGTAAAAATAGACCAATACTTTCTGAGGAGAAAATCCTGTGAGGTTTGAAGCCAAATGCCAAGAAAATAAGTGGAATGGCAAAGATAATGCTCAAAACTCATAAGAAAAGAAGTAGAAAAATCTTTAACAGCAAGGGGGATGGGGTACAGGAGAAAACCATACAAACATTGAAGTCGATGTGTTTAGCTAATAGGGTACAAACAAATGTTATAAAACCAAGGAACAACAAAAAATACCAACCCATCAAGAAGCAATCATAACGGACTTAAACACCTATATAATGTTATTCATGTCTGCTTTCTATTCTATACAGGGTTATACAGCACACTCAGCACTGTCAGATCTGAATGCCTTCCAGTAATGCATTAAGCAACATTATTAACATCCATCATATGCTTTGCTGTCACCCCTTCCCCAGGGGGAGAAGTGTGTCTACTGCCCTGTTTTGTTTTTATAGTTTGAATTTTTCCTTTTTTTTTTTTTCTCCCTCCTTGCTTTGACCTCTCTTCCTTGTAAATTCAGTTCTGTCCTGTAACGATTTTTAAGAAATAGACAGTTATGTCTTATTCTGGAAGAACTACTTCAGTATATCTATTTTGGTATAATTCAGCTATTGTGGAGTGCCTCCTCACTATTATTGCTTTTGACTAGGGGTCACAGAATGTTATTCTAGGATATACACATGCCAGTGAATTTCCTTGTGTCTCTAACCCTACAACCTGTTCTCCTTTTAAAACATTATTAAATACAAACTTAGACTACATGCTGCCCAGGCAGTAAGTTCTTGCTTCTCTTGGTTCTAAGAACTGCATAGGACCTACTTTGTGATTCTGGAGCTTTATGTATCTCCTCCCTCTCTTCCCTCTCCCCCCATTTTCATGGGAAAAGAAATGAAACAACAAAAAAAAGAATTTCAAACACAAACAAAGAATTGGTGATATTGTTGTCTGCTCTACCTTGGAAGGAGACTGTGTGTAATGAAGATAACAAAATATAAGAAAACAACAACAAAAACCACCTGAAGTGATGTGAAAAGTCATCACATAGAAGCCACAGGAGTTTTGAGGAGCAGCAGTGTTATTTGACCTTAAAACACCAACCGATATCACAGAATCACAGAATCACTAAGGTTGGAAAAGACCTGTAAGATCATCAAGTCCAACCATTAACTAACACCACCATGCCCACTAAACCATGTCCCACAAAGCCACGTCCACATGTTCCCTGAACACCTCCAGTGATGGTGAGACTCCACCACTTCCCTGGGCAGCTTATACCAGTGTCTCACCACTCTCTCAGTAAAGACATTTTTCCTAATATCCAGCCTGAACCTCCCCTGGCGCAACTTGAGGCCATTTCCTCTTGTCCTGTCACTAGTCACTTGGGAGAACAGACCAACACCCCACTCTCTGCAACCCCCTTACAGGTTATTGCAGAGAGCGATGAGGTCTCCCCTCAGCCTCCTCTTCTGCAGACTGAACAACCCCAGTTCTCTCAGCCGCTCCTCATAAGACTTGTGCTCCAGACCCCTCACCGGCTTTGTTGCCCTTCTTTGGACACACTCCAGCACCTCAATATCCTTCTTGTAGTGAGGGGCCCAAATCTCTTCGCATTTCAACTTTGACAGGCCCCAGGGTCTAACAAGTGACAAAGGAGGCAATTTAGAACTGTGACTATCAAATACCCTTAATGTGAAAACACCTGGTTGGCAGGCAGGGCACAAGCTAGGGAACAGAAAACTTGTTCATTGCCCCAGGAGCAAGTGGCAGGAACAATAGCCGAAATTACAGGGACACAGCCTGACATTTGCGTTGCAGATGTTGGCTGGCACTGTGCATATGAAGAAATCCTGCCCTAGAGCTGTCACAATCCATTTCCAAGCCAGGATGGACCAGCGTTTTAGCCTATTCAAGTTGACAGACCTACATTTAAATAATGCCAAGCATGACAAAAGCCAGGAAATTCAAAGTTAAAGCTACTGCTCAGGTCTTAAGCTCGGCTATTAGGCAGAAAACAGCCAAATGGAGCAAGCTATGGAAGGGGCAGTCCTTGCTTTGAGTCATATTTACTTATGGGGTGATCTCATTGAAATTAATAGGGCTGTCTGCCTGAGTAAATGCTGTCCACTGGGAGTAAAGCAGTTTCCATGTGTCCTCTGACTTACTCGGCTTTTATTAGCACACTTAATGTTTTTTCCCCAACTATATTGTTTCGTTGCTTGTGGATTTCTCTTCTTTCCTTGCTAGCCTTTGGACACTGGCAGGGCTTCCTGCCCGGAGCTGGCTTTCCTTGGAGAAACCCTCGCAGACAGAGAAGTCCTTCTGGGGAGAAAAGAAAACCAGAGGAAGAAAAGGATGAGTCGGGCAGACGGCCAGAGGCACGTAGCCAGGGGGACTCCAGCAGGCCACGGGCCAGGCTGGTGACCAGGCTGGTGACTGTCCCTCTGCAAAGCCGCATCAGCCCGCTGTGGGAGGGGGCTGCCTCGCACTTCCGACCAGGACTGCTTGGGGAAGCCCTGCAGAGGACTGGAAAATGGTTTTCCTTGCTCGTGACTGACAGTGAACTCAAGGGTCTCCTTCTCTTTTGCCATGCACAACTATTGCAAAAAGAATGTATTTTCCTTAACTTTATTCTCTTTTGTCTACCCTTCACTCTTTTGAGTTTTCCTTTGAAACAATCAAAACAAAAGAAAAGAGCAGAAAGTGTGCAAACATTTGCCATAACTGGCTGAATTTGCAAAGACTCTGGTCCTAAGCAGTGAGGTTACTGCAGATTTGAGGTCAGCCTTTGTTTGCAGACTAGCCCAGAGGAGTATAATATACGTGCAAGACAGTTATAGTGACATGTCTTGCTAGAGCCTTGGTTTTCTGTTTTAGTTTTTACTTGATTGGCCTGACTTGTCTCACCACTAAACCCACATTACACCTGACTTGTGGTGAATCAGGCCCACTGTTTTCTTCCGACGGTTATCTTCGCATCGAAGCCACATTACAACCCCACGTGAAAGAGAAACATTTCTGAAGGGGGGCAAAATGAAGCTCTCCTGTTCTTCCAGAAAGGTTAATGCCCTATGTGAAATAAAAACAACAGCAAAAAATCCAGCAAAAGCCAGGCCGAGGCAGTAGGTGTATGTTCCTGTGCCTGTTGCTGCTAATTCTGGGTGTAAATGGTTATTCCAGAGGCCTGAGTCAAAGGTCACCAATATCAGCGGTGAGGCTCTGACTATATGAGATTTTGCAGGGCAGAGGTAAGAGGAGAGAGCAGAGGGTTAAGGAGAAAACCAAAAAAAAAAAAGGTTTCACTTGAGGCTTGATCCAAAGCGTCAATCAATTCTTACAAGGTGTTTGGCCTCATATCTTTAACATCTTTTTTTATGAGACCCCTAGAGTTTGTAGCCAATGTCCCTGTAACAGCAAAATACATGGAAACCGTATCAAGTATCCTAGCTTAAAGTGTAAGTGGTATTCATCTGTCTGTTACACATGCCACGGCTTTATCAGAAAATGATTTCAGATAAAACCAGAATATACTATACAATAAATAATTCATGGCAGAAGGGGAGCCACATTTCTCTCTATATTGGCATTTCATCGTGCAGCCACTGAACCACAGCTTGTTTTTATACACAGCAGCAGACTCCATTTCCCAGCTAGAAACATTCAATCCCATCTGGTAGATTCATTCCCAGCTAGATAATACCCAACGTATCTATGTAACATACAAGCTACTGTCGAACAGCAGCGAGCCGTCTCCCCAAGACAGCTGTTTCGCACAAGGGCCGCATTGTCTGGAGGAAGCGCGGATCGTTTTACGTGGAGCGCCAGGGGGATGAGCCCTCTGTCAGCTGCCACGGCATCGAGAAAACCTCGCTCATCACACGTTCTCCTTATTTTGTTATCTGGCCAAACACACGCTGGGGATGTCAGGCTGAAAACAAAGGATGCGTTCTCTGCTCTGGTTATATTTCATTAGGAAAACCAAAGCAAACACACCTCTTCTGCTCCTTTTCTCCCTCTCTTAAAAGTTTATAGACGTATGAAAAAGGCATATTTTGAGGCAGGGTTTGCAACAGCCAGGCTTTTGTTTCTGGCGCTGCTGAGTGGGCAACGTGGCCTTGACCATATGCTTTTTCTTGGCACCAGGTAGAGTGGGGCGTGCTGAGCCGCAGCAGAAAGCCCTGCGCAGCCTCTGCAGGAGGCAGCTGCCACGTGCTGGAGTGGCCGATGGCGTCACTCTGAAAACAGTACCTCACTAGTGACCACAAAATGCAGGTGACCCCTTTCCTCCTGCTGTTTCCAGTGATCACAAGAAGTGCCAGTCAGAAAAATGAAGAGGAGGAATAATCCACAGGATGCATGCCATGTGCACTATAAGGAATCATTGGGAATAGCCAGCCTAACCCCTCCTTTGGTCTCCCCATAATTGACTTTTCCCACTGATTGCTCAAAGAAGAGCCCTTTAAAAATATCATATATCAAAACCACCAAGACACCGACAGAAAATTGTGTACACGGATATACATGTTCACTTTGTGTTCTTTTCCCAAGGTGAATAACTACTTTGGTGCACAAATAAAATACTTGTAGGTTTTTCCATTATTATCTGTTCATAGAATCATGGAATAATAGAATGGTTTGGGTCGGAAGGCACCTTTAAAGATCATATAGTACACTCCCCCTGCCATGGGCAGGGATGTCTTTGACTAGATCATGCTTCTCAAAGCCCCATTCAACCTGACTTTGAACACTTTTAATAATGGGACATCTACAACTTCTCTGGACAACCTGTTTCAGTGCCTCCCCACCACCCTCACTGCAAAAAATGTCTTCCTTACTTCTAGTCTAAGTTGCTGTGGCAAAGAGAAAGCAAGTGGCTTTTGTGGCTTGGACTTACAAATGTTGTGTATTTCTTATTTGTTATGTGCTCATACTTCTTTTTCAGTCTAAAATCTCTTCGTTCATGGAGTTTCTTTCTTGCATACTAACAACAGAAAACCTTTGTATTCTGATACATGTTCAAAGAGATGTTTGAATGTATCGATGATGTAAATTAAAAATGAGGTTCAAATACTCTAAAATTTGGGGAATCTGGATCTACTTTGAAGGCTAATCCTTCTGTATTTTTCCCTCAGAAGACATCGTTAGCCTATTACGTAACAGAAATTTTGTAGAAGTAGAAAACTTTAACATACCTTAATGTTAAGGTTATCTTATACTTTCCGTTAGAAGTCAATTTCCAGTTGCTTACAATAGTGTCTGACTTTAACTATCTAGATCAAACTTCTCTATGGTTATTTCTTTCATTGGGTTGAATGGAAAGTTCCAGCAGAAACAGCTTATGCATTTCTAAGAATTTAAAAAAACATATTTTTTTACCAGTGTTAATTCCTTTCCTTCCATAAATCAAAACCTTCACATCTCAAGAGAATTCTAGCACCTCTGTTCTTAAGAGCAAGGGTTAGACATTTGGAAGAAGCAGTCCTAGAACTACTACTAGCAGTAGTCCTTGCTTTGGAAGGAGATAATTTGGGGCTCGGAAAAGTGTTATTTGCTATATCCAGAAAAATACACTTAGGTGTGCCTAAATAATACAATATTGTACTCTCTATATGCAGCTGCTCCTTAGTGTTTTCTAGAAGCTCCCTGGCAGAATTTGAAAAAGCTTCATTCACAAGGAGCGTGCCCCTAAGCTCACAGGTTTACCTATGTCCAAAATTTGACAGCTATCAATAGTACTGCTCCTTGTAATGTAAGTAAATGGAAAAAACTTCAATTTTTACTAGGAGAAAAATTTCTGGACAGGGAGCCATATGTTCATCTCTTCTTCCTTAATTAGAGTGACTGAATAAGTTGTGAGCTACCCAACCCTTCTTACTAATGAAAGCTTGCTAGACATTCCCATTACCTTGCAGTTGGGGTAATACTTCTGGCAGTGGTGACAACTGAGATGTAGTTTGCATGTGTGTATTTGTTATCACAGAATATGGAGAGCTTGTTTTACCAGGAAGATCAAAGAGGAATGAGAACTGCAAGGAAGATGAGGGGAAGAGAGGGAGAACAACTTGGAAGAACAACTGAAATCTCTTTTAGTTGGGAGAAGCATCTGAAGACATGCCAATCACCATCTAAAAAGGCAGCTAAAATATGAATTTAGTGAAAAGGAACATCTGTTCAATTATATTGTAAGGTTATGAGAAATTATTCAAATGGAAGAGTTAAGAAACATTAATACTACAAGATCCCTAACCACAATCTCCTAATTATCCATTGAACTATGCAATCCCAAAAGCTAAAACCTCTGGAGTTTCAGAAGTGCCGAGCATTTGCATTCCCCATCAACTTAATACGGATTATTATATACATACATACAGTCCTTTTGAGAATCCTGACCATAGCTTCATTAGCTAAATAAGAAAGGGCATGATACAGAATTCACTGGAGTAAATTTGACCTATATTGCATACTTTTTGTAGTTGCAATATTATTGTACGCTGTTACTTACTGTCCTCAGGTAAGTTGTTTTCCCTTTCTTCTCTCTCCATCTGTTGGCACCAGCCCTCCATACGATCTCTCTCTGCCTGAAGTAGCTTCAGAAACCAGTGGCCATCTCGTGGGCACACTGACCTTTGAACAGCTTCCAGAGGATCTTCAGTGATAGAGTCAATCCAGGGGTCAGGAGGTGGTAAAATTGACGGATCAAAATCTGTATCAAAGTCATCATCCACTGCACATGCATGGTAATGGTTTCCTGACCCTTGTATGCTAACAGTAGAGGTGCTTGCATCTCGGGAAAATTGTCTTGATATTTGTCCAGAACATGTATTGTCCTCTTGAGGGTCGATTATTTCAAAGTTCTCATGGAAATCCAGGTCTGCTTGCACAGCTGTTGTTACACTATTAGATCGTGTAAACCTGCGAAAGCTTTGGAGAGCACAAACATAAAATGTTTAGAAAGCTTTTTCTAGGTAACTTGGTAAGAAAGGACTTATTAAGATTCTGCCACTCCTCCTAAGACTGGCAGTCACGGCTCTCAGGCTACACTCAGGTGTTTTTTCTTAAAATGATCAGCATAAACTTCTTTTCTCATTGCAAGCCAGCAAATAAACATCTTTTTCCATGCAAGCTCACTGTTTATATAGGCAAATACCCCTAATTGTTGTGTGGTTTAACAAAGCCAGAGGATAGCCCAAAAGACAGCTAATAGTGTCAGTAGCTCAGGATTTTAGGTTACCAATTAATGAAAAGTTAAAGGGGCCCAATTTTAAGAAGTGACTTACCTTTCTATGTAATCTTACTATCTATGTAATGTTATACATTCCATTTATAAAGATAAGTATTTTGAACCCAGATAAGTATTTTGTATTGCTTCTTCAGAATTACTCTTCATAATTATGTACCTGCTAGTTTACTACTACTGCAAATACCACTGCCATGTCTCACAATTTTAGCGCCCATTCCCACTGTTAAGACACTGTTTTTCACACCCAACCCTTAGTTTCAAAACGGTTTTCTCTTTTTCACCAAAGCTAGCATTCTCAGTCACTGTCTATAGAATAGAATAGAATAGGATAGAATAGAATAGAACAGAATACAACAGAATAGAGTATTTCAGTTGGAAGGGACCTACAATGACCTTCTAGTCCAACTGCCTGACCAATTCAGGGCTGACCAAAAGTTAAAGCACGTTGTTAAGGGCATTGTCCAAATGCCTCTTAAACACTGACAGGCTCGGGGCATCGACAACCTTTCTAGGAAGCCTGTCCCAGTGTTTGGCCACCCTCTCGGTAAAGAAATGCTTCCTAATGTCCAGTCTAAACCTCCCCTGGCGCAGCTTTGAACCATTCCCACACGTCCTATCACTGGATCCCAGGGAGAAGAGATCAGCACCTCCCTCTCCACTTCCCCTCCTCATCGTGGTGGCTGCTACCCTGTAGGTAGCTTCCTTTCACCTTGCATACCTTCCCTATGTTGGAGCCTGTGAGGGCAGAGAGCAACCCTGAGAGTAAAGGCAAAAGCAAGGGAGAGAGGAGGTTTGGGGCTTTGGATTTGGGTGTTTTTTCTTTAGGTAAACAGCACTCCAAATTCTGCAGTCCACGGCATCTGAGGTGAAGAGGCTGACAGAGCAGAGGGAAATGTAAAGAGTAAGAGACAGCTAAGGCTGTTGCAGGGGGTGAAGAGCAATAGCCCATTAGACAAGTGCAACTGACTGCAAAACTTTGTCAAGTGCATTTAGTTTGCAGCTGGTGAAGGAGCAGACAGAAGGATGCTGAGGGAGAATTTGATGTCCTATACACCTGATGCATCCAGATACCTCAAGAGGAGTGCAGCAGACTTCAGGGAGGAATGTAACAGGTCGTGCTGATAGAGGAAATTAGTGGCTGTTGATATGTGACTTTGAGAGGAGTAGAGCAAAGCAAAACAGGAGTTGAGAAGGTTCTTCAGTTAATAAAAGACACCAATTCCTCTGCAGAAGAAGGCTACAAGTAGCTTCTCAGACACACCAATCCCTGGAAATCTTTAATAATAGATTGTGTATATTTTTTTAATAATGGCCTAGAACACAAACATTTTAATGTAGCACCTGCCACTTGCAGTTCTTTCGAAACAGGTGTTTTTAAATGATGCAAAAGTCATGGTTATGCCACCGCAGTTTTGCATGATACGCACTAGCAAACTGAAAAATATGGAGCAAGCAGAACTCTTCAACTCAGTAGTATTTATCCTTTGACAAGGAGAACAAAGCATTTTGCTATGGACTGACACAGCAGAAAAAGTTCAAAGGGAGGACAAGGATTGTTGGAGATATGGTATGGCTTCCACAGGAGGAAAGAGATTTTTTGGTTTAGAAAACAGATGGCTGAGGAGGGATATGAGAGCCCTATGAAATCCCGACTAGGTGATGTTTCACCATTTCTCAGAGTGCAAGAACTGTGGGGAGGAAGGCAGCCAGTTTCAAGTCTTAGAGGGCTAAAGATTTAAATCTAGTGAAAGGAAGCACTTCTTCACACAATGTGTAATTAAATTGCCACAGGATCCTGGGAAAACCAAAGGTAAAAATAGGTTCAAAGAGAACCTGATCAAATTCACAGGAGATAGGTCCAGGAAGAGCTATTACACAGATGTTGTATCTGGTTTAGGAAGTCCCTGAACAACAGACTGCTAAATTGGGAAGGTCTACTGGGAGAAGGAGTGCTTTATACACACCCTTTATACTTTTCCTTTACACACAGTCCTTTATACTTTTCCTAAGTATTTGCTACTGGCCCCTGGCAGAGAAAAGCTGTTAGACTGGTATTAGTGGTTAGAAAGGCTTTAGCTTTAGGCTGACATTACATTGAAAATCTTTTGGTCCAGTCTGTGCTAGTTTTTTTAAAATTGTTTTGATTTGGCCACCAACCTGAGAAATCCCTTATCTGCACTGAAGTCTGTGCATGCGTATACAGACACAGAGACACATGCACGCAAACCTGTGCCCACACAGGCACATGCTCACACAGGATTTCTTTTCAGTCATTTAGTCAGGGTTCACAGAGAGCCAAGGCATTAGTACACGGTGTACTCTTCCATACCTTCCGGGTACTGCAGAGAAAAGCAAATCCCTTAACCCAGCCTCGTTCTTCTCCATGACCCTACCTCCACATCACAGATGCCTTCTACTTTGCCCAGTGCCCTAGACTCTGCTACCCTTCTATTTTAGATCACCATTTGTATTTTCAGTTAACACCTGGCTTTTCAGTATACACCAGATCCCAAATGTGAAAACATCAAGGTCTACTTGCCAAAAGGATGTATTGCTGGAGGCACTACATTTCAAAGCTTTCAGGAGTGTACTTTTACTGGGTTCAATATGAGCTAGTACCACCAAAACCAGACTCTTCTCAACAAATAAAAGAGAATGACCTATTTTTTTGCCTTTGTTTTATCTATATAACAGTATGCTACAGGCTTGCTTGACAAATTCTTGGCACTGGATTGTGTAACCTATCCGTCTTCAAAAGAAAAACAACTTGGCAATAGAATATAGCATCAGTTCAAAATTAAAAAAAATACTCCCAAGGAAATGTATGTTGAATGAAATGGAAATGCAGGAAGGCACCCACTATCTGCCTACCTCCAGCACATCTACATAAACTGCCTAATGGATGGTAATTTTAGTCTCTGACATAGCTTCCTCACTCACTTCCAGGATGTTTTACTCTTAGAAAATACCATTTGTGTCCCACATGAGTCTTTTTTTTTGTTTTGCTCTCTGTTAAAACTCTGTACCACAGGACAGCTGCTGAAACTAATGCCTAAGTTTTCACTGTTTCTACACATCCAAAACATTCACAGGTCTACCTAAAAAAAAAGTTTTCATAAATTGCTGGTAATCATTAAAAACAGAGATTTTCTTCTTCCTCTGCTTTCAGGCTTGGGCCTTTGGTAATCAGTTGTGCCCTGCAGCCACAAGGTGTAACAATTACAGCTTCAGAGAACTGCAGCAGATATCTGGCCTAAGGTGCAGAAAGCCATGAAACCTCAGACTGGATAAACCAGTATGGAGACAACAGCACAATGTATTTTGAACAGCAACAACAGGGTCACTTGTTAGCATTCGACTCTCCATCTTCTTTTGCTTTCTTTTGAAAAACATGTTTACATTTCGACTCAGAGAACTTATTTGTTTCCTAAAAACACCCCAAAAACCCAGAAAAGGTCTAGGTTTCAAACCAATTGATGCATGGTGTGCCTCAGAAGCACATAGATTAAATTCAGCCTGCCTCACTTTACCCATTGGCTGTACTCTTTCTTGGTTCTGTGCTTCCCTGCTAAGGTTGCAGCCACTGTCAACAGAACAAAACAAACTGCAGAAGGAGTTAGCAGATACAGTGTCACGTCTTCTAATGGCAGGATCTTCGGCCATACATCTTTGAGCTAAAAAGTCTTGTGTGCTTTGCTCTATCCCTACCCCTTCTCCCATTCACATGGTCTTTTTTCATCACTAAGAGTCTTAGCAGGGAAACTCTAATCCCTTATGGCAATATTAGAATAGACTATTTCAGTTGGAAGGGACCTACAATGATCTTCTAGTTCAACTGCCTGACCAATTCAGGGCTGACCAAAAGTTAAAGCGTGTTGTTAAGGGCATTGTCCAAATGCCTCTTAAACACTGACAGGCTTGGGGCATCCACCACCTCTCTAGGAAGCCTGTCCCAGTGTTTGACCACCCTCTTGGTAAAGAAATGCTTCCTAATGTCCAGTCTAAACCTCCCCTGGCGCAGCTTTGAACCATTCGCATGCGTCCTATCACTGGATCCCAGGGAGAAGAGATCAGCACCTCCCTCTCTATGTCCCCTCCTCAGGAAGCTTTACAGAGCAATGGGGTTGCCTCCTTTTCTCCAAACTAGAGAAGCCCAAGGTCCCCAGCTGCTCCTCATAGGACATGCCTTCCAGCCCTTTCACCAGCTTTGTTGCCCTCCTCTGGACGCATTCAAGGACCTGAACATCCTTCTTAAATTGTGGGGCCCAGAACTGCACACAGTACTCAGGGTGAGGCCGCACCAAAGCTGAACACAGCGGGATAATCACATCTTTTGACCGGCTGGTTATACTGTGTTTGATGCACCCCAGGGTGCGGTTTGCCCTCTTGGCTGCCAGGGTGCACTGCTGACTCATATGGAGCCTGCTGCCGACCAGCACCCCCAGATCTCTTTCGGCAGGGCTGCTCTCCAGCCACTCCTCTCCCAGTTTGTACTTGTGCCTGGCATTACTCTGTCCAAGGTGCAGAATCCGGCATTTCAACTTCTAAAATTTCATCCCGTTAATCATTGCCCAATGCTCCAATCCATCTAGATCCCTCTGCAAGGCATCTTGTCTCTCAAGAGAGTCAACAGCACCTCCCAGTTTGGTATCATCAGCAAACTTGCTAATGGTGCGTTCAACTCCTGCATCCAGATCGTTGATAAATACATTGAATAGAACTGGCCCCAGAATTGAACCCTGAGGAACACTGCTGGTGACTCGTCGCCAGCCGGATGTAGCCCCATTCACTACAACCCTTTGAGCTCTGCCCTTCAGCCAGTTCTTCACCCAGAGCACCATGAACGCCCTCATCCCACAGTTGGACAACTTGTTCAGAAGGATGCTGTGAGGGACAGTATCAAAAGCCTTACTAAAATCTAGAAAAACAACATCCACTGTCTTCCCTTCATCCACTGAGCGGGTGACCTTATCATGGAAGGATATCAAATGAGTTAAACAGGACTCTGCCTTTGTGAACCCATGTTGACTGCGCCTGATGATTGCATTATTCTTTAAATGCTTTTCAATAGTATGCAGTATAATCTCCATAATTTTTCCAGGAACTGAGGTTAGACTAACAGGTCTGTAGGTTCCTGGGTCTTCCCTCATGCCCTTCTTGTAAATGGGAATGACGCTGGCTAGCTTCCAGCCAGTGGGGACCTCCCCAGACACCCAAGACCTTTGGTAGATGATCAAGAGTGATCCTGCCCTAACATCCACTAGCTCCTTCAGTATGCTGGGATGAATCCCATCAGGCCCCATGGACTCGTGAACATTCAGCTGATACAGCTGGTCCGTTACAATTTCAGTGTCCAAACAAATGGATGCAAAACAAGAAAACAATATTCCTGCTCCAACCCCACTCCCCACAGCAGCTCATCTTTGTCCATTGCCCAGAAGCCCCAAGCCACACTTGTCACCCGTGGCACCTGAAACCTCCTTCCTGTCTCTCCTGGGATATCTGAGGGAAAGGCAGCAGCCCCCAGTGCACTCAGCCCCCCTGGGGATGCCCCACGGTGGACCACAGGTGTGGAACACGACGAGGCAGGAGTGGGGCGAGTGGTGCCGCTTCAGTGGCTGTCTTGGTGCCTGCGGGACCTGGATTCCGCTAGTAATAAGTAACAATGTCAGAATTTCAAATAATGTCCCTGCTTCCGCTCTCTGCCCAGCTTCTCCCCCTCCCACTGCTCATTGCAATAGTACTGCAACACTGATGCCGGGCTATGCTTGAAGAAGACAGCCTGTCGCACTGATAGGTTCTGGCCCTACCAAATACTTTATTGGTGTGAGCCCAAGTCCTTGGCAGTGGTCAGCCCCCCAACAGAAAGCAGCCAAGAGGGGGCAAAGAAAACAGGTATGCTGTGGTGGGAAGTCGAGGCCATGTGGGGACAGCACTTGGCTGCTTTACACACAGAGATCTCACAGCCACTTTATTTGTTTTCTTTTTTTACAACATATCGGCCTTTGCATTGCAGAGCAGAGGGTGCTGGCTGGAGCGCTCAGCCTCCCACCAGGGCCAGGGCTGGAGAAGAGAGGATATTGCCAGCCATCGGGGTCTCTGGTCAGAAATTTATGGCAAATTCTGCAAATGCCAGGCTTGGGGCAGCCCACCAGCAGGCTGAGAGCCACCGGGACTGTAAGGGTTTGCTCTCATCACAGGCAGGGGAAGGCAACTGGCTGTGTCAGAGCCGGAGGCTGCTTCACCTTCTGTTGACCAGAGTGGCAGTTCCTCCCCCAAGCATATGCAGGGCGGCGGGAGGTGTGGAGAGTGGGTCCCATCAGGGTGGGACTGGGCAGGGGCGGAGCACCTTCAGCACTGGGCACCCTGCTCTTCCCAGGCGGGGCCTCTTTCAGGCCAGACGCCCCTCAGCCAGAGGGACCCATGGTCAGCCATGCGCTTGGGCCACCATCACAATGGCCTGGTGATGTCACATGCCACCTTCTCACTGCCCATTGCCCCCCTGCCCCTTAAAATGGCAGCCCTGTCCTGGCCACTACTCATTGAGCTGCTTGTGCCTGCAGCACCAGCAATCGGAGCAGGACAGGAGCAGGGAAGCCTCAGGCAGCGATCGCCAGCCTGTGGGTGCTGCGCCCCAACACCCAACGAAGCTGCCAAATGCAGTCAAAGGGCAGCTACAAGATCGGTCGAACCAAAAAGGACATCTGGGGACCCAGGCTGGCGACCCAAAACTTCAGAGGATGACACAGAGCCAATGAGGTTGACCTGCTGGAAGATCAGGAGGACCCCATGGAGGTCGATCCAATTCCAGCAGACCTAGCGGGGTACTGCAATGCTGATCGCAGGCTATGCTTGAAGAAGGGAGCCCGTTGCACTGAGAGGGTCTGGCCCCACCCAAGACTCTATCGGCATGGGCCCGGCTCCTCGGCAGTGGTCAGATACGCTGCAGGTGGGAAGCCAAGGCCTTAGTGCAGCCGGCCTGCACATCTCTCTCAGCTATCAGTCAATCAATTAATCTCCATCCATCAATCTCCCTTGAAACACGGTGGAGCTTCAAGTGCTGCGTGGGCTCTTCCTCCCCGTCCTGCACTGCCCTGCTGCCCCCCAGATATTCATAGGGTGTCTACCCTTCCCTTCCCAGTATGCGAGTAGCACAGCAGCGCAGGGAGGAGGTCACGCTGCAGAGACCGTCCTCGGTGAATACACACCCCGTGCTGGGCACATCTCTCACCAGCAGAGTTTTCAGAAGACGGAGGATCAAAGCATTCCTGGGGTCTCTCATCCTCAAATAAATCTGTTCTAACCTTTGCCTTGTGACACTTTCTGGGCAGCACTGGGGGGAACAGCTGGAACAAGAGGGAGCAACACTTTGTCGAGGCCTAGCACACAAGACCAGGTCAGGGCCCTTAGATTTAAACAGGGAACATTATTAAGCCTTGCTTTTGAAACTGCCTCTCTCTTCTTCTGAATACCAGCTCAGTCACTCGCAGCCATGTTAGAATCATAGAATCATAGAATGGTTTGGGTTGGAAGGGACCTTTAAAGGTCATCTAGTCCAACCCCCCTGCAATGAGCAGGGAAATGTTCCACCAGATCAGGTTGCTCACAGCTCCCTTGTCCCTTGTTCAATAAGAATGTGTGCTAATTGGCCTAGCACAATATATGACTTCTTTTCTGGTTCAGTAGAACTGGTTGACTTCCACCAACTCATTTATCTTCTGTAAGTGAGGAATGGAAGGTGGTCCCTTGAGGTCAAGAAGAAGTCACAGGTAGAGAGAAAGGACAAACAGAAATGGACAGAAATGGAAGTGCCCTGTCATTGCACTGATCAGTTTCATTAGATACATGTTTCAAAATTGCCCTGGAAGGGCTGGATCGTGTGAGGAAGGGGGAAAAACATTTTGTTTGGGGTTTTGTTAGCATCATGGGGGAGATCAGGTGAGAGATAAAAGAGTAACAGCAGGAAGATCATGAGGTTAACATTGAAAGAAATGCATACCAGTTTTCTTCCACGAGAAGGACTGGACAGAGGTACTCTATATAAATATGAGAAATTGTAGAGCGGCATTTAGGGAATGGGTACAAAAAAGATTATTGAGAGCAGGTGGCATAAAGAACTGAGGGTAAGATGAATAGCAGCGATGGATCAAGTTGTAATGTGGTCGGGTAGCGGTAGGCACATTTATCCTTTGCACAGTACAAGGGGAAGAAGAGGAGAGGACTCAGTCGTTTGTCTTGGCAGGAAGCCCAGGTTACAGAGAGTGAAGGGCTAATGAAAGGTCTGAGTCGAGATGGAAGGTGGAAGAGACAGAGCTGTCCTCCGAAGATGCTCTGGTTTTGAGCTACTAGATCAAGAAACGGAGGCAAAATCTTTTGCTTACTTGGTCCAAGCACAGAAGCAGGAATATTTAAAAGGACATGACGTGGTAAGGTTCCTTAGTGTGAGAATGACAGTCATATGAGGTGGGGGAAAGGGTGAGGAAAAAGCAGGAAGCAAAGAGGAGTGAAAGAAAAATTTTGTATGGTAGGCTTTTGGTGCATTAAGCAAAGAGCTTTCTTGTTTTATAACAGTGCACTTAATAGCTTAGACTGGCAGGGAAGCATGATCAATTTATTGTATTTATCCTCTTTGCTGTGCCATTCTTCTCTTCTTATTTTATAGTTATTTAATATTTCTGAAGCCTGGAAGATTTTTAAAAACATTCATTTGTCAAAGATTCAACTCAAAAGGGCTTTTCTGAAGCTCTGCAGATGTTATGGTGCAGGGGCAGGGAAGAATGCACTGTATTTACAATTCTATTCCTGTAACAGATAATCAATATATTGTGCTCTGCTGCGTTAAAAAAAAGAAGTCATACGAGTGCCAAACTGTGATGATAAGGCCTTTGTGTCTTGAGTGCACTCATTTTCTAAGGATTAGGGGCTGTCCTTTATCAGCCAGTTCACTTCTGAAAGTCCGTGATAGATTGCTGCTTACCCCTCTGCTCCAAACAGCAGCAACATCAACTTTATCAGCAAGGAAACCCCCAAACACAGCTGTCAGTAGGTAACGCAGAAATATTGCTTTCTCAGGGCAGACCCTCACAGGCAAATCTTACCTTTTTCTCTGGAGCAATAAAAACTGCAATAGAAAGATGACTTTGGAAGTAAGGTATTTACAAACAGCCATTACTTTCTTTCTTTGTTCAGGGTTTTGTTTTTTTGTGGTTTTTTTTTTTTTTTGAGGGGAGGGTGAGGGTTGGGCTTTTGGGATAGTTATTTCCTTTGTGCTCAGGCTGAAGGGAAATGGTCCTTCAGCATCTATTCTAATGTGCTCATTTATCTAGTGCTGGAGAGTTGTGGGTAAATGGGGCTAAGGTCTAACACATAAAGAAATGTCTGCCAGCAAGAGATGTTTTAGCAGGTTAATGAGGAACTTGGTAACAGCCTAGCGGGGTCATTGCAAAATCACATTTCTTTTTGCTGAAATCACTTTAGCCTTTTAAAACCACAGGAAAATACTCTGCTACTTTATGGGGAGATTTTGTTGAATTGAAAATGGTGTAGAAAACATGTTATTTTTGAGCATTTTTAGCAGATGTAGGAAAAAAACTGTGGAAATGGACATCTCCTCTACTAGCGACTGCAGCTGGCAGGCCAGAGAAAGGCAGAGGGTCCTAATTTTGTCAGCTCAGATTTGCTGCACCCAGAATTTCTCTGGAGAGATTGCAAGGGCAACTCTTTCCTCACTGACAAGGGATACTGACTCAAGGCTTCTCCTACGCTACGGTACAGTGAGTTGTCAACAAAATGGCTCCAGGCTCCAAAAGTTACGCTGTGCCCAAACAGCTGGTGAAAAATGAACAAATCCTTGTGTGGATGCTTTCAGCTGCAGCAGCGATGGGTGGGCCTGCACACTCACAGAATCGCAGAATCACTGAGGTTGGAAAAGACCTGTAAGATCATCAAGTCCAACCATCAACTAACACCACCATGCCCACTAAACCATGTTCCACAATGCCACGTCCACAGGTTCCTTGAACACCTCCAGTCATGGTGAGACTCCACCACTTCCCTGGGCAGCCTGTTCCAGTGTTTGACCACTCTCTCAGTAAAGGCATTTTTCCTAATATCCAGCCTGAACCTCCCCTGGTGCAACTTGAGGCCATTTCCTCTTGTCCTGTCGCTAGTCACTTGGGAGAAGAGACCAACACCCACCTCTCTGCAACCCCCTTTCAGGTAATTGTAGAGAGCGATAAGGTCTCCCCTCAGCCTCCTCTTCTGCAGACTGAACAACCCCAGTTCCCTCAGCCGATCCTCATAAGGCTTGTGCTCCAGACCCCTCACCGGCTTCATCGCCCTTCTCCGGACATGCTCCAGCACCTCAATATCCTTCTTGTAGTGAGGGGCCCAAAACTGAACACAGTATTCGAGGTGCGGCCTCACCAGAGCCGAGTACAGGGGCACGATTACTTCCCTGCTCCTGCTGGCCACACTATTTCTGATACAGGCCAGGATGCTGTTGGCCCTCTTGGCCACCTGGGCACACTGCTGGCTCATCTTCAGCCGGCTGTCAAGCAACACCCCCAGGTCCTTTTCTGCCAGGCAGCTTTCCAGCCACTCATCCCCAAGCCTGTAGCGTTGCATGGGGTTGTTGTGGTCAAAGTGCAGGACCCGGCACTTGGCCTTGTTGAACCTCATACAATTGGTCTCGGCCCATCGATCCAGCCTGTCCAGATCCCTCTGCAGAGCCTTCCTACCCTCGAGCAGATCAACACTCCCGCCCAACTTGGTGTCCTCTGTAAACTTACTGAGGGAGCACTCAATCCCCTCGTCCAGATCATCGATAAATATATTAAACAAGACCTGCCCCAAAACTGAGCCCTGGGGGACTCTGCTTGAGACCGGCTGTCAACTAGATTTCGCTCCATTCATCACCACTCTCTAGGCTCGGCTGTCAACAAAGAGTGCACCTGTCTAAGCCATGATGCTCAGAGGCAAGGGGAAGAGTCTGGCTTCTCTTCAGCCACTGAGTCCAGCTTGGGGCAGGAATTAGGGTTTGCAGATGTGGTCAAGCACTCAGAAACGTTATGTGTCTGGAAAGTGGCATGCACAGTTATGCTGTCCTGCAACGTAACTGCAATTTGTCATCCAAAAGAAACATAACCCTTGAAGACATCAACTATTCTAGATTTTTTTTTTCATTTTTATTGGAGCATATTTGTTTACTAATTCAGGTTACACTGCAGATTGGAGAGAGAATCGAGTTTTACAGGCTTGCTTTTTAATCTCAACAGTTTTTTGCAAGGGAGCAGTTGCAATGCAGAGATGTCTGGGTGAGATACCTGAGCAAAAGCAATCAGTTTGGCTCTGCCACTCCACTGCTCCACATGGCTGAAATTAGTCTGCTGAAAAACAAGGTAAACTTCCCCATCAACTCTATGCTGCTGCAGCCATCCTGAGACTAATACGCCAGCGGCATCACCTTCTGCTGTTTAGGTAGCTTTTCTGGGGAAAAAGAGCTTATTAGAAGTATATTGACCCTCAAAATATGTGCCACTTTCTTCCAGTTCTCCCACTGGTCCTGAAAAATCCCCTCTGAGAAATAAGAGCTACAGCATTTATAAGGCTCGGCTTTTCAGCTGGGTGATGTAACAAATCATCCAGGAAGCAGGTTTATATGGTCATGTGTGCAGGAACTAGGGCTCTTAAAAATTAGTTGTGGCATAATTATTTACTTTAGAAAAACAGTATTAACTTTTACTCACCACTTCTCCTCTTCTACTTGAACTCCTATGGACTGGAACTTACTGGTTGCTTTATTTTCACCTGATTTGGTAGATTCTTCAGCACCATCAACCTTAAAAAAATTAACCAGCTAATTAGAATGTATCTTAGCAGAGATATCACCCAGCTACTTACAATTTCTGCACATAGAGCTTATATGATAAGTACCTATATCTAGTCAGATAGTTTAGCTGTGGTATGCCCATTTCTGATGTTATTAGTGAATATTCATCATTCTTGTTAATCTATAAAGCATTTCTGGTAAGGCAACATTCAGCCTGCAAAATGCAGATGGAGTTTATCCAGTATTTTATTGAGTCTGGATGCTCACATTTGCCAGAGCAAATTTCTGAGAAGCTGTAACTCCACTTGCTGCACTCCACCATTTGTTTAATTTTACCTGTTAGTCTGTATGTACATGCATATGTGAACTCATGTCAAAATCATGTGTTTATTTTGTTTAAATGTTAGTGCCCTGAATCAGAGCACCGTACAGATAAGATTTAAAGAAAGCAGATGCAACTCTTGGAATGCATTTTCTTTACTGCTTCATCATGCAAACAGGTGGTCCCTAGGAACACAGGCAGGAATTTTATACCACCTCTCCATCACTGTGAAGAGATTTATACCAATAGTATAAAGTAAAATTTAACCACGGATGTGTCTTTGAGCAAAATCACAAACTTCTGTGTCCAATCAGTGTAGCTGTAAATTCCTAATGCTATATATGACATTGTTAGTCATACAAGAAAAAAAATTCCTGGCACACAGAATTTTTGGACCACAGCAGCATTACAAAGCAACCTGTGGATCCACTCTGACCCTGGGTGTACAAAATCTCCAGCTGTAGTTAGCATCTGTTCTACCGGTAAATAAGCTTGCTGTTGAGAGTCAATTTCAGAATCACAGAATCACAGAATCACTAAGGTTGGAAAAGACCTGTAAGATCATCAAGTCCAACCATCAACCAAAAAACCCACCACCATGCCCATTAAACCATGTTCCACAATGCCATGTCCACACGTTCCTTGAACACCTCCAGTCATGGTGAGACTCCACCACTTCCCTGGGCAGCTTATTCCAGTGTTTGACCACTCTCTCAGTGAAGGCATTTTTCCTAATATCCAGCCTGAACCTCCCCTGGTGCAACTTGAGGCCATTTCCTCTTGTCCTATCACTTGTCACTTGGGAGAAGAGACCAACACCCACCTCTCTGCAACCCCCTTTCAGGTAATTGTAGAGAATGATGAGGTCTCCCCTCAGCCTCCTCTTCTGCAGACTGAACAACCCCAGTTCTGTCAGCCGATCCTCATAAGACTTGTGCTCCAGACCCTTCACCGGCTTCATCGCCCTTCTCTGGACACGCTCCAGCACCTCAATATCCTTCTTGTAGGGAGGGGCCCAAAACTGAACACAGTATCCGAGGTGCGGCCTCACCAGCGCCGAGTACACGGGCACGATCACCTCCCTACTCCTGCTGGCCACACTATTTCTGATACAGGCCAGGATGCTGTTGGCCTTCTTGGCCACCTGGGCACACTGCTGGCTCATCTTCAGCTGGCTGTCAATCAACACCCCCAGGTCCTTTTCTGCGGGGGATCTTTCCAGCCACTCGTCCCCAAGCCTGTAGCGTTGCATGGGATTGTTGTGGCCAAAGTGCAGGACCCGGCACTTGGCCTTGTTGAACTTCATACAATTGGCCTGGGCCCATCGATCCAGACTGTCCAGATCCCTCTGCAGAGCCTTCCTACCCTCGAGCAGATCAACACTCCCGCCCAACTTGGTGTCATCTGCGAACTTGCTGAGGGTGCACTCGATTCCCTCATCCAGATCATCGATAAAGATATTAATTTAACAGCATATGCAGGAAAAGTGCTCAAGGAGAGATGGGAGTTACAGAGCTGTTCAGTGAAGTGGGGTACTTACCCGATACTGAGGCTTTTGGGGAGATAACTACACCATAAATCTCATAACTGACAGAGAAGCAACCTTTTGATGGAAGGGTTTTTCTTTGCTTTGCTTTACTTTACTTGTTTGCTAAACATATTTACAGCAAAGGCTGTGGGGTCCTAAGAGTGACTGAGGGGTGTGGAGGACATGCACAGAGGTTCATCACAAGTGCACATTAGGTTTATTTATTAGAGGAGGAAGCAAACCAAGAATATGCCTCTGGCTAAAGCAGCTTGCCCTGCTTTACAGAGATGGGCCAGACTATAAATAAGGTGTATACTTGGTCTGAGTTCAGTCTAAGCCTAAACTAGTCTCCCTTTACAGCCAATGGAGAGGGACTGACTTCATACTGCCAGTCAGAGGGCTGACAACCTACCTACCTATTTTAGGGCAGTTGTCTCTAAGAGAAGTAATTTCTGGCAGCAACAGCAATCTTATGGTATTTCCACTCCCACACTACCCCTTCAGCTGTACCAGCATGACTGCTTGTGCAATGATGCTGCAAAATGGGCCAGACAGCGGACTGACAAAGTAGTTTTCTTTATTTGTGAAGCCTATTTGACTCTAAAAATCTCATTGATGGGCACAGCTGGGAGGGTGGCATGGTGCATGGGCAGGAATCCTGTAAGACTGTATCACTGCTGAAGGTTTTGCTTCATGTAATACCTTCTTTATGCATCTCCATTGGTTTGTACACAAAAACTACCCTGGCAGTTCCTCATGTACCATCCCCAGGCAGCTTTCACATATCACAGAATCACAGAATCACTAAGGTTGAAAAAGACCTGTAAGATCATCAAGTCCAACCATCAACCCAACGCCACCATGCCCACTAAACCATGTCCTGCAGTGCCACGTTCACACATTCCTTGAACACCTCCAGTCATGGTGATTCCACCACTTCCCTGGGCAGTTTATTCCAGTGTCTCACCACTCTCTCAGTAAAGACATTTTTCCTAATATCCAGCCTGAACCTCCCTTGGCGCAACTTGAGGCCATTTCCTCTTATCCTGTCTCTAGTCACTTGGGAGAAGAAATCAACACCCACCTCTCTGCAACCCCCTTTCAGGTAATTGTAAAGAGCGATAAGGTCTCTCCTCAGCCCCTCCTCTTCTGCAGACTGAACAACCCCAGTTCCCTCAGCCGCTCCTCATAAGACTTGTGCTCCAGACCCCTCACCTATAAATCTCAAAATTTTTTTTTAGAGATTTTTCAAAGACTTGAACAGCATTTGAGGCTCTGGTTTCTTCAGATCTCAGGAAACTGAGGCCCCTATAGCTCTCAAGAGCAGTATTTGTTACTTGCAGTAACACCACCTTAAGAAGAGACAGCAGGGAGACGGTGTGTCAAGAGACACGATTCACTTTATTATTGTTTGTTTTAGCTTCTGCAAACATGGAAATTTTTTCTTCCTACCCATTACTTTGCAGGGTGTTTGCCTGCTAAGGAGTCTTTGTTGCTTTGCTCAGTGAATTGAGGGATTACAACAATAAAATGGCACCTTAGGCTTGGCTGGGTATGGGAATAAGTAACAGAAGGGCTTTCCTCTATCTCTGTCCCACCTGGATCTTGCTCCTGTGTTTAACACTGAACATCGGCCCTTCTTTCAGAATATATCCAAAACAAATGGCTGTGAAGCAGAAAAAGGTTACAACAAAGGCAGTAAACTGAACCTACGGGCAATAGTAATTATTGCCCTTCCAAGAAGAAGTAAGAGAAAAGTCACAGCTTCTCCAGGAGCTGCCCCTGGGATGGCATACTTCTACACAGTGCCTCTCATCTCATCAGGCTGATGCAGAGATTTCACGGTAAATTCTTAGGCTTTGCTAATCAGATAAGCCTGTCCAGGCACATAGTGCTGTGCTTACAACCTCCATCTGCAAGAAAAAAAAAAATCATGTCTTCTTGTGAAGGTTGATAAGCTGTGGATTGCTATTCTGTTTGCTTGGAATTCATCTCCCGTCAAAACCTGTGTTGATTCTCAGTTGATTGTAAATTCAAGTACTTTTTTGCAAAAGCTAATCCTGCAAGCGGTTACTTGGAGTCCTATGCACATTCTTTTGGGGGGTATGGGAAAGATTAATTAAGAAAGCAGTATAAATTGGTCTAGTTTATTTGCTTTTCTCCTTTCTGTAAATAGGAGTGAACTTTGGCAGGCTTAGTTTTCTTGTTTCATTCCACTAGAGGTAACAAAATGTAATTTTCTTTTACAAGGGCAAATCAGAAGGAACTTATCCTCTGCTCTTGAGGCTGAGATAGGAACAATGCTGCCTCATTCAAGTGGCTACCAGTCATTATGAAATGCATGAATAAGCAGTGACAATTAATTCAGCAAGGCTTGACGAAAATATTTTTTGGGTGATAGTGTAATGTAAATCATTGTTTTACACATTCCCTTTCAATGATTTAATTCATGCCTTTCTGACCCCCGCTGTGTTATGATTCATAGATTAGTGCTCATGTGTGTAATTTAACAGAGCTGAATAACAAGCAGCAAGGAGACTTAAACAAATCCTTGCATCTGATGTTTTACGATAAATTACTAAAATATCATTAGTACCATGCGGAATGATTACGCTGCTGCAATTTCTACATAGGTACCTGTCAGGAAAAGAAGAAAAATACATGAAACATAGCATTATGAGCAGTAAAACAAATGCAGAAATCCAAAACAATGGCAGGCATATAATTCACATCCCGTACCATACCTGTATTCCAATAGATAAGCATCTGTTTTTCTTGAAGTGGTCCTTCTTTCTATCTTCTACTGCAACGGTGGCAATGGTTGTGGTGGTGGTGACGGTGGCAGTATTGTTCCCTACATGTTGACTTGCAGGGCCATGGATCTGCGCATTGGCAGCTTCAATAGCAGCTGTTAGTGCCTTCATACTGTCTAAGCTCTCTGTGGAATTGCTAAGTCCAGACTGACTGATGATATCTCCCCTCTGTCCATGCCCATCCATATATGCATCTTGGGCAGACTCTGTGCTGCTCTGGGCTGTGATGGAAATAAATGGTTTGGTGGTAGTTCTTGGTGGGACTGGAGGCGGTGTCTTCTTGTAGGTGGTAATGCAGGATGACACTGGAAAAAACACATGAGAGTTCTTGATTTATTGATGCTGCAGGGAAAATGGATGCAAATACGTTCTCAAAGCATCATTGAGCATGGACAGAGCAGGTGTAAGGAGGATGCTGTTAGCCAAAGAGCCCCAAAAAGCTCCAGTGTAAGTGCCATGGAAGTACTTCACTTATCAGTGCCCTCTGTTCCTACTGATGTGAGTGGCAGAATTGCCAGTAGAGGGAAAAAAAATTATCTATTTGCCGAGTTCCTCCCCAGTCTTTTTAGGATTGCTTTCTCCAGTATATTTTCTTCTCACCGTTCTAAGTCCCGTGGGACCAAGTCCTTCCACCAAAATATTTGTTCTGCTCATGGCTTCCAAACAAGATTCACATGGATGATGAGTCTCCAGCCACTTATGCTAGCTAAACTGTACTTCATGCAGTTTTATTGCAATTGTTTTCTGTCTCTCTATCCTGTCCTACTGTATTTACCAAGCTTATGTAGAATTTTAAACCACATTTTTCTGATCAGAGTGAGATCCCCAAACCGTCCCAGGTCGAAGTCTGTTAACACTCACGATGCTTGGACTTGTGTATTTCTTACTATAAATCCTCTCACTTGTTGCACCCACTTCTCGAATACTTTCAAATGCTTTGTAAGCTGCTGAGGACATATTTAAAACAACATTTTGCCATGCCTAAATTTCTCATCATAAATATAACATATCAGTTCTGGGAAAAAAATGCTTTATTTTACACACAGGGAGTTAGCGTAATGAAGTCAATGGCTAAAATCTGTCAGTCAGTGGCACTACTTAAAGGGAAGTATAAGTATAAATGTTTGCAACAACAGAGGCTTTAATGAAAGTTTATGAGGACTCCTCTTTTTGTTTTTTGAAGGCCATGCTCTCTTTGTAGGTGCTTCTATATGTACTTAGAAGATGAGCTTGAGGTTTCCAGGTTAAAAACTATTGGCCTGTGTTTACAGAATTACATGCAGAAAGCACTACATGGAAATAAAACCATCTTCCTTTAAGGGATAGCTGGCAGCTCTGCATTACTGAAGTCCTGGAATGCTTTCAAATGAGGAAAGAAAGTCCATTAAGAACAAAAAACAATCATGATATGCTCCATTTTTTAAGAAAATAAATGCAGGCATGAACCTGCGCAAAGTTCAGACACAAACATGTTAACATAAATTCTTATTAACAGTAATCATATGGCAAGAAATGATTCATCAGATCATTTTAATTGGCAGACGTCTATGCCACCCACATAAAAGGTAACTCTACTACAGCTGTTCTGCTCTCTGTTTGCACTGTATGTGCTTGTCGAGCCAGAAGCCATTATGGTATTAATTTGACTAGCTCAGATCCATATGCCTCATATCTCCCGATAGCTGTAGGAATAGTTATAGCGTAAAAGGTGTTTCCAGGGCATGAAATCACACGGGATTTTTTTTTAAGGACTCTAGTATAAGTTTCTGATAACATGTCTGAACCCATGTTAAACACGTTGAATGCTAATGGAAAAAGAGTTTTCACTAAGGTAGCGAGGGTTTTGAAACTATGATTCACTTCTGAAGAATCAAACAGAAACCGCAGCATCTTTGAGAGAAAAGGTGGCTAAAAATGAACTTGTCAAATTTTAACTCGGGGAAAGTGAATAGTTGATAGCGGTTAAAGGTGGTTTTTATAGTCCTTATGACAAGACCAATATCTGGAACTAACAGAAAAGATGACAAGTTTACAAAGGGGATTGTGAATTTTGTGTCATTCTTTACTGGTTTTGATGCTGCCAAAAAGCACTTGTTGCAACTGTACATATTCAGGTAAGTCAGCTGTTGTTGCTGCAGTACAAACATTTAGTCCAGGACTTACGGAGAACTGTGGAGGCTGCTGCTTGGGAGACGATATCCCAGAAATGGGATAGCTTGTTTGTGGTCTGGAGAATGTTCTCTGGGTGGTGGAAATGCAAACTGAAATTCACCACTGAAGAATTCAAAGCACATACACACGCGCATATCCAGGTAACGCTTTGGGAAGCCAATGCCAAACTTCTCTAATAAAGGTTTGTGTGCAATGCTACTTTGCAATTCAGGTTAGTATAAATTGCCCCATTTAAAATACGCTAGGCAGGGTCATTGTGGAACTCCTGGGGAGGTGCCAACACCTTCAGGACATCCCAGCAAGGCATGTTAAGTATCATTTTTCCTACATAGCAGGTAGGGAAATGATAAGGAAACACACTTGAAAAGTGCTCTTAGGTAGGAGACAGAGCTTCAAAAATAAAAAGCAAGCCTTAACAAGACTGGTCCCCACATCACTGGTCATCCCGCCCTGGAAAGACAGTCAACAGCAAGTGTCTATCGACAGCTACTGGGCACTCTGGACACAGCAGTACAAATACAGAAATGCCTGATTAAGATGTCTTTCATTCTGTTGGTAAATGTACTCAATGAGGAGTCTAATCCACACTGCAATGAAAGATGTTTGCACTCAGCTAATTAAATCTGAAGTTATTCTTAAGAGGGGGAGAGAATTGACAAGTCATACGGTGAAATTGTAAAGAGAAAAAGCAAATGTTCTTTTAGCAAGTCAAAACAAATCCTCAGTTTCCTGGAGTCACGCAGCACGTACTGTACAGCTCCAGAGAAGCGGTGTGTGCAAGTCATAAAAGAACCCCAGGCACTTCATTACTGGAAATGATGTAAGCTCCCGCCGCTCCTCTGCAGAAACGACAACAAAACAATGCTCGGGCTGCCGCCGCCGTCGGAGGCAGCTGCGCTCTGAATGTCGTAGCTGGCTGAGCCCTCCAAACGGCTGAAGCACAACAGAATTCGGTGCATCAGTTGCTCTCCAGGCACTTTCAAGAACCTGGCAACTTGTGACATGGCAACCTGAAGGATCTGCCGGCTTTTCAAGTGGCTACGGTATTTTAAAAGCTAAGCTGCTTGAAAAACAAAACGAGTACTCCTCGCGAAAAATGACAAAACCCTGGCACTCTCCTTGTGCAGCCAAGAGAGTCTGAGCATTCAGTCGGTGCGGGAAGAGCACATCACGTTGTTTTCTGTCCCCGCGGGCAAAGGGGAAGCTCATCCATCCAGCTCTCCCGCAGCAGAGATAGGCTGCCCAGCAGAAGGACTCTGAGGGAGAAGATTACAGGATCATGGGATGTGTGAAAAAGATGGAGAAATCCTCACTTCACACACAGGGGACTTTCAAAGGGTTTTGCACATGAAAGTTAGTTTAATTCACATCAGGAAGTGAATTTAAAGGGCTGTATAAATTCCCCCATAAATATGTTCTTGGACATGGATCAAGGAGCAAAAAGTTCTGTACGGAAACTGATCTGACTGGAGGGTCAAGTCAAAGTAGTCTCATTTTTCATTAAAATTTTTTAAACATGGAGTTAATCAGAAATATCATTTTCTGAATAGCAAACATGTATATGAACGCCTCATTTGTCACAACACAGAGCAGCTTTTCATATTATTTTCCAGAGCACACATGCTGCTGGAGCAGGTATACATTCATCTCCTAGGGCATATGCAACGTTTAATCCAGAAGCTAGTTAAGTCGTGTGCCAGAACCCTCTGACTCCCAAAGCACCTTGAATCAGGCCCACCATTTCCAGCTGCATCAATCCACTAAGCAATGCTCTCATTTTTGTTTTGATCTTTATCCTGTTTTTGTGGCCTGCCTTCAGGTTATAGTTTAATCCCAAATACCTAGTGAAAAAGCACTTTCTCCAGATTAAAAAAAAGAAGTCCTGATGTTTGCCCTCCTAGCCAGTATTTCCAAACAACTAGCTCATGGGACAGGAATTTGGAACAGGGAGTGTCAACCACCCAGTTCAGAAGGAAGTCTAATGATAAAAAAAATAATCCCAGATTGCATAATAATAAAGGCTTGAATTTGAATGTTTCATTGTAAGAGCACTTCAGTTGTTTAAACATGCTCACTAGGGAGATGAGCCCTCGGGAGCAAACATCAGCATGCAAACACAGATTTTTAGCTCAGTAAACGGGTGCTCAGGAGAACCCCAAGGCAAATTAATATTTGTGAAGAGATCAAATTCATGCAGTGCTTTGAACAGTTCAAGTCATGAGATATGTAAGCAGTATCTTTCTAATTTGGCAGTCTCATATAAGCTTGGTTAACAAATACAGGAATAAATAAAAGTGCAAATTTAAAGTTAATTAAAACAATTGTGCTTCTCTTGAGAAAAAGGACTAATTCCACAGTTTCAAAGGAGCAGCAAAGGACACAACTTGTGCACAACTAAGTATTAAGGTACAAGGCAGGAGTTCTTCCACCCCGCACAGATGGATCTCAGTCTTCTGATTTACTGGCTGTTAAACAGGTGTGTTAACAGCAGTGCCCTTGCACCTCACACAACTGCAACACAAAACAAGCAGCCCTGAGCCTCACAACTGCAGCCCCCGAGCTCCCCACACAGAGGTGCAGTGCTTCATTTGGCTTGTTAGACTCAAACAGAGCTGTTATTCTCTTTACTATGCACTTATTTCCTTGCTTTGTTGAGATTTGGGGGGGAATGCTTGGAAATGGGGTTTCGGCTCTTGTACTGTTATTTTTACATGCAGAAAATTGCTATGAAAACAGAGCATGCATTTTCTTAATAAAAAACTATTTTCATATAGCAGATGGCTTCTGAGGATGCAGAGATTTACTATTAAAAAACTGAAATAAAGATTTTCATAAGAAATTCTAAACTGCCCGAGGGAATAATACCAGAGTGAGTTATGGAAGTCATTATCCCAAATGAGAACTACTGAAATCTCTGTACCGTTCCATCTTCATGGTTCTGCCAAGGCCACGTTTTTTCCGTACCCCACCACCACTGCAAAACCAGATATCTTATCTGACAAAAGCCTAAACTACACTGGACTTGGAAACAGGCATAACGGATGCAGAAAAGCCTGCAGAAATCTATACAAAGTATCTAAACTATCCTTACGGCACACAATAGCTCCACAGTGTTAAGATTTAATATCCCGTGTACTCTGAGGTCTAAAAGCCGGTGCTGGTGATCTTTTCATAAATCTGGACATTTTCGTTCTCAAGTAGGGTGTCTCCAGCTTCCTAGCTGGGTGCAGTAAAGGACCTCCTGAAACCTAAGAGAGGTGTGAGACTAAATATGGCTCATCCTGCATCTCAAATGGATTGAGTTAGAAAATCTGCACGTGCAGTCAGTGGATGACAGGTGAATAATTCTCCAGCAGATTTTTTTTTTTCTTTTAATGTCTGCTGCTGGAAGCTGCTGATGCCAGTCAGAAGTTTAACTGCTATCCCAGAGAAGTTGAATTATTGTACAGAGAACAGGTAAGACAGCCAAAAGTGTCTGCTAAATGCAGTTTATCACTAAGATATCACCACAAATTATGGATGCCCAGACAAAACTCAGTGCATGTAGGCTTCCTATGAGACCCACTGCATTCCTTGTACTATATAACCATAGCCAAATTTCTCCACACGTAAAAATTACCAGTACGTTAACAGCACACAACTTAAGCAGTTCAACTCATTTGGCCTCAAAGCTAAGAAGTATATAAACAACTGAAACTCTGGAAAAAAGATTTCACATAAACTGAAAACTGTTACCCAAAGTGGATCGTTGCTAGGATGGCTTATAATACTTTACTTCTAAAAACTGTGATCTTCACTGGTGTCAAGCAATTAGGATTTGGCTTTATCTTTTCTGAAGACAGAGATAAAATAGGTAAGCATATGACCACGTGCAAACCCTAGATTTAATTTCAGTTAATGCATATGAACTGCCTTGCCTTTTTGCCTGGCGTGAGCAGTTGGAGGGGACAGCAGTAGCATTTGCTTCTGCCATTCCCTCGCCAGCAGCTGTCTCCAGGAGATCAAACTGCACTGTACCTGTGGAGATGGTGCTTCACAGACGTATTCCATCCTGGCCATTGGCCCATGTGAAGTGGTGAAGTTATATACCCATGGATGACATATGAATAGCTGCTCAAACTGAAATTCAGTCTGGCTGAGAAGGAAGACAGAAGTGAAACTATTTTGGCCTTGTCCTTAAACTCTGGCTACCAACAAAGCATCTGGAAAAACACCACCAAGATCTGCAGGGATGATGATGTGAGTCTGTTCCAGACAGATGCTCTCCGAGAGCTTTGAAAATTCAAACTGCTTTAAAACAGTCATGGTAGAAGGTGTCTGATACAGAACATCAACGCCTATATTCAATGAAGCATGTTGAAGAAGAATGAAAAGAAAAAAGAAAACCAATACAGCAGCATGGTCTTTTTTAGTTACCATATGAATTATTTACCATCTCTTTTCATCTGTACAGCATTTTTTTTCTGAGAAAATCAGGGAAACACTGATCTATAGCTTAAACTAAGTCTAGCAAACCATTCAAATGCTTTCTGCACTAAAGTACTTCACCAAATTCTTCGTGCTTCCCCCTTTCAGAGCAGTCATGGAAAACAAGAAACATTAGAATTTTAGATTAAGAAAAGGATACTTAAAAATATTTTATGTTTCAGAACTTACATGTCATAAAATCACCATGGTAAGAAATTCATAAGCTTTCTGAATATCAATACATTCATCTTATAAAAGGCATTTATAGAAAACAGAGGAAACCTTGTGAAATATGGTAGTTTATCCCACTTAGACCAAGAATGTGTAACAGTAAATAAATCTAATAATGCGCAGCTTGATGAAATCAGATCCTTTTCCCATATATTTTCCAGGAAGCAACTTCGCTGGCACTTTGATATAACACTTTGTTATGTGTTAATGCAGCACTCTCAAATTCCAGAATTTGCATCTTTTTCCCTCTGGCAATACTGTTAATAAAACAAAATGGGCAATTTTTTTTTAATGTGGAGTTGTACTAACCAAATACAGACACATATATGTAAGCAGCTATTTAAGTAAAAACCACAGTGCAAGAACCAAAGCCTGGATTTTCAGAAACACGTGGGGTTGAACTTTCTGTAAGTATCCAGCTACCTTAGCTAGGAAGATGCATTTAAAAAGTTTTAAATTGAAGCATACTCTGAAAAACTAATCACATTTTTTTTTTTACTACTGAGGAATGGTTGAATGTAAAGACTTGAGCTGCAAGTGCACATTGCAAGTTCTCGGGGCTAATCACTTGAAAACCTGTCTGTTATTTACATTTCTAAATTGGATCTGGATTCTTGCAAACCTGACCTGAACTGTGAATACAGCACCTAATTTCCAGACTATACCAGTAGCTCTTTCAACATATAGTTGTGCAGTGAGCATGCCAAAGTGCAGCCCACACTTGCCACTCTGTTTGGGCATATTACTGTAGGTGCTATTTCTCAAAATTATCATGTAAGTTTGTAACTAGTGGTTCTGGATGTACTAACATACTCCTGTGTATATGGTTTCCCCTCAGTTACAAATGGAGTATTTAATATCTGAGCAGCCAACGCATAGGTGACTTGAATCCTGTCAAACCTGATATATATCAGGAGAGATTCGTGGTCAGAACCAAGCCCACACGTTACTCGTGAAGCAAGTGCTGTGGATTGTGCCCTCCTTCACAGTTCATTAAGAAGCACTGCATTTTGTCCTTCCTGAGCCTCTGCTGCCAATCTCTCATCCTTCCATGGTGGCAATGGAGATGACTGATGATAAAGCAAGTTTAGCAGTCAGTCATTTTAGGATGAGCTTGTCATGAATTTGATGGAGAAATTGCAGGTTGAAATTGCACAGCTTTTGTCATGTAGGAGGTTGGACTAGAGAATAATTAGGATTCTTCTCTTCTAAATCTGTGAATCCCAGATACTAACCTGTGAACCTAGAGGAGACTTAAGCAAGCCAATTATCTCTGAGTAATCTGATCATGTAGCATTTAAGCTAGCTAGATATTAATGTAGTTGGACATCACTGTTTTCAACAATACTGCAAGGATTTTCTTTTTAAGCTCTTTACTGCAACTAACTTTCAAAAGGCAATATTTGGCTGAGGTATTGACGCTTCAAAGTGTGATTCCCGTATAAGAAAGAAATGACTGTAAAAGTTGTTCCCTTTTCCTCAATCTGGAATGTACCTTCTTTGTTTGCTGCTGATGTTAGCAAGAAAACAAGCTTCTACTGGTTTTTACTCCCAGTGGTTTTCTTAATACTTAACAAACTTAAGGTAGGGTAAGCAGAATTCTGTGTCATTGGCATCATGCTGGTCTCACAGAATTTGATTAGTGATGCATCTAAATTGGCTTAGAAATCAATTAGTTTAAATTGCTGAAAACCCACCCCTGATGTGGACACATTTAAAAGTGGATATGACTGATAAGGTCTTTTTTTTTTAACTTAAATGAAAATGCAGTGGAAATAAGAGTGATTCATTCAAAGAGTTTATCCCAAATAACTGTTCACTGATTTTAAACTCATTTCCTTTTCTGCCATGGTGTGCAAACAAGCTGTACATTGTTATCGGTTACATCCAGTTGAATCCACTGAAAATTGTATAGGTATAATTTGACCTGATGACAAATGGTGAAGTTTAAGAGCCCTCTTTAATTTTCTGAGTCAAAATCAGTTCTCAGGGTTGCTCTGTTTGAGTTCATTTATGCCTGCATCGTTTGGTTACTTTCATATCTGGGATTTTTCAAAAGATACAATAAAACATGGAACACAGTGAGCAGCATTGTTACTCATGAGCTTTTCAAAGCTGACCCACACTGGCGAAGTTCTGCGCTATGAGACAGGTATATATATACATATAGAACAGTTATATTCCTCCAGTCCTTAGGGGACTGGTATACGCAAAAAGTACAGAAATGTGGGTACACCAGTTTTGCATGTTATTCAACCCTAAGGCTGTTCAGAAGCTTTTAAGCAATCAAGAAAGTCATTGCTCTGACATAGACTATTCAAATGTGTTTAATACAACCTATATGAGATGGAATTTACTATTTTCAGTACAGTAGCCACCTCTTCTATTAAGCAAACTACCTCATGATGCTGATGAGTATAGGTTGTGATTCCTTAGAGCAGAAAGCACTTTGTCACCCGATCCAGCAAAGGACTCAAATCTCTTTAAACTCTTAAAAGGAAGTATATGCTTAAGCTTTTTTGTTCGGTCCCCAATGGCATCAAGGCTTTACTGCTTTCACATCATCTCAAAAGTCTACTTTGCAATTTGTTTTGAGAATCTTACTTTATGCTACTTGATACCTAAGATTATATTAAATAGTTTGGCTAAGAGTTAAAAGATATTCAAATGATAGGAATGATGAAAGGCTGCTGTGTTTTAATCAGGTATATATTGGGAAGAAACTGCACAAATGCCAAAGACAAGACAATAAAAGCCAATACAAACTAAAAGAAAAATGTGATTGATAAAAGCAACATGAACAGCTTTTTAGCTACTATAAATTGCCATGAAGCACCACAAAAATTGATTTATATAATCTTATTATCTGTTTTGATGTAGTTCACTATAACTGAAAAGAGCTATGCAGGTATAACAACACACTATGTTATTTTCACAGACAATTACTAATAAATATAAATGTAGAAAACCAGCATTCAGGAAGGAAAGCATCATGTGGGTATTGAGCAAGACCATCTGTTCAGCCAGGGAAGTACTGACTTGTTTTTACGCAGCCAGTACTGCATTTTTCAGCACACTTATCTCTTTTGGGGTGTTCTAGTCCAAGCAGGAATGTCTAAACAAAGCAAGTTATGCTCGCATATTTCCTAAAGAAAACCCCAAACCCAAACCAAAAGCAAGATCAGCTTCTAGCAGGAAGAAGGAAGAGAAGAGGGAAAACTATGACTAAATCCATACTCCGGACTGAACAGTGACTTGTCACCTGAGGGAGAGAATTATGACCCAACTCAAAAGTCCTGCCTCCCCTGTGGTACTGATAAGGTTATCAGATGACCTGCTAAAAGTCACCTGTCGGAGCAGATCCTCTAGCGCCGTGGGGGAAAATCCAATCCCTTCTCAAATGAGGAGGAAATGTAGGCAAGGGGATTACACAAGAAATTATACTTATCTTTGGCCTAGTTTCAGGTAAAATAGCAAAACTGACTCAAGCCCGAGGACATTAACATTTTTCAAAACCTAGAAAAAACAGAATTGTTTGGTGAACAAGGCATATGAAGAATGTGTATGAAATACGTATTCTGTGTGGAGAGGAATTAAAATTTACACCAAAACCTGATTTCTATCTTTCCATTTTACATTCAAATTAATGAGTTATGTCCTTGCTCAGTGATGGGTTTGAGGTCACTGTGAGTGACCTCATCCTTTTATCTATTTGCTTGTTTTTATGACAAGTGTCCTAGTTAATAATGCAACAAACCAGCTGAAAATACTGGCTTGGTAGGATAAATTCCTAATGATCAGTCTGAGTGTCCTGAGCACAAAAAGTATTGACATCTCATTTACAGTCACCATAGTGTACAGATAAGAGCATTTCAATAAATCTGAGCACAAAAATCACTTCTTGTGGGGATCCAGACTAGCAAGAGGACAGCATGAGTCCCCAGAAGACAATTAGACAAAGAAAGATGGTGACCCTGGCACAAATGAAAGAGGACAGACCAGTCTTGTGTAACTTTTAAACATGATTTGAGTGAAAGACATTCTAATTTCTTTCCACATATTACTCCATTTATTAAAGAAATGCCCGTAAAATAGGCCTTGAAGAAATTCAGATTCACAGTTTGTAGGAGATGTCAGACACAAACTCCCATAACTTCCTTGGAGACATCAGCTGCATGTCTAATGGTAGTCCAACAGCTTTTTAAAATTTGTTTTGTTTCGTTTTGTTTCTTTTTTATTTAAAAAAACATCAGTTTAGTAGAGGTGGAAATTTTAAAACTTGTCAACATGATCCTGAAACCCTGATGGCTGAATTCATCTGATATCATTCCAGTGGCAAAAATCAGAGGTTTATATTACATAATTTCCACAAGGACAAAGAAGCATTGCCACAATAAAGAACCAATGTGAGCAAACTTTTCTCTCCCAAGCACACACAGGATTTATCTTTCAATTACAATTTCCTTTAGCCTGAGATTTTGGAATTAGTGCTCATGGTCTCAGCCTGGGATAAACCTCCCTTTTCACTAACCCCTAGAGGGCAAAATAATATTAGTGTTTCTTACATTTACATAATTGTAAAAAATGAATGATGCATTTTGTACTGGCTTAGTTAAAAGGTAAACCCAGACGTTTTGTGCTGGCTAAGTTAAAAGGTAAACCCAGGCCATCTATTTAATACATAAAAAGAGAAAGCAAACATGCCCAAATGAATTTTGACACTTCAAAGTGTTTAGACCTTTTGAATCTCTAGACTACAGAAATGTTTTCTGAAGATCACAAGGCCAATACAAAATCTTTTCAAATGCCAGCAAAGTGAATCCTACAAATCTGTACAATTTCACATGCACGTAGCAAATCCTCCCAACCTCTGAGTGCATGAGATGCAGGAAAGATCAAATTTTTAACCAAAGCTCCAATTTTTGAGTTTTCTCCCTACCGTTTTCTTCCCCAGCCTGAAATTTCCTCTTCTTTCATCATCCCTCTAATAAGACCCGTTTATTGCATACATCTATTCCTCCTACAAACTTGGTGTTTATTTTGGAATAAAAATCTGCCTCTGAAACTTTGCTGGCTCACTGTGAATGAGAAGGTAACCCAAACCTCTGACTGAAGATGCTCCCACAGGCATATGGGATGTGAAAGAAAGGGGAAGAATCAGGTCTGGATCCTCTTGTCCAAACTGGTCAGTTAAAAAAAAAATTAACTAATATAAATAGCTGTGAATGTTCTACGAGAACAAGGATGCTCAGCAGAGCAACAGGCAACCTGGTTCAACTCAGGCTGTTCAGTTTGGCCCTGCTTTGCCTGAAAACCTTTACATGACCTCAATTTCTGTTTGTATGGATGTTTGAAGAATGTCTGTCTTAATACCAGCCACCTTTATCTGCCTGGTTAACGTTGCTGAGAACATGTGGTTATTCATTATTTGTTATTCTCATCAAATTACAGAGTCTGAGCAGTATCACTGTCAAATGCCAATCACCCAGCACAAAAACCAAATAATTAAAATGGACAGATGATGAATAATCCAGAGGCCAGGGTCTGCTTTTCATAAATTGTCTGTTAACAAATGATAAACAAGCACATGTGTAATAATGAGGACTGTTCGCAAACAACTTGGGAACTGGGAAAAATTATAAATTCAAGATTAATATCAGTTCCAGTGAGTAAATCAGTCAGCTCTTGTTACCAACAATATTAATATAATTTACTTTTTATCATAAGGGATCTAAGAGGATATGCGGACTGTGCGTAGCTGTAGGTCACAGCAGCATCATCCACGGCTGCACTGCACCCAGCTGAGCGAACAGTTTAAGGCTAGTTGGATGTTTTCCAGAAGAGCTATTACTCTGGAGTAATTATGCATTCTGGAAGTGGTTTAAACTGAATTACTACACCCCCACTTTTTATTTGGGATTAAGGGTATCCAGACAAAGATTTATTCTGGAATAACCACAGTACTTGTGGAGAATTTCCAGAGTTAGGGAGACTTTGCTGCAGAGAGGAGTGTGGCACACTGAGCCAGCAGTCTCCTCCCATGACCTTTGTTTTCTTTGGAAACTGTCAAAGTGCCGGCAGGTCTGATTCCCTTCAACTTTTAAAGACTAAAAAGGGCAATATTCAAGGTGCTTCGGCTGAATGACTTGGGGAAACCAGCAACAAAGTGTGTGCATGAACTCGCCTCTATCTAAGATTTCTCAGAGCACTGACTTCGCTACCTGCAGAATGATAGAAAAAAGTGTGAACAATTACATTTTAATAATTTCAAAGGCCGCTTATTACATCCACAATGTCATTCTTTTGTGTATAAAACTGCTATTTAATTCATGTACACCAGTGTGAAATCTACTCATAAAATCAAAAGGAATTTTCTTAACAGTTTTCCTGAATTTAGCGCTTAGGACTGCAGAAGAGTCATATTTTCCTTGTTATCCCATTCAGTTGACTTTTCTATACATGTCTTGAATGTGCTATGTATTAACAGCCAAGTAGGCCATCACAGCAGTTTTCTTTGAGATTGGGAACCTGCTGATTTGACCTGTTTATCAAGAGAAAAGTGTCAGCTCAACAGGACAAGATTGTTTCATATTTTTCCTCCCTAGTTTCCTCTTGTGAGCAATTTCTTTTTAACCCCATAGATCCCAGTAAAAAGTGACTGGTCTAGAGGATTTTCTTTTTCTTTTTTTTCCTCATATTTATACATCATTCAAGAAAAAAAAAATACAGAAACATTTTTCTTCATATGAAAGTTTAAATTGTGAAGTTGGAAAAGCATACCCTTCATGTTCTTTACATATGTCTGTGTGAAACCTCTTTGTGTTTATTTTTAAGGACATGCAGTGGAATTTAGACTCTTAAAAGGGAAAATAAGTGTCTATATTTATGACAACAACCCTATAATGATAAAGGGAAAAGGGCAAAACCTGTCATGACAGAAGTGAGAAGAACAATCATGTCAAACCTTGCCATGCTCAAACAACAGAATGGACGCGAGCTCTGTTGAGCGTGTTAAGAGTCCTTCAGGATGGAAGACACTCTTCACTGTATTTTAAGTTAGTATTACAGTCAAAGAGCTTTTGGTTTTAAAAGTGTCTTAAGCTGCTCTGAAATGTTCTAGAGCTTTGTTTTCCTCACTTCCACTGTTACAAGTTAAAAGTAAGATGTCCTAGATCATTGTATTAGCCTCCCTAAGGAGAACTGAGCCAATGGTACTTCCCCCTCCCCCATAAATTAGATGTTGTCAAAAGAAAAAAATGGGTTAAAAAGGCTACTTTTCACATTCTTCAGACTGCTGCGTGCCACTTGGTCAAGAACTAAACTTCCAGAGCCTGCCATGTGTGAAATCCCTCCTACGTGACAATTTTAACATCAGTTGCATCATTAACACACGTTCCTGTCTGCACAATGTTTTTTTGCACTTTGCCAGATGAGGCAGAGGCTAGATGAATTGTTACTGTGCACATGCAATTTTCTAATAAAAACAATATGGGCATTATTGTTCTTGGAAATGCATTTGGAAAATCTTACTCTACATTGTATAATACGCATTAGGGTGACAGGTAGGCGAGGCACTGGAAGTGTATGGGGAGTAAGAAAGAGGAATCCACAAGTACAGCGAATACCTATGTGCATGTGCTTGTCTGAACACACAAATATAGCCACCCATGCATACACATACAAAACTATGTTCATTTTGAACTCTGCCTTTGAGTTTTGCTTTTGTTCTCATCTTATATGATGCAACAAATTTCAAGGCATCCTCTTCTCCTGAGCTTCAATTTGTATCTTTGGTTTCTTAGAGGATGTTCCTTTTGGGTGGCATTCTCAGCTTCCTTGGCATATGACATATGGGAGGGATTATTTGGTTTATCCATAGCTTCCACGCAATACATGTTAAATCCCAAAGTATCTTGTAACACTAACCATTCTGACTCATACTCCAAAACACCCCAAAACTAAATGAAAACAAATAGAACTTGCAGTAAAAAGGCTAAAACCTCAAAAATTAAATGCTACGGGAAGAGAGCAGAAGAGCTTCAAGGGCTTGGCCAGTGTCATGGGCCCTTCTAGCTGAGGGTGAAGCCGCCCAGTTGATCCTTTCCTACAGGTAAACTAGTTTATTTGACAACATAGATTGGAGTTAAGAGGTCAGTGTCCCCAGCATTAACTGGCTTGAACCCAAATACAACTTAGTTCCCTGCCAGTTCTTCACTTCACAGAATGGCATATGAAGAGATACTCAGAAATGTTTTTTCTGGAAACAGTTTTCTTCAGCTTTAAGGTAAGTGTATATGCATGTGCATATATTTGTATAAAGGTGTTACTGGGACATGGAGGGAATTATAGTTAATAGCACCAGATGTCCTACGGCTTTGTGTCAAAGACAAAAACCCCGCAGCTCAGTTGCTCGCACAACCTGCTTGCTATGGGCTAAAAAAAAAATCTGCTTATGAACAAAATAATACACATTATTTCAGTGCTCATTCTAGCACCAACCCTATAATTACTGCATTCTCAACTATCTTCCACATTCCCCTTGAGCTGTGAATTACAAGCTTTCAGCATATTGGATACTAGTACTGTGGCATGATTAGATTACCATTTCCACAGGTTGCCAAAGCAGGAGAATAGCTCATCTAAGTATGAATAGCTTCATTTACTTGAAGATAATTCTCTTTACCTTTCAGACTAATCATCTGTGTCTAACACAGGGTAAAAAGAACAGAAATTCTTTGCAGGTTAGCTTCTCTTAGAAAATAAAATTAAACCCTTAATTTTTATATCCCAGCATTTGAAGGTATGCAGATTTGGGGGTTTTGTCTGGCTGCTCAGAAGAGAGCTGTTGTTTGCAGAATGCAGATGCAGACCTGTTTTCTGTTGTAGACCGAATGCATTAGTCACTAAGGAGGCTAGAGCATAATGGAAAGTAGCCATTTTGTGTTCATTTTAGTGCACAGCCTTGGAGAGGAGAAACACACATATCCATGTCATTTTTGATGTGCTATTGAATAGAATATAAAGATCATAAATATTTTATTAGTTGGTTACGGGTTAAAAAGGTAATTTGCACAGATTAAATATTTCCCTTTGGAATTCACAAAAACATAACAGGTTTTAATCTGAAATAAGAATGAGCATTTGAGGATATTTGTTATTTGCTGGCTATTTATACTGTGAACATTTAACTGTGTATGTTCAGAAATACTCAGATCATCGGTATGCCAGTAACACCCGTTCCAGTGCTACCAAGCAGCCCTAACCCCAGCCTAATGGGTAGTGCCTACCAGATTCACAGCTCTCTTGTGCTGCCAGAACTGCAGGCAAAGCAGGCGGGTGAGTCCACTCTACTGTCCATTCAAGGATATAGGTAATAGATCACATGCACCACACTTGGCTTTTTTACGTGGCAGCTGATATACTGCATATAGCGATGCAGGTCAGAAGCAGCCTCAGTGGCTCACTGGCTCCACTTGCCCACTGTTGATGGGAAGCTGGTTTTGCTCAAATGCATTTGCATCCTTGCCCTACACAACAGCATAAAGCAGACAGCCCCATAAATTGCCTTTCGCAAGATGCCAAATTGCATCTTACAAAATGCTACAGGCTTGGGGATGAGTGGCTGGAAAGCTGCCCTGCAGAAAAGGACCTGGGGGTGTTGATTGACAGCCGGCTGAAGATGAGCCAGCAGTGTGCCCAGGTGGCCAAGAGGGCCAACAGCATCCTGGCCTGTATCAGAAATAGTGTGGCCAGCAGGAGTAGGGAGGTAATCATGCCCCTGTACTCGGCAATGGTGAGGCCGCACCTCGAATACTGTGTTCAGTTTTGGGCCCCTCCCTACAAGAAGGACATTGAGGTGCTGGAGCGTGTCCAGAGAAGGGCAACGAAGCTGGTGAGGGGTCTGGAGCACAAGTCTTATGAGGAGCGGCTGACAGAACTGGGGTTGTTCAGTCTGCAGAAGAGGAGGCTGAGGGGAGACCTCATAATTCTCTACAACTACCTGAAAGGGGGTTGCAGAGAGGTGGGTGTTGGTCTCTTCTCCCAAGTGACGAGTGACAGGACAAGAGGAAATGGCCTCAAGTTGCGCCAGGGGAGGTTCAGGCTGGATATTAGGAAAAATTTCTTTACTGAGAGAGTGGTCAAACACTGGAACAGGCTGCCCAGGGAAGTGGTGCAGTCTCACCATGGCTGGAGGTGTTCAAGGAACGTGTGGACGAGGCATTGTGGGACATGGTTTAGTGGGCATGGTGGTGTTAGTTGATGGTTGGACTTGATGATCTTACAGATCTTTTCCAACCTTAGTGATTCTGTGATTCTGTGATTCTGTGAAAAGGTTTTTGGTGGCTGTGAAGGCTGACCCATGCAGAATGCTGGAGAAGTCAGTGAAAACTCGTAGGTCCTTCCATCAGCGACCAGCCTTTGTGGCCCATTCCTTATATTTGTAAATGAAATTCCTGCCGCCCATTTGTGGCCTGCTCGGCACTCTTATCGCCCGTGTTTTAACTCTCCAGTTCATGATTTTATTATTTTAATATGGTCTCCAGACCATCTGCAAACCACCTACAGGGTCTGGCAGCTCACACAGTTTGGGAAAAATTGCCTTATGATACTCCTCTGTAGTTATGACATTAAAAGCTTGTTAAAAAGGCAAATCTAAACAACTTGGGAGATGTTCAAGGAGAACCACAGATTTCTTCTTGACACGCATCATTATGTAGTAAAAGAACATTCAGTGAAACACAAGGATATTTATTATTCAATAGAATACACTCCATTACAGCTTAAGCTAGTCTGTAAAAAAAAGGACAGCATTATTTAATTAATGATGGTTTGCAAATTACATCCAGAGAGAGAATAGCTGCCTTTTCAGTTTTTGTTAGCCCCCATGTGGCCATGTGAGCACTGCTCGCTTCTCCCTCACTCACACACAGACACACACATCATTCTCCTGACTGTCCTGACCATTCCTGAATGGTTTTCCATTCAAACAAGCATCTAGGCAAACAGAAACATGCCGCCTGTAGGAAAAAGAAGCCCTTTACCTCAGGGTGTCCACGTCTCTCTCTCCATAGGACACACTGTGTTTTCTGCTGTGGCCTCTCTCCAAGCTTTCTACCCCCTCCTCAGCTCTGCCTCACATTACAGCCTTTCGGATGCTCTTCGTGAGTTTCACTGCTTCCCACAATCTGATATGATTACAGCCAAATTCCTCCTTCCTTACGGATTCTCAGGACACCATATTTCTGCCTCATAGTTCAATGTATCGCCAGCCTCTTATGCATGTGCTGTTTTGCTTTCTATAACAACGCAGTAAATGTCACACTCATTATCCAGAAGGGTAAAGCGCCTGTGTAAGTGCCTACTCACTGCATAGCATATGCACAAAATGCCCAAAGTCTTCCAACATGCTGTTTATGCCCTGTTGCTTTACTGTCTTTCTGAAAATCCCAGTTATGACCTGACTCCTGTATTTTCAGTAATTTCAACCTGGCTAATTTCAGAAAATCTGAAACAAATGCAAAGCATGCTCACAATCCACTTTTAGCAAATATTTCCAGAAAACAAAAAGAGGAAAAATCTGGAAAAACCTGTATAAATGGCTATAAATGCCTAGAAAACACAGGCTCTCTTGGCAAGTAACTTATCCTATCCTCCTTAAGACAGCTGTATTTGGAGGGGATGCACTGCCCTTTGGCAGTGTCTGTCTCCTTCCCTGTAGTAAATGGGAGGCCCAGATGACTAATTTTGGATGGCCAATTAGGCACGAGGAATCCAAACACTAAACAACTCTAGTACGTTACTGCACAAAGTTGCCCCTATTTGTATTTCGTCCCCTTTCTCCATTTTTGTCGAGCTCTGAGATGAAAATATGGAGACAAAGAGATACTGTTCTAGCTGCAGAGTTTATCTGTCTTGGATACAGTGCTTGTAAATGTGCAGAAGGGCTCCGCTTTGCTGTTTGTGTAGTGCTGTGCAATGGGTATCAGCAGTTTGTAGACAGTGCTTTCAAAGATCAGTGAGAACAAACACTCCTTTCTTCCCTCTCTGGTTTCCTTCGAGTTAACGACAGATATTGACCTTATGGAATCACTGTAGCACATTGTGAATTATGTATGAAATGCAATTTCCCTGTCCGCTGTGGACAAGTTTGACTGTGCTGTTTGCAGTACCCATCATCAGAGGGCTTGGAGTATTCTCAGAGGCACAGCTAATGCAACCCAACTCACCAAAAAGAAACCATTCATTTTCAAGTAAAAAAAAAACTTTTTCATTTCTTAAAATCATCCCAGCAAACAGCTTGTTGTAGCTGCTGTCCCACCTCCTAATACAGTTTAAGACCTTTTAAAAGCACGTTTTATATTCTCCCAAGAGTTCAACATTGTGCTTAAAGGTGAAATGCAATGTTAAGTAAGTAGAGTAGAGTAGAGTAGAGTAGACCAGACCAGACTAGACTAGACTAGACTAGACTAGACTAGACTAGACTAGAATAGAATATTTGAGTTGGAAGGGTCCTACATCAATCTTCTAGTCCAACTGCCTGACCAATTCAGGGCTGACCAAAAGTTAAAGCATGATATTAAGGGCATTGTCCAAACACCTCTTAAACACTGAAAGGGATGGGGCATCAACCACCTCCCTACGAAACCTGTTCCAAAAAAAACAAAACCAAGGGAGATTCAAAAATATGGGCAGACGCCTTACTGGCAAGCCTGGAGTCAAGAAATCAATGATTATTGTCTACCTATTCTTTTTTCCATCCAGCAAAACTTACAACAGTAAAGATCTCACAGAATGCATCAAATGAGTGAGCTCAGTTAACAGGTCCCATATAGAGAAAACTTAACTTTCACGTGTAACCTGGCTTGTGCTGGTTCCCTGCTCAGCACATTTCTTGTGCCCTCCAATTCGATCATCAGAGACCTTCTGTGAGGTTTATCCATGTGACTAGTCTCGGGGACTAAGGTGGAATTTGGGCTGTCTTAATATGGCACTAGAAGTTTTGCAGCTCACTAGTAAATCAGTGGGAAAACATATTTTTAAAATTCTAATCAGAACATTTCTCCATAGTTGGGTTGTTAAGAAGTTGGAACATGAGCACATTTTTATGGTGTTATTCAATTTTCCTTCCTTTTGTAACATTCAGTTTTAAAGCTTCTAATCAGTGTTTTCCCTTCATCCTATTTTTATTCTCATCCTAGAAAAAAAATGCCAACATAACAATGGAAAATAAATGGAAACACTTATTAACACTTATTAGAAATATATAAAAACCATAGAAGAGGACTGAATTACTGAAGTTATTATGAGGAAATTTCAACTAGGTGTTTTTTTCTTTATCCTCTTATGCAAGCCCCATTAACAATGTACAGTGTGTACATTAACAATGTACAGATGGTCCTGGATGTGTACTAGGGTAGGAGCCTTCCAGGAGCTTTCCAACAACATGGGAACAGCATTCAGCCCCTCCGCTGTTTTTCTGAGATTCAAAGATTTTCTTGGGGAGTACAAACTACACTCGCATTTGAGCTAGTAACATAAGTAGAGGCAGAAAATGTAAGCAAGCTGCCTTTAACTGCTGACTGCATGAGCAAATCGGAAAGATACTCAAGTACAGCAAGTAGATTTGTGTCAACAGTTCATTCTGCTGATGCAAGGGTTGTCCTGTAAGCTGCACCCAAAAGCAAGCACAGTTGGCTTGGAATGTTTGCTTCTAAAAATGAATGATAAAATGAGTTATTTTAAATGCACCAAATCTTGATTTCCTTATGGGCATATATAATTTACACTCATGGAAACTGTAGGAGCCTTCTTTTCTTCTGCTCTCAAGTAATTAAAAGTGAAACTCAGCTATTTGCATGCAATGAATTCACTGTTCCCTCACTTACATTGCTATGTCCTGTTATACATTACACATCCAAGGATTATATATTTTATACACATAATTGCTTTTGATCCTGTGGGGGAAATAAATTTTATAAGCCAGCCAAACTTCTCCTAGCCACGTATACATCTGCTGTCTCCCTGAAGCTTGCTGACAGTTAATTCCTTTCACATCTCCTGTAGCTGCACAAGAGGTACTATTCCCAGTGCCCTTGTGAGGTTACAGCCTGATCCCACCCCACATGACTAAATCAAAGCATTCCGAAAAACCAAAGGGACAGTCAAGTCTCTGGAATTTCAAAGCAAACATTTTTTCTGTATATCTGGTGCTTTAGCTCCTGCCAAGTAATTTCTTCTGGTAATCATGTGTTTTGTTTAGCACACCAGCCCAGCTCCTGACTTCCATTTCACTGACAGAGCAGAGGCTTTGATTCTGGTCTGACATACACCTGGATGAAACCACCAGGGTCAACAGAACTACACAGGTATAAATCGAAAAGAAATAGATCCAGATCTGGCTTTGTGTACATGGATAATGTGTAGTAAGAACACACTATGATTTTTGCGGTAAAACTGTTCAGCCTGTTCAAGAGCGCACATCCATAGGGACGGGCAGCCACACCAACCTGCTGTGCGCAGGTGCTCTGCTGGGAATGGGAGGTCAACTGTGGCAAGACAGCAGGCAGCTCCTAACAGATAACACGCCTATCTTAACTAAGGACAACTCAGATACAGATTTTTCAATCAAACAGGCAGCTTGCCCAAAGAATGCTAGAGCTCTCATAGAATGATAATGCCATATAACATCACTTAATAAACATTTAATTTACAAACAGCAAAGCCTCTGAAAAGTGTTGCCCTGTATGTAGAGTGATCTAATGTGGGACTGTGCTACACTGTAAGGCAGAGCTGCTAGCTTCTGCCACTCCACTGACTCACAGCCATGCTGGCTGCAGCAGACAGTCAGATCCAAAGCTGCAAGGGTTAAACAGTAAGGTTTGCCCTCCATGCCTAAGGGTGAGCTGGACCCAGGCAGGAGCTGTTAGCAATAAAGACGAGTAAATGAACTGATCATAGCCAATCTCGGATGCTTCTGAATCAATTGCACACTCTCCTGGGCCACCTCCAGGATGGCACTGCCTGTGATGGGATGGAGAAACATCATCACGCAGTTCTCCTTACAGGCATGATAATACTGTCTCCTTCTGTGGACAACTGCAGTACCTAGAGAGGGCTAGCAAGAGCTGGTAGGTCTTGATGCGCCTGCTCTGCGTGGATTTTCAAGGCAATGGCTCTCAGGCACCCCCCTTGCATTCCTGGGAGAAGGAGCCATCTACCACTCTCCTGGCTCAGCCCAGATTGACAGCAGTCTTTTATTCTCTGCTGCTACTGTCCCAAACAGAGCCTTTCAGTTAAGAGTACCTTTTTCACAGAATCACAGAATCACTAAGGTTGGAAAAGACCTGTAAGATCATCAAGTCCAACCATCAACTAATACCACCATGCCCATTAAACCATGTCCCACAATGCCACGTCCACATGTTCCTTAAACACCTCCAGGGATGGTGACTCCACCACTTCCCTGGGCAGCTTATTCCAGTGTTTCACCACTAACTTGTTAACAGATGTAAATCTAACAAGCCTCCATAAGAATCAATGCAAGTTTTTAATCTAAATATGGAGTCTGCGCGTGACAGGAAAGAGAAGTAAAGAAAAGAAGAAAAAAAGGAAAGCAAGCAGGCCCAGACCTGATACCAGGGATGTGGGCTCCACTCACCACAAAACCCAAGGACACGTATAATTCTCCTAGCTTTACTTATACGAGAAAGTGAAGCTTGCTCTCTCACACACTGCTCTCTCACACTTTTTATTTCTCTTTTCCTAATTCTCTCAGAGACTTCTGTCTTTACTCAGTCATCCTTCCTCTAAGTGTCTTTTAACTGCAATTCCATAATGTCCCTGGCTCTGGGGGAACCCCCTGTCAGAGGGATTCCTGTTGATATTGCCTCTATCTGACCAAATGGAGACTAGCTAAATTACCAAAGGACTGACTAAAGATACGGTTCTTTCTTTGTAGTAGAAATCCTGTTTTACCAGCAACTATTTTTAAGGAACCTTGTAACACAATATGTATGCTTGTACATTCATGCTCTTGTATTTTATTTTCTGTCAAATAAGACTCTGAATTTCTGGATCTTGTGATCTGTGTGTATGTCTCATTGGGAATTTGGACCTTAGCCTGTGCACTTGCTACCCTCAACCTTAGAGATCCCAAATGTGTAGGCACCATTTGAACTCATTTCCCCAAACCTGTTTCATTTTTTTCACTCTCTTTGCATCTACATGGGGCTTTTAGTCACATATAAAAGCCCTGCACACAACAACACACAGACAACCCTGCAGTAAATATAAAGAGGGGATTCCTTTATCCCTTTGGGTTCCTGGTGTCTTCTCTCTCTGCCCTGAGCCATGTCTCACGGTCTTACTTGCTTTACAGAATAACCCTCAAAATACTTTTCAGGAACTTGGTTAATCTGGTATTACTTATGCTTCTTATATTTCAAGGAAGACCTTGAATGACATTTAGCTAACAGGCAATGTGTAGCTACAGACATAATTATTTCTGAGGTAAAGACCTTGAGCTGAATGTGCATATGGTTTACATTTGTTTTTTAAGAGAAGTCCCTAATGAAGCATGTACCCCATCCCTTAAGGCATAATAGTCTGCAAAAATGGTAGAGATTAATTCTTCCCATTAATAATTAAATTTTTGTTGCTACCACAGTGCTGAGCATTAGGCAATTACCTTTTGTCTTTGGAGCTATTTGTTCAGAAGATTTGTAAATAAATTCCTGCTTTCATGGGTCTGATACATTAAAAATAAAAAAAAAAAAAGGAAGCTACCTCCTTTTCCAGAAGATGCCAAGGACTACTGCAAATATAATGGGTTCTGCCCCAACAACCATATGCATTTTGTCTGCATTTTGTTCACAATCCTTGATATATACATCAATAAGCAACAAGCAGAAAGCAATATCCACTACTTTTACTCATTTCAAAACTAGTAAGAGAGTATTTCTGAGGAAGTATATAAACTCTGAGTCAATGCAAGTAGTTGTTAAGGCCCCCACCATCAATGAGATGAAGCGCTCAGCATCGTTTCTGTGCTTGACGAGTGCAGTTTGTCTCAGCCAGGGTGTACATCGTACCAATAACTCAATCTTTCCAACAACCATCTGCACAGCTCAGTGTTGCAGCTGCACACCCCACACACATGGGACCCAGACAGAAGAGGCAGAGCTCAGGCACAGGTATTTTTGGGATGTTCTTCCTACTGCCACCAAAAGACACACAATGGATGGGACTTGGTGACTGCTGCTGGCCAGGTGTCCTCAACAAACAGGGCTATCAGCCTGCTGATGCTGCCTCTTCCTTCAAGGACAGCATCCCTAGCAAGTCTTGCTACCCAGAACCCCAGGCAAGCTGGGGCTCACTAGCTTCCATGCAGATGCTTGGAGCACATACAATTTGGACTCTCACCCTATCTCAATGCCCTCCCTCCACCTCCAGGCCAAAATCCATCTATAAGAACTTGTGCTGTTTTTTTGCCACAAGTTTTCAGACATCAGTAACATGTTTGAGGTGCTGCTGCTTTTCCCTTTCTTTTTGCTTGCCCTTAAAAACACATTTTTGTGGTAACGAAGAATGAGGATGGCTCTATTTTTTGGAACGTAGAAGGCTGTGATTGTGCCAGTGAAACTATATTAAGAAGCAGCCTGGGCTAAAGTGTTTATAACCAATAATGAATGTAGCCACCCCTTCTTCTATTCACAAAGCTTGCAAAAATTTTTTGACATTTTTTGTTATGCAACATCATTTATAACACCTCTTATGAATCTAGGTCAGGTTTTAGCAGTTGTTTATAAACAGCTCACTTCAGCTATATCTTGGCATATTCAGTGTTCATGGTGTGTGGCTGAGCAATTTTCATCACACCTGACTATTACTGTTCTCTGTTAATGGAAACTTTTGTAAAGGACAGAGAGATTGGCAACTTCAAAATGCCTGCAAAAACAATCTGAGCATCTGAGAAATGAAAAGTGCTCTTCGAATTTTCCATGAAAAATACCTGGAAAGAGCGAAGAATACTGTCCAAAGAGACTTTGTGTCACTTTTCAGAAAAAAACTATGTAGGGGAGTTGGGGTTAAAAGTTCCCCCCATCGCCAGGTCAGAATGAAAAAAATGGAGCGCTGTAGTACTTATTCCTAAACCAAACATTATACAAGGTGGAATTCAGCAGCAAAGTTAAATATAAAATAAATCCAACAAGATTATAGAAGGGCACCGTAACCCTGTCCCTGCAGTGACCCATGTAATAGCTCTATGCTGGTTCTTGTGATGACATGTCAGCAATCCCACGTTAAATGCACTTTAAAGGCACATTAGCTTCTCCTTTTCTTTGTGCTTCCAGAGGCTTCCTTCACTCCTTTATGAACAAATTTCAGTGCCTTCTGCTCTCTTTCCTTTACTCCGTATGTTATCTGCGAACAGCATTACACCGTTCTCTCCTGACCTTCCTCCTCAGCTGATTGCTGCAGTGGGGAAAGTATTTCGAGATACCAGCTCATTTTTTTTTCTCTTCTGTTTTTTAGCAGAAATTCCGTCACAGCAACTTGTTCAGAATAGCTGCCACATGCAAGTGCTTATGCAGCCACATTTTCTTTAACGCTGGCAAACAGCTAACATCATCTTCATGAGACATGGAGGTAAAAGAGGCAGACGGAGCCTTAGAGCAGCAGTGGCAGGAGCAGAGATGAGAAAGGGCGCAAGGAGTAGGTCTATGTACCAGGTAAATACTGTCTGGGGCAAGGGGAATAAAATTTTTGTGATGAACTGGGGGATGGATAGGTGTGGGGGGATATTTAATATCATTGTACTCTCGTGAGGTTACACGTTAGACAGCATTTAATATAGGCCCTTGTCACTTGATTTCAGTTAGGTCTTCCAGAAAATTAGCCCTAGAATTGTAAGTCTGGGAGAGCTTAACACACTATAGTTGCTCCACAGAAGTTGTGGGTAGGCAGGGGGAGCTTGTCTGGATGAAAAAACCACAAACTTCTTATTTTGAGGCCACAATTACAACCTCCAAGTTTGAAGGCTGGCAATGCCCTGTTGCTTCACCCATTTTTGGTGTCACCAGGTCCCTCACTCCAGCCCCTGGTGCCACCAGCTTGCTGGGGCCAGGCAGGGCGAGCAGCACCCACCCGCTCTCACGCTTCGGGGTTGCCGTGGCAGGAGCTGCCAGGCTTGCCAGCAAGGATGCAAGCCCCAGTTGCACCTTCCTACCCTGCCACCTATTTTCATAAAGCCCAGCAGAATGTAAGCACTCATGAGAGCTTTTTGTCACTTAAGTTTGGTTGAAATGGATCAATGGGTTAAAAAATTATTGAAAGGGGCATGGGTTATTGGCCTCTGCTCGCCTGCAGGCAATGGGAGCATACAGGTTTAGGAAACCAGGCTAAAATCAGCTATTCTTTTTTTTTTTAAAAAAGGAAGCACTTTATTCAGAAGTAGCTGATTAATAATTTTGCTGTGAGATGACAATGATGGGAAGCTAGAAACATCCATAGTACTCTTTTTCTTTTTCTTGCTGAAAAATAACACAAAGTTATTCCTTGTTCCTCTTACAGTATTCCCTTTCGCCACGTGCTAACATATATGATGGGAAAATGGTCTCACTGCATTGTAGAAAGCAATAATAGAAATTACCCAGGTTTTCAAGTAGTCCCATTTCTAGTAAGTATTGACAAATCTTGACATTTTATCAGAAGGTATTTTGTTAAAATACCTTTCTGAAAGCCTTGGTCCTCAAATTAGGTTAATATTCCTGTAATAAATCAGTTGTATCTGAACTGTTTGAAAATCAGAATATAAGTAGAAAGACATTCCTTTTTCACATCTCATCATACTTCAGGGTTTGGAGTTGCTGCTGTATACAAATGACAGTAAATGGTTTGGGATATTTTAGACCAGGGAAAACCTCATAACTGATGAACACAAGTCAAAATGTATCTTTCCAGAAGTCATGTATGGATCCCAGATTTTCTGGGAGCCTCTTATGGGCAGGGAGAATAGAACTTACACAATTCCTCCTTTTCTTTCTTTTTTTCCCCTTAATACTTTAAAATGTGAATGTTTCAAACAACACCTTTGCTCTAATCCAGCAAAGTCAACCAGAACAATTTACAGGAAAAAAAATAATCTTATATTTCATTTTACTCACTCAAAAGATAAAAGATGTGGCACTTTATGATCTCACACTGTGGTAGTACTTGGAATTTTGTATCAGGTATCACAGAAATAAAATACATAAAAGCAAGGTTAAATGAGAAATGAACAGCCTCATAGTCCCGAACAACTCACTAAATATTTTTTCAGAAAAGGGAAGCTTTCAAGCCCCCACACTATCAGGCAGGGGCCTGTACCACCCTGGTATTACAAACTTTTTTTTTTTTTAGGTCTGGAAAGCGTAAACAGAGACTAATACTACTTTTGAGGGACTCTGCCTAGCATAGTTTGTGTGGGAGTTTTCTGAAAGTTTGCCCCAATAAATGATTTACCGTGACAGTAAAAAGATCAAGAAAGCTCTGAGCTGGCCTCTCAAGACAAAGTACTTTCTTCACCCACCCCTTGAAATCCTTTAAAAACTTCTTGTAATGATTAATTTTCCAGAATTCTAAAATCTGTTGAAGATCAGGGCCTGTAACTACTGCATATCTCTCCTGGGATAAAGACATGGCATGGTCTTGGATTGAATCCCGTCTGGTGCATCCACACATTTGCTTCAGGTATCCGTTTGTTTTACTCATTACCTGAATTTTCTTACATCATTAGGGTTTCAATGTTTTATAATGCTGCACGTTTTTCTACTAAACAAAACACAAGAGAGTGTTTTGCCCTCCTTTTTTATATTCATTTTTTCAAAATAATTTGTTTCAGGCATAGTAAAGACAAAACCAGTCTCACAGGGAGAAAGGAAGAGGCAAGTGGGAAGATGCCAATAAAGGCAGAGAAGAGACATGAGGGAGATGATAGAAAGAAATGACTGCATGTACTCAGGAGGCTCCCCTGCCTTTCCCTGATACTGGTGCCTCGCTGGGGCCTCTGAGGCGTTTAGCAATACACGTAATAAAGAAATGGTGGTAGGAGACACATGGAGAAGAACAATTAAGAACAACAATGAGAAAAAAAATTACAGGCATAATTGTGCCTCGTTAGAGGTACTTTATAATAATAAACAATGATATGTATTTCTGGTGATAATGAACCTGCAGTTCACTCCCTCCACTTATTCTAACTCCCCCTACTGTGCCACTACTGTCTAATATAGGATATTTATGCGAAAGATGAGCTAGAAAATTAAATTCCATCATAACAGCATCAGGTATAATAAGCAAAGCTATGGAAAATAACCTCTCTTCCTTTACTGCTTCTACACGTGTCATTTCCAGTGGTTTCCATCACCCGCCCATAGTCGGTAAACATTTTACAGGCATCACATATTCTCTTCGTTTTACTGAAGGAGAAACTGAGGCATAGAATAACTTGCCTACAGATACGGACCTACCAAGCAGCTGGGCTAGGCACTGGGCCAGTTCGCAGTCACATGCTTTAACTGTTTCTGATGCTTCTATATAGAATATTATTAATTCCTGGCAATTTGTGGTAGGTAAACCCATATGAAGACCTTATTAGCAGTGTGCAAACACAACAAGAAGAGCTTCTGCTCCCCAGAGGAGCTCCCGAAAGGCTTGCAGCTTTAATAGCCCATAGAAGCTCACATTGGGAACAAAGATCTTTTAAAACATTGCTCCCATAGTAATTTTAATTATGGCAGATCATTAGTCAGCAAACCCATGCTTGGGGACCGCTTACTGAGCAAGTAAAACCTTGTATCCACAGCTGCAGCTACAATTGCAAGCTGGAGTGCCTCGCAGTGCTAACAAAAGCAATTACAGAAATATTTTCAACACCCTTAGCAGACCGAGGCAGGATGGTTTATTCACCTACCACCACTGGTCTGACTGACTCCCAAAACCAGCGATGAGAAAAGGTGCTGGTGATGCAGACACTGCCTGCAGGGCAGTCAAGGGTCAGGCGCTCACCCCCTTTTTAGCAGTAATTTGGTACCTAAGGGCTGTGTGTGCCTTTGAAGCTCAGTGCAGTTATTTTTAAAGACTCCCATCAACGAGCCCATCGTGTAACTTGAGAAGAAAAGGCACTGTAATAGCAGACATAATATTCTTCTTGCAGAGTCTGCAGTTCTCCGACATGTCTGCTTGATTATCCTTTCATAGCGGACAAACCTCCCGGCAGGAACCAGTTAACAGGGATGGCGACGAGCAGCACCGAGAGGCAGCAGCTCTGGAGGAAGGCAGTCATGTATTTAAAAAGGAAAAACCACCACCAAGAAGCCCACAAAAAAGCCACACTATTTATTTTTCTGGGAGGTGAGTGGGAAGACTTTCAAAGCGTGGCTGTTATGCTGTTTTGGCACAAAAAGTATTTTTCCAAATTGAAATCTTCCATCGGGCTGGCTTGGAAAACGGCATGTGGTTTATAACCACGGCTTGTTCCTTTCGGCTTTGCCTCCTCTTCCAGGTTAAAGTCAGCAGCTGGGAGCGTCTCTGGGAGGAAGGAGGAGCGTGTAAGAAACACAGCATTCCCTGTGCGTTTCCACTGGTTGGCCCTGGGATCTGCAGGTAGTAAACACAAATGGTCTCCCTAAAAGGACCTTCCTTGGCAGGATACCGAGGGAAAAAAATGAGACTATTGCCGAGGTGGGGAGCAGAAAGAAGTTGTTATTTGCTGGCACGGGGAAAGGAACGAAGGATGCTGAAAGGATACTGGGCAGCTGCTTTTCCGGCTGCTCTGGGAGCCAAGGGAAGAGCCTTTGATCTACTGAGCAGGCCTGGGCTTGCAGCCAGGACCTATATCCTTTCTCCAGCAGTGACAGCAGGCTTCCTCGCTAGTTCCTCTCTGATTGCCGAGTTAAAAAACAAGTGACGTAACTCATATAGGGACCTCACTGAAATGTTTCTATTATCACCAGCTCTGCAGAAAACATATGCTACATGTGCCTCAATCTGAAATTATCTTCTTGTCCAAGGCAGGAAAAAAAAAAGAAGAAACCATGAGGTCCTCTGGATTGCATCCTGCAAAGCCTCATAAAAACCCCTCTAGCATACCAATGAATTAAACAAACCCATTGGTTCTACAGCTGAACTACCATGTCTGCATAGTACCTTGGCCAAGCAAGCCCTCCCCCAAATTTTAACGTGCTTTTACTGGTTGTGGCTGGGAGATTCAAATAGGAATATGGCTTCCAGACCTATACGTCAAATGATGTCATCAAGATAGTATTTACTAAAGAATGAGCTGGTACTAAAGAATCAGCAAAATAATTGCCAACAATTTTCAGTATAGAGTGATGTAAAGACCAGCCTGCTTGATTTGTGGTGTTGCCCAAGAAAGGGGAACATGAAGGCAGCTGTGTTCCTCAGCTCTCAGATCAGAATAACCAGAGTATACAGAATTTCCTCCAGCATCAGCATGCCTTTAGCACTTATCAGCATGACGCGCTATCACTATCACTGCAGGTAAATTCGTCTTGGATGTGATCCAGGCTTACCTCTTACCCCAGAACCAGTCAGGATTTGAATGTTTCATCACTTAAAGCACAGAAAAATGCTACATTCTATTTCTAATGAAGCTGAATCATACATTTTTGCATTACATATAACCAAAAATTCACTTTATCTTCTTTGCAGCACAACAGCTTTTGCACCGTCACCTCCCCTTCCTTTTGATGCTCACCATCACTACTGAGAATGCAGCCTTGCAAGATGCTAGGAGTACTGGCTCAGGAGTTTGGATGGTCCCATGAAATTAACTCAACCAAGCACTTCTATTCTCTCAATAATGCTTCCATCTTGCTATCAGGTACGTGCTGCTCTGTATTAATGTTACTTGCATGGCAGTGGCAGCTTCCATCAGGCGGGGTCCCCTGCAAGATGCACTGGGTGGCTCTTTGTCAGTTCTCTTTCCCAGGTCATAGCTTAACAGTGTGGGGTGCAATAACAATTGCACCAGGTGTGCTGTTTTCAGCATGTTCAGCTCTGCTGAACTCAGCTGGAGCCTTGATATTTGGGTCAGGTTCTGTCTCCAGCCATTATCACACTGACTTCAACTTGCTATTGATGAAATCCTTAGTCCCTGGTGCCAATGGGGGCACCAGTTTCAATCTGTGATGCTGCCTGCTGCTTTTCACGTGGACAGAACCTGCAAAGATTTTGTGCTCCTTTTCTCACCCAGTTGCTAAGTTTTACTGAACCTATCAGACATTGCTACACGTGAGAAGACATTTTAAACAGAAACTCATTTATGAATTTGGGTGTATCAAGAAAAGAACATACCGCAGAATACGAGCAAGGAGTTTTTAAATCATTGGCTAAATTTTGCCTTCTAGCACACACAATCAACTTTTGTAGAGTTCTTTTTGAACATATGCACCTGAAACCTGATTTTTTTTCACTTGAGACACTGTCCCAATTGTGTGCAATTACTTGAAAATAAGGCAAAACACATGGGTGGAACTCTTAGCTGGAGTAAACCCATGTTGACAATTAGGATTTCTATCAATTTTAAGAAGCTGGTTTGCTCGCTGCAACACTGCAAGAGCAGCCAAACCTCCACCTTGTTATGGCCGTCTCAGACAGTGGCTAAGGCAGGCTGCTCAAGACAAGAACAAGGCAAAGTATGTTCTCTCTGCCAGCCACTGTCCCAGCTCCAGTGACTTGCAGTTCAGTAATTTCCCTAGTCTGATGTGGTATCCTTCACAATTATAGCCCTTAGTGGATTTTATTTCATTTATTTGTATGGTTACTTCTTGAACCCATATAGTAACAACAAAACATCTAAATAGCTTTGCACATTTCATAAAAACAGTGAATTTTCTTCCCTACCTGTGTGCGATTCAATTTCAACTTTTTTGGCACGCTCATATCAATATACCACATGTGCGATTGCCTCGTTGCTTTTTTCTAACTGTAATTGTTCACCTTAGTGCTGATGACATTGACTGATGCAAAGACAGAGGTGTAAACAGAAAGGGGACACTTGCAGTTGCGGAAACACTTTAAAATAAAATGTCTGTCAAATGGAAAAGAACAACATAGATCAGGAAAGAAATTGTTTTCCATCTTCCAACTGTGCACATTGCAAAAGATGCAAAGTTTGTTAAGAAGGACAGCTTTGAAAAAGTAGTTGACACTTTCATTTTTATGAGAACGAAACGATATGATTTTCTGCTGCGTAAGTGCTTGAAACTTCATTTTTAATTTGTCATCAGTAATAAACACACAAGCTGTAGAAATGTCAGTCAGGTCTGTAGGAACTTAACACTAATATAACTAGAGATAACTCTGCAGAACAACTGGAAGCATACAGCAGTAAAGCCCTCTTCACTGGCTGTCCACAGCTGTGTAGAGGGTTACGCTGTGACAAGTCAGCTGAAGGACTTGTCAGAATGATTATAAGGCAACGTATTAATAAGCTGGAATTTGGTCCAAAGAGATGACACAAAAACCATTTTGTTGTGACAGATTTTGCCTGCCATTGGCTTTTTGAAGCTGAAGGCCCATGATGACTTGGTTTTTCCTACAGCTGGGAAGCAGGTGGCCATGGTCTCCAACAGCCCCTGCCACTCACCTTCTTGATGCAGCGTCAGCAAGAAGTATTAGGACCTTCATTCTGGAATTCAATGCCAAACAGCCCAAATTTGGAGATCAGGAGGGAGACCTAATGCCAGTAATTCTTCAGCTAGTAGCTCTTCTTCCTATCTTTTTCCCATGCCTGTGACTCTGGCAAATGACTCAGCCACTTAAAGGGCATCACATACTTAGAGACCTTCCTAAATTGGTACCAGCCAGATCTTACTTAGTATAGCAGGCTCCTGGGACGTAGAGCTGGGACTCAGCCTGTTGGAAAACCAGCTCAGGATATATGCTTTTGCAATCTGGTGGTAATAAAAACCAGCAGCATATCTCCTAAGCCTCTTCTTCAGTCTGCTGACAGTTCTATGTGTCTAGTATGTAACTGGCATCAGACAAAGGGAGGTAAGTCTATAGAGTCAGAAATAAAAAACACTCACTAAACCAGATGTATCACAGCTATCATAGTTTCCACTTATTTTTGCACATCTTTAATAATTGCTAATCTGAAATGGGATCAGCTGACTGGCTGTAATATATAACAAATATGTTCATGTTTATATATGTCCCTAGTTTCCTTCCCCACATGTACACGTTTGAAAAGCCTCGTGTTTTGCAGCCTTCATCCAAACATCTGCAATCATTTATGGAATAAAACATTCTGCCATCTCAGCCTAGGTTTTTCAGTGCACGCTACAACTGATGTCATTTTGGTATTTTGGATTTTCAAAAGAAACAAATAGGTTTCCAGGCAAACCACATCACAGAACATGCCACGGTTATCAGTTCAAAGAGCCTCACTGGCTCAGCAGCTAGTGCTGTGTTTCATCATGTCTTCCTGAGGTCAGGCAGGGAAATGCTAGCCCAGGAATACACATCTGTGTGTATACAAATTGCTTCAGTCTTTGGTTGTTCTCTCCCTGACTGCCCCCTGAAATAATCCTCTGCAAAGCACAAGAACTGTCAAGTACAAGCTTGGCCAAAGATAGGCTTGAATATGAATCATGTTATGTTCTGGAATGTGGGTGTTTTGTGTGTCATTTTAGGGATGAAGGAAAACAGACTGACTGAAACTGAGATAATGACTGCACTATCCCATCACCTTCCTACGAAAAGGTCCCTCAAACTTATTTACAAAAGTGTATTCTGCTTATGTTTTGTCTTTCCTGTAGCCCACACCAGAGCTAGGGTGAGAAATAAATTCCCTAACGATCCCAGAGCGTGGAAGTAAGACTGGATTCAGGATGGACCACTTAGACCTTTGCTTCTCTAATTTGGCAAAAGAAGCTAGACATATTTTGGGTTCCCAAGAGGACCCAGCATGGATCCAGGCTCCAGTGAGTAACAGGTTAGACTGGACACAGCAGAGGCAAAGCAGAACTGCCTCTGGGGCTGCTCCCATCTAACCTGAACATGTTTTCCGTTAGTAGCCTTGGGCAAATCCTGGGCTGATGCCTATGCAACTTTTCTGAAGCAAATTCTGCTGCATAAATGAAATGAAGGTGTTGTAGGAAGGGGAGTGAGAGCATGCTAACAGCTCAGCATTGGCAGGTAGATATTGATTAAACACTTTGCTGAATAATCCTGACAGGCTACCAGTGATAAAATTACATCAGACTCTAAAGACATGCAGTAAACTTTCTAAACAAACATCCTTTATTAAAATTAGAGGAATTAACTTGTCAGGGGACTCAAAGGAGTACTGAATATTTATTAATATGTAAACCCTTTGGAAAAAGACATTACGCTAACTTGGTAAATGGGTGTGAACCTAGCTGAGCTAGGGAAAATACAGTGTAGGAGACACTGTATTTTAGGTAGATGAAGTATATTTCTGGAAGGGCTACAGTTTCAGAAGACCACAAACATCAAATTAAGCATCCTAATACCTTGATGTAAAAACATACGCTAGAAATTAAGGAAATGTAAAAGCTGGATGTAGAGAAATACACATGTGAGTCAAGAGTTTCACCCCTGGAAATCAGTTTCTGTGCTGTCACTGGGACTACTGTCCAGTGCTTCTCTTCCCTGTTTGCAGTCTGACATATGCAGGCACACACTGCTGTGACTAAGATTCATTTATTGTGGGTTATAAGTCCTCATGAAAGGGCCCCAAAGGGTGGGTGTTGTTCAAAGTAGGCATTCAAAAGCACAGGTTTCTAAAAATGTATTATTAGAGAGGAAGTATATGAGCTTTGCAAGCCATATTTTCCCAAGGGCAAGCTGACCTTTTTTCCCTTGTTCTTATCCCAGAGGTGTGGGATTTCTTTTCACAGACACAGATCCTGAAAGAACCTAGTGAGAAATGATTCTTCACTTTGCAAATGCCTCCTCTGCTGTCATTACATGCTGCCTGGCAAAACCTTCTGAGCTTTAAGGTAACATAACAACAATTACTTCTGAATGTAAGTCATGCTTGGCATTGCAAATTTTAACTGTTTGTAGTACCTGGTTTTACACAAATTCGATTGCTCCAACAGTTTAGACAACTTGTCTTCTCCATAGGCATGCTTATCTGATGAATAAATTTGACATTCATAAGCATGTGACCTTGCTATTCTTTTTTGACTTGAGATGCTAGTCAGTTTTGGATTAGATGGTTGCTATTGCTAGGAAAGGACTGTGGTGATGGAGTGAGCATCAATCTTTGAATCTTTGTTAACAAAGAATAAAGGGAATCTGACTTCCTTCAACTCTGGAAGAATCAGAGACAAAGATTTCTGTCTTGCAAATCTAAGCTGCTATCAGCACATACTTTAACCAAAAATAGTCACTCCATATTCCCACCCACCCTCAGTGTCATGCCCTGCGGTTTTCTGTGCTATATCTAGCATTTTTGATGTACCTGTGTGAGTTTCTGTTGTTTCTGTCATGCACTGATAGGTACAGCTCAACAAACCAATGCCCCAGTTCCTGTGATTGCTATTGCACTTTGTTCTTAATAGATATTCACCATGTTTTTATGTTTTGGGTGATGACAACATATTCAATGGAGGACAGTTGCTAGACCCACAAGCTCCTGTGCAGATTCTCCCCATTCCTCAGCAAGCCAATGTTCTCTAGGCCAACCAGCAGAATTAGTCATAAAAGCTACTTTACAAAAAGTATTATTTCCCTTTACCACAGTACTACAATACTGTTGCAGAAGAAACACCTGCACTACTCAAGAGCTGTGGGCAAGTCACATAGAAATGTTTTAGCCTCACATAGAAATGTCACATGGCAATGTTTAAAAGTCTATAATGAAAACATCTCCAATGAATGGGATCATTTCAGCTTCTTTCAGAGCATGTATTAAGGACAAGGTTTGACAGTAGTTGTCTTCAGTGGTAGTACCAATGCAGATACCTTAGCCACTTCCTGTCACTTCTGCATTGCTGCATCCCCACCTGTACTAAAACACGTCAGTTGGATGGTGCTGTCAACCAGATCAGGTACATGATACACATCACTGCTTTTACATTCAGGTTTTTTTACCTTCTCTTTTCTTTTTTTTTTTAATAAAAAGCCAGATTCACAACACAGATCCAGAAAACAGCCATATTAGCAGAGGTGGAGGGAGCAATAAACGATGAAGTAGGGACAGAGATACCGTATGACAGTATCACTTCTGAAGACAGAGCGCTGTTCACTACAGCCTAACTTTAAGCGCATGGAGGAGCCCCTGTCTTTGCACTGACCCTGAGAGCAGCCCAGGGAGATTTCTCTTCCTAGGCTGAAGTTGGCCTTTGTATATAACCTTTACTTCTCTCCATATTGTAGGAAGATTCAAATCTGTATGCTGATTTTTACCTTCAAAAGCAGGAGCAATGTATTACCTTGCAACCAAGGAATCAGACCTGAAGTCACAGAGATACTGATATTTAAACAGATTTACAAAACCAAACCTACTTAAAGATTTGCTCTGCACAGGGTCTTCTGTGAATTTTACCAGGCACCTATCCACATCATTAAATACCTAAATACATTTCTCCTCCTACATTTATGTTGGTCTAATTAAGATGAGAATTTGATTCTAGTTCTCTCAGGGTTCTTTTTTACCTATTGGAATAAAAGGATGTACTGCCTGGATAATTTGTGTATGGTTCTGATTTAATGAATCAACAATTAAACACCCACCTCTAATAACATGCAGATCTTTTAAAAGATCTCTACAATGCAAGTCATCCACCTGAATGTATGAAGCGTCTTCTATGCTCACCATTATAACAAGATCCTCTTTTTATGCTGGTGAGCTCTGTAAAGCTGACACACCTAAGGGGAGAATGGACTCATCTCCATTAGTTCTTACACACCTGCAATGAAACTGTAAAAAAAAAAAAAGTTTTGTTGCAGAATCCTTCAGCTTGGCAGCATTGTGAAAGCCGGGGTATACAATTTAACATTGGGCTCAGCCTGGATTTACTTTGATATTCGTCAATGAAAGGATGATTTTTACAGAATACTCTTTTCAGAACAGAAGAGAACTTTGAAGTCTTTTCTGCTGAAGAGACAGCTGGACTGTGTAATGAACTGATCTTCGCTTCATATTCCACAGGTGAACCTCAGTGTAGTGGCTGTGGAAAGTTAAGCACCGTGTAAATAATAGAAACTAAAAGCAGTCAGCACAGAAGTGTTAATTACATGTAGGGAAAAAGCAGAGAGTGCGTCTCCATTTTAGTTCATTGTCTTGGAAGTCCAGCGGTGAACCGGAGAAGCTTCCCACCTGCCCCAGCATTGTGTGAACCATAATGGAGTTGGGTTAGTTTGTTCATTGAAATGTTTTTCTAAAAATCGCTGGCATAGATTCACCTTGGGGCTGTCTGCGTGTTTTCTTTCAGTCAGTTACTGAAAATCGAGCAGTTGCAAGAGCCTCTCTATGGAAAGCCCAGGGGATTCACTTTTCCTGGTCCAGGCCGGCTGAGACTTCATGGGCAGAAGAAGGACAGATTTTCTTAGCAGGCACAAAATACAGGTATAGCTGCTGAAAGGGCAGCTCATTTCTAGTAAGTAGATAAACCCCTTGCTTCTTTCCTATCTGGATACCCAGATTTGCTTCCATGGAAAATCAGGGCACCTGGGGAGATGGTTGCATCCTGGTCCCTTTCCAGCATACAGCACACCTCGGGACCAGGACTTTCAGGGTCCGAGGGCTTTTCCAGTTCAGACACAGACGCTCTGACAGAGGGAGGGGATGTGTGGATGGACCAGGAAAATAGACTAATTTAATAAACAAGTGAAAATGGTTATTTCCTGCTAATCTGGCTCTGGACACTGAACTGTAAGCCTCTGGTATTGCAAACAGATCTTAAAAAGTTACTGGATGGTAAGCGGGTGTTATGCAGCAACTCCTTGGGACAAAGAATCAGTACATTGGGGTCAGCACTGAAAAATGGTGAAGAGCGCAAACTCTTTCAAACATCACTAGAATGAATGGTTTCACCATTTACATTTTTGTAGAGTCATGTCATCTGAGCTTTTTTCTTTGGTTAGAAACCTCAGTCACACTACTTAGATGTACCGTATCCCGAGGCTTTCCTTTCCCAGATCTCCAGCAGAACAATAACTCCCTCTGGTGTTTGCCTGCTATTGTTACTGCCTCAGCCACAACCCTGGGAAACCCTGCCAGATGATGCCAGGTTTACTATAAACCCTCTTTCCTCGTTCGATGGTATTTTATGCTTTGGGCAGAAAGGACAGTGTGCGCCGGCCCCGGAGGCACTCCCCTCTGCAGGGAACATCACTGCATCATGAAAAGTGGATTGTCAAACTCTGCTGCTGCCCAGCGGCTCACGGTGCCAAAGACTCATGAACATGCTCCCTGCATTTATTTAGTTACAGGAATAGTAGGCTTTTTGCAATGTGTCTGGTTGCTTTATTTGATGAATACTGGAACTTACCAACCCAGTCCCGAGAGGGTCAGGATACATACAGGGATATGTCAAGTGGCTGGACGATAGATCAGAGTTAATGAATTGCTGTGCTCTGCTCTTGGGACAGACAATGTGAAACTGTCATTCAGCTGCAAACTTATTTACAGGATTGCTATCACAGCTTCAAGGCTCAAGTCTGACCTACAAGTGAGTTTCAAGCTACATCTGCAGGCAGAGGAAGCAAAAGGGGATGCAAGGGAATTAAGCTCCTGTCCTTAGGGCTAGACCTTATCTACCTATTGCCATAGTAGTGCTGATTGTCAATTTTTAAAATGTGGAATTGACAAGAATATATAAACATTTTATGTTAAAAATGTATCACACAGCAGTTTATAAGTAAACACCCAATAAAGTTATTTTCCCCAGACTCTTGCTGCAATCAGTTGATTAAAACAAATCTGCAAGAGAAGATGAAGGAAACTAAGTGTTTGAGATACACCTTTTGCCAAAGAGAAGAGGCTATTTTGCTGGGCAGTTTAATAGAAATTCCTTCCAAAGAATCATGCGATCATTCAGCTGGGTGCTCTCTCCCACCAGCCCACAGACTTTTTATATTTGACCTAAATGTCTGGAGGTTTTTTTCTTTTTTTCTTCAGCATATGACAGAACAGAAATCTGTAAGCTTATTACGGTTGCTGCTAATTCACTTTCTGAATGCAACCATCCTTGCATATTTCAAACACTGGTGTATAGAGCTGAAATCAGAAAAGTTAAAAGAGCTTGAAAGCTCAAACTAAATCCTGACTGTCTGGTTCCCTGATCCTTGTTACAAATAGCCCTGTGGCAGAAGGCTCCCTGGCCAATGCCTTGTATTATACAGTGAGTAACCATACTGCACCTTTGATCTAAAACAACTCCCCTTTAATGTGCTGTAATCTCTTATTCCCTTTGTCTCTCAGATAATAATCCTCTTGTGCTTGGTAATCCTCAAAGTCACATATGCTCTTGAAAGCTTTTCTATTGGAAATTAGTCATATCCATTTTCTGGGCACTAGCAACTAAATATTAGAGAAAACCCATTTCTTCTGTCTCTGACCAAGGCAGTCTGAACTTTTCATCTTCCTGATTCACTGCTTGGCTGGAACTGGGTCAACAAAATGAGTGAAGAGTTTCTAGTTGTCCAGCAGAACGGTAGTGTGCTTCCTTTCTGTTTGGTCAAGGCAAAGGCATACCACTTCTGGGAGAGTTAAAAGGAAACAAGTAAAATGACATTTTCTATTTGGGTTGTGAAACAGAGAATTAGAAAAGAAAGATTTGGTTGTCTAGAACAATTTAAAAAAAATATGTCCTCCAGGACTACTAAAGCAAGCTAGTAAAAGAAAAATTCCCACCTCAGCAGTAATAATCAAGCCCCCTAGCACTGGCACCTGGACATTTACAAGCATGCTACTGGCTACTCAAGTTTTCATTATTCCAAGATTAAATGTTTTTAGATATTGCCACCTTAAGTCAGAGGTAGAGGTTGAGACCGGAATTACTTCGTCAGATCAGCATGTTTATTTAAATGATCTAATCGTGACAGTAGGTGATGACTATAATGTGAGTCTCATCAGGTCAGATGCAAGATCCTAAATGTCATAAACTGCATTAATTGCAGGACATGATGAGTATTAGTCTACGAGTTCAAAAAAATCTTTTTCTTTGCTGACACACGTGCACATTGCCATAAGGAATTCATAGCAAGCTAGGAGGAGTGCTGAGGTACAGCTTCCAATGATACAACAGCACAACCTGCCGATCAGACCATCTCATCTTGTCTGTCCAAGCCCAGCCAGCTTGCCTTGCTCGCTCCCTGAAAGACCAAGCACAGAACTTTCTCCAGGTTTGCTTTTTATGGAAGTCAGGGTCTATTCCAGCAGGACAGATCCTGGTTGTACTGCTGAGGTCTAGAGGCGTTTTATTCCTTTTGCCCTTCACAGAATCCCTAAGGTTGGAAAAGACCTGTAAGATCATCGAGTCCAAGTCCTTGTTGGGAGATGCTTCCCACCGTCCTTGGGCATGGGGATCACCCACCTGCAACACCTCTGTGTTGGTCTGTCTTACACAGCCATGTTGTCCTCCCCTCTCCTGGGCCTGTGGGCAGACCGAAGGATCAGCCATGTGCTCTGGGTCAGCTGCTGACCCATGGCAGCTGCCCTGGGGATGATGGATAAATACGCCTGAGTTAAACAGCACAGCTCTCTAGCATCCTGAGTTAACGTTTCACAGTGTTCATCATTTAATCCTGTGACTACAAGAGACTTAAAAGTTTGTCCTGAAGTTCTGTGAAACTCTTATCCTCATACAAAATCAAAATTACCTTGCACCTACTTCATTCAGATTATAACCTATTCCTCATGAGCCACAAACCTGAATGCAAACTCCCCAGTTTCAAGAGTTTGAGGGAAGGGGTCTTGGTGGTCTCTCAGCCTAAGCAGCTTTGAACTTTGTCGGAGGTTTAGGGATGCCCCGCAGACCTGCAGGGCCTTCTTCTCTCAGCCTAAGCAGCTTTGAACTTTGTCGGAGGTTTAGGGATGCCCCACAGACCTGCAGGGCCTTCTTTGCAGTGAACTGCGGTAGCACCTGTGTCGTAGCTCAAAGGCTGCTGCCTAGGCATAACAAGAACAATAAATAGTACTGATAAACACTCCAAGCTGAAGTGGGCTGCACGTGGGAATCAGGCAGTGCTATTTCTAAAAGAAAGGCAGGAAATTAGGCTCTCTTATGCCATTTCAAATGTTTACAGTAAATCAGCAAAATTAATGGTTCTAGCAGAGAGAAACTCTACTCTCACTGAGAAATTCACTGTACTCCAAGCAAACTAGCCAAATATTAATTTCCTTACAGCTGTTTTTGCCGTTTATTTCCTTGATTTGCCAAAATTAAGTCAGCTGAATTTTCTCATGAGTGCAAACATTTGTGTTGCAAAAAATAAGAAACTCAAGTATTTAATCCATTTTTAGGAAATAAAGTTAACTGATCAACTATAAGTGCTAATCTTTCCATCTCACATGAAAGTCCAGAAACTCCAGATAGATAAAACACTTGGGTAACTTGACTGTTTGCATGAAGTTGTAGATTCTGAACATCGAAGGCAAACACCTATCAAAAGGAACTAGTTTTAATTTGGTGAGTAGAAAAAAGTGAGGTAAAACATCAAGGTTATAAGCAAGACTCCTAGGAAGACACTAAACAAATTTTTTCATGTAGATGTATCAATGCATATAAAAAAGAAGTAACCTCATTTCGTCCATTCCTCTCTCTAAGGAGGATTAGAAGTCCAGCTGTCACAGGGAGCATGCTTGCTCTCCTTAGTCCTCATCTAGGTGATGACAAGCAACTCTAGTTTGCCAAATCTTAATTAAGTAATCACTTTGCCAAACTTTGTTAGCGATGTATTGATTAGAAACACACAACTTTTAAATTATGAAATTTGTTGCCCCATTCCATTTCTGAACTTTAAAAATCAGCGTAATCACTCCTAAATCACTGCTTTAATGTCCGTTGATGGAAAAACAAATCATTGAGGTAAGAGCTAATAGTTATAATTAATTCTTTCATCTTAATTCTTGATTGAAATGAGATTAAGTGAACAAGAATTAAAATAGAAGCCAATGTCAACCCAGTGCATATATGTTACTGCTATGAGGAGAAGAAAACTTCAGTATTAAGATGAGAAGCTTAATGTTATCAGCACTTACAAGACTGGAATCAGAATGTCCAGATTAAAATTCAGGCTCTAATTCCCTTTTTATCTCAGCTTTCTCATCAGTGATACAAGGCTAATAATCCTGACTTTCTCATTCATAGATTGTTTCAAGGATGAATAATACAATGTCAGTGTTGAGTATTATCATAATTAGCTTTAAAAGTATGAATTAAATCATGAAGATATGTCATAAAAGTGAAGAAATAGGGTATTTGAAACCATAAATGCACAACACTGAATTCATCAGGAAATAATAACAGTCTGATGAGGAAAAGATATGAATCTTTTTTTCTTCAGTGGCAAGGAAACAAAATTTCAGAAATCACCATATGACTTTTTTTCCCCATATTTCCCTCTAAAGAGGTCCATTCTGAAAAGGTTTACAGTGTCGTTTTTGAGAGTTAAACCAATTACAGGTGCAACTATCTTTTGATGTATGTATGGGTAGAGACTACGATTTTCACTTTATAGAAGAGTGGTTGTACAGACAAACTACTGGAGTAGGGAACCAGTAAAACGTAATTAAATGGGTTTCAAAACAACTAATGATACATCTAAAACAAACTACAAAGCCTTATTTAATTACCTAACTGTATCAAAGAAAATAACCCCTCCCACTTAGAGAATTCATGGAGAACTTAAATGGCATAATGGCATAACTAACTACAGAATGAAGAAAAACCACCTTAAAATATTAAAATCAATGCCAGCAAAAATCATCCATCACCATTTAAGATAACACATGGCAAGGATAATTGGCTTCTTATTTTTCCAAGCAATTGGTAGAACAAGATGAATGACAAACCTTACAAGTTACAGCAATTTATCAGTTGCTTGTAAACTAGTTTAGCTATACTGCTTTAAAAAGTGTGTTGCTATATATCAGGTAATGGTCCGACTCCCTTTTTCACATCATGGACATCACCTAGTTACCTCTTCTATACAGTGGATTTTCAGGACTCACTCCACTGATAAGCATGAGAGTGAAATGCTTTGGAAAATTTGGCCCTTTAACTTTTTTACTCCTAATCTCAGCTAAACTTCACACCAACAAGCATCTGCTTTTCATTCAAAACAATTTCACTTACTGGCCATTGGTGGGTTTCCCCTCAGAGAAGACAGTCAAACCCCAAATCTTACATTTACATTTATGACTGAAACACAGAAATTCCAACCCACTTCATATTTCTAGGCATTTCTAAATCAATATGAAGACTTAAGCTCCAGTGGGATTTTTGGTATAAATCCATTTGTTTGGGTTGCAGGACATGGAACTGATTTTGTTACCCTTTCAAAGGAAAACTCAAAGTCATCTTATATACCTTTCTAAAAATACTTCAGGAGCAATTAAGTGAATCAGGGATACAACACGGATAGCCTACGGCAAGGTGTATGCAAAGGTCTACCTTTGCATATTGTTATTTGCTATCGAGACGTGTCAATGCTTTTTATGACCTGAGGCTCAGTCTGTATACTATGTAACATGAGGATGAGACCAAAATGACAGAATTTGAAAAGCGACTGTAAAACTGTCAGATTTTGCATGCTGACACACTTACTTGTGTGGTGCTATGCCATTCTGTCCTGTCTGATTAAAATCCGGAATAATTTTAAAATGAACTAACATGACATCAAAAGTACAACACTATGATACCCTAAGTGTGTTTTGGTTTTCTGCAGAAAATGAGTCCTTTATTAATTGCATTCATGGTTAATATAACAGTTATGTAACGAAAAATATTTTAATGATAGGCATTGGTCTAGATATTAAATTTCCACAGAAAACCAAGAAAGAACGTATGATACCATTTGGCTGTCATAAAATCCACGAAGATGTCATCCTTTGTCATTTCAAAGTAGCTTTAAACCCTTCAGTTAAGACATGCAGGTCTATCACTATGTCAAATCCCAAGCTTTTAACACCAAACACATGATTAGTGTTGTCAGATCTGTCAAAACTCAACAACTTTGGCAGATACTAAATGCAGTAGCACTGACTCGGTCGTCGGCAGCTGGTCGGCTCTAGGGGGGCCTGCTGTGGGACTGGGTGGGGATGCTTCTCTGGGAGGGTTCCAGGGCTCCCCCTCTCCCTCTGCTCCCGGCAGCCCCCTGGGGTGACCCTCTGGGCTTTCACCTTCTCTGAAAGACCCTGGGCAAGCCTGAGAACAGGGTGAGCTTTCTCAATGATGGAGGGACAGTGAAGGGATTTAACAGGTGCCTGGTTGCTTGACTTTCTGTTTAATTGACCATCTTAATGCTGCTGAGATCAAATTATATTGTTTACGGTGTGTTATGAAACACTACTTTGGACAGGGTCTTTTTCGTTATTATTGAAATCAAATAACAATGCAAAGGGCAGCTGTGCAAGAAACATACTTTGTAGCCAACACCGTATTGTATTACATTATGCTGCCAAAAGCACACAACGAATGTCAGACGGTGTAAGTTTTCATGGGCCCAAGTCCTCTGTAGCTGCATCTTTCCTGAATGAAGACATATTATGAGAACCACTAAAAAATATTTTAGAGTTTCAATTTTCAAAGAATGGTTTCATGCATAGTTGTTATGGGCCCAACTCTATATGGCTCAAGCTTTGAAAGCATAAAACCAAATATATGTATAAAACTTATGAAAGCTTTTCATGCCAGAAATTGATAATTTCAACTTTGATACATCAGATCCTTACAGGATTTGAAAGAAGCAGCTGCACAGAACAATTAGGCAGCTGGAGATCAACCCTCTGCAGCGATATAAAGCTCCAGTTTTTGAGCCTGCAGGGATATGAGATATCAGATTTTAAGTAGTGACGTCTTAACATGCAGAAGAGCTGTCACTGCTGTTTTTGGTTTCAAGAAGGGAAATTATTTCTGGGGGTAAAGCCAAATTTAAAGAGGAAACATTTTGGGGTTGTATTAAGGCGAAAGCTGGAAACTCTTTGAAATGGCAAACATGTTTGAAACAGCATAGTGTAAGTTTTCCTTTTAAACATCATCGCTACATTTACCTTTTCTAAAATACTTGATTTTTAGCCTTGTTTACAATGTGTTCTAGTACATTTGTATGTGATAACTCTTACAACCCAACGGCAAAACGGTAACAGCCTGTAGGATCACCTTGTTCCAGCATTTTTCAGTCTCCGACAATTTATTTTCAATAATAGATTTTTTATATTTGTAAATTTATCATGATGATTCATCAGACCTGTGGACCCCTAAATACTGCACAGAGAGCATGTAGAAGTGCTTTACATATATCAACATTGAATTCTGCAAGTGTTCAAAAACTGGGGGGACCTTTCTCATAGCTAGGCAGGTACTTAGCTAGGCAGTGCTTAGCTCCATTTGCATCTTCTGCCTATAAAATAACTCCATATGATACTTGAAATTACTTAGAGTGAAAACAGCAACTTTCAGTATGAACGTGAGTGGTTACAAACCCCATGTATTGGAGATGTTAGAGGAAAATGCACACACAGGGGCATAATCTACAATTTAAACTAAATTTGGGTTAGGGAGAAATCAGAGGACAGAAGATTAGGTATAAAATGTATATTATATATTTTTCTTATATAATCAATATAGCCATACATCTGCATATAATACATAAGCCTGGATCCTGGAAGAACAATAAATGCCCTGTACTCAAAACATTACAGCCATTATAAGTCTTAACTTAGCCCCCTCAGCTATTTCTTCACAAAATGGCTACTAATTCAGTACACAGGAAAAACAGTGCTCATCTGATCAGCCACTGTGTCTTTTGTGGGGTATTCCTTCTTGTTCAACATGCAGTCCCATCATAGGTCTATTAAACACTGTTCACACTACACCCAAAAGACAGAATCACGATATTCTTGGTGGCTAACCTTTTCTTTCAGAAAAAATACTGTATTTTAAAAGCATCCTTCTGAGGAAAAGGGGAGTTAATTACTCCCATTTCAGAGGTGGGGAAAAGAGAAGCAGAACAGTCAAATTTAAGATTATCTACAATCTTTAGTGCCCAGTCTGAGATGTTATCTAATTTTCCAGATTACATCACCTCCTACATGCAAGGGAGAGCTCCCTGTGACTTCAGTTCTCAATACTTCCACAAATCAAGTCTTGATCTCCAGCCAGAGACCTATGAAACAAAGTTCTCAAAGCAGGCAGACATGTCCCTGCCCATGGCAGCAGGGCTGGACTTGCTGATCTTTAAAGGTCCCTTCCAACCCAAACCATTCTGTGATTCTATGACATCTGCAGGAAATAACTTGTTTAACATCACACAGGAGCTTTGTGTCAGAAGCGGGGCAGAATCCAGCTCTTCAGGCCAGCTTTCCATGGATTTAAGTGTGAGACCATTCCTTTTATCGCTGCAGTTCCCTGGTCTTATTTGGTATACACCTTGCTTCTGCAACAAGTGAACCTTGGCCTCAGAGGACAACAGCTTCAGAATGTTCAACAGCCCTTTTTATTTCTATGCTGGTTTTTTAAATTTCTATGTTGTCTTGTTGAGTCACTTTGAGTTTCCTGTATTTTAAAAACTAACTATTTCAGGTTATAGTGTGGAGAAAATTATCTTTTTGATATTAAAAGCTTTTCAGTGTCTTTTTGGGCTCACTATGAGGAATAGGCTGAGGCTGGTCTACCTCAAAACATGAACAGTCATCTTGCCTTGCCAGTCACCACCCTCCTAACTTTTAGTCCCAGGCTTACCACAGTGCCATTCTGGCTCCTCATCCATCTCAGAGTCATCAGCAGTTTACAGGTATCCTATGAGGTGACTGTTTTGTCTTCCTGACATGTTGCTCTTGCAGCTCACCAAGAGAATTTGCTTAGGCAAAACCTTGGCCCTTGTTTGAATATGTCTTCCAAGGTTTCAGGTGAAAATCTCAACACGGTCTTTTTTCTTTAAACAAAGTACATAGCCATGGCCTGGTGTTTGAGAGATTTTTTGTTCAGCATGTGAAAATGTTTAGCTTTGGAAAGAAAACCATCTTGTTGAATATATTATGCATTATCTTTCTTTTTTAAAGATGACCATGGAAGACAGTAAGTGTTTGCATTCTGCTTTACTCTCTTCACTAGGAAGCAATGTTTGCTGCAAAATGACTTAAAGGGAACCAGGCATCCATACATTAAGTGAAGATCTCTGGAAGAAATCATTAGCTATTTGCTTTGTGTGATCCCCTTTGTTCCAATATGATATGCATAAGTAAAACCAGTTCTCAGGTCTTGCAAAAGTGATCTCCTCCTGCGTCAACGGGAAAGGCCAGAGAGCTGCAGCACTGCTTGGTAGGGCTTACTACTGATGCTAATGAAGAACAATCATGTCGGAGGAGGAAGCAGCCACATCTCATTTTGGTCATTGGTCTTTAGGCAAGCTATGACACAGATTTGCAGTTACCTCCAAGAATGTTCTCATTTATTCGTTTTTAGTTTGAAATGATCTTTTGTCAAAATCACAAGCATGTATACTTCAGGGGAATGTGAATTCAGACTGGCACTTTCTGCCTGGCACCAATTTGTACCCTAAATTAGGGGTAGAAGCAATGGAATTGATTGATGCAAGTAATGTAAACAGGGAGATCCATGAAAAAATCCTCCAAGATTGAATAAACCTGACAAACTGAAAATTAACAAAACTGAGGCACAACAGCAACTTTCAAGAAAATAAGCATTGTTTAGTAATAAATTTGCAAACCTCTGCAACAGAAAGGGAACATTACAAGTAGAGCACCTGTTGAAGTATTTTATTAGCCTACCAAATCAAGAACATCATTTCACATTCTATGTTTCCGGGATCAGATGTCAGTCTCCTTGGAAGCAGGAGGTGGAGCAGATAATGACCTCTGTTACGCTTGCAATAGTGCTTGCTAGTTGTTACTTTCCAAGCATGTCTTTCTCTTTTCCTAAATGTTGCAAGAACAGCTTTTATTTTCACAAATTAAGGGAATGATCGTATCATGGCAGTTGCACTATTTCCAGAAAAGTGAAAGACAAAGGGCACATTGACGGGGTTCATGCTGTGATGCAGTTCACACCCAGATGAACTTTACTCCTTGTAACTGTCTGTCCTCAGCGCTCACTGCAGCTGTGAAATTCGGGGCTGTGTCTTGGCTGCTGCTAGCTACAGCATGGCACGGTCACACATAGCAGCTCATCAAGCGCTCAGGCTATAAAGGAGCTAGTGCTAAGCACACCTGCACGATTTTGTTGTGATTTCACAGATACCCTCAGCTGCTCAACTTCAAAAGACATGAAATAATGGATTTACTTCTGATATGCAAAGAGGATGATCCAGGATGTATTTATTTCAGGGCAAAATTCACTTTGGCTACAGAAACAGTGTTGCCTTCAGTGTTCAATAAGAATTTTTAACATTCCGGTTAGAATACATAAAAAGGAAAAAGGGATTAGCTCATAACTTTTCAGATATCAGAACTAGGTTTCATTCATACTACTGCTGTTATTATCAATCTAATTTTTGTAAAGGGAATTGTATTTAGTTTAAACCTGGTTAACAGTTTTGTGTCTTGTGCTGGAGTAGATCCTTATGGCCAATCCTAATCTATTAATTAGATGAGGGCTCCCTGAAGGCATCATATGAGATAAATCAGCACAGGCATATGCAGTTATTAAAAAACTTGACCCTGTGCCACACAGAGCATGCATCTGATTGAAAGACAGGCCTTACTTTTGCCCATAAATTTTACATGTTTTAATCTACAAGTTGAAAGAACACCATATACTGCAATTGTACTGTATTTGTAACAACTTGTTCAAAAATAGATTTTTGTAAAAGAACAATCATGAAGTGGAATTGAGCCATTCAGATTACTGGCAAAGCTTCCTGCTGAATATGATTAGATAAAGGGAAAACGGAGACTGAAGAAAATTGATCCTTTCAGCAGAATTTGCCATAATTATATGCAGGATGAGGAATTAGCTATTATTCTACTGTTAAATTCCTCAAGTGGCCAGAAGGAACACTCTTGCATAATCTGCTTTTTTGATCTAGTCTATGCAAAATGAAAATCGTGTTAAGAAAAATGGAGATGTGGCTGATCAGGTTCTATAAATCTGGTAATTTTTCTCCCTAAAGGTTAGACTGTGGAAGGATGTATTGGGATTGCCTTACCAGCAATAGCCCACTAGCTTCTGTTTAACAGAAGGTTTTTTTCATTTCAAGAAGTAAAATCATTGAATTTCACACATGCCTTCATCCCTGGCAAGTTGTAATGCAAAAAGCCTCTGAATCTCAAATGCTGTTCTTGTAAGGCAACGTTTTTGCAATGGTTCATTGCTAGCAGGACCTGAACTCTACTCTGTAGCAAGAGCAGTCACATTGTTGTGAATCAAATTGTTGTGTTTTTACTAATAAAACAAGATTTCTCTGATTGTGAGCTTCTGTTTATGCAAGGAACTCATGACTTGGAGCACAGCTTTCTCATTGCTACCCAATTCAAGTGGAAACAATACTAATAAGAAAATAATAATTCTGAAAAGATACAAATGACTCATTAAAACAAACAGGGAATAGGCTATGTAGCCTAACGAGAAGGAGGGATTGCCCTTAACATCACTGAGTGCAGTGAAATAGTAACAATGAAATTGTGATAGGTTGGCATTGCTGGCCCATGGGCTAGCAGCCGAGCTAGGTTAACAGAGGAACTGTGAGCACAGCTATACAACTGGAAAACTTCTCAGTGCTTCTCCTTTCCAAAAATCAGAAACTGTTACATAATTATTCAAATTAGCAACATGAAACAGAATCAAAGGAAAAGGAAACAAAAGCACGAAGCTATGAAAGGGGACAGCTTGTCTGAAAGATAATTACATGCAGTTAAAAAGAGTAAGAAAAAAAAGCACTGTGTTTAGTATGCATCTAGATTAGCAACGCTCTTTCCTTAAATGCAGTCCGCCCTGCTAATTTTGCCCATTTCTTTTATTAAAGATGTTGCAAACATGATGATTTTATAGTTCATGACTGGGTGGGTGATCTGAGCTGCAAGACTACTACAAGCCAGTCCGCTGAGATGGCCTCACTGTAATTCTAACTGCTAAAATAATCACTAATTAAAACATAAAAAGGAAAAGAAGGGAAAAGAAAATCTGATTTAGTAGTAGGGGCCCAGACAAATTTCTCAAGTTGTCAGAGCTGTAACACTGTCATCTTCTTTTTGCTTCCTGCACTCTCCCACATAACCCATTCCCTTTCTTCAGCCAGGAATGACACTTGTCTGCTGGAGTTGCCCAGTGTGTCCAACAGCACATTGGACTGTGAATGCACAGAGTTCCCCTTCATGCTAACCAGAAGGGTGCAACTGGGAGAAACCAGAAAATTAACGTACAGTCAAAACTTAGAGGAAATGACTGTTACAGCCATGAGTGATTAATATGTATGTGCACAGTGGGGAGAGTTGCAGACCAGTAACGTTATGCAATAATGCTTTCAGCAGATAGAAAATATGGCTTTAAAAGATACTATTGCAGAGAAAGCAGCTGTATTCAAGAGGTGGCTGTAGAGGTGGAAATTCAATTAAAGGCTTTGAGACAACAACAGCTCTAGCTATATATATGCCATAACTGATGGGCAAAGGGCAAAAGGCAGCTGGGACACTGGGAGTTCTTCCCTAGAAATGCCTTTATTTATTTTATACATACAATTGGCCCAGATGCAGCAAATACTTTTATGCCATATAATTTTTAGATATTCTAATTTACATCTTTAAGATGGAGGCAGATTAGCAGCACATCTTCAGAGTTTGTTTCAGAATATATATTTATGCACTACTGGATGGTAGTTCTTCAATTTTTGTGAAAATGTCAATTGAAAAGTCTCTTGTCCGACTGCTGGAGGTGTTGCTGGCTGACAAACTAAAAGATATCTACACTTTTCATAAGCAGGAAAAGGTGAAAGATAAAAATCTGTGGGATAAAAATGTGTGGGTACGTCACTGGTTTTCTCCAAAGCAGTATTATAGAATGGTTGGAGAGCTATTATCTGTAAAAATCAGAATAAATGGCCTAGGAAAACTGGTGACTGACACGAGTGTCATGAGCTTATCAGATACAGTTAACTAAACAGCAGTTTTTATTGAGTGGATGAACTATGCCATTAGCTTCATCTTGTTCCCAAACAAATCTTCATTAACTAACCACTTCTGCCAAGCATGGCAAACAGTTCGGGCTTGATTATTGTGGGGTGTCATCAGAGACTGAGCCAGAGAAATCACAGTGTAAATACAAGTCTAGAAGAAGACATACCAGTTGCCTTCAACATCAGCCAAGTATTAAAATATGGATTAAATGGAGATAGAATTGGAAATTTGCAGTGAGAGTAAAGACAATTCGAAGTGCATGGAATTCAGAGTTCTTTACAAAAACACATTTCAAGCAGACAGACTGACAAGAATTAGCAAAGCAGCTAAAGTGAATAATGGAAAGCTGACTGGCAGACGACTTGTGCATCGGTAGCACATGAAGTATTTGCAGGCCTTGTTCTACAAAATTATTTAATTGACGTTACCACTTTTGCAATCTGAGCTTCTTTTCACTTAAGCTGATTTGAGAAATGCAACACTTTCCCCCAATTTGCTGAAAAAACATGACTTCATGATTTACTGCACTTTGAGGAAAATGTATGCTAATTTGGATTTTGCAAAATTTCTACAAACTGCCTCAGTAGAAAGATACCCACTTCTTCCTGCTACATTATCAAAAAGCAAACATGCACCAGTCTTATTTTACAAGTGAAATGTTTTTCATAACAACATGAATGAGCTAGATATTGCTGACAGCTTGAATTAATAATTTCCCTGGGCTTCTTTCTCTTTCCTAAGAAGCATAATGTCATGCTCCAATAACAATAATAGATTTTTCAGAGGAAAAAATTAGATGTAAAAGATGATGCCAGATGATGCCAATGCAGCCAGTGCACTTCAGTATCAGAAGCTGACAATGCCTCAAGCCCCAAAGAAGTTAATATCACATTGAAAGTGAGAAAAAGAAAAGTGTTTTTTGAAACAAGAAGCCTAGATCAGGTGGGTATGCCTAATCCTGTACCCATGATCAATGTCACATGTCCTGAATTACTACTGATGTTGTTCGATAACCGCACTGTTTATTTTTGGAGATTAGTGATAGTAATTGGCAACATTTTGCAATTCCATAGGTTCTGTCTTGGGATAAAAAGACCTTCTTCCATATGCTTCTGCATAGGCTTTGGCCAGAATGCCACCCTAAAAGAGTCCCTGAGTCCTCGCCACGCATGCTGGAGAGGCAGCCCACTGGAGATGGAGTAAGGCTTCCTCGCCTCATCAGCAGTAGCTGGCAAAGTTAGTTTTTTGCCAGTTCTTCAAAGGTCACACAAAGGACATGAATGTACCAAACTTAATGTGTTGAGGAGGAAAAAACACAGATGGCTTGTGGGAAGTGCACATGGTTGCACTGCAAATAGAAATAATCTCTTTAATGGAGTCCTTTTTTATCACCATTTAGCACATGTGTATGAAATATGGTGGCAGTGGTCAATTCACAATATGAAGTTATGGACAACAAATGCAAGGCACCTGGGATTGCTCCATCTCATTCTGCTGAGCATGGTCTCCTTACTAATTGGGGGGTGGTGGAAAGAAAGATATAGCCACCCCTTCTGTGTCTTCCATTTATGAATCTGACAGGAACAATCTTGACAATGGGTAAAAATCAGTTCTGCTGCTGCTGCAAATTTGTCTGCTACTACAGCATAAGGAAAGTGTAAATATTTACATCACTGACATTTCCCAGGATCTCATCTTTTGTAGCAGCATAATGGAAAAAACTGCAGCGTTTGAAAAGATTGCCCAGAAATTATGTTTTACAAACCATTTCTATATTATTCCCTAGGATCTGGTTGCACGATTTAAGCTTTCCACAGAAAAAGGACTAGAAATGCTTACATTTGTACCTTCTAAAAAATATCATAAACTGGTTTCCAACAGATTCATGCTCCTGATCCAGACTCTTCTGGTTATAAAGGCACCTGCAGTGAAATAGAGGAGACAGATGCTTCTGTGACACCAGGCATATGGAAATTATGAGCTGATTCTATGATGCTGGCAGCTGAGGACACTCAGCACCTTTTACAATCAGACCCTCAATGAGCAAAGTTTGCAGGAAAAGAAAGATCTGTCTCATTTTTGCAGCTTAACAGACTGCTCTGATCTGCAATGTAGTACTTAAAATATTAAAAAATGTATCTGCAAAACAGATGGGGGAAAGAGTTACCCTTCACTTCATGAAATTCCAACACTGCTGCTGTGGTTCCACAAATTCCCACAGCTATTTAAGCTTTCTATCTAGTGCCTACTCTCATCTATCATGTTCATTATTTTCCATTCACTAGTTTTGCCAGCCTTTTGAATGCAATAAAGGGATTCTGGATGTTATTAATTTGATGACCATCTCATATCCCTCTATATCTCCTGTCTTCAGGGGAACTGGAGACTCATCATAACCAGAAAACATGTTCTAAAATAAGTGTCAAAAACTGGCTACACTGGGGGATCAAACAGCATCAGTAAAATGTGCTAGATAGATAGCACACCATCTCCATCTAGTCTACAGACCAAGTCATATGTGATGAAGGAATAAAGAGAAGAAAAAACATTTTGGAAAAGCTCAGGTTAAAAGTTCAATGTATCTATTTCTCACCGTCAACTATTCACACAGGGAAAGGTGTTACTTATTCTGCATTTTGTTGAAATGGATGATTTTTGAAGTGCGGGACATATTTCTGTTTCATGAAACTATTCTGGACCCACTTTGCTACTCAAAATCAGTTTCTCCCTTGCCCTTTTCCCTCCCCTTTTGTCACTTCTCACCTTTTCTTCTTGACCATCAAACTCTTTGCCCTTTGATGAAAGGGAGGTATGTTGAACTAGGAAAAAAAAGTATTATCTTAAGAGCAAAAACTGCTTTAACTCCTACTTATATACAGATACATGTTTTCTCCATTGGTGCGTGTCACCCGTAGGGTGGGCTATTAGATTTTGTTAAATTAAGAAAACCCCATCCACATGCTTTCAGGCTACAGCTATTACTTAACCATCCCACCCAAACTCACAGGACATAAGACCAGTCTTTGCACTCAGAGTGAGTCTTCTCAACTAACTTAGTTGTACATGCTCTCCATAAGGGAGATACATGTTTACATTTTCAGTAAGCATTGACAAAAACAGGAACAGGCTTTCAGGACTGCAACACATATTTAAAGTCCAGAAAGGGGGATGACTGGGAAGATATATCAGATTATGGGAGGTGTTCTCATTCGTAATGCCATGTGTAATCTGTGGAAGCACGGAGCACCAGAACAGATGTTGATGTGCTGCAGGCTACAGAGTTGGCATAGACAAGGACTGCCCTGCAGGTCGCTGATGTGAAAACACAACTGCCCGTTTACATGAAATGACACACTATACTTTTGGGCGAATGTGATGCAGCTTTTCAGCTGTGGATAAAGTCCTAGAGGAAGATTTGGGAAGGGTGAATGTTGATATCGGAAATCTTAACTAATGACTTCTTGCCCTTATTTGTCTCCCTTTTTCTGAAAAGAGAATAAGCATTTTGGCCATACCTGTGCATCAATATCACTTTTAACGTGATCTAACTTCCACATAGTAACATCCCAAAGAGGGAAAGAGATGGCATAAAGCAATACGTATAAGGACAGAGCCAGCTCCCTTGGAAGTACATAACAAGACAGTAACTGACTTCACCTAGATCAGAGCATGCAGCCTTGCAAACCACACTATCAGAGCTTCCAACACAGGCAAAATACTCCCCCTCCTCCCCAATATCCCATCTCCATCTCTCTGAATACCTTCTTCCCCCACTTCCTCCCTTTTTATTTTAAAGAGGCAAATGGTAAAATGTCACAGGAAAGTTCAGGGAACTGTGTGAGATAAGACAGCGTAAGGCCATGGCACCAGGCGACAGCTGATTCTGTCACTTGGGTGTAAATTATCCTTCACGCAAAATGGAAAGCGGCAGATTTTCTCAGGACTTCCTGAGGCAGGCAGATTGGGGCTAGTAGTTCATGGATACGTTGGGTTTTATTCATAGCTTGTTTATATTTGGTTTTCTAAGACCCTGGCTTTTTTCCACCACAGATGTACATAATTTTATTTGACTCTTAGCAAAGTTCAGGAGAAGAGAGTTAAAAGAAATTGAGAGCAAGGAATTTCAAAACAGAAATAGCCTGCTTTATTTAAACAAAGAGCCTGCCAGCATTTATTTTGTTATACTATTACAATGTTCTGACTTCCATCTAAACCTTCCCAAAGGGATACAGATCTACATTTTACTTTAGCTAAGGACAGAATTAGTTTGAAAAATCATTACAGCAAAAAGAATGGTTATCAAGCCACCATCGTCTTGACTGTGCAGAGACAAAAAGTAGGCGTCTTTCTCAACAGAACAAGCCAGAGATCTGTCACAGTAGAGGGTTCTATGATATTATTTATTGGGGTTTTTTTCTCCTCTGATAGCTTAGCTCAAATCCTTGATCAGAGCAACTAGGAATTGTTCTGCTCAGACGGCTTACTGCATTTTAAGTGGAATGCAATTTAGCACTCTCCTATCTGACCAAAGCCAAATTCAGTAAGGGAAAACAATTTCCAAAGACCAACACATCCATTTCCCCCTTGAGAGGCCAGACAAAGGTTGCGGCATTAGAACAGATTACCAGCATCTGCCTACAGTGTGCCTTTGATAAAAGGGACTATTAGACTGTAATGGCAGATAGACTGTCCCTTTTTGCAAAATAACATTAGGCATTTTCCAGATCCCAGTGTTTGAGTTGCATTGTGCTTTCTTATTGAGCATTGTAAGAAGCGGTGCAGTAATATCAGTGTAATAGCAAGAACTAAAGAGAGTATATCACATCTTTGTGTATACTTCAAAGCTTCTGTAATTTTTTTGTAATGTACAGATTTCTTTGCTGCCACATTTCCTTTGGGTTTATCTGTGGTATTACTAAAGAAAAAAAGTGGTTAATATACTCATCCCATAGTCCACCATAGCTTTAAAGAGCCAATTACTGTTAGACTGTTGCATAAACACATATTTAGGAAGCATGAAAATGTATAATTATTTACTGGATCCAGTAAATGCACCATGTCTGAGCTCTGAAATGGGAATTACTGACATGATGAAATATAACGGCTCCAAATGAATTGCTGTAGTAAAAGATGGGCCCTGCAGAGCTGTACTCATTAAACCCACTTATTAAAAATTCTTACTTAGTTTTTTGAAAATCCAAAATCACTCAGTCGTTTTAAAAACCCCACCATCACCAAATATATTCTCTGTAACTTCTTGGAATATGCTAAGGCTCAAGAGAGCTTTGTAATTATTATATCTGGGGACAACCAAAATATTCAGGTTTGTCTTAAAGGAATGACATGGTACTTACTACAGGTGGGTGGCAACACATTGCTGAAGACTGGACAGTATCACACACTAAAAGAAAAACCTGAGTTATTTTTACACACTGGATGTATTAATTAGGCATAGTCCCTTCAGGAAAGAGGCCTAAGTCTTGCTTCCCAAAGACAACTGTAGTTAAAAGCAACCACATTTGTCTATTTTAAGAAAATGGCAGGAATTATTACTGAAAATGTGATCGCATTATATAAATTGGAGCATGTCTTCAGCTTACTGATTCAGCTTATTTCTGTCACCGCCATCACAAAAACATTGCATTGGAAATAAGCCAGAACAAAGGAAAAATTCAGGTTTTTGTTGTATTTCTCCATAAAGTGAAAATTGAATTATTTGCCCTTCATTTGTTATTGGCATCTCAGCTAAGGGACAATGTATCCTTAGTGCTCAGAGTTTTGTTGTTTTAGAGCAATGACAAGTCCCTGAGAACAACATTTTGCATAAAGGTTATAGTGTCCTCCCACAATATGTGAGTGGAAATGGACTGTGAGTTTATTTTATATCCTGCTGCACATTCTACCCATTAGTTTGTAATTAAGCCGGCACTGCTACGGGAAACTTGCTTCCTTGCAATGTCATTCCAGGCATATTTCAAAGGGTGCTGGTTCCTACTCCTGCTTGCAAGTCAGAAAATGTTGTCCCCAAAACCACAGATATAAAAGGCTGCTGAGTCAGAGCTGTTGAAGTCACATCAGCCTGGCCCTGCACCTGAGCTCACTGTTAGGACACCAGACCTGAGCTACACTGCTGCCTCTACCTGAGGTAGACCTGTCAGCCAGCCCAAGCTTGATGCCACAGGGTAGACCTGCCTTGCAGCAACGAGTGGAAGAGATGGTTGATTTAGCCACCGCTTCCTGGATTGTGGCAAAAATCACTGAGGTTTCATATTTGTTTATAGGCTTAGAAAACAGTTAATTCTCAGATAATGAGACTTGAAGCATGCAGTGCTCAGCCAACACAGCAACCTTCAAATGACTATTTTGCTTGTAGTACCCTCCTGTACATTTGTTAGAGTAAATCAAGTGGTATCTTGTCTCAGCTAAGCATTGGACATTCAGGTGCTGTAATATACCCAGACAAGCATGGCTGCAGGCTCCATCAGGGGTACTTATACAAAGTACATGCACACCAGAGGGAGTGCAGTGCACAACCATGGGACCGGGGGGTTGTCTCACTGCATCAGTGCACCAGGGGACCTCCATCTAACTGGGGGTCTGGACACTCCTACAACAATCTCCAGATAGTGGTACATTTGATAACACACATACCTAGTCTGAAGCAAAAGCATAGCTCAAATCCAAACATGATCTGTACTCTTTTAGGGAGAACTATATAAATCTGATCAGCCGAAATGATTATCACTTGAGTACGTGCAGTATAATCAAAGGAAATTAATTAATGGCAGAATACATTCAGGCACATTCCATATAGACATATGCAAAGGGCTTCCATACAATTTTTCATCTCTGTGAAGAAATTAAGAAGATACTAACAAATAATAAAACATTACATTTTATGTAACTAATTACTGCATCCTCTTTATTTGTGCTGCCACTAGATGAACAACCTCCTTAAAAGTTCTTTTCATAGAATAATAGATTTCTGTTAAAGATCTCCTTCTCCTGAAAAACCATGTTTTTTCCTGTTTCACTCGAGACTGTCAGGCCTACAGGTCTGATGGCCATCCCATTCCAAGCATCAGAAAAAGCCCGCGGGGTCCTGCAGAGCAGCAGGCTGAGTGGCAGTCAGCAGTGTACCCTTGTGTTGAGGATGGCTGATTGCATGCCAGGCAGTCTTTGCCAAAGAACAGCTGGCAGTTTGAGGGAGGTGTAGTGCTGGTGAGGCCACATCTCAAGTCTGTGCCCAGTGTAGCACTCCCCAGCATGAGAGATACATGGACATTGACAGAGCTAGTGGAGCTAGAGTGTGATGTACCCATTTTCAGCCTTGAAGATGTCCAAGTCGTTTGGACAACGGGAGAAGTCAACCACACAAGCGCCATCTGAACAAAATAGCAGAGTTGTTCTGTGCTTCTGGAAATGTTCACAAAGTAAGACAACACATTCCTTCAAGACATTTTAAGATCACAGTTTTGAATGATTAAGATCTTTCTCATATTCCTACCTCACTAAGAACCTTAGCCCAAAAGTTTAGAAGCATATCAAGCAAATGAAGAATAAGAATAGTAAGCAAAGATTGAATACCAAAGGGTGTTACAAGTCTTTCATTTCCTGCATTTGAAACACATTTACAACTTTGGAGACGACTTTTAACTCCTCTAAGCTTTACATTTTCAGAGGTAGAAAAAATAAATAGGCCATACCCTACAAAACAAAGTCCTTCTCTTCCCCCTTCCCTTTCGGAAGTTCTGAGCTTTTGCTGTGCCCTTATGCTCAGCAAATCACCTTGAGTCTTACCTGAAATTGCAAGGACTGAACACTTTCCTGAAGTGCTGTGAGGGAAAGTGGACTTGTCATAAAGAAACAAAAATCACCAGGCTCCAGGGTGAATGCCACAGGTTGTCTCTCTCCAGATCTGGGCTGTGTCTCAGATAGGACCAAACAGTTTAAATTCAATATTCATAATCACACAGAGAAAAGGGGCAGAACCAGGGAGGATGACAAAAAAATGATGTAATGCATTCCACTACCTGACATCACTTAAATTGCGAACCAGCTGTAACTACCAAGTATTCTTAAAGTAGGGAGGGGCCTGTGTAACATTTATTCCAGTAATCCCTGTCTTTCAGGCCACAAAGTTCCATGTGTCTTCAGGACATACAGACTTTACATCCAAAAGGTAAAACGGAATTTATAAAACTTATTTCAATTCCGGTTCTCGATTGGCATAAAACTACACCCCATGTGAACTGACCTGGTGCAACCTGCCAAATGTTTGGGTAGCCTCTCCATGGCTGACTCTTTCTCATGGCTCAGTCTTGCTCCTTCTCAGGCACCTACTGTCAGAGCAATTTCCATGAGTGCCTTGCACCATGCTTTAAGTCAGTTAGAAATGTTCCAGCAAGAGCTCTGTTCTGAGTTTCTCTCGTTAAAAACTTCCACTGGCTTCATAAACATGTGGGTTTTTTGGTGTGATGTAGAGCTCAACATTCATAAAGCTGACTTCTGGGATAGACAACATGAAACTTGCTCTAGCTACAGTCAGATGCCTCTGAAATTGGAAACAGTGTTCTCCTCCAAGGTCAGCTCCTCATTAGTGAAGGAAAACATTTTAAAGTGCTGGTTTAAGCATTTTGATAGGAGATCCAAAGGCAGGCTGCATTTCAGGATTACTCAAGGAAACAGAGGTAATGAACCATGTAAATTCTTTGTCAAACAGTTTTCTACACTCTTCAAATCTATTTTAAGGTTCAACATCTGCATGAAGGCCTTAACTTAGTTATATTTCTTCAGACCTTCTGTGGAAATATCTTAATTTTGGTACAGATCCAGAAACCAATCCTAGCTTCAACTGGAAATCAAACTTGAAATCCTAATTCCTTGTTTCTTTTTGCACAGAACAGTCTCTGAAAGGACAGCTCTGAGGAGTCCAAAAGAGCTTGGACACAGCTGGCATACAGTCAGTTACAGCTTCCTTCTCCACAGGATTTGATTTTATTTTTGAATTCTGCCTGGCACAAGTCTATTTTTAAAGTTGTTTGCATTTTTTTTTTTTAATTGGCTAGGCAGCCCCTATTTTCCACAAAATACCTGACCCCTCTTGGTCAGATGTTCCAACGGATGGACGGAAAACAGCTTGCTCAGCTGAAGCACCATAATTAACATATAGTGTGATAACTCTCAGTCCTTCTCTAACCTGCTGGCTACACAGCGTGATTTCCTTGGGATTTTTGTTTGTTTTGCTTTTAAGCAGAAGTGTCATATTACTGAGAATCACCAGATGGCATTGCTGCAGATAACTTTGATATTCCTGTTTACCTGACTGTACAGAGGTCAGACACTGAGAAAATACTTCCTGCGATCTAGAGCAGAGTTTTTGCTGATGTTACTGCTCCAGCTTCATTACAGAAACGTCATTTTCAAATTAAAGATATCCAATCTCAATTATATATTTGTATCCACATGTGCTAATGCCTAAGCCCTCACAATGTCACAAGATTTGTTTGCAGCAAAGGAACCTGCATGGCTGGACAGGCAGCGTTTAGAAACACAGACACAAGAAACATGGGCGAAAGATGTTCTTTAGACTGCTTTAAAATTTCTTTGCTTCTTAATTACTGTATTGTTTAAGCTCATTGAAATGATTTACAGACTGTTAAATTGTTAAAAGGTTACCTATTTAGTGACCGAATCTGTTGGCTGAAGAGCTTCAGCTACAATGGTTGCATCTGCAAATAACCTGGGATCAAATTACTTAATAACTCACACCTCATTAAATTCCTCTGAAGAGACCAAATGACATGGGTGGTAATTTTTAGTGCAGGCTATGGTGTATAACATATGCCAGCACTTCAGAGCTGCTGTAGCTCCCAGCCCGCACAGCCCCGCTCCCAGGGATGGGCCCCGGCTGGTGCAGGGTGCAGCTGCCTCCGCGGGTCTGACCGACGCTGAGAGAGCAAATAAGAGGGTGAATGGGCCTTTTCAACTGCTTAACTTTCAAGGCATGATGAAGTTATAACGTGGCACTCATTTCCCAAATGTCTCTATTTCCATATAAAGTGGATCTTCTTCATTTCAAAATCCTTCATTTAAAAACAAGGATAAAAATTCATTTCACATACAAGACTGCCTCCTGAACAAAGTACTCATCTCCCAGATACATGCAGAAACTTCACTTTGGTGAGGTTAGGATATTTTTCCCCACTGACAGTGTAACATTTCATCCCCGTTGATGACAGCAGGTTTGTCCCTACAGCCCCATTTTCACACTTGGGCTCGGTTTCAGCCAGACGCAGCCACCCTGCAGCATTACCGTGACACCACTAAGACCAGTGCAGGCTGCAGAGGCCACCAGTTGGGCAGTCACCTGCAGCTGAGCTCCATGCCACAGCTAGCGCGTTAGCACTGGATTTACAGTTAGATCAAGTACATCCTCAGGAACTGAACTGCTACACCAGTAGAGATGTATTCCTAATTTTAGAACTAAACCTCCAACACTACATGGCAAAGGAAATGAAAACCTGAGGCTACAACCACCATAGCATAGGCTAACCGGCAGAGGTAAGTGTGATTTTTGTCCACAGTACTTGCTTAATATTTTTATCCAAATGCCCTGGAAAGCTGTAGGTCATTATCTGGAGGAATAATTTTGAATTCAGTGGACAGGCAGCTTTCTTGTCTTTTCCATAATCATCAAGTTGGCATTTTCCTGGGCTTTCAGCAGTCAAAGAAATTCCCGATATCAGTGTATGACCACAGCTTTGTGCATTAGTGAATGCACATTAGTGCACTAGAAGCCAGGTCCCTGAGGGAATTACTAATGTTGATGAAAGGAGCCTTGCTTGCTTGAGCAGGCAGAAGTGTTTTGGGGCAGGAGGACAGGTCTCTCATTTGGAGATATTAAATCTGTAGTTTAGATCATAACTGCCCTTATGTCTCCCACAAAAGCATTTGAAACATCACCTCAGTAGAGATAAATTTGAGATACCGTTCTCCTTTCTTCACATCTGCCTAGCTGTTGTGCCATTTCCCATTTTATTGAAGCAGATATTAATAGAAATCATCAATGACACCTTTCATGTTATTTCTCTTCTGTGAGCCAGCCACAAGCAACAGCAAGGTAGTCAATATAGATGCTTTTGGATGGAATTAATTCAGCTCTGTTAATTCAGTCTGGAGGAGAGGAGGCTGAGAGGAGACCTTACCGCTCTCTACAATTACCTGAAAGAGGGTTGTAGAGAGGTGGGTGCTGGTCTCTTCTCCCAAGTGACGAGTGACAGGACAAGAGGAAATGGCCCCAAGTTGTGCCAGGGGAGTTTTAGATTGGATATTAGGAAAAACTTCTTCACTGTAAGGGTTGTCAGACATTGGAACGGGCTGCCCAGGGAGGTGGTGGAGTCACCATCCCTGGAGGTATTTAAAAGACGTGTGGATGAGGTGCTTAGTGACATGGTTTAGTGGGCATGGTGGTGTTGCGTTGATGGTTGGACTTGATGATCTTACAGGTCTTTTCCAACCTAAATGATTCTGTGATTCTAATCCCCATTAAACAGATAGTGGCATGTAAGTCAGGTAGCAAAAGAGACAAGTTGTCTGAAATGCTACCAGTTCAAGGGATGCGCCCTTGGGAACCCAAGAATTAAAAAATGAGAAAGATAACTCAGTAAAATTCCCACAGCAGAAAATGGATACCTACAGCAGTCTTTAAATGCTTCTATAGCTGTCCAAAGAGCAGGCTGAAAATCATACCTCTCTCTGCATTTTAAGGGGCTGACTACAGAAGCAGTAACCCAAGACAGACTGACTGGATTACATTTTTTAATAAAATAGCTTTGCTCATATGATTTTTTAATAAAGCCAGCTACCCAGAGAAGATACCAGGCCTCTCTTTGTGGTTGTACTTCAAAAAAGGAGCATAAACAACAGACAATTTACAATAATGATTTTCCTCTTTCAGGTTTTCCAGTGTTTTTGGCAGATACATATGTACACCATCATCCCCAAACACAGTGAGTGACAGAAACAACCTCTTAGATAAAGGTAATTAAAAAATAGTTGTTCTTTTCTGGATTAATGATTACAGTTATTTTTATAAGGGAAAAGTGTCAACAAAGCCATTCTCAAAAAACTGAAAAACTACTCTGGGATATCCAAGGTGATCTAATAAAGGCAAATGCACACTGAAAAATCCCTGAAAACTCCCATCCTTCAGCTTTTGCCTCAGAATACATTCAACACAAGCTAATACTGTACAATGAAGTAACACATACCTTATGTAAATCTTGTCTTTGTGGTGTGGTGCAAACCCCGTGTGCACACAAGAGCTACTTTCATAGCAGAAATGTTGTCGTGTGAATACTATTTCTAAAGGGTTAGTGATTTAGATGACAACGGCTCTGCAACATTTGTTAAAAATGCTTTGATGTTTGTGATGTACTGCCAATGTATTTCCAACAGTACTTAAACTTGTTACTTTCAGAAATTAAACCAAACATTTTTAGTAAAAGGATTGAAAGTGTCCTTTGATGACATAAACCAATTGACAAGCGGCTTTAAAAATACTGGAGTGAGAGATAAGGAACTTACAAGGTATAAACAACTGCACCTGTGAGATAACACACAAAAGGGCAGAAGTTTAAAGTACAGAAAACAGAAATTAAAGAACCAGGAAAAGACATAGTAGGTACAGTGAAATACTTATAATAGTCAATATTAGTCATGAATATGAGTAATACATGAATAGTAAATGAAGCTTGTGTAAAGCAGTGGAATGGACACAGAGAACTCAAAAGAAAGACGGCCTCTCTCATCCTCCCACAGGGAAGGGCACACATACGTAATGGTTCCTGCCTCTTGCTTTCCTGAATGAGAAAGGCAGACTTGGATTTCGGTTTCTGACTTGCTTTTTCTTCCTCTTAAGCACTAATTTTGGTGACAGAATCTGGAATTCATCATGGTTATTTCCAAAAGAAAAGCAACGTCAAACATTAAAAGGAAGGTTTTTAAGTCTCACATTTAGACCGAAACTTCTCTCTCTCTTGCAAGGCTTGAATAGTTTGAACTGCAAAAGGAATAACAGTGGGATGTGAACATGCATGTTTTGACCTGCAGATCTCTTCTTCCCTTCTTCATTCCCACCTGTGAAATAGGGTCTAAAGAGCTGTAACAGTCTCTCTGAGTTATAAAACAACACATCCAAGAACTTGTAACTTTTAGAAAAGACAAAGATCACCTCATCTTTGTAGAAGAACTCAGCAGAGGGACCCTCCTCTGCTGGTAAGAGCCAGCATAGCTGCTAACCAAGGAGACCGAGGGGAGATGTGACCTTGGACTTCCCTTCTATGTGCTTTTAGCCCAGAATAAACTAGCTTGGACATAGGAGGCACCACAAGTGCATCAGCCTTGATCTGTGCGTAGTTTTAAGCTGATTAGTCTGTCCAGCTCCCAGGTGAAACACAAACTCTCTTACGGGCTCGGTGGCTGACAGAGAAGAGCTCATTGTTGATCTGATGGAGCTGCACAGAAAGGTACCTTCCCTTTTGGCCACCTCTCTGGATTTCCCTTTTTGTTACTCACCAGTACTGCTCTGGATGGTCCTCACTGTGGTGGTTGTACGTGGGGGAGATGAAGACCGCAGCGATATGCACTCGTCATCCTGGGAGCAGCCCTTCTCAATGGCCCTGACGTAGCTGTGGCTCCTCATGCGGAAGCAGCCTGGCATGGGCAGATCCAGTGCCTCCACTGCCTGAGACTCGAGTTCACTGAACACGGACTCGCAGACGGATTCGAACTGACCGTTCACCTCCATTTCACTCACCTGCAGGCAAAGACCGGGCAGGTTTAGAACATCCCATACATCAGCCTACCCGGGTCAAACACTCACAAGCTACGGTGGCACAATGGCCAGCATCTACTAGAATATCCCTTCACACATGAAGGACAGGTGAATGGTACATAAACACGTCCCATTTCACAAAGCAACAATTGTTAGGGGAAAAAAACAATGTACAAAAAGGGGAGACAGAGGCTTTAGGCAGAGATTCAGCAGAGTTTAGGCTCTTGGTTCCTGTTGGGACTGGTGGGAAGCTGGGAGTCCTCAGAGCAGCGTCTGGTTCATCTCACCCTGGGCCCACAGCAGAGGTTGAACTTCTGGCCACTATGACCATTACATTGAAAAATAAATATCACTCTTTCCTTGGGGGGGTGAGGGAAAAAAAAAAGGTCAGCTTAACCCCAGTACACAGTCAATGCAACCCACAAGCAATCACAGTGGTAAACCTGAGGGGTTGGGAAGCTCGAGGGTAGAAGTGGTAACAAACAGTTGGGAAGGGGAGGCTGATAAGGGAAACAGCTTTGCTGCAGGGGAAAAATGTTTGTATAACTACATCTCTGGGCCGACTCTTTCGGCTGAGCGTGAAAGATGCAAGGGAATCCTTAGACCCTTTGTGGAGCAGACACTAGGTGGTGACAAAGACTTGCACTCATGCAGGTTAAAGAACATTCAAAAGCATGTGGTCTTGCTGCAAGTCTTACAAACCTGGAAACCATTTACCTCGCCGTCATTAGTAATGGATGCTCATGTTTCTAAACTGAGAACAGAGCCCTGAGCTTGGCATTAAAGCACAATATTTATCACTGTAGAAAACATGCACATGGAAACCATGACTTGAGGATTTCATTAGTTTTCAAATGTGCAAAAGGCCAAGATTGCAAGAGCAGATAAGACTGTGTTAGGGTGGTGGAAAAAAAACATTAGAAATTCTTTTCCAGGATGAATTTTACCAAGGAAAACATTATGCTGAGTATCTGTACACATAAATGAAAAGGGAAATCTCAAAGAGTAGAACATATTTTTTCAAAGGGAAACTGCTTAAAAGAGCATGGAAGAGTAGTGGATAGTACCTCATAAAGAATAATCCTACAATGATGGAGAATAACCATATCCCCAAATAAATATCTCTGAATTAATGCTTTTTTAAAAAAAAACCAACTTCTTCATATTGGCAAATAACACTCACTCTTTGGCAGACAGCTTTGTATAAGTGTTAGATGTCCAGCTAAATAAGTAACCTAACCTAATGTTCTTATAGTTACCTATGAGACCTGAATTTCAGTGCTGTTTCCTCCTAGATACGGCCTGACCCTCTTTCTAGAGCATCAGCCCATACCCTATGCAAAGTGCCTCACTATAAAATACACTGGTGAATACTCTGAGGTTGCAATGCCCAAACATAGAATATGGCAGAAATTCAAAGTACAGCTCCATTCTGAATGGCACATATATTTGTTACGGCCACAGCTGAAGTCCTGGCATCGATGATGTCACGTGCTTTTTTTGACATTGCAATGACTTGACATGCTAATAATAAGGGGCCAGTATCTGGCATCACAAATACTGCCCTGCTGCACTTCTGGACTAGTGTAAGAAAATTCTTTTGTCCAAATGTTTTATCCAAATGATGCACTTAAGCAAATAAGCCAAAAATCTACCGAGGAGCTACAGAATTTAGCAGATGAGCTACTGACACACTGCCCTGTGGAGTACTGGCACTTCTGCATTTCTTTCAGATCTGTCCCTGACCAATTCAACTGTACAAGCATGTTGTGTGCAAGGACAGCCTGTTTTATGATGCTAAAACTCATACATGGAATGTGTCACAGCAGCCTTTTTTTTTTTTTTTTCTACTTTAGAATGAGAATGAAGAGATCTTACAGAATTTCAGGACAATAATACCTTTGCACTTAATATATGTACTGTGACATTGGTACTATATAGGTGAAAAGTTCAGAGGTGTGCGGGGTTAAGAATGTATACAATAGCATAAAGAAAGCTTGAAAAATTCTAATAAAATACTAATAAAATTGTGAAATACAAAATACTATGGACTTAATTTTCCTTTAGCATTTCACTCAGCATGTGAATGTGGGTTTTTTTTGGAGGCATTCCAAAAATCTTGATTTCAGGTACTAAGCACAAGATCCTTAAGAAAACTCTGTTTAAAGACACTGTTGATGAGCATCTGCTTTTGGAAAAGAAAAGTAAAAAATTAGACTGCTCCTTCAAACGAATTGCATGTTGTGCCACTCATCCATTTGCAAAGGGCAGGTTATGGCATTATCAGATGTTACCCGCCCAAAAACAAGATTGTGAGAAAATATTTCTATTTTCTTAAAAATATTTTGAAAATGTGTGGTGCGCAACAGCCTGATTCCACTTAAAGCAAAATCAAGTTTCTTCTATTGTAAGGGCTTGGCTGGCATCCAGCATGGTGGCTGCTCTCCAGGCTGCTGCGGGTGTGTGTCACCCACCTGGCTGATGGTGCTCATGGCTCTCATGTAGCTCTCGTTGCGGGAGCGGAACTTGGGGGACGTCAGCAGCCCTGCGGGGTCCAGGCTGTCCAGGCTCCTGTTGATGGAGACTTCGCTGACTGCCCTCAGGTAACTGTGGCTCCGGATCTGAAGCTTTGGCGAGTGTTCACTGGATATCCTGGGAGGTTTGGGAAAAAAGAAAAAGAGAAAAAAAGAAGAAAATAGATATTTCATCAAATCTAAATGGCCTCACCAGGTGAAGAAAGGAGAGGCCCAAGAGTAAGATTGGCTGCATGATCCTAAACACATCACCTGAACATCCACTTCTTGAAATGCAGTTTGTAGGAACTATGGGGGCTCTAGTCCTCTAAAGGGCTGTTCCTCTGCAAACATCTGGTGCTGATCGGACCTGCTGGTGCTGTGACTCTGACACCCACGTATGTACCTGTGTAACGGGGCTGCTTCTCATGGAGCTTTCAAGGGTGTATGGGCAAATAGAGCAGGCAGATCATACACAACATGCAAATGCACTCATAGTACTTCTTAACCTGGGAAATCATTCCAAGAACTTGAGGCACCTGGTAAAGTTTGATATGCTTTAAATTTTATTTTATTCCTGGCTTAAGCTGAAAGTTGAGAAAATGTAGGCTAGAGAAGTAGCTTTACATGACTTGATGTCAAATTAGAAGTTTAAAAAATGCAGCTGTATTTCTGAAATGGTAACAGAACTTTCCAATACCAGTGACAGATGAGCTGCACAAGCAGTCAGAAACAAACAAAAAAACCCCCATAGGTTATGTGCATAAACTGCAGTACTCCTGCCATATGTGCTTAGAATCCACTAGCAAAGGTTATAATGTGTAGCTACAATCACACGGAATCACAGAATCACAGAGTGACAGGGGTTGGAAGGGACCTCTGGAGATCATCTAGTCCAACCCCCCCGCCAGAGCAGGTTCACCTAGAGCAGGTTGCACAGGAATGCGTCCAGGTGAGTTTTGAGTATCTCCAGAGAAGGAGACTCCACAACCTCTCTGGGCAGCTTGTTCCAGTGCTCTGCCACCCTCAAAGTAAAGAAGTTCCTCCTCATGTTTAAATGGAACTTCCTATGACCAAGTTTGTGCCCGTTACCTCTCGTCCTGTCGCTGGGCACCGCTGAAAAAAGACTGGCCCCGTCCTCCTGGCACCCACCCCTTCAGTATTTCTAAGCATTAATAAGGTCCCCCCTCAGTCTTCTCTTCTCCAGACTAAAAAGACCCAAGTACCTCAGCCTTTCCTCATAAGAAAGATGTTCCAGTCCCCTAATCTTCCACCTGTGAGATGTTTTATCCTCTGAAACTGCCGACTAAGTGTTGTCTTCACAATCTGAGGCATCCTATAAAGATGTGAGTCACAAAAAGTGATCCATGTCATGCCTCATGCAATACAATTCATTTTTGGGATATTTCTTTTTAAACAATTAATCAATGGATAAAGTATTGAAAGGGTGATTCTTCAATATTTTATTGGAATATCTTTAATATTCTCCAAGTATTACAAAGTAAACAAATTAAAATATTAATTAATTTTTCCATTTTTAAATGTAAATCTCACATGGATGTTTGCAGGTATATGAAAGAAAAACCTGTAACCTAATTACAGGCTTAATCTTGGTCCCCTAGTCTTTAGAAATACAAACACAGCTGACCTAAAAGAAGAGAATCCATTTTATGTCTAATTCCTCAAGCATTTGCAGAAATTTTGTATTCAAGTAGCTAACAGTGGTAATTAGTATGAGCAATTTCCCAATGGCATTCTGCTAATTGTCAACGTATTTTAGGAGGACAATTCCATTGTGTAATCACACACCTAAGTAGTTCAGAAACTGGGTCTGTTTCTGAATGGTACAATACCGTAATAAAATCTAGGTCATCTCTACAACACCGTATTCTCTGGCTGCTAATTACGTGCCTAATAGGAATATGTAAACTTATGCTAATTACTCAATATTCCTGTCACAAGATGAAGATAAAGCCTTTGCTTGCTGTTTTCACTGTGCGTACGGTGCAATACTCACAGCAGCCATATTCATATGCTTTGACTCCTTACACCATTTGATTCCATATGACAAAAGTAAAAAGCTTTTTAGACATCGTAATTAGTGGTGTTCCAAACTCAAAAAAAGGAAGAGAAAAAGATGAAAAAATGACTATTACTAGCAGTTAGCTACAACATTTTGATAACTAACACTAACCATGGAACTCTTAGAAAAAAAATTCTTGTCTGTTATTTGATAAAATGTGAAGAAATAAAAAATTAAAAAAGATAAAACAGAATGAATAATTCAACAGGCAATTTTTCAGATGCATGCGAGCTACTTCACCACGCTGCAGATCTGTAAACTGATGAGCATTGCCTGAAAAGCATCTCTTAAATTAATTCAAAATGTATTTTATGAATATGTTGTGAACAGTTTGCTGCCAATATGTGACATGCAAAATTCAAATATGCTTGATTAGCTGCCAGTTAGTCAAATGCATCACCTGGGGCTGTCGCTGTTCACTGATTAGCTGAGCTCACAAGAAGACTGCAGCACATCACCAAATTCAGCACACAAATATTGCCAGACAGAAATTTGCAAGTGCTGAGGCAGGTGCCCTTTAAAGATTGGAACAAATATGACAAGAGGCAGGTACCCCCAGTGGCAAGATTTTGCTGTGGCAGCCAGAGTACAGCTCAGATCAGATGCTCCAAGTGTCATGGAAAGCCACTACAAAAGGTATAGAAATTCATTTTCTCTATGCATTAGCATTGCACAACAACGTTTTCCGAACTCTGCTTGAAACAAGGGCGTCCATCCATGAGAGTATATGTTTTCCTGTTGTTTCAGATGTGGATGGTCAGCACAGTTGCCTTCTTTTTCTAACTAGTTTTGTTCCTGACTATATGACTGGCCAGTTTGGCACATACCTAGAACCATATTTTACAGGTGGCCACTTATCTTAGTCTGCGCATACCTCCCATCTGTTGTATAAAACAGACTAGGATATTGGCAGCTGTTGGAGGAGGTGGCTCCTTGCTTACTGATTGCTACAATCACTGTTTCACTAGATGTAGTGGTGGGAAAAAAAAAAAAGAAAAAGCATTTAAAGCCTAGACAAACATCTGAAGGTTAGCATTTATAATGATTACTACTGCTTTTATAGCTGTGTAATAAATCATCACTATATTCTACAGTACAGTCTAATGAACAGCTGAAATGCCACTGGAAATTTTGAAAACATAAATCTGGCTATGTATGACAGGGGAAGGTCTGAATGTCTAATTTATTTTCTCAGAGTTACTATTACCAGTAACCTGTAAATGAAAATACTCTTTTCTTCCCAAGGGTTCAACTCCATCTTCTACTTATCCTGCATTACCTAAACTTCTGTTTGTACCACCATAATTTCCACAACTAAGTATGACAGGCAAGGGACTGAGACGTTGGGACAGCTCTTTGGCCAACACAAAATGGTCTGTTAGCTCCACTCACTGCATTGGATATATTAATTGGCAGAAGGAGGATGTGAATTATTAAAGATCTCGAACGAGCTCCTCAAACATGCTGCATCATTTCTGTGCTGCAGTGTCTTCCAGTGTGACATGGGACAAGCGCTGAAGGGTAGTCCTGAACTCGGTGCCAGAGCCCTTTTAGAGGGGCTTGTAAATAGCTCATCCTTACTGCTATGGTAAAAGAGAGATTTTGCCTGGGAGGCTTCTAGTCCTTTGTGGATACATGATGTGATAACGTTGGTTGAAGCAGCATTCGGGGAGCTGGCAGTGGGCATGGGGAGCCAGGTGTGCTTTGGGGCTGGGCTGTCCCCTAAGGTAACATGCTGCATTCGTAGGTGGCAGGTCCTCACACTGGAAGAACCGTCCTTTTTCCCCATGCTGCTGCCCTTGCCCAGTGCCTCACCTCAGAACACAGCCGCAACGGCAACATGCCGATAGCGCATGGGGCAGGTGGAGTAGCACTACTAGACATGGTTCCCAAGAACAACAGCAAAAGACACCAGGAGAAGATGAGGGCTTTGGGTTTCTGCCACTCCGCTGGCTGCCGTTGCAGGTGTCCCGAGGGGATTGAGCAGGAAAGGAGCCAGACCTGTGCTGAGCTGTGTGGAAATGGAGTCTGCCGAGTCCCAGTGGAGAAATAAAGGCTCCCCTGGGTAAAGGAAGGCAAGTACCTCTGAGCCACACCGTGGAAGATTGAGGTACCCTGCCTGTGAGGGCAAAATGCTACTGAAAGCCCGTGAGGGGCTCTGAGAGGCAGGAGAGTGTTCATTTAAGCAGAAAACACATTTTAGTGAAGCATCTAAAACAGAAGATCATGTAGGTGTGTAAAGGAAATCTTTAAGCTACCTTTGCGTACTGCCCTTTGGTTTCTGCTCTGTACTGTTCAGGCCTACTGAGGCTGAGTCTCCTGTTTTCGTTCAAATATAGAAATAAAAAGATTTAAAATGCACACACCTAATCACCCTTACCACTGTTGCAACATGCATGTTAATAAATACTTTCAACCAACTGTTACAGATGTGTTTGTATTTACACAGTCTTAATTCAGATGGTAACACATTTTGGTCCCTAATTTGCTTAATTGACTATTTGCAGAGTAAGGAGTTGGTCAGCATAGGTAAGCATGGGAGGAGCTAGGCTTAGCTGATTTGCTCTGGTTTGTACAGGGAAGTCTGAGACAGAGGTGGGAAATAGTCTTAGTCTGGTGCCTGACTCAGATGATGGTCCAGGATGAATGAAGAGGGAAGGAAAGCTATACACTATCTTTACATACTGCCTTGTCATTTCTGACTTGTATATGCTGGCCATAATTTAGTTCATTCAAATCTATAGTAAAGGGTTTAAAACACAGTGTTAGCAGATTAGAAGTGAAATAGCTTTGAATATATTCCTGGAAGAGTTCCTTTGCCTTCAAAATGGCTTTCAAATGCCAAAGAGAAAGTAGACAACAGGGATTTACAAGAACAGGCAAGTTTAGTTCCAAATATTTCCTTTTAATTTAGGAAAGCACAATGCACTCTGTTGTATATGTGCGTTTTATGAAAAACACTTCCATCTATTACATTTCATTTCTGAATGAAAAAAGGGAGAGACAAGACTGATGATGGCTGCTTTCTTTCCCCTTTAGGCCAGATGCAATATAAAAAAACATTACAATGAAAAATAGTCCTAAGACTGTATTGTCTTCTGCAAGTTCAGCATTCAGATTCATAGCACAAAGCACAGTGTCGTGCCAGATGGGTACTGTGCTATGCCAAAAGAAAATGACAAAGCAGAATAAAGTGAAAGTCCAGAAACATGTCCTGAATACTTTTGTAAGCCAGCAGAGGAGTGTGCTAAAATTTGCCTTCAAACAAACAGAAAGCCCCCAACAACACACAACCCAAAACCAAGAAAAAATAAACCTCAAAACCACCATTATTGCTAAATATCCCAGCTCTCATTTTTGTAGCCTGCAATGGACAGCTTAGCTCCCTGGGGCTTGATTATCCTAGGCTGAACACCCCACCTCTGGTGTGGCTGGTGGGCACATCCACCGTACATTTCTGTGCTTAATTTTATTTGCATTTTAGTGTTTCTAGAAGGTAGAATAAACCAGCGTAGCCTGACACAGGGCAAACACTGAAGGACATCAGGGAGGAACATGTACAGAACAAAGTCATTCAAGTGCATCTGTCTGATCCCAGTCATGATACAGGTCACCAGGCTGGGGTAATTTGATCATGTTGGCACCTATGTTCTGCTGTTTTTTCAGTGCAGCAAGCACAAATCTGTCATGCTACCGACAGAGACAAGGGCAGCACATAAACAGTTTTGAGCATTCTTCCCCCTCACCAGGGATTTTTCTGGGTTTTGAAGATCCCTTTTCTGTTTTTGTTTATAAATCAAGTGAACCTCCTCATGGGGATTTCCTACCTTGAAGCTAAAAAAAAAAAAACAAACCTCTCTTCAAGTCCATAGTGTGTTGCTGAAGAGCCAATTGTGAGAAAGAAAAATCTAAAACTTGGAGACAATCAGAAAAAGCTCATCTGCTGAAGAGCAATTCAATGTTATCAGCACAAAACTGTCATCTGCTTTCTTTTGCATTATAAAAGATTCCACTGATGGGACTACAAATCGTCCTCACTGCATGGACCAGCCAACACATACCACAAAGCCGCATGGGACATGCCAGTGTCACAGGGTTTGTCACAGGGTGAGAAGAGGCAGAAATTGCAGTACGGTGTATTTGTCTCTCTGCCTGATTTTACAGATTCTGGTAGGGCTACAGAGGAAAGCAATTAAAAAAAAATAAATCCAGAAGTCCACACAGTTTGGTGTCATTCAGCTCTCTAACATGTCTATCTCCAGCTATTGTGGGTTTTTTGAGTAAGCACATGGTATCCTGCCAGAGAGCTTCTGTTTCTTTGATAGAGGGCAGCAGGAACTGGATCAACATTTTTTAGTAGCAAATGCTTCTAAAAAGCCCAGCCTCTTTTAAAACTCTCCACGTCTGGCTACTGCCAGCTTCAGAATCAGCCATGAAACCACTTCTTTGTGATATTATTACAAACCTGCTTCCTTCTCAAAGGACATGGAATCATTGGGTTGTTTTATTTCTTTTGGGGGTGTGGGAGTGCTGAGGTTGTACGACCATGTTTCAAGAGCACCTTTAGCCCTTCAGTGTTAAAATGTTAGCAAACAAAGCTGACTACTGCATAAAAATTCACATATACATTAAAACACATCTTCCCCTTTATTTCAAAGATCCTCTCGGGTGCTGCGTACAATCAAAAAAAAAAAAGGTTAATGAATTGAAGCAACCTTTCCCTTGCCATTGATGTGCTCTATCTTCTCCCTGCTTTCTAGACATGGTGAAAGAACAGAGCACAGCATGGAAGAGGTACATAATGCCATATGCAACTGAGTTGGTAAGAGAAGCAGATGGAAGATGATGAAGACAGACATTATACAATTTTCTTTAACCAGAAATCTGGTCTACATGCTGGTGCTGATTCCCATGTGGGTGTGTGTGTGGGGAATAGTTGAGAGCACTCATCTGTTCCACCCTGGAGAGTGAAAAGAGATGCTGAAGCATAGAAACAGTTCAACCCAGAAGAGCCAGCTCAAGCCAGTGATGCCAGAGTAAGCCATTTCTATACAACACATAATTTTTGTTTACACTAGAAGGGAAATGCATCCTCTCTTGTCACACCTAGCAGGGTAAGATGTAGTATCATCGAGAGAGCCCAGCTTGAGAAAAGTAGCTTTCCTCTCAGAAGATCCTCTGAGGAAAGCTGGGGGCCTTCATATCCCCTGTTGCCAATCTTACTAAGTACGTGTTTAAAAGGGTTGTTGGAGATTCTTGCTTGAGGAAAATATGTCTGAACCGAGACCAAACATGTGACACAAGGCTCTTGCCTTTTTCAGCATGAGTCTCCTTTGGGCTGGCACTAATAATCCCAGGAACAAGTGCTGCTCACCAACAGAGAGATGTATTTATCTAAGCTGGACAAGGTCTTGCCTTGTATCAGGTATAGCACTAAGAATGAACACTGCCAGAGTGCCTGAGTAGGTCAGCCATGCCTGCAGCCCTTTGGCCCATGCTGGGGTGAGGATGCATCCTTTGGTGCTCTCCCTATTAAACCCCTCCACCACTGCTTTGATGAACTCTCTCTTTGCCAGCACAAAAGTCAAACCCTCCTTCCTCTAGAAGGTGCTCCTTCAGCTCCCCTCGGCAAGCCCAGGCTCACACACCTTATCCCACATCACATTATGTTCTTGGTTACTTCAGTGGTTAGTGACCTGCTACACCACTTAGATACACACAAGTCTACGGGACCGGATGGCATCCACCCAAGGGTACAGACGGAGCTGGCAGAAGTGCTCTCCAAGCCACTTTCCATGATTTATCAGCAGTCCTGGCTAAGCGGGGAGGTCCTGGTTGACTGGAGGTTAGCAAATGTGACACCCATCTACAAGAGGCGCGGAAGGAGGATCCGCCTGTCAGCCTGACCTCGGTGCCAGGGAAGGTTATGGAGCAGATCATCTTGAGTGCCATCGCTCAGGAATGCGACACATTCAGGACAACCAGGTGATCAGGCCCAGCCAGCACGGGTTTATGAAAGGCAGGTCCTGCTTGACTAACCTGATCTCCTTCTATGACCAGGTGACCCACTTAGTAGATGAGGGAAAGGCTGTGGAGGTTGTCTACCTAGACTTTAAGTAAAGCCTTTGACACCATTTTCCACAGCATTCTCCTGGAGAAACTGGCTCCTCATGGCTTGGACTGTGTATTGGGTTTGCACAGCAAGGTTTTGGTAGCAGGGGGAGCTACAGGGGCAGCTTCTGTGACCAACAGATCCAATGCCAGCTGGCTCCAAGACGGACCTGCTGCCGGCCAAGGCCGAGCCCATCAGCGATGGTGGTAGCGCCTCTGGGATAACGTATTTAAGAAGGGGGAAAAAAATGTGCAACTGCAGCAGGAGAGAGGAGTGAGAATATGTGAGAGAAACAACTCTGCAGACACCAAGGTCAGTGAAGAAGGAGGGGCAGGAGGTGCTCCAGGCGCCGGAGCAGAGATTCCCCTGCAGCCCGTGGTGAAGACTATGGTGAGGCAGGCTGTCCCCTGCAGCCCATGGAGGTCCACGGCGGAGCAGATATCCACCTGCAGCCCATGGAGGACTCCATGCAGAAGCAGTGGATGCCCAAAGGAGGCTGTGACCCCATGGGAAGCCCACGCTGGACCAAGCTCCTGGCAGGACCTGTAGACCTGTGGAGAGAGGAGCCCATGCTGGAGCAGGTTTGCTGGCAAGACTTGTGACCCCGGGGAAAGGATCCATGCTGGAGCAGTTCAGCAGTTCATGAAGGACTGCAGCCCATGGGAAGGACTCACATTGGAGAAGTTATATTTTATGTCCCCTGTCCAGTTCAGGAGGGGAGTGATAGAGCAGCTTTGGTGAGCACCTGGCGTCCAGCTGGGGTCAACCCACCACAGACGGGTGTACTTTTTGCTGGGTAAAAAACTGGCTGGATGGCCGAGCCGAGAGAGTTGTGATGAATGAAGTTAAATCCAGTTGGTGGCCGGTCACAAGTGGTGTTCCCCAGGGCTCTGTACTGGGGCTGGTCTTGTTTAACATCTTTATCAATGATCTGGATGAGGAGAGTGCACCCACAGTAAGTGTGTAGATGACACCAAGTTGGGCAGGAGTGTTGATCTGCTTGAGGGTAGGAAGGCTCTGCAGAGGGATCTGGACAGTATGAATGGATGGGCCGAGGCCAATTGTATGACATTCAACAAGGCCAAGTGCCGGGTCCTGCACTTTGGTCACAACAACCCCATGCAATGCTACAGGCTTGGGGAAGAGTGGCTGGAAAGCTGCCCGGCAGAAAAGGACCTGGGGGTGTTGTATTGACAGCTGGCTGAATATGAGCCAGCAGTGTGCCCAGGTGGCCAAGAAGGTCAACGGCATCCTGGCCTGTATCAGAAATAGTGTGGCCAGCAGGAGTAGGGAAGTGATTGTTCCCCTGTACTCGGCAAAGGTGAGGCCGCACCTTGAACACTGTGTTCAGTTTTGGGCCCCTCACTACAATAAAGACATGGAGGTGCTGGAGTATGTCCAGAGAAGGACAACAAAGCTGGTGAAGGGTCTGGAGAACAAGTGTTATGAGGAGTGGCTGAGGGAACTGGGGTTGCTTAGCCTGGAGAAGAGGAGGGGCTGAGGAGAGACCTTATCGCTCTCTACAACAAAGGAGGTTGTAGCAAGGTGAGTGTCGGTCTCTTTTCCCAAGTGACAAGTGATAGAACAAGAGGAAATGGCCTCAAGTTGCACCAAGGGAGGTTTAGATTGGATATTAGGAAACATTTCTTCACTGAAAGGGTTGTCAAGGATTGGAACAGGCTGCCCAGGGAAGTGGTTGAGTCACCATGGCACTTAGGGACATGGCTTAGTAAGGGACTTGGCACTGTTAGGTTGATGGTTGGACTTGATGACCTTAAAGGTCTTTTCCAACCTTAATGATTCTGTGCCACCTCTCCCCTCTATTGAGACTCAAAAGTCATCTACAGTCTGCTCAGATTAAACTCTTTAGTAATACAAGCATTTCGGTGTGCCAGCCAGCCACCTGCGAGCACGTGTTTGAGGGCAAGCCCTCCAAGAAGGAGGGAAGGAGATGCCTCCAGGTCCGCTCAGACACAGCTTTTGGCATTGGACATGGACCGCCTCACCGTCACTTCTGTAATTGCTGCTATTATCATAAGTGAGTCAAATCATACTGTCATTTTCCTTCTCTTGGGTGTCTGGTAACACACTCAAAACATCCTCTCACACACCTGCGGATCTGCACTTCCTGACGCATTTGTGGTGAGAACTGAAGTTTGAGTCTCAGTCTGTATTAATATTAAGCTTACTCCTACTCAGAATACTGACAGACTGTTTTTTTCTTTTTTTAACCTCAGGGTATTTGGGATCAAGATATTCCCTGTTGCAGTCCTTGTGCTATTCTACAAAAATCACAGTCTCCACAAGCTCGGACCTCACCTGCTTAATTTAATTTTCAGGTTTCCCCCATTCATACATTAAAAATTTGATTAATTCTGCCAGTGGGAAAAACCAAGAATTACAGTGCTCTGCCAAACCGCAGGAGGAAAGCAGTTACTTTTCAGGAATGTCACCCGGCCGTGTGCTGAGCTGGCTGCACAACCAGCACTCCCTGCTTAGCACTGTGATTTATGCAGGAGCTCTGGCTTGCTCCGGGGAGTGGGAGGATAGCGTTCCAACTCAGCTAAAAGGCATCTTCTGGGCAGACTTCCCATAACTGAAAGTCCTCCTGTGCTACTCCAAGTTACAATGTTGGGCAGTATTTATCTACAAATAATGTTTTCCAGTAAATACTAAAAAAGCATTTGCTGTTGAATGTCACTGCAGTGTTTATTTAAAAGCAATTTTTCCTGACAAATTGCAACGCGTTTTCAGTGTTCAGTGTCCTCAGCTCCACATGGACCTGAAACCAGGTGATGGTCATCTGGGCTAGATATGTATAAACATCTCCCAGTGAGATTAGGAACACATCTTAGTTTTGCAAGTCAGCACTGTTACTCCAGAACCTTCACATAAATAAGCAGCCACCTGCATTTTCCAAAAATGCATTTTACATATGCAGCATTTTTCCACTTCCTATTCAGTTTTATGCCATTTCAAAAGTTTCAAATACCTACCAGAAAAAAAAAGGCAGATTCAACACCAGCTGTATAGAAGTGTAACACAAACCAAACTATTGGAGAACTCTGAAAAGCAAGTACATTTTAAAGCAATGAGGAGGGTAGGCTAGTAACTCCATAAGGCAGAAGGGAAAAATCCCAAGTCCAGCTAGGCTATGGGGGTGAACTCACCTTCTTACATCTCTGAGTAACAGCACTACCTCCAAACGAATGTTTGAGAAAGCAAGATTCAATACAGGGCCAAGCATGCTATGTGACAAATACTTGGAGTATGTCACCCGCTGTTGGCACACATTATTTCTTGATAACACCTGCAAATTGTTGACCTGGACTGTAATATGTGCTGGTGGTGACCGTGGATTTTCTCTCCTCTTCTCTCTTGATGGGTTCATTTTGAAAGACCATATGTGCAGTCTCACTAAGTGGCTATTTCAGTACCCTCTGTTTTAGCTGGTTTGTATTTGAAGAACACTAAGCAGTTCAAAGTGCCTGAAGAGAAGACTGCTTTTTCTTCTTTTTGAAGCAAGTACTTCTAATGTATTACATTTTGTTTCTCTGCAGACACCAGGGAGATGGTGACTTGAAACCCAAGCTACTCTTGATGGCAGAAGGGTTGAGAGGGGGGTAAGAAGACAGAACAGTGACCTCCTGGATAACTCTACAGCCAGTTTCTCGACCTGTGTCTGGATAAGTATAGAGTGGAGCTCAGATATGACCTGCAGCCATCCCTTCCTGATAAAAAAAAAGCAAAGATTTTTGGGGAAACTTTTCCAATAGAGTTATCACTGACTAAGATAAAACCCTGCAACTTCTCCTGTCACACCAAAGAAGGTGGCAATACTAACTTTACTTCTATAATTTTATTTGAAGTAATGTCTAGAATATAAGTAAATGAAAAAATAATGGTGTGCAGTAGGGTTTCTGGCAAATTCTCTACTGATTCTCTGGGCAGCAGTCTCTGCTGCTCGGGGAGATTTTCCCTTTTATCACTGATATTGCACAGCAAAAGTGATACCCCAGGAGCAGGGAGACTTTCCCTCCATGTAACTTTACCAGAGCTATTTCTCAGAAAAATAGAAACTGATGTCACTTTCCCTTCACGTGCTTTTACACCAAACAAAATCCCTCAAAAGAAACCCAGATAATTGAAAAAAACCAAAAACCCAGCCATCCACATGTATTTTATAACTCTCTTTTTCTATTCCAAAGTCTTTCCAGTTTTGTTTTGCAGTGATTATAAAAAGACCTGTCTGCTGTACTGAGATACAACATGAAGTGATAACCTGTTATTTCAGGTATGTGTGAAATATATTGTGGTCTGGGCAAGTTGGCTTGTCATTGGTTTTATAAACAGGGCCAAAGCACTGAATACCTTGAGGTGGAAGTCTGCAGTTGATTTCCATTATGAAAACTTTTCTGATAAATAGAAGTTTGCTCAAAAGATGTAAAATTATGCTTAACACACATTTTTAGATTTTTTTTCCTTTTTTTAAAAACAGATGCCTTCTGTGTTACAGGCTATCATCGGGCCAAACTTGTACAGAATGAATCCTGATAAAGCAGAAGTAATTGTATTTTGGAGTATGAGAACAAAGGAAAAAAATGTCTTGAGAACCCTGCATAATAGTGCCAAACCCAGCTGGGAACTGAAAGGGATTTTTTTCTTTAAATTATTTAAAATATGTATCTTTTAATCCCATGAAAAAGAAATACCCTGAAACATTTACTTGGGGCTGCGAGTAAAGGAATGGAGAAACAGTTATCATGCCACTCATCATGCTGTTAGTGTCAAGTGCAATGATTCAGATAGAGACAATGAAGATGTAAAAAATATTTCCGAAGAGTGGATGCTTTTCACGGTTGAAGATCTTCAAAGGGATTTTGCACCTCATTTTAAAGGAAGTAAGTCTTTAGCTCCTGAGAAAGTCAGCTGGCCTCTTGTCCTGTAATAGTAGGCATTCTTAAGTATTTACAAATATTTATTTGACTTTAATTGTCATACTTAAAATATATGCTTTACTGAATTAGAACACTGCTCCTTTCCAATGAAAAATTAAAGAAAAAAAAACCAGCGAGGTCAGATGAAAAAGAGAAAGAGTGCCCAAGCTTCTGTGTTTGCATAAGGAAAGGAATAAAGCTAGTTCCTTACAGAGGACTGATTAATAGTGTGTGGTCTATCCCATATAAATCACAGGCCAACCAACCACCTGTGAATGAGTTAAGAAAAAACTCTCTCCTTTTCAAAACATAATGATAGGATACATGGTGAAGCTGAAGATGGTCTTCTGTCCTACTCAGAAGACGAAAATATCAGGATATCTATGTTTTTGTTTAAAACACCATAACAGAAAAAAAAAAGGAAAGATAAACTCTAAAATTTTCTGGATAAATAACTTCTACCTGGCATTTAAAACCACGGGCAATGGACTGTGGCTCATGGGTTTGGATTTCAGTGTTGACAGAAATTTGCTGTGTGACCTGGAGGAGAAGTCATATAAACTCTCAGGCTCAGCAAACAGGCATGTTAATACTTCCCTACAGCACCTCTCAGGTGGCTTTCTGATGCTGAATTAAAATTAGCAAACATGACTGAGGTCCTTCAATGGAAGAAAATAGCAGCACCATATTTTTATTATATTACTGGAGGCAAAGGTGACAGAATGACTGAAATAATAAACTTCAGCCCCACAGACAGATATTGTATATAAAGCGGAATAGCTGGTTAATAAAGAGTAAAGAGTGTTTGGTGTGATGGTCAAAAGGTACTTTAGAAGAAATGCATTTTTCGATTAAAACCATTATTGACTATGGATGGTGATTTATGATATCACCTCAAGCCAATGGTTTTCCTGAGGTAAGACAGAACTCCTTGAGAAGATCTCTAGCCTAATAAAACTTCAGTGAGCTATGGAAAAGTTTAATGCCTAAAATGTAAATTTTAAGCAAAGCGTAATGAAACCTATATTACTTTCTCAAGCCTCACAACTCTTATGAGGGGGGCTCCAATTTTGCCCTGAAGTTACATAATTTAATTGCGTCATATAAGTAACTACCCTCTTCCTTAGACGACCTCTTTCTTAAATGGCTTTCGTACTTATAGCAGCTATTTTTACTGCTCAGATTTTTTGTCACCTTGATTAGGAAAATAGAAACATTGTGATAATATATTAATCCATTTCTCATTGTCAGGAGCAACTGGGCAGAGACCTGTCTGATGATATTTGAAGACATGTCTTTGTGTGCAGGCGGGATGCATAGGGCCACCTTTGAAGGTCTGCTCAGTGTCCTGGGACTCTGGCTTCTCCTGTGATGTGCCAGGTAAGGGCCAATTTGTCAACCCACCCAATTTTGTCCCTCCGACTAAGTAGATAGGGGTTGCTGCTAGGCAAAATTAAGTGGAGCATTCCAGCTCTGCCACACCTTTACATTTCCCTGAACTATCCAAGAAGGGATGTGTTTGGTCTTCTTTAATGACATGAACATGCCTGAGCTGCCCACTGATGTATGGGCATGCACTGACACATCCAGGTAAACGGAGGAAGCACTAATATCCTGCTCACTGTTGAACACACTTCCCAGTATTGCACCATGACTAGACAAACTAAGCTGCCTCGAATTCATCACTTTTTCAGTTTAGCATACACCAGAGATCAGCTGTGACAAATCACCTTGATTTGGTGTAATGTACCGTGTGGAAACACAGAAATGCAATAGAAGTGAGGCTACTGCTGCTGGGAATCATGTAATATAATGTACAGAAGGGACTGAGAAAGCTTGAGAACACTGTAGAGAGGTGGCCTTGAAAAATTGAAAGGCTGGTCACATAACATAGTCATGCTCGTGTGCACAGGGGCACCATGGATTACCAAGCAGGCAGGGATCTGGAGGATGCTAGTCGGAAAAAAGTAAGTTCCCAGTAGCTCAGATAATGGAATAATTCCTTGAGAGAGCTCCATTTGTTCTCACTGGAGCCAGCCAGCCACTAGAGGGAGGAATAATCTAGTGCTGCCAATGATTGCTATTTATTAGGCTTCAGCAATGCATTATGTTTTCCTTAAAGCTCATTTCATGAGGCTTGTAAAACCATTCCATTTAAAGGAAAAAAAAGGAAAAAAAAGGAAAAAAGCTTTCTTCACAGGTGGTGAAGAAAACATACCAACACAAAGTTCTAGGACTCAAGAAACAACATGTAAAAAAGATGCTGCACATCTATTGTATCTTACAATATATTCTGATTTGTACAGCCCAGATGAATTGTGGACCTGATTTCCAATTAATTAGGATTCATAGGGCAATTTGCTTCCATAGCATTCAGCATATCATTACAAAAATGGTAGGATTTAATTTTTTTTATGTACTTTCATGAATGAAAGTATTTTTCTTGGTGACTAGAAAGGGCAGGTCAGCACTGGGGTTGAAAAAAGAACTTTCCTTCCATACAGGAACTGGCAACTTGCTAAAAACGTTACTTCCATATTGTTTAAGAATAAAGCTACTTGAAAGTAGAAACCAAAGAAAAGCCCAACACGATAATACACTCAATGGCTGTATTACCAATCTTGCTCCTTTCACTACAGATAGCTATGCTAAATATCCATTTATAGCAGGAAGGAAACAATTTGGATATGTGAAGGCAGTTTTTTGTGTGTACAGCTATTCACTACTCACTGATGAGAAGATATTCAGTAACAGGAAAATGCTAAATAAAATTAAAAAGTTGGTTTTATCTAAAAATAAGCAAGTAATTAATTAGATAGGTAATTGCTAGATGTTTAGCAGGTCAAATCTTGGCGTTTTGCTGAAGGTCTATCAATGGGAAAATTTGACTCACGTTTTATCCTCAACTTAGACAAATTCTGCTTAAGTTAATGGGCCCAGTCCTGCCTTTCCAAACAGGAAAAAAACAAGCTTAAACTCAGCAGAAGAAAATGGATTAATTCCTCATAAGAAGACTGTGGCAAGCTCATGGATACTATTCTCTGTTGTGAGTGCACTAAGATCTTGGGATTTAAGTAAAAAACTGCTCCTCCACTAGCTCATGTGGGTTTCACTGTCCCTGGCAGCACCATGCTCTTAGTGGGAGATTAGGCTGCCATCAGTACGGGACCATCGGTGCTGCTGTCTACCCTCTCCAAAGAAGAGAAATAAGGAGACAATAACAGAGACAAACGTTTCTTGCAGCCTTCAAACTGCTTTTCATCAAAAAATTCACAGGTTTCCCAGGAATAGGCATGCACAGAGCATACAGTGGGAACCCCCTCCACTCAGCCAGACTGTGATTTTCAGCGTGTGTAATGTGCTTGCTTCTCTGTGCAGCACATACCATGACAGCTCAGGGTCTGCGATGTATTAAAATATCTTTTCCTAGCTCTGAAGGCCTTCCCTATGGGAAAAAAAGCACAGCATTTTAAGATTCCCTTCTGCTATAGTGTGAAGGGTAACAAATATCAAGAAAATTTATAGAGGTGTGAGTGGGAAGCCATGTGTTAGCGTACGTAGGCAGGGTGTAGAGGGAAGGGGAGAGGTAGACTACCTGAAGGGCAGTGTGCCTATCTATCGATTACCCCCTGTGAAAGTATCTGAACCACCTCTGGGACATATGTTAGCAATGGGTGTGGGCTGCATGGTGGTAAGAGAGGGGGAGATGTTGTGAGAAGTTGGTATCTATGAATTTCAACAGACACAGCAAAACGCAACATGAGTTACTGTTACTCCTAGAAGCAGTGTGCTTCCCTTCAGGCACACACATCACGGGGAGGGCAAATATATACAGCAGGTGGAAAGAGAGAAGATGATAGCATCGTGGCAGCAGGATGCACGTGGGAAGCCCAGTTAAGGAGGAACTACAAGAACTGACCCTTTTATCCCTGGCTGAGGTCTCGCCAGCCTCTGCAGCTCTTCCTCCGGCAGGGAAGTATGAGGCTGATTTGACTTCTTCCCCACGCTCTGCCCCTCTGCTTGTGCAATACGGTGGGGCTCTTCCCAGACATCTCGGTGAGCACTAGGAAATGCTGCTGCAAGCCTTGCTTCAGGAGTACAAAACAGGAGCTAAGAGCAAGGGGGCAATGACTAATGATGACTGTATTAGCATTTCTGTAGCATCTCTAGAAGGCTCTGTAATTGCTGCACTAACTGTAATGAATCAATCCTCGTGACATCCAATGTGCAGGAGGTGAGTGTTATTATCCTTTCTTACCCAGAGCTGGAGGCACATGGATATCTGCAGCTGGGAAGAGGCCAGGCGGGGAGCAGCAGTGGTGGGGCGCCCAGCGCTGCTTCCTCAGCCCCTGCTCCCGAGGCCACAGCCTGCCTGCCATGGAGGCACAGCACGCAGGAGTGGAGGCCGGACTCTCCCACCACCCTGCTCCCCTCTGGCAGAAAAAGGGGCACCACACCTGAGAGTTCTGCAGTTTCAGTCCTTCATTTTAATCGCTCGACTGATTCTCCCCTTCCCTACGGGAAGAACGCAAGCCAGGCTCTTGTTCCAGGTGCACCCCTCACGCTCTTTTTAGACCTGAGAAACACCGAGCAGCCAAATCATACCTTAGAGTGCTCCTGAACTATAATTAACCTTAGTGTATCATTGTATGGAAGAGAAAGCTGTTAAATTTGTCTGAATTCAAAAGAACTTGGAAGAACAGTGGCAAGATAATGTTTTTAACAAGCAGCTTGATTAATCCATGGCAGAGGTTATCATCCCATTGTGTTGGGTATGAAGCTGACATTTAAAACTTTGTATGTACTTTGTCAGGGGGCAGAAAAAACCCTCCACAGCTCAGATTTTAAATGCTACACTTAAGACTTGTAAACAACCCACTGCAGAATCCAGTACTGAGGACCCAGATCCCAATTGCATAGTATTCCCAAGAACTTTCAGAGAAACAGTTGACAATCATTTTCTTGCGCCTTATTCCTATTAAGCCTTAGGGAAAAAGCCAGTGTTGATTTGAAGTACAGTGCATACCTCCTCAAGAAGTGGGACCCCCTCCCAATGGGTATCTTCTCAGGACTGTGCTGGGGGCAGTGGGTTGCCCAGGGAGCAGGGCAGGGGATTTACATTCATCTCAGATTTAACCTGGATCAGATCTAACCTTCCCATTCTGGCTGGCTTCAGTGCTGCCCATGATAGAAACGCCGAGGGAGTAATTGTGAAATATAATTTTAATAAAAACTGTAAGATTCAACTCAGAAGCAAGCTTTTACCTGTTTTTGGCTACAGAAAAGACTAATTTTACTTTTCCTCTAGAATTATAAATATTCTATTTATGAGAAGGGATTAGTTTTTTAAAAATATTGGTAATTGAAAATATGGTAAAACAGGCTTGCAAATAAGCATCAAGAAGTTTTAAAATCAGTGTTTTAAGTATTACTTTACATGTCATTTTTATGTAATACTCTTCTTTAAAAATATTCCTTGAAAATAAAGATTCTTCCTCTATGTATTATTTATTATTGTCTATTGTGTACGTAATTTGAAGGAGGTACATAAAATAAAACACATAATCTGAAAACGTCTTGAAAAGATAAAGAATCTCTGTGACACCAGCATCAAACTACAGCCCTGTTTTTAAAGAGGCAGCTGTTCAGGTGATTCATTGTTTGTATGAACTTCAAATAGATTATTTTATTATTCTTTGGGCTGTTGCCCTTAAGGGAACTAGTTACATTAAATAACAAGCTACTATTATGCGGACATACTGTTTCCAAGACCAGGGGAAGGAAATATAGTCATAACATGCAATTTCAATGGAAAATGAGGGCTTGTCAATCTTCTGCCAGAGGCAAAACACTCACTCGGGCAGATACCGCAGTCATCACAGAGATATAACGAATCTGATTAACTTCTCTGGAGAAGGGACAATTAGAGCTGATAGGATAAAGCCTCCTTGGCATTCACGTGTGTTTTCACAGGGATCAGTGCGCAAGGAATGCCTGACCGCTGGTCGATGGCAAGGGCACCTCGGCTGCCAAGCCGTGGTCGTGAGCCACCGCGGCATCTTCTGTTGCAGAGAACTGGAGCAGGGAGCCCAGGAAATCCCTCCAAAGATAGCTTGAAGCATGACTGAGTGCAACTAACCACCACGTGTATGGTGGCAGCAATGAAGCACTGAAATGAAGGAAGGCATAGCCATTTTCCAACACAAGCTGCATGCCTCCTCGGTGAGAAAAGGATGCAAAGAGAAGGATCCAGGAGTGCTAGCAACAGGCCAGCTCTAGTTGGGACTAGAAACTGTGGGAAAAAAGAACTGTGAAAGACTCACAAGGATGATATTAGTAACAGGACTAGTGAAAAAGCTTAGTAATTAAACCACCACTGATGAAAATCTTAGCAGAAGAGTGTGTTAGGATCAGGGCTATAATAAATGAAAGCAGAAGAGAATGCTACACACTCATTATTTTCAAAGGTGTGAAATTCATTAAAACAGGAAATAAAATAAGCAGTGGGGAGGTGGAAACATAGAAACAGTTGATAGTCAGAAGGTCATTCTGACACTGTGTGAAGGGACAGTGACTCTAGATGTCGTATTCTTCACTCAAATCTTGGCTCTTTTAATGGAGAAAGGATGCTTAGCTAAGTACTGAGGATTATTACTTAGGGATATTAAGGAATCACTTAAAAAAGAAAAAGAGAGAGAAAAGAGAAAGGGACAACAGAAATAGTGACTTGGTGCTGACATTCATTCCAGCCACTGTCAGTCTAACATCTTATTTGAATGGGGCATCATCCACTCCCTCTCAATTTAAATTTGTTCATCACAGGTAAATAGCAATTAATTTCTGCCCCAAATCAAATGATCTCTAAGTAGCGGGGGGGGTGGGTGGGGGTGGGGGGCAGGAAGTAATAGACAGAGAGTTACTGCTTTGCCAGAAATTACATTCTACCCAACAGTAAATGACTGAAAAACTGCAGTGGCACAGCTTTACTCACCAGCATTTCAAACAAGTCTGAGCAACAAATCTCTGCCAAAGCCCTGTTGTCTCAACAGCTCTTACAGCCACATGACTGAGATGAGTCCAACAGACCTTGCACCAGTCTGAAATCCATGGCTAGACATTTAGATTGGACACTATTGACTAGACAGTGTCAGTGTTTCTGAGATTTCTAACATTTTTGACTGCAATTTCACGAAGATGGTTAAGCGACGTGTTGGCTACATCCCACTAGAATAAGGAAAAAAGGCCTCTTCAAAGTCAGAAATTGCCCCCCCCCCCCCCCAAAAAAAATTCCAGCTTTTGTAAATGTAATTTCTATCATTGCTACAAACATAAATATTATGAGATGAAGTCATGACTCAGTCAATGTCATCACTGACACCATTTCATTCAGACTGCTTGTAAGTTTTCTGCATTATGTATGTATCGTTGGTTTTGAGATTTATGCAAATTTCAGAACCAAATTATTTTTTTAAATGTGATAAAAGCAAAGTATCAGTTTTAAGTTTTGTAAAACAAAGAGTAAAAGTAATAAATGAAGTAAGAACCTTGTATTGTTTTGCATTCTAGTACATTTTCCAATGTTTGTTATGCAGACAGTAATAAATATTGATTATTACAAGACAGAGTTGTAACAAATGTCTCTATTATGCCTATTTTGGTGTGATAAAGTAACAAATAATAACTGTGAACATTTTTAGGACTAGCCCAAGGTGGACTACCTTCCAAAAGAAGTTTTTCAAGGTTTCCTTTCAAGTGTTGAGTAACGAAGGCTTAGCATAGATTTGCAATAGTAATTGTCCGATAGAAAACAGGAGCAATTTATACACTAGTCCTGAAAGCTCCTGAGCTTGCCTTCAGCCATGATACATCACTGTCACAGTGCAGAGCTGCACAGACACAACCCAAGCATGGCTGCCACCCCGACGTCACTTAAATAAAGGGAAGGATTTGGGTGCTCTGGATGTGGCTGCTGGCATTTGGGGATGACAAAACCAGTTAGTGCTTTCTGCAGTCCCTGAGCTTGCTGCAGGCAAAGCTGCTGGGCAGCTGGGGTGCAGGCTGGTCAGGTAGCACAGCCCTTCTGGAGGGGAATGGAAAATTGCGGTGCACCTCAGCTACAGATGCAACCACAGAAATCTCTCGCAGGAACTCAGTAGCTGCTGCAAAGGAGCTTTCAATAAAAATGTTTTTTTTCACACCAGCAAATAACACAAGCAGTGATTGTATGATGGTTCTCTATCTTTGTGGTGTACAATGAATAAGAAAGCAGGCACAATGTAAAAAAGTCTTTAAGGGTTTTCCCTAATTTCTCCCCTCCTGAAAAGATTTACAACTTCATTAGGGGGAGAGGAGATTTTAAAAGTCAAGTCTCTTCAGATGCACTTTCATTCACATGTGTGACTGGGAGCAGAGTGGTATTTGATGCTGCCCTACTTCAGCACCTTGGCTACCAGGGGCCACACACTTTCTTTGCTGCCCCCTGTCTCTAACCTTCACCCCATACTGCACACAAGCCAGCAGAGAATTACTAGAATAAGTTGAAAGTTACTCCATTTTAGCAGTAATGCAAACACAAGAAAATATGAGAAACAAAGGACTGGGCATCAACATGACTTAGATATTAATAGTATCTTTTATTTGTAAGGGCAGAACAATTACTCACTTTCATGTCTCTCTCTCTCACCCTAATATGATGCAAATTAACAGAAGATCCCAAAGCATGCCTGCAGATACCGTTTCTCTTGTAATTTCACATGAAAACTAAAGCAAAATAGACTATTTTACCTTTTTCCATTTTTAATCTAAAAGGGCTCCAGCATTTCACAGTGAAAGAATATTGCACTTCCAGCTGTTCAGAACAGAAAATTATTATGAATAATTAACTTAATTATTGTTGCCTGTTTGCTTGTCTTGTTATGTTGTACATTAAGGATTCCAGACTGAATTTTGTGCAAATGCACATCTCTCTTTATGCCTGTGAATTTTCTGCATGGCAGATTTAATACGTCAGCTGAGCTTCCCTTAGCAAACAAAACCAGACAGTACAAGATCACGTACCGAGAATCAAGCATGGCATGGCAGGCAGCTGTCGGAACATAATTTCAAAATGCTAGCAATGAAATAACATTTAAAATACATGAAAGAATTGTGCAGCACTGTTGTGGGTGGGATATCTATATTTACTATTCCACAGCAGGCCTTCAGGAATAATTTGGTCCTGATGAGAATTTTATTTTTGTATTTAAAAAGTAAGTTAAGAAAAAGAAGTAAGAACAGTGATATGGGTATATTCAATAGCCTGAGAAAGAAAGATAAAAGATAGGTCTGGAGGGGTCTTCACGAGGTCATTTGGTCCCTCCTCCTACCCTAAAACGTCCAGTGAAGTGATTTCTCTTGGCAATACATTGCTGCACTTAACGATCATTACCATTAGGAAAATTTTTCTACCATTTAGCTTGTGTATGTCCTTGCAGTCTAAGGCAGTATTTCTTCCCCTGTCCCCACTGGACATTATTAACTTCCTTGCTGAGGCAGCCTTTTAAGTAGGTGGGCAGAAGTAGGGCTAAAAATAAACAAGACCAGTTTTGCACACAAACATGCAGGTTGGCTGTGTAAAAACTATACCCTGAAAGAGATGGCTGAAAAACACATCTTGGTTCAGTAATTATAATTCACCAAAATAAATTGCTCTGAAATGAATAAATGTTTACAGGATTTAACTGAGAGAAGCTAAGAAGTTGGGAGTCCTCACTTTCACCTGTAGCTACGTCTAACATAAAGCTAAATCTTGAGGAAAATTGAGACGGATGACTAGATACAGGACAAGGACTTTAATTTCTGCAAGTAAGGCAATCATCTAAATGAGTTGCAGCTTTTCTTTAACAAATTATCGACTTACAAAACTCTACTCCAGTATTGCCAAAAGATCACACTTTGACTAGCAAAGTTAAAGGCTTTTTTTTGGCCGATGTTTATTCTTATATAAGTTAATTGTAACTGTTTCATTGCCTCAAATTTCAGCAAGTACAAATGAGGCAACAACTGTAGTATAGGTCACAGATTACAATAAAATTCTGACTTTTCATCTTAGAGAAACAAGAAATGACATTATTTATACAAATGTGACAATACTGACATAACAGGGCATAAAGGCATATGGAGCCAGGGGTGGGTGGGCACAAGGGTAAGTTTTACGATGGGATAGGCAATGTCTGCTAGCAGTGAGACTGTAATAGCTAGGGCATCTCAGTTTTACTGCAAGATAAACTGGTGAGGATCATCACAGAAGTAGAGAGGAGGAATGCCCACCCTACCTACTTACTATGCAGTGAACTATAGGAATGCCCTGTCTCCACAGAGGACTGTACAGTGAGATGAGTGGGTTCATTTCTGTGCTGCAAAGGCATACATACCTTTTTGTGAGCGCACACAAAGCCCAGAAGGGAAGCTCCCATGGGGCACAAGCTTTCTCACATGCCCATCAGTGATATTAAGCATTAACTGACTGAACGTGCTTTATACACCCATCAGTGGAGAGTTGCGACTGTTCATTAAAAGCTCCAAGCTCTAAGTTCTTTCAATAAATCAGTATCCTCTAATTTTTAAATATCACGTACACAAACCAGATGTCAGCTGCCATAAGGAAACAATTGGCTCCAGAGGTATGCTTACCTATTACCTCAAAATAAATACATTTTTTATTGTCTTGCCTTTCAAATTTTCCTTTGACTTATAAATTATTCACTGAACTTAATCATACCTGATACGTGAGCCTGAAAAGTGAGAAACCTATCCAACAGCTTCTCCCTAGCTTTCAGAGAGAAGAGAGAAGGGATTGCAATAATATGAATAAAAAGCTAAGTAATATGCATCAGTGACTGCGGGATGGGAAAGTTACTACCTAGGCCAACATTAGTTCCAGAATACTATTCCTTTGGCTGCACATCCAAAGCTCATGGAGATGCTCCAGTCTCTTTCATGGGAAATCCAAAAAACTCCCCCTTCAAGCAAACAAACAAAACACACCTTGAGGAAAATGGAAACAATTCTTTCACTAGCTAAAGGTTTGATGAAAATGAAAGACACTGCAACATGAAACAATGAAACACACCGTACTGGAAACATACTGTAAAACACTAATAAAAGATTAATCAGACTTATTCCTTTTGCACTAATTAGGAAAGTTATTGTTTCCTAATTGGAAGTCACTCAACAAGAAAGAAAATTAACAAGCTTCCCTGCATGTGTCTAAAAATATTCACCATAAGGAAGAGGAGGTATTGCATGATCTTATATTTTCCCTTTCCCTTCCCGCTGTCTGTGATCTGGGCCCGTGAAGTTAATGGGACATTTTCATTAATTTCAGCAGAATGAGGACACGACCTCCATTTAAAAAAAAAGTATGCTTTTGTTTTTTATATGACACCTTTTTCTGGGGATATTTTGGAGCATGTTATAGTAATATAGAAACACCTTAAAGTAAATAGGACCTCATTCCTAAGACCAAGATGCTTTTCATATGTAAGGATGTATGCTATGCTGTATGGTGAAGTGCAGTGTAAGGACATCAGCTTCAGTTTGCTCAAATGCCGGAACAGGCTAGCTAGTGTGTCAGGCTACAATTATCCTTACATCCTTTTTCTTTCCCCTCAGTACAGACACTTCCTGCATTTTAGAAAAGCTGAGAAAGTGGGAGAACCATCTCCAGACTTTACGTTGTTCCATAGTTTTCTGAGAGCTGCATATTTCAGTTTGAGAAGTCATGAAGATATCTATGTACACAAACGCATGTGCTGCATGCTATAGGAAAATCTAAGCTGTAATGACCTCCAGCTTTGAACATAACATTTAACAACATCCTTGCCATGTGGCATTTAATTTGCTGTGTCTTTAGTGTAAAAAGCTTTTGGACCTTTGCCCATCCTTTCATTCACATCAGTCCTAATACCGTGTTTGAAAACAGACATTATGCCATTTCACCATCAATTCACTCAGTGCAGATGATGCACTTTACCTTCCCATCAGTCTATATGGATGTGTCCATGTGTGCATATCACCTTCCTCCTGATCACCACAAATCACCACCAGATGAAATTATTTGGGAGCTTTGCAGATCATAAAACTACTTTGATTGTAATTTCTTTGACTTTTACAAGGATCAGGGGATTTTCTATCTGAAACATTTTATACTATGTAACAATGGGGTGGTTGGATTTTTTTTGCAAGTCATCCTAGCAGAGCTGGTCCTGCAACTCTGTCAAGATTTGATTTGTAATATATGTTGACCCTAGCTTGAAGGCTTGTCCTCCAGGAACTGACCTGATCAATTCTCAGACAGGTGATGAAAAGTTAGAATTCAGGATGTATAAATCAGATCTAACTCTTTCTTCTTGCTTTTGTCACTGTTACTAAGTTTGCTACCAGATTCTGCCTCTTAATTGAGTGGGATCGTTTCCTGTGATTTTATAGGATATTAAGAAAAATGGCACAGAGGTTTTCAAAACAATTTTATCTTCAGATTCCTATAAACATACAAGTAGAAAGTACTTACGCTATTTTTGTTAGCACATTAAAAACATAAGCCTGGGTGTACACAAATAACATGCACGTATTTTGAGATATTATTTTTGGATTTCTCTGATAAACTTTAAAGTTAGGCAGTAAATCACAGTAATAGATGCAGCTATGATGGAAGTTACACAGATGAATTCTTTACCATGGGATAAAAAGGAGAAAAGCCTAATGCTTTTTGCTTTTTCATCATCAGTGGTGTAACTTGATGCCTGTTAAAAAGTGTCTGTGGTGTTTATAATTGTGTTTCTCCAAGTCACAGCTGACTGGAAAAACATGACGTGTTTATTCAAATACCTTGAAAATAAAGATGTGTTAAGAAAAAACTAATTTCTGTTCTTCTTTCTCTCCTTTTTACATGAGTTCTACAAATGCATCTCCAAAGTATCAAGATCATTGAAATTGTCAATACACTGGTGATCAAAGAGTACAGCTTGTCTCAGAAAACAGTTTGCATGATCAAATATGAGTTCAAAGGAACAATTCTGCAACTGTATATAACCCAAAATCCATGTAAAATCTCCACAAATGGATTACCATTAAGTACTGTAATATTTTAGATAAAATTAAAAAAAAGAAGTGCAGAAGACTTGATTGGCTGAAGTTCTCACAGTAGCAGCAATATTGAGTTAGGAAGCAGAATCTGAACCCCTATTTTAAGTAGTGAGTGTGCATGCAGCAGAGAAGAGGAAAGGGGCAGAATAAAGTAGAACAACTACGGTAACAAGATCCATCTCTTAGACCTCTTGTCCTCAACAGTTTTCCAGTCCTTTCCAAATTCCTCATCTTTTAGGCTGGGAAAGTGCTGCCATTAAGTTATACCTTGTGCTGACTCACCAGCTACTTTGCCCATACTCCTTCAAGAGATCGTAAGAGGCGGCTGCAGATCTTTGCTTTGTCCAGCTACAGATCTTCATAAAGTTTGCTGAACTTCATATCTTTCAGACTTCAGTCTCTCTAGCAAACTTGGTTAAAGTTGGCCAATGGATTCAAAAGTTACTGGGAGGTGGAGGTGACAGGTTGGCATGTGGACAGACAATGTAATTACGTACTTTTTCCCCAATGAACATCAGGCTAAACATAACTAAGGTACATATAGACAGTGAAGGAATATGTCCTGAATCAAGCTCAGCTGTAATAGAAATGTCAGTTATCTGTTGCTTGCACCTTCTTTAGAAATTAGCTAACCAGTCCATTTTCCCTCTGCTTACAAGTAGAAGACTTTTCAGGAATGGCCAAGAAAATGTCACTTTTTTTCAGCTGGATCAGTTTATCTAGACTGTGAAAGATTAAACACCAAGAGGATACTGCCAGCAAAGGCAGAGAGAAAAAGCTGCATACTTACTGGTACGATAATGAGAGTGCAGCAGCGGAGGTGTGCATTTGAAGATCACAGCAAGCTGTGCTTTATTCAGAATGGTACCACAGCATTTGGCACATGTGCTGTAACCACATGGAAACCATGGCATGGGAGGAATATTGTAGGAGGTAGATTGTAAGGTATAGCAAGAAAAAAAACTCAGCAAAACCAGGAAAACAAATTTGTATTACGTAAAGAAGATATGACAGAGTTGTGCTGTTGAAAAGTTATTCCTTATATAAAAAGAAACATTGGTAATAATGAAAACCCTTTCTTAGAAGAGTAGGCGCATGAGCAATGGTAGGTAGGTAGGTGGGAGGAACAGTGTGGGTTGTGAGACCAATATTAGACTTAAAGTACTCAGAGAGGAAAAGTCCCACAAGATGAAAAATCCCTTCAAAAACAACAGTGAAAGCAAAAGGGAACATATTTTTAAGTTGTTTGCTCTGCCAAAGATGAAAGTGAAGCCAGCTAGAGACTGCATACAAAAATAGAGGAAGAGAGTAGCAGAAAGAAGCGCCGAAGATCCCTGACAATTACCACTGTAGAAACACCACTTTCACAAGGCGCCTTGTTCTTCACTGACAGAAAAAACATAATTAAAGGACTGAAATACCACTCAGCTTTAAGGTGGTATGTCCTGCAAGATCAGCTAGAAAGTCCACTAGTGTCAGTAAAAGGCTGCCTACTGACTAGAGTGTCTTTTGGCTCATTTCCATAAAGCTCTTATTCAGGTGCAAATTGAACTCAAGTCAACAGTAAGGCAAGGAAATAACTTGTTATCACACATTACAGAATAGCTTGGTGACCTATATTCAGTGAGTAAGAGGCCCTAATTTAGTCTCTGGCCGACATGCCAGCAAAACTGTATCACAACTCTCAGAGTAATCAGGGTAGTCTTGGGATGAACAAGCAATGTCATACTCAAGGTCAAGTCATGCTACTAAGAAAGTATGAAGAAGTTTGAAAAAAAGACCTAGCTTAACAGAAGACTTCAATTCCCAGAGCAAGCACTTGGCTAGTTCTCACAAAAAAAAGCAAACCCCAAATTATCATGTTCAGCAGAAAGGAATAAAAGCAATCCATAATTATGTATTATACAATTTGTCTCTGAAAGTGGAAAGGTTTCCCAGGAGGAGATATTTCTATAAAGTATCATCATAAATTAAAAGAAATAATTCTACTTCATCCCAATTTATGCTGAAAAGTCATTGAAAAAAGTTATTTCATATTTTGTCCTCTTTTTTGTTTTACTAGCATTTACCATTTTCCCCTTCCTTCTTCTATCCTGTGATTTACATCCTACTTCTGTATAGCTCCTAAACATACATGAATTTTACAGAGTGCAGCTTAAAATTAAGCACATTCCTAAAAGCTTTCCTGAATAGGAAGGGATTAAAAAACATATGTGAAATGAAGTATTCGTACAAGCACTTTGCTGAATTACAATGACTTCAAAGCTAAACCCAAAAGCTTCTGCTGCCTAGCCCCTCTGATCTAACATCCTCTCTGGGTGAACAGTGACATGCAGGACTTTTTATTTTTAATAATTCCATATTCTTTTACAAATCTCATATCTACAGAGAATAGAAATGACCAAGAGCAGATACACTCACTGTGATGCATCGTACTTCACATATATATTACGGAAATATGGAACATATGTTTCTGAAGTCTCAAAAAAAAAAAGCTCTGTGCCTGATAGTGTGTCCATGCATAAAGCATGGCTTTATGGAGTTTGTGGTGGTACACAACATTTATGTTCACTTTTCAGAGGTTGCAATAGCTGATCTCAGAGGAGGAGTTTTTGCTCAGGAAAGGATGTGGTAAAGTCTGCTGGATGATGAGAGGAATCACTGGATCCCTTGAGCAAGCGCCAGCCAGCTTATGAAAATCCCTGCAGAAAATGAGACTGCTTTCTCCTTTGGACACTAATGGAAAGACAGAGCAAAAGCAATTCTTGGCCTCCCCTGAGACAAAGTCAGGCAGGCTGCTATGGGGAGCTGCAATAAGCATGTTTTTGTCTTCTGGTCTATTCATCACTGATGTCAAGAGCACGACATTCTTAGCAAGGATCAAACGCTTTTCTCTAAAATCTATTTCTCAGATAAGGTCTCTGGGAAAAAAATGGGGTAGAGGAGGACAAGGAAGGAGAGGAAATTAATGAGGGAAATGCTGAAGGAGTCTTTCGTCACTAATCACAGATACTAGAAGAGATACAGCTCTTTTTTTTCCATTTTAAAGCTACAGCCTTAGGCAAGTTATACTAGAATTAGGTTATTTTTGGTTCAGTGAACTATGATTCACCATTACAGCTACGAATTTTGCAGAAACAGTTGTTGATTTAAATCCACACTTTTTTCTCTTATGGATATAAATTATTTTCTTGCTTTAGGGGACCTCTCCATTTTAGAATCATTTAAAATAAAACACTAATACCAAAACTGTCCATTTGTGCAATTTTTATGAGAATTTGGGTGGATGTTTTAAAAGGCCCAAATAAAAGAAAAACACAAAGTGACATTAAAAAAACATAAATTCATCATTCCTCTTGACTAAAGCTTTTATAAACTATTAAAAAAAATTCAGTTTTGGTTATATTTCTCCACAAAACCCAATACAATTCTGAAAGAACTAAAGAGAGGAAGCCATGGATTTGTCTATTTTCAGACATGATTATAATGACTATAAATGATTATAAATGATTAAATTATATAAATGATTAAAAAATTTCATTTTTGGTTATATTTCCCCACAAAATACAACACAATTCTGAGTGAATTAAAGAGCAGAAACCATGTATTTGTCTATTTTCAGACAGTCATTGTTCTTTTTAATTAAATGTCAGATGCTCTCTGATGAGTTGCAAAGACTAGCTTAGGGCTAATTTCACATGTTGAGCATATATAAATACACAATTACGCAAAGCTTTCACAGGCCAAAGTGATAATTCAGTGTAGTATTTAAAGAACAGACCTATTGTACATACCTGACTAGTCACTTAACACTAGCAGGTTGAAATACTTTGCAAATTCAGAGCACAGGTAGTAGGGTCCCTTTGCAGAGTAATATTGAAATACATTCCCAAATCTACTCTTGTTCAGAAAAAAAACCAACCAAAAATAAGCATGACCGAACACACTTCTTAAATACTTTCCTTAACTGGTACCTAGAAGTAAAGAGTACAAACAAATAGGAACAGAAACTCTATGTCTTAATGGAGAGCTCTATATGATGTAGTAAAACACAGACTTACTTGAGGGTGGTGAGCTCTGTAAGGGATGGCTGGGTGGCCTTGAGATAGCTCTCTCTCCGAGCAGCAATCTTTGGAGATGGCTTCGGACTTGTGTCTGAGTCTCCACTGTCATCATCCCCCATGGCTTTGATGTAACTGCCACTACGCATTCGTCGGCAGGGAATCTCATCATCTTTCCCTCGTGGAGTGTATCCAGTCCATTCATCCTGAGGAACCTGAAGTGATAAACACATTTCTTTTATTGGTATGCTCTTCCCTGATGTAATTGCACAGCAAGATTTGACTGTGCTAAGCCACAACAGAGCCATAACAAAAACTCTCATGGCCAAGGGCCCATCTTCAATCGCATTTGACCATGGGTTGCTGTCTGAAGTGGAGACCCACTTTTCCCCCTGCATAGTCACAAGGACCTCTGGAGTTGTTTGTTATTTTCTACCAGTTATCTGGGAAGCTTCTAATGAACATGCTGACATAGGTGCCTCAGTTAGGTCTAATACTGGGCTGGATAAATCTGTTTTTTTGGTGTTTTTCATTCAAAGCATTTACAAACAAGATCAGGGTATTTTTTGTTCAGCTCAACATATCGAAAACCTTTGGGAAGGCACAAAAGATGAAATATGAATCCCTATATCACAGTCTTTTCAGATAGTGTGCATAGCTACGCTCACCAGGATGATTTTGATTCGAGATACATTTAAAAGTAACAGAGCTATGTACTAATCATCACAAAGGCAGGTTTGCAAGTGTGAAGTTATACTACTATTACTTCTATAGCATAATTAGTGCAACTGAACACCCACCAGCTTGCAGGGATCCTCCTTTTGAATTATGTTAGTCTGAGTGTCTGAGTCATACAACTCTTCATTCCCTTCTTTTTCTTCCTCTTACTGATGTGCATTATTTCTCCTGATCTGAACTAAGTGCTGTGCATTCTTTGCATTGGAAATCTGTAACACTGGGAATGTACATTCATGAGATTTTGGGACATAGCAGAGGACAGTCCAAGAGTACGGTGCTCTTGCCCACCCACCCTCTCCCTTCCTCTGCTCTTGGGGCTTCTGACCATTGTAAACCAACACCCTTCTTTCCTGTAACAGTGGAAACAACATGCATTGGAGCAGGGTCCTTGAAGGAGTTGTCCTGAAGTTATTTTGCAGAAACCCCATTTTTATAGTAAAGGTGAGACTGCAAAAGGGCTTTTTAGTTAAACATATTTTGTGTTAGATTTAAATAAAAGTAGTTGTGAATTTTTAGTTTGCTACTTTTCTGATTATTCTTAGTGAATCAACTCTATAAAGCAAGCTATAGCCACAATGCTCAGAAACCCTTACAAGGGGTTTAATATAACAAGGAGTCTCAAATCTGGGATGCTAAAATTTGTCCTACAGCTTACAAATACTAGCATCTATCAGGATAACCACTGAGCGTCTCCTATGTTGTTCTTCAACAACATTTAACTTCTGCTGGGTATCTTGTGTATCTGTTGCTTCCCAAACTTCAGCCAGAGCATCTACATGCCAACTTGTTTAGACAACTAAAACTGAAACGCTGGACTGTTTGCTAACAGCTTAGCTGTTGATTCCCACTACAAACACAAGCCTAAGTCCAGAGACTGTAAGGCTTTTCAAATGTTACTGTCAATGTAGGTCAAATTTTTATGGCATTTTATCAATCTATGCTGCTATAAACTGCAATCCAAAACCCACTGTGCTAGAGAAAGGAACAAAGATATTTAATGGTCCTAAGCATTCATTGGTTTATTACCAATTATAATTAATTAACCAAACTATTGATAAGCCATGCCATTGCTTTGTTTCCTGCTCATTTCAAACACAAGACTTTGTCAACTTTCTTCCTTCATTTGCTCTTATTTTCCTGCTACTGACATCATGATTTAGGGCCTTCCTTGAACTTCCAGGCTCAGACAAGTCTGTCTTTCCTCTTGTGCTCAGTCTAAGCTCTCTCTTTTCTCCCAGATCTCTCTTGGTCAAGTCTGGCCTTCATAAACTCACTTGGAGTTTTGATATTTTCCTCAGAGGACTCAAGATTTAATCCTGGAAGTGTATGTACTCTAGTTTGTATCTTTATCAACACTTCTTCTTATGACTCAGTCTTTCTTCTCAGGACTCAGACTTCCTTCTCAGTTGCTACATGTTTTATTTAACCAATTCTTTCCTTGTGCCTTTTTAAAGTAAATTTCCATGTTTTCTTTGAATATCCTTTAGTTAATGACTCTGGTAACTCTATTTCTGTGAAACATTTAAATTCTTATCTTCCAGCAGCATGCAAAGTTTCTTTTTTTTCTTTCTTTCTTTTTTTTTTTTTTTTTATTATATATATTTGTCTGGGCTTCAAGAATATAAGTTCCTTAAGGTAGGAATATGTTTGAAAGTCCAGTTTTCTTATTGAACAATGGCACGCAGAATTGTGTATCTATAGGAAGTAATTGAATAAATACACTTAAATACACTTAAAATATTCTTCTAGAAAAGGGTAAGGTTCTAACTAAGAACTGGAATATTACAGAATGAGAGTGGTAACAGAACCCACTGGAGGAACAGGATTGAATATATGGCTTTGATATGTTTCCACACCAAATAAAAAAAAAAAGAAAAAGCAATGTGTCAGTTCTGTGGCTTCTAAGTTTATGCCTAGAACCCAGATCTGGAAAGTTGATGCTTTCCTGGCATGTATACATTTGTAAAGTGCAAATGAAGGTAATACTTGGTAGTGGTTTTGATTCCGATTTTTCACATACAAGAGTACAGAGCATCCTCCTCCAGCCACTTATGACAGACAGAGGATAATATTTTTTTCAGATCTTATCCTTGCATTTGTTCTAGGCCTATAGCATCATCAACAGTGAAAATACAATCTATATTCATACCACCCCTCACATACATGCATTTTGGAACCTACAGCTCCTGCTTGTCAACTGTAAAACCATGAATTTTCAAATCACTCATGTACAAAAAAGAAATTAATACAGGTTTAGTAAAATCAAGCTCTGCTGACATTTTGATGACGTGCTCGGACTTCAGTCAGAAGTTTAAAACCTGTAATAGTGTATTTCCAATCAGTTTTCAGGCAGATATTAGATATCTAAGTCAGAGTATGCAGAGAATCTGTGAATCCTCAGAGGACATGCACTTTAATCTGTTTAATATTTTATTCATTATGCTTTAGATAAAGATCTGTGCTTTTTCTCATTAAAATAAATCAGTGAATTAATCTTCAATGCACTAAATAAAATATGTTAGTGTAATGTTAAGGTTGGTGTCTTTAACTGAGAAAAAGTCAGGGGAGTTAAAGTTAGAATGCTCATACAGCACCCATAATTCAGGCAAGCTGAACTCCTGTAGTTTTGTTAAATAATAGACATACTGTTAAATTTAATGCTGTGGTTTATAGGTGCAATACAAGTGCTAAGATATAGTTGCTGTGGGCACCATAACTTTTAAATTCTTGACTTCTGTTATCAATAACCCCATACATAAGTACAATACCTTTTAACTCAAAGCTTCTCAAAATGATTTAGATACAATAGGCCAAGTTTTGAAAGTTGGTTGCAATGAATTAACCACAATACTTCCTATTTACACATGCAAACACTGTGTAATGTGATGAGCTTTGAATGCATTGCCCTAGCCCAACAATTTGTATGATGTGACTGGGAGGAAGTTTCCAGTTTGAACTCTTCTCACCCAGTGAAGTGGGCAACCATTGAAAAACATCATGCTACCTTTTTAGTATCACTTCCACCTTTTAAGCACTCTAGTTGCAGAAAAAGAAAGCTGAGCTGTTCACATAGAGACCAGGGGCAAAGCAGTCTCAGGAGGTGCCACAAACCTGTTGGCTGGTTTGTGTACTGGAAATTACCTGCATGCGCAAAACCAAAGGAAAGGATACAAATGCAACCCAATTTCCATTACCATATTACGCATTTAAGGGTAAAACCTACATATGTCAAAGAGAAAAGGATGCCTATGGTTAGGAAAAACATCCAAATTTACAGAACAGCCTAAAACATCAACCAAACATGCTTCTGATTTCAGTTAGCACATTGAGGAAATCAGAGTGTTTGTACAAACTATCTTGCCTGCCTAGACAAAACTACAGTAGAAGAATGTAATGGATATTTGATTAAAAAGCTATTTTAGTTAAACAGTTTTCTTGCAGATATTTAAGGCTGAATGGTTTTCTTTTTTTTTACCCTCCTTTTTTTTTTTTTTTTCCTTTTTATTTTTCTAAGTTAGGTTTTGGTATGTAAGAGAATATTAGGGAAAGAAGTTTGGGTCCAGTTCCCCCTTATCTTATTTCAGTTTCACAAGAGCTGGAAACGCTGATTTCAGAAGTTGGAGTACGAGAAAACAATAAGACATCGTGTAGAAAGCACTTGCAGGGTAAAGAAACTCTTTAGAAGTAGTAGATTTTTGCTTTGGCTATTAACAGTGATAATACTTTTTATGAAAGGATCTCAGAGCACTGTCTGTGTACTACTTGAGCAGGACAAACAACCCTTAAAGCTCAGCACTTCCTTTCATTGTACCTATTTTGCTGTTTAGAAAATACAGGCAGATAAAATAATGTCAACGTTTTAATACTTCTGTGCCTATAGTCAAATACCTCAAGCAATACCTACTAAAAGAAGTGACCTGATTTTCAGAGTGCTTTCTTGGGTCCCTAAAAGGAATGGCTGTAACGGCTCGTAGCAGACAATGCAATTTACTGTCACAGTAGTGTGTTTCATATCATGGGAAAAAAGCAAAACATAAAGCCCTCTCAAAACTACAAATTGCGAAAATAAAATCGATCACGTTATTTCATGCATTCTGTTTCTATACATATGGTACAAAACATTCTGTAGTGTGTTTCCTTTGGTTGATTCGGAAAAATGCTGGGAAAAGTGTCTATGTTGACCTCCAGCTCTTTTATTTTTTTCAGTCAGGAGGTCTGCACAAATTTTCCCACAGGCTCTTACTTTGTTTGAATAGCCAATATTATGTCTTGCAAGGTCACATACTACACTGCATGCAAGTGCATATGCATGGTATCTGCTGCCCTAGAGGATTAATGGCATTATCATTGACATACCTGAGATAAAGCTGTTTCATGCTTTTAAGAAAATCATATTATCCAATTATCCTGGCAATACGATTTTTTCAGTATCAGAATATCAAGCAGGAACATCACTTGTGTGATTGTTTTTACTCTCATGAAAAAGGGGGAAGAGCTAAACTCAGATCTAACAATGAACATCATTGTTTTATTAAAATAGAACTATTGTTTTTCACACTATTGAAGTAATAGAGATCCTGGAAACATTTCATTCTGCAAATGATCTTTAAGATCATGTACAATCCTTTCTTTACAAGTCTAAAAATCAAGAGTGCATTTTACTTATACCAAAAGCACAGTGAAACAGAACACCATTATTACTTGAAAATACGTAGAAAATATTCAGCAAAGGCCTCTGAGCCAGGCAACTTATTGAAACTTAAGACTTCAGCACACACCTAGAAATAAAATGTTTGTTACCAGTATGAAAGCTAAGCCTGACTATAGTTTCTTTTTTTCTGATTAAATGGTAGATACAAGATTCTTTTGTAAACAGAACAGACTATACAGATAACATACTGCCACCAGCCAACATCTCACTGGGATTCAGCTTCATTTAGTGTATAGATTACCTGTCCTGATCTTTAAGTAAATTTATGTTGCTCTGGAAGCGTTCTCACTTCGTCATTAGCCAGCCTGGACTGACTGGTCAATTCCTTTAATGCATTTTTTGATATAAAGGAACTGGATTTTTCTGATAGATAGTCTAGGTCCCCAAATAAAGAAACTAAGCAAACAGGTATACTGGCCCCCCAGTTTTCAAACATTAATTTCAAAAGCTCACACATAGTGATATGTGAAATAAACCCAGCATGTAAGGACAAAGGTAAAGAAAACATTTTTTATTCAAATTCTAAACAATAAAATTAGAATATCTAATTTCTTTCTTTTTTGCCCCAAATGGTTATTAACTTACCTTACTGGATGAAATAGCAAACAGACTGTCTCTATAGCAAATTAAGTTCATTATTGATCTCTAGTTTGATTTGGTTTATTGCAGCTGAAATCATTAAAGCTTCTGCCTGTGCTTTGCCAAAGCAATGTGGATGACTATAGAAGTAAACACAAGGACTGGAAGGAGTGGCTAACCATCGCTCACAGCAGTAGACTTGTAACTTTAGCTTTCTATTAGTATGCAAATACTTAATGAAATGAAATCACACAACTGAAGAACAATGCTTAATGACTGCTCAGTGCAGATTTTCAAACCCATGCAATTTGGTTTTCTTAGCCGTTATTATGCCTCTTCTGCGTGCTGTTAAGGAAGTTTCAATTGCCATCTTCCACTTACTAAGCCTATTCCTAGCATTCATGAATATTGAATTAATCAGACCAATAAAGATGAGTAGTGTTTCATTCTATCAATGTGCATGCACTAAGAATCATTGAAGTATGCAAAAAAAAAAGCAGCCTTAGAAAGCTTAAAGAATGATATATGTTTAATAAGCCTCAAGTGTTTTCAAAAAGGCAGATAGGAAGGTTGCTTCTGTTTAGGACAAGCTTAATATGATCAGTATCTGCAGCAATATGTGATTTAGCTTGTGATATTTCCGCAATCAGGTTCTACTATAAATTAATTTAATTTAGCTGACTTATATCTGTATTTTTTTACATGAAGAGCATTAATAGCCAAGACAAAGACCCTGTCCGAGACAGAACCTTATTTCCTCAATCCTAGGTGCCCACACCTTGCATCAAGCCTGAACAAGCATGCGAGGAGCTGCAATCTTCCTTAACATAACCGTAGTTTGGGAAGTCTTCTAAAACAGTATGAATCCTCATACAGTAAGCCAATAGGCAAAATTCTTCAAGCACTGCTCCAGTTTATCATTTTCCTTCATCAAAAGGTGCCTTGACCACTAGCTTGTCAATCTGATTTACATCCTGTTTTAGGAGGAGGAATGTGTTTCTCCTACACAAAACAACCATGTCTTGATACCAGATAAATTTTCTCTTCCTGCTTTACGCACAAAAATCCAACCAACCATGAAGAGGTCCACGTGGATACAATGATTCCAGCCAAGGGCCTTGCAAGTTTGCCACCCCCAAACACAATCTGCAGAAAGGAAGTCAAGCAACAACTACCACATCTGTTAGCTGAAGGAAACATAACTGAAGGTCATATAGCAGGACTCTCGGCCAGGACCTCAAACTAAAACTGCTTCAGTGATACTCATGGATGATATTGTCTCTGTGGCAAAGGGCAGACATTCATTCTCATCTTTCTCAATACCCTTGAAGCTTTCAGTGCAGTTGGCTATAATGAGATACGGCTCCTTGCCCAAGTATGGACAACATGATGCCTGTTAACATGAATACCAATCCCTGAAAGGACACTTTCAATGACTAGCAATGGAGAAATGCTCTTTCACTTCTAGATACCTTCTTTTGGGGTGAATCAGTTCTCTCCCTAATCACTTCAGCACCTGCATACAGTAATTAGTTGGCATCAAATGCCAATAGTGTTAAATAAGATGTCATTTTACCTTTCTTTCACTATGCATGACCACAAGCCCACTATCACGCAGCCAGCAGGAAACTGGCTTGTGGGTGGAGAACATGTAGCTGAATCTGTATCCTTGGAAGAAAACAGATGTGGTGGGGAGAGCATTTTGAGAAACAGTCCTTACACTGTTTCTGTTGGCTGACTGTAACTGGATAATCTCTGGTGCTTCGCTAATGTTGTGTTCTTGCAGGCAGCAGCTCTAAGTAATGCAATTAAGCTACCATCTCCAGCTGGCTATTAGGTTCTGTCACTTTTTAGTGTACAGTGGACAGACTTCACTGAAACTTCTACAACGCTTTCTTTTGGATTACAGCAATGAAATACACCTGCGTAAGAAGCTTTCATTTGGCTCTAAGGAAACTTTCCCCATTTCAGAACATCATAGTGTGTCTTCTCAGTGAATCCAAACTGTCACCTCTGCTCTACAGTAGTGTCCCACTGGATATCAAATCCAGGTCATGGTCTTGACTCTCATGTGCTGGAAACTGAATTGCTAGAGACCAGGAAATCTTAAAGATTTCCTAACAAACTGATTATTGGGCTGGGGTTATGTCAGTAAACCAAAGTTTGACACAAACTTACTTGCATAAAAGACTTAGAGACAATTCAAAGACCATCTCTGGAAGCCCTAGCCCATCAGAACTGTCACAGTGCCTTATCCAAGTGCATGGCACATTGCTTAGCCTTTGGTGGGAGAAATACGTATCTATTAGAAGTCCAAACGAGACGGTCCATTGCACAGGCTCTGGGTAAGAGCCACTCAAACCAGTCTTCTGGCACTGCAGTATTTCCCCACTCAAGATCTTTACTGTGAATTCCATTCTTGAAACAAAAAAAAATAACTGGATGTGTGGGAAATATCCCTTATTACTTTGCACTGACTGAGGAAAACATATCACTGCTCAGTGTTTTTTTCCCCACCTACTTTGCATGTCTCCACAGTGAAAGTTAAGGATTTCAAACTCAGATGCAAATTGAAATGATCCTCTTTGCTGGACTTGGTTTGTCTTGAAGATTTTTTTATTTTTTATATTTTTTTACAGTGAAGTTACTGAAAATAATAAGATTAGAACACTCCATATATTTAAGGCTACAGAAAGGAGTCAGATCCAGGACTGAGTCAAACCTTATCCACGAAGGGACTGAAATAGATACCAAATGCCAGCTATTATGTGCAGCCATAATTTTGATAAACATTTCTGACATAACAGCATATGTAACACAGTGTGACCCAAGTATGTTGCTAAATCGTATATATGGTATGTTAGCAACACAAAACAGGGATCCAGCTGCCAGAATTATGTTCATTAATGGATGCGCTATTAGAACGTAGGAATGTTAACAGAATGAACCAACAGTAATTCAAGTTAATCTAGAAAAAGTAAGATCAGTGCCAGGATATTCAATACTAAGAAGTTACAGAATGGTGATAAAACTAAAGGATAGAAAATTATTACCTAAGGAAGATGGGCAGATAAAATTGCAGCTAAATGTGAAGTACTCGCTTTGCTGTAGAAGAACTCTCTTAGTACTTAGGTGGCCCCATTACTGTGTTACTCAGACACCAAAGGTCAGCCCAGGTTTTAATTAAATGAATGAAAACACAGCAGTTGTTAAGGTGAAATATGTGGCAAGATCATTCTCACCAACTCAGCTGACAATTTCTTTTTTGTTTAAGGTAAATTAAAGGACTGCAAAGATGAGGAGGACAGCTATACTGAAATACACTCCTACATATTTGTCTTAATACAGCAAAAACATCTTGGGTAGGTTTGCAGGCAGGCTAAATAACCAAGATGTAGGTTCAATGGAACTGTTTGTTATTAATATATTTTTTGTAAATAAGCTAATCTGTAGTTTATTTATATTTTCCAAGTGCCCACAGATTTCCTAACTTTACTCATTATTCATATTACCTATCTCACAATTTTAAAACTGAAATAAATTAGCTTTCTGTGAATAATTTTTTTTTTTCCGTTTTAATGTTCTTAGATACTAGTTTATTTTAAAATTAATGAACATTTAAGAATTTCCAAACATTTTCATGCTTGTTCTGTTACCTGGAAGCTGGTCTAGAACACATGATAACATCTGACATTTTATTTCACAATTGTTCAAATTGTTTCACTAGCTTTACTTTGTAGTTCTGACTTGAAAATTGATGGGGAAATAATACACGCTTCATTCATTTTCAGTTTATAATGGAATAAGAGGAAAAAAAAGGCAGGTCTTCAGATATATGAAAAATGGAAGATCAATATTAATGGAAATTAAAATACAACATATATATACACAAGGACATACTAAAAGATTAATTTGAATATGGTAGTTGCAACAGAAACGCAAACGCCACAAATGAGGAGAAAGTAGAGATTAACTGAAAATGCAGATAGACTTGCATAGCTAAGCCCAGTATAACAGATCTAACATAAATTGCTGTGTCATAAGGATAAACGCTTTATAATTTAACCTACTGCGTTAACAAATCATATGACAGATGCTGGTCCTTATTAGCACTCTGACCTAGAGTGATGCCCTCTATTTGACCATCCATGGACACAGGTAACAGAAAGAGGCTGAGATTGAGCAGTATCTCCTAAGAAACTGTGGAAGTGCCTTGTCCTGAGACTGGAAAACAAGTTACTTTTTATGACTTTAACTATGACTTTCTTAACACTACACTTCATATAATAATGCACAATACAGGAAACCTTCACATAGGAAACTGAGCATAGTACGAAACAGAGCCCCTTGCCACCAGAAAATGCTTATTACAGCCAGAAACTTGGCTTATATTGTTGTATACTATTTCTCACAGTCTACCACCGAAAGACAAGCGATGCAAATGCGGAACTCGGCTGACTGCACCATCGTCCCCACCTACTGCACTTCAGTTTTCAGAAGTAAAAGTTCCATCCTCTGCCCCAAGCATCTGACACAACTGACTTCAGTCTCATCAAATGGCATCAAAAGAAAACATATGACTGACCCACATAAGAAGAAAAGAGGTATAATATGAAAAATGTCATCCTTTGTATTTTTCTCCATCTCTTAATGAATGGACCAAGGACAATGGGAATAGTAATTACAGGGAACATTGAATGGCAAAACTATAATCATAGACAAAACGCTGCAGTGTATTTGATACTCTATTAGTTTCAACAATCATGAATTCATAGAAAACAAGAGTGTCAAAAATATCTACCCATGTATTTAGACCCTATTCACAGAAAAAACCTGCTGCTTACATTTTGTCTTTGATATTTTTGCTTAATTTTAATTTTTCCAGAGGAGAAGCTACTAGAGAACTAGAGGCTGTCCACTGTTTTATAAATTATTCTTCAATGGAAGTAAACCATTTTGAAGAAGAATTTTGAGAAAACACAAACAGTTCCTTCTCACCTTCCTTCAAATTAGTCCACCTGTAAACCTGGATCGAATAAAAGCACTTTCCTGAAGTAAGAAGCAGCTCAAAAAAGGTACCTTATCTTTCTACTATCCAGCTCCTCATTCTTGAAAGCAGAAATAGAGAGAAGAGAAAAATAGAATTCCATTCCCAAAACGTAGGTGAGAGGAAAAGGTTTGCTTGACAGTCTTTAGACTAGTCTGGGAGCTAGTATCTCTTTCTGAAGATGCAGTGTTGAGCCAAGCCTCCCCTAGACCTCCAAGGACAGACACTGTGCCTCAGTACCCGGGCTGGAAGCGGAGCCTCCCAGGGTAAAGAAAGACTGTGCAATGCAGGAGGACTCTGCGCTCGATCCAAATTCCAAATTATGAGAAATAAGCCCATCTGTAACACAAACTACTGCCAACTTCTTCCACAGAATGGTTATGTGGAAAATATCACACCAAGTGAGATAATTGTTTGTTATTTCCATGTCTTTACATTGAGAATTCATCCAGATACTTTTGTGATAAAAGCCCTTACAAGCAAATGTGAAGTCAATGTCATCTGTGATCTCTGATATACTCAGATCTATCAGGATAAAGAAAATAATCCTGAGTACCCTGAGTTGAAAAAAAGTCCCTCCTTCATTGAATTCAGATACTACCACAAGAAGAGCATGAACAAAATAGTTTCCTCTTTCAAGGATCAGACAGTTTATGTCCTGGACCATAAACAACAGCTTAAATTACAAGTGAGTTGATAAAAGTATGTATTTAACATTTAATACATTAAATAAAGCAACAAAGCAGCATCATAATAATGAAATTAAATTATCAGAGTTGTCCAGTATTGTAATGAATTTGCAGCTTTCACCTCATTTAGTCCATTTGTAATTGTTCTAACATAGGACACCAGCCTTTTGGTACAACGATAAGAATGCCACCAAGAAAATAACAGACATACAGAATACCTCTGCAGCCCACTAATGGAGTAATACTCTGCTGCTGTTAATATATATTTATATTGCAGGGCAGCCAAAAGGCCTCTCTTAGGTTCTGCACCCCATTGTGCTGGGCACTGTGGGAACACAAAAGGGAACAAAGTCCAAGCCCCAAAGGGCTTGTAGTGCAAAAAGATAAGTGATATAGTGAAAAGAAAGGCAATGGGATGCATTCAAAATAGACTGACTTTTTAATACCTATATTCATTTGTCTTCCTTTCAAGCTGCCAAGAGAGAAGAATAAACCTGACCTGCTTCCTCAAATCTACCCTACTCTGAATATTATTTCCAACGTTAATCGAAGCCTGGTTAAGATTTTCCTTTTTTTTAAAAAACAATTTAAAAACAGTTATATTTCCGTGGCTTTTACAAACAAGCATACAATTAGAAAAAATGAAACAATGAAATGAAAACCAAAATGAAATTACCAGTGAGGATGGGAAACACAGTGAGAATTTAGTTATTCTAATTCCTGCCCTTGACAATTGTTAGACATACAGACACAGATAATGTCCTCTAATTCCACTTCAAGAGTCTATTCCTGTCAGTTAAACATTACCTAAAAGTCCCTATGGAGGTGTTCATTTAAAGCTGATGCTGGCACTGTTTTTCGCTCTTTTCTAGCCATCTGGTCACATACTGAATTGTCAGCTATTTTGTCTAAACCTGAGAGGAAGATTGAAGGAGTAAACAAAAACATCGACAAACGAAATCTCAGGGTCCAAAGTAACCACAACAATCAAGCCTAAAGTTACGACTTCTTCTCACTCGCAAAATTCAGGCAAAAGAGACTTAATAAAAAAAAACCCTCAAAAGGTTGCAACCTGAGGCTATTTTGAAACCCCTCTCTGTCCCCAGTCCATACGCACAGCTGTAAACACACAGTGAGCATTCATATTGCCCCCTCTTCCCGTCCCCCCGCCTCCTAACAATTAATAGAAAATACACAGATCCATTTCTTTATATTTAAAACTTAGAATCCCAGAGGCTGGCATTCAAAATTATTTTCCATGCCATTCAATAAAACCTTTTAAGATCAATTTTTAAATGCGGATACTTCAGTCCTACGCTTTCTCTGCGTACTGACTTAAACAACAGAATGTGGAAGCTGACTTTCTCATTAAAGCACCCGTATGAGAAAACTTGCTGCGGTTTCTATACGAACAGACAAGAGTCCCACTACATTAAAATGAAACCAAAGCATCTTAGCAAACCTCTTTTTTCCTCATGGTCTTCTCTCTTCTCTGCGCAACGTTGTTCCATCTTACACACACACTTAGATGTGCCATAAGTGCTTCATTTAAAGTGCATAAAAGCTATCCACAGCTCTCCTAAGAATGAAACAGTTTTAATATTTTCTGATCCATGCTCCTGCCACAAACATTCACCGGCAGTATGATAGCTCCAAGAGCAGACATCTGATTCTTGACATTTAAAGATACAATACTGGTGAAAAATAGTGACGCTGTATTAACTGCAAACAGCTTGTGAGGGAGTAGGTGATGTATTCCTAAAATGTATAATCAGAGCAAGCAATAATTTCAACCTTTTGATTTTTTATTTTTGACTGAAAGCCATGAGAAAGAAGAATAGCCAGATAAACAAATCTGGACACATTAGAATAATTGTTTTACGAGAATTTATGTTCTATGGCAAAAAGGAAAGTAGGTTGCTTTCCTGCTGGAGAAAGCATTAAGGTACCCCAAAGTTTCTAAAAGGGTCTCAAAAGCTTTCATAATACAGTAACCAGTAAATGACGGCAAATCTTGAAATTACAGAAATCAAATAATTTGTATCCTGGTAACATTCAGTTAATTGACATTGTAATGCTAAGTGCAAGCACTACAACATCAAATTCCCTATACCCCTACTGTGACTGCCTTATAAATTCAAAAAGTACACAGAAAGGTCTTATTTTTCCCACATGAAAAAATCAAGCTTGTTCCAATATGAACTGTTTCTTTGAAATACTGAATGCTGGCAAAAAGAAAGAAAAAGGAAAGAAAAAGCAGATTTATTTTTAATTTCAGCACCATTACCCCTTGTTTGGTGATCAGTGACCTCTCAGGAAAGTTGAAATATCAGAGCAAACCTCCATTCCCCACAAACACCTGAGACAAGGCAGAGCACAGTTAACAGCAATCAGTTCTCCGCACTGTACCTGGAGGTACTGACATGACCGTTCCTGTTGACACGTCTCTGCCTTCACCACTGTCTGGTCCATGTTAACTGATGCTTTCTGGTAAACTTCACGGGCTCTGCTCACGGTTAATGTAGAGGACCAAGAGCTTTTCTTCATTAACTGGGAGTCCAAATTCACAGGCAGGTTTGCACAGGTAGAGCATTTGACATCATTATTGCTTCTGGATGACTTCACAGTATGTTCGCTAATAGTGTTATAGGCTTCCATAAAGTATTGGGAAGAAGAACGATCAGGGCATCTTCCCATGGTCATGACCCCACTGGGACCGTGATAAACGCAAACATCATTGTCCAAGTTGTCATCTGAACTCCACCATCCTGATGCATTGGATCTGGGCTTACCTTCTGATCTCCTTTCTTTACTCTTGCTGCGCTTCCCATACCTCATCGTCTGCGACTCCTCCGGGCTTGCTTTACCCCCGTTGACGCTTCCCTTGGATGGTCCCTCCAGTGAATGGGACTTGGTAAAGAGCTTTTGGACAGAATGAACCAGATGCCGGATCCTCCCTGGGCTGTCACTGCGGTGCTCCATGGCAGTCCGTTTGTACTGCAGAGTGTGGTAGCCATCCCGATTCAGAGGCAGCTGCCGCTCAAACTGGTCCAAAAGGTTGGCAGGAATGCGGTTGGTCTTGTTGGCAGTTCCATGGGGAACCAGAGTACACTCATCCTTGAGTTCGTGGTGGGAATTGTAATGCCTCCGGGGAAACGTGCTGCTGGCAATCTGGTCGCTGTAGGGCACCATGCACTCTGCCTGAAAAGAGTTCCTTTGAGTGTAGTAAGGGTGGTCTGCAGGATGGGGGTCCACCGGATTTAACAGATATGGCTTTCTGTCTGGGTGGTGTGGCAGACTGTCACACGGAGGGTCACAGGCAACCCCATGATGATGACTACGGCTGCTAGATAATCCCTTCATCGTTGATGTAATGCAAGTCCCAAAGTCATCTAATACGTATGGCTATGCAACGGGCAGATCTCAGAGAAAGGCCTAAAAGAATGAAATACAACAGACGCTATAAGAGACTCAAGCTAACAGAAAAAACAGCATATGCGCATTTAGCATTCCTTGTTTCCTTTTGTAAAAATAATTGGAATAAACATTCTCTGATTCTTTTTATCACTTAATCTTTCCCATGTCCAACACAGTGATGGGGGATACCTAAATAATACACAAGAAAAATTATCTTGTTCCACCAGCTGGAAAACAGATGCAAGAATTTTATTCTGATATGAAATTCACTATTGTTCATTAATCCACAGCAAGATAAGTATCACCACCTATACTCTAAAACCTCAGTCCTGAAAACATTCATGGACAGGGGCCTCCAAGCCTTATTTACTCATCTGCATGTTTTCAGGGCCAAATAAATGCTTTAAAAAAGATCGTGTCCTTAATGGAGCACTTTCTGGGTTACTTTGGGCCAAATACAAAGTGTGGTGCAATTAATGGGCAATTTTTCTCTGTCTTCAATGCACATCTGTTCATGATTCACATGCAGTTTTACTTGATCTCCATGTTGTCTGCCTAGACTGTAAGCATCTCAAGACAGTATCAAAACATTATCTCTGTAAGCTCTTTTCAAATTAAGAATAAAACAATAATACATTAAACTAACTCTGTCAAAATGAAGCCAAACCAACTGTTTAATAGCCTATATATTCGGGGTTCTTGTATTACTGTTCACTCACGCCTATTCACAAAAAAAATCTTATTCTGATAATGCATGGCTTGGTTTAATTTTCCATAATTTTTCAGAGTACTAAGCAGTGTTTAAATATCCCTACCTACTCCTTCTACCATTAGGGGAATTGGTGTAGCCAAAACTTGCATGCTGCTATAACAGTGTAAGGGATTTCAACATTTAATACCTCATTGCAGTTATTTGGCCCTGAAGTGATTCACAGTGTTATAGACTATTGATTACAACAAGTTGAAAATGGAAATCTCCATCACAAGTGATATAATAACCACTCTGTTTGAGGCCAGATGTCCTCATTTCAGCTCTCACCACTATCAAAAGTCTGGATGCAACTGCTACGGCAACCTCTGAGCTACTAATGTGTAAATTATGGGGTTTCAGATGTGGCAAAACATTCTCATGGTGCCGTCTCAGCTCCTGATGGGCAGAGGACTCCTTAGAGGATGCCCTCTCATACCGCACACTACTGAAATGGGAGTCACTCAGCTACTTTATTCCTTTCCAGCATGGCTAATCACGTAATGCTTTTGGAAATGTCACCCTTGAGATCTTTCTTGGAGTATAGACAGACATGCATAGCAAACAGTTTTCTACTATGTTCCTCCAGTGTTCTCTCAGATAAAGTTCATGTTTTAACAGGTTGTAGACATTGTACCTACTGGCAAATTGGCAACAATGAAGTTTTCTAAAATAGCATTAAGTTAATGTCAGTCTGGAAAAGCATGCTCTGCGCTTCATCAGAACATATTTTACATTTTCTTCTGAATTTGCGGTGAGCTAAAGAGGAGTTTTTTCAATATGCTTCAAAGCTAGTGTGGATGTCCTGCATTTCACTCCCTCTCCCTGAATCCCTGCAATGCAGAAAATGTTCATTCCCAGGAGACCCTGAATTCCAAAAAAAAGAGTTTTCAAAATACCACAAAAGACACTTGAAATATTCCAAATGGATGAGCTCACTGGCTAACCTGAAGAGAAGAATAGCCAAAGGCACTTTCAAAAGCACAAAAATAATATATTCAGAGAGTTGGACTTGTCAATTATACTGTAGCAACAAGCCTTAGCACTTCTAAAGAGCATTTTACATCCCTGCCAACTCCTTTAAAAATGTGATCTATTAGACTGTGTAATAGAGAAACATCCAAAGGGATGTAGTGGCAGAACCGTTACTATGGATTATCTACTTACTATTCAATGATTAGATCATTGAAAATGTGACTTGACCAAGAATATCCCGTCAAGAAGAATACCACTAAAGTATATAATGACCAAATAAAAATACTCCAATCTCTGGTATCTATGAATATCTTTCACACTTGAAGGCTTGTGAAAACAAGGCTTCAGACAGTTAATTTTTATTTAAATACATTTACAGTCATGCAACAGTCCTCAAGATGATTGATAAATTATCTTAGGCCTAACAATAGATGAGTGTGCTATATAAGATAAATAGTAAAATAGTAAAACCTTGCCCCAAAGATATGAGAAAGACACAGAAAAGTACAGTAAAGTGGGACATGCCCAGAACCAGTGATTTATTTTAATTTTTTCATTATCTGAAAGGCTATGAATTTTTCATTTTTGTGTACTGTAGAAAAAGAGTATTAGTAGACAAAGAACCAAAAGGACTGGTAATTTACAGAATAGTGAAGTCATAACAGGCATGGGGGATGTCATGGAGTTATTAAGAATATGTAGTCTTAATATACTGATAGAGCAGAATGGCTGGGATGAGGAAACACTTGATCTGATTTATAGGCTGGGACAGAATAGTGTGGAACATCTTGAAGATAAAGATGAACTTAAAAGATAGAAGTATGGTTTGACCGATGAAAGCAGCAGTGTTACCAGCTGTGTTTTGGATGGACTGGAAATACAGATGCTAAGGAGGATGAGCAAGAAGTCTTAAAAAGTGAAAAAGCTTATGAAAAGTGACATTTTTCTGTATAGAGGGAAAGGGACAGGCTTTCCATAAATTGTGGAGGAAGATTGGCTAAGGACTGCTATATGAGCTTGGATGGCAAGTAGGATGGTGGAAATGTTTAGGAGAAAATATAACATTTAGTTCTACACCCATTTTGAGTCTGAGCTGTCAATGAATTTTCCATAAGGAAGTACTGGAGAAAACAGCAGAAAATAGATAGGATGGTCTGCCCAAGAGGAATCAGATAAACAGATACAGAGAATAACAGAGAAAATATGCTTGTGAAAGGAAAAGATCATAGAGTTACAAAAAAAGGAGGCTAAAGCTTTGCAGGAGCAGCAGATTTAAAAGAGGAGAAAAAACTGAAGTAGCAAAGAACAGAGAGCGAAATAACAAAACAAAATCAAACCAAAATGGAGCAACCAACCTGTGTAACAAAAAGGAGTGATGGTAAGGGCTCCAAAACCTGGGAGAAATTGAAATTCAGAGTAAAAACTGTTTATTCCCAACTCTTAGACTCTCATTATGAGAGTTTTTTTCTGCTGCAACAGCTTTGAAATCATTTATTTTATTATGTGTCAATTGTGATAAAAACCCATGAGTATTAACTAGAATATAGCTTCATTTTACCTTAACTATATTACTGCTGCTGCAGTATTAAAAGTGTAATGAATTAGACAAAAACCAAGAATGTACCATAACACACCTTCCAGGAAGGAAAGAATAAGTATAATATACTCTGCACCTCTGCACTGAAGAAAGGAGTGGTGCTTTTCTTAAATATTTAGTGGACAATTCTTCTGCACAGAAAAAAACCCAACACAATTCCTAAGTCACTCTCACACCTCAATCCTGTTTTAATATATTAATATACATCTAGAAAAAACACACCCTACAGCCTCTGATTCCATCAGTATTTTTCAAAAAATATGCATAGTTTTCCATAATTGTGTTGGCTGAACCTACCAATCAATGTTTAGTGCAATTAACAGCTGGAGACAGGGCTATCTGATCATGCCATGAATAGCTGAGTGGAAGCCAGTTAAGATTTTTGTTGTATTGTTATTTTTTGGCCAAAATAGAAACATTTAATTACTCATTAAATAAGGCAAGATAATTGATGAACATACTGTGTATTAATAAACAGTGGAAATAGCAATTCCATGGACAGCAGACCAAAACCACTTGATGGCATAGGAATAAATGAGATGTTAAATAGATACAGCATTGTAAGGCTGAAGAATGCTTATTACTTTCAACATTCATGTTACATTTGCTTTTGTTTTCTTGAGGATGCCCTGAGTAAGAAGGATGCGAATATACTTATCCTTGCTGCTAACATGGTGTCCCTAATGCACAACAATTTGTTGGAATAACTTAGTGGCTAGAAAAATGTGTAATTAATTCTTATGTAATTAAAGTGAAAATGCATGCAAAATAACAAAACCTGAATGCATAAATTGCCAACACTTTTACAAATTTTATTTACCTATATTGTCTACTCATATGTTCCAAATTTATTTACAAAACACGTCTTCAAGAAACATATTTCCCTTAGATATATGTGAAAACTTCTTTCTTGTAAAAGATTTACTGATACGCCACATAGCCCCTGTAATTTTATCTCATGAGACTGCAGAATTACATTTCTTACAGGAAGCTGTGAAAACCAATCAGGTAACAAATGCTTTCACTAAAATAATGCATACATGGGTATATAGAGCGTAAGTAGATAATTCAGGAGAATGTAGCAGGTAGTATAAAATGGATAATTAATAACTCAAAATTACTAATATAATAAAAATGGTTTATGGCCATTAGCGGCTTATAAACCTTCATAATTGAAATGTATTTTATAGGATCAGTATCAAGAGTCAACATTAATAATTTTCTCTTTTTTCAATAATCTGATTATGTTGTAGCAGTTCAAGATTCAGATTTGCAAGGCAAACTGCCATATGCACAATATAATGCATAAAGTAAAGCATAAGGTCAACAACTGCTAAGATAACTGACAAAATAGCAGTGAGATCTATGTCAAGGTGTGTAGCTTAACTATAAAAAAATGCTAGTAAGATATATATGAGAAACAGACAAACATGCTCTTGCAATTTGTATTAGCAATATACAGAAGGAAGACAATGCAACTACTTTACGTGGCGTTACCACCAGAGACACCCTAACAGCCAACCCTAACTCTAATGCCAACAGATACACCCTAATTAAGCATCATCAGGACCACAGCACCTTAAGTCTAGTATTCTTGTCTGTTCAGAAACTAAGGAGTGAGAGATGTTGAATTTTTTTTTCATTTGGTGAACGTGGTTCTTCTAAGATACCATTCAGTGAGTTAGAGGACACTTCTGAATCCTCAGCTTTGTGCCAGGTCCAGAAACTGAAGGGCTGGTACACAGGTGGAAGGCAATGTGAACACATAATGTCATGGATGTACAGCTCTGAGTCAGGAAGGTATTTAATCATGCACACAAATTGAAACACACATTTGGATCATATTGGTACTTACACCTCAGAACACAGCAGTCTTTTCAAAGAAATGCTGTGTTACTGTTTGAAGTGAGAGGACATAAACTATGCTTTTTAGCAGTACTATTTGTAGTTGTGCTCCCATTTTATGGTCTATGGTAAACAAAGAGGGGTTCTCATTTCCATATTGAACACCAAAGGTTCTCAGCATTTGCTTGTTTATTTACACACGTGCTATGAGATGTTCCCAGGGAAATTCCTTTCCCTGATTCTCTGACTTTTACAAATACATGGAAGATACGTTTATGCTGAGAATCAAACTTCCACATGCTCCTCATGCAGCACATTGCTTTATTCCAAAGGTCTTGATATTTTGCAGCCCTTCTCTGTGGCCTTTCGGTTATGTTACATCACATTAATGAAAATCTAGACATCAGCAAAAGGATACATATGCTAAAATGCATCTATCCACATATTTTATTAAAGGTTTTCAGAAGAAAATAAGGTCTCAAATTATCTTCCTAATCCATTTTGGCATGTAATATGAAAGATACTGTGCCTTGGGTAAAACTCTCAAGAAAATGTCTGGCTTTTGCTTCCATGTCAGCAGTCACACCAGGCAAGTGATACAATATAATCTTGAACAGCGGACAGGGAGTCATAAAGAGAAATGTTTTGGCCAGTAACATAAACTCATTCCAAGTTCATGGGAAGATCAGTAAGTGGCAGTAACTGGGGAAAAATGTAATTAAACTCTAGGTGATCTGTGAGGAGTCCCTTGTGAATGGTATGCTTACAGAAAAAACTGGGAGGCATCCCACCAAAGATGTCATAAAATGGATGGGTTTTTTTCTGTCTGCATCCAACAATCTTTAGTTTGCATATACTTGTCGTAACAAGTGTCACATTTACATTTGATGACTGTTTTCATCCATGTGCTTTTGGTGAGCAACTGTGGTGGTCAGTACCAGGGTAGTATGTGCCTTGGAGGTTTGGGTTTCTTTTCTTCATCTCTGTGGCTAATAGCAAGTTGATTCTTCACTAGGAGTGTCACTAAAACTGTAGTCACTAAAGGAACCTAACACATAATTAATCTCTGAGTCATATCTAAATACATTACAAGGTCTGCAAGCATTCTAGCAGTAATATGTCAGCAAAATTTTGACACACAGAGTCTGATTTTTTCAATCCTTTTAGGAGTGCGACTGGCAATAGGCAGGATTGCATGCAAAAATCTTGGCTCTACAAATAGGAATACTAAACTGTGATCATCTGCTCTTCCACTCTCTGCATTTGCACACACAATTAACAGCCAACTTTTAAAAAATCCTGATCTGCTCCAGTGAGTAATAATATACGGTGTAATTAGACTGCTCATGGTTTTTCTGTGGTATGGGACACAGAGTCTTTCTGACTCGATAAGGTACAGCACATCGGTTGGAGAGCCTGTTGTGAATTCCACTGCAAATTCAGAACTGACAATCAACATTTTCTTCTCCCAGAAAGAAAACCATCAGGACATTATGTCTGTATAATGTGCATGTAAGATAATATATTAAATTGAATCATTTGCCAAATGTCATATAGGCAGTATTGAAGCATATACCTCATATACAAGTTTAGATGTTGCATTTTATCCTTCTCAGTCTGTAGGATGACGAACTTTATGACCTTAATTTTTTTTTTTTCAGCAGTACTTACAATGAGTTTCCAGAATGCTGTTTGGGCTGGGGGAACAGTGAAAGGGGATGAAAAGATGCTCCAAAATTTGGAACGAGGTTAACATGTACAGACATGGGTTGCTCTCTTCTGGGTACCCTACTGTCACACCTAATTTTGCCACCCTAGAGATCTTTTACTTGCTTTCCTCACAAAAAAATTCTTAAAATGAAAGGACTACAGTCACTACTTTCCAGCAATTACAGATAATGAATGTGATTTAGACTGCTTATATTATCTCAGGATTACAAGAGGAAGTAAATATGAGGGACAGACCACACATTCCTACAGCACTGACATCTCATAAAATTAGAGGGGCTATCACAATAGCATAAACCACACAGCATTAAATGACTAATACACATGGAGATTACAGGTACGTATATAGAATCTGGCAAGCCAGTCAGTTATGAATGTCAAAGGCTTATTTTTCTAGTAGGAATGAGATGATCAGCAGATAAAACCTACTTTTCCTGTGAAAGTCAAGTACTTTTATGCTCTGCAATGTGGTCGCATAGTGAAAATGGACATCCTTGTTCTAAGAGAAGCACTTGATCCTCATTGCAAGGACACTAATGTGACCAAGCAAAGGAGCCACTACAGCATGTAGTCACTGTTTGACAGCGATCTAATGGAAGCTGCTAATCTCTGTCAGAACTTGCACCAACATTACACAATCCTTGGCTGCATGGCTCAGTAACTAATTTTCTACCAGTTTTTTAAGTGCTCTACAATTCTGTAGCTTGGCACTTTTGCAACAGGAATCACAGTTAAATTATTGCCTGAGCTACAGGTTTTCATGATCTCAAGAGCTTTTCTACACATACCTTGAAATGACAATATTCCCTGTCAAGCCAGGCAACTGGCTTTTCTTAGTCTTTTGCACTGCAGTCCATGCAAGGCATACCACACCAAAGAAACCATACTTTTATTTGTATGATGGTAGTGACAGTGTGATTATGTGACTTTGCTGGTCTTGACCAGCAATTCTCATAACTCAAACTGGCTCTAAGCTTTTTATTCCTTACTATTTAGAAATTAAGCTAAACATTATGTTAAATATTTCTTTCTCCACAAAAAATCACCCAACTCATTTTTATTTAATGAAAGATAGTTTTATGAGACTCTTTCTACAGCTCCAGTCTTACTCACAGACCTTGACCTCATGTAGCAGAAATAGAGATTGATTTCCTTGAAAAATGTTCTTCCAAGTACACTGTGATCTTTTAAGTCCAAACAAAAGTGAATGCTACAAAAACGTGTAAGCATCAGAGCCTCTACACTTGCAGATGGTGTCCCATCTTGGCTTGCAATTGGTAAGTCTATTTGAATAGTGTCACCCCTGAAAATCTGTTGTCAGCCCCAGAAACTAACGAAAATGGAGAAAGAAATTTACAAGTGTCTTAATGGAGAAACTTCATAAAAACATTGCAGGACATCTGTGAAGTCCAAGACTAAGAGTTGTGAAGATACTGTTTTTAACAGAATGACTGGGCTTACTGATTTTCACAGCTGGACAGCCAATATGCTACCCCCACTAGCCCACCAGAAAGAAAAAAACCTGCAAAGCCTCAGTGAAAATGTCTCATATTGTAGCTACCAGTAAGAAGTTCCTGGAAAATCCACTTCCTAGTCATATTGATATTATGGAGCTTTGACTGTATCAACAAATACCACCACTATGATCACCCTGCCTGGTCATGGATATGTTCCAGGTCCTGTGTGCCCAAACCAGGTTTCTCCAGTAAGGCAGCAGGAAAAGACATGAGGCAAACAGTGGCAAGAATATTCTGCTCATACCCCAGGTCAATGAACTTCTACATGGGAGAAAACTGACTCTTGGAAGAAACAAAAGCCCTCTCGGAAGGTATGAGGTAAAAGAGCTCATCAGGCAGGGTGGAAAGTTTATTGGGTTGGAAGAAAACAGTCATGCTTAGATCAAAACTTAATCTTACTCATTTTAACCTGTTCCTTCCAGCTCAATCTTAAAGTAAAAAACAGCAAACGTAAGCTCGGTTTGGCATTGAATAGGAAACACCCGATTAAAAGGCAAACAATAACAGGACTATTGTAACTGTTCCCCAAAAAAGGGCTGTAACATTGAACTTCCTGAGTTTAAGGTTTTAAAAAAAAACAACTACAAACTCATATACACTGTGGTGTATCAATGCAGTTAAAGAACTTTCACCACCTTATCTTTGATGCCTATGGTAACTGATGGATATTTGTTGTCACACAGTATATGGAATGGAAATAATTTCTAGTTTTATAGCAATGCTATGAAATTGAGTTAGATTTGGTGGAAGTCTTAAGCCACTTGCTCAAATCAACTTGTCTCACTAGCATAAAAATAATAAGAAACAGAAAAAACTTCAGAGGAAAATGTTTAGTACAAATCAACTTGCCTCGTTTCACCTCTACTGGCATATAAAATAATAAGAAACAGAAAAATCTTCTTTTCATAGGAAAACACTACAAATTTTTTTCATGCAGCTCTAGTTATGAAGAAATTAAAATGGCAACCATTTTGAAAGTAGACCATTTTTCACAAAATTCCATGAAAAATGTTTGTGAGCTATGGCAAACTGGGAAATATTTCAGGTTGGACTCGATGATCTTACAGGTCTTTTCCAACCGTACTGATTCTGTGATTCTGTGATTCTGTGATAAATCTTAATTTATGAAGAATATCTGAAAAAATTACTGCTACTTTCAAAAAGCTACTTAAGTTTATCAAGTACCTCACAAAGTACAATGTGACAGCAAAAGTAAGTGCAGAAGAGAAAGTCTGTGGGCAAAATGCTCTTCTGCAAGCATGGCACAGGATAGTGGCTGCATCCCCTCTGGGAGGGTATTCTGCCCTCGAGCAGAGGACACAGCATCTCAACTTCTGCTTTGAGATTTCATTCAATTCCACCTAAACCACAGAACGACTAGCTACATTTAATCTGTAAATTTACAACAGCAATGATTTAAAAGCTTTTACAAAACCCCCATGACAGTAACTTTGATTTTATTTGGATAAGATTCTGATTCAAAACATAAAAAAAGAGTATCACAGATTTTTCTGCTATTATTTATGCACATGTAATTTGTTTCCATTGTGCTCATGCATCCTTTTTTTTTTTTGTGCATTTTTCAGTAAATAGATTCAATAGTCTGCACATACCTAGAAACAGGTAAATTTAAAGAGTAAAAAATACTTTTGCAAAGTTTATTTTGAACTTTGTTCATGTACGTTGAGGTATGCAGACAAATGGCATATGACAAGAATCTGATTGTAGGAATTATGCTTATCCAATTAAGAATCAGAAAACAATTCTATTAATATGCAGGTAAAATCAAACCAAAGCTTAATTACTGAATACAGAACACTTCTAATGAACCCCTGCAAACACGCTAAAAATTATTCATAGAAATAAATTTTTCAGAACAGTGAACATGCCTTAAATATTTCAGAAATGGCTTTCAGAATAGCTTTTAAATAAGGAAGAGGCCAAAAATAACTGAAAAAATAATTTGATGAAATTACTCATTATGAATAATAGGCTGTCTGGTGTTGGATAGCTGAAAAGGAAAAATGAATAAACATGCTGATAGCTTGAATTGCACAGGTCAGCTTTGTAATGTCACGGAATTTAACTGTGATTTGTACTTGGCTGACTGATTGATCTTTAATTCCACAGTTCGTGACTGATCTTTTATCAATTTGGTGAGGTCACACAGGATTCACTCTGAGGCTTTGACACTGGGAGGGATACGGTGGTGGTACCCTCACATTAGGTGCCACATAAAATGCTTGTGCATGTACTTCATGTACATGTTTGCAAGAAACTCAGATCTGAAGAGAATTTCTTCTTCACTGTATGCACTCTGGACAGAAGCTCATCACAAATCACTGTGCTGAGATATACAAAATAGTAAATGAACACCTTACTGTTGAAGGATGCCTGACTTCATCAGAATATTAGGCATTTATACACTGCACATTTCACTCTTGGGGCCTCAGAGGGAATACCAAAGCACCAGACTCTGTTATTTTATACTAGCCTTGAGAGAACATCACACATTGCTGACATTAAACACCGTAACAAGGAATAGAATTAAAACTTTTCTTTTCTTGACTAGAGAGAGTCAAGAAGTCAAAATCAAGTAAATTATAGTAAAGAATATTTCCATTTCACTTGAACTTTGCTGTATTAAGGATTATTCATTGAAACAGGAAAATCAAAATGAGGGAGGGGAAGAGTGGAAGAGAAAGCACTAAGTGAAAAGAAGGAAAAGGAAGTATGAGCTTAATTCTCTTTCTTGTGTGTTACTATTTCTAGCAATGCCCCAACTGATATTACTTCATAGCTCTCAGTGGAATTACTCCTGAGTGAGACCAGCATGAATATCATGAAAGTGAATGCAATGAACTTAATCTCTGCTTTTAATACTTGCTAGTTTAAAGTAACAATAAAGAATAAGTATTTTCCATAATACTTAGTAGGTACAGTTAGTAGGTACAGTTTCAAAACCATTAATAATACACTTTAGAAGAGAACAGTATTAATAACTCATTGCTTCATCACACAGAACTACTATAAATGAAAGACACTTCAAGGAGCTTTTGAAATTTATTTTACAATTAATGGCAAATGATAAAGTGTACATATACTGGAATACTGTACACTTTAAGGTGAAATGCTTTATTTCTAGGTTCTACTGCAAAGCATCTTGTCATGAGTATTTTAAAAAAATCACTTAAGAAGTAATGCATTTTAAATTATTTTTATTTGAATTAAGCTCTAACATTCTGTGAAAACTGCCTGCAGAGTAATAGGTAAGTGTGCATTAAATATTTCCATAGCATTGAAAATACTGCAGGAAAATGGTTCTTTAAGAGAAACACCATAAGCAGACTACTATATATATCAAACTGGTGATATATGCAGAACATCCTGATAATTCTTTGTTACTTTCTCTTCCTAATTTAATTTCATTTCAGGGTGAAGGATGAGTGGATTTATACAATCTACTTTAATTTGTCTACTAAAAAGCTATACTGCCTTAAACCTGGAAGAAAAGAACACAGCCTTTTCACTTTATTACATCTTAGCTATTCAACAGAAATCTCATCTTTCAAAACATGAGGTTCATCTCATCATACGTTAAATGTCAGCATTATTGTGTAAGCTCAGGAGGAGCCACGGTTGCTACACTGTTTGTCCTCATACATTATATAAGGGTTATAGAAAACATCCATAACTGCTACCGTGGAGCCACAATATTTTGTTGATATAGATCACACCTTATAGAAAGATAGTCATTGTGATTTTAAAGATACAAAGTAACAGAATCTGCCACATTTCTAAGCAAATTGTTCTGGTAATTAGCCACTGATACATAGCTGCATCTAAATGTGTCTGGTATCCACTTCCAGCTAGTAGCTCTTGAGTTTTTTGAATAGACCTTTTCAGAAGACCTTACCATGAGCTATATTCCCTCATGCTGCTATAACACAGAACTATTTCATGCCCTTCTCTGTCATAAACTAAATTGACTGGGTTTCTTCAATCACATTTGAAGGCAGATTTTCAGGTTTTTAGTAACTGCTGAAGCTGCCTCCCATCCAGCCTTTGGCTACTTTATAAAATACAATTCTTATCAGATATGAAATAATGTTTGGCTATATCTGTAAATACAGATTTGTTCTTGTGAATTCCTCTGTCTACAAAGAAGTTGACAGAAAACGTCCAGTAAACTTGTCATAGCAGGGCTTGGGTCTTTCCCTGCTTTTCCACATGAAGCTCCTAGTTTGGACTGTAAACACAGTACAACATAGAACATACAAGATACTTATTCACAGCTGTCTTCAGTTCACACAATAGAAATTTTTTTGGTTTAGATTTGGAGTGTTAATTTAAAACAACAGTTTTCAAATTCTTGAATTCATGCTCACATGAAAAGACAGATTCACATTTTACCAATAATTAGATAAATTACAAGCATTTCTCTTGAGACCAATCAAATTAACCTGTATTTTCACAAATGTAACTCAGAATCATACCCAATGTTCAAATAAACTAATTTAATTTTTCATTCATATTTTCAGCCATTACAGTTTATCAATGTTAAATCTGCACTGCATGGAGTACTGCATGTACTGCATTAGCTCCATAAAACAGTTGCGGATCTAAAATTTCAATTTACCCTCTTTCTTGGGAAGTTCACAGTAAAGCCAGACCTAGTGATCATTATCGACTCTGACAGTCAGGCTAACCCCTGCTGAAACAGCAATGCATGTGAGCACTAGCAAAGAAACGGGACGCATCATTGTCAGAAAACTTGCACTACAGCAACCGTAATAACCAGTGTATTTTCAGAGTGTCCTATTTAAGGCACTGCAGAGAAGATCCAACGAAGCAATTTTGGATAACATGGGTGGTTGCATTCAGAAATGTATGATTTCTGTAGTAATACTTTCCAGCAGATAAATGAAGGACAGTGGTTTCAGTAACCATCCATTTTGAAATTACTTGAGCATGAAACTTATTTAAAAATAAAGAAATGTATTAAAAAAAAGGTAAATAAATTGCTTATTTTAGCTTACAGGTGACAGCTGCTTAAAGGATATTAGTAAACTAACTGCATTCTTTTTATTCCAATTAGAATATTTATGCATTGATATTCTGTACCTATTTAAAGAACTGCTAGCCAATGAGTATTTAGGGTAGAGTTTAGTTCTGCAAAGGGTTATAAAATCCCTCATTGTTATCTGAATTAGTGAAGGTAAGACAGCTGCAGAACACAAGTGAATGAAGACATAGGTTGAATCTTGTGTTGTAGGTGGGCAGAGTCTCAGGATCTGCAACACTGTACAGCCACAGAGAGTTTGGCCATTTGTACTTTGAATTCCTTTGTTTCCGTCCCGGAATGGCTGCACGGAATAAGGTGGGTTCCAGCAATATCAGGATATATATTTCTTTCATCCAGTCTCTTCCTTACATTTTATTTCAGGTTTAAGAACAAATGTGGTTAAGGTGAGATGAAAGGAAGGCCCATCATTTTATTTCATCTTCCATAACATGTTTTTGTAGAGCAGTGTGAAACAGAAGACAAAACAAAACACATATACTCCACAAACTCACTGAAAACACACCAAGTAAGAGCACGCAAGCAGATCTGGCAAACGCTGTTATTCTTTACATGAGTGAATATGTAGAATGTTAAAAAGTGATGATCCTACTCTTTTTGGGATAAGTACTTTATCGGCTGATTATAAAGCTGTGTTCAGAAGAGCATTGCATACTTCTAAAAAGTCATTCCTCTCTTTTCCTAAATGCAAAGGGGCTGGAGGGTCAACGATATACATAGAGAAAGGTCAGAACAAAACCCTGGAAACAGCATGAAGAGGTCTGTGAACTCTCCTGCCCTAAGTGAATAGGAAAAAAAAGCCAAGCCTGCTAAGGCTCTTAACATTGGTTTAGTTCCGTAAGACTGTGATTTAAAGGAAAGTTTTTATGTTCTTAATACAGCTGTTAAGAGTGTGATCTCAGACAATTACAGTGCATCTTTGAAGTCTACGGGAGAGATGCTGGGCAGAAATAAAAATGATCTGTTAAGCATTACTTGCCAGGTTTCCTGCGGTAATAAGGTTTGTACAACCCTCCTATCTGTGCATTCATGTCCATTCTTCCACCCACCACCCTACCTCCGGCTCTGCCTCCCTACTTCAAATTTAAACTGGCAGGGGTTGAAATACAAGATTTGTACAACCCCTGAAAGTTTTGGTAAAGAGAGGCAAATCCCACCTGTTTCTTGACAGTGGGAAGAACCATAAAAGGAGCCTGAATCTTCTTAAAAATGAAAGAATCTGTTATTTTTGGACCTGGGCTCCCGTGGTACAAGGCACTAGGGATACCATCCAGGGACAGGACCTTTCCAAGATTCACAGTGTCGGAAATGGTGGCATCTGAAGATCAAAGAATAAGAGCAAAAGGCACAGAGGGCATCATGCATCCTCCAAGCTCTCCCTTCTTTTTTCTTCAGAAAGCACTGGCCTCCCAAGTACACTGCTTGGGAACCTGGGAAAGCCAAGGAGGCCATGGATGGATCCCTCCTCAGGTTTCCCGCAATCAGCCCTCAAGGTTTGCCTCATGCAGGAACTGCTGTCAGGCTCAGATGTGGCCAGCTAATTTGTTTTCTTTGGTCTTGCAGTTTGAATCCTCTGAGCTGACTGAGCATCTCCTATCATACTGCTTACTCTTATAGCAGACCTGGGAAGTTTCCTCCATGTGCTCAGGTTGACTTGTCCTCTGTTAATTCTCACATCACTGGGAACTGTGCAAAAGAACATTTTTTTCCCTTTGGTTTTGAAGGTCTCTGTGACTATTTGGACTGAATATGCAGCTATATTTTCTGCCATTTTCTCACAAAATTTTGAACTCAAATCTGGCTGAGGCAACCATAGCGCATGTAAAGATGATTACAGTCTTACAGGTGTCATAAAAAAATAGGAACTCACACCAGGTCTGAACATTTACAAGTTCACTTCTTGTAACTTTTCATTCCCATGTCTGATTACTCCAGTTAAAGAAAACGGCCTGACTGCTGCTGCCAAAAAAATTATGTGGGAAAAGACTAAAGATACATATCGAGTAACAAAAACACTACCATGATTCAATTAAGTATGCAGTCAGTTTACACACACAAAGCTATAGAAAGTCACATTTCCCTGTCAAGGCAGCCATGCTTTACTCACACAGTTACTTGCTTTACATTATGATAATGAACTATTAGTATCAGCACCTTTAATGTTCTTATCTTCTAGACTTTTGAAAGGCTTAAAATCTATTAATATCCAAGTAAAAAGCCATCCCCTTTTTTACACAACTTCCAAGCAGGTCAAAAAATCTTTGAGAAAAAAAAGTAAATTCCCGAGGTATTTTAACTCTATTTTAAAGTCTGGATTGGGAAAAGTAATCAAAATGAAGTGTATAAGACTTAATCTTTTCTAAACATAATGATGGTGACATATGAGGATTCCACTACCTACCAGTCCAAGAGATGAAGCAGTCAATTTAATATGAATTTGTTCTGCTGCTTTACATCTAACTTGGACAGATAGAGCATTCTTGTGAAGTTAACTAGACAATGGTAAATAGAGAATTTGAGTTTAATTATGACAACTGTAAAAAGCATTATGTCTGTCTCCTTTTCTTGAAGGTCCTTTTTTTTCATAGACAGAAGCTCAAGAAATGAAAATGTGTTGTAGTAGGAAGTTTTTTAGATTAGAATTCAGCAGTAAAGATTTTTTAACAGATGCTTTAAATCCGAAATTGGTACTAATAGAAACACTTCTATTAACCTGAAAAAAGCTTTATTATTATAGCAAGTTTAGTTGCCCCACAGTCATGCAGGTAACAAAACAAAACAGTCCTTTATACCTTCAATTCCAGCTCACACATATTCTCATAAGTAGCTAAAACAATCCATGGCATTTGGAAAAACAAACCGTCAAAATTTATCAATCCTTGTTCCACACATTTTAAACCTTAGCCAAAGTGAGAAGTTCTGAAAGTTGCAATATTCTCTTGCTGGGATAAGACTCAAGTGATTATGTCCTGGGTGATGCCTGTGTTTCACAGCACAACCCTGGTCCTCCTCCTCAAGGACATGCCATCCCTTTATCAAGGGGACAGGTTTGCTGCAGTATCCTGCTCTGGTTAGTTAGGTGGGGCTGCACTCACTCTCAATAGGCAACCTGTGGAAATCTTCAACTAGATAATCACAGGCTTCTGCCTACTCCTTCTTACATGGCCAATAAACCTCTGTTGTTACCAGACTTTGTGGTCACCATTCTCCCATGATCTGAAGTCCCCGGCAATTGTTCGTGTTGTTTTTCCTCATCACTAGTTGTGACTAGAAAACAGGATGAGGGCGAGAACACAAAGCAGTTTTGTTAAAAATGCACTGAATAACAAAGTTACATTTATTTCCTTAAGCTGCCAATTTTCATTCCATTGGTCATGAATAGTATGGCTAAAACCAAGATGTCATGGATGAAATTTACCTGGAATGCAACAACACTGCAGGAACATTCAGTGATGAACTTAACTTAAGCCCCCTGTTTCAAAGCTCTTCTAATGACCAACTAGATGCCCTTGGTGAAGCTAGAATAAATGGCAAATGAGTTTCTAATTGTCTAAGTTAAACACTTAATGATATGACTTCTTCTCAAGCTAGTTGCAGTCCTAAATGAACTCCACAGGCAATAATTTTTTCTTTTATGACACAAGGGATATTATTCTTCCCTTTGCTTCCACGGATCACTTCAGCACACAGCTAACTTCCCTTTGCTTTAAGGGGATTTGCCTTCAGAAGTATACGCTCAGGGACACATAAGCAGCATTATGGTTCTAAAGAGTAATGTTCTGGTTGAAAGAGAAGACGTAATGAAGTATGATAAGAAACTTGAAGAGGAGTGAGAGGAATATGAAATGCTCCATAGCTAAGAGAGCTTGGTTGCCTTAGAGGTAGAGGAGACAATAATAAGCAAAGAAATTGGTTGGCAGTATTAAACTACCAGCCAGAGAAAACCTTTTCTGTTTCACCTCCTGGCCAGTTACATCTTGTGGTACATATTTCTTAACTTCTCGGAGTTTGGGGTATGTAACGGCGTTCTCTGTGAAGCATGAAGAAACAGAATGTACACAGCTTCCCAGAACATCGTATGATACCGAAGAGATGAAGTGAAACAGGAATGTCTCAGTAACACCCACGAGAACAGTCACCATTGCCAAATTGTCAGCATGCCTCTGCAATGCCAGACCACAGTGAGCATATGGATAGTTTAGGCTTTCTGCCATTAGACTAGATTAGCAAAGCACATGGTTCATGCATATCTAGTCTAGCTTTGTGTCAGTGGAAAAAATATTTCCACTACAAGTAGCCTCCCAGACTTAGGGAAGAAGGGCTAGTTCTCAGGCAACTTTCATGGAAAAGCTGGATGCTGCCTTCTGCATCCATCAGGTTCTCTGGTACCTCCCCAGAGAAACCCTTCACGTGATCTGCAATTACACCTCTGAGACCATGAACAGAGGTGCGAAACAGAATACCCATCCCTTCTGTTGAGTGAACATGACTGACAGTTCTGCAAAATCCCTCCAAGAGATGACACTACTGGGGATTTTTGTTCTGTCATAACTCATGCAGGCTGTATGGCAGTGATTTGTGCAAAGCCTGCTCGCCATGACCTCCCCAGGCAAGAGTGCTGTAGTGAAAGATACACACTGCCCAGAACCTTTTGTGAAAAAATGCTCTGTATCGTTTGGAAGAGAAAACTTCAAGTCTGGTGGAATTGGATATTTCAAGTTTCATTTTCTTTAGAAAAACATTAAACCCAAGCCATAAAAATCCCACAGGGTGAATAGCACAACACATGACCTAACTTCAATCCCTCTAGAAACAGATTCTGGTATAGTTTGCAGTGCCATCATCTATGATGCAAAATGACCAAGCTATTTAGTACATTTTCATGTATTTTCCTTATGGAAGATTATTCCAGCAGAAATTTAGTGTTCAAATTTGCAGTATAGTGACAAAACTAAGAAAACCAGAATATAGTATCCTGTATTGCATTTGACTAAGTAGCTAACTTTTATCAGCCCTGAATTAACTAAAAATACGGTTATAGAAAATGTTCCTCCTTTTAAAGCTGACCTGGTATTTATATCCCAGTACATAACCCATATTACAACTCTGAGATCTAGGAAGGTTTCCAACTAATATGCTATGGCTATAACAGTGGCAATCATGTACCTGTAGTTTTGTTCCACTTCAAACAAGAAGCAGAATATAAAATGGGACAAAAGTTAAACAGTAAGTTAAATACTGTTTAACATATACATCCATCATTCTGCAAACACATGATTAATTATACTAACTTGAATAATCCTATGCAAATTAATCTCTTTGCAAATAAAAAAATCATAATATGAAATATTTGTGAAATAGAGGACAAAATGTTCGTACCAAACTCACAGTGGAATACAGTGCTTAAAATATTCTTTTAGTGTTTGCCTTCCATTTTCTGGCATATTAATTGGATTTTCTTTTGCTCTGGCAGCATACAGGAATGATTTGATCAAGAACTCTTTAAATATTAACAATGAGCCAGAGGTGTCTCAGAGGAATGAATCTTGTTAGTTGCAATGTAAATTCATACATATGCAAAGTTTATTTCTGGCATACTACTATTGTGATCTGTTTTATAGGCCAAAAACATTATTACCCAACATACTGGAATTAGATGTCTTTTCAATTAATACAGAAAAATGTCTTTTTAAAGCCAATTAGTCTTTATGTATTTTTTCGTCATACTTAAATGTTCTGTAAAACTGAAAATAACAAATAGCTATGTAAAATTTCAATAAAGGAGTAATTCTAACTATCTCTCCTCCCTTATAAACTTTAAGCATACAACTTCAGGCAAGAGTTGAAAAAGAAACTACACATCACTGTATAGGCTTGCTCTTCAGCAAAAATTGCCCTGTACAGCATTCTGCAAGAGTGATCACATTCTTTGCTAAAATTATCATTCAATGCTCACAACTATTAGTAATTTTATATAATACAAATTATTCCAAGTAAAATATCTATAAAATACAATCTGGAAACATTGTCTTTATTGTCTACAAATCAGAACATAAACATTTAGGATTTAACATACTAATTATAGGAACCTAACTGTTCTGGCAAGTCTTCACATCCCTCTTGTTTGTTCCTACACATGAAAGTTAGTCACGGCTTGCACAAGGAAATATTGGAATGAAGATCACTCCAGACTGGGTACACAAAAATAGGTATGTTTAAATAGGTCATAGCAAGACATTGTTGGTAGAGACTGAGCAACCACTTTTAAAAACTCTGACTTTGTACATATGTATTTTTCTAACAGCTTTTAGCTATGCTGAGCATCGTGTTCTTGAGCATAATTTTATCATTTATAACAAAGGTACTTCCATGCAGCTCCACTGCTGAAACCAGACCTTGGAATGAACACGAATTATACTGCCAACTTCTTTAAGGTTCATTTACGCTACTCTTCAGGTGTACTGGATGAAGTTGTAATCCTATAAAAGAACATGTCACTGATGCCACTGTGAATTTCATGAGGATTTGAGGTGTTATGACCATGTGTGACAAATTGCAAAACACTGGAAGTTTTACAGCTATTGCAGTTTCTAAGAACTATGAAAATATTCTTGAACATTAGGTTCAACAAGGCCAAGTGCCGGGTCCCGCACTTTGGCCACAACAACCCCAGACAACGCTACAGGCTTGGGGACGAGTGGCTGGAAAGCTGCCCCGCAGAAAAGGACCTGGGGGTGTTGCTTGACAGCCGGATGAATATGAGCCAGCAGTGTGCCCAGGTGGCCAAGAAGGCCAACAGCATCCTGGCCTGTATCAGAAATAGTGTGGCCAGCAGGAGCAGGGAGGTGATCATGCCCCTGTACTAGGCCCTGGTGAGGCCGCACCTCGAATACTGTGTTCAGTTTTGGGCCCCTCACTACAAGAAGGACATTGAGGTGCTGGAGCGTGTCCAGAGAAGGGCGACGAAGCTGGTGAGGGGTCTGGAGCACAAGTCTTATGAGGAGCGGCTGAGGGAACTGGGGTTGTTCAGTCTGCAGAAGAGGAGGCTGAGGGGAGACCTCATCATTCTCTACAACTACCCGAAAGGGGGTTGCAGAGAAGAGGGCGTTGGCCTCTTCTCCCAAGTGACTAGTGACAGGACAAGAGGAAATGGCCTCAAGTTGCGCCAGGGGAAGTTCAGACTGGATATTAAGAAAAATTTCTTTACTGAGAGAGTGGTGAGACACTGGAATAAGCTGCCGAGGGTAGTGGTGGAGTCACCATGACTGGAGGTGTGTAAGGAACGTGTGGATGAGGCATTGTGGGACATGGTTTAATGGGCATGGTGGTGTTTGTTGGTTGATGGTTGGACTTGATGATCTTACAGGGCTTTTCCAACCTTAGTGATTCTGTGATTCTGTAACATCTAACATCTTAACAATTATCAATCTAAGAATGTACATAGATACTGTATTCCCATGAAGCAGAGATATTTGTGGTTTATGCATTACATTATCTTGGAAAAATCTGCTTGCCATATTCATGACAACGGAAACACATTCACAGGTGTTCTTACTCATCCTCTTCATGAATATTCATTTACCCAACTGATTTGGAAGTACTGGTCTTCTAAGTATTAGATAATCCTTCAGAGAATCTTGCATTCTGAAATGGAACTAGTCCTTTTCCCCTGGACACTTGTCAGTAATCAGAATAAAGGTGAAACTTTCAACTTCATCCTTCATTCAAGACCAACATGATCTACGCATAAAAAGAGTGAAATGAAACATGAGCTCATCATTCTTTTATTGCTATTCATTATTCATTAAAGTATGTTAGTCTATGTTTATGGAAGATTATTTTTTTTTTAGAAATGACTTATTGCTCAACTAATTTCTGTCCTGAATCTAGAATTACCTCTAGAATACCAGATTCCTTCACTGGCTTAAAAGATATCAAAGGGACTTCTAGGTAGTTACATATAGGACGCAGACCAAAAATGATGATTCATAGTTTCTCACACACTGTTCACTGCATTCCTCGCTGCCTATCTGTCCTCCTCCTAACCTTGACGTAGCACCTTTCAAACAGCAGTGGTGCAATGCAACCATGAGGAACTCCATATGGCCTCCTATGAATCAAATTTGACACAGGGGAACATCCCCATTAGTAGGAGGCTAATAGGAATTGGCAGCTAGTATTTTGAAAGGCTGCTTTAAAATTCCCATTCCTTGCACAGCAAGGAACAAAAACCCCACCTCTTAAAAGATATGTATTGTTGGATTATGACTACTTGTTCAGTGAAATGTGCTGTTGCCTGTAATTTACTATTGCATTTCAATAGTTGGAATGTGCCATAAGAATGAATTTGCAATATAATAAGTCAGATGTAAAACAAGAAGGGAAAAAAAAATTGCTTTCCACCCTTTACCACTTCTGGAGATTACATTTAATATGGTTTTGGGAAGGAATTCATTGAAAAAAATCTCGTCTATGTAAAAGAAAAAGAAACAGCCTTCCTATCAAGTGAGGCAACAAAACATTTTTACTGCAGGACACTTCTATTACTAAAATATTTGTATCATTGTTACGCGATTAGGCTAAAAATAAATCTATTTATCATCTTATAATACTGTAGAACACTATGCATGTCAATTACTGCAACACCCACACCGACTTACGTTTTCACCCTACGGAAAAATGCCAGACTTCCATAAGCATATTTATAATGCCTATAACCAGGCTAGTGTTATATAAAAAAAAAACAAGGGCCCAAATCAATACAAATACTCAGCATAAAAACTTCTGGGTTTTTTTTCTTTTTTTCAGCTTTTCAGTGAATTTCATGGATTAAAATTAAAGAGGCCATCAGGCCCACCAAACCCTCTCTTTTACCATATCATGCTGCAGATTCAAGTTATCCTCATTTTGGCCAAATTCATGTGAGGTCCAGAGAACAACTCCTGCAAGCCCATGCTGCCCTTCAGGTATTATATTCAAATCAGCAACACTCAAGTCTGATCTTTGGATACATCAAGCTTCCCTTTGTACTTTCTCCTACAAGTATAGCCACCAACAAGCTCCCTTCCAAGAAGAGGGTAATTTCTTTTTATAAAACCCTAATCACTCACATAAATCAGAATTTAAATCCAGCAACGTAGACAAGGGCAGGATTCACAGCTACCACAGAACCACCTATGGGTTGCCATCAGCACCAGCAGTGCCACAGGAAAAGATCTTGATATGTTATCAGCTGCAACTGAGGAATAAGTAAAAAGGAAGGAGAACTGAACTGTGACAGATGATAACAGCAGGTTGCTGATTTTTTCAGTTACTTGCAGACTGCTTGTGGGAAGAGTTTGAGGCAATGTGCTCTCAGCTGCACCTCATTTGCACAGCGGTGACATTCATGAAGCACTCCCATATTTACAAAGGTAAAGACACATATTCAAGTTCAGGCTTCACATCATGTCTGTCAGGTCCCACAGCTATATATAGCCAGGTAATGTGAGGGAAACTACATGATATTTAATATTGTATGACACAAATATGCAAATGTTTCTATAAACATGCATCCAAATCTCCAGATAAATTGACAAATTGTTATTCTGAATTTTTTTCTAAAGCACTATGACTGTTTCAAGTTCTTTACTGTGAAAATATACATTAATAACATTTTTCTGGTATTGCAAAAGTGATCATCAGATTACACAGCCAAATTCCAGTTCCACACTGTCAACTTCAGCACATAGCAGATTCCCACAGCATTCAAAATCTTGCCAGAGCTGCCACTTTCCCTTAACTCCTTGTCTACACAAATGTGTCCTTGCAAACTAAAATAAATTTGAAATACGGTGGCTTAAATGCAGCATTTTTCACAAAGGCAGTGAGAAAGAAACATTTTTCTGCAACAAGTATTTGTTGCTCTTAGAAGAGAAGTGAATGTAAGTCCTCTGAAGTATATTTAAAAATGACAAGTTCAGGAAAACTTTCAGATTTAAGCTCAATTTTTGTGAAAGGCACCTGTAAGCAGTCGGCTTGTTTTTCACCTCCCATTCATCCATTTATTGCCCTAGTCCTAGCAGTATCTGACCAGGCAAGCATTGAGCTGAGAGAACCATTGAACTTGAGGGAATTAGACATGGGTACAACTTGCCCTGGCTTGCACACAGCTAAAGAACTTACTTGGAAATACTGGCAAAAATGGAGTATGAAGTATAGCTGACATGATTGAGTATGCCATCGTGTCAAACAGGTGGTACTAAAACTCTGTGCATCACAATGGCTTTTTGTATAATGGCACCACTTATTACAAAGACTGCCAAATACCTTATAACACTTTCTTTCCAGTTGCTTATACCCTTAACCCACCTCTGTGCATATGGGCTGACATTTTCCATTATTGGAAGCTTTCCCTTGTTCTGAATATTCTTTGAAAATTTCAGCCAAATGAATCCCACTATTTCTGCAAATAAAGGTAGTGAAAATATGTTGTTTTGCTAATGTAAAAAAAATGTGGTGATGTTTGAAAATTATGTACGTCAGCTCCTTTGTACTTTAAAACAAGGATACAAATTTGTCAGACACTTCTTATCCATTCTTGTGAGTATTTGCCCAGACCGAAGACTTAAAAAAAACATGGTGAGACTTAGGTTTTAACAACTACATTTCCACAGTTCCTCAATCCCAGGACTTACTTGCAGACACGATGCAAAGGTTTTGAACACACAAAGCTATGCAATTCTAGCTCTGAAAAATTACATCTGGAATATATGGATGTGCTGCATACATGGTGGAATTTTCCGACATACACAACTTGTCTGATGCTATAAAGTTTCAAAAATGGGCTAAGTATACACATAAAAATGCATCTCAGGTAGACTATGCTGTATTACTAGGAGAAAGGATTATTTGATTACCAGTTTCTTAAAAAGATGCCATGTAAAGAACTTCAGAAAAGATGCATGATCCTTATTTTCACAGAATCATAGAATCATTAAGGTTGGAAAAGACCTGTAAGATCAAGTCCAACCATCAACTAACACCACCATGCCCATTAAATCATGTCCCACAATGCCTCGTCCACACATTCCTTGAACACCTCCAGGGATGGTGACTCCACCACTTCCCTGGGCAGCTTATTCCAGCGTCTCACCACTCTCTCAGTAAAGAAGTTTTTCCTAATATTCCTTTTGACATAGTCAAAGTGATTAGTATATTACTGTGTAACAGTTTCTGGGAAGTATATGGAAGCCAGTCAGCCCTGACGATTCTGTAAATATTTCAATAAGTCCATTAAGCATTAGCAATGTAATGATAAAATGAAATGCCTATAATACAAGTGATGGAAAGGCACTGAACAAGTGTGCCACCTACCACACAGTGGAGAAGGCAATGAGTAAATGTGATGGGTTACCCTTGGCTCACTGTCAGGTCCCCGCCAAGCTGCTCTTTCACTTCCCCTCCTCTACAGGATAGGACACTCACCAATTACTGTCACGGGCAAAACAGACCCGACTTGAGGAAATTAATTTAATTTATTACAGAGTAGTACAGTTAGAAATAAAAACAAAACTAAAAACACCTTCTCCCCACCCACCGTCTTCCAAGGCTCAAATTCACTCCTTCAGTCCCAACTCTTCTATTTGCCCACCAGCAGCTCAGGGGGAAGGGGAATGGGGGTTGTGGTCAGTTCATAACAGTTCTCTCTGCCACTCCTTCCTCCTCACACCCTTCCCCTGCTCCAGTGTGTGTCCTTCCCACAGGCTGCAGTTCTATAAGAACTGCTCCAGCACGGGTCCTTTCCACAGGGTACAGTCCTTCAGAAACAGACTGCTCCAGAAAACCTGCTCCTGTGTGGGCTTCTCTCCATGGGCTGCAGCTCCTGCCGGGAGCCTGCTCCAGTGTGGGCAACCATAGGCTGCAGCTTCCCTCAGGGCATGCACACCTGTTGCAGTGTGGGGTCCTGCACGGGCTGCAGGTGGATATCTGCTCCACCACGGACATCCATGGGCTGCAGGGGACAGCCTGCCTCACCATGGTCTTCACCACGGGCTGCGGGGGAATCTCTGCTCCGGCGCCTGGAGCACCTCCTGCCCCTCCTTCTTCACTGACCTTGGTGTCTGCAGAGTTCTTTCTCTCACTTTTTTCTCACTTCTTACTATGAAAATGCTAACTTAATTTTGGGGGGAATGGGGAGGGAAAGGGGAGTGTGCTTGTGCTTGATCTTCATCTTTCTTAGTCAATATGCTCTCAGCCATGGTGTACTCAAGAGGTGTTTTCTAGAGGGCAATACAGTCCATTAGATAACTTTGATCACTGATAGAAAGTGCACACCCAAGGTCTTGCCCTGGTTTCTCTCTAGCTTGCCCTCTCTTTATGAAGTTCATTAATTTAACCCTACATGTTTCCCAGAACACAGTTTTCAACCCCACAAATATCCAGATACTCCCATATTTGCTATTTTTTGAGAGATGAAGACTAAATGAAATAATTATGCAAAACCCTGCTGTGACATCACCTAATGAATTTTTCATGCTATGTATTGAGAATCTCCCTCCCCAGTTTCTCAGTGTCTAACACAACAATCCTTGCAGCCAGATTCTCTGATCCATTGTGCAGATGCAACTGAGTTTGAGTTCGAGTTCAGTTGTACTGGCAACTGTACCTACACTGTGGAGTAATTCAGGCTACGCTAGAAGCAGAACTTTATTGTATTCAACCTCTGTAATGTCCTGTGAAGAAGGAGGGTTTATATAGTACCTGTAGGTTTTCTAATTATATATCACAAGAACCTGAAATTACCTAATAGCAGAAGGATTACAGTCTGCCTTTCCCCTTCTTTGCAATAGGACCATGTTTTTTAACAAAAGCACCAATAACTGCCTGTCCTCCACTACAACGAAGATGGCGGTCCTGTGACCAAAAGGGCTGTGCAATGCTCTCTTCCTTCATTTATATAACTGAATAGATTGTAAAGCTGATCAATTCACTAAAAAGGGAATTGAGCTCCCGTTGCAATTGTTCTCTTTTTAATCTTGGCTTGTTTCTCAGCATCTCCCACATAATAACACCCTACGCTCTGTTAGAAATGTCATTGTTCTCATTTCTTAGCCGCTCCACTGAGGCACTGAGTTGATAGATTGTTCTAATTACTAGTGGTGAAAATGTGCAAGTGGACTTGGATATATGCAATACATTTATACACTTACTTATTCCAGCTCATTCTAATAATGCTTAGATGCTTCAAGTTTTCACTTTTTGCACACGTTTAATTGATGAAATTTTCTTTCTTTTGTTAACAGTCATAACTATGCAAGCATGAATACTTCTAGAAAGCACATTTTTAGAATGTGAGCATATGGGTATATGCATTGAAATTGGTGTATTTTATTTAGTGGTTGAGGGACAGAAGCACCTGCAACCTCAGCTTATTCTTACCTAAAGGCAACTGAAAGAGATCAGATGTCTAAGAACTTGGCCCAAGTTTTCTCTTCTCTTTTGTTTAAAAGCCAAATGAAACACTCAATAACTATTCATCTCAGTGGTGCTCTTGGTATTCTCACCATTTCATGCAAGGGAGTGGGCTGTAATAGACTGTAAAATTTTCTTTGGGGATGCATGGTAATGGATATATTTAATAGAATTACACTGTTGGAGCAGATCACTTCTAATTTGGCCAGGCACTGATAGTGCTAAATGCATTATTGCGGTAGTCTTGGCATGGGGTGGAGTGGGAGGAAAGAAGCGGAAATCAGAGACGTATCAAAAGCTAAGTTATGCTATTACAACACAGTAATTTCCCTCTTTTCATGGAAGTTAGAAACACAATTTTTGTTTCTCATTTCCTAATGTATAGCACTGTTCTCAGAGCCCCACACAGAGCATTGCTCTTTTTCCCCCACAACTGAATGAGCATTCCTCTTGCATTCAGACTTCTAACACAAATGGTCATAAAAAGCTAACGTGAACTGGCAGAGAAACTCAAGGACAGGCATAGAACCTGAAAATAACTTAGTTAATTTTTTTTTCAAATTTACTAGCTTTTAAATGCCCTTTTATGTCCTTTATTTTGTTGCCAAAGCATTTTTGCAAGGCTACCAATGGGCAGTGTTGCTTTTTTGCACAATTTCCAAGTTAATTCTTTGTTCTCAAAAAGAAATGCCATTATTTCTTTCCTCTGGGGGAAAAAATCACAATATGAGGGGTGAGATGATAGGGATAATTAGACTAAATGGTGGTATAGAACACAATGGGAAAAATATCTTTTATGAAGACCACCTGTCTACTCATTTTTGTAGCCTGAATGATGTTTTGTTTTGTTCAGGGAAACAAATTCACTTAATAAAATCCAAACCACAGATGGCAGCTGCTAGAAAAAACCAATACAAGATTTTGTTGCAAAGGATATAGAAGTGATCTGAGCTCTGAATGGAAGAAAGAAAAATTTCCCCTCTCTCTGTCAATGGTGCTGTTTTCCAAGAGCTCTCCCTCATGATGTCTGGGATTTAGTTAGAGCAGCAATTCTAATCCTGAATGTTAGAAATAAGGCTTTCTTTCATGTCACTCTAAGCTGTTTCTTATGTATATTCTTTTCATGCATCTTCATTATTTTATTGTAAATTATTTGAAAAATAATGCTTGAATCTATATAGTATTTATTCAAGTTAGCTTACAATGGATCAGGAGAAAGTTCTTAAATTTCCATTCCTCTTACAGATTCAAAAGCATATTTTAATGCAAAAATACATAATAGTTTAAGAAAAGATACCGGATTCTCTTTTTTTTAGATGCTACCGTCCTTTATTAGAATAAGTCTGTATCTCAGTTTAAATTCAAATCTACAGCAGATGTTGACATCCTCATTTGGCCAAAAATAAATCATGAGCTATCTACAAATAATAGTAAAAGCAAGAGTTACCCAGGGAATTATTTAAGAAAAAAATATTTTTACATATTCACAGTCTCTCCTTGGAAAGTCCACAAACCCAGAACAGATTTGTTATTAATTCAGACTGGTTCTACCCAGTAGTTTAGGAACACAGGGGCTTGATTGAGGACATTTCTAGATAGCAGGTCAGAAGCACATGAGGTATCTCAGTCTGATTTCAATCTGGCCTAAGTCCTTCAAACACGTTTATCTAAATATGCAGCTTAACTGGGAGGATAAAACAAGGACTGCGGACAGCCAATGAATTTTACGGTTTAGATACCAAAACAGTCTTCTCTTAAAGAGGATTGTCTTTCAAGGTATGAAAATTTAAGTAATGTTGGGGTCCTACTTGATCATTTTCCCTTAGAAAGGGAACCTCCTCCATGGGAATCCTACCTTAGAGAGGAGGGCAGATGCTTAGAGCACCGCTATTCTTCCAGAAAAGCAGAACCCCATCCAGGGAGATCAAATAGCATAAAGACTAATGCAGACATCTAGTATCACAAAGTGAAGTTCTTCAGTGAAAAAATAACAGTGTAACAGTCTCTGAATAGATTCAGTTTTCTGTAGCCAGTCTTTAGACAAGATCAGTGTCTGGCAGATGGGTCCTGGTTGAGCATCAGAAGGGTCAGTGCCGATACAGCTTGTGGAAGTGGTTGGTCTGGAAGATTCATCCGATTAGAAAATTTTCTATTTGCTCCCGTAACACATACATATATGTAAAAAAAAAAAAAAGTTTTCCTCTTAGAAGATCTTTCCCACGAATATTTCCACAGAGTTTCTTACCACGTTAGCAAAATGAGAATATCAGAACAAGTTGCAGATGTGTGAAGCTCTTGGTTAACTGATTCTGAAGCAATCATTATTCTAAGGGATGTTCACAATAATAAAACATAAAAGGATTTAGAATTGAAAGGAAAGGTGGAAACCACACAGGGAACATGATGGAATCTCACCTGTGAAATCATAGAAACCACCAAAATTTTTCTCGCAACTCAGGACAATTGGATTGTAAACCACTGCTTAACAGGAATAAACCAGGGTGGGTAATAAGTGACTTTTAATTTAAAATAAATGGACATGCATCATAGACAGCTCAATTCCCATCTGCTTGAAAGCTCTTTTATGCTACTCTGGCAGCAGATCCACTGTTGGAACATGAGAATGTAGCCTTAGTGAGTACAGACTTGCCGGATATCATTGCCAATGTATGTGCTGATCAGATCTATTACATGCATTGAGGGCCTCACCAGTTTGTTTCCAAGAGAAGGAAAACAGGTTATAGAAATTGGTATTTCATTGGGATAACTTATCTATAAGAGATTTCTAGCAGACACATGGTAAAATGTATTTTGTCTTACTTTCATAAATGATAAATCTCAACAAATCAAACACAAATTTTGAAGATAACATCCACTAAAACTTGAATGAAAGCTCAACGAAGTATTAAATGATGAATTTTTACCTCCTTCCGAATCATTGACTGAAAAGCAGGAGTGGACTTTGACCAATTAGTTGAGCTGTGAGTTTTTGTTATAACTAGGAGAGCATTAATTTCAAAGCTTCTTTTGAAGCATTAATTTACAGCTTCTAGAGCATGTGAATTTCCAGTGTCTAGAGCATCTACATTAATATTATGCACTCTAAATCTCTCAGCCAACCAAAGAATGGAGTTGAAAGTAACTTCCCCGTTTGAGGCAATTTCCCCATAATACATACCGCTTACAAATCCTTTTGAGTTGCTACATTCCCTTGTGTTATTAAGACTAAGTAAGACTAAGTTTATTAAATTAGGAGTGGCAGATGGTATGTTAATGCTAGACCTCCTCCTGTCTTCCATGCAAAGGCCGACAGAATCAGTTCTCTCCAGCTTCAGGGTTCTGAAGTTACAGCTTTTCTTCCTGTCGGCGCAGGGAAGATTGAAGAAAATCTGAACACACAACTGCTCTCATTAGCAGCATTAGTATGAGAAAACATTACTTCCTTTGAGGTAATAGCAGTAGGTATCCTTTTGTTTGACAACATCTTCGCTGAGAGTTTTTTATTGCTGAGCATCTCTGATACCACAGCACGTTGGTCCCATGTCTTGCACTTCATTTGTTGACTTGGCAAACAAAAATACAATGCATTTGACTGGGCAAAATCTGAGGTCTGCAATCAGAAAATGACTGACTTAATTTACTATAAGAATATATATATAAAAAATTTACTTAAGAAGCAGACTGCTTGTGGTTCATACAAAATAATGTAATGGGCTGCATGCCCTTTCATAAAATGAAAGCTCAGTTAGAATGGCATTGCACAGAAAAGAACTTGGTTTGGCATTATTCTGTGCTTTAACAATGGATCCTTTTGTCCAATATGATGAATCCACTAGAATCTGTCACAAAGACACAAACACTTTTAGTGGCACGGCTGTTAATTAAGGCATCAATAAGACGAATTGACACATTTCAGAAAGATGATTTAGCTGTTTAAAGTTATTGTAATTTGATTTTTTTTAAAAGGAAATTGTAACACCAGACTCCTAAAATGAAGGAAGCACAATGCTCTAAATACCAATGGAGCAAAATTACTATATTACTACTTTCATGAAGAGTCTTTAAGGGAGTTTTAAGGCAATAATAACCTGGAATTTAAATATCTTCAGAACTTTCTTACTAGACTGCCAATTTTTGTTGACAGAGATTATTCATGAGCCTATCACCTCTTCCAAAGAACTGTACTGATAACACAGTATTGATAAAACAGAATATTTATATAGGGACATATACTCTCCCTCTTTATATACGTATGTGTGTCTGCATGTACATACCTGTGTACATGCAGTGTCTGCAGCTTGATGCCTCATGCACATGTTATTATGGACAAGCAGGTAAGAAATGAACTGAATAGGTGGACCACAAGATGGGTGGAAAACCAGCTAACCTGCTGGACTCAAAGGGTGGTGAGTAATGGCTTAAAGTTCATCTGGCAGCTGGTCATCATTGGAGTTCGTCAGGGTAGATACTGGGTCCAATACTGTTCAATATCTTTAGAAATGATCTGGGTGACAAGAGTGACTGAACTCTCACCACGTTTGTGGGTGACACCAAGGTGGAAGGAGAGATAGATAAGCCAGAAAGAAGAGCCACCACACAGAAACACATCAACCAGCTGGAAGACTGGGACAAGAAGACTTGTATGAAGTTTACAAAGATAAATGTGAACTCCTGCATGCTGAATAATTGCACACAGCAGTATGGGCTGGGGTCTGACTGTGGGGTGAACTGCTCTGTGGAAAAGGCCCTGGGGGTCCTGGTGCACAGCAAGCTGAATGCGAGCCAGCAGGCAAATGTGTCCTAGGCTGCATCAGCAGGAGTAGAGCCAGCAGATGGAGGGATGTGGGATTGTCCTATCTGCCCTGCACTTGTTAGGCCAAATCTGAAACACTGTGTCCTGTTCTGCTCCACCAAGTCCTGGTCTCCTCAGTTCAGGAGAGACATGGAAAATCCGAGGCAGTCCAGTGGAGAGCCACCAAAATGATCAGAGGTTTGGGGAAGCTGACGTAGGAAGACAGGCTGCTGTATTTGGCTGTGTTCAGCCTAGAGAAGAGAAAGCTCAGGGGGATTTAATCACAGTCTTGCAATATCTAAAAGGTAGTCATAGAGCAGACAGAGGCACTCTCTTCCCAAGGATGCCCAGTGATAAGACAAGGGGCAAAGGGCACAAGCTGCTTCAGGGTAAATTCCATCTGAACATAAGAAAAGAAATTGTTCATTGCTGGAACAATTAAACACTGGAACAGGTTGCCCAGAGAAGAGTGGAACCTCCTTCACTGTAAACATTCAACACAGCTTGAGTGGGCCTTGGATTGCTTAATCCAAGCCTTGCTCTGGGTCCAACCCAGCAAGTTGGACCAGATGATCTCCAGAGGTTCCTTCCAACCTTGACTTTTCTGTGATTCTGTATGTGAATGAGTAATAGAGTGTTGCAAGGATTACAAATGCACAATGGTTATGGTGGGTTTTTCACTCTGTATGAAAAATTTACTTAAATTTACTCACGAACAACCAAGCCATGTCTGAGATATGCTATATATTCCAAAAAAGTGTGGACAAAGTCTCCTAAATCATATCTCGAATGCACAAGTTTGGTGTCATATTTACTGTGAAAGGGGAAAAACTTTGAAATGTTTATGGCATTTTCTAACTTAAAAAATCTTTACTGGACTATTCCTCTATGCATATTGTAGGCTCTGTATCTTGTTGTAAGTGTAATATAGCAAGTGAAGTAGGAATACATAAATTACAAAACAGTCTAAGCTCATCATAATCTAAAGTGATATATCAGGTACTTCTATGCAGTAATGAAAATGCTTCTGAGACTGTACTTATCAACCTTGTAGTAACAAAGAAGATTGATAAACTACAAGATACTGTCTGTTGGACTGAGACTGAATACTGACCATTTTGGATCCCAGGTTCTAGCAAACTTAGGGAGCAAAATGAAGCAAAGCCAGATCTCTAGGAACTGAAAATAAGAAACAGCTGCTACCTGACTGTGCTCAGAATCTTGGAAATATATAAACAGCTGGAGTAAAGCTGCAACACAGGCCAACACACTCTTTCCTTTACACATTGTTGCAGCAGATATAATATGTTATATGAAGTATAGAGCTTTCTATATTAAAATATCCTCATGTGAACAATGTAATATCATGAGTCAAGTTAACTGAGGTACTCAACACTTCAGTTTGTCTCATTCCAAAATTCTTTTTTCCTAGCAGACTTAACCAAGCACAGCTTTATCTATAGCCTAGATTCTTCTCTGGTGGCCAACCATACCTCCTTTCTGTCTGAGTAGCACAGTAAGTCCCTGTCCTATGAGGTCAATGGTACCAACCTATTTTTCCCTCTGAGGATCAACACCCACTAACAGACTGAAATGATAAATGCAATTCTGCCACACTGTTACAGATAGGCTACCTCACTACACTGTGTTTTCAATTTTTAAAGGCCAATGAGAGAGAAGGAATTCCTTATGTTTCACAAGACAGCACACACATCTTTCCACTACTATAGGGAAGGGAACAGGTAATTTAATCAAAACCCAAAAAGCATTTGCGTGTGTGCTTTCCTAAAATAGTGCACAGAGGTTTTACTTATGCAAACCAAAATGAAAATCAAGCATTACGAATAAGTCAGTACAAATACATAGATGTTACTTGAAAACTTTTAAATGAAGTTTTACATTCCATAAAACTTACTCTCCTGCTGAAATAGTGCCGGCTGCTTCACATTTGAAAGAAGCAGGAAAGAGGCTGCTTGAAGCTATAGATAAATAATAGATGATGCCCTTCCCAATGGAAAAGCAGTAAGTGCTTTAAAAGCACAGCAAAATGAAGAAAATCTGTGCTAAGAAGTTGAATGGAGCTAGGATTTCACATGAAAAGAAAGTGCTATTCTGTTTAAACTTGTAAATGATCACTGGATTTCTGGGTCAGTGCCCATTCCTGAGTTAGAATAACTTTTGACACATTTTAAAGTGTTACTTGCACTACTTCAAAGAGAATACAGGAAAAAGAAAGAGAGCTTTCAATACAAAAAACCCCTAATCACTTTCTCTAGTGTTACATTAAGCAAAAAGTCCCTGCACATTTGGCATTATAAAAGACATGGTAACTTAATATTAAAAGGTTAGACTTTACTCAATTACAGAGGAAAGTATTTTATTTCCTGGTTCATTTTTAAATAAAGTCACAAAATGCAGTAACTATTTTCCTGAGTCCAGGCAAAGATTTCCTTTCCAAGAATGAGAGAAAGAAATCTGTATTGTATTCCAGCTAGCAAGGCCATAAATGAGGTCCTGAAACATATGGATTTCATGAGTAACTTCTTTCTTTTTACTGCTTTCAAGCTTCATTTTCTTAAACATGTCTTTGCATTCAAGAGTGAAGAGCTAAGAAACATAAGCATTGGTCAAGCAAGGAATGACAAACAAAGGATTCCAGCTACTTAGCACCTCCTGGAGTCTGAGCCAGGAAGTTGTTTTGGTTTCCATCATAGCACTGTTGTGAAAAGCCCAAGTCAGCTCATTGCTGAAAAACCCCGTAAGTGGAAAGGGAACATTGCGTAAGAAATCCTCTTCTCTCACAGCAAAGGAGAGCAGAGGACGGTCTCTCATCACCAAGAATGGTAACACTAAGCTGAGAGAGATCAGCACCACCCTGAAAGAGCAATTTCCAAAAAGATTCGTTGGCAGATCTTTTCCAAGTCCTCTTCAGACAACTTCCAAACGGGCAGCCTGCAGTCTGCTTCCAGAGCCTGTATCCATCGTATCTCACAGCTTTTGAGAAGTTTTATACACTTTTTAGAAGTTTTCTACACTTTTGAGAAGTTCTGTCCCAGTCTGAGATCTCACTTAGAAATTTTGTCTCATAAAGTTAGTTACAAAGTTAGATTAGGGACATATCTAAGGGAGGCTTAGGGTAGACTAGTCAGATCCCCATGAGAAACTTCATGATTACACACACACACACTCTTTGCGCTGATATGCTCCATGAGGATGTGTATGCACAAGAAAACAACAGGAATAAGAAACAATTTCCCGAGTCTTATTCTACACATACACAAACCCTGTTCCTATTCTTATCACACAGCATTTGCTGCCTTTACCAGAAGGTACATCATTTGGCGGATTTGAATAGGCTTAACAGTTCAAGCTGTCAGAGTCCACCTGGGCTGTTGCCATGATATGCTACAGCCACAGTTCTCCATGAAGCAACACCACTGAATCTGTGCAGCACCACATATAGTTTAACTTCTGACATTGCTCACCTGGGCCAATGTTTTTGTTCTTAGTGTATGCTTGTTCATGTCACTTTTAACACTTAATTAACTGGTTTTATGATTCTCTTCAGAGACTATTTTGGCATCTAATGGTATTCAGATAACTGTCATTTAGATAATCAATCCTAAACTGTATTTACAAGTATTCAAAGAGAATTCTTTCATCGTAACCACTGAAAAAAATTGGGATGCAAACCCCAGAACCTATATTCTCCCTTCTCAACAAATAACCCAGCTAGTCCCCCAAATTGCTTCTTCTTTGCTCCCTTCTTCAAATTTTGCATGCTTTCTTGCACAGTGACCCTGTAAGCTCAGCAGAGGGAATGGGAAGTGCTGGGCAGTTGGGGTACTCAACACACACAGTGGGGTGGAGGGAAGTCCAGAATCCAGGTGTCATATCTCCCAGGTGAGCACTCTAATGAGGCTACTAGGCAAATATTTGTATCATCACCCAAAACATCATCATTACCTTTTTCTTCAGGCATATATTTTCTTTTTCAGCTTAGACCAGCATATTCCAAGCATGCTCTGAGTCTACCTAGCAAATCAGAACCTTCAGGAGATACTTAGTTTGTGGATCCCACTGTTGGTCCAGCCAAGACACTGACTGTGTAAAAACATAGAGTAACACAGGTTTGGGTGTTTGAAAAACTTTTAAGTGGGAAACTCAGACACCTGTGGTGTTGCAGCATTTTACTGCTCAGGTGTGCTCTTGCTTTCTAGAGCTTAGACTGCTTTTGCTTCAGTTGCATTTTAAGTGCCTGAGGACCTTTTTGCATCTTCTGTTTTGTCTAGTATTATTCTTATAAGACAAAATGAAATAACTTTGAGTATCTGTTTACCTCAATGACAGCAAATAATGGATTATAGAATACCAAGAAACTATCCTATCATTAAACAAAGTACTGAACTTTATGGACACTATTTATTTTCATCACAGTACCACAGCTGTTGTCACATATCAACTTCGTAATTCACTTTCATCTCACTTTAAGCAAGCTCTAGATGTTTGCTACTGTTTTCACATGCAGCTGAATGCATGCATCATTGGAAACAGGTAACATCAATTCAGGACATGAATTTATCAGAATATGGAAAACATTTGTAAATTTACCTACATATTGAAACGTATTCATTTAAAGACAAGGTTTCCAACAATTCATGTCACAGATATAGATTTTTCATTACGGAATTAGTAACAAAGCTGTAGATATAATTCACAGTACACAGGTAATGACACATAAATCTTAGATTTTATACACCCTATTTTACATCAGATACCTACACTTTTACTTCTAACAAACTGGAAAATACAATCTTGTGCCTGAATACGGAACTAAGAAATGCAAACACGTTACTAGGAAATCAGTTTCCCCCCCCCCGACAATTTCAATGGCAGCTGCAGATTACTAACAGTTTCTAATAAAAATACAAACCTTTTGTTGAAAAAGTACTTTGGCCAAACCCCCAAAAAACTTCATGCTGAAATACTGCCACAACAGGACTCTGCATCGCAAAACATATTCCTAAAAAAGTATGACAAGTTCTTATCCTCATCAAAGAATTAAATCATAATTAAATCTATGTGCAAGTGAATCAGATACATTTCAATGTGTAATCAGGAAAATAATCACAGTTGGAAACATTAAAAATCACTATTTCAGTGTGAAATCCCTATCTTGCTACCTTTCAGTGTTCTATTAGGGGAATTTTTAAAGCAGAAAGACTATTCTAAAGGATACAGTAGAAGCGTAATTGTAATATTCCTCTTTCTCAGGCACTTGAAAAGCCATAGGTTATGCAACTGCCTAGTCAGAGACCAGATTATGTTGTTCACTAAATTGACAAGAAGTGTAATTGTGGAATTAAGATGGTGTGGAGTTTTTTTGGAGAATTTAGAAGGTTTTCACTTCTTCCAAAGGCTGATCTAAACCTCGCCCTTATGCTGCTACGATCTACTTGGAAGCTCACCTAACACTAATAGCATTGTTTTGAATGTGGAAAAATGCACAGGACAGAGAGAACAGATCTTTCAAGTACCAGAACAACCACACCAAAAGAATACTGTAACCACAGAAGTTTTGGTATGCCTGCACCTCCTGGGCCGGGTATGTTACTGCTCCAGCATGTTTCAACGCTGAAAAACTTCGTGCAGAAGGAAATCTTGCTGTCATTTTCTAGTTTCCTATCAGCTGCTAAACTGTCTTAATCTCTTTAAATTAGAGACATAACTGACTAAGCCATTTGCTTGAAAGCAAATGGCAAGTAAGTATATATTCACTGTCCAGAGCATACAATTAGTACTTTTGGCTCAATATTTGCAGCTGAATTAGTTCTCAAATGAGCTTTTGCTGTGCTCTAATAAGATATATAAAGGAAAATACTGCAATTTGTTAAGGGCTAGAAATTAAAGCATTGGTATAATGAAGAACCTTGAGCAACATTATTTTTGTCGCAATGAGGTGAGCAATGACTTAAGAGTTTGTATCTCCATTGAGACAGTGCCTGCTGCAAGTGGGATGAGCCTTCAGCTGAACTGTCTTCATGCTACAAGGAAGCAAACAGCTCCAAAACGCGCTGCTTCACTATTTCCATTAAAGCCATAACTGTAAAAGTGGCCCGATCCTCTCTGCTACTTTTGCAATCCCAGCAAGGCCACCTATCCACCGTACAGCTTTTTCTACTACATCCTCTCCAGTTCCCTCTACAGATGTGCTCAAAGGAAGACTCTTGTCTTCAAAAGATGAATATTATTTCAAGTTTTGCAAGAAAGGGGCCCTTTGCTTTAATCTGGAATGAAATGCACTCAAGCAAAAAATGTTGCATTGCTGGTATGAATCCTCAGTATTCGTCTGTATTGCTACTTTTTGCAACTATTCATTGTACTCCTGCAAGGTCTGCAGTTTCAATAAGGCAGGTGAAAAATGCTAATGAGGAAGTATCCTGAGAAGTCAGTTACTGTTATGAACCCAACAGATGTTAGTATTTTATACTCCCTATGGCTAAAGAAATTATTTACTTATAGAATGTAAGACTTAAATTGTCAAGTATCTCAATTTTAGACTTTGAAAAATCCCAGATCTTGTTTTACCTCTGTATGTACTGTACTAAGAAAAGGGCAAACCTGTTTAGATTGAAATACAGATGGAAGTTTCACTTTGAAACTAGCCCTTCTTGATGGTACATGTAAAGAATCAAAATCTGGCCTTACAGTCAGCTCCACGTAAGCCTGAGAAGTTTCCAGCTGAATCAGTCATCATAACAGGAGAAATGAGATGGCCTGGATCCGCACTGTTTCGCTGATGTAACTCAGAAAACCCATCAGATTAATTCTGCTGTTTTGTGTCTTGAAGTCAAAGGACATTTTGCTGGCAACTTCAATGGGGCCAGACACTGTACCAAGTGTTTAGCTTGATGATATATTGCATGATTAAAATGGGTTTTGAAAAACTTTTGAGTGGAGTTGGAGAGAGACACCCATTATCACTTAAGAGATGCAAAACACCTTAAGGAATAACAAAACAACACTGTGTTGATTCCAAAAGTGCAATTTTCTTATCTTGGCAGAAGAGATTTCATAAATAATTTAAGCAAAAGTATGTGCAAGAAGATAAACATCTCATAATCTAAATTCATATTTCTTTGCATAACAAGTGACCACTTAGAAAAATACCACACATGAGTTTGAGTAATTCTTTTAACATTGTTCAGTGCATTCAAAAAGAAAAAAGAAAGGCATCCCTCGCATTTTGGAATTTTTGTCAAGGATTCAGGAAAAGTCAAGATGCTTGGGCTAAAGCATTTAATCTCTCTCTGGTTTATAAATGGTAGATTTGTATCAAAGATGCATTTTATTTGGAAACAATCTATTTTCTTTCTTGGCATGAACTTCCGAGCATATCACCTGGATTTCTGTGTAAAGCCACAATGTAATATAAAGCCTTGTTGTTTTCCCCAAGATACATTGCTGATTGGAATCACACATACAGAAACATTGTAAAATTAAACTTCAGTGGAGACTGATAATTTGTTTTTCAAACTATTTTTTAGGCCAGACACAAGGAATAAAGTTAAAGTCCTTTTCAAAGCCAGGTTGTGCCCAGCCCATTATGAATACTAAAATGGGATGTTAGACTCTTTCCTATGCTTTTCTACTTAATACAGTTTGTATAAACATGAACGGAGACTGGGTCTCATTAGACTTTTGTAATACTGCCTGTGGCATCCTGGGCCATGAATTTCATGGATATATGTATTTATAAGCTAACTGTACCACCAGCTGTGGCTTGAAACTACATATTTGCCCTCTGTGACCTACGTGGTAGATACATGCACAAAGGTAAGGCTCAATATAAGTAAGACTAACTTAAAAATGGTTACCTATGAAGTAGTTTAAAAGACACCCCTGGAATAAAATGAAGAAAGTGAACCCTACTCAGTAATAGTTTTAACAAAATTAAGAGGTGACAGATAAGGAATTAGAACAAAAGTATCCACCAAATCTTTCTTTAAGAGGTGCCTGAGCTGACCCCAGGGAAGCTCTATAGGTCTGTTCTACAGAAGGGTGAGCTGGTAGGGAGGAATAAGAAACATCAAAAAAATTCACAAAAATATAAGAGATGAATTTGAAAGTTCAAAATACTTGGCTTTCTTCCCTGTTTTTGAACACAATAATACATAACAATTCTAAAAATAGGTGTCTGTTATTTGAGCAAGATAAAAAAATATCCATTGGAAGAAGTTAGGAGGACAAAATATGCCCACACAATCTGAATTTACTGGGAGATATTATTAATACGCTTTCAAAATTCTGTAAGTTCACAGAATCATAGAATCACAGAATGGTTTGGGTCAAAAGGGACTTTCAAAGACCATCTAGTTCAACCCCCCCCCTGCCGTGGGCGGAGATATCTTCCATTAGATGAGGTTGCTCAAAGCCCCGTCCAACCTGGCCTTGAACACTTCCAGGGATGGGGCATCCACAATTTCTCTGGGCAACCTGTTCCAGGCTTTCACCACCCTCACTGTGAAAAATGTCTTCCTTATATTCAATGTAGTTCTACCCTGTTTCAGTTTAAAACCATTGCCCCTTGTCCTGTTGCTACAGGCCTTAGTAAAATGTCTCTCTCCAACTTTCTCACAAGTCCCCTTTAAGTACTTGAAAGGTCACAATAAGGTCTCCCTGGAGCCTTCTCTGTTCCAGGGTGAACAACCCCAGCTCTCTCAGCCTTTCTTCATAGGAGAGTCGTTCCAGCCCTTTGACCATTTTTGTGGCCCTCCTCTGGACCCGCTTTAACAGGTCCATGTCTGTCTTGTGCTGGGGACCCCAGAACTGGATACTGTACTCCAGGTGGGTTCTCACCAGAGCAGAGCAGAGGGGGAGAATCACGTCCCTCGAGCTGCTGGTCGTGCTTCTTTTTATACAGCCCAGGATACAATTGGCTTTCTGGGCTATGAGCACACATTTCTGGCTCATATCTAATTTTTCATCTACCAATATTTGTGGATGTTACAGCAGGACCACTCTCAATTATTTACCAAAGCTTTTGGGAGTCTGGTGAGGTCCCTGCTGACTGGAAGCTAGCCAATGTTATTCCAGTTTATAAGAAGGGCATGAGGGAAGACACGGGAACCTACAGACCTGTTCATCTAACCTCAGTTCCTGGAAAAATTATGGAGAAGATCATATTGGGTTCTACTGAAAGGCATTTAAAGGACCATGCAATCATCAGGTACAGTCAACATGAGTTCATGAAGGCAAAGTCCTGTCTAACTCATGTGATATTCTTCTATGATAAGGTCACCTGCCTAGTGGATGAAGGGAAGGCAGTGGATGTAGTTTTTCTGGATTTTTAGTAAGGTAGTAAGGCTTTTCATACTGTACTTCACAGTATCCTTCTGGTCAAGTTGTCCAAGTGTGAGATGAGCGGGTTCATGGTGTGCTGGGTGAAGAACTGGCTGAATGTCAGGGCTCAAAGGGTTGTGGTGAATGAGGCAACATCTGGCTGGTGGCCAGTCACTAGTAGTGTACCTCACAGCTCAATTCTAGGGCCAGTTCTGTTCAATATTTTTATCAACGATCTGGATGCAGGAGTTGAATGCACCATTAGTAAGCTTGCTGATAGTACTAAACTGGGAGGTGCTGTTGACTCTCTCGGGGGACAAAAGACCTTGCAGAGGGATCTAGATGGATTCGAGCATTGGGCAATGATTAATGGGATGAAATTTTACAAGTTGAAATGCCAGATTCTGTATCTGGGATGGAGTAATGCTGGGCACAAGTATAGATTGGGAGAGGAGTGGCTGGAGAGCAGCCCTGCCGAAAGAGATCTGGGGGTGCTGGTCGGCAGCAGGCTCCATATGAGTCAGCAGTGCACCCTGGCAGCCAAGAGGGCAAACCGCACCCTGGGGTGCATCAAACACAGTATAACCAGCTGGTCAAAAGAGGTGATTATCCCCCTGTGTTCAGTGTTGGTGCGGCCTCACCCTGAGTACTGTGTGCAGTTCTGGGCCCTACAATTTAAGAAGGATGTTCAGGTCCTTGAATGCATCCAGAGGAGGGCAACAAAGCTGGTGAAAGGGCTGGAAGGCATGTCCTATGAGGAGCCGCTAAGGACACTGTCATCAAAACAGACACCACTTTGATCTTAACTGTTCTGGTTTAAAAAAACATACAGAACTATTTACAGAAAAAAGTCTCTTGAAGAAACTAACACCTACTTCAAATTTGACACCAGTTAATTTACTAAGACATAAACAGCAGCAAAAATTGAATACATAATATCTGTGCAAATGAACACAACTCTATACAGAAAGAAGCACCACAAGAAAAGATAACCGCAGCAAAACTGGCCAGAGTTCATTTTAAAAGGCAAAATTATTATCCATGCATTGGACTGTTTTGCAGCTAACTGAAAGAAACTTGGCTTGCTGAAGAGACAAGGAGTACAGCACCAAGGAAGACAAATTATGTCCTGGCCAGACTGAGGTAACAGAGCTGACTGGCTTCTCTGTGATGTGTCCATGTTCTAATGAGCTGATGGTCTTGCACCAAAAATGGGGTAAAAGTTCCTTCTGGGTATAGGGCATGGGAAAGAACAGACACCAGTATTTGTGTTTATTCCATCGAGACTAAGTTTAGTCTATCGAGATTTAGCATTTGCACTGATGTGGGACTATTTACATGCTGCCCAATCTGCCAGCTATGTTTCAGGGACTAGGAAAAAAATGTATTCTTTGCCAAAATCGTGGCCACATAGGTGTGAGTTTTAACCTTATGAAGAAGACACAACTAGGTTGGGTTGGGGAGAATTTATCTCCTTCTTTTCCTACTTTTCTCAGACAGGCAAGGACATTTCTGGGTTTAAAGTGATTATATTGTGCTTGACCAGGATTTGAACACAACTTGCTTTTCTGAGTTGAGAGTATGGGGAGTCACCTCACAGTACCTCTTAAACTCTGCTTGCATTATGGATTCATATAAATTGTGTTTCGCTCCAGTTGTGTAAGCTGTGTTTTACCCACAGTAGCACTTGGGCTATTTCTAGTGTTCACTCCTATGAGACTTCTGACTAAAGTGAAATTTCTGCTCCTTTCACATGGAAAAAAAAACCTTTTCCTAAAAGGAAAACAGAAATTCTCAGGTAATCCTAATGGTACTGTGGAAAAACAAGTGGATGTTTAAAAAGATTTACCAGCCACCATGTTCTAGACCACTGAGCATCCCAGCTATATGGGAAGTTGACACTGTCCCTTTAGAAACAACTGTTAACCTTTCTGACATACATTAAAAGTTGACATATGGTGAAAAAAGTATAGCCAGCAAGAGCAGTACCTGAATAATTTAACAATGGATTCACAGCCAAAGAAGCTGAAACAACTCATATTTAAAGGAGACTTTAAGGATGTGTTCTTGGAGTTTTTCCTACAGTGATGTCACCTGACACTATGCCACTTGCTTTCCGCCAGTGTAAAGAAAAATAAATAAGGTACACTACTGCTTTGAGTTTAGTGATAAATAAGGTTACTTCTCTGCTGATTTCTTCTGAAGTGAGTTTGTGACTTTATCAAATACTTCTGGTGAGACTGATTGGGCAAAACACCTCTCAGAGGTAATGGTTGCTAATCTGACAAGATTAAATTTCTGATGGAGGACACAATTTTTGATTGTTAGTTTGTCTATTAATTCAGATTTTTGGAGAAAAATATGGGGATGTTTGAATGTTTGCAGTACGTGTCTCTAGCATTTCCCAAATGATCAGTACAGTGATAAAACTAACTTATTAAAGTTAAAATGAAATACAATGGTTGTATAAGTGCACAAATTGTTTTCCTATAAATATCTATATTCTCAACAAATTAAGGATTCTCTGCATGCCATACGGAGCTAGGTTTGTCTCAAGTTGATTTGTAAGTTTGTTCTAACAATGTTCACTATATGAAAAAGTAATATTTAAGACAACATCTCTGTTTTAAAAGGCCTGGATTAAAAACAGTTGAATTCAATGATGAGTTTTCTGATTGATTTTGAAATATGTTGTATTAGCTGCTTGAATATTCCTCTTTTGGAGGCTAAAAGACAGCATTTCAAAATTCAGTTAGAAAATTACCAATAGGCTCATTTGGCCCCAAAGCAAACTCAAATGGGATTTGCTCTCACTTCTGTCAGATAACATGCTACATATGAGCAAGGTCGTATTACGTGCTATACAAGCAGATACTGCTTAAGAAGGAGTAAAAGTTATGTGTTTTGTTACACATGCATAGGACTTGGTACCTTCAGGAATGCTTCCGACTGTTGCCAAATGGACAAAATGTGCACATGTATACATATATATATAGATGTTGTACACACACAAACCACGCTCTGATCATATCAGATGTTATCCATGTAGACTCCCAGCCAGTATGCAATAGATATCTAAAAGCTAATCTTCTGTCTGTGGAAACCAAACCTTCCGGGAATGGCTTTTCTTCATGGAGGTGCAGGGACTAGTGCAGTTCTTGACTTCCCTGCTGTGTCTTGGAAGGATGCTTCCAAATGACAAACATAATTAGGCACTTACCTTGCACTGGAATAAATGTTTTTTTAATTTTTTTTTTTCCCTAAGGGAATTTAATTTCTAAAATAGAGACTTAGCAGATACAAAAACTTTGAGGATCTCAGCTTGAGACTACAACTATAAATTTGGAATCATTAAAACAGATTGCAGTCACAAAATTCTGGAAGACCTGAATGCCCATGACAAAACCGCCTCTGGGCCTGTAGCATGATGTCCTAAATGTACATTTATTCTTTTTAGAGTGAACTGGCAGTTTAGCCACCAAAAGAAATATTTTCTTGTATACAGGTTTTGCATAGCACATGAATACTTACACATAGGCTTATACTCCCTCCCACATAAAGTATATTTTTCTTTTTGCAAAGCAGTACTGGTATTCATTAAACATATAATAACATATATTCACAGACTGTGGCAAGCACAGAATCCAAGTGTAGCCATGTCCTAAGGTCTCTATTTAGCTGAAAATACTAGTGACCTTTTAGGCTGGTAGATCCTGGCCCAGTGTGAATACAGCCTATTCAGCAGAAAGGTCAGCAACTCATTTCCCACCGTCCCCAAAGACTGGGTTCAAGACTCTTTTAGTCCTTGCTTCCCACTGTTTCCTCTTGAACAAAGAGGAATTACTCACTTCATAAAGTCTAATGCTTGTTAAAAAAGTTCTCCTCTACAGTCCTATATGCATGACTGGGAGAGGTATTGCCTACTGCTGACAGTCTGTAAAATAACTTATTTTCTCAGGCTGACACTTCAGTTACTGTAGATGTACAAAGGGAAAAAAAGAGAAATTATTTAAAACTAGATAAACCAGGTGTATTTGGCAAGAGATTGCAAAACTCTGACTATTTATTTTAAAAGGAGGAAAACAGGCTTATTCATAGAATCATAGAATCATTTAGGTTGGAAAAGACCTGCAGAAGCACACAATGAACACCTACAGCTAAGTTTCACAGAACTCACCTGCTTTTCCTACCACAAATGTAAAGAAGGATGGTATGGAAAACAATGGAAGCCAATTTAACATTTGGAGAACGTGGAACAGAGTCAAAGAGGAAAAAATAATCCACTCAGTTACCGTTCGAGCCATGGGGATGAGACATATGTATCCCTGCACCACTTTAACAACTCACCAAAAATATGTTTATGGAGATTTACCAAGCAAAACTATCACTCACGTACTTAGGCTAAAGTAAATCATGCAGTTTTGCTAGAACTTTGGGCAATAGCTTGAAATTGTGTTAAATAATTTATTCCCTAGAATTACTTTGTAGGTCAATCAGGGAAAACCAAATGAAACTCCTCCTATCACACGTTTCCCCCAATTTCTTCGAACAGACAGTAAGAGGCAATATTGCCACTTCTCCTGAAGCTTTCCTTAGGAAAGAGCCATTTCAGGTTATCACAGACTTTCCAAGTAGCAACACACAGTAGAGGTACGGAAAGGAAACACTGAATGGCAGCTCCAGCCCCACTGGTTTCTGGCAATACAGCAGTTTCTCTGCAATGTTTAGCTAGTGGCTTTCCAGAGTCTCTCTCTTTCAGAGAAGTGGAACTGCATCTGCTTTCCACTGCAAATAACCACAAGAGCAAAGCCTCTGTTGCCAAGCCCTTAAACCTGTGCACGGGTTCTCTAGCTAAGTGTAGCATGAATGGTCCAGATAACAGGAGCAATTCCTGTTGGTAATTAGCACTGTTCAAACTTGCTTTTAGAAAACTCTCTTCTATGTGAAATTCTGCCACCTATGAGCAGAAACTTGAAACATCTCTCCCACAGACTGCCTGGAGGTGTTGCAGCTTTACCTAGAATTTGGACAGGAGTGGTACTTGTCTGTTAGCAGCCTTCTTGCTGTTTCGAGGTGGCCTGATGTAGATTGGATGCATATGCATTAAGAAATACTTTCAGTTCATTATATTGGGAATCATGTTCAAGGGTATCTGCGCACTGAAATAACACTCTGTGGTTTGTATATTGTTGTTGATCCTTTATTACTTTGGATGGCAGATACGTAAAAATGGTTGCTTTCTGCCTGCCTTATACCAGCAATGCTGTATTTAGCAAACCTAGTGTACCAACAACTACTCAAGTGATTAATATTTGATTAGCCTTAGCCTATAAATAAATAAATAAATCCCTCAGTGTCACCGCACCTAGAAGAGCAACTCCTCTAATCTAGTGGTAGAAGACCTCGTTTCTTGAAAGCAAGGATATTATGTTTGGTCTGACAGGAAGCCACTCAGCTTTCACTGTACTGCTTCACAATTAAGGAATTTCACTGGAAATTGGTAAATTCACGGAATTTTTCTACAAAGGGTGAGAGTTATCAAATTGCAGATTTAAAAGAATAGATTTAGGATTTGGCTTTTGTTTAGCTTTTGCAAGAAATATTGAAGCCTGACAAAGAAGAAAGCAAGCTAGTAGGCTTCTCACATGAGCTCTATATATTCAGTCTGGTCATTGTCCCCTTTTTACTTTGGGTCCCCTTCAGGTTTTAGGTGCTATTTATTTACCTCTGATATTTTTGAATTCTGAATACCAGGACTCTTCTTTTCCTCTATCTCATTCTCATCATCCCTGTATGTGTTAAACATCAGAATCTATGTCTTTTGATTGTGTTTGGATGTTAATATGCTTAAATAATTTTCTTTCAAAAAATTCTGGGTTTACTTGCTGAGTAGATGCTTTCAGTTTGCCTTTTCAATACATGAACAATTTAATTCTCATTCTTTTTTTCCTCTTCCAACCTACTGTATTTACAGTTTCTTGCACAACATGTTTTGCACATGATCTGCTTGGATTCAAATCCATTTTGACAAATGGCAGTGATTTATTTAAAAGGACTTGTGAGCTTAAATTCACCAACTCACATGTACCTTATATATTGTCTGGGGGCTTTTTATTTTGCTTGAATAAGCAAGAATATACTTTCCAAAAAAAAAAAAAAGCAGCAATGAAGTCAGCTGCAGAGTTGATCAGTAATCATTATATCTGCCATAAAAAGCCAAATACCTGATTAATTTTTTTCCTCTACAAATACATTTTTTTGGTGCTAAACAAACTCCTACCTTGATATTGTTAGATATATACTAATGGAGCAACAGGTGTCAACAGCTGAAAGTGCACTCCTTCCAAAACTCAATCTAGATTCATTAATAATGCAAGTTTATCTGAGAAAGCTGTTCCCAAACACTCTACATGCTGCCAGCTCACTGAATGCATGCCTGGACTGCATAAAGGCAGTAAATTTCAAATAAGATGGAAAAAAATATTCCTTCCTTTACTAAAGTTTTATCATTTATCCCTCTAACAAAAAGATGAATACATACCCTTTATTAGAAATCGTTAAGCAAAGATTATACCTTTGTGTTCCAAAGGAGATGCAGTATTCCCTATGGTATTGGGTTTGCGTGGCAATATTTTGGTAGTGGGGGGGCTACAGGGGTGGCTTCTGTGAGAAGCTGCTAGAAACTTCCCCTATGTCTGATAGAGCCAATGCCAGCCGGCTCCAAGACGGATCTGCCACTGGCTAAGGCCGAGTCCATCAGCAACAGTGGTAGTGCCTCTGTGATAATGTATTTAAGAAGGGGGGGAAAAAACTGGCAAATGGCAGCCAGAGAAGAGAGGAGTGAGAATATGTGAGAGAAAGAACTCTGCAGACACCAAGGTCAGTGAAGAAGGAGGGGCAGGAGATGCTCCAGGCACCGGAGCAGAGATTCCCCCGCAGCCCGTGGTGAAGACCATGGTGAGGCAGGCTGTCCCCTGCAGCCCATGGAGGTCCACGGTGGAGCAGATATCCACCTGCAGCCCGTGGAGGACCCCACGCTGGAACAGGTGGATGCCCGAAGGAGGCTGTGATCCTGTGGGAAGCCCGCGCTGGAGCAGGCTCCTGGCAGGACCTATGGCCCTGCGGAGAGAGGAGCCCACGCTGGAGCAGGTTTGCTGGCAGGACTTGTGACCCCATGGGGGACCCACGCTGGAGCAGTCGCTTCCTGGAGGACTGCACCCCATGGAAGGGACCCACAATGGAGCAGATTGTGAAGAACTGCAGCCCGTGGGAAGGACCCACGATGGAGAAGTTCGTGCAGAACTGTCTCCCGTGGGAGGGACCCCACTCTGGAGCAGGGGAAGAGTGTGAGGAGGAAGGAGCGGCAGAAAAAACGTGTGATGAACTGACCGCAACCCCCATTCCCCATCCCCCTGCGCTGCTCGGGGGAAAGAGGTAGAGAAAATCGGGAGTGAAGTTGAGCCCGGGAAGAAGGGAGGGGTGGGGGGAAGGTGTTTTTTAAGATTTGATTTTACTTCGCATTATCCTACTCTGATTTTGATTGGTGATAAATTAAACTGATTTCCCCAAGTCAAGTCTGTTTTGCCCATGATGGTAATTGGTGAGTGATCTCCCTATGTCCTTATCTCGACCTACGAGCCTTTTCCTCATATTTTCTCTCTCCTGTCCACCTGAGGAAGGGGAGTGAGCGAGCGGCTGTGTGGTGCTTAGTGCCGGCTGGGACTAAACCACGACATGTATTAAATCTTAGAGATTTAATATTTTTCTATTAACAAATATACAGAAGCGATGTCAACAGAATTCACTGGTGAGTATGACAGGAGTTTGCTGTTACACCTGTTACAGATTGGTCACTACTACAAAGACACTGAGGGACTGAGTCACAACATTTACAATATTAAATAATATAAATTGGGATGAGCTATTAACTACTTATTTAATGTGCATATATAGAGGTTTACATGACCATATATTACCATTACACTGTGAAGATGCTCTGTTATTTACACTACAGTTCCAGTAGTACCATGAAATCTTTTCTATCCTCCATTTAAATCACTGCTGTCTAGATACATTTTTCACACAAGTTTTGAATACTCTGTCGTTCTGGACAGCGTTATTGACTAGCAGAACATCCTTCTATCTGCTAAAGATAAAAAAAAATTGGCTATGGTAACTCATCTAACCATATTTCTAATAGAATTTATTTTCTATTTTTCAGTTCAATTACTGTTTAATTTGTAGCAATCATCCAAGTCAATTAATATTAAGAAGAATAACACAGCAACTATGTACTAAACAAGTTCAATCTTGCATTTTACAAGAGGCTTCCATGGTTTTAAACTGATCATTTTTTACTATCTTTTTAAGGTTGCTGAAATCTTGCTCTGCATAGAACACATTTTATATTTCAAATTTATCACAGAATAACCATTACAACAGCTGTAAAGTCTCACTTAGGGAATTGTTCCAAAGCTGTTGAGAGGTGAAGAATGCTGAAAAGTGAAATATTAAAATACTCTCAAGCTGAGGAGGTCGTTCTGCTTCTGAAGACTGGTAGTTTAGCTGAAGGTTTTATCTTTACAATAGCATGTGCTTCTCCAATCTTTTTCTGTCTTTTTGCTTTTTATTTAGGAAATTAGGATAGTCATTTTATATGCCAAGGTAATTAAATGTAACACAGTGAGCTATGATTGTGAATTTATAAAATAGGTAATAAAACAGGTGATAAAAGAGTAACAAACCTCCAATTCTGTCGCATAAATCTAGGCTTTACATGCTTTTCCATTCAGTCTTGGTACACCTCCTGTTTCCAAACTGTACTGAAATATATTTTTCCGGATGAGTCACAGAGAGTACAACGGCAAAGCATGGTAAAGCAGTTCCAATTTATATACAGTTGGACAGACTGGTTACAATTCCTTGATGGCTACTACTGACTATCAAATCATCAAAAAATCTAGCTTAAAGGAATTTTTGTTGAATAAGATAAACTACAGATGAATCCCGGTGTCCATTAATCCATAGTCACAAAACACAGATCCACCTCAGCTTCCTCTTTAAAGATGTAATCATTATTTAAGAGAACACCTATCCTACAATCATTCTATTCTCGTTCTTAAAGAGTATTTCTAAGATTTTAAATTGCATTCTGATTACATAAAGGAAATGTCCTTACTTTCTCTTTGTCCCAGTGAAAACAACAAAAAAGCCTAAAAGCAGATTTTGTCATAGAATGTACATACACTACTTTTGGAGAGCCAGATTCCTCTCATTTATGTGAGAAAGAAGACCAAGTCCTTTCAAAATAACCGAAAACTGTGTATTTTGAACAGCTTTTATAAAATAGTCTCAGAAGAATTTGAAAGCAGGGTGCAGAAGTACAAATGAAGAAAGAAAAGAAACCATCCACTTGCTACAGAAAGTTGTACTCAGAACTCAGTACGGTCTCAGAAATCTTAAATTAGCAGCTGACACTACCCAGTTTTAAAAGAGAGAGAGGGGGGGAGAACACACAAAAAAGTCCTCTTTTATACTTTCTCTTTGTTCAGAACAGATTTTATACCATACCTGAGCTACTGTTGAGTGACCTGAGCACTAACAACGCAGGCTGAGGAGAGACAAGGGGAGATGCAGAAGAGTACTCCACAGCGGGAGAGACACAGTGGACAAATGCCAGGCAAATTAAAGGGGAGGAAAGAAGGGAGAAGAACCCAACCCATTCCCAAAACACCAAGATGATGTCTTCAGTTCTAGATAACCAGCTCATAGCGGGAAGCATGGGCACAAGGTAGTCTTCATGGGGAATGCCCTAAGCATTCAATTCCAAATGTTAAAGTCTATAACATTATAAACATTATAAACTCCCAAAGCAGACCAAAGGAAACACTGTAGGTATTTTGCTGTAGTAATGCTGTTTTAAAATGGAATCTGTATGATGCTTATGGGGATCGATATTGTCCGATTTGTAGCTGAACTGTTTTATACATAATTGTTTTGTAATATAAAGCAAAAAAAGCAAATAGGCTTTAGCCAAAATGCAAATTCCTGTACTCTGTGTTAATTGAGCCTATGCATATCATAAACTTTGCGGCCTCTTCCTGTGATGTCTGATCATTCATTTTACATATTCAGCTCACACAAATACTGGAAATACAGTATTTTGGATATTTTCTTTACATTGCTACCTCATTAATTTGGGAAGATATTAGTTAAAAACTGGGGTTACCAGTTTATCACTAAGTTTTGAGAAAAATGTAATGAAATGAAAGCAGCAGTCAGTTTTCACAGCATTTTTCATGGATGTAGAAGCATAAACATCTGCTTTTGTGTCTTTTTTTTTTCAAGTTTCTCCAGGCTTGAAAAATAGTTATGCACCATAAATATCACTCTATGAGTCATTTACTTAAGTGAACAGCTGCTTGCTAATTAGCCAAATGCTCTCCGTTTTAAATCATACAGTTAAATGAACACACTGCAACAGGCACAAGAACGAAGTGCAGGAACTTTACTAAAATGATGAAATGGCAGAAACTTGTTATTTCCGTAGCAGCAAACAACAGAGGTCACTTCCTTACTCTCTATCTATGGACTGAGACACATAATGATCATTTGCAGTAGACTGTGGATCTGAATATAGAAAACTAGGCAAGCAGCACAGAGTCTTGGTTAAATATATGAAATGATGCAGCTTTTAGACCACCACTGTTTTTTGCTAATTTAAGAATTCTAGCTTTGGTTTTTTTTCACAGAACTGCTGAACAGGGCTAACATTTGAAGAGCCAGATTAACAGGCATTAGCAAGGATGGCTGTTCATGCTTACTGGAAAACTCTTCTGTTCTACAGTGATTTAGAAAGCTGATTAAATCTAGACAAAAGACGAAGTAGGCATGCCTTCCTGGAAGAAGCCAAACCAAACCAAAACACAATAAAACAAAACACCTTTTTCTCATGACCATTCTTGACCATCACTCAAATCTTGTATTTCTTTTTTATTAGCATAATTTTTGGCAATAGAAAAGAAATGTACAAGTCAGGACTTCCCTTTGAGCCCCATATCCTGCCTTCCTAAACAGAAATTATTTTCATCTTAAATACAATAAAAAAACAACATAGATCCATAGTTCTCAAATGAAACTCAAGTGGCTGAAACAATCCCATGCACATAATGAGAACAAAGCATCTGATCTATCTGACTGTAACTACTGCTACGCAGGTCTACCTTTGAAGGTCACTAGGCTTTGGGCGTGCTTTTGCAAAGTTACTTCAGGACAGGATTTAAAGAGTTTTTCATCATCTATTTGAATCTTTAAGCAATCCAGAAAAGTCAGTTGACATAGGAGCTAAGAAAGTCAGAGCCATAGGATCCAAGTAATCAATAATTGAAATCCCTACTTAAAGTACCTTTTTCATTAAATTCTCAATTTAGATTAAACCTGACTAAAAAAAAAACCCAACAACCAACAAAACAAACAAACCAACCAACCAACCAACCAAGGAAAAAATACTCAGGTAACTATTTTTTCCTGAGAAACTCTGTTTTTCCACAGAAAACTGACACAGCTTAGAGAGGGGGCTATTGTGCGTGGTTGGACACATTTTGACCTGATTTTCACTCAAAAGAATAATGCACACATTCCTTCTTGTTCTCTTCATTAAAAATGAGAGGTATGCTTAAACAATTAACGAGCTCTACAATATCATTACAACAGTGACCTCCAGTGAAAGATAACCATAAAATGAATCACTCACTGACAGGACAGCCATAGTAAGGGGCTTTAAAAATTAAATTGTTTTACAATATTTGCCATATTTATCTTTTCTTTTAGAAACATTCAATAGAGATGGAAACTATGAGTACTTCATGAACAGAGATTCACAAGTCCAGTATTCCACACCTTTGCTTACATTATCAAAATAATTTCTGAAATGGTGTGTGATACATTTAAAATAGAATTGTGTGACATGTGATTGTTTGCAATAGAAAAAGACTTGACTCAATAACCCCCCAAAATCCTTTAAAATCCTGTGTTCATAATGATAATCAATACAGAAAAATCCCAGGAGCTACAGGTACTTCTTATTTTAGTATGATCCCTGATAATACTTTTCTACCATCAGTTACCAATCAGGCTCCGACCTCTCATTTCAAATGACCTTATGTTACTGGTTTTTTTCATTTTCTCATCAGTGCATCAGAGTTGGGGGCTCAAAGTGACATACAATTAAGTACACCTACCTTCCTGACAGTTTACCAGTTTTACTGTGATCCATCCACTCATCCAGTCCCACAATCCTGTGAAATCTGTCCAGTAAACTAGGCAAAACTAAAATAAAAAATTCACTCCCCACACGTACAGGCTGGAAATGAGTGTCCACAGATAGTGCCGATTTCTATTTCAAATGCAGTCTATGAACTTTTGAGTTTATAGTTGGGTTTATACTTGCTATTCTGTTCTTTTGTAAGACGTAAATGACTTCTTGAGGCTTGGAGCATATGAAAGGAAATGACAAGTGGACAAACAACTTCTGCTCTAATCTGTGCTGCCACTCAGGAATCAATTATTTTAAGGAAGGTGCTTTGCAACATGCTCCTTTCATTCTGCTTTCCTCCGCATTTGCAAAAAGAGCGAATATACTGCAGTAGATAAAAAAGATTTTATCTCAAAACAATGAATAGTCACAAATTGAAAAGCTTTGCACAGAACCTCCATTGTTTCACCAAGGAGGTAGAGGGCAAAATTTGTTATTAAAAGATGTAGATGCCATCTGTTCATTGGGAAAATAAACCGCATCATTCATCTAGTATGTCTCTCATTCTTGCCAATATGCATGATTCAAACAGAAGTCACATATTTTTGCAAAAATTATTCATATCGCACATGGAGTATGAACACTCACTTTTTAAGCACAGACATCCCTTCTTCTTACCAAGACCCTTCAAGAAGGCCCCCTGCAACAAAAAGTGGCTGAATCCTCATAAACCATATCTTTCTGAATCAAGCTCTCGCCCGGCCAGCAATCCCCTTTCTACTCTATTGACAACACCATGTGCCAAATAGGCAAATTCTTTTAGGAGTGGAACAGCCACAGGTACAGATGGGGCAGGATTTGAATACTGTTACGTAAAGATTAACTATCTGAGTTCTATCTTGTTGTGAAGGGATAAAGCCCAACTGCGAGGAGAAGAACAATAACAGAAAAGGGTGTAAGGAAAACAAGAGACTTTTCAGGAGAGGGAAGAGGACCACACGTTTTTGGGTTTCAAAGTGAAAAGTCAGAATGGATTTACAGAGGGGATTACAAATGTTCATGTTTATGAAACCTGCCTTGACTGTGGTTCAGGAGTCACAGCCAAAATGCCTTTTTAGCTTGAACTGCCTATGACTGTTGAGTGTACACAGAAAAGACACACTACTGTCCACAGAGACACACCAAAGCCAAAAGACTGCAGTACATTTAAAAAAAGTATGCAAGCATCAAAATCTGCAGCCACAACAATGAAAAACTACAAACCATAATCAGAAGTTCTTAGCTTACACAGTCAATTATTTTAAGTCAACTGTTTCTTACACAGAAGAATAAATAACAAGACACAGGAAGTAGAAAATCAACTTTAGACGGATAGCTTCATTATTTCTAGAAAGTAGTGATACATCTCTCTCATCTTAAATATCCTAAAAATGCACAAATTGGTCTGCAATACTTCTCTCCACAGGGTTTAGCGACAGTTAGATTTTTCCTCTTTGTTCAGAACACTCAAACTGTATCAAAGTCACCTTGAACTTCTGTGCACTAGTTACATGTAAGGAAGACATATAGCCCAAAGCAAATGGAAAATCAGCCAAGATGTTTGAAAATACAGGTTCTGCAGCAGTGAAATGAAATGAATTTGTATTCCCAGATTAGGGGGCAGAAAAATCAAGAGTAACTTCCCTTTCTCATTCTCTCCTTTTCTCACTCTCCAACCTTATACATGTATTCTATAGCACAGGACATTTTCATATCTGTATTAAACTTACAGTGCTACTTGCCTGCAGTAAGACAGCCGTGCATTCTACTGATAGCCTCAGCTGTAGATCAAAAGTCTACACACAGCTGAAAGTCTTCCTAGCATGACCAGCACATGACTATATGCATTGTATGCCCAGAGACAGATAAATGCCCAAAGACTTTCCATCTACTTGTACAATTACAAAAGCAAAGTTCGCAAACTCGCAGTCTTCAGCTTTGTATCTCTTCAGTGTGGGTGTTCTAATACGCATACTGGGCTAGGTGTCGCAAAAGGATGTCATTCATTTAAAAGCCTTTATGTATTGTCTCACCAATGAAGGTGAATTAAACTCGGATGGCAGAGAACAGTTACCATCCTCAGCTGTTTGCTCTACTTCTCTGCTCTGCTCTACTGTTGATGACCATCAACACTGCATGGATGGGCAAACCACATATGAAGCATATCCTGAAACCATCACAGTTAACAGCCTGATGCTTTCAGGCAAACCAAAATTGATTCTGGGCTGTAAATTGCAGCAGGAGATGCTAAACAAAAAGCTCAGTAGTTTACACAGGGTGAGGAGGGCAGACTGCTCAGGAGAGGTGGTTAATCAAAAATCTCAAAAAAACTGTCCCTGCCCAACTGCAATACTCAAAATGGATTTAAGCAGCCTGACGCTTTGAAATTATGCAAGTGCTAACAGGTTTTTTTCCAGCAACGTTGTTGCATATTTACTTTTGCAGGTAAGGCAGGTATTTCTGTTAATCTCATTCTGTTTTGCAACCTCAGAAAAAATAAAAAAGAAGACAGGTCTGTCAGGGTGGCTTCTGTAAGAGCCTACTGAGAGTGCGCAGCTCCTCCAGGGAGTGATTTACCCCTTTCTAAGACAGTTAGCTGAGACATGGATTTGCTTTCTGAGCTCTCACCATTCCGTGATCACAAAGCAAGACTAGGTGATGCTCTCAGACAACGCACCTAACTCTTAAACATTCAGTTGGATGTCTCCTATCCTGAGCAAACTTCTGTTCTGATTCAGGTTTCTCCTTACCATGTATTTGCTCTTTTCTCAGACAGAAAAAAAGAGAAAGGCATTTCAGCCACTTTGTACACTAGATTACTACCTGTCTACTGAATTTTGACAATACAAAGATTCTCCTAATGCTCAGCTTAGATTTTTTCTCCTTTAATGCTATCATATACTCTTAATTACATTCCCACTTTCTTCTATGCTAAATAGATCCATTGTTACTATTTATGGAATTTAGAAGATATATTTCCAAGTCTATGAACAGTAAAAAGAGCTTGCTGTTGCATTTGATAAATGAGTAGATACTATATCAGAACAAAAGGAAATAACACACTTCTGAAGACACACTTGGCTTTGTCTTGTCAAATCATCCACATGACTCATTTAAATCTCAAGTATTCTCTGCAGGATTGGCAGGATACCATACACATCTGAGGCTGAGGTAAGACTAAAACTTCACAGATATTCTTTTCAGCCTGGGAGTTCTTACTGCTATGCATGCATTACTTATTTCCTATGGAAATCAGAATTTCAGCAAAAACATGAGCTGAAAATATCAGATGAAATGTGAAAACGTATTTTCTCAGGTAAATTTGTACTCAAACTCTAGCTTTAATATTTCAAAAAAATCATTAGCTAAATTATTATGTCTAAAACTAAGTATCAATGTAGTAAGATGATTTATGTTTGGTGAGAACTCCATACTTCCTTTGCAGAGATTTTGTGTTAAAATTCTTTTTCTCACCAAGTAACCTTTTTTTTTAAAAGAGGAATAAGAGGAAGCTGCCATTCAGCCTAAATTAGATAATTTCTAAATTCTAGTCAGACAAGGTTATTTTCTCCTCACCTCCAAATTCTTCACTAGGTGCCAGTATCCTAAGATCATACCCAGCATGTTACATACATCTGAGAAACTAAAAGACCTCCTAAGAAAGTTCAGTTTGGAATAAATCTCCAAAGTAAAAAGAACTTCTTTGCTGCTTCTGTTCCATAATGTTGTTTTCCTTTAACACTAAAACTTCATGGAGTCATTACCATTTGGAAAAGATATGAGGCAAAGTTTATCTACCACAGAGACAAAAACAATTTTCTCATGAACTTTACTATGGCAAGGAAAATAAATTAGAAATAAAGGTCGATGAAGAAGACCAAGTAAGATTTGATATTTTATGTTAAAAAAAAAAAGTCCCAGAGTGGTTTGTGGAAATGATGGATGCATAAAGAAAAATCACATGAAATCTCTGAAAGAAAAACGGTACTGATTTCTAAAGCTACCAGAAAATTTTATCAAGTAAACTAATGATGGGAGCAAGTTACGCTTATGCATTCCCTATTACTGTTTGGTTTTGAATTAAGCACATTGTTAATTTATGCAAAATCCTGTAATTTTTTATAATGTAAATATATTGCTTCTAGGCTGATTCATTACTCTTATTTTCCAAATTGTAAGATCTTTGCACTAGAGACATTTGTAAAGTCTGTATGTTTTTGCAGTAGCTTATACAGTGGAGGCCTGATTTATTAAGATTTCTGGGTACACTAAAATAAACTGATAAACAGGTATCAATACAACTTTTTAGAAAGGTTGAGCTCTGTTAAGAAACACATACTGAGACTGGTTTTTACTTTTTCTTTTTATACAGATAGTGAATCTGCCTTTATTGTGAAAGAGAGAAAAAAACAAACAAAAAAATGTTTTTAGACACTTAACATCATATTTTGCAATATTAATTCAATATGAAAGCAAATAATAGTATGTCACCTCAGACATTCAAAATATTGGCAGTTACTTCATTAAAATTAATGAGAGTTCTTCAAAGTTGCATGGATTTTTTGATAGATTTTGAGAAACTGCAAAATCCATACTAAGTATACAGAAACACATAATGTGATTTATGAACAGATTTTCAGTCTGGAAAAAAGGGGAAAAGTAAGAGGCAGGGCAAAAAATGGAATTAGAAAGAGATTTAATTGCACTATAAATGTACATTATTATTGTACTTCTCAGCCTTAAAGTGAGGAAGAGAACAGTCTACCAGAACATAGCATATACTGTAACAAGTTAGGTTTTAAGTCACACAAGGAAAAAAAAGCCTCAAACATGCGTCATTTGTAAGGGTTTCTTCTCCCTTAATTACAGATATTTGATGTGACATTAATTGATTAAGACCACATTGTCAGTTTTCATCAGCAGACACTTAAATAAGATGACAACGAGTAGCTTTTGAAGAAATTGTTGTGAGGGAGGGCATCTTTACAACAAATCCCTTGCCATTGCAACACGGAAATTCTTCTCTGAAATCCTCTCTGGGTCACTGCTGAAGATACTAACTCTTTAGTGAGATGAGAAAAATACCAAGAAAAAGGTAAAGGGGGACAGAGGAGCACAAAGCAGGCACTGACTCTAGCAGTCCACAATGACTTCAGAGGGAAATCCAGGGATCCACATTTCTCATGTATCTTGTCTTCAGGGAATGCACATGATTGGGTATTTTCAGAAATATCTATTTTCACATCTTGATTTTGATGCCTAATCTGTGACAGTCTGGTATCTAAGGAAACTGGAGGTGGATATTATGAAAAACTGGGATCTAAATTTTTTCCTCTGTTTCAATGTTCTGTATCAATGAGGCACTAACAGCCAAGGGGTTGTATGAGGATCAAAGAGTCAAGTGCTGGTGAAACACCTTGAATATGTGAAGTGCAATTTAAGAGCTGAAACACTGGCTGGGCTGGGCCCACGTAGCCTCACCGAGCTGGCTTCACAACACAAGCTGATGCTGGTTTTACAGCACCTGCGTTCAGACAGGGCTTTCCGAGGGCTTTCTGAGGTGGAGAATGACCTTGCAATGTCATCCCTCCCTTCCCACTGAATCTCGAAGACTGCACGCTCTGCTGCTGGACACTACATTTCATGATCTTACAATTTGTTCTTGAAGCCTGTTAATGACAGGTTCTTTGGTATTTTCTGATTCACCTACTGAAACAGAACAACCACCTGCAAAATCGATTCAAATATATTTGTTTGCATTAAGACTTTGCAACTATGTGTCACTCCTACAAGATATTGTGTAATCACTCTCATGGATTTTGCTCATCATCCTCAAAGTAGTGATTCAGTAATTGGGCATTAAATGCCTTTTTATCTTATTAATGAATTAATCCAAAGGTAATTTTAAACTTCAGCCTTGTCAATTAAGATGTTAAGCAAGAAAAAGTATTTTACTTCATGCATTAAATGGCATACCAAATAATTGCTCTAGTTAAAACTTATCCTCCTTTGAAGAAGCTGCAGCATTTTTGTTCACCTGCAGTATTTCTGTTCACCTGCAGTGCTTGCTCTAGCTGCTTCAGTTTTCAGAATTAAAATGATCATGCTGTCAGCTTTGATCACTGCAGATGCTTTCCAGGTTTCACTCTTCCCTGGAATATAAACTTTAAAGTTAACTTAGACGAATTGCATTTAGTCATAATAACGCCTTGGCAATTTCTCTACCAGCCGAAATAGACAATTTAGGCAGCATGTAACATCTAAATCCTTTATGCTCACTTCACTTTTTCCAAAGGATGTCTAAGGCCTCTCCCTCGTATATTACAGCAGTCATTTTAAATAGTGCTTCCTAATGAGAAGGGTCTATGGCAGTAATCTCTGCACTATGGAGGGATGCAGTTTAAAGTAAAAATAAAAGGAATCATTTGTTGTAAGCTTTTGTCTGAGTGACAAAGTTATTTAGACATTCAAGAGAAAAGAAAAAGCCATTGTTACCTGAATATCCTAGAATTGTTTTCTTAAAATCAATTACCTACACATGTTGCAGTTATGTAGTGTGAAATACATGTTCCAGAGTTTAACAGACTCCTCCAGTCTTAAAAACAGGGAGGGAAAAGGAAAAAAACAAAAAAAAGGAAAAAAAAAGCCAGGAGCCATTCCTTGATATTCATCTTGCAGTTTTCTAGTTCTTATCCCCTTCATATTCCAAGCAACACATCTCACCCTTTGCTATTTACATCCTCTAAGTGCTGCAGTACATTATTGCTTACGCTGATACTTCTATGGACAGCATCAGTCTTCACAAACTCAAATGAGGTTAACTTTAAAACAGCAATGCCTGGAAAGAAACTTTGACAGACTTAGAGATTTGCCCACCATCACCCAGGAAATCTCTTGCAGAGCAAGAAGAGAAACCCCAAACTTTCATCTAACTTCTTGATGTCATTTTGACAGTAAGTGCCCAAATCTAAACACAAGGAATACTGGTTTCATTAATGCCACAACTGGAAGACCCCATGCCCTGATGGAGCTCTGTGAAGTATGGATTCTACATGCCTTCTGCTCCTTTGGCTGACGACTGAGCACAGACTATCAGAGCAGGTAGTAAGAGTGGCAGGAGAAGCCGAGAAACAGCACGACTTCTTATTTATGTAGTAGCTCCATCTACCCAAGCGGAGTTTCCTTGTAAAGACTCCCTGCCTAGAAAATGTTCTGCACAGTTTTGGAAAACAATATTCATCGCCTGTGATGAATACTTGTAAACCAGGAGCTTGTCAGAGTCTATGGAAAGAGCATTGCTGAAGGTGAGCTACTGCAGCTTAATGTTATTGTGTGCATCATTATCACCCACACAAACCTTTTGATGGATGGATGAATAATTCCTGTGTGTGGGAAAGTAACACCAAGTGATGGATCTCACCAGCATAAATATCACCAGCAATTAGATGGAACAGTTAAAGAAGAAAATAAAGAAAAAAACCACAGTACAATCAACACTTGAATTTGGAAATACATTAATTTTTAGATAAGTAATTCTAATTGAGAGTTTTATATACCATGACATAAGAGAGTCTTCAGAATGGGATGAAGTTTGTTCTACCTTTAATATGATTGCAAAAGGGATGCATAAACAACGAAACATCTTTCAAAGAAGGACAACGAAGAATATTCTCGGTTTAGTTTTCCATCTTTTTTGTTACTACAGAATATGAATATTCTTGTGTAATATGATCTCCACATAGACAGTCCCTCACAAATGATACAATGAAATTCTCCACACCCAGTATTTGGCCAGTGAATGTTTAACATTATTATGGATAAAATCAGTTTTGCTCATAACCAATACAGTATATAGGTATAATGCAGTATGTGTCAATATCTGCCAACCACAGGCAGAAGGCCCAGAGAGCTCTTCTTTCAGAACAGCCACTGATATTCCTGCCTAACAACCAAATTATGTCTGTTTTTCTTTAAAAATAGAGTCTTTTCAAGAGGACTAAGATATACACTGCTGCTGTTCTTTGCTAACTCAAGTCACTCAAACTCTTCTCTTGGTATTGTGGAATAATTGCTGGAGGTAATTTAGGAATTAAACTTATATTAAAGGTACAGCATTGAAGAAATCTTCAGGGTGGAGTGTGGCGAATATGCAAGGAATCCATCCCACAGAAGTTGCCTAGGCAACCTTAGATGTTGGCAACACCAGGGGAGCTTGGTGTGCTGACTCTAAGAGAAACTACACGGAGGGTGGAGCGGAGTGAAGACACCGCGGCCAGGCTCTGTGATAAGACGGGAACTGGAAGGTACTATGGAACTGACAAGCTGCATATTTACTACCCTGAGCTGCATATTTACCACCCTGAGCCAACAGTCTGTCATTTTTTGACAAAATGCTATCCTTTGGGTGAACTTTGCTCATTATAATTTCATTATAATACCAGAAAACACACCTCCATCCCAAAGCTACCCTCCTCCAAAGTGCGACCACCCCTCACTGAGCTTGCGCTCTGAATTTTTCTTAGTCTATACCTTTAAAAGTAAACGAGAAACTTGTACACCAATTATAATAGAGGTATGTATGACTAGAGTCACTCAAGCTCCACCTGTAAGGACAAATAATATAAAAATGGCTTAAGAGAGGAAGGATGCCAGGGAAGATACCATCGCAGACCACCTTTGACACCTGGGATCAGTCGATGGGCTGAACCTCTCTTCCCCCGAACAGGGATGCCTTTGGGTAAGATTTGAACACTTGGTTATACTGAGTGCTTCCCTGGGAAACTTAGAAATCTCTATAGAGTTGCTTTATAACTTAACGCGTTTGTAGCCAGGCTATATTACTCACTTTCTTGGTATTTGCACATGCTTTGCAAGCAGTAATTTTATCACCGGCAATCCAAAAGAACTTGTGTATCTGTTGCTTCAATAAACTGCACTATTCACTAATCTAGCCGTGAGAGTTCTCATTGAACGCCACCAAATCCCTTAAGTGTGGCCGTGCTAGTTCATGGAACGTGACTAGACTGAAATTGTGCAGTGTTACAAGTGTATCCGTAATCGTGAGAGTTCAATACATTGAACGCGACCGGGCTTGTAACATCCTGGCGGTGTTATGAGTGTATCCGTAATCGTGAGAGTTCAATACATTGAACGCGACCGGACTTGTAACACAGAAAAATTGGGCATCACTCAGAATCTAAGCCTAGCCGCCCCCAGCCCCTCTGATATCTGAGGACAAGCTGGAACACAAGGGGGTTTATTTTCTGCCAAATTGCCTTGCCCTTTAACGCGACAGGTATGTATCACACTTTGTAAGAAATACCAAATTAATCTATACAGTGTTTCTTAAATTTTACCAATACGTTCCAGGATTCTCTGCATCCTGTAGTACAAAATATGGCTATGAATCACTTGTCTCTCTATCAAGAATTGTTCTACTTGCAGATAACTAGAAAATGACAAAATGAGTGGCCAGAAAATGAAGAAAACTGAAATTGCTGATGGAGTATCTTTGTATCACTGAAGCACAAAAGTGATTTCTAAAGACAGAACAGAGGAGGAGTTGGTAAATCATGAACAACATTGGGAGAAGTGGTGGGGGATGTTAAGAAGGGCCTGCAGTCAAGGGCTAAATGATAAAGCATCACAGTAGGCCAAACTGGCTTGAGGAGGACTTGAAAAGCCCTTACTTGAAGGATGGATCTGACTTTAAAGACATGCAGTTCTGTATCTGTATATACACATGTAAGTGATAGAAAGAAAACAAAACAGAACTTCTTGATGTAAAAATAAAGAAACAGATGTTCTTGAGGCACAGTTCAGCAGCTTCATGTCTTTTAAAGGTCTTATTTTGGTATGAAATCAGAGTACTGGAACGACAAGTCAAATTTTAGGAACTTCATGGGTCTGGTGGTTTAACTCCAGCCAGCAACTAAGCACCCCATAGCCACTCGCTCATTCTGCCTCAGAGGGATGGGGGAGAGAATCGGAAGGGTAAAAGTGAGAAAACTCATGGGTTAAGAGAAAAACAGTTTAATAATTGAAATAAAATAATAATAACAACAACAACTATAACAATATTAATAAATTGTAATGAAAAGGAAAATAACAAAGAGAGAGAAATAAAACACAAGAAAGACAAGTGATGCAAATGAAAGCAATTGCTCACCACCAACAGACCGATGCCCAGCCAGTCCCTGAGCAGCAGCCCCCCCGCCAACATCCCCCCTAGTTTTATTGCTGAGCATGACATTATATGGTATAGAATATCCCTTTGGTCAGTTGGGGTCAGCTGTCCTGGCTGTGTCACCTCCCAACTTCTTGTGCACCCCCAGCCTACTCACTGGTGGGGCGGTGTGAGAAGCAGAAAAGGCCTTGACTCTGTGTAAGCACTGCTCAGCAATAATGAAAACATCCCTGTGCTATCAACACTGTTTCCAAAACATAGCCCCATACTAGCTACTATGAAGAAAATTAACTCTATCTCAGCAAAAAACAGAACAATGGGATTTAACTGATTGACGTTATATGGCATATACTCTTAAATAATTGTTAGAAGTTGGTAAGTAAACAAACAAATAAAAGCATCATATCACTGCTTAGGTTGTAAGATTAAACATTCCCCATTGGCTTCATGCTCCCTTCAATGCAATCGATGTAGCTTCAATGTCCTCTTTGAAAAAAACCCAACAAACCACACACACATTAAAACATTTCTGGGGCAGCACCCAGGCTATTTTCAAGCCTGCTATAATGTATGTATAAAACAGTACATAACTACATATATGCTTAATTGGTCTTATGCTGAGTACACATATTAGCCAAAAGATTAAGTGACATTAGGTATCACGTTGGTAGATGAGGCTTAGGAATCCTTTAAGAGATGCACTGAAAGTTATGAACTGCATTTAGTGGAACATAGGCCCATGTAATAGGGACTGTACATGCAGCTCCTTGGTGTCCAGATGGCTGCAACACACTGTCTTCTGGGAAAAGGTGTTTGAAGGAAAGAGTTTTCCACATGCATTAGGTACTGACTTCTTCCATTTTTTAACTGAAGGTTGTATTTTTTTCTTGGTTTGGTTCCTGGAGTTTATGTGGCACCTCCAAATCCTTTCCATCAATTTTGGGAAACTCCAGCCCTACTTCACTTCTTGTTCCTTAGACATATCTCTTGCACTTATTTGCTATCCCTAAAACTGTGAAGCCCTTGAGCTCAAGACAGATGGCAAGGCCTATTTAGTTACCATATGTTCTTCTGAGAAGACAAATTCAGTTAGTGAAGGGGGATTACATACGGCTAGAGCTAGATTTTAACAAGTTACTGACTCCATTGAAAACACTATTTCAAATCATACCTTATGGATGTTCATATTTTTAAAAAATCCATTATTTGTATCTTTTGGAGGAAGGAGAGAGAAAGCAATCTTTAATTATATTATAAATTTTACAGCTTGAAACATCTGAAGTAAGGTGGATATATTTAAGAATGAGAAATCAGTTCCCATTTTTCCATTTCAGATTAGCAGAACTGTTTTCTGTTGTAATTGTGCTTTTTGATGTTTCATTTACAATCCAACATGCAGTTTGGTATGGAAAATATGTATAAACACACACACATGCTCTCTTTCTTTTTATATTATACACTTATCCAGTATGTGGCAAACAACTGAATTAAGACTCTGATATCAAATAGTCCTGCCATTTGTTTTGAGATTTGTGCTGTATTCTGTTAATTTCCTTTTGACCATTAGGTGTCTTTCTTTCCTTCTTGTTAAAGGTTCATTGCATTTGTGTTGTCTCCTTTCTCTCTTAGGTGCAGAAGCACTTTGCTTCCACTTACCTCTCTATTCTGAGTCAGCTCCTGACAGGCATATACACTACTTCTTATCCCTACAGTATCTAAGCTCCAGAATAAAACATTTATGTGCAGTATCTTGTAGATCAGAGATTCTTTCCTGTGTCTACACAATAAACTGGTTTTACGTTTAAAAGGCAGTTTGGGGCAAAGCTAGTTTTTCTGTAGTCCTTTTGGATCTGGTCTTAGAAGCTGAAACTCAGCTAACTATACGAAACACTTCACTACTGTAGAGTTTAGATTGTTATTTTTGGACACCTGAGATTTCCTATGTGATTCCTCAGACTCAGCTATATAGTATTTCAAATGCAAGGCCTCGTCTTGCACATTTTTAAAACCATTATTTTAAATCTGATTGAGCTGATGGAATTGCAATCATGGCATGAACTAGCTGACTGTTACCTGTCTTAAAGACAACATTACCTTCGTTTCATTAGAAAGAAAACATGTTAGTACTAAACTAAAAAGAAGATGGTGAGCACAAGTAAGTAACCATATACAGATTCTTCATTAAGTTAATGAAATTGACTTAAAAACAATGTGAGTTACAGCAAAAATCTCTTTCTTTTGGAGACAAGATCTAAATCAAGTTCAGCATTACAGTACACACTAAAGATAGAAACACCAATCCGGCAGGTTACCACAGATGGTTTCACCTTCATTTTCCGCATTCTGCTCCCAAGCAAGGAGTTGTGGAAAAAAATGAAACAAAATATAAGATTATGCATACTTTGGATTGCAGTATACAAACGAAATTCCTGTCCCTCCATTGACCTTCCTTAACTGGAAATGGGAAAGATATTCTGACATTATCTGCCAGCTCATTCCAGGGAAAGCAGACTGACTGTGTTTCACTCTAGCCTGCACTGCCAGGTTGCTGTGTGACCCTGAGTTCATTCTCCGTGAAGCCTGTGCCTCAATTTATTGATCTTTTACAAATGGAATAAAGACACTCATCCACCCATTTAAGGGTCTCTAAGGAAAATGATTTATTGCTTTTATTATTCTACAATCTTGTTGAGATTTCAGGTTCCCTTTCAGGCATTTCAGTATCGTAAAAATGTTTAATTTTTTTTTTTTTAAGAAGCAAACCTGACAGTTAGATTTCACATCACGTATTGACTGAATTGAAAGACTCTTAAAAATTAATGAAGAGAATGGAATATTACTTAAAGGAGCAAAAAAAAAAAAAAAGGCAGGCTAAAGAAACAATTTGAGTTGTGACTTCAGTGGGGTAGTTAATGATTCAAATTAGCTTGGTAAAGAAATTTGAAATAGACAATCAGTGCTTTGATGTTTTTTAATCACAGTAAACAGTAATCGCAGCTCAAGCTGTACGGTTGAAAGGAAGCCTTGGGGAAATTAGACCACTGGGCCTATCAAAAGCGCTGGGCAGAAGAACATTTTAAAATCACTTTAAAAGTATGATTTAAACTGAACTAATGGACAAAAGTAATTCCTGCTATGTCCTTTAAAAATGGAAAGGCTACAGTGGCCTAAGTTAGTGATGGTATCTCATCTGAAAATGACAATATATTCTCTTTAATACCCCTTTCTCTTGCTTCAGAAGTTGACAGGCTGATAAATTGAGTGTCATTTGGCAATTCTGCACAGGGAAATTTCTCTGCAAACAAGTCAAAATTAGATTCCATATCTCTTCATTCTTGAATAGAGATTTACAACAATTGGGTAGCCTTCCAATACATTTCAGTGGTTTTAATAATGAAGTCCTCAGAACAAAATGCTGTAGTCTTCAAAAAAATACACCAGTAAACGTACTTCAGGGACTGTCTACCTGAAGTCTTTCTCATTCTTTCAGAGGTTACTTTGTTTTTTTGAAGTAATTTGGACCTAAGTGTTGTCTCTCTTGCTTCTTCACCCCACACAAAGATCCTATCCACTGACTTCAGTGGCACCCTCACCTCAGGCTCTCTTGAGCTGTGGGCTGAAGGCCAGCTGAAATTTTCCCAGTGGGGATGTAGAATAAGCCACGTGAGCGTGGTGGGTTTCCCAGTGCCTTTCTCTGATTTATTATTCTGTGACCAGAAGGAAAAACAAGTTCTAGACTTCTCTACAAAGAAAAAACCGTGCAGCTGATCGGCTTAACAAAGCATTAAGACCCACATATACCATGCAGTACACCACATACCTTGACACATGCAGCACAGGAAGGATGCAGTGGCTTCGGTAGGGCTTTTCCAATGCTGCCAATATGCTTAAGTCGGATAACTCAGTGGCTCAGACCCAAATGCAGGTCTTTCAAGCCTACATTCAGTGAACACACACACACACACAGAAGGTGGTTAAGCTCCTGCTAACTTGAGACGAAAGAGAACCAAGATTGAAGATCTGTCAAATGTGAGAGCTCTTCAGAGGGAAAACCCACAAATATTGGCTTCACTCCAGAACATGTTCTTTATCTGTGTCTCCTTTAAATACTAGAAAAGGTTTTCCAGAAGACATTCAGAGAGGAATTCGGTGTGTGTCACAGCATCAATATACATAATCCTGTAACTATTTTAATACTTTCTAAGCAGAAAGTAAAAGAAGATACTTCCTGAATTGAGCATAAACTTTAGAGATGGCAAGTGTTTGAGTTGGAATCCCATATAGGTGTTTGAAGAAGCATTGATATTTCAACAGTTTAGTAAGTTTAATAGCATCAGATGCCAAACTCCCAAATAAAGCTGAAAGCCATTTTTGTTATCACTGAAAAGACAAGAAAAGACTGCTGAAGATTTTGATAAAAGGATGTGCATGTATGTTCACCGCTATGCACTGCTCATGAGCACCACTAATATATTAAAAACTTTCCTGTATTATTACTAAAATTTCATCTCCTTATACTGACAAAAATATAAAGTGATGTGACTTCTATTCAGAAGTTGAAAGGAAGTAAAGGCAATTTGGGATTTATCATCGTAGACAACTCATAGGTGTAAAACTTGAATAGTAAATTCTTGTAAACACAGACTACATGTTAGCAATACTACTATTCTTGATGAGTAAAAAACAGCAGTATTTTCAAAGTTACCTTCCTTTTTTGAAAGTCTTGTTTATGAACTGTATTGTCTGACAATCAATTTTAATGATTTAGTGATTGATTTTACAGACAGGTGTTTCAAGCTCTTTGATACTTATCTAAAGTCAGTTGAAATTAAGATGAATCCTTCCAGAAATGTATACATCGTTTTGATGGAGGTTTTTGAACACTGAATTTATCAGCAGCTGTCTAGCCTGCAGTTGCTGAGGGTCAGATACAAAATCTAAACATGCTCTCACTGGAAGCATTTAAAAAAAGATGTGTTAACACCCTGCTCAGGGATTTGACATGCAAGACCAAGCTGCATTGAACATTTTTTTCCTGAAAAACTGAGCAGCAAGTTCAGAACGCATCTTGTGTCCTCTAATGTAACTCTCATGGCACAAAATGGCTTTCCAAGTGTTCTGACCTCCCTAAGGGTGCATATATTTGACTGCCTTTCTTCAAGTTGATCAGTTTTCATTTTTCCAAGCTGAACATCTGATATTTTATCTAGACTGAGAAACCGACTTAGGTCTAAAACAGGAATATTGCGCTGAATGCTTTATTGATTTAGACTCCCTTCCCTTCCAGCCTCTATGAATTTACTGGAGCTGCAGATGACAGTCAAGTCACTCAGTGGAGAAACTGTCCTGGCTATTTGTATTTAAACCAAAGCATTTTATATCACTGAAAACTGATCCCAAATGTGGGAGTGTTGTCAGCTCTAAGCATAATTTGGCATACACTTATCCTAGTTAAGAATATTTCACTACTTTATACATTGGACTTGTAATTACATCCTGCTAGTGTCACAGCCTACAAACCTCAGAAGAAAGCACACGTAATTACAATGTTGTGAAACTTCTGGTGCTCAGTAGTACAAATTACCATTGAACATTTTGGTGCAAGTCAGTAGACAAAATCATTGGTACAGTCAAAGTAAGGAGAAGCAAAGGTGGCTTTACCTCATCTTTACACTTTACCCTCTCTGTGTTGCAGACATCCAGTTGCCCTACGTTGTTACATGATGATGGCTGCAATAAGTCCATGCAGAAATTATGAGCCAGGGTGAGTATGAGGAAGCAGTGACAGCAATTCATTTTGTGACAAATATACATCACACACAGTTTTGTCAATGTTAAGCTTCCTTTGCTGCAAGGTCTCCAAAACAGAGTTCAATGTACTCCCTAGCCTAGCAACAGCAAGACCATGCTTCATTTTAGCAATAGTACTTTGACAGCAGAGAATATACTGAGGAAGTTCCTACAGCTAGGAAAAGACTCAGTGAAGGCACAACATAGAATGGAAAAAAAAATCACCACTGACAAACAGAGAAGCTTTGGGTGGGCAAAGCAAAAAACAAACCAAAACAAAACCATGCTGCTGTAGCCAAGCTTATACTTGCTTAAGCTCCAGACAATAGCTCCAGAATGGGGATACAGATCAGGCATTGTATTAAAAGCTGACTGCAGCTGACCTGAACTTACGTCAAAGAATACCCCAGCTTGAAAAGAAACTTGCTGTATACAGAAGACTTTCATGGTGGGCAGAGCCCTGCCTTCCTAACCAAATACGCAGTTTGTATTTTTTAATTCTGAAGGACTTGTAAGTGCAAGCTGAGTTTGAAAAGGGTATTACATTCAGACAATATTTTAATCACCTGCACTAGTTGATGCTTTAATTAAAAGTGGCAGTATGTTTAGAACTGTCTTATCAATGTTCACCAACCAGAGAACAAGTAGATTCAATGAAATTTCAGAAAGGCTAGAAAAGGCAACATTGGACTAATTTTAGATGGCTGAGAGTGTTTCACATCCCAGTGCAAACATCTTACGCATCTTTCCACAGTGTGTTTTCTTCCTTGTGAGTGCCATGGGAATAGAGCGGCATACACCTAATTTTCACGGATTGAAGTCACACATAAATTTCCCAACGGTAATACAACCTTCAGTCTGCTACGTTAGTTAGCACATGCCTTCAGCTAGTGGGATACATTCCAAATTCCTTGCAGAAGTAGGAAACTGGGGTGGGTTTGACCTTGGCTGGCTGCCAGATGCCCACCCAGTTGCTCTCTCACTCCAGCCCTCTCACTCCTCCTCACTCACTCCTCAACAGGAAAGGGGGAGAAAATAAGATGAAAAAGCTCATGGGTCAAGATAAAGGCAGGGAGATCACTCACCAATTACCACTACAGGCAAAACAGACTTGACTTGGGAAATTAATTTAATTTATAGCCAATTAAAAATAGAGTAGGATGGTGAGAAACAAAGACACAACTAAAAACACTTCCCCCCCACCCCTACCCTTCCTCCCTGGCTCAACTTCACTCCTTCATTCCTGACTCTTCTACCTGCCCACCAGTGGTGCAGGGGGATGAGGAATGGGGGTTATGGCTAGTCCATAATGTTTCATCTCTGCTGCTCCTTCCTCCCCACACTGTTCCCATGCTCCAGTGTGGCGTTCCTCCAATGGGGTAAAGTCCTTCACAAACTACTCCAACATGGGTCCTTCCCACAGGCTGAAGTTCTTCAAGAACTGCTCCAGCATGAGTACCCTCCATGGGGTACAGTCCTTCAGGTATAGACTGCTCCAGCGTGGGTACCCTTTGGGGCCACAGGTCCTGCCAGAAAACCTGTTCCTGTGTGAGCTCCTCTCCACGGGCTGCAGCTCCGGACAGGAGCCTGCTCTGGTGTGGGGTCTCCAAGGGGTGGAGTTTCCTTCAGGGCATGTCCACCTGCTCCGCTGTGGGGTCCTCCACAGGCTGCAGTGTGGACATCTGCTCCACTGTGGTCCTCCACGGGTTGCAGAGGGGCAACCTGTGTGATCATGGTGTTGCCCATGGGCTGCAGGGGAATCTCTGCTCCGGTGCCTGGAGCACCTCCTCCCCCTCCTTATTCTCTGACCTTGGTGTCTGCAAGGCTGTTTCTCTCACATTTTACTCACTCCTCTCTCTCTCACACCTGCTGTGCAGTGTTTTTTACTCTTTCTTAAATATGTTATCATAGAGGTGCCACCAGCATCACTGCTGGGCTCAGCTGTGCCCTGCGATGGCTCCGTTGGAGCTGTCTAGAACTGGCTGCGTCTGTCACAGGGCAGCCCTGACCTCTCCTCACAGAGGCCACCCCTACAGCCTCACCACCAGTGCCTGGGCACAGCCACCCAAAACAGAAACAAAAAGAGCAAAGGTAATAAGCTATGATATATAGAAGGCTATTTAAAAAAAAGTAGCGTCTTTTCTCTTTGCAAAACAATAGTTTGAGAGTTCAGCTCAAGAACATTCATGGTGACACAACTGGCTGCTTTACTTACCTCACTAAAAAAGTAATTTCACTTGGACAGAAACAAAGTGACATACTGGATAAGTGATTCCAAAAAATGAAATAAAACAATTTGAAAGAAACCAGTCAGGTTTCAGGTGCACAGTTCACAATATCTATGGTCACCGCTCTATGATAAATGATATGTCTTCCCATTAGATGGTACCACAAACTCAGAATTTCACCTGAATGTCAGACAAAAAAATGCATCAAGACTTAGGGCATGTAGGTAGACAACATCAAAAAGTATTTCAAAAACTTTTAAGCATACACTTAAGTATGAAATTAACTTCATTACACCTTGTCCTTCAAAGTAAGTTGAAAACCACAATTAATTTAGTCCTTTCCATCAAAGGGTCATTTGATGGAAGCTGAAAGACTAAAATCAACAGGTGTTGAAACTTCTGGACAGAACAGAATATTTAAACTGTGAAGTCGCTGCTGGCAGAAGCTATACACGGTGTAACTGGAACATAATCCCAGAAAGTAAAATTAATTTTCTAGTAAGATTACAAGAATCTAGAGAAAGACTGAGGTGTCTAAGGCGAGAGCATGCTCCTCATGTTAGACATCTTCTTCCTTAGAGTGTTGTATACACAGTATCAAATAATTTGGCACTGACGGGACCTGGGTTTGTTTTTCTATTCTTTGTTAAAGTAGAATGAAAGTCAAAGTAAGTAACACTCATCTGTCACACTCAGTAGAATAGATTATTTTAGTTGGAAGGGATCTACAAAAATCATGCAGTTCAACTGCCTGACCAATTCAGGCCTGACCAAAAGTTAAAGCACGTCGTTAAGGGCATTGTCCAAATGCTTCTTAAATACTGACAGTCTTGGGGCATCGACCATCTCTCTAGGAAGCCTGTCCCAGTGTTTGACCATCCTCTCAGTAAAGAAATGCTTCCTGATGTCCAGTCTAAACCTCCCCTGGTGCAGCTTTGAACCATTCCCACGTGTCGTATCACTGGATACCAGGGAGAAGAGATCAGTGAACAGGTTTACACTTGTTTATTTTGTTTATGTGCTATAGAAATACTATTTTCTTCCTTAGTTTCTTGGTTTTACCAGTAGTAATCCTGTTTTGTGATCCTTAGTAGGACACCTTTCCTAGTCCCGCTCATGATGCCAAGTACTATATCAGTATCCCATTCATACGCTACTGCCAAGCTTGTCTCCTTCTACTGAATGATGTCTTATCTCGTTTCATTTGCAACTTTCCAATGTGCTGTTCTTGCCTAGGCAGATAGAGAAGGCTGCAGATATTTAATTTGAAAAAGCTACTGTCATAATAAAATTACTCTTTTGACAAGTTTTAGCTGGAAAAAAAAAAAAAGATGATCAAACGTAGGATCACTCCACTTTCTTTCAGCTGCATTCTGGGCTTCTGGAACTGAATTTCATCCATTCAATTAAATCCATTTTGAAATGTAAAAATAACATTTACTGAAAAAGGGCTGAAGGCTTTCCTTGTTTATCTTGTTTTAGCATTTCTCAGTCTTTGGGATAAGAGTAATGAGATTCCTCTGAATTAAAAATGCAAATTTGCCTGCCCCAGAAAGATGAAAACTGGTTTTTTGTGGGTGCTGTATTATTGGGATATTGATAGTTTATGGGAATCTGGACAGCTCAGGAACTGCTTATCATCCAAGGATACTTACACCATATCACCTAGGATGAAATACTCTACCAAACACTATGTTCCCCAATTCATGCATTAACCTTCATTCCAGTGCTCCCATGTACCATCGTACTGCACTGTGGGCTAAAGACATTTTCACAGCTTGTCACATTGCTGTCACACCACTGCCTTACTTGACACTATAAAAGATGCTAATGGCTATGTCTAGGGATTTGATGCTTTCACCCCTTAATTATCAAAGGACTAGTCAAGTTTGTTTGTCAGCTCTGTGGAAAGTTGGGGGAGGGATATGCTTCTCTCTTGGTCATGGGATGGCAGCCACAATTACAGCGTTCAGGCTGCAGACACTGCATGCCTGCTGGAGAAATGCTGCAGCAGGTCCTGCTCAGCTAAAGTGTCTTCATCCATGCCCTCTTTCACTGATGTCAACCCATATGCGGCTCCAGATGTAATGAGCCTTGCACTGAGCTGAGAACCACAAAGCTCCAGGCCCCATGTCCTAACTCCTCTGATTTCTAACACAGGGACCACAGCGATCATTAAAAAAAAAGCAGCTGGATTTGTCTCTCTATGATGCAACTAGGAAGCCTATCCTGTTTAGGGATCTCTGTCTTTTTTTTAGGACAAAGTCTACCAGGAGGAATGTGTTCAGAAGGAAGGTTGTCTTGCACAAACAGGACTACTTTAGCTGAAGCTGGTTGCGCAGTGACTCCTTGCTGCAGTGGGAAGGGCTAACCAAACTACGTGGCTAACTCCTGGAGGTTTAAGGGGAAGGCTTCCTTCTCACAGCCCCCAACAGAAAAGCTTCTTAGCAATCTGTCCAAACAATGAACCACTTCCTCCAGCAATTTCAAATGAATATGACAGTCTTCTGTGGCAGGGAAATATAAACTGTATATATTTCTGAATAGAGTTTATTTAGTAAATGATACCCGTACTAGTGAAGGGACCTACAATTAGTTGTTTTCATATTTTTAAAGGGATTTTTTTTCTCCCTCTCCCCTTGAAGAATGGAGGAAGAAACGTCATTTCTATAATAAAACTGCTAAGTTGCCATGGTCTTTGAGAAAAAAACAGAGGTTGTCTCCCACCAGCTCTGTGAGCTATCAGTCCATGAGGTAGGCCAGGGATGTGGTGTGCTGTAAGGAACACAGCACGCCATCAGCGCAGGCACCCTTACAGAGCAAGACAGGATCAAACACAAGGCAGGTGCAAACCAAACATTCAGGACTTGTACTAGAAAGCCTTACAGGAACACAGGCTCCTTCGGGAAGCCATAGCGCACTATTATTTGTAAGGACAAACACTCCCAGCAGTTTCTGCCTCCTGTTACATACACTTAAAAGAATAGGAGAGTTCTGTACTGCCGCATTATGTGGTACAGGAACTCACTGTGCACCCCATTGAGAGGTTGGAAGAAGATTGGTTTTAATCCATCTTTCTGTGGGCTGATTTCTGTTTGGGATCTGACCGAAAGCCTTAAATGGTCTTTAGACTGTGTTGAGCATACACCTGATCTGCAGTACCTCTAGACTGTCCCACACTGCACAGTCCCCTAATGATGCTTTTGTCTTGTGTCAGATATCTTCGTCTTTCACTTAAATACTGCCTGAGACATCCCCAACAGCAGGTCTGACAAAGAAATCTGTAGAGGACAACACCATGGTTGTCTTTCCCTACCACAGGGAGAAGCTCCAACACCACTTGTTTTAACTAATTGGTCGGTCAGTTCTGGACAGGAATTCAACACTGATCTCTACTTAGTAAACAAGGAATCACTAGTTTGCAAATAAGAAGTTGAAATTAAGGAAATGCCTAAGTATTCCGCTGAATTTGGATTTTAATAAAATATCTTACGTAATAAACATTTTTCAAAGGGTATGAGAATGTCTACGTTAGTGAGAAAAAACTTTTTTAAAATCTGAAACAGTATTTAGGAGTGAATGCTAATTTAAATGTCATTTCATACATTAACAAAGCCTGAGTTTATATTTTATATTAATGAAATGCTATCAAATGTAATCTAAACAATTTAATGGGTGGCTGGGTTAATTAGCATTTTTCAAAAACTGATAATTAGTATTTTTTTTAACCTCAAGGTCACAGCTCAGAGCCAAGATCTTACTAGTTAGAGCACTGACAGTAATTAGGAGGACATTTTCATCTGAGGACCTTAACATGTTTTACTTCTGCAAGTATTTCCTCAAAACACCTACAAGTTAAGTGACAATTTTTAAGGCTCGTGTTACAAGGAAGTAGGCTGAGACGCTGACAGAAAACAACATTTTCTTCAATCATAGTAGAACGCGGGAAAAAGATTTTGCACTTAGGCTGGTAAACTGTCTTGACAACTTTGCTAGGCTGATAAAAATATATGTCCCTTTTTATCCTCTTCCAAAACAGAAGTATCATTGTTGAGCTGACACAGACAGTCATACAAATACATAAAAGCACTTTCAGTGAAGACAGTAAGGGTCAAAACACTCAGAATCACTAAGACCACTGAGCATGCCCTTTATTGAATTAAAACTTCCCTTTACTTGAAATTTATGTATTAATTAAGTACAAGACTGCTTGTATAGTACTCAGCAATATGAAACCACTTTCCATACAAAAGTAATTGATTTACCATTCTTAACACCATTAATACTAATTATCGTACACAACTCCTACATAGGGTGTATTGACGTTTATGGTTTAGGGCAGTTTAATTCCCAAGAGCTTCACTTACAAATATCAGAACAAAGAGCTCCTTTCCCAAACTGTTTATCAGCTTTTCACTCATTTGCTATCATTTGTACTGCTTAGGCACAAGAGACACCCTCTTGAAACCACAGCTAAAGCTGCGGTGCGTGCTAGCCTGAGATCTGTCCACAGGAACCTTCCAGTTGATTTAGTCAAGACAGATGAACAGCAGGAAGAAGGAAATATTAGGTCCTTTCATAGAACTGGAGCAAAGCCACCAATATATGGGAAGAAATGTGCTGGTAGTTAAGCAGAAAGCCTGCAGTGAAAACTCAGTTTGGTGCCTTAGCAACAAGACTCTCCAAGCAGTACAATAAGAGGCAGGATTCAGGTACCTCAACATAGGCAGCTTGTGCCATTTTGGATGCCCTAAGCATCGGCAATTTCTGAGACGTTTGTGTGGGGCTGGCAGGTACAAAGCAGGAGTGAGACCTGAGCTGTGCCGTATTGGAGCAACAGCTTCAAGCCAGGCAGGATAACTTGCAGCATCTAAAATGACAATAGATGCTCAGTTCCCCAAACCTGCGTCCAACCTGTGTCTGGTTCACGCCTAAGACAGAAAATACTCTCCAGTATTTTAAACAGGGAAAGCTAAGGAATCTATATCTTTTGGTTTTGATTTTGTTTGATTTTGAGCTCCACTTGCAAAAAGCGATGGAAAGCTGGTATGCTGCCAAAATCAGGTCATCATTAGAAAATTCTCCTTTCATACAAAGAGCTGTAAACATAATGCTGTGTTAATGATTCAGTTTCAACTTTCCTGATTTTCTTCTACAGACTGGTGACCTGTACAATCACCTCCCCAACTCATTATTCTTTTACAAGGAAATTATAATTAATATAAAGTAAAATCTGGAAAAGTCTGTTGAAAATGAATACAAAAAAGCAAACTTCTCTTTATAATTATATGCTTTCATAGAAAAGATGGTGCACTGTACTGGACATGACATTTTTCAGGTTTACCTCTTTTCTATGAAACCACTTAAAAAAATCTGTGAAAGTAAAACATGAAGTAAATGAGGCATAAACTGATAGTAACCCTAGGTACTGACTACTTTTGCACATGCACCTCTTCTAAAGTCCCTTAAACATATTGTGCTCTATACCACATGGGACACATAACCCTTATACTAATTTTCATCCCTTCTTCAGTAGGTTTCAGGGCATCTAGAAAGCTTTGTTTTCTGCTACAAAGTCTAGGAGGGTCCTTTATCCTCTGATCATAAGAAACCTACGTAAACACTTTACAAAACTGAAAAAAAATCATTGATTACAATCATAGGACTAAAAAGAAGAACAATTTTATTGTCATAGTTGTTAAACATTAAAATATAGCGAGTGCAATTTTGTATGTATACACGTGTGTGCATATATATCTGTCCCCGTCAGTTTCAGCACTCTGTTTGGATCAGACAAAATACTTGCAACAGAGCTCAAATCCAAATCTGCCTGTTTGACACTGCAAGATATTTGGAGTGGAAATCAAAGACTGCGCTGCTTTGGAAAGCAGAGGTACGCTGTGATGTGTCAAGCATACAGGCGTTGCATTTCTGGGCAAAGGCCTTAAATCATTCTTCTGCTGACAGGTGTGCTCGGGTAGAAATAGGGGTTGTTTATCTTAATGTCTTCATGTATTTTCTGCAGCCTATTCACACTAAATGCAACAAAGCGTCTTGGAAAACATGCTACTGTAGAAATTCTGTGCTATGGCTGAATATCATTAAACAAAATTAATCTAGCCTTTGAAGTGCAATCTTTTTATTCTTTATTCTAAATAGCAAAATAAGTAAAAATTGAGGCTTTCATGTTAGCTGTCCCACCCTTATCTCCCTTTTCTCCAGCAAACACAAAGCAAACACAATGAACGCTGGATTAGCAAGCAGACAGTTACGTATCATAGAGAACTACGCATCTGTTGCAAAATTTGGTGGCATAACAGAAAAACAAATCAGAACTTCACACAACTGTTTATATACAAAGTTTTATCTACACTTGCATTTTTTTTTTCCTGAAGACTATGGGCCAAATTCTGTAGCTGTTTATACTCAGTCTATGGCGGCCCAGAACACAGAGTCCTGCTTCTCAATGCAATTAATTGTTTGACACCAGATGTCCATGCCTGAACACTGGAAGCATATTCACTTTTCTGCAATTTTGTTAAGCCCTTATCTGTATTGACATAATTATGTTGCCATGTCATATTTGAATACAGTGAAGCATTTTGAACATTCCTGGTTAATATCTCCGCAATGCAGTACAAAACAGAACTGTAATAGCCTAACACAGATTAACACAAATGACTGTAAGGTTTTACTTCATTTTTTATTAATAAATGCATTTTAAAAGTGCCTAAACACCTGCCGGCTTCCAGACTGAGCTATTTTTGTCAGGTGTTTTAAAAGAAATTGTCAAAGTGCTTTCAAACAGAAAGATCAAAGTTTCTATGATGAATTCAAAGGCATTGCTTCTCCATATTCAGTTCTCTGTTGCACACGGAGCAAAATAATGCCAGTACCACAGAGCTGGCCGTATGACAGAGGCAGCGGAAGGGTGCTGTGGCTCAACCGCCGTGTGCTCTTCCCATCTACACTTAGCAAAAAATCTTGAGAGCCCAGCATGAGGCAGCGGCCCAGGGTGGGCAAGGTGGGGGTGTGCTGTACAACAGCAGCTCCTTTTTGGCTGCTGCGCAGCTCCGCTCTGCCAAGTCAGGCAGCTTCAGGGGACAGAGTCATAAGATAATCTAGGCTGGCAGGGACCTCTGAAAGTCATCTGGTCCAACCCTCTGGTCAAAGCAAGGCCAACTTCAAAGTTAAATCTAACTTCAAAGTAAGATCAGGTTGCTCAGGGCCATGTCCAGTCAAGTTCTGAGTATCTCCAAAGATGGAGATGCCACAGCCTCTCCCAGAGATCTGCTCCAGTGCTTGACCACCCTAACTGTAAATTATTTTCCCTAATATCAAACTGGAATTTGTTTGCCAACTGGTACAGTTGAAGGCAGCAATATATTCCCACTCTTTTCTGAGCAGCACTGAGCAAATCCAGCTCTCAGCCTCCCCATTTTGCAATCCCCTAATTATCTTGATGGCCCTCCTCACTGTATGGTGCCAATTTTACTCCTCTCTTGCTTTGCAGCTTCCTGTCTGCAGTGGTGAAGGGCTCTTGTGAAAGGGGAAGAATTATTTTGTAATGAGCAATGGCCTGGGCCTCAGGGTATTTGAGCTCTGCCTCTCTTCCCTGTATTTTTCTTGTGTGAATATGGGAAAGTCACCTCCTTGGGCTCGGTTCTAGCAGGGACTGTTGAGCTCTACGACTTGAATTAAACCTACATAAATTTAGTTATCTAGTATGTAAAACCAGTGCTTGTCTATATTGATTACATGAAAAACAGAGGGTAGTTGGGCTCCTGACATAGCCACTTCAGTTAATTGCCAAAGGTAATTTGAAAGATGGATTAGGGCCTAATGTAATGCAAAAAGGGAATGATATCAGATTGAGCTAAATCTGCGTAACTGTTGTGTAACAAATGCCTATGTTATCCATGGCATCAACCTTGAACTTGGTCACTTTTTGTGTGTGCTTTTTTAACAAAAGGGAATGGCCAAGGCAGAGATATTCAAGTGTAAGTCAGACACAAAAATCAAGAGTTGGGGCAAAAAACTAATGAAGGCTTTAAAGAAGGTCAAGCCAGATTTCTTTTACCTATCTTCCAATTCTCCACGCCATTTCAGATGTTAGTATAGTAATAATCACTTTACCACTCCTTGCAAATGCGCAGTCAGTTTAATATGCCTACAGGGGCATGAGCTCTTACTATGATATCAGGATCCCATTGTGCTGGGCCATGAACCCAGCAAATGCTAAGGGATGTTGCTGCATGGAAGAGCTAACAAAGCTCCTTGGACAGTGCACTGGAACACAAATTCACCAAAAACTCATTGCATAGAGATGCCAAATATCTCTTAGATGGAAATGACACTTAAAACCCGCTGAGCTGTGCAGGATTCAAACTGGACCTGTAAGGGAATGGCTTTACACATGACTAGAAATAGCTTGAGACATCCCACGTCCTTAAAGAACTTAGGTTTCATCTTTCAGAATGAGTTGAAAGACAAGCTTATTAACTCAAATTTTTAACATTTTTGTGGCTTACATCAGCAGATGTCCTGCTTACAAGAAATGGGCAAAATATCCCATAACAGACTGAGTATACACATTCAGATAAACACAAAACTGTTTTCAGAGGAATAATTTTTCTTAGCTGAAAACATAAAAATTAACATTATCACACCATCCAAATTCACTTCTAAGTGCAAATGTTTTGCAATATAAAAATTATTTTCCATAATCCTGTTGAAAGACTGGCAAAGCAGATGAGTTTTGATGCCAATGTAATAGAAATCTGAAGTCTGTTCCCAGCTCTACTTAAAGTGATCTTGAAGAAGCTGTCCCATGATTTTATTTATGAAAATGAACCAGTGAAAGATACTGTCAAAGGTAGAAATATGAACCATGTGTAATGTGAAGGAAATAGGAATACTAACAGCAATTAGGAGGAAAGCTGGAACTGAAATTTATGGGTTTTGGGCTTCCTATCAAATGGATCTTTGTACACAGTAACAGGGATAATAACAGGACAAATCTCCTGCAGTTGTTCTGGTTCAGATACAATCATGTGCTCTGGCTGTTGTGTTTATCTTAATGCTATATATGAAATAAATGCGACCAATTGAGAATATTAAATGATGGAAATCTGAAGGTCCAAGCCAGAATCAGTGGCCCATAGATAACTTCTTCTTCTCCCTAAAGCAGGGTACTTTGATTTTCCCTTTCCAACTATGAAATACTTTTAAGAAGGGAGACTCTGTGGAATAATTGCTGGAGGTAATTTAGGAATTAAATTTATATTAAAGGTACAGCATTGAAAAAATCTTCAGGGTGGAGTGTGGCGAATATGCAAGGAATCCATCCCACAGAAGTTGCCTAGGCAACCTTAGATGTTGGCAACACCAGGGGAGCTTGGTGTGCTGACTCTAAGAGAAACTACACGGAGGGTGGAGCGGAGTGAAGACACCGCGGCCAGGCTCTGTGATAAGACGGGAACTGGAAGGTACTATGGAACTGACAAGCTGCATATTTACTACCCTGAGCTGCATATTTACCACCCTGAGCCAACAGTCTGTCATTTTTTGACAAAATGCTATCCTTTGGGTGAACTTTGCTCATTATAATTTCATTATAATACCAGAAAACACACCTCCATCCCAAAGCTACCCTCCTCCAAGGTGCGACCACCCCTCACTGAGCTTGCGTGCTGGATTTTTCTTAGTCTATACCTTTAAAAGTAAAACGAGAAACTTGTACACCAATTATAATAGAGGTATGTATGACTAGAGTCACTCAAGCTCCACCTGTAAGGACAAATAATAAAAAAGTGGCTTAAGAGAGGAATGATGCCAGGGAAGATACCATCGCAGACCACCTTTGACAACCGGGATCAGTCGATGGGCTGAACCTCTCTTCCCCCCAACACGGACGCCTTTGGGTAAGATTCGAACACTTGGTTATACCGAGTGCTTCCCGGGAAACTTAGAAATCTCTATAGAGTTGCTTTATAACTTAACACGTTTGTAGCTAGGCTATATTACTCATATTCTTGGTATTTGCACATGCTTTGCAAGCAGTAATTTTATCACCGGCAATCCAAAAGAACTTGTGTATCTGTTGCTTCAATAAACTGCACTATTCACTAATCTAGCCGTGAGAGTTCTCATTGAACGCCACCAAATCCCTTAAGTGTGGCCGTGCTAGTTCATGGAACGCGACTAGACTGAAAGTGTATGGTGTTACGAGTGTATCCGTAATCATGAGGGTTCAACACATTGTACGCGACCGGACTTGTAACACAGAAAAATTGGGCATCACTCAGAATCTAAGCCTAGCCGCCCCCAGCCCCTCTGACATCTGAGGACAAGTTGGAACGCAAGGGGGGTTTATTTTCTGCCAAATTGCCTTGCTCTTTAACGTGACAGACTCAAAATACATTTCTTCACTTTAAAAGCAAATCAGATTATAATTTCACTGAAGATACTTTTCTAATCTTAAATAATCAAAACTACTTAAAAATAAAAATCTTCCCCATAGCAATACAAGCTTGTCCTTTCTAGAAGGAATCTCACCAGAAAAAGGGTAAATAGCCTAAATGGGCCATTATTTGTGTTGCAAAACTCAACCATTAACGACAATAACTGGAAATAAAATAAACCCCACTTTACTCTCAGGAAATAAATTGAGGTTGCAACACAGGTTTTTTTTTACTTGCAAAATGAAGACTTGAGACACTGTGACATGGGCTACCACAAAGCTACTTTTACTGCTATTTTGAGGGTAAAGCTAGACCTGAAAATACTGGTCTAGACTTTTCACAGTATTAGAATAATGACAGATAAAAAGTGTTTAGATTTTGTTTCCACTAGAATATGGAAACCTGACAATCGTCAAGTCATCTGCAGCTTCTTCAGACATCTAAACTATATACTTTATATCAGCATAATATTTTATTATATGATGTGACTTTAAGTCTTATGATACTGAAATGGTTTAAAATTTTTATATGGAACTAAATTTATTAATAGTGAATTTTATGTCAGTATCATGCTGTTCTATAATCAGTGATAAATGTGTTTAAGAGCATGTCCTATGAGACTCAACAGGGATGTTTAGTTAAAAGGAACCACAAACACTGAGAGTATTAAATTGGACTTTGAGTTGTCATTTTCTGAGGGTAGTTTAAAGAAAGCTAATACACATCAAAGTGATCAATCATGTCAGCTCTTGAGTGGAATTCTCCAGGCCTCCTCCTTCTGTCAACTTTGTGTGCCCTAAGAGTGTCATCAGACATGACGGCCTATTCTCTCACTTGCAGGCAGTTAAGTCAGAAGCAGCTTGCAGGACTGACAGGAACAACTTTGACATAAAGTAAACGAAGAAGAAAACTGGATCCAATGTTTGTAAAATCCCCCAACAGTGTAATGTTTTTTTGCTTCTCTTGCCATAGACGTAGAAAGATTGTGACGCTGGACTAGTATGCAAAAAATAGACTAGTCTTTGTAATTATAAGAGACAGCAGCTCTGTTTTTCAGCCCCTTCTCCTGATTTTAAGTCAGAAGTCTAATTTTTTCAGTTTTCCTTTTCATCAATAACTATTTTCTTCCTGGGGTATGAAAGGTTCATGCTGTTGTTTGATGACATACCAAGTCTCCCATTTCTGCCTGCAGAAATGTACTATATATGCACCTCTCTATCTATAAAAATATTATATCTGCTGTCTACATAGATGTGGCCTGGCGTGATGAAACTTCTCCCTGAGTAATTTCTAAATTTTAACCTTTTTTCTTCCTTTTCAGTAGTGAATTACTCCCCAGCCCACCCCTCAATACCACATTTCAATGTTTTCTGCTGGACAAATGGGGGATATATTGGTTTGCCTGGATTTCTACTATGACCTGGTTTTTAATTAGAGAAGGTAGACTTGTAAAAATTATTAAAGTGAATTTATTAAGAATTTTTTTAGTTTAGAAGTAAAATATATGTAGTCTATCAATTTTATGAAGGATCTTTTTTCCTGAAGAGCCTTACAAAAAAATCTCTATAAAGGGGAAGTATAATTAATTTAGCTTTTTAAGAGAAACATCATCCTACATTTATTGCTATTGCATTTGTCATCCCCTTTCATGAACCAAGCCATTAGCTCCAAGACATCTTTGGATGAACTACAAATTAACTGTACTACATGATCATGTTTCGTTTACCAGACATATATAGCTTCTTCAAGCAGTACCAACTCAGCACACCCAGAAGAAACTCCAGTTTGCATTAGCAGTACAGTTATATTTTATGGTATGTGACAAAGAGTGTGAGAAACCCACTCTTTGCATTAAAAATAAAGTAAGTTTCTAATTCTCAGCTGTGTGAAAACAAGATCCAAGGGAGTCCTAAAAACTTAGGAACCAGCAGATGAATAAAAAGAAACATAAGCCAAGGATTTCTGGAGCTTGACAGATGTTTTTGCATATCTGGAGTTGACATTGCTGACTTTTTATTACACATTTAAACTATGATAGGTCCACAGTGACTATCTTGTGTTGTATGTAAAGCTTACTTAGTTGCCTGGAAAAAATCTTTTGTTATGCCTAGGAGTTACCAGCGATAACATATATTTCTACTTTGAGTACACAAAACTAAGTTGGAAGATGTATTTTACTTCATCAGTTTTTTTGGTAGTAAAAGAACTGATTTTTTTTTTCCCTGCTCAAATACACTGAAAAGACCTCTACCTTTACTTTTTTTTTCTTAATGTTTCTGGTATTTTAAACACTCTGCATATTCAGAATGTACAACAGTGCAATTGTTGCAAGTAACCAGCAATCAGCTGTGGCGGTAGGGACTTTTTTAAAAAAAAATAGCACTACTTTGCTGTATTATGCATTCGTAATTATCATGATGCAACAGAAATTAAGTGGCAAATCTAGCCGGTGAGTTCAGGGGATTGGAGACTTCCTACGAACAGCATTTACTCCTGTATCCTCCTCTGTGACTTGCTTCAAGCACCGCATGCAGGCTCGAGATGAATCTATAGGATTCAAAATGGTGCATGGGAAATTAATTTTGCACTTGTCCTCAGATTCTAGGGTCTTCTGAAAGGGTACAAAATTATGCAAATACTTGCCCTTGCCCTTTTTTGCTTTCCTACAGGAGATCCAGAATGTCAGCTACCATGAAACAGTAATGCACCATTCAAATTCACTGGAGGAAACCATATGGAGACTCCCAAGGAGTGTCCTTTCGTCCCCCAAAAGGATGGCCAAAACATCAGACTTTTCTTGGTCTTCTGTAAAATGAGCACCACACCCCCACCCCCAACCATAGCATCATGGAAGCATCTGTAAGTATCGGTACAGACTGAAAAGATTGAAAGTTACCCATTTTTACAGATAGGGGTGAGATACTTTTGTACCAGTAAAGACTTACTTTTTTATATTACAAGTTCAAATAAAAGTTTCTATAAAATCGTATGGGCACTAAAAGCAAGTTACACTAAATGTTACAATTTCTTAATGCATGGTGTTCAGAGATGCTTATAAAACTTAGTTCTACTGCTATAAATACACACAGACAATAAAACTGAAATAATTCCTATCCGAGTGTGCACAGAAATTTTATCTAAATTAGAACACAATTACTCTTACTGGAAGCAGTTTCATTATTGTTAGCACTCAGTAGATCTCGCTTCTTTCTCCCTGGGGAGAAAACCAGTGGCTGGAGAATGCCACATCTAGTGTAGCATCTTTCTATAATTATCACAGAGATTTCTTATATTAGGTGCATTTATTTCCTAACTTTGTGGGAAAAAAGTCAACACAATCTCTTTTTGAAAACCCTGCTGTGCCAGCATTATTTGTGTTCTAATATTTTATAACAGCCTTTCCCAGGTATAAATGAGACGTCAAATCTAAATTAACACTGGAAACACGACCTGCCCTGCTCTTTTGCTGCAGACTGACAGCTCAGCCGCATATGTCAAATGTGAGTCGCCCTCCCAGCTAACTAGAGACTCAGGATTGGCATATTGCTGAACCGCAAAACTTACTAACAAAACATCACCATAAAGAATAAGGAATCCCAAACAATTCCATGAACTCTGTTTTTCACTTCTTAAGTAATTTTTTAAAAATAATTTTACAGTGTTAATTCTTAAATATTATATTTACAGGGTCTCACAAAGCCTTCCTGCTTAGTAAAAATATGACTTTCAAATAAACCTCTTTCTCAGAGAACTAACTGCTTCTCCCACACACAGTTCTTATATGCTGTCATTTGGTTTCCGCTTTGCCCCTTCCTTCCTCATGATCATAGAAAAAAAAACCAACCTGGGATAAACTGCAGATGGTCATTTTATCAATCTTCCTACCAAAACTGAATAGACCTATATACTTTTGAATCTTTCCTTCTGAAAAGCAAGCTTTTGCCATATCCTTTACAGAATGGAAAAATAATTCCTTTCCTCTTTGTAGTAACCTCCTGGTTAAGTAAAGGTTATAGTATCTCCTCTTCATTTTTTTTTTTTCTAAGCAACCATTGTTAATGAAGCCTCTCAATAATCAGTTTCCTAGACTCGTATAATTTCAGTTGCTCTCTCCTGAACTTTATCCTACAGGTACTAATCTTTCCTGAAGCACAGGGCCTAGAAGCAGAAACAGTACTTCAGCTGAAACCCATCAATGCCACCTCTTTCCCTCCTGTTAAAAGTCCTATGAAGAATCCTTCCAAAACAGCAAATAAATCAAAACAATTCAAATAAAAATGGATAATACAAGCAGAAGAAAGACGTGGTGAAACCTGCGTGTCTTCATTTACCAAACTTTCCTTATCTTCAGATCATCAAAAAAGAGGTTTCTAGTTCACATGGACTAAAAAAGATCTGAGAAACTTGGAAGACTTGTAAAAGCTTAATGTTTCATGTCACATAAAAGTAGAGATGAAAAGCTCCTATTCCTTTTTATGCAAATGATAAAAACATATTCTCCATGGACCCCAAAAAGAACAGGAAGAAGGAAAGTATTTTGGAAAAATCATGCCATCAAATCCATAGAAAAATAGAGGATGATCAAAAAACTCTAAAGGCTGGCAAGAAAATAAGATGTAGTATTTTATCATGTTGATTTTCATTACCACATCTTCCAATATCAACTCATCAGTCACGGCTAAACATAGTTTACGTAATTGCACTGAAATACCTTTTAGCTCTTAAGTGTGAGAGACTCATTTGTGGTTCTTTCTCATTTGGCAAGTGAATACTTGCTCAGCACCTCAGATTTCAATACATTTCCAGTTCAGTGCCCAGCCTCTCCTTTTCCTCTGCCATTTTACCTTACCTCTCTGCTTTTCAAAATAAGACTTCTGCCTATACATACCACTGCAATTCTCTGCTGATCCATTTTATCAACAGCATCCTTATTTCACACAGGCAAGTTAACACCATTACTGATTCTCATCCAAAAAGGATCTATTTTGCCATAGATTTTGCAGGACATTGGTGTTGGTTCCTGAACTAAAGTTGAGGGCAAGAAACAGGAATAGAAAGGGTGGATGGAAATATTCCTAATTCACAGCATGGGGGAATTCCAGCCTGCCCCTTTCTCCACAGCACTTTTAAGGCTGCTCTAAGAGCTGCCAGAGCCTGGTGGCAGCGGGATTAGGAGCACATCGGCATATGGTTACACGACAGGTATGTATAGGAGTCAATGCTATTTCCAGGTGAAGTCGAGGATTCAGTATTAAATCAACTGAGTTCCACTTCAGGAATTAATATAGATGACAGCTATGTAGGAAGTAGCCATTTCCTGAGCAGCTAATTAGAATGCTCCTCAGAATAAACAAGAATAACAACTAGTCATTATTATAATTATTCATTTCTGTGCCAGTCACTTTGCCTTCTCAGTGTACATTAAGGTACTTTAGAGATGGCAAGCACAGCTGAACAAACATCATATTGCACCTGAAATTACTGAAGCACAGAAAACGAAGACAGTATATTGATGGTTCTGGGAAGTCATTAATGAAGTCATTACTAAAAGACAACAAATTACATGCTGTCAAAGTCTAAGTCGTCCTTTGGAAAAATATGCATACTGTATATACAAACTGCAGTTATATGTCTAGATAATAAATGTATCAGCCATATAAGTTCAAACATCTGGCCCATGTGCAAATAGGTGAATGCCCAACAACTGATTACATATATATTCTAGCCAGAACAGAGGTATACATGTTTGAACTCTTCCGAGTATTCACAGTTGCACTACTTAATTTGCTTTTCATATTTCTGATACGTGTAAGGTTTATTAACAAATACAGAGATGAAAGTTTTCTCCGTGTTTAGAGTTCTAGAATTCAGCAACTCAATGGTGTGGGAAAACCCATTCACTGCACTGCACATTCATGGCAGTACTCCAGGAACAGCTTTTGAGTATTTGAGTGACCAGGTATTTTTACCACGGCTGTCTATTGCTCTGTGAAAAGCTGATCTTGCTTTAACTCCCCACAGCCAAGTACCATTCATAAAGTGAATTCCATCAATAAGCTTTCTATCACGAATTTTTGCGTTTTGTGTATGCAAGGTCAACATTGCAAATCAAACATTTCTTACCATTGCAATATTGAAGATTTTACAGCCACTCCCATTACAAGTGTAAGCATATACTGCACTACCTGTAAAAAACAGCTGTTGATAAATGTTAACTTCAAATCTCAATTACTCTAGTATTTCAATAAAGTGATATAGGCAAAAACGCACCTGCATTCTAGGATGCAAAATGTGATATGATTCCACAAAATCATTACAGAATAAAGAAGAAAAGCAACAGAAACATTTTTATGCTAAAGAAAGGGTCATAATAAATATTTCTCACAAGTCTTTTATCACTTCTCCTTTGACAATGTAACTGCCAAGCAGTTGCATAACATCAGCAGACCCATATAAAACAAACGTGTCATGTCAACAAATGACAGCCACCCACCAGCAAACACTGTGATAGATCAGAAATAATACAAGAGTAGGATGAATCCCTGTGGCATTCCCAAATTAAAATCACAAAATACTGACTGGGAGCAATTTGGAACAACCACCTGGCCTCATTACATTAAGATTTTAAAATCTCATAATGACTGATCTGAATCAGTGCAATATATGCTTTGCAGGTGTAGCCATATTCCACAAATAAACTTGAAAAGAGATACAGTAATTCTTAATGGGAGGTTTTGTGGCATTGGGAAAAAGGGCAGTAAAATGAAATTATCCTTCCCCCCTTCTTTTCTGGTAAGATTTTTAATATGTTCGTATTTTCATATAAGAAGACAATTTGCTGTCTAATACGTCATGACAGAATAGACATTTTAACATCAGACAAAAGATATTAGAGTATGAGCTCAATGTGACTTCAGTTTCTAAAATTTCTTAGACTCATCTGGAAATGTCTCCTGTAACTTAATTAACTGAAAACTCTTAAACAGCCAGTATATGCAATTTGATCCAAATAGTAATAAAAGGAGAGGAGGAGGAAGGAAATAATGTTTTCCACTTAAAACTACTAGGCACTATTCGTTGATCCTTAATCATACAACTAAAAAGTAAAGGATCGCCTTTTACTCCATGAACTGAAGCCTTAATTTGGCCTGTCTTGAAAGCCCCATTAGCCTCTTGGGTCACATGCAGGAGATTGCCACGTTACAAATCAAAGATCTTTACCTGCACAAGATGCTGGGTGAAAACCGTGACAATATTTGACAACTTTACATCCTCTTTGAATGAGGCATATATTTGCCTGTACCCATACCAAGCCCCCGTGGCAGTCCTCTGAGAAGTTGTAAGAAGGGGACAGAAAAGTGCTCTGGGCATCTTTTTACTCTGCTATGGAGAGGAAGTCCACTCCATTAAGCCCCCTACGGACCATGAAGCACATTTCCAACAAACATGCCAGCTATAAGATGAGGAGGGTGGCCCCCACCAGCAATAACGACTATTTCTCACATGACGTGTAAGGCATAAGGGAACAAATTTCCGACAGCAGGCAACTGGGAGGACAAAACAGTACTCGGCCTCACCCCCATGCCCATCTGACACTTTCACAGCCTGGGAGGAGGAGAAAGGGATGCAGGGCGGAAAAGAGGCTCACTGGCTCTCACCAGGCAGGCCAAAGGAGGTGACAATTTCAACAATGTTGTATCTCAAAAGCAGTGTGCCGTATCGTTTCACTTCACGGAGACGTGCTGCGTTTAAACTGGAAATACATGAAAGGATTCTCGAGAAGGAGGCAGTTGGTTAAGTTGTTGGTTAATATTTGTAATTTTTCTGAAGTTTTTATTTAGTTACTTAAAATAAACTCCTCCACATATCCTGCCCAAGCTGCTCTATCTGCGAGGAGTGAGTATGCCATCAGGTTTTCTTTGCCAGTCATGAAATTGCTGTTAAATCCCCATGCTGGTGCGGAAAGAAGAGCCTGCTCCCAAGTCTCTCAGGCGGGCTCTCTGCTCTCTCCTCGCCATCACAAGCCTTTAAGCCGACACTGGTTTTCCCTTTGGAGGTGAAAGCATTCCTGCACCATGTGATAGGCTACTAAGCTCGCCTGGGGTGCTGCGAGGAGCTGACAGAAAGAGCCAAGCTTATCAACCGGTTATGTTTCCTCTTTCCCACTAAATTTGCTGTGAATTCACACATCAAACTGTGGCTGAAAAGCAGGGAATGTGCAAATCTGCAAAGCTTCACAGGAAAGAGACCCGAAGCCTAGAGATCAATGTACAGACAGCCACAAAATGCATTTTTAACAATAAAACAACTCACAAGCCTATGCCAAGTCCTCCCATTAGTAACCCAGTGAACAGTTATTACAGCAGTTCCACTTAATCAAAATTAGTATCTAATTCCATAAATTTGCAGTTTAGACATTTTTAAGCGCAAAAGCTAGAGACATTTCATGTGTGGGTGTGCCTTTTGACACTGACACTTCTTTCTGCTTCATCTCTGCAAAATAGCATCCTGCAGCCTGTACTGTACTTCATCCTTTTCTATCTCCCAATGACGGTTTCTAGCCCATCAACCATATTTTAAGATGAGCCATTGCATCTTCTGCTTGAATCATCATTAATTTATGTCTCTTCTTTCCTCTTCTTTTGTTAGGCACTGCCAACTCCAAAATGGAGTATTCAGAATCACCTTTTATACATTTAGCTCTTTATGCCGATTGCAACATGGCCAAACCATCTCATGGGTATTGTATTTGTCATTTATTTGTATTTGTCATGTATTTGTATTTGTATTTATCACTACACATTGCTAAACTAATAGGGTTTCATTGTTTTCAAAGTTTAGTCCCAATAAAACAGATGTTAAATGCTGGTTTTCCAGATATATGCTATGAATGCACATCCTCAAAGCATTAAAATAATTTTTAGGGTTTTGAAACAAAGTAATAGAAATTCTGAAAATGTTCTCATTATGCCTGTTTTATGCTTCCATTTTTATTTCTGGTGAACAAGAGAGTATCTTCATCTTTTTTTTGGTCATAAAATCCTGTATGCTGGAGAAGAAATCAGGTAGTACTCAGGTATGTTAGTATTGTATCATAAAATTAAAAGGTGTGCAATGATCTCAAGATAAACTACTTATTTGTAGACTTGTGTAATATAAGCTATGGAACTGGGACTTCAAAAATATTCTGAATTTCTGCTAAAAAAATAACAAATCATCACAAGAAAAAACTGAGCTACCACTTGCTGGAAGATCTGTAAACAATATATTGAATGAAGAAACTATTGAAAAACAGTCAGGATCTGTGCAGCCTTTAATTCCCCAAAGGATGTAGTTCTGAGGAATAACTGTAGCTTGGCTACAGGATTTTTCTTATAATGGAATCAGAGGTTGGTCATCTCCAAGCTAGATATATCTTTTAATCCAAATTAGATGACTGATGCTGATCCCCCCCACCCAGGGATAGGTATATTTACACAAGAAGGTTTTTTAATGCCTCTCTATAACACTTTTTATCCTGTTCTCCATTCTGTCACACCATGCCACCACATTCTCAGAGACTTTTTCTTTCAAAAAACCACTTTGAATGCCTATGCTTTTTGGATTGTCCACCTCAAAAAGTAACTTGAAAACATTAGGTTTTTTTCTTTGCTCCCTGGAACAAATGAACAGTAATGTCTCAATAGCTCATGCTTGACATGCAATAGAATTATTGCCTTTTTGGCAATATTTCCTACAATGGAAAGGGCCAGCACAGGCCATTTTAGTATTTATAAAGCCTTACTCTAATGAATTTCTTCTAGGCAGAATTGAAAAGGCAAGTACTGTAAAAACAAAATGAAGGGTAAGGTGAAAGCTCCTTCTAGGCTGACATCTCTAACCAGTACATTTAAAAATACAGTGGAATGGCGTGAAAATCAATCAACCTTAAGAGTAGAAAAGTTTATTTGAGAATACAAATGTGGAAAGACTGCTGCAGAAAAATAAGCTGGTAGCTCACAAAAGCATTAAAAGGTTACAGCTGGAAAAACAGGTGGGGAAACCTTTCTACATTCCAAAGCATGCTATTATGCCAGGTACAAAGAAACCTACAATGGTACAATAGTGCTGAGAGCTGCAAAGATGCCTTATTACTACTGCTAATTAAAGATCATGTTCATCAGATGTCTCTTCTAGGCACCAAGATGCTGAAATCTTGGCTGTACTATAGGTTACTATTGATTCAGTTTGTTTGAATTGTGTTTACTTTTGATCTTTACATAAATGTTTGGATTGATAATCAGCTAATGTAAAGAAATTTGGTCATAACTATACAATTTTATTTTTTTAACATGAGATACCAGTAGTTAATCTTACAAAGGTAGTAGTCCAGACTTCAAACAACAGAAACTAAATTAGATTCTAAATTGTAAAACTGCTCTAGCAGTAAGCCAAAACCAGTCTTAAATCAACTTACCCTAAATCTTGATGGCTGCTAAAAATGCATCTCCAGAATTTGTTTTGCTCACAGATACTTTCTCACTCTGCCTAAATACAGTGATTCTTTATAAGGATAAGCTCAGTTATGTATATTGGAATTGGATAAGAATTATAAAAAATAATGTACAATTTCTCTCCTGATTTCAAATTTAGATGCATAGAACATACAAGAGAGCCATTTTGTTCATCAGAATATGACACAGGATCAATAAATGATTGTCACCTGTTTAAGCCAGAAAAAGGCTATCTGGGGCTACTTAATAAGGACTACTTATTCTAAATGATACTAGACTTTCTCATCAAACTTGATTATATCTTTTGTGCAGTAATCTATATATGGTTTGAATTTTTTAATTATTGCAATTTCCTTCTCTTAAATGAGCTTCTTTATTTCATTCATCATTTTAAAACTATCCGTGACCATGAAACGTCAGTTCAATAAACAAACTCTATAATTTTAGTATCACAAATCTCCCAAGACCTAGTTTTGATGCATGGTATCCTATGAAAATATTTATCATGCTAAATTCTGTTATTTCATTAAAAATGTTTTGTAGCTTCTAGTCAAATAGAATAGCATCTTGCTTATCAGAAATGTGACGTTAGTTAATAAGCTTTGTTCAGCTCAGATTCAGAGCTCTGTTTTAAGCCTCTAAAATAACGAAAATATTGAACTATCTTATCTGGTTAAATTTAAAACCAATAATTCATAAGATTGAATTTTAAGATCTTTTTCATATTCTGTATCATTATGCTGGGCAGTACAAGGCTCTAAAACAACACTGAGAACTGACTACAGATAAAGATCGTATTTTGTAAAACTGAAATGGAAGATCCTTTTTATTTGCTAGGCAGTTCATTCACTGCATCTAGACATTTATCAAGCCCCTGTCTGTAAGTTGGTGAAAAAACAGTGTATTCAGAAAACACTTTTTGATCTATGGTTTGTATCAACTGCTATTATAAACACATTTATAAAATCCAGGGCAGAAGTCTACTTACTACCTTACAATCTAGAAAATGTCTATTAAAAATGTATGGGGAGAAAAGGAAACATAGCTTCCTGCATGAAATCCACTTTGGCTTCAGTCACTTGATATTTGTTTGTTCTCTGTGTGCTGTACAAAATTACTGAAGCACACAGAAATGACACTTTGCCCTTGGGTGCAATGGAATGACAGATTAAATGAGTAAATGGAAGACTTGGAGCTTCCTCCAAAGGGAAAAAATAAGCTACTTAAATACTTTCAAAGCCTTTTCAAGTGTCAGCTTTTTTTTCAGATCAAGAGAATAATTATTTAGTGTACCAACTTGAGTGTCTTAAAAAAGTAGGGAGCATGAAGGAAATGGGTGGGACATGGAACTTGATTAGTTCACCCACAGCTATGGTCACCTTCATAAACACCTGATTTTAACCTAAAGCTACGTAAGTCTCTTGCTTGTGTAAGGAAAGACAAGTTGCATCATCAGCTGATGCATCAGAATGCTTCCTTCTGTTGAATCACAGATTAAACCACTAATTGTGCTTCACCTCCAGAAACTAAATATATTTTATAATATATTTTGACCCTTCACCATAACTTAAGGAATCCTTACAAAGCACGGTAAAAGAAGAGTCAAATTTCGATTAAATCAGACTTCAGGCTCATACCAATTTACAATTTCTGTAAGAAATAAAGACAAATTGCAATAGCTCAATACTAATACAGGGTGTTGTTGCAGTCAAATACCTACCTAATATTCACTAGAAATGGCACAGAGTAGACACTCAACCACTTATCCCTGAATTAAAGAACGTCCTTTGAGCAATTTTAACATTTTACAAGGGTTGCTTTACAACATCTGAGTGTTTCCCACTTTCAATTCTGTAATTTTTTTTTTTTTTGTTTTCTCTTAGGTTACATTTTATAAATATTTGTTACTGAAGAGGAATATTTTGTTCTCTTTTCAATTTATATATTACATGCCTTTCATCAAAATAAATAACAAATTTAAACCCTTACCTCTGAGAATAAAGTGACAAACTCAAACTCAGGGTGGATCAGAAATACTAATTTTTTGAGCTAATTGATCAAATGAGCAAATTAAAGAAACAGGTAAGCACCACTTGGATTTTAGTCTTCTGGTCTCATTTTAAGTAGCTATTTTGAAAGGGAAGGAGATGATAATGTCAAGGTCAACAAGACTCACGCAGAACTCACTTTTTTTCTGAAAGGAAGCATATATATGTCCTTTGTATAGCACAAGAAAATTAAGAAATAGTCTTATTTAGTTGCCAGAAATTTTTCGGGGAGTAGGAAGCATAGGTGTTCTAGCAATGTGAGACAAATGTGAAAAAAGCAACTTAAACTAAAGACAGAGGAGAATAGCAGAAAGAAATCCTGAGACACTTCTTCACACAACTGGTATCTCACACTTAAAGAAAACTGGAGCTTCAGTAGAAATATTAACATGAAACAACACTCCCATAGCACTTATGAGATGATGATAAAAGCTTAGTCTTCCCAGATGAAAGCAAAAAGGAGCTGTGAGGACAGCTGTAGGTATATGTTAGGATATACTTTTAATTCACATGTGTTGAAAAATACTGACACCTATTAAGGACAATCTGTAGCTAACCACAGACTTCCCTGAAGCAGACCAGTTTGACCTCCCCTATGAAGAATGGCTGAGAGAGTTGGGGTTGTTCAGCAGGGTCTGTAGTGACAGGATAAGGGGCAACAGTTTCAAACTGAAAGAGGGTAGATTTAGATTGGACATAAGGAAGAAATTTCTCATGATGAGGGTGGTGAGACTGTGGAACAGGTTGCCCAGAGAAGTTGTGGATGTCCCATCCCTGGAAGTGGTCAAGGTCAGGTTGGGCAGGGCTTTGATCTAGTAAAAGATGTCCCTGCCCATGGCAGAGTGGGTTGGACTAGATGATCTTTAAAGGTCCCTTCCAACTCAAACCATTCTAGGAGTCTATGATTGTATGATAGTTCTCCTACCTTGAGACTAAATGGATGCCTCATTGAAAGTCTGGTATGGAGCTGCAGATGTGAAGTCAACAGATGCTGATTGCTGAGGCACCAACACAACTACTAGGTTCTTGGGGGCTGAGGTGTTTTTTGGAGCGCGGTGATGATACAGGCTACATTGCTAAACTGCTTGCAGCTTGGATGTAATGGAGGTCTATCAAATCTGATAGCATAAAGATGATCAACAGATAATAACTGATTACTGTCTTTTCTGAATAATATGGGGCATCAGATTAAAGTGGCTGACAATAGGTACAAAACTGAAGTACTCTTGCACAATGTTGAAGGTACTAAAAACCCATACTGCTTCAAGAGGTAACTAGGGACATCTGCAGAAGAAGGATCCATCATAGGCTATTCAAAACATATATGAAACTTTGGGCTCACCAAGTCCCTAATGCCTAAACTGTTAGAGGCTGGGAGAAGATTTTGTATCTCTCATCGTATGTTTTGCCCTAGTCCTGTATTTTTTGCATGGTAGCTGCTATTCCTCATGGCTGAAGACGGGATACGGCATATGCAGCTAAATGGACCATACCTTCAGAGTTCACCAGCAACCAAAAGCCAAGGGTCAGGCAGCAGGAAACCAGAGGACAATATATGCAAATATATGACCTTGTACAGAGGTTAAAAAATAAACCCGTGGTACACAGGGCAGGCTGAAAAGGCAGCGATGGCATTTCAGGCAAGGAAATTGCCTGCTGTTTGTTCTTCCTGCATTCAGAAAAATATGCTTTCTGTATCCTCTTTGTTAATAAACAGAAGATCAGTAAAGAGATAGTTGACTTTCATAACCCATTTCACCTCCAAGCAGAAGCAGCTTGGCAAGGGTCCAAATATTGGCCTGAGTAATTTTGTCATGAGGCAGCAGAACTTTCCAGAACATGAACAATGATTCAGATATGGTGTTCCATTAGAAGTAAGACATGAAAAAAAAAGTTAATAATCATACAGTGATGCAAATAAATAAAAATAACTAAATAATCATAATCTTTTTAATTTTCTGGTTTTCCTCCTCATTTTTAGACCTGCGGTTTTCAGTGGTTCTCAGTGCTTCATGTCTTCCTCGGGAGAGTACAGGCCTTCATACAGGAAATAGCCTGCTGACAAGAAGCTTATTTTTCTTAGTGTTCTTTCCTAGGCCTCCTTGGAGTTGTCTATTGACTGTGAGCATCCAAGGATCATAGGTTTAAAAAGTCTTGGAAAACAAAAGACTGGTTGATTGTCTTCCATCAGGCAGTGAATTATCAGGGACAGAAAACCAGCTAATACTACACAATTTATCTCCATTTATTTTGCTAAGATTTGATTCTGCCACTTTTCAGATTTGTTCAACCACTGACGGAAAAGCCCACAGGCAAAGCAGAAGACACAATTCTGGCAGTCCTGTTTCATCACAACTATCTAATCAAATCTTTGCTCATTCATTCATCGATATTTTTAATCTTATAATGAAGACACTGCTAAAATAGTACACCCAGAAGCTTCCTCATCCTACCTGCTACAAAAAAAATAAAACAAGATTATTGATTTGAACTTTGGGTGTGTCATACAACCAGTACAGTGAGGACAATGTAAGATTTCTGGTTCTTTACATAAGATTGACTAACTAGTCTATAAAATACCTATTTTTGGAAAAGAGTTCCTAGCTTAGATTTCAAGTTTCAAAATATTGATAACTTTTGGTCTGATATGCAAAACATATCCTGCATATAAGTACAATCTGAGCACATTAGAATACCCTTAGAAATAATAAACTCATGCATTTCCATCCATAACAGAAGTATATAACACTCATGAGCATACATATTGTTACAAGCTTTCCAGAAGAGACTTGCAGATTCAGAACCATTACATGGGTGAAAAATTAAGAATGTTTTCCACTTCCAAGCACCAGACCCTAAGTGGGACAGTAACTTTGGATTTCAAAATGACAAAAAATAAACACTGTGGGAGGATTATGATGCACTACCTGAAGAGAATGAAAACCATATTAGCTGCTGCAAGAAAAAAATGAAGAATGCAAGATAGTGGCTTGTCTTTGACAATCTTTGTAGTATGTTCTGTTATGAGCTTGCTACAAATACATAACTGCGCATATATATATCTGTTCAACATGAAAATGGCACTAACACAGGTAACACAGAATTTGCTCCCATTCACGTGAACATCAGCTTGTGGGGTAAGGTACAATTCACCAGAAGTACAGACTCAATTTGACTCTTTAAGAAACTTATTGCATCAATAAGAACAAAAGCATTTTACTTTGATGTTCCAATTGGTCAGAATATGTAACACAGACACATGCATTCTAGGATATAAATTTTTGATAAAAGCTTAATTCTAGTATCACAGAGGATGTTTCCAGTGAATATATGGGTCTCCTAATTCTAACTTACACTAGGTAACTTGAGACGCTTTACTATACGAAAATTCTATGTTTTTTGGTGAAATCTGGTAGTCTCTCTTTACTGTATTGATTAATTTGTATATCATTATCGCTTCCAATACCTACCACTGTCTTAAAGATCCTTAGACATATCAGCATAAAGTATTTTATATTTATTTCTTATATGTGGTATCATAAAGAGATAAAAAGGGAAAACCAGAGCTAGCATAAAGACTAAAGAAATAAAAGATATGTATCAAAGTGGTGATATAGGTCCTATGTTCCAGGAAAAGTGTCTGAAATTACTAGACTGACCCCCCCAAAATTAGTAACTTAAATATCATAACAAGGGAAAAGAAGATGTAAAAGAGTTTAAGAACTGGGGAGGGATGAAGTGCAGGCCATCATCAGATCATACTCTTATGGTACCAGTATTTTCTAAACTAAAGGAAATTTGTCTACAACTTCATGTTCATAGAGCTTGATGGAAAGAAAACCAGTTCAGTTTCATAATGACAACCAGGGGAAATAAAAAGAGATGAGTTCTTTATTAAAACTTACAGCTACAGACAGGACCTCTGTCACACCACCTGCATTGCTGATTAGTAGAAATGTACCCTGGCCCACAGAAAAATGCCTCAAGAAATGTTTACACCACAGTGTGTGTCAGAAAAATCTTGCAAAGATCCTTCAGAGAAAAATGCTGCCACTAATTTAAGGAAAGTCAACTTTTCCCCCTGCATAGGCTGGATCCAGAGTTCAACAGCAAGAGCTGGCATGAATGCAAAAGAACCTCAAAAACACCCCCAAAACTCCCTCACAAGCCGCAGAAACAAGCCACTATCAAAATACATGTTCTCTTGTCACGCTTTATACACTTTCAGGACAAGTAATAGTGCTGTGTCATAGACACAAGTAGCTACTTTTGATGCCGGGACATAAAGCTTTGGGTCTGAGCAGGCGTTCTCTCTGCCTTGTGCACTCCTGCGTTGCAGGTGGGAAGCACAATCCTCATTTTCATGGGGGCACTACAACAGTGCTCTACAAAAGCACTTGTGAGAGCTCTTACTGGGCATTTCCCTCAGTCAGTCTCCAGGTGTTTCACTTCCATGTTACTTGCTGAGGAAAGGCAAGCTGACTTGCTCAGGGCTCATTCAGACCACAAGAGCAGAGCAGCTAACAGGACAGTCTAAGGCGCTCTCTCTCCAAAAGAGCCGAGCTTCAGCCCCACCGCAGTACGAGTTTTCAGGTGGGTCAGAGATACCAGGACAAAAGACATACCCACAGGTGTGGATGGAGGCAGGCAGAGGTCAGCCACCACAAAGTGAGATCTGTGTAGATCTGCTAACACGGTACTGATTTTCAGATAGGAAAGATGGCAGGGAGGTAGGATACATCCCCTGAGCCCAGCCTGGCACCAGCAGGGCTTCTCATACCGTAGCTTACGAGTACCAGCTGTGAGGCTCTGGTGTCATGATCCCTGCACCATTCACCTAATGTTTACTAGTATTTATTTTACCACACAGGGGCCTCTATTTTTTATTATTTAGGGGTAGAAAGGGAATATGTAGGTAAAAAGCAGAGGCAGTAACAGTAAAAAATTAGCTATCAGAGTATTTTTAAATTTTCACAGAATTTGTAATTTCTGTCAAAATTTTTTGTCTTTCATTCCAAAACAAATGGAAATTAACTCAAAGTGGTTTTCAGTTTTGTGTTTTGAAACCAAAACTCTTTAGCCAAGGTTTTATTTTTTTTTAAATTTTTCTCCTCTAATAGCACTAAAAGGGACAGAAAGTGAAGAAATTATTGAGTATTTTTACAAAATATTAAGAATGTAGGATTCTTAAAGGACCACCCCAATCCTTCCCCATACTGCCAAAACTCAGCCTGGAGAAACCAAACATGATGCTCCAGGAAAGACGAAACGCAACCTGCAAATATTGGCATTAGTAACAAGTAGGTTCAGTCACTTCTGGATCCAAGTATGACAGGCACAAAAGAAAAGAGAGTATATGACTGCCCTTAAAAACTACTGATTCAATAAGAGCACAAGACAATGTAATAAGGGGAAAAAGTAAGATGGTCTCTTAATACAGGTTCAATGCGTATACAGTGCTTTACTGACAAACAGTGATAAACTAGCAACCATCTAAGTTTTATGTTATAGAACTTATATATCTATTTTATGATAGAGGTAACTTTTGAGGAGGGATGTGAAGAAGGCTAAGATGCTTGTATGAAACATAGCAGTCCAAGCAGTATATAGAGGCATCATCTAACAGCAACTCCTCTTGGAAAATGCAGTATAAAACACAGTGTAAGATAATGCAAGAAACCCCTTAAATCAGTGTCAATGAACATTTATTGAAGCATTCATAAAAGGCACAGAGAAGTTAGACCATGCTTCACTTCATGTATGGCAGCAGCAAATAAGATGACCAGAAAAAACTAAAGAGTCAGAATGAGAAATGAGACAAAATTGCCATGTGCTGAAGGGAGGAAATGATCCTGACAGATGGAAAACAAGAGATTTTTTTGCCTTTTAAAAATCTTGTATTAGTAACTGATATCTTTTGGCCCCATATAGATTAAGAGGATTTGAAATATGTAAAACCTGTTTTCATTTTACAGATAAAGATAATTCTATGTTAATAAAGATAGAAGAAGGGTTCTGCTCTGAGATGTTGCTCCCCCTACACTGTTAATGTAGATTCCCACTTGCATATGGGAGGAGTTATTTTCTGGAAACACAGTTTCCAAAATTATAGAATCATAGAATCATTTAGGTAGGAAAAGACCCTTAAGATCATGGAGTCCCACTGAAAACCTAGCACTGCCAAGTCCACCACTAAACCATGTCCCTAAATACCACATTTACACGTCTTAAATACTTCCAGGGATAGTGACTCAACCACTTCCCTGGGCAGCCTGTTCCAATGCTTGACAACCTTTTCGGTGAAGAAATTTTTCCTAATATCCAATAAAACCTCCCCTGGTGCAACTTGAGGCCATTTCCTCTTGTCCTATCACTTGTCACTTGGGAGAAGAGACCCACACCCACCTTGCTACAACCTCCTTTCAGGTAGTTGTAGAAAGCGATAAGGTCTCCCCTCAGCCTCCTTTTCTCCAGACTGAACAACCCCAGTTCCCTCAGCCTCTCCTCATGAGAGGCTCTAGACCCCTCACCAGCTCCATTGGTCTTCTTTGGACATGCTCCAGCACCTCCATGTCTGTCTCATGTAGGATGTAAGACTTCCCAACAGCTGGGCAACCAGCTGACAATCCTCAATGTTCAAATTTAAGGTCCTGACTACAAATATAACTACTAAAAAAAAAAAAAAAAAATCTATGGATTCATACTGCTGCCATTGTACCAGTCTTTTTCAAACAGAAAATATGCAAATACCCTATTTGCGTTATTCTTCAATCATTTTACTGCAAGCTTAATATTTAAACCAAAGTTCTTTTTCTGTATTTCTGCGAGAATTTTTTATTTTTTCTGGGGCAGACTCCTTGCAATTCATATGTTCCAGATCAAGCCTGGAAGTTAATGCAGATGACATCTACAAGTACACCAATCTGATATGACTCTCACATGAGAAAAATACGTTTAGTTATGGTAATTTCTATAAACTATTTCTTTCATTTTCTTCCTTACCTTTCTAGCTCTCAGTCAGAAACAAATTGAATATTTGCACTGTGGGAATCATGTATCCTACTGTTATAAGGATCCTTTTTAAGAAACAATGCAAAAATGTTAAGATTTTTAAGAAGCCCAGGACTACCTACACGTTTAGTGCCTCTGTTCCTTCTTTCTGACACACGCTTATTTTTCTCCTGAGAAATATAAAAGATGCACTAAATTTATCATGGCCTTCACTTACTCTTTGATTTTAAGCCATCCAAGTATAGAAAAAAAAAAGTACTGACATGGAATGACATTCATGCCTTAGCAGAATGTCAGCACATGGCTTTTATAATGCCTAAGAAAGAGAGATTGCTGCTTAAGAACAAATTTAATTCATTCAGTGGCAATGAAAATACTAAACTGTGGAGACTGACTATTTTAATAAATGCTCCTGACAAGGGCTTGTGTCAATCAATGTTCAGACCACATTACATTTGCTGTGATCCTGCCATTCTCCTTTCACATGAGGCTCTGGGGTTGTTTTCTCATTATTCCAGGTATTAGGATCCTATAACCTCTGATACTCTTTAAGAAATGGGCTCTCCCAATCTTGTTTTCAGTTTGCAAAGATGAATTACCAAGGAACAGGCACTCTATTGAGTGCAACCTATGTTGTAGTAACATGAACATTTAAACTAACCTTACTTATTTCGTCCTTACACATTTAACTGACTTCAAACATTTTGCTCTAACTAACAATGTTAGTATGATCCACCTATCAAACTTGTTAAACAAGGCACATCTCACAAAAATGGAAGTTGAGTGCCTGCTGAGGACAAAAAGTTGTAAAACAAATAGTTAAGGAGGCAAGAAGCTTTCTTTTCTTTTGCTTTTTTTAGCTTTCCTACCTCTCCAGAGCTTTCCTAGTTCTCAGTCTATGGCAGTGTGGTATCACTCACCCAACTCTATTTTCACTGACTGTGTGTTTCCCTATGCATAGTAATTTGTAGTTGCAGAGTAATGTTATTGATTAATAATTACCCATTTAAGAAGTTATTATTTAATACTTTCATAATTGATTAATCACAACATAAATTCTACTGTGAAGTGGAAACAAAGTAGCTGTGTATTGAAAATCTCTCTGATTACATCTGTATAGAACAAGACAGTCTTTGCTCGTATAAACTTTCTTGCTTATTAACTTGCATGACACATACACAAAAACTCTTGCTCTGCATGATTCAGTGACTCTGAATTTTAATAGTCCCTTTAGACAGAACCACTGTAGAGAAACTGATTTAAGAAGCAAAATAGAAGCCAGTGAACAGTGTTAGAACTCGAGGAATTACAGCTGATACTTCAACTGAAGGATTTTCTCAGAAACATGCAATGTGTCAAGACTGTATGCATTCAATCAAGAACGTATTCTTGACACAAAGTCTACAAAATATTTCCCCAAAATTAAAATAGAGTTATTATAAAGTAACCTTTAAAGTATTGGTGACTTTTGAAGAACACTGACAAAACAATGATAGCAATTTACTTAGAATTTACATTTAAAGTTGTTAGAAGACTTTACCCTGCAAGTAAATGTTATCAAGCTGTCAGATTAATTCCTTAAAGACCATCAAAGAGTTTCATTCATTGCATGAAACAGTTAAAAGTAGATTCTTATCTTCACTGGAAATGGAGCAGCCAAACAAAAAAGGTCATATATTTAATCCCTAATCTGACAGAAAGTCAATATGAAAAGGCTCTGTGTGACTCTTACTCCTCATTCAGTTTATCCACTGTAATTATCCAGCAACTATTTTAACTAGATTTTTTTTTTTTTTAATAAACACATTCTATAAGTACACATTTAACTTAGGACTTGTGAAAGGGCTAAATATAGTAGCAGGCACATTGGCTGGTTGCACATTGCAGAAGTGTGACATTTGGTGTCCAAACTGTGATAATACAGAAAACAGGAAGGAGAGAATGGATTAGAAAGGATTAGGCACTGCAACCTAAATAGGATCCTATACAAAATATACCTGTATACATTACAGGTATACATTATATAGTATCTGTAAATCCTTTTTCCTTGTCTTAGGACAAATTAGGAGTTTACAAAAATAATCTGTGTTTGAGTTGTACTTAGAAAATAGATACAAACAAAATAAATACCAAGTTAAAGAGGAAAATGTAGGATGCCTCTACCTATGCACAAACGATTATTTTGGGATGGTTGGTGAAGAATTACAATAGTTATTAAGTGTGGACACAAACTGTTTTCAGGCCAAAATTATCAGTTGTTATGTATTGAGTAACAATATGTGACAGGTTTTACTTTACAATGGAAAAAGAAAAAGCAGCAATAACAAATATCCTGGTATAAAAACACTAATAATGAAATACTAACTATATGGAACATATTTTCCAAGTCAGAGGTAAATTTCGCTGTGGCAATGGTACAACACCTTTAAAATTCACTTGCATGAACATTCGCAGGCCTCAGTTTTCCTAGGATGAAAGTCCAGAAAAAAAAGAGATCTGCTAAATGCAAGCAGAGTGAACTTCATGCCGCACCCCAGCCTCCTCCCCAGTACCCTGCAGATCCATCCCAAGTCCTATGAAGCACTTATGTCCCACTTCAGCTATAATTTGAATAATACATTCTGTCAAGTTACACAATTTTCAGACCAAATTATACATCATGTATTTGGTAGTAATATTTCCTACTGGAAATTAAAGTGGTTACACAAATACTACGAAAATGGCATGTAACATTTTTTCAGTCTGAGATTACATACCAGTAATGAAAGAGGTAAATTTATGCATTATTTTATTTTAATAATTGAAAGAGGAATTAATACAGACAACCAGAGGAGCATGCCCTGCCCTGTAGGTTCTTAGGCCTGTTAATATTCTGGGTTAAGAAACAGTTCATTGCACTTCAGAACACTGCCAGGCTTGCACTTCTGTACAGTAAGTTGTATTCTATGAAGAAGGATATTTACAAAATACCTGGGAGTCTTTTTTCCCCCCTGAAGTCCAGCTATTCCTCTATGATAACTAGACTTTCTTGCTAAACAGGAAACGTAGGTTTCCATTCAAAAACCATTTTCTTGCATAAAAAGGAAATCCTGAATTCTCTTACATAACAGGCTGAAACGATGGCAAATGCTCTGGTCTTCTGCAAGCCCGTTTCTCCTGTCCCTATAACCCAGGCCAGGCGACCCTCTTGCTGTTAGGTCAGGCTACAGGATAAATTTCACAACCCAGACAATCCTTTTCTGGGGGAAGAATCATCCCTACTGGGATGAAGTGAAAAGGAAGTAGAAAAAACCATTTGCTGCTAGACGCAAGCAGTTCAAGGAGGCTCTCCTGTGAACAGAAAGGGCTGGGGTGACTGGTGGCACTTAGTCCATACTCCTTAACTCCTGAAAAGACAGGAGGATGGAAAGGAGAAAGAATGCAGAACAGGTAAGTGTTTTATAGACTTCCAGGCCAAGGGGAAGATACATAAATAAAATGCCTACCAAAAACTTTCCTGTTCTCAAAAGCAGAAAATATACAGAGGGGTGATACCTCATTGGAGAAAAACCCTGTTGCTTAAACAACATGGAGGAGAAAGAAGACATTTGAAGAATGCTTTCTAGATGTTGGCATTTAATGTCACAAACGAGGGTTCACAAATGTACATCAGACACTACAGTTCAGGCCTTTTAGTACTTCACATGGACTAAAAAAGGTTTTGAGAAATATGACTGACTGTTGAAAAAAAAGAATACATTTTTAATAAAATTTCCATTCTAAAGAACAGCTAGGGTGTATAATACAGATGCTGCAGGTCTGATTGATTGGTTTTTTTAACTTGTGTTTTGAGAACAACCAAAGGGAATGAAAGACAGATTTCTCTTAGTAAGCAGCACCACTTTCAGGTGGTTTCTTGTGCTCTTTTATTTCTTTATTCATTCAAGAATATGTGGATGACAAAATTATATATTGTAACTCATATTGGAAAGCCACACACAACCAGAAGTAAGTTCTGGGCTTAACCAAATGTTCTTCTCCTTTCAGCTGCTCTGCAAAAAAAGGCTATTATTAAATAACAGTGATTTAAAAGACTTCCAATTAGATTCATATTTTTAAAAATCAGTGACCTAGTCTCAGCTCTTTGCCAGTGGTTCCTCTAGAGCTGTAGAGAGACAGGCACATCTAGAAAGGGTAATCTGTCCTCATCATTTAGGGATTTGGTCAAAACCATTCTTTGTTGGTGCTATTTCCACCGCCTAAAGACAGACCATAGACAACTATCTTGGACTAAACCAGTAACTTCGGATTGGTCACCTTGGGCAAAATGTACTCTTCCGTAGCACCCTGACTAATGCCACTTGTGGAAAGCATTTGAGAGTGGGAATTGAGAATGAAAAGTAAAATATGAAACTTATTAATGAGTATCCATAATGAAGCAAAATAAACTTGTGACTGATATTAAATGGTCATTTCAGAGTTGGTGCAATAGGTAGTACCGTCATGTTTTAACAAAAAATAATTCATTTATAGGAAAAGCTAAATGTTATATGCATTAAATAAAAAAGTTTATTTATAGATGTGTTTACTGTATTCCCATCAACTACAATCTCTGGGTAGCTGTACATCATTTAAACTGTGAAATAAATAACACTATGCTATGCTAGGCAATAACATTCATCAATTACATATTGCTGATTTTTCTAGCCCAATTTAACACTCATTCATGCTTCGATAAATAGATGATCCTTGGATGACCAAAGGATAATAGTTTCTCAGCTAACAACCTTCCCAGTAAGTACACCCCTCTGCCACCCTTCACATTACACCCCCAAGCAGAAGTTCAGCTATCAACGTTGAAAACAAAAATTACAACATTAGCATTGACACGAGCCATTTGTGGGTTAAGTGATGATGGCAGGTGAGAATTAATGGTGCTCAGCAATAGATTTACTTCCCAGAGAATCCCACTCACTGTAGAACAAGCTCTCTTTGGCCTTACCAAATAAAAGACTTTGTAAACAGTGAGCCGACAGTAACACCACAGGAGACAAGTGTGCCAACAGAAATCAGCGATAGCAGAAACACTGTATTAGCTGGGTCTTGTCAAACACCTGGATTTAATGGCATCAGTGGGAATAATCAAAGGCTGTTAGTAGCCCACTAAGTTTTCCCTGTTCCCTGGAGAGTAACCAGTGCAAATCCAAGTCCATTTCCCAGAGGTGTTTCAAACACCACAGACTCCCATCTTCCCTGATAGCAAAGAGACACTGATCACTCAAGCACCGACTCTGTCATCCACAACAAAACTGTCTTCCTGAGACACCTATCTGCCCTCTAAAATTGCCATAAACTGCACATGTCCTCTTGGAGATCCCTCCGTTGTCAGGACCCTCGGATCACTCCTCACACTAGAAGAATGTGGAGAAAATTACCTGATGAATGTGTGTGTGTCAGGATATCAGGTAGTGTCACGATGACTAGAACAGAAAAGTATAATTAACAGATTAAATACATTCTGCACAGAAATAGTGCCTTCTTTTCCTAGCTGTAAAGAGGTAGATTTTTTTTAATGATTAAAAAAGAAATATATATTGATATAGAGATATTTTGGGATCTAAATAATATTTATCCAGAATGGGATATGAAAGTCCCAGCCTTTATAGATTTTTGGGGGGTCAGGAGGATTACTAAAAACTGCTGGGAAAACTGTTGAAGAGATTAAGAGATTTCATATAAGTTTAATCAGAATTTGCCAGAGTAATGTTTGATATATAAATAACTCAAGTTTGAAAAATATGCCACAAATTTGCATTCTGTTTCCCTGAAAGAAGACAACGTAGCATTCATGCCTCCTACATCCTCCCTTGTTTTAGTACTGCTGTAGCTATGAATAAGACCATAAGCATTTAGACCATTATGTATTTAGAAGGATAACCAAAACTAGCAATATTTCAGTCAGAATTTTTTCCTCCTTTTGCACAGAGGTCCAACACCTCTATGGAAGGCATTTCATTTTGTAAAGTTAAAAAACCCCGCTATATCGCTTCTCTGTAAAAAGCAAAGCATGAAATTTATTCAATGTTTCCTCACAGAAAATAAATAGGTTTTCATTTCTCAAACATACATGAAATGAACACAGTCTGATAGACTGTGTAGCAGCACAAACTATCCATAAATATAACAATACAAATTATTCCACCAATCCTTTTCAATCATTCTAACAAAGAAGGATGAAGTACCAAAATTGTTACAAAGAACCACAATATAATGATATTTTGCATACAATTAGTAAATCAAATGGAACTGCACTGGAGACAAAACATCTGTAATAAAGGAAAGTAGTGATCTACTGATTCAATAAACTGCATTTGTCATTCTCAATTTGTTTTACCATTTGGATTTTAATTACAAATCAAGTACCTAATCTAAGCTGAAACCAAATAATTCAATTTATGACAGGTATGTGTTTCCAGAAAGTAATCAATCTAACATTTTAGAAAGAGGAAGAAAAAAGTTTTCTTTTAGTTCATTATGATTAATTTGTTTAAATATGAGGAAACCACTGAGAAAATAAATGCAATCAAAATAAAATAGCTGTACAGAACTGTACATATAATGAGAGCTACTTAATACAAGAAAAATTTGATTTAGAATTTAAGAGCTAAAAAGTATTGGTATTATTGATTTTTTTCTTGTTCCCTGACAGCTAACCAATTACTCAGAGAAGACATGCTACAAGCACTCAATCTTACCGTAATATCATGTGCAGTAAAGATCAGTAATTGAAAATAAAAAGACCACCATGTTGTTGAAGGTTACAATAGTCAGGCAGTGCAGGATGAATAAATTCTTGCAGTAGAAGGAAATCAGGCTACAGCAATTATTTTCTGTTTTCTCAGATACTCAGTCTATTGATATCTCAAGAAGAGATCAATTCGTTACCCAAACAGCCTCAAGGTATTAATTTGTCTAACCCTAAACCAGATGCTCTGTCAAATAAGATAATTTCTAAAACTATGCTGTGTTATATCTGGTTCTGTCACGCTTTCCCCACAGCACGTGCTTCTTTGCTTATTTCTGCTCTAAGACACTAACTCTTGTCATGATACTTTAAGAAATCTGACTGGTGTCATCAAGTATCAAAGAGTCAATGCCAGATTAGAAATTGTGCTGCAGGACAAAAAGTTCATCCTTGTTACAAACTTCCACTTAAAAAAGAATGAACCTACAATGGTTCAATAGGATCTGCATGGAAGTGCTGGTTTTAGTATAATAGCTCGCTTATTTCTGCTGAATTAAAATAGCTGCATCTCCTGCAAAGTTGCTCTTATATTGGACTGCTCCTGATCGTAAATCTTAGAAGCTCTATGGTTACTTAAAATCATATTTCAGCCCAGTGGTGTTATTTCTTTCTTGATGTCATACTGACTGCCTTCAGTCCTGCCTAGTATTATTTTGCTTTTGGGCAGATTCCACATCACATATTAAAGAAAATATGTTTTGACCTAATCAGTCCAATTTGTACCTCCTGGGAGAGTTAGGTTGCCTCATCTCCTTGAACACACTTTCTGAGTTATATTTTTCAAATCAGATAGAAAGAAAAAAAAAATTACATTTGTTTGTTATTTTTACAAAATGCTTTAGGAAACTAGATACACATAAATACATAAACACTCATATATAATGTAATGTAAAGAAATGTGATATAATAATTACATGCCTTATTTTGTGCAAGCATTTCTCAGACTCGTTTGGCCAAATCAAGAAGCGAACTTACTTAGTTTATCATAAAGCAGCACAACTCAATTCTTACTGTGTTCAAAATCCAATTTTAACAAGGTCTATCCATCAGGAAGCAGTGCACCCTCCAGACCAGAGGGCATCTTCATGTAGTGCTGTGAAGCTAAAATCACAACAGCCTAACAGCAAAGCATGACACTTCTCTGTGGCACGGGAGCAAATTAGAGTATATCATTTAAGTAGCGGTGTTATAAACCTATGGAAGTTAACAAGGATATTTATTACTTTCTGGCTCGCTCACATTACATTATTACTTGCTCACTTACAGAAACCAAAAATCCCAAACTGCTAACATCTGCACTTTCATTTTCTCAGTCACTAACATAAAACAATCAACTGCTTGAACACTGGGCACCTTCAACTCAAGTACCTGCCTAGTCTGTCTTGATCTTGAAAATGTAATATATTTTAAAATCAGCTTACATTTAATTCTTTTTCCAGCATTGGACATCACAACAGCTGCTTTTTAGCTTCAACATTTATAAGCTGCCATATTGGGTTTGCGTGGCAAGGTTTTGGTATCAGGGGGGCTACGGGGTGTCTTCTGTGAGAAGCTGCTAGAAGCTTCCCCTATGTCCCATAGAGCCAATGCCAGCCAGCTCCAGGACAGACCTGATGCTGGCCAAGGCCGAGCCAGTAGCGCCTCTGGGATAAATATATTTAAAAAGGGCAAAAAAAACCCCCAACCACCTGCGCAACTGCAGTGGAAGAGAGAAGTGAGAATATGTGAGAGAAAGAACTCTGCAGACACCAAGGTCAGTGAAGAAGGAGGGGCAGGAGGTGCTCCAGGCACTGGAGCAGAGATTCCCCTGCAGCCCGTGATGAAGACCATGGTGAGGCAGGCTGTCCCCTGCAGCCCATGGAGGTCCACGGTGGAGCAGATATCCACCTGCAGCCTGTGGAGGACCCCACAGAGGAGCAGTGGATGCCCAAAGGAGGCTGTGACCGCATGGGAAGCCCGCGCTGGACCAAGCTCCTGGCAGGACCTGTGGAGAGAGAAGCCCATGCTGGAGCAGGTTTGCTGCAGGACTTGTGACCCTGTGGGGGACCCACACTAGAGCCGTCTGTTCCTGAAGGACTGCACCCCGTGGAAGGGACCCATGCTGGAGCAGTTTGTGAAGAACTGCAGCCCATGGGAAGGATTCACGCTGGAGAAGTTCATGTCTTCCGTGGGAGGGACCCCACGCTGGAGCAGGGGAAGAGTGTGAGGAGTCCTCTTCCTGAGGAAGAAGGATCAGCAGAGACAATGTGTGATGAACTGACCGCAACCCCCATTCCCCGTCGCCCTGCGCCACTGGAGGGGAGGAGGTAGAGAATTCGGGAGTGAAGTTGAGCCCGGGAAGAAGGGAGGAGTGGGGGGAAGGTGTTTTAAGATTTGGTTGCATTTCTCATTACCCTAATCTGACTTGATTGGTAATAGATCAAATTAATTTCCCCAAGTCAAGTCTGGTTTGCTTGTGACAGTAATTGGTGACTGACCTCCCCCTGTCCTTATCTTGACCCACAAGCCTTTTGTTGTATTTTCTCTCCCCTGTCCAGTTGAGGAGGGGAGCGACAGAGTGGCTTTGGTGGGCACCTGGTGTCCAGCCAGGGTCAACCCACCACAGCTGCACAAAGAAAACACACAGCAGTTGTCATCAATAATTTGTCTGAAATACATACTGCTTCATCTCCTTGTTGGACTTGATAGACCACATGGAAGATGTACATGATAATGATGTGAAATGCAGCAATCTCATCAGTATAATTTTTATTCTGATAATGATATATAGTTCATAAAGATGACAAATAGCTTTTATATACTGATACAGCCCCAACAACCTAATATTATAACCTTGTTGTCACACTGATGTCTTGGATAAAAGATTTCCAAAATATCTATGATGTATCAACTACTACATAAACACTTATTTTTCTTTGTACTTTATATTCAACTCAATTCACTTTCATATAAATTGTAACCATTTATACCCTGAGTTTTTAACACTGGGCTGACATAAGCCCTTTATACAACAAAAAGTAAGTTTAAAAAACTGTTGAGTAAGACACACAAGTTATAATTCCATTAAGTGTTAATAACCATTAGCAGACTATTCATTTGCTACATTAATTGTTTCCATGTTGTTTATTTGTGCATTCTTGGGGGGAAAAAAAAAAGTCAAGAAAAAACCCTAAAACCTCTGTGTTCTAGGTTACTACTTAATACATACATAGTGTTTATCAGGCAGAATTTGGATTTCTAGAGCCTCACGAAACTCAGCTTTGTGAGTAAACAAAACTCAGGGCAGAATCCAGCTCTGATTCAAGGGATACAGTGGTCTTCCTCATCCATAGGTAGCTTTACTTTGTTCTCCATGACCATTCTATTTCAGATGCATATCTCTGAAAATAATACTAGGAAATTGGCTTGCAAATAGTACTTGTACTCATTACAGATCTGGTTGACAGGACAGGTGCCTTTTAGCCATGCGGACCCTAGGCAGTGAAGTGTAAAAAAGAAAGAAAATAGATTATTTCTACAGTAAGGGCTACAGTGCCCAGTGACAGCGAAATTGCTGCCTGTACTGGTGCGTGACTGGATGTTCAATATGTCTATGTAGCCTCTAATTCAATGTAACTCTCATGGAGGTAAAATCAAATGAACCAGACTCACTTATTTAAGATCAAAGTTTTCCTGGTGAGAGACAATGATCTGGAGTTCTTTATATAGACAATATTACTGAAAACCAAGAAATGCTTAGTTAATATAACTATCTAGTCCTATTTCAGGACCTCCTCTGGTCAACACACTCAGACCACAGAGGAGGTCCTGAAACATGACTGACCATTTCTGCTTTGGCAATCAAATCAGCTGCTGAAAGCCTAACAGAAACAAAGCTGTTGCTAAGCTGCTCGATGTTATCTATGTACACAGGCCTGGTCTTTCAATCTTTTTCCTACCAGCATCAGAAGAATGGAGGTGAAATAGCATCCTACTACTACAGCACGAGTGAATCACAGTCATCTTATTAAGCAGACAAGGTGTAAGAAAACACTTTGAAAGAACTTCAACAGCAATCTCAAGTAGTTCCTACGAGGTTAGAACAGTTTTTAGCTATTCTCACATAGAAATAAACTCACTGACTCTGTGAACAAAAGAGGCCACTGGGACAATACAGTCTAACCTGCTGTGTAACATATCACAGAAGACCTCATACTGCTCCACAGCACCTTCAATCAAGCCCCATTTGTGAATCAAATGCAGCGTACTGCTTTTAGCTTTGCCGCATTTCTAGAGGAACCCAAGAGATCTTGGTGAATTTAATGAGTACATTTCAAGGACGTTTGAGCATCTAATTCCCTAAATTGCTTCAGCAATCCTAGCCTTAATTCCAAATGAAATCTGTTAAGTTACAAGAATCTACAACACTGCTTGGTAAATTGTTCCAGTGTGTATTTACTTCTGCTTAAAAACATGCACTTTGCTTCCATTTCTAGGTTTAATTTCCATGTACTGGATCTTTTCTGTCATAGCTTGTGAGTCTCAGAAGTTCAGTATTTTGTTGCCTTCCACAGTCAGAAAATTGTTTTCCGACTCTCCCCCAAACATTGAACCAAAGCAACCATTATTTTTAGTCTCATTTGAACCAGTCTTGTGGCTTCTCCCAAAGTCTCTCTAGTTTTCAACAACTTTTTCAAATGTGAGTACCTTAATGAAGTATGTTATGGAGTGGCCATATTTGCAATAGAAAGGTGATCCTCTCATATTTGTAAGTCCGAGCAGTGCATTAACCTGCCACCTGCAGAATCTTGTTACAGTTGGTAACGTACCACAACCTCAAAAACCTTTTCAGAATTTTGATTTATGGGATCGCATCCCCATTTTGTACTCCTTTATTCTTGTACTGCCCAATTCTTAACCACAATATTTGTCTATATTTATATCGATAGAGGACATACAGAATGATACTTTACATATAACCTCACCCAAAACATTTAAGCAACTGACCCTCCTTGGTATCTATCACTTCACCAGACTTTACTTCTGATGATTTTAGATCTTCTTCAGCTCCTTGAAATTGTCCTGTTTTCCAGGATGTGCAAGATCTGAATTTTAGTTGTTGAAAGAACTTCCTAGCCAGCTCATAAAACCTAGGTGCAAGTTATGTCATTGTGCTGATTTTGTAACACTGAAATATTTCTTCCCGCTTTTAAAATAAAAACAGTAAGATGAGTATTTGGAGGAAATTTCTAGCCTAATTAAACTTCAAAGTTCTCAGATAAATTCATGCTTTAAGAGCAAAGGCAATTCAGAAAGCTTCAACAATATACATGATTATACATTTTATTCTTGATGAATTATAGTTAAACCATTTTCCTTGTTTTTTTTCTTTAGTCTTAAGAACATAGTCACTGCATCCAACCATGACTGTAGTCACTCTTGAGCATTCAAGTCCTGAATAACAGAATTCTTTGCCATGTACCTACTGTGACCCAGTGCTATCCTGCCAGTTCCCCAAATCATTAGTCAGTTTTTTAAACTGTGACTGCAGCAAGTAAAAAGAAGCTAAGAGCACTGGCAGGAAAGGGCAACAAAACAAAAGATGGGTTGAAACCACACAATAGAAATAAAACAGATTGCAGAAACAGTTTAAAATAATAACCATATGGCAGAGAGAGTTTCATACAAAACAAGGCTTTCAGAAGAACATAATTTTGTATTACCCAATGACTTGGAAGAAGTTATTCATGTACCTTGGCCAGACTTTCACTATTCAGTAAGGACAAATTTATCTTTTCATTTTGCACAGTGCAGGTTCCATGCCTGCAACACTGAACTAAAAAGATTATATGAATCAGATTTTTTATGATGTTATTGCTTTAGCTGTTATAATCATATAAAGACAGACCAATAAGGACATACTGCGCTTCCTATACCCTTTCCAGTGTGAGGATACAGGTGGAGCCCCTAATTCCATGAAGGTATCAGGAGGTAGTGAGATATTTACCACTGTGTCTACATCTGCTTATTATATGCAATGCAAACCTAAGAAAGGCAACAGTCCCTGCATCAGCAGCCTAAAAGCAGTGCCAGTTCCATATATCAGTTTGTTTCTAAGATAGGTGAATTATTTCAGGGATATCATTTTATACCATGGGAGTAAATAGGATTTCCCACTGTGTTCAATTTGAAATTTTTTCCTGGAAGAGAACGGTAAGAATACAAGAAATGTTCCCTTTCTCAGAGTTAATGGTGTTATTACTTTTGACCCACCATGCAAGCTTCTTACAGGCATTTACTTCCAATAGTGCGCACTTACAAAAATAGCCATGCCGGGGTGAATTCAAAGGCCCACTGAGCCACCATCACAAACAACGATGGAAGTAGATGTCTAGGAAAGAGTAGGTTGAATAACTCCGGTATTTCCTGAGCTAGAGATGACCTCTTCCGAGGCTTAAGACCTTACAATAGTGTTATCTGTCCCTAATACTATGTCCCTTGGCCTCAGGCCAACACTCATGCACTCACAAGTGGGGCTAATTTGGCTGTGGCTTTCACTCTAAGAAAAGAAAGTCACAAGGAAAGGCATTTTAAAATTAAAGGGCCATTTAGCATTCCATGGGGTTAATATAAAATAGGAAGAAAAGGTGTAATAAATAACAAAGGACTAGATGCTTAAATATTTAGTCTCACTTCCTTACCTATCTTCTACAACCTCATACTTATCAAAGTAATGGGAGGTGGGTTGGGAAGCAGACCATGCTGCCTTGAAGTTACTTTCTCTCTCTTTTCCTGAGCCTGTTCCTCTGTTTACTTTCTTATTTAAATAATATGAAATTAAAAAAAATATTAAACAATAATGATTTAAAAATTAAATAAAAGATTCTGTTTTAGTACCTTGATATAGTTTATATAAAAGCATAAATAGGCACGTTTCTTTACTAGTCTCTGATTAAATCCTGCAGGTGTAATGTAGTCATGCTTTAAAGACAGTGTAATAAAATAATTGATCTGAAGGTTACAGAATTTCTCTCTTTATTTTTACAGAAGTTAAGGTCAGCTGTAGAAAACAGAGCCTTCTGGCACTCTAGGACAATTTCCTTGACCAATTTCCCATCTTCCACAAAAAAAAAAAAAAAAAAAAAAAAAAAAAAAAAAAAATCAATCTAGATGGCAGAGGAAGAAGGACCACATCTTCTAGAATTCAGTCAATAAATGTCTGGATGACACCCACTGTCAAAAAGGCAGGAGATCAAAGGTGCATTTCTGAAATAAATTTTGATACAAAAATGATTACAGCTGTGAGGAATTGTTACCTATTTCTGCTAGATGTGATGAAGTGAAATTTTGTTCAGACTGATACAGAGAAAATGATGGCCTTAGCTATATCCAATTTCAACCTTCCTCTTTATTTTGTTCTTTTTTCCCCAGTTACATATATAACTAGTGTAAGCAAATTCATCACAATGTTTTGTTATTCAAAGATCAGCCTCTATAGTTTCTAGTTATTAATGATTGTTTCCTTATTTATCAGTAGAAATGAAATTTTTGATACAATATATCTCAGCACCTCCCCATCTGCAGTTTTTGATATTTTCTCCATTTATATACTATAATTCCATTTTCCCTTATGCCTGCACGTATCACGATTGTTCAGAGTTATGACATTATTATCGCTACAGCACTGAAATCTAAGGAGTGTCCAGGAGTAGTTTCAGTATCCACCTCATCCCAAAAGATTATGGATATTCCCTGGATTTCTAACTTGCTACTGGATGCAAAAATGCATTTGGCTCTTTACGTGTCACCACGTCACTCTTGTTGCCTACATACTGTTGCTTAAAAGAGTTATCCCTATCTTTTATTTTGATGTTTGGTTTTCCCATAAGTAGAGAAGGGAGTAGAATATATAAAATATATTTTCATTTGAATTGTCCTGTTTTATCTAATAGACAAGACAATTCACCTGTCTATCTTGTAGTTTCTTTTCTCTGATGCATAGGCTTTGTATATCCAATCAGGGAATTACCATTCAAACTATAATAAAAAGTCTTGTCTAAATTTTTCTTTAAAAAAACCAAGCAAGTCATGATCAGTTTTCAATTAGCACCTGAAAGCTGATTGTTCTTTATATTTGATCACACTACCTTTGCCTCATCTACCGTTTTGTGCCTTCTCAGTGTATTTTACCTGAGGCAATACTTCTAATTTTTCTCATTACAGCTGTTACCTTCACACCAGCATTATTAGTAAAATACCTTACACTTCCTCTTGTACTGCATCAAAGATCATCATATCTTTTAACTGGTAATTTGTTCTCTGTGTCTTGTGTCATTTTTCCCTAAGGAACAATATTTTGAAGAGCCTAAGACTGCTGCATAATTAGATATACAAAGCATCCACTACCCTATCTCCCAATAAGACAGGAAGACCTCAAGATTTAAATTTCTTCGTACATTCTCTCTGTAGAGGATTAATTATATTCCTTCTGTTGGTCTCATTAAAGTTCAATTTCTTCTGTGTCCTTAATACACTTCATATAGATTCTCCTCATCTGACTTTTTCAAAGCCTAGTCATCTCCTTGCTGACAAACATGTCTTGAATTAATGGCATATTTAAGTCCCACCTGCATCTCCCTTGAACAAAATTCACAACAATAGAGTAATGTGCATAGATGATATCCTTATGAAAATAAATGGACCACGCCCTGTTCTTTCTAATAAATATGTCACTAGTCAAAATACCTTCTTCAATGATGTTTTCTTTTGTATTCCTTTGCTAAGCAATTTCTTACACCCCTACCTCATATCCTTTTGCCCCAAGCAAAAAATCCCCTTTACAGAAGGGCAATAAACTGAGAGGAAGCCTAACAGAAACTGGGTTTCTTCTGATAAGCATCTATATGCTCACAGGAGTACTTTGTTTCTGTCATTTCTTCCATTCAGATTAATCTAAAATGAATGGTATTTTTTTGTGTAGATCTAACAATGCTTTGGTGCTGTATCCCCCAGTACTTCAACTTTCCATTTTTATGAGCAATCGACTAATTCTCCAACAAAACAGTGTATTTACAATAAAAATCACTCCCCTCTGCATTCTCCAATACAATCTTCTATATTAAAAGAATTCCCTGTGATGCCTCTTCTCCCAACATGCAGTGAAAAGTCTCTGTTACACTCTCCAAGCAGTGGTGCCTTTGCTTGTGAGTAAGCAGAGGGTTGCTTTATTAGGAGGAATGTGTGTGTCTGTATATATCTACAAATACCCTATCCAAAACTGGGTGGATCGACTGAATATGTGGACTCTATAAAACCTCATAAGAAGAATCAAATTTAATTATATAACTAAATCACAAGTTTACTTCTTAATCATTAAAAAAGGAAACCAGCAACACTCGGGTGAACTTCAAGTAAAACTATAGGGAAAAAATGGTACATGAAATTGTTGGAAAGCATCTGTCATCATGTGTATGAACTGACAACATGTATTTTGGCATTTCCTAATTTTTGCAGAGGTGACTGCACAGCCTTAATAATGTTCTCACTGCATCATTCTTAACTTCCTTGACCCTTCAAAAAGACACATGCCCAAATCCCGGTGCATATAACAGCCAACGTTAAGCACAGCTGTAAGAAACTGAACACTGGGAATGCTGCAGATAGATAGGAATTTTAACCAACAACAGGGAACTGAGGGGATAGATTTTTTGTGTGTATGAATATGCATAGTAATTGATATAAATATATGTAAGTGATAAGTAAATGTATTATTATAAAAAACAAATTCCTAAGCTAAAAATCCAACTTTTACATGGGAAAATCACATGACTGAAAACATTATGTCACCATTTCAATGAAGTTTTAGACAGTTGAATATAACATAGTTTTAAGAGTCACTTTTAAAATCATACCAAATCATAAGCAGCATGACGACTATTTAAAAAAGAAATATAAATTAAACATATATGCACTAGAAACAGGGAGAGTATTTTTAAGTCTGTCGCATGGGAATAAAGAAACAGGATATGGAACTGTCAATTTTGATTTGTCTCGGTATGATTAGCTTTGTGAAATACCTATAGCTCACTATATGTAGATATTTCACTACTATTCAATTCGTGTTCAAGAGGCTAGAGTTGCTAGAGGTCTGCTTATTTTCAGTACATCTACCAGGTCAGTAAGGTCCTGTTTTTTGAAGCTCTTAGTGAAAACAAAAAACACCAAACAAAAAACTCCAAACCAAACCAAACCAAACCAAAAAGCTGTGGAAACTGTGGAAAAGGAAGTTCTTTCCCTACCAGAGTTTCTCTAGGCCATTTCAACGCTGCTTCCAAGATGCTGCAACCACTCCTCCACACTGTCTTCTGTACTTCTTTTTTGGCTCTGATCTCTCTCTTTTGTTATACTCCTTCAGGCCAAACCAATCCTTTCCTCTCATAGTCTCTAAACTTGCCCCATAGCTATGGCACATCTAGCCCTATGGGGGTCTACTCAGCGTTTCAGATTATATGCTACGTTTTTATGTTCATGTCAGACTCATCAAAAACCATTCATTGCAACGTTCAAAGACACCTGATGTTAACACTGTCTGCAGCCTGCAGACGTAGATAAGTATAAACATGGGTCATCATATATATCATTTTCTAAGCCAAAATAGCAACCTATCAGGCTACCTTCAATTCCATTAAAGCAGTTCAGAATTTGCAATCATTTGGCTTCCTGCCTTTTACAAGCAAATCTGGAGAAAAATTAATAAAAGTGATGCAGAGACAGATCAAGGAGAACGATCAGAGAGTAAGAAGAAAGGACTTACCTCCTTTAGTCAGTTTTCCATTTTAGTTTGTTTCAATAGTTAAAGAAGGAAGAGATTTTTTTGCACAGTCTTTAATTCATATGTCAGTTCCAATATTTGATGCTTGACTGTTCTGAAACACAATCAAAGTGTAGCAGTTAAAACTACTAGCCTGAAACAAGATAAAATTATTAACATGGCAAGCAGCTACGTATTCATTAAAAATCACAGCAATGTTGAGAGGCTTTATATCAATGGTCTGTGGAAAAGTTTTCACATGGTACCACACTCTTCTCCTTGCAAGAAAAAAGCAAAAAAAGAGAATATTTAGATTGTATAATACTGCATTTGTGGTGACATCTCACATGTTTTACTTTCCCTGCACAATGCATGAAGAGTTTGTCAGTTCTTTTACAGAAAGATACAAAGACTAGTTACATGTAATTGCCTCAGTAAGTCTCCTGACTCTCTGCAAGCACACCTCTCCTCCAGTCTCATCCTTCTACAACCTTTTTTCATGCTACATAAACACCATGGAGTCCTGCTGCCGCTGCCTGGAAAAGCAGAGGAGAATGGTGAGAAAACTTGACCAACCACCTAGCTGTATACACAGTGCTTCCCCACCAGCATCTGATGGGTGGTGGACAAAATTACACTGGCAAATCACTGCACATTTAAATATATGAATTTTTAAAATGATATAAATGAAAATGTTTATTTCCAAGCCATTTTCTTTCTCTGGTAAGGAAAATGATATATATGTTTTTCCCTTCTTAGTTCTCCAGTACTACTTACTAAGACTAACAGAAAGAAATGGCTTTCCTCTGTGCTCTATATTTGAGCTTTATGAGTCATCTCACTATTTCAAGTTTTGTTTCTCATCACTTAAAGGTCTAGCCTATTTTATTCTGTTTTTTTCATGTGAACAATTTGTAAGTACAAGCCAGAATAAGTGCAAACATTTTTTCTTGTAAATGCAGTTAACAGCTTCAATCAAACTTTTACTGAAAAGCATATTAAAAGAGAGAAAAAAAATTATGGCTAAGTGTGCTTTGATACTAACCCCAGACTATACTGAAGTACGATCAGTACAACAACTTGTTTGACCTGTTGAAAACTCCTAAGTTATTTTGCTCTCTTGACGCGCATTCAGAGAAACAGCTTTACATAGACCACAGTTAACTATTGGGCAGTAGTTGTCAGAAAAAGCGAGTAACAATTTTCAGAACAAAAATAACTTGCAAATATTACAAACTCATGTTTATAAAGCCAGAAGAGACCAACCCGATCAGTGTCTTGTGTCCCACTTCCCATTGGCTAGAAAACTTTCTTACATGAACTCCTTTGGAAATGGGATTCACATCTTAGCATCAAGCTTTGTATTGAAGTTCTTCCAAATAACTGCTAAAAGGAGAGGAACAGCCTCTATACACAAGATAAGTTTATTTCTGGGAATACCTTCACCTCAAAAGCAGTCAAATTGATAAAGACTGCAGCCTGCCTTTTGTTACTGTCTTTTTATTTACTATGAGACCCGTTTCCAAGATGAACTAAATTCTGACACTGGTTCAGAATCTCTGCAATTAACGTCAGAATAGAAAGACATTTCACTAGTACTCCAACGACAGCACTTTGTGTATAGCTGGCTTTGAGGGCCTGCTTCTCCCCTGAGTTATATACCATCTTTAGTATATTTCTTCGTAAGTCTAAAACTAACTTCCCAGTTCTTTCCGTACAGTTGGTCTTTAAATAATTTTTCTTTCTTGGTTCTGCAGGTTTTTGTGTCAGAAGGGGGAGAAAAATACGTTTAAAGCAGGAAAATGTGATGGTAAAACCATCAGATTGATGGTGGGATCAAGAGAGAAGTACAGAACCAGAAATTACTTTTAAATTGTTTCAGCAATGCATAGATTTCCAGTTGACAGGATCTCTTTTGAGAGAGGCTTTAATCTGACTACGATATTGACTACATCATAACCATTTTAGATTTTTCCCTGAGAGCATAAAATTGACAGAGTATATTTAATTGTAACAAGTAAACTGGATTGATTTTTCCATATACGATCCCCTTAGGGAGCTTTCAAAGAGAAATCTCTAAAGGATCAAATCAGGCAGGTCTTTATGCAGAGCCTTCCGTTGTAAGGACCTCTCTGAACCCATTGAAACTCCCATGTTTGACGTCATGGCTTGAGAACCTTGCTGAAGCTGGGCTCAAACGGGTTTCTCTTACCTGACAGCACTCGCTTGGATAAGAGAGATTTTACCTTGTCATACATGTTTAGTGATGACAGAGACACTGAGGCCAGGCAATGTAAAGGTATCACCTGCATCACACAGGTGTTAAGCACACTGTAAGCCCCTGCCTAAAATGTAAAAGAGGAGACAAAATTTGAGAGGAACTTTCTGCAAACATATAAGTATATATGATACAGTTTTCAGAGACAGTCATGGATTAGTGTGCTTCAAGCTCTGTACTACTCGTGGTACTGTCTGCATCAACAGCCCAGACTAAATCAATATTGTCTTAATAGTTTTAAAACTTGTTTAATTCTTCATCCCTTTTAGTCCTTCTTATTTGTGTATGTCCATGCATGCTAGTCTTCTCTACCTACTTTCCCTATTTTTTATTTAATCAGAGAGATACACCCAGAAAAGGTTCACAGAGAGCAAGATGGTGATGGAAGGTACAGAATGACTTCTGCAAGAGGGACAAATGAATAGGGTAAGACTCTTTGGCCTATGGAAGAGAGAATTGAATGATGGAAGATTATGAAAAATGACTGGCATGGAGAGGGTTAGTAAAGATTTTTTTTTTCACTGCCTTTTTCTGCCTAATGCAAGAACTAGAGGGCATCAAATGAAGCTGGTTAAGAATCACATTCATAAAAAGGAAGAAAGCAGAGCAAATGAACAAAGGAAGGAGGCTCTTTCTGCAATGTGCAATTGTGCTGTGGAACTTCCTGCCACAGGAGGTCACAGATACCAAATCATGCCTTCAAGAGAAGTCTGGACAGGTGTGGGAAAATTAAATCCCCTGAATTTAGCTAACTATAAATGTTCAGAAACATCCAGCTCAGAAAGACCCAAAGTTCAAGATGGCTGGAGGCTAAGAGCATATGTTTGCCACGTTCTTATATTCTTTCTTTTGGTTTCTGATGCATGAAACAGGACGTGGGACAAAAGGACTTTTGACATTGACACTGCAGCCATATTCATGATCTTTTTATGGTACAACCAACAAGTTTTGCACATTGACGCCCCCATCTGGCACACAGTAAAAAGAGGGCAATTGAATAGAAGATGGACAGGATTCACATGTTGCTTTTTTAGACTGATATGTTTACAACACTTTCAATGATGCTTAACTGAAGTACAGAAGTACAAACTGTAGGGTATCTGATCCCTTTTGATTAGTTTCAGACTGTTGCTTTTTCATGAAATAAGAGGACATTATGTATTGACTTTTCACTCAACAGACTGACCTGAAACTGCTTCATAGCTTGCACTCACCACCATAGCAGGAATCAGACTTATCTTAAACCCCCCAGGTTCTGGTTCAGTTTTAGCACACAACATTGACTCAAATCACCCAGGTATCATACGACAGATCATTTACAAGAAGTAGAGTCTCTAAAACCAGCTTCTAGGTGGCAAATAACTGAACCACCACTATGTGGTTCTAGCTAGATTTGGTCAGAAAGACACCTGGGAAAAGTGCGGCGAAGAACAGGAACAAAGAATAACGTGCAACAGGTGCCCAGGAAGGCTGTGGCATCTCCATCCTGTGAGATATTGAACACTCAGTTGAACAAGACACTCAGCAACTTGATGTAATTTTGACATTAGCCCTGCCTGAGCAGAGGCTTCAACTAGATGACCACCTATAATCATTTTCTACGTAAATTATTCTGCGATTCTGTAATTCTAAGAAATAGACTCTAATCATGTCTGTACCACTCCTGTGCAGAACACCAATTTACAGTGTGACCTTTATCATTAAACTAAATTTCAATGCAAAAATGAAGGGCAGGTCTTCAAGTGTTTTATTACATAGTAAGCCACTTGATTTCTCTTCTACATGATGCCTTTTTACATTCCTGGAGTTCTCCTGTCACGCACCATTTTTAATTAACAAAGAGATACTGTAAAGGAAATGGATCAAATTTTTACCTGATTTTTCTTTCCCATGTTTTTTTCCCCTACTTCTCATATTTTTATTAAGCAATTCATAGTGAAAGTGCATGACTATCCATTTTTCTGTAAGCAATATCAGGATACCGACCTACTTTAACAGGCCAAATCTGGTCCATTACAAATATGTACTTAGAGGGGCTTTATTTATAGTGCACCCTTGCAATGAGGGTACCTAGGCTGGCAAACAGCAGATAACCTCAGCTGTTCAGAAGAACCCTCTTTCAGAACATGATTTAGTGCATATTAAGCCACTAGCATCAACAATTTTTTACTTTTTAAGCACTAAGCAGAAACCTCATATATTTGCTACCCATATTATAGCAAAATAGTAATAATTACAGAAATGAGGACTGCCTAGTAACTACTGGCAAATGAACTTCTAAAAATTTAATTAGAACCATACTGGTGTAGTAGTTATGAGAATACCATAAAGCTTAGCAATGAGCACAAAACTCAACCTTCATCCTACAAAGCCAAGACTGCAATATTACACACACTTATTCCACCTCATTTGTAAAATTAACAGTCTCCCTCAGACAATTAAAAATCATGCTGAGTACTGAGCCACAGTAAATTACAAATATAATTAAGTAAATAATAAGAAAGCCCAAGTCCCTACTTAAATATGCTGCCAATTCAGCTAATCCAAGCACAGCAAATATTAATGCAATACTTCAATGTCTACAGCTCAGCTCCTGATCTACAGTAATAATAACACATTAAGATTTTATCCATGGTCAGAGCAAACCACTTATTTTCCCCAAGACAACTGGAGTACCAAGTTACCAATAATAAGCTGCTCGTATCTTCCATCATCCTGCTAGGGAAGGTGGGCAGAGAAGACGAGCACTTTTAGCCTGATTGCATTTGCGACCAATTATACAGACACAGTCTTTTGACTATACTTTACTCTCAACTGAAAAGAAGCCAACTCGAAGCTATTTAACAATAAAGGATTAAAATCAATGCCGATTAAAGGGCTCTGCAATGTGTGATTTTTAATTATGCTACTTTAGGAAGTCACTAGACAATCACTACTGGCATTCCCTTGTTTCTGCATCCAAAGCAGAAACAGTTCATACCTTGAGTAAACCTTCTAATTCCAGTAGCTAGCACACCAATGAGAAAAAGTTTAAAGTGATAACTTCAGATAAGTACTATGCAAGAAATGAAATGTGTCTAAAATTATGCTGACAGCACATGTCACTTGCCAACAATATACACTAGTGCTGCTATGCACTGGTATCTGTTTACAAGCTCACAGGGAAAGGATTAAATACAATTTAATTCATTCAAAATTAAATATGTATTTATACCACTATATAGCAGCATGTGAATGGCAGACATTTCACTGTCTCACAGCAGTTGTATTATTCTCAGCCCAACCTCATAAATATTAATTGCTTTTGAAACTGAGTTATAAGTCTGCACATGACATAAAGGAAAAATCCCAAGTAGAGGCTTTCCCTCAACATCAATCCACAGGAGGAATAAAATATTCTCTATGAAATGTTCCTGCATCAGCATCAGTGGGAAGTTCTGCAGTCTCTTCTCGTTGGAGGTAAATTATTTTAATTTGCTCTTCATTGTAAGTGGAAGAATCAGTTATATAAAGTCTTAATATTTCCAAACCTGTTTTGCAATATGGAGAAGCTTCCACAGCTCCTCACCCAAGACCGTTCCACTGTGAGTTTTTTCATGGTATGTGCATGAAGGACTTGGCCCAAAAGCAGACAGAAATATAAAACAGGCAAATTTAAAAAAAAATCCTAAACACAATCTTCTGTATCCACCACCACCCCAAGAAGTCTACGTATTTTAAAGAGGAATAGTTACAAAACACAAAACTAACAACTGTCCTAAAGGGATGAGAAAAAGCAAAAATTCTGAGCACAACAAGTGAGAGAGCAAGGAAAGAAAGGCCACAGGCAACCCTGATGGTCATGCTCACTCTGAACACCTGCTGCATTACTCCCTGTTGATAACTCCTCACCCTGCCTCACTCATGTCTGGTAGACACAAGTACTTCCAGCAAGGTGAAACTCTCGCCTTGCACTGACTGCAGAGGAAGAGCCAAGCAGCTAACCCAAAAAGCATTGCAGCTGTCATGCAAAAAGACCAACAAAGTGTGAGAGGTGTCTAAACCCAGCAACAAGGCATCTGGCACGCATGCAATATCATCCTAGTTTCAACTCTGTTAATGGTATGAGGAACGAAAGAAAATACATAAACAGCCTTGTGAAATTTGTAGAGCACATTAACAGCCAAGGACAGTCAGCCTGTCCCGTGCTCCTAAGGAAGGAAACAAGGAAGAAAAATTTTAGCCCACTATTATTTTATATAAAATAATTTCAGTGTGAAGCACTGTATAGAGACTGGCCAGCCCATCTCCCCTTACTATTTGATACATATATATATATATTTATTTATTCATACCACACATGTGGTGGAAGTCTCTACATCATAGCTGCAGAGTCATGTGAAATGTTATAAAAACCAAATACAATTTTTTCTTTCATATAACTGCTGTACATCTTATGCAATTTCTGCCTAAAATATCTGTACATCACAGAAGTGCTTCTAACACAACTCTGTCAATTTTTAAAAACCAGTGTACCTCAAATGACGTTTCCACAAATGTATAATGCTCCTTCCCAAATTATACTGGTCTCCATACTCCTCACAAAGCCTTTACATTGCATCAGTTCACCCTCACTTCTGGGAACATGCATAGAAACAAATGTCAGTAGCACCGCAAGAGTTACTGTGTTTTTAAACCACTGTAAGTTTTCATCCCTCTCTTCCTCAAAATAGTATGATGGGCAGTAAAAAACAGGAAACAAAAACCAAGGTGTATTGTTTTTCACAGTATACAGGGAAGAGTAGACAGGTTCAAAGTACATCTTCCAGAATCTGCACGTGAATTTTAAACATGTCATGTTCGTATTGTATGAAGTCCTACTCCTGCAATCATTGAAATTCCCTTTGCTCTGAAATGCCAAAAATCTGTTTTCAGCCTAAATAGCAATCATGAGGCATTTGAACAGTTTTTGACACTGAACATGTTAAAAAACTGCATCCAGCTGTTGCAGGGAGAAATTCTCAATTACACAGTTGGTTGAAAATACGCTGTGTAATAAAGAACTCTACTTGCACAGAAAAAATAGGAATCTGCAAACAGGGGGATACTTTGATAATCTAGTCACAATTTTCATAAAGGTTACATTTCTCACAAACACAAATCAATCAATGTAACAGACCATCTTTCAAAACATTTAAGAGCACATTTATTTCTCTTTACTGTTTCCTGGTGAAAAAATGTCCTATTCCTTTTCTTTTGTCTGGTTCACGTCATTCCACACTTGCTTTGGAGCCAAAGCAAAACATCACTGTGGATATACGACAGACACTACCCCTGCAAATTGTCATGGTTAAAACATCTGGCTAGGTAATGGTTTTCCCATACAGAGTGCAATTTTCTTTGTTCAGTCATCATCTGTTGGCTGTACTTAAACTCAAGCCTTCAAACCTGCCAAACAGGGCTCTGGAAAAAAAGCCGTCAACATAAAATTCATTATCTTTCCATCATGCTACACTGGGTGGTAAAAAGAAGAAAGTTTACTCCTGCATGTTAGTCAAGGCACAGTAGGCATTGTGTGTTATGTCCTGCACAATTAAACATTCCTTTGTTAGCAGAGAGGGTTTGGTGTTTTTTTTTTTTTTTTTACATCAGGGTAAGCAATGTATTTTTCCACCTCGGCAAGCTGAGAACAAAAGACCTAGGCAAGTTCAAACTACCTTGTCAATAGAGCTGATCCATAAGTTTGCAAAATAATCTCTTATGTCACTGGCATAAATCTTGGCAAGTGGTCATATGTAAGTTCATGGTGCACATACAAGCAAATGAAAAATTACAGTATACCAGGTTTATCTTTATTAGCTATAAATTAGTTACAATTTTTAAATTTTTATTTAAACAAAACAACAGACAATACTGCCAGGTTGACCCTAACAAAGATTTTTCTCTTTATTTTGTGCTAATAACCAAGATACATCAAGACAATCTTACAGAGTCAGGAATGTGGTACCTTAGTCGCAGGAGTCTGTTGCTGGTCTATCTCTGCTCCCACTAACTGCCAATATTGCTGTTGATTTGAATGGGAACATAGGTTGAAGTAAAAAGCTTTTTAAAAATTCCACAGAGTGTAATCAGGTTTATTATATCCAACTACACAAGCACTCGTTTTCAATTACATTTTACTGTGAGAAAATTGAAGAAATCACCTAATCAGGAGAACTTTTTATACATATTTTTGATTATAGACTTCACAGTGTACCAGTATGCAAGAGGATTGTACAAGGACAAAGAAAGAATAGAAGTCCTGTAACTGCCTGTTGGTTTTGCTTAATTAGTTTATTAACTGCTTGATTAGCTAGTTTGTGCAGTACTTAGGAAATGTAAAGCAGTAATAAGTGCTAATTAATCTTATTATTTATGTAACATTCAACTACAGCTGCAAATTTTACACATGTAACAAAAAAAATGAACTGCATAATGGTGAAGAAACAAGCCTACATTGCTGGTGAACTCCCTTCATCAGGAAAAACAGAACTGGAAAGCAGTCACAGGCAGCAAACAGTAGCCTGGAGCTGCAGAAAGCCTGCTTCACAGCAAGTGACAGAAGCAAGAGATGAGGTGAATGAATGATATTAAAAGCACTGCCCAGCTGCTTATATTAAGGAGAACATATGGTGGAAAATAAGCAGAACTGCAAGGAAAAATGACAGTTTCATTGAATTGCAAATGAGAGGTAATAATTTCAACATCCACTGTGACAGAATACTTCCATGTGTTATTATAAGCTCTGGTGGATGCTGTCTTAGACCAATTCATGAATTGGATCATTTGATGCCACAGCATTTAGTGCAGTAAGGTTGGAGACAGAAAGGTGCTCCTGCTAGCACTTTCTGGTGACCTAATGAACCTTCTCTAACTAGAACAGCAGTTTCTGCTGTCAGAATGACTTAAGAGCTGAGTGATAAAGGGGAGACAGGATTTATCACTTTTTCCAAGTCCAAATCATGCATAAATGGATGAAGCAAATGGAACAGAGTACCTAATGGTGGCAAAAAAGCAGGAGAAAGGGTCTAGTGGTATGAAACATCCAGAAGAGAGAGATATATCTGCTGCTCTAAGAATAAAGTTAATTTGAGTTCTATGAAAACACTTGCAAATGATGAGAAGAAACTTCACATCATTTATGCCAAAAGTCAAACACTTGATAGTGAACTTCCAAAGAAAGAAAGAAAGAAAGGTAGGTCTAAAGTATTCTGCAAGTGAAAATAAAACCCTTCCAAAATACTTTCGCCATGACTTTCAATGCTAAAGTTATACAATAAATAATAATGAGAGTTTAAATGTACACCTAGATATTCAAAGGTAAAACAAACTAATGGAAGAAAAGATGAAAAATCAAATTAAAATATTTATCATCATAAGTAAGAATATTCACGTTCTTAAATACTATTATTTCTATTATATCAAAATTTTTCCGTATGATACTAAAGAAAGTTTTAATATAACTTTACGAAGAGGTGGATTTCTGTTCTTTATTTTTTGTTTGGTTTATTTTCGTCAGCCTGCCAGTATATGTAAAACAGCCTGCACAGATGATTTAGTAGTGCAACATATAAGGGTTTTTTTATGTTGCTTTAAATATAGAGAATGCTGAAAAATCTGATGGATGCATATCTTAAGAGATAAAGAAGCCAACAACATTTTGCGATACCATTGTCGTTTGTCTAATAACGCACAAAAAGTCCATCAGAGTTCATTTGCAATTTTCAATTACTTTGCTCTGACACATTATTAACCCTTTTTATATTTCCTTTTTTTGATCATGTCCTACTGAGGGGTTTTTTTTATTAGTTTGGGGAATTAGTATTTTTTTCATTATTTATTATTTATGCAATTCTCTTTAAGGTCTAGCGCTAAGGCAAAGAAGGATGAACCTTGTTACGTGCTCTATATTTTATATTGCTTACCATACTAAAGGGCAAGTACCCAGGAATCAGACTTTCATTATTCTGGAAAGGCATTATGAGCACCCTCTTTCCCTTGAGAACCTTGAAGTGAGATGCATATCAGAGTTTTAACTCAATGGTCATGGAATGTAGGACAAATTGGTTAATAAGCTGAACCCCCGCAGTGGAAGTTCCAGGCCCTCAGCACCAACTGCTGCAGTGCACTGATCCCATCCTCCTGTGCTGCGGTGTTTTCTGGACAGACACAGATACTGCCACGTGTGGCACCCAGAGTCCAAATGCCCTGCTCACCATCGCTTGTGGTTTTGGTACTTGCACTTTTTTACTGACAAGAGCTACATACTCCCCACATGATGATGACAATCAAGTCATATTTAGTAAGCCAAGAACATGCAAGTCTCCAAGTAGATTTTGTCCTCTACCGAGCCATGCTGGAGGAATAGAGGCCCACTCTAGTCTCAGGCTGCTAATGGGGGACAGGCAATTCATTCGTGGTCATGGCTGTTCCTCCCTTCTCTCCCAGATGCCAACTCCAAACTTGGGATACATCACAGCCTGCATTATGCTCAGGTTACAGGTTTCTGCTGAAATCATGAGAAACGATGAGGCAAGAAACCATTTTCTTTCATGAAAGCTGAAGTTATGACTCCAGGAGCCATTCTTCATCTGGTGTATCTAAGCTCCACCAAAGAAAACTGAGTGTGTGAGGCTTAGCAGACCCTACATGATCATATTTTGAGCATAAGGAAAATATGCTTTCAATGGTAGCTCATTCTAGCCTTTAAGTAAATGCAGCTGAGCATTACTTCTAAAAGCTTTCGGGCTTTTTTTGTTTGTATTTCACAAACCTTCCAGAAGATAACACTACACAGCAAAATGCACATCTTCGGTTTCTTCACACTCTAAAGCTCCATTATATTCAAGTTGGCACTTTTTTGCAGTTATTGCAAGTTTTGTAAATAGATTGCAATTGTGTATGTCCTAGTGAAAGAAAAAAAATGTTTGGGTTTTTTTAATATTTTTTTTTTGCTGCCATCTGGAGAAAGTCCACAGTCAACAGATCTTGTGTTTTGTTAGCTAAGCACAACCACCTACATGTACTAAAACTTGACCATGTGGGGCATGAACTGATCACTTTATGCATAAAGTGACATACAAATTGCTCGACTACACACCTTGTGCATTTATGTGCCCCTACACAAAGAATGAAATGAGTTGGGGCAGCTTTTTCTACCAAGTTTGCATAGGAACAGCTGATTTGTAGTGTCTCCAGGCTAGCAAATCTCATAGAAGTACCATAGAATTCAGGAAACAGTCCCAACAGATGAACCTTCATGATATGCTACAGAAAATAATTTTGTTGTTTAAGCTTGTAATGACATGCTGGATGTTACATGGTGCATGACCCACAGTCCTAATGAAGACTTTATAACAGAACTGGCAGCATCCTAAGTATGTCCACCTCGGTTTGGCAGTTCACTTGGTAAATCTTGCACTAATGACAAATGAGAACCCTAGGAACGAAAACCATTCTCTAAATATTTATCATCAAGAATACCAGCTGTTTCTTCAGGTGGCTCTTGCCTTTTTCCAGTTTTTAAACAGTTAACCAGTTGTGACAGAGAAATCAAGTCTTGATATGAGAGAATTCATTTCAACAAATTTTTTGAATTAGTACAGTGTCTTTTCTATTTTAATTTTCCCAACCCATGCAAACATACTCCCTAACTCGTGAGAAAATTTTTTCTCCTATTTGGAAACTTTCTTGCTACTGACTTTCCAAGTTCTTCTTTTGTTAACCACATTTCTCTAAAATCCTGCTATTTAAAATGTAGTAATATTTATACAATGACATATTCAGGGATGGATAGTTCAGAGATTTTTTTAACATAAGCCTTTGAGGAACTGATTAATAAATGCACTGGGAAAATATTCAATAAATGCCTCTGGCACAGTCTCCATATAATGTTGGCTAAATGTTCAAATATGTTGACTTTGTTCTTTTGCGGTCTGAACTGTTGATTTGTAACATCGGCTTCTGTCTGCTAGATTATAGAAGATGACATTGGATGAGAGATGCTTTCATTTCAGGTTACTGAATATGAAATACCAGAACAATACAATGCTCTAAGTGCTCCAGCACTTGAATCACTTTCTGTTGTAGCAGCCACTTGTAATACAATTTGCACATATTTTCTTGCTTTTGGTAAATACATTGTGTGTTCTGGACTTCCTCAACAAACCATGACTGTCTAGGTATTTAGCAGCTGACTGTCATGCAGAATCCATTACTGAATGATAGCTTTCACTTAAATATGCTGGCACTCAAAACTTCTCACAGTACGGCACATTATAGACATGGCTTGAGTGGTAAGACTGCCCATTCAGAAAACCTAGCCTGTGATTCGCAAAGAAATCTTCAGTTTGGAGGAACCTTCATTTAAACTGACAGACTTCTCCACTGAAGTTCCTCTTATCAGAAAGTAAAAAACAAAGTGATAAGTCAACTGTAAAGACTTGAAGAAACAAAAGCTTATTGTGAAAATTCAAATCACTACATTGAATGCTGAATGAATTCTATTACTAGCTTGTGAATTAGATTTGTGTCCCAAAGTGATTGAACTACTTCGCTCGGTACTTAAAAATGTTATGGCAGCATTATAAATGGATAAGGTTTCCTAAAAAGAAGACACAATACTTGTTCTTTTAAAATAATGCTAGCAGGAAAACAAAACAACTTTAAGGAAAAAAGCTTTGATTTTGCATGCAACTACAATGAGTACTGGCTTTCTGTCCAAGAAACAAGTACGATTTGATGTTTTTTAAATCGTATCCTAGCATTTTTCTGAGTAGCCTGTAGCACTCAAGTTGTGAGCCTGATTTAACATTTGCAACCAGAATGAGTCACAGCTAAGGATTTTTAATGCACTCTTTGTATAAGATATAGTATCATGACATCACTGTGTATAATTTGCATTCATTGTAGATCACTTTTATGAAGAAATAGCTATTATAACTGCATAAAACTTGGTAAAATAGATTTTCACCAAATGATGTCAGCATGATTTGCTTTCATCTGAATTTTTTTTCATTATTAGACTAATAAAAATTAGATTTATTATTTGGCTGACTATTTTCCAGCTTTCTGTAAAGTCAGTTTTTTCAGTTGAAGTTCTTGAGTACAAGATGAACAATCTAGTCAAACCTCTAAACAAGTGTTTAAAAGTCTGACTGTAAACTGTATCCACTGTTCTGCTAATTACCACCCCTGCCAAAATATTCAAAACAAACACATCAGGGCAAGAAACATAGATACCATATTTAGCAATATCCTGCTTATTGAACTCAAACAGGAATCTTCCTACACATTACTCAGAATTACTATTGTGCAGTGCCTTTTCTGAATCCCAGTATCAATAAGCATGATATGTTACATTTGGCCAAGCCCACAAAAAATTATACAGTAACCCAGGTGATTTACCACAAAAAATTATACAGTAACCCAGGTGATTTACCAAACCTGACTGCAACAATAATCAAACTTTCTTTCCATAGAACCCCACTATCCACACTTATGTCCCAGTAAGACAATTTTCTTTTTTATTTGGGAAGAATTTATTATAAAAAATAATTCTCAGGAAAGATGTTCTGTAGCAATTTCTCCACTAGATGTAACCAACAGTCAATATACCCTAGTAGCACATCTGCAACAGATGTCAAAGTCAGGAAAGTCTAAGAAGATCCAAGTCATAGAACTACTACCATGTGCCTTCCAGTAGGAGGGCTTGATCTACTTCAGTTCCCAAAGGTCCAGCTAAGGTAACACATGAGATTGAACTACTGAACTACAGCCAATCTACCCCATATATGCCAGTTGTTACCTTTCCTACTTCTTTGCTCACTAACCAAATTAAAAGCTCCTTTTAAATAGTTACATTTTTCCCCAATACTTCCTTCCATTTTGAAGGCAAAAAAGAAACAGCTGACAAGTTTCAACTTGGGATGGTCAGAAAACTACTGAAAACCACTCAGTATCTTGAGGTCATACCTGTTACAACACAGAAATCCTGGTGGATGAAGGATTTTGCTTGTAAAATATTGAACTGGTATCATATCTGTTTTCAAACCAACGCATTAATGTGCCCTTCCACAAAGAGAGAGGAACTGAAGTGCTGCAGTCGGCAATTTCGTCCGCAATACTGAAGTGGAAGCTATTAAGACTGTGATCAAAAGGTGAGGGAATGATATACAATAACAAGGAGGATGGCGTTTGTAGGGCTGTTGCTTATGTCACAAGTTGCTCACCAGCATGGCAAGCAAGTGTACCCTTTTTGCAACAAACTTGGCAGAGATATTCTATGCTTTTGTGGGTCAGGTCTCTCTCTGATGCAAAAAGGAAGGTATAAGAATAATTTCTGTTGTGTTCTTGTCCAGCCTTATCTTGGAACTCTGCTACGTTTAATTATGGAATACAAGCATAGTGACAAGGCTAAAACAGGTTTCGGACAAAGTAAATCACAATATGAGATACAGAAGACATTATAAATATTCCAACTCAAACACCAATATAGATTTTTTTTTAAAAAATACATCTATTATGCAAAATAGCATTTGCTTAAATTTTTCTGAAGCACAAAAATATTAGCAGTTTGTCTTTTGGTCACCACCCAGTTAAACACTGATTCTCTGAAGTTTGATGTCAATTGCAGGTCTGTCATGTCCTCTATATCCTACAGAGCATCTGCACAACCTGTATTTCTCCAAACCACAGCTATTCCAATTCTATAAAGGGTTCCTTTTCACTCCATTTTAACTGTCCTTTTAGCATTTTAAGTTAGTTACATGCATGTACATGAATTCACAATGCCTCTGAACTTAAAATCTAGATATTTGGAAAAACAACATTGCTGCTTTGCCTGTGCAAGTCTATATAGACAGTGGTAGTGCTGTGGCAGAGCCTGCTGCAATAGGAGTCTTGTTTTCCTCAGTTTCTTTAGTCTCAGTTTAGCAAGCTCTTCAGACTTAAGTGAAGCTTGCATCCCACCATCAGCAGAGGGAACAAATTTCTGCAGCAAAGGATGATTAATAAAGTTCCTACTTTTCCCTTTCCCGAGTTGCTTACGTTTTGACAATTTGCAAATAAATTCCAGTTTAATTTGACAATTACTCACTTTCTTTGAATACCAGACAGCCACACATGAGGAGGTCAGAAATTGTAATCTTACTGGTTACGAAACAATTACTGATGCATTTTACCTTCCTATAACTATCCAGACAGCTGTACAGAGCTGGCTGTTGTGTCTATGTGTTCATAAGATACACGTTTATTTTTGTCACGTGAGGCAGATATGTGCTGGGTTTGGAGATGGGGGAATGGATCACAGTTCTTTAAGGATTCTTTAAACTACTGCATTTCTTTAACAATTCTCCAGGCTGGGACTGTCTTTTTTTATACAATGCCTAAAACTATAGGTCTTTGATTATTGATTGGACTTCCCACGTACTGCAGTGACCTCTGCATTAAATAGCAGCACCATAAGAGCATTAGGAGTCTGTTTTGATAGCAATGCATTAATGAAGCAAAACCCCAATTCATAATATAGGCGTATGAGAAAAGAGGGCCAGCTAAAGCAGGGGAGAATGCTATTGAAGCAGGAAATGCTTGAATACCAGATGCAGCTGAGCTCCTTCAACAGAGCTCATTTTGACTGCAAGCTGAGGGGATGGATAAGAAATGGAATTCAGTCAGGGCTGAATCAGATTGGTAGGAATGTTTGTCAGATATTTTGGTTTAATTTTGTTTTGCACGACCAAATCATAGAATAGAAAAGAATCGTTCAGGTTGGAAAAGACCTTTAAGATCATCAAGTCTAACCATAAACCTAACTCTGCTAAGTCCACCACTAAACCATGTCCCCAAGCACCTCATTCACTTTTAAATACCTCCAGGGACGGTGACTCAATCACCTCCCTGGGCAGCCTGTTCAATGTCTGACAACCCTTTCAGTGAAGAAATTTTTCCTAATATCCAGTCTAAACCTCCCCCGGTGCAACTTGAGGCCATTTCCTCTGGTACTATCCCTTGTCACCTGGGAGAAGACACCAACACCCACCTCTCTACAACCTCCTTTCAGGTAATTGTAGAGAGCGATAAGGCCTCCCCTCAGCCTCCTCTTCTCCAGGGTAAACAACCCCAGTTCCCTGAGCCACTTCTCATAAGACTTGTGCTCTAGACCTGTGCTGGTTTTGGCTGGGATAGAGTTCTTCACAGCAGCTAGCATGGGGCTGTGTTTTGGATTTGTGCTGAAAACAGTGTTGATAATACACTTCTTCAAGGAAGAACTTGCAAATTCCCGAAGTAAATGAACCAACACTGAGGGGGTCATCCAGTATCTGAGGGAATTAGCTGTGTTGGAGGTGATCTATAATGACCAGGCATCCAAAGACCTGGATGAAATCTGGTGCACGTGGTCCATGTGGCAAAAGTTTGTATGAAATGCAGTGACGTCATACACCCACACCCTGGCGATAATGAACTGGACAGACATTGAGGCACCAACTATAGATGAACTGGCCAGACAACTCTGAGAATATGAAGATAATCTTGCTCCCTCCATATGTGCCTGTGTCTTGGTTGTGGACAGACACAGGCTGACCCAAAAAATGTTCGAGCAAGCCAAGAAGGGTAGGTTTTCCTCATGCACTCCAACCAAGGCCTCAGCTATTAAGAGTCAGCCTTTTTCTGTTCAAGCGAAAGGGTACCGGTGGCGCACACCATGCACAACCCTGTGGTTCTTCCTGCGTGACCGGGGGAGGACATGAGGAAGTGGGATGGTCAACCTGCCTGGAAACTAGAAGCTCGGGTACAGGAACTGCAAGGAAAAACAACAGCCAAAAAACATCCATCCAGGAAAATGACTGCTCCAGTGTCTGTTGGGCAGAGTAGAAGGGCTGACTGTACTTTTGATCCTGATGAAGGGGCTTCTGTTTTGCACTTACAAAAATCAAGTAATGAAGACTCAGACCAGGAATAGAAGGGTCCTGCCTTTGGTCAGGGGGAGAAAAGGGACAATCGGGTTTACTGGACTGTGTGGATTCGATGGCCGGGCACATCAGCTCCGCGGGAGTATAAAGCTCTAGTGGACACCGGTGCACAGTGTACTCTAATTCCACCAGATTACAAGGGGGCAGAATCCATCTGTATTTCTGGAGTGATGGGAGGATCCCAAGAACTGTCTGTGTTGGAGGCTGAAGTAAGCCTAACTGGGAATGAGTGGCAAAAGCACCCTATTGTGACTGGTCCAGAGGCTCCATGCATCCCTGGCATAGACTATCTCAGGAAAGGGTACTTCAAAGACCCAAAAGGGTACCGGTGGGCTTTTGGTATAGCTGCTTTGAGTACGGAGGAAATTAAACAGCTGTCTAGCTTGCCTGGTCTCTCAGAGGATCCTTCTGTGGTGGGGTTGCTGCAAGTTAAAGAACAGCAGGTGCCAATTGCTTCCATGACAGTGCACCGGCGACAATATCGCAGCATTCGAGACTCCCTGGTTCCCATCCACAACTTGATCCATCAACTAGAAAGTCAAGGAGTGATCAGTAAGACTCATTCACCCCTTATATAGTCCCATATGGCCCGTGCAAATATCTAACGGAGAGTGGAGGCTAACAGCAGACTATCGAGGCCTGAACGAAGTCACACTGCCGCCGAGTGCTGCCGCACCAGACATGCTAGAACTTCAATATGAACTGGAGTCAAAGGCTGCCAAATGGTACGCAACAATAGGTATCGCCAACACGTTTTTCTCGATCCCTCTGGCAGCAGAGTGCAGGCCACAGTTTGCTTTCACATGGAGGGGTATCCCCGTACACCTGTAACTGACTGCCCCAGGGGTGGAAACACAGTCCTACCATTTGTCATGGATTGAGACAGAGTGCACTGGAACAAGGAGAAGCTCCCGAACACCTGCAGTATATTGACGACATCATTGTATGGGGCAACACAGCGGAGGAAGTGATTGAGAAGGGGGGAAGAATAATCCAGATTCTCCTGAAAGCTGGTTTTGCTATAAAACAAAGTAAGGTCAAAGGGCCTGCACAGGAAATGCAGTTTTTAGGAATAAAATGGCAAGATGGGCGTCATCATATTCCAATGGATGTGATCAATAAAATAACAGCTATGTCTCCACCAACTAACAAAAAGGAAACACAAGCTTTCTTAGGTGTTGTGAGTTTCTGGAGAACGCATATTCCAGGTTATAGTCTGATCGTAAGCCCTCCCTATCGAGTCACCCGGAAGAAGAATGACTTTGAATGGGGCCCTGAACAGCAGCAATCCTTTGAACAAATTAAACGAGATAGTTTGTGCAGTAGCGCTTGGGCCAGTCCGGACAGGACAAGATGTGAAAAACGTGCTTTACACCTCAGCCGGGGATAATGGCCCCACCTGGAGCCTCTGGCAGAAAGCGCCTGGAGGGACTCGAGGTCCACCTCTAGGGTTTTGGAGCTGGGGATATAGGGGATCTGAAGCCTGTTACACTCCAACTGAAAAAGAAATATTAGCAGCATATGAAGGAATTCAAGCTGCCTCAGAAGTATTTGGTACTGAAGCACAGCTCCTTTTGGCCCCTCGATTGCCTGTGCTGCGCTGGATGTTCAGAGGAAGGGTCCCCTCTACGCATCATGCATCTGATGCTACATGGAGTAAGTGGGTCACACTGATAACGCAACAAGGCTTGCATGGGAAACTCCGACTGCCCGGGAATCCTGGAAACAATCATGGACTGGCCAGAGGGCTGAAACTTCGGAATGTCGCCAGAGGAGGTGACTCATGCTGAAGAGGCCCCTCTATATAATAAATTATCAGACACTGAGCAGCAATATGCCCTGTTTACAGATAGATCCTGTTGTATTGTGGGAAAACATTGAAGGTGGAAAGCTGCTGTGTGGAGTCCTACATGACAAGTCACAGAAACTGCTGAAAGACAAGGTGAATCAAGTCAGTTTGCAGAGGTGAAAGCCATCCATCTGGCTTTAGATACTGCTGAATGAGAAAAATGGCCAGTGCTTTATCTCTGTACTGACTCATGGATGGTGGCAAATGCCCTGTGGGCGTGGCTACAGCAATGGAAGCAGAGCAACTGGCAGTACAGAGGTAAGCCTATCTGGGCTGCTGAATTATGGCAAGATATTGCTGCTCCCGTGGAGAACCTGGTTGTAAAAGTACGTCACGTAGATGCTCACATACCCAAGAGTCATTCCACTGAAGAACATTGAAACAATGAGCAGGTGGACCCGGCTGCTAGAATTGAAGTGGCTCAGGTGGATCTGGATTGGGAACATAAAGGTGAGCTATTTATAGCTCGATGGGCCCATGACACATCAGGACATTTCGGAAGGGACGCAACATACAAATGGGCTTGTGATCGAGGGGTGGACTTGACTATTGATGCCATTGCACAGGTTATCCATGAATGTCAAACATGTGCCATAATCAAACAAGCTAAGTGGCTAAAGCCTTTCTGGTATAGAGGATGATGGCTGAAATACGGGGAAGCCTGGCAGATTGCTTATATTACACTACCACAAACCCACCACGGTAAGCAGCATGTGCTTACAATGGTTGAAGCAACTACTGTGACCTGACCTGAGCTGGCTGTGGTGCCCAATAACTCCATGCAATACAACACCTCTCCTGTCCTGAGTGACCACCATAACAGATGGAGGCCAAAGTCATGGACTAAATGAACTCAGTGGACATTTTGTGGATATTTATGGACATTTTATAGACATTTCACAGGGCTGATCCATAGACTAAGGGAATGATATCTGTGTATTATATCAGAGGATGGGAAGGGTGATGGTAGGTAATGAGAATGTATTGGATAGTGTGCTACCTAAGCATGACATAAATGGTATGGAATAAGGGGTGGAGAATGTGCTGGTTTTGGCTGGGATAGAGTTAATTTTCTTCATAGTAGCTAGTTTAGGGCTGTTTTGGATTTGTGCTGAAAACAGTGTTGATAATAATATAGGACGTTTTCGTTATTGCTGAGCAGTGCTTACACAGAGTCAAGGCCTTTTCTGCTTCTCACACTGCCCCACCAGCGAGTAGGCTGGGGGTGCACAAGAAGTTGGGAGGGGACACAGCTGGGACAGCTGACCCCAACTCACCAAAGGGATATTCCATACCATATGATGTCATGCTCAGTATATGAATTAGGATGAAAGCTGGTCGGGAGACCGCTGCTTGGGGACAGGCTGGGCATTGATCAGAGGGTGGTGAGCAATTGTTTTCATTTGCATCACTTGTCTTTCTTGGGTTTTATTTATTTTTGTTGCCTTTTCATTACTATTTTTATCATTGTTGTTATTATTATTTTATTTAATTTCATTTATTAAACTGTTCTTATCTCAACCCATGAGCTTCCTCACTTTTACTTTTCCGATTCTCTCCCCCATGCCGCTGGGGCAGGTGGGGAGTGAGCGAGAGGCTGTATGGTGCTTAGTTGCTGGCAGGGGTTAAACCACGACAAGACCCTTCACCAGCTTTGTTGCCCTTCTCTGGACATGCACAAAGGATTGTCCTTGGTGGGTTAGATAGGTTTTCACATAGATAATGGTATATGTGTGGTTCTGATTAAAATAAATTTCACTCAAAAAGGTCAAGAAAAAAAAATGTATCATTAGACCAACTCAATACTTAGTGTCTATTTTGCAAAGTATTTTTTCAGTATACACAGAACAGAACTTATGTAGTTCTAAGAAAGAGTATCCCCCTTTGAGTATCCCCCAGCCTTAACAGAGCATGGACTAGAAAAAATCTCTTTGCCACTGAGAAGATGTTGTGGAACTTCATAATGTTAACTTTACTCATGGAACATAGATCATGGTTTAAGTGAAATTTTTTTTTTACTGAGTCTTCATCATCTCAGCACAAAGGCAGACTTTAAAAAAAAAAATCTAGAAAGGCAGATGCAAGACTAGTAGGAGAAGATGTTCAGAGGTACCAAACAGAGATGAAATGTTTACATTCCTCTTGATCTCAACCGAGAATACTGTTAGAAAGCTGCTCTATTTGAATGCCTGAAAAAGACAGTATCTTACAATCTCTCCTCCCCACTTTCTTGGTAGCTTAAAACAACCCTAGAGATGATATGCCTCATTATATGTTACCTCTCTAGGAACAAATGCAAGTTCTTTTTCTTTCCCTAGGAAACGGGGTGGAATCTTTTTTAATCTTCTTACTATTGCTACAGTACCCCACCTGCCTGCATAGGTTTGCAAAAACATTGTCATTCAGATGACCTAAATTCTGAACAAACATTAACACCTAACTACCATCTCACTCCTAGCTGTACTTTTTCCGGGAGAAAACGGAAACATTGCTGTGGAAAATCATGAGTGCCCTTTTACTTTGCTCTGTTTTACAGCGCAATATCAGATATTTCAAGTGCTTTATACTGACTGTCACTCACCTTCAGGAATACTACAATCAATAGTTCAAATGTCACATTTCGAAGTGCCACCTTCCTCACTCTATCTTTCCAATTAAAAAGTAACTCCATTTTGCCTTTTAGAAACATTTACTTATTGACACAGCAACGCTACCACATTGTTATTTGACAGAGGCTGGATGAACAGGTTTTACAATTTCTAGAGGAATATATAGCCAAAAAGAGTCTTAAAGTGTGTACACATGTGAACAGTATTGCCCAAAGCAAGGTTGTGAGCTTTTTTGAGTACTGTAACTGCCCGTGCATGCCATTTGCTCTCATATACAAATATTTCCTTGTCACACACACAAAAAAACCCACAACCTGAATCAATGTCATAGAGTATTCTCCCCCATTGTTTGCTTTGCCAGTTTATACACAGTCCAATATGTCAATATTGGTGCAGAGAACGATATATAACTTAGCTCAAAACTTTCTGTCTCGGGGACTATGTTACTGACCTCTCTTTTGAGTCTGAAAGAGTAGCGATGATGGGGGATGAAATGGCAATAGAAAGGTAACTGGCTTAAAACAGGGCTTTGGGAGAAAGGGTGGAAGGAAAAGAAGTAAGTATGGAACATGATACCAGGAACTCAATCAAGAAATCAAAGAAAACATGTTTTGGCTCAGGAGGTAGGAGCCTTGCTTATAGTATAATTTCTCAACAGAAAATAACCTCAGTTTAGGGTAAACTAGTATTTTCAGAACTGCTTAAGAGCAAAACTTATAAAACTTGTGAGAAACTCGCTACTGGTTTTGTCTGGCTTGCAATCAGTGCTATAGACTGCAGCACAACCTAGATATTTTTGAGCTAGTTTGGATACAATAAGCAGTTTGGTAATGGTAACACAAGATACAGCAAGACATGCTATACTCTGAGCTCCATGTTGATAAAATTTATTTATGTTAGTACTTAAGCAGGAGAGCATATGTTTGCAGTTGGAGAAATAACTATACTGATGTTGGACCAGTTGGATCAGTTCTAGTGGAAGGAGCCCTGAAAAACGCTAAGCACTTCAAAATTCCCAATGATAACAGACAATAGCCTGCTCAGAAGAACCCAGCAGGATAATATAAAATGCTTTGTGTTAGCTCATGAACTAAAGCATGTTTTTTAGTAGAGTCAGATGTGAGCATCAGGGGAAGGAATGGGAGAATTTTTTTCCAAGTTGTACATTCTTTGGGACATACCACATACACCCCATATCATCCCACAAGGATCCTTCTCTGTATACCTATACACTCACTATACACTATACACTCACTATACACTATACATCAATAACTCTACTCATCAATAACACAAGAAGATGACCAATTCTTAATTTCCTCAAAAACCAAACCACCAGCAGATATGGTCTAGGGAAGGCATGGGGGAAGAAAACTTGGTAAGCCTACATCATTCACGTACCAGAAACCGTATTTCCAAGGAAGCCTTGCAAAGTAGGCAGCTGCCTGGGGTAGGAACTACTCACTCAGATGTACCCATTTGCAGTTCTTCCTGCAAGCTCAGACCAATGAAAAACAGATCTCTCCCTCTTCCCCCACTCCACCAGCAAAGGAATGCATTAGAGGAATGTTAAGATAAAGAGTTTACTTTAAAGTCTTTCCATCCTGACTATTTAATAGATGACTCCCCAGGTAAGAGCACAATCAGACACGCTATTCCAGCAGTAGCGATGTGGCTTTTCCACCTGCAGCTTCCCCTCAGCTGCCTATGAGTCCCTTTCTGTTAGAATTGCCAACTCAATTGCACCTGTAGCCACTCCCTAATCCTACTCCAGCAAATGCAGTTTAGCTTGACCTCCTTTCTCTTTATTATTTCTTCATTGTTGACTTTCTTCTTCTTTTTTTGTTTGTTTTTAAAACAGACCTTTTTGAGAGAAAAAGGCTGGTGAACAGCCAAGCTTCGTGAGCATATTTCACTTGATTTTACTAAGCATCATCCAAACTACACACTTTTCTGTATGACAAAGAAAAGCTGCTATATCACAAAAAGGATTAGCTAATTGTAAGATAAAACAAGAAGCAAGAATTACAGATAACATGATCTGTGATCTAAGGTCTTCTTTTAGACACAGAATCTCTGAAATAAAAATAACTAACTTCATTGCCCCTTACAGTCTTTTGAAAAGCTCCTTTGAAATACTATGCTATTTTTCCATTGTATTGAACAGGTGTAACATTTTGTAAAGACTGAACAAATTTACAGTCTACAAAAGTAAAAATGGGTAATTTCTCATTTATGAAGGGGATGATTCACTGTCTCTTAACAATTTTTTAACACTTAGATTCTCTTGCACTTTGGATTGAAACCAATGAGCTTAATTAAATTCAAATTATCTTTCCATGACAAAGTAAATAAAAGCTCTTTCATGCCTGTTTTTCATGTATTCAAGCCCAGTGTCTCTTTTAAAGAAAATTACTTATAGAGCAATGTTTCAAAAATTGTTTTTATATGATTATATTAAAGATGTAATTATAAACCTTAAAATTACAAATTCATATTTGCATGTACTGTTCATGTTGAAATAATCTATCTGGAACAAGTCATGAAAGGGTACAGGTTTAAATATACCATGATTTCATAAATAGAGCTTCTGGAGATATTTCACAATAATCATATTCCCTGGACTTTATAACATTAGTTAAGTTGGGTTTTTTGACTATTTTGAAATGTTTATTTTCTCCTGAATTGTATGTCCAGTCAAGAGATGGCTACTACTTTCTAGTAAATTGTCCTCTACATAAACACAGTTGGTCAAACATCTTTTAAAAACTACTGTTATTGCAGTTTATGATCCACAGCTGAAGGTGCATGAAAAGCAAAGGAATTTCATAAGAACCCCCCAAAAGCTTTCAGAAATTTAGTTTTTCTTACATCATAGTTGAACTGCCTGTTTATGAAATAAAAAGTTGACACAACCATCAGTGAACATACAGCCATTCTTGAACTCCTTTTTAAATGAGCCAAGAAAACCAAATGGTCATTCTCACTCACTGTTGGCACTTCAGGGAAATATTAATAATTTCATAAAATTTAAATGGAAGGATGCCTTACCTTGATAACATCTGAGTTTGCAGTTACAAGGACTCTGACAAGACTGCAGCTTCCTTAGCATGAAGAAAAGAAAGCCAAAGTTCCCACATTCCAACATGGATACAGAGCTAAAAAGACCTCTGCAATAGATTATCACAGCTGACATATTTAATCAGTTTTGACTCACAATCTCCTCCTTTTGCCGGTTTTAAAGAGATTTGTCCTTGAAAGGGCACGCAAAGTCTGGGCTTCTGGAGGGAACAAAGACTACTGTAAATCCAGGTGAGGGAGCATATACTTCCACAGGCCATCTTTTTTTGTAGAGAAAATGGAGAAAAATTGTGCGTCACAAAGATTATATGCTCCAATCTGTCCTATTTTAAAGCTTTATAAATGCAGCAATTCAAAGGACTGTTGCTTATAGCAACAAATATAAGATAGTACAGATAGAGAGGGAAAAAAACATTACTGCAAGCCCATCACTGTGCTTAGCAAATTTACACCTCTGAGAGCATGCTGAGGTTTGATAAAGGAGGAAAAGGGCAGACATTAATGTTGCAGTAATGAGGAGTAGACTTGTCAGTATTTACATACCCTAAGTCACCCTTAGGAGGCCTTCTATAATTTAAACACAGTCACTTATCTCTCAAAAGTGTGTCTCAAGACTCTGAAATGATAAGGTATATTTTATTTAAATGGACAGCAAATAAACTTGCTATCAACTAATTAGCTCACTAGGTTTCCTTTTAGTTAGAGATACATATTTCCAAGAATAAAGTAGTAAATATTACCAAAGAAAATAAAAATGTTCTGACAAAAGATCAGCCCTTCAGTAAAACCACAGCAAGCTGAACAGCTATGATTGTGCCAGCACATGTTTGGCTGACAGAAAATAATACAATATGTAACAACTGCATAATCATTACCTAAGAAGACATGAATTTTCAGTAATGGCACAAACATGTTTCCCTTTGATCTACTATGGTAGATACGATTTTACTAACTAGAGAAATGACCTGACCAAAGCGTACTCATATAATTTGTTTGACATAACAGCAACATCAAAAGATCACAGTGCCCAATTCTCCACCTACTGGCGAGTGAACTGAAATTATACTCACCATTTCACCAGCAGTAATTTTTGCTGCTATGACTAGGAAATTATTTTTTGTTTTGGCAAATTCTTATGAAAAGCTGAGTTTTTATTACAACTCTTATCACTGCCGTTGGCACATCTTTGCTCTGTGCAGTAATACAGGCACAGTAGTGCTCAATGTTTATTCTTCTGCAGTGAAGTCCAATATAGATAGTTGCTATTGATTCCTTCTCCCACCACAACCATCAGTCAAGCAAACTGGATACACACTTTAACGAGCTGTTAGGCTTCTTCTGTCTTGCCTATCACCATCAGCCTTGCGCATGCCAACCAACCACATGACAAGTGATTTTGCTTAAACATGGTCCGTAAGAACTGAGTCAACACACAAGAAGGCACACATGAAGGAATATAACGTAGTACTTTCTTTCCTAGCAGTGCTGGCTTAGGCACGCCAATGAAAATAAACCCCCTAATTTTGCACACAAACTGACACAGATACAAACCTGTTTTGTAAATAGCTCCATTTTTACATAATTACAGAGTAGAAGCCATTGTTGACAAGTTTTAACAGTGAAATCGGTGTAATGTGTCATACTGGAATCCCTGTGATAAAACGCAGCTTGCAGAGTGGCATCAAGTATTATGCTAGCTTTTGTGACATGAAGATTTTTGCATGTTTTCAGGAATGCAGATGACTACTCTGGAAGCATTACTAACATGAAAAATTACTGCTTTCACTTTGAAATACTTTGAGAGATGTAGGAACAAGAAAATATAAAGCAAGGGGCATGGCCTTGGTACCGTGCTTGGAATATGGTGCTTGTGACATTGACTTCTAAAGGCTCCATGAGAATTTTACAGACCTGAAAGAACAGAAGTGGTGGATGTGAAGATAAAATATAAAGTATTGGGGAACAACCAACACAGCATTTGCAAAGGGAAGTCATGCTTCATTATGCAGCATGTGTGCTTTGAAGGGGTTTATGACCATGTGGATAAGGAAGATCCATTCATCTACTCTACTGAATTTCTACTTGGATTTCCAAAATTATTCTGAAAGCGTTCCTCACAAAAGAAAAAAGCAGTAGGACAAAAGGGAAGATACTTGACCAGCTACAGTATTGACTAAAAAACAGGAAAAGGAAAGTTCTCTCATTGCAAAGAAACCACCCATAAAATCAAAGATCTTTTCTGGGAACAATGCTCTTAAGCATTTTCATAAATGATAAAGAAAAAGAGGTGTGTAATGAACTCACCTGAAGTTTGATGATGATGCTACATTCTACTGGGTAATAAATGAGGACAAACTGCAAAAAACTGCAGAAAGATATTACCAGATCAAGCAGTAGTGTAACTGCAGAAATTCAGTGCATATACATGGAAACTGACACAAGCGGGGAAAAAAAAATCCCTAAATTTACGCATCAAAAGATGGCCTCTAAGCTAACTATTACCACATAGCATTTGGATCCTACAGCTATTGTCTTTCCAGGAAAATGTCAACTGAGTTACCAGCAATGTTAGGAATTATCAGAAATGGAATAAAGAACAAGGCAGAACTTCCTTAAGTCACTAATTGTAGAAATGGCCCACCTGCATCTGGTACACTGCATGCAGCTTTGCTCCACCATCTCAAAAGTGATTCAGTAGAACTAGAAAAAGGCAGTGAGGATGATCAGTGTTCTGGAAATGTTTCAGCAGAAAAAACCCAGTTAAATAGGCTGGAAATTGTCAAGCTGGAAAAGTGACTTTTGAAATCATGGCATGGAGAGTGTGAAAAGGGATCAGTTCTCCAAGTTGCAATACAGACTGAGAAGGTCACCAAACGAAGCTGCCAGAGCACAGGTTTCAAATAAACAGGGGGCAGTTCTTCAAGTAACATCTCATTAACCTGTGGACATCCTTGCCATCTTGTGGATGTTAACAATTTAGATGGTTCAAACAGAAAACTGAAAATGTCCATAGGTGAAAATTCATCCTTCCATTGAATATAAAGACACCACTTCTGTCAAATGCAGTCCTTGTCCAGGAACCCAGTCTAAAGCAGCTGAGGGAATATTATGGAAAGTTTCATTGTGAGCTTTCAAAATTTTTACATATTTCCCTAGGCTTCTGGGTTTAGCCATTGCTGGAAACAGGATACTGGTATAAGTACACTTGGCCTGAGTCATTTTCAAGTGCAGCAAATTAATGATTTGATGCAAGCTTTAGTGTGATGCACATTGTCAAAGTTTGTAGCCATTTCAGAACTTTAAAAAAAATTAAATTATTATTACTCCAATACAAGCTGGACTGTTTAAGCAGAACATTTTCAAGAACTTTGGTCAGACTTTTGGAGGCTGCCGGGGTACCCAGCTGGTTACACATTCCATCCCTAAGGTACCCGAAATGCAGATCTGACCTACCTGTGTTCATATCCTCCTTTATGTTTTTTAGGAAGTCCAAAGAATGAGATTTTCACAGTTTGTTGAATGTATGCAGTTTATCAAATAGTTTTCTCTCCTTACGACACTAAAACGAAGACTATGCCTGATTTTTCTGAAACTGTGATTGCAATTTCTTCTGAACCTGGGGTTGGGACTACCATAGTCAGTCACAAACTAATAAAACAACACAGTGCTGTCCCTATGCATGCCAGAAAATCTGCCCGAGAATGACTTTAGACTTGAGCACAAAAAAATCACTGAACCATTGTAGCAGGTTTCCAAGACCAAGTAGAACACTGTAGGGTTCTACCAACATTCATCATCTCATGGAAGACCGCATTTAAAGAACAGGGCTACACACCTTCCTTGACAAAGGGCGGATACTTTTATTACGGACAACATTACTAGAAATCCTTCGAAAGGAGTGTCTGGATCTGCGACCGAAATACCCAAGAAAACCTTCTGTTCCCAATTCCATGGACTAACTATCTTAGTTTTAAACTTTTTACTGCAACTCCAAGGTTTTGATTAGGTTTCCATAGTGCCTAACCTGGGTCACTGAATTTTGGTGTGTAAGTAAGTTAGGAAGCTGGTCTTTACAGGCTGTCTTTGCAGTCAGCAGAGAAAGGCAGGCATGCGGTTCAGGTCAAGAGCACAAACTTGGTACCTGACAAGCCCTCCAGTATGCAGGGTCTGAAATGAAGACTGGTTTGAAGAAGTCCGTCCTGCCAATTTCGGGCATCCCCTCACCTTCAATGCTACTATTTTGAATGACTGATGGGAATACTACTCAGTAACACCTTCACAGCACACAACCATGCCACCATAACCATCAGATTTGTAGGGGACTAGCCATGATGCTGCATCTGAGTCCTGCTTTCCAGGCTGGACTGGGAAAGCCTATTAGAGACTGGTGCATGTGTGTCTTCTCCTCAGAGTTTTCACTTGGCATAGACGCCTCAAAGGAGAAATGAAAATAAAAAACAAGCTTTCATTTGGAATAGTGACATGCTTTCTGTAGGAAGAAGAAACATAGCTTCAGTCTACTTCTTATTCTAAGACATTTTCACTGGTGTAAAACAGCATTTTGTTGGATGATTGAACTCATGGTTGGAAAAGAAAATTCCATGTGAATTTTCTGTAGAGGATCTTTATCATTTGTTCGCCTCAGCAAGATTCTATCTAATTCTGCAGCTCAGCAACTTCAAAATAATTGTTTTCTATCCATTCGTTTGGAATTTTGGATGGCACTCTTATTGTGACAGGATGCGGATTTTTCGCTATGAATAGAGTCTTTTGTTAACATTTATATCCAATAATTGAGGAGCCAGCTGCTTCATAAATAATATCAAATCATCTTCACCATCTGAAAGACCAAGTAGTCTAATATTAGTCTTGTGGCTTCATTGCAGAGAATTTTCTTCACCTTTGAAAGGCTACTAGCAGTTTGAGATAAAAAGTCTATTTTCTAATCCTCCTCTTTTATAGTGTTTCCAGCTTTAAAGGTTTTAGTGTACACCACATCTGTCCAAATTTCCACATTTGATAAATGTAGTCTTGCAAAATCCATTTACCATCCAAAGCTGTTACAGCACATGTACACATTGAAATGTTCTGTTAATCTATTTCATCAATAACTTACTGAAATGGCTCTTTTTAGGCTTCAATCACAGGAGAAATGGATAAATGACCATAGAAAAGAGATTGGTTTATATTTACTTTCCCCTCTCTCTATAAGATGATGTCTTTCAGTATGCTTGGGCCAGATTTTGGTTCTTTCATCACCCTTCAATCTGTTAGAGGCCAGAGTCTAGGTAAAACATCTGAACAAATGACCAAACTTTCCATAATACTCAAAAGTGACAAATATCACAGTGAAGTCACATTATAAAAGAGGCTCAAGAGGAACATTGCACTTGCTGTGACATAAAATTTGCCTGTCAGGGAAGACAAAAGAATACTAATAGCTTTTTGCTGTGTGCTTAATGAAATACTTCCCAGACTAGCAAGCTCCTTTATTAAGAACAATAACATTCCTCCTGAGATCAATGACATAGTTTTAATACAGAACACCTTATCAAGTTAAATTTGTTCTATTTTTGTTACTCTAGACAATAAAACCTCCAATAGAAGTGATTCAAATATAAGCAATTTCTAGACATAAAATATGACTGCAACTATTACTCAAACAAATTACCTCCAAATGTGCCAAGAATCACAAGCATAGTTCTTGGTCTGAAGAACAGACCAGTATAAATTCATTGTGATGCAGTGGGATCTTAAACACAAAATGATTAAGAAGTGAGAGAAAGGACATCAACAACAATCAGGTCACAAAGTTACCTTGAAGAACTATATGTCAGTATTGATGTTATTTTTGTTTACCTATCTCTTCTTTTGTTTCTTACAATCAGGAAAGAGGAAATGAGGGACAATTTATTATGTTTGTTTTACAAAATGTTTGGGAGTGATCGTACGGAAGAGTCTACAGACTCTGTGACCATGTTTCAGCTACAAACACAGGAAAAACAGATGTTAAGGATGAAAAAGCATTAAACCCAGGACTGAGGCTGGAAGTAAGAGTAGAAAAGAGGGAAAATGCAAAGACTTGCTAAAGATGTACACAAGACTGTTTCTTTTCTTTCATCAGCATCCTCTCTCTTACAACAGTTTTGTTTTCCACTGGGCTTTTTAGTGGGTCTTGAAATTTTTACTATCATTATTTGCACCAAGTGTCAGTCCATTCTCAGTTAATGACCATTAAGTATCATAGTAGCAACATACTACTGCATGACAAAGTAGTTCAGCTGAATTGTCACCATAAAAGCTGTCCTAAAACTCTGCGAGATGGCTGTCTGCAATATATCAGTTGCACAACAGGCATTTACAACAGCTCTAGAGAATTTAAAAAAGTATGAGAAAGCAATACAGGAGTATCTTTTTTTCTGTACTATTAATAGTAGTAATATGAAACTGTTTCAGTAAAGCCATTTGGCAGCTGTACTACCATACTCAAACCTCTGCTGTTTGGTAGGTACTTTTCTTTGTATTTAATTGCTTGCTGTTACCTAGCTTCCTTCTCAATTTCTTTCTTCTCCTAACCAAATTCATCTTTAAAGCTGAGTGACTGAGCTGCTTCACTGAAAAAAATTGTGTCCCTGCCATACATCTTGTCCTGTAAAAATAAACTATAATGATAAGTATTTCTATTTAATACAAAGCTTCTTGAACTTGATTGGGCTAACATCTTCTTCTAGCTTAATAGGAAGCTATGAAATGTTTCTTAATCTGCCCTCTTTCCATCCCCCAAATTTCCAACTTTCAAATTACATTGAGAATTTCCCTGTGGTTGCTAACAAGGTTGATCATAAGCCAGGACCTTATTCTTTGCATGCAGGAATACAGATTAGTTCAGTCTGCCTATGCAGGCAAGCACTGGTCAAGACTTTCACTTAATCTCCTGTGACGTGAATGAAGAAGCACACTAAATTAGCTGTGTGGAATGATTGAATCACTACAGTTGAATGATCAAATGCCAGCACGGAGCTGCCATAGAAGCTCAGGCCACTAATGAGGCTTTTCTGCTTTACTGAACCAGTTAGTTTTGGTGTCAGGTCTCTTTTTTAGCACTGTTCCGAAGCAGGAACACAGTTCACCTGAAGACAGAAGCAAATCCACTATTTCTGTTTGTTGCCTTTTAAATCAAATTCAATGCTTTTACCACAGGTACTAAGAGTTCGCTTTTTCAACATGATTCAAACTGCATCAGAAAACTGGATTATTTGTTTTTAATCTGCTGGGGTAGCTGCTTCCAAAGCCGCTTTTTAATTTCACATTGACACAGAAAAAACAGACCAAGCTGTTGCTTAATGTTAGCACAGAATGTAAGTACATGAAAGTGCTTCTAGAGAAAGAAATTAAGATGCTAAAATAAGCACCATTTAATTCCAAACGCTAAAGTTTTGCATAAGGTTATAATACTACAGAAATGAACAACCAAAATTTCCAAAATAAAGAAAGGGTGCATGTGAAAAGTTGAGAACCTAGTCTAGAATCTCTTGATAAAACATTTTATAGTGGAGCCTTTAACTCAAGTTGGCTATGCAAAAACTGAAGCAACCACAAGCCTTAATCCCTTTTAAAAATCATGGCCAACTTATATTTACAATCACCATGGAGATGTAGCCTAAAGGATCTAATTCCATTTGACTTAGCAGTATCTGAGCGACAAATTGCTGATTTTACCTTCTACAAGTTATCATAAATGCATTCGCAAATTCTTCAGTGCGTTATTTCAAGTTGATATGCTCGCTCAGTAAATAAATCTCTCCCTTATAGAATTTCTTCTGAACATTAGTGAAAGAAACAGAGAGTGTTTCTCATTTAGGAACATCAGATATCAGGACAAATTATGGTGAGTTAAATGCTCATGATGTGGAAAGAAGATTTTAATGCCATCCTTAAGGATGTATCTGTGACTTTATAGAAGACACAGTAACTGCAAAAACTTCATGCTTTAGAACATCAGAATTTTAAATGATCCAGTAAACCTCTTTCACTATTAGAAAGACCAGCATTTTAGTGACACTGGGCTAAACCTTAAATACATAATGAAACTCAGTTCAGTTTGAAACAGGGAAGATATTATATACTAAAACATGGAAGCCTGAGTGGAACTCTGAAAGTCTTTAAATGCAACTGTGTTATTAGGTGTGCAATGGCACATGAATCTGATGGGGACTAGGCTGGTTCAAGGAGAGCAGGCTGAAGGCAAATTTATATCATCAGATCCCAGGTTCTATTGCAAATGGGCATGACAGTTCCTATCTACTTTACTGCTGATTGAGAGCTTCTTAGTGTAGCAATACTCATGAACCCTGTTAAATTTAATTTCTATTTCCATTTGACAACAGGCAGGAAAGCACCCTGTCAGTCAGCTTTTAATAGCCATTACCTTCCACACTGCAAAAAGTCATTCTAGATTTTAATTTATTTTCCAAGACTATTTCAGGAAGCTTTCAAGATGGAATACATTAAACTAAGTGGAATAAACAGCCCTGAATTGCTTATGAAGGTTTAGTACGGTAACAAAATGGAATTAGTGCCAACACAGGCATCAGTCATAGCCCCACACTTTTGGGTGACAGATTCAGAGGGGAAGTTAGGAGGTAAAGTTCTAGCATGACTGAACCCATGATTTGCCCTATTTTGGGTTTCTGGTTACATTTACTATTACCAGGAGTGGTGGCTCCCATCCGGCCCGATCACCAATAAGTTTTCCTTCCCATGGAAAGCAGGACGTGGCAAAAAGGGCAGAAAGAAAGAGGCACTCCTTGTTCTCACCCAGCAGGGTGCTGGGACACAGCTGGAAAGCCTTCCCATATCTGGGAAACAAAGGAGCATTTCTACTATGAATTATATCTTCCCACCTTCAAGCCACCACAGCCACTTAACTGTGCAACATTTCAGTATTTGTTCCTCAGTATGAATGGGTTTTGCTCATCTTTTCCTTAGGCAATAAGCCATTATTGAAAACAAGACTTGGCATGGCAGACAGCAAATATAATCACAGCTTGCCAAAAACATGGTTGTCCAAAATTTGATATGACTTCCTTATTCAACCTTAATATTATATTCCCTGTAAGTCTTTGATATTTTTATTACTTACTGCAGTAAACAGCATAAATCTGGACAGGTTCATAGTAAGAGATACCAGTGTGAGAAGCAGTTTCTGTTCTGATGACATCACGGTTGTAGCAATACGAGAATAATACAAGAATAATATGAGAACTTAGTGAAATATATGATCAAAATAGCTGCACACTGTCCTTCAACTAAAACATGAAAAACATCCACCAGACGAAATTCAAGGCATCCATGAGACGTATTTCCACAACTCTATCTTGACTTATAACACTTGAGGTTTTGACCTAAAATACTTGAGAGTTATATGTGGCAAACCAGTTTGGTTTTTTTTCTGGGTAAAAATTGTTCCACTGTAATCGACACACGCTAAAGGGTGCAGTATTTTTAATTCAGATGTTCTATGTAAACAGCAGAGAGAATGTAAAATGAAGGATCTTTAGAATACAGGACTGCTACACCTAGAACACTATGTTAGTTCAAGATCTCCCTGAGCTTCTCTCTAGAATAACTTTTTAAGCATGACGTGATAAACCTGAATCGTCTCAGTGCTTTCTCTCTCAATCACGGCTTGTTTCTAATAAAGCTTTATAGAAGTGCAGGCTAGCAATGCCCAATATTATTCCTTTCCTACCTCTGAAATATTATTGAGCATACTAGTATATGCAAAGAACAACATAATAATATTTGCCAAAGAGACAAAAAAAAGCGTAAATTGAAGTTTAGCATTTTATCACAAATAACATTTTAAAAGTTTTATTAAAAAATCAAAACTATACAAATTTAATGCCTTTTAAAAAAGGAAACGTACTTAGTTGTTAATCTAGAAGAATGGAATTGACATAATCTGGGTTAATAGCCTATTTTTGTGAAGGTCTTATTTTTTATGCCTGTGCAAATTACTTCTCATCTCTCTGCTCCACTTTTGCCCTCTATAAAATGGGATGACGACCTCTTTTTTGAAAAACAGAAGTATTGAGCTATAATTCTTTCAAGATGCAAAAGCACACATGGCCCTAAGATAAGAAAGATTCTTTTACAGCATGTCCTTTAGCACTTGTCTTTCTTTTTGAACTGGGATGTGTGAATGCTTTCCTAAACTATAAACTTCATAATCTTATGAGGAGACATTACTATGTGCACATTTAATTTTTTTAAAAATACCTAATCATATTTATATTCTTAGATCTTATAAGGTCAAAGAAACTAGCAGCTTTTCAACATAAAGCCATTTATGTGAAAGAATAAAATCTTTACAGCTGAGACTTGTAGTTTTGCTGAGTTTGTGGACTGCACAGGACAAATTAATATAGCATATATTGAGAAGTAAATGTAGCCACAGGTGAAGAGCTCAGACTGCTTACACAGGTGATGTGAGTTAACTGCATGCCTATTTCACAGTAACAACAGTAACATAGGAATGTCTGTAGAAATAACAGTAATTACAAATGATAGGTGCTAACAATGTAGCAGTTTTCCAATAATTCTGTCATACTTATGTCATTACATAAGTTAGCTCTTGTAGCTGTCTTTGCTGAAAAGTACATTTACTCATTTACTTGCAGTATTTTATTTTTTCCTTATTCTGCACATTGTGAAGTTTTATGTACTTGAACAAAGATGTCACCTAATTCCATTCCTATACCTACTTTTTAATTTATAATAGTGTCCAGAGCTCTGGATTGCAGGCTACAGCACTGACGTAACTGCTGTACATGCAGACAGTCTCAGTATCTAAGTGTCAAAAACGACTCTTGAACCCTCACAAATACACAAACAATCCTGTTTCCCAAATAAGAAGGAAAGCCAAATGACTCAACTCTGAATCCTATCATGACCTAGAAGAAGGGAATTCCTGGCTTAGCCTGTCAAGCAGACTGACTGGTAATTCTTAATTTTTTGACTGACTTTTACTATTCTTTTCCTCACTTCGCTCCCATATTAAGAACCTGGAGTAAATTTACACAAATTTCCACACTGGTCATACCACAAGTGCACATAGCTCACTAAGACTCCTGCCTCATAACAATGACTAGGAATAGATGCTATGTGATACACTTTACTTTTGTGTTGCACCACTGCAATCATGAATTTATTTACACTTTTAAAAAGGATTTTTAAACAGCTTAAATAGAGAATTGCACTAGCCAGTCTTCCTCGTCTTCTCTCTTCTTGAGACTATAGGGCTAAATTCACCTAATGTTTGTACTGAAAGAGCCTGGCTCAGGACTTGATGCTGCAGACTGTCAAGTGGGAGGTACATTAAAATATTCATCTGGTCATCTCAAGAGATCCTTAAAACTGTGGCAGAATTATTGAAATCCTCTAACGGAATGTGACTAAATTATAATTTGTAATATTACTAATTTTTGCAAGTATTTTTAGAGATTATGTTAAAATAACAGCATTTTCATTTGCCTTTATGCATCGTATCCAGAGAAGTCTTGCATTAGCTCAAAACTATTCCCTAAGCAGATTTCTTTCTGCCTGGAAATATATGTTTCACTTGGCTACACAGTATGGAAGGTAGGGAAAAATACCACCTCACCTTGTGGCCAGGGAAATGGATGGAGTTCTGTACAGAAAAAAATGAAAATAATTACTGTGATAATATTAAAGTGCATCTCAACCTCTTAGAAACATTCTATTCATTTCAGAAATCATCTTGATTTATCCCATATAAACCATACATAAATCTATCATAAATCCGTATCAATCTATTCTATATATGACCTGAAAGAATAAATCGCATTCTTATGACAGAACCCTGTGCACCTCATTGAGAACAAAGAATCAGGAACTGTGCCAGAGAACTGGCAAACAATTTCATGCAAAATATGGTGAAATACAATCTCTGCAGTTGTATTCACTCTGCATTTCACATAGCAGTGTGCTTGCAACCACCACTGATGGCAGTCAATGGAAGCCTTTATTTGGAAGAGAAAAACTGTGGTAGGATGTCAACAACTTTGAAAAACTGATTTTTCAAAGTTGATTTTTTTTTTTTTTTTTGACGTGATTTTTCTTATGTTTGAAACAGGTCTCTTACTCCTTGAAAACATCTAATGCTAACCTTTTTGTGTGTGAAGCATTTGCATACAATGATTGTTCTTCACATAATACGGAGAAGAGTGCAGGAAGAAAGTGAGGAGGGGAATCTGGATACAGGCAGAGAGGAGATAAGATGGAGAACAGAAGCATGAAAAAAGTTGACAGTGGAAGGTGGGCTCAAAGGTTTGGAGAAGACTAAGGATCAAACAGAAAGTAAAAGCAAGAAATAGAGATGTGGAATAGCAGAGAGAGATGAAAATTTGCTTGCTGGGCTATACTAACAAGCATAGACAGTAGATTAAGGAAAGTTGTTCTTCCTCTCTATTTGGCACTTGTGAGACCACATCACGAGAACCATGTCCGGTTTTGGGCTTCCCAGAAAGACATAAATATACTGGATTGAGTCAAACCAATCGACTCAGAGAGCTACCAAGATGACTAGGGGCCTGGACTAGATAGATGACATACAAGGAGACTCTGAAGGAACTAGCTTTCTCAGTCCTAAGAAGAGAAGGCTAAAGATTGATATTACAGTAGTATTCAACTAATTAGTGGGAAGGTTAAGAGAAGACAGAGACAGCCTCTCCTTAGTGGTGCTCAATGAAAGGTTGCAAGGCAACAGATACAAGTTGTGACAAAGGATATTCCAATTAAATTCTAGGAAAAAAATGTTAACCATGGACATTGGTGGCCAAACCCTGGATTGGGTTTGCCCAGAAAGGCTGCAGAATCTCCATTCTTGGAGATTCTTAAAACCTGCCTGTACAAAGCCCTGAGGAACCTAATCAAGCTTTGAAATTGGTTCTATCTTTGAAGCTGGCCTTACTTTTAGGGCCAGAGTATTTGGACCAGATGACCTCCAGAGGTCCTTTCCTACCTAACTAGTTCTGTGATTCTATGAATTTGAAATGGCGATTAGATCCCAAGGACACCAAGTTAGAAGACTGCAGATGAGTAGCCATAAGACCATACTCTACACAGCCTAAAAATGAAGAACATTTTCTAGAATCTCAAGACTTCTGCAACCAAATATCTGCAAAACTTCGTGACAAGACATGTATCTCAGCCCCCCTCTAGTGGCTAGTATACACAGGACAAGTCACTGCTAAAACCACCTTGTAAACTCTAGTGGTAAGTACTTGGGAAGAGGAATGACAGACGTTTATCACACATCTGGATATCAGTACATTCTGACATCATGGAATTAGTGGGGCTTGTTTTCAATTCGTGTTTTTTTTTTAAAAAAAAGTTAGCAAATGGCACATGACATATACTCCTAGCATTTAAGATCTCCCTTTGTCCCTACAGCCACCTTAAATATGCTTTTTCCTGATTTTGAACTTGTTTTTTCTTCTGTTTTCAAATGCTTTTTGCATGTTCTATATTTATGCATATATGCATATGCATACATATTTTATTATCTCTCTGTGTATGTGCATAATTTTTGTGGTTGTATATATGTTTACAATTATGTGCATATTTTCTTAGTGGACCAAGTTGATAAAGCATTTCCAAGATCCATTTCTTCAGACAAGGTCGTCTAAAGTAATCTTTTACATCTATGAACAAATAAAAATGTCTAAGCTTCAAAGATACTTTTGCAATTACCAATTATATCAAAGAAGTTTATGCATTCAGATCAGAGAAAAATACATCACACTTCCATGCCTAAGCATGAAAGCAGGTATGTATAATAAATTTTATAAAAAATTTAGGTTTACATGCTTTGGTCAAGTATTTTAAGAAATGTGGTATAATCTACTGCAATTTAAAGAGAAAATATAAAGAAAATAATAAAAACAATATTAAACTGCTTATAAGTGGGAATACTATAAAAATATTTACTTACAGAGCTACTGTTCATTGATCATATTTGACATATATCAAATAGTGAAGGAAATATAGAAACACCATTGATGCTAATTATGCAAATATGAATCTTATAGCCAGGACAAAGAAGTCAAAATGAGACATTTAAAATACTATTAAAAAAAAAATTATGTCTAGCTACTGGGTAAAGGGATGTGAATTTTCACACAGATGAGAGAACAAAAAAATGTTTTCCAAATATTTTAATGATAGTAAATTAAATCAAATCATTAAAGTTCATAGAAAATGGTATTACTGAGGAAAAGATGCAAGTGGTGATAACTTTTACCATAGTTTCAGCTATGGTAAGAGACAACTAACATTCTCAGACTGCTTGGCCTCTAGTGTACTGAAAACATCTTTCTTTGCATCTGACAGGCAACAGTTAGACAGCACCTACCATACAGCATATCAAATACCATTCTTCACTCGATAAGCTAGACATGCCTTTGCGCAGCTCTTTTGTACAGGTAAGTGAAATATAGGCCGCAACTACCAGAAATAAATAGCACATGCAGAAGTTTAACAAGACATTCTGCAAGGATTTCCTAACCACAGCCTTGTATATTCACAACTGAGCAGTTTTAATTTAGGTACCAGTCTGTCAAATGGTTCTACATGTAATGTTGGTTTTAAGCATCCAAAGACCTAACAATTTCAATGGGGCAAATCACCTACCTAAAGTAAACATGTGCCAACCACATGCAGAGTGGGGCCATGGACATCTCATTCGGTAGCAGAGAGAGACAACCTGTTATAACCAAGGGGACAGAAAGCACTTGTTTCCACAGCACGGAATGAAAAAGCATCTTTGACCACCTGCCAGTGCTGATAGCCCTATTCTCCTGCCTCCAACAGCTGCTATTAATATTTCACAGCACCAAAAAATGTACTAGGCATTACAGAGAAAACAGTAAAAACTCCAGACAGTATCCAGAAGTTTAAACAAGCCAAGTTACACCTTTCACTACAGGCAATGGCATTTAACAATAGGGTGGAAAAAGGCTGCAGGTGAATACGATTTGCAAGAGTAGACTTAGTGGGCAATGTCTTTATCAGGCTGCTTTTGAAACTACATCCATTAACCAATTGTTCTAAATGTATCTGGGTTTTTTTCCTTACAGAAGCAACAAAATATTCCATTCTTGGTCAGACAGTGGTGCCCGGATACATCTACAGTTCGGTCTTGCACACCTGAAAGAAACGTGCAAATACAGCTTATATTGGTATCACTAAACTCGGAAGTTGGCATTTGGTCCAAGCTGGGCTCCCTTAATAGAAAATGGAGAGAAACAGGCACCTCTATATCCTCTAAATTATGAAAGTACTTTAAAATGGGAAGAATCATACTTTGTGAATGTCCGTTTCTCACCACTGCCTATAGAGACACCTTAAGCAACTAGCTCTGGCTAGACACAGCTCTTAGCTCAAGTTAAATAACATCTCCACTTCTATTTTCAGACTTCAGATTTAGATACGGATATTGGATTAATCAAGATACAACTGGTTTAGCACCAGCTAAAAAAAGGATAAATCGGCTATGCTAGGAGGTAAGCCTTTCCACAAGCATGTGAAAACCCCCAAAGAAAAGCACATGAATCAATCCTGTTTTAACAGTCATAACAGCATACCAGAACGCCAGTTACAAAAACTGATGGAAATTTAGTAACGCCAATGCAATGCTGGTGATTGCCAAGGAAAGGGACACCTTTTTCATACTCCTACAGGTGCCAGGAAAAGAGGTGGTTTGGAAAAAAAGGAACAAAGAAATCTGGTGAATAATAACTAATTTAAGCAGAACAAAACCATATTCACTAAACAATATGGTATCCTGAATATTGGCAAGCACCTCAGAAGATAAGATACATGAAAGTTATTTTTCAGGTGTGCTGAAAAAAGAAACCGAGCATCTTTAAGGCAAAAAGTTTAGGTAACAGGGCACAAACTAGGAGTCGCGTTTCACAGAGAAGCGCTTCCTCTAAGATTTGTTCTTGCATTTTCCTTGCTCAATTTTCCTTAAGTTTTACAGTTCCAGGATACAAAATGAAACAAAATGATTCAGACGATAATTGGTTGAGTCACAGACTGTTAAATATTTGAGGATATGAAAGACGGTTTCTTTCCATAAAGGGTGATGGTCAATTTAAATATCATATTTTTAGGTTCTGAAATACAGCTCCATTAATAATCATTTATTGAAAAACAACAACTTGTACTATTCCATGGACTGATCTTAACCACTTGTATTACATAGTTCAGGATCTGCTTGGACATCCTCGGGGTAAGGTATGTTTGCTAAACCAATCCCTTGCAGCTGGAACTTCTCCAACTCTCACTGATTTGGCTAATTAGTGCACTGGATACTATTTATCAAGCCTTTCAGTAAAATGAGCTTGCCTGATCAAATGATACAAAATGAAAAAACATGTGTGTGGCAAGTCACTACACTATGCTGTAAAGTGCTGGTTTAGAAAATACAAGTGAAAAAGGAAATCCACATGTGAATTCACTTCATCAGTTTGGGAGGTTTCAAGAACACACCAGTAATATATCTTCCCAAATGACATGCTGTTGAGCTTTGTCAATTTAGTGACCCATTGTGGGATTTACAAAAATGCCGTGTAACTATCAGCATAATATTATCCTATAAATAAGTTGAACTAAAATATGATGTTATCTGTAGTAAAAATGCCTAAAAGGAAAAAGCAAAGGGCACAGAATGGAAAAGATAAGTCACTTCTGAGTATGACTTAATGAACAGAAATACTGAAAAACATCTTCTTTAAACAGTGAAATTTAAGATAATGATAAGGAAAAAAAAGAAACTGGATTTCATTTCATGCTATTCCGTATTTATGAATAATTCTCTAAGTTTCCCTTGTGGAAAAATGATACAACTCTAATAAAATGATTCATAGCACTAAACCATTTTCCTTAACAAACGCCATGTACATTAGCAGGACTTCTACAGGAGAATGTTTCTTTGGAAGATTTATTATTGTGAGATTATGGTAAGATGATCTGGATGGCTCAGTGTACGAAATCTTGTCATCCTGGCAGAAGTACTTTGTTCTTCCAAGAGGCAGAGGCACATCTGAAAGCAAGCAATAGAGCTCAAATTCTGAAGCTGCAGAGACAGTCTGCACAGGCTCACATTGACTTGGCAATGGGCAGTAAAATAGCAGTGTGTACCATTAACCCCACACCAAGCAATACATGCTGGCATGAGCAGTGAAAGAGGTCCACTTGTTTATTGAACTGAAGGAGGCACTGCAATAGCAATAGCAAAGCATATGTATGGGGAGGTAAGGGAAGGAAGAAAAGAATGCACTCTGCCATTTTTAGCGTGGCTGTTAGAGGTTTGTTTACCAAAAGAAAAAATATCTCTTCCTATGACCACTATCAATATACCAGAAAATAACTAAAGGAAAAGCAATCTTGCTGAGTAAATTGCACATATGGTATAAAGCACATGACCTTAAAGTTTTTGAGGATCAGTTTCTCAAACTACCCCATGAAAATATTTCCTATCTAACCCCTTGAAACAGATAGATTAAAAAATAACAACATAAGCTATAGCTTAAATAGTATCTGTCAGAGCTGCAAAGGTAGTATAATTGACTGTATGAACATTTACATATACACTGGTTCAGTTTAGGTTGCATCATCATTAAAAAAAAAAAAAAGTATCAGAAAACGCGGTGGGTGATAAATGTTTTTACATGACCCATGAGGCAAACTGGATAGCCTCATGACTTCAGCAGTGAGCCCACCTCCAAGTCACTGGGTGACACTGAAAGGAAATCCAGCCACCAGCTGGATTACTAGCCAACATGCTTCACAGACAGCAGCTACTGCCCTCCCCATCCTTTCTCTGCCTTGTTTTCCCCCAGAGACTCTATATATGAAGCAGGATTCACATGGCAGACCATCACCTGACTGCAGGAACATTGGGCAATATGAGAAAGGGGGGAGCACAGTGCCGAGGCACAGCTTGCAAGGAGTGCCTTTCTACCGGAGCTCTTTTGACAGCAGGGTCACAGCACAAACAGTGCAGCCTCCCTCCAGCCCGAGAGCCTGCATGGCAGACCATGGACCAGGCTGAGCACCTTGGGCTAGCACACAAGATCTCGGAGCCAGAGACTAGCTATGATTGCAGAGTCACTGCAGGTATTTGAAGCATAGCTCTACCTGCAGCCCCAATTCTATCTTCCAAGTCTCCAGCTTCTTGCCAATAGAGATGCTGGAGAAAAGGAGCCATACAAGGAGTTGTGCAGTTCTTAAGAAGAGAGCTTAGAGGCAGAGGCAGTTCTGGAGCATTGGCAACCTGGTGTGAGTACAGCTTGTACGTTCGGGAGGAGAAGCAGGGCAGGCAATACAGAGTTAGAGCAGCCGGAAGGTGGGAGGACATGGAGTTGGTTGAAGAAGCAGAAATACAGAATGAGGAGTGGGTCTTAGGCAGGAATAGTGGAAGATCCTATTTCGGATAGCTATAGGGAATCCATCAGGAAGCTGTAGCTCTTGAACACATTCCAGCATGGCTTCAAGATCCAGAAAGCCTGGCAATTCTTACTCTGTACTTTCTCCTATAAAGTTGTTCTTTTCTCTCAATGTCCCTTGCTCCTGCATTAAACTGTTCTCCCCCTGCCCCACCCTGCTTTGCATCCCACACATCCTCCCAACCCCACTACGCTTAGAATACCTTTTGTATACAAATAGGGAATACACTCTCCAAGGGCTTACATACCATATCTTTCTGTAATATCAAATAAAATACAAAACCAAGTGTGCAAATTCAAACTGTGAAAGTGGACTGGTGAAGGAATCAGGATCCATAGATATCCCCAAAATCCCGTGTGCTCATCATTATCCTGGCAGGTGGCAGGGAACACCACTATGAAGCGGAACCATAAACTTGTTTGACTTCACTCTGTGCCGTGCACGTGCACCACATGGGCCCAAAATCTACAGACAGTGCTACCATACAATTTAACTAATTTCAATGGGATTTAAGTGAATATTGTTCATTAGTCTGTCATTTGTGCTTCAGGAATTACCCAGGTGTAAGATGGGATAACAATAAAGCCCCAAGTGCCAATATGTTTTAATGACTGGTGCTATCTTAATTATTGCTGTTAATGTCAGTGCAACATCACAGTGGTAACCTTACAGTACAGTTAAGAGAAACACAGGCTAAACCCCCAGTGCTCAGGCTAACTTTCTGTATCTGAGGGGAGTAATGATTAAAACCCTTTTGAAGATCACCATCAAAGCCTATTTTGCTATTGATTTATACTGAATGTTAATAATTAAACAGCTGGCATATTTCTCAGCTTCCTCTCATTGAGACCCAATAAAAGGTAATCTATTTATATTCCACTCAAGATCTCTAGTGGTTCTTTACTACCACAGTATCCAGTAAATATTCACGAAGCTTATTATGGAGCAGGACTAATATTTCACTTGAACTGGTAGGAAAATGGCTTCTTTAGCTCGCAACAATAGTTATTGCTGAGTCTGTGAAGTGGGAAGGAATATGCGTAACATGTGAAGAAGCTACCTAGTCCCTTGAAGAGCTTCCTTTAAACAGGAGTTGGACCTGATTCATGAAAAAAAAGTGTATGTTCAGTGGGTGGTAACTTCGATGTAGTTCTTCTATGTATATAAGGGTTAGCCAGAGTGTCTGAATAAAAAAGGAAGCCAATCTGCTTTTATTCAGACATAGCACCATGTGGGCTGAAATGTGAAAACCAGAAAGGGTATATTAAATGCGATTCACAGACTCATTTTCTTGTTAGTAGAAATTTGGGAGTACTGTAGAAATCTGGAGGACCCTGTCCAGTTCTGGGCTCCCCAGTTCAAGAAAGAGAGGGAGCTGCTGGAGAGGGTACAGCAAAGGGCTACAAAGATGATTAGGGGACTGGAACATCTTTCTTATGAGGGAAGTCTGAGGGACTTGGGTCTTTTTAGTCTGGAGAAGAGAAGAGAAGACTGAGGGGGGATCTTATCAATGTTTATAAATACTGAAAGGGTGGGTGGCAGGAGGATGGGGCCAGTCTTTTTTCGGTGGTGCCCAGTGACAGGACGAGAGGTAACGGGCACAAACTTGGTCATAGGACATTCCATCTAAACATGAGGAGGAACTTCTTTACTTTGAGGGTGGCAGAGCATTGGAACAAGCTGCCCAGAGAGGTTGTGGAGTCTCCTTCTCTGGAGTTATTCAAAACTCGCCTGGACGCATTCCTGTGCAATCTGCTGTAGGCAGGGGGGTTGGACTAGATGATCTCCAGAGGTCCCTTCCCACCCCTATCATTCTGTGATTCTGTAAATGTGGGTCTCAGAACAAAACTTGTTTTTCCTATAGCCAAGGATTACGGTGACATATTTGTTTCTACCATTCTCACTGAAGAGCTGGAAACATCTGTGGAGAAGTGACTGATCCCCAGTGATGTTCCAGCCCTTCCCACACTCCTCCTTCCTAATGCTGGCACAGTGCGTGTTAAGATTGCCCTTAAAATCTGATCATTCAAGGGTCTGCAATAATTGTGAGATTAAAACCAAACCATGTTTGATATCAAAGGTACTTTCCTCCTTCAGCCTGTATGTCCTTGTTTATCCCCATTCTGGGGCAGAATGCCAAGGGACCAATTGCTGTAGAAAATTCGTGTACTTTTCCTAGATGAAATTTACATTTGTAACTCACTACACATCTCATAAAAGGAACAGCTGTTTAAATTGAAAATCAAAGCATCAGTTTCTGCCAGATTAAAGAGAAAAAAAAAAAAGCAGCAATTTAAGTCACATCTAAAGTTCACAGGGGTTACTGCATTTTATTAAAACGGGTCCAATATGAAGCACCTTCGTCATTAAAAATCCATTGCTGCGAAGGAAAGAATCATTTTATAGGGATAAGATTTTAGAACAGCTTCCTGATCATTTTGTAATTTGATTTCTAGAAAAACACCACTGAAAAGGATCCATAAAACTTTGGACTCCTGTACAAGTTATTTTTTTTCTGTTTCCATGAAGAAGTGGAAATGAAGAAGACCACCATGAAGAAGTGGTCTTCATAATTGATCAACCCAGTATCACTTACAGAGTTTCTATCTTTAAAGCCCCTTCAACAAGTCTTTGCCTGTACCATTTTTAACAAAGCAGCTTGTATGATACAAGCATTTGAAATAGAACTAAAGAGTAAATAATTTTACTGTAATTCAGAAAGGGCAAAATATTTGCAGGAAGCAGATCAACAGTTTATGGCTGTACCAGTGGACTGCCAGTATCACAAGCACGATTTAGACTGTGTCTGTTACATAAATGACTGATGGATTTGGGTTTAAATTTACAATTTGCAGTCTATCCTGAACACAAAATTTCAATCCAATTCTACCCTTTTCTTTCAAAACACAATCTTTTGATCATCTTTACTGAAGCAAGAGTGCAAGGCATGGAGACATACGCCACTTGTGGGGGACCTGTGATGGACTGCAGTACATAAAAGCATACTCAGGCTAGTAATACTCTAAGTGTCATATTCAGCACATGTAATTTCATCTAGCCACATTAAGACAATGGCTAGAAAAGACACCCAGACAGTAGCTCAGACTAGATGCCCAGTTTTCAGACAGCGAAAATGTCCAAATCAAATGGTGAAATTAATCTTGTTTGCAGTAACTAAGAGCACTGCACTCATTCATAGCCAAACACGCTCCACTACAGGCTTCTGAAGACCACCCACTATTCTGACTATTTACTTGGGGTCTCCAGCCTGCACTAAAAATCATGACATTCAGAGCTGTCACTTTACTTAACTAGATTAAAGTCATCTTGCACCTACCTGCATCAATAGCCAACCCATGTTTGACAGAAGCGTAGCCTTTCAGGAGAGCTGTCAGATAGGCAAAACAGTGAAATTAATTTATCGACCCTTGGGTAAAGCTTCATTTTCAAGGAAATCTGAAGTTGCTAGCCTTGGTTTTATTAATTCTGTGTTTGCATTAAAATATGTAGGTTCTTTCAGCATTTTAAACTAGTGAGTGATCCAAGACAAGCCATATACTTCTTACACAGCTACAGTGTAAACGTCACAAACTAAACTAAAGCCAACCTACTACTGAGTTAAAGTCCCTATCAGATTGAAAGTATTTCAGTTTATACATACCAGCTTCTTAGGTTTATTATTTTGCATCAGTTTTGCCTAAGGCCATTCAGTATGACTTCTGGCCTGTAACAGACTTACGTATCATGTCACATAGGGATCTTTATGGTATTAACAACTCTACTGCCAATATCGGGAATTCTGGTAAGCAGAAATATAGGGGATAAATACTAACTATAACATGAAATTTGAATTATACACAGAATTATACTTCCATGTCAAATTTTGCTACTTCATTTTGACTGGCTGAAAACTATACTGGAGAAAGCTTTTCACCAAATCAACTGACATGGGTTATTCCACAAAAAACACAGGATGCTCTCTTTCATTAATACTCTTAACAATTCCCTTAAAAGAATCCTGCTGGTATATGGTATTTTTGGGAAATAGGGTCATGGGGGAGGGAACTTCTCTCCCAAGCCCCATAAATCTCTCTCCCAAGATTTAGGCAGGCCAAAGGCAATATGGCTATTTACACGGTAAGCCAATGCTTAGGTATAGTCTCTCAGTTTCTATGGCAGCACAGCTCCTATAAAACACAGCTCTCCAAGCTCACTGGTATCCCTATGTACTCTCAGCCATTCCTTTAACAGTGAATTTCCCCTCAATAAGTGCCAGACCATATAAATTAATGCTGACTCCACCATCGGTGGAGCAAACAGCAAGGTGCTGGGGAGTGCTCTTGGTATGAACAGCTAAGACTGTGGTTACGGCCGCTGCCTCCTAGCCTCCCTCCTGTCTCTCGCTGGCATCCTCACCGGGTGGACCGAGGGCTTGCCAGGCAAACAGCAGGAAGAGAAAACCATGCCAAAGAGCACACTTTCCTTTTATGTCCTTCTCCTCCTCCTCCAAGTGAACTGAAAAATCCATTACCCAGAAAATTAAGATAGAAAAGACTGAAATCACTGCTGCCTTCACTGTTGCTAAGATTACGCAATAGAAACATTTCCTAGATAATGGGATTTGTCAGCATCAGCTGAAAAAAATGCCTACTGTGTGTTAACATTAAGAAACCCAGTACCCCTATAAACAGGAAGTGGCTGACATTATTTTTCAGTTAATTCAATGCCTGAAGCAAAGCCATATATTATTGTTAAATATATAGATAACTGGAGCGCTTATATAGAGTTTACTTAAATTTTACATTGCAATTAAAGTGTCTGCTTTACACAGACACCTGTTTAATCTTCTCAATACTACCTTAACCCATTCCTAGGAAGAATTATAAGATTTGCGTTTTACTACTGGAACACCTAATTGCAGCCAATAAAAAAGAATATATTCTCTAGGGTATCAGAAAGTATCCTATATGTTTATTAAAAATTAAATGTATTAATGTATAAAAACACATTACTTAAGTATCACACCATTATGTGACAGCTTTCCCTTCTGGTGCTGAGACAGTCTTGGATTGGCAGAAGACTTGGAAGTTTCGATTAACAACCTACTGGAGCGCTTGGCAACGTGCCTGGGTGTTTCAGATTACTGCTGCTATAGAAACTCCCCTGGGTGACTGTGCTGCTTTTCTTTTTTTCACATTTCTAAAACACTGGTCTTCAATTTTTTTTTTTTTTTTGGCCTTTTGCAGTTTGCTCCACTTAGTAGCAACTGCTGCACTACTGTTCTACTCTCGCTCAGTGAATAGCACAGCTACACAAACAGCTATCATTAACAGATAACAGGCATCATAAAAGAGCTTGCCATATGCCTTGTCAGCTGGCCAAACTGAAGACACAGTTCTTTTACAGCAGTCTGGGTAGTTCATAGGAGGTATATACATTTCAGGAAGCTGGCAATTCATTAGCGTTTTTCTGAGTGTAATACTAGTTAACGTACTTTTAAGGACTGATTATATATGAGCTTAATATGAGCTTAATTTTTAATTACTATTTAGAAATTGTAATTCCAACTTATCTGAGAGAATGAGGTACTGACTACAAAATCACACAAAAATAATTTATTTTTGTCCGACATTCCCTCCTTTTAGTTCACTTTTTCAATTCTCTTTCTTTCTTTCCCTCTCGGGATAATCCAAACTATACTAACATGGTGAAGGGCTATCTCTTTTTCCAGCACCACTGACAGACTTTGGTGGGAGCAGGAGCAGGACCACAAGCACTTTTCATTGCTACTTAACAGAAAAGAGTACAAAATAGTGAAGCAGCATAGACTGCACTGCCTCACTGCTGCCCTGAGCACCTCACCAGGCAGTGTCACATGGTTACACCAGCTACCCCAAAAGCCTATCCAGGCCATCATCAGTGAAGTGACTGCGTCTTCTGCACACACCAGTCCACCCATGCATACAGCTGCAATCGTGGTCCCAAGAAGCCTGGGGTTTAGCAAGCATGGACACAGACACTGCGCCGAGTCCAGTCCGTGGGCACTGCACAACACGTGCGCTCGGGCTCCCGCATTCACCCCCCTGAGAGGAGGGCAGCCACTGCTAGGCTATTCCCTGCCATTCGTTCCTGGTGCCCTGCCTGCCAGAGACCGCTTGCAAAGGGAACAGGCTGCAGGTGGGATAATCTTGCTCAGTGACGATGTATTTCTTGGCATCTTACCTGTGCACATACGGACAAAGTCTGATCTGAGGGGGCATAGCAGGGCCATACGGCTCCTGTGTCAATGGATCAATGGATGAGCTGCCTCCATCAGAATAGCTTGTGCAGCTCACCCCTTGCTCTGAGGAAAAGAGGGATACTGGGAGACTTAGTACAGGAGGAATGAACAGTGCCCAACTGAGCTCAGGAGAGATGCCAAGCGCCCTTCCTGAAAGGAGAGGCCCAAACACAGTGCGAAACCCACATGTGCGGATAACTGACATGTGGCAATAAAGAAACCATCTGAGTCAGATAGGTCACTTTGGTACGTGGAAATCCTTGCTTGGGAGATTTTTTTGCTAGCTGGATGGCTGCCCAATCTGTGTGGGCTCAAAGCAGATGAACTGCTGAGCAACTTCAGCTCTCAGGATGGTCCATGAAAGCAGCCTCCAGAGAGTAAATAACATCTTGCAAATGGGTTCAAAGCAAGTGAGAGATTTAAAATAAAGCTACACAAAATGTACTTTTTGCATTCTTCTTTCAAAGTAATGCCATCAGAGACTGGATTCCACTGGGTCTCTACTGTTTGGAAGACTGATAGCTTTTTATCTTGTACTCCAGAACTTAAAATTATTACATGCAAAACAAGTTTCTAGAACCATGGTTCTGAAAAGAGCCTTCTAAATATTGGTATAGCCTTTCATATCCACTTCATATCTGCTGGAGCTTGCTGAGAGCCTGAAGCAGAAACTGAGACACAGATAATTGTAAATCATCTCTACTATTTACAGACAGTATCCAAGTTAAACCCAAACAGGAATAATTCAGAAATTGATTTTGTTATCTACTTCACTCATCAAAGCTTACAAAGAAATGGGACATTGGATCATTAAGGGCCTTATCAGTTGCTAGAGATATTACGAGAAAGAAGATTTACTGTTATGATTACAAATCTGACAAACACACAAATAATCAAAACTTATCTTAAAATGAGAAACTATAGAAAAGTCCTCAAGTAAGTTAAGGTAAAAGTAAGAGCCAGAAGTGTTTCAGCAAAAAAATCCAACCCACAAACATTCATACAATTCTAACTAAGGAGATGCCTCCTATGCTACATAGCTCTGTTGGAAATCCAATTTATCTCCCTCTTGTCCTTTCACTAGTATGCACAAAACTGTGTAAGTTGGCAGCAATCTCTAGAGCTCGTCTGGTCCAAGCACTCATCTCAAAGCAAGTCCAGCCAAGCTCTGTGTACCTTCAAGGATGGAGATCACAGAGAAATCACAGAATCACTAAGGGTGGAAAAGACCTGTAAGATCATCAAATCCAGCCATCAACCCACAGCCTCTTGGGACATTTGCTCCAGTGATTTTACACCTGATAATTTCCCCTCACTCCTACTACTTAGTCAGAATTTCCTGTGTTTCCTTTTGTCTGTGGCTTCTGGTCCTTCCACTACACACCTCTGAGAAGGGTCTGGCCCTGTTTCTTCTGTATGCCCCAGGTACCTGAAGACATCAGTAAGACCTCCCATCAGCCATCTCTTTTTAATGCTGAACAAACCCAGCTCCCTCAGCCTCACCTTGCACAACCTCAGTGTACTCCAGCCCCATGACCATCTTGGTAGCTCTCTGGTGGACTCGACCCAGCGTGTCAATGTATTTCTTTTACTGGGAAACCCCGAACAGGTTGTAGTTCTCCTAAGGTGGTCTCACAAGTGCCAAATAGAGGGGAAGGACCTGCTCATTACGCTTGCTAACATTGCCTGGGACATGACTGACTGTCTTTGCTGCAACAGCACACTGCAGACTCATGCACAATTTGTTGTCCATTAATACCTCCAGCAGCTACAAAGCTGTTTTCTAGACAGTTGGCCTCCCAGTCTGTGCTGTTGCACAGGGGCATCCCAGCCCGGACACAGGACTCTGCATTTGCTTCTGCAATAAAACAAGAGGCAGCATTTACAGTCTTTGAGTGAGTCTGGATTATTTCAGCCTTCTCCAGACTACTCAGCTTTGAAGGAATATCATTACACGTTGCCATCTATTCTTCTACAGCATAGGGGAGAAAGATGGGCAAAGGAAACTATGAACTTCTACTGCAATCACAAAATTTAGAAGAAAGCGTCCAGGTTCCAAACATATAATATAAAGCAAAGCTATAAAATTAAAATAATATAAAGAAATATTATGCATTAGCGCTGAAATATTACACTGTGTTGTATTTATGGTTTAAACCCTAAAAAAGGCAGCCTGTGTAATACTTAGCAGCAGTACTTTCCAAGAAGAATATATTGAATATTTGAATTTTTAAAATGTTCAGGAAGAAAACATTTATATTTATTTTCATGAGGAAAAAAGCAATAGACATCAAGAGTGGATTCAGAGCACTTTTAGAGTCTCTTATTTTCTACTTTTCTCCCTTCACATTTCCAGTCCCCAAATAATATCATATCACAGCTCACTTCTGAATCAGAAAAAAATGGGAGAATCCACCTCAGGACTCATAACATTCCTTCCATCATGGTTGAGGTTTATCGGTTGCACAAATGTGAATAAAATGTACAATATCAGCATATCAGGGCCTAAACATGCCATTATCCCACAGCATCCCTAACACCAAAAAATCTGATAATCAAGGAAAGAGGAATGACAAATAAGAATCTGCTGATGCACCATCATCTTTCAGTGCAAAGAATCAGTCTTTCCCAATGATTGAACCGCCTAGACCAGAACTATTTTATGTGAGACCAGGAGCTACCAAAGAAATGGGGAAAGATAACATTATAGTGAATTACTAGAAACAGTAATAGTCCAATATTCAGGAGGTGTTTAAGGAAATTTATGAGACAACTGACCACAAGATATTAACATCTCCAGAAGAGAACTGGAGATGGTGTGCTCCCCCTTCTCTCCCGTGTATCTCATTAACCATTTCAAATGCTGTGGTGCAGCAGTGGTGGCTCTGCTCCTTGTTTGCAGAGTGACCATACACCACTGAAATGCTGTATTTCCACATACGCCTGATAAAATGCTGCCTTCCTGCTCCCCTTTGCAAGGGAACTGTGGCTACAGAATAACAATTTACCTCTCCATTTTTCTCTTCCCTTTTCCTTCTTTTTCCTTCCACCCTCCAATCTGCTTATTTTTGGACTGCCAGTTGGGATTACTGCTCTTTTTCCCTGCTAAAATAAAAACAAACAACAGTTACACCTCAAATTCTGGGCTTAAGCATGAGATCTGTCTCCAGCATTAAACAGTCACATTTTCTTGCCTGAGGTGCAGTGCTATCTCCTATGACACTGACTAAAGCAAGCCTTGCAACTAGAGGCAAATTCTCCTTCTGGATTTGCATGTGTGGTTTTCTGACTTCTCCAGTAACTACCTATCTGCAATCCTGAGCAGAATTATGCCCTGAGAATTCAGCACTGGCTGACATTTGCCTAGTCTTAGAGCATGAAAAATTAGCCTTTCTGAGCTGAACTACGATGACAATTTAGAATACACACAGCTAAATTAGAATATTTATAACCTAAAGCACCCTTTCTGTTTGACACATCATCTTAATCTCAGACCACCTTTTATTACATTTTGCTTTTTTCCAAGCACCTTGAAGCCTACTACTTGCAGATGATATATTTGTAAGGAATTTAGCATCTACGACATAATAGACAATGTAATAGTGCCAATTTCTTGCCTCTATATGAAGGTCAGAAGTAGAGAAAACATGATGCTTTTCCAAGAAGCAAAGACAAAGATTCCCCCCATCCCAATCTCATCATGTCACACATGAAGTCCCAGCTGAAATCAGTCTCAATGTTTTTTAATGTATGCAATATCAGACGTTCCCCAAATTAAACCAAAATACCACCAAGTGTTATTCAAATGCTCATTTCCCTTCTTTTTTTCTGCCTCAAAATATTTTCAGCCATAAGAAGAGTTTTCCAGTACCTGAAAAAAATCCATTTTATTGTGTAAAATACAATATGGCAAACAGCTGACAGGAATTGAAAGGAGAAGAGACTAAGCATTTCAGTGAAAATCATTGCTTTCCCACTCTGGACAAGAGGCCAATGGGTGTATACCTCAGTTTTCCTGCTTTTCCATGTGCTTGTTATAAAGGGATAAATTGGGTGGAGTTCTGAGTCATCCAAGATGAAAACTGGGTGTGCTGGCTTCCCTTCTGCAAGGCAGAGCCATACTGTCCTTCGAGAAATGTTATGGGCTACTACCTGACAAAAATACTTTTTTATTTTCAGGATAGTAGGCAAAATGAAACTGACACACAATAGATTTTCAACAGTGTGAGGCTCAAGGGAATCACAGGAATGAGAATTGCTTAAGAAGAAGACGGAAAAGACAAACATGCTCGCAACACACTGGGAGATGAAGAGAAAATCTAACAAATTTCATGAAGTACAGGAGTGACTCCTCACCTTTCTGAAATTGATTCTGCTAATAAAGCACTAAAGCACCTGACTCAGCAACTTAGAAAAGACAACCTCTTTCAAGAAAGAGGAGTCCAAAAATTATGCATAAAAATTATCCAGTCACAGTAGGGTCTCTTCACACTCCAGATGTGAGGACTTTCTGATAGAACATAACAACAAAGCAAGAGGCTCAAAGAAGAAAAGTTTTAGACTGCCAGCTGTTAACCTGAAAAATATCTGTAATGTTACTGGAAACACTTTTTAAACTACCAGTATAATCTAATGTAAATGAACAGCAGGATGTGACCTACACTGTTTGACTGAGTTCTCCTGGAAAAAAAAATGCCATTATATGTGCAGAGCTGTTAGTAAGCAGATTGATTAGAAAGGGATTTTCACTATTTTAATGACTTTGAGCACCAGATTTAATGCAGTCACCCTTAGGAATACATCTAATTCCTTTTCACAGGTGTTTTGCGGGCCTTCGAAGCACTATCATATACCCTTAGAAGCAACATAATCTTTCCCAATGTATATACATCATTTTAGCAACCACAGTCTGACATATAATTTTACATAAATGAATGTTTGCAGATTTTGATATGTTCTAAAACATTTTGCTTGCTCAATGTATTTATTCCTAGCACATGAATATTAACCACTTACCTAGTGACACTCCCTCCTCTCCCTTGATGGCAGTTACGTTATAGTGAGGTCCGCAGCCATATTACACTGAAGAATTCAGCCCAACTATCTAGCTAACTATCTGGTATAGTATTCCAGCTTGGTGTAAATGTAAATGTCAACTCTGTGTTCTCCAGCTGTGCTTTCAAAGGGTCAGTTAAATAAAAGGTCACACAGCCTTTATCATATTTTAAGTTTATGAAAAGTTTGTATCTTCATTTGAACTAACACAAGAATCTTCATCCCTAGGTTTACGAGACTGGTATCCACATTTGGATATCCTCAAGGTGTCTTAAGCTCACCAAAAATTATTCCTTTCAACTTAACTACTGCTATCAGAAAATTAAGTTGATATTTATAACTAGAACTGAAGGTGTGCCTGTATCAGACAATGGGGCAGTTATGTGTAACGTGAGCCACAAATCCACACAGCAGAGCTTAGCGCCGCTGTAGATGCAATGGTTGAAGTCTCTGGAAGCAGCATGGCTGTCTTGGTAGGACTTGTTAGCTCAGGCACCAAACTGCACAAAAGAAGTCATGGCTCACCAGTTCTGTTTCCAGTCATGACAGTGTAAGCATCTGCTCAGCCAGTGTTTGTAACTCTGCTCCAGAAAGTTTCATCAGTTAGCCTTTCCTTTTTCTCCTATTTTTTTAGGGCTAATCAAAAGAGAGAATTGATTTAGCTTCAGATACCAAGGTATTTTTTTGGTAGAGAGTAGCAAGACAAAGATCTCTGAATCATTGCCAACTAGTTCTTCAAGCAGGCACCTATAATGTGCAAGTGAGCTGGCAATATTGTCATGAACAAAAAAGCAATGTATATATCCATCACTGCTACACCGCAATAAAGTGCCCAAATTTAGAGATCAGAAATCAATCAAAAGCAAACACGGACCTTACTGAGACTAATAAATTATTAGAACTCCCCAAAATAACTTCAGAGAGGTTAGTAAAACAAGGTCTGAAAAGGTACGGGACACCATACTGTTGCTTCTGTAAGCTTACTGTGCCCTCTGTTGATCATTATAATACTCTTTACAACTACATGATGACACATGTTTTCCCAATGACCCTGTCTTGTTCAGGACAGTCTGTGGCTACCTAGTCAATGAAACGTAACTGCACAGGCAAAGAGCATGATGTCTACAGTACTCTTTTCCTATTTTATGCTGAACCTGGAAAAATGCAGAGTGAACAGGGCAAGGCATTACAGAAAGAAAAGGACTGTTTAATGGTTAAAACCGCTGAATACTCCCCCCAAAAACCTGCATTCTTTCTAACTACAGAATTCCTATGTGGTATCAAATCAGAGCAAATAAAATCAACCAAACTTTCCAGAGGTGGTCACTACATTAGTGTTTCTCATCTCAAGGGTGTCTTGAACACAACTTCTAGTATAATTTGTCAAAGTGCTCAGAACAGAGGGCACCATGGAACCAACAGCAGTATTGCTTTGACTATGCAATGCTGACTAATTTGGAACATAATGGACCTACAAGTCATTTACACATGCACTTCATATTGTTACAGACATACAAATGCAACTGGAATGTAAGTCTTATGCCTGAGATCCATAGGCCTAAATACCACGTTCACTTATCTGCATTGAAATGGCCACAAATGTTACTACATGTTTTTCTTCCTAAAAGTACTTTGGAAGGGAAAGAGAGGTCTGAACAGCTTTCCAAAGTGTATTCGCACCCCTCTTGAGTTTCTCTGAGGAAGTAAAGGAGGTGAGAATTTCACTTCCTGATACCACACCATCAGGCACAAAATTTTCTCCTGGGTGTCCTGGAAAATTAATAAAGATTGAAGCACACCACTTTCTAAAAGCATTTCTAGAATTTCAATTGTTACCTAAGGGTTTCTGCCAGTTTTTCCAACAGTTCAAAGTAGCAACACCAACCTTTGGTTGAGTTTCTTTCACGTTCAGTTGGGTTCAGGCTTAACAACTACTACAAATGCAAGAGTGCTTATTTACCTTCCCATCAGAAACTCTGCTGGGTGTTGTCCAGACACAAACTGTGGTGACTGATATGCTGTAGAAGAGTCCACTAATACAATTAAACAAGCTGCCTGAAAATCTCCACTACTCTTCTCAAACATCTGTCTGGTGGAAGGGTAGATCAGACCATTATTACGAACATGCTGACATTTTAAGTTTTGTGAAAATGTTTCAGAAGTTAGCTGCATACAAAGATATTCCGTATGCTGTTGAAGATGTATTTCTTTGCTGTCACCCAGTGCTAACGTTCCATTTTGGATCTGTCTGTGTTGCAAAACATCTTTCCGCTGATGTCTTACACACGTCTTACCTTTTGCTGGAAGTTTCTGCACTTTGTGGCTTGGTGTTTTGCCTCATCTTTCACAGTTTCCAATTGTGAACTTTATATTTACGCTATAGGGTGTGTTTGCTCTAACTGCTTTTTCATTAACGTCTGTCTGGGACTGTCTTCTGTGTAATGCTGTCATCTTGCAGACATTTCTTTGCAGTTATGTGGATCTTCAAATTTGCTACAGTATCTGCTGAGTCTAAATTACTCTGTGCTGATGACAAAATGGTGCTTCTTTTGCCAATGCCTGTTCGTAGTGTCCTATTAGTTTTTAACAGTCAGATGTCAACTCATATCCTTTCACAGTACTACAAACACTTAAACAAAATCTTCCATTTTCCCTACAGTTATGGCCCTTCCAGATATATTGTTCTTTTTTCCTCCCTGAACTTGCGTTAAAGTGTTTTTCTCACTTTACTGAGCACACATTTTTCATACTGTAGTTAGTAAGCTCCTTTCTCTAGAAATTCCCTTTTAGCCTTTCTCATGACTACAAAACCAGAAACCCTATCATCATTCTAACGTAAGAACATACAAGATGATGAAAACACTTTCACTGTCTCAAAAGCCTTGTACACTGCTACCGTGCATGCATGAATAAAAAGTTTGTTGATGCACTGTCAATTTTAGAAAAGACTTACTCTTCCTCAAAACTTTTCCTCAAGCAACAGTTTATTGAACTAGATCTGCTCAAAAGACTAAAGTGACAATAATACACACATCAACTACATTCCCAGAGTACAATTATTGTGAATATATTCAAAAGGGCTCTGAAAAGAGGCAGCAGAGATCTGAACACATAAAATGTATCTGATAAAAAGCAGAGGACTAAAATACTCGCTTTTGGAATTAAGTTGTATAGGTTGTATAGGATTTAGAATATATGCCATACTATTATGGAGGCCAAACCACAGCTCTTCATTTTCTCTCTGACTACCATCACAATGAAATGTTATTATCAGGAAAATTTCTGATTAAATGTATTTAGTTCAACCATATGCTTCAGAGAACTAATAACTAACTTCTAATTATAAAGGTGCCCGTTCATATTTTACACTTAAATAGGAATTTGTACACAGACAATGACTACATTACAAGTGCAGTTTGTACGGCCACATGCAGATTCCAAAAGATCAGAAGTATTTGCACAATCTCCTCCCATTACCAAGAGGTTTGAGGACAAACTGACCCTAATTCCATCTAAATAATGCTAAACACATGTTAAAAAATAATCTTAATTTGGAAACTTGAAGAGCTTACAAAATCATGGCTACAACCCTCACAGTGAAAATTAATGCATTATTCGCAAGTCTGCGGTTGATAGCTTAGTTTTAAGAAGTATATAACAGTGTCTTCTGTAAAACCATCTCTGCATTTGGGTTGGCAGTTTGATCAATATGTATTCCAAACTACATTATGTCACTTTAACCTAGAGAGAAATACCAGCCCTTTGGACACAGAATTCGAGCACACTGCTGTCCTAATACCATGATTAATGCTGTGAGCTACACCCTGCCTAGCCTTCCTAATCTCTGGGCTTTCTAATTTATAGCAGAGATGGATAGGCTATCAGCAGGGAATTATGAGGATTACTAGCTGTTTATCTCTCCTTTACAGAGACACTTTGCTGCTTATGGAATTACCATAAACCCTCCAGCTACAGTGCCACTTCTATACTTACCCAGAAGTCTAGCTACCTATTGGGCACAAAATGTTTTGGTAGCCAAAATATTAGGAGTTGTTGGAGTCGATGGATGCATTTTTTTTTGTAAATGATTTGAACATACTGTCTAGACCTGTCATGTTACTTCAGTGGTAATTTGTCTGCAGGTTATCTTGCATTCCCTTGAAATCCAGTGCTGTGATCTTGTCTACACTAATTAGAGTTCAGCATTAAGACTTGGAGGTTGCCCTCAAGCATCACCACAGGTGAAACCATTAAACATGTATGCCAAGCCATTTCTGTACTCACAGCAAGTTATATAACCCATTTCAAAATATCTAATTTCTATGGCCACCAGGAATGTTAGTGACTTTCCTACTCTCTGAAAATTAAGGGTTTCATCGATGCTTCTACAGAAAGTCCTTATGCTATGGAGCACAAGTTTTGTTCTGGGGTGAAAATAATCAAAGAGTTTGAGGGGAAACAGGTGTGTTATTTGTTTCAGTTTCCTGAAGAAGGAAGAGAGAAAAGGATCCTATAACATTTATTATTCTACTGACTTTTAAAAATCTGAATCTGTACAGAAAAACTTTTCTCATTTCAAAAGAAATTTAAGAATGAGAACCATCAGTAAGATAAATGTTAGCCCTTGTACAGCGTATTTTTAATAACTACAAGTGTCCTCCAACAACAACTTTTAAATATTGACTGCATTTATAGCCAGGGTATCTCTGTAACCTCAATTTAAGTAACTGACCATTTGAGCATTAACATTCAGCTAATTTGTACGTATTTCATACTGCTTAGATACAAATTTTAGCCTACCTTATCTAAGCTTGTTCTTACTCAACTCCTCATTTGCCACTGAGCTAAAACTTTGTCTCTACTACTTAACCAGCCTGCTAAATAGGAGACATTAAGAACAGTTAATTTCAAAGTTCTGGGTCTCTAATTCTATGCATCAGATTAGGTGCATGCATATTTATAAACATAATAAAAAGATGTACAACACAAAGGTACTTCCACACTCAAAGTCACAATATACTGCCTTTGTATGACCGATTGTCATTGTACAGTCATTTGTACTTGTCTATGCTTACTTTATATTCAAAGACTGTAACAAAATAAAATTGTTGAAACATAATTGTTGGTTAAAATAAGAACTTTTTTATTCTCTACATTATCTTCATTCACTTGTTTGTTATACCTACACACATCTTTTGAAATACTTGATTTTTTAAGACTTAAAAAAAAAAAACCAACCAAAACCAAACCGCTTCATGCCTGAATTCGTTTCAGAACATTGTAAAATGTCTCAGCACATAAAACACACAGGTGTACTCATCCAGGTTCTTCCTTCAAGATATCACATTTTGTAATAAGAAATGAAAATACGATTACTAAAGGGGAGAACCCCCAGCTAGGAACCAGGTAGTCTGCCAGCCCAGTCTCAGCTCACATTTGTGCAACCCTGTCATGCCAACTTCACAGAATCATTAAGGTTGGAAAAGACCTGTAAGATCATCAAGTCCAACCAAACTTCTGTGGTTTTATCTCATCATCTAATCTCAGTCAGCTTCTCAGTGAGTATAAAACAGCAGCGATTCATTCCTACTTTCTAGGGTTTTTTAGTACTTCCTCAGCCATCTTCTGCAGCACAGGACCTCAACTGCCTGCTAGGACCATCTAGGCTTGTCTTATCTAATTAATTCCCTAGTGTCACAGTGGCTTTGCACACTGAAGATACTTTCATCTTTCCTCTTCTCTGGACCCCAAGTTTAGTCTTGGAGGGAAGGAAGTTATTTTGTCTGAATAAAGTAATTTGGCTAAAGAGAAAGTTATCTACGTGAAACTTAACATACTAATTACCTAGTCCAGTCTCACACCTTGTGAGAGCCTGCTAACAAAAGTGGTACCGTGAGTGAGCCTATCCCCTGTTTCACTGAGCCATGTTCAGTCCATGCCTTAGTGTTCTGTCATATCCTATTAGCAGGATGAAATCACCTTATTTTCCTCTGTCCTAGGTTTGTTTGCTTTTCTGGCAGGGCATGCTGAAAACATACCAGGTTGTTTGGATTTATCAAGGCAGATTTGGCTAAATACAGAAAGGCAGAATTGGGAACCTTTCCAACACATTCTTGAAATCTACTAGCACATTTACATAGGATGTGAGGCTTTTGCTTTAAAAAGGGATCATCTAAGTAAGTATGTGTTAATGGATGAAACATGGATAAGTCACGTTATCAATGCAGCTCACACATTTCTCAAGTGTCCGTCACTCTGGTCCTACTAAAACTGTTCTTGTCAGTTCTGATGTACGTATCCCAACACTTATTTCTCATATTCCCCTGCTGGCTGCTCCACACCAGACTGTATTCCAGGGACACAGCCTATATTAGCAAGGGACAACAGCATTGCTTTAACACTCAGAAATAAGCCACAATTCCTTTGTGCACAAGGAAGATGGTGATAGAAATTTGCTGCTGACAGCTGCAGCAAAACAGTCTCCAGCCTTGCTGGCTCTGCTGCACTGGTAAGTACAAGGGCAAAAGTGAAGCCATTCACATCCCTTCCAGATGACCTCTCTGCTGTGGATGAGGAAGCAAGCACTGCATGCTGAATGCTTGTGTACAAGGACTTAATGGGTGGATAGTGAGGAGACAGGTGTAAAGCTGGCTACTCTAGTTTTTATGTCCACACTATTTGTTTGGTTTTGCTTTTATTAGCTTTGCTGTATATATTCTTTCAATTGCAAATTGGGGGGGTTCCTTATCTCTTGTTAAATGAAACGATATGTTACATCACACAGACATTTAAGAAATATGGATTCTAAAAACATAATACGGATACTAAATTGTATTCCAGTGGAACACCCTATGTAGTATATTGCATTTTAGATAAAGTATTAGGTATGCTTTCTGTCACTGCACTGCACTGGGAGGCAGGGTGAATTTTACCCCAGTACTATTCACCCATTTTATTCACATGTGGAATAGTAACACAGACCAAGTGTTCACTGCTGTTGGCCATGTCAGTATTCTTTGCATTTTATGTAGCTTCCTTTTTATTTGTGAAAACTTGGTAGTGTAATTTCTTGCTAGGGTATGTCTGGAAGGAGTAAATTCTAGTTACAGACAAATGATCAGGAGGAGGCCTATGAACTACCTAATTAATTTTTTCATGTCATTCTGTATTTAGGACACGAGAATTAAGCTCTGCTGATGGACAGTCCTGCTACCAACCTGTATATCAGTCAATACAAAGTTTCTTTGTTCTGGCATTGGTTCATGGAATTCTTTGAAGTGAAATGCACTGAAGAAAGATGAACTCACTTGCACTCCCAGTCAGGCATGACAGCTCCTGCTTGCACGTACAACACAAATATGTTTTCTCTGATGATGTGAAGAGGGCTTGTGCAGTTTTAAGGGGTGTAGCACACCACTAACCTACAACAGTGGCACCACCTTTAAATCAGAAGAGTTTAAAACCTACTGCAAATAAGACGACTGTCTGTGATGTTTTTAAAAGGGTAAATTATTTCCCCAACTCCTTAGAAAGTGCTAGAAATGACTTATTCTGCTGCCTTAGACAATTAAAGAATATTAGAAAATATTTGATTTCTATATTGTCTACCTAATAATTTGTACTGTTACTACTATTGCTCTAAATATAAGCAGATTAGTTCAAGTTCATGCTCTTCATCCAAACTGAAGTTTTCTGTTTAGCAATTAAGAACGACTATTCTCTCTTCACTGCAATCAACTAGTCATTGCAAAGTAATTCCCCCTCTATTTTCAAAACCCTATAACAACAAACCAAATATCGCTGAAAAAGAAAAATGAAGAACTAAGTGTGACTGGGTGACACGGTAGGGACCCTGTCCTAGCAGGAATACAAGCACCCATGGTTCTCTAATATGCTTACAAGCTCCATTCAATTATGAAAAATGACTGCCATTACTAATTTTTTCTCATTATTTGCACAAAATTGGAACTGAGGCACTGTGAATATGAAAGGAATTCAAAAAGGCACCTTCTTATTAACCTGCTAGCCTATGTCACAGCACTGTCCATTTTACTTATTACTTCACTGAGCTGGGCTTCCCAAAACAAGCAAGCTGATAGAATTACCACCAAGCAGTTGCCAATATGATGATAAATATCATTACAAACTAGTGCTTCTCATAAAACAGAGACATAAACCAGATTTCCTTTGACAAGAGCTGCAAAAATCCCTCTTTGGCTCACATGCTGTCGTGGTTTAACTCCAGGCAGCAACTAAGCACCACACAGCCGCTCGCTCACTGCCCCCCGCCCAAGTGGAATGGGGGAGAGAATCGGAAGAGTAAAAGTGAGAAAGCTCATGGCTTGAGATAAGAACAGTTTAATAAATACAGTAAAATAATAATAAAAATAACAACAACGACGAAAAAGAAAATAACAAAAAAAAAGAGAAATAAACCCCATGAAAGACAAGTGATGCAAATGAAAACAATTGCTCACCACCCTCTGACTGATGCCCAGCCTGTCCCTGAGCAGTGGTCCCCCGGCCAGCTTTGCCCCCTAGTTTATATACTGAGCATGACATCATATGGTATGGAATATCCCTTTGGTCAGTTGAGGTCAGCTGTCCCGGCTGTGTCCCCTCCCAACTTCTTGTGCACCCCCAGCCTACTCGCTGGTGGGGTGGTGTGAGAAGCAGAAAAGGCCTTGACTCTGTGTAAGCACTGCTTAGCAATAATGAAAACATCCCAGTATTATCAACACTGTTTCCAGTACAAATCCAAAACATAGCCCCATGCTAGCTACTATGAAGAAAATTAACTCTACCCCAGCCAAAACCAGCACAGATGCTAGCCACTGCTTGAAGAACATCACCTGGCTCTGAAGATAAAGTTCATGCACTGATCCTTCCCAGCTGAGGCCACCACGTAGTTATTCTTACCTTCATATTACCAACAAATGTTGGCAGCAATGAGGTTATTCTAGAAATATCTGCACTCTGCTAAAACACATTCAGCCACATCTGATTCATGACTTACTTCCTTCAGCTCCTTTTCCTTCTCTCCTCCAACACACACAGTCACTCCTCCTCCCCACACCTCCTTCCTTAACTCCTTAAGTTAAAAGTTTATAGGCAGAAAACAGGCAAAGTAAAGTTTTATACTTAAAATGAAAGATCCACTGGTGTACTGGTATAGAGTATCACAGACTTATTATAGGAAGGAGGGGAGTTACATTTCCTCTTCTCCCTGGTATTCATCGACAGGACACGTGGGAATGGTCCAAAGCTGCACCAGGGGAGGTTTAGACTGGACATTAGGAAGCATTTCTTTACCAAGAGGGTGGTCAAACACTGGAACAGGCTTCCTAGAGAGATGGTCGGTGCCCCAAGCTTGTCAGTGTTTAAAAGGCATTTGGACAATGCCCTTAACAGTGTGCTTTAACTTTTGGTCAGCACTGAATTGGTCAGGCAGTTGGAATAGATGATCAGTGTAGGTAGGTCTCTTCCAACTGAAATATTCTATTCTATTCTATTCTATTCTATTCTATTCTATTCTATTCTATTCTTCAAATCTTACAGATGAAAGTCTATGACTGAAAATATAAATCCAAAAGACAACTCTGTCTAGCAAAGAGTGACATGGTGATTAAGGAAGAAAATATTGTAAAAAATAAGCCATTGCTTGCTGGAAGATATTCAGGACAGTCAGGTTAAATGAGGTATAAACTGTAATCAAAATCACAACCATCAAGCTGAAAAGACTGGCAAAGAAAATGAAGACAGGAGTGCTCTTCTGGGGTGAGAATAATGCACACTGAATACAGCAGCAGTGAGAAGACTAAAACCTATCTAACGCAGATTATATAACACTGTATAGTCAATCATAAAAGAGAGCTTTCTTAAAGTTTGAAGCATTAGTGTTCAGGGATGCACTCAGCTGAAGCAGAAGAGCAAGGCCACAGGAGTTGCTGTGTGGAATCTGCAGTGGTACCAGCTTTGGGTGCCATTTGGAAACTGAGATGAGTAAGAGACTTGGCAGGAAATGGAAAAGGCACCTCAAAGAATAAGTCTAGAAAGCTTTTATTTTATTTGAACTCTCAGCTATCCTTGATATCACTCACCGAGGTAATAAAGGTGGAAAAGGTAAACAAACACGTTCTCCCAAATTGCTGTGCAGCTTTATCCTCATGTTAAATCAAAATTTTTGTGCCATAACAAAGCTGATTCCTTTACAGTAGAATTTTGTTTCAGAACTATTTTTATCAATAAAAAAAAAATCAATGTATTAGACTCAGAATGATAAATTATCAGGTTTTTACTTGTGATACTTGCAATCAAGTATGAATGGCACCCAGCAAGAACATCAGCTACTGATGAAGCTCATGTTGACTTCAGACTCAGCACTTAGAAATCATTGACCATGAAGACAGCTTTGTTTTATTAAGATCAGAGGATTCGTATAATAAGAGAAAGGGCTGTCAAAGTTATTTCCTTTTCTGTGTGAAAACCTGCTCAAATTTAATTCTTTTACGTGTATACGTCATGCTAACAAAAGACATCCTATATTTTTATTTCATCTTCCCATAAGACCTGATTAAAAGCAATAGTATAAAGTACGCAAATGACACATTACAAGAGAACACGCACGTACCATGGGGGCATGCTGTGGGGTTCTGTGATATTCATGTTTCTGCATAACTTGATTTATCCACTAGCAGATAAATGGGAACTGTTAATACTCAGCAGACATTTGCTCAGGATTTGTCCTAGGTTGTTCTGGTTCATTAATGGAGATAGTATTGTACAACTCCTCCTCTTGCATAACAGCCTATAGACAGTGCCTTCTTGGGACCACTGAGGCTGCTCTGTACTGCTCTAGCAGCAAAACCCCCTTGACTTCAATTATCCAATAATCAGGAATTACTCTGGCCAGGGGAAAAAAAATCCGACATAAAACAGGGACAATGAAATGGTCCCTGTTCTCCTCCCTCCTGTGCTCCTGGGGCTGGAGAATCACCTCTGGGAACTTGCATATTGTGCCAAATGACCACATACCCACAGGCAGAGTGCAGAGAAGCCCTCGTGCTCCTCTAAGGTGTTGCATGGGATTTGGCTGACGTTTGGCAGCTCAGAGTCACAGAATCACTAACCTGGCTCATATTTGTCATCATGCTGTCTACTCAAAACTTTAATGTTTAAAAAAAAGGCTGATCTGGAAGATTCTTATTATATATATATAATATTATATAATGTTATTCTAATTTCCATAGAACCTTACATTATCCATATGTCAGAAAGATTTCCATGAACGAGCATGAAGATTTCAATAGCAGAGAAGCATACAGTTTTGCACAAACATTAAGGCAGGTGTTGTGTACTTTTGATACCTGAACAAATTTGGGGGGGAAGAGAGATGGAGTTTTTGTCCTAATGACTTTCTATTTCTCCAAATTCCCCTACAGTTTAGACGGGAAGATTTTACCATATGTTTAATTTACACAAAGCTTCTTTAGAAACTGCCAGCTTTACAGGAAGCTTGGCAGAACTATACAACTAAAAAAATACTTATGATTTGGGGCTTTAAACTGCTCTTTTACTGACTCAGTTATAGAAGAAATATGGAATAATTTTTGGCCAATGTAGACAATGACTTCAATGTAGCAGTAGTCTTCTCTTTAATGACAAATTGCCCAAATTTCCCATTTCATAAAGCTATTTTGCACCCTGTTATTCCTGGAAGTACAGAAGGAAGTAATTAATCACTCAAGCCTATCACTGTTTACTGTTAAGAACAGCCTGAGTGTATGATATGCATCTGCATAAGCTCAGAAAAAGACCGTAATTTTATTAGACATTATAAGTAAGAACTGCCCATAATAATTCTGTAGGATCGATTTATGCTGTCATGATGAATCTAGGCATTTTATACTTTCTCTTTCTACATTCTTCTTCCGGCGCTTTTTCTTCTGTGAGATTAATTTGTTTAGCATTGCTAATTTCTAGTGAATATTATATTAAAACATGTTTAAAGCTAGGAAAATGTTAGAAATAATCTGCGATTAACTGCAACAGATGTTCAAATGCAACTCAGTTTTCTAGAACTGTGCAATCTGACAGAGCAGTAAGGCACTCTAATGTATAGAGGAGAATCACAGAATCATAGAATCACTAAGGTTGGAAAAGACCTGTAAGATCAAGTCCAACCATAAAAAAAACAAAAACAAAAAAACCCAAAAAACCAAAAAAAAACCCCAAAAACACACACCCACAAAAAACCAAAACCACCCACAAACCACAAAACACACCACAACCCACACCAAAACAACCCACCCACCCCACACAGCACCATGCCCATCAAGCCACATCCCACAATGCCACATCCACACACTCCTTGAATACCTCCAGAGAGGGTGACTCTACCACTTCCCTGGGCAGCCTGTTCCAATGTCTCACTACTCTCTCAGTAAAGAACTTTTTCCTAATATCCAGCCTGAACCTCCCCTGGCGCAACTTGAGGCCATTTCCTCTCGTCCTGTCACTAGTCACTTGGGAGAAGAGGCCAACACCCACCTCTCTGCAACCTCCTTTCAGGTAATTGTGGAGAGCGATGAGGTCTCCCCTCAGCCTCCTCTTCTCCAGGCTGAACAACCCCAGTTCCCTCAGCCGCTCCTCATAAGACTTGTGCTCCAGACCCCTCACCAGCTTCGTCGCCCTTCTCTGGACGCGCTCCAGCACCTCAATGTCCTTCTTGTAGTGAGGGGCCCAAAAGTGAACACAGTATTCGAGGTGCGGCCTCACCAGAGCCGAGTACAGGGGCACGATCACCTCCCTACTCCTGCTGGCCACACCATTTCTGATACAAGCCAGGATGCCGTTGGCCTTCTTGGCCACCTGGGCACACTGCTGGCTCATCTTCAGCCGGCTGTCAATCAACACCCCCAGGTCCTTTTCTGCGGGGCAGCTTTCCAGCCACTCGTCCCCAAGCCTGTAGCGTTGCATGGGGTTGTTGTGACCCAAGTGCAGGACCCGGCACTTGGCCTTATTGAACTTCATCCAATTGGCCTCGGCCCATCAATCCAGCCTGTCCAGATCCCTCTGCAGAGCCTTCCGACCCTCCAGCAGATCAACACTCCCACCCAACTTGGTGTCATCTGCAAACTTGCTGAGGGTGCACTCTATCCCCTCATCCAGATCATCGATAAAGATATTAAACAAGACCTGCCCCAAAACTGAGCCCTGGGGGACTCCACTTGTGACCGGCCGCCAGCTGGATTTCACCCCATTCACCACAACTCTCTGGGCTCGGCCATCCAGCCAGTTTTTAACCCAGCGAAGAGTGTACCTGTCTAAACCACAAGTCGCCAGCTTCTCTAGGAGAATACTGTGGGGAACAGTGTCAAAGGCTTTGCTGAAGTCCAGGTAGACAACATCCACAGCCTTCCCCTCATCCACTAGGTGGGTCACCTGGTCATAGAAGGAGATCAGGTTGGTCAAGCAGGACCTGCCTTTCATGAACCCGTGCTGGCTGGGCCTGATCCCTTGGTTGTCCTGCACGTGTCCCATGAGCACCCTCAAGATGAGCCTCTCCATAATCTTCCCCGGCACCGAGGTCAGGCTGACAGGCCTGTAGTTCCCCAGATCCTCCTTCCGGCCCTTCTTGTAGGTGGGCGTCACATTGGCAAGCCTCCAGTCGTCTGGGACCTCCCCCGTTAACCAGGACTGTTGATAAATGATGGATAGCGGCTTGGCAAGCTCCTCCGCCAGCTCCCTCAGTACCCTTAGGTGGATGTCATCAGGTCCCATAGACTTATGAGTGTCCAGGTGGCATAGCAGGTCATTAACTGCTTCCTCCTGGATCATGGGGAGCCTATTTTGCTCTCCATCCCTGTCTTCCAGCTCAGGGAGATGGATACCCTGAGGATACCTGGTCTGACTATTAAAGACTGAGGCAAAGAAGACATTAAGTACCTCAGCCTTTTCCTCATCCTTCGTGACAATATGTTCCCCGCCGCATCCAGTAAAGGATGGAGATTCTCCTTGACTCTTTTTTTGTTGTTACAAGCATGCACATTATCAAGAAAGATCTGAGGCACCCTAATCATAATTAATATTAATTCCAAAACTCAGATTCAGACTCTTGAGATGCATGCAGGAATAAATCTGAAGATGCCTCCCAAAAATACACAGGTAGTACATGTAGTCTAGAGTTTCATTTCACATATGTTCTCTGTACCTTGTTATTTATGTTCAGTGTTTTCCTATGACATTACGTGCTTAAAAACAGTGCTACAGGCAGTGAAGTGGGCCGCAGTGGCCCATTACACAGTCCCTATTTTCTTGGGGTTGCCAGGTTGCAACTGAAATGTTCAGCACTGATGGGGTGAGTAAGACCACTGAAAAGGGAGTCGGTGTCAAAACAGAACTGCAAATTTTGGTACGCTAAATCTAGCAACCTCACTTGTGGCTAATCCAGACATGAACTAAGCCACAAAACAGTAAAAAATAGTTTAAAAGGTTTTGTCCAGTAAGAATATGCTATAGATCTCAGGTGATATTGTGTTAAAAATAGAGCTAACGACAAAGATGAAACAAAAAATATCCTGCTCCTTTTAGCAGAATATAGAGAACAATAGATGAATGTAAAGGCAATGTAAATGTTTACTATGCAATTAATTTCACAAATGAAACAGATTTCTCATTGACTATCAGCAAAATCATATTGCAAATGCTTACTAAAAGTACACTAGTTTTCCTTTTTTGTTTGTTTCTTTTCATATCCACAGAAAACTTACAGCAGCCAACCTGAGGACAAGCTGAAAAGTCTCATGTGGTCAGAGAGAACTTCAAATCCTTTGGGGCTTAGTTTTATCAGACATTAACATTGAAAAGAGGCATAGTTCGTGTTCACGATTTGATCCACAAGTCCAGATTTTCAGCTTCCTTACCGGTCCAGACTAATACTGCCTTTCTTTTTTACTTAACTGTAGTCACACTTGGAATTACACAACTACAGCTAAGACTATCAATATTTCTAATATAAACCACCACACTGCAAATGACATGGTTGGATGGAAAGATGCAAGTTACATAACTCTTCAGTAGAAAAGAAAATGCTTGTTTCTGGCATTTATCCTTTAAACAGAAAGGTAGTTGAAGAGAAGTCAATCAATTTCTTAGATATTATCTTAGTCCAGTTAAAATTTTTTTCCTTTTCCACAATGTTAATATTGCCAAAAAAATCCAAATAACTCTTGAAGTAATGAAAAAACACATTGGTTTCTTAAGTTTTTCTTTTTTTTTTCCCAAAGGAAAGACCATGGTTAATCCAAGTACTTTATAATGTGTAAATTTAAACACATTATACTTAAAACTTGTTTAAACATAGGCTAATGGGTCAATGAAAGTGCTTTTGTTGGAATCAGACCTTAAGCAATACCACCGCAGAATCCAGTACAGTAGAAAATCACTTAGTTTAAATTATTAAGAAATTTATATGTCACATAATAATCCCTTGGAAATTATATATGTGCAGTATACATTATGCATTTTGTATTTAACACATGTATTTATGAACTGCCAGAAAATGTGATTCATGGAATACAATTTTCAACTACCTCACAGACACCAATAACAAAGCGTTCAGCCTGAACTTTGCATAGTTCAAGGCATTCACAGTATCTCAGTTTGTGGCCAAAATACTATCTGCTGATGTCAAAAGATGATAATAGCCACTTTTGATGTTCATATTTCCTCTGAAGAGTAAAATATCTAGTCATCAGAAAAAATGAAAATTATTTTTCATCATCATGCGTTACATAGAGGACGGAGTTATTTATAAGGATTACAGTTCATATTCTTATATGGCACAAAGAACACTTCTTTTTTTCTCATGTGATTTTCATAATTCCATTACATTCCAGGGAACTGTCCTCTTTCCTTCCCCAAACTCCCTTCCCAACTTCCTGTTGCAAAGCTGCATAGAGATGCTGAAAACCTGGAGAAGCAAAGAATCTTAAGAATGAGCAAATGATCAACAATCATGCTTGATACCAAAAGCTTGCTCAGAAAAAAAGTTAAGGGATAAACTGGTCACAGTTTATGGTGCCACAGAACAACAGAAATTTAGTAATAGGAGTCATTAGCAGCCAAGATCAGAAAAATTCAGCTTTCAAATAAAACGATGGTGTTTTTAATAGAAGGAACAATTCACCAAGTATTGCCCATAGTTGCTCCATTCAGGAATATGTTAAAAATCCAGGACGTAAACTTTTTAAGATGACATGCTCATCAAATTCAAGACCTCAGCTACCGCAAAGTATCCAGGTCAGCCCTCCAAGATTACTCAGCTTTTTTTATTGTAAACTGTCCAAATTTTTTAAAACATTTCAAATTGTAAGAATTTTATTAAGTTATATTAAAGTATCAGAATTTTTAATAATATACCGTAATTGTAAAAGGACTGCAAATTGTTCGCAGCTCTGACTTAGTCACCTTCATTTCTGAAATAGATGTAATGCCTCATGAAGTACGTAAAACTACTGCATCCATTTAAGTAAACACTAGAGCTAGACTTAAAGGCAAAACAAAGGTTTGTCAACAAAATTGAGGTACTTATTGCATCGAGACTAGAACTGCTCAGAATGTTTCCAATGAGTTGGTATTTTCTGGACAAAAAGCGTTTTACTAGAAAAAAATTTTTCTTTGAGTGACATATTTTGGGTGGAAGTATGAGTTTCAATGTATTTTGAAGAGCAGAGGCAAATCTGATTTCCTTTTAGCCTACATGTCCACAAGAGTTCCTGTGTGATCGGTGGAAATGAAACTACCAAATTCCAAATTTGCCTTCCAGCTTTTAAGTTTTTTGTACCCCAATGTTTTTAGTATGGATAGGCATGACTTTCTCCCAGAAGCCTCCATGTGTTTCAAAAACGTCAGAACTCTATTCCCAAAGTACACTCATGGTTCAAATTCATTTCGCTGCCTGTGAAGAGAGCTTATACAATGAAAGCAGCTCTGATGACACTCATTTGTTAAACAAGGTAAAGCTTCCATCAGAGGTCAGTCTCAGAAGAAAGGTTGCTTGGAGTAAATGAACAAAAAGGGAAAAAAAGTCTTCTTAAGTACTACTGAACATAACACAGAGCTGTTAATCTCCTTTCAATTACTGTTAGCTCATTATACTCCCTTCAGTTTCAATACTCAAATACCTAGATACATTATGTTTCATTAATGTAGGTGACTGAGGAAACTGGGGTGACTTCATTTAGGAATTACACAAAAGATGCTGAATGCAAGAACAGTAAGTGTATAACCTGGGATAACCTGTAAACCTGGGGTAGTTTATTAAGTACCTTTAACAGAGACAATCCCATAGCAACATTAAATTTTTATTATTTTAACTTACTAACTATACATTATGACCGGTATCTATACACTGATTAATTCCGCCTCAGATATAAGCCTTACACATTCTCCTGTGATGTTAGTAGCTACAAGAGTTCATCTTAACTTTATTGTGACTATTTTGTAAAGTTGAATTCATACCTGAAACAAATAGTCAGCAGTCTACGCATCTATAAAAATGTGATTTCCAGATAGTGACTTATGTTGAGCATATTACTTGCAAATGCTAAAATAAAATACTTCAAAGTGATAATTTTGATGATAATATGAGGAAAAAAAAGGACATATATCATTATCCTTTTCTCACTCTTTCTGAAATCTGGTTGACATTCAGGACTATCTTCCAATGCAGAACAACTCGTTTGAGAGAAAAGCAGCACCTCTGTTTTAGCAAAAATAATCTCCACACTTGAAAAAACAAGTTGTAGCTAATACAAAATAAAAGGCCTAGGGAATGAAAAAGAAAAAGAGTTTCCTTCTAGTTGTCATCATTCACAATCAACTTTGTGAGAGACAGCATATATACCGTACATGAAAAAAGGGGAAGGGAAGACCCACCTCTGTTTTACCTCTACTGTATTTTTTGTCAGGAGTCGAGTGCTGATGTCCAGAAACATGGTGTGCTTACCATTGCAAACTGCTTTTCTGGAAGAACCACCCAAACAAGCTTACCCTATAGAATGACAACCCTAATCAGACTTAAATCCTAACTGCTGTTATTCTGAGGTACCTGAGAGAAGTCAATTCTGTAGCATATTTACCCTGTAAGGAAAAAATAAGAAAAAAAAGGAGCAAACCACTACCTATTGACCATTACTCTCTTTAATAAGCCATACACTGTGGTCCTCTTGGACTGAAGGTCTCTAAGCTCAAAAAAAAGTACATCATAGGAAAAACCACCTCTATAAATTCCTACTCATGTATTACAAAATTGACTATCATCGCTCTTATTTTAGAATATAAGGAAGGATTAGTTTCTTTGACTTTTTAATGGTTAACCATTGCACTAAATCTGCCTAAAAAAGAGATATTCCATTTGCAATGGATATAGTTAATGAAAGACATAATATTCCATCAGCATGGTAAAATCACTCAATAATTTAATTCAAGCTTTCTAAACTCCATTAGCATATTGTAACTTTCAACTATACCAACCTTGTTTGGTATCAACCCATTTATTGCATAATGCACTGAAATCCCTTGTACCCGTCACTCATACGTTCCCATGTATATTCTAGCCTTCCATGATTCTTTTAGTGATGCAGTATTTTTTGTAGTCTAAATGTTACTTCAAGATTAAAACTACAAATTACTATAATTTTAACATTCTAATACTTAAATTACTTTTTGTAATTTCATTGTCACTGACCACTGATTCAAAGGTCGTATTAATTCTAGAGGTGATCTATCATGTTACAAATGTAATTTTTTCACATGCAGCAAGAATAAATCTCATCCCTTTACTATCTTTCAAGACATAGCCACTCCTAAAGACAAAATGATTTACCAACTTTGCTGACCTGTTTTTCTTCCAAAAATTTAGAACCATCAGCAATATTTAATGACTTGATTTAAAGTGCTGAAATGGAAGCATGCCAAAAGCATATTAAAAAGGTGTTTTTTCCCCAAGAATTAACACCTGTCAAATTAATAGGTTTTGAAGTGGAAGACCTTATGTCCATTTTAACTTGCAAGTTTGCAAGTAAACACTGTAAAAGGCATGTGTCTTATTTCTAAAGAAGTGTGAAAGCACTACATCCCTTTCTGATTGTAAGATTTGCCTGCAGTGAGACTTCACTATGGAACCTCCACATTCTTTTTATTTCAAAAGCTAATCATGTATGAGAATTAACCCTTCTCCTTCGGAAACTACTGTCCATAATTTAGAGAGATGCAAAAGATAATTCTGAGACTGATTTAACAATTACAGCACTAAAAAAAAAAACTTACAAGCTTTGCTGTACCATTTCCAACCAAGAGGCCAAATGCTAACAGCCACACTTTCCCAGGTATGTCATATGAAAATAGCTCTGTACTGCAGCCTCAGCATGATGGAACAAACCACAATCCAAATGTTGTATCACCTAAGATACTTTGCCAGATAAAACTTGAAGCAAGTACTAGCAAAATTACTATTTATTTACAAACATCAAACTTTTTGAATAGGAATTCAAAATACACACTTCTAATACACACTTCTAATACCACTCTCATTAGGATGATACCTTCTCTAGGCAGCATAGTCGCAGCTGACCAGTGTTAGCCTACCTTTGGGAAGAGAAAACCACTCAAGAAATAAACCCCCCAAAACTACCACCAATTTCTTTTTAAACATACAAATCTCTACTTTAGGTTATTTTCTATGAAGATATGCTATATAGGATTAAAAGGTAATATGTTTCTGAATATCTGGGAAATGTCAGCAATGTTTCTATTGAAGAACATTTTGAGCAAATGTCAAAATGCATTAGAAGAAAGAAAAATCAAACAGCAGGTGAAAGATGCAGTAGCAGAACAAATCAAACAGAAATCAAGCGCATATATATATTTTAATATATATTTTAAAAAACCACATTCACATAAACAAAACCTCCAGCTAGAACTAATCATTGTGTATAACTACAAAACTTTTAAAAATTAGAAATAATTAAATGTTTCACAACAATCTACTAGACAAGATGAAAATGCCAATAAAGAATTCCTTCATTTATTAAACTGTTTATAAATGCATGAAATGTCTTCTGCATGCATTCTCCAGAACCAATATAATGATTTATATATTTATGCAAATTTATCCTATTGACAACATATTTGATCAGTTCAAGGTTCAATCAGAACAAACATCAGAGGTGGTAGCTTGAAAATAATGGAACAGAACTAAAAAAAAAAAAAATCTTATTTGAGGGTATGAGAGTTGGATATTGAAACAGCAAAATGAAATACATCTTGTCATAAAGTTTTAGTGATCACCAATTTTACACTACTTGCTTTACTTACTACTAAAGGGAACAATCTTGAAACATATTAAATAATAGTACTGCTGTAATCAAGTGTTTATGAATTATAATGGCATGCTTCTCATAAACTAGCATAAGACAGTGTTACAATAGTTAAAAGACTGTCAACAGTGTAAAAAAGTATAAAAATAATTTTGGGACATGGCCAACGACACTAAAAAACCCATTCTGACATTAATACCAACTGACCTGTATTTTCCTGAATGTATGATTGAAAGCAGACATCCTTTAAGATTTTGATGCAACTAAGAAAAGTTCCTTTCATGGTTATTCGATACCTGTCCTGGATACACTCCTCTACAATTTTCTTTTTTCTAAGTTGTATGAAAAGAACTGTGGCATTACAAGCACACTCTAAATCATCTATGGTTGTTCTTGAAGCAACACAAGTGCTAGCATCTTACCTAATCTTGCTTCGCACATCAGGCTTTTCTAGGCAGGAGGTCACCAGCTCAGCTGTACATGGCCTCTGGTATAGATAGGAGTGACCAAAATTCAAACATTCGCAGCCACCTTTCTACTCAAGTATGCAATTGGTTAAATAACAAATAACAAAGCAAGATCACAGTTCCTGCGTTCTAGAGCATGCTCAAATCATGCTCTTAGAATTCATACAAAATACATCAAATTCACTGTTGATTTTATTATTGTTCTGTGATAACTTTGCTTTACTATTGTATTTATTTTCTTAATTTTTTTCTTTAAAAACATGATTTTTATCTGAAACACTACTTTAATACAGGGTCTGTATTTACATAACGGTCTGCATACTTTTGAAACATCCTTTCTTTTTGTTCACCGATTTGTTCATCAATGAAATTGATGTTTTCTACTTTCCTTTTCAGTTTTACCAGCTATTTTATAATAGTGGCAAAGGCAAGAAGTAATTCAGTATGTTTTTGCGTAATGCAGCTCTCACCCCATGCAAATGTGTCATAATTCCAAAGTAAGTAATTGTTTATTTTTGCACACGCATAGCTAGCAGTATATGCTGGGTTATCTGTAATACATGTCTTGTGATTAAAGAAATAAAGTATGGCTTTAATTAGGGAGGTAAAAAAGCTATTTCAATGTTTCCTTAGATATCTAGGAAAGTTTTTGCTCCACTGACATGGGGAGAGAAGAGAAAAAATATCCTAGAATGACTTGAAATTTCTTTTTCCTGAGCTTTCCTAATTTTGAGGAAGATTTCTAGTTGCAAGACAAACTGTTACATTCTCCTTTTTGTGTGTTTGCCTTGTTACACTTATAAGGAAGTAGGATTTAATTTTCCCACCTATTCACAGCAAAGAAGGCATCATATAAAAACCAAAGCAATATACAACAAACCCCACCCACCTTTAAGATGCTTAAGTTTGCCATCACCTAGACACCTAAGGCCCAATTCTGTTGCCCTCAGAGATGCCCTGGAATATTCCTTCCTGGCCTCCAGCTATTGCTTCAGGAGGCTGCAGGTCTCCTACAGGTCCTGTGAGGTATTTATGAGTTCCACGTGGATGTCCCACATAACCTGCAGCATTTCAAATGGTACTAGGGCATACACAGGTGTCAGTGATTTGAACCTATAGGAGCTGGTCATTTGAGTCATTCTTTTGGCCTGACTACCATGGAGACATACAGACCATTGATTATATATTAGAATTTAGACACCTAGCACACATTTAGACACTTACATACGCTTGCACTGAAGTGTCCTCACCACAAACTGAAAACCAACCACACACAGCCCAGGATCATGGCAGATAACAGCAGACAATTACGGCTCATGAAATCAAATGTCAGTGCTACGTGGTATGGGTGAGGACAATGCTTGAAATGGTATTACCATATATTGGGAACTAGCGTCTTCACATTTTGTCTCAGGCCTTGCATCAAATGCACACTTAAGACAAAGTTCTGCTTGGGAGAGCAACAAAATTTACTCCTTTCTCTTCACTGACCACTTAATCTCAGGACAGACTACCATTCAAGGAGCAACAACTAGTGAAGTCCAACCACGGTCCGTGAGTTGGAGGAGATGTAAGGCAGAAATCAAATCCCACCTAATCTCCGATTCCTGCTTTCTGTGAACTTAATGATACGCGGCCCAAAATAATAGGCTGAGTAAAATGTCACAACAATAACATACAGAACTACGATGTACCTTTTGAGAGACACAGGATAAACTGAGCTCTCAAATCCTCATGACTTTCATACTTCAGGGAATACTAAAAGGGTCTTCCAGAAGTCTTTCTCTTAGCTCAAGAGTAGCAGAAATTTGCATCTGTTGTTAAGACTGTTCCTTTGAATTGCAGTGGCAGTCCCTGCCCTTAAAAAAGCGCCAGTTAATTCTGATATCTTTTTTTTAATACTCCTCCTCTTCTTTCTAGTAAAACTTTCATACGGATTGAAAAAGCACACTAAAATAATCCAAATCTGCTCTACAGCTGTGAAAGAACCATGAACGAGGGGTGAACCTTTAAAGATTTTAAGTAAATATGCTAATGCAGTCATAAGCAGACAATATTCCTGAGACACAGGCTTTTCTATCTGCTAGCAGTATTTCCATCCGCTCCAAATTTCTTGCTTTTGATTTGTACTTCTCCTTATGCTTTTCTCAACTGACAGTTTGTTTTTCTGAGCTGGGTAAACTTTATGTTCCAGACAGGCACCTAATTCTGCCCTATACTGTCAACCTTATTTTCCCTGGCTTCTTTGTGAGCTCAAATGATGCAAAACCCAAACTTCCAAACTGCACAGAGGTGCCAGCTGAGGTTGAGGCATTGCTTTGCTAGTACTATAGGTAAAACTGAATGAATTGCAAAAATATTAAGCAGATGCCTTGATTAAATTCCTCTAAATGAATGTTCATGAATTATTCACTTGACTAAAAGCTGAACGATTAATTTGAACAATATTGCAAAATGATTTGAGTAAACTATTTTATGATACTATTCAAACTACCTCTGGCTATAACTATTCTGAAGCCATCTGGATGAATTTCTAGATGCCCTCCTAGATTATCCTAAATGTTTCTTTGTGAAAAATTTTGTTGTCTTCATTTGTCCTATATCTAGGCCAATGCAATTACTAAAAGGTAATACAACATTATCTTTCTGATAATTGTGGGGTCTTACAGATGTACATGAAGCTGGAGACCAAACCCATCATCTTCCTATGACAAATGCAGTTTGTCCTAATGTACCTGCACAAATTAATACTAATTGTGTAGGGAATATAATGAGCAACACTGTGGGATCCCTTTATTTGAGGAAGTCTTCATTTCATAAATGAATAAAACCATTTTCCTTTCTGATATTTTGCAAAATGCATGTTTATGGCAAACTGTCACTTGTATTCAGATTTAGAACTTAGAAATTACAGTGATGGTTCCTTGGAAATGCCTAAAATAGATAAGATGGATTGACTGATTGCATATTCCTTTGAATTATTGTGAAAGCACCAGAACTATCTAAATCATGCTGTGAAAAAAGTAGAGTTAGAAGTTATGTAACTTCAAGTTGCTATAAATTGCTTCTTGTTGAAAGCTATATAAAACATTTTCAAATCTGTCATGTTCCACCTCTTCTGCTTTTTAAAAAAAACTAAGTGAAAATATCCAAGAAAAATATGAATCAGGATTATGTTGTTAAGTTGGAGCAAAAGCTATGCCACCATGAAGACCGGATACTCTTTCGCAATTAAATATAAAAGAACTTGGTCCATTTTTGTGTCCAGAATGTATTTATTACAGTCAGACACATTTTACTAGGTTAGCTAAACCAATGTAGCTAATTCAGCAACAAAGCCAGCTCAGATATATGTCTTTTCTCACAGACACACTATCTTCACTATCTTCACTGTTACTTTAATCCAAGTTCGTTTCTTGAATACAGATTATATTTACCTTCTTTCTGCTGCTGGTATTCCCACGTGCCCTCAGAAAAAGCTATCTGACAAAGCAGCCAAGAAAACACATTTTCTACTTCTCCTCCCACAGCAGCATGCAAGATGACTGCACAGCCACAGCATCCCAGAGAAAATGCTCTACAACGTCTGATCTGACCTCTGATCTTTGCAAGAAAACAGTCTGAAATCTTGGACTAGTTTGACCTACCATAAAGCAGGAGGATGGAGTATAAACAGTAAGAGAGCATGGAGGAGCCAGAAGCTGCTTTATTTGTAGTGGTGGGAACCAAAGAAATTAGCATAGTAGATGGCAGAAGACAGTACAAAGGTTAAAGCTGTGGGACAACATCTGAAGACTACTCTTGCTAGTCCTGATATTAACCACTGTAGCCAATAGGAACTGTAAAACCAGTGACAGTGAGATGAATGGCAGGTCCTTTTTCTCTACCCTGAAATACACATTTAAATTTAGAAAGGAACCCCTTTTCCCTCTTTTGGCTATTTTTTATATATAGATACACATTTTACAACTGCTATTCTGATTTTTTTACTGGCAGTGAAATTCTGAAAGTCTTTAAAAGCATTTAAACAGTTTCACTGGGACCAGAGAGTGAAACTACTACCAAATGAGGCTTTGAAAAAGAACAGCTGGAGCAAGCACGCATCGTTTTCAGGACAGAATATCCCTCTGCAAAAAAACCTTCTTGCTGACTAACACAGGTGCCTTCCTCATTAAAACACACGGGCTGGCAAAGCAAAATAACAAAGTGGTTGTGGCAGAATTGCATTTGATATGTTGAAAGCGTGTATCACCCCACACTGAGTACCACTCTGTGATTATATCCCATTTTGTACCCTGAAAAACAACAGCCTCCTACAGCAACAAAACAAATTATAAGACAGCTACCATTTATCCCAGAAAAGCTCTTTGCTACTTAGAAAAATACTAGAAAGGAAAAACAACCCCTTGCTAGTGAAATTCGCTGAAATTAGCTCCTCTGATGATCTGTTCTTTAAATTGGGAAAGAAGGAGGGATTTTTTTGTTCAGCATGATTTATTTTTAGACTGGTAAAGAGACAATGGTAAACAGAACTGAAGCTCTGTGGGTACCTTCTGAGGTTAAATTACCTTTCATGCCATTTGCACAGAAGACTGTTCTCAAGCAGCTTGAGCAGATGGTCGGGACACCATTGTCCATTTACTTGTATCCACAAAGATAAACGATGGCTCTTTGAAATCCCGAACAATATGACCGTTGTGATGCTTTAGACTGCCAAGGAAAAAAATATGTACACAAATAAATATAAAGTTAGCTGAAGAGGAGAAAAGAGTTTTGATTGATGAAATTTCATTGTAAACTACTAAAATCCCCTCTTTAATAAATATATTTATCTGTAATCTGGAACTATTTTGCTAAAAGGAACTAATATGTACCAGAAAACTCAGCAAAGTAGGAGACACCGGTGAAAACAAATCATACACAGTAATTCTAACTGAAATAAGAATCTGCCATCTCTGCACAACTGTTTCTACTACATACACCACTTGCTGGAGCATGCTGCTAAAAAACAACTAATTCTGCTTACTGGGCCACAGAGATGGTCAGAGATTTCCCGGACCAAGCCAGCGCAGACAACTGCCAGGGCACAGCAATCCACCCACCCAGCCAAATATTGGTAGGGAAGGTCGTGAAAGTGGGACAACATGCTAAATGTGGTTTTTAGTGGTTGTTTTGAGAACTTCCCGAACTTCTTTGAGAGCAGCCCTGGTGAAACATCCCCAATGTGAGCATTTTGCCAAAAAGCAACTTGCTAACGAGGCACTTTTATTGAAACAACTTACTAATAACAAAGAATGAATTTAAAGGATTGGAGACAACATGCACAGCTATGAAGATACCCCTGAACAATCTTTGGGATTTAAGAGTAAAGTGAGCAGACATTTGTCTTTGGACTTGCAACTAATAATTGCATAACCTGTCACTCCTAAAAGTCCTGGAAGAAAAGGAAAAGCAAGGTTGCTGAGTATGGAAGGAATCACATGGAATCAGTGGAGGGGCCCAGACACTGAGTTCAATACACACAGCAAAATAAGACAGAATTGGGTTTAGAAAATAACAGTGAAATTAGATAACTATGACTCACCAGTCACTCAACTTCCTAAAGCCAACAGGTACTGCAAAGCATTTAATTAACTGAAGTTGCATATAAAGACAGATAGTTGTTTCTGCAATAACTGCTTGTTTAACTAATGACACAACAAATAAAATTCATATCCTCTCTCTGATACCACAGCAACGGCAGGTAAACAGTGGATACTTTTCTCCCTCTCTCATTTCAGTGATCAATTGACTTCTTTTTATCTCTTTTTGCTGTGCTGCTGGCATATTCAACATGCCTTACAACAAATGTATAACTTAGAAATTTAAGATTCTTGTTAGATTTTTAGAAATTGTTAACACTTATTGGAGTAATGAAAGAAAGGAAAAGACAGGTTGAGATAAACGTCAAGCAGTGGCATCCAGCAACTCTAAGTAATATGCTGTGATAATGGAGGAGTAATTATAGCTCTTATAAGAGGAAATAAGTGTGAAATAATGTAAACATGAATGAAAACTTAATAAAAAAATGTTAAAAAATTAGGAAAACAGAACAATTTATGTCCAAATGGGAATATGAGAGAAAGCGCAGATGGCAAGATTTTTCCTAATTCTCCTCTCTGCCTCAAAAGTATGTTTGTTCTAAATATCAGGCTCTCGTGCTAGCTTTCATGCTAATGTCATTTCCATAAAAAAAAATTCAAGTCCTTTCTTTCCCCACGGGAGTGCTCTCTCTGCTTCACTTTCCCCGCTTTTTTCACAATATGAAATGGAGGGCCGCTGTCCCTCAGCTGCTTGTCTCCACTTAACATCCCCAGCTACATCTGCCTACTTGCAAATACAATATAATGAAAGTCATGAATACACTCATGAACATGTTTAATGTGAACCCACTGTCTGAGAGAATAAGAAGTTGGACAATACGATCATCCGTCTCTCAGCAAACCAACATTATGTCTTCCAATATCAGTGGACTTCTCTTAGAAGCATGTCCATTATTACAAACTGGACACTATTTTCTTCCTCATAAACAAACTGATAAATTGTAAAAAATGCACAATATATTTATATTTTTAAAAAGTGATAAAGAGGTCTGTGAAGAACATGATAAAAATGTCCCTGACCTTAAAGATAAAATATTTTCACTGAAAACACCGGAGTATACCTTCTGGTTGTCCAGTAAAAACAAAGAGACATTGAATAATAAATACTAGGGCAGCTGCATTGTGATCAGATATCCTGTTTCAATGATACCAGTTACAAAGAATCTGAAATTTTATAGGAAATATGGCAAACCAGCATTATTTACAAATGTGATATTTGAAAGGTGTTCTAAATAACTTCCATACTGAATGGACTGGAGCATCCATAAATGTTTTAGCTCTCTGCTTACCTCTCTTCAGACATGGAATTGCCCAAAAGCATATCAACAAGATGAATTTGAAATGGCTGTGAATCAATTGATCTTTCAGTTCATTTTGTTGCTCTTGCCAGAAGCTAAGAAGCACCATGAAGGGTGGACTGGTAAGAGCAATACACACACACACAGAAGCAAGCACACGTATGTATAGATGGACAAATAAATTTCCAGGGAAGTAAGGATGAAAACCCCAGTGAAGAAGTGTTGGTAGTTAAAAAAAAACATTTATTCTTCCTTGGTAAAGCAGTAACCAATGAGATCTGCCTCCACATAAATTATTTTCTAGATTCTCTTGTAAGCCAGGCCACAATTAGCATGCAATAACGAGTTGTCCAGCTGAGGACTGGACTGTTTAAAGCTGCTGCAAAAACTGAGACAGAGATTTAGGCTGTCTTTCCCTTTGTACAACTGGGCATTAATACATCTTCTGATGACCAAAGACAGTTTCCTCTCTGCAGGTTCAGAAGTATAAAAGGCCCCACTGGGAAGGTCAGGAAGGTGTTCCCATCTCTCCGTTATGCAGTAAGTTAACTTGATCATTATTTATGGAGAGGGAATATGCTTCACACTCTCAGGAATAAGACTCACTAAAAACAAGGAGATGAAGAGCAACTTTAGTTTTAACAGTGCGGTTGTACAGCACCTGATTCCAGAAGGAATTTCTCAGTACTTAACTCCTTTCACACTGCACCTCGTTTGTGAGTCCACATAAATGTACCAGGAGAATACAGTGAGATTACTGAAATCTCATATATCTCCCAAGGAGCTGAAGATACAGCACGTATTATTCCATAATCACAGAACGGAGGTAACACAAAATGGAAATGCTCTCCTTAGTCTCAGTAATATGAGTGACTGGCCTGAAACACATTTTAAATAGACAGCTATTCTGAATGAGGTGCTTTAGAGGTAACAGAGTTTAGTAGAAAATTGCCGATCAGGAAATCAGATAAGTGACAATTTGGTGCTGAAATTAGTAAAACTTGCCTTCTAAATCTTGCAGAAAATAGTTCATGAAGTTTGCAGTTAAGACATATCTACAGATTCAATCTCAGTTTAACAAGTATATGCACAGGGAAGAAAAGACTACTTGAAACTGCATATTCCAGAATTGTAGTTATTTCTTATTTCCTAAGTCTTTGTTTCACTAAATGTAGCACTACCAAGATGTCATCTCCACTATAACACCAGAGAAAGAATAGATAGCCATATGAATAATTTCATAAGTCAATGGGAGAAAGGATGAGCTCCATAACATGGACTGAACACAGAGCATTCCATTAAGACCAAGCAGAAACCTCTCCCTGAGCAACCAATGCCATGGTTGTAAATAGCATATTGGCTCCTCACTTGCTGAAACTAGTAGACCAAGAATTTACAGACTGTTTGATGCACGATTTTACAGCGCTAAATGAAATTGAAGCTTTCAAGTATAATATACATTAACTAAGGACAGAAATACTTGTTAAATAAAAATTAATACCATGACACATTTGGAGCAATTTTTCCCTTGAACATGCACGTCTTTCAGATACTTGGCAGAAATCATGCCCATTTATGCAAGGTTAGAATTTCATTACCCAAGTTCCAACATCTAAAGAAGCAGAAAGAGGAAACTAATGTAATATCCAACGCTATAGAAATTCTAAGCAAATCCTTAAAGACTCTAGTCAATGAAATTTTGTGATGTTCTGTAAGAAAATACGAAATGTATGATTACCTATTATTTCCTGCTTTGTGCAGACACATACACTTGTGCAGAATGGGTGCTAAAAGCGCTATCAAATCAAAATGACTACGTTTCACAACATTTTTTACAGATATAAAGAAATACCTAAGATATTCGTAAATGGTGAAACCTCATGCCTTTCAAGAACTAACAGAAATGTAGGTTGGTGTAATCTGCAGTCAAACTGTGATAAATACTAATGAGTTTCAGGGTGTCTTTTCTAAATGTACACCTCTGAAATCTTTAACTGCACTTCCAAGATATCTAAGCTTCCAAGAATTCGTTTCAGAATTTCTCCGATTTCTGCTTGGTCTTATTCTATTGTAACTTTTATTGTAACACACACACAGTCACCCCTTCCATTCTGGGAAGTGAAGACTTCATTAAACTTACAGACCCACTGATGACAGGGTTCCATGGAACACAAGCCTTATCTAGCTCAGTTAATGTTCTGGACATCTGAGAATCTCCACAGAGATAAATGATGACTACCTGGATTCCCAACAACTTCAGTGGAGGTACTGTTAACCTGGAGGTCACTAAAGTCTTAGCACTTACACATTACTTCATTGGCAGACAGGAGGCAGTATCAAAATATAATTTATATGGGGAAAGGTAAAGCAACTCCCTTCTCACAGAACATTTACAGAACAACTGACAATACCTGCCTCTTTTACCATGAAAGTGGCCAAACCTGGGAGCAAAAGAGAGATCGTGGAACCTTCACCTTTGGAGATACTCAAAACTCAATGGAACAAGGCCTTGATCTACCTGATCTAGCTTTGAAGTTGTCCTGGAGGTCCAGAAGCCCCTTTTAACCTAAACAATCCTTTGAATCTATGCAAAACTACTTTGTCCTCAGCTGAACCATAGCAATATCCAGAAGACAAGGTAGGAATTTGATTTGCTCTGCTTCAGGCATTTTACAAAAAAGAAGTGAAGCTGGGCCAGGGAGTTCCAAATTATATGAATTGCTTTGCAATGGCCATAGGGTAATAGCACCTCAGCTTTATGTTTCATAAAGACAATAGCTGCTCCAGTGCTATAAAATCCTTCATTCCCAGCTCATGCTTCAGTAGTGATTCCAGAGAAGGATTGCTAGCAGCCAAAAATCACCAGTATAGTTACCTGCCACACCTGGGTTTTCCTTTGAGGTCTCCCATCTCACTAATGATGAGGTTGACTTGGCTTCGCATACAAGATTTAGCAAAGAAACAGCCTGCAGTGATACTGAAGTGGAAAACAGAGCAAATTAAACTGGTGGTCTTCCTATTTTACAACCAACTGCAATTACCGTACTGTGGAGATGCCATCCAAAGAAAAGACTAAACCACACAAACAGGAACCATTTCATTAGCATCCAGAAAGTGAACCTTTCCCCAGGTGTAATTTAAGAAGCCCTTAAAATACACAATTCTATGTACTACTTTGAGTCCTCAATCGCTTCCTACTGTAATTTTAGTTTCCCTCTACATGAAATCCTGCAGTTAAATCTACTTTCAGGATGACTGACCTGATTAATAACTCTATAATGTCTGTACTCTCTGTTGGATAAAGCATTTCTTTGTTCAAAAGCAATCCTTTTCCTCTGAATACTGGCAATTTCAGTGCCAAGGGAATGAATCACCACCGCTTGATGCTGCCATTCACACTGCTGGGATGTGTACTCACGTGAAGTCATTCTGAGCCATAATTTTTTATCCTCAGTCAGCTGTGGATTATGACAGTGGAAGGACTATACGGATGCAAGTAACTCACAGGTCATCCAACATGTCCGTCAAAAAGACCAGAGCAACTTCACAGATACTGGATGAATTCTGAATACCTCCATTTTTTAATTTTGAATGCTAACTCGAGAAAGAACAGTATTTGCTGGAACAAACAACGCAACCAAAAAGGCAGAACACAGTAATGCAGGATGCAGTTTCTGGAAGACAATGGTAAGGAAAGCATGCTTTCTTTTATGTTAAGTTCCACTACGGTTTGCTAGAAAACAAATCAACTTGGCAAAAGTGGTCAGTATTTTGATTTTCGCTCCACGTACTGGAATTAAAAAGAAAGTAAAGATCTCTTGAGTTTTCACACATCAGTGACAGAGGTACTCTTTACAGTTGAGAGCAAATGTTCAGTGGCCTGACTTAGGACTCATGCATCACAAAGGATTATTTAGTTCACTGCAGAAATCTGAGCATGAGTCAATGATACCTCCAGGTATCAACCCTACTGTTGGGCAATCAACTATTATGGGTGTCAGTGCTTTTTGAAAGGTCATTTCATCTGGATGTAGAAGAGAAAAATTTTAGAAAAAATATTGCCACATAATAGGACAACATTTACCTAGCTGCTTCTATTAGGAGAAAAGTACCTTTCAATAAAGGATTTAAAAATCACTAAACAAGTTAATTAAACACATTTTACAATGATCCTATGCAACAACTTATTAATAAATTTATGTTAATGACTGAGGGGCAGAATTATATAGAAAAATCCACTGAGGAAGAAAGGCTGAAACATGCATTATCTCATCAGCTTAGTGGGGCCCATTTCACCTGAATTTAAATTACTTGTGTAAGATTATGCAGTGAGTCACCTCAGAGCCTAGAATAGAACCAGGGAATCGTGCTTCATTGTCTCTTGTCTTTAACCATTGATTTGCACTCCCACACTGAGAAAAATGCATGTTACTATTTTATTAAGCCCCTCAATATATTTAAATCATACCAATACACTGAACCACATTAGAGAAAAAACATAAACTGAGATACAAGCCTGACATCTAGTCTGAAACTTGGGTCGCTATGAATATGGGTAGAGAAGGGGCAATACTTGTGTAAACTGATCGACCTATAAGCTTTACCGCTCAGTCCTCTAGCTTTGATTGCTTTGGGTTCTCTTATAACTAAAATATGTCAATCTCACTTCCAAAACAAAACAAAAAAAATTGCAGAGGTCTCCAACCACAAAGAAGCTCTTTAGGTAATAAATTATAGATGTATTTGTTACTGTAAAGGTTCATTCTATCATAAACATACATTTTAAACTTTCTGTTGTGATCTCCTTTAAAACCTCATGAGAGTATACCACTGCTTATGAAGTGCTTCAATAGATAGAGCACTGGATAGCTGTCTCCTAACACCAAATCTGTCACTTCAGTCTAAGGACAGTAGTGGATGGATGCCCTGAAAAGCACCATTTATATGGTGCTTTACAGTACAATTTGAAGAAACATTCCAATATATAAAATAAAGAATGCATGTTCTGATAATATTAAGCTAAAGTTAACATCTATTAAGGAAACTGATCTTTATTGCTAACAGAAATCTCTCTTTTAATTAAATAGAGGTTTTTAAATTAAATATGCATTCTGGAGAATATTCTCTTTCTTTCCTTCTTTCTTTCACACATTATGTTTTTCTTTCACTCATTCTCAGATGGTCCCCTTTTTCCCTGCAAATGTGAAGGATCTGTTTTGGAATCTGTCAGGACAGTAACAAGTCTGCAACTGCTGCAATCCCAGCTTAATATGGACTGTGTCTGCTCTGTTCTAAAACCAGTATCAACTGGTTTCAGACCTCTTCTGGTGCTACATATTCCCAAACACATTTTTCATCTCAAACTGAAATACTTGAACACATTTGAAACTATCAATTGCCACTAAGATCTGACAAGCCACTGGGTAAGCATAAATATCAACAATTACTTCACAGCCTGTTCCAGGTAAGAAACAACACACAGTTTCCCTAAAAGAGGCACAGAACAAGAACTCCTTTACATCTGCATCAGTCTTCCCCACCTGCCCACTCTGGTTAACTGGGATTAGACGGTTGCATTTCCCTTTTTCAATGCTGCACAGAATTCACCTGTGCTCTCAGTCACTTCTCCCATCAGACAGTGGGGTGCAGCCAATATGCTTTCACTCCCGCTCCCTCCAGTTGCTCACAGCAGATAATAGCAGGTAAATAGTCATCATTCTCTTCCCCACAGCGAGAGTCAGGGGCTGATCACTGCTGAGTTAAGGAAGAGGAATGACTCTTCCCCAGTCAGCCAAGAAGTAGAATCATAGAATCATTTAGGTTGGAAAAGACCTTTAGGATCATCGAGTCCAATCATAACCTAACCCTGCCAAGTCCACCACTAAACCATGTTCCTAAGTGCCACATCTACGTGTCTTTTAAATACCTCCAGGGATGGTGACGCCACCACCTCCCTGGGCAGCCTGTTCTAATGCATGACAACCCTTTCAGTGAAGAAGTTTTTCCTAACATCCAGTCTAAAGCTCCCCTGACACAACTTGAGGCCATTTCCTCTTGTCCTATCACTTGTCACCTGGGAGAAGAGACCAGCACCCACCTCTCTGCAACCTCCTTTCAGGTAGTTGTAGAGAGTGATAAGGTCTCCCCTCAGCCTCCTCTTCTCCAGGGTAAACAACCCCAGCTCTCTCAACTGCTCGTCATAAGACTTATGCTCTAGACCCCTCACCAGCCTCATTGCCCTTCTCTGGACACGCTCCAGCACCTCTATGTCTGAGTATCTTTTAAAATGTCACATGCAGACAGAGCTATAAAATATATATGAATACATGTTTCCTTGTTACCTTCCAAAGCTCCTTAGTAGACACACATTTGAGGCCTGTGGATCACAGGACTGAAAAATTATCAAATAAAGCTGTTTCAACATGTGAAATAAGGAACAAAACAGAAGAGGGAGCTGAGAAAGCAACAGGGAGCTGTGATTATACAGAACATGCAGGATTTGCATGTTGTCAACTTGCAGACTCAATGTGAAATTTTTCTAAAAGATGCAAATGGACAAGAATTACAAGTAATATCAGCAAATTATGGCCGTCTGACATAACAAAGATAGATTTCTAAGCTATATATCTCTCTTCTGACTGTAAGAGAAGGGTGTCACACATGGTGTCATACACCCTTGCAGAAGCTTCCCAACAACTGCTTGACAGAAAGAAAGAGTGGTTTAATTGCTTCACATACTGTTCTCTTGGAAGTCATCTTTATTGCAGTGTTGGCAGACACCTAAGAGTGAACTAAAAGATCATTTTGATATACTCTGTGTCACTAGATATAACAAAACACTGCTTTTTTAAAGTTGATAAATGCAAGGCATGCAATGGATGGTTAAGAAGCAGTGGCACAGAAAAATAAAATAGTTTGCCTAATGTAAAACATCAAATCACCAGAAAAGTTGGGAATACATTTGAGACTCTAGGGATTTTCTATGGAATTATCTTCTGGATTATGTTTTCTCTGCAATCGGAGACTCTTTTTATTTTTTAATGTAAATTACTAGGATATACTGTTTTCTGTATATGCCCACATGAAGCAATCTGTAAACCTGTAGTCTTCAGAAGACCATAAACTATTTTTTTATACCACTTAAAGCTCCACATACCATTGGAAATTGATAAAAGGTGGCTATAGAGCCATTATCCCCATCTATAACACAAAAATTTGATGCTGTCTTATGAAATGACCAGCCAGAAGTTTTAAAATAAACTAAAAGAAAAAAATTTTCAGACTGTGCATACAAATTGAGGAACTCATTCTCTTAAGACATTAAGAAAGTAAAAAGTATGAAGAATTCAAAAAGAGACAAACAAGTTCATGGAGAGTAAGCTCACTGATCATTATTAAATACAGAAGCAAGCTCCTTAACCCTTGATGGTCAGTCCTGGTGTGCCTCATTTCTTACACTTTTTCTGTAAGCTTTCACTGATGGTCACAGTAAGAGAAAGACGAGCTGGACCTCTGGTCCCACTCAGTATGGCAGCTTTTATGTTCAGCAGAGCACTGGAGAGGACGGTTCCCGTAGTGTACAAGCTTCTCAATTGGCAATACCTGTCTTCCTGAAAAGTCAAATTCGTGAAGCAGACATATAGAAACACCAATCATGCTTTGCTTGGTTTATTTTTGAAGGTCTTTCAAGGTCATTAACTTCTGGTAAATGATCAAAAAATACAATCTTAACAGCTCATTGTTTTGCAAAATAAAAATAGCAATCTATTTTGCAGTTCCTCTGACCGCCTGGGTCAAGCCCTACACGTTCCTAAAAATCGATTTTAGCTGAGTACTAAGGCAAAGGAAAGAAGGAAGAAGGGAGATGTAAAGAGAAGTCAAAGGTCTTTTTTTCTAATGAGTTGCAGTTAGTTTCTTCCATGGCTACCCTAACGTGGACTATGCATTGTTTAAAATGTTATATTAGTCAAGACAAATTCTTAGCCTCCCTGCACTTACCTCCTCCAGAAAAATCTGCCTTTTGGAGTGGCACTTCTCAACACCACCAACCAGAGTCTGCAGGCAAAGCCACCTGAAAGGCATAATTGGCCAAAAGCCAACTTGAAATGCAGTGAAGTTATCAGTAACAGTATAATACCAGCTAATAGTGATACTCCTGTCCAAATACCCAGAACTGCTTAGCTTTGGATCCCCTGAGCATTTGCCAGAGGACTTGTTTCTTTGGTGGGAAGAGTTGAAGGTGTTGAAAAACGTGCTTAAAATGGGATGCGAGTTTTGAATTTCAAAACTTCATTATGAGGGTGGTTTGGGGCTAGCATAACCTCATGCATCTTGTGGGAGAGTAAGGGACTGATGAGAAAAGCCCCACAGTCTGAGGCATTAGAGCTTTTTTTGGTTCTGAGAAACATAAATAAAACCTGGCAAATTGTTACTTCACAGAAGTGTGACTGCAGAAAACATTAGCTGCCTTTGACATTTACTGCTGTATCATTGCTACGAACTGAGCATGAAATCCTGAGCAATTTCTTTGTCTTCTAACAGTTATCAGAAAACAGATAGGTAAAGGTAGTGTGGTGGCCCTAAAGAAGTGGTATGACCTGCACAAGAAAGCAACACCAAATTTCCATCTCTTTCACAAAATCTACTTTCTTTCCCAGGGACAAATATGGTAGAAGTTGATTTTCACAATAGGAAAATATGTTTATTTGGGTATCATTTAGTAATTTAATTATTAGGTTTGACATGAACAAACATTCAAATTTTTAATGTGTATTATAAATAAATGCCTCCTGTATACAGCTCTCTTTTCTCATGTACTTTAAAATTCTTCTAAATACGATTTTGATAATGTAATCAGCTGCTTGAATAAACGTAACCTAATTGAAGTAGTATTCCAAAGAGCATTATTTCTATTATTATAACTTCCCTGGCGCATAGCTGTAAACAGACAGATGAATGATAGCAAATGACCTAGATAAATGTGTCCCGAGAGCTGTCACTCCTTAGTCTTGACCTTCTGACACTGTTCCAGCTGTGCAATAACTTGTCCCAGCATTAAGGGAGAGACAATCTCAGGCTCATTTTGTTCTGGGAAAACTACTAGTATTTCTTTACAGACACACAATCTCATAAAATTAGTGGACTAAATTGTATTTCTAATATAAGATCAAAAGAAATATTGAACCTTTCTACAGCTTCACATGTCCCACTATAAAAATAAGTAATAAGTAAAGAATTATAGTAGTAAATTAAATGTTATGCATATTTTACTGGTAGTTAGACGGTTTTGTGTTTATTTTGAGCTTTGTAACTCAGAAAGTACAAGTCTCATCAAACCTCATTCCTAAGGAATCCTATTTCCAGTGCCTTTTAGTAAACAGAAGAAAGGAAGATAAATGACTTGATGTATTCAGAGTTGTCATCTATATTCTGTGTAATTCAACACACAATGGTAATTCACCAAAAATATGCTGGGCTACAAAAGAAATCCCAAAGTAATCAGAGAATATGTAAAATAGGGTGAGAAGCTATGACCACTGCAGAATCCCAGTGTAACCAATAATTCAGAGAGCAATGTGTATGTTATAAAATACATGCTATATTACACACACAAAGTACCCATGTTTCTTACCTAAGAAATCAGTCTTTTAATGCTGGGTGATGCCTGCATTCAAGCATTATCTTAAAAACACAGTCAGGAAGCTTAATACAAAACCACACCATTAACTTACATAACTAGAGACTGAATTTAGGTATTCCCCTATGTAGCCCAAAATACCTCTAGATTTTAAAGCAAAGACAATCTCCATAGTTAAGTGGCAGAAAATTTTACCAAAAGTTTTAAAATAAACCAGAGGTGCTGGAGCAACATTGCTAGTAAAATGTAGCCTAGCCTCCGCTGTTATTTCCAGATTCTGCTTGCACACTCTAGCAAGAGTGAATAATCTACTGTGATGGGGAAAAGAAATTAGAAAACTTTTCATCAGTCTCATTAATCATCACAGCAAAAAGCCAGAAATAAGGCTTTCTGCCAAGAGCATTACATTTTAAAATTCTGCTAGAAGAAAGTTCTCCTAAGAAAAAATCCAGCATTTTGTCCTTTCATCCTTACCTACTTCTTTACATTACATTAGGAAATCACTGCTAGAGCAGTGTGTCGTGTAACAACAGGCCCATAAGACAGGGGGGCATATTTTCCTACAATGTCCAATTACTGTGGCACTGTGTAACAATTAAATGCACTTTAACTATAAAGTCTCATTGTAAAAATTCAAAACATACTTAAAATACTATTATATAATTGAATTTAGATCAAAGTAAAACCAGAGAATTTTCTTGTGAAGGTTTTTTTGTTTCTTTGTTTTAAGACTTACTGGTATTGTTGTCAGTAAGTGACAGATATACATAACTGTAAAATGTTCATCAGTCTACTTTCAGATAGACACCTTGCACACCTTTAGGCATGCTTAAATGATTATGAGGAATGGGTGCTTCTGGAAGGCTAGAGGAAGGGAAGTCCTTATTCTGTAAGATAATACCCTTCAGGTAAAGAGTGACATCCTCACTGAAGAGTCTGAATAAAAGGTGAAGCAGCTGTAATGACCATACTATATTCAGAAATACACTATACTAAACTACTTCTATATTCACTGAGATAATGAAAATCTTATTTGATGTCCTTCTACAAACAAAAGCTAGCATTTAAGGCTCATTTTGAAACCTAAAGAAGTCCAGTGTTAACTTGTTCCTGATGCAGTTGACTTGAAAAAAGGAAAAAAAAGAAACTTCTGCTTTATTTTTGGCTAGCTTTTTAGATATCATATTTAACTTTCCTACATAGTAATTTTGACACTAAGATTTTGAATCTGGACAGTTTTGAATCTGGACACAGTAAGATGGCACCTTCCCTGTGCAGAACACCTGGGAACCCCCCTACCAGAAAGCTTGCCCAAGATGGTGCTCCAACCAGAAGAAAGCTAAAAACCTGCAAGAGTTATAGGAAGGAAGTAAAATAATGATTTGAGATCTGCAAAACTTACTTCCTAGTGAAAAATTTAGGAAGTTTAAACTATTTGAATTGTCCCTACGAAACCACGATGCAGAAACAAACGAAAAAACCCCCAAGCCCCAGTGAAGCCATGTCTGGATCAACTGCCCACCTAGAGTTTTCTCGGTTCTCTTCCCACTCAAACTGCACTAGACACTGTCATGTGGCCCACAAAAAAATTATTATTTGGCCTCATTTTGTTTCATTATAGTTCAGAATTATGAAAGAAGTGCAACTGTGAGATCAAATTGTAGACTGAAGGACAGAGATCACATAGAGTTAATAAACTATTACCTTCGGTTTCAAAGCATACCTGAGCTGCTCAGAAACACTTGAACAAAAAGGCCTCTATCTATATGGTTGGCACTTTTCTCACATAAGCAGCACGCTCATATCAAAGTCAGTATAGACAGTATCATTTTTATTCAATTTTTTGCTCTGAATAATGGGTTTCTCCTTTGAAAGAGTGACCTGTCAGGTAACTGGGCAATTTAAATATTCACTTCAGAAAACCAGAGAGCAAACAAGAGGGTGAGAAAAGGGTTGAATTTAATCAATTAGAAATTTGTCATTGATTCACTGGGTCCAGAATTTCACACAAAACCAAAATCAGTATAAGCAATAAGATCTTTCAGTCCTCACTTTTTTCCATTTTAATGGAAATTAGTGATAATAGAGCCTTTTGAGGCTATCACTTATCATGTCTGAGGGAAAATTACTTAAATCCATGCATTTGCTGGCTGCTTTGCTAACAGTGCTTTTACTTCCTCCCCAAGCAAAAGCCAAAACCAATCTAATCCACTCTCCTGCCAATACTGAATTGATCCTTATTGTACTTATACCCCAGCTAGGTTTACGTGACCAAACATCGATGTTTTAGTTCCATCTCTCAAAGACACACACACCTCTCTGCCTCACAGTGTCCATTGAGAAGTGGATTATCATGGTAACTTTCATCAGAGCTTCTTGTGCTTGTGCTTTGTTTTTACCTGCTAGCAGGCCTTGGCTCACAGAAGCTATCAATGGCAGCAGCATCTAACAGTGTCTGTATCTTATGCACAGGGAGGGGAGATATAAGTAATTTCTTCTGACATTAATGGAACTTGCATATACATGTCCTTTAAGTTAATGGAAAAAAGGACCTTAAAGTTGTCAAAAGGAAAACAGAGTAAATCAGGCACTGGAAAGAAAGACAGGGGAAAAGTTTCTTTCTTTCCCCTATATATCCAAATATATCCTATATATCCCCTATATATCCAAATCTCTCCAACAACACAGTATTTGGCTGTGGGTTTATGTACCAGCCTTGATCCTGAGACATTCTAATATTTGTTTAATTAATACCTTTTAGAACTAAAAAGAAATATGCTTAATGGGGTCTAGATAAAGTGTCAAAGTAATTTGTTGTGATCTTTATTGTTTTAAGCCCTTGGCTTCACTGGTAAGTCCCACTCAAATGAAGTATTCCAGGCTCCTCAGAAATACAGGGATTTTTTTAATAATGGACACATAGATCTGTTGCAGCTCCTCTCATTTCTGTATGCAGTACTATAGCAATAGATAATGTACTGAGCAATGAAGGACCTCTCCCCACAAGGAGCACAAAACTGAATGGGCAAAGCAGGTTCAACGCAGAATAATGCAGTTCAAATAGTGACTATTTTTTTCTCCACAAAACAAAGATAAAGTGGTTGTTTGGGTACTTTTAGAGAAAAGGGAGCCAAGTCAGCATCAGCAAAATGCATCATCAACTTTTTAACAGACACATTATTGCCACTGTGTTAACAGACAGGTAGGAAATGAAGTTCACAACAGAGGTCACTAAGTGACCTCTACAATGAATAAAATAAGTTACAGGTGAATAAAATGGGAATTCCCCTCCCCCCTCTTCAAAGCAACTCAGGCATCCATACAATCGGAAATGCATGCACAGTGCATTGCCTTGGAAGAGAGAGAAATAGTCTCTTCCCTATCCTGTGGATATTGTAAGGCATTGAGATTCAGGATTTGGTAGCATTTCTAGCGGTCTATGTTTGACAAGACCATAATAGGTACTATTTGCACTTTGTAAATAAAAACTTTCTTTGTCCTAAATACTCCAGCTAAGATGGAGGACAGCTATATCACAGACTGCATGAAGGTCAGTCTTAGTCATTAAGACTACACATTCTCAGCAAATAAGAGAATAATGAAGACTCTGGCTACCCTGTTGGAGAAGCAGACTTCAGACACAGACATTTTGATTCACCTGCCCAACACCACAACGGAACTCTAGGACAGAACCTACCCTTTGTCTTAAAGGTCATTGCCTGACCATAGCAGCCTTTGGTAAATCACAACTCTGTGTTTCAACTGCATTCATCAAAGAAACAACTGTGGACAAACCTTACTGTGCATTGACTCTTCTAATTAAAGTACTTGAAGTGTATCAAAATCACAACATTTTCAATTTGATGTGAGTTTAGAACAAATATACACATTCTGCCCGTGGCTACGAACTGGCAGATATCATACCTTAGATATAAAAAAATATTGGCAGATATTGTAATTTAGAGTTTAAAAAAAAAGAAAAAAGAGAACATTCTGACAGAACAGGAATACCACAGGTTAATTTTTATCCTATTAGAAATACAATCTACATAAATGATGAGTGGGTGAACTCTTGTGAGAATAAAAGGAACGGAAAAATACATTATAACATTCTCTAGCAACATTCCCCACCTGATACCTAAGTAGAAGAAACTTCCTTTTCTGAAGGAAAAACACAACAGCACAACTTCTAGCATTGTGATGGAAAGAAAGGAGGCTCTGCTTCCTCCCCAGAGGCTCCTCATAGAAGATCTTACAGAAGAAAAAGATGAGACCACATTGCAAAACCACAGGGTCTAAAGCCTTGCAAACAAATAAGGCTTGCAATTGATCATCTGGGTGAGAAAGAACAGACGATAGCAAAAAAAGCTGTACTTTAATTTCTAGGTGAGACTTCTAAGAAGGAGAAGAAAACTTGGTCCAATTAAGAAAATATCAACGCCTCAAGCTAGCATAACTTTGATCTTATTCTTTGCCAGAGAAAAGAAATTTCATCTCTTCAAAGCTTCAACCAAGTAGAACCAAGTTATTAAGGAGCAAGAAAACTTAAATAAGACCCTTCGGAGAGACCAAGGGCAAACTGACAGGTCTAATATTTTAATTGATTGCCTACATCAGAGGAATTAAAATAATAATATATCTCTATTGGTACAGCAGTGGTCATATATATTCATCTGAGAACTGAGTGGCATAAAATATGCAAAATTTCATAGTAGCTTCAGCCTTTTCATTTCTACTTTACCTTTTAGATTTGAAGAGTCTCTTTTTTCTTTTTTTTTAAAACAACATACATTACCACCACTCAACACTTACAATATTAAAAAAAAAGTATAATAAAAAGTATTTAATGAAATTATATCATTGACTTTTGAAAGTGTACTTAATATAAATTTACAGCATTAGACTGACAGCCACAGAAACTCAGATCGTATATTGGTCCTCAAAACAAATTACTGCCCAGCCAGAAGCAGTGGGAGCTTTTTCAAACCAATTGTGAAACACATCTCATCCCTAACCCAGAAGCAACCTTCCATTGCCATACCACTTAGTACTGACCTCCTCTAAAAATGCTGGCAAGGGATAGCACAGACACCTCCCGAAAGTGTTGGGGTAGGTGTTACCTAGAGCTGGCTGTGATGGTCCCCAAACAAATCACAAGGCAGACTTTCCAAGAGCAGTCAAGTGACAATAATTTTCAGTCACTACTGGTGACTGAGCACTATACAGCAGCACCTGAACAACTGCAAACTTTTCCGTCTTCCAAAAGAGATGAAAATCTTTAAATAAACAACAACAACAAAACAGATTCAAAAACTCGGAGGAGAAAAGAGGTGGCTGTTGTAAGTATGAGGTTAAAAATAACAGGATGTTTTAACCTTTATACGCTAGATATAAGTAGCCAATCCATGTGGTAAGCTTACTTTTGCCATCTGCCTGACCATTAAGACCAGGTCAGAAAACTAGCAGCAGTTTATAGATTTCGATTATCAGCTGTTTCCTCCAACCCATTCAAAGAGCAAGGGCTGTAGTAAAGGCTAAGAGAAAAAGATGAATTTGATTTAAGAAAGATCTAATGGCATCTCTAACTAAGGGCATCTGTATCTTAAAGGATTAAACTTAAGATGAGGAACTTCACTAACGTGTGTTGGTGTCTGAGCCAACAGAGCCAGATTCTGCCACATGTGCTTGGGTTGCTGGTACCTCAACTCTGTCATATTTACATAAAACACCTTTAATATGTACAACCTGGAGTTGATGTAAAGTTAATGAACCCAAAGAAATATCCAAAGTAAGCAAGTTCAGTGTCTGACCTTGAAGTTTTTTCATCACAGCTGTTTGTCTCAAGGTGGGACAGCATATAGTCCTCAGCTGGTTCTTCAGACATCTCTGCACTCTCTGCTGTTCCCAAGGGTTGGTATTTATTTGTATTTACTATTCTGAATTCTTCACTGGTATCTTACTGGACACGAATAACTAGTGACTTGGATCACTGTTAGGTTTACAACATCATGATGCATATTATACAATAGAAAGGTCTTTATTTTGCCCTTTTAAACAGTTGTTTGCAATTTATTTGAAAAAAATCTCCGCAAGGCAATGATGGGATAGGTGAAAGAGGAAGACATCGATCATTCACTGGGGAGGCTCAGGGTCAAATCATTGAAAATATTTGCCACAGACAACTAAAGCAAAAAATGCATGATTTCTTGCTTTGTGAAATCATCAGTTTTGACTTTTATATTATTAAATCCTTCTTGTAGACAAACTAACACTTGTGGACTTAGTCATTCCACAAGCTAATCAGCACCTAAAATCTTTTTCATCTGACTTTGAATGATATCTTAACAACTTAATATCAGCTCACACTGAAAACCTGATTAGCAGAGACAGGTGACAATAGCAATGAATTCTAGTGTGTGTGGGACCATTACTATGCTGTTAAAATACAAAAGGAAAATATTACCTCCTACAGCTTTTGCTTTTGAATTTGAGGAAAAGCCCATGCTTTTATGCCTATGTTTTATATGGAATCCAGTTTGATCTCCCTTCCCTCATCTATAGTCTGCACCTGGATCAAATGAATGAAAATTTCTCACTTCCCCAGCATATGGCCTAAATCAGTATTCCATTACCATTACAAATGAATGTATTCGCAACCTTAAATATGCACAAACAGTATTCTTCTGAACAGGAAGATCCAGTAAGTCTCCAATCTATCAAAGAAAAGGCTTGGTACAGCTACATAATTTAAAACGTAAAAGTTGCCTCTGAAAGAAGCCTTGATTTGATTGTTAATTTTAAACCGTCCAATTAGTCTTGAGAAAGTAATGCATGTATTGCAGGATATTATTCTGCATTTTGAGGAAGGTCTTCCAGGCATACTGAAAAGAGGCATTATAGAATATACACTGGTACTATCCTGCAGACCATAAAATACTAACGCAGGATTTTTTGTGGAACAAAGGGAACTGATTATAAGGAGTTACAAAGTGAAGAGCATCAGCCTCAGATGTTGATGACAAACAGCTTTTGATGATATTGGTACTAAAAAAACTCAGGAAGGAGACCCTATAGCCTCCACTTTCAGTGTTTAGTATCACATTGCCATAATGACAGGAAAAATAGTACCAAGATATTTACACGGAAGCTTTAAATTGAGTTACTTTGCAACCATAAACAAGAATGCCAATTCCCTGTTTCATAGCTGATGAAAACAATGCACTGAGCCACTGCGCAACATGTCCAGGAACACAACTTATAACTTACTAAGGAAGGGTATCCTGACATAAAGTCAGGAGTCTTCACATTTTGATGATATCAATGTCAGCTACATTGTGATACTATCTATATGCTTTCTATTACACAGATACTGTCAATTAAAGTATATTTTTCATTGCTATCCCCTCTACATGCATGCTATGCCTCAAGTCATAATCACACTCATTAAAACACAGCAGCACTGTATCCCATGTCAGCATTTAAATGAAGTATGAGGATATATAACAATACAATTAACAGAAGTATTCCCAATGAATGGGGCCTTGAAAAACAAAGAGAAGACTTGATGGGAATGATTCTGCACTTGAGGCCTATACACAGCAATCACTAGGGCTTTTCATCTTTCTTTTTTAAAGAGAATTGACAAGCCTGATGGAAGGAGAAAGAGAGAGAAACTACAATTCTGAAGCTTCATTTTTATTCACGACGTAGCACAAGGACATCCAGAGGCAGCCTAGAAAACACAAGATACAGTCAGAAATGAAGCCTGATTTAGTAGCTGGATCCATTTATTCTTTTTGAGGTTCTGTATAGCACCTGATACGAGGTCCTCTCTCCTGACTCATGTCTTTCAGAACTTTACAAATAAAAATAGCATGTCTGTCTGAACAAGAGAGAGTCCCAAAAGACAAAACAAACAGTAAGTTTGTATCTTATATTAAAACTTGCGTACTTTCTGCTTATGCAGCAAACACCTCTGCGTATTTATTTACCTTGGACAAGATGAAAGGTCACTCATTATGTGCATAATAAGCTAATCTCAATTGTAATTACACTGCAGAAAAAAACCCTTCATTTGAAGGTTAACTAGATTCAAAATAACCCAGTTCTCATCAGTGTGTTGCATTTATTTCAATTAAGTCAATCAACTTAACAAGGATTTAATTAAAAACAAGTTAGCAAGTCAGAAGAAGTATTTGAAATGTAATTAATAAATATTTTAAATAAGCAAGATGTAGCTAAATCAAATATATGATTATAAATGCACTAGCCTGTTATTGCTTTGCAGGCATTTGCTACTGGTCAACAAGAAAAAGTACTCTGCTCCCGGAATCCTGGCATGCAGCTCATCCTTGCAAAGACAAACAAACACAGAGCCCAGGAGGTGCAATACTGAGCTTTCAAAAAATTAGGTAGAGAGATGAGTACCTATTTCTGTTCGTTTTACCAGAGGGAGAACCCAAGGTTTGCCTACACTTTCTTTGCTCTATTTCACCAGTTGCTGTTGGTACAAAATAGCTGTTCAAGGCAGTTAAACAAAACATAAAGTGCCTTTTCACTGAACGGACATGTTTTGTTAGTTGTGCAGTTTATTTCCTCTGCGAGCACTCTGCGAGCTAGCAGAGCGGGGAGCAAAACACTAATGAACAAAACCAGACAACTGTTGATACGAAGAGGCTCGTGTTCATGACGGCCATGCAATCTCCCCAAAAGCATCAGTAATTTACATCAAATGTGTTCCCATTCTCTGCCTTTCCATTGTCTTTTGGAAAATTATCCATCCCCGGCTTTGGAGTCTAACACCTGTGATTAGACCTCTGCTTCCCACAGCATCCTTCAGTGTTTCCCAGGGATGTCTCTCCTATATAATGCCATTATATTCTCTCCCTTGTTTCTGACATTCTGGGGAAAAAAACCAAAGAAACCATCCCCCCCCCAAAATAAAAACCCCACAAAATCCCACCAACAGCAAGATTCCTGTTCTCCTTAAGCCATCACTAGAAATACTTTATTCTGTTGTCACCAGCAAAGACCAATTTAAGTATAATACAACAGATGTAAGCATATTTCAAGTAAACATACTTTTAAGTTAAGGGCACATATATACCCAAATTAAAGTTTTTGTCTACCTCCGTTGTTTACAACTGACCTGGCACATTTTCTTTCATGTATCTGACACATTGATAACAGAAGCATGAAGATTAAGACAAGAATGATCAAAAGTGTCAGCTCCTCTTGGGCAACCAAATTTGAGAAGCCTGTGACTGATCTTTCAGATTACTTCACGTTACATTGCAGTTTTCACCTTCAGACTACAGTTCCTATTAAACTGGCCCTAGCTACAGCTATAAGTGCTCCCAACTTAAGTAAATCAACCTGTAGTTCCTGATGTGAAGCCCTCAGAAAATAAGCAATGCAGAGTGAGGAGTTATGTTTGAGAATTTTTAGATCTACATGATTTTCACAGCATCATGGAGGAATTCTGGGCCAGAGGCAAAGCTGAAATCCAATTCGCTGTGTCGCAAGCACAGTCCTCTTGGAGTCCTCTACTCGCTATGAGTTGCTCCCTCTATATACAGTCCTAAAGCAAATCAACCTCACACACTGAGCTAGCAAAGGTTTTGTGAAAAGTAGAGGGGAGGGCCTATTTAAGCATATAATTAACAGATGCATCGTAATGTGTATACTAAATTTAGTGTATGCTAAATTAGTCCTATATGGTTCAACTATATGCCCAGCATTCCTGACTTGCAGGCGCTTAACTTACAGGTTTCACAGCTACTTGTCAGAAAGGAAGGGTTATTGACTTGAATAATGAGTCCAAATCTAGAGAAGGACATTGAACAGCCACTCAGCAGTCCTGTTATTACCAGCTTTTAGATTTTTTTTTTTTAAACTCTCTATCGTCTCCCCAACTTGTGCACCCGTGCCCCTACCTGTAACTCTGCCCAGTTCCATATTTTTTGCCAACATCTATCAAGGTTTAGTGAAACAGCTTAATCCATTTCTTCAGAAAATACTGGATGGGAAATGTTCTTTGAGAGCTCTAAAATTTTCAAATGACTCACTGCAAGTAAATGAAGCAGAGGGAGAGCAAGAACAGGATTATTTTATGAAACTGATATTTCACCATCCAGGTGACAACCTGCACAGAGCAAAACCTCTCTACAACTAACACCACCAAACTGTTTCTTATCCCTTTTCCCCCAGATTACTTTGGAACCAAGCTGTCGTAAATTGGCAGCTGCACCTTATGCTTCAAGCCTTTCTATTTCAGCTTTACTGAAGATACTCTGTAGAAGTATTTTGAAAAAGACTATGCTGAATTGCAACAAATGAAACGTATGTATTAAAAAAACCCCAAGTTATATATAGTGATCCTCTGGACTGGAAAATAGAAAAAATTTTGTGAGTCTTGGTATCAGTTTGCGCCAAAAGTGCAGTGAACTTTTCAAGGACTTAAGCGGAATAATTCCAGAAAAATGCATCTTAATATCAATTACCTCATGATGATGATGATTCCTGTAAGAAGATGTTTTTCTGTTTTGTCAGCTGGATATATTTTTTCTGGTCTATGCATATGTTCACATGCCTGGGAAACTTGGGAGTTTATCAAAGACAAGGGAGAAAACAATTGTACATGCTACTTGTTGAAAATACTGGCAAATAAAGTACTGACTTCTCCATATCCATCTGGCTACCTTGGCTCCTCTATTCCCCCTTCTGCCCCGTCTCAGCAGAACAAAACAAAATGAATGGAGGATCCAACACTATTGTTCTATACAGAGGGAATTCTGCTATTCCTGTGAAATAAAACAGAGCACTGAACGCCTTCTGTTCCCTCCCCAAACTTAATCATCTGGATAGAGCTGATATTCCTGTTTGATTTCTTCCATGCCTTGTAGCAGAAAGGAACATATTGCCCTGAATAAGGCAGACACAAAGCAGTCAAAGATGTTTGGATGCAGTACAGAATGTGATTATTTTTCCTTTTACCTCTTTGACTCAATTTATTGCTGCCCACCGTATTTTACTTTATGAAGCAGCACTGGAGAAAAACCAGCCTCATTCTTTAGCTGAGATAGTATGTGCTAGTTTGTGAGCCAGTTTCATTCTCATCTCAGATAACGCTCAAAACCACAATGCAATACAGAGAAGTTCTAATACAACTATTTGCATAGTGAACAATGCAGTATTTTTAAGAGTTACCTATGACAGTCACCAAATTTCTACAGGAATATTATCTGAGATTTAAGCTGGCTTTTTTATGTCTTTTCTCAGACTCCGTGCAGATGTCATCCCTTCTCCTGTTTTGAAGAAACTTGGCAAAGAAATGGTGAATAACGAGTAGCAGGAAGAGAATGGATACTTTGGCAAATCGAACCCATTTTGTTTTAGTGTTCCCCTTACCCCAAACTGTCAAATATAGTTAAAACAGATTATATAAAACAAAGCTTTGCCTCTCATTCAGAGGTAATTAAAGATATCCCTACTACCATGTTACTGAAAGTCCTCAACATCCACATCCCCAACATCCATGGAAGCTCTCTGAAGCGCAGCATATTTTAAGCTGACCTGATATTCTGCTCATTCTGCTGAAGAAAAGTAGTGGAGTTTGCTTTAAGGATGTTCTCGTGTCTTTCCCCTAAATCTGCAGCTCATCAGTCTCTGTGCAAAGAGGCATAAATGCCAGGTAAAACTGTTTCAGTAAAATGCTATCAGGTAATAGGAAGACTTTTTAGTACAGGGTAGAAATATTTTCTTCTTAGGAAGCCCTTAAAAATAGGGAGTCCTAACAAAAGTAAAGAAGAGGCATTTTTCTGCAAAAGGATGACAAACAAAATCATAGAAGGGATATTAAGGCATCTGGCTGACTCTTTTGCTCTGATCAAGGATACATATATAAACCGTCTCTGAAAATGTGTTCTAATCTGATGTTTAAAATTCTCAGTGAAGACTATTGCAAGGATAGCTTGCCCTCTTTCTAGCAATACCTTATACAATGACAGTTGTGGACTGCACTCTCCAATTAATACTTTTTAAAAATTAAATTTAAAACAAAACATTTCCCCACATATATATTTCTAGATCTCAAACAAATGTTGCTGCGATGCAAAAGACTTTCTTCAACTATTGCTTAGAGTGCAGTGTCCACAGCTACACACAGCAGTACAGCTGAGACCTGAGTGACATTTATTTGGTTGCATAGACCAATTACCTCCCCACATTTCACAGAGGAGTAACACTGGCCTGTTTTGTAACTGAGTCACATCATTGCCAGATTTCCATTCAGCTTGAGGTCCAAACAAACAGACCCTGTTATAGTGGTCGCATAGCTAGTCATTCCCCATGACGCATTTGAGAATCTCATGTTTCCTGAGAGCAGCACTTCATGCAAATTTAATCTTGTTGCCATTATGATACACAGAACTCCTTCACCAAGAATCACACTGTATCTCCCAACTGCCCCATCGACATGCTGTGGTGCCTGGGAGAGGGGCTGCCCTCTGTGTTTCCTGCAGACGGGTATGGAGCACTAAAGTCTCTGTGCTTGATGGACTGCAGAAATAGTCCTTTTAAACTACCATGTCAAATAAATGACCTTAACTAAGCAAGAGCAGTACCGGTCCCATATCTATCTTAGCTATTTAAGCTCACTAAACATAAAGGAAAACACTGCAGCACTTCAAGAGAGATAGTAAGAGCTGCACACTGACCAAAAGCATCGTGTCTTCTAAGCAAAATTTCTTTCCTGGGTTTCCCCAGTAGCAGGACAACTCACAAGGGGTTGTATACGCACTGCATGTTTGGAACCCAAGCATCAATAGACACAAAGGCTAACAGAAAAATTTACCAATACTTTCAGTTTCAGGTGAAAATGTGAATGAAAAAAAATAATCAGCTAAGTCATTTTAAATAAAACTGCTACTCAACAGGAAAGAAAAATTTATTCATCAACCATTCCCTCACTACTTCTCATTTTCACTTAGACTCAAAATGAGAAGGATGCCACTGACAAGTACACCATAACCATCCATTATATCTGACATTGAGATCATTTATGGTATATTAAAAAGAACTGTTCTGGCACTTGTATACAGTGGTGTCAACCTTAATTGCTAAGATGCACTGAACAGCTCTTCTAAACATAGCAACAATTTACATTTTAAAAACAAATCAAAGACACAAACAGGTGGAAGCACTCCATTGTGCCATATGAGACCCTTGTTCCTACAGCTGTGAGTCAGGACGAGTGCACATGCACTAAAATATTAGCTTGGGAGTAAAAGGAAACAAGTACAGTGATAAATCCTCAGAGTCCAGAAAAAACGATACTGCAGGCTTTATTCCAAAATAGTGAAACAACATGCTTGAAAATGAAAGGATTTTACAGGCTAAAAAATGGCATGAACAAATAAGCCACAGATACTACATGATATCCTCATCGACAAACCAGGGAGAAATGGTCTAGGGCAAACAACAGTAAAATAGGCTTACAGCTATTGATAACAACATCTAATCACTGACAAAGACAAGGATTACTTGGGTGAAGTTCACAAGAGCCGATGTTTGGTACTGTATTATTTATTATTTTTATCAGTGAGTTAGATGATGGAACAGGGAGTATGTTTTATTAAATTCCGAGATCACACTAAGATGGGAGGGATTACAAGCATTTTGGAGGCCACGATTATAATTCAAAAGGCACTCAAGAAAACAGAGAAACTGTCCGAAAGCTACAGCTCTCCTATGAATGAGTACAACATGCTGCAGTTAACACAGGAACGCTCATTTCAAAAATTCAGGACAGAAATTCAGCAAAGGCTTGACTGTCAGAGATGACAGAATCACTAAGGTTGGAAAAGACCTGTAAGATCAAGTCCAACCATCAACCCAACACCACCATGCCCACTACACCATGTCCCACAATGCCACATCCACACGTTCCTTGAGCACCTGCAGTGATAGTGACGCCACCACTTCCCTGGGCAGCTTATTCCAGTGTCTCACCACTCTCTCAGTAAAGAAATTTTTCCTAATGTCCAGCCTAAACCTCCCCTGGTGCAACTTGAGGCCATTTCCTCTTGTCCTGTCACTAGTCACTTGGGAGAAGAGACCAACACCCACCTCTCTGCAACCCCCTTTCAGGTAATTGTAGAGAGCGATAAGGTCTCCCCTCAGCCTCCTCTTCTCCAGACTGAACAACCCCAGTTCCCTCAGCCGCTTCTCATAAGACTTGTGCTCCAGACCCCTCACCAGCTTCATCGCCCTTCTCTGGACACGCTCCAGCACCTCAATGGCCTTCTTGCAGTGAGGGGAATTCCACAAAACAGAGATTCCACAAAACAGGACCTAATGGCTACAGTTTATCACAAAATGAATGTATGTCAACTGTGGTCATAGTCTTAAATAACAAAAATCCCATCAGTCATCCCACTGGGTTGTATGATCAGTCTTCTACATATGAGACATGTAGTTACTTTCTGTTCTGCTACTGAGATCTTGAGACACACTAGCAGTCTCTCCCTGGAGACCTCAGTGGGAAGTCCCACGAGGCAGGGGCTGTGCTGACCTTGGTCGGACAGTAAAGGAAGTTGCCTGGAATCGACCAAAAGCTTCAGTTGATCAAACTCCATTCGCCCATGGATTAGGTAATTCTTGCAACTCTTGGCAAGATTCCTGTTAAACATAGCTAAATGGTAAAATTGCAGAAAATGTGTCTAGAAAGCATAAACAGCTAACCTGTCCACTCTTTTAGACTGGATAAGTCACACTACAGCAATGCTGCATCTTACACCCTTGACGTAAAAAAAGTTTGGACTAAAAGTATAAAGAGAAGGGGTTGATCCTTTCTTCTTATTAAAAAAAAAAAGGGGGGGGCAGGGCAGGGAAGGAAGGCTTCAGGTGGATTGATCGATATCACTGCATTCTTTCTAAAAGACCTGAAATCCTATAGAGGTTGCAAAGAAATGTGGCTGGGGAAGAGAGAACAGCAAGAGTGGAAATGAACAGACGGGAGATAAATGGCATACGGCAGACTGGCTGATGGAGCAAAGCAGCAGACAGAGTGAGCAAGAACAACTGGCAGAGAAGGCAGCTAGTGGGAGCAGTCAGCAATTGTCCTGGCTGGCAGGGAATGGCTGGAGATGAGTGCTGTGAACATCAAGGTCAAAAACATTGCTCCAGCAAGGTGTCCCGATGCAGCCGACAAACGGCAATCCACTGGGCTAAACAAAAGAACCCCAATCCCTATTTCAGCAGCAAGATAAAACCTGCCCCTGGATGGACTCTTCTTACTGAGGTTTGTTCAACCTTATTTATCCCACAGACTCTGGTGGCTGTAGTTCAGCATCAGGGTAATCAGCTATCATACCTCTTTGATCATGCTGCACTGCAATCAAGCATTTGGTGCCTATGGTACACATAGAGCATACGGTTGGGTTGTGCATGAGTACTGCACCTCAGGTGCCCAGAATGATCCATCTGACAAGGGAACAACTGTGCAGAGCAAAAGCATGTGGTTTCTCTCTCATGCTGGGCCTTTGAGGCTAGGCACATGCAATGGAGAGGAGGTTTACAGGTGTGCCAGGATAAATCAGGCATGGTCTGGAAGGGGATCCTGATAAACAGTCTGAAAAACTGGTAGATGCCTATGAGAAAGGAACACCTTCTCTGCAACCTTGTCAACATTTCAGAGACAAACAAAAGCAGCACTAAACTCTGCTGTAATTTGAATGTGACTCAAGACTGAATGCATAAATGTTTGTGATGTTCTGGTGCAGACTGAGACTGGAACTCACTTGGGAAGCTTTGTAGTTTGGAGTTTTGCAATGCAGTCCTATTCCCCAGTATAACATATTACAGTCTCTTTGTGAATGACCATATTCAGCTCACACAAACTGACTTTACCGATACAGCTGAATGAACACTTTAATACATACTTTTCATACATAGTTTACTGGCACATCATATTGGCATGTTAAGTGTCATGACTAAAATCTGCCTCAAAATATTTGTTTTCTCTGATTCCTCTCCAAAGGGAGAATTCTGCATGAAGAGTATCATTTGCTTTGGCAAATAATAGTAGTGGGAAATTCTAGTTTTAATTTAAAGAGCAAACGAAATGGTGGTGAGGCTTATGTTGCTCACTTGAAACACAAAATAAAACTTGATAAAGAAAAAAACAGCTTCTACAAAAGTTTTTTCTCCTGCATGGATAAGGCTTTGTTTGTTTGTTTGTTTGTTTGGAGGGGAATGGGGACAAAAAGAAGGGGAGCCAGTTTACTCTGTAGAAAATATTCACAATTTACAAATAGGTTCCGAAACATTTGATTAGCAGAGAGTAAAATTAAGCAAGAAGCTATACTTCCAGATGCCACAGGTAAAATCATCTGACTGGCATGTCTAAATCTTCTAATTATTATCCAGCAAAATGGGGTAGCGAATGTTGCTTTTTCTTATTTTCATAAAGGCTTAGAAGTAATTGTCCTTGATGTATTCTTGAAAGCTGTTAGCAGAGATTTCTATGCCATCTGTACATCAATAGCAGGTTTTTTTGTTTGTTGTTTTAAGAGAATGAAACAGCATAGGACTGTCCAGGACTTTAAATCTATTTTTATGGAATCAAGAAAAAGGGGATGGTAGGTGCAAGACCCCTAAAATAAAGACTTTGTTTTTAAATAGATGAGTATCATTTACATCATATTTAGACCTGCAGGTATAGACTTAAATTGTATTCTGGGTTAAACATCACACACAAGCCTACATTAGGAGCAAGGAGGAAGTTCTGCCATCCATTTTCCCACACAAAACACTCTAATGATGTACATGCAGATTTTAGCCAATGATCCTTCTTGCAACACCCAGTTCTGATTCTTACTTATATTTACAACATCTACCTTACATAGTCTGTTTGAATTATTTAGGATAAATAATGAATATGATCTATACAAATGAAATAAAAATATAGCCCAGGATATATTTATCGATAGAATCACAAGTAGCTTAGTTGAAGACAAAAACAACTTTTGGTAAATTTTCACAAGGAGATCTGCATGCCTTTTTTTTCCAATTAAAATTAAATGTAAAATTGTTGATGAATAGTGTCTAAATACCTAGTAAAACTACCCCTACATAAATCCCAATGTTTTTTATCGAGAAAAAAACCTCCAAACCCAAGCCTCCCAACTTGCTACATTTTCCAAAATAGCCCATGATTCGGGTTTACTTTTTATAGGTTATGACTTGTAAGTTGTTTCTTGCCCACAGAATAAAATCTTAAAAAAATAGAGTCCTTCCTTCCAGAAACTGAGCTTACATGTATGAGTGGGCAGCTCTCACCACTGATGCCAGCAGGTTTCTCATAACAGAACCTGTAGAAGTTTCTTGAAATAAGTGAAGGAGAGAATCAAATAATTGTTAGCTACCAGGATGCTCAAAGCAAAAGGAGGCCTAGACTTCTGTGTCTGTAGCTATTTACAGATACATCTTCTGACTTAAGGATAGGAAATAACCCTATCTTCAATTGCATATATGGAAAGTTATCAACAATTGAAAAAAACCAGTATTTCCCCTACAAAGTACAGACGGGAAACTGCACTAAAAGTCTTTTTAATTTTTTAATTAGTATCAGACCTAAACATTTGCTCAGGAATTAACACCTAGAAGAGTCAGAAAGAGACAAAAGCCTTTTGAAATGAGATGAAGTACAAAATTCACATACTTGGATCCCCTCCTGAAGTCAACAATTTCTAATAGGTTTTCTTAGCAAAACAGACTTGCATACTTGAGTGTGCAAGCTTGAATTTTATGGCTATTTACACTTCCCTTTGCTTCTTGTTATCCTTACTATTATAGAAGTATGGAAGCACATGATCATCAATAGGAAAACAATGAAACCAGCTTTGCTAGAAGTTTGCTAGATACACGAGAACTAGAGAGTGATACTTGAAATTTTTCCAAGTCCTTTTTTGGAAGACAATATGGATTCAACAGACTTAAAATGTTATATGAAAACTAATGGATTTTGTTGAATGTGGATGCAAAATCAACTATTTCTGGGCAAGGTCAAAGTATTTCCTTTCAAAAACATCAAAGCAAACAACAAAGACTTTGTTGTTTTGACTTCCTATTACTGTAAGGCTGAGTCAAGAACATTTAAGCTAAATGCTGCCTCTTTATCCAGCTTTACTGGGGATACCAATAGCTCAAATTATTAATGCCAGGGCAACAGAAAAATAGAGAAAACCTAATTCCACTAACCCTCAAAACCAAAATATGTATCAGCAATGTATTAATTGTGATTCCTATGAAAAATACATGGCATAGATGATCAAATTTGTCTCAGTTTTACCGATATTTTGTTCATTAAGATGAAGTAGGCTAGCCTTCACAAAAAAAAAAATTTGGTAAGGCCACAGGGACAAAAAAGGAGTCAGCAATTGAACCAAATGCAATACCACTGTGTCTTTTTCTTCCATGATGATACACTCGGGTGGAAGTGACATTAAAACAATCCAACTTTTCAGAGCATTTAATTTTTCTGTTGTCAAGGACAACAGAAAATGTCATCCTATATTCAGACAATGTCACAGTAAGTTTACCTTCGATTCCTGTCTACTGTCATATAGCCAATAAGCTTTAAAAGATGATGTTTAAGTGAATGCACTCCCACTAAAAGGAATAGGATGGAAAGGAAGGATGGGAACGGAATGCATAGGTGATTGTCCCATGCTGGAGACTGGTTACTGAACAATAATGAAAATACATGAACTATCCATCATAAATGCTTTTTCCACTGCTGGCCATAATGTTAATTTGCAGGAGTAATCCCAGACACTTCAACTCTAGAACTGAACTCTAACAATGAATTGAACTGATAAAGTATGTTTCACATCTGAAGCTTTTAATTACAAGTACTTGTTCAGTCTTGTTAATTATATTCCACCCTCTCCCTCAAAAGACAGGAAAAGAGGGGAAAAAAAGGAAAAGAAAAAAGGCAGCAGGGACCAAAAGCAGAACCACAGTGTTCCAAATTCTTAAGCTGACACATTTTTCCACAATTCATTTTTAATAAATAAGATCTGCACATGCTTTATGAGCTTCCAGCCATATGTAGAGCAAAGCCAAGTATTGGGGTCAGCAAAAGAAACCTAGGATATAATTTTTCAAAATGACCAGACAGTCATATGTTTAGCGATATGTGTTAATACCCAGAGAGATGGTAGAAAATTATTTTCTGATACAGCCTTCTAGATAATTCCAAGAGTAACTAATTTAAAACTACTATTCCAGTCCCTGATGATTCTACCTGCCGGACTACAGAGGAGGTACATGGATCTCAAGGTCCGTTTCTCCTTCAAAGCAGCCCACTCCTCCAAGCCTCTGAAAAACAACTATAAAGAGGCTGCATAGAAGCATTGAAGTCAACACTGCAATTGAAAGTTGTCCCTCAAAACTTCACAAGGAAAACCCTCTAGCCTGCCACACCACAGAGAGGACAAACTATCAGCCCATCACTGGTAACTTCCTACAAGACCACGGTCAAAATATAGCAGAATTCAAGGCTTTTTCCTCAGAGAAGCACAGTCACTTACATATTTATCATCACCTCACAGCCACCAATCCACTAGAAACAAATCAGCTAAGAATGCATTAATAATAAAACAAGAACTAAATCTGCAGCAGCTGTGACAGTTATCACTTTATTCATAATGAAGGAGGTGCCAGCAAGAAGGTACTGCTCAAAGTCCAGGCAAATCAAATGTCATCTTATTCAGAGGAGCTCCTATTGACAATTCAGCTGCAATCATCATGCTGAAGTATACTGGGTTTGCATGGCAAGGTTTTGGTAACAGGGGTGCTACAGGGGTGGCTTCTGTGAGAAGCTGCTAGAAGCTTTCCCCATGTCCGATAAAGCCAATGCCAGCTGGCTCCAAGACGGACCCGACACTGGCCAAGTCCAAGCCGATCAGCGACGGTGGTAGCGCCTCTGGGATAACATATTTAAGAAGGGGGAAAAAACTGCTGTGCAACAACAGCAGCAGAGAGAGGAGTGAGAGTACATGAGAGAAACAACTCTGCAGACACCAAGGTCAGTGAAGAAGGAGGGGCAGGAGGTGCTCCAGGCACCGGAGCAGAGATTCCCCCGCAGCCCGTGGTGAAGACCATGGTGAGGCAGGCTGTCCCCTGCAGCCCATGGAGGTCCACGGTGGAGCAGATATCCACCTGCAGCCTGTGCAGGACCCCACACCAGAGCAGGTGGATGTCAGAAGGAGGCTGTGACCCTGTGGGAAGCCCACGCTGGAGCAGGCTCCTGGCAGGACCTGTGGACCCGTGGAGAGAGGAGCCCACGCTGGAGCAGGTTTGCTGGCAGGACTTGTGACCCCGCGGGGGACCCACGCTGGAGCAGTCTGTTCCTGAAGGACTGCACCCCATGGAAAGGACCCATGCTGGAGCAGATTGTGAAGAACTGCAGCCCGTGGGAAGGATTCATGTTGGAGATGTTCATGGAGGACTGTCTCCTGTGGGAGGGACCCCACGCTGGAGCAGGGGAAGAGTGAGAAGAGTCCTCCCCCAGAGGAGGAAGGAGCAGCAGAGACAACATGTGATGAACTGACCACAACCCCCATTCCCCGTCCCCCTGCGCTGCTGGAGGAGAGGAGGTAGAAAATTCAGGAGTGAAGCTGAGCCTGGGAAGAAGGGAGGGATGGGGGGAAGGTGTTTTAAGATTTGGTTGTATTTCTCATTACACATCTCTGATTTGATTAGTAATAGATTAAATTAATTTCCCCAAGTTGAGTCTGTTTTGCCTGTGATGGCAAACCCAGTTTGATAATTTTTAACTTACTTTTAATGAATAACTCACAAATTCTGCATTTTTGGCAATGGATTGAAATTTATCTATCAGATCTTCTAATGTGATTGTACTATTCATGCTCATAATGAACACAAGCATTGTTCCAATGGCAATTATATTTCAGCTAAGTATTTTCTTTATGTAGGTAGTAATAAATGTAGAATTTATCCATATAAATGCAAAAGGCCAATGATGTCCACTTTCTTTAAAATCTCAACAGATAAAATACAAATTTATTTACAGACTATTCGATTTTTTTAATTGTTCCTCTTTTATTTGGAAATTCAACTTTGGATGATATTAAACCGTCATTATTATTGAATAATTAATTTAACTTCTCATACTCAGATATTCAATGTGGAGTAGCAGGTTAACAGGGAACATGTACAAGCACCCTCTGTCACTTGAGAGATGTCATGTATCTGACCGCTTGCATTCAGGAAAGCCATAAGATTATTCATTAATTAGCCTTTAGAAGCTGTACGTATACTGTCACTGATGAATTCTTCAAAAATACTCCAGATGAGCAATGTTCAAAATTGACAGCACCCTAGAAAATTATGCTAATTTCAGAAATTATGAAATTGTTCAAAAATTCTGAACTGAAACTCAGAAATTTCAGTGAGTTCTGATGAAAATCAGATTCTGAATCATCCTTGCGCACTACCAGGTACTCCATTGATGTCAAACGAGTGTCATATCTGGCTTGGTATCACATTATCATGGCACCCTAACCGAGCTTCCTGGTGCACTCCAGTGAAAGGCTGCCATTTTTCCACAACATACATAGATCATATTCCGGTACTAACAACTTTTTGAGAGCAGTATTTTGAAGCTGCTGTTTAGGTAGCATTGCTAAACTGATACAAAACTCTACTACAAGTCCTTTTGTCTTCAAGAAGACCTAACAGCAGCAACATAGTTAAAAAAAGCACCAAAACCCCACTAAAAACAACAAAACCCACTGCATACCTGTGCTGGTTTTGGCTGGGGTAGAGTTAATTTTCTTCATAGCAGCTAGTATGGGGCTATGTTTTGGATTTGTGCTGGAAACAATGTTGATAGCACAAGGATGTTTTCGTTATTGCTGAGCAGTGCTTACACAGAGTCAAGGTCTTTTCTGCTCCTCACACCACCCCACCAGTGAGTAGGCTGGGGGTGCACAAGAAGGGAGGGGACACAGCCGGGACAGCTGACCACAACTGACCAAAGGGATATTCCATACCATATGACATCATGCTCAGTATATAAAGCTGGGGGAAGAAGAAGGAAACGGGGGACATTCGGAGTGATGGTGTTTGTCTTCTCAAGTAATGGTTATGCATGATGGAGCCCTGCTTTCCTGGAGATGGCTGAACACCTGCTTGCCAATGGGAAGTAGGAATGAATTCCTTGTTTTGCTTTGCGTGGCTTTTGCTTTACCTATTAAACTGTCTTTATCTCAACCCACAGGTTTTCTCACTTTTACTCTTCCAATTCTCCCCCCATCCCACCCGGGTGGAGTGAGCGAGTGGCTGTGTGGTACTTAGTTGCCAGCTGGGATTAAACCATGACAATACCTCTCACTAATTCATTATCATGCCTGTTCCTTCCACTCATTCATAAAAGTAGCCTCTCTCCATTTTAGAAGAGGGAAGAGACATAGACTTCATGGCATTTAGGCATTTTTATGGAAAAAATATTCCTTCAAACATTTTTCAAGATACAAGTGCCAAAAAAGAAAACATTTCTATTTACTAAATAGTCCATAAAGGCACCTTCAGAAAAGCCAACAATTGCACTCGAGCTGAGAGCATGTGTGCCAACTTTCACCCAGAAGCAAATTATTCATTCAAATGCTTCAAGTCCTACAAATACGATTTTTACAGAAGAACTTGCGACAAGCTATTATAGCTGGGAAGAAAACAATTGTGTATGATTTTGAGTTATTTTTGTCCTTTTTGCTCCAGAATTTAACAAAGAACTCTTTATCAACGCAACATGGAATTCCTTTTTGCTGTTGTTGATTCTTTCTTTTTAATTACAGATTTTCAGAAGAAAACTGGATTCCATTCACAGCTGTGACAAAGCAACATTTAAATTCCTTCCCTTGTTTTCTGAGTGTAAAGTGACTGGAGGGAATAATGAAGTGGTGCCTATCCATGAAGAACTGATGTCAGCGCCCCAGGATTATTACTCGGAAAAGAAGATATTTTTACAAGATAATCTGGATTGTCGACACTATGAAAGAGATAAGGTCCCCAGGCCTGTGTTATGTGCTCACTGTATTCACATTATTTTACATGTGTTCAGAAGCTCTACCAGTGTTCCTCCTCCCTACCCAAAGCACAGCCACAAGAGTTGGCAAGAGATAAAGCCCTGGAACAGTGTATTTCCTGCAGCATCCGGACCTCACCATTAAATTCACGCAGGTGATTAAGATGTTTCAAGCACTGAATTATGGAAACACTTAATAAATGAAGCTGGATTAGCAAATTGTTAAAAAAGCTTCTATTCAGGCACATCTCTGCCACAGCAGTGACAAAATGGGGAAGGAGAGAAAATTACATTGCAATTTAATGACATTTTAGGACAATCTAATATGGTAATGCTTTGGCTGAGGCTGTATTGACCCTGACAGTATAACCATTACAGACTTTGATATGCTATTCACAATTCGCCCATTACCATTTACATTGACATAAAGTCTCAGCTTGGAAATGATTCCTTTTAATTAAAATGAGGTTAGCATCATTTTAGTTAGAGATATAAAACTTCGTAACATTTCAGCTAATTTTCTTTCCTAGCTCAGATTTCATTCAAAGCATTGTATGTTTTTATTTGTGAGGGACAGAGGCAGTTTTTAAATATTGAAGGCTATGTGGTAGCAAGTCACAAAAAAAAAAAAATCACAAACAAGAAAATAGGTTACAGAGCTGAATGCCAGGAAAATAGAAAGTACCTGCATAATACTCTGGCAACATGGAGACTTAATTCAACTTTGCCACAGAGCATCTATTAAAACAAAGAACAGCAAGCTCATGTTCATCATCCTAAAGGAGGTATAGGGTTATACCTTTGATACAGATGTTACTCCAGATCAAATCTCGAGGACCCTGTTCTCATTTACACGGGGCTTTCCTCACACATGACCAAAGTCAGCACACCTATATACTGAATTTCCTTACTGCCAGACAGAAATGTGAATGTCTATTAATGCAAATGAGATTCCAGCCCTCAAATAAAAAACTGTCTGCTTTAGCGTTGGGCCTACCCTGAACAAATTAGAGTTAGCAACACATGAACGTATTTGATTCTGTTATAAAACCATTTACCACTGGGGGTGTGGGAGTATCTGTTATATTTTGCTTTGAATACTGCTATCCCGAGAACACTGGATAATTACTTTTTTCAGCTGACTCAGAACAGGTATAGCAGCACAGGCCCCAGCCGTGCACACTTTCCCACTCCAGCATTTCCAAAGTAAAGACAAACTAAGTAACATATTGCTTTGACTAAACTAGGCTACAGATCTCCATCAGAGTATCTCCCATCTCATGTGGCAAAATCCCTAATTTCCCAATTGCAGCAAGAGATATCCAGAGATTTATTTAAAAAGTAGAAGTAACATAAAGGAATGATATGGAAAACAGTTGCATCCAGAATTATTACTGAAATAAATTATCTATAAAAAATAAAGGAAATGAACATACGTATGTAAAGGAAACAATATATACATACATCTATATATGCATGTTATGTATATATAATATATAGTATGTATACATTTACGTAGGTCCAAATTTAATTTAACTAAAGATAGATAGAAATAGGAAAACAACCCACAGGTGGTCTTGGTTTGACATGCACTCACTATGGATGGCTTTATCACATTAGAATGGATCCTATGTTCTATTTATCCCAGTTTCTAGTACCTTGTAACATAGTCTCTGCACAATCATCTAGTGAACTTACTCCTCCTGAAAAATGTATTATTACCTGCCCCATGAAGGCACCTGTACCAAAAATCCTATACTACAAGCTAATTTAGGCAAAGGCACACAAGTGAAAATGAAAATCGAAAACACAGAGAAATTATGCGTCAAGTCTAAAGCTACACAGCAGAGACCGGGGCAGAATTAAAATGAGATTACAAATCTGAACTCCCACACACACTATATTGTGTTTTCTTTCAGACCACACTGGGAAAGCTCACCTCCACCCCCTGCTCAGGATATCAAAAAATACATCTGCTCAACAAATTTGTGGAGCCAGTCTCTTCAATCTATACAGCTTAAGAATCCACTCTACTTTAAAAGAGAATTCACAAATAAATAGTAGTGGATAGATATTGTGTTTTTTTTTCTTTTTAATAGCATTTTTCTGTAAGCATAATCCAAAATTTTGGTCTTGAAGAGGTGAACACAGAGTTTGAAAGTACAATAGAAAAAATAGTATTTTGAATAAAGTTCAGCTTTCAAAAAAGATTTAAAAAGATTATTTTTATACAGTTGATTTTAACAACACAAAACCCTTTACATGAAACAAAGGTACCTTTGAGGCTAGCATGTTTTTAATGATGTTTTATTCATGTACTTCTTTTGTAGCTCTGTCACTAAGAATTGAATCAGCTACATACAACTTAATTCTTCCACTGTTAGTTGTGCAATGAGGAAGATATTATTGCTTTCTGATTGCAGTAAAACAAAACAAAATATATTACCTGCCTTTTCTACTATGATTAACAAATGCAGTGAGCCTGAGATATGACATGTATGGCTACTTCTCAACAGAAATGTCATACATATGGAAAACTTTTTGTTATACATATACCAAAGATTTCTGGATTTTTCAAAACTGCATATACATAAGTGGATCCAAGTTGCTAAAGTACATTGCCCTACTATCCTTTATACTTAGTTACAACAGATATTTTGTGAGAACTTTAGTTAAAGGAAAAGAGCATATTGTCGACCTGAAAATTTCCATCCCTAAACACTTGGAGGCTTTATTTAAAATATTACTAATAATATTAATAATAACATAAACAAGACACACCTCTGTGGCCACTCTTCCTTTCTGATGCTATCTGAAAATTATTCTAGAGAGGCATGAGGGGAAATTTTTTTTAAAAAAATCAGAGGAAATGAAGAATCAAATGTTAAATTTCTCTTCAGATTAAATAAAGATTACAGTTGAAATAATTTTTAACTTTTTGCAAAGCAGCTTGCCAATGGATGATGACAATCCAGTGTCACATGAAAAAGTAGAGCATAGTATTGAATACTTCATGATAGGGTTTGCAAGTTCCTAAATTATCTAATTTATCTTCGAAGAAAATTCCAAGTTACCTTCCCTCTGGCAAAAAGGAAGTATATGACCAACTAGAAAAATTATGCATTGATAATACTCTCACATTTCAGTACCAGGAACATGAAAAAACATGACACTGATGCCACCTTAACTAGAAGACAAACTCCCAAACTTCATGTCCTGCCACTTCAGATAAGACATAGGAAGACCTGTTACGCAGTCTAGCTCCCTCCTGCAGCCTCTGCATAAAAATGGCATATCCCTTACATCAATACTCAAAGCCTAAAAAAATTTTCATAGAATGTGCAAATTACAGATTCCCAAGGACCTACAGTCTTAGATCTTATGAGTAAATAGGAAGTTTTGGAGAGGAAAAAACCCCAAACATCAGAAGATGAATTTTATGAATTAACCTGGACACATCAATTTGATGTCTGATCTGATACCATTCATGTCTTTGGCATGTTTGTCCTCAATTTCAAAGGAGCCTGGCATACATTAAAAGTAAGCAGTAACAGCAGTTTCATATCAGAGGTATTGAGTACAAAATCTGTGGCTTTGGAGGCATAATCAGGATCCTTAATTCACTGTAAGTGTAACATGAAGTTAAGATCCCTTAGAAGCAGAAGAAATTACCACTGCTGCTCTGGTGCTCTTGTGTGATGCAAGGAGAGGGATTCTCCTAGAGCCTAAAGGAAATTTGTTGGTACTACTGTATATGCAAAAAAGACAAAGACAAAAGCATCACAGATGTAGCCAGAAAAGACAATGTAAAAAAATGAAATATCAGAGGAACACTTGTAATACAAGCATAGAAGGAAGCTCAGAGTGTGCGTCTCTAGCATAATCTTGGCACTAAGGAGAATTTTTAGAGTAAAGAATAAAAAGAATGCTCCCTTTATTATTCTTTTTATTTAGGAAGATATAATTTTATGAAGATTTGTTTTGCAAACAAATAAAGATGCATCGAAAATTATAGGCAATTCTCTCATCACTTTTTCTTCCCAACAGAACAACCTATGAGACTTTGAATACTGACTAACCATTTAGTTTAAAAGAGAGTATGCTATATACTCCCTTTTGGATATAGCTGGACTTCAGCCATATATGACGCTGATCCTAATTATATTTCTGATATTACAGAGGTCCAAAGAAAATATGACCCCTAAACCTCTTATCAGCATCCAAACCAATATTTGAAATAGCTAGGTACAGCTCTGTCAAACCACTCATCCAGAATGCCATGGCTTTGCCATTGTAGGCACTGCAAAACGATGCTGAAAGCTCCCTTGGAAGAACAGTTGAGAGAGAATTATGTAGCCCATCTTCTTGACCAGTTGTCTGTGGGTTTACTGTGGATTCAGCTTACGCCATAGGCTTTTGGCAGCTGGCAGTGTGCGCAGTGTAAAACGTCATTCAGCTTCACTGTCTCGATGACCATGCTCCACAGAGCAGAAAATTAAGTTTGACAGATTTGAAGGAGGATCTTGTAATTTACTAGAATTTATACAAATCGTTATATATATGGCTTTAAAATCTCATCTGTAACTTCCAAAGAATGATGACTGAGTCACTGTCGTTATTTTATAACGTAATAGAAAAAAAACCCACAACAAATTATGAGTTTAGATCAAATACTCATTTTCATTCCTGTGGACAGAAGCATTGTCATAATTTCTATCTTTAAACATTCTGTCTTTAATTTTCAGAGTAGCTTAATTTCTATATCATCTAGCCTTAATTAATACAACATTGACTAGCAGTCTTTTATATTGTAACTGGCTAAGAATTTTCTTCTGGAACTGCCTTTTTTTGGAAATAGCTGATTTTTAGGTGACCTTTTTAGTACAAAATATCTGTCAGGTTTCATGAACTTTCTATAAAATTTAAGCAACAGTCTACTGTATTCTTCCTGGTACATGCTGCTTTCAGGGTGCCACATCCACTCTGTTGGGGACAGGTAACTCAGACGCCAAGCCTCTCCAACACCTCAGGGATGAGAACTGTCCTAAGTCTGGAGAATCCAGGACTTACTGCCATGGAAAGCACTGTCCTTCCAGATTTCCCTTTCTGTTTCACTGCACAGCCCTTGGCCTCTCAGTATCCACACTGCATACATACTAGTTTGCACACAGACTCCTACTTAGAGCAATCCAATCAGTTCCCTTGGTGAAGGAACCTAAGCGCAGAAGAAAAGATAATATGCTTGAAGATCTGTACAGTACAGACACAGGCCAGTTCACATCAGGCTCTGCAAATCTTGCTTCTTGGCCCCATACTGAAGAGCCTCCCAAGAGCGGTGCATCTCAGTCTTCAGCTATACTTTCTGAAGCAGATACTTTCTTTACAACTCCAAAATTTTCCATTGGCCAGACACACCAATTCTAAACCTCAATTCATTTGCAACAAAGAAGTCACGGTTGGATGCAGGGCCTGTGCTAATGCCCTTAGATACGATACTGAAAGTGCCATTGGGAACCTACCCTCCTTTCAGGCCCCCTTTGTACCTCTACTGTTGAGGCAACCAGTTTAAGAGCTATGAGAGGCTTCGATGGAGTGCACTACAGCCTCCTCTAAGCTTTTAATATTTACATCAATGGTGTGTTAATTTTTTGCACACCATCCACCTGACAATGACAATGATGGGGAAGAGAACAGATAAAATGCTAATGTATTAAATTATTTCTCCCATTGTTTGTCTCAGGTTTGAAATATTTGGGTGCAATCAGATGTACTTGATCCTTTAAGGAAAAGTGTCTGTGATGAGATACTTAATACATACAGCAAGAGTACATTTTGCTCTTTAGTGACAATTATCTGAAGACAAAGAGAGGAAAATAAAGCTTCATTTCACTGTGATCTTCAGGACCTTTGTAATTTTCTCATTACTGAGAACTCTTGAACAGAAAAGTATATCAAGCCTAGAGCTCATACCATGGTTTTCATAATGTAGTGACTAAAAGGAAACACAGATGGCTGTTAACAACTTGGTTAAAGTTTCAGCAAGTGTCACAAAACCAAAATACAGAACACCTGGAACTACTTTTCCCTCACAAGCTAAAGCCCCCAAACCTCTTCATTCAACTCTTAATGGGCTCATGTTATTGGCAGGACATTTTTTAGATTCTCTACAGCCATCTTGACTTAGTAGCTTCTGAAATTGAACATTTACTTAATGCCTTAATTTGTTTATCTGTTCATTTTGTAAACTGACCAACATGTTTATCAACCCAGAGAAATTGCATTACAGAGCAGCATTTAACACTGGCTACCATAATAGGAATCCTTAAAGAAGCCTAAAATGTTAACTAAATGTAGACTTAAATTATTAATTGAAGCAAGACCTTCTAATTGCTGTTCAACAGGTACTCGGTATCCCAAGCCACTAGCATGCAGACATCAGACATCAGAAATTGCAACTACTGACCTATGGGTTGCAGGCTACTGCCATTGACTGCTAGCTTCTGTTATTTTGCATAAGCAGAATATTATTCTGCATAAGCAGCTGCATGGAGAATGGGAGAAGGCATACTGCAAAGATATCAGTGAGAATTTTCCTTTTCCAGTGGGAATTTACTTCATTTTAGGAAACAGGAACTGTGAACACTCCTCCTCAGTTGTGAAATTTCAGTCTCAATCATGACTGCTGTCAGCTTCAGGCATCCAGTTCTGTCCGAGTGCCCTCCTGATGCCCCCATGGTACATCCTACTTCCCCAAATAAAAACAAAATACATGGGACACAATCATGTCCTGCTCAGTTCCTGCCAATGCATTGGCTGATTTTCGAACAAAGAATACAAGAATGATAGGAAAATATTTACTAAAATAGCTACCTAATCTGCATTTTTCTCATTTGTTTTTGTACACCTGAATGCAGTCTGTACACACAGTTTCATTAGTCCTGCTGTGTACTTCTCAGGGTACTCTAATTGGTTCAGAAGCAAATTAGTGAGCCACTTCTGAGGTGCATCTAAACTCAGGAACTATTTCCTTAGACATTTTTAATTGACAAGAAACAACAGCATCACCCAGTGCTTTGGGACTCCATAGCAATTTTCCCAAAATAAAAGACTAAACTCAGAAACTGCTGATCCATTGGTCAGCCCAAGTGAGGTCAAATGAGAGCCAACAAGCAGCCTCCCTTGCCTCCCCTCCAAGTGTGATCACTTCAGAGGTACACAAAAAAGAAATCTCACGCAATGATGAAAGAATGGAAATACAGGGAAGGACTACTATTTCCATAATAGTACTTGTCTCTTTCTTTAAACTTTGGCCTTTAAAAATCTCAAATTTCAGAAAAGAAAAAAATCTTATGGCTGCATAGAAACATGAGAGAGGAAGACATTTGCTCCTCCTCCTGCCTTGCAAGAAATAATGGGAACAGAAAACAGAAGCGTTCCCTGTAGTAGCTATTTAAATGTCTTCATCTGAGTAGAAACTGACACATGATTTTTAACTGCTTAAGATGGTTATCCAAGTCCCTCCTCCAGAACAAACCACATGAAAGAAACCCCAAGAACCAAGAGTTGCCCACTTATTTGGGTTGTGATGGGTAGGACTACGTAACAAAGGAGGAAAGCAAAAGCAGACCATGTCTCACACACATCTGCTCCACACATACAGTTCAGATACCACCATGTGTTCCACAGAGTGTTTTACCACCGCAACACAGAGCAGGTGCCTCTGGTTTGCTGCGGAACAGCAGAGACAGGACCAGAGCACCTGAAGTCTCTGAGAATCCATCCTCCCAACCCACATGTAGGGAAGTAGGTAGCACAGCGTTAGCCACAGCAGCAGCTTCAGGCAATTAACAGGCCCATTTTACAAGATGGTTCTGAATTTGTTTTCACTGTCCCTCACTAGTTGTCGTATAAAACCTGGTCCAGAGGACTTCTTTATTATTTTTTTCATTTTACAACTGACAATATAGAGGTTACATTTATATATAAACCATGAATACTTAGTGTTTACGCTTCCAGCTGCTTATGTACCTCAGACAGAGTCAAATTTCTCAGTCCATATAGTTAATGCTTGGGCTGGGATAGGGGAAGAAGTGGTTCTCAGCTGACCTACCAGAGAACCACACATGCAGCCAGGTTTATGACTGTCAATTCAACATCTTTTGATTTTTCATTTCAGCCTATTACATTTGCTCACTTTTATCACATTCACAAGATTTCGGGAGTCAGATTTTATTCTCCCATCCTCCCGTGTGCCTGAGTTGACTTGTTAAATGGTCTCATGCTTTTTTTGAACACCTGCTTTTAATTAAAAGCCAGACGATATATGATAAATGGGGAAAAAGCTATAGAAGAAATTGAGAATATTAAAAAATGTAAACATATCACATAAAATTATGCAAAACAGCTGTTTAGGTTAATAAAATGTAAGACAAGAACAACATTACAAATACTAACAGCTAAATTAAAACACCTAACTAAATAAATTTACCTGTGGACAGCCATGACCTGGAAACATTAAGTAACTATTTTATAATATTACAATCTCTTTTTACCACCTCAGCCTCTTCTAGAGGAGTGTCTGTCTGGAATTGTTACCCATGCTTGCTCTCCCTGGGGCAGAGTCAGTATGTACTTTCTTGACTTCTAATCAGTCAGTCTGCTCCTTCTGTTCATCATTAACTGATAAATTCCTCCCCCAAAAATACATATCCCCAGTTTTGGGCTGCAAACTGGTTTTCATATCTAAGACTGCACATGTAATCTAAACATCTCTCTTCAGTCCTGCAGCAGCATTGTGTACACTGTTCAACCAGAAAGATATGTGTCCATTTGTCTGTCTTACAGGTTCAAAAGTCATCTTTGTGGGTTGATAATTATTGCCTTGCAGTCTTTTATATGCAGTAGGTCTAAAAAGATATTTCTTTTACCACTCCAGTACCTCAGTCTAGAATCCTGTAACCATGCTGGGCCTCATCTTGCTTTACATCACTTGGCAATTTAGGTTGTGCAAGCTACATTAAGTGCTCACAGATTTTCATAGCAATGGCCCATACAAGATGTTCCAGCTTACTTACGTTGAAGCCACTAGCTGCAATAGACTTTAAGGTAAGTTATATTTTTTTAATAGGTAATATACACACAAATATCCCTTTGTTAAAATGTGAAGATGGCAAAGTAAGTCACTCATTCAAATGCTTGGAAATGCCAAAATTAATTACTGCTGCATGCACCCTTATGTTCCAAAGCAGCTGAGAGTACTTAGCACTTCCATAAAAGTACTTAGCACTTCCATAAATTGCAAGAAGTTCTCAAGTCAAGCAACCAACTACCTAGAAGTTCACTTAACTGTTATGACACACCATCATCTTGGCAGAGTTAGAGATAAAATACACCTCTGAAAATCCATTCACGCACCCCTGTAATGCATTTGTCCTTTTACTTCCTCAATTTTCTTGCATATTCAGTACATGTTCCCTTGTGCAGGTAGCTTCTACAGGTCAGGGCTTCTCTGCTAGAAACCCTGGCTTGAGTACCACCAGTCCTGACCACTGGTGCCTCAGACACTTCTATCTTCTCTACAGCAAGCAAATCCTTCATGCAAATCTTGTCCTGTTCCCCAGTTTCTTGACCGTCTTCATCCCGAACGTCTTCACAGCAGTCTCTATTGCTTCAGCTCAAAAGTTCTAGTGTCCTGCTGGGCTTTGTTTGAAACCTTAACATGCTCTTTGATGTCACAGAACTAGTTAATCTGTGCACATTAATGAAAACAAAGAAACAACTGTCCTTTAGACAGAAAAACAAAAGATATAATCATTTGGCACATGTGCACATATGACTAAGACGTGAGGGAGGAGAACCATATGTACCTAATGATTTGCAATGCAGACCTAGCAAGGTTTTCCAAATTAGGTCATGGATGACAAGAGCATAAATACAATACACACATACACACAGATTCAGACACAGTATTTTTACAGTCCTAATGGAGATGAGGTTGGATGAGGACCTCTTGGGTGCAATTTACGCAATATGGGTTTTCATAAAACTGAGGTAACACCGGTAATATTGTGGGGGAAAAAAAAAATTGTAGAATTTATTCAGTTCAGCTAGCTAGGGAATTTGATCTGAACTGGAGCTGCTCAGTTGCTGCTAGATGACCAGGTGTCAGTAAAGGATCAGTAACATTTATTTCCATTTATGTACGGCTGACGTGTTAGCAGGTTTTTTCTAGAAACAGACATTAGAGAGGCTAGCTATCTCTTCTTACCTTCCACTTGGATCACTGCAATCTGCTCTGAACTTAGAAAATATTTGAAAAAATCAGCTAGTGTAGAAGTAGTCAATATTTTAGAGGCAAACCATTTGGAAACAGCCATCTGTGCTTGATAATGGTTGGAAATTTAAAAAAAATGCTACTTTTCTCTCTTCCCACTTTTTTTGTCAAAAAATTTCTTGAAGTATTTTCACTAGTTCCACTCATTTTACCCTTTCTGCAGTGGATTTCTTTGCAGTACTAGTTGTGGAAAAAATATAGAACTTTACAGCCAAATTTTGTGTGATAGCCTAAACAATACTAATTCATTCGTGTTGAGCAGAGACCTGTGCATCCCTGTGCTCCTTCATGTCACATTTTTATTAGTTACCCCATCTCTTCTAATCTCTCCACTCCACTATCTCCCTTTTACTTATTTCTCATTATTTGCCTCGATCACCAAGACCATCCAAGCAGTCAAGAAGCCAACCTCTTGATTTAGGTATGATACAACTGCCAGCAAGAGCACCTTCACCAAAAATCTACTTCAATAAAATAACCTATTCTTCCTTATTCTGATAGAGCTTGAATTTGCTGACTTTTCACAGAACCACAGAATCACTAATGTTGGAAAAGACCTGTAAGATCATCAAGTCCAACCATCAACCAAACATCACCATGTCCACTAAACCATGTCCCACAATGCCACGACCACACATTCCTTGATCACCTCCAGGGAGGGTAACTCCACCACTTCCCTGGGCAGCTTATTCCAGTGTCTCACCACTCTCTCAGTAAAGAATTTTTTCCTAATGTCCAGCCTAAACCTCCCCTGGCGCAATTTGAGGCCATTTCCTCTCAACCTGTCGCTAGTCACTTGGGAGAGGAGACCAGCACCCACCCCTCTGCAACCCCCTTTCAGGTAGTTGTAGAGAGCGATAAGGTCTCCCCTCAGCCTCCTCTTCTGCAGACTGAACAACCCCAGTTCCCTCAGCCGCTCCTCATAAGACTTGTGTTCCAGACCCCTCACCAGCTTCGTCGCCCTTCGCTGGACACGCTCCAGCACCTCAATGTCCTTCTTGTAGTGAGGGGCTCAAAACTGAACACAGTATTCGAGGTGCGGCCTCACCAGCGCCGAGTACAGGGGCACGATCACCTCCCTACTCCTGCTGGCCACACTATTTCTGATACAGGCCAGGATGCTGTTTGCCTTCTTGGCCACCTGGGCACACTGCTGGCTCATATTCAGCCGGCTGTCAATCAACACCCCCAGGTCCTTTTCTGCGGGGGAGCTTTCCAGCCACTCGTCCCCAAGCCTGTAGCGTTGCATGGGGTTGTTGTGAACCCAGTGCAGGACCCGGCACTTGGCCTTGTTGAACCTCATCCAATTGGCCTGGGCCCATCCATCCAGCCTGTCCAGATCCCTCTGCAGAGCCTTCCGACCCTCCAGCAGATCAACACTCCCACCCAACTTGGTGTCATCTGCAAACTTGCTGAGGGTGCACTCGATCCCCTCATCCAGATCATCTATAAATATATTAAACAAGACCGGTCCCAAAACTGAGCCCTGGCAGACTCCGCTTGTGATCGGCCGCCAACTGGAGTTCGGTCCATTCACTACAACTCTCTGAGCTCAGCCGTCCAGCCAGTTTTTTACCCAGCGAAGAGTGCACCTGCCTAAGATACGATTCTCCAGCTTCTCCAGGAGAATACTATGGGAGACAGCGTCATAGGCTTTACTGAAGTCCAGGTAGACAACATCCACAGCCTTTGACAAAGTGCAAACCTTCTTGCAGGTTTCTGAAGGAAACATCAATTAGTATTAGGTGATCACTGTTAATTTTAAATAAACAGTCAGGTACGGTGCTAGCAATGATTTCTTTATTAGCAGCAGACCACTTCTTTTCATCACACATATACCAAATGGTAGATGCCTTTCTATGTTTTCTTTACGCTAAAAAGGCATTTCTGTGGAGGAGATCACTGATTTAAGTTAAAGAGAACTGAGGACTCACCATTTCTAAGATGTTTAAGCATTCGTCAGGTCTATAGACCTTATGTGATTACAGATACATCTAACTAGAGAAAGAATACACATTTACTTTTCCAGTACCTTAGTGTAAGTTTCTCACAAACATCAATTGCCTCCATAAACACTTCTTCCCATTACACAGGAAAAACTGAAAAGTTCCTTGCATTTATAATTAAAGACATTTAATTATGATTTAATACATATTCTTAATTCACAAAGGTAGAGAAAAATGTGAAGACTAAAAGCACTTACATATTTCATGGTCATTTTATGCTACTGGAAGCCTTTCTTTTCAGAGTCCTACTAGGAGCTTCCTTCTACAGATGATTCAAGTAGCAAATACCTCCTATAGTAAATATCCATTTTGGTTCAAAAAGGTATAAAATTACTCTCGTACTATATCACCTATATTACTTCACCTAAGACCACACATACATTGAATATTTTACTGCTCTTCTTCCACTCCCTTCCTCCAAAATATTTAAACAAACATTAGCAAATCCTGTTTGTAGTCTCAACCGAAGCTGACAAGGCTGTTAGTTCAATGTATATACACTGCCTTCACTGACCTAAATTATAAGAGATCAACTTCAAAACCACTGACTGAAAACTAATATTAAACACTGAGCAAGTGTAACAGATCCTGTAACTACACCTCCAGAAGAAATGCATTAGAGATGCATTAGAAAAAGACTGCCACAAAACAAATACAGAACCATTAGGTGTCACGTTAACTTAAATTGAGTTTCGTTTTTTGCAGGCCAGTAGCCCAAGGCAGGTCCTCGCCGATTCACCGTGTTACTGAAGCACAACAACCATAACCTCAGAGCACTCTGGCACCCAGCAACATCGCAGCAGGTCAGCTCTCTCACAGAAATGGGTGCTGTAGTTCAGCTAGAAGCCTGGTATCAAACAAATTGCTTCCGCTCTTTACCTGACACTGACACACTTTGGCGAATAAATACAAAAAAAAGACCTGGTCCACTTGAATCCAGGGGTCCTTCCCCAAATGCTCAAAGTTCCCAGCTGCATCCCACTACTTTCTGATGTCAAAAGGCAATCTGTTGACCACAGGGCACCCCACTGTTTCCAGACACTAGACAATGACCATCCATCCTCCCTGAACCCTGAAACTTGGTGAGACACAGGCTGCTTAGGCTACGTATTCAAATTGCAAGACAGTACAAAAATAAACATTTATGCTTACTGATCCCAGATACTGATGCAATGGAGAAACTGTAAAAACCTTTTTCAGGCGCAGAAAGAGTCCGGCCTTTTTCAGAAAAACTCCCTCCCTTCCCTTAATACAGGTGACCCATTAGCATATATAACTTTAAGACCACTGTCCTACCAAAGAACAGGATGGTAGAAGCAGGTGTGACCTGTTTCTGAATCTGGACAAAATTACTGCAATCCAAGTGCCTCCAGGGACTCAGCTTTGCTGGCTAAGGAAATCTATTACTTGCTATCTTTGAGCTCCTTCGAAACACTTCTTTGATACAGGCATTTGCTCTACAGTTTGTAAAGTCCTTCATCCTGTTAGTTGCCATTCATCTTCTGGATTTTAAATGGTTTACCTAACTGAGTAGAAGGGCATATATATTTCTACAGTGAACATTCTCAATGTACTTCAAGTATGCACAATATGGCAGGTCTGTATCTTCAGGTAAAAATTAGCAAGTCATCCTGCCTCTAGCTTTGACTACATTCCTTGTTTTAAGCCAAATTCATGACAGCAACAACTGTGCACAGCTAATGCCTTTGGTATGATCCTGCATGAAAGCAGCACGACCTTGGGAGGCTCAATGAAGACAGAGCAAGACAGGGTATTTTTCTCACAGCACTGCTATATACACACACACCACCTACCAATCCTGCTCTGCTGCTGCCCAATATTCTGTGCAAATCACGGTGGTACCGATTTGCCCAAGTCCCTTTGCAGAGAAATCTGGTCACCTTCCATGATTTTGTCTGCAATATTATCAACATCTCAAAAATAATTACAGTTTGAGTACGCACATTTTGCACTAGTTCTGCTATTTTTCAGTCCCATGATGTATCCCCTCATTATATCAAGACTGATTAAAAAAAAAAAAAAAGGAAGAGCTAACTTTTCTAGAAAAGCTGTCCTCCTCCCTTTTGAGGATGATTCTATTTGTTCCTGCCTGACAGAACAGAGTGCATCAAAGAAAAGTAATAATGTATTTTGGCAGTTACAGCTAATAAAGCAAGCACCTACCTTAAGACTCGAACACAGCAAACTACGATTAAGTTCATTGTGTCCTAGCCAAGACTGCTAGGAGTCTGCAGAGACTCATGCTTCCAGTGAAAGCAAAGCTGGAAGCTTAGCCTTTTCACAAATTTCAGTTACCAATAAAGCTAAAACTGTAAGGAAGGGAAAAGGGATTTCTAAATAGGTTGTGAAATTGTTTCAAAATTAGTTAGAAATAGACACTCAGTCACTCTTGATCTGTGTCACAGGTATCAGTTAGTTTCATGCATGTCTATCTGAGAATTGAACCACAAATTTTTTTAGGGGTGCTTTACAGTCTACTGCAATTGCACAGGATTGGCCTTCAGTGACTTTTTCAGTTTGAGAGCTCTCACAAAAGCATTTATAAAAATAACATATTTTCTCCCTGGCATCTGACTTATCTGGGTAAAAAACATAACAGGAAAGGGGATTGTCTCAAGTTGCAAGGAAGTCTCTGCTTTGACTGACACAGCAGAATCATTACAGCACATGAATCATTTCAGATATGGCAACTCAGGTCACTTCTACAAACTTGTAAGTGTTCTCCCTCAAATTAAAACTGAAGTCAGTGGGATGCTCCACATGGTCTGGTTTCCATCTGGGCTCCAATACATTTCAGAATTTAAAATTAATCTTTTCTACAGTGTTGATGCAGAGGGTCTAGAGACCTAGGGCTGAAGCTCTTCAAAGCCCTACTCTCTACAGCCATGTGCCTTAATGCTTTGTAGTTCAAGAACTAATGACAACATGCGCACATTAATCTGTCAGAAGCATCCCCAACAGCTCAGAGGCAATGTCAGCCTGTGGACTGTCATTTGCACCTTTCAAACAAGTACCCCAAATCCTTGAGCCTACATTTTAGCCAGAACTGATTCACTTCACTTCTCAATTTTTTGCTGCTATTTTTATACTAGCACCTGCCTCTCCCCCTAAAAAAAAACCTCAACAAAAGAAGTTCAAAATAAGTCAATTCCTGCTAAAGGCATGTGATATTTTAAACTGCATGACTGCACTTAAGCAGATAGTTAAATTGAGTGTCTGCTGCCTAAATAAGCAGAAAAAAATGCGTAACTTCACAAACTATCCTAAATTTGACTCAAAAGGGAATATGACAATTAAAACTATTATTCTCAGCAACAACCTTTTAGAGTAACTGAAGTAAGGATTATCTGAAGTCAGCAGTATTTTTCCTTGTATGAACCTGGAGGATTTCCTAAAGTGCTGAGCATTCTTCCCAGTTATTCTGAAATCAACATAAGTTCTACCTGAACTGATGAGAAATACTTTATTTGTCTATGATCTCAAGATATAAAAAAAAAATTTCTCCTGTCAGGTAAATTGTAAAAGTAGTTACATCCATTTAGCTATTACTAATCAATAAATAGTAAAAAATTCAGGGAAGTTTAAAATCTGTATCTTTAACACTGTACATTTCATGCAACAATAAAAGTGGAGTGCATTTAATTGTTACCTAAAAATTTATGCAACATCATCTTACATAGCTGAATATGTAAAGGATGAGACCTACATAGTCTGGTTTAAACTGCAAACAGCTAAAGTCAAACCACTCTCCTGATCAACCTAATGTGTAAAAAAATTCAGCACACACATTGCAGTTATTTTAAACACTGCATGTGGGCACAAGCAATAACCAGCTGTTAAAGTACTGATGCTCCTACACAACATTTCGAAATACATTTTCTCCTGTATTGCTAGTAGCTATTTTTGGCACATGCTTTTATGTTGTAAACCTGTTCTCCTCTACTACCTCCACTATTATCTTGACCTAGCATTTTTCCTTCTGCTCTAAAACTCCACTTTGAACACAGACAGAATTAAAACCCAGTATCTTTCTGAGAATCAAAGAGGCACACTGTGACTGTAGCTACAGCTACACAAATCCAGGGTAATTTGGTGTGGCGCTCCTTTGCATTGCCTTATATGGGAAATAAGAATTTGATTAGGTCCAAGCCAAAGAACAGACCACACTGAAAGTAAGTACCTATGCCTCTTTGTTGATTCTTTATATATTCTGAGGAAAGGAGCATTAACGGTCTATTCCAAAACCCTATAAAGTTAACCAGAACATTCCCCTAGTAAATCTGTACCTGAAACTGTGAGTACGTGAGAACACATCCATGCGTTTGTTTTCTGAGGTCGAGTTGAGCAAGGCATCAGAAGGTATTGTAAAAATGCCAGCTCAGTTAGCATAAACTGTCCTTGAAAGCAAAAAAAAAGAATTGACACACCTTGCCATATAATGCACAATTGCCCAGCCACAACTGACATCTGCCTTGTTGGTACAAAAAGTACACCAAGACTTTTTGTGCATAAGGAGTATCATCACATCTAGCCCATCTGGAACAAGGGGGGAACAATGTTCTTTCTAGAGCATGCACCTGTCAAAAGGATCATGCTCTCTTACAAACCTGATGTTTTCATAACCAGTAAAATAATTTCAAAATGTACTTTACTGTAATACAAGTCAGACATATTAGGTTTTATGTATGAAACTTTATGAAATAAAAATTATGTTATTTGAGAACAAATAGACTCACTAAGAGGAAGAGTCTAAATAAAATAAGATACAACTAGCAATTTACATTTAAAAGAACAATGGTCAACACTTGGTAAAGATCTGTTTGCAATGTAATCATGATCAATTTCAGGAAAAAAATGCCACTTAAACAATTTTCTCTACTAACAAGATACTTAAAAAAATTCAATTTTATAAAATGTGCTTTGCAAGATTTAAATAGAGAAAAAGATCAGGCTATTTGCCTTCATGTACAATTTGATCAGATAGCATGTAATAGAGGTGACAAAGCCCTTTGTAGTTTCGTCCGAGACTTGAATATCAGCTAATTTTCTTATGCAAATAAGGGCTAACTAGTTACTTTTAAAATTCCAGCTCTTTTGACTACAAAACCTCTAAACAGATTATTCGTAGTCTTCATGATTAAGAAGTTTTGAGTGTATTCTCATCTCATTGCACCGACAGCTATGCATAAGCCTCTCATTAAGGATAAACCGCCTCTCACTGAAATGAGAATATACCCCTAAGGGTTTCTGAATTAAATTCATGTTCAGTTATTCATCCAAATTATTTTACATTTTCGTAGCACATTAACATGGTAAAGACAGATATACTACTCAAAATCTGCACTAGAATATGAAAACATACAAGACTGTGCAGCGTTAACACGTTTGTTAAAAGGTGGTGGGTTGGAAGATGCATTTGCAGAACAGGTTTGCTATGTGTGAGGACTTCTGTCAGCGCTCAAGGATTGTATGCCAGTTGTCGTGGCTTTTCTGTTATTTTGAACACAGCTTAAGGGACGTTTCGCCAGACAGAACATGGGATTCAAGAAGTTCCGTTTGACATAATGAATGGAATATCAGAAAAAAGCCCAGGCTAAAGGGAGACAGAAACAGCACAGAAAGCTCAGGTTCAGCTCTTATTAATCCAAAGCTTGACTGTGTTTTGCTGCAGGGTCTAGCATACCCTAGAAATATATTACATCTAGATCCTGATCTTCACCTTGATTTTTTTATTTGAAGTATCTATGTAACCAATTTGTCAGTTTGTGTTAAATTTCCCCTTTACCTCTACCCACAGAGGGAGGATATTCATCTATCAGTCTTCAGCTATGAACTCTAAACTCTTCAGCTTAAAGTAAAGATTTCCACATTTTCTTTTGCTCATTCTCAACTCAATTAGAAACCAATTAATCAGCCAACAAATCAAAACATGCTTGAAATCAAGACCTGATGATATAATTTTTTGTTCTCTGACATTAATAATGGGTAAATAAAAATTACATGGCAATGACATGCAGGAGGAATGAAAAAGAGCAAACTTTTTTTTTTTTTGGTAAACCCATGCACATCTGAGGCTAAAAAGAAGAGTGAAAAGTAAACATTTTTATTGTTTAGCTTGACAGTTTTTTTTTTTTTTATTCCCCATAGTTCTACAATTCATCTTATTGCTATAGTATGCGTTAGGGAGAAATTAGCAGAACAACTTTTCCAGATGTTGCTGAGCAACCTACTTCTTTAAAACTTCCTCAGAATAACAAAAGTATTTTCCAACAAATTACTTTAAATTTTTCTTATGCTATCATTAATACATCCTGGTTTGAAACACAAACGAAAAAACAAACAAGTCTGTGAAAGCAGTGGCCAGAATCATTTGACCTTTGATTTAAAACAGATATGCAAAGAGTTAATTTGTCACAGTGCATCTATAGATTAGCATAGACTCTTCTGGTTATGGAGATCTCAGACCTACTGGTTGAGTAGGCCCACATTTATTTGGGCTGTGACATTGTGCTGAGCACCTCATGGCAGGTCCCAAAAATTCTCATTTCTCGCTAACATCAGTAGGAAATAAAAGCTTTCAGGCTATAGGACAGGCCTCCCAAAAACATCATACTTCAAACTGCTAACAGAACAGTCTCTCTTCAAAGATGACCTGAATCAGTATTTGTCTTTATCATTTGTCATGTATTTTCATTTAGAAAATGTACACAATCAACACAATAGTAGAATTTCACAAAGGAAATAAAATCGTTCAGCTAAGTCGCTTCTCACTTTAAATGCTAGACGCTCCAGGACTTACTGAGACATATAGCCAAAACCCAAGCTAACTGTGAGAAAGTATTACTTAGAGGATAATATTCAGATACCAGTCTGGTTTAGAAGTCATTATCTTCTGTAAGATTAACATTTTTATTTACAACTCCATAAAAATATAATGCACATTTATAAATCAGGAGAACAGAATTTATAGTATATTGAAATGTCTTTCATGCTTTAAATTGTAGTAATGTAGACATTTCAGATTTAATCAAACTGACCAAAAAAAAAAAAAATCTGTGGGACCCTTTGTTGCTCTGAACTGCCTCTTAAAGTTTTACACAAACTTTAATAAAATAGTGAACATACAAAAATAAAGCTTTGTATACTGGCAACCCTTTACCACTCATATTAGCTTACATTTCACAATCAGGACAAAATGGAAACACTAAAGTAATAGCGGCTTCACTTGACAACAAACTTTTTTTCCTAAGAGACACTGAAATTAGTTTTTTAAAGTCACGTAAGGGATCTGGATATCTAGCTTCTATTAATTTTAATGGACAACACAGAAAAATCTCAGTCTAAGTACTTAATGTCTGAGATTACAAATGACTCAACTCACCAGGCCACACCTTCTTCCTACTGATTTCAATATATTTTGCATACAAAATGATTGCAGCCCTTACGGACTTTCACTTAGCATTATCGCACATGCTTTCAGGATATGCAGAGTATATTATTTATCAAACACGCACACTCAGACGGGAACTGGATTCTGGAACAGAATGAGTTAAAAGCACTTAGCTACTCTCCAGAAACATTCAGCAGGCAGGAAAAGAAGATGAGAAACACTTTTGCATCACGTCAGCAGTAGTGGTGTGCACTGGACTAACATGAGTCAGAAGGATGCATCACGCACCAGAACCTTTTTGAGTTCATATTTTATCAGGACAGTTCTTTCACTGCACTGGCTCACAGTCTCACAACTGTGGAAAAATGTTCCTTCCCAACAGAAGATTTTATGCCTTTGGTCTCAGCTCAGAGATTTTTTTCCCCCCTCTTCTAATCTGATTCCCTCCAGCTGCTTTTAAGCAGAAAACTATTTTAAGCAGAAAATTAAAACATACAATGCATAATATCCCCCAAATTCAAATGAGCTGGCTTCTTATATTTCATATTATCTGAAAGGCTTATTGTGACTAACTTCTGCTGTTCACTGAGGTGTCAAAAATGAGCAAATAAGAACCCTGAGGCAGAAAGGGAGCTCACAGCCAGTAAAGACAGCAGTAGTATCAGAGTGTCAGTGTCTTTGCTTCATCATCGGGCAATAGTAACTTCTGTTAAAATGGAAGGCTGCAGTACTGACTACCGCATTTATGGCTAATTATAAGAAAGTCAAGCAATTAAGCTCCTCAGTGGTGGTGCTTAAAATTAGAGTGGTAACTAAAACAGACGTGAAAATGAGAAGAGAAAAAACAGGCATTACTTTAACCGCTCAAGCAAAGTCTACTCTGAAATCCCAGGGGGTGGGAGAAATGTTCAGGAGGGCATAAAAACCTGAAGCAAAAGGAGGTCTCCAACATATTTTTTATACTCAAGTCCACAGCATATAAGCAAGATCTGTAACTTTGCTGCCTGTGGATCAAGAAAAATATCTATAAATCACACTTCAAGCTTGCTGAGCACATGCCGTGCAAGCCAGATTCTTCTGGAACAAACAAGAGACATTAAAATATAAACCCCTGCATGCTACTCTAAAGTAAGAAGGTTAAGAATGTAGATTGTCAAGATAAACTGAAATTGTTATGATTCCATAGGAAGATTAATGTAGTCATATAATCTGACGTAATTCACATATTCAGGATTGCTTATAAAAAGTCCTAGTGGTATTGTTAAGTCAGACCTGTTTTACTCTAAATTTCACAGCATAGAAACTACTGAACATTTATATCCTGTGTTATGAGGATACTTGCACACTTCATATGTTTATATACAGATAAAATCCCTGCATGAATACATACGCAAAACAAAAGGAACTCTGGATATGAACTTTTTAAGTGAGAGATTGTTAGTATCTGTCATTACTGGCAAGGTGTCCAAACCCTGTGCCATCAAATGTTTTAGAAGAGTTCTCAAAGGAAAGAAGCCATATTTGGCATGGGTTTGGAAAGGTTATTTAAGAAATATGTGAAAAGAGTGAATGTTTCAGCCCCTTGAGACTCTTACTGGTTTCTCAGAGCAGTCTTCGGGTTTAACACCACTCCTAAGGTCAGCCGAACACGCAACATACAACATGCCTCTCACCACTGTAGCCAGACATCAAGCCCCGTACTGGATGGAAATGACTAAAGATTTCTTATATTTCTTTGATGTCAAAATAGTCAATTATTAAGTTGTGAGTAGGAACATGACAGCATAAATATTACTAACACATATATAAGACATGAATCCAAAATACTGCTGCTCCCAAATCATATACTTCATTGGATTATGTTTTGAATGTTGGGGTCATATATGTTTTAGTTTGATGTATTTCATGTACCAGTTTTAACAGTATGTTCTTATTTCCACAGCTTCATGAATTTGCACAAAGCTAATGTCACCCAAGGGAACTGCCATTTTATTTGTATTTTTCAGTAAGTTACTGAAACCGATATTGTCATGCAGGAAATACATAGTTTATGCTCTAAATGCTTGGAAAAAGAAAAAGAAGTAAAAAGAGGACTGTATCTTGTATTTCTGTTTCTTTATTTTATTGCATTCAACTATCTCAAATACTTCTCTTTTAAAAGTCTGCTTGGGTCAGTGGACTGGACTACACTCTATACAGAAGTAGATTACATCCCATGCAGCTAGAGCCATATCCATCTATTCATCAAGGAATGCAAGTGACAAGTGCAATGGCTGGTGATTTGAAGGACAGCAAAGCAATTTTTCCCATCAGGATCAATGTAATAGAGGCAAGATGTGTGCAGACTTTAAGCAAAGCACACACTTTAAATGCATACAGAAACATATGTGGTACAGAGGAGGTAGCAAGAGAAAGTACATTAGGATTGTCAAATGAAGAAAATGTTAGCTTTTCAGGACAGATCTCCATTCCAAAAGATCTCATCCCCTCCTTCTAAAAGACTGAATGCCTTATGACCATTACCCACTTTTCCATCCTTTACCCTTGGAATGGCAAGCAGTATCTTGATTCAAATGACGCAAGTGGTGATGATGATGACAAAAATGAAACTGTTCAAAAGTAAGGAGCAAGAAAGCTCACAGTAACAGATTTATATTGGGTGTTCAGTTTCACAGACAAAGCAACCAAGATTTTGCAGGTGACTGATCTGATCTGAAAAGCTAGCTGCCAAAAAGCCAGCATACTTCTTAAGCCCCTGCACACAACACCCTTCTTTATTATTAAGAAAGCAAGTGAAAAATTGTTTCTTAGGAAAAAAACACATCAGTAATGCATTTCTGTGATAACCGGCCTCTGGATTATACCCTTGGAGGGGTATGGGACAATGTTCGTCAGCTCTAGGTGCATGATTGAACTAAGGTGCTCTTGCTAATATCTCCTCAAGAAGAGAAGCATTATTTATCAAGATGCATCTGTGCACATGGCTCATAAAGTCTATCTGTAACTAGAGGTGCAATGATACAATGCCACACTGCAGCTCCTAAGCAGGCAAGTTTCTATAAAGATGGAATACAGCCTGGAGAGGTTTTAAGCTCTTGCTTTTAAAGTAATCTTTTTTTGGTTTTATTTTCCTGAAGAAAAACTGTGAAACTGTCTTCATCCCGCATCTGGAAAACTGTTACAGAGATTATGATGGGCCACAGAATATATGCATGAATTGTTCTATATGATGTAAATATTAAAGAACTCATAGGTACGACTAACTGTTGCTTCTGGGTATTTTTAGTGCTGTGGACATTATTAACAAATTTGAAACAACCTTAAAGAACAATTTACAACAGAAAATCTTCTGTCAAGAAAATCTTCAGATCTCACGATGCCTTTCTCCCAGATGCTTTCCTGACTCAGGAAGCTTGAAGGTATATCACAGAAAACATCACTATAAACTTCACCTTTTCTTACATGCTACCATAGATATTCATCATGGCCAACTACTGAAGCTGGAATACTGGAACTAGGTGAAACATATTCATACATTGCACTACAATGCTGAATTAAAACTGAATTACATAGCGAGAAACACTCATAATTAAAAATATTTTGATAGACAAGCACCGTAGTCTGGCAAGTGGCTAATTCAGACTGTAGAGAGGCAGCTCTTTAATGGAACACAGAAATATTTGTTAAAGCTTGATGTACGTATAGATTTAATGGCATTTAGGGGTAAATCCCATAGTATTTATCCAAACAAAACTCCCAGTGAAGTGAATGAGTTTTTTCCCTAAAGACTGCAACATTTGGCCCTTAGAAATGGAAAACATTCAATAATAGTTTGGATTAAGTAAATTCAATAGCAAAATAATCTACACAAATACCAAAAAGAAAAATCCTCTTTTGATTAAATAACTAAAGTTAGTATGCTTCTAAAAGTCTACTATATTTATACATTTACTTATAAATTATACATTTACTGTATGAATATCATAGTTTAGTACTCAGAAACCCAGATGAAGTATATAATAGCTACTGGCATGACCTAGTTAAACTGTTGGTATTTCACTGAAGATCCTGCAGTTCATGGTCTGTAACTTGGTTAGAAATATTCACTCATAAAATAAATGTTGCATAAAATATTTTTGTGTTGGTGAATTTATAGTGAGACATAATAGAATTCAGGGTCTAAAAACAGATGCTACAGTGACAAACTTTACAAATGGATTTGAAACATCATACCTACGGACAGTGAACTGAATTGGTTTAAATTAGTTTCCTGTGTATGCTTTAAAATGAGATGTTTTCCCACATCACAGTCCCAAAACCAGATTCCACTGAAATACAAAAGACTCCCACTGAAATCAAAGTAGCCAGAAATTTACCACATGTTTAATCCTAAAATTGAGAGTAGGACATATATGAAGCCTGTGCGCTTATATTGCCAAAGTACGGTACCTACAGATGTAACTGTGAGAATATTCAGAAGCGTAGTTCACATAAGCACGGAAAGTCCAGGTGCTTCTCCACAACAGATCAGATTTCTCTATTTTACTGATCTTCCTGTCATTCTTCCTTCACTCAGTTCGTTGTTCTTCCTCTACAGCATTACCTTCCTTCATTTCTGCCTCCGTTACAACAATTCAAGCATGTTAATCTTTCATAATATACTTCATCATGGATGTCTGGAAGATCAATTTTCTTAAATTAATCACAATGGTACGTGAGTGTATTCTGAAAAACTGCAGAAGGGCAATTCAGAAAGTAAAGAAAAACCTGATAAACCACATGACATTTCTAAAAAAGATCTCTTCTACAAAAAAAAGGAAATAAATTCCACTTTCAAGGGTGCTCTTGAGACTGAGAACTAACTCTACAAAATCATTAATATCTGCTGTATGAGTGTATTATAAAAAGTCTTTGTTATTAGATTGGAAGAGGTCTCCAGGTTCACAAGGATTTCTCCCTCATTATCACACATAACCACATCATATAAGCCCTTAGATAAATTTAGCCAATTTAATCTGAAAACTTCTTGGACTGTTACTCTAAAACCTCCCGTTACTGGAAGTAATAAACTTTTCTCTGGTTTCGAGTTGGTAACTATCCATCGGTGGGTCAAACAACAAGTTCCCAACTGTAAACAGAAATTATCTGAATTAGTCCCCAAGCACTTGCATGCTTGGATCTCTTGCACTTTGTGAAGCTAAATTTCTTCCATTTCTACAAAGCCAGTCCTCCTCCAAACTGTAGATATCTCCAAAACATTGACTCATTCCTTAGCATACTCCTACACTTTATGCCAGGGTCAACAATGAAATACTAATGCACAACAGATCTGAAGACTCATCTTTGAGGAATGCAAATTTCCCCCTAGTCAATACTGTTACTTTCATAGAATCATAGCATAGTTTGAGTTGGAAGGAACCTTTAAAGGCCATCTAGTCCAACCCCCCTGCAATAAGCAGGGACATCTTCAACTACATCATGTTGCTTAGAGACCCATCTAAGCTGACCTTGAATGACTCCAGGAATGGGGCATCTACTACCTCTCTGGGCAACCTCTTCCAGTGTTTCACCACCCTCATCGTAAAAAATTTCTTCCTTCTATCTAGTCAAAATCTACCCTCTTTTAGTTTAAAACCATTACCCCTTGTCCTATCACAACAGGCCTTATTAAAAAGTCTGTCCCCATCTTTCTTATAAGCCCCCTTTAAGTATTGAAAGGCCACTATAAGGTCTCCCTGGAGCCTTCTCTTCTCCAGGCTGAATAACCCCAACACTCTCAACCTTTCCTCATAGGAGAGGTATTCCATCCGTCTGATCATTTTTGTGTCCCTCCTCTGGACTCGCTCCAACAGGTCCATGTCTTTCCTGTGCTGATGACTCCAGAGCTGGACACAGTACTCCAGGTAGGGTCTCACCAGAGCAGAGTAGAGAGGCAGAATCACCTCCCTCAACCTGCTCGCCACACTTCTTTTGATGCAGCCCAGGACATGGTTGGCTTTCTGGGCTCCAAGCACACATTGCCGGCTCATGTCCAGCTTTTCATCCACCAGTACCGCCAAGTCCTTCTCCACAGGGCTGCTCTCAGTTCCTTCATCATCCCTTCAGTATGATACTAGGGATTGCCCTGACCCAGGTGAATGACCTTGCACTTGGCCTTGTTGAACCTCATGAGGTTCACATGGGCCCACTTCTCGAGCCTGTCCAGGTCCCTCTGGATGGCATCCCGTCCCTCAGGCATGTCAACCGCATCACTCAGCTTGGTGTCATCTGCAAACTTGCTGAGGGTGCACTCGATCCCACTGTCTATGTTGTTGATGAAGATATTAAACAGTACTGGTCCAAATACAGACCCTTGAGGGACACCACTCATCACTGATCTCCATCTGGACATTGGGCCATTGACCACTACTCTCTGGATGCGACCATCCAATCAATTCCTCATCCACCAAACAGTCCATCCATGAAATCCATCTTTCTCCAATTTAGAGAGAAGGACGTTGTGGGGGACTGTGTTAAAGGCCTTAACTGAAGTCCAGGTAGATGACATCCGTAGCTCTTCCCTTCTCCACTGATGTAGTCACCCCATCATAGAAGGCCACTAGGTTGGTCAGGCATTAGTTTTATTTAAAAATAAAAAAGAAAGTTGTAAAAAACACCTTGAATTGAGCGTTCACAAGCTGATTAATTTTGACTTAAATAGAAGCATAAATGAAAGTGTATTAGTAATGTGTTCCAGGTCTTCAGCTTCAAAACAGAAAATTTAGAAGAACTGGGAAAGGCACAAAGGGAAGTTGCTGGACAGAGACATTCAGGCTTTGTTTTGTAGGAGAGGAACACCATAGGCAGTAGTTTCTCCTTTGCCCAATATCTTGTCCATCTCACAGTTCCTCAATATTCATGTTTCAATAAATAATTTCTCATGTGGCACCATAAGAAGTGGTTTATTAAAGTTCATATTGATTATACGTGCCATGTTTTCTTGAATTAAATACTATTTACAGATTATTTTTTTTAAAGGTAGAGTTTGTTTGACAACATCTGCCTCTGTCAAGCCCATATAAAATTCTATGCAACTTTTTCTTTACCTCCACATTTCTAATTGTTCTCCTCAGCAATATTTTTATCTAAGTATTTACAGACTGTTAAGTCAAAGTAAAGGTCTTGCAGTTGCTCATATTATTTAAGTAAAGGGGAAAAGTATCAGCAGCCATTCCATAACTCCCATAAGACATCAGTCCAACTGATAAGACATTGACATACACCTTGTAGTCACTAACATTTTCATCTCTCTTATGCCTCATCTTTGCTCTCATAGTCAGCTGTATCATCCTGACTGATAAAAGAAACAAGAATGTTTCAGTCTACACCTAAACTCTACACCTAAATCTCTATAATGAAATTTCTATTTAGTCCTCCCTCAGTATTTCTCGTTCCTTGTTTCTGTTCCTTTGGCTGAAGAGCTGTTTGTTAAAATATCTCCTATGATATCTAACTAACCCTTGCTTTTAGTAGTTTTCATTCTACCCTTTGTTGGTTTTCTTTGCTGATTAGCTGAGAAGGAATGGTATAGACAGATTCCCTAATTCTAAATGATTTCTGGAGAATGATGATTTCACCCAGTTAAATTAGGAAACACCTCTTGCAGGTTTTTTCTTGTGCCACTAGTTTCAGATAACTTTTTCCATGATAAAAGTAATCGTGTTCCTCTCCCACATAACAAATCCGGAATGTCTCTGTCCAGCAACTTCCCTATGTGCTTTTCCCAGTACTTCTAAATGTTCTTTTTTGAAACTGAAGACCTGAAACATATTGCTAATACACTTTCATTTATGCTTCTATTTAAGTCAAAATGAATCAGCTTGTGAACACTCAATTCAAGGTGGTTTTACAACTTTTCTTTTTAAATAAAACTAATTTCTCCTGTAATCACAACTTGCCAACTGTAGAGCAAAGCATTTAAGGCTGTCACATTGTTAACAGTATTTGTTCCCCAACATCCACCTCTGAATTTCTGCGAGTGAGTTTTATCTTTGCTCATAACATTACAGGAATCTCTATCCACGCTGAATCCTGCCTCTGGAGTATCCAGGTAGGTCTCCCTTCACCAATCAATGCAATTTCTTTTATTGTCCTTCCCCAAAGGATTTTGATCTAACAGCATCTTTTTACCTATGCTACTGCTTCTTGCAAGTCTACAGCATGATTAATTAATCATTTTCTCTTTAAGGAGCTTTCAGTACATTTAATGAAGATATTGCATATTATTGCCATGGGCAAAAAGAAAATTTAGCTATGCAGAAGACTATAGATGTAATAGCTAGCAGAATTTGTGTTACTAGCAGGTGCTATGGCTCAGACAATTAAAAGTAGTTATTGATATGATGGACTCTGTAATAATAAAAAAATTAGAAATGCACTCCAGTATCCCATAAAATGTTTTTTTGCCATATATAAGGCGGGTACACTTGACCTCCCAACTTCATTTATCCATGTTACAATTGTTTCTCGGTATCTCTTTGGTACCTTCAAATAAACACAGATCCAAGACCCTGAAGTGATTTTATATGGTGCAGAAGTGTATCTATAAACTATTAATATTTTTAAGGGCATGTGAATAAAATGCTAATTATTACAGACCCATATGATACATGTAAGAAACATCTCTTAATTAGAATTAACCATAGCGACAAAGAGGAGACCATACACCTTATAAATTGTCATATCATTCTTTCCTCCACCACACAATAAATGATTGCTAAAGCAACTTTTCAAGGCTGCACCGCTTCTCTTACAAATAAGACAATTTATCTATTGCTACTTGTCAAAGCACTCTCTATGAAAATATTCACAAAATATAGGGAATATAAAAACACAGATCTGTACAACAAGCAAGCAAAGCAAACAAAAAAAAACAAACACAAAACCTGTATCTTTTTTGTCAAAGAGAACCATTAAATTAAAACATAAACATTAGATTGATTAATATTTTGAAGTTATTAAGAAAAGAAAAATTAAATAAAAGAAGGTGAGCAATTAACCTAAGCAGGAAAAGAGAATCAGGAAATAATAGTTAGGACCATCTATTACAGCAGGATATGCTTTAGACACAGTTCCTTTGGATTTTTTTTTTTCTTTTAAGATACATTTGTAGGTAGAGATCTCAAAGCAAAAATTTCACTGGGGCAATGAAAATTGTATTTTTCTTACTTTCCTTCCCTTACCTCACCTATACATTCAACTGGACAGTTACTAAACTAGTAACTTATTTCTTAAAAAAACTTGTAGATCTGCATGATCAAATCCTTCAGTAAACTATTTAATATATCTGGAGTATAAAACATTATAACATGAAATATCACACTTAAAAAAAACCCCTAGAATACTGTTCTAGCTATTTCCCTCTTCAAAACAAATAGTCACTGACACAAATAAAAAAAAAAAAAAAAAGAAAAAACCTATTACACTGTTGCAAAGTAGCTACCTCTACAACTGTAGCCACCGGGTGTTGATATGTTATAAAATGTTAAGCCATTTGCTCCATTTTAATAGATACTCTTTTCGATTTATAGCAGTAACTAGGACTATGATCAAGAAAGTAAAATTCTAGAGTGAGCATGGCTTGGGAATTCACATGACAATGCATCTCTATTTTTTTAGACCTCCTCAGTGGTCAACGATATTGAGATCAGGAACAATATTAACTAATGATATCAGATGTGCACATGACTTCATCTTGTTTATCTTCTCAGAAGACAATAACAGGGTTCCCTGAACCCATGCTATATCCAGTCTCATCACACAATCACATTCAAGTACAAGTTCCTGGGTGGTTCACTAAGGTTTCAGGAGTTCATTAACAAACTCCCAAGTAAAATTTACCAGCTGGCCACAAGAGTCTTTCAGATAGCTCTAACATGGCAGTAACAGATTGAAACAGCTGTTCCCAAACTTAGAATCTACCTAGGAGAAATCTACAGTTCCCAGTGAGTCAGATCTGGGATATGGTTTATGAAAATTTTTGTTTGTAATGCCCAGATTCAGAGCCAGATATGCAGAAAATGAAGCTTTTGGCACAAGTGGTGGGGAACTTTGCATTCACTGTCTTGCCTTTATGACTTATTGAGCAACATGATTTACTTTTGCTTTAAGTAAATATTGAAGATCATTCTCCAGTCAACATAAACTTCTCAGGTCAATACATTTTGATGCATGCCTCTCTTAATGCTTTAAGTCATAAGTAGATTATTACCCAAAAGACAGTGGAGTTTTCTGGTTCAGCAGTTCATAAAGACCTCTGGGGAGGAGTGTCTTCAGCACAAAAACATATTAAGCCAAATTCTGCTAGTTACACGAGGGAGGAAGCCAAACTTTGCCAACCTTACAATAACCTGTTCTTTACAAGACTACTGCAGGCTGCTGCTATACACAGAATTTATCAAGAAAATGTGTCCCCTAAGAAGACACCACCATTCACTAAGCAATATAGATGAGATGTAATAGCATGAAATACAGAAGAATCTTATGTGAAATGAGTTAATTTTTGGGAACCCTAATCAGACAGAAATGCTGTGGGGTTTTGTGTAACAGGAGGCTGGCTCCTACTGAATTGAAGTGTGCCTGCCATTTCGGCGAAGCCACCGAGGCGAAGGGCTCCAGAGCGGAGGATCGTGACGGGGGACCCTTCCTAAGGCAGCAAACCACGAAGGCGAAAGCGCAGGGAGAGAGGGTGCCCCAGCCCGCCCCCCACCACCCCCCCCACCCCGAGCCGGCAGAGCGAGCTCCTGACGAGCAGCAGCTCAGACAAAGCGTGGGCAGGGACGAGAGCAGTGGCGGCCTAAGGCCCTCGTGTACAAGAGCAGCCCCCAGGGAGTGCGAGCGACCTGGAGTGCGTCAGAAGGGTGTGGCGCGGCAGAAGGGCGTGGCGTGTCAGAAGGGCGTGGCGTGTCAGAAGGGCGTGGCGCTGCCGTTGGCGCAGGCAGGGTGTGCAGGGAAGGCGTGCGGGCAGGGCGCAGTCCTCCCCTCCTGGCTCTAGAGGCTCTCTTGACGAGTGGTCATCGCCCTCCCAGAAGAAGCCCAGCTATGGTCTCCACCCGGCTGAAAGCCATCGCCAGAAGGAATGTGGCGACCCAGATCGAGCTCCCGCCCAGGCACGTGTCTTTCCAGGTCTCTGGCTGCCAGGAGTGCCTGAGCCTGTTGCTCTGCCGGAGGCCGGGAGAGACAACACCTGTGTGCGGTGCAACCAGGTGAACGATCTGCTCAGCCTGGTGGCAGAGCTGAAGGAGGAAGTGGAGAGGCTGAGGAGTATCAGGGAGCGCGAGAGGGAGATAGACTGGTGGAGCCACGCCCTACCGTCCCTGAGGGAAAGGCAGAGGATGGAGGCTCCAGGAGAAGCAGAGGATCCCTTACCCTCTTGCCACCAGGCAGAAGGAGGGGACCTGAGGCAAAGGGGAATGGAAAGAGGTCCCTGCTCAGGGCAGCAGGAGAATCCCCTCCCAGCGTCCCTCACCCTCCCAGCTGCCCCTACACAACAAATATGGGGCTCTGGAATTTGAGGGCCAGGATAACGAGGATATGGATGAAAGTCCTTCCAGGGGGCTGCCTAGGGTGAGACAGTCTGCCCCATGCATAACAACCACCTCTACTAAGACAAAAAGGAGGGTCATTGTCATCGGCGATTCCCTCCTGAGGGGAACAGAGGGCCCAATATGCCGACCAGACCCAACCCACAGGGAAGTCTGCTGCCTCCCTGGGGCCCGGGTGAGAGAGGTCATGAGGAAACTCCCTGGTCTGGTACGGCCCACCGATTACTACCCGCTGTTGGTTTTGCAGGTTGGCAGCAATGAGGTTGCACAAAGTAGCCTAAAAGTGATCAAGAAGGACTTCAGAGCGCTGGAGAGACTGGTTGAGGGATCGGGAGCGCAGGTAGTGTTTTCCTCAATCCCTTCAGTGGTGGGGAGGAACACTGAAAGGAACAGGAAGGCGAACCTAGTTAACACGTGGCTCAGAGGCTGGTGCCGTCAGAGGAATTTTGATTTTTTTGACCATGGGGTGGTCTACACGGCACTGGGCCTGCTGGCAGCAGATGGAGTTCAACTATCCTCAAAGAGGAAAAGGATTCTCGCTCATGAGTTGGCGAGCCTCATCGAGAGGGCTTTAAACTAGATTTGAAGGGGGAAGGGGATGAAACCAGGCTGCCTAGAGATGAGCCTAGGGGTGGTGTACCGATGTTGGGGGCGAAATCGATAGCCCAGCTCAAGTGCATCTACTCCAATGCACGCAGCATGGGCAGCAAATAGGAGGAGCTGGAAGCCATTGTGCAGCAGGACAGCTATGACGTAGTCGCCATCACAGAAACATGGTGGGACGACTCGCATGACTGGAGTGCTGCAATGGATGGCTATAAGCTCTTCAGGAGGGATAGGCAAGGAAGGAGAGGTGGTGGGGTGGCTCTATATGTTAGGGAGTGTTTTGATTGTATAGAGCTCAATGATTGTGATGACAAGGTTGAATGCTTATGGGTAAGGATGAGGGGGAAGGCTAACAAGGCAGATATCCTGCTGGGTGTCTGTTATAGACCACCCAACCAGGACAAAGAGGCAGATGAAATGTTCTACAAGCGACTGGCAGAAGTCTCACAGTCACAAGCCCTTGTTCTGGTGGGGGACTTCAACTTATCAGACGTCTGCTGGAAGTATAACACAGCAGAGAGGAAACAGGCCTGGAGATTCCTGGAGTGTGTGGAAGATAACTTCCTGACGCAGCTGGTAAGCCAGCCTACCAGGGGAGGTGCCCTTCTTGACCTGCTGTTTACAAACAGAGAGGGTCTGGTGGGAGAAGTGAAGGTCAGAGGCTGTCTTGGGCTTAGCAACCATGAAATGATAGAATTCTCAATTCTCCTTCTCAAAGTAAAGAGGGGGGTCAGCAATACCACTATGATGGACTTCCAAAGGGCAGACTTTGACCTGTTCAGGACACTGGTTGAGAGGGTCCCTTGGGAGATGGTCCTGAAGGGCAAAGGGGTCCAGGAAGGCTGGACCTTCTTCAAGAAGGAAATCTTAAAGGCGCAGGAGCAGGCAGTCCCCATGTGCCGTAAGAAGAGCTGGCAGGGAAGACGACCGGCCTGGCTGAACAAGGAGCTTTTGCTGGGACTCAGGAAAAAAAGGAGAGTTTATCACCTTTGGAAGAACGGGCAGGCAACTGAAGAAGAGTACAGGGGTCTCGTTAGGTCATGCAGAGAGGGAATTAGAAAGGTAAAAGCCCAGCTAGAGCTCAATCTGGCCACGGTCGTAAGGGATAACAAAAAATGTTTCTATAAATACATTAACAACAAAAAGAGAGCCAAGGAGAATCTCCATCCTTTACTGGATGCGGGAGGGAACATCATCACGAAGGATGAAGAAAAGGCTGAGGTACTTAATGCCTTCTTTGCCTCAGTCTTTAACAGCCACACCAGGTATCCTCAGGGTATTCAACTCCCTGAGCTGGAAGACAGGGATGGAGAGCAAAATAAAGTCCCCATGATCCAGGAGGAAGCAGTTAACAACCTGCTATGCCACGTGGACACTCACAAGTCTATGGGACCTGATGGCATCCACCCAAGGGTACTGAGGGAGCTGGTGGAGGAGCTTGCCGAGCCACTCTCCATCATTTATCAACAGTCCTGGTTAACAGGGGAGGTCCCAGACGACTGGAGGCTTGTCAATGTGACACCCACCTACAAGAAGGGCCAGAAGGAGGATCCAGGGAACTACAGGCCTGTCAGCCTGACCTCGGAGCTGGGGAAGATTATGGAGAGGTTCATCTTGAGGGTGCTCATGGGACACGTGCAGGATAACCAAGGGATCAGGCCCAGCCAGCACGGGTTCATGAAAGGCAGGTCCTGCTTGACCAACCTGATCTCCTTCTATGACCAGGTGACCCACCTAGTGGATGAGGGAAAGGCTGTTGATGTTGCCTACCTGGACTTTAGTAAAGCCTATGACACTGTCTCCCATAGTATTCTCCTGGAGAAGGTGGTGAATCGTAGCTTAGACAGGTGCACTCTTCGCTGGGTAAAAAACTGGCTGGACGGCTGAGCTCAGAGAGTCATGGTAAATGGAGCGGCCGGTCACAAGTGGAGTCCCCCAGGGCTCAGTACTGGGGCCGGTCTCGTTTAATATCTTTATCAATGATCTGGATGAGGGGATTGAGTGCTCCCTCAGCAAGTTTGCAGACGTCACCAAGTTGGGCGGGAGTGTTGATCTGCTTGAGGGTAGGAAGGCTCTGCAGAGGGATCTGGACAGGCTGGATCGATGGGCCCAGGCCAATTGTATGAAGTTCAACAAGGCCAAGTGCCGGGTCCTGCACTGGGGTCACAACAACCCCATGCAACGCTACAGGCTTGGGGACGAGTGGCTGGAAAGCTGCCCCACAGAAAAGGACCTGGGGGTGTTGCTTGACAGCCGGCTGAATATGAGCCAGCAGTGTGCCCAGGTGGCCAAGAAGGCCAACGGCATCCTGGCTTGTATCAGAAACAGTGTGGCCAGCAGGAGTAGGGAGGTGATTGTGCCCGTGTACTCGGCATAGGTGAGGCCGCACCTCGAATACTATGTTCAGTTTTGGGCCCCTCACTACAAGAAGGACATTGAGGTGCTGGAGCATGTCCAGAGAAAGGCGATGCAGCTGGTGAGGGGTCTGGAGCACAAGTCTTATGAGGAGCGGCTGAGGGAACTGTGGTTGTTCAGTCTGGAGAAGAGGAGGCTGAGGGGAGACCTTATTGCTTTTTACAATTACCTGAAAGGGGGTTGCAGAGAGGTGGGTGTTGGCCTCTTCTCCCAAGTGACTAGCGACAGGACGAGAGGAAATGGCCTCAAGTTGCACCAGGGGAGGTTTAGGCTGGATATTAGGAAAAATTTCTTTACTGAGAGAGTGGTGAGACACTGGAATAAGCTGCCCAGGGAAGTGGTGGCGTCACCATCACTGGAGGTGTTCAAGGAACGGGTGGACGAGGCATTGTGGGACATGGTTTAGTGGGCATGGTGGTGTTGGGTTGATGGCTGGACTTGATGATCTTACAGGTCTTTTCCAACCTTAGTGATTCTGTGATTCTGTGACATGGGGAAGTAAATTTGTTCTTACACCTTAAAGTCCTAGCCCACAAGGAAGTCACTGATGACCTAGTCCTATACTAATCAAAGAACTCCAGAACTTTCCTTGTATCTCTTACCTGTAGGACACCTGAGCAGCAGACAGAAAGACAATATTCAGATGATTGTCTTGCTAGGTTCTATGGACAGCCCATGACCACGCCGGAAAGTGTCATTTACATATGTGAAAACATTTTTACAGTGTATTCTGTTGTGGCCAGCAAGGCTTTTAGAAAGATAAAATGTATTCTAAGCACTAGCCTAAATAAACCAAGAAGATAAGGTTCAGGGAGTGTAGTTTGACAATAAAAAAAATTCATCACATACATTGATTATTAAATATATGACTATGTAAAACACCATTCTGCCTTTTGTCCAAGTATATAAATTTATACCTATCACATAATTTGTTGGATCTTGGTTTTTTAACTCAGTTATAATTTCACAGGGTCGTGATAATAAAGGGCAAGAGGAATTATGGTTTTCTACAAGAAGGCACCAATATCAATCAGTCTTCAGAGGTGACACTGCAATGACATGAATGTTAACCAAAAATAGATAAAATTTATGGAATTGCAAATTATCAAAGAAAGCAGAATATGGCCCCCTTTCTTGCCTCTTCCCACTTATAAAATGGAGATGGATTTATAAACTATGTTATCCCTGAGCACCACCAAAGAAATATATGGAGTTGCATGAAAACCCAATTTAGTTTTATGATCCAACATAATCCCAAAATATCCAGACACAGGTCTGCAGATATTTAGACAGCATGTGTCTATCTGTATGCAGATTTTATAACTTTTATTTATGTACACATGCGCAAATTTTCAACATAAATTGAAGTTAAAAAATTTGCATACTTCATTTTGTTCATTATAAAATTTCAGCTAGTCTAATAAGGAGTGAACTTAGAGGGTCACTAAAATCAGAAAAAAAGGCATTGAGTTACTTATTGCATGTGCATTTTGAGTCACATACTACTGTACTTATTTTAAAATCATTACATATTTGTATATCAGTATGCAGGCTGAGCCCAGCTCTCCCTTCCCAAAAGAGCAGCGTATCTGAGACTAGCTCTCATTCTGACATTTCATCCACTAATTCACAAGATAAACTGAGCTCCACTTGCTAACTCTGAGGAGAAAATCTTTCGGGAATATGCCTCAGGAGTGTAAGAAATCAAAATCTTCACACTTGGTATGAGAGAAAGGAGAGAACTAATGAACTTTTGGTTACCAAATGCTATGCTCCCAATGCAGCATCCTCTGGCCACAGTGGCCCGCAATGAAAGCGATACTGTTCTGGTGTGCTTTAATCTAGGTCACAACCGACAACACAAATCTATGTTACCAAGTCTAAAAGTCATCACAACACAAAAATAAGTTCCAACAGTCAAATGTTTTATATAAGAAAAAGCACTGTCACATGTTTGATAACATACATTTGTAGAAAAAATCCCATGTATTTTCTTGGTGTGATTCTGCATGCAGTAGAGATAAACTCCAAGCCATTATTCTTCCTGAAGCATTCCCGGAAAAAGGTCTACAGGAACAAATGCAAGATATAATCACTCCAAATGGTAGACAAGTTGGGATCCATGGATTTCCAGCAAATCTCTGATGTTTTCATATACCAATTTTTCCTCAAGCCTTATCATTATACAGCTACTGTAATGACAAACTGTAATAAACCATTTTCCTACACTAGTTCCAAATGCATTTTTCCCAACTTACCATTTGCCTAAAAAGGATCTGAAAATAGGCCATAATTTCCATGCAGTTGTTTAATGTGCAGAAATTTTCACCCAACGTTTTTGCAGAAGTCTCCCATAACTATATGAGAGACACAGGACTATTAAATATTCAAAGTTTATTTTGGTATAAAACTATCACTGTGAACTTATTTATGGTCCTTAACAAGATGTGATTATGAAAGAACAATAGTTTCAGTGCCACAAAGGAACCACCAAAATGATCACAGAGGTACTTGATTTGGGTCTGTTTGAAACCCATGTTAGAGTCTGTCAAATTACATTAATTTTGTATTAATTGCTGAAGCATAAAATCCATTTATTCTCAGCAAGAGTGTAGTTTAATCCTCTATAAAATCGGTTCATAGCCAAATAATACTGTTAAAATACAAGCTTATTAATGCAACATTTTTAACATCAAGGAAAACAAAGATAACTGATTTCCCTCTGTCGCAATGGTGAACTAGTGCCACACCGACAGTTAATAAAAATAGACAAATGAAGAGGTAACCTCTGAGCTGTGTAGAAAACAAGAAGCTGCAGTAAGATACTTAAATAAATGACACATTACAAAGCTGTAATTAACTGGACAGGAACTGGTCCTTCATTGGAACATCTATTTCAATTGTATCAGATGCGTTTAAGGGGTTGTCTGCCACAGGAGCAAAATACCCATATCCTCTCCTACACCACAGAAAATAGGAATGCGAGTAAAGTCTAAACAAAAAGACCTAATTTAATCTTCTCTCTGAGGGACAGCAATACCTCCTGAATTGTCAGCTGAGCAGGAGCATTCTTTCCAAAGCTATTTCCTCTAATGGTACTAATGTAGAATAGACATAAGCATTAAAAATACCCGTAAGCACAAATAGTTTCCCACACACAACATACAAGGTTCCAGAGCTATATTCAAGTGAGAACACGGGAAATATTATCTTACAGATAGCACTAGTATTATCTCAGATACTAAAATACAAAGACTGTTTGGTATCACCATCACAATAGTATTTTAATTGGGAATATAATTTGAGAAATATGGTGATAGTGAAAATTAATAACATTTTTATAGTGCAGATGGGAAGGAAAAGAGATTTTATTATTAGCAACAGAATAAACTGTACTCTCTATCAAGAGGCCTCTAAAACATGAGCAACGTGCATAATTTTTGTACAAAAAATTCCAATGGAAAAATAGAAGCTAAAACAATAAAAAAAATTATATTCTATTTGGGTGAAACCAGTCTCTGTATATCATATACTCACCCTATATAAAGAAGCTGATGTTATACTACTTTTGATTTCAGTGCATTAAGGAGCAAAGATCTGATCAAATCAAGTTAACGAATGCTTCTGTCCAACTACTAACAATGATTAAAGAAAATGGCGAACTTTAAATTCTTTAAAACTATTCCAAGCAGATTGTAAGTACATATTTATTAGGACAAAATACTGAAAATTAACTAAATATTACAAAAGACATTTTAAACTGGAAAAATTAGGAAATACATCAGGAGATGAAGCTACTGATACAACCTTAAGATTGCACTGTTTTAAGAATATTATAGTTTTAGCAGGAATTAAAACAAAAAGATTATCCTTCTGCATCAAAAACCTAAAAACTGGAAGCTGCAATATCACCCCATGATGGATGTATTCACCATATTCAAGTCCAGCATATATCATAGAACCTGGAAGCAGCTTAGTTGCTTCTTCACCATTTTAGGTACTATTGCAGTCTCTCCAATCCAATTTCACCAAGAAGTGGCAATATTTAGTAACATTTATTCTCTAATTTTTAAAGAGAGAATCCATCAACTGAACCGTCTCTTGAATTACAACAGCTTCCCATCACAAGGTCAGTTTACTCTTAATGGTGTGGCAATAGTGCACTCTCCTCCTGGTATCTCATGGAGTATACATTGTACATCATGTCTAAAGCAACATCTCCTCTGTTGTCAGGAATACTTACTGGGATATGCAACTGAGCACATCAGCTGGTTTCTCAGGTCATCTTCGTCTTTCTGACAAAAGACCCTTTGTCTTTTCCTCCTCCCATATCCATCAAAGCACTTTTTCATCAGTATCTCTGGATTCAAGTTTCCTGTGAGTAGTTAGCACCATCCACTCCTCAATTATAGACTCTAGGCTATCCTTGAAAGCAGCTCCACATGAGTGGCAGAGACACACTGCACAGCACTGAGTCATGCCATCATCCATGATACCCTACCAAGGGCTTCCTGGTAAAACAATCTCTCCTACCAACAGCAAATCCACCTTAAATGGCAATTGCCTGCATCTCTTCAGTCCCAGCTACTGCCACAGGCAGCCTAGATCTTAGATCTTGATTCAATCATCCAGCTCATTTTGTTAAAATAAAAAATGTGAAATAGTCTGAGTTACAAACAAACTGTGAAAATGCCCGAGTTGTTCAGAGTTCTTAAACCTTTTGAGAAGAGCAGCTGAGATACTTCTGAGCACGTGAGTTTAAAAAAAAAAAAAGGTTTGCTTAACTTAAATTCTTAAAAATATCTCACTGAAAAGCTACCACTCCCATTCTTAAAAACAGGGCAACAGGGTTATTCTGGCTTGAAAGCTATGAAAATCATCAAAAGGTGGCCTTAGAAAATTACCATTTCATCTCACCCAACAGGAGTACATTAGAAGCTGTAAGAAAACTCCTCTTTGTACCCTAGTCCCACAGAACATGCTCCCCCAGCATCAGCCATCAAAAGCACCTCAATCTGCAGGTGAGCAAGAGCCTTTCTGTCATTGCTTATTGCTGTTCAGTGGGGCACAATGGCACAAATGCTAAAAATGAGGTAAAAATATACTTTGTTTCTAGTACCTTCTATCCTCCATCTACGCTTTGCGGAAAGCGTGGAAGAGAAGGCAGAGGTAGCATGCACCATAATGCAGAAAAAGGGGAGAAAGAAGCATGGTGCACACAGAAAGAACATGAGTCAAGACGAGGAAAAGTAGTCAGGCTATGGGAGACAGGTGAGACAGGGGCAGAGAGATATGCAGTCACTGAAGTGTATTTCATGCCAGAACTTGCAGCGGAGCCCAGAAAACTGAAGTCTCAAAACCTTCCTCTGCTGTCAGCTAGTATTTGCAAAAGCTAATTGCAAAGCTCTTCTCTCAGATTTGCAGCTGGATACTGAAAGGGTAACAGTCCTTTACAGCTACTTGTCCCTTTGCTATTTGAAGCGGCAGACAGCTTTGCACTGTAGTTCTTAACTTCTTGGGGTATCTATATGATACTATTAAACAGAAAAGGAATCATGTTTTGTTTAAAAGCACAGTATTTAATGCCATAAAAATGTTCCAAGATTAAGTGTTGGGAAAAAAAATTAATTCGGCGCAGAACGATTTAAACATTCAAATACTGAAATTATTCCTATAAACACCATAGCACGCACACACACCACTGGCATACATCTCTTTTCCTTTGCAACCATGGGTAATTCACGTATGGCCCACATAAACATGCATGCCAGCGTCAATTAGGTTTCCTTTCTTCAACTGTGAAAGAAAACTTCATTCTTGTTCTGTGAACATGTGGTTTCAGCCACATGTAAAGGTTGCAATACAAAGAAAATGGTCTTCTGAGCGAGTGTGAATAGAGACCAATGCAAGGGAAAAAAAGGAGCATTTGGTCAGATGTGCATCCAGACACTCCCTGTCAGCTGCTCCAGCATTCTGCTATGCAGTTTGGAGCAGGCAATCCTTACAACTTTTTTCCCCTCCCTCTTAATATGCCTCACGTATCAGGATGTTCACAGTCAACAGTGAGTTCCAGAACTGCTTTAGAAGGGGAGTGTTACCAGGTTCACTGGAAAGCACAGTAAGCTCTCAGATGACAGAACTAAGCTGAATGCAATGATCACCCTCAGGGAGATGAATTACATTTACTCAGGGATTCTAAGTATTAATTGCACACATCTCTACACACCTGTTATTCTAAGGAGATGTTTTTAACCTCCAGGAGTCAAAAGATGTACATTTTCCACTGTAGTTCTATGAAGTCACCGTGTTTCCTGATTTGTATTTATTCACCATTAGTAAATCAGGATTTTCCCCACACATTGTATTTCCTGAATAGTAAAGTTACTGCCTGCAAATGCAATCTAATGAATGTCAACATGTAGAACGCTGATGAAATGTTAAACAAAGCTAGAGATAGGCATTGACCCACAAAGCAGACGTGTAGCACCATTTAACAGGCTTATGGACAAAATGTATTTCTCAAAGATTACAGCGTGCATCTGCATAAAGCTAACTGTTGATGGGAACCAAAGCTGACAAAGGCATAACAACATAAAAATGCATCTGTGATCTTATTCTGTATGTGGTAAAAGTGACAGCCCATCAGTGTACAATTATCATATATTACTAATGGAATATTAATCAAACATTTATTACTCTAATTAGAAAAACTTGTCTTGAAAGGCAGTCTGACTTTTCACCTTTGGAACTGTAATTGACACACAAATGAATTTGACAGTCTTAACGACTATGAATCCTTAGTGGGAGAAATAGTGTCTTAATCTTCCAGCATTTAGCTAACAGCCAGTTTCCACTCTCTGTGGGTAAAATTCAAGTCAGCTTAGATGGTCTCATGCACTACTTCAACCTCTGTTAGGTACTGAACATATATCTAACATGAGGCAAAGATAATACAAAGGTTATGTGCAGGTCTACTGAGTGGGGATTAAGTTTTTCTTTGAAATAAACCTGGAATATGCGTCTATAATGTACAAAGTCAAGCTGAACTGGGATTTCAGTTATCCATGGACACACACACATTTTTAAACCTGTATACCATTTTTTTGTCCCTTCAAAAGTGTCATTTTTGTGCACATACAACGTCAAGAAACCCACAAATATTAACCAACTACAAAGGAGACCAGGTAGCAGTATGAAGTCTGCCTTTTAAACAGTTCACGGGAAAAAGAAAAGCATTTAGGAGATAATATTTTGAAGTGCCAAGTGTGTCATTAAAAAAAAAAGAAAAAAAAAAAAAGAGATGCGATCTCTGTGCTTATATGTATTGACACAATCCAATGCCTGCTTAAGGCAATGATAGACATTACATCCGCAGTGTGAGCCACAGATTCCAATGAGTATCAGATCAGGCTCCTATGGATCATCCTAGCTATGCTAAACCATGAGACCTTCTTTTAGCAAAAAAAATTACATGTACATGTTAGAAGCTTCACCAGGCTATGCTGGCTTACGGATGTGCTTCTTTCTATACACCTTGCTGAAGATGTTGAAATCTGGACCCATTTAAGTCACAATGACTTCTGCTATTTATTTCAAAGGGTGTTCTGATTTTACCCGATGTCACAGAACATCTCAAGTTGGAAGGGATCCATAAGGATCATTGAGTCCAACTCCCTGCTCCTTGCAGGACTACCTAAAACTAAATCATATGACTAAGAGCATCGTCCAGATGCTCCTTGAACTCTGACAGGCACCTAAGATACCACCCTACCATTAAAAAACTTACAATACTGTTTGACCTTACAGGATACTTGGTAAAGTTAATATAAATAAACTGAAATTCAGATTGTTGACAAAATATAACGGAGAATTAATTATAACTTAGAACTATGTGCATATTTTAATCTGTCTTGACTTCATCTATCAGATAATTATTTAGGGAATATGAAGAATGTTACGATTTGTTTAGCACTGTAATTTTTTTACGTTACCGTTTCAAATTACTGTGTTATTTTCACTTATGTTACCAGACATGGTCTGAAAGTGTAGGAAAGGTCTATTTATCACCTCTGAAACAGGAAATTCATTTGTAACTGATAGCATAAAAAAAAGTCTAAATATTTAAAACTCTAAAAGCATAACTTTAAATACATCATTACTTTATGTTATAAAACTAATTCAAACTATGTGTTCTCTTGTAACTAAGCTGGCAAAGAAAACTCAGAAATTATCTGTACTACTTCAGTTTGATCTGATTTTCTGTTGTTCAAAGCAATAGTTTTTGTATGAACTCATTCCTTCTTGCTAAACACAGACTCATTTCAAATACATTACCTTGACAACAACATCCTCCCAAATAAATAGTGACCATGTTTTTACCACAACAGGTATGGCAATATTGTGTTAGTCACTGAGGAGGAGACAATGAACACATCTCATTTATTACTGTGGCCAGTACTACACAAATGTCTTGCCAGTTGTGTTACTCACTGCATAAGACATTTCTTCCACACATTCTGCTCTTGCTTTACCCACAGACTACTCTGAGGCTTAATGTCATATGCACTAACTGTTAAGGTCCTAAAATTCAAATTCATTCCTTAATTGGCTATGGAAACTGTTGTAACTGGTGACCTTAGGTTTTTTGTTGGTTTGGTTTTTGGCGTTTTTTTCCCTCCAGTTGTCATATAGTCCACTATCCAAATGATAAACTTTTACCCCTCTCGTCCTCAAAAAAAAGAAAAAGTCTGGGGTGAGGCAAAATTTTAAAATCTCTAAATAATAGAAGCTGAAAAATGGTAATTACATAACAAAAACAGGTTTTCATTTGGCTTTATGCATTTATGTTTATACCTACTTGAATCTACCATTAAGTCAAATCCATTCCTGCTTTCATCCCACTTACCTCCCTGTAAACACAGCAGTCGCAAACCCGGTCTTCTGCATTTTGCATCTACTGAGATAAACTCTACTGCAAACACATTTTTGCTTTCTGTTAATGCTATCCAGTCGGTGCACAGAAGGGAACAAGATCTGGTCTATTTTGGTAAAATATACAGTTTTGAGTATTTTTTTTTACAGAGTATTTTCTTCAGTATATCTTTGGTTTAATTTCACGTTTATTTATTAGGCACAAGCAGAGTTAGTTAAAAGAAGTTAATAGATAAAGCATGACTAATTTCATCCTACTTTCAAAAAGTATTTGACCTAGCAATAAATACAACAAAATTAATCCTACTTCTTAAAATATCTCCACGTAAACTCTAAAAAAATGCTTAACAAAATAACCGTTAATACCACATTTGCCACACTTAATTTTCCAACACATACACATACTTAGCTCTAGAGACTCCACTGAATTAATTGACTTACTTTAGCTGGTATATTGTAAAGATAATAATGGAATCTATTAAGAAAGGACTACATGATTAGGTTCCATAAAATTGTGGGCAACAATCCATGACTAATCTGCAAATTCAAAGGGGGAAGCAAAATGAATTTATTTCTTTATTTATGTATTTTAAACAGGTAAGAACTGCAGCACACATACTGATAAATGTATTTAAACATTTTTCTAATACTGTGGCTTAACTTTTTCTTACACAAAACACACAGCAGGCAGCTTACCTTAGAAAAATTCGTATTACAGATGTACAAACTGGAAAGTGACTGAGCATTTGGGTTACACACAAGTTTCAGTACCTAATGTCGGCAGGGCCCAGTTTGGCTCCAGGATGATTTGCCACTGAAATTCAATAGGATCAAGAACTGTTCTCTTGATTGCTGAATTAAACGTTGGCTGATGATTGTTTAAATAGTATGTGCTGAAAGATTTACTTTTTTCCGCCCAAAAATACATATAAACAAATACATCTTATTCTGTAAAATTTCAAATATCTCAGTATCATACAAAGAGTGCATTCAGCTTTGAGTAATAACTTACTACACAAATGTAAAGCAATTTGTTTGCATCAACTAAAATAGAATGAATCATATCCATGATACCAAATTGTAGTAATAAATTACTGAGCTCTGCTAGTGGTGGAAAAAGCTTTATCATATTAGATTTTACGGTACAGCTCTATTATAGTCATCTTTTATTTATTTATTCAGCCATACATCATGGTGTACTAAATAACATATTGACTATTTACAATCTGTAGAGGGCACACATCTGCCTAGATAAAACTGTTTAAAAATACTATTTCCTTTACCATGAGTAAGGGTGTTTACCATAATCAAAAATATGAGTGCAGTGCAACTGTGCTGCTGTTATCCAAAAATTCTAGACAGTCACTGTTACTATGCAGAAAAACTGTCTAATATACACCCGAGTGAATTGTTCTTGAGAAGTGGACTTGTGACTAGTCAGGTCTACCACATGCATGCAGCTAAGCAAGCGTGCGCCCTAGGTCTGACCTAAGGTTTGTAGAGTCTGCTACTTATTTGAGCTAGCAGGTCTATAAATTCATGTTCTCAAGGCCACCTGATGGCAATTATTAAAGCAGCAGTTTCAGCCCTAAGGTGCGAGTGAGGTGTGCACTCGCTGCCTTCAAGACCTTCCAGAAAGGAATTCATGGTTGCTCCTCAAGGTCCTCATTGCTTCCACCAGAAAGACAAGAAAAACTCTTTAAAGTGTCCCATGTGCTTGAACAGCTCATCTCAGCTTCTCTTCAGCCTCCTCTACAACACCAAAGAGTAGGGAGAGATTAACATCAAGAATAAGAGAGTTTAAAAGGAACTCACTCTCTTTTATTCTCCCTGCAGTTGAGGAAAAGAAATCCCCATCAGAAGATCAATCCTGACTTGAACCTAAATTCAAAGCATATGTAAGGCTGAAGAGGTACTCCACATTTATCAAGCATATTGCTAACATGGGCAGTAGCTGCCATGAACTGGATATGGAAGGAAAGATGAGTACAGCAGCAGTGTATGGTTAGACTAAGTGTTAAGGCAACATCAACAGATACATCTGAAATAATTTATATTCTACAATAACACAGGGCTCTCACGTATACACAATATTGGAGTAAACATTATGTTCATTTTTTACTACAAAGCAGTAAAAAACGAAACCAAACCAAACCCAAACGCTCGAAACCAGGACGCTGCTTCATTCAGCAATTGTTCAAACCAATGCCTAAATCAGCTGCAAGGACTCTGTACACTAAGGCCCTGTAGGGCGAAGGAAGCCAGAAAGACTAAAGTAGATCTGGCAGACTCAGCAAATAATTAATTAATTATACCACAAATAATTAATTCATGATCCCAGTTCTGTACAAAAACAAACAAACAAAGAAGAATCACAGCTGAACCAAGTCAAAATCCACATCCAATTTATTAATCGGTATCTCTTAATTTGCAATAAAATAAAATACCAGGCTTTTCTGCATCAGCCTCAGGTTCAAGCATTGTTTCTTGCATCAAGGACATACCTTGCACAGAGATCCCTGGGAGCTGCACACAGAACATTGGTAGGATTTGTTCTAAACGATGTACTGTATTGAGCACCAAAATGAACTTTAGCATGACACCATTATAGATTAATACTACTGAAGCTTTTAACAAATCAGTTTTACATTTGTGGGCTTTCCTATGTATTATTTGCATCTAACTCTGCTCTCAGAGGGACTGTAAATCCTTGGGAAAATGGTCTAATTATTTTTTTTGGTCCTATAGCAGTTAAGGTAGCAAACTACAGGTAAGTTTAATAGCACAAAGCAAGTTATAGTTTCTATAGATGTGCAAAGTCTGCTAGAAAATTGATTATTGGACACACAGAAGTGAAGTCCCCAATTTTCTTCTCATTGTATGTAACATTTTTCCTTTTAGTTCCAAAAGAAACTGAAATGGGCACCAAGATGAATCTTCAGCTTTCTCTCACCATGCTTTGCTGTGTGTTGTCATGGAGGCACCAGAAATTTAGAATAAAGAAACATGATGTAATTCATTTCTCCTATGTCCTGTAGAAATGCTGTGATCCTTGCATAATCTCTTAGCAAGTATTTTTGTCTTCGGAAGGGCTCTACAAGCATAACACACAAAAGTGTTGTTACTGTATTTCAGCATTTCTTCTTATGAAAACAACGTCTAATATGGCCCTGACCAATTGGTGCTCAACATTAAAAACCTCATACGGCTTTTTACAGGGCAGGGAACCTGCTCCTGCAGTTCATGTTCAAAACGCCAGACAGCGTAAAGAGCAAAGGATCAGGTCAAGAACTTTAGTATACTCTCATATTTTGACTTGATTCTGTCAGAAACGTCCCCTGGAAGGTAATTTAACATAAGAGATTAATTATTTTGCAGTATGCTGCACTGATTTTAGAAGCACCTTACATAGTATCTGCTTTGTAAATGACCAAAGTACTTGAATACTGCAGAACTTCCTGGTGTTTAGCTTTTCTTTTTGTGTATTTATAAACTCATTGCTAACTGTGCAAGGGTGGTTTTTTTAATTCACACGAATCTGTAAAAATGGGAAGGGCATTTCCTCATCTTTTGTCTAAATCTACCACTCATAATTATTAAAATTTTATTTTAGAATTGTACAAGTTATTATTCCTTTTTTCTATCCATCTGCCCTGATCTTGATTTCTAAAGATATCCCTTTTTCTGAAAATGTATTTTATTTGAAGACAAACAGTATGCAAGAACTTAACCATATGTATAGAATACTGTCCTTTTTATTGATCTCCTTAGAATATGTATGATGTGCAAGTGGTCTCACAGGCTTCACACTGTTGGTTTTGCCCCTTGACTGAGAAATTAACATATGACACAGCAAACAAATAGCTATATAAAAATGATGTAAAACACCATACAGTATTCTGCAAGTCAGATCACACACCATCACAGTATGGTAAGAAATACCACACAGATTTTCAGGTTTGGGAAAAAAGAAAAAAAAAAAAAGAAAGAAAAATTATAATTTGTACATACAAAAATCAACTCACACTTCTACCCAAGGTGAAATGAACTGCCCTTCAACTACCATGCCACTTCAATTCTGTAAACGACATTACACAGGTATTGTAACAGCTCTACAAAGAATATCGTCTTTGAAGTAGTTTTTATGAACTAATGAAAAAACAAATGAAGTGGAAGAGGTAACCATAGTTTTCACATTAATAAGTTTCTAATAGCTCAGGAATTAAAAAACATATATTTTTTTCCCGAGATTAGAGGACAGGCAGCTGGTTTGAACACCATTCATTAGCTTCTCCTGAGTGCAATACAAGTAGCATTTTTTTTTTTAGGAAATAATCCTGCATTGACCCTTTTTACAAGGAAGAGCAAGGTCCAAACATGTAATAAAAAGGTTTCATCTTCAGTTTATAATTCCTCTTGAGTTTATTTTATCAAGTAGATACCCATATTACATTTTTTAAGAAATCCGTCTTTTTCACTAAAAGTTACAGTGCTTCCCAAAGAGACATTGTATCTCTTCTAGAGTCTTTCATTTCATACAGTGATATACATACCATACTTTCCAAAGTACCACTAAACTAGTAATTGCTAGCACTATTTCACTGTTGGTATTAAATGACGTATACCATGAACATATTTATTATGAGTTCTATAAATCAATACATGTATGATGGTTACCAACACCTAGGTATTTGGGATGATTTTCCACAGAAATTCATTTTAATAGTCTCCCCAAATACTACTTTTTATGGTTGCAAAGTTCTTCCATGAAAAGAATTACAGAATCAAGATTAATTTTTAAACTAGGTTGTTTCGACATCGTGATGCTTGCAATACTTTACTTGTACAAAATAATAATAAATTCAGATGAATCCTACTAATTCTACCCTTTTCATTCCTTGCTGCAGTGATTGTTCCCCCCCCCATTTTATTCTACTTTGCCATTCCCTTGCCACTAAAAAGCTACATTTGTATATTCATCAATAATATTTACAAAACTGTACATAAATTTGACACTAAGCGCTTCTCTGCAAAGGAAAGATAGGAGAAGGAAGCTGTTAGAAGGAACAGCTAGGTGGATGATCTCCTGTGGTATGTTCTTACAAAATGGGAGCTGATAATGGAATTTACTGACGTTCTAAAAGACAGTCACAAAAGAGAAGAAAACACAAAATCGTAGAGGTAAACCAGCTTCAGAGCTGTTGACAACTTTAAAGGACCAAACCACGCCTGAGCATTATGCCCGGTGAATGGATAGCCAGAAGATGCAAACTGAAGAGAACAAGGAATCTCCTTTGATATCCTTGCAAAACGTTTGCACCAATGCAGTTCTAGCGCCACAAAACCAGGAGCTGCATTCTCCTACAATTCACAAAACAAAGCTGACCCTATGTGAATGGTATACTGCAAGGACTCCGAAATTCTTTCAGCTGCAGGATGAAAAGAAGATGGAGATTCTTGTGTACTTTGGACATCTGTGAGACACTGCGTGTCCATGGAGCACGCTGTCTCTTAATACTTCTGCTGGACAAAGGCAGCTGCACACTGTCTCTTGTCCGGTTATACATGGATAGATACTGTTGAGACCACTACCAACACCCCGAAACTTGGATTTCATCTCCATTTCTCTTTTTTTGTTTTTTGTCCTTTCTTTTTCTCATGACAGGACAAAAGAAAAAACACAGGACAGTAGTAGAGACTAACTCTCAATGTTGACTTTCAATGTTGGATGCACACTGCTAAAACTGAAGTCACCATGATGAAGGTAAGACTGCTAATCGTTGTCTCTTACTGTTACTGACTTCCAATCAGACATTATCATGTTCCATCTGCAAAACGAAACAGACACATGGGAAGAAAGTGTGTACAAGCACAGAATTAGCAACAGAACTCACACTTGGGAAACTGGCTGGGAAAAATCACTCCCTTTCATTTGAAAAAGTAACTCAGCTACCATCCTATCAGCATGCTCCTTGAATTATCTTCAGTGAGGATTTATGCCCAGAACATGAAATTGACTTTCAAGCACAATTCTTAGAAAAAAAAATTTGGGGATCCCCATCCCCTTACCTCCCCCTTCCCCAAAAGAAAGAAAAAAAGGAATCGTTGACTGGATCCGGCACAGGCACCACATCAGCACATCAGGGTATTAAGAAGCTGAAACCTGTAAGTTGTTGCAAGTCAACTCAAGCTACTGCAACCAATTCAAAATTAGCCCACAAAGCTTAGAAAGAGCACCTTCTAGATACAAGACATTGCCTGTGACTACTGAGATCTTTGGTTATGAGTTGATGCCACACACTTTTGTCATGTGAACCACAGCAAGTGAGGTTTGAAACCTGGATCTAGGTATATAGAAGTGTACGTTTCCTTCACACAGTTAGAAGCCCATTTCTCATATCCCTAGTTTCCTTAGTATAAGAAATCAGAAGGTGAAGAATCTCTTCAGTTACTTAAAGGTGATGGTAAAATTTTCAAAGGGAGGGAAACAACTGCGATGAGGGATGTTCATTGAAATGCTACCAATACAGGGACAGGGCATCATGTGGAAAGAGATCAGAAGATTGTCATATACAAAGGTTAAAGGAAAAGCTTCACAGGCAACTATTCAAAAATGGTTCTCATCTAGGAGAAGACACTGAAGATATGCATGAAGTCAAGCTTACTTGGCAAGCCACATTACGAATGTACTAGGTCCTATCATTATGGTTTCTTGAGCAGATTTTCAAATGACATGGGCAATTCTTTCAGAAACATAGAGATACAGAAAGGTAGAAATATACTGTGTGATTTCAAAGCACTACGAAGTGTTTCTATAGACAATCTGCCAACAAGACAAGTTAAGAAGGCCAAAGTCAGCATTAGCATCTGTCTTCCAATTACAGAGTAACAAATGACATATTGCTCAGTGACAAATGATGACTGCTGTCTTATATTAAGATGGTTGCTCTAGCAGATGTTTTCAAATTATCCCAAGCTATGTCACAGGGAAAGGCAAAAGAACTGGAAATATGCCCAGAGATACCTGGTGCACCAGCAGCCTAAGGGAGCCTTTTAAAAAGCCATTTGGTATCCTCTCACGAGATCTTAGCTACAAAAACTGAATACAGAAAGAAACAGGGGAATAGAAAATACGTTATATACCTCAGTGAAAATTTTAAGTATCTGACTACAGGATCATCAGGAATAAAAAATGTGTTCACTTCATTTTAGCCTGGACAGAGACACAGTCTAGGCAGACAGTTCTTCAGGGAAAGAAGAGAGGGGGAAAAAACCCCACCAACAATTATCCCAGAAAGCAGTGCTTCGTATTACTGATCTGTGATGACAGAGTCAGGGCAGAAAAAACTCTTTTTATCGTGAACATCTCCAAACAGGAATCCTGGTATCACATATCACATACTGACTCAAAAAATAAAACTAAGCCTTGCTCCCTGGTGAGAAAAGGTAGACTGCTTTTAATGCTACAAAACCTCTGGGACACCATGGGGAAACTCTGTCCAAAAAGAGTACAGATGAATAAAAGAGAAAGAGAGAAAGGAGATGACCACCCTTCTGTCTGAACTGGACTAGGGAGTAAGGTTACACACGGTTAGAGCCAAGACAGGTCTTCAAATCAAAAACCTGATGGGCAAAACAAGTTATTTCCTGAAATCCTGTAGTCAAATCATATAGGTATAGAAACACTGAAATGCCGTGCAAGATGAAGGGAGGATGAGACCGGGGAGAGATGCAGAGACTATGCTCATCCAGTGTAGCATCGTTCTCAGGAGCAGCTCTCTGGAAGCACGAGACAACAGTAAAAGCTCAGCCCAGCAGACAAAATAACCACAAAAAGGAAGGCGCCAATGAATGCTGCTGCAAGGTAAGGAATGGGTAGGTGTCTAGTCTTGACCTATGTTGAGGGAGAAAATCCTCTCTCTCGTTACCATGGAGATCCCCCTTTCAGGTTTCTTTGGATGAGCTTTGTGCAGGAGTGCAAAATTTGGCATAAGAGGAGAACAAGTATTAATTATGTGCCCCTGACAAAAATACCCTTCTTAAATCTTGAGAGATAGTACAACAGAGGCTGTAAAATTTAAGTTTGGTTACAGAAATTAAGGGCTGAATAAACTATCTCATGTTAAAGTGCCTTCAGCTCTATCTTCTTAAAACAGCAATGCCGGTCTGAAGGTACTGCACCTCCCTATTACAATTCCGGTGAAAACTTGAGTTATTGGATGGCATGAGACTGGAGTGAAAATGCCAACAAAAAAATAGCGTGGAGGCTAGTTGCTACTGTTCCTTGGTACAAGATTGCCTTTATTTATTATACTATTTCATTAATTATTCATGCAGTTCTTTTTGTATTTCCAGGTGGCAACACTGCTAGCCAGGGCTGCACTGAGATGCACCACCTTTACAGGAAGGACAACATTGCAAGGTCTAACACAAACAGATTGCACCGATATGCTTGCAAGCATTAATCCCACAAGAGATAGGCCAGGATGAGCCCTTAATCAAACAAGTATATTTAATATATACAGTTCTGGTGAGGAAAAAACCCAAAACTTTAATTCAGGAGGATATCTATATAACGGAACACTATTGTACCCTTTATTTTGAAACTACTTGATTACTTCTCTAATAAACAGCGTATTTGGCTCCTATACATTTTCATTAATTTACACTATCTAATTTTAATAATTCTGAAATACACAATATCAGACAGACAAGTAAGCTATACAGAAGACAAGAAGGAACTGTGTTGTTGCCATTAACATTTCCTAATTTCCTGTAATCATTACTATCAGCAGTAAATTTATCTTTAAATAGATATCCTTCGGACTTCTGGACCTTTCTGGATCCTTTGGATCAGTGAACACTGATCAAACTTGCAACATCTTTTAGGTGAGGGCAAATACCTTAAGTGTATACATTGGACCCACGTACCAGTAGAAATTAGTGTTGCCTTTTTAAAGGTGTATTAACATTGAAATACAATCCAACACAACCGGCTGAGCATACACCATGCCTACCAGCACACCTACCTTTCATTTGTAAGTAGGCTGTAAGGTTAAACAAGTACTTTTTTTTTTAATAACTAACTTCATATGCTGTCCACTACATTTCTCACCATTTTTGCTCCTGCTACTATTTCTCCTTTTTTTGGCTTTATTTACTTATCTCAGGCAGGTGCAGAAAACAATGTGAATGAAACGGGAATATCCGAAATCAATCACGTGTGAAACCGAAGTGCTGCCCGTTAAATATTACTTCCTCAATAAATTTTCTCCAAGATCAAACAAAACCATCAACCTCCTTTAGAAAGAAGCACGGTGTAGCAGTGTCCTTCTTGGCATCCTGAGCCGGGTTCCGTAACAGCGACAGCGAGAAGGAAAAAAAGCCGTAATTACGCGAGGGACCTTGCTCAACGCCTCCTTCCCCCGCGGAGGGGGACGGCGGCACAGGCCACCCCGCTCCCGGCACCCGCACAGCGGGGAGCGCGGCTCCGCTCCCGCAGGCCCGGGAAACGATGCGCACCGGCACGGCGCGGGGAGGCCCGCGCCTCCCGGGGGTGCTTTAACCCCCCCGCCCCGGGGACTGCCCAGGGCGGCCAGCGGAGCTCTTGGCCGCTAAACGCCCACGCCTGTGCCACGCCGGGCGCGGGGGCGCCCCGGTGAGGGGGGGCTGCGCCTGCCCGGGGCCCGCTGCCCCGCCCGACCTTCCCCCGCCCCGGCGGCGGGGGAGCTCCGCTGCCCGAGCGGCCCGGCGGCGCAGGCTCCTCAACGCCGCCTTCCTCCCTTCCCCTGCCGGCCTGAAACGCTCCCCCAGGCAGCCGCGCCTCCGGGGAATGGAAGTCCGGGTCGGGGTCCGGGGAGCCCCGCGGGACGCGGTCCGCTCGGCGGGGCTGATCGGCGCGGGACCTCTTCTCGGTTCCACGGGATCCCCGCACCACAGGGGCTGTGCTGAGGGGGGAGGCAAAAATTCACCCTGCTTCTCGTGTCCTGCCGAGGAGGGACACGGGACAAACTCGGCCCGAACAACAGGCGACAACTAGTTGTGGAGCCCGCGCGGAGCTGCCGGGGGCGGAGGGACGGGGGTCCGCGCCCCGCCGCTCCGGGGAGCCGGCGGGCGCGGGGCAGGGCCCGCGGCGGAGGGGCGGCAGCTGCCCCCGCCTCGATCGCTCCCTGGCGCGTTGGCTCCCCGGGGAAGGGGGCGCCCCCCGGGGCAGAGGAAGGAGGATGGCCATCCTCGGCGGCTGCCAAGGCACCCGCGGAGGGGAGGATAAACGCCCCGCAACGCAAGGCCAGGCTAGAAATTACTCATTTGAATGATGCAGCAAAGGATGAGGGGGGCTGGTCCTCCCGGTGCCGCTCTCCAGCCCCGATTAATAATGCACAGGTTCCCTGGCGAAGCGAAAAGCGCTCTCCCTTCCGCGCACACAGCAATTAATAGCGACCTTTCATCCCGCGAAACCCTCGCTAAGCACTCCCACACGCCCGCCGCCCGCCGCGGCAACTGCTAGGAGCACAATAGCGGGAACCTCTCTGCCTCACAGAGCGGGGCGGGGGGGGCTGGGGAAGCCAAACCTCTCGCGGCAAAACCCGATCCCTCAAGACGAAGAGTCCCGGGGAGCCGCAGGGAGCGGCAGCAGCGGCAGCCGCCGGCGCGGCAGGAGGGCAGGCTGCCTGCCTGGCAAGCGGAGGGCGTACCGCGCAGCACGCTGCCAAAACACCATCACCCATCGGTATTGTCAGCAAACAGCACACAAGCATTTACCTTTTTCTGCCCGCCGTCCGTCAGTCAAGCATTTGAGGGCGAGAAGGAGAAAGGAAAGGAAAGGAGAAGAAAGAGACAGAAATACAGGGAGCGAGAGGCGGCTGCTAATCCCCGTGTAGAAAGACTTCCAGCAGCAGCAGCAGCAGCAGCCTGCGAGTGCGTGTGCGTGCCCGTGCCCGTGCCCCGAGTGGAAGCACAGCCCTCCTGGCGATGCACCGGCTCTTGCACCGAAGTACTGTCATGTGTGTATTTCGGTGTGTGTACCCATGGAGAAGAAAAAAAAAAAAAAAAAGAGACGGGGGAGACTAGTCAGTCACACGCCCGGCTGTGCACTGCTGGGGGGGAAGAGGAGGAGGAGCCCAGCGCTCCCCAGCCCAACCACCGGAGGAGCAGCTCGCTACTACGGCGGCCGGGCACTGCGAGCTGCCGGCGTGCTGCCCCTGCGCGCCGGCCCCGCGCGCCCGCCCTTCCCCTCCCGCTGCCAAGGACGCGCCTTCGGGAAAGACCCCTCAGGGCCTCTGTGCCCGGGGACCCCGCTGCACCCCGGGCTGCCCGAGCCTGGCGGGAAGCAGCTGAAAAAAACCCCACCCCACGTTTCTGTCCAAAAAATGCCGCCCGGAGCGCGCCCGCGGGCCGCGGGGATGCCCCGCGGTCCTCCGCGGGGAACCGGGCTGCGGCGCCTCCCGAGGGGGAGGCAGGCCGAGCCGTGCCCCCAGGGCCGGCCCCGGCGAGGGGAAGGAAGGGGCTGTCCGCGGCGTCGCGCCCCTCGGAGCGCGGGGCTGGGAGGGGGCGAGGCGGCGTTTCCCCGGGGGTGCCGCTGCAGCCAGAGGCAGGGGCGGCACAGGCGGACCCCCGCAACGCATGCGAGCCGCCCGCTGTCCGTGCGTGGGGGAGAGGGGCGGCACGGCTGTGGGTCGGGAGGGTGCAGGGGGTGGCGGCGCGGAGTGCGGGCTGGGCGTTTGTGAGAACTATAGCTACTACTATAAATATCTGTGTTTGCGCGTATTGACACTGAAAACGCGGTGAAAGGCTGTGCTAATCCAGGCCACTGTGCAGGCACCCTGATACTCGCGTGTCCAGTCAGGTACACTCAAATTTCAACCACCGTATATGACCTACTAAAAGGTACTTGAACAGTGGCAATACATTCGAATCAATTATTTGCTAAATAGTAAATATTATATCCATCTTCTGGATATATAGCCACATATATGCATATAAATGAGATTTTGTCATACAATTCATGAAAGAGCTACAATAGAATGAGCAAATTACTCTTCTAGTCCTCAATTTACTCTAGTGGGTTGTGCCAGCAAGTTTCAAGATGTGATTTCTTTAAGCCCCAAACCAGGAAAAGTTTGTGAGAAATATCCTTGATATTTTATTCTAGGTACAAAGCAGGTTAACCTTAGTAGTAGAAAAAAGTTTATTAAATGACAAGGATGAAGAAAGTTTTGGTAGGGATATCTGGTATGCTATTTATACTAACTTCTTGTTTCTTTGTAGTGGTCAATGTAGACCTAATGTCTCATGGGTAAAACAAGGAGGAAAGGAAGAAGTGTTGTTGGCATTTTTAATTACAAATGTAGGTCACGTCTACAGGCTAGGTAGGCTAGGAAGTTCTGATGGCTGATAATTATGTTAATTAGCAAGCAATCAACCAATTGAGTGGGGAAAAAAATCGGTTAATCTATTTAAAAATAATTGTTGGGTGTTTTTTTAGTTGTAGACATAATAATAGGTGGTGTAGAGAGGAAATCACTGAAAAGATTGTCCATCTTGTTAAGATTCAGCTGTTCACAATAAAATATTTTGAGACTTCCCAGAAGTCCTGCAATAAAATAAAAAAGACTAAATTTGTTGTTACTAAGTTGTATAAATCAAGTCAGTATTACATTGTAAAAAAACCAAATTGCACCCCAAAGCCATATCATTTGTTTGTTTGTTCATATAAAATAAAGGTACACATACGCTTTTAGTTCTTTAACTGAAACACAGATGCTGAATCTGAGCTAAGTCAGGTAAATAAGCTAAATAGTACAGGGTTCACTGGGTTTTTTTGGTGATTATACATCAGCACTATCCTATGCAGTATATTAGTTTATCTCTTAGCAAGAATTTTTTGACTTGTCATCATGAACTGTATTTTCAAGCTCGTTTCAAATCTGGCATAATCTGTTATTTAAACTATGACGGTGTGCAAAGACCTCATAGTAGAATTTATGTAATCTTTCCTATGTAATTATGTGAAGATTTAGCCTGCCCTCCGTAGGCCTGTGAAGTTATAAAGCAGATTTAGTCATGTTATGTGTGATAGTTCTATGAAAATATTTATACCAAACACGTTGATTACATTAGTTAGTAGAACTAGATAGTAATGAAAACAGATAACATATTTTTAGGCTTCATACAAACTTCCAGAAAATGAAGTAGACCCAATTTCCTTTGAAGACTGAAGCGTAAGAAGGAAAAAGGAGACATTTTTGCATAAAATTATCTGACCTCAAAATAGAAGCCAGCATGGCTCCTTGGTTCCTTTATTTCACTTGCACTCCCTATTGTGAATCTAAATCGTTTAATCAATTTTCTGGATGCTCCTTGTTTGCCTGACTTCAGTCTGGCTGGGCCAAGAGGGTAGGAGAGGAAAGTCTTGTTATAAATTCTCCCCTGAACTGATCTAGAGGAATCTGCAACCTGGAGGCATAAGAAATTCAAGCTGCTTTACATAATGATGTAGATGGTCTTTGTGGGCCACTGATTATTTTGATTTTAGGAATAACACTTGCCTGTACTGGTAGTCCTGGTACTCATGGGTGTCTCAGAAGACATGCAGCTTGGTGGGGAGTTTTCCAAGGTGGGAGCAAATATTCTTCACTGGGCTGTGTGAGAGATGGCACGCATGAACAAAACTGAGAAGAGGCTGTGAAGCAGAGGGTTTCAGTAAGGACAGTAAACAAATGTAGGCGAACAGGAAGCAAATGAAGAAAGCAAAGCCTGGAAGAAAAATATTCCAAGATAGTTTTCAGATCAGAAAAGTAGGAATCAGAAAGGAAACATTTTAAACGGCCTGGGGAGGTCAGATAGTTCAGTATTAATATCTTCAGCCATCTGCAGTTTATCAAGTAGCCCCAAATGCAAATGTCCTTATTATGCACTGTACTCACACTTCGATCTCTTTCTTCTCGGAGGAACTTCTCTTTGCTTTGACTGGTGGTGAAAAAGGTCGTCATATAGACTCTCATTACAACATAATTAAACTATATGCATGCTTACATGAACTTCTTCCAAATGCTGCTCTTTTACCACGTTACAAATTTTTAAGAGTTTGAAAATACGGTTCATTTTTGTCTATCACTGCCCTCTACTGGAGAGAAGGTCAGAACCGCTCGATTAGGTCTTGGTACGAAGCCTTAGAGCCACTACAGCTGTTGGTGGTCCTCATTTGGTGGTGAATCACCTTTCCACGACTGAGGCTTATAGGTGTGAAGGTCTGGATGGCCAGCGTCCATAAGAAGATTTCTTTTTCCCTCTGAGTTCAAATAATTGATCATACAATTTGTTGTCTGCAGATGTTGACACAGGCAAAATGATGATTAAGCAATGGTTGAGATTTTAAGATAGATGTCTTCCATTAACTTCTGGGGAAGAGGCAACTAAATTCACCACAGAGATACTGAAAATCTTGAGCAGTGCTGCTTTGGTAGTATTTGCCTGTAACTTTGTAGATAACCTCATCACCTTTCATATCTAAATCCTTTGGTTCACTCTCCATTGCATTACAAAAAGATTGCCCTCCATCCCTTTTCCTACTCTGACCTTTCATGCCTCTATACTTACCTTTCACTGTCTATATCAATACTGCCAGAGTGCCACATTTTTGTTATATTTTATTTTCCTTTTCCTCACACACTGGGCATTAGCAGAACAACTGAAACATGGAGAGCACAGCAGTGATACTCTCCCAGTTCCCCTGTATCTCATTTCCTCCACCTACTGTCACAACAACTCATGCACGTCAAGAGCAGTTTCTGTTGGAATGCACTAAGTTTTCCAGCTGGGCGGGCACACTGATCGCCAAGGCACACTGAGAGCTGGGAAGGATGAGGCCTGCTCAGAGTGTACAGCAATGAAAGTTTCACTGTCAAACTCATGTCTTCTACACAGTAGAAGCTAGCAATTTCTCTGTTTGTTTTCAACTTCACCACATCTAGGTCAGATTTACAAAGATGAACATCACACATGTACTCTTCTTATCCGCTTCCAGCATCAGCTATTGCTGCAAGGCAAGAAGGCATTCTGAGGCTGGCTACAAGAGTGTCTTCAACATGAGCAAAAGAATAGCTTTGGTGGCTTCTACCCCTAGTCTGATTAATGGCAGAACCATTTAATCTAAAACTCTGCTTTCTCCTCCCCCTCTGAGTACCCTACATCTGCCTAGAAAATTTTATTTAGAATATTTTCACTTTGCTAATACTATAAATGTCTTTTACTGAAAAGTTTTAGTACCTGCCACGCCCATTGTAGGTCTGCTTGTCATATTTTATTGGGTTGCACTGAAAGCAGTGATGGCCTAGGTGGATGAATTGTGTGGGTTGCCTCATTTCGCGTTACCTAATTATTTGCTATAAAAAACACTGCAGCAAATTCCTTTCCCTGACCTAATGGATAACATGGAGGAATTAGTAGGGCGTGGAGTAGAACGGTTGTTCCCAATGAGCGACTCCTAAATGACAGGTGCCCTCCAAGGAAAAGGTAAGCAGCCATCAGCTCACCTTGTAGAACCACATTGACTATTGACTGGTCAGTTAAAAACGGATGATAAGAAGGCCTGGTGAGCCATTGGTTACTCATCCAGAAAAACCAGAAAAGAGTAGCAGGTAATTCAAATACAGTGTCAGTTTGACATAACTACTTAATACAGAGAAAAAAACTTCAAGATTAGCATGGGTTTACAATTGATACATATTCTTTTATGGTTTAGAAGTAAAACAAGTACTTTGTTAAAGGTATTATTCTTGTGACCTTTAGGATATCAAACACATAATTCCACAAAACCTGTGACTTTCAACCTCTATCAGGAAATAAGTCAGAAGTTGTCTTGAGAGGCTTCTCAACAGGGTTTCTGTTTTGGAAGATGTAAAATAGAATATTTGAGAATGACATCTTCCCTCCCACCCCCCAAATCTTTGTTCGGTATTAGAAACAAGCAAGTTGCTGTGATTTTCAGGTATCAGAATGTATTTCAGTGGTATCAAGAGCAATGTTCTGAATAAGTATAGAGAGAGAGGGGGAAAAACTAGTTCAAACAATAAGCCCATGAAATTCCCTCAGTAGTATGAGAATACTTTTCCAGATACTGAGATATAGCAAAACCCTGAGAGAATGGCAGAGTGCAAATCAGTTTGTAAACATCTGCATTAAGGATGTGCATTCAATTTCTTAATTAAGGAGGGCTATAATAACTTAAGATATCATATTTTTTAAGTATGAGCATTTAATTCTGAAGTGGAGTGCAATACAACCATAGGTGTATTTTTGCTCCTTTTGACAGAAATGTGGGGAAACAGGGAAAGCTTTATAAGAACTTTATATGAATGATAAGACTAGGACTCATGTAGAAAATTGTTTCTCACTTAGGATTTTAAGTGAGGTATTTTTAGATAAAAATGGTATTTTGTATCTGCATTATTTCCTGAACAGGCAGCACAAACAGCACAAAGCAATCAGAGCTAGCTGAAAACTACTGTGACCAGTTTGTACAGAAACCACCATTCTCTACTGTGGGAGGTAGGATTACTCCTTTCTTGCAACAGGTAACAGTGGAAGATAACTTCCTCTCTATTCAGACCAACTGCACATCAAAGAGCCCACAACAGTCAACTGAGATCCAAACTGAGACTGTGGCTTCATTTTCCTAGTGATGCTATCAATTCAAACATTGTTGAAGACAAGAGACTGTTGAAAGCAATCTTCTTCATAAATAATTAATAATTTAATCACATACAGCATGAAGCATGATGGGAAAAAGAAAACTTATTGCTTCCATTTTGCAGGTGGAAAGTTGAGTATCAGTAGAAGCAGAAACAAGATCTGGACTGCTATATTCTGGTTTTGGATTTTAACAGTAGAGTTGTCATTTTTATATAGCTTGGTCTTTTTCAGCCACCAAAAGATTTTTAAAATGAAGGTCTTCACACAAAGCACCAGTGTCCTGGAGAGAAGTCCTAAGAACGTTCAACAGGGCTTTCTGATGTGACAGCTCAACTCCCTCCCCCTCCTTAAATGGCTGCATATAAAAAGGTGATAGCTAGATTTGTCCAGGTTTAATATTGTGCAATAATCTTGTCATTTATACAGAAAAGAGGGTGGGGAGATAACAGTTGTCTGCCTTCTTATTAAGCCTAGCCCAGAGTGAGAGAAATTGAGCATAAAATGTGCATTAAAGCAGAAGGAAAGCAGAAGGAAAGACATCCAAAGCTTTAGAGATGGAATTGTCAATTTTTCTGAGGTCTGTTTTTTTTTTTTTTACATTATGGGAAAAGGAGGCAACAGTTTGGTTTGTTAACTGTTTTTCACCATCCTTTCATGTGAATCCCAATAAATCAAGTAGTAAGCACTATACAGCTGTCAAAAGGTCTCAGTATTCAAGAGTAAATCTACTTTTTTACAACATGCTCAATTATTTTCCACTTTGTGTCTGGAAGATATGCTGGTATCTCACAGTTAGGGTGTTCTGAGGAAAGCTTTTTACAGGAACTTCTAACAGAGTTAGACTCCAGAAAGACTGGTAACTAAGACTTATATCAATAAAGGTGTCAGTCAAGTATGGGAAAGGAATTATTTTAAGGCACAATGAAGAGCTGATCACGTTAATGAAGGTAGCATAGATGGATATTTCAGGCTTGTTTCTCCTCCCATGGAAGTCAACAGAGTTTTACAATGAAGGTAGCAGCAGAGTAAGATAGTATCTCATCAGATGATATGAAATATTATTCCATCTGTGATCTGTAAAATACCAAAACCTGACATGCGTATAACAGTTACAGTGTAATTATAATTAAGCATCATCTTTCATGGAGGGTCTGTAGTTAAAATAAACACAAATCAAAGACAACACAGGAAGAAGCAACTTAACGATATTTTTAAAAATGTATGAGAATGTATTCCAACATACTTTTGTCTCAAATAGAAAAAAGTTTTCAGGTAGTAGTACAATTCTACAGTTGTTCACAAAACAGGGTCCTGGTATGGAAGGCCATGCTAAAAGTTTTGGGTTAATATTAGCAATTTAAGAAGTGAGGTCTTCTCAGATCTCTTGAAATCCCCAGACTTCTGCATTTCATCAACTGAATTCTACCTGCACTATTCCAGAGAAGTCCTTTCTTGTTAAAGCATGCATATATAGTTCCTGTTGTTCCAGGAGTTGTGCAAAATCATGCACACCTCTTTCAAAAGTTCTCTATTAATGGGTATGGAAAATGTGTATTCACAACAAGTGACTCTCTTCTGCATTCTCTGTGGCAGTTTCTGCCAGGTATTTGGGGTGGTGGAGTTTACTCCTCAAAAGCAAGTAGGACAGTTTATTCAACATGCTTGAATGAGCTCTCCTCCAAGAGATTTTTCTTCTCATCAGAAAGCCAGCAGCTGTTGAATGGCACTGCCCTTGTCTCCATGAACAGTATTCTGACAGCATCCTTTCCTATTCCTAGCAGCCATCCAATGTTAGTTCGGTCAGTGTACTTCTGCTATTGCACGCTTACTTCCAAACAGCTGAAGCAGCCTTCTGAACTCACAAAACCCCCCAGACTTTTAATATGTGCGGGAAGCTACAAGGTTTATAACTCCTATAAGAGGAAATCTTTATGAGCTCCTTCCATTCCAACGATCTAGCTACCAGCTATCCAGAAATTTTGGGTTTCTAATAATCAGCAAACTAATCTTTAATTAGTCTTCAGCTGAGCTAGCACAGTCTTGGAAATCTGCAAGTGCCTGTAAAGTGTTGTGCAGCTCAGCATATTTTATAAAGTTGTTTGGAGGCCGCAATAAAGTATATCTGACAGCATTCTTATATAAATCATTCCTGCACAACAGAGCTCCAACACCAAAAGCTTTGATCTGACCTGGTAACATTTCATTCCTAGAAGCTTGTGAATAAAAATAAAACCCCCAATTTTCTCCTTTTTTAATACTCATTAAATTTTATTTTAATGTTAAAATGGCATTCAGTAAAGGACAGCAAACTACCGTGAATAAGTCACCATGGATATACAATGCAGTGTCTCTGAATGCAGAAACCCTTGCCAAAAGCAAGACTAGCAAATTGCACATGTCCAACACCATGGTGTAAGGAAAAAGAGTTTGGCCAATGACAAGCGATCAGATTCCTCAACTTATGAAAAGTGCCACAGTACAGCTTAGTCAGCAATTTGGTGATTAGTTACACCTTGGGGAAGACCTTCTGCTATACAGCTTCTCTGTGCTGCTTCAGTGACACAAAGAGGCCATAAAGCTGGTATAACTGACTACCACAGAAGGAAGATGAAGGCAAGAAAAAGTGCCATTTTGAACTATTTCATAAAGGAATCACATCATGTAATATCTGATAATTAAATGTACTGCTGTCATCAAGAGGATCCAAAAGCCACTAGGATAAACAGAGATCAACAAAGGGGACAGAATATTTTAAGTGCAGGTAAAATGTCAAAAGACATTATTACCAATAGCATTGTAGGGTACTGTGTTAATTTTGTCTCAATACTTCTTCCATTTATTTATTCGAAGAGTTTTTTAAACTGCCGTTGTTGAAAACTGAAGCCAGGGTTGAAAACCAGGTATTCTTTCTGCATCACTGAAAGATAGAAAGTCTCAGGAGTATGCCATTGACTTAGTACTTAATAATGTTGCTCGTTAAGCCATGTATAAATCAATTCTGTCACTGATACATTGCTTTGGCAGGGTTAACAAGAATAAAAAGTAGTAATATATGCTTTTGTCTTTAAAAAGAATAATAGTTATAGTTTTGAAGAAGGAATTCTCATGTAAAAAAGTGCCACTGTTTTAATTGTATCATATTTCATTTTTTACCATAAATGCTGTGGAACACAGGCCTGGGAAAGGAAGGGAGAAAGTTTTACATGGAAAGAGGTGAGATAAAATACCTTACAGTTTCCTTAGAGTTATCAATCTGACCTGTTACTTCATCTGTACTGGATTTCTGTTAGTCTCTGGAACAGACTCCTGAGGAAAACTGTGAAAGTCCCATTTCTTTATCTTTAAATACTCTTTTGGAGAAAGCACTTGAGATTATACTCTTGTTCTGCCAAAGTAGCTAAATAGGCCTATTCAAACATAAAGATTGTTTTTGGTTTTTTTTTTCATGCATATTTAAATGGATAAATTTGCAACCTTAAAATAAAGCAAGGAGTAAATTTTAGAGGTTGCTAAATGCTACTATCAGTATCTCTGTGACAGATGGGCGTGGTGTTACTCCTTCCTGATAATTTAGTACTTTGTTTTCTCCCTACAGTCTGATTATCATCCAGTATTCTTTAATGAAAAGTAGCAGACTATAAGAACCACCAACAGGCTGTCTTTAAACTGTTCATCATAGATGAGCTGTTCTAAATCCCCGGGGTGATTTTGAACCCAAGACCAGCAACCATATTCTCACTTCACTGACAGGAGCAAGTGGTGCCTATTTGAAGTAGACAGAGTTTCATTCAGGGATGAATTCATACAGTTTAAGGTCACAAGAGCTGGTAAGGTGGTCTCCTATTTATCACCTTCTTTTTTCCTATATAAGGTCCAATAATTTGATCTACTTTTTTAAAAAAAGCCTGAAATGTGCTCAGAAAATGAATGATTCTTCTCTTTTCCATGAAAACAAGCTAATCTAACCAGCATCAAACAAACGAGCTGTGCATAGTTACAACCCAGTATCAGACTGGGCTCGTAGAGGAGTTAGCCAAAGGCCAATTACAAGCTGATCTAGCTAAAGCCAGTGTATTCTGGACCTAGGACAATCTGGATTTAGGCCAAGACCTAGGATGGAAAGAGCTTTACTGGATGATGAATTATCTCCTGCTGTCAGCAGACAGTAGAAAGACATACATTCTCATCCTCCTGGAGTTACACACCATAAGATAAGATAACAGGTGCCACTTAAAGGTAGCATGAATCCTGAGAAATATATTCTCAGTTGCTTGTAATGCTGTGCCTGCTTATTTTCTAACAATTGTGTGAACATAATATGGACTGTATATTGCAAATTTCATCCCATGTAATCAAAAAGCTCTCTGCACATAAAGAGTGCACACCAATGTAGTAGTTGGCTTTCAAGAAAAGAGATTGTTTAATATTTGTATTGTTTTAATGCCTAGGAACCATGCTCAGGATGATCGGTTCTCCTGTGCCAAGTGCTTTGCAAATACAGAACAAAAGAGTATCTTTCAGAGAGCTAATAAAGTGAGAACAAGAGTAGAAACAGAAGATGCACACAGACAAGTAGGAGAGTACAAGGAAAGAATGAGGTTGAAGCTAGCCAAGGTAACAAAAGCCTAGCTCTGCAACTAGCTGTATACCAAAGTGGAAAGGCTGCAGGCTTAAGGCCAACTTATTCATTCAGCTAATAGAAGAATCTTTTCATATCAGATATGTTATTAATATTATCGTTGAGAATTTGTTAACCGGGTTCAGGGCATCCATTCCAGCTTCCTAACATAGGTGAAAACATAGAGAATTCACTTAGAAAATGCATTTACAAAATGCATTGTATGGAAAGGCGTCAAAAACTTCTGCATCTCAGAATTTTCTCTATATTGAACAAGAGTTTGATCTGGGTAAGCAACTGGGTAAAAGTTCAACCAGCTGATTGCTCTGAAAATTTTACATCATCCATGTGTCTGAAAAGGTTGCAGCAAGAGTCACAGACAGCTACGCTTTATAAAACAGATCTAAACACAAGAACAAAGCCAATTAGTTTTAAAAGTTAAGGACGTGCTAGCAGTGCAATAAAAGTTAATCAGAATTAATGCTTGCATACGTTGTCACAGGCATGACATTAATCAAGTGTAAAGCAAATGGAAAGTGGTATATATGGTCAAATTTATCCTTCTCTGGAAAGGTTTTCCTGCAGGGGTTCACATATTTTGGGAGGGAACTCTCCACATCTTCAAATGTTTAAGTAGTATGTAACGTGTGTTGGTGAAGGTGAAAACTGTACACAGTGGTATGCTCAAGAGCAGGACTGTTAGGCAGGAGGTAGTAGGACAGGGAGAAAAGTTGTGTAAGATTTTAAAAGTAAACTTACTGCCCAAAGCTGAGGTGCTTTCTTCATACCCTCAATAAAATGGTAAAAGCATTTTTCTGTGTGAAAAAGGAATGTTTTCTCTGTACACTGAAGCACAAACAAGTCTCACTCCTAGGTTGGTACCAGCGGAATACAAGCTGTAAGGTCCCATTATTTCTCTGAGAGTTGGAAGCTCTGAGCACCCAGTGCTCAGCATGTTCCAAATGTCGGTTCTCAGTGCAGTGACAGCCAGCAAGGTTACTCGTAAGGATAAGGTGGAACATGCACATAAACATTTATAGAATTATGTTTTTGGCCTCTGTCCTGGAGCATACGCTCTCAATTTAGCACTTGCAGTTTTAAATATTGCCCTCTGAGAAGCTCCTTGTACCACTGTTCAAAACACAGTTCATCAACTTGCCATTCCCTAGCTGGCTTCTTTGATGCTTTGTTAGCTCTGTTTTCTCTTAGATAAGAATCCATATCCTTGTGTCAAGAGGCTGTGTCAAAAGAAGGGAATAAATTCCCTTTTAAGTGCTAAACCTTAGACTTTTAACACTGTAAAAACAATTTCTGTGGACATTATTGACTTTTCTGTGGTGAACAAATAGGTGAAATAAAATGAAAGTAGAAAGTTAATAAACACATATTTCTTAAGTCATTTTGGACACACGCATATACTTTACAAAATAAAATAGGACAGTCATTTCACCACATGTTTAGACAATGGCAGATACGCCAGGCTCCTAGCTCACAACCAGAGTTTCTCAGTGCTTAGCTAACTTAACATTAAATGTAATTCCTCTTGCCACCTAAGCAACTTAGCCATAAAACTTAATATGTACTTTCCAGCCTCCACAATCTCGTGTCTATGGCCAGGGCTGGATCCCTGCTGCAGTGCAGAACATCTCAATCCAGAGGAACTCAGCAGGTGACTGGAGCTGCCACCTCCATGGCAGCAAGGTGCCAATTTGACCCAACATGAGGCTGTTTGCTCCAGGGAGCTGCCGGAAGGTGCTGAATTGGCCAGAGAGGAAGAATTGCTGTTCATTTTACTGGCAATAACTGATCCACTACCATGTCAAGACTGCAAAGTCTGCTCCTCCATACTCATATGAACACCACCAGCGCCAAGAAAAGCCTTAAAGTGGCCTTTCAATACTGAAAGAGGAGAAAATTATGGGTTCTGCTTTGAAATCTTGAAAAATATCTCATTCACTTAGTCTGTAGATGACTTTCTAAACCCTCAGTAATAAAGTACTAAATCCTACAGTACTAAAGCATTGTAAAGCCCTAACATTCTACACAGGTACATGAAGTCCCTCTCCAAAGCCCATACCTTTCTCTGAAACAGAGCACTTTGATATTAAATTTAAAACTCCTGACCTATTTAGCTGTTTTATAAAGAGTTTGTGTCCTCAGAAAATGTAACGTTATAACTCATACCAGTTCTTATTCAACTGCAGGCTCTGTTCTAATCTTTTTCATTTTTAGTTCTACCAGATAGCTCTCACCCAAACCTCAGTCTCTGTCAAACCCTGGGTCACTCATTCCACTGCATGTGCTGGAAGAGCAAGGACAGAGAATAGTTATGTATGATCGGGATGCAGATAATAACGCTTGAATTTGTGTGTGTCAAAAAACATTCTATTTAGAAAAAAAAAAGGTACAACTGAAATTAAGAAAAGGAGATACAGAGAGAAAGAGAAACAATGTAATGAATATGGTTCCTCACAGACAGCTTTATTTTTTCACTCCTGTGAAATACATGATTCCTAACACCTGCAACCTTGCACAACATTTTTTTATAACTGACAGGGGCATGGAGAATAAAAGTGGGAATCCTATTGTAAAATTATTTAACAAATGTGATATTTCTGCAATTTCTTGTTCTACTGAACAAAGACTGCTAAATCATTATAATAGTCTTTGCAATGTGTGAAAATAAACAGGCAAGAATTATTCAATAATTCATTTAAGTAGTATTCGATAAACACAGGGGAAGAGCATATGTTAAAAGTGTCTTTGTGTTTATGTAGCAAAGATGTAGCCTTATGATTGGCTTATATTTTGAGAAATTCACACTGCTAATGTCAAAAAAGTGTTTTTCCTGGAACAGTTTTGCCATTCAGCCAGTAGCATATACCCTAGTATACTGTGTTTGAAAGCAAACGTAGTAGATCCATGCAAATAGAAGCAAGGGAAATCAGGGATAATTTAGAAGAGACATCAAAGCTCATTTATGTAGTTTACTGAGACCTCTCTATTCAAGATAGGTGGGTGATGCATATTCACCAGGTACAGAAAACCAATAGGTTAATACCAATAGTTTAAATCATTCAGAGTCTAATAGTGTTATCTGATTCCGTAAATAACTACAAAAAGGCACGTAATATACTCTTTTTTTTTTTTAAATCAAGCACAGGAAGTAAGTTTTATGACTTTGCAGAAATGTTTCAGCTAATGGTATCTCATAGGGAAGATTCTTCTAACTTTATCATTTAAATACAAAGATACCACTGCAAAGCATCATTAGCATTCTTGCTAAATCTGAAAAAAAAACCCAAACAACCCACAACCAAACAGCAGAGTAAATTAGAACCTTGCTGCTCTGCAGGGCAAAGGCAAAATGTATAATTGCCTTTGTGCACTGCATTTTCACTACAATCAAATGCAAAGTTTCTATTCTCAGTTTTACCGTTAGAATATTCAGCAGTGACTGGATGGGAAAAATGAACTGTGCAATGAAAGAAAATAAAAGTTTAACTGCACACTAATTACAAAAAGGATATTAAAACTAGAAATAAAGATAGCTAGCAATGAAAGAGCATAGGGAAGCTACAGAATTGATCCTTGGTAATACAACTGTCCAGTACGCCTCATTTTTTTCTGTTACTACATCTATATATGCACACATTTTAGAAGTGCTTTTTCACATTGAAGAATTATGAATTAGTCCAAATCATGTGAGGATGTCTTGCAAAGTATTCATTGCCCAGGAGGGTTGCTAATAGTTAATAAAAAAACCTAAAATTTACATGGTATTAAAAACTAAACTGGAAAATAAATATGCAATAAATGGGAACTATCATACTGAACACTTATTAGCTTGTAAACTTACTAGATCAAAATGTCTTATTAATATATCTTAAGCTAGTAGCAGAGCATATTTGAATTTATGTTTAGCTTTTCATAGACTATTTGGGGATTTGAACAATAGGAGTAGATTTGAAAGAATGTAGGTAAAAGAGAAATTGTTATCTAATAAATATAGGAATAATGGAAGAACTACTTAGAAAGAATGTCTAATATAAGAGGAATACAAGCATGCCATAGACATGAGTAGAAAAAAGGTCCCCGGCTCTAAGAAAAAAAAGATTTTATTAGTTTTTCAGATACTTATTTTGATATATCCCTTGTCCACCAACCCCTGAAATGGAGAGGTGGAATTTTCTGGCACACTGAAGTTATTTAAATGCCAGCATACATACACATTCACTCATTTTGTCTGCTCATATTTAAGAATGTTATCTGCACTAGAGAAAAAAAGCAAGATTCACCTCTTTTCATGCTATTCTTGGTTTTCAGGGTGTATCATTCCTTCACCTTATTTCTCTGACATACACAACCTTATGGTATTCTGTGTACGACCTTTCTGCCTACAAGAGGAATTGAACTATTGATGGCTATTTTGCCACCAGCAGATAATTTTGTAAGTGAGGATTTCCCCAATGTATTGGCTATGAACTTAAGTAATTTCAATGTGGATAGTATTAACTATAGCATGAAATATGAGTCTAGATGGGATGTGAGTTATGGACAAAAAAGATTTTCAGGGTAAAGAATTCTGAGAATAAATCAGTTTCTATAACATCACGCGACTGTGAGTACAGTGAATCCATCATCCTATCTGGGACATGGATGGCTTGCTTAGTGAACCAAAGTAAGTTTTCCAGGTGGTCTTGACATAGTTAGAGAACACTGAAGAGCTCTAATCTGAAAAAGATGGGAGCAGACATACTTCATGGCAAGGAATAAAAAGTTGGATTTTCTTGTCACACTGAAGTTATTTAAAATGCACTTTGACACAATGCTAGCATTTGAAATAGCTGTACTTTTAACAGAAATGTTGAATATCCAACTACAGCTAATTCCTTAAAACACATCTCCTTTCCTATTCCTACAGCATCACCTGTATCTCACCTGGGCTGAAAACTCCTGGATTTTTATTCTTTATTTTTTCCAGGTGGTACGAAAGATCAAAGGAGAGAACTTTCACTATTTTCTGATTTCATTAACATCCAAAACTCTGTAATATGAGTGCAAACAAAAAAAAATCAACAAAGTTTGCTGGGTTAGGGGTCTTTGCAGTAATAACAATAATAATAACAATAATTTTTTCTTCCGTTTGTCCAAATTTGAATCAGTATCTTGATAAGGCATCATTTCATGATGTCAGTGTAACAGGGATAGTTTCATATTGAGCTAGCCTTATTGCTGGAGAAGTGAACTCCACCACTGTGTTCTGGGAGAAAGCATGGACAGAGAAAACTCTGAAAAAAATTATTCTCCCTGGATAACAAAAGGTCTGACCTCTTCTGCACCCGTGCAAAAGAAGATATTGGAGGCAGTAAAAATGTTGGCCTTTATGGAAGAGGAAACATGCCAGTAAGCTCATAGGTGGGATAGCTGTGATATGTCAGCTCGAAAGTCCTTAGGTGGGAGTGGCAAAAGAAATTGCCTTCACCTTCTGCTGTGAACATTTATATGTTAAGTCTGTTTTCTAGGTCTTCATACAGGAGTTAAGTGAATCAAAATACTGGGGGCAAATCCAAGTGAAGCACTTAAGTGCTATGCAAGCTTTAGGGATAACCTTACACTGGGTATGTCACTAATGAATATATATAACTTTCTACTGAGTTTCTAGATCCTGATGTTCAGATACAGGATTAAAGTCGTCCTTCACTAGAAATTGTAAGAGTAATGGGGGAAGGGTATGTTAGATGGTATCCTATATAATGACTACTATTATGACCAACAGCATTTTGCTATTGGTCATTATGGGAATAAAAGTAAAATGAAGAAATCAGTCCTTATTCAACATTGTTCTTATGGGTGTTTACATTATTTGCTGAGAGCTGTCTATTTCTTTTTCGATTTAATTTCTTTTGCTCAGTGATAATGCATTTCTTTATTGTTCTGTTATACTAACTACTTCATATGAGATCTGTTATGGATGAGATAGCTTGCAATGCTGTCACACAAGTTCAGGTTGTTGGTTCCTTTTTGCTTCAGTAGAAGCGAACACTTGTCCTACCATAGACTGATAGCAAAATATATAATTTCTGTCTGATTTGCACATAGATTTTAAAATGAAACTATTTATTCATAAGTATTAATTCATAAACAGTATTTTAAATTCTTCATTATGCTTCTGTATGTTAGAACTGTAATATTAATTGTACTGCAGTTCCATGGGATTTTCCAGGAGCTGACCTTTACAATATAAGCCAATTAGTCCAGTCAGAGCATTCCTCTGCTCTTCTGAGAGGGATGAAGTTAGAAAATATCTTGTTATAACTTTCTGAAAAAGGTGGAAAGCTGAAGAATTAGTGTTTGAAGTCCTCCCAGTTAATCTCTGTGGACAAGAGATTTCCACATGATCTCAGTTCCTCTCTGAAAGTTTGTATTTTCTCTGTCAGTTCTTTGCTAGGAAGAAGTCCACCACAAACATTGAAGATGACGCCCCAGGACGTTTCTAAGCTTGGTAATACCTATTGTAATTTTTAGGTTTTCAGCCTTTTTAGACATGAAACTGCTTCCGCAGGTCTCTCATGTATCAGGGAGACAAATTCTAGATTTTAAACCTTTTTGCTGTAAGACTACATGATCAACATCTGGGAATTTCCATAGAGATAATTTTACCTGTATGGACACAGAACCGATGCATTAATTAGTCAGAGGAGAAAACTGTTTGACTTAGGACTTTTTATAATAATATGCATTAAAAGGGGTTTTTTCAAAAAGTATTTTGAATTGTTTGCAGCTAGCTGAAACAAAATCAAACAACACAGGAATGCACACAGGCATGACACTAATCACTACAGAATTTCCATTTTAAAGGTCAACCCATTTGGTTTGCTTCACTTACCATTTTATAAATGGAGAAGGAATTTAATAAATAGGGAAAGAGTAATGGAATTATAACAGAAGAAATCAAGAGTTAAAGTCCATGTGTCTAAAATAGTTTTTGGCATCCTGGTTTATATCTATACTAAGAATAGTTCCATTCTAAAATACACTAGTTTAAAGAAGGCAGCTTGATTACAAATAAAATTAATGTAAAACAATAGGCTTCCACAAAACAACAGTAAAAATAGTCTAACTGATTTTTTTTCTCTTTAATGATTTATAAATAGGGCAGAGAAATTTTATTTCGAACATATAGACTGATTTGGCAATTTCATTTAAATTCCAGTAATCAATTTTCACTAAAACCAAGAAGAATTTCTATCCAAAAGTTCTATCTAGTTTTCTATCCAAATGAAAAGACATTAAACACTTCTTGGTAAATTTTTTTTCAAAAACACTGATGAATCATTCCTCTGAAGAATCAGAATTCAACTAGTGTGCTATATTTATCAGAAAGGAAATTTAATTTTCTTTTAAAGAGGCATTTTTTCAATTCACATTTCACCTTTTTTCTACCTCTCCCTCTATTTTATTATTTTGTTTGGGTGATTCAGCTCATTAGCAATGAAGATGACAGTTTTCACTGATTTTAAGGCCAGCTGAGAGAATTTAGTTAGTCATCTCTTCCAAATGCCTCATTCACAGAAGTTCCATCTTTTGTGTTCGTTAATTAATGCTTGAAGCTGAAGTTAAGTACACCTTCCAGAAAAGCTCCTCATGTTGATTTTAGAACTACTGTTTGTACAGTGTCTATCAGAGGCCTTGGTTACAAGTCCCAGTAGATAACAGCTATCCCATTCAAATGGGCAGATTAGTTCGATGTCATCATTGTGGCACAAATTTCTATATCATTATGTTTAAGTTCACTTCCAGGTATTTGTTTTGTAGACAGAATTATCCTTTATCTGATTTGCAGCACTTACAGATTGAAAAAACTACTCCTTAATCTTCTGTTTGATAAGCTAAATTGATTGAGCTCCTTGAATCTCTCTACCTGTAAGCTATAGTTTCCAACCCTTTAATGATACCAGGGCTCTTTTCCAAACCCAGTTTAGTTTCTCAAGATTCTTCTTGAAATATGGACACCCAAATTACAAAACATATTTCAGTAAGATCACATCAGTAGTATAATACTTACATCCTGAAGGACAACATCCCAGGTTTCTCACTGGAGTTACAATTAGCTATCACCATGATCACAATACCTTATTTAGAGTAATTGCTCCCCTGCCTCCTGTCATAGACAATTGTCTGCACCTTGGCTTTAGATGCAAAACTAGGTATCTTGCATCTATCCCCTACTGAAGCACATAGTGGTTTACCGTATCTATCAATCAAGTTACCTGCATTGTTTTGTATTGGTGATTTGTCCTTATCATGATTTCCCCCTCCTTCACTAATGACATTTTGTGTTTTCTTTCATGTCATTAACAGAAACATTAAATGGCATAGTTCAAAAGTTGATTTAGAGAGGTAATATCATAAGTGATTCAGAAAGTTCATTTTTTTTCAACTTATTTTTAAATTCTTAGTTGCAAGCAAACTGCTTATTGAGATGTACAAATCTTCCTCATTCTTTCTAGTTTCACAGTTTGACTGTGAACTGGTAAAATTAGACTTAAATTGGTCCAGTGTTTATTGTGTAATCCACCCTTTGGTTTAAAGTTTCTTTTCCTACTTGATGGTATTGTTCCATACATCACTTTAAGATTAATTATATATTTAACTATTAACACCTGTTAAATCTTACAGTGTTTCTATTTTAAAAGGCAACTATAAACACCGTGGCAGTGTTCAAAAGTAGCAGTAATACATAATCTCTTTCTATTTTAAAACATTATATTACCGCAAACACACATGTGATTAGATTACTCACTTTTAAAAAAATAATCAAAGCTATTTGTGTATTTAAAGCTAAGTATGTACTTAATTACTCACTGGTTTCCCTTTTAAAATATTGTATAATTCTGACAGTTTCTGCTTCTCTAAATGTACCATAAGAATCTTATTCACACACAGCACTGGCTGCTAGCCATGAGCTATGCCCAGGTTTGAGAGCCCCCTGCAGAAACAGTTGCATACCCTTTGGATACTCCTTTCTCAGAATTGCAGATCCTCTTTCGCTAACTCCTACTGCCTCTGATGCCAGCTGGTGCTGCTGGCTCTGATGAAGGCAGGAGCAGCTGCACCAAGAGGGGCAAGGCTGCCTGCCTTAAATCTGTACCTTGACTTAAATGCTTAATTTTTGTCATTACTGTAGGGTAGATAAACGTTCGTCTTGTATACCTGAATTGTTTGCATGTCTCTTTCCGTAGAGAACAGTTTCTGAATTCTGGCAATGGGGAAAATAGTGAAAAGTAGAGGGAACTAATTTAAAATAGTCTAATGAATATGTTTTCCAGATAAATTTTTGAGATGTTTTCTGATGAGAACCAATATAACTGTGGTTAAAAGCCATGTTTTAGCTAGCATCCACCTTCTGTGGAAAGTATGCTGCCCAGTCCATTTCTTAAAATGACTTAACAAAACTGGCAGCTGACTTAAATCAGTATGACCTCTGGAATGGGGCAGGTGAGTTCTAGTGATGAGCAAGAGTTTCCAGGGGCTTCCTTTGGGCATCACAGAGAATCCCACTACCAATGATCCTTCAAACTCAGTGAAGTTTCCCTTGCTATTTTCAATTTTATATATAATTAATCTCGGTACAGTTTGGATCCCTAATACTTAAGGTTAGGAGTTTTGCATCCAGGATTTTGGTTCCGCCCATTACAATTTTAAGCTAGATTCTGAAAACATCACACTACTTACGATTTCAAACATTTTTGTCCATTCATGCTGGACTAATTTACATGATCTAAGCACAAGTTGCTAGGATTTCTCCCAGACTGTTCCATTATTTTTCAAAAGGAACCTGAAATCTAGAATCGCGTTTGGGATTTCTTCTGTGGGGAACAAAACCTTGGGACATCAGTGCTGATAATTCCATGAAGGTGGATAGGAACTGCATACATTCTCTAACTGTTATTTGACAATAATCTTTTTCTATACCTGTCCAGAGACAATCACAAATTCCTTCAGATTACATGAGTAGAGGTAGTAGGGTATTTTCTTCTCTTTAGTATGCCAATACTGCCAGGTATTACTTAAATATTAAACCATGCAGCTGACTGAAATTCCATTCAAGTGCTTTAACCAAACTGCTATGGCTGTTATCTTAAAGTGTGTCTTCAGAACACTGTAAATAGCAAGGATTGTTTCTTGGGCTACAATTCCTTTTCTGGTTTGAACACTTTTCTAATGGGAAAATTAGCTATAATATGAGCTTTTGCTCAAGAGTGAAATTAAAGACATTATAGAATTTTTTGAAGCAAAATATCTACATAAAAGCCGAGTGCTGTCTTGGCCTTTGGTTAGAGATGAAAGATGTACATAGCAATGTGCTTTCTTTCTATTTTCCAGCAAAGGAAACGTGCTTAAATTAATCTTCAATTTTCTTCATATTATCTGAGGTACTTCTGATAAATGTTAGGGTCAGGAAAAGAATTAGACTTCATCTGTAAAGTAGCTTTGAGGCTTGGAATGGACATCCCTTAATCTCTGCAGTGATCTATTCCTCTTCTTTATTCCTAGTAATACTCGTCATTCACAGGCCAAATTATTCTTTCTTCTTCTTCAGTGTGATATTGCCGAGTCCCGGCTAAGATTAGATGCTCTGAATGACTAAGCAGATTAGTGGAGACTCTCACTGTACAAAGTTAAGTCGTGTTGTATTTGTTTGGGAAATTAATCTTAGAACCAGAACCTGAGAATTGAAACCCCTTGAGTTACAGGTACCTTCAAAGTAAATTGATGCATTAAAAGGTAAAAAAATTAGGCAAAGCAAATATGAAGAATGGAAACCTGTGAACACATTTGTCTTGGGAGATAGATGTTAGGAAGGGTAGAGTGAAATATTAGAAATTCACTGTACTAAGCTTAATCAACTAATTTAAAAAAAAGATAACTTTGTTAGCAGATTTTAAATTAATGGTAAAATATAAAAATTCAAAATAATGAGACATAGTAAACATGTGATATTATGGCCGACTTTGTAATACCTTTTAAAATACTGACACGCGGAAACGAACTTCACAACTCACACAGAGTTATAAAGCAGGCATGTTTATTGCAGCACCGGGTGCAAGGGGATTTCTCCACAAAGCTTGCACACAGGGTTAAAATCATGACAGGTATTTAAAACAGTTAACAAAGTTAGTTACGCCTACTGGTGCTACTCCTTAATAACTATTGGTTAATACTTTTCTTACTTCATCTTAAAGTTACAGTTCTCTTTTAATTCACCACGCATGCTCAGAGAGGAGGGGGCTAAATTGGGTTGGGGCTTCTCTAGCTAGGAGGTGTGTTTTTTAGTATTAAAATGAGATTATAATGAGACAAGTTAACTCTAGGGCACTATTTTGGCAGTCTTTTCTATTTTTCTACGATTCGTCCTTGCGCTAATCATTATTGCTAGTTAGCAGAGAGTCAGTGAAGACAATCTTTATCAGCAGAGACTCAGTGGAGACAGTCTTTATCTCTAATATGACTAAGTACCAGGTGCAGTTGTTACAAAGTATCTTCTCTAAACTTTTCTTTCTTACTTTTAACCCTTGTTTCTCAAAATGCCCTGTAACAATACTTTTAAAATGTAAGGAGTTTTATATTGAATACAACAAAAATGTCCTCTCTGTAGACTCCAAGTCATAGCACCATAAAAGATCAAGAGTATATTCCCTGTAGGGTAAATCCTGTAGTCATTAACATTTCTAGTGACTCATACAGTGTATTTTCTAAACAGGACAAAAGCTGGGAAGCTAGGGCGAAGACAGAAATACTACCACTTGAAGCTGTATTGCTTCCATTAATTTTCATGCAGACTTCTGGTTGTTCACTGCATCTCAGGCAAAACATTTCACAAAAAAAACCTTATCTTTCATCCCAATTTAGGAAAACACTGGCTAGGTGGTATTCTGGAAAACTTTTGTGAGCTGGAAGCCATGAAAGCATGGTGTAATCCATCAACTGCCAAAATCCTCAACCCATGTGGTTCCCCTAGATAAGGGCAGCTCGTGACAAACTTTTGTGTAGAGATGACAGCACGCATATTCCTGGCACTTTATAACAAGAACTTCAGAAGAGACTCCCATATTAGCAAAGGCTGAAAACCCCAGAAAAGTACAGAGTTTCATGACAGTGCTCACTTACACGAGCAACAGACGAGAGGCAGGTCAAAGGAGATTGCAGACTGATGATTTGTGCATTCTTCGACGTAGAAGGAAAGGAATTCCAGTGATGTGAAGGAAAGGTGCAAAAGCTAAGGGTATCCAGAGTGGGTTTAGGAGAGAGGTATTTGGAGTAACAACTGTCAATAATCTCTTGGAATTTAGGGCCATGTGTCAATAGGTGGAAACAGGAGCAGATTTAGAAAAGGATACATAGATTCAATTACACAATCTAGGTTGGTGGCAAGAGTTCAGGAGGCAACAAGAGGAAGAATGGAGGTAGAAGCGAAGAAGGTTCATAGCCAACAGGAGACTGAGCTACAAGCATGAACAGACACATTAAAGGCTCAGAAATAAGTATTTTCTTAGTATTACCTTTTCTACCTAAACTATTCTTGTAAGAGGATGCTATGCAATAGTCTGTGAAGCCCTCGTCAGTGAAGCCCTGTGGGTTAAGACCTCCATTATGAAAGTATTTTACACTTTGACCCAACAAATTATGCACCCGAGTACTTTACATGCCCTTCTTTTAGAGCTCGTAAATCTTTGGAAGAGGCTGACACCTGACTGGATAACCCAGAGAAAACATAAAGTTGGTTTAAGTGTAGATGGGTTTTGGTAACATTTAGCTGAATACAAGGGGTAGGTGCAGATTGGTAGATTAGAAATACAAGCTCAGCTGTTCAAGTCTGGTTTGTATCCTTGAAAGCCTGAAAACTCACCAACAATAGGTGAGTGGGGAGTGCACAAGAGAAGTAGTAGTCTTGGCCCATACAAAATATTGACCTGCTGATTAGCAAAAAAGAGAATTCTAGCTGAAAAAAAAGACAAAAAAACCAATTTATATTTTGTTAAATACATGTGAATAACTGACAATAACATCTACAAAGCCTTGAAGAAATAAAAATAGTAAGAACAACTTTTCATAGTTGCAAAGTATAATAAAGAACCTCCTGACTAGCCAAGGCAAGGGCAAGAAGACCTTCAATTTGACATATGGAAGCAAAGGTGTTAACATGCTTAATTAGTTCATTTCAGCAGATTTCATTCTGAGTCATTCTAATTAAGATGGTGAAAAGGGAAGCTGAAGATGAGTTTCTTGAAAAACATTGCTACTTCAGGAAAACTATTTCTTTTAAAAATATGCATAAGGAAATAGTTTGATTTCTTTAGTTTTTTGTAAGAATCATTCTTCCTAAGCTAATGTTGTTGTATATTGAATTTTATCTAGTTACATTGAGTTGTGGAACAGTATTTGTGTCCTGTAAGTGTAAAAATCCCCATATAAATGTGTTAGCTACCTTAGTGAAACCCAGAAATAGCACTGCTGTTTTAAACACAAGGCTCCCTAAGATATCTCACATGTAAGAATAGAACTACCTATGATGACCATTGATATATCCTATTTTTAGTTCACCATGAATGGCCACAGTAGAATGTTTGTGCTCAACAACATTAAAAAGTTCAACTCCAAAGTAAGGCTTAAAGCAGCCTCTAATTTTATCGTGCAAACCTGCACTGAAAACATTAAGAGAACTACAATATTGAAAATTCCAATATTTGGCAAACCAAAAAAGCTTGATTGACACAGTGAAGCAAACATGCACATGAAAAATGAGAAAATATCTGATATTAGATTTTGACACAGATGAAGAATTAATGCAATATGACATAAAAGCTAGACAAAGGTATAAAATATCATTCTGAAACTTGCCAGACATAAAAGTGCCTTCACTTAGGCTCATGTTTATTTTAAGCGTTTTTAACACAACCATTTTAGAAAAAGGTATTACAAATGCCTTACTTCTGGACATGAAGAAATGCTACTTGATAGAGAATTACTGTTTCTCTGATTTGGCCAAGCAATATCATTTGGGCGGGAGTGTTGATCTGCTTGAGGGTAGGAAGGTTCTGCAGAGGGATCTGGACAGGCTGGATCGATGGGCCCAGGCCAATTGTATGAGGTTCAACAAGGCCAAGTGCCGGGTCCTGCACTGGGGTCACAAAAACCCCATGCAACGCTACAGGCTTGGGGATGAGTGGCTGGAAAGCTGCCCTGCAGAAAAGGACCTGGGGGTGTTGATTGACAGCCGGCTGAAGATGAGCCAGCAGTGTGCCCAGGTGGCCAAGAAGGCCAACAGCATCCTGGCCTGTATCAGAAATAGTGTGGCCAGAAGGAGTAGGGAGGTAATCATGCCTCTGTACTTGGCACTGGTGAGGCTGCACCTCAAATACTGTGTTCAGTTTTGGGCCCCTCACTGCAAGAAGGACATTGAGGTGCTGGAGCGTGTCCAGAGAAGGGCGACGAAGCTGGTGAGGGGTCTGGAGCACAAGTCTTATGAGGAGCGGCTGAGGGAACTGTGGTTGTTCAGTCTGTAGAAGAGGAGGCTGGGGGGAGACCTTATTGCTCTCTACAACTACCTGAAAGGGGGTTGCAGAGAGGTGGGTGTTGGCCTCTTCTCCCAAGTGACTAGCGACAGGATGAGAGGAAATGGCCTCAAGTTGCGCCAGGGGAGGTTTAGGCTGGATATTAGGAAAAATGTCTTTACTGAGAGAGTGGTGAGACACTGGAATAAGCTGCCCAGGGAAGTGGTGGAGTCACCATCACTGGAGGTGTTCAAGGAACGTGTGGACGAGGCATTGTGGGACATGGTTTAATGGACATGGTGGTGTTTGGTTGATGGTTGGACTTGATGATCTTACAGGTCTTTTCCAACCTTAGTGATTCTGTGATTAGTTTTTCACCTGTACTTTTCTTCTAAATTAGTTTTGTTTCCGCATTCTTGCTATCTTATTGGGGTCTGGAATTCTGCAGAGTAACCTTGTTGCTGTTACACTCAGTTTTTGAACTAGAGTGATTTAATTTTATGTCCAGGTGTCTTTAATCCTCTTTTTTTGTGTGTGGTTACTTTAGTCTTAGACAGTGAAATAAGGTATTTGATCTTTTGGAGAAGTCAGCCCTGTGACATATCTTACCTCTCTATGTTTGCATGACCTAAATCCTTCATAATACTCTGTTTTCATCAGGGTGCATTAAACTTTCTATTACAAGAAACTGGGATCTTCAACACTCTTGATCATATTAACCTGAGAAACTGAAACAGATGGAAAACAATTTTAATGCACATGAACTGTAGTTCAATAATCTTTGTGAGGAATTATGAATTAAATGTGGCGGCTTTATTCAACTCTTGTATATAAGGACAAACTCAAATCTTTGTTGGCTTCTGTATCTTGAGAGGCTCTTCTATTAAAGACTACATATATTTGTGTGAGCTACTAAATGGCAGAGAAATACTTCATATTCAGCTAAGCTTTTTCTAGAGACAGCACCTTTGTATTGCCACACAGTAAATTTCACGCTTTGCTATTCCCTACTTCTTGTCATTAACAGTAATCCTAAAGATGAATGCAAAACTAGGTGAAAGTGAATTGGAGTATGTTAAGAACTCATAACTATTTTTCACTGAAGAGAAGGCTTCTTCCAGAAATCCTCATGAGTAAAATAGATCCCTAAGAGAATCATAGTTAGAAAAGACTTTCCTTCCCCATTTGCTTAGAGGGAATGATGTATGGAAAAAGGAAATTGCACAATTACTCTTCTCAGAAGTCTGTTAAAGCCACCAAATATTGTTGAAGCTTTACCTGTACTTCAGAAGTGTCATTGCTTATTTAAAAATTTAAATAAAAACCGATCAGTGACTGTGTGATGGTGTAGCTTTATCACCTATGAATGATGGTACAAGTGATAGCTCTTCCCTTTTAAACAAGTTGTGATAGCCATTTATAAACACTTTGGTGTTCTTCATGAGGCCAATTTCCATGTGTCTAAAACTTTTAAATTAAATTCCACAAAGCTATGAGAGAAGGTTATCCTACCTAAAGTCTAAGCTTGACTCACCATGGATGACATAAATAAATGTAATGAAAGCAATTTCAGTGTCTGCTAAGGTGTTAGGCTATAAGCTTAATTATGACAGGTGCTAATCCACAGAGATAGCAAAGGTATTTTTATTGATTTTTCTCTCAAGTAGCAACCTGTCAGCTACTGATCACTGTGGAACCTCTGCAGGGTATTAATCACAAGTAAGCTACTACTTCAGCCCTAAGACTGCTACAAGTCTTCTGTGCTATCTCTCCTTAGGTGTAGTGGTGGATAGATCCACAGTCTCTTCCATCAGTTAAATCTCATCATTCCTGAGAGCAGCCACAGACCCAGAAGAGCAAAGAAAGCCCTGAGAGGGCTCTCTGCACAGGCAGAAATTCTCCAAATGTGGCAGGCAATCATGAGCTACAGAATGAGGTCTGGAGCTGCAGCCTAAGGTAGGAATACTGCTTAGCTTCACTCTACAGCTCCAAAGTACGCAGAGATTGACTTACAGAGAAATACACTGGGGTACGTAATTACATGTAACGTTTTCATGGAAAGACAGCTGTTCTTGCAACAGTCCAGGTTCATCACATTCAATGGTTATGTGATATTTTCTGCTTCTATTTTCTAAGAAATATTTTTCTTAGTGTTGCAATTGTAAAAAACAGCTGAAATACATGACTACGATGTATTTGGGTGGCCTTAGAAAAACTCACTTTGAAGCAAAAGATTGAAAACACCATTTAAAGTTTCACATTTGGGAACCTAAATCTTCACTTTTAAATACCTGGATGTGGCCAGCACACACCACAGAACCAGGCTGGGCTTCTGGAAGGGCACAGAGCAAACATCTTTGGACGGTTGGCTTTCTTGGCATAGAAATGCTAATGGATTTACTCTCGTTCACAGAAAGCCAGAAAGGAAGGCTCCAGTCATCCTTGTCTGGAAGAACATTCTGTTTGATCCTGGTGGACAATATTTCAGCCTTAATTATCTTTGCCACTTCCAGGAAGGACAGAGGCCACCGATCCTTAGGAAACTCTCCATACCAATTCATCAGCGTATGTGACCATTCCCACTTCCACCTCAAATGCAAAGTAAGTTTTTCTGCCAAGATTTCTCAAACGTTATAGGATACACATTAAAAGGAAAAAAAAAAAATCCCCTACTACAACACCCTGTTGTCCACACAGGTTCTTTTTTCCCCTGGAAAGCAGATGACAGAGACCATGAGACACATGTGACATCTTACTGTGTAGCTTAATGCACTACTGGCAGCCACTTGGATGCTACGGTGATAAGGGTGGCAAAAGAGCCTATATAGAAGAGATTAGCCAGGGATTTGGGAGAAAGGAAGCCAACTGGCAGTCAAACTGGCTGAAGAAAATGCAGGGAGCACAGAGAGCATTGTACAAGAAGCACCTGCCTGACAAAATACTCTGAGTATATATTTATCTCCCTTTAACTCTTTTCTGTGAGTCAGACAGCACTGGTAGCTGCAAATTCAAACACCCTCAGAATCCCTGGATATCAGCTTGGCCCTGTGATCCAATAGCAGTAATTATCTGTCATTGTACAAGAGCACCTGAAAGCTGCTTTTGTATAGCTAGAACACTTTATGCTATAATAGAAAAGCAAAATTGTATCTACTACTTGAAATTGCTGGGTGAGATTTTTTGTGACTACCTCTGAGATACAATAGTTCTTTCCCCCACCCCCCTTTCTTCCTTTCCTTTTCTGGCAGATAGACCCAAAATAATCAGGAATCTTGATGCAATCTGTAGGACATTGTATTCAATGATACATAAACACTAAACAATAAAAGGAGGATATTTATTGCCAGCTGTAATACAGCGCAGAACTTTATTTTAATAAGGTAAAGTCAAGTAATTATCCTTTGGCTTCTATTTAATTACACGAGAAAGTTATGCCGCACCTTAAAGTAATGCTGAACCTTAAGAACATGGAGTTAGGATTTTCTTTTTTATAGCCTGAAAATTTTCTCTGTGTATTGTCCGTTATATGTAAGTCACAAAAGAATCACAAGAATAAATTAATGGAGCAGCAAGATGTTTAAAAGAAGAGAGAGTTAATTGAGAGTACAACAATATATGAACAGCTGAGCCTTGGTCTCAAATCTGATTAGCCTTACATCAGCTTGTAAGCAATGGTTTAGTTTGTACTTTACTAAAATTTTTCATTCAGTGATCTTTCTTTGGGGGCTGTTTTGGCTTATAGGATACTAATTTTAATCCAGCTACAAATGGACCCCATTGTCTCTATTGACATGGAGCACACTTAAAAAATCTGATGCACTCTTACCCTCTTATGTTGCAGGCTGCAATGTGGGACTGCTTTTGCTAAAAGCAATCATAGAACCAAGACATACTATGTCTGCTATAGTTTTACATTGAGATATGGATCTGGATATATGTAAGTGTTTATGGAAGACAAGCATTTTTGAGTAATAAATTACCACAGAACTCTATTCAATCAAAAGTTCAAAAAAAATTTTGAAATCTCCCATGGAGACAGTACCATTCATAGATTTCTAATGAAATTTAGGAGTCTAAGTCAGCAGGCAAATCTAAGGTCTCCTTTGTCAGTGAATGTGCCGTAGCATTTCTAACTCCTGTGGTTGATATAAATGGAAGAGAAGATACCAAATCATCATAAACTTTTATAACAACAGATGTGAGACACTGTCAGAATGTCAGCTAACACCTCCCTCCCTAAAACAATACCATAAACTGGAAATGCTAACTTACATGATGAATGTGCTCCTTTCTTTGGAAAAACAAAATGAAGAATCCTCAAAGGCTTGTAAAAAAAAAGAAATAAAGGGCCTTTATAAAGATGGAAGGTCCTTTGCAAGGTCATTTAGTTCATCCTCAATCCCTGAGAAAGGATCAGCCATCCCTAATTCCCTCATTACCTGCTCTCACAAACCTACAGTGATGGAGACCCTGCAGGCTTACTGGACAGTCTCTTTCACTGCCTCACTTAACGAGTGAAAAGTTTTCCTCGCGTTTAACATGGACCTTTCTTGCTGCAACTTAAACCTATTATATCTGGTCTCTACCCATTTTGTAGATGAATAATAGATTATTCCCTTTTCTCTGAAACAGCTTTTTTGTATTGGAAGCCTGTTGTTACATCCCCCTCAGATTCTTCTTCCTTTTACCAAACAACGGCAGCTCTCTCTCTTTTCTCATAAATAATGCCTTCTAGGTCTCTAGACAAACAATTTTTGCTTTTCTTAGTGCAGTTCAATTGGTCTACATCTTCCTGAGGTGTTTCTTGAAACATCAAACAGGGTGAGGTCTCACCAATGAGAAATATTACTAAAGAATTATTCCACTGGTCTGGCAAACATATTCCAGCACAACAATCTGTGTACCCGCATGGCATTAAAAGGTTCATTTGGCTTGTGATCCACAGTAATTCCCCGAGTCTCTCCTCAGAGCAGCTACCTACCCAGTTGTTTCACATCTGTCTTGTGAACCTGATTACTCCTATCTCTTTCATCGAGGTGGGTTTTTTTAATGTCAAAGATTTTTGTTCAAACCATCTGCAAATATAATTTTGAATTATAAAATGTACCGTAACTTCCCAGATTTGGGTTGTTGGTAAATGTAATGCTTTTCATTTCCTTCTCCACATCATTAGTAAAAACACTGAACATAAAAGACCTCACCTGTGACACGTCTGCTGAATTCGACTAGATGCTTCGTTCCAGTTTGACAGTGAACCCACTGGTATCTATTCTTCAGGTACTGTTATCCAATCAGTTCTTCGCTGCAGATCGTATTGCTGCACCTTTCCTATGAAAATATCATAGGAGACTTTGTTAAGAGCCTTACTAGAGCTAATAACAGAACAGAACACAGGGTCTGTTATAGAAGGAAATCAGATAGGTTTGATCTGACTTGCTAATATGAATCGAGTTGTCTGCTACTCATCTTTTTCTTATCTTCTAGATGCTTACAAATATTTGATACCATTATTCATACTAGTTTTTTTCCATAGGATTGAATTTTAGATGCCTGACCTATAATTTACTAGATTGTAAAAAAAAAAAAGCAAAATTTCCTCTGTGTATATGCATGTATTTAATCTTCTGTACTATGCTACTTTTCACCTTAATGGTTCTTAAAGTGCTCTGGGGTCTTCTAGGATAAAGTTCCTCAGGCTCAACTCATGTGACAACAGCTATCTTACCACATTACCTATAAAACATATTTTTTCTATGCTGTAGACTGAGTTCTACCCCCCATGTTTTTGTGATAATCATACCTTGGAAGTGGTCCTTGTAGGCAGATCACAAAGGATTTAATATCTGATATTGCATCTTTATGGAATACATTTGTAAGATAACGCATGTAATTTTAACTGGCTTTGTAGTTGTTGCAAGATTGATCTCCAAAGCAATCCTCCCTGGTTGTGCAATGCCGTCATAGCATATGCAACACACAGTCATACCTATATTGTCCTTAATCTAGCTACTGACACTGAACATGGGCCAGTCAGGCTGTAGTGCAAGTAAGTCAAGCCTGCCAGAATCCCCAGGCACCTATTCTGACTACTAGTTAGAGATGAAGGTTCTGCTACTACATTTTCTCTACTAGTTATTATCCTTGTTAGTTAAACTAAACTTATAGTTGATATGCATGCCAAAGCTTCAGTAACTCAGCTGAGGAGGTATACATATATGTATATCTCCAAACATCACAGTCATGTGTCCCTTAATAAAATACCAGCAGTGGTGAGGGAAGAATCAATAGAGTTAAGCTGCTTTCTGTTTATGGTATTCTGTTTGCAATAGATTGTTATTTCCTGTAATTCCTTCTTTATGCGTCACTACGTGATAAATTACTTTGTGGCAGTATTTTATTCTTTAATAAAAAAGGCTGAATTCAAGTTGTTCTTTGCATTAATTATCTCTCGGACTTGTTGGATAGCTCAGATTAGTCATTTATTCGCTATATTTTACTTTACTGACTGCATAAATAAAAAAATGCTTAGGACATAAATTTAATCCACTTTATATTATTTGCTAGTCTAAATATCTACTAATGATATTTGTACTGCCAATATATATAATAATTTTAATATATAACTCATGCGTAAAAGCAAGACATATGAAAACAAGCAAATTAGTTTTGAACTATGATACAATATCTAAATAATTATAATCACTCACTATACATTTATGAAATAAAAATTAAGTATACAACATATTAATACCATTTACTATTTTCCTTATTATTCCCTTAAAGTTCACTTTGAGAAGAACATTTTATTTATTGAAGGTACAAAAAAATGGTTTAGAAGCCAATGATACAGGTTCCAGCATTGAAACATTTTGGAAGATGTTTGTAGTCCACTTGCTAAGTCTCAGGCACAACCCAACATACAGAAGGAACATGAAGTACAGTGAAATGCTGAAACCAAGGAGAAGGAGAGCGGGGAAGGGGTGGCAGAACTGGAAGCATATTTCAGGTTCAATTTAACATAATTTTAAATTACTGCTGGAGTATTCAACTAGAATAACATTTTCAGAAGCCATTAGTGTACTCCAGCGACAGGCAGAGGACACCCTGAGGAGCCATACAAAGCAACACCTTCCCTATATTCACTTCAGGGTTTAGTGCAGCCCAGACTTTCACAGTCAGATCAGGAAAAGGAAAGGGAAAGGAAATGGAGTTATTTCAAGCAATATTAGGACAAACTTTTTGTGAAGGGCGTTTAAAGCTGGAAAAAAATATTTCTAATTCTCCAGTCCTACACCCTTCAAATCACTCATTTCCCCCATGAACAGAACTTATAATTGACTGAACTTGGAAAATGCTTGTGGAGTTATCAATCTGATTTCTTCATTTTGTATCCATAGTAAAGCAATCTGCTTGATTGCCAAGAGACCTTTTTTGTTCGGTTGACTTGGGAGAGGGGTCAGAGGAGAGGAGAAGAAAAAGAGGTTTCAGGGAAAATGAAAACCACACAAGGAAGAAGTAATAATTCAGGTCAAGTTAAAGTTTAGTCTTTGTTGGAAGACAAGTGTTTGGTTTTGTCTCAAGGTTACTTAACCTTTTTTCTTAACTCCCACTCTTTTTCAGTTACTTATTTAAAAAATAAAAGGCTGTTCCAACATGAGAAGATGAACTATTTCTTTTAAAAAATGTCAAAAGTATTTCAAGTGTCCAGATATTACAACATTTTAACATTTTTGAATACTCCCTTTTCCACTTTTTTTGGCAGAAGGTTATTTGCCCACACAATCTCTTTAGAACTGCATGTAATTGTGAATTTACTATTTGCTAAGGAAAAAAAGCAACTGCTAGCTGCTGCTATTGAAAAGCACAAGATTGCTGGAATAATAATTTTTTGATGCATTCCTGTGGCTTTAGACTTTAGGTCTAGAGATTACTAGGGAACTTTATTTTTAAACCAAATTCCTTGAGATACGTAGAAATCTCTGTAGATCCTGAAGATTTCAAATGTTCACATCATTCTTTCTCTTTAGAAAAGAACCAAGTTTGTGTTCCTGAGAAACAACGTGCAAGAAAATACAGAAGGCTTCAGTTAGAGACACGTTCCCAGAATCCTCAAAGATTAGGAATTTCTAAAAAAGCTCTCTCCTATTAGGACACCTTCAAAACATTTCAGGGGTCATTTTTTGTTGTTTTTAACTGTAAAAGTAGACACAGAAAGGCACTCCATTTCAGAGCAGTTCAGTGGTTAGGCTATACATGTGGCATGTGGGAGACAGCCCTATCTTTTCTCAATACCCTCCTATGGATCTGTCTGACATTACAAAAAAGCCATAAACAGTCGTGTCTGCCCCTGGATTCTCCCATACCCAAAGTGAGTACTCTAATTAGCAGGCTAAAGAGAATCAGTCTGTCCCTCCCTGTGTGTGAAATATTAATGAGACTGACAGTTTGGGTGATGCACAGAGTGAGGGTAAATATATGACTACTGAGAGGGTATGAATACCTGGTTATATTACTGATACTTAGGTGAAGGTTTAGGACGTGAGGTAACCCAGCCTTCTAGAACATGAATTCACTACCAGCCCAGGGGGAGGTCTCCCACCTACTTCAGTCTGAAACCTGTTTGTATCAAGTGAGTGTGCAATTTATCTATGCCTATATTAAGCTGAATCACAGTTTGCAGTAATTTTCCCAGTAGGTCTTAAAGCAGGTTAATTTTTAATTAAGCCTTAAATTAATTAGCTCTCTTTTAAAATTAATTAGCTCTCACTCCATGCATTTTTATTTTTATTTTCTTATAAGCAAAGCAAAAGCTGTGCTAGTATCAGGCTGTTTGTGGCTATCCCAACATGAAATTCCACATCTGGTCATAACACAATGTCTAAATCTTGTCCAGTTGAGGGGTATTACCTTCTTTATGTAAAGAAAAGTCTACCAGCTGTAAATTTACTGGAAGAGAAAAACTGTTCCCTCCAGAAACAGTTTTTTCCAAATGAGTCCAGTTTTCCTCTTCACTTACTGTATCCTTTGGGGTGCTTACTGCTCTTCTAATAAGGATATCAACTTCTTTGTCTGTCATGTCTGGAGATACCTGATGAGAAGGCTTGTGCCGAGATCAAATGTTTGTACAAACACCTCTTCGTTGTGCTAATGAGAGACAGGATTTTGTTGGAATTTTTCCTTTAAACTCTCAGAAAGTTGCACAAAGGCTTTCTTACAAACCAAGTCTTCAGGAACAAAAGCCTTTACCTGTTGCTGTAGCCCTTGGAAATGTAACATTTCTGTAAAAAGTGCTTCCTCCCTGTCCTAATGATCCATTGCTGATGACCTGGCATGGGTGAAAAGCATGACTCCAGTGAGAACAAAAAGACTAGGTTAGACTGTGCCACTACACTCACTTCTGCCATGGCAGGCAGCAGGAAATCGCTGTGCCAGTATACTGTTAAGATAACCTCACCTCTCTTGGATGCATCTATTCTCATAGAGGCTGACTGAAATACCAAACCACCAAATGCTGTTCATGGATGCAAATCGAGAGAAAGGAAGAAAATGGTCTTGTAATGCACTGCTGGTTTCCAGGATACTGCTTTCAGCTCTAGCATTCCCCATTCCTGAAGGATGGGAAGCAGCAGAAAGGGGACTAGCAGCTGGGAGCATGCAGAAGGGGTCATCCGTAGGCTGGAAACAGATCTTTGTGTACAAGGCTTAAAAAGGTCTTAAGACACGGGGCACCTTCATCTCATTCAGCACATTTCTCTGAAACACCTATTATTCTGAAACTGTTAGATATACAAAGTGGTGAACTGGGTGGGTCTTTGGTTTGATTCACTGCTGTAATTCCAGCATTCCCTACAGGCTGCACAAAGAGCTGGAAGAAAGATGAGCTCACACTATCCTAGGTTTATAAAATTCCTGAAATGCAACAGAACCCTCCCCCATTGCAGCAGTAACTAATTCCCTTGGTTCCTAATTACTCTGATTTATAATTCAGTAATCTTTAACAGTCAAGTGTGTGCATGTGCTGTGCACATGTGTGTACAAAGAGAGGGAGAAGACAGCAAGGAACACAACCATGGGCCGTATACTGGAAGGTATCTGACCATTTCCAGATCAGGCCAAAGGAGAAATACCTACTGTCTTCCAGTAACACGAGACCTGCATGAACCCTTCTTCAGTTCTGGGAACAATATTTTCTTCACCTAGCCAGGCTGCCAGTGTGCGATCACTATCACAGTATCACCAATAGGGTACATTATACAAGCGTGGGCAAACAGGCAGATGATAAGACAAGGTTTTATGAGGTTGAACCCTAATCACGGGATTGTACGCACGTAATTATCCGTAATCAAAATACAATCACTCAGTTCAGGTATACAGACAGATGGGGAGCCCTGGCCTGAGGTCAAACTACCAAGGAAAAAATGTGAGGGTCTGCTGGACACTGTACAAAATTGAAGATAAGTAGCTGGCAAAACCTAAAGTGGTCTAAAACTATTAAGACAACAGTCAATAGTGGCATGAACTACCAAAGTGAAAGGGAAGTATCAGAAGCTCCCCTTCAGTGAATAACATCGAAGTACAGTGAAAGGGGGTACTGGTTTAGCAGGGGTTCTCACCAAGCCAGAATTAACAAATAAGGGCATAAAATCAGCAAATCCAGGGCTAGTGGGGGAAAGAGTAAAATGAGCTTGGGCTCATTATATGTGAGAAGGGAAAAAGGGAATCTTAGGCAAAGCAAACCACACAGTCAGGGCTGTTCTGGGTTCCTCTGAGCAGCCCTGCATCTGATCAACTCGGCTGAGGCTGGTGCAGGTCAGGGAACCTGCCATTCTGGCTGCACCCCATGTCTGACCGGCTTCTGTAGCCCAGGGGACCGGCGTGGTGTCCTTCACATGAATGCAGGGACAGTGTAAAAGGGATGGTGGAGGGACTGGACCTGCTCTAGCACAGACATGACTTAATAGCATGCTGGTGCTACAGGCTTGGTTTCCTCTCCTACTTTTCTCTGCTAAGGAAAATCAACAGATTAGTTGCAGTTCGATTGAAAGCATTTGCCCATCAATCTGATTCACTTTTCCATTAACTCTCACCACAGACTCTGAAGAGTACTCATATGGCAGTAATTTAATCCTTGCTGATCAGAACTGGGAAATGAAGTGATCACATAGACACAAAGTACTTGGAAGAACAGGAGCTGGACCAGAGCTATAGGGTCAAACAGAATATGGCACCTCCACCATTAGGTCATTGCATTCTCACTTCACTGTTACTATCTTTTATGACTATATGCTAGGCATCCTTGCAAACTTCCTACACTCCTCTGAGATTTTCCAGGAATTTTAATAGAAGTTTAATGATGCCATCTTGGCAGAGCAGACCTTTTTGCAGTATATGGTGATTCTAATGGTAAATTATTCTATATAGTAAGAGCGGTATAATTTCCAGTCCTGAGTCTAATATAGCAAGTCATTCTGGACATTACAGAAAAAAAATACATTCTCTTTGTTAAAGATTATTATATATTGCATGATATTCAGTCTCCAGAAAAGTATAGACTTTAAAATAAAAACAGAAGTGCTTTAATGGCCAAAACTAATTTACTTACACAATTTTTACCAAATATTTCTCTGCATCAAAATAAGGAATACCTGTCATGGGATTTTATCAAAAATGTGTATAGCATATACATGATTCAATAACTTACAGCTGCTTAAAATGTAACATCTAGCAACCTTTATTTGAATTATTTCACTTCAAATGGAATGGTTATTGCCAGAGTACAATCATGTAAATTGAATTATTCTAAATTAAAAAGTATCGGTATAAATCTTTGCAGGCAAAATTTACCACTTTATTCCAGAGTTAGTCCCACTTAAACTGGAGAGCAATAGAATTCATCTACAAGCAGTCCTTTCAGAACAACTATACAGGGACTTGTAGTCCTCTTTATGAGAAGTGTCAAGACCCAGTATGTTTTAAGACCATGCTAGTACAGCACCTCTATCGAATCTTTGTGCAAAAAGTTAAAAAAAAAAAGAGAAAATAAACCAAACAAAAAAATCCCACCACCTTCCAAAGTAAGAGATAGTATGGATGAATGAATGGCAATGACAAAAAACAGACAAAATTGGATTTAAAGAGTTGACTTTTAAGGTTTAGCTCTTGCATCACGTATTTTCTGAAAGCAATAATTGTATTGGTCATACAGTGGATAGGTTCCGACTCCAACATAATATATACTTATTTAGGTTGCTAATCCTTAGAGACTGAACCAGGCACAGTCCCTTTCACTCTGTAATGAAGTACAGCAAAAGAACAAAGGCATTTATGCAGGTAAATATGACTAGTCACATAGGAGAGGAAGAGAAAAAAGTTCCTGAAAGATATTACTGGAGACAAGGAGTGTTTGTGGAAGTAACACAGTTGGTTTTACTCTGATCCCTAGATGTTCACAGCTATAGGCAAGATCTTTGGTATGATCTGGTAGAGATTTTATGCCAAAGGGGGAAGGAAGAAGTGATGAGCACAATTAGATTTAATTTGTATTTTTTAATAATTTCATGTGTAGATGTTCAAGAATAAATTTTGATATTTCATTAGCTACCTTAAAGTTGTAAATTTACAAATTTAATATACTAATTCACCTGCTGTGGACCATATCCCAAACTGATGAACATGGATGGTGTTGCCCATACATAAAAGGTGATTTGGACACAATCATACTCTCTCATGGGACACCTCAGTGTGGGAAAAATGAGAGAAAGAAAATTCTACCATATTTTCTTCCTGGAAGTTTTCTTCCCGTTCATTCTAGTAGGGAACCAGAATTGCTACAGACCAGCTTGCTACATTTTGGATCTCATCACTGGGTTCCTGTTCTCTGAAAAAAAGATCTTTCCAAAGGAAAGGGAAGGCAGGGGACAAAGCAAGGAATTGGAGAAAAGTTTCTCCTCATAAAGATTTTGTTGACATGGGAAGTTTCAGACAGCTAAAACCGGGAGTGTTATGGGAAAACTTGAAGCATCTGGGAGGAAAACGTACTGAAAACCCAGTGAAAGGCTTAGAGCAATTAGGCAGATAGTTCTCTCTGCTCACCATGTTCCCTCAATTCATAATGAAATACATCTTTCTTCTTACCCTTTACTTTGGGAAAAACCAGCACAGTAATGAGTAAATGAGACACTGCACCCAAGCACCATTCCTTTAAACTAATACTGAAAAGGTCTAAACGCAATGTCAAAAATCAAGATGCAAGAATCTAAGTGCAGTCCCAGAAATAACCTCAGAGTAATGGCACACGTTATCACCAGCACAGCAGTGAGAAGTAACAGGTCTACTATAGATCTATGCAATTTTTTTTTTTTTGCTTTACTAGGAAAAGGCAATTCCACTGCATGGTATTTTTGTCTGCTTGGTAATTCCTGCAACATGAATCAATGGGCACATACATGTGCAAAGAGTTTAGCTGAATTATTTAACTCAATGAAAAATGAGTAAAAACTACTTTTCTAGTTTAGTAGCAGGCTAGCATGCATCTTCCAGACATGTACATTTCTCTTGCAGGTGCAAGGCAGAGAAGGTAAAGAGACCTATGGTATCTATAGCTCATACTACTGGTACACAGTATTCCACGGCACTAAACTGAAAGACTTTTCTTCTAAGCTGTGTAAATTTGCAGAGATTAATCTCCATCTTTGATTTATTTTTTTACTAGCCAATCAGCATACTAACTGATTTCACTCGTCTTTATAAATAGCATTTGTCTTCCTATTGCCATTCAAATATAATTTACACTAGGCAGAGAGATTACAGACCTTGATTTCATATGAAATGCTTTTGAGTCATAGTGAGCAAAATGACTCACTTCCATCATCGCTGTTCAGCAAAATGATTCTGGGATATCAAAATTATCTGTTCTGTCTAGTCCACCCCATTCTATTTATTCTTTTCCTTAAGTTTGACTTCAGATGAACTATGATTTAAGGCAACATTTCAAGTTTGCTCCCACTGTTTTTCAGACCAATCTTTCACTATTACATCTTCCAGTCTTCCAGACCAGAAGACCTGCCATTTTTCTAGCTGTTGTCAAAGGCAATATTTTGCTTCAGATAGCTTTTGCATTCTGATTCGGAGTCCAGTCAGCAATATTAATATGAGATCCCACTGGGAAATAAAGAGCTGCTTGCTCGTCAGAAAAGCTCACTCTGACAGACAAGGAGAAAACTTGTCTGGTTGATTTAAAGGAACGCAAAATCTAAGAAGTCATCTATGTGGTGCACATGACACAGGGTCAACTTTAGGCTTAGTTCTGGACTCCCCCATAGAAGACAGACATAGATATATTGAAGTGAGTCCAGCAAAGGACTATGAAGGTGACTAAGAGATGAAAGTATCTGACATATGAGGAGAGGCTGAGAGAGTTGGGTCTGTTCAGCCTAGAGAAGAGAAGGCTCAGGGGCTATCTTATTGATGTGTATAAATACCTGATGGTGGGGCTAAAGAAGATAGACCCAGACTCTTCCCAGTGATGCCCATTGGTAGGACACGAATCAATGCGCACAAACTGAAATACAGGAAGTCCTGTTTAAGCATAAGAAAAAAATCACTTTTTTTGTTGTAAGGATGGTTGAACACAAGAACAGGTTGCCTAGGGAGGCTGTGGAGTCTCTGTCTCTGGAGATATTAAAAATCCAAGTGGACACAGTCCTGAGCAACCTGCTCAGAATGACCCGGCTTGGAGCAGATGGCCTTTGGAGGTGCCTTTCAGACTCAACTATTCTGTGATTCTGGTAGGAGTTCGCTTACTTGCACCTGATAACAAACCATCCTTAGGATGTATGCTGTACAGCATGTTAGAGGAATACTAAATAGATCTCTGTTCCCTAAGTCAACAACACTTTTGCTTTAATAACAAAATAGTTATAGTTAATATGCTTCCTCTATCCTTGTTCGGCAGCTATGTTTATGTTAAAATAACTGCATACCTAAATAGCCAAGGAAAGGGTCTTTAATCATCAGCCTGCAAAAGGCGGAAACATTTGATTCTTTCTGCACTATACGAGCAAGCAAAGAAAAGATGAAGAAAAAACAAGAGTGCAGGCAATTGTATGCAAGAGAGTGTGCATCCTTCAACTTCAGGGTAAATAAAACCTATTAGCATGGAATTTTGTATAAAACAGATCAGTCTAGTGCAATAATTTTATTAGCAGCTTTAATCATGCGTTCATCAAAAACAGTAATTAATCTTCCAAATGGAAAAAAAAGACATTGTGCTGATTTCTGATGCATCAAGCTACAAATATTTTTTTCTCTTTTAAGCAGCAAAGTAGCATGAGAAGTATCATATGTATAGGAAGAACAGAAGAAACTTCCCACGCAGGTACTATGCTGGAAACTGACTGGAAAGTGGTCTTTCTGCAACCTCTACAATTCTACTATATTTTCCTCATCCCACTCCAAAAATATCACTGACACCGAGTCTTGCATTTTAGCAACAATAGCAAAAGAAAAAAAAAGGTGCAGCTTACTCAAGTTCCGGCTTCCCTCTGTAAGGGCGCTGACCTTACCTTTTTTGAAATCCTGACCAGAAGAAGAGCATCTGACTGAGCAGAATCTGGGGCAACAGCAAATGTTTGCATATCTCAAAAACTATACCACTAGGCCAGATCTTGCAGAATAGACCCGTTTTCTCTCATGCATTAGACCTACAATTGACAGAGTAGAACAACCTCCTTTTCCCCTTCCTCAACCAAGAGCAGAGGCCCAGAAATATCAGATGCTCTTTCTCCAGCTGGCTAATGTTGTTGACAAGGCAAAGGAGCCCTGGCCAAGAAGCAGCAGTTTATTTTCATCTCTACAAGGTGCTTTCACTGTAATTTAGATAAAGTCACCCTCTGGCCCATTTTCTAGAGGTGAGGGAAACAAAAAAGCTGACCATGCAGGGGCAAAAGAAAATACAAAAATGGTGAACAAAGGGTTTTCTGGCTAGACCCAAAGATTTTATGCCTTCTTACTGCTTCAAACTGTTCTTTGTGTTTCCATACCTGGTATCTTCAAAACAGATATTTTCCTTCCAAATAGGAAGCTATTAATTGGTAACCAATGGTATTTCCTTTGTTTTCCCAGAATCTACTCTAAAATTACTTCCAATGTCCATGCTATTACCCTATCATAAATGCAAATTTATCTGTCAGTCTCTCCTTCCTAATGAATAAGTTGCATTACATATAGGAGGCAGAACATGACTAAATAGTGATCCTAGAAGATCTGATTTATTACAAATTCATACCCTTCATCAATATAGAGTATTTTGTACCCATAGTCCTCTCCTAGGCAACCTACCTGCTTTTCTGATGCAGAAGGTGGGAGAATGATGTCCCTGTTTCTTGTTAAAATGTACTAGTTTTTCATCCTGAAGTGGCATAGATATTGTTTATAAGCAAGCACATAAAGAATGATCCAGTTTGTCAAAGTATAGCTGGGGCAGCATATTCTTTCTTATATTTTACAGCAAAATATCCAAAGAAGTCATACTGATGATGCAGAGAATGTGGAGTTTGGTTTACATCAAAGGAATTTATGAAAGTTAATGCATATCAAAAATAAAAAGGCATCTGAGTCACTGCACAAAAGCTATTTTTGAACTTATATAATCAAATATACTTACGTATGATATAGAGAGACTGTGCCAGCTATGACATGCATATCCCTCTACTGTAATTAATCTTTGCAAGCGCTTTCAGTCATTTTAGATCTACATTTACTTCTGCCTCACACAGTTGTGGTGTTATCTCAGTTTTCACCATCTGTCACAGACATCAGAAAAAATTGCTTAAATCAAAGATCATAAAAACAATTTTTAAAGCATTCTAGTTTTCATACTTTACAGTTTCTGTAGGTCCACACATATAATTAAGACAAAAATCACCATGTTACTGAATGAGAATGGAAAGGTATCAGCAAAGAAGCTCCTGCTTTCATGAGGCCTTTGCTTAATATACGTACTTAGGTCTTGCATCTTTGACATCACGGTTCACATCTTACATTTCAAGCTCCTCTCTGTTTATAAAGAAAAGATCCAATGGAAATAGCAGGGGAGGAAGAAATCTTTTGCAGATCAGCAGTTGCCAGGGTGTCTTTTCATGCTTCAGCAGTCATTAGGACTCTCACCCAAGAGCTATGCCATTAATGAGAAGTCTAATGACTTCCATTCCTTTTCTTAAAGGATTCAGCATGTCACGAGTATTTATGAGGAAGCCTGCTGTAGCTACAGGGACATTATGTGCTTCACTGTATTTCAAGCTGAGAGATGCTGAAAATGGAGTGTTAGTTTATCTACTTTTTGTTGTTGGTTTTTTTGAACAGTCTCCCTTTCCCTCCCTCCTTTGCAAATAAATGTGCCATATTTCTTGCAGCCCGAAGCTAGACAAATGTCTTCGGGCTTGTTGCCAGATCTGTTTTCCTCCAAAGATCTACCGAATCACCGGAAGCTCTTATTAACTGAGTGAACTGAACCTTCAGACAACAACTGTTCCAGTCCCTCCTAGGGATTTTCTATCGGTGTATAGTAAATAATTCAAAGTTTGGAGTTCTGTACACTTATTCATTTAGCTTGCTTTATTTTTCAAAGCAATCAATGGACTTTGCATTTTATAAGCAAAATTTTCTAAAACTGAACAATTCTACCAATTAAGGAAAAAAATCCATCTAGATGGATCTGTTTTCACATTTCTTCTCATAACATACTTCCTTTTCATATTTTCTGAAGGAAAATTTGTTTTAAGGGAATTGTACATCAGTGTTCACTGATAGGCTTCTGCCTTTCATAAATAATTTTGACTGTATATTGACTGGTGATCACAGGGAGATTAAACATTCACATCACTTCACCCTTCTCTCCACTGTAGACCCCCATTCTGATGATCTACTCTGAACACACAGAGTGACATTTTGAGAAGGAATCCAGAAACAAGACAGAGTTTGTACTTGACACTCAAGAATTTTGTCAGATGTGCAAAAGTATTTCACAGGAGACTGAGACTTTGAAGTCTAAAAGCATTGTTCAATTTTATGTACAGTTTTAGCAGTCTCTCTAAAGAAAGTCAGGGGTTTTTTTATTTTTAATTTTTATGCAATATTTAAGTTTTGCTTCCAGTAAAAGCTACCTGAAAAATTGCTGAAAGTCAGCTATCATCCCACTTTTTTCAGTGTATCTTTATGGCATTTCATTGTGATTAAGTATCATGGGATGGAAAATGAGTCATAGAACAGCACCAAATGATATGATAACATCCTCAGTTCTGTTTTTTCCTCTTGCTGTGACTAGAGTTCTCCTATTATTCTGTATCCACCAATACATTTGTGACATATAACTTTGTTATAATGCAACTATGATGTTCTTTGGATGATCCCAAAAACTGGACTTGATTTTATATCTTTATTACCTCAACGATCTCCAACTTTTTCAAGTGCTTTTAAAACTGTCTTCTCATAAATGACTCATAAGATTCCCCATGCAATCAGAGTGTTTACTCCCCCTAACTAGGCTAACAAGAGTTAGCTACTGCTTAGGAGTTTTCTGGAGCAGTATTTGTCATAGCTCCTACTTGGTGTGCCCAGGCAATAACAGAACACAAAAGCAGATTGTGTCATTAATCTCAGATTTGATAGAAATAAGACAAGGTTAGAAGAACCAATTACAATAAAAAGAAATATTATCGCAGCCAAAGATAAGTGTTAACCTAAACTTTTCTGAAAGCTAACGCAGTAGTGGCAATAATTCAACCCACTAATGTCCACTGGCTGAACACACTACCATCAATCAGGAAACTCTCCCAGGACTTGAAGATAAAACCAAATGGAAGGAGCTTTTGTGCGGAGCTACTGTGCTAAGTGAGGAACAATCTCAAATGCCTGTGAGGGGAGGAGAGATACGAAACAAGTGGAGGCAGATTTATAAAGGACTTAAAGCTAATCAGAGTCTCTGCTGGACTCAGGGCCCCTGAGACATTACATCTTGGGGAAATAATGGATGCCATTAAAAATGGCTATTTATTGCACTGTGGTATTTTTTACTTACAGGATTTGCAGTATTCCCTTGAGAAATCTCTTAAATACCACGGAAAACACATCAGTAGTCAGTGGGAATTATAATGATGCTTAATGTAAGGTACAATCTAAAGCATAGGTCAGAGAAATCAGACAAGGGAAAACCATAATTGTATACAGTCAATGAATCTAAATGACTTTCTAATTATAATGTAAGCTGTTACGAATCCACATGTTACTGCATGAAGGAGACTTATTACTCACAAAAAGTGCTGTGAATCTGTGCCTTGTAGCTGGAAGTTGTGAAAACACTGCCATAATCAGAAAAAAATGATTATTCCCTTCATTACAGTTAAGATTTCAGACAATCCTCATATTTTAAGACCTGGAGACCATGAAATGGAATTTTTGTCTAATGTAATTTTTATTTGTCACAGGACTCTCTCTTTTGTTTTGTGTGATTATTTTTAGTGCTTAACCTTAAGGAATTTCTGGTCATTACCAATATGCATGTGTATATGTTTATACAACTCTAACCAGTAGATCAGAAAGTGGTTTTACAAAACCAGGAAAATGAAGCCCATAAGGCAGGCCCAAGGGAGTGAGTGCAGAGCAGGTGGGGAGCAGGCTGCCTTGTTGTACTCTGACCCCCAGAGCTTTCCAAAGGGAGGATTTGACCTTCTGTTATTGCCATAAGCAAGTACAAAGATTTTAGCAAGTACAAATACTTGCTAAAGAGGGCAAACACTAAATAAGTACAAATACTGAATAAGTACAAACACTTGAATGGAGGCATGGGCGCAAATAAGCAGCTCTCACACGTAACAGCCACCTTTCCCTCTGCGTGCCCGTAGGCGAGTCCTTGTAATCAGGCCCACTAGGAGAAAATGGCCAGAAGCTCCACTCAGTCTTCCATTAGCAAGCAGACACCCAGTTCCCTTATGAGTATTTTTTTACTTGTAGAGAGGCAGCAAGCGAGGGGAAATGCCCTGCCTCAGAGCTAGTTCGTCAGTAAGCAGCAAACGTGTTTGAAAGCCATTGCTGCCCATAATAGCCTTTTAGCATATAGAGCCATCAAGAACCACACTGCAGTGAAGAAAAACAGCGGAAAAGCGTTAGAAACGAGATTACATTTCTGCGGGAGCTGGAGCTGACAACTAGATGAGTGAGCAAAGCAGTCCAGGTGACAGTTTACCACCTTTGGCAGTACCCACACTTGTCAGATCTGACACCATCAACAGCATGAGACTCAGGCACATGATTTCCCATTTCCCAGTGGCTAGCCTCAGCACCTTCCACGTTCAACTGGCTTACTTTTGGGCTTCATGGTGAAAGACTGCAGATGTTTCGATGTATGAATCCTCACTGGTGAATAAAACCCTTCTATAATCAGTTGCTAGTAACATCCTCATTACATGATTCTATACAAACGTAGAGACTAACTGGCTACTTTGCCCCATGCTTGTACCAATAGACATCCGTGTTAGGCAAAGTGTGAAGTACATCAGCTGGTCAGTGCTTGTACAAGAGTTGTTTTTGACACTGTGGCAGTCATAAAATGGTCTTTTCTGTTTACAAAATTTAAACCATTTTTAACATCAAACAGAATACTGATCCATGGGAGAAGTATCTGCCTGTTAGAATGTGAGTGGTATCTCCATTTAATTTACTGAAACATTACTTTTCAAGAGAAATATTACTCTGAATAATACATTTCTGTTCTGAGCTCATAGCAAAGGTTTAGAAAGAACTACCTATAAAATGCTTAGTACCTCTTCTGTAGTCTGACAGTACCATCATTACTATGATTTAAAGAAATGAAGCAAAGACTAATCTTTGCATAATTAAACTAATCAGGGCGAGTTTCACTGGGGGAGAAGATCCTTGATGAAGCATTTTACCTGCTTTGTGAGAAAAGGAAATTCTTAATATTCCCCTCACCCCCCCTTCTTCAATATTCTTTGCTCTAATTTGATTTCCCAGTATTTACATAACATATGTAATGGGATTTTTCCTAACTACCCTATAAAAGTGCTTTTCATCCTCCCCCACCACAACAAATAGCTTTCAACCATTTAAAGGAGTTTAAACAATTCTCAAGTAATGGAAAAATCTGTTTTCCTGGTGTACGTTTGTAAAGTTACTTGCAGAACTATATATACACAACTACAGCTACTGTGCTCACAATTTGTCAATTTTCCAGTACTCCTGGAATAGAAGTTCACCTCTTGCAAGAGGAAATATTTCTTACTGGTCACAAAACCCAGCATATCACATGTATTCTGAGAAGTATATAAAGTCATATATCACCTTCTGTTTCCTTTGTTGTATAGTGGTTAAACTAGTCACCTTATTTTTCTCCCGTTTTCTGGGATGAAGGGCAACTACATTAAAGTCTTGCGAAGATAATAATATGAGGGTAAGAAACTCCACCTCCAGTACAAGTCAAACCTCAGCAGGGATTAGGAAAGACGTGTGCTGAGGCTGAGTGGCAGGTTCAGAGAGCCTCTGGCCATGCAGCCCCAGGCAATACTGGTCTCCCACGGCGGGGCTTGGCACACCTCTCCTCTGATCTGGGGCACTGGCCTGGAGGCTGCGTGCCGTGTTTGAAGGGCAGGACAGAGAAAAAAGCCACAAATCACCAGTCCTCTCAGCTATTCGGGGTCGCTTACAAGAAAATAAAGTAAGAAAGTAGATTTAATTCTCGGCTTCAGCTTGGCTGTTCTTTCCCTTCGCACTGGTTAGAAGTGGAGCGCAGGTTGTCAGTGCATAAACGCATCTCTCTTTGCCTTGGTCAGGATTAAATCTTACCATCCACCCACAAATTCTTCCTACAGACAACAATACAAAGATATCAAATGGAGGAAAATACCTTCAGTGGTAAAAGGAAAACCAAAAGGAATCCTAATTTCTCACCGAAATTATCAAGTCAATTTTTTCTAAAACAAACTGAGCAGACTCATAAAATCTACCTTCTCAGAAGTCCCCCCTTATGATTGAATTTTGACAGAGATCATGTCTAATAATAAAGGTCCAAATACTAACAAAAGTTATCCTTAAAAGAGGTAATGTCAACTCCTAGGACAGATGTGTTATCAAATCAGGCAATTATTTCACCAGAAATCCAGGACTCCCCACTCTCCTGTCAGTGTGTCATAGTAATTACTCCTTCTAATAATTATTCTTACAGATTCACACAAGGTAATTTACTATCACTGATGCCACCCTTTCCATAATTTTATAACTTCTATAATTTTTTATCTAAAGAATAAATCAATATGATTTCAAAAATGTTTGTATAAATATTTGTGATTATAATGCAGCAAATCACTTGTTTTACCATGCTACCTGCTCTTTAAGCAAATTAAATACAATATTCACTAACATTTGTATCCTTAAGTAACTGTATGGAGTGAAATTAGCTTTAAATAAATTAGAATAATTAGCTCCTTTCTGTTACAGCTTATTCATATTGATGACACTTTAGATTTATGATGTTGTACCTTTTCCAAAACTCAAAAGACTAGTTTAATATATATTAACATTTTAAATATGCTTAAACCACAGGTACTTATTTACTTCCTATCTTCAGGATATCCTCACTCTAAACCTTAAAGATTTCCTCTGAGTGTATTAATATCCCTCTTTTGAAAATAAATGTTCTTTTGTAAAAACTTGACTCATTGGGTTGGAGATTTGAAGAAAATACAGAAGTGTTGTGAGCTTGAAGGACATATTCCCTCCAGTCAGCTTAACACCAAAGTAAGATTGGAGCACTCTCTGCTTAATGATGCAAATATTACTAGAGCAAAGGTAAATATCAAACCCAAGGTGCTACTGAAATTGTATTCTTGTCTTTCTCTTACAGTTTTGTACTTCACGCTATGATTTCAAGACCAATCATTGCTCTGTATATATATTTTGGGTAGCATTTACAGAAAACGAACACTCAGATGTTTCCATATTTATGGAAATTTTTGTCCTGCAGGTTTCATCCAGCTGTGTTTTCTCTTGGACTAGTCATCACAGTAAAGATCCCTGGAAAAAACAACCACAGTTATTCATTGCAGACACTGATTTTTTTGAAAACTCATACTTTTTGACAGCAATTTGCAAATTTTTGCAATTGCAAAATTTGCAGTCATTAGTATGTGTATTTGTCTGAAGCAATAGTGTCTACAGCTAAGACCTGAACAGTGCAACCAATTCAATACCGGCTTAGCTTCAGACACACAGATGAGTAGAAACTCTCTTACAAAGAAATTTAATGTGTTTAAATTTAAAATTCTTTCACTAATAGTCTTTCGGAGACTTCACACATAGAGAGGAACTAAAAACATAGCATGAGAGGAGATTTCAAGATAGCTGGACCCGAAGGTTTGATAGTGCTATTTACGCCAGCTCAGAACAGCAGAACACACTGGTGGTGTTGGAAGCTCAGACTCTTCCCCTCTGCCCTTTTCAAAATTATTCACGTCTATAATGCAGTAAAAGGATAAAAAACCCCAACCTTTTTCTTTTTGTAAGACAGGTTGATTGCTGTCTCTTTTTGAGAAGTAGTATGTGCAGAAATGAGGTCACTGTCTGAAATCACTCCCCCATCTGCTCTGTTTAGCCTGTGAGTCATGTGGAGTAAGAAAAAAGATTATATGAATCAGAGTTAATGTGGAACTGAAAACAATAGCATAGCACAGCAACAAAAGAAATTACTACCCCACAGTTTGCCCTGTTCCCATTTGCTTACTAGCTTGGATGCCTTAATTAAGAACATCAATTGAAAACAAGGCAGTGAGAAAAAATAGAATGCCTAATTGTGATTAAAGCAAGTGAAGAAGCGATCTTGGGAGAACCATGGCAGAAAGTGAACGTTTTTGATGACCTATTAAGTTTTTTGAGCATCAAGAAGAAATATTAAGGGTGTTATGAATTTCATCAGGGATGAGATAATTCTAGTATGTCTTGTCAGTGCAACAGACTAGCGTGCCTCCTGGTCACTAGAAATAAATCCCAAGGAAGTTACAGCCACTGCGTACATGGTGAGTGGTGGCACAGATACAAATGCAAAGTGGTAGGTAACATAACAGCATGGAGGAGGTATAAGCATAATAGTTACACCTTGCACTCAAATCTTTTTCTGCTGAAAAGTTTGAGAAAAAGGAAGCTTCTTTCTGTGCTTTTCTCCCCTATTAATATTCAATACAGATTTGACAAAGTTCGCAGACAGATTGTAAACAGAAATTATGTCTTCCAAAATAGATAGTATTAAGATTCACTGAAGACAACATTTATTTTCCTTTCAAATTTTTGGGTTCATCTGCAGAAGTAGGTCAAAATATTCCACAACTAGTTCATGATCTAAAAATGCCGCTTCAGATGTTTTGAAACTATCTGTGAAATTGGGTCTTAAAAATACAGAATAATTTTGGGCAGAATGAAAACTAAATAAAAAAAATAGAAGTAGATGAAGGCTTGGATGCATCTTTTGATTAAAGAGCTAGAGATTTTGTGCCTTTCCTTGCAAAAGAAAGTATTTAATATTGCACATTTGTTGTACAAGATAGACAGCTTTAACAGGAAAAAATCCCAACCTGAGATGTGCTTTTCTGCACAACTCTGTGGGTGGCTTACATAATGTTTACATCTGCTTTAGGAAGAGAGGAGAAACAGCTGCTCACAGGCCTTATACAGCCAAAAGCCAAGAGCTGGAGGCACCTTCGCATCTACCTTCGCAGGTCAACCTGCATCCCTGGGGCTCAAAGTCAGGCCGAGCTCAGCACCCACAAGGGAAAGTTGCTGCCCTGCCACTGCAACCCGTGCCCAGAGTCCTAACCCAAAACCCAGCCCTCAAAGCACCAACGATCAAATATCTCACGGGGAAGGATGGGTTGAAATCCAGCACTTCCCTATTTAAGGGAGTGCCCAATCACTGACCCACTGCCACCAGCCTTTGCTGGCAGCACACAACTTGCTATTTTGACATAAAAGCAAAGTATCAATGTGTGCTTTTCTGACCACACATATAACGTCTTCATCTTGGCAGCTGTACCAGAAAGCAAGTGTTTGCATAGACTTAGTCATTTCCCTTTTGCTTTCAGTCTTAAATTTATTGAAATATTTCTTGGTGCACTTTTTCCGGGACGCTACTGAAAGCAAGGGAGACCACTAACAGCACAGGGGAAGATATTTTCATAAAAACCATGAGACTTCAGAGTTCATCAAGGAGTAGCCTCAAGCAGGAGGATTGTTTATTCAAGTGCTTTGAAAGGAGGGAGAGGGAGAAATAATGCAAGGATCGAACAAAATGAGATGTGCAACATTCATTAAAAAATAAGTGTTGATGAAAAACAGGATGACTTCTTAATTGTAAAATATTCAATATAACAAATGGTTTTTGTTACTTGGTTAGTATTTTGCGGACAGGACAGAGAAGAAATAGAGAAATTTTCATATATTTAATAAATGCTTATTTATTAAAGCATTTAATAAATGTTTAAAAAAATCAGTTGCCAAAGCCCATTCTTGGTAAACAAACCTATAAGCTCACTAACAAGTCAAGAAGAATCAAAATAAAGCCCTTGTTGTTGCTTAAAAAAAAAAGCCAATTCAGATAAATTTCTAACAGTATTTTTTTTTTTTTTAAATTCAAACCACTGTTCAAAACTAGCTCTCACGTAGGGCTAGATACTCCAGCCCCTTGCCCTTCTGACAAGAAAGTGAGCATGCAGCAGCCAATACATAAACTAACAGCGGAACTCATAGGTTCTAAGTGACATAAAGGTGTGTATTCAACTTATATTTCTAGGATCTGAGTTTGCATTTGGAGTTGATACGAATCTTGTTCTTACAAAAATAACATTCCTCCCAAGTACTAAAAGAAAGTTAAAATGATTTTCATTACTCCCTTAAATCCTAAACCTGCAAATTCTTCTGTGTTTTCTCAACTTTGCTAGCTGGCAGTGAGACCAGAAGTATGATGTGATATTTCATTATTATCAGTTGAATAGCTAAAATGCAGAACACTTGTAAGCAGAAAGAGCCAATGCATTACCAGTAAGATTCATTTGGTGACTACATCGGTCTGCTGAATATTAAAATTGTAAAATCTTTAATTTTCTTTCAAGTTAAATGCAGTGGTAGTGCCACTGCAGGTAAAACAAGGTCAGGTGGAGATAACTCAGCTCACTTCGTTCTTTCTCACTTCACCCCAGGACCATTCTCATAAGGCATATCAAACTACACTAAATTAATAAGGCTGGTTCAACAGCTACAATTCTCCTAAAAGTAGCTACAATTCTCCTAGAATTTCTCTCTTCAAAAGCAGAACAGTAACCACTGACACCGCCAGCTGGAGTGTCAGCCCCGAAGGATTTACATCTATGGTTACAAAATGCTGGAGAAAACACAGATCTAAACAGAAACTTCTCCCAGCCAAGACAGTCTTTATTTGTTTCTGATTAAGACTCCATCGCTATGTTTGCAATCCCAGATCCTAGTAACACTCCCCCCCTTCTCGAAATTCTGCTGGGTCATCCCCACCCCCATAAATGCTACAACCCTTATTGCATTAGTGGCTCCTAGTTTGAGAACTGCTGCCTAGGTCTTTCCCTCCCCTATGCTATATTTGTATCCAGTCAATGAATCCGAAATCCCCCGCTAATTACCATCTAAGCTGTTATAAAGAATCTACACGTGTTACTGCACAGAAGAGGATTACTGTACTTTAAACTTAGCAAGGCTTGGTAATCCCATGTGCCATAGGACTGGACACCATAATGGATGCAAGTTGACAGACAGCACTTTGGGCAGCGTTTCCTTAGCTGCATGATTTAGTTGCTACCACTACTCTTTGCTTCTGCTGCAATACCCAAGAAGTCTCTGTTCACGATAGCTGTGTAACGTGCTGAGGAGCACATGCAAAAAAATAGTACTAGTACATGCTGAGTAATATCTTTAGTTAGTTAGGTGTTTTTACAATTCTTAATGCCATAGCATCCTTTCAAGATGATAATGGCAGATTTCCTTGATGGTATTTGTGGCCTTTCAAAATGCCTCTGAAATCCATTTTGGAGTTAATGATTTTTGTTTACAACAACCATTGGAAAGAAGTAAGTAAAGGTCCTATCATAAGAGCTCAAATAGCAATCTTAATCCTATGCTTATCTCCCAATCTAAATATTTTAGACATCCAAAATTCCTGTTTAATGAACAAGTTAGTAGTTGAAGACAGCATGAAAGTAAGTAGCAAGAGTTCCATTGTATTAAAATGTGTTTTCAAATTTGATCATATAATTTTAAAATAAGCAAAAAAGAATGCTTCGATTTCATTTACAGATGGGGGGGAAGCTCACTTTTGTTAATAACTTGCACACTACCGAAAGTTTACACAGCTCCATTAGGTGGCACTGCAAATTATTTGCTCCCTGCATTTGTAGGCCAACTGAAAAAAGCTGAGTTCACAAGGATACCAAAGACCTACATAATGTCTTCCAAAGCTCATACCTTTTCCAGAGAAGAGGGGGAATTATCCAGTAGAAGAGATGATATCTCAGGAGTCTCCAGGAAGGAGACATTTGAGAAAGGCAGTGCTTGCAGGACAAGGAAACATCCATTGCACAGCTAGGAAGTATGGGGAGACAGGTATACGACTTGCACTGAAACTCCAGCCTTCATGTTTCAGAAAGAGATGGAATTAAAATGTTGTTTTGGCAGCATAGGGCACCAAAAGTTGTTCCCCACCTCATGTATACCTACATTTCAGCTCTAAAACTTTATTAGCATTAATTAATATTTTCTTGAATACAAATTTCCTTTACATGAAGTGAATTAAAAAAATAAAGACAGCTAAAGAAACTAAGCAACCTACAAAGAAGTCTATTTCTAAGGAATTTTCCAGGGGTTCAGGATATGAAGTGGAAGAGTTATGAAAAAATCAGTGAAGAAAAATTGCTGAGTTAGAAACCTTAGAAGACTGACTCCCCAGAACGCCTGGATTTTTCAAGCTTTTGATGACAAAGTAGGTTGAAAAAATGACTGATTAAGGCACTTACCAACCACAAAAGATAGAAAAATTATTTTAAATCACATTCTCAAGAAAAATGAATTGTCAGGAAATTATTTTCATTATCACTAGCACAAATCATCACATCCACCACAGGGCAAGATCCATTACTCATAGGTTAGTTTAATCAGCTCCAGTAGTTCTGGGAATATTTTACTGAAAATAGACCCTTTCCAGGTTAGGAGTTTCTTCTCAGCTTTGGGAGAAAAAACCACCTCTACTAGACAAATCATTTGCATGTTCATTTTCATCTGTGACATAGCTATCCCGAAACAGGGCAACATAATACCATACTACCAAGAAAGGATTTGCTTATGCAGTTAAATATTCCATATAAAATATGAATATAAAAAAATAGTTTTACAGTGCATCTGCATTTAAAAAGAAAAATCTGTAGAAAGACAAAAGCTAAGTATTTTACAGATATCTGTCCCTGGATTGAGAACTCTTCTGCAGATGTCACTGTAGTTCTCTACAAAGGTCCAAATTTTACACAGTATTTCTTCATTGAAGCCAACTAGACTCTTAGTCCCGGTACCTCGTGTCATTGAAGTCCATGGTTAAACACTTCCCAAAAATTCATTAACGCAAAGTTAAGATTACTTTCCTTGTATCCCCATTCAGCTGTTCTCAAACCACTGAAAAAAGGAAATAATCTCATGAAAACATGTCCTCTATAAAACTTCTACCTCATACACATGGCTCAATCCATGCAGCCAGTGGGGCAGTAAACTTCACGAAGACTGCAGAAATGTGTAGGCAGGATTGAAGTGAAACACTGTGGACCTCCCCAAAACCACCCCATTGCACCCCAGTACAGCAGTAACACAGACCCAGAGGTTTTTTCCCCAGGGGTCATTTAATCTAAAATTTTCGGTGTGTACATAAAAGTTTTGCCATTAGAAGAAAGGGTATAAACTTTCCATGGCTTCCATTGCTTTCCTACTCTCTTCATGAAACTTACTTAAAATTTCTAGATAATGAGTTAACTAAGTTATATAAGGTGTCATGATGGCTGTCTATAAAGGGCCAAATTGTATGCTTTTGCTTCTTGATTGAATCCAGCTAAACTCTTTGTCCCGGCAACTCGTGGCTCTAAGTTTCACAGATAAGTTCCTCATTTCCCCAGGAAGTCATTATCTCAAAGTAAAGATTGCCCAGTGGTGATTTCCTTTATAATAATTATAGAAATCCAGTTATAGAAATCCACTTCAAATAAGAAAGGGTTATATATTTTTACATAATACCTTCAAAAGCTCTTAACAGGTTTTGGGCATCACAGTGTCTTCAATTTTCTTCTGATGGTGTCTAGTTATTTTTCCTGAATGGTTACAATCAAACCTCTTGGAAAGTGCCTGAGTGATCCCAAATATACTTTCCCTACATCAGTGTACCTAGCTTTCTCAGCCTCTCACCTTACCATTGCTCTTCTGAAATTCCTGTGATCTCACGTCAGTTAACGTCAATAATTTCAGCATGATAACAGCAAGCATGTATTTTAGTGCTTCGCTGTCCATATATATAAATCAAGTCATGCTAGTGTTTCCAGCTTCCCTAACGCAAATGCCAAAGACTGAGGACTCCACATCTGAAAGATGCCATCATTTTCTTCCTTCAAGAGTATTTACAAAATAAAAAGAAATCTCAGGGAATTCTTCTTCTCCCTGCTCCTGAAGGGCAAATGCATTATCATCTTTTTCTCCAAAGACAGTATGTGAAGTCATATAAAGATTAAGGTCTTGACGTCCTATTTTAACTGAAATTTCTCTCACCATTCCTGGCAGAGAACCTGTGGAGGAAATTTTACTTTGAGATAACATTTTAAAAAATGATTTAACACAGTATTTTTTTGATTAACATTATTAACTTACCGAAGACAAGCATGCAATAATATATCTCTTCACACATGTGATTAAAAGTCCTCTCAAAAGATACGGCTAGTTAAAAACATCAGGTAACACGGTAAGAGAATTGGCCCAGAAACATGCTGAAGACTTAATGCACTGCTGACATTCTGCTTAGCTGGGTTTAATCTCTGCCGCAGCCATGGTCCTTTTAAAACTTGCTCCACAAAAGGCAAGAGACATGAAAGGGGAGCAGATGATGATTGACTGTTAATTGAAATTCCAACGTGAATGTGACTTTAACATTTTTTTTCTCTACACGATGTGATGTTTTTAATATGTAGCAGTAGATTTGCAGCATGATGGCCTAAGGATAAAAGGGAATCAAGGTTTGCAGAGAAAAGCAGATGACGGTAGCTGGATATAACAAGGCAAGCTTGCAGCCACCGTTCCTGAAGAACCTGATAAAGTTACTCCGAGACAAAGGCTCTCATATTTCCTGCGCTCCAGCTCTATCAATGAGTCTAAGGAAAAGGTATCGCCTCTCCCTACAAACACTGCTTCCTTTTCCAGTGTGACGCTTCAACAGGGTCAGAAACTTTGGGTCAGTCTTTTCACAGGTGCTGGAAAATATTCCTGCACCACAGAGGATGACTTACCAGGAGCCAACATACACTAAAGGTGAGCAAGGCTGGAGGAAAAAGAGGCGCATCTTGCAGAGAGACTCAGGTCGTTCTGAATGTACTTATTCAGCTGCAGTAGTGCTTTCCCAAAACATTTTCCCTTTCCTGCTCAATGACAGCATGCTGGAAACTGCTTTGCAAAGACCTCTCCTCCCTTCCCCCACATCACGCTATTCTTTACATCTTCTCTCTTACACTGAGAAAACGATGCAGAAAGAGTATCCAGTGTTTTCCACACCAAATAATTTGTTGACTGTTAGAGGGCATATGGGCAGGACAAGCGCTGCCTTCAGCAGGCTATCTGTGCCCTCTGTCATTATTTTCTGCTCTCGTTGCCCATTCCTAGCTCAAAGCAAGCCCTACTTCCGTCCGCTACTCACAGCAGTCGTTTAAAGGACAAGAGTTTTTTTGTAGCTGTGCTGCAATTCACAATGCCAACACAGAAAGCCTCATTCCTTCTTTACTTTTTATCTAGGAATGAACACAAAAGATGGGGTGGGGGAAGGGAAGGAGAGATGGAAGCGTGCCCCAACGTTTCTTCTGGCATACACAACATTCGTTGCAATGTTCGCAGCCTTAGTACATATTATCTGGGTTATCTAGAGAATATTAAATCATAGAGTCATTTAAATGTCAGAGGTTAAATTAACTTAATTTCTACAACCGCAGAAGAAGAAATACAATTATTATTATTTGGAATAATTATCTGTGTGTGAAAATTACTTCTTAATTTTAATCTGGTTGCTATTTTGGTAAGGTACACATTTTAAGCACACAGTAAGAAGCCACTGCAAATATTGCTAAGATTTATCTACCATAATCCACTGCTACCATTTATATAAAAAGTTTAAACATGATTTTCCGAAGACACATTCTTTTTCACATATTAATTAATTTGGGAGTTCTTATGTGTGCTGCTTTATTAATAGTCACAGTTTTATAATATGCTAAAATCATATATACCAGCAGATGAAAACAGAGAACCAGCATTTAATTTCCTGGAAATTTAGAAAATCATGTGTCCATGCCAAACAAAACAGACTAAAGTCCTTCTCCTACTGTCACTCATCTCATCAGTAACCTTGCTGTGAAAGCCTGTCTGTCTTCACTCATATTTGCAAAATATTTTCAACAAGGTATTTGTGCCATGACATGTGAGTGGAAAGTCCCACTTTCCAATGTAGTTTACCATTGCAAGTTAAAGAGTAGATAAAGTTTTAGTTTACTATATGTAGTAGGGAGTGCCTTTGCTTAAAACTGAGGTAAGCTATGTTGGATTTGAAACGGAACTCAGGGAGGGATGCACAGACAGTCGCATGGGGCTCTGACCCCCAGGGAAAGTAACCAACACAAAGTTCCAGCTATGTAATCCTTTTACAATTATTATTATTTCTTAGATTATTTTTTTTTTTAGTGTTTCTTAAATTATTATTTTACTATTCTTATCCCTGCTAGCTGAAAAAAGCAACGAAGCACAACAGGGAAAAAAGACATGACAAACCTCTGCTATTGTCTTCACTTCCTCTCTGAAAAGAAAACACATCTATCCTGCTCTATGTTTATTCTCTCATTTAGTTAATTGTCCTTTCTATTTCCCTGAACTAAGCATCCGACCATGCATAATATAGCCTAAAAATATCTCCAGGAAAGAACCCAGTTGCCTCCTTCTCTAGGGTCAATGCTTAGGTAGGTAAATTGCATTCAAGCCTGATTTGCTTAAAGGGTAAAGTGTTTGACCCATTTGATACAGAGAGTTGATCAACAATCATCATTTGGCCACCAAAATGAAAAGATTTCTTTCCATAAATGATGTGCATACAATAAGCAACAGAATTAAAAGATCACAACCTACACTGAGGCAAGGTATACAAATAGAGTAAGATAAAACACTCATTGCTCCAGATAACTTTTGTCTACTAAAATCAATTGGAACTTCTTCATGTGAACCGTTACAAATTTTGCAAGACTTAGTTTATTATTATATAGAAAACTACATCGTGCATCTAGGGAAAAGAAGGGGTATGGCATACTTCAGATCTGGCTCCCATTCTGAGAGGCAGAATCTGTTTGCTACAGAGGTAAATAATGAGATGACAGCAGCACTGCCTGCCGGGGAGGCTTCCCGCGGCTGTCCAGGCAGCAGCAGTGAGTGGGAAAGGGAGCACCTTGATGGTAACATCCAACTGGCAAATGTAGAGATTTTAAAACAGAATTCTGCTGCATGTTCAGGAAAAAAAAACAAAAAAGAAGAAATTATCTCCTTTCTTTGTGAATTTAAATACTTTGAAACCATATGAAAGGCTCAAAATATTTTTCCGTTTTGTATGTTATCATATAAAGCTGAAATAAAATTTGCCACGTTATTGAAATGAAATACTGAAATTGGGCTGGAAGGCTCTGCAATTAAAGAACAATGCTCTCATGTTGTGCCTGTTTCAAAATGGCATTTTCTCAGTGCCAGTCTGTGTTACTGGAAAATGTCCAACTGTCTTCAGGTAAGTATATGACTTATCAGAGGTATGTCTCTACCTCTCAGATGCAGGAGAGTGCAAATTATGTATTGCCCCTCAGTCTTGTCCTAAAACAGTGCAACAGTATGCTCTCTGATACATGAAACTCATGGCAAAGCTAGCTTACCTCCCCTGCTACAAAAGCACCTCTGGAATTTTCAAGGTATAAAAACATCAGAACTGTTTGTGTTCTGAAGGGTACAGAATTGCTTGAGAGCAACAGTAAGCTTTGTAAGAACCAACATGACACATTCACAGCCTTGTTTGTTAAATGCCAAATGATATTCCATTTTGCAGTGCTTAAGCCCACCATTTCTGTTGCAGAATTCACTGGTTTCTCCAGCCTACCTCAACATTGAGATTTTTTGTTCTTGCACGCAGCCGGCAGTCTGGCAAGCTAATCGTCCTCTGCTGATTCTGCCAGATGCCTGTGAAATAGAAAGCTGCCCACCACCAAACAGACTGGCAGTTTTATGACTGTGACAATTGCTTGTGGCAAAATTATAATTAGCACACCAATGTTGCTATGCATTCTAAATTGGATCACACTGATTCCTGCTCCAGTTTTTTTAGACACTCTGAATATGATTTTTAAACAATTGTGAAAACAGCTGCATACTGATTGCCATTAAAACCAACATCTACCAAATCTTAGCATCAGGCACCGCAGTGTTTCTCTCACTACTCCACAAGATGGTATAAGTGGCAAAGACTATGCTGTCTTGGTCCAGGGAAGGCTGTCAATGTTGTTCTTGGAGTTATAAAACATCTTTGGGTGATTAGAGATAACAGCCCCTGTAATGTCTCCAAGTGGTTGCTGACATGCAGATTATACATATTTTTTGCTAAACAGAACGCTCCACACAGGGCTGTTGCTGTGATTAAATATTTTTCATATGTGTTTCCATTCGAGCATTTTTAAACACCTCTAAGCAAGGGAGAGTGGGCGGAAAAATATGACATGCAGAGAAAAAAGACTTAGAAATTTAACATTTCACAAAAAATATTCTTGAAGAGGTCAGAAATTCTGTGTTTCTCCCTGATCGCTGCTCAGAAGTGGGTCTCATCTCACTGCCTAATCCCTGGGAATGGGGAAGGTGCGATCCCACCAAACTAGTTTTTAGATACTGTTAGTATCGCTTAAGGAGGGGACATGCAAGGTGCACACCTCCCTTTAGCCAGCTCGGTGGGTTATTTGCAGCCTGGTGCAGCAAGGGTGAGGCCCCGGGGTGGTGGCTGGTGGTGAGGAAGGAGCCACCTTTTCAGGGGCTGTTTCCATGGTCGTGCACTCCTGCCTAGGGAACCAAATGCCTTTCCAACAACACAGCTGTGCTGCACAGAAACGAGGTTTTCAAATTATTCACGTTTCTATCTAATTGCTCTAATCATGGGAGCGGAGAGCAAAAACCCTGGTGGATTTTTTTTGTAATTGTCTCTAGCTGTGGCCACCCACTGCATAAAGCTTAAGCAAAGCCGGTGGCTTTTGCTCCTTTCAAGCAATTTACTCGCTGCAGCCAAGAAAAAGCCGTCTGAAGAGGAAACTGCTCAAGCTGGGGAGAAGAGCTGCCTGGTCTCACAGCCCACTGCTAAGAGCATCTGAAAACAGCAAAGGCAAACGTGCAGAGCCCTCTGATGAGCGCACGGAGAAGACCTCACCTTGGGCTCTCCTGAACCAAACAGGAACCATTGCAGATGGTGGCTTCTCACCACCCATTGTAAAGCCTGGCTGAAATCAGCTGCAGCGCAGACTAGTAAAACAAACCTAACGTGAAACGGAGAGGACAGGAGGCATACTAAGTACCATTTTTAGGCTCTTGAGACAAGAGTTAAGATGAGACGCTCTGCTTGCGCCAGACAGCTGTGTTGCAGGCTAGCAGGACCTTCCCCATGGACTCTTCCCACTGTGGGGGTGGCAGCAGCTGCTAGGGCTCTGTGCTATCCCTGGTCTCCCAAATCCAACTCTTCTTTAGACAGACCCACAAGGAGGGCCCGAGGGGCTGCCCAGCAAAGCTTCACAGCCCGATGCTCACACAGAGCAGGCAGGGAGTGGGCAGCCTTGCAACGAGCATGAAGGTTTTGCCATGTGTTTGAATAACTGGCCTTTTGTGTATTTTATAAATGCAAGTTTTTGAGCACTGTAGCAAGCACTGCAATACGAGGCATCTTTGCATCAATTATAGCACAGCAGCCCTTGGGGAAAAAAAACAAACTTGCTGTCCAGAGTCTTCAACAGGGAACATTCAAAAGAACATACAGGGAGCAGCAGCTCTTGCTTCCCTAATGGTAACATGCCTTGTAGGCATTTAGCAGCAGCTGCAACAGGTACAAATAACACAAAATTCATACACTGTCACTGCATGAGCTGTCTTCCTGTTCTGATTTTCTACAAGTCAGGTGTAAGGTCATGAAGCCAAAAGATTGGCGGGGGGGGGATCACATAGCAGTCAAAGCCATTTCAGCATTTGCTGTAAGGCAAAGAGGAGAACAGAAACCCCTGTGCCCGTGAGGCTCCTGCACACTCCTTGCACTCGTAATCACCCAGCTAGGACTTGTGGACATCTCCAGGGGACATCTCAGAGAGGGTGATCAGCAGCCAGCTTCGAAAACCCCAACTCTGGGGCAAAATCATGCTGATTATAGATTGCTGTGGTCACTATTATTGTGCTAATGACCTCAACACTCTTTACTGTTTAGGCTAGGCTTTTCTGTTGCATCATATTTTGAAGGGAAATACTCTTCAAGATGATTCCATTGTTCAAGGCCTGACAGCAAATCAGCCTTACACATGCAGTGATTAGTCCAGCCAAAATGACAAGGAAAAAACAGACTCAAAAGCTTTCCTTCTGGGCATCTTTATCATTCTGCATGATAAATCTTAAAAACTAAATAAAGAAAAAAAAAGCCATAACCCAAATATCGAACAGGAAATAAACACCATCTTAAAATACCTCCCTTGAATAAGGAAAGGAATCAAATGAATTGTGTGGGCATACAAAAATTATTTTACTAATGAAAAACACTTTTGAAGCCTTCTAGATGAGTTTAATTTATGCATAAGATAAAAATGTTGTGGGTTTGTTGTTTCTTTTTTTTTTTTAAAAAGGAGATCTGCCCAATTAATGATTAGAAATAATCACTGTAAAAAAGTATCAGCTCTGCTACTTAAAAGTAAGTATTTCTTAGCAACATGACTCAAGTCTCCTGGAAATTCAAGACAATAGTCACGAGAACTACTGTTAGAATATACTACAAAATTCAATGCTCATATGGTAGCAATTAATATTGACCTAACATATCATTAAAGCTACTTGTAGAAAAAAGTAACTCTCCCATTGCCACACTAACATTTTTATATCCGGAGTAAAGGAGATCACTGAAGAGCAAGGAAGAAAGCAAGACAAGGAAAAAAAAGCAATTTTGTGGTTTTTTATGGACACATAGGAAAAGAGTCAGTGGGCAAAATCCCTACTGCTGTAGATTAGCAATGAATAAGGGATGGCTGAGGGAGAGCTGGAAAGCCCAAAGAGACAAATAGCTTATGTTTTTTTCCAGGAATGGCATACAGCAAGTAGCAAACGCTGTGGCATAGAGCAATCGCTTGTGTGTTACATGGTTTTCTCCCACTGGCATTTGCTCTTTTTAGACAGTCTTTACAGGTTGGTATCATAGTGTTTGGTACGCTGTGAAAACAGACAGCAAATGGGAAACTATTGATCCAATTAAACATTAGGGACTTATAGGCAGTTAGCAATTAATTGGATTGATTATTTTGGTGCAGCAATTTGGAAAGTAGCTAGAAGACTTTAGGGATATAATAGAAAAGCTACAATCAAAAGCAATCCCGCTCCCCATCTTCTCATGCAAAACAGCCACCTGTTTTTTTTTTTTTTTTAGCTTCTTCACTCATCTTGCTAAAATTTCCTATTGATTCACACATTTTGTGAAATGCATTTATGAAATTATAACATCTTCTGTGTTTTTATTTTGTGACTGAAAATACAAATTGCCAGAAATTCACAGCAAAATCCACACAAATGGATGAGAGTGAGAAATTGCACATGAGGATTTGCTCACAGGGTGTCTCTCACCTTGTTTCATAGGTGCCAGTGTGCTATCATCAATGACTAATGTCATTGAAACAATTAGCACAAAATCCTCTTCCAAAAAACATGTTTTGCACTGGAGAAACATCCTGGTGGTCAGCACTACGTAGTTAGCGGTGCATGCATATGGCAAACGGAGAAGGGAAAGCAGTATTCCTCCCCATGCATATCTCCAGCTATGCAAAACAACTGGAGCCATCATCTCTAGCACATAGCATAGTCATTACAGTACTCAAACCTCAACAAAAAAAAAGCCTGTTACGCTATTCCAGGAATGCTGAAAAGCTTAAAGTCACAAGTGTTATGGATGTAGGCGCTATATTGATCCATCACATTCCCCTCCCTTCCCATCTGCTATTTTCTCCACAGTTGCACCCCCAAGCACTATCCCATAGCCTTCTCTGTGGAAAACCAGTAGCAAAAGAATGGAATCCAAGGAAATACACAGCTTTTATAAGATGTTAGACAATTTGGCTATTAATAACACTTGACATCACACCTTCAGGGAAGCAAAAATGCTACTGAAGGGGAGCTAAAATAGGCCAGCTTCAACTCAGTATGGCTACAAGAGCCACAGATGCCCAAAGGCAGCCCTACTGCAACTCACAACACCAGAATAATCGTGCTCTTTAAACTATCTGGCCAAGATCTGTGTTTTCAGTAATTTTGCTGTCAGAAAATTAAAAACAATAAAGAAACAGCTAATATACTTGAGGTAATTTGAATGCTATTTCACGTTAATTAGCCAGGTCAGCCTTGCTGCAACACTTGAATTAATTGGGGGAAAGTGGTATCATCAGTTCACTGCTAGGTAGCACTGACAGAGCTGTTCAGCAGCTAATCCATGATTCAGAGACAGAAACAGCATTTTGAAAGAAGATACAAAGCTTCAGGGATTGCCTTTTCTCTGCAATCCACTGATGGAGCCTATTATTAGTATTAATATTTTATTAATGAAGATGCTAAAGCAAAGAGACTTGGGACCCCTAGCTGTCTCTACCATGGTCCATTTCCCAAAAGGACAGAGCACTTGTGATACCAAATGAGGATCGGCAGCCGTCTTTGCTGATCTGGCTGATATCATGCCCATGGCCACACAGGCATTGGCTTCACTGTGTGACATAAAGCAGAGCTCCCCTCTGTACCTCCAGCACCACCAAACTTGGTGCAGAAGGAGAGCATCAGTATGACATTGCTGTAAGGCAAAGTTTGTTAGCAAAAGGTTTTGCATTACAGCAGCAGAGCCGTGCTTTCTCCCTGCCCCCAGCGCTGCTCTGTCTTGCTCAGTGTAAGCCATAAGTTTGTGCGTCCCCATGGGAGCCCACAGCACCCCTGCAAGCCCCACTCTTGTTTTCTGAACAGCCTTTTCCCTGCCTTCACTACAAAGTTATTCTCTCACTTTGTTCTTCATAATGCTGCTCAGAAAGCCTAGTGACAACCTGCTCAGAGGAGAAAAAAGGAGCATTTGTCCTCTCTGACTATAGTACAACATACATACAAATATACCTCTTAACGGTAAAGAATTCATTCTTCTTTCCAAAAGTAATTGCTAAAGGTTTGCTCTCTAGAAGACAAATACAGCTGATTAAGAGTGGTTATTGTTCTGTACTCAAATCACTTTTCCTAGTCTTGACCAAACCTATTAAAACATTGTAAAAAACCACAGTTTGCTGCCATCAATGAGAACTGCATTTGTCATACAAAAATAGACAATACACAGGCGTGTGAAATTGTCTCATACTGATCCCAGGCCAACAGCTTATTATTACCCAGTTTTGGGGGCAGTTTCCTCAACTGAAGACGTCAAATTGGGTAACACGCTTTCACTTGATTAGTCTACTGGGTCATTTTCTGACTGTTGATACCTCCGCATCTCATTCTAACAGTAGGCACATTTTAAATATCAGCGAAATTTCGATTCCGTTTATTTATCACATCATAAAAAGAATAGCTTAGCTGTAGCTTTTTGACCTAACCGAAGAAAAGACAGTAAGTCAGTAGAAAGAGTCCAACCTAATTGATTGCTGTTTTATGTCCATGACCCCTAAGTGTAAAAGGTTAAAAATAAATAAATAAAAAATAGTAATAACTGTCAAGACTCTCTTTTTTTCTGGTTAGGCAGTGTGCAATTGTTCTGCTTTCCCTACGCTCCTGCTGGAGATAACATATGGTCATACAGGAAACTCTGCCAATGCAGTGCACAAAGCATCCACATCCTTTCTCCTCATCACAACATTTAAAACAAACCGAAACTAGCTCTTCCTTCAAATGCAAGATCCTAGTGGATCTACCACATTTTTTTCCCCCAGAGAAAAAGAAACAGCGTTTTAATCCCTGAAAAAGCAGATATTTCTGGTGTGGAGCTATCATCTATGGTTGCTATGGTGACATAACAGTTAGCTAAATTCAATCAGTTCTCCCTATTATTTTGGTATTTTGTTTAAGAAATCACCACTTAAAGAAGAAAGCTCCATTCCCCCTTCCCTTCACACACATCATTTAAGAGTACCTAATGGGCTTATTACTGTATTGGTCACTGTGACATGATCTCACCGTGAAGCAAAGCCTCTTCTCGAGGAAACCCCTAATAAGCACCAAGAATAACCAGCTAATAAACTATGGAGACATATGACACATTGCATTCTCCTTTTACCTTCTCTATCTTACCTAACCAATACATTCCTATATCCTTATACACTAATCTGTTTTTGCTGAGGCTATTTTTAACACATCAGCTACCTAAGCAGCTGGCTTTTTTTTTTTTTAACTATGTGTTTTCCTTTTCTGGCTTTCTTCAGATAAGTAGAACTCCATTTTCAGGAACACAGACGTTTTAGCCACAGTGGAATAATTTGCAACCCCAAAGTGACACGTGTAATGTTCAACATCACTAAAACTGGGAGCTTTTTAGAGTCTCTAAAGGCAAGTTTCACTTTCCAAGTAGGGCACGTATTAAAGGTCAGTGAGGGAGTTTGAAAAAATTCTGATTAAAGTAGATGGGAGGTCATTTTAGTCCCATAAACATGTCTAAAATGGCTGTGAAAACAGTGCAAAATGAGTATAGTTAATACGGGATTAGAGAAATCTCAGCACAGCAAAGACATGGACCTGTTGGAGCAGGTCCAGAAGAGGGACACAAAAATGATCAGAGGGATGGAGCACCTCTCCTACGAAGAAAGGCTGAGGGAGTTGGGGTTGTTCAGCCTGGAGAAGAGAAAGCTCCAGGGAGACCTTATTGTGGCCTTTCAATACTTAAAGGGAGCTTATAAGAAAGATGGGGACAAACTTTTTAGCAGGGCCTGTAGCAGTAGGACAAAGTGTACTGGCTTTAAACTGAAAGATGGTAGATTTATATTAGATATAAAGAGTAAATTTTTTACAGTGAGGGTGGTGAAACACTGGAACAGGTTTCCCAGAGAGGTGGTAAATGCCCCATCCCTGGTAACATCCAAGGTCAGGTTGGACGGGGCTCTGAGCAACCTGATCTAGTTGAAGATGTCCCTGCTCATTGCAGGGGGGTTGGACTAGATGACCTTTAAAGATACCTTCCAACCCAAATCATTCTATAATTCTATAACTCTAAATGGCACCCAGTGTGTTTGTTTAGGTTTTAAGAAACTGCTTGTTAGATTATTAATGGGTCTGTCTTAAAACACAGCCATATATGTCCTGTTTCACCATGCAACCGATCAAGAAACTCCATAGCAAAAGTACAGAGAACACGGGTGCAGAGTTGATCTGCACCTGCAGAGTTCCTCTACCTTGCAGGCAGAGTGAAATAGTAGCAGTTTCTATGCGCAACCTTATGATAATTTTTAAGGTAAACCTGGATTTGAGCAAGACCACAGACGCAGATGTTAGCAAGATGTAGAGTCTTTACACATGCAGAGACAGACACTGAATGCCAAGAGCTTCAGACGTGCACTTTCCTTCCTTTTCAGCCCAGTCCACCCCTGTGTTGCTACTTGTGGAAGCAGGTCCCAGGTTTACCGGTGGCCTTGACCCAGCACTGGGGAAAAGGAGTTGTTCCACTTCTCATCCTGCTGTTAGAAAAGACATGCTACTGGAATGGATGATCTCTTGAGCCAGGGAGTAAAGCCTGATCCCAGGCAAGCCCTGTACTGTGTCTGCAGCATCTCAGTAACCTCAGGGGTTCCCTTCAGCTTTCTGACTTCCTTCTCATCCTTGCTGTTCATTCATCATAAAAAACAGACAAGCTCATATTTTAATGACAACTTGAGATCTCTTTTCCTCTCTTTCCAGTCAAGGACATTGGATTCAACCCAAGATACTGTTTCAAAATGTTTTCCTTGCCTAAAAAGCTTACTGAGCTTTTAATGCATCCTTAAGAAATGCTAAAAAATATATTTTATGCAGCAGCTGAAAATTAAGCTAGCCCTGAGAACCAGCTCCCAAATTCAAATTGTTGCAATAATACAATTGTGTATATTTATATTTTAAGAATGCTTTTCCCACCAATGTGGCATCAAAAAACTCATATCTAACCAAAGGAAAAGGTCCTGCTTAGATGTGTGGTTTGCAGTGGTGGCATGCCCGAGGCCATTATTTTGCCATACTGTTTCAATTCCACTTTTATTTTTATTCTGAAGGTATGTAGTTAAGTCGACAAAGGAAACAAAGCACTTTGCTTACAGGTAGACAGAGAATTGTAAGGCATTTTAATGGGAAAAAACATGAATATTTCAAGGTTTTACAAAGGATTGTCTGCTACAAATCTGCAAAGCAAATCTGAGACCATTGCAGAATGTGTTAGCGTTATTTGCATTCATTTATTTGTACCGAACTCTCACTGACTGGTGCCTGGCAGAAGAGATTTATTTTGTGCAACAAAGGATCTTCCATTTGGAGTTTACGATGAGCAGATGGGAGCGAATGAGAGTGATGATCTTTTTCCTCCAGTGTACTTAAATAAGGCACCAGATATTGCCTGGTGACACAACAGAATGGAGCTAATGCCATCTATGGATATTACTGCATTTTCTATACTTAGAAATGCTGAGGAAGTTTGACAGTTTTTCAGGTACTACCAAAAAGCCCATTCAGGATCCTGATCTGTATTATGGAATAAGGTGAGTTTTAAAAGACTGAGACACTAATGGCATCAAAAACGTGACTTGATAGGTACCATAGCAACACTGCCACCAAACTCTGATGAGCTCTAGAAGGTGTCAGAAACATTTCAGCAGTTTCATTGAATTATCAAAACAGGTTTAAAAAGGTTAATGCACATCAATTATTTACTCGCAAACCCTCTGAAGGTGTTGGGTTTTGAAGCATGTAATTGAGTGAGGACCGTGAAAGTTCACGTTTCATAGACTGGCTCTGCTAGATGGGATAAACATGCCTGAGAGGCCACAGTACCTCTTTGGACAAAAAGTGTCCCAAAACTTAGGGCCAGGGACCTTGCCACCACCTCACAATATTAGACAAAGTCCTTTAAGTTGCATCATCACTGCTGATTTGAGTCCTTTTTGGTTAACCTAGCTTGAAAGGGCAGTCACATGTAAAGGAAAACTGAAACTACTGAAACAAATTGTTTTGGCAGGAGGTGAGCTGTGCAAGTTGAAACACAGGAGCAGAGACCGGACAACCAGGAAGCCAACACCAGAGCTAAGCACCCCTGTGAACGCTTGAAGGAGACAGCAAGCAATTACAGGCAACTTTCACTAATTCTTCACCAAAATCGAGCCAACAGTTTCCTGTCCCTTGCTACTTTTTGCTGCCCTTACTTCACCTTTTATTTTGCTGTTCTTGGGCCCACGTCCTCATTCAACATTTTTTTCTTCAGAGAAAGACTGACTCAGAACCAGTGGAGCCCCAGTACCAGCTGGCATGAAGGCAAGCCCATTTCAGAAGAAGCATTAATAGGATGGGTACTGTACACTGGAAGCTTGGTTCTTCCAAAGAAAAGATACAGGAATGGCAAGCTTGAAATTACTGCAAAATAAGGAAGTGCTTGCTGAATACTTGTGTGTTTTCTTACCTCTCAATAATTTATTTGTTTTTTAAATCATGACTCCTCCAGTCTGCCTGTTCAGAGAAGACATTGCAGCGTAAATTTTAAAATAATCTATGTGCAACAACTTTGAAACATTTAACAAACAGCTATAGGAAACATTTATTTCCAAATAATTTTTGTCAAATCACTGAATACCCAAAGAAAAACAAAATCTGCCAAACATTTACACGTGCAGAGCATCTGCACATCTCACTTAAATTTAAGCAGAAGAAAATCTTTTTTTGTCCACAGAGGAGAAAAAAAGTTTGGAGAAATCACTTTGGATTTTGTCCAAAACGTAACCAAGCAGACTTCAGGCACTGCCTCCAACCCTGCAGCTCTGAAGAGACCTGCTCAGCTGGTGTTGGAGGTGAAGTTTCTCAGACTCTAAAGTTTTACCTCTGCACACATGCAAAAGAATAACCACAATGCTGAAGCAGCTCAGTGCTCAGCCATACCTAAACCTAATTAATGCTCAACATTTCTGTGCCCATATCTACGACAGTTTGATCCAATAAAACATACTCAGATTGGTACTACTGTATATTAACAGGATCAGTTGCTCTCGCCATCAAGCACATTTCAAAAAAAAGTTTAAAAAATTATGGTTAAGGCAGAACTTCGTTAATAAAATAGCATAGAACTTTGCATACTTATTGAAGAAATGAAACTTCAGATTCAATTTCCCCCCCTCTATGAAAAGGGTTTAATTCTGTCCCCCTGCTCCCAAACAGTTTAGAGCTACCCACCCTAAATCTACCAGGCTGCTCTGAGCCTGTGAACTTAGGAAACCATACAGAAAATAATTTAGTAATTCAGTGGTATGGAGAGGGCAGAAATAAGCATACCAGTATAGACCTGTGGCTTAAGCTTTCTTTTGAGTTTGCAGAAGACCAGATTTTGCTTTTTTCTTTCAAGGAGAGTTTATTCTACGGCAATTTACTGTATGACTGAATCCTTTTACCAAGTTTTTTACCTAAGGATGGATAGTGCCACTCTGCTTTCTGACTACATTTTATGAGAAAGGACTGTTTCCACTAACTTTTTTGAGAGGAGGAGAGTGTGAAGGAGGCATGAGCTGCAAGCTATCAGTAGGGCTTTCCAGACAGATGCTCCAAGTCAGCAGAGAGGTGGTGTCTTGGAGTATGCATCAGACCCACCTCACTCCTCTATAGACTTGTAATCATGGTAACGTAGTGTATTGACCTCAGGTAACCTTCTTTTCAGCATGCTCTCAGATCCTCGCTCATCCCATCTTCTCTGCTCATGAGTTTGGGCACCCGAGTTCAGCCACACTAAGTGCTGGTCCTGTCCCTGCTTCGGTACCCCAAACTTCACCTTCATTGGTTCTAGCCCTTCATTTTCTATAGCAAACTGAGCAGTTTTCTTGAAAAAAGCAAAGAAAACTTGGAAGCAAGAAATGAAATGTCACAAGCAGTCCCTTGGGCTACAACATAGCTCCTGGAAGAGCAGTGAAAATCAAAACTCTCACAATGCAGCATTTAGAACAAGCCACACGCACTTCCCGAAGGATGGTGTAAGGATTTTCTAAGTGCAGGAATATATCGCTACTTGCATTGATCCAGCTTAGCCCAAGTTCTCAAGTGGGAAGGCTCCTACTGGCCCCCACAGGGCCACCTTGCCCAGGGAAGCACCTATGCAAGCTTGGTCATTTCAGTACAACCCTGCAAAGTGGTTTTTTGCAGTTATAGGAAGGATCCTTTTCCTCAGCTCAGCATATCGGCTACATGCAGCTTCCATTTAAAAAAACATAATACATCACTTAAAAGGAATGTACCACCTGGAACAGATCCTTTTTTTGGAAACCTTGGATACATATGTAGCAAGGAGACAAGGTGCTATTTATAAAGATCCTTCTGAATACCTTATTCAAGTAAGCATTGATGGGTGGCTGAGATAAATATTTCTACCCTCTACATTTTTACCTGAAGTCAACAGTTTATACATGGAAGTCCTCACAGGAGAAATACATTCTCAGTTTTCAGCAGCACACAGAGAGGTTGCGTTTTATGTTACCTATGAACATCTCTCCTCATCTGCTTGATTGCTAGGTTTAATCTTGAAATTGAAATGCCCAACCAAATTTCAAAGATCCATGTTACATTCCACAGCGTGGTGGTGGTTTTTAATTTTTAAATAACTTGCCTGCAATGCTGTGACTCAGAAGAAGTGTGAATGACAGAAAGAAACTTATTAGATTAAAGACAGTTTGTTGGAGAGAGTAGGGAAAATGAATTCACTCACAGGAATAGGTCCAATGTTTTATCTTATTGGCAGAGATCCAGGAGCCTGCTTCCCACTCTGCTGTAGCTCATGCACTAATCACTGTTGTGAGGAGCCCTTCAAGCCAAGGCCATACAAAGCCTGAAAATGGATTAAATTTATCTCAAATACAAGAGTAGTCCCAAATTCAAGTTTAGTTTAGGTTACAGCTTAAAGAAATCCATTCACCTCTGGGTATTCCAGAAGGTGGAACTTTCCCAGCTTTTATCGAAGTAGCCCGCTATGGGGCTAGGTATCCAAAAGCACTTTGCCTTTAGGTACTCAGCAACACTTCTCAGTCAATGCCTAGTTTGAAATACCTTAGCAGAGTCTTACAGTACCTTGTATCTGCTCCGAATATTTTACTCAAAACTGCCCAAATTTTGGACACACTAACCACGTGGGTCCCTACTTCGAGCCTTTGCCTCTAGGATCCATTAATCAGTTTTTTTCCTACTACAACAACTAAAGTCAGTTGTATTTGCACACCCTGAGAACACAACCAAAGCCATGCAAAAAGTGCAGCTGAAGTGGGAAAAGATAGTGTCCTTTTTCACTCAGCACACAAGCAGTTAAACTGAAACTGTCAAAGACCCAGGCATGAAAGTCATATTTTTCCTGAGGAAATGCAAGTTTGCATCTCTGACTTTTCAGAACACCACCACTGCCAGTTACAAGGCAGACTTGTGCAACGCTTGCTGAGGGGGCACCAAGTTACCTCCAGAGATCCCAGCCAACCTAATCCCTCCCTGAGGCTGACACAGGCATGTCCTGTGACCCTCTACACAACAGCATAGAAAAAGTTTCTAAGTCCACACAACGCTTCTGTGCTGAACAAGTATTAGGAGGTGACACATCATGCAGGGCTAGAACTAGACAGTGGTGATTTTTTTTTTTTTTTAGCATTTGAGACAGCCAAACTGTGGGGGAAGAAAAGGTTGTGAAGTGGATGTCTGGCATTGCTCAAAGGGGAGCCTAGGTGACAGAGGCTTACAGCTTTGCAGTTATAGGGAAGACAAAGCCTGGGAGCTGCTGTGCTTATGTAAGGTGATGGTGATTGGTGCTGCAAAGAAAAGAAAGAGATAGAGGGAGGCTGGACCAAGGTGGGCTGCATGGCAGTGCTGAGTTTAAAAATATATCAGTTGTTAGTGATTCAAATAAATTATGAGGTGTTTCTTCACAAGGGTCTCACAATTTCTTCCATTGGAAGTGTTCCTCACACATGAAGATATTTATTGAATAAGAGAAAGCATGCTTTGATATCTCAATAGATCACTAGAGAGGATCCATCTGCCATTACCAAGACACTTAAGCACACATGCAAAAAGGACAAACTCTTAGAAGCAAGAAGGAGATACTGAGTAGGCAGGAGGTAGAAAGACAAGTTTATCTGGGCAAAAGAAAGCCCTGAGCCAGAGATTTCCATGTCCTGGGACTGTGTCCTGATCTATCAGTCTGTTCAGTAAAAGAGAGGCGATTCCTCCTTCAGTGAAATTTTGTAGGGAAAAAGCTGGTTATGCTGTTCAGGGAGAGGTCCCAGCTAGCAAGTCCACACAAAGTGGACAGTCCAGCACCTGGAGCTGGGTGATGAACTTGCACCCAAATGGAAGTTAATTTCTGAAGGCAGCCACTCAGTCTTACAAGAGTATCTTATGCTATATAAAATGAAATGACCAATTGAATGGAACAGTTCAGCATATCATCAGAAAAGGCAATAGCCTTATAGGAATTAGTCCAAAAAGAAGTTTAGAGTTCTTGAGGAAAAGAGTGATTTTTTTTTTTTTAATTTATTTCTAGATTTCTTATCATTCAAACTTTATTCAGCATTTCTAATAAAAGATGTTTAAAAAGAGCAACTCCTTAATGAAACAATTTATTCTGGTTTTCCTTCATAGAAAATTCACACAAAGAATATATTTATTTTCCTAATATAGGAAAATTGAACATCTAAGCACAGCTACAAAAAAACCTTAAATTATATACCTTTTCATGAAATCCATTTAATTATTTTACTGTCTAAACAGAAAACACATTAATTTCTTTTTTCTATTTATTAAAAATATTGATATTAATTAAAACCAAGAAAACACCCCCACCCCCCCCCCCCAGAAATTCAGGTTTTTTTATTAAAGCAGGTTCCCACCCAAATGACATTTCCCCTCTTTTAACAACTGTGCTCACAAACTTGGAGGCTCTGACTACACATCTGAAATCCACAGCTGCATTAACACTTCAGTAGAAGGTAAGGAACACAGTTACTCAGTACTTGCATCATATTTGGTAGCCTGACAGATGTTCTACCAGCACCTGGGAAGGAAATAATTGACAAATCAAGTGTATACTAAAGCAACACTTTCTGCTTCCAAGAAGCAGGCCTAGGGTTTGGGACTGAAATAGCCAGATACAGAGAAGGAATAAAATTAACTAAACTTCTGACATATAAAATGGCAGATGAAGTATTCTGGGAGAAAGGAAAAATAGGACAGATTTACTCCTGATTTAAACTGATTTCAAAGAACACGAACCTGGCTTAGGTTTTCTGTAACACATATTTGTCAAATGTGAAAAAGGTAAAAGTACATGCCACATCAAAACTAAGCTACAAAACTTATTGTAATTCCCAGATTACACAGGAATCCTTTTTTGCCTCCAAGCTAAATGCACAGGAAAAAAAGAAAAATTAATCCAGGGCTGCCAGATATGTCATCTGTAACTCATTTGACCACTGGTGTTATAACAAGCAGCCTATTATATAATTTTCTTGCTTCCTGTCTTCAAAAGCTACATGTAGCTTTTTCAGGTCCTCTGAGTGCAAGAAACATCACATCAAATGAAATAACTGGAGTAATGCCAAGACAATTTCAGGTTGTGAAACAGATCTGCAAGGTACAGCTGAGGAAAAGCTCTAAACTGAGTAAGAGACTGCTGAATTAATGCAGGTACAAAGTATTTTACACAAGCTGTTGTGTTAGAAGCAGTTGCCTTGGAAAAGCAAAGCAAAGTTTTCCAGAAACCTCAGTTACTGTGCAGAATAAAATCCTTACAGTTTGTTGTACTGAGCAGGAGCAGGCAGGACAGAGCCTCACTAGTCCCTGCCTCCTCCTCATGACTGAGCCAAGTGCCTCTCCTCATCACAAGCCTCATGATTAAAATGCAGTAACATCCAGAGGCGAGAAGTCATTAGTGTCAGTATGGCTGCATGTCTAATCAGTAGTGGCGGTCCATAATTCAGTTACCTAGATATGAATGACCTTGGGTAACTTTTGGTTTTGGAGACTGAGGCCTGAAACTAAATCAAAGAGTCACAGAATGGTTTGGGACAGAAGGGACCTTCAAAGATCATCTAGTCCAACTGTCCTGCCATGGACAGAGACATCTTTCACTAGATCAAGTTGCTCAAAGCCCCATCCAACCTGACCTTGAACACCGCCAATGATGGGGCATCCACAGCTTCTCTGGGCAACCTGTTCCAGTGTCTCACCACCTTCATCATAAAAAATTTCTTCCTCATATCCAATCTAAATCTACCTTGTTTCAATTTAAAACCATTGTCCCTTGTCTTGTTGCTACAGGCCTTGGTAAAAAGTCTTTATCTTTCTTATATAAGTACTCTGAAGATCTCAAGTATGAGGCAAAGGTACGCCATGCTGTATAGCAGCTACATTCCTTCCATAAAAGATTCTCAGAGTGCTTAATAAACATCTGTTGAGCTTCATAACACACTGGGACATGCACATGACATTTTAAGCAGGGACGAATTGAGGTACAGAAAGATTGACTTGCCATACACTGACTTTGCATCAAGCATCTGTCAGATATTTTGAAATGCACAAATTACTTCAGCTTCTCAAGGGAAGTCAGAGCTCCAGTGACTTCTACATAGTTATGCCTGCAGGCACATGGTGAGGATCAGACCAAAGCAATGAGATTGCTCAGTAGAAATGAGCCAAGCCAACAGAGATTTGGTCCTGGTAAAATTTAGGTCTGAGCACCTTATTCATATCTCTAAGATTAAAAGATTGGCCCAATGCTGTACACAAGAAATGTTTCTTCAGGAGCATGATTTCCAAAAGATTTAAAGTTGAGGTTTAAAAAAAGTCTAGTTTTCAGAATACGTAAAAAAAAATCTTCAGGACTTTTTCTAATGTTGCATATCAGTATTTTTATTGCTGCAGAGGTCTAAATTCAACATTACCTAAGAATGTGCAAACATCTAAGTGCACAAGTTATCCGACAAAAGCTCAAGTTCGACAGTATGAATGTACCTAGAAGGCAATATAACGAATCAGTTTCATTCACAGGGTCTTGAACATAAACATACATTTTCCAAAATTAATCCAGGTTTATCTTTCTATTGCTCCTTTTGTTCTAAACTGCTGGTTGCAGAACAAAGGTGTGCAAGAAAAGGGTTTGACACAGCATCCTCTACGTTAATTCAGACAACTTGAATAAGAAATTATGCAATGTTAATCAAAGTTAACAGTTTCAAACAGTTTTCGCAGAAGCCAAATAGGTGAGACTTACATCAAAACACATTAATACTTCAGAAAGAACATTTTGTATTGGCAGGAATTATGATCTTAAAAGGTGTAGAAACCACACCTTTCTCAGGCACTGCAATCAGTACTTCAAGGACAAATTAAGCCACCAAGGAGAGCAAGAAATACTACCTAGGTTGTCCATTTATTTGGAAAAGTATTTCCACTGAAATGAATGTGGTGTGCATTGTCAAGATAAACTTTTGGGGAAAAAACAGTCATAGTCTCTATGGAAATGATGCATATCATAAAGAGCAAAAAAACAGGCTGAAAGATTTGGGGTGGCAGGTTTTTCTGTTTCATTTTATTGGTGGTTTTTGGTCTTTTTTTTTTTTTTCACAGAGATAACCATTTTGTTATGTGGCTGTTAGAAACATTTACAGTCTCCCTTGTGACAACAAGGTCTAGTGACCCTTAAAAGACTTTCCGCTCTAGGCCTCAAAGTACCTGAAATTTTCATATATCTCCCCATTGCAGATGAATACAAGCTTTATGAGCCATTAATCTCAAGCAATTTATGTGTAAATAATTTCCTTTATACAATTTGTGTTCAAGCCCTCTTCCAAATGGCCACATGAGTGTACACTAACTGGTTCGCCTCAATTTATTTTTACCCATGTACAAGTATAAAAAAAATAATTGCATATGGCCTGCTAACATTTCAAAAATCCACCTAAAGGCTATTTTTAATAAGCTAACTTTTTGTTTCCAGTCCTGAGGAAATTCTTCACATTTACTTTAGATTTTAAATTCTCACCCTGCTTTTTTCTGTTTTGTAGAGTCCAACTACAAAGCCCGAGCTAAGTTGCCAGATTTGGAGGTTTTTTTGAGGGCTGTTTGTTTTAAAAAGGTACTGTCAAAGACTCAACTGATTTATGTAAGCTGCCTATTCCTGTGGAAAAGGATATGCTTATCTGACACCAGTCAACAAGACTTATCTCACTTTCGCCAGCATAAATCTAGTTGGACACCACTGATAATGCTTGAGGTCAAATGATTTGCATACCAGCTTATGTCTCATCTGCACAGACTGAAACAGTCAACAGCAAAATACTGGTTTAGTTCTGTTCTTAAAATTTAACTCTTTTTCACCTCTTACTTGGGCTTGTGACTTCCTTTTGTGCTGTATATCCACAGACTGCTACTGATTTGATAGAAGGCAAACACTACCTAATCCTATTTATTTTCTTCCTAAAGTACTAAAGAGTTGGCTTTACCTTATATTCTCTGCCTTCAGTTCATGAAAAATAACTGTTGCATAAGGCATGAATAATATTGTGTTATATAAATATCTTGTAGTATATGAATATGAAAGTGTATATTTATGGAGTGGAAAATGGGTAAAAAGGCAATTGCTTTCTTCCCCTATAACTTAGTGGGAGTTTTCTCCAACAGTTTCTAACTATACTCTTTAAAGCTTAAGCATTTTCCAAGCAGATTTGGAAAAAGCTGGCAGAATTCCTCTAACTTGAAAACCCACAAAATTAGTGTAATTTCTCCCCAGCTTCTTATGTCCTCACAGATATGAACTATGTAAGAATTCTCTTGCTACCATACACATATACGTGAAAACTAAACCAGTAATGAGACAAGGAGGCCTGGGAGATGTATGCTATAGTAACAATATCATGTTGATGCTGCATTCGAGTATTCCCTAGCTGTTACAGTAGTGACTTAGTTCTATGTCAAACAGGATCTGTGCTATTAAGCTTACTTCCCTATGTGCCTTTACACATTATTGTGAAAGTCCTTTATTTTCTGGCTGGGTTGTTTTCCTTTGAAGTTGCTTCATTAATGTGCATATCCTTCCTGCTTTGCTCATGTGAAAAGCTAAAATAGAAAGCCAAAAAGAAAACGGCAATAATTACCATTCTGTACTTTTAGTCTCTGAAGGAACCAACTGGCATAAGAGATTTGTAAGAGCTTTTACATCTTTCTGAATCCAGCGTGAGGCAGTTGTCTACTGTTCGCCCATAATTATTTTTTTGCTTTGGTTTGTTTTTTTTCCTTATTCTTTTAAGCTTAGGTTTTGTCTATTTCAGAAGAGATACACATTTTTCGAAAGAAGATATTATTCACTTTCATTGCTGTAGCAAAGTCTGAGGTAACTTAATCCAGTTGTTTACCAAGAAAAGCCAAGGTGGTTTAAGGGTGCCCCCCTTGCTACTTTGGGCAAGGTAGACCTGTCTTCCAGAAGGCTTGCCTTCATCTTTCACTTCAAACATTCACTTTTTGTTGAGGTACAGCAATAAAGAAGCCAGCCTGCAATCTCACCACCTCGAGGTATTTCCATGATTTCATTAAAATGCACCTTCCTGAAAACACAATCATCAAGGTTACTTTTCTCATTAGCAAGACATAAAAGTGCTTTTGGACAAAACAGAAAGGAAGAGGCCAAGCTAAAAGCTGAGGCTCAAATTAGTTATGAAAACCAAGAAAGTGAAACTGCCTCAAGACCTCTTTTAGGCATGATTTTTATCTGTCTGTAGAAATATGGGTGGCAGCTATTTGCTACAACATCTATTTACTACAGCAGCAGCTGTTCCCCGGGTCTCATGAATTTGTTACCCGACAGAATTGCGCCCTTACGTAACACACTGCCAAAACCGCAACTCTTCAACAACTCAATGGATACGTGCATGGCACTGATCAAAGCACACATTTGCACCACCATCACCAGAGAAGCTTCATATTTATGTATTTTATCAGCACAGACACAAATTATCCTTGCAAATAAGAAAAGCCAAAGGTGAGAAAGCCATGAAGAGAAAATAGGATGCTTTAGGTCAATTGCAAGCAACTATAATTAAGCTTTCCTTTGATTTCTGCACTCATTGCTCTTTCTTCTTGCATTGAAAGGCAAACCTCCCACAGCTGCTGCTCTACACTGCATTCGTCACAGGGGTGACCATGGGACCCTTGCACCTCAAGGTCATCAACACTTCAACCAAGCCAAAATGCAATACGGTATGAAAGCAGCCATCAATCCGTACCACCTGCCTCTGCCCCATGAGCTGAGACAGTGGGTTACCTTGCGAGGAGAGGTGGGAGCTGCAGTGGAGGCGGCACCAAACGGGCACAAGTTAACCCGAGAGGCTCCAACCAGAGGGAGAGAGACTCTGTGCTGTGGAGCATGCAAGAAGTGTCATGCTGTAAATCACAACTATGTGGCAGTTGCTGTGGTAACCACAACTTTTTAAAGACCAGTTGGCAGATAAAACAGTTATACGCTATCACACCCATCCCTTGCACACAGGTGAAGGCTGCAAAAGCATGCATCCATCACTTTGCATAAGCATGTATTTTCCTTCCATGAATTCTCAACCACCACCTCTTTGAGTACTCAAGACAAGTCTGCATGGAAGGAGAAAGAGGACGATGAAGCAAATAGACTGGTTTTCGTGATTTCTCTGTACAGCTGTGAATAGCAGCAGCCACTCAGACAAAAATCTTCCATTCTTTATCACCACCTTCTCCTTTCCCATTTTTCTCAAGCTTATGAATGCATAGTTCCTAACTTGAATTTCAGTTGGGCTATCTTGTTTGTTTTGATACATAGACAGTTATCTTTCATAAGTTTACAGAAAAAAAAATGTTAGCATATTAAAAAAGCTTCTTAGCAGCACTGTATTTTCTTATTATTAGTAAGTACTTTGCTAAATGTATCAGTACAATTCCTTATCAATTAAAGAATCCCCTACAGCACAATAAATCCTGACACTGTACAGGACAGATGTGGGACCTCTAGAGTGAACTGGGATCAGGTTCAAATAAGTGACTTAGTTTGGTGTGAAGAAACCACTAACATCATTTTACATTCCACATGATGGAACCATCATTGCAACTTCTCCTTTGAGCTTGCTTTTGGTGTGCTGGATCTGCTCTCTTCCAAGTCACCTAGAAAATGCAGAAATGAACTGGCAACCCTGACACAACCACAACCAAAACCACCCATTAGGTCACACAAGGACCCAACTCACAAACAGGTGTTTCTGTTACACTGAAACCTAAGGACAGTTTCTGCTACAAGAGAATTCATGATGCACCACAAGCCAACCTAACGCAGTCAAAAAGCTTATGGATGGATTGATTTATATATACTATATTCCTATCTATGACCGGGGATGTCTGCGTATTTATTAATGAATGAATTATCACAAAAACCTCAAAGCTAGCTGCTGCTGAGGGCCAGTTCAGTGTGGTTCACTAGACCAGTCAGCACAATACAACACATTGCAAGCTCATATGTAAAAATGCAGTTTTCAACACTGAGCTTGAGATGTGTAGATTTTTAGCTTACTGTCCTCAGCATCTTGAGAACAGAAAGCTTTTCTATGCTGTCATGGGACATGAACACAGACCTGTGTAAGGCTCCTTAGTATTAATCAGTATTAAATCAAAAGGAAGAAAAAAACAAACCAACGATACACTGCTTTTGTCCTTAAGTCCAAAGTACAACAAAACACAGCCCACAGCTATTTCTATTTTTCTTAGGGGGAAAAACATGGCAGAAAATAAGCCAAGCATAGCCTGTGCTAATCTAGAGAAGTATATTAGGAATTTATTTAGAAGATATCAAATAGATTTGTTATAGCAGAGTTAAGAGTGAGACTTTGCATACATCATTGTTCACCACCATCAGAAAGGGGATTTGTGACCAAACCAGATAAATGTCAGAGGTCAAGATGCTTGCAGAATCAGAACTGAAAGTGAGGTTTTGGTAGAACACTAGCACTGGAGATTGAAAAACTGCCACTGTTCATTCAGCATCTATATGCTTATGCATGAGAGTTAATGACCTAATTTATTCTCTGACTGATATTCAGAGAGAGGAGACAAATTTGAATCAATGTTGTTATTACACTTTCCTCATTTTGAAGGAAGAAAAGAAAGCAGCTGAAGCTGCTTCTAGCTGATACACAGGAAGGACATAGATGTGCATTCCCGCTACCAGTTGTGCCAGTGGAAGGTGGCACCTCCTTCCTGCCAGCCCACCCCAGCTGCTCACTAGCACCCGGTGCTGGGGATTTCTGCCTTCCTCAAATTCCCTTCCATCAAAACACACAAAGATGGGTCTCGCAGCTTGAACCAACCCAGATCGTTTTGCCTGAGTTGGGAGGATTGCTCACTTGCACAGCTCAGCCGGCAAAAATGAGGGGGAGTGACACTGGCACAGGGTGGGGAAGACAAGACGGGTTAGCAGGCAGAGGCTTCCTGCCTGCAATCTAAGCATTGGTGAGGTGACCAACTTTTTTTTTTTTTTCTCATTTTCTTAAAGTTTGAAGTATTTCTCCAAACGAACATCTCAAAGAGTTAATCTAATACTGGCAAACACTGTTGAGGATTATTTCACAGGCAGAGTATAGCCTATCTTTCCAAAAGGGTAAGTATCTGTCAGTGAGCCAGCAGCTCAGGGGGCAATATTCCACTCAGGTGCAGCTTCACTGACTTTGCATTTTAATGGCTACCTGCAAGGATCTTCTGCATGTGTGATAGATGATTAGATGATCATTCCTCATCCACTATGGGAGGTGGTTCTCATTATCTTCATTTCATATGGTACACTCCCCAAGACATTTATATTATTTCCCCTATATCTGATGAGTGTTCTTTTTGTTTTCTAGGTAGAGTCTTTTCATGATCTCAGCTGTTGTAAAACAGCTAGATATGTTAAATAGGTAAGGCTAGGTGGATTTGCAAAAAAAAAAAAAAAAAAAAATCCCAAAACACAAAAGCAAACAAAGCCACCCTAAGCCCTCCCAGCTCTCCCATTGTTCACCCCACCAAGAGGCCACAAATCAAAACTTCTAAAACAGCAATAGTGCTTTGTTTCAATTAAACATTGTTACTGTTTTGCTCTACTCATTGATTTTAATAGCAGAGTTAAGCTGCACTGTAAGGTTTTTTGGGTCTCTTGTAAAGCTGGGACTTCTATCTTATTCATATCTTGAATGCATAACTATGTTTACTTCCAACGTAACCACATTTGCTTTTGTCAGGAGGGAATCTGGCTTACTACCTCAAACATTATTGCCATAAAGTAATTGCACAAAAATACCAGTGAGAAAAGCCTTCTCCTGTTCATAAGGCAGAGGTTATTTTACTCTAACGAAGTTGCTTGTGAGTGGAAAAGGGAAAAAAGGTAAGAAGCAAGAGTTTCCAAAAAAAGAAACAAAAAAAAACTTCATGAGGCACCCTGACTGTTGCCATGACTCATTTGTACGATTAATGATTTCTGTCTACGCTATCTTAAATATCAAAACCACTTCTAATGCTGTTGCTATAACAAAGCACACTGATTCTACAGTGGGAGAGATCCTTCCCCCCACCTTTTTCACATACGACATGGCTTCAAGCACTGTCAAAGCCTGAAAAACACAGTGCTTCTTCACTGATGATTCCACTATTGATTCAATGGCATTTAAGTTGTTATTAGGCTCCCTCTATGGCTGCATCATCACCAGTACCCTGCTGACTTCCAGTGGTAATAGTCCACCTGTGTTAGACTAAAATTGTCAATACCTCAAATCAAAAGAGTGCTTGAGATCGACTTAGATCAATAGAGCTGATGGATGATGCACACTCCAACTGCACTTAGAGAGCGAGATTGTTAACATAAGTGATTTTAATGGTATTTCATTCTGTAGTTCCTACAGCCCAGTCATTAACACTCTGGGATAATTGGGGTTGAAGGATTATTGAAGTGAGAACTGTGCAACTGAACTGAGGTGATTCTTTCCCCTCATTTGTTTCCAGCCCCCATTAGATGTAGTAAAGGCAGAGCAACTGCTGTGTTCAGTCCATGTCAGGTATGAAGTCATCCAGCTCTGCCTTTTGCTTTGTGACCTTTACAGCAGGTCAATGTTGTTGCAAACAGAAGCGGGAGAGAGGCAAAGAGGGGACAAAATAGAGAAGGAATAGGAAAAGAATGGTAGGTAGAGAGAGAAGTCCACCAGCAGCTATTGTGTTCCTTGTCATCTCCCTTTCCTCCAGCCCTCATTTTATTGTTATTAGTTTGCCCTCCCTTTGCAGCTTGTGACACATTTGAAGTTTCTATATAGCTATTTATGAATTATGCTTACTCTGTACCTGTTCAAACAGTTCAGGAACAACATAGAGCATCTGGCATACTACTGAGCCTGAGCGGTAGTTTAACTAGACTCAAGGTGCATAGAAAAAAGTATTTTAGATGGGGTATAAATGGTAGCTTCTGAAGACAGATGAACTGAGAAACGGCACTGTGAAACACAGAATGACTTCTAATGCAAAACTGTTCTTTTTCTGCATTTAGATATGATAGACATTGGTTGACTGCATTAAATCATTGATTTTTTTTTCTTCTCAGAAAGATCACTTAGAATCACTATTTTTATCATAAACTGATTGTTAATGACTAAGTGTAGCAATTAGACTGATCCTGTTGACCATAGGTTAGTTGTTCTCAAGCTGTGGAGCTATGTTGGAAGTAAGCATACGTATATCTGCAACACCTGGCACACTGCCTAAAAAAGGTTTTTATACCAGGAAACTAGCAATTGAAAAAAACTATCTAGCTTCCCAGATTTGGAGGCTCTATGCCAAGGTGTCTATGAAGGCCTAAGGCACAGTCAGCTCCAACCCACAGCCTGCTTCAGTTGCTTTAAGAGAGGCTTTGAATGCTTTGAACTCCATAGCCTAGCCCCAGCTTTTACTTGGGATTGATGCTCCAAGGCACACTACAAATAGCGGTCAAGGAAACAAAACAGTTGAGTCCTCTGATAGGCATCAACTCCTTTCCAATAGAGCTCAGATTCAGACCAAAGGCGTTGTCACACACTTACTAAATCAGATTTTATAAAAGCACTGGGCTGCATTTGCTTGTGCAACAATGTTTTCATCAAGACACCATTTTAATTTGTTGTATAACAAATTCTTAATTAGTATAGTATGAAGCTAGTATTAAGGTCCACAAGAACAAGTCCTTTCTTCTCTAAGCCTTAATTGTCCAAAACCAGACTTTTCTCCTGTCCTCTTGGGGGGTCTGCCAGCCACTTTCCTCAACACTTTAATGCCTTAGAAGACTTAGAGCATCCTTGATTGTGCTCCTATAAGAGCACTGCATTGTTAGTCTTACGCAGACATTCAAAAAGGTAGTGTATTATCAACATACTATGTGCATACTAGATAGTTCAGACGGTCCTCTCTCAAGAAACCTTCTTCACTTCTCAGTTTTCTCTGCTGAATTCAACATCAATAGCTTTCCATAGAATGGCTTGCCATTTTAATGTAGTTGTAAGATCACAAGCAGCAAAGTCTTCTAGCACGAATATAGTGCTTCTCTCTTCAATCAGCAACGACTGCCACCAAGCCCTCTGTACTTTTTTAAATTTTTGATGTGTATTTCAGAACTGAGAAATCAAAGTCAATGCCTTTCAAAATGAGGTCATGCATAGTTCCAAAATTATTTCCCTGACAGACTTCCATTTTCAAATAAAAATAGAAGAGCAGAATTTATTTTTATAGCAGAGGAATAGTCTCTGTTCATTCTTCTCTAACAAAAGGGGTTGAGATTTTGTTTACTGAAACATCTGAAAACAAACATCTGGCTCCTTAGGGAAGGCCAAACTACGGAAAAATATCAGTTCAAAAGATGAAAACAAGAGGTCACGACTAGCATTGGAAAAAAGGAAGCTGAACAGAGAATATTATACAGCTGATACTGAAACAACTCCTGCCAAGGCCCAACAGCAATAGTTAACATTCAACAGGTTGCATCCTCAGAGGCATGCAATAGCGCACACTGGAAATCTCCGCACAGAACTAGAGCTCCCATTTCAGCCTCAGAGTGCTTTATTTCAGTCATAACATAGTAACTCAATTTTACAGTGCGCTTTGACATTGTAGGAGAAAAAGTAATTTACAAATAGGAGGACAACATGATGTGCTCCAACAGAAAGCCTGCTACCTCACAGCTTTGCCTGATTTATTAACTTCAAAGGGAGAAAAGAATGGTAACTACAGCTATAATAGGTCTTTTATTCTCTTTTCAAAGTCCGCCACCCATTAACAAAACTAGAGAGAAAGAAACTTTCAGTGGCCATAACAAAACCCATTTTACCAAAATATGCTGTACACCTCAATGTATTTAACTAATGGAATAAATAGTGGTGGTAACACTTGCTCAGGTCCCATCTTGAAAGATGTACTGTTGAAAAACGTTTATATGGTCTTGTCAAAACGATGGGTGAAAGCATCACCAGCAAGACAACTTCCTGCAAGATCTCAAAGTATTTCAATATACTGCCAGCTATGGGTTCTGCTGTTCAGCCCTTCATATCCAGCCAACACCATTCCTATAATTATTCCCACCAGTGTACTGCAGTAGTTATTTCAGTGGCATACAGGCATGAAATGTGTTCTTTTCAGTCACCTTAACACTGGAATAAATTGTCTGTAGAAAGCAAGAAAATTAATAATGAAGCTTATGTTTTTTCCTCCTTACAGCACAGCCCCACCTGAATGGTGATTTAGAAAGCTTGAAACAATTGTGCCACTACTTTTCCACTACGTCCTTCAATGGAGAGACCTGAAAATTCAATTTCTGGGAGACAATTGTTTCAGGTTGCATCTTGTTGAGCAAACCAGGGACTAATAGCTTACAAGAGCTAAATTGAGGCACTTTCCTATAACATTTAGTTCCAGGATTAGCCTGAAAAAGGTGTTTGCACTCAAGCATGAACTAGGCTAGTGTGTAATTTAATTCAAGCTGTCTACCGAAATAGCTGGAGAAACTCACTTTTTTTGCTGAAGGAGAAGCGTAACCTGTAACAGATATTGGTTCCCGTAACTTCACCACAAATTTCATATCACTTCTTGTGGACCACAGGGGCTGCATGGAAGACTACTTTGAGCAATGAGGTACCCTCCAGTTCCCAATTTCATAGTTGCCCTGACTGGACTGCACTGGGATGCAGTTTCTTATATATGCCCAGCTGCTTCTCCCATGGGAGTGAAGGTGCTTGGGAGCAGGGGAGAGAACAGGAGCCAGGGAAAAAGGTGGCACCTGCTTAATCTGGACAGGCCTTGTGATGGACCCAGCTTTTTCTCCACCCATGACATGGAGAGTACAGCATTTTGCAATTTCAGGGCACTATTTTAAGGATGTTTTTCTGCTTGGTTACTAGGCACACCCCTGCAGTGAGTAGAGACCCAGAAATAACAGAAAAGCAGAACTCAAAGGCTCACTTACTGAATGGCCAGGTGACAAACTATGCCCATACTACTCCAGTCCAACATGTACTTCAAAAGCTTTGATAGTAAAAACTCCACCAGTTCACCAGGTAGCTGCCTGCCGCACATCACTGCTCTCACCAGTGGAGAGGATTTCCAACATTCAACTTTCTTGCTGAAATTACAGCCTGTTTCCTCCCATCCTGCCTACCAGGGATATAGATGGCACTTTCCTCCCTTCTTTGCAACAGCCCTTTGTATACTGAACATTTGCATTCCTCTCCTCTATCTCATCTTGATTAGAGAAGAGTAATCCTTTCAGCTTTTTCTTAGAGGCCATTTCTGCTCCTAGTCTTTGTTACTCACTTTGCTGTTCTTTCAGCTCTCTAGTTAGCCAGTAACTTCCTTGAGACATAGTTCCCAAGCAATGTATACCTGTGAGGCTTTCTCAGAGCTGAGTGTAGACTGCAAAACAGTAATAATTCTTTACTAGTGTGCTACAGGTCAGTTTTATCTTTCTGCTAGGTTAGATCTAGGTGAAGCTATCTTTACATCAGTAAACAGCCTGTATAGAAGACCTCCTGAGGTGAAATAACTTCTAAAAATTTTGACTCTGCATCTTGTCCCTTTCAGGTACTGCTTTGATCCCCCTTTATTTGTGTTTAAAAAAAAATTGCTAAAAGTTCCAGAAGAGTTTGCAGTGCACTGTAAGTTTTATGCATAGTGAAGGTTTCTTGCCCATTTGTTTTAATTTTCTTTTGTGGAAATGTTGGAGCAAAATGGGGTTTATTCCATCCCGAGTAAAGTAGCTTGTGCCTATGTGCAATATTGACAAACTACAGTACCACACTAATTACAGCATCAGAGTGGGTTATCTGTACATTGCGTGAAACATGAAATCACTATGCAATATCACAGTCAAAGCAAATAGGCAACACAAATTCTTAACTACCAGATGTCAAGTACTGTTCTCAAGAACCAGACTTAGGTTGTCCCTAACTGTTAGCGTCTAGAAATATAGAGACTTTCTCCTTCAGCAACTCCTCCTCCATATTTTCTGAAGTAAGATACCAGCAAGAGACAAGACAAAAGTATTACTTCTACAGGGATGTCCTAGAACCCAAATTTTACTAGATTCCTAATGGAATCTAATTTCTATTGTACACTCGAGAAAAGCCCAATGTAAACTTTGTTATATACAGTCTAACCTACTCAATAAATGAAACATTAAACTTAATTGCCTCCATTGCAGTCATGCAGATCCTTGTGCTGTTTTCTCCTTTTGGCATCAATACTGGAAGTAATGTTAGCAAAACTGATAGTGTTGATACCCCAACAGTAGGTCCACTCACAGAGAACACTCTTCCAAAAATCAGCTGAAAAAGTAAGGTTTCATAAAGTCAAAAGCTCTAACTCTTCAGCTCTGACTGGTGTCCTCCTCTCTACCGCTAATTCCACCAGCTTAACTGTTCAGTTCCACTTCCAAGATTAATTTTCCATAACCATGCTATCTTTTATAGTTCAATTTTCCTACTTAGTGATTTCAAAACGGAATATTTTATACTGTTATTTTACTGAGTGTAAAAGCTGGTCTTACGGGATAGCTCATCCTTCTTGTAAACTGCAGAGCTTTGGCCCTCATACTGTTTGATGGTGCCAAAAGCTGTAACTTACAGACATGCCACAAATTTGTTGTCACACTTCAAATAGCATCTTATGTTTAGCATAATCGTTCCAGCATAGATAAGATTTTGGGGAGCAATTGGCACCTTTGTGTTCAACTTCAGACAACATAGGAGAGATCCATATTGTAGACAGACGCTTATTGTTCTCCGAGATCAGAGACCTATTTAAAGTCTGTTAAACTGAGCAACAGATTTGAAACACAAGAAATTGCTGCCTATTTCTAAAAACCTTGGCTACATAGCTTGCAGTTTATTGGTTAGTGATACTTTATTAACATGTAGTTATGCTAAAACCATGACAGACATTGCTGCTTCTGTGTAAACAGTGCATCAGAAGCAATTGCTGTTCCACTCAGGCACAGTGTGATAAGGCTTGAAAGAAATGCAAAAGAGATAAGATTCCTAAACAACCATAAAAATAGTGCATCACTTGCTTAAAAATTTTAGACAAAATTTTAAATGCATGCAGAAAGTAGATAACACAACCTTGTAATGATTGTAATAATTATCAAGTAAGCTTTATGAAATTGTAAAGCTAATAGCATTGCACATTGAGCAGAGGCTAAGCAAAGGAAGCCGCAGTTGTAAAACAATTAACCTTGTTCTACTTCTGTAACTTTTTAGGCGAATATTAAAAGCCACTTGCCATTTTAGACCTTTACAGAATAATGAAAGACTAGGAGGTATTATTCAAACGAGAAAATTTTGCTTAACTGTGTATTCCCTTAGCACCATTTCGAATCATTGGAACCGACTTCAAGTTCAAAGAAAAATCTCATGCTGGTGTAGATGTCTTGGGAGATACTAGACCTCAATTACCAGTCAGGTTATACCTTGTTTGGACCGGTGCATTTAACAGCCACTCTTCGCTTTAGATAGGTTTTAAAGACAGTTAGACATATAACTGTTGAAAGGGCAAGTGCGAAGGACTTCATGACTGAAGTGTTCTGGCTTGAGGGGCTCCATTAGTATTATATGGGAACCAAGGTAGAGGGGAAGCAGTAGGCATGGTATTGTTTGACCTTGACTAAAGTAAAAACACCAGTTTGGAAAGCTGTATGCACAAGCATGAATGAAATACATGACTAGTTGCAATAAAACATATTAGCAATGATTATTGCCAGACTTGAAAAAGCACTTCTGATGCAAAGTACCTGTATGTACCTAGCTAGTCTCTCTGGAGCATCTCCCCTGATGACTTTGAGGAAAGAACAGATATAGCATTCATACAAAAACTATGAAAAAAAGGAGGTAGGTACATGACACCAAGATGAAGTAACAAAATATCCTGAAGGACAAATTCAGCATGATATGATAAATTGGACAAGTGATGCAAGAAGATGAAAGACAGTAAAGAATGAAGTGATTGATTTCCCCTTGCTAAATCTAACACCCATCTGCAGAACAAGGACCACAGCCTCCAAGGACTGGAGTTTCAAGTGCATCAGAACTAAATAGGAGTCCTTCTCACCAAAAACACCATCTACTGCAGATGAAATTTTGTAGGTGCACTGCATTTACGGCAGGCAAAGGGTTCTAGTCTGTTCTACTCAACACTGATGAAAGCATGACTGTCTCCAGTATTGCGCACTACACTTTAAGAGACAGAAAAATAAGAGTGTGCTGGTTTTGACTGGGATAGAGTTAATTTTCTTCATAGTAGCTAGTATGGGGCTATGCTTTCGATTTGTGCTGGAAACAGTGTTGGGTAATAGTGGGATGTTTTAGTTACTGCTGAGCAGTGCTTACACAGAGTCAAGGCCTTTTCTGCTCCTCACCCCACCCCACCAGCGAGTAGGTTGGGGGTGCACAAGAAGTTGGGAGGGGACACAGCTGGCACAGCTGACCCCAACTGACCAAAGGGATATTCCATACCATATGACATCATGCTCAGCATATAAAGCTGAGGGAAGAAGAAGGAAGGGGGGGACATTCGGACTTTGTGTTTGTCTTCTCAAGTAACCGTTACGCATGATGGAGCCCTGCTTTCCTGGAGATGGCTGAACACCTGCGTGCCGATGGGAAATAGGGAATGAATTCCTTGTTTTGCTTTGCTTGCCTGCATGGTTTTTGCTTTACCTATTAAACTGTCTTTATCTCAACCCACAAATTTTCTGACTTTTACCCTTCTGATTCTCTCCCTCATCCCACCTGGCAGGGAGTGAGCAAGCAGCTGTGTGGTGTTAGTTGCCAGCCAGGGTTAAACCACAACAAAGAGTAAAATAAGACACCAAGCTGCTTGTTCCTGTTGCTACCAATGTGAGAGGGGTCAGGTTGTATGGCACCTGAAGGACTGGCTCCTAGTATAGCTGCCACCTCTCCCATGCCTCATTTCACCCAGTAGCAATGATCCAGCTCCATCTTCAGTCCCTGCTCTATCTCCCCTTCTTCTGCTGTGTCTTTGTTCTCTGCATAGGAAGTGTTGAGTTTTATTGCTTTATTTTCAATTCTCATGTAAGCATGACTCTACCTTAATCATACTTTCCAAACTGGAAACATGTTGAAAGCAAGGTGTGCTTTAAGTCTGAATACCCCAGGTTGAGTCAGATTCCTCAAATGATAAAGACTTATGATAAGCAATGCTGCTAGCCAAAAATACGAGAGATTAAATCGATAAACTAATGTTTTGGCCTTCTAGTGCTTAGTCCTCAGAATGGTAGTAGTTGTATATGTTGACCCAAATAAGCAAATAGAAAAAATCTTCCTAAACTACTAGAAATACAGTTGGATTGCATACTACTAGAAAGATAGTTTTGTGTTTAAAATTTGACCAGCACTTCCCTTGGATTGATATTCATGCTGTATTCATCCAACAATGCAACTCAAGTAAACAGCCTTGAGGGAGTAAAAAAAAAATTACCTAAGACCCTCTGGTTCAAGTATTTCAGTGCAGCAGTTTCCCGTTCAATTAAATTGTCGTGCCTTGGGTCAAGTCCTGTATCACACTAAGTTTTCTTCACTGTTCTATACACCATCAGCATTGTAATAAACACCCTTATCTTTGAATCTTATGCCGTGGTATTTCATTTTAAAAAAAACTTTCCATGGAGCAGTGTTACATTAATTATATGGTCTAGTTTAATCTCATTTATAAGAACACTGTGAACCTACATGTTCCCTTACTGCGTGGCTACTCTGCTAACTACATAATTGCTATAGCAAAGCTAAACTTAAAAAAGTGAAATCCTGCATGCCATATATATTAATATTTTATTCTTTATATTCTCCTTGGATATCTTACTATTGAAAAGGCATGATCATAGCACAGAATGACAATAATCTTATTATGACCTTTGTCTGGCTTTACTTGAGATATCATCTATAACCACAGCTGAAAAGTTTGTGAGTACTGGAGTTCACTATAGAGCAGACTTCTGCAGGGCCTTTTGATTAACTATATTCCTTTCAACTCAATGATGCCCACTGACTCTGAAGTACAGCTACAACAGATGTATAACAAGCACTTCTCCAAACTCTAAGATAAACAATAAGATTCAGTTTTCAGGAAGAAAAAAAATTCTCCTTTATACCACCACAAACTTGTTTGCTTCTCTTTGTGTTTGAGGTTTGTTTTTTCTGTGATGGAGGCAGTTTTTTTGTTCATGAATCAGGGTTTCCATCCAGAAGTGGAGAACAGCAGAGTCCAAGACCACCGTCTATCTTTGAAAGAAAGGATCTGAAACTTAAAACTCCGTATTAGTTGAGTTTTGAGGGGCCAATGCTCACCATTTAGATGTGTCCAGTTTTTAAAGATCTCCACTACTCCCACATCAGAGTGGTTTGATGTCTCCCTCAGAAGAGGAAGGGAGACAGGAGAGTGGATACAAACCACCCATCCTCCTTGTGCAGAGTCAGCTGGCTCAGTCCTAGACTGAATTTTTCAGGAGTGAACCAGTAACTCTTCACCATAAGCAAGCAGCAGGTAAGTCTGCTTTCTCCCTACCTCTCCTCCACCTATGGATGTGCTCTCTAAACTCTTGGCAAGTCTGTAGCTACGACACAAGTCACTCATGGTTTCACTAGCTTCACCCTGCCTTGTATAATTCAATCCAAACTGCCAACACTGAAGGAAGCTTGCGCACATGCTAACCTTGCCATTCAGAACAAGAACAGGCACTTTATGAAGGTGGATGCTTACCTTATGATCACAGGAAAGGCTCTGTGTCATTTATGGGCAAGTTTGATAACGTAATGGCAGATCCAGCTATTTCAACATGCTGAAGTTTGAATTAGCATCAATTACCTTCTAGATTTTTCAAAATTTATTTCATATAACTCAGATCAATAAGAACTCTTAAATATCAATGATTAAAGGTAAGCTGGTCCTTACATTGGACCAGCTTGAACATAGGTTCACTCTATTCTTGTGTGGTTTGCATTGAATTTCCTGCATAATCACAGGGAGGTTGGAAGGGATCTCTGGAGGTCCTTTGTTCCAACCCCCTCTGCTCAAGCTGGGACCCCTGGAGTTAGTTGCCCAGGACCATGTCCATATGGCTTTTGAGTATCTCCAAGGAGGGAGAGTTCACAATCTCCCTGGGCAACATGTGCCAGTGCTCAGTCACCCTCACAATAAAAAAGCGTTTCCTGATGTTCAGAGGGAACCTCCTGTGTTTCAGGTTGTGCCCATCGCCTCTGGTCCTGTCACTGGGCACCACTGAAAAAAGCCTGGCTCCGCCTTCTTTGCACCCTCCCTTCAGGTATTTATAGACATTGATAAGATCCCCCTGAGCCTTCTCTTCTCTAGGCTGAGCTCTCTCAGCCTTTCCTCCAGTCCCTTCAGCATCCTTATGGCCCTTCAATGAACTCTCTCCAGTATGTCTGTGTCTCTTTTGTACTGTGAAGCCCAGAACTGGACACAGCACCACTATGTTCACATAAATGTTTTTGCAGTACTAGTTAGCACAGGGCAATGTATGCGGATGCGACAATCTCTTCTGACATTATTTCTGACTTTCCTATGTGAAAGCTACTTGCAATTTTTTAGTTTACCTTACGGTCTTACCCTTTTACATAGTCATTTAGCATTTCGGCTAACACCTGCAACAAGTTCTGATTGACACCACACACTTCACAGTATCTGTACACTGACTTCTTTTTTTAAAGAGAAACCTCTTTCTTTGTATTAATCAGAACATAGTGAATTTTCCATTACAGTTTTCTCTAGTGATACAGTGAGAAGTTAGCTATGTTTGCTGCTGTTCTTAAGCGCAGTGACGTTTCACAAAAAGCTGTGCTGTACTCAAGAACACTGGGGAGAAGTCGTGGCCTTCTCAAAAACCCATTTAAAATAATAGTTGAGAAAACAAAAACTATCAGATACTGTGTAACAGCTAATTGAAATGCTGCTTCATTTTACAATTCTCTAATGAGGTACACTATAACACAACGACTGAAATAACTTTAGGTAATGGGACTACCTCTATTAATCTACTTATAAGGAAGCTGTTCATTAATTAGGGTGGACAAAGCAATCACAGGTTTGCTGAACAATAGCAATGCCGATTCACATTGTTGACAAGTATCTAATTAGAAATCAATGGCAGAAAACTGTGCAAATATACATCCCCCATCTACCAGATAAGCACATCACAGGTGCACATAATGAGAGAATCTAACACATCCATCTCCAAAATAGATCCAGAAATCAGTTTAAAAAACATTAACCCTTCATTACACATTAGCCAATTACCTCAAAACAGGTGCCTTGTTAAGACTGTCTAATTACTTCTATGAGTCCTTTATAAACCTCAAGATTTTTAGTTGCTTGAAGATTATCACCTCCACACCCACCAAAGAATTAAAAAACCCCCGAACAATCAGCAAACCAAACACAAAAGCACAACCACCACAAAAACCCACCCAAACCCATCAACCCAAATTACCCAGGAGTTACCAAGCTCTCTGACTAAAGCCTGTCTGGAAGGAAGATTTTAAGAACTCCTCAATGTCTCTCTGTACAGCAGAGATAATACAGTCCAGTCCAACTTATTCAGGAGACATCTTATCTTGCCACCTTGGGACACCATGCTATGAAAAACTGCTTATGTGAGATTAACATAACTAGTTGTATGCGTGCTTAAATGTCTGGATTTGTTTGGGGTGTTTTTGTTTAAACTTTGAGAAAGTTAGATATTTGACACTGGTATTTTCTGTCATCCAGCTCAAGCAGGGTGCAGAAAGCACTTACTTCACAGAAACTGCTTATGCATCCGGAAATGCTGATGCGCTTAAAAGACTGCAAGACCAAGGGTTTGATAAGCAAGCATATTGCAGCACATAGCTTATCTTACCTCCTCAACAATTTTTTATTTTTTAATAATAAGCCATGTTTATTAATCCCATGTCTCCTAACATACCATGTGGAACTAGATAATTAGTTCAACATCTTTCAGAAACTATATTAATAAACCCTAGCATCTCTTTTCATGCTTTGGGAGAAATTAAATGAGCAAAGGGACTAAAACTTCCAAGGAACACTGAGAAATTTATGTCAGAGTCCATTTGTCTTCCCTCTCGAAAACCCTTAAGACTATCTTTCATTTGAAGAATCTTAGAGAAGGAGGGAGACCTAACCTGACCCCTTTGCACGTTTGCATTGTGTGAGTGTGGCTGGGCTGGACTGCTCACCTTTGGGGACCAGAAAGGTATATTTATTCCTTTGATGTATATTAGGTTTCTCAAACAGAGCAGGTATCTTTGTCCTTCTGAAGGCCTAGACACTGACAAAGCCAAGGTCTATCTGGAAAATAGTATACACTGGCAGCATTCATGGCCTCAGGACAGCCTGAGGCACATCTTGCTTGCTCAGACTCTTGAAGTACGTTTCCACACATACCGCTAATAGTCTACACTTGTGGGGAGCAGGACTTTGGCACTATCTTGATCCCTCTCCTGCTTTCTTCCTGTGACAGATTAGGCTTTGCAGCAAATACAGACACAGGTATAAGGCACCCATGATGAAACACCTGAAGAGTTCTGTAGATCCTTTGGACTAGACAGCTTTTTGTGGCTGTTTTTTACTTGCACAAGTTTGGATACTCTGCCCCAAAAGTTTCCTTCAGTTCTGTGTTTCAGTTTCACAGGGTGAACAACAAAGGGTTTGCACATTTTGTTTTTAAACTAAGTCTTCTTTTTAGACTACCCAGTAAAATGGCTGTTTAATAGGTCATCTGCTCTCTCATATTCAAGAAACATGAAATTAAGGCAGGGTCTACAACCCACAAGCTACCCAGACACTTTCAGCACACCTGCCTAAACATAGCACACAGTCTTGCTGTGATCACTCAGAATCTCAGATACTTAAGCAGACTCGCGTTTTACTACTTCTATCCCTCAAGTACTTGACCTAGAAATCAAAAACAGCTTTAGCTCTTCCAATACATAAATTCCCTTGAGATATAAGGGAATGCCAATAAGAAAACTTCTCTTGAAAGACTTAATATTGCATTCAATGTCTTCAATACTATTTGACTCCTGATCTTCAGCCTTCTGGAATATATTTTACTAGTGCAACAGGCTGTTTTCACAGGCAGAAGCAGCCCATTGTACCCCAAGGGAAGGACACCACTCAGGACAGATGAAAGGCAAGTGATCCTCACCCACACTTTGGACGTAGACAGATCAGCTGCCTCCAGCTCTGTCCTGCACAGCACCCAGCTGCAGTAGGACTCTCCCAGTTGGTCCTCAACCCTTAGACATTGGTACTTGCTTTTCCTCTACCTGGAGGAAAAAGCTGGCAAGCTTCTCTGCACCTGGCCAAACCACTCCGCAGTAGCTGAGTACCACTTATACCGTGAGCAACTAAAATTCAGATTTTACAGCTTTTTACCTTGTTTTCAGAAGCTTGCAAGAGGAAGACTCTCAGCTTTCCAGCACTGTTTTAACACTTCTGTATACATCAAGGACAGTAAGTTAGTCCACCCTTTCGGTGTTTCACACAAATTTTGCTGGCTACAGAACGCAGTGACCTCCCATCCTGGCACTGTGATATTGGTTACAAGAGAACTGATACAGATTTGTCTCTTGCTCTTTGAAGCTGAGCTGAGAAAGAAGAGAAACCTATATTTTCCTTAATGCTGTAGCCCATACTGCTTCATCCTTGAAATTAAACATGGTGGAGGAGGCAAAGAGAGAACGTCAGGCAGACCACTAACTGTGAATATGGTCTCACCAATTTACCTTTTCTATTAATGTAAACATTTCCCTCTGTTTAAGTGCCATACAGCTTTACTACATTATTTGCAGTTAACTGCGATGCGGCTAGAAGATAACAATTCCTTGCTGTAAATTAAATGCTATTATATGAGTTGTTTCAGATTGGCATCTTGACATTAATAGATAGTTATATTTTTAGAAGTAGCCAGGAATTTTGTTCATTTACTTCAGAAACTGTAAGCAAAATTTTGCTCTTTCAAAATGCATACATTCATGAATGGTTAAACAAGCCAATTTCCCAATGGACATGCATCATTTACCAAACATCCTGGAGAATCTGATCCTGCAATTCTTGTCATGCAACAGTCCCATTGAGGCCAGTAAGGTCATTCTCAGAGCTTCAGGATCAGGCCTTTGCATTTGATAACAAACAAGCAAGCAAACAACTATCTTGCAGACTATACTGAATCCACTGTCCTGAAACATCCTGAGCTTCCAATGGTGACCTTTGGATAAGCCCTCACTGCTGATCTGTCCTGACAATTTGGCAATAACCTCCAATCTCAGCATTTCAGAATTACAAGTAGAGATTGAGATGATCTGTCTCTCTGCAGTATGAGAGTATGGTATATTTATCTCAGAGAACAAGCTCATCCTAAGAAAAAGGCACATCTAGAAACAGCTAAGAAAGGGGTAGAGAAATAAGAAAAGGAAAGGAACCAATACTGGAAGATGATGTAGAACAAAAGAAAGAGAACTGAGTTGCAGTCAGACACAAGAGTAGTGGTGCTGCCCCATCCAGTTACTGTTGGGTACAAACTGTGGACTGCGATGAAAGAAGGGTATGTAGTTATGCCCGTTCCTGTACATAAACAGTCTGACACTACACTGGCAGTTACTACCATGAAGAGCAGTGGTAACCAAGCAAATTTTTGCATGTGCACATGCATGGTCTGCTGTATTCCCTTGCATCTGTTTATAGTGAAATACTTGCATAAATTACATTGACGCGATAATAGGAATAGAATTAGAAATGATTGTTTTCTTTTCCATTAAGTTTTCAGGTACTTCTGAAAATGCTAACAAGGAACCACATAGTTAACATGACTATCCAGGCAGCACATATTTCACCTAATTAACATCTTCAGGTGACCTAGTACCGGTTTTGAACAAAGACCAGTAGGGTAAACATGGTCAGATTTATAAAGCTTCCTAAGGTAAGTAAATTCTCCACACTGGCAATGAAGACATAAGGGCTTCTAAAGAGTACTTCAGAACCCTTTGGCAAGTTATTGCCTGTGGAGCAGATCTGAAAGGCCCCAGAGGTCATGAAGCACAGCAAGCTGAACATAAGCCAGCAGTGTGCCCTGGCAGCACAGAAGGTTATATAGCAATCCTGGGCTGTATTATCAGAAGCTCTGCCAGCAGATCAAGAGAAGGGATTATCCCTCTTTGCTAAGCACTTGTTAGATTATGCTTAGAATATTGTGCACAGTTTTGGGCCCCCCCAATACAGGAAAAGCATCAGTAAACTGGAATGAGTTCAGCAGAGGGTGATCAGGATGGTCAGCACTTGCCCTGTGAAGAAACGTTGAGGGACCAAGGCTGGTTCAACCTGAAAACAAGACAGCTCCAGGGGCAGTAACAGCAGTCCCTCAGAACCTAAGAGGTTACCCCATAAATAGAGCCCTGCTCATCACAGTAGTGCACAGTGGGAAGACCCTGGGCATAAAGAGAAGCGAGAGGCACAGACTGGATGCAAGGAGAAACTTTTTAACCCTGCAGACAGCTGTGCACTGAATTGGATGGAGCAAGGAGGCTGTGCAGGCTGCATCTGGAGGTTTTTCAAGACCACAAAACCCAGAGCAACCTGATCTGATCACACAGCTGACCCTGCTTGCAGCAGAAGGTTGGACCAGAGACTTCCTGAGGTCCCTCCCAGCCTCAACGATCCATCCTACAATCCACCTTGCCTGCAGTCCCTACTTTCAACTCAGCCTTTTTTTGTATATGTCCATAAAGCATGAACTGACCTTGAAAGGCAACAGGACTGCAGTTCCTCTTTCTCCCAGCAAAGCACCTCCACCTTCATGTAGTAGTCCCACTGCTCATTCAGTTGAGGACTGCTCAAGCTGGCAGCTCATCTTCCTTCCAGATGCACAAGCAGGTCTCTAGCCTAGTAATTGGGGCATCTCTTCATAGCTTGGAGCTGTGGATCCAGGTCTCCCACTTCCCAGACAAGAGGTGGGCAGAAACAGCAACACCGCCACTGACTGCTGTAGTGTTGAGTATGAGGTGAACATAAAGCTACCTGTGTCTCTAACAAAGCTGAGACATTATTTGGACTTTAGTTCTGCCTCAAAAGCAAACCAGGCCATTAGTGAAAAACAAGAATACCCAACCCTGGAGTAGAAGCTTGCCTCAGCACCTGAAGGGAAGGCTCTGTTGGACTTGAGGGGTTACCACTGCCAGATGACACTGGGCATGGGCAGTCTGAAGAGCTTTCTTGGCCGCAGGAGCCAACATTTCACCTAAGATGGACTTATGCCCCTTTGCAGGCAATCAGTGAATTGGGGTGGGGAGTTGTCAGAATTCAGTGCTTTTGGCACAGCAGAGCTTTCAAAAGAAAAAAAAAATCTCAAACTTATATTTAGCAAGTGAGCAATGAAGCAAAATGGCATAGCAAATGCTGACGGTAGTGGTGAGGCTGTGGGGGTGGGAGGGGGGCGTGAAAACTGGCAAGAGCTTCAGGAAAGCAAGTTTTGGTATTTCAGTTTAAGAGGTAAAGACTAGATGCTGTGCAGCAGGTACTGAAATTCCTGTGCTGCAGAAATTTAAACATAATCTGAGCTTTCTCTCATCTCCCACCCCTCTGTCTTGTTTGAAAAATATTTACAAGGGGGTGAAAGGCAACCTTCAGACATGTGACCATATCTGTGTGCTGATGCTTTCTAGAAATATGGTTTGCTGATGCACTAAACTGTGTTCCGCAGCAGTATGGCATTATGGCTTCTGCTCAGCAAAAGCTGTTTCCATTCTCATTTCAGATCGCTGCTAGTATTGGCATCTGGCTCTCAGCTACATGACTTTTTTTGCCCTCCATCTCTAGAACAGAGGAAAGCAAATACCCTCAAGTTCAGCTTTGGCTGGAAAGAACAGAGTCTGGTTTTGTAGCTCAGACCTACCTAATCAGCAACAATACAGAAGTGACTTAAGAAGTCTGATGATTCCAGGCTATATCTGGGGTGCTGCAAATCATTTTGTGTTTAGTCATCATTCATTCTGTGTTTCTGGCTGGATCAACTCAGAGTTCTCAGGTGCATAATTTAGACAGTGCAGACAATTTGCATTTTATTTCCCCCTGCCCTTTTCCCAGCTTTCAATTTGCACTTGTTTTGACAGTCCTGCCACATGCGTGTGTGTGGTAGGCCTGTTTGAAACCTAATTGCCCTTGGATACTAGCATGAATAAGTTCATATGCACAGCTCTTCAGTAGTGGCAGGAGGCTTACAAAAAAGCGTGTGGTTTTTTTCTCCCACCAAATCATGTCCCTTTTTCACCTTCTCCATACAGTGGAGTGGCAAGTCCAGTTCATCTTACAGAGAGAGAAACTTGGTTATCCTAAATGTAGGAAAGGGGTTGCACAGAGAGATGTGCTGGAGTAACCATTTGTATTTTATACCAGTAAGCTCAAAACAAAATGGCTGAAACTTCTAAAGAAAATCTGCAGCTACAATTATATATACAATCAGTAGCCAGGAAATACTATTTTGCCTGCTTGCATCATCATCTTCCTCCATTTAAAAAATCAAATGAAGTCAACAAAAGATGCAAGTGTTCAAGAGTTCTAGAAAACCCCACTTTTGTCTTCCCTTTTGCCATTACTAGCTATGCTATTTTTCCCTTGCATTTTTCTCCTTTAAAGCAAAAAGAGAACTCATTTATGTGCTTAGCTTAGCTTTTTTATCTGTAAAAGAAAAACCACAAAGCTTTTTCATGCAATTTGTTACCGAGCTTGTTAATTCACACATTGTGGGTTCTCAAGGCCTGAGCTGATCCCCATGCAGGTTTAGTGCACACTACATAGCATTGTGTTGTTCTGGATGTGCCCACCCATGAAATAACCTCACATCAGACCTAACAGCAAAAATCACTTCAAATTCTATTTGCCTGAAGGCCTGTTTGCTTTGGCATCTATGCCGACTTGCACTGGTGGCTTGGCTAATAGTCAAGGTGGAGATAAGTTTTTGGGTTTTTTCAATCATCTTCCCAAATGCATGTTTTGGACACTTCTGGGAAGAGGCTGTTGGGCTACATGAACTTCTGGTCTGATCCAGTACAGCTGTTCTTCTGCATCCTCTGAGGACAAATGTTCACATCACATTTAAAGGGCTTGCAGCTAAACAGTTCATTCCAAGAGACTGTTGAAATACATTTTTGAGTCAAAATACAACACAAGCTGTGAAAGACAAGGAGTTAGAAGACCTACTCAAGAACTGATAAAGGCATTGTGGATAGACATGTGCAAGAAGCAACTAAAAACAACAGAAGAAGGCTGTAAGCAAATGGTGGAGTTTTGTTAATCTCTAAGTTTGGGATTTTCAGCTTTTTTTTATAAATAAGCTATTCTAATATGCAACGCTTAGTTTTGAAAATTAAAATCACAGGTTTTAAGTATACCTTTCAGATATACTGAAAGAAAATTTCAGGTTTTTTCATGCCATTTTAATCTAGTAGCAAAAATTTAAAGAAAAAAAATCAGCTGAAAGAAGAGGACATCATGAAAAACAAAACCCAGAAGAAACAGCTCTACAAATTCAACCTTGAAATAAGATGCCTTTTTCTAGCTGTGAGGATAATTAGACATTGAAAGAGCTTATCTGGTAGGTGGTAGACTCAGACAACACTGGAGTCTTTAAAGATTAAATAGATAAGACATCACTCAATCCAATGTGGGGGAAAAACCTAAAGTCCATAACAAAAAAACCCAAAAAACTGACTAGGTGACAAGAATAGTGTCTTCTGACCATAGAATCGGTGAACATATAGGTAACCCTATATATTTCCTCTCCTCCACTAACCACACAGGGGACAGTTTCGGACACCTGTGAGGTGGCAGGAAAAAAGCCTTTCCCTTCTCCTGAGCTTTGGATTATGCTGTCGGACAGGAGCTTGCAACCTCCGTAACCCTGCAGATAGACCTACCCTTGCTTCAGGCACCCACTTGCAGGGAGCAGAAAAGACACCCAGTCCATGTCACTGGGTGGACATATTCCAGAGCATTCATGCAGCACTTCCGTCTGCCAAGTCAACCAGCTGTTTGAAGGCTGGATTGGGCAATTTAGCCTCTAAGTGAAAAGGATGTTGGGTTTGGGTTTTTTTGGCAGACTCCAGCATAATTCTCCTTCTCACACAACCGGCATATGCTAGCTCACCAACTTTCTTGCCATTCTGGGAGTCCTGAGCACTAGGAACAGTCCTACTTGCTCTCTGTCTGCAGCAAGTTCCTTTTCCAGGGACTCAACTGTACTGGGCTAATGAAAGTACCACTGGGCACAGATTAGGTCATCTGAGGGAAACTGGATAGCTTAAAGCTCAGAAGTGGTCAGGTGACCCAGTTTATACATTTTTGTAATTCAAGACCTGAAAAGTCTTTATAAGCTGCAGGTTTGCTTTTCACTGTAGCTTTCTTACAAATCACAAGCAGAGCAGCAGAAGGAAAGCACAGTACTATTCTTATGAATCATTCCCCTGTTCTGCTGCATCTCTATTTGTGTTTAACATACGACATTAAGGCCTTTTGAGAGTGTCTAGAAACACAGAGCAAATGACAATAATGTCTTATCAAACAGTCTCCTGAGTATATAAATAACATGTTTCATACAAGTCTTCCCATAGCATACATTTACATAACTTTAGAAAAAGCCCACGACATTTTACCTGTTCTTCAAAACAGTAAAAGTCTATTCAAGACTCTCAGGGAAAATAAGTATGCGAAAGACTAACATGCTGCGAAGCAACTGTCCACCTGGAGCTACTGGGGACCTAAAGATATTTTTATCCTTTTAAAGTTGTGGGTTTTTTTCTCATTGCTTTGGAGAAGGGCCATTGTCAGTTTCAGGTTTTGCATTCATCACAGATGTGGGCAGCAGTCACGCCAAGGCTCCATTTTCTTTTCAAGTTGTGTCCCCTGGCACATCCCTATCATTGTTTAACCGCAGCTGGCAAGTAACGCCACACAGCCGCTCACTCACTCCCCCCAGGTGGGATGGGGGAGAGAATCAGAAGAGTAAAAGTGAGAAAACTTGTAGGTTGAGATAAAGACAGTTTAATAGGTAAAGCAAAAGCCGCACAGGCAAGCAAAGCAAAACAAGGAATCCATTCCCTACTTCCCATCAGCAGGCAGGCATTCAGCCATCTCCAGGAAAGCAGGGCTCCATCATGGATAACAGTTACTTGAGAAGACAAACACCATCACTCTGAATGTCCCTTCTTCCTCCCCCAGCTTTATATGCTGAGCATGATGTCATGTGGTATGGAATATCCCTTTGGTGAGTTGGGGTCAGCTGTCCTGGCTGTGTCCCCTCCCAACTTCTTGTGCACCCCCAGCCTACTCGCTGGTGGGGTGGTGCGAGAGGCAGAAGAGGCCTTGACTCTGTGTAAGCACTGCTCAGCAGTAACAAAAACATCCCTGTGCTATCAACACTGTTTCCAGCCCAAATCCAAAACACAGCCTCATACTAGCTACTATGAAGAAAATTAACTCTACCCCAGCCAAAACCAGCACAATCCCCAAGCAAGGGCAGAGTTTGAGAAAGCTTGTGTGGCTATCAAGTGACACAACTGACACTCACCCTTTATTTCAGCAAGTGCTGACTGGGTAAAGGAAACCCTTTTTGTGTCAATGGTAATAGAAAGCTCTTTAAAACAGAAGCTAGTTACCTTGCACCAGTTCTAAGAGGTGTTATAGGGATACTTACAATAGAACCATTTTTGGCACTGGGACATCTTATTGCCTCTACATTCAGGCTTACATCTGCCTCAATTTTTGTAGCTCCTCTAGGCCATACTGCTGCTGAGCACTGGCCAGTCTTTCCACAGGAAGATGAAGTCCAGTACAAGGCAGCTTGTGGCACTATTTCAGCCTCAGCAGCCTTGTGCCAGAGCTCTTGGGATATTGTCCTTGGCCAGGGGCCCTTGAGGGACCCCCCTGTCAAGGATGACTAGATATGTGAGGTGGGGAAGAGGAACACTGTTTGCCATGCTAGGCAGACCCCCTCCTCCGGGAAGCCTCTGCTCTCCCATTCAAAGTCCCTTAGCCAGGTGTTGGTAAACCTGAGCTCCCACTCTCCAAGGACTGGACAACTCTTCACAGTACAACTACAACATGCTTTTGCTCAACACTTTTTTTTAAAACCTATATTTATCAAGCTCAGTGATCTCCACAAACTTCAAAAAAATCCAAAACACAGAGCTTGCACCACTTTGGTCAATTTGTCCCCAGGTCCACGTACTTGCATTCCAGCCCCACAGAAGCAAAGCACCATTTGTCTTCCCTTCAATAGCAACGAGCACCATGGATGCCCACAGAATAAAATTTCCTTTAAGCTCTTACTTAAGGGAAGGGAAGAAGAAGGAAAAAAACATCAAGCCACCTGGCAAATGTTAGTAACGTGCTCTGCTGCACCAGCAAGTTGTACTTCATTGCCAGCCGCATAGCAGAATGGGGCAGCTTCAGCAGTTTAGGGCCCATTAGTTCATATGGTGCCTACCTCCACCCCACCTTTGGTTGGCCCCTGCGTGTCTCTCAGTGGCATGGAGAATATGGGGAAGTTTTAGTCACCACTATTCTCCTGCAGCATAATTTCAGTTTTTAGGCAAGTGATACCCAGGAGACAATTGCAAATTAGTTTTTACCAAGAATACAAGAAGTAAGAATAGAGTCACCAGCAATTTGGTTAGATCTTCCTTCTAACACACAGCGCCTATAAGTTGCACAGTTCTGTACCTTCCCCAAGAAACATTTCCAGCCATTTTGCAACTTTCAGGATTGATCCGTCACTAAAAAATGCACAGGGTATCAAACAGTTCTTGCCTGTCTTTAGCTTTCACACAATATAAAGTTCCCCACCTTCCTAAAACAGGAAGGATATCTATTTAACGATTATGGTTATTGAAGATTTGGTACAAGTTAAGTTAAAAGTTCTCTTCAGCTTCCAATTTAGCTATTTGCTCAACTGCCTTTTAGTACCTCAGAAACTGGCCCAGAATCTAGACAAATTTCAGTTTAATCTTTTTTTACTGCTGTAACTGGTAATGTGATGTTAGTGTCTCATCACAGGATGGTTTCATTTGGCGCATCTTTCTTCCATCCTCAAAGGGCTCCTACTGAGAATTGTCCCACTTGCTGGCTATGGACTGGGTCCTTTCATCATTCCTTTAATGGTTTTTGAATGGCCACAGCCTGGTTCCCCGAGTGGTCTTGACCTGGTCAGGAGTTTTAACTCTGCATTTTTTCCCCTCTTTGCAGTCACTGGGGCTTCGGCACCACCATGCAGTCTCTTCAGAGTAACCTCTATTACAGCTCTGCAGCTTATTGTCAACTTAGTAAATTGGAAGTATTAGGTTAAAGATTAGAACAAACAGAGAATTTCAAACCTTGCTCTTGACCCTGGAAATTAGAAACTGTGCTTGTCAGACCATCAGAGAGTTGCTGCTGACAGCTGCAACAGCCACATCTTCCTGCCACTTTGTGGGGAAAAACAGAGAGAGGCAACACTTATCATACAAGCGTTCACTCTTCCTTCTCTGGCTGACCAACAATCTCCCAGTCAGATGTGCCTGCTAACATTTGCACTTTACTGAATGTTTATCTGTTAAAGGGAGATGCCGAAAGTCCTGAAAGTAACACATCAGCCAGAACTCTTCACCTCTAGCTATGCTGTCTCTTTCAGATACCGATCTCTGTTGCATGAAGACTTCTGTTTTGCAATAGTTTATGAGAATTTCTGACATCCTTCCACGAACAAGGATTAAAGCAAGTGAATTGGAGACCTCTTGTACAAGTTGTTCAAGTCAGAACATAAGAAAGAGTAATTAAGATTTGTAACACAAGATTTTCCTGTACTGATCCAACTCAGCAAGGTGAAGAAGAGAAACAAAGCCCATTTGATCAGACATTTTCCACTAGACTAAATCATAATAACTCACTCCAGGTGGTTCCAGTTAAGCTGTATCCAGAAAATGCTGCCTTCTCTCATATATCTCTAGATTCAAATGTTTGAGCCATTAGCAGGCATGGATGCAGCCAAGATATTTTCTAATCACAAATCCAAGTTGTCTGCTGGTACATATTTTCATTTAGCACATGAAATCAGTCAACATCAATTGCAAACACACATTTCTTAGATTTACTCCATCTTATAATTAGCATCAGCTGATGGAGTATCTGCAAAAAACTTTCTCTAGAAATTTTATGTCTTACTTCAAATTCAGATACCACAATTTGTGTTCTACTTATTGGCTTTATAAACAAAATAGAGTAATTAAAACCTAGGCTAATAGCAGTTCATATTTACTCCTATACCAAATTCTTACACTGCTTTCTAACACACATCTACTAAACAGTCCAGAATATTGCATGATTAGGGATTGGATATTTTTGATTTATCAAATACTTAAGAGATTCAAACATTCAGCAGGTCTGGGCCCAAAGACTAACATTATTATTCTTTTAGCTTAAGCCAAAGGAGCCATACCGTCTATACACAAATACTTTTCCTGTAAACCAGTAACAGGACACAGCCAAGTGAGCCAGCTAGGGACTCAATGTCACCAGCTGGGGTTGATAATAGTATGTTGGTTGCTTGAAAGGTTAACAAAGGAAGTCTCCAGGTCCAATGTGAAGATGTGTTTGCAGTCACAGGGACTAGTTAATCCTTGGTGAGAGTCCAGCTGGAAAAACCTGTAAGGCCTGTGAGGAGGTGATCCGAACTCCATTTCTGAATGGATCTTCATATGTGTTGTTTCCATTGGCAAGGTCTTCTAGATATCTGCCTGCTGTCAGATTTGCAATAGCATCTTCAGTGCCTTTGTCTATCGCTGGGTGCACAGCTACTAGTCCCTGTACAATTTGCTCTTCTCCACCACACTCCCTGCTCCTTGTCCCATCTACTCACTGCTTAAAACTAAGGTGGGAAAGGAGCATCCCCAATCTATTCCCTCTCAAGCTCCTTAACCGTTCCTGTGTGAAACAACTCAAGCCTCTGTTTTCTCCCCTTCCTCCTTTCTTACTCTCTACCAACTCTGATCCTCTTTCTTTCTGCTCTCTGCTTTTTTCCACTGCTTACTGCACTTCAGCTCTGCTCCTTACTGCTCACACCCCCTCTGCAACCTGCTGGATTTCGGCAACTTCTTTCCAGCTGAGCATTAGCTAAATACAGCTGTGTGGGGGAGGCAAATCCAAAATAAAAAACAAACCACAAACCAATCTCTGCTCTGTAGACACTGTCACAACAGCTCCTCAACCACGGGGTTCTCCCTGCACCCTAAAGATCCACGCAGTCATGTACAAGACTGATGAACATGTAGGGACTGGAAGGGGCGGGACAGTGACTATTGCTGCCTGCAGACAGAATATTCTGAGAATTCAGAACATATTCATAAATGAACACATACCCGAGATATATAAACTGATTTTTTACGCAGGTGTTTAACAAACCCAGGCAAAAGCAAAAACTTTGGCTCTCTTTCAAAGGCTGCCTTCTGCCAGATTTCAAATCCCTGCACTAAACCAGAAGCACAGAATCATCTTAAAGAAATTGAGAGTCCCTCCATTAAAACAAACAAAAACCCCCAAAACCCCACAACACACACCAAAAAACCCACCCCACACATTTTTCCCCAAGCTTTGTCTTCAGCTAACATGGTTCTGCCATTTCTCAAATTAACTAGAGTCATTGTGAGAGTAGGACATCTGAGAAGGAAGATCTTAACTTGAATAATTAAAACTAGGAAAATGGTAGCTAACTGAGAACAATATCTTCGAAAGAAAAATGCTATGTAGCCCTCACTGCAAGTGCAGTGTCTGAGTAGAATTCCACTCAGCATTGCCTCAGCAAACAAAGATTTTACTGTTAAAGCTAAAACCAAGTGATAAAGTATAACAAAAAGGAAGGCTAACACAACATTAATTCTATTCAGTGTTAATTCTTAGTTTGTATCCTGCTGGGGAGGTCTTTTAAAATAGAAAGTGAACATCCATGTGGTTTTCTCCTGCTGCACTTGTGAACCAGAAAGTAGGATTTATTCTCCTACTGAGAGCCTACATCAGTCTCAGGTGCATTAGCAGGGAAAACAAATGCTTTCCAATAGGGGAAAAAACCCAATGACATAAATATAAATGAATCAGTAAAAATGCATAATCAGATGCATTCATGGCCTTTTTTATAATTACAGACAGTGCCCTGGAGGGCAGTCACATCAAAGTAAATACATTTTTGTATGTCATATGGATTATATATTGCTAGCTGGAGTGAGAGCAGCAGTCTAAGATGAAAGTCAATACAGAACAACTTAAGCTCCTCTTTCATGTATACTTGAGCTGTATATAATCAGGGACATCCATCTTAGAAAAACATTCTTCCAACACACTGAGATTACTGCTGCCTGGAAATTTTTTCAATCCCATTTCACTTATAGCTTCTGACAATGTTAGCGACAGCCATGTCACAGAGCATTAGGTAAAACTGTGAGAATTAATTACATACTATTTGTTTAACTTCTCTTGTCATCTATCTCTGCTCCTTCTATTTGAAAATTCATTGGCTCACCTAAATCATCTTCCCCTTGCTCACACTGCATGTTACCCAGCCCCACATTTGCATTAAGCACTTATCTCCTTTTCTTCAGGAAAGGATCAAATTTACACAAACGGAAAACCCTCGAAGTGTTTATGCTCCATTAAAACTTAATTCTGCTTTTAATCCCAGACCAGAGTGTTGATAGGTTCATCCATATTAAATAGAACTTGGGTCTCTGTAGTCCCTTTCTCTCTAATGAGGCTAACAGAGAAAGAAGGTGCTACTCATTGTGAGCAGAGGTATTGCTTTCTGGTCCCACTGTTTAATTCTACTTTACTACAGGCGTTCAAAACTGTACTTTATGCTATAGCTCCCTTTTCAACTTTCATTAACTGCATTGTCACAGTTCACAATTAGAACAGAATGGAGCAATAACTACAAGGGACACAGTTATTTAGGAGGGGAGAGGCAGATGACAAATGCTATTCTCCCTGATTGTTAGAACACAGTTATTTGGCTCAAATATTCCTTTTGCTATGCCAGGCTATTTCTAGACCCCACATACACGTCCAACAGTTACCTTAAGACAAGCTGTAATTCTGGCATGCTTGGCAATAACTGTTAGTGTCATTTGCTACTGATATGATCCCTCAACAAAGCCCCAAGCAGAATATCATTCAAATGTTGTCAATGCACCAGGTGCCTGTTATAAAACAGCACCCAAGTATCTACCAGCACGCCTCAGCTCCACTAGTTCTGTTTCTACCTCTCAGGAAGAAATCCAGCCCCAATGAGACCAGAGAAGCAAAAAACATTCAGCCAAATCACACCATTTTAAGAATTTAATGTAGCATTTAATACCTTTATGCACCAAGCTGGCTTTTTAAATCACTCCAATTCTTTGTTTGAAGGCACAGTATTACTTTGCAGAAAGCCTTGTTCTCTAAAGCCCTGCAAATGCCAAATCCTTCTCTTTGTGCTTGTTAGTCATGGAAGGGAGTCACCAGGGAATGGATCCTTCCCTTGTTTTATCAAAGCTGTACTCAAAGCAACCCCACATTTGACAACACTCAGTTTCTGGGCTCAGCTCTGCAGGTTATTTGCTCTGGGGTCACCGATGAGCACAGCCCCACTGCCATCTCTGGGTGACACAGCCAGCTGCCCAGGGCACCGCCAGCCGAGCACTGTCCTCTTCCCACAGTTTGCTGCCATTCAGATATAAAAGAAGTTGCTTCCCTTGTTAACAGCGCTATACTGACAACGAGGACAGCATCCTGCCTGCGAGCCAAGCAGCTGCTCCCACTCCTGCAGGAGCTGCACATCGGGAGAGCCTGCCTGTCCCTGCTGACCCCAGCGCGGTGCTGCCTGCCACCGGCATGGCTTGCTCCACACGGACAGTGCTGCCCAGCTCCTGCAAAGACTCCTTGGCTTTCTGCACCCCTTGGGGGGTGTGTGGGGGGGTGATTTTTGCATCTTTGTCACCCCTGCACTTGCACCAGCCCTCTGATAGTTGCCTTACCGCATTTCCTTCTGCAATATGTTTCGCCAAGAGGAGTATGTGCCCGGGCAGATCAAGCTGTGTATTCTGCTGAGGACAAAAGGGATGCGAGATGACCAGACCTCGATCATTACACAGCTTTTCTTTCAATAAGGCTTTTCCAGGAAAAGCACAAGGTGTTTTCAGCAGAGCAGCTCAGTCTAGCAGGGGCCCAATTAAGCCAGCGACCCTTGTGATGGTGTGGGTTTCTGTTGTGCTGCCCCATGACACCTAACTTACCAGGCAGGATCTGGCTGTGCTTTGCTGCCCAGCAAATGCATGTGAGAAGCAGGCAATTCAGCTGTCCCAAGAGGGTAAACCCTGCTGGCAGTCTGGAGCTTTTAAAGCTTCTCTGAAAGATTTAGTGAAGAAAGTGTTCACCTGAACATGGAAACACAAAGTGCTGCTTTCCCTCTGGACAGGAGGTGGCAAAAGCAAGGGGAAAGGTTAGTGAAAAAAGAAAACTCAAGATTAACTGTGGTCTTGCCAGTGGAAAGCTACCTGGATTTCAGCCCCATCACTCCTGCCTATTCTGTAACTTGCAAGCTTACAACTGTTCTGATGCAAGTAGAAGTAGCAACGTACCTGAATGCAGGAAAGAGCCTGCAAGTCCAGGCTGTGTTCCCTTGGAAGCAAACAGCAGGAACTGCTGATAGGATAACACATGAACAAGCCCAAATGAGTCCATAAACAGACACCTTAGGCATACCCACAAAGGCATTGAGATCCAAGTCCACAACCCTCACCACTACAACATTCAGAGCACATAGTCCCATTGACTACTCTGGCAACATCCACAAAATAGTTTGCTTTTCCACAAAAGTAAAGAATTATGACTGAGCCAATAATTATTTATTGCACCACACCAACCTCCAAGAGAGCTGAAAATGTCAGTAAGGTGTGTTCAGCAGTACTGTAACATGTGCAGAAGGAAAGCCAGCAGCACTGCCATGGGCTGTGGACCACACCACCTGTAACTCCCGAGTTACAGGTAACAAGTAAAACAAGCGTGGAAGCATCTAAAGCAACTCAGAAACCCACTACAAATAAAAGTCCCACAGTACTATCCAATAGAGGCAATGGATTGTCTGTTTTGGGTCAGGATAATTTAAGTAATAATTACATTTTGAGCAAAGTCTGTAAGTGATAAATGCAAAGCATAAATCACAACTGACTGAATTTGTTCAGCAGCAGTAGGAATCTTCCCTTTCCACAAGGGAAGAGAGGAGGAAGCCTCCTTCTCTAATACAGACAAATTGGAAATCTTTATTGTAGTCAGGTCAAAATGCTATCCCTCCTGAAAACAGCATTTTACAAGCTTTCTGTAAACACATATTCTTTTGAGTTCATCCATCTTCATAAAAGCTCTCTTCCTCTCTGTTACCCCAGGTGAAACCTCTACTTCCTTCCACTCCAGTTTCTGCCAACACTTGCACCCAGTATTGCACCAGACACCAAGCAGCTCCCTACCTTTAATTGCTGTCAGCAACCATCAGGAGAGGGAAGATGGGAATATGAATATTCACCAAGCTGCAGCCAGCCATGCAGGGTAGGTAACAGCTCGCGGGCCAGTTTGCAGGCAGAGTCCCCACACCTTTCCTCCCTCCCCTGGCTAGGCTGTTGGAGACACGCTTAGGCAAGCACCTTGGCATTTCCTTAAGGAGCACAAAGTTGGTCACGGCATGCCTGTACTCTGAATTATATGGCATTAACTTTTCTTTACAAAACATAGGTATTCGGTCACCTATATCTCTAGTGAGAAGGGGAGGAAAAAGGCGGTGTTCCTCCTCTCAGAGGGTCAGGCTGTGAATTACCAGGTACATTTCAACAGCCTGAACACTAATCCCAAAAGGTTTACAGGGAGCTGAGTTACTGCAACTGCATGCAGAGAAGCTGAAGGGATTTCAGTATAATGTAGACTTTGCTTTTCGTTACCTTAGTTATTGAGCCCTTTATCTGAACATAAACTCAACAGACAGTCACAGACAAAGCCTTAGTGTGATATTTAAAGGCAGTCAGTGTAACTAATGCATCAGAATAACAGATGGAGCCTCTGGCCAGCGCAGGTGATTCAAGTTACACATCCTCAGACTCCACTCTCAACTTGGTGTGCAGAATCCAATCACAATTTCTGTCCCGAAATATTTGTGACACATCACTGCCACCAAGAGCTTCAAAAGCCATATTGTGACATTTATTTTTTGAAGCAGGCCTTTCTCCTGACTTCAGGGGAGAAGACACTGAAAAACAGTAAAGAGCAAACACTATTTTGGTCATAGCCATTCTTTTTCTTTGCCACGGCAAGTTTTCCCTCTACCAGCCTGTTACAACATTTCATTACACAAGCAAGTATTTAACTTCTAGGGCTTCCTCTGCTTCTGTGTAATGTCAGCGACTCTTATTTCTGGTGCAGAGATTGTTACGATTAAAGTGGATTAGATCCTCAAGAAACAGGCAGCAAGAACATATGATATTATTTGTTCGGGAGCAGAGATATCATTATGAAGAATTGATTGTAGTAATAGAAGTCAGAAGGCAAAGGGGAAGGTTTGCACTAAAGTATAGCAAGATGTTTGGCAGCCATTCCCACCCAAAGTCAATAGGTGCTTTATGAAAAGGATGCATGGACCTTTACGATTTGCAGTATGAAGAACTATCACCCTAAATACACATCCAACAGGTTTTGCAAGACACCATCATCTTTTACCTGCAGCCATAGGAGGCTGCAGTAGCAGAAGGTTGCACTCTTACTTTCCCACTCATCCCTGAGGTCTGTTGTTTCTCCTCACTCACCTATGTGAGATGAGGGAGCTGAAGTTGTCCCAGTAGGTCTGATCTGGTCCACCACCCCGCCACTGGTATTACCTCCAAGTCATTACATAGACACCTTAAAAGGCAAACAGATGACAAAGCACTATAGCTCCCTAAAAACCAAACCCTTCACAGCTGCTGTTTTTGAGTTTTACTTTCCAAAGAGCAAGTATTCCGTATTGGCTAAGGTGCAAACAGGAAAAACGCAGAGAAAGTGTCAGTTCTCAGTTTTTGTGTTATCTGGGTTCTTTTCAGTATTTAAAAGAAAAACCAAACCAAATCCAAAACCACAATGCAACCCTTCTTTCTAATCCTTCATTTGAATATATGACCAGTGATATCTCAAATAGATGTTTTATTGAAAAACATTGTGCTCAGTGGAATTTTAGCATTTGTTTCTGTAATCACCAGTAACACAGAAACACCAAAATAAAAAATTCAGCTCTCTAGTATGTACCATTGTTTCCTGTGAGGATTTCCACTGTGCTTTTGAAAGCTTATTGTACAGGACACAATAAGTCACTTAACTGTAGACCGTAATTACACAATCATTCAGATGACAATTTCCTTGTATGATTTTTCCTTATTCAATTAATTCATAATAGTTCAACCTGAAGATTTCCTCCTTGCTTTGGCTTGATATGAGCCCCATTTCTGCAGTCTAGGGTTTGGAGTAATTCAGATGATTCAATATTTCTGATGTTTTACAAACACAACAAGAGGAAACAACTGTTTGTGTTAATTAACTAACCACAGGTCAAGTAGTTATTAGTCACAGAAGGAACAACAGTAATAAGTTACAAAGTACATAAAATAACATCATATCATTTGTACATGTTAAAACAGTGCCTGAGGACAAGCATCTAGTAGGAAGCCACTGTTCTGGCAACACACAAACAACTCCGCCCTTATCCTTGAGGAGCTGTTAGGCTCTGAATGCATGAGACCAGCAGAGAAGGAGGATAAAAAAAAACAGGAGAGAAGGAAAACAAGCAGCATTATGACATTCAAGTATCAGGTGGTTTTTTTTCTTTTTAAAGTTTTGGTCCAGGCCTTGCTTAGAAAAGCAGCATCTAAAGAAGGGAGAAAGCCTAATGAAGGGCAGGAAAGTAAGGAGAGTAACTAGGAGAAGAGGGGAGTCAGCCCAGTCCACAGGAAGGGAGAAGTGCCTCTCAAAGAGCAAGCCAACCCCGCAGGACAGAACAGCCCCCACAACCACAGATGCTCTGAGCCCACTACCAGCAACAGCAGTACCTTTTCCTAACAATTTCTGCTTCCCAGTCTTCAGGCTGTAGCTTCTCCCCGGATTACCCCCAGCCTTTGAAATCCAACACAGTGAAGGCAGAAAAAATGACTGCTAAACATCTCAGCAAGGGTGCATCCTGCTCCTTTGTAGCTGGGGGTGGTAGGGAGGTGAGTGGTCCCAGCTGGAGCTCGTTGCCTCGCCAAAGCTACGTGAAGTAGGTCTGCACACCTGCTTTCCCATCCTTCACAGGTGGGTATAGAGCTCGTTATGTTTGTTAAGGAAAATATCCTGAATAACTCAATATAGACTTCTTATAAACATGTTGCAACAATAAAGTCAAGTGATTAAGCTATGCTTAATCAGTATAAACACATAGAACATCCTTGTGATGCTCCTTATCTTTCTCTTCTTTGCTTTCCTGGTTGACAAGCTGGTGGAGCACATGAGTGTACCAGGGGTTACTAGGTGGTGCAAAAGGGGCGAACCAGAGTAGGCGTGGACACGCATCGAGAGATGGATAGCACAGTGAATTCAGTAATAGCTGGATTGCAATGCTGAAAACACTGTGGGGAAAACAAATGCGAGCCCTGAGCTCTGAAGTGTGATCCTCTCACTTTCCAGATAGCAGCAGAAAGCAATTTGGTGAGATTTGCTGCTCTAATAAAAAAGAGGTTGTGTAACAAAGCTGTGGCTGCAGCATGCCTAGACGTTTAGCTTACAGGCAAGGTAGAGCTAAAATCTCTCAGCTCGAGTACCACCAGGCTGAAAAATAGCATGAAGTCTTCAGGTTGCCTCAGTACCCAGGGTCCACCCTTGTGTGATGTGCCTGCACCTGTGACTTTGGTTGGTACCTAGAGTGATGTTACCCGAGGGACACCTCTGCATGCTGCGTCTGGACCTTAGATGGTCTCTCCTGAAGCAGTGGGGAGAGTCTGTGATGGAAAGCAGGTTGGGCAGTACTGCGTGGCACTGCGGCCACAACTGGAAAAAGCAATAGTAGAAGCATGAGAGGAAAAATCAGAGTCAGAGCTGGGAGGAAGAAGTGCACAAGGTGGCAGCAGTGACAGCTTGGGCAGGGCTATGGGTCTGGGAGGCAGGTGCAATGTAATATACACTATGTGAGAGGAAAATTAGGCTTCATGCAGCCATCGCTCTCCTAAGGAAGCTCTAATTGTCACATAAACCACTCAGGCTTTCCTCTGGCTGAAATTACAACCTCACAATGCGGTTCCTTGCCTATAATGAGCTGTATCTTCAGCTGCTGTAAATCTGTGTGACTCTCTGAATGCCAGAGCAGTTGTGCTGATTTAAACCAGCTAAGTAGCTGGCCCTGAACATCGCACAAACACTGACCAAAGAGGCATCCTCTGCCTGCAGAATTTATGGGCACACTCTGTTAGCATGGATGGGCTTGTCCTTACAATTCCCCCTTTTGTGTAGTCCTGATGTTTCAAGTCTGGAGCCAGCTTGGCCATGCCTGTGCTATACAGCTGGTGTGCTTAACCCAGACCACGGTGCCCTGCTTGCCCACGTACCATGCAGGGAGGCTGCATCCTGATGCCCTGCTGGGATACAACCAAGGCAGGTGCTTGGTCCTGGGGCTGGGAAATGCCCTGGCTCCCTCCATGACACTGCTCTCCCCAGATGGAGGAGCATCCCTGCCCAGCCCAGGTTTCATCAGCGCTGCAGTGGGGACCCAAAGGGTTAGCAGGGCAGCTGTGCAGTGCTCCACGATATGTGCATCCTGGCCCAGTCTGGCCATTAGTAAGTATAAGAGAAGGCATTAGACATCACCTGAGAAATTACAGTTTCCCTGGCTATTTTTGTCTCAGGGTTCTCTATGTAAAGCCCAAGCACTGTGTCTCTATGATGTCTATTTACATAATTAAGAGTGGCTTCTGCTCTAACCCACAGCCTAGGCTTTTTCTCATGGCCCAAGAAGGTTGGAACGTGCACATTGCTTTTGAAATCTGTCTCTGAACATTTCTTTTAGCAGCAACCACAGATCACATCTCATAAACAGATGCATTTTTCAATACAAGTTTCACATTTGTTAGTTCTAATCTAATTATTTATAGAAATGCCCTTTTCCTGTAATCCATAATCTTCTCAAACCTTAGTGGCTTCTTGCTGTGAAAAATGATTCACGGTGGGCTTCGTGTAACATGGTAGCTGCATATTTGTTCATTGCCATGCATTTTCTGATCCAGAAAACTGAGTCTGGAAATGGTTCCTGGGGAACAGCTCTCATGAAGAGCACTGTCAGAGGGCTAATCCAGTCCCCAAATGTTCAGGATTCCACTGAAATTAACTGAAAGTGCATGCAGAAGTGTAAGTAAACGTCCTTAAGCATCTTCTATAAAATATCTATTTTCTCCTCATTGACAGATTTTGCAACAGATATTTTAAGGCATTTACCCTCATGGAAGATTAGCTCTTTTAATTTACAGAGTTAATTCTGGTGGTTGGATGGACCCACACAGGTTTAAGCTGACGTTCAAAATGAGAACTGGAAAGTTCAAATGTTTGTGTGAACTTCTACCAAACCGGTCCGGTCCTTGAAACCAGCTGCAAACCAGGTTGCCCGTGGGACTGGGGCTATAGTCCTTCTGAGACAGGGTGTAAGTGCAATGGAAAACAAGTTCTTGGGAAGGGAGGTGAATCCAATTTTGGTGAGATTAAAGAGTTTCATTCAAATCTGGTTTACTGCAGGACCGCACCAGTCTGCAGAAGGTCAGAAAAACACACGTAGCTTTCAGACTGCTGTGCTGCCCTTTTCTGCATTCCACGTGCATTCGTTTTGGGACCAAAATGCAGTTGCCCTTCTCAGGAGCTTTGCTGCCTCGCTTCACACATACTCCTCACTCGCCTCTGAAATTCTCTATAGCATATTTTTAATAGCCCTATTCAAGTTGAAAGCTTCTAAGCAGTGTTTTTTTTCCCCCTTTAAGATATATTTTTATCTTGGAGTGGAGAAAGAGGTATAATTTCTCACCACTGAGAAAGACCCCACCCATATATTTCAAAGAGTGGAATTATTTGTTATATGAAATCACTCAGGCAATCCATATTAACATGTTAATTATGATTCAACAAGTTTTCCCATGGCAGCCTAAAATTAATGTTAATTTATTTGGATAAGTTTTGTTAAGAACTATTGTAGCACAGTAAATGGAAAACAGATCATTGCCAGAAGGGTTTGCTTTGTCAAGTGTCATCGTGATTGGTGATGAATGCAGCCGTGCAGGAAGCGTTAGACACATCAGGCTGGGAGCAGGGGAAGGTTTTTCCCTCCGCATTTGAGCTGGGTTATGCGATCCCACTGCCCTACAAACTGCAAAAAGGAGCACTGTAAACCAGTTGTGTTTCTATCGATAATTGAACTCATTAGCGTCACATAGTGACTTGGCCTCCTGTTTACCTCGGTAGCTGCGGAGTACTGAGTTTGTGTCGTTTCTGATTTCTCCCTTCCACGTCGCAGCTGCTCAGCATAGATACTTTTTCACAGGCAATTAAAGGACCTAAGACAGCAGCAGGAGTGAGAGGGAAGACACTGTGTGTTAATTAGATTTTCTGCAAGTAATTGACCCAGTCATGCAAACGGAATAGCTGAGATCTGTTGTTGCTGTTGCTATTTTCACCACTCATGGATCTGAAGTAGTTTTACATTGAATTGACTTAAAGCCTATACCAGATATGCAGAGTTTCATTAATGAAAGGCTTCGTTCTTTGAGGGTTTTGGGGTGGAAAAAAGGACCCACTTCTCAACCGTACCTAATATATCTAAGAAATTCTGCACCAAAACAATACTAACATTGTTTTCTAGAATGAGGAATATGAACATATACATAAATATAATAGCTGTTTTCACAATGAATCAAACACATTTAACATTCTGGTATTTTTACCCTAATAATCCATTGGTAAAACATAAAATCTTTTAAAAAAGAATGTGAACAGAAAAATTCTCCCAGTTAGAAGATGAATCATTACCCTTACAGCTCTTTATAAATTCTATGAGGAATAATAATAAAAAGAATAGCTTCTTTCTTAAATTAAATTAGATTTGCACTATCAAATCATGTGTGTGTCTGCTGCACTCCCCTTCTCCTTCTCCCACAGCCTTTGAATGCTGCTGGACAGCTTCAAGGAGGCAGCTAGCAGAGGTGCATGGCCAATGCTCTGAAACACAGAGCAAGATGCCTGACAAGAGGAGAAATCTTGTTAATATACTCACTGAAAGAGTCCACCAAAGAAACCATATAGGAAAAAAAGTGCAGAAAACCAGGTTTCATCACTTCTACATAAAGCAGAAGGTGCTGTGCTCACTCTGGTGGGCTCTCTGCTTCAGAGCTGAGCAGCTCTACTCTCTGGGTGAACTGGGGAATACTAATGGTATATGAAGCAATAACAGAAGAAATACTGAAATACATCTAAATGGGGAGGGGAAAAAAAAAAGAAAAAGGTGGCACTTGTGTTGTGCTTCATTTCCCTAATTTAGTCTCCTAGGTGGGACTTTGGTGACTAAGTCTTATTCCCTAACAAATCTCTCAAGGTTTCCAGGGACGCTGCGCGTTTAAACATGCTAGAAATCTGGACTTGGATGCATGTGGTCTTCTTTAACAGGTGTACAGGCTTTATCTCGACAGCAGACCATCTATCTTTTGTCCAAGTACCATGCTGATGCACTTCTTCCATGCCACGTCTCAAAATCCCACCTCCATTATCTGGAAGGCCACTAATTCTCACCATGCCCAGAGATGTCTGACTTCTGCCCCGGCAGTAAGGCTCTTTCATCAGTAGAAAACAGACAGCTTTGCATTAGCAGCTAGTGTAAGCAGAGAGGCTGGAGAATGAACAAGCAGAATTAGTGGGTTTGCCAGCAGCTATTTAGATTAAATTAGAAAAGGTGTTAGGAGAGATTAGCTGGGGATGGGCTCAGAGATAGTGATAGGGGTCAGTGGGGACATTAGAGGGCACTCAGGGATGAGACTTTCTGCACTGCAGCATTCCCCAGGCTCAGGGGAAAGGTTTGTGCCAGGTGTCGCTTAGTGCCTGGGAGGGGAAGGTGGGTGGACACAGCACAAAGTGACCATGTCCCATGGGATCTGGGCACTACTACTGTGCTCCTGTCCCAAACTGTAAATGGCTCATCCGTCCCTAGAAATCAGCTGGTCTGACACCTTCAGGGTCCTGGGGAAATTCACAGCAGGGCTGTGAATACATGACAATGTTGAGCACTTTCCTGGTGGACCTGGGCTCCCTGGGTCTGACCGTGAGTTGATTTTACAGAACAGGCAGGTTTCTGAGGACAATGCAGTTTCTGACAGGACCTATGTGAACAGGAGATCCTTACCTCCCACAGTGGCACTGCCTTCATCAGCCAACAGATGGTCTTCACTGTGAACATAGCCCGACACATCATCCTCTCCTTCTTTAGCCCTACTCCATGTTGCTGGGGGTCTGCCCATGCTGCCATGCCCTGGCTGCAATCCCACCCCACCTCAGACTTCACCTGGAAATGACTGTCATTTTATTTCCTCTGCTGCTCTTCCATCTCTCACCTGGAGGTGATGGACATGATCTCGGAGGGGATGCACCTGGCTTGTTTTTCTTGGTTCTTGTAGATAGATGGCTGCTGAAAAGCATCCTCCACTTTTTCTTCTTTGCACAAGGTAATATGCTCCTACTTCTTGCCTCTGGATCCTCCCTGCCTCCCCATCTTCCCCTTCAGAGCACTTCACAGCACCCCCAACAATTACAGTAACCAGATCCACCACAGGGTGAGACAGAAACCTTGTGAGTTTGCAGTTTTCCCTGCTGTCATCTGCAGTGGCTCGGGAGGCCTTCTGCAGACTTGAGAAGGGTGAATGATACATTTGGCTTAATCCTTGCTCTGTGTGATACACCCCTGTCTCAAAATCCACCATTCCTCTAGTCATGTGGAGGAGCACCAGCAAAGGTGACTGTGTGGGTGGGATGGTCCTCAAATCCAGAGGGCCAGGCTAGCCAAGGCAGGAAGAGTGTGACAGGTGGATAAAGGGCACTCTGCATGGAGGGGAAGCCCCGACATCTGTAGTTTGCGTGGTCTGAAAAAAGATGACCCACAACAGGATGCTATGGGAAATAAGGCTCAACAGACCAGAAAGTAAAATGCTTTTAGAAAAAGGAAAATGGAGAGAGTAATTTTTAACAACCTTGGCTCTGCCCTGGGCATATATTGAGTATAAATTCCAAGGGGACAAAGGTGATAAACTTAGCACGGAATATCAAGGATGTGCCATAAACCACATTTGCTCTTTCAAAAAAATGCACATGCTGCAGTGAGCATCCACAGGGCTGTTGAGTCACTTTGGTGACTTTGCGTACCCCAAAACAAAGGGGTACCCAGAGGCCAGCAGTTCTGGAGCATCATCAGCTCTGGAGGGAATGCAGCCCCACTGCAGTGGCACAATATCCCCACTACTGCACATCTGAATTCCGGACAGAAATTAATTTCATAGTACTAAAAAAAAACCCAAACCCCCAAACCAACCAAACATACAGCTATACAAAACAAGCAACCTTTTCCCACTGGGTGGCTAGTCTGCTTACACCGGAACAGTAACAGCACTAACAAGGATAGCAGCTTGGGGTGGTGGGGGGGGGGAATCGAGCATTTAGGAAAGTGAAGGTTAAATCTTCAAAGAAACAGAATCATAACAAAGCTTGAAGCCAAAGCATCTTTTGTTAATGACGTGTATGTTTCTGTTGCACTGTTGTTTTACCGCTGTAAATAAATAATTGCAACTTCATTACCAGTGGCTGAACCACAGGGCTTGCTTTGGCTCGTTTTTTCAGAGCTGCTGCTGACAGCGCCGTGCTCAGCCCGAACGACTAAAACCCGCTCAGCAAACGCGTGCTGCCGCCCTTCGCCGCGCCACGGGCACTGGCAGCAGCCTCTGGCCCGGGCGGAGGAGCGGGGCTTCCCCCGCAAGAGGGCGCGGTGCCGCCGCGGCCGCGGAGGGGCGCGGAGCCCGGCGGCTGTGGCGGTGGCGGCGGTGCGACGCCAGGTGGCGCTATCGCACCGCCGGCCGCCCCGGCACCGCCCCGGCAGCCCCGGGGAGACCCCGCGGCCCCTGTTCGTTTCCCTTCGTCTAACTGATACAAACACACTTTATTAAATGCATACGTCTCCTTGCATTTTCAAGCCGATGAATTATTCAGGTCGAGTACTTTATTAGGCTGTTTGTCTTCTCTCCTTCCCCTTGGGCTGGGTCCCGCCTATTTATCACCGCAGGGATGGGGTGCGTCGTGTCTGTGGAGAAATATTTGTCTGGGAGCTGCGTGCGGATTTGTGCCGCATGGGCAGGTTTTCACGTGAAGTCGGATTCTTCCTCTTCCAGAAGTAGAGGTGGGGCACACGACACAAAAGGTTCGTGTTGGAAAGTCAGAAGCCAGTCAGAAGCTGTGTTCTTCATTGTGTCTTCATTGGTCTGCAGAGCATTGGGTGACTTTTCTCAGTGCATCCACAAAAACAAAGTGTGCCAAGTAACTACTTTCTCCCTGAACAAATGTTTCTTGCTTTTCCAGTACAGACTGCAAAAAGTGGCTGTAAAAGTTCTGTTTCTGAAAGATGGAAAAATCCACCAGATTAGGAAACAGGTGGGATACTTCTGCTTTGTCAGGGCGGTCAGCAGTGCCCGTGGAAGCTGGGGCATGAAGTAAACACATCGGCAACCCCAGTTGTGCAGAGCTCAGTGGGCTTCAGCTCTGCGCATTTCATCTGGCCTTTCTACACCTTGAGAGGAGCTTCAAGAGAAAGAAAAAAGAAAAAAAAAAAAAGTGAAGCAGGAATTAAAATGTGTCCAACAGTTGACATATTTTGACAGATTCTCTGTCAATTTGTTTCCTCTGCAAGCTAGGTATGCTTTTTCAACAGCTTTGTGAAACACAGTTACTTAAAGCCACTTGGCCCCAGCCCTTCCCCTTAAGAGAAAGGTTTCCGAAATGCCTCTCAGGGTCACTGTGGGAAATTCCTCTTCAACAGAGGATTGTGAGGATTTCCATGCTAGAGCAGCCATAGCAGGAACTTCCTACAACGTCTTGTTCATACAAATATGTAGATGATTTCCAAACGAATTCTTCCAACTTCAACTATTCTGAGATTTTGTGAAATAGCTTCTACTCCCCTAACTGGCTGGCCCCTTCCCCTTGCTTATTCCCAGTGCCTATAAAGTTTGTGGGACTTGAATCATTCAGCAATGTCACTTCCCAAACTGAGTCCAAAAAATCTACAGTTAAGCAAGTCTCGGAGAGTCTTTTCCCAGAAATGGTGTTGAAAACATCAGCCCTTTCAACATCTCTTATACTGCCACAACAATGACTCTTCCCAGCTGGGCTGCCCGAAAATACCCACAGAGCACAGCTGATGTGTCTGTACCCAGCCAAAAGAGACTCGCTGCAGGGGCCACACCCTGACACCTCACCAAGGAAGGGCAAGGCAAAGCAGGAAGGTCCAAACACCAAAACCGAGTTTCAAAATAAAGTGAGCTAGCTCAGCTTTATGTTTATTAAGCAGTAAATAACCAGTGTCAGCCTCGCTTATGCAGTATACCTCTCCTTAATGAAAGTTAAATGCACTTGCTAGCTTGCTACACAGGGATCAGCGAAGATTTATTCTTTCTTTTAAACATACAATAGAATGGCCTTGGTATTTATATAATCACTAACCCATAAAACCATAAGGGGAATTTTTATCCCAGGGACTCATTTCTGTCTCCACTGATTTAGTAGTAAAACTATGATCAGGCTTGGGACACATGGGATTATGAAAAAAGATATTACACATTTTTAACCAGACACAGTGTCTTAAAATATTTGGAGAAAGAAAGACTGGAATCCTTTGAAGTGACTTTCAATTAAGCTTTTAAATGAATTAGGATGTTATTTCTGTGTATCAGCTAGACCATAAATTTGGTTTCTAATTAAATACTGGGTGAAAACTTCATGTCACACGTCACTGCTTGCAAATTTATCCGCTGTCACATTTGACTGAAGTTACTTGGAGAGATGCTCTTTTCTCCTTCTCCATGGGCACAGCAACTTCCCTCTGGGAAAACAAAGAAAAGCTGAAGGACTTGCCATTGTGTTGTTATATGAAAAAATACCAGTTTAATTACTATAATCACACAAGTCACAGATTTCTTTTGCAGTTCTGGTCAAGATTTCAGGGAATTTCTCTGTCACAGTCCTCTAAAACCTGTCTCTGCACCACAATAGACCTCAAAGGGTTAATGAAATTCATTTTTGCTGGACCGTTTTCAGTCATATCATACGTTGAGATAAATATAAGCAGCTATCACTATCTTGTCACAAAAGTTAAAGAGCTAAGACTTACTGGCAGCATTATGGGACAATGCATTTTTAATAATTACACAGTATTACAGGTGTAACTGTTTCTCTGAGCATTAGGCCTGAATAGCTCTTATCTCTGTGCCTTATTACCCTTCATTCCTCCCTCTCTATAAGCATCTCTTCTATTTCTTCAGCTAATTTAAATGAAAATCCTACTATATTTCTGGCTGTAAAAATAACCCTACACTTTTCCTCTTGTTCTCTCCTCTGTGATCTCCTGTGACATCAGTTCAAAATAAAACGTTGTTGTACACCCGAACCTTTTTTCCAAGGTAACCCTGAAGGATTCCCAGCATTTAGTGGTGACCAGTTACATGAATAAGGTTAATAGTTTACTGGGGCAAAAAGAACATAAATTCCTTTCAGTCTACATAATTTGGTGATAGTAGTTATCGGGGAATCACCTGAGGCTGGTTTTTGAGCTGCTCAGTTAAAGAAATATGTCTCTCTGCTATCAGCCAAACCATTGTGGGTTTTTTTCCCTGGGCCATCATGTTAAAGGCTTGAGACAGTCTGGTCAACAAAGTGCAGTGTGAGCAGGAGCATGGTGGCGGGGGGGCACAATATAATCTCTGACCTTGTCTCTTGCAGCTCTCTACTCGGAAGGAAATCACCGCCTTAAGATGGCATGGTACAATGACTTGACCTGAAATGCCAGCCCGCAGCCTTCAGCAAAGGTAACTTGATGACATATTGCTAAGAAATGCACAGAAGGGTTGGTAGCACACCTTATTTCCGCCATGCTGAGCAATACCCAAATGCACTATGAACTCTACCCCGTGTTTCTGTCTGAAGCATTAGTGCCATCCCAAGCCTGCGGGGTCTGGGACACCAAATACACAGTCATGGTTTTATGCTGCTGAACACTAAACTGACTAGATGATCTGCCTTGACCATTCAGAAGGGCTTTGCATAACATCTCACATTTTTTAACCTAAATCTTCTCATGAATCTGTGATTCCCCACCTTAACCATAAAGAGTTTCAGCAGTCACTGTCCTTCATTCTTGAAGCCAAGAAATAATACAGTGCTCTTGTTGTTTTGACCTGAAAGCAGTAGAGCACAGATGGTTGTTAATACTTAACTGTACCCTAATCTTTTTTTTCATGGGTAATATTTGCCCATACTATCTGAGGGTGAGAGATGCCTGAGACAATGAGGACTTGGAAACCGTCATGTATTTTTGTGTTTAAACAACTCAGCTGGAACCAGAAGTCTTCTCAGTCCCTACCATGCAATATAGCCTGATGTTTTAAAATTTGAAGTGTGTAGTAGACACTGGTTTGGATATTCAAGCACCTAGAAACAGACCTGTTTCTTGGAGATGCTGTAAGCAATCATTGTCTCCAGAAAAACCTCAGCTGAAGCCTGTCCATGTTTAGACTGTGCTGTACAACCCAAAGAAAAGTCTACCTGACGGCAACTACTGCAGTCTAAATCCTGCCACTCTTACTCGTAAGTATTTTTCCTATCTAACTGGCTTTACCATTTCCCCCTTTTTTTTTATTTCAATATGAGCATAAACCAAGATTTCAAAAATGATGACTGATTCTGAGTCTTTAATTTGCTATCTCTCCAAGGCCCTGATTTTCAGAGGATGCCTGGCCAAAATTTTGTGACTCTTAGACCACATTAGAACGTCACAAGTTAGACAAAATACAGGCTCTCAAAATGCCCATTGATAAATGGCATTACTAGTAGAGCCATAAGTGAGATGAAGAAATTCTATTACCAGAAAATCTTAGGTGGTTGTATTAAAAGAAGTGTTGAAATTAAGGCTTTTCTAAATACATGGCTAGAGAGCTTTCAGATCAACAGAAATGGGAAGATGAAGTCTGCTGAGTGTCTTGTCTGTTTTCATACAGGTTTGACAAAGGTCTAGTGATCTCAGAGAAATTGAGCTCTTGCAAAGTCTGTGAAAATAGCTGATTGCATAGACCATTCAGGGAGAATCTGCAGTGGGAGCTCGTACATTACTGGACACTGGAGAATCCACTTAAGAGAGAGATTTGTCCAGATGCCATCATTCAAGGAAAATACTTTTTTTGATACAACAACCATAAGACTCCAACTCTGAAGCTGGTTCCCGTTAGCATTGTGCTTTCAGAACAACTTTTACTTTCTGGTTTTACAGTATCTCATTACTCCAGAATTTTTCCTCCAACAATAAGCCCTTAGATAACTTTTGAGAAATCCTTCCGCTGGTCTGTGTTTTGGGAGATGTTATTTTACTTTTCAGGGTAATATAGCGACCTCGTTGGCATCCTGTGAAAGTCACAGAAATGCAGGTTCCAGCTCTTCAAAATGTGCTACATAGATGAAACAACTGCTTAAATGTCTCTCTTGCCGTTTCTGGAGGGACTCAGCTTCTACTAGAAATACTGCAAGTACATTGATCTGTTTATTGACTATACTCCTGCCAACTTTGTGCCTGAGGGCAATTCTTCCCTGTTACGATATTTATCACTCACCTGGGCACGTAATTCTCACTAACTGCAGGGCAGTCTCCTCCATCCTTATCACCAAAGGCCCTCTCCCCTCTTCCCACATGCTTTTACCAGTCCAGCTTCTTGAGTTTCCAAGAAGAAGAAGAAAAAAACCCTCTCTCTCCTTCATTGTCAGTGTGAGTCATAGATCAGGATTATAAAAGAGGATCATTCAGAAGAGTTAGCCCAATGGTGTCAAAATCATGTAAATATTTTAATGTTCTGTTTGGAAAACATTTTCAGCTGGAAGATTTATGATCTTTTATCTACAGAAGACATTAAAAATAAATATTCAGAATTCTGATAAATATGCAAAAGGAAAATAATGATTTGAAGTATCCCATGATATTTCAATATGCAATGGCAAGAAGTGAAAAAGGTGTGTTGATGTGGAAAATTCTTAATTAACATTTGAGTAAGTATTCTCTGTGTGCCCCCTCCTCAGCTCGCTGTGCAAGACTTTAATATCCTCATGTATTCTCTGTGCTGTAAATCCTCAGTTCTACATCAGGGAGTGGCATGCACGATCAACAGTTTCTCATTATAAATCGTGATGGGCACTATTGATCTACCTTCCAACAGGATACTTACCTCTGACTTGAAATTATTATTAATTAAACTATTAGTCCTCCGTAAAAAAAGCAAGTGGCTTCTCGGTCTCAGTAACTGAGCACAGTAATTTTCATCAGTATTCCTAAATGTCAAATTCATTATTTCACCTCCAGAGCAGTTGCCCTAAAAGGCAATAGAACATAGCTCCGAAACATCAAAAATGTTTCATTTTCTATTGAGAGAACTTTTAAGCATCTTCTTTGTTTGTCAAGTGATGCAGCAGTTCTTCTATTTTAACAGCAATGAAAAGGTGCACCGAACATCACTGAAAATCTACGTTTTCCCCACTGGCTTTCTATACTAGCAAGGATCCAACTTGTTTCTGATCTAAGATGACAACAGTACATGAAGGACAAAAGTGAGGGATGTTCCTGCAGGGCTGAAGGGCACCCACCATCTCATTCTGTTGCTATTGGTTTATTTCTTTTTTATTTTCTTTTTTTCCTGTGTAAAATAAATGAACCCTTGGCTGGTGATCAGGATTGCTACCTGTTGCTGGTTTCTGTCAAAAAGCCTTTTACTACCTCTCTTCCAGCTTTGCAGCCAACACTAAGGTTTCCATAAAAGACAATTACAGGTCCCAGAAGTGTAACCAAGGGCATGGCGAACACCCTGGGGCTGTCGGAGCAGGCTGGCAAAGATGGGATGGAGATATGTTGGAGGCTGGACTGCAGCTGTCAAAGACGCAGGAGAGAACTATACCACTCCTCTCCCTTCTGGGCCAGTTGAATAATCTTTGCAGGAATCAGAGGCAATTGCTGTTAGAAATACCTTCATCTGGGAGAGTGGCTGAAGTGCTCTGAAAAAAAAAGAAATAGCCTTGGAAAGGATGGTAGGAAAAGTACTCAAAGAATTGCAGGAGATCTTCCTCTCCTTGCTAGACAGTCAAATTATGAATCAAATTCTCATGTAAAATGAGGAGAAGCTAAACTAAATGATGATTAAGTAGTGGAAATCCAGTAGTCCCATGCTTTTTCTTTGTAATACCTAACAATGAAATTGGGGCATATCATTCAAACCTATTGGCATGTCCTTCTAAAATAACATTATTTCATCTTCGAGAAGTCCACACTTGTATTTTGCTTCCTTTTTTAAGAAGGGTAAATGGTGGAATTTGCATTAGCATTCAGCTGGGACGTCAAGAAATGGGCTTATTACTACTGTTACAGCAAGGTGGAAAACTATTTAACCACAGACTAAGACCATCGTTGTTTTGCTTTCTTAGGCAAGCTGCTCAGAGAGTAGTGAAGCGGAGGAATTCACATCTGATTGCACACATCCTTTTCCCAAGGGATATCCCATCATTTATCCTGCCTCTGTTGGGGGTTCCTCAGATGTAGGCATGGCCACATGAGTGGGTCTGACTGCGGTACTGTGCTTTTGCCATCCTGCCCTATTGCTCCATCAACTTTCCTTTCTCTGATAAGCCAAGTGAAAGATTTTCAGGTGAAAGATGCCTGGGGAGAGAAGAGCCACAGGTCCCCCAGGAAACCCAGACTCAAGGCTTTGGTAGCTGATAGAAGTTACTCAGAGGGATCCCTAATCCCACACCTTACCTGCTTCTGTAGGAAGCTGGGAATAAGGTTTTTAATTTGGAGGCCAGACACAGGCTGCAGGTCGGAGACTGGACAACGTCTGCTCTGTTCAGTGTGTTGGCAGAAGGATACTGTAATTCAGAAGAGTCAGGATATACTGAACTGATGCCTACGCCAGTCGACAGGAAAAGCCAGAGCATCCAAAATGCTTCCTTTCTCCGAAGCCCAGCATGCTCTCCTGACCAGTGTGCACCACTGCAAGATGAGGAGCAGAAAACTCCTGCTCACAACGTTCATGAGAGAGGCAAATTCTCTGTTCCAAACCCTATGTGTAGGATTTCCATCTGATTTGAATCAGGAAACCTTCCTGACCAGCCAGCAAAGCTAGTGCTGGCGTGGGCTCGGCTGTCACGGTGCCCCTTTGCCACTGGCCCATGCCACCCACAGCCCCGGGTCCCCCCTGCATTGGGTCTACACACGTGAAACTGCCGGCTGCCCTGCTCAGATAACCAGATAGGAAAAAATAGATGAAAGTATCAAATAGAGAGCTTTTCAGAAATAACAGATATTAATTTGCTTGTGACTCCTGCCTCACCAGTACCAAATGGGGAGATGTATTGCCTCGTAAGCACAGTTGCTTACAGTCAGTTGTCCTGTGTCAAATATAGGGTTTCTCTTTTTGGAGAAGACTCTAAAATACCACTTGTTCTGAATTAGCTGAAGTGCAATAAAGGAATAAAAAGTTTGGTTGAGTGCCATTTTCATTGCAGTGCCCAGAATGTCGTGCTCGTTCAAGGAGAAAAATAGACAAAGCTCATCTGCATTGCTGATTCGGAGGGGCAGCTTGTTCACCTCTCGCAGGCTGAAGAGATCCTTGGGATAGCGCTGCTTGCACTGAGGCTGCCCTATCCTGCTGCCAAAAGGTGGGAAGCTCTGGATTACCGTGCAAGTGTTTGAGGATACCCAGGCAGTTTTACTGATCTAAAATATTCAGAGTTTGTGAGGCCCCAGATTACACTGTAAAAACACACACAGTGAGGGTGAGCAGAGTAAAACAAAAACTTCACGTGTTCAGAGCTCAGGGGAAGGCGTTCACAGCACAGTTTAACTTTAGGGATCTAAAAAAGGACCAGTTAACGTGGGTGTTGTGCTCAGAGAAGCTATACCGCTCTCAAAACCTCAATTATTGCCTCATACAGTCTCAAAAATAATTTAAGTGTTGAGAAAATAGCTAATTTTTAATATTTGGGCTGAACAATACTGAAGGGAGGGTGACTGAAAATGACATGAGCCACCTGTGACGCCCGAGTTGTCTGATCAAGAAAGCGCTTGGGGTAGCAGCAGTGATCTTGCATGCTTGTTTGTAGCATTATTTTCATCCAGGAGATGGTTCTGAAAATGCCAAGGCTGTGAGGGCGACCGAGGCTCAAGCAGAGAGCTTCAGGGGTCCCCAAAGTGGCTGAAGAGCAGGAGCTCCGTTAGAGATGCTCCGATCAAGAGTGCCAACTGAACCAAGTGCTGCTGTTCCCCTCTTCATGGGACCGTCCTTCCTGCACCCCTGGCACCTCCTCCAGGCAGCAGTAGCCTTTCACCATCCATTCAGTTGGTGCACTAATTATCCCATTTTAAACAGCTCTAAAATAAACCAGACTGCAGTCATGTTGAAAAAAAAATATTACATGGCTGTGTCTGAAACCTGACTACAATCCAATTTCTTTAAAGGTTGCCTGATACAGATATCACAAGAAACAGCTCTGCAGCAGCAGAGATTGATTCCACTTCCCCTCTTTTGCCAGGGAATAACCTTAGCAAAACTTTCAAATTGATGGTAATTCACTAGTTTCAAAGGGCAGACAAAATAAATCTTTAATAAAGAGGTTTGCCCCAAGAATAAACTGCCAGTTTGAAGAGCCTAGAGCTCCAAATCATCGGCCTGTGTGCTCTCTGTAATTTAATACTGGACAATCTTGGCTAACTTCATTAAGAGGATGACAGTGAAATGGAGATAAATCATCCCATGGTGGGGGAGGGACCAATACAGGGAAAATGATAATCAGCAGGACACATAGGTTATATTATCACACAGATACCTTACTTCCACATTAGTGTTAAAATGAGTTTCGTTAACAAAAACTGTATATTTTACATCAGAGCCCATGCTATTGTGAAATTAAACACATTGTATCATTCATGTAAATGCATCCGTAGTTGCTGGAACTTCCTTAGGTTTAGTTCTTGATTATTTTCAGCCCACTCATTAACAGTGAATTTTTTTCTTTTTTGTAGCGACTTCTCAGTTAAAAAATTGACTATGTTCTGATCTTTACATCTTCCCCAACTAGTATCTCAGAAATGTCTTTACTAACTCTGTAACTCCAGTCATCTGAGAGTTTTTAGTCCTAGTGCTGGCTTGTGATAAGTTTAAAAAACTATTTTTTTTCTATTAAAAGACTCCCATCCTCTACCATCTTTTACTAGCCACGCTAAGCAAATACTTACTAAGACTTCACACATGGCTCACAGTGGCCAGAAAAAACGATGTTAAAAAGATAATGCCACTGCACAAAGCTTTTGTTCTGTCTTGTAAATGCTGGTTTGTTTTTTTTTTTTTTCCCCTGCAGGGAATATCAACAATTTCTATAAAGACTTTTCCTCCAGAAAGCCGAGTCACTGTTTTTATTAAACACATTCAGCATATATTGTTCATTTCAATAACATTTTTTCTGCATTTTGACAAAAATTGCACTGAATAACATTCAGTTCTTCCTATTTAGCAAGAATTTAAATTCAGAAACTTTATTTCAGGCCTTGTAATAGCAGCTTTTCAACGCCAGCCCTCTGTATCACCCCTCTCGTTTGTGTCTATTCCTTCTCAGAGGCGGAGTGCTGGACTCTGAGGGAAAGGCAGCCCTGGCTGAGCCATTCTCTTATCTCGTCTTTGGGCCATTGGTGGTGCACATCTACAGGACTGTTTTCATTCTGTGTTTTGGAGGTAGTGATCTGGGAGGGGTAGGTGTGGGTTGTGACTCCGGTTTTGGCTGAGCCCTGCCCTTCTGCTCTCATCCTCTCACCTCTGCACTCCCCATGGACCGCTCATCCCCTTAGGATGGGAGTCTCGCTGGGAGTACGATTTTTCACTACAGATAAACACTGAGCATCACATGACAGTGCCCCACCAGTCATTTCCAAGTGCATTATGCAATGCCGTGTTTTACATGGCAGCTGCCAGTCCCCCTGCACTTATGGACTACAGACACAACTTTAGCAAATGAAGTTTAGTTGGTACAGCTAAGGAGGACACACACCAAAATGAGTTCTGTGCTATTCCTTGTTAAGTTCTACCTCTGGACTCTGGGATTGTGACTATATTAATTTCCTGAAACAAAGTCCATACAACAGCATAAAATACTGTAGTGTAAGACTGAATGAAACCCAAGAGCCTTGGCTGGAACAGGAAATCTCTTTTTAATAGTTTTAACCCATTTGCACTGAGTTAGAATGCATTTCCTTAGTACAGGGCACAGGAAAACATTCTTCTTATAATTGATTGATTTAAAAGGGTTCTGCTCTACATCAGCAATGGGGAACAATACAGACCTGTGGGGGCAGGCAACCTGATTTTGAAATAAGAGCACTAAACATTAACAACTGCAATAACTGACCTGTCACATCATTAGCTTAAAAAAAGACTTAAACAGTGACTTATAACCTAAATTGCAGAGTGGAGAATCACTAGCTATGTCTGACTGATTCCTTGCTGATGGATGCTTTATATGCAGTTAGGGCAGTCACAGGTGCTGCACGTATGCTTACCTGCTACCACCAGCTGTGACAGGTCTCCTGACTCTGGTGTGGGCATCTGCTGTGGCAGCTGAGGTCCTCCCTGGGCCATGAGTTGGGCTTTGCTTTCCCCGGGTAGGGGGAGGTGGCTGGTCCTCCTCTGGCTCATGCATGAGGGGAAAGGCTATGGCGAGACCCCCCCTCACCTTGAGGTCCTGCCTTCGTGCAAACACCAAGGGAAGAGTAGAAACCAAGAAAGCAAAGCTGAGCTTTTGAATATTCTTCCAGTCTCTAACCATTTTCAGCTCCAATTTCCATAGGTCTCTAAGTATTTTTGTATTTAGTAACCCTCAATGGATTTCTTCTCCATGCCTGGTCTCCCCCTTAAATCCATTAAATCTTTTATCCTGCAGCCCAAGGAAACTTTTAGTATGCAATAGGAGCTGAGCTTACACGGAGGCCTCTCATCGAGTGAGGTTATCACAAGGGTCTCCTTAACAGTCTTCTGCCTGTTGTAATGTATCCCTTATCCCAAGGACAGTCCCTTATTTCTTTAATTCCATATTTTGTTCAAATTTCATATGAACCGGAGACTGACTCAATCAAATTTCACAGGATCACAGAATGGCTGAGGTTGGAAGACACCTGTGTAGGTCACCTGGTCCAACCCCCCTGCTCAAGCAGGGCCACTGAGAGCCAGTTGCCCAGGACTGTGTCCAGATGGCTTTGGAATATCTCCAAGGATGGAGACTCCACAACCTCTCTGAGCAATCTGTGCCAGTGCGTGGCCACCCTCACAGTATAATGTATACAACAACATTAAACAATCACAGAATCATAAAAAAAAATGTCTGAAAGGTTCCTGGGAAGGTTTCTAACCCATTCATGGTCTTAGGACAGGAGCAGTTACACCTAGCTGTTTTTGACAGGCATTTCTTTCATCTGTTTGTTCTCCAGGAATGGAGACTCCACAATTCCTCCCAGCAGCCTCTTCCACCCTAACTTGGAAAACCTAGAGATTCTCTACTGTTTAAAATCCTTTTTTTTCCCCCTGCAGTTTTAATCCATCCATTGCTTATTCTTATAGAAAGAATTGGTCTTTCCCTTTCTCTTGCAAAAGCCTTCTATTGTATTTGACGTAACTGTTGATTAAACCTTACATTCAGTGTAGAAAGCAAGCCTGACAATCAAATCCTCTAAGAAAACTATGATAAAGTTAAAAAAATCTCAGTTTGTATTGACTGAATTAAAAATACTTAAACAAAAGTCATTAACACAATCCCATAGAAGTTGCCTGTTGCATTATGTTTCCCAGGCACCAGTTTAGCAGTCACAAACCTGGTAAAAACATACACAAAGAAGTAAAACTCTCAAAATTTGTCTTTGAAAACAGCAAGTCTTTGCCACACACTGAGTTCAGTATGTTTTATTGCAAACGTTCAGTGAAGAAGCAAAGACCCTCTAGAGAAGTCTAGCTGTTTCTAGGGAGACACCGTCACCAGAGCTCCCTGAAGTTCCCATGCGGAGCTACCAGCCATGCAAAGATGCATGAGCCAGATCAGGGGGTTTCTGCGGTGTGACACAGCACAGCATGGCAGAGCGCACTGCTGCCTGCATGGCCGAGGAAGCTGCAGGGCTCTGTGATGGAAATGGAAAAGGAAAGATGCTGCTTTTGAGGTTAAAGCTATGTTTAAAAGGAGAACTAAATGGAAAACTTTTGCAAAAAAAAGCCTCTGAGATATTGACCTTTTTTGGACTGCTTGACTACAATTCCTAATGAAATAGTCTTGTTTCTTAGCATCCACACACAACCAGAGCTATACAGCCTGGTAAATTAAAACTTCCTGTATAGCACCTCTGTGTGGAAAGGAATCAAAGACTTCTTTAGGAAAGCCATGTTTTTCCTCTGATGTCACAATTCACAGAAATATCAAATACTCCTAGGAGTTATTCAAATATTCCTAAGAGTTACTGCTCATTAGCAGGATAGGAGAATTCTCCATCATCTGAATATTTTTAGACTGCAGTGAAGGGGAATTGGGAATGTTTACAAATGTAGAGATTCACTACAGTGATATAACTGACAAATGCCACATCGGTGGCTAATAATGCAGGAAAGCATTATCATGGGAAAAAATGGTGTCATCATTTGAATTTTCAATCATTTTTCAAGTGTTTCAGACTGCAAGGGATGTTTCACTTGAATGTTCAGAAATGCTGAGGCATATCTTCACCAAGTGGTTAATTTCGTATTTGCAGTTGAAAGGACCTTAACATGTTTTCTGTATTCTAGGGATTTCTATCTGTGTGTCAGGTGAAAACTGCATAGCTGCAACTTGTATTTTATACATTAAAAGGACTGAGAGAAACCTCCAGTGCATAAATATATAATACTAATACTTCTTTTACAATACGAGGAGTTTCTTATGATATGGTTTGAATGTTAAGAGCAACCAGATCTTGTATTTACTGCAGCTTATAATGTAATGCATTCTTTGAAGAATATGCTGCACCAAAGGATAAACGACAAGTTCTTTGGTCATAAATGTATCTTTTAGCTAAAAAACGTAGTGGCAAAGGAGAAGAAAAGGAAGGAAATTTCATTTGTTTGTGTATCTCAGTACGTGTATCTCATGAATTCCCATGTTTTAGGAACTCTTTGTTCTCTCCTTCTTGTAAAATGTGTGAATTTTGTTATTCCCAGTCCTTTGACAAATGCACCTATAGAGAGAGTATTTTCCTTTTGTAAATTGGCTTAGATGGCATAGAACTGTCAAATATTACTGTCTAGGTCTCAAATAAAGAGTGCTCCTGTAATTTATGTAAAGAATTTAAAACCTTAAAAAAACCCCACCCAAAACTCCAAAAGCCCAGCTGTACTGAAATGTCTTAAAATTAAGTAAGACCTATTATAAATAATAACATAAACCCTAGCGTAATCAAGTTCTATATATCTGAGTCTAAAAGAGTCTGTAGGTCAGACGTGCTCAGGGGAAATGTTTTCCCCTTAAAGCATCCCTCAAAATCAAGCCTTCCCCACTATTTTTCTCATGATGTTCCACCTCCACGCAGGAAGGGGTGTCACATCCCGAGACCCTTCTGTCAGGCTTTGTTGCACGGGCCAACAGATACAAAATCTGCCAGGAGGCACAAACACAGACAGCTAATGTGAGCGAGTAAACCTCGCTTTCTTAGGAAGTCAGGCAAAGAAAACTCCACTGCTGAGATCAGACGTTCACACAAATGGGTAACTCAGGTTCAGCTGAGCTCATTGTGCATTGTTGCATATGGTTTGTTGCCAAGATATGGACTGCAATTTGTATAACGTGTAAGCAGCAGCAGCAGCTTTGAAGCCAGTGTTAGAAGCGTAATTGGGTTAAATCCAGGCTCCTTTCAAGATGGTGACAGTCCTGCCAGGAACTTTTAGGAGCTCGGACTCATTAACTGCAACCAGCTTCAGAAGTAAAGGCAAACATGGCTAAGATTTTCTCAGCTCCTAGGAAAAAGTTTCTACACCTTGTTCAAAGTATTGATTTATTTACATAATCTTCAAGAATAATAATACTTTAAAAAATGGTCCTACTACAGATTTCATAATGGGAATGAGCTAGAGCCAATGCTCTTGTTACAGAAACATCATGTGCCTTTAACACAATTAAAACATAAGCACATATAATTTCTAAACCTCAGCTGGGGCCTGCGGCTTTTTTTCTTGATTTGCCGTGATGGGTATAGAGTGATGCTTAATGGCTAACTTGGCAGGCTGCCTTTTTGTAGAGGGACAGGTAGAGCTAGTCTGTGAAAAGAGATGACTTAGAAGAATCCCTTACCCCACTTGCTAGAAAATAATGACTCCCTACTATTTTTTTATCTCTAGGAGGTGCATTTGAGAATATATGTAAACCCAGCAGCTCCTCACCTGAGGTTTAAGGACCACCGGGGATGACAGTAAGATTCTAAGAAGTTCACTTATAAGTACACAGGAAAGGTGTTTGTTGAAAGTAAAGCCTACTGAATATTTATTAGCTACTCCTGCTCTAGCATGCTCCAGAAAACACCCTTGGAAATCTTTGTTTTCTGAAGTTACAAATGATTTCTGAACCTATTCATGTACCAAACGTGGACACAAAGTGCAGCTGCTCCCTCATCGCTTGATTTCCTTCAGCTGCAGCCAGAACAAGTTTTCTTTGTTTCCACGTAAATTAATGGTTTTCCACTAAGAGCAGAAGAAAGACTTTTTAAAAAGACAAAGCATGGTATCAACCTGTCTCTCTCTCACACATATACACCCCAAAGCCTACTCAGGAAACCAGAAACAACCAGGAGTAGTGCCCAAGACTTTTGATATAGATTTGTACTGGACTGTGAAAGCAGTGCTGACAGTCTGACATACATGTTCAGTTGTGGGCTTCATGTCATGTAATATCAAAGGCTTTCTGTTATCTTGCACAGGCACTAGACTTCATCTATCATGGAGTGTTCACACTAAAATTACTGTGTTGTTTTTGGGGCAGGGGGGTTAATGCAGGCTTCAAAGCAGGCAAGAAAGACTGAACAGTGAGGATCTGCTCTAGGCTGGGCAAGTTTCTGTTGGTAACTTGTTTCCCCAAAAGAGACTGCTGCTTCATTTCACCCAAAATAATGTTCTCTGCAAAAACATACCATAAGTGATTTATGTTATAAGAGGTACAGATCTATAGGAAAAATCTGTAGGAAAATTACTTCTTCAGACCAGCCCTGTAGCTCTAGCATCATCTCAGAGTTTGGACTGATGTTTTCAAGGGTCTTCGATGCCCACTTCTGGCCTTTTTTCCTGTTTCTTTCTGTGCTGGTGGTCTGGTGGGGTCCTCCTATACTTTGATCAGGAGAGTCATATAACAGAAGAGGCTCGGGTCCCCAGACCCCATCACTTCAGCTGTTGATCCATTACTGCGTGCCAGAAAGACTGGGGAGGGAGTAGGGTTTTTAGCTATGCTCTTGTATTGCTGGGGCAAAACCATGGCTTGTTTGTGTCCCTTTATACCACCTGTTGTGTCTGCACTGTTGGAGTTTCAGTCCAAGGTGGATGCAAAATGACAGCTGGAGAGACATAGTATGGTCTCACACCCAAAGAGACAGTCACAAAACAAATAGGAGTTGTCTCTCTCACGTAGGTATTTGCAAACATACACTGAATCCTTAGGCTGATGCATTGTTCCTCTAGAGAGACATACTGAAAGAAATTGGGTTTCTTTGCCCTTCTGCAGAGCATTTGGCATCTCCCTGCGTGATGACACATTAGTTGTTACCAACAACGTGAAAATTCATATGTGGAAGCATTTTTTGCTTCTGTAGATATGGGCGCTTGGGTGAAGTGAACGGATCTCAAAATAAGGAACAGGGCAGTCACCAGCAGAACTCATTTGTTATCTGCTGTCGAACCTCAGCAGTGGAGAGAACACAGTCATCTGTGTGCCCTAATGAAATGTGACAGGCGTTTAGAGACCGAAGGCTGATATTTCCTGACAGCATCACCATCTGCGCACTGAAAGCTGCTAGTATCCGGACATCATAATCTTTGAAGGGCTGTTTATTATTGTACCTCCAAATCGCAGGTCACACAGATCCTGGAGTTATATGTCATCAGCTTTGTATGCAGTCCCCTTACCTTAGCTAGGGTCTTAATTCTCAGTCTCTCGATGTGCTCCCTAGCTGGATGTTTAACTTCCCAAATAATCAAGCCAATAGCCTAAGATGTAGATATTTGAAAGGGGAAGAAAAACCCAAAAAAGCCTTCTAGCCTGCCAGCAGGCAAAATAGGTGTTAACCTAATTCTTACCAGGGCAAATGGAGTTATATAATCTGATTTCTACAAGTAAGGGATTTTTCAAGGAAGTAAGGATTTAGCATATATGATATACAGCAGTTTTTGCAGCTTCAGAATCATAAAGTGGCAGTAGTTTCTACAATCTTACCTCTACACACAATGCAGGTACAGGGAAAACTGTTTAAAGAATGAAATATAAATTAATGACAGGAGGTTTTGCCTATATCGAGGAAAAACCTGTTGCCTCAGATATGCTGGAACACAGATTAAAACAGAGACTACAGGACTGATCCAATATTTTTTCTCAGGCCTTTTTCTCAGAGCAAGGAACAAGGTGACCTTGAGAGACAACAGTACAGATTAACTGGAGTAAAAAAAAAAGAGCAGGCAAAAAAAAAAAACCCAAACCAAACAGTGGAGGTTAACTTTATCTTGCAGACTTCAGTGTTTCCTTGCTTTACAAGGGAGAAAAGAAAATGCTGAAGGCACAAATCAAGTTACAGAAGTAGATGTGCCAATTTGGCCTTGAAGAAAATGTTTTTTCTGAGGTCAGGTACCCTGAAGAGTGGTCTTGAATTCCAAACTTGTTTGCTGGAGTACTGTGTTTGCTTTCCTGCCTGGTAGAGAACATGGAGCATCCAAGGACTTTCCACCACCCTCCTTTTTTTTCCCCTTTTTTTCTTTTAAGTAAGAACAAACAAAACAACACAACCCCACACAAGGAGGGACTTGTTTAGCTGCTCCACCTGGTGGAGGAACGTTCCTGGCCAGGTAGAAGCCCAGTGCCTTCTGCAAAGTTTCACTCCTTGGAGCCTGGATTGGGACGTGCCTGTTCTCCTCCATCCAGCTCCTCTGAGGACAGTGATAAGCAAGCTGTCGCCTGACTCAGGCACTCATCTTTGAAGCCAGCTTTAGCAAACAGAAGGAAGAGTTTGTGTACCTCCTGAGCTGAAACACAGCTTTTGACTTGGTGGCATCCCAGTGTCTCAAGTGGAAATTTGCAGCCTCGTGTCCTTTCACTCAGTTACCAGAGGGAAGCATGGCATGGGGCTGATTTCTTTAAACTTGGGGATGACACAAGGACGCACTGGGTACTTGCACCTCTGGTATCTCAGATATCTCTGTTTTGTGGATCTCTCGATTTGACTGTTGTCTAGAAGTAAATACATGTAAATAAAGAAACACAGAGGTCAAGAAAAGAGCCACAAAAGCAGCTCAACACTGAGAGGGTATTTTCCTAAACAGTGCAGCTTCTGTTGCTCCCTGCAGGTTTCAGTGGTCTAAAGAGAAGAGGACAACAAGACTCCCTGTTCCTGCCTATAGATCTAGGAAGTCTAATGCTCAGTAAAACAAAGTAGCTGTGTAAAAGTATCTATAATTCTGGGAAATATGATAGGATGAATTACAAGATCTGACATGTTTTACTTCAGGTTGCTGGACTACAAGTATACAAACTTCTTCAGCTAGTAGAGTACCAGGCAAACTACTAGATCCTCACCACTTTAGATACTCAGATCTGAAAGTCTGCTTTTCTATTATAGTGATAAGAAACCAAACATGTATGCAGTCTGTGGGAAATCTCTAGTGAGCTAGACCTAGTAAACTGTCACAAGTCAGGGCAAACTGTGTTCCAGTAACAGTTTTTGCCTTGGGAGGAAATATTCATGATCACTGCTATATGGGTAATCCCTCAGCAAGGGAGGGCAAGGAAGCACTAGCTAACATAGTTGTCCTCCTTGGAAATAAGCACATACAGCGAGCTGTGGGAAAGGGTCAATATCCCACCAATGACGCAAAGAAGATTTATTATCTTCAGTCTCCCTGTTCTGGAAGCAGATGGCTTTCATAGTTCATCTTGTCGCTGAGGCTTTTCAGAATGAGCTGTCTCATGTGAAAGAAATGAGGGAAAACAGCAGTAGTAGGAGGTATGTTTACTAAGCAAGTATGTGGCAAGTTCACCTACTATAGCAACTGGACACAGAGGCTTAATCTTCTGGGATGCGTGTGCATGCATGAATGCATGTGTGCAAAGAATAGCAGCCATTCACTCCCTGGGGCAGTAGCAAATGTGTCACCCTGCCAAAGGACACAATTCAAAGTCTTCCATAGACACAAGGAGGTAGCATTTAAGTCTTCAGAACAATGCAGTAGTGCTCATCTTCCATCTCATGTCACAAAGCAAGTGATTACAGTCTTCACTAGCTGGTGTTTCTAAATGGGTTTCAACTCTGAAGGCACACATAGAACATTTTCCTTAAAGGTACCAGAAGTGTCTTACTCTAATGTTTTAGAATCAGCTTAGGCAGGTTCAGTTTCCAGCTTGCATAAGAGTTAATTTTCTCTCTTTCTGTAGAAGTTCTACACCCAGCTATTGTCACAATGCATGTGAATGTTTCATGATGATCTGACCCATATGGCCTCGTGCTATAGGCAACTGAGGGGAAAAAAACCCCACAAAACAGCACAATAACAAAACCCCACATTTCCTTTTCTTTACGACATTATTTATTTTTGCTATACTCCTTTAGTGGAAGAAAAGACAAAAGACACACCACAATGGAATGTGTAATTCCACGGGGATACTAATCAAACCCAAACTAAACATGAACTATTGTTGTTTTAATGTTAAAACTAGCAAGCTCATATAACAAAATCCAAGTAGCAATTCACTGGAGGAAATGTTATTAAAAAAGAAAAGCTGCTTATGTTAATTAAACAAAGAAAATCTGCCTAGCAGACAAGGACAGCGTAGAAGCAAATGCATTTAAAATATGCATCTATTTCTTGATGTTCCCCAAAGCACTCAAACACAGCTGGTATGCATGCTCATCCATTCATTCTTAAGGATTACAGAAACTGTTGGTCATGTTGACTAAATCCAGTGAAGATACAGTGGTCTTTCTTTAAAAACAAAAGCCCATGCGTGTCCACCAGGTTTTGTGAATGAAGCTCTGGAAGTAGAGAAAAAAGACCTCACTTCTGCTCCCTTCGAAAGGCAGGATACAGTGCAAATTCAAAACGTGTTAGGCTGCAGAGATCCCCTTTGTTCTGGAAAACCCAAAACAGGAAAAAAGTTCTGTCAGAGCTTATCATATAAGGCACCAAAAGCCAACCATGAGAAAACCCATCCGTTAGAAACCAGGCTCCATCAGTATGGAGTGAGCAGCAGTACTGAGTGTCAGGTGAGGAAGACATTATCAACAGCTCAGTTTTCCCCCTCACTCCCACAAACTCTTTTTAAAAGTTGATCCCTGTGTTGCAGGAACCAGTTGAGAGAAATTAGGCTCTATATCCAGGTTTTCATTAATTTCGTTTTTCTCAGACCTGAGTGAGTAACCAAGAGACTTAGAGTGAATCCCACATCCTTTCAAGAATTTATTCTACCTTCTCTTATCTTTTCCCCTAATTTAGATTAAACTCTTTTAGAAAAGCCTTTGATAATGACACATTAACTCCTGCATTTGACATTAGGGCACATTTAAAGAAAAACTGCAGCATATTGCATGGTATTCATATTGAGAATAGCGACATAGCTATTTTTATATGCTTACCATTATAGACTACTACCTTCTGAAATACATAAAAAGTGTCACCAAAAAAAAAAAAAAAAATCAGACACCACATGAGTAGAGACTGTAATTAAGATTTTTAGATGCATTGTTTGCTGTCAAATAAATATTCAAGAATTTCCAACTCTTAACTATAATATTATCACAGCATGCTTTTTTTTTTCTGAAATGATAAAGTGTAGATAGCTGTTTCCAAGTCACATTTTTTTTTGCATTTTAGATCAGGGATTTCCAGTGTAACCGCACAGAACCAACAACTGTTTGAACACTGGTATTTAGTAATCTGTTACAACATCTTGCTGTGGACATGTGAATTTTCTTTTAGGTGTTGTTGCTTGATTACCTTACAAACAATAGCACGAGTATGGTAATAAAATTGCAATAATCAACCTGAATGAAAACATAGCAAGCACAGTGCAGGATAGCCACACACACCTGATTCTTCTTCATGAAAAGACTTATGATAAATGTACTTTCACGTGTTTGTGCATCCTTCTACTTACCATAAGCGCTAAAAGGTGGTGAGTTTGTTTTAAATACATATAGACACCATTTTGATTGTCTTGGACTTTTAAGATAGGAATTATTGTGCTGAATAATGCATTTATTACCACAAACCTCACGAGCACATTGCTTGCCTCATAAGATTGTCTAGTGAATCTGAAAATTGCTTCCCTTCTTTTAACAAGAGAAACCAGAGACATGTAAGGTATTAAGAGTTTCTTTAAGAGTGTCTTTATTTGTAATCAGACCTGCATCACATCTGTGATAATTTCTGTAGTCTGTATTTTCTCCAGAAAATATAATCTGTCAGTGAAGATGCAAAAAATACCCGCTTTCACCATGTAGTAAGCACACAACAAGCCAAAGGCAAAGTTTTCTTTTGTGCAGTTCTCTCACATGCAGTACAGAACTCAACTACATACCCTGGATGCAAGTGGTGCTCAGTATACCCTTTGTCAATAGGAGATACTAAATGCATGCCTTAATTTAGGGATATATATTATAGATAGGAGATGAATTATTTGGCTTTTAGGCAAAACCACATTATTTATGCTACAGTATTTGTTTTTCCATAATTGGAGACCATATAAAACTTCCTCAAGACTCTGTGAGGCTTCCTACATTTTTCTCTCTCCAAGATATTAGACTTCTGACAGCACTGAAAATGATGGGCATGATTTAGTGGTTGAGTAATAGTGTGTCTAAAAGGCTAGGACAGTAAAGGGATATTGTAGAAGAGCAAGCATAATGGAGGAGGACTGGAATAGGCTCATATGAAGTGGTGTCAAAAACCTGGATTTACTGGCTTTTGAAGTTCCTCTTTTTCTGACATGATGATTTAAAAAAAATTGGACATGCAAACAAGTTTCCACACTACACTAAGATTGTTAAAATGATTACCAGGAACATAAAAAAAAATACATCTTGCAAATTTCTGGGCACAAAAAGCATTAAAAAGAGGTAGACTAATCCCAAAGAAATGGGGATTTTGTTGTCCTATAGCTCTCCTTCCTACAGCACTGTAGGCAAGTCCATGGCAAACACCATTTTGCACCACAGAGTCTCTCCAACAGTCTTGCTTTCCCTCATCTACTAGACTTGCCTGCCCATCAGCTTCAGAATTGAACCTTGACTCATGATCAGTTTTCTAGGCTCTCAGAAAGCAAAGATGCAAGGAGCGCTTAGAAAAGAGCTACCTCCCAATAAAAGGTCAACTGATGAAAAAGCCAATGGTGAAAAAATGACTTACTGAAAACATGCACATACCTCAAGACTGAACTACTTCCACCTTTCAAAGTTTGTTTGGCTGGGAAAATTCACACAACGTCTATAGAAGTGAACCAACTGTGTACTTGCAATCCAATTCAGTTTTCATTATTAGAGGATTTAGAACAACTCTAACCATGTCGAATTCTTCTTTGCATTTTTAAGTGAAAGAAGATTGAGCTAAGTCATTATCTGGTATGAGTCAGTGCTGTTAAATTAAAAAAAAAAAAAAAGAAGAACCAAGCAGATTTCAAAGGCTTAATATTGCAGTATGTGGCTATTCATGACTAAGCCTCCAGCCATGAGAAAGAATCCTGAAATTGTTTAACACAAGCAGTAGGACACAGTAAGTAATAGCCAATTACTTAAACCAAAAAGTCTCTTTGAGAATCATCTGAGTAGAAAAGCAATTACAAAAGTTTGTCTCCTTCTTTGCAGATCCTGCAATCTGCTTCTCTATATTTCTAGGTGTATTACTACAAGAATTCAGCTGAAGCAGAGCTACAAGCCATTTCTAGAATTAAATAGACTGTTATTAACTTCAGATGTATAATAGTGCAATCATCATTACAGTAAGGGAGCATAAAAGTGAAAGCTACATTTATTTAATCGGTATTTTCAGAAACATTATGGATTTCTTCAGCTATATAGAGCAGTTAAAGGATAAGTTCTGTATTACTAGCTTAAAGCAGGGGTATTTAAGGTGAACCTATGTAACAATTGCAATAAGTCACTTTACATCCAGCAGGTGAGGAATATCTACCATGACAGCATTCAGACAGTATATTTCCATCCTTCAAGATGTTAATAAATTCAAACACTTTTTTTTAAAGCCATTCCAGTCTTCACTTTCTGTAAAACAATCCCCAGCAAACTGGCAAAACTGAAGGAAAAGCTGGCAAACTCCATATCAGCACATCAGTTCCTCTTCTTTCAGTACCAAGAAAATTAAATAGTTGAGGCACAAGTGATTTTTATGCAGAAGAAATATTTCAAATAAGTAGACTAAAACTTCAGTACTTCTAACTTCTTTTTAAAAAGACATAGATCATAGGTCTATGATCACAGTCATAGATCACAGCCACTGCAGTCTTACTGAATTGCTTTTTTTTTTCCCAAGATGAAAAAAGAAATCGGTTCACCGAACTTACTAAATCCACTTTATACTACTATTTCACATAGTCCATGTTTAATCAAAGCAAAGTACAAACTCATGCTTCAAGGCAGCCTGAAAGCATTTTGCTACACTCAACAGTATAATATTTCTTCGGTGAAGACAGCTTCAGTGAACCCAGTAACTCAAAGAGTCCGTCGAGCTGAACCGACATAAAAGTTGCGCGCAGAACTTACATGAAAGTGCACTGACAACAAGCTTCTGAGAATAAGTCCATACCATAAGAGCTTGTGCTTGAAACTACTTTTATAGCTATGGTTATTGTTTCTGTTAAGAGGCACTGCATAAATATGGAGTTAGTCATCTAATGCACTTAATATTTCTCAGCTGAGGACTATTGCAGCTTTACCCTATGTCTAGGTGTGAATATACTTTGGTTTGCTTTACAACAGTAACATTGCACTAGCAATACAGCTGATACTAAAGAGAAGGCTGAAAACACTGCAGACTGGAGGACTGAAAAAAAACAATCCACTCCTTTACTTCTTTTCATGCTTCTTGGTTAATTTTCCTCTTTCTAGCTGGAGGCTCATACTGCTGTTTGTGTGCTTCTCCTTTTGCTGGCTCTCCTGGGAAACTTGCTGCACTGCTCGGAGGATAGCAGTCTGCACAATCTGCTTGCTGGCGTTCTGCAGCTTAACTTCGTCTTGCTCCGTCCCTGGCTTCTCACCTGCCAGAACCAAATGATAAAGAGAGGGAACTAAGCATCTGTGGCTGCTCTGTGAACACCTGAAGGACAGAAAAAGAGGAGGGGAAAGAAACAGAGTGCTTGGGAACAGTTTATTACATAGGAAACCTGCTAATGAATGAAGTAGGGTGGGAAATGCCTCTGCGTGCTTAGCGCTACAGGATTGAATGAAGGGGGAGATTTTGAGTCATATAGCTCAGTTACCCACTTCCCAGCTCTGGGGACACCTGTGGCTTCACAGCTGAAACAAGCACAGTTGCATTCTGCAGCAAGACAGGGAAGGAGGGTTTTCTCATCCAGCTGTGAATCACATCCTTTTTCACTTGAGCTGTGCTTCTGGGTGGGGAATTGGACTTCATTTTGCAAGCCTGACATGGTCTCCCTCACCACCATACAGAGAAAAAGCTATTTCATTAACATTTCTATTTACTTTTACTTCAGATTAAAAGCCCTCATCCATCAAATTCCAGTTGATTTCAAGGTACAAAATTTTGTTAAGTGTCAGTTTATTAATCCTTAGCTACATTTGCAAAAATATTTGCAAAAGCATTTAAAAATGCTCAGATTGCTATAGGTAAAACAGAAAAAATAACCCCACAACATAGTCTATAGCAACCTGACAAACATGTATTTCTTATGTGACACTTCCTTGTTTTGCCAAAGTGCTAAAATCTGGAGAAGAACAAAGTAATGTAGTGTGACTACTGACATTTGGTAATGAAGAAGAGTAGTTTATGTTAAGACGTTTCTCTTTGGAAGTAGTTTGACTCCTAACACAAATGACAATTCGGACAATAAAGAATGCTGTGTAATGTTCAAAGCTGATCTTGATATAAAAAACACAATTCTGAATTAAGGTGATGTACACCTATTGGCATTTAGGAAAATTTAGACTCAGTTGCTAATTGAAATGCTTAGACTAGGTGCTTATTTACATCACTAGATTTGATTTTAAAGGTTTTTAAGATGCTCATCTTAGTTCGTTCTTAATTGGCAGTTGTGCTCAAGTATTTCATTAAACAGGATTTGTATTTTACTGTCGGAAATTATATATATCTCTCTCTCTCTACTGCTGTATATTAAGAATTATGTCCTGAGAGAAATAAACCAGAATAAATTAAAGGTGAGCTGCTTTTATGAGAGGTCCACATCTGGAATTGTGATAAATTCCCAATGTTCTTTTTTGCAAGTAAATTTAAGATAGAGACAAAAAGTAGAATCACTTGTTTACCTTAAGGAAGACATTAATAAGATGTGATACACTTGAGGGAAGGGACATGGTCCTGCACTTGGATCAAGGCAATCCCCAACATCAATGCAGACTGGGTGGTGAATGTACTGAGAGCAGCTTTGTGGAGAAGGACTTGGGGATACTGGTAGATGAAAAACTGGACATGAGCAGGCAATGCGTGCTTACAGCCCAGAAAGCCAGTTGTATCCTGGGCTGTATAAAAAGAAGTGTGGCCAGCAGGTCGAGGGAGGTGATTCTGCCCCTCTACTCTGCTCTGGTGAGACCCCACCTGGGTTACTGCATTCAGCTCTGGCCCCCCCCGCACAACAAAGACATGGGTCTGTTAGAGTGGGTCCAGAGGAGGCTCAGGAAAATGATCAGAGGGCTGGGACAACTCTTCTATGAAGAAAGGCTGAGAGAGTTGGGGTTGTTCAGCCTGGAGAAGGGTCTGGAGAGACCTTATTGTGACCTTTCAAGTACTTAAAGGGGGCTTATAAGAAAGAGAGAGACTTTTTACCAGGGCTTGTAGTGACAGGACAAGGGCCAATGGTTTTAAACTGAAACAGGGTAGATTTAGATTGGACATAAGGAAGAAATATTTTAGGATGAGTGTGGTGAGACACTGGAACAGGTTGCCCAGAGAAGTTGTGGATGCCCCGTCATTGGAAGTCTTCAAGATCAGGTTGGATGGGGCTTTGAGCAACCTGATCTAGTGAAAGATGTCCCTGTCCATGGCAGGACAGTTGGACTAGATGATCTTTAAAGATCTCTTCTGACCCAAACCATTCTGTGGTTCTGTGATTCCATGATCTGTGAGCCCAAAACAACCACCAGCAAAATGATCAAAGCTTACTCTATGGGAAAGAAATAATTCATTATCTCCCATGTTTCTTTGAAAGAGCTTCAAAAAATACACTTATTTCTATCATGTTCATATTATACATGTTCTGGCTGAAAGTAAAATACAAATGTGGCTTAATTCTATTGAAATTGAATAATTTAAAAAAAAAAAACCTCAACTGTACTGAGATGACAAAGTTTGTCTACAATTCAGAGGTTAAAACCATGAAAAGTTAGAAAACATATTTTAAGTTGGAAAAGCTGTCTGAATGGAATCACTTGAATTCTTGGCACAATCAGCTTCCCTGATTCAGTTTGTTCTACTCCTCAGCAGTTGAAACAGTGTGTTTTGGATAAAATTCAATGTTACTTAACAGTAAAGTACAGATATTTCTTTATTACTCAAATATGAACTCACTTTGTATAATACAATGAGTTAGTCTTCTTGCTGGGCTGAAAAAGATCAGCCAACTCAGCTGATGTTCAGAAGATAATACATTAACAAAAGCATGGATAAACATAAAATTGTAAATACAAATAAGTATGTTGGAATGGACTATGGGGTTATATGAAATGTGAAAAATTGCCAACCCCTATAGCCATAAAAACACCAGAATTTATTGTTAAAAACATACTGACATTAAGCACATTGCTGTTGAAAATTGCTGTTTTCTTTCCTTAGGGATGCTTCATTATTTATCAGTTCTTGCCACTTAATCTACAAAATCTGAACTTTAAATATTTTTACATTAGGAAGGTTATCCACAGTAATACCCAGTTGAAAAAAGGACAGTTTTCCAGTGAATTTCTACCCAAGTTTTTCAGTTGTTTATCATGGAGCAAAGCCTGCCTGAAAGCACCACTCAGGTAAATGAGACCTGGATTACATCTGCCCAGCTCTAACTCATTAGATGATTCTTTTATTTGCTGGGAAAACAAACCAAGAATAGAGAACCCAAAACCTCTGAACTACTTCTGCCCTGCCTCTGATGGTTTAGGTATGCACAGAAAGGAACTAAGGCAGCTCAGACAAACTTAATGATTTTACACCTGTGTAAGACAGTTAGGGTGACAGTAACCCAGGTAACAACAGCTAATTGGTTTTGGACACAGAGAGAGTCAAAGATGCTAGCCTGGGGTGATGTGACCAATGAGACCATTGGCAGCTTATGTTGACCATCTAACTTAGAAATCAACAGTGAAAATAATAACCCTTTTTGAGGGGGATACCTGACAATGTGTAGAGATCTGAGCCTGCCTGTGGACCATTACATGTAGAAGCTGGACAGCCAGCCAGGAGCCAGACATGTCGAGCAGTCAGACACAACATCCAGCTCCCCTGGGTGTGTGGTGTCCATCACAGCTGGTCCATCTGGACATGATCCTGGGCAAATGGTTGTAGGTGACCCTGCTTGAGCAGGAGTTGGACAAGATGACCTCCAGAGGTCCCTTCCAACCTTAAGCCTTCTGCGTTCCTGTGGTTCTAGCTGGTGAGGCTGCCATAAACCCCAACTTTTCCACTTCCTGAAGGAGTAAACAGCAGTCTCTGGAAGAGTATCCCCACTACGTCCTCTTCTTCCAATTATTCATTTCAAGGAAAGCAGTTAGCACAAAGCTGTTTTCTGAGAAGCTCATTTGTTTATTGATATGCTGGACCTACTCCGAGCAAGAAGAGAGGGATTGACTAAGGAAAGCAGAGATGATGACTCATGCAAGGATCCCAAAGGGGCTGAGCTGGAACATATCTATCAAACTGCTCCACCTTGCTGAAATACAGACTGCTGTGGACATAAACAAAGGCAGAAATTTGAGTACCTATAGAATTAATCAGGCATTTTAAGTACTGCATATTTTCAATTAAGTAAAACAGAGACATTGCTCCTGTTGTCTAAGTATTTGGTATTTAGCTAATCAAAATAAGAGTTACTAGGGTGGTAAGATAAAAAAATCATAGATAAAAATTAATTGTAAGATTTGAAGAATAACTAGTTTAATTAAAATTCCATGACAAAAGGTCACTTGAAGTAATTGCTGGGAAAAACTTGCAGGATAGCAGAAACAGCATTCTGCCCACTAGTTATTCTTGTCTAATGACTATTTTTTTTCTCTTGATGTCAGAAAATCTTTTCTACTTATACTCTACCTTTAAACGCTCATCTGACTTATACAGGAACCCAGCAACCTAATTCTGTAAATAGAGAACTGAAAAATCCAGGTTAAGTGATGTTAAATGCAAGATAACAATTTTATCATTAAGACATGACAAAGTCTCTTTAGCATGTTTTTATTACCTTATCTTTCACTTGGTAAGTTTTATGCCAACTAACATAGCAGATGAAAAGTAATATGCAAACTCCAGCGTAGTTCTGCAATCTAAAGTACAGTTTGAAAGATTCAAAAAACATCAACATCTTGGACTGACTGCAGGAATAAGTCACATATTCCACTTTCATCTAAAACTAGTGCCATATATCAGTACCTCAAAATTCCCTTGGCTCGCTTGAAGATGTTGCCCATGAAGGAAAATATGCTAGCAGTTTGGAAAAAGAATAAAAGCATTTGAAGTAGATTCCAAATACTCATTTCAATTACGAGAACTAATATTAGTTTAAGTCCAAGAACATCTTGTGTGGGAGACTTTACATTCTCTGTGATGTTTCTGGACTATGGAATATGCCTAGAAAAGTATACGTGGAAAATGATAGCTCCAGAGAAAGAGCATTTAGCACAGATTAAATCTTGAAGAACTTCACTCTGGTTGCACATGGACCTTTTCTCATTTACACACTTCACTTTCTTCAAAGCATCCTGTGTTAATTCCTTTCCAGCCTGCAATCAAAGTAGTCTCCTGCACTTTCTGTTGATATCCCCTGTGCCTTTTCCCTTTCAGCTTGTTACAAGTTAAATTTAATATGCCTTATAAACACTCAGTATCACTCAACAACAGGTCATTTGTTTGAATCAGCAGTTCTCTACCGTATCTCTTCATAGGACTGTTGAGAACACTATTATGAAGCTAAACTACCACAGGCATGACCTTGCTCTTGCAAAGATGCAAGTCCGTCCCAGATCCACTGATGCTGGCAATGAACTGCAGGGGAATGAGACACTTTTCAGTGGGTGCAGAATCAGTGATTTTGAAGGAAACAGAAGGAAAGAAAGCAGGGGCTACATGGTGAATGAGCTGTGGTAGGAAGGAACTTCGGACTCTTGAAGAACATGGACTAGAAATACTTTATCCCATACTTTTTGAGAAGGCATTAGTCATGCATGAGCATGCATGACCATGAATGTACATCCAATCTCAGGAAAATTATACCGTCTCTCAGTTATCCCTTTTGCTTCTTCACATGTATGAGGTCACTGCTTCTCCCAGAAGAAAAATAATGCCTTTAATTTTAATTCACCTTTTCTTGAAGCATGTGACATTTATGCAGCTTATCATGTCTTCCTGCAGGTTAGGTCTCATTCTGTCTTGAGACACTTGCATTTGAAGAGAATAGCTTAGCTTGTATGACAAGTTCCATGAATCCCAAGGGCCATGCGTCAGAGGTCAAAAGTTTATGTTCTGCTTCACAGGAATACAAATGCAGTTTAATTCCAGCAAATGAATACCACTAAAGTTGTTCTTCTGGGAAAAAAGAGATTTTTGTTTGTGTAAACAGCTTTGAGCTTAACCATATCTAAAACTAACAATAAAACCCACATTCCTCTAAGCAAACTTCTGAGAAATTTAGAACTTACAATTACCCAAAATGTATTCCCCTGTTAGCTACAATTTTAATTTGCGCAAAATCTCTGAAGCTGAAAGAGCCATGAAGCAAATAAACTTTCATCATTTTTACATGAGATTATGCAGGTATATCCTTCAACCAGAAAATTTACTATTTGTTTTATCAATATATTGATTCGGATTGCAATAGTTAATTATTACACTACTTTCTGCAGCATTGCAACAGAACTAATTTTTTCCATTATTAATAAAAATTAATAATAATCCAATTAAAATACTGCTCTCTGGTAAATCTAATTCAATTCTATTGAAAATTACTACTGTAATTTTTATAATTCAACTGACAGTACTAATGAAATTTTTAAATGGAATGGAAGTATAAATAGGCAAGACTGTGATGGTAAGACTTCATCACAAGGTCTAGTATAGATGTATGGGAGCTGTATTTATGGAAGAAGTTGTAGGATATTACCTAAATTGTATTAATAAACTGTAGATCTTTCAAAAAATTAAAGAACCTGGCAATTTTGTAACGACATAATGTACGTGTATATGTTGTAGTAATTAACAGTAACATTCTTTGCATCAATATTGATGTTGTTCTACTACAAGAAACGAAGTTCAGTTCTTTAACCTCCCATTGGCATTGGGCAGAGACATATCTCTCCACCTTGCTGGCCACTGCACAGAACTTTCAGGTGAGCCTCTTCTGGTGAATATTTTGTAACCTGTGAATTGAAATGGTTAAAAAAATCTCCTCCTTTGATTTGCTTTATAGGTTGGTACTAAGATTTCAGCACTAGAAGCCTAATTTGAAGAAGAGATATAAAATATGAGGCTGCACAGCATCCATAATCAGGAAATGTTGATGAGTCATGTTAATTACATCCAAAATGAATGAACACAGCAGTCAGCCAGGGTTGAAGGCTTTCCAACACATGTGCACAAACCCAACTTTATGCATGAGTGTCATTAAGCTATTTACAGGATGAGAGACCTGATTTGTCTCAATGTCAGAAATGATGCCAGTTCAGAGACCTCATGAAAAGGTCCTACAATTAAGTTGTAAGTTTAATCTTAAAAAAAAATAAATAAGAAATGTATTCTTAACTGTATTAGAGTTAATTCTGTCCAGTACTGTTCCTCATGCTCTAAAACAGAGCCTTGTGAGGTCCCGACTGATAGCTGTCCAGTATCAGAGGGCAATACTTGGTTACCCTGATTCCTTGAGGAAGAAAGGAGGACACTGAATGTATCAGAAATGCTAGAAGTACTTTCACGTAGAATTGTCATGTTTTTTCCAATTCCCTAACCTGCGGTGTGCAGGGGATTTTAACACTCACTTTCACTAGAAAAGTCATGGCTCAGTTCAGTTGTATTTTCTGCCCTAACCTCACTCCTTAATTCCTGCCGTGCAACCAGCACGGAAGAGGAACTGTATCAGGAAGGGGGCCAGCACAGACTACTTTACTCTTCAAAACAAATTATAAGAATGAGGCTGGAACAACTCTGCTCTGAACACAAATCCAGGAGGAATGAAAGGACGAAGGAGAAGAACAGAAATCCAGATGAACTGTCTCAAAGGACATAATATCTCCAGAGTAATACTTCATTGTATCTTTTTTATCCAGACATTAACTATATCTGAACTGAGTTTTCGTAATTTTTTTCCCCACTGAGTTTTGCTCTTTCTTAAGAGAAAAGAATATCTGGAAGTCTCTTTGGTTTGTTTGCTATATAAAAGTTATCTTTTTGAAGACTGCAGTGAGTTATTTCATACTATTTGAAATATGCCAGCCAAAATGAAGCTTCCAAAGTTTCTTAGATTAAGAGGTTGTTGGGATCTACAAATACATTATCTATTCTTAAGCATTTTCTCAACATGTTTTAGTAAGATTTCTTACCATACTTTAATAAGATTAACTGAAAATAGATTATACACTTCAGTCTATATATTTTCTAGGTATTTTCACATATAGCAATAAATTCAATCCTTAAGGACTATGTCTTTTCAGCTTTGAAGACTGGATGTAATTCAAAGTAGTAGTCACTGAAAATTCTGGCACACCCAAAACCATAAGTGTGATACTGAGGCTTTGGTCCCGGAAGGAAAATTTCTGGATCTAATACTAGAAACTAACATTAACTTATGAGTGTTTTTTAACTTCTAGGCTAGACTTCAGTGTATTAAAAATAAGATACTTCCTAAAGAGCATCTGGGACCAGCTGCCTCAAAGTTAATGAAAAACTTAAATTCTCTTCATCTGTGCAATTTTGCTATTTGTTTTAGGGAACACACTTTAAATACTGAAATAAGAAATCTCTGCATCAAATGCTGTGCTTCTCCCAGGAAGGGAAAGGTCCAATGGCACAGATACAGGTGACCCATATGTCATCTAACTCCCTCTGCCTTCTATTTTCTACTGTTTAGGTGCTCAGAGATTCCTAGCCAAAAAGAAATAATTAAGCACAGAAAGCTAGATAACATTTAGGCCTTCTGAATCTGTACCCAAAAGCTCATTGGTGGACTTGCACAAATCCCCACTGAAATACCCAGCTTTGCTAGGTGTTAGAAGACTTTTGGTATCCACCACTGTATAGCATAAGTGAAAAGAAAATTTTCAATGGAGGCATATTCCACTACTAAAGGTTTCTTCTGCTAGCTGTTGTGTTCATGTTTCTGCAATGCTTTGTGGTTCTTGGCCTTTAAGAATAATGTACAGGTTAATTAAAATTTGCAATATCTGAACCCTATTTTTTTTTTAAGTGAAGAAAATAAGGAAGTAGTTATGTAACCTGTCAAAAGCCAGCAAATCAGTGAAAACATCCTGCTACATTTTAGATGTGTTTCAATTTATACCAGATTATTCAGAGAGTCTAATTTCAGAAATTGTCTTGTTAAACCTCAGCTGAAGTAGAGCCCTTCCTTATCTCTAAAAAAACCAAACAAAACCCACAAAACCCTAAATTTTCACATGCTCAAAACAGTATAGAAAAACTTTCCTGCTTATTCTAGGATGTAAGTGGAGTTTGAAGGCTGTACATAAGGCTATTAGTAATTGAGGCTGAGATTTTATATGTATGTTAGTATACACACAAACTCACAAAAGAAAGTGAATCAGAGATTATATAAATTGAAAGTGCACCTTGAAAGAGTAAAAAACAGGGTTTTTTCATAGCTGTAATCTTGACAGAATCTCTGTTTGCAATGAGATGCCATGACATGCTGTTTTCCCCTCTTGGAGCTAATTCTCTAACTTCCCAGAGAAATATTTTCTGCTCTATTAAGAAAACTTACTTGAAGACAAAATGCAATGTCAATCTGTGAGTACTTAACAGAAGTAGTAATGGATATGCACCCCCTCCACTCCATACTGACAAATGGTGGATTCACTAATCAAAGTAAGAAAATACAGTGTCATTATATCAAATATGCATAATACAAAGTGAAGCAAATGTAAGTAATCCACAGGAGATTATATTTGCCTTACCATTAGAGAAATATGTGAATAGAATATGGCTCAGTTTATTTCTTCAGGCAGAAAATTTCAGACTCTCTTGAAGAAGGAAGACAGCATCTTCTGATAACATGACTACAAGCATTTGCAGGGTCAGACAAGAGCAGCACAGAGCTCACCTGCCTTGACTTCCCTGGCAAGGCATTCTAAAGGAACCTGAAGCATTTTATGGCTATTCAGGTCAGCTTTTCATTTCTGCTAACATCAGTAAAGATTCTGCTCCAATTGCAATCCCTTAAAAATAATAAATCTTGTTCTGTAGGGGCTTGCAAATTATTATGGAAAGAACACACTACAAATGGGTAAGCAGTACTCAGATAATTTCAGAAAGCCTATAAAAAATTATTAATACATTGGTTGCAAAGAATTTTTGCTTAACTTAGTATTTGTAAACTTAATACAACAGATTGTGTCCTTAATAAAACCCTTAATAGACAAGATTGAAAGTATAGGAATAAATCTACCTTTCACTGTATTTTACAGTAAGTGCATTTAATTTCCATTATCATGATAAAGCTTACAAGGTTGGAATCATATTATTTATGTCTATAACAAGTACAACAGAGCAATTCATCTAGAATAATAATGATTTGGAGGGACAAACTTTAGAGGTCAGTGTAACTCATTCCTTTTGTACATTCACTGTTTGACTTTCCTGCTCAATACATGGAGCCCATACACAGTGCCGGTAAGGATGCTAATAATGACTGTATCACTTATTACCACCATCCCCCAACTATGAACAACTTCTTCAATATAGGCCACTACACAGCCACTGTGAAGAAAGAATTCTTTTCACTGCTAACCTGAATAGGACTCAGCCCAGTGATATGGAAGTGAAAGATGCCAGCCTCACTTGTTTAAGCCTTCAGTTCTGTTAAAAATAATTTGAAAAAGTAAATTCTGTGCCAGTTTTTAGCACTATGTTGATTCATACTTTAAAGAAATGTTGCACCTAGGACTGTTGACTACTTTTTAAGCTTGCTAATTTCATCACATTTCTGAATACCTCTGAACTAACTTTCTTTCACCTCACTAATGAGATCTGTTATTGGAGTTTCGCAGCAGGGGAAAGATCAATGTGTTATTGGGGAGAAGTCACCACAAGAAACAATTTTTCCCCAGCAAAAAAGAAGAAATTTCCTCCTATATGATTGCTACCTACCAGGCAACAAACACTTTGAAGTGTTGAGAGCTCTTAGCTGCAAATACATTCAGTTGGATACTTCGGGGGAGCAACTGGCCTGCATACTCATACCAACCATCACAAATTCTGGACAAGAAAACCATTATATCACACTGCATGAGGTCTGTAAAATAGTCTTGCCTATCGCCTCCAAATTATGTCCATGACATGGTCTTTGCCAACACTAAGCTCATGAGAAAGAATCCTACATGTATATACTATTATATCTTATATTACGGAGGGGTTTTTTGGTACTGCAGAATTTAGAGCTTTAGCAGAATGTAGCACAGCAGTTAACAGGGACAAGGACTGTGCCCTGCCTTACTACAATTGTTCTCATGGGTAAAAGGCACTTCATAACTGAGGGTCTCAGAGTATCACACTCGGCACAAACACTGGAGATATCCCACAACAGGTTATCTTCACAAAAGTAAAGTTATTGGTAGCTATTTTTCCATTCATTAACAGGTCTCTCCATAGTGTCTTGATCCATGCATTACAGACAGGGTTCTTCACAGTACCTATAACTCTATAATCAAAAAAAAGGCTATCAAGAAATTTCATGTTTTCACATCTCACAGCACAACAGGTTTGTTGCTTTCCCAGTTTTTCCACTAGATAAGATCAGGACTATTCAGACAAGTAAGCACATCTGTTTCGGCGTACAGCTGCTATGTCTTCAGTTGCAGTTTAATGAGATTCCTAAAATGTTTGGTACAGGATGCGCTTCTGATCTTCAGTGTCATTATGCAAGTCTGCTATACTGCTCCTAGCTTAAAAATGTTAAGAACAGCTGTGCTGCTGAAAAGCTAGTTGAAAAGCTATTGGCAGTGCTATTGTAAGGAAAAGGTGCTGAGCAGTGAATATTCTGACTTCTCTAATGTCTATCTTTAAACTTTAAGTGTGTTCACACATCTTTTTTTACATAAAAATATTGATACAGAAATGAGTTCTACCTCCTCCTCCTTCTTTTGGGATTGCAGGGTCATGAGTAAAGCCTGTGTCTTCCTAGTTATAGAGAAAACGTCAGGTAAGAAGGAATTCTTCAAGTCACACTGAAAAATAACAAGATTCACCTGAAAGATGAAATCACACAATTCAAAGTAGATACAAGCTTAAAGGATGGGAGGGTTCAGGCACTGAAACAAACTGCCAATGTAAATGTTGCAATCTTTCTTGATGTATTCAGATCAACACTGATTCCTTTCTAAAAGATATTATTTAGCCAAAAATACAAATTCCTATTCAAGCGAACACAGCTCGGCACAGTACTGACTGGGTGAAACAGGGACGGCCTGCAATGATGAGGCTCTGTAATTTGGTAACTTTTTACAGTCTTACATTATAGAGTAAAATTCTCAAAATATACTAAAATCATCACTGAAATGATAATCTAGTGAGAGTTACTTAGAAAACACATTAGGTAGCTCAAATATCCTTAACAAGTTTCTAAATCTATTCCCAAGCTAGTTTTAAAAAAGCAGGCCATCTTTCTGCTATATCAGTACATACACATAAGGGCAAAGGCCTAAGACATAACTGTTTGAGTGACTCGTGCAAAACAGCATGAGAAAAAAAATCTTTGGAGCATGAAAAACACCTTTGTATCCCTCTTGTTCAGGCAAATTGGAAGTAAATAACATGATTTTAAAATTTATTTTAACTTTCCATATGAAAAAGTTTTAGGTGTGAAAATAAGTAGGGAATATGCCCATGGTCATTTTTCAGAAAAGTAACTGAAAGCAATTTGCAAAGAGGTGGTACGATATTGATTAGCAACATTTAAAATTATTGTTAAATTTTACGAGTTCATTTAAAAACAAACATAAGATTATTATTGATCAGATAGGTTGATACTGGAAGTGATCACTCCTCCGTAAACTAATGATGTGGTAACAGGAGAAAGCTGGCTGCATTCTATAGTTTTTGCTGATGCTTTAGAACAAATAAACTTTTTTAATAACTCTTCATTCCTTACCTTACAAGGACAGACATTTAATCTGTCGAATTATTTATAGTTATCGACCTTTTATAAGCTAATTTGGTAGTGATTTTTTTTTTTTAATTCTGGAATACACTATCATCTGAAGTCTCCTAAGAAAATCTGCCAATTCAACAACGATGACTTCTTTTTGCTTTTTTACCTAATCCAAAACCTTGAAATTTCATCCTTCTCTACTGCAGTCCCATGCATACCTCCATCCAACAATCAGTAACAATTTTGTCTACTTCTCTGGCTGGCTAAAGCAGTTCAATTCAGGAACAGTAAAGAAGCTAAACTTTGCCATGTGTACTTTGTCTGCATTTCCATTACGTGTATCATCCCCTATTGTAAGGGTATTATGTCATGTGGGTATCCTCCAGGTACAATGAACTCCCAGACATCTCATAGAGTTTGCATTGCATTTCCTATACACCAACCTATCATCAGGCAACCAGCACAACAAAGTGCAATGAAAGCTCAGTCAGATGAAGCCAAGTAAGGAAAAATGTACTTTTCTCAGTTCCTTTTTCTGGAACAGACTCAAATTAATTAAAACTGGGTATAAAGAAAGATCACATATGAACAGTAGCTTTTTGCATACCTGTAAATAGCAATATACTGTCTAGAATGATCCAGAAAGTCCAATTCTGACCATGAAATACTGTCTTTTTTGTAACAATTTTGACCTATCTATCTCAGTAATATCCAGGCCTGTTTTGGGGGGTGTGGGTGTGGTTTGTTTGTTTGTTTTGCAGGGTTTTGCTGGGAGATGTTGGAGGTATTTTTATATAATAGCTGGTTGTAAGATTTAGAGAAAAGAGCTGAAGCTTAACAAGAAAGTATCTATTTAGTCAATAGTCAGTTGGCTTCACCCTTTAAAAAGTATATTTAAACTTGGTAAGCTTCTTCTACTTCACAGTTTATAAATAGAGCATGTTAATTCAGTGCTCTGCAATAACATATCCACTACCCCTTAAGGAAGGGAGCGGCATCTTACCCATATGCAAAATCTTATCTTTGTCTTCAGATAAAGAAGTTCCACTTTTTCCACAAGGGAGTTGCCTTTTGATTGTTGTTGTTTTCTTTTTTCCACCCCCGTCCTGGAAAGATGTTTATCATTCCGACCCTAATCATTTACAGTTAGACAAATCTTTCTCTTCCTCCCCCAACAAATAAATGAAACAGAAAATAAGGTCATTCATCACAGTGAGATAAAATCAGAAAGTTGACTCAAGAAATGAAACTCAATTTCTTAGTAAATTTATAGTATTCCTATATCACATGGCCTTAAGTACTATAAAGATGCTAAAGGTGTACAAAACCGTGATTTTTTTTTTTTTTTTTTTAAATCTGGAGAAGAGGTAATGCCAGGGCAGGGCTGATTTACAGTGAAGAAAAGCGATTAAAAAATGCAATCTACTCAAGCTTGCTCTGTCTGAATACAAGAGATGATAAAGCAATCAGAGGGACTTGACAATCTCTTTTACAAATTCCTACTTAGTTACACTATGTATATTATGGCAATATTTGCAGGAAACCATGGGCTTTTCTTTTAATAAAAGCAGATTGTAGAAGAACAACCTTACAAGACAGATTTAGACAGATTTTTTTTTTCTTTCTGGATTAGAGTTGTGAAAAGAACAATTCATGCAGTTATTAATGAGATTTGGCATTTGTTCATTGTCAGCCTTTGGGGAAAATAAGCATGTTTTCATTATTTTAGAGGTAATCTCTTCCTGCAGTATTCCAGTCTCATACTGCATTTCAAAAATGAGTACAGTAAATGGTGGCAGTCTGTCAGATAAAAGGATTTCAGAAAAGAGCCACTAATATTGAAAGGTGTACTTCAAAACAACAGTGGCTAGTTCTATTAAGATAAATAACTTGGTCCCAATTTCAGAACACGGTGTATGGGAAAGTATCCAATTAGACAGCAACTGGGCAGTTGAAGAGACAAAATGAACTTCTGATTGTTGAAAAAGTATATTAATTTCTCAAAAAATTAGACTTTGTTGAGTTATTGAGTTAGCAAAGTCAATCCCAAGATCATTTTTTTAATGAAGGTATAAAGTTTTTGGATTCTTAACCCTTCACAGACTGGATATAGAATTTCAAAGACAGACAAAACTTCTGTTAGCTTTGCAAAACAAAGGTATTAATAGTTACTCATTGTCAAGTTGCAGCCTTTACTTTCCCTTTTCTATTGACCCACTATTTTTACTGACAATTATGCATCTTTGAAGAAGTTAATTTCAAGTCATTTCACTACAGAAGATGTTATGCATGACTTACATTTATATCCTGGAGCTAGTGGGCCTCTGATCTCTTTCTGAACAACAAACAGCCTATTTCCAAACAGAACATACCAAGTCCAGTGCAGATTCGCTGTAGTTTCCCTTCTTCTATGATGTAGCACATATACTACACAGCATGGATTCTGCACCCTTATAGAGTGCGGTCTCACATTAGACATGAGCTCTTGCAGAAATTTTCAATTTTGCTCCAGTAAAAACTGGACTGAACAAACTTGCTGTTCTCACCTATTCAAATACTTGGGGTGGGGCAGGGGGAGGAATGGAAATTTGTAAAATACCTCCACGAGTTTCAGAGGTCGTCTTATTGGCAGCCACCGGTGTGGGTGCCGGGGGGGACACTCACTCTCCAGTCACTGCAAAGCCACGTCCCCCTTCCTGACCCTTTTGTGCAGTCTGACAAGCGCAGTCCCCTGCATGCTTGTACAGGAGGCTCCTGTCCTGATGGGAACCACAGGGGTGATCCTCATAACCTCCAGCTCCACAGCTAAACACATCCTAAGTTAAGCCACCTTCTTTGAAACCGCCTGTCTCTGCTCGGTGGCAGCTCTGGTTCAGCTGTTACCCCCTCCCCCGCAGCGCCCGGAGTAGCTCTCCAGCACGGTCGGGGCCTTCCCGCTGGGCTCCCTCGGCCGGGCACGGGAAGCGGCTGCCCTTACCTGGAGCGAACACCATGGTGCCGCCCGGGCGCGGCGCGGCTCGGCACCTCGGACAGCTCCCGGCCCCGCACGACTCGGCACCTCGGACAGCGCCCGGCCCCGCACGACTCGGCACCTCGGACAGCGCCCGGCCCCGCACGGCGGCGGAGGCGGCTGCGGGCCGCGGTCCCTCCCTCCACAATGCGGCGGGGCGGGGAGGGGGCCGGGGCGCAGCGCGGCCCCGCGCCTCCACCGCCCGCACACACAGACACACACACGCTCTCAGGGAATCATCACCGCCACAACTCGTTGTCCTGCAGCAGCAGCAGGGGGAAGGGCAGAGGAGAAAGGCAATAGCGATCTGCCCAGCAGGGAGACCGGCTAATTGCTCCCAATTACCTCTCGGCAACAGCCCCGCTGCCTGACATTTAGGGGTGCGCTGCCTTTCACCACAAGCTAACAGCCCTGCTAATAGGCTCCAGCAACACCGGACTTTGTCACAGTATTTTACTTTTCAAAGGTTCAAATGCTGACGAATTTATACTCTGATTTCACAGGCCTGTTAACCCAGCTCTACTGAACAGAAGCGCTTTGATTTAAGTGGGGACATGAATGTTTCAGCATATAAAAGATGACATCAGCGCCGAAAGGTAAATAAATTAATGAATAAGTAATAAAATAAAGAAGAGAAGGGTAAGCACAGAGAGAAGAAAAAACTCAAAATTTTCCACCAACTTTTATACTTCACATTTAATTTGCTTTTATTTCTAAAACCCATGCTCAGAGTTCCTATGGGCTCTGAACTTCTACAACAGAAGTGAGAAGCACAACAGCCAGATGGGACACAATTTAGAGAAACTAACTGCCCTGTTTAAGTCTACACCTGCAAGAAGTGCAGATTAGAGAAAGTAGATTAAAAATCCACACATTTTTAGCATGAATGTTTGCATGTAAATTTTTGCAATTTGCAATACATATCCCAATCACATGTTCATAACCTACGGATATTCCTACAAGCCTATTTCATTCTTTTCATAGTTGAGCATTTTATATACACAGAATTCTCCAATTAAATCTGGAATATTTTAAGTCTCCAAATAAGGTCTTATTCTTTAAGTATGGATACAGAAAAGCACTGACCTGCTTAAGTCATTCTGGCTATACGCTTCAGTAAAAACTCAAGAACAGCATCCCCATCAAACTAATCATCTGGTGACAGTTTTTTCTTTTTTTGGAACACTATAAAAGATAATTTCTCCTTGGAAATGCCTTCCAGATTCATCACCACATACCATTCCTACTATCTGGTTTCTGGATATTCCTTTTATCACAAGATCTTCCCCTTAGCAATTTCAGCTTCTTTATTGCCATTTGTTTGTCTCCTGTCTTTTATTTCAGAGATTCAATTTCACTTCTCTCAGGTGGCAACTGAATTGACTAACCTAAACATTATACCTCTGACTGCTCAGAATGGTGTTCCCTCTAAGAATGTTACTTCAGAAATCTTTAATCTATCCTTTTTTCATTTACCGTCTTTCTCACCTTATGTCTGAGAACTAACAGGATACCTACAAACTGAATTAGAATAATTTCTAGTACAAGTATCCCACATAAAATACAGAAAAGATTACAGTCAGCAATATTCAGTATTCTTAAGAGAGGGATCAAGGTTACCCTATAATCTTTAGAAAATCAGGACTAATACATATTTTGGAAAGACTGTAGGAAAACTTGCACTGGTATTTTTTATGATGCATATGTTATGTGGCCCCTACATACTTTATTCATGTGTTCAATGGAGATTCAGTCATCATGAAAAAAAAAGTTAATCCACTTCTCTCCAAAAAAAAAATATCTATTTGATATATTCTTATTACATCCATTCTCAAAAGAAATTAGATGTAAGTTACTAAGGGAGTGGTTTCAAGATGGTGGAGCAGCTTGTTAAAAGATTTTCACAACAGTAGATATGATTCAGTGATTTGAAGGTCTGTAAGTAACCAGTAAAATTCTAGGTGGGTATCTTAGACTTGGTAACAGAACCTACACCATTTTGGTGAAAGAATACAGGTTCTACACACATCTTTCTTTAACTGCTATCCGTATTTAATCAAATAAATTACCCAAAACAGGCACATTTTATTTTAGAGTCTTCAGTTTTCTTGCTCAAATTAAAAGCTACCAGCAATTAATGTTTTCTGACAGAGGAAAAAAATGTTATCAAAAAGCATCTTGGGCTTCTTTTTTTCATTTCATTAAATTTTGAATTTCAGATTTGGCCACAAGTTTAAATGCACAAAAACCCTGAAATAATTGCACAGGATAGAGTTCTGTAGTGAATTGTCACCTCAAAAAATGTGCAGTTAATGCAGTACAACAATCAAAACAAACAGTGCACTAATAATTATTCTCATTCAACTTCAGATCAGTGGAAAACAACATCAGTTATACCCAAAAAAAGTCCTTGAGAACGAAGCACAGTGGTAAAAATGAGGTTATATCATTAAAATACAATACATGGCCTTGTTCATTTAAAGATGTACCATCAACTTGCATGACATAGAAAATATGAAAGCACTTATAAAAACATCTGTATATATTTTTTCATTAATTATACAGTACCCACCTTGTGTATCATTTAAGTCCTTACTGTTCGAGTGAGGAAAGTCAGGAGACTTAAAAATTCTTGAGTACTTATCTTCAAAGACCTTTTTTTAAGAAGTCTTGACTTACTTGATACTTTGTTAAGAACTTTATCATTTTTAAGTTAACTTTAACATGTTTAGACAGTTACAAAAATCAAGTTGACTGATGTCACTTTAAATCATCCATTGCTATTTGTAATTTTGTGGGTTTACATCTGAAGTAAACCCTTTATTCTCATGGAGCTGAAAACAATTACTTGGTAACATAGATTCAGAAGCTTAGTAAACATGTTTTAAGGAAGAAGCCACTTTTACCTGAAGATGTTCAATGTTTCAAAGTTTTGTTAACAAGAATGTACAGCTAACATTTTACAGGTAGGCATCTGGGTGTTTCTGGAAGAATCATTTGGAAGTAATCACCTAAATATAAATGAAAACATTTTATAATAAAATAATATAAAGATAAAAAGAGATAAATCAGGAAGATTTTGTTATGTCTTTATCAAATGCTAATTTTATATTCTATAAAAAGCTTTCTCCCCAACTTTGAGAATAAACTAGCTCCGAGACATTTTTTTTATTTCCTCACACACATCAACATTAATAATCAAACCTAGCTCTTTGGGGTGGAAGATTAATAGAATCAGTAAACAGTTGGAACTACTTGATGTCTTTTGCTAAACTGGATACTATTATAACAGTTTTCAAAAAGCAATTACAGTCACTGACTATCTTATGGTTAAACTTAACAATAAAAATCTTTACTAGCCAAGGTGCAATACATTACATCTGAAACTGCAAGGGAACTGTTTAGAGGAAGTAATTGTGACTGAGTGTCAGCACGAAATATCTAAAATTATTTAGATGAATATTTGAAGTATCAAATGGCAATTTGTATAGCAGGGATCATAATATTCAGCGTCCTAGGTTTAGATCAGAACAATCAATGCCTCTGTGATTAATATACCTCTAACAGACAGATAGAGGGAATAAACACAGAATGGAAAAGAGAAAAATCCAAAATGGTAGAAGCACTATTCTCCTGAAAAAGGAAGTAGATGAGAAGACAGTTACCTTTCCATGAGTACTCCAGAAGAACAGCAATGCACAGATTTTCAGCAACCAAAGACATGAGACCTTGAAAGCCAGCAGCAAGAACATGCACCATTTCCAGAGACAGGAAAAAGTGAATACCATTAGATTAAAGATAAATTTGGCCATTAGAGTTTCAATACATTAGTCTATTAATTTTTCTTAATTAATCTGACAAACTGCATAGTAGTCCAGGGCTGAGATTTACAAACATGGATAAATTTTAGATAGAGTCTAGGGGAAACAGCTGTACAGTTTTGGGGTTTTTTTTATTTTGTTTTTTAAATATCAGAAAGATGAGTCCATCCCAGGACTTCTCACAGCATGTAAAGAGATCCCAAGAGCCCCACTTCCATCTAGGGAATCTCTCTAGCTGATTACATTGCCACCCTCACTATATCTGAATGCCTTGCACGCATTAATGATTATCTTCCAACAGTTCCATAAGATCTAAATTGGTATCTTTATGTTATAGATGGGAGTCAAAATTACAAAGAAGCTGAACCCAAAGCAAAACCCAACCAATAAGAAACAAAGACCTAGATAAATTTAGGTCTAAATACAAGACTGCATGATTCACCTAAAATATTACTGCATGTACAACTGTGCAAAAAACAGTGGAGCCAAAGTAATTGCTGCTCCCACCTGCCACACCTCTGTAGACAGTCAGTCCCTTCATGAACGAGTCACAGTACAAAATTCAGAACCTTTATATCACACAGGAATTCTTTTATACAGCAAGGAATCCAGTCCAGTCAAGTCCTTGGCTAATGACTCTGGATCTAGCAGAGACACTGTGAAACATATGAAGATACTTTAAAGGACCTCACATACAACCACTGACTCATGACATGGATAAGGCCATACCATTCTGCACCATGCTAAAGACTCATAGCATAGGTTAGGAGTCTACCACGAGTAAAATTCTCATGTTTAAACCTTTTCTGTTCTACCAGCATGAAAACACATTTGTTAGACTAAAAATGAATATTTTTGCATGTGTCTTCCTCTTTTTATAGAAAAGTGTTTTAAGACCCTGATCATACCACAGCTTATTGGTGTGTGTGACTTGACACAAGTCAGGAAATTAGGCATATGCTCAAGTCTTCAAAGAACTTAAAAGGAGAGAAGCGAAGAAGCGTAACTGCTAGCCAGTGAGCTAAGGAGCAGAAAAGTCAGCTTCAAAGTAAATGAAGAAATTTCCAAACTTGCAAGAAAATACTAGTTCATTAAAGTCCTCAATAAATTAAAATATAACATTTTAACAAATGTGAACAACCTAAATATTAAACTACATGCTTAATTTAATGCTCAAAGAAGAAAAAAAAGTTATGTAAAATGTAAATATCAAAATCGTCATTTTAACATGCTCCTAAACAGCTTAGATTGTTCAAGAACTAAGACTGGGAAACTATACTGAATAACACTAATACAAAACATGAACAGTAAATACACAATGTGGTTTCCTAACTTGTCCTATAGAGTGAAAAGAATGGGGATTTCATCATACATGGCTAAAAACTCACTCGGCTGGCTTATCCTAAAGCCACAAAAGCCATTAAATCTGAGGCAAGCAAGACGGAGAAAACAGGTGCAAAAGGTAACAGCAAGAGAGAAAAGGAGAGAACGGGATTACTTCTTTTAGCAATAATTTGTAGTTTTACTATGGCAGGCGAAACAGAAAGCTGCTGTCTTAGAAGGAAGTTCCACAACAGCCAAAGTCAATCTAAATTGGTGCTGCTCTTCCGCTGACCCTAGCACTGAGGCAATCATTTGGGGCTGCTAAGAAGGTTGAGAAAAAAATGCCTCAAAATGGTTATTAGTTCTCAGGTGCTTTGGCTCTCCAGGAAGTGGTTCAGTGAGACACTGCATGAGTGCTACTTGTAGGCAAAAGAACAATAAATTGCAGCAACTACAACTGCATTTGTCTTAAATCACCATGGATCTGATGCCTTGACCTTGTTTAGCTTTTCCCTTAACTTGCAAACAAGGAAACATCTAATGATTTAGCTGTGCCTTGGACATGAAGCCTACTGTCTTGGTGCATTACTTCTCTCTTTTTGTTATCACTGGGACAGACAAAAAGGTTTGAGTTAAAGAGAGTGCTAAGCCTGTTCCTGTGTTTTAAGAACACTGAGAATAGATCATCTTTGGATCAAAGCTGACAGCCATTAGTTTGTTAACAAAATAGCACATACTATCTGTCATATTAACTAGTAATCAGAATATTAGCTCTACCATAGTTCTATGCATAGTAAATTCTACACAGAGAAATACGTGAAATTCTTTTCAGCTTCACTTGAACCTCTCCACACTGAAAAGTCTTCAAAAAGAAAGAATTCAACAAGAATAAAATAACTTAGGAATGAGATTTGTCCAGACAAGACAAACTTTAAGGGGATGACCATATAACACAGAGGAAGCTGTCACTCATTTCAATACAGTTGAAATGAGAAGGTCCTGCTCCTTCCTCTTCCCTGTTTACCCTCACCCCTGCTCCTGCCTGAACACCTTCATCACTCTACCTTGCATCGACACAGAACTTCACCAGACACCTTTGTGAGCAGGAGAGGAGGGGAGAAAGAACAAGACGCACCCTTTCAGCAGAATTAAGCTTTACCATACAAAGTCTACTTTGCTATGCCTTTAGAAGGCTGTATTCTCAAAAAACAAGCTTTATAGCAGAACCGAAACAAATAAGAAACAATGCTTAAGTTTTGAAATAAATATAGAGAAACAGTCCATTGTAAACTAGTTTTCCATACAGTTTCCATACATAGTTTTCCTCTTTCTATTCACTTTACATCTTTGCAAAGTAATCAGATCAAATCCTATCGCCATCCGAGAAAACATTCCTAATGTCCTAAGCAGATGTCATGAAAACTTCAGTTATTTTATAACAGGAAATGGGGGAATGATAATGGGCTTATTTGGGATACAAAGAAGCTGGATTCCCTAGTGTAAAGAAAAAAGGGTTAAATGCTGCTTAGATATAGACAGTCAGTATAACTATGTATTTCTAGTGTAACAGAGCTGTATGAATAAATACTTTGTGGCTTTCATACCCAGGAAAAATAAATCTATACACTGATTCTAAATGTTGGAGGTTAAGATAATGAAAACAAATCAACAAATTATCATCTGAGGTTACTGACTTCTTAAGCAAGTGAAAACATGTTCTTAAATATAACATACCCTAAATAAACTAAATAAAAATTTGCATGTAATTTGTATTAGTTTAATAAATGCAATGTCTAGAACATTTTTCACAGCATATTCTTGCTTTCACTCCAACTCTTTTCCCTAACTTTGCCCATGCAAACTTAAACACAACAGAAACATGTATAAAAGCTTTGCAAAATAGAACCAACTAACATCTTTAAAGACACAGTTCTGAAACTCTACTCTGTAAACCCCAATTATGCTGATGACGAGTAAAAAACAGCCATAAATCATCCACAGATAACTGATAACTTCCCTTGAAGAGGAACTCCTGCCTGAAGTCACACAGGATCTTCTGTCAGTACCATTTCCAATTTCTAGAGTAGAAAGAAAGGAGTTTTTGATCTGAGTAGAGTCCTACTATTCTACACCCTCTTGTCTGAGCAATCTGCAATGCCACTACAGTGGTTTGTTCTGTAAGCACTGCTTGTGGTACCCTTGACCCTGAAAAAAAAATGTGTCTTTATTAGTGAAGAATGAAAACCTACAATATTTTTGTATTTAAAAACATTCTAAAGATTGAGCTTCCCTGCAGCTAAGTTGCTTGCAGATGCAGATTACTCATTGGGAGGAGGTCAGAAAACTACAAATGCAAGCACTGTGGGGTATGCTTTGTTGTTGTTGGTGGTGGTGTTACTGTTTTTAACAGAATGGTTTTGCATTGGAAAATATTTTTTTCTAAAACAGAATAGTGCTTTGATGTTTTGGTGGGAAAAAAGTTGAAATTATCGATTTTCATATTCTCATGATTTTATGAGTCCATAAAGACAATCTGCATTCAATGCATTCTTTCCATTAATTTCTTTTACTTCCGCATTAAAATACAGCTTTAAATCTATTTATATGCCTAATACGTAGTATGTAGGTTTTGTCTTCTATACTTATTCAAAATGGCTCAGTATTATTAAAAAGAAAATAATTTGTAATTTCCATTCCGTAAGAATTTCAATTTCTTGTTAGTACCACTTCTTTTATGTGTTTTTTTTCAAGCACTACAGACTTTAACAAAATATATATACATATATACAGGAAGGAATATGGGACAGTGGTATCCAGAAGTTCTGCTTTGGCCATGCTTTTTGATATCCATACACCAAACAGGTCAGACATGGAACAACTTTATTCATATGGCCTAGATGTTTTTCAAGTTATCTATAATCTATAAAATATTAGATGCTTAGCTACAAATTATTAAAAAACAGTAAGACTTCAAAAGCCTACTTCTATTTTAAAGAGCTCTCAATGTGACAGCTAGAGTTCTGTTCATATTGGAACCACTGATGTTCATAAAGTTTCAGAGTTCCATAAATATCTAAAGGAGCAGGTCCTGCAAATAAAAAAAAAATACAAAGGGACAGTGGAGAGAAATACATTGAAAAACATATCGATATTGTATAAATCACTATATTTTTAGCTATCCTATTATTTCAGATTTCTTGTATTACATTTAAAAATCATTCCTGAGAAGAGATGTCTCGACTCTTATGACACATATTTAACAAAATCTATTCATGGAAATTCTCCATCTGTTCTGAAATGAACGTTATTATAATTGTTTTAGATCTATATGGAGACAAATGACAGACCAAGTGCTGTAATGGAATTTTTAATGAAACATGCACATTTCTGGCTGATTGGGCATAGTACTGTGATCTATGGATTAGCTGTCTGAAAGAGACGAAAATTCCTTAGGTCTGTCTTTACCTCCCTAGATAGAATTATCCTATTCTGTACCGATGTGTAAATGTTTACATTCAGGAAAGTCGTATATTGTTAGTGGTAGATGTACTTTGTTTCAGAAATGCTTTGTCTCTTCTGTAAGACAGAGAGGTGTCTAAACTGATAAACAACTTAATAATAGATAATATGTCCCTATAAATATACTCTAAGCATAGGGTAGACTTTCTGATATCATCTGGTATTTTATTCTATATCTCACCCAACTATTAATTTAAATATCCTTACTTACTGGAATCATGAACGCAATCTCTAGATTAGAAAATTAGGGCCTGATCTTCAAAAGACCTTCAGTTTGGGTACCTAAATGGCAAGATTTTGAGGAGTAGTTAGTATTCTGCAGCTTACATGAAATAGAAGCTGAAGTCCTCAAAATCTTGCTATTTAAGTCAGCATTTTCTTTCACACAACAGCCTTTAAAACTCTGATCTCCAGGCCTAAACCTTTTTCAGAGATTAAAGCAGAAAAATTAAACCACACATACTCAATTGTCAATTGCTTCATCTTCTAATGTCTGTTTAAATATTGATAAGTAGGGTGTGTAGAAGAGGGAGTGGGGAGTAGAGAAGGGCTAGAAGGTATTCTTTCCTGAACTTTTGCAGTTTCCAAACTGAGTTGTGCCTAATAACCAGCAGCACACCCATGGCTAACACAATTTGGATCAGAAATTAATCAGATACCAGAGTTCAAAATGTGTCCTCTTTGTTTCTGTTTCTCTTTACAAAAAAACACACTATTTTTAAGAACACACAGTTAAGATCACAGAATAGCAGATTTCTAATTTCAAATATTTCTTTTCACTCTAAGTTATTTAGTCTTTTAAAACAAAAAGTCTTTTAACTAAATGGTTATACTTCCTTAATATTTAGACCTTTCTGCAACTGAGAAGACTTTGGTTTAGCATCTCAACTCACGTTGACCTTATAGACCCATCTGGATCACCAGAAGAACCTCATTTCACAACAGCTCTCATGTTGCTGCGTAAGCCGTGGTCACGCAAACACCTATTCATATACTTAATTCCAATACACAGAGAGTTCCATTGAAGCCACTTGGTCACCCAACAACATAACATGGACAGATGTTCAGTGTAAGCCAAGAAAAGTAACAGAGTTTTTGCTATCCTACGTACATTAAAGACATAACTGACTCCAATTTCACAAAGCATAGATGGAGAAATGCATGTTTAGGACTAATTCCATGCATATTTTTGCTACTTAATTCCGAGAAAAACAATTAATTCATATCTAATGTTATTTTAGCCATCTATGTTTCTATAGCATTCTGTCATTCTTGCATGCACACCAATTAGCTAATTTGACTGCTGTTGGAAGCCTTGTTAGGAATATTAGGCTAGTCTAGCCCCAATAAAGTTAACAGCAAAATTCCCATTAATTGGACAGAATCCCATCCACTGTCTCATAAGGTCTGAAAGAAGTTGCCATCCTTGTAAAAGCAAAAATAAAGATCTGCCCATTCCTTATCAATGCAGCTCATAGCTTAGGGTTTATCGCACTGGAAAACCTCTGTGGCTTGGAGCTGACATACATCTGCTTCTGTACATGGTGTCTTCTGGCATAGGACAGGAGAGAAGCTGGGAGCAGTAGTGTCTTAAGATGCAGATGATCTACCTGAACTTCACAGACAGGCGCCCATAACATACAAGCTAACATCCCTTCAGAATATACACAATGAACAGGATTAATTTAGAAGACATTAACAATAATGTACAGCTAGGGTTACCTCCACACTTCCTTTCTGAAACCTTTTCCAAAACTTTAAGCTTAAGTATTCTAGGCCTTCTCCCTGTCTTGATAAAAACAATTGGGAAGGGAAGAAAAAAATATCAATTGGCTTTCAAAAAAAGAAAAAAATAAGGTAAGTTCACATCCTTAAAACAGATAGTGGTAATAGAAATTGCAGATAAAATTCTCAACTTCACAAAAATAACTGAGCCTTTGCCTTCTTGATCGTCAGTTAGTCTCAGGAACATACAGCAGCCTTAGGCAGCTAAAAACTACTAAGAGGCCAAGGCCCATTTCAAAACCTATGACACGAGAGCAATTCCATCAGTTTCACTGAATTTGTTGCTATGACAGACTGTTAAGACCAAGTCTCATGTAAGGCGTTTACACCGTGCCCAAGGAACATGAGACAGCAACATTTGTTCCTGCCTCTGCACATTTTTGTATTAAGAGTATGTATAATATCAATCTGTCCCAGTTTTAAAAAGCTACAAACGCCATACAACTCTTATAGATGTAACCTTGTATACCTCAGAGCTGTAAGCTCTAACAATAGCAAAATTTACTCTGATGTAAAACACAATGTTATCACACTTCAGTTGTCTGTCTTAATGCAAGCCTGCTTTTCTATAACAATTTCAAATTCACAGCCTGACTGCTTGTGCTCAAATGTCAGAGGGCAGTTTTCTTTAACTGTAAGCCTTGAGCTCTGTCTTTCCATTCAAGCGTCTGCTCTCCCAGTGAGCTCCATATGTTCATTTATTAATTTCCTAGCATTCAAAAAAGAAAAAGCCAGTTAAAGAGGCCCTTGAGAGGTTATTTAGCTTATCCCTCAGCTTCAAGGCAGAATTAACTATATTTAAACCATTCCTAACAGATGTTTGTCTAACCTGTTCTGGAATATCACTAGTGGAGATTGCAGTGCCTCCCCAGGCATTCTGTTCTAATAATTCATTATTCAACCCTTGAAAAGTTTTTCCTAATGTCTAATGTAAATGCTCACTGCTGTAATTTAAGCTCATTACTTCTTGCACTCTTCATAGGAGACCTAGGGAAAATTTACTTTCTTCATCTTTTACTCTTTTGAACTCTTATCACAACAGATCTGTTTTGTACAGACTTATCCACCGCAATTTTATCATCTAAGAAAAACTGAACACAATTTTAGATAAGAAAACATAGCAAGACTAATATATTTAGAAAAAAAAGTAGATCCCATTTTAGACCTACTATCTTTATATCTATGATCATATACAGTAAAACATTTTAACAATGGTCATTTATCATGTTCCTCAAGAGAACCAATAAAATGCAATGAATACACATCCTCTGATGTTGCACAGATACAAAATGTATAGTTTGTTTACAAACTAATATTACTGAATGTAAAATGAAGCAACATTTTAAAAAAATATATTGGTAAAGGTCCAAAGTTTACATTTTCTAAAATATTAAGTTCATGTTTTATTTACAGATCAGCTTTCAAACAATTATTAGCATTTTAAGATAACTGCTTAACCTGATGAGTACATGAATAAAATGAAGCTGTAAAAAAACCCAACCAAACAAAAAAACGATAATCAAAGTTCCATATAACAGTTCCAAAAATGCTATTTTCAATTTCTATTTAGAAAAGCAAGATGTGATCTACCACACAGTAACTTACCGGAAACTGGTCTAACACTTTCATATGCTATAGGTATTGCAAGTGACCAATGTTATCCAACCACGTGCCCAAGAGTGCATTTTTTTGCCCATTCCAACCTCAAATGAAGTTTTGACAACAGTTGTAGTATTTACAAACTTAAAATAGGTATCCCTTTGGATTACATTACCACTGTTATTGTGTCTTCTTTTGTTGACTACACATAGCAGACTGCAATCCAAAGACCACATATTTTGTTGACTCTGTGAGTTAACAGTTAAATCAGCAGCATCTACCCCAGCTTGTCTGAAAAAAAAAATAGGCAACTCTAAGTAACAGACTATTAGTGAACACTGATTCTGGATCAATTATGACTGAAATCACTCACTGAAGTCTCCCTCTTGCTGAGAGGTGGTGTGTCAAAAGGCCGAAGTTTTTAAACTTGAACAGGACCTATTAGCTGGTATGACCAGCCATGACACAAGACCCAGCCTGAACACTGCAGGCAGGTATGCGATAGCCTATGGCTGTGCTCTGCAGCTGCGGAGCTCTGGCAGTAACAACGAGGAACTCGCCTGTGCAGCTAATCCTCCTGTGCTGCCAGAAACCCTCCTTTGCCTTAACTGTGCTAGGTTAGGTGAACTGACAGCTGCATAATAAAAACTACAGCCTCAGGCTGTATCAGCTTTAACTAATTTCTGCTGGGTCCGAGTCAGGAACATGTCTCCTTCTCCATGCTGCACCCTTTTTCCTTTGTGGTTCTGTCCCATCTCCAGGGGCCTGCATGAAAGTGAACATAGAAACAAACAAGGCAGACTCTTTTCCTCACAGAAGGGATTGGTCAATGTCACAACCCTTCTGTTTTGCCAGCCAGGACCACTGTGAATAATGCAGTTTTTTCAGGAAAGCAAGTATTTCATTCAACTTGCCACCTTGATTAAAATAAGAGGCTATCTGAGGGAATGGAATAAGTAGCAATTTCATTTTGATCACCATACCCCCTTACACTCTGTTGTACCAACCCCTAGCACCTACATTAGGTGAAAAAAAAGGAGGAATTAAAAAGCTCAGGGAATCAACGCCTGTTTCTCAAAATTGTAGGTATAACACTTTCAAAATTATGAAAAACAAGTATTTCCTTTCCATGGTTGCTATTTTCTGAGATCTCAGCATTTTTAAACAGAACTTACTGATTTCGATGTCTACATCGTATGCAGTATTCCATACTGGATGAAACAAAACATCAGCCAGTGATGATCCCTGTTTTGTAGAGAACTTGATCACATTCTCAAATTAAATCAGGCATTAGTGAATTATACCGCTAATGACAACAAAACTATTTCATATCCTAAGAACACCCATCTCTGAAATGTTTTAAAATACCCAGCCAAGCAATGCTATGTGTTCCTATTTAGCATTCAAATCCTCTAAAAATATGTTTTCTTGAAAAGATAATTTTCAGTCTAAACGTATACCAACAATAGATTCTGTTCAATTTAATTTCTTATATTATTTCTGATAAAGTTTCTGCTTTAGTTTTTAACTACAAGCTATAGTTTCTAGTTGCTGCTCTGCTTCAGCAGCCATGGCTGCTGCCTGTAACTGTTCTGTTTCACTCTGGATGGAATTGGCTGTAGTAACTTGTTTTCTTTCACTGTGCATATTGTTCTCATGCCTTTTTAGATCAGATGCTTTAGCAAATGCTTTAGTGCAGGAACTGCAGACAAAAGGTTTCTCTCCTCGGTGTCTTCTTTCATGGTCTTTGAGGTGGGACTTGTGCTTGAAAGCTTTATCACACATATGGCATGCAAATGGCCTCTCATTACTGTGAACTCTTTCATGCTTTTTTAGATCTGGTGCACGAATAAAAGACTTTCCACATACCTCGCAACTGTAAGGCTTGTAACCTGTGTGTATTTTCAAGTGCTCTTTCAAATGAGCTTGTGTGGTAAAGCCCTTTGTACACATTTCACAAACAAATGGTCTATCAGCAGTGTGTAGCTTTTCATGTTTTCTTAGTCGTGCTTCATCAGAAAAGGTCTTACCACAAGCCTGACATACAATGTGTTCCCTGTGACCGTAAAGCAAATACTCAAATTTCATATCCCCAGCTGCTGTGGTCCAGCCTGGTGTCTGTTCATCTTTCACTTCACTTATGCCATCATTAAATGTCAAAGCCTGAGGAGTCTGAGATCCTAAGTCTTTTGATTCGGTTGTTTCCATAGGCTCTACTTCTTGGCCATAGCAGTTTACTTTTCGAACCTCTTCACTTCCCAACTCTTTCAGAATCGCCTCTTGCACTCTCAGGGTAGTGGTAGGTGATTTTCCATCTTCCTGACTTGGGGGAGTTCCTTCCACCGTCACATCTGATGGACTATCATCATGATCTCCAATTTCTTCCACCTCATCATCTTGGGTATCATTAGGTTCCCCCATAGGACGGTTTATTTTTAGACAGTATTTGCTCTTGGACTGTGTGTTTTCTTCAGGACTAGACACATCACGTTTTTGAGAGCAGAGTTTATCCAGAAATCGAATGCCAAGAATCTGGCCTGAAGACATCATCAAATTTACATCCTCTTTCTTAACAGAAATTTTTGCAGTATACATGTAATTGAGAACTTCCTCAAAAATATCAGAACGAAGAAAATCTATTTCTATTACTGATGAACTATCAACTTCCAGTTTTTTGAAAAGCTTTTTGAAGTAGGTACTGCAGGCAGCAAGCACGCACCTATGTGCTCTGAATTTAACATCTTCAACCACGATAGCTATGTCACAAAATTCTCCTTCCAAACGTTGTTCATTTAATGTTTTCAGGAACACAGTTTTGTGATCGTCGTCATTATATTTAATGGTTTCAGACATACTGATGAAAAACTCCTGTAAAATAACACGGGAAAGTTTTGTAATTTTTATTAAGTAGTCTAAGTCATAAAATCCCAGCAGCCAATGTCATTTACACACTAAAAGAATTGCCAAATAATTTATTTGCTTAATATGACCAGAAAAAGCCTTTCAGATTACAAAAGCATTACTCTTAAACTTCTTCTAAAATTGTGAATACATAAAGGTCTTTCCCTAGGTTATACACTTCACAGGACACATAGTGACTTATAAAGGATAATTTTTTGTATCAATATATTCATTTATTCAAATATTTATTGATTCAGTTATCTAAAATTGGAAACTTAATCTGTGAAGCTGCAATTCCCAGTAAATGTATGATCCAACTGCAGTAGAAGTCATTCTTGTAGCTAAAGGAAATGTTAACGCTAAAAAAAGTGTAAGAAATACTCTAAATGTGTCAGCATAGCAAACTAAACATGAAATAGCAAATATGAGACTTACCATGAACAATGCAGGAATTTTTCTAAACAAATGATTATTAAATATGTGACAGATGATCAACCCTTACAATGGGCTACCTTCAGCCTGAAAGACAGGAAGATAATAACATTTTAAGAATTGTATTCCAAAAATTGGTTTAAATTAGTGTGTTAAACCACAGCACCTTCAATTATTTAAAAAGATACAAAATGCACTGTTAAAACGCCCAGTTATTTAGACTGATTCTACAGATGACTGCATAAATTGATCTGATAGTGCTGTTGTCATAAGCTATTGTTTACTTTTTTCTGGCTCCTTCATTTCTCTGACTCCATTTCCCTGCTACTTCACAGTAGATCTAAAAGTCTGAAAAGCCTCTACAGGAATCAACAGAGATAACCCAGTTACCAACCCATCAAAAAGGTGGTTAGACTTCTGCTGAATTAGTGAGCTGAGCAAGCCTAGTGGAGGGTCTGGCAAGCAGAGCAAGCATCCCAAAGGACAGCAGACCGGGCTGTGGATGGATGCACATCCAGGACCAGGAAAAGAGACACCAAGGATACCAGATCTCCAAACAATGGAGGTACTTGAACAGCAGAAGGATAATGCAAAATGCAGAATTTATTCAATCCCAATCTCCCACAGGCATCTAATTGTGACAGAAGCAGGAAATGCAGCAGAGAGGAGGGAAATTTGATATTTGGTTCAGACACTTCTCTCCATCACCTGGCACGGAGCTACTGGGAACTCCTTTCCTAAATTCAGATTTATCCTTGACCATATATGAAATGGAATCAGCTGACAGGTATGCAACTTCCACTCTTGGTGCTGGGAGTTTAACATGGTACAGGAACACTTGACTCCCTACAAATACCTTTGCAGGTCTGGCATCACAGCATGTAGTGCCACTGACTGAGAAAAAAAACTGAGGAAAGCCAAAATTCTCTTCCAACCTTAATGATTCTGTGATACATAATCAAATGTTAAGAGAGCGAGATAGGTAGTGCATAAATATTTGAAATACACAAAAGAAAACAGAACCGAAACACTGCCTGTATTTTTCTGGGCTGTCTGGGTCTATAGCCCCAGGACGAGATATCAATCCAGCACTGAAGGGGGCAGGACAACTATATCAACAGGATCCGTTTAGAGTTCTTTGCAAGCCGGGGAAAACACTGCTTTCTTTTTAAGCAAACAGCAAAGCGTCACTGCTAATAATCTAGCAGCAATCCCATCCAGTTTTGTAAAACAATATGCAATTTTGTTGCAATTCTGTTGAGACTTACTAAGCCAGAACCAACTAAAGGAGAAGTAATTGTCTGAAAACAGTGTTGCTGAGTACACCGGGGTGTGTAATTGGTGAAAGAAACAAAGTTACTACTCTGCCAGCGGAGCACAGTAGGCACTGGACCAGACTACCTCCAGCACTGGGTCAAGGCAGGGGGAAACTCCATTGCCACTGGGTGACTTACTCCGCGGGGTAACTCCAATTATTGCTACACACAAGACACACGCTTTTTACACAGCCGCCACCCCCACAGGAACGGGGGGGAAATATGTTTGGGGTGGTAACTCTTCGCGCAGCTCCCGCTGCCGCCGCCGTCCGAGACACGCTCGGTGCCTCGCCACGTTAGCACTCACGGCTCCGACGGCGCATGGCGCGGCGCTGACTGCCGTGCCCGCGACCGCAGAGGCAGCCGGGCGCACGCCTACTCCATGCACCCGCCGGCGAGGACGCGGCGCAGGCGGGCTCCCGGCGGGGCCCGGCCCTGCCGGGCCGCCGCGGCCCGCTCGCCGCCGCCGCCACGGGAACCCGCGCCGCCACCGCCGGGGGCCCGCGGCTGCCGGCGCGGCCCTGCGGCCGGGAGACGCCGCCCGCGCTCCCGGCCCGTCGTCGGGGGCGCCCGCGAGCAGCAGGCGGCCTCTCTCCGGAGCGAGAACGGCGCTCCCCCCACCCCGCGCCGCCTCACGGGGCTGCGCGGGGACGGCGCCCCCCTCCCCCTCGCCCCAACGATTCTCGCGCGGCGCCCGCCCCGCCGGTGGCGGCGCCGCCGCCGCCGGCCGAGACACCGCCAGGCTCCCGCCGCACGCCCCTTTGTTGCGGCCGCCGCCGCCGCCGCGCGGGGCCCGCGCGCCCCAACGTGCGCATCCGTCGCTGGAGGTGTCCTCCTCCTCCTCCTCCTCCTCGCCCTCCCTCCGGCCGCCCGCCCGCCCGCCGCGCGCGCGGGAGGCAGGCGCGCGACGGCTCCGAACTGCTGACGGCAGCGGCGGGCGCGCCCGCGGCGCCTCCATCTCACCCAGCGCGAGCTGCCTGGGCTTTAACGGCTGCGGCCGTCAGCAGCCAGGGCTGCGGGAGGCGGCGGCAGCAGTGAGCGGGGAAGGAAGGGGGGAGGAGGAGGGAGGGGGGCGCGCCAGGGAGAGCGCGCGCGCGCAGCGCAACGGCGGCCCAGCCGTTGGGCGGGGAGGGGGGGGTGGGGAGAGGGCTCGCGCTTACCTGGCGCCCGCGCGCGCGCGGAACCGCACTTCCCGGGGAGCGCGGGGGGCCGCCGCTGCCGCCGCTGCCGCCGCGCGGGAGGGGGCCGGGGAGGGGGGGAAGGGAGGGAGGGAGGAGGGGGGAATTTGGGGAGGGGGGCTGGGGGGGGGGTCTGCGCGCGTCTCTCCGGCAGTCACCGCCGCCTCCTGCACGAGCACTCAGTGCGCGCGCGCGCGCCGGGGGCGGGGGTACGTGCATGCGCGGTGCGAGCAGGGCGCGCCTGTGCTGGGGAGCGTGGAGAGGGCGGAGGAGGTGGGGAGGAGAGCGGGGGGAGCGCGGCGGCTCCATCTCCCTTTTCGGGGGGCCCGCGCGGCGGCCGGGAGGGGGCGGGGAGCGGTGGCGCGCGCGCGCTGCGGCGCCCGGGGGCGGCCCTCGCCGAACCGGCGCCCGGGAGCCGCTCCCGCCGCGCCGCGGGCACCCGCGCCGCCCCGCCGCGCCTGCGCCCGCGTGTGCGAGCCCGGCGGCGCCCCCCGCCTGGCGGCGCACGGCAGCGAGCCCGGCGCGGGCCCGGCCCCGAGCCGGACGCGGGGCGGGAGAGGGGGAACGCCAGGGAGGGAGAGGCGCCAGGCGGCTGTGAGCCGCTGAGCGGCGCTCGGAGGGGCGGGGCCGCGCGCCAGACACGCCCCGGCGGGCGGGAAGGGGCGCTCGCGCTCGGCGGCGGCGCGGGAGCGTGAGCTTGAGGCGGCAGCGGAGTGCCGCCTTCGGGGCCCGCGCCCGCAGCGCGCGGTGTCGCGGCTGTCCGAAAGGAGCGGTCGGGCCCCGCGCGGCTGCCGAGTCCTCAGGGCCGCGCGGCCCGGCACGGTGGGGGGCGGGGCGGGGCGGGGGGGTTAGTTTAGGCGGGATTTTTAAAAAGCAGTTATCGGGTGAGCGTGCGTTGGCGGCGCCCCCCGGCTCTCGGAGTCCCGGGTGTCCACGGCGCGTTATCGCTGTGGGGTACCTGCTGGCCTGTGGCAGGGGGTTGGGGTTAAAGGCTGGGGGTGCCTTTCTGCCCCTCCGCGTCTGTTGTGTCCCCTGCGTGTCCCAGCGGGGAAGCACGGCTGCCTACCGAAACCTGCTGTAGGCGGTCACTTACTTTCCGTTGTTTAAGCATCTGGGGCTCTGGGTTTTAGGGAAATAACACGATCACTAGAAAGAAATAAAAGCAGTTATTGCACTACTTATTCTCCACCTCCGATTTTTCTTTTCGAAAACGGTTAGTGAGATGCTAGCCTGATGGCACAGCGTTCAGTGAAACAATTTGTGGATAAATAAAACTTTAAAATATTGCTGTTAGTGTAAAATGCAGCGGTTTTGCTAGAAAAAAAACGATGTCTCAATATAATAACTACTTGTGTTGAAAATTACAGCAATATAAACAAGTTACTGGAATAGTGGAATCATCCTCTGGGAGCAGCATAGTAAATTTTTTCATCAGGTTGAAAACTCCTGCCCCTTCCTGAGCCATCTCTCTGATGTTTTTGTATGATGCACTAATATATGTAGCGAATTGTTCTCCAGCTGGAGCACTCTGTCTTTTTTAAATTATTAATTAAAAGATTTTATTTTTTCTACCCACTTCTAGATATAATGAAAAGAAGTCCATATCTTGCCTGGGTAGTCAAAACTGCCAGGCTTGTTTTTGTAGTAACATCGATGATTTGCATTCGGAAGGCAGAACTGTCTTAAATCTTTAAGTATTTCTGAATCCTGTACAATAATTCTCTCCAGTGTGGAAGGACCTTCCCTGTTGCAATTTCATGATGTGCTGTTTCTTTCTTCGACAGTGCCTCAGACACTCCTGCGATAACCTTATTAGTCATGAGAAACATGCAACTGCTGAGTTCACCATGCTGACCAGCAAATTACACCTCTTCATTTTGTTCCGCTCTCTGTTTCTGCTCTATCTGTACAGTGCCTGGCACAGTATGGATACGGTTAACATCTAGGGCCAGGTTCTGCTGTAATGCGAGTAGTCAGAATTAAAGTCCTGGTGGAGAAAAGCGCAGTGCCATAGGAAAGGTATGGCTATCCGTTTTTTCCCTCTGCTTTTCTGTGTCATAGGCTACTTCTGAATGTGTACTGCGTGTTTCAAATTGTAGCGTTAGTAGCTCTCAGAGATACTAAAATAGCGGAGGCGTACATTCAGTATCCAGATGCGTTAACTATGAATTGTGGAGAATGAAAAATAAAGCATTGTTACTGCCTGTCTCATATTTTTCATTAGATATGATGCCCCACAAATTTGCCGTGTGGTCTGAAGTTTGTAGTGCTGTTTGGTGAGCTTGAAAACTGAGAGAAAGACTTCCTCATTTGTATGTGGAAGTGCTGGAACACTGCTGGATTGTAAATGCTATGGATAATATTATAAAGCATGTATAGTGAGCAGCAGGAGTAAAGGCTGTTAAAATTTAGCAGTACCAGGTAATAATAATACAATTGCAGGTGCAGTTCAAGCAGCTGCTAATAAGTGGCTTATTTAAGCTACTGCACGTGAGACAATTACACGTTTCGCCATGACTGCTTTTGCTGAGTGATTGAAGTGGACAAGAAAGAGAAACCAGAGTCACGTGGGAATCCAAGTTTCTGGTGAAACCTGCTTGCCTAAAGTGCACCTGTGAACACGTACCCTGTACATCCCCTGGACGCCCTATGCTGCAAAGTAGCAGAGGAGCCTACAAGTCATCTCAAGTGCTGGTGTGTGGAAAGCACAGGTAGAATAGCTGCATATATAAAACTGAAGTATGGTAACAGATCTGAATCTGGGCATGTTGCACTAAGTTTTGGAAATACAAGACAAAAGGTGAAGGTCACAGAAATCTCCACTGAAAAGACCTGGGATTGAAAATACCTACTATTGAAGGTGAAGCATAAGAATAAGGAAACACATCTCCACTAGCATGTCTGTGGGCTAATGTATGTAGTCATTAGTCATTTGGCAGCAATGATGTCAGCTGCCAAAAGCAAGTATTTTTTCAATCTACTGGAAAATACCAGTCTGCAGAAAAAGTGTAACAAGGAGGAAAAAACATCCTGATCATGTGTCTGACCTGAGCACTCTTCCTATGAAATTACCCTGTACCCAGCTAACAGAGATTAACATTTGGGCTTTGAAGTAGTTTTGCTGTTTTCCTATCTGATGAGCCAGACTGTAGATACTGTGGAATTGTTGAACCAAGGGGCTGTTTCTAGACCATTTGGATTGCAGGGATATCTGTGGCGAAAAAGAGCCCTTTGTAGGATGCGCTTGTTTGTTTAGAAAATTGTGTAACAGGAGTGAAGAATGACAAGTGCCACTTTCTGCAACCGCGTGTGAGGCATGGGAGATGGAATGCAGTAAAGGCTGAAGGTTTGCATCTAACATGTTGTAAGTGGTGACTGGTTTTAAAATGTATATTAAGTGTCAGTGGGTTCTTGTGTGTTTCTGATGGCTAGGTTTATAAAGTCTGTGTGAGTCACAAGCAGTGATACAAACATTGCAATATTATGGCCAGTTTTCACATATTCAAATTGTATCTTGGTCTTGCAGAAATGGTTGTCATACAAGGACATAGATTTTCCATGTTCACTTTTCAGGGGTCGGTTTTCTCGTCAGGCCGAGTGGGCAAAAGAAAGCAAAGATACAAAACGTCCAATATTTGTGAAAGGGAATCGCAGAGCCTGTTAGCATATTCCCATGTGTCAGCAAGGATGGCCTATGTAAGCCTCCCGAGAGTATAAGTGAATGCACTAGGACAGAGGAGGACAGTCAGGGAGCAGATGCTCCTTGCAGTGTGTGTTTCCCATAGCAACCTGGCAAATTTCCCAGCAGAAATTTGTGTGCGAGTTAGCGATGTTTTTGCATCACTCCTGTATTTTCAAGTATCCCCACAAAAGAGGGAACAGTAGAGACAAATGAGGAGGCGCAGAGGATAGGTGATGGAGATTGGTGGCACAACCCCTGGCTAAGCTGTACAAATGGAAAGAGATGGTGAGGGGCCATCTCACCAACCAAATGATTGACACAAGTCCTCTCTAGAGACCTGATCTCTAAAATCTTATTTCATAGAATAGTATTCTAAGTAGAAGAGCATTTTAATTATATACTTTTCTTCCCAATTAATTCTAGCATACCTTGTGACATGTTTATCTACAGTCACGTATGGTAATACGTGATGATACACGTTTGTCAAAAGTTGTGGTAGGTAAGAGATATGGCCATGTGAACACAGCAGTTCACACTCTGTGTGTGCACAAGGCACTCCGTATTCTTTTTGTTTGTAACCAAAATAGTCGGGTCTAGCTGTAATTTCCATAATTTTACACACCTTTTTAACGTCCCTGTTGGACTTTCTCTCTGCCTCTGTCTTCCTCCTCCCACCCCTTTTTTTGGGTATATTTCTTCATGGGTTTGTGTTTGCACTCCATTTCTTTACTCATTTTCTCTCTTTCTTCCCTATATCCCCACCATCCTCTTATTTTCCCTTTTTCTTCCTCTCTTTCACTGTCAATTACCTTACTCTAGGCCCATTTCTTGACTCTGTATGACATCCTTGTTTGATTCAAACCATATGGACAGTGAGTGAAGAAAGATGGATGCCGCTTTTTGACATCAAGTGCTAGATGAATGTCGTGAAAACTTCACTTTCTCTTCCTCTCCTGCAGTGTTCTGTCTGTGTTTCCTTATTCTCGTGTCATTATCTTCCTGCCTTATTCAGTTGTGATCCTGTACTCTGGTGCTGAAGGTAAGTGCTACAGGTAGAGGCTTTAGGGAGCAGCAATGTCTACTGTCATCCCCAGCACCCCATGGAAAGAGGACACTGAGCAGACACGAGAGGTCTCAGAGCAGAAAGAAAGCATGCTACATATATTCGGATCCTTCATCCTAGGTAAAGATGGTATCAAACGAACAAAAGACTAAAATTACACATTCAATCTTAACCTGAGTACTTCTTGACTTTTAAGTGTGTAATACGCATTATAAGAGGAACAGAAGGCATTTTGGTGAATTAGGTGATACTCATCAGGCAAGAGCTGTTTCTGTGCTCGATTCCTGTTTGTACTGCAGACCTGCTAACGTTATGAACATACTCCTAAAAACTGGTCCACAAGAGTATAACAGCTTCCTCGTGCCTGATCTATCAAAAAGAGCAGATTCACAGGTTAGATATATTTTTGATTTACAGAACACTTACACCATCTGGTCCTATAAGACTAGCACAGTGATTGCAATTTCAGCCATGTTTCATGTTCAAGGCAGAGTCTTTCAGTATGCAGTTAATAGAGGAGGCTGCCATTCTGTGAATTGTTTATGTGGTGTCCAGTTTGTGTAAGTAGGGCAGAAATACCTTTTTGGATGAATGATCTGCTGGTGTGAGTGGAACAATTTAACGCTTCTTTGAGGTGGAGTTGTAGTTACCAAGTGTATTGGGTTTGCACAGCAAGGTTTTGGTATGAGGGGGGCTACAGGGATGGCTTCTGCGAGAAGCTGCTAGAAGCTTCCCCTGTGTCCGACAGAGCCAATGCCAGCCGGCTCCAAGACGGACCCAACACTGGCCAAGGCCGAGCCCATCAGTGACGGTGGTAGCGCCTCTGGGATAACATATTTAAGAAGGGGGAAATGTTGCTGCACCACAGCAATTGCAGCAGAAGAGAGGAGTGAGAATACGTGAGAGAAAGAACTCTGCAGACCCCAAGGTCAGTGAAAAAGGAGGGGCAGGAGGTGCTCCAGGCGCTGGAGCAGAGATTCCCCCGCAGCCCGTGGTGAAGACCATGGTGAGGCAGGCTGTCCCCTGCAGCCCATGGAGGTCCACGGTGGAGCAGATATCCACCTGCAGCCTGTGGAGCACCCCACACCAGAGCAGGTGGATGTCAGAAGGAGGCTGTGACCCTGTGGGAAGCCCACGCTGGAGCAGGCTCCTGGCAGGACCTGTGGACCTGTGGAGAGAGGAGCCCACGCTGGAGCAGGTTTGCTGGCAGGACTTGTGACCCCATGGGGGACCCACGCTGGAGCCATCTGTTCCTGAAGGTCTGCACCCCATGGAAGGGACCCACGCTGGAGCAGGGGAAGAGTGTGAGGAGTCCTCCCCCTGAGGAGGAAGGAGCAGCAGAGACAAGATGTGATGAACTGACCGCAACCCCCATTCCCCGTTCCCCTGTGCTGCTGGCGGGGAGGAGGTAGAAAATTCGGGAGTGAAGTTGAGCCTGGGAAGAAGGGATGGGTGGGGGGAAGGTGTTTTAAGATTTGGTTGCATTTCTCATTGCCTTACTCTGATTTGCTTGGTAATAAATTAAATTAATTTCCCTGAGCTGAGTCTGTTTGGCCTGTGATGGTAATTGCTGAGTGATCTCTCCCTGTCTTTATCTTAACCCATGAGCCTTTTGTTATATTTTCTCTCCCCTGTCCAGCTGAGGAGGGGAGCAATAGAGTGCTTTGGTGCGCACCTGGTGTCCAGCCAGGGTCAACCCACCACACCAAGTTATCTTGGATCTTGTCATGGCTACATGAAACTAATTTTTATTCAAATGTGAATTTTTGGACGTGGCAGTTTCTGAAAGAAGCCAAGCTTGCCAAATGTAAACAAGTACTGTTTACCATGATGTATTTGTTTTGTCGAAAAACCCAAGCCTTTTACTTGTGTTTGTTTATTGGAAACTGTCCCTCACAATTATGGATAGGCTATAATTGAAAAATCAGTTGTCTCACAGCTACAGCCCTCATTCTTTGTCAACCTCATGTTTTATTATTCCTGAAAGTTAGATGTTTATTGTCTACAGCAAGAAGAACTTGTTAAATTCTCCATTGCTATTTTGGTTATTTAATGCTCTATAAATAAACTAAAAGCAATATCTAGTTTGATAGTTTCACATCAGTCAGCTACATAGGGTACAACAACAGAAGGAAATTGAGTCTTGTCCATGCTACACAAAATGCTTGAAATTCTGTAGCTGAGACGGAGTGACCAGGATTCCTGCATTCACAAACCTCTCACAAAATGCCATCAGTAGAGAGGAATCAAGCCCCCCTAGTAGACAGCTTGCCTGCCTGTAGATGGTACAGCTCCTTTCTTCACTAGTTGGTTGCAGATGTTTTTATGTGGACGTTTTTCTAAGCAGTTGACGGTATTTTGGCAATCATATGCTTAAAGAGAAGTGGAGAGCTTCACACGACGAACAAGTTGTGCGGCTCTATGTGTGACATTTTATTTAAAGATGATGGCGTTTTCTGCACATTTGCTGATAACCACAAACTTTAAAAAGTGCAAATTCTAGAATGGAGAGCACTTTTGCTGACTATTTGAGTTTGCACATTGCAAGCCTTCATCAGCACTTTTCCCCAAGGAGATCAGAAAGATTTTAGCCAGTTAACACCTGCATTTTTGATGTCACTTTTGAATCTGAATATTTGTAGAAAGCATGGAAACAATCTTGTGATAATGAAAGTGGAAGTCATTAAAGATCACTGCAAAAACGCATCACCGAAAAAAAAGTAACTACAGAAAAACATTTGAACTGAGCTGGATTCAGGCTAGAGGCGAAACAGCTCAGTGCTCTGTCAGATCTGTTAAATATCATAGATTGTAACCTGTTTGAGAATAAGAAAGATTTAGATACTGGGAGAAGTGCTTGATTCATTTTGAGGGAATAAACAGGCCTAGAAAGCTAAAAGAGTTATCCTGATGTCATACAGCATTAAGGAGTTAAGATTGGGCTTTTCATCTTTCTCAGTCCTATGGACAAACATGCAACCTTCATTACCAGTCATTAAAAGTACAGAAAAAGAAGGAATAACTTCGGTATCCACTTCTCTTCCCTGAACTGACAGTCTCTTTGGTCATATTAAAGGTGGCATTAACTGTCCTGGAGAAAGAATTAATTCTAATGGTCTGTAATGTCAGTTATTCAAACTAGCTTCCTTCTAATTACCTTCTAATGACAGGCATACATAAAATAATAGCAAACAGACATTGAAGTTGTTCTGGTGCTTCCTCATGCTTACAACCTTTCTCTCTCAGAAGAACAAGCCTCACACCTTATCGTCAGGCAACTCTGAGATGTAACTAATTTGCTCTGACACTATAGCTGTTTAAGATAGCACTTTTGGCTGATGTTTTTGGCCACACGGTTACAGGGACGCTGCAGAAGATGGAGTCTTACCTAGCAGCCTCAAATGCTTCTCAAGCAGAGGAGAAACAGGAAGAGAAATGAAAGGGGAAAAGCTAAGTTACGCAAGGAAAATAATGCAGAAGTAGGAAGGTGAAACCTAAGGTTGGACTGGCACAGGTCTGGTAAAGGCAGTAGTACCTGCAGGGTCCTGCCCAGCTTAGGCTGGTCAGAGCATCCTTAGAGCAAGGACCAGTGTTTCCACAATGGATCCTGGCCTTGGAGCAGTGACAGGTCCTGTGGTAAAGTGTTTCCCTTACTATCTGCTTGTACTTTTACTATTGGTGGCAGCAGGCCTTGTTGTTGGATGAGTTTGGTTTTCTGTATTTAATGTTTTGAGAAGGGGTTGTAACAGATGTCATAATATAAAATGAATCTCACTGATGTGATAGGTCTGTACCTGTGCCAAAGCGTCTGCGTAATTTTTGCCCAAGAATATATACATACACACACACACATATATATACACATATATATACAGGTAAGCTGAGATAGAGAGGTGGTGTGCGTGGTTTTGGTTGGTGGACTTGTGACTGGTATCAGTCTCTCATTTGCTGTTGAAATACAGCACACAGTTCTGGTTCCCGTGTTCTGAAAAGGATGCAAGAAAAAAAAAAGGAGCAGAAAAGAGCTTCAAAATTATTTGGAGATCTGCAGGAAGTGTTTTATAGTGACAGACTTTAAAAGCACAAGCTATTTAGCTTCCTCAACAAGAATGCATTAGGATGATTTGATTACAGTGACTAAGACACTTACTTAAAACTTAATGGAGAGAAAATACTGAGTGAATAGAGGGATCTTCAGTCCGAAGACAGAAGACCTAAATTGCCCATAGCTGGAAGCTGAGACCATCAAACCATTCAGATAGGCAATGAAGCATACATTTTTTAAACAGAGGGATTGATTAACTGTTGGAACAAACCAGCAAGAAAACTAATGGATTCTCCATCTCTTGAAATCCTCAAGTGAAAAAAATGAATGCCTTTGAAAGTTATGCTTAGCCACACTCTACTTAATTGATTCAAAGTAAAAGCAGCAAGTGACACTGTGTCCTGTTTTATATAGGAGGTCAAATCAGATGGTATAATAGTTCTCTTTGGCTTGCCAGTCTATGAAATACTGCAACTGCCAAAGGCCTACATTAAAGGAAAAATAATGCTTTGAAGTTAAGCACTCCAAGGGTAAAGAAGGCAGAATTAAGGTTACTCTAGTAATCTTCGCTATGACCCTCTGTGCATTTGCATTATGATGTGCTCTTAACTGCTCAGTCACTCACATTTTCCTCTCAACATGGACCATTACCTAAGTTATAATCCTAAATCCTTAGAAATCAGACTTTTCTTTTGCTTGATCTAAAGAAATAGCTCCTACCTCTTTCATGTGGGACAGCCCTTAGCGAGGGGTGCAATGAACAGATAGTTGTATAAAGGACTGGCAGAATGAAAGGCACATTGTATCAATGTCAAGTTAATGAAATTATGGGAACTCTGGATCTTCAAGGAGAGGGTACCCCATTAGGCCATTAAACTTGTCCTGCCTATTCTGAAAGGCAGCATGGGTATGGACAGAGCACAATCCTGTCATATTAAGACCAAATATTCTGTTCATAAATGCAGACAGAGGACATTAGTCACAGCCCAGTTGCAGAATACAATGTATTTTTGCAGGGAGGATTTTCTTTCTCATATTTATGTGTGTTACCTGAGACAAACACCATGAGACTACCATATGCCTGTTAGGAAAAGGAATGAGATTGGGAAAATTTCCTGCTCAGCAATTTACTTGAACCCATTCTCCTTACAGTCAGTGGCAATGTTGTCATTCACAAGGGAAGTAGATGTGAACCCATAATTCATAATCCAGTGTATAGATAAAACTGGCTTATCAACTAACATGAATTTTTGAACACATCACTTTATATTTAGAAAATAATATCAAATTTTGATTGAGAAAAATGTATAGAGCTATGCAATTATCTTTTAAACCCATTATAAAGATACCCCTTTCTATGGTTCTGTACATAGCAGAATATTTAGGAAAGTAAAATAATGGTGTAAGTACATTTTTAGGGGAGAGAGGAAAGAGGGTTTTAATTTATAATGTTGCCTGCTTTTGTCTCTTAGCAGTCTCAACATTACATTAAAAAGTTGCAAGTTAGAGTATGAAAGAAAAACCTAGACCTACATTTTGTTTATTTGTAGTGTGCCCCTCTATTTTTTAGGCCTGCCCCAAGTGTCACAGTGTTCAGGGTTCTCATCCAACAAAGTAACTAGAATGGCTCCCACTGATTTCCATGGGAGACACTGTCAAGCTGTGTTAAGGATAAGATTGAGCATATCCTAGCTTTCTTCAGATGTAGTAGAGTTTTATTCTTACAAACCCAAAGTTATTACTGTAAACTAACAGTCTTATAAGATAAAAAACCCTACCTATCCATTTAGTTTGACGAGAGTTTGCAAAAATAAAAATCCCATATTAGAATCAATGTATTATTACTTCCCTTCTCTGTCTGCTTTTTCAGGACTGGATTTCGCAAAAACTGTATTTAATTAAGTAATTACTTCTGGTAAACGTATTGAAGCTGCCTGCATCCTTCTGTGTTACTCAATGTGAACAAAGTTTGTGGAATAATACAATGACTATGCTAAATCCTATTAGATTTACTGTTTAAAACTGAAGCAGTCCCCTGTGAACTAGTCTGGATCTCCTCCAATGTTCATTATTAGTATATGCTTCATCTCTGTATCATATGGCTAACTGTCTGGCCCAAAAGAAACAATGCATTAATTGCTTGCTGGTTTTGGCTCTGTCCCTCTATTAAAGTGTACAGATCCCAAGAATTCCCCAATACTTTTATTTTTAAATCATTACTATGTCAGAATATTGGAGCTTACTTTTAGTAGTGTAGGATTACATAGTTAATACAATAATAACTGTTGGTTATGGGGTTTGGTGGGTACAGAGGAACCCTGATACATAAGTATATATACTGTAGATAAGAATGATTTTCACCATCTCAGAAACACACGAAAAAGCTTTACATAAGATGAGAATTTAGTGTCATACGAAGTAAAAACTGTAGGTAGGATAGCTAAGGGAAAATAGTTGGCAATCACTTACTTTGTGTATACCAGCCATTCTGCCATAAACACTGAATAATCTCCTGAATACATCCCAATTAATAGTTCTGACTTCTAATTCAAAAACATATCCAGAAGGAAAAGGGCTGTCTGATAGGGATAATAGATTTGAACTATCATCAATACTTCTTTTGTTGTGCAATCTTCAACAAGTTGGTTTGCTGCCATTTTCTAAATTGTTAAGAGATCCAAAGATAAGTATATCAAAGTCATGATGTGCAGAAAATACTAACTTCAGATAACACAATTTAAGCAGCTCTCCCCTTTCAGTTTCTTCTTGGCTGCTCAGCATCTTCCAGAGGCTTGTTTAAGAGTCCTCAATATTTGCTGGACTGCAAAAAAGTGCCGTTATGAGCAAATAATATGTAGTGGTCAACAAAATACTTTCCTCCACTGCCAGTATGGACCATAGTGACAAGTGGTTTCAAGGGATCACATTATTCGATAGTTTAAATTCTCCTCACTTTGTAGACACCTATTCATTTTGCCTTTATACAGCTGCATCGTTTGTGTCAAATCACTCAAGGAGTTACCAGAGTAGAATATTCCTAGCAAAGTGACTAGGGTTTGGGGATTTTTTGTTTTATTTTTTAACTTTGTCTTACCAGAGCTAGATCCAGAGCATACACCACCAATTCCTTTTATCACTAGTTCCCTGTGAAGCCCAATGTCAAAAAGCCTAATACTATGGCTTTCTGAAGCTCAGGTCTGCCTGTGTTTTGCTATTGACTTTAAACACAGCACTCTTCCACAGTGTTTCGGGGCACCCTAATAGCTGTAGGTTGGCTTTGCTACCACTGGAGAAACTTGAAAATACCCCAATACATCGTAGCTGGTAATGTTTAACCTATGGCAAAATAATCTGACTTTAACCTCTGAGAGAACTGTTTAGATGCATTTGACTGATGTACAAGAATCTCTCAGGATAACATATGTCCTTATGTATACTAGTAAACACAGTTACCAAAATGAGAAATGCAATGACTACAGAATAAATAAAAAGGTATAGTGCAACAGGTACAGCAAACAATTCAATTTGCAATTGGTCTACTGTGGCAAGAAGTTATAGCAGTGCTGAGTGCCTCTTGCTGAGGCAGGAAACCTATGAATTTTCCAAATCTGAAGGGCTTGCATAAAAGGAGAAGATTGGAAAAGATCTATGGGATGTAGCTGCTGCACACTAGAATGGTAATTGTCCGTGTTGTGCCACTTCTCCTAGTGTGATGATGTTGTACAGTTGGACTTGGTCTGAGAACAGCATTGGTTGTTTGGCCACAGGATTGCCAAAATTTCTGCCAAAACAGACTTTTCTTACCAGCTTGTTTGACCAAAGTTCTTTCAGCTGCTTGTGTACCCAGTGTGTGCATATGTATTTTTCAAACTGATACACAATGTCGAATGCACTTGGGCTTTGCAGTCACAATCAGGTCATGTGCTTCTGTACTGTACAAGTTGCGTGAAATACAGGAAACATAATTTGCAATGTTATAGGCTAATGTGAATTATTAGACCCATGGAAATAAGCAGAAGTTACATTTGCTTGGTTTGAACAATTTATGTTTTATAACCACAGTTTGTTAGTCTTTTCCACAGAATGCATACAAATATTTCCAACAGCTGTGACCGCCAAATTCCTTGGAGCAAGTGAACATTGCTCAGTCTCTGTAAGTACAAAGAGATTAATAACAATCATGCCTTATGATCACCCCAAATATCACTCGTTCTACTTTACCTCATGCATATTTTGGGCTTAAATGCCCACCGACATCTCAGCCAAACCTGTTAGTGATGTAACTACAGCCTGTAATGGTAGTGTAACAAGCCTTTTTGCTTGATACGTGCTACAATTTCAAAATAAGGTAGGGTTATGTTAATCACTTAGAGTACCTCTGCAGCAGAATATGCAAATTTACAGTCTGATATTTTATGCATTGGCTACAGTCTGATTATTTTGTGCATTAGCAACTAAGCTAATATGTATTTACTGTTCAATCCCAATTTATTATTCATGGAATTCAAGGTGCATGGCTAAGCATCATTCTCTGCTTTCTAGCTTCTGCAGTTTTCCTTCCTGTTTTATTTTGACATGAATGCAGAGAGATGGTCTCAGAAATGTGGGAAGAGAAACATACGCTAAAAAAAGAACCTCTTTTTGGAAAACCCGAGAGGAGCTTCACAACCAATCACCTGACTGTGATACTGAAAAAGATACAGCAGCTTCTCAAAGACCTTGCATAAATAGCACAATATACACACATGGTTCAGGAATGATTATTACAGCACCTTCTCAGTCCCAGTATCTGCATGTAACATAAGTCAAAGGAGAAAGGGACAGGGAAGATAGAGGAGAACAATTTTCATAGTATCAGCATAATAGCTCTGGCTACTGTATGTCAAGTAGTCCAATTTACAGAAAGTAATACTTCCAGTCTGGGTCATCCTTGGATGGTGGGTCTCATGCAAGTGAAGTCAATGAGAAGTCTATAGAGTGCTTTAAGAGAGGTTCTGTCCCTTCATTAGCTTTTCCATCTCAAGTATCATCTCTCCCCAAATCCAATGCTACTAGCCATTGCTGAAGTTCATATCCATTAGGTGGAGATAGGCGCAAATAAAGCAGGTGTGTGGTACACTGCTATTGCATTTTGACTATCATTCTCTGAGCTTACCATAATCAAAACAGAATTTACTATATCGTGACCAGTGCTGTCCATAATGGTGGGACTCACTGAAATGTTAATCAGGGTTATTTATGCGCTTTTTTAGTTAGAGATATTTTCGAACTGCAGCAATTTCCAGATTTGCTCTCGTATTAATAAGGTATATGGTTAGTAATGGAAATAAACCAAATTTCTTTGTGCCAGCCTTATGTGCATGCAATTACATGCTGTCATAGCTGATAAAATGACAAGCAAATTTCCGTACACATTTAAGCAAATCAAAGTGCTAGGACAATTCTTGCTTCAAATATATTCATATGAGGGAATTTGGCTGTTGTTTCTGTTAGACCATCCTGTTAGTTTCTCCCATCAGTGCCTATGGGACTAGTCCTTGCATGCGCTGGAAGCAGCTTAGGCCATATGATTGGTACCTTAACAGTAAAAGCCCTGATTTCAGAGAAATCTTTCAAACAGACTGAAACTTGTCAGAAGTAAGAGTGAAATGACAGAAGCTATAAACATCACCTCTTACATTGATACAGGTTCTGTAGATGTCATTCATTTCAGTAGCAGAAGTCCCTCTATTTGCGTATATGATATCCACAAAGCATTTCAGTAGTCATCATCATTTCATTTTTATCCTGTGTGGTACCTCACATTCTGTCGTACCCTTTGGCACTTGGGAGGGCAAACACTTGTAAGGTGACGTACCACATATAATCCACACTTAGCTATGTTGTAACGCTTTCCAAAGCCAAATTTAGAGAAAATTAGCAGGGGGTTTTTTTTGGTTTTTTTTTAAGATCACCAAATATAAGTGTGCATTCTCCAAGATTCTCATTTGCTAACATAGTTGTCATCTTGTTTCAGGAGAACCTTTATTAGCCCACTAGCTTTAAAACCTCAGATGCAGCTGAATGTTAAAAAAAAAAAAAAGAAGTAAATTTATTGGCTTAAGAGCATACAGCTTGGCAAGTTAATTCTACTCTTTACTTTCTTCTTATTTTTTATTTAATCAGGGACTTTATGCTCACAATATGTAAGTATTTCATGCACCACACAGGTCAGGAACACCTGTTAGAGCTTTAGATCAGTATGCTGTCTATTAGCCTACTACACTAACAGTTAACATTATTATATACGTTGCACGTTTTGCTGTAATCGTTACAAGATCAACAGGATTATGTATGATCAACTCAGGTTAAATATATCATAACAGCCTTAGGCATTGGAGGCTGCTTTGATTCAGCAATATTCTCTTGCAGTCCTCTAACATGTTATTAAAACTTTTTGCTTGTTTGTTTTGCAGGAGCAATTTAATCATGAATTCTGCTCAGCCAATTACTTTGCTTTTCCTGAAATGTACAGTGTGTTGCTCACAGGAGTTCCACAAAAGCAGCAACTCAAGTAAGACTTGGGTGCCACTTCCCCCTCATAAGATCAGTGGTGCAGAAAGACCAAAGTGAGGATGTGACAGCTTTCCCTTTCCATTCTTCTTATTTTCAAATACTCTCACCTTCTCTGACTTTCAGAGCATTTGATGTCACCTGACTCTTCTGTTATTATCTCCTGAGCACCTAGGCACTGTCTCTAATTTTGACTTACAGTTCTCTGTTGAATGTCTTTCTCCTCTTCTTAAGGCCCCTCATGCTCAGATGTCAGTGACTTCCTTGTTGATGACCCACCTTAGCTGCCCATTTCCTCATCCTCACCTCTGTTCAACTTACAAGCTTAGCTCAAAACTCCCCACAAGGCTAATTACCCAATTTGGCTCTTCACTGAATCTGTGATCTCTGTGATCTTTGGCTCCATTCCACCTTGAAAAGGTTCAGTCCCTCCATCATCATGTTCTGTCACTAGTCCAGCCTATCAAAATTTGTGTTTTAATTTCTCTTAGTTTATCTGGAAAGTAATTTGAGATGATCCTTGGCTTCTCCAAGTTGAATTCTTCTCTACCTTTGCAGAGAGGACTCTTTTTCCCTCCACTCTGAGGTCTGCCAGACCCTGGATGAAGCTTACTCTTGTCGTTGCTTCCTCTGCTCCTGCTCTCCTTCCACAGAATGTCTTTGGTGGGATGTCCTCCCACTCTAAATTAATTTCTGTCTTTTACTTCTTCCACATTTCTGGCTAAAAAGCCCTCGTGTTCTCAGTCCTTGTATTTTCTCTCAGGCCGTCCATTGTGGGACTATTTTGGGTTTGTTCTGGGAATTCTCTGTAAACATGCATAAAGTATTCCTCAAACAGAATCACAGAGTCACTAAGGTTGGAAAAGACCTGTAAGATCATCAAGTCCAACCGTCAACCCAACACCACCATGCCCATTAAACCATGTCCCACAATGCCTCGTCCACATGTTCCTTGAACACCTCCAGGGAGGGTGACTCCACCACTTCCATGGGCAGCCTGTTCCAGTCTTTCACCACTCTCTCAGTAAAGACATTGTTCCTAATATCCAGCCTGAACCTCCCCTGGCACAAACTGAGGCCATTTCCTCTTGTCCTGTCACTCGTCACTTGGGAGAAGAGACCAACACCCACCTCTCTGCAACCCCCTTTCAGGTAGTTGTAGAGAGCGATGAGGTCTCCCCTCAGCCCCCTCTTCTGCAGACTGAACAACCCCAGTTCCCTCAGCTGCTCCTCATAAGACTTGTGCTCCAGACCCCTCACCAGCTTCGTCACCCTTCTCTGGACACACTCCAGCACCTCAATGTCCTTCTTGTAGTGAGGGGCCCAAAACTGAACACAGTATTCGAGGTGCGGCCTCACCAGCGCCGAGTACAGGGGCACGATCACCTCCCTGCTCCTGCTGGCCACACTATTTCTGACACAGGCCAGGATGCCGTTGGCCTTCTTGGCCACCTGGGCACACTGCTGGCTCATCTTCAGCCAGCTGTCGACCAACACCCCCAGGTCCTTTTCTGCGGGGCAGCTTTCCAGCCACTCGTCCCCAAGCCTGTAGCATTGCATGGGGTTGTTGTGACCCAAGTGCAGGACCCGGCACTTGGCCTTGTTGAACCTCATACAATTGGCCTGGGCCCATCGATCCAGCCTGTCCAGATCCCTCTGCAGAGCCTTCCGACCCTCAAGCAGATCAACACATGCACCCAACTTGGTGTCATCTGCAAACTTGCTGAGGGTGCACTCTATCCCCTCATCCAGATCATCGAGAAATATATTGAACAAGACCGGTCCCAAAACTGAGCTCTGGGGAACTCCGCTTGTGACCGGCCGCCAACTGGATTTCACTCCATTCACCACAACTCTCTGGCCTCTGCCGTCCAGCCAGTTTTTTACCCAGCGAAGAGTGCATCTGTCTGAGCCACGAGTTGCCAGCTTCTCCAGGAGAATACTGCTTAAAACCTGCTTAAAAATTCCCCTTTCAAAACTCTTAGTAGTAGATAAGCCACATGAACTCCTTTAACACTAATCTCCTTTTTGTATTCACCTGTGTGTCTTTATCCAGTCATCACTTGCACTACTGTTTGACTGTAAGCTGTTTGGTGGAAGAATCCATGTTCTTGTTCTGTATTTGTGTTGTATCTTGCAAAATGGAGTCCTGGTCCATGACTGCAGCTCCAAGACAGTATGGTGAAACAAACCATATACTATAATGATGATGAGCTTAATTTGTTACTAGTTCCTCTCTTTCTATTGTGATTCAGTATGAAATAAGTCAGCAAACATCATGCCAGATGTACAACTTGTGTTCAATACATTGGCTTAAACCTAGTGGCATGGCTAGGAGGTTCTAGATTGTGTATTTGCACTGTTACCCATGGGAGAAAATATCACAGTTCAAAGCATAAGCATACTTGCCATATGAATTACCTTCACATGGTAAAATCAGCTTCACCAGTTCAGGCCCTCAAATATCTATGGTCTTCAGACCATGCCTGCTTTTGTTTTCATTTGAAATCTGTGCTGTAACTATGAAGCTGCTCCGATATTGTAGTTCTAGTGATTTGTTTTGGGTTACTGCCAGATATTGGGTGGAAAAATCCCCTTTAAAGGAATATTGGTCTTCTGAAGTAAAACTCAGAGGCAAGATCATACTTCAAAGAAATACTACACAAACAGTTTCATGGAACATTTGGACACCTATGGTTTTAAAGGGCAAGAAGGTTTTAAAAGGTATGATTGTAGTTCCTGCTAACAGTGGAATGTATACATTCTGTATAAAGTTTACCAAATACCCAAAAGATTGTATCTAGGAATGGCAAGACCTTGCAGAATTCTGTTTGCTGCTCAAACAAAACTTGCCACAGCGGAATTCCTTTCTCTTTTTCTCATTCAGTTTCAAGTCATGCTCCAACTGTTTTTCATTAATAAGACAGATAATGTCTCCTGCAAGTTCTGTTCACAAGTTTGGTTCTTACAGTGCAAACACATAGTAAAACTTCAGTTCCAAATGACTTTTCCTGCTTTCAGTACAACTTGGTGTATCTGCTATACATCTGCTGTGTGCTGTAGCCTTCTTTTACTGTTACATCCTTCAGACGGTTTGTTCAGGCTAGTTCGAATCCCAGACCTCAGGGTCTACAGACTTTCTTTTCCAAACTAAATCTCTTTTTAAAGACAAATATTTCTGTTTATCTGTGTGATATAGGCAGATGCTATATTTTCTTCTAGATCTATCATAACTCTTTCCCTGTCTGGCACTGTAGAAAGGAATGTGCATTCTTTAATACCCACATTACACATTTCCATGTCTTGAGACAATATCTCCCTAGCGAGATTTCCCCCCACATATTTGAAGCTGTGCCTCCTGACTCCCACTGTTGTGCCTAATTCATTTGTACTTGCAGTGGGACAAAGACACAGAAAATAATATCAAATCAAAATGACAGGTTTTCCACCCAGCTGATATTTCTTTGTCACAGGCTACTTCTGGCTGTCTATGATGAGACCGTGGAGAACATATTGTACAGCCTGTAAGGCAAATATATCCATAGTCTAATCTCCTATATTGACCCTTGCCAATCACAGATAACTTTCTCTGGCTAAAGCATGCCCCCAAACTTAAGCACTTCTATTACAAACACCAAATCCACCCTAGCAGCTGGACCCACTGAGCTTGTGCAGGACAGTGACGCTGTCATCATTCAAAGTGCAAATTTTGTCAACTAAGTTCTCATTCTGTTTTGCTTGCATATCAGATGAAAATGGTAATTAAACAAGACAACTGCCATCTAACCTCCACTGCTGAGCTTCCAGCAGTGCTACTCTTTGTTGTATTTTTAGCAGCCATTCGAGTGCTGCAGAGCAATGAAGACAGAAAGTCACCAATGGGAAGATCTAGAAAGAGAAATTACTTCAGAGGCAGTCTTCTGGAAGACCTGAGAGCTGTCAGTTGCCTCTCAAATGTATTTTAGGCCTAGAATGAAATTTTGGTAAGTCTGATCTGATAACCAATAGTTTTATTTAAAATGTGGTGTATAACAGTAAATAGAAAAGAGAAATAAAGGCTGGATCAGTGGGCCCAGGCCAATTGCATGAGGTTCAACAAGGCCAAGTGATTCTGTGATTCTGTGAGTTGGTCTTAACGTTCTAGTAGTCCTAGGATGTGCAAAAGCAGGATCTTACTGTTGAAGTCACCTATATGTAAATTTGAGAGAGCTGGCTGTTTCTGTACACCAAATGACTGAGCTTAGCTTAAAAGAAGTTCCTATTAAATATAATGAAGGAACTATTAAACTTGTTCTCTGTCAGCCATGACATAAATAATTTATACCTTAATATTTGCAATAGGATATGTTGAATTCAGGCTGACATTAGTTTTCTGATTGTCTGTAGCTGGCAATAATAGTAACACACACTGCATTTGTGAACTTCTGCTCATCAGCTGGGTAGGAATAGCTATGAATGGTGGTTGGCATTCATAGGAAATAGTTGTCGGTTAACAAGTATAGACATGTTTTGAAAAAAAATAAAAATAGGAAATCGTGGAGGAGGGGGTTACATTAGTTAGGTTTGAGCTTCTCTTTTGGTAGCTATCATCATATGCGCTTCTGTTCAGCCCACACAAAGATTAGTGCTCAGTCATATCCATTAAGGGGACTGAGACCCAATACCTGGGTATTTATACCATGGAAAGATCCTAGCCCTGCTGGCCATCGTGGCAGGCTCTGAGCAGACCGCAGGTATTAGCTGACAAGTAAGTAGGGATGAGGAAAGTTTCCATGTCACCTTGTATGGATATGGATGCCTATGAAAATTTCTGTCATCAAGGTGGTAGGGATATTGTATTTGCAAGTTGAATCCAGAAGACTAGTAAGGTCAGATCTTCAGGTCTTGTGATTTGTGTCACTGTTTTCTTTTACCAGGAAAATGGCAGTAAAGCTCAGCATCAAGTGTGGCCAGGACTCCAACCCAGAGAGGAAAGACAGAGATGAAGCTGAAAGCTTTGTTAGAAGAAAGATGGTCGTGGATGATGAACGCCAAGGGGCCCATATTGCATACAATGAGAAACACTGAAGAATAGCTGGGGGAATATAGAAAGCAAAATGAGGAGAGGCACGTTTCTCCCCACTGCAGTTCTAAATTAAAGTGTATCTGAGCAGGGAAGGCTGGTGAGGAGACCTGCAAACCAGATAGAAAAGACACCAACACATCCAATGCTCTCAAATACCACATCTGCTGAGGACAAAGGCTTGCCCTGTCAGAAGCAAAGCCTTCATGGGGTTATGACTTCTATCCATCAGTATGTTCCCAAGAGAATCAAGAGAGAAATCCTGCTGGTTTTGTCTAATTTTTCCTCCCCTAGAGGAGAAATAGATGTGGAGGATAAGGCATCTAATTAGAAAGTCTTAAACGTAACTGTTGTCTCAAAAGATCATTCTTTCTCTCTCTGGCAGCAAAACGTTGCTGGAGCCAGGAAGGCTATGGGGGATTTTTGGTAGGTTGGTGCCAACACAATGCACATCAATCTTGACAAATAATGTTTGCTTTACTGATTGATATATAACAAATCTACTTGCAAGTGTAGCTGAGCACACAGAGGTCTGCTTTGACCAAGCAAAGATTTTAAGATGAATATCATTAGCCAAGGATGTACAGCTGGAATCCAATCACTTTGGAGTCTCAGGAATAGCTGCTTTGCATTATTTCATGTAGGTACAGAGATATTACTAGTTTAGTGTAGAAAAACTTTGAGCTTGCTCACACAACTTTGTAGTTTCATGCCTGCTTATGTGGGGGCAAATGAGCATACTCCTGCATCATGAATCTAGACACCACTTGACATTTGTGCTCATGACTGAGCCATCAGCAGTGGCTTCACTAAGGCAGCAACTGGAGCTGTTCAGGCATTGAATATAGACAGTCTTTCCCCTAGTATATGTTAAAAATATCATCAAATAAGACAGTTATCAGCATCTAAAGACATGATTAGAGATATGGTTTAGTAGTATATACACTGAAAACATGCTTTAGAAGTTAAGAACATTATGGGGATGACCTTTTCTATTCTTCTCTGTTCATCATAATTTTAAAGTAATAGCCTGTAAAGGTGAAATATGCCTGTTTCAGATGGTGGATGGATTAGTCCATCACTATTTTTACTTTGGGACACCAACACTAGTAATCTGACTGCAATAAACACTAAGAGCACATCAAGCTATTTTTATAGGATACATGCTAACAGAGGAGATATGTTCTATTGCATACATGAACATATTTTATTATTCCTGCAGTACAGCATGTTGGCTGATTTAGTATTTTACCAAGTGTCACTTAGACAAATAGGTTGTGTTCTCGCTACATCAGTCCTGAATTAGCACTGTACCCTCATACCTCATTGCCCTAAAAAAAACAAGGAAGAGTTTTACAAAACCCACTTAGCTATTGATTGTTCTGTACCACCTTGAAGTACCCAGTACTGCAATGCTACTCCCTTATTTTACTTGCATGTATCTGGAGGTTTTCTTTTTTCCACATGATAGTTCTCTTGTGAATAAGAACAAGATTTTTCTAACCCTCCACCACCATCATTTTTGTCTTATAGAAGCACAAAATTAATGCTGTAGATACAGCACAAAGTTTGACATTATAGCAAAGTCTCTTTACTCTGAGACTCAGTGACAAGGAGCAACTTTCTTGATCCTGAGCTATTACCATGTACCTTATCTTTCAGTTACATCATGTACCCCAGGCTCACAAATAAGTTCCATCACACATAGTGAAGGAAACACATCTTATATCTTCTCTGAATTATCTTATCTAGACCTTCCTTATATTCTCAGTCCTTGGAGGGCAGGCCAACCATCAGACTCAGGTGAAGTTAACCCTTCTTTAGTAACCACCTCCGGTGGGGGAGGACATCTAGTCAGCCCCCAAGCCGTCATAGGAATTGATTTTTCCGCCATAACATGTGAACAATACTGCTGCTTTTGGAGGAATTTTGTTAATGCAGCTGGTAGGGTTTTTTTCCCCATCACCAGCATTTTTTTTGTTTTGGCCAAATTAGGTTTCCTGTAATAAAAAACCTAATTCCAAATCAGTAGAGCAATGGGTTTTGGCCTGCCACAGCACCAGGTGGCTTTTCTGACACTGCAGGGTTAGCTGTCAATAGGAGATTAACCTACTGCACTGGAGAAACTGGAATCAGCTCTCCACGATGTACTTACATTGCTGGCCAAACAAGGACATATAATGATAAAATTTGGGTAGGGTGCCAGCTGGTGCTGCTGTTGTCCCAACATCCATTAGCTTTAATTGCTGGAGTGACTGATGTACTTGACAACGCAGAGGGAACATGCAGAGTGTCAGTCACCATTTCCATCACCCACAAGGCTATGGCAGAACTTTTGCTCTGCCTGTCTCTCTTCTGCTGTCTTTTCCTCCTCCTAAGACCACTCAGACTTATATATGAGTGCAGCATTAAATGCACTGAAGGAGAGCTTAGTGGCATGACTGAATAAATAATGCTGATGCATCATTTCAGTACAAATGCACCAACGCATATAATCAGTGACACCTGACTTCTTCAGCCTGCCTCACAGCAGCCTGCCTCACATGGCTAATACAATTCCACTACATTCCAAGTGTTTATGTATGGGTCACATGTACAAGAATGGGAGAAGACAGTCCTGCTCCTCAGCCCTTGCTCTAAGCAGATCAGATAAAAACCAGCTCCACTGGGCCCCAGCAAAGATGCCCTTTTGGTCATGGGGCTTCTTTATCGGCTGAAATAAAACTGCTGTTTATTCCAGAACAGTTTAGGTGCAAACATAGCAATGATGTTACTTCTTTATTCTCATACACCAATCAATATCACATTGCCTGTGGGTGTTTCCACGTTGCCTTCACACTGAGGTCATAATGCAGTAATGTGAGTGACAGAGCTGTTTCCACTAAATAGTGCTTCAGCTGTAAATATGCACAAATTGGCTAAAGAGGAGCAATACTTACCTCACTTTGAACAAGTGAGACAGAAATATGAACTGACTGAATCCATGTTTGTGGGGAAGATCGCAGCAAGGCGGTGTAAAGGGAGATTGGACACACACCATGAGACCTGAGGATTCCCGCAGAAAAGTGGAGTGAAAGGAAGGGAGCCTGTTGCTAAAAGAGAGTTTGGAGAGTCAGGAGGACCTAACTGAGTACAGAGGGGAGGACAGGATTCAGACAGAAAAGGGGGGGGTGCGTCTAACAGAGAGGACAGATCACGGAGAATGACAGTAGAGCACCGGTCCTGAGCCTTGAGAAGACAACCAGAGACGCTGTGGTAGCTGTTGTGGGGGAAAACGTGCTGGCCTGGAGTGGGAGAGAGCAGCTCTAGGTAATGCCAACAGCATGGTCCTGGATGTGAAATGGAGATTTGGTGGGGGCCAGAGCAGATGTTTTTAGAATGAGAGGAACTAAAGACTTAGAAAATAAAGCTGGTATGGCAAGGGGAAAGATCCCTTGGGATGCATTCATGAGGATGTGTTGAGGCAATCAGAAGCCGAAGCAGACGAGAAACTTCTATGTCTGTGAAAAGGACAAGTGGAAGCAGAAGATGAAGAGGACAGAATTTGAGAGGGTGATCAAAGTAATTCTGCTTTTTAAATATGCTTCCCTTGGACCCCATGCAGAAAGAAGTAGGGGCAACAAAGCAACATGTAAATTGTCTGGTTGGGGGGATTTATTTAAATAGAAGCATGTTGTTTCACATTGTTAGAGAAAAGAATGTTTATTGCACTGAAGGAAAACTATCTACAGGATTTCCATCCTGAATGCTTTTCAGTGACAGGTCAGAAAGAGGAGAAGAGAAATTAGGGCTGGCTTTTGAAAGGTCTGAAAGCAGGTGATAACCCATCCAAGCTAATGGACTAGAAAACATGAAAGGGCCAAGTGTTAGTGTGAAAGAGAATGGGCTGATGCTGAAAGAAATCAGATGCCGGCTGAAGAGCAAGAAAGTGGCTATGAAAAAAAATCAAAGAGAGTACTGCTTGATAAAAACAGTCATGGGAAAGACACCAGTGATAAGAAGAGAAGAACGAACCAAGACTGAAATTTGAAGAGAGGTATGAAAGCAAAGAAATATGCACTTAAGGGTTGGATGTATCATCATTGTAGGAGTTGAAGTCATTAAGGATGAGTGGGGAAGACTGCAGGATGGAGAGAATTAGCATTGATAGGTAGGATAGGATGTAACAGCCGAATGAACGGTAAGAGAAGCAGCAGATGCAGTCTGCTCAAAAGCCGGGAGAAAAGTTGGAAAGGAGAGAAGATGCAGAAGAGAGGATCGTGATAGATCAAACACAGATGGGTTAAGTTGGATGTGAAAGAAAGCAAGAAGGGACAAAGAGAATTTAAAATAACTGTGAAGTGGTGGGATAAGCCACTATTACAGGCTGTCTTCCCAGAGTTTGCAAAGCTTCCTTGTCACAGGATGACCTCATGCAGATATTCAAGACAGCCCTTTATTTCTGTGACGGCAGGCCACATGTCGCAGTGTTTTCATGTTACGTATTCACTTTTATAGATCAATATGACAAAAAGTATTTGTATTGACATATTGCATCTGATTGCAGGAAAAAAATAATCTTGTGACATGTCAATCACCAGATGGCATTTTGAATGGAAAAATGAAACAAAAAAAATCCATTGGTTAATGCATATTCAAGGATGATTCCATAGAAATACTGTTAGAACAAGTAATGTTCTGTGGGAGCATGTGTATTTGTGTGTGTATGTGTGTGCATTTGTCCAGTAGCTCGGGATTTACGAGCTCTAAGGATGAGTGGCGAAACTGTCAACACTTCTATGACAATAAAACAAGATTCACGTTTGTTTAAGTTGTATATGGATCAGAGATTGTACTAGAGAAATATAAATTTAGAAGCCTTCATATGCCAAATCCATCAACTGAGTTTGGCCAGAAAACCAATATGTCTGAGAAACAAACTCGTAAATCCATTGAGGAAGGATATCTGTGCTAGCAGCACTCTTGATTTAAGGAAAGAGTGAGCATCATATTAGCTGAGCGCTTCCTTCTGAAAGAGGCTTTGAAGGTTTCTTAGTGATTTGCTTTTGTACTTTCGAATATATTGCTTTCATTTTTTTCTTTGCTCTGTTGTGTGGTTTATGATACGCCCTTGCCTGAGCCCTTTAATGTGCTTTGTCTAATCTTGTGTCTTTTACACTACAGTCACCCAGGATTATCCACCAAAGAACACATGCCCAGTACTTAAAAGAAACATGTGCACTGTAAGGCAGGACTCATGTGGAAACAGGCTGCTCTGGGTTGTAATTCAGGCAGCTCCAAAGCTCCACACGTTCCAGGATCTGCATTTTGCAGTTCAGATTAGTTAGCATCATTGCCTGAGCTTTGGCTGTGCACAGAAGTCAAGAGTCATGGTACACCTTGCCACAGAAGCAGACAGCAAAGATACTTCTAGAAAATGAAAAAGAAATTCCTAGTAAACTCTGGACAAAAAGAAACAAGCACAAAAAATTAAGTTCTGTACTGGAGAAAGCAGAGCTGGCAGACTGTACAGGTAAAAGTTTAATGTGTTTAAAAATGAAAATAATTTCTAGTGTCAGTACTCTTTTTTTCTCTTTTTTTCCTTTTCCCCTCTATGTCACTGTAGTCATTCTCAAAGACAGGCCATTAATCCTACTTACAGTGAGTGATGGTCATTCCAGCTGCAAGAGTGAGGTCAATGATTTATGGAGGTTATAGCTGCCTTTGGGAGGATGAGATGAAGGAAGAGAGTTGACTGAGATTTTTGCATAATTTGAGCATATAGGTTTTTCTTTAAAAAAGGATTTTTGAAATTCTGCTCCTAACAGTCTTTACAGCAGCCATTAGTTCTAGCTGAGAAGGAGGATTAATGTTGAATGGGAGATAGAAAAAAGGGTGGAGGAGGAATCAAGTGGCATAAACCAGAGTAATGTACAGTATGAACAAGAGCTAACAGTACTTCCAAGATAATAGAATAATTTGGTTTCAGTTCATGAATACAGGAATTTGTGGAAAACGTTTTTATATAAAAACTAACAGCAATATGCCTCATTGTTTATTTAAACCTAAATACCTATTTGAGACAGAACCAAAAGATGCATAACTAATAACAGTCTTTTTAAGTGTATGACCAAGTTTTTATTAGGAACGCTAGTATTTTGTGTTGCTCTGACAGAACCCGGAACAACCATGGGCAACCTCTTTGCTGATGTGGCATAACACTAATGATAAAAGACACAGCAAACCATCATTTGCAGTGTAAGAAAGAGTAATACAGCCTTTGGAATCTATAGATTTAAGGAAAGTGTTTAATTTCCTCTTTCTTTAAAAAAAACATGTGCAATGGAGTAAGTGTTTCTCATAGTCATCCATAGTCCATCCATAGTCCCTCAAACCACCACTATACCTTGGGATCTATACAGGACTTCAGGAGGTCCAGTTCAGCTCCTGTTGCCAGAAAAAGCATTTCTTCATGTTCATTCAGCCCCAGATCCTGTCTGAGAGGACTTTGGTCTTACTCCACTTGATGGAGAGTTTGTTTCATGTCATTTCATTAGCACATAGCCATAGAAACACCAACACTGAAAGCCTGTAACTAGACATAGGGCGTTTCAGGAGCAAAATAAATTGCAAAGGCATCTCAAGACATTGGATCAGTCAACTGAAGGAGGTTCAGTACAAACAGAAAATACTTGAAAAAAAGTATCTGCTTCTTTACATAATGGAGGGGAAGGGAAAGAAGAGACTCTATCAATTGTTTTTAATCTCGTCTCATTAGCCAAGTGTTACTCTTTTTACATACTTCAGGAGAAAGTGGATCTAAGACTTGGGAATGGGAAATTGCCCAGTTAAGGATTTTCCTTAAAGTTAACAATATAGAAGAGCTGAGATCAATTTTCAAAACAGTGAAATGCCATTTGGGACGTAGGTACCTTGAAAAAGACCTCTTCTTAATGCTTTGTAATAGCTAAAGTCAAATGAGAATGGGGTTTCCTTTGGCATTAGTTTGAACTTTGTTCATCTGAGTTCATTTGAATTTTTTATGTAGGGTCTCTGACTGTATGGTAACTAACAATATAAAAACGATGCCAGCCGGTTTGATCGAACATGTGGTTGACTGATCAGGATTTTGTTTGGGCAATACAGTTAAGAGTATATAGTATGTGCTGCTGGTGTGTTCACCAAACATTAAAAAAAATTGGTGCAGCATATCTCAGCTTTGCCTCAGGCACGTCACAAACTTTTAATAGACTAGACGAGGAAAAATGATCAAAAATGAAGGTTTGATTCCTAGCTCTGCAGAACCTAGACCATTATTGCTGCTGTACAAAAAAAGAGAAACACATTTCTGTACCTCACTCTTATTACCTGTGAAGAGGGAAGATGTACAGGTGAAGTTTGTAAATGGGCCTTGTGACCTGAACTGACAGAACTATTCTGGGTTAAGACAAGAAATCTGCAGCAAGATTTGCCAGGGTGTTTGCCAAACTGAAGCCTAGACTCAATGTCCAGTTTATTTGCCAGGAAGAACTGTTTATAAGGAACTATAATTTCAGCTGTTACAAACTGTTGTACAGGTGAGCCACATCATCTCACCAGCTGCCTGAATCTGCTCTGGGAAGAAATAAGACTAAGCTGTTAAACCCTTGCTTTGATCTAATACCTGGATTTAGAGGCCCATAATTTTTTTTTTTAATACGCTTGAGCACAGAACACCATTACTTTCCATTTGTGATGAGACAGCCTTAAAAAACTTCAGAGGGCTAAGTGTTAAAGTGATTCCAAACAGCCTTAAAAATGCCAAGGCAATGTATTAATTCTTTCTGTACCTGTAACGGTCACAATTGCTGTGATTGCTTGCTATGCCCATTCTTGCCTGCTGTGCAAAGCCCTGCCTGGCCATCCTGGTACTTTACCTCAATGGTGCAGAGCAGCCAGGTCTCATGGGGCTGAAGCTGTGACTCCAGCTGCAACAAGTGAGGCTGTCTCCTGTACTGGGGTCTCTGTTGGTAATGGTGCTTTCAAATATCACGATATTTGATGGTTTGTTTTCTAAGCTGCTTTACGTTGAGAAGCCGGACAAAGACCAACAATAAATGAGAAGAGACGGAGACAAAAGATGGTTGGTAGAAACAGGCAGGTGTTCTTTATTTCATGTGGCACAGCATTAGGCAGACAACCCAAGAAACAGTTTCTAACAAAAACCAAAGCTATCACTTCCAGGAACCATCCCCAAGCAAGGGTCTACTGCCAACAGTAGCACTGAGCTGTCCTTGCCCGTCCACTCTCACCTCCTCATAGTTTGCATACTCTTAGGCCGTATCTTAGCTGTGAGCGTCCTTTCCAACGAGACTAACTTCTTACGACACAATATCTTTAGACAGCGGACATACTGTGCAGTATCACCAAAGTACAATCTCCTCAAGCCATGCTAAAATATAATGCTAACTCTGGAGAGAAGGCTGTGCAATTGCCTCGCGTCTCTCTGAGGTAATACAATGCTGTTTCCTAGCTGACAACATGAGGGGCACCTGAGGGAAGATCAATATGGCTTCAGAGTCTATTTTTGAACTCCTGATGCAGTAGCGAGAACCTGGCATGCGGTCTGCTGAGACACAGGGCGAGTACCTCCTCCACCCCCGGCTGCCACCAGGCGCGGGCAGCACCAGAGAGCTGAGCCAGCCGTCACCGAGAGGGCTGAGAACATAGATGCTCTTGGACTAGGAGGAGGAGAGGTCAGTCAAAGATCACAACAGACCGTAATCTTTGCGTTGGTCATTGGGCAAGGGGTAAGCAATGACGGCAGAAGGGGGAGTTGCATCGTTAGCACTCTGGATTAAAGGCATGAAGAATGGCTGGTGGAAGGAAGATGTTTTAGAGACTAAGGGCAAAGCTTTAAAAGCCTTGGTATATTACTGTTAATTATTATCTACAGGTTATTCTCTCTATATATAGTATTTTTCTTTCTAAATTAAGAAAATAAACATTTATTATCAAGTCACTGGGTCAAATCCTGCTCTCCACTGAAGCCAAATCCATTGACTTCAATGTGAGGGAGTCCCATGTAAACAATGATGGGCAAATTTGGCCCTTTATGTCCTGAAAAGTCTGCTTGTACTAATTTCTTTCAATCCTGCAAGGAAATATGGATTGAAGGGTGAATTAATCATTACGAATTTCTCTTGAACTACCAGGGGAGCATCAACGAGATGTGGCAAAGGAGCAAGAAAAAGGGACAGGTAAGTAAGTGCTGCTTGAAAGAGAATTTTATCCATGTTTCACAGCAAAAGTACAAAAAGAGAGTGGATCTAGATCAAGCACTACTGGCCTTTACTTTCTAAGCAACCACAAAATCCTTCATTTAGGTTCAGTGAAACGGTACACAACCAGAGAAAACATAAGGAACCAAATACTCCTTTTCCTTTGCAAACATCACATGCCCAAAGGTGAACGCTGTCATCCCTTTGGATGCTCTGCTAACTCCAACTGTCTGCACAGTGCAGTGTCAGCCGCTGAAGACGAAACGTGTCTACTGTGCAGATGAGTAAAACCTGTGGTGTCTTACAAAGGTAACTTAATGTTTCGAATATTAAAAAACACCAGGTGCTTTTAGACACAGAACAATACGATTTTGGATGCATTTACCACTTTTATTTCACTATGCAGAAACATACATTCACCATGTGTTGTGATGCAGCTGACAGTGTAATGGATGCTATCCCTTCAGTGGGTATTATAGCTGGACACTAACGAGTTTTCAGTGGACGTTCTGTACAGGTTAAGGCTTGACTCTGAACTAGATAGTAAATGTTGACCAGATTCTCAAACAGATTTTTTTTTTCTTTTTTTTTTCCTCTGAGAACAAAAGGGAAATCAATAGAAAACCATCACGGTTATTTCAGATTAATTATTTTCTAATGCTGCAAACTAAGTAAAATACAGATTTTTTTTCTCCAAAATAACTACATATAATTTACAAGGTTAGGATCTGTGAAGGGTGACTGGAAGCTGACTCTGAACAATGCTGACAAAAATCATTAAAGTTAAGATACTAAAATCATTGCTACCTCATAAGGTATTCAGTCAGGTATACAAAGCACACTTTGTAAGCATTTAAATATTTTGATAAGAGTAAAGATTCATCATCGTTTATCGGGCAGTAATAAAACCAGATGAAACAAATGTAAGATTCAAGTTGTTTACTGAATAAACTGTGTTATTGGCACATCTAATGTGTGGTAAAACATTATACACAGTACCTATACAGCTTCTAGCATTTGGGGGGTAATCGTCATTTACAATATCCGTAAACAAAAGGCTTGCCACCTAACAAATTTTAATTTGTTTAGACTTTCATAAACTGTGAAAGGCATGAACTGTTTATGTGTTACATGAGATCACTGTTTATATTGTTTATGAACGTGCAGGTATAGCTGAAAACTTAGACATTTTAAGAAAATTAAAAATGCTGCTTTTCTGTAATTTTATCGTTGCTTCATGCAATATTGTTTAACTGCTGCTGATTCAGATTGCTTTCTATGGGAAGGTATCTCTGCCAGTTTCTTTATTAACGGTCAAGATCGAGTCTTCTGTACTGAAATTTTCCATAGACAGATACAAGTCAGTCAGATTGGAACTGAGACTCCATATAGGCTCTCGTATTCCTACTGGTGTGCACATCTGGATTCACACGCAATCTAGGTTATTCCTGCAGGAAAGAGAACCGAGTTCATTATTTGAAGCAACTACTCTCTTGCAAAAAAGATTTTGCCTATTTGTTCGTGTAACAAAAGCTATTTGAAAATAGCATCATTCCAGTATAAGCAACTTGGCGCAAATCCAAAGTCTACTGATGCCAGTGGAAATAATTAGTGACATAAATAGACTTTTAAGCAAGCCGCATTACGTTGTCTCTGAAACACTTAGCAGAATACCACAAGAATCACAGTTACTCACTCCTCAGTGACTGGTTCCATCTTGCAAATAAATAACAGATACTGAAATTCAGTTTTCTTTAGGACCTCTATATCCAAAAGCAGGAGAGCAAAACAGCTTCAAAAGGTGCTGTGCATCATACTCTGTTACTTACACCAAATGTCAGGGAATATATACTGTTTTAAGAATAAGATGCTGCTATTGATTTAAACATATCAGACAAGCACCGCTTTTTTTCCTTCTGCATACAGCATTCAAAGCAATTTGTGCAATGGTGCTGGCATTAACAGCTTTTGCATAGCAGGTTAGTATGCATGACATGTTTTTGCACACAGAGTAAGTATAGTAATATTAAGACGTCTGTTTAGCCAGCCACAACTGGAGAGCATGCCTTTACTGAAAAAAAGCTTGCCACAAGAAAAGCTGCACTGTCATCTCATCTTGATAAACAATGCTGCTTTACAACATAAAATGTTCTTTCAAATACAAGAAAGCCAAGACATCGAACTACTGACACGCTAATTCACTGGGTTTAAAAGAAAAATCAAAAGCAAGTTGGACCATTTCTTTGCAAGTTAGGAATTTAAGCTTAACTTGTAACATATCTGCACGGGACATTTAGAAAGCAGCTGTAGGATTTCCCCTTGGCATTTTTAAACAAAATGCATACCTTTAAGAACAAATTATTTTTGTTCTTAAATGACATAAAAGCAGACAACAGATTTTTTTTTACTTCAGAATTAGAAAATTAGACTATATCAAAGCATGGACAACGAGGACTTTCCAGAGAGCCAACAAAAGCAAATGAGTAGTTTCTTTTTCTCCAGCTGGCACCATTAAATGAAGAAAGACATTCAGAGCTGAATGTGGTTTACATTCAAATAACAGAACTGATAACCAGCACAAATGCAACTTGCAAATGCCAGTAAGAGAAAGCAAAGAGTTAGAGGTGAATCATGGTAGGAAAACAACCTTTGCAACATGCCAGGCCAGTAAATGCCTAGGAAAATCATCTAGTCCTCTTACCTGTGATCAATCCTCCCCATCTTCTGGTGTGATTTCTGTCTCTTTATGTACCACTACTTTGGTCACTGACATGTCAGGGTGCTGCTCTTTGGCTTCTTTAATTGCCTGAGCCAGCGCCTATCCCAAGGAAACCACAGAAGGGCAAAAACAAAAAGGAGGTGGAACATGCATGATCAGTAGCAAGGTGGAGAGATTCATGAGATATTACACAATTTACAAATGAGGAATGATTAAAATATGAAATATACCATCACTGATTTAACTACGAATCCAGTTTAATTTAAGGCATGCCAGTATGAACGGTATCTTTTAAAGCAATGTTTAGAAATGTTCTCTTTGGCAGTCTTCAGGGTAGCCTTTAGCAGCTATAGATTTTACCTGATCATGATCAATATCTGCATCTCCTGTGATAACTATTCGTTTTTCAATTCTTGTCTCCGAGATGCCTCCTTTCACAGTCTAGATGGAAGGGACAAATACATGTCAGTAACTTACTTTAAAGAGTGCTGCTGCTCATCCAGAGAATGATCAGTGCAGGAACCCAGACGTGACTGGACTGAACTATCTCAAACAGCGCACACAGAGGGGACAACCCTGAACTGCAACCAGAGCAGCTCTCAAGTTGGCCTGCTCTGAATGGACTAGATGACCTCCAGAGGTCCTTCCAACACAGATAATTTTATGATTCTAATCAATCTGCACACGTGTCAGAAGAGAGGTTTCTATGTCACAAATGGCAGGTATTTATGGTAAATTCATCCCATGAAGAAACGAATGGACGTACAGACAGCTCATATTATGACCTAGTTAAGTCCAACTGCAGACTTCAGAAGGACATACAGGGTGGTATGGCCTTTGTATAGCTCATCTACTGAAGGGTGAATTTCACTGCAGAAAGATGAAAGCCTGTCCTCAGTGAATATTGGCAGAAGCACTGTCACGACACTAAGAGAGTTTCTGCTTATGAAGGAACTGTTATTTAGATGTTATCTTGGAGCTTGGAAGATCCAACATCATTTGTCTGTGCAGCCATAAGCTTTCTGTCTGGCTGTGGACAAGTTCCTTAGGGTACCACCCAGCAATGCAACCATGGCGTCTGAGCTGAGTGCTTGTCATGTCATGACTACCTGATACAGATTTACTATGTGCTTTCAACACTGTGCAGGGATAATAGTTCAGGACTAAAAGGCAGTATAGTCATGTCAATGGAGCCTCATGCTCAGGCAAACTATTCCTTCCTGGCTACCATATGATGCCAACATGGCTACACTGCTCCCAGTTCCAGACAGTATTTGCAGCTAACTCAAGTATCTCTGCACAGCAGCGTTTTGGGGTTGCATAGACATACCCTAAGGGTTTATGACTCTCAGGACTCTTGTCAAGTCCTTGAATGATGCATTAATGAAGTCAGTATAGCCAAAGACAGCTGAATGAAGACAGCTACCCAAAGCAGACAGGATTTTGTGCAGAGAGTATAAGCATGCATCCACATTTTAAAATAAACAATAGAATTGAAGTTAAGAAAACATACACCCCTGTGGAAAAAAAGCTGCTTTTTTTCTGAGGACTCACTTTGGTGATATGTGTAGTGGTTGTAGTGCTGGTGGTTTCAGACGTGATAGTTTGTGCACTCATCAATACACCCGGTTCTGAATCGGCACCGCAATCCACCTAGGGAACCAAAACAGAAAACCAGACATCAAAAACATGCTCCTGAGCACAGGGAGGCAAGAACTGGATTGGCTGAACTTCCCTATTTCTACAGTTCTTCATAAAGTGAGTATCTAATAGTAGGGACGTAACTGCTATTACAGTGATCATGTGTCAGTATTTCTCTCTGCATCTGGAGACTCCCCTTCGCTTCTGGAAGGACAGATGAGAAGCTGGGGCTCTGAAATCTGTAGTTTCATCAATGTTTTCAAAAGATCCTACACCAGGACATGAGAGTCACCCTCAGGTAAGCTATACTTACATACATCCTCCTCATGCTAATGTTTAATACTTGAACAGCTTAGAACAGTTTACACTAAGGCATACGCTGAAAGATGGATGAAGAAACATGGGTTCCTTAAGGCCATGTTAAATTAGACCCTGGGTTTTGCAGAATTTCTTACCTGAGAAGACTCATACGTAATAGTTTTTGTTTCTGTATGGACTACTGGCACTTCCTTTGTTGAAATTTCAAGGTTTTCCCCACCAGCAGAAACACTACTGAAACTGATAGTCTCAGTCTTCACAACTGGCGACTGTGTGAACAAAAAAAAAGGCATTGGAACATTTAGTAATGTTTCTGGATTTCTCAGAATGTTTTTTTTGGCTTGGGAAAAGGAGGGGGAACAACTAAAAAGTGCTCTGCATTTTAAAAAAAAAAAGAAAAGAGAAAATTATCTTCATTATAATGGTACATACACATATATAATGCTGGCAACATTTAGCACTATCCTGGATTTCATGGAAACAAACTCCAGAAAAGATGTAAACAGTACAAGAGGCAATGGGCACAAACTGAAACACAGGAGGTTCCCTCTGAACATCAGGAAACACTTTTTCACTGTGAGGGTGTCGGAGCACTGGCACAGGTTGCCCAGGGAAGTTGTGGAGTCTCCAATCCTTGGAGATATTCAAAAGCCATATGGACATGGTCCTGGGCAACTGGCTCTGGGTGACCCTGCTTGAGCAGGGGGGTTGGACCAGATGACCTCCAGAAGTCCCTTCCAACCTCAGCCATTCTGGGATTATACATTTTCTTAAAATGACAAGAGAATGAATCCTACTCAGGCTTAGTCTTCCATTCAGCTCTCAGAAAAAAAGAGCTAGAACAAGGGTTTTTTAACCTCTCTGCAAAATAATTCTTGAAATTCTGCCAAAGGGGCTAAGTATGCTAATGGGGATAAGGAACCTGGGTTGTTTAAGACACAGTATGCTTATTTACAATCGTACCAAGCATGGAAAAATAGGCATTTTCTGTCTTTGAGGACATGTGAACTTTGCCAATCTTGACGGACTTTCCCAAAGAAGATGCCAGCTGAATTCTTGTTATCCACTGCATAAAAAGTCACCAAATGAGGTATTTCTCTGTAGCATGGAAAGCGCTTTTAGGGAAAGTATGCATGGCATTTTGTCAATACTGGAAATCAGCAACAAGCCTTGCAGGTGCCATGCAAGGAGGGAATAAGAGGAGAAACAAACTGCTCGCTGTAGAGATGCAATCATACAAGCTTGGTACACTTTGCTTTCCACGAGAGGAATTAACTTAGTCCACTACTGCCTACATTTCCAATTCAGCACAGACATGACCGATTTAATGATGAGTTACCTCAAAGTGAGGTTTTTTTTCCAAAGACTCTGAAAGGTGGACTGTTGTCCTGTGCTCCTCCACCTGCTCACACGAAGCAGCAGCAGCGACTCCTTCCTGTTTGGTTAGGGCTTTCCCAGCCTCCTCCCTTTTTTCCTCCTTCGCCCCCTGAGTCCCAGCAGAGCCCTCCTTCCCTTTCACGCCAGCAGTCACTGCCGACGCTGCCTCAGCCCGGGCATCCAGCGCAAGTCCGGCCGCTTTAGCAGGATCCCCGCTCGCACACACATTCATCCCTTGTCTCTCCTCAATAACCACTGTCTCCTGTACAACCTTCTTCACTGTATCCTGATGCGGCTGAACTGCTTGCTTCATTTCACTGGAAGTTATCTCCCGAGATGTCGTGTCTATTCTCTGCAGGGAAGGAGAAAAACAACCCTCAGCGTCAGAAGCGGACAACACTACTTGCAATAGCTCCTCAGCTTAATGTACTGTGAACATAAATAAAAAAACGGGTATTACATTTTGCCAATTTATATCTCTCACATTGTATGGATTTTTGCTCTCAGGACATTATCAGAATAGTAGAAATGAAAAACAAAGCAAGAATCACAATTTTTAAAAGTGAAGAGAAATGCCACAGTGTTTTTCCTGGTATTTTTGTGTGAGTTTTATAAAGGCAAAATACAGCACCCCGCAAAATGACCAAAATAATGTGAAAGGAGACAAAACCTGGGTTTTTTTTGTTTTTCTTTTTGGTGACGTTTCTGTTGTGGTCTATTGTAACAAAGGAAAAGGCACACCAATACATGCGTTAGTTGTATAGGTTCCATGTTATGCATAAAAACAGGAAACAAAAGAAAAGCAAAAGTAATCAGTGTGCGGTTATAACGTTGATGGAGGGAACTGAACAGCCACCTGAGCCCAGCTATGTGAAGTAGAAGTAACCCCTCCTATGAACTCAGTCGGTTTTCTGGCAGACTCTATTAAACTGAAGATATCTGAACCATCCAAGGTTTTTTCACCAGTGGACTGTTTAGTCTAAATAGACAAAGAAATGTAGAGTCATACACAGAAGAAAGGCAGACCCACATGCACAGACATATTAATTGCCAAAACTGGAGGCAGAGACGGAAGGAAGGGAGAGAAGGTCGCAGGGGCACGGAGAGGTTGGAAACAGGAAAAGAATGGGAAAATAAATCAGAGCAAATTCATAATGGCTGTAGTAAGCAATAGTTACAAAGCATAGTTGTTAGCGTTGGCATTTTGCTTGTTCAAGCAAACCTTTTTTTCCTTTTATTAACAAGCCACAGCAGCAATACTACATTTCAGAAACATGGATCTTTAAATAAACCAGAAAGGTTGAAGCCTTGTATAATGTCTGCTTCAGACTGTGAGACGGACTCAAAGTATGAGGAAAAAAAAATAAGCTGGGTTGGCTGCTGTCAACATAAAGCCAGGCAGCAAGAGAACCGAAAGGTAGGGTGGTGTGAGGGGATTGCCTAAAAGAAGTCATGCTTTAATCTTTAAACCGTGGCATGAAATCAAAGCCACTTGTTACCACTACTTTTGACGCAGACGACTCGGTAACATAGTGAGCAGTAGCAATGGTAAATGGCTGTTCTCTGGAATATCTCCACTCAGACAGGCTCTTATCTCTCCGGGCAAATGCCCCTGCTTTTACAGCTTCACTGCCAAGGTGCTTTTCTGCTTTGCCAAGCTGCAAGCTTCCCAGTGTACCATGTAACTGCAAATCCTGGTCCATCTTTAGTGTCTTTTTCAAACTCTCCTCTTCAGGACTTTGCAACTGAGATTCTGCTTCTTTTATGGGTGTCAGAGAGTCGGACAGCTTTCTTTTCGTGCTCTGCACGTCGGATCCCCACCTGGCTTTCTCATCAGTGACAGGCTCGAGGATTTCATACTCGGCCACTACCGGAATGACTTTCACAGATTCTTGCACTTCCCTTTGCATTTTTTGCAAAGCTTCTACTGAAGGCTGTACTGCTTTCTCGCCCTCTTTAGCTTTACTTGTCATGGTTACAATTTTCCCGGAAACAGTATCATAGGACTTTCCTAGGGTGAACATTTTCTGCTTATTCTCCTCTTTGGATTGTATTTCACTTTCCAAGTCCTCAAAGCTCTGCATTAGAACGGTACTGGATTTTAATATCTCAGGTGGAAAGGCAGTTTTACTGCTCACAGTCACTACTTTGTATGTCAGATTTTTTTTCGATTCACCATCAACTACCTCAGAGGGTATTTTGTCTATAATAACCCAATCCTCAGTGCCCTATATTTGAGATATAAAAGCTAAATTAGAATATCTGAAGGTTTATCTCTAGTTCAGGAGCACTAAAGTATGAAGACTTTTAAGAAATCAATGCTGCCTCTTCTGAAAGCATGTAGTAACTTTTACCATTGTATCTCTTGGAGCAGTTATCAAACAAATAAACAGCATCACCTTAGGCAAAGTATGATTCCTTTGTAGATTCCCTCCCCTTAGATGCCCATATAATGTGGACACAAAAAAGTTACTTTTGCCACACTATTTCTGTAGTAATTGGAAGCAGGGTAGCATTTTAGTGCATCATTTAAAATGATGATCGGAATCTTCCTGAGGTTAAAAATCATATATCGCAATGGTTCATAATGCTACAGTCAAAAACAAATTACAAAAAGAGGGCAAATGAGCCCATTCAACTATTCCCCAGTTGTGACAAATACACTGTTGATAAGGATTTAGAATAGTATGCATTTGCACATAGCTGTGGCCTGCATTGAATTTCCTTGTTTTCATTAGAATAACACCAACCCTCTTCAGCATTGTTTAAATTGAGTAGTACAACACGGTAAACGCTACACTACTATAGATAATGAACTGAACTTAATGCAGCATCTTTTTTCCTCTTTATGCAAATATGCTATGTCATTTGCTTTGGCTATGCAATCAGCATCCAGTTATTTGACCTTAAGACCATAACTTCTGTATTTAACTAAGCAAATGTGCTAGTTTAAAATCAAATGAATTAAAAATAACCTCTAGGGATGATGGGATACTTTTCTGGATAATGATTTGATGAGAAGTAGCCAAAGTGCCAGCAGATTCTCCTTCCTGCAGCTTCTTCTCTATCACACTTGGCTAATAGAAAAACCAATAAGAATACAAAGTTCACCATCACTCAGCATAATCTGAATTCACTTGACAGTATAAAGGAAATTCATTCTAATTACAGAAGTGCCCCATTCATCATAATATTCTCAGTGAGGTTTATGCTGGAAAAGCATGCACAACTTCAAACAACATCCACAAACAGCACTGTGCAAGTAGATTTCTATCTAGCAGAGAAATCAGTCTCTATCAGGAAGCCATAACGTCCGGAGGGGACTAATTCCTCAGAATTTTGCCCCCAGATTACATCTCTCTGGAACTTGTGAAATAAATAAATAAAAAGAAGTGGCTTGGAACAGAAATAAGATAATAAAATAAGAAATCATTGCCAGTCTATCAGACTGCATTTCAAGAAAGTATTATTTGTTTTTACCTGCGATTCAAGGAATGTAGTACCTCCCTTCTGCAAAAATATGAGTGTTTCTGATTTTTCTTTTTCTTCTTTGGTCTAATGTCAGGGGAATAAACGGTTTTAGTAAATGGAGGGTATATAGTCCACTATACTTTACAACAGCTCATCATATTTCTCCACTCTACAAATTATTAAATGCATGGTAAATTAGGAAACAGAATTAAACAAAATAATTTTAGAGCAAAGAAGTTTCCAGTAAGAAATGAAATCAGTGTCTCTCTGTGATGAATACAAAGCAGACACAAGCATACTGTTTGCGTAGCAGGAAAAATAGTAAATTGACTAACAGCAGGTGTGGATGCATGTGTTCATTTCATCTGTTATTCATTTAACTGTGCCTGGTGACAACTTCCATGGCTTCCACCACTAGCCTAGAACAGGTCCCTCCACCTTCACCCTGGATTTAGCTCTTTCCTGCATTTCTTTCCCTGCTGAAGCAGGCAGATGGTGTACTCTGCAAAGATTTCAGCTCTCCTTTTCTCCTTACAGGTACAAGAGGTCTCAGAGTCTTGTTCCTATGCAGGTAGCTAACTGTTACTGTCTTACCCCTGTAGCGTGACACCAAAATCCTCCTCACTTTCATCCCGTCAGTGCCTTCCCAATGTTGTGAGCACAGTAAGAGTATCTCTGCAACTTGACCAACTGGGAAGGTTTTAAGTGTCGGGAAGACTCAATTTCCTAAGCCTTTCGAGCCCAGCTTCTGGGCTGGCCACCTTTTTCATTTGGCCAGAGCAAGTAAGCCCCGGCAGAGCAAAGCGGGTTTCTTGCCAAACCCCTTCTACCCACTTCAACGGCTACTGTACTCATTAATGACAGGCCAATGGAAGTACTATGACTGGCACGATAAAAGGGTACTGTTTTAAATATGTATACTCCATGTACTCAAGAAGAAAGGTAGACATTTAAAGAAAGACACAAAACTAGGAACTAGAGAGAGAAAGGGAGAAACGGCTCATCTCCCTGACTGCAATGAGATGCAGAACTTATTTATAAAGTGCTGGTTTAATCCAATCCAGGTCAGACTCAACTTTGTCAAGCAGTTTGTTAATATGATGGCTTTCATGTTCTGCAGCTATCTGGCCACTGTTTTGGTAGGTATTTAAAACTGTATTTTTCATAACTAAAGAAAAACAAAGTATTTCCCCTATTATTGTAAGAAAACAACTGGTGACTAGCCAGGCTTAAAGTCAAACTGACCGAACACACACAGGTGCCAAATGCTCAAAGCACACATTTTGAAAAGGCTTATTTTCCCTTCTGTTCTTGTTTTAGTATATTAAAGAGCTACAGGTAACAGCACTGAACACATTTTTAAAGTGGGTATGCTAAGTTAAACGTGTAACTTCTTTGACTAGAAGAAACTACTACATAACGCAGTTCTATGTGCTCTCTATCCTGCCTGCCTCCACATTTCTTAGTAGACATCAAGGTGCTGATTTTGACCTATGCATGGCTTCAGGTTCTTCCTGAAAAAATTACTCTCTCAGGAGGACATGTGAAATGACACGATCCCGCTTAGAAGGATCGAAAAGGATGGTGAGATGTTATCTACAGCAGGGGCCCTTTAGTGCCACAAGTCACCTCAGTTAGGCTCTGATAGCTCCAAATCCACTCACATTTTTCCACAGAAACACCTTCATTTGGATGAGATTCTGTGGGACAGCTGTAGTTTACTTAGATCCATGTAAGACATAGTAACTGGACATTGCTTTTGAGCAAGTCCTTTTCTTCCAGTAAGAGAAGAGGTACCAGATAAGGATAACTCTTGCACTTTTCCTTTCCAAATGAATGGTTAAATTCAGATGTGTTTCCTCAGGGTGAAGCCTTCATAACTGTGTAATGCTTTGCTACTGCTTGTGCTTTTTAATTCAAAATTGTTATTAATTTTCTGAAGTAATAAAGACATGAAATGAACGGGAAGGGGGGGGTTATAAATTTGCTTCACCTGCATTCCTCTGATTCAGGCTCAGCCAGCCAGCCGCTCCCTTTTCAACAGTTCCTTACATCTTTAACACGTTAAATGCACCGTGTTCATTACACTTAGAGTTTTACTCTCAAGAAAGAAACCCTGTATTTTCAACTACAACCAAACTAACATGGTCGTAGGATCTATTATGATTCCTGAACAAGGCAGTAGGAGCAACATGAGGACTCCTCAGCACTCTCTCCAAAAAGTAAGCTTTGGGCACCGAGTCTGCTTTTTAGGTATTTTATCCAACTTGATGGCCACTCTAATGCATGTCTGATGCCTGTATCAGCCACTAGTTAGATGGGTATGATGTGGGAGAAGAGGAGCTGGGGCCTTTTTCTTGGCAACATCCCTTTCCCTAAGAGGAGAAGTTGACATGTGCTATCTGTGTGTCTCCAGGGATTCCCTTCCCCAGGGAGCTGTGGGTCTGCTATGCCAACCTCTGAGGTGGGAAAGCAGAAGACTCTTTCATATTACACTTTCCAGCCAATTTTTGCCGAGTTCCTTACAACATTACATCAGTGCTGGGGGGGCAGAAGCAAATTTTACAACCATTTATCAGTCTGTCATGCTAAAAACAAGCGGTAACCATAAAGATGATTCCTGTGAGACAGAAACCAGACATCCATCCAGAATAGGATAAAAAGATTAACCTTTATGCAGACCATACAAGCATATTTCTTTTTGCTCCACTGGATTTAAACCAAGACTCCCTGCTTTTTTTGAAGATCAATGTATTTTACAGCAACATGAACGCTCCATTATTACCTCTACATCTCATTATCTACCTACAAACTAAATAAAAGGCAGCTTTTTAATTGGCAAGTTTCTTGCAAACACTTCAAGACTGCACAGTGAGTTAAGGTTTTTTTCATGCGTGCACACTGCATGAAAACGCACACACTTAGCAATCTGCATTGGGTCTTCAACGAAATGGTATCCAGCAGACTGCAACAACTACCAGTTCCCTGATGGAACTGGCCAAGGAGGTTTAATTATCATCATTATTTCCTCCCCGCCTTCAAAGGCTGAGAGACTTCTGCCCTTTGCTCTGTATCTTCTTGTCAAGCTTGGTACCCCCATCCATCCTGCTACACTGCTGCTCCCAACCAGTCACCATCATTTAAATTTGCTCTCCATCACCTTCATGGTTTCTTTCACGCATGGCTGGACTTCCTCAAGCTCACCTAACCTGTAAGGAAGCCTGCATTTCACACCCTCAGAGAGGCCCAATTCTGCCACATGGCTTACAGTGAATTTCATACTCCTAACTATATATATAGATAGAGATAGAGATAAGGTATCTGCTCTTCCTTGCATGTTTGCTGGTAGACCCTGAGTCCTGAGAAAAAGGAAGCACCTGCAAGTGGGGAATGGCCTCTAATCTACTGAGAGCTATTACAAGCAAAAAAGAATATACAAATACATAATGAAGCCTTTCAGCTCACGCTGACCTCTTCAGGCACTAGTGGTTCAATCATAGGAGCTTCCTCCTGCCTTGCTGCAAGCCGAACGGGAGATGTGGAAAGCCTCTTCTCCCACTCATTAGACACAGTTGTTTCTGTGGAGGTTTCCAAGAAGGTGCGTTTCAGCTCGCTTATATTGGTCTGATGTTTCATCAGATCTTCCTGGGTTTTGTCTAGGTCCTGGACAGTTTTAAAAGAATAGAGCAGTTTGTAATACATCCTAAGCCAACTAAATATTAGAGCCAAAACACACAACTTGGTTAGTAAAGAAGGAAGTAACATCTCAGGGAGCCGGGGAGCACAGCACTAACACAACACTCTGTGAAAATGTGGCATTTTGAAAGATAACAGCATAGCATATCTTGTACAAGTGAGTATAAAAATACTCTTAAAGAGCTTATTCATATCACTATAATTTACACCTGATAAAGAGGCTTCAAACAAACATACATATGCGCGTGGATGCACACACACATACGTGCACGCATATATATATTTATAGTACAAGTTAGAGGAGTCATCATAATCTGAGAATAAAAATATCTATTTGATTTATTAGCAGGTGGGAATACACAGTTCATGCATCATAGTGCAGATTCACAGTTTACCACTAAAACTAACACACATGTACGTACATGCACTGGTATATACCAATACCAACCTCTAACATAAGATTACTATGTTTGACATACACATTTTCACCCTGTATTCGCTTAATCAGACTATTCTGAAAGAAGTGAAAAAGAAAGGGAAAGGTAAGGGACACAGTATTGAAAGGATACAAAATGCTGTTTCTACACATTTCTTCACAGAGTACTGACAATAACATGCTGAGAGAGGTGAACACCTCCAACATTGATACTTAAGCAACATCTGTGCCTTTCGTTTCTGTACCTGTGCCTTTAGATCTCCGTCTTCCTCTTGATCCGACTGCCAGCATGAGAAAGATTGGAAAACAACACCTTACCCACTCGTATGGCCGAAGGCTTTACAAAAATGAGTGAGAGGAACACGCTAGGTTAAAGTCACATTTTCTCTATGCTAAGGGCTTAAGCAGGAGTAGACACGCTGGTTGACTTTGCACGGTTCTCCTAACTCAGAGCAAGCCTCCTCTTTTCAGACTTGTTAACTGTCAACAAAGGAATATTAAACATTTTCCTTTTATAAATATCATTGGTGCACTCCATGTTCCTAGATCGCTATTTAGGGAGCAGCAGTTGGACCTTCTCACTGAGATCGCGGCTGGTTTAGGACCGAAGGGCAACAGCAAGTTCTTTGGAAGTCCATAATCCCAGAGTTTAAACATATGACATCTCCTGGGCCACAGGCAAAGCTTTGCATAAACTTGCCATGGGTAAACGACCCGCAACACTTTCTACAGAATGAAGCACATTCGATCTGCTTAAAATGCTGTTTCCTTAGCCCCAGTCCCTTTCTTTATTTATAGAATTTCATTTCATATTTAGCCGGTATATATTTTTTCAGGATCTATCTGCAGTGGTGGTCTTCTGGAATGGCACACACATCACATGCACTTCAGCTCACATTTTCAAAAGCAATGCAATATGGACTGCCCAAGCAGCCCTGTTTCTGAGGGCTGAATTTTCAGATGGCAAGTATACCACACTTTTTGAAAATCAGGTATCCATAAGGAAAACTGAGGTTCACATCATCTTCTCCCCTACAACAAAGATGGCAGCTAGGGAGATTGTCATGCGTTTTTGATTAATAAACTGAACATTTTAAATGTCACGGTTTTAGGATTATGTTTTACTTTCTGTATGGCTCAATGCCTGAAACCACACAGTGCACGAGGGACCTCAAACCATTTTGTGCTCCTGACTCGTCTCAACAGACTTGATGTTGTTGCTCCGTTTGGATTCTTCTCATGCTCATGCCACTATTTTATGGTTAATTTTTCATATAGTCCTAATGAGTCAAATGACCCATGGGAAAATCTTTATCTGTTGATTACTTTATAACTCAGTTCAAATCTATTCTATTTACAGCCAAGGCCCAATTGTCCTGACACATCATACGGACACTTCTTCCTTGATGATAATTTTAAGAGTCTGAAATATTAATGAGATCCTACTGAAAACCTACAGTAGTGTTTGTGGTAAGGCTCTGTTCTACCAGATGTCAGACCAAATTCAGTTAATGTTTGCAGCTGCAACCATATTAATTATGAAAGCATTATATGCACTTCACTGGAGTCACATAGGGTTGAATTTGCCTGCACAGTCTATACACCATGTTGTGGATATGAGGCTTCTCAGTGCGAAGAAAATCGCCATTTTTTTACGTTCCTCCTCTGAAGACAATACCTAGACTACTGGTGGCAATACGTGAAGATGACACGTGACATTACATTCAAGGAAAAACGTAGATATTTATAATCTGGGAACACTTTTATTCAGAAAATTTGAAAACTGCTTTTTACTGACTTTTTCCCCCTCTCTCCCTCACACAGGCTGCAGATGATAAGAGCAAACAAGCAAACTGAACAACCCAGGGCACAACCTGTCCAGCACGACCGTCCCAGGTGGGCAGCACTGGCGTGGGTGACACTGCCACCACCCCGCTATCCGCACAGCACAGAGGCCTCGCAGTTTCCAAACCAAACACAGAAACAGGAGGAACCCGTAGGGAGCGCGGAAAACTCAACTCGCCGAGCAAAGCTCTCGCACTCGCGCGTACGCACATGCACACACGCGCAGAGAGGGATCCTGAACTGCAGTAGGAGACATGCGGTTTGGCACTCAGGGTTGGGAAGAGACGAGGGAAAACGCTCTCCCCTGCCATAACTGGGTGCTGGCAACTGTACAAACCTCGGTGGCAGTGGTCTCACCATCAGCTGCAGTATCCGTCTGCTCACTGTCAGTCTATTTGGTTAGACAAGTAACCGGGTCCCAAGAGGAAGGCAGGAATAAAGAATAAACCCAGCTCATCAGTACACGCGGCTCACACGGGGAACTGTTAAATTCAACATCCCTGCAAACTGCATTAGCATTGCTTTTCAAACCACGCACAAGTCAAAGAAGCAAAATAAAATGCTATATTAGTAAACAGAACAGACTCAGAGGAAGACTCGAGGCGTACTGTACACAGTATATGGCTTTACTGGAACAAATTTATAAGCCAAACAAAACATTACTGGAAAAGCGTTATTTGAATAGATTTTTTTTTCTTAAGAAAGCCAGGTGGCTTTAAAAAAAACTGGGGAAAAAAAAAAGTAATATTTTCCAAACAAACTTTTCCTCCCATAATGATTTTTTTTAAAGAACATTATTCATCAAACTTTTGTTCTAGCCAATATGGATTAATGTGGTATTTGACCTTTTATCTGGAGGGGGAAAAGATAATTTAAAAAAAAAGGCTACTTTAACAGTCACCTGACTTTCAGCCCCTCATTTGTACAGAAGTTGTTTTTGTCTCCACATTTATACACCATGAGGCTGTCTGCATTACCAAGGAGTTCAAATAACCATACCCCCAGCCCATCTACTGTCTGTCTGTGGAGTAACGGTAAGGCTCAGATCCTACTTGGTTCCAATAAAGAGCAGCTGATATTGTTAATGATAGTAAGAAGAAAGAAAACCGCCATTAAAAGAATCAAAAATACTTCTCATTCCATTTAAGGATATGAATGAAAGCAGGAGAAAAATAAAAGTAACTCCCCCCCCCAAACACTTACTAGGTACAAATGATAAAAACGAAACAAAGCACAGCATTGCACAGACTGATCTATCCCTGCTCTGCTCGACACTGTGAAGAACATTTTAGTGGTGAACGCAAGTGTCGAGATTTAATAGAGAGCCAAGTGTAGGTTACTACAGGCTGAGAAGAGAGTTCAAACGACTATTTTTGATGTTATTTTTGATGTTATGCAAGCTTATGGAAAACTAGTAAGTAAAGAAAGTGCTCCCTACTGCTCCAGATTGGCACATCCAAGATGTTTTAACACCAGTGAAAGCTCTGGTTTTGATTAGTGATTTTCTGTGGTCCTTAGACAATCTAAAGTAACCCAGGCAGGTAATCTAAAGTTAGGACAATGCATCTCATCCTCAAATCACACCAGTATGAAACAAGAGAAAAAAGCAACCTACTGGTGGATGGAGTATCAGTCTTAACTTTGAATTTCCTATCTTCTGTAATTTTCTGACAACTCCACTGTTTCATAAAACTGCTTTTTGGATATTTTTTCATTGCTTTGTTCTCTATCATTCCTTCCTTTGAATAATTTGTATTGCTTGTACGACAGGCAGAAGAATAAGCAGGCATTCTGGACTATTTGGTAAGTGCATGAATGCAAGTTATATGCAATTTTTCAAGCAATAAGCACTCACTAGACAGACCGCTTTTATTTTTAAATGAAATTGTAATGCCAAAACAGTATACCTAGCTGGTCAAATAGCTTTCACTAAAGTGTTAGAAAATTGTTTCTTTATTAGTGAAGGATCTCACATCTTTATAACATTATAAGCAATTGTAAAGGTATGGCAATATAAAAAAAAAATTCTATGCATTGTCACTCCCATTTAAAAAAAAAAAGAGGAATTAATGAATCTAGGCATTTAGTCAATAGAAATATTAGCTGCTAAAGTACGAACGCAGAAGCTAATGAAATCTAAGCGGTGAAATTCTATCTCTGACTGCATGGACTGCCTCCAGATGCACTGCTCAAGGGAGAAAAGAGCTCCACGAGGTGTGAGATTGGTTTAGCGTACTGGTTGCAGCCTTCTGCATCACTGTACACAATCTTTTGTGAACTGGGGGGAAAAAAGGTTTCTATTTCTTTTACCATAACAGCAATGAAATCCTAAATAAGGCATAAAGTTTGCTTTATTGCAACATACATGTTTGCTAATAAGCCAATCAACAGCCATGGAGTCAAAGTCAGCATTACTGAGTTCCTTGAAATAAAGATCTGGGGTTATTGCAGAGCAGGGAATGGCAAATTAAGGTTGAGCAAGGCAGGTTTCCTCTGGAGTGGAGAGTAAGAAAGGTTGGGCTCAACTCCGAGACGGGCTGTAGTGCAGCTGTTGGTGGGGCTCATGGGCGTGCGAGGGATAGAGCAGGAAGGGAAGGCAGCTATCTCCTGAGATGCTGCGGCTGCAACCCCCTCTAACTTGCAATCGTAATTGCTGTGATTTGTTTTGCCAACGTAATGCAGACATGCCCGAGTTTAAAACATATTCACTGTCATGCAATATTTTGACCAAGAAATACCCCCTGGATTAGGCACAAGTCTGTGTTGTCTGCCAGGAAGCACCACCGGAGTAATCACCCTCATAAAAGAGTGACATTAAAAAGACTATTTTATATGTTTTTATGCTCAATACTTCCTAACTTTACTAATGAAAAGAAGTGCTCATTTCTGAAAGAGGAACAGACCAATGTATTACATAAACACTGCCTCGTTATTGCCTCTGGAGCTGGCACTGTGTTAATGCTGTTATTGCTATTAGATTAATCCAAGTGCAGAGCTAATGCAAATTGAGACCTAAATGCTATCTCAAAATGAGGACACGAAATGAGACAGCAATGTTTTGGATGCCTTTTATCAGAAATTGGACATTATTATTTAGTTGTTAGGCATCACAGAGCCAAAAGCATCTAAAGAGAGTGTTTTTACAAGATAAATTGATGCGACTTCTGGCTTTCCATAAAAAGGAAATTAAATCATGCACCGAGTCTTGCAAAACCAACAGCAGCAGATTACACAGATGTTTAGATGCGCAAGCTGGTTTATTGAAGACAACTACTGCAACGGCATCGACAAGTGGCCAAGACGGCTTTTTACAAACAGCCAGCTAGTCTGTGACTATCCAGTCTGGGGTTTTTTTACATATATAGAAAAACCGTATTTTCCATTTGAAGATGATGGGGAAAAAGGAAAAACGAGGAAAAAATGAACTCATTATTTTATTCTGTTAACAAAGAATAACTAGGCAGCAGCAAAAACTGAGATGCCAGTTACTGTGTTACTTAATCAAGCAGATTCCTTTACTCCTTCTGGATATATTATCATATCCACAGTTCCCAGAGCCACTGTGGACTCCTCCTGCAATTGGTTTCTCTGCCCGTGATAACCCTGGTGGCTTGAGACATCGTTTTTGGCAGTGCTAATATAACACTGCAAATGGCAAGATGGCCCACATGGCATGCTCCCCCAACAGCTGCAAAACAGCTGTCCCAATCTGGCCTCTCACTGACACATTGGATTTAAGCACAGGAAAACATTTTAATCTGCAGCAGAGATGGGATCAAGGCTGAAAATCCAGATCCAGGTTTTGCTGGACCAGAAAGCCTTTTTTGGGCTTGGGCTGCAGTTGATGGCCTCTTGCAAAAAGCTGACTCCACCTGAATTTCGAACACCCTGAAGTTGGTGAGTGTGCCCATTGTTATTGGCTAGCTATTTATATAAGTGTAATCTATAGACATACAAATACATACGCATGCATATATAATTATGCAGGAAATTGTACTTAATTCCCACTATTTAAATAACTATCCTAACTTTAGTATAAACTGATAGGGGAAGAAAAGCTCTTGGTGGGTTCAGATATAATACTTCAGAGCTGATCAGTGGCAATTTGTTAAGTGCAAGTCACTTCGCATCAGCCAACACAGTTCAAACCAAGCCACTTCCCGCACAGTGTTGTGCCTAACCCTGGGCCCCAAGCTGCACTCCCAAGACGAGAAAAAAAGAAAAAAGAAGAAAAAAAACCAACCCCCAAACAAAAAAAAACCCCAAACCACCCCTTCTAACATATCAGCACAGACAGAAATGAGGCTCTGAAAGTAGGACCACTATTGCAGCAATCTAACACTGGTTAGGACTGAAGCACTGAACACGAAAAAGAGTGTGTTCGATGCCGAGGTACACACCTCTTCCTCTGAACTGTCACTCAGGTCATTGGCAAGTGAGGCACTCAAGGAGGCCGCCTTGGGCTCCAGGTAGCAGAGGCACATAGCCAGAGGAAAGGAGAGAGTGAGGGCATATGGCACTGAGAAAGAGGCAGAGAGCAGAAAGAAAAAAATGAAGAGGAAGCAAGGCACCAGGGAGGGGGAGCGGATGGGAAGGTAGTGCTGCACGCTGGCAGGCAGGAGGTTGGTTTCGGAGAGGTTAGGGAGCGACAGGTAGCCGTCGTCATCCAGCAGGGAAGGAAATGATTCTGGAAGTTGCAAGGAGAAGGAAAACAGCGTTCCGCCTCTGCCAGCTTTTTGCTTGTAGCCGAAAGCCGCACCTTGCTCGGCGGAGCAAACTCGCCCCTTTCTGTCAGAGTCTGGCTCCGACTCGCTGTGCTTTGGAGCGCTCTCTTTGGGCGCCTCACAACCTAACGACTTTGTTCGAGCGCTCTCCTTGCATCTCCTGCGAAGCTTTGCGGAAGATGCATCGGGGCCAGGCTGCAAGGATGGCGAGGGGTGGCGGGAGTCAGTGCCAAGCAAAGATGGCTGGTGACAGAGAAAGAGCAGCAAACAAGGCGCAAAAGCAAAAGGACAAAAAGAAAACTGTAATTAGTTAATTTTCTTCCATGATGATAAATAATATATATATATATATAAAAAATTATAAACAGTGTTTTAATACCACAGCTTTCCACTGAGTTAAATGGGGCATATTCCCATGCCACACACCACAGGTATTAGTGAATCAGGGTTACAGCTTACAAAAGGCAACTTCTTGATTCAGCTTTTGTCTAGTCATCTGCAGCACAGGATTTACATAAAAACATTCACAGCCATATGTGGAATTTCAGGTGCTGCCAATTTCCACTTACTGTAAGAGTGGCTTCAGATCACAAGGAGCTTTCAAACATGAAGTACATGGAGGGCAACAAAGAAACGAGGGACGTATTTCTAATACCAACACCGCTTGTGACAGCATTCCTGCAGTCAGGAGGAGACTCCGTGGGGGCTAGATGCTTCCCATCTATGCCCTGGACAACCTCAGCAGCAATAATTAAAATGCTAAAGATTTTAAAACTATGTGTCCAAACTCCTCCATTACAATATTTAAAAAAAATGCTAGGTCCTAAACCTAAATCAAACACATTCTGGTTTGGGGGGGCATAAATCCATACACCAGCTCTTACTGATGGAAAAAACTGTACTAGCTTGATACCTACCCCAGCAGCCAGCTCCTCAGCACGGCTCCCATCACCGCCCAGGCTGGCCTCCGCACAGCCCTGCCCTCACCTCTGCCCACCACGAGCCGGAGCAGGCAGTGCCGGGGGGCTGCCCCCCCCCCGGCCATGGGCCCTGCTGACCGTCTATGCTGCGCCCACTGCTTCGGCAGCACGTTGAAAGAAGGGAGCAGCGGGTTTTGCCTAGGCAGACCCTGCGCTCTCTCACTGGGGATCTGAAGTGGGGCTGACCAGAGAGAGGTCCGTGCTCCACACAGCCACATCTCCCCACAGTCAAAAAGTGACTTTACCCACAGCAAAGAGGAAAAAAGTACCCAATGCTTTTGCTACACGTTTTACCACAATGCAAAGAATATCAGCTACCAACAAGCAGGATTTGCTTTGATACGCCGCTTGTAGGGCATTCAACCAGTCTCTAAGGTCATTCGAGAACAAAAAATTGGTAGGTGCAGGAAGGTGATTCAGCAGGAGGGGTGGTCACGACTAACTGACCATCACCTAACACATTCCCCGTGGCCCGCTCTTTAGAAGGACAACAACAGCCATCGCCACCAAAATACCCCAGTACAACAGACCTGCCATGATGCTGACGGATCAGAGATGTTTTGGCCAAAGCCATCTACGTGCACATAGCTCAGGTGACACACTGGCTCCATCACCAAATCCTAAGTGCCTGAGCTGCTCCACCCACCATGCATCTCCCTGAGGAGCTATAAAAGGCACTTCATTCCCACTGTCACTCCCAGCTCCCAAGAGCAGAATGACTTCAAAGCCAAAACAGCATTTGCCTGTACAAGCTGGTGCCAAATCTGAGCCAACAAGCAGGATCCAAGTTTTAGACACAGGTTGCACCAATGCTAGCTACTAAGCCCAGTCTCTACCAGGTATATTAATGGTAGGAATGGCATTTAAGCCCAATATTGACACAGAAGCGTTCCTTCCTCTCCCCTTAATATTTTGCTTCTCTCTCTCTCTAACCAGAACAGTTAAAAAAAACAATCTAACACTCCAGGCAATTTGTATTCCTGAATTAAACAACCAAAACCAAGTCTAACTTCAAAGTGCTTACGAATGTCTTCTTTATGGGCTTAATGCACTAAGCTCAAGCCAAAATTTAATGCTGACGGACTCACAGGACTTTATATGAGCTAAATACACAGAACTTCTTTTCATATTGTAAAGGCAAAAAAGCCAAAGTAAATTTATTCTTTGCTAATACAGACTATTCACTTACTGACATCGTTGCCGTGTTAATGTTTAGAATAACTTCTGGTACTTAAATATGGATAAAACAAAGAAAAATCTCTTAGTGGAAAAGTTGAAAACCTACCTATAAAATTTATATACCCTTAAAAAGGAATTTGATTTCAAATTTGTCCTGTGTTTCTTGAGACCCTATTCTCTTTATACTGAAGGATGAAGTGCTAGCATGCCCAGTGGAAGCAGGACTGACATCTCTATAGGCTTACAGAACTGAAGCTCTATTAGCAGATGGTTTAAGCAGAACCCACCTCGCGGAGGGAGTGGGGGGGAGCTAAAAATTGTTCATTTGTGCATGTTTAAGCACCATCAAAATATTCTCCTAAAAATATCTTTCACTATTTCTAGCCATATATAAGGAACAGATGATCTTCGAAATGCAGCTGATCTCTCCATTGACCTAAATTAACAAACACTTGGAAGAGAATTAGTTTCTATTGGATATTTTCTGCATATTTGATTTTCACCAATGTTTTGCCATGCAGAAACTAATGGAGTTTCAAGAAGACCCCAGTTAAATTTTACAGAGTTTTTTTTTAACGCTACAATTACAGTCCACACTTTCAAAAGAAACTCTTTTCTCATCTGCAATTATCAGTAATTCAATTTGGTTTTGATTTTTGGTACCTTAATTGCAACTCTTTTTGAGGACTTGATCCTTTAGATATGTAGCTCATTGTGGCCTTATACGATAAGACTAGAAGTTCAGATTCTAACATTTGCATGCATGACAGTGTTGTGGGTGTAACAGTATACATCAACCTTTTTCCTCATAAATAAAGAGGGTAAATCTTACTTGTTTAGCAAGTGCATTCCATAGGACACTTTTGGAATGGTATCCTAGATTGAGTATTGCATATTCTGTTTTCTCTTCCTCAATGTAAAAGAAACAGAGGACATTTTGCACCTGATCTTTTCTGATTCTAACTTATTTCTCTTCACTGTCAAGCTCTGAAATTCAGTTATCTTCTCTGTCCCCCTGTTTGATTTACCCCATCTTAATAACTCAGTAGGTATAATGCATAGCCATGTGTGTACATGTATGCAGTGGTGGTGGGATTGGAGATGGAGAGGGATGAATCAAATTTCATAACTGAGCCAAGAATCATAAACAAAAACAATTTTCTTCAATGCAAAACTTCGAACAAGGGAAGCAAATGCTTTTGTAAGCCAGAAGAAAAAGCTTATAATAGTATATTAATACCCAAAAGTTAATAGAGAAAAATGCTCATTGAAATACATGCAAGGAAACAGAGATTTATGAGAAGTAAATGAGAAAAATACAATAGTTTAAAGCACAGAGCAACATACAAGAACACAGAACTATTTCTGACTAAAGTCAAAATATGACTGAAGACCAAAGGAGCAAAACATGCACTGCTAGGCTACTTCTGGGTATTTCCTAAAGAGCTCTTGCATGCTATGTAAAAAACCACTGTGCTGACTGTTAAATGGATTTACTTTTCAAAAAACAGTCCGAGGCACGAATTGACTTTTACAACATCATACGAAATGCGAAAGGAGTCTAAAAATACTGATTCAAGACAAGTATATACACATACATACAACTGTGTATATTCCAGTTTCCTTTCACTGAATTAGGCATCTCCTCCCTCCCTAACAATTCTGCGTTTCTCTGAGCGCTCTCCAGGCAGGTCAGTTTAATAAAAAAACCTCAAAACTCTACCTTGGTGTCGTGGCGTATTGCAGAGACCGGGGTGACTTCCTCTGCTCTTTTCTTTTTGCCCTCTTCATCATCTTTCTCTTCTTCTGCCTTTTTCTCTGGAGTCACAGTGGTTATCAAGTTGGTCTGAGAGATGCCCTTTGTTGTGGCGTACTGGCCAGTACCAACCTCTGCAGCAGACACAGAATCCTTCATGTACATTTCATGGTTTTCATTCACTGACGCTAAAAGCAAATATTTAAAGAGGGAAAGTCTGAAATAGCTTTTGCTGAGAAGCTGCATAAAATTAAAAAGCTGGGTTAGTAAAACATTTGAGATATTGCTGAAAACACAACTATGTCATGTTTCAGGAAACCAGAAGCATGTGCATACATTTAAATAAACTGTTTACTTGAAATAAAGCTTGTAGCTTTTATATGCATAAACACATATTATGGATGTGTATACACACATTCCTGTAGCTAATGTGTGCATTACACAGTTGTTAAATGTTAGCAAGCCATTAAAAGTGCTACTGTAGTAAAACATCAGAAAAAAATCAATGCGTTGCCACTGCTATCAAGCAGGAAACATAAGGAGAACCAGCTATGACATCAGCTATGGGGGTGGAAGAGATTTTTTTGGAAATCTGTCAGAATATAACAATGTAGATCAAATACACGGTAAGTAATGTGCTGCATTACAGGAAATGACAATATTGATGTAACACAGGCATAATATCTGAGAATCAAGAAATGGGATCTTTGTATTACCAAGTATTAAAGTCTGCCAGTTAAGTGAGCTCATTATCCTAAAAAATTCTGGGAAGTGATGGCATTCAATTCAGTGGACCAAACCAGAATATTCTAGGATGTAAACATTGGATAATTCAGAAAACTTAAATATATAAAAATGATTTTGAATTAAATAGTAAATTTACAGATAGAATGTAATCAAAACATTAATAATATACCCAGACCCTGCTCTTGACTATTGTGTAACTAATTCTAAGTCAATAGGACTATTCAAATTTATAAAGTTACTTGCATCTGTAACAAATGACAGGGCCAGGATCACAGTGTAATCGCAATGCAGAATGTTACAGCCACATTTGCATTATAGTAACGTTAGTGAAGAAATCATAAGCCTTGATTAAAAAACCTCTTTTCCCCATTTGCACTTACGCAAATTAACATCATAAAAACCTTGTGGAGTCTAACAAATGCTAGGGAAAAGTGTTTCAGATATCTTGTCTCTTGGGAATGAGCTTAGGAGGCAGGCGAAAGCAAAGGGACTAGAGGGAGACATCTTGTTTAGATGTTATAAACAAAATAACGCAGGAGGATAATTTCTGCTTTGAGACACATGCACAGCAATCAGGTCACCAGTTGCTTGGTAACAAGCAAGAAGCACATCAGAATTAGAAGATTCCACAATAATTAATGACAAGCAGCACCTTAATGGCAAGCAGCACCTTTAGAAGGAGAAAAGAAGGCTTGTCACTAGTACTTTTAAATCAAAGCTTCTCCCCCTCCCCACCATCAGCTATATTCATTGCAATTCGTTTGTGATATTCTGCGGGAGAATTCACCTTTTTTTAAAAACTGCAGCGATTCTGAATTTACTCTCAGTCTTTTTTTCTACAAAAATAAACTACAACCTCTTTTTACTCAATAGCTGACAACAGTAACAGCTGATGAAGTAGCTGAGACTCTGAATCACATGCTGGTTTAACCTAAGGGAGCAGCAGAATCGTGACCTCCATGAACCACGGAGAAGGAGAGGAGGAAGGACATACTATTAACCTGCGTATGTTACTCTCCATCTCACATCTTCATAAGTAATGTATGGAAAAAGCCTGTTAGTGCTCATCTGACTAGGACGCAAGGTAATCGTAAGCAAGTGTTATTACTCAATAGGGGGAAATAATTCATTTATGAATTGTAACATACACTTAAATGAAAAACCCACACAGGAAAAAAAGCCAAGTTAAACCAAAACGCAAACAGTTACTCATGCAAACCCTGAAAAAGCATTGAAACCTGACTTGCTCAGGCAGGCAGGTCCAGGCTGGCAGGTCCAGGCACCCCATCCTTCCCTAAAGCGGAGAATTGCTTTGCAGGTGTGAGGCCAAGGAGAGAGGTTCCATGAAGAGTAGGCTCCCAAGGACCTCCTCCAGGCAAACACTTCGTAAGGACCGCAGCAGTACATTTAGCACAGTATTTCTCCGCATTCTCCCCTATCGCTGCAGTGAACATGCCGATACTCACAGCCTCCACTCAGCTGAAGCTCCAGGAGACGAGATGACAAGAGGTTTATACCTAATCTAAAGCAGTGACCACTGTGATGATAACTTTTGACTAAGTCAACTGAGAGGACCTTACCCCCATCTAAGCTGCGAGACATAGTGTAACGTTTACTAGAAGACCGCTCAAAGTAAGGTGCGGGACGGTCTATGAGGGCGCTGGCTCTCCTCGTCTGGGCCTGCGTCCGGCCGCTGTAGCGAAACTTGGAGCCTAGCGTGAGGAACTTCTTTGGAGGTGCTTCTGGCAGCAGGAGCCTAAAACACACCAAGCAGTGCACCCGTTACTCCCCCTCCTCCAAAAATCAGTCCACTATTTCTGCAGTGGTGAGAAGATGACTGTTGGGTATCACTCGCCATCGTTACCTCTGCCTCACGGGTCTGCGGCTAAAAGGGAATCAAAGGATGCCCCTCATTCAGCATGACAAAACTGCTCAGCTAATGCATTTGAAGAGCTGAGCTCTTCCTAATGGGCAAGAATCACTCAGTTCCTTCCCACTCGAAAATCAGATTCATTATTTTCTAATCACCAAAACTAAAATAAGGTGTTCCTTGTATCAGGGACCCTGATCTGGGCTGAAATACAGATGTATCTCTTATACTTCAAATGTAACATGGTGCTGCTATGCTGAGGACAGGGCCAGAACAGATTTCCAGGGAATGCTGGGCAGTATTCATTCACAGGGACACAGACATTTTTCAGGTTAGAGCCTTCCCCCCATCTCTATTTTGGCTATGGAAGTTTACTGAAGAAGCCATTCTCCTGCTATGGAGTTTATGCTATAGACATTGATTTTCCATTAAAAATCAGAAAACACCAAAAAAATGGACACTCAATTTCTTTTTAGATCTTTTGCTGCTAAAACTGCATTTCAGATGAACATACAGACAGCCTGAACTAATAGTTTTAAGAAAGGAGAGAAATTCTTCAGTCCTCCCAAACATCTTGAGAGGGGTTTTTAAGCGCTGGACGCCCTTTCACACTATTGAAAATCTCACCCTTTTGGGTTTCCATTGTTAAGTATCTCTTTGCTGACTATCTCAGCACAAACTAATTACAGCGTTTATTCCACTATCCCAAACTTTTCTCAGGTCTTCTTAGATGTCAAAAACACAGCTGCAAAATTCCTCAGTAATACAAAAATTACAGCTACGGATTGGGTATTCTGGGTGACCAAAAAATACACCACCAACTACTGTCTGTATTTTCATATGTAATTAAATAAAAATCTCCCTTTTTTTTAAAACTCTTACCCACATCCCCCAGTAACTTTCCACAGAAGTTGTTCTCCCTCTACAAGCATATGTGCAGAAGTGCAGCAGAGTCCTTCATCTCTTTAATTATAGCAGCTGATAATAGCATGACACAGATAAAGCAAAACGATTAATTGGGAACATATGGTGATCTTAAACATTCAGTATCTATCTGAAAAAGTATGAATAATTTGGGTGAAACATTTCAAAATTTGAAGAAGCAATAACCTTCCCTTGTCTGCTCAGAGATACCTCATGATCTAAAAGACAATTTGATTTGAAGGGTTTTGTCTCTGCTGACAGAACTGGTCTTTTCTGTTGCATTTTATATCACACCTTTAGGAAAAGAAATCCACATACCTGAAAAATGTATGGTGCTCAACACACACTTTCCATAAGCGCTTTGCAGCACGATGATTTGGCAACTTAAACCCAATAGTGCTTTCAAACTGCTCAAACTAGGTAGGAAATAAGAAAAATTATTTATTTGATGCTGTGCATCTATTTTTAGACAGTGTACACAGGTTCATCTTCATTTTCTCCGTCTATATCATCTCATTGCAAGGGTGAAGATATATGCTCATGTAGATAACCACATATATACATATTCTGCAGACTACTGTCTGGGAAGGAAGCTGTGAGTGATAATCAATGGCAACCTTTGAGGATCATTTTTGGGGGGAAACTCAGATAATGAACAAGAGGTTTTTGATGGTGATAGTTATGTTCTATGCGCTGTAGTAACAAAGAGATCAGTTAAGACTTGGGAGACTTCTGAGAAAAGTATCATCTAAGTGTTTTAACCCTGTTGTTTTAACTTCACCAGTTTAAATAACAGTGGGAAGCCTGATAATCGCCTGGAGGGGAGCAAGTCTCCAGAGACTGATCTGGTCTCACACAGCCTTAGATTAAGGAGATTTACAGTGAAAGAACTACAGTTAGTAAATCACAGTGTTTTTAGCTAATTTATCTCCTGGGAAGGATGAGGAAAAGACAGGTAATTGAAAAGAGTCAGCTAGGGATACTACGAGACCTTTCTAGGTTGTGCTGCAGATTTATATATTCTAGATGCAAAAGCTGTGCTGGCTACAACTGCTGTAAGATGTTGATGGCTACATGCAGATAGCTGAGTAGGTGAAATAGTGTTGCTGTGATCGGGGAAAGGTAGGCAGAAGGACACTTGTGTAAGGAAGCCTGGATCCTTACAGGGAGCTGACAGAGAGAAACAAGGCAGGAAACAGCAAAACAATAAAGATGATATAAGCGACACATGGGATGTTGAATCACATTACCATCGATTTGGGAAGAGACTGCATTGATTATTTTGCATATGGAACTATGACCTGGTCACAGGACGCTACACACCAATATCAGCAGAGCTCAATAGGGCTTCAGTGGTGGACAGCTTTGAGTGCAGGCACTGGGAACATCAGTGGCTATTTGCTTCTGGTTTTTTAAATCAATCTCAAGTCTGAGAAGTTGGTTACCAAAACTGTCTGCTGAGAGGCAGGAAATGTATGTTTGTGGATTTTGGTTTAGGACTCTAAAAAAGGCTCAGGCCCTGGGGCTGGTGCGGGGCCCCAGCAGATTTCTCAGGTCACTTATGAAGCCAGTACTGGAGACATTGGCTCAGGACTCCCAACTGCCCTACTGCACGAAGGGAGAAATGCCAGTCCTCATCCAGGTGATTTCTGTCCTGCTATACAGCTCCACCCTCTAAAATGGATATGGGTTTTTCATCTATCACAGTCCGATTATTGTACCAGCACTTAAAATGGAGACACTCCTTTGCCTGTGATGATCCTGAACTCCTCCTGGGATTTTTCCTGAGATCTATCATCTTATTTCTGGGTTGGAGCACGCTCAACCCATGAGGTAGATATTTGCTATGCATCCAGAGGAGCCACGAGAGGGCACTCATTGTACGAGATTTCACATCACCTTCTCCAGAGCCAGAACACGAGTTCCTGTGGGCCTGGGAGGGCTAATGCACGTAGCTACCAAAAATGCTGAATGATGGATGCTTGACTCCATTTTTATCATTCTCTGGATTTCTGCTCTGACTTCAAATGTACTAGTCTGATACACTTACAAAATTTGGTATGGCTTGTGTACATCTCTTAGTGGGTAAGATGAATAGACACTAATTTAATATACAACATGATGGTGGATGATGAGCACTCCATGAATAAGCAGTATGTTACTTAAATTCCCGAAGTATTAATAATAGGGAGGAGCTTTTTACAGACAGATAGCCATATTTATCCTTTATGTTAGTTCATGGATGTAAACAGAAAAACACCAAAGAAGATTTTACCTGTATTTTAAAGCATTTACCTAATCTTTCCTAAGAAAATCAGCACAAATTAAAAAACATAAATGGAGAGGAATGTTAAAGACTTGTAAGACATGACAAATCAACAAATCAATGAGAACATGGGTTTTTTGAAAGGTTCATTCACTAAAGAGTGTCGGGATGTCCTTACCTCCCCTGGTCGGATTTTGATGTAGAAGTTGTTCCTCTTGTAGGAAATTTTCAGAACCTTTGGCCAGGCAAATCTATTTATTCTGAGTCTGTCTCGATATATTAAGAGACCGCTTGCACAAACTCCTAGCATGATTTCCACTCCTTCAGAATCCTGGAAAAGCAAGCAATGCACTTTGCTGAATATTTCTCTCCTTACATCCCACAGTACTACAGATTCTTGTATACTGTGTTTCTATCTGAGCCATGTCTTTTTAATGCATCAGCTGTAGTGACCTGATTTCTGAGAGCGACCCTACTCACTGGCTGCATTCATGCAAGTAATAGTAAGGTTGGGCAGGGTGAGAGAAACAGAGTGTTGCGAATGTTTCCTTATATTTTATAAAGACTTCAAAAGGACGGGGGAAATTTTAGACATTATTAAAAGAATTATATTAACCATATAGCAGAATTTTATTAGCATAATAAAAAAAAGTGTTATCAGAATAAATACCAGATTGAAAGTAAGTAGGACAGCATACAAATTTACTTCTCCTGGCATCACTCATCTCCATGACTAAGCCTTGTGAATCCTTAGATAGATTTTTCTTTTGTACTTTGCTCTTCTTGGCTTTAGTTGGTTTGCTAGTTTCTTTAACGTGGTTGTGCCTATGCTCAGTATTTTGACTTTGAAATGACCAGCAGGCAGAAAGTTGAGCATTTGGACCAGAAAGATTCCTTTAGAAGTGTCTGACTGTGCCTGTGCTATAAGCCATTTTTGACAGGGAAGCTGTAGGTCAGACACGTTAGCACTATAAAAGATTTGGCTACAATCTTATCAGAATATACCCATAAATATGTATTTTTTAAGTAAGAAGTATACACTTCTCTTTCCTTTAGAAGCCTTCAAATAGTCTAAACCTGACCTTCCTTGTTTGCTATCACCACTAGACTGTATAATTCTGTTTTTTTCATTTACCTAAGTACTAATACTGCCAGAGAAAAGAAGGATCCACCTTAAAGCACAGAGTTTTTCAGTAGTTATTTTACAATAGCTTAAAGTTACAAAAGTCTGACAACAGAAGCTACGAAGTTGATAATCATGAAATAAATTCACTGTTTTCCTCTGGTTTTCCTGACAAGCCATCTTTTAGGCACACAGTGAAAATCTGATTACGTTTTAAGATGAACACAAAGGCATGCATGGTCAGTCATGACGAAAAGGCTACGGAACAGCTTGAAATAAAAAAAAAATTGTTTTAAAATCAGAGACACAACAGAGAATTAGTGCCACAAAGTCACTTCAGTGTTAGAACACACACCAATAGCGGATGTATGTTCCAACAATGATGGTATCACCCGTTAAAGGTAGATTTTTTCTAAATAAAGCTCTCATGTGACATCACTGTCAGGTACTACAGAAGAAACAAAGCTAATTTTTTCAGTGGACTTCAATTTCACAGTTTCCTAAGCAGAGAGTAATGCCTAAATACAGTGAATACATTCTAAAAAAGAAAGTCTCATTGCCAGTAATCCCATTGCCTGGCAAATGCCTGAAATGCACGCGTGCTCGCATACGGCACATAGCTGCAGGTGCAAGGGGCTTCGTCTTCTGATATACTTTCTCAAGAACTTTTTGAGAGATGCCTTCTTCCCTCATCCCCACCTTTGCAGCAGATCTAAGTCCATTGATGGCTTCTGTTACTTGGTGTCAGAGACTGCTTCTCAATGTGATACTACTGGCGTAAAATGAAACCAAAATAAAAGTATTTGGCTTTTTTCAGGAGCGATGTGGTTGCACGGAACAGAAAACTGTTAGCTGTAATGTCCGAGGCACGAGACGCTGAGCTGCACATCCCTGCAGCTCTGCAGATGAATGGGAGGTTTTATCAGAGCAGTGACAGCCCAGAGGACAAATCTGTTTATCTGAACACATTTTTTATCATAGCCTTGTGTTGGATAATTGAGAACTAGTTTTAACAGCAGCTGGCGAGTCCAGCATCTGTTGAATACCTAAGATACTGGGACAGTCTTAATGAATTGACATTTACATAGAGACATCTGCCATGACGTGGCTTCAAAAAGACATCCATAGAGATACTTGTCCCCTAGTCTGATACCACCAGATCTCACTGGCAGACCTAATTAAAACTAAACATTACTTCTCATGCAGAGTTTACTTTTTCCACTTTCAGTTCAGTCTCCAAGATTACAGACAGACCCAATTCGGTTAGTACTGCAGCTTTTTAAATTAAGAACATCACTTTAGAGACAGATTGGCTTGTCTACCAACTTCTCTTGCTCTGAGTCTTTCCATATGAAAAACAGAAGAGTAAGACCGGATAATGATACTTTTTTTCAGGGGGGAGAAGGTTATCTCAGGATAGCCCATCTTAAATTTCACAGGCTTTCTCCAGTATTCTGTAAAAAAATGCTTAGGCCTTAATGCCATGCTATGTTAAATTTTCAGTAATGAACCCTGTAACACACTTAGAACAGGAACTCGCTTTGCTGCTGTTTTGCAGATTTCTTCGTGTTGGACAAAGGATGTTGAAAAAAAGCTATTGAGTGACATTCGCCAATCCTTTTCTATCTCTGTTCCAAATGTGCCTCAAGATTTTCTGCCTACCTGCAAGACACAGGGAAAGCAGCAGCACGCCTCCCGGTAGAGTGCTGCCCGTTGAACCATACCCAGATTTTTCATTTTCAGTGAAGGCAATTAAAAGAACACAAAAGATTGCCTTGAATTCTGTAACACACATGCACAACTCCTACGATATGCCCCAGGGACACGGTTGCAGGCCCTTTCAAGATCTGAGCTGCAAATTTATCTTCGTTTTTGAAAGGATCTGCTGCAGCATAATAACAAGCTTACAGTAATTTGACCTTTACAGAAAATGCAGTGCTCTCCACAGCTCAGGATTCTTTGTTCAGCACTCATTTGCCAAGGATGCTTGCTAACCTCAGAGATGTTAAAATCCATTAGCATTACTTTGAAGAGTGAAGAAAAAAACAGTAATTATTTATTTTGAAAAAAAAAACCCACACAAAAAAAAATAAAAAACCAGACAACCAACACAAGGCTGGTAGGTGGCTCTCCCAAACCACAATAAGAATGACCATGTTTTATTCATAACTTAACCTGACGATGATTAGAGAAACTACTTCATCATGGGAGAATGTTTCCAGCAGAACTGCTGCCCTTCCAGTCAACTGCAACGACCACACTTCAGAGGAGAGACAAGCCGCTGTCTCCCCATTACTATCAATCTGATTAGGTTTCCAGCACAGCTAAATAATTGCTTGAAAGTTCTCTGCAGTGTTAGAAATGATCTGCTTATCTAGTTAAGATACCATAGTTGGCCTTATTAAATTGGAAAATGTAGCTGAATGAAATGACAATTGATCACTCTCTGGACAGCTTCTAATATCCTTCCTCGTTATGCCATCCATTCAATATTTTCCCAAAGGATTTGGTTGTTTATGAAAGGTTGATGTGTAACATCTTTGAATCTATAGGCTAGGTTATGTTACAGTTACAAGATAATATTTATGCTTATCCCACGAGTCCTCATATTGACACATGATTTATCCCACAAAATGCCCATCTCAAAACAACAAGAAATTAAAAATCAGGGAGTCCATGAAGATTCAAGTACTATGCCACAGGAGAAAGACGACCACTGAAAGAACTATAGTCCATACCTTGGCATGATGGAGATCTACTCCATACATTGATAGTTTTTTGGCGTTCTCCAGGAAATGCATCTCAGCCTCTGCAGGTGTCATTCCCCTGAGGAAAAGCAACCAATTCTAGCATCAACGTTAAGAAAACAGGAGTCCGAAATAAAATCCAGCACCTGGAAAACACTTTCAGCCTGTCAGAACTACAGCTGTATCGCTTAGATGGCTGGGTACCTACCAGAGCCAAAGCTCTGGTGCAGATCCTGTTATCTCTCATGCTGCAAAGCTCTTCTCTAACCAAAGACACAGAGAGGAGTCTTGCCCGAAAAATATTCTTATTTGGTATACTGCAGCAGGTTTTAACATTTCCTGATGCACCAGGATGGTACCTGAAGGCAGGCTACAGCCCACACCGATGCTCTCCGCCTACCTGTGGCTCTTGTGCAGCTCAATCACTTTATCCTCCAGCTCTTTAGTGTGATTCGGCGCAAAGCGAAATTCACTGACATAGTCGCTGCCGTACTCGTCGGGGTCATAGTCACCGAGCTCTGACTGCACGGTGTAGGAGCCCAGCAGGGCCAGCGTGACAAACGAGCAGGGCAGCCGACCTGACACGATGTCATCTCTCAGCTGCAAGCAGAGGTAGTACCTGCAAGGGAGCACCAAGGCAGCTCAGAAAGTGCCCCTCCACCACCGCCCCCAAAGGACCGGCAAGAGGCCTCGGCTCCTCTGCTAACTTGCAGACAACTCCCAAGCCCAAAGTTTTTCGTGTGTTAACAAGGATAAGAATAATTTTGAAAAAAACCCCCAAACCACCTTGCCTAACTTATGGGTAGCAACACCTAATTTATCTTTATAAAGCAGCATGGAGATTTCTTAATCAAATAGGATATTACTTTGTTTAGTGACCTAGATGGAGAATTACCCATTAAACATACCAAGTTCCTAACATAAATCACTAAGATATATAACTACCTGATAATTCTTTTCTTTAAGGAGAAAAAAATAAATAAAAACCCCAAATACTGTTCATTAAAGGGTAGCTGAACTCCAAGCTGTTGAAAAAACATAAGTTGTCTCTTTAGCAAACTTGTGAGCTTTCTCAAAAATACATTTAAACAGTAAATGCTGTTAAAAACACGGTGATAAGCAGTGCAAGGAATCACCAGATAGAAGAAAACAGAAAAAAAGCGAAGAGCATTGGCTTGGCGGGGAAGGCACGGAGTTCCCACAGGGTATTTGAGGGTGACAAGAGGAAAAAAAAATCGGGTTTTTTGGAAGACCTCTGTTGAAATGTGAACTCCTGGCACACTGTCTTTCTGCACAAAGCCTACCACAGGGAAGTCTGATTTAAGCCAAAGGCTTCATGCTACCTTAAAATCAACAAGTAATCCACAAAGCAAAGAAGGTTAAAAATATCCACAGGTTGCAAAATGTTAGAACGGCTAGGGAACAGCTTGCCGATGGCATAAAACTCATCATGGCTCCAAGGTTTTCCTGCCTTATACCAAGGAGGAAACCAGGTGAGGTTTTTTTTTTGGTTGTGCTTGCAATCTGTATACAAAACCAGAGAGCAGAGGTGCAGACTGCAGAGCTAACTGACTTGGATAGCGGGGAGCAGCCATTCATTACCACCATAGTCCCTGTACCATGCACATCAACCGCTTACCTCATCAAATGACATACAAAATTTACACATGTGCTTATTTTCATCCCACTACTTTCCTTTTGCAGTTATGGTTTTACTGACAATAATAACTTGTTACCACTGGCAAAACTGGGCATCAGGAATCTTTGTGAAAATTAAAATCAACTCTCAGGAATACACATATTGGAAAAGCTTGGGTTTAGGGTTAAATTATAGAAAAGAAAAAGTCTTCTTGGCTCAGAGGACAGACACTGTTCACAGCATCTTTTCTGCCAAAGCATCGCATATTTTCCATAAGCTCATAAGAGAAAGGAAGCCAATGGGAATACAAAACATTCCTTTTCTTGGACAACTAGAGTGCAAGCACTACTACAAACAGCTTTTAAGCCCCTTCTAGAACGGTATTTAATGTTTTAAACACCTGGTAATATCTTCAGACAGCTGGGCGGGGTCTGGAGGGTAGAATTTCACATTAAATGCAAACTGCCAAGCACCACCTGGAAAAGAACACAGGTTGACTCAAAGTACACTGTAAGCGCAAATGGAGATGCTCATGCTGTTCGATTACCAGCAGACTTAAAACTACCCCAGCCAAGCAATTCATGAGAAGAGGATGTAGCATCTTTTTCCCATACATTGTTCCAAAGATACTACTTTTCCCTCTCCCAATTACAGTAGTAGATCAGATTTTACAGCTCTTTTCTTATTTAGTAAGACTTCCACTGAAGCGAGGACCCTAAGGGAGCAGCAATTTATTACTAACACTAAAAAAGCCCTCAGTCCGAAAACAATGTTTTCTGGAATTAACCATCCGAAAACACAGCCTATACAAGTTTTAAAAACCAAAAACCCAAAACACAGAGGCGCTGGAAACACCGCAAGCCAGTGTATGAATGGGGTCTGGAGCAGGGTGCTGTGCCGAGGTCTGGCTGCCCAAACCAGTATCCTCTCAGAGTGCTGCCTCAGCACATAGCTCCTGTCTCCAGCAGACAGAAATTACTGTGCAGACAAAACTGCAAGGACAAACACAAAGAGCATGACTGAAAAACAGCACATAACACCGGGGAATTCGTATTTAGTTATTTCAGTAAGTTTAGGTGACCCATGGGATGGATACTGGTTTGCGTCACCACAGTTCACGAGATTTTTTTTGGAGTGTTAGCTTTAAATGTTGTAAAGAAAGAATATCAAAATGAAAAAAAAGAAAGAGCTGAACAGAGTACGTAAATATAAAAGCTATTCTGAAAAAAGGGACAGGTTATACTAGCACATGTCTCGAATGCAAATAAAAAGCAGCAACAAAACCCCAAACGACAGTGTGCTAACAAGCAACACAGTGGTTTTTCAGTATCCGAAGCCTCTGTTGTGGGATTTACCTCTTATATGTACTTCTACCACATAAATTACAGTGTTTCTGTAGTCAAGAAGCCAAAGCAAAAGTAATGACAATTCTGTTTTCTGAAACGCATTGATGCCAAAGTACAAATCCAACTAGAAATAAATAGATCTCTCTTGAAAAGTCTGTATTTGCCATGTAATGAGGAAGTGCTCGTGAACGCTGAAAAACAGGATTCTCTCTTATAAACCTGACAGGGTAGGGCTTTCCCATGACCTTCAATCCAGGGGCACCTTGAGCCTAGGTACCTCCTAAAGAGTATGGGGTTTGAAGGTGTATCTGGTGTGCTCCCTGGTAAGATAACTTATATGCCGGACAGGTCTGCTGACCTGGAAATACTGTACGGTTGTTCTAATTGGGTGTTTGGGAGCATTTATTTAGAGGCGACAGGGAAATCTCATCCCGTGCAAAGCCCCATCCACTGTGGTCATCAAAGCACCTGAGAGAATAGGCTCAATGTGTGAGAAGACTTTTGATATTTATCATCAGGACTTCAGCTCTTGGTGAGACTTTAGGGCTCCTTGATTTTAGGAATTTTTCCACTCTCCCGGGCCATAAAAGCTGGTGGAAGGAAGATTTGGCTGGCAGCGAGGATGGGGCACAGTCCCACTGGGGAATGGACCGGCCCTGAGGTGGGAGTGGAGCCTGGGGGAGACACCTGGCCCCATGACAGAGGGAAGGGACCATGGCCCGAAAATCTCTTCCTCTGGCACACACAAAATAAATCAAACCTATGATATAGCCTATCATACAGCATGGACGGTTAAGATACCAGAGTAAGAGGCCTTCACCCCTCACTTACAGGGGTTTAAATAAAACCTAACACTGCGCAAGTTAACAGGTTATACCTAATGGGGTGCGAACCAGGGGCCGCACACACAGCGACAGCCTCATTTCTCAACCACCGGGATGAAATTCCTGTGGTTTGCAGTGGAATCACGGATATCTATCTGAGTGTTGTACAACTCAACCAGCATTTAGCAGGATTATATATATGTGTTTTGGGAAGTGTCATGGGTAACAGCCCTACTTTCCCACCGTTGTCCTGTTCCAAACTTCTCGGGTGAATTGTACAGAGCAAGCAAATTATCGCTGTCATCTTCTGCAAATACAGCTGTCCCCCGCGTCAAGTCCAGGACGATACTTTTCTGCTCTGGTTAATCTCTCACTGTCACAACCTTTCATTGTCTATCTCACGACTCAGGCACATATTAAACGCATTTCAAATCAGTGGTGTGGAGCTGAGCTGCTTTACTTGCATTGACCATCAGTGTAACCTGACGCATTGAGGTCTACAGCACCTTCCTCTCCAGATCCATCTTCTCAAGAGATTAAAAAAAGGCAGATTTTAATTTCCTTTTATTGCAGATCACTTACTTGTAATGAAAATAATACTGGTGGAAAGGTGTGGTTCCTCACAGTAAGTGGGGAAGTTTTCCAGCCAGTGTAAATTAACCCTTTGAATCTTGGAGAAGGAAGTGATTCATTTGCCGGGCCTGACCCAACAAATGTGAACTGCCAGATGTATTTGCTTGTGAAAGCACAAGTGCTAGAAGAGATCATTTACAAAACATGCAAAGAAAAAAACTACTAAAGTTTTCCTGCCCAAAGGAGTCACACACACAAACATTTCAACCATTTTAAAAAGTGAGGGGCGGGGGGGAAAAGGCAGGTCGAATTTTGAGCCTGGCAGCCATGACAGAGTTTTCTTTTGAGAGGTTTTTGTATTCTAATGTAGCAGACAGCTAAATTTAACAACCGAGCTTTCTAAAATATTCATGTGGAGCAGAAAATTGACTGATTCTCTTTGAATTGAACAGTCATTTGAGGGACAAAGTTCAAGCTTTTGAAACACAGGAAGGAAAGATATTTTAGAGTGCTATCTTTGCATCAGTGAAGTATTTCACTATGGGGCACAAGCAGCGTTCCTGGATATGATGTAAATACCAGTAAAGCAAAGAAATAATTTATATACGTGGCCTAGTCCCTAAGGTTACATTGCTTAATGTCAAACTTCAGGTTTTTGCATCTCTGCAAATGTCAAGTTGTTTTCAGCAATGCAAGTTCATGTGTTACGAGCCTCAGTAACCGCCTGCACTCATTATGGGGGTGAAATGCCTAAAAGATGCACGTAATTCCTTTGCCAGAGACACGGGACAGGATGCAAAACAAGACTGTGAAATAGGCTTTGCGCGCTCTCCTGGGGGAAGGCATCCAGAAGGGAGCCATGGCCCCGTCCCGCCTGTCCCCTCACCCTGCAGGCAGCAGGGCTGGGGCGCGGGGCTGGGGAGAGGGGGCTGCCAAGCCCCTGGTGCTGGGGGGCACCCCGGTGGGACAGACCCTTTGACCCAAGAGCAGCGAGTTACCCCAGCCATTTAGGAACAAAGCCAGAGGATTAGAGGGGCTGGGCAGTGACAGGCACCCGGTGCCCATGACGCCCCGCTTGCGTGCTGGGGAGCCCTCTCTGCCTCTTGCATCCCTGCTCGTCGCCACAGGGGTCCGACACCTTCACAAACACTGATGGCAGTTTAGAGGAAGAGACTTTTTTGTGCAGATTTTTGGGGTCCGGATACAGCAGAATGAATGTTTTCCAGACCCCCTGAAATAAACACAACGATAACAAACTTACTTCGGATCTGCTTCTTGATTTCCTTGGCAGGGTCCAACCAATTCTGCAAAGAAAATGTTTCCTTTTTTCAATTTGAAAACACAATAAACATTATTTTTAAAACAGTGCTATGAGTCAAAACTAGAACATGTGAAGGTCTGCCACCCCTTTCTCCTTGGAGCAGCAGTAGGCAGGGATAACACTAACTTTTGAGATGTCGCCCTGGGTAGAAGCAGGATTGTTATTAACCTTCCCAGGCGTTGAAAGGCTGAATGGTTTGACATAAAAAATAAAAAAAATTAAAATTATTACAATAAATCCACAGAAACCTTCTTCCAGAGTACCTTCAGAGAGAACCAAATTTCTACAAGCTTGTTAAGAAGGGGTTTTGTTTGGTTGGTTGGTTGGTTTTTTGCTCTAATCCTGGAAGGGATGAAAAGCCTTGCTATAGGATAAACAAGCGCAGTGCAGGACACTGCCCCATTTGCAACCTGGCGTGGGCATGAGGGGCTCCCCAGGGGCAGAGGGAGTTTGGGGGGAAATCAGAGACAGAACTGCAGCACTGGGGCTGCCCCCATGCTCAGAGTCTGGTGACTACACAAGACAAAGCCCCTGCCGAGGAGGTGGAGAATTATCACGGCAATGTGGTACTACTCCATGGGTGCCAAGAGCAAATGAAATTCCCCTGGAGGAGGTGTGCAGCAGCTTGGGTTCTCTTAGTGCCGCTGCTGCCTTGTCCCCTAACAGAATGAAATTAATATTTAAAATGCATCACACAGCCCAGAACAAAAAGTTCGCTTCCCCTCGGAAAGTTCCACTTTCTCCAAAGAAAGATAAACAAATGTATCAGAGGAAAAAAAAATACTAAAAAAATACCAAACAAGCAGAACACAACAATCCCCCCCCAACAAAAACAACCAGTTTGCAGCTGTCCAAACCTGGTCTGTGGTGCAAAACATGAGCCTGAAGAGCTCCAGCAATTGCTGGGCACAAAAGCATGCTATGCACCAAGAAATTAAAGATGCATCAGGATTTCTATTTTCAAAGGCAACATGTGATGTGGGCACATATATTGTCTGGCTGGAAGTTAACTGGCAGAGGATGGAATTGAATTGCTAAGTACTTTGTTATTAAAAATATGCACGTTATTGATCAATAAATGTGGTGGCAGGCAGCATTCTTTTAGATGTTTAGCTCTGTAAAGTAACTGGTGTTCTATAAATGTTTAGTATTTCTAAACCACTTGTTAATAATGAATACATTCTCCTCTTTCCAGTACAGGAAAGGACACCTACCTGGAAATGCACTTAAACATCTGCCTAACTTTTACCACAACTCAAAACTAAGCATATGCTAAAGTGTTATCTTGCACTGGCATGGACCAAGAGTCTGCTTAAGTGACATTCTGAATCAGAAACAAAAATCTTATAATTAGAAGTCTGTAAAGGGAAAAAGAAAGAAAAAAGGATTGATTTCTTTTCTACCATGTATCACTGAAACACAGGGAAGCCTAGAAAATAAAACTGTTGTTCTCACAAGACATAAACAGCTGAAGAAGCAGTAATAGCTTCAGCTTCATCAGAGAAGACCGTTCAGGCCGTGCAAAGCACAAAATACCTTCACCTAGTGAGCTCTGCTGGGCTAAGGCTAAAAAGTTTTGTTACTGGTTTCTTTCAAAATATTTATCTTAAAATGCCAAAACCAAACAGCATTTTTTAAATTATCCTTTGATACTCTCTCTTTCATCATTACATGTCCAAAACAATACATATATATGTATCACCTGCACACTAGATCATCTTGGACACTGTTAATACACAGCTTATTTAATACTGGAGTTGACAAGCAGACAAGAAGAATGTGATTCACTGTTGCTGCCAACTGCTTCTGAAGACTTATTCTTTAGCCAAATCAACAATAACACACAGATAAAGCAAGTCAAGACTTAAAGCCTTACTTTATCTTAGCAGTTAGCAGGAGCAGTCAATCAACTCCTGCCTATCTGTATCCCAACCACAGTATTATTATGACGTATTTCAGTATTATATGTTTAGTAGTGTATCTATGAATGTATATCTGACTTTCATCTATGGCAGTAATGAAATAAATCATACTAGAAGGAGAACGAGCTCTGGGATGAGCCCAAAGAGTTGTGGTGAATGGAGTTAATTCCAGTTGGTGGCCGGTCACAAGTGGTGTTCCCCAGGGCTCAGTATTGGGACCGGTCTTGTTCAATATATTTATCGATGATCTGGATGAGGGGATCGAGTGCTCCCTCAGCAAGTTTGCAGACGACACCAAGTTGGGAGGGAGTGTTGATCTGCTTGAGGGTCGGAAGGCTCTGCAGAGGGATCTGGACAGGCTGGATCAATGGGCCCAGGCCAATTGTATGAGGTTCAACAAGGGCAAGTGCCGGGTCCTGCACGTGGGACACAACAACCCCATGCAACGCTACAGGCTTGGGGACGAGTGGCTGGAAAGCTGCCCCTCAGAAAAGGACCTGGGGGTGTTGATTGACAGCCGGCTGAATATGAGCCAGCAGTGTGCCCAGGTGGCCAAGAAGGCCAACAGCATCCTGGCCTGTATCAGAAACAGTGTGGCCAGCAGGAGTAGGGAGGTGATCGTGCCCCTGTGCTCGGCACTGGTGAGGCCACACCTCGAATACTGTGTTCAGTTTGGACCCCTCACTACAAGAAAGACATTGAGGTGCTGGAGCGTGTCCAGAGAAGGGCAACAAAGCTGTTGAGGGGTCTGGAGCACAAGTCTTGTGAGGAGCCCCTGAGGGAACTGGGGTTGTTCAGTCTGGAGAAAAGGAGGCTGAGGGGAGACCTCATCGCTCTCTACAATTACCTGAAAGGGGGTTGCAGAGAGGTGGGTGTTGGTCTCTTCTCCCAAGGGACGAGTGACAGGACAAGAGGAAATGGCCTCAAGTTGCACCAGGGGAGGTTTAGGCTGGATATTAGGAAAAACTTCTTCATTGAAAGGGTTGTCAGGCATTGGAACAGGCTGCCCAGGGAGGTGGTGGAGTCACCATCACTGGAGGTGTTCAAAAAACACGTGGATGTGGCATTGTGGGACATGGTTTAATGGGCATGGTGGTGTTGGGTTGATGGTTGGACTTGATGATCCTACAGGTCTTTTCCAACCTTAATGATTCTGTGATTCTGTGATTAACTTCTTTCATGTCATTAATAGCCAACACAGAGGGAAGCTAGGAAAACAACAGGGGATGCTCTCGAGAGGTACAGAGTTACAAAAAAAAAAATAGCTCAAGCTATGTCTATGAAACTTGGCAAGGAAGGTAACAACTTCTGAAGTGTTTGCAACTGTCTGGGGGCGTGTCTCGCGGAGCTCTGATACCCACATGCCAAAGGCCAGCCACGGTTTTCTGGGTTACCTTTTGGTTTTCCGTGTCTCTGTATGTTAGCCCAAAGTAGTCTTTTTCCAAAAGATTCAGGTGCTCGCACACTTTGTCGAATAGCACTTGACCTCTGGAACGTTTCTGTGGGAAATGAACAGGGGAAAAAAAAATCACGTTTGCAAAATAAAGTAATATAAGCATTAAAATAACACCTTTTCTATTTCATCCTCAAATCAATAACCCCCAAACGATTTAATTCAATTCATCCATCTTTCAAAACTATTGACCTGGAGCTTTATAAGAATCTGCTGAACGGGCCAAATCTGCTTTTCATAAAAGTTCAGGTCTTCTTGCAGAGTTAAAAACAAGCCAATACATGTCATTTTTCATGTTTCAATGAAAAGATTTCTTCTGTCTTTCAGAAGCTGCAACTTCAAAGGCATGCTGAGGTCTTATCTCACCAAACTGGAGTGTTCTTTGTGTGCAACAGTAGCAACAAACAATGGTACAAAATATTCTCGGTCATGGACTCTCAGAGCTATGACTTGGGGGCAATCCACTGGAGGAAAAACCAAACATGAAGATATTTCTTGCTTTGGTAACAATGTGGACTGATTCCAGGATCCTTTTTTGTCTAACATATGAGGAAATGCGATACACCTTTTACTGAAATCACTGAAAGAGCCTAGTATCTCACTGGGAAAGCAGCTGGGTAAGAAAGCAGCTTTCCAGTGTCCCACTAACCTTCTTTACTGCTAACATGTTAGGTGAGAAGATCTCTCACTGTCAACAGCCAGAGCCCTTAGCAGAAGCTTTGTAATATCTCTCGTGTTGGACGGTAAAAATTCAGGTCATCCTAGTTCTCAGCGTTATATGTGACAGTGAGAAAAATTCTCCAGAAAACCACCACAGAGAGAAATATTCTCCTTATAAACTACGTGTGCTAACTTTGATATGCATTAATTATGATAAACAATTCAAAATTACTTGGGCCACTGTTTCATCACTGCCTGCTTCCATAAGTGCCACTCAGCTAAAGAAAAAAAATCTCCCCACTTTATATCAAACACATGAACACATAAATATTTTAGTTGATGTCAGTGCTGCATTTTCTTTATCTGTAGCATACACATGACTTGAAGCAGACTGGGAATATGCTACTTTCTTCAAACGCAGTGCAGGAGGCCAACACAAAAGAGGAGAGAACACCGCCTCCGAATTTACGTGCCTCTGCTGACAGAGCTGTGCCTGGACTGCGCTGCCAGCCCAGCAGCCTTGGCCGAGGGATGGATATTTCACAATCCAAGCTGACATAGCTATGCCAACAAACCCGCGGAGCACAAGGCTGGCCTCAAACTATTTTAGAAGTGGCAAGCAAGCCATGAGAAAATTAAAAAAAAAAAGAATTGAGGGTTGCTGCCTAACACCCTGTGAAAACATGACGAGAGATGATGGAGGGAGTTGTGCAGCATAACCTCATTTATGTTAAATTTGGGTTTTCTCCTGAGGCTCTGATGGTACATTAGAAAGGAAGCAGGGAAATATCCTGTACATTTTTATCAATGGGGAAGCTGAAGATTGTGGCTGGTAGAGTCTAACAAGTGTCCTCCAGCTGAGAAAAAAACAGGCACAGAAGTGCCTGTTGCTGTAACTCCATTTACAGCATATTGCTGTAATTCCTTTTACTGTGTCTTCCAGCATCATTTGAGCAAACAGCTCTAGGGCCTTGTTCTGCTTTTCACCTGCTTTCCACCCTGTAGTACGAAGCATAACTATACCCCAGCTCCTTTATAATTTCAAACAAATGTTGAGTTAACTCTTCATGCCGTAAACCTGGAAGTAAATAATAAGGGGTTGGTAGTCTTATACTTGATGTTCCATGGAGATGATCAGGCAGATAAAAAAGATTTGACTACTGGTGTGCAGAGCGGAACCAAGTCAGAGCCTTCAAGCCAAAATAGTCCCATTTCTGCTATAAGCAAGCAGTGCTATATTTTGCCAAATTTTCGGCTTTTCTATGTGATAACAACCCAAGTGGTCAGACTGAATGGAAAGAAATAAACAGGTTAGCTCTATAGGATACTTGCTTTGAGAAAGACTACGTCTGCACCATTTACCTGCATTTGAATTGTGACTCTTCAATGTCCTTTTAAGAGTCACACAAGCCCCACACAGGAGTTGTTTTATGTGACTGATCCACGCAGCTACACAGATGTCAACTTTGAGAAACAGTAGCTAGCAGCTGCAAGGTATGGTGCTTTAACAGGGAACTGCAGGAAATGGTTGTGTGGGGCTGTGCTGTAATAACAACCAACCAACCAACAAAACCCAACGCTCAGGATTTCTTGTTTGACTACACATTGCAGGCAAGTGAGAGCAAGTACAGCAAGCCTGGAAGAACTTGCATAGCTCAGTTTTTGTCCATGACAAAATGGATCCTCCTCCTCCTGTACGAAGATGCCCAAGTTGTACTCAGCCACTTTCCACAAAACTCCTGCTGCATCAGGATACGGGAAAGCCCTGCTAGTGCTGAGAGAGGATATCAGAAATACCACGTATAACTGACAGCCCTTCCCGGTTGGGGTCCCCTCTTCACCAGACACCGGGTGTGAACTGGTGAGGGTTGATGGAAGCCTTACCAGGACCACTTTCCTTCTCACTCTCCATAGAAACACCCCATCAGTGTCTAGACAGAGGAGCCTCACATTGCAGCCTCACCACCGCCCCTGAGCACCTCTTCCCAGGTCAGAGCTGACCCATGGGAGCAGGATTCAGAGGGCTCCTATCATCTGGGGAGTGGGGGCTGCCTGGCAATGTAGCCACCACTGATGCCCTCCCAATCCTTATGTACCTGCGTATACGCAGCACTGCTGCTTGGTACCCACGCAGGATTAGGAGACATACCCTCTTTCTGAAACAACATTGCACAAAAACACAGTGAGGGGAGGCTACTACATTAATCCATGGGAAATTAAGAAATTTAGTTAGAAATACACAATTAAAGCAACTGAACAGACCTCCCGTGCTCTTGTTAATTGCTTTTATTTTACTGTGTGCCCAAATAAGCATGCCAGACAAGGCATAGGTATCATTGCTTTGGCAGGGAGAGAATGGGAGGAGAAGGAGAGAAAAGTCAAGTTACAAATTCATACAGCTCCTCAACCCATCTTAAACCTTTGCTTTCCACCAGGTTGAGGTGACAAGTCTAAGGTGATGAAAGACTGACAGTCTGCTGGGTACTGTGGATCACAGGTTAATGCCAAAAATGTCAACCAATTCTCAGCAGTCCTAAAAGTGCAGATAAAAAAATTTTTAAAATATCAGACTTCATGCTATAAAATACCGGCCCTGTAAACAAAGAGTTTTTCTGAAAGGTAAATATGGCAAGATTCTTCTCCAGAAATATTCTTAGCTATTTTTCAGGCATGAATGGGACGAAATGAAATGTGCAGATGCAGAAAAAGAGACACTTTGCTTAAGTTTTGGGAAATCAAGGCAACAGCAAGAATGCAAAACACAGATTGAATGGTATAAATGAGTACAGAAGTCCAGGAGCAAAAACTTTACACTTTCCACAGCCTGCTCCCTGCAGCTCTATAAAGGCCAGGGCTCTTGCTTGAAGCAGGAATGGGAATAAACAGCCTCCTGGTCAAGCTCCCAGTGAAAGCAGCCAGCAGCAGTGAACTTGGCAAGCCTGCGCCTGCCAGCAATTCCCACACGCAAGGGAGAGGAGAAGTGGCCTCTCTCCTTGCTAGCTTCCCCTCGGTTTTGGAGCTGAGCCTCTCCCTCCTCGGGAGGCTGAAGGCCACAAAAGGCTCTCCTGCCCCCTAAGTGGCTTCCCCAGACACAGTCCACGCTCAAGCCCCTCCACATCAGCTTCTTCAGCCCATAACCCTCCATCCCAACGCACTCCCCTTCAAGACCACCAGACCAAGATAACACATTGTACATCACTGAGAGTGAGGACCTCAAAAATTAAGTACTTCCATCTTAGCTCTGGGTGGATAACAAGATTACTATGAAGTCAATTATTCTCATTAGCGAACATCTGGGTACAATGTCTGCTATTTCCTAATACAGAAGAATAATGAGAAAGTTTTCCTTTATTATGATTAAGCCCAGAAGCTGTAATGTACTTATGATAAATGAACATTATTAAAGTGAAAAAATGCAAGCCTTTGTTATAGATGCGTTGTCATTTCAGTCACAAACGATGAATTGTGCATTAATATAATCACAGAATCACAGACTGGCTGAGGCTGGCGGGCACCTCTGGAGGTTGCCCAGTCCAATGCCCCTGCTCAAGCAGGGCCACCTAGAGCAGGTTGCTCAGGATTGTGTCCACTTGGGTTTTGAATATCTCCAAGGATGGACTCCACAGCCTGCCTGGGCAACCGGTGCCAGCGTTTGACCACCCTCATAGTAAAAATGTTTTTTTTCTTATGGTTAAATGGCATTTCCTGTATTTCACTTTGAGCACATTGCCTCTTGTCCTGGCACTGGGTACTGCTGAGCACAGTCTGGCTCTGTCGTCTTTACTCCTTGTATCAGGTATTTGTATACATTGATGAGATCCCCCTGAGCCTTCTCTTCTCCAGGTTGAGCAGTCCCAGCTGTCTCAGCCTTTCCTCACAGAAAAGATGCTTCAGTCCCTTCATCATCCTCGTGGTCCTTTCTTGGACTCTCTCCAGTACATCCTTGTCTCTTTTGTATTGGGGAGCCCAGAACTGGACCCAGCACTGCAGCAGTGTCTCACCAGTGCTGAGGAGAGAGGAAGGATCACTTCCCTTGACCTGCTGGCAACACTGCCTAATGTGGCCCAGGATGCCCCTGGCCGCCTTTGCTGCCAGGGCACATTGTTGACTCTTGTTCACCTTGTTGTCCATCAGGACCCTCAGGTAATAATAAACCCTGTACTGTAGCAATCAACCTACCAAAACCGTATGTTACTGTACTGTGATCAAAGAATCACAGAATGACAGGGGTTGGAAGGGACCTCTGGAGATCATCTAGTCCAACCACCCTGCCAGAGCAGGCTCATCTAGAGCAGGTTGCACAGGAATGCGTTCAGGTGAGTTTTGAATAACTCCAGAGAAGGAGACTCCACAACCTCTCTGGGCAGCTTGTTCCAGTGCTCTGCCACCCTCAAAGTAAAGAAGTTCCTCCTCATGTTTAGATGGAACGTCCTATGACCAAGTTTGTGCCCGTTACCTCTCGTCCTGTCACTGGGCACCGCTGAAAAAAGACTGGCCCCATCCTCCTGGCACCCACCCTTTCAGTATTTATAAACATTAATAAGATCCCCCTCTCAGTCTTCTCTTCTCCAGACTAAAAAGACCCAAGTCCCTCAGACTTCCCTCATAAGAAAGATGTTCCAGTCCCCTAATCATCTTTGTAGCCCTTTGCTGTACCCTCTCCAGCAGCTCCCTGTCCTTCTTGAACCGGGGAGCCCAGAACTGGACACAGTACTCCAGATGTGGCCTCACCAGGGCAGAGGGGAGGGGGAGGATAACCTCCCTCGACCTGCTAGCCACACTCTTCTTGATGCACCCCAGGATGCCATTGGCCTTCTTGGCCACGAGGGCACACTGCTGGCTCATGGTCATCCCGTTGTCCACCAGGACTCCCAGGTCCCTTTCCACAGAGCTGCTCTCCAGCAGCTCAGCCCCTAACCTGCACTGATGCGTGGGGTTATTCCGCCCTGGGTGCAGTACTTCACCCTTGCCTTTGTTGAATTTCATAAGGTTCCTCTCTGCCCAACTCTCCAGCCTGTCCAGGTCACGCTGAATGGCAGTGCAGCCTTCCGGTGTGTCCGCCACTTGTCCCAGTTTTGAGTCATCAGCAAACTTGCTGAGGGCACACTCTATCCCTTCATCCAGGTCACTGATGACTATATTGAACAGGACTGGACCCAGTACTGCCCCCTGGGGAACACCACTTGTTACAGATCTCGATAAGCAATGAGGAAGATTATACGAGAATTGAGCAACCAACAACTTAATACAAAGGTGTGACACCAACTTCCTTATCATGCAGGTGCTAATAAGACCCCAGGAACCCTCTTTGCTATTTGGCGACATACAGGGAACAGAGCAGGAAGATTTCAGAAGTTATGTGCTGGATGATGCTTCCCAGACTGGAAGCTAGTTGTGCCAGAGAAAAATTTATCAGGATCCAGAGCTGCCACCTCCAAGAGGCAAATTTTGCTTCTTTGCAAGAGCATAGGCTTGGCTGCCACACGCCGGGAGGTACCATCTCTCAGAAGCGTGTCCTTCAAGCTGCTGTGGCTCCTGGTTTGGCAGTCCTGCGCTATCCCTGACACAACCATTTGCAACTGTCTGCGAGGCATTTCGGCACCCACCTTGCTGATGCGGTCTGAGCCTCTCTTCTGAGGCACCCTCACCCTGAACAACACACCTTCACTTGCTGGGTAACCCCCAACCTACTGGACCAGCCATCTTTCCTAGCTTTATTCCAGTGGAGAGGCATCCGTGCGGATGACCTGTCAACACTTGGGCTTCTTCCAGACCGAATCCAACCCTCTGACAAATTTCTCCCTGGAGGGGCAATGCCACACCGGGACTGGTATCTCAGCAAGGCCAAGGAGCCTCCATTCTCAGAGGGTTTCAAGGCATTGGCCCGGCAATGCCACAGCTGGCCTGAGCCAGTGCCAGCCATCACTTTGCGCAAATCAGGAGCTGGCCCGGCCAGCCTCCCCAGTCCCTTCCAGCTAGCATGGCTGTGATACTGGGATCCCTGTGCACCTCCACAGATGCTAAGGAGTTAATTGTCATCTACCTGATTAAAGCATAGAGTGTTAGTCTACTCTCATACTCTATTTTTACTCACGAGCAGATTAACTTCCTCTCGCTGATAGGGAACTAGGACGAGGAGCTGAAGAGCAGAAAACAGCCCCCTCAGCTTCCTAGAAATGAAAGCTATTGCAACCTCCAAAGTGTCGCATTTTGGAGCGCTTCTATTTTTGCATCTGATACTGCAGTCTGATGTGGATGCAAAACGCTGAGCAAGGGCTGGGGGAGGAAGCTGTCTGCAGCACGCAGGTATGCCCCTCCTGTCTGAAAGCAATGACAAGAGATCACATTCAGACCAAGTTTTGCGGACAAGGGAAAACACAAGGATAGAAAGAACAGCTATAAAGGGAATCATTTTTGCCACTAATAACCATCATCTCCACTGCATAGCACTTAGCAGGTCAGGGCACCCCAATGAAGTGAAACTTTTCCCCCCTTTCTGTTCAGTCAAGGAACACAGCGAGATGAACAAGTATCACAGCTGTGGACCTGGGTTTTAAATGGAAGGAGTTTGCACATATCTTTCTGCGCGAATACATATGCAAACACGACATCGCCACTTTCCTCGGAAAAGTTGTCAAGCTGCCAGGTGAACAACACAACACTAGCACCAGCCAGGCATTAAACTCTGTACAATTACTGTAATAACTTTAGTTGGGCACGACCGCTGGAAGAAGGACAAACAGATTAGTATCATGAAATCCTGGTAGGAATAATTGGACTTTAACTGATGTTGAGGTTATCTGGTTCACATTCCTAATTAGCATTTGCACTTTCCAGTGGATCTTAACAATACACTGTATAAATGAGTGGGCTGGCTCTAGCCTTGCATACTGTAATGTATTTTGGCATGTGGCTGTACTAACCTCTTCCTTTTCCCCCGTTCTTTCTGGTGGGGAAGTATTAGCTAATTTTTTCATTTGCAATGTGCATGATGAAAGAGATTCCAATTGTGTCCAGACCACTGATTTTATTCCATTTTACTGTTTCGATTTAAATTGCATTTTGCAAGTTATTTTGGTCGACACTTTGGTGTCTACACCACACGGGCCACACGGTGGTCTCCTCTGTGCAAACGCAAGGAAAACACCCATTCAAGTTAAAATGTATGTGGTAACAAACAGCTAGCATACACAAGCGGAAGTTTTTCCCTCCCCACGTTGCAGCTTCTGCAATTATTCTTGCAACACAAACAAGTGCAAATAATTAACTGGTTGTCAGGAATACTTTGTACTCGCCGCAGCGAGCACTCTCTTCCCACAAACTCCCCCAGCTGAGTCTCCAAGTCGCTGAATTCCAGCTTCCTGGCAACAAACTTTCTCATTCTTTCCTCATGAATTACCCATCTTATACAAAAATATGCCCAATCCCAGAGAAAAACATCACTTGTGCAAATAGTCATTACTTGCAAGTTCAAGTGCATGCAAGCTTCCGAGATCACTTTTGTACCAAGAACCCCATTTCTGGGGGAGGGATTTGACCGTCACAAATATGTCTGGACAGAATGGATCAATGAGCCAAGGACAACTGTATGCAGTTCAACAAGGCCAAGTGCCGGGTCCTGCACTTGGGACACAACAACCCCAGGCAACGCTACAGGCTTGGGGACGAGTGGCTGGAAAGCTGCCCCGCAGAAAAGGACCTGGGGGTGTTGCTTGACAGCCGGCTGAAGATGAGCCAGCAGTGTGCCCAGGTGGCCAAGAAGGCCAACGGCATCCTGGCCTGTATCAGAAATAGTGTGGCCAGCAGGAGCAGGGAGGTGATCGTGCCCCTGTACTCGGCGCTGGTGAGGCCGCACCTCGAATACTGTGTTCAGTTTTGGGCCCCTCCCTACAAGAAGGACATTGAGTTGCTGGAGCGTGTCCAGAGAAGGGCGACGAAGCTGGTGAGGGGTCTGGAGCACAAGTCTTATGAGGAGCGGCTGAGGGAACTGGGGTTGTTCAGCCTGGAGAAGAGGAGGCTGAGGGGAGACCTCATCACTCTCTACAATTACCTGAAAGGAGGTTGCAGAGAGGTGGGTGTTGGTCTCTTCTCCCAAGTGACAAGTGATAGGACAACATGGCTTCAGTAAGGGCAAATTGTGCCTGACAAATCTGGTGGTCTTCTATGACAGGGTTACAGTGTTGGTGGATATGGGAAGAGCAACTGACATCATCTACCCAGACTTGTGCAAAGCATTTGACACTGTCCCGCACAACATCCTTGTCTCTAAATTGGGGAGACACAGATTTGATGGATGGACTGCTTGGAGGATAAGGAATTGGCTGGATGGTTGCACTCAGAGAGTTGCGGTCAGTGGCTTGATGTCCAAGTGGCAAACAGTGATGACCGGCGTTCCTCAGGGATCCGTACCAGAACTGGCGCTGTTTAACTTTTTTGTCGGTGACATGGACAGTGGGATTGAGTGCACCCTCAGCAAGTTTGCTGACAACACCAAGCTGAGTGGTGAGGTCAACATGCTGGAGGGAAGGGATGCTGTCCAGAGGGACCTTGACAGGCTCGAGAGGTGGGCCCATGCGAACCTCATGATGTTCAAGAAGGCCAAGTGCAAGGTCCTGCACCTGGGTTGGGGCAATCACAAGCACAAATACAGGCTGGGCAGAGAATGGATTGAGAGCAGCCCTGAGGAGAAGGACTTGGGGGTGTTGGTTGATAAGAAGCTCAACATGACCTGGCAATGTGCACTTGCAGCCCAGAAAGCCAACCGTATCCTGGGATGCATCAAAAGAAACATGACCAGCAGGTCAAGGGAGGTGATTCTCCCCCTCTGCTCTCATGAGACCCCACCTGGAGTACTGTGCTCAGTTCTGAGGCCCCCAACATAAGAAGGATGTGCACCTGTGGGATCGAGTCCAGAGGAGGGTCATGGAGATGATCAGAGGGCTGGAACACCTCTCCTATGAGGACAGGCTGAGACAGTTGGGGTTGTGTAGCATGGAGAAGACAAGACTCCAGGGAGACCTTATAGCAGCCTTCCAGTACCTGAAGGGGGCCTACAAGAAAGCTGGAGAGGGACTTTTTATAAGGTCATGTAGTGATAGGACAAGGGGTAATGGCTTTAAGCTGGAAGAGGGTAGATTTAGACTAAATATTAGGAAGAAATTCTTCACCATGAGGGTGGTGAGGCACTGGAACAGGTTGCCCAGAGAAGCTGGGGATGTCCCAACCCTGGAAGTGTTGAAGGCCAGGTTGGAGGGGGCTTTGAGCAACCTAGTCTAGTGGAAGGCGTACCTGCCCAGGGCAGGGGGGGTTGGAACTAGATGATTAGGACAAGAGGAAATGGCCTCAAGTTGCGCCAGGGGAGGTTTAGATTGGGTATTAGGAAAAACTTCTTCACGGGAAGCGTTGTCAGACACTGGAACAGCTGCCCAGGGAGGTGGTTGAGTCACCATCCCTGGAGGTTTTTTAAAGACGTGTGGATGAGGCGCTTAGAGACATGGTTCCGTGGTGGACTTAGCAGGGTTAGGTTTACGGTTGGACTAGATGATCTTGAAGGTCTTTTCCAACCTAAACAATTCTATGATTTTATTATTTAACATGCATAGACAAATATGTGCATAATTTAATGCACATAATATGTGCATACACAAACATATACACATATACAAGTAAGTGAACATTCAGTGTGGTTCCACATGCAGAGGAGCTGGTGACCTCATCACAGCGCTTTTCCATCTACAGAGAGTCAGTCAAAGGTCCTAAACTGACATAGTCATTCTGCTAAGGAGTGCATTTTTATCTGCAAATGAAATAAAAATCTACATACTAAAACATTTCCCATATTTTTTCTGAAAGAGTTTGAGCTGGTCAAGATATGAAGGGCTGAACTGAACAATTCTAGAAGCTAATCATTGTGCGTTAGGCCAGAAAATTTCCAAATAGGGAGAATGTGTTTTTTAAACAAATCCTGATTTGAAGATGAAAAAAACAGCAGAAGGTTTATTTTTCCCAAGGAAGATAAATGGAAGAAGTCATTCCAAAGAAGTTTAATTTCATTTCACTTGTACACATTTGTATTTTGCATTTTCAGAGGATTTGCTTTTGTGTTGTTCACACTTCTCCACAGTTCCTCTCCGTGGGGAAAAGATAAAGGAGAGATGTGACAGAGGAGAAAAGAAACCCCAAATTTCTTCAGGTCTATCATTTCTCAACCGAAGTCCCCAGCAGGAAGCTAAGTGGGGAGCATCCAAGAATAAGAATAGAATGGATAATCTTTCCTGGAGCATCAATTGGCAGAAAATCAGCAAATTTTCCTCTGGTTTACTGAAGTACATCTTACAGACAACATGTATGGCTTGCAGGATGAGAGCTTTTAAAAGCATAACATGACTTAACCACTGGAATTTAGGCCCCTACATCCCCTGCTGTGCTTGCTGAAAATGGCACTGACAGTTCCAGAAAAATCAACATTTAGTTTATCTGAAAGTTCAGTGCATTGAGAGTGATGTTCTAGGCATTATACAAAACATTTTAAAGAAAGTCACTTCTGCTACTGAAAAAAAAACTTTGCTGAAGTTACCGGTACAACCTGGTACACCAAAGACAGCAGTAAGATATACAAAGTGACAAAGCAAACAACAAATACCTCACTCCCCTCTCCCACACAGACAAAGGAGAAAAGCTCAAAGCTAAAAGAAATGAACTCATCCAGTCTTTACTCCAACTAGTTTATGTTTCTTAGGGAAAAATCTTGGTTTTGGCATACGCAGAGTATGATAAATGAACATTTATGAGGACACATGTATCCCTTGGATGAATAACATAATACTCTAGCAGTTTGTAAGCAGTTCACCCGCATGAACAAGACCTTTCTGCCAGCCTTTCAGGTGGCAAAGAAAATAAAGGCAATGAAATAAAAATTTCAAAGCAAAACACATTCATTTTTTCGTTGTCAAAAGGAAATACCATTTAATCTTTTATGTACTTAATTATAGCTACTAATGAAACTTCACTGGTAAACTGCATTTGGAAAAGTCCCAGGTCACAGTTCCAAATACAATCTACTGAATAAACAATTTAGCCAGATGTGGGAAAAATTAAGAGCTAGGCAATTTCAGAAAGATATAGCTGAACAAAAGCTGTGTTAAAAAGACTTTTTTTTTCCAATATGAATATACTTCACATAAAGATATGTTTTCCTGAAAGCTGCATGCCAATTCAAGCTCTCCAAATGTTCTATTTCTTTATTGACATTTTTATGTGTGAGCCTGCATATACAACCCAGTAGGTGACTAACATATTCTAATACTGTGAAATAAAAACAGAAATACTATTTTGCCTATCTGCTTGTTAATTTAGAACTCTATCCCATACTGCTCTGCACATATAAATGAACATCCCGTAAGAAAACTCACAGTGGACTAGAAGGTATTTTGACACACAGTGATGACTGATCATTTTCTTTTTTCCCCCCATCATGGTAGTACTATAATTTATCAGTTTATTGATATTTATTGTAATATAGCACATTGAAACGTATTACCATTCCTGAAAATAACATTTTCTGACACCTATCTTCAAAGTACTTAATACAAGCATTTAGATAAATATGTAACACCGTCTATGCCATACTTACATGCCTGCACCAAGTGTCAATGACATTGTATAACATGACATAGTTTTTATCAGGGGCAACCTTCTTTAATGCCATTTGAGCTCGCAATCCTAAAAAGCCAGCACTAATCTAAAAAAACCCAGGGGACTGCTAAACCCCAGTAAGAAGATTGGTGACCTAGTCCCAGCTCTGGCATCAAACCAAGTTAGGGTTTTTGCCTTCTACATCAGCAGTAGAGATCACACCAGCACTGGCACCACATAAGCTCTAAGCGTACCGATGTGTGCGCTACACGGTTTGCACACTTAGGAATAAAGTGGGCACTTTGTTCATGGCAATGCAAAGCAGCAAAAGGGGCACCTGCGAAATAAATAGCAAATACTCTGGAGCACGTCTTTATATGTGGAAGCATAACAGCCATGGCTACACGTGCACAACAGCTACAGAAATACCTGTCAAACGTGATGATTATCAAACGCTTGGGCATCCCAAGTGCATCAACAGAATTCATACTGCAAAAACTGAGATCTGCTAACAGCTTACAAGCACTACTCTCCAGTAAAGGTAAAACACAGAAGATACTATTTCTCAAACAGCAGTTCAATTCTCAGCACATTGATTAGTCTCACACGTTTGCTAAATCCTGACATAAAATAATAAACCGTATTCCACGATTTTGGAGGCTTTTCAACACAGAAAGTACCCGCCTTGCTCAGCCTTAAGAACACAGATTGTTTGGGTTTGGATTTTAACTAGACGTGCAGCTGGTCCACTGGCTTAATGCCTCCTGACTGCCCTACCGCCTCCTGCAAGACACTCTGCAGTATCTCAACCGAGTCTCTTGGGATTCAATACAGCAGTTGAAGCTTTCCAGTGGGGGTTATAAATATAAATATTTTCCTTATTCTACCTATACTTGGATGAGCTCAGCAAACACGCATCTCTCCTGTGTAACTGCTAAGTATGCACAAGCCTAGCACCGACACAGCAAGGGGAACCAACCGCTACTTGTACCATAAATAGTTACTGGCATATATCAGCAAAAATCAACCATAAACATTTTGTTTATTTTCAGCTGAAAAAAAGCTCTACTGTCAACATAGTCCGATTTACAGAGTAATCTTGCTATATGAATTTAAAAGCCACAGAGCTCTCCCTGACCTACATTGCCAGGCTGGAGTGGAGGGAAAAAAAAAAAAAAGTCCTACACAAACCATAGCACAGAAAGATGCTCTTGAGACAGGAGAAGCAGCACGATGATCAGGCTTTTAGATTTGGGGTACCTTGGACAGTATCACACCATCAATGCTGGGGTTGTCAAGAAAACTAACGTAGCCTATTCTCAAGCTACATCCAAGCTTTATCCACTTCAAATCAAAACCATTTCTGTCAGAGCAAGATAAACCATAAGAGACAGACCTCACTGCCTATCAAAGCTTTGCTTTGCAAGCAGGTATTTCCTCACCACCCAGTCCTATCTCTGGTATTTTGTTCACTTTATCAAGAGACAGGGATAAGAAAACATAAAAGCAGCCCAGTGAACACTGCATGGGGCTCAGCTGGAAAAAAATCACCCATATGAGGTGTCAGGATTTTATATAACAGCTAATATTTTTAGAGGATGATAATAAAGTGAACATTTACTTAGTTTTGGTCTGGAATCAGCAACTCTAAGTGTTAATGTGGGGATGGCACCTATAAGATGGGAGCAACTAGCAACAGAGATGAATTCAAATGGCTTGGTGGGGAGCTGGAGCAGGTAACAGGCAGTTGAGCAACACAGAAACGAGTCAGGAAACATGACAAAATGGAGGGAGGCTTGGCAGAAGTGTGACTGGGCAGTGAGAAGAAAATCAGCAACTTCTCTGGGAGGATGGGCATGGGGGAGATGGGGGAATGGACAAAATTGTCCAGAAATAGCAGGAGGCTTTAAAATCTGAGCCTCCATTTGGGGAAGGGAAAAGGGTAAGCAAAGCCCTTCATCCACTGTTTGTGATTTATATTCCAGTAGCACTTAAAAACGCGTGCGGAGGTTGGGTGCTGGCTGCACCAGGCACCCCAGCAAGAAGCAGCAGGCTCTCTGGGGCGAGGACCACCCCAGGTGATGCGTCCGGAGAAGACAAACATGGAGGGATTGACGTAGTCTCACCCTGGTGAGGCTATCAGCAAGGATGGTGACAAGGACAGGACCCCTGAAGCCGACAGACCTCTGTCTGTCTGGGGTAAAAGGCGGGTAAAAGATCATCCTCTCCTGGGCTCTTGCAAACAGGTTAACCAGCAATGAGCCTTGCAGTACCTAGGTTAGAGTGGGCATGACCAAAAATTTTTTAAAAACTTCTTCAGATGGAGAACAAGCTCTTGTTGCCTCCTGTTCAACTGGTACACCAAGGGGAGGGAACCGGAGGCAACATTTCACTCGGAAGTTTTCAGCTAATCATTTATTCCCTAGAAAACACAGTTTCAGGGCAGCTGAAAATATTTGTCAAGGTAGGTTGAGCTCTCTCAATAGTTTTCACCATTATGAAAAACGGCTGGCGCCTCCAAAGTACCAAAATGAAGATTTTTGTCTGCTAAACCCATCATTTCACTGCCCAAATAATTTTCAGAAACTATTAATGAAAGGTAACAGATAAGAGGACTAGATGCAGAAAATAGATGTGGAGAGCACACATACAAGTATTTTTTGTTGTTATTTTAAAATTTGGGCATTTATTTTGATAGCGACAATATCTTTTTTTTTTTTTTCTGCCAAAAGGTGGAATTTAAAGCCCAATCTGCTGTTTACTTGGTGGGATGTCTGAAGGAGTGACTTGGGTTTAATTCTTGGTTCTCCTTCAGTCTCTGTAAAATACCTGCATATTAGTTAGAGGAAATACAAGAGACCCCAGCTGTCTAATCGCTTAGGTGTGTTTTCCTACCAAGGTTGTAAGAGACCTCCTCCCTGAATACCACGCAGCCCAGATGTTCCCAGATGTGAGGAGCTGCAGGGGAGCTGAGCTGCTTCTGGCGAGAAGGAAACCCTCCAGCCCCACAAGTACCACACGAGCATCCTCCCTCTGCCTTCTGGCATTTCCAGAAGGCTTGGTTCAACCTGAATTGACTTCATTTGATTTAGATTTCTTTAGCTTCAGTGAAATGATGATAATAATAATCAACATCACTAAAAGGGAGCCCAAACATTTTTATTTTTGTTTCAATTACCAAACTGAAGCAAAAAAGCTTTTTCTGCTCAGCCTCATAGTTGATTATTAAGAGCTGGACAACATCGGTATCAATTTCCAGACTGTTACACTTCTTGAATTGACCAGTAGTTTAACTCATAAAAAGCTGCCTACAGTATTTGGAAAAAGCAAGCCAGAAAAGTTGTATATTAACTCTATTCAGCTGGAACATATTCAGGCAATACTCACAACTCCTACTGACATGTGTCAGGTAGCATAGATCTTAACTGAATCCCCTGGCTAATCTAAGTCAGTCCTAATTAGTGGGTCTGGGGACAGAAAACATTCTGTGTAATAACGATGATGCATCTCAACCCAGTCACATTTACTGAAACACGTCCTGGGGAAGGAACAAAAACCTAAACCAAAGCTCTTCATATTAAATTAACTGAAATGTAAGCAACGAGTAGGTCAAAAGGAAAAGTCTTATTAAAAAAATTCCCTCTTGCATTCAGTAATCAGTTTCACATGTAAAGCCATTTGCAAAAGACTGTGTGGAATTCATTAAACAATTAAAATGTGCAGGGGGTAACTGAAACTGTATCCTTCAGAAAGCACACTGAATCTTATTACAGCGGTTTCCTTCCTGACCTTAAAGCCTACCTCAAAATGGATGAGAAATTCAATGTTACTAAACTCCCCATGCAAAAGTGGGGCACATGTCCAGGCGGAGACGGCTCCTGGGGAAGGGTTAGCTCAGATGCTGCATGGGGAGGGGGACAACGGGGCCAGGCGTTCCCCCAGAGATGGGTTTTTCCTCCAGAGGTAGTCTTGCAAGCCAGATTTGGAAGACCAGGAAAAGAAACACATGCAGCACTGAAGTCAGCCACCACTCTCCTTCATTTCTGGCAATGGTGGCAGAGCAGAAATAAGTCTATTTGTTCTCTATTCTTCAAAGCCTCTCCTATGACCACCTTCAATGACTTATTTTTTAAAGAAGCGTCCATGTACTCTCAACTTTTCTACAGGAAAAAGAAAAATTCATGTGTAACACAATACTCCATGCCCATTTCGTCTCCAAAAAGGAGTTTCAGCACATACTTGTGCAGGGCAGAAAGGGACCTGTTCGCTCCAGTCTGCCTCTGTCCATGATATAAACTCTGGTTTTGAATGTATGGAAATAATCCATCTCACCATTGCAACTCAAGCACGCTCCTCTGAAGTCATCTGAGGACATGGGGAAACCCACTGCTGAGAAAATGGGGTCTCCATCGGGGAATCACCAAAGGTTCATCACAAAGGCGTAGCAGGGGCTACAGCACGGGACACCCAACTACTGCCCAGGTCCCAGCAGCAGCCTGACTGAGAAAAATGGATGAAACAAACCCAACCAATGGTGTATTTTTACCAATCTCCTCCTACCTCAGCTGACCCCCATCCACCAAGACAAGGGGATACCAGTAATGCCTTCTGAGACGTCGGCTTTCCACGTGCTCTGCAGCCTATCTGAATCCTACAGTAACTCACTGTTTGATGTAGGGCTGCAGAAATGCCACCGACAGGCTGCTATGGAAACATTTGTTTTCATTTACTGGTGTCCTGCACGATAAGGAAGTCTGAGCCATAGAGGAATGAAGAAAGAGTATAAATTACCAATGGGCTCAGACAGCTGAGCCTTTGAAAATGAAATCTAATTATTTTACCATTTATTTAGAAAGATTATGTTATAGCTTTCTGATCTCATTTTGCGATTAACAACATGTATATGTTTAGAGCAGAAACAATGAAGGCAAATTCCAAACTGTTTTAGGAAGACGCTTCAAATCCGGCTACATGTAAGGGAGAGGATGACAGCTGGTTCCACTTGCATCTTTTAATTAAAATGTAGTAGTCTAGATAACAGAAAATTGAGATGGGGCAGAGAGGGAAGAGGAGGGAAATAAATCCTAGGAATAGCTGTACTACAGCTCTTGAAACTCCCTGCTTAAAGTGGGAGGAACCCAGAAATAAGTTATTTCTGCTTGGTTTTTTTGTATCTTAGGAAAATCCTGAACTAGTGCGTCCACTGCCTTTTTTAAGGTTATCTGAAATCCATTTGCAGTCTCGGATCTTGCTTTATCTTTGGTTCTTCAAACCAACAATGCACTGTATAGGTGAGCTTGCTTAACGGAGAAGTCTTCAGCACCCTCTTTGCAGTGCAGTTTTGGCCCCAGCTGTGGACTTCGCTGCTTTTGACAAACAGCATTTCTGATGCTGATGCTGGCTGGGAGAGTATAACGAAGAGCCCAGGGAGAACTGCTTCCAGCAGAGGTGGACATCCAGGGGGAAATCACTGCTCAGCATCCCTCTGAGCAGACTGCGTCGACTCCTGTGACTGGGCGCCCACTAGAAACCTCCAGCTTCTTCATGACATTAGAGAACACTTAGTGACCCTGAGTCTGTTTTTCTTTGATAGACTATCAGGGACAATGTCAGCATACAGCAAATACTTCTGCTCCAAAAGCCAACAGCTGTCCCCGGACAGGCAAAGCACCGTTAGGTGGCCATCCCACCTCTGAAAGGAAAAACCCCTCTTAAATAAGCCCACCGCTACCATCGGTAGGCTCCCAGATGAGAGCGGCAGCGGGGGTACAGATGGTAATGCTTCTGTTTTATGGCTTTGGAGAAGGATGAATGAACAGGCTGGGTTACCTGCTTAATCTGGTTTTGGCTTGTAATGTCTTACTGCATGAAAGACTTTCTGGGTCAGGACAGATACAGCACACAGGCAGTAACACTGTGGGGCCTCAAGAGAAAGCTTTTACCTGGCATTTGCTTAAGATCCTTTCACCAAAAGGGTACCACATTAGATGAACCACTACTAACCTCAGCTTTGAAGTTACCTCTGCTACATTTTGCCCTGTAGATATCTCTCATACAATATGAAAAAATCCTGGCGTCACAAATGCTAAGTACTGGACATCAGAGAGACAGAAAGATACAGCAGAAGGCAGTGAAGACGTTCAACATTAAATATGGAATAAGAAAGAGGGGCTTCTGAAACAAAGGACACCAGGGGGATAATGGATTAACCAAACCTGCCTCAGAAGCATCCAAGTCTGTGAGCAATTTTGGCTGTCAGGTCATTAACTGGATGAACACATAATTGATAAGCTGTAGGTTGCGCTCTACTTGAGAGCAATAAGCTCCTTTAAATGATATTAATATTTAACATATAAAAAAGCATTTGTAATTTGCAAAGCACTCTGTAGAGTAACTGATGGATTCTATAATGATCCCCAACTCCCAGACTAGGGAATACAGTTCTGGAGGGATAAATATCTGGCCCACATCCAAATCAAGATTCACTGACAGAGCTATTATTCTAGCTCAAAATTAGGTTTCTAAGTTTCTGGTCCTTCTAGATTACACTGCTTTGTAGCCTTCAGTGGGCAGAAGCATGACACACAGACAGAGCAGGAAGACAGGAGCTGACAACATGGGATGACATTTCTGACTCGCATCCACCAACTGTCACATCCCTACCCTGGGCCACCACCCACACCGAAAGATGCAGTTAAGTGGGTTAAACACAAGGAATGGAAATATTAAATATTTGATTGCCATGTGTTGTCCACCCCTCTCCCCTTTCTTTTAAGGAATTAATCTTGGGGAATTTACTGACCTCCATAATTTGTTGGGTCTTTATATCTCCCCCCCCCCTCCGCCCCAAGTTTAAGGGATACAGTAAGTTCACTTGTAGGTGATCCTTAAAATATGATAGCATTTTTCTGAAATGTGACAGATTACTTCTCATGCTGCAGCACTGCGTTTCTGCAAAACAGCCACAGAACTTTGTTATTACACAGAATTACTGTAGGTGAACTTCACCTTCAGCCTCCTACATCGCTTCCTGAGATGTCTCCCTGCCCTACTAACTCCCTTTGTATATACTTTTTCTCCCTGGGAGAAAAAGCACAATGAAAAATCACATAGTTTCTCTTGGCTGGACACAGCATCCTTTTGCTGTAGCTGAACTTTATGCACCTGAGAAGTGGACTCCCCTGGGGATCTACCAAGTGTTCCCATGGGCCAGAGTGGGCTGTGCCAGAGAGGTACCTGCAGTTGCATCCTCAATACACACAGTATGCTGACAGTACTACCTAGGAAGGATATAAAGTCTGGATCGTCCATTTAAGGTATGTAAATGCATACATCCCTCCAGTTCCACTAGTTCCCTGAAATATTTGTGCCTTCTAAACTGCTCCCTGAAATATTTGTGCCTCCTAACTAACTTCCATTTCAATGCACCCAGGGGTCTGCTCATCATCACAACTTGTCATTTGAGAATTCATCCTTTTAGAAGCTCTATTCTCATCAATATTACATCCTGCCTAGGAAGTCTAGCCATCTTAGAGAAGCAGATAAAGTGATTATTGATGACAGTAGATACAACTTCAAAATATTTCAGCAGTGTAAGTAGAAAAAATGCATACAAAATTTATATTGGACATTATTCAAGACCTATTCAGAAGCTGCAAAACAGAGAAATCTGACAAGCAATAAAACATGATGGCTTCTATATGCTAGCATTTTGACACTTCAACAGAATCCAAGTTTAGTGAAAAAGTGAAACTTCCTAAAAGGAAGTATTATTCACAGCATTTTTTTGCATAAGTGGAAGTCTAACATAACAAATCTCCACTTCTGCTCTATCCTATATTCCCATAAAGCTCAGCCTGCTGGACAAGATTTCCTTAGAAATCCTATTTGGTAAAATTCGTTTGACTGTATTCCAAAAAGTGACTCACATTTTATAACCACATGGCAGAAGTTGAAACGAGTTTGACTCTTTCCATCAAAGCCAGTATTAGTCATTCTTCCAGCTTAATGGTTTGCACGCTATTCTTCACAGACAAAACTGGGACCGCAGGTCAAGAAATGACAATTTAATGGTCACAAAGTATGTGGCCAGATAGCTATTGCTAGTCTGAAGGAAACAACACAGGACTTGGCCAGTGAAACTAAGAGATACTGATAGCATGCCTGCTAAGTTGCTGTAAAAGTAATAAAATCACAGCTCCTGTGTTAGCATAGAAAAATTTGGCCCAAACTACAAAGCCGTGGTTAAATAAAAATCATAAAGTTCTTCCTCACCTGCCACTTTCCAAAGCACTTAAAGCAAGAGCGGCTGGAGGATGCAAGGGCTGAGTGCAATCTGACTGTAAAGACATCAGGATTTGGCTCCCAGTCAGATACTCCTTTCCTCCACCCTCTCTCCTTCTTTGTGTTACTGCAGGTTCCCCTTTCAAGCCTGCAGACTATCCCATCTCTACCTTTATACTCTTCTGTCCTCCACAGGTGGCTTTTCTTCTCCGCCGCACCCTGTGCTTGCCCAAAGGAGGGCTGGCTTTGCTGAGCCCTCCAACACACATCCTTCCCCTCCCGGCAGCTGCTTGTGGCCTCCTGACCTAAAGCAGGCTCAGGACAGGCTGGTCTGCTGCCCAAAGACCACCTCGGTGATGTGTCTGGAAAGGTTCAATGGAGAAATGGATCCACTCTGAGATGCTGAATTTGCTTATGCCCACTATGAGATGCTGAATTCGCTCACGCTCTTCTTCTCCATGGCCTTCTGGAGTTGAGGGCAAGGCATCCTCTTAGCACGGGTCTGCCCACAGGCACAGACAGGTTCCTAAGCGACAGTGCAGCAAAGACCATCCCTCCCAAAAGTAGTCTCCTGGCAAAGTCCCAGCAGGGAAGGCAAGTTTCCTTACAGAAAACCACCAGCAACTTTCTCCCAGTAACATTCAAACACAGTTATGATTCACAGACATCGTGGAGAAGCACATAAAACTCACCACTCTCACTGCTATTTGCTCCTGACATTTCCCCTGCCTACCCTGGGTGTCTCTCATGCCCCCGCTAATCTCACGATGGTCAGAATTACTGTTTGGACAGTGACTCAATGTGAGTCTCGACTCAGCACAGTACCAAGGAAAAGAGAAGCCCTATGGGCTCAAATCCTTCTTTGTTTATGGGCTTTGCTGCCCATAATTCATTTTCTGCATTCTGTTGTGGCATGTGCTGACATAAAATTAATCCAAAGTCTCTGGCTGTTCCAGCAACTGCTTATGATCCCTCACCCAGCTCAAATCTGTGCAACGTCTTCAACGTCCAGAGAAAACAATGAAAGCATCTCTGTGCTTGGCATTAGCGAAATATCAGGCCATTCTTACTTTTGCTTAAATTAGGAATCTAATTTCAAATGTTTTCCTCCAGACGGGATGAAAAAAAGAAGACAAAATGTAATTTACCTCTACTTCACACGCATATTCCGATCCATCCAGAAGTGTCACTTTGCACTGCATATTTTTCGGTTTCTTGACAATCTTTAGAGGAGACTTGGAAAGTTTGCTAGATGATGATTTCTGAGAGAGCTTGTCGTCCTCTAGCTGCTGGTATTCCAGCTGTTTTGCACTCGCAGCAGCAAACTCCTGTTCTTTGTCTGTGTCCTACAAAAAGAAAGAAAGATGGTTTTGAAGTGAGATAAACCAATCACGCAATGCAGTACAGTATGCACCCTGCACCCAAGCATTTAAGTGAGCCTAGTGTGGGGCTTGAAGAAGAAAGCCCCTGATGCAGGACAGTCTTCTTTATCTGTTGAAAAGATTTCCCATATTCCCCGTATTCCTCCCAGCCCTTCCTTCTCACTCCAAAATGTACAGAATATCCATGAAGGAGGGGCATGCATGAAAATACTTTAGGCTTCTACTTTTTCCATAGGTACAAAATCCCACTTGGACTTCTTGGACCTATTTATTTGTCTGTTGGAAATGCTGAATAATTGGTAAACGTTGTGATGAACAGATATTTCTACAGTTTCTTGATATTACTTTTAAGTCCCATACCTATTAAATCATATGATGCTTCCACGGTGTCATAGGGAATAAGAAAATACCATCAGGTTTGCACTAATTTCACTGTCAGTGAGAAAACAGTCCCCTGAATGAGGGGACAGACCCACCCATGACATCGTGAATTCGCAGGGGAATGCTGACACGCCTGGGAGAGCGGAAGGCTCCCCAAGCACCCAAGCAAAAGGTTAAACAAACAGGATGGAAGTGAGGGGCCAAACGACTATTATACGTGCAGCTGGCTGGCTAATGGATGATAACTATGGGATGAGAGGCTGAATTTTGCTCTCCACTGATGCCCGGTAAGGCCCTCAAGCCGGCGAGAAGTAAGTGCTATTTGAAAGACAAATATACTGCAGGGGAAAGGGGAGAGAAGAATCGACCGTGGTTACTTTTGCTTGGGTTTATCTGAGGGTCAGACCATTTGAAGAGTTACCACGATGCAGCACAGCTCGTGGTCCTCTCCACAGCACTAGATGAAAGCCAGAACAGCTCTAACAGCATTTCACCCTTCCTAGCAACAGCACTATGCCGCAGTCATTACCCTTCTCATCAGTTATGCCCCTGAGTCTCCAAACAAAACCTCAACAGGAGTGCAGTAACACTGAAGCTAAAGCTTAAACGAAATAAGTAAAAATAAAACCCCCAAACCTTTCCGTTACCTCACTACAAGGAAAAAAAACCCCAAACCAACTGTTTTGGCTCTGAATGATTTCAGTGTACTAAGCATCGCTGGAAATATATTGTAAATTAATCCTCCAAGTCTGTTTCCATTCATTGTCTATAACAAACCTTCATGAGAATGGAGCAAATCCATCCAAAAGCTTTAATCTGCTTTGAGACCAGAACAACCTTGCATCGTATAACCAGCAACAACAATGTACCTCTGAATCACAGGGAACCTTCCCCGAAAGATTTCATACAAACCAGCCCTAAGCTTCCCCTCTGCCTTCAGGTGAACGGGGGAAAGAGGAATTTGGAATCAGCTCTGCTACCAACACTGCCAGCTCCCACCAAAGCCCCAGCAAATGGCAGAGAGGCAACTGCAAAGAGGCGAGGTAAGACCCATGCCCCTCCTTTCCCTGTGAGAGAGGACATAGCAAAGGTCTCCTGGGCTTCCCTGGGTGGGGAGACAAGAAGAAAGTGGGACTAGAAAGATAAAAAAGCAACACAAAAGCTGCTTTCAAAATCCCCCTCATCCCCTGAGCCCTAAGTTCGTCCCCCGGAGCAGCCCAGCAGCCTCCGACTCTTCGCCCATCTAGCTCCAGCACTGGAGGACTTTCTCCTTCCAGCACTTGGACACCAGCTCTGCGTCTGGATGTCAAGGTGCTTGCATACCTTGAAGGCTGGCAGGAGATGAAGGCACAGCATATGTCAGTGCATTAGCTGTTCGCTGAGCATTTAACGCTCACAGCGGCTGTGACGAAGGGGGAGAGTCCCCCCAGGCTCACAGCGAGGCTTGAGGCCAGCTACCCCGCTACCACAACTGCAGCCAGCTGGCAAGTGGTCCAACCTACTGCACCGAGAGAAAAAGAAGACTGAAGATGTGTCCTGCTAGCGCCTCTGTGAACAGCTGCGCTGCTGCTGATGGCCAGTGGGGCTCTTTGATGATTTCCGTACGTTTTGTTTAAAAAATTGCCAGGGAAGGTGCACATGCACATATGTGGGTGCAAAAGTCTTTCCAGGGCTGGAAAAAATATACTGTCATACCCAGTGGCTCACTAGATTTCTCATGTGAGAGTTACCACACCGCCCCAACAAAAAACAACCAACAAAATAAACAGATGCAGGGAATTAATCTTCAAGAAAACGAGAAAGCTGCTTGAGAGAAAAGCCCACAACAACAAGGGCACCCAGCAGACATTTAAATTTTAGAACCATCTTCAGCCTGCAAACAATTTCTGTGAAACCTAATGGATTGGTGATTATTTTCCTTCATGAAGATACTCAGTATCTCAAGACTACAGCAGACATTTGTTTATTTATAAATATTAAAAAAGAAATAGTATTGAGGTTATTTTGTTTGTTAAGGTCCCCTGACTTAATGTAGATGGGAAATGTGTCTAGGTTAAAGTCATACAAAGGATTTTCTCTCATTTGTCTGAAGAACAAAACATGCCAAGAACTATTAGAGAAGATCCCCCAAACTATGCTGACATGTTCAGGCACTGAGGTACTTTCAGGCTGTATTAAGACTCTTCTTCTTAAAGAAACCTGACATCCCGGTATCTAAGAAAAACAAAATGGTCTGTGAAAAACCCATGCACTCAGTGAATTATTTTGAACTCTGCAAGCATAGCTGCATTTTCTCCTAAATTCTTCTCCATGATACCTCTGTGCTGTATTGCTGCAGTATTTTCAGCGTCGTGGACTAAATTCTAGTGCGGCACAGTTGCTTTAGGGTTTGTGTTTTTTGAGCATAAGCTCTCTCATCTCTATCTGTATTACGGTACCTTACTATGACACAGTATGTTCAACCCCTTCTGAAGCTGGGCCCCCCTCTCTAAGCAAGCATTTGGAATCACAGGATTCAGCAGTAATGATCTTTGACACTTCACAGCTTCTTGCTGGGGTATGAAGTGATATTACCAAGCTTCCACAATGCATGAATCCCATCTACTTATGATAGTTGCTCAGAAATGTCAGTGCCCAGCCCATGCGACGCCTTCTTGCTCATTTTCAACGACATAGGAAGGTAGGAAGATTGTAAAATTGCATTATTGTACCTGATCAAAAGGACTCATTTCTGTAGTAACTGCTAATCTTAACATGAAGAAGCCTTTTTGTCTTCATTAAAATGTTCTTTTTTATGTGTATAGAATGACAACAAAAAGCCTCTGTCATGGATCGGTCACTGAAATCTTTCTTCCCAAGGTTCTCTCATACGAGCGACACCAAAAATAATCAACTTCCTCACTGCGATTACAGACGGCGAGAGAATGATACCCATTACTCCTTCAATTTTTGGCTTTTTTAATGACATCATTGTCAATAGCTCTGTCTCTTAGTGCTGCTTTTAAGTGGTTCTTTCCTGTGATAGGGACACTTAAGCCACTACGAAATATACTGGGCAGATCACTGCAGCTGGATTTGGCAGTCAGCTTACAACAGGGACTTTTGGATTCAATCTGGTAATCTCAATGGGAAGGTCTCACATATCCCTTCACTAACCCAGTTCTTTTGTCAAGGCTTCTACAGACACTAGCTCACAGTTGATCTTCTTTGGGAAAAGAAGGGATCACAGAGCACACGAGAGCAAGTCTCCAAACTCACACCTCCGTAAACACAGATGGACAGGTTTGCTTCCTAAGGTTTTGGGGTTTTTTGTAGTTATTTTGGGGTTTGTTTTAGTTTGTTGGTTTTTTTAAGATGAAAAGAAACTTGCAGCGGAAAGATTACTGAAGATGTCTGGAGGAATAAAATTAATAATACTTATGCCTAGGCCTGATAGAATTACACTTTAAATTAATGACCAGTTTGTGCAGCACCTTTCTCTTTTGGACAAGCAGTCCTGCCTCTTTTTTCCCCAAACTAACAACATGCAAATTCTGATCTATTTCAGAGACCAAAATTGTCCCAACACATGATCAGTGGATGTTGGAGCAAGAGCAGAGAGGTCTTTGATGGGCATGGAATGAGGCTGATCAAGGGTTATCAACAGTAAAAATGGTTAGAAATAAAAAAAAATAACCAGTTCTTCCAATGGTTGATCTTCAATAGCAATAAACACCAGAAATTCTGCCCTGCCATCTCTACCTCTTGAGATATTAGAGGTCAGACATAAGACATCTCTTTTAATTTGGTCCCAGAAACATTTATTGTCCCAAGCATTTAGGTAATGCATCCCTAAATAAGGGAGATACAAAAACACTTTCTATCTGAAATCACTTAAACCCCCATTTTTTCCCCACCAACAGCAAGTTTGTGCTGTAGCTCTGTCGACAAAAGCTTAAAACCCAGACCACAGCCAGCCCCAAACAGCTTCCACAGGAGCACTCACGCTGATTTTAAGCAATGCCTTACATCTACTTGCTTCACCAGCACTGTCTCCCAAGTAGGTAAAATAACGGGACCCCACTTCAAACAATCTGAATTTTATAAAGGCTGGAGGAGAGGAGGACTTAGACTGACTTATTCCACTCGTCAAAGGTAAATGCGATCAGATGGAGGTCATAACCTTACAGAGCTAAGGGATGTGATTTGCAGATACCTCATTAATTGTGTGTCACTTATTGATGAAGAACAATGCCTGTTAATCGTATTGACTGGAAATTATTAGCGGGAAAATGAAAGCAGCTTCCACAAATTTAATAAGTGCAACAATGAACCAAATGGAAAAGCAAGTGATAGCCCTTCTGAAACCTATTGCGGGAAAAGTTAAAGTAATTATAATGCAGTCATTTCAGAACTACAAAAAGCTTAAGGGACCACAGATTCTTCATGGCTCACACATCAGACAAGCAAGCATGAAATCAGTTTTCAGCAGGTGTCAAAGAAATGAACTCTGAAAACATTTTCAGCTTCTTAAAAATTGGCCACTGTTTGCTATCTAATGCAAATGCAAGATTGGAGATGTTTCCTGCTTAGTTAATAAGACTGCCCTTGTATTTAAGCACTGGAGGCAGAAATGAACTAGCAGCATCTGTTTTTAAGAAAGGCTTTTCTGTACGTTACTGGTACTATGCTTTGCATCAGATCTGGCTGGTGGCTGAATAGCAATTGACACTAAAAGAACAGAGCAGGGCATGAATTTCAAAACATTCTGCATGGGAACTATTATTTTTTAAATGCAAAAGACCAACCAGTCAAGATCTACAGCACCACACCAAACAGCCTTCCATGCATATCTGAATATATATTTCTGCTCCTAACACACCAGGCTCGTTATTCCCCAGGAGCAATAAGTGGGCACGTAGCTAGCTGTATGCAGCGAGGATGCATGCATGGGCTCCCTTACCTGCTCCTTTTTCACTGGCGTGCTGTGGGCTGCCACGGCCGAGAACTGCTCGAGTGCGTTTTGATGCTCTTCGGTCAGCTGCTGCCGCTGCTGCTGCTGCTGCTCCTGCGGTTGGGTCTCCGCCACCCCTTGCTGCGCAGGGCTCTCCTGCTGATCCTGCTCTTTATCCTTGGACTCAGAGTCCGATCCCGATTCTGTAGTCATGGTTGGTTATTCTGTAAAAGAAAGTGAGCAGACCTACTGAGTATAATCTCGTAGCCATGAATTTGTAGGCTAGGCTTACACAATGGAGAAACATCAGGCTCAAAGTTTTAATCTTAATATGCCCAGCCTTTAAAACTAAAGTGGCTATTACTGGCCCAAGGAGTATCCCTAGGAAAGCTTCTCTGGTGCAAAAGACCAGGTCTAAATGCATCTGTAGTCTGAGGAAGAGCATGTTGCCATAAAAACTTATTCAACATTTTAATATACAGAGATTATACAAATTGCGTTGAAGTTACAGACAGACATACAGTTCCACATAGCTCATAATTTGTAAAAGGAGAGTAATACATTGAGAAAAGCTCGTGTGATTGAGGGCCCTAAATCCAACAGAATTCACCGCAGTTTGGGTTTCTAAACCATGTGGAAACTTTTGAAAACACTAAATCTTTTGTTCTTTACATTGAAGTCAACAGGGCTTGAACTCCTCAACACCTGCATTCCCTTTTGGAAACGGTCTCAAGTACTTTCGATGCTTCCAGGCAACATACACACTAGAAACATCTGAAGTGGGATCTGAAGTGGTCCCACCAACATCAGTACAAATGTACAACTGTCCTTCAGCACAGTTCTGTCCTTCCTGCTTGAATCCATCCACACTTCTGTCATTTCTTTCTAAGTACTGGAGCATCCAAAAGAAAAGATAAATACTTCCATTAAGTCATTCTAAGTATTAGACTTAAAGTAAAGTGAATGTGACTTTCCTTGAATGTGAAAAGTCTGTTTGGACTTAACTTTGTCCAGTGCTAAAATAAAATTAAAATATTAGCAATATTCATTCAAAATCTTAACCACTTCAATTAAATAGTTTCATTACAAATATGTGGTTGGCACCCAACTCAAACTATATAGACGCAAACCCCAACTTGAAGAAATACCATGGTTTTGTATCAAAACAAGGATTTGAAAAAGCAGACTGTGCCAGTTCAGCAAAGAGAGTCTGCTCTTAACATTTGTTACTTGTATGCTCTTAGTCCTTATGGTCTTATCCTCGAGCATTTTGCTTTTAAGCAACTCAGACACAAACCAGACTGCAGCAATCTATTTCCGTTCATCATCAGGCCGTGCTTTCTTTAACCTGGTAACCATAGCTACTATGTAATTACAAGCAGTGACACAGAATATACATCTGCTAGGCAGTCACTATCAACTCTTAACATACACTATAATGTTTACTAGTAGAAACAGCTTTATTAAAGATCACGAAATTAGTACAGGCCTTTTTTTTTTTTTTACTTAAATGTTTAATAAGCTACATTGCTTGTCAGAAAATGTTTTAAATGAGACCAATTACTATTTTCAAACTCATTTATGTGTTCTGCACTTTCAAGGCTCAGTTCTCCAGTGAATATGCCTCTGTTCAGCAAGCAAGTGCCCAGCATTCAGCCTGTGATCAGTTTTTGCACTGCGTGTGAGGACGAGGGTGCACGTTCCTACCTCTGGCACAACAAAACAGCACGAAAGAGAAGCAGAACTAGAAAGCATATATGGCAAATTTATGCTTCAGGTCACATTTTCAAACTACTAATGTGTGACACATTTAGGAATACATCATAAATTTCTACGCTCAAACTGGCACGGTTATATCAAAAATACCTTTTAAAATGTATTGTTTAACGAATTGTCTTTAGCATCTATAAAAAGCAATAATTAACTCATGTCTTAAAATGTGACAGTCAGAAAGGCATTCATCTAATCAAACTTCAGATGTCTACACCTGAGATGGTCACAGACGTTTCAGAGAGCGATTCATCTGACCTGTTTTAGATGCCTGCTTTAAGCTAAGATAAATCACATACTAGCGCGACTTCGTCCACCTCACTACAGAGGAAGCCTAAACAAGTTCCTCTGATGTAGATCAAACAAACCCATCCTCTATTTTCAATTCTATTAAGCCACACTTTTTTGTACGCTTTAAAAATTAAATTGCAGAACAATGTTAATCTCTCTGGGTTTTGTTTTGCCCATCTGTCAGATCGACATGGAATAAACTATTCCTAAATAAACAAGATGAAATGGCTGCAAGTTGCGTCAAGGGAGGTTTAGACTGGATAGTAGGAAAAATTTCTTCACTGAAGGGGTTGTCAGGCATTGGAACGGGCTGCCCAGGGAGGTGGCTGAGTCACCATCCCTGGAGGTATTTAAAAGACCTGTGGATGAGGTGCTTAGGGACATGGTTTAGTGGTGGACTTAGCAGGTTTATGGTTGGACTTGATGATCTTAAAGGTCTTTTCCAACCTAAACGATTCTATGATTCATCTGATGCTATTACGGTTGCCTTGCTTTAAAAGCACCCAGGTCTCCACAAACTTCAGAAGTTTTTCCCCACACTCTCAAAACATGTTTTGTACAAGTGTATGAAGATATGAAATGCAAATCAAGCAAATAATTAATTCAATAAAAATCAAACTATGCATTTGATTTTCTTTTCCAGAAACTATGAATTAGGAAGTAACAAAAAAAGAACTTAGAGCTACAAAAATCATTGCTCAAACACCACCAAACACCATAGATGACCAATACAAAGTGTAACGCATGGAAGTTGTACAAAGTCTTTTTTTCCCCTCCTGATACGAGTTAGAGCAGTGTAAGTAGAAAGCAGCTATCATACTTGCTGTTTGGAAACAGTCACCCCAAGTATCTTGAGGCATTCATCTATATAGGATCAGATTCCAGCTGATACGAATCAAAAGTCTGTCTTCCTTCAGCTGCCATCACTGCATCTCTGGAAGCTCAGTTTTGCACCCTACATAGCTTCTTCCCTAATGAACGATGGTATCCTGGGTGTTCATGAGCATGGAAACGCAGCCATTTAAATTAGCCCCATAAAACACAACTTCATGTCGCATGAGATGGAAACATGTTTTACTTTCCTTGCCAGTTACAATTTTGTATCTCAAGGAACAACAAGTGTGGTTCTTAGCCTCTTCTGGGACATGCCCACGTGAAGCAGAGCTTTACAATACTGTGAGTTACTCTCTGGGCCTGGTTTTCTCTCCAGTTACACAGGAGTCCTCGCTTGCTCTAAGAGTGCTTTGTTAGAAAACTTTTTGTGCGTTATCAAACCTTTTAGCATAAGCGATTCCCTGGTTACAATATTCCTGTCATTAGTCAGACAGCAGATGGATTTAATTAACCCAAGGTCACCCATTTCCAAATGTCGTCTTTATTTCCCTACACATACTAATATGTTTAATAACAAATACTGAGAACAAAATACTATTGATTTCACGCTGTTATCTTACAGACATAAATAGAAGCAAAGCAAACACATTTTGAATCCAACTTCTTACAAACTCCTCCAATGATTGTATTGTTAAGATTTCTCTCATTCTATCTAGTGCAGGTTAAAAATACCTAAATTACAAGACAGAACACAACACTCCTCTCAGTGCCCACCAATAGATTGTTTTGCCTTCCTTAGCAAACAGCTGCTTATCCAGAACTTTGAAAGCATTTCATTTTTTATAAATGGCACAACAATCCTCCTAGGAAAAGGTAGTTCCAATTATTGGAAGAAATAACAGCAATCTTAAGAAATTTAATGACATGAATATTATTCTACTTCTGTTTGTATGCAGCAAACCTGACAGAATAGGTAGTAGTGTCTACATGTTTGTCAAATGGACATAATTGGCTAAGAACTTCTTTTTCTTATTTTATTACTTTATTTACTATACCTGGCTATGTACCAAAATCATGACTTTTAATAACAAATTTCAGTATAGGAAAAAAAAATTAAAAATAATAATAATAAAAAAATCACAGAAGTTCCTTAAACTTTTTCTGTTGCCAGCACAACCCCTGTATCAAATTCCCCTTTTCAGCAAACAGAAAACAAACTAATGAAAAGAAACTAAGAGCACTACCTTATACAAATGAGGTAATACTATGCAAACCAGATGTGCTCTTGGATAGCTGAGTTTTGGCTTACAACCCAATATTCAAAGATTCCAAAAGATTAGCTGAGTCCAAACTTAACACAGATGCCACTAATACCAGATAGTCTAAGGCTAAAGTCAACTTGGCTACAGAATTCAGTCAGAATGAAAGTCAAGTCTTTTAATTAAAGGGAAAAAAAAAAAAAAAGAAGCCAAGAACTAGCTGATTTTAATCTGTGTTGACTACTTAAAAACTAAGTTAAAAATGTCTGTACTTTCAGCAGTGTAAAGGTTTAAAATATAAGTGTTTGAGAGTGCTGCAGAACAATATTTAAGGGAAGATAAACATTAAGATACTACCAAGTATTAAAACACAACTTCAAAAAACTACATGACATATTTTAAAATAATTTTTATTAGATCAAATCACAGAAATCTTTTCATACGCTTACACTATACAAAGTAAAGACATTACATACAGATGGCAAAACCTGAAAACCACTTGGGCAAAGCCTACATCCTAAAACCTTCCAACACACTTCGTCCTTATTACCTACAGCTACCAACATACCGCAGCTTGGGAGATTACCACTTCTATTACCAATTATTTGCTATGGACTTAAAGAACGTAATTTCCTTTTCCCCATATGGGAACCAAAATCATGTTGTCCTCTATCAGTAATTCTCTGAGCAGGCAAAGCCCAAGCTATCTCACCGGGTCCCCTCCAGCAAGTGACAGTCACAATCTACTTTATATATTCACACATTCAACAAGTTATTTGACTCCTTGCCTCCCATTCTCAGCGCACAGACCTTCTGAGTTGCATCTACCGAGCAACAAAATTCACAGCTAACTGACAGCAGAGTCCACAGTTTAATTAACCCAGCAGTCATTAATAAACCTTTATTTATATATAAATACACCCTAGTGAAAATATCTGCTGTATTAAGCAAACGGAAATCACATTACAGAAGAAATTGCAAATTAATTCTGAATAAATTGTGGTGTAATGACAAAACAAAATTGAACCAAGGATAATTAAATGAACTATACATAGTGACTATTTCCTTCTTTGATCTAATTAATTCTCTTTGTGGAAAGTTCTCCTTTAATTACAATAATTTCTGAAGATTGTTATAAATCATTGCAAAGGTCCAGATTTGGAAGTTATGTAACAAAATCATGATTCCATACTTCAAAAATAATGTTCCACATAACGAGAGGCATATTTATCCAATAATGATGAGATGCTGATGAGAAGAGCATATGGAGAGCAATATTGCTGCTAGGAGCAGTAACAGAACCGTCAATATAAGTTTCAAGAAAAGAATACATGCCAGAACGCCGACTTCTAAGCTTGAAATATAAACTGTTTTCAGCAAACTGCTTGAAGTCTCAGCTCACTTCATTCCAGTTGGGTTCCTTATTAGGAAAACAACCATTTTCTGTTGATCATCTTTAATTTAGGTGAATTTGTCCTCAGGTGCAGGAGGCACCTAAGCCACAAAAGCCTGGCGCAGGGTCCCCGGGAGAGGCAGGACCTCTGCTGCACACTTCACCAGGAGTTAAGACCGTCTCTTTCTTTACCCACTGCCATCCTCTGGTGCTGGCAGCAACCGGAGGCCTTATAGGGGAGGCACCTCCCTGGTGTTACGGTTTCTCCAGTGGACATGAACAAGCCAAAGTGACTGCAGAACCACGGCCTGAAAGGACACGGGTGGGAAACAACCCCAAAAAGGGCAACGGGATGCCCCCTCTCCACCGCACACTCCTGTCACCTCTCTTGTGCTGGTGCAATTCTGGGGGGCAGACAGCTCAGCTGGGAGGGCTAAACCTCCCCAGCATGGAGAGGGGGAAGCAGCACCCCTCCTTTGGACACTGGTGGGCACCCCATCTGTCTAATACAGCTGTGAGTTTAGCATTGCACATTAAACATATACATACAACATAAACACAAACACATTAGAGTCAGCACATGGAAAAAACATGAAAGTAAAAAAAGTAGTGACAAGAGAGACAAGGGGAAAACCAACAGAGAAAGGTGCTAAGCATCAGGATGAGCTGCAATTGTGCCAGCACAACACACTGCGGGTTAAACGACCTAACGGATCTGGCGGCACGAGCCATGGGCCCAAGCATATGTGCAGGAGTGAGACTTCAGGGAGGTGTTAATAAGCAATAATAAAAAAAGGCTTGTTGGAGGTGTTCAACACATAGCATGAAGTAAAGTATTTGTTCGGCCTTCTAGGAAGGTGCACGATACGGATTTTTTGAAGTTTCGTCATGAAGATGAAAGAAGGAGAAATGGAGGCAACATCTGAGGAAGGAGTCCTGTGATCCAGAGGAGATGGAGGAGACACCTTAAAACCAACAGACGCACCCTTCAGAGGGGACAAAAAGGCAATGGCAGACTTGAATGACCTGTAAGGACCCAAATCTCCCCCGCCCCAGGCACGCATGCACCTCTCTGGCACCGCCATAGAAAGAAAATGCAGGTGAGTTTCTGGAGAGATCATCCTCTGCCTAGCAAGGGTGGGGATGTGAAGCAGCAGGAGCTTTTAAATGATGGGGGGTGGGGGATATATCAAAAAGGGATTGTACACCAAAGCAGAACCAAGGACATGTGACTCAGGGATGAACATAAAAGACCAACATCAACATAAAAGTAGAAATGAAGACTAGGACACAAAGTGACTTACAATCAGCAAGAGATGCAGCAAACAGTAAGAAGAGAGTTTATAAATACATTAGAAGGAAAACTAGGCCTGTTACTGAACACAGGAAAGGCTGAATTATTCAGTGCCTCATTTCACAGCAGCTAGCTGGGACCAGATACTCAGGGCATCTTTCACCTGACGTGCAGAATGTGCAAGCGCGGGCTGGATGGAGTAAGGGAAGAAGAGAGCAAACACAGTAAGCCAGGTGGTTTCAAAGTCACCAGGAACCACTGGAAATGTCCCTACAGCGCTTGGGGAACTACCAGCAATCATCTCTAAACCATTAACCACCACCTTGCAGATGCCAGAGAGGCCAGGTAAGGTCTAAAAGAAATTAAGAGACCCAACACGGCACCCGATCTTACAAAGGGAAGTGGGGATGGAAAAGCCAGAAATTACAGTGTGCTTTTAATACCAGAAAAGATACTGGAGCACACTACAAAAGGATTTCTAATCCTGTAAAAATAATGAGATTAGGGAAAAAAAACCCCAACAGTCAACATGAATGTATCAAAAAGTCATGTCAAACTACTGTAATGTCTCTCTCGCTCTCTCTGACAGGGCATCCGTCCCAGCTGATAAAAAGAAAGTGGTACAGACGAGAGAGCCTATCTTTAGAAAGGCTTTTAAAACAGCCCCGCATGACTTTTTCATGAGTGAACCACGGAAATAGTTTAAATGATTAAAAAGGAAAGAAAAAAAAAGGTGTAAAAGTGATTAAAAAACCCCAAACCCTAGCCTATGAACAGCTATCAGTAGCACGATGACAACCTGTGAGAACTTATCGATTTGAGGAATCGCACCCCTTTGAGCATCAGTGAAAGAAGGAAGAGTGCCTGATCTGTGCTCAGCATCACACTGGGGAGGCTGGGGCACGCTGCTGGCATCCTCACCAAACTTAAAGAAGAGAAAAGCAGTCTGACAGAAAACCATATACGCACTGAATCTGACTACATACCCGTAAGGGTAACGCCAACAGAAGTGGGGACCTCAGAAGTGAACGTGATGGGGAAGCTATGGGTTAGGCAGCAGGAATGAAGCAGCATGAGAGTCTAAAGTCATGCATTAAGCAAGACGAATTTCAGTCTGGGACATGATGCTGGAGCTCTTTTGCCTTCTGCAGCACCAGGGAGAAACATACAGCATACTGCATTTCAGTTTGGGATTCATGTTTTTTGAACATTACACTGCACTACTCTGCACTACAGTCTCAAGAAGAGACTAGGAAGAATGGTAATAGGTTTAGAAAACGCGACCAGTGGAAAAAGGTTTAAAGGAGCTGAATTTGTTTACCCTGGGAAAGGGAATAGAGAGAGGGGAGCTGGTAAGAGCCTTGCAATACATACAAGCTTCTTGCAGACAGAGAATAATCAAGCATTTGCTAACAATGGAGCAAGAACTTGATTGGCATCAAGTGGGATTTAGAGTAGATGGTATATCAACCATAATGACAGTCAAGAAGAGGTTATCCGTAGCTGTGTGAAGTCATCACTGGAGACTTATGTACAGATAAACAGCAGCAGCAAAATTCTCTGCAACTTTATAAAGCATAAGCAATTAAAATTTTGTTGATTTTGCTACCCCTTCCACTTGGGTTGGCAACTCTCAATTCACAAAATGCATATACTTGCTTCTGCTTCAGAGCATCTGGATGCACAGGATAACATTTTTATTTCCTGTTTACCTTTCATTTCTATGATGCATTGAAATTACCCGGGTCTGTTTTGCTCTCTTGCTGAGTGGCCTCCCCCTGCAATAAAACCCAGAATCACTGCAAATTCTGTTGCTCCTCCTGCACGCAATTTTTATGGAGATTATGACTGACCACGTTCCCTGAAGACACCAGATCGCCTTTTGGAGGTCGTATCACCTAGAGCACCCCAAGGCTACCCTAATTTCTGAACAGGACACGAAAAATCAGGCCACCATAACCTGTTTTGGCTGGTTGTTTCCTGCCCTGCTGATCCAAGCAGTTTTCCCCACGGGCAGACATGGATTTACTGGATGCAGAAGGGAACTGCATTCTACCACCAAACTCTCTGTACAGGTCTCCAGGTATGGGGTGCAGTTGCCGCTGCACCGTTCCCTGCACCGAGAGTAGGGACTGGCTTTGCCCCCCTCATCCCCGGTGCCAGGATTCATCCACCAGCTCCAAAAGCAGGATCACAGCCACTGCCCACCGCTCACGCCGTGGTTCCTGCAGACAGCTCCCGTCTGGAAGAGACCACACATACAAGCTGGCAAACACACACCTTCCTGGGAGTGCTGGGTGTAACCACGGAAGTGCACAGCAATTAAACCCAAGCCTGAGGGCTGTAACATTCATTAAAAAAAAAAACAAAACAAAAAAACCCACCACCACAAAAAAAACACCCAAGAAGGTAAAAGGAGGACTCCTGAGAAACAGAAGAAACTGTTGCTTATTGTAAGACTTCAGCAAAGAGTCCACTCACCAAAAAGCTTTAATCCGCACAAACACTGCGATTGCAGGAAGGTAAGGGGGAGCAAAAATAATACACAAATAACTCAGTAAATAAGTATGCCAAGAAACAACAGGGAATTACAGGGGGGAGGCAGATGTGAGGAGGAGGAGAAGGAAATGAAGGAACCAGTAATAGAGACTACAGCAGCATCCCACAGATGCTGGTCATGAGAGAATTACATAGAAACACCCCCAACTTCACCCTTTCCTCATTTCAGTTGAAAAAATAAATCCAGGCGAAAGAAAACAGCAAAACTGCTTATAGTGCTGTGTTTACAACTGATTGATAAATATTTCATTCAGCAAGTAAAAAGGCAAGAAAAAGCCCTCAATGGCACACCCTGATCTTCTGCAGACAAGTGACTTTGATTACTTGGGTTACATTTATGTGAGGTTTTGACCTTTCTGACTCGCTCTGGAGCCAAACATTCACATGGGATCCCCTGTGCATCATCCACTATTTAAAAGTTGTATTTAATGTTACAGAGACTGAGTGTGCTTCAGGCATCTGATCTTTAAAGTCCATATTGTCTTATATTGAGCAGAAAATAGAATCAATTCAAAATTAAAAAAAAAAAAAGAGTTGCACAAGTTGCTGACACATGGCAGGTGTGCTACATTATCATACTACCCTCAGGCCAAAATACTGTAACACCTGTGAACAATATTTTCTGTTTCATACCCTCCCTAAATAGACTGTGCTCCAGTGCTCCCAAGCTGGTGACCTGCCTAACCTCACGGAAACAAGGGTATCAGATAGGCAAGGTACAGATCAGAGCATCAAGCCCATCTCCTCCAATGGCTTCCTGTTACCTCCCACCAGACATTTATCTTTCTAGCTCAGGGACTGCTCACTGATCAATTAAACCCTCCCCAGCCTATTACTTGCAAAAGCCATGTAATACAATTTTTCCTTGCTTTTGCATTGAATGGATATTTTTCCCTCATTTTTATGGTTTGGGGGGGGGAATCTTTTTTACATTTTGGTAGCCTTTTCTCCAGTCCAGTGTGGTTCAGAGATGGAAAAAAGGACGCATTTGGGGCTGAGAAGACAGATGTTTTGCAGTCAGCTGGCTAATGCCTCTTTCAGCCAGCCACTGCCGTTTCCATCCTCCACCGCTGCTCTGTCCCAGCAAGACACACGATAGCACTGCGGCCAAGAGCTCTGCTCCCAGCCCCGGCACGCGCCCATACGTACTGCTGCCCTGAAGCATGCTCAGCATCAGCAGGCCACAGTGTTTTCTATAAACCTGCCCAGAACTGAGCCTTTTAAATTTTTTTTTAAGAGGGTCATCAATCATTTCTTCTTGGAGGCAGCATGCGACACAGCTCATGCAAGACAGGGCGCTTGAGCGATGGCGTCCCCCACAGCATCCCAGACCAGCACCCGCTCTCCATCACTGAGGAGCTGCAGGTTTTCTTGAATGTTGGATTAAAGTAATTGAGGAAACTTCAAACTCAGGCAGATACAAAAGGAAGGAAGAAGTCACAGGCAGCGAAAAAAACAGGAACCACCCCTGAATCCACACTGAGTCCTAGTTAAATAAAGGCAGCTCTGCGCGAGGAGAGCAATCCTGCTGAGGCCTGGAGCCGAAAGCGCCCCTACTTCCCCTTCCTCTTCCCCCTCTTCCCCCCCCCCATTATCATACTAATTTTACATCTCATTTTTAAACTTTTTGAAGGCATTAAACGGGTCTGATGCAGTAAGGCATCACAGCGTGTTTAGTCGTAATAGCTTTTGTTTTTCTGAAATGGATTATTCACTTCATATTTAGATTTTAATCTCCTGGGCATTGACATCAGTTTTGAACGTAAAACATACCCCTGCAATATCAAGTAATACACTTTCCAGTTCGGAGCACCGCATCAGGAAACCACTGGCTCCCTGAACAAATTAAAATCCTGCGAGTCTAAACAACCAAAGCTGTGGCATCAGCCAGCCAGCTTTTTATACTTAAACCCTTCTGGGATCTCCGTGCTCCCCAGCGCTTTAATTACCTGCTACAGATTACAAAAATACCGTTCATTTGGCACCAGCAGCTAGCGCATGACACCCCTGCTCCAAGTTATACTGTCACTCCAAAACCATCCGCCCTGCCCTACACAGATGACAGTGCGCCAGACCGTCAACCGGGAGAAACGGCCAGCTCCGAAAATGCAGTTCACCGTGTCCCCCCCAAAACTCAAGTGCCCATACTAGCAGTCGGCCCTGATGCCTCAAAGCCACCAGCTGTTAAACAACGTGTTGGATGCAAACCAAGACCTACAGATGGTGTGGGAGCAGGGACTTCTAGGAACGAATCAGTCAGAGTGGAAACGCACGGACAACAAGAACATTTACGGCAGATCCAGGCATCTGCAGAGCACAGTGATCTCACTTAAAATCACTGAGTAAGTGGGATTCTCTCCCAGCTTCAGTTACACTTTGGTTACATGTTTCAGGACCATTTTCGTTACGTGTTTTCAAAGCACGGGAAGCTCATGCACATGTTGTCCCAACGCATACTAGTTAAGTCCTGAGAGTCCTTTGCATGATGAGCTCCACAAGGAATTAAGAGCAAGCTTTCTGTATCTTCACGTAACATTCCAATAAAGCCAAAACCTTTCACCATCTGTGCAGCTACACTAAACTATGAGGATTTGGAAACCAGAATCCAATACAGCCTGACAAAGAAAATTGCTATCTTTAAAGAGGGTCTAACCCTTTTTACCTATTAAACCCCAAAATGCTATACGTACAGCGATATAGTAATTACATTATATACTCCTGACCCAGTATTATACCGGATTATGCTGTCTCTGAAGATGGATGTCACCGGATCTGGCAACTCCTCCTCAACGTGTATGACTATGTTGAACTTAAGACACATAGAAGTGACAGCAGCCCAGAGAGGACAGAAGGGACTGGGGCAATGGGGACAGCCAGGTGGCTTGAAATGCCCCTGCAAGACAGTGGTCAGAAAAAAAATGGGGAAGGAAGGGAGAAGGGGAAGAGTGAGAAAGTAGAAAGTGGTGGTGATGCAGCTTAAGCACAAAAATGAGAGATGCAGCAGAAAGAGGAAGAAAAGCTTTTTGCAACTTTTAAATCACTGGGGATTCAAAAAAGAAAGTAAGTCACGTAAATCATTCTAGGTTACTCAACAGGAATTGAGCATTTAGTAAAAAATAAAAATCTATTCTGTATCAAGTTAATAATTTGAAAGCAGAAGTGAAGGTAATTAAGCTAGATGCTGCTACTTCCTAACTCAGGAATGAACGACTTTACAACCTGAATTATTTCCTTCCCCACATACTTTTCCTTGTACATAGCTCTGCTAAATGTTTGACAGTGTGTTTTTAAGGCTACAAACCACTAATTTGGTAGCTCCTAAATAATCCAAATGATCTAACTTAATTTAAGGGAGTATCCTACAATCAAGAAATAAAGTTAAATACTTCAATACCAGACTCTGTTCAGTGCACTGAGTTTCAAACTAGTCTCATGTGCTGACCAGGAAAGGGCCTCAATCAGTGGAACAGGTCCATAAACAGCAGCTTTTCCCATTCTTCCTTCTGACGTTGTGCATGTGACAAAGGACCGCTGTGCGCTTTATCTACTGATTATTTTATGCCAATCCATTTTTTCAGTACCATTCAGATCACAGCATGTAAAATTCAACTTATTAAATTATTCTACACTACGTGGTAGTGTGGGGGGGAAAAAGGTAACTGTCTTGCTCCTTACCAGAAAGATTTGCCCAAGAAGGCATTTATAATTTCAAAGTTTAACTTATCAAACAATTTTGATATCTTAGTGCACAATTCAGCCTTCTCAGGAGCTAATAAATACGCAGAAAATACAGAGAATTACTCCCTACTTCATCATAAATTGTGGTTCAACACCCAAAAATTTCTTCTAATAACTATGGCTGATGCTAGAGAAACGAGAGTTGCATTTCACCTCTCCTTCCCCTCTTCTGTTCACTCTGCAGCCTGTTTTCTGTGGGGCCAGAAATCTCCATGCCAATATTCACATGGCCATTACATCTGAACTAAAAAATGAATGAAGTAATCCACCCCCTCCCTGGATGTCATGAATGCCCTGGGGAAGCGGTACCCTGCAGCTGGGGTCCAACCCACTCCGCTCTCCGTCGCCTTTGCTATATGTATGTGTTTCACTACAGCTGGGGCCACAGAAACCTTACTCTTAAGAAATCATTTTTTTAAAGGTTTGCAAAGAAGCAAGAAACCAACTAATCCTTCCCCCAGCTCCAGAACAGCATTAATTATCCCTACAGCAGCAGCCACCAAACTTTTTTGGAGAGATACAGCCATGCAAGTATGCCAAAAGCACTACCAACAAAACAAGCATGTCAGATACGTGCCAGATCTTAATTAGGGGGCTCACCATTTCAAAGTGTCTTGCATAGTGCATGACGTGTCTTGCATAGTGCATGACGTGTCTTGCACACTTGCATCAGTGCTTCATGGTCCCCTTCCAAATCCCCCTTGTCTAAGCTCTACCTGGTATATATTTATGTCACCTCTTACTAAAATCCCACAATGCTGAAGTTTCCATGTTCCCCACAGGCAATTTACTCCATTGATTCTCTAGCCTTACTGTTCAGGAAAATTTTCCCAAATGCCTGACCTAATTTTTCCTACTTGAAATGTAGGCACATTCCTCCTCGCCCGGACGACAGTAGATGTGTAACATGGCTCTGCAGCTCGCAGACGGCTGCCATTCGCCTGCCCCTCAGACCACTCTCTCCCCTGCCTCTTCTAGCAAATCCTATTTTTAGCCCTCTCTCAGGCTCTTTTCTCTTCACTCCTCCATTCTCTTTCCCATCAGTCCACCTCCTTCCCGAGCAATAGCATCCAAACCCTACTTTCAGCTGAAAATCAACTGTGCTTACTGGTGCTGAACAGATTGTAAGGATAGCTTTGTCTGAGAAGAATATTCCTTTTTATACCTCCTGGCACTAAAAAAGTTCAATATTGTTACCATATTATGACAGTATCAACTTAGTTTTAACCTTAGATCCATTCATAATCCTCCCTTGTTTTCTATAAACCACTGCTTAAAGACCTCCTGAGTGGAAAAAAGTATCTTTACATTATATTCAATAAAAAGTAAGGGGGGAAAAATATACTAGGTAGATACTATTTGATTTTTTTCATTTTCTATCTAACAAGTTCCTTATCTTGTGCTGAGTATCAAACAAGTAAAGTATTTATTAACATATGAGATCTAGTTTCAGCGACAGAGTGCACATGATATATATTAGAACAACTGTGGCTCCCCGTATCTGAAGTACATTCAAGCCACAATACTCTTATTTATTGAAATATCTGGGAGTACCAGTTGGAAATATCTCCAATTTCACTTATAGCTTCCATCCACTGCTGAAATACCCACTCCAGAAGCAGTCACCTCAGTCCTTGGTGGGTGTTAGGGGCATTAGCAATTTGGCTGGGCCGACCCCTCAGCACATTTTCTGTAGCGGTTTCACAGGAGCTGAGAACATCTTCCAAAAACTGCAGGAACTCGACTTTCTCATTCACTTTCAAGAGCCTCAGGGCCATTGAGGTGACCTGAGCGGCAGTGCTGGCACTGTCGTAACTTATTAATAAATTGGGAGCAAGCTCACATCTACTAGCAAAGGAAAGTCTAGCCTCCCTTATTTTATGGTCTCTAGCTGAGTTGAGCACACTAAAATATGTACTACTTCTGTCTACCTGTCACTTCTTGTAAATATGCTTAGGTGAACCTATGGCTGCAAGCCAGAACTCAAACTGTTTCAACATAAGCAGTCTTTTGGGGGAAACATTACTTGCAACAGAAGTGTCAGGTCCCTTTTGGTATGCTGGCAAATGTTTGCCTCAACCCTTATTGAGCCAGAAGTTAAATGGTGAGGAAAGACTGCAATTTCAGGTTAATCTGGGCATCTTCATACGCTCGTGAAATGAACTACATGCTACGCCTTGCCAATGAAAAATGGAAAATCAAAAAGACTGATTGAGGATGATTCTTTAAACCTGTATTTTAAGAACAGTTTTGGTACTGGTTTCTTAAGAGGGAACAAAATCCTAACCTACGTTATACCACTAAGGAGAACATCTGCTCTTCCTATCCCTGGTACCAACAGTAAATGTGCCATGGGGACACAATGCCAAGGGACTGGCTGAAAGGCCAATATAGGATACCATTTCATTCAAACCAGTTGCTAGACAATGGCTGGCATTCAGACGACTGAAAACTCACAGAGAAGCCAGTTCAAGCTGGCTTAAGTAGATGCAAGTGTGGACTTGGATATTTAGGGGTTCTTAAGAAGAAAAGCAGCTTGCAATATTTCAGGGTGGGGTTCTGAGATTTTTTTTTTTGTCTAATCCATTAATACTAAGTAAGACCAGAAACATGGCAGGGTCCTTTGTGCCCAGAACTACATCTAAGCCTCAGAATTACAGCTGTAATTAATGGGTTTTCCAAGCTGGGGGGGAAAAGAATCAACTGGGGAAAAAACCTAAACCAAAACAACCCAGAAAGCCCCAGCAGCCTGCAGACTGCGCAAGTTAAGGATTCCTTCTCTTGCTCACACATACACACTCACACGCAATCATACAAGAAAGGGCAAAACTGAGGCTCTTCCCTGTTTCACCCCATTTGCAATGTTTTACAGTCTTGTAAAAGCGTGTTGCCTTCAGGAAGATGAGTGTTCTTTTTATTTCTTATTATTTCATCTGCAGTTCAGCACATTGCTTGACCTATACTGACATAACCTTAAGTAAAACAGGTTCAAGTATACAGTTTCACCATCCCCAAAGTGAGTTGTATTTTATTAGGGTTTTTTTTTCCCCTCCCCTGCCCCGGCCTCCGCTCACACTTCAGAGGAGAGGAAACGCCTACTGTGAATTCTTGTCCAGCATTTTAAATACCACACAAAGTGCTTTCTTTCCATTTCCAGAGAGCTTCCCAAGGTCCGTAAGCCCTCCAGGAAGAAGAGAGGTAAATATCTTTGTCCCTCCCTGGCAAGCGGGAAGCAGTTGACCTAGAGATGGAGCCAGCACCCCTGGGTGCCATGGCACCCACCCAGAGCTGGGTACTGGCCCGAGCCCCCCTGCCCACATGAGCGAGCACAGAAAATATGACTGTTGCAATAACCAGCAGCTTCCCTCCACCGCCAACGACCTCCAGTTGTAACTGAAACCGGCAAGCACCCAAAGAGCTACAAATTTTTGGTATTAGGATCACACAGTTATTTTTCAAGCAGCCGGCTGTACTACCCTGTATACTGCAGCCATACATTCATTATGGCTGGTCATATCGAATGATGTGCGGAAAGGCTGAATTATTACCTTTTTGCAACAACCTCGGTGTTGTAACACCCAGAAGTCTCATATGGGACAGTTTTGCAGCTTATTAAACTCGACACATTTTTGCGCTCTACAAGCTTTTAATTGTCAAGGAAGGTCATGTACAACTATAAATCTATGAAATGTATGATAAATAATGCCACATGTTCAAATTAGTTTGATTTGATGGAGAAGACGATTCCCATAGTTTATTTCTTTAATGCTCACACCAGCATACCACACTGCCACAGCAGTCTGTAAGGTACAGCACATCTATTACTGCAGCTGAATAAAAGGCAATCTTAAAACTCACATCCAACAGGGATAAATCCAAACTTCTCCATACATGCTATTACCCTTCGACCTAAGAATAGAAACTACACCAAGTCACTATTGCACATCTGCTTTAAACACTTCAAAACAAAAATGCTGGATTTTTTTGGGGGGGTTGGTTTTTTGGTTGGTTTGGGGTGTTTGGGTGGGGTTTTTTGTTGGTTTGGGCGCTTTTTTTTTTCCAAAAGATGGCTGTTGCTATCATTCTTTCTCCTCTCAAAGAATGACCTCTGGTTACTGTGATCTGTTAAAAAGCAGATTCATTAAGTCATGTATGCACCTAGCAAGCTTAAGTCTGGCATGCATCCCTCAACTCCTCCTCATTCAAAAAAAAATTATATAGTGAAAAGCCTGTGCCATACAAGGAGAGAAAAAAAAAAAAGCTATTTTCAGACCAGACTGAATGTACGTGAATGAAAAAAACTATACTCAGTCCTGAGAAAAATGACAGAAAGGGATGACTGATTCAGCCTTAGGACTGTATTGGCTATAACTGCCCTAGTGATTTGCACCATTACTGATCTCGGCACCGGTGCCTGATCTATGCAACAGGACTTACAGATACCCTAAACAGATGCAGAACTATTTCCCAACCTATATGCTTTCAAAGGCAAAAGGATCTGGAATTTTTCTTCAAACTACATGCAACATGAGCTACAGTGTGCTTACAAACCCCACGCTCCGTGGCATGGGTTTTCTAACTCACTCTAATTTGCAGGTCTCGGCAGGCACAGGCAGCGTGCCGTCTGGGACCAGAGTAAAGCCAGTGCAAAGCACGTGGATGTCAGGTCCTCAGCCCCAAATGTTTCACTGTACAGACCTCCTTCTCTCAGGCCAATGCCTCTTGCCTAATGCAGACACGGGTGCATGCTTCTCTCCCAGTTTATATTTATCCCTGGCCCAGGTGCCGTTTTCCAACAACCAACACAAGCTCGCCCGTGCTGAGGGCTCTGAAACAAAGGCAGGAATTTTTCCCCCCTCTACACGCACCTCTCCATGTGTGGAAGCCGTTAAAATGATTTCATGCAAACCAGCTTCACGTGTCAAGGAACAAGTGACCTGGAGTTTTTGAATGTTCAAAGCCAGCATATGTTTGGACCTACACTTTATTTATGTTCTATATGTACTTTGCCTCCCTGAAGCCTACAGCAAACAGCTGTCATTAACATTCACCCCTTCTGCTAACACTTTCCTTAATCCCTAACTGACTTTCCAGCCTATAATTAAACTTTCCAGCTGCCGCACTCTTAGATGGCACCAACATCCATCATGTGTTTCTAAATAGTCCCTAAAAAGCTCTTTTTCCAATTTCCAAGACCACGGGCTAGGTCCAAAGCCTCTTACACTTGCAGGTTTTAGGCTAAAAACGTTCCCTTCACTTACAAATTGTCCCATCTTTTACTAGGGAAATTAAATGGCCAAGTATTATTATCTTAAGAATTAAACTAATGCATTTTTATAGCGCCAAAAGGTGGAGTGCAAAGGCTTGAAAACTGCAAGTGCTTCCACATTTTGCACCGAAAATACACTGGAAAGAACTTTATAACCACCATCACTTACAGAGCCGAAAGTTTAAACAGCAGCTCTACAATGAAAGAACTAAGATTTGGAAAGACCTTCTGAACAAATGTAATGAAAAACTAAACATCTTACTTCAGATTGCAATACTAAATGGGGGTTAGCACTTCAATCCTGCAAACCTGTTTTCACATTCATGTAAATCATTACATGAAGGGTAGAGACGGTTGGCAACATTTTTGTCTGATGCTGTTGTTAACAGTGTTCAGGAGGACTTGATATTGTATTAGAGAATTACTGGCTTCACAATTGAAAAAGGAAGGGAGAAGATGTCACGTTACCCAAAAATACAGTGTTTGCTTCAGACACAACATGACACTGGGGCACAGCTGAACAGAGTAGGTTGAGGCAGCGTAACACCCAGTGCACACATGCCACGGGCTTCAGGACAACGATGATCTACAAGCCCTGCAGATCCAGGACAAGAAAACCCCACCAAAAAGCCACAAATTCGTGTTACTTTTGCGAGCCCCAAATGACTGAGACATCCGCTGAGCCTCTGAGTCGACAAAGCTCGCCCACCCCAAACCTGAAGGCTGGATAACCACGCACGGCATCCTCAATCCCAGAGCTCTGCCACTCCGTGCACCGCAGAACAGGAGCCAACATCTCCAAATATCATCTGTTATAGAGTAGGGCAACATTTGCTCGACTGCCGAAGCGCTATCATTACAAACAGCAAGCAGGCTCCATTCATAACACGACTAGCGAGTGTCCACCGGCAATCCCGACAGCCCACCAGCCCGCAGCAATCACGTCACCTGCTGATGAAGACGAGGGGATATTCGGGGTCAGCCACCCCCGTGCTTCCTCTTAACGTGTTTACGTGTCACAGCGTGATCTGGCTTTGCCTTTTGCCTCACGTGGCAGAGATAAATTGAGTGCTTAGATCCAGCCTTCATGTTCTGAAACCGCTGGCTGGTTTCACAGGGGATGAAGGCTGCAGCCTTGCTGGAAGTTATCTGCTATTTAAACAAAGTGGGGGCACCTTCAGGAAAGGAATGCACTTGTTTTCAATTTTATCCCCCTGTTTGAGGCTAACAATTTAACATTAAGGTTTTAATGTTGCAAAATATTTCAGTAACTGCGCAGGATTTATCAGCTACTGTAAGACTATTTTGGTAGGCTACCAGAAGATTAATTATTTAGGTTTTGTCAAGTCTAAAAGCACCGCTGCTCAGCAAAGAGATCATACCATACAGGTGCAAAAATTCAAAGCTTGGACAGCTATGGCTTGTTCCTAGCAGCAAGGCAAGAAAGGTCAACATTTCAAGTGGAAATTAATACGCTTTCAGTTCTACCTAAACTATAGGTGAAACTTTCTTCCCTCCTTACATTAAACATATAATTTTAAAGGTGAATTTTGAAGAGTGCATGTGACACGCTTAAGCTTCAAATACGTATGCTTTGAGAGATTAGAACGCGAAAACAGTGTTTCATTGAAAACTGTTTGTCATTTTTAATCACAGGATAACTCCACAAGAGGTGTGACTGATGCAATTTAAATTTTCACCTGACAAACTGAATTATTAATCTTCATGGCACCTACAACAAAGGACCAAGCAGAGCAGTCAGTCAGTTACCAGCCCCAGGAGCTACTACAGAACATCCTGAGACGGGGAAGCAGCGTCTTGCAGCACCGCGGGGTGAAGCACTTCTCCCTGCAGGAGCTGCAGCCAGGAGGGCCCGAGACCTCCGTCCTTGCCCCCACCGCTACCTCCTAGCTTCAGTTTTCCGAAGCAGGGGAGGACCTTGGGCAGCCCCACCGATAAGAAGGTGTCGCCAGGAAGGCAACAGAGAAACAAAGTTGAGGGCTTTATCTGTGCCTGAAAGAGCGGTTTGTTCTGTACTGGCAGCTCTGGCAGGGAGGACCAAGGAGCTTGAGGAGCTTTTCACTCATGCCTGAAGGAAAGCCTTACCTATTACCAGTCACTACTTCATTTCCCCACAGAAGGCAAAAAACACTGCAAGCTCCCGCTAAGTTTTCAAGGAGTTGACTTTTTCTAATAGAGTACGTTTGTCATGATGCCTTGCCACCCCAATTCTGGAAGATACCATGCATTTTGCAGAGCTGTCATCTGAAGTGATGTTAAATATTACTCTGAGGTACTAATTTTCTCTCTCTCTAATGTTACTGATCAATAATTTCCTTATTACTTGTCCAACCACAGTTCAGAAGGAAATAAAGTTCTAAAAATGTCCACAGTGTAACTTAAAATGGGATTTCCATACAGCACCATTTCAGAATACTAGGTTAAAGTGGAGTAGGTTATACAAGGTCTTAAAATGAAGGCCAAATGCCAGCAGAAAGCAGGAATCCTTGCTTGAGAATCTCAAGATTTTGGGCTTAAACACGCTGCTAGCTAAAGACTGACTTCTGCTTAGCCCACTTCTCAAACTACTATGTTTTTAAGTAGGAAATAATCCCATTCATCATGTAAACACTTACTCAGACTCTTATTAATGTTTGTGCTATCCCCTCTGAATTTCTGGACAGTTTCTTTCAGGCTCAGCAACCAACATTTAATTAAGAAATACTTAACCACTAGTATTTTTTAAACAACGGCATGGAAGCAGAAATAATTGCTTATCACATCTACTTTACAAAATCAAAATACAGCCAGTGGAAACCAGATACAAAACATTCGCCTTCAGCTGAACTACTTTTGTTTAGAAAATGAACAGACAATGAATTTCCTTGGCCAAGACCTTGATTTGTTTGCCAAGTCCCATCCTGCAGCAATTTTTCTTCTTACAACAACATCCCAGGCGCAGAGGACACTATCAAGGAAGCAGATTCGCAGTTCTGCAGGTTAGGAACGATAGTCCTGGCATGCCTTAAAAGAAGGTAGCAAAGCGTTTTTAGTAAACTACATAATGTAGTATGTAGTAAATATATCTATTTTATCCCTTTGTAACTGCTTAGAAGTTAGAGACTGACAGATATCTCTCTTAGCGCAATTTGTACCTTTATAACATGACGGCTTGTTGCTGCATCATCTATTGCATGCCAGCATTTTTTTACTTGGAAAAAAAAAAAGCACAGCAAGATTTCTTAAAAAAACCTATGAAGATATTAAACACTTGTATCGATTTCCACAAGCTGGTTAGAAGAAGGAAGCGTAACTACGCTGACTACGTTCTTCAAAGCAACATAACAGGATCAGAAGGTCATGGGGAGCATCTTCTTTCATACCAGCTACCTTGCTTTTATAGAATCATAGAATCATTTAGGTTGGAAAAGACCTGTAAGATCATCAAGTCCAGCCATAAACCTAACACTGCTAAGTCTACCACTAAACCATGTCCCTAAGTGCCTCATCCACACGTCTTTTAAATATCTCCAGGGATGGTGACTCAACCACCTCCCTGGGCAGCCTGTTCCAATGCCTGACAACCCTTTCAGTGAAGAAGTTTTTCCTAATATCCAGCCTAAATCTCCCCTAGTGCAACTTGAGGCCATTTCCTCTTGTCCTGTCACTCTTCACTTGGGAGAAGAGACCAACACCCACCTCTCTGCAACCTCCTTTCAGGTAATTGTAAAAAGCAATAAGGTCTCCCCTCAGCCTCCTCTTCTGCAGACTGAACAACCCCAGTTCTCTCAGCCGCTCCTCATAAGACTTGTGCTCCAGACCCCTCACCAGCTTCACTGCCCTTCTCTGGACACGCTCCAGCACCTCAATGTCCTTCTTGTAGTGAGGGGCCCAAAACTGAACACAGTATTCGAGGTGCGGCCTCACCAGGGCCAAGTACAGGGGCACAATCACCTCCCTGCTCCTGCTGGCCACACTGTTTCTGATACAGGCCAGGATGCCGTTGGCCTTCTTGGCCACCTGGGCACACTGCTGGCTCATCTTCAGCCGGCTGTCAAGCAACACCCCCAGGTCCTTTTCTGTGGGGGAGCTTTCCAGCCACTCATCCCCAAGCCTGTAGCGTTGCATGGGGTTGTTGTGACCCAATTGCAGGACCCGGCACTTGGCCTTGTTCACCCTCATACAATTGGCCTGGGCCCATCGATCCAGCCTGTCCAGATCCCTCTGCAGAGCCTTCCTACCCTCGAGCAGATCAACACTCCCGCCCAACTTGGTGTCATCTGCAAACTTACTGAGGGAGCACCCAATCCCCTCATCCAGATCATCGATAAATATATTAAACAAGACCGGCCCAAATACTGAGCCCTGGGGAACACCAATTGTGACCGGCCACCAACTGGATTTCGCTCCATTCACCACAACCCTTTGGGCCTGGCCATCCAGCCAGTTTTTTACCCAGCAAAGAGTGTGCCCGTCCAAGCCATGAGAAGGCAGTTTGTCCGGGAGGATGCTGTGGGAAACAGTGTCAAAGGCTTTACTAAAGTCTAGATAGACTATATCCACAGCCTCTCCCTCGTCCACTAAGCGGGTCACCTGGTCATAATAGGAGATCAGGTTAGTCAGGACCTGCCTTTCACAAACCCGTGCTGACTGGGCCTGATCCCCTGGTTGTCCTGCACGTGCCCTGTGATGGCACTCAAGGTGATCTGCTCCATAACCTTCCCTGGCACCAAGGTCAGGCTGACAGGCCTGTAGTTCCCTGGATCCTCCTTCTGGCCCTTCCTGTAGACAGGTGTCACATTTGCTAACCTCCAGCCAACTGGGACCTCCCCGGTTAGCCAGGACTGCTGGTAGATGATAGAAGAAACACCGGCAGGAGATAGAAAGACGTGCTTCAGATGATGGAAAACACAGGACACAGGCAAACAGCAGAATAATGTGCATTAACTGAACTGCTACTGGGGTGAGTTGAGGTGATTCAGAACAACAAGGGATGGGGAAAACACAGCGATCATGTCTGCACAGCAGATACGTAAAAACAAAATTGGAGCTGAAGAGGGAGGGAGTCCAAAACCAGGTGGTGAGTTTACTTTAACACAGACACTCCTGTTACAGAAGCTGCTGGTATCCTTCTGGCCAATGTAACACAGAAACTACAACTGCCTTGACTCTGTGGGAAACCCCAAAACCACGACATTTGCCCTATACTGGCAAGAGACATCTTATGTCTGTTCCTACAGCACAGGAGTGGGAAGTTCTTAAAACTTCTTTTTATTCTTAATTCCTTAATTCAATCACTGTCCCCTCAAGCTGAGAAAAGGACTGGCTTTACTGCTCTGCATTACCATGTTAGTAGAGAAGCTGCAAAGTAAAATATTCATGGTTTATATATGATGTGAGTGTAAGAAAAATAGTTTGGGGTTCGCACAATGAAGAACAAGTCAAGAAATCTGTGACACACCACTAGCAAATGAGGATAAAACACTTTCAAACTTTAAATGTGAAATTCTGGATGGTTTGGTTTGGCTTTGCAAGAACTGTGGTCAGTAGGTACGGATCAGAAAAAAACAACCTCAACACCAACACTTTCAAGAGAAAGGCAGGCTTTTCAAGTAACTTCAGCGATATCAGCATTTCACCATCACAATAATTAATTGTGCGGCATATTTAGTTATGTGCAAATGCAAGAAGGCAGACAGCTTATGCAGACAGAAAGCCTAGTGGAATATATTTAAATATATTCATGAAGGAGGTGGGCATTGTCTTTTGTCCTTGCCTTGGTTGTCTGGTGCAGGTGGAAGCATTGTCTGCTGGCTCTTCTTCTCTAACCCATTAAAGCAGAAAGGGTTTCCCAAGATTAGAATAAACTAAGACAAATCAACTATTCTCTAGTTCTTGAGGGTGTCATTAAATAGGGTGGCATGAGAAGTGGTTGGGAGTGGTGGTTATCTTTTTTACTTTTTCTGAGATACCTACTATACCATGTTATTACTATATTATTGATTGTATTATAAGTACATATATAATCTACATATAGCACTGGTGGCACCGAGGGCAGGACTGAACACAGAACGCAAACCAGTGTCAACACCAGATCTAAACTGGTGTAGAGCCTGTCCACAAGCTCTGTCTGCTGCAATGGAGAATCACCCACACTTAGCATGCTACCCCTGCAAGTAAGTGATCAAACCCTGACAGCGTGCTGGCACAGTATTAAAGGACCCTCCTAATTGCCATGCCTCAAATTCCAGCTCTAAGGCTGCTAAGAGAAAGCCTGCAAAACTCTTTAATAAATCATATAAACCAGAGATGGAAATTAGGTCGTCTTGCCTGCGCCTCCTGTCCGCACTGATTTTGTTACCCATACAGTGCTGCTGAGTGCTCTGCCTCGGCAACTCCTAAATGATTCAACTGCTGAGGTTTCTCCCAATTCCCCGGGGAAGGCTGTTACATAGCCCAGTGAACCTTGCCATCCATCCCACCTACGAGTCTCGTCCTCTCCACCCCCATTTTGCCTCTGTCCCATTTTGTTCTGTTCCTATTTATATCTCCCTCCAACTCCCCCAAAACCTGCTCTTGATGCTACCTCAACCACCATCCAGCAAAAACTGTTGCTCAGGAAACGTTCTTCTGCCTCTCCTGTAATCCCACTGTAGCGTGCTGCTATTTTTAGGAGAAAAAGGAGGTGGTAAGGGAATGAAAGCCTGCCAGCTCCAGCTGTACAAGAGTAATGGTCCAGCACGTGGAAACTACATTACAGTGTTTCCCTTTAAGCACATTATAATTAACCAAAACTTTCAGTCTTCTGGAATGATCCAAAAGAGAGAGACAGAAGAAACGGAAAAGACAAATTCCAAGGTAAAAAACACGCCACCTCACTTCACCTTTCAACCCTGCAGCTAGGGCTCTCCTTCCAGGGTTGTTCTCAAGATTTTACACCGGCATTTGCCTAGTGAGCCGCATGGTTAAACCAACAACGTACTGCCATAACAAAGTGATGAATTAAGAAGCCTGCTTACAACAAGAGGCGACTTTGCCTAGCGCCAGCCCCTCAAGCGGGAGCAAGACCTGTGTTTTACTCCTGCTTCAAGACAAGGTGCCGTGCTGACCTCTGACAGGGCAGCTGTCCATCACCCTCCCCAGCCTCCCCGGCCAACACTGGTGCCAGATGCCCCATGCAAAGGGCTCTGTGCAACCAGTGCCTGGACTATGAAGACCAGCTGGCTAAAGCAAAAAGACCCTGCTTTCCTGAGAGCACACTTTTAGACCTCACCCACCATCTTTACCTTTATCAAACCTTATATTTACTGGTATGTAAGGTTTAGAACTGCTACTAGGGAAAAAACAGAGATACTAAGTTTCTGGCTGCAAATACTTCCCATAAGCAAGCGGCAATGTTTCTCTCTGTATAGATGCATATGTCTGTATACTGATTCCAGTGCAGCTGTGGGGCACCTGCAGCCATCACATCGTGCTGGGGAGCAGAGGGGCTGAGCGCTGCCTGCCCCAGCCCTTGCTCTGCAACAGCGGTGATTTAATAGAAAGAAAACAGCGATGAACTCAGCAGACCTGGTGAAGTAATCATCTCCAGGTCCTTAGAGAGATTACAGCTGCCTGACCTAAGCTCTGATTTGGTAGGGTCAGATTTTGATACCTCTATCTAAACCGAATCGAGCCTTGCTTCACAGACAGGCCTACCGATTTCCGCTGGAAGACTGGCAGATAACGATACTCCCCGACGCGAGTCAAGGTGCAAGAACAGGTCTCTCAGTTAGCATAAACATATGTTTCCTAGGTCTGGAAGAGCTTTGTTTTTTTTTAACTTCACAGCCTGTTTGCATTTGCTGGCTTATTAAACAAGATGTTATTTGCAGCCAGTATGTCCTAGGAAACCAGGAGGTATTATACATAATTGCCCTCAGATTCATAAGGAGTAAACAAGGTAACCTCCACCACCAGGGACTCCTCCTGCTCCGCCGCCACCAGCAATGTCATGCTCCCCGGCTGCCGGGAGCGGTGTCACCTCCTGCCACCGTGAAAGGCTGCTGGAGCACCCCGCTCTGCGGCTGCCTCCCAGGATTTACTCACCTCCTATGCTCTTCCGGGGAGGTGGAGAGCGCTGAGGCTGAGCCACTGCAAAGGGTGAAGCTCTGAGGACAAGGAACAGGGAGCAATAATCTGAAATAGGGAGGAGGGGAAGGAGCACAGGTGCCTGGTCACCTGCCTGGGTGATGGGAAGGATGGATGGTGCCAGAAGGTCCTGCCCCAGCAGGGACCCTGCCAGGGAGCCCAAGGGAAGGGGCACCCAGCCAGCAAGAGAGACGTGCGCTGGGAGTGACAGGCAAGAGCCTGGCTGGGAGAGCAGGACACAACTAAAGAGAAGAGCAAAACCACAGGCGTAAACATGCAACTTGCTCTGGTCTGACGTGGGCTGGAGACGGGTGTTTTCCCTTTCTCTCTCCCATGAACATCCCATCGTCCATCAACAGGGCTCCAACCAAGAGCCCGCCAGGGTCAGCTATTCCCACTTCAAATATATTTCCCCACTTGCTACCTGCATCCCACCTGGGATGAAAAAACCCAGCCCGTTTTAGGAAAAAGGCTGCAGCAAAAGCCAAACGATAGACACATGCTATACCTTGATAGTTCAGATTTTAACATAGCCAGAAAACAGAAACATCAATCATTCTCCATTCCACGTGTGAGCCTTCTTCTCCCACCTCTAACTCATTACAGCAGTGCTATGACTTTTCCCTTCTGTCACATTTGTCAGTAAACTCATGTTTCATACAAATACACACACGTGAGCATGTATCCGAAATTGTATCCTGCTTTTTTTTTCTTTACACTCCCCCCGCCTTCCTGAAATATTTCTTTATCTTCACACATGCTTTCTATTTATTCTAGCCCTTTACCCCCCACACGCGCTCTGAGCCCCTGGTTTCCACATTCTTCTTTAACCCTCTAAAGACTTTTCTCAGTGGTACCAAACATCTGGTGGATGATCTGCATGCAGATTTCACTACTCCTTTTGTTTCTCAGCTTGCCAACAGATCAGTTTTGATAGGTACTGAAGCCACTGAAAGGGATTCTCTGTCTGTGGCACCCAAAGTATTTCCAAGATCTATAAAGGAAAGGGTAAAAATTGAAGGGGTCTACGTGAAAAGGATGGTTTTTTCCCCTTTTTTTACTTCTGTGCACTTTTTGAACTTTTATTTATGTACTACCCTTTCATATACTGCATCCCATAGGATGCAAATAGATTTGTAAATGGTTTAGAAGATTATTAGAATTTCCTTTTTGCTTTTATCTGCTTTATTCAAGAACCACCAGCTCTGCTGATACAGCCAAAGACCAAGTAAAAAGTAAAGATTTCATTTTCCTCCAGAGACAAAAAGCTGACAATTACTCAAATTGCATTATATCAATGACTCAGGAAGGATGTAGGAGAGATGGAGTTTACTGTCTATACAGCACATTGTCTCAGATTAACTCAGTTGTCCCAAATACTGACCCATTTCTGCTTTTCCACAGATATTTAGTCCTCAGCAATCCTCCTGAGTTTCCTCTGCTCCGATGCTTACAGTGACAACAATTGAGACTGGCAGGGGCAGGCGCAAAGGGCCCATAGGATTCCTCTTACCAAAACCAAGGTAAGTGCTTACACTCTTCTTCTCCACTACCTGTGCTCTTCATTTTAAGAAATGGAAATATTTCCAAGGAAAACAAGCATTTCTCTTTGGGTGTTTCTAGCCAGCTAATGCGAGAGGAAGTGTTATGTGTCTATATACACATTTAGACTTGGACCATTCCCCAGCCATTAGAAATGGCTCATACTGGAGATCAAAAATTAAGAGAAACACACTACAAAACCTAGCTAATCCTCATCTTTTCAGTACTTAATCTCTTTTAAAGGCTTGCTTTATGGTACTGATTCAAACTGCTAAGCGATGCTTATTTAAGTCCAGTTCTGGGTAACACTCTTTTATATTCTCTATTAACTTTTGTACCAAATAAAAGCAATCCATCATGATCCTTCAGAATAAACATGTTTTCAGCTTCATTTTCAGCTTAGTTGACAGCAATCACATTTTTCAGTTATACGCATGCATTTATTTTCACTTGATTAGAGAGAAATTATGTTTGAACAAAACACTTTGAAAATTCAAACTCTGCAGTTACAACGTATTTCCAGCTAAAAATGTGACAAATGAGATGTTAAAACACAACATCCCAGGGCCATGCTATACACACCGAAAAGGCGCAATCCTGCAGACTCACAGCATCCCTCCCTGCATGGACAGACCCTTTGTTTTCAAAGTCCAACATACATTGAATGTGCACTGAATGCACACAGATTTTCACCCAAGGATGTATTTTGATGTCAAAAAGTCACACAGTTATTAATACTTTCATGTTGAAAACACTGTAGCTCGAGAGATAAAGCTGATGCTTCATCTCATGAGAAACAAGTATTCTTTTATAACCACTTATAAACGGTTTGATGTTTTCCCTGAGACAACAAGCAGTCATTTACTGGTACAAGAGATTTCCATGAAACAAGTCTGAATGCCACCCGCCGTGAATAACACATTTAACACATTTCAAGAACTTTCTGTTAACTCAAGATCATGCCTGAAATACAAAGAAGTAACATTTTACATATTAAAAAAATAACCATGCATAGCCCCCAAGGAATTCACAACCATAGCACCAAACAACAAATCTTACAAATATAGGTGTGAGCACCCTACTAAACCTATCACCGGTGCCCATATTATCTATAAAACACCCCCAGCCTTCAAAGAAAAACCTGTGAACAGTAATCCTCTTTCATCAAAGAGTAAATATTCAGCAGGTTTCCCCTACAGACATAAAAAGACCTCACCCTGTTTAATTCAAAAATTATGTAAGCTGTAGCTTCACCTTCACTTGCTCCTTCTCGGAAGAGAGAATAAAACCCCAACTAAAATTAGACCGCTTCAGTTTTGCTGCAGTTCCCCAGCAGACAGACCCAGCCCTACCCTGTGAGGAGCCGCCAAGGCGGAGGCGCTGGGGGGGCTGGGGATGGTGCCACACCCTGCGGCCCCCCCCTCCAGCTCCTCCTTCTCTTCCGAAAGGCTAAACCTGCCCACCGCAGAAGCAGACTCCCATCGGATGAGATCCTGACACGCATCCAACCAGCTCCTCGGTCATACGCGGCAGCCTTTGGGGAGAAAAAGCCATCAGCTGCATCATTAACGGCGGGATGCGACTGCGTGCAATTAGTTCGGGGAGAGGCCCAGGCTGTACCGGTCTGATTAAATAAAATGAATGTATTTTTAATGCTTCCCGATGTGTTTTGTGTTCTCTGCTGCAGCGAGCAGGTCTGCAGCATGCTGACAGCTCAAGGAGCCTTCCTGCGCCAGTGGTGCCGTAAGGAATAAACTTCCAGCAGCTCTAATGCGGTGCTCTTGGGCTCTCTTCTCCCCCTATTGCCATGCAGGTCTCATCCTCACGTTAGAGCTGAAAGTTTCCAACCCAAGGAGACCAACATAGCAGTATTCACCTATGTTGTATTAGGCGCGTGTACACACAGGTGCGGCAAGACCCGTGAATTTAACCACATCAGCGAGGCAGCAGGATGATCTTGACTTTTTAATACTCTACAAAATGAGTGCTCTCCATAGATTTAGAGGAAAAGCACGCACTCGATTGCATCTGACCAAGACTTACTGGTCAAAAACTTACATAGTTGCTTATTTTCTTATTTTCTATGAGATTTAGTCATACTTGTTTTCTTTATATAAATCTTTCAGCTTTCTATGGACACAGGCAAATGCTGACAATATTAAAAGTAAAATGAAGAAGGTATCATTCAGATCGCCACACTGTAAAGAGATGGATGTGCGTGGGACACACCTAACCCAGAGCTTTTCTTCGGCAAGCAGGACTCTGGCTTGCAATCGCTCTGACAGACTTCAAACGTCGTAGGTACTTTCCCTTCGACTTACAAGCGACATGCATGTTGAATTGAGGAAATACTTTCCATCCCTGCCTCAAACACAAGCACACGCTGGCAAACGGCATTCAGAGTGATAATCACCTTCACCAAACGCCGTCCTCCTCGAGCACAGCCGCAACAGAAAATAAAATTCAAGAAACTGCAAGGCCAGAGTACTTTGCTACTTGCGATGATTACAGGGCTGCGAGTTTTCAAGCTTCTCAGTACGTATGACGTTCAACTCTGAATGAAAAATAAGACAACCTAAAAAGACAAAATACTGTCCCCCTCCAGCCCCTCTCCGGTCACCCCAGTGCGAGGGGCCGCAGCCGGGGTGCAGGAGGACGGGACCCGCACCACCTTCCTGCGGCCACACCCTCGGGTTCTCTATTTCCCTTTGCCCACAGACCCGGCCGAGCACCGCAACTTCCCCGGCGCGCCCCGCGGGGCCACGCGTGGGGGGGTGGGGGGCAGCGCCCGGGCCGCCGCTCCAGCGCACCTGGGAGCCCGCGCCGAGGCAGGCAGGCAGGCAGGCGCGCGCGCGCCCCGCGCGCGCCCCACGCGCGATTCCTCCGCCGGGCGGCCCCGACAGCGCGGGGCGGAGCAGCCGCGGCCGGCGGGACCCCTCGCTGCCGGCCGCGACCGTGGGGCGGCGGCCGTGGGGCGGCGGCGCGGCGCTGCCACTGCAGCGGTCCGGGGCTGCGATGTGCTCCGTACATAACCACACCCACCGCATTGCAGAAGCCACGGCCGGGGGGGCGGGAAGGAGAGAAACGGCCCCCCCGCCACCGCAAGGCGCGCAGCCCCGGCCGGGCGGGGAGGGAGAGGAGCGGGCGGAGGGGCCCGGCTCCCCCTGCACCGCCCAGGCGCTGTGCCCCCCAGGGGAGTGGGGCAGCGGGCACCCGAGGGGGCAGCCCCCCAGGGGGGTCGGGGAGTGCCCGGCCAAGCCAGACACCCCCCGGCCGTGCCTCTGCCGCCTGCAGAAGTTTCCCACAGCAGTGTGTATCGCCCTAAAAAAAAATTAAAATTGCACTCCCCCCCCCACCTCCCCCCTCTGGCACAGCTGCGGCGGGAGCAGCCGTTTCCCCGTGCCCCCACCCCCCTCCCGCCCCGCCGGGCCGCAGCGAGCGCCCCTCGCGGAGCCCCCGCCGCCCTCCCCGCTCTGAGGGGGGCACCGCTCGCCGCCTCCCCCGGCGCCCCCCGGCCTCACGCCCAGGCCGCCCCCCGGCCCCCTCCGCGCCTGCCAACTTAAAAATGGCTCCTAGGAATGAGGGGGTTATCTATATAAATACGTATATATTGAAAAGAAAAGGGGGGGACGCAATCTGCCCGCGCCCCCGCGGCATATCCTCCGCTTCCCCTTGCGGGGAGGACACTGCACGCACCGGGGGCGGGAGCCGCGCGAAGGTACCTTGGCGGCGGCGCGGAGCGGCGCGGAGCGGCGGGGGCGCCCGGCGGCGGCGGTAGCGGGGCGCGGGGCTGCTCCCGGCGGCGGCGGCCACGCGTCAGCAGCGGCAGCGCAGCCCGGCTCTGCCCAGAGCGAGCCTCCGCCGCTTCCCAGCAAATCAGGGCTGCGGAGGCTCCTCCGGAGAGAGGGAGGGAAAAAGGAAAGGGGGAAAAAAAAAAAAAAAGGAGAGAGGGAAAAAAAAAAAAAAGGAGGAGAAAAAAAAAAGCCCGCGCCGCGGAGAACGGCAAAAGCTGGATGCCGGCAGGTTTCTGGAGCCCGTCCTCCCGCCTGCTGCCGCGGTGCGAGCGGGGGGCACCGAGGGCCGCTCCCCAGGCACACAGCAGGGAGGGCCCCCCCTGCGCCCGATCCCACCTGCGTCCAGAGGGATCCGGCCGGTTTCTGCCTCAGCTAAATGAAGTCTTCTATTTAGATGAGTTTAGCTGCTGCAGTTGGCAACCAGACCGTAGCGATGGAGAGACTCCCTGGGAACTTAAAAGCAGCAAGCTGGGTGCTGGCAAGGTCTGGCTTTGATTTACCCGTAGGGTTTTTGCTGGGGGGGGTGGGGTGGTGGGGTGTACCGGCCTTTTTGATTTTAATTTCCAGTGACAAAGCACATGCTCTTAAAATCTGGACCCTATTTCACTCAACAGCATCACCAAAACAGAAATAAATAGAGGTCCTGCCACACATCGGCTCCCGATCCAAAAAGGGTAACGTAAAACTGAGAATTACTGTTGAGTCTTCACAATACAGGCCACAACATGCCACATGTCAGAAAGCATCAACAATTCCTAGCGCATACAGAAGCCGCTTGGGCTTCCTACTTTCACCATTTCTTTTTAGTAAATACGTAGCTCCTCAGAGCACGTAACTGAGACAGCGGAGAGCTAACTGCATGCGATACGAGCAGCTATGGGATCTGAGACTCTGCCGCACCACGGCACTCAGAGGCACTGCTCGTTCGCTTCTCTCGTGGACCAGAAGCAGCTGAACTTGCTCTTTTCCAGGGGAGGAATTGGCCATGGGAAGGGTAGGGATGGCTGGCTTATGGGAGAGCCACAGACCGACACGCTCTCATGCTGCACCTTCAATCCTGCTGCAACACAGTGGATTAAGCTTAGTCTCTCTTAGATAGTGTATTTTGAGAGCTCCCAAAAATTGTAAGATCCAAATTCCAAATTATATTCAGGCCTCTGATATGAATCGGGGTGGGGCAGGGTGGTGGTGGTGGGGAACTCCTTTAATTAGCAGCTTCTCTGTGGGATTTAAGAAGGGACAGAGGTTTTGACAGTAAGCAGCAGACATACCATTTCACAGATCTGCAAAACTGTGCTGCTCTGTATTTAATGTAGGATCATAGCAAGAAACACACAGACACACAGCCTTCACACACCTGCCATTTAGCAGGTCTGGCACACCGTAACATGCATAAGGAAGAGAGAGACTTCAAACGGAAAATGCATGCCATCAACTAAGAAAGGGCATACCTCTAGTCATGCAGCTGAAATAAAGAGACTTGTATACTCTTCTCCACCAGGAGCTCTGGAAGTCATCATGAATCACAAGGGAATGGACTTGACATCTGAGACATACATTAGAGTTAACAAGGTTTGATTTTAAAAAGAAAGAAAAAAGAAAAGGAAAGGACTGAGTTGTTTTGAATCAAATCGAGTCTCAAAAGCAAGCTAGGAGACTTAGGAAATATTATTTGAAAAGCAATGCAAGATTTACCAGCTCAACCGTTTGCAGCTCTTATACTGCCCGTTACAGTGGAAGGTGTTGACACTGCTTTTAAGCAGAGATACACCACTGAAGCATTAGCGCTTCACAGCAACACACGTTGTCCTTGAGCAATACTGCAGGCAGATTTGCCCCACAGTTACAATATACTCTGTGATCCCTTTTGTGGGTATACTACATATATAATAGCACCTTCATCCGAGGATCTAGGCGGCTTTCAGGACATTGATTTAACCTCAAAACATCAAGTGGTATTAACAGGCTGTTCCTACAAGCAGGGGATCTTTGCAACAGATAGGAGGTAGCTGGTACCTCTGGGCTACCAATATGGGCCTAAGTTTCAGAATTCTCAACGCTCATGGTATTTTTAATTTTTTATTTCTTTTTCATTTTCAAATGTTACTTTCTAATTCCAAAGTGGGTTAGGTGGCCAGCTTGCCCTGACTTCTGTCAGATGGGAGCTCCATGGAAGTTTAGGTTTCCATGAATCAGCAGTTTTTAAATTATTAATTAAAAAAAGTGTTTTCCAGTGATTTATAGCAAGGCCGAATCCATACTCTTCTCACACAGGTGGGAAACGTGAATGATCCCCCCCCACATCACTAGAGTTATCCCAGTGTCCATTTACATGAAAGGAAGCTCGGATGACAAGCCCAGGCAGCACTGATCTCCCACCTTGCTATGGGACAATAGTTTTATTTTTGCTGTTTTCTCGCCTTTCTGGAGGTGGTGCTTCAGACCTGGATGTCAAAAGCAAATGAGTTTCTGTTTGTCTCAACTCCCAACACATCAGGCTTGGTGCTGCCCAAGGCAGTCCTTTCTCACCTCCACGAAACGCCCCACCACCGGCAGCCAGGCACACAGCCCCTGCTGCCTGCCACAGGGAAGTTTTCAACTCCGACATTCTGCTCATTTAAAACCAGCACCAGCTTGGTTGGGATGCGAGATGGCACACGCTCGCAGTTGCCCTCAACACACTGCCTTTGAACCCTTTGCATCCTGCTGCTCTAAGATACAAGCTCCCCACGTGCCACTAGCCACCTACCATATCTCCTCCACATTTCGGTGATTGCAGAAAACCTCTGCCAGCCTACTCCCGCCAGGTCATCCCCTTTCCTCTTCCCACATCCGGAATGCCCCGTTCTCCATCCCCACTCAGCCCCTTCTCCCCCTTCCTCCATTACCACCATACCTCTCATCCAGGGGCCTCCCGACCCTCTATTCCTCTTTTGCCCTTACAAGAGGTATCTCTTAATCTTCCTCCTCTCCAAAGCAGCTTCCTTTCCCTTGTTCCATATACCTTCCTTGCGTTTTTTTCCCAGACCAGGATCCTCCATTTCCTACGCATGCAAAGGAGCTAGATGCACATCCAAACTGCTTCTGTGCTGGTCTGGAAGCCAGGCTGCTCGCAGCACCCCATCCTTCGGGGAGGAACGCATGCCGACACCCAACTGTATGAGCAACAGTCAGAGTCACCCAGGATTTCGACACTAGGCTGGGGAAATGGATAAAACATGCAGCAAGCTCTGCCCTCCACTCCCTTTTCCATCCATCCATCACTTCCAGTTTTCCAGTTTCCCCCCTTCAGTGAACACACATAATTTTCTTGGGAAAGCCCTGCAAAGGGAGGGAGGAAGGAAAGGAGGAGTTCCTGGCATGAAAAAACAGGGAAGAATAAAGGCAAAGGCAGCCTCTGACACAAAGCAGGTAAATTAGAAGCGGGGAAGGAAAAGATGCCAACACACACACACACACCCTCCTTCCCCATGGGGTACCAGTCAGAGGAGGGCAGCTGTAAGGAAAATGGGCCCGTGCAGAATATTTGGCCACGGGAAAGGCTTTTTTTTTTTTTTTTTTTTTTTGAGAGAGAGGAGAGGGGAATGGGGAGACACGCGGTCTCTGCCAGGAAAGGATGAATAGGCAACCCTGGAAGAGCAGGGACAAGGATTATTGCCCAGCCCTGGGAACTGCTGCCTAAAACATTCTTGTGATGCCCTAATTGATTGGACATGGCATTCAAAATAGCACATTACAGAAAAGCAAGACAGAAAAATGCTATCAAACTCAGCAAAAGGCCGTCTCAAGCCCAGCCAACGATAAATTAGCTGGGTACAGCACTTTGAAAAATGGCAAGTACTGTAAAAGTAGTAGCATTATTACAGCATTATTAAGAAGATATTTCTTAGCAGACACAAGCTTGGCACTATCTGTCTAGACGGGTAGATGGCTTTGGAGTCGAACTGATCTTTTATTTTTTTTATTACCGTATCCACTTCAATTTATTAAAAGCAAACTGTTCTGCCCATGACTCATGCAGCTTAGCTTTCTGCATGGCAATGAAACAAAATTCTCATAATTAAGAGCGATCACTGTGAGACAGCAGATGAAGGTAAGATTGAGAAATCAGACCAAATCTTCTATTTCTGTCTTCCCTCACTGCAAACATAATGCCCACAGACCTTTAACTGGCCAATATTGCCATTGCCTTCAAATTCATAAGTAGCAAACATTCAGGTGAGCTATCCCGTAGCGCAAGTCCGGTGACACAGCAGGTCAGATTTATTCACGACACGGGTTTATTGACGGATTTATTTGGTGCAGGGATTTATTTGGTCTGTCATTTGAAGTCTCACTCTGCGAGTCAGTGCCAAATCCACCCCACTTTAAGACTACTGAAGGAACAATCAGTAAATTTGGCCCCAGTGCTTCTGCAACTGAAATCCTGCCTAGAGAAGATTTACTGCAATTAATTCAGCACTGCCCTTTGCCACTTTCATATCTGTAGCTACTTTCTGACTGAGAGCATTAACTGGATTATCAAGCAATTACCTCCTGCTGCAGTTCTCCAGCCCCCATCATAAACCAAAGGTAACCAAAGTTTTATGGATCTAAGATGCTTTCGGATGTACCTGAGGCTGTGCCCAAAACAGACGAGAATTAGTTTTCAGATAGAGTAATAAACTGAAGCTTTTTATCTCAGTAAGGTTTTCATTTTTAGTTTATTTTGTCTATGCGTAATCATTAATATGGTTTAACTGTACTCTGATTTCATATACACTGACTATAGGAAACAGAAAATATGCAATATGCAGTTAACACAAATTTATTTTAATTTAAGTAGGGTTCCTAAACAGCCTAACAATAAAGGAGGCAATGACAACTCTCTTTTCTATTGGTAACTCTAGGACTGAGAGCTTCCTAGATGGCAACCACCTCTACCAAGGTACCCCCCTACAGAGAGTTCTCCTTTACTGGGGTGCTTTCTGTTGAGTCCATCTATTTCAATCTGTGCAACTCCGCCTTTTGTCCTCATTCCCACAGTGCATGCTGTTTTCCTCTTCCTGTGGGGTGTTAAACAGGAAAGCAAGCAGATACCTTCCTTCCCCCTTTTCCATGCCACTAAACTCAGGCTTGCATTTTAGTTACAAAACTATCTTTACACCTTCTATGACTTCTTTTCATGAAGCATCTAATTCAGAGGAGGATTTAAGCAGGAGTCTACCTTGAGCATAAGCTAAAGTCTCACTGCCTCAAAGGAGAATCAATGCTCATATTTATTAAGTACCATCAGAATTACAAATGCCATCCTGAATCATAACTGCCTTCTACAAATCTCTTTTTAAGATACCTCTTCTTCATGACACCTAGAATTAAATGATGCTCAGTGGCCAGGTTAATAGGCACAGCCCCCAACTGCTTTTAAACCATTTGTCTTCGTAAGCTGCAAGATTTACCAAGTAGGGAAGCCACTTTAATGAGTGTTTGCATAGCACCCAACACAGTTCACCTCATCTTAATGAAGGTTAATAGCAATTAAGGGAAGCGCTAGTAGGTTCATATTTTAAGTACAATGAATAACTACGCTTACGCTTATCATAATACTAAAATGCTGTTAAGAAAAGGCAAGAAGTCCTGCTCAAGAATGAACACATTTAACTGTGAGACAATACAGATACAGGTATGTGTGCTAAGATGTCACAGGTTGTTTTCTTTAATGGTTAAAAGATTACTGTAGTTCCAAGGATTCCTTAGAATTACAGCATTTCTGACCTGGCATGTCTGAAGAATTCTAGGTTCCTTGGCTATCCTTCCTGTCAAACTATCCTTCTCCATTTTTATTCTCTCAGAGTGTCAGAAGAGTAGAAAACCCAGATCCAATGTTCGACAATAAGTAAACTTTACTCACAGAACGGGAAAGGGCTGGTGTTTTTAATCTACCAGACATGCGTATTGAAGTAAATAACAAGAAAGCAAAACCCCAGAATATACAGTGCAATTTCTCTGTCTCTAGTTAGAAAAGCGCACATTTGTTCCCAGTACGCTGGCTCCTCTTGCTCTTACTTCTTCCCTTGCACAATATTTTAACAGCCAGCAGAAGTGGCTGCTCTTCACAAATGAAGGACGCGGGTCTGTGTCCAGGCTGCGCCTGCCTGCTCCAAGCACACCCAGCCAGACATAGCCCTTGCTCCTCGCAGCCTGTCCCCAGCCCGCAGTCCGCCACGCTTCCCCAGCCAGTTAAAGGTCTGCATTACCAACAGGAGAAAAGTCTCCATTTTCCCCCCGTTTGGCTGCTCCTTCCCACCTCTGTCCTGCCCCCTTCAAGCCACTACAAGCACTGATTGATGGCATGGGAAGAAGCAGGCAAACCCACCCAAGTTAAAACTAAAAAGGGAGAAGAGACAGTAAATCTGATCAATGCCTCACCATGATCCCCCGTGAGATCTCACCAATGTGCGGCTGAAAAGAGGGGGTGGGGGTGGTGTGACATGAGCAGTGGGGATGACGGCGGCAGAGCCACACCACCGCCTCTTTTGGCAGCCACGCCAGCCTGTGCTGGTGTCAGACTGTGGTGTTGGCCACCAGCCTTTCGTTATGTCAGCGGCTGCTCAAAATGATATCACTAACCTTCAGCCCCTGCCTGACCGGGCTCCCAGGGACCAGTCCACCTCCGGCTAACAGACGGCTTCTGCGCACAGCCAGGAGCTCCTCCACCTCATGTTTATAGCTGCTCAGACGCTTTCAAAATGCATTACCTTTTAAAAACATGCTCTAATTCAGTTTACAGTTTAAGTCTCACATTCAGTTGATAGGACAGTGCCAGTAAAACCGAGTTGAAGGTAGCATCCCTCCCTTCTGCTTCAACAGCTTACTCCCCCTGCAACTCACTCTCATTGTCAGTACTCATGGAGAAAAATCAGTGGGTACCAACGCAGGCTCTTCGTGTCTTTCACTTGGCAAAATATATTGGCATACTTTAAAGGTAGGGGGCCCGGTGCACACTTGGTATGTTGTATCCTGAGAGAGAAAAGTAGCAAAGAGTCACACTCCACTGGTTTCTTTCTAACTGAAACACAGCTAATTGCTAACTGAAACAGACCCACAACACAACCCAGGGGAATCTGGGTTTGTATCTCTGAAGGGTAACCCTCTTAATAGCAAAAAAATGTTACTGTTACATTAAAAGAGAAGGAAAACCCCATCATCTTCAACTCAGCTTTCACAAACTAAACAAATTTCACTCTTGCAAATGACAATGATGTGTATTCATGTCCTAGGCACCGAAAAATATCCAAGAAAGGCATCTCAGCCTCTCACCCTTTTGAAGAGCTTTTTACACTTCGCAAATAACAAGTATCACAAACAGCGTCTCACAGTGCAAATGTTTAATTTACCACACATCCCCTGAACTGATAATTTTAGGACCGGGTTGCTCCCAGTCAGCCTGTGTGTGAACATCTGTCCGGCTGCTCCCGGAGAGACCACGCACAGCCCAAAGTTGCCAAGCGACATCCTCGATGCCTTAAGCATCAGGCCAACTCGCCTGCTTTAAAAAAGTTACTGGGAAATAAGGCCGATGGGAAAGCACAAGCTTACATAAGGACCTCTTACATTTAGAAGAGGTGCTCTGCCTCTTTCCCGGAAAATTTCTGGGCGCACAATTTGTTCTTGGTAGTAAAATAAATGTAGCAATTCCTGTCATCACCTCCAAAAAAAGGAAAAATTTGCATGCCGGCGTTCCTAAGGTTGAAATTGAAATCTAAACAAAGATTCCGGCTGAAAAATCAATTTTCTGGGTGACAAGAGAAAAAGTATACTGCCTTCCCTTCCCTTACCCAAGTCAAGGAACAAGCAAACGTTGATTCAGCATATCTGGGGGCCAACACTGTGCCACTGCCGCAGGTTAAAGGTAAGCACATCTCAGTGGTTCCAAACAAAACATGAAAATAATGTATTTACAAAAAGCCTGTGAAGCAACAAGATCCAGGCTGCATTCTCCCCCACATTTGAACTCATTTTGCTCAAGCGTCAGTTCCAAGGTCCTCTTTAATATAACAATCAGAGCAGCCAAACACCCACACTTTTCAAGGTTTTAATGCTAGCTCCTCTCCCAAAACAAAGTAACAAACAGAAAAAGTGGTTCTGGTATCTCTGTTGCAAGATAAAATGATGTTAATAGTGTCCGGGCTTACAAACAGTACCGGTCCTCAGTTTCCCAACTAGCCTGCAGGACTCCGATGAGACCATGGTGACTGCATCACAGTTTGCGCTTTGGTATCTTGACCCGTGAAGCTGCTTAGGAAAAACACGCAATTGCCGTTGCGCCTATTAACACCTATCATGAACTATTGGTGATCGTAACAGTAACCAGTGCTCGTGGTATTTGGAATTTCCCTGGGGCTCAAGGTGCCAGACAAGTGCAGTAAGGTTGTAAAAGGAGTATTTTCACTTTAAGACTTTGTTTTCTCTTGACAAGACACAAAACTGCAGAAATAATGAAAGCCACAAACATTTTGTCAAAGGACAAACAAGGTGGCATTGATACGAAGCATTGCATTTACACAATGCACCATACACAGTTGTTTTCTTAGCATTTTTAAGAAAATTCTATTATTCAGTTAGTTTGGAATAAAATGTACCAAAATCCTCCAATTCTGACTTTGGTGCTGAATCAATTTCTGGAGGTTTGGGCCATTTTACTGCTCTTCATACAGCAGCTAATCTATAGTTTAAGATTTACTTCAGGTTGAAAAGAAACGTAAGCAAGCCAGATAAATGAACTCACAAAACAGCCTTCAGAGGGTTCAGATGACTTCAATGAGTCGCTCTCCTACGTTCTTTTCACATTTTGGGGAGAAAAGTTGGAAAGAGGAAAATTAAGTATAGGAAAGGTTCTGTTCCTAAGGTTTTATTATTGCTCCTTGTCCTCTGCACTCCAACCTTACCACCACCAAGCCCAGTGCTCCGAATATCCCTTCTGGTATTTCTGTCAGGCAAGAGAGAGCATCTGCAGTAGCTATATGCATGCTGACAGGCAGCACTGCACATGCTGATCGTCTATCACAACGTACTCTTTGATTAGTCAAACAGGCCACCTGCCTGGCTATGGCCAGGCAGGACGTTTAATGGCTGAGCTCCTGCCAAAGCAAAACATGCTGCTTAGAGAGGCAAGGTTTGCCTCTATACTCTTCTACCACCATGGCTACACCACTACCGCCACCGCTCTTTATTTCTCTTACCTCCACGCAGGGTGGATTTGAATGCATAATGTCAAAGATGCTGCAGCAGTGTCTCGTGGTATAGAGCCTTCATGTCCTTCCCCGTGACACCCACCCTCTGTTTTGCATTAAGCGTACAAAATCTTGCTTTATTTTCCTTTTTGGGGGATTGTGACACTCTTTGAAGGAACCTGAAAGTGATTATACAGATCAATGATGAAACCTGAACTCTCGTTCTCATGTTCCACCCAACCGAAAAGGCGGCAGATAGGGTGGCTTATTCTTGGGGAACTCAGCCTCGAGTTTCCACCACAACTGTGGCAATGTATTTTTTGGGGTGCAAGAGTGCCAAAACCCTTCAGAGAGCAGGACCATTTTTGTGTAGTATTCTGAAATGAGCTTCAAAGAAAAAGTGTTTTCATGCCATCAGTAAATTGCTCACTGGAAGGTTTTTGTTTTGTTTTCTTTTTTTCCCCCCTGTTTTTAATAAGCAGCAATTAATAATAACAACAACAACAACTTACAATGAACATTTCTTAGAATAACATGATAAAAAGTCTACTCTTTGGGTGAAATACATTTTCTCTACTCCACAATTCCCACAAAATCAAGTACTCTAATGTATGTCCACTACTATGTTTAAAGTAAGGCCTTCTAATGTTAAACTCCCCAATGACTAACCTATAAAGTAAAGCACAGCAAACTTTTTGGTTTCTGTACTTGACTGGGATCTTGAAATGCACGTGAATTGTGAGGTCTTTTGCAAAGGCTGCATCATCAATGTGGATATTTTATTCACTTACCTTCTTCAAAGCTTCTCTAAAGCTAAAATTATGTTCCACGTTGTCATTTCTCAATCTTATTTAGACTAATCAAATAAAATTTTCACTTTGCAACTTCCCAGACATCACATTATGTGGTGTGTCTAAAGACAGTATAGAATTCATCAGTCAATGAACTTAGCAGAGCAGAGCAACGTTCACCAGGCAATTACGACATCTGAAAAACTCGCCATAAAACAGCAGTTATCATGAGTTACATACACGCAACTGAGCTATTACGGTAAGATTACATAGCATGCTACATCTTATTTTCTTATCTTTTAGGCCCTTAATACCGGTACAGAAGCTGAGGTGAGTACAGCAACTGCTCTTAACCACTTGTTGTTACCTTTTTTAGTGTCTGAAAGCTATAAAACACTTTCATTGCGTAAGGGTGGTGTAGAAAAAGTTAAGTCAAACTGATGGCTGACTTGAAATCAAAAGCAGAGTGATGGCTACTTGGAGAAGCTAGGATGCAAAGTGGTAAGGCAAGAATTCACGGTACCTTGTTCAAGCTTCACTAATTCGCAGTGTAAACATTTGTGATGTAAAATACGGATGAAGTAACTCTCTCTAAAAGACATATGTGTTTACATCACTTTGCTTGGTTAAATGAAAGCTTTGAAGTATATTGGCCTGCACTGCATTAGCTGAAAGAAGAAAACCCCTACCAAAAGATACTCCGTTCAAAATTTGTCTTGGGAGTCCACACTCCAGTTTAGTTGTATAAACTATCTGAAAACAAAATTAAGAATTCCAGAAAGAAAAAAGAAAAGAAAAAAAGAAAGCATTGCTTGTTTTTCCTTATTTACAGAAGAAAAAGAAAGTGACCAAAAATAAGGAAATTTTTGAAACATCTACAGCAGTTGTTTACCAAGTGTAAAGCTTACTAAGTTATGGATAAGGAATGTTTTGGGTACAATTTCCTTAGCCCACAGAAAGTAGTTATAGCTATACTTAGGCAATCCCAAATATTTTGAGAGTTTTACAAATGGGAACAACTGTACACTGTGTGCACAGAGATGACACATTTGAAGTGGAACGGAAGAGAGAAACAACAGCTGCTTACAACTGCGCAGCCAGCGTCGAGCTTGGACAAGCCCACGGAGCACCTCCACCTCCTGGGCCACCGAGCTGGAGACCTGTAGTGGGAACTTATCTCCACAACTGCAATGCCCAACAGCAAGAGGGCTGGTGAGATGAAGAACACAGCCAGCATCTTGGGTACCTGAGCAAACACATGCCTGAACACGACTCCCGATGATACCAGGAGAGATCACATCGCAGGAAGCCTGGATTCTAAGTACGGGGATGTGGTCAGCCTGGCTTGTTATGAAGGACCAATAACTAATCTCACCTGAGAAACCTAGGTTCTGTAGAACAGATGAGCTGCAAATACCTGCTAATGGAGCGGACTAAAGCCAGCCTGAAATTCTTATCAGAGAAAGCATTTTGAAAGTATTGCAATGTAGCAGTAATATAATTTTCAATTGTATTGTATATTCTCTTCCCCAAATTTCCAATGTTCCTATACCTGTTTCTATACCAGGTTCTCTTTATATACAGATATTTTAGGAAATAAAAACTACCAGGTCTTTCTGAGAGTTTCAATTCCCACTTCTTTCTCCCACCCACATCTTTACATCTCCTGGTTTTGCTTAAGTCTCATGGCTCCGAAGAGCAGTAAAGTATCTTGCAGAAGGGAAGCACAGTGTTGTAACAGTCTGCTACCAGAATAAGAAAATTAAACATGAAAAGGAGAGGTGGTATGAATCATGCTGAGTTGTGTGACATTTCTTAACTCACAAAAAATTAACTTTTAAAAAAATTTTTAGTTAATAACAGTAACCCAGCATCATATAACTCAGATGCTCCAGTGGACAACCAGTATAAACTATTTGGACCTGCTCTTATCCAGGCTTCTCATATCCCTATAGACTATGATTTTCTTTACTTTTTGTAGTCTTCATTGTAGTGCGGTAAAGTTTACTCCCTAGCATAAAAGAAAATTAAACTAATCACGTGCATGAGAATGAGGAAAAAAATACTCAAGACCTTTTGTCCAAGTGTTCAACATTACACTGAGAATGTGCCAACCTATTGAACATAAATTATGTTTTCTAGTAAGTGATTTTAGGAGGTGCTGTCCTCAAGTTATTATACACAATAGAAGGATTTTCATGACAAGCAAGACCAAGCAGTTTGCTTAAACGAATGGTTTTAAAATCTGATTTGAAAGCTGCACTGAACCTGAGCACGTTGGTGAGAGGAAAGGAAGGGGCAGGCAGAAGCAGCCCTCCCTCCTCCATACCCATTTTCTAATGCATATTCTGCTCTCAGGCAGCATTGGATAATTGTATCGGATTTCACATACTGCTTCTCTGCCTAAACAGTTGCGTTGTTTATAAAACTAGGAATTAAAGTAGCATTATAAAACATGCAAATAAACAGTTTCTCTGTCTTTTTGCACATCGGTTATTCTTGGTAGCATCGGTGCTACTGAAATGCCTTATCTTGACACGTTCTCTTCCACTTACGAAAACCAAACTATTGAGAAGCAACGGAAACTTCCTAAACCTCTGTTTGAAAATCTTATCACTCACTCCACAAGAGCCTAAACCACGCAGACTATAAGGAGTCCCAGAGAATAGAGTAGAGGTAAAAAAAACAAAAATAAAATCAGTTATGTCTATAATATCTGCTACAGTAGTTATGCATAAGCAAATATGATACTTCCCCCTGCAACAGAACAGGTCTAATCTTGACAACTCAGTGGGTGAAGTCCTGGACCATTGAAATGGATGGAAAAAGTCATCAGTTGAATGATGCAAGGGTGTTACCACCCTGTGTGGCCTGATAGTCCTGGTGGTCAAGCGGTTGGCCCAACAAATCCAACAGAACTACAGTGTCAAAGATAAACACTGCCTTGGCTGACTATTCTGCTTTACAAACTAGACAAAGATAATTTTAATAGCTGTACAGTTGTATAAATATGTACTATGGGAAATTAAATTCTGACTCCATCCCCTTATTTGCGGTTTACCCAATAGTAATAATGGTGTATTCATCGATGATTTTTTAAAAATGCCTCAATTTTTTTTTTCCAAATAAATGAAGAAAAGCACATTCAAGAGAAACAGTTATGTTACGCCTAGTAATGAAGTAATTGTTACAAAATACATACTCATCCCAAACATATTTAGCATATGATTACAGCCCATTTGATAATTCAATTCCAAACGCTGTTGATATTTAAAAATTACACACACACTTGCACAGAAAAGACAGCAACTGTGTGTAATAGTTGTTACTGTAGTTAGTACAATTACAATAATTTCTCATCCAAGTTATGCACGCACACAAGTTGATTTTGCGTGCGGCTCTCAGCATTAGACCTGCTGGACCCCCCCCTTTCCCCCAGCAGCACATGAAGGTCAGCTGCTTTTAAAGCCGGAAATTTAGTGAAACAGCTTGGTTTATTATTGCATTGGAACTGGTTTTAGTCAGGGCAGCTCGCAGCTAAATGGCAGGCAGAACAAGCAAATTCAATTAAAATAGCTCTGAGGCAAAAAGGAGACGAGTGTATTAGGAAAATATAAATGGGAATTTAAATGGGTGCTACAAGAGCACAAGCAGGCCATAACACAACCCTGTCTTTCCCTCTTTTATACCTATGTTTTGCTCTTTGTCTATGAAGAATATTTTTAAACAGGCTGCTCCACTTCACACCTATATCTTATCTCGGCATACAGCGAGCAGACACAGAATAACCACAGTTTTTGCCAATCCTGCCACACCAACCCTTTCTTGTAGAGGCCAGCTTGCAAAATACATGGTCTGGGTATTCCTCATTCCCAAGCTTAACTTTTGTTCCCTGCTGCAGAGAGAAGGCACACAGGGCATCCTTTCTGCAGGGCAGTGGCAGTGGGCATGCATGCAGGGAGGCAGGCTGGGTGCAGGCAGGGTAAGAGCTGACACCAGCCCCTAAGTGAAGGAGAGAGGAAAGTGGGGCGCAGCCCCTATGGCTCCAGGGCTGCTCTGCCAGGAGCTTCAGAAATGAGTCTGCAAGTTATTCAGGCCAACAAAAACACTGCCAACAAAAACACTGCCAATATTCACAGATTCACACGAATGGCCACATAAGCCTTTCTTTTTTGTTTTAAATCACTGCAAGACACTGCTCCACATGTTGTCAAGGATAGCATAATGTTTTCTTGGGCTCACTCACTCAGAATCAGAGCTTGTTTTACTCTAATGAGTCCTAGTGAAGAACGTCACCCATGAACTGTGCAGCTCCATGCCTCCCCAAAAGCCAGGGTCCTCTGAACGAGGGCTCATCTGTGTCTTGCTTTGGAATTAATTAATCAAATTCCTTCCCTTCATTGGGGAATTCCTTCCTTCCCATCATTGCTTGGGGCACCATGTTTATCTCCCAACTTCAGAACACTATCTAAATGAGGGAAGTCAAGCCCATTTTAGTCCCACCAAATACCAGGCAGTCCTACACAACACAGAAGAGAAGCAGGAATAACATTAACATTTTCATTATATTCAACTACTTCTGTGTCTCCCAATGAAAGGGTTTTTTAAACTCAGCTGTATATGTGTTTTCATAACATCTACACTCTCGTCCGAAAACAGCCTTAACAAAAATTGGCTTTCAATGGGTCTGTCACTGTAATAGCTGTGATGTGTAGCTACATCCTCTGCACCAACGCTGGATCAGATTCCAGGACCCATCCAAATTACCAACTCAGTTCTGTTTCTGTGACTCTTTCTGCAAATTAAAAAAAAAGTCATCAAAGCAATGTTTGAGTAACATATGTTATTGAAGTTCAGCCTCAAAGTATTTACGCTTCAGAACTAACTGAAAACAGGCCATTTTCTGAACTAACACTAGTCAAAGTTGTTTGGGTTTTTTTTTTTTTTTCTTTTCTTATCATCAAAGTAATGTGTCCTCAAGCAAAAGTATTTCACTTTCTCAGAACATGCCTAAATTTTCCCTGTGGCTTGCACGATAGTCTTAATAATCAGAGAACTAATGGACTTGGGATGAAGACAGACCTCAGAGGACACTGAATAAAATCTTTTCTCTCCTTAGTACCATCTACTATTTGGGACACCTTTTCTAAAAAAGATACATATTTTTCTCCCTTCTCCTCCCCCCCCCCCCCCCCCCAATTTAACAGTTCTAGTGATCATTTTCAGGTGTCAGTATGAAAATGAGAAAGCTTTTTCTATTGATACACATAAGTAACATTATTAATTCTTCTCCTGTAACATCTCAGAACTCCAGGCAGTGATAAATGCTAAAGCACGCTATACCCTGTACACATCAACAACAGATAACCCTTGCTTTAGAGAGCCAGGATTAAGATTAGCAACAGGGCTAAAGTAAATTATTTTGAAACTCAGAACACGTTTGGCAGTGAATCCAAGCAACTTCACATTTCTTACATGTAATTTTGTTTATGTTGTGTCTAGAGCAAGTGTAACTTGGCAGGAGTGCAATACTCTGCAGACAGATATGGCAGCAGGAGAAAAGATAGCAACTCTAAAAATAAAGGCTCTAACAGTATCATAAGCAGGAGACAAGATGCAGAAGAAATATGTATTCGCTCTCAGCGGGGTGAAAGGGATGGTGGAAGCCCATGCAGCAGAAAGGCCCGCTAGGCCTCTGAAAGACCATTTTTCCTTTTCTTTGAGCAAACTGGACAGGGCAAAGACATTTGTGGCCCTCCCCTTTTACACAGATAAAGTTGAGGATGTAAACAGATTGATAAACTTCAGAGGAACACATCACTAGGGCCAACTTTTACAACAGCAAATTGACAAAACTGAAATACAGGTAGAATTACCCACCAGAATATATTAAATTAACATTAATATTACAGAAGTCAGAATTAAGTTGCCTTCTACTGATGCATTATTTCCACACACCCGCCCCTTTTTTTTCTATTTGGCCACGAAGGAACTGCTGCCTCATCCAGTGTAAAGGGTGAATAGTATTTAAGGAATTGAGCTATGAAGACAGAATTAATCAATTTCCTCCCATGCTTTCCTGTAGTGCTTAACACTGATAAACGAGCACTGCAAGAACAGCCATCAATACTGATAATCACCATCTTTCCAGCCACCATTTTACACAGGAGACTGAGCCACACACATTAAAGTCAAAAGCATCCATCAATTTGGGATGCCCAACTTGTGCCACCCAAGGAAAAGTGCTTACACCAGTTGGTATCTTATAGCACAATCCCAATACTTTTCAGCTACAGCTCATCATTTTTGCACCATGATTCTCAAATCTCAGCTCAAGCCTCAGAAAAAGTAAAATTCAGATAAAGTGACATAGCATCACTAGGGAGCTCTGGGGCAATGGATAGGACTGAATGATCAGTTAAGTCGGCTATTTCATCACTTGCACTGCCTTGTCCCCTTTATTATAGCCCTTCTACAAAAAGTAAATGGAAGGCTGGCTGGCTTTCAAGCATACCACTAAATGAGTCCTACCTGGGATAAGGCAAAGATACCGCCCTCCGGTCCCTTCCTCTAACTTGTTTCTGTTCTGCTCCCTTCTTTTCCCCCCATGTTTTGATCCTTGTCATATACTCGACTCTGAGGCTTTCCTTCCATCCAGCCCTAGCCTTTTCAACTTGTTCAAATCCTCATGGAACACAAAGTTTTCATACAGTATTTCATACAGTATGGCCTTGCCAAAAAGCCATGCACCCTGCCAGGCCAATGGGCTTTGACCTGAAAGCATGAGAATAATACAATTTTTGAGAAAGGACTGTCAAAATATTTGAATATAGGTAATACAGTATATTATCCTTTCATCCCTGAAAACAAGATTAAGATAAATTTGACCCTTCTCTTCCTCTCCAGATGAGATACACACTCCTTTTGGATAAAGGGCTAGCCTAAGTGTTTCAAATCTGAAATAATTATGAATGGAAAAACCCCTTCCCTGACAAACACCAGACTAGCAGTCATTGCTGCTAAAAATCAACAAAGTTTATAAAGCATAGGATTTTATTTGAATCATTGAATAATTCAGGATGGAAGTGGCTTCTGAAAGCCATCAAGCCCAATCTCCTTACTGAAAGCAGTGTTAACTTCGAAGTTAGATTGGTTGCTCAAGCATTTGTTCCGTAAAGTCTTGAGCATTTTCAAGGATGAGAAGTCTGCATACCCTCTGGGCAACCTGCGTTGATGTGTGACCATCCTTACTGTGAAATTTGTTTATTTACACCCAGCAGGAATTGCCCTTGCTGCCACGCACTTTTCAAGGTGAGTCTGATCCACGTTATCTATAAACCATTCATAAGATACCCCTTCAATTTTTTCTTCTCCAGGATAAATGAAGTCAAACTTCCTTCCTCTCTTGGTCGGTCATTCTGTCCTTCAGCCTCCTTGCTATCTTGATGGTCCTCATTCTAAGATTACCAATCTTTCTTCCATGGGAGCAGGACCCAAAACTGGGCACAGGACTCCAGATGCAGCCTGTCCGTTGCTGAGTAGAGGGGACTTCTCTTGATATGCCGTCTATGCTCTTTTTAATCAACTCTGCCTGTGGTTGGCCTTCACTGCTGACTTACGTTTAACTTGTCCACCAAAAGGACTTGCAGGTCCTTTCCTGCAGAGCTGCTAGTAAGATGGCCATCAGCCAGCCTGTGCTGTTGCTTAGGCTTATTCCCTTCTTCTTCGCTAAGCTTCACAGGGTTCCCTCCTAGTCCACTAATGCAGCTTTTTGTGGTTCTCCCTTCCTAACTCCTCAAAAATTCAATCCTTTGCATAGCACTGTAACAGTGAACGGGAATCATTTACACTTAATAGGGGAAAAAGTCTTTGGAGCATAAAGTCACGTGGCAGGTCCACCCACCCAGACCCGAATCCTGGCATGCCTCTTAACAGCTCATGTCCAAGCTTAGGATTGAGCCAGCTGCTGCTCAGTCAGGGAGCTGATAAGCATCCACTGCTTTCAAAGGCAGCCCAAGGAATGCAGTGCAAACTCTGCTCCTGAAGCCTTCATTCGAAGAGGTCCCCAAACCACCTTCCTGCAGAAGAAACAGGATACATTTCCTCCAGCGTTGCTTCTAGGAACATTAACTACCTGCACGTGAAGGCACGCAAAAATCAATGCAAGCTAGAAAGCACTAAACCAGGCATGGAACGAGGAGGAATGATTGATCTTTTAGGGAATGAGGTGAAGGACATAGAATTGATAGGTTTCTTTTTTCCCTTCCTCTGAAAAGAGCATGAAGCTGACAGATGATTTTTTTGAAGGCACATATTGTTAAAAATGCTGGCAACATCTCACCAACCTTTCGGGTCTACTTAATCAATTAGAATGACTGTCTCCGAAAGAATCAAATTAACATCAGACATGAAAGATGAAGAAAAAGCAGGAAGCTGGAGAAAGGAACGGATTTAGCTGACTCATCCCTTTGTGATTCCTGTTTAATGACACTTTGCCCACAATGGAGAAAAAATTGCTTCTCAAGTAAAAGGTTCATGGAAGGTAAATCACTTCAGCCACAGCAAAGTACTGATGTTAGGATGCTAATTGCCATCTATGTTCCTACGATATTTATATTGAACCAGTAAGTGACATGGCTGGTTTCTCCCTCGGAAAGGTTAGTGTGTGGCCCCACACAAAAATAGTTGCTGGTGATCTCAGCTGGGGTGTAGTCACCAGCCCACGCAAGCGCACTGCAGTTTTGCTGCTCCTCAGACAAAACACTTCAACCATGTCCCTGTGCACCTGCTTTGGCCAGCTTTGCTTCCTCCTCATCCTCTGCCCCTTCCCAAAGCATTGAAGCTCTACGTGCTGCTGTCCTAGGGGGTTTTTGGTGTGATCGCACATGGTATCTAGCCCTCTGCTAGAGCGATGTGGGGAAGGCTGCCCAGCCTCCCAGCAGACACTAGTAACAGCACATGAACCTCATCATCTGGGCTTGACACATGTTTCTACTGTGCAAAAAAATAAAAATTGCTGTCTGCTGGTAATTCAGCTAGTTGTGGTTACTGGATTGGATGTCAGGGTCAAAAACCAGTTGCAAAAAACACAGATCTCATGCTCTCCGTATGGAGCCAGATTCTCATCTGGCACAGGCTGGCAGGGCTCCACATTGACAGTCTGGCTCCCAGTCTAAATGGGCGATAAACACAGGCTTTGCTTCATCTGTGAGGCTTGGGGTATCTTCAATTTGACAGCCACTGAATGAAACTTTACTCCGGGGTTTAGAAGCAAATTATTGAACTGACTTGTTAAATTACGTTTCATTAGCAGCAGGACCATTACAATCACACTCTTTGTTATTTGAGCCTTCAATTTGATTTTGTCAAGACTATTTCATCATTCAGTTTTCTAAAGTAAATGATTCTGAAAGGTTGTGCAAAGGGCATGAAAAGCAGCAAGAGAGTAATGACTTTCTGAGCAATCAGCTCGGGGTAGTGGGGGGGTAATTTATTTTTCTAAAATTATGAAATCAAATCTTTCTAAGACTTCTCAGATCAACAGTCCTCAATGACTTCCTATCTACCAGCATATTCTCAACCCAAAGGCGTAAACCCTGAGGAACATCACAACGCTAGAGCTTTGCACGCCTATTTTTGAGGAGCCTCAGTGAGTTGCGATTTGACATGCATCACAGCGAAAGAATTGCCAGCTGACAGCAGAAGAGGAAAAAACAGGAAAACAAAGTTTGAATTACTTTTATAATTCATCAGCTAGGTATTAAGGAAAAAAAAAAAAAGAAAGGAAGAATGGCTGTTTCAAAGCCTGGAAGGAATCATTAGGTTTAAATTTACCTCTGCAGAGAATGAAATCACATCTGGAGCTTATATTACCTTTTTTCACAGAAAAGAGCATATTCACTTGTGAAATCTTAAACAGCATGAAATGAAAGACATGTAAAATAAAAAAAGTGGATTCTTATAAAAGATTTCAAAAATAACATCTTTAGGCAACATAAAGACCATGGACCTACGAAACTTACTAAAAATGTTTAACACCCTGCTTATTCACTTCCCAAAATTATTCTGCATATTCTCATATACGAACAATTTACATTTTCAGCTGTACTTAAGAGCAGTCCCGTGACAGTTTTAAGCTGTAGGTGCCCAGACTGGCTGACGAACTTCAAGACTGGAGAATTACAGTGTGCTCTGAGCGCAGCCTTGGCTTGGGAAGTTTTCAGGAACAAGAAGAAACGCAGCCACCCAATTATCATGTGAAATTTCAGATCACACCACTTATCACCGAAGATAAAAAAAAATTTGCATTAGCTGTTGGGTAGCTTCTGACAGTAATTCAAGGTAATAGGTTTAACCTCCAAAAGCACCACACTTAGGGAGTGCCTTACCCAAGAGCTCTTTTCCTCCCGAGTCATACATGACACCAGAGAAGGTACTGAAGTTCCCGACCCATGAGAGCTGCTCAGAGGATGTGCCACACAAAATCCCTCCGGTGTCCGAAGTCCTTCCACCTTCAGACTGCTATTGCCATGCTTGGGCGCTACCTGAGCACGCTGCTGAGGACACAAGGGCTGTACTGGGATGCTGGTTCACACTAGTTAGGAACCTCCTGCAGAACTTGGGACAAGCTTTTCTATTCATGTACTTGCAAAGCAAATGAAGGATTTGTGTTGAGGTGAAACATACTCTGAAAAAAACATACAAGGGCTTATTGGCTGGTCTGCATTTACTCCCCCATCGCTATCAGCAGTAAAAGGAGACGTTTAGGTAGAACAAAAAATAATAATAAAAAAAAAGATCGTGCAACTCCTATGAAAACCAAAAAAAGCGTCTGAAAACCTTTGCTAACACCTCCCAGTGAAATACGGCCTCTCCTTTAGGGGGAAAAAAAACCCCACACCCAAGCCTTAATTTCCCACTCTAGCTTGAAACGGGTACAACGTGCAGCAAAATAAGGTCCTGCTCAATGTCTGAAGTTCATGGCGTAACTGAAAAACCCCTGGAGGCGCCAGACAGCCCACAAGGCTCCCACCTAGTTCAGAAAGTCCTGGGGCAACCTGCGGCTGGAGCTGACCCCACACTGGTCGTCACGCGAGAAGGACCTCTGCCATTTTTGCAAATGTGTGTTTCTCAAGCATCATGGCCGCACATCTGAGAAAGGTTTTGGTGTCAGTGGACAAGAAGCATCTTCTGCATCCCACATCAGATAAAGCCATATAATCACACAAAATACCGTGTGTTTTAAGCAAGTTAATGTTTCTGATTTACAGAAACGTCACTCTCAGATTTGAAGCCCAGCAGGTCCATACACCACTCCTCCCGCAGCCCGGGCGCCGGCTCTGTGGCACAGACTCCAGCGCTGTTACGACCCATTTCAAAGCAGCTGGTGGATAAACGAGTGAAGCATCTGCAGCGTGCAGCCCCGGGTGACCAAGGACCGCAGGTATTTCATCCACGGTTACTGCCACCAGAGAACACGTCTCTGATTCACGGCAGGGAGGCCTCACTGAGCAGCCGAAACACTCTGGTCTGGTCATCAGCACTAATTGAGGGAAGGAAAGGGTTACTTTGAAGTAGCGTAGCCTCGAAATTAAACCCAAGCCTCCTGAGAAGGAGGCTGGAGGATTACTCCACCTCACCAAAGGCATCTTTGTTTTCCTGAGTGCTTGCTAACCCACAAAGTGCGTAAAATACGTCGCCTTCTAGTATTATAAGCATGATTTAGTTCTTCTCTATGCAAAACCAAAGAGCTCTGCCATTACTAAGAACAGAGATAACCCAACCCCACTCACCTACCTCACCTAACCCAACCCTACTGGTCTACAGAGTGAAAAACTCAAGAGTGCTCCGAATTTTTACACTGTAAGAGTGAAAATTACAAGCTCAAGGTGATCCCTTTAGACATTTTCCACCCATTCCTCTTAACGTGTTTGGTAAAAACATCACATGTATTGTAGAGAGCAAGAAGTCAGTCCAGAAAAGTCTACATGCAAGATGTGAATAAACCAGAAACATAACATTATCTAATTCATTATATACAGTGTAACAAAAAAGGGGGGGGGAAATATTTGTATATAAGAAAACAAAATATTTTTAAAAAGTACTTGGAAAAGAATATGCAGTAACCATGGCCAGCAGCAGGGGTCCTTCCACAGAAGTTTTAATAGCAACCTTTCAGCAAAATTAACTTTCCTATATTAATTTGTTACTAATTTTGACGTATGTATAAACTTGAGGAAAAAAAAAATGTAACTCAAACAGATTACAGAGAAGAACCTTCACATAATTTATGTTACTACTTTTAAAGTACACTACTGACTTCTTTACATCTTGCAATCAGTTTTATCTTAATTCTCCCACTTCCCTTTCCAGAATGCACACCACCAGGGATGGAACACATAATTTACCAGTATCACAGAAAATACCATTGCAACATATTTTCTCTGGAAAAAAAAAATTAAGAAAGCACATTTAACTTTTTTCCCCAAAGGAACATCAGTGCTAGGCAGCACAAGGCAGTCACCAGAGCTGTCACAGGGGTGGAGGTTTGGAGGACCTGCACCTAACCTGGAGGAATGCGAAAGCCTTGCCTGTAGCCAGCTGGCTGTCAAAGGGTGATTGATTACTTACTCAACCAAATTGCAGGAACAACCAATTTTGAGGTGATTGATTTTATTTTATATCATGATTATGGTTCTAAACACCCACCCTTAACATCAGCCTGGTACTGCTCTAAGAGACTTCATTAGGATTTGTGTTTCCGTTAGACAAAAAAAAAATCAGTTATGCCCGTGCAAAGAGCAGCTGCACTTTGCCAGGACACGAGCTAAACCCAAGATTAAACCCGAGCCTCTTGCCACTTTGACTGACAAAACAGAGACTTTAGCACAAAAGAAGTAGGAAGAAGAGAAGAGCCTTCGTCTGGGTGACCTGTGGAGCTGACCACAGATACTTTTGCTCCACTCTTACATAATGACATATCCTTATATACTCAGCCAGAGCACAGTGGTGGAGGATATGACATTTTTTATTAGTCCTTAATGTTTATTTTACTACCCATCCATGCAAAGATAGCCTCCCAGATCATATCTCATCAGATGCATAATGAGCCAAATTATTCTCTACTACTGTAAATCTGTGAAGGTCCATTGATCTCATTACAGAAGAGCAATTTACACTTGCAAAGAGGGTGGGTGACTATTTCTAAACGAGGAAAGAGCAAAAATCCTCATCTTGGGGACCCTAATTTGGGAACAAAATGCCTACAGATTGCTGCCTTTTTTTTCATCTGAACAGCTATATTGATACCAAATAATCACAGTAAAGAGTTAAATAGTTTTTAGAACAACTTACTGAGCTTCGGAGACTTTGAGAACTCTGCAGTGTTTGCAGAGTTGAATAAAGCCAGCTTCCTTCCCCTGCAAAACCACCAGCGCCTGGGACTCGCTTGGCATTTCTAAAGCATTCCTCCCTCCATCCCTTAGCAATGATAACCAGGGCCACTGACCACCAACCGCCCTATTTCACCCTCTCCTCAGCAGTCACCATAGGTGACACCTGCCAAATGCAATGCAGAAACCTGAGCAGTATGTCCGCTAACGTAATTGCCAAAGTGTCTGGTGGACTCTGTGCATGTGGTTTGTAAGTTTGGGGTAGGGGGGAGGAATCAATCAGGAAGTAATAAGAGACTAAGCTCTCTGCCATGCGTTGCCTTATATAAGTTTGTTTTAAAAAAAAAGGGAGGAAAGAACTCTTTAAAAACTAAATGTCAGTGGACCTTACTCCATGATCTGATGATTTGTTTACATTTCTTCTTGGTATGTTATAATACATGTTTTGCTGTAATATACACTAGGTACAAAAACCCATTTCAACATGGAATTACAGAAACTACTTGTAAGTGAACAAAATGGACAAACCAGAAAATGACCCAGTTTTACACCATGTATTAATCACTTTTAAGCATATGAATCTAAAGGCATCTATTCTTAATTAATATAATGAAGAACTCTTCCTACTGATTTTGATTTATTCAGTATACACAGATGTAGTCTTACCATGGAAGCTTCCAAACCAGCTCAGTAGAAGTTACTTAATTCTAGTCCACAGCATGAAGTTAAAGCTAAAAATTTATACAAAATGGCTTCAATAGGCAAAATGCAGCTTTTTTGGCAGAAGCAACTTCTCACATATAATATTTTCAAGAAGTGCTTGTACAGCTGCTTTTGACTCCCGTATTTAGCTCACAAAAAGGCTGAGGAGATGCTGAAGGCTGATAATTAGCTCGCAGGAATCTCTCCCAGTGGTCCTCCCAGATGGTTGTTATTAAGAGAGATGAGCTCGCTCTGTTGGGCAAGAGGCCACAGACATCACCCAGGATCCTATGGCTCTCTGGGGACAGGACCCTGGGAAAAACCAGCAACAGACTGGGATTGCTTTCTTAAATGTCTTGTGCTGCTGCAGTGTCCTCCCAGTGACTGCTGCTGCTCTGACCACTGCGCTCTGCTGAACTCCTGCCTTCTAGGCGACCCACAAAGAGAGACAAGATGTCCCTCAGCTCAGTACAAGTACAACCCACCCCAAAGGGAGAGAGGAATGTCCTTCTCACAAATCTCTAGCTAATAATAAATAAATAGTAATAATAAAATCACTGAGTCAAAGCACGCCATCCCAGATGGGGAAAACATGTGGAAGAAGCTGCAAAGACCGTGCAGAAAAGATCTCTCTCTGCCCTGGGTCCACGAGCCCAACCTCCTGCTGTTAGAAGTAAGGATGTTTGGATTTGATTAATAACTGCAAAATACTATTCTCTCTCCCAGGCAAGAGCCTGCTAATGTTTTATTACTTTCATTATCAGGAGGAGGTATTTCACTGCATGAAGGAGCAGCAGTTGCGTCCCTCCCAAAGGCTGCTCCAAGGCAGGGCTCGCCACCGAGGCGTAGGACCGGAGACAGAGGTGGTTCCCAGGACACAGCAGGGCAGGCAAGAAAGCCCACGGATGCCCAGCAAGGCCATAACCAGCAGCCACTGCTTTTCTCTGGGTATCACCACAAAAGAGAGCTTTAAGAAAAATAAAAAGCGCACAAGAGCCATTCCCCCAATTTGAGGTACTGGTCTGAAAACTTGACCGCTATTAAAAGTTCTTTTCTGGCTACATTTCGCACAGGAGCCAGGGGAAAGGAGAACCTAGGGAAGGGCAGCAGGCAAGAATTTTCTTTTTGGTTTAATAGAGAAAAAGAGCAGCAAAACATAGATGGGAAGAGGGCTACCCAGTATTTTATCAGCTGCCATTCTGGAAGAAATCTCTACATGAAAGCAGAGGCAGATCGATGAGAGGGAGGGAACAAGCTGGACCATGAACCTGAGACAGCGATAGCAGGAAGAAGAGTCGAGGGAAGGATGCAGTTACACTGGACTGGCAGAGCTGTAAGCTAAAAACATAATATCATAGGAGAAGGAGAAAATTAATTTACCCTGAAAAGTCAAAATGGTTGTCCACTTTCTGCCAGATGCATTCTGCAGCGTGTTAGTGTCATTCCTCTCCCCGACCAAAATAAAATCCGGGCTATCACCGGGCTGCTGTTTAACTGTGCTGAGAAAGAAAATTTCCAGAAGCGAATTGGCATAGGAGAAAGCAGCCGTACTTCATGGGGAGGTAGAAGGGGAGGAGGTTTTCATCAGATGTATTTATTCAATACATGAGTAGATGTTTACATTGCTGGCCAAAGCACAATTCTTACCGCAAAGCATAGTACCCCCATCATGGATGAAAGATGCATTTATCTATCATGTTACATATGCAAAAAAAAAGTTAAGCTGCTGTACTTCAGTGTATTCTGATTCAAGAGTTCAAGGAATTTTACTATAATGAAAAAAATATTTACAGAGTAAATGTGCTGGACCAGAAACCTAAGGATTCTTTTGTGTCCTGACATAAGAACAAATCTAACTACATTAAAATGAAATAATTCAAATCTCTTCCAGTAAATATGAACATTTGGAAAGTACAAATTAACTAAAAATGTTAACCTTATTGCAATGACTTCCTTCTCCCCATGAGATGTCATCTACATACCTAATGTTGGCATCAGACATTCATTAAGGGCAGAGAACATTTTGTAGAGGTTAAACAGCAAAAGCTGTCTTTGGTGACCACCCTAGATAGTAGTAACAAGCCAGATGGTTCCACTTCTGGGATGCTTTAAAGTCAATTCTCATCCTATAACCATAAGAAGTTGCAAGGCTTTCAAAAGAAAGTTTCTCATCCTCTTTTCTAAACTTTAAAACAGTTCAAAAGAGCCATTCTAGTAAGGTATCCAAACAGAAACGATCTTTTTGGTGCTGCTCCTGGCATCCTGTGCCTTGTGTTTTCCTTTTGATCGCAGTCAGAAAGTTTCACTGGGTCCGCAGTTCTCTGCTTCAGCTTCAGGAGAACCACAAAAATCAGAGTAGGAGGAAAATGAAAAGAGCTGGTAAATGCAAACGTTTAAATCATTAAAACATTTAAATCGGAAAAAGAGGGATTCAAGGGAAGAATGGGAAACCATCCAGCCGCTTGCACGGCTGTGCAAAAAGAACCACTAGCTTCATCCCTGCAGCTGCCCGGGGCGAGCTGGCAACGTGAAGGGGTGAAGCCAGCATCAAGACGGGAGCTGAGCGGCACGGGGATGAGGCGACAGGCAGAGCCCTGCTAAAGCAAGGAGAGCACCGTGAGAGGCACCAGGGCTCCCGGCGGCATGACAGAGGGGCACGGCAGGACACCAAGTGCTGGATGCAGTGGTGAAGTGCAAAGCACGACGGCAAGCGGAGGTCAAGAGCAGTTAATCGTTTAGAGAAGGAAGCGGGGGAGATCCAAAGGAGACATCCATACGTGGCGCAGCGGGAAAAGGGCATCCGAGTGTTGCAACAAGTAACATGGCAAGGCGAGGGACTTCAAGAGGGGAATACTGTACTGGGGAGTCACAGGTGTGCTTCAGGGGAGAGACCGCATTTCTCAATAAAGGGGTTCCCAACGTCTGTCTCAGTATTTCCTTTTTCTGGCGGTAAGATAGGTGGTTCAAAGATTTTCCTTTCCTCTTTTCTTGCACCAAGCAGTAGGAATTTATTAGAATCAATATTTTTGCAAGACGCGCTTGGGACATAATCCAACAAACAATTATAAATCCGCTTAACTTTAAGCACATAAGGGGGCCTTTGACATTGAGACTACTCGCATAGCCTGTCTTAAGCAACTGCGGAGTGTGTGCGTGAACAGTGCCTAATGTAACCTTTAGTCGTGTGATGGCCTCTGCATCTTCTGCTTTACCTCCAGACTGTGACCCCTCTTTGTGCACACACCCTTCTCCCCTCTACCTGTTTGTCAGCGGGCTTCAGGCAAAAGGGTTTTTTTTTCCCCTTTTTTTTAAACCTGGAAATGCTGCAGCAAGCCATTTTAATAATATACGGTGTAGTACCACTATAGCATCAGCCACACTAAATTTTAAAAGCAAAGCCATCAAATTCATACTATAACATATGTAAAAAGTTATCGATGAGGCTGATCTGAGATGTAGTGCAGTAAAGGATTTTACAAGGAACATTTCCTTTGTAAAATAACAATAATCTTCTTTTCTCTCAACAATAAAATGGCAGATATTAGAACTTAATACCATACAGGAAAAAGTTAAGTGATTCCCCCACACAAGAAGTCCTTTTTTAGAACAGAGATTTTAGCTTCCCTATGCTTTCCCCCCGCCCTTATTCCAGAAAATAAAATACCAGCATATTTCAGAACTGACGCTGAAGTCCTCATTTCCAAAAATCCCAGAAGTGATGGTTTATTTCCTATTAAAAAATAATCAGCACATTCTAATAGAGCAGGGGAAATAAGCCAGACCAGGAGGCAAAAAGATACCACTCCTGCACAGTGCTAGTACTGAACAGCTCCTGGCAGGTCTATAAATACACTTTGGTGACAGTAACATTTCAAATATCTCACTCAGAGGCATCATCATTTATCAATACTGCGTTTTTCCTGCTCTGATTGAGCTACTTTGATATAATGACAAAATTGATCTTTAAATATTCAAAACTCTGATTATTGCACTTTTCTGAGAAGCATACTTTTTTTTAAAAAATTTTTCCTAGTACTGATAACATTTACATTTTCCTTTGGAAGAAAAAGATTTGTCTTCATCACTTCTGTTTGTAATTCGCTTTATTTTATCTCTTTCAATGTTGAGCACAGCAAGCAAGAAATATTTGCATGCTAATGCAAATCAAAGCATGAAAGCAATCAAATCAAACAAAAAGTAAAATCGTCTCTGGAATTAATGAAATTCTTCTTCCCCTCTTACATCATTAATTCAGCACTTTCTTTTCCCCACTTATTGATCAGCTGCCAATTCTTCCCTTAACCAGAATTATCAAGAAAAACAAATCTTCAGGAATTCAACACTGTACTGTGCATTGTAAAAAAACATGAGTCAAAACTTTTTCTGATATGTGAGAACATGTATGCTTTAATTGACAAATTAAGATCATATCCCAGTTTTTCTAGAATCAAGAACTTTCAGGTAGGTGTTGTCCTTCTATAACTTCAGAGCAAAGCAGAAATTTAGGTGAGGAAGGAAAAAGCATTATAAATGCTATTCTTGCATAGTCCAGTCTGATCTAGTTTTATATTGCTGTTTACACAGCTATCAGATCACAAAGAACTCCGACTAACCTCATACCTGCTTTTGTAAGGAGAAGAGCTGCAAATGTGCTCGGGCTTCAAGCACGAGGGACACTTGCTGCAAGGGCAGGGGCAGTCTGGCTAAGCAAGCTAATAAAACCTGGATTATGTGTAATCTGTGAAGTGCACCAAAGGCAGAGCAGTATTTTTTGGCCATTGCATTACAAGCTATCATGTCAGAAGGCATTCTTCTTGGGTTTTGTAACAAAATGAACCTCGAGTGATTTTAACGGTGAGTATTTGGCTTTAATAATGCTATTTAAGATCAGATATTAAGTTGTGTAACTTGTGCCTTCAGACTGGGCAATTTCATTACTTTCTCCTATAAAAAGTGGCTTTAATAACTAAGCTTTCAAATTGTTTTCCCCATAATAAATAAATGAAGCTAAAAGGCACTTGTCAGCACTGAAGATCTGGATACAGTCCCACAGTGGACATTAAGGATACAGATTAGATCAAGCCAACAAAACACTTAAAGCAAAGGTTTTCCCTATTAGCTGCAGCAATTTTTAAACTGAGATTCAGTAATATGATTTTAATGCCAGGTGAATGAGGTCAAACAAAGAGGAAATGACGTCAGTGACAACAGGCAAATTCTTACCAATTTAACATCTACAAATTAGAGCAAGCTTTCCTTCAGAAACCATTAATGTCTCTATAAGCATGGAGGAAACTAAAAGCAAATCACTTCGCAACATTGAACTTGCGAGAAAGGCTAAAATACAATCAAGTTTGTTATTATTTCCTATAAGCACATTATGAAGGAAGGATGTTAGCACATCCATCTCTTCCCCAAGTAAAGAGATAACTTAATGATAAAAGAAACAGTTTAGGCCGTGAAGCCAATCCTCTCGGTCTCGGGACAATAAAGTTGCCGTCCCGATTTCCCTTCCTCTAGTTTAAATGGATGTCCTTTTAGCAGCAAGTTTCCGGCTCATAAATTTCCCATGTCACATGCTATAGTGGCACAGTCCCAACAGGTCGCGTGGCCATGCTCACAGATGCCTAACTACTGAAGACGTCGGTCCTGGTGGAGGGAGAAAGGAGTTCAAGTCAGGTAACCAAAACCAATGCAAAACTATAAATGCCAGCTAGGTCTAGCTCCCAAACCAGCCGGCTCAAGCTCATGTGGGGAAAAGAGAAGAAAGTGCGAGAGAGGTGAGCATACGACCGCTGCGACACGAGTGCTGTGCCCACCACGCAGAAGAACGTTAATAGCCAGGAGCAAACCGTACCATGGTCCGAAATACTGGTCGAAATTAAGGATCTTGTCATCTTAACACCCTTGACCTAGTTAGTTGATGTATTAGTGAATTCTCTTTTTCTCGAAATACACTGCCTAGCCCTTCAATTAGCTGATGCCAACTGCCTACCCTTATTATTTACTTCCACAGTGCACTTCGTATCTGCTACCTCTACCATAAAAGACAACATGTCCATGGCTACTAAATGATTTTATACCTTGATTTTACTTGGAGATACTGAATCCAGAATAGTCAAGTCTTCTTAATATTCTACCTCTTTTTTTTTTTTTTCCCCACACACTTTATTTATAGCTTTCTTTTTCTTTCAGGTTAAATAGGCCAGGACTAATTACATCTTCATGACATGCACTACTTGAAACCATGAATCATTTCTGCTCTTTTCCTCTCCTTGTCTCTCTCACTTTCCTCCTCTTAACAGGGCGACAGAAGTGATCAGAAAGCTCTAGACCAGAGTTCCATGTGCCAGAACCACCTTTCCAACCTCATGTTCTCAAGACTTCATTTGCTTTCCTTTTTAATTGCTGCTATAAATTCCACAACAGCTCTCTCAAGTACAGCAAAGCATCTCTCTTCTGGATTATCCTCAACTTTGCCATTCTGCGGTGCAGAGGGACTACGAGGCATTTGCTTTGTCACTTCAGGCTCTTCGGCACTCAGCAGAGGGACTTGGTAGACGCAGCTGCACCAGCTGTTTAAGAGCCTCCCCTGGTGCCACCACCCCACGGCCTGCAGTTCAGCGTCACGACCAAGTCCAGCCTTTCTGAGGTTTCTCCCTCCTCCATCAAGCTTCATCACAAGCAACCTCGGACCCAGCCGGGAGGTGCTGGTGCAGCTCCGCTATGGGGCCATGCTGGGGGACAGGGACGACTCTTTGGGGACCCTCCCTCCCCTGCCAGTGCCAAACCAAACCACCTCCCTTGGCCGTGTGTCACCACCACCATGATCACCAGCGGTGCTGGACGTGGCAAGCACGCGTTCAAAGCCCACCTCTCAGAGATTCAAAGCAAGAACGTGAGTGAGGTGTCCCATCCCATTATCTGGTGGGTGACAATAGGAACCACCCGTAAGGCCTTTGTGGTCAATTTTAGTCTCAGCTGGAAGTACGGTGTGGGTTACCATGCAAACCAGTTTATGCGTGGTGCAGTGCTTAAATTAACAACACTGTATTATCAGGCACTCCAAAAAGAAAAATACTACCTTGCCTTTTCAATCTGTAGTTCTACAAATGAGCTTTAAAGGCATATCAGCAGTTTAGATTTGGACCAAATTTAATTTTGTTTAAATAGAGAAAAGGTTTTTTACAGACTATAAGGGCAACAGAGATATTTCCAAGTTTTGTTTAGAAATTGAAGTGCAACCACTGCTTCTAAACCAGTAATAAAATAAAAAAACCCAACGCAAGATATCTAGTGATCTACTGGATCACTGTAAGACCCAGAGGCCCCAAGTGACACAAATTTACACTTGCTTTCATTGTCCATTCTAGGAGAAAAGTAGAAAGTAAATAACACAGGAAAATAAATGGGATTTAATAATGCGTATTTTAAATTTCAAAAAAATTCAACAGATAAAGAAATAGGTTTTGCCTACAGAAGACAGTATTTAGGGTCCAGCAGGTCCACGCCAACACTACTATCTCTCTGGGGTTGAGAGACCAAGTTTACACCTATACGGGTCTAGAAGATCAGAGGTTGCCAGCTACACCAGTGTCTCAAAACAAAAAACCACACATTTACGAGAACTGTCAAGAAAGTGTGTGTACGTATACATACTGAAACACCCCCCACACAACTGCTGGCTGCCTTCCTAAGCCAAGAGAAACAAGCACAGCCAGCGCTGGGAGGGCCCGGGGCTGTGCCCAGAGCTCGGCAGGGCTGTCCTGTGCCCAGCGAGGTTTCCCCACTCACACCTCATCTCCACGGGCGCCCTCTTCGGCCACCATTCCCCACCCTTCCCCCTAGACTGCAGACACGCGGGTGCCCCGGCACCCTGCCGCAACGGCTCCCCGTTTTCACGCAGCCAAGGTAACCATCTCCCTGCTCCCTCCCGGTGCCAGATGGTTCCCGTTAACTCTGTCCACGCTCAACTCACAAGTGTCAACTGGAAAGCCCAGACCCCGAATATTTTACAGATGAAACAGTAACAGGCTCTTTGCCAACGACATGGGACTGGACCCCAGCCCCTGCTCCGCACCGCTCCGGCAACGGGCGGAAAGCAAGCCAAGAGCTGTCCTGGGAGTTGGGTTGGGGATCTCCTCCACCTTTGCAAGGGGCAGGTGGCTCTGCAGCTCTCCAGACCCCAGCCCTCAAGGTAAGTGACCATGGGGACAAGGCACACAACCCCACCGTGCCTTTGAGTCGCAGCAAAGGTCTGCAACACGCCCGTGCAGGCAGGGCGGCAGGCAGGGGTTGGCGGCTCAGGCATGCAGCCACGCTCAGCCCGGGCATGGTGCCCGCCTGCCTCCTTCCTCATCTGTCTCAGAAGCGTGGCTGCAAGGTGCCAGGGAGCTCAGGCTAAAAGCTTGTTAAAGTGACCTCAAATCTCTGTTTAACCGGACAAAACCCCACCGTACCGATAATTAAATATAGTCCTCAGATAGCCCAAGTTTTCCTCGCTGCAGATTTGCTGCCCTGCCCTCCTGACTAAACATTTCTGAGTCCTCGCTTCTTCAATTTGCAGTGTCAAAGGTCAGTGGCGAAGGCAAATCTATGTTCAGTCTTAAGCATTTCAGCTTTCTCAGTCTGATCCCGTTTCAACAAAAAAAAAAAATAGAAGTTGCTTAGATGAATTAACACCACCTTGAACATACGATTATTTTTTTTTTTTCCCCTTCTTCATGCTTCTTGTCTCTGTTTCACAGCATTATTTATCAACAGGGCACTGGAGACATGAGACAATAGCTATCAAATACTTTTCTATTTTAGTTTAAATTAGGTCAACACATGATATTCCTTTTTATTAAAAGAAGATAATTAAGTAGCCTTTACCAGAGGAATAATATTAAGAAGTGTTAAGAAAACAGTAAAAATAAAGGACAGAACCCCACACGCTTCTTTTGAGAAAGATTACATGTCGGAAAACTATTCTGTTGACTGGATATTGATATCCAGCACACATTTCAAAATTCATTACTTCTTAAGAGCGCTCCGCAATTAGCTTTCTAATTCTGATTTTATAGACTAGCATGCCGATTTCTAACACGCCACATCAAATAGTGTGAAAGTATATATAGGAACCAACCACAAAATATTCCAGGATCACATTATTGCCATGCTGGTTTAATTTCTTTTTAGCCGCATGCCATTTCATAAAAGGATTATTTTAGCTTCAAGTGCATATGCAAGACAGACGCAGTGTTTCAGGTTGCCATTCACATACTGACTGTATCGAGAAACGTCTCATTCTAGATAATCATCAACGAAAGCGATGCCTATCGCAATTCTTCCTCTACGTCCTTTATCCACACTGCAAGGGCATTCAAGAAAAGGAACTGGAGTCTAATCTTTAATTTAAACACTAGATGGAGCCCACTTCCCAGGACTAAAAAATGAAAGCTCTCCTTGCAGCAAATTTTTACCAGCCTATTGCAATATCTGGTCATGCATAAACATGACAGGACTCAAACAGCTGCGGTGACTTGTTACTGCGGAAACATGTACTGGTCAGCAATTATATCTCTCCATAAAGAGACAAGCTTTAATACTGGGTAACTGCAAAAGAATTTATATTCCTCTACAGATACATTAGCTTGGTTTAAAGAGACCCGCAATACTTGGATAAACTAGGCACATAAGACTTTTTAAAGTACCATATGACAAACGTAATGCTGAGTTGAGAGAACTACGACTGAGTCTGATATCTCTTTATTTTGGCAGTAAGCGCTACCGATTCTGACTAAATGAGAATTTTGCACACATAAATTTATATTAAATAGGAAGAATCCTTGTTCAGTTGGTTTGAATTGGTTCTAACAAGAAAGCTCATTTGTGACGTTTGATAAAACACCATCTCTCTCAAATGAAACATGCCACGTATTTAACTAGAGATAAGTGAGCTTTGGTGTTAAAAATAGGATGCAACACCACCAAACCTCAGTACAACTATTCTGGTGAGAAAGAAAAAGAAAAAAAGAGAGCCAGGCTGCCAAGATGCGACTTGAGCAGCCTCCTCACGGTTACTGGATAAATCCATTTATCTCAGGCCCCACCACAAACAACTGCCACTTCCACGGTATTTTGGCCACACTCTGGAATGGCTTCACAATGCAAAGGGCAGGCAGAAATCGCAAGCAGACAACCCTTGGCCTTTCCTTCGCTTGCCGAAGGACACGCTCGCAGGAACAGCTAAAAGCCAAGCAGACAATAAAGTTGTGCAAAGCCTCAGATGCGATTCCCAGCAATGCGATTCTGCTGACAGCTGAGCTATCGCTGATTGCTTTAACCTTTGCTCAGTCCGGGCCACTGCCTTCACCTCACTCTTTGCCTAACAAACCTATGGTAATAGCTTCATCAAGGTTAAGATAAGCACAAAGGCAGTCAGCTTTACCACAGACGACTACCTTTTGCTCACAAACAGCGATCCATCCTGCTCAAGCAAAAATAACCACAGTAACTGAGCTTGCCTTAGGACATTTTCTGAATCACTTGGAAGAGAGACGAAGGAAGCTATTACTAACCACCAACTTGGGTCCTAATGGCAATTTCCAGAAGGAAAAAATACAGTGCCTATGAAGAAAGGCGCAGGTTTTCCCTAAAGGGCCCTACTCACTCCTTACTTCTGTGAAAGACCTACACAGCACATTTTCTTGGTCCCACATCCCTGTGGATACAAGCGGGTCTTCAGGGTCTCGCGGATTACTGCTGTGATGCTTTGAAACCAAGCAAAGGTCTTCAAAGGCAAGATCTGCTGCTGGGCGGTCACGGCTGGTGCTCACCATCACGCTGACGAGTGACCGCTTGACTCCCCCAAAGATCACGCACGGGACGACGCTCACATCTGCCCGGGCTGTCTGTCAGACCCGGGGCGTGCGAGCAAACACGCTGCTGCCGTAAAAGCAACGGGCTGTCCAGCTGTAGCAAGCATACAGGCAGCTCAAACCTTAATACCTCTGTTTATGAATATCCTGGTTTAGTCCTATTACATTATGTACGTTTTCCAATATACCTGAATGGAACATGTACCTGCTCTCAGATGGGCAGATTGGTTGGTGTCTTGGTTTCGTTTATTTTTGGGGTTTTTTTAAAGAGTGGGTATAGCAAGCACCTAACATTTCTTTTAAAAGCAAATCTGAAAATAATTAGCATTTGTTTGGCACTTGACCTAAAACCATCTGGGAGAACATGCCCATTTACTTCCACAAGCTTTTGGTTCAATAAAACAGGGACTTTATTAGCAGGAAGAGTATCTCACCGACCGCACAAATTAAGCGTCAGCAAAAGGAGGAGACAATCGAAGTACCAGCCACAGTTGCAGGTTTGACTAAATAGTAATGTTTAACTACTTCCTTATCGCAATCTTCCTGTACAATGATAATTTAGGAACCTTTGCCACTGTAATTTTCTCTGCTTCATTTTCTTTACAGCTATGCTTTTATGTGTCAGACTAAATACTTGTTCATCAGCACTATTATCCATGCAACAACTGAAAATGAACAGCTATGGGGGGAAAAAAAAAGAAAATAAGAAATACAAAGGCTTTGCATATGTATAAAAGAAATTAAAATAGAAGGCAAATTACCCGGTGTAGTATTCGAGGCTGGAGGAAAAGTGGACATAAAGTCACGATAGTTGCATGAAGGTAACTCTGAAGATAGTCACTGTGCAGACACGTGGAGCAGCACGGTTACAGTCAAGGTTAAGGTTAAAATCTCAAGCTTTTATTTTCTTGCAGCAATAATCCTGATGGCTTTCAGTCTCTGAATATGGAAGGGACAAGACACTATGGCCTCACTGGGACCTCACCTACTGACCACATCCCATCACAGCTGGGGCATGACAGGCAAAAATGACAGTTCACTTGCTATGTGGATGGAAGCAGATGGGATAGCGGTAAAAAAAAGAAGTGCAAAAATAAGTGAAAGCCTTTGAAATCCCACTTGGAATTACTAACTGTTGCTTTCCATATTCACCTGTATTGCCTCCAAACACAAAGAAGGAAAGTCAATCTGTAAACTAAACTAACTCCCTTCCGGGAGGAACAAGAATCAAGCCAACAAAACCAGAAATACAACAGAAAAACTGAGATGGGGTTAAACACTTAAATTCATTCACTCAGGCGTTCATAAGCCATACCCTACAAAGAGTGCATTTTGTACATTTTATGTTTGTTTTCAAGTGTTTGCCAGACTAACTGCTATGTTACGTGCTGCCTTCCTGAAAACGTAAAGGATTACTCAGGGAGTTGTCGAAACCATCAGCTCCTCCAAAGCTGCTGTGGTCATCTCTGACCCATCCACCCTCCTCTTTACAGGCTCATGTATTTCATCCTGCAAGGTTGCCTTCGTATCTTGACCACTTCTCTCTTTCCCTGGCTCCACAGGAGCTCTCTTTGGCTTCATGTCACCACCTGTCAGCTCCTACTTTGCGCTGTGCAGCTGATTCCCGTTCAGTCTAATCAACCATAGGTTTTAATCTGCCTCCTATTTGCACTCCCACATCATTCTTGAAGGACTGGGAATAGTCATAGCCCAATCTTTAAAAAAAACAAAAACAAAACAACTAAACAAAATATCCACCAAAGACTGGACGCCTTCTACATGAAGAATCTACTTCTCCTGAAGTCTGCTCCCATGAGGTGAGGTTTGTTAACTGGTATAAACAAAAGTCAACTGATCATTTCCAAAATTTTGGAAACCAGTGATACAGCTACTGTTGGTGTAAAACAAATAGCATACAGTTTCTTCAGAGGCAGCGAGCGGCAGTTTTTAATTGCTTTGCGCAATTCAAAACCAAAAGCAACCCACATTCAGAGATGGCCCCAGACAGCACTCCAGAACGAGCCCGACCAGATGCTGCATTCCTCCTCCTCCTGTTACAACAGCCACCACCAGCTTTGCCGTTATCACAATGCCCTCCATGACCCTGCCACTCTACTCTTCTTCCAAGCATAAAGGCCCCTCTAAATTCAAGTGGTTTTTAATGGACCACGGGATAACTCAGGCTAGGATGGACCTCAGGAGGTCTCTGGTTCAGCCTCCTGCTCTAAGCAGGGTCAGCTGTGAGATCCAACTGGGTTGCTCAGGACTTTGTCCACTTGGCTCTTGAAAACCCCCAAGGACGGAGACTGCACAGCCACCCTGGGCAACCTGTGCCCCTGGCTGGCCGGCTGGCCTCGGGGTGAAAAAGCTTCTCCTTGTAACCAGTGTGAACCTCTCTCGTTTCAACTGGTGCCCACTGTCTCTTGGCCTTCCAACACACTCTGCTGGGAAGAGCCTGGGGTGACATCAGTTCTACTCTTATAGTGAAAGGAAAGGAAATAATTCCTTATATTTTTAGCTCCGATACTTATCTGTTTATGCAAAGTATGCTCCTAGATCACTGCTTCAGATTTTAAGTTTGCTAACTGCATTTGCCAAAAATTCAAATATAACCAAATCAGAGCAAAAGTGAAAAATAAATCTAAGAATAAAACTTGGGTGGAAATACTCATCCATGTGATCACATCAAACTTCCCCTGATGTGCCGTGGTGACGGCAGCACTTCAGCACTCATATTACTGCATTTCCGGATATCTAAGCAGCAAGTCTTTATATAGGTGCACCACAAGAGCCAATTATACACGTACATTACAAAATAGGCTAAAAAGCAAGATACATGCTGAAGCAAAGCCACAAGGAATGCACTCTGCTAGCTTTCAGACTGGAAGAGTTTGGGGTTGTGCGTCCATCAGAGTAAATATGCATTACTTCTGTTCCTGGGCAGAGGAGCTATTAGTCTCTCAGGCTGATCAAGGCTTCTTAGCACATCAAAGCACAGCAATCTGAAGCAGCAGTCCACTTACAGACCTTACTGCTACTCAGTTACGAAATTACCGTGTACCAGTCATGCAGAAGGCTTCTTAACTGCACTCCTAAGCCACGCTGCTGAGGAATAAAAGATATATAACCAGAACTAAGAGAGGAGAAAAATGCAGCAGTGCAACATATGTTCATCCTGCCTGAAAGGTCACATGAAATGTGATTAGTGCCATTATCCTCCAGGACTCTGAATATTGCCTTGAGACAAAGGCTTTCTGGCATAAGCTATGGATCAATAAAAAGGATTAAGCAGCAATACTTCGGAAATGCTCAAAAGCAAAGTATCAGGTTTTATCTCAGATTTCTCCAAAGCTGTGCCTGAGAAGAAACTCTTAAGTGTAAGACCCATCTTTCGGTCTCAGGCTCTTCGCATCAGTGCAAGACGCAGGTGCCACAGACTGCGCACATTCAAGAGACTGAAAAGGAGGAAGGAAAGGGAGAGAGGTGATGCCAGCCCCCTCGAAGGGGTGTGCCCCAGCTAAACCCAGCTGCAATCTGTTGGACAGCAGTCAGCGCCCAGCCGCACACTCCCTCCCACACCTTAGCGGGACAGGGCCACCACCACACCACGGACACTTCCATCTCCCTGGGATGGGACAGGACAGGCAGCCAACGCTGTGCCCAAATCATATTTGCCTTCCCCCTCAAAACTTAAGGCTGTGCCTAAGCGAGGTTGTCATCACACAGGTGAGAGGTGAAGCAAGTTGTTTTCCTTAATTGAGCCTATTAGTAGTAACGAGTCACTCCTGCCAGGTCTGAATAGCTCAGAGATAAATCCCAAGGCTGCTAAGCTGCCAACCACCTCCAGTCAGTGCTCAGAAGCAGCTTTACTCCTACAGACAACACTAGGTGAATACTGCCACCTCCAACCGTGCTTCTGGAGTAGATCTCTGGGCTGATATGTTTGCAGCAAATGTTTTCCCTACAGCTGTCCAGTCACCTTTAATTGAAAGTCCAAAGTGCCAGAGTCTCATCCTCAGGAAGCAACAGCGGGTACCCCCAGACTGGTATTCTGCAGGTCAGCCACCTGCACACGAGTAAAGAGTATGACCCTGCGAGAGCTTTGTGTCTCTTTTTTTTTTTAATTAAAAAAAAAAAAAAAAGAGATCTCACCAGACACTACTTGGAATGGAAATCCTTTTCACGGAAAATTCTGGTACAATATTTAATGCAAACACACCATCAACGCATCATCTCTTAAAGTTCACACCACAGGCGACACCGGTATTAGGAACAGTAATGAGAACTGCACAGTGCTTTTCTGAAAAGCCATCCAATAAATTAATCATTTTCTGTCTGAACTATTTGCAGAAACAACTGAATAAGCCAGAAAAGAAAAATGAAAATGTTCTAAGCCGTTGCTTCACAGTGGGTCTTACAGAAAAGTCATTTAAAAATTACTACAAAAGCAGTAACACTCAATCTCCTAAAATGACACTATTTCAAATTAATCCACTGCATGTTAATTCCTTCACCTTTGCCAACAATATAACAGAATAAGAAAAAAACCATTCCATAAAAAAAATAAATTCAGTAAGCTTTGCCTGTTGCTTCCACAAAAGCAACATCCCAAAAGCAGACTTAGCTTTCATCAAGCCCAACTTCCAACAAATAACACTCCTCCTCTTTCTCCCAAGCATAAGTAAGTGAAACTCATTTTGCAGACTCACCAAAATCATCCGTATTCGAAGAGGCAGCCATTTGTCCAGTTTGTGAGGTCCATGGTTGCAGCATGGTCATAGCAATCAGCAGGAAAATGAAGGGAAAAGAAGAAAAAACAAAAAACCTCTTGAGATTCAGTGAACAACACAACACTACTATTTTCTGTAAAATGTGTATTACAGAATAGTTTCAGATAACTCATTAAATGGACTGAAAATACACCCACACCCCTAACTTACCCTCAAAAGAAAGAAAATAAACACAACAGCAACATCATATTGATAAAAGAATAATAATTACAGTTTCATAGTGATCTGTCAAGGCTGGCCTGATAAGGAAGATTTTGTAAAGTAAAAAAAAACCCAACAGATTTCTTACTGCGCTCCTCTCCCCCTGCGCAGGCAGTAACACATGTGCAACATCACATACAGAAAAGGTATATTATCTTCTCATACTGCAGACATTTCTAAATCATTGATGATGAGATGTAACATTTGGCAAGGAAGAAAGTAAAAACCACCACAGGCCACAGCAACTGATCATTTTCAGAATCCTCAGTCAAGGATGGGGAATTGATAATTTATTCTTTGCAATTAAGGGAGCTTGCAGCCTACCCCACAGCTAAGTATCTATGCATGGTTATACATCTGCAAACTGTCAAGAACACCCAAGCTAAAACAACAACTTTTCTGGATTTGGACCTTGAACAGTGTCCAGGTGACCAAACCCAGTAAGTGTCACTTCTCTCCTACTTATAAAAAGACAAAGACCGAATTTTACAGCTTTCCCAGGCTCAGCATAGATTTCTTTTGGCAACTGCTCCAAAACATTTGAACAATTTAGCATTTGGGTTTCTTGCTTTTTTGTTTGGTTGGGGTTTTTTCTTACTATGCCTTTGGAGAGGGAATGCTTCGAAGACATCTGTGCAAAATGCCAGTTGCTATGGGTTAACCTAAACAAATTGCACATGCATATGTAAGGACAGTGAAAGGCGTGCTCTTCATTTGACTAGAGAAACCAACTGCGTGTGCAAGTTAAGGAAGAGCACGAGGTTCCGAGTGCAGAGACACCAGATGACGACAGCGCTGAAGCCTGCAGTGGAGAGGAGGCGGCAAAGGAAACGCTGCCATCTTCTCCCAGCAGCTGCATCATCATCATCGTCATCAGACTGACCGTCATGCAAACAGCACCACGGCTGACAAGATGCCAAGAAGCCAAAGGTCATTGCAAAGTCTCTCGCAACAGATTGGGAAGTCTTCCCTTCTCATACGTTTGGGCCGTCCAAATTCTTCACACCAGCTGTTCTCAGGAACACACATATCCTCACAACTCAAAGATCTTCTGCTGGGTCCCAGTGGAGGGGCCTGGGGCCAGGGCACCATTTTGGCCACCAGAAATCCCAAGGCAGCGAGCTGCCCGCACAGACCCTGGCATGGGTTCTTTTTGATCCCCGCAGAAACCATGCCATATGAAGACAAATTTATCTGTTGGTGTCAAAAAGGAAAACATAACTGTCACAGTCGACTAATTTGCAGCCCCCCTATGGATAACGGTTGACGAGTTACCTCATCCTCTGCCTCCACGGCCCATTAATAAGACAGCACGAAAGGCTGCAGAAGGAGGACGATTGCTCATGTATTTACCACTTTGCTAGTGATCAGCTTTTTTTGTTGCTGTTTTTGTAGGAGTGCTTTTACAGAAGGAGCCTTTCCAATGCCTTCATGTGAAGGATATTGGAGAGGAAAGGAAAAAGAGATTGCAAAGAATTTGCCTTCATTTCTGATTTCTTTTGTCAGTCTTATGAACCACAGCCCTTCCTCAGAGATGTGACCATGCACCATTACTATCAAGTGTGACTGCAGCTATAGATTGCCCTCAAGATATTACCTGATTTTTCCCTCTGTAAGGGAAGTTAAGATTACTGGGAGGACGTTTTTATTGGAGCAGACATGATGCCATGATGCTCCCAAGGAAGACAATGGCCACTGAGTGACCTGGCTAAACACAGGACTTCAAATTAAGGAAAGCGAGATTTTGATGGTGGCATGGAACAAGATGAACATTAATGAACTTACCAGGTCAAGAGGTCACAGGAAAGCAGATGTTGAGTATGTGGGAATGCCGGTAAATGTGGTGTGCAGAAAAGGAACAAAAGGGTATGGATGACTAAAATGGCAGAATTTGAGCAGGAGAGCTGCCAAACTAGTTTATTTAGGATGAGGAGGGGATGGGAGAGAGGAATAGTAGTGCAGCATCCCCATTGACAATACTGCATATGCACTTCTGAGGACAAAAGGTGGTTGTTGAAGTTTGACATGTTATAGTGGGCAGCTTTCCATTAGCAGCTCAGAAGTCTTGTAGGGAAAGAAAAAGAAAAAGTCACGATATACCATGATGGGATGGATGAATGGATGGGATGTAAATTGCTTTGTGCACTGGAGCAGCATCCACCGCCTACACCACATGTCAGTTGCTTGGGCCAGGGTGAGGAGAGACACATTAGAGCAAGACCACAGAGACATTTTGCATTCACCCTGCTCCTCTTCACATGCTATTTTTGCATGACACTGGTTATGAAACTGAAAACGTTGGTTCAGCCTTAGGCAGCAATTTTAGGGTCAATTGCTTCTTTACCAGACACTGAAATCACAATTTTTCAAGCGTCAAATTAACTGTGAATGTTTTAGGGGACAGTGAACTTTAGTTACGCATTATTACTGTGGGTCCCCCTCCTCAAAAGCCTATCTTGTAATCCCTCTTGATATGCCAGGTGCTTTTTTTTTTTGCTAGAATCGCCCTTTGAGATGAACTCTGCAATTACACTACTTGCTTTTTGCTCCATCAACTCATTCCCGACTGTTATGCACTCTCCAGCGTACAGATCTTAAGTGGAGGAACACACTTTCAAACCCATGTGAAGCATTTTATCCATTTATCACAAAAGTACATCAATGTAGGTTTTCCAGCTGAAAGCTTTTGAACTTTCCTCAAAACTTCTATGGTTCAGCTTGGATCCACTCCTAATCCACAGGCAGGCTAAAAGACTCATCTGGCTCCAGTGCACCACGATATGAAGAAAGAATAAAGCCTTAATGAAGTTAGCTCTCCAATAAAAAGCCAAAAACCAGAGCTATGCATCTTTGCCTAATACTGTCACTACAACACAGAACAACTACAAACCTTGATTCTGCAACTGATTTCACTCTGGATCCAGCTGAACCAAGCTGGTATTTAAACAGCATCCCAGCCAATAGTCCAGCAGGCTAGGAGAGACGGAAATTAATAGAAGTTGGAAAGCCATTGCTGGGGATGATGTCAGGTTCAGATTTATGATTTCACCTGCCAGTGGAACTTCTAGGATAGGATCAAACTTTTATATTTTAGTCTTGTATGCAAACATTATTAAAGTGTGCATATGAAAAAATGTTCTTTAAAATGGAAAAGACCACCTAGCAATATCCTGCAAATTCTATACATCTTCAGCTAATCTAAATCAGAAGTGGTATTTTGTATCAAAATAGGATTCTCATAAAACTTTATGGAAATAAGATAGTTGACATGAGAAATGATGAAATCAGCAGTGCTATGGAGATTTAACATTTAAATGACACATAACAAAGTTGAATTTGGTTTGTTGGGTCTCCATTTCAGGTCTACAGCCCTACCTCCACAGCTTGATATCTGACCATCGAGACAACCATGAAAATTTACTATATCACAAGCAATGAGCTATACAACTGAAAATTCCCAGTTGCTTTCCGTAAAGCAAGGACAGCATTAAACATCATCAGCATCAAAATTGCTCCTCTATTCTTGCAATATAAAACCTCAGTGCTATTTGAGTTTTACAAAACACAAGCTGTGGTAAGTCCTCAGGTCAGAAACTTCAGGTCTTAGCAAGGTTTCATAGGTTCACCCAAGAACATCTCTATGAAAAGGCCATACACCCATATGTAAAAAAGCATATACATAAACATAATATATGTATGTATGCACACACAAATATATATATCTATAAAACCTATATAAAATTTATATAAAGTGTGTTCATCACCCAGCAGGTGGCACTGGTACCACAAGCTGCTGAGGCCGGAGCACTGTGGGAGGCTGTGAGCAGGCACTGCTCTACAGGAGGCACCATCTTCCTGAAAGGTAAAACCACCACAGGCACGAAAGCGTCCACCACCCTTTTGCGTGACCTGAAGTGTCAAGTCCAGCACCTGGGCCAAAACCCCATTAAACTTACTGGCCGGGCACCACCTCTATTAATTCCCTCGACATCCACTAGACTTCTCTTCACTGTTGCTAATTCTCAAGTGTTCTTGCAGCCTTTCCAGAGGAGCAGCATTTTGGGGACTGAATGGGTTCTGGAGTACTTTTAGTGTACAAGCATCACGTTATGATGTCAAGAACAATACAATTAAATGTAAAACTTCCTTCAGACTTCATCACTTCTTTTCTCCATTTAACACACCCAACTAGCTTTCAATTAGCCCCACTAATAATTTGGGCTTTTGAAGATCTCATGAATGAGCAAATCAGAACTGGCAGAGGAAATGCTGTTTTCCTTTGATTAAAATTGAAGACTTGTTTTCACCCATGACTAAGTGTCACTATCGTACGTACATTCTTAATATACCTCTTCTTCAGCTGAGTGGTACTTCAACTTCAGCTGAGTGGGTTTGTTTTTAAAAAAATATTTTCCTTTCAAATTCAATATTCCACCCATCTCCCTCCCCTCTTTAAAAAAAAGATCAGTTTAGAAGCATCAATCTGAAAACATCAGCTCTGCGTGGAGCAGTGCTGTTCCCCATAAGAGAATGCCTCATGTCAGATTGAAAGATGCCTTTCCAAGGTCATTTCATGTTCCAGTGGGTTTGTTATGAAGTTGTGGAACAGCAGATAAGGTTGCATGAGATAGTGAAGTGCCTTCCTAAGCTAGTTCTGGGCAGTAATGTGCAACCAATATTCAAGCAAGGGACTTCTGAAAGAAACTTCATATGCTGAGATAAATGCTGCTGCAGGAAGGACAGGAGTAGTACTGAGATACTGATAGTCTGTTTTCCTGCTGTCTCCCAACTTAAAAACAAAGTCAAAGAAAAGGCCATTTTCTTGACAAATTTACATTAACTGCACATGTTTATGGCACTTGGCAAAGGTGGGGGGGCTCTTCTAGGAACATTGAGGGGTATCTCTTCAGGAAGTTTTGTAAAAATACCCAACCCTTTCTAATAATGAGAATCTGATGTTAAAAACTGTTCAATTCAGAATCACTAGTGATACTTGCAAGTTACAAGAACAAGGATACCAGAGCAGCTCCCTATTAGGTACCAGGACCAACAATTTCCAAGGTTAAAAAGAAATAAAAAGAAAAAACAAATCCTAAAGCACATCTAAGAACGATTCTTTGAAAGCCTTTAAGTGAGTGTGAGGAATGGTGACCCAGTATTTTTAGACTGCTTTGAATATAGCCCAAAAATGGAGGAAACCATATAACAGCATCCCCTTAGTAAGCTTTTAATACTGCCTGAGCCTATCCCAAACTCTGAAAGAAGGTAAGCATCTGGCAGCACACCAAACTGCATGTCACCATTTCAGTCATCACACCAGAGACTAAATCATTCCCTGGAAAGAACAGGGGAGCAAGCATACGAACTCTGGGGGGGGTGGAATCCTTCTCACAAATTATTGGCTACATCTTAATGAGGTTTAAAGCTTGACGAAGGATCACCGATTTGGGATCCAAAAATGCAAGCACCTGGCACTGAAACAGCTCGAGCACAGGGGTAGTGGGGGTGTTTTTTCAAGTCCCAAATGAGCATTTTGGGGGTCCAACAGCCTGTCAGGATAAATTAGAAAAATGGCCACCCAGCGCTGAACTCTGCACAAAATGCAGAGTTTCGGTGCTTCCAGTTCTGCATTGCACCCTGCGCTCCCAGCCCCAGCCCACCGCATTCCCACCTGCTCCCAAACAGCCCGGCGCCCCTCCGCGCCCCTTCCCGCTGGCTGGGAGCCGGGGGCTACGGACCCTAAGCGCTATCTGCAGTCCCTCCCGGGGCTCCGTTACTACTACTTTTAATTTTCCTGCTAGTATCACTTTTCTAATGAACTGCTGTCACTACCGAAATAGAAATGTCGCCGCCTGAGTAGTTTCGGGTTTTTTTTTTAACATCCCAAAAGGTAGAGAAAAGCGGGGGGCGGGGGGGGGGGGGGGGGGGGGGGGGGGGAACAACACCTCATGAATATCCACTATTAAACACTTTTAACGCTAAAGACGCGCTGTCCCCGCCGCGCGACCGCAAAACCTTGCGGCTTCATCAGGACTGGCCCCAAGCCCACACTAAACCACCCCAAAACCCAAAAACGGGCTTCGGCGCCCCATCAGCACCGCCTGGGCTTACCCGGAGATGCTCCCCCGGCCGCGCTCCAGCCTGCACAGCGCAGCGCAGCGCGGCTCCCCCCGCTTCCGCAGCCACCCCCGCCGCGCACCGCGCAAAGCCCGTAACTTTGCTCTGCGGCCGCCGCTGCCGGCGCGCCCCGGGCGCGTCTTCCGCGGGAGATGCCGCGCTCCGCAGAGGGGGGAGAGGCGGGAAGGGCGGCTGAGGGACAGGCTCCCGCAAGAGCCGAACCCGCCTGCCGCACTCCCCGCGCCGCACCGCCCGGCCCCGCGCAGCTCGCACCGCGCCGCAGGCGGCAAGTCCGCTCCGCCGCCGGAGAGGGGGCGAGCCCTGCCCGAGGGCACCCCGAAACGACCCACGGAGGGGGGAGACGGGACGCCCCAAACAGCCAAAAGCAAAACCGCGGAGGGGGGAAGGAAAAAGGAGAAGAGGCGACCCCGCGCCGCAGACCCGCAGCCCCCGCCCGGCCTCCCCGCGCAGCGGCGCGGAGCGGTGCGCAGCGGCACGGCGCCCCGCGGGGGCGGCCGGGGCAGCGCACGCCCCTCCGCCCTCCCCGTTGACCTCAAGCCAAGGACAGCTCGGCGGTCCCGCGGCGCATCGCGACCCGTGCTGCGCCGCACCGAGCAGAGCCGAGCCCGGCCGGGGGAAGCGAGGGGAGCGGCGGCTCCTCACCTGAGCCTGCCCCGGGACGTGTTTGCCGCCGCCGCCGCTGCTGCTGCTGCTGCTGCGAGAGGCGCCTCCTCCCGCTCTCCACGGGGAAGGCTGGCGCGGACAGCCCCGGCCCGCCGAAGTTACGCGCCGCCGCGGAGCCGGGCTCCCACCTGCAGCGCCCGGCAGACTCCGGCAGCCGGCACGGCTCGGCTCGGCTCGGCCCGGCCCCGCACGGCTCAGCCCGCCCCCCCGACTCCCGATTGGCGCCGCCGCCGCCCCGCCTCCGCCCCGAGCGCCCGCGGGGGCGGCCGGGGCGCGGGGCCGCCTGGGCGGCGTTGGGCAGCGGGGCCGCGCCCCGTCCGCCCGCGGAGCTGACGGTCGGGAGCAGGGGAGGGGCGGTGCGGGCATCAGCTCCCCCTGCCACCACGCCACGGGCCCTTTCTTTCTCCTTCTCTGGGGGAGAGAAAAAGGGGAAACAATGAAAGCGGTTCCGTGACGTTACTCTGTGCCATCGCTTCGTGCCGTTAGACGTATGAGGAGCCCGTTGCCACAGCCGGCGCCGAGAGGCTCCGATGCAGGCGCTGCCGCCCGGTCCGAACTGGTTGAGCGTGGTCCTTAATGCCCCGAGGAGGCAGCGGTGGCCCAGGCAGGGTGTAACAGGGTGAGTGCTCCGCTGCAGGCCCAGGGAAACCACCAACTTCTTTGCAACAGCTAAAGGTCAGGGCCGGGCGTGCAGCTCCAGGACTTCCTGAGCCATGCTGCCTGCCACAAATCCCGAGCTCCCTATCCTTTCGGTCTCCTTCCCTCAATGGCCCATAGCAATTTCCGGCTTTTTTCTTTTAAATTACAGGTAGCCCTTGCACAAGTGCGCTTCAGACCTAGAGAGGGACAGACTATAGGAGGTGTGGGACAGAAATGAGAATACAGTTGCACTGGTGGGAGTGTGAAAAGACAGTTTGTCATCTCCAGATAGTGGGCATCCACCCTCGGATTTGGAAGCAACCACCCTGAGCCTCCGGAGAAGTGAGGTCACAGCTCTGGGAACACAACCATCCCAGGATGGGAACCCCTCGGCCAGATTTGGAGGTGATGGGGATGCTCACACAGAAGTGAGAAATGCACTCACTGGAGAAAAGCACACCGAGGAAGAACCAGAACCGCTCAGGGCTGACTTATCTTGGGCAAAGGCACTGTGAGATGTCCTGCCAGATGACGGCGAGAGTGTTCCCAGGCCAGCCGCTTTGGGTGTCACGCTCAAGTCATTAACGCCAAGATTATACCTGACCCTGCCGAGGTCTGTAAGTCACGACGAGGCTGACTTATCCCGCGTGGGAGGCGGTCAGAATCGCTGCATTTAGAAAGCCTGACGGCTGCACAGTGCCGACGCTTAATGCCCAGCAAATCCCTCTGCCCGGCGGCGGGGAAGGCCATCTCCCGGCCCGCAGCCGAGTGGCAGGGGCAGGCAGGCTTCCTCCCAAACGCCGCGGTGCAAGGCTGCGGTAGGAAGGGCTGCGTCGTCCCTTGGCACTTGGCCAGCAGCGCCTGCTGGCCCCTCTGCCTGAAGTTTGCCTGCGGTGCAAATTATTGCTGAAATCCACCACACGTAGTCTGAAGAGTTCAAAGGATACCCGTGGAGGAGATCTCCTTGTGAGGGGGGTGCGGGATGCCAGCCGCCAGTGGCAAAGGTTGAAGTTCCAAGGAAGAAATTTTTGTTCAGCATGTGAGATAATTTTCTGCGATAAGTTATGCTTAGGTCGGCTCAGCGAGAACATCCTGCTATCGAAGGGAGTTGTGTGGCAAGCAAATTTCCTGGTCACCTGGGTTTGGTTGGGTTTTTTTTGTAACTGGGGAGCTATGTACAGTTATTGACTTTTATGGCTTTGCAAATTGATATGCAAGACATGACGGGCTCAAAGAGCGAGAGGCAAAATTTAGTTAAATAGCCTGGCTTGATTTTTCTGCTATTTGCAAAGCATTCATAGAAACGAAAGTCCCAGTTCAATGGCAGGATGAACAGGGTGAGGTGAGGGAGCTGGGACCTGGCCCGGGCCGATGCATTGGCAGGCGACCACCAGCCGAGAGCCAGCATTGTCACACTGGGGGGGACACTGCTCCGGCTGGGAACGTCAAGGCTGGGCTTCCCAGCTGGAGCAGGGCTGCGAGGCGAGGAGTGAAACTGAGCAGGAAAGCGGCTTTGGTCATTCCGCGCAGATTTCCACTGGCTATCGCGGGAAGGACTGATGGTGCATCCCATAGTATAAGGGGTTTCTTCCCTCTGCTGAGGTCAAGGGGGGCTCTGGGAAGAGGCCAAGTGTGTAGAAAAAGTGCTATAAAATGAGTGGTAGGGGTGGGAAGGCACCCAGGGGAAGCTGGTGCTCTGCCACGGATGGCAGCAGGTACCTGCAGCTTTAGGGGAACTGGCTTCAGGCAATTCGGAAGCAATTGCCCAGCCCCAATTTATTGGACAAAATGGCTGAAGCATATTTTGTTCCGCTGATGTGGGAAAAGGCCGCGCCAGTCCCTGTCGGGGAGGCATTAATTAAAGGAACTAATGGCGAGTTCCTAAAATATCCATCAGAGTGATCAGGATGTCTGCTGAGAGAAATCTGACTTGCCGGGCTTCAAGTTGTGCCAAGTCATTGTGTTCATCAGGAAATGAGAGTGTTCTGGGGCAGGTAAAACACAAATAAACCACACTGACCCTCCTCCGGTACTTTCTGCTCATATTTCCAAAGCCGCATTTCGGGACGTGGCTTACATACATTCATTACGTGTTTACTTCATAGGCTGTAACAGCTCTGAGGCATTTTTTTGCTTATGTTTTGGTTAATGCTTTTAGCATGTTGTAGAGGAGTCTCTCCTTACCAAAATTACCATCTTAAGCATGCCTCTGAAATTCCCCTGCTAAGGATCCCTCGCAGAGGCTGCATTAGAAGAATGTTAATCTGATTTACGGTAACCCAGCATGACAACTTGTGGTAATAGGTGATATAAAGTTGAAACCTTGCGACAGAAAGGACATTCGTCTCTGGCCGTGATGCGAACGTGGAAGCCTCGGGGGGCTGGCGCGGGAGAGCACCGAGCCTGTGAGCGCGGGGTGACGAATGAGGGGAAGTATTTACAGCATCACTCTAAAGAGCCATTTACACCAGAGAGCATCATTATTTCCACACATATCAGTACTTTCTAGTGTGGGCTGGCCTCATACACCCAAACTTTTATGGGCCCTCCATATTATTTGTGTGGCAGTGGTGGTTTTTTTACTTTAAATGAACCTAATTAATAATGCTTCATCTGCCACTGCTTATTAACACGCTGCTGGGAGATTGGTGGGAGAGGAGTGCTTGGCGGTCACAGCTCTTCAAACTCCAAAGGAGGAGTCCAGCCCTTCTCCACCTCCATGCTCTGAGGATGAGGCCAGAGGCACAGATTTACAATTAAATTTGGGTTCACATAAGAGGAGTAATAAATACTATAGTAATATACTATGCAGGCAGCCTTTTCTCTGCAGAAAGTCCTTTCCAAATGGCTTCTGTGTCCCCGCCATCACTGGCACACCAGCTGGCAGCGCCGGCTCCTGGCATTCTCTGCCCCACAGGCTCATCCCACAGACCTTCCACCGCGGCACAGATCCTCACTCCTGGTGGTGCAAATCAGTTCCTGAAAAGTTTTCTAGTCTGACAACTTACCTGCTTACAGCAAAATCCAAGAGCACTTGTTTAAATGCTCTGTTTCCAGTAAATGGTACTATAAACCATAGAAGCAGCTTTGCCCACACCCAGTCATTTTAAATCGCTGGGGTTTGTTAGAGGGACCAGGGCAGTGGCTGTTATAATTTGCAAGTCCCTGAGGATTGCTTTCGAACTGGAGGCCATTATTATCTGAGATTAGAGCTATCCACAGCTTTATTTTTATGCTATCATCAGTGCACGTGATGTTTAAAAGACAAAAAGACCGAAAGAGGCAGCATCCCCGCCCTAGCAAATACACGGTTTTGGGACTAAAACAGATTTATTGAAATCAATGCATACTTTATCATTGATTTCTTTGTGCAGTGAGGGCTCCTTTAAAGCTTGACAGCTTTTTCTTGTAATGCTGAAATGAGACTAACCTGAAGTATCGACACTGAGTAGTTTGGTATGATACTTCTCTCTCTCCAGACTTCTGAGACAATGCAAAATTACTTTTATTTAAAAATACGTTTATCACATTTACTGAAAGTGCCCAGGCTCCCTAAAACAATACAAAATGCATGCAAAATTCAATTTAACATTGTCAGGGGACTTGACCAGATGATCTAACTGGTCGTTTATAGCTAGTTATGACTGTAATTACATGTCCACATCATGCCATCTAATATTTTAAATTCGTCCTACACCATATTTTCATTCAGTGAAAGGAATTTACTTTATCATCATTCTTTCCCCATGTCACAAGACCAGTTTTTCACTGTTGATAAGAAAACGTCATTTTTTGTTAAAAAATTGCAAATGACAGAGCCATTGCTATGTCACCTGAGCTTTCCTTATTTATTGATTGTCCCCTTATTTAGTGAATAATTTCAATGAATTTCAGAATAATAACAATCTGTGGTGCGTATCTATCAAATTGTACAGGAAAGACTGTAAAATAAATTACTGTGAATTAGGTTCTCGACATACGAAATGCTGCTTTTGTAGCCTGCATAGCTTGGGCCCCTAAAGAGCATAGGAAGAAATACGCTATTTGACATTTTAAGTGGAGTGTCAGCCTTCTACAATGAGGTGACTAGCTTGGTGGATGAGGGGAGAGAGGTGGATGTTGTTTACTTTGACTTTACTAAGGCATTTGACATTGTTTACTATAAGACCCTCATAGATAAACTGATGATGTATGGGTTAGGTAAGTGGACAGTGATATGGACTGAAAACTGCCTGAATGACCAGGTCCAGACGGTTGTGATCAATGGCACAAGGTCCATTTGGGGGCAAGTCACTAGAGGTGTACCCAAGGGCTCAATGGTGGGGCCAATACTGTGTGACATCTTCATTAATGATCTGGATGATGGGGCAGAGTGCACCCTTAGCAAGTTTGAAGGTGACACAGAACTGGGAGGAGTGGCTGGTACACCAGAGGGCTGTGCTGCGTCCAGAGGGACCTCAACAGGGTGGAGAAATGGTCAGATTAGCATCTCATGAAGTTCAACAGGGAGAAATGCAAAGTCCTCTACCTGGGGAAGAACAACCCCAGGCACCAGTACAGGCTGGGGGCTGATCAGCTGGAAAGCAGCTCTGCAGAAAAGGACCTGGAGGCCCTAGCTTGTTGGACAGCAGGCTGATGGTCAGCCAGTGCCCTCATGGAAAAGAAGGCCAATGGTATCCTGGGATGCATCAGGAGGAGTGTTGCCAGCAGCTCGAGGGAGGTGATCCTTCCCCTCTACTCAGCACTGGTGAGGCCATAGTTGGAGTTCTGGGTCATGTTCTGGGCTCCCCAGCACCAGAGAGACATGGATTCACTGGAGAGAGTCCAACAAAGAGCCCTGATGGTCATCAAGGGACGCTCGCTTCTGAGGTATGGGGGGATGTTGAGAACAGGGACTGTTCAGCCGGGAGAAGAGCAGGCTCAGGGGGATCTTATCAATGTATACCTGAATGAAGACGAGAGAACCAGGCTCTTTTCAAGTGGTGCCCAGTGACAGGACCAGTGGCAATGGACACAAACTGAAACACATTAAGTTGCATCTGAACACAAAACCCCCCCACTTTTTACAGTGATGGTGACCAAGCACTGGCACAGGTTGCCCAGAGAAGTTTTGGAGTCTCCCTCCTTGGAGATACTCAAAAGCCACCTGGACATGATCCTGGGCAAGTGGCTCTGGGTGGCCCTGCTTGAGCAGGGGGGTTGGACCAGGTGACCCCCAGAGGTTCCTTCCAACCTCATCCCCCCTGTGATTCTGTGACTAATTCAGATGCCCCACAGAGCAGCACTCTTCCTACTTCTCAACGAGAAAACAGCAAAATACTCCACTGAAATTCCATTTTCTGACTTCGATGGAAGAAAATATGTTACACATCATCAACAACATACCAGCATATTAAAAACATATTATGCTTGTAAAATAAAGAACATTTTTTCATCCATTGCCATCAAATTTATGTCTGCGTTAATCTGAAAAATTGAATAAATCCAAATGGATCTCCCAATTAGTGATGCAAAGTAGGTATATTCTTTAGTTTGAAATAAAAGTATTTCTGTTTGAAGTTTGGGATGGAACGTGTTCACTCCCATGTTTCAAATTAAAACAAAGTAGACAATTTCCAGTCAGAAAGCTGTGTCAAGATGAAGGAGAGGGCAGTATCGCAGACTGGCCATTCTGGCCTATAACGGCTCATCAGTCCAGGCCAAAAGCGCAGTAAAACCAGAGAAACATCTGTCCTTGGTCTGGTTGACCTGAATACGCAAGAGGCATATTGTGTTGTTGGAGAGGAGTGGTGGCTGCCTGCAAGTGTGAAGTCTGGACAATCACAGACCACACTGAAGTCGAAGGGCGTGCTGATTGTCCTTCTTTCAAACAAAATGAAAGAGAAATTAAAGCCTCATTTGTTTAGTGGTAATTGAAACAAGACGAGCCACCGCCCAAGGTGCAACACAATATGGGAAGGCTGGATTGGAAGCTCGGCCATGTGGCTAGAGGGGTTTCACTGGAAATCGGTTGCAAAACCAGGAAACGGGGCATTGATTTGATTGAAGCTCTGCGTTGGCTTGTGGGTGGAAAGAAGCACAAAGCGAGCAGGCAGCTGGACAGGCAGAGTGTGTGTGTGGCCCCAGAAAGGTAGCCGAGAATAAATGACTTTTTTTCCTTTCTGAAAAGCCCAGAAAAAGATCTCGTGAACAAGAAGACAGCTTCTAACTGTACAGTCCTCTTGTGTTTCGATGGAAAAAATATTTGTGTTTTAACAAACAGATTTTACCCAACTTGTAAAAACAATTTCGACTTGAAGCGACCCTAAAATTCTGCAAACTTTGTCTTCCTGCAAGGAGCAGCCTTATCTAGCTGCAACATCGTATAACCTACAGCGCTTCAATCAGTCTCCCATAAAGCTGGCTAAAGTCCCATCCCGCTATCAATTAGAACTCTTCTCGCAAAACAGTCTGAAAAAGATGTGTATTACAGCCTCGGAGCTATACAGCTTCTCTCACAAAGTTATGAAACCTTTCTTCCTTTAGGGCTAAACAGTAAAGCAACATCTAGTTTGTATGAATAACTCTTTCAGCTGCTTAAATACTTCCAGCCTGATGAATTTTTTAAGCTGTTCTGATTTCTCTGAATGTATTAATCTTCCACACCTGTTATTTTAGTGCAAACAGTGGATCATGCCTTGCTACTAGTGTTTTGCATTTCTTTCTATGCTTTTTGAAGATTCCTGACTTGATAGTTTTTTTGAAACGGTAAAATATTCGTTAACTGTCCTCTAGATTGTTCTCCAGGTAAGCTTTTATGTCTGGATGGTCTGTGGCATGAAAAAAACCCCAGCTGCTGATAAAAAAACCCCTTACCTGCCTTCAGCTGTTCAGCCTACTGACGGTTCTTGTCGAACCGAGAATTTGCAGAAATGAGTAATCGTGCATGGACTACTGCTTTTTTCTTGCCAACTCCTCATCTTTAAATGCGATGCCATTTGTGTACAGAGCTATCCAGATGTGTGTCACAGCTTGATTTCCTGGGGCTGTCTGTGGAAACGCTTCAAGAGAAGCAGTGCTCTCTACCCCAGTGACATGATAAATCCCTTCAGGATGCTATATAGTACTGGAGCAGCAAAGCTTTATTACATTTGCCTTAAATGTATCCCTTTTCAATCTGTTGAAAAGCCATCCTCCCTTATGAACATGTTCATGAAGCCCATGGAAAATGCTTTTTGTCATGTCTGACTGAACCTTTTTTAATTTGACAGTGGAAATTGTGATTCTGTAGTCTGAGCTGTTTGTTTGTAATCTGGGCATTTTCACTGATACAACAAAAATAGCTCCAATTTGAAGGTGAAAATTCTAGCCTGCATTTCTGTGCCAACGCTCACAGAAGAAGTCTAGCAACACAGAGGGACAGAAATGTATACCTTAATCCTCTGAACAAACAGGTGCCTCATAGTTAAAGACAGACGAATATTTATTTGGAAAATTTGTTTGGCGTATCGCCTATCAGACCCTGCCTCTCACCACCCCATTGCAATGCTAAGGACTTAGATATCCAGAGCACAGCATTGCAGCTCCCACATTTTTGCCTTCTCATGCACCCTATCTGAGGAAGCGGAGGGAAGCTTGTGGCAAGAGCTGAGGTGGGAAGTGTGTGTAGCCCTTGGAGGTGGGAGGTCAGCCTTGAGGAGGAGAAGAGAAGGATTCACATCCCCCCAAGTTTGGAATGAGCCTACAGATTGCAATCTTGCAAATATTTGCAAGTTGCAGATTCCCTGGCTTTTGACTTCTCTCTTGGTTGGTTTTGTTTTTCTTTCCTTTTTTTTTTTTTTTAAACAATGTGCAATAGTGGAGGCTTATAATTGCACCTTCGTATAGCAGGTGTACCTGTGTTTTAGCCCTGGTGCAGCAGTGGGAGCTCGAACCACGGTGTGGTACCTCCAGCACTCCTTGTGCCAGTGTAGATTTCCCATGAAAGAGCTGGGCTATGGGTCAGGATGTGCTCCATACTGTGAGGGCATGTGCACACTGCTGCTGGAAATGTCCACCTCCAATTCTGTTTTGGGGCTTGTTCATCCCAGTTCGGGTAGATGGGCTGGGAACCGGAGCTGATGCCAATGCAGGCACTGATTTATGAGGCTTGCCCCGCTCTGCCCTGCCTGTGCTCTCCCTTTCGCAGCCCCTGGCCACATCCCCAGCCAGGCGGTCTTGAGAAGACAACCCTGTGCTGCCTCCGGCCAGATAGGGACTGCATTTGCGGACATAGGTGGGCTGGGATGGACATGGAGAGCCAGGTCCAGCTGTAGGTGAGGCTGGTTTTATCTCTGCGTGAGCTGCCACAGGCCTAAGAAGACATTTAGCAGAGCATGCTCATGTAGCTGCCTTTTTACTGTTTTCTTTTAAAGCTTAGGCTTTTATAGTGGAGAAAATAAAGATGACAAGTGAGCCGAAAACATTCTGAGGATCAGAAAATTTGTAAAGGTGCTTCCTGACAGCCATTAAATTTTGACTATAGCATTCCTCTATGGCATTTACAGTTACCTTTACAGTTACTATTACAGCCCTTTAGGTTGTCTTATGTGATTTTACAGCACAAATCATGGATCAGTTACAAAAGGACCATTGCACATACTGAAGATCAACAATCTGTGGAAAATGCTATTTTAAAAAAAATATGCTTGAAGCAGGAGTATCTAATGGACTTACACATGTTTTCAGACCATACTATTCTCCTTGACTAGCCCACAGATTTCAAATTCTGGAGAGGAAGGGTTAAACCTCCTGACAGCTGCGAAGTTTTCAAAAAAGCAAGTGGTATGTGTATTGTTAAAAAAATCCAGGAAATTAGTCCAGCCCCTTCACATTAATGACTGAAAGACAGAAGATAATAATTCCTTAGTGAGATAATGTTTCTCTCAGGTGACTATCAGTGTGGAATCTTTTTTTTCTAAATTTAATTTTCAATTTTAAATAAACGGATCAAAACTAATGACTAAAACAGGACCACAAATAGGCTTCTTACTTATTATAGAAAGAAAGAGATTATCAACATTCATGAAGGCCCTACTTAAAAAACAAAAGACTTCAAATGAGCTGAAGGATGAAATAGATCCTGCAAGCAATAGGTAATACATTAAGAAATATAGAGTAGAATCAATTAGGCTTAATAACTACAAATATGTTGACATATTTGACTACTTTTATATGATTTACTAACTCCACACAGTAAAATCAAATGCATGCAATTGCTGAAGCAGTGAAGTGGATATATTTAAGTTCAGTTCTTCTTTGGCACCAGTAGCATCTTTTTTAATCCCATGAGTGGAGGAAAAAAGCTTTCCAAAACTGAAGCCATAATTTTTCAAGTGTAGCTGGGAAGACAGTGAATCTGTAAGTAAAGGGTACAGCTTGTCCACTTTTGAAATTTGGCCCCACAGAAGACAGCCATCTGTTTTACTTATGATTTCTAACTTGAATATTAATGTGGAGACTAGGTGTAAAAAAAAAAAAATCTAACCACACAGCAAAACCCTACCTGTAATTAACGTGCGTTTTATGAGCAACTGTGGATGTTCATCACTTACGGTCATCACTTCAGTGAGGCAACTGAAAAGAGCATGTAAAGAGCAGCAGGTTGGTATCCTGGGATATTAACAATGCAGGAAGGGTCATACATCTTCTGACTTCAGGGTGTTACTTCTAGAAAGACTAAAGAATATACAAAGTCCTTAAAAAATAAAAATGAATACACATTTCCATGTATGTATTATTTTAGTGAAAGCTGTAACTTTTTCTACAGACTATTTATGACATTTTGTCCCACTACACTATACCTTAAACATGTAATCTAGCAGGCTGTCTTGCTTGCAGTGGTTAAGACTCATTTTGTCAGTCTGTTTTTCACAAACAAATTTATGTGCTAAAAATCTTTCCAAGCTGCTTTCAACCACACCTGTCCATACTGTGCCATACACGCCATATGCCAGAGTCATGGGTAATGTAAAGGGGTGTAAGGCACTGACTTCGGCGGGGCCGCCGTGATCTGCCCTGGCAGAGAGCGGAGCCTGACACCCGTGCAGGAAAATATAAAGCCTTAAAAGTGCGATCAGCAGTTTGGGAAGAAGGTCGACCATGTGTTTTATGTGTTATCATTTCTTTGATAAGCCTGTGGCTGTGCCACTTCAGAGGACATACTGTGCCTTCAAAATTAATATTACAGTCAGACTTGTCACTTAGCATTTATGCCATGACCTTTTAGCTTTATAAGAGAAACTTTCACATCTCTATGTTATTTACAAAACTGTTTTTAATATGTTTTACATTTTTTTGGTAAAATTGTATGTGGTTTTAGTCCTCAAGCACCTTGCTCGGTAAGGCATCTGGAAGAACAAAATTACTTTTAAACATAACCATTAAGTGCTCCCCTGAATTAGAACATTATTGACTAAATTTCATGCCTGTTATACAGCTAATAAAGCAGGTTACTCGAGTAGGATTTGAGATTTTAATTCAGATTTATAATAAGACAGAACAAAAATGGCTAATCGATATGGACTAGCAAAGGCTACTCTGATGAAAGATAAAGGCCGAGAGACAGTTCAATCAGCACGATGGTACCAAGGAACTTTTTTTCCAAACTGAAGATGAATTTGTGATACTATGGATTGCTCTATCTTAGACAGGATAACTTCTCCCAAGTATTACATGGAAACTTTCAATTTATATTGCATTAAAACCTCCTAAATTGATGGCAGGTATTTGTAGGAAACGCATAATTTTTTATTCATTATCCTTTATAAATTAAGTCACTATACAGAGAGTAAATCCTATGGAATAACTTTACCATGAAGTAACAAGGATATTGCAGTAGAAGTAACAGTAAAAGTTCAACTCACAAACAAATTTTGCTGTTGCAGAAATGCTTTTTCTGAAAAATGAAAATACTTTTGACTGAACTCCAGAGTGGAAAAAAAAATCAATAACGTTCATTGGCAAAACCATTCCACTATTAACAGGGGAGGAATGACACAGAATTAAAGATTTGACAGCATAAACTCAATGTTCTTAACTTCAGAATTCTATAATTAAAATCCTAGATTTATAACCTCAGTCCTTCAAACATACATATAGCAAATGCTATCAAAAGACAATATGATAAACTAGGATAGTTTACTATCCATTTTTATCTACTCCTTGGTTTAACTATATTTTGGTCTAGAAAATATTACCATTCCAAAATGAAAAAAGTGCCTTGGGACTGTAGATATAATCTGTTTTATCGTGCTTGTAGGCAGGCAACCATCAGCAATTGCTCCTAAAGTATATTTCAAATTTTGTTCCAGTCTGTGACTGGCCAATGTGGCTGATACAGATACTAATGGCACAGCTCAGACTTGAGAGAGGTGGGTATCATGCTGTCAAACCCAAATGCAATTTCACTCACCGTACCACCGGCCCAAGCAAGGTCCTGATAAATAATTGATCCTGTGGAGAACTCTAAAACCTCCGGGCTGTGAGACGTGGGCACTTCCTATCATTTCCACAAAGCTCCAGTTTGGTTTGAACAATAACCCTTCAGGATTTAAGACTTGCAGGAACTGCTTGGCATAACCAAATGCATCCTGCAGACTTCAGACCATCTCCCATATGGGTGTAATAGGAGGGAACGTTTCTAGGTTCCCACATCAGCATTTTGGACATAGAGAGATAAGGAATGTTTTCAAACACTGTATGCGCTTCCAGCAAACAGAAAACTCTAATTTCTCTGGTTAATAAACAAACAGTACATCTGGGTAACTCTTGCCAGGATGGTGATGACTCCTGGGGTTGGTTCTTACCTTAATATTTTTTGTCTTAATAGAAGTAGAAATAGGGCCATTCTCACTAGTCTAGATTAATACCACCTTGTAAGAATGATAATAAAATAGCATTCGTTATGGAATAAAAACGAATTAATAAAATGAAGACAATACATCTGAATTCTCTTTACTAGCTGTTTAGGCAAACAGTGTGAGGTACTTGATAGGTTTCTGTTCCTTAGCTGTTACAAATGCTACTGTTTATTTTTTCAAAATGTCTTTCTATGAATATTTTGCAATATGTATTTAAGAATGATGTCTCCATAAAAGTTTTCACTAGTGAAATTTTGTACTGCTGGTAAACACAAACATGAGGTTTTTGAGAATCAAACTTCTTCAAAGTCTAACAAATGGCCATTGAAATCCCTCATCTTTCCAGTCTTTATTTGCCTTTCCTTTTCCTTAAGTCTGCCTCAATGAATTCAGCTCTTGCAAACGGCCCCTTTGCACTGCACTGCAAAGCCCTGTTGGCCTGGGGATAACTCTAGAGCTGCCTACAATCATCTCCACGCGCCTTCAGCTACCGGGCTGGCACCTACAAGAGCTAAATATGACTCAGCTACTTTCTGGCCAGCATTTTTTGCTCCTTGCAAAGTAAATGACGCAGTAACCATCCTAATTCCTCTAATTTCAACAACTAAGCATTTTTTAAAAGCTACTTTAAACATTTTTTGCAAATATGTGTTGTGTGTTGTATCTGTTTTATAGATATGTTTATTCACTTGGAAAGAAAGAAAATTGAGCAAAAAATAAATCCCTTTTTAAGTTGCTGAACAAAGTAAAATTACAATAACATACATAAGTGGAAGAAAAAAACACATTAATTCTATGTTTTGATTAATAAACCATTTGCAGGAAGAAATACTTTATTAAAGAAAAAGTAACAGATACTTTCTTCTGTTAAAAAATTCTCATATTTTCAGTGAAAATAGTTTTCAAAGTGGAAACATCATCATATTGCTTATGCAAACCATTTGAGCTAAGTGAAGGACTTTTCAAAGAGTCTCCAAATTCTTTTTTCACTTTAGCAAAGACCTCTACCATTGATTTGATACTCCTTTTATGGATGAAAACATTATTCAAGAATGAGAAATGTTTCCATTGAAATCACTTATCAAATAATAAGCCATTAGCTTGTTTTCTTTCTGGAGGGGATGATGTCAAATAAATTACTTTTATTATAGGTCAAATATCACCAGTGCTGAGAGCCTTGGACATAGTTTTGAAATGCTCCGGTGGATCTATAGCAATGCACTTTCTGCTGCTGAGGTCTTCTGAGATACCAACTCATCAAAATGTATTTATTCAGCTCAGCTTATCCATTCAGCCCCAGTTCAGGCCTCTTCTTCACAGGAGGAGAACTTCACTGAAGAGTCAGAGAACACAGGAACAAAGAGAAGAGTTTTGTTTGTTTGTTTACAATTTTCCTTTGCGACATCCCCCAGGAGTCAAAAAGAGAATAGTTCACAGAGTGGTAAGATCAGAACAGCAAAAGTATTCGCAGCATGGCACACAATAAAGCACTACTTACTTGGGAATACTGTGCTCCCAGCCAGCACCATCCTGTGAGACTCACATCAGCTCCAGACTCTGCTGCAGACTTGCTTTGGGAGCTAAGATTCCCGTCACCTCCGGAGACTTTTCTTCCCTGGAGAGACTGATGCAAAGCAGATCTGACCCTCTACAGAATATCTGGTTATTTTTCTGATTTTTTCCTCTATGGATGGATAGATTTTTAAACACTACTTTAAAATTTGAGGTTTGTTTTCATTCCCAGTGATAATGTTCATATCCCAGTCAATTTGTATTTATTTTACAAGCATATTTTCTTTAATCATGTCATGGAGCAGACCACTAATTCTCTCCTTCTGGATGGCTGTGGGAGACCACACACACTCTCAGCTCTGAGCACTAGCAGACTGGAAAGAGATGAGAAGACAGAGCAAGAACAAAATACCATTACAAACCCAGTGCTGTTCTCATGTGACCTATTCTTATATGGTTCCTCACCGAGCTGGCAAACTTCAGGATCTTCGGGCTCCATGGCCTGGCTATCAATCCTTTTTTTCCACTGGTTCCAAAAGTGGTGGCAAAGCTGCATCCAAAGAGCTATCAATTAGCCCTTTGAGGTAGCCCAAAACAACCAGTAGCCCACACTATACTTTTTGGTTAAGAGACACTAAGATCAGAAAAGGACATATTGAGCTGATAAGCCTGAGTGAATAAAGGGCCTCTGAGGAGTACCTAATGAGGGAAGTTTTGAAGTGCAGTACGCCAGTTTTATGGAGGGATGACACTGATGGGAAATCAAGCCTCTATGTTAAAGTGCTTATTGATTAGTTATTTCCAAAAGCACAGCTAGGATCTATTTTGAGCACACAGTGGGTACTCGTCCAAACTATGCTTTCCCTATTTCAAGCAAATCGGCAAGCTGGAGAAGTTTGGCACAACTACACAGACTGTACTGGTGTCCATTTTCAAGGGAATTGCAATTTGAATTTCAATCTCACCTAGAGATGATTCTGAGAAGAAACTTGTGTTTCCAGATTTGAAACTACAAAGCATTCAATCTGTTTTTGACAGCAGTGATGTTGTCTAAAGGAGAAACAGATTGTGGTAAGTACTCCTGCCTTGACATAAAAGCCCTCTTTTTTCTTCCTGTCCAAGATGACATCATCAGGGAGACATCTTTCGGTAGCATGGGTCTCACCCGAACATCTGGAAAGAAAGCAATAGTTCAGAGACCTGGTTGTTCAGTTTGCGCTATCTGCGTAGTTCCTGGGGCAGATGTTTATACCTCTACTGATGCAAGAGACACTGCAGAATCAGTCTGAAAGTGTTGTTGACTGTCCCCATCTCTGCAGCATGCCCAGTGACGTTCACATTAAATGTGTTTCGCAGTCAGGGATTCAGGTATAGTCTTTCTCTTCAGGACCGTAACTCTAGCTCCTAGTCTCACCTTAAACCCATGATTTTTAAAAAGAAATTCTGTAAAATATTTCATTATTTTATGGACATTACAAGCACTCAGAGAAGCGAAGGCTTGCAATGCATGCTCCCCATAGCGGCCCGCTGGTGGCCTGCTGATGGCCCCATGGGGATGGGCACCCTGTTTGCAGATTTTTTGGGTTGCAGCTCTTAATTTGGGCACCTTCCTCTGCTAGCACCCGAAGTTAGGTGTCTGTGCCCTTCCTCACATAGCCTTGGCTGCTCCTTCTAGGTCTGCCTCTCCTATTGACCAATATTATATTTAGCAGCAGAGGTGCCTGGGGCTGAGGTCGACTAGTGGCATGGCCAGAACCATTCACCCACTGGCCACAGGCGTGTTCAGGAGCTGTTTGGGAGCTCAGCCTGCCCCAGCTGCAAGGCGCGCTTTGGCACAGGAGCTGCCATGCATGGGCCACCCTTCGGGCACTTCAGCAGACAGAAAGCCCAGCGCTGTGCGCTACAGACCAAAGGGTTTGCAGGGGAATCCAACTATTCAGCAGCTCAAAGCCGTACTATGGCACTTGCACATAAACCTGTCTCTTCTACTTAACCTCTCCATTTATTCATGCATAAAATGTGTATTTTGTGACTGTTATTTTTGTCCACACATCAAGCACACACACTCTAGGTCATTACCAGCCCCATGAGCTCTGTTCACACCATGTATCTTTACCATGCATTCCTACTCTTCCTATCCCCCTACCCACAACACTTCTGGTGGCATTTCCAGTCATCTGTTAACTTCTGCTAGTATTTTGATGGACCTCAGGCCTCTCACTTGTTAGTCTGTTCTCTAGTTGCCCATCTCTCATGCTCTCAAGCTTTCCTTTACTTCAGTTGCATAATCACAGTAACGCAACTTTTTGTTCTTCAGGCCTTCATAGCTTTGCTTTAGCCTATGGACAACACCTGTCATCAAGAATAAAAAGATGTTGCGAGTTTTATCTTACTACAGTCCTCCAGGTTGGATTGCCTTCTGGGAGATTATTCAATGCAATTTTCAATTTGTATATTGGTAACTGAAAGGATGTAGTTTATTATTGCTGCTGATCAAGTGTAACTCTGAAAGTCCAATTTTTATTTGAAATGACCAATTGATTCAAATGTTTCAAGCACAGCTTCTTAGCTTCAACTGAAAAAAAAAGCTTTCGGTAGATGGTGAAATAAATCAAGAGTTTATTTGCTAGCTTTTAACAGGCTATTTGCTCAAGGTGGAGTATGTCCTCTGGCACAGCATATGTGACAATCAGTGAAAAGTGCTTGTACTGAGGAAGTGGAAGCTACCGTCTACTATTTTTCTGACAAATATTTATCCTTATGTGTTGCATTATTTTGCTAGCCAATACCTTTGTTGCCAGCTCTTCAACAAACTGGAACAAAGCTGTCTGAAATGCCATGGCAGATCCAGATAAATGCAATCATGAACATCTTATTATATCAAACTGAATATAAAAATAAATATTAAAATCAGTATTATATTGAATTAAATTAATGTTACTGCCTGCAAAGTATTCCTGTGCTCTTCATTTCAGCACTGAATTTTATTTGTCTTCTCCCAAACTGTTCCTTTTCAAGATGTGTCCCAGGCTGTTGAACTGACAATGTCAAATTACTTTGTAGCCCAGGAATTTTGAGGAGGAATCTGGAGGTTTTGGTGACTGGGCAGACAGGTGGTGCATCTGGCACACAGTGAAAAATGTGGGAGGTGGTTTGGGAATGTAATAAGAGCACATTAGCTGGATGTTTTTTCTAGAGTATTCAGTAGCAAAATATTTAATGATGCTGACATTTGAATTGTGATAATTAGATTTCCTAGTTAGCACCACATTGAGAAGAATGGGAACAGTTTATATATTGCTCAGAGCTATTATTTCAGACTGTCTGCAAACTCTGATTGGCAAGAATGACCTGGTTCATATTCTATTTATATATGAGTTTTATTTTGGCTTTAATGAAAGCTTAGCTTCTGGATCGCAGTTCTCTACCATTATGTGGCTGTGTGAGGATGGGAATCACAAAAGGCTTGCTTTCAGCCAAGCTCAGAGCTCCTCTAGGGAGATAGCCCCACAACTCATTACCTCTGCAAATACTGGTCTGCAAATATGGCCATGAAACCTACCGTAGGTTTTGAGCGAAGGGAGGTTATCTAAATGTCTTAGAAGGTACACTGGACGTTTGAGTAGAAAACATTTTCTTTGCAAAAAGATTGCAGGAGGAGCAAAGTAAACGCTTGCTGTTATTCCCTCTCCAAGACATTTGTCCCCTTGCTGTAAGACGTTTGCTACACCAGGCGGAATGGAAAGCAGCGCCCACCGTGACACAGACTGACAGTCTCCATCTGATGGCCAGTTTTGCTGCCTTTTACAGTAACTGCGGGGAAGCAATGCATGTGAAAAAACATCTTCTGCCAGCTGACTTTTTTTTCTCCGCAGTGTTTTTGCAACAGAACAGCTTTGGTGGATGGGATGAGGAAAGAATCTACTGTCCTGCCCATTTTAAGAAATATTATGATCATTCTCTTCTTTTTCTCCTTTGGGCAGGGAACTAGCCTCACCATTAACTGTTCATTTGGCCCACATGACAAATTAATTATTTCAGTTTGGACGTCCTTGTCAGAACTTTGGGGAAGGCAGCTTGTCTTCTGAAGTGCTGCCTGCGGCCAGCTTACTCCACAGCCAGGTGTGGCTGTGTGCAAGTGCCAGCCCTGGAATGAGGGAGCCCATCACCCTGGTGTGGGGGCTCCCACCACCTGAAGGGGCAGGAGCCCTTGCCTGGGACTGAAGGTGGGAAGGAGCCTGAAAGAAGACGTCTGAGGAGGTGGCATTGCTAAAGGAGGACCTGTTCGTGGGAAAAGAGAGCTAGAGTAAGACTGGAGAGGCAGAATAAGTGCATGTGGGATAAACAGTGGGATGTGGGGATGTGATGGAGATGGATGGAGATAAAAGACCAAATAATACAGGCAAGAGCAAAGGGAAGTGAAAAGAGAGAGCATGGATACAGACAGTCTGTAACCACCGGGGTCTTCTCCAAGAAGCCAGGCTGATCCCAGGAGCATCTCCACTCTTCTGCTGTCATGCAATACCTAAGAAATCCAATAACAATGTGTGAATCTCACCTTCCCTCATTTTCAAATGGCTGGCTTGCAGTCTAGCTAAGCCCCCCACTGCTCCAGTTGCAAAAGCAGTCAGGAAGCAAAGATTTATGCTGTACATGTGAGGACAAACAATACTGCTGCTAAAGTTCAAATGATGCATGCCTCATTTTTGAAGAAATCATTAAGCCCTCCAGAACAACTCCAAATGAGCCTTTTTATTAAAAGCAAAACAAAAGAAAAGGCAAGGCTTCAGAACAAAGCACTCAGAATTTAAGAAAAGCATCCAGAATTAACAGGGACTCAGTACACTCTCCATGCGTGTGCTCACTGTGAGACTGTCTTTAGTTAAGTGATCATGTAATATTTCATCCACAGGATCTTTGCCTGATTCCACACACAGGGCAATGAGTCTTCACAATTTTTGCTGCTCTTGTAAAGCACATTTCTGTACCAGGCATTTTATTTTGCTCCACAGTAATTAAATTTATTTATTGAGCTGTAGTAGGTTAACAGGGGAACTACCTGAGGAGGAGCAGAAAGGAGGAATGACTTGATGAGTAACTAATCATTCACAAAAGTCTTGTAGTGACAGTTCCTACAGGGATTTCTGAATTTGCAAACTGCCTCATCTCTGCTCTATTTTTTTACTGTGCAAATCAGGCAGTATTTATTTTATCTGGCCTATATATGTAGTAAGGGGTGAACTTACATAGCAGCCTTCCCCTTGGAGGAAGCACCAAGATGGTCTTTTGACCTGTATTACTGTTTATTTCAATGAAACTTTCAGGACCTGAATAATGCATAACTTCAGACCTGCTGTGAAATCCGGCCAGTGGCAAGTACGTGAGCCGAGAGACAGACTCCCCCAGCGCACACTTGCACGCACGCTCGCACTCACACGCCCTCACAGTTGCTCAGTCGAGCAGTCACCTGAGTATGAGCACCCAAGACCCGTTTCCCTGGGCCAAACAGATTCACTCCACATATGGGAGCTTGCAGAAGGTTTTTTCCAGTGTCTACAGCATTAGACTTGCCCAGAAGGGTTTGACTCCCACATATGTGAAGCCTCATCCTGGGTTCCCAGGCAGGGGATGCCTGGCCGAATGGAAAGCACTGGTGCTGCCAAGCCAGGTCTGTAAGGCAGGGAGGCACCAAAACGCAGCCTTGCAAATGCCTGCTCGGTAAGCATCATCAGCTGGACAGCCTTTAAAACCAAATGCACTGTTTCATCGGAAAGGATACCTCTTACCATAAACATCCCCTCGAGCTTGAAGTATCTGCAAACAGTCAATTTGCTCACAGTATGGAAGCTTATCATCAGGCAACTAATTCAGCTTTCCTCCACTGGGACAATAAATTCTATTTACTTACCTGTTATCAGCAACAATAGTTGTTTAAAAAGAATGAAACAGAACATGACTGATTAGCTCTTTCTCCAGCTCTTTGAGGATCCAAGGTTATTTTTGTCATTCATCATGCCACATTCACACAAGCATGATTTCTTTCAAGGTACCACTGCAGCTATCATGGTAACAGAGTGGATTATTCAGCGACGTCTTAGGCATTAGTAGCTGTTTTTCTCCCATCTTCCCTGTAACATGCATATAAGATTTCTAAGGCTGCCGTACGCCTTACAGCTTTTTCTCCCATACTTTATTTAGACAGGAAAACCTGTTGGTTTCTGTATAAATTTCAGTGTCTAGAAATAAACTGCAATCCTCTGAACTAAAACTGGAGTTCAGATATATCTCTCTGCTAGCAGAAAAGAATAAAAGTAGAGCCTTTATTTATTTATTTACTTCCTTATTCTTTATCTGTATGGGTATACAGCGAATTTTCTCTTCCATTTTGCTGAGAAGTCTCTTACCAGGGCTTAGGTCCTTTCTTCTCCCCTGGGCATTCTCTTCATGGAGCTGCAGTTGGTCAAAATAGAACCCTCAGAGTTGCAGCCGTGCCCTTGCTTATTGGCTTGCTATTAAAGTCTGTTATCGGTTCTACAATAGACAATATAATTCCCCATTTGCAACAGGTGGTGGAGCAAATGCAATCCACTAAGGCACTCACCCAGCACAACAACTGTGGCTCTACCTCCCCTGGGACGCTCCATCAAAAAGTCAATACACTTCCCAGGCATGGTTTTTCCGAAGAACTGTCTGTGTGCTTGGATAGGGACAGCATACATCTCCCTTGCCCTGATCCCAGCCTTTCTTCTCCTTCACCTGGCACATTCACACTCTACCATGAGTCTCTAAGCCAAGGCTCCCTCCTCAGGATCTGGAAGTCTGCACATTAGTGCTAAAGGTGAAGGAACACTCTCCTTCAGCAAGGTGGAGAGACTGGGTTTTTTCCCCAACAAATCTTAAGGGAGGGGGGTGGGCTCTGTGAGCCATTATTTTTTGCAGTCAGATGCTGAAGGGGTAACACCCATCCCACCACAGTCCAAGTCTTCTCTCTTTTTTCCCTTCCTTTACTGCCTCAAAAGCTCCCCGCTCACCCAGCTGTCTTGTGGACTAGGAAAATGGGGGAGATAAGGGAGGGAGCGTAGGAAGGCATACAGGTGATCAGAGGACAGATAGCCTAAGTGGTGTGCTCATATTCTCTCGTTTTAGAAACACCAAATGTATATGCTGTCTCTTTCTGTCTGGCACCTATGAGGATCTCATCTTGCCATTCCTGATCAGCAACAGGTGCTGTGAAACAGCGCTGATGCTTAAACCCCCCTTTTCAAAGCATGTCCGTGCTGTGTGGGATCTCACATGGAGAAAGAAGACCCGTGGGGATAGTTCTTGCCTTGAGTGAAGAAGGATTACTGCTCTGTGCGGAGGAAAGGTGGGTGCATTATGGGACAGTCCCATTAAAAAAAACAAAATGAAGAAAGAGAAATGACTGTGAATGAACTTCACTGAAGCACGCTGAGGCCCCAGCTCCGTTTTCAACTGAACTAACATTAAGATCACTTTTTAACTGATTTCATTTTAATCAAGCGAGGGGAGTGATGGTAGGTCTGAGGGGAAAGTGAAAGAAATGCAACCGAAGAGAAAACCTGCTGCTGCACTGGATTCATCACACCTTGCACTAATCCGTCCCTCCCTGCCCTGCTGAGGAAGGGGAGGGAGAGAGCGGTTTCCTGGGAAGCTGGCAGGCAGCCAGGGTCAACCCACCACGCCTTGCGACCAGAGGATCAGCACTTGTGCATGCCATGCCCAGCGCTGCCCGAAAACATGCGCAGGATGTTGGATAATAAGCGTGGAAGCCTCTGGGCTGACCCTCCAACGCGAGGTGCTGGAGCAAGCAGGCAGCCACGTGCATGTGGGCTGGCATCTCTGTCCCATCCAGCCTGTGGCCTGGAGCACCAAGGTGGAGTATGGAGACAGCCATACGCTCCCTGGCAGGCGGCAAGGCATCCCTGCCTGAGGGGCTGGGGTCCCTGGTGCTTTCCTTGGGATTGCCGTGGCACCCAACAGCAAGCCTGCCTTGGGTTTTCAGGACTGAGCCCTTACTCCACCTTGCCTAATGAAATCATCAGCCCCTTGCAGCAAGAACAGTCCCTGAGCCCACGGAAACCTCCCTTTTGAAGGGACTCCAGGGTATTACTCTGACATAGTAAAATAATTGGCCGTAATGAGAAATGCTAAAGGAGATGATGCCAAAAGGACTGTCAAGAGAACAGAATAAATACTCCAGAAAAAAAGGGAAATACTCCTTTAAGGACTTCACATAATCAGAACTGTAAGCATTTCTGTTTAAAGTTGCAAACATACATTTTCCAAAAGAAGCTTTTATTATGTTCCTTTCAAAAATAATCCTTTCCTTTAAGTCTATAAAAATATAGGAAGGTGTACTAGGTCATAAAAGTAAAATAAAAGAATCTGTCCTGCTCTTGCTTGACTCCATACAAAACGTGAGAGGAAATCTTAACTTTTAAATGCCATCCCAACATCACGACTTCTGAGCAGTTTACACTGAAGAAGTAATATGTTGGTGCTCTGAGCAACAGAAGGCCAGGGATGCTGGTACGTGAGTGATCCCTTTCTAAGGAAAATTCAGCCCTTAGCTTTTAGTAACGATCTACATTTTTCCATGTTATTTATAGCAGTGTTTCTAGTTCTGAGTCAGACATGCTGAGAAATGTGAATGAAATCGTCACTGGGGTTTTTGTTGGTTTATGTAAACAGAAGGGACCTGGGACCTCTCATACAAATGGTGCTGTGCATACTTCTGAATCCATGGCTTTTGTATCATGATGATTAAGGGTAGCTACAAAAACAAGGCTACATCTACAAAGTAAAGGGCTGTCCCAACTTATTCTTGTGGATTTTAAACATTCATTTTGGGAAAGCAGCCCTAGCAGGACCTTCATTACAATCATGTGACAGCATAAAACAGAATAAATCTAGAAACAAGCAGCACTTAAATCATAACACTTCTATGTCCGTAAGCAGCAGAGACCCTCCACCTATACCTACATTCAGCCCCAGTTGCCAAAGTATTTGGGTGTATTGGGAGATTTAGCCTTTTGGAAGCTGCAACCATTTTCTGCCAATTTATGCTATACTGCTATATTTTTAATGAGGTCATTTACTGGAGGGTTTTGGACCAAATTCCAGAGCGTTCCCAGATTGGCATGGATTGCCAAGAACAATTGGAGATAAAAATAGAGCGGATGACTCTTTCATACAGGGAAAACTGAAATCTGTAAACTCATTTTTAATTATAAGGTCCTTGGTCTGGGAGATGTGTGATATATTCCAAATCTAATTAATGCTTAGGGGTTTTTTGCCTGATTTATTCATTCTTGAACAGACTTCTAATATTTCTCTGTGCTATTAAATATAGTGGGCCTGATTCTCATGAACAATAGGTTTCTGTCCCCTTCTGACAGCTCAAGGAGCCCTGGAAGTGAGCAAAACTGGCAAGAGAAAGTTACACTTCCTTTTCATGCTCCTCTTACACTTTCGGAACAAGGCCTCAGTCCATTATAGGTGAGAATAAAGGTAGCTTTGCTTCTTAAAAGGGAACAGGCGTATTCCTTGCGCAGGAGCACTTACATGTCTTTAGCACAGCTTTGGCTTTTGCATTGGTTTAGCTACAGCAAGCTGGGCAGATAAAGTGTCTACAAAAAGAACCACTGGAAGACTATGTTTATCATTCTAGCTTAGTTAGCATCTGCCAGCAGCCAGAGTGTCCTGAAACATTTCTAAGTCCCTCAAGAGAGGAGCTGTATCCTTTTCTACTATTTTATTTCTGTGCTAGTAGCAATGGTCTGAAATATAAAGGTCACTCACTCTCCAAAAACTCACACTTCAGTGTGACTATTCACATTATGCTGGTTTAAGTATATATTGACAATCTCACAAATAAGGGTCACACTTGAGACAAAATTAGACCCTCTTGACTACTTCTTATATGACTCTCTAGATTCTCATTCAATTTACATGGAGTAAAGTGAGCTTATGCTCAGGCTTTGAGGTTAATGGTGTATTCCCCGGAGTAAGTTCAGTCCAGTCACTATCAGTGTCATCGCTGTTACAATAACAGACTTCGAGGCTTTGTCTTTTTGAGCATCTATTCATATATTCTGGGATTTTCTTGAAGGAGAGCTTGAATTCAGCTAGCAGATTTTAATTGGCATCTAATTTGATGCCAAGATAATATGTGTCTGCCTATCATCGAGACAGGGAACTGAGTACCACTGAACTGACTTTTCAGAGATATGCACAAGTTTGGATGCTAATCAGTTAATTCAGTACCTAAAAATTCCTCTCAAATTGATTGAGTTAGTGTGTTTCCAAATGTAAATAATTAATTTCTTTTATGCCTTGCTTATTAACCAACTTTGCTCCATTGTGGCCTGCTAGAATCTTCAGTAAGGGAAGCAAAAACGGAGGATGAAGAAAACTGTGAAGAAACATAATAATGAGAGCTGTATGCTGTTCTCTGTTAGCACAGGGGTTTGATGGACCACCCATAGCTGTTTAAATAGACAGTGTCAACAGGATTGGCTCTGGTGCCTGTGCATCATTTACTGGTAGAAAGTACATCTTCACTATTGCTTGCAGTCCAATGCCTAAGACAAAGTGCTGTATCATAATGGGGTATTAGAGCCAAGCTATGAAAACCCTTGTTGCCGGCAACTAATCTGCAGGATGACAGTATTTTAAAAAATGAATAAATGCTACCTGAGCTGGGGGGGAAACTGCAATATCAGAGAAGACACAGCATATTTTCCCATCAGCAACAGAGGATATATCTCACAGTAGTCAATACATTGGCTCTTGTAATCATATTCAGTACAGCATGTGATTGGTTTATGTGTTTGATTTACTGTTATCTTTAATTAGCTGCAATTCTGTCTTTTTGAACATTAAATGAGCTTGGTTTAAGAATTCTAATTGTAAAAGTCTCTCAAATTAACAGAATGGAAAAAAAATACATTCATAATGAACTAATTTTTTTAGATTACAATAAGCTATTACAGGGAAGAGAACAAATGTGTGCAGGAAAATGATTAAACTGTGCGGAGTTCTCCATGCTGTGCCGTGTTCCCCTGCCTTCCCCATTTTGGATAGACACACTTCTGGGCTCTTTCAAGCCCAGAGCTTTCCTTTCCTACAGTCACACTCAGTCTATTTCAATGGAGACCCTTCCTGAGCCTCAGCCACCCAGTCAGAGAAAGAATACGAGCACATTGACTCAGACTTGAGATCATCTTTTTCAAAGGCTAGAGTGACTGGAAGATTTTCCACCACTTAATATAGCAATAGGTGTAATCTTCCAGAAGAAATGTCACTCTCCCACAGCCTTGTCTTGAATCTTCCGTCACAGGAAATGGGCTTATATATTGCTAAAATATCTCGAGCAGCTTTTGATACTTCAAAGCATCAGTGTGCTTAGCACAACGTGGACTAGCTAACACTTCCAAAGTGACTGTACACTGAGGATCACACTGCTTTAGAGACAGACAAAATTCTTCCAAAACAGATGTCAAAACTGACACGGCAACCGATCTCTCAGACAGTTCTGCTGTGTACTCTGACTGCTGCCTTTCTTAAACCTGCCACAGGGCAACGATCAGCATACTTGCCATTCAATACCTGTATTTGCAGCTCTTTCATGATATATTACAAAACTACCTCTGTGAAGCCAAAAGGACACGTGAATGTAATTTCTTTTTCCACAAAACATTTGCTGTGTTCTTTGAAAGGTTAACCTGCCTTACTAAACTGTACAAACATTATTTCACTTTTATTGACACTCTTTTCAGACCATGAAATGACTTGAGTTTTAATCTATTTTTTTATATACTGAAAGGAACAGACTAATTTAATAAGCTCCACACACAGAGGTATTTCAAAAAAATGTTTTCCAAAGCTCTTTCTTGAAGTTGCAAGGAGGGAAAGGAAAATGGTGTGTCACAAAGAAGAGGTTATTGTTAAGATAAACAGTTATATTTACTGGGCTGATATTAGATTGTTCTTTTATTCCAACGTATGTCTAGAGACTGTGGCACAGCTTTCATGCAGGAAATGCTCCATGCTACTTGGATTACAAATAGTAGGGTTGTATTGTTTGGTTACCTTTTCTTAGGAAAAAAAAAATTACTATTCCAAAGAAAAAAAAAGAAAATTCGGAAAGGATGATTTCATCTAAGCACAAAATTCTTTTCCCGAATCTACTGCATGTGCATTGACCACTTCACTTCTCATGGTGTGAGAAAGCAGCAGGCGGACTACCTAACAGGGCTGGCTGCTCACTGGGGTGGTAGCAAGCGTTGCAGCCTCCAGTCTGGTGCTGCATAAAAGGAAAGTGTAGGCAGCAATTTGGTCACTTCATTTTGCCATATAATTTCCAGAACCAATTTTCCATACTATGCTTAGGGGGGAGTAAATGGTTCCAACACACCTGAGCATCTCTGTGGGCCTAACTGCAGAAGCTGATAAAACACCATATCTTCGTCAGCATCATCCCCAGCTGAGCGAGCCGGATGGCGGAGCGGGGCTGGGGGGCTGGGTGCACGGCAGCCTCCTGCATTCGGCAGCTGCAGGTCCCATGAGATAGTTCCCCACAGGATGCGTCCTCTCAGGGGAACAGGACATCATCCCAATGCAAGCTCGCAGTGTCCATTCTTCTGTCAAACCAGAGCAGTGGGCTGGGTCCTCCTCCCATGGATGACTGTGAACCTGTGGGGCACAGGTCAGGACCAAGGTGCTCCTACTAAATACTGCAAACTCTGAAACAATAAAAATATTGCAGAAGTGTGGGGCATGGTGATCCTGCTGATAGCAACTTATTTCTACTGATGATTCCACCCTGTATTTTCCTGGTGGGTGGATAACTCAGGGACAACAGACGACAAATGCTGCTTCCAAATTCAGTAAAGTATTTGAACATGTGTTTAAGTAACACTGCTTTGCTCCGTGGAAGTGGATTTGACTATGTCTTCAGGCTCTTGGGTTTCATAGTTCATTAAACTGCTTCATATAGCAAAATATTAAGGACCTCATACAGATTATATAGGCTATATAGATTAGGAAAATAATGTCAGACAGCATTAGCTAGCTGTTGCCTGATACTTAAAAGTGAAAAAAATCAGCAGTTCAGACTGCTCTATTGTGAGCCTATAGAGAATCCAGCTTGTAAAAATGTGTTGAAGTCTCTTGAACATCAGGCTGGTCAGACTGACCAGACTAATAACTTCAATATATATTATAAAACCTTCTTAAGTACAACTAAGGAAACAAGGATTTTGTTCTTGGCCGAACAGTCCCATCAATGCTGAAACCTGCAGTACCTTTGATTTTTCCCTCCCACCCTTTGGGCTGAGCATTTGGGCATTACTAATCCTCAAATTGACAGCAGCAAACAATCTTCCTGATAAGAGGAAAGACCGCCCCAAGGTGCCTATCAAAGGTTTCTGCTATGGAGTCTGTGCCAAAGTGATCAGCACTGGTGAGGCCACAGCTGGAGTGCTGGGTCCAGTTCTGGGCTCCCCAGTACAAGAGAGACATGGACATACTGGAGAGAGTCCGAGAAAGGGCCACGAGGATGATGGAGGGACTGAAGCATCTCTTCTATGAGGAAAGGCTGAGAGAGCTGGGACTGTTCACCCTGGAGAAGAGAAGGCTCAGGGGGTTCCAATCAATGTCTATAAATTCCTGAAGGGAGGGTGCAAAGAGGATGGAGCCAGGCTCTCTTCAGTGGTGCCCAGTGACAAGACCAGAGGCAATGGGCACAAACTGAAACACAGGAGGTTCCCTCTGAACATCAGGAAACAGTTTTCTACTGTGAGGGTGTCGGAGCACTGGCACAGGTTGCCCAGGGAGGTTGTGGAGTCTCCATCCGTGGAGATATTCAAAAGCCATCTGGACATGGTGCTGGGCAGCTGGCTCTAGGTGGCCCTGCTTGAGTAGGGGGGTTGGACCAGAGGACGTCCAGAGATCATGCTCAAAGTTTCTAGACTGGTCTTGGGTTTTGGTCCTGTGCAAATTTTTAGATGCTGTTTAAATTTTATATGACAATGCAGCCAGTGACCACTGAGGTACCAGTTGCAAGAACCATACCTCAGATCAGCATTCAGCTTGGGTCTACAAACAGGGAAATTTGTGTCTTTCAGTCAGCATAGCTTTAATTGACTCATATTGTAAAAAAAAGGGAAAAAAAAGACAAAAAAAAAGCAAGAGCCCATTTTTTTACATCTAGCTACTCTGTTGATTTGTGGTGCTTCATTAACATCCAGATCTTCAAGTGTCATAACAGAAGATCAAGTAAAATATATATTTCATACTGCTATATGTTACCTGAAATAAGCTTCCTTGCTAATGTCTAGTCAAGACAGTACACACCATCCACAAGACCTGTCTTGTCGGATGGTAGGAAACACCACATGTCCTAGGACAAAAATAGAGCCCTATGCATAGTGCATGCATTGAAATGAATGCTGTGTTTAATATGAGGAAAACAGTATTTTCTAAAAACTTCTTTACTGACTTGTTACATTTTTAGGGCCAGCCTCTTTTAAAAAGAAATGCTATAACTAAAACTACCTTATAAATTTGATATGAGGTATTTCTGGAACTGTAAATAAAGCAAAAACTTTTCCACTCTGTTATAAAAAGTAAGTTTTTAAATTTTTTTTTAACATAATAACTGAAAATTTCTTCCACAACTTTTGATGAGTATTTTGTCTACTGTTTCTTTCTGCAACTAATTCAGAATTCTGTTTAAAACTTGCTGCACATATTTTCAGATAACATATGGGTACTCTGCATTTTCCCTATTTGAAATTTCTCATACGTCCAAGCACAGACATTTGAGCACAACCTCATCCTTTCTTCTTTCATTAATTTAAACCAGTTGTGAATGGCTTTTTTCCTGAGAACATCTTCTGAGAATATGTTCTTAGCACTTTCTGAAAGCCAGACCCATGTGTGAAATATCAAAACCCCAATGTACTTGGACATCTTGGGCTCTCTCACCAAACTTTAATGCTCCATAGAAGTAGCTTCCTGAACACTAGACAAAATTATATTTCTTCCCAAGTGGGACAGCACTGCAAATGTATGGAAAAATATACACAAATACGAGAGCATAATGTACTCAAACATAAAAGCATAATGACAGTTTTAACTCCTCAGCTGATGAGTGTTGATAACATTTGGTTATGAGCACATAAGTCAGGAGATGCATATCAGACGGTTGCGGTAATTCTTTTCAATTAGGTTAACAGTATTTGCAGTAAGCCACTGGAGCTGGAATAACCGTGAGATGGAGAAGAGGTAAAGAGCTAGCAGCTCCAATGCCAGATCAAGCAAAGAGGAACAGAGGTGGGGAAGACGAGGTATCATATAATCTGATTTACAGAAGTCCTTTTAAGTTTTGGATAACTGAGTATTTAAAAACATTATTTATATTGGATGCTGTGAAATGAATCACGGTAGACCTGTATGATACTAAAACTGAAAACCTTTTTATATTCTGTTGTTCAGCAGCAAAAAATAATGGAACTGTACTAAGATACCAAATATATTTAATGTAGAGAATAATTTTTTAAAGTAATGACCAGGACATTTTGCTAAACCTGAGTTTCGAAACTATTATTTTTTAAAATTAAGGGAGAAATAAACATTTATAATCTCTGTAAAAATACCTTTTATGATGCACTGTCTCACTTTTCTACAAAGTCAAAAATTATAACACTGTACAAGCTCTGCATGTCATATTAGTTGTACTTTTACAGCATCTGCAGATTTTCTTCTAAGGCTTCTTTCATTAGTTCCTGACACCCAAAGACTGAGCAAAGAATTTCTTAAGTAGCAAATAAAACAATTTAGAGATTTAATGGACTGTCACTTGGAAGGAAAATTATGTAAATACAGCCAGCAATTGGGTTTCACTGTAACCATTCTGCTTTCAGCTCTTCCCATTACTCTAACCTTTTGCACCGCAGTTAAAATACATTAACAAGAATGTGAACATGGCTGTAGTGATAATTTAACCTGGCAAGATTCAGGGCCACGTAAAGTAAATTTTATGAAAAAGTACTGTTAAGATGGACAGAAGTAACTTGGTCCCATCCTCCCCTCTTCTATTCAACTGGGTCTGAAGCGCAGTCATTCAGTTTGCATAGGAGCTTACATTCCTACCAATAAAAAGGGGGGAAAAAAATGGCACAAAGTGCAGTCAGAAATTTGATTTCCTCACCTGTAAAGGGACTGGCCATTTGTTCTCTACTTAAAATACTTGGTAGTAATATGAAAAATATTCCTCTTTTATTGTTGCAAGCAGTGCATGAGAACTGGTGAAGGAAATTTCTGTGTTTACCTTTTCTCATCAGAAATCATGAGATGTGTGAAATTTAGCAAGAGAATGTTAAAGCTTCATTGTAAATTCAGTATATTTTTAGAGATGTGCTCTCTGCTTTAAATACTTTCTAATTTGGATCTGAGCAAACAAAATCTGCTAGCTGAGATAAATACCTATGTAGGATGGAGAAGATTTTGGCTGGGATATATGCAATCATCCATATTAAAAACCTTTAATAAAGCACTGAAAACCTTCATGGTGCATTATCAACACATAATGAAATATAATCTTTAGGACCCAAATTTTCACTTAGGTTTCACAGTTTGGAATAAAAATATTCCTCCCCTGGAAAGTTGTGAATTTGGACACAGATCCTCCCCACTGTGACCGTCTTCCCCCTCAAAACGCAGCATGGTACGGAAGTCCCCAGCGCGGGCTGAGGCAGGCTGCTCAATGCAACGTGCAGATCGAGCCAGCGTGGGCATCTCTGCACCTGCAGCAAACACTGCTCCCCAAAACCCAGAAAGTGGTTCAGGTGCCTTGCCATGAATGCCTGGAGCCATCGTATTGCCCGTAGGGCGTCCTCCTCAGCTGCCTCTCCAGCAGAGTACAGGATCCCCGCAGGTACCACGTCATGTCTGCCTGCCCTGCGCAGATGACTTGGGTACCATCGGGCACCTGAAAAGGCTCTAGCCATCTCTGCTTAGGCAGCTGAATCTCATCCCAAGCCCTGACTGCATTCACGGGAGTATCTAAATGTCTTCAAATTTCTAGGCCCCAGTGCCTAAAATGTCATGGTGGCACCAAAATCATTATGCAACACATACTGCAAATGGTAAGAGTATCCTGGCAGCTATTTTTAAATTTATTGTAAATAAAGTCTCACCAAGTTTGCGTATCTTAAGCTGGTGTTGTTAAACTCTAAAGCTCCCTTCTTGGCTTTCCTGTAACCATTTTAGCTTATGTTAAAGGCTGTATATTTAGCTACAGAAAATTTTTTCAAAGATTCATTAGAACATATTAAACACTACTCTCTAACAGTGCTTCCTTTCTCTTGGGTTAGGCAAGCACGAAGCATTTTTGGGAGTCCTATCACACCATTGCAGGAGGATGGCTTCTCTAAGGCTTCCAGACTTGTGTTACAGGTCGGGGAGAGAAAAAGAGCCAGCAATATGTGTTCCTATCCATTCAGCCAACTCAGTCTGCTGTGTGAAGGGGAGAGCGATGACCCTCCTTTTCTCTTCTCCTGACATCCTGCCCGCCCTGGGCAGAACCCCACTTTCTAAATCACAGCCCAGGTGAGGTGGGGATCCCTAGGTCCTGGTCTCTGATCTCAGGGTCATTCCCACTCTTCTCTTCTGTGATTACCCAGGGGAAAACAGCCCTCCAAAAGCAGAACTTGCCAGCTCTTAGCTGCGTACCATAGCTGAGAAAAGTGGAGTCAGCTTCCTTAAGACCTCCCCTTCTGGTTCAATGAATCTCACCCAGCTGCGAGTCACCTCTTATGCCTCCCTCAGGCACCTAGCCTCTAAAGAGGTCAGGGTCCAGCCTTCGCTCCTGTACTAATCCTTTCTTTGGGCTGGCTGGAAGCAGCTCTTTGCTCAGTGAATGGCTTTAAATCATCTCTCTCAGTCCTTGGATTTCATTGTGGTCAGCATGTGTCTAGAATGAAGAATTGCAGCATCCCAGTTATAAGCACCCCAGGCTTTTATTAACTATGATCCTAAGAGCCTAATTCCATGGTTTAATCATTAGATAGGCCCTCCTGCTAGAGATCAAACTTCAAAGTCAGTCTTAGGTCAAGTTAACATTGTTTGTTTAATAAATATTCCCCCATACCAAACCATGTACCGTCAAAAGGTTAGTGATCACTCACCACGCTGCTTGCCTTTTGCACCTCTGGAGTAAATTGGCTTCACATAAAATCATAGTTGAGAATTTTTTTTCCCATTAGTTAAGAAAAAAACCTCACCTACTGGAAGTTACAAGCCATCAGTAGGATGTAACAAATAACTGAATGAAACTTGTCTCAGTTGTGAATGAAACTCATCTCATTCATCTCAGAAAGCTCTGTGGCAGCAACACTGAGACTACGAGTCTTGTAAAAAGTGCCTTTTCCTTAACTGATTTTACATAATGATAATAGCCTTCCCCTATATTTTTGGGAGGAATACCAGAGCTCAATGGTGGTAACATTTAATGCAAATCCTTTCTTCTATGTGAGTTTGGGGCATATGGAGGTTCTATGTCTTGGGTACAAAAGCGATACAGAAGCTGAGCGTTTCTCTCATTTTCTGAAATGTCCAAGTTAAGGATAAAGGAATGCTACTGGGGGACAATACAAACAGGAAAGCTTCAGCCATCTGATATACAAAGACCAGATTTTCAAGATATATTTGAAGTGACCAAGGAGTGTTGGAAAAACTCTGTCCTTACAGAGTTCAGTCTTGGACTCTTGGCAGCCAACATTCCTCACAATAGGAGGGAAATTTGCCAAGGGATTTTGGATCAGGTCTATACACTTATTCTAGGCTTTGAAATGTGTTTTGCAACCCATGGAGGAAAAAATAGGGAGAAATTAAAGCTGTGAGTCAGAACCGTCCCTAGAAGGTGTAAATTAAAGGGTTAGAAGACATCTCATTTTTAAATATTATTCACATTCAATAGAGAAAAGCAGCCCCTTGATGTTGCTCTGACTTTCTCATTTAGAGCTCAGTAATTAAAAGCAGCTATTTTTAAAATTGATGTTTGTTAATCCAAGATGCTGTTACTTTGCATTTCATTCCAGGCAGCACTTTTACAAGTTTGCTCATAAAAAGCACTCCAAAAGGACCAGTTTTAAACCAAAAATCCTGTGAATATTTACCTACTGGATTTAAGATGTGGTGAATTTAAGAAGCTTAGGAAAATGCCAGCAAAAGTCCACCAACTTTCTAGCACCGCAACTGATGCAATGTAAATTGGAAATTAATTTCTTTCAGAAGAAAATGCTTGCAAGCTTGCATTGGAAACTGTACACTCTCACTGGGGCTCCAAAGGGAGAGGGGAAAAAAGCTGTGATTCTGCCTTGTTGGATCTCTCCATGGCTGATCATCCCAGGGGAGGGAACTGCGCACTCTGCATTGACTGGAGGAGGAAAATCCCTAGCCCCCAAATTTTTATCTGATTAGATAAATACAAATGGTCAATAAGGGTAGATTTGAAACTCGGTGGTGTTTCTTCGTCGCCCAAAGACAGCCATGACAGCTAGGTATTTCAGATCAGCTGTGGGAAAAAGCAGCCTGAATAGCATTAGGATAGATTAACTGCCATTAGCTGGGCAGAAAAGATCCTGGAGTTAAAAGCTGAAGTTGGGTGTGTGAGATTTCAAGTGTCCGATTATGGGATTTTAAAAGAAGACTTGATCCCTGTCTGCTGATAACATTTTTAACTTATTTGTTTAGTCTTAATTTCATTTTTTTCTGCTTTACTCCACTTATTTGTAAGCTCCACTTTCTTCTATTCTTCTTCTGTAGGACTGAGCTCTAATATTTTTAAACCTTCCTCTACTAGAAAGAAGGTTGAAAAAGAGAGTATGACTTGTCTTCTAGTAATATTCAAGTCACCAGGTACCTAGTTAATGGGTCTTGCTCAAATGTTCATGGTTACACCTATCTTTAGATCTGGAGCCTGAAGATGATTTCCACCTCCTCTGAATACATCAATAACGGGTTGTTGGAGATCTGCTTTCACTGAGTGTAGAGCATAGTCTAGTTCCTAACCAAAGCTCTTAGGATGATAACACTTTCCTTCCCTGGAAGGGGTCTAGGAGACATACATGACCCTAGACTTTTCTTGGTAACATAACTGTATTTGCACTTTTTTATTCCTGAGTTTGTTACAGACTGCTGAGGAGTTCTGGAGCGTGAGACATCAAGGGCTGCATTGCCCTCCCTATGTGAACCTAGAGAATATGCCTAAGATGGCATGGGCCAGCCCCCGGGAGCAGGTCCCTCAGCCCCATTTAATTTGTCAATGCAGAATCCAAACTTGCATGTCTGTAAATGCAGAGTTTCCCAGGGAGAAACCTCTGTGACCAGAGGATGCCAGACTGGAACTTAGGTGACATTACTCTGCAAGTATGTTTGCCAAATGAAACATGAATGTAGGAGCACCATTACATTTGGTCTGAGAACTTCAGTAGGCAAGCAGAACTTCATCCAGATAAATTATTAGAGTTTGAATATTAACATTCTTCTGAGTTTGTATTTTGTCAATCTTTGACAAATATCTTAGCTCATTTGTCAATAAAAATGAGAGAAGTGTAAGTTCAGAAGCATGTCAACACCTTCTGTTTTGTCATCAACTGTGATAAGGTTAACCTTGAATATTTTTGAATTTATTTGGTAAAGAAGAAAAATGACATCTGTTTTGTAACCTCACATCTTCCTACACTTTCTGACAGCATGCAGCATTTTCCCTGAACTGTAAGATTCGCTTGTGAAAGCTGAGCTAATCAGAGGTGGCTATCCAAAGTTCAGTCAATAAATAGCTTGGCTTTCTAGATTGCAACAGTATAAAGGGAGATCAATAAGAACTATGAAGATTATTTCTCCATTTCCATCTGCTTCATGTTAAGCTAGCCATGAAGGACAGGCTGCTTCCCTTCTATCAGTTTTTTGTCCTTAGCTATTATGCTGCACCTGTTCAGTGGATAGAAAGATGTTTATGTGAATACTAGCCGCTGAATATTTGCATTTAAGTAATACATTCCTAAACAATGCCTGTTTATAGCCTTTGCATATTTACTATCAAATCAGAATGTTTAATAAAAAAATTACGTAACTTCAGTCCTTAGGATGTCCATGGATTTTTCTTACTGTTCTTACAGAACTGGCTCAGTTATGAATACGTAGACCAAATCTCTGTCCTGAAAAATTCCTATCAATACTAATAGCAAGCTTTTGTTCTGAAAACAAGTGCATAGTTTCTACCTTTACAACATAAAGCACAGCTTCAGTAATGTCAGCCCACATGGAGCTTGTGAAACATCCATTACATCAGATTACTTTCTGGAGAAAGGTTTAGTAATCGACTGTACCGAAACAGTGAGGAAGTGTCCAGTTTGAATGGAATATCAACGTAAAGATTAAGCATTGACCAATATGAAGTGAAGGATATTTCTGAGACAATGGAAGAAGCAAAAGCCAGTAAAAAGAAACACAGTTACATACTTAACTGTATGTATGTATGGCTGTATAGAGAAAAGGCAAGGAGACGGATCCAAGAGAACCAAGTCAGTTTTAAGTGTTTACATAAAGGCCAATTATCAGCAAAACCATTGTCTACTGATGCTGGCATTTTTTTTAAAGCATTGATTTAAGTGAGTGTATACTTTAGATCTGTATCTCACCTGCAATTAGGGTTATTCATGACCAGCCACTTAATGCAATTTTAAACAGAGGACTAAGATACAGACCAGAATCTGGAAGAAAATACTTAATATTCATAAAGAGTTAAAGATATTGTAATTGTCAGGATGGCTGAAATTCCAGGAAAGTCTAGGGAAATAAGCCAAAATAATCTTGGAACAATTCTCTTTGAATATTCATTGAGGACAGAGAAGGTCTGAGAACAGGAAAAGTTCAGAAAGTATCTCTGAAAAAGAAATTCGAGTAACAAAGCAGAAAGCTTAACTTCAATACCCAGGAAGAACAAGTCAAAAGTGTTATGAAACGTTGGGGGTTTTTTGGTCTTGGTTATCTGCCCTCAGCACTGAAGAAGTCTGTCATTGCAGCTAGACTTGATGTTAGCTAAAAATTTGGGTAGTGGGTAATGCAGTGCCACAATACAACATTTCTGTTAATAAATTCCGTCTCAGAGTAGGAACGAAAGCCGATTTGGAGCACTCTGAAAATGAAAACGAAAAAACCCAGAGTAGGAACCATGCAGCTGAATAGCACTGCTGCAGAAGCTGAACTAGCTCATACAGTTGATCATGAACCGCATACATGCCCATGTTGTGATGCTATTTCAACAAAAGCAAACTGAATTTTTGTATGTTGTAACCTGAGCATCATACCTAAGACACAGGAAGCAGGGTGGGGTTTTTTTCACCTCATGTGGTGCCTAGGGACAGCAGCCAGGGCCCAATGTCCAGTTCTGGATACCACAGGGTGCAGACAGAATTACAAGAAGGGAAAAAAAAACCCAGGGAGAATCAGTTTAAAACACCTGAAGTAGAAAGGATGAAGGAATTAGACCTAGCTGAGAAAGATGAGAGAGAAAAGACTATCCAAGCATGTAAAAGTTTTGCTATAAAGGTGATAGTCAGCAAACATTCCGCGTGCTCTTTAGGACTATGACAAGAAATAATCAGCCCTGGTGTTCAGCAAAAATTTAAAGCAGATATCAAGAAACAGTATGGGTTTGGTCAGCAGAAGTTTGACATTTTCCAAGGATGGAGGCTGCTCAGCCCCTCTGGGCAGCTTATTCCAGAGCTTAACCACTGGGATTTACCTGGGCTGCAGCATGGCCTCTTGCCCTGTCACTATGTACTGCTAAGTCTATTCCCACCCCCTCTGTAATCACCCCCATAGGTAGTTGTAGAAAGCAATTTAATCTCCTTTGCCCTTTGCTTTTTAAGGTTGAACAAGCCGGTTCCTTCTCCTCTCCTATGTCTTGTGCTCCAGCCCCCAGACGTCTTTGTGACATGCTCCAGCATGTCCATGTATTTCTTGTACGGGGGAGCCCCAAACTGGACACAGGTCTCCAGATGTGGTCTCACAAGTGCCAAGAGGAAAGGAAGAAGCACTTTGCTCAGCCTCTTCTCTGTCCTGTAATGCATGTATGCAGATAGTTCCCATTGCCATAAAAGCGTGTTGCTGACTCATGTTAAACTTGTCTGACAGGATTCCCAGGTCCCATCCTGCAGAGCAGCTCCACACCCAGTCAGCCCCAATGCATGTGTGGGTTTATCCCATCCCAGATGCAGGACTCCATGGTTGTCTTCGTTGAGCATCATGAGGTTCATGTCAGCCCACTGCTGCAGCTTGCTGAGGGTCCTCAGCTTAATAGTCCTGCCCTTCAGTCTTTCAGCTGCTTCTCCCCAAATTTTGTATCACCCACCAGTTTGCTAAAAGCGCACTCCGTCCCCTCAACCAGATGACCAATAAAGACATTAAACAGTATGACCCTTGAGGAATACTACTTGTATATGGCTTCCAGGACTTCCAACTACTGACCACTACTGTGTTAGCCCAAAAACCCAGCCAGTTTTTTATCCACCTTGCAGTAAATCCTCACAGTCCATATTTCCCCCGTTTGCCTACAAGTTGACAGGAAAGATCCTGTCAAGGTAAAAGCTAAAGTAAAGGTATACAACATTCACTCTTCTCCCCTCATCCACAGAGCCCATAATTTTTGTTGCAGAATGCAATCAGGTTGATCAGTCTCCATTTGCTCATGGTAAATGTGTACTAGCTGTTCCCAAAGTCTTTATGTCCTTCATGTACCTGGAACGGGCTTCTGTGGGGACTTGCTCCATAATGTTCCCACTTACTGATGTGAGGCTGACCATGCTATAGTTGTTCGTTCATTACTTTTTTGAAAGCGGGCATAAGATTCCTCTTTTTCCAGTCATGGGAAACCTCTCCTGAACACCAAGAGCAGTTTTGTGTGACATTGGCCAACTCCTTCAGCTCCGTCCCTGAATTTAATTCTTCTCTATCATGGAGGGGATATGTATGTTGCCTCCCTCTAGATCGCTTTTCTAAATGCTGCTACTAAGAACAGAGACTGGGAGGTCTAAGATCAAACCTTGCCAATAAAGACTGATGCGAAGAGGGCCTTGAGAATCAAAGCCTCTTCAATGTCCTTTGCCACTAGGTTGCCTGCTCCTAGGCAGCAGTAGGCCAAAATATGCCTTGGTATTCCTTTTGCTGCCGAAGTCTTCTTGCCCTTCACATCTACCCAGTGTCAAATCCAGCTGTGCTTGGCTTTCCAAACTTTCTCCCTGGAATAACTCTGGGTGGTAATTGTGCATTGCCTCTGGGTAGCCTGTCCCTGCCTCCATCTTTTTTCTTTGTGCTTGAGCTCACTTGGGAGCTACACACTCAGCCCAGCTGGCATCCTGACTCACGTTGATTTTCTTGAGCACTGAAACAGTCCTTTCTTACCCTTTAAGAAGGCTGCCTAGGAAGATCAACCAACTCATCTGAGTTCTTCTGCCTTTCAGAGCAGTATCCCCTGTGGTCATGAGGCTTGTTCCAGATACTCAGCTTTGCTCAATTGCTGTTCTTGATCATGGTCTGTAGCAGACATCCACCACAATGTCCCCACTATTCCCTACCCATAAGCTCTGGACAAACCTGTTACCTATTTCATAGCAGTCCTCTGTGCATTTGATGAATTCTTCTGCACAGCGTGCAATGTCTCCTCTTGTCCGCTTAGTCTGTCCTTCCTAAAGAGCTTGTGGTCATCCGTTACAGTGCTCCAGTCATACAAACCAATCTATCCCTTCAATGACACCATAGCTCTGGGTCTGCTCATGGGCTCCCAGCACCTTCTTCCACATGCTGTGTATGTTTGTGTTCCCCTTTTTCCTCCTTCTCCCATCAATTTCAATATACGAAAGGAAAGATACTCTATAAACCCCAAGCGTAGACTTGGAGTTAAAATTCTTCACAAAAAGCTGTCTCAGAGCAGGCAAACGTAGAGGTACAAGCTCCTACATGCCCACCCCAAGCCAGATCAGGCCTAGATGCAGTACGTGGTCATCAAACTCTAAGCTAGTAAATCCATGTCAACATGGGTGCAGTGCTGTACCAACATGGTTATGTCACCTCTATGCCCTGCACATTCAGCAGTTCAGGGTGCTGTTTGTCATGTAGAGGGTTCCCAAACCTTCTGGGACCACTAGTTAATCTAAATAGTTAGTCTAAATGTACAATTAAACTGTGCAGATTCATGGGCAACAGTTCCAGTAGCAATGGGCAAGTCCACACCCTGTTTGGGTGACTGCAACCTGGCTGGATGGAAACCACTGTTGACACTTGTTTGGAAGTTTCTTTACAATGAATCATTATGTTACACAGGCCTGTCTTTGGCCATGCTGAGACAGGAAAAGCAATTCAAGCTTTAGCAAGAAACATGAAAAAGGCACTCCAGAAACTCCATAACATCTCTCTTCAGTGAAGCCGGGAAAACATTTTCTAAGATTCTCCCTGCTGGTCTTCATCTTAATGCAAAATCCCCAAACCAACCCTTCCCAAACATCCACCCCCGCTAGTTTAACACCTACTTGCCATTAATGAGTTTGACTTGCTCCTGTCTGCAGCAGGAAGACTTACAATCTACACAGTGTGGTACACAGCTTGATGAGCAATATTAAGTGCACCCTTTTGTATGGTATAGGCAACCTGTTAAAAATAGAAACAGACCAAAGCCTTCCTAAGGAGGGATTTCTCTTTCTCCCACCACCAGATGAAGCTCTTCAGACCCATAATTTAACTGTTTGTCTCATTGTAGAGGTGCTAAAAAATTTGTGAAAAGACTTCAGCTAGTTAGTCTGCAATTTAGCTTGAAAAGTTTGTTTCTTCCCATTCTTTCTAGTTTTTGAATAAAGAGATAAAGGATAACGCCTGCTTGCCATGGTAGGTACACGAGCTATAATTTGCAATGAAATATCATGAACTGTGCCATACTACAGAAGCTTTAATTAGAGTAATTTAAACACATTGTAACTTACCAGTGATTTTGCATTCAGTATATTTTAAACAGCTGAGCCCTGGAAAAAATGCAATGATTTGCTCACCACCACATATCAATGGACTTCTGCAGCTGTGGAATCACACTCAAATCGAGCTTGCACAGGCAGCCAAATTATTCTTCAGGAACTGGAGAAAATCAGAGAATGATATCCCTAGAGACAGATGGTTAAAAAAAATTAACTATTAGGTCTCCTATGTGATTTTTGGCTATTCGTACATGGATGGCAGACTTCAAGGGTCTTTTTTTTAAAAAAAGTATATTTATAAACCAGTTCCTAGATATTTCACCTGTTTGTCTCTTCAGCCTCACATGTTCGCTGTTCTTCATTGGAGCAGGAGGTGGCTGGCTGGTCTCCACATAGGGCCATGAAGGTATCTCTCTAGTTAGTCGGAGCAGAGAAATATGCTCCAAGAGAATATGCTATTAAGAGTACTCTGAGCATGGACTCACAGAAGAAAGGAAAAGATACCAGGTACTACTGGCTGGCAGTTTCAAACCAGCTGTTTGTCAAAGGATAATCTCACAAGACTGTGATTAAGAAATGAATATGCTTTTGAACGAAGGAATGAGGGCTAGAAAAAAATGTTTCCTAACTCTTTCTTGGCAATTACATTAGCATTGTATATATCCCCCATGTATTTTATTTTGTAGGCCCTTGCCACTTCCAGAAGCTAGAAAATATAAAATATTCTTTCATTCCTTGCACAGCTGCTTAAATCAAGACAAGCTATGGGTAGCAGATACCTAATTTGACTGCAGTTTTACACATGCTACACAAGCACCTAGTGGGAAAATATGTAGGAGATTCAGCATCAACATCACCATCCCTCCACTGTGTCTCCATAAGGAACCTTGCAAGGGCTAGTTCATGTTGTGTATCTGGTACAGGTCTAAGTCCAGATTCATGCCCGAACATGCATGCTCTACACACAGAAATCCCTACGCATAGACCACCAAGCCACATCCTGCCCTGTGTCTGCTACTAGAGAAGCAATCAAACCTATCTCCGATACGTGGCAAAAAGAGGGACTGGTGGGTTGTGGCTAACTGCCTGTCTGCAATTAGTTGTTTCTGCACGCCCGACGTGAAGACCAAGATGAGTGGTTGGGGCTCACCTAAGCAAAAGTGCTGACCTCCTCCTAGCCAGGGCCCATCAGAGGCTGATTTGGACAGAAAAGTGGCAGTTCAGGCACCAGATGTGCAAAAACCTAAAGATTTCATTTAAGGAGAGACCAACCTGTAAATGGAAGATTTTTACACTTCGAAGTTTCGAAAGGTTAACATCCCTGAGATTAAATCTTCACCACAGCATCTGTAAATGGTAAAGAATGGTATCAAATCTGTAAAGGGCATGCGATTTCCACACAAAAGCAAGAGAATCCTCTGAAAACACTCTCTCCAGGCAAGGATTGCTCTGATAATATTTTCAGACAACAAACAGCACAACAAAACAGCTAATCATTATAGGCTTCTGGAGGACACCCTACGTAATTAATTCAAACCTAAAACACAGAGGAGTAGAAGCACTTCATTCCAACACCATTGCTCTTTTTAAAAAACTATCTTTCTGATAATGTAGAGTCAGCTGTTCAAGTGACAGCATTCATAACAGAGAAAGGATGAGTCTTCAGTGAGTTATTAAATTCTGAAGCAACCCATTTAAGATAACCATAAAAATATTTTATTGCAGATCTAGTCCAAATTCAGGAATACGTTTGTGTCACAGGACAAAAGAAGAAGAAAAAAGAAAAATAAAAATTAACAGAAGCCTTTAAAATACATTTTTCCTTTCTTGGGAGCATTTGAAAATTCTAGACTATTTCTGAGACAGAAACTTGTCACAGGACAGCCTCCCACTGCCCACCAGGCTGCCCCTTCATGCCTCTCAAAACTGTGAGCGCCTTCTGCCCACGCAGCAGGCACCAAATTTCATTAGCGTGCTCCAACAGGAGAGCAATTAGCAGGGCTGTGACTGCGCTAGGGACACAAAGAACCATCGCTTGGTTCAAATATTCATTTTATCTGAAAAATTAATAAAACAATAATAAGCAAATTTCACAAAGCAATAATACTAAACAAAATGTCTACTTGAATGACTGCTGATAGCACTCAAAGCCCACCACACAGGTGCATCTCACTTGCACAATGAGCTATTACAGCTACAGCCCATGTATGGCCCCAGGGAGGTCAGGGTCCCACACGCTGCCCCAACAGGGAACCAGGGGAAGACACCCCATTTAGCTTAGATCAGTGGTAGGGATAAGTTCATGCCAACCACAGTCCAAATGGCAGTACAACCGCTAGCTTCATCTCAGGTCCAGCAATGAGGGTCCAGTGTTTCCTCCCATGAGGATCTTCTCCCACAAAATTTACTTCACCATGTGGGATTTATACCACCAGTCCCGGTGCTGAACATTACAGGGGTCATCCAGTTGCTTTTGATGGTTTCATCCAGCCATTACCCCATGTCTCTGTCAAGGAGTAGGGTGCCAAGGGATGGTCGTACGGACTCCTCCACAAGAGGCATCCTTTGCATCAATATTGCAAGCAGAGAGAAAACTGGCTAAGGAGTCAGGGTAAAGAGAAAACAATCCAGCTCTGGCTTCCATAAATCAGCTGGGGCCTCTACTACAGATAAACTCCTTCAATAACTGTATTTTCTTAGGAAAAGAAAATAGCCTTGGTTTCTGGAGATATTGTGTAAGAAGATTTCAGGATCTTCCTGCTTTACTGGTCAATCCATCTTTCATTTGTCCCATAACAAAGCTTGAATTAAAAGTTTTTCATAAAATACTTGTCAGCGCTGTATAAAGATGGCATTAAGTTATTGTGACCTAATACAACACAATCTATTTTTTTTATGATTAAAAATTATGGAGGCTTTAATTTACTAGGTAGAGAGTTATCAACAGGGATTATAGTACACAATTCGGTAGTTCCTGCAATCTAATGTGCATTCTTCCTTTGAAGCATGATTAGAGAAAAAAACATTTGGTAGTACCAACAAGTTGTGCAATGCCATTATTTACTGCCTTAGCTTCCTTGCCTTCTCAAAGGTCAGTCTACTCTTAAAAGAATCATTAATAAACACTCACTGTTCTGCCTAATCATATTGCTTGCTTAGGGGCACATATTTAATACTAGTCAATTTATTAATCTCAAAATGCTAGAAAAGCCTCAACTCAAATCAGTTAGAACCCTTCCTTCAGAAGCAACACGCTAAAGGACCCACTTTCTCTGCAAAGCTTTATCACGCACCTTCCTAGCTTGACTTCATCTCTAAATACCACCAAAAAAGTCGTCTCAGCAAATTTCAAAACACATGCAGGACAAAAGGAAAAAAGGGAGTATGGTGAAGGAGAAGCTTTTATACAAGTATGTCACAACCAGCCCTAGGCATTTATTCATTAACACTTACCTGAGAGTGTCCAAGAGCCTCAGGTGTTCTGTATAAGAAAACAGGCTCAAGCAGTACATCTTTTGAGGAAATATTTGGTGTTTCAGCTGTATCAATGTTTGCCCTGCTGCCTTCCCAATCTATCAGATAAGCAGTAACTTGTAGTAGTTCAACTTCAGTATTTTCTCCTGAATGACCACTTTATTCACCACAGGTGCAGGTGGGTCACATTCATGAGAAAGGCTCAGTCATGTGAATTGGATTTGGTATAAAAACCCATCCCACAAACTCAGTTCTGACTATAAGTAACGTTTAGTGAAAAGTTTCAAGTATTTGTAGCTTAGCAGGTGTTGCTGACCAAAGTGTTTAGTTTAAAGTATTCCTATCTAAGTTGTTAGTATTGCTATTAACAGGTAGGTAAATAAGTAGCTAGTTAAGTTTTACTTAATAATTGTTTTCCTGGCTATAGCCTTGTTCCTTAAAGAGCTGTAGCTGGTTGTGTAAATGTATTGTGCACAGGGAAATGGCAAGTTATGGCTCCTGCTAACATGTTTGAAAAATGGTTAAGGGTAATAGGACTTTGTGGGTTGGGAGAGTGGAGACAGAGAATGGTGTGGTCTGAGCTAATCTGGTGTTAGTAAGAGTGAAATGCAACTATTATATGAAGAAAGCCTAATTGCCCAGCATGTTTGTATTGTGGCTTTTTACTATGGTTTTGTATTGTACCTTATGACTCTGTTTTTATTTCTGAGGGAATCTCCCTTTGAAATGTGTTCCTTGAGGTATAAAGTGTATTGTAGTGCTGTCCATTAGTACTGGCTTATATAGCAGGAGGCAGCAGTGTGCTATGAATTTAGATTATGAATTGCTTGTATCTTTCCTATTTTAAATCTGTTTTCAATATTTTTGGCTGTGTCTACTTGCGATGCTAAAGTGATTGGAGAATTCAAGAGGACCAGAAATGAAGTCTATTTGAACTGAATCTGTAGCCACTTTCTTAAAGGGGGGGGGGGGGGGGGAGATGATCATAAAAATCAGTTTCTTTTTCCTTTTATTTGATTTTTTTTTAAATTCAATTAATGTCTGTCCTTGGAGCAAATCGGTGTCAAACACCAAGTTACTAGTTAATGTATGTTTGTAGAAACCCAACCCTCTAAGATATAGCTATTTAGTATGCTGGGCTATCCTGTTGTTGCCTTTGATAGGCCTTCAAAGACATGCAGCTTGAGTAATAACCTAAACCTAAGGTTGTTACCAACTGACTATAGGCCTAATAAGCTACCACCACTGGGAATAGTTAATGACAAATGTGTCCCACTTATTTGTAACTTGTGTGTGTTATTTTTGTTTATACTTTAGCATGTGCTTTCATGATGTTTTTCAAAAAAACAGGACTGTAAAGTTTCTCTCAGTCTTAACGTTGTCCTTTAAGTTGGGCATGTGACTTTGATAACAAGTTCAAGATGAACTTGGTGTTTATTGGAACAATGCCAAGTCAGTAGCTTTGAAGTGTAAATCTTCTGTTTTGTTTGCCCAAGAAGTGCAGATGAGCACTGGTAATGCAGATATACCTTGCTGCTGAGAGTATGGGGTAGCATGCCCGAGGGAGAGACCTTGGGAGAGATGTCTTGTGGCTTTACAGCATTGCTGAGGGACTGGGGAGTGCTGCTTGGGTCAGAAGATGTAATGAGAAGAGGGGATCCCTTTGCCCTTGTCCCTCACTGACCTCTAGCTGCCTGTTCTGTCTTGCTGCCCCGAGAGCCTGTCTTGTGGCTCCTGTTCCTCTTCACCTATGGAATAACTGTCTTAATCCAATTTGCCTCTTTTCCACTTGGCTATGCAGTAAGTCTGCTGTGACTTTCCTTAGGCTTTCTAACCACTTTAATAAGAGCATGGCCTTGGGAGTTGTCTTAATCTGGGAAGCCAAAAGGGGGGTATTGGGAGGGGGGAAATGCTTCCTTAAGTTGCTTGTTCTGATCTGCAGAGTGGATTGGTGGGTCCTCTGCAGGCTGCTAGGGGATAAGTGCTTGCTGGTCTCTGTTAGATAGTCTTTCCTTTCTTTTGCCATCCTTTGATTGCTGAAAGGAACATACAGATATGCAGTGTAAAAGGCTTCCACAGTTAAGGAATGAGAGAGCTGATTTATACTTTAATGTTGATACATATCAACAGTCTGTGTAAGTAAAATGCATGTTTAGGTTATATAAATATATGTGTATACATACACACACAGAGTGTGTGTATATATGTATACAAGCTGTAACTTAAGACTCTTGTTGCCATATTTTTAATTCTGAAAAACAGCCATCTCCCAATCCAGAGCTTTTTTCAGGGGTCCTTTATTAATCATTAGTTTTGTGGTGTTCTTTATTCCTCATACTGATGTTGCACATAATGGTGTCAGACTGCCTTGAGATGTTGAACAGACTATCAAAAGATAAATTTTCTGTAAGACTTAATTCAAAGAGATTTGTATTCCTGCAGCTCTCTTCCATGTTTCCAAATATGATCTCATGAATTTAAATAGATCAACTGCAGTTGATGTCTCCTCTTGATCTATTTGAATTGCTTCTGAAGCTACTGATCATATGCTTTTGTCTCCTTCATGCTGGTGGTGCAGCTGCTTGTTCATTCAAGGCCCAACTTCTGAGGTTCTGGGATTATTCCATGCCTCTAAAGTGGCTCTAAAACTGCTAGTTCTTGCAAGCAATCAATGCTAGTTCATTCTTGGCAAGGATTTAATCCACACCAGGATTTTGATGGAAAGGTTCAATTACTCACTCTTAAACTTGATTGTCAGAAGCAAAAGGAATAAAGGAGATGGGACAGTTTACATAACTCCTAATCATATTGTGCCTTACTCTGCAATTAATAGTATTTATAGCTTTATCTAGTCTCTCTTGTGCTTCCTTCATATAGAAAGGTGAATTACTGCTTCCTAAAAATCCGTAATAAAGACAAAATAACTCCTGTAAATAACTTTTTTATAGTTCATTTGAGCAGTTAATTAAGAGTACACTGTTTTTTCTCTTTTCAGTGACTGATCAAAACTCAAAGCAGTTTCTAAAGACAGCATGAGCTATGCTGAATGTGTAGTCCACAAATATATAACAATTGCTTATCTTGTAGCATTAGGTAATATCTTTTTTCCTGTGGACGCTTCTGAGTAATAACCTTATCAAACTTCTATGGAAACAAGCTTGCCATTTCAGAAGTTCCCGTTTCTTTGTTCCCTAGAGAATCTCATCTAGCAAGTGCTGTAAAATTCCTTTTCTGCTCCTGCCACCCTCTTGTGTGTTGGAATGCATATATGTAGCATCACATTTGAGGTGGAAATGGCTGACCCACAGAAAAGTCTCCTCTTCTGTGGGTATTGACTTGCCTTCAAGTGCACAAGAGAACTTCAGCCATAGAAAAGTCAAATATCTCCAAGATATTTGTGATGTGTTAATTTTGTTTCAATATGAGGGTAGTAAGTACTTACAATAATTCTGACATACTGCACAAGCCATGGCATGTAAGAATTGTTTGCATAATATATACCCAGAGCTGTTATTCCTCCCCAAGAGGATCCTAGCAAATTAAGATTTCATTATTGGAAAAGTTATCATTTGGGATTGTCTTTTCTTTGAAGATTCAACAATGATCACAAAATATATCAAAGCAGTTAATTTATTCCTGTTTTACTCCAGTGTCAGCAAGTGTGTGCCTTAACAGCTTCCTAATGGATGCTTGAGAAGTCGTGTCTGTGTCTATAACCGTAGCAAGCAGAAGGCTCTTAATACATTATGGTTGATAATTACACACGAGTTTAGGTAATAGGGTTAATAGGCTGCAGTGAGACTGTCATATTTGGGAATTCATTGTCAAGGATATCTGTCACCTGGGATGTTCCAATGTGATGCTTATTTAAAAAAAAATGTTGGGGGTTGGAAAGGAGGAAAGCTCTACATCTAATGTGATCTGCTGCTTCTGAAGAGCAATAAGTTGGATAACTAAATAAAGAACTGAGCTTTGTCCAAAATCATGCCTGTAATTTAGCTGTGTCAACCTACAACTTGTAACTCTGGGTATATTGTGTGGTTTAGTAAAACATTGTGTAGTACCAGACTAAATTTGCACTGTGAACTTCAATTTCCTTGTGGCAGCTTGCCAGGAGGCAGTCAGAGATAACCTTCCCCCCTGTCCTGCCACAAGTTCCTTTCCTAACCCATCCCAAGAAAGCTGGTGCAGGTGCTGTGGGTGATTACTTCCCTGTATACACTGAGGAATCATTCCCTCCCAACACATCCTGCTAATGGAGAAACCAGAAAAAAAAATTTCAATACAGAGGTTTTGAGTTTTTTTAGACTTGCAGTCTGAGTAACAGCTTTCATGGTGATAACTGGGAGTAGGTTGCTCTTAGCTCTTTTATTGTCACTGAAGGGAATGGAATCTTTTTTTTTGTCCCCCAGACAAAAGGGCATAAGCACCACCAGGAGAGTTTGACAGAAGCATGTTAGTGTGCACTCCATGGCATAAGAGCAGTAGTTCTTGACTCTCTCCATTGGTCATATTGGAGTAATACAGGTGTATATTGTCTCAAAGAAAAAAACAACCAACCAACAACCTCAAACTCAACAAAAAAAAAAAAAAAAAAAAAACCCAGACCAAAACAGAAAAAAGCACAGGGGAAACTTAGAAAACTTAATGGGCATCATCTTGCTAGAGTGAATAGAGAAAGGAGCTTCAGGGATAACTCTGTTTTCTTTGTATGCCATAACTATTCTTCAATTTGAGAATAAAATTACTTTTTTGATAAAAATCAAGAATCACAAATGCTTTTTGCTCTGTTCAGTTCCCCCTGCTATATGTTCATAGGACACAAAGGCAATGTATAAATTGAATGGTAGTTGACAGTTCATACTTGCACGACGGTGTAATAATAATGTATTGTGTAATCTCACTACAGTCAAGTGTGTTGTCACTATTTCTGGCTTTAATACAAAATGCAGATTAGCAATGCAGGATTATTGTGCTGTACAGGGCTATGTCTATAATAACATGTGCTTCTTTGGAGAATGCAAAAAAACCCTCTTCTAGTGCTGGAGTGTTAGATACAGTCTTTGTGTCTATATGTGGTGAGCATATGAATGTGAAATGTAAGAGATTTGCCAACTGCTGATATCTTTCTTATTTCTCTGCCTCCATATGTCTTTCCACTGGCTGCCTCTTATGTCACAGTTTCCATCCCCCTGCTCAGATGCTTTTATATCATCTTTGGAAGAAGGATCTGTATTCCTCTAACAGAAGGCATGCATAATGTGAGCTACTTATTGAAATAGAAGCATTTTCTTGGACCATACATATACATTGATTTTGCTGAGCTCTCATTTGAGCATATAGGTAGGAAGGCTGGGGGGGGGAAGCATTACCTTTCATATCTGAATAGGTCTGTAGCCCTTCAGTGGAGGGTGAACTGCAAGAGGAGCATGACTCTGCAGAAGTGTTTGTTTATGTGGCAGAAAAATCATCCCAGTTGTGACTCAGTGGTTCATTCTGTTTACATACACCAATACACAAGATCATCTTTATTAAACATGCCTAAAAAATTCCCAAGGAGGTGTGTGTAATACAGATTCTTAAAAATTATTGAAAAAATAATAACAGGTTTGCAGTCAGGTACATATTGTTACATTGCTCCAGCTGAAGAATGTAAAATGCTGTTTCAAATGCTTCAATAAAGAAGTGAAAGAGAGTTAATAGGAATTGCTTTGCAAAGGAATATTTAAGCTACTGACTTAAAACTCTTGTTTAAATACCAAAAGTGTCATTGTCTCACATAACTTGATTTCTGCATAACTACAATACATTTCCAGCTAGTATTTGTTCCTGGTTATACAATAGGTACAAAACAGATCTTAATTATGCATAACATATGGTGTCAAGACCAGTGACTCTTACTATGTCTTTTGGGCAATTAGAAGTCTAGCAACTGAGTTTAAAATTAAAATAATTTCTTATTCTTTATTTAAAGAACAGATTTTTTTAAGGATACTTGTAAAATAGGTGCAGTTTTGTTTCCCTAAAATAATTTCCAGTCCCCATGCAAGCAAAAAGAAATAAGATGAGGTGATTTTTTTTTGATGGGCTTGGAAGATGCTTTCTCTGGTCCCTCAGGTATGCTCCTTTAGAGGGGAATGTGCTGACCTTCAGCAGCTCCGTGCCTGCCTCCAGCCCAGCTTGCATCCCAGGCTGCTGTGGCTGAAGCGGGGCTGGATGCTGTGGGGTGGTCAGATGTTCTCCTGCAGCACTTGCTGCACAGCTGACAGATGCCCTGGCCGTACTGTGTTCTGCCATGTACAATTCTAGCCTAAAGAACGTGTTAGCTTGAGTCCTTTCACGCTTGTTGCCTGAATAGTGTTTGTGTAATTGGCTGATTAGCAAGGCTTCAGACAGGCATGAACTAAGGACCTGACAGCAAGTGGTTTGGATGCTCATGCAGGGTTTGGAAATACGCATAAATTAAAACTTGTAGTAAAGTCTTAGCTGTTCAGATATGGTATTCTCTCTCTCTAAGGTTGGGTACTCAGTCACTTGAGATGGAGAATTCCAGACATTTTTGTGTACTTGGAGAATAATTTTTTTAAAGGAGCAAATAATCTATATTTGCTTTTCCAAGTGGATATGAGGTACTTAAGAAAAGCTGTTAGTTTACTGAGTAAATCCTTTAGATTGCAGACAATCACTGTGGCTGGATATTACTGGAGACCATCATAAGCAGAGGTAGAGGTGATGGAATGCACTGCATTTCTGATTAAAGATTATCTCTTTAATTATAGCTGGAAAGCAGACACTTAAAGTATTCTGACTTGTGAAATATTGCTGAGATAATGGAATCTGCAGAAGTGCAATGAGAAATTGTCTGGGATAGAGTAACGGGGCAGTATCTGGACTGTGCTGTCTCAAGTACACAGGTGTAGGCTTGGGTGTAAAGCTGACAGTGTTAAGCCATGTCTTTGCACACAAAAAATGCTTTGAAATAAAGACAGAAGCACTTGGGGTATCCATCCAAGAGGTATCCATTCTGCGTAGAGCTGGCTTGGTTCATGGGTGCTTCAGAAGTTCTGGTGCCAAAGGGTGATGGGAGTGCCAGGGTTGGCTGAGCTGGTGGCAGCTGGGGGTGTCCAGGCATGGAGGGCTGGACTTGAAACTTCAGCCTGAGTGAAGAGGAAACCTTGCTTACCAGAACAGGATTTCCCAAATCAGTCTTGGGTTTAGCCTTCCCGCCTGTCTGTTTAGTGAGGTCTTAAGTGCTGCCCTTCTGAAGGAGTAACAAAATCAAGACATCCCTGCAAGTTGTGCTGGTGAGCAGCCAATTGTGTGTAACCTCATCCTTTTCAATTATAACTTCTGTCCTGGTATTTTAGTTTCTGATGTGTCAGAAGTGATTGAATCTTAGCTTTTAAAGAATGATGTTTGCTTGCATAAATGATATGCCTACCAAAAAATCAAAGTAATCTCAAGTGTGTTCTAACTGATTATCTTATGCAAATTATCTTAAGTTTATCTTGGGTAACACTCTTGTTTCATTCTAGGGAGTATAAAGATGCACTTTGAAATGCAGACTAACATGGCTAAATGAATTAAACCTTAACTGAGTTTTTCACTGGGTGGGGCAGCAGGGATTACAATTTAAACCAGTTGAGAAGGTACAGAATATCTGCCTTTTATACCTAAAAGATCAGTACAGCATCAAAAATAATTGCTGTTTAATGGCTGCTCAGAGATTTTCATGAAGAAAAGCAATGACTGGGACACGTTTTACGGGTGTATTGGTTTTTGCTGCAGTGGGAATGCAGCACAATCATTGTATGATTTTAGTCAGTATAAAGAAACTTCTACAAAAGTCTCTTTAACACAGTGTATAATCACTATAACTCACAGGGGAGCATGTATTATTTGAGGGAGGATGGTTTATCTTGCATATCTAACATTTTTCTAATTATAGTGTTTTAAACAATGGCTAATAAAGCAAGCTACACATCATCGTTTAAAAGCTAATAACTGCATTCCACTTCAGAGGAATGGTGTTGGCTTTCCTTCTCCACCAGATAATGGTGGTCTTTGTAAGACACTGTAGTCACTATTATATGCATAGTGCATGCTAAATGCTGAAACTCGACCCACATACAGATATGTTAATGGTGGATCATTAAATACAAGTCAAGCCTTTCTTATCTTTCATCTGTACTCTGGGAACAATCCATTCAGTGTCGTCTGACAATGTGTTAAATTGTAATGAGCCACTGAGGAAAAAGTATCTTTGTAAAGTACATGTCTCTATGAAGGGTGGGTGTATCTGCCTGTAATGTCTTTCCACCAAACATAAATATTGTTCAGTTCATAGCTCCTGTTTCTCTTATTTTCACTCTCCACCCCTTTTCCTTGGCCTCACCTCTGTAGGTGAACAAACCATGTAAATTTACAGTCTTGGTAAGGAATTAGCAGCCTTCTGTTGAATAGCAGCTTGGAATGCCCTACTCATTTGTTACTTGGGCTACTAGTCAGACAAAAATAGACATCATCAAATACAGTATCAGTTTTGAGGTGTGAGTTGCCTCGTTTTCCCACTTTTATACCTGGAAAATAGAGCTAATAAATTAAAATGTCAAGAACCTCTTGAACCTCAGTGCCTCTTGATTAACAGATAACGCTATACACAAAGAAGGCAACTGATGAATTTTCTTCACTCTGAATGGGTTGGGTTTAGACTGTGAAGAAACCTGTACATACAGACCTGGGAACATTGATGGTTTTGATCACTCAGTCTCTATTCTGTGTTATTTAACTGTGGCTCTGTATTCCCTCCCACCTTCACCCTTCCTCTTCCCCCTGTATTAAATCTCTTGCAAAAAGTAAGATGAGACAGGATAAAATATGTCTCAGTAAAACAAGTTCTCTAGATAGTCATATTGTACAGATGATTTGTTTATTGTATTTTAGCTTGGTTCCTCAGTTCTTCTTCCTGCTACCGTTTCTTGTCAACAGCAACAAAATTTTGCACTTATGAAGGTGCAATAAACTGGTAAGAAGGAGAAACTCAGGCCCAATAAATTCTATGTGCTTTCTCCTGATCTAACTTAATTTACATTTAATTGCTAGGGAATAAAACGAACAGATTTTGTGGCATACTGTGATGACTTAGAAGACTACGCAACTTAATACAGAAATATTGTTTCTAAGAGTATTTATGGCAGGTTCCTTGACCTGCTGCTTCCTCTTCTCCTACTTAATAGCGGGGGAGCTGAATGCTGAAAAGGCCTCTTAAGAAGAAAATTTTACAGGTATCTGTCTGAGATGTCCACTCCACAAAGCATGCAGTTATTTCTGGGGGAAATAAGGCCCGATGACCACACAAGTATATCAGAAGAGTGAGGAAAGTAACTTATATAACTACAGTCTTCTAGCATGGCTGGATGAGTTGGATGTTTTAGGCATAGGTTGCCAGAGGGCACTATTGTTTAGAGAAAGACTCTTCTCCTGCTGCACCCAGGTCTGATGGCTCCAAATGCCTTTTGCTGCATGTATGTCAGATTATTTTGGTAAACTGACAGCTCCATTGGGAAAAGTGATGGGGGGAGTACTGAGGCCCCAGGCAACCATTCAGGTGAAGTGCCTATGCTTGACCAGGACCTTGGAAAATCTCCCCTTTATCCCCAGCATTCTAAGCAGCCTCTCTGGACTGGGGGTGCAAACTCTGCCCCTCAGCCTGCTGAGCTGCATCTGCATCCTGCTCTCCTGTGATTGAGTAGCAAGGGGAAGGACTTGGGGCAGAAAGCAACGCCCATAAGAGAATTCTATTTTAGGTTTCCCAGACCAGTGCCAGCAACCATGCATGTCACTATCTGTCACACAGCTCAGGAGTTTCTGACCTACCTGATGAAGCAGAACTGTGTAAAAGCTGTTGTCATGGCTTATTTTCTGCCCAGGGAGGCTGTTTTGCATGAGGCAGGGTGGCTGTAGCAGATTTCAGTATCATCCTTCAGAGGTACTGAGGCAGTGTTACCCAGTCAGCAGTTTCCTGTGGTACTTCCCTGGAAGGCAAAAACTGTGCTTCTGAGTAGAAGCAAACATTGCCTGGCTTCCAGGGTTTCTGTATGGAATGGTAGTTTAACACTGGCAATGCAATCCAGTTGGGCAAAGGGCAGTTGTTTCACACTAGAAGAATTAAAGCTTACAACAGCAGAGTTTAATTATGTATTGTCATCCACATTGAGCATTTGATTCCTGTAAGATTGAGGAGGTGAGAAGCAGCAGGGGGTAGACTGAGGTCTTTGGTTAAATGCTGCCTACATCTGCATGGGGCAGGTCAACTTTCCTTCTGGATGTTTCTGGACCCTTTTGGTCAAGGGTAACACTAATTAGGCACAGTTAGCAGCAGTTTCCAGACTTTGGCATGGGACTGAGGGTGGGGGGAGCTTGCCTTTGGAGCTTGTGCGTTTGCTGTTTCAGAGCTGCTGGTTGGGATGCAGGTGTCAGCACAAGCTCTGTCTGTCAAAAGGCTGAAAATGCAATAAACAACTTATTTGAACTAGCTGTCTTCATAGTTTAAATGTTTTGGATGTGCTTGGGTGTCTTCCAGCTTTTATGGGGGGCTCTTAAAAGTGTATTTCAGGGCTTTAAGTGCTACAGGTGTAGGAACATTTCTTATTTGTGTAGACTGGTGACGACAGGGTTGAGTGTCTGTGGGTAAGAATCAGGGGGAAGGCCAACAAGGCAGATATCATGGTGGGAGTCTGTAATAGACCACCCAACCAGGGTGAGGAGACAGAGGAAATATTCTATAAGCAGCTGGGAGAAGTCTCACAATCACTAGCCCTTGTTCTTGGGTGAGACTTAAACTTACCAGATGTCTGCTGGAAATGCAATATGGCAGAGAAGAAACAGTCTCAGAGGTTCCTAGGGCGTGTGGAAGATAACTTCCTGACACAGCTGGTGTGTGAGCCAGCTAGGGAAGGCACCCCCCTGGACCTGTTGTTTGTGAACAGAGAAGGACTTGTGGGGGATGCGATGGTGAGAGGCTGTCTTGGGCACAGTGATCATGAAATGATAGAATTTTTGATTCTCAGAGAAGTAGGGAAGCAGGGTCAGCAGAACTGCTACCTTGGACTTCCAGAGGGCTGGCTTTGGCCTGTTCAGGAGCCTGGTAGACAGAGTCCCTTGGGAGGCAGTCCTGAAGGGCAAAAGAGTCCAGAAAGGCTGGACACTCTTCAAGAAGGAAGTCTTAAAGGTGCAGGAGCAGGCTGTCCCCATGTGCTGGAAGACAAGCCGGTGGGGAAGAAGACCGGCCTGGCTGAAGAGAGAGCTTTGGGTGGAACTGAGGAAAGAAAAGAGAGTTTATGACCTTTGGAAGAAGGGGCAGGCAACTCAGGAGGGCTACAAGGATGTTGTGAGGTTTTGCAGGGAGAAAATGAGAAGGGCCAAAGCCCAACTAGAACTTAACCTGGTGACTGCTGTGAAACACAATAAAAAATGTTTCTATAAATACATTAGCAACAAAAGGAGGGCTAAGGAGAATCTCCATCCCTTATTGGATGCAGGGGGAAACATAGTGACAAAGGATGAGGAAAAGGCTGAGGTACTTAATGCCTTCTTTGCCTCAGTCTTTAGCAGTAAGACCAGTTGTTCTCCAGGTACCCAGCCCCTGAGCTGGAAGATGGGGACAGGGAGCAGAATGAAGCCCCCACAATCCAAGGGGAAATGGTTAGCAACCTGCTACACCACTTAGACACCCACAAGTCTATGGGGCCAGATGGGAGCTCTGTCTAAAGTATAAATTTACCTTAAGATGTCTAGAACAGTTATACAGATGTACAGTTCCTGGCCTGTATCAGAAATAGTGTGGCCAGCAGGAGTAGGGAGGTGATCGTGCCCCTGTACTTGGCACTGGTGAGGCCGCACCTCGAATACTGTGTTCAGTTTTGGGCCCCTCACTACAAGAAGGACATTGAGGTGCTGGAGCGTGTCCAGAGAAGGGCGATGAAGCTGGTGAGGGGTCTGGAGCGCAAGTCTTATGAGAAGCGGCCGAGGGAACTGTGGTTGTTCAGTCTGGAGAAGAGGAGGCTGAGGGGAGACCTTATCGCTCTCTACAATTACCTGAAAGGGGGTTGCAGAGAGGTGGGTGTTGGTCTCTTCTCCCAAGTGACTAGCACCAGGACAAGAGGAAATGGCCTCAAGTTCTGCCAAGGGAGGTTTAGACTGGATATTAGGAAAAATTTCTTTACTGAGAGAGTGGTCAAATGTTGGAACAGGCTGCCCAGGGAGGTGGTTGAATCATCATCCCTGGAGATATGTGGCTCTTAAGGACATGGGTTAGTGTTGGGCTTAGCAGTGTTAGGTTTACGGTTGGACTTGATGATCTTAAAGGTCTTTTCCAACCTAAACGATTCTGATTACAGTCTTCAGCACTTGGCTCTTGACTGCCTGCCTTGCACTGGAGCTTGTTGCAGGTAGACAAGTATTTGATGTTGTCACCTGGGCTAAATGGGTTGGCAGGGCTCAGTAACAGTGGGAAAGGGAGTTTAGGGGAAGCTTGGAGCCCTCTGGGATGCTGCTACCACTCAGGATCTCCATCCATGCTTTTTTTTTTACACAGGTTCTGAAGTGTTTGAAGGACCAAAATGCTACCAGTTCATCAACCTCTGAGGAGTTCAGGTTGTACTAAGTAAATGCAGAAAAATCCTGAGCCCTTAATGCTTCACTTGATGACAGCCACACAATGGCTGTAAGGACTCTGTGGACTTGCAAATAACGTAGGGATGGCTGGGCAACAGTTGCAGCTCTAATTCTTTTTAGGTGGTGGGGATGTCAACAGAAAATTTTGCAGTAGATGTATGCATATGAAGCAATACAGGCTTAAGAGCAAAACAGTGTAGGGGAAGAACTCTGTAATATTGACAAGACTACTCTCATGATATGTATTGAAAAACATAATAGTTGTCAATTACCTTGTAAAGGACACTGAAGCTTCTTTCTATACTCTGCCCAAGTTGTCACATTTCTCTTTGCTACATTGGTGGGGATTTTGCATTTGTGCCAGCACAGTAGGCTTTGGTGGCAGTCTGAAAGAGGACTGACACACTTGTGTTAGTGTAGGGGAAAACAACAAACAGCAATGACAAATGTCCACCACTATGGCAGCTTCTTACCTGTTTTAACAAGCTGTTACATGTTTTAACAAATTTTCACATAGCAGCTTAGGCTGAGTACAAAAAAGGGTTTGTCTAAACCTCTGTTGCATTATGCCTCAGCTGCATGTTGCCAGTAAGACAAAGACTTCAGTGGGGTTTATGAAGTTTTAGTGGCATGAATCCTACTCTAAATGTAGTAAACATTATTTCTGATTGATCTATGTGTGTCTAAATACTGGTTTACAGAGGAGTTAGATGCTGCATTCTCTGAATCTGACTGAACTATCGTAATATGTACTTACCAAGGCTTTACTTGGCCTTGAGGCTTAATTTATGCAGTGACTTCTGAAAGAGAAAAAGGGGTTTGCTTTTTCAAGTAGCTTGACTGTGAGGAAGGCAGAGGAGTGTAGTAGTGTCTTAGCAGCTGCTATCCCATTACAAGTACTTTAAAAATGCATGCACATGTTCTACAGCAGATACTTGGTTGGAAGGGACCCTGGGAGACTTCAATATTGTTCTTTTCTTCCAGTTCCTCATTTGGACAGTGAAGAAATGACAGCAATGGCAGAGCTTCCTTTTATCAAAGCTGATGTCAGAGAGATATTTGAAAGTAAGTTTCATGCTGTTTCAGGATGCAGTACTATGCTAGGTTCTGCCTTTCATTAAGGATCATCTACTTAGCTGATCAGGGACTTGGCATATCCCTGATTAAACACTCTTCCAGAAGGACAAAATCTTCTGTTGGAGCCCAGGCACAAATATCATGGGTAATAGCTGATTTTATAATTAGTTTATGACCACAGTGCTTCATCTCCAGAGGTAAGAGATATCTATTTCCATAAGCATTTGGTCTCTTGCATTTTAAAAAGTCTTCATTAGTCTCTTTTTAAAGCATTGGATTTGACATACAGTCTACAAAATTCTTAAAGCATAATTGAATACAAGAAATGGAGATATCAGATTAGTGAAATTGCATATGAAATATATGCAAGCATTCAAATCTCCTTTTTAAAACTAACCCTTTCTGTGGAACAACTCCCCCACATCTGGATTCTTGAAAGTATAATAGTCTTCATATGAATTCAGCATGAGTTTCTTAAGCTTCTCATCTTTAGTCCACTGCAAAAATGTGTGTTTTTTCATATAGGGGGACAGCTGTACTACCTGTGGCTTGGATTGCCCAATATCAAAATTTTTAGGTTATGAATGAATTTTTTAGGCTTTGCCTATTTAACTTTGATTTTTTTTCATGGATGTGGATTTTGTGGGGGCAGGAAGGGTTCTGGTTTTCTTGCAAATTTTGAACAAACATTTTAGTTGTCTTTGAAAGCAGATTTATGAAAAATATCTGCCTACATTTTTAGAGCTTCAGGGGGGAAAAACAGTGTTGCTGTGACTTAGAAGGACTTGAAGTTAAGGCAGGTCATAATCTGGGGTCTGAAGCATTTTTCCCCACACAGATGAATCCTATTTGGTCTCCAGAATTTATTTGCTTATATGTCTTCCTTAAAGTAGCACTTCAGTGCAGCTGGACCTACTGCATCTGAAGAACTGCTCTGACTGATGAATAAATGTTGTTCTTGTTCTTTGGGCTTCTGTGGAGTTTGCCTCTGAAACAAGTAGTAAAAAATCTCTTGGGGCTTTCAGTGCCTTCTCTAGTTGTATGCAGACAGTATGGGTGAGAAAAGCATCTCTTCTGCAACTTTAGTGCAGAGGAGATGGAAATGAGATAGGATGAATGGGAGATGTTAAGATAGAGGAGGATGTGGCAGGAGTTTGGGGTAGAAAAAACAGTAATGTGTACTCGGAGGAAAGAAAGTAGTGTGTGCTGGTCTGATTAGATGGGGACATGTTGCTGTTACAGGAGACCAAAGCTTCACTGGCAAACTTGATTCTGGATGTATTCAACTTCTGAGTCTTTGGCTCAGGTTATTCTCTCAATCTGGATGTCTGTAAGTAACTACCTTTAGGTAACATACCTGCAGCCCCTTGATAAGGCCTATGTTTTTATACTACTGTGTGCTATGAAATGGTATAGTTGTACCTTAAAGTATGTGAGACCTAAACAGGACAAGGGCAGAAGTTGAGACCACAATATAGTTACTATTGAGAATGCACAGCACTCCAGAGGCAGTGGTTTAATCCTGAGTTGGGCTCACCAGAGGTTTTTAGATTGAGATATTTGACCTAGTTAGAGCTCCCTGTAGTGAGCCAAACTGCAGAGCTGAACCCGGACTGAACTATTGTAAGCAGTTCTTTCTTTTGATAGCTGTTGGGCTTTTCTCTTTGTTTTCCAGTTCCTTTAAAAAATTACTTCAAGCCCCGAAGAAAGAGGAGGAGGATCTTGGAGAATCCCCAACTTGGGAGAAGAAAGCTTTGGTGTCGTAGGATGAAGGTGGTAAAACAGGAGTTGTTTAGGAGTAGGCATCAAGACATGGTTCAGGTGGATGAAAGTCCAGAGGGAGCTCAGCAACTCTGCTCACCAGTACAGCTGGGGCAAGGAGGGGACCATCTCTCAGCAGCACAGCTGCTGTCCCCTGGTCAGCAGCCCCAGGGAGGGGACAATGTCCACGTGCAGCTGCAGAGGCAGACAGCACAAGGAGGCATGGCCCCAAACATGGGACCACAACAAATGGACCAGAGGTGGGAGACCCCAGGGGTGACTGTGCAGGTGCGGCCTCAGAAGCTGAGCCAGGGGTGGGAGTCCCCAGAGGTGACTGTGCAGGTGCAGCCTCAGAAGCCAAGCCCAAGATGGGAGGCCCCAGCAGTGACCGTGCAGGTGCAGTTACAGCAGCGGGGCAAAGAGCCAGCTTTCCCGCAAGTAACCATACAGGTACAGCCACAGGAGCGGGGACAAGGTATGGCTGGCATCAAGGTCACTGTGCAGCTGCAGTTGGGCCATGACCCAGAAGTGGTAACTTGCCTCCAGGACCGAGGTGAGGAAGTGTTAGGGAATGAAGAGCAGCTGACGCTGAAACAAAATCAGAGAGCGCCAATGGCAAGATCTGAAGGAGAGAGAGAACTGGCTGTGATGAACCTGGTGCCCCAGGGGCCTCTGAGCCAAAAGCAGGATCAAGAAGGAGAGGTGACAAAACCCCAGCAGGACCAAAGCCAAGAAGAGGAAAGAGCAGAAGTGGCGGAGCTACAGGAGATGCAGGCTGGAGACAAAGCAGACCTGGATGGGATGGTGACAGAGGAGCAGCTGCAGGACCAGAGTGAAGAGCAGGAACAGCTAAAAGCAGACCTGCTCCCACAAAAAGAAGGTCAGAGAGCTACAGAGATAAGGCAGGAGCAAGGCGATGTCCAAGAAGGGCCCAAGGGGATGGTGGAAGACCTGGGGCAAGAAGTGTCTAAGAAACGTCCACGAGAGACTCCAAACTATTTTGTTGCTATTCCAATAACAAATGATGAGGTATTTTGAAGTAGCTGTTTTATCAAAACAATTAAAACCTTAAATAAGAAGCTAAGCATAAGTTTAAAGTTACCTTGGCTTCAAAGCTTGTTAAGAAGCCAAGCATGATCAAATTCTCCTCCCTGACCTGAAGTATTCTATTGGGTCTGGCTGGGATGGAGTCAACTACCCCACCTTCCTCACAGGTGTGCTGTCCTTTGTATTTGTAGCTAGAACAGTGTTGATAACACACCAATGTTTTAGCTACTGCTAGGAGAAAGTATCATTTTGAGGATTGCTATTGCCCTTTCTGTAAGGTTTGAGTGGATGTGTCTCTCCTCAGTATCTTCTATTCTGTAATCTTTTTTCCAAAAGAAAGCAGTGGCTTTCACCACCTTGCATTGTCCCATCTTACACTGTCTTACAGCCATATTTAGTGCAATAGTATTGATTTGTTTTTTCATCTCCGTCCCCACTGCAGTTCACAATGGAAATGAGAATTTCCTTCTCTTCTCCAGAAGATTCTATAGAACTGATCTACTCTCTCCATCTTTTACCCAACAAACTTACCCTGACATCTTAGGTAGACAGTTAATTCCAAGAAGCCATGTGTGGAGTCAGCATACCTGGATGAAGTATGAGCATGCAGTATTCTGATTCCCATATTTGCAGCAGTGTTGAAAAAGCAATAGATTCTTTCACCTCCATACTGTTAAACCAAAACATGGCAAACAGCAGAAATTCGAATAGAAATATTTTCTTCTAGAAGCTTTGCAAGGAACCTAAAACATTCCAGTTACTGCAGTAAATGTTTCTTCTGAAATACATCAAGACAGCTTTGCAGGGCTTGGATACTATAGGTCTTATAATCCATGGAAGTAAATTCCAAAAATGATACAAAAGCTGGAGACACAGATTTTACACTTTGTTCTTTAGTTAGGTATGTATTGTGGTTTTGGCTGGGATAGAGTTCATTTTCTTTTTACTAGCTGGTATACTACTGTGTTTTAGATTTAGGGTGGGCATAATGTTGGTAATACACTGGTATTTTAGTTGTTGCTAAGCAGTGCTTGCACTAAGTCAAGGACTTTTCAGCTTCTCACACTGCCCTGCCAGGTGCGCAAGAAGCTGGGAGGGGACACAGCCAGGACAGGTGGCCCAAACTGGCCAAAGGGATAATCATATTGTATGATGCCATGCTCAACAAAAAAATCTGGGGTGAGTTGGCTGGGGGGGGCGGGGAGTGCAGCTGCTGCTTGGGAACTGGCTGGGCATTGGTCAGTGGGTGGTGAGCAATTGCATTGTGCATCACTTGTTTTGTATATTCTTTTATCATCGTTATTATTTTCTTCCTTTTCTGTCCTATTAAATGGTCTTTGTCTCTACCCATGAGTTTTACCTTTTCCCTGATTCTCTCCCCCGTCTCACTGTGGGGGAGTGAGTGAGCAGCTGTGTGGTGCTCAGTTGTTGGCTAGGGTTAAACCATGACAGTATGATTGGTTTGAAGCCCCTAACTTCTGCATAACTCTGTCTCTTTGTATTTGTAAAGTGAGAGAGAAGATACTGGCTCACCTTGAGCTACTTATTCCCATTCTGCTGGCATGAATTTTGAAGCCCACACAAAACTTTCTGGATACAGCATCCTGTTCCCAAAGCAGTGCTGTCAGTACCTTTCTGAACACTTTTTTGCCCTTTAGCCTCCCATAGACAACTGACTTGCTGATGGCAATATTTTGTTAGCAGCTGCTCAGGGTATGCAAAACAAGACACAGCCCTCACTTTGTACCTGCACCCACTGCACCTGTCCTGGCTGGGACTCTGCTCTTGCTGCTGAACAGCAGCATCATGAGGTGGGACATGCCCTGTGCTGGGGACCTTGATGTAGGTGCAGCAGGTGACTGTGCACTCAAATGTATTATAAAGAGGAGAGGAAAAAAACTTTGGGGCGCAAAGACAAGAAATTAACTATTCCATCCAATAGAGGCAGGCAGGGGGAAAGTCTTAATTTGACTCAGTAACTGCTGTGTCCCAGCTAGCATGGGCAGAACTGAGAAACAGCATATAAATTGTGTGAATTATTAATATTTATAATATATATGCATCTTGGGATCTTTTCTTACAAAGCAAAAGGCAAAAACTGAATGTTAACTTGTATGAACGTAGTGAAAATATAACCCTCGGCTACCAGCTTCTGTGATTAGTTTATGGTGCTTTTTCCAATGAACCAAATGGATATTGTTTGTTGCAATATATAACTTGTTTCCTTTTTTCTAGCTTAGGTTTCCATGCAGTATTTGGCATGACTGTATTTACACTGCTGAAAGGCAATAATTAAGTAGGATGGCTGTATTGTTGTATGTCTTTTTTTTTCTCCTTTTTTTCCAGCGTGACAAGCAGCTGCAGTACAGTAGCTTGCTTTGGCAGGCTTTTGAGGTTTTGTTTTTACCTTTAGTTAAGTGTAGAAACTCCTGTGTGTTAGAAGGAGACGTCAAAGGTGCCTTCCTCTTGGTAGGCAATTATTTGCTCTGGCTTTGTCTTTAGTGGAATAATCTCTGAAGGTTATCTGGAGGATGGCCTCATATAACTTTCAGTGATTCCTACATATGACTGGCTTCTGAGGTGAACAAAAGTGCAGAGCACATCAGGATGATAAATGCCAGGATGAGGAAAATAACTGTGTAAGCTGGAAGACAATGTTGGCAGAGGAACAAATGGGTATGAAGTGGGCAAAGAATAAATCTAGGCTGGAAACTAGAAAGTTTCCTGCCATCTGAGGAATGAGATCATGGAACAGCTTGAGGGGACATGAATGCCTAACTTATTCTGCTATTTTAATGAGATTGGAGTGTCCTGATATACAGCCTGTGACCACATCCGGTACAGCTCTATGAATGTCCTTCCCCGCTTTTTCCTTTTCTTCTCTCAATTCTGCTCTGCCAGATTTACCTGCTTTTGCACCAGCTCTGGGAATCCGGCAGCTCTGATGTCCCTGGCTGGATGCTCTGCCCAAGATATTCCCAGTTTATGGTCCTCTTAAGTGCTGCTTTTAAGATAGGCAGTGACCTGAGACAGCCCTGGGTGAAGCTCTGAAAGAAACACTGAAGGGTACAGTATTGTAGGCCTGGTATGTGTATATGTGAAGGGATGAGTAAATAAATGTGTGTGTATACATATATAGACATGCACATGTATTATATTTTGTCAAAATTTCAGATGCTTTTACCTCTAAAGCAGAGGTTCCTGACCTCACTGAACATACAACATGGTTGCCTGTTACACTGTAGACCTTGTAGTCCATTACAGAAGGGTTTTAAAGATGCTGTTAGCTTTTTGGGTAGAATTAATTTCCCTTAATTACTTTTTTGAGAGGTGTCCAGATGAGGGGGCCTAGGGCTGTCCTCCCTTTCAACAGGACAAAGGAAAAACCCCACTGCAGTCCTGGTGGGTGCAGCAGCCCTTTTCCCTTTGTGTCCAGCGGGGCTGCAGGAGGCTGGACACCAGCCTCCAGTAATGGGCTTGGGCTGGGGTGGATCTAGGAATGTTGTGGTCTCAGGCTTTCAGTACTCCATTACAAGTGCTTCCTTCCTCTACATCACCCAAAAAAACAGCCATCCCATCAAAAACATAGCATTTATAGAAAAGTGCTACAGACTGATCCACCAAAAAAAGAGGTGTAGAGATGAGGTAGACTGTTCCCATGGGAGAAGCAGCAGAAATGTCTGACGACACATTTGTGAAGCTGACAAAAAAGGGTAAGAAAAGACATAAAAATTGTGCTGCAATAGATAGATATCTACCTGAAGGAATTTCACTCAAATTTGGCTTTCCCAGCTGTCTGAGCCTCCAGTTGAGGAGGCTCAAGGATCTTATCTTTCTTATTTCAAAGAGTATTCTTAGAAAGATTGGGCAAGAGAGAAGAACATGAGGCTTTTTTGTGGAATTGCTGTCAATATTTAACCTAGTGTATCGAAGCAAAGATTCTAGTTTGTGTGGTCAGACAACTTGATGGCTTGATTTCTGCTCCATGTTTTCATGATCTAAGCAAATGCAAAATAGCATGCCATAATAAATTGTGCCTCAGTTGCAGTAGGAATTACCTTAATGTAAGAGTCATTTCAGTGATCTGTTTTTATAGTGACAAATGCACTGTAAGAGTCTGAATCCAGGGAGTTAGCTGTTCATATATTCAAACGGATTCTCTTAATTGTGTATGGCTTTATCATGACATTTATCAGAAACTCCTTATGCTAATCTCTTCTGCCGTGCAGGCTGTGGGACTATTTACTGGACTGCACAATGACTGACAAGGCTTTATGTAGAAAGATTGCAAAACAAAAACATATTGATGCAGCTGTTTCAACCTGTGTAAGAATAAAGTGGAGCTCTAACATGTGTGAGCACCTAGACATGTAAGCCAGGATTTGCTCAGTGAAATAATCTGAAAATCTATAAACAACTTGGCTGTAACAAAGGCTTCCACCAGGTGCTTAGTCCCTGTGTGATTGAATTCTTCTCCCTCCTGCCTTGTTCCCATGACTGACTTATAAACCCTAACAGATCATTTTGAAAAATCTTTCTTTCAGGTCAGTTGTGTAAAGGCACAGATAGAGCCAAAAAGCCGGAAACTGGCCATGCAGTTCTAGAAGATACCAACTCAGAAAACAGCATGTTTACCCAGTTGATCTACTTCATTTGCTGTTAACAGTTTCCTTTTGGGAAGAGACATCAGTTTAATCGGTGATCAAACTTGTAATCAGAGAATGGCATAAGATTAATTATGGAAATGCTATTCGATTTCCACAGTCTATTAACAACTGACAACTGCATGAAGATGCCATTAATATTTACACAGTGCTGTGAGCTTTATTCTAACATGCTTAGGGTCAGATTCAGGTCTACTTTAAGATCTAGGGATGCTGGCTCATGAGAGCTGAGTTTAGCCTGTAGCCTTTAAAAAGGAAACCAGATCAATCAATTCCTGAAAAATTAACTTTGAAATTGAAACTGAAAGTTGTTATATGATAGATCTGGGGATTTTGTTTTGTGGATTTTTGGCTTAAACTTGAGTTGCTTTTTTGGGTGTGCAAGGCTTCAGCATTCTGAATTCTTTCAGTAATACGTGGGCACTCCAAAATGAAAATTTATTTCCCCTGTCTCCTGTTTACTGCATTGCAGATTTTGGACAGAATTGAAGATGTCCAAGAGCTCATATTCACTAAAGAACCTGACCTGTTGAGAGCTCTTCTTCCTGTTCAAACTATGCACCTTACTATAATAGTAGCTCACCTGGGAACAGAAGAAGAAGTAAAAAAGTAAGAAACCGGCAATATTCAAGTGCAGCTAATTTTTCTGTATGTGGTAGCCTGACTGCTGTTGTGAATAATTATGTTTTACTAGTGCCTACACACAAGTTCTTAGACTACTTTGATCAGTTTCTGGCTTGTTCTCCATACCTGTGAGGAAAGATCTTTACAGAAGCTGGATGTATCTGCCATGGGGTAAAGAGAAAAAGCAGCATGGCTGCAAATAGTATTACTACTGTGTTACTGCATTATTACCATAAACTTAACTCAACAGATGTAAAGTTGCCTGAGTTGCTGCCTTTTGAGAAACCACAGCTTTTCAGATCAGCTGTGCTTTTATCAGCTGGAAAATACTAGCTGATAGGACATGTCACATTAAGAAGGAAACAAAAAATCTGCCTAGTTCCTTTCCAAGCTGCTCTCTTGTCTAATTCAAGCTGTGGGCTGTCACTGGGGCCCTGTGAATTAAGATGGGGATATTGAAAGATGACTAAGGAAAGCTACCCTGTGGTCAGGAAGGCTAGAGCTGCTAAAAGGTCCAGCAAATAGAGCCAATATGCTGCAGGGATTTTTCTCTAAGCCTTCTCCTACTGTACCACACTGAGAAACCCGAGACTTCCCGGCATGAGGAAGCAGTGAGGGAAGGCCTGTAGGTGTCTGGGAAGGCATTGTGTGGTAGAGGTGGGAACCTGGAAAGAGCAGCCCTTTTTCCAGGGGCCTTGGTGCACATCAGCAAGGGAATGAAAAACAGAGTAAGGACTCAACACTGTACAAGTGTGACACAGGATCTGCTTGGGCACAAAGCAGAATGCCTTGCTGGAAAGATGTCAAAGGAACCGACATGAGTGGAAAGAAATTCTCTGCCTATACAGGCAGATACAGTTAAACAGGACTAGGATGCATATGACAGATTTGTCTGTGCCTTGTTTAAGTGACCTGATATGTTTTTCATTCAAGATGCTTTTTTTGGAGGGCCTGAGGGGGAAAAGACAGGAGGACCTTTATGTGGGCCGAGGACCCTGCATGCAGAAGACACCATGTACAGTAATTCAGTAACAGAAACCTGTGCCAGTGCTGCTGACTGGGCAGGCTGTCATCCAAGAGGATAGGAAGCTAGTGGAGAGCAGCAATAAAAATGGGAATCAATTGGTTAGGGAGATGAGTGGAGCTAAGTAGTGTTAATGAACTTAAGAGTGGGTGTGTGCCTGTAATATAAAAATAATGGGCATACTTAAGGAAAAGCAGATCTTCCTTGCCAAATGCTTTTCATCCTTTATCTTCTACCTACCTACAGAGCTCTACTAAATGAGGCTGTAGTTCAGTGGCTACTGCTCTGTGCTGTCACATGAAAGACTGCTGTAAGGTGTTAGGCCAAGTATTTCTTACTTCTCAAGCTAATAGCACTGCTGAAACAGCTGGCCCAGCCCCTCACAGGAGGAGGGAGGTGTCTTCAGATCTCATGGCAGAAGTTGTTCTAGCACCATTTAATGGTAACTTAGGCATTACGGACTTAAATGAAGGGCTAGGTTAGCCCTGCTTGTTATTAAGGTGGAAGAAGCAAGATCCTCTGCAAAGAATTAATCTTCTTTCCACTTTCAGTCCTGTCTACACAAAGTCTCCATCTGCAGAGTCCCCAAGAGTCTCAGAAAGAAGCAGCGCCTGTGTTATAGTTAAAATAACTCCAGGGTAGTAGTGAGGATTGCTCACTATATAGTGAGGATATGTTGACTGTTGTTGGCTGAAGTGGCCTTGTATGCATGAAACATGCTTTTCTAAGGGGATTAGTTTGTGCTATGTGGGCTGTAATGCCTGTTTTCTATTTGGATAATGTTACCCAATTGTAAGACTTTTAAACAATGAAATTAATGTAGTCAAAACTTTTTCTAGGTGTAATGATAAAGTAAATGTGTCTACAGGAGCCACAGTAATCGATGGACTGGTGTCCTGTAGTCCTTAGTTATGCAGTATTTTGTTAGAAGTATGAAGCATTAGTAGAAGGTTTCTGCTCAAACTCAATTTGAAGACTGACAGGATCCCTCTTCCTGAGACACCAGGGTAAAAAGGGGTACCTGTAAGACTTCAGTGGGTATTAAGTTGCTGAAAGACTTGGTGTCTACATCTAGAAACCTGTTAGTTATACTTTTTCTGTGTCTTTAAGGAAAATGGTTGAATTTGAAGTATTATGTCTTTGGGTAATTCACTTTTTTGAAGGTATTTCTGTGCACAGCAAGGTCAACATCTACACTTTGCTGAAGGTGGAGATAGAGCTCACAACATAAACATCAATTTGATATTTTGTTAGCTGTCCTGGAATAGGAGAATAAAATGGAGACAAATGCTAAATGTGCTTCAGGTGGGAGAATGAATTTATTTTTGTTTAGGAATAAAACTGGTGAACCAGTCAAAAATGACAACAATAAAGTTTTAAACTACATGACACCTAAGTTCAGTTTTACCCTTTTTGACTCTTTAGCAGCAATATATTTACATAGCTGTTTCTGGTATGTTAATGACTTGAACATTCACTTTGCTAGCAAAACTCACTTCTAATAAGTAAGCTAAGGTTGAAGTTATTGAAAGACATAATGTATTTAAAATGCCTGTGCATCTTCTAACTGTTACAAAAGCATTAGCACTGAAGTATAGTGTGTTTGTTACACATTCAGAGTGGTCAAAATCGGGTATATTGTCTGGTATTAAAAATATAAAAGTGTTTCCATATGTAATAATCAAATAACCTTCTTTCAGGATATTATATATAATGTTTATTATTATTATTTTTAAGGGCTGTTCTGGCACTGAAGCAAAGCAAGACTAAAGTGGAAGCCATCTTGCAGGGTAAAGACCTTAATATGACATTTCATGGGATTGGACAGTTTAACAATCAAGTGATATATGTGAAAATGTCAGAGGAAGACCAGAAAATGCTGAACAGAATTGCAGGTAAACACCTAACCTGACTCTTTACCACTTGTGGTAAAACAGTTTGTGGAGTCTGTCAGCTCTTGTAAGTACTGGTCCGAGCTGCTGTGCATGGCCATGATGTGCTGCAATTCCTCTTGTCTTCTCTTCTTATTGTTAAACATGAAGCTGACAACTGGGATTCTGCAGAGCATGAGAGCTAAAATACATTCTCTGTACTAATTTGGGAGAGGTGAGATGCACAGACATTTGACATGTCAAGATCACACAACAAGGCTATCCTAGCCTGCCCTGCAGTCAGGATCTCCCAGGCCTGTGGTGTACATGGGGTCTTCAAAGTGACACCTCAAAAATCGGGCTCTGTTCAGTCTAATAAACTGGAAACCTTTTAAGTGTTGGCCCCAGTTGAGTTTACAAGCACCTCCTTTAAATTGGAGCATGCATGCAATCATGAGTACCTCTGGGACAGGTGGTGACAAATAGCAGTGTTTGTCTGCATATACGTGTGTAGCACCAGCAAATTAGTCTTTTGCTTCCACTGTAGAAGGTGGAACAGAAGTATAAGAGCCATTTGTGTCCTCTGTTCTAACTTTCCAAGGCACTGATGGGTTCATGAAGATGTTCCATATCTTTGACCTGCTTACCTGCATCTGATTACGATTTCAGAGGGCTTGATACTCTCCCCTCCCCCCCATTCTGTTTTGAGGAGCTGCTTTAGCCTGCAATGCAGAACCTAATCTGTGTCCTGGGCTTCCACTTTCCGCAGAGCAGAAATAATCAATATACATTTTTTTCCTTGCTATTTTCATACTGTGCAAAAAGGAAGCATAGTTCAACTAATGCTTCTCAAAAAGGCATGCAGTACAAAGACAATATGTAATCCTCAAAGAATATGGCTTTTCAGAATAGCCTGTTTTCTTTTGTTGAAGCTGCTTCTTACCTCCTCCAGTTCTTAGTTTTGATATAATAGTCCTGTTTATTTTCCCTCTTTAGTCAGTGTTGCAACTAGACAGAAGATGCCTCTTAATATGAACAGCTTCTCTGCCTCAGCTAAATAATGTTAGCCTCTTCACTATCCATTACCTTTTGCTTGACTCTGGCCTTCATTTCTCTTATTGTTCCATCCATGTCAAAGAAAATTTTGACTCAAAACATCTGTGCTTTTGTTGAAAATACTCTGTTGTCCCTTCTTATTAGGATTAGAGCCTCAACAAAATTCCCCATGCCCAAATTGTTCCTTCTAAAGTCTTTAGGTTTAACACAAAATAATCTTGACTGGAAGATGACTAAGTGGAAGGCACATGATGCGATTTCCTTTAAGATCATATTTGCTATATGCCTGTCCATAACATTATATATACTTTAATCCCATTGAAAGAAGGGACTGCTTGACTGTTTTGATGCTCCCCACCTTAGCTCTCTCCTCATTCATTTCTGAAAGATACAGAAGTGAATACCTCCTTTCTCTCATCTGGATACTGCTGTGTTTTCCTCTACTCATTGTTTTGCTTAACTGAGAATTTTATTCCCAATGAATCATAGAATACAAGATCAAACTTTATCGTGCTATTTTAGCACCAGCAGAAATGTTTAATTTTGGTTCTGCAGAATGTGTGCTATGATGCTCTCTTTTCTTTTTCTTATTTTAATGATATTGGAGCTGCTTTAACTCTAAAAGCCATTACAATAGCGGGTGGCAGATCCTTTGTGTTCTCTGCCTGGATAACCTGCATCTTCAGGGTTCTGGAAACCTGGTGTCTAGCTTCTGATCTGAACTCCTTTCTTAATGAGATGGAGCAGAAAAATTTTGATTGCAAGCCCAAGGAATATTCTGTCAGTACTTGTGTGTTTCTTAATGCAATATGGTTGTTCACTGATTGCCTGAAATACTTTCTTGACTGTGAGACAAGCTGCCAGTTTTCAAGCTGTTAACTCTGTCAGCAACGGCTTTGCTGTTCAGAGATATGGAACTTCCAGCATTGTTATCCTTTCTGCATAACTTCTGACCATTTCTAGAACTTAACGAGTCTGGGGATTATGCAAATATGTATCAAAAATCTATCCTTTTAATGACATCTCTGAAGAAATGCTTTTCTGTTTTTTGTCCTCCCCCTCAGCATAGTAATTGAATTAATCATTACATGATGAATAGGGATTTTTTTTCTTATCTTTTAGTCAATATTTTTGGTTGCTCATGGGGTAGGTGTGGATATTCAAATGCTGTCTTTTCAAGCAGCATGGTGGGTAAATGATTTGACTGGAAAAGGTCAAGCTAGTCCTGCCAGCTGCTTCTGCCTTGTCACACCCTTATTGATGATTTGTTGACAACAGTTTAACAGTTCAGCCTGCTCTAATGAAGTTTTTGAACATCTGAGGTGTTGCTGGCATTAGAAAATATAAAAATAGGTGGCTGACTCTTCATTTTCTTTCATTCCTACATCACGGACTTTAGTTTCAAAGTGGAGAGTTATGCTGTCTCTTGATCAATTAACTGCAGTTAATTGGTAATTACTGAGCATTACTGGACTTCTCTTGCTGCTAGTGACCTCATCTTCTTTGAAAAATAGGTACTGCTTATGATGTCTTGGAATTTTCTTAGCGTATTTATGAAGTGAGCTAGGGAAGATAGTGTCTGGAAAATTGAGTGCCATCCTGACATGGGCAGGACATTAGCTATGAATCTTGTTCCTAAACCTACTTCTTGAAGATGACTCCTAGCTTTGACCTTTTTTCCATCACCAGCCTTTCTGAGGAAACTCTGCTCATGGCAGTAAGACCCTCACCTTGCAGTAATAACTCCTTCCTGCTGTTTGGTAGGACTGGTGCTGGGTGGTGAACATGAGGAGATGCTACTTCCAGTTTTTTGTTATGTTAAGCTCTAGCTTGCTTCTTTTTGTGCATCTAGAGGATGCTATTTGTCCAGAAGATGTGTGGGGAAGGGCTTTTTCCTAGAGGAAGCTTAGACATTTTGCTGCTGTGTGTGTTCTTTGGGGCTTGCTGTGCTTTGACCTACTGGTGTGGGAAGGGAATGAAAGGACTTAACATGATGAGTTTCTGCATATTATTAATGTGTTTTATTTCACAAAGTACCAGAGGCACTTTAGGGGTTGTTTTATACCTGATCATAATCACTTAGTACCATTTTTAGATCCCTAAAGTAGCTGTGAAGCCCACACTGGACCTACAGTCAGACTGTACCCTTCTGCAGTGGCAGCTGGAGGCCAGGTGGGTATCCTGTAGGGCATTAGATGCTTGTTCAGGCCACTGGATCCTATTCTTCATGTATTTTCCAGATGGAAAACATAAAGCAGTTGCTTTGGCAAAGTGACCAGACAGCCTCAGCTGCTGTTCCCTCACAAGTACTCTGAGATGAAATGTTTTAATGTATTAATTAGCTAAACTCCAAGCCAGAGACTCGGTCTTGATACAAACGCATATGATGAACTAGTAAACACACATGTAGTTAAATTTTGTGATAGATAGAAGCATGAAATGGAAGTAGGGTGATTTCAAGCAATGCACTCATCAAATGTGATATGCTATTTTTTAACACAAATTTCAACACTGAACCTGCTTCTTCCAGTGCCTAAGCAATTAAGGAGTAACAAAGATAGGTGGCAATGTGGGGGGTCTGGCAGGAAGAGCCACATAATGTTGCAGGTTTCCAGGGCAGATGTTGATTTTTTTTTTTTAATTCTTTTATCCCCTTTATTACAACCAAGGTATAAAGATCTCTGGCAATAAGAAAAATTTCTGGAGAGAGGTCTTAAGTACCCCAGCCCTAGCCAAAGCTTTCAGTGTTATTTTGGGATTATTCTTTACTGTTTAAGCACAACTGTTGAACAACATTTCATCTTCTGCGTTTGCCAGACTTGCAGGGGTCTGCCTCATGCAAGCTTCACCTTGCTATTCTTGTGAGACTCTGTGTCCCCCCAATTCACAGTTCATGAAAACCGAGGAAAATTAACTTGGTTTGACTTGTCATTACAGTCCTTAGCTGAAAGATCTTGAATATAAATTCTGGAGTGACTCAGACACTTCTTTTGATGCAGAATTAAACCTTATTGCTTTATAATTAGTGGCCAAAGGTGGCTTTTTTTTTAAACTGACCCTGCCATAAATGCTTCGTATCACATAATCTGGGGAAGGAGTACTATGTTTGTGTGACTTTTCCTTCTGCATTGCTTTAAGTGCTGCAGAGTTGTACTAGTTTTGGGAATCTTGCCACTTTTTGCTGGAAGCACTTTGCTTCTTGCATTGCTTTTTGCAATAATCAAGGAGAATCTGGCCACAGCTGGGGAGTGTGATGGGACACTGGTAGCTGCATCTTGTTCCAGGCAGGGCTGCCATGGGCATACGCTTTCCTGAACTCACCGTTGTGATAGGAGGTCTGTGAATACAGAAGGAATTGCATTGCAAACATAAGTTTGGATCTAGTTTCAGGTTTGCAACATATGGCTGTACGTCATGCACAACTTTGGTTATTTTTCATTTGTCTGTGTTGCCCGTGGTGGTATGACAACTAGTTATCTGCTTTGTGTTTTAACTATGTGTCTTGCTCAAGAAAGGCATAGTGGCTTTTTGTCTAACCTTACTGTAAAGATTTTTTCCCTACCTCCCAACTGTTATTTTTTTAATATCTTATTTTATCGTTTTACCAGAAGCTGTGGAAGAATGCTTTATTGAAATGAATCTTGACATTTCAGGGAGCAAGGATTTCAAACCACATCTTACTTTCCTAAAGCTCTCCAAAGCACCAAGGTTGAAAAGAAGGGTAAGTAACTGGGTTTAAAATAGTTTTTACTGGGATCTGTTCTAGTGATTATTTTCTTTCTAATGAAATTCTTGGGGACTATATACTTAAGCATTAATCATTGCAACTAGAGAAAAATATAATTTTTATTTAACGAAGCTTGTATATAGGCTGGCCAACACAGTTGTGTTTGCTCATAACTGATTGAAAGAGATGAGGTCTCTCGCTCATATTGTGTATAGCTTTACTGTAGAGTACAGAGTGCTTTCCTTCTGCTGTGGCCAGTCAAATCTGCACAAAAACACAATGTCAAGCTGTTTCCATAGGGCAAGATGGCTTCTGAGCAGTATTTATCTGAGAACAAGATTAATGTCATGTTGGAGGGCAGGCTGGTGCCTTGATTTATGCTAGAAATGTGTGATGTGCTTTTCTAACCTTTACTGCAGCATTGTATGGGATTTTATCACATACAATTAAAGTAAAAAACAACTCTGATTAGATTGCTCATTTCCCAGTGGAATATTGTCCTGCTTGTTTCCAGGAACAGTACTTGTATTTATGAGGTCAATATATTGCAAACCTGAAACACGAAAGGGAGCATGCACAAAGAAAACAGAAAATGCTGTAATAGCTGAAGAAAATGACCTTGTATTTGGGCACTTCAAGTACTTCATATTGACTTGATATTTGCCTTCTGTATACATGGTACAATCAAAGTTGGATAGTACTGATAGTTCTGTGCTGGAGGCTTTTTCTTTTATACTGTCTATGAGGAATTTAATGAGTACAGGCATCAGCAATGTCTAATGCAAAAGAAAATACACAATAGGCATGTAGGAATTACTGTTAACTTTTGTCCAGAGTATTTTCACGCTTACTTTAAAATTGATAGTAAAAGGAAAAAATAAATTGTCATTTCTTGTATGTTCTCCTCCTTCTTTGATCTCTAGCACTAAATATGGCATATATTCCTGCATAGTATGATTCATGTATGCAATCTCCTTGCTTACAAATATGTAAGTGTATAGAGCTTTGAATGTTTGAATATCAAGTAAGTGGGGAGCCCAGAACTGGATAAAGTACTCCAGGTGTGGCCTCACCAGTGATGAGAGGGGAATGCTCACTTCCCTTGACCTGCTGGTAACAGTCCTCCTAATGCAGCCCAGGATAACCACTGGCAGCCTTTGCTGCAAGGGTACACGGGCAACTTGGTGTCCAGCAGGACCTCTGGGGCCTCTTCTGCAAAGCTGCTTTATGGTCAGCCCTCAACCTGTACTGGTGCATGGGGCTGTTCTTACCCAGGTGCAGGACTTTGCACTTCCCTGTGTTGAACTTCATGATGTTTCTGTCAGCCTGTTTCTCCAGCCTGTTGGGGTCCCTCTGGATGGCAGCATGACCCTCTGGTGAATCAGCCACTCCTCTTCAGCAAACTTGATGAAGGTACACTCTGCCCCATCATCCAGCCCATTATCAAAGATGCTGAACAGTACTGGACCCCGTATTTTGCCCCTGGGGTACACCTCTAGTTACCAGCTTCCAACTAGACTTTGTGCCACCAATCGCTATCCTCTGGACCTGGCTGTTCAGCCAGTTTTCAGTCCATACTTCAGCTTCTCTGAGGATCTTGGGGGGGAAAACAGTGTCAAAAGCCTTCCTGAAGTCCAGGTAGACAATATTCACTGCTATTCCCTTGTTTACCAAGCATTGCTCATTTCTGTCCAAATTTGTTTGCACCTTAAAACCATTGCTTCTAAAATACTGTGAAAACAGCTGTGAAACTGAAGTGGAGCAGGGCTGTATGTTAAGTTAGTTATTATGGGGCATGTGGACTCTATGTCCATGTACAAATCTCCCTGAGGTCAGTAAGGCTCAACCCTAAACATAGGATTTAACCTCAAAGATCAAACTGGAAGATTAGTGTGTATGTATTTTGATATCTGACGTGAACTGAAAATACTGACAACTTGCTGCATCTCTTTCAAAATCAAAATGTAATGGGAAAAGAAAGGAGAAAAACTGACTACTTCTATAATATCCTATTCCTAAAAACTGCAGGAGAGAAACCAACCTTCCTAAACGCTAGAAGATGCCAAAGTATGAATAAGACAAAATATTACTTTAGTTATTATGATGCCATCTACTGGCTGTAATTACTTTCTTTATACCATAAATAACTTTCCTTGTAGTAAGGATGCAGTTTAAGTACTTCATGCAACTTAAGTGCTTCTTGTATGATGCTTGAGAAATAATTGCTAACACTCACTGTTTATATTTTACATCTCAAGAATACTTTGTTAACAAGACAGGTATGTGATGATACTGGTGGACTAGCCCCAGACCTTGTTCTTATTTGTGGGGAAGGAGGAGCTGGTTCTCTTTAAAACAACTACTACAACTGCAGGCTTTGATCTCGGGAAATTGTGCATCTGACTTTAGTGATGTGTCTAAAGATCCCAAGAGGTTGGGGAGAGCTTGGTTTGTGTGCTATTTAGCTTGAATAGCTACCAAAGGAGCAGTATGTGCTGTTTGTTGGTGGGGTTTAAAATGTGTAGTGTGCTCCTGGTATAAATATAAAATATGGGCTCTTCAGGTTTTCTGACCTCTCTCTTTCCAATGAGCCAAAAGGGAACAGTTCACCTCATAAGAGAATCCACTTCAGTATCTGTGTGTAATAAGAGCCTTCTCCAGCATGCAGACTAAGAAGTGCTTTTGTCAGTGTGGGCTGTTAGCCTCCAGTGCTGGGTGCTGCCTGTGCTTGCCTATGCCGGGGCAAAGCTGCAGATCAAGTGCTTCCATGCTAAAGTGGAAAACATTTGTTCTTGCTTTTTATGCTGCTTTAAGTAATTCATTTGGTGCAGGTCTGCGAATAGCTGTGGTCTGCCCTGGTGGTGAGAGAGCAGCAATCCTGCAGAGTCACATACTTGTATTAAAATATTTGGAGTTTTTTAATGAAAGGGCAGCCCTAATCCTGCCCTCTTCTGGCTACTTGGTAAGTTATCTTCAATGACATGACTTTACTCAAGTTTCCATCATCTTCCCAAATTACCCAGAAAACAGCTCATGAACAGTGTACCTCTGCATTTCAGCAGAACTTGAACCTGGTGGCATTAAGGCGACCCGTACCTCTGGCTACCGAACAGCCTGGCTCTAACAGACATATGGGTATCTCTGGGTCACAAGAAAAGGTGTGCAGTTTAATTAAACTTTGAAGTGTTTTGATCATCAGGGGCAGTGGTGCCTAATGGTTTGTGTTTGGTTGTGAAGCTCTTTATATCTGTTTTTGTCCAGGTGACACTGGCCATCCTCCTGCAATCCCCATGCCATGAACCATGCATGTCTGCCTGCTAAAAAGGCTGTCATTACAAGGAAGGAAGCTTGTAAAGAGTGTCTTTGTTTTTAATTGTGCACTCCTGTGCATTTGGGGGCAGGGATAAACAAACTGATTGGGACTTCTTTGAGGTAATGTGCTGCAAGGGGCTCCTTGGAGCCCTGGTAGCTTGCTTGCTCATTAGGTTAAGGGAAGGCAGAGACCATCCCTGTTGCTTAATGATTCATCTGTCCTTCACTTCATCTCCATGTGTGCCCCTGGCATGTGTGGCTTGTTATAGGCTAAATGCTTTATGGGAGCCCCTTATTTAAATTGGCAGCCTGTTGCTGACTGAATTAAAGCTGTGGGGACCGTGGAATTGTTGGACTGCTCACCTGTCCCTGGTGACACCCGTACAGGGGAGCCAGCACTGCTGTGCCTGAACTCCTCAGGGGGGAAAACTGCAAAGAAATTGCTCAGATGGGGGGCTGTTGATTTTAAGTCTTTAACAGTCCTAAATTACAATGGTTTCTGAACATGTGCTTTGATTATGGCAGTGGAAGTTACTTTTAGTCTGAAAAGAATATGTCAACATCTGAAAACACTTCTAGAGGAGTAAACACTTCCATTTCTATGCCATGACTGCTGTTGCAGTGGGATACTAGCAGTGCTTGGTAGCTATCTAAGAGCTGCTGTGGTGGTTTTTTTTCTTCTGGCTTGCTGAAATGAGCTTGCTTTCACAGTAAGTCACTGAGTTGAATCTCTTTTGAACACTTCTTTGCTCGCAGGGAAGAAGGTGCATGAGCTCTATTTCTAACCTGTCTCTAGCCTGCCATTTAATTACTGTTGTGGAATGTGTACGCCAAGGAGAAGGATTAAGTTTTCAGTCTGTACAAGTAGCAATGGGATGAAACTGAGCAAAGTAAACTTTAGGTGAAATAAAGAAATCCCTCCTAAAGGCACTTCAGAAGACTAGGGAGCAGCTTTGCAATGGATGTGGTGACTGTAAACTTGGCTTGAAGTATCTAAAATTAGGTGGATACATTTGAATAACAGTGGGTTAAATTGATCTGTTTCTGTATCTCTGTTGGTATGTTTTTGCTTGCAGAGGGTAGGGTAGGTGGAGGATTCAACAAAACCCAAACTTCCTATAACTTCCATTATTTTTCTCAGTATCAGCTTAAATACTACAGAATAAAATTGATATTGCTATCCTAATGCGGGGGGGGAGTATTTTGTTTGCTAAGTTTCGTTAAGATAATACTTGCTACATCCTGTAGCTTTCTAAAGTGTATGTTTTTTTATGTCACCCTGCTCTTTCAATATTTAGGGCTTCAGAAAAATTTGTTCGGATCTGTATAAAGAATATGAAGACAGTTACTTTGGCACAGAGGTCTTCAGTCAAATTGATCTCTGTGCCATGCGTAAGAAGAAGCAGGAATCTGGTTACTATTATTGTGAGTGTTCAATTAATGTGGGCTCCAGCAGTACAGAAGAGAGTAAAGAGCAAGAAATGCAGACAGAAGATGTGGGAGAAACAACCAGTTTAGACCTTCCAAATAGTGCTGTAAAGGCTGAAATAGAAGCAACTGCTGCAAGCTGTAAGCTCGCCTCATGTTTAGTAGTAGCTGATGATAAACCATCTGAAAATATTGCTGAGGCTTCAATTGCAAGTAAAGAAAAAGAAATCAATGAGGTGAAGGGACAGCCGGAAGCTACAGATGGGACTTTTCTTGCAGCTGGAGAGATCTGCTCAAAGTCAGTACTTGGTCTGTTGCCAGCAAGTTCAGATGCATTGAAAAACGGGGAAAAAGAACAAGAAAAAGCGAAGATAACAGATGGCAGCTTGCAGAAAAGTGAAGCAATGGAATATGCACCTGATCAGCCAACAAGTTCAGGATAAAGCTGTTGCAGTCCTTGGTGAGCTGAACCCACACTTGGTGATGGTGGAGAAGGCAGGCAACCGCTGTGGTCCTGAGCTGCACTGGGCTGAGGTGGGGGGTGGTGATGGTGAATTCATTTTTGGCAGAAAACAGTCCTCTTCAGACTGACAAAACAAAGTAGAACAAAATCTGAGGGAAATGTCACCGAATATCGTAATGGTGGAAAGCCTAAGTCTAAACAAGAACCTATACTGCAGGTGTGTGTGAGCATATGTACTTTAAAGACAAGTGAGCTCTGGTTTACAGGATCAGGCCCTTCAGAAGTTGTGCATTGATACCAAAGTTGTTGCCAGACACTTCTGGTGCCCAACTGCACGCTTCTACCTTTGCATTTCTTCCTGCCCTGCTCCGGGCCTGCGGCCCCACCTTTGCCCCTTCCTCTGCCTGCCTTCTCCTCCGCACGCTGCCCAAAGACACCTCTTCCCGCCTAGTCCTGAGCTGCTCCGACTGAAGACTCCAAACCATGACTGCAACACAGTCATTCACTGCACGTCCATAAATGGTAGACAACTTAGTTAACAGTTTTGTAATATGTGCTTTTCTTTGACTAGTAGCTACTGAATGAGAATTGTTTTGCCTGACTTCTGGCAAATAGTATATTTGGAATAAAATGAGGTAAAACAGTAAATTTTCTTTAGCTAAAGAAAAGGGGAGGAAGAGGAATCCATAATGAGTCATTTTTGTAAAATGCCTTGAGGAGGGAAACGAGGCACCACGGCCTTTTCCGAAACCGAAGTTACGTTGTCATCCCACGCGTACGCAGGAGTTAGGAAGGAACCGGATGCAACAGAACCGTCCTCGCTTCTGGCGAGCAGAGACTGAGGGGTTTGAACCGTGGCTGGGGCTGAAGCTTCCTTGCTTCGCGCCTCGCTCGCTGAGGCCGAGGCGAGGAGCGGTGCCTCCGGGCCCGACCTGCGGGACCGGGAGAGGGCTCTCGCGGCGGAGTGACACCGGCAGATGGCGCGACTGGAAAACCGGCGGCGGCCGGAGGGGAGGCGGGCGGGGGGGGGGGCGGCGGGGGGCAGGCGCGTGGAAAAGGCCTTACTTCCCTCTTCTCCTCGAATTGAAAAGCGATGTTTGGTCTTTTAAAAGCATTGCAAAAAAGCGTGTGATCAAGTAGCTTTTTTCCCCCCAGAAAAGTAGGAGCATTAAGCATACGGTGTTTTGCTTCCCTGCGTGGTGTGTGGGAATCCACCTTTGGGCGGAGTGGCTGGCATGTGCTCTGTTAAATTAACATCAGGCTGTTTTAAACCGGTTCAGCTTGTTACCAGACTTTAAGAAACCCAAACCCCTGTATTTGTGCCCTTTTCAGGGGGAGTGGGGGAAAGAAAACCCCCCAGCCAGCCGCTGCGCAGGAGGAAAGGGTTTCACGAACCTGCTGTGTACGGGGCAGCCGCGTCTGGGTCAGATCCCTCGTGCTGCAGTGCTTGGCAGGGCCTTTATTTTTGTCACTCCGCTGAAGGTTATGGACTCAAAAGGCTGTCCCCAAATGGTCTTAAATGCAAATTTGAGAGTAGTTACTTCCAGCTTCTCCAGGGTCTTCAAAATGCAGCTAAATTGCTCAATGCCGGAGGAAGACTTCAAGGTTAATTTGGGGGAGTAGTAAAGAGTGAGACTTCCATACGGCATCTCTCTATCAGCACATTCTGGCTGAATTTGTTTTCCAGAAAAGTTTCCTTTAAATATACACTGAGGAAACAGTGTTTCTTAATGATTTCTTAATTCAGAAAAGGATCAGCAGTGTCTTTATCTTAGGAATTTCAGTGCATTCAATGGCCGAGGACCAAGCATGCTTTACAACAAGCTGCATTTCTTCTTATTGAAAATGTTAATTATCTTTTTATAGACAGATGGCACTGGAGTGTAGCAAATGTGTGGTGAACCTGCGCTTGTAAATGTTTGGGTTGTTAATGCATACAGGTTTCAATTTAAGTTTAATTCTGTTTTAGGATTATTGTCATGATTGTAAGGTAATTAATTTCACTTATCTTGGGAGTATAGTACACTTGTTTTGGTACATTAAGTTAAAATAAATACTTAAGGTGTATCAATGTGATTAATCTTGACAATTTAGAATAGTGCTTAAACCCAAATATCAACCAAATACAGTATTCGGCTCTTTAGTATCTAATGACAACCAAGTCAAAATAAGCTTCTATGGTGCTGTTCAAATCAGAACAGCGTATTTTCAGCCTTATGATGGAGAATATAAAATAAGTCTTGAATTTTGCTGGTGCTCTGCTTTAGACATGGGGATCCATGTTTTGGTTCCCTGGTGTTTTTTATTTAAATTAATTGAAATGTATTTGATTATTAGACACTTCTGATATGAGTAGGGCAGGTGGGAGACAGTTTCTGAAATAAAAATAACTTCACACTGTTGAAGCAGATTAATTGTCCTTTTTTGACTACTGTAGGGAAATCACACTGTGAAATCTAGGTCCAGAAGTGAGTTTGATTCATTCTTTATGATCCCTGCATTTACTCTTCTTTGATATTTTTTTTTCCCTTGATGGTCTCTAACTTGCCTATTTTTTTTTCCCTTTGAGTAATTTGCTTTATAAGCAGTAGTAGTTTATGTAGGAGATAAATGCAACCTGTTAATTTCTTCTAATTGAGTTCAGTTTAATGTAATGAGTTATAGAAACAATGGTACAACATTGGGGTGGGAGAGAACTGCATTAAATATTACCCACTGGCTGTGAATTTTTTTTGTCTTTTGGAAAGAACTAAATGCTGAATTGCGTTGCAATGATGATTGTTTTCCAAGTAAGTTGAGAGGAGGCTTCAACAACAGCATCTCCCCGATTCTTGGCTGGTTTTAATTGGATGTTTGTTAAACTAGCTATTCTAATAAACAGGATGCAAAAGCCAAAGGAATGAGTGTTCTGTAAATACCTTATCCTGAATACTCTGTTACTGGTTGCTGTTAGGCACTAAACATCAGATGGGCCTTTGCCATCTGAACAGCTGGGGCAGTTCCTGCCTCTGGACATTATATTTTTGGGGGGTTAGATGCAACTGAGCAAAAGCCCTATATCTGTGGGTTAAGTTAAAATAAATAAAGATTATATTGGTTAGTCCAGTTGGCTTTCCCTTCCCGTAGTCCTGTACTTTCTACATATGCGGAAGAGAGCAGATAGTCCTCATTTACCTACGCTTCATGTGGGGAAGATGCCAGCCTCTTCTGTTGGCACAGCAGAGCCATCAGAAAGGTGGTAGCTTCAGGTTGGAGCCCTAAGATCACCTGGCTGCAGGCATCTTAAATACCTGATCCTTCAACTGGGAGCAGGCAGTTTTAGGGGTGAGTAGCAATTTGACCTTCCTGGGGCATTTCATTTCCATGTGTGTATTCTGCTGTCATAAGCCATGGCTTGTGGCTTGGTAGTATACCATATAGTGAAAGTCCTATATTGTTTCTCTACATGCAGGTAGAAGGGAATAATCCCTCAATGCAAAACATTTACCAAAACTTGCTCTTGTTCTTCATAACTTCTGATTTGGAAAAAAAAAAAAATTAAAAAAATCCCCTGAGATAAATCCCCTACTTGGCCTTAGAGCACTGTCTTGCACAGTCCCACACTCTTGCATTGTCACCCTGACCCCCAGCTGAAGGGCTGCAGTCACTTAGGCAGGAAAGGGGCTTGCTTATGGCACTCCGGAGTGTTGGTGGGATGGGTCAGACCAAAGCTATGGATTTTTTTCTCTGTTAGGAAATCTTCCATTTCTTTCTCATCATATTGTCATGAAACTAAAAGTAGATGCAGGACTGAAAGACACTGTGTTTGACAAGTACCCCCATTCAAAAAGCCATCTCTCTGGGAATATTTAAACTGGTAAATATTGTCTTCGTGGGAGTGGCTATTCGGAGTTAGAGCCAGAAGGATACATCTGGGGGCCTGTAAATCCTAGGCAACTTAGTGTAATTGTACAGTTTCCTTCTCAGAACAACTCCCAGATGGGCTTAAATCCAGGCACTGTGTAGGCTTAACACCTCTGAAGCCGGCTTCTACCATGGGTTTTGGTCACTAATCTGTGCAGTAGAAACATGGAGCAAGTCTCATAAAGAGACTCGAAAAAGCCTATATATGTACATCAGAATATACTTTTCACACTCACGGGAGAGAAATTAAGTACTTTCTGAAAAATAAGATATTTTAGGTATTGAATGTCCACCCAGGGCTTTTTTTTTTTCCATTCTGGGGATTGACTTTTAATCTTATATTTAGAAAACTGCTTTTAAGATCAGCTGAAAACATTCTGACAACTGCTTTCAGAAATGTTATTTAAAATTTTTTTTTCCAAGTTTCAAGATATGGGAACTTAAGGTTTCCTCATCTTAAATTTCAGTACTTGGATCAGAGGTGGAAAAACAAATCTTGTTTGTAAACTGGACATACCACTTAAGTAATTCTGTCTTCAAAATGAAAAACTAGGCAAATTGCTGCCTGGCTGTTTGTTAGCCTTTCAGCCTTCACTTTCTTAATGTAAAGAAGACAGACAATAACCTGTATGCAATAGTAGTTTATGTACCTCTTTGCCACAAATCCAGCATTTATTATCTGCTGGTAGGTGCCTGGTTCAACTTCTATGCTGTTGAATAAGAATAAAATAACATTGAATAAGAATAAAATAACATTGAATAAGCTTAAAATAGTGACACATTTACCAAGTAAATGCATCAGGGAGATGTGATTACACTGGGTTTGTAACATACATGTAACATTTGTGGGAAGTTTGACTTGTCTCCTAGCCAAAGAAGCTGCTCTACTCTACTTGTGAGTAGTGAACTGGAGTTGAAGACCTGTTGAGGGTTTTCTGTGATAAATCCTCTTTAGGTAGAGGGCTAAGCTTTAAATGCTGGTTAGTTCATAAGTATTTTTCAGAATTAAGTTGATTTGAGGTTAAATCCTGCTCAGACTCTAGCTGAGGCAGTGCTCTTGGTGACACCAAGGTCTTAGCTGATGCTGTTGAGACCACACCAAAACCCCAAATTTCTGCATGACAAAGACTGTTGTTGATAATTGGCTGGAATTCTGTTTGATGAAATAAATTTAACTGACAAATGCAGGGATTCTTTTGCATATGAAGAAAAAGCAGATCTTTTGTAATACTTTGTCTCCAAATACAGTATCTTGATCTGAGCATGCTGCTTCACAGAATAATTTGTTCTTTTATCTGTATAAAATCTATGGACTTGATTCTTGAGTCTTATCCCAGGGGGTGCTACCTCCTTGCATTTGGTGACCTGTGGGAAATGCAGCCTGAGCAGGGACCTCCGCTGGCTGAGAGCAAGGATGAGGTGGCTCCAGGAGACTCTGCAGCTCTGCTAGCAATGGGGTTTTCTTCGCTCAGGTTTAACTTTGTGGAAGAAATCTTTTTGCTCTTGACTGGCTTTACTAAAATCCCCCAAACAGCCTCTGAGGCTGGTACTTGAAATGACTCTATCTACTAATTCTACACAGTGACCAGAAATGATTATTTGAAGACAAACAATATAATTTCAGCCTGAATAACTGAAAGCCTTTAGGTACTGTTATGAAAACCTTTACAAAGTAGATGGGATTTACAAATAAATTCATTTATTTTTCAGGGTCAATAACATTGTTGGTCAAAACCCAATAAAATCTTGAGCTTGACTTAAAAAAAATGGTATTTTTAAGATACATTTCAGGGCATTTTAACTTCCCTTCCATACTGAGTCTTTATCACTCATTGGTTTTTTAAGCCTTTTTTTGCTGGCCCAAGAAAAAATTAAAATGTGTAAGGAGTGATATAAACTTACCTCATAACTTCAGGAGCTTGAGCTTTGAGGAAAACCATTCATCTGCTAAGAGCTGAACACCCTCATGGCATTATTTATTTTTTTTCTTCCCCTCTCCATGTCTTAGCATTCACTGAGGGCAAGAGTTAAGCATCTATTCCTAGGTGTGCCTGCACACCTTATCTCTTGGCTTGCCCTACATGCCACACCCACCCCTATGCTGCCACCCATCTCGTTGGCTGCAGGACTTGCAGTGACACCATTCTGTTTAAGAGCAAGAAGTGAGAGCCATTGGTTAACTGACAAACATTTTTGTGCATAGAAACCAGGTGGTAGTGCATGTGAAGGTGGTGCTTAAAATCAGGTCTCCCTAGCTCCTTTTTTACCCGGGAGATATACTTATGTAGTTAAATCTGTCTCTCAAAAACTGAAAGTATGTTTCCTTTCCCCATTGTCAGGAGCATGTCTTTGTAAAATCTGCGAAGTTGCTTTATTACCCCACCACTAGACCTTCCTTTAACACTGCCTTTTCCTGTTGCTGTTTATTTTCTACGCTACTCCTGTTTTGTTCTCCTTCCACTCCATTTATCCAGTTTGGCAAGGGGTCCCACACTTCCACCTCTTCCATGATGCTTCTCTATCTGACTGCATTTCCCAGCTGGAATGCTTTGCTCCCTTTTTCTGGGTAGTGAACACCCAGCAGCAAGTACAGTGCTTGCTGCACCATGGTCTTTTTATCCCTAGGATGCTTTTGTGACTCAGCTTGTTGCTGTCAGCTTGTTGCTGCAGGGTAGGATGCCCAACATCCCCCCTTCGAGCTGGTAAAGGCTCTGCGCTAGCGCACTTCGGCAGCTGTTAGTCTGCTGCTTGTAAGCCCATTTTGCTCTGTTTTGCAGAGCCCCTGTTGCAGTGGCGGTACTGAGCCATCACACAGTCTCTGAGCTGCTATAATCCTACTTGGAATAACTGAGCAAGTGTACCACTGACTTACTGCAAACGGAAAGTGGAGCCATCACAAAACAGGATTGCAGCAAATGTACCAGTAAGCATCAGGGCCTGGCAGAGCAGCACTTAACCAACCAGCATCTACAAAGGATGGTGTAAGATCAGACAGAAAGGGCACAAGTTCTCCCTGTAGTCTCCAATTTATGCAGGTGACACAGAAGGAGCAGCAAAACACAGGATTTGGTGTCATCGGCTGTCCTGTCTCAGGCTGGCTCCAACCTTGGACATATAAACACAACAGCCAATACATTGTATACCAGTGCATCCACAATCGTGAGAGTTCAATACATTGAACGCAACTGGACTTATAACAGAGAATTTGGCATCACTCAGAATCTAAGCCTAGCCGCCTCCAGCCCTTCTGATATCTCAGGACAAGCTGGAATGCAAGGGGGTTTATTTTCTGCCAAATTGCCTTGCCCTTTAATGCGATGGGGGGTGGAAAAGGAGGAAATAGCGGTGGGGGAGGAATGGTTCTGCCACGTTCCAGTTCCTGAGGGTGCTGAGCGATGCTGAGGCTGCTGCTGCCACCAGTATAGTTGCTCCTCACTGAAGGATAGTCTGTGCTGCAGACTGCAACTATAGGAAATGCTCCGCCAGCCTCTGGAGGGGCAACATCCACTCAGGACACAAGGACGTACCAGCCGTAGTGGCACAGGGCCCAAAAGCAGCGACTTTGCACTAGGGATCTCCCTGCCATGAGAATCACTCCTGCCTTAACTTGGGCCCTTTCCCATGTGCCTGATGTACAACATGGTGCTTGTCGGTGGGGAGAGCTCCTCTGTCCTTCCGAGGTGCCACAGCTTTCATGGGCTGCAGGTGGGCTCCTTGACATTGCCTTCAGCTACTACTTGGGCTTTCTTCTTTTTTTTCTTTTTTTTTTTTGGTAACTTGTGGCAGGTTCAGTCTAACCTCCCATTTCAAACAGCTCTGATTACCATGCTTATGCCTCTAAATCACTGCTGTGATGAGATCAGCTATTTCCTCATTACCTTCTCCATCTAGGATGCCTGTTTTACCCTGAGTTCATATGTTACTCCATGTGTTGCACCAGAATTTCGGTTTTCAGCATTTGGCTCAGTTCTTTGAGCTGTGTAGAAGCAATGAATTTTAGTTGTGCATAAACATGATGATTTATATATGTCATGTTGCTGCAGTATGCAGATTTGAGCATGTGTAACATAATTGCTTACACTCTGTACTGTAACAATTATTCATTTAAACAAAAGCTGATTAAGTTCTAGCCCTTGACAGAGGAGAAACAGAGCAATTCTCAGGACTCTTCTTGATAGAAGAAGACCTGCTAACACTTAGAAATTTTAAGATGGTAAAACCAGTGCATTAATTGCTATTTCAGAGTCATGAAGACTAAATACTCCCTATGTCCATCAAACACAGATTTTTTAAAAGAAGGCCGCATACTGGATATTGCTCCCATTTACTATGTGTAATACAAATAATCTATCATTTCATGTGGTAGGAAAGAAAGCAAAAAGGATTAGGCAATCCAGCATCATAGTATGGAACATTTATCAGCATGTGTTTGAAATGGATATATTGCTTACCGATGTCACACAGGCCACTTGAAGCTCCTGCTGACAAAAGCCTTCTCCATCACCCACATTGCTATGTGTATTCTGGTTTTGTGTTAAAGAAGAAATGTTTTAGAAACATCTAAAGATATTTAGGGATAATCTTTATATTCCCTGCAATTTATAAGCATTCCAGCTGCTCAGAGGAATCCACAACTCATTTTAAAATAATTTGAATAACTTATGCCTTAATTTCCTAATGTTTTGACATCTTGAATCTACCAAAGTATCTGGGAATTTCTGAACAGGGGTGGGGTGAAAGTTCAATTTCTAGCAAGAGACTGAATTGTAAAATGGCAATTCTAAGTAAAGGAACAATTGTTGATCCAAATCTGATTCTTGTCTCCCACACAACCATTTCTCGAGGCTGGGATTAAACAAAATACTCATGTTCATTTTCTTTATCAGTTTTGCTGAAAAACATAGCTCTATCCTTTTTATGGCGTCAGAGTTACCTAAAGTATATTTGCCTAAATTGCCAGTGAGATTTGTCTACAGCTGTAAACTAAAACATGATATTCTACAGAACATTTTGGATACATACATAATACGGCTTGCCGGAAAACATTGCTGTCGAGAAATCTGTTGCCTATATGAGAATTAATTCAACCTGCTGGTGAATCATTAGGCAGCATAAAATGTTTATTTGAGCAGAGGACTGGACCAATTTGCCAGTGAAATGAAAGATATAGTAAACATTATCTTAATACTGCTTTACAAATGTAATTACTTTGAATGTGTCAGCTTCCCTTGATTTCAGGCCCCTCAGCTCCCCTGGATTCATCAGGGGGAGGCAGCTATGCAGGACAGATGCGTGTGCCAAGCCAGGAGGAAATGCCCGCTGCAGCCCTGGTGGCCCTGGGCTGGGCTGGTCCGGCTTCTCGGGTAGAGGACAGATGCGTGGGAAGGGAGCAAGGGAGTGAGGTGGTGGCTTGTTTTAGCCATTGCACTGGATTCTCCCCTTCAAGGGAAGGAAAGCCTTTTATTTCCCTGCCGCCATTTGGCTAGGATGATGCTAGCAGAGCTGCACAGAGCTCTTGTGGAGGCTGTGATAAGTTACAGTGAAGTCAGTGCCAGCTCTAGATGGGAATAGCAAAGTGCTACTAACCGCTGCTGGTGCAACTGCAATTTTTTGTGGTTCCTCTTTGTCCACGTTTGACAACCCAAAACTGCAAGGACAAGTGCAATAGAAACTTCAGTGACTTGTTGCTTTCCTTTGCCTGCCATCTTCAACAGTGCCTTCTTGGTGGCCCCAGTGATGATGCAACCTACAATCTTGTCAGCTTCTTTTGCTCTTTGGGTAACTCCTGGGGCTCGTTAGGTGCTGTGCTGGCAGCTGACTTACAAACTGGTGATGGCTAGAAGCTACTGACCTTCCAGAGCTCATCATGTGCCCTTTTGCTCTCCTCCCAGATTGTCAGTGGCAAGCATGGACCAGCCAGAGAGCTCCCGAGGCACAGCGCTGCTTCAGCACCGGGAGCTCATGGATACCGAAACTGTGCTATAGCTTTTCAGGTTTTCCTCCCCTGTATGGCAGAGAGGCAGTAGATCACTGCGAAGAACGTTGCTAGGAAGGTGTCCTCACCTTTCCTACATGTTAGTCCCAAACAGTTCCTCAGAATATGCAATTGCTTCATTAAGGTGACAATGCACCAAAACCCTAGTTTTAGGGTGTAAAAGAGACAACTTCCTTCCATGGTTTGTTTGTATTAATCTCTAATCAGATGGCTCACCATCTGATTAGATGATGAGCCATCTAAGATGCAGCCTTAGCACCCATTCTTGTTTCAGTGCTGCTGCTCCAGATGCTGTGCACGTTGCAGACAGACACACGGACAAGAACTGTTCTGCTGCATTTTCAAGCATCAAGGCAACCTGTAGTGTTAATTGTTAGCAGTGCCAGCAGGCAGATAGGAATTTCCAAAACCCAGAGAGCTGCTACTAGTATCACCTTATGCTGTGTTACCACAGTAAACTAATAAGCAGTGTCAGACTTCACCTGTTCTCATTTTTTAGTTAAGTTCCTCATTTGAAACAGAATGGCATCAGCTGTCCAGTATTGCTTGTGTCCTTAAATATTCTGCAGGGAGGTCTTAGGAAAGTCTTATACTTTCGCTAAGTTATTTCCTGTAATATTGTGTGCGATGAGTCTGAAAGACAGTGAAATAGATTAGCATTTCAGTGTCTCGCATACAGAAAGAGGCTCTGTTAAAGATGAAGGATGGATCTCGTGTTTGAGGACAAGTGTTCAAGGCTCTGTTCCACATAGGCTACTTGCACGGTCTGGAAACATCACTTAGAGGCAGGTATTTGTGTGCTGTCATCACTGCATACTGGTGCATGCATTCTTCTCCCTTTAAAAAAAAATAAATCTGGTCTTTGCACGCTTCGTCTGTGGCTGTATCTCTGTGCCTTGTTTTTACAGAGGAAGATAGTCATGCTCTGTACCTGAAGCATGTTAGGGAGAAATACATTAAGGACTGTGAGGTCATCTGGTACTATTTTAATAGGGACTGTGTAAGCATTTTAAATAACAAGTTCTATTAGGCTCTGAGCCCAAACTGCGTTTCTTTAAAATGAATTTTGATTGTAAAGTCAGTGAAGTGAAAACATGCTCACTCCTCAGAGAGACCTAATGTATGCTTCAGGAATGAAGGAGGAAGGCTATTTTAGGGTGTTGCAGAAGTATCATATTAGCTCATGGGGGATTTAGCCTGATGGAGCTGCCTCTGGTGGCTTTCGTGTGGCACACCTCAGAAAGGCTTGTTTGCCGGACCTTTGCAGGTATTATTTCGTGAGACCCTACTGCAGGCTTCCATGCTGCTTGGGGTGTGAAGGGAGCTGCACTGCACCCTGTACCAAGCCACCTCCATTTGCAAAGTCATGAACAGATCCAGCTCTTACCAGAACTGATGGTCATGTTACCAAGTCCAGCTCCTTTACGAATGGCTGATTTTGTTTGTAGCAACAAAATGGGAGCTGTATGGCATGGCCGCAGCCTGCTCCCAGACAGGTCGTGGAGGATGTGTCAGCAGCGTGCCAAATCTTACGAGTGGTGATGAACAAAGAGCAATCCTAGGTTATGTGATGGCATTGCACCATCTTATTTTGTGTGGCGGTAGGTATTGCAATGTCTTATCTTTTACAGTTCACAGAAAATAAAAAAACCAAACCACACCATGATTTGTCTCAATATATTTAGATATTTCAGTAAATATTGTGATGATTCTTCCAATTGTTTGGCAATAACTATACCCTGGTCTTGTAGATTATGTTTTCTTCGAAGTTGGAGTTCACTTAAACCTTTATGAAAATAATATATTAGCCACTCAAATGCTGAACATCATTAACTTTTTACTTGCCGTTTTTGACTTTAGCTGTGAAGCTTAGTGTGGCATGGGCTGCTTTTCTAAAGCCAAACAATCTCTCCCCATTTCTATGTTCCGGGCTGAGAGTAGCAGTTACATGTCCTCACCAGAACCAAACTTGTCATGAGGAAAAAGTGGAAAGAAAAAAAGTAATACACAAAATCTTAGACCGAAACTCCTTTGTGCAGAGGAGGGCAAAGGAAACCTCTCAGACTGAGGTTTTAATAGTGATTTTGACACCTGTTTAGTTTGCATTTCTTTTGATATTCCCACCAAACAAGCTTTATGTCTCATTGCAATGTAATTTAAAAAGAGTAACGATGAGGACAAAACTTTAAAAGTAGTACTGTGGCTCCCCTGTCTCTATCTAACTAAAATGTAGATAAAAGACTAACCAGCAGATAAATACAGGCCATGCTCCTCCAGTTCCTGAAGTATCCTGTGATCCAGTCAGATGCTTTCTACTAGCCTAGTTCCCCCACCCAAACTTCGATGCCATTTCACCTGATCGTTCCTGCCTCTGTTGGACCTCCAGGGTCTCCCTCTGTCTCCACACTTACAGTGAAAGCTAAATGGTAGAAGATATTTTCTAGTGCGCTTGCTTAGACGTTTCTGCTTTGGAGATTTTCGAAGTGATAAATAGGAAGCCTGGCTTCCAGAATAAAATAGATGCTAGTATACTCTTCCAGGGCAGATTTTTGCCTGTGGCTGTGAGACCCTATTTATCCTCTCAGATTGTGCCTGCACATGCTGTGCATCTTGTTCACTGTTCACAGGCCCAGACTGAAGCCTTGACTCATCCTTGGTAGAGAAAAATAGTAATTAAGCAGCCTGGATAAAGCACTGCAGTATTGCTATTGACAGCCTCGGAGAAGTCAGAGAAAAAGAGGCTTTTTCAGAGGGAAGTTTGATGTATTTGCTCTAGAAGAAAAAAAGGCCAAAAAAATCTATTCTTTTATTGATTATTAAGATTTTAATTGTCAGCTACCACTGAGCACTCATATTTTGTGCGGTTTTGTGTAGCAAGGTCTGATTTCTAGTTAGGTTATAGCCAGAAGTTGGTTGTTGCTTTCTTTTCTTTCTCTTCCTCTCTTTCTCTCTTTTCAAATGGAGAGAGAAATTTGAGGGACTGAAATATGTTAATGAGGCAAAGCATTAATTGGTGATCTACTTAAATTATTAGTAATTCTTCTTTCTCACTATAAATATAGTCCTGTTTCATTGCATCCACATGAATATATTCGTTTAGAAAGAAAAACTGTTAAATGTTATCAAAGGCTATTACTCCTCCTGAAATCCAATAACCTTTATCATTGTGCCATCTCTATTACTTCTAGTATAAAATATTGTTTAATTGAAGTCATATTGCTACTTCTGTGTAAACCATTTTGGCTCTTATGGAAATCCATACTCTGTCTCACACTGCAGACTTACAACTATGTTAACAGTTACCTAATTCGATGTTTGTAGGTGCACTATGACTCACTGTTACACAGCATTGGTCCTTGAAAAGGCTGTTAAAAATGTATCTATCTAAATAATACAGGGTAATAAATCTGGGCTATAGTCTTTTGTAGTAGATCAGCTGATGTGTCAACAGTTTTGAGGAGTTTGGTAAATCAGTGCAGTCAACTGAGCCAGGTTAATGCAAGGATTTTAAATACTTTGTTAGATGGTGAAAACTGAGCCAGAACTGGGTTACAGTACAATCATGTCAGCAGCTTCTCTAGAGTCCTGAGGATTTTGTAATAAACAGCAGCATGACTGAAGTACAATTAGGGCATTTGCCTGTGATGTCCTCAGACTGGTCCGAGCAGTATCTATGCTCATAACAAGCAACTCTCATGATGGGAGTATTTTGAGGCTTTGGGTAGAAATTAACTTTTCCTCTGGAAATTTTATATAAATATTATAGCACTTCTTCTATGTTAAAAGAAACATTTCTGGACCAAATCTGTTTTTTCCATAGCAAAAATTTATGCCTAGGTATTCTACCTTAACATATCTTCAGGGATATCACTTTTTAAATAAGGGGACTAACGATTCGTTCTTAATAAGTATTTTGTGTGTGAGCACATCTCTTTTTGCAACACACAGGCAGATCCTGGTAAGTGGAGGCAGCTTCTCAGCTCTTGACAAGGACTGTGGAGGAAGCACTTGGTGGCAGGACACTGGAGACAAAGGTTAAAAGGAAGAAATGAGATCAGAGAAAAATGCATAAGCAAGTGACAGGATGAGGAAATGATGGCCAAGAGGCAGCCTGGCAGTGCTGAGAAGCAGTCAGGGCCAGCTGGGAGAGACTCAAGAGGTCAACGCACAACCCCCAGCACTCCCATCACCTGCTGGTATTAACCAGAAAAGGCTCAGCTCCTACCAGCCACCGTATTTCTCTTCAAGGCTAATGGTACTGTCAGCAGTCACGGCTGGTGCACAGGGGTTGCATTTCTCAGCCATTTTCCAACTTCAGCATGTTAAACTAACTTGCTCATCTTGAATTATGGATAAAAGTTTCTGACTCCAACTCCACCACCACATAAGTTGCTGAACAAATAGTTTTAATTAATAAATTTGCAAAAATAATAAGAGATTTTGGGGTAACTTGCAAACAGAGAGAGGCAGCTTTCTCTGCTTATTATGTTACAAATCACTTCTAGCTGCTGTTATAAAAAGTCCAGCTTGACTGATGAAAGTTCATGTTTCACACCTTTTTTGGCAACACAGGAACAGGCTATTTTACTTATTAAACCCAAACTCTGTTGTCATTTTGTTATTCAGAAAGATTTGCAGTAAATTAATCATCAGAAGAATTTCTGGACTGCTTTAGTTTAAATCAATTTAAAAGAAGTACCCAGAGGCTTTCTTAAAGTTGGGTTTTTTTTTCCAGAGCACGTGGTAGGTTCAGATGACTAAAGAACTATTTACTAAGAATATTTAAAAAAAAAGCATTTGCCTCCCCTTCTCGGAATAAAACAAACCCCTGCCACACCTTCACGACAACCCCATGCCCCAGTAAGTAGCACCCATGACTCGCCTCTTTCCCTGCACCTCCACGAAGAGTTTTCGTGTGGAAAATAACAAACAGGGTGTCTTCACCTGTGTCAATAACTAGCATCTCTATCAGCACCAGGTAACGCTGCTCAGATACATCTCATAAATCTTGCTGGAAGTCACAGGAGAAGGAGCAGAAGCACAGGGCCAGCGCCCATGGGGAACTGAAAGGAAAGACTGGTGCAAATGCCAGCGCCAGCTAAGCCGCCCGCTCACCGCTTCATGGGGTGCCCTATTCCAGCCCATGCCAGTCCAGGCAGTTTTACAACATATTTTTGCCAACTGTGCGTTAGCGGTTTGGTAGCAAAAATGTCACACTGATGTCAATTTACTGGTTGCCAGTGACAGGAGGAAAGATACTGCCTCCTGGATGTCTCTGCTGTTTGAGAGAACAAGCACTTTCTGCTTCCCCCGTTTCAGGACTCTGACATGGCAAATTGTTTTTTGTTTTCTTCTTTTCTTTTAAATTAGCCTTATTTAATAAAGGATTTTGCTGGATTACTAAATGCAATTGCATATGGTGATAGCTATATTCAATTCTGCAGTGTATTGTAATGTAAGTAGTTAAATATGTAACTATGCATTTTAGAACATGAAACCGTAAGAAAAATTTTAATTGCAACAGAAAGACTCTTGCCTGCCTACACATTGTATTTATTTAATGTCGATTTCTCTTCCCGTAGCAGTGAAATGCCACATCCATATTTAAAATCTGAAGTATTGACAAAATCTTCTGAGCACATAAAGCTGTTTTGGCAAAATAAAAGAGTGCCTGCCGTGCTGCAGCTATGAAAATGAAACAGCTCATCACTTTACCAAAAATCTGCCTACAGACAAGGCATTCTCCAGCCTTCAGGAAACCTGATGCTTTTCTCACGCAAGAAGAAATCCTCACCACGCCGAAGTCAGTGAGAAACCTCCGCTGACTTCAATAGGGCCAACTGCTACGAGACTGGTAGGGCTGTCATTATGCTTTAAAATTAAGCTTATGCACATGCATTCACAAATAGGAACTGTAACAGCAGAAAGGCTTAATGCAACAGCTATAAGGGAAGTGAAAAATCCAGAAAGAATATGCTGCAGTTCGAGATTAATGTTACTCACGAAAAGTCTAATTTTAATAGAAGGTCAAACCTTTACGAAATTTTTTTCATTAGCATGTCAAAATCTCACATTTCTTCAGCTGTCACAGAGCACTGTTAGAAACGGAGACAGAATCTGCTGATTGAATTAAAGTGTGGTTTCTCAGAGACTGAACCAGTATTTATTTTGAAATTACTCCTAAATAATTAACCACTTAAAAGCATAAGAAAACCTTTGGCCTCATAGCATCTCTATAATCTTTCACAGTATAAAACCAAAAGTTTTCTGATATCTGTAATTACTTACCAAAATAAAGGACTTTTTTGTATGGCAGTTTTGTTTGTAAATGTTTTATTAAAAAAAAAATCTTTTAATGCTATTAGTCAATACACATGTAATAATACTTCATAAAGTATCACGTAGTAGTAGGTATTTTGGATTCAGGAATGTAATGGTTTTATCTAAATCATCAGAGCTCTGTTCCGCTCCAGTCTCTTCTAAATTGTCATTTTTTCCCAGAATTTAAACAAACTCATTCTTTGTCAAGGTACGTCAACCTTAAGGCCTTGCAAACTTTTTAGTGATTGAACCAAAACAAAGAGAGAGCTCGGCTTTCTTGATCTGAAGACCACATTGCTCTTGAGCTTAAGAAGGTGACTGTGGTTTTCAAGCAGTTAGTGGAAAATCAGCAAGAAAGAAATCAGAGGAGAAGAAGGGGCACTTGGAAATCAAAACAGTAAAGTGCACAGTTATACCGTCTGAAATTGTATTAATCTGATCCAAAGATCTTGCTGGACTGTGGATATTTAATACAATTTGGCTTGCATGGAACATACAATCACCATCGGACAGAAAGGATTTTCTTTTCTTCCTGAAGTCGTCTGCAGGATCTATGGAATTCAATTTTCAAGGGTAATATACTGCAGCTCTTTGGATATTGATCAGTTTCCTAAGTCCACAAGGAGATGGAAAAGGGGGGAAGGTGTGGAGGGTGGCAAGGTGTCCTCGTGCCTTCTCTGTTTTGTTTAGATGCCAGTACTCTCCAGTTCCCCGTCCTCCAGCCCTAATGCAGGGTGTGACCTAGAAATCATAAAAAGTTTCTCTTTATTTGTGTACTGCCTCTGAGTTTGCTGGGATTGCTCCCCTGTTTGTTCTTTGCTGGTATCCTTGAGGGTGTCTGTCTTCTCAGCTGGTTCCTCCTCACAGTCCTGAATTTTACTGGCTGGGGTGTTGGCAACTGACTCCAAGGAGGTGCCTGCCTCCTCCAGGTGGCTGTAGCCCTTATTGCTGCTGGAAGGCTCAGACTGGGAGCTCCGGGAGTCCGTCCTGGTGATGGCAGGAGGGGTTGAGGGGGCCGACCCCCCCAGATCCAGAGATTTGGAGTAGCTAGAAGATGCCTTTGCCAGGCGGCTGGAGTCTGGGCCCCTGCTGACTGCCGGGGACCGAGGTGGCTCAGGGAAAAGGGGACGCCTGGCATCGGGCAAGCAGCTGGTGCTCTGCCGCCTGAGAACCAGCTTATGCCTCCTTGTCCCACAGCCTCCCTTGATGTGGCTGCTGCTGAGGTCAGTCAGGCTCAGTTCAAACTCCCCCCGTGGGATCTCCCGGGCTCCCCACTCACCAGGGGACCTCTGCCAGCCTCCCCCTCCACCACTCGGTGCCAAGGGCAGGAGGGTGAAAGCGCTCAGTGAAGAGCCGACAATGGAGCTGGCTGTGCTGTGCTGGCCCCAGCTCTCCGGCGGGCTGCAGGGTGGGCTCGTGACAGCGTGGCCAGCAAGGGCAGCACGCTCCCGGTAGATGCTGTACACAGCCTCGGCCAGGCTGGGCGGCTGCGGTGGGGTGCAGAAGGAGGAACGCCGCGGCGAGGACGCCAGGTGTGGCGGGGAAAGGGAGATACCCAGTCCTGGTGGCCAGGAGCTCTTGGCCAGCATGGCTGCAGCACCCAGGCCTTCACCGCCAGGCTTCAGCTCCAGGCCCCGGGACTGCACGTAGTTGACAAAGCCATTGAGAGGGGCTGAGGCTGGGGTGCCTCCGTCCTTGGCCCGCAGGCTGTGGGCATCAATGACGGTGGAGTAGAGGTCACGCAGGTTGATGATCTTGGTCTTTTTGTCACGGTTCTCGTGCAATACCGCATTGGCGCAGATGAAGAGGAAGATGCCAATACCCATGATGAGGGGGCCCAGCACCTTCAGCTTGTCTGAATGCAAGTAGCTGGAGAAAAGACGGAAAAGGAAACCCACCGAGGCCTGGGGGGACGAGGAAGTGGGGGAAGACTGTGGAGAACCCCGGGTGGTAGCAGTGGTGGAGGTGTTGACTCTGGGGGGTGACTCTAGATGGATCCCTGCTTGTGCCCCTTCCTGGCTCCGGGACCGGTTCTTGGGGGTGCCACCCTGCGGTGCCAGGTGCCGGCCACCACTGAAGCTGCCTTCTTTGTACACCTGGCTGGGCTTCGGCCAGTAGCCCACCACAGCCAAGGCAATGCCCACCAGCAGTACCAGGATGCCACAGAGGGCGATGAGCCCCGAGAGAGAGCACAGCTTGAGCTTGCCTTTCACCACCACCACATCATTCTTGCGCTTCTTTTTGGTCTTGCGTTTGCGTTTGGGGACTTGGCTTTGGGGTCGCAAGGGGTCCTGTTTCCTAGCTGAGATCCTCAGGAGGCCTCCCGTGGCGATCATGGCTGGCTACCCAAAGCACTGCCCCCTATGGCCACTCCAGCTCCTGCAGTGAAAGGGAGAAGAGAAGAGGATGAGGCCCAGGGGCAGACCTGCAGCACAAGAGGTGTCTCTGTTCCTCATTCAAACTCCTGCTAATTAAAACCCTCAACAAGTGGGACGGGGGTGGCACCAACAGGCCGATCTCCCTTGCCCACACAGCTCCTGTGTGTGAGAAAGAGACAGGCAGACTGACAGCATCGAAGCAGCCACGTGCCCCATTACACTCTTGCCAAACAGCTAATTAATTTCTTTACACTCCAGGTGAATGGTAGAGGGAGTGGTATCTGCTGGTGTAAACAAAAAAACAATCTTGCTAGTCTCAGAAAGAGATTGCAAAGCACGGGAGCTCAGAGGATGCTGAGCCCCACTCACTAACAGGGTCTGGGGTTACGCTGCACACTGACTGTGGTTAGTGACGTCACGCAGGAGTTGAGGGGATGGGGGAAATAAAAGTAGGAAGGCAGTATATTTGATCTATGGATACCATTTGTTCCACTACACTACTTACACATTACTGGGGGGAGGGTTGAACATATTACCTGCCTTTCTTAAATGAGTAGGAAAGGAATTACCATGAATTGTGCAAGGGAAACATTTGAACACTGGAAAGTGGTGGCCTGTGAAAGTTTCTTTCTAGTCATTTGCACTTGATCTGCAATATTACCGAAATTCATCTCCTACCTGTCCAGAGGCATCCCTGGTTTGGGAACATGTGCGATGCTCCAGGTAACCGTTATGTAACAGCAGCGAATTCCCCCCCCTCCTCCCCACCCCCAGAAAGGGGAGATGGTGGCTGGCAGGTAAGAGATGGTATGTCAAATCTTATTAAAGGAGGAGCAAACCCTTGCGAGTCACCTGGGGAAATGGCAATGACTGCTGGTAAGGAAACTGGCAGGGGACTAAACACTGAGCATTTATGTTTTTTGTTTCACTGGACCATCAGAAGTCATCTCTCTGTTCCAGTGATCTGAGCTACAACATGCAGCATGTAGAAGCAATTCCTGCACTGTTGCAATTCTTTTTGGAAGGTATTCCTTCATGCTGCTGAGGAGCAGGATCCCCTCCCCCCTTTCTCTTTCTGAGTGTCGGGTTATTTTTTCTTTGAGGGAGCAAAAGATGACAGCACTGAATATTACAGGATTCACAAAGTCCAATTCATTGCACTGAAAGGTGATTAAGTAAGCACCTTCCCCCGTTCAGCTTTTAAATCTCATTTCTTTTCTATTCTATTCCCAGATTTGCCACATATGCAGTAATTTTGTGTCCCATTTACTGTGTTTGTATTTTCCCCAGAAAAAGAAGGGTGTTGTCAGCGAGGACATTGTTAAATTACTCTCCGAGGTACTGCACGCTCAAAACAAAGAGCAGAGACTTATCTTCTATTTCCTATCGCTGAACTATTTATTTAAAAAAAAAAGGGAAAAAAAAGAGCATTTTTTGTTGATGCAAAAGTGTCATTATCGGGGCATGCTTTGCTTTAATTGCCGGTTCGTTGATCTCATTCTTTCTGCTGCCCCACTAGCCAGCAGCCCGTCTCCTCCACCGCGGCGAAAACAGATGGTAATGAGCGCCGAGGAACCTTCCCAATTCGGCATCGCCTGGCACTTAGTTTCGGCGATGGAGAGAGCAGAGCTCGGCATGCGAGGCAGGACACCGTCGGACCACCGGCCATTACCAGCGACCGCAACGCAATACAGCAACCCGGGACTGGCAGGTTCGCACGAACCTCCATCCACACCCCAGCCCACCGCCGCCGGCTCCTTAGGAAAGCCCTCAAGCGCTACCCCGACCTTGCTCAGTAAAGACCAAACAGAGTTTTAACGGTATTAACAGGACCCGGTTTAACCCCCCGGGCGCCACAGACGGGGCTCGCCGGGCTCCCGACTGCCGGGGCTGGGGCCGCCACGCACCCTTTCAAAGGAGCTCCGGCAGCAGATCCGGGGCGCCAGCCGGGGGCTGCCGCTGACTCCGCCGGGAGCGCGGCGGGGAGGGCGGGGGCGCCGCGCCGGCCGGGCTGGCCCCGCAGCTCCCCGGCGTCGGGGCAGGGCGTCGAGCCCCGCCGGGCGGCAGCCCCGGGCCCCCGCCTCGGGGCGTCGGTCGGGGATCGCCGGCGGACGAAGCCGCCGCTCAAGATGGCAGCGGCGGGGGGAACGCGGTCACTTACCGAGGAGGACCGGGGAGAAGTCCGCGCGGGAAGCGGCCGAGCCGCCGCGGAGAAGAAACTTTCCGGCCCAAGCAGGCATCCCCGCGCGGCGCCCGCCCCGCCGCCGCCGCCACCGCCACCGTCTCGCCGCCCCTCACGGCCCCGGGCGGGCGGGCGGCGGGGCTGGGCCGAGCGCCGGGCGCCCCCTCGGCCCCGCCGCCGCCGGCCGCCTCAGGGAGCTCCGCGGGAGCGCTGCTCCCTCGCCATGCTGCATCCTTCCCGCCGCGGGGCCGCCCCCCGGCAGCGCCCGCCCGCCCTCGCCGCCGGACCCGTCGGAGCCGCTGCCTGTGCCGCCGCCGCTGCGGGCGGTGCGCGGCTGCCGCGGCTGCCGGCCGGACTCGGCACCGTTGCTAGGAGACGGGAGCCGTGACACAGGGAAATTGCGGCAGGATGGCCGCGGCCGCCTCCCCCCGCCCCCGCCACCTGCGCACCTGCGCCCGCCCGCCGCCGCCCCGCCCCCCGGCGGCCCCGCCCTAGGAGGCCCCGCCCTTAACCGCCACGCCCCGTCCCCAACCGCCCTGCCCCGCCGCGCCTCGCCCCGCCATGTCGTGCGTGCCGAGCCGTGCCGAGCCGAGCCGTGCCGCGCCGCGCCGCGCTCGCTGACCTTTTCTTTCCCTCCGTCCGACAAGTGACTGGCCGCAGGGAGGTGCAGCCTCGCTCCTCCTCCCTTCCTCCCCGATGTCGACCCCCCGGGGCTGTCCAGTCCCGGACCGCGTGAGGTCCTGTCTCCTCTCACCGTAGTCCTTCCCGGGGTTCACCACCTCTCCCATTTAGGAGCTCAGAAACGCGAAGCAGGAAGGCCCTGGGTCTCCTTTCCACCAGTGATGTCTCAGCAGCCTCAGGCTCAGCCACCCCACCTTTGGTTTTTCCCCCCAGGTCTGCAGGAATGCCTAGGGAGAAAGCCAAGAAGCAGGTGAAAAGATGACGAAAGAGGATGAAAGAAGAAAGTGCCAGCTGAGATACGTCAGTGATGTCATCCAGGATCTCTCATTTTCCGCAGGGACAGGGAAACGATGTTCTCTTCTGAGCTGCTTCGTGAAAACTGACTAAATTGAAACTATCACCTAAGTGAGACGTAATCTAGCGTGTCCCCTCACACGGCTTCTGTTATTCATGAGAGGGGATTACTGCTGATTGCTTTAGTCGAGTCTTGTTACAGGGCCGCCGTGAGCTAGAATGGCAAAGCTCAGGCAGGTATCTCAGTAAATACAGAAAACTCATCCTGTGGCTCGGGTTTGCTCCTAACGTACATTGCGTGGTTTTCTGGGGTGGATAGACCAAACCTGCCTTTTTGTACAATGGCCTTGGATTCCTCTTGAAGCTGGGGTGTGACCTAGCCTGGGCCAAACCAGCTCTCTTCTACCTCTGCTTGACCTCTTGTGTGAGAAGACTATGCCATGTGTAAAACAGCCTGCCAGAAACCGAGGGGCAATAAAGAGAACGTTTATGGTTTCAAACTGTGTTTTTAAAAATAAAGGATACAACACGGGTTGGGAAAACTGTCAGAGAGGTTATGCATATTCAGTTAAATTGCATATATTCCAGCCTCAACAATTCTGCGATTCTGTGTTCACCCAGACTGGCCTATTACGTGTCTTTCACCCCAACTATCAGTGCCTGGTTTGAGAACAAACAAATCCTAAAGCTGCACATACGCATTTTAATGTCATTTGCAGTTTGTCTCAACAAAATCACTTGGGACACATTTCTTTCAGTACATATATAATTTTTGGTTATGCAACAGGCTTGACATGTAAGATTTACTGTTTAAGAACTTCTTTTAAAAGTGTGCTTTGAACGGTCTCGATGAACCCGAGTCTTCTGACATTCGGTAACTTTCTTTGTGTTCAGCCCAGACTATCAGAGAAAACCAAACATATCACATCTGTTTCCACTGGAGACCTGTATCACATCAATAATGCAGCATCACCAGACTCTCCCTGAAAGCCTCCTGTGTTAGAGAAAGAGGAAGAACAAGAGTGATTTTTTAAAGGGCAAAGAGCTCTTTTCCCTATCTGAGTCATATTTTCTATTTCTGTCAAACTAAACCATTCTATTTAGTTATCTTTTTATACAACAGCCTTTCCATATTTTCATTGCTAAAGTTTTGAGTGATTAGGCTATCATCACATTCACAGTTTGCAAATTACTCTTAGCAAAATGTGTTGTAGGTGAGGCCAAATCCTGGAAAATAAGAAATATGTTCTTGGATAAAAAGCTGCGGAAGGTGTTGTTCCAAAGTAGCTAGCAATGCAATCTTAATTTGCTCTACATGGTAACGACTAGTTGTACAATGGCAGGCCGAATCCCTCAGAGCAAGTTACCTTGCTGAGTTGTATATCCCTACCTATCTACACATTGTTCTTGTTTAACAAATGCATTGGGGGCTTTAATGAAACACTTATTTTATTTTTAGTTGATACGGTTTTTTGTGTTCCCAGAAGTGGAATGGTTGCAAAAGGCAGCTTTCCTATTGGTCTGGTTTACTGGTTGCCTGAGTTAATTTGGAACTGTGTTTGCATTGGCTCCTGAGCACTGCTGGCAGGCTCAGATCCTGCCTTATTTGTATAACTTTCTACAGGATGAATGTGGTGAACCTAAATAATTATTAGGAATTGCAAAGAGGTTATTAGACTTGGGCTTTCTTTCTCCTTTCTCCTTTCTCCTTCCTTTCTCCTTCCTTTCTCCTCTCTCATATCTTTTTCATTTTTTCTTTCCCTTTCCCTTTCCCTTTCCCTTTCCCTTTCCCTTTCCTTTTCTCTCTTTCTTCCTCTTTGTCTTTCTCCTCTCCTCTCCTCTCCTCTCCTCTCCTCTCCTCTCCTCTCCTCTATATAAAAATCACTAATTTTTAAGCATATACTTGCTTTTGTTAGGTTGTTTGAGCATAAGATGGTAACCTTCATGTGGTCCTTCTCGGGATGTGCTTCAGTACAACAATGCCATCAACTTTAGTATATCCACTTGAATAGATTCCACCTCAGGCTGGCTGGGTATGTCAGCTCTAATCCAAGAGATGTGTAGCCAAGTTAATATATATCAGCCCTCAGCAGGCCCAAGGTCCAAAAACAATTCAAAGGACAACCTAAAGTACTTGGTGTACTTATCTGAAATACTGTAGCATCTATGGGTTCCAGCCATGGACCTGCAGTTCCCAGTGTAGAGACCCTACAAAACAAAAGAGAAGGCCCTTACTTGATGTACTTGCAGCCTGAGCACAAGATTAAAAGGATAAATATTGTTCAAGGAACGTGTGGACGAGGCATTGTGGGACATGGTTTAATGGGCATGGTGGTGTTTGTTGACTGACGGTTGGACTTGATGATCTTACAGGTCTTTTCCAACCTTAGTGATTCTGTGATTCTGTGATTCTGTGATATGAAAAGGTTTGTTAGAGGAGTAGTATTAAAAGCATAAGAGAGAGAGATTTTCACAGGCTTCAGGTTTTCCCCAGTGATTTATCTTCACAATTTCTCAGACATAGAATAACAAAAATGTCGAAGGGTCATTGCCATCTCAACCTATATCCCGCTAGCAGAATGGCTTCCAGTCATAACAGTGGCTCTAGCCTGAAAGCCTGTTTTAACTGTGGCTTATTTAGCTAATTTTAATTAGCTAATTTATGACATTAATAAAAATAAAACCCAATGTACATTTTGTACATATGCTTCACACTATATTGTGCTACATGCCAAGGTTTCCTGAGTCTTTATTGCTGAATGTCATGGCTTCATCTTATTCAATAGCTAGGAAAGTTGTAAGAGCATCACTCCCAGTCTGGCCACTGGTCTCAGAGTAAGTGTTTGTTTTGTCTTATCTTAGCCCCATATACTTTGTTTATTTGTTTGTTTGTTTCCCATGGCACTGAAGATTCTAATATGATTAATGGTAGAGACTCTGGTATGATTAATGATGATTTGATAACCGATGCAGAGGAAAAGAGTAGCACTGTGAATGAACTATGAGAAATCATCCTCACTGAGAAAATATGTGTTTGAAATCCTTACAGGCCTACATCAAACACAGTGAATCCACATTGTGTATTAGATTCGTCTGGCTTATTTGAATCGTGGTAGAATCAGAGGCAACTTTTCTTTTCATTGTGTAGCAAGCCTGAGTCTAGATAATCCACTGAGAGCGAATGGCAATTTGCATGTCTGGTCTTCTTTCAAAATTAATTATAGAAGACATACACATCGCTGGGAACATTTGCCAGGGTGAAGGAAATACACAGCCATGAAATCTGGTGATTGAAAGGTAAAGGGAATTAATACTTCAAGATGAACAAGCTTTTTCACAAAAAAAAAAAGGAGGAACTGCTAGTTTATCTCACTTAGTCCTTACTGACATTCTCTGAACAGATTCTTATTTTTCAGGGATTAATGACACTAACCACTTTATAAATATATGTATTTTTAATTGACATCTTGCAAAAGACTTGAAACTAGAGGAGACTGAATGTGAAATGCTCCAGGGTCAGTTGTGACATATTGTAGGATGTCTGTGATGGTTGCACCCTCAGGTTATGAACCGTGCTCAGGGGCAGATGTCACTCAGTTGCTTTTAAATGATCTGTGCATCACTTCTCAGCTGGCTTAAAAAGAAGTAGGAACCATTCAGCTATGTTATTTGCCTTCACTTTTGATTTGTTGATACAAGAAAACTGCAAATAACTGCAAAAAACCTGCATCTGTTATTTGTGGACACAAAACTGCATGAAGGCTAATCAAGAACACTTCCCAAACTATTTGTCTGGAAGGTAAGACCAGTGTAGCATTTCCCAAAATCATTGCAATTAATTTTCTTTTAATGTCGTTTCCCCTCCACTTACCTCGTTGCTCTACAATGTAAGGTTTTTGAGATGGAGGCCATCCCAAAGCAACTTGACCCTAGCTGCAATGAGCTATCTGTGTACAACTGTTTCATGATTAGCAGCTTTTTATTGTTTAAATATTTTTGTTGTCAGTTTGAAGGTCTACAGCAAATGATGTGAATGTGTATTTTTGTCGTGGTTTAGTCCCAGCCGGCAACCAAGCACCACACAGCCGCTCGCTCACTCCCCCCAGGTGGGATGGGGGAGAGAATCGGAAGAGTAAAAGTGAGAAAACTCGTGCGTTGAGATAAAGACAGTTTAATAGGTAAAGCAAAAGCCGCGCAGGCAAGCAAAGCAAAACAAGGAATTCATTCACCACTTCCCATCAGCAGGCAGGCATTCAGCCATCTCCAGGAAAGCAGGGCTCCATCACGCTTATGGTTACTTGGGAAGACAAACGCCATCACTCCGAATGTCCCCCATTTCCTTCTTCTTCCCCCAGCTTTATATGCTGAGTGTGACGTCATATGGTATGGAATATCCCTTTGGTGAGTTGGGGTCAGCTGTCCCGGCTGTGTCCCCTCCCAACTTCTTGTGCACCCCCAGCCCACTCAACAGTGGGGTGGTGTGAGAAGCAGAAAAGGCCTTGACTCTGTGTAAGCACTGCTCAGCAGTAACTAAAACATCCCTGTGCTATCAACACTGTTTCCAGCACAAATCGAAAACACAGCCCCATACTAGCTACTATGAACAAAGTTAACTCTATCCCAGCCAAAACAGCACAATTTTGTAAGACAAGTTCATAAAATAGCTTATTTTATCTTCAAACCTTAGAAATAGTATTTTGAGTCAGTGGGACAGCACTTGTCTAGGAGAAAAAATTACAAAGTATATTGGACAGAAGGTTGGAAAATGTTTTTATTGTAAGTGATATTAAAAGTACATTACTTGCATGCCAAAGCACTTGTTGTAGGAGGGGAACATTAGAATGCACCAATAACATATGGCTCCCACTGTCTTTTTTTTTCTTCTAGGGCAGTAGGTGCTAGAGAGATTTTCAGCCTTGGTAATTTAAAATTGTAGATGTTCAAAAATAAACCTGATACCAGCATTTTTGCAACTCTGTGCAAGGGTTTTTCAACAAGGAGAGAGATGCTCATGCCTTTTATCTGCATTGCTCATTGCAAGTCCCGACATTAGAGAGTTCTGGCGATATGAAAACAGCTCAATCTGGAAGTGGTCAGGAACGGATGACAGGCAGTTTGCCTCTTCCGCATGGGAACAGGACTTCCATGAAGTAGAGTTAGTCCACCCAGTCCATGAGCTGGGTTAGCCAACCACAAGGAGCCACTGTCACACAAAGCCTGTCTAGTTAGCAAATATTCTACAATTTTAATGATATCAATGTTTCCCCCAGTTTCTTGGGGATGCACCTGCTGCGCCCCAGCATACCCTCAGGCTGCTGGGGAGCAGGGCTGTCTTTTCATTATACAAAATACACAATGCCTGCGTTAGTTGGGGAAATTCCTGACTGGTCTGGTGGGACACTGGAACAATGCAGTCAAGTATAATCACACTTATAACTAACTATAAGATGATCTGCATCAATCTGCATGAAAGCACAGTCTATCAGTCATGAGAATAAGACAATGATTGCATCCTTCCTTTTTAAGAGAAGGGTTTTCTCAAACCAGCACTCACTGCATGCTTACATACTCATGCAGTTTGATAGGTGCCTTTGCCCTACATTATTAAAGGATTAACTTAGCATTTAATAAATGGAAACTATTACAGTATCTTTTTTATATGCTGTCAAGAGAGATTAACCCAAATTTTTGACCTGTTTTTTTGATTTTTTTTTGTCATTTCCTTTCTGTCATGACCCGCAATCAGTTTTTTAGTCTACACTGGACATCTAATCATCACTGTGGAAAGATGACAAGATAACATAGAGTACTCATCCAATAGAAATAGTTTTTATGGATTATTAACACAATCTGTCACAACCCTGATGAATTGTGAAGGTCTTTAAAGTTCCATGCTTCATTGCTATCACTTTCAGAGTGATACAAAATCTGCTTAAAACTGAAGGTCAAATTTGCTCAAGATTTAACAGTACATAAAGGAACACCGAAAACGTATACCTCTGATGGAGGAATCCTGGGTTGCCAGAAGAAGAGAGTCGTCTTGTTTCTGCCAGCTCTTCCACAGCTTCTCTGTAGAGAAGGGATGTTGGGGTAAAGTCAAGAGCACATCTTAAATGTGCCAGGTAGCGTTACTAACTAGCATAGGTGTGAACAGCCTGTGGATTTCTTGCCTGTGATAGGAGCTAAACCCTTCCCAGGCTTAGGGTAGCACAAAAGTGAATCGTAGAGTTCTTTGAGCTCTGCCACACTCTGGACCCAAGTGCCAGGGTCAGTGTGCTGTTATATTTTCTCTTCAGTCACCCTTGAGTTGTGTTTTAAAGTATTCTAATTGATAATAGCAAAGGATATTTTCATAACTTGATGTTAAAACAGTGGACTTTGCCCTAAAGGTGTGGAATGGGGATTTAACAGTGATCACTAGGTGCTAAGTCCTAAAAGTAGACAAAAAAAAAAAAAAAATCCTATTCAGAACTAGAACCTGAACTCTGTAGTTAAATGACACTTAGGGACTCAGATCGTAGGCCATTGTTTGTTAAATACAATTCATAACACTTTACATGGAGGACTTTCGAGATCTTTCGATAATCATGACAGATACTGTACCTCTGCTTTGATTTTGAATGTTACTGTTGCAACATTCAGTTATGTTAGTCAAATGCCTGTTATTACACTAATCATTCTCAATCAGTTTTGTAACTTCAAAGGTATCAAATTACATAATTCAAATAAAGTACAACTTGCTAAATTGGTTTTCTGCATTGATACAAGCGAGCTGAATTTACAGAATGAAGCAGATCCTACAGGAAACATCCTGGTTTTGCCAAAGCCAGGGAATATTCACAGCAGAAAGCCAATAGGAATATTCTTTTCCTTACTATAGGAAACTTTACCATGAAAGAGTGAAACAGAATAAATGAAAAAGAATTAGCAACATCACGTGTGCTTGCTGTTCCTTTTGCTTTCATTACCAAATAACTCTCTTTCCTTAAATTTAATGAGAAAAAATAAGGGAGCCTTTTAATTGTGCAGGCTATAAGGATGTTGCTTGCTCTGATCTTTTCAAAGCTCCCACTGGGGTAGGTTGTGACCTAGTTAATCTATGTATCTGAACGAAAGTCAATTAACTTGCTATAGAGTTTCACCAGAGACACTGAAAGGAAAATCTGGCCTGCAGGTGCTGTGGGATTATGTATGTGAGTAAAGCAACCAGGCTTTGGCACCAAATGTCAAGCACTAACTCCACTGTTCATGTAGCAAGGTTAAGAGCTTTGGGATTCCCTACAGGCTGGGGTGTTCCTGCAAAACACAGATATTCCAGGCAGGAGGAAAATGCATGCCTCATCTTGTGATGCAGAACATAGCTGATTTTCAGTCTGTGTTTATATCTTTAGTTATTTTTAGAGAGTTATTTTGCTGGGTTTTGTTTATAGATATTAATGGTGCAGAGAAGGTAACTGGGCCCTAAAGCACTCAAAAAGACAGAACCTGGAATAATTTTTGGTTTTCCTGAAATTTAATTGTGAGTAGATTGGGCTATTGAACAGAAGGATGGGAAGGGCCTTTTCATGCTCTCTTTTCTCTTTGCTTGTTTGAACATTTTGGGTGTGAAATGAAGCTTGTCATGTACACTGGTTAGAAAGCCTCAACTCCTCCATTTATTATGCATTCTTTTTTCAGTGAATGCTTATTACTTACGCATAGCCAGGAGTATGAGGATCACAGATGCGTTAAGAACTGTTTATTTAACTTTAAAATAACCAACCAGTGTTTAAGAAAATATTAAACAGATATTTCCAAGTAATACCTGCAGGTACAAATCCAGCCATGGCTAAACAAGTAACTGCCTATCACAGCTTCTGATGAGGACTCAACCACAGTCAGAGCACTTACGCTCTTGGTTACTTTTGCTGTTCCTAGGTGTCCTCACCACAAAAGGCCGTGTCAGTTCCTGTCTCAAATATAACGTATTGCTTCACAAGTGGGTGGAATTTATCTCACCTAACTTTGGAAGGCTATAACATGCCTACATCACTTCTGGAGCATGACAGATCTGGTCTCCTGTAGGAGCGGCAGTTTGAGAGGAGTGTTTTTCTGCAATTACCTGTTTCCTCCTATTGATTATAGCAGAACGCTGAACTCCAGATTTCGATGTTGCAGATTTTCACATTGCAGACTTTTCCCTCTCCTTACCTGTACTATTTACATGACTCCCTCTGGAGCATTTTTGCATAGCATCGTGAGAGTTCAGCAAAGTACAGGATCTCAGGGTCAGGTTCCCCAGATTTCTATTCTGCATGTCATAATGCTTTCTACATCACAATATCTAGCTATCTTCAGTGTCTTCACGCATCTCTTTTTACTTATGGGTCCTTGAGAGAATTCTTCATCTGTCTTGTAGATTGGCTATCTTTTCCCCTCTGTATTCAGAAATTTAAATTATTCCTGATTAGAAATTTAACTGATGGGTGTGCTGAAGTGTAGACAAAAATTTTTGAGAGAGATGAATGGATAGGACAAACACTTCAGAAGAATGGCAGGTTGTTGCATTTCACTGAGCAACATTTTTGAGAACAGCAAGTAACTCCTGAGTGGCAGGATCACATTGTAGTGGTGACTTAAATAACAAGAAGCGGTTGCAGACCATTTGGTTGTGGAAAGACATGTTCTTGAAGTTGTATCATGAGCTTGCTCCAGCCCTTCAGATACCAGAATGAGAGGTGCTTTGGTAATAAGGAAAAGTGCTTTGACTGTACTCTGAAAGCCAGCTACCCTAATCTGCTACTGATCAGTAGGCAGCATGCCTGAGGCTGGGAAAGCCATGGAGGAGGTCATAGATAACCATATGTGTAAGACCACTAAGCATATCCTTATTCACAAGGCTGTGACCTTGGATGTGTTTCATAGAGGAATTTGAAGCAGTGATTATTCTGAACTGAGGTAGGGGCAATACCGAATGTTAGGTGTGACCTATGGACACCTACTCCAATTCTGGCATTTCTCACCTTATGCCATTTATTCATCCACTCAGAGTCCTCATTCCATCATCAGACATATGTTGCTGTGTCACCAGAGTTAGTTTGCTACCTATAAGACTGCAAAAAGAAAGTGCACAAGGTTCATTTTAACAATAAAGGTGCAGGCAAAGTTATTCTTTCCTGACTGGCATCATCAGCATATTCGGACTCAAATGTCTACAGAGATTCTGAAATGTTTATAGTATTCTGGCTAACTGAGGAGGTAAAAAGGGGAAAAAAATCCAGAAAGATCATGTGTGACCAGCTGAAGAGAGTATTATAGGGCTTATCAAGCAGGAGACAAGCCACATTCTCCTCATCTGAAAGGCAGCATCACACACTGACCATGAACTCTGGGTGACTAAACTTCATGTAATGGATCTAGACCTAAAGACTGCTGAATGTGAGCTTAAATCTTAACTGTCTTACCTTTAGGTTTTGGTATTTGCATGTCCTTATGTATGCCCTTTCTCAGCATGAAGGTAGACAACATCAACTTTAGTTAACTGCATCTTGAAAGAGAAAGAATCTGTTACTTTGCTTAAAGCAGAACTCATTACTTGGGACTTCATGGTGACAGGGTCTCCATCTGAGCACCATTACCTGTCTCCCAAAGTCAGGCTGGTTGCTGAGGCTCCCATGACTGCACCTTCCCTAGAGGTACCCCATAGCACAGAGGGCCATGCTGGCTTGCTCTGTATGTCCAGAAACCATGCTCTTCCTCATTCTGGATATAGAGATAAAACCCTGACTCCCTTCCTGGTCCCTCTGTGGCTGATCCTTCTCTGTCTCAAATATAACATAGTGGAGAGGCTGTTTTTCTTCCATTTTCAGTTTTTAAAGAGTTTCTCAGTACTAATGGTGGGAAAAGTCTTACTAAGAATATCAGACATGCCATATGGGATCAGGTAGAAAACTGATCCACTGAATTCAGTATTCTCTGTCTCATAATAGCCTGAAGGAACCTCAAAGTAAAAATATGCTATCTTGTTTTCCCTTCCCCTCCAAATATTAAAAAGGTAAAGAATCAACAATCTGAAAACAAGTGAACTAACCAATATGTCAAACAAAGTGAATTACTTTTTTGTTAGAGTACTAATATTAACTTAAATTTTGCAAGAAAAGATCATTTTGAAATTGTCAAAAGGACACCTAAACTTGTTAAATAAATATTTTTTTTTGAACCAATTATTGCCTAATTGTTTTGATTTTGGAGAATTTATTGCTTTTACTGAATAACTATGCCTCCCTCATCCTCAATATGCTCATGGAACTGATCTGGACTCAGACTTCCCCATCTTGCACACAGGCCTGTGAGTGACTAAGACAAAGATGCAGAGGAATTGTCTGAGGAAACTGAAGGGTCATGAAAGGGACTGATAGTCTAATCTGAAGTCTAGGTGGAGTCCCCATTTAATTGAAATATAGAATAATGGAACAAGGCTGATTTGGATAGACTGTCTGATGGATTCTGGAAATGGGAATATACTAGTTCATTAAACATAGCTATGTTGCAAGCAAATTAAGCTGATTTGGGTTCTTTATCAGTGGAATTAAAGACAAATGTCTTTCCTGTGTGTTATTTGAGACAAAAGGGATGCAAAAATATTGTCTGAGCAAGGAAAACACACCCGAGAGTATTAAACTCTGTGGTGACAAGTTACTGTGATGGATTTCTATCCTCCAGATCTTTGTGCAGATATTTTATAGGTAGTGATAAAATAAATGGGATGCTTGGCATTTACAGAAAGGTGATCTGGGAACCAGTGGAGTAGAAAAGAAATTTCTTTTATCAACTTTTTGCTAATTGATGTGAAAAATCAGGGAATGGATTTTGTTCCTAGTCATACCTGTGTAAATCTTCAGTAACACTTGTCTCAACGAATGATGAAATTGATGTAACAGAAGGTGGCCTTTGCGTTTCAGACAAGTGAATCTCAAAATCTGTATGCTATTAGTTTTACTGCTTGTAACACCTGCTTTTGCAATTTATTTTACCTAGAGGACAGCTTAAAATTTTGTATGTCAATCTACACACCACTCTAAACTCACACCTGGGATGAACCAAAGTTAAATATGAAACAAACTGCACTGAGGTTATTCTAAGTGGACTATTGCCATATTACAGAATCACAGAATCACAGAATCAGTACGGTTGGAAAAGACCTGTAAGATCATCGAGTCCAACCTGAAAAAAAAAAAAAAAAAAACCACCAAAAAAAAACCCCAAAAAACCACAAAACCCACGCCACACAACAACAACAACAAGCCACAACCCACCCAACACCACACAGCACCATGTCCATCAAGCTACATCCCACAATGCCACATCCACACGCTCCTTGAATACCTCCAGGGAGGGTGACTCTACCACCTCCCTGGGCAGCCTATTCCAATGTTTCACTACTCTCTCAGTAAAGAACTTTTTCCTAATATCTAGCCTGAACCTCCCCTGGCGCAACTTGAGGCCATTTCCTCTAGTCCTGTCACTAGTCACTAGGGAGGAGAGACCAGCACCCACCTCTCTGCAACCCCCTTTCAGGTAGTTGTAGAGAGCGATAAGGTCTCCCCTCAGCCTCCTCTTCTCCAGACTGAACAACCCCAGCTCCCTCAGCCGCTCCTCATAAGACTTGTGTTCCAGACCCCTCACCAGCTTCGTTGCCCTTCTCTGGACACGCTCCAGCACCTCTATGTCCTTCTTGTAGTGAATAATAGATGAAATGAACCCTTCTGTGGGCTATAATCACCCAACAGAGTAGAAACTTTGAGACCAAATTTCTAGAAGCTCCAGCTGAAATTTATGGCTCCCATCTAACCAACCCTGCGGATTGCGTAAAGCCTTTCCCCACCTTGACACTGGCAGGTCACATCCATCTGCAGAAAGCCCAAGGCAATCCATGCTGTTATGAGACCCCACAGTATTGCATAATTCTGGTATGCTACAGTCATCTTAAACCTTCTGCCACTGTAGTGTGGAGGTAAAGTTCATGGTAACATGGGCAGCGCTGCTCTGTTGAAGTGTTGTCAGTGAAGTTGCAGACAGTTCATGACATGGGAAGTGACCAATTTCTGGCTTGTTCTTCCGCAGCCAGTCTACTCATTTCGGAGCATCAGCCATGAAGAATTTTCTGTGCAGATGTAATGAGGATATCATGGAATTGGCAATTTCTAATTCCACTCTCACACTTGTCTAGAGCTGTTGCTGTTAGCTCCCACTCAGAGACAAATGTCCAACACTTCATATGTATTTGACATGAAAAGAACTGCAGACGTGAAGCAGAAACCTGGCTGGGCTTGCAACCTAATTTGCAGCAATTTCTCAACCACACAAATTACAAAAAACAACAAACAGAGATACAAAGCCAATAGAAAGCTGCTGTAAAGATGTTCTACAACACTTTGTAAGACATAGCTGGGATTTGTCTTGTAAACCAACTAGGGAAAACTAGAAGTAAGGGAAAATTTTGTTTAATCTTTCATGAGAAGTATCAAAATGCTGTCTTAAAATAATTGTCTTGAAAAACAGAGAGCATATCCATAATTTTTCTAATACTTTCCTTTAAGTGCTTAATCAAGATATAATACCACTGTACATTTTGTCATTATCTAGTTTGGCTTCATAGAATGGTTTGGATTGGAAGGAGCCCTTAAAGGTCATCTAGTCCAACCCCCAATGCTTCCTTAAAACATGGGTTTACAAACTGCTTGACAGGCCCATTGTCCACCATTTGACAAAAAGAAAGACTGAGATTTAAAGATTGACTAAAGTGATCAGTTTGGAAAGCTGCTAAAGCTAACATTGGGCAAATACTCACATATTTTTAAAGCATATTTTGTTTCTGCAAAGCACTAACCAGTTTAGATAGCCTCTGTTGAAGAAAATGTAACTGCTCCCTACATTGCTTTTAAACATGAGAAAGAGTCAAGCTTCGTTTGAATCTGTTAACCAAAACAGTTGTTCACAGCCTCCAACTTAAACATAAGCACCCATAACCATTTAAATCAAGGTTTTTTTTCTGGGTATTGTTCAGTGTTTTTATGTGTATTTGTTTGTGTGGGACAAGCAGACAAAATGGAAGCCACTACAGAGAAGAAAATGAACAACCAAACCTGAGGGAAACAGCCTGAATAAACATTGAGAATGTGACCCTGAGATGAGTGCAAGCTTACAGCAAAGCCTTAGGATTAATGTCAGCTGGAAAATGGTCTCGAAATAAGGCCAAAGTGCTGGTTTCCTTCTTTCAAATATCTGTTTCATGCTTTCCAATGTAGTAGCTTGGGGTCAGAGAAGTATCTGTTTGCTTATTCAAATAGGGGACTTTTTGTTATGAGGAAAGGAAAACTTAAGAAGTGATATAGAGCCTTTAAGCAAAGGTAGTAGCCTCCTGAAGAGGCTGTAATAATGTGAGATTTTGTTACTGAATTTGGACCATCTACATTTAGGAGCTTGATATTTACCTTATATATGTTCTGTGGTTTGTTTGTATCAACAGAACTGTGCAAAACTCATTCATCTTCAGAAGGTGACTGGAAGGTAATTACTGCCTCAGGTCTGAAATTATCCTTCCAACTTTGGTCTTACTGTGGCTATTTGCTTGAATAGACATACTCTAAACACAACAGAGAAATTAATACATGATATTATTGCAAACGTGCTGCACCCATTTGTTAAAAGCATGGGTGAGTCAAAATTAGGTAGCCTGCAACAGAACTAAATATAATTTAGCTTTTGAAAAACAAAGCATGGCATAAACATTCAAGGTCAGAGCTTGAATAAAAGTTTAACTCCTAAGGCAAGACTTTTTAAATCCTAACAACTCATATTGACACTGGTATTTTAATAAGACAGAATCTTACTTGTGGAAACTAATAAATATGCAGGCAACAATGACCCTGCTATCAATATATCAGATACGACACCAACAGATGTATGTGGGGGATACTGGTGAAAGGACAATATGCCGATCTGAAAATCTGTTTGCCTTTCAGTCCATTTATATTACTCTGTTTGGCTGTTGTCTCGAGTGATGACAAACTTAGTCTTTTTGTGGCTGAGTAAGTATTCTATGGGACTATACCTTTACAAGAAATTATGAATCAAATTTTGTGCTTGGCTGAAGAAGAGCAATTAATCACGGTGGTCATTTGTCACAGGCTCTGTAACTCTGGAGAAACAAATCTCCATATTTAAAGATGCATGGAGTTGCTCATACATGTTAGCTGTTTCCACTTACATTTTTTGACAATAATGCCATTCTTCTTTTCTTCTTTCATATGGTAAGGAGCACTGGAAATCCAGTGGCTGTGGGGTGAGGTGAGTCATGAACTCTGTGCTTTCAGTACTTACTGTAATAATGAAAAAAAAAACCCCGATTTTTTCTCTCCATGGTGTTACAAAATGCTTGGAAATGCAGTGAGAAAGAGCCCTAGAAGTGGACACTTGCAGTTAAAAGAATAGTTCTTTAAACATGTGAAGTTTGATTTACTAGAAATAATTGTTCTGACATTAAGCTCTCTTTGAAGATCTCAATCAAATACTATTCCAATTTGGTAAATATTTTCAGGAGCTTGTTATTTTCAGCCAGAAAGGAATTGAAAACAAGGGTGGAAAAGAGGTGAGGATCTTACAAGAAATCTTGACAATAACTTTCTTTTGTCATCCTGCACAAATGCTTTTCAAAAGCACATAGGGGAAAGCTGCAGTTTAGAGAATAAGGACTTAACTGGGATTCAGCTGAAAGGAAAAGGAAACAACTGCATTTGATTCAGCTTTCACATACTTTAGTTGCACTCACAGCTGCACTGTATCAAATAGAAATTTACCTTGGGGTAGGTGAGAGAAGGCTTAGACCCAAAGCTTGGATGTTTTGGAAACCAGAAGCAGACTAAGTTGCTATAAAAAATAGATGCTGAAACACTGGGACCTTAGAGCTTATTTTGTTTGAATGGACCTCTTCATTGTCAAAAGCAAGAATGCTTGAAGGTTGGTCTTCACTTGTTCTCTTGCTTTAGGCTCAGTTTTGTCACATTGAATAATACCTGAATTTGTAAGTAATACAGTCTCTTGAGCGGAGCTCCTTGCCTGCACTTAAGATGGGCCCTGCTTCAGGTGAGGCTGGACCAGATGTCCTCCAGAGGTCCCTTACAGCTTCAGTTATGCCATAACCCTGTGGGTTTTGGCTGTTGCTTTACAGGAAGAAAATGGCAGAGTTTGATGTCAATTCTGATGTAATTGGTGGACTTATTTTTACTACATGGTGAAAGGAACAAACTTGTGCTTCTTTTTTCTTTTTTTTTTTTTAATTAATATGCATTGAGATGTGGAAGTTTTTGTGTGTCTTCTGCACTTTTTGGCTGCTAGATTTTAAAACTTTTGAATTTTCATTTGGTTAGCAATGATATTACTATTGTCAGCCAATATGTAACCATACTGAAATTATTATTTTTACTGCTCCAGTACTAAATTCAGCCTAACCCATTTAAGTCATTTTTAGAGACAGATTAGCATTTGAGCTGATTATGTGAATGCCAAGTTTCAGCCTACAATGACTGAAAACAGCTGAATAGTGAAATAGTGAGTGACACTGTTTATAAAGGAAACAGCTCCTGACCCTCGATGACAGCTCTGTGAATATGATGATACAGTCATTTGAGGATGTTCAATCTTGCTCACAGTTATTGCTATGTAGGTTCATAATTTGTTGCATTCCTTCATCATCAGAACATGCTCTGCAACTCACATTTTTACATTGCTTCTGTCTGTGTCCTCTGAGTGATACCTCGTGAAGGGCTATAATACTTATATTACTTGCATTTATTTTCATAGGGCTACACTCTGCTTTTGGGCATAGCCTTCAGACAGAGATGCTGCAACGTATCGTGCCATAGCAAGGATAGCCCCAGGAAACAATGTGCTTCAGACACCCCAATGAAGCACATTTTTCCTTGTTTTTCCCTTTAGCAGGCCAGTAAGTTGCTATCATCAGCCTATGTAGCAATGAGTTTGGCTAGTCCTTAAATCAACTCACCTGTGCTGATCAGTGCATGTATGTCTGTATGTATATACATAGTGAGTGTGTGTGGGACATGCTTAACAATAAGGGCATTATTGGGGTTTTAGAGTCCCCCCCTCTTTTTTCTTTTTCTTTTTTTCCATTTTTTTAATCTCTCTCCTGTGGAAATGAGTCTGACTTCTGGAGAATGCAGGCTCAAGTTCACATTGACAGTCCCCATGTCCCTCTCTGAGTGTTTGTCTCACACCAGGGCTCTAATTTACAGGGAGCAATACACAGTTTTGTCTCAGGAAGTCTGATGAAAAGCTCTAATCCTGGCATATTTAGTTCAAAGAGCAAAGTGTGAACATCACCAATGTTTCATGAACTACATAGTCTATAACTTTTCCTGAAGCACATCAATAAGATAATTTTTTGTATTTATTTGGAGAATTTCCACTCTCTACTTACCCCCCCAAAATACTTTTTTTTAAATCTTTATTATTTCTCTAAATGGGATTCTGAATTTTAAACTTAGATGCTCACTTACTCATTCATATGTGCATGGCTGAACAGATTTAAAGCATATAATATTGAAAGACTGCACATAAAACATACATCCATTCATCCATAACTCTAGGTGTGTAGCATTTATTCCTATTTGTCTGTAGAAGGGAGTAAGGAGCTAAAGAGAAGGAAGGGCCTCTGTTCTCTCTACAGTATTGAGTGTAGATCTGGTACTCAACATACTAAAAAAACCCCAACAAACTTTCGAGAAAATAACTAGCTTTACTCAGGAGCTTTACCCATCATTTTATGTCCCCTTGGTTTTGGGACTCCCAACACAACATGGATTTATTTTTGAGGAAAAAAGAATATATATATTAAAAAAAACCTTTGGAGTATGTATGGTCTTTATTAATGGATGTTTTTTTTGTGTCTAAATTCAGTCTTTAATGTCATCCTCTGATTTACTGGGGTCATACCAATTTTCTAGCAAAGAAATCTTGACCTGTCAGTTATTGACATCTGTAGTTGAATGGGATGGGACAGCCTTAAGAGTGCTTGACCAGTTGGTTCTGCTGTAATTTCTACAAAGCCTTTGGTTTAGCCTTGTTAGACATTTTGTGCTTCAGATTTTATACACTGTTTGAAGCGTCTCTTTATACATTATTCATGTTCCCATCAGCACAATATTGAATTTTGGCATCCTTCCAAGGATTGGTAACATTCAGTTCCAAAATGAGACTAAAAAAGAAAGAGGGGAGAAAAAGATCATATTTCTCATTTTTTTTTCTCAAATTTATCTGACCGTTGACCTACTTTATTTTCTTAAATAGCATGAGAGATAAAAGTGAATTGATGAAATAATTTCTACAGACATCTGAGTGCAAGTGAAATTAAAAAGGAGGGAATACAATCTTAAGGAGACTGGGACAAATTCACCATTGGGATTATGCCAGTCAGGGGTAGTATAGACTTTATTGGAGTTTTATTGGAGTCTTATGGCAGAAACTGAACAGGTAAATTTGTTTTAGTAAAAAGCTTTCAAACACTAAGGCTTGGACAGTGCTGCAAGGAGCAGACGAAATTTGAGAAGGTGATGTTTTGGGAGTGGCATAGGCCTTGCAAGCACAGCTTTATTATGCTCCTTCAGGAACTTCTGCATTAAGCCCTGGATGCAGTAAATTCTGATGTTAATAGAAAGCTAATCCTTATCTTCAAGGATAAACCATGAAGAAATGTTAATACCAATGCCTTCCCTCCATGAGGGTAACATTCCCATGGCTCAGACTTTGCCTCCTTTACCTGTAGAGAATACCTCCTCCTGCAGCTTTGGCAGATATGATGCCACAGAGCGTAGTATTCTTCTAGCTTGTGCTAACTCTAACGTGAGTGCTTCTCCACTGATTTGACAATATTGATCAAAAAGCCAATAGAAGGTAAATGATCTTGTTAAAGTAGGTATAAAGTGCCTTCATGCTGTTGTCCTGAGCTGTTTGGATGACCTTTTATGCAGAAGAAACCTGTGCCTTTTCATGACGGTTAGCAAAACAACAACATGAAATATTTGTTTGGACTTCAGTGGAGTGAGAAGCCAACCAACTGTGCACTCAAACCAAGAACTACATGGGTAAAAGCAAAAAATTATCAGCCATGTTGATGTCTGCTGTGTTTGCTCTCTAAATCTTCCTCTTGATCAGTGGGGCAACAGGCCACAGCTTGCTCAGAGCAATGAATGGAAGCATGGTCAGTGTTAACCTCCACCCAAAGGTGATAACACTGTCCACAAAGTGCCAAAACTAATAATACTGAGCAACAGTGTGCTGGGTATTATTTTTTCCTGTTATTTATCAGGATTCCAAAAGGTTGAAATACAGTATGGGTAAAGAATGGAAACATCTATAATTGCATTGGGATATAAACATAACTGTCACACCTTGGAATCCAAGCCAAACTGGGAAATATATTGTGGAATGAATATTTTTTCTATACCTTTCACATTATTAAAGTTATAGCTCTTCCTCAGAAGCATTTAAGATTAGCTGATCTCAGAGATGGGCTGCTCAATAAGATATAGGGCTGACCTAGTACTGCCTTCCTATGCATATTGCTCCTGTTTGTCCACTAGCAGCAAGCATTTGTAGAGAAAAATCATCATCTGATATCATCAGAACTGGTGACTGTTACGTTTATGTTGATAAATTAGAATAATTCACATTTTGGTTAGTCAGAATTACCACTGAAATGGATTGCAGAAAGAACTAACACAATTATAAATTGGTTTTTCTCAGCAATGCTGACTTGGGATCAGAAGGTAACTGTTCTTGCTTCCAGAGCGGGAAATTCTTGGCATTTAAATTTTCAGGCACCTTCTCCTATATCAAAGAGACTGTGTAGAACACACAGGATAAAAATCTATGTTTCATCCTCATTGGGGATTATTTTCTCCCTTGCACTGAGAGCTCACCAAGAGCAGAGCAGCATGCCTTAAATTCAACTTCCTCACTGCGGCCAAGCATGCATTCTGGAGCAACACCTTAGGCACTTAGACTCCATACGATCATTCTCTCATTCACCACTAAGCGTACGCATAAGTGCCATGCTGAGCAAGGCCTTCAGAATGCTTCACTTTATGTGGTATCCTTGACTTCGGTGCTGTTGCCACCATTTTCTTGAGATTTTTTTTAGTCTGTCTTTTTAACCTTCAAAATTTGTCTCTTCTCCAGGCTCTTAGGGAAGACTGGTTGAGAGATGAACAGCCTTCAGCTTATTTTTCCTCATGATAACTGTTGAATATTTATGTGCTGAATTGTGATGAGCTGTCCTTTCTATATTGCATATTACTGGGTATTTTAATTCATGAGATGGGATTCAGAGCAGAGAGGTGCTTCTGGAAGTTTTTATAGCTCTAAATAAATAAATGAGACAGACAAGTTTTTGTCTTTTCATATGCCTCTTCAGCAAGTGTGTTTCTTTCTCTACTCTTTATTTTGTTCTTCTGCAGGGTCCAGCTACTTCAGTGATAGACACCATGTGAATCAAAATAGATAAATTCACAGTCTTGGTATTCTTTCTTTTGAGAGAAGAGTAAAACAGAATTGAAAAACTACTCTCCTTTTTCATTTGTTTTCTTTGTGAGTCTGGAACACAAATAGTTTCACCAGAATTATTTGGACAATATTTCTCAGCTGTCCTCAAAATACCTGCTAAGAAGTTCTCCCTCTTTGGCTTCTGCACATCCTGCATTCTTCCCATCATGTAAGTATGAGAAAGCCTCTTAAAAATGGGTCACGGCAACAAGAGTTTTACCTTTTGATTTTTATCGTCACCCATTCCCAAGCTGTTGTGATTTTCACTAACCTCAAAGATTTGCTTTTTGTAAAAACAAGGAAAATTGCAGAGGTGTTCATAAAATATGATCAGTTTAACCTTTCCAGTATAAATGCAACATGCAATAAAGGCTTTAAATATCAGCTTAAAAATCATGAACCTTTCAGCTTTGTTTGATGTCTAAGAAGGGTCTGATTCGGCAAAGACATGTAAACCTGGCGCAGAATTAGAATCATGTACTACTGATAATGCCTTTGAGTTGAGCAAAGGAGTTAGTCAAATACTGGCCAAAATTCTTATTAAATAACTAAAAATATCAAGGTAACATTCATTACATGCTTTAAAAGCTGTGGTGAAAATTGTATGACTTCTTTGGCTTTCCTTTTTTTATGATGTGTGTTGTAAACTCCCTTTTTCTCTTCCTTTCCTTTTTTTCATTTTTCTATTTTGCTTTTGAAAAGGGCAGGGGAAGAACATGAAAAGGGATTATTTAATTTTGGATGCCTTAAAAAATGGACTTTTTTTCTTTATTAAAAGATCTTTTTAATAACAACATAATGTTTGAACCATTACTGTTACCCAGATTTGCCAGGATTATTCCTTAAGATACTTGAGAACAGAAGGAAAATTAGCTTGTGACTGAGGCATAGATCTATCTAAGCTTGTTGTATAGTCTTGTGGAAATCATATTGTTTGCCTGATGCCTATAGGCTAAGGGATACCTAGACTTCTCAGAACCACAGGGGTTATGTAATAAGGAGCATATTCATGTTTGAAAAGATCTTCTAAGCTCCTGACATGGAAGGATCTACAGTAGTAGGATGTATTAGTATTGCTTAAGGTTATATGCAAATGAACACAGGACACAAATCTTCTGGTAGATTAGAAAACAACTAGAAATTAAGGTCCGTTCCCTGAGTTGTTTAACCATGGATTTCCTTCTCTTTTTTTTCAACAATTACAAAATGATAAAAAGCTAATTCTACCACAGGGAACTTTGAGCTTTCATCCCAAAGGATCTTTATTCATGTCTCTTTGCAAATAGAGAGTCAGGGAACATTATGCTTTGGGAGCACAGACTCACTGTTCTTCACACTGGTGAAAGCCCTGCTGCAGTTGTTACATCCTTTTATGTCATGGGTAGGCTCACATTACCAGGGCATTGTGTGGAGAATAGCAGACCCTGGGAACTGCCATATACTAGCTGTTCTTTAGAAGTTGTAGTTCCACTACAAACACTAGAATCCACAGATGCATGTATTTTGAGAGAGTGTCTGGTTATCCATCCAGCTTAATTCCTCTGCAAGAAAGTAGGGGTTTTTGCAGTATTTTCTACACCTTAGTTATCTACGGAAAGAGAGGCACAACCTACTTTCAAAATTTGTCTGCCAGAGCATTGGGAAACCCTCAATATTTCTTTCTTTATTTTTTTGACTGAGCATGTGGAATGGGATGCAATATGACAAATAGTTTCCCTTAAGTAGAGTTAGATCACTGGCTAGAGTTGCTGTAGCCTGGACTTCCATTGGACAGTGCACTGTTTCATCCAGAACAGTATCTAGAGAAGAATTAATTATTATCTGATGTCAGTGTGTTAGAAACTTAGAGGCAGAGCTTATAGCCAGAGTCATTTGCTATGGGTAGTAAAAAACAGTACTATTTAAGTATTTAAAGGCTTCTTGTTGAAAACAGCGTACAATAATATCAGAGAGAAAAGTCATTTTGGAAGCCTTAGGGAAGTGAATAAGTATGGCTGGAATGGCAGAGTAAGGTAACATGATGTCTCCAGCTATATGACTGCTTCTTTCTTTAACAGTTCTTAGTTTTATTTAAGAGACCTAGAATAATATGTTTAATGAGCTCCTGTGTGTATAGTGAACCATTAAGGCACACATATTTTCAAGAAAGGTGGTTGAGGAGCCATGTAGTATATGTAGCATTAGCTCCTCTTGGTTTTGTGCCAGTCTATGGTTTTGTTGAGTTCAAAAGCATTTGGACTATAAAAAGTTTGGTACCTTTATTTGTCATAAGATACTTAAGAGAAAGATTTTTTAATGAGTTAAACCCTGCTTGGAGCTGAGACACGGCAGACTTAGGTTTTATATGGCTCTGTTGCAGAGATATCTAAAATACTGTACCAAATGAAGAGAATCAGAGAGACAGTTTTCTCTGCCTCATCCCCTGGGAAGAGTGAGTTTCTATATGGCTCTTTCTTCCTGTTCCTCTCCTTTACCAGCATTTGTTTTCTGAGAGGATGTTCTGGGTTTTACCCTTACTTTGAACATTTGATAGTCAGTCTAAATGAAATAAAAAAGTAATGGGTTTTGTAATAGCATCATTTGGTAGAAGCTGGAAGCAAAACAGAACTGTGCAAAATACAGCTCCTTCAAGACCAAAATGTGTGAAGAAAGTCTGCTGAAAATTAACATTAAAAGTGTTTGAGCAGGAGAGAAAGAAGAATGCTTATGATTTAGGGATCAATTATGAACAACATGTGGCCACCCTGAAGAGGTGGGAGTGCAAGAAACTTTAGACAAGGGGAGTCAAATAAATATAGATATGCTGGGGAACACCTATATTTTACCTACAGAAATGATGGCTGCATAAGGAATGGCTAAGTCAGCCCACTGGTTACCCAATCTGGTGTGGAGAGAATGTGAGCTCTGAATTATAACAATAGTTATTAGTGAGTCAGTAACATAAATGATAGAATGAGAGGAAATGGCCTCAAGTTGTGCCAGGGGAGGTTTAGACTGGATATTAGGAAAAAATTCTTTACTGAGAGAGTGGTCAAACATTGGAACTGGCTGCCCAGGGAGGTGGTGGAGTCACCATCACTGGAGGTGTTCAAGGAATGTGGACATGGCATTGTGCGACATGGTTTAGTGGGCATGGTGGTGTTGGGTTGATGGTTGGACTTGATGATCTTACAGGTCTTTTCCAACCTTTATGATTCTGTGATTCTGTGATAAAATAAATAAGCCTGAAAAGTATTGAGAAAAAACGTATTCCCAAAGATCCTTTAATTCAGTTGCATAAGGATATCTGATCTCATCTTTCTTAATTACTGCCTGATGCCACTAAGGCACATGCGCGTGTGTGTATGTACATAATTATGCATACATAATATAGATTGCATGGAATCTATTTGGCAACAGTTTATGTATTCATTCAAATCGAATTGTTCTTCCCTTTCAGAAAATAACAATAAACCATTGTGGTTGCTTCATATGATCATTAGATTGTGTTAAAGCTGGATGTAAGAAAATGCAGTGAGTGCCATGTCATCTCCCTGCTCTTATGAGATTAATATATGCTCTGAGAAGAAACTCACAGTTTGAGGTTTCAATGCTGGGCACCTGAAGACCATGTGGGCTCTGTTCTGTGGGATTTTGGCTGTGTGCATGCTGTATTTAATTGTACTTTGTATTAAAATTTGTGCTTTGGGGTCAGTAGTCTGCCCTTTTGACATATAGTATGCGTTAAATGAGAAAAGCAAATAGATCTGTTGGTAAAACCTGTCTTTTTCTAATCAGGCAGTGCGAACAGACTCAGTGGGTTTTTTTGCATCGGCTCTTTAGAAAACTTAGTCCATTCCCTATTCTTAATGAAAAAATGGCAGGGCTTTCTTTTGGGTCTACTTGAACAATCAGATGAGTATTGACAACTACCTGACAAAAAAAAAAAATCCCTACTGCACATCTGAGAGAAGACACAGCACAACATGGCCCTTATATGAACGTACTTGCCGTTTACATTATGAACATGATAAATCAAGCCGCAGCAGCAAACAGAAGGGAAAAAAGCATGACTGGGAAATGCAGAGGCCGCAGCCGCTTGGTTGGTTGCCCCTTTGCAATGCACACCGTGCCCACCAGGCCTCTGCTCTGGGCTTGTCACCCTCAGGAGCCCCTCAGCTTCAGTGCCATGCCCCTGTCCCTGCTTTTTGTCATGGGGTCGAACTGCCACAGCCCAAAGGTGGGCTGCAGGCGTTTGGTCTGAGGGCTATGCCTTTCTTGGAGGTGCACAGGGGCAGAAATGTAGGTGTGTAACGTAATGGTGTACCCAGAATCTTCTCCGGTTGGGGACAATGTCTGTCAGAGCTCCTGGGGGGCTCTTGAGGCTCCCCGCGGGGTCTGTCAGGGCAGGGCCTGGCAGCCGGTGCCCATGCCACGGCCCCAGCCAGGAGCAGGGCAGCCAGGGGGTGCTGGGGCAGCCTCAGCCCCAGGCATCGAGCTCCTCCCTGGGGACAGGGCCGGGCTGGGATGCGAGTCAGGAGCTGGGGCTGGGGCCCAGTGCGGGCAGAGCCGTATGAGTGGGAGGTAGCTCAGGCCAGGTCTTGTGGGACACCCTCACACGAAAGCAGCTCCCCCAGGCCAGTGTTGGCCCCCTCCAGGGCCTCTGTCTCCTCACAGGAGCTCTCCTGGAGGGCAGGCTGAGGCTGAGCAATTCCCAGGCTGGCCGGGAGCCAACACGCCATACCCCAGGGAAGGGGAATGATGTGCCCAGGACCCTGACAGCCTTTGCCGGTTGCATGGAGCATCTTGGCAGAGTACCCACCAATAACTGAAATCTGCCTGGGAAAACATATTTAAGGAGGCATAGCTCTAGAGACATCATCCTCTGCCCTCTCTATCACAGAAGTAGAGAGAGAGCTCATTGCAGACAGCAACTGTCCTTGGCCCTGCGGGGTACTGTGGGGACCTGCCTCTTACAGGCTGCAGTTTATTCAGGGGCCCAGAGGCAGGTCATTCGGGCATTGTTTGGGTTCCCCATGTTTAAACAAATATAGTACTTATTTGCAGTAGAGACTGACGAGGGTAAATGTCTGGGAAATGCCAAGTGTGAGGCTGTTCACACTTGGGGTTGTCCTGAGTACGGCTGCATGCAATGTGGGCTCCCAGCCTAGGGTGCTGTGCTTTTGCCTGCACTCAGTAAAGAGGAAGGAGGGGAAGCAGGGCTGGAGAGTGAATCAGATGCCTGAAATTAGATGCTGTGAAACCTCTTCTCATTTAATATCTACCTCAAAGGAGATCTCAAAGGCCAGACTGCAGTCGTAAGAAAGGCAGTAATAGTCAGTGTTAAACTTTTACGTAGGCTCTCTGGGCTTTACATCTGCAAGAAAATGCTCCACACTGCTCACACCCTGCTTCCTATCTCCCCAGAGCAGCTGGTGCATAAAGCTCCTGGTACCAAGTGTGTGCAGCACTGGATCCTTAGTCATCAGGGGAAACAAGCCTGACAGCAGAGGTTGATGCCTGCAGAGAGAAAACAGTTACCAGCTGATGCTTCAAACAGCAGCTGCAGCATCCTCAGATTCACCGACTCCCACTCAAAGACCTTGCCTGAATCCGTTCAACATGCAGCATGCAGGGCACGTGCATCCATGGAGAAGCCTACTCTAGACAGAGGAACAGCTGGCCATGGGTATGAGAAGGTCTTTACCCCACTGAGACCAACAAGGAAGGAGGTGAGAGCTCTGCAGGGATGGAGAGGGAACAGAGTCCTTCCATTGTCAATAACGTCCATAAACCCTTCGAGGGGAAAGGGGCAAAGCAGTGAGAAATGATGCTTTTGAGAATGGGAGAGGTTGAAGCACAGCTCAGTACTAATGCGGTGGAAATCGAGAAGGATCAAGGCCCACCATCTGGTCATTCAAGAGGTGAGGAATCCAAGCTTGCACTGGGGACGGGGATCTGCACTGGAGCCAGGCAGACTGAGCTGGGACCCCGTTATCGGGTTGCTGCATCTTTGGCTTTACTGTGTGTATCTGGTAAGAGACTATTGGCATGACTTTCTTATCTATAGAACTTAAAAACCTCTTTCCAAAACATACTGTAACAAAATACACTGTACTCTCGACAAGACTGTATTTGTGTTTTTAAGTACATATATATCTGTTTTCCTGTATTTATATGTTATATGAGTATACATAGATAGAGAGGAAAAAAAGAGGAAATACATAACATATGGGTAAAATATGGGGCTGTGATCAAGCATTTGTACTGAATAGTAAAGAGGTTCAGAATAGAAAAGGGCAGTATTTTTTAGTGACTGAGAAATACCATTATCATTTTAAAAGGCTCTTTAATATTGTGTTGTTTGGCCATTACTTTCCAGAGGAGCATACATGATATATGACTGAATACCACAAGCAGCTTCTGTGAAGGAAGTATTTTCTAGTTGTCAGTAGACAGGCAGTGTAGCTGAGAAGAGGATTTCATCACGCTTTCTCTAGATTGCCTAGCTGGCAGCCTCTGCTCACCTCCCAGTGGCCCTCTGCTTTGCTGCTCTGGCAGTGTTTAATGTTCAGCCTGAGAGACAAAGGAGGATTGTCCTTTCAAAATGGACATACATCAGCACTGCCTGAAAGAGAAATACAGCAGGAAACACTGATTCCAAATTGCTGTTTAAAGTGCCGGCCTTCTTCTGAAATGCAGACAAAACAGAAATAAAACAGAAGCTAAAAGTGGCGATTTTTGTTCAAGCAGAGAAAGGAGTCCCTTTTGGCACCTTTTCTAAGGCATTAACTGTACCCGAAGAGCAGCTGAAATGGGGTGAGAAGAAAATGGTACTTCTGATGTAAACAACTAGGCATTGGTAAAGCAATAACCACTCCTTTAGATACTGGTTTCCGCTCATCTGGAATTTGGGAGGTAAAAACTGTTTCTCATTCTTGGTGGTAAATCTGCTGGGCTAAACTTGAAAACAAAAGGTCCAAAATTTCCAGGCAAAGCTTGCCAAGTCTAAAGAATCATACTAAACGTATGTCAGCTGGAGGCTGATATACGGGCTGCTGCACACATACAGCTCAGAATTATGCCAGCCCCCTTATGTAAGGCCCCCAACACAGGACTCTGAGGTTTTGTGGCTGAGAAGTGGGTCTGGATCTGCTCCACTGTTTGGTGTGAGGAGAATGGTTATTGCAGACTGCAGGGGTGGTACTGGGGTATTATGTTTGGTGTGCTTGGTCATTTGGGTTTTTTCTCCTACCTAGCCTGCCAGTAATTGGAGAGCAGAACCTGCATAGGACAGTTTCTGGACTTGATCACTTGATGTATTAGATCTGAATTTGCACACTGAAGAAAAGTGAGCTGTGAGGATGCAGCCCCTTTTTTCATCTCTAGTGAGACTTTGGAAATCTTTGGGGTACCTGAAATCAGTGAGGGAAAGCAGAATGGCTGCTATATTTGTCTGGTGTCCATGCTTGGAGTCCTTTAAAAAGTTCATACTCTGGATATGTTTCTAGATCCAACATTGCTGTTTATCCAAAATGGTTAGCAAGGAAGTAATTATTCAACACACACACACAAAAAGAGAGAAGTGAATTAGCATCATCTTTAGAAGCTTCTTAATCAAGATTTTCTACATATATTCATTCTGCTTGCAGGAGCAGAGAAAGGTGCTAGAACATTACTTTTTAGGTTAAAAATGAATCACCCCCCCCGCTGTGCTGCTGCTCAGATGTTATTTTATTACACTCCTGGAGTGGTAATAGATATAGATGATACCCCAAACTCCCAAACTTTCTTTGTGCTTAGTGCCAAGATTTAATGCATTAAAAATAGGAAGAGAGATATCTTATCTTTACTAAGAGAAATTTTGTTGGGGATACAATACAATGTCCAATTCTAGGAGAGATGTATCCAGGGGTGCCATCTGCTACACCGAGCCTATGCCTTTCTGACTCTAGTCCAATGCCAATTAAATCTAGCATACAGAAAGCAGAGGTGAAGTGTCCAAAAGAATCAAGAGAACATGAAGATCACAGAAGGAAGTTCATGCCTCATTGTGCAGCAGGACAGCTATGACGTAGTTGACATCACAGAAACATGGTGGGACAACTCTCATGACTGGAGTGCTGCGATGGAGGGCTATAAGGTCTTCAGGAGGGATAAGCAAGGAAGGAGAGGTGGTGGGGTGGCTCTGTATTGTATGTTAGGGAGTGTTTTGATTGTATAGAGCTCAATGATTGTGATGACCAGGTTGAATGCTTATGGGTAAGGATGAGGGGGAAGGCCAACAAGGCAGATATCCTGCTGGGTGTCTGTTACAGACCACCCAACCAGGACAAAGAAGCCGATGAAGCATTCTACAAGCGACTGGCAGAAGTCTCACAGTCTCAAGCCCTTGTTCTGGTGGGGGACTTCAACTTACTGGATGTCTGCTGGAAATATAACACAGCAGAGAGGAAACGGTCCCAGAGGTTCCTGGAGTGTGTGGAAGATAACTTCCTGACGCAGCTGGTAAGCCAGCCTACCAGGGCAGGTGCCCTGCTAGACCTGCTGTTTACAAACAGAGAGGGTCTGGTGGGAGAAGTGAAGGTCGGAGGCCGTCTTGGGTTTAGTGACCATGAAATGATAGAATTCTCAATTCTTGGCCAAGTAAGGAGGGGGGTCAGCAATACCACTATGATGGACTTCCGAAGGGCAGACTTTGACCTGTTCAGGACACTGGTTGAGAGGGTCCCTTGGGAGATGGTCCTGAAGGGCAAAGGGGTCCAGGAAGGCTGGACCTTCTTCAAGAAGGAAATCTTAAAGGCGCAGGAGCAGGCAGTCCCCATGTGCCGTAAGAAGAACCGGTGGGGAAGATGACCGGGCTGGCTGAATGAGGAGCATTTGCTGGGACTCAGGAAAAAAAGGATAGTTTATCACCTTTGGAAGAAGGGGCAGGCAACTGAAGAAGAGTACAGGGGTCTCGTTAGGTCATGCAGAGAGGGAATTAGAAAGGCAAAAGCCCAGCTAGAGCTCAATCTGGCCACGGTCGTAAGGGGTAACAAAAAATGCTTCTATAAATACATTAACAACAAAAAGAGAGCCAAGGAGAATCTGCATCCTTTACTGGATGCGGGACGGAACATTGTCACGAAGGATGAAGAAAAGGCTGAGGTACTTAATGCCTTCTTTGCCTCAGTCTTTAACAGCCACACCAGGTATCCTCAGGGTATTCAACTCCCTGAGCTGGAAGACAGGGATGGAGAGCAAAATAGGCTCCCCATGATCCAGGAGGAAGCAGTTAACAACCTGCTATGCCACGTGGACAGTCACAAGTCTATGGGACCTGATGGCATCCACCCAAGGGTACTGAGGGAGCTGGCGGAGGAGCTTGCCAAGCCACTCTCCATCATTTATCAACAGTCCTGGTTAACAGGAGAGGTCCCGGACGACTGGAGGCTTGCCAATGTGACGCCCATCTACAAGAAGGGCCGGAAGGAGGATCCGGGGAACTACAGGCCTGTCAGCGTGACCTTGGTGCCGGGGAAGATTATGGAGAGGTTCATCCTGAGGGTGCTCACAGGGCACCGTCAGGACAACCAAGGGATCAGGCCCATCCAGCATGGGTTCATGAAAGGCAGGTCCTGTTTGACCAACCTGATCTCCTTCTATGACCAGGTGACCCGCCTAGTGGATGAGGGGAAGGCTGTCCATGTTGTCTACCTGGACTTTAATAAAGCCTTCGACACTGTCTCCCGTAGTATTCCTGGAGAAGCTGGCGAATGGTGGCTTAGACAGGTGCACTCTTCGCTGGGTAAAAAACTGGCTGGATGGCCGAGCCCAGAGAGTTGTGGTGAATGGAGCAAAATCCAGTTGGCGGCCGGTCACAATCGGAGTCCCCCGGGGCTCAGTTTTGGGGCCGGTCTTGTTTAATATCTTTATCGATGATCTGGATGAGGGGATCGAGTGCACCCTCAGCAAGTTTGCAGACGACACCAAGCTGGGTGGGAGTGTTGATCTGCTTGAGGGTAGGAAGGCTCTGCAGAGGGATCTGGACAGGCTGGATCGATGGGCCCAGGCCTATTGTATGAGGTTCAATAAGGCCAAGTGCCGGGTCCTGCACTTGGGTCACAACAATCGCATGCAACGCTACAGTCTTGGGGACGAGTGGCTGGAAAGCTGCCCCTCAGAAAAGGACCTGGGGGTGTTGCTTGACAGCCGGCTGAAGATGAGCCAGCAGTGTGCCCAGGTGGCCAAGAAGGCCAACGGCATCCTGGCCTGTATCAGAAATAGTGTGGCCAGCAGGAGTAGGGAGGTGATCGTGCCCCTGTACTCGGCGCTGGTGAGGCCGCACCTTGAATACTGTGTTCAGTTTTGGGCCCCTCACTACAAGAAGGACATTGAGGTGCTGGAGCGTGTTCAGAGAAGGGCGACGAAGCTGGTGAAAGGTCTGGAGCACAAGTCTTATGAGGAGCGGCTGAGGGAACTGGGGTTGTTCAGTCTGCAGAAGAGCAGGCTGAGGGGAGACCTTATCGCTCTCTACAATTACCTGAAAGGGGGTTGCAGAGAGGTGGGTGTTGGCCTCTTCTCCCAAGTGACGAGTGACAGTATAAGAGGAAATGGCCTCAAGTTGTGTCAGGGGAAGTTTAGGCTGGGTATTAGGAACAATGTCTTTACTGAGAGAGTGGTGAGACACTGGAATAAGCTGCCCAGGGAAGTGGTGGAGTCACCCTCACTGGAGCTGTTTAAAGAAAGTGTGGACGAGGCATTGTGGGACATGTTTTAGTGGGCATGGTGGTGTTAGTTGATGGTTGGACTTGATGATCTTACAGGTCTTTTCCGACCTTAGTGATCCTGTGATTCTGTGTGATATGTCACTAAGGTTTTATCCACTAGCAAAGAGTTCAAAAGAAAGTGCAGAAGAAGCAGTCTAGAAAAAAATATAGTGACCGCATAAAAACAAAAGTGTTACTGCATTGGCATTCCTGAAGCACTTCAGTCTTCCCTTTTGGTTAGAGTAAGCAATAACCACCTTATCTTACAGCACTAGTATGAGCAAAGGTTGAGTTTTTAATGGTACTATCTTTAACTTGTTAATGAACTAATATTCAAACATACATTTTACACTAATACTCAAACATACATTTCACAGAATCACTACGGTTGGGAAAGACCTGTAAGATCATCAAGTCCAACCATCAGTTGTATATGCATCATCTGTATATGCAGAAAAGATGGACTTGAAAATTAAACTGTTTTCGGAGAAGGCCAAAAAGTAGAGATGCAATTAATCATGTTGCAGTGCTAAGCATCTGATCAGCTCAGGAACCACAGTGCCCTGGATGGTGTCAGATGCAGACTCAGGTGTGTGCTGGGCAGGCAGCATTAGTACCACTTTCTTCTCTCCCATAGCGCAGGATAATCAACAATAGGCCACTTATTTAAGGATGGAAAGGCAGTCACACGTGGTTCTCTGTGCGATCTAAGGGCAGAGCATAAGAACAAAAGAGGGGCTGTATTGTTCACACCATGCACAAGGTACTTCCTCAGTACTCCTCTAGCTGCAACTGCTCAGACAACTGTGGGTTATTTTCTGAGGTCTTTGTAGTTTGTCATGGTGTTGTGTAGGATTTGTCTGGTGTTTGCCTATCTGTGCAGTGCTTGTCCGGTTTCTTCTTAAACCCATGTATGTTTTTTCACATCCACAATAGCAAGGAGTTCCACATGTCTACTACCTACTTGCATGAAGAAAGAACCATGTCCTTTTGCTGGCTTTGAACCCAGCTCTTGCTTCTTTGTCCTTAGTTCTTGTATTGGAAGATGCAGTAAGCAATTGGTTCCTGCCTACCTTCTTTCTGTTGCTAAGGATTTTGTGGACCTTTATTATATGCCCCTAAGATGCCTCTTTTCCAGAATGAAGAGTCCCGATCAACTCAGTTATTCCTCTTATTGAAGTTCTTCCTGGTTTTGATTACCCTTGTTGGCCTTCTATGAACCTTATATGTCCTTTTGCAGTTCAGGAGAGCAGAACTCAACACAATATTCAAGGCACGGGCAAAACATGGATTTATGCTACAGTATGATATTTTCTGTTTTGTTCTCTGTTCTCTTCCTGATAATTCCTAACATTTGTTTTGCTCTTTCGACTGCTATTGAACACTAACATGATGGTTTTTATGGACCTATATATCATAATATGAAGGTCTTGCTCCCAAGTGGTAATGGCCAGTACAGAGCTCATAATTTTTTATATGAAGCTAAGATTGGTTTTCCTCATGTGCATCACTTAACATTTGTGCATACACTGACATTAATCTACTCATTTATTGTCCAGTCACTTGGCCCCTTAAGGTAAAAAAAAAAAATCGTCATGGCCAGTTCTTGTTCTTCGTGCCTTGGATAGCTGTGTTTCACCTGCAAATTTTGTTATCTCCCTGCTCATCCTCTTCTTGAGGTGATAAAATCTGAGTATCTTAAACAGAACAAATTCCAACACAAATCCATGCAGAATTCGACTAGTGATGGCACTGAGAAATGACCATTAGTCCTATCTTCTGTTTCCAGTTCTGTATCATTTAATTTTCTATGGACACCTAATTTCTTTGTCTTTGATGAAAGAGTTTTTCAGAAACCTCTTGGAAATCCAGGTGGATCTACTAGATCACCTTCACCTACATACTTGTTGACCCCCTTCTTGCACCTTAAAGAAGCTGTGTTGTCTGCTTTCAAATCAGGCATTCCCTGTGGATAGCAGGGCTCTGATGAATCCTGTTCCCTCCTAACATGTGGCTGATGCTGTGCTTCTGTAAGTGACTCATTTTTGACAGGCAATTATTTTAGCCAGGCTCCCGTTGCCAGGCCTCTACAATAGCTCAAGAATAAGCATTCATCAGTTCCTGGAAGCTGGCCATGGCAATCTCATGTGGATCGTTTTCATGTCAAATCCACCAATAAATACATTTGTTGTGAAGGTCTGTGAGGCATAGTCCAGCTGATTTAACCCGATGAGCATCCACCACGTCCAGAGCAGTGTGTGTACGTGTGTGTGTGTGTGTGTGTGTGTGTGTGTGTTCAGAAAGTGTGAATGGTACCAGAAGCGGGATGTCCATTCCCAGAGTCAGGATACACACTCATACACTGCAGAGTCACGAAGGATGAGGAAAAGGCTGAGGTACTTAATGCCTTCTTTGCCTCAGTCTTTAACAGCCACACCAGGTATCCCCAGGGTATCCGTCTCCCTGAGCTGGATGACAGGGATGGAGAGCAAAATAGGCTCCCCATGATCCAGGAGGAAGCAGTTAACGACCTGCTATGCCACCTGGACACTCATAAGTCTATGGGGCCTGATGGCATCCACCCAAGGGTGCTGAGGGAGCTGGCGGAGGAGCTTGCCAAGCCGCTCTCCATCATTTATCAACAGTCCTGGTTAACAGGGGAGGTCCCGGATGACTGGAGGCTTGCCAACGTGATGCCCATCTACAAGAAGGGTCGGAAGGAGGATCCGGGGAACTACAGGCCTGTCAGCGTGACCTCGGTGCCGGGGAAGGTTATGGAGAGGCTCATTTTGAGGGCGCTCACGGGACACGTGCAGGATAACCAAGGGATCAGGCCAAGCCAGCATGGGTTCATGAAAGGCAGGTCCTGCTTGACCAACCTGATCTCCTTCTATGACCAGGTGACCCGCCTAGTGGATGAGGGGAAGGCTGTTGATGTTGTCTACCTGGACTTCAGCAAAGCCTTTGACACTGTTCCCCACAGTATTCTCCTAGAGAAGCTGGCGGCCCGTGGTTTAGACAGGTACACTCTTCGCTGGGTAAAAAACTGGCTGGATGGCCGAGCCCAGAGAGTTGTGGTGAATGGAGCAAAATCCAGTTGGCGGCCGGTCACAAACGGAGTCCCCCGGGGCTCAGTTTTGGGACCGGTCTTGTTTAATGTCTTTATCGATGATCTGAATGAGGGGATAGAGTGCACCCTCAGCAAGTTTGCAGATGACACCAAGTTGGGCGGGAGTGTTGATCCGCTTGAGGGTAGGAAGGCTCTGCAGAGGGATCTGGACAGGCTGGATCGATGGGCCAAGGCCAACCGGATGAAGTTCAATAAGGCCAAGTGCCGGGTTCTGCACTTCGGCCACAACAACCCCAGGCAACGCTACAGTCTTGGGGATGAGTGGCTGGAAAGCTGCCCCTCAGAAAAGGACCTGGGGGTGTTGCTTGACAGCCGGCTGAAGATGAGCCAGCAGTGTGCCCAGGTGGCCAAGAAGGCCAACGGCATCCTGGCCTGTATCAGAAATAGTGTGGCCAGCAGGAGCAAGGAGGTGATCGTGCCCCTGTACTTGGCACTGGTGAGGCCGCACCTTGAATACTGTGTTCAGTTTTGGGCCCCTCACTACAAGAAGGACATTGAGGTGCTGGAGCGTGTCCAGAGAAGGGCGACGAAGCTGGTGAGGGGTCTGGAGCACAAGTCTTATGAGGAGCGGCTGAGGGAGCTGGGGTTGTTCAGTCTGGAGAAGAGGAGGCTGAGGGGAGACCTCATCGCTCTCTACAACTACCTGAAAGGGGGTGGCAGAGAGGTGGGTGTTGGTCTCTTCTCCCAAGTGACTAGTGACAGGACAAGAGGAAATGGCCTCAAGTTGCGTCAGGGGAGGTTCAGACTGGATATTAGGAAAAAGTTCTTTACTGAGAGAGTAGTGAAACATTGGAATAGGCTGCCCAGGGAGGTGGTAGAGTCACCCTCCCTGGAGGTATTCAAGGAGCATGTGGATGTGGCATTGTGGGATGTAGCTTGATGGGCATGGAGCTATGTGGTGTTGGGTGGGTTGGTTTTTGGTGTGCTGTGGTTTGTTGTTGTTGTGTGGTGTGGTTTGTGGTTTTTTTTGTTGTTTTTTTTGTTGTGGTTGTTTGGTGTTTTTTTTTTTTTTTGCTTGGACTTGATGATCTTACAGGTCTTAGTGATTCTGTGATTCTGTGGATAGTTGTAATTCTAAGGGAGCCCTCATCAATGGCCTCATAAATCCTCAGGGCAGCGAATGCTAGCACTAGTCAGCCACGCTAGCAGAGTATACATCACCCAAAGCTCTGGCATATACATCCCAGCACAGGCAGCACCCTCTTTGCCCCACAAAATATCAGCTTCCACAGCATGAAGGCACCTACTTGCGTGCATCTTTGCAATAGTAAGTTGCCAGCTACTGGCATGGTGCCCCAGGACCTGATACTTATGATGAACGCTTTGTCTGCATCAGTTCTCAATTTCTGTAGTAACCACTGAGCGTACTTTCAGGGCAAGTCAAAGGTCATTGGGACTGCTGGTGAGATTGTCTTCATGCCAGCACAGAAAACATCGTGAGGATTAGCACACCTCAGTCCCTGTGGGAAGCTGTTCCAGCTCCACTAAAGAGCTAGCAGCTCTGTGATATTCTTGGGTTTGGACTCTGTCATTAACTAGGAAAGACCATGTTTTGTCCTATTTGAAGATACGCTGGCACAGTACGTAGAGATGTAGGGTACAAATCACCTGTGCTCCTGCCTGGCTCAAGGGGTAGTGTCCTCTCTCTCACGCCTTCCAAACACCTACCGCATATAATCTTGGGGTCTTTTTTTCACCATTAGAAGAATGAGAAACAAGAATAAATATTTGCATATAAAATAAACTGCCTTATTGTGGATGGTGCATGTTAATCAGTCTCCATATATTTTCATGTACATGTACCAGAGCGAGGGCATAGGCACAGGCTGACCACAGAGAGCTGACACACAGGCTGCCTCTTCCTCAGAGGGATTACCTAGAATCCCTCCAAATCTCTCTGGATGAAACCCACTGAGATTTCCCTCTGTGCCACAGACTGGACACATTCGTTAGGGAAAGAAGGCATACAGGCAAAATTCAAGCATCTATAAACAGAGTGCTCATTCAGAACCAGCAGGTGTGTGGAGGAGCATAGACGAAAAATGCATGGTAGACTTGTTTTAGAAGGAGGAGAGACCTAACTGCTGGTAACCTTGGGGACGGTGACTTAAGACCCTGTGTGTAAAACTCAGTCCAGTTGCTGGACGGTGCCGTTTGACAAACCCCAGTCCCTAGCCTTCTTTGTAATGCTGGTGAAATGCTTCCAAATGACAGCTTAATACTTCTCATTTTAACAGAGCTGCTGGTATGACTGTGGATAGTAGCAGGCACTGCTGATCCCATAACTTATATAAAGTGAAAGGAATTCCTAGCTGGATCATTGTGATAGGTATTTGGTCACTGTTCTTTGCAGTGGAGGCTTACTGTGATGTGGTGTGGCCCCTCCTGATAACTGATAGAAATCCCTCTGTGTGATAAAACAAATGGGTCATTTCAAAAACTCAGGAGAGAAGCAAGCACAACTCTGAGGCAAAAAATAAAATGCACACAGGTGCTGGCATTCAAACATTTTTGCTAAACCTAAATAAGGTCTACCACGTGGATGTGGATGTGGATGTGGAAAGCTTCCTTTGGGATGGGATTGTCTGTTCTGAAGAAGAGGGGCTGTACTGGTTTTGGCTGGGATAGAGTTAATTTTCTTCATAGTAGCTAGTATGGGGCTATGTTTTGGATTTGTACTGGAAACAGTGTTGATAAGACAGAGATATTTTTGTTACTGCTGAGCAGTGCTTACACAGACTCAAGGCCTTTTCTGCTTCTCACACCACCCCACCAGCGAGTAGTCTGGGGGTGCACAAGAAGTTGGGAGGGGACACAGCCGGGACAGCTGACCCCAACTGACCAAAGGGATATTCCATACCCTGTGATGTCATGCTCAGCGTATAAAGCTGGGGGAAGAAGAAGGAAGGGGAGGATGTTCGGACTGATGTCATTTGTCTTCCCAAGTAACCATTACATGTGATGGAGCCCTGCTTTCCTGGAGATGGCTGAACACCTGCCTGCCAATGGGAAGTAGGGAATTAATTCCTTGTTTTGCTTTGCTCGTGCGCACGCCTTTTGCTTTACCTGTTAAACTGTCTTTATCTCAACCCACGAGTTTTCTCACTTTTACCCTTCCAATTCTCTTCCCCCATCCCACTGAGGGGGAGTGAGTGAGCAGCTGTGTGGTGCTTAGTTGCCGGCTGGGGTTAAACCACAACAGGGGCATAGGGGATGCTTGAGCTGTTGAGATCTGTATGAGGGATGTGTTGCTGGAAGGTGTGTATAGGGATGTGATATGAAGCTGCTTCAGAAGGGGCTCTCCTAGGTGAGTCGTTTGGACTAGGTGTTGAAGTAGGTAGTGATCTCCTTTGTGTTGTTACACTTCGAGCTATTGCTTGTAGCTGTACCAGTTGGATTGCTCTCAGGATGCCTCAGAGGTAGCTTGAAGAGTAAGCTGTGTGGAGGGACAGAGAGGTGGGGTGGGAGAAATTTAACAGGGTAAGAATGCTGTAAGATAAAAGACCCAATAGGCAGCCTTTGGCTCTGTCTTGTACTGGATGCGTTGGGATAAGGAGTTTTTGGGGGCAATGAAAGAGAAGTCAGTAGTTTAAAATTATGCTTATAACCATAGTCACAAGCTTATGATGTCCTCAGGGAGCTACCTCCGATCTCCAAAATTTTACACTAAAATAATAGAAAATTTAAAAGAAATTCTTTCAAGAAGATATGCCCATCCATGGCTATCAGTTTGTTCAGTGTCATCTGAACACAGCTGTTGTGTGCAAATACTCCTGGCTGAGTCTCCATCTTCAGTGAAAAAAATCTACGTGGTTTTGTATTTGGAGGTGTCAAACTTTCCATCTAATTTCCAGGTTAGACAGTTTTTGTGTAGCAGAAATGACAATTGGTACAAAGAAAGAGGGGAATTAAGAAACCATAAGAACATGTGCTTTATTTATGCCATATAAAATAAAATAAAAACTTTCGCACTTTTCTAAGCACACACAAATCTCACTTCAATTATTTTTAAAGCACTGAGTTATCCTGTCTTTTACAGTGTATAAGTGAAAACTCCTCACAGTCCAGATGGAAAAACATCTGAACATTGCTCTGTTTTGCTGATAAAAAACATTTAGAACATGTTTATGAATACTGCTTTTATTACTCAATGAGCTGACGATTTTCTCACAAACATATGAAATAATTTTCTAGTAGATCTTCTGCTGTAACTTTTCACAATGATGCATCAAAGCTTAAAAGCGTTCATCAAAGAACACAAGCACTTACATTAGTGGGCCAAAATTGTTCTTGGCTCATGGTCATCAGAATCTCTTAAAAGTGTAAAATTTTTGCTTAGTTACAATAGGTGACACAACTTGAAGGATAAAATCTGGCATATTCTTGAGGTTCAGATGATTACCAAAATGTACACAAACACACATATGCAAATATTCAGGCCTTGTATGCCTGATGCTCTTGTATATAAAACTACCTTAAGATTATTTTTTTAGTGCTGTATCAGTTTGAACATGTCTTGTTTCAGTATCCCACTGGATCCATGTGCTGTGCCATAGCTATTCCCAGCTCATATCTACCTTATAGTATAAAAAACAACTCTTTCTGAAAAATTTCAGCTGAAATTCATTTCCTAAATGTAGATGATTTGAGTAATAAATACACCTATGGGTCTATTCTCCCAATACAAATCTTGTAATATAGACAATCTAATTTCAGAGTTCTCCCAATACAAATCTAGTAATATATACAATCTCATTACAGACACATTTTTAGTTGCTGAGTTGTAAATGTCGGATTTAAAGCTAAATACATTTCACTGACTATGGGAGCTTAGATACCTAAGTTAGTTAACACCTGTGTTTAGATGACTATAGTCTCCAGCTGAATGCTCCTCTTAATATTTTCTGATATTTTATCTTCTACAGTTAATTGTCAACTCAGTCCCTTTTTATTTCCTTTTTTCTTTGATTTTCAGGTTTTATGAGAAGTCTTCTTTAGGATTGTTTTTTCTGAATATATACTGGGTGATCTCAAACATCTTTCCTGTAGCAGTCTAGAGATCAGGTCTATATGTACTTTAATTTATATTTTTTCTATTTCTTTGTCAGTTCTATTATGGTCTTTTAAAAGCATTAATAATAAATACTTCTAAGCTGCTTTTCTTTCTCCTTTTTTGGTGCCTAAGTTTATTCATTATCCAATAGGGTCCTTCTGAATGTTGTTTTACATATCTTTATTTTCTGATGATGGCCAAATCTCTAGATAAAGTGGTTTAGTGAATGCTGTACTTGACTTCACTATCACAGGGCTTAAGCATGTACTATTAGTGAGGCTTTCTATGCAAGCAAACTGTGTAGCCATTTAAATCACTTCTATCCACCATATTTTTTATTGTCCAGCCTGTGACAATTCAAAAACTCCAAGGTGAAAGAAGGCACTCTTACTGCTACTGTGATCCCTGAGTCAGCCTGAATATTTGTTTACACAACATGCTTAGTTTGTAATATGCAGTTATGATATTAACATATGTCTTGGAGAGATTTCCCTTCTACTGAGTGCATTTCTCTCCTTTTTCCTGGTGCATCATTTGTGTGGTGAATCAAATACCTTTAATAAATATTAATAAATATTACCTTTACCATATATTTAAGTCAACGGGGAGGATATTTTGCCATTAACCAGCTATGAAAATATATTAAAATAAGTGGATCATAATGATTTACAGCAAAGGACAATTATCCCTAAATTTCTGTGTTCAGTTATACATGTAGCAATACACTTGGCAGAAAAATAGCAAAGTGCCTTTTAGTAGATACACTATGTTACAAAAACTATATTATAAAGAACAGGCATGGATCAGTCAGTTTTTAGAAACTGGTCAGGTAATTCAAAGCAGTGTGTGAGAGCTGACTTTTGTGGCTAAAAGGGCTTCAAATTAAAAGAGATTTTATATAATGTTGGGCTAGTTAATACTGAATTATTAAGTTGGACTAGATTATAAATGGAAACACGCATTATCTTGGGTTTCTTGAGTAGTAAGTTGTGTTTTAGTTAAGCTACGTCTTGCTGTAGGGGACTGTGGATAATAAATGCTCTTCTAATTCTCTTCTGGATAGTTCCAATCCATGACTGTGTGCATACAAATAATTGCTGGCAGCTTTGTGTATTTAGGCATTTTAAGGGTATTCTATATGAAGTGGAATATAAAGAAAAGGCAGTCAAAATGAAATGTCAACAAACATTTTCCCAAGCACCACCCCAGGGCATGATATTGAAGGAAAATCCATGTACTTTACTGCATGCCAGACTCTCATGTCTTGTGTCTTACTCCATCCTCTCTAACTGCCTCTTCTGAAATTCTTGCTTGACATTGACACTGGGTTAAGCAAGGCTTCTCCAAACACACTCAGGAGTTGTTGCATCTACGTGCTCTTTGATTCTTGCCTTGACTTTAGAGAAAATGATTCTGGCTTTTTAAAATGGAGTTTTCCTCATTTTGTCTGAATTTTATTTTTCTATAATATTCCGCTATCAGCTTCCTCCTTGCTACATGCCATATGGCATGACAGCAGCGTGTAATGGCACAAAGCACAGTGATACACAAGTTTGTATAGAGCAGACACCATAGTATTGTGCCATGAGAAGATGCCATTCCCAAGAACAGCATGACTGTAGTTAGGATGAGGTGCTGCATAAACTAATAAAGGCCTGCCTTGCATAAGAGCTCAAATGTGGCATGCAGTTGACTTGATCTGATGTTGTTGCACAGTGTTTTCAGCCTCCCTGCATGTCACGCTGTATATACATATATATGCCCACAGCCAGGCTTTCTTCCGCTACTCTTCTCTTTATATGCCTTTGTCTCTGACCTGAATCTCTCAATGGATCCATCCTGTAACTCGCATTGCTAATTCTTCACATGCATGGGCTTTCCTTGATAGGTTTACTGGTGTGGTTGTAGACTCGTGGCTGAGATGCCTAAACTCCTTAGCTGTGTATTTGCCATGTGTTCTCCAGTGCCTATAATGAAAACCGAACGTCATCATTGATTCTTAGTGCACAATGTTTAGGGAACTACAGCTACTGAATGCTTTTAGCTGCCATGCTGAACCTTATCAGGGGCTTTGAACACTCCCTGAAATAAAAGGAAGGATCCCTAAGTATCAACATACTATGGTTGAATTTCATCTATTCAGTTAAATCAGTCCTCTTAGGAATTTCCCTGAAAAACTTTAGACCTGATGAATGCTGTTGTGTAGTTGGAGGTAGACTGTTCAGGCTGGGAAAAGTCCAGTCTAGTAATAGGGTCAAGTGGGAACAGCTATACAAATCATATAATGTGAGCACATTAAAACTGTGGGAAACAAAGGCTGCTCATCTGATTGGAGTACATAAGTTAACGAAGAAGTACATAAGTTAATGCAGAAATCCACTGTGCATGAGGGACCCTGCTCCCAAGGGTCTCTAAGCCAAGAATTCCCTGTACTATGGGCAGTTCATATGGTAAGTGCAGAATTCAAGCACTGCCCTAGCCTCACATGTTAAACACTTGCCCATGTACGTATTCATTCAGAGAAGAAAACCTTAGAAACTAAAACGTGATCTGTATCTGTAATTGTAACAGATGAACCAAAGCTAATCCTTGGGAAACAGGTCATTCTGACCTCTTTGCTTTTCAAAGCAGGAAGTTGTGGAGATTCATTTGGATGCAGATGGGAAGAATGTCCAGGATTTAACCTTTTAAAATGCACATACATAGACATACATGCAGTAATGCATTTATCATTCCATTTGAAGAATTTTGGTATTGATATGGAAATGTCTTGTTTCTCATAGAAAGAGAAGATTTGCGACCTAGGAAAAAGAACAGATATTTAGACCAGAGCAGGACAGCTAAAACATGTCACTTGTGGAAACTTGATTCCTTGGAAATATTGCAAATATTTCTCCAAGTAACTATGTTAGAAATCAGGTCCATTGGAAAAAAACAATGTGAGATAATGACTAATGTAACTAGACAGTGGGGGAAAAAGGAATACACTGTCTTAAATTATCTGTTTATTAATTTCTTTTTCCAGACTGCATAAGGAGAACAACAAATTAAATTTGTTGCTTGCATGAAATATTTTGTGCTCCAACTGTAGTATTTGTAAACAATATAAAAAGAGGAGCCACAGTAGGTACTTAGAATATTGTAATACTGTTGTTATGTCACATTTCTAGGGCTAGCTAGAAGAAGAAAAATAGATTTTGCCTTTTTTTCTTTTTTAATTGCCGAGGTCATAGGGTGCGATTCAATCCACTAAAGGTAATGGAAAAGCTCCTGTTCATATTTGCCCTTTGATAAATGGTATTTTGCTAAATCCATACCAGATTTATCTTTGCAATTAACACTGAAAAGAAAATACTGTAAATTTAAGACTTGCATTTCCAAAAAGGAGAAAATTAATTGTTGTTACATAATGAAAATGCTGAATTATAAACACTCTCAATCATGGTAGATGTAAGCACACAGGCCGAATTGATGTTTCAAGTGTCTTTCTCCTTGTGTGAAACTGCTTTAATCACTTTTAAAATTACATTGTTTTTAATATATTTTTAATAAGTTCAGTAAACTTGCAAGTATGATGAAGAGATGGCAATCAAGCTTCTTAATTTTCAGTATTAATATCCACAGTGACATGAAGACTATAAGAGTGTAATCAGTTAAAATGTCACTTTTGGGGGAATTTATTGACTGGTCATAACACTGAAAAATTGAGGTATTTTGCTCAATCAAAGTAAAAAAATAGTATTTGAATCCCAGGAGCAAATTACCTTTTTCAACAGCACACTGGAATTACATCCCAAATCTTTGACTTTAGTTAGTGGAGAAAAGAGCCATCAGGGAAGGTAATACTTCATAAGAAATTATCATATTCTACAGTGATAAATCAATAAACTTGAAAGAAGAGGGAGAAATGGAAGTTGAGAGTTGACATATAGTGTAAATACATCCCATAACATTACAAGATTGGATACTCTAAATGTAGGACTAAAAGTTAACTGCTTTTAATGAGTTAGTTGCTTTTAGTGCTTTTATGACAGGAGATTTTGCTGCCCTTAAAGGGATGTGAGGGGAAAATAGAAAATCAACAATTCCATTCCTTAATGACTTTATATAGCTAAAGACTACTGTGATGGTACTCTATAACTGCTTATTAGGCATGCAGTGTTACTTCTTTAGAGGCATAAGGACATACCTCTTTGTTTATGCAGACCTTTGCGAAACTCCACACGACTCCTTTTAAGAATATACCTCTAAGTAATAATACACATTTCCCTTTAAAACCTTCAGTGCTCATGTTTATGGGCTACAACATTTGTTATTCTGGAATAATTTTCCTTATAAATATTGATGTGAGAATATAGACCATTAATTATGTAACAAAGGACACCCACCAAATGAAGCCAAACTTAATTTTTACTTTCCTAGTGGTTATACAGTCTAGAGAGTGCTAAAGCACTGCAAATCTATTTTTGTTCTGGATCAGTATATTTGCTAGGGTACATTCCTGCCTAATTTCATCAGAGAAACATAGTGCTGTAGAGGTGCTCTTGTTCAAGAGTAAAAGCTTACGTAATAAAAATTGTTAGTGGATATTTGCAGATGAAGTACATTGGCATCTGAATATGCTGTATTCTGCCTTCTGCTAGCCATTACAAGATGCTTCACATGGGATGCCAGGTTTTATGCAGTGTTCTTTATTTGTGGCAAATTAAGGGAGATGTTCTGAAGCACTGAGGTTGCTGAATCTATTTACCAAATGCCAGGTGACTGCAGTTATCATTTTATAGGTGAACAACAAGAACTGTACAATTGTGCTTTGAGTGCATACATCCACAGCAGTCCAAATTACACCAGCAGTAGTGCTGATATTTATACCGGTGGTAATAGAACTACAGAAAATACCACCCACCTGGGAATAACAGACTGCAGTAAAAGTCCTTATTTATCTGCCTATCAAAATACTCTGAGCCTGAATTCACAAAAGGATAGTGTTTATATTATCAGTGGAAAAACTGTACCTATGTTCTCTTTATGCATGGAAAACAGTTTGTGAGCTTTTCTTCAGCTGTGCAAACGAAAATCACTGTGAAAATACGATATACTTGGTTGCAAGTAAAACTACTGAAAGGGTATAGACTTGAATGCATGAGGAGCAGGTTTTAGAAGATTAAGGGTAAAACTCACTTATGTTTATAAAGATGTCTGTTCTTACTCTTTCATGAACACATACCCTGGCCTGTAATAGAGTGATAGCATATAGCTACAAGTGGATTACTGTTCTGTCATAGGGCATACTAAAGACCTGTGTAGGCAACACATGACCTTGCTGAGAGTAATGATGCATATCCTGCTCAGTGGAGCTCTGCTGAAACGCCAAACCAGTGAGCACACGCTACCAAACCTCTCTATGTGCAGTGTTTCCCAAGGGGGTGAGGAGGCTGAACAAGCTGTGGTTATGCAGTGTATAGTAGGTTGGGTGTGCTGCCATACAGTCCAAGCTCTATGCTGTTGAGACCCAGGGGAAGCAGAGGTTTCTGGAGGCACGGTGAGTGCAGGCAGGATCCCGCAGGGACCTCCTCATTCTGTACAGGGTAAACATACCCTAAATCAATAGGGCATTCCCATTGTATTGGAATACTTACACACTGTTTAGCTGGCTGAAGATGAGAAGTGATGATCTGATGATATCACTGTGCATTGACTTCTAGAGGAGAGAGAGACAAGGCCACCTGCTGGAGCTGGAAAAAGTAGTCAAGCTTACAGGCAAGTAAGCCATATACATTCTGGTATATGTCTGGTTTGGTGAACGCTGGGATTTAAAAAATCTCTCCAGGCTTGGCTAGTAAGAAATACTTCAGTTCCTTAAAAATTACTGTATTAGCTATTTGTTGGTATAGTTGTATGACTTAATAAGACTTTCCAGACAGTTCACCTCAGCTCACCTCAGTTCACCGCTGCATGAACTGTTCTATACTAGTATTTGCAGTAAGTTAGCATTGTCCTCACCATTTCAGCTCACACAACTCTCTTGTGTAGGTCTTCAAGAGTCTTCAGGAATGAATTTCATGTTAACATCTTCATAATTGCAAAAGCTGAGGGGGACCAAGGCGGGTAATCATCAAAGTATATAGTGAGCATTTCTTCTAATAACTGTTACATTTTCTAAGTGGGCTATTATGGATTTTACACCTTCACTGATAAAATTTATTTTCTTGTAAGTGATTTTGGATTAAGATGGGAATAGGACTTTAAATGGTAAATGTATTACTTTCACACTAAATAAGCATGATTGTTTTGGCCTGGTGCCCAAGAAGAGCTAAGAATTTTTCTCTGTCATAGGCTTTAGCATTAGTATTTTGCAAACTCTTTAAACATTTGCCAGAAGTTATAGATATCTGTTCCCTCTCTTTCTTTGTGTTTGAGTTCTATAGCTTTTGGATGCATTCTGCTGTGGGTTCTAGTGACTCTAAATAGTTTAATTGTGGAAGTGGGATTAAATGAAATATGCACAGATGGCTAAAGCAGAGGCTTGGTCAGGCTATTTGCCATTAAAGAACAACTATGTTTTGTCTTGACTATTGCAGCCACTGGATAAAAACCTTGTCCAGGGAAAATTAAGGGTTCTAACAGTCCTGCCTGACCAGATTGTCATGTGCATGTAAGTGTAGTTGATTCATGAATACAAATACAATTCTGGATGCCTCATTTTCTTTCCAATTATTGTCAGCCAGGTGTGGACCTTCAGCCCCCACTAACTTGTCACATTTGTCATACCTGGGTGACATACACTGGTGCCTATAGAAACCTTGTACAGGAGGGAGAAGGTCTGATTGGAGTAAAATGTAGAATCCTCAAGGTAAGTATTAGGGGACAGAAGTTTGTAAGAGAGTCAATTGTTGACACTTTAATTTGGATTAAAGTTGAAATTTTTAAGTTAATTTGTCTAGGATCAAGTGTTGGTTTAATGTTTAGGATTTAGAAATGGTTAGTTCACAATAGGGTTGATAAAGCATTTCAGCAGAGATGGGGTTAGCCAGTGATGGGAGAGGAATCAAACATGGAAAAGGAATGTGTGTGAAAGGACCTTAGGAACAGGACCAGGAGCAGTACGTGATGCTGTTCCTGGTGCCTTTGCAGGAGCGACGTCTGGAGGAGAAGATGCTAATGAGAAGCAGTTTGCATGCCAGTCCCGCACCTACCAAATATGTGCTGTGTTCCTCAGTGCCTCTGTACCTCAGCAGTATCAGAAGACCTGATTCGCCTGTAACAGATGTAGGCAATCTGAAAAAGTTTCAGTGTAAGCACACCGAAGGCTCATTTGTGGTACAAATGAGTGGACATCACCTGGTGAAGACAGTGGTGGAATTTGATGACCTGCACAACATCCGAGCCTTGGCCTAGACCTTAACAAGCTACAATGATCAGACTATAACTGAGATGACCCAAATACTTGGCATTGTAAAGGCTTATACAAATCAGGGAGAAACCTTGCTGTATGTCAGCCATCACAGAACCTATCTTCTGAAAATGGCAGTGATTTGCAATGGGTTTCCTTGAGTCACCACAGTTTACGCTAAACAGACTCATAGAATCATAGAATGATTTATGCTGGAAGGGACCTTTAAAGGTTATCTAGTCCAACCTCCCTGCAGTCAGCAGGGACATCTTCGACTAGATCAGATTGCTCAAAGCCCTATCCAACCTGACCTTGAATGTTTCCAGGGATGAGGCATCTACAACTTCTCTGGGCAACCTGTTCCACTGTTTCACCACCCTCATCATAAATAATTTCTTCCTTATATCTAGTCTAAATCTGCCCTCTTTTAATTTAAAACCATTACCCTTTCTTCTATTGCTACAGGCCCCACTAAAAAGTCGGTCTCCACCTTTCTTATAAGCCCTCTTTAAGAATTGAAAGACCGCAATAAGGTTGCCCCGGAGCCTCTCTTCTCCAAGCTGAACAACCACAACTCCCTCAGCCTGTCCTCATAGGAGAGGTGTTCCATCCCTCTGATCATTTTTGTGGCCCTCCTCTGGACGCGCTCTTGTCTTTCTTGTTCTGAGGACTCCAGAGCTGGATGCAATACTCCAGGTGGGAGTACTCTATGTTCATACCCTGGAATCATACACTGGATCCTGTGACAATGCAAATCTCTGAGCTGGGCCAGGTTTCAGCCACAGATTTTGATTGTCAGCATATGGTTCCTTGGTAAGTTTCTTGCAAAAGGACCTTGCTAACTGCCTTTTTTCATACTTACTTAGGTTCTGATTAGATTACACGCTCAGGCCAAAATTGGCACTTGCTTCCCTCATTGACATGGTTTTATGTTTTTTTTTTTTTATTTCTCCTGCCCAATTCTCTTTCGCAGAGAACCACACTTGCTTCAATATGATTTATCCCAAATGCTTAAGCCTAATATGCAGTGGAAGGATATCATCACAAGGTGCACATGAGTTGCATTGGGAATGGTGGTGGTATTTGCATAATTTCAAGTGCATCTTCTGTGCACTGAATTACAGAAAATAAGTTTAATATTTGCAACACATTGCACATTGCCTAATAAAGGCAGGGATCACAATACGTCTTTGCCATTGAGGATAAGATCTTAGCAGGTGACTTCATTGCTCCTTCACAGACCAGACTTGAAGAATTCAAGAATAACTTGCGAAGGTCAGATTTTATGGTTTATGTTGCTTGGTCCAAATTGTGATGGAGTGAGAAAGTAACGCTATGATGGAAGAGTCAAGAGGGAGAAGTTCAAGAGAAAGCGGGGAAAGAGTTCAATCTCCTTTTCCCCAGTTCTTCCCTATCAACAGTTCTGTGACAGATTTTTAGGCACTAACTGTTCATGCAGGTACAGACTCTTTTCTATGAGCTGATAAGGTAGGAACACATGGCACTGGCCTAGTAACATTCAGGAACCAAGACACTTCAGAGCAGTGGAGGCGAGTCATTTGAAATCACCGCGATCCATGGTAAAACTAATGGTAGGAGTGTCTGACAGATCAGGCAGCCCTGACTGTGCTCCAATTAGCTGTGCTTCTAATTGATGCTACAAGTTTGAAGTCTGTTGTGATTCATTGTCACCAAAGTTCAGAGCAGTGAACTTTCTATTTTAAGGAAAAGACCAAGAATTGCTTTAAAATACTTATGACTGGGATTAATGGAATGGGGAGGTGACTGAAAACCTAATATTTTAGTAGACTAGCAGAGGTGGGGAATTAAAAAGACAGGGGCCATGCCATGCTTAACCTCTAAGTTACTTAGTATGCTCAGACACCCTGTACTGACTACAATGGGGACACTGTGCTGAATTCCCCTTTGGACATTTCCAGCCAATTGCCAGGCAGATTCTTGAATGGCTGAGTGTTTTATTTTGGCCTCTGAGAATATCCCTCACAGTTTTAACCAGGTTGCATAGAGTCCTGTGGATTCCTGCTATGCAGAGATAGAAGTGCATCATAGGCAGTTTTGTATTTACTCAGAAATATGGCATCTCTTTTGACAGAGGCTAAAACACTGACACTTCATTTTAGATGCTGCAGTACAGAGGGTGTTAGTGATCTCTTAGGCTCTCAGACTTTTATCCCCACTGGGTGCATCTGGTACTTCCTAAGGTCTACATATACTGGCACAGTCACTGCAGAACTCAGCCAAAGATCTGCACTGTGCTCTCCAGGAGGGGAACCTACAGCACTGAAGCCCAGTGCAGCCAGAGCGACTAAGAGGGCCTTTTACTGTGCCTTAGGAGTCTGAGGAAGAATTCTGAAGCGGCCCTGCAACTTCTGAATTGCTTCAATATGCTGAGAGAAGAATAAAGGTATGTAGGGGGCTGGCTGTTACTCAGGGTTGTGCAATTACCCCAGAAACATGAGTCCTTGTGCCCAGTTTTTCACCCTCTTGACAGCAGCAGGAGAGGCAATCTCACTGCTGAGCACAGAACACTTCCCCTTTACTCTCTCCTTGTTATGTCTGAAAAGCCCTGCACACAGGGCTCTTCTTAGGATGGCAAAATCAATGCTGGTAATGCTCTCAAGAAACATTACGGTGAGCTGGCTACCCAAACCAGCTAGTTTAAAGGCAACTTGGTTATGATTGCATGTGACTGCAGTGTAGACGTATCTTTTCAGGTACGCTCATTCTCCTCAGCTAAAGCCACATTGGAACGTATTGCTTGCTATATTGTAATACAATTACAGTGTGTAGACCTATGCTGGCACTGAAATGCCATAAAATAAGATTAGAATACTTTTAGTTTTATGTCTGAATAACAGCATCAGCCTGAAATCCTGTTGTGGATTTTACATCATGGGCAGAGGTACAGCAGGGCATGTGAATATTCTTCTACTTTATGCCCTATAACTTCTATCCTTCTGGCAGATCTCACTAAATGACTCTGAAATTGTTTAGTGAAATTTGCTTTTATGTAAGTAGCAGCATTCTGTTCAATCATTTTCAGGAGAAAGCAGCATACAAAAGACAGCCTTTCCTAATCCCTCTGTTTCCTTCACCTCCAGGCCGCCCAGCTTCACCTTCAGTTTCTCTCTCAGCTGGAAAGAGATTCTTACACTTCTTTCTAATGTTTACTAACTTTGCAGTTAAAAACTATTGGTTTCCTGCAATGCCCAGAGGATCCTAGTGTAAAAAAGGGTGGTAGTTCAAATAGCCTAAGGGTGATCAAATCCATTTCCCTCATTTGGTATTGTCTCCTACTCATTCAATTTTGGTCTTTATTGCAACAAGAAGAAAGAATAAAGTAGACCCCTCTGGACTTCTGAAATTTCCCTTAGCAAAGTAACTTCTCAGTAAGAGATAGATCAAAAAATAACTTTGATACTGAGGTGCAGAGTGGGGAAAAAAGCTCTTAAGACAATATGACTGACGGTGTTGCAAAACCTAAAGGTAGGTGCTCAGCTCCAGGAGAAGAGTTCACAGGACCACTCATTGTTCCCTCCCATACCAAGAGCTGGGATCCATAGCAGGCATCAAACCGAGGTGAGAGATCCTGTGGCTAGGAAAGTACTTTCAGAGGCTTTCACCCTGATGGTTTGGGTGCCTTTGAGAGACCTGGATAAGGGTATTAGCCCTTTACTTGGGGATTAGGTGCTCTTGGACAACTGCTTTCTTTTGAAATGTGTGTGTCCAGCCACCATGGGGTAACCAGGGCAGGTCCTGGCAGCCAGGGCCTGTCCCACCACCCCAGCCAGGAGCAGGGCAGCTGGGGTGCACTGGGGCAGCTCCAGCCCTGGGCATCGGGCACCTCCCTGGGGATGGGGACAGGCTGTGGCTGGGTCAGGACACGGACCTGCAGGTGGACCCAGCTTGGTGGGGCCCATGGCCGGGCATGGAGACTGGCCCCGATGTGGTGTTGCTGGGGCAGGGCTGATGGCCCTGGGGGGCTGAAATGGGGTCCTGGGCTGTAGGCAGCGTGGCGGAACCCTGGGGGTGTGGGCAGGGACAGGCAGGGCTGGCAGTGCCTCAGGGCCATGGCGGTGTGCTATTTTGCACCTACCTTTTGCATTGTAGTCAGGTAATGAGAGCATTCCCTGAAGGAGGAGAAGGTATGGTCCCCAGCCCTTCCCACCGAGAAGAGTATCCATTCATCTCTCCCATATTACTGGAAAGTACCCATGTATTTCAGCACTTCCACCATTTTTGTCTTCCACGGTGCAATACCCATTCTAAGGTGGCCAACTCTTCACATGTGCTTCAGAGGAAACCACTTTACCCAAGTCAGGCTTGTGAAGCCCACCCTAGTGTCGGATCTGGGAAGCCATTTGTCAGTATGCGTCTCTGCAACTTACCTACTACCATTTCAGCACCGGTTACTGGAAATATGTGCATGTATTGCTGACCTTCATGGAAAAGGTGAAATTTACACTTTTATACCTCATTACTTTAGAATAAATTGTATTTGAAAATTTATATTTTATTGAACTTTTGTTTTCATCTCATTAAATGTCTGCTTTAGTGTGAAAACCAGTGTACTAAAGTCACAGATGACATACATAGAAAATCATAATCTCTCCAGTATAAAGGAAGAGGATGTAAATTAGAGAGCTTTCTCAAAGTCGTTGTTCAAAATTTCCTTATAGAGAAGTGTATGAGCCAGTAATATCATAAAAAACTTCCCTGCTTGCTAGTTCTGAAGGAATTGTGAAGGAAATACAGGTTTAATTACTCCAGTGAGCTTTGGGACAAGCCTAACACTGAAAATAATAGAAGTTCTCAAACCACTGAAACTTTTAAATAAGTCCACTCTGAACCTTCTTTGTGAATGTATAGTAAAGTAAAGGAGGTCTTCAAATGGCAGAACACATAATTAATTTAGTTTAAAACACTTTAATTGCATATGAAAATGTAAAACACACATTGTGTAAGTAGAATGCATATTTATATACCTGTTCCAAGTGATTTATCACCTTTTTAGAGGTGCAGAGTGAAAGGAGATGATGGGCAAAGGACAAAACACACAACAGGGGAAATTCTGATTATGATTAGGATAATTTTTTTCACTATTACATTGGTCAGACATTGTACCAGATTGCCCAGAGACTTGTAATAGCTCTATCCTTGGAGATGTTCTCGACTGTAATGAACAAGTCCCTTAGTCCTCTAAATTGTCTCAGGTTTGAGCATTGTCTGGACCAGTTGATACCCAGAGGTCCATTTGAACGTATCTCATTCTGTGGTTGGGTAAGATTCAGAGGATTGCAAGTGCAAAGAGGTGAAAATCAGGATTAGTGGAAAAAGTCCTCTAGCAAACTTTGGACCTTGGCCTTTCATTCACAGCATACATTATTTGAACGAAAAATGAAGTAAAACTATCATGTAATTACGACAATTCCAATTCAAATTACCCTAGCAGCATGGATTGGATGTAATGGATTGCTATGAAAAAAACATATTTTAGGTCCTGGAGACATTCTTTTTATAAAGGCTATAAAGTAATGTAAAACTGAAGAACTACATATTCTGCAAACAAAACCCCCCAAGACCAGTGTCTCTGCGTGAAGTGTTGCATACTGTTGTTATTCCTGGGAAAGGGAAGTAAGTGATTTACTGGAGAGAATTAAAAGGACCAAAGATAACATTAAAAAATGTTTACTACAGTGGTGGGCTTTACTCCTCATACTTGAGGTGCTGAGTGAATAAGAACTGAAGTTGCCCACTCGTGTTGAAGCTGGTGCAAATGGAGGGGGCACAATACAGAGTCATGCCTTTGGTGATGACAGATTCTATGCTTTCATAAAGCATCAGCCGCAGATCATTGGGATCTTTAAAAGTATCTTTAATCATTCCACTTGATGAAACCAGGTGGTGTGGTCTTTAGCTTATACTTTAATTCACCCAATCCTGCAAGCAGATCTGATTTGGATGTCGCAAAAGTGACGGGAACAGGGAAACAGTGTGAGAAGGGAAAATGTATCAGTAAATTACTGACTGGCAGTCTTCCCTGGCTTATCTGAAATGCTCCTGCCCTCCTCCTTCAGATTAAGTCTTAAAGTTATTGACATTACCTAATGGCTAGAAGAGTTGATGCCTGTGTTATTATTATTAACGTACTTGATAATCGTCCCACAGAGAAGTGGCACATGGTGATTTTTTTTGACAGCAAAACAAAAATCCTATCAAGGAAAGCAAAATTTAATTAAAAACATTATAACAAAGACTTTTTTGTGTTACATTTTGTGTAGCCTCAGGCAATGCTGACTTGTCCAATGTAATTTTGCTGTTGTTTTTACTGTTTGTTTTTGTATTTATGTGTTTCTCCCCCTCCTGCTACTGAAGGTAAATAATAATACGTCTGCTTCCCTTGCCTGAGTCCTAGCAAACACAGAAGTGCTTTACCATGCTGTTTGAAGATGAGTGGAAGGTCTGAGAGAGGGGGCTCTGTCAGGGCTGGCATGGAGGCCAGGTGCAGGTTACCCAAGGGATCAGGCCAAGCCAGCACGGGTTCATGAAAGGCAGGTCCTGCTTGACCAACCTGATCTCCTTCTATGACCAGGTGACCCGCCTAGTGGATGAGGGGAAGGCTGTTGATGTTGTCTACCTGGACTTCAGCAAAGCCTTTGACACTGTTCCCCACAGTATTCTCCTAGAGAAGCTGGCGGCCTGTGGTTTAGACAGGTACACTCTTCGCTGGGTAAAAAACTGGCTGGATGGCCGAGCCCAGAGGGTTGTGGTGAATGGGGTGAAATCCAGCTGGCGGCCGGTCACAAGCGGAGTCCCCCAGGGCTCAGTTTTGGGACCGGTCTTGTTTAATATCTTCATTGATGATCTGGATGAGGGGATAGAGTGCTCCCTCAGCAAGTTTGCAGATGACACCAAGTTGGGAGGGAGTGTTGATCTGCTTGAGGGTAGGAAGGCTCTGCAGAGGGATCTGGACAGGCTGGATCGATGGGCTGAGGCCAACCGGATGAAGTTCAATAAGGCCAAGTGCCGGGTTCTACACTTCGGCCACAACAACCCCAGGCAACGCTACAGGCTTGGGGATGAGTGGCTGGAAAGTTCCCCTGCAGAAAAGGACCTGGGGGTGTTGATCGACACACCGGCTGAATATGAGCCAGCAGTGTGCCCAGGTGGCCAAGAAGGCCAACGGCATCCTGGCTTGCATCAGAAATGGTGTGGCCAGCAGGAGCAGGGAGGTGATCATGCCTCTGTACTCGGCTCTGGTGAGGCCGCACCTCGAATACTGTGTTCAGTTTTGGGCCCCTCACTACAAGAAGGACATTGAGGTGCTGGAGCGTGTCCAGAGAAGGGCGACGAAGCTGGTGAGGGGTCTGGAACACAAGTCTTATGAGGAGCGGCTGAGCGAGCTGGGGTTGTTTAGCCTGCAGAAGAGGAGGCTGAGGGGAGACCTCATCGCTCTCTACAACTACCTGAAAGGGGGTTGCAGAGAGGTGGGTGTTGGTCTCTTCTCCCAAGTGAATAGTGACAGGACAAGAGGAAATGGCCTCAAGTTGCGACAGGGGAGGTTCAGGCTAGACATTAGGAAAAAGTTCTTCACTGAGAGAGTGGTGAAACACTGGAATAGGCTGCCCAGGGAGGTGGTAGAGTCACCCTCCCTGGAGGTATTCAAGGAGCGTGTGGATGTGGCATTGTGGGATGTAGCTTGATGGACATGGTGCTGTGTGGTGTTGGGTGGGTTGTGGCTTGTTATTGTTGTTGTGTGGCGTGGGTTTTGTGGTTGTGTTGTGGTGTTTTTTTTTTTTTTTTTTTTTTTTTTTTTGTGGGTTTTTTGATGTTGTGTGTTGTGGGTTTCCCCCCCCCCCCCCCCCCCCCCCCCCCCCCCCCCCAGGTTGGACTCGATGATCTTACAGGTCTTTTCCAACCGTACTGATTCTGTGATTCTGATTCTGTGATCTGTGAGGCAGATGGATGAAGTGATGGCTGTGTTCCCTCAGGATGGAAATTCTGGAAAAGAAAATGGGGCCAGAGGGAGTATTTCACCTCTGCAGACAATTCATCTTCCTGAAAATGTCCTGCCCTTTCCAAGCCTTGCCATGTGGTCTCTCTCAGCAAAAGATAACTAGCTATTCTGTATTTTCTCAAAAACTATGGAATTTTTTTTTTTACTATCAGTACTAATACTAATATAAGACTCAGCCTGAAATTAACTGGCAATTATTGTCATCTGTGAAGACATGGAATTTTAAAAGAAAAGTAATTAGAATAGAAACAACCAAAACACTTGATGCAATAAGAAGTAATTACATTTGGGATTAATGAGAGTAGAAAAAAATATTAGGAGAGAGAAAGACTGTGAGAGAGAATCAGAGATGGGAAATGGAGAGGAAATAGTAAAACCCCAGCAATTATCTTTTAAACAATTTTAAGTGATGTCCGTATGTTTTGTGAGATGTGACATGTACAGAAGCTGTGGGATAGAGGTTACAAAAAAGACTGAATAATTTCCAAGGAAGTAGCAGTAGTAGTCTGGATTTCATTTTGGGTCCCAACCTTTGGGTCCCAACCTTTGTTACCACAGCTGACTGATCAGACCATGACATACCAGAAGAAATATGCTGGAGGCACATCAGCCTTGCAGTTTATAACTTCAGGTGAAGAAAACAACATGGCTGTATTTATACTTTAATTAGCAGGGGGAAATCACATCATGGCCAAGGAGTTATGCCAATTTACACTAGCAGTGGAGTTAGTCCTTAATATTTTGGGATAATCTCGCTTGAATGCAAATTTATAAATATTTTTAGCAGTCTGTATTCTACTTGCATTATTGCATACAGTAAATTAAATAAACTAATAATGTAATTCAAAGCCTATTATGAGGGCTTGTATCCTGTTAACTGGGTCTGAAAATAAGCAGCAGCTATTATGCAAATGTCACACCCTTGAATTAATTACACATTTTAGATGATGAGTTTGATCCATACTTTACATAAGTCTCTCCACTTTTTTGTGCCTATTAGTAATCAGAAAGGTTTATAATACGAACATGCTTGCCAAACACCTGACTTATCCTAAAACACTGCATTATGTGTCCACATAGTTGTCTCAGGCACGTGTACATGAAGGTAAAAAGGTAAAAAGAATTCCTGGGTTCATACAGTTTTATGCTTCACTTGACTGCAGTGACAAAGTACCCTTAATGCTGATTTGTTCAACACTGACCTTTTTAGTATGTAAATAGATCATCTCCCTGCACAGTGCAATCAACAGGATATAGGGTGATGGATTCAGAAGAAATTGCCTTGAAAACTTCAGGTAAATGCTTTTTTGAAGAAGTCTGCGGGTATAGCACGGTCAAATATAATGTGTATGATGTGTTCATGAAGCATGAGGTCTCAATACTGTAGTCTCTGACTACAGAGAATGTCTATAGTAAAATGGCAATTCACTGTTTCTGTGGTTGTTCAGAGCGTTTTTATTTGAAAAGAAAAGCAGTAAAGGCAGATGGCTAATAGTACAAACTAGGTGATAAATAAATGCCTCTATATTGTACACATTTATAGATTGACTGTGTCAGAACTGGTAAGGTGTGAATCTTTCAGAAACAAAAGATTTCCACGATGAAAGACAGAAATAACACAAACATAGGAATTCTTTGTCATAATTTATTGCAAAAAATTACTCCTAGCACGCAGATCCCTGGATTCCTGCAGTCATGAAGCCTTTATTTCTCCTTGTGAAGGCAGTCTTAAAACTTTTATAAATGTGGTTTGCATATCAAGGAGCCAGGTTCAACTTCTGCAGGGTTGTTATTGTGGAATAGGATGGAAAAATGTCACTGAAATTTTGGTAGGGTCTAAATTTTCTTTCCCCTATGAATTCCTGCTTCTTTGAGTGTTCTGACAACAGCTGTGGTCAGTGGGCTCTACTGCTGGAGAACATCTCTGATACTCTCTGATACTTGTGAAGATAATAGTTTGTGCTGACAGCAGGTCCTGCCTGTATATTACGAGAATAAGGACAAACCGTAACACAAACCTAGAAGCTCCTGGTATTTGGTGATCACAAATATCACCCCTGAAAAGAAGAAAATTACTGAATAGCAAAAGGAGATCCCATTTTTCAATAGCTAGAGCTCTAAACATTGTCCGTAGCTGCTCCAAGATGCCAGTTGTTAACACTGCTGGGGTCAATTACTTCTCTTGTTGGAGCCTGTGTTTCCATCAGAAACATCACCTGAAATTGCCACAAAGGTCAGTCCTCTGTGCTGGCAAAGTGAAGCAATTTGCTAGACATACCAGATAAAAAAATTATATTCATTCTTCATGGTAAGGCGAAGGAGATCTGTGACACTGAGGAAATAGTAAGTTCCACATCAGCTGAGACATCGTGGTGTTGGTCTCTGCCCTTGAACATAAAGAGGCCTGCATTTCTGGCAGCCATGATACGTTGGAGGTAATATGCTTATCATCTTTTGCTGCTGACACTTTATGCCACTGTTGCATAACCTTATGCCTCTTGTCTGTTCTGTCAGGAATAAAAATGGAAATGTTGAATTTCATCATGCAGTACTAAAGAAAATGAAGAACTATTTATAAAAGTGCAGCCACAAATGGATTTAACTGCAAAAGCTTTTACAATATTTTATTTTAGTTTATTACTAATTGTATGGTGAGCACTTCTCTGAAATTAGAAAGATGGTATATAATATGCTGCCTTGCATTTAATTAGAACATTTTATAATACCACTTGTATGAATAGCTTTGGACAAAATGCAGTTCAGTTGTTCTTAATTTGGTCACTGGAAGACTGCCATTTTTTTTCACTTACAACAATAGAAAGGGTGAAAAAAACTATTACAAAAGCTGCTAGCCCAGAATCTCAGCTATCGCTAAACAGCTCCCAGAACAGCTTGGGAACGACAGTGTGTAGGCATGTAAATAGAGCCTTTTCACTCCTGTGGATGTGTATGCCAGGATGGTCTCCATATTTTCCAACCTCTATTTTTCTTGTAGCAGTCACTAGATATTTAAGTCCACCAAAATACTAGAAAAAATGGAGAAGGCAAGAAAACAGAGTTCACTAAAAACAAAAGGCAATCACCTTTTTTTTTTTTTTAGAGTTGGCAAATGGGCCGTAAAATTTCTGTGCCTATCTAGGAGGCCACTGGGTACCTGTAATGAGCTTGGCTGCACATTTTGTATAATTTACAAAGGAACAGTGTACTAGGCTGAAAGCAGAAAAAAAATCCAGAAGCACAGCACTGTATGGTACATGAGACAAATCCTTCTTACTATAGCAAGATGGTGAAGTCAGAAAGGAATTATCCTGCATGTATTGTACTCCTAAAAGGAATAGTACAGCAGTATAATACAAGTTTCTAAAATATAATTCTCTAAATTAGCTGTGTTGAAATGCATTAAATTAGGATTTATCACGAAGGATTAATCTATGTCCTGTAGCAGAATGCTTCTATGCAGAATGAACAATCCTCTCCCTGGAGGGACCAGTTATGCTTTTCAGGATCGAAGACACCATGCACATCTAAGGACAGACCTCAGCAATTTTTGTAGTCACAAAGGACTGCATAGCTTTGGGAGATGGTATGTTACAGTGCTAATCTTGACTATATAACTAAAAAAGTGCTTGTTTTCAGTATTTTCTAGCATTATTGTGCTCTGTGAGAGCCACAGATGTGTTCCTCTCATTTTTTCAGGAGCTCAGTTAATCCTGCACCTAAGCTTACATACACAGAAACAGAAAAGTGGCTGAAAAAGAAACTGCATAATGCTGCAGTCTTCACCAGAGATAAGCACCCTAATTCTCCTCTCTGTTACACTGAACTGATGCCAGTGTTACTTTACTAACTTCAGTATAATTCCCTCCACCCCTCATGTAAAACAGAGTATAGAAGGAAGTCCAAAGGGGGATGTTTGCAGGAACTTTGTGCATTTGCTGTATTGCTCTCACACATTAGGTGTGTGGTCCGCTTCGAATATGTCCCCCACAAGACCTAGATAAGCTGGAAAATGCCTCAGTTAAGCAGCAAAGAACACATTTACCGTTGCACACAAGTAATGCTATCACCTCAAGTAATGGCAAGCAAATTAGTATAACTGTCTAAAACAGTGTTTCTTCCACTGGGAATTCGACTTCAAATGCTTTACTCATCAGAAAGCTTTTTGTAATGAACAAAACTGACATTACACTGAGACATTACCTGGAATAACGTGTTGAGTTTACCAGGCGTAAGTGACTTGAAGTGCGATAATAATCCCAGGACAGTGAATGAGACAGGTTGATGTTCTGGTTAGCAGTCTTCTCTGCAAAATTTCACTTAGACACTGGCTTTTCCCAGTGTTAGAGCCTGGGCCCTGCAATGAAAACCAAAACCAGGCTGTAGCTGTTTTGCCTTCTGTTTTGGAAAAATACTTGGTGAATTGTTAAACAAAATATTTCATTCCTTTACCCTTGAGAAGTTGGCTGTATTTAAGTACCAAGGCTAAGATATATTGCATATCTAAGCATCTTTATGCTACCTTGTTGGTTTTATTGGTTTTAGTGTCATTCCAAGATTGCCGGAAAGAAAATAACCACTATGGGAGAGTGATCTTTTTAAAAAAAGAAGAAAAAAAATAAATTCCTCAGACACACATTACAGAATCACAGAATCACAGAATCAGTACGGTTGGAAAAGACCTGTAAGATCATCGAGTCCAACCTGGGGGCGGGGGGGGGGGGGAGAAAAAAAAAAAAAAAAAAAAAAAAAAAAAAAAAAACCACAACACACAACATCAAAAAACCCACAAAAAAAAAAAAAAAAAAAAAAACCACAACACAACCACAAAACCCACGCCACACAACAACAATAACAAGCCACAACCCACCCAACACCACACAGCACCATGTCCATCAAGCTACATCCCACAATGCCACATCCACACGCTCCTTGAATACCTCCAGGGAGGGTGACTCTACCACCTCCCTGGGCAGCCTATTCCAGTGTTTCACCACTCTCTCAGTGAAGAACTTTTTCCTAATGTCTAGCCTGAACCTCCCCTGTCGCAACTTGAGGCCATTTCCTCTAGTCCTGTCACTATTCACTTGGGAGAAGAGACCAACACCCACCTCTCTGCAACCCCCTTTCAGGTAGTTGTAGAGAGCGATGAGGTCTCCCCTCAGCCTCCTCTTCTCCAGGCTAAACAACCCCAGCTCGCTCAGCCGCTCCTCATAAGACTTGTGTTCCAGACCCCTCACCAGCTTCGTCGCCCTTCTCTGGACACGCTCCAGCACCTCAATGTCCTTCTTGTAGTGAGGGGCCCAAAACTGAACACAGTATTCGAGGTGCGGCCTCACCAGAGCCGAGTACAGAGGCATGATCACCTCCCTGCTCCTGCTGGCCACACCATTTCTGATGCAAGCCAGGATGCCGTTGGCCTTCTTGGCCACCTGGGCACACTGCTGGCTCATATTCAGCCGGGTGTCGATCAACACCCCCAGGTCCTTTTCTGCAGGGGAACTTTCCAGCCACTCATCCCCAAGCCTGTAGCGTTGCCTGGGGTTGTTGTGGCCGAAGTGTAGAACCCGGCACTTGGCCTTATTGAACTTCATCCGGTTGGCCTCAGCCCATCGATCCAGCCTGTCCAGATCCCTCTGCAGAGCCTTCCTACCCTCAAGCAGATCAACACTCCCTCCCAACTTGGTGTCATCTGCAAACTTGCTGAGGGAGCACTCTATCCCCTCATCCAGATCATCAATGAAGATATTAAACAAGACCGGTCCCAAAACTGAGCCCTGGGGGACTCCGCTTGTGACCGGCCGCCAGCTGGATTTCACCCCATTCACCACAACCCTCTGGGCTCGGCCATCCAGCCAGTTTTTTACCCAGCGAAGAGTGTACCTGTCTAAACCACAGGCCGCCAGCTTCTCTAGGAGAATACTGTGGGGAACAGTGTCAAAGGCTTTGCTGAAGTCCAGGTAGACAACATCAACAGCCTTCCCCTCATCCACTAGGCGGGTCACCTGGTCATAGAAGGAGATCAGGTTGGTCAAGCAGGACCTGCCTTTCATGAACCCGTGCTGGCTTGGCCTGATCCCTTGGGTAACCTGCACGTGTCCCGTGAGCGCCCTCAAGATGAGCCTCTCCATAACCTTCCCCGGCACCGAGGTCAGGCTGACAGGCCTGTAGTTCCCCGGATCCTCCTTCCGACCCTTCTTGTAGATGGGCGTCACGTTGGCAAGCCTCCAGTCATCCGGGACCTCCCCCGTTGACCAGGACTGTTGATAAATGATGGAGAGCGGCTTGGCAAGCTCTTCCGCCAGTTCCCTCAGCACCCTTGGGTGGATGCCATCAGGCCCCATAGACTTATGAGTGTCCAGGTGGCATAGCAGGTCGTTAACTGCTTCCTCCTGGATCATGGGGAGCCTATTTTGCCCTCCATCCCTGTCATCCAGCTCAGGGGGACGGATACCCTGAGGATACCCGGTGTGGCTGTTAAAGACTGAGGCAAAGAAGGCATTAAGTACCTCAGCCTTTTCCTCATCCTTAATTAAATGTTCTAGAGCTGTCCAGCTTCATTGAGGAAATAATTTTTCTTGGAGCAAGTCACAATAAGTTCTGTCCTTAATTAACCTTCCTACTGGCATACTGCTAGGCTGCCAGCAATATGATCTTCATCCTTTTGTCTCATACTCACCAGGCAACATTTACCTTATCTTATTAAGCTGACATGAATGCAAGGTGCTAACCACGTTATCTTGCACTATTTTTCACTACAACCAACCCTTAAATTCTACTTACTTTTTGAAATTCAAAAACTAGGAAGAAATAAATACATCTAATGAAGTAAGTTGTTTTAAAAATGACTGCAAACCAGAAAAACACAAAATCTTTTCCCAAATTTTCCAAGCAAAGAGCAAAAATTGAATGTGACCTCACTGTGTGTAGATACCTTAATATGAAGAAGATACAATATGAAAAATATTGTAACCTTTGCCTAGATAGCTTCTGGCCGTTGAATACAGAGAATGTTGCCCACAGCAAGAGAAGTCAATTCAAATGTGAATGCTCCCTGTTGAATAGAGCAAAGAAGTAGTAGACTGCTAACGGCTTTTGAGAAAGCATGTGAACAGCCAGTGTTTGAAGATAAAGAAAGAACAGTCCCTGGTCCTGGAAAAAACAACCCACTAATCAGTGACAGTAAATGGGAGGTTTAAATGAAGAAGCATTTGGCAGACTCAGATGCTAGTATGTGCAGATCCACAAGGCACCCTGTCTAATAGAGAGCACAAATAAAAAGGTATTAAAATTGCTATATTCAGGCAAGTCTGTCAGCGCTGCAATATCTTTTTAACTGATGACCATATGAATTGCCATACCAGATCACAACAAATGTTCATCTAATTCAGTGCTTGGCTTCTGGAGGTGACTAGCTCCTGTCTGTCTGGCCAAAATCGTCCTCCTCCCCCTTCTGTTTTTGGTCTAAAAGGTATGTTGATAGCTGCCTGATGAAAAATCTAGTATAGAATCTCAGTGAAAGAAAAAATAGGTTTTTTAATGTAAAACAGAAATGCTTCTGTTTTTTTGGAACAAGAATTTTCTTGAGGATGAGTAATACCAAGAGGAGAGATCAGGCACAAATAGAAAAAAGGAATCCCTTTGAGGAACAAATTTGAGGTAGTTAGTAATTTTTTAAGTTCTTGAAAACGTGATTAAATACACAGTCTTAGGTCAATACATACGGCAACATGTGGCTATTATATGATATCTGTGAATGAATCAGAACTGGCGTGCACTGAAGTTTGGAACTAGTAAGCCATTTTGCACACACAGTTTTTGCCTGTAACATAAACTCCCCAAAACAGGCCTTTTTTTTAACACCAACTTAAGGATTGCCTTGGAAGCCTTGTTCTCTTTAGATTCTTTTTGTTTTCTCATTTGGACTTGTGTATACTTCATCCATGTCTTCAGATCACCCTGAGCCTTGTCATGCATTGCTCTGTTTATATGCCGTAACACAAAACAGTGTTCTGGGTTTCCGAAGTCGGCTGACACAGCTTTTATAAACTTTCCTTTCAGTGCAAAAGGATCATGAATCTTTGTTTCCAAAACATTTTTCTCAGCTATGTGAACAGAGAACTTAAGAGAAACTTATATCCCATTTCTGACTCTGCTGGAACTGCTGATACCTGTATTGAGCTGTTGTGTTGGCATACTGGCCAAAATGTAAAAAAAAAAAACCAACCCAAAAATCCCCCTGCTTATTTTCTGTTCAGCAGAAAGAAGCAACTTGTTTTGAATTTTCCACCACCAGAGCAGCTAGCAAAATTAACAGTGCTACAATGTCTCAAAGCCTCAAAGCATTAAACAAGAATGTGTTAACATCTCATAGTGCATAAACTCATGTTTTTACATTGAGTTTTGCAATCAGGCCTAATCACTAACGGTCTAGACTGCAAGTCAAGAGCTCTGGGTTTCATTATGTCTTATTCTGCATCTTTGGGATTCTCTTGCGTAAATCACTTTCTCTGTGTGCTTTAGTTTCCCATCCGTAAAATGACCTTTGTGAAATGTTATGAAGTCAGTGGTTTCCCAGTGCAATGCAGTGCTATGTGTTATTAACACAGCAAGTATGCTCTTGAATATCAGTTGCTGGATTCCTGCAAGTGGGATGTGAGGGATGAAAACAGCAGCAGCTGGTGAATACCATGCACAACTCTTCACGTACAACTGTGGCATTCTATTGAAGCCAGTTGTTATAAGTCTATACCAACTCTTTATGTCTGGTGTTTGATCCTGTCAACTCCTACAAATAAAGACTTGCAGCACCAACAGTTTCATGTGAAAAAAGGAAGGATTTGCTCACAGAGTTTCTCTTTAAGTAAATGTCAGACAAGTCAACATGTCAGACATGTCTCTGAGGTATTCCCAATTGCACTGGCTCAGACAAGCTCATTTAAATCTGAGAATTGAAAATTTGACTGTGGAGGGCCTTTTAATATTTTCTGTAGCCATTGGTCAACAGGAAGTGATGAAGCTTGTCTTGAAATAAACTTTGTTGTGTCGGTGTATTTTTAAACTGTAATATTTGTTTGGGTAATGTTAGAAGAGAGGGTGCTCAGAGGTATGGCATCAGGTTAGGATGTTGGAGAGCTGGATCAGTTTTGAATTTTTCACTACTTTGCCCATGATTTTGGTTACTTCATCTCGCCATTTATGTCTCAACTTATTAAATGGGACTTGTGATCCTGATTTGCTGGTAGTGTGAGATCTAGAGGCTAAAATAAAAGGAGACAAGATCTATATACTACTGTTATTTTATAAACACTAGAACAGTAATAATAATGAAAAGTATTTCAAGTACATTCTTTCCCCTGTACTAACCAAAATTAAGACTTGGCTTTGAAATCAGAAAAAAAAGCTATGCTCATTTTGAAAACAGAGACTTCTGTTTTCATTGGTTTGTAAACATGGAAGTCTGGGCTACCCCTGAGACTGCACTTACAGCCTTAAAACATGGCTGTCCCATGCTTAAAAAGTTAAAATCTCACAAGTGTTAGAAATAAATTAGTAGAATAATCCAGTAAATATCTCTCAAATGAAAGTCAAATACCTTTTTCTTCTGCAATAGCGGATGTATGTGCCTCCAGATACAGGCTAAGGGGTAAATTGTTGACCTCATTCCACCAAGGGATATGTTTCCACCTGGGGTCAGGACAACCTTTTGGTTTCCTTGAATAAATGAACTCTGAGGGGATTATAAACATGGCAAGGCAGGATGTAGCTTGGATTGAGAGATCTTATTCCCAAATGAAGAAGCACTAAGGAAACAAGAGTTGTTTTTGGAGCATATATTGAGGGTATATTGTACAGAGTTATCTGATAAGTAAGTTTTAGATCATTAGCAATGCTCCTTATGGAATCAGCTCTTCTTAGACTTAGCACAGACAGTTGATAGCTTAAATCTGATTGCTTAGTTTTCCTGTTTAAAGCTGCTTATTCTTGATGGAAGCTAAAGTTGTGACAGTGCCTGAACTAGAAACAAAATTGGCATTCAGCCTGAGAGTAAGTAAAGGCATCTGCAATCCATAAAGGTAGCAGTGCCAATAGTGGCATCTGTCTTGTTTCTGGTCTCATGGCTCTACTGTTGAGAGCAGCCCATATTGCAGCCCTGATCTCTGGCACGAGAGTTACTCCATTCCCTGGAAGAAAGGTTTGTGCTGTTGTGGTGCCAGTTTTTACAGTGATGCAGGCTACTGGTGTTGGAAGGGACATAAAAAGGAACAACTAATATGAATTCCTCAGGAAACCCCTAGGAAATGTATGTGACTTGCGGGCCTTGTTAGCTGTGCCACAGCAGAGGCACCGTCTGTTACATTTTCAGCTATATCTGTCTACATCCACAGATGCATCACAGTGCTCCCTTCTAACAACTTCTGTTGTTATTAAGCTGTAGCAAGGTGAAAGGTGTCAACTTTTCTGTTTCCTAATTTTATAGATTTTTATTTTCAACTTAAATGCAAACATACAATACTTTCAGATCTTCTAAAAAAAGAAACATCCCACAGAGTCTAGCAAAACTGAAGTTGTAGTCAAAATTTTGAACAGTATGATTTTTCTCCTTGATCCTCCACTTCCAACTATCATCCTTTTTCAGTCCATAATGATCTTGCACTCTGAGGTTGGGCACAGTACCCAAGGCTGATACGATTTAAAAAGATCTGGGTTGCTATTGATACATTTTAAATTAATGTTTATAAACCACCCGGTATCCCATCACATTGCTTAGTATGACGGCTTGAATAAAGTCCATGTGCTTTCTTCTTTCCAAAAGGAACCTCATGTGTTTAGTGAAGCTGGAAGAGGAAGCATAGCATATCTTACTCATCAGTGGGGCTTATATATTCTGTGTCTGAATCAGAAGACACTGCACAAGGAATTGTGTGTTAATAGGAAATATTTCAGATAAAATTGGTGGTTGAATAGTCTGTTCTGGGACTTTTTAGTCTTAGGCTATCAAAGCAGCTAGATGTTGCAATCTTTGAGCAGCTGTCTCCATTATAAGAATTGCCTCTAATACTCATATTTCCCTCTGAAAGACCTGCAGCAGAGATGACTGAGGGGCTGAATACTGCCCAATTGAGTCACATTCTCTGCCTTGTTAGCTGTCTTCAATATTTCGTCTTACACCAGCTATTGTTTCCTCCATGGAAGCTTGTCTCTCTACAGGTTTTCTTCTTTCCTTTCATGAAACATCCCTCTGCTTTTTCCCCTCATTTTTTCCTAATCCCTTTTACTGCCAAATTTGCAAACAAACTTACACGTTAGTGTGAAGATATATGCATCAACTTTCAAAAGAAACTTAAGAATAGGAGCAGTTAGAAGAAACTGAGTCTTATATTCATAAGAATACTTGCAAGATACAGGTAGCCTTTTCTCTCCTGTGCACAGGCTGTTTGGTGTTAGTGGCTGCATGCACTCTGTAAAGACGTAAGTCTTGGGAATGGACAAGAACTCTCCTGTGAATGAATGTTGTCCATCATCCCCGTGACAGCTTGAGCTCCTTCACAGACTGAGCTGGCTATAAATCTTATTTGCCCTTGCAGCAAAAATCAGAGCCTCTGTAGGGTGAATCATTTGTGTCTGCCCAGATACAGTCAGACCATATCACCATAAGGGTAGTAATAAAATGTGGAGGTGGCTGCAAGTGGTGGCTGCAAGGCAAGTGCACCATGAGAGTGATTTAATGCTTAGGGTCCTCCCAAGATTTCTTACTCTACCTTCCCTCTGATGAATAACATAGCAGGAGGCACTCCCTCAAGTTACAAATGTGAATGGTCAGGGAATTCAGCATCTCCCCAGCCTTGCATCCTTGCCTTAAGTATAGCAAAGTCCTTGCTACAAGCATGTGGGGATACAAAGATTGTTGGGTGAAAGATTAAAGCAAAGAGTAAGAGGGAATTTTTGAGAAGGGTGATCTTTTTATATGTTAGATTTGTTTTGCCATGAAACCTTCTGCAGAAGTAAACTCATATTTTCAAGGATTTTTGTTTGAATTAACTAAATATACAAAAAATAACTACTGGACATCTTTTTCTCTATGATTCAGGTATTGTAAGTAATTTTATGGTACACTGTACAACAGCTATTACATTCAGTAATCTATTTTCTCAGCAAAAAAAAAAAAATGCATTTTCAATGTCTTCAGAGAAAAAACAATTGTATCTATTTAATATACACCTGCTTTAGAAATCAAACCACTCTTGATTTTTTTTATAATACAATACTAAAACTCCATGTTATGCTTTTGCTGTGCAGAGAAGCATTTTTCTTGAAGAATCTGTAATATTATCTACAGATGTTGGATATCTAAAGTAAAAGGTTGTCCAGGGAAATAAGGAAAGCTAATACTGCAAATTCAGTTCTGTCATTTTTGAAGAACTTCAGGTATTGTAAATATTTGCATTAGGTCTTGAAGGATCTCAGCAAGCAAAGCAAAAGAAAACCAAAAAGGTGTCTCTTCTGTTAAAGTCTAGTGAAATGCCTTTTTTATGTACTGTACATAATGAATACACATCCTTGTCTATTTGACTCAGACTCATAATGCTTCCTTTGCTGAGGTAGGCCATGAAGTACATTGGTGAGGCAGTACAAAACGTCCTAAGTGCATCTAGTTGTGCTGTAGCTCTTCCGCTCAGAATTAGGAGACTACTGTGGGTGGGTGCTAGCAGTACTGAAACACTCAGGACAAACAAGCATATAAACCAAGGTTAGAATGCTCTTAAAGATAGAAGTCCAGCAATTGTAAAAAAGTACTAAAAAAAAAATCCATTTGGTAAGCTGTGTTCATTTCTTAAAGGAGAAAATTATAGCATTGTCTTGTATATGTTTTAAATCTGTTTTTAATAACTCTAAAATTCTTTATCCATTGTCTCTAGGCTTTCTTCATAAAATAGTTTCTGAAAGCATGAAACCATCCTGATGGAGACATATCGCAATAATTCACCTTCAGTTTTGTTGAATGTCTCCTTGTTCTTGGATAGTGAGGCAGACAGATAGAGAGAGAGGAAATCTCAGATCTACTCTTTCCATAGTTTTCAATTTTATTAAATATATTTCTGCTCTGTTACATTCCAGTATATCAGTTAACAAAAGAAATTACTGGGAAAACACTGAGATTTTTTAAAGCATATTTGCATTTAATTTGAGATACTTAGAGATTTAATTTTTTAATGCTACCAAGTTGTTTGTGGGGTTAGGTAAGACCAGATATTGTAGCTTTCATAATGAGTCTTTTTTTCAAAGTCAATTTTCTTCAAGTGCTATTTCCAATTGCAAAGGTGCTATGTGGAGGTCCAAGTGGAGCCCAGTGTAATTCCATGGGCTGTTGTGTGCTCCCTGCGCTGTGAAGTTCTGGACATCCTGAGAAATGCACATCTGACAGGCCTCTGCTGACAGCTCTCTGCACCCATCCTGGGTGCACACCTTGATTTTTTTGTATTGGCCAGCAATGATCTCGTACTCCTCTTGTGGCTGCTCTGCAACCAACCAGGAAACCTCTTTTCCTTCATTTCGATGTCACATCTTATGATAAGAGCAAATGACAACGTCCAGTTACAGTTCAGCCTCGCTCTTGCCACTGACTCTTGAGACTTAGCACTGCCCAGCCTTGTCTCTTCCCCTTGTCATTGGTGAAGCCATGAGGAAATGAGCTGTTACTCGTGAAGCTGTACAACACAAAGAAGTTATTCCAGTTTGTCTTTCCTACAACAGGATGGATCAGCCTGGGTGGACAACCATGGTCGATGGAAGAAACCATTTTTTTTTTAAATTCCACTGAACTTCAATGATGCTGATGTGAAATTTTCCTCAAACACGTCAAACATCTATATAATTGAAAGCAAAGCAAAGACTAGTACTTAATGCAAATTCTAGGAGGAATCTTAAAGAAGGACTCAGAACACTGTGCACATCAGCACATCGCAGTGAGCTCTTCCTTCATCACAGCTATTTTGGGAACAAAATCTTTTTACTTGTTTCAGTTAGTAATTCATTTTCTGTGTCTCTTTTTCAACGGGACAGCTGGCAGGGCAAGGTGCTACTCAAAGTCATTAAATGTGGCAGACTGACTGCTTTTTATATCTCAAAGATTCACCTGCATTTCTTTACTAAGTGGTGTGTTCCAGGACCATTTGTATTCGAGGTGAACTCTGCAGTATCGGCCTTTTTCCAAACATTGCATATTATTGCAGTTTTTGACTGCCACGATTTAGAGTTCTTATTCTGGAGAGAAATTTGAAACTATAAAACCCTGAGTAAAGACTCTTAACATCTTAATAAGAAGATATGCAACACCCTTTTTAATGAGTTTTGTACTAGCTCTTTAAAGAAAGGTATGTGCTTCAGATAAATGAAAAAAACCCCAAAACCTTAAGGAAGAACCACTAAATTTTCCTTGCAAAGAAGTTTCAAGATGAGCACCTAACAAAAACTAAGCTGCTTTCAAACATTGGACTCTCCAGAAGAAAGGCACCAAGGCAAATCTCCTTTGTATCTCTGAGTTGTTATTGTACATAAACCTACAAAAATTTTAATATATAGCAGGATCAGGGAGCCAGTAGATGAAGTTATTTTATCTTGGTTACTGGGATATCAATCTATGCACTTGGCTATCACTGTTTCAAACTGTCTCTGGAAGTACAAGCCCAACTGTGATTCCTTAAGAAATATGGCCAAGCAAGAGTATAAAAATGTTCCCTGGTCTCTCTGACTTTGTATCACAATCAGAGTTTTTAAGAGAGTATTTTCTTTTCTTTTAGGGACCTGAGGCACAGGGCCTCACATTCTCCTTTTTATATCCTTGAGACAGGACTCAGCACATGGCACCGCCTCCTCTTGTGTAGCCCTTCTTGTTACCTTTGCCCTTGCCATCTTCTGACAGCACGATGGGAATGGAAATAAAGGCTTTTCCTACTCCTCTTTCATCTTCCTGCAACTTCCTCTGCTCATTGCAACCTCACAACATTTCTGTGTGCCACCACAGAGCAGAGTGACCACCTTTCTGCTTTCCAGCCTGTTTGTATCCATGTGCTCTGCTTTGGGCTTGTACGTGTAGTAGGTGAACGGAGAAGGAGCCAGCCCGGTCCAGGGCTGTCTGACACCCGGGCTTCCTGCATGTACTGTGAGCCTGGAAATCCTGTGGAGGCACAGACACCTGCAAAGCTTCTGCAGCAAGATGGAGAAGGACAGGAACGCTGTGAAAATGTAAAGACATGGGACAGGATGCAGCGCATGTCAGGACTGACTCCTGTGTTACGGGAGCCAGATGTGGAGGAGGAAGAGAATGGCCCAGGCTAATGCTTCTCTCAGAGTCTTCTTTTCCAGAGTTGTGACCTGCTGAAATGGTGGGGTCATGGAAAAGGAGGATCTTCATTAGCTTTCCAATGATTTATCTTACACGTGGATTTTAGTGTGAAAAATAAAGCATAGCTAGATAAAGCAGGACTGCCTCAGCGACCTTTCTTCCCTGCGGCTGCCCTGGCCATGCTGCTGCCTCTGCATGGCATTCAGACAGGGTCTGACTCATCTCCAGCAAGCTCGGAGCGTGGGTACAACATGGTTTGTACATCGATGTGCCATAGTGTCCACACTCATACCTCCTTTAGTTGTTTTGTGGTAACAGTCTGTGAAAACTGCTGTCGGAAGAACTATTTTGAAGATGGTTGTGTTTATGTCACATTTTGAATGGAAGGGTGGAGGTGGCTTTTGGGTCTTGAAGTTCATTATCATATTTCAACAGCCCTGCTGGTGTCTATTAATATAATTAGATTATTTCAAAGTTTTACATATTTAGGGAAGCTTTTTCCAATCAATTCGGATGGAGTATTGGAAGTCTACTGAGAATTAGTTCAATCTACAAATAAAGGTAGAGGGTGAAGGACGTAGAGTAGACAGTTGTACAAAGAAAACAGCAAAATTAGACTCATACTAATTTAGAGCATTCAGGCCTAGCTTCTCAGCTGACTGATTTACAACACCACAAAGAACATTTTTTATTCCTTTTTTTCCAAGGACAATAAATGTCCTAAATCAGAGATTTATAGTAACTTGGTAAGCCATTTGGAAGGAGGCTTGCCCACGTACAAGATTGCTAAACTGCTCCTTTACATAAATGAACCAGTTGAGCAATAGTCTGTCAGGAAATAACATGGTTTTTTGTTTTAATAGAATCAGATCATTTAGGAAAAAACCCAAAGTTCTAGAAAGACAAATAAGTGTCAAACACAAAGAAGTTGGCCAGACAGAGAAAGAAAGAGCAATAATTTAAGGGAAAACCCATACTTTTTAGGCAATGAGAGCTTTGTTTTTGTGAAGCACATTTAAAGGAAGATTATCTTTTTTTGCAGTAGTTGAGTAGAAAAGAAATATGTAAGAGAGATTTTGAAGAAAAATGAGTATTTCTATAGTTATAGTGAGAGGTTAATACCACGATATATCAGCATGCCACCGTCATTAAAATAGCGTTCCAGATCTTTTCCTGGCTCAGATCCCAGCAATTATAATGATACTAGAATGCAATAGTCAAACAATGTGCCAAAATTCTCATTGGGTTTAAAGAGGAAGGAATTATATCCTTTGGTAAATGACAGCGATTGTAATCTTGTGAAGAGAAAGAAATCAGACAGCCTTATGACATAACTGAGACCATCTGAACACTGAGAAAATATTTAAGGGCAAATTAAAGGGACACATCTAGTACTTCAGGTCTAAGGAAAGCCGTGCTATCCTGGGTATTGGGCTTACAGAGGAGGAAATCTTTCTAATGCTATTAAGTATACGGTTTTGTAGGACAAGAAAATTTGGGTCAAATTCCACATACTTCTGGACTCATCTTGGATATTCTCATCCCTCTGAAAAGTAGAGGAAAAGTAAGACATGAACCAAGTGAGCACTATGAGCATTTTAAGTGCGAACATGCTAACATTTTTCTCAAGCCCATATAAGATACAATATAATATACACTCATGATTGTCTTGAATTATAAATGGTGTCAAATGATAACCTGTAACAAAAAACTTGTTTATATAAAATACAACACACACCCCTAAAATTAAACAGCTCTTTGGTTTTACTAAGCCATAAAGTCTCATTTAGCAGCAAAAAAAGTCACTCCTCAGAACTCATGTGACTTTGAGGGATAACCCAAACCTGGCCAGGGTATAGCACAACTGTTCAGTTACTGTTTTAGTTGGATCAGTTCAGGGACACCAAGCAAGCAGAATCAAGCTGTTGTTCTCATCACAATGTATTTTTCTCATGAGAGGGTATCCTTTGAGATAAGTACCTGACAAGTAAAATTACTTAGTATATCACCATAAATCTTCCCTGTTTTTTTTTTTTTCTGCTGTAACCATCAATTATGAAGTGATGAATGCTTGCATAAGACACAGTACAGTCACTTTATTTTCCAGGACTAAATTTAAGTCTCTTGGCTTGTAATGTTTCACAAAGTTTGATGCTTTCTTTTCAATGAGTATGTTAATAATCATACAGTAAAGCGATTTTTTATTGTAAAGGTATGACAATATATTGCTTTTCCATGGAAATTACAAGTGGCTATAGCATCACTTTATTGACAGTTGTAAAATGATACTGGGCACATGTTGATTGATTAATTTCAGATTAAATCAGATTTATCTCATTTAGATTAAATGAAAAAGGAACAGATACAGGTTCAGTTCATTCCAGAAAATTAAACTCATGACATGTAAAATATGTACCTACTTTAAAAACTGTTTTTATTGTTATTTATAGAGAGATATAATATCACAGTGATTAAATTAATGTTTTCAAGGCAGTGATGAGAAAATTGCTGGTTTCATTATACTGCTTAAGTGCTAATAATTTTTTGAGACTATTGCAGCTTTTCTCTAAAATCTTGCCCAAATGCATGAAATGTTAGTGACCCCTGAATCTGATGTTTTCTTACCAGAAAAACCATAAATAAACCGAAGAACTCCCCCACAAGTGTTTTGCCCATTACAGAGATCAGGGAGCTGTCTCTGGGAGGAAAAAAAATCATTTCAGGAAGTTCATGCCGTGGGAGTCCTGGTTACAAAAAAAAGAAATCTTAAGTCTCGCTTGAAATTACATGGCATGGCGTTTCCCCTAAAGCACACATCCCTTTCCCTAATGATGGTTTGCCATGGACAATGTGGCAAGGATATTTTTGTCTTTAATCTTGTCATCCAAAGAGGATAGATGTTTTTCTAATAAATAATTTTCAGCTCAGGAAATCTTATCTTGCAGGAGTCTCCAAACTATGAAAATGATCTGATATAAGCAAGGGACCACAAAAAATAAAAATTGCTATTTGCATGAAAATTGCTTATGAGATTGCAACAGTTTTAACTATTTTCACTGACTGGAAGGTTTTTATGCTTCTTGAGATGATCATTTGCTGTGTATGTGTATGTACACACAACCCTGTTTTGATTCGCTGTCACTTGCTCTGCTGTTAGATTATGGAAATAAAATGGCACTACTCCATCTGTTGTCACTTGCTGTTTGTGGATCTTTGGGTACACCAGTATAACAAGAGTATATATCTATCTATCTCACTTGGTGCAGATTGAGAATTATAATGTTATATAGTACCTCTAAAAATTATAACATATGAAATTGTTTATATTTTAGTCTTAAGTATTTTGTCTGTGTAAGACAATAGGAGTACATTTGTATATAGGCATGGGTGCTGTCCTTGTATAATTAATAAGTTTGTGAATGTTCCAAAAAGCAAGACATTATCTAAATAGCTTCTAAATAGCTGCAGAAGATTTCACTATCTATCTCAGTTGCTCAGCCAAACCCTTTTACAGAAATTGCACAGCAGATACATCATCTGAGTGACCCCTACCCTGCAATCAGTTTGTCTGTTCCTATTGGGAGAACAGACTTCAAGAAAACCATGCCCTGTGATGGGACCTCATCCAGGGAACAGTGGTACGTAATCACAAAGTATGTTTCCACTCATCATTAAGAGGTTCTTGAAACTCCACGGGAAGGGAAAGGGGTATGTTACATAGTCCCTGGATAGAACCCACCATTGCTAAAAGTGGCTAAAAGAACTCCCTGAAAATCATGTAGAAATTAATTTATTATTATGCACAGTAAGTACATCCTATGTGTAACATACAAATGTATCTAAGAGTACCAGGAGGCTCGTGCAATGCTTCCAAAGGTTTATAGAGGAATTCCAAGCAAAAAAAAGAAAAATCAGATGATTGCTATCTGCAGATCCAAAATGCATATAAGCCAGAATACCAGGCTTCAAAAAAATTAATGAATTATCTATTCCTCAGCTGGGAGGCAAAAAGACTTATAAAACTTCCATTTTAAACCTACAGTTGCTTTATTGATAGATTAGAAGTGCTATCTTCAAAATAAATGTTTGAGGAACATTCTCCACATTCTTTGCCTTAGGTACAGACCCTAGCCTGTGTATAAAAATGGACAAGAGTTGTTTGTCTGCATTTATATGTGCAGTTACTACAACTATTAACTCAATTATGTCAATTAAAAATGTATAGCAGAATAATCATTTGCATATGTTGTTAATTCTGCATCCAAACAGATTTATACGTGCATTTAGTCTTATGTCTAGAAAGCAAGCCAATGTTACTAAACAATTTTAATAACACCTATGCTATTAATAGTTTCACTGATTGTTTTGCTCTTGCTCAATATTCCTTTGTATACAATTTTGTATTTGAGTCAAGATGTACAGTAAAGTATACTAGGAAGATTCTTAGCTGATATAAATCTCTGTAACTCTGCTGATTTGTTGCATATGCATGTTTTCATGAGCTGAAGTATTAGACTGATTTTTCTCCTGCTTCTGTTGTGCAGAGCTGTAGAGCCATGCTATTATCTTTGTCTGAATTATCTGTGCTGAAGCTTGCTAGTTTACCTTAAGGTAAGTCAAGTATCTTCTAGTAGTGAAGGACTGAGTCACTCTTTGTTATTTCCATAGGAACTGAAGCCACCAGGTTTTAATTCAGCCAGAGTAATAAGCTGAACAAGAAAATGTAACTAAAAACCTGTGCAAGTTGGCACATTTAATTTACATTTCATGAGGAATGTAGTGTTGCATTTGATAGTGCAATCGTTTAAGCATGTGCTTAACTTAGAAATTAATCAGACCTGAGAATGTGAGAGTTTATATACATGCTTAAGTGCCTTGCTAAATCAGACACCTCATCCTCACATCACAGTTTGTCAAGTGATGTGATAAATCTAGCTCTTTTTGTTCACAAATCACATAAAAACTGGTCCAGATTTATGTAACTGTATTTATTATTCATAAGTATTTACTGAATAGTTCATATACCAGTATGCAGTCTAGGCCTGAATTGCTTGCTTTGGAAATATATTTGTTGCAACAGTCGCGACAGCTATTTTGATTAATGGAAAAAATTTTCAGTAGAGTAATGTATAGCTGAAGTCTAACCATTTTACACTTGAATGACATGGATTTGACATATACATACCTTTGCCTCCCTTTGTCTCTCCTCTGCTGTTGTGATACTCATACTAATCATTGATACACCAAGGTGAGGATTCAGTTTAGTGGTAAGGAAGACGATGCAGACTCAATCCGTAATCAAATCCACGCTACCCACTGCTATTTTATTCTTTATTTCATTTTCATGCATAATGTAGCTAGAAAATGTTTTATTTACTTTAATACAAGATGAGAGTTCAGTAAAAGTTTAAAATTCTCTGCACAAAAGAGTACTTGGAATTACTGAGCTTCAGCAGAAATTGAGGGGCTTGATAAGCTTTCAGCAAATAAATACTATGTTCCTTTTGCTGGAAATAATGAAGCATGAAAGTACCAGGATCCATTTAGTTTTGCTAGCAAACTGCCTCTTCATTAGTAGGGAATGTGTTCTGGCATCCTTTTCACACTCATGAATAATTTTTTCCAAGGCAAAAATTGACAAACTAGGTCTTGTGAGATCTAATGGCTAATACATGTTGATATGGGACCTGAAGCAGACCTAGGGCCCTTCAGATGGTGAAGCTTCTACAGGTTTTTTTAAAACTTACTTATGTACCAGCCAATATACTTTAGCTGTTCCTGAGGATTTCTAATTATGATGATGCCTCAATGACTGAGAATGAATTTGGTACTCAGGAGATGTGTGGTCAATCACTTGTCCTGCCATGGACTTTGGGGCAGTGATTCAGGTCAGGTGCCTAAACACAGGCATCTGTTGCCACTTCTGATGTCCTGGCCTCCAGCTGTTGATGCAGAAGAGCACAGATTGCCTGTGGGTATATATATAGTGTAGCAGCAGTACATACCTCCGTGAGACATCCCAAATCTCTCCCCCAGTGTGACTTGAGCAAGTCACTTAGGCTTCAATTATTCAAAGTCCTACATGCAGGTTGTTATTTAACGAGACTTGCAAAAGCCTCTAGGTGTCTAGCATGGAAATGCTTCAACAATATTAAATATATCTTTGGGCACCCTAAATACCTAAATATCCCTTTAAAAATGGATCTTGCTCTGTGCCTGGGTATTTATAAGATGCAAGGAAGCAGGGCCAGTAGTGTGGACCCAAGCTAGTATCTCTGCAAGGCTTAAGGCGCTCTTGCACACCAGCCTAGACTGGTGGACACTGTTGTGTCCCCAGAGTACGTCGCAATGCAGTGGGAACATGTTATTGTCACAGATTGCTGGTTGTTGGAGAGTCTCTCTCTTACATAGAGTTGTTGTGAGAGTTAGACAGACATCTTAGGAAATAGAGGGCAACAGGAACAAACATTTTCAAAATAAACTTTTAAAATGCTTAGATTCCACTATATCTCAATTAGGCTAGTTCCAGTTAGGGCCTCAGTTACTTTTGAAATTGTGATTGTAAAGAATATTTTTTCTCCAACGTGCAGAGGAGAGAGCGGTTCCTGGTCTATGCTCATTAATCTCTGTCTTTGCAAGAAGTAGCTGAGAGATTATTTTCGAATTTTTTACAATATTTGAAGTAACTTGTATTGAAAAATGTGGTGTTTTTCTTCCTTCCTATAAAGAGCAGTGTGTTTTGCCATTATGACTTTTATCATGGTTGTCCTAGATTCCTGAGACAGAAGTGAAAGGAGTGATTCATGTTGTCTCTCTTTAATTTAGGTAACATGACATTTGGCCTTAATTATTCTCTTAAATATGTTAAAAAAATAAAATTATGATTAGGGTTTGATAAAATTTCATATTATGATAGACTGAAGCAGTAAAACAAAGCCAGAATTACGTAGAGCATGACCTTTCCTTGTATGATGTCTCCTTGTATAAAAATAAGTCTCATCAGGCTGTGATTTAGATGCCAAGCCAAAGGATGATAACTGTAATTAGAGGCTTAAAATGGCAAGTTGAAATATCCTTACATTAAGTCTAAATTGAAGCCTTAAAAATTCAGGCAAATGTTTGGTAATTTTTCCACCCTATTTATTCAGTACCCAACTAACTTATTTCTTGTTACTTGCCAGTTCTGCACCATCATATATTATGGAAATGTCCTCATTAGTAGTATTCTCAGTGGAATAATTGGGGCAATATGATTTTGTATTATCTTCTCTACAACCAGATGAATGACTGTTGTGCATTTCTAACACCAGTTTCGAATGTACAGGAACAATACAAAAAAGCACTATAAAACTTATTTATATGATAGGTTTGAAAATCTGGGAGAAATCCATCATCGTATTTGCTGCAAGAGGAGTTAGAGGGAAAGCAGAGCAGTGAATAAAATTTCATTAATTCTATGTTGGTACAGATTGTTTTAATTTCATACCATTTTTATGTCATCTTACACTTTACAATATGATGGTATCTTGGGTATTTTTTTGGTAGCTGCTCAATTATTGTGTGGTTTGTAACAAAAATGCTGACGCAGCTTTAACAATTTAAACTCAGTTAAATTCAAATGTATGAACAGCATTATTCTAACAGTATGAATAGTCATTTCAGGAATAAGTTTAGACATTTGCCTTGGAGCAAAGCATGACTAACACCCGTAAGCCAGCAGCAGAAAAAAAAATAGAGGCAAAAATCTTTTTGACCATGACTGGAGAGAGCAAAAATCCTGTAATCTCAGTAATAGCCCTCTGAAAGGATACTGCAAACTCAGTTTAAGATATAAAAAATTCTGTAACAAGTACAATGTTTTGGTTTTAGATTGTGAAATACAAAGCAGAAAGGGAAAAGTCTCCTAAAGAACTAAAAAACTTTTCAAAGAAGGGATAAAACAGTCAGCTTCCACCTCCCAAAGAGAAGATGGGTGCATTTTCAAAGCAATGCACTGAGACTTAACTGAGAAATTCTTATTGACTTTAAAGAGAGGTCACATGACTGCATTTCTTAGCACAACTTTTAAAATCTGCCCCTTAATGTGCTGTAGTAATTATCTGAAGACTTGTAGCAAAGAATTTGAATTTTTTATTTTTTCCTCACATGCATCAGTAAGAGAATTTAGATATCTAATCATCATATATTTTTCACATGTAAGTTTTAAAAATTATTATATTCTGTAACCAGGCCTACCCAGAAAATGACACATACACTTTTTCTAGTTCCCATTCTCTGCACATTTATTTCAGTTGCCCTGGAATTTCCATCTCCTCCTTCCCAACTTCCAGGTTGCCTTTTGAGCAATACAGCATATCCACAGAGAAGATGGGAAGAAGAGCATTCTTCCTAGTGTAGTGTATGGATCCTTCACCTGACTTTTCCACTTGCCTCCTCCCTAGCCACATAATTGGCATACAGAAGCCAGGGCTAAATGATACACATCCTCTTAGTCCTTCCTTCCTTCCCACCTTCTTGCCTCTTCCTTCTCTTTCCCATTCCGTCTTCCAATTTTGTTTTAAAATTGTGTATTTTCCCCATTTCTTGCTATCTGGAGTAAGGATCAGGAAAGTAAAATGGAATTTTACATTATGTACAAAATTGTCTCACCTATGCACTGGCTGTCAATAAAAGAAAAAAAGGCTTTTAAAGAGAAATCACCATCAGGAGGCTGAGACAAAAAGGGGCTCATTAACATTTGTCTGCTTCCTTTTGACAAATACACAATACGTTTAGTAGCAATCAAGTACTGCCAATGGAAGATCTCCTATTATTTTTAATCTCCTGTTGAAAAATAATTTTCTCATGCAAAATTATTCTGCTTCTTTTTTTCAAGACTGTCACTCTCATGATTGTAATTCCCCGAGTCAATGTCTGTTATTTATATCCACACTTTATTCCTGCTGAAAAGGCTGAAGCTTAGACACTATTCAGTGTTTTCTGGAGACAGAAAGTGAAATGAAAGAACAGTCAGGGGGTTTAGTAGAGGTTTTTTTAAAGTAAAAATGACTTTCTGTAGTCGCTGCACATCATCTTCCTGGTAAGTAGGCAGCGTTTTTCTCATCAGGAGTAAAGGCACCTGTATTTTTGTGTGTCATTTTTATTTCTGTTTTAATGAGTGCATATATATAAATCTTCATTTTGAGGATATTTTTCTTGAGACTTTGTTGGGCTGGACTTTTCATTTCACTGTTGGACAGCCAGGGTATGACAGACAGGCATGGGTAGTTCAATCTAGCCAGCCTTGCTTGAATGACTGGAGTGCTGGTCTAACATGACAGCCTGCTATAAGGAAACCAAAAATCATGCCCAAATGGGTTCAAGTCCAGCATGTTTGTACCCTCATATCTATTCTCCTTATTCTTCCAGCTTCCTTCTTGCTTTCCTCTTTCTTTTGGCACCAGAGGTAGAGTGAAAGATAATTACAGGATGAAGCTGTATAACATCTGTGTGTATTTCATGCCATGAAACTTTCCCTCTTGGCCATCTGCCCCCAGAATCCATTCTCATTCCCGTGGCTAAAAGGTGCTACACAATATTAGCTGGCTGGTGAATCCAGACTATATTCAGTAGCTGGTATTATGTTCTGCCTCCTGCTAGTTGTTATGACTTCAATAAATTGTAGTTTTAGAAAACAAAAAAGATAAATTTGAAGATAAAGGAAAAAGGACAAATAATAAATCAGTCATTAAAGGTTTCCTTTCTTAGGAGACTATATTCCTTTTAAATTTTTACATAACTTCAATAATGTAAATCTAAAGACCATTCATTTTAGGCAAATGTGAAACTAATTTAGAATAATCTTTATTTTGGTGCAGCAAAGAAGAAAAATGGTGTGCTGTCTGATGTTGAACCTAACTCTAGTTTGGGTCAGACGTGCACAGTGTTAAATTTCCTAATGCAGCTCAAATCTGAATACTTAGGTCCTCTTTCTGCTTGGTACAATGTAGACCTCCAAACCAACACAGTGTGGCTGGCAGATCTTCTTTTTTACTTTGTGCTCCAGATGTTTCTTGTTGTACCTGAAATAGTATTGTATCACTGAAAAAAACTAAAAGCACCATTTTTCATGTGTATCTTTCTTAACTGCTGTTAAACTGGCTACATCTCATTTCTATAAAGAATATTTAAGTGAAATAGCCAGTCATAATCACTGAGTACAGTAAAGATCAATGTGCAGTATATACTTAAGGACATTAAATTTAAAATATAAAAATAAGGCAAATTATACTCATGGCCGTGGAAAGGCTCTAACACTGAGCTGTTACAGTTAAGGCTGAATGACAGTCTCTAATGCAACTGTCTGCCACTGCTCCCTCCATTTCTGAATATTTCATCTTCTTGGTGGCAATGTTCTGTGTCTGATTCCTACCCAAGGGCAATTAAGAAAAGTTAGAACTAAAATAGTCCTTTTTTCCCTGAATATAAAGAGAGTGCTAAACCCAAAATTTTTCTGTTATAGGAAGAAAAATATAGCGTCTCTTTCTTGAGCAGCCTTACAGACAAAATAGCCATGTGCTGTAAGATTCAGTACAGCACAGGAAGTATAAAACCCCTTTCTATTGTTCTGAAGGAAATTAATTTTAATCTGACCCAGTCCTGATCCTACTTTTACCTGTGTCTTTAGAGCAGTCAGAACAGATCCAGCAGCAGAAGGCTCATAAATTCCCTTTCTTGATCTGAAGCTATTCTAGGATCAGATCACACAGTCTTTATACAGGGGAGCCCTTGTTCTCAGAAATAATTCTTAAGCACTCCAATAGGTCTGCTATATGTGGTTAAGGCTCATCAACACAAATGAAGGTTGAGCAATTTTTCTTCTAATTGTTGTCTATGCTTCAATCCTTTTATAGTTAATACTCACACCACCCTTTTCAGAGGTTCTTCCATTTATGTGAGATATTCAGATTTTAAATGGCTTATGCAAGAGCTCACAGGATATTTGGAAGAGATGCCGGTTTTTCGGCACTCGGTGGCAAATCACTGATTAGCTTCAAATAAGCTAGAATTAAGTCATAGATCTTTGTTGGTACAGAACTCTATTATATCTAACAGATGACATAGCCTCCTGGAAAAACTCTTCAGATCTGTGCACTTGGTTTTATCCTCTCTGAAAAAAAGAATATAGCCTTCCGCCAAGTGCATTGATCTTCAGAAATCAATATGTTACACAGCTTTAAAGCACTGATATTAGGTTCATTTTACAGACTGTAAAACTTGAGACACGCTTTATCTTAATTTACATCCTTCTCAATGTGAAGTCCAAGTTCTCAAATTGAAAATATTTCTTTTCTGTAGGAAAGGATTTTTTTGGTTTTTGTTTTGTGTGGGGTTTTTTGTGGTTTCCTTTTACTAGTTATCTATCTTCAAGACCACAGTTTAATTTATAATCTCCTACTTTCTTCTCAAAACTGTTCTGTGGAATCTCATCAAAATCTTGCTGAAGTCAAGTATACTCCAGTCCACTTGTATTATATCCACAAATCTTGTTTCTTTATCTATGAAAGAGATTAATTTGAGTTGACCAGGTTTGATTTTGACAAGCACACATAGTATTAGTCAATGTACTTAAACTACCTATCTGCTTTATTAATCAACCCATCCTGTTGTTGAAACTAAATTTTTCAGTTTCACATGTCTGAAGTCTTTCTATAAATTCAATGGGAAAAAGTAGATTCAATATAGTCACTTTAAACCCAAAACACTATGTCATGAAGATTTGTCATGCCATCAAACCAGCCTTCACAAATCCTATGTACTAATTAATGATGTGTTTCATTATATGCATTTGTGTCTAAAGTTTATTACTATTATCAGTGACTTCTCATTTACGGGAAGAAGTCAACAGTTTATTTTTTAATAACCACATCCCAAATTACTTTGCAGCTCACACAGCTGCTTCCCTTACTCTAGCTTCCACAACTGGGTTTTACAGAGTGAAACAAAGCTGAACCGTGCTCTGCTCCTTTGCTTAGATGCAGCATTTTCCTGTGAGTTCACCCACGTACATCAGGCCTAATTTTGTCCATTTTATGCCAAAAAAAAAAAAAAAAAAAGAAAAAAAAAAAAGATTGGGAATGACTGCGTACTGTCCTAGATATCCAGAAGGCAAATCAGCTGGAGACGGAGCATGGTAACTGTATGCCAGCTTCTGAGCCCAACTCAGGCTGACAAATCCCTGCGGGACAAAGGAGTCTGTCACTAGTAATGACATACAGCTATTGGCAGTAGAGGTAGCTTTAAGGTACCTCCTACCTTCCTAGTAACAGCAGGCCCGTTGCTGAAAGCGCTGAGAATTTTACACATTAGCTATTATGTAAAATTCAGACAGTAAGTTACCAAATTCAGCACGCATATTCATTAGGTTCGCACTTAAGAGGTTATGCATAGTTCTCCATGCACAAGTGTTAGAAAAATTGTTTGGGGTTTTTTTTTTTTTGCAAATATTGTTAGGACTGATTAAAGTTTTGGTTTCCGATTCTGATTCTGATGTGTCATAGCAATTAAATGCAAAGTAAGGATACGTAAATCATATGCTACAATAAGCATGTCTCTAAGATAGACATCACATGTCAGTACAAAGATAGAGAGAGACAAATCAGCTGTCAACCATGCTAATTGCAATGCTCTCTGAAAAATGTCTCTGCCTCCATCACCAAAAATAGGACAACGTAACCTGTAGCTAAATAAATAGCATAATTATGTGTTTGTAGATAATTCATTTTGGGATCAGTCCAGAAAAGACTTGAGCTCGGTCCTACTGCTTATGTCTAACTGCTTAGAAGACTATAAGACCAGAAGTTATTTCTGTTCTTTCCTAAATCTATAGACGCTTCTTCCTCCAACAAGGTTGAACATGGCTCATTTAGTTTATAAAAAAGAAATTTATTAAACATAACTAGCTATCTGTGCTGCAGTGAAAAAAATAACAAAACCAGAGGTCAGCACAATCCCATCTAATAAAATAAAACCTTCTTTATATCCATCTTTGTCCAAAAGTTGTAGTATTAACTATGCTGTTCATGCTGCAGCAAAGTGGTTATTATAATAAGAAAAGTCAGCTTAAATACAAGAAAAAAATAGTAAAAGGCAGTATTTGGAGGACTTCAGTATTTGGATGTTGGATCTTGATCTTGGAGTACTAGTGCAAGGCACTGAGGTGATCCTACTCTCACTAAGTTAGTAGTGAATCTTTCATTGACTTCAAGGTCTAATACCAACTTTTGTTCGTGAGTACCAGATGCACAGGACTTGATCACAAAGACAAGTTGTAAGAACCAGCACTGTTTTAAAGATTTTCATGAATAAATGCTTGTCCAGCTAAGAGAGTCCATCGAGATTTTGTGCTGTGGAGAAGATGACAAAGAAAAATTAAGCACAACTATAGTGAGAGAGGATAGCAACTGCTAATGTCCAGAGTGACAGAACAGAAACTGGATGTTACCAATGACTTAAATTAATTTCTCTTCTGCCTTGGCCAAAGACAGGAGATTTCAATCTCAGCTCATCTCAGAAGGTGAGGCAAAGGAGAAAACGGAAACCAAAATATCAGAGTGAATGTGAAATATCAAAGAAAAAATAATGGATACAGATAAATATGAGTACTGTAATTGCCTAATGCAAATACACAAGTGTGTGTTAACTTGCTGCAATTCATAGATTGTCTTTCACAATTTTATAGAAAAAAGTATTTTACTCTCCTATAAACCCTTCAATAAAACAAAAATGAAATTAATTCTAGTCTGTGAAAAACCCATTGCTAAAATATTAGTAGATGTTCAGTTTAGTCAGAAGAACTAAAGTGGTTCATCCTTCTTCTTCTGCCTGCTCTCCACTCAGAATCCTTCCTTCTTCAATCAGCCGGGAGAAATCCTGCAGCTCAGTTCCTCCTGCTCCTAAACCTCCTTTCCAATTGTCTGTCCCAGAGGAATTGCTTTCTTTTGATGGCACTCTTTTAATAACCTTACTAACAGGACTGTGAACAGCTGTACTAGAATAAGGGGGATTACCTGATTCAGTTTCTGCAAAACCATACCACAAATGCAAGGGAAGTTTTCAGAGACATGCAATTATGGGATAGCACATGCAACTGGTTGACTGAGGAGGGGAACTATGACAAATTCCTTGGGCTTCATTTCCTCCCCATTCCTCTCTGCAACACATCCAAGCAACCAGGAGATAAACACTTCCCTGTAGCTGCAGGGTAGCTGGCTTTAGCTGTGCAACACGATGAGAGGCTCCAACACTTTAATCTTGCTGAGACCCTAGATAGTGCTGTGGACCTGAAGATAACAGTGCTGTTGGGAGAGTGAGTCAGCTTTCCAGTGCAAATGTTTGCCCTTTAATGGAAACCTGCACATCTCTTAAGCATGTTCAGCTCCAGGACTGAATCCAGTGACGAAAAAGTAGGTTTCCCATGTAGTTACTACTGTGCAGCATGATAGATCTTGCCTTCTGTTTCCTGTCTAAAGCAGACTATTCTTTCCACAAAATATAATGCCAACTGCTGTTACGATTTTTTGGCACATCCACGGGACTTTCTGTGAATGATATGGCATCAGTAATGTTATTTATGCAAGCTGCCCGTCTGAACTCAAAATACCTTGGCACACATTCCTATACGGAAGCTCCTAATCAACATGTGAACAGGCTGAGTGCCATCTGAAAACACAGACATGAATGTAGGCAGTCAACACATCCTTTTTTTTGATCATATGTGTGCTTAGGGCAGGAGTGCCAGCAGGCGGGCTAGCAGCTTGCTGCTCAGACTCAGAGAGATACCCCTTTTCTTTTTGAATTTAAACTTTTTCTTTTCATTTTGAGGAGCACTTGACTACTCTTAAGTCTCTTTTAGAATATCGATGTATTGAAAAGAACCTTGTATTTGTTGTTATAATGCACAGATCTTATATTTTTCCTAGAAGAATATCTTTTCCAAGGCAGATGTTTTACTAGTAAATATTTTTTGCCTCTTGGCCAACATTTTCAAACGTAAAAGGTTTCAAACCGTTTTTAAACAGTCCTGAAAAAAATACTAGTGGGTCCTGTTATGTGTGATATGACAGAGGAAATACTGTATCCATTCTGACTGCGGGTCATATTAGATCAGGGAGACATGCAAGCCCTGTTACAGATAGTTGTGGAATTGCTTACCCCATAAAGGCTAAACCTAATTCTGGCCTCTTCTGAGTTTGAGGTGATTAGAAAGGATTAGGTCTTGACACAGTAGTCTGACCTCCTTCTTGCAGGATATTACAGCAATTCTTTGTACTCACATAAAATTCTCAATTGCTTTTTGAATCTTTTTCATTTCTGGACAAAATGACTGTGTGTAAAGAGTTCCTCAGTTTGGCTGCGCCCATGCTGGGTGATAAACTGTTTTATCTTTTTTTTTTAAATTTTGACTATCCTATTCCTCATGTATTAGGCAACAAAGACTTATTTGATTTAAAAATATTCTGAAAGCTGTCTCAGTCTTTTCAAACTCTTTGCAAGAGTTTTTTCTCACCCAGTTATTCTTATCACTCTTCTCTGAATCTTATGTGCTTCTTTATTATGCATATTTTACACATTATACCAGACAGGAATAATAGAAAAGTTGCATTTTTGTTGCATATAAAATAATTATTATACTCTTCACAGTATTGATTGTTCTGTTCCTTATGCAAACTTAGCATAGTATTTGCTTTGCATCTGGAATTGCATATTGAACAGAAGTCTCAAATTTAATTGACTGCAATGATGTATAAGATCATTGACATTAATGTAAAATCCAATAATGTGTATGAATGTTTAATTCCTCTCCCCCTCATCCCTCACACACGTCACATTATTTGCATTTATTGGTACTAAAATGCATGTGCCCATTTTTGTATCATGTTTAAGTCTTTCTCTGACTGTATGTTACCCCATGACTACTTTCCCTAACAGCATGGAGCACCTTGGAAGTCAAAAGACACTGTGGTAACTGAGTCTCTCATATATAGGGACATGCTTTATCTATAGGGAGATGTTCAAAGTAGCAGAGAAGATAGGAGAGAGGCACAGTGTTTCTTCTCAAAACAATGCTAATTACAGCCTATCATCTCACACAGGCATTCTGCTATATTGGTTTTAATTCTTGTTTCAGCCAGGTACAGCTATAAAAATTTCTTGTCGCATGCACCTGAATGAGTAAAAGGAATTTTAAAAATACAGAAAAAAACATTTGCTACCTGTTAGTACTTTGGAGCAGCAACTGTGATACTTCAAATTTTGGATAACAAATAAACAGTTTTAGTTTACCTGTTTCAGAGCTCCGAATATATTAACTCCAGGGCTGGTAGTTCATTGCTGCTGCTTGAGATAGATAGCTGTAAAAACTATTCTTTTGACACTTATTCTTGTTTCTCATTATTTTTCTTTAAAAAAAAAAAAACAAAAAAACCCAAAAAAACAAAAAAAGGAAAGGACAAAGAAACCATTGCTTTTCAGCAATATGCTTGATTGTTGCTTGACTGAATATTCAGTGGGCCAGTCTCTTCTTCCACAGGCTTCCTAATTCTGTTATACCACAAAAATACGAAACAATCTATGGAATGTTATTCAGAGTTTTTGGAATGAGAATCTAGAATAGTTAAATTTGGAACAAAATTCTAAGTTTAAGGAATTCCAGGGCCTACTTATAAATATCCTGAGTATTGGAAGTCAAGCCTCTCACTATATAAAAACTAGTATTAAAATATACATAAATCATATACATATACATATGTGTGAATTTAAGGGTTTAAGGTCTAACTTTGTAATTCAGCTTTGATAGTGTTAATGTCAATATGTATGTCCTAGGGCAGAAGAAGATATCTGATAACTTCATGAACCCACGTTGTGGTCATCTGTAATATTTATAAAAATGTTACTGTAATGCCTAAAGATAATTTGCTAGATAAGATCTGTCACTTGCTTTTGTTCCTCGAGCTTAGGCACATGACAAAACCAGATGGTATTACAGTTGACTGTACATGAAATCTGCCAGCCACATATATTCTTACAATTGAAATCTTGTGCAGGATGTTATTGTGCTACTGATTAAAAAAGCTTTACTTTAACCTGTTCTTCTGTCATAGATTTACAATTGAGGAAAAGTAAGTCTGTTGTTACGAGGTAAATTCTCCTCCTTTTCATGCAGATGTGAATGTAGAAAAACTGATGAAATTTTTATAAAAGGAACTAAAATATCGGGTTTGGTTTTTTTTAATACAAAGCTATTAGGTTTTGATTCACAGTGAAATTTTTATATCAACATTACCAGGAAATAAAATATCAAATGAAATAATTGTGTTTTGGAAATAAAGACTGTCAGCTTTTGATTTACAGTCATGTCTTTGATGAATGCAAACCCCTCTTCTGGAGTTTTCCACGCCTTTGTGGACCTAGAGCTCCAAGAATGGTTTGAAAAGCTCAGGCAGTCACAGAGTATAGGAAAGGATGTAGAATAAGAGGTATTTCAGTGTTAAATTCTGCAATGAAACTAAACATTTGAACAATCACTATTTTTAACCATGCACAGTGTAGCTGGAGTGGGAGAGGGTATGTGGGAGAGCCAAAGCTACTTTTGTCCTGTTTGGGTTGTCTGAGTTACCACGTGGGACTGATATTCCTACACCCTAAATTCACTGAGCAGGATCGCAGGCTGAAGAAAAAACAGTTCCTCCTGCATATACTAGCAGTCCCACTTTTACTAGTAGCCCCCCTTATTTTTTCATAAAGCACCTTAACTGCCAGCATTGCAAACAAGCAAAAGTGTTCCCTGCTCTCTGCAGCTCTCTCCTGGCTGCAGGAACTGAGCAACAGAAGGAAACCAAATGCCTCCCGTTGCTTGGATGTATGCCAGCCCCTTCCTTCTCCATTGCCATTCCCAGCCTCAACCAGACTGCGGTAAATAGCCTTGTGCTAACGCTGTCGCTGTTCATATGACGTTCAGAATTGATAGCTTCAGGGAACGGTATTATACAGTGGAAATAGCTTGCAGCTTGGGCCTCAGCTGGTGAAACTAAATGCTGAAGTGCTGTGAAGGGTGACTTATTCCCAGTCAGCCAGCTATTTGGTTTCTCTAAGGTCTTTGACAGATGAGCAAATCTTGTTGCAGTAGTTTAAGACATTATCACCCCAGCTGTCAGCTCGGCTATTCTGCTGGAGGTTACCACCTCCATAATAGTGTTTGCTATTTGCAAAGAATCAGTCCTTCTAATTCGTAGCCTGGCATTTTGCTCAAACTCAGTTTCAGTGCAAGATTAGGCTAAAATACTGAATTCCTTACCAGGGGGTCAGAAGTGCAAGTAGCTACAGCCTTCTCCAAAGCAAGAACTGTTCTGACATAGCCACACCAACTTGAGATCGAAGGTGTCTCAAAATCTAGTTTTGTGATTCATGGGTATTTTCAAATATTCTTTCTATCAGAATCAAAATTAAACCATTTTTATTATTAAAAAAGTACTCCCCATAGCTTTGTTCATCCTAACCTGAAGGGTAGGACCAATAGTACTAAGGAGGTTTCAAATTGTTTGCAATATCCTATTTTAAAAACCTATTTCACTGCTCATGGCTTTGCCATGCTTGGAAATGTTTAGTCTGAAATTCCACACAATCTAAGCCTGAATTTTGTTGGAAAACTGTTCTAATGAAAATAGTTCTACTTTCCTGAAGCATGAGACAAAAGAAAGGAATATTTTGCTTGAAAACATTACGGAAAAAAATAATTAGTTCATCCTTTTAGGACACCCCTTTTACAGCAGGGAAAGAAATGCAACAAGAAGTGGCTGTTTGTAACACCAGCACATCTTCTTCTGGTCCCAGGAAATTAGCTTTAGAAAATTTGCAGATCTCAGTGTGGATTTGCTTGAGTCTAACAGCCAAATCCCTTGAAGTCATCCTTTCTGGAGATCACTGTAGCTTCGCATGTCCTACTTCTGATAGCTCACAAAAACTGCCCCTCTGTAAATTAGCTGGGCTGCCTTCGACCCCTCACAGCCCTTATCCATGCAGGGGTCTTCACAAAGTGTCTGACCATGTGACAGGGAGTTGGAACTAGAGGAGCTTTAAGGTCTCTTCCAACCCAAACCATTCTATGATTCTATGATTCTGTAGCCTCGGGCTATGGGAATAAAGTTGTTGTCTAAATGGCTGAAACACTTAATTCAGTACATGCAGAGGTTTTATCAAGAGAGAAGAACATATGCATGGCTGCAGTGGGTTATAACAGAGGTCTATCTGGTTCCTCCAAGACTGAACTACTGATACCTGGAGTAGCATAAGATCGTGGATCCACAGGCGCTGATAGGAGTATACTCTCCAAGTGGTCTGTGGCTTAGAAATTTCTGGACCAAAGAAATTTCTGGACCCAGACCTTATGTGCTGATTGATTTATTTAACTCCTTTTTGAGCCTTTGTAAACTTCTGGCCTCTGCTATCTTCCATGGCAATGGATGCTATACTTGAACAGTGTGCTGTTTGAAGAATGGATTTTTCTTTGTTTTGAACCTTCCGCCTGCTAATTTCTTGTGATAGCTCTCAGTTTTGTATCATGAGAAGCAATGTCATTCTCTGTTTGTGTTCTCCAAGCTACTCGTGATATCCTATACATCTGTTGTAGTCCACTTCAGTCATGATTTTCCAAGGCTGAAGAATCCTACTCTATGTAATATATCTCCACATAGTTGTCTTGCCTTGTAACTGTCCTCTTGACTTTTCTGGTTGTGCAATATCCTTTCCTGAGATGGGATAGGGAGAGGAGAATACAGAAACCATTCAAGATGAAGCTCACAATGTCATATTAATGTTTTCTGTTCTTCACTCGTTTCTTCTCTTGCTGTTTTTTCCAACTTTGATAGGGCTTTTTTTTCATTATTTAGTACTGACCTAATACTTTGAACTGCTAAAGTTAGTCTAAAGTTTCCTCTCTGAGGGGCAGCAGCTAATCTAGAGACTGTCAGTTATGTATGGTTAGAATTACTTTTTCACATGTGCAATGCTTTATGTTTACAGTAAATAAATAACACCCTCAGCTACCCAATAACCTAACAACTTTTAATAATAATTCTCAGTTGGATTTTGTTCTTACTGTGTTGAATAATTTAGTATCAACAGCAAAACTTTTGTATTTGCTATTGATTCCCTGTTACGAAATCCTTATAGCTATAGGTTGTGCAGGAGAGGCAGTTTCCTACGTGACTACTGTTTCGAAAAATGGGAAGCAGTATAGTGAATGAGGCAGGAGTTTGTCAAGAAGAAAAGAAAATCTCAGGTGTTGTGCTACATATACATTTAGGGAAGAACATTTGCTTGACTTTGCCTGACACTTGATGGTTTTCTTTCAAGGTAGCAGCTGTGCAAAAACATTAATCTTGTGTAGACTGGGTTGCATATCTATAGTACATACATATAATTTTAAATAACAACAGAGCCACTTTGTGTTTTACAGTTTGCTGGCTAAAATATCCTTGCAAACTAATGATGACAAAATTTCTCTATTTCTGTTTGTTAGCCTACTTACTTACTGGCTCTTGAAGCACTGAAAATGCATTAGTATTTGCAGGAAAACTGTAGCTGCTTGGAGACCTTAAGCTGGGTTTTCCCCTCCCCCACATGTGAAGAAAACTGTTTGATGAAAAAAAAAGTTCTTTTTTGTCTAAGCAACCTGATGATTAGGGGACAGGAACATCTTTCTTATGAGGAAAGGTTGAGGGACTTTTTTTTTAGTCTGGAGAAGAGAAGACTGAGGGGGGATCTTATTAATGCTTATAAATACTGAAGGGGTGGGTGCCAGGAGGATGGGGCCAATCTTTTTTCAGTGGTGCCCAGTGACAGGACGAGAGGTAACGGGCACAAACTCGGTCATAGGAAGTTCCATCTAAACATGAGGAGGAACTTCTTTACTTTGAGGGTGGCAGAGCACTGGAACAAGCTGCCCAGAGAGGTTGTGGAGTCTCCTTCTCTGGAGATATTCAAAACTCGCCTGGACTCATTCCTGTGCAGTCTGCTCTAGGTGAACCTGCTCTGGCAGGGGGGTTGGATTAGATGATCTCCAGAGGTCCCTTCCAACCCCTATCATTCTGTGATTCTGTGATCCTGTGATAGCATGCCACTGACAAAGTTCAAATACTTGGTACGATATCTGAAGAGGGAGTTAGGTCCAAAAGCTGTCTTTAGCTAAGGAGGCAAGTTTCTTTGAGTCTGCACCAACACACTACTTCAGGCAGAGGCATGGACACAGGCATTGGTTTATAAGTGGTTTGTCCACGACGTTTGCCAGCACACTTCCAGCACAGTTTTGGACTGGGCCAACTGGCATGCTCCAGGCAACGTCTGGGCATGCCTGGGGCATAACAGAGGGGAAGGAATATTCTCCAAAGTTCACCTGGACAGGGGAAAAGCAGGAATACATCTGGACACATGCTGTGCAATACCAACTGTGGTTCACCAGTACAGTGCTCAATTGTTCTGGATACTGAAACACCTCAGAGATCACTCCCCACTGCTTCAGTCTCAGCTGGAGTTGATGATGCCCCTTACATGCCTATGAACATTTGTAAACAGCTCACCCTACTGAGAAGTCAACGTCTTTAAAGAAGAATCTCTTGAAACACATCACATAACTTTTAATGAAAGGTGTTCTGCATTGTTAGACTGGTCCTGCTTTTCATACATGTGCTAATGCAAATATCATGCTTTTGTATGCTGTAAGATTACTGTTGTAGTATAACTATAGAAATAGTAGAGCAGTGCCATCTGTGATGCTGAGAATCTGAACGTACAGTGTTTATTCATCTATGAAGAGTTTATTTTGCAAATATGCATCAGAATCTCTGTAGAATAAACTACTTGCAAAGTGTTTCATTCTGCCAGAGTTATGTTGCATATCTGATGCCTTCCCCTTCACTTTCCCATTTTACTCTTTCTAAAAGACCCAGAAGGGGACAGTTTGACTTCCCAGCAGAGGCCATTTCTCTTCTTAAAAGACTTCCAGGGCTGTTGACTCCTTCAGAAGTTCCTTCTGTCTCAGAGCCTCTCTGATCCATCTGTGCTTTCCAAACTAGAAGATCTCAAGGAGTTCCCACCTCATTTCCTTGCTATTTCTCTTCTATGTTCGGGATCAGATGTGCTTCTGCAAAGAAACTGTGGTGGTGTGCTGTAGTACCAGTGAGGCTTACTACCCATATCAAAACCATGAAAAATTTGCAACAAATATTAAGATTAAAAACTAAGTCTGGAAATCCAAGCAGTTTTGTGATTCTTTGATGTTTTCTTGGCAAAATGTCTCTTCTTAAAGATAGACCTCTGGTAAACTGGAGCAATAACCTATTCTAGAATACAATCTGTTGTTAGAGAAGCATTTAGAAATATTTTTTTTCCTTCATTAATTTCTAGGAATTGTGAGGGGTTTTTTTGTTTGTTTGTTGTTGTGGTTTTTTTTTTTTTTTTTTTTTTTTTTGTGGTGTAGCTTATCTGTGGCTTCCCTCCAAGTCAGATTAAAGAGAAATTCAGTGCTACACAGACAGTTCAATAGCTTGATGATTTTGGCCTAGAGCCTAAAAATAATGATTGTGTGTATTATTAGATATCTAAATTAAAAAGTTACAAAGCTACTGAGCAACTTTTACTGTTTTACTGGCTTTATGGATGCTTACTGTTGAGACATCAGAATATTTCTGTTTAGGAGAATAAATATATGTTTAGATCATTAACATTCTGAACCTTGCTATGAAGAGTTTTTCCTTTGGTATTTCATAGGAATGAATAAGTTAACAAAAATTTAGATACTCTTATATGAATAAGCATAATACCAAGACAGTATATGAAGAAGAGCAAAAAGGTTTTGAAATTTATACTAAAGGTTTCCATTTTTTCTACATATCTAAAATTACAACATTATGATCTGAGCAATAATTCTTTTCAGGGATTAAGTAGTTACAAAAGGATTTTGTGCAAGTTTTGGTTTCGAAATAAACTGAGTTTCATTGTACCTCTGTCTTGCTGTTTCCAATTTGGGACGTGTGAGGTTGTGCTGATGTGAAATGGTGGTATTATATAATTCCCAAAAATGGTTACTTCAGAAGCATCTTTTTTTCTGACTCCTTTGTTATTCACTCTTTCCACTTTTTGTAGTATTAATTTCCAGTAGGTTTGTCACTGTCAGTTCCATAAGCACAGGACAGTCCTGTCTTTAGCACTGAACTATTAATTTTTTAACCAGCTGTTCTAGGATGTGTCATCCTCACTGCCATTTGTTAATTAATTATATGCCAATTAGAAAAGGCTTACTTTCCATCTTTTATTCTTTTGGAAATGGCACATTCTTATCATTTCTAATTTACTTCTCTCCAAGTATCTTGCATAAATGCTGGGAAATATGTTGCATGATCATTTAAAAAGGAAGTAAACAAAATAAATCAGCCAAAATAAAAAATGTGGATACAAAGAAGAAAATTAAGCATTAGAGCTGGTGTAAAATATAAGATCTTTGATAGTCAAGATGCAAGTATTTTTCATGTGCTTTGCATCAAATTTTTTAGCTGTATGGGTATTGACTATTTTATCTTTAACCCATCTTTATTGTTTTTAACCCTTTGGCAAGTTCACAAATGCTGCAGTTTCTGCTTTTTCTATTCACAGCAGGAAAATGATAGTTTAGTAATTTTTATGACTCACTGCTGTTAGTTATAAGGAAACCCCCAATCTTTTCTTTCATGTGCTGAAGAGGTTTGGGACATTGCCCTTTCTTTTGTCCAGAGTGAGGGAAATGAATCATTAAGATAAATATACTTTTTTTTAACCCCCAATGGATTTTAATACTGGTAATTTACTGATCTATTTTGTGTAGAAACCAAACCAAAACAAAGTAAAACAAACAAATATTTTGCCTTCTTTGTGTCAGACCTTTCAAAGGTACAATTTGCCACAAGTTTTTTATTCTAAACAGCATCCAAATCTCAAAACATAATTCCTAAGGCACGATCATACCAACACAGAAGGAGAAAGTGGACAGAGCTTGTGGTTAGCCAGCCTGCCTGCCGGCTAAAAGAACTAGTGAAATTTGGATTTTGAAACAACAGGAACTCATGTCTTTCAGTAGACTTTCTCCTCACAGTAAAAGAAGAACCCACAGGGAGTTGGGACTTTGTGTATCAAAACACAGTACTTATTTGGGACTGACAGCAAAAGCTCTAACTGGTCCCAAGTGAGTAGAAAGTTTGATCTGAAGTGAGAGACAATCTACTGAGAAACAAATGGAAAAAGGAAAAATAATATCCCTGTAGTTCAGAGAAGGAACACTTTGTCAATATGAACTTCAGATTAAGTAGCCACATGTGTCAGTTCTTGATGGACAAAAAGCATGAATACAGCAACAGCTCAGAACTGCTAGATGTCTTGCAAAAGCCAGAGGAGAAGGAAAATTACTCTGTTTTAATGGCAGATATGATCACAGATGGTTCTGACTTCTGAAGACTAGGATATGTTTGCTTCCTTGCAGGTTTTAGCAGACAAATCAAGAGAATCACTGCCAAACATGCTGAATAGAGCTGGAGGGAACACCTCTCATCCAGAAATCTTAGTTCCACCTGAATTCTAGATTAGAAAGAAGATAAATTTTGAACTGCAAAAACTGTATGCAAAAACTGTAATCCCAACTAGCAAATCCAGAGACAGTAGAAGATATCCTTTGAAGAAACAAGTAAAATTGACTCTGTATGTATATATAATACACTTGCTTCCTTTCCAGCACAGCATGTTGTTAGAATGGTGAGGACCAAGAGTCACAGTTACTGATTTTCCTTCATCTTGGAGACAAACTCAAGGTTCAGGTAATAGTGCAATTAAGAAATAGTGTTATGTTTATATATTAATTTTATAGTCACCAAAGTTTTCTTAAAGCTAAAATCAGTTCAGATTATTGGTATATTCTTGAGGAACTGACTAAGATATTTGCTGCTTGTGCAATATTCCCGGATAAAAATTCAGCTTGTCTAAGAGGAAATGTATGAGAGGTATCTTTGTTAATTTTCATTGTGGAGACTGGCAATCAAAGTTATGCATTAATCTGATACACAGAGTTCATATGAAACAGTCATTTCAAAAATTGTAAATTTATACTGATGAGATAAACTTCATTCTACAAAAGTCAGATATCAGCATCTCACTTGCTGAGAACAAACGATTAATCCTCATTATTTTCTTTTCTTGTAATTTAAATCAGGAGGTAAGAGTTTTCCACTTCACAGATTTTGTTCAAGGAACAAAAAATATGGAAAGAAACTTGACTTGTTTTTCAGTATGAAAACTAAAGACTACCCGAGACATGTCCACAAATCAGTCAAGTTGAGTTCTCCCTTTAGAATTGCATTTCTTTTTAAGCAGCCCTCGATAATATTGCTTGGACAAGATAAAATGAGGTACGACAGAACAAAGATCAGCACAAATAATGCAGCATCTGTTCCATTCAATCCATTTTAACTTTTTAAATTGGAATTATGAGGACTCTAATCCTCTTTCATGTAACAGCTGGGTCGTATGGAAGGTAACATTAGTAATTGTCAAAGTACATCCTTAAGCTTACTTAAATGGTGTACACTGAGCCCCACAGAATTCAGCTCAGAAAATAGGAGGCTATTGTATAGTACAATACAGAGATAAAATAATGAAGGTGCTTAAGGACGATGTTCTGCTAGAAAAGAACATTAGTTTGTCATGCTGTTTTAGCTTAATTTAGTGCTTCAAGGGACAAAGAAATTGTCTTGTCTTTGTTACATTGCCTAGAGAATCTGGACAAACTCTGAATAAAAATCACTTAGGTACCAACAGGGCAATATAAGGGGAAAACATAGACATCTGAATTAATATGAAAGAATGAAAAGACTTCTACCTAACCAAATTAGCTCCTTGAGAAGCTAAGCTTTTTCTCAGAAAGCTCCTTCTGTGCCTGAAATTCACCTGTCTTGTAGCTGAGGTGATAGTCTAAGGACAATTATTTCATTTAACTTTAGTCACTCTAGTCAACACAGATTGACAGGTATTTCAGGAAAATAGTTTATTCAACCTTCAAAACAGGTAAAGGGTGGCTATTTCTCCCCTTACAAGGGAGACCAAGATTGCCAAGCTGGCTAAGAGATCCTGTCCTAAGTGCTTGTTCCTTCCCATATTTGACCATGTAGAGTTCCCATATTGGATGTCCCATGACCCTGAGAGGCCTGGGCTAGCAGGCAAGCTTGAATTGTGTTTGGCACTGGCTGCAGCCCCTAGTGCAGCACTGGATCCAAAGTGGTGCTCATGCCTTTTCCACAACAGCCTTGGTGGCGGTTCCTAACCTGATGGCTAAAGAGACCATCCCTCACCCAGGCAGTAGGAAGAGTTTCAAAGGAACAACTCCCATTTTTTCAGACATCCTTACCATTAGCCTTACATCCTGATTTCACTCCAACTTGCTTGTTGAACCTGCAGTGCCCTGCAGCGCCGAGGCATGGGCACAGACTCAGATGAAATGAGAAGCATTGACTTTGTGGCACAGAGATTAGAGTATACACTCAAGGATGCTGTGACCTGGGAAAAGTCCTTTGTTTCTGGGGCTGTATAAGCAATTTATATTAAAAAATTACTGGCTAAAAGCGTGAGTCATGCTGTGAAGCACCTGTCTGGGAAGCAGAAAATGTGGGTGTGAATCCCATATGGTCAAGGGACTAAGACCCATCCTGGCTGAGTGCTTTAACCAACATATGCAAAATGGGCGACCATCCTCTGGTCATATCTAAAAGGACCATGAGGCATTCTTTTGTACCAAATACACAAGTGAGGTGTCCAAGTGAATTGATTTCTGGTTATGAATCTACTTTTGTATAGGAATCTAAGGTGTATGTATAGGCAACTAAGGCATGTCTCTAAGAGGAAGAATGAATTTTAAATATACTCCCCTTTCTGGCATTTTCTACCAACCAACCTTCTTGTTTTTCAGGCAGCTGTCAGTCCCAGGCAGTCTCAGGGGCCCACATTTCTCCATTTCTTACAAAATGAACTGAGGCATCTGAATAAAATTCTCTTTTTTTTCCATCTGGTCCCTTTCCTTCTGTTTTATTAATTTATAATATTTTCTTCTCTTCTTGTCAGGTGCTTTCTCCTGTGAGAGACTTGAGGTAGTGAATTAACATCAGAGAACTTGTGAAGAAGGTATTAATGTTAATCTGCTACTACAACGTAGTACCTAGCATTTTAAGGGGCACATTAGCTGCAAAGAAATATGCCAGGGTCTTATGCAAAACAGTGGTACTGGATACAATTAGATATTGCCAAACAGGAGAGAACATCTCTTATAAAGCTGATCAGAATTCATGACCTGCATCAACTAAAAAACTCTTTAATAAGAAGTGTATGAACTCTGTACACAGTGGCCTTGAACAGAGAGTGCAGTTTTTGGCAGATACTCATCTGATTATAAGTTGTTCTTAGTGAGCTCACAAGGTCACTGTCCAAAAGAATTAATGTACTCCTGTCATGATTCAGGAGAAAATTGAGTAAGAAACATGAAGATGACTTTACAGCTCTGTTTGGTAGAGGTGTGACTGAACTCACCTCTGGTATATGATGTGACCATTACCAGTTCAGGTCTGGTGTCTCCAGGTCAGGAAGCATGTTAACAGATCAGAGCGGGTGCAGAGGAGACCGTAATTAGAAGCCTGGAAATGTGCTTCACAGTAAAATGCTTGAGAAGGTGCCAATGAGAAGGTTAATGGGGCACTTGACCAAGGCTGATGAATATTGACATGGAGGAGTGAAACCTAGATGTGCATCTGAGCCAAGAAGACACAAATATAACTAGATTCAGTGGCTGGAGCACTAGAAATGAGCTGCAGGTTCTTAACTCTGTTGGTAATTAACTATGGAAAGAGTTTTAGAAAGCACTGTGGTGAATTCTCTGTCTCTTGGCTATTTTCCCTCCACTTTGGTGTTTGGGTTTTTTTGTGGGTTTTTTTCTCGAAGGGGAACCAAGAACGAATTTAGGAAGTTGTCTGACATCTGCCACATGTCTCAAACTGCAGTTCTCAAGCTGGCATTTGGAAAATATTTTGGGGACAGGGATGGGTAGGCCCCTGACAAGCCTATGGAAACCAAAAGGGAAATGTGAGGAGGAGGAGGAGGTGTCTGAAACTGGTAAGAGCCCACTGATGGAGGAGTGGGCTATTACCAGGAAGGTTTAAATCCCTTAGCTTTCTGACTGCTTCTCTATATTAAGAACCCCGTCCCAAGCAGGTGCTTTTGGGGATGTGCAGAGGACATACTTTGAACAAATGTGATTCCAAAGGGTGCCAGACAGGATGATCACACTGATGCCTCCTGGCCTTCTAATTTATTTACTGCCCCCCTCACACTGGCTTGTGTAATATTTTATTTTTTATTTGTGTACTAGTAATTGAATTTATTAATACAAACACAATGCTCAAGAGAAAAAAATGGACTTCTGAGAGTTATATTTTGTAACTTTCGAATCCACTAAGTTAGACATTTAATGATCATATTAAAAGGGCATTTTACAATGAGATAGATTTCTGATTGTAAGTAGGAACTGATGACATAACCTGCTTCCCCCCCCCAAAGTTAATTTCTCCTGAAGTTATATTGCAACAGTGAGCAATTTCTCAGCTGTCCCCTGCAATATCTCACAAATCGTAACAGAAGTTTTCAAATTGAGAAGCCACGTCAAGAGCCTAAATCAGTATTTCAGGCATGTCAATATATAACTTCAATTTCAAAAACACTCACTGCTTAGAAACTCCCACTGACCTCTGCAGAAGCTTCTCACTACTGTGTGTTTTAGAATAAGGTTACTTTTTCAGATTCAATAATAATGGAGAAGCCTAATAGGTGTCTTGGAGTCTTAAAAATGTTGTCTCAGCACTTATTCATGATATCTCACTCATATAGTCACAATTCCTTGGCAGTTTTGGGGCCAGAAATTTTTTTTTTCTTATGTGATAATAAAATATTAGGTTTCAATTAAAAAAAAAAAAAAAGTCTTAACACTGTAAAATTATAAAGAAGCCAAAAGAATAATTGACTGTGAAAGTATCTCCAAAGTAGGTCATATGGCCAAAAGCAAAATCTACTTCCGTTGTGCTGTCATATTCGTACAGAAGTGCCACTAGTATTAAGGATATTAAAAAAATGACAAAAGCAAGAAAATTTCAAGTTAAATGACTTGACTTGCAGAAGTGCTGAGTACCTACAAATCTGACTGAAGTCAGTAGGATCTGCAAGTGCTTAACACCACTGAAAAATCAAGAAAAATGTTATTGTTTACTTTTAGCTTATGCTGATATGTCTTTATAATGCTAGGATTTCCAACAACGAGAGCTTGTGATTTCTGGTGGCATGTCACTCTATAATGTCCCCAAGCCTTACAAGGAAGTCCATCAATAGCATTAGCTGCTTGGGTCTGTGTGACATTTGTTGAGACTGGTGTCTCAATGCTCTTCTTCCATGCACACATCCCAGAGTCCTGCAGAAATCTCGGCAGCCCATTCGTGGGATTGCACTGGTCTTTTGGCAAAGCATAGGTTATGGGCACCTTGGACTGAATGAAATTCCACCCTAAGAAGGCTTCCCACTGCTGAAGGCTCATGAGGGACATGCAAATACTGAATGGAACTTAGTGAATATGCCTAGCATAAACCTGTTACTGATTGTGACTGTTCTGAGAGAGAAAAGAGAGTAAAAGAATGCAAACAGTTCTCCCTTAGTCTTTTCCTTATTGATCCTGTTCCTTTAAGGTTCGGCCTGTTAAAAACATTGTAACATTGTTGGTATAATCTGTTCATTTGGTAAAATTGGAAGCTATGAATCTAAGACAATTCAGCTGGAAAAAAAAAGATTTCTTTCTTTCTCAAGAGTAAAAAAAGTTTGATATCATTTGAGTGATACCTGAAAGAATAGGCAATAACTTAAGGGCTGGGGGAGAGAACTCTTCTATGTGTGCAGTAGCCTCAAATCCAGAGATTAGGATTTTCCAGTTTTTATATACTGCAACTTCAAATAATGTGTTAGATGTGTGGAAAACCTTGAAAGCTTTTAAGCCATCCTGAAAACAGTTCAATCTGGTCCTAATTATTTTATCTTTTTTCTTTTTTTTTTTTTTTCCCTAGACAGCTATGAAATAGGAATCTGCTTTTCCATTCTCACACCTTCCCAAGGCAAGAATAAAACAGGATCAGCATTGTTGACTATGCCATGTCAAATGTTAATTTTTTTTTTTTTTAACCTTTATATATGAGTTATATAAAATGTCAAGTGCTGGACTGTCTTGAACTAAAAGATTAAAGATCTCACAGAAAAAGTTGAACCCTTTTCAAAAAAAATTTTTTTGAATGGAAGATTAATTGGAAATGTCTTGCTTGGGCAGTTTAGTTTTTGCTGATTGGGGGGAGAAAAAACTGTGCAGAAAACTCCTTTTAGCTGCCATTCCTGGAACTCAGGAATGAATCATTGTCTCAGAGAAACACATTTATTTCTTAATCGGCACATTCAAGGATTGCTATGAACCAGCAAGAAATGTAAGATTACGTTTAGCTGAACTTTGATATGACTTGACAAATATGTGGAAATTCACAATGTGTGTTCATGGTATTAGGTGGACTGTTTATAACCCTTTGATATTGCTTTACTGAAAACAGCTAAATAGAACAGATAAGCACATTTGAACAGTACAAAGCAGTCATCTAAATGACACCATATTATTACTTTTCCTCTATGTAGAAGACATTGGAGGTCCTTTATTAACTACAGAAAAATACAGACCTTATTTATGTCCTGATCCCAGGAGGAGTAGAAGCATCTGTAACTGTTAGGGTGCCTTCTGTAGTAGAAGATGACTTCAGCAGAGGCTTTAAACGCTCAGCACCTCTCAGTTTCAAGCCATTAGCATTCATCTCCCTCTAGGGAATATGGACTTATTACTCACACATGAAATGAGACACCGCTGAGGTTAGCAGCACGCATAGCTCTTTCCAGCTTAGTGTCAAGATGAGTAAGCGACACCAATATGTGTTTGCAGCCTACATTAAGAGCATGCTTGAAGAGGGCTGTGCAAGGCAAAGTGACAACTGTCCTGTGTGGCAGCCTCCTGCTCCCAGGCTGCCAATGTTGCTCTACCTGTAATGGCTCCTCTCCTGTGTTACGTTCCCAGTAAATCTGACAGGACAGGACGATACGGTGCAAAGGCAACCATGGACACTCCTGTGAAAAGGAACTCCTTGTTCAGCCTGAATCTGGGATGTGACATTAGATTTAAGAAGGTGGCTGTAAAATTCAAATGGTCTTGTTCTATGTTGCAGAGCCACCATGGAGCTGTGGGTTTAGTTTGGAGGAGACTCTTGAACATATTTTCATAGGAGATAGGTCCCATGTTTAGAGAAGGATTAACACCAAACTGTGTTAGGCTGGCATCTGACGGTAATTAAGTAGCTCCGCTGAAATTCTTGGGATGCTACAGCAAGATGAGAGAAATTGTTTAACTGATAATTTAGGGGAGTGAATTTCAAAAGCGTATTTGGACATAGCAAGAAGGTGTTTTTGCTGTGCTGTTCCAAAGGTGTGCTGCCTTACCTACACTGCTCTTTCTACCAGTTCATGCCAGAATTAAGGCTAAGTATTTCCATACACTTAATAAGAATACTTTCGTTTTGTAGGGGGTAAATAATCTGTGCAGCCTGCGCATGCACCTCCACAGGCCCTTGGAACGGTGAGGGGTGAGGGAACAGGCACCCACAGTTTTAGTGCTGTTTCTTGGGAGCACAGTAATGTATTTTGGTTTGGTAGCCCCAAAAAAGAAATTGTCTCTCTTGCAATACCCTGTATTTCGGAGCCTAGGCTCCTCCAGCCATGAGAAATCTGTTTCTCAGGTGCATATACCATTGTTTTTTTGTTGGTTTGTTGTTGTTTTTCTCATTTTTAATATGCCTTTACTTAATACAGGGAGGATCACAGCAAATCATTTTATAAATCAATAACACAGTCAGTGCCAAAAAACTCTGTGCCCAGACAGAGGCCACAGTGAAACCATAAGGACTGCCACCTGCCTGAGTAAGAAATGCCATTCTCAGCTGCTGAAATGATTCTTGACCGCATATTCCTGCCACTAGAATAAAAAAGAAAGGAAGGATTTTTAGAACCCTTCTGTGGCATGCACTGTTCAAGCTTCCAGCTTTTGAGCGGTGGCCAAATGTGTCCCCCAGAGCCTGCACACCACACTTTCCCAGAGCCCCTTCTCTCTCCATCACATGCCTCAGCACAGCGCAATCCAAAAAGCACAGTCACTTTTCTTTTGCTCACTCTGTAGAAGGCAGGCAGCTTGCAACGCTGTGCTAAAATATGTGGAGCATTATTTGTAATCAATTATTTTTCTTTTATATTCTAGGCAATTGTTTCAGTCGATGTTGTGGGCAACTATATTGTAATGTATTTAAAAATATTTTCAGGCTATAAAACCAAAAATAGCTAAAAGAAGCATTTTCTTATTTTCTCTGTCTGCCTTATCTTCCCAAGACATCAACTACAGGACAAGCACATCTTTGTTATTGTCAGTAAACCAGCACTAAATCAGTATGATTCCTGAGGACTGTGATGAACTTTGCATCAAGAGAAGGCTGAATTACTGAAGACTAAAAGAATAAATACAACAATTACTTTATTTACTTTATAGCACGTGATCTAGCCACTGAGTTCACTTGTATTTCCTTTCACTCTTGGAAAATAATTTAAAATCCTGTTGAGAATACTGTATTTTATGTTTATCCAGAAAAAAGCACAGTCTGGAAATCATACTCATGTAAGATCATGGGAAGCTTTGTATTTTTCAGGAGAAAATTATCCCTGCCATTTTCATGGTTGTCTAATCTGAAATCATACAAGCCACATTCAAAGAACTGTGGGAAAGTGCAGAGTGGAGGTGAAGTGGCGAAAGAAACGGGAATCATGTAAATAATAGATGAAATTGCTTCTTTTTCTACTAAATAAGTGCAAGACAAGAGTGATACAATATGTGCCCCACAAGACCACTGTAACTATGGCAACAACGATACATGTACTGTCTTCATTGCAGATTATCCATATAAATATCTGACTGATGGACCATACAGTGTATGGTGTATACTTCTACCATAGCCACTCTCTAGCTATCTTTTTACTGTTATGAATGGTCTTCATGTCTCATCTTTATGTTTTTAGAATCTTTACAATACCTCCAAAGGGAAAAAGATGTCATAATGCATCCTGCTGCACTTCCTTCTCAGTAAGTCAAGACTATTTTCCGTGAGAGAGGCAGAAAATGGATGTGTGTGTGTAGGTGTGTGCACATGGGCGTTGGGCATGGCCACCAGCCCCTGTGCCCTTTAATCTCCCTGCTTTCAAGATTTCCATTTTTGAGACTTATGTCTTTTGGAGACAACTGTTTTAGGCAATATTCTAGTTTCATATATGTATTGCACATCACATACTACAACATAGAAAAAGAGGATTATTTTGTATGTTCTCTAACTGCCTTATATTAACTTTGGCTGCAGTTGAGGAAAATGATACGAGGTTTCTCAGGACACGTAGTTTCCAGCTGCCTCAGAACAGACTGACCTTATACCGCAGATGGATAAAGCTCTTTAAACCCTCAATGTGCATGCCAGGAACCACAGGGGCACGAGGCTAGAGAAGAATTTATACCATGTGTCTCTGCATTTTATAATCAAAACTTCTCTTTTATGGATCTATTCCTTTTCCTTGGTTTACGAGGACACCTGCTTCTTTTACTTATTTAACAGTACAGTTATGTCCCCATCCTGCTGATACTGCTATTGCTGCCTAAATGCAAATTGCGTCAAATTTATAAATGCCAATAATTTCAGTCTTTTCTTTGACATATGGATAAATAGCTGGTGATTTTTAAAGGTCAATTCATATTCAGAATTGCTTGACTTAATTACAGGGATGAATTTTTAAATGGCATTGTTCATCACCCTGTGACACACTGTGTCACACTCCATCATTTACATTGCAGGGAATGATTTTTTTGTCCCTCGCTGGTCTACTTGTACTGTATGAATGAGGAACCCCTTTTGCAGTTCACAGAGTACCTGAAAAGTGTATATTACATCTATTCAGTCTGTCACCTGAATTGTAAAAAAAGAGACTTTTCCATTCTTTAGGAAATTTACATTACTGTTTGCAGTACTGTCACTGTCTGAAAACACTGTTGAAAACAGACGCGTATCTGTCTGAAGAATGGCAAATAAACACAAAAATACACAAAAGTGACATAGATCTGTTGGGTTTGTGTTTGAGAATATCCGTGATTACTAAACCTGTAGTAATCTAGAATTGCTTAGGATCACCTGGGCCCCATAATTCTGGAAAAACTGGAGAAAACTGAAGGAGAGTTGCTTTGTGATAAACTTTAATAAAGTCCTTTCCCAGTGAAATCCTAGATAAGAATCTGCTGCCTTGGAATGACTTATTGATCACTACTGCCCTCTGAATTGCTGCTGTATTTTCTGACTTGGGTGATTGTACCCTTGTGAAGTGGTTTCTTAGCAGTAGATGCTCTATTAAGTCTGCCCACCGCCATTACTTGATGGCAAAGTGCCTTTACTTAGGAGATGAAGAGATCCACAGGTACTGCTGAATCCAACAGATGTAGTGACAGGGTTTTGTATTAGTATAACCACTAATCCAGTTGAGTCTCCAGTTAGATGTTTTATGTTCGTTGATACTGACATCCCAAGTGGATGACAGTATTTAGTTAGAAAATGCTCACATAAATAATTCAGCAGAATTTGGCATGGCTCACTCTGTAGCTACATAGAGTCCATTGCAGCCTTTTTCATGTGTGGTAAAATCCATCCCAAGCCTCATCTTCCCAAAAATGTGAATTTAATTTAACAAGCCTGGTTTTACCTAAAAAAAATGAAAGTACATTTTCAGCACTTGAAATTTTACAAACCATTTCTTGCTAGACTGCATAAAACAAGTCCATGACCCAGAACTCAATATTAGCATTTAATTGGCTATTTTTCATCTAGCGTTTGCTGTTACGCACTCTTTTTTTTCCCATTTTCAAAGCCCCAGGTACTGAAATGGGGCTCTGTGTGGGAGAGGTTTGAGATAAGAAGTTTTCTCATGCAACTGATCAGCACAATTTCCTGAGCCGGTGTCACAAGGCAGCAGCAGCCTAGCAACTACCCACATTTTCCAGTGCCTCATTCTGGACTGGCAAATGCATCCAGTTGCTCCTCTATGTACCGCATAATTAGAAGAACTCTGTCTTCTCTCTGGATGTCTCTAATGAGTGGGATCTCATGTTATAAGCTGTACCTGAGTAACAGGTATTTTAAGAGAAAGACTGATGACACACACCTCTCATTTGTGCATCCTGCCCTGTGCTTTCACTGAATACCGAACTGGGTGTTTGTTCACAGGTCTGCTACATATTGCATGAGATAAGCATTCCTCACAACTGTTTTGGTGGGTTTTTTATTGATCAGTAAAATGAACACATGATTTATTATTGTGTAACCATTTTACAGAGAATATCATGAGCAAATATAAACTAAAACTTGCACAAGACATGGAAAACACTATACCTGTTGCAGGGGCTACTGCTACAAATAGCTGTAGTTTTAAACAGCTGTTTCACATTTCTCAGTTATTCACTGTGTATAGAGACAAATGACACTGCAATATGCTATTGTCATAGTAGTTACTGGAAAATACTCCATTTTAGCAGTGATATTTTATATATTGTATTACATAATGTGATTCTTTTAATACAAAACACAGAGCAGGACAGGAAACAAAATTAAAGGTGCCACAGACATTTATAGAAAGATTGTTTGAACAGGAAAGTTGGAATTCAGATCAAATGCCCAGTGCTGCTTTTTGTCTCAGTATTTCAGTCCTGTGTTCATTACTCCATCCTCTATTTCCATGACAAGGGAAAAACACCCTGCGTAGGAAGACCTGTTACCTGGAGGCAGACTGAATTTCTGTATGCCTCGACCAGTGGACAATTATAGCTGCTTACAGAAGACAGCAGTATCACATTCTGCTTAGAAAATCACTTTGGAGATATGATGAGTGAATGGAAGTTGATCTGACACAGCTTCATTTCTGCTCAAACCATCTCTATGAAAACGTAATATACGCTAAAACAAATGATGAATACAGAATGTCTTCCTTAATGTCAAATCCTGATTAAATCATAAGAAAAGAGACCTTGGCAGTCTATTTAATATTGCTGACTCTGTAGTCAGTGAAAACAGTATGTGTAACACAGTTTGGATGCCGTACAATATAGAGCCAAATATTATGTTGTTTTGATGTGTTTATAGATGGCTAAGCTCTCAGAGAGGTAGTTTTAGGCACACGTTTTAAGCCTTTATGTCTTCAAATAACGTTAGGAAAACATTTTCAAGTACAAACATATTCATACCAGGTTTATGATTGCACTGGCAAACGTGTTACAGATATACAGTTTCTATATACTATATCTATCTACTCATTGCCATTCTGCTTGCTCTCCCCCTCTTCAGGGGAGTAATACAATGGCAAAAATATCCTGAAGTGGCAAAATCTTCTATGCAAGTTGCAATGTTAAGCCTATAATTCTTTTTGTCTTATACAAATTGGGAAGGGAAAATCAATCTGTCTTGTAGTCATAAAGAATAACATTTTTTTTTAGATTTTTTTGTTGCAATTGAAAAACAGCTTGGTTAGTTCAGTGAAATGGTAGTAAGGATTATAAACTAATCCTTTTTGATGAAAATGAGAAATACAAAATAGCATAATAATTTTAACAGTTAGACATAACAGTTGCCAAATGCACACTGTTGAGAAACTAAGGAGAAAAGGGGCACTTTCAGCTTGTCAGCTTTATGAGCACAGGTCAGAGGCAGACAGCTACGGCCTCAGAGGAGTAGTTCCTTGGAGCGCCTAATGAACTGATAAATTAGTTTTCTTTCTTTGGAATACTCAACTTCAAGAACACATGAATATCCCTGATCGTTTTTATTGCATCTGCATCAATCAGTGTTGCAGTGAAATATTTGTATTTGAAGCAAAATGTTTATGCAGAAAGACTAATGTTAATCTGAACTGCATTTCAAATGCCACCACCTGTAAGCCAGTATTGCACAGGGGGAAGCCTCCTGCAGAACAGCACGGCTTTAGAGAACAGAATTAGGACAATGCCAAGATCATAGCATGAATATCTACCGTACTTACCTTAGATCATAACTTCTGGCATACTAAAAGAAAATTGATTCACCACATGTTTTAATCTGAAGGCAACCAGATTACTCTAGCTGGCAGGACTCCTCGGGGTTTACTGTTCTACAGCGCCAGCTGGCACAGTGCTAATCCAATGTTCCCTTTTCCCTAGCTCTTAATGCTCCCCTGCATCTTCGTTTGGGGTTTTTTTTGCGGGGGTGAGTGGCGGTTGTTCATCCTCTTCCTTTCTATGTTCTGCTTCAGACTTATTTTACTGGTTTTGGTGAGATTAATCTCAATGAGCTGTGGGTATGGATACATGAATGAGAAAGCCATGGGTGAGCTAGTCCCCCTTACTCTTTTCTGAGTTAATGGAGAAGAATAGGCTACTTTACAGTTTGAATATGAACACCTGGGCTGGTTTTGATGTCTACATTAGGATGGGATGCATCACTTCTCAAAAATAGGTATTTCTTTCCTTTGACTCCAGGGGGAAGCTGTATGACTAATTCATATGTAGACTTCTACACTGTAGATAAACATATTTGATGAGACGAATTGCACCCTTCGAGTGTTTTGGTTAGAATGATAACAAAAAAGTTATACTGCATAGCTCATGTAGTATTAAAACTCCAGATTTGATAGGAAGTTTGGAAACACAATCATGCTTCTGAGGTCAGTTTAATTTTTAGGGCTTCATTTGTACCATCTAAGTCAATGGTAATTTTTTATGGCAGAAGGACATCTTTCATGCACCCTGGGACTAAAATATCTTTAGTTAATGAGGTATTTGGTGGATATGAAAGAAGTTTCTTTAGAGATCTGTAGATGAAATGATTTAAGCTGCTTATATAGTCAAGGTTTTAATGCCAACTTGCCAATCAATAGCACTTCTGCTCCTACCCAGTGAGTATAAGTTGAAACAGAGTTCACTCACTTGGCTGTGTTATGAGAACTGGAAATTCCTGTTGTGAACAGCACCTCTGTGCTGTGGTAACTGAATGGGGCACTATGTGCTATTTCTACTCATTTTGAAGGTTGAAAAAGTAACATGGTGTCAGAAATAAGGAAGAAAATATATTCCTGAAAAGAAAAGAAAGTCATGTCTGCTGCCATTTTATCTACTTCAGTTGGCTGGCAAAGTGAATTTATTGCCTGAATCTCTTTGCAAGGACTTGACCATGTCCTGTTGTTGCACTAATGGCATGAATGGCTGCTTTCCTTTATCGTGTAGTCATACTGAAGAAGTACTGAGACAGACCAGGCATGGATTGGGGGGGATATTGCTGTGGGCACCACAACATGCACACACTTGAGAGAGGCATGCAGAGGGGCAGCTCACTGGGAACTGCAGGGTCCTTTTCCCTTTCTCCTACAAGTAGTTTTGTATTCACTGATGCCTCTTTCTTAGGGTTTCTTTAAAAGCTGAACCTGAAGGCACAGATCATTTAAGACTCTGATCAGGCAAAAAACTCAAGTGCATCAGTCCTGTTATATTTAGCTGTGTCTTTTTTATGACTGTAGAGGAAGTGTTTAGCAGAGCTGCAGTTACAACCAGGTTTCAGAGTGGTATCCAGATCACTCAGCTGAAAAAAACCCAACAAATATTAGCTGCTTCTCATTTGGAGGGAGTGGGAAACTTATCCCAAATTTGTTATATGATATTTCTTGCCAGAAGTCTTTTTTTCTTGTGGAAAAAGAAAAAAGAATCATCATTACCTTAAAATTATTTTTACCAAGTCAACAGCATTTTCTGTCCCCTCACCTTTGCTTTCCAGATATTTATCCTGCAGTACATGCCTGCACAACTAACAGAAATAAAATTTAGACTCATTATCTTCTGAGGTGGAACTAAATCACTGTAGCAGCACTAATCTAAATGAACACCATGGGGCAAACAGCAGTGAATCAGCAGACCTTTTGCTGCAGCAAATTTTTCTTTGTAAGCGTAACACTGTTTTCAGGATGAGAGTGTAAGAATTTGTTCAGACTCCACCCTGTAAGGCACTTAAATCCTCAAATTCACATTAGGAAACTCAAAACAGGTATCATGTATTGATAAACCTTGCCCAAACAGTTCCATATTTAGAAGCTCCAGGACAGTGGCAAGTATGCATACATCTAGTTTGTTGAATTTAACACTTATTGCTGCCACCTACATTGAACCTAAATTGCTTGAGTAATCTAAATGACATTGATGGCACAAAGAAAAAAAAAATCCATTGAATTCTAGGAAAAGTAGAAATATACTTTCTCTCTAGCCTTGTGATCTGTTTTTGGCACGACATCAAGATGTAATCTCCAGTATTCCAGGGCTATATTCCTGACCACTGTGGAAAAAGTTTGAGATTATGGGCTTTTTATCCATTACCATATTACACATATAAAAACCTAGATTTAAGTTAGCATAGTTCTGTTGAAATAACAAAACTGTATTGATGCATACTCTTTGAGGAGCTTGCTCAATAGTTGAAGGAATAAAATGGTTTCAGTCTGCAAATATTTACACAAATTCTGGCATATGGCACATGGAATTAATTTATCAGTATTAGGAATAATACTGTTGGCTAATACAACACAACAGAAATATTGTATTTCCATTATATCCATATATGTATGTAAATTTTTCATCCTTCCATTTCTTACCACAGAAGGACTGGGATGTTGGGGCTCCATGCTACAAAAGAGGGAACATTCTCCTTTGACTCTGTGGAGAAGTCCAACCAGTCTATGGGACTGCTCTTTGAAGAAAATTATGCTAAATTTTAACCATGCATTATAAACTGTAGCTGAACTGAATTCAATGGATGTAAGCTATCCTGACTAAAGGAACTGTCCTTGATTCTCCAGATAGTGAGAGGGCTCATCCGCTTCCAAGATCAAACTCTCAAGCAAGCTTTGATTCCAAAGACAGGAACAAAACATTTGTCATTACTTTTATTGTGTTTTTTCTCTTCTTGGAGCATTGTTAATTAATGTTTAAAGGCAGCATTGAGCATGAAGGTTTACACAGAGAACAAAGAGCTCATTCTTGACTCCAGAAACCTGCAGTCTTACTGATGAAATGAAAAAAGAGAGCAAATGATGAAACATCAGCGGAAGTTTGGAGCAATGAAGAAGGCGGCATTGAATCGGATAAGATTGTTTGTGCTATAACATGGTCCCTTTTTTCAGTTGCATAAACAGGGAATGATGGTTGGATGACTGTTGAACATCATAGGGTAGAGATGGCATTACACTGTCTACTGTAAGTTGACTCTTCATCACTGGTTTTAATTTTAGGGGATTCAAGAAGTAACATTCAGAATATTTGCTGATTTATGACACCAATGTTAATCCTGTCAAACTCATGAAGTCAGATTAATCTAAAAGAGATTGTATGAATGTTTTAGAACTATAAATAATATATAGTAGCTAGCCTAATATTTTTCTGATTGTTTAATGTATTCAACTGTTATATATTCTAAAATTGTTTTTCTGAAGATTTTACTCTGAAAAATAAAGGGTTTTTTTTAAGTTATTCATATACTCTTCTTGTCTTATTAAAATGAGAAATTATGTTCCCCCCAATTTTTTTAATTTTTTTTTTTATTATTACCTGTGTCTATTGCTTTACCTGCAACACTGCAGTGACATTCTTAGGAAGGAATTCTAATTGCTTCAGATTATATTTTTAATTGTTCTGTTTAAACCCGTTGCACTGCTTTGTGGAAAATGTCAGATGTCTTTCCCAAATACCCACATCAAAAGCATTGCCACTGAATCAATTAGGAAAGAGTCAGTCCTGTTGTTTTCATCAGCAGTCTTGAGCCTTCCCAAATTCAGCTCAAAATCTGACACTCCAAAGCAGGCTTTGAGAGTATTAGAAAAACATGAGGTGACAGTACCCTGGTCACTACTCTTGGGGAGCTGGGTCTCATGTGTCAGTAGGTTTAACAGGGATGGTGTGATTTCCACAATTATAACTTGTTTTAAAGGTTATTTTACAATGGTATTAATCTCCACTGGGAAAACATTCTTGTTCCTGTATTAATATGTTAAAATCTAATTGTTTTTATACTTGGCAATGTAATAGCCAGTTTTAAACTGCCATAGAGCGTTTCAAAGGTACAGAATGTTTGCAGTTAAAAATAACATAGTTTAACTGATTTCAAACTCTCAGCACCAAGACCAAATCAAGTAGTTAATGTTTATATAAACATGACAAAATTCAGCCTACAGATGTACAAACTTACTGTTTATTTCAGTAGGAACTGCATATATGAATCTGGGGGTGGGATACGTTTCACGAGGGCTTGGCTGGTGTGAATAGGAAACTTTATTACTCCTACGGATGTTAAATTGGATAATTTAGTATTGATTCTGTATGGGTATGGGATTTTGGTCAGCATTTCTCATATGTGTGAGTCCAGGCCTCCATCTTTATGATTTGTAACACGGTCTGGAGACCCTGGCCCTGCAGCTACTCCTTCCTTAGCTCCTGAGTGCTTGCTGAGAGGAGACCAGCAGGACCGGGGCCAGCTTGGATCCTCACAGAGGAGGATGATAATTTAAAGCCTTTGGGGACAAACTTTACTACCCAAGGAAGAGTCACAGAAGAAACTTAGTATAGCTGCATATGAGGGTAGGACACAGGGAGGACTGTGCTGTAGAGAGCTTCTGAGAGAGGTCTTTGGGTGGGAGGAGGATTGTTAAGAGAGGTCTGAGCTGGGGTCTCCCCAGTTTGCAGCTGGTGGCTGGATCCCCAGAGAGGGGAAAGCAGCTGTTACACCGCTGCTGCAGTCTGCAAAAGGACAAAACAGCTGCAGAGTCGCTCTTGCAGCCAGAGGTAACTGTAAGGATTTAGTCCAGCTGTGAGCAGGAGGCAGAATTTCCCTTCAGGAGATGCATAAAGTGCAAGCTGGCTGAATTGCGGTTGCTCTGGAAACCGTCCTTCGAGTCTCTTTACTCTAGTAAGTGTAATTTCTCCATCATAACATTACGCTAATAATGTTTCGGGGTTTAATATCCATTTTTAAAGCCAAAAGAGAAAGGGGAAAGCCGAATTATGACTGATTGCACATTCAAATAAGTGAACATATGTTTACCTGAATATATAACATGGTATTAACATTAATAAGCACTGCACTAACCTTTATTTGAAGGACTAATTAAAATAATTGCTAATGCATGTATTTGATGGTATGGGTGTCTAACCAGATTTTTTTTAATGTCTTCCATTTTGCGTTGCACTTAAGATCCATGCAAAATCCACTCACGAGCCTTGAAAAACAGTCACAGTGGAACAGTGGAAGCATGGGATATTTTAAGGGACACTTCCAAATCCTGTTTAAGCAAAAAATATATGTTTAGGAAAAAAGCTATTAAAAAGGGCATAAATGCTTAGATGTTGTTTTTAAATTAATTTATACCTCCTTTTTTATTCTTATAAGAATAAAAAGGAATCTCCTGTATATCTTGTAGCTTTCATGGTGTTTTGCTGTTTGAAGTCACTGTTCTTGTAAACAAAATGAGGCTCATGGGTTGTCCTTTTTCCCACACAGAAGGAAACAGCAGTAGCATCAAAATGACAAAGCAATAATCATCAAAAGCTGCGTGAGATTTTTTTTTACAGTTGTTAGAGGGGATAAAGCTTTTGTTGGAAGCAAAGCAAGGAAATATTGCAGAGGGGATAAATATCTATGGGAACATCTGTCCCTGAAGTGAATGAAGGCAAAAGTCAAAGACACCGAGCATGTACTGTTGGTAAAATTGGTTCGTCAGTATTTAGGAGGGTTGATTTCTGGTTTTGTAAAGAATGAAGAATCTCAGACAAAAGGAAAGCTCATATTGCAGGAGCAGAAGCTCTGATTTTAGGTGACAGATCTGGTGGGTGACAGATTAGTTGAGAGAGTTAGAAAGGCTTTAAAGTATCTAGTAAAGAGGAGACAATAGAGCAATCACCAAACCACAGCATCTGATGTCTAATAGATCCAAACACTGAGGGCCATGTAAGGTACAGCTGCATTTGTAGCATTTTTTTATCGCTGATGCCAAGAGTGTAGATAGTAATCAAGGTGCTTTGGAGATGTCCAGGAACTGATGAAATATGGTTGGGTTGGTGTTAGTGAACTTGAGTGATACGTTTTTTCTGACTAGGTTTTATGGATAGTAATTACAGTTTATTCTATGAGGATAAAATTGGAGGAAAATCAGTTACTGATTCAGACTCACAGGCAATTCAGAATTACAGGGCCCAGATTCTTGTGCACTACAGTTCTGACTAGTAAAAACTAAAGATGAGGGAGCTGTGGGCAGCTGTTACAGATTACCAAATCTCAAGGCAGATTAGGACAGGACAAAGTAGTTCTTGAACATCCATACCTAACACTCTAAGACAAGAAACGTGTGTTCTTGCGGATGGTTCCTTTGGTGTACTCCTGACCACGGTGGACTTCCAGGCTGGCCCAAAGGACCATGATGATCTCCATTTGTGGACAGGCCCCCTAGCCCTCATGTGCTTACTACCTCCCTGAACACATATGCTGCTTCTGATGAGGATGCCCAAAAGAGGGGGAAGCCCAACAGGAGACATTAATTTTGTGCAAGAAACTGGGGGGAGTCTCTGGTAACACATTTAATAGAAAAACATTTTAGTATGCTGAAGTCTTACAACTCTCTTGACATCCAACTGTTTTATCTGAATATGTATGGGGTGATATCCTGAATGACATATTTGGCCACTGTAAATAATATGCACAAACTGTTCTTTGCAATGGCCATGCAATGCTGATAAATCACATTTCTAGAGATTTCTCTCCCTCTCTCTCTTTTTCACTTTCAAGGATGTGGTAGTGTAGACGTGATTTGAACAAGTGGGCTTTTTTCCACTCAGATACTTCAAACTGTGTTTAACAATAAAAGTAAAGGTGGAAGGCTGCTTTGGGTTTTCATGGCACCCTGCAGTGTGCTGAAAAATAGTCATTTCAAGGACAGGTAAACATAAAGGAATAAAGCGATTCTGCCAATGTGTTGCTTCTGGTAAGAGAAGTTTGTCTTTCCTGGTGTGCAGAGATGCAATATTTGGATTTTTTTTTTTTTTTTTTTTTTTTTTTTGAGGCTAGAAATCTCAGGCAATTTAAAGCACAGATTTGATTCTGACTTTTTTTTTATTTGTTTAGCTAAGTAAATCTTGTCATAGAATCTCTAGAATGCAGAAGACTATATAGTAGTACTGCTCCATGTACATATCACTTCAGGTGATTCAGTTAAAGCAAATGACCATGTCTAATTACTATTTAGAAAGATATTTAATATTTTCATTGTTTAGGAAATAATTTCCTTTTTTTTTTGCATGGATCTACTATACATCTATTAATCTTATCAGATCTTCGTATTACTAGCTATATGCCACTGTCCTTTTTTACTTGGACCTTTGTATCCCATAAATTACCTTCTCAACAGCTTCCCCTATCTTGTCCTCAGCACTATGTCCCATCCTGGAGCTTTCAGCAAGTTCAAGAGAACCTGAATCCTAGCAAAAACTTTATGCCTTTGCAGCTATGAGCATGCAGCAAAGTTTGCAGTGGCACATGGCAGTGTTTCAAAGCACACGTTTTTGTTAGCCGAGCAGAATGTAGTATCTTCATCTTCATATCAGGAAAGAAAAGTAAGCATGTATTTGTGTATATATGGAAAGTGTTCTCTGCTTCTTTAGCATCAGTATTTGAGAGTCTCTCTTCCCCCACTGCAGTTGTCAAAGTTCTTATGCCAAGACCCTACTGCTGCTGCTTTAGACACACTGGGTGGGATTCATTTAATCTAACTGTAATATCTTAAAAACTATGCACTTAGATCTGTTCTAAATGTTTGTCTAAGGTAAGTTGCACTGAAAGTTCACACTTCTTTCCATTCTCTGTTGTAAGACATGAGACAATTAGTTTAAATGTGTGGCCTTTGATTCCTGACTTGTAGCTGAATGGAGATGAATCCCAGCCTCTGTTTTCACACACTCCATTTCCCAAGTGGCTGCTTGTTTTAGGTCAATGTGCAGTTGTTTGTCTTTCAGTGCACTGTTTGTATTTTTCTGGCTCTTAATTATGGTTACACCAACCTGGGGAGCCTAGGGGCATATTTATGAAGAACTCTAGAGAGCAGGCAGAGCCTACACCACCACAGAGCTTCAAGATGCTCTGTGTAGTGACATCTCAAGTGACAGAAGCAGTACTGCTACCTTAGCACAGTGTTGCATCCAAGCAGGCAGGGAGTAAGCTGTGCTCTGCTTCAGGCTGCTATCAAGGATGTATTGCTTCTCATTTTGAAGCAGACTCTGTTGCCAGCATCTCAGCTCTACACACTGGGCACCATCACATGGTGTAGACCAGACCTGTACGCCCAGCAGCTGTATTTTATTCTCCTGTCCCTTTGGTTCTAATAAATCACAACACAAGACTCAATGGATACATTGCATCACATATGATCTCCAAAAAATAACTCCTCATGTGGCGTATTGCTGCTGATTCCTCTGGAGTTATTCTTGACTTACACTGTTGAAAATAGAATATGCCTGCAGATGAGTGGGGGTGTAAATGAGGCCACTGCTGTAGATCATATTTTTACCCTTCTTGCATATATTGATTGATATTTTCTGACAAAGTTTTTCTACCAAAACAAAATGTATTCATGGCTTATTAAGCAACTATGGAATAGTCTATTTATCCTGTTATTGCTTCCTTATCTTGGTCACATATTAGGCAGTAACATGTCTTCCTCTGAAATACAAGCATCTACTGGATCCCTAAATATGTCAGGTTACATTGTGGTTTCTTTGCTAAATGAAACTTGTTACTGTGATGTGGGGTTTATTTGGGGAGGTGGGAAGTGAGCCTTGTTATTATGCTTTTGGCTTAATTGTAAAACCTTGTGAAAGGTTTATGTTTCCAGCTTAAAGTTTTATTTTGGTCTAGGCACCAAAGAAAACCTTGGGGCAAATTGAGAACCAAGAACTTTGGGGAAGTAGATATGTTGAAATATTTTTCATCCCTGAAATTAATATTTCCAAAAGAAGGAAAACAGAAAAGATTTTTGATTCACAACCATCAAAATGCTCATTTTGATTCTTTCTGCTCCCCTAATATCTTGAATGGAATGTTTACATTAAAAATTGCTGCAGTAAAATGAAAGATGAAACATTTTAAAAAAATAATGTAAAAACAAACATGTTTGATGTTATCAGAACAAAACAAGAAAATAACTTCAACTTATTTTGCTTAAAATTTAGGCAAAACTGACCCAAGCATGGGAAATTATTTTAATAAGACTGCACTTTCTGTTGGAAAAACAAGTTTATTTTTCCCCCTGTTCATTCTCACATTTTTCCACTTAATTTTTAATATCATGCTTTAGTATTTTTTGTTACAAAATAAGAGACATTCTGCTACAGCTGGACTTCTTTTTTTTTCTAATGGACTATTGGTGATTCAGTCTGGAAGGTTAACTGTCGTGATTTTGCTGCTTTTCTTGTAATCTATGATGCAAAGCATCATTTTAACTTCTGAAAAACATACTTCAGTGCAAGATACATGGAAATGGTAACGGAAATGGTTACGGAAACGGAAACAGAGATGGAAATGGAAATGGAAATGGAAATGGAAATGGAAATGGAAATGGAAATGGAAATGGAAATGGAAAGCATGTGTACCTCTGTCTGTGGAATAACTCTTTTTGTTCATATAATACAGTACTGGATCCTATCTCAGTAGAATAGGAAAGATCATCTAGTTGATGAGTGTCACTGGAATGTGGGGGAAAAAAGCAGGTGACAGCTTCCTATTTCCATTTCCTTTTTCTATTTCCATTCCTATCCACTCTGACAGAAGACTTATGGCAAAGTAAACATTTAAAGCACCACTGAAAGAGCAATCTCCCTTGTAGGATTAAAATTAAAATATGTCACCTCTCCTTCTTCCTGATGACTGAAGAGCCCCAAGTGGGATTTCTGAAATAAGATATCATGAAAGTGAGTCAAGTGACTGAATGTTTCTAGCTTTTACATTTGTTTGTTATGAAATATCCTTATTAATCACAAATTGGTACGGAAGTAAAGTGAGTAACAATTCTTTCTTTTTTGTTTTGAAGGATTAACATATTAATTCCCAAGGCTACCATGTTGTGATATGAAACAAAGGTGAAAATTCAGCCATATGTTGCACAGCTGGAAATGGCTAGCAGAAAGCAAAAAGTGTCTTGACCCAAAATGAGGCATATGTACTAGCTGTGACTGAATGTCAGAAGAGACAACATAAAATTGCCATTTTCCTTTAATTTCGCAAGCAAAGAGTGAACTATTTAGGCTGGAAAGAAGGGACATCCTCTTTAGAATTCTTAGAGAATTAATTGTAGCACAATAAGCAAGGGGCTGGTTTCTTTGTCTTTTGCTGGAAGGCTGTTTTTGGAATAGGTATGTCTGATACTATGCAGTAAAGTATATGAAAAAAAATTCAGGTTCTTTTTTTCCTCTTTTGCTAGAGCTTAGACAGCTTTGAATGAAGAAGGTTGATGTGTTGGCTTTGGAGCAGATTGCATACTCATATAAAATATGGTTCTACAGGACTCTGAAAATGAAACCATAAAAAAGTGATTCCTTGCTTTTTCCTGAACAGATTTACCGTTGGTTTGCCTCCCTGGCAGGCTGCAGGGACAGTGGAAGCAGCACCCTCCAGAGGGGACTAGTGTCACACCAGTCACTTTAGAGAACGTGAGTTTCTACAGTGGGGGGCTTAGTGTGTCCTCAGCAAGGGAAATTAGGAGGAAGGTATGCAACCTGATGGCACCCATGCCCCTTTGCAGTGCGTAGGAGGTGTGGAAGACCACCCAGTTTGGGCTGATTTGTACCTCCCATGCAACGCTAGCATATACTTCTGGAGAAGACTCATCCAGCTCCATCACTCCACTCAGTGCCAAGCACAGATTAGTGGTCAGCTAATCTTTCCATGATGATGACAGGGTGCATTTTATTTCTCACCTGAAGGAATGTATTTGCCTGATATGGAATAGTAAATGGACCGTTTGAGTATTGTTATGAATTAAGAGGCCTTTTTAACTCTTCAGCAGTGTTTTGGAGTAGATCTTATATTATTTTCTTTGCTTTTTAAAGTTTCTAATCAGAAGCATCTTTTTCAAGAAGAGATTAGAGTCAATAAAAATAACCATAATATTACAGTCATTACAGATTGAATTCAGTTTTTATAAAAATGTAGGTTACAGAACCAGCCCTTCATTTCTAATAGCAAGGATCTGGAATACATGGGGATTCAAAGAGAAAAGGTGGGAAAGCACCATACCTAGATGACAAATTTCAGGGCCAGTTTTCTTCATGTTTCTCTCAACCAATGCTAGAATTTCTCTACAGCTTCTTAGATAGGTGACATTTTTCTTTGCTTTTGTTAAGATAAAAAAATCAGTACCTGAATTATAGCTGTTGCTTTTGTTGGTAATGCATGGAGAGCAGAATTCTCTTCTCTCTTCCATAGCTTTGTTGACTCTGCATTGCTGACAATACTAACAGGTTTTCTGTCTGTCAGTAAAGTCAGGAAATGTGACAATGACTCTGAGGAAGTAGAAATACTGAGTATGAAATGTCACATATTTTTTAACAGATGGTTTCCAATGATGTGCTGTAAGGAATTCTGGGTTTATTTTTCATACTTCTTTTTGGTCTGGCAAATAAACCTTAAAATTTTACTTCTAAACCCAAAAATATAGAAATTATACTTACATATAATCATATATAAAAAGCAGAAAGTTTAGAATGTGTATAATTCTTTGCTCAATGTACTTAGGAAATAAGAAGAGCCTCCATCCCTTAATGTGACTGCCAAGTTCTGAAGGGAATCAAAGTTAATCAGTGTAGCTGAGCAGCACTTGGTGAACCTCTATAATAGCAGGGCATGGCACATCAATATCTAAGATCAACTCTCAGTAAATATTAGGTCTTCTATACAGAATATGTGTTCTATACAGGTTATGTATTCTGTGTTTAAAGGCTCTTACACTGGTATGGTGGAGCTGCTTTGGAAGATTACAAATATTTCATCCTGTTTTTATGCTGGAATTCACACATTCATACATTCATACACATAGTATTCCTTTTTTTCATTTACTATGTTAATTTTTTCCTTTTCCTATTTTTTTTGAGTTTATAACTGTGTGGAGGCTAGCAGGGCTGAGTGAGATCAGATGCAGCAGTAACACAGATATGGGCAACTCTGTGAAACTGAGGAGGAGGGTGAGTTGAAAATGTGCAAGGGCATATACAAGAGGCAGTAAGGGCTGAGAGTGCAGCTGGGTTGCAGAGGAAGCTGAGAGCTTTCCCGAGTGGTGAACCTGAAGAGGCAAGATTATAATCAGCAAAGATTATAGAAAAAATACTATTTTCTATCCTTTCTTAAAAGAACATCTCCTGCACGAAAGCGGTGAGGGTTGAAATGGGCCACCAAAATATTGTGGGAAGAGGCAACAGGCTCATGTGGGCAGAGCAGAAAATTTGCATTAACAACAGCATTGCAGAGGGATACCAGAATCACAGAATCACTAAGGTTGGAAAAGACCTGTAAGTTCATCAAGTCCAACCATAAACCCAACACCACTATGCCCACTAAACCATGTCCCACAATGCCTCGTTCACACATTCCTTGAACACCTCCAGGGATGGTGACTCGACCACTTCCCTGGGCAGCTTATTCCAGAAGGCTGAGACTACCCCTAGGCTTGCCAGAGAAAACTTACTGGCAATTTGCAGGGTTTAGGGACATTCTCAGGGCAGCGAGCTCAGCTCTTCTGCAGAGGGGACAGTCTCGTGGTGTATCGGAAATGATACATCCATTCAATAAAAGACACTGACGAGATCTGAAGGGAGGCCATCCAGTTGCTCTCAGCTGGAAGCTCTCAGCTGGAAAGAATTGATTAGGGAGCTGTGAGGAGACTCGGGCTGGGAAGTTTTATAGCAAAGAACGGCTGACTCTCAAAAAATAGCAATGAACAGGTGAAAAGCTATTGTGTTGAGCACAATGATTATAATAATAAGGAGGCTTTAAATCTTTTTTTATTGTGATCACTCCTATATTTGCTGGCAAAACTCTGCACTACCTGTGATGACAGTTCATGTTGTGTTTGCTGTTAAAGTATTGAATGACAATGTTCTTCATCTGCTGGTTTGAAAGCCCAGAAATAAAAAACCCCTGCTCTCAGAGGCAATCTACCTTTCATGCTTTATGAAAATGCAAGTAGATTGATTTTTGTAGAGTCAAGGTCTCATGTTTTACTCAGCAAGGGTGATGCCTGCCATCTGTGCTGGGACAGAGTCAGAGCCTCCGGGGTTGGCAGAAGAAGCCTGGGCTAAATACTCTGTAATGGATGGTGGAAAGGACCCAGATCTTCTTGGACCAAGCACCGGAATGGACCTATAGCAGCCATCTGCTACATATGTCCTGTGGGGCAGCCACAGGATGCTGCTTCCTCCTAGAAAATTTTCTAGAAAAAAAATGTCAGCTTCATTTTAAGATTAAAAAAAAAAAAAAGGTTTAAAAATTAATTAGTAAGGTACTGATTTTAAAAGAGCTTTGTTGTCCTTATGGTGTTTGTCTTCATATTACCTTTTTTTGTCGTTTTTATCTTGATAACTTATTTTCAGATTTCAGTTTTTGCCAGCTTTTTATATCGATAAGATGTAAATTAAAGATATCTTCAGGAGTAGGCCTGCATATTGCTGCAGCTGGACAGGAGATTGTTATAAAAAGGGATGGTGGAACAAAGGATTAGGATTTTGTTTAGCAATGTTGACTCTCAATTCACAAACGAAGATATTTCTGTTAATGTTTATACTATGGTTGATGGGACTATGACCCTTTTAGTGGAAAAGAAGCAAACCCATCATTGCCACTTATAAAACCATCTCACATCTTTTAGGCATCTCCAGCTGGGAAACAGAATACTGAATTGTCTTCACTTCATGATTTCATATTTACTTTCAGACCCATGTGAAGATTACCAGTTTATGGATAGGATGCAATAAAACTGCAAAAAAACACAGAAAGCTTTAAAGTAGGAGTTGGAATTCTGAAAATTAGGAACCAGCGAACTAAAACATCTTCCAAATGCTTCCTTGGTGATGCAGATACATTTCCGAATGAACAAGTAAATACAGGCAAGTGCGGAGACTCCAAAACCAAGTTAAAATTACCATGTAGATTACCCATATACATGGGAGATCTAAAACATTTTCCTGATAATATAAATGAAGAAAAGAATAGCAGTGTTTTCAGAGTAAAAAAAATTAATCTTCAACCATGTGTCACAACTCCAGTATTAATCTAGAGGTGTGAAAATGAGAACACTAACAAAGACGGTGTCTTCTGTATGCTAAAGCTGTAATGTTATTACTTAATTTATGGCAACAGAATTTTTAAAATAAGACTGTTCGTGAAACTGAGTAGTGAATTTAACTGAGAGTATCACAGTAATGACTATGCAATGGGAATGGGATGGAGGAGGCAAAAGGCAGTGAGAAGCTATTCAATTAGCAGCATCTTTAGAACAGCAAGTCAGTGATAGTCTAACATTTCCCCCCCCATTTCTCGAAAAGACTGATCTTTTGTATTACGAGTTATTTCCACATGATAAGCAGCAAGGCCATTGCATCTACATTTAAGAGCATCTGAAATTGGTCAACTGGGGAAGAGGAGAGGAGAGAAATATTTTTAAGGAGAAGAATGCACACCTTTTGAACAATGTATGGGTACTGGAAAAGGATATTAAGTCATACTGAGGCAGTTTTTCATTAATGACAAAAGTGCAGCATTTTTTCTCATCAGGATTTCATCCACCAATGGAAACGAGAAACTAAAGATAACATCCTGAGCCTACTGAAGTAAATGGAAACACTTCCAGTTATTTAACGGGAGCCAGTTTTTTCTCATTACTAATTTTATCATCAGAGATATATATTGAGGACAAGATTGTGGTGGAAATAGTCCTGATCTGACCTGAAGCATGTAGTAAGACGAAATGATGCTAGTTAGTGTGTACATGAAGAGGTGAGAAACCTTACTATATGGTTCATATACTATTGATTGCTCAGGTACATGGGTAGGAAATAATAGTGCTGCAAACAATTTCAAGCAAAAGGTGAAAATTAGGTTTGGGAGGTTTTTGGTATTGTTTTGGTGGGATAAACAGATAAATACAAACAAAACTAAAATATCTCATTCTAGTGCTGCTGAATAAGCTCTGAGAGGGCTGTTTCTTATGATACAAGGTGTTGAAAACTCATCGTATTATTTAGGAGGTGGTAAGGTTTGTTCTAATTTTATTTTCCTGCACCAAATCCCTTGTTGTGGGCACAGCTCTATAAAAAGTCCTGACTCCTGTGTTAACCACCAACAAAAATGTTCTCTTTTTCCTAAGTTGCAGAGTAAGGAGAGCGGCAGAAATTCCTGCCTGAATAAGATCACTTATTTACTTTTCTAGGCCCAGATCATGGTGACTTCGGGTAATAATGGCTGTGTCTAATATTTAAGTTGATTTCTATATTAAACCAGTGAATTAACAGAGTAGAGAACTGGATTGGACTCCCTACTCTGAGCTGCCCTTGCCTCCTATGCAACTTAGAGCTTTTTGGAGATGATATTTTCAAACCCACAGAAAAATTGCTACAACTGGATGCAGCCTCGATAGTTAAGACAACCCGTCACTCCTTATACATTTTGTATGATGCTACACAGTTTAACAATAGTATACTCAATCTACAGGCAATATTTAATGTAGAAGAAAAAAAGTTTAAAGCCGAAAGATAGTCCAGACAGGATCGCACTGTGGATGTCAGCATCACTGAACAGCCACCATCAGGCAGCCTTCACCCTTCCTCATTCCATGTCACTATCAGGAAGAACTATAGCCACATAATGCTGTTCAAAGGGAGGTTTTCAAAGGGAAGCTCTGTCAGGAAGAACCCCCACTTCTTCTGTTTGACCCAGACAGGAAGTTTTTCGTTCTTTCTTAAATCCTGGGGAAAAACCCCACAGCTGTTGCATTCCCCAGAGGCTGGTCCAGGACTGTCCTGCTGTGTGTAACCCTCTGCTTTGCTTTCAGCAGTGCTGTGCCTGTGAACCATGATAATTTTACCAGGTACTTATGTCCTGGCATTGAGATTAAAGACTCAATTCTTTCCCAGCCATTTCTCTTCCTAATTTGCTGAGGAAAAACTGGTTACTCACAGGCGCTGCAATACTCAAGCTAAACTGGTGTTTATCAGAGAAACAAATGTAAAAGTAAGGTATAGGTAGCAGATCTTAGCAGGCAAAGTAAAGGCCACTGAAAAACATAGCTTAGAGGACCCGTGTCCTCTGAAGCCTGCTGTAACTATTAGAGGCTGCAAAGATCTTCTGCTAGGTTAACTCTCTTTGGCTTGCATTTCAGCAAAGCCAATTCCACTGCTGTTCAGTCTAAACCTGCAAAGTTCCTCCAAAGAAGCCACAGTCAGTGGATACAAAACCTGAGGAAAAATAAGAGGAATCTTTGCTTCCCTTTTCTGTTGAACTGGACTGAGCAGTGTGACACACGCATGTGGTACAAAGCGGTTCTGGGATGACTCATTCTGAAGTTAAATCAGATGCAGTCAATCTTTTCCAGTACCTCCTAAAGGCAGAGAAGGAACTTTTTCCTTAGCACACTGAGCATGGAAGCAAAGACAGTCTTTCCCTTATGTCATGTTGTTTCTTCTGAATTTTCTTTCCCTCTCTGTTGCTGTTTTCTTTCTTGGTTCTTTTAGCAATATGATTTAAAAAATGCAAATTATAATTTGCATCTGACACAAATAGTGTATCTGTACCATTGCCTGCCATTCTGATAATGCATGTTGCTTTGTGTGCTGAAGTTACGTAAGAAAGTAAAGCTCCCTATATTCAATTCAGTAGCTGAACTCTTGTCATGATACAGAACTCCTCCTCTTGTCAGAGTGTTGTCGAGGGTCCCTTCGGATAAAGAAAAATGCCAGAATCTTTCTTTAAAAAATTTGCAGATTGAATTTAATATTTGTAGGGCACCAAAGACTGTCTCTTTTGTCTGCCTTTGTCTCTCAGCCACAGAAACGTTTATCCCTGCTTGCTTTACAGTTCATGTTTTCTCACTTCACGAAGATGTCCTATATTTCTACCTTTACAGTCATTATTATGCAAGACTTTATTACAAAACCACATGATTTTTTTTGGAAGTGATTAGGAAAAGGATGCACAGCCTGATCCAAAGTCAGTCTTTACCTCACTTCCACAAATTTTAGAACTATCTGGGTTACAGTCCAGAAGGCAGCCCTAACATATATAAATATATTTTTCATTAACTCTTTTAGAGCATCATGCAATTTAGCTACCGTACTTTTGTAGCTATTCATATTGAGAAGGAATTCAAAGTATTTTATCAATATTTAAGAATGAGAAACTTATTTTGATTAAAACTAGGTGTGATTCACAACCTTCCCATATATATATATTTAATGGCTGGTTCAGCTAGATCTGTCTTCAGGTTTGCTTGAAATATCGTATGAGATTTCTGTATAAAATTACAGTCGCTTGGAGAGTTTCCCTAGAGTCCTTAACAGCTCTCTGACTTAGCCAATTAATATGGGTCAAATAATAAATTTTGTTAATTTCCCCCTGCCATCTCTTAAGGGGAACCCAGAAAAGCAGGATATTAAAAATGACAGCTTGTTTCCTTCTAGTTACCTTTTCCTAGTTCCAAGTCAAAGCAAAACCAGCTGCTATTTAAAGACTTACAGAAAGCATGCAATAAATTTCAAGATTCATTGATTCTGAGAAATTAATTTTAAAAATAAATAGATTAGTTGGACATTAGACCAATGAAATCTTCCAAGTAATGATTGTTCTGATTCCTTATCTATTGCTTACTTACTATTGTTAAGAACAAAGTCTGGTCTTGGATGGATGACCCATACAGTCACTTTTAGCTTTTAGTATTCCTATCTTTACTCCCTAGAGAGTGCAAGTAGCCTTGATTTTAATCTGTTTTTTAAATCTGACTTAGTTGTGAAAATTATTGCAATATAACTATCTGGGCAGAAGACTTCAAATAAGAATAAAAAGCAGAAGCAGGCAGACTATTGAAATATATGCAGGTGTTTCTATCAAATAAAGGAGAATAAGAAATACAACAATTATTTGTGTAGCATGATCATATCACACAGGGGATACTCAAATAAGGCTGCCATGTATCTCAGTCATTGTAGTGTAATGGAGATTTCAGTCCCTTCTTTCATAGTATATCATTTGAAAATCAGCTCACTGCCTGAAAATTCATGGCTTATCCACAAACGAACCACAGTGAATCTAACAAATTGCTTTCAAGAAACATCAGGAATTAGCTTATTTCTTATTATTAATTCTGTTTCACTTTTCTTTGTTTCCTGTTTATTTTTTAGCTTTAGTTATTGCTGGGATTAGACTAAATCTTATACAACCTTTTTCTGGTCATTATTTACTGGGTTACCAGTTTGGCAAATGTCTGTTTTTAAGTGAATTATTTCCCTGCTTGAGTCACCAGTAAATTTTATTGATAAAAATTTGGAAGAAATCTATGGTTTGTGCTAAAATTGTAGTGGGTGTAATCACAGGGTGGTCAAGATAAGTTGCTGCATATACGTGTTTATATTTGTGGCCAATAACTTTTAAATATTTGACCATGATGAAAACATCAACCACTATTACAAATTCTCTTGAAAGGCAAGGATGTCTTATTTCCATCACTGCAGAAATGAGAAGTTGAGCACAGGGAAAATGAATGGTTGCCAAGGTCCCCAACAGGGACCCATAGAGAATGGGTAATTCACCTTACATCTTCCTGAGTGCCGGAGCAGTGCCTTCACCATAAAATGGTTATTCCAGTTCTTTCCATTCTCATTTTTCTCATCAGCCCCACGATATTAATGTTTTATAATAATAAATAACTTCTCAGTCAAAAAGTGGAATAGCTTATTCACTCTCCATTCTGAAGGTGAAAATAAAAAGACTATAACATTTTTTTTCTCAAATAATAGTATCTGAAAACTTCAAACAGGAAAATGACTGTTCAGGAGTCAACATCTCTATTCAACAAATTTATGAGTCACCAGCCATGCTCCCAGGGAAAGTATATTAGCTGTTCTTTCAGGAAAACTGGACCACTGCTGCCATCTTATTTGTAGTGCTTAAAGTTACGCTAGACTGAAAGCTCCATAATATTGAAAAACTCAATAAGAGGTTGAAAGAACCAGTATGAAATTAGAGAAGAAAAAATTGCACAGACCTCAAGAACAAGAGAAGATTTTGTTTATAATCAAACCAGAAAATCAATATAAATATTACTACAGAGCATGATGAAACACCTCAGAATCAGAGTTTGGCTTATGATTAGGCTTAAGACACATAAAGGTGCAGAATTAATTTGCTGAAATAACCTTTTGAGATGTCTAAGAATTTAGTTATTTATTTATAAGAGAAAATATAATACACCAGAAATATTATTAGAAGAGTTAGTTGGAATTTGTCTAACTTCATACATTAAAAAGTTAGTTGGCTTGACTAAACACGTTCTCTAGGTTTTTCTTGTAGTCAACAGAGAGAGATAGTCACCTCCAAGGGAAAATATACCATATGGTTTAGTCATCTATTTCAGAACAGGATGAATTCCTGTGTGGAAGTGTCTCTCTCTTTCTGTCTTCATTGTTTATAGAGGGATCCTTGCTAGACAGTACTTGCTGGACTAGAACGCCATGGAAGAGTTTTACTGTTTTTTTAGGATAATGTTGCTGTCTGAATGGGGATTGCTGTTTGGTCCAGAATATATTCTAGCTGTCTAGCTTTTTGCATGAGATGTGCAATATTTTCTAAACCCAAGAGGTGTTAGTATGAATAAATATCTAAGGAACATGGTCTCCAACGTCACAGGCAGCACAGGCTACATGAGAAAGATTAATGTAACCGACATAAGGTGCATTTTATGTTTTTAAGTGAAGGCCTTGGATGTAAGATTTAACATCCGATATCAGCGTTGACTTTTTTACCAAAATGGAGGGTTTCAAAATCACAGCAAGAAAGTTCACTGAAAGCTTACCAGTTGAATCGTTCAATCTCTATCATTGTATAAGCTCCACTGATTTTAAAATCGGAGTATGATGTGAATTTTTTACAAAAATATTGACTTTCTGAGAAAAATTATTGGGCAACAGTGTAGCTTGGTAACCTATGTAATATCTTTTATGTCAAAAGCTAAAAAAGTAGCAATCAATTTTATATAGCTTTTCACATATTGGAAGCCACTGCAAAATTTCTCCTGTTGGATCTCATTTGAATCCAAAGAAGAAAAAATTCAGAAATGTGTTCTGAGAAAGCCCTGATAATCTTTGAGTGACCTTCATATTTACTGTGGATATTGAATTTGTTACAGTCAGCAAAATAAGAAAAAAAAGAGGTTCTTTGCATCTTTTTCTTGACAGCACCAAATATCTCTATATCATCTAGCTATTGGAAACATACATCCGTTCATCTAAGTTACTGCATTGTTATGTGACAATGAATATCTACAATATGGTTGAAAAGAATGGCAATATTTTAATCCTTGAAGAAAGGAATAAACAATTAAAAGATTGATTTTATTGGTGTTGTTATTGTTGTTGTTGTTGTTGTTGTTGTTGTTGTTGTTGTTGTTGTTTTTACTTGGGTAAGCCACATAGAATAGAAGTACTAGCCTAGTAGCTGTAAAAAAGACAAATCCTGCCACAAAAAATTTAGTAATCAACAGCACAGGAAAGGAACATCTACTAGCTTGCTTTGCTTAGTTTGTTACAGGTGTATTTAACAGAGTTTAAGAAGAAGCCTAATCCATCCTTTTAAAAAGCACTATCTCATTTTAGGAAATGTGTACACAAATTTTATCGCAAAACAGGATGTTAGTAACTGCCCTTAGGTGAACTCTATAGTACTTTTTCTGCTAATAGTTAAGATGCTTTGCTACCAGATGGATGTTTGAAGATGCTTTAATGGTATAATGTAATGCTGCACAATATGGCATAGATGTAACCTTAATGCATGTCAAACTGAGCAGAGGGAATATCAATATATGAGTAGAACACAAAAAGGTTTTTGCATTAAGGCTTTAATGAAGTATCTGCTCCTAAAGAAAAAATGAGTAGAACATAAAAAATACCTCCTTTTTAGCTTTTAAAAAACTGTAAAGTAACATTCAACATTCATAATTCTAGTCTCTATTATATTGTACAAGGGAATCCTGTAAAATTTTGCAGCAAGCAGAGTGTAAATCAAAGCTGTCCACTTGCTTGCATGCACATGTATGCATCCGTGTGTCAGATATACTCCATGTTCTTCAAATGATCACACACACATGCACACATAGCTGTGCAAACTTTTTAGTCCATTTTATGGTATGGGAATTAAGTGATTATGGGAAAGATGGAATGATTATCCAACTTAAAAGAAGTTTTTAGTTTACTTTATTTATGTTGGTTTTTTAAAATAATGGTTAAAATCTAATAAAACTCAATAGAAAGAAATAAGAATTTTACCTTTGAAAGAATAGGTTGTAACAGAAAAACATGCTTGAGCTAATTAGAGTATTTCAACTCTGTTAAATCCACCAATGTGTTGTACAAGATCAGAGACATTTCCATAGGTGAAGGCAATCCATAATGCTTATGGTCCATAAATATTAAATTTGATCCAAAAGTTCTTTTCATAACCTTGCATGTGGATCTTTTCTGAAATACTATATAAGCAAAAAATTTACAGCTTCCCAAGGAAAGAGGGTTAAAATTAAAACATAAAATTTTAATATTTCAAAAAACATTCCTAATAAATATACTCATATTTGCTCTTTTTAAATGACATTTTTAACAAATGCACACTTTAAAGAAGTAGTAAATGCTACATTTCATTAAAATAAATTGCTTTTCACATTAATGTTCAGTCAGATTTCACCAAAGGTCGTCAAAGTTAAAAAAACTGTCAGTAAATAAATATATTTCTATCAACAGAAAGTCACAAGCAAAAATGATTTTCAGTAGACCATGCACAAATACAGTTTGGCAGGTAAGCCATTTGCATTTTAATCAACCAGTAATTACACATTTACCTGACTCGGTGGTTTTGGGAAAAGTTAAAAGCTTCCTAACCAGGTATTTTTTCCGGATGAACAATTATACTCTATCAAGTAAGTGTGTGGTTAGGAATTCTAACATAAGTGAATGCCGGCCTCAGTTTTCGGCTTAAATCCCCGTCATGGATACATGCCAGATTCTTAATGGCTCTTCTGTCCTCCTCCTTGATCCATTTTGATTCACTCAGGGAAACTGGTGTTCTTCAGCTCTCATCTCAGATACTGTGGGATGGTATCTTCTGTAAACAGAGAGATCCTTTTTCTAGCCTTCACCAAAAGCATGCACTTCTAAAAAGAAGTTGATAGTCCAGTACTTTGGGAAGAAGACAGGAAATAGATGTACCTCACCACTCTTCATACTATTATTTATTTCAGGGGGCTCAAGGTTGTTTTTCCATTCAATGTTTTTCCATGTAAGGACAGCTTCTGTAATTATGCAAAGGTTAATCTCAACATTAAAAAAAAATATATATACAGATTGACAAAGCCACTAAAATATAGCATACTTCTGTTACACAAGACTGACTCAGTGGACAACATTAGTACACACATGCAATGCAACTGGATAAGTATTTGCACAGTTTTTCTAGAAAGCCATGTAGGAGGACTCAAAGAAAAGATACATCTTGTATTATATAACAATACTACCCTACCTCAGATGTCCTACTTTAATCCATCAATAGTGTTTTTTGTAGGATGTTTTGGCGTGTGCTACTGACCACATTTGCAATGAGCCTTGGATTCACCCCCAGCCAAGTATGTTAGCTTTTCTTCAATGAAAGTTTTTCTGAATTTGGACCTTTATGGTCAAGTACTGGAACTATAATATTTTTTTCCTTCCAGTTACTCCATGTACCATCTTCCTTTCTGTTAAATACATTGTAAGGTCTGTTACCTGAAATTTTAAAGAGGATTTCACTGAGAACTGATGAGAAAAAGCTTTATTCTAGTCAAACTTACTGGCCTTTTCTTTTATTTTTTGCGAGGATGAATTGATGCAAAAATAACAGAGAATGGTCTTAAGTTTCAGAGTCCTGGAAGCATTATCGGGAAGGGATCCCTGGAGGTCATGTAGTCCAGCCTCTGGCTCAGAGCAGGACAAGACTGAATTTGCCCAAGGAAAAATCTTTTTTTTTTCATGTATGCCATTATGTATCCAAAGTCATTATATAGAAAGATAAATTTAAAACAAAAATTTAGAACGCTCTTCAAAGATGTGTCAAGATGCTGACGGTTATATTTAGATTAAGAACAAAATTAATTCCTTCATCTGTATAACTTCTTTCAAGAGCAAAAGCTTCTTTTAAGTTTTCTGAAAGCAAAAGTGATCCTGAGAATACAGCATTTCTCATTTAGGTATTATTAAAGGAAAATCTCAACTATTTCATTTAAAAATGCTAACTGCAGTATAAAGTTACATTTTACAATGTAGAATTTCTATTACAGGATAAATGTTTTGAAAGTAGAGTTCAGAACAAATGAAAGAAAAGGGTTTCTATGGTAAAATTTTATATAATCAGTTTTTATAGAAATAACACAAATATTCTTGTTGAAGAACTCTTTATTTTTTAATTTCCTCTCATCTAACAGGCTTTCATTGACTGTCATTAATTATTAGTGGGACAGAATTCATAGATAAGGAAAATCTGTCTTAAAACTGGAAATGCCACATTTAATGGCAAGCTATTTTAGTGCATGGGTGGCTCCTTTTTAAATTTTGTTTTCAGTTTTTTTTCAGTAGTCCTCTATGTGGATAGCTAGAAAAGTTAGAATATCAGCTCCCTTTCCACACATACACAGGTAGCTTAGGGTGTTTTAATAAAATACATTATAGTTGTATCAGGTAAGTGCTTCCTATGATTTACTCAAGAATATATCAGCAATGTTACCAACTCAGTAGCTAACATCTGCTTCTGGTTTCCTGCTATAGAGGAACCCAAATCTGAAAGACTCAAGTCTTAAGTATGTTACACCTGACATTGACGCAGTTAGCCAAATATTTAGACAGACCACTGTTTCAGTAAAATTACATTTTCAGTGAATTTTTGCAGTTTCCTTTTTATGTTATATACTGTAGAAAATGGAAAACAGGCATTATCTTGTAAAACTGATGTTACTGTGCTGTGCACACCAAATGTGAAATAATGGCCTTTGGTATCCGTTCATTCATACGGGTGTTACAATACTCATCCTCTGCTGTAGGGTAGCTTAGGTGTAAAGTGAAAGGATATTTCAAGGCCCAAGTTTAATGTATAGAGTGTAAAAAGCAAACCCCAAGTTTTCTAATCTATTGGAAACCTGCGTAAATGTGAGTTGGTACTGTGTCTGTCAAAAGAAGGACAGTTTTTACATAATGAAGCTGCTACTCTTCAGCAGTTTTGTAAAATTTTAATATAATTTTTTACATTTTTTCCAAGCTTTTGCTTAGACGTGATGAAATAATGAGAAAATTATTTACAGAAATGGCTATACAGAAAGTAAGACAAAAAGATATTTTACTGTCAAAAATTTTTCAGAAATCCTTTTCTGATTATATATGTTAGCTGTTTATGCAAAAGGTAAACATTTTTTGGCAACAGAACCATAAATTTGTTTTCCTCTCCTTTTGTCAAGAACTACAAAGACACTGAGGATTACAGACAGTTGCAGTAAAATATAAAGTATATTCAAACTAGGCTGCAGAAGAAAAATGGCAACATTGTGTAACTAAAAATGTTAATCCTTTATATCTCAAGCAAAGGACAATCCAAGATGCTTGGTGGAAAACTACAACGTGCTTTTTATAATTATGATGGGAATTCTAAGAAATTGCCAGAAGCTAAATATGGAACAATGTATTTCCTTTATTGAAAATAACCATAATCCCATTTGCTAATTTTTATTGTATACATGAATATTTGCAGAATTGTATGCTAATTTTTTTTTCTTTGAACTAAAAAACTCCACCACTCTCCTGCAGAGCTTTCCTATTGCTGCAGCTACAGATGCTCTTGCTTTCTGATGTGTGTATGGAAGGAAGGCAGGAAATAATCTGCTAGTGGTTATAGGAATTAAAAAATTGCCATCTATCCAAAATATTGCATGGGGACATGTTTCCCAATTAAAACTTATGTACACATTCTACCTGTGAAAGTTTGGTATACCTCTGCCTAGCAGCTGATCTCAAAGAAAGGATAAAAGCATTTGGGTTCTTTAGGAATTTAAGCGCCCAAATAAGCTGATAATTACTTAGGGGAATAAAACTCCATCAATATTTTGTAGGTAATTTTCTGTCTGTATTTCCTTTCATCCTTATTGCACAAGCTGGTAACTCCATGTGAGTGTTCAAATCCTTCAGAGTGACCTGATTCCCTTAAGGTATCATGAGAGGAGACATTCCCACATTTGGTAGGTGTCAGTGGCAATCCCACGCCAGGGATGTTTCCATACCCTACCTCTCCAGTGCCCTTCTCAGTTTGAGAGCTACCACCTTACCTTAGCTTGGTGAGATCGTGTTGCTCTACCAACCAGAGCGCCGTCATGGTTGTCAGCATCGTTCTCAGCACAACCTAACAGCTTACGGTTAATTTTACCTAAATGGAGCATGTAATTAGAAATGTTAATATAGCCACAGTGTTAGATTAATAATAGAACTTGACATTCAGAGTTTCCAAGTTGTATTTATTTAAGGTTTGCTTTGACTTATAACTTTTTTTGTTAACCAGTAGTAAAAAATCCTCATATTGTGCATGCTTCAGCTGTCGTAGTCAGGACTCACCTCAGCCAGAAGTCCACTCAAACCCCTGTGTTTTCCTCAGGATTGTTTCACTGCCTGTGTAAACTAGAACATTCATTAACCAGTACTTCTGAGATCAGCAGAACAAATGTAGCCTGGTTATCAGTGGATCTTTATTTTCTGATTCCCTTATTGATATAAGCCATGTCTGAATCTTCTTCCTTGTTTGGGGCCACTGTAAGGGTGCTGTCTCTGGCATCAAATAAGGTTGAGCCACGGCTCTTCTAGGAAAGATGGGAGTACTGATAGAGTCTATCTTCCCGCCACTTATGGGATACCCTATATAACATCTTTGGCCCACTTTGGCAAGAAATGTGATGAAAGCTAAGTAAGAAATTCAAAAAGTTATGAGCTGAGAAGGAAGAAGTAAAGGCAAATGCCCACGGCACAATTGCATAATCCTCATTTCTTCAGGAAAACTGTAGATAATGGGGACTGTAGAAAAAAAGTGAAAGAATGTGCCCGTTCAGTGATGATCATTTATTAATGGAACCAGAAACAATGAAATACGTGGGCAGAAGGAGCTCTGTCTAAAGTATAAATTTACCTTAAGATGTCTGGAACAGTTATACAGATGTACAGTTCCTGGCCTGTATCAGAAATAGTGTGGCCAGCAGGAGTAGGGAGGTGATCGTGCCCCTGTACTCGGCACTGGTGAGGCCGCACCTCGAATACTGTGTTCAGTTTTGGGCCCCTCACTACAAGAAGGACATTGAGGTGCTGGAGCGTGTCCAGAGAAGGGCGACGAAGCTGGTGAGGGGTCTGGAGCACAAGTCTTATGAGGAGCGGCTGAGGGAACTGGGGTTGTTCAGTCTGGAGAAGAGGAGGCTGAGGGGAGACCTCATCGCTCTCTACAATTACCTGAAAGGGGGTTGCAGAGAGGTGGGTGTTGGTCTCTTCTCCCAAGTGACGAGTGACAGGACAAGAGGAAATGGCCTCAAGTTGCACCAGGGGAGGTTGTATAGGATCACCCAGCTAAACCGGTTTCGGAGCACAAAGGCGAGATGCAGGGAGTTGTGACTCGACTCAGCTTTGTTTGTCTCACCTTGACAAATCCTTATCTATGCGGAGACGACTTGGGGGGAGCTGCGGAAACGGCTCAGCCCGGGGTTGTCTGAACACTGCCGAAACCCAAATGGAGCCTGAATGATCCTTTAACAAACAAAATGCCCTGAGTACCATTCCACCACTATTCAGTAACTTTGTGTGCTAGACATCACAAAATTACCATATAGACTAAGGAGCCGAGCCATCAAGGCACCAGAGATAAACATTCGTGCATAAGCCTGCCCCCCCAATCAAATCAGGGAATAAAAACCATAAGTTTTGGGCAGAAAAATGGGGAGAGTCGTTTTTCCAAGGATACAGCTGGCCTGTAGGAGATTCTTTCCCCCTTGTCCAGGACGCTGTACAAGGTAACTTCCCAGGGATTGAGAGGCCTTACCTGAGAGAGAGGGTAAGTGATTAAGAAACATACGTTTGGTATTTGGCATGCTTTAAGATCGTGATTAGTGCACTCTTTTAAGGTATTAATATCTAGCGCGCTTGTGAATTGTGTATTTAATTGCAGTAGTGCATTCCTCCATTGTATCCATAAAAGAACCTGCAATAGTGGCGTATTGGACCGGTGAGTGAAGTTCAAATAAATTGTTAATTTGAACCTGACAGTGAAGTCCTTCTCTCCGTCACAGAGGTTCAGGCTGGACACTGGGAAAAATGTCTTTACTGAGAGAGTGGTGAAAGACTGGAACAGGCTGCCCAGGGAAATGGTGGCGTCACCATCCCTGGAGGTGTTTAAAGAAAGTGTGGACGTGGCACTGTGGGACATGGTGGTGTTGGGCTGATGGTTGGACTTGATGATCTTACAGGTCTTTTCCAACCTTAATGATTCTGTGATTCTGTGATTCTGTTATTGTTCCTAGGCTTAACTCCATGAGGTCTTTGCCTGTATAAAGAATGTGGGGTGTGTTTCAGAGAGCTTATTCTCAAATATTTATCAAAGAAAGGACATGAAGCACAACCAATTCTGTGACCTAGACAATTGTGTCAGCTTCGGGTTTGGGTTTTAATTTCAATGTTCCCCTAAAACACCCCATAAACTTCCCTTTACGCAGGTCTTTAGTTAAGGAGATATTCTCTGTGTCATTATCAGCTCTTCAGCCTGAAGGATATTTATATCGCTCCTGCCTCATTAGCAGGGAGCACTTTAAAGCCTTAGATTTAGGGCTGTGTCAGGGAAAAGTCCCTGACAGTTGAGCTCAAATGGGTCTCAGCTGACTGGCAGTTACTGGCAACATCCAGAACAGCTTTTTAATGGGGGCTGCAGGGCAGTTGGGTCTTGGTCCACCAACAGCCAGACCACCATCTCTTTTTGAGCTCCCATTGATTTTTGTCTGGCTTTCTTTTGCATAGAAATTATGGGTATAGGAGTGTCTAATATGGAGCTGCAAATGAAGCTGTGCATTAGCATAGACCTAGCTGACAAGCTGCAGTTACCCAGGGAATTGATGAGACCAACACCACCACTATCTTCTGGATCATTGCTTTCACCCGCATGGAGAACAGGAATGAGCTCTTCTGAATAGTGCATGCTGACCTATCCAGCTGGGTGGAGAGGTTCTGGGTTAATTCATGGGGTCACCAGAAAGGTGACTACTATGGTGCTTCATACTTGAAGCATAACTGTGACTTTACTGTCATGCTGGTTTTGAATGCATCAGGAATAACTTCACGTACATGAGCAGAGTTATGATGCTGTGAGAGCAGAAAATGCTTTCTGCCTTTGAGGAGATGTCCTGCAGTTTTGAAGAGATGATATATATACATATCTGTTTGTACATGCATCTGTCACTCTATGACATTTATAAGCTTAACTATAACACAGATGTCATATGGCCATGGTTATTTATCTACAACAAAATTACACAGTCTTATGAATTGTTTTTAGTCCAACTATCATTTGAGATTTCTGCTTGATCATTCTGAGAAGACCAAAAATTGTTTTTGCATATGTGTCTGTAGTTCCCACTGCTTTCAGTTAATAGTACCATGCATGGAAAGAGTGAGTCTGGGTTTACAGACTATCAGAGTTACAATCAGCTCAAATTCAGTATTATTTTTTCAATAAAAAATAAACACTGAGCTACAAGAGCTGACAGTGAATTTTGATTTATTGGTCTTTTAAGGAACTTAGAATCAGATTGTCTGCTTCCAGAAAAGAGGCATCTAAATATCTGCATTCCCATGTTTTGTGCAAGGCAGCTCAGGACTGTTTTCTGCTTATGGACTGTCCCAAATGCTTACCACACGCTATTTCTTGATCTATCTCTGCTGAAACTCTTTTGCATGAGGAAATACATAATGGCATATAATTGTCTATACATCATCATTAAAAAGATATTTTCAAAGTAGAGGCCAGAAAAAGAATCATAACTGGAACCTGGAACTTTTTAGGAATTCTTGCAAATACGGTTGTGACACCCGTAGGAGTAAAATGAGATCTAGTATGCCCTGAATTGATATGTAGCTTCCATTTGATTTGGTTTGTAAAGTGTGTGTGGCCTGACCCAAAGCTAATGTAATTAACTCCTGATGTTCACAATAAGACAGGAAAAAAGGGTTCTGTAACAAGCAACGACCCTCTCCTGTGCTCTGTGTGTGTAAGGAGGTGGGGGTGATAACATAAAGTCCAGGATTGAATTGTCTCACACCTTCATATTGTTTCTTTTTCTGGTTATAGTCCCTTGTCCTGTATTTGTTTTGCCTTCACTGTGCCTCAGCTCTTGAGGACATAAAGTACATTGACCATCTGATAGACCATTATTTTATTTTGAGTTGGTTTCCTTTATCATGAAAGGCTGTTAAAAGCTTATATGATCTTTATTACTCTTTGTATCTTTAAGAAGCTCAGTGAAGAACTCATGTTCTGACCATAGGTGAGGAAAGATTTGTCAGGGTAAATAATTTATTTTATGAGATCATCAGTTGTAGCTGAAGAAAAGCCTGGCCACTTTCTGGTTCATAAAACCTCCCACTGTGCTACTGGTCTGAAAGAGTATCAGTAACTCATAAAAGAATTTTATTTCCTCTCTGCAAACATCAGTGTATTTAATTATGTAGCGCATCATGTCCTCTCCACTATACTTTGAACACTGGCTAATCAGAAGGCTGAAAATTCAAACCTTTGTGCTATTTGAGTTACAAAGGTATAAAAAGAAGCTTTTGAGAGTTAAAAGGTGTAAAAAGAAGCAAATTTGGCTCACCCTGCCCCCTTCCCCTGATTTAGCTGTGTGGTCTCCCAGGGCAGGAAGGATGAAGGTGAGCACAGTCAATAGTTCGAGCATCTGTGGCAGGTTAGATGCAGGGCAGGCATCATTGGGCGAAATCTTATGGTAGAGACTCAGGCTGCGCTGCTTTCCATAGGAAATCAGATCATCATAAGGTGCAAAAGCTGCTGCAAATTGTGTGGTGGAGACTGTGGTACCCCCTCCTGAAACCAGAATGAGGAGGAACTTCTCCAGCTGTCCTTTCCCTCCCTCTCATAGCACACAGCCCACACATTCATTTCTAATTCTCAGTTTCAGCTCATGAAGGCAGTAGAAATTTACAGCTCTTGAATAGCATTTAACGATATTAAATAGTTTACTCAGAAAATGTTTAACTGCTTTTCTCCCACTGCTGGCAAACAGTGACTTTTACATTTTAAACTCAAACGATGCACAAAGAAGTGACGGCACAAGCAGCAACAGTGTCAAGAACCTAAAGCTAACCGAGAGCTCACTGTCTGAACTATTCAGTACCAATCAGTTCAGCCCAGTCCTGACATGGCAGGGTGCAAATTTGTAAAATACAACAAATAATGGATGCTGGGTAGGGGTAGCAGAGCATGGTAAGAATGCAACAATTTTGCTTTTAATTGGAATTTTGCAACAGAACATTGCATTGTTAGCGTAGTCGCAAAGTTTTCAGAAGGAAAGAAAAATGTTTAAGGCTTGTATTCTAGTTTATGAAAGGCAAGAATTGAGTCTCTTTGGTTCCAACTGCAGTTTTGTTGTAGGAAAGAATTCCAGCACCTTTTGCATGCTACCAAAATGTCATAAAAGTATGCATTGCAGAGAAGTAGGATGTCTTACTGCCCCCATCTTGCTGTCAAAAGACATTGTTTACATACTGATTCCGTCCTCAGGGATATGCCTCAGTGGCATGTCTTTTGGCTAATTAAGCTTGAAAATTCAACATTCTTATCCGCACCTTAAATCCATAAATGATAGTCAGGGTGAAAATTGATGCTCCTGTGAATATCTCACTGTACCACACAATGAGACCCATGCATTAACCTTCGAAGATTTCTACAGTAATGGATCAGAGTGCTTTAAACACTTCTGAGTGATCTCTTCTAACTTCATTAATGACTCTACTAATTACATAGTTAATCATGTCATCTTGAAAGCTAGATAACAAACCATGGCTCCTCTTTTCATAATTTCATTGCTCTTTTTAGTTTCACTGTAAAGATACCATAGGATAAAAAAAAAAAAAAATCAACTGTATACAAGTATGTTTTGACCTTTGTAGAAGAAAACAATTGCTTTTATGTCAAGGAAAAAAAAAATTGTGTTTCAGGATTTCAGGCTATAATGCTGAGATTTATGCTTGTTCAGAAGCTCTTGCATGGGTTTATTTCCAGGGTATTCCATCAAAAATCAGGGCAAAGCCACCATCATCTTGGGAAAACTGTAATGCAAATGAAGAAATGTCATTGAATTAAGCTTAGTACAGAATGGGTCGCACAAGGAGCCCCAGTCCTGGCACAGAGGGAGTGTAGAGCAGACAACGTGCTCTTTCTTCTCATACTGCTTTCTCAGGTGCTTTCCTTTCTACTAGACCTTTGATATGCAAGGGATAGTCATAAAAAGTGAAATAACATGTTTCCTGACCTGAGGTCCCAGAACCTCCCTGATATTTGTGGTATGCCTGGGTGTGCATCTGAAGATACATATCGACATCAATATAAAATTAGCCTACTATGAAACCTGTAGTCCCACCCCACATTATTCTATACATAAAATTAGATAAAAAAGAATTTGTTTGCTTCTTGCTTTCTTATTGTTTAGGTGGTAGTGGAGCTGCACATGCCCTGATGCTTTAAGAATAAATAAGGACATTATACATGTTGACATGCTACAATCTTGAGATAGGCTGGAGATGTGCCTATAAGTAAGACCAGATCAGCAGATATTTCACCTATAGGAAAGGCCTTAAACTGTCAATGCCTTAAAAACCTTCAATAAAAGGAGTACCTGCAAAGCAAAAAGCACACCAAAGGAGTATCATCTTTAATTGATATTGTCTCCTTCCTTGTATTAAAGCAGTTGTAATGAAACTCTGTTTTTCTGCAACAGGCCTAGTGTTCGATGTATTGTCAAGATCTGAGCACAGCATGCCAAGCTAGACTGTTCCTAGTAAAGATCCTAAGTGTGGGGGCAATTTCTAACTAGCAAAACACAAAACAGAATCCATGAAGAGAAGCATTTGTGCCTTGATCTTACAACAACAGGTGTTGAGCAAGCAACAAAGCCCATTTGCCACACTTCAGACCAGACCTGCTGTTGAAAAGGCTCATGAAAACAAAAAGGGGGAAAAGATCCCATCCATGAACTCATGTTAGGAGCCCAGTCTTAGGCACCTATGCTGTAAACCACTGAGCATGCCCTATGTCTTTCCTCATGCCTACGTGAGGAGAACATGGAGCCTACATGTTCTTCTCATGTTGCCAGGCCAGCATCCAAAGAGCAGCTGCATTGCTGCCAAGGCCATGGTCCTCTCTTTTCTCAAACGAATAATCATAGATATGTCAAATGCCTCTATCTTCTGGAGCATTCATGACATTCAAGATACAACAGATAACGATGGTCCTCTGGGCAGCGGGACTGTCTCGTATTTTCTGCTTTGGGGTCAGATTTCTTGTCTTTCTGAAGGGTGACACGCGGAAACGAACTTCACAACTCACACAGAGTTATAAAGCAGGCATGTTTATTGCGGCACCGGGTGCAAGGGGATTTCTCCACAAAGCTTGCACACAGGGTTAAAATCATGACAGGTATTTAAAACAGTTAACAAAGTTAGTTACGCCTACTGGTGCTACTCCTTAATTAACTATTGGTTAATACTTTTCTTACTTCATCTTAAAGTTACAGTTCTCTTTTAATTCACCACGCATGCTCAGAGAGGAGGGGGCTAAATTGGGTTGGGGCTTCTCTAGCTAGGAGGTGTGTTTTTTAGTATTAAAATGAGATTATAATGAGACAAGTTAACTCTAGGGCACTATTTTGGCAGTCTATTCTATTTTTCTACGATTCGTCCTTGCGCTAATCATTATTGCTAGTTAACAGAGAGTCAGTGACTGCAATCTTTATCAGCAGAGAGTCAGTGAAGACAGTCTTTATCTCTAACATGACTAAGTACCAGGTGCAGTTGTTACAAAGTATCTTCTCTACATTTTTCTTTCTTACTTTTAACCCTTGTTTCTCAAGATGCCCTGTAACAAGGGTCATATCAAAACCAGGAAATATTTGTTCTGTACCGGCTCAGTTCTGCTTGGACCTTACTTGGGCAGAGACAAGAGAAGTAGCAGACAATGAACATAAATAAAACAAGAAGACTGGGTTTCAGCAATGATGTGTCAGCCTTAAAAATGCTTCTTTCCAGACACCAGAAAAGTATTTACAGCAAGTATTAAAAAGGCATAAATAGCTTGTGGCTCCTCAGGTTTCATCCTGAGTATGGATGTGTTTTGGTGTGCATGTTAGTCACTTCTTAGACTGCTGGTTGTTGAACCATAGCCCATATAAAAGTATGAAAAGCCTCTTTCATTTAGCAGAAATTCAAGCTCCAGGTTCTAGGGAGAAAAGAACAACCTGGTTAGATAACAGAATCATAGAATATCTCAAGTTGGAAGGGACCCATAAGGATCATCGAGTCCAACTCCCTACTCCTCGCAGGGCTACCTAAAACTACACCATATGACCAAAAGCATCCTCCAGACGCTCCTTGAACTCTGACAGGCTTGGTGCCGTGACCGCTTCCGTGAGGAGCCTGTTCCAGTGACCAACCATCCTCTCAGTGAAGAACCTTTTCCTAATCTCCAATCTGAACTTCCCCTGATGCAGCTTCATTCCATTTCCTCATGTCCTTTCACCGGTCACCAGAGAGAGGAGATCAGCACCTCTTCCTCCGCTGCCCCCCTTGAGGAAGTTGTAAACTGCAATGAGGTCACCCCTCAGCCTTCTCTTCTCTACACTAAACAAACCAAGTAACCTCAGCCACTCCTCGCAAGTTTTGTGCTGAAGGCCTTTCACCATCTTGGTCACACTCCTCTGGACACAGTTTGAGGTCCTTCTTATACTGAGGCCCCCAAAACTGCACACAGTACTCAAGGTGGGGTCTCACCGGTGCAGTGTAGAGTGGAACAATCACCTCCCTTGACCAGCAAGCTATGCTGTGCTTGATGCACCCCATGACATGGTTGGCCCTTTTGGCTTCCAGGGCACACTATTGACTCATATTCAACTTGCCATCAACCCAAGCCCCCAGATCTCTTTCTGCGGAGCTGCTCTCCAGCCTCTCATCCCCCAATCTGTATGTATAACCATGATTACCCCGTCCCAGGTACAGAATCCAGCACTTGCTCTTGTTACATTTCATATTTGCATATTTTTCATTTATTTTTATTCTTTTTTGTTGTTTGTTTGGTATTAACTTGATACATTAAAAATTAGGCCAGTTACAGGGAAGAAGATTTTCATTTTAACAAAACCTGAATTTGTTTTAAAAGGATTGTATCTTCAAGACAGGAAATACAAATGTATATTCAGTTCACTGAGTTGAAATTACTTGTTCAGCTAACTCTCTGGGAATTAATAGTTTGGATAAAGGTGCCTTAGCTTGATCTGCTTTCTCAGATGTCAGATACCCTAGTATCTGTACACCTGGCCCTTAAGAGACAAAAAAGGAACAATAGATGAAATGAATTATAGCAGTTTTACAAGGGGGTCTGATTACTTTTGGAAGTCCTGATGACACTTTCCCTACTTATCTGAAAATACTTCTGAAAAGCTTATCAGCTCCATCACTGTTTGTGGTATATTTTATACACTTTTGAGTACTTTGGATTTCTGATTTTCAATAGATCAACTGCTTCTGATGATAACTGAAATCAGAATGAATTTTTTTTGATTTATAGAGTTTGTCTCAATTAAATCGGTTGGTGCTGATATCTTCCAGGTATGATTTATGTATTTCCAACTGCTGTAGGTGAAAAATAGCTTTCTTATTGCCTCACAGACTTTGGAATAATTCACTCGAAAGGAAAAGGGGAAACTGTCGCATTCCTTGTGCATCCAAAGCTGCTTCTCATTTTGGTTGAACTCTGTAGGGAGCATGTGAACACTACTGAGTAAAGATCAGTTATTCTTAATCATTCCTATAACTTCAAAAACACTGTACATCTCTCAGAAATTTGAGCTGTGCCTTTACAATCTTAAAATGCCTAAACATACACATAGATAATCAGAATGAATAAAAAAAATGAAAAAAGTAATCTATAAACCTTTATTGAAAACAAGCTTATAGATAAGGACTATCTCTAGTTTCCAACTCATCAGACTGTATATTCAAAATATAACTGGAATTAATTTTTACTTGATTGTGCTGGCATGTAAAAATATCAGATGTAAACTAGAGAGTAAAAGCAAGGAAATTTAACTCTATGCTTTCAAGATTCATTTAAAATTCTCAACAAGCAGTTCAAAAGTTGTAAAATCAGAACACCTGAGAACAATTACCTTGATTTTACTGTTAAGTGGTTGCTATATAATAGGTTTATTCATTTTCCTGAAGCAGAGTCTGATTCTTTCCTTGTATTGTCTTTTCAATGCAATTGTGGGTGTAAATCCTGGTGGGAACATTTGAGCTTTGAGAAGGGGACTGTCAAAATAGATACAAAGATATTTTCAGAGACAATTTAGAACAGTGAACACTTGAATCTTGCTCTATTTGAATTAAAACAAAGTAAGCAAAGTCTTCAGAGTTTATTGACACTATCAGTTCATCTGAAATATTTTTATACTAATTACTTGCTTAGAGTAGGTTTGTTTTGTGTTATGGTTGATAAAATGAAACACATCTCTTGGGATGAAAAGAGGCTGATCTAAAGAAATAAATGAACCTGAAAGATAAGTTTGGTTTTCTGTGACTCAGCCTTCCAGATTGCCAGGGATGGAAAGAGGAGAGTCACTAGTCCTTGTTGCCAGCTCTGTTCATGGTGTATGGGCAACCTGCAAGAAGACCTTGTGTATGCCCTTTGCTTTTCAGTTGCAAAAGAGGGGAAGTGATACCATGCCATTTGTAAAATACCCTGAGGCATGTGGATGAAGGTCCTGATTATCATTAGTGCTTCTACTCTTCAAGACGTTCCACTGTCTGTTTGCATGAGTGAAGAGTATTTAGATGAAGAAAGAAGTGAAATTGTACTGCTATTTGAACACACTACCTCCTCCTTTAATATATTTATATGAGAAGTGTTCTGTATTAGCGATCACATATGCAGTGTGCTAAGTTGTGAAGAAGCATTTCCAAGAATGCAAAGCTATGGTTCTAAAATTGCTTTGCCTTAGCTGAAAATACTCTTAATTCAATAGACAGGATACCAAACATAAATTATTTTAATAGAATGTATTGTGCTGGGAAAGAAGACTACACCAAGCTACGAATATTGATGGGGGTAAAATGAGATTGTCACTCTTCCTGACATAAACGTTATTTCTCTTGAGAATAAAGCTCTATCAATATACTTTAATAGTTACAATCCTAGCAAATAATCATGTTATTGTCTGAACGCAATAGGCAAACATAAAAGACAACATTTTCCTTTGTTTCAAAAGTTAAATGAAGATTCTAGTAGAGCTTCTGAATTGGCTTCACTTTATTTTAATCCCCAAAATTTATTTTGACTCTCTGCACATCACTTCTTAATTTTTATGCAGCTCCTATTTCTTTAGATTTTAGCCATTCTTTCTTTTCTTTCAGTTGTGTCTTTTCTTAATATTCCTCATATTTACATGGGGAAAATAGTTTAAATGCCAAGTCCCACCTCCTTTTAGTATCGTGTTAATAGAAATTCCCTGGTAACTCTCATGGCACTTTTTTCAAATTCTACACAATAATGCCTGAAATTTATTTCTTTTTCCTTGGACTTTTAAATTTCTCTGCCTCTCCTTTTTGTCTTCTGCATGTCCCATTCCTTTTTTATATTCTCCTTTATCTTTCACAAATACTTTTTACTGCACTGCAGTGAGCCTGCTTCCAAAAGTAAAGCAGAGGCTGAGCTGTGATTTCTTTATCTCAAAAGTGGAGTCCCATATCACCTATAGCTTCAGTTGCCAAAATGCTGCTTTCATTTCCACCAGATACCCATAGTCTCTCAAGGGAATGAAAGGCATCCTAGATATGCATCTTCAGCTGTCAGGAAAGGCTATGGGAAATACTACAGCTGTGGACACCAAAGAACCCTTTTGTTCATGGAAAGTGTGTTATGGATGGTTATACAGACCCCAGAACATATATTGTTGCTGAGAGGAGACTCAGCAGTCCCATCAAAGGAGGATAAGTATGCTGATAGTTTAGGTGAGGGGTGATCAAATAGGGGAAGCTTACTTGTGAGCAAAAGTTGGGGATTAGGTTGCCAAGCCTGCTTTCACTAACCACCATGGAAAATATTTAGCTGGCTTCCTCTGGGGCAACTGGGAGAATGTCAAGTGTTTTTAAAAATTCCACATTTGATGAGAAAAAAATGCTACACATCATTGCAAATTATTATTTTCATTCTCTGTTATTGAGGATTCGCTAGAGGCACTGCAGCCTTAAGTGGCAACTTGTTTGAATGAGTGCTGCTGCAAGGACTAAGAGAAGCATCAAAACCCATATGAACCATTGAGGTAGCTGGCTATTACAAGTGACATTTGTAAAACAGGACAGCATTTTAACATTGACTCGGTATTTGAATATTCACTGTGTTCATACACTTCCTGTTTTTCCAATAGAAAATGAAAATAAAAAGAGCAAAGAAGCGTGCCTCTTTCTTTTAACCAGAGTAAATTGTACTAAGACAGCAATTACCAGCTGGTGTCATAAGCGATCACAGTTCTTGGTGACATAGAGCCTCAGAGATGCATGAACGCATTCAAGTGGAGGCTTCCTCAAGCTTCTCCACTTATATTCAGGATTCGAAAATGAAAGAATGGATTCTGCAGTTACAGAACAAATAAAGATGTAACATGCTGAATTTGTTGGGTGCCATTTTTGATCAATACAAACAAACAAAACTTCTCAGAGGCATGCTGGTATCACTTTCCTCTAATTGTCTCAGAAAAAATTGAGTGAGAAGCATTTCTGCTCAGCAGAAGCCTTGATAAATTTAGGTAAATGTGGCATGTAGTTGAAAACATGTGTTTGCCTTATACACCAGTTACACTTTGTTTCTGAGACATAAACTCTCAGCTGAGGGATTGAAATTATCTATTTATACATCAACCAGCATAGCAGTACTAAACGTGGTTGCAGTTCATCACTTATTTAATAATGACACTGATCACTCTTTTTGCAAAGTAACTAGAAAAATGAATTCGTTAGAGGAAAAATTGTCATTGGCAGTCCAGGTTAGGTATACAGCATGTCAACCCTGAAAAATCCTGTAAGGGAGAGCATGGAACATGCACTCAAGTCAAAGTAAATCTTTGTGGCATACGGAATAATCCATTTGCTTCCTTCCATCAGAAACCTTCCCTCTTTCTTTCCTGTCACATTAAATATTGACACCTTCTGCTGAGCAGTAGAAATACTGGGAGCCCTTTGAGTCTGCTTGAAGAGACATTATTGATATAGAGTGTGCAGCACATTTTCTTCGTGTAATTTATGGGTTTGATTTTCTCATACACAAGTATTTGCACAGAGGGGAGGGGGTCAAACAGCATTGTCAGCTGTCTCTTAAGCTGTAGCTTTAGGTCTAAAGAGGCCTAAAACAGTTCTGAAAAGGTCATTCTGACCAACAAATCAGTTCAAGTTACAGAGATTACAGAAAGCTTCAAGACACAAAACTTTGACAGAAAATGTATGCAAGAGTATAAAATTCTACTAATCAGTAACTATTTTGCCCTTGTGTTGATTCTTATCCACTTCCTTTTAGAGAAATCTGGAAAAAAAGGTCAGTCAACATAGAAATATCCCTTCCTGACAGTTCCAGAAGAAAACATTGATTTTTTTTTCCAATGTAAAGCTAAGATGAAAAACACAGTCAAGCATTCCTTTTGTAGAATATTTTGAGATGTTCTGGATTTTGTTATGCTTCAGAATAAGGCAAACATTCTACCTTCTTTACAGTAGGAGTCTAGCAGATCTAGGTCTAGCCAATGCCTTTGTTGCTTGCAAAATTTTCTCACATAAGAAGTCGTGTCACCCAGTTGATCATAATGCAGGATTTCGGGTCACAAACTAAGAGCAAATGCTTATAATATTGCATGTAGCACCCTTATTGCTCAGATTTCCTGTGCCATTGCTCTGATAAATTTGCTTACACAACTTGACTTACACAGAGACTTGGTAAACTGATAGAAAGGTTAGTACACAAGATTTTATCCATATTTAACTTTGGGCTCTGTCTCACGTACCAACACGCCACAGAAAAACAGATACAATTTAAGGAGTAAAAGACTAGGATCCCTCTTGACTACCTTTCTTTTTTAAAAATAAGAAGTCAAGCAAAGGTAGTGAATGAACGTTGATTCCCCATGGCACTCTTCCAAAATGAGAAATACATTTTTAGGATACAGACATAACATTTAGATGAAGGATTATCATCCATCTAAACTTTGACTGAATTAGGACCAAAGATTTTCTGCCCTATTAAATACAGGTATGAAATTTTGAATAGGAGATAAGATACCAAAAATATTCCCCACTGATGTCTACAGGATTCAGACAAGAGAACTGGATTCAAGTCCACAGACACTACCTTAAAATATTTATTCAGCCTTCTCACAAGTTCCATTTTATGTGAAGTCAAGAAAAATGTTTAAGTACTTTAAGAAAGTCGTGTTACATGTTTAAAACTCATCTTTGAAAATATATTGATATCCAAAACAGAAGTAATTTATTCAAAGTTTTAAAAAACCCTAAAAATAGAATCTTGTTGAAGTTCAGGGTTACTACGAATATTTGTAAGATAAAGAGCCTATACAAAAATGGCGCAAGTTGCTCAGTTGATTGAGTTATGGTACAAATGTAAATCAGAACTTTAGCAATGTATTAAGACATATATACAAATGCAAAGACTTTCTGAAGCCCATTATTTACTTAACAGGGTCTATCATGTAGATGTGTAATTAGGGATTTCTTAGAAAGTTGTGTTTTTTAATTGTACCTAATACAGCATAATTGTCTATTAAGTTAATGAGTACATAGGGATTCTTAAATCTGCAGATTGCATGGTTGCCATGTGTATATATTAAAGCCATATGCTCAAAATCATCAGGATGATACTGAAAACCTCACCCAGACAGGATGCTACTTCTCTCAGTTAACAGCAGCTATGTTTAATAGCAATTCTTTTTGCCATTAATTGGAATAGCCAAACTGAATGTCCTTGACTTTTAAAGGTTAAGAGTAGGGATATTTTTGTAAAAATCAGCTCTTTTCAAATGAAATAGGATACTCCAAATAATGGGCACATAAAATCAGCAATAACTTTTGAAACCTGACTAATAATTTTTCATAGCTATTAGCGAGACTCTGTTCCACAGTGAGGTCACCTAAACTGTGTCTGAAGAGTTAAACAGCAGTGCTTCACTTGCTTAAAAAAACCTATAAGGGAAGAAGTGAAGTGTCAGAACTATGAAATCAATCGTTAAATCCTTTTTCTCCCTCTCAGTGTGATCAGTGATGGGTGATTAGTTTGTATGAAATTTCTCTCAATCCAGAGCTGATAGCAGATGTTGTGCTTGATCAGCATGATTGCTGATATAAAAGGATTTACTCTTATCTTCTCAAGCTGGCTATGGTTCTGTCTTGAAATGCCATTTCTGCGTTGAGAAAAGGCAGTTTTGAGGAAGGCAGTGTCTCCTCCCCGAAAGCTGGGTGCCAGCCCTCCCTTCCTCTCATGGCTTTGCTGCTGTGTGTTTGCATCTGAAACTGTTCAGGTGTCTTAATCCGATGTGAGAGATTGCACTGAGAATTGCACTGGAAAACATCACATGGCCTCTGACAGAGTATTAAGTATTCTGATATTTCACTTCATTCTTTCTGGTAGGTACTGTCTGGACTGTTTTGCATTGATTTTCCAATTTGTTTAAGAATAAGAGATACTTCCTTTTCTTATTTTATTCTGTGCCATAAACAGCATTTCCAGGACACAAAAATTTTAATTTACTAAGAAAGGGTAATTTTATTTTGTCTAGCAATGCCAGTGCTGATAGCCATGTTCAAGAAGCAGTCAGATTTTCCTTTGTTATTACCATTCTGTGTGCCAGACAGCACATTAGTAAAAAGCACCTTTGGGCCATGTTGTGCCATCAACCTTTTGAAGCGATTTGAAAGTGCATTGAAATCAACAGGGAGTCCTTTTTAATAGGCAATTGTACTGCCTCAGGACATTTGCTAAGAGCCGCACTATTTTCTTGGATGAGATAAGCAAGAGAAAAGAAATTGGCACATAATTAGAAAATACAGTTCTTTTCATACAGTATGTTCAAACTAAAGCAGTCCTGTTGCTCTGGATGGAGTTTTGCTGGGTAGGTGCAGAGGAATAATCAGGGAAAGAGGGGGACCTTGGATGGCACTGCTCATAGCATGTGAACAGCTTCCAGAAACGTCTTTTTTTTGTTTTAATCAGGAAGTGAAGGGCTGGCAGCTGTTTGCTGTGGGCTATAATTCAGCAGAGCACTTAAGCATGTAAGCAAATGAGACTTAAGCAGGTCCTCAAGGTGCTGATTCAGCAAAACCTGCCCCTTCCCCTCAACAAAGTTCTGCCTCTCAACTGCAGATAGGTGGTCTCTGTTACTGCAGTGCCTCCACCCCTCGTGCTCTCCAGTCCACTGTCCCTCAGGAAAGGACTCTGAAAGGTAGGCTCTCCTTCTACAGCCTGGTAATAGAAGTGGACAGAAAGGCAGGGCAGAGAGACATTTACATCTCTTGCCAAGTTCTCACAAAGCCACATTGAATAGCAAGCTCGTCAAGATGCCAGGCAGCAGCACAAACAATACACCACTTTCTCTCCCTCACTTTGTTTGACCTGAACAGGGGCTTGGTTATTGATGCCCTTAAGTCTCCAGCCAAGCAGGGTGGACAGAAATATTTGGCAAAGAGCTTTATGTTGACCAGAATGTTCTCTGTGTTACCGAGGAATGAAGCATGGTGACATTATATTTCCTTATGCGCCTCTGAAGATAAGAGAAAGCTGCTCGGAGCCTTCTGCACCATGAGCAGAGACTAGGCATTTTGTACACAGAGGAAGATGTCAGTAGGACTTGCCTGCACTGGAAGACAGACACAAAGAGAAAAAGCTTTATTAAGTGTTCTAAAAGGATCAAACTATTCTTTAACAACAAATATGTAATTTGAACATCTGACTAGGGAACCTTGTGTGGTATGAAACAGCCCAAAATAAACCTTTATATAAATATACTATATAGGATTTACAAAACATATGGAAAGTAAAAGTTTCTAACATGGCTAGGAACACTGTCAGTTCAAAAGTGCCTAGGTTTAGTATTTCAGAAGCTGAAACCACTGAGCTTAGGGACTTCACCCAAAAAGAGACTTGCCCCTGGTATTGCTCATCTAGGTGCCAGATGTCAGTATAGTTCACAGTGCTGAGTTAGGCACTTTTTTCCCTACGCACTAAATGGGAACGAGACATGAGACTGGGCTGCAGAGCACCCCTCTGGAGACAGCTAAGATGGACAAGGGGACAAAAAAAGACAGCATTAGGCCTGAAACTGCCCATGGGTGAGCAGAAGCTTTAAAGTTCAATGCAAGCTTGCAATAATTTACTGGGGAGACCTCATCAGCCTTGGAGAACAAAACCTGCAGTTCACCCTCTACATCCTTTCAGCTGAAAATGGACAGCGCTGCAGAGCCAAGGGCCAGGAGAGCAAGCAAGGTGACTTCTTCGCCCTTCTCTTCATAGCTGCAGGATGGATGCAATTCAGCTAATCAGTCCTCTACACACTGAAACAGTAATTTTACTTATTATCTACCTACTGTGTAGTAGTTTTGTCCAGCTCTGCCTGTGAATCAGGACCATTATCCAGTAGCACAATGAGCCTTATGGTTACTGATATTTGAACGTTTTTAGAAGGACTAAAGAAGGACTTGGAAATCAGCATATTAAGTTTTGAGGCTGTTCACACTGTACAAATACAATTCTGAGGAATTTTCTTGCTGGAGCTAGAATCTAACAGCACGTAATGCTCTATGAATGCATTTTAGCATATCAATATTATTTGCAGACCAGGTTAACAAATCCCTTTTATGATATTGTTGCTTTTATTATGCCAAATGGAAATGAAATATGACCCCTTATAGATGTGTTTGTAATATAACCAGTAATGTACATGACAAGCTTGAGGAATGAATGAGCACAGAGATTGTGAAGCATATTTTACACCAGTTTCACATAGTATGTCTTCCTTTTAATTCTGATGTGTTCTTTGGTAATATTGTAATGGATAGCAAACCACAATTTGTCATGATGTTCAGATTAAAGCTAAGACTCAATTATTTACTCACTGGAAATGAGAGAAGCACAGTAAAAAACAAGATGGAATACCACTTCTCAGAAGTCTTGATTGTCAAAAGTAATTAATTTTTTATAATATTAAAAAATAAAAATTGTTGAAGAATCAATAACAGATTTTGAGCATTTAAAATAATAATGATCTCATGCATGATAAATTACTTGCAAAAAATGAAAGTTCATTTGTCCTTATAAAAAGAATTGCAAACAGTACAACTTGGAGTAAGGGCCAAAATTTTAATCTCCATCCACAGTTAAGCTTATTTATATGAGTAATCAATGCCAGACCTAACAGGTAAATGACCTAAATGTCATTCTCTCTATATGACTTTTATTACAAAATGAGAGTTTCTTTGGTCCTGCAGTATGGTATCTATATATAAGGTTTCAAAGCCCTAAAATGTTGTTAATATTGATCCTTTGTATATTAGCCCTACTTTTAAGAAAAGCAGCAGTGCCAAATAACTGCAGAAAAACTTTGACTAGACTCTGATGGTAGTTTTCTTCCTGCTGTGAACCTAACAAATCATCATCTATAGCACCATGTTCCTGTCCTGCCAGCAGAAGGAATATGATCAAAGAAGAGCCTTTGTCAACACTGTCTCCTTTGAGTCTTAGCTATTGGTAACTACAATCGGCATTTAAGTCAGTAAATGAAGAGTTTCTGGTCCAAAATCTGCACCAGAAGTCACTAGCTGCAAGCATTTGGATGCCACCTCCACCTACCTTCAGTCTTACGTTTTACCTAGACAAAAGAACTTGTAAACTAAGACAGTGTTTCCCAGCAAGCTGGCGGTGTGACCTGGAGAAGAACCAGGCATTCATCAAAAAACAGTCAAGGGGATTTAGAGATAAAAATTAAAGAATGAGCCAAATATTAAGATATTGGGTTCTTAATTTTCACCTGTGGGAAAGCTTTTGCTTCTGGAAACTCACTGTTACAAGAACTTTTCATTGTCATTCATGGTTACTATTGTACACTGACATATAGAAATATAATCACCCTTTTAAGTTTTTGTTCTTTTACTAATTCTTCAGTTCCACCCTGCAAAAAACTATGCTATCAAGGAACCTTATCATTAGGTAGCAATCTTGTTGGAAATTTAATTGCAGAACTCTAATTCTTAGGCAGTCCAGAATGATTCTTTCTGATCAATTTTATCATGTTCCTCTCCAGTGGAGTGCATCCCAGTCATTAACTGTTAGCATATAAAACTCTTCTGTGGGCACGTGATTAATTCTGTTCTGTGGATGGGAGAACAAAGCAGAAAAATGCACTAGGAGTTGAAGTGGTTTCTCCTTGTTTTGCTGCCTAAACAAAATAGGTGTATAGTTTAAGCTGATCGTCTAAAGTCCCTCTCAGGAGTGGTTATTTTAGATGCTTATAGAGTGGGGTAAATTGTCCTCTGGAGAGGCCTGATTTTCTCTATTGACTGGGCAGAGTTTATAGGAGGGCATCCCATGCTAAGCAGCTTGTCTAAAATACAGACTAGGGGATGAATTCAGGTGCACTGTGTACAAAATGAGTGCATGGTCCAGGAAACCATCTATCGGGCACTGGCTCGGTTTTCAGTGTTTTTGTGTTACCATACAGGCTGCAGTTTAGATGCTGTAGTTAGGAGAGTTGTTTTGTAGTTTCAGAGTAGAATAGGTTTTAGGTGCATTAAAATAGTTGCCAATTCCCGCTGGGATTAGACAGCAAGAACTGGCCCAGAACTGGATGTGTTGTCTTTGAGGAGATCCAAACAGTGAAATTCACAAGTGTGGGATGGCAGAAAGATGGGAATACCTTTCTCCAGCATAACAAACTCATAACCAGGACCTGCCTTTGTGACAGATAAGGTAGAAAGTTGCCCAAAGCAGCAGGCAGCTGGGAGGAATCAATGAAATGACCGTAGCTCCTTTGCCCTGGGAAGCCAGACTGGCCACCTCTCTTGGTGCATGGGAAGGAGCTGTCTTGTTTGGTGTAATCACAACTTCTGAGGAGGGTGGACCTCCTCAAGACAGGAGGATCCTCTCCAGCCTTCATGTCCTCTCAGAGAGCTGGGAGGAGAAGAAAAAGGTAACTGAAATCTCCACTACCCTCTTCCCCTCTGGTTTTCCCCCCATTCTCTATCCCCGGTCAGACAGAACTCCTGTTTTTCCTTTTCCTGTCAGTTTTGCCCACCCTTTTCAGAAACCTTGGGACAGCTGTCTAATCAGTGAAAAATGTAGGTCTCTGCAAGCAGTCAGTGAGAAAAGGAGAGCCTTCTATTCACCACACGAACACAGAAAATTCTCCTCTGAGGAGCAGAGAAAACTCCTAGTTAAGGACAGTTTTGCTATCTTCCCTGAAAAGAAGATGAATTAAGATCCATGTATTAATTGCTTATTTAGTATAATGTGGCAGCTCTTTTGGATGGTCATTTTTCAGTCTATAACTCATGAAGTACATTAGCTGTTAGGACTGGTAGTTGGTTAGACTGTAGCACTACAACTTCATGAACAGGCACTTAAATGACAGGGGTTTGTTTTGTTCAGTGACTGGATGATTGAAGTTTTATGATCAGGAGGAGAACTCCATTAAATTGATAGAGGATTTGGCTCTTTCACAGGGAGGATGAGTGTAGCTTGCAAAGAAGAAAAAAGACAAAGGCAGGCAAGAGGATGATAAACTTTTAAAGTACTTCCAACTTTCTCATTTCTGTTTCATACTATGTTTTGTAATTACTAGGAAAATTGTAGTATTTTAGAATTACTGGCTAAGGTCAGATTCAAAGTTTCTCTGTAGTTACAGACAGGTAAAGGGCTGCTGTTGGTGGGCAGCATTCATCTTGCCGTTAAAGCTCAGGACTAGATATTTCTGTGGGAGCTGTTTTAGAATTATACCCATGTTACATTACAAAGGGTAAAATACACCAATCCTACTAAAGAAAGCAGTTGCTTTTCTTCAAAGAACTGCATTAATGTGGTTAATAATCTCTTGGATCTAGAACACGTTTCTGGTGATATATCCCCCATTCTACACGTATTCTTAAAATGTCTCAAACATTTTCTGTTTTTCCACATGCTACGGGTACACACCATCCCCTCCACTAGTGACCACACACACAATTGGCTGCAACGCAAAGTGCAAAGCCCAATCCTAGCTATGAAGAGTGCAGCCAAGTAGCTTCTTTCTCATTCAGTCGGTTGTCTCCATATCAGCCCTCCAGCTGGGAGCTACAGCAAAGCTTCTCACTGATGGGTTAAATTTCCTGTTCAATACAGAATAATATTCTTCCCACTTAATGCCTTTCAGCACAGTCAGCAGCACGCATGTGCACATTTTCCTTCCACTGAATCGTAAAGCACATCTGGGATGCCTGTGTAAATTCTTAAATGTGAATATATTGTAACAAACCTTTGTGTACCTTTGGCACTCAGGTGTGCTCCTTAGTTTTGCCCTGCATGCCAGAGTCTTGCTGGTTACCTCCGGTCATCAAAAGTTGTTTTATCTCCCTTTTGGACTCTGTGTCAAGAGCTCTTAACCTAGCATGAGTGTATTCTCTGGGGACACATTTGGCAGAATTAATGATTGTTTTTGATGAAATACAAATTTCCTTTAAAAAGGAGTCAACTTGTTCATTACTGGATTGTAGACAGATAAAAGGTTGCAAACATGGTTAAACCATGTTCAGTCTATAATCTTCATGTTGTATATATTTTTCAAGCTTCTTTCAATATTGACCACATGCCAGAAAAATGAAAATTCAAGTATGTTCAACCACTTAGAGTCTTCAAAAAATGAAAAATACCACTTCTATTCTGCAGCCCTTTGAGTGGCTCTCCTGAGATGTTGTATCATTGTGTAAACATTCCAGACTGTCTAAAGCACCTCTTGCTAATCATTATTTTATTCCTGTTTTTAAACTGACATGAGGGGAAAAGAAACGAAAACAACAAAGCCTGAAGTCATGCAGACCTGTAAAACTTGTCAAAATAACATTGTTGATCACTTTATTAGAAGAACAAAGAAGAAGAGAGGTGGTGAGTGGAATTCTGTACCAATGTACTTCTTTGAGAACTATTGGTTACCTCAGAAAGTCAGAATCTTGAATGTATTTGAATTGAGGTATTAGCTAACTAATCCCAGGTTAATTTTCTCTTAACTGAGAAGTCTTGTAAGCAAAATTATAAAGGAATATTTTTAATAGGAACAAACTATGGAAGGCAAAATGCAGAGGGGAAGGTTTTGGAAGAAGGGTAGGAAGCTATCATTTCATGAGGAAAGAAGAGAAGTTTGGTGGTAATCTAATGATAATAATTACAAGTGATAATAATATTAAAAATAATAAAATGTTGATTAAAACCTCAAAACTGGAAATAGAGGGGAACTGATATTATTTAGAATTTATTAAATGCAATACAGAGAGAAGTGTAGCTAAGTAAAAAAAAAATCCATGTCAGGAGACGTAAGGATCATAGTTTCTGAAGATATATTAGGAATAAAGAATGGCAAAATTATTCATAAATGATGAAAAAAGCATATATGTTCAATAAATGTCTCTGCTCTTTATTTGCAAAATAACAGAGTCATGTGATTTGATTTCAGAAGACGACTATACACTTTCTAATTTTCTAGTACCCAGGAGAGATGTGAGTCACTTTTAGCCAGAGATAGATACCTTAAATATCAGCCAGTTTTGATGAATTGAATCCAATCTGTTTGAGATAATCTTTGGTCTTCTAATATATCATGAAAACTCAAACAGATGCAGAATAATTTACTTAAATTTGAAAAGAGCAAGGACCTGAAGAACTGTTGGCTGACAAGAGTGAAATTAAAGGGAGAAGGTTGGAGGCTGGTAGAAGTGTTGGCTGACAACAAAATCGAAATGTAAGGGTACAGCAGACATAAGTCCTTCAACGAAATTTTGTGAAGAGTAAGACTTATTTCCATTCTTTGAGGTTAGAAAATTTGTTAATAGCAGCAACGTGATTAACTTTTATAAATCTGGTATTACAATTAAAACATTAGCACTCTAGAGCACTAATAAAATTCATGCAAAACAGATAATGAAGGGGCCAGTTGAGAGCTATTGCCAATGGGTAGTTGCCTTGCAATAAAGGTCCGCGGAGGATTAGGACCAGCCTGACACTGAGCATTTTCATCAGTGAAGGTGTCAGTGATAAACATTGCCCAAAATGTGACCGTAGATGGTTCAAGGACTTGTGGAAGACCAGTGTGAGACCCATCACATAGAAAGATCGGTATTACATTGCAAGGCAGACTGTGTTCTAACAAAAATGGAGGTTTTAAACACAGAGGAATGGGAAAATCTCTGTCTAAGAGTAGCAGGTACCTGTAGCAGTGGTGATGGTACACTTATAAGGAATGACTCGAAAATGATCTAAGAGTCCAAGAGGGAAACTGGTCCAGTTCCTTATTGGGGATGTGCCAGGAGGGTTGAATGCAGCTCCTGGATAAATACGCAAGGGACTAATGAGTAGGAGGAGGGAGACAATGGGTTTTTTGAAGACTGCCACAGTCAGAGCATTAGAAGGACTTCCCCATGGAGTTCCGATGTGCACATTTAACAAATGCTTTAGGGGGGAAAATGATTGGGAAGAAATTTTGTGATTTGAATGAGGTAAAGAAAAAAGCTGGACTGAAAATTCACCATGGCAGACATAAGCTATGAGATAACATAAACAATTGCTGAATGTAGAACACCAAATTGTTGCTTGTATTGTTTGATTTATAGAACTTGACAAAAATTCCCTGTGAAATGCAGCGAGGTGGTTCTTAGCTTTGCAAACACATTTTCTACAATATAAAAGAGTCAGTGTATATTCCCTAGACTATCAGTGGAGAAAGGCTAACATTTTCTGTTATTTATTTTTAACTGCAGCATTATTAAACAGAACTGAAACAGCTACAGTACTGGTGTTGGGAATGCAGGATTCAGCACTTGTTAAAATCAACACAAATATTCCTACTTCTCACCTGTCTCTAACTAATAGTGTGGTGCAGAATTAACATATATAGCAACGGGTGAGGACCAGGTCCATAAGTAAAGCTTCTACATGCTATTATAATGCACATAAAAACTAGTAATAATAATGAAGTGAGGTCCCTGAAGTATTTCTTTAGAAAAATAACTGCGATTTGCCTGCCTCCAAAATTTTAAATTCCGATTTAAATTCATCTAGGGGGAATGGGACAGTTATGAAACCAAGTCTGTTCTTATTCTTATACCTAGTGAACAGTCTCCACAGTAAATAAGCACATAGCATCACATAGTTCAGTGTAATTGGGCAGGTTTTGTTTTAATAGTTTGTAGGACAAAAAAAAAGGCCCACAAAGAACTACTTCTCCAATTTATTTTTTTGATTTTTTTTTTTACCTAACACATGTAGAATCTCTCCTCAGAAGTGTACCCTTTCAACAGAGACAGTGGTCTAGTCCTTGTATTCCAGACACCCAAGCCTAAAAATCATTCACAGTAGAAGCTGCTTTCTGTAGTGCCTTTTTATAGACTTTCTTTAAGAGTTATACATTACTTTGTTCCCAGGTCAAGAAAAAAAAAAAAGACAGACTTTTATATTTCATTACTGAAGAGACTATTTTCTGAATTTACCCTATCTTAAATTCTATAGCACATCTCTCCTTTTTATCTGTGCGTTTATCTAGACACATTTAACAAGATAGGCCAAACAGTGATTGTGTAATGAGCTATATAATTGATTTAGGATATGGACTTAATAACAGGCAGGTGGTTGAGGTAACCTATTATTACTGCAGAATTAGATTTCAGTAATGCATTCTCTGTCCTGTTTTTTCCAAGAGAACAATGGCTTGAGTAGCTGGTTGAGTAACTGTTATCACAAATATTTTACATGTACCTAGTGGAACGGGGCTCAGGTAATACTTAGGGCATGTCCAATAACAAATTTGGTGTAAATAATGAACCAAAGCATTATGCCTTAGCATTTTGCAAAGTAATTACCCAAACTGAATAATTGAAAATAGGCCACTGCTAAATTTAAAATGCGGATGATAAGCAGCCTGTGTAAAATTGCTTGGATTCACTATTGAATTAACAGGTTGTTGGTGGTGCTTTCTTTGAGAAATATGGCTGCAATTGCCAAAGCATTCCTTAGTCTATAGTGGGCCTGATCCTATAATCATGTGCATAAGGCTACTTGCAGCAGGGAGAGTTCTCAAACTGAAGTCCTTAAGTGCCTACCACCTGCAACAGTAGAAATTACGGTGATTTTTTTTCCTGCTTTCGTTCCTCTCTCTGCTTCAGCTCTGTCTATTGCTTTCAAAACCTCTGCCCCGCTATGTTGCCTGACATCCCAGCTTCATACCTCTGTGTCCACCTACATAGCATTTTGTGTTCAGAAGGCTGTTGAGTATCAGATTATATATAAAATTCAAAGTAGAAGATTCATTCTATGCTCTTCTGCTTCAAAATAAAAAAAAAACATCTGGACCTATAGCAAAATAATAACACACAAAATATTTTCATATGTATTATACCACTTATTTTCCATATACTAATCAAATAAATATGTAAGTCTTTCTCTCTGTTTATTCCACTACAGGTGAGCTGATTTGATTATGCAGACACATGTGCTTATCTCCTCCGATTTTCCAGGAAACCATATTAGAAGTGCTGGAAGCTAGAAGTGCTGCAGCGAGAAGCCAAAGCACTGATGTGATCTGTAAAAGACCTTGCACCTTAAGAAAGATTAATGTTTTCTTTTCAGACCTAAGTGCAGCATGTTCCTATCATAGTGATTTGTAGTAGAAGTTAATAATTAATGGAGTAATATAAAATTTTAAATAGTAGCTAGGAGGCTATAATAACACTACAGATGGCATTAGTGTCCAGTATTAGCTCACAAAGGGTGAGAAATATCCGATTTTGAATACAGATCATTCTCCGGGTAAAAGACCACAGAGGATCCTTTTGCCACCTTTTTCGCAAGTCAGCTCAAGCTCTGATAAGTAGATACCTGACATACAGCATTATTCTCCCACATCCAGCTTGCCACATATGGTGTTGTATCGCCTGCCCCATCGGACATGTCGTTAGTGGTCTGATCTGACCATCGCCATGGTAACAGAGAAATGGAAAACCCATTTCTCCAGCAGTGCTGCCCAGCAGCATTAGGTAATGCACATCTTGCTTGGTTCAGCAGCGAGTGCTGTGGCAGCCAGCACAAAACCCTCATCACCCTGCATGGATCCTGCTTCTCCCTCTGCAGCTCTGGGAGCAGTGGCAGGTATTCCCTGTGATGGAAGGAAAAGCTTCTGATGACAATCCCTTTAAGGAGCATGGACGGCATGACTCAAATTTTTGCAGGCATGTCTATGTGATAACCACAACTTTAATGTCTGTTTGCACTGTGGCTCTGTACAGCTGTTACAGAGCTTGCACCTCTCCAGCTCCAGCCTGCTGAGATGCAGTTAGGACTCTGCTGTGAGTGTCAGGATGAGGCCCCTCTCCAGCGTGCTGGCTGTTGGCAGTGCTGTGCTGGACCAGAGAGCATCCTCTTGAGTTAAGCTGTCTTCAGTCCTCAGGCAGTGTTTCCTCTTCACCTCTTACTAATGGTGACCGAGGACATGGCCAAAATCTATTCTTTTTGCTGAGAAGGTTTTAACCTCCTCCACAGCTTTCCAGATCGAATACAAGTATTTTCCTCTTCTACAACCAATTTATCTTCATATTTTGGACCCCCAAACCCACTATTTCCAAACTGTACAAGAATTTACTTCAGCAACCCCACTGCATAGGACTGGTGCGTGGCTAACACTGGAATAGTTTATGTTTATTGTAATTTACCAAAAAGATAAGTAGTTTTTATAATTACAGTTTTTAAACTGCATAAATTCAGTAAAAACGTTGCAAGAGATTGAGAAGTTTTACTAAAAAGAATCCTTCCCTTGTTGTATAGGATCACCCAGCTAAACCGGTTTCGGAGCACAAAGGTGAGATGCAGAGAGTTGTGACTCGACTCAGCTTTGTCTCACCTTGACGGAACCTTATCTATGCAGAGATGACTTGGGGGGAGCTGTGGAAACGGCTCAGCCCGGGGTTGCCTGAACAACGGAAACCCACATGGAGCCCTGAATGATCCCTGAACAAACAAAATGCCCTGAGTACCATTCCACCACTATTCAGTAACTTTGTGTGCTAGACATCACAAAATTAGCCATACAGACTAAGGAGCCGTCAAGGCACCAGAGATAAACAGTCACGCATAAGCCTGCCCCCACCCATCAAATCAGGGAATAAAAACTGTAAGGTTTGGGCAGAAGACAGGGGAGTCTTTTTCCAAGGATACAGCTGGCCTGTAGGAGATTCTTTCCCCCTTGTCCAGGACGCTGTACAAGGTAACTTCCCAGGGATTGAGAGGCCTTACCTGAGAGAGAGGGTAAGTGATTAAGAAACATACGTTTGGTATTTGGCATGCTTTAAGATCGTGATTAGTGCACTCTTTTAAGGTATTGATATCTAGCGCGCTTGTGGTTTGTGTTAGTACATTCTGGAAATCACTTGTAGGTTGTAATAGTGTATTTAATTGCAATAGTGCATTTAATTGCAATAGTGCATTCCTCCATCGTATCCATAAAACCCTGCAATAGTGATGTATTGGACCTGTGAGTGAAGTTCAAATAAATTGTTAATTTGAACCTTACAGTGAAGTCTCTTTCTCTCCGTAACACTTGTTTACAACTGAAACCAAGCCATTGTTTACCAATACTCTACTGTCTTATGTGCTGTCTTTAATAGGCTAACTGCAAGTCTGCAATTAAATAATTAGATCTGAAAACCTTCACCCCTTCCTCCAAACAAATTAACTCAAACAAAAAAGAATATAGAATTACAACTTATTAAGAGGTTTCTACATGAAACAACTGTTGGTAAGGACGTACTTTGTCTTGGGACTTTAACTGAAATTCAGCAACATTGAGAAGTTATTTTTGTATACACACATTTAATTCAGACGCAAAAGAGTTTAGGCAGGTGCCTGTTGGTTTACCTATTATTTTCTGACCCACCAGGGGATGGTAGGAGCTCCTCTGTTACCCTAGTTGTGGTATTTGCAGCTCCCATACACGTGACACATCTTGGGCTTTTCTGGATCTTGGGAGCTATAAGTAAGCCCCAATGACTTGTCCAAACTCAGAATTTGGTTGTAAATATAAAAGCCAGAATATGAAAGCCCTTAAATCACTATTATCCTAGAAATACAGAGGTGCAAAATACTTTAAGATATTTTTTTCCTGTCATCTAAACTGAATCTTCCTTTCTGCAGTTTATCCCCATTACTACTTCTCCTGTACTCTAAGGCTATCTCTTCACAGAAGGCTTGTATGCCTATGAATATTATCACTGCTTTTTGTTGTATAGGTTTTGTTTGGGGTTTTTTTCACTGTGTATAAACAACTGTAGGTTCTTCAGTTTTTCCTCTCAAGTCTCCTTTTCTAACTTCTGGGGCGTTCCCACTCCCTCCTACTGGGCACTGCCTCATAGCTCTGCAGCGTTTCTAAGCAGAGGTACCTGTAGCAGTGACAATCAGCTAAAACGGTACTGAATAAGGTTCCTCTCTTGTGAGATTTTTCTTTCAACTCCTTGCAGTCTTTCCTAGCCTTGTGCCATTTTCAAATTAATTAACATATTTTCTTTTCTGTTTCACATGATTAAAAATGAGTAACACTAAACATAGGATGGATATTATCTTTACTTCATATATGCTCTATCCCTTGTGATAGTGATCATCACTACTGTAAATCCAGATTTCCAACTGGATATGTCTTCCATAAAGCTGGAAACTGGAAAATTTGCCCTGATGGCATAAGAGAACACCATGAGGTGACGTCAGAAACGTCTGCTTTTTGGTTATAATGAATGGCCATTAGCTACAATAAAATAAGATACAATTCACTGTTTTTAATACATTTAACAGGATTAATATTTATGCCATCTGTGATGTCAATTTTCTGACATTGTTGGCTCATTTAATATTTATATATATGTCATTATTATACTTTAGTATGTTCCCAGAAAGCCTGCATATTTTAGAAGTCCGTGACAGAATGGATACAGTCAAAGAGTACATTTTGTAAGAAACTGGGTTTAAAGTGTCATTACAGTACATATTGGAGAAAGACACCGCATTCATTTGTGCCTCCAGTTGTGTCAACATTACTCTGTCCTCTGCTGTATCTAAAATAAAGCTGGAAAAGGTGACCTGAAAATAGATTTATTTTAACCTGAAATACGGGTAAGTATAAATTCAATGTTCCAGTCATCCAAACTTAAAAGGATTTTAATCTCATTTGCTTAAGCCTTCCTCTTGTCCACCTCACCATGACGTTTTTGCCCTGCATCTCTCCAACCCTGCCCTAAGCTGCCAGATGCCTGCCTGCAATCCTCTTAGAAGCCATCCAGACTCTAAAAATCGATGAGACTCAGCTGAGTGGAAACTCTATCACACCCTATACTAAACAACTAATTTCTGGCGATGCCCATGGGACAGCAGAACACACTGTAGAGTTGGCAGGCTATTGATGGCTTCCTGAGCTGAAGCTCCTGCTGTGCCTGCTCCCATGCTCTCCTTGCGACTATTCATTCCCCAGGTGTAGCGAATGAGTGGTTTAGGCCGCTTAAAGAATCACCGTCAAGGATATTTGCAAAAGCGATTTTAATAGAGGTTTATAAAAATGCTACTTAACAGAATTTGATGGCAAGGTCCACTCTATTACTTATTAAAACATATAAAGGAAAATTGAATTAGGATCGAATCAGAATGATTTATACAGCGAGACCAAAGAAAGAAAAGGGTAAAGAGGACCCTCCCATTGAGTCACAAGTTTCAGAATGGACCCCCTTGCTTTCTAAACTTCTCAGAGAGGAGTTTAGGTGCAGCTGAATCCAAACTTAGTCTCAGAATTGGTCAACGGTTCATGTCTAAAGGGAAGGAAGGGTACAAGGGACAGAGAAATCCTCCCGTTGTGTCACGAGGTTCAGAGAAGACCAGCTGGGTCCACTCCTAGTGCCAGACTTGTGCAATGGTTTATGTCTAGTGGAAGAAATATAAAGAGTAGGGAAGACCCTTCCGTCGAGTCACGAGGTTCAGAGTAGACCCCCTTGCCGTCTAAACTCCTTCTCAGAGAGGAGTCTAGGTGTGGATAGGTCTAAAACTAGTCTCAGACTTGGTCAACGGTTTATATCTAAAGAATTGTATGCATTTAGCAGCAATCTAAGTTTCATTCACAGTTTAAGGTAAATCATAAAATTTTAGCAGCACTTAATAATGAATTAGTTTAATATTTACAAAGTGAGTTGATAGAATTTGCTACAATCACAACAGTGGCTTGATTACAGATTTGGAATGGTAGTATTATACTTGCTATTGAGTACTCAAATTGATTCACATGCATACACACAGACACATAGATAGATAGATAGATAGATAGATAGATAGATAGATAAAGGTATACCTGTTAAAAATTCCCCTCAAGGTCCGTGAAATATTCACTTCAAATGTCTCAGCATTTCTCAACAGGCAATGGTTGAGCCTTGAGGAGGAGAGGGTTTCAGCCCAGGTCCCATTGCCAGCTTTCGGCAGCGGTCCTTCAAATTTCATAAACTGGAGAGTTTGTGAGACTCTGAGAGGCGTCCCACTCAGAGGCAGATGCTGGTCGCAGCCTGCTGTGGTCCAGGAGAGCTCAGAGGGTCTCACTTGGAACCTGTGTTTATAGGTTCATAAGATGATTGGCTTTAGTCATCAGCAAGTTACCAGAAAGTTCCAGTAACACTGGTACTGCTCCACTCAGGCTACGGTTCAGGTAAGGGATGTTCCAGGGCTGTGAGGGGATGACTGATTATCCCCGCTTTCATTACCCACCTTGAGCTGGGTGACAGGAGTGCCTGGTACCGTCAGTGCTGCTTCCCACCTTAGCCATGCAAGAGTTCGCGGTACGGTCAAGGGATGCTTAACCATCCAACTCATTGCACAAAGGCCAAGGCCCAGCTGGAATTCCCGAGATTGTAGAGCGGCCCAGGAAAAAGTGGGAGGGCAGTAATGCGCCACCACACCAGGAAACCCCCAAGACTTGCTCTGGCCCTCTGGGTGGGGAGGGAGGAAGGGGTGCTGGGAGATGCAGTTTCAGTTTGTGCCAGCCTCACAAATTTGATGTGTAATTAGTGTCACCAGCTGGTACTAATTGGGAGCAGGGGGAAATGACGGTTAGGATCTCCATGCCTGTTGCATACATGTTCAGTTGAGGCTCTGCTGGATTCTTCATTATAGGGAATCCTAGAGCATTTTTAGGGGTTTAGTAGTGCCAGTTTTAGCTAAATTATGTTTAACTTTCCTTAGCTCTTTGTAAGCTGGGGAAAGCTATGAAAGCATCTCACAGTATTTTACATTGACTGATTTGGATCATTTGCCATTTAATTTAAAAGCACATCTCAGAACTGTTTACTTTCAAGGTTCTGGTGCTGCTGAACAGAATAGCAAAACTCCCATTCATCCCAGGCAGGATTTTACCCTCAAGTGAAGGGAAGAGATCTGGATACTTCTCAGGTTTAGGCTCTAATAGAAGAATTTTTTTTTTCTCAGTCTTCAGTTAATATTTGCCATGTCAAAGAGCCTGAATGTGACTGTGCTTTGAAGCTTATATAAATAAAAATATGTTATCAGTGTTGAAAAATCCAGCAACAATTATTGCTTTTCATGAAGTATCTTGACATTTATTGTACATTAGGTAGTAGTAAAACAGAAGAATCTACAGATTTCTATTATGTGGGTTATTAGCATAATGTCCCTATAATATGCAACAAGCCAGTGTTATAGCAGTGCTATGATAAACTGTGCCAGTGACCAACATATCCTGGAGTTATGCATAGTGAAATTATATACCATTTTAATTATATGTCATCATTTTAAGACAGGCATTTTATTTTCTTGAATTTACAGAGTATACAAATCACAAGATAGTTGAGGTTGAAAGGCACCTCTAGTGATCCTCTAGTCCAGCTGCCCTGCTCAGAGCATGGTCAGCTAGAGCAGATGGTTCAGGACCATATCCAACTGGGTTTTGAATACCTCCAAGGATGGAGACACTACAGGCTTTCTGGGCAATCCTCACAATAAAAAAATGTTTCTTATGTTTAAATGGAATTTCCTGTATTTCATTTTGTGCCCCTTGCCTCTTGTCCTGACACTGAACACCACTGAGAAGAGCCTGGCTCCATCTTCTTCACTCCCCCCATCAGGTATTGATACACGTGGATAAGATCCCCCTGAGCCCTCTCCTCAACATCCAGGTTGAACAGTCCCAGTTCCTTCAGCCTCTCTGCATATGAGGGATGCTTCTATCCTTTAATCATTTTTCTGGCCCTTCGTCTGACTCTTTCCAGTAGCTTCATGTCTGCCTTGTACTGGGGAGCCTGGAGCTGGACACAGAACTCCAAATGGAGTACTAAGGTGAGAGCAGCATGTTGGCCTAGTAGACATCTACTTAACTTTCAGATGTAACAACATGTGTACTGTAGGGCTGGTGGTCTCAACACACGTGATCCAACCCAGGGAGGTTTACCAACAAACTGCAAACAGCCGAAATACAGTTTCTTGTAATAAAAAAAAAAATCCTCTATGACAGCTAAGATAGGTGCTGTTTATATGAATCAAATAGGGTTGTCTTTGTGATAGGAAATAATCTGATTGTAGTCTATGAGATAAAATGCGACTTGCACTCCAGGGAACCAAAATGAGAGAATGTATTGGAGTGACATTGCAGACTGAGTTGGCAGGGACTTCTTGTCATTTCCATCCCTTTGCATCTGCCTGGATTGAGTTAGTTATTCTTAGCCATCTCACACAGATTAATATCTCCCAGGATGGCAATTCAGTACTTGCCTTGCCAGCTTTCTCTAGTTCCTTTTTGTTTGTTTGTTTCTTTCAGTGTAAATTCCTTACTGCTTGTTTTCTTTGAATTATTCCTCCTCATCTTCTCTGCATCATTTTTGTACTTTATTAGTATACAATAGCAAGTGTCACCTTCATTCCTGACTTGTTATCCTCCTTCTTCCCCTCTTTCAAAGTCTTAGATGGCAACATTGTTTTCCTTTTTAATTTTTTTCCCCAACCTCTGCCTTCATTATTTGCATCTTCAAGAAAATTCCCCAAAGCCCTGTAGATTCTTGTGGGAGACTGTCTCTACTGGGCTGCTGGATTTGCATCTCTCATCAGGGACACTGTGTAATGTTTCTGCTTGATGGCAACACAAGGAAAAAAAGTCCTTTTATGAACAAGTTGCTGCCAGGCTCTACCACACCAAGTGGAAAAAAACCCACCATCAGTCTGGTTAAGTGGGATGTGGTGGTTAAAATGCCGGCACTCATCTAAACACAGTTTGCACTATTAATCCTGAGTGAACCTGCAGGGACACTCATACCTGGAGTGATGGCGACTTAGAAAATCTGTTGGAAGCACATTTCCTTTTCCTCTCCACTCTCTGATGGACAAGAGGTGGCACATGGGAAATTCTGCTTTTGCCTGGAAATTATTACTGCCATTGGAGGGGTATCAAAATAGAGTATTTGTTTCGTACACACCCATGCTGCCTTAAACTGACAATGGAGTGGGTTTCAACCAGGTTATCAGACTGTACAGTTCTCCCCTCCTAGAAAACTGCAATTTTGCTCTTTCCCAAGGAACTGCATTCTCCGGCATAGGGCCAGTCAGGTTGGGCTGGCGCTTAGGACCAGTAACGTCTTAATCCAGCATGGCTAAATCCTTGATGGTTCATTTCTCATAGCCCTGAGGAAAATCAAATAGAAGACTTTTCACACAAGATAGTTTCCTTCATATCAGAATATGACTACAATAATGGTATTGACTTCTCACTTTCTATGTAATAGGCTTTGCTGCACTTTAGTAATGTTATGTCCAGCTGTTAGACTATATTCTTCCTAGAGCCTGGGGGAGAACACAGGAATTCTGAAATTAGTCCTTGTTCACAAATAATTGTGTTTAAATCTATATGATGCTCCTTAGAGAAGATAACAGTGTGACTCTTGCCTCTCTAGTCTCTGTCTGAAATAAGAAAAGAATAGCTGCATTTTCTGTCAGGAAAAAATATATTTGCATGTGTTAGGATACTGGTTAGAGCTTGAGAGCTTATATATTTGGGGGTCAGGGAAAAGGGATGAGGGGAGGATATTTCCTCTAAAACTGTGGAAACATTGGAACTTGGTTTAACAATGTCTCCAGAAAGCAGGTGCCACCTTGCAGGATAAGTGACTATTTAATTAAGCAACCACTTAAGCAACTGTTTGCTTCAGAACATTGCTGGTAAACTGCAGAACCATTTGCGCCAATTTAGATCAACCCTAGCCAAGCAGTAGGACTAAAAATTGTGTCCACTTTTACTTTGTTGTTCCTGCAGCCTACCAATATTCTCAATAAGAGAAAACCCAAACCAACACTTCATGGGGTCTAATGTCTGAAGTCCAGGAGGAAAAAGTTGATTTCTGCCTTTTCACTTCTTTGAGAGACTTTTAAACTTGGGTGGGGATTTTGAGGGGAAAAAATCCTTTTTTTTTCCTGAGTATTTTTCCTATTAAAAAGAACTGTTGAGGAGGCATAAAGATTACATCAGACTGTTTCAGTGAGTAAAACATGGAATCCTGTATTCATTTTCTCCTCAAATTGTCAGTTTAAATAATTTACTTTCTTTAAAATGGAAGTGAAAACAGTATTCATTCCTCTATCTATGAATATATGCCAATTAGGAATCCAAAAATAGATTGTCCTCAAAGGCATGCGTTCTGTGTTATTGCTTACTTTGACAATGGCAGGGAAACCTACAGTATCAGTACTGCAGCTGGTCAGAGATGGTAAAGATCTTAAGGGTTTGGAAACTTTATTGAAATTTGAAGCAAAAGTTCAAATGTATCTGTGTGAATTTGAGTGATGTCTGCAATCTATTTTTACAGCATACGTCCAGAGTGTTTAATTAAAACACTATTGCAAGAGAGCCACACAACCAATGAAAAGCATCTGTTACAAACAAATACTATTAACACTTGGATACAGTGATTTATTAACTAATCATAATGCAGTTATGACATCATTGTAAGGAATTCTATACCTCTAGATCTTTACTGAATGATCACTGTATTTTAGTCAGGCTGCTGAGAAATAAATTATTCATTTTAAGCTTCTTACAAATTTCAGCTACGGTGCCTAGTGGAGGTTTGATACGTCATGTGCCATTTTGTGTATATACACAGAAACCAGAAAGGTCTGGATCAGCTGAGAGGACCCCAGGGTGCTGTACTTTGGGACACTCAACGTCCAGCTGTCTTGATGTTTGGCAGAATATGCAATGTCAAAATCAGCTCTTGTGCTTCTGTGCATGGGAAGATTAGCTTTGTAGGAATGTGCCAGTACACTGACTAGAGAGCTTTGCAAGTTTAATGATATCAAATACTGCATACATCTGAAATTGCATCCACATGCCCTTTTCTGGCCCACTGTGAAGCATCTCTTCTGCTTTAGTGCTATAACGCTCGACCCTCCTGCGGCCCTGGGCTATTCCACATTGTATTAAAGAAATATTTCAGGTTCAGGACTGAGGATGGAAAGCTGAGCTGCTACTTTTCCACAGTTTCTGCATGCTTCATTGGTGGGGAGGCAGGGAGCTTGTTCATCTACACCTAAGTCCTGCTGCCTTGTATTAATATAAGCTGAAATTATATCAGGGCCTGGTATCACAGTCGGACCTATTGAATCTGCAAGGTGTCAGACTTAGGTGTACTTCATGCAATTCATTTGCCTTGTGCAGCCTAGATCAGGCCGTTTGAACAGATCATAATCTTGTTAGTGATAACCCAGCATAAGCATACTTTTCAGGCAAATGGGTAATCCAGCAAAATAAATAGGCAGAGTGCTGCTAATAACAAATGCTAGTAATAAATGCTAATCCATGTGTTACAGATGCAGAATAACTGGTATACATTAGCAACATTATCTTTACAACAAAAAATGTAAATTTAATAGTGCCAAGTCATCCAGAATACCTGCACTACAAACACTTCCTGGCTTTTACAGAATGTCTTTGCCAGTAGGATGCAAAAAAAAGTGATCCATATTTTTAATTTAAATGAAAAAGTATTTAGTTTTTGGTTTGGTGCCTTCATCTTGTTTTAGTGCCTGCTTATACATTTTCTAGCTTTTGAAAATAAAATAACTCATAATTATTAGTGCAAGCTGCTAGTTGTCTTGGTGCCCCAAGAAAGTTAGACAACCAATGCCAGTACTTTTCATCTCTTGAAAACATTTACATTTTCTCAGGCTTAAACACTGTTATCAGTGTTATCTAATCCAAGTCCATTATGTGGAGGACAGCCTCCACCTCTCCTCATGGCCACCCTGTCCCCATGAAGTGCTTTGCAAACCTGAACGCTGATCTTTACAAGCACCTCATACTGCAACGGCCATGTACAATTTGGCTTCAACCTAGCAGGTGCCCAAGGTTGTCTCCAGTCAGGCACTGAACCAGCCATTTGTGCTGCACTCGTGGAGAGGGGCCAGGCAGGCTTTGCCAAGCGTCCTTCAGGAAGGAGAAGGGGGATGTACAGAAAGGCTGGGAAGGGGTGAGGGAGGCACCTGCAACAGTCTCCTCAACAGACCTCCACACAACTGCTAAATGGCCAAATTATCTACTCTCTGCTAGGTAACCCCAGCCATGACCATATGCCAAGCCTCCCTGAAGGTTTGCCTTTAGGTACCAGTTCAAGAAAACACTGCTCTTCCAGTGCTATAATACATATACATTTACCATTGGGAGCCAGATTGCCCATAGCCTTAATCCAGTTTATAAAGAGGTGCATAAATTAACCCTTTTGCAACCCACTTGCAGAGTCCTGGCAGAAAGGCTCACCAGAGGAGCCCAGGGATGTGCTGGGAAGTGTGCCCTTGGATCCATCTTGAGGCCAGGGGAGGGGAGGAGACAGGCAGCAGGTAGGCAGGGTTAATTTTTTGCTGTCTGTGCCAGGGAGAAGAGTGCACCACAACTTTTTAAGGGGTTGTTCAAATGTTTGCTCTGTATAACGAGGGAGTGCTGGACGAGCGATGTTTCAGATCTGAACGCAGAACTTAAGCCTTTGCCTGAGGATGGGATGAATAGGGTTTTATTTAAGGTTGTACATAAAGGCACAATCTATCCCTAATTACTTGTATATTTGACCTAAAGTATTTGCTTTTCCTTTCATCCAAACCCTGAGTGATTTTCCTCTTGAACTTTATTCTTTGTTCTTTTCAGAACTGCAATAAATACTCCAACTTAATGCATTAAATATGAAAAGACTTACTGAAGGGCCCCAACTTATAAATGATTCAAAAGGCCATATGCTGGAAAGCATCTATTTGAAAACATTTATTATTAATTTCACAGTTTAGATGAAGTTCCTATAGGGCAGTCATTTATTAAATATTGACTTGTGTTAAGTCCACCAAATATGTTTATCTGTACAACATCACATATAACCAAATAGCAGCAAAATACCAAAATGTTCCAATCACTGATTTAGATGATGAATAGAAAGTGCTTATTTTGCTAAGGTACCAAACATAACCAAAGCATTTAGTTGAGACAGCAAACATTGTGTCAATAAAGCAAAGAGTGATTTGAGAGTTAGAGTAAGTAGCACTAAATTCAATAAAGGAAAAAATTCTTGGGGAAAATGCTATAAATATTAACTGAACTAAAATAAGTATGTTAATTAAGGATGTGTCACCTTCAGAAGAAGAAAATTACTTTGCAGACAAAGATTTCATAATCTGAACCAAAACTACTACTTACTTATGGAAATAATAACATCCTTCTGAAAGGTGTGCTAGAAAGTGCCATACCAAATGCTGGTGAGTTAGCTCCATCTTACTGGCTAGCTCTTTCTAGACTGAACAAATGGTAATTTACTCACACATTGTACACAGCTATCATTTTGTGATAGAGACCAAACAAATGATGGTGAAGAATTAACATGATGATGACTTTTTTCACCCCTTTGGATCATTTCATGTGAGCCAGTTGGGTGCTGAATTAAAGAACTAGCTGGTAATCCTCTTCCAAAGAATGAGTGAGGTCAGACTGTATGGAGATGCATGTAGACAGACAGGGGATCTTCAACAACATACTAAATTACTTCTGATTTCCCAAACTCAAAAAAGGAGATTTAATTGCCATTTTACTGTTATTGCAACAAAGCATTATAATTAATGTTAATGACATTAGCACCCAGATGAAAGAAAAATATATGGCTGTAAAAACTTGTGAATTCTCTATGAGAAAGGAAAGGGCAGATCCACAAAGGAGGCCAATTTCAAGAGAGTGTTTTCCTTCAATCAGTTCCACATCTCCCAGGATGGGCATTTTGGGACTCTGAATTTTTTTTACCCTTCCTATGGTCAAACTGTTCAATAACCAAGCAGTCTTCCCACAGGATTAAAAAATACCCGAAGTTGTTCACAGCTCATTAACCCTGAATTATATTCACTGTTAACAGTTCTAAGCAAGCTAAGTAAGCCTATCCTTACGACCAGAAATTATCCACACAAAGGAATTTTCCGACAGCATCAACAGCACATTCAAAGCAAATATTCTCTAATGCTGGCTGTAAATAGTCATTCCGCATCAGTGATGCTGAAGGTCTCTGGGAAATTTTAAAATAGCAAAGCCAGATCAAAATTTCACTGCGATTCCATGACAAGAGGTTGATCTGAAATTTGGTGAGAGCTCAGGGTCTTCCTGTCACTTACTTGCAGTCCTTGGGCAGTAAAACTGGGCCAGGAGGAGGTCTGCTTGCAGGGATTTGAGGGATCTAGTAGGGAGGGAAATTCTTTGCAGTGATGGTGTCACGCAAGGGAGGGAGCCAACTGAGAGACACAGAGTAACACATCCAAAATATTAGTCCAGGTTTGATTTAACACCATACAGAAATTACTCATGAAATCAGTGTCAGAACTATTTTAAGACTTTTCATTCTACAATCATCCTCCAGTTCTGAGCATTACTGTGCTTCTTGATATTGCTTTAAATTTTAATTTGACCCCTGCTTTAGAGCCTGTGCTGACCATGACTTTCATTTTTAAAGTGCTTTCTCTTTTCATTGTGCTGGGACAATGTAAGTGTGATTAGATGTGGTGTCCTGAACACTGCAGTGGACTAATCAGATAGTCAAGCCTAAAATAAAAAGTATTTTCTATAAAGTAAGAAAATATACTTAATAACTTCCTTTTAGCATTTCTGCTTAGTTAGCAATAAAGCTTAGTCATGAGGGGGAAAAATTAAATGCCTAAATATTCATGCTGAAATAATAGACTCCACTCTGATGTCATTTACATTCCCAGGAATTAAAGTTGCTTTATCCTTCTATCCTACATTACAAGTCCAGATAATTCTAGAGAAATCTTTATGGATTTCACAGAATCACAGAACGATAGAGGCTGGAGGGACCTCTGGAGATCATCTAGTCCAACCACCCTGCCAGAGCAGGCTCACCTAGAGCAGATTGCACAGGAATGCATCCAGGTGAGTTCTGAATGTCTCCAGAGAAGCAGACTCCACAACCTCTCTGGGCAGCTTGTTCCAGTGCTCTGCCACCCTCAAAGTAAAGAAGTTCCTCCTAATCACAACCCTCTGAGCTCTATCTATCAGCCAGTTTTCAATCCACCTCACTGTCCATTCATCTAACCCACACTTCCTAAGCTTACCTATGAGGATCATGTGGGAGATGGTGTTGAAAGCCTTGCTGAAATCAAGGTAGACAACATCTACTCCCCTCCCCTCATCTATCCATCCAGTCATGCCATCATAGAAGGCTATCAGATTGGTCAGACATGACTTTCCCTTGGTGAATCCATGTTGACTACTTCTGATAAACTTGTTTTCCTCCAGGTGCTTTGAGATGACGCCCAGAATGAGCTGTTCCATCATCTTTCCAGGGATGGAGGTGAGGCTGACTGGCCTGTAGTTTCCTGGGTCTTCCTTCTTGCCGTTTTTGAAGACTGGAGTGACACTGGCTTTCCTCCGGTCCTCAGGCACTTTGCCTGTTCTCCAGGACCCTTCAAAGAAGATGGAGAGTGGCCCAGCAATAACTTCTGCCAGCTCCCTCAGCACTTGCAGGTGCATCCCATCAGGACCCATGGACTTGTGGATGTACAGTTTACTCAGCTGGTCTCTAACTTGATCTTCCTCAACCAAGGGAAAGTCTTCCTTCTTCCAGACTTTCTCTGTTACCTCCAAAGTCTGGGACTCCTGAGGGCTGGCCGGAGCAGTAAAGACTGAAGCAAAGAAGGCATTCAGTAACTCCGCCTTCTCTGCATCATCTGTCACCATGGCACCTGTCTCATTCAACAGCGGGCCCACATCTTCTCTAGTTTTCCTTTTGCCTCCGATGTACTTGAAGAAACCCTTCCTGTTGACCTTGACATCCCTTGCCAGGTTTAATTCTAAGGAGGCCTTGGCTTTCCTCATTTCATCCCTGCATACTCTGACAGCATTCTTGTAATCTTCCCAAGTGGTCAGGCCCTTCTTCCACGTACTGTAAACTTCCTTCTTCCACTTGAGCTTTTTCAGAAGCTTCTTGCTCAACCATGCAGGTCTCCTGCTTCCCTTGCCTCATTTCCTGCTCTTAGGGATGCACTGATCCTGAGCTTGGAGGAAGTAGGACTTGAATATCACCCCGCTCTCTTGAGCCCCCCTACCCTCTAGAGCCCTAACCCATGGGATTTCTCCAAGCAGTTCCTTGAGGAGATCCAAGTTAGCCCTCCTGAAGTCCAAGGTTACAATCCTCCTTGTCGTTTTGTGCATACTGCACGTGATCCTAAACTCTATCTTCTCATGATCGCTACAGCCAAGGCTGCCCCCAACCTTAATGTCCTCCACCAGTCCCTCTTTGTTTGTCAGTACTAGGTCGAGTAGTACACCTCTCCTTGTTGGCTCCTCCGCCACCTGAGTCAAAAAGTTATCATCAATACACTGGAGGAACCTCCTGGACTGTACATGCCTGGCTGTGTAGCCTTCCCAGCAGATACCAGGGTGATTGAAGTCCCCCATGAGAATCAAGGCCTCTGATTGTGAGACGGCTCTCAGCTGTCTGTAGAAGGCCTCATCAGCTTCCCCATCCTGATCAGGTGGCCTGTAATAAACACCCACAACAGTGTCTCCCACATTAGCCTGCGCCTTAATCCTTACCCACAAGCCCTCAACTTGCTCTTCATCTGCCCCCAGGGAAAGCTCGATACATTCCAGTTGCTCTTTCACATAAAGAGGGACTCCACCGCCTCCCCTTGCTGGCCTATCTTTCCTAAAAAGAATGTTTAGCCATCCATGACAGTGTTCCAGTCATGTGAGCTATCCCACCATGTCTCAGTAACTGCAATGAAATCATGGCCCTGAGATCGCACACAGATCTCTAATTCTTCCTGTTTATTCCCCATGCTGCATGCATTGGTGTATAAGCATTTCAGGGAGGGACCTGCGCGTGTAATTTTCACCCTTGAGGGGTGGTAGGCCTTCTGATTCTCAAAAATACTAGCACACTGCCCAGAAGTGCTGAGCTACTACACCCAGGCGCCTCTCTAGCAAGCCCAGTTACCTCCCCATCACCCTTCAAATCTAGTTTAAAACTCTCTCAATGAGGCCTGCTAACTCTTGTCCTAGAATCCTCTTCCCCCTGTGAGATGCCGATGAAGTGTTCTACAAGCGACTGGCAGAAGTCTCACAGTTGCAAGCCCTTGTTCTTGTGGGGGACTTCAACTTACTGGATGTCTGCTGGAAGTATAACACAGCCGAGAGGAAAGAGTCCCAGAGGTTCCTGGAGTGTATGGGAGATAACTTCCTCACGCAGCTGGTAAGGGAGCCTAACAGGGAAGGTGCCCTGCTAGACCTGCTGTTTACAAACAGAGAGGGTCTGGTGGGAGAAGTGAAGGTCAGAGGCCATCTTGGGCTTAGCGACCATGACATGATAGAGTTTTCAATTTTTAGCCAAGTAAGGAGGGGGGTCAGCAAAACTGCTACCATGGACTTCCGGAGGTCAGACTTTGGCCTGTTCAGGACACTGGTCAAGAGGGTCCCTTGGGAGACGGTCCTGAAGGGCAAAGGGGCCCAAGAAGGCTGAACCTTCTTCAAGAAGGAAATCTTGAAGGCGCAGGAGCAGGCAGTGCCCATGTGCCGTAAGAAGAGCCGGCGGGGAAGACGGCCGGCCTGGCTGAACAAGGAGCTTTTGCTGAGACTCGGGGAAAAAAAGAGAATTTATCACCTCTGGAAGAAGGGGCAGGCAAGTGAAGAAGAATACAAGGACCTTCTTAGGTCATGCAGAGAGGGAATTAGGAAGGCAAAAGCCCAGCTAGAGCTCAACCTGGCCACGGTCGTGAGGGACAACAAAAAATGCTGCTATGAATACATTAACAACAAAAAGAGAGCCAAGGAGAATCTCCATCCTTTACTGGATGCGGGACGGAACATTGTCACAAAGGATGAGGAAAAGGCTGAGGTACTTAATGCCTTCTTTGCCTCAGTCTTTAACAGCCAGACCAGGTAACCTCAGGGTATCCATCTCCCTGAGCTGGAAGACAGGGATGGAGAGCAAAATAGGCTCCCCATGATCCAGGAGGAAGCAGTTAACGACCTGCTATGCCATCTGGAGACTCATAAGTCTATGGGGCTTGATGGCATCCACCCAAGGGTGCTGATGGAGCTGGCGGAGGAGCTTGCCAAGCCACTCTCCATCATTTATCAACAGTCCTGGTTAACAGGGGAGGTCCCGGATGACTGGAGGCTTGCCAATGTGATGCCCATCTACAAGAAGGGTCGGAAGGAGGATCCGGGGAACTACAGGCCTGTCAGCCTCACCTCGGTGCCGGGGAAGGTTATGGAGAGGCTCATTTTGAGGGCGCTCACGGGACACGTGCAGGATAACCAAGGGATCAGGCCCAGCCAGTACGGGTTCATGAAAGGCAGGTCCTGCTTGACCAAACTCATCTCCTTCTATGACCAGGTGACCCGCCTAGTGGATGAGGGGAAGGCTGTCCATGTTGTCTACCTGGACTTCAGCAAAGCCTTTGACACTGTTCCCCACAGTATTCTCCTGGAGAAGCTGGCGACTCGTGGTTTAGACAGGTACACTCTTCGCTGGGTAAAAAACTGGCTGGATGGCCGAGCCCAGAGAGTTGTGGTGAATGGGGTGAAATCCAGCTGGCGGCCGGTCACAAGTGGAGTCCCCCAGGGCTCAGTTTTGGGACCGGTCTTGTTTAATATATTCCTCGATGATCTGGATGAGGGGATAGAGTGCACCCTCAGCAAGTTTGCAGATGACACCAAGTTGGGCGGGAGTGTTGATCCGCTTGAGGGTAGGAAGGCTCTGCAGAGGGATCTGGACAGGCTGGATCGATGGGCTGAGGCCAACCAGATGAGGTTCAATAAGGCCAAGTGCCGGGTTCTACACTTTGGCCACAACAACCCCAGGCAACGCTACAGGCTTGGGGACGAGTGGCTGGAAAGATCCCCCACAGAAAAGGACCTGGGGGTGTTGCTTGACAGCCGGCTGAAGTTGAGCCAGCAGTGTGCCCAGGTGGCCAAGAAGGCCAACGGCATCCTGGCTTGTATCAGAAATGGTGTGGCCAGCAGGAGCAGGGAGGTGATCGTGCCCCTGTACTCGGCTCTGGTGAGGCCGCACCTCGAATACTGTGTTCAGTTTGGACCCCTCACTACAAGAAGGACATTGAGGTGCTGGAGCGTGTCCAGAGAAGGGCGACGAAGCTGGTGAAGGGTCTGGAGCACAAGTCTTATGAGGAGCGGCTGAGGGAACTGGGGTTGTTCAGTCTGGAGGAGAGGAGGCTGAGGGGAGACCTCATCGCTCTCTACAACTACCTGAAAGGGGGTTGCAGAGAGGTGGGTGCTGGTCTCTTCTCCCAAGTGACAAGTGACAGGACAAGAGGAAATGGCCTCATGTTGAGCCAGGGGAGGTTTAGGCTGGATATTAGGAAAAAGTTCTTTACTGAGAGAGTGGTGAAACACTGGAACAGGCTGCCCAGGGAGGTAGTGGAGTCACCCTCTCTGGAGGTATTCAAGGAGCGTGTGGATATGGCATTGTGGGATGTGGCTTGATGGGCATGGTGCTGTGTGGGGTGGGTGGGTTGTTTTGGTGTGGGTTGTGGTGTGTTTTGTGGTTTGTGGGTGGGGGTTTTTTTGGTTTGGTTTTTTTTTGGTTTTTGTTTGTTTGTTTGTTTGTTTTTTTATGGTTGGACTTGATGATCTTACAGGTCTTTTCCAACCTTAGTGATTCTGTGATTCTGTGATTCTGTGATAGGCTTTTCCCGTCTGTTACTAGCAGGCCTGGCGTCTGGTAAATCAAGTCATGGTCAAAGAACCGAAAGAAACCCATTAGACTATTTACAATAGCCTAAATGTAATCGGGACCTTAACAGCTTACATTTCCACTCAGCACTCATTGTGCACATGCATATTTCATGACTGTCACCACTAGCTCATCGGCTACTTTGCCATTTGCAATGAGCTACTGCACTGTATATTTCTAACCTAAAACATTTTTCAGTCTTCTGTTGAACACTGATTAAAGACAAGGCTGCTGGCTCTATGAGCAAGTGCCAAGTGACACAAGAAGAGCTGCGTGCTCAGCTTGAAGATAGTCCTCTGATGAAAGGATATGCTTTTAACGTGTGACTGCCATGTAAACAGCAGCAGCAGCACATCTTTAGATGGTTGTCTGTGTCATTAAATGCACATGTTCAGTTTTTAATACCACACACCTCCTCCCATCTTATGGGGGAGAGTAATGTTTACAATGTAATGAGGGCCTAATCCAACAAAATGAGAGGCATCAAGAAGTGTCGCTCTGTCTGAAGTGACAAATCTATTGCTAATGATGGAACAGCTTCCAGTATTAGGGGAGTGCTGGATTGAACATCCCAACGCCATTAAAAGATCTAGCACTTACCTCACATTGGGCTCTTCAGTACTGAACAGCACTGTTATAAGTGACAGAGCACTGAGGGGACTGTAAAATCGATCCAGCTGAGACGATAATACATCTTTTCCCTATTCACAGCTCCTTCTTTAGATGCAGCGAAAACTAACATTTGATGTTTGTGTGTAATGCTGGATGAAGTGATGGTCCAGAGGCTTGGAAGCTGGAAAATGCAGGAAGCTGTAGAAAAGACAGAAGCTTGGTTTAAGAAGCTTAAATCCCATGGGTAGATGCTGTTATTCATGGTTAGGATTTGCTAATTGAGATGTCAGCAGATCTGCTAAAGAAACTGTCCAGCTGTGAAATCCATCATTAGCGGAGTGCTGAAACAAAGGCGTCTTTGAGAGCCTCTAGCTGAGGTGGCATTCACCTGGCTCAGGCACCCAGAGGAAATGTTGGCAATAGGAGCAACCCCTTTCTTGAAAATGCTTCCAGTGTTGTACTTTCCTCATTTTCATGCTTTGGTGATCACATTAAGTCCTTGGTATTATTGCCACTTTTTGAAGAACAATGCATTTTCAGTGACTTAGGTTTTGCAAAATATTTACTAGGTTTTGCAGACAATTATGTTTTTAAATGGTCCTTCTTAGTTTTTGTGAGCAAGATCTCAGTCAAATGTGGAAGAAATCTATCCTTTCCCCTCTATTGTCTCTGCAGGAAAGATTTCTGAGAGAACACCAAATAAGTAAGTTGGAGAGGGTTGTGTTTGGATGTGTTTCAGAATTTACCCCATTTGGAACAAGTAAACACAGATGAGATTGTGGCTCCAGAGAGTTGCAAAAGCTGTGCTTGGCAAAGAACTGTCTGAGGTAGGCTAACAAAAATAAACCATGAAGTGGGATGTGAGAGGAAGAGCAGATGTGAGATAGATGCTTATCAAGAAACAAGAAGAAAATGTACTAGCCTTCGGTCCTCCCCAACATGTTGAGAGAGCAGGATGCTGACATTATTTTCCATGATCACTTCTTCTAGTAAGGTGATGAGGTTGAGGCACAGGGTAACCTTATCTCCTTTGCTGTGATAACTTATTGATCTTTACAATAATTGTAGTTGGCTTTGCAGTGCGAGGTGGTGGAAATGTAGTCATACATAAATGCATGGCTGTCTCTTGACCATGAAAGTATTCGTGTGTTTTCTGAGGGGAGACTTTCTGCAGGATTCCTTGAGGGGCTGCTTTTCTTTTCCTAAACTGATGGTGGAAAACTCTTCCCACTGCCTCAGTGGAAAAGAAATCAAAGTGAATTATTACACTTGTGACGAGCAGATGAAGCACTTTGCAAAAGCAAGGCAAATCTGTGGAAAAGGAAGGGCACTACCACAGACCAGACAAAGCTGGGCACACTCCAGCTCTGAAGAGCTCTGCAGATGCTCAGATCCAATTGAAAGAAAATGCATCATTCAGGATGAGAACTCGCCTCTGCTCCAGTGCAGCTTTCTGCCTACATGGAGGAATTGTCCAGCTGCCTTATGGGAGCCTCAAGAGGACTAAAGGACCTCTGTCTACTTGGCCAAGCCAGATTTTTGAAATGTATGTGGTTGACTTAAAGGTAATGCATCCATATCAGTGTTTTCCATTTAAAGGTTTCTAAGAGTCTTAAAATCTTAACTAGTAATGAAGAAGAAAGGGGTGTCAGTCACAAAGATTTAGATGGGGTTTGGGGGAAATCTGGATTCAAAAATTGGTTTTGTCACAGGCTTCTTTGTAACTTGTGTGTGATTTTTGTAATATGCCATTTCTGTTTCACAAGGGTTGCTCCACAGGAGTATTAAACCATCTGAAAAGTATGAAATATGCTTGACCCTATAAGATTATTAAAGGAATATATATATTGACATTTGTGAAACATTTATACATGGGTAATGGGTTGGTTTTAATATTTCCACCGTATTAACATTTGATCAGTCCAAGCAGTTACTTTACATTATTTTCCTTTGGTTTAGGAGGTTTTGGTCTTCCTGTTAAGTCAATATTTCCATATTGCGAGTGGAGTACTCCACTGGAGTGTAGAATGATGGCAAACAGGGAATGGTTGTTTCCTAATGTTTCGATTTTAAAATGGAAGCTCAGCTGATGTCAGTAAACCCATCCCAAAATGAGAAAGCATCTCATTAAGTGTTCATCTCATTCATCAGAAACTCTCATCTACCACTTCTTTCCTCTACCAAGAAGCTTTGTGGAAAGAAAGTTATGGAAAGGAAAGATCTTTATCATTTTTAATTAAGGTTATATGCAATTATGCTTGAAATCTTGCCTTCTCTTTTTTTGCATGCTATATGCACTCTACTGCGAAATAAAATAAAATATGGTGTGCCTATGCTTCTACAGAAGGATTCCCTTCAAAACTGTCTAAAGCCAATTAGCTATGTCTCTTTGCCTGCAACAAGAATATCGACACTTACTGTTAAGCTTCCCGGTTCTCTCATTTCCTTTGGCTGTTTAAACTGTTTGAGGCACTGAGTAGCAAACAGAAAATATGTTATTGCATTCTATATGCTTCTGTAATTATGATGCATTTCTGAATGAAAAGGATTATACTTTTCCACTTTCTTGCTTTGTAGCCTTTCTCAACAATTGCTGGTTCTGTGAGAGACAACTTTATGCCAGTTAAAGCAGTCATAGATCCTTCCACCTGGAAACACTTCTGTTAGTATAATCTGATGCAGCAGCTCTGCTTGCCCAGCCTGCAGCTCCTCCCATGGATGCCAAGGGTCCAACTGATATGGTGTCCCCTTCCAATAGCCAGCTTCTCCTCGCTCCCTCCCTCATCTCTGCTTACTGCAAACCCTCAGCCCTAGGATTCCTGACCTATTGAAGATATCCTTTATAGAATAAAGTTAATTACACCCACAGGCAATGAAGAGGAAACTATTCAGCTTCCACATTCCAGATGTCTATACTTGGGTGGTGAACCACACCCAAAATAATAAAAGTTATTTCATAACCGGAGTGGCAAAACTGAGTTTCCTGTACACAATAAGAAATCCTAAGCTGGCTCTGGCTAGTCCTAGTTTTAGTCTGGACACCACAAAGTCCTAGTTTTAGTCTGGACACCACAAAGCCAAGCTGCCGTTAGTTCTACAGTTCTGGTCCTGTATGTTGCTAATTTTCATTAGCTCACAGGTTCTTCATTACCATGACCTACGGAATTGTCTCCAAAACCAAAATTGGGTGATTTAAAAGGTTGTCCACTTACAGGACCCTTCCCAAAAGGCAATATTGACTCTAGTGAATATCTAGCGAAGACTGCATCAGGTTTGTCTTCTCTCACCCTAGCTAGTTCTCCAGCACCACCCCATCAAGCATTTAGTCCTTAGACACCCTCATATGCTTTCATACCGTACTTCCACAGCATGCAACATACATTTTGAATTTCACACTATGAAAATACTACTCTATAGTAGCATTTTGCATTATGGGAGCTGAAAAAATGAGGAAAAATCATAATACTGTCTTAGGTTCACAGGAACTCAGGGCTAAGTACCTGATATCACGGACCAGACCAGTCTGCTCTTGAGGAGGCTAACCCCAAGAGTTGTGTGTGGTGAGCACCCTGCACTGTATGCACTCCAGGAACTGGCCCTGGAGGGGATGCGTATGTCAGTGATGCTGTAGCAAATAAGCCCAAGTTATTGCTAGGTTAACATTCACCAGTGCAGTTAGAGAATATATGGGATGCTGCTGGTCATTTGATACTGGACACACCAAATTTAGATCTTATCTATTCTGTCCACTTCTTGTCTCTAATATATTTTTATTTTCATTAATGGTTTCCACCAATATTGTGATTGCTCGTCATACTCTTATAAACACAAGCAGTTTTGCCCCCTGCAGAATACATCAAAAAAATGGTTATGTGTTTCAGGATCTTTACTGCAAATTTAAAACAGTCTTGCTTGTATTAAATACTTCCAACTAAAGCCAACACCAGCAGTAGCTCATGCACAGAGCGTGTATGAGGAAAACAACACCAAAAAAAAATCTTCGATCTAGTGCCCAGATGAAAGGTGGTTGTTAGGAAGCTGTGTTAGGGATGGGGGCCAAAGAAATCACTCTCACCACATACAGTAGTTCTCTACATTAGACCTTTGACTGAGGTGGAAGTTGAGAAAGAGGAGGAGAATATAAGTTTTGAGGCTCCTGTAGCATCGGTCGCAGCCTGACCTCAGCTCTAACCCTCCGCTGGATGCCACTGCTCTGGGGGTGCTGCTGCGTGGCTGAGTGGCTCTGTAGCCCTGCGTGCAAGGGCAGGCAGGGGCAAGCTTCCAGGTCTTCTGCACTAGTGCCGTCAGCTTCCCTTTCACAAGCGCTGACAAAATCACTTGCTGTCAAACCAAGTGTTTATCTGTATGTCGAGACTATCTCTAGTCACCAGATTTTGAGTGTCTGCTAAAGATGAATTTAGCGTGGGGAACTGAATGTATAAATACAGTGTGATGACTGCACAGACAGATCCAAGCACCCTTCTGGATTAGAGGCCAACACAGACTTCACTCTCCAGACTAAGTATCTTGTTGAAGAAGTAGACTTACCAACATCAGGTCGTCCAATTATGGTATCAGGTGAGCTGCTAACATGCTTCAGCGCTCAATCAAGCTATGTCAGGACAATTGTCGCTGATGAAACCAATGAAAGATTGATTATGGGTTTAGATGGAATATGAAATGAGAAGTTCAGTGGTTGTTTCTCATTGACACATTTATAAACCAGTTTACCTCTCCTAAATTACAAAGTATGAACAGCTTTGACTTGGGTAAAAAAAAGACAAAGGGAAATTATGCACATTTCATTATTCTTTAGAACAACTAGGATTTTTAATTACAGAAAACACTCATCAAGTATTAGTAATCAAATGTAGACAATATATAGCACAACAAAATAGAATGAATAATCTGAAGCCTTTCCAGAGTAATAAGAATAACTAATCTTTGAATCAAAGGATAATTGAATATTCTCCAGTATCTTTCCTGCTTTCAACTATTTAATCCAAGTACCTTCTTCAAATGACAAAATCTATTTTAGGTGAAAAAAGCTCATGTTTATTAACACAAAAATCAGAGCACAAAAGCAACTGCTAGATGGGAATTTGCATAACTGAAATCTATGATAATTTTCTTTGCTGGAAGATCAACTTTTTTTGTACTTGCATCTTTTTTCCCTTGACATTTTTCCTTTTCATTGAAATCCCCCAAAATTTAACACAGCTCACTGGGGACAGCTGCATGGTCTCAGCCCATGCTACTCTACTTTCAAGTATTTAATTGGCCTCAGAAGAGCAATTAGCTATATGTACTGCCTTTTTATCCATACAGTTTTCTGAAAACAATGTAATTGGTGCATTATACCAAGTATACAATTTCATGTGAAGTATCTGTAAGACAAGATACTGACAAACCACTCATGTTTAAGAAAAAAAAATATTTCTGATGAATCTGAGAAATATATACATATTTGTAAACCAAGAGATGACTGATTGTATGCATTATTACATTGAAATGAGTAAACTTAACAATTAGAACAAGTAATCTTTAAAAATAGGTCTGTTGAATGTTTTACCGTAAGAAATATACTGTTCATTATTTAGAAATAATATTAGTCCTAGTCATAGGGCTACCATCTTGTGAAATTATGGTGGGTTGACCCTGGTTGGACACCAGGTGCCCACCAAAGCCACTCTATCACTCCCCTCCTCAGCTGGACAGGGGAGAAAAAATATAACAAAAGGCTTGTGGGTCAAGATAAAGACAGGGAGAGATCACTCACCAATTGCCATCACAGACAAAACAGACTTGACTTGGGGAAATTAGTTTAATTTATTACCAAGCAAATCAGAGTAGGGTAATGAGAAATACAACCAAATCTTAGAAGCACCTTCCCCCCATCCCTCCCTTCTTCCCGGGCTCAACTTCACTCTTGATTTTCTCTACCTCCTCCCCTCCAGCGGCACAGGGGGACGGGGAATGGGGGTTGCGGTCAGTTCATCACATGTTTTCTCTGCTGCTCCTTCCTCCTCAGGGGGAGGACTCCTCACACTCTTCCCCTGCTCCAGCGTGGGTCCCTTCCACGGGCTGCAGTCCTTCAGGAAGCGACTGCTCCAGCGTGGGTCCCCCACAGGGTCACAAGTCCTGCCAGCAAACCTGCTCCAGCGTGGGCTCCTCTCTCCACGGCTCCACAGGTCCTGCCAGGAGCCTGCTCCAGCGTGGGCTTCCCACAGGGTCACAGCCTCCTTTGGGCATCCACCTGCTCCGGGGTGGGGTCCTGCATGGGCTGCAGGTGGATATCTGCTCCACCATGGACCTCCATGGGCTGCAGGGGACAGCCTGCCTCACCATGGTCTTCACCACGGGCTGCGGGGGTGTCTCTGCTCCAGCTCCTGGAGCACCTCCTCCCCCTCCTTCTTCACTGACCTTGGTGTCTGCAGAGTTGCTTCTCTCACGTATTCTCATTCCTCTCCTCCCCGGCTGCCATTTCCCAGTTTTCCCACCCCTTCTTAAATATGTTATCCCAGAGGCGCTACCACTGTTGCTGATTAGCTCGGCCTTAGCCAGTGGCAGGTCTGTCTTGGAGCCGGCTGGCATTGGCTCTATCAGACATGGGGGAAGCTTCTAACAGCTTCTCGCAGAAGCCACCCCTGTAGCACCCCCTGCTACCAAAACCTTGCCACGCACACCCAATACAGAAATATATGTATAATCTTACATAGCCACCATAAAACGTATTTCACAAAAATGTCTCCTCTCAGGGAATATAATGAATTTTAGCCCCAGTGTTTCATACCAAATTGCCATGACTTCACTTTTATTTTTGAAAGTGCTGGGAATATAGACATGAAGATGACAATGTGCAAAAAATTTGTGTATGCCATACCTCTTACATCATTTTCAGCTTGGAGTATGAATAAATATGTATGAATAATAGCTCTTATATTTTAAATCTTTTTTTTTAATTGGGCTAATAGTTCAGCTTACATAAAACAAATCACCTCGATAGTTAAGTGATCTTCAAATAATCCAATTTGCAATCAACTGTTCTGGACCATGTCTGAGCCTTGTGAGCTCAATATCAGAAGGTATGTTTATGTGAATCATAGTGTTGATCTTCATGTTTCTCTCTCTGCCACACTTCTCTTTCTCTCTTTAAATGGTAAATATTTTATACCCTTGCAGTTTCTAAGTAAGTGAATAGTTTGTTATGGATCACTGACAGTGCAGTTGTATACATGTTTATCTGCTTTCTGTTACTTTTCTTCTATTATTTTTCTGTTACAAACTATGTTTGGTGTCAGTCACAAGATCAGTTTGATCCATTTGAAATGAAAAACGTTTTTGTACTTAGAGATACCTATTGCATGAATAGATAGTTACTGTAGCACAAATTATATTATTGGCATGGTAAACTAAAGGTTAAAAATACTCAAATTTAATTTTCAAAATAAGACTCTAACATCTTTAATATTTACCAAAATCAGTATTGATTTGAGCACCTAATCTGAGCCTTTGTTAAATCTTTTGCATTTAAGAAGGGAATAATTTCATAACACAGAGTTTGCAAGGGCAGAAATGGTGGTGGGATACACTCTCTCTGTGGGGTAGCAAGAGGTTTTCCATCTTTTCCATACACCGACCTGCAGGACAAGAAGTAAATAACAGGCGGCTGTTGATGCTGCACTTTTAAAGAACACAATGCATTTAAAGCAGTGGCGGTGAAACCTCTCTTTGCCGAAATCAATAGCACCTTGAATGAAATCAGAATAGCGGCTGTAGCAAAGAGAAACAATCCACAGAAACAGCAGAGTAGTCCTCGATAAAGCTAACAATTAAAAGCAAACTGAGAAAGAGAGTGATTTAGTGTAAAAACCAAATCTATTTAGATAAAAAAATAATAATAATTACAGTCTTTCTACATAACTGTCCTGTAATTAACAAAAAGTTTAAAATCTCCTCTAGGATTTATCACAGATGCAGACAGGCAGTGTATGGCTGCAGATTTCAGGCTACTGCTTCAGCCTGTTTATTCTCCCCTAACCAAAGGAAAGGACTGATGCCTGTGACAAATCCACTGCATTTCTGGATTTCTGCGCCCAAGGGGGTAGGTGAGAGTGGGAGGTGGCTGCAGCAAAATCAGAAACATTTCATTTTTTTTTCTGGGAATTGAGAGTGAGTTCCAAAAGACTGCAATTTAAACTGGATTTTAGCCCTTGCAGTTCTCAGAATTCCCTCAGTTTAAGTTGAAAATGGCACACTGAACCCATAACAAAATGCTATTTGTCTATGGGTGGAAAAAAGTTGTTTGGAAAGCATTGATGTGAGTAGCTTTTAATATCCTATTGCCAATCATCCATAATCTAATTCAAACTGACTGCAGACATATTTATTAACTACACTTTAAAGAAATCACAGCTAATTCATTGTTTTAAACTTTCCCTCACCTTATATTAGTGACAAACCTGTGACTGGAATTTAAATAGGTAGCAGGCTATGTGTGCCTCAATGCCTCTCCAATTCTCCTTTTTCCTTTTAACACAGTCCTACTTTCACAAATGTTCAGAAAAAAATTGAAATGCTGAAGTCTCTGCATTATACAATACTGATTGCCCACTGCTGTCACTTCCTTTTTACAATAACCTTACTATAATAAGGTGACCAGAAACACTCACAGCATATTAAATATGACCTCATTAAGGGGTATAAATGTTCAACTACTATTGCTTTACTTGTATCACACACTATGGGTCAAATCAGCTTTTGGCTGTGTGCATGGGCTTGACTGACCTAATATTTGTGAGAGCATAATCTCCAGTGAGCACTTAGTGTTAACATTTTTCTCTTTATTTGCTATATGGAAATTAGGGTGGGAAAGGGCCTAGAGCAATATGTCTTCTGTTGTGGAAGTGGTTTTGGTCCTTACTATGATACAAATGCAAAACATTACTGCAACATTTATTAGTGCAATTCTAAGGATGGTTTGGATGTCACTGAGAAATAATGCCAAGGATTTCTTTCTTAATATTCAGCATGAAACTCCCAATTTAAAAGCAATCCAACATGCTGCTGCTAGTGGTGATCCACCATTTCCCTTTTTTAACCTCCTTCAAACATAGGTAGCCTCCTATAATTTCTTTTTTTCAACAACACTTCTTTTAATCCATCTGTCCAGCTTCCTAACAGTTTCTGTTGCTCTTTTCTATACCTCTGATGTGTCAATATCTTTCTGGTATAGGAGTGCCTTAAACTGCGCAAAATTGTTGCAGGTGAGGTCACAGCAAGGCTGCAGAGAGAAAAATTATTATTGGCACTTCCCTGCTGCATGATGAGATCCTTTGCAGGCTGCAATTTTAATCCTTAGTGGCCATTTCAGTGGCTATATCAGCTTTTATTTCAGAGTTTATGTGCAGTCTTCACCAGAATTACCCATGTCGTGGAAGCAGGGCTCTTGTGCACTACAGGAAATTGTGTGATACACTGTAGAGCCGAAGCAAAGTCTAATTGGATGCCTATGATACACCTGGCATATATGCTAGCATATAACTTAACTCCACAGTTTGCCCCTAGGTCCTTAGCTGTCCACACTGCATAGCTGCGAGTAAGCAGTACAGCTTATTTTTTCTAAGTGAATGAACTAGCTTCCTTTGAAGCAAAACCCTATGTGGCTTTGGGGACCATTCACTGCAAGGTCCCATCCAAGAGGCAGTATAAAGAAGACAACCATGTTTGGCTCCCTCTGCCCCCTTTCCCTGCAGGCTTTGCTCTCCCAGTTGCCCTGTGCTGGCACATCATGCTCCAGGGTATGTCAGACATACCGTCACTTTTCTGTCATCCGGTTAAGCTCTTCTCCTGTGCCACTCACCTGAGCACCCCTAGCTCATGAGCTTGCCTAATTTCTTCTTTTGTGTATATTTGCATTTTCCATCCTGGATGTGATTCTGTTGTACACCCAAGTAGGAGACAATATATGCTGTAGGCATCATCTTTTCATCATCACTTTAATTCTTTTTCCAGCTATGCCAAGGGAGCTAAAGAATATTTTGCATTCTGAAAGGGAATAAAAGCACACTGGAAAGATTGAATGGTTAAGAATACAGCCAGCAGTAAGCAGCACAGTTCCAAGTGCCCACTTCTCTGCTTGCAGTCCTGCTCTTTTGGGAGCTCTTGGTCTACAAGGAACTGTCGCAAATGGTTGTAACACATACAATACACTTGCGAGATCCCTTCCATCATATGTGCTGTATGATTATTATCTAATATTTTGATATGTTACATACAAGTTGAATGGAATATATAATATCTTTCTGAATTAAAAATGGGTGCTAAACACTGACTATAGTGGATAAACTACCCAGTCATAGTCTTACACAGTTCCACTCACTGGCTCTGTTACCTTGCTGATGTCAGAACTAAATATTCTACAGAAGTTTTTCAAAGCACAAACAAGAATATGAGGAGGAAATATCTGCACATACCCACTAAATAATTTCCTTTTTAATTTACCCAAAATATGTGATCACTTTAAAAATCATTAAACGAAAATGCAAAGCCAATGCAAATCTTGTAGAGGAATTTCTATCTACAGAGAGCATGTCTAGATTTCCCACCAATCACAAGTATTACTCTGCTACCCAGCAGATTGGATTTAAAAGGATTTGTGTGGTCACCACTGCTTTCCTTGCTTTAAAATTGTACTCTGTCATATCTTGGTAAGCGTGATTTGAAAAACTGAGCGAGCAGTAAATCAAAACAGCAAGAAAAAAGCCCACATGGCATAGAAATGGGTTGCTGAAGAAATCACAGCAAATAAGTATCAACAGGAACAATGTCAGGTATCAAATAGCAGAGGAAAACATCTTCTTCCAGGCAGTAGAATGTATAGTTTTTATCCAAAACCAGCAATGGCAATTCTGTAGCTAAAGATTAGCCGATCAAATTCAGCAGCACAAATCAAAACAGTCTTCTAAAATCATTCACAGAAATGATGCAGACTCGAAATGAGTATCAAGAACATCATTCAGGTGCAAGCCATAACAAATCATAGACTAGACTGTATCCAATATTCATTGATTCACACTGAGGATAAACCCTGCCTTGTAAAAGGATGCAAAATCTCCTTTCTCACTGCCTGGTTTTCCTAGACACTGTAGAGCAGGGCTGGTAGCAAACCCCATTCGCTCTCCAGGCTTGGGGCTCGCTGCTGCTGGCCTTTATGGGGACAGGAGCAAGAAAGAGCCAGTGACCTCAGAAAGTGACCTCATTTTAAAAGCACCTAATCCTGTGAAGGGGACCCAGGAAATGCCAGGAGCCTTCTCTTCTCCTGTTCCTTTTTGTATCCAGGCATGTACCAGATATAATCTGGTCTAACAGATATTGAAATATATCTCAAACTGGGTGTTTGGAACAACTCACCAAAGCCTTCTCCTTATCATCAGTGTGCTTTGGGTCTGAACACAAGTGAATTTCAGAAATAGGAGAAGGAACTTTTTGTTTTTAAAGAAAGATAATCTGGAAAAGCAAAACTTAATGGTCTATGTGTAACTTGGACGTAGCTGGCAAAAAATAGCAAGAAAAAAATGAAATTTATAATAAAATCTACAAAACTTTGCCACTCATTTAAGTTGATCTAGTACATGACTTTGCATATAAATTAATTTCATTTCTAACTTAAGGGAAGATATGATGACATGGAAGCACTAGAAAAAGTATGAAAATAATATGTTTAGTGAGTCTACTCTTTTAATCTAATTAGTGAATTATCTGAGAACATATACTACTTGTTTCAAATTTGCTTCGTTTTTTAAAATAAACAATTCCCATCTGGTGGATTATTTAGTCACCTACAATTCCTTATTATGCTTGTGATTTTATACCTAAGCACAGTGACTAGCACTGTTTCTTTGTTGTAGCTAACCTTTGTAAACCGTAATTGGCTTTCACTCAAACTAATCTTGTTTATTCACCAAAAAATGTCTTTTTGTGGTTAAATAAATCTTGGATGTTAACCAGCACAAGTCTGGATTTGCTTGAACACTTCCAAAAAGACATTAGAAAAGGATGCAAACATAGTCAACAAAACCTTTTAATTAGAAACTGTTTTCATATTTATTAATTTTTTACTCCTTTTCATTCAGTTCTAATATATGACTACTCAGTGATTGTATTCCTGTAATTTGTCAGTTTGGGAAAGTTGTACAATACAAATTATTTCTTCTTTTCTCCTACTTAAAATTTGAAGACATTATTGTAATGATACCTTAACCTTTGTAGCTTTGCATTTTCCCCTTGTTTCTGTGCATCTCTAATATTTGTCAAAGAAATTCAGGCAGTGATGTAGAATAGATAACACCTGACTAGTTCTGAGCTTGCATGAGATAAAAGTTTCTCTTTATTTAGAATTTCTGCAGAAAACAGTTATTCAGACTGAAAGTTGCACAGGCTAGTTAGGCAGTACAGAAAAATAGTCTGAAATGGCTCAGATATAGAAACGTGTATCTTTACAATGTCTTAAAACTTTGTCCCAGAGAAAACACTGACATACACGTGTAATGATCACAGACGAGATTTTCATATTTCATATTTGTCTGTTGTCTTCCACACCAGCATCTCGTAAACTTGAAAATTAATAACTAAGCAGATCTAGATGCTCTAGCAAAAGGCATTAAGTGATAGCTCATGGCCAGTGGAGACTATGGTAGACAGTGTTGTGGTCTTCAGAACATAAGAGACTAGAAGAGCATTAAGCTGTTCAATAAAATGAAAATCATATCTATATATAGACTGACTGGTACTGGAAAGACTCAACAGTTTCCGGAAAGTGATAACAGTAGCTAACCACAACCTACTGGTACAGCCACATTTTATTTTAAAATCTTTCCTGTTATGTTTTTCTTTGTTTGTTCTCCATTTCTGTTATTTAATATACCCACTTGTGTTATCCTGTACATTTATCTGCCAGGTGGAAGATTATTTCACTGTGGTTACTAATCATTTGGTATAGCATGAAGGATAGCTGATCCCTAATGAGACTGTCTTAAAAGATTCTGTTCATAGATAATTCTGCTTAATATGAATTTTATGAGGTAGCAGGGTTGTGTTCCTCATCTCCTTTTATTTCTAGGAGCAGTTTTATAAATTTATAAAAAGCATGATAATATTAGTAATATTATTTTACATTTGTGCATTATTTTCCATCTGAGCTGTTTCAAAGCATTTATGAAAAATATTTAGCGTCTCTGAGGAGACTTCTGATTTCCAGTCTCATCTCTGCACAGTTGGACCCATCTTTCTCATCTGTCCTGTAAGCTGTTGGAGTTCATTATCACCACTTAAAAATAGCTCATCATACAGCTCGATTCATGTAAACAGACAAAATTATGCCAAACTCATATAATTTAAGTCAATTTACGCCAATAGTTTGGTTGATATAATATTCCAGGCTACAGTTTCTACAATCCATAGAGACTATTGCTGCTTATGGATGTCTCCAAAAGGGAGCTGATTCCCTTCTTCCATCATCCTCTGGTCCCTTCTTTCAGTATTTGCTCCATTGTTAGAAACTTTCCTGATCTGTGGGATGGAGCAGTGAACAAGGTCCCCTGCCCAGATAAAGCTTTACCTTTAGGAGCAGTGAGGCGTAGTCTATGCTTTTCTACTTTGACTTAGAAACGCAGAATAATTTAGGTAGAAAGAGTCCTTGGATCCAAGGTCCTGCTCAAAGCAGGTCTAGCTCCAAAGTTACCCTGTGCTGCCCATGGCCTTGGTCAGCCAAGGTTTGAATATCTCCAAGGACACATGTTCCACAGCTGCTTTGGAAACCTGCTCCTGGGATTAACTGCTCTCACTGTGAGGACTTTTTTCCTCATATCTAATTTGATCTGGCTATACATGTGTTAGCACCGTCCTGATGAAGGCTTGGTTTCGTTGCTACCAGGACGTGCTGCTGATTCCTGCTCATCATGTATCTGCCATCCCCCATGTCCTCTCCTGCCCAGCTGCTTCCTAGCCAGCTGACCCCAGCCTGCGCAGGGGCTGCAATGGGTTATTTCCCAGAGGTGCAGAGCTCTGCATTTGCCCTTGTTGGGCTGCATGACATTTCTATCAGCCCATCTCTCCAGCGTGTTGGGGGCCCCCTGAATGATGGCCATACACCCCAGTGTACCTGCCACTCCTCCCAACTTGGTCGGGCCCACAAACTTGCTGATGGTGCACACCATCTCCTTTGCACATTGCTAATGAAGATGATGAATGAGATCGCCCCCAGTAGTGACCTCTGAAGATGCTGCTTGTAAGCAGCTGCCAGTTGCACTGGGGACCACTGATGCTCAACAGTTCAGCCGGCTTTTCACCCACTTTATAGTTCACCCATCCAGTTCACTTCTCTCCAAGGAAAACATTTGCAAGAAACTCCCATTCCTTACAGGTTAAACCTTACAGGTTTAGAGCTGGATTCTAATTATTCCTTATTCTTTCACCAGCCGTACCCTTGCTTAATCTGACAGATTTAGGAAAGCAGGTAAAGCAAGTACAGAAAACTAGAATTAACAGCAAGAACTGCTTTCATTTTCTCCTCCCTTCTGCACTTTTTAATGAGTGAGTATTCTAACTATAGGAAACTATGGGCAAAACACAGCTCACCATCACTGCCTGTGAGGAAGATGCTGCTCCTTTGCCGTGAGAGCTGAAGAGCTCCCTCAAATCTATCCACGACAGACACTCTTCAGGAAGGGAACAGAAGAGCAGACAAGCTGCCTCCAGGTATTGTCACACAGAGCTTGGGGTTTACCTTCTGCCTGCTTATATTTCACCCCTCTGTAGTTACAACACACATCTGTTCAACTGTCTGTGGGGACAGGTGATTAGGTGAAGTAATCCTCTTCTGAAGTGCTGTAGATATTTCACTTAGTTAGGCTTTGAAAGAGGAAGGTGTCATATCAAACCTATTCTGTCTCTCAGGTATGATACCCCTTGCTCTTCACAAAGAGCACTTGCAATCCTGATTACAGGTTTTTTAGAGTAAGTATAAATGGCTCTGCTCCTTCCACTGGAACAAAGTGGTTTTTCTCCGTTTTTATTCTCCCCTAAAGAAAAAGCCTGTTTCAGTTATATTGGGTATCAAAATTACCATCAAAACATAATCTGAAACAGTATGTAATTATTTTTTCATTTGCAGATCAATCTTTGACAGACATGCCTGAAGGCAAAATAGATTCATATCCTTAACAACCTTCTAGCAGCTGAAATCTATAAACAGCTTATACAATGTGCAAATTGCTATTTCATCAAATCAGGAAGGCTTAAAATAAATCTTTGAAAAGTGAAGTAACTAAATTAAACTCCGAACGGTGAACGCCTTCAGTAGCAGAGAAAACTGGACAGTCATTTAATAAATCTCTTTTTAATTGCATTCATTTTGTTAAAAGGAATATTTTAAAATGAACAAAACCAACAAAAGGTTGGTTTTTCTAAATGTTACACTGAAGTCAAAACAACTGTGCTAACTTACTTCTAGAAACAATGAAAGCTCAGCCATGGCATGAGGGTAAGAAATGGGAACTTAGATACCACCCTATGATACATATCCTTAGTACACTTTCAAATTACAAAGGAGCTTAGGGAAAAGTTGTATTGTAAATAGACAAAATTCCATTTCCTAAAATTGTTTTCTATGGTATGTTTTTTTTTCTGTGGTAGCATATGTTTTCTGTGGTAGCATATCCTTTGGGCTTTATTCCGCAAGCTTTGCTAAAGCAGAAACATTTCAGATTTCGCAGTGAAACTATACCTCTAGGAGGGATAGGCAAAGAGTTCAAAGTTGAGATTTTTTTTCCAGAATCAGAAAACTGGATGTTCTGAAGAATTTGATTAAAATTAGCATGTGAATCATTAGGCGAACAAATGTGGAGAGAGTATGTTTCACACCAGCAGCTAGCTATCCTCAGGGAGACATCAATGGCCTTACCTGTCCATAAAGAAGCATTAAATAATCTGTTCCTAGAATTTAGTGCAAGGACCCAGCCAAGCAGTCTTTTTATCTTCCCCTTTAGTTTATATGTCTGGCTTCACCAGTCTGAGGAACAGAAATTAGAGTTGAAAAAGGAAGAAAAAGAAATTGAGTCCAAAGGGAGACAGGTCCTCCCTTTCTTCATCAGCTGAAGTCAAACCACACAGCACTGCACTGCATTTCCCGGGGAGGAGACGGTGCAGCCCAGTGCACAGGGCAGCCCCCTAATCATCCTGTGCCCCACTGCTTCACTGCATCACGAAGCTGTCTTGATGTACACCCAGAAGACAGTAAAGCGTGTTCTCTCCATGGACTGATAAGATCCCTATTCTTTGGCTGAAATGAAAAGAAGATTCCTGTGTCCTTCTTGTGGTTAAAGGATGCAACTGTGTATGTCAGATTTATAGCTTACTTACCAAGTAGTCTTATAACCATGAGAAAAAATATGGCATGACTTTAAAATCATCACATGTACTTACCAAAGGGAAAATAAAACCCAGAGTAGGAGACTGATCTCATTACATCCAGAAATGCTTTTTGTCCAATGAAAAATAGTATTTGCTGAATTAATGCAATACTAACAATAGTTATCAGATTACTACCAGAATGTTTAAATCTCTACATCTGCTGTTCATCTATGGATGAGACACCAGGTATTAGTACTTCTTTTATGATGTGATTATCTAATTTTCAGATTTTGCAACGGAAGTTGGATGCTATAGAAAAGCATTATATAAAGACAGCAGTATCTAAATGGAGAGTTGTCTATTATAAGCAGTACCTGTGTTTTAACTACAGCTGTATAACAGTGAATCAAAATACAATGATCATCTAAAAGATCAAAGTTAAATCTAGGGATGCACCTGTACAAAATGAAGCACAAGCAGATGCTATCTCATGGGTTATGAAAATACATACTTAAACATTTTAGCAGACTTTTGTGTTCTCCATTAAGTAGAAATACACTCTGCAGCTGTGCCAGCAAAGCTTAAAGCGTTTAAAGCAGTAGCATTTCTTCAAGATTTAGCATGCATGACTGTTAGTTAATACTCCCTAGGTATTTTAAAACCTGAATTATCTATTTATGTTTAAATTCTGAAACTTGTTTCATTTAGGTTGCTAGTACAAAGTCTTACTGAAGCTTTTTAATCCATTTCAGCTTTAGCAAACATTCTCCACAGTATTTCAGCTGAAGGCCTTCCTGTTTGTCTTAATTTACTGTGAATAAATTTGTTTCTACAATTAGCACACAGGCCCCTAAAGCCAGAAATACCCTAAATTATTGCTACGGTGCATTTTGGGATGTGACTTAATTACTAAATCTATGTACTGGAACTATGAACAAGAAGCGTATTTTACATATAAGGCAACTTGCAGGACAGAGTTGAAACTTTGCAATGGAAACATGATGATCTTTACATGTTTGACTAATGAACCCTACTTCAAGAAATGTGAGGCATTATGTAACACCTGAGCAGCTCCAGCTGCAGGGAAAGCGCACGTTTGGCTGGTGTTAGCTGGAGAAAATCTGGCTACTGGGCTGAAAGACTGAGGTCTTCCACTGACCAGTGGAGAGAGGTCTGGGAAGCTAGATGTACAACAGCAAGTCGGACTGCGGGCTTGGAGATGTGCGTCGCAACATGCTTTGTCATGCATAGGAACCACAGGTATTGAAAAACTCTGTCAGATTAACGGCAAAGTTGGGTCTGACAATATCACCTTGATGCTATCCTAAGAAAATACAACTGTCACTAAAACGCATAACAAACAAATCAGTAGGTGGTGGAGGAAGTTGTAAGGTTGTCTGAGGTAAGCACACCGCAATGGATTTGTCCACACTAAGTATGGTGAAAATTTCCTCAATACACTTAGGCAGAAATTTGCAGTGCTGTTATACAAGAGGCTGAATATTTCACCTTACATTTCTTTTAAGTGTCACAAGGCAGTGACAACAACACATGAAAGATATTTGTTAAAGCATCTTGCTGTCTAGGTTTTTTGGGAAATGCAACATCCGTAGTGATAAATGAATTCCTTCTCTGAGACCACACCAGGCCATGCCTGCTGCTAGTTACTGGGAGAAGAGCAATGCAGATTCTGAAAGCCTTATCACAGCACTCCTTTTCTTTTATGGTTTTGTCACTACAACAGCATTTTAACATCACATAAAACTTAATTTTTGTCATAATAGCATAATCTAAATCGACAGTTTCATTTCTTAAGTTATAATGAAATTTCCATACATGGTTCTACCTCCAGGCATGGCAGCATCTGCAACACTGATTGTTAAGCAAACATTGCTACATTAGTCACTAGACAGGTATGAAATGAATGTGATCAAAATGTAAAAACCAAAATTAAACAACAGATTGGCAGGGACAATAGCTCTCTGAAGTTCATATTAGCTAGACATTTAAAACAATGATTCTTACCATTTAATTAATCTGACTTTGTTTAAGTTTTTCGTAATACAGTAAACAAATGATCCCTTTGCTAATATTTCCATTTCTTACAATGGTCTAGAACAGATACTCTAAAGAATATGCCATGAAAATAATAATATAGTAATACATAGTAAAATCATACAGTCATGCTACTTAATTTTCCAAAAAGTGAGGTTTATCTCCTTCCTAATAGTAATAGTAATCTGAATGTTGTCATTATCCACGTGTTTATTTCCTCACTTTGTATTCTCTTGTTATTTTGATATCAACATTATATTGCCCCAGTACCTATGACTAGTACTACTTACTGGCAGATAGTAAGGCAGCTGCTCACCACCAGCTGATCTGCCACTGAGGTCCCTGGCAAGAAGGATGGATTTTGACCTGCATAACAGGCTTTTCTTCTTCTGGAAAGTAGAGAGACAAAGGGAAAATCTATAGTCTTGCACTGTGTAGGTGGGACCTGTGAGAGCTACACACTCCTCTCCTGGGAGCTGGGAAAAGTTGCTGTGTCCCATCTTTTGGACAAAGCCAGGGAATATCATGGATTTGTCTTGGGTAGGAATGGCTTTGCTTTGAATCATTCTTTCACTGGCACTCTTTTCCTTTTTTACATAAAGAAAGGGTGAGCAGAGTTTTCTTATCTACCCTCTTAGCACAATGAATTGCCTTGATTATTTCTTTCAAGGATTCTTTTGTGTATCTCCTCTCCAGTGCAAGTTCTCTTTTCAACATCTTTTAATAGATGGTCTTAATACTCATCTTTGCTGCTCTTTTTCTGATCCATCCATTTTCTTGGGAGCAGATTCAAGATCTGGATGGTTCACGCATCTCTTTTTATCAAGACAGTGAAACTTTCACTATTTTCCATTCCATTTCATTCTTTAGGTATTCTAGCAATTCCTTTGCTTTCTTAGTGGATGGTGCACGATAAACAACATTTTTTATTGAGCTCTCCACAATGACATCAAGTCTTTCCTCTGTGTGGTTGCAATTACTTTTGAATGAGGTGATGTGTATGAGCAATTAAAATGAACACTGCCAACACATATTGTCAGCTTTGACGTGTTGCGCACTGTTCACTCACGTAATTTTTTTAGCTTCCACTGAAATTTTAGAGATATTTCCTGGATTTCTGTAACAAGTGTGTATTTGTCAGCTGTAAATTTGTCACGTAACAAATCGCTTCCCTTTCAAAGCCTGCAAAATTACACAAAGCAGGATGAGATATATTAAATATAACACTTGTTTCCAAAAGGAGGCTTGTGACACAGTCCAATATTGCTTAGAGTGGCTAGAACAGATACATGGTTAGATAGTAAGATGTGTACAATTTTGTGTGCAATTTTACATTTTGCTTCAAGAGTCATGCCAATAAAAATTGAAAAGGTCCCAGACTGGAAAAAAAAAATTAAGTAAGAGAGCATTTCGCTTAAATCTGAAAATATCACAAATATTAGTTCCACGCCCAACCCCAAGTCCATTTCAAAGCCATTCTGATGTGCATATTGAATCTATTTTAAATAATCAAAACTTTTGGTCAAAATATATTTCAACAGTTAAACATCTTATTACTCTCTTGGCAGAAAAATTACCATTTCTTCATTTTCTGTTTGTCTTTTCAGACAGATGAAGTTAACCTTACTACTAGCAAGGGTTTAGCTGGAAGAACAGGTCCAGGCTGGGGCACTATATGTCAGGAAAGATGTTGATCAATCAGAGCACACTAAGAAAGATCAGAATAACAAAGCCTAGAAATAATGACCTTTGAAAAATGATAGGATGAATAGAGGTTATTTAGCCTGATGAAGAAAAAACCACAGAGAACATACAAATAGTTTTGAAATACGCAAAAATCTGCTTCCTGTATGAAGGGTACATGATGTGCATAGAGAAGAACCAATGAGCGTAAATAGCAGACAAAAAGATTCAGTTTAGATATTAGCAAAACTGGTGAAAATAGTGGAGCTCTGGAGTTGATTGTCTGGGGGGATTATACAGTCTCTGCTGACAGATATCTTTAAGAAGCGGTAAGACAAATATCTGTTAAGAGGATCATAGATCTTGTTTTGAGGCATGAAGTTGGGATCAGAAGATTTTTGAGACACTTGCTAATTCTGTGATTTCCTGCTTCTAAGTTCTGATTCTTACTCATGATGATGTTTTTTCTGTTTCATTCCCTGACCATCCCTTTCTTTAGTCAGCTCTTGCAAGGGATGTTACCTTCCTCTGATTCTTTTAAGCACCTAACATTTCTTCTGATTTCTGATGTACTAGGCAAGGTACTGTCATTTGGGTTTCTGTCTTTGCCTATAATGCTATTCAAAAGTCATGCTTAGAGTTTCTAATTTGCCATTCATTTTATTTTACTGTGAATACAATACTGAAATAATCACATTGCCAGAATATAGTGTAATGTCCCATAATGTATAATGATTCTTCTAATGGTTCAGGTTTGAAATGGAATAATTTTCTTAGACTAATCACCTCATCAAAATACCATAATAGAAACCTCAAGTGGTCTCTGTAGTCTTGAATTCAAAGCATTACACCAATTTAAATCTCACAATTGACCTTCTAATGCCTCTGTAACAGAAGCCTCAACAACCTTCAATTGAAATAATGTTGCCAATGCATATTCATATATCTCACATTATAACACTAATACAGCAAGGTCTCCACAAAGTTTCACTGATGCTCTCCAGAGATTGTTGCTGTCATGTGAACACCACTCTTGTGTGAGCAAGGAGTGCATGAAAGTGACAAATATAACTATTCTCCAAGGCTGCACATCAAAATGGATGTCTTCGCCATGTTTCTTTTTTAAATTGAACAATTACACTCTATGCACATTCAGCAAATACTAAACTCACCTTGACCTTCAGTTCTTACGTTGTGATTGGAGAAATGCTCAGCTGGCTAATATGGTTCCTATCTGTTTTGCTAATGTTTATGTCTGTTTTATTACTTAATTTAGATTTCATGTCCATTAAAATTAGATATGTCTCTGTTTTGAGGGATACCAGACTAACTGGGTTTTGGTTTTCAGTCTTAAATGGAAAATTCCTGGTTTGCTTTGTCATAAGTAAAAGAAAGCATAAGATTTTCCTCATGATAGGAGATGCATTATTTAAGCAGAACACAAATATTGTGAACGGATACACTGAGCTGAAAAGTGCTACATTATCGCAGAAATGGTATTGTGTGGGTGCTGCTTGAACAAACATAAAGCTTGTTGAGGACAATGAATTCCTTACAATGCAGAATGACAGAAAATTGTTGGCTCCTTTGAGGAAAAAAGTTTGAAGAATCTCTCAGGAAATGCAACTCTCTTATAAAGTGCAGTTCTGCTCAAATTAAAACAAGGTAGTGACTAAAGGTGGTGTCATTAATCCACGCTGACAATTTCTTTGCAAAACCAAGCTCTCCAAAGCCTTCAGAAGAACTGTATGGGTAAGTTTGTAATAGCAAAATACTTCAAGTATTAAAAAGCTCCACTTCAACTCTGAAACCTGAGAAACCTTACAAGAAACTGAAGAAATCAAAGAATAATTTCATCACTGCTCTATATTTATGACAAAGTATTATCCTTAGCCTTGTTACCCAAGGCACAGTCAGAGAAAGTCAGGTTTTTAAAACTGTGAAATGTTTCCTTTTTGTCAGTTCTAACTGGCAGTAAAGCATTTGCTATGTATTCACAGTATTAAAATGCAAGAGGAGATGCACTGCTCTCCAGCCTGCCCTTGTGTCTTAATGAGTCTGTCAAAGAAGTACACTGAAATATAGCATTAATATAAGGGGCAAAGCAGAAGTAATAACTATTTCTGATAATTCTTGTATAATTCAGAAAATAAAGCACAACAATAAGATAGCATTTCCAGGGTGGTAAAATAATCTAGACATCATTTTTATTGATGGATCAAATAGATTTCCATATAAACACTGACATAAAAGAAAAGAAAAATTAGAAATAAAGCCATACTTCATATGTGATTTTTTTTTTTAGTTTTCTTCCAAAACCACAGAAGGTGAATATATCAGGAAAAGGATGAAGTAAATCTCCTTTTATTCAAATACTGGTGCTTAAAAGCCAGCTTTTCTTACAAGAGTGTGAATATTAATACACGAAAAATAGACTTTTTAAAAATGGCAGACAAAGAGAGGATCTAAGAAAATGCCTATTAAATTTCATGGTTTGCTAAATGGTCTTAACTCTCTTTTCTTTACATGTATCTGTTGCCTAGTAAGATCTCAAGCCCTGACTCAGGCTACCAGCAGAATTTCTTTTGCAAGAAAAGATCTGTTTAATATTTTCATTTAAGGATTTTTGGGCACAGCTCTGGTTGCAAGGTCAGCGTAGAGGTTTTATATTCCCAGGTACAGCAATATCTTTTTGGTAGTCTCAGGAGACCACACATACCATACCTGCTATACAAATAAGGAATAATGAGAACTTATGTTTAAAAAGTAATTTATTCTATTAATAAAATATCATAATTTTAATACGCAATTTGACTAGTCCATTTCCATTTAATCTACTAATGGTTTTGCAGCTCTAGCCTTAAAGACTGCGATCTTTTTCTTCCCCGTAATCCCAAATTATATTCTCCTTTCTCATGAGTTACAGTCTTCCTTCCTCTCCTCTATCCACTGCCCAGATGACAATTAAACATTTATTTTCTGAACTTACAAATCCCCACAGTTTTCTTGGTGTTTAGTATTAAAGTCCAGGTCTGGCTCAGGCAGAATATTTGCATTCTGTTTTTGCTTTCAGGTCTTTAGTTGTGGGGTCTGAGATACACAAATTTATTTTTAATTTCACTGTGAAGAACATGTCCTCCTTTGATCATATCTCTCAGAGAGTTCACAAGATTCTGGGTAGCATCTTCTCCTCACAGAAATGTCTACTAATCCATGCTCTCTCAAAAGGTGCAGAAACAAGATTTCTCATAAAATAGATACTTCACTTAATCCTCCTTTAAATGCCTAGCCCCATGATCTGGCCTAGACCCCTGGCCCATTTAGCTGCAATTCTGTTTTTCAGCTCTTAGCACCTCATTGTTATATTGTCTCAATACTTATTCCTTTGTCCCCTGTTGCATGTTGTCTCTAGTGAGTGAATATGAACATGAACAGCTCTCTGGGCAGTGACTATATGTTTTCTTGTATTTGTCAATATAAAGCATAGCAAATCTTTGCTTCCTAGAAACTGCTGCAGTATAAATAATCTAATACCTTCAGAAACTTGTGCGTTTGCTTATTATCAGGGGAAAGAAGAAGAGGCACAAAGAGATGACAAAAAAGGAATTTTGTTGAATAATTCATTGACATTTCAGAAAAGCAATTTACCATGTTGACAGTCAGTCCAGTTGCTTGTTCAAGACTCTGACCTACTCTAGTTCTATACATTCATACAGTTCTAGTAATTAGTACAGCCACCTCTCTGAAAGGTGACTAGATTCCTTACAAGACAATGGTATTCTTGATAATACCATACTCGAATAATTTCTCTCCTCCTCCCTAACCCTATTTTAATGACCACCCTCTCCTGAGAGGTCTCTGAAACTCTTCTGATATGGTATTTGATGAAATTAAGATGGCATAGATGGCTTTTGATCCAAAGATTTTTAGGACATTGGAGGTATCCATGTAAAAAAAATGTGTTCTTGCCAAAGAGAATCCCTCATGAAAAGCTTGTTTCAATAAAAGCAAATCTTTTAACATTTCAGCTCTGTGTGCCTCACTTTCTAAGTGGATATATTGGTAAACTGTTAGGGTATCACTGTCTATCTGGGAACATTTGGCTAACATAATTTAAACGGTACTCTGGTTTGAAAATCTGCAGAAACATTTAAACAGGCAGGAAAATTCCTTCTTTGGAAGTTATTAACATGAGGCTTTTGGCTCAGGAACATCATGAAAAGTTCCCATTCTCTCAAATAAAGAATACAAAACAGATGTATAGATTAAAAATAAAGCACTAACTGAACAAAAAATCTTCACAGATATTCTTAATTTTAAAAAAAAAAAAACTTCTCTTGTGGCATTTCCCATTGAAAAACAAAAGCTAGGATATAGTTTTTTATTGCTCAATCTTAAACATGAAAATGTCAGGTGATATTATTGTGTATTTATATTCAAGATATTATATAGGTCTCTAGTCACAATGGTATTTGTTCAAAAAGAGATAAAACTCGTCAAGGAAAAGGAAACACTTGGAAAACATATAACAGGCTCTGCTGTTATCACAGAGGGAAAAATGAAAGTAAAACTACCGCTAATATAGACTTCTGGGAAATAAAACACAGTGTAATGGTAAATCTAATAGAGCTTCTGAATTTATTTGAGCAAGGCGATAAGGTGACTTGATGATGCTGCATATAAACTAAGGCATGACTGGTAGCTGTTAATGATGGTGAAGTGTATACACGAGAGACATTCACTTTCTAACTTCCCTTTGAAAGCACTAGATTCCTGAGTCAATGCATCCACCCATGACTTTGGCAGTTTGTTTATAATTGAACCACTCTACTTCACAAGTTCTGAGAAAAAAGAGGGAGTCTCTCAATCTCCACAAAGAAACTTATTTTTCACTTCTCATGCTCTGCCCATTAAAATGGTTCAACCAGCTGAATAGAAAATTTCATTGTTCTACAGTACAGATGGGCCAAATGAAGCTTGTCTTCCTTCTTTTGACAACTCAGTCTCTTACTGAGTGGAAATCCTGAAACAAAAAGTTACATGACATATTTGAATATTTAAAATTAAATTTATAGCTCTTGAAAGGATGCCTAAGTATGCCACATGAGGATGTACTAACGAAAAAAACCAGATCATATTTGTAAGTAGAGTTGGGACAAGTTGGGACTCAGAGTCAATTGAGAGCATTAGAAGTCACTGCTTAGACCTTTACAGTTTGTCAGCTGCATAAGTTATTTATCCAGAGAGACAAACCATAAATGAATTATCATTAATATGATACTATTGTAATTGTGATAATAGGGAATGTTCAACAAATGGACAGTTTAATTCAAAGGTCAAACAGCCTATTTTTTTTCCTAACTAAGCCTACTTTAGCAAATGAAGTCAGCTGGCATGTCTAAAATACTGTTGAAAAGAAATGTAAAACCTTGCTCCATACAAGTGTGTATAGTGTGAATAATTGCTGCATAACTAATAGCTTGAAGATGTCCTTCCAGCAATGACTGATTCTAAAAAACCCACATCCATTCAGTAAGAAATTGAATAAGGACGGCAGAGAAGTTAGTCCGAGTGTCTGACCCTTTGGGAGGCAGGTGCCGTTTCTGACACTCAGTGAGGGCTCTGAGTCATGGTCCCACGCAGTTTCATTGTGTACCCATAGAAGTGCTGCCCTTAGCAAAGCTCAGGTGAGTCCCTGAGCTACCCCTGAGCTGCAGCAGCCCTTGGGCAGGCCACTGAACCCCTGCACCGGTGAGAGGACCACCGGGCTCCTGATGCTTTAGTCTTGCACCTGGCCCAGCCCGACCTCGTTACTCAGGGACTGCAACACACATAAATAAAGAAAACAGACTGTAACTTGCAGGTGTCAAAGGGCCCGATCCTCTGAGAGCTGAGACTTGCAGGATCAGACACTTGGCAGTAGACCTGGTTGACCCACATAGAAGTTGTTCTACAAATTAACAGGGGAAAGATACAAACAAGCTTTTGGAACTAACAGGCATAATTAGGGAGGCAGGTTAAAAATTAAACATTCATAACAAGCAAAGAGACAGATGTCAATGAAGTAAACAAAATCTTATATAACACGAACATCAACCAAAATTACTCTTATGGTCTCACTGGGTGTAGGATGATGCAAACATACTACATGTAAAGATCGTAAGGAGACACTTTCACGAAAGGTCTAGTCTGGAGAATAACCTATTAGAATAAGTTGCTGAGGCAAAAAATAGGGACTTTTGTTTGGTAAAGGAAGTAGTAGTAGATTAAGTTGGATTTTTAAACAACCAGTCAGTAGGGATTCTCTTAACAAACAGCAGATCTTTTGTTACCTTCCTCTCGTTAGTTCTCTTTGACACAGCAATTCTGCTGTGCTTATTGGTGCCTCCGGTTCCAGGAGAAGGCAGCAGCACCAAGGCAGTGGCTGAAGAATCAGGACCAAGATATTCAGAATGACTAATGATTGACTTCACAATTCAAGAGGAAGGGACTCATTTAATGAAGGCAACTGCTGAATACTTTCTGATAACCATGCCCTTTAACATGTAGAAGTTTGGACGTTCAAAACAGAGCCCTGAAAATTTCTAACTCTTCCTCAGAATGATTATTGCTATTGCATGCATTTTTGAGGATGCCATTAGGTAGAAGTAGGACAACATTTCCCCCAGGGGTAAAGGAAATACTCCCCCTTTCCTCTTTTACAGAATAAAGCTGTTTGCACAGAGGAAACAGCTATATCATGATTTTAAGAATAAGCTGCTATGCCCACTTCGCAATTTTGTTTTCAGGAGAACGTATGCCACTTCTACACAGCAAAGATACCTTGTTTCCTCTTGTAAGGGTGAGAAGGTGCAGCTTTATCTCTAGGGCTCAGCTGAGGCTGTTAGCCACCAATGCTGCTGCTTCCTCAAACCTGCTGTTACGCCTGTCGTCCTCTGCCCCAGCTGCAGTGGCTGATTGCGGAGCAGGAGAGCCTTTCTCAGGTACATCTGTCTGAGGCATGTGTCATTTGCAAGTAAAGACAGCCTATACTCCCTCCAATTCCCTGTGGTTTTGTGGTTTTTATTGACTGGATGGCAGCTCCCTGCCCATTTCTTTATTACAGTTTGCGAGTCACTCTTCAGAGGAATTAAGAAGTGGCTATGTCTTTTTCACTTACTAGGGGCAGAAGCTTATGTGACATTTGCAACATCCAAATTTGGCATCAGGCCCTTGAAATAGTCTCTGAAGTTCATTTGGGTTCATTTCACCCCAACCCAAGAAAGTAATTCATCTGACCTATTTTATACTTAGAGTGAGATGAATCACTGCCCAGAAATGCCTGTTTTTCTCTGCTGAGTACAAAAGGTATCTACAAAACAAGCTCAGATCTAAACAGCTAGATTTGTTAAATCCTGTGCGGTGTCAAAAGGACAGGCACAGTCCTGGGTGGGATTTACTCTTGATGGTTTGCCTGTTTGAGGAAAAGTATTTTGAAAGAGAAGGTGTTTCTAGATTGTCTTTGTAATTAACAAAGTAACAACAAGGAGCTTTAGGAAACAGACTTTAGAGTTGTGCCTAAATAATGCCTAAGACTAACATGGCCAGTTCAAGGATTGGAACATATAAGCAACTTTGGAAGGAACATGTAAGGAACATTAAAACAACTAAACTCTGTGCTGTTAGGTGTATAGGACAGATATATCGGGATTCACAACAGCCAGCAGCCTCCAAGCTAGGACCCCTAATGACCCAGAGGAAATGCCAGAGCCACCTGAGTCTGAAGTGTCCTGCAGGAGGTTATTGGTCTGTATTGCTGTTACAACTTAGACCCTGCCCTAAGAAGGCAAATTTACACAATTTGTGAAGGAAGAAGGCACAAGAGAGTTACTCACACTAGAGAGCACTTCAGCTGACTCTGCCAATATGAAAGGGACTGAAGGCACCACTTCCTCATATAATCACTGACATTATTTGAAAGAGGCATAGAGACAGAGGTTACCCCACCAGCCTTTGAAGGACAGCCTAAAAGCTGTGGCTAACTGCTAGAAGCAAAAGGAAAACGTAACTCATGGGCTCTGAGGTGAGGTCTGTAAGACAGGCAGACATTGTGCTTCTTAACAGTGCAAAGGACTGTACAACCTGATGGTGCTCTATGTGCAGGACCAAAGTGTTCCCTCAGTCTCAGGAGACAGATTGTTTGAGATTTAATTTGCTTAGGAGATTTTCAATGAAGGCCAGAGCTAATGTCAACATGAAACATGAAGGGAGTTTTTTGTGCATGTATATAAGGACCTTGCATTATGCAAAGTCAGACCTGGCTGACTCCCCAGCTGAGCTCCCCACAAGGCTTGTGTGTAAATGATGGGACTGGGGATACAGAGATCCATGAAGGAAGGATGATGCCCAGGCATACACTAATGTCACTTATTTACTGTTCTTACACAGCAAAAATAGCTTACGTAGAGAGCCTGCAACATGAGTCGACTGGCAAAGCTCTGCCACATTATGTGATGCTGTGTTAGTGCCCTTCAAGAGGAACAGAAATGAGATAACTTTGCTGGCTCATCATTTCTTGGAGAATTGCTATTTGCCAGAGGGGATGCCTCCCTCACCCTTGTACCACCTGTGCTGCCAGATGAGACTCAGCTTGATGTTAAGCCCAGACAACTCCCACATCAGATATGTTGTCCACAACCAAGCCCTGTCTCAGTCCTCGGAAGTAGTAGTTAAGAGAAATTGATGTGAATTTGTAGCCAAACCAGAAAACTAAACTTGTTGGTCCTAGGTCTTATTGTAACGAACAACAATATATTGTCTGAAAAAAATCACACTTCCTAAACTTTCGTCTGTGTGGCAGGAAGACCTAGAAATAACTCATGTTTCACACAATGTGATAAAAAATAATTTTAAAATAACAAAGCAAAGAGCCAGTGACATGTTACAGTGAAGTCTAGCAACTGTGAAGAGAACAGGCTTTTCTAAACAACCCAGACTCTGAAGTGTCTGCTGCCAAAAATACAAATAAAGCAAGCTGTAGAGATGACTACAAAGGCAAACGAAAATGAGAAAAAAATATTGGTAGATATGATGGGTAATGACAGCATTCCTTGGAAAGAAAGAGGAAAAGATTAGATGACTGGATAGGAGAATTAAGGTACATATGCCAACCATTAGCAAACCGTCACTTCTCCCGGCTGGGTCAATCTTTGATTTTGGCAAGTTTCAGTTCACAGAAGCCAACTCAATGACTTAAAGGTAGTGGTAATTTTCCAAACATCATTTTCACCCTGAAAAGCTACTGATGTGAAGCAATGAATTAGAAATGCAAAATCATACCGATAAATGTGTCACATGATAACTGTAGAGAAAAGCAATTACTTCAGGTTCCCTGGGGTCAGCAGATCCCTGCCATGTTGTGAAACTCACTTCTGCAGGGACCTTGAGCCCAAACACTGGCATCAGCTTTTGAATTTACGTTGGAAGGTGTAATTACTGCAATCCCTCTGGCACTCAGAAGCCTTATTTTGAAAAGACCTGATGGTTGCTACTTTATTGTCCTAACAAAACCCTTACAGCAACAGAGCGTGTCGTCAGCCTAGAGAACAAGATTGTGAGGTTTAAAACGTGACTTTTCTGGGGTGTTATTTGCAAGTTTATACTAAGCAGTAGCCAGTGGAAGGTATTGTCCGTATGTTGTTGCTTTTGGAAACAGACATCAGGGTGCCGCAGCAGATGGCAGGCAGGGTAGGGATGATCAACTTGTTACCATTACTACAGGGCAAGCATCTGAACGTGTATGGAAAAGCTCAAATCTTTGGTCCTCAGGCACTCAAGCCCTCCAAAATGTATGTGTTTCATTGGTGGCCTTGGTGCTCATCCGGCCAACCATGTGCAAATGGCAGGCCAAGAACCTACTTGAAATATTAATTTTGGTGACTGTTAGAGATGATGATAAAGCTGTTAATGATGATATGGTGAGGTGCTACATATTGGGAACTGGGAGGAGCAGAGTGGTGGTGGAAGTGTTCAGGTGCCATCGTAAGAGCTCTTTGCGTACCCAAAGAAATCTCCCTGAGAATAATTGTGCTATTTGAGTATCAGCAGTGCTCTCCAAAGGCATCTAGCAGAGAAAGCAAAAACTGTTCTTGCGTCACTACAGATGATTCAAGTATTTCATGAATCCACAGTTGCATTCTGAAATATAAATTAACCTACAACTAAACGTGTAGAAAGCTTTTGCTGAGCTACAGGGTCCTTAGAACTGAAATAAAGAGACATTGTCATATGTGCAGTATAAGCTCTCATAAAAACAACATAAACTTTATTGTCTTAAAAAATATATTGCCCTAGCACAGTTCTTGCCGACAAACAGCGGGGGTTACTTACATTCAGTGTTTTCTCTCACTAAGCATCAAAATGTCTGATCTTGAGGAAATTGCTGTGCAGTCATTCACTTTGCTGTACACTTTTAACTCGGCCTGAGTTAAGAAATTTCCTCCTTGAAATTACTGTAATTCACACCATGTTCTTAAGTGGGGCAATAATATTCTGCTTGTTGCCTATGTGGCTGCTGTTCCCCTATATCTATAATAGGCATTAGGCATGCTGTGATCTCTTGACTTTAAGATGCCAGATTTCCAACTTGCCTCTGGAGCCCGCTGTCATCCATCTCTGGGAGGACATGTTTCTAGAAGAGGATCATTAGTTGCAAAATGGAATAGTGATGGATACTTCAATGAGGATGGCCAGGTGTTGATATACACACAAACATATCTGTCTCGTTATATGACTCTTCCATCTCTGCTGCAAAGGTAAGAACTCTTTTGGCCTGCTCAAATTGGAAAACCAAGAGTTTTGCTTAGACTTCATTGTGCTTATTTATTCTTTATATTTTTAGCCCACAAAATGCAACTTCTGAGCTTCTGCGCTAAACAGCGTTTGTACAAAAAAGTATTGTGGATTTGCAGCTTCCAAATAAAAACTTGGAGCTTTTTTTTTTTAATGCCAAATTTACTCAATCAGTTCAAACGTCAGCATGTCAAACTGGATCTTTTTTTGCCATCTAGTTCATATATACTGGTCTTGCAATTAATTTGGACTCTGAGCCTTTAAAGGCACAACCTACAGCCCATCTCCCCAATGGCTTGAAATAGGCACAGTGATAAAACATTGTGGAACAGCTTACTGGATGATGATCTAAGAGAGACTCCTCTCACTTAATTTCAACCCTTTAAAGGTTAGTCAAAGCTTGTTGTCCAATCTAGCTTCAATAGCAGTGGAAACCTCCAAAGGATCATTCTTTAATCTCAGGACAGGTACTAGAAGCAGCTAGGATAAGAAAGCTGAGATGTTCGGTGGTTATTGAAACAGTCTGGATGTCTAATATTGTCTTGAATTGAACAGTCTAGATGTCTAAGTATTAGTTGACTGAAGTTTGATTAAGTCATTAATCCTGTTAATGACATAAATGTTGGAATAGAATCTAGCTTACATTCCCACAGATATATTGAGTCACAAATGCACTCAAGACCCAAGAAAGGAGTACAATACTCATTTCTGGCACTAATGAACTTACAAGTATGAATACACATGTTGTCTACTCAGGAGAATAAACTAGTTCTAATTTTACATAGTAATTTTTTCAGAAATCTTTCACACTGCTTTTATGGCAGAAGAGCTGCTCTGAATTATGTGACATTTTCTGCCATTTTTACTGGTCTAAGTAAGCTGCATAATGTGCATGATAATGATAACTCTGGAACGTGCTCTTTGGTTAACCAAAGAAGAAAATTAGAGAGTAATGTTAAACATTACAGATAGCATTGACTGGAGACATCATCTGGACAATAGGGACTTAATAAAAAAAGCTTGATGACATGCCAATAGATCATTTTAAACAAATAAATGTCACTGGGTGTATTTATACTTTTTTTTGGCTCAAATGATGGAAAACTACTTTATATTCCTATACAGTTCACTGCTCAGTACAATTAAAATAATAGTATTTTTGAACCAGTAAGCTCAAGATTAAAATTTGGCAGATCATTTTTAAATTGTGTTCCTAGCTCTCCATAATTTGTATTTCTCTCTCTTAGTCTTCATGGCTTTGCTCTTCTCTGGATAACTGGCTGTCCTTGAAAATGTCTTGCTTTCCATTCCATGCAGATCAACCATTTGTGCTGTCCTGTTGTAAATACATTTCTTCTTACATACCTTGTTCCCTCTGTTGTCCCTTTGTCCAGCACATACACTGAGCTTAGCATCAATGCTTTTATAGTTACAGAAATCAAAGTGAGTAGAATTATTTGTGACTTATTTGTGTGGGTACATAAGTCTTGTTGAATTGAACACAGTAAATAAGATGCTGCAAATCCATAAAAGATAACTATCAAGGGTGGGATTAATTTCTCACCTCTTTAAACACCTAGAATGCACAGATCTAAATTAGGATGAGATGAAAGCTGCTCTGAAGTGCTTATTTCTCTTCTGTACCATAATAGGTGTTTAGCTGACTAGCTCATATGTAGATGCCTACATTAAACACTTGAAGTAAGGTATTGTGACACCCACTACTTCTTCTGTTTCTCTTCGTCTCAGTTTTTGCTTCACTGAATATTTTTAATTAAGAATGACAGAGACCATGTGCCTCACAATTCATCACATATTATTTTCTGCTTTTTTTAGCTCAGACTTACATTCCTGCATTTCACTTGGTAGCAAAAACCAGTAAGACATTTCCTGGAGAAACATTTAAACTAATCCCTCCAACAGGTAATGTATGATAATGCATAATAATGCATAATACTGGTTGCATAATTTTAGATCAGGTGGCTTACATTCATAGACCACACTGTCTTTTATTAGATATTCTTGCGGTAGTTTTGTATAGTTGATTTTTACAAACATTGTTATCTGGTCATTTTAGATTCCAATTATTTTAACTTAGTAAACATTTGAAGAGAGTAGTAACCACAGCACACTCATCTGTTCTAATTCTGCCAGTCTTTTCTCTGTCCACCATGATGTGAACTTTATGGGTTAATAATAAGGAGGTCTCACTGTTCTCCAATATTCATTGCTTTTTTTCCTGCTTCCTGACCAATATTCTTGTTTGCTTTGGGTTTCTTCGGGGCAGATGTTTTGTTTTGGTTTGTTTTGAAATCTGGCACTGCTGTGGAACTAATGATTCAATAACCATTTTGCTGTGTGTATGGCTTAATTGGCTGTTTTGGGAACAGGTATGATTAGATTATTAAAACACTGCAGCATCCTGCTCACTCTTTAACCCTCTTTCGAAAAGTCTTGCAGCTGGTGCTGCATGGTTTGAGAGGGTGTGCTCCTGCAACACTGTTTCTCTCAAAGCAGCTCTCTAAGCAGTTCTAACTTCTCCCAGTTTTTTTCTTCACTCTCAAGGTATCAATTATTTTTGCTGTATCGCTGACAAGTTCGAAAGGGTCAAACGGAAAGCCAGATATCAAACAGATGAACAGCACATTATGCACCCAATGGAAACAGATGAGTAGGACGTTATACAAACCCAACAGCAGTAGAGATGCATTTCATGATGCCATCTGCTAGTTTCTCATATAAAGCCCTTATGATGGTGACTGCTGATACAGAAGCGCTGGAGTAGTCATTAAGTCTGGAATCCCTTTTCCAGCGATAATATTGTTATCCAACAAGTATTGTTAATTGCCTACCATTGGTATTATACGCAGTAATAAGGTTACAACAGTTATTTGCTGCATTGTTAATGGCGTATATGAAGAAGAAATAGATATATTTATATAATCACTGTTGTTTGAATATCTGATAAGTAAAAATGTTATCTCAAAGGTGGTAATTTCTGTAGGGATGGTCTCTCCCATTTATGAACTCATTTTGTTTCGTACATCTTCATTATGCTTTTCAGGGAATATGTTAGCCAGTAGCAGAATTGTACAGATTATTTTGATTGTAGAAAATGATTCTAAAAATGAAAGAAAACTCCTAGTTGTGATTTTGCACTTCTTTCCCCCAGAAGCCACAAAGCAATCAAGTCATTTATAATGTGATGGAAAAGTTTTAGGAAAAAAATGGGTAGAGCACACATGTTAGCAACTAGGAAAATTAAGATGAATCACTTAACAAGTTGCTTATACAAAGATCAACCTAAAAAATCACTTGAGTGCTTACAAACAAATGTCTGACAGCATACAGGAACTGTACTGTCATTTTGGACAAGTAGATACATTATTTTCTTAGTGCATTGCAGAGAATGAACTATCCAGTTGCAGCCCTCCAAAGACTGCACTGGGAGCTGAGGCATTAATTACAGTCATTGTAGACAAATGACAGTATATTTCTCCTGTGGTGAGATGACAAAGTCGAAACAAAAAATGAGTCTAGCGTACCTATTGAAAAGCCAGAATTTATTGAACTTTTTAAGCCTGAGGCTTTCTGGACACATCTAAATTACCGAGATCTGACACACTGATTTCACATTTGAGAATCCACTAAGTTACCATCTTTGCTCCGAGTGACAAACAGAACTTAGGTGGAAAGTGTCATTGAGAGTCTGTGAAGAGAGAGGAGTGAAGGTGCCAGGGCTTTTTGGCAGACTATCAACCTGAGATCTAACGGGCAAATAAGCACACTGACTAAACCTCTCTTTTTTGTGAAGATAAGAATATACTGCAATTAACTGGGAGGGTTCTTTCTATGGTTCGCCTGGCAAGAGTCTAACTGAGTTGAAACAGTTATCCTCATACATGCAAAACCTTAAAGAAAACCTGGCTACTTGTTTTGGGCAAGAAAGACAAATACTGAGGAGAATGTAACCATATTAGTTGGCAGTTCAAAATATGACTGCTTAACACTTCAGTAGATACTTTTAAGACTATAATTAAAGAAAGTATTGCTCTGTGCAGAAAAATGTGGATTTGGGCTGAAAGATAGCAGAATTATTTTGAAAAAAAACCCCAAACCATATTTACTAAAAGATTCTCTAGCAAAACTGAGTCTCTGAACATCTCACATAAAATATCTCGTTCCTTTTGAGGAACAATGAAGGGCAACAGAAGGAAAATTCTGCTGCATTAACCTAAAGCACAGGAATATTCATGAGAAACCTTCTGACCTTGGGCGAGGTCTCCTCCCAATCTACTAGAATTCTTCTTTGCATAACCTTTCTGCCAGCTCCCCTCTTCCGAACTGCAGTCTGCTTCTTCTGGTCTTGCTATAGCAAAAAGCCGTGTGGCATTTCCTGACTCATCTCCAAGCTCCGTATGTCACCAAACAATAAATGCCAGTCAGCAAAAATTTCAGATGCTGGAATACCCTCGTCTATTGACAAGCACAGACTTCACTGGCAACATCTTACTGTCCCAAAGTGTACATTTAGTATATATAAGCAGACCTAGGCTAATATTCTCTAGCTAAGCACTGCACTTTCTGAAATGTGGATGGAGAAACCATCTGCAATTTTGGCCATCGAAGATTTCACACCCCAAAAACGTTCATAACGATTAGTTTTTTAGCTTGTAGACATATTTCTAAGGGGATCTATCTGACCCTTTCCCAGCTGCCTGCCACTGAAGCAATGCCCAGCACAATTCTTTGGGATTCACTGTGTGCTGAAACACCATCCGATGTTGCAGTATGTGAGCAGTTTGTCTTGAACTCGTCTGAAGTGCCTGAATCCATATTAAGGCACGTGTAGAACATGTAGTTATGGTAAAACACTGCATAACTCTGTGATGTGAATGCTTAAAAGAGTTATTTTGTAAAGATAGGAAAGGTTTTACCACATTTCATAATGTGAAAAAACCCCACTCCCTTTAGTGTGCCTACCTGAAGACATGTGGGAATTCTATATATAGTATGAACATGGAGACAACTTAGCTGGGGCGTGATCCAAAGCCTGCTGAAGAGAACAGGAGTCTCTCCCTTGTTCGTTTCTTTAAAACAGATTTTTAATCAGACCTTTATTTCATCCACAGCATTAGCCTCAGTCTAGCTCCCTTGGTATTCACTGGACACTATCATTAATTCAGCTAGGGACATAAACTAGTTCTGTTTTACAAACTATGCTTAAATAGATTCATGTCTTTTATCCTGTGTCCTACTTTATGTAATTATTTATTCAACGAAATAGCTCATCCTCTTCACTGTCTCCCTTACATCTTTCTTTACTTTCCCTAGACCTTGCACTGCCTCCTGGAGGAACAGCCCAGCCTGAAGGTATGGGAAGAAACAAAATGTATGTTAGATTTGTTCCTCACACACTTATAGGCATTCAGAGACATGTGCTACAGAAAGGAAGAAAAACAGTTTCGTGAACAGTATGTGCTATATTTTTTCTGACTTAAAGAGCAGAGTCACTGACACATAGTTTGTTTTTTTTTTTTAATTTAAAAAATTTGCATTCACTGTTCCTTGGACAAAAAGCTCTGAAAATCCTACATTCATAAACCTTTCACAAAGAAAGATGTCCAGTTTGGAACTTTTCTTTTAAAATGAGATTTTTTCTTTTTCTGATTGTTGTTGGGTAGTCCAAGAAAAGGTACAACCTCTCCTACACAACTACATCAAGTTTTCAGCTGGGGTAGCTGCGGTTTGACTCAATCCACCAGGGAGTGACTATTCTTGATTTCTTCTTTCACACTGACTAATGAATATCACTGCTCAGCTCTGCAATTACTGTTTATTCAGCAAAAGAAATGTCTTCCCTTCAAAGTGCCTTGCAGTATAAGAAAAAGCATCCTCTGTCCTGTAATCCAGTGCAAAGTTTCCATGAGAGCTGCAATTGCCTCCACACTGCTTTGTGATGGGCCAGGAATGATTCTCTCTCACTATTCACTGAAACAGCCCTTGTTCTGGAAGTCCTGAGAAGTATTTATTGCTTTCAGGATCTAATGTGGCATCCCTTCTGGGGTCGTAGCCACAGGAAGGTTTGCAGCGTGAATGCAGCAATAAGGGAAACACATTTTAGATAAGAAAGTACATATACAGATGATAATTGCAATATCAGATTACATGACAAGATGAATTATGGATTGAAAAACCAACTGCAGTTGTTTGAATTCAGCCAAGCCAGCTTTAGTAATCTTCTTTCTCTTTTTTTTTTTTTTTTTTGTCATTTTGGAGGAAAACATGCCATGATATGGTAACAGATAAAAAAATTACTAAGTATGAGGAACACAACAGCAATAACAATAAATTTTCATTTATTTATTTATTTATTTATTTATTTATTTATTTATTTTAGTTTGGGGATAGTACAATAATAAAAAGAAGTGATAAAGTGCAGAATTACATTTTTCAGTTAAGAGAGGAACAGTTTTATTATTAGGGTTAAATGTAATAAATGTACTTTTGAAATTCCACTGTTAACATAACTAAACATTTTTCAACAGAAGTGAATCTTAAGTTATACAATTATGAAATTTAAATGCATTTGCCTTTGCTTTTTCAGCAAGATCCCTGACAGGTCTTTGCAGAATAAAAATACTGAAGGTTTTAACTTTTTGCCTGTAACAGAAAGCATGCATTTTCCCCTCATTTAGTAGGGGTAAGGAATCACACAACTCCTGTGCTGTGTATCCATCTCAAGTGCAGGAGAGGCATAAAACCAGTGTCACATGAATCAGTTTTCTTAGGTTCACCTAGGCTCCTTCTGCAGATTTGTTACTTCTCCTATGGTCACGCTAAAATATTTAAAGCTGTAAAAAGAAACTTCTAAGGCCATTCCTCCATCTTTTGGCACAAGATGAATTGTTTACTCAACTAAAATAATAATGCATAACAGACTCCTGGGGCCCAAGAAAGTTAAATAAAGATCCCTGGTGTTAAAGCAATAAATTTGCCATATTCTATAATGTAAAGGGTGAAATTCTGTCTTCATTAAAAGCAATGGCAAGATGCATGTTGATTTCAAAGCAGTTAGGATTTCATGAACAGGTAAAAAGCAAATACCCTGTAATACCTCTTGCTACACCTTAAAATCATACATTACCTGATATTCATTCTGTCATGGGAAATGCAAAGTGTATTCAGGTCTTTTCATTAGTATACCAGTCACCAAATGAGTAGGAGTAATGCTAAAAATCAGTTGCTAACAGACATGAAAACAATATAATAGAATAACAAGGTAAATTGATGCTTCTTTGTGGCATATAACTGTTCCTTCTCATTGCTGAATGTTTTCAAGAATACATGAATGTAACAAAGAGGTTTTGACATGGAAAATTGAAGGACAATGGATAAAATATATTGCTGACTTATCTCAAACTGCTATACACCGTTTCTTTTCATTTTCTAAAGATTTGTATAATTGAGAAAATAAACATGATGAAATGTTTGAAATCAGAATATTTCCTAAGCCTTGTGACATATGGTTCTGTCTAACAATAACACAGTAACATTCTGTAGACAATTTTACATGGAGATATTTGAAAAAGCAAAATCTGCTTTTGTAGACCAGCTTCTTTCCCTCAAGATTTGTAGAGATGCAAAAACACATTAAGTGTATGGCTTGAACTTTAAAGCCATCTAGAAATGACCACATATTTTTTCAAGTTCCTTCTTTCTTCCATAATTCCTTTTTCTTCCATTTATGATGTAAAACAAAGCAATGCAATTTCTAATGTTTTGTTTCTGAACATCTGTGTAAAAAATTAAGCGCAGAACTGAGAATGCATCTGCATACAGGGGCTAGGAACGGAGTAGTACTCCCAAGCCTTTTGTAGATATTGTAGACTTTGAAAAACCCAATTTCGTTTCATTTTTTTCAGTTGGTTAAGTTCAGTATAGGATACCATCCCACCTTCTCCTTCAGGGCTGTGGTATGCCAACTAATATTACATAGACATTACACCCATAAGGTTCCAAGTTTTTTAGAAGACTCAATACCATGCCACTAAATAAGATAGCTCTTATAAATAGTGCATGTAAAGCAGGCACCAGAAGTAATTTTAGCTCAGCATTTTCAGGGAATTCACTAAGTTACGTATTGCAAAACATAGCTGCTCTCAGTTTATGAAATGTCCTGAAATTCTTTCTGGTCAAGCTTTTGCTGTTTTTAGGGTAGAGGGACACAAAAAAATCTGGAGAAATGTCATTGCTTAATCACCACCTCTTCATACATAATCAACAGTCTATGCTGAGATGCTTGTGTGATCCTTCATATGCAGTCCTAGACATAAAGCACAAAAAAGTGTTATTCCTGGGGCAGAAGCTTTGCCCTTTGCATTTGTCCAGAGCCAGAGGCAAGCATATCCCTTGTGCGAAGGGGAGCGGAGATTCAGGTTCCTCCGCGTCCCTCAGAGAGGGGCTCAGAAATGATAGACTCAGCTGCCAGGGAGGTACTCTTCTTCCAGAGCATGCCTTGTTTGACAGGCCCCACACTTATGGGGCACAGCATATTCCCAGGTGTCAGGTTTTCTGTGCCTAGGTGGGCAGGAAGCTGCCAGGAAAGCTATTGCATATGTACAGAAATAGCCCAGGTTGAGTTACTTCATTCACGCTGTTGCATATATGCAGAAATAGCCCAGGACAGCCGAGCTGTGTGTGGTAGATGGGACACATGCCAAGGAAGGATTACGTAGGACCTACTTGCTCTACAGCCAGCCTCACCACTTGGGACAATTCAACACAGCACAGAACTCTGCTGTTGTAGCAAAGGAAACTAAGTTTAAAGGAGGTCTCACTAAGTCATTCAGTCCCCCTTCCAAACCCAAACCAGGATCAACCATACCTACGTGCACAGTTTTGCTCTAGACATGCTGTGCAGAAGGGCTGCTTCAGTATTTTTTTTTTTTTATTCCTTTCTTTATTTGCAGTAGACTCATGTGCTAGTTCTCTTTGTCGTTCCCGGCTTGTGTTGCAGAGAACAGGCTGCTGAGCAGCAACCTGTGCAGTCTACTTTAATCATAGAATCATAGAATTGTTTAGGTTGGAAAAGACCTTTAAGATCATCAAGTCCAACCGTAAACCTAAAACTGCTAAGTCCACTACTAAACCATGTCCCTAAGCGCCTCATCCACACGTCTTTTAAATACCTCCAGGGATGGTGACTCAACCACCTCCCTGGGCAGCCCGTTCCAGTGCCTGACAACCCTTTCAGTGAAGAAGTTTTTCCTAATATCCAATCTAAACCTCCCCTGGCGCAACTTGAGGCCATTTCCTCTTGTCCTGTCACTTGTCACTTGGGAAAAGTGAGGTGGGTGTTTGTCTCTTCTCCTGTGTAACTAGCAATAGAACAAGAGGAAATGGCCTCAAGTTGCACCAGGGGAGGTTTAGACAGGACATTAGGAAAAATTTCTTTACTGAGAGAGTGGTCAAACATTGGAACAGTCTGCCCAGGATGGAGTCACCGTCACTGGAGGTCTTCAAAAAACACGTAGACATGGCAGTTCGGGACATGGTTTAGTGGGGATGGTGGTGTTGGGTTGATGGTTGGAATTGATGATCTTACAGGTCTTTTCCAACCTTAATGATTCTGTGATTCTGTGTGATTCTGTGATTCCTTTCAGGTAGCTGTAGAGAGCGATAAGGTCTCTCCTCAGCCTCCTCTTCTCCAACCTAGACAACCCCAGCTCTCTCAATCGCTCCTCATAAAACTTGCGCTCCAGACCCTTCACCAGCTTCGTTGCCCTTCTCTGGACACACTCCAGCTCATCAACGATGTCTTTCTTGCAGCGAGGGGCCCAAAACTGAAGGCAGTATTTGAGGTGTGTCCTCACTAGTGCCAAGTACAAAGGTACAATCACTTCCCTAATGTGCACATATCATCAGCTTCACGCTTTATTCAAATATCCAGCAAAGAAGATGAAAGAAAACACAGGCTGCAATGGTTCACACAGATTATGTAACACCTGCTTTATAATCAGTGGAAAATAATTTGTCTGCCTCATCAACGATATTACTCACATTTATGTAGAAAAATAAACTGCATGAAAAATTAGTTTCAACCTTGGCAACAGATCCTCACTTCTACTTACAATAGAGCAGAAACTGTAAATGGAAAATGTGTAGCTGCCTGCAGTGTAAAGGCATTTCCGCAGGCATGAATGTGTGTTGCATTCCTGAGCATGACCTGAATTCCCCCAGCACAGTGAGACCTGCTGGAGAAGGCTGCACAGAGAGAGAGAGACAGTGCTCTTCATGACATAAAGCACAGACTACTATGAACTAAAGAGAAGAAACTTTCCTGTAATGAAAAATGAATGGTGCTATATATTATATGTAAAATGCCATGGTAGTTTATGACCTGATAATCAAAGTTACACAAGGAGGTATGTGCTTTATGAGGTGCTCTTTTCTGCCGTGTTCCCCCATGCTGAGTGCCAAGAGGCAGGCAGCAATGTGGCAGGTGGGGCCATACATTTGTTTTATGTTTTACTTGGGGGTAAAGGAAATGAAAACTCTCTTTAAATTCTTGAAATATTTACATCTTAAGAAAATCACCCTGAAGGAGGTCTTCTTTTTATGTGCAATATAAAAATAACACCTTTGCATAGATCTCTACCATGATCTATAAAAAACACACAATGGCATTTTGCTGTCAGTATTGTGTAGCTTTAAAAAAAAGTTTCTTGCTGTGTTAGAGCTGGAATTTTTGTTAAAAGTTTTGGGAAGCTCAAAAACTGCCTTAGGCCCATGTGTAAGGCATTAAATGTGTTGGAAGGAAACAAAATGGAGCAGAGAGCCTATCCAAAGAACAACATAGTGATGCACATCTGACTTAAAAGGAATTAGCGATGAGTGTTAATATATTCTTTCAAAGCCATCCACGGTATACTACATTGGGGAAGATTGCTACATTCCAAACAAGGAAATCAAGAAGATAGTCACTGGCAGCTGCCAATACTAAGTTTTTGTACTTTTCTCTGGAATAGGAGTTATCTAATCACATATACATTGTTGGGTTTTTTTTCCTTCTGTATGAAAATCAGAAGTTTACAAACACATTTCATGTCTCTGACATTTTGGGGTACTTTTTCCACTGATTTTTTTAGTAGAGATATGAAATGGAACTTAATCCATTATTGTACCTTACTGTCAGATTAAATAATAATGCAAAATGTGTCTGCTATTCATTTATCAGTATTTCAAATCAGCTATGTTAATGGATAAGTAGATGGCTTTTTTATCATTCAGTGAACATTTGCACAGATGGAACTTGCTCAGAGGACAAAACTATAAACTGCTTGCAAATCTTTCTAGACAATTTTTTATACTGCGTAATATTTCCCTAGTGACTCTGAAAGCTGAAGTATACTTTTATTTTTGATCAACCTGGTTGTGGGGCTGTCCAGTTCATCTTGTTACAGTAGAGATAATTTGGTAGAAATATCTAGAGTTCACCATGTTCGCTGTAGCTTAACTATTTTACTAGCTTTGCATTCAATTGCTGCCAGACTTTTCTAATATTCCAAGAGTGGCATATTTTGCTTAAATATTAACTATAAAGATTTTAATAAAATATCCTTAAATGTCACTTTTAAGATGTAAATAATTCAAAGAAATATTTTATGAGAATATTTTGCGTAATCAGTCCAAACTTGTCTAAATTAGCAAAAGGTTTTTCCATTGATTCAAATAGGTTTTGGATCAAGACATCTCCTGGTGAGTTCTGAGTTCAGATGCCTTATTTAATTCTACAGTTACTGCTAACTTTGCAAAAGCTACATCTTTCCCAGCACTATATAATAGTTTAAATTAAAAAAAATTCTTAAATAAAATTTCTCACTTTCTCATATATGGAAGGATAGAAGTTTGGAATTTCTGCACACACTTTTTTTTGATTTTGCATCTTACTGAAATCTTGTGGCAAGAAGTCTCAGACACAAAAAAAACTTCGCAAATAATAATTATAAAATGTTTTCTTGATCAATTCCAAGCATATTTATGAAAGGTGTTCTTCCTCTTTGTCCATAAAACAAGATTTTGAGCATAGAAATATGTAGCTCCTACACAGTGCTGGATATTCCCTCTATTCTGCTAGAAATGAGTAAATGAGGAGAAAAAAAAAACTTCTGAAAAACTTTTAACCTGTATTTTAATTTGTATATATCTCTCATATTCTTTTTGGAAATAAACATACTCCCTTCCTGATGTGAGGAATTCATTTCATAGTTCACATTAGCTGTCATCCCTCAGACTGGTCTGAGACAACCACAGTGGAAAAAAGTGATTCAGATTGAGGGTGAATATTTTAGATAACAGCAATATTACTTTTTCAGTACTACTTTCTGTGACCGTACCTATTCATACTAATGGTCTCTTGGTTTCTTCAACACCTGTGACCCAAGAGCATTCAAGTGGGTGTCTGAAAGAGGTTGGCAGGTATTTTCATCCTATGGTGGATACCACTGAAGTGTGAGCACACCATTCCTGTTACTATGGTTATCAGGCTGCAATTCTCCGGAATGAAGCAGATGAATTACCAAGCATTTTTCTAAAAGTGTAAGTGTGCTTATCATTACAGGTGGCTTGCTGGAAAGGCTCATGTCCCTCTTGCTGGTGAAGGAACCTTGCAAATTCCACGTGGTGTGCCACAGACAGTGGCAGGTGGGCACCCCACGGATATTTCCTGCCCTTTAAGTCCCCTGTAGGCATTCAAAAGTTTCTGTATCTCCAGTTCGAGACGGAACTTGAATATTTCAGCTTGACAGCCCATGTGATCCCTGCCCTGGTGAAGATTTTGTAGGAACAGGAGGAACAGATGCATTTTCCTGATGAATCAGCACCCTCATTTCCTGGAAGTACTGTTTTCTTTTGTGATATATGGGCCAATTTTACTCTTTAACAAAGGAGTTCAAAAGCTTGCTGATCAACCTGAGTAAATCTCCACTGCTGGTAGCCCTGTCCTTGTTTTAATCTGGCAAAAACCTGCATAATTCTGGGGTGAATTCAAACCAGTTAACATCCTATAATTGCCTTGGATGCCAATTATCACATTTTTGCTAAAGCTTTCACTACATATTTGTAGAATTTGTAACTTTCGTCCAACTTCACATTGCAAGGAGGGAACATCTGATTTTGTTGATGATAACAATTTTAATTAATTGCTATTCTCCATTGGTATAGGTAATGCTGGAGAAATCTGCATATTAAGAAAACCGCAAGAAACAAAATGCAGATTGCTCTATAGTCTTGCATGTTTATCTTACCTTCAAACAAAGCAAGCGAAAGGGCAGAGTTCTGTCATTTTACTATATATCCCTCTTTATAATAAAGATGTCTTATATCTTTCATTTTTAAAATTATTCCATTGAACTTTCAGAGCTTTTCAATTAGCTAATATATTCTGTAATAACACATACTGTGGAAGGTAAAATTATAATTTTTATTGAAGATTTTTTCTCCCTTGAAAAGAAAGAAGCAAGTGCCCAAAGGCTAGGTCATGATTACTGGCATAAGCGAGGACAGGATTCAGTGTAGCATAACTGATTTAGTTCCCTCTCCTCAAGGATTCTGCTGATGCAAAAGATGCAGAAAACTCCAACTTGAATAAATCCATATGGATAAGAGTTCAGCCTAAAGATAAGTAGGACACAGTTGTCTAAATATTGTTTCAGAGGTTTTATTAAGATAATGAAGAAGAAGTAGTCCTTAAATCACAAAATTAGTTTTAATAATGTAGAAGTGTTAATAACTGGCATAGGTAAATATGGTACATGCATGGTTGTTCTTGACAAGAAAGATGACTGATTTTACTTAATAAGGAGCTGGATAATAAACCTGCAATGTCATGATATGAAGTTTGATTATGTTAAGACTAAACAATAAGGTTGCTTTAACACATACAGTTTATACTTCATTGCCTAATACCAACATAGTCTAAATTTATTTATTTGAACTAGGCTAGTATTGTTCTGATCGCATGGTAAAAGTAAATGGTACTTTGCTTTAAATGCAGATATAGCTATAATGAACCAATAAAACATAGAAACCTGACTTATTGTGGGGTTCACATCTATAATATATAATTTGCTAATAGACATGTAAATTAGATGCCTTGAAAACATAAGGGGTGCTAAAAAGAAATTTTTAGAAGCCATTCTTACCCTCAGATGTCTACCTTTCAACTTGCTTTTACCATGCCAAGATTTTCAAGATGAAGGGACTTACTTACAAGTTCTGTTATCTCCAGTTCTGATTTCTAGCAATGAAAACAATGAAATTCCCACTGGGGACAAGAAGACTCTGCTGTACTAGCAAAACACTTTGTAGTAAGTTTTATGATGGTGTTTATCAAGAATCAGCTACGAAGCCTGAAAAAGAAATTTAAAACTAGAGATATCCATGATGGCCTAAGAGCACAAACAGGAGACTATTTCTAGGCAGAGATAATATCTTCTGTTAGACAGTTTGGTATAGCTGGAAAATGTAATACACTTACAGACACATACATGTTTCAGATTGATGACGATTTTATGTGCCCAAAGGCTTGCCTGACATTTCCAACCATACCTACTCACACACCTAGTCTTCCTTAAAAACTAGTCTCATTTTTACTAAGCAGTTGCAGCACCTTAAAGCTTTATGGAGTTAAGAACTGCAAGCTTTAGTTTACTTGCCAGAATTTGGCCTAGCTGGTGATTAACAAATATGGTACAGATATTGCACTAGGTAGGAAGTTTGGATTTGTGGATTTGTTCCAGTATATCTGTTCATGAAAACCAATAAATATGTAGTAGAAATTATAGATGAAGCAAACCAATATATGCAGTAATTTTGTATAGACACTCATCACTAAGTCATATTGTCATTAAAGAGAAAAATTAGAAGAAAAGTAAACTGAAGATAAGAGAAAAAATGATATTTTTTTTCCCCCCAAATTGTGTGTCTGTCACTGAAGATGCATAGGACTTACATTCCTAATTCCCGTTTGCGGTTTTGAGCATGTCTGCTAAACACAGTTCTTAGTTTTTCAGGCAACACTTTCAAAGTGACATTTGATTAATGTGTAGCTATGTAAACTAGTTAACAAATCCACATTTTTCACAAGAATTAGTATGAACAAGAAATTGTTAAACACATAGCATTACATATTTTTGCATTAATTATGTTAATACCATTAAAATATTTTTACCAATCATCATTATCAGAGTTTCTTTCAGTAAGTGACGTGAGATTCTTTTCACCTCACTGCATGTACCGAGAACTAAGGTGTGTTGAAGGAGTCTAGTGTAACTAACTTAAAAATGTAAAACTTCTTCAGTACAGAAGAATAAGATAGAGTTTGGATAAATCACCTCTGGAGGTGTCTGTTCTCTCAATTGGGTTTAGAGAGACCATGGGATAGGTCTAGATATCTCATATTTGCAGTGCTGACGTTAGATAAGAGAAGTCCCAAGCTGGGAGGCAAAAAGTTGCATTTTGTCTTTCAATACCTTAGACTAATCTCGTATTGAGTGACTTTCATTGAAACATCATAAAGATTTTCTCAGGATGTCTCTTGGACAAATTGTTCCCATCTGTTAGAGAGGAGATGAAATTCAGCCCAGGCAACAATGCTGGCAAAACCCTCCAAACAACATCTCATTACCCTCCTTGGGTGTATTAAAGAGGAAGTAAGACCTCAAATAAATCAAAACAAATGTTGAAGGAATATTTACAGCAGGAAAAAGACTATGATAATAGAACCTGTCTGCAGATAGACAATATAATGGTATCCCTTGGAAACCTAACAGAGTTTCTTATTTATTGCTGTATTTAGAATTTGCTCCTAATGGGGAAAAATATGCATATGCATATGTATTAATGAACTGCATAGTAAGAAAACAAAACTAAGCTGAATAATGTTGCATATTATTAGTGTAATTTTTTTGCTATTTTTGTAAACTATGAAAGAATGAGCATCATACATTCATATAATTTGTTTCATTACTTCTATATCTGCTTGATTTTACTGATTTCACATGCAAAGTTATTTTTTTCCTATGGTCCTACCAAGATGTAATTCTTATAACACACCAAGCTTTTTGTTCAAACTCCATTGTTCAGAAATGCTAAATTAAGATTGACTACACAATTGGAATTCATGCCCCTTGCGCATAAGCACTTTGACAGTCTTTATCTATGAAGACATTTTATCTTTTTACCAGAGGTCCTTTACCTCACTCAACAAACTGAGTGCATAATAATACCAATTAGCAAGCAATAACCCATTTTTTGTTTGGTTTGGGGTTTTGTATTTGTTTTTTATTGTTCGGTGTGTGTAGCTCATCTGAATGATCAGAAAGTTTGGCAGCAGAAGACCACAAATCAGGCTTAAATGTACCATAAGGAGACTCGTCTTTTAGTTCACAGGTTGTTTAGCTTACAAATTTTCATTTCCTTGTTCTGTTGTACATCTATTTTCAGGATAAAGTAATATTTTAAAATACATCCAGTTAAGAACAAGGAGGGCTGGATGACTGTCTTTCAACTTCATTTCAGGTCTCTTCAAAATCCTTTCAGTTTCTTTTACCTCTTGTTACTGAACAGAAATCTCTTAGAAAATTCCTTGTGAACCATGTAGCTCTTGCAGAAAATACCACAACTAACTGTTAAAGTTCAGGGGAGAATAAATACATTAATAATGCTACTTGGTGTTCATATTGCAGAAGACATTTGTAAACAGCTTTAGAGAACAAACAGTGAACCATATAATTTGATTTCAGGCCAAAAAAAAACCACAATAAGGATTAAAAATGTAAAGTAATTGCCCATCTTTTTTTTTTTTTGGTGGCAGTGGTCAGAACCTCCCAAAAAATTAGTGATACTTAAACATATGCCCTTTTATGTCCATGTACGGAATTCCCTGGGAGCGGTGATTACGAATCCAACAAACCATCCAAAATACCGTTGTTAGTCCAAAGAAGACAATGGAATAAAGATCCCAGTCGAAGGTACTACTTTTGATTTTTGTGTGCCTGTGTATTTATTTATCCTAAATCATTATTTACTTACAATAACTCCCTACTTGTTGAGATTGGGAGACATAGGCTAAATAAATTGAATATAATGACAGAAGATTAATTTTATGATGTCTGAATAAAATTTATCTATCCAGCCCTTCTCTGTCAGTGAAAAATTTAAAATCTATGCCTGTGGCACACAACTGGCAACCCTGGGCCATGTATCACAAATACTGTGTCAATGCCTGCCTTGCTTTCAATAATTAATGGTGCTTCACAACTTGCCACACTAAAACGAGACTCTTGCTTTATATTTTATCTCCCTCTTCCTCCTTCCAGCTTATTCAGGACATGCTAGAAACATTTAGGACTCCCAAAGGGCTTTATTGGAAACAAGAAACAAATCTACAAGACTCTCAGTGCTGCAAAAGATACAGCAGTTTCACTGATAACACTACAAGACAATATATAACTACTGCATGGTCATTCCTTCAGGCCTCTAAGTATAAAGAAGGAAATTAGAAGAGAAGTAGTTTAACATACCTTTAGGATGATGTTCTTCCTCTAGAGTAAAAAGATAGGATTAGCTATTAGGAAAAAAGAGAGAAAATTACCATCTTGTAGACCTTGGAAAAAAAATTTGGCACGCACTCTTTCCTTTGTCCTTAGACATTAATGTATTCAACACAAACCACATTTTTGACTCTCCTACCGCTTTTCCAGTCTCCCAGCAGTGTGGCTACTGCCCCTCAGCTAAAGCAACACTGGACCACCAAGGCAGGGTGGCAGTGGAGCCTGCCTTCATCTGACCATAGTCAGCACCAAATAACGAGCACAGAAAATGAAGGTTTTGCCAAGTCATCATCGCAACAGAGCTAAGTCATTTTGCTGGGGTCCTCTAAAATGGACCAAAGAAAAAGCGATGAGCAGCCAGCAGAAAGTGAAGAGACACTAGGAAAAGCAAAACAAGGCATTGTTGCAGGTCTGTCAGAACCAGATTTCCAAAACAATCAAACATGAACTGACATCAGCAATTCACATGATGTGTATAGATGATGGCTGTGGCACTGACTAGTGTCACAGACTGAGGACTAATATAGGCAGTGGCATGTGAAAATATTTAAGAGGCAAAGGTCACTTCCAATTTTGCACAAAACACTTTATATCACACAGGTAGTGAGATAAAAATGATCAGATGAGAGTTATTTTTACAGAGAATATAAGCACAGCTACTAATACAAATGAATCCTCACTCTCCCACCCTGTGACTTCCTCTCTCTGGTGATGTGAAATAATCTGAGCAGAGATTGATTTGAACCAAGTATTCCCAATTTTCTAGGAAGTGTGAAGTGACAGGCAGGTCCTAGTCCTGCTTGGGTGTATAAAAATTGATGTAAAGGCGAATTTTTCCTTAATATAACTGATATTATTTTATTCACATTTTGACATGACATCTCAGGTTGTTGGTAGACCTGGCTCCACATTAGGCAATCAGACCATTTAAAACATATTGCTACCAAAGAAGGTACTAATGTGCACTTTGAGACAGGGTTCCCAAAGATGTTGCTGTGGAGGAGCTCAGAAAGTGTTTGGATTGTTTTGGATGCCAGACTGCCAAATTACTCTCACAACCTGTACTTAAATGGAGGTCTGGCTAGAAAACATATTCATAGACTTAATAACTTAAGGTGAAAAGCTATGTTCCACACACAGCATGCTGGGTTACAGGGTTTTCTACTCTTTTGGTTGGGTTTTATGATGCAGAAATACATGCTCCCTAACTCTCTGATGCATTTTGTTCTTTCCAGTGCTTCCAATCACTTGTACGACTAAGCCTATGTCTACATAAGCCCCATAGAAACATAGCAGTAGCATCTCCTGATAAGAATTGATCTCAAGGGCAAAACCACTGTTGCTGAGGCATTGCCATCCATGTTATATGCACCTCAGGGGTTTTGCTTCACATTGACTATAGCCTGGCCCCTTGGACCAAACACCCTGGACACTGGCATGCATTATGCATGCTCTTAGGATATGCCTTTTTTTCACGCTGAGAGATTCTAGGCCTCTAAGACTGCTCTTCAACATAACCTATAGTGCTGTAAATGGAGACAACAAGGAGATTCACTTGAAAAATACGTTCCTTATCTGAACTGAAATACTGATGTGAGTGCGCCCTTTGAGGATGCATCTTCAGATTCCTTCAGACGGTATGTTTGTGAGGCTGTTAGACAAGCAGTCCCTTGTCTTCCTTTCTGTGTGGATATTATATATTATGATTATGACTAAACCTCACATACAATGTGTGGAACAGGGGGGAAAGACTCCTTATGTCCTCCCCGTTTTACATACCTGCTCAGAAAGTCTCACTATTTAGCTGTTAAGACAGTTAGTTGTAGAAAACTAAATAAATACTATCATATAGATAGTCTGTAATATCCTTTACTTTATAAAGCAGAATATATTATTACTGGAGAGAAGGATAACACTTTCTGTTCCTAGTCCCTTTTCATTTTTAAAAAAAATTATAGAAATAACAGAAAGAGTGTTTTAAGAACAGAAACACATTAGCTGACACCCTGCAAGGCAGACAGTATTTTACTTGACACTCACAGAAAGTAATATGCCAAAGTAGTGCGTACCATGAAGCTGAGTGGGAGGCAGAACAGTGGTGTTGTAAACCTAAGCTGGGGCTCTCACCACAGGGTTGTCCTTCTCACAATACAGGACATATTTCTCTGAGCTTTCACTGTCTTGACACAAATAATCACCGTCAGGAAACTCAGTCTTTCCAACTCATAGCCAAGAGACCTAGAAATCTCTGGCAGCCTGTTGCTCATTGATGAAACAAGGTGCTGTGGGCACTGGGAGAGCTCTTCAGGCACAGTAAGGAAAGGAGGGCAACAAGTCTCACCAGTTAGTGGTAGTTGCAGGGAAATATGTTTTCAGTTTCCAGTTCACTTTTCTTTGTTATTCTGTAATTGAGATGGAAATGCCTCAGCTAGCTTAGTTTATGAGGATTTTTTTATTGCAACTGCATAACGCTTGTGATTTTTTTTTCCCAAGGCACTAGAAACACCTTTCAGCCAAACAGAAATAAAGAGGAAAAAATAATGAGTGCTGGCACTCTGAAAACAAGGACAATGATTATTTTATTGACTGGAGTATTTCTATAATTTAAATCAAGTTTTTCCCCTGACTTCAATGCAGGTGCAGAAAGCAATGCCTACCCAGCCACAAAGTATAGAACTTTTTGTTTTGGTATTTAAGAGACAAACACTATAGACTATAACAGTATGATAATTTAGTTCAAAATCCTCTGAAGATAAAAATGTTAGAGCCAGAATAGTCACCCAAGTATCCCAAGTAGGAGTTTGAATTTTAAACAAGCAAAAAGGAATACAGTACTGTGAAACAGAGTCTGAACTTTTGTCTCCAGTTCATCATAACAGAGAATGAATATGGGGAATGGATGGAAAGTCTAGACTTTATCTTTGAGGGGAAGAAATGAGCTTTGAAGATGGCACACAGACTACTCTGTGAGATGCAGTTACCTCAGTAAAACCACTGAGTTTGAAAGCCTGCTGTTAATAACTTGTAAGGGCCTTTGTATACCCAGTGAGATACCCGTTAGGGAAGAGGACTGAAACCAAACATGGCTCTGTTATTTGTAGACGACCACAGAGAAGAAGTTTGAAAGCAAAGATGGATATGCTATGCCCTGTTTCATGGGGAAGTGCAATTAGAGAATGCAGCCGGGCTAAATTCACAGCAGAAGATGCCTGACAGGTATTTTCACTCAATATGGAGATATGTTTCTTTAATATGGTGGCAAGAAATGTTGACATTTTACATGGCCACTGCAAAGACTGTTTCCAACTTCAGCTCTGTTCAAGGCTGTCCTGGAGCAGAAGAGAGGTCCCAGGCCAGGAAACCCTCTCTGCAACATGCCCATCCTTCTCCATCTCTGTTAAAAGACCTGCAGAGCACAGTCTGCTGACTGTTGCAAATAGAAAGCCAGGGTGAACAGAACAAATGAGCAGCTTAAAATGCTATGGGTAAATTAAAGTGAAATAGAGAGGTCTTAACATTTTTTTTGAATGAATACGATGTGATGAAATGATGCGATAAAGTAATTTAATTACAACCTATGGTAAGACACTGAAGTTAATGATGGGTAGAGTGATAGGATTTTACGAGGAAGCTTGAATTTATAGTAGAGATGGCAAATTTCAGCCCTGACTTGATTTTTGAATATCCATGAAGATCTCATGTATTAAATGTTTGGGGGGGGGGGGGGGGGGGCAGGGGAAGTTGGCTATGACTACCTTCTCACTTGAAAAGAAAATGTACTTTTCTCATTTTCATATTCAGTGACTAATACTGACATATTTAGGTAAATATAAAGACTATTTGTTACTTTTTTTGCAGCTTTTAGGGCACATTTATTTTAGCTATCAAGGGAAGATAATAATTTCTCAGGAGTCCATTTCTTCATGGTTACACCCAACACGGGAATACGCAACATGAAATCTGAGGAAGCCCTGCAACTTAGCTATAACTCTCACATCTGACTACTGAACAGTAGTTTTGCCTTTTATAAGAAAAAATTACTTTGGGAAGAAGTTCTGCAATTTATGCAGCAAGTAGTGGACTTAGAACTGTCTCTGTTTTTATCAGAACTCACTTCAAAATCTGAAACTGAATGTAAAATAGTAAAAAATGTATATGAATCTGGCAAAAAAGAGTGATGGGCCCCAGACAGAAAACGGTATATTTTCTACATATTGATCAATTTCATGATGTCTGTTGCCTATTTTAATAGCATAAGTGTCACTGGTATATTTATTAGTAGGAAAACATTTCAGCAGAGCTGGCAAACAAGCAGCCTCCTCTAGTGTATCTGAATAATTCAAGCACCAGTAACTCAAAACTATTTATGAGCATCTTAGTCTTTTTTTGTATGTATAGGGATGGGGCATTCCAGAAGCTGATGTCCATGTTTGTCTTTTTAAGAAGCTTCAGTTAAATCTCTTCACCATCCAGATAAAAGACCCATTTCTGTGGTGTGGAAGAGCTACATACAATTTGTTATGTGGTAGTCAGGATGTTAAGAGAGTTACCATTATCAGTGGCACATCCTTTTGAATTAAGCCATCTGAGCTGCTCGGTACTAAATTGGGAAGGAAATAGAGCTAGTTTGGTCAAGGAAGTTTTGATATTTCCTGTCATAATGAGAGAAGAAAGGGTGGTTGGAATCAGATTTCAGCTCATTCTTCTGAACGGAAATAAGAAAATAGTTCACATTCTCCACTAATGCATGGGCAAAGAGTTATTTATTCATTAAACACAAGTCAGATTGTATCAGCCTGAAGTATTCAATCAAAAATATTGGTGGATTACATTAAGAAACTTCTTAGGTCTTATTATTATGTGAGATATCAACAGCTTTTATGACTGTACCAACTTTGCACATGAGTAATCAGTTTACAGCCAGTGCTGTTTCCCAATTTTAGCAGCTCTGAGTAACTTACTAGTTTTTTCCCTGGACTATCCATTATCACCATTCTAGTCCACTTTAATGAAGCTCAGGACTCCCTGAAAGAGCTCCTTTCAACTTTCTTCAAATAATCTTCAAAGAATATTTTTATCTGGACAGAGGAAGATCACACTGCTTTACAAACTAGCTCATTAAGTTGGTGTCTGAACAGGGTGGTGGCCACAGGGCTACTGAGGTGGGTATAAATTTAACCAGTTCAGCTCTTGCTCTGCACTCATGCACTTTCTCATCTCTAATGCAATCCAAGACTGAATCTGCCCTCAATGTCACCTCTGGATAACGGGTGGTGTTAGCTCACAGGCATCATTCTCCCCCACGAGACCACTTTGTTTCTATGGCTGCGCTGCTGGCCCCGCTGAGACAAAATTAAACCCTCTTTGAGGGTGTACAGCTGCGACACTTCTGCAGACTGGAAGCAGCTCATCAGGATGCAGGTTGTCATAGGTGCTTGGTATGCCTCCAAATCACTGCTGGTTGTTCAGCCCTCTACCAGGCAGACTGGACAAAAATCACAAAACACAGTGAGCGGGTCGGACTCAAAACCACTGGCACCAGTCAACATTTCTTCAACGGGTTCAGTTGGTACTGCGTTGCATCCTAAGACCCCAGCACTGTGAAGGATGTGGCCATGAACTTGACTGTCTGCATTTAAATTGTGCTGCTGAAATAAGATGTACTATTCACAGGCTTAGGGATGCACGTTTCTTTAGATAACTTGTGGGAAAGCCTCACAAGAAAATGTGTAGAAGTGCACACACACATGCTCATTGAAAGGACATCTTCCATACGGAATTCCAAATGTGTACATATCTATGTAATATATCTGAGTTTATAAACCGCAGCATCTGCAGAATGGGAAAAATTATCATTTACCTCCTGCCATCACATTTTTTTTCTCCCACCCCAGGCCAAACAACTAGAAATGACTGTATTTATTATTTTGGGGAGCATGGAAATGGACCATTCCCTTACTGAGACCCAGATCAGAGTTGCAAACACTACTAAGAAATGAGCAAAGATCTTTCTGTACTCTAAGTAGGCCAAAATGTGTGTGTGATTGTGTTTCACATTTTTACTGAAGCAGACACAAACCCCAAAACACTGAGTGACCCAACTACTTGCCTGAGTACTTGGCACTTGGTAATATTGGACATAAATTCCTCCAGTGTAACATTATTAATTTTCCTGGTAGTGTAACATCAGCAGAATCCAAATGTCAGCCCAGACCTGGAATCTGTGAGCTGGCACTGCATTATATCGGTTTAGCTACTGCCTCTTGGGGCTTTCAGTTTCCCAGCTGTCCCTGTAGGCTTCAATGGGAAGTAACAACAACAAGAAATGTATGGTAAATTGAAAATGTACCAAATGATAAATGTATTAGATTTTGGGTTTACTGTCTCAGGTGTTAAGCGGAGGTTACAAATATAGTATATATGCCTTTTTATGTGTAGTCTTTTTACTGTGCTGTCAGAAAAGTGCAGAAAATTCAAACATATCTAAGCAAATGAAAAATATTTCTGCCAGTTGTCAGTGCAACTGAACCTTTTCAGCTTCATTTAACTTCTTCTACAAACCAAAAGCAATTTTTAGAGGAGATAACTGATTTTCACTGCAGGAATGTCAAAGTTTCTCAGATAAAATGTACAACTTTTGCTGGAGACAAGTGTATAAAAAAATAAGCTGTTTATTCTACCACAAAAATTATCAATTTAAAAGCCTTTGCACTGAACAAAATGGCAAATATTTTATATATTTATGAGAAAAAATTGTGAAAGATCTGTTTGTTGCAGTGCTGATAAAATAATGTGACAGTTTCTAGAAACATTTCCTGAGTGTTGAAGGTATATAAAAGATAAAATAGGTATATACCAAAACTGTCTTTTCACTTACACACTATCAGTAGAGGGAAGGAAGCCTGAATGGTGTCATGCCCCAAATGGGCTCTTTACCTGAAGCTTTTCAGCAAGCAAGGGCAGATGTTTCACAGACAGTGAGAAGGGTGCATGCTGTGTCCAGCACATAAGAACCAGTGTAATGTACTTTGTACATTATTTTGACCTAGAATTAGTAAGGAGGGAGGCCAGAAGTGTAGAAGTCCCTATTCCATTTGACAACTGCAAGACTAAATGCTGCTTTTTATTTAAATCAGGTTACAGATGCCAATAAAAATATATATTTTTAAAAAACTTAAAACCATAAATTCAACCTTTATATTGTCATTTTTTGTTAAAAATTCTTTCTTTGGTCCCAGTAAGCACACCAGTTAACTAATTACTTTAAATGTAATAGGTATTCTTGGTGTTTGTATGTGTGTAAAAATCTAATCTATGCATTTAATTTTGCTACATCATTAGCTGCAGTACTAATTAGACTGTACTATAGCAGTACAGATTGACCTGTTTCTGAAAAAAAAAACCTTGTATTTTTCACTCTCAGAAGCAGAGAAGTCTCTTTAGTACAAAAGCTTAAAACATCTTTGATACCTACATATATGTTCTGGAACAGGAGAAGCATAACTGCTAAAAGTAGTGTCATTGACATATCTTTCCACATTAAAGCAAAAGTAGATCATAACTGATTTTTTTTTTTTAATTGGACAGTTAGACTTCAAAGGATAGTGATTACAGCAGTGAAGAGTGATACAGCTTCTGTTTGATGATAAACACACATAATTTCCTTTTAAATGTTGTATGTACCACGCTTACTCAATAAATTGCTCAGTAAGGAAAAAGCCATTTGCCTTTTCCTAATAAAATAGGACACAGAGAAAGGACTATGAATTCCAAAAATAAGGCAAACCGTAGTTTGAACTCTGGATCATTTCCTTAGTGCAGTTTTCTTAAAAAGACTGTAATTTCTCATTTCCTCTGGCATAACAACAGTTTCTTAGCTCATAACCAGATCAGATAAATCCTTTCAAAATTAGACTAACAGAGCTATTATTATTCTATGGAGGACAAATGTGATCCTAATAGAATGTTTCAGGAGTTATTATTATTAATAAGCATATCCTGCAATACACTCCAGGAGTCCCAGGAATTATTGGATCATATTGTATGCTCTAATATGGAGACATAGTCATCCCATGTTTTCTCCTCCCACACATACTCAGCTAAAGCAGCTCTCATATACAAAAGACGCAAAGTTTTTTATTTTGCTAAGGTCATCTACTGAGTGCAAAGTCCTGCACCTGGGGCGACATACCCAAAGAGCCCAGTACAGGCTCGGATCTCTGTGGCTGGGCTGTGCCTTGCTGAAAGGGACCTGGGGGTCCTGGTGGACAACAAGCTGAACACGAGTCAGCAGAGTGATGCTCCAGCAACAACAGCAAATCAGGGGCGTTACTAGCAGAGATGGGGATGTGATCATCCCTCTCTACTCAGCACTTGTCAAGCCGCACCTCGGGTGCTCTGTTCAGTTCTGATTCCCACAATTCAAGATAGGCACTGAAAGACTGAAGAGGGTCCACAGGGGGGCCACAAAGATGATCAAAGGGCTGGAGAACCTGCCTTGTTGAGGGAAGACTGAAGGAGTTAGGTCTTTTCTCCCAGGAGAAGACAAGGCTCAGGGAGGACCTCATTCCAGTACATAAAGTATTCCAGTACTTAAAGGGCAGCTACAAAAAGGACAGAGGTTCTCTCTCCACACGGAGCTACATGGAGAAGACAATGGGCAACAGGTCCAAGCTGCACTGGGAGAAGGTTCATCTTGATGTAAGAAAGGGTTTTTTTTCTGTGAGAACTATCAGTCTCTGGAACAATCTCCCCAGGGATGTGGTAAAGTCCCCATCACTGAAGGTTTTAAGATGCAATTGGACAGGGTGCTCGATAACCTCATCTAGGCTCCCTTTCCCATGAAAGATTGGACCAGATGATCTTCTGAGATGCCTTTCAACCTGGGCTGTTCTATGATTCTATATGACATTTCTTCCCTGAAGGTCAAGGAGTAACTACAGTGCATGATAAGGGGTTGAATCAGAATCACAGAAAGATTTGAGTTGGAAGGCACCAACATGTTGTCTGGGCCAACCTTGTACTGAAGGCAGGGCTAACATCATGTTTCTCAGGAACTTTTTCAGTTAAAGTTTGAAAATCTCAAAAAAAGCAAATTTCATTGCCTCACCATGTTGAGCTTGACCACTCCATGATTTTTTTTTTTTTTCCTTATGTCTAGTAGGGATTTCTTTTGCTGCAGCTTGTGAGCATTGCCTCATTTTTCCAGTGTGCATCTCTGAGAAGGCCCTGACTTCATCTTCTGTACAACTCCTTTCTAGGTAATCGAAGACAGTAATTAGATATTCCCTGAACCTATTTTCTTCAGGATGAACAAATCCAGCTCCCTCAGCTTCTCTTTGTAAGATACATGCTGTATGCCCCTAAACATCCTGGTCGGTGTCTGCTGGACTCTCTCTTGTTTGTTGATATTTGTCTTGCACTGTGGAGGGGAGATTGAAAACAGGATGCAATGCTGAATATACAGCCTAACCACAGTGCCAGGTGAAAGGCAATAATCACTGCCCTCAAGCTGCTGCTTATGCTCCTGCCAGTGCTGTCCAATGTGATTTTAGCTTTCATTGCAGGAGCACATTGCTGACCTGTGTTCAGGAGCACAAATATGTTTAACCTTACTGGCTTGGATATCAGGGAAAGCATAGTGCAGCTGCAGTCATACTCGTATTTGGGACCTGCTAGCAGGGCTTAAATAACCTGATGTAGAGCTGGCTTAGCTATGTTTTCAAAAGTAGAAGTCACACAGCATATGTTTAACCCAAGTCTCAGTGATTGCGACAAGAGGCAGCAACATACTTGAAGACATCATCACTTCATCGGTAAAATGCATGGAGAAAGGCAGCACAAGTGATCTGGATGATGCACAGCCACTTGAGAAAAAAGCGTGCTACCTGGTACGTGACATTGAGAGTGCTGAGAGCTGCTGACGGAGGACACTGCACAAAGTCAGACAATTTCTGTTTTCTGTTTTGAAGAGCTTATCCAATCCACCTTCTCACCCAGCCGTCACTGACTCCATCAGTCCTGGCTAACGTTTGTCTCACCTGCAGTTAAAAACTTCCCATCTGGCAGGTTATCCATGCAGCTATGTCCTTGCTTCACTATGCTTATGGTTAGAAACAAATTCCTAATATCTACCCTGATATAGAGCCACCCTCTTAGGCTTCCAGAAAAAGACATCTGTTAAGATAACAGACAGGTATCTGTGTGATGTGATTTAGGAGCAGCTGGCCTTGCCTTGGACCACCTTCCACAGACTGAATGACATCTTGGAGGCCTTTCCAGCCCCATGTGCCATGATTTCTCTGGTTATTGTGCTGCTTTCAGGAAAATGATTTGACAGCTAAATCATCTGGAAGTTGTCTTTTTGCATGAGGCTGAAGGGAGTACTAAAAGACGACAGAGAGGCAAATGCCATATTGATGCAGCAAAGGTTAAAAACATGTTATAACAGTGACCTTCTTAGAATGTGATTTTATATCCCCCTAGATAGTATATCAGTTCAAGTGTGGATGATCTGCTCTTTTTTAAAAAGGAATAATAGTTTGTACTTATATATTATATCCTACATAGAAGAGAAATAATTATAGCAAGCCAACATTTTTTTTCATCTTAAAACAATTCTACAGTCAACATATAAATAGTGTATTAGTCATACAAACATTTTGGAGGAAGGAATGTAGCGATGTCCCTAGTCTAACACAGAAAATTTCATTTCAGATAAAGTATTTTTGGAGCATTATTGTCATCTCTGAACAAAGTCCACTGAATTGGATTTACCTCTGCATAAAGTTCTTCTACATCATATGGGCTGTAATTATTGCTGTTGTGCTAATGGAAAAGGTACACTACTTCAAAGAGATTAGCAGAAGAACACTGAGTTGCTTAAATTATACCTTTTTCAAGACTTTGAGAGGCGGAATTGCTCTAGGCCTTTTACATCTACGGTCAATCTCATACCCTGAATCCAACTGGGACTTCCTGGGTATGACTGAACTCCTTTGTATTCTGCACTAATTTGGTTTCTGTTAGCTCAGATATTGTCTAAAATTTAAAAGAGTATGGCGCAACAGAAAAAATGAAGATGACAGTAATTCAAGGCCACAATTAGGTATCACCCATGAGCTGATCTTATAATTGGCAAAATGCATTAAAATTAACCATGTTTATCAAGCAACATTTCAAACAAAATGTAAAAAACATGTAAAGATGTACTAAGCATATATTTATTATTTCTGTTTTGATTGGTTTTTTCCACATAGAACTTAATAAAAAAATTTCCAAATATAAACTATACCCATAAATATATTATACTTGGTAAACAGTTAATAATGAGAGGCATTAAAATATTAACATCAACTCTTGAGCAATTGAAATTCCAAGAGCATGCAGCAGTTACTACCAGCAACTAAAAAAATTAGGTGAGTTGAATTCTCATCCAGTTTTGAACTAAATTCAGACAAACTCATAGACTCACTCATTTAGAAAGCTTTTGAATCAAACGCTATATTCTTCTTATTTTTCATTCCCTTTTAGAAACTTAAAATATTTAAGTTCCCCTCACAAAATCAATGTTACATACACAATAACATCCATGTTCAGTTTCTCAAACTTGGAACGGATGTTACAGCAGACTGTGGAAACAGATACTTGTATTATGCAAAAGTTATTTCATTATATCCTGACTCTATAACAGATGAAGACGGTGAACGAGCTGTGAGTTTGAATGCTGCAGTTCCTTCCGTGTTTCAGTGGCCACGTGCCATCAGGCAGACAGGCAGCCCTGGACTGACAGAGACACCAAACAGCTGCAAGTGCAGCTGCTGAACCTGAATGAGATGCACAAAATCCTTTGAGTATCTGAGATTTAGGGCTTTATCCAGACCTCAGTGCCACGTTAGCAGAATACTAATATTTCCTTTGTCCTCACCCTTTGCCTCCTTCAACTACTGAAATAACCGAAGTCTTGGGAATAGAAACTGGCTTAGGGGTAAGTTTCTTCTCATCTACATTTAGAAGGCAACCATCCTTATGTAGGAAGTGACTGCAGTTACAGGTGGCAGTTCACCTGCCCTGTGATGCATAGTTTGGGGTGAGGTGGCTGTGTGCTGGCTGGGCCACCTTCCCTTTGCCAAACCCATCAGGGCACCTGGATGACCCTACTATAAAGGTGCCAAAAATCCCACTGAGCGCCACGGTCTGGATGTACAGCAGCCTACTGGAGCCACTACCCTCATCAGGAATATGAGGCAGGTCAAAACGCCTTCAATTAAAACAAAATGTCACATCTTGTATGATGTAGGTCTATTGGTATCTGTTGCTTCAAATGTATTCCAAATGATGCTGCAGTGCTGCAGTGAACATGGAGATGGAGGCACCAGCACACTACTTTCTTGATCACAGCTCCCATTTCACAGTCTTAATTGCTACTTATGAGGCCCTTGGTAGCTCAGTCGTCACTGAACGCCTTAGCAAGCTAATGGTTGGTACAATTTAAATTAATTAAGCAACATTAAACATTCATAGCCAAGATTTTTAATATTGTAGTCTTAAAACAGGGATTGTACTAACAGATTTTTTTAAACTGCTAATAAGAAGTCAGTGCAGGATGCAAGACCTTAGTAGCGACTCTCTTGCTCAGCTACCAGACTGTTCATATTGCAGTCTGTCAGAGCAGATTGCCAGTGCCAACCAGAGACTGCAAGTTTTACTTGATTTATAGATTTCTTTTAGGTAGCAAAAAAGCCACTGTACCTTCTCTGCTTTGGCATGCGGACAAGGCATAAAGTAAGAGAATCACAAGGCAAGATTTGAAACCCGTATAATTTTTGCAAGTCTCTGTTTCTTCCTCTGTTTAACAATTGCTTAACAAGAAGTTGATATTTCAGAACGGGTGTATGACATACTAATAACAAGTTGGCAAGTAACAAAGTAATCTTCTGTCATATGAATGCAATACCTAATGCAAAAATAGATTTTTCTAAAAGTAACTTTGAGGGTTACATGATTAAGTGAGTAACTAACGACTTAATTCTGAGGGCACATTTAAATTATCTTTAATCAGATAATCTTGATTCTCTTTACAAATACTAAGTAAACTGTAAATACCTTATCAAGACAGTTAAATGATAATTAGATTCATTGAAATAATACATAAACTAAAGGCCTGGGAAGGTTAACTTAACTTCCTGTTTAGGCTCAAGGGCAAAAGTTGAGACAATAGAGGAAGGTCTGATCAGAGAGGGACTTGAAGGAAACATGCTAAATACTTTGAAATTTAAGTAAGCTTAGGTGAAGACTGGATCCAAAGTTCACCTACTCGGGTAAGAACAGAAATTTGTAACAGCTTCTCATGGTAGAGCTTTGCTTTTCTGCTTTTGCTGAAGCCTCCTTTTACTTGAAACACTACCAGTGATCCTTTCTTCAGCTTTTCTTCATCAAAATCTGCAGCCCACTTTTGCTTTTCACTGACCAAACCAGTAAAATATTGGATATATACATGTGGTTTGCTTAAGGATTTTTGCAGGTGCACCCGACCTGATATAAAGCATTCTAGGTCATTTGAGCCTTGCTCAAAATGAAGAGTGACATACTATTTTGAAAAAAACCCCACACATTTCATTGGAAGGAAGCAGAACCAACGGATAGAAGAAGCAGCAAAATAATTGTTTGGAGGAAGCACAGAAAACTAGGAATTCTGGAAAAGGTTCTTCCTTCAAACTGCAGAGAGGTGAAATGGAGAGAATTAAATAACACCAAGAAACAAAGGAGACAAGTGAAGGGAATAGAGGATGATGTCAAACCAGAAAAAAAGGCTAAAAAGAATTTTTCTTCCCCTAAGTAAATCATGATTTAGAAATACAGAGCCAGGAGGGAAATAATAAAGACATAAAGGAGAACGGAACAAAGCAAAGAACGAATGGGCAAGAGAATGGAGGCAGAACAACAAAAAAGGAATAAGATATGGATTAAATAGAGATAGGAGGGAGAAAAAGCAACGAAAAAAAGCCCACATTTTGTGTTTAGATAGTGATACATACTTTTAGTACAAGCTTAATCTTTTGTGGCAGCCATAATCATGCAAAATAGCAAACTGCATCCTAAATATCTAGTAAAAGCAGAAGTATTGGTTTACAGTCTTCTAGAGAACACATACCATGTGTCATAAATTATGACATTTTTCAGCATGATAGCTGTCATCATCAGTCTGTTCAGAAATTCAGTGATTAAGATTTAGCTAAAGCTTGTGCAATTTTTATAGCATTTATGTGGCATTGCTCTTCTATAGACACGGTGATTTTAAATGAATGGTTGACACTTGATGATATCCTGAAATCAATAAGCTGAAATATCAGTCAGGAGGAAGAGAGGAGTAGAAAAAGAGTTGGTTTGCTCTGTAGTGGGTTGCAATCATTGCTATGTCCTCTCAAATAACGCCTTATGCATCACACCATCTCTCTTAGCAGGAGGCTAAGTTGTAAGTGAAACTGACACCCTAAAAGGCTTTAAAGTCTAAAATAGTAGGATTAAAGCTGTAGTTCTTGGGTGCGAAGCTTGACTAAGAGTAAGCCATAGATTCTCTACTGCTGTCGCAGTATCTTTCTGCTAACATTTGTTGGTTTATTTGTTGTTACACTAAGGAATCATCACAGGCTTCTCATTGGACGTTACTTAAAAACACTATATATAGGACTAGTAACTCCAGGAGAAATAAAACAACACTTTACTGCCCTGAAGTGCTTAAACCTCATGACACCTGCTGGGAATGAAATTGGCTGGGATATTTCCCTCAATACCAGAATTGAAAAGGTCTTGAAAGTAGCAGTAGCTCTCTACAGCTAGCAGCCTCAATTTTAAGCAGGAAAAATCTCCAAGCCCAACCCATCGCCAAAAGATGGATTAGAAACAAGATGTATGGAATGTATGGAATATAAGATTTATATCTTAGCTACAAGAACTGAGTGAAACCAAAGGAATAGCATAGGATTCTGGCATATTTTTCTTAGAAAGGGGATCTTGATCCTAGTATTGTGTTGATTGTTGTAATCATAAGATAAACTGGCTTGATGAAATAATTTTTGGTATGTGGATGATTCAACATCCAGTTGTAGAACAAATCTATTGTGCCAAAAAGTAACCAATAGTCAATAATGACATCAAAACATGTATGTTTTCTGTAAAGTAGGCTTTAGATAAATATCTTCTAAAATTCAGCTAATATTATATTCAACCAAATTGCACTGACATTCTCTCTCAAGAAGAATAAATACCATGGTAATCTATTTAGAAAGCATCCATTTCTTTTTAATTCTCTGCAGATGAATATAAAAAATCTTGGTTTGTTGAGATGTACTAGACATTTCCCAAATATTTAAGTAAAAGGGCGTCATTCATCATTGGTTAAGTTGGGCACATGAGTGTTGCTAAAATGGTAACACTATAGATTTTTTGTCTGCACTAAGCTTCCCAATTCTCTCTTCAAACATTTGAATAGTGTGATTAGCATCTTCATTTGGCAAGGGAATATGTTAAAATTCAGATGGAACTCATCTAATTTTAAGCATTATGGAAATTAATATGCAGCTTCCTATAGAATGGAGTTAATCAACCTCTTATTATTGTGGTATCTGCATATATTTAATTATAGCCAGTTACACTGCACATTTCATAGAGAAGTTGTAAGGGTATGTGGTGTGGCCATTGTCATTAATTGAAGAGCTTTTGACTGAACATTGTAAGGTCCTTTTTTGTACAGGATTGTAAAATCAGGAATCAATTTGCAGCTCAAATAAAGATTCCTTCCAAAAAAAATTGAAAGTATCCAGCACCTTCAAATAAAAATATTCTTTATATTGATAATTAATTTTGTAGCTATTGTTTTTAGCCTACTATGAAACGGCTTTCTTATTGTTGCTACCTTATTATCAGGTGGTTTGTACCAAGTCTGGATACATTTTCTGTTGTGGTTTTTTTGTTTTTTTTTCTGTACAGTAAGCCTGACAGCTGTTGTTTTGTGGAAAGTTTACTCTTTTAACATTATCATTAGCACTGTGCTGTGCCTCTGTTGCAGATTCAGTGAAATGGAAATGAAGGAAAGGTGCTACTCAAAACAAACAGAAAGCTGATATAATTGCTTGCTCAGCAGCTTCCACTGAAAAATGGAAAAGGTGTTTGCAATCCAGTGGCTGGTTACGGTCTATGTCCTGCAGCAAATGCAGACCCTCAGGACAATTGGACAGATCTTGCTGTCAGGGAGGAGAAGAGTCGGGCTTCTCTTCGGTTCAACCAGAGGTTTGGGATTTGTACCTGTTTTTTTCCTAAGAGGTTAACATGTTAAAGAGGAAAATGGCATGTTGCAAAAGGTTATAGTTAATTCTGTCACACTCATAAATACAGTGGTATAAGTAAGACTTTTCTCCTCCCTTGCTTTCATAATCTTCTTTTTTCCTTTGTTTGTTTTTTTTGGGGGGAAAAAAGGCATAATAACAGAGGTCCAACAGCTCAAATTTAAAGAAAAAAAAAAGAAAACTGTATTGTCAGCCCCTGAAAGAGAATGAGTGAGTATGTTTTTCTCATACTCCCTTAGAAGAAAAACAGGGAAGCAGAGGAATTCAGGTCATAAAAACAATTTTGAACCTCTGCCTTGAGGCAGGGCTGCTGGCAGGCAACAGAAGCAGAGGCATGTCTTTCCAGTTCTTAGAGTAACTCCCTTGTCACTTTGATGACCCAGTAGAAGATTAAGTTAAACATGGATGTTCTTATGACTTCAGAAGAGCTTATGGTGCTGTTTGAGGGAGATCTCTAGGAAATAAAAATGTCTGCTCCACTGAGGAATATAAATATTCCTCTTCATCTGTGCCACATAAATCTGGAATTAAAGATGTCAAAAAGTACATAATGTAAAGCCTGCATCACTGTTGATGTTAAAGTGAACAGCTGAACTGTTGAAAAAATAACAACCCCAAATTTGAAATTCAGCTGTCATATTGATGAATTGCATTAATTTATGTGCATATAGATCTCAAGAAACAGCAACAGAATCAGACAAGAACAAAACAGAACACTATTATATAGGACTTCAGAACATATTGAGAACTATCCACCATAGACCTAAGGTTTATTTATTTAACAAATTCCTGCATTTTACCTGATATTTCAACTCCTGCATGTCAGATGCTTCATACAGGCATAAGGAATAATTTCTTAAGGTACAGTGAGCCAGTGAAACTCTGTGAATAAAGGAAAAGAGCAGACCTGTATATCTGCTATAACATTGCACAGAACTCAGCAGCATTGCAGGTATATGGACAGATTAAAATGGAACTGTGATAATATTGTATACATATCTTATATGTGTTGTAATTTCCTTTTGCTTTGCCATCCAACAGTTGTTAGGAAGCACACCTGCATTAAATAGTATATAATATATACTATATTCAGTGTAGATACTAATTTTGGTTTTTAGAGAGACTGGAAGCCCATTTCAAATGCTGTAGTATTCCCTACCTGACATTTTGAAGCTAAGTATTTAGCTGAATATTTCAGGAGAAGCATTTGTTTTTATTATATTCACTTAATCATGGATAAAATTTGGTGTCCTTTCTGGAGAAAAATGTTCTGTTGTTTAATTATAAGTTATTACTGAGGGATTTCCAAAGAAATATTACTGTAGCTGAGAAGTTCCTCCTTTGACCTTCCCATGACACCTTAATTCCCTACATGTTTTCCTGCAGACAGGACAGAAAGTCGAATAGATTTCACTTACGGAGTGAGTCTTCCTTTCATGATTTTATTAAGCAAAGAGAGACAGTTGTGGTGAGGAATGAGTAAACTGGGTCAGCGGATCTTACCAAACAAGTTGAGGAGATCCATCAATTCCCTGTTGCAGAGCTGTTGTCACCCCCTTGGAGTTCAGAAGATTACTTGAAAACAAATTTTGAGACCACTGCCTGCTAACCCTGAGCAGGTGCTACCTTTAAATAAGGAGAAATACCCAACTTCTACTCTAAATCTCTGCATTCTCCAAGGTTTTTCAACAGAAATGTCTGCAGACATCCTCAGAAAAGGATGTCTTACAGACCTGTGAGCAGTCTGGGGTTTTAAAATTTTGTTTTTACCTTTTTTTTACACATTAAATCTCTACTCTATAAGAGAAAATTTAACCATCAGCTTCAACCCTTCTAAAGATTTTGTCAAATTCTGTGAAAAATTCTCTCTAGTTAAGTTAAATGTCTATAGAGAGGGAGGGAAGCATTAAATAAAAAATAGAAGCAACAGCTGCATACCTTAGTAGGTCTCTTGCATTCCCTGGTGTTTACTTTCACAGATGGGGTATTAGAATAGCAAAACATTCTTGATGATCTTCAGAAACCTGTGGTATATTAATAGCTGTTAACTTCTCAAGTTCATAAAGCCTCTAGTAACGTTATAGACTGTTGTGAATTAAAGAAGAGAAGAAAGTTTTGTGGAAAAGATTGGATAGGAAAGGCTGAGACGAACACTCAGATATCACAGTGAAGCCAAGTTTCATAGTTTATTTAGCTCATATTTAAAAAATAACAGTAAATTATATAGCAGAATAAACTACATCCAAAAAGGCAACTTTTCAGAAAGGCACAAACAATGACTCGATAATGCAGTTTTGCTGAAATATAATATTGTAAAATTGTATTGAGTGGGAAAGACCACCACTAAGGCTAAGCAAATATTCAGAGGGATGATTTTTATCAGGCAACCATACAAGAATCATATTACAAAAAAGCAATACAGAAATTACAAAGCTTTGTTGTTTTTCACAGGCTCAGTCCAGCACATTTCTGAGACTTCTTGGTAACACATAAACCGAAGTTCAGGCTTAATTAGAGAAGTCCAGGAACCACTCTTGAAGTGGTGTCACTGCTGTGACTGCCTAGAAAATAAAAAGAAGGATCCTGCTGACTAGTAAGCGCGGTTTTTTGACATAAGACATTGTATCAGGCTGTAATTTTTTTTTTTTTTTTTTTTTTTTTGGTAAAAAAAAAAATCAGGCAGAGCGCCAGAGGTGCAAGCTTTAGCACTTGCTCACTTCAACTTGTGTTATGAATGCTGGGATGAGACCATTGTGCTTCAGGGAAGGCAACACCTCCCAAAACATCTCAGGCCACTTCATTAACTACTTCAACCGTATTTTTGTCTTGATAGAAAGTGACATGGACTGCCTTTTTACTTCTTGTTTGTACAGTGCCAAAGGCTCATTGGTGGCTGACAGGCCCCGTCTCAACAAAAACAGATTTTGGCATGACAAAACATTTTATAAAGTGAGTTGAAACAGCAATAAAGAATAAGATAGGAAATTTGAAATATTTGTGAAATAACATGAGGTAGTTGTTGATATTGTAGCTATAGCTTACATTAAGTACTGTGGGTTCTGATGTTTTCATTAACACTTCTTTGTGACCTATTATATCCACAGAGGTTCTCATACTCTAGTTTCAATGTGAGTTCAATTTATCTTCTTGACGTAGGTGACAGCCTGGTTTCTAATCATGCCTGAACAGGCCATTTCAGAGCAAATATTTGAGTTTGGTGATTTCACCAGTTTCAGTGGAGATGCGAAAGAATTTTGATTGTTTCTGTTTGAGTATGGTAGCCCGCCCAAAAAGTTAAATTCCTTTCTCTTCAAGACAGTTCAGTTTGCAAGGGGATATAATATAGTTGTAGAAGGATGGATTAGAAAAGTAAATACAATCACACCAAAACCATGGCTAAAGTGGCGCCAAGTCTTGCCCTCACCACCATAATTGTACTGTAGGCATGGTCTTTTGGAAATGGCATTTTTTTTTACTATTGAGGATCCTCAACATGGGTGATATACATGAGCTGAATATAGAGCTCTTGTGGTGTTTCAGGGTAAGGGAAAGCAGGGTGCAGCGGTATCTGCAGGGCACCTGGAGAAAATGGAAATTTCACCCTCAAGCATTTCTCCAAGCTAGAAAATACCCACAGTAATTGTAGCACATTATAAAACGTGATAGACAAAGACTGTAGGAAACACATGTCATCTTCAAAGAGAGGGGAAGGGAATAATTACAGACCCATGAGACAGACTGATGTTTGTCCAGTTCCTTTTCAGAATGAAGCCTTAATCGGAAACGGCTTTACTTTTTTGGTGTTTCTGAAGTTCAGTAACTGCAAAGGCTTAAAAGCTTTACTACGAAAAAGGAAACAGTGCCACCTAACTGTGGAAACTGTATTTTTTTTAATCATTAAAACTGAACAAACTGACAGTTTGCATTTTAAAGCTTGGAGGAGGGTGGTTCTATATGAAGAACTCTTACCTGTAATTAAACATTGCTAGTGTATGCCTTTTCTAAAATCACTACAGGGTGAAGTCCATTTTTCAGTAAAAAAATCTTCTTGACCACACTGCATGTGTTAAAAAGTTGGTTTTTTTCATTTGAAGACAACTAATCTGAACAGGTTTCATACTTAACTCACAGAATCACAGAATCACAGAATCATTAAGGTTGGAAAAGACCTGTAAGATCATCAAGTCCAACCATCAACCCAACACCACCATGCCCATTCAACCATGTCCCACAATGCCTCGTCCACACATTCCTTGAACACCTCCAGGGATGGTGAATCTACCACTTCCCTGGGCACCTTATTCCAGTGTTTCACCACTTTCTCAGTAAAGACATTTTCCCTAATATCCAGCCTGAACCTCCCCTGGTGCAACTTGAGGCCATTTCCTCTTGTCCTGTCGCTAGTCACTTGGGAGAAGAGACCAACACCCACCTCTCTGCAACCCTCTTTCAGGTAATTGTAGAGAGCAATAAGGTCTCCCCTCAGCCTCCTCTTCTCTGGACTGAACAACCCCAGTTCCCTCAGCCACTCCTCATAAGACCGGTGCTCTTATTGGTGAGAACATGTATAGTCAGACCATGTATGATGATGCTTTGCTTTAAGGACACTAACTACTCACTTCTAAACTGAATACCTGTATTAATATGAACATACATACACATGCATGCTTGCTTTTTCTGTAGTTCTTTCCACCAGTATTGTTTTCAAAAAAAATGATCACTCCCATATTACAAAAAGCAAAGCCTGTTGTGACTAATTACCACAGCAGTCCCTAAACTGAGAATGGAATGAAAAGTCTATTAAACTTTCCACCATGAGATGACTGAATGTCACTTGCAGTGCCAGGTGAATCCATACTTAGGTAAGTATTGGCAGTGTGAATGCCCATCCAGATCTGAGTTATACATGTGTAGGCTCATAGCCCAGTTTCCTGTGGAAAAACAACACACAGAATTTATGAGTCTGCTGCAATTGTCCAAGTGCCTGAATGAAAAACAATGTAGAGGAAATCCTTTAAAATATGAATCAGAATATGAATCGTAAAGTTCAGTGAACATCACAAATGCTAAACTGGCATCATATAAGCCTGTTTACTTTCAATGAAAAGAACGTTTATGCTCACTGTTGAAAGTACCTACTATAAATTCAAATGTATAAACATATTTTGAGTCAGTTGTTTTCTTGTTGCAACAAAGTAAAGATGTGACACGGTGAGCCCTGGAATTTACATGCATGTGTTGTCCTGCAGAGGAAGTAACCGTCAGCTCTTTCTTGTTATCTCATTCTTGTACCTCCTCTGAACCTATCGCTTATCTTCTTACAATTACATTTCTTCATGTCATAAAATCTCTCACAAAGAAAAGGGTGAATATGTGCAACAAAGTGTCCATCAGCTGAAACTGAAACTTAATTTTTTTAAAAGAAAAACAGCTAATAGTATGCTCTCAGGCATGGGACTTTTAGCTACTTGCTTTGATGTTTCCATTGTAAACAAAACTTAATCTCAGTGTCATTTTGCATGATTTTGCCTAACAATGAGCTTTGCTGACTATATGGGTGTTATAGATGAGAATCTCTTTACTTCAAAGACTAGGAACCATCTGACATTTTCAAATATCGTTGAAGTATTCAAAAAAGCAAAACATTGCATATTCCACCACAGTAAAAAGAATTACACTTGAGTCTGATGCTAAGCGTGAGATAAGGTATTATTCCCACATTTGGTATTTGGTGTATGCTCTTCAGCCAGAACAGAAATTTGCAATTATTTCCCTTTGAACTTTTTAGCTTGACAGGAAAACACCAGTAAAATACTTCTATTAGTTGTATTATTTCCATATGATCCTTTCTGAAGTTTTCTCTCACTTTTTACTTCAGAAATGTGCTGGGAATAAAGCAAACACACATTTCTGGGGCTTAATCCTTGAAAGATCGCATATGTCTGAACATCTAGGGCAACCTCTGATTCATTTCTGCAATACGAATACCATGAATAAAGGCCTGCCTGTTTCAGGGCAGTACTTTGAGTATGAAATAGCCATATGCAAGAAAAGAGCAAATTGTGTCTGTGGGAAGAGAAGGCATAATCCATGCAACTGCCTGTGAAAGAGATCTTATTCTACCCCAGAAAAACTAAACTGTTTGTTCAGGTATTTTTGAGATTCCATGCTACTTCAAAAGTAAAAAAAGAGATGTTCCATTTGTCTAATGCAAATTATAATTTATGATTAAGAAAAAGGACAGAAAATGATACTATTTTATTCAGTTTCTGTATTAGGTGTTGTTATTAACAGCTACACTATTCATGTACACACGGAAAAGTCTTCCCTTGTGCTGGAATTTATTTTATCGCTTTTCTTCTTCAGTTAATAAGTTGGACAAATGCACACATCAAACAGGGGTGTTAGAATGTTGCTCTGCTCTTCCATCTCGCCCTCACACCTGCAGTCCCCCGCATTCCCTGCCTCTCTGTGCACACACACTCACACATGCAGACATGTAGTCAATTGCTGGGTTAGAAAAGCAATTACAAGAGACATAAGTGATTGCCACACTCCTTAAAAAGGATTTTAAAAGAATGTAATATATGTGTTTACAGATACATCTTCTATGTACGTACATACATACACATCTATAAATACACAAATACTGGAATATATATTGGACTATTTCCTTGCACTAGGCAAAATAAGAGGTGAGTGCTATCCACAGCAGAAAACAGGATGAGCTAGGCTCTAGCACCATGATCTTGAAGTCTTAATATAATATGTGTGTTTTATAACAAAAGGACACCTGAGAAGAAATGCCAGCTTGTGGTACCCTCCCTCCCCTTCTGCCTCTCCTCTCCCAACCTAGCACAAAGTGAAACAAGCTGGTATCCTGACAAAGTCTGAATGTGGCTGCTTTTAAGAGCCTTCCAAGACAGCAAAATCCATACAACTCATGGCCTCCCAACTGCTTGTCTGGTGCTGCTTTCTGCTTTACTTTCTCCTCTGTAATTCTCCAACCTACAATATGGGCTTGCTTTTAACACAGTCTTTTTTGACCCACCAATACTGTTGCATGAGGCTTCATCGAGAGCTGATTAATATAAAACACCTGTATAAATACCAAGGGAGAGGCAAGCCAGGTGGTTGCAAAAGCTCTTGGTAGCTTTAGATTAGTCTCTTTTGTCTTTCAGAAATCAAAGCTATCTACATCTAGCATTTGTATCAAGACACAAATCAGTCACCTCTCATTTTCTCTCAATATAGATTTTCTAAATGGGAATAGCAATCTGCATGGATATTTCTGCAGTAATATGATAATAAATAAATTTGTGTTACAATTTGAATACCACAAGTCAAAGTCAATTGGTTAAGGAAAGGTTGCTTTAGGTTCCTTTACTTCCAAAAGCATTCACATAATTTCATTCTGAAGTAGGTCTGAGTTTGAAAAAACAATAAAGAAAAGAAGAGAAAAAAAGTCCCCACACAAGAGACAGAGTGCCTGTCGTCTTTGCAACCATCTGAAATTATTTAGCACTAAGCAAAAATCTTTGGTTTTACCTGTAAAATCCTTGGTCTATACAAAGCTCTATCCAAAACCAAGTTCAGAATCACTGGACATGTATACTTGTCATGTTTACCTTGAGTAACAGAACAGAGGATTGCTTTTGTCATGCAATGGAGAGCAGATGTGCTGTTCAGTGATAGATACTAACAGCCTGAAACAAAAAAACAAATCAACTTCCATGTAACTTATTTCAATGCAATTACCCTGATCAATCTTTTTGTTGTTTAAAATAAAAAAAGGTTCCTAGTTGTTTTAAAAATACCACACAGGCTCAGAATCCCCTGTAATGCAAGATTTTGGCACATAGTGGCCGCTAGGCTAAGGCTCGGGTATGGGGATTGCACAGTGTAGTTCTTTATACTATAGATTTGCTGCTGATAGCTCTGTAAAAGTTCCTGATGCATTACAAATGTTGCTGGTGGAAAGAGGAACAGTCTGCTGGTCAGTTCCCAAGAGATTCATAGAACTCGCTACACTTTAATGGGAGTCAGTCGGATGCAGGTATACTGTGAATGCTTATTATCACTCAGGCTGTGGACCAAATTGAAGACAAGACACAACAAGAAATGCTGACTAATGCCGGCAAAAAGGAAGATGAAAAGTAGAACAAAAGATTTCCCTAGAGGTAGTACAATAGATATGGGAAAATCTATCTCAGTTTATAGGATTGGCGCCAGCTGCTTGTCCAGTGAAGCAATCAGAGAGGCAGCTGAACTTGATATTAGAGGACTTCCCGTGTGTAAATGGAACCAGTGGGTGACATACCAGATGATAGCAAGACTGAGGTGGAAGAAGTAAAGTCAAAGGCCCTTATGCTATATCGGTTCTTGGTTGTCGAAATTGTCCTGGTGGGTGATAGGCAGATGGAGGTGAGTTATAGCAGTCTGAAAGAATTCTCACTCATTATCTAGAACCGGAGAGCTGTGAGGCTGGGAGTTCAGCAGCATTATCTCTTCTCACCCTCCAAGCACCTGCTATGATTTCAGCTTTGCTAGTCCCAAGAGTGGTGACTGACATCGGATCCACTAGTGACACAATCTGGTTTCAAGAGGAGCTGCAGGCTGACATGGTGTCCCTCGTCAAACAAGCCACCACTGAGATCGAGAGGCTGAATTTGGGACACAGAACTGAGCAGGAGCTCCAAGGGAGGGTAGAGGGTGGCTCAGAGCTATCCAAGTGTTATGCCAGGGCTTGTAGGGAGATCATCTTATTCAAAAAAACACTCAGGAGAAGAGATCCTCTTGCCCTTGCCATGGTTATCTTTGAAATCATTAGGAACATTAAGAATTATTCTCTTTCCTAACCTTTCCCTCCACTTTTTCCTCATATTTATACATTTAATTAACGAGAGGTTGCCTTCCTGCCTTCCTTTCTATTTCATCATGGGCTTTCACATTTCTGTATTTCCAGGACATCTGAATGACAGCTGAAGTAACATGCATTTTCCTAGGTATCTGTCACATCACCTCATATGCATGCTATTTCAAAATGAAATGGTGCTGGTGTTTATCTCATCTTTTTGTGTGAAGAATCTCTAGAGCTGTAATTTTTCTATCATCAGAGCTGCTGGGTTTCTTCTGTTTCTTTTGGGGTTGTTTTTGATGCAGTGACCAAAATTCTGTATGGTCTATTAATTTTGAAAATATGCCAATGACTTCTGTAATGGCACTGTCTTTACTGTTTTCTATGCTTCTCTTCATGCAGCTGCCAATAGCTCAATAATACAGTCTAATATTCCCTCTGGTAAATCTCTGGAAATAAAAAGACATGCTGTTACAGATTTCCAGCAATTTTTGGAAAACCTTTTTAATCTAAATTAATCAAGTTTAAAATTACTCCTCAGCATCCACTGAATTACACATGTTCAAACAGAGTTTCACTGGCCATTTAGTGAAGGTTCATTTATTAATTTGGTAGAACCAGCTGACAAAGAGTGCTCATCTCCTTGCTGGCCAATTATTCTTCTCATATCTACAGAAAGAGTGACGAGTCTGAGGTTACAGCTTGGCAACTAAGATATTTAAACCCTGAATAATTTGGTATGCTCTCCTGTGAGGCGATTTAGTTTTTGTCTTTTGTTCAAGTTCTTGTCATTAATTGCAAAGAAGAACGTGATCGATAAAAGGAGAGGGAAAAATGGAATTCTATGCTGTGATATTCAGCATGTAAATCTACTGACAAATATATGCTCTAAAATGTCATTAACTACCAAAGCATATTCCTGATTAAAATTCAGTTTCTTCTAGGTAAGAAAACAACATGCATTTGTAAAAATCACTTGTGTTAATACTGACTTATTGACTGCTTAGACTCATAAATAAATGTGAGGTTCTTGGAACACACTTCTGCATATGCTATGTAATCCTTCAGCCTTTGTTGCAGAAGGATGTCTACAGTCACATTTCATAACCCTTGGGCCTTTTTCTCAGTATCTTTTGGAAACCTTTCCAGCAAAACCCCAATATAAGCAAGGGTGAAATCCTGATCCTTTTGAAGTAAATCAGAGTTTTGTCATGGACTTAATTCGATTCAGGATTCACTTCTTATGTGACTTCTGTTTAAAAAATGAAAAGTGACTTCCTCAGGGAGATTCATTACGTAAAAATAAGAAAATGTTAAAGCTACAAATATGCTTTCCTTATGTTTATTGTTATAGCTTTGGCTAGTTTTTAATATGTATAGAATCCATCAGTTGCTCATAATACCAGATTTTTCTGTCAGTTTATTAAAAATTAATATGTAGTTACAGATGCATATGCCCAAAACTATATTGCAGGGCTAATTTCCTTAAAGAATAGTGTATGTAGAACTGCTCTCGACTACATGAATTCATATTTCAGAACCTTGTTCAAATCAAAATTAGCCCTGCTGTACAGCTTGTCAGCCATCTCCTTCAAGTTTACCCTAAAGTCCCTTTTGCAATCCTGGAACAATAATAAACAATGTTCAAATGGCTACAGTTCTACATATACACTCACATTTCAGTTTTATATCACCAGAGGAGACTTCGAATGCAGAACAGATTTTTCTGAGGCAGCCATCTTTCATGGAGTATTTAACATCCCATTTTGTTCAGTGTATCTATGTTAACAGAAGCTTAAAGTATTAATGTTACTCTTGGAAGACGGCTTAGCTGTTATTCATGACACTTTTCCTGTATGCTATATAAAAACAAAATTAGCACAGCTACAGCTGGTTAATATATCTGGCATCAAACACGGATACTTGGGATTACTGGGCTTTTTGGCAGCAAAGTACCAGTAACTCTGTGTGACTGATTTGGTAGCCTTGTGATTTTCACCCCATGATACCTTCAGAGTTCAATCTGTTAGCCCATTTGCCTACTTAGCAGGTCAGCAACTGGTGAAAATACTACAGACTTAATATTTTTCCAAAATGCAGTTCCCCACCAAGATCGGCTCATTGACCTAAAAGCTCCCAACTATTCTTTCTTGGCCAAAAACAATTAGTGCCACTTAAGGGCTTGAAAAGAAAGAGAACAACAGAGAATCGTGTGGCCCATGCTTTTTCCAGAGGCAGTTACTTATTGCTGGAAGAGCACTGGCCCATATTTTATAATGCCATGGTAGTATTCTCACCAGTGTACGTTTCTTGCCACAGCACAGCATTCACAAAGTTTTATTTGAGGAGACAGACATCACTCCGACTCTGAAAGATTTAACGCAAGACCATTGCATTCAGACTAGCACATTTTTCCAAGGCTCACACGCTGAATCTACATACATTTTTCCCATTTACTCTCATGATTTCACATATGCTGACAAGACTAGACAATCTTCAGCTAAATTCATGTCTTCCCCAGACACAGTAACACACACAGCGCCTATCATGAGCACCTATGATTGAGAGGTCATGGAAAGAGCCAGGAATACACTTAAGTATACGCTTGAAAATCAGACCGCTTTTCTCCAGGTGTATTTTCCCTTTCTTCTGAACTCCAAATAAAAAAAAACCTTTAGAAATGTCACTGTGACACTAGCATCCCTTTATCTGTAAAACTGCTCCACCTTATTTAAAGCTGTGATTGTGAGTGCCAGCCTGAGTTCATTTTCTGGAGAAGTAAAAGATTTCTGCTTTGGAAATATTTTTCTTTTTTTTGTTCTGTAAAATGAAATGCCGTGTTACACTGTCAGATGAATGAATTCTGATTACTGTATTTATATCAAAGCTGTTGACAATCACTTCTCCAGAGATCAAGCTGCAGATGTTATACAACAGTACCCTTTGCAAGTATCAACTTTTCTTCACAGGCCTGAGGGAACAGGAACAGGATTTCCCAAAATAGTTGAAATTTTTGCAGTTATAGTGGGGATTTTAGACACCTATATATCAATTTTAATCTCAAAATAATACCAGAGGGAAGGGATCTTGGGAGGTCTCTGGTTCAGCCTCCTGCTCTAAGCAGGGTCAGCTGTGAGATCCAATCAGGTTGCTCAGGGCTTTGTCCAGTCAGGTCTTGAAAACCTCCAAGGACAGAGACTGCACAGCCTCCCTGGGCAACCTGTGCCCCTGCCTGACTGTCCTCAGGCTGCAAACCTTCCTTAAATCCAGTCTGAACCCCTCTTGTTTCCATTTATGCCTGTTGTCTCTCATCCTCCCACCATGTGCCACTGTGATAAGCTTGTTTTTGTTTCCTGTGTAACGCCATACATACCAGGGGCTGCTGTTAGGTACCCCCAAAGCCTTCTTGTCTCCAGGCTGAACCAGCCCCAGTCCCTCAACCTCACCCTACAGGACAAGTACTCCAGCCCCAATCACCCTGGTGGCCCTCCATCCAGACTGTAACAGCCTAAATTGTGTACTAGAACATAGCAGGAGAAAATGTCAAAAGCTCTGCTAAAGTCACAGGAAATGACATCTGCGGACCACCCCTCATCCATCCAGACAGTCATGGTATAAACAAGAGCAGTCAGGCTGCTCAGGTGGCACCCACCCTTGGTAGAGCCATGAATGCTCGTTCCCATACCCTTCTTCTCCTTTGCATGCCCAGAAGTGTGTTCCAAGGGGACACTGCCCATGATTTTCCCAGAAATCAAAGTGAATGAGACTGACTGACCTCTAGTTTAGAAATCAAATTTTACAAATCAAAGGCTTTAGGGATCTAGGGTGGGCAGTAGCATACCAGTCTGATCTATTCATGAAATGTCTTCTTCAGACAATTGACATTATGGTGTAGCATTTTAAATTTAGTCTTCATGTTAGAACTGAAGGTAGAAAAATTGGTTAATAGAGGGGAGGTTGTTTTCTGGTATGTTTTTTCACTTTTGATAAGTCTGTATTTCATTTAGAATCACAGAATCATAGAATGGTTTGGATTAGAAGGGACCTTTAAAGATCATCAAGCCCAACCCCCCCACCATGGGCAGGGGCATCTTCAACTAGATCAGGTTGTTCAAAGCCCCATCCAACCTTACTTTGACCAGTTCCAGGGATGGGGCCTCCACAATTTCTCTGGGCAAACTGTTCCAGTGTCTCACCACCCAAATTGTAAAAAATGTCTTCCTTATGTCCAATCTAAATCTACCCTCTCTTAGTTTAAAACCATTGTCGTTTGTCATGTCACTACAGGCCCTGGTAAAAAGTCTTTCTCTGTCTTTCTTATAAGCTCCCTTTATATATTGGAAGGCCGCAATAAGGTCTCTCCAGAGCCTTCTCTTCTCCAGGCTGAACAACCCCTACTCTCTCAGCCTTTCTTGATAGCAGAGGTGTTTCAGCCCTCTGACCATTTTCATGGCCTTCCTCTGGACAGGCTCTAGCAGGTCCATGTCCTTCTTTTACTGGGGGCCCCAGAGCTGGACACAGTACTCCAGGTGGGGTCTCACCAGAGTGGAGGAGAGGGGAGAATCACCTCCCTTGAACTGCTGGCCACGTTTCTTTTGATGCAGCCCAGGATACGGTTGGCTTTCTGGGCTGCAAGTGCACACTGCCAGCTCATGTCCAGCTTTTCATCTACCAGTACCCCCAAGTCCTTCTCCGCAGGGCTGCTCTCAATCCATTCATCCAGCAATCTGTACTGATATTGGGGATTGCCCTGACCCAGGTGCAGGACCTTGCACTTGGCCTTGTTGAACTTCATGAGGTTCACATGGACCCACTGCTCAAGCCTGTCATGGTCCCTCTGAATGGCATTCTTTTCCTCAGGCGTGTCAACCATACCACTCAGCTTGGTGTCATCTGCAAACTTGCTGAGGGTGCACTCAATCCCACTGTCTATGTCATTGTTGAAGATATTAAATATTATTGGTCCCAGTATGGACCCCCGAGGGACACCACTCATTACTGGTCTCCATCTGGATACTGAGCCATTGACTGTAACTTTCTGCACATGACCATCCAACCAATTCCTTATCCATCTAACACTCCATTCATCAAACACATTTATCTCCAACTTAGCAGCAATAATGCTGTGGGGGACCTTATCAAAGACCTTACAGATGTCCAGATAGTTGACATCTGTAGCTCTTCCCTCGACCACTGATGCAGTCACTCCATCATAGAAGGCCACTAGAATAGTCAAGCATGATTTGCCCATCGTGAAGCCATGTTGACGGTCTCTGATCACCTCCCTGTCTTCCATATGTTTCAATATATCTTCCAGGAGGGTCTGTTCCATCTGTTACCAGGCACAGAGGTGAGGCTGACAGGTCAGTAGTTCCCCGAGTCCTCCTTTTCACCCTTTTTAGAAACAGGTGTGATGGTTCCTTGTTTCCCTTTTTTAAACATTTTGAAGAACACTCTTTTGTAGACCTCATTCATAATTAGTGCTTCTGCCAACTTTCATGAAAACTAAAAAATTAGGCAGTAGTTAGAAAATTTTATTCAACATTTTTGCTAGGGAAATTAATTAAATATAGTGCACTCTGTGTGCAGAGCTATTTAAATAATTTTCATTAAATAAAACCTCTAAAAATGGAAATTCTCTAAATTAAGATATTATAATTCATATAGATCCTGTTAGAGGAAGAATTCATGTAAAATGAAAAATGGGTGAACCATATCTTTCTGTAATAGTTCTTTCCTAGTTTGAAAAACCACTCTCTGTTTCAGCATATTAAAGCTTTATTTATTATGCTTATTGGTATTGTGCTCCAGAAATAGCTGCTGAAGGTGAAATATATTCTTAATTCTGTACATCTCTGATCTAGATATTACTCAAATGGATTATAGTAAAATAATGTAAAATAATCTATACAAAAAGATTGAGTTAAATAAATCTATTTTATTATGATATTTAGTAACAATAGTAGTAACAACATAATGTAATACATGTGAAAACTAGTAACAGTGAGAGTTTTCACACGTATTACATAGCCTTGCATTTCTGACCTCAGTTGTTCTTGATGCTAATGTGCCATGCCATTCACATTCAGATGTAGTTTAGTAACTGGATACATTTTTGTCCCATAGTAATTTAATCAGAAAGCTGTAAGTACAGAAAACCTTTTAATGCTATTTTCAAAATCGCAGCTTCCTGGAAGAGCAATGTATATTATCCAAATTCATAATCAGTTAGTTAACTGATGCACGCCTTCATAATTCTCATTGCTTCTCCTGACTATTTTTTCCTTTCCTTTCTGCCTTTTTCATCATACGTCACTGTCACCTCTTACACAGTCCGCACACAAACAGGCTCAATTTTCTAAGTTTTCAGGGTTGTTAAAGTAACTTTCTAGTGTATGCCCTTTTCCTTCCCAGTTGCTTTTCATGTCCTGACTCCTAATGAACATCACTGAGGCCACGAATATGAAATCCTGCTTATCCATGTCCAGAAAGGCAAATAGACAGTCAACCAAAGTTCATTGTAAAGTATAACACAACTAGTAGGAGGAGAAGAGCTGCTTTGATGGGAAGAAAATCCCATCAAACTGAGAATAAAAAATATCCCCAAGGATTTTCCCACAAAAGAAATAGACTTCAAAAAGGACATGGAAGAGGTTTCCAGCAGCAAGAAGGATCTGGTGTTACATTAAAGTATTTAAATGAAGGGGTAATTGCAGAAGTGACTGAAACCCAAGTTTTCCCTTTCCCAAGTGACTGCCCTAAAGGAAAGGCTATAATCTCACTCTGACTATAGTCATGTTGTAGTCATGGTCTGGTGAATCAACTCTGATGATTAGAGCATATTTGTCAGTAAGTGAAGGTTCACATCTTCTTACAGTAACCTTCTTTTGTCCATCTTAACATTCTGAATAATCAAAATTCAGCTCTGCTTATGGCTGTAGCTGCTGCTTATTTGGTTGGGTATTTAGTATTCAAAGTTTAGCTGGAATGATAAAGAGGAAGCAATCTATTAAACTACAGAGATTAAATAAAATTAGGATGATTAAATATTTGCAGTCTATATAATGTTTATCTTGTGTAAATAGCATGAAGAGACACAAATCTGATTTTATTGTAGGCTCTTCAGTAAAATGTATCGTATCTGCTTAGAAACATTTAACCAGCATAACATCTTCTCATGTATATCTTCAGGCCAAGTGTGTAAGAATAAATTACCTCAAATCGACCTTAGATGTGGTGTCTATTTACAAAGAATGATCATTTTCAGTTACCAAATAACTGTGTAGGTGCTATATAAAATTGAAGTACTTTAAATTAGCTGTCAAATGTGGAAAAGATGAAGAAGCTGATGAATTTTTCATCATACACAATGTGATAAAAGCTTGTCTGTGTCAAAGACATCATATTGTTTGCTACCACTTTTACTGTGTGTATTAATAAAGTTCTAGCTATTATAATTGCTGCAGTAAACAGGACACTTACTGAACTGAACTCAATATCTATGTATAATGATCTACAGCTGTAGGGATACAGTCTTCAATCCTGTGAACTAAAAATTAGGTCTTGAATTGAATCTGCAACTGGGAATGGGTGCGTATGTCATCTTGTTAAGCTATGAAGTAATCATAATCACTTCGAAGCAAATGCACATCAATTTTATTTTTTAAACTGCACATTTTATTAACACAGCTTTAGAAATGAGGGCATTTATTTCATCAAGCTCTTTATGATTCTCAGTCTAAAATAGTGCAGACTTTGGAATAAGATTAGATAATCAGGGAGATTAATTTCTTCTCAAGCCATATAATCCCCCAAATGAATAGAATGTAACTCGAGAAAAGCAACTATATAATGATGACAGTATAACATCAGATCATTTAGTTGTTTATAGGTGTCCTCTTCCAACAACTTTTTTTGCTGATTTAAAAAAATCTGAACATCTGTTTTGCTTAGGGTGAAGGCCAAAATAAACTCAACCACTTCTATTAGAAATAAGATTTTCCCCCATACATGAACTTAGATGTCTAAAAATGTCTTCAGTTATCAGTAAAACTAAACAAAGAGGAAATCGCTTATTTAGTACAGTTTCACCCTTTAAGTGGGATATTTTAAAACTGGAACTTTGAATGCTTATGGGATGGGAAATGAAGTCATAGAAAGTAGTGACTCTGACAAGTGCTAGGTAATTACCTAGAATTTCTTTTAAGAAATATAATTACTTGATTCTGTCTCTATAATGAAGAGAATCTTTTGCTGTCTAAATAGGGATGATGACATAAAAGTAAGGAAGGGACCTAGCCTCAGTTTGCAGCAGTTGACTTTGCTTCAAGATGACTGTGAAAACTGGAGAAATTTCAAAATACACTGAAAGATGCAGGAGCTGGAAAACAACACTTCTAATGGGTGCATAAGGACCTTGGTTCATTCAGATGCCCAAGAAGACGACTGCAAGAAACTTGATCACTGTGTTTAGGTACAGGAGCAGGTGAGGACTTTGTAAGTGTCTGATGAGTTGATGAGAAGGTCCAGCTGCTGCAACTAGAAGCTATGGAAACTAATTTGGCTTAATATTCATCCAGTTTAACCATTGACAGTGGTGAGTAGGCCATCACCAAGAATCCTCAGCATGAAACAGCAGTTTTTAGAAAGATCTTCGGTGTGGTCTTTATTTGCGGGGGGTGGGGGTGGGGGCATGGATGGAACACACATTCTCCAACCTCTGTGTGGAGAAATGTGTCAGGTGAGAGTTTAGACAAATAATAATCACGGTCTATCTGGGCTTGAAATGTGTCATTCCGAGTTCCCATGTTCATCCATCCAGCTCCTAACATGCTTCTGACACTGGTAGGTCTATGTTAAAAGAAATATTATAACTAAACCTCAATCCAGAGTTTCATTCAGTGTCTTGACAAAGCTAAAGAGGATGTTTTTTCCCACAGCATCACTTCTGTTTTGCTTCTATTTTGTTTATTAGCCTTCCCTTGAAGCATCAGTAGCTGACCACCTCTGAAGACAGGCTGTTGATCTGGGTGGCCAGTGGTCTGAGAGAGCACAAAGAATTCATACAACAACGTTTGACATTTCCTGCACTACTTTCCATCTGCTTTGGTCTTATTACTTTAATTGAACATTTAATGTGTGAATATTTAAATAAACACTGTTAGCAGACAACACACATTTTTGTCGTGGTAGTTCAAAACATCTTGCTCAATGCTTCCTGTATTTTAGTTGCTATTTCTTCTTCCTGCTGCTTTTGATTCTGTCCAATGTAGGAAAGTTTTCAGGCTAGTCTTAAAATCTCTATTCCTATCAGGTAGCATTTTCCTGTTTTCTTCATTTCTTGCTCTGATTTGCTGCAGTGATCTCACCAATTAGTGCATTGACTCTGGGCTCTAACTCATGTTCTTTCCCCATGAGTGCAGTACCATTTAGATTCTATTTGTAAGAGTAATTCTGGAGCATAGCTACAATTTTAGTGCTTAGGGCATACCAGCCAGCATGCTGTTGTGATTTTATTTCTCTTCACTGAAAAATATGCTATATATATTGCCACTTTGAAGATGTGTATAGGAAATGCAAGTATATGCATTTTTCTGACAGTTGGGAGACTGCCTTTTGTCATGGGTAGAATTCAGTGTTGTGGCTAAATTGCCAGGTGTGTTGATTAGCAGCATTTTCTAAGAATTTTTGTTCACCTTTGTAATCTAGACAAGCCTTCCTGTTTCTTTTTCATATCACTTAAGGTACAAATCAGTGTATCTTTTTAATGTAGCTGGAATTTCTTTTCTGATTTAATTATTCAGTAATATTTAAATATACCTAGCTCAAAGAAAAAAAAAACAATACAACCAAAAACCTGTCTGCTTGTGTAATGCAGTAGTGACAGAAAGAGAAATCAGACCTTGCTTGGGTGCAGGGACAAAAGTATATTTATAGTACACATGGCAAATTGTTGCAGCTTTCTTCATAGAGGAAGAAACTAGGTGTAAAGCTGGTATTAAACAGTTCCTTGTCTGCAGTCTTTGAACACAGGAAATCTGGAAATCTGGTGAGAGAGAGGGGCATTGGGAGGGCTCTGACACACTCTTGCAATCTCCATTTTAAAGCTCACTTTAAATGCATAATGCCAGAGTTACTGAGCTCCAGGTTTTACTTTGTGACACAATTACTGATGATTAGGCCTAGCAATGGATGGCTGTGGCTGGCTTAGAGTATTTGTTACTCCCCCCTTTCTCGGCGGATGTGCAGAGAGAAGAGGGAGCATCTGATTTGTGGGGAGAAGGGTTGCTGTAGGAATGCAATTCATGAAATGCAATTTCATTTGTGGAAGATACCTATGCATACTAAACAAGTCCTGTCCACAGTAAGTGACTATTCTGATCCCATGGCTCTGAACTCCCTTTGAATGTCATTGAGGGGATATGGCTGTTATTCCTTACCAAAGGATGCAGGATTTCTTTTCAAGAAAACTGAAAGCTGGCTGATGAGCAGCTTTTGTAAATATATTTCCTGAAGTCAGGAGGAAATACGAACGTATTTGTATTTCATATGACGCATAGGACAAAAGCTGCTTCATCTAAGAAACTAGGGCAAATACAATGTACAGCAAAATATTTATCTGAAGACAAGTTGCTGTAAAAATAACCAAGACTTTGTTACAGATAAAACAGAAAGAAGGAAAGAAAAAAGAAAGAAAGAAAGAGAGAAAGAAAGGGAGAGAGAGAGAAAGAAAGAGGGAGGAAGGAAGGAAGGAAGGAAGGAAGGAAGGAAGGAAGGAAGGAAGGAAGGAAGGAAGGAGCCCTATTTACATTATCAGTGTCCTCTATACATACACATATTCATACACAGCTATTATTCTGTGGAGCACATACTGCAGTCTCTTTGTGTAGTCTAATCAGAAATGTGGTATCTGCTGCACTTCTGCCAAAAGAAAAATAATTTATCAGGCAGTAAAAGATTTGACTTACCTCACCTAGTGTCGGAAACATATTACATCAGTTCAACACTTCTGTCCTAGAGCCACCTGACAGTCTCTAGTCAGCTTTTGAATCGTGGATTCATGCAGCTCCTCAATGTAACAACGCGAATGGATTTTAAATGAAAGGGGATTCCACTGATGAGGCAGCCATTCACCAAAAGGTGGGATGTTTTCTAAACTCATATTTAGTGCTAACTTTTCTCAGGGCATTTTGCTACACTGCATTTACTAAGTTGTCTTCCACTTGAAAATTAATACTTGGGAGAGAAGAATGGAACACCATTGCATATATATAATGCTTGTCCTTTGCCTGCAAAACACTGTTCATTAAACTGCCACATTAATGTGTGGTTTAAAAATATTCTGTCTTGGTAACACGAGATGGGCCACCAGTTGCTTAAAGTTACATTGTATTTTGGAGGAAAACAGACATTTCTTATAAAACACCAGGTGAGAAAAGGCAGGTGTTGGAGCAGTGACTGAAAACAGAAGGGCAATATTGTGTTCAGGTGATTGATTGAGTTTTGCTCCATCAGCAAAAGTGGATTCTTTAGTAGAAAGATGGCATTACAGCACTAGTTGTTGCAATTGATACTAACTAATACAATAAGAATGCATTTGACCAAAATTGTCATCCATTCAGGTTCTCAAAGGTGTTTAATCACTCAAAGATGCAGGAATTATTAGGCATTTTAGGCATTTATGCAAGCTTAGGAAGTGTGGGTTAGTTGAATGGACAGTGAGGTGGATTGAAAACTGGCTGATAGATAGAGCTCAGAGGGTTGTGATTAGTGGCACAAAGTCTGGTTGGAGGTCTGTAACAAGTGGTGTTCCCCAGGGGTCAGTACTGGGTCCAGTCCTGTTCAATATAGTCATCAGTGACCTGGATGAAGGGATAGAGTGTGCCCTCAGCAAGTTTGCTGATGACTCAAAACTGGGAGGAGTGGCGGACACACGGGAAGGCTGCACTGCCATTCAGCGTGACCTGGACAGGCTGGAGAGTTGGGCAGAGAGGAACCTTATGAAATTCAACAAAGGCAAGTGTAGGGTACTGCAACTGGGGCGGAATAACCCCATGCATCAGTACAGGTTAGGGGCTGACCTGCTGGAGAGCAGCTCTGTGGAAAGGGACCTGGGAGTCCTGGTGGACAACAGGATGACCATGAGCCAGCAATGTGCCCTCGTGGCCAAGAAGGCCAATGGCATCCTGGGGTGCATCAAGAAGAGTGTGGCTAGTTGAGGGAAGTTATCCTCCCCCTCCCCTCTGCCCTGATGAGGCCGCATCTGGAGTACTGTGTCCAGTTCTGGGCTCCCCGGTTCAAGAAGGACAGGGAGCTGCTGGAGAGGGTACAGCAAAGGGCTACAAAGATGATTAGGGGACTGGAACATCTTTCTTATGAGGAAAGGCTGAGGGACTTGGGTCTTTTTAGTCTGGAGAAGAGAAGACTGAGGGGGGATCTTATCAATGCTTATAAATACTGAAGGGGTGGGTGCCAGGAGGATGGGGCCAGTCTTTTTTCAGTGGTTCCCAGTGACAGAATGAGAGGTAATGGGCACAAATTTGGTCACAGGACGTTCCATCTAAACATGAGGAGGAACTTCTTTACTTTGAGGGTGGCAGAGCACTGGAACAAGCTGCCCAGAGAGGTTGTGGAGTCTCCTTCTCTGGAGATATTCAAAACTCGCCTGGACGCATTCCTATGCAATCTGCTCTAGGTGAGCCTGCTCTGGCAGAGTGGTTGGACTAGATGATCTCCAGAGGTCCCTTCCAACCCCTACCATTCTGTGATTCTGTGATTTTTCTTAGGACTTTCCATAAACCATCAAATTTTAAGTACAAGGAAATTAGAAGAGGAATAAGAAAATGCCTCTGGGTACCCTGTGTATAAGTAGGGAACATCTGCAGCCCTATAATATCCTTATAATGTAACTCGTTGAGGAATTGCCATGAGCTCTCCACAGTGCAAAGACATACCAGGAGTGCTCAGAAGCTCTGCAGAAGTAAAACTGTAACACCATATTCACTCACAGGAGGAAAAGAGTGTCATTTCATTATCCTTTTATTTGACATTCATTTTCTTTCATCAGTAAAAAATTCTTCATAATAGCGACTACTAGTTCTTACTTCCTATTAAAGCATGAAGGATATTTCATTGGATTTTATAATTAAAAGTATCTTCAAACATATTCAAAAGAGGCCAGTGCTATTTAACCAATTTGATCATAATAATCATCACCAACTGCAGGGGTGGTTCTTGCAGCTGAAATTATGAACAATGTTAGTGCAAGGCTTTGGGAAGAGAGAGGGGAACTTTTTTTCAAAGCCCAAAAGCTTTCAGCTGTCTTTTGTCGCACGAGACCTTGGCAAGGACAAGATTTTTTTTTTTTTTCCCTTTTTTTTCACTTTTCAGCTGCCTAACTCTTATGTAGCCCCCATCTGTAAAAACGAAGATGTACAGAATAGCCTCACACAGGCGTGGCCAATGGGTGACCAATGATGCTTGGGCTGTCTCCCAGACCTGACCAAGCTTGGCTTCACAACAGTGGGTGCTACAGCTGCTGAAACCAAACAGCATTGTCTAATTTACAGCTGAATAGACAGACTTGGCCATTTCAGGTTAACGTCAGGATTTAATGTGGTGGGAGGTGGGCACAGGCCAAGACAGAGTTTCAATGCCAGTGCCTTAGTAGGAGTGCAAATGTGACAGTGACACAACTGGTGGCTTCTGGTAACAAGATACAAATTTCCACCAGTGAGTGGTTTGTATTCTCTTGACCATTAAGCCTCATCTATGATATGTGGTACTTGCTGCAGGAAAAGTCAGGGCCCATCTTGTCTGCCCAACATTGGGCACTGGAGGTCACTGCAAGGCAAAGGGGATGGCAGAGGATGGCCAGGCCCATGCTAGCTGGCCATCTTTCATCAGGTGGCCTCCTGAGATTCAACTGGAAATCGGGCAAGCTTGACACTCAGCCCAGTCTAAACTTCAAGCATAATCCCTACATAGCTTTAAAGAGGTGAAAAAAAGTATTTTTCATTTCTTAGGCTCTCAAGATTTTAAAAGCAGTGGCTGTTATTGCAAATTACTAAAATAAATGCTGGAAGGAATGTACAAGAATGGTTGAGTACCAAGAACTACAGCCCATTCATGCTGCCACCAGCTACTGTGTTTGTACCACATTCTTACAAACACATCTCAAGCGACTCACTCCCAAAACTCTAAACCTCCTCTGAAGTAATTCCCAAGCATCCAACTCAGCTGGAAAATCTATGACTTTATGCCCAGGAAAAGCAAAGTCTTTGATAATAATACTAGCTTATGAGTTTTTGAAGCCCCAGCTGATGTAACTGAGAAGATATGCAGAGAAGATGCTACAGTCCAGTGTTGTAGTAATTTCAGATCATTTCTGAGGGTTCGTACTGTTCATATGGGTCAGGCATCAAATTCCCATTGAAAAATGGACTTTGCTGAAAGGTAACAGTAATTCTAGTTAGCAATGCATTGCATCTGATGGAAATAAATGAAAGCAATGTGTCAGTGATAGTGTTTTTCTTCATTTATTGCTGATTTTCTTCTGTTTGCAAGGGCAGATCACAGCAGTTCTTAATTTTTTCAAGTATTGTCAGAAACAGCATAATCTACAACAATTTGGCAGGGAAACAAGGATTGTATGTGATCCCAGTCTATTATATAAAGCATATTACTTTTTTCATATATATATATATGCATCAGTTGCAGGTGTTCAATGTACCTGTACAGATTTTTCATGTACTAGATAGGTAAAGATACTTTGCTTTTACAAAATTTCTTAGATTTCAGATTCATTCACTTATGTTTATAAAAACATATTAGAGCTTTGCAAGCATAAGGACCTGTAGCTCCAGTCTTGTTGGCTTTTTTTAATGAAGTCCCAGAGGGATTTTTCACAAGGGGGAAAAAGTTTGCAGAGGCAATCAAGTTTTCAAAACCCTATCTCCTATGCCAGCACTGTTTACAAGATTAGCCTGAATTTACATCTCTGTAAAAGAAGGGATTTGAAGAGCCTCATGGAACCCATAAGAGAAAAAGTAAAAGGGTAGGGGTAAGCATAAAAAGATGACAGCGTAACAAAAACCAATATAATAAACACAAAGCGAAGAATTTTCTCACTGCAGTTTTTCCAGAGCTACTCTAAGCTCCTGCCCACAGAGCTTTTGCTTTTGTCACCTTTACTTGTGTCTTAGGCACTCAGTCTTTACTGAATTTTGGCACTCAGAGCACCACCATTTCACATTTCCATACCACCCTCATCTCCTCTGTCCCTGTTGCCAGGTAAGCTGTAGATCAACACTCATATTAGGAACAAATCAAAGCAACACCTTATCTGAGGGCTACATTTAATGCATAGCACTGAACAGAATACCAAACATTTATGAATGTATCTACTCTACTATAAACTCTTGAGTGAGGAATATGTTAAGAAAATTATCAGTTATATGTAGGATGCACTTTCAGCACTCCTGCTTTATAAGTGTAAACTACAATGCTCACAACTGTGTGTGTCTTGCAATTTACACTCACTACCACAGTCAGTCTGTAGGGGTAATGAGATAAGGCTACATTTGTTTCTGACATTTTACTTCTGCCAGTACTCTGCAAGCAAAAAATTGACCACCAAAGCAGCTCATTTTTCATATATACCACTGCAGGGGGCTCAAAAGGTCTTTGTTTTCCTGTGAAGCTTTGAAATGAATCCTGCTTGTTAACTCCTGTTCTTGTCAACTCTTTTTGACATAGAAGAATTTATTGCTGAGGGACCAGGTGGGATGGCAAACACCTGGGAACTTGATGCTCATAATTAAAAGCTACGAAAATGCAGCTCATTGTAAGGCCTACCATCAGAGGAAATAACTTGTTAGGCAAACCAATACACGGTTATCAGTGCTGGTCAGTCTGGTGTTCCTATCTCCTTAGGCCATAGTGAAGCTAAGATGTTCTTTTAAAATTGGGAGTCTTGGATAACTTGTGATGCAATGCTGCCTTCAATAGTCAAGACTCTTAGTCTGTGATGGGTATGGTTATTTGAACTAATGGAAATTTAAGTATTTCTGAATTTGTGCATATCTTGATTATTATATATCAATAGCTTTTAGTTGCTCAGCCTGGAGGAATACTTAGACAATTTTCACAAGGGTCAAGAAATTTTTCTACTTATTAGGTGGAACTTTGGTGATGTTAAACTGGCTGTGAACTTCATGACCATAAAAAAAAAAAAAACCCAAACCCAAACCCAACCCTACCACCGCTAGATGGCATTGATTCAGCATCCAAACTAAGAATTAGCCTCCAGCTTTACCAGAATTAAACCTCATTTCAGTGGCAGCTTTAATATTAAAAGCACTCATAACCATTGTTCTCCATTTTCCTTTAAGTGTACACTATCCATCCTACAATGCTGTCTTCTTTCTATCTATATCATAGTGTATCATTGGTATGCATTGTCAAACAGTGTCATTGCTGAGGTGGATACATTTTTAAAGATGGATGTCAGAGAAAATTGTTGTTCTGATGCTATTCAATCACTGCTACCTCCTTGCAGAGTCTTGAGAACCTCTGAGATTATCAGGGTCTGTACCAAAATCCATCACGGCATGCAGTGAACTTTGTCAGCAACTGCACGAAGTTGACTGTATGTTGTTTTGGCATCAGTAATTCCAAGAGCTGCTGCTATGGCTGTCTTAGTGAACCTCGGACTTTCACAACCAGCAGCTGTCTCAGTCACTGTTGAATTACTTTTCATGGGCTGGAAGACACTCCTCTTTCTCTAGACAAGGAGTCAGAACTGGGGATTTAATCCTAATGTTTTCTGTCTTTCCCACTGATGTGCTGGGAGCATATATCAGCTCCTGCTGCTGCCTCTTGTATGAGGTCTGACATGAAGCAAGAAATTATCCTGGGATGCATCAAAAGAAGCCTAACCAGCAGGTCAAGGGCAGTGATTCTCCCCCTCTACTCCACTCTGGTGAGACCCCACCTGGAGTACTGAGTTCAGCTCTGGGGTCCCCAACTTAAGAAGGACATGGACCTGTGGGAGCAAGTCCAGAGGAGGGCCATGAAGATGATCAGAGGGCTGGAGCAACTCTCCTGACAGTCTGAGAGAGTTGGCATGGTTCAGCCTGGAGAAGAGAAGGCTCTGGGGAGACCTTATAGCAGCCTTCCAGTACCTGAAGGGGCCCTCCAAGAAAGCTGGAGAGGGACTTTTTACGAGGGCATGTAGTGATAGGACAAGAAGTAATGGCTTTAAGCTGGAAAAGGGTAGATTTAGATTAGATCTTAGGAAGAAATTCTTCACCATGAGGGTGGTGAGGCACTGGAACAGGTTGCCCAGAGAAGCTGGGGATGCCCCAACCCTGGAAACATTCAAGACTGTGTTGTACAGGGCTTTGAGCAACCTGGTCTAGTGGAAGATGTCCCTGCCCATAGCAGGGAGGTTGGACTAGATGATCTTTAAGGTCCCTTCCAACCCAAACCATTCTATGATTCTATGATTATTTCTGTTCCTGCTCATTCTGTGTCTGCTGTTTAAGGAGTGAAACCACAGTGCCTGCTGCCTGCACCATTCCTGGCTTCATGTTTGGTACTTTTCCAACAAAACACATCTTGGTGGGGGGTAATGGGAAAGAGAATGGTGACCTTTTTCTTCTGGGAGTGGCAGCTACCCTCGGAGGACACCCTTGTGAAGACAGACCTTCACACAAGGCGATGGTGCCTACGTGACTGATTGGACATGAATATACCCCACATCCTCTGAATTTCAGATCCCTGAATGCAGCAAGGACCAGGCAGGCAGCGTATCAGGATGGCACTTATGTTCAGAATGCTATTTGGGCCTTCACTGCTGAAGGCAGGAGCACGCCAAGTGTCCACATGCATGTACACATGGCACAAATCAATCTACCACCCAAGGTTACTGTGACTACCCTCTCAAGCCTCTATGCCTTCTTTGGCCTTTCCTATGTGCTGGAATGTGCTGTATCAGCAGCCCTGTGGACACTGGACAGGGCTAGGTCTGAATGGTCAGCCAGGAAAAATGTTGCTGATGAGCAGCAACACTGCACGGTGCAGGAGAAAGAAGGGGAGCTGTGGGCAGGGCAGAGGAATTTGCTTGTTTTCTACTCCACTCGGAGCTGGCAGGGGAGGTGGAGGTTGTGGGGAAAGGAAACACGATAAGGTCTGTGTCGGTGTCTGCAGCCTGGGGGAATGAGTCTGGATAAGGGCTTGGAGGCAAAGCCTGCAGGTACCTCCTGCTAAGGAAATCTTCTCTCCCTCCTTCCATGAGTTCAAGAGCTTCTGGCCTGTTCCTCCACCCCAAAACCCTCCTTTTCAGCTATCAGAAGAAATGATTCATCTCTTCGGTGACCAGGCTCTGGCCAGACACCTTCTTCTGAGAGCAAATGTGAAGATAGTCTTGAGTTTGCCTAATATTATAAGATTAAAGAAATTTAGACAAGCCAGACTTGACTCACTTTTTGTCATAGAATCATAGAATTATTTAGGTTAGAAAAGATCTTTAAGATCATCAAGTCCAACCGTAAAGCTAACACTGCTAAGTCCACCACTAAACCAAGTCCCTAAGTGCCTCATCCACATGTCTTTTAAATACCTCCAGGGACGGTGACTCAACCACCTCCCTGGGCAGCTTGTTCTAATGCATGACAACCTTTTCAGTGAAGAAGTTTTTCCTAATATACAGTCTAAACCTCCCCTGGCACAACTTGGGGCCATTTCCTCTTGCCCTATCACTCGTCACTTGGGAGAAGAGACCAACACCCACCTCTCTGCAACCTCCTTTCAGGTAATTGTAGAGAGCGATAAGGTCTCCCCTCAGCCTCCTCTTCTCCAAGTTAAAAACCCCCAGTTCCCTCAGCCGCTCCTCATAAGACTTGTGCTCCAGACCCTTCACCAGCTTCATCACCCTTCTCTGGACACGCTCCAGCAACTCAGTGTCTTTCTTGCAGTGAGGGGCTCAAAACTGAACACAGTATTCGAGGTGCGGCCTCACCAGCGCCGAGTACAGGGGCACAATCACCTCCCTGCTCCTGCTGGCCACAATGTTTCTGACACAAGCCAGGATGCTATTGGCCTTCTTGGCCACCTGGACACATTGCTGGCTCATATTCAGCCAGCTGTCCATCAACACCCCCAGGTCCTTTTCTATTGGGGGAGCTTTCCAGCCACTCGTCCCCAAGCCTGTAGCGTTGCCTGGCGTTGTTGTGTCCCAAGTGCAGGACCCGGCACTTGGCCTTGTTGAACCTCATACAATAGGCCTCGGCCCATTGATCCAGCCTGTCCAGATCCCTCTGAAGAGCCTTCCTACCCTCAAGCAGATCAACACTCCCGCCCAACCTGGTGTCTTCTGCAAATGTCCAGATCATTGATAAAGATATTAAACAAGATCTGCCCCAGTACTGAGCCCTGGGGAACACCACTTGTGACTGGCCGCCAACTGGATTTGATTCCATTCATCACAACCCTTTGGGTCCGGCCATCCAGGCAGTTTTTTACCCACCGAAAAGTGTGCCTGTCCAGGCCATGAGCAGCCAGTTTCTCCAGGAGAATGCTGTGGGAAATGGTGTCAAAGGCTTTACTAAAGTCTAAGCAGACTATATCCACAGCCTTTCCATCATCCACTAAGTGGGTCACTTTGTCATGGGTCACTTTGTCATAGAAGGAGTTCAGGTTAGTCAAGGAGGACCCGCCTTTCATAAACCCGTGCTGGCTGGGCCTGATTGCCTGGTTGTTCTGTATGTGCTACGTGATGGCACTCAAGATGATCTGCTCCATAATATTCCATGGCACTGAGGTTAGACAGACAGGTCTGTAGTTCCCTGGATCCTCCTTCCATCGCTTCTTGTAGATGGGCGTCACATTCTCTAACCTCCAGTCCACTGGGACCTCTCCGGTTAGCCAGGACTGCTGGTAGATGATGGAATGGAAAGTGTCTTGGTGAGCACTTCCGCCACCTCCCTCAGTACCCTTGTGTGGATCCCATCTGGTCCCATAGACTTGTGGGTGTCTAAGTGGTGTAGCAGGTTGCTAACCATTTCCCCTTGGATTGTGGGGGTTTCATTCTGCTTCCACTCCCTATCTTCCAGCTCAGGGGCTGGGTACCTGGAGAACAACTGGTCTTACTACTAAAGACTGAGGCAAAGAAGGTATTAAGTACCTCAGCCTTTTCCTCATTCTTTGTTTCCATCCAATATGGGGTAATGATTCTTCTTAGCCCTCCATTTGTTGCTAATGTATTTACAGAAACATTTTTTGTCTTTCACAGCCGTCTCCAGGTTAAGTTCTAGTTGGGCTTTGGCCCTTCTCATTTTCTCCCTGCAAAACCTCACAACATCCTTGCAGCCCTCCTGAGTTGCCTGCCCCTTCTTCCAAAGGTCATAAACTCTCTTTTCTTTCCTCACTTCCACCCAAAGCTCTCTCTTCAGCCAGGCCGGTCTTCTTCCCCACCGGCTTGTCTTCCAGCACATGGGGACGGCCTGCTTCTGCACCTTTAAGACTTCCTTCTTGAAGAGTGTCCAGCCTTCCTGGACTCCTTTGCCCTTCAGGACTGCCTCCCAAGGGACTCTGTCTACCAGGCTCCTAAACAGGCCAAAGCCAGCCCTCTGGAAGTCCAAGGTAGCTGTTCTGCTGACCCTGCTTCCTTACTCCTCTGAGAATTTAAAACTCTGTCATTTCATGATCACTGTGCCCAAGACAGCCTCCCACCGTTGCATCCCCCACAAGTCCTTCTCTGTTCACAAACAACAGGTCCAGCGGGGTGCCCTCCCTAGCTGGCTCACACACCAGCTGTGTCAGGAAGTTATCTTCCACACGCCCTAGGAACCTCTGAGATTGTTTCCTCTCTGCCATATTGTATTTCCAGCAGACATCTGGTAAGTTGAAGTCCCCCATGAGAACAAGGGCTAGAGATTGTGAGACTTCTCCCAGCTGCTTATAGAATATTTCATCTGTCTCCCCACCATGGTTGGGCAGTCTATAACAGACTCCCACCATGATATCTGCCTTGTTGGCCTTCCCCCTGATTCTTACCCACAGACACTCAACCCTACTGTCACCATGGTTAACCTCTAGACAATCAAAACACTCCTTGACATACAGGGCTACCCCACCGCCTCTCCTTCCTTCCCTGTCCCTTCTGAAGAGTTTGTAGCCATCCAGTACAGCACTCCAGTTGTGCGAGTCTTTGCACCATGTTTCCATGATGGCCACTATATCAGTTTTGCTGCTGGACAATGGCTCCCAGTTCGTCCTGTTTGTTGCCCATGCTGCATGCATTGGTATAGATGCACTTTAGTTGGGCTATTGGTCCTGCCAGCTTTTTGGGAGGACAAGCCCTGATTCCTATGCGATTGATCTCAGGCGCTTCCCTGGTTGCTAGCACGTCAACAACCCCTACGTCTTTGCTGCCGCATGGGTCCCCATCCCCTACCTCCGCTGAGACGGCAGTCCAAAGGTCATTGCCAGCACACTGCCCCTCAAACACTGGAGTGCCATCCCCAGGCTTATCTTCAGCAAGGCTGATTTTATCCCTTTCCCCCTTCAAATCTAGTTTAAAGCTCTTTCAATGAGCCCTGCTAACTCCTGCGCCAGGATCCTTCTCCCCCTCAGAGACAGATGTTCCCCACTTGTCACCTGCAGGCCTGGTGCTGTATAGAGCAACCCATGATCAAAGAACCCAAAATTCTGGAGATGACACTAGTCTCGGAGCCAGGTAGTGATCAGTTGGCTCTTCCTGTTTCTTCCCTCATTGTTCCCTGCCAATGGAAGGATGGAGGAGAACACCACTTGTGCTCCCGATCCCCCGACCAGTCGTCCTAAGGCCCTGAAGTCTCTCTTGATCACCCTCGAGCTTCTTGTTGCAACTTCATCGCTGCCTGCCTGAAGAATCAATAATGGGTAATAATCTGAGGGCCCTACCAGGGTAGGAAGTTTTCTTGTCACATCTTTAACCTGGGCCCCAGGGACGCAGCATACTTCCCTAAGAAGTGGGGCTGGTCTGCATATTGGGCCTTCTCTTTCCCTTACGAGAGAGTCCCCTATGACAACAACTGGTCTTTTTTTTTTTATGGAAGATGTTTTTACGCAGGGCATAGGCCGGCTTAACCTTGGTGGCACCTCCAAGCTAGGTGAACCCTCATCCTCATCATTGTTTGGTTCCATTTGCAGAGCCTTGTACCTATTACGCAAGAGGACCTGAGAAGGTGGGGTAGTAACAGAGGAGGCTCACCTGCTGCAGCAGGCAGGAACTTGTTGCCATTGCCCCCTATCCCTTAAGTCACCTCGTTCCGCTTGGTGGAGAAAGTAAAAGGGAATCTTCTGTATCCCGTGTCCTGTCTACCTGTTGGGCCTGTCCCAGGGAAGGTAGGGCATGATTCCAGTGGTCTATCTCCCTCTCACACTCCCTGATACTCCTCAATATACTCACCTCCTCCCAGAGCTCTGCCACTAAGCAGAGGAGCTCTTCTACCTGGGCGCACCTCCCACAGGTGTGCTCGCTGCTGCCTTCCAATACTGGCGTCTGAGTAGGGCATGTCCTGCAGCCTGACACCTGGGTGGCAGCGTGTACCCACCGGCGCTCCATCAGGGAGGCTGCGTCAGTCATGGTGGGTGTAGAGCTTAGAGAGGCCATGGCTTCCTGCTGGGTGGATACCATAGCTCCCTTGTTGAGCCGGCAAGAACTTTCTGCGCCCTCCCATGCGACCTGCCGTGCAAACTGCTGTGACTCGCCCTGGCTGATGCACCATGCCCTGGTTGCCCACCCTGTTCGCGGCACTTCCTAGGGCCATTTAAATCTCCCCCGGTTGCTCCGCAACACCCAAGCCAAGTCAGCCTCGCTTACGAGACCTTCCGGCTCCTGGAGGGTCTCTCTGCTCTTCCTCGGGTTTCCCCGGCTCTGGGAACCCCCTTGCCCACCTCAATCTAGTGCCCAGCCATGGAACTTACCATTGCCACCTCTGCATTCCTTGCCGACTGAGTCACAATGACTGACTTGGTCATGAAGAAGATTAAGTCTTGCTGGCATTCAACACGACTAAGGAATAGGTCCACAGAAGAACAAACATGCCTAGTCAGCACCTCCAAATCCATACTCCACAAAGCCCTGCTAGAGTTCCCCATGCTTCTGAATTGACATCTGTATCCTTCCCTGCACACTTCCCAGATTGTTTCTTGACAAGCCTAGAACATCCTGAATCGTTGGTAACACTGAGGGGCAAGGTAGCTATCTTATATTTTGACTACATTAGATTTCAAAAAAAGACCTCGAGGGCCCAAACTGGTTTGTCTTTCTCAGACCACATTTACCAGATTTGATCTTAAAGAAAACTTGGGATGCAGGAGACTGAAGGCAGAGCAGATAAACACCTGCATCCTGTGAACTGTAAGGAAGTCAGAGTACCTTCCTGTAACAGGAAAGTTCCCTTGTCAGGTCAATTTTCTCTTTGCAAGGACTTCATACCTCATCTCCCTGCTGAAAGCCCCAACTTACCATCACACCATCAGATTTCTTTTGTGGCTTTCACCTTTATTGCTTGAATCAAGTTTGAAAATGGACATGGGCTTGGCAATGCACTGCTCAAAGGCCTTTACAAATCTAGACCCTAAAAATAGTATTAGTTCCGGCAGTTTTATGGCGTTGTTTCCAAGGAATTTTGATCTCATCTTCCAAAATGGCTAGGGTGACTTTTAGTGTTCATCCTCTCAGACAACTGTTCATAGTATGTTGCCACAGAAGTATCCACCTAGTCTCTACTACAAAGATAGACTAATCTCAGCTCATAAATTCTGCCAATAATGAAAGCTAAATTTACTACAGATTACAAGCACATGGGATGAGTGGATAGGTTGGACAGATAGAACACTGAGGCCAGATGACTCTGGGTGCCAAAACTTCCCAAAGTGTGCAAATGAGGTGGGAGAGACATGGAAGGAAGAGCAGTCAGATTTTGTGAGGTCTCAGTGCGACTCGTTATAGCGCCACGGTGAAGCCTTTCAGTAACCAGCAAGTGTTACATGACGTATGCATTTATTTCTGGATTTCCAGATGTGTGTTATTTGCAGGATCATGTGTGAAGCTTGATCCCTGCCTGATGTAAGAAACATGGAATACGTGGCAAAAAAGCACTGCCCTAAATGCTCTGTTCTTTAACCACAGGAGTGTTAAACCCTGTGTGGGAAAAAAGAAAAAGTGCTCAATGAGATGCAATTTTCGTAGTTTGCCTGCTAGCAACGAATCACAACTGTTCAGAAAGTGATTTTGTTTACTGCGAATTAGAGATGGTTGAAGATTTTTTTGGTGAACTTATGAGGCTGATTCATAAGCCTCTGGCATAATACTGTGAAATCTGAAGTATAGTCACCATAAATTAGAGGATGGGCTAGTGATTGTAAAAGTCCAAAGTCATCCAATTGAGACGTCTCTGAAAGATGGGGGGGGGAAGTGCAAACTAATAAGAAGTGAAAGTTGAGGAAACTATTCTCTTCTTGTGCTCTTTCTCTGAAAAGACTATTACCACCATACACTGCTGAAGCTCAGACATACTCATATGAAACTTGCTTCAGTGTCTAGCAGCTTGGACCCACAAATCCCTGCAAAAGCCAGTGGTTGATTTTATAGCCAAAGGGAAAAAAGTGGAAGGAAGAGATGTCAAGGCTAAGGCCCAGAATGGTGTCTGGATCAGCTGCAGAGGTCTATTTGCAGGGATGTGCAAAGTGTAGCTCAGTTACCTCTGTCCCTTCTGTGGTGACAATAATCACATTCAGGATGTCTTCATACCCTGTCTGCCGTCATGGCCCACAGCACCAAGGCCGTTCCTGACAGGCTGACATCCCCACCTCAGCCTTGGCAGGCGATGGTGTTACAAATGTCAATGCCACACTGCGGCAACTGGCCCAGGCACAGGTGATGGTGGCATGCTCCTTGTCTCCAAAGTCCCTTGGTTGCACCTGCAAGCAACATAGTCTATGGTAAAGCAGAGCATTCAGGGAGCAAACAGAAAAGCACTGCTTATTCTAGTAAATTTAACATGCACAGTATGCTCCCTGGCACAGAGTGGCTGGAGCAGAGCAGCTCATCCATATTTTAAACTCCTTTACACTTCAGAAATGGCTGGCAGCATCCAAACTGTGTTTTGGGGATGGTGCCTGGCCCACACTAACCCCCTAGCTGTGCTGTGTATTGTCGGTGCTGGTCCTCATGGCCAGGGACCGCTCCAACCTTTTACCAGCACAGATTACCGATGGTGTTCCTTGACACTATTTAGCCACAGGTATGGAGAATTTAGACTCAGTTTGTCTTATATTTGTCCAGAACTAGGTATTCTCCAGCTAAACATACCGAGCATTAGAATTGAGGTTTGTATTAATTCCTTCCATAACTTAAAAACTTCTTATCAGCAGCAAACAGGACTGTAAAAATTTCACCTTTTGTAGTATATGGTGATGAAACATTCATTGCACATGTATAAAATAGCAGCAGTCACTCTTGTGTGTCTTGTGCATAAATGCTTGTTAATAGCCTTCAGAGCACTGGGAACCAACCTCATTGCGCAAACAGCTCTTCATCTCAGTATGAAAATGAAGTTCCCTTCCAGACTGGTGTGTGAAACACCCATAAACTCGTGGACATTTATCATGATACAGATATGACTCCCTCTTCTACTCCAAGATAACTGAGATTTAATGCACAAAGGCGGGAAGCAGTATTACATGGAGACACTTGCAGCGGATCTCTGAGGATGTTTTCATAATTCAGCAGAAAAAGTAAAGTAATTAAGTCTATCTAATGAATATGTACCAAGGACTACAAAAAGAAATCAGAAAGATGCATGAACAAGATTCATTCCCCTTCCCATTGTGCAATCCATACATGAGAGATTGTATTCAAACGATCTTCCTTTCATTTCAGAAAATCAACATGTCCTAAGAAGTGCAAAAAGGAGTGAAGTAAAGAAAAATTGTGCCATCCATCACAGAAGACATTTTGAAGATAAATTTTGATTTGGTCATACTTAACATATTTGCTTGAAAGATGAGCTATCCTGGGGCAACATAAGCATCTTGTTTTTCTAAATGCTGTTCCCTTGTGTTGCATGCTGGTGAATGTCTGACATCTGCCCCTTTCTTCCTGAGATTAATCACTGCCCTCCATGTTCTGCCAGCAGCAATCCTTATTTTTTTTCCACATATTTCAGCATGTATAGTATCTGTAGCTTTGGAAAACCATTACCTCGGGCTGTTTTTTCTTCTTTGTACTTTGGCACTGAAATGATTATTGTTTTTATGAGCTACCAAGTAGATGGCTACAAAATCAACAGAAATATTTTGAGAAGAAGAAGCCTTATTAATTGCAAATTCCCACATTCCTTGCCAACCTTTAGGTTTTTACTTCCAGAACAACAAAGCAAAAACATTATAAAGCATACAAGAAACCCTCAGCTTTTGACCTAAGGAAAATTACATGCCTTCTCAACATCAATCTTACAATCAAAAAGTGATTATCAGTTTTAACCTTCCAAAAAACATCTGTGACTTGAGGTAAACTGTGCGTGGCTGATGAGGTTATCTAATATAGCCCAATGTACTTGTCAAGGCTAATGCGATCAGTACATAGGCTTAAGGGATTTTTACGTCGAACTACAAATCCCTCTTACAATTTTTTATGAAATTGTTACTCGATCTGATTGTTGATTATTGTCTACAGAAATTTACTTTATAATGGTCTTCTTTTGTGCTACTCTACAGAAACACAGAAACTGTTCTCAAGGTTGCAGGTCTGTCTGCAGCTGAAATCTGGTTCATTTATGGTTCTGAGGACGGCACAATAAAGTCAATTGACTGATGTCACTGCAGCATTTAATGTACGGTGAACTAAAAACATAGATAATGTTTTCATGTGTAGTGGTTGAATAATTCATCATTTAGGGGACACACAGGGCAAGGGAACTTTTTCCCCCCCCCCCCCCCCCCCAAAAACTATGATGCAAGATGTAACCAGTAGGAAAACAGATTGGACGTTTTTCAAATGTCAATGAAAAAAAAAGAAAAAAGCAAGCAAGTCAAGACTCACCTATCAAGCAGGAGTATATAAGGAGTATATATACTTGGCCATGTAGGACACAAATACCAAAAAGTATAGGCAAGATAATTCGATGAAAGTTACCATTTTATGTTGTCATGGACATGAGATATGAGGGTGCAGAAATAAGAAAGCAAGTGTTTTAATCAGAGGTGCTGATTGCAACAAGGAGATAGAAAATCTGTATACCTTTGTCCTAAAATACACTGTATTAAATGACCTTGTATAAAGCTGTCTTAAACATTCATTCCGTAAAAATGCAGTTTTCTGGTCAATGGAGTCCTTGCCTTAGACTCTGCGATGCTTTCTTACCCACTCCCATTGGTACACGGGCTGCCCCCTCCCAAACACCATGTGATACCTGGGCATGTCTGAGACAATCTAAAAACATATTACATAAGGTACAAACTTGTTCATGATACAGTTATTTTCTATCACAAACTATTGATGTCTGTCCTCCAGATAAAACGCTTTTGTAAAACAACTAGTAAACCACTGCCATATGCAATAATTCAAGAAACTCCTTTTCACACAGAAATGATTGCTAATTAATTGCCATAACATCTCTGCTCTTTTGGATTTTGCAGCAGATGACATTTCTGGTGCGGTAACAAGTTGCATTTTATTTTGTTTTAATCATTCAGTGTAGACAGCATGTATCAGTATTGCTATAAAACATAACACAGATATGTTCTGAAAGAACAGGATGGAGACTTTTATATATTAACATGTGTTCATGTCACAGGATTCTGCTCCACCATTGTGCTTTTCATGACGGGTGGTACAGCTACATCCTGAATTATTGTAGTAATAAGAAACTTTCAGTGAAATTTGTAAATTCTTAGACAGGCATCTATATAAAAGTCTAGTGCATATTACTGGAGCATATAATTTTTTTCAGTAAGCTAATAGCTGGGAGGCATGCACTGAAAATATCATTTAGTCTTCAGCGAATGAGTGAATCTGGCATTTTTCTAACTATTGGATTTCCTTACTTATTAATTTTGATTGAAAGGATAATTTTCCCAAATTATACTCTGCATATTTAGGATTTTCAGCTTCAGGTACATATTGAAATTCATATTTTATAAGGAATCTAATTGTACTGAACTGAAAAGTCATAAAATCCTTCTAAAAATGCAGCCACAGCCCCCCTAAATGTGCATTCCTAAATATATTACACTTCAAGATACAATTGTTTTAGGGTCCTCAAGGACTTAGAGAAATTGCTGGCACCTCTGAGAAAGCTGTGAATCTCTTTTTTTTTCATAGGTTAAAATAAACCTGTAGAACCATGAAATGAGGGCATGTGAATGTGTGTAATACACACTACAGGGCATTAGTTTGAAAAGCGCCTGCCACTGACGAAGTGTTGTGTCTTTGCTGTCTATAATAATTTCCCCCATTGTTCTGACAGACTTAATCTTCTCACATCTGATATGGAGCAATATCGGGACAGATAGGTATCAAGCAATATAGCCAATTAAAAAAAACTACATGAAAACATTCAATTTAGCTGTCTGTCATCTGGCTGATAGCAGTTAATTTGCTGTCTATGTGTTACAGAGCAGATAACGCACATCCTGAGCAGGTGTCATCGCCTGAGTGTGTCATCGCCAAAGAATGTGCCCCTTTCAGAACTGCCAATAAAACAAGACATGCACCAAAACTGATCTTGGCTGACTATGGCATTGTTTATTGGTGGTGCTGTGTTGAAGTCATGGGTGGAAGTAGTTACAGAGCCCAGCTTCTGAGAAAGATCTTATTTTTCTTCTTAGGTAGAATTGCCTTGGATCTGTGGAAGTTTGGGCAAAAAGAGTACATAAAGGTAATTACAATTAGTTCATATGTCATTGCTGATTTTAAAGAAAGGCTCTTTTCTCTGGCTACTTACCTGAAATGAGAAAAGTGAATGTATGTGAATCTCAAAGAATATTGTTACCTTGAGCATTTTTACTTGGAAGATTTTACAGATGCCATTTAGGGAAATAACATTTTTTTTAAAGAGCATTAGAGTTAAATACAAAACTTTAAAACTTTTTTGAGGTAAAAATTGAGAACGTCTATAAAATTACCTACTACTGATAACTGCATTGATGGCCATCTTTCCAAATGTCTATGCACAATACTGCCTCCTACTGCACTGATGCAGTTATTAGTATCTTTTTTGTTGCCCAGGAACTGTATTCATCATGAACATGTAAAATGTTGAAATATATCAATCCTCATATCCATTTTGTCTTACCTCTATAAAGAATCTACTTATGAACCCACTCAGATATTAGGATTAATGATGTTGTGAATTTAGTAATTTTGCAAGAGTCTAAATGTAAGCATTACACAGTTTCGAGGTTTCAGTTCAGGGAAGTAGTTGTTTGCAGCTCTACTCTAAGACAAAACTTCATTTCCAAGAGTAAATATATCATACTTATTTAAACAGATTCAGAAGGAGAGGGATGTTTTCACTCTCTCTCTGTCACTTCTCCCACAGCTGGAGCAGCCCTCAGCTCAAAAGGGTCATGAAGGGCAACAGTGAACCAGCACCCTCCACACAGATGCCACAGCCTCATCCAGACTACCTGTTCAGAAAAGTCCCTGGTCCGGGCTACCCCTAAACTATGTCCAGCCTGTATTTGGGAGAGGGCAACTTGACATTGGCAGTCTATACGTACAGATGACTGAGGGACAATGCTTGCACCCATACTTTGCTTCTGCTTACCTTATCAGTACATATGCAGCCAACTTTACTGGGTATTACAGGGTACAGTGGGAGTATCAGCTCTTAATTCTTTGTTATCATTTGCTATCTTGCACATTCAGAATTTCAGAATGTGGTGGGTTTTATACATCACCTCTCTGGCATGAATAACAGCTTCTAGATATCAGTTTGAGCCTGCAGACAGCTTGTAAGCACGATTTAGGTAAAACAGCTTTGCTCAAAGTGGAAGCCTTCTGAAACACAAATCTCCTGGCAGTGTTCTTTTCATCTCTCAACTGGTTTCTGTCAGCCCTTTAATCTGCTGTCTTCTTTTCACCTTAACAAGAACATCCTAGCCAAAAATTGTTCCTTCACAAAAATTAGCCTGATAATGAGAGTCACTAGAAGACCTGACCCAGATATCTGCTGGTGTTATGGCAATTTGCATGTACAGAAGGCGAACATGTTCAAATCCCAACTTCCTATCAGCATTTACTCAGTAAGTCACTGGCACATCTGATATCTTGTCTCCTACTTCTCATTTTTGCATACAACATTTTACAACCACATGCACAGTGAGCTACAAAAAGACCTCTTCCGTAAGACCCCTCTCTGTGCACTGGAGTATGAATTTCCTACTGCTCATCCACATCTCTGCTTCATGGTTCAGAAGACATATGTCTGTCATGTTGCTTTTTGCCTGGGTACTCAGTTCCAGAATGGCCTATCTTCCCTCTGTGCGATGTTGCCTATTTTATAAGTGTGAAGGGAATACCTTACTTCTAAACTCCCAGATTTTAATCAATGTTGTATTTTGCAAGGGTTTTGGTAGATTTTATCATCATGGCCTGCTCAAAGTGTAAAGATGGCTTAAATAATTATGTCTTTTCCTTTCTTTTCTTTAACCGCTTACACCATTACACCATTACTCTTTCTTTGTTACTAGATTGCCTGATTTTGTGGATTTTTTCCAACTCTTCTCTCTTCAACCCCTCGAAAATGCCCTTTACACTAAATCCTATCAGCCTCTTTTTTGTTGTCACCACTTTCTCCTACATGGTTAATCACTTCTTCTTACATCTGCTGTAACCTGTTTTTTCAGGTCCTTATTATGCAGTTTTCAGACCAACCAAAGCATCATAGCCAAAAATCTTTGCTTCCTATTAGTTCGCAATGGCATGGCTTGCTCTTCAAATCCCTGTATTAGTTTCGGTCTTTTTTTAGCTAACTTTCAAAGCTCACCTTCACTCTGACTTGTGATTCAGTTTTCTCTTCTTCTTATCCTAATGAGAAACCCTATTCTTCTTGGAGATTTCAGCTGTTAAACTGGGAAAAGCAGCTCTGGCTAGTATGAGTGATAATGAAGGAGGGTTACACCCTTTCATAGATACTCACAGAGATACTTCACGGTCAAACATAGTGAAAAAGGGTGACATTTGCTACTCCAAAAACATACAGGGAAGGCAGAAAGAGGAAGGTTCATGAATGTGGTGGAATTTTTCCAAGGTTTGCATGTGCAGGCATCAGCATTTCTGCATTTTTGCATATACCTGTATTTGTGCATGTCTGTAGCTCTTCCCCTACTGATCTACAAGGTGTCCTTTTTTTCTGTATGTCTCAATTTGCAGGGTAATTGAATGTTTGGTTCCACAAACCACGAAGCTTTGCAGGTGTCAAAGGGAACAGTGGTGAAGACAGGTTTGCAAAACAGTCCTGAAGCCTCTGACTATCACGGCAATTAAAGCAAAGCCCTAAGACACACAAAAAATATGGCTAAGTTATAGTTTTGTTATAGCAACATTTGAAATAAAATACAGAAATAAGGCTCCAAGGAAAGAGAAGTATTTCCATAGATTCTTAGAGTTTTTAGCAGAAGTTGAACTCAGGGCAAAAGGCATCTGTCAGAAAGAGATCTTCTTGATTTAAGGTACAGAGCTGTTGAATTTTAAACCTACAATAAAAAAACTCAAATCACTGTGAGAAGGTACATGAGGGCTTAAGAAATTATGGCTCTGAGTTATTGTCCTGTGTGGAGTATTAATAATACTGACAACTTATGCATATGTGTATGTTCATGCATATAGGTACATACATGTGCATATGTATAGATTAATGCTGTCCAGACTTGGCCTTGGTTGGCTGGTGGCTTATAGAAATAAATTCTGCATTTTTTATACCCAAAATTTCAAATATGGGACCCAAAGGAGATACTGAATCACAGTCTGTACGAAAAATGTTTTGTTATTGTGCAGGTTTTACTTCAGTTTTGTTGAGCCCAGCTTAGTTCATGTTGCTTTTACAAGGAAATGATTGTTTATGTCTCTCATTTTGTTGTATTGGAAAATTGGCAGCGCTACCTTGTAATTCATCACTTTTTGTGAGTCAGGGGACAATGCTTCTTGAACTACAGGGCAAAGGATTATACAGACTCATAAAAGCAAAATACTGCATCCCTCTGAGCTGAATCAACCTAATAACAGAGGCCTTACACGAACTGCAGAAACATACAGAAGAATTAGTGGGTTCTCATAGACATTAAATTGCATAAAAGTATTTTTTCTTTTATCTGCTTAGATTTTATTCAGCCAGCTGATGAGTCATGTTCAGAAACATCCACTGTGAAAAGGAGGTTTTCTGAGAGGGCAGTGCTTAGAGATGGGAAATATAAATAACTTAGCTATTTTTGACATAAAGTTGCATTGTGGTTACACTCAACTCCACATAGTGACAATACCAAGATACAGTATGCAGCAATGACACTACTTAAAATTCACAAAGCAGCTAAATAGTACTTGTATTATCTACAAATTGTACATCGGTAATGTGGTTAATGCTTCACCACTGTCTACAGAATTACCCTACTTAAGAGCAAAGGTTTGGTCATCTGCAAAAAACAGTAACACTTGCCAGTTTGTCAATCCATTTGCCCATCACATAATTTTCAAAAACTTGAAAATATCGAAAGTCCCCAAGGGAAGTGTATGTTCAGACGTAGCAAACAGTCCATCTCGAATCTTGTATTTTCTATCTCAGCATGCATGACCAGCTGTTTTGGGGAGCACAGAACTTGCTACACCCTCATCTGGGTGGTAAAGTAGTGTTGTAAACTACTTGACTATGTGTCATAAACTACTTATTGTCTGCTGAAATAGACACCAATTTCTTAGTAAATGTGAATTCTATCCTTATGCATATTCCAATATTCAATTTTGGTTGTCGATTGTTTAGAGGAAAGAACAACATCTTTCTACAATATTTGTGTTGCAAATCATTAGTAAGTGCTAGAAAATATCAGCAGTTATAATGAATGAAGGCTCTGAGATATGAATAGTTATAATTCAAGTTAATGGTGATTATGACTCAGGAAATGTGTATTCCAGGCAAATTGTAGGTTCTCTATTTAATGATGCCTATGACAATAGAAACAGTATCATTACTTAGATAGCTCTGGCAATTGTAATGAGTGTCTTACGTCTGGCAAAGAAATTACACATCTCCTGTTGTTCATATTGTTTCTTTTTAGGTGAAGAAAAAAAGCTTAATTCTGTTCTAATTTTGTTTGCTCTCACTTTCTATGCTAAGTGGAAATATAAATTGCAAGACCTGTTTTTTTCCTGTGAACATGGTATTCCATCTCCCACTTCACACGTTTGTAGGGTGAGTAGAATGAATCCAACATCCTCTCCACCAGCATGCAAAGCAAGGTTGTTTTTCTTTATTTATCACTCTTTCTCCTTGCCAAGCTGATAGTAAAAAATAGAAATATTAAAAAAAAATCCCTTAGCTTTCATTCAACAGCATTATTTCAACAGATCTAGTCATGTACTTGAAACTGAGAAGTTACTTAATTTTTTTTCATAATTAATTATTAATTTAGTTATTTACTTTTCAAATCATTGTTCTTAGTAGAGTTTTGGAGTTTCTGGTAAAAGCCTTTTTGTCTCCTTCACCCATACCTGACATTCATAGGAATTTTTAACAAACTATGGGACAACAGAGTACACTGACTCCCTACTGTTCTGTGCGTTGCTCCGGCCAGTGGTTTCTGAGCCTCTATTAAGAAATTGCTAAACTTAGCTGGACCTGCAGCTATTAGCAGGGTTTTAACAACCTCATTCTTGGAGCTAGCCATTAAAGTGAGGAAGATGTTGGCCACTTGGGAGGAATAACAACCTCTGTGTTCACGTACGTATGTGCCTCGGTGCATAATAAAGCACTTTGCTTATAAAACCCCTCCATACATTTCCTCTACCTCTCAAGTGCAGGCAAAGACATCTCTGAGACAGAAAGCCTCTAGCCTGCATTAACGCAGTTAAGTCATCCTGTCACTAATGGAAGAGAAACAGCCAAGCAAAGGCCTCTTCTGTTTCGTCACAAAAGCACAGGCACTGAGTATGTATATATATGTAAAATATATGTAAATACATATTACTGAGCCAAGAATAACAGAAACTCTCCATTTTACATCACATCTGACTTTAATATAAGCAGCTCAGGTTTCTGTAGGGATTATACATTGTTTAGTCTCTGGTAGAAAGCTTGCATTTAAATAAATAGCAACCAGAAGAATGACAATCAATCAACTTTGTCTTAAAATAGTGTGTGGCAAGTCAAATCAGGAAATTCATTGTTGCTCACTGAGAATGCCAGCCTACTTTTTCATGATTTCTCTTGTTAATAAAGTGGTAATCGAATTAATCCTGTATTCAATTAACTGTAACTTCATGAAAGAAGTAAAAGCAAGAAGCAAAAGAAGTACCAAAGTAAAGGTCATATGTTGCCCAAATATAGGTAAGTTTAAGTAGCTTCTCTGAGAACCTAAGTCCATGCACCCATGCAAAGAGCACTGGAAGATCTCTGCAGGATATTTTGCAACACAAGGTCCTATTAATCTAAGATAAAACAGCTAATCAGACAGCTATTTTGTAATGACCACATTGCTCAACACAAATTCAACCCTAACTCATCTTTAACAGGATTCAGAGAGTTTCTCACCCTTTTCTGTCTCCCTCCTTGACTCCGATGAGTGCTGGAGGCTTCGGACACCGCCAATGATCATAGCAGCTGCACTACCGAGGGTCCGTGGATGCAAGTGTGGGCAAAGCAGGCTGGTAGGAAAGCAGGTGGAAAAAGCATTAGTGTTATGTCCAAGGACATTAAATGTGTGGGCCGTTAACTATGCAGGCAGCAAGAAAAGGTTTGACTGTAGAAAGGAGGAGGAAGAGCAGGGTTTAGACCCTGGGTTTTATCTTACAGCATTAATGACAAACAATTTTACCCATAGCATCTTCTTTTGATACTCTTCTGCTTATTTCTGCAAGGTTTACATTGGTCATGTCTATGCATAAAACATCTTTACTGGTATATTACTTCAGCCTACTGTGTCCACCCGTTAGAACAGCAAAATCTTAAATTCTCACTCAGCTTGCTTCATTCAGGGAAGTCCCTAAAAGCTATCCTGGCAAAAACCACACTGTTGCCAGTGCAAGCTGTGTCGATATTAGAAGAGCTTATTACAAGGGCAGAGGCAGGGCCGACCTCGCTGGTCCTACAGCCACAGATGATTCATATGAGGAGGGAGCATCCGCCACGTCTGCCAAAGCGGAGGGGAGAGGGAAGGCAAGAGGTCAGACCTTATCTGGCCAATGTTTGAACTGATTCACTAGTAAAAGAGCCGAGTCAGCCAGCCGTTCACAGATGAGAATAAACCTGAGCTACTGCCTCACTGGGACCCAAAGTACCCCTGCAACACTATTGTTTAGCGTAGCTCATATTTACAGAGCCTGTGTACCTATGATTTACAGGTGGTGGAAGAATGAGGAGCACAGATGATTTACCACAACAGGCGATAATTTTTTGTAGCAGACATAGATTTTGTTTGAGCTCTGATCACAGAGGACATAGGTCCATTAGTATATTCTCCTGGCAGGTAATGAGGCATTCAGAATTATTTCTGCAGCCCGTGCAAAACACAGGGATATCCTGATTTTAAGACACCACTGCAAGAACTCCCTGACAGAAGGAAGTGCCTCTATAACTTACCTTCTGAAGCTCAGGGAAGTTGGAAAAACAAAAAGCAAATTCTTTTTTTAAAGTGTCAGGATGCAACTCTGGTTAGGTCTCTTGTTGAAGCTGCTCCAGAGGTGTGCTGCATTCCTCACTCCCAGTCTGAAATCTGGGTAACCCTCCCTGCAAATTCTTTGTTGAATCTAAAATAAAAACCACTAACTTCTGCTAAAGATTATACTTGCTGGAATAAATGTGCCACAATGACAGTCTCTAAATGCTGTGTTTTAAATGATCTTTTGCTTGGAGTGTGTCTTTTTTTAAAAAAGTAGAGATTTTAGTTTTTCAATATGAGATTAAAACTTGTAAAATATTGCTTAAATTACAAAATTAGGTACGTTGGGTTCAGCAGCACTCAGGAGGCCAAGGTTGCTGTGTGCAACTTCCGAAATTAAACCAGGAAGGAAATCTGCAGTTTCACCCTGAGAGAGAGCAGGACTGTCTCATGCTGTGTGTGGGCCTTGGAAGCAAGAACTAGGATGTGACAGGACTGTGCTGAAAAGAAATTAAACCTTACATGTAGACCAGTCTCCCTAAAAGAGCATCTTTATGCTTCATAGAAAAGCTTGCCATTAAATGAAGAAACTGAAACTCTTACAATTATAGAATCATAAATCATAGAATGGTTTGGGTTGGAGGAACCTTTAAAGGTCATCTAGTCCAACACCCCTTCAGTCAGCAGGGATATCTTCAACTAGATCAGGTTGCTCAGAGCCCCGTCCAACCTGACCTTGAATGTTTCCAGGGATGGGACATCTACAACTTCTCTGAGCAACCTGTTCCAGTGTTTCACCACACTCATAAAAAATTTCTTCCTTATGTCCAATCTAAATCTACCTTCTTTCAGTTTAAAACCATTACTCCTTGTCCTATCACAACAGGCCCTATTAAAAAGTCTGTCCCCATCTTATAAGCCCCCTTTAAGTATTGAAAGGCCACAATAAGGTCTCCCTGGAGCCTTGGCTTCTCCAGGCTGAACAACCCCAACTCTCTCAGCCTGTCCTGATAGGAGAGGTGTTCCATCCCTCCGATCATTTTCATGGCCCTCCTCTGGACCCGCTCCAACAGGTCCATGTCTTTCCTGTGCTGAGGGCTCCAGAGCTGGACGCAGTGCTCCAGGTGGAGTCTCACCAGAGTGGAGTAGAGGGGCAGAATCAGCTCTCTTGACCTGCTGGACACACTTCTTTTTATGCAGCTCAGGATACGGTTGGCCTTCTGGGCTGTGAGCACACACTGCCAGCTCATGTCCAGCTTTTCATCTACCAAGTCCTTCTCTGCAGGGCTGCTCTCTATCCATTCATCCCCCAGCCTGTACTGATACCAGGGGTTGCCCTGACCCAGGTGAAGGACCTTGAACTTGGCTTTGTTGAACCTCATGAGGTTCACATGGGCCCACTTCTTCAGCCTGTCTAGGTCCCTCTGAATGGCATCCCATTCCTCAGGCCTGTCAGCTGCACCACTCAACTTGCTGTCATCTGCAAACTGCTGAGGGTGCACTCGATCCCACTGTCTATGTTGTTGATGAAGATATTAAACAGTACTGGTCCCATACAGACCCCCGGAGAACACCAGTCATCACTGATCTTCATCTGGACATTGAGCTGTTGACCACTACCCTCTGGATATGACCATCCAACTGACTCCTCATCCACCAAACAGTCCACCCATCACATCCACCTCTCTCCAATTTAGAGAGAATGATGTTGTGGGGGACTGTGTCAAAGGCCTTACTGAAGTCCAGATAGATGACATCCATAGCTCTTCCCTTGTCCACTGATGTTGTCATTCCATCATAGAAGGCCACTAGGTTGGTCAGGCAACACTTGCCCTTGAAGAAGCCATGCTGGCTGTCTCGAATCACCTCCCTGTCCTCCATGTGCCTTAGAATAGCTTCTAGGAGGATCTGTTCCATGATCTTCCCAGGCACAGAGGTGAGGCTGACAGGTCAGTAGTTCCCAGGGTCTTCCTTTCTACGCTTTTTAAAAATTTTAAAAATGCAATGTTTCCCTTTTTCCAGTCACCAGGGACTTCACCTGACTGCAATGACTTTTTAAATATCACGGAGAGTGTCTTGGCAACTAGATCAGCCAATTCCCTCAGGACTCTGGGATGCACCTCGTCAGGTCCCATAAACTTATGTATGTTCAGATTCCTCAGGTGGTCACGAACCTGATCTTTGCTTACAGTGGGAGGGACTTTGCTCCCCCTGTCCCCATCTTGCAGTCCATCCACTTGAGAGGTGTGGGAAGAGAGGTTGCCAGTGAAGACTGAGGCAAAAAAATTGTTGAGTACCTCAGCCGGCTCCTCGACCATTGTTACCAATTTGCCAGTCTTGCCCATGAGGTGGGTACTCATTCTTTGACCTCCTTTTCTGGCTGACATACCTGCAGAAGTTCTTCTTATTATTCTTTGCATCCCTTGCCAAGTTCAGCTCCAGCTGCGTTTTGGCTTTCCTGACACCATTCCTACACAACCGGGCAGTGTCCCTATACTCTTCCCAGGATACCTGTCCCTGCTTCCACTGCCTGTGCCTTTCCTTCTTGCCCTTTAGTTTGACCAGCAGGTCTCAACTCAGCCATGTTGCTCTCCTGCCTTCCTTTCCTATTTTCTTATACCTGGGTATCGAGAGCTTTTGTGGTCTATGGAAAGCATCCTCAAAGATCTGCCAGCTCCATTCTGCTCCCTTGTCCCTGAGGGCAGTTTCCCAGGGGGTCCTATTGACTAATTCCTTGAAGAGCTGGAATTTTGCTTTCCTAAAATTCAGGGTCCTGACTTTACTTTTCACCTGACCCATATCCCTCAGGACTGTGAACTCCATCAGCACATGATCACTGCAGCCCAGGCTGCCTCCAATCTTGATGTCACCATTAGCTCACTTGCATTGGTGACCAACTTCTAGAGCTAAAGAACTGCTCACTGTTAAAACTATTTTACATGAAATGACCATGTACCTGCATAAAATTAAAATTATTAATTGCAAGATGGATCATATTATGGTAATGAGTAAATAAGTTTGGAAGAAATATTATCGTGTAAAAGGATATATACAAGATTGTCCCAGTATTTCCTAGTGAATTAATATACACTATTTTCATGCAATTACAAGGCAGTTCATATAATACAAACAGTGTAAGTATTGTAGCTTATAAATGCTAGTTTCAGCTTTCATTTCACATTCTGTTATTGCAGAGATCTTTGCAGTACAACAGTATTTTACCCTGAACACAAGGTAGAATTTCTGCTTCTAACAGAAGCTATTAAATTCTTAATGGGACTATTCTGCAATTATTTTTCAAGCTTTTAATTTCAGAAATGAAGCAACTATGAGTTAATACACGGGAAGGCTATTCTCTTACTTTGGTGACTTAGAGACTGAAGTAATCAATCAAGTCGCATGGTTTAGCAAGACTGCCTTAGTATTACTCCTTCATCATCTTATCATTGCTCAATGCTATTTGCCAACAATTTTCAATTAGAAGATTGTGTCAAAGGACTTCCGGAGTTTGCTGTGATTGTGGAGACTATTTTAAGCTGTATTACTACATTAACAAATGGTTTCAGTGTAACACCTTCACCAATTGTCACCTCCTCCAAAACACTAGACTACAAAACCAGCTGGATCTTTTGTGTTGTTCCAGCTCCAACTTATCCAGGATTTCCTTCTATGAGAGACTCAAGTTAGCCATTTGTCTTATGGACCTTTCATAGCAAAAAAATGTCAAGATCCTCCAAGGCTTTCTGGAGATAACATAATCAAGAAATTTCTTTCATATGGTAGCATCCAACGTTTTCTTCTTTCCACTTTCTCAGACGAAAGAAACCTATCCTAAGCTGCCTGTATAGAAATGTACATGCTTGGTGACACTCACATGGGGTCTAAGTCATTCTGCGTAGAAAGGCCTGGCACAACTGCCTGGTGAAAACTTGTTTGAGGTTAATTCCTGCTGTGTAGTCATCCTCTTGGTTCCAGAAATCTTGCCCCCTTGTTATGTGTGTGAAAAAGTCTTACCCACTTTCACATGACTAAGCAAATACATAAAAAACAAAGAAATACTGAGCTGAATGAGGGGAAGGAACCATCTAGAAGGTATGGTTGGGGAAAAGTAGAAGGGCAATGCATGCACAGCAAGGTCTGCCTCCTTTCAGCTTTCAGCCAGCAGCACTCTCAAGATTTCGAAGGCAGAGGCTGCATCAAGAAGGTGCAGTTAATCTCCTTTGAAAACCCTGGGGTCCAGCAGAAGTCCTGTGTCGAGGAGCCCCTCTGCTTGTTTATTCGTTAACTGTCTGCAGAATAAACTCCTCAAGACTCATGAGGTCACGTCACTCAGCAGGAGATGACCATTCATGTAATGTTACTTAAAAGCAATTATTTGACCAAACATAGTGGTGAGATTGATCCAAGCACAAGTAGTGTCATCCTGATTGGTACAGCATAAAAATGGCATATTCATCTATCTTTCCGTGTACCTTCACCCAATAAAAGTGGGGGTTATCTTCTACTACTGATACAGGACAGGCAGGAGACTCTTACACAGCATTTATCATCACAATAATTTTTCTCAAAAGAATATAGAGAATAATTGTGTGAAAAGAAATCTGGGGACAGTTCACATTTGCTTTTGCAAATAGATTAGCAACAATCACAGAATCACAGAATCAGTACGGTTGGAAAAGACCTGTAAGATCATCGAGTCCAACCTGGGGGGAAAAAAAAAAAAAAAAAAAAAAAAACAAAAAAAAAAAAAAAACACACCACAAAACCCACGCCACACAACAACAATAACAAGCCACAACCCACCCAACACCACACAGCACCATGTCCATCAAGCTACATCCCACAATGCCACATCCACACGCTCCTTGAAGACCTCCAGGGAGGGTGACTCTACCACCTCCCTGGGCAGCCTATTCCAGTGTTTCACCACTCTCTCAGTGAAGAACTTTTTCCTAATGTCTAGCCTGAACCTCCCCTGTCGCAACTTGAGGCCATTTCCTCTAGTCCTGTCACTAGTCACTTGGGAGAAGAGACCAACACCCACCTCTCTGCAACCCCCTGGTCTTGCAGAGTATTAGTTTTTCACAGTACATGGCCAATGACTGTGTTATAACTAATGTTCTTTCCTATGACATATCACATTAAATAGAAATATTTAATTATGGATATGTTTAATATGCCATGAGTTATTGTTCAGCATTTTTTCATAATATTAATTTTTAATTATTCCTTACTCTACATTCCTTCATCATTTTAATTACACATTTTATCTGTGAAAATAAATCTGTCCCTTTGTGAACGACAGCTGTCATGTGTTCTCACCTTTTCTGTGCTGATGTTTAAAAATTGTGGATTAGCCTGTGCAAGAAATTGTACAAACACTGTCGGCATACTAATAATAATAGCTGTTTTTTTAAAGCTTATCCTGTCTGAAAGAATAGCTTCTACCCAAAGTTTCAATAACAGCAAGTTTAGCCTTATTCAGACATTTAAAAAGTAATGGTACAATAGTTCAGAGGTGTCACTTAAGAAATTAAAGTGGTTCTGTAGGAGAAAAACCTACTGTCAACTGCACATATAAGTTATTCAGATAAGAATGGGCATTTAGTGACAATGACCAGATGGTATCTCAGCTACTAATGTATCTTCAGCATTTGCTTGGAGTCTAAAATATTACACTTTAATCTTGAATATTTAATTATAAGCATCTTGGATTTTTGAAGATCGATAAATAACTCAAAGGTTATTGAAAGAACCTTGTGCTATAAACGGCCAATAGCTTTTTTTCTAAACACACTTTTTCCAATAGTGTAATATAAAAATGTCACGAGTGGATGGGCCAATGTCATTTAACATGCTGGATTTTTTGAAGACCTGATCCAAAGCTTACTGGAGTCCGTGGGATTCATCCTAGAACATTCTAAGTATTTAGTTGCATAAACAATAATTTTGGTTAATAGATTAAGTTAAAAAAAATTCCGTTAATACTTGCCATTAGATTGCATTTATATTATGTAAATCTAATGTTTATCCATCTGTGAGTAGATGTTATTCTTCATTTAAGCTTATTCAGTAAACCCTTACTTTTCAAATATTTCTTTTCAGATAGTGCAAGGGAGTTAAATGTCAGTCAACACACCTGAGCATATAGATAAACCTGTATAAACTCATATACGTGCACAATCCTTTACTGTGTCTTCAGTGTTTCGGCATACCACAGGACTGTTGTAGTGCAAGTGCTGAGTGAAATGTAAGGATAGAATAAGTAAAGACAGCTTAAGTTAATCACTTAATTTCTTTGTTGGCTATCGAACATCTTTGGATAAGGAAGAAAATGTAAGCAATTAATTAATCCATCAGAATAACAGTCTCCTGCTTTGCTTCTTTCTCTGTCACTTAGAAGCACCTCCAATTTCTGCAGAAAAAAAGGGTCCTTGAAACAGTCTTGTTATTAGAGCCATCTAGCCTAAGTTTCTATGACTAGATTTGTGTTATGCATACCATTGCTACAGATATGTTCACTTTAAAATTCACGCTCTATTTCATGATTTTAAGGCACATTGATTAAAAAGTTAAGATAATCATTCCCATTAGTAGAACATACTTCTCCTATCCAGCAGAAAAACTAACTTTCAGTTACATCTGGATAAATTGTATGTTGCATTGTTAAAACGTAATAACTCTTTGCTTTGTTATGAAGTCTTTCTTAAAATGATTGTTTTCTTTGAATGACATGTAAGATGTGCATTCTCTCAATACTATACATCAATAGATAACCCATTGAATTTTGTCAGTTATTAATGATAATTGTCCACAAGTATCAGTAACTACTAAGAATTCCCACTTCACCTGATAATTATTTGCACAGTTCTAGGCTGAATCACCATCTCTCTTGCAACTCTACTACACAGAAATTTTCTACCTGGTTGCTTCTATGTTAAAGGAACTCCTCAGTGAAGGAATAAATAGCTGGGTGACAATCAGTGGCATCTGTCTGTCATATAGAGCAGCTGATGGTTCCCTCTTGACTGCAACCTCCTGAGTTGTGGACTGCATTCCATTCACAGTTCCTGTGATTGGAGCTTTCTGGGGCTTTTTTTATGACTAAGCTCACCTGGGAAGTGTTAGATTAAAAAGCACACATTCTGCTACAAACAATACCACACTTCTTACCTGCATTTTCATATTTTTTAAAAGGGCTTTTAAAATATCTGTGGGTTTAAAAGGGGAATTAAGCCTACATTTAATTGTCTGTTCTTTGATTGTTAAACTTGCAGATAGTCTGATTTAATTCCCAGTCATCATCATGTATAATTTAGTTTAGCGTGCCTTGCTCCTGAATCAGTAACATAGATTTACTAACCACTGCATTATACAACTTGTACCACATTTAATTAGGATATTCTGTCAGTTTGTTAGCTCAGTGCTTTATATAAGCAGCACAGCACATTAAACTATTGAGCACCTCTTTGAGAACACACCTAGAAATATTTTATCTGGTGTCACAAAATTTATGACTGCAATAAGTGACTAGCAAGAGGCATTAAAAGGCTGTAGATTTCAAATCTGTGAATACACGCACACTGTAAGGCGTGAAATATATGTTCTGAAAGTTCTGAAACATAAACATACACTTTCTCTAAAATCATTGTAGTATTCTTCTTTCAATTTTTAAATTGTTAGCTGTTGCAACTACAAAAGATCTATTAATCTCTAAGACGGGAAATAAAAGAGGGGAAAATGTTTGATGAAGGGAAGATTCTGTGCTGGGCGCAGGATGAGAAAAGAAAACATATTCTTTGTACAAGCTAAGTAGATAATTTCAAAACTTTTCCAAAGCAAGAATTTATTTTTTTTTAAATTGGTCCAAATGTAAGAGCCTATAATTACACTTAATTGTATACCTGTCACACATTAGTGAAAAAGCTGACAGTGAATGCTGTGGTCTTGACCCAGCAGAGATTAATCATGTATATCTGCCGGGGCTGTGAGTTAAAATTCTATATAGTCAGTATCATGTATTTTAATGAGACATTTGTGGGTTTAAAATCAAGGTAAACCTGTTAATAGGATTGTTAAGGTCAATAGAGTTGTCCCTGGCTTCAAAAAAAGTATGTGCTTAATGAGTTGACTGAATCAGATTCTGCATCTGAATTTTGGTATGAAATTGAACCCAGGTATACCTAAATAAGCAGCATGTTTTGTCAGTGTTTTTTGAGGGTTTATGTATTATTAATATTAATAATAATATTAATAATAGTTAATATTGATAGTATTTATTAATATTAATATTACTATATTTACAGCTTATTGTATTTTGGGAAAATAAGAAAACTTGCCCTTGTGTAGAAGAAAGAATAAGAAACTAGAGGTAAACAACATTTTTGAACAAAGATTCCTCCAATTAGAAATGGCCATTATAACGTAAAATATTTTTCTTCATAGGAAAGGTCCAATTTTAACAATATTTTTTATATTTTCTTCCAAAAATATTTTTTCTTTTCAGCAAGAAAAATGCTATTGTCATATTGCAGCTGTGTTTTCAGTTTAATACGAGTATTTTACTATTTCTTTTTTTTATCTTTTCTTAAAGCCATTGTTACTGCAGTTATGCGAGAATGTGAGTCTTTGGTTTTTAAACCTATGATTCATCCCTTGCTGTGAGAGGGAAAATCTTGGGAGCACTAATTTTAAATCCAAAAAAAAGGGAAACAAGAAGAAACTTTGTTTCTTTGGGGCTATGCTATGGAGGTACGAACCTGGTCTCCTGTGCCGCAATGTGCACGATTGAGCAAGGGCAGAGGAAGCAGATGGGCCCAGCCAAAACAGTGGAGAAAAAGGAAAAAGAAAGAAAGACTAAGAACTAGGCAAAGTGCAAGACTTAGGAGTCAGTAAACGGAGAGGGTGCTTTAAACACTGCACTTCCTTGTCTTGTGACTGCAAGGGAAACCATCAATTTAACAGATATGATGATAGGTAGTATGGAGTGACTACTCCAACAACTGTGCTGTGCGCTTGAGCACATCCAAGGCAGAACACGTATTTCCTGGAAGCCTAAGCAGACTTAGCATGAGATATCGGAGCTATTAAAAATATCACTGTACAAGCTGACAGCTGGGTAACAGCTTTATAGCCAAACCGATGGAGCTGGCTCAAGGCTTCACAGAAAATGTGGAAAGATATAAAGGCAGGCTTCACATCCTGACAAAAAGTGAGGGAAAATCCAGTACTTCTGAGAAGTTTAACCAAAGTAAATTGATTTCTTTCAAAAAAGCCTTCCTTTTAAGTAAGGCTGGACCCCAGAAGGAAAACTAACTCAGTACTGTGGATTCTGAAATATGCATGTCGCTTTGGATGTCTGCTCCTATTCATTACTACAGGGCTGGTTATAAAATTACCAATGTTATCCTTTCTCTTGCAGGGAAAGCCCCATATAAACTAAACCTACACAATAAGTTTCCTACCAGGGATATGCTCAAGTTCCCCAGTACAGGCCAAGCATTAAGATGAATATTTATTTGTTTCCCAGTATTTTAAGATGAGAGCTCTTTCACTAAAAGTACTGAGCCTTTCCTGCAACTTAAGTGTTCACTGGACATAATAAAATTGATTTGGTTTCAAACTTTCATTTCACAGCATTGTATTTTAATTTAAACACAGTTTTTATCTCAGTTATGCTGCTATATTTAAAGTCAGATAACGCTTTTTAAGAATGATCAAATTTCTGCTCCTCTTCATAGGATTTAACATGTTTGTAATTAAGATATACATGTGAATGTTATAAAATATTAAATTATTTATTAAAATTATGTTATTTACTTATATTTATTGAAGTCAGTATAATTTTGTTGTTAATGAAACAGCAAGGAGAACAAGACATATCTTCTGAAGCAGTTACGAATGCATTGATAAACATATCACAGTTAAAATCTAAAATTCATTATGTAATTCAGAATTTTTACATTCCACAATAGGCCAAATAAACAGGCCATCCCACTTCACAGGAATGACCAGTGGAGCAGCTTTTATGGGCAGACCATTAGAAACAGCCCACAATCACAACAAACTGTGTGTGTTCCTCCAAGCTGATGACCACCAAACAGCTTCAAGGTCAGTTCACTTTTATAATCAAATGCCTTTCCAAATAAAGCAAAAAAAGCCTCTGTCCATTGCTAACAGAATGAAAGCTGGCTGAGGTAACCAGGCTCCTTCAAGGAAAGAACCATAACTCAGATACAAAGGTGAAAGCAAGCTGTAATGAAGCTTAGTAGAGTGTGACTGGGAAGAACGTAATAGAGGATGAAAGCATTTTGAGTTACAACTTGGTTGTAGCTTACTTATAAATTTGCATTTCTTGGTCTGGTTTTGCCCTATTCCTTTTTATAATAGAAACTGCAAGAAAACACCAAAGGCAGGAGCATTTCATTTCAATATAACCAAATCTCTTCTCATATGCCAGGAAGGACTTCATATTTTGTGCATTCTTAAGGCTGTTTGTATTTTCAAGGGTTTGAATGTTTTGATTTGTGAAAGCTTTTATAGACTGCAAAGTCTGTGATGCTCTGAAAGGATCTAACACTGACCATTGTGACATGGTTCTGAACGGAAGATACTGGAAGAAAAATACTTTTGGATCAGGAGAAACTTTATATTGCAACAAAATTGTTCACTTTTTGGTTTTTTTTTTTTTTATAAATTAGTAGGTACTTTTAAATTTAAAATAGTTTTAAAATGGGTAATTGAATAACGTCAGGACTCTTTCCACTGTTTTCCAACGAAATTAAGTTCTGGGGAAATCTAACTCACTCAATGAATCATTTCCTTCTTAACAGATTTACTTTTTATAAAAACAAGCATATGGAGTTATATCAAAAAAAGCCATTTGCCTCAATATCCTGTCTTGAACAGTGATTGGTATGCTTAGGGAGGTATGTAGGAGATGGAGAATGCATAAAGGGTACAACATCTCCGTTTCAGAAATTAGGTAATGACTTCCTAAGCTGGAGATCGCATCTGGACCATGATTCTCTGCCATGACTGATAGAACTGCCACTCAAGAAGTTGCCCCGTCCTTTTCAATTGAATCATGTTGTGTTTAGCATACAGGAATTGGCACTATAGGAACAAAAATAATTTGTGGCCTCACAGACCTTTCTACTAACAAGAAAAAGATTACACACGCAAAACAATTTTTCCAGTTCATGCACTGTCTCATGACGTCTTGAAGAAACAGCACTATATAAAGTTGAGGGAGCCTGTATAAAGAGAAGCTGAAAGGAGGAGCCAAGAAAATTAAATTCTTACCATCGATGTGCATATTGCATTGCAATAAGAAAGGCTTAAATAAGGATGAAAACAAGACAGAATGGCAAGGAAGGGAGTTTGCTAGAAACAGGAAAACATCTCTCAAATTGCTGAAACTATGCATATTCGAATTAATATAACAAAGGGAATGATAGAAACTCAGGCATATCAAATGAAAAGAAAAATAATGCAGACTAAACCAGAATTTGAAGCTAATAACTAGCAAATAAAATAAAAACTAATACTAAACCCCTCAAACACATCAGGAGAAGAAACCCACACACTTTTAGTAAGGAGAGCTGATGATCAGGATATAATGCTACACAAATTCTTTGCTTTGACATTCACTGTAGAAATAAGAGAAATTTCCCCTCCATAACCTCCTTCTTGGAGTGGGCTCAGCAAAGGGCCTGTCTGAAACCAAAGTGATTGTAGGAAGGGCCATGGAACAAACCAACAAAATGAACAATAAAACATCACCAGGCCTGGATCATGTGCCCCCAAGAGCTGTAAGAGATCTCAAGGATGAAACAGGTAAATTAATAACAGTGCTATCCAACTTCTGTTTAAGACTCCTGTGGTGCCTGAGGGCTAGAATGTAGCAAATGTGGTATCAGACATTTTTTTAAAAGCTCCAGTGGGACCAAGAAACCTCTAACTCTGACTTCTTTACTCGAGAAATTAGTACAAGTGCAAACTAAGTGTAGAATTAGAGGATATCTTGAGAAATATGACCTGCCTGGGAAAAGCTAACTTGGCTTCAGTAAGGTGAATATTTACCCCTTTGTTGACCAATATTCATATATATGCAAAACTACAATTCTCATTAGTTTTTATTCTAAAAAAGCACACTAGAAGAAAATAAAAACAAGCAAAATAAATTGAAATATCTTTTCGGCATCTAAGAATTAGGAAAAAAAATTTCCCCTCATATAACATATGATATATCTTATACATTTGTCTATTTTAATGGGAGATCCTTTTTCAAAGCTCTTAGAAAAGTAAAGTTTCCAGTAGTAGGAAAATTAAGAGGTCAGATTCTTTTCTTTGCCAGGATATAACCTCATGAAATTCAACAAGGAGAAGTGCCAAGTCCTGCACCTGGGGAGGAACAGCTCCATGCACCAGTACATTCTGGGGGCCACCTTGCTGGAAAGCAGCTCAGCGGAAAAGGACCTGTGGGTCCTGGTGGACACCAGGTTGAACACGAGCCAGCAATGTGCCCTTTCTGAAAAAAAGGCTAATGGTATGCTCAACTGCACTAGACAAAGTATTGCCAGAAGGTCGACGGAGGTGATCCTACTTCTCTAATCGGCACTGGTGAGGTCCTCACCTAGAGTGCTGTGTCCAGTTCTGGGCTGCTCAGCACAAGAGAAACATGAACATACTGGAAGGAGTCCAGTGAAGAACCACTAAGACTATTAAGGGTCTCAGGAACCTCACATGTGAGGAAAGGCTGGGATAGTTGGGACTGCTCAGCCTGGAGAAGGCTCAGGGGGATCTTATCAACATATATAAATACCTGAAGAGAGGGTGCAAGGAGGACGGAGCCAGGCTGTTTTCAGTGATGCCCAGGGACAGGACCAGAGGCAATGGACACAACCTGAAATACAGGACATTCCCTCTGAATGTCAGGAAACACTTCTTTACTGTGAGGGTGACTGAGCTCTGGCACAGGTTGTCCAGGGAGGTTGTGGAGTCTCCATCCTTGGAGACATTCAAAAGCCGTCTAGACATGGTTTTGGGCAAGCAGCTCTAGGTGGCCCTGCTTGAGCAGGAGGTTGGACCAGATGACCTCCAGTAGTCCCTTCCAACCTCAGCCATTCGCTGATTCTCTGATACCTTTAATGCAAGAAGAAAAGGAGAATGGAAAAGGCACAGAGGATCAATTACCGTCCCAATCCACAAACTGCCCCAACCTTGGCTAAATTGGCATAGCTTCAGGGCCAAGCCTACTTTTGAGCCATTATGAGACACAACTCCACCCTTTGAAGACCACCAGGCCAGCTTCAGAATGGCATTGCTTTCTCTCACCTTCTCTACTGATAGATTTTTCCCTGTCCCGGCCAGCATAAGCAGAGCCATCCTGGCTTCACTTGTGCTGAGATGGCTCAGTCTCACAGCTGGGGCCAGGGTGAGAACCTTCCCAGTTCTTTGTGGTAGGCAATTCCTCACTATTTCCCCTCTACTTTTTCTCAATTAAAAGTTAGGATTCTTATTTTACTGAAGTCTCCTGACTGTATGTGGGTTGCACAGGTCACACATATTTTTTCCCTACTTCCCTATACTCATGTGTTTACTGTAAGATGAAATTTGCAGGGGAAAACTGGCAGTGCATGATTTTAAAACACGGAAGATTTATGCTATTGCCCTACAATTGTACCAATCTACTTCCTCTCTCTGATCAATCAGCCATTATACACTTATTACTTTCTTGCATTCATTGTTCCTTTATTTAAATAGCCAATCTTTGTGTTTATCTCATGTTTTAAAAATTAATTTACAAAGAAAAGGCAACTCTAGGTGCCAGTTTTGGGGGGGTTGACAGTTTATCGAGGAAATCGGACTTGACCTGTTGCAATTCCACCTTACAGTTTAATTGCCTCAGCTTTAAGACTACAGAGTAACTATTCTGCATTTCTGCTCTCCTGAAGGGTTCAGCTGGGGTGAAGCTGCTACAGCTATACTCCCTCCAGTCTGCAGCAGCCCTCCAGCTGAACTAGGCTGGCCAAGGTGAAATAGCTTGAAAGGGTTCATAATTAGACTCTGTTTCACCAACTAATAAAATGTTTTGTTTCTAACTTCTTTAAAGCTCTCTTTTCAGAAACAGCCTTCCTGCAATTCTCTAACCATGATTTTTAACATTTCAGGCCTGGATCCTGTTGCTTTATTCTGAACAGTCTTGTACTTCACTATGCCTTGGCCAGGGTTGGAGTTGGCTGTACTATGCTGCCCAAACCCCTTTCTTCTTCATAGATGTTATCTGGAGCAAGTTCCAGTAGTAAAAAGCAGCAGAACAGAGCTGCTCTAAAGGGGCATGAGACCCCAGGATCTGATGGGTACATCAGCTGGGGAGCCAGGCTGAGGGGTATTGTCCCCGGATCGTGGGGAAGCAAGAAAAAGGAGAATTTTATATAGGGTTTCCACAGCCATTCTACAAGATTTCCCCTTAAGAAATAGTAGGATATTAAGGTGGACAGAGTCCCATGAAGATTTATTGATCCCTGGCCTGGAAGCTTAATAATACCATGACGCTTACTGTGAAGATACTCTTTTTATATCAACTGGTGTTGTCAACTGCTAAACAGTAGCATTCTCTTTAAAGGACTGTAAGTGCAAAGGAATTCTCTTTTTTATATAATAGCTTTCCACTCTCCAAAATTTTTTTTTTACCCAAGTAAACTGCACATGCCTTACAATAGCTGAATGCCACAGTTTAGAGAAGCCCTGTGCTGGACTTGGCAACATTTGTTTTGGCAAACAAGTTAGTTGACTGCCCAGTCTGCAGCGGGAGTAGACTGAGTCTGGGTAATGAATGGAGAAGCTCCCTGAGGGGAAAGCAACAAGGAGTGAAGGTTTTGTGTCAGAAGATTCAGCATTTTGAGCAATAGTGTGTGAGAGAGCAAGCTTTTTTTCAATGAGTACATCCACATTCAGAGAGAGAGAGTATCTCGGCAAAGATTTTGGCTGCTTTGCTGGGCTGACTAACCTTACCAGTTCACACTGAATATTACCATCTGTTATTCGCAGTAGTCAGCATGTTACTGCTGACTCTGTTTCACGCATTCATATCCAGCATATTGGCCCCAGACTTCACAAACACTGTAGGCTTTCTCTCAATTTTAGCATATCAAATGCAGAGACTCCCTTCGGCCTAATCCAAAAGGAGGCCATTAATACAATTGTGTTGATCAATGATACAGCAACCTCATTTCCCTTATCTAATCCTGAAAAAAGGAGATTACACAGACTACAGAGCCGACTTCAGGGACAATTTAGTGCTGCTAGACAAAGCAGGCAGGATTTTTAAAACCAGGATTTTAAGATCTTGTTTTGGTGATAATTTCATGTCCTTCTGAAGGCTCGCATTGCCAAAAGCCCAGGGAATTCTGCATTTTATATAGCTCTGTTGATTATCATAGCACTCGAAAGCTCAAAGGGACCTACTCTCTTACAGCTTCTGTCATCCTGGAACGAATGGGTGGTTTCTCCCTTACTTCTGTTTCTCATAAAACACAAGCTGCTAAAACAGCTTTGTTTAGTCCTTCTGTTATCCTTCACCAGCATAACTTAATTTAACTGAAATTTCCTGCCGTGGTTGTTAAGCTTTAAGAAACTTTATAAAATAACCATGTGGATTCCAAAGGGGAGAGGGAAGGTTCCTCTGGACTTGGGTTCATGCCCCAGGGAAGTGATTATACTCAGGGTTAGAGTCAGCTCAGTTCTCCTCTTCTCCTCTGAGCCACGATGACCATGGGCAAGACTGGTCTTCAGAGTTGCCATTTGTAGAACAGGTATACTAATATCGCCTCTCCAAGGGTAGTGAATTTTAATTAAGCCTGATGAAACTGTTTGGGAAATGTTAAGTAACATTTAAGTAACATTTCTGTGAAGTACAAATATGCAGGAAAAAAGTATACAAAGGAAGAAAGAACTGTAAGATGTGTGATTAGTGGCACAGCATCCTAAAGGCATTCTCATAATCAGATCATTCTCATGCAAAGTAACATAATTTTAAAGGGTTTTTCACAAATTATGAATCTACATAAGCAACATTTGTTGAAACTCTTTGTCCACAATCTTCTATCAAAATCATCTCAATATAATAAAAGTTTAGAACTTCTTCACTGTATATCTGATGAATGGTGTGCAATTAATCACAAGTAAAAACTCCAGCCTGAATAGTAGAACCATAAAATGCAAAATCAGTAAGTGTGAGGAACTACCAAAAAGTTGCAGATTTAAAACTACCAACTAAATTAGAATTGTGGATGCAAAACCTCAGGTTTTTTAATTAAAGGGACTGATTTTGTTAGAGGGTAAGATGAGCTGGATCATAATTTTTGATTATTAGAAGACAGTTTACAGTAATGGGATTCAATAATAGTTGTGCTGAAAGCAAGGAAAAGACATTTATAAATGACTCTCCAAAACTGCGTTTGTATGATCCACTACTGTGTTTGCATAAGGATGAAAGCAGACTTAGTTTTGTCCTATTATTGTTCTTCTCCAAAGGAGCTATCAGTGGATTTACATAAGGAACTTTTGCTGGGGGCAGCTTCAGTGACTTTGTCTAAGGAAAACAGAAGCAGAAAAGTTGGCTGATTTGGCTCATTAAATAGAAAAAAATTAGAGACCAGCTATCGCACAAACTTGCAGCATCAAGTTTTAGAACATCGTCATAGCTGCATCAGACTTTACAGAAAACTAACATGAAGAATGGTGACAGGTTCAGTGCAAAAGGACATAGAATGCAACAGGTCCATGTCTTTCCTGTGCTGAGGGCTCCAGAGCTGGATGCAGTGCTCCAGGTGGAGTCTCACCAGAGTGGAGTAGAGGAGCAGAATCAACTCCCTCGACCTGCTGGCCATGTTTCTTTTGATGCAAGCTCAGGATACGGTTTGCTTTCTGGTCTGCGAGTGCACATTGCTGGCTTGTGTCCAGCTTTTCATCTACCAGTACCCCCAAGTCCTTCTCTACAGGGCTGCTCTCAATCCATTCATCCCCCAGCCTGTACTGATACTGGGGATCGCCCTGACCCAGGTGTAGGACATGAGCAGATGTAAAGAGGGATACACTATTGTGCAACCTGCAATGATTTGTCTGCAGATAAGTCTGTTTAATATAGCTACTCAGACAGATGTACATATTTTTAATATCATTGATCTCAAAGAACTTATATTTGCAGGCATCCAAAAATCTTCAGTAAATCCTTTAATAGCCTTGCTTTAGTTAATCTTTCTCATAGACTGCTGAAGTCAATGTTCACTTCATCAATCAAGATAAATTTGACTACTATAGCTAGAAATAGTTTATTTACGGATTCTAAAATCAGTCTTCCCAAAAATCTTTAGAATATTTGAAGAAGACTCTTTGATTCTAGAAGCATTACAATAAATAAATATTATGTTAAACATTATGACAATAATGTTTCTAGGCCCAGAAGGTTAGACAATGGAGCATTCCTAAATATTTTTTTTTCTTTTTGAGCAGTTTTTCCTTCCTATATTGAAGATTAATATTGAATTATCTAATTTGGTAACAATTCATAGCTCATTAGGTAATTATCCACTTTGAGATCTTTAATATCTTTTTTCCTTGAGGAAGAATTTAGATTTTACGGGTGACTTACCACTTTTCATTGAGAAAAAAAATTCTATCCTTCTTGGGTTACTGCTATTTACTATACTTATGTCATTCTTATTTTTCTTAAATGAATCTGTTCTCTATTCTAAACATAAAAAAAACCACTGGAAGAGCTGTACAATGGATTAAGTAGGATTAGCCTGGTGAGACAAATACTGAGTACACAAGTAATTACTTAGTCATTACTGAATGTGTGGATTTTGTGCTTGTCTTTTGGTTTTGTCAACTGTAAAACCTTGCCTAAAAAAGCACAGTTGTCTGGTTGTTTCCCCAGCAAGGAGTACCACAAGCTGACTCCTCCCACACTCATATATGAGACCATGAGATATTTCAGTTGTTTAACAGCCAACGTGGCTTTATACAGGCATAACCATGTCCTTAACTCCTCCTTTGAGCACAATAGCGCTTCACATGAGAACTTCAAAATTTTATTGGCCCCAAGTTTTCGGCCCACACTTCCTTTCATGTCTGGATGGCATGTCAATTCAGTATCCACAGGACAGCATCACATCACATCCAGAGCAGCCTTGCCAAATTTCAGGGCGTAAATACTGTCAGCAGCCTTTTTTCCATTCCTTGGGTTTTGAGGGGAAATGTAAGGAAAGGTGATTAGGTCATCCATGCTCCAGATCTAGTGCACCTTCTGCCTTGTTTTATCTGAGTATACCGTTACATTGAAAATAAAACCCATCCTGAGAGGTATGAGCCAGAAAAAGTGTAAGTTCCTTTAATAGTTATTGATACATTCCTTGAAAATAGCCAGAAAAAGTCGATAATGGGTATATCTATGCTGGTAAACTATAAAAAATGGTAGAATGAAAAATTTCAAAAGTATTTTATTCCAGTTAATGAGTAGGAACATCTTAGGAAAATGAATTTTTTTCAAAATACATGTTCTTGGCTTCCGTAATGGACAGAGCAATAATTGCTTCTTTGTAAGATCTTATAGGTTCCACCTAAGAGGATCTGATCACTGGTATGCCAAGTTGTTGGTATGGTAGTGAGAGGATTATCATAGTTAATGCATCCCTAAGTCCTCCATGAAGATGCATTAACTCTTAAACTTCATAAAAGTATGAATGAAAGTTTAATATTTATGATTTTTTAAATTGCATTTTATATTTCATGGCAAATCACCTTGAGGCATCTATTCAATCATGTTAATTTACTCTCACGTGTTCTAGATGTTTTCTGCAATTCCATGGTGGGAGGCAGGTGTTTGTTGGTTTGTTTCTTTTTTGCAATGTGATTCATTGTACCAGGGATATTTCTGAATATTATATATGGCTGCTTTTTTTCCTACTTTAATACCCGATATATATATGCTTGTGTAAAACCATTAATTTATGGCTATTTAGCCACCTAGTATCTTCAGCAGTGACTGTATAACCACAGATGGAGATATGGCATGAGCCTTCTTGTAAGAGCACTATCTTTTTGGGCTACGTTCTGTATTTTGCACGTCCACTTTGGTTGAACTTAGAGTGAATCATACTTTGGCTTGTGACTATCAGCAAATCCACGTAGTACTCAGTGGAATCCGCTCCCATAAGGAGAAATCTACCTTCTAAGGAGAAACATGACTGGGGTTTTTATAAGCGTAGGATTTGCCACATACCAATCACAATTAAAAATCAAAAGGACTCAGTTGCAATTGGGTGTTGACACTGCTGCTCTCCGGAATCAGTCAGGAATTGTATCTGAACAGATGTTGAAGTTATTTTCTCAATTTTTTTAGTATTATCTGAATAACATATTAGTGTTATATTGAGAATAATAAAGTTGCTGCCATAAATAAATCCTGTATTGGATCCAAAGAACTGAATATCACATGACAATAGCAACTGACTTTTTCTTATTTACATTATATAGTATGTGTAGACTTTTTCCTAGGATAACTAAACCGCAGATTGGATTCCTCTCGGTGTGAACACTAAATGCAACTTGTTTTATTTCAGTGTGCTCTTAAGTCTGTGCACAGAACACTACGTACCTGTATGTAGTTACATGAAGAAGCTTATTCTGGTAAGTTTTGCACTAGTGGCAAATAAAGCTTTTTATTGTCATTATTTACTTACACAAAAATGAAGAATGTAACAGGGACAGTCATCTATCTGACAAATGAAATTATATTACAATATTTTGATTTGTGTTGCAGATGTATATCAGCAGCAATTACTAAAAGGGACACATTAACTAGAAGCTAAAAGACACATTCTTTTGCAAAGCCAGAAGGAACAAAAGTTCCAGCAGCTTTACAAATCAATTTTTTGTTTAATTTTTAATTAGATTATAGACAAAGATACTGTATTTCTCACTCCATGTTTTACTAGGACTCTATCTTATCTTATATTCTGTCTCTAACTTGGATTAGATGTTTCTTATTCTACCTTTCTGAACTCTGGAGTGAGTGGATGGATCAGTCTGCTCAAAGAACAGGTGACTCCTTGATGAAGAAATTGGCATATGCATTAATTAGGAATTTTTCCAATTTTTATTTTTTATTCCTTATTCAAACAATTCAGCATGCCATTGCTGCACTCAGTATTGTCTTTGTATTTCTTATAAGCTTTCTTGCGCCAGCTAAGCTCATCAACACAAACATTAGCATTGAGGCTTTTACCCAAAAAGGAAAATTATATAAAAATTATGCACTATGCTACTGTAAAATGAGACAGGGCTAGTACACATTTAAAAAAAACCCAAAACTCTAACAAAAAACACCACAAAAAAATCCAACCTAGAATCTTTACCCGTACTTGGAACACATTTGGTTTTGTTTAACAGTTCAGCAGGTTTCACTCATTTTCATCCTCTGGGTGTCTCCCTTTTAATTTTCACAAGCTCTTGCATGGTCCAGTTTTATGCACAGATGGATGAGGATTTATTGACGTAATGGAAGAGGTTTATTCTGCAGGTGTTCTGACTGTATCAGGTATTTCTCTGAACAAGCTTTCTTTTTTGAGAGCTTATGATTAATGTTCAAAATGGATAATTGTGTACAAATCAGGATAAATACAATAGCAATCAAAAAGGTTCCATAATTTGCTATGGATCTGGCACTATTACATATTTAAATTAATGGTCTGGACAGTAGAGAAAGATATTTTTCAAGTTAAGCCTGTAACGGGTTTCAAGCAAGCTAGAAGACAAAATTTGAGTTTAAAATGTTCTTATTATATCTTCCAATAAGAAAATCACATTGCAGTAGGACTGCTTGGTTACACAAATAAAGACACAGAAAGGAACTGAAGTCCATGTGGCTAGTGTGGACTACAAATTGAACCCAAATTAGCAATGTTATACTCTTGAAAGGAGTGGGAAATATCAAACCAGGATCTATAAAAGAGATTATTCTCTACAAGTCATAGGGAGCTATGCTTTCACTCTCTTCTGTATAAGAAAAGTCTTAGCTGAAATATTTCAGCAAAGGAACGCACTAGGTGATCAAAATTCCTTTTAGATTTGTTACTACTACTATTATTACTTTTTGAATTATTATTATTGTTATTGTTATTGTTATTATTGTTATTATTATTATTATTGGAGCTATTACTATTGGAAAATAGGAACTATTTTGTGTGCTACTGGCAAATCTGTCTGGCCAATGTAATATAGACACAGGCAGCTAACAAGTCATGCCACTCTGAAGTCTGTCTGTGCTATACCAGATGTGGTGAAATATTTTTACATGTAGAACAAGTCATGTTCGATAAAACCTTGGGAATCAGGAGGTAGGCACTTAGTAATCAGATTTGTCAGCAGTGGTGCTTTGTCACTTTTATGAACCATTCAAGCACTAAAATTGTATCAGTCAGTTGAGTCTAAGCTCAGATTTCTGTAAACACGTGGTTTGTTTGTAGCAAATACAGTTAATTTTATAGGTGTTTAGGTGCACTCACTTGTCTGATTAAAGATGCACCAACACATTTGCTATTGCACTAAGTGAACTGATGAGAATTTAGTTTCCACCATGCTTACGCAGACTTGGCAATACTGGTAATTTTGGTCTCTTGAATAATTCTGTACGTAAGGGCCATGGCAGCTCTGATGCCTGCAGTGATTTTCCTGGCAGGGACTGTGTTCCCTTCTTGCCTTATCTGTGCCTTGCAGAACTGCAGTTTTACCTTTTCTGCTTCCATCAGCAGTTGCCTGAGATTTCTCAGATATATCACCTATTGCTTGTACTTTTATCTCGACTTAAGCTCTCATTGCTCAAAATACATCTCTAATAGATAAGAGTATGATAGACTGATTTGTTAGACTGATTTTTAACTTCTTGCTTTTCTCTTGCTTACTGAAAATCTGCCTCAATCCTTTAGTCTGTCTTTATGATTCCTAACCCATATTGTACCTTTTTTGTTGTAACCTCATTGTCGGCTAGCACTCCAAGATCTGCATGATTGCTCTTTAATATATTTTAGGTCTAATAATAATACCAAATGAACTTATCTTAAATGTAGAATACTTGAATAATATGTGAAACAAACTACAACATGAAGCCTGTCTTTCTAACTACAAATCCTATATTGTACTTAGATTTACTGCAGAGAATTCTCTTTCTGGGAATTCTGTCACAGGAAATCTTATGAAATAATGTTTAAAATATAATGTTTTATTAAAGTCTGTGTGCATCACTCAGTCTCATTTTGCCTTTGCAAATACTATCAGCAACTAACTAGAGATGTGGGCTCTTTTGTCTTCTCATCCATAAAGGTCTTTGCTTTCCCCTTTTATCAATTAGTCTTTACTTTGCTGATTGGAGGAAATTTAATTTTTGTTGGAGAAGGATCACTGGAAGAAATTATATTTTAGGATTTAGAAAATATCAGGATATGTAGAATATGGTCTCTGCATACCAAACATGGTTCTTCGGCATTTACAGCAAACTGAGTTTTAACCACCTTACTTGAACACAAGGTTAATGGCTTAAGAGCAGGAATGCAACTGCATCTCCTGTTTAGAAAGTGGTACAACTTAAAAATATATATCTGAATAGTTACACATATTCTTACTGCTTTTACATCTGGATCATGAAACAAATTTTGCTTTAAACTTCTCTATTGTTTCCATAGTTATAATAAAACATAATTTCCTTAGAATAATATTACACTGTATTTTTGTATACACTTTAAATCATATGGTTCTGCAATTAATGTTTGCTTGCTTCATTTTGAATTACACTTAACAGATCTGAATCATCACTGCACTGTTCCTTCAGCATTGATTTTAAGACTTACTGTCCAGAAAATTTTATTTTCTGCCCTTCTGAACAAACACTGGGTGATCCTGTGGTTCATCTCCTGACCTATCTAAGGGAAATTTTGTCAATTCAGAAATCTTCTTTTCAGCCAGGAAAAAATTGCCCCTTTGGATCCACCCCTCTCTTGTCATTGACCGGGAGCAATAGACAACACAGACAACTAATTTAAAGCAGCTACATTGTTTCAGAGTGCTAAAATAAGATAGCATACATATTAACATGTCCTACCTCAGGAACTCAGGTAGGCATTTCATAGATTTTGTGTTTTCAAGTGATGGTTTCTTATTTCTGCTGATTCCATGGGCTTGAGTTAAGGTTAAACAAGCTGCCTTTTAATAGCACTCAGCTGAGTGTAATCACACTCTGTAAACAAACCCAGCTTAATCTTTTCTCCTTTCAAAAAGAAGAAAAAGGGGAACATTTTGGGCAAAAAGATTGCCATTTTTCAATCAGTTGTAAACATGTCCTTTGTTGAAGGAGTTGCACAATTACCTATTATACCACTAGTAATGTTATGTTTCATTACAAACATTATATATAATATGTTTCAGGCCATCATTATCTCTACTCTTATCTGAGCCAGATCATATTTTTAATATATGCCCGTGTTCAGCACTGGTCTGGATGTCTGTGCAGCTGCAGCTCCAATATTTACCAAAGTGTGTGCACTTCTGTTCACAGCATATTCTTTTGCTTCAGAGAAAGTATCTATCCCAGGAGTTTTATTGTTTAATGCTATAAACATCACACAGACTGTTTATTTAGGTTTCTGTGTGGTTTTTATCTGTATTTTTAATCCATTCAGCTTTTAAAAAGCACAATTCTAAATGTAAGTGGTCCTATACTGGAAGGTGTACTTGTTTCAAGGACTGAAGTCCCAGAAATTGTGTTTATACTGCAAAAGCAGGTATGCTCCACACCAAATATGCAATCCTGCTTCCTTGATCATATGGACCCTGCATGTGTGCCCAGGCTCACGTTCAATCTGGGATGGAAAGGGCGAGGTACACATTTCACCCAAAAGCTGCCCTCCAAACATTCAGGCAGGATCCCACGGATATGCATCCCTGCATAGGACCTCAGAGACACTCCCAGATGTACTTACATTTTAGATAAAATTTAAACCAAATTCCATGTAACAAATGGTGCAAGGAAACGTGAACTAAATGTGTTGGGTGGCCACAAATATCTGCAACCTACACCTAGTTTAGTCTTAAGAAATGTACTCCGTTTAGTTCTGCAGCAGAAAACTGAGCACTATCAACCATAGGATTTTCCTTCTTCCTTTAGCTCCATTTAGCTGGATCTAGCTCCACCATGGATCATGAAAAAGCATTTTGAAAACTATCCAACATTGTTTTACTAAAAGAGAGTCAGCCATTTCCTCACTGAAGAGGTGAAATATTTACCTGATTAAATTATGATGGCATGTGCACCATAATTGCCTAAATAAATGCAATGACTTTAAAAGTGCCAAATCAGTTTGACTAAACTAATTAACCAAAGATAAAGATTTGACCTATGAAAATCAGGAAGACCTTTTCCCCCACACCCTTAGGTAGAGTCCTAAGAAAGGAAATGGCCTTAAATTTCAAATAAGACTTAAAGTTTAACATGCCTTAAAGTTCAACAAATTGTGGACAGTAAGAAAATCTAACTCCAGGGTACAAACCTATTAGAAACACTGAGACACCAGATTAGTTGGAATTTATTACGGACCACAATTGATTTATTGCCAGACAGCAGACATTTCTTGAAAAAGTTTATTACCATTATTTATTACCATGAGAATATCAGTGCTTTTCATATGATTATCACTTTCTGAAACTTTGAATCTTTATGTTTTAATTAATATTTTGAGGAAATTAGTTGATACTTGACCGGTTTTTCAAGGCATTTCAAAAACTACATGCCAAAGTCCCTTTTCTAATTCTGGGGAGAGGAACGTTGACATCTAATTTCCAAAATGACTGAAAGTGTAAGTGCAGAAAAACAGGAAAAGAAAACGGAAGTTCTCTGTTTCGTGATCCTGCAATGACACTTAATGAAGGATGAATCTTAGCTGAAAAATTCTGCAATCAATGCCAGTTTCTCAAAGAAGCTGAGCATTCAACTGAGTCATATAGGCACATAGCTGTTGGAAATCCATCCTAAAGTTGTTGGTTTTTGAAATTTGTCATCCTAGTAGTTTAAAATTAACACACAGCTATACGTATTAATCTCAAATATCAGACTGACACTTGGTCTGTTCGTTAACTACCTCTACGTTTTTTATAGAGAACTTGTAGCTTTCTATAAAATCTTGTTAAAACTATCTTTCTGTTAACACGTCTGTGATGGAAAGGTGCTGAATTTTATATAACTCTCTATAAATAATCTAAAAAAGTAAAGTATCCTTTATATGTAGATTTTACGTGAAACAGCTCTATGTTGTGTATAGAATTTTAGCAAAAGAGAAAAGGCATCTGCATAATGGACAGCAATGTAACTGTATTATTCAAAACATCTCTGTGGGAAATTCCTAACACATGCTTTTCTTCCTGACACAGTTGTTTTTTAACAGCCGTGATCATTTGCTTGATTATCTTGTTTGTTATCCATGTGTGAAGGCATAACATCAAACAGAAGTGATTTTGTGAACAAATCTACTTCCCAAAGTGCCTATGCCTTCTCCTGCAAGTTTGCAGAAAAATCAGAGCTTTTTCAATTGAACATCTGTCTACAAGAGAAGTTTTGAAAACACCCTGCCACATCAGCTGGCTTCCGTTGTAAAGATGCCACTGCTGTTCCATGAATGATTACACTAATTTTCCTCTCAGGACACAGCTTCCCTTTTAAAAGTGGCTAGGATATCAAGTGCTCAGTGGAAAAGAAACCTTGATCGAGTTTAAAGCAGGACAGCTTGGGATCACCATTTGTTAATACATCAGCAAATTCCTTTCAGGAATGTGTTGTTCAGCATATTGCACTCTGGGATCAATTGGTTCATGTAAACTAGGCTATCAGGATACAGTACTTCTGAAAAACGCTCTAGCGGTTTGGAAATCTCGACACTCATGTTTTTCATGTGCCTGGGGTTGCTAATGCCAGCTTCAAATTTAATTGATACAGATACAGCTGTAAGATTCCATATAGCAGCACATTTTTTACAGCAGCCATAAGTAATTGCCCTAAGGTAGTAAAGTGAGGTATGAACCAGAATTACACACACACTAATTAGCTCTGAGGTTCTGGGAATAAAAACACCTACCCTGTAAGAAGCAACAGCCTATTTCATAGGTTCCTCAAAGAAAATACTGACCAAGTCTGTAAACACATTGCTTGTCTTCCTACCTTCTCATCCTTTATCAACAACTGATTCCCCTGTTATGAGATATTTCTAGCTATCAAAAGTCAGAATAAACACAGGGTTGGTCTAAATCTGATCCTTTTGGTCAGAAGACAGACCCAGGATCAAAGACGATCAAGGAGAGCTAAGCATTTATATTGGACTTAACATAGTTAAGCCTTGGTTTGGCAGCAAACTTTTGGACATCTGCTTCCTGCTCTACTGCCCTAATTCCATGTCTGCATGTTGAATTCAGTGAAAAGACTACTATTAACTTCAGATGTCCTGTAACTAAAATAAACTGGTATATGCAAACTAAATTGGGAATTAAAACTGAAGTATCAAATTAAGGAACAGAAAAATAGCAAAGTCTTGGGAATATTCATTCGCTGTTGAATGAGACAGGTGCCATGGTGATAGGTGAAGCAGAGAAGGTGGAGTTACTGAATGCCTTCTTTGCTTCAGTCTTTACTGCTCCTGCCAGCCCTCAGGAGTCCCAGACTTTGGAGGTAACAGAGAAAGTCTGGAAGAAGGAAGACTTTCCCTTGGTTGAGGAAGATCAAGTTAGAGACCAGTTAAGTAAACTGTACATCCACAAGTCCATGGGTCCTGATGGGATGCACCTGTGAGTGCTGAGGGCGCTGGCAGAAGTCATTGCTGCGCCACTCTCCATCTTCTTTGAAAGGTCCTGGAGAACAGGCAAAGTGCCTGAGGACTGGAGGAAAGCCCATGCCACTCCAGTCTTCAAAAACGGCAAGAAGGAAGACCCAGGAAACTACAGGCCAGTCAGCCTCACCTCCATCCCTGGAAAGATGATGGAACAGCTCGTTCTGGGTGTCATCTCAAAGCACCTGGAGGAAAACAAGGTTATCAGAAGTAGTCAACATGGATTCACCAAGGGAAAGTCCTGTCTGACCAATCTGATAGCCTTCTACGATGGCATGACTGGATGGATAGATGAGGGGAGGGGAGTAGATGTTGTCTACCTTGATTTCAGCAAGGCTTTCAACACCATCTCCCACATGATCCTCATAGGCAAGCTTAGGAAGTGTGGGTTAGATGAATGGACAGTGAGGTGGATTGAAAACTGGCTGATAGATAGAGCTCAGAGGGTTGTGATTAGTGGCACAGGGTCTAGTTGGAGGTCTGTAACAAGTAGTGTTCCCCAGGGGTCAGTACTGGGTCCAGTCCTGTTCAATATAGTCATCAGTGACCTGGATGAAGGGATAGAGCGTGCCCTCAGCAAGTTTGCTGATGACTCAAAACTGGGAGGAGTGGCGGACACACGGGAAGGCTGCGCTGCCATTCAGCGTGACCTGGACAGGCTGGAGAGTTGGGCAGAGAGGAACCTTATGAAATTCAACAAAGGCAAGTGTAGGGTACTGCACCTGGGGCGGAATAACCCCATGCATGAGTACAGGTTAGGGGCTGACCTGCTGGAGAGCAGCTCTGTGGAAAGGGACCTGGGAATCCTGGTGGACAACAGGATGACCATGAGCCAGCAATGTGCCCTCGTGGCCAAGAAGGCCAATGGCATCCTGGGGTGCATCAAGAAGAGTGTGGCTAGCAGGTCGAGGGAGGTTATCCTCCTCCTCCCCTCTGCCCTGATGAGGCCGCATCTGGAGTACTGTATCCAGTTCTGGGCTCCCCGGTTCAAGAAGGACAGGGAGCTGCTGGAGAGGGTACAGCAAAGGGCTACAAAGATGATTAGGGGACTGGAACATCTTTCTTACAAGGAAAGTCTGAGGGACTTGGGTCTTTTTAGTCTGGAGAAGAGAAGACTGAGGGGGGATCTTATCAATGCTTATAAATACTGAAGGGGTGGGTGCCAGGAGGATGGGGCCAGTCTTTTTTCAGTGGTGCCCATTGAAAGGACGAGAGGTAACGGGCACAAACTTGGTCACAGGACGTTCCATCTAAACATGAGGAGGAACTTCTTTACTTTGAGGGTGGCAGAGCACTGGAACAAGCTGCCCAGAGAGGCTGTGGAGTCGTCTTCTCTGGAGATATTCAAAACTCGCCTGGACGCATTCCTGTGCAATCTGCTCTAGGTGAGCCTGCTCTGGCAGGGTGGTTGGACTAGATGATCTCCAGAGGTCCCTTCCAACCCCTATCATTCTGTGATTCTGTGATTAATAGCTCCACTCACACTGATCTAAGGAAGAAGAAATGTCATATTCAGAATCTATTTCCATGTGAGACTTTACCAGGCAAAGTTGCTATGATTGTTTGCATGATAGAGAGAGTATGACTCCTGCACTTTGGTCACAACAACCCCATGCAACGCTACAGGCTTGGGGACGAGTGGCTGGAAAGCTGCCCCACAGAAAAGGACCTGGGGGTGTTGATTGACAGACGGCTGAAGATGAGCCAGCAGTGTGCCCAGGTGGCCAAGAAGGCCAACGGCATCCTGGCCTGTATCAGAAATAGTGTGGCCAGCAGGAGTAGGGAGGTGATCGTGCCCCTGTACTTGGCACTGGTGAGGCCGCACCTCGAATACAGTGTTCAGTTTTGGGCCCCTCACTACAAGAAGGACACTGAGGTGCTGGAGTGTGTCCAGAGAAGGGTGATGAAGCTGGTGAAGGGTCTGGATCACAAGTCTTATGAGGAGCGACTGAGGGAACTGGGGTTGTTCAGCCTGGAGAAGAGGAGGCTGAGAGGAGACCTTATCGCTCTCTACAATTACCTGAAAGGAGGTTGCAGAGAGGTGGGTGTTGGCCTCTTCTCCCAAGTGATGAGTGACAGGACAAGAGGAAATGGCCTCAAGTTGCACCAGGGGAGGTTCAGACTGGATATTAAGAAAAATTTCTTTACTGAGAGAGTGGTGAGGCACTGGAATAAGCTGCCCAGGGAAGTGGTGGAGTCACCATCACTGGAGGTGTTCAAGGAACGTGTGGACGTGGCATTGTGGGACATGGTTTAGTGGGCATGGTGGTGTTGGGTTGATGGTTGGACTTGATGATCTTACAGGTTCTTTTTCAACCTTAGTGATTCTGTGGTTCAGTTAAAGAAAAGCACCTGAGACTGCTTTTAGCATGAGCATGATACTGCTGGACAAGCCTGTGTCTCCTGTTAAGACTAAAAGGACCAGGCTCTTCATTTGTGCTGTGTGTTTATAGTAGATTATGTGAATATCTCCAACCCTCAGTGGATTCATTAACAGTGCATCTGTAAATATAAAGTGTTTCCCAGTGAAAAAAATATCCCCCGCCTACATTATCTGACAGAATACGACAGAGTCCCTTTGAGGGAGGCTGCTGGAAGTCCTGGGGTTTTTTTGTGGTATTATGTTCTCCTAAAGCAACCCCCTGAGTGCCAGCACTCTCACTCCAGTGTGCTTGCTTGAGTGTGAATAGATTCACTTTATCTCTTTGTTTCTGAGATAGGAGACAGTACCTTACTGCAAGAAATATCCTTATCAATCATCTGTACTTGACATTATCTGTACAAGGGGCAATAGAGGTCCTAAAATACCTTGTGCCTCTGGACAATCCTGTCACCAGTTGTGGAGTGAGCCTGTCCTCACTGGTTTTCTTTGCTGTAGCTCTTTGAAGGTGTTTAACCCGCGCTAGCTACAGGCAGCTAACCTGGACCCTACATCCAGTAATGCTGCCTGCAGCCTTCTCACCTGCAGGTGTTCATCATGACCAGACATCCTCCATAGTATTAAAGCAGAGTGAAAATCATCTTCATCAAGGAAACTGCCATTTTCTCATCAAGCCACTAACACAACAAATACATCAAGCTATTTATTTCCCCCAAATAGTTGAAAATGTATTCCTTAGCAGAAATGTGGATTAGACTTTGATCGCACTGGCATAAATCTGTATCAATTCGATTAACTGCCCTGGACTTAGTTTTATGTAATTGAAAGAAGAATTGGGCCCTTGATATATTAAAACAGCCATGAGCCAGCTTTCAGACTCTAATTAGGAATCCACTGAAAGGGAAAAAATGTTTGTTATGATAAATACTGACAGAAATGTAGCTACACAAGCCAAGCACTCCCAGTGTAATAACACTACCCACCTGCACCTCAGCCAAACAGAAGGTTAATGCCAGACAGGGAAACAAAGGGGGATCAGGAGGCTCAGACAGAACAGGAAGAGAAGGACCATTTGTCAAGCAGAGGCCTTTTCCTTAGTCAAAAACTGGCTATGAAAAATCCTTGTGTGTAATGGATCTTTCGAACAATTAGGGGTGAAAGACTGAATGATCTAGCTCAGCTTCGTAGATCAATAGCCATACGGAATCTATTCCTCACTGCAGTTTCTCCTCTGACTGGAAAAAGACGAACCAAGGATTTGTGCCTTGACTTTTGAAGTCTCTCTCCTTGCCTCAGATATTCAAAGTTACCAGAAGTTTCAAAGGAAGGTGAAAGAAACTCAGTATTAGGTTGTTTTAGGAACAATCCCACAAAAGTTTATCTCTACTTTTTCAGTGTAATTTATTCCTCAATGTATGGAGTATAAATTTCATTTAGATTAGGTTTGGATTTAACTGCTTTCTTTGGAGGCAAGGTGTGTTGCAATCACATCTTTTATGTCAACCCCTCTCCTATCAGTATGAACTGACCGGCCAATTTAAACAGGCATAATGGGAGAATTAAAATCTTAAAGATACTTGAATTCACACAAGTTTCATGAAAACTGTCACCTGACTGGAGAATAGAAACCCAGTTAGTGGTCTTTCGGAGCAAAAGCATAAGTTAATTAGTCATCTCTTGTGTTTTGCCTGCTGATGAGCCAATTGGCACATAAGCTGCTGACCAAGCTATGGCACATGCCTCACAGACCACCGACTGAGAAAAGAGGGCAGCTGAGAAATTCTGATAATCCTTAGAAAAGATTCAGGAGGATGGATCTGAATGCACTGAGGGGATTGGTAGGCAGATTTCTGAGGCTGAGGTACAGGTACAAAGGACATGAACCAACGGGAAAGCAAGATAAATAGTTTGACTTTCTGCCATAAAAAGTCACAGGGTAATAAGCCACAGGAAAAGATCAATGCTCTGCTTTCAGTTCTGCCACAGCTCTACTGGGTGTAATACCAGGTCAGTCATCTAATCAGCCAGTGCATCAGATTCCCTTAAAATATGGATAAAATGCTTACTTTCCAGGTTATAGTGAGGTCATTTGTTCTTGTTAGAAAAAGGCTTTACAGCATTAGAAAAACCTATAGAAGTGCGAAGTATACGTGAATGGAACACAGAAGTGAATGTACGCAGACATTATGTTGCCCATTTAACATGATGAATTAACACTAAATGGGGGCCAGGGTTGATTTCTCATCAAAATTCATCCACTAAAAGTCTCTTCTTCAGCTTAAGCCAAAAGCATGAGGCATTTGCTTTTTGTGGGCTTTCTTGTTCTTCAAGTGCAGACCCGTGCCTACTGTGTCCTCTGACAATTAGGCCTTTGAGGTATGACCACCTGACACTAAGTTCAGCACAGACTTCTCAGAGAGACCCATTACCCATCCTTCTCAGGATCCTTGTGCAGTTTTGAGTCTTTCTGCTTTACACACACGTTATTCACAAATCTCTAACTGTAGCACTTTCTTTTATCTAAAAACAGAATCCAAATGTGTACAGATAATTTAAAAAAACAACAGATATCCTGAAAGTAAAAGGTAACTAGCCCTTCCCCAAGGAAATCCTTGAGGGTACAGCAACCATATTCAGGATGGAGACTTGTGTTGTCTTGACTGATATCAGCCAACAGTTAAACTGGGCTGCTTCTCCTGTGAAAGCTGGTCCATTTGCTTCCACTCTCCACCTGTCCAAAGTTTTCCATGTCTGCACGAAGCTTACCTCTTACAAATCCTTATTTAAATTCATGCTGTACCACTTGGCTTCTTTGTTCAATGTTTGGCAACTTCAGTAGACCCTACAGACCAACTGGCCACTCTGGTTTGCATAGGACAGGGCTATCCAATTTTCAAGACATTGTCATTTCAGTCACAAATTAAAATGTGATGTCTGGTTATTGTACACAGCCTGGGAATAAGGCAAACTATTTTCAGAAGTGATTTCTACATATGGATGTAGAGGTTTTTAGGAGACGGTAGATGTCAGAGAAGCAAGTCCAGGTTAAAATCATTAATTCAATCTGGAGTTCAAAATTCACACTCACTAAGTTCACCAAAACATTATACTTTCCTCCCTCTTTCTGGACAGTTCACCACATTTCTGATTCGATCAAGCAGGTATATCATTGTTCATGTTTGGCAAAAAATCTTTCTTTTATGTTTGAAATACTTATAGTGGTATCACAGGAATATTAACAATAAATAAGTTCTGATGATCGGGGTACAGAGAACCAGGCTCATACTACATCCTTGTAGACTCACTAAGTATCGTTGATAACGGTAGCCGCTGACAACTGTTGGCATGTGGTGTGGGTTGTAATTGAAGCTTTGTTAATAATTAGAGTAGTCCATTCTGGAGTGCTTCCCTGCAGATTCTTTAGATTTTGTGGCAGTCATACTTCATACTATTACAACTACCATAAATACCTTTGGTTGTCTTTCTAGCTCTCAAATTATCAGCTGCTATTCCCTTTCTAAAACGACCTTCTCCACTCCAGAGATGCCAATACTTAAAATAGCATTATGGTTAAAGAATTGAAATGCTTTGCATTTGAATTTTTCCCTCTCAGTGACAAGGACTTCTTATCTAGCAAATCTGTTTTGCTATGGCTTTCTGGTCCTTTCATCATGTTTGGAAAAGGTCGTCATTCTGGCACTTCATTCCCCAAAGACTGGTGAAAAACCATACTTGCTGAAGATCCATTCAGAAAAATATTCTTAAGACCAACAAAGATCATTTCATGCAAGTTAGCAATGTAAGAAAACACTTCCAGTCTCAGAGCAACCTAATTATTAATTCTTTCAGAATGGTCTGAAGATTATAAAATAGGATTAATTACAGTAAGAAAGTATAGAGGTTACAAAGACTTGTCATTACAAATTCTTTTATAGGATGGGTAAGCTAAGTCAAAAATATGGATCCTGTTAACTACCAGATCACTTATTACGGAATAGTAATATTGCTACATTAATTTGTATTTTTGTCATACTTATTACATTTAATTAGTTTCATTTCATAGGGTATTCATAACTTTTGTTCAGTTTGACAAAGCTGTTTGATTGATCTCTCCTACACTGAGATCCATCTGCCCTCATTGTTATAAGCAGCAGGATAGCATAAAATGACCATTTGTTAGTATTACAAATGGAAAATATTATGCTTTCATGATACCCTTACACCTTACATGTATACCACTGTCCTCTACAAAATGCACCATATCAGACTACTCTTCAGTAGTCATTATGTTCAGATCAACTATTCCCATATTTTCTTACAAGCTCAGGTTTCTTTTCAGCCCAGGGATGTTGAAAAGTATATTAAGCTTAATACTTCATGCAAAACTAGGTCATGTAATGGTTTCACATGTAAAGTAGGTGAACAGATGGATTTCTGCTGTTGTGAGCTGAACTAGATTAAATTAGAAATAGACTTAACTAGATTAAATTACATGGTCCTAATAAGTCATTTAAAAGTAGGAAAAAAATTAAATAAAGTGGTCATGAATGCCATCACAAAAAATGTAATCAACATAAACTTTTATTTAAAGAATAATAATTAGAACTTTTTAGTATGGATCTATTTCTATTGGTTTTGAAGTAAGGATAAGAAAAGTTTAAGAATATAGTCTGTGCTAGATAAGGTAGCCTATCTGACAGAGCATTAGCAGTTGCTCACAAGCAGATGCTTGTATTTGTCACAGGTATTTCAGCCCGCAGCCAGCAATAACCAGACAGGTGTTTTGCAGAAAACCCACATCTGCTTCACAGGAAGAGGGTAGTGTCTACGGACTGCCTAATAGCTGCTTCTCTCAAACAAAATCAGTATTAGAGCTATCTCTGCTACTCTTCTTATGTCCCACTAGTAACATTTCAAACTAAACTACTTTCTAAGTCACCATTTTTTTTCTTGATCAAATTCTTCAGCACTTTTTTCATGCATCATGCAGTTGATGCATCACATAGGGACTATGGCCCATGGTCAAACGTTTTTCCCTTCATTTTACTTTTTAAAGGTAGTCAGAAAAGCTTCCAAAATCATAAAAGAAGAACTCCAGATTACAAAGTATTGTTTTGGGTTTTTTTCTCCAAGAACTAAGTTCTAAACTACCCAAATTCTACAACTAAGTCTGGTAAGATTGATGGGAGCTTTAGGGCATCACAGCAAAACACATGTGAGAAAGAGCAAAGTATACAAGAATTTTCCCTTTTATATGGGAAAAATAGTCGATGAAAGAAACAACTAATGCTGAGCTACTTTTTAGAAGCAGAGTCAACTATTTTGGTTGACTTACATTGGAGAGTTTAAAAAGAAAGAAATCCCTTAAGAGGGAGGTTTTATTTCAGTTTTAGCTTTTTCCAGTGGTGTTTTGGGGGATTTCTCTGTGGCAAGGAAATTCTGCTTTTGTTTTGGGTGTTTGAAAACATCATCAGGGAGAAAAACCATACAAAACCCTTGGAGAAGTTTTTCTAATTTTGATAATATTGTTTGATCTTCTGGGGAAATACAGAGTGTCTGTGGGTTGGAAGAGTAGGAAAAAGAGGAAGAGCTCTTGGGGACGAGAGAAGAGATTATCTTTGCTTTTTAATGCTTAAACTAAGTTCTTTAATCAGAATTAGTTTTATGAGAAAGGTGAGGTGAAAAATCTGTTATGCCAAGATGCATTTGTTCTGCTTTATAAAGGAACTATCTGGAACAGTTTAATTCTTGTTTGGGTGGCTATTTTCACAAGAAGCTTGAAAATCAGAGGTGAAATCAGTGTTTTAAAAAAAACCTGTATCTATGTAACCTCTTTTGTTTGGCAGTCTTTCACACCTTTGCAACCTCTTTGACCTATTTCAGACAAAGCTAAGCAAGTCACATTTTTATCACCATACTATAGTTTTTAACTAGAATCTCAGTGATCCCCTGTTGCAGACAATCAGATTTGAGGGATTCTAGTCACAATTTTTAAAGCTATTTCAAATATTCAGGAGGATTCCATAACTTCATTTATTACACTCTTTTGTGAATATTTTTAATGTTTCCCCTCTTGCTATATTAAGCGACCCTTATAAGAAGATAAGGAAAATCTGTTTAAGCGTCGAGAAACACAAAGGCAATCCCAGCTCTCTCAATTTTTCCACTTGAAGAGAAAACCAGAGGAATGCCACCTTTTTCCACAACTTGTTCTGCATGTGTCTGGCAGCCTATCTTAGAAATTATGTCTGCTAATCCTTACTGGACTCAAAGTGGATGGATAAGGTGGTGGATTTTATCGCATAAGCAGAACCCATTGTGTTATGAATCTATGGTAATACTTTACATCAAAGGAGAGAAAATGAATGGATTGCACTGTCAAGGACTTTATGTACTGACGCTATTTTTATTTTTATCAAACTTCAGAAGACAAGGAATGGGGTTGGGAAAGATCCTAGTAATGTATATCACTTCTGAGTACTGGAGAGGCATAATCAAACCTGTTGATGTTCCAGAGACAGATACTCTTTCTTGTTCTCAAGCCTGTAACCTACATGAATGCATCAGAGTATGGAGAAGATGAGAAACAGCAAGATATAACATATAAGAATGATGGTACGTCATTCCATCCATGTCTATACTATTCACATAGGCTTTAGTTAATATTTTTTAGTTTTGTTGTTTTATATCTCAGATGCCAATTTCAACTAAGCTCAGAAAACCTCATGAACTTGCACCATCAGGAATGAGAGCTTTTTGATAATAACAGGGTTAAAAATACTGTATGGGTGATGCACTGATTGAAAGCCAGTTCAGCTCCATGACCTGCAGCTGCACGGACCAGGGCCTGTGAACTGCTCATTCCTTTCCACCCTTTTCTGGAGTTCCTGGAGTCCTTGGAAGAGAGTAGCAAGGAAAAAAACCCTACATATTGAGGAAAGCAATCAGTGGAAAACTGTTTGACAGTTGGATGGGAACAGTCTGTGCTAATAGATGTAAATCTGGGTAGGAAGTAGAAACCAAACTATTGCTCATCATACAGAGCCTCTGCACATCCTGGTTAAGTGGGAAAAATACATGAGTAAACGGGTGCCCATTTTCTCTGGTTGTCTTTTAGAGTTAGATTTCACATAGCATTTTGCCAGCTCATGTGATATCACGTTAGATCCACAGCAGTTTGGTACAATATGTAATGAGCTGTGAACTCCTGCAGCCTTTTTTGGTAAGTGACACAGGACTGAATCAGAAATAATGGCTCACAAGACTAAACAAAGTGGAATTATATAAACAAATAAAAGTAGTTGTGAGACCATAGTAAAACAAGAATATTAATAGAAGCATTAAAAAAAAAAAAAAAGTCATACCTGCCAAGAATGACGTGCTGAGCTTTTATCATTTTGTTTCAGCAAGGTATTTGGCGCAGGAATGCTTAATGATAGTCAGTGTTAGTTTCTGGTTTATGTTTAACCTCTGAATGTGCTAACCAGGAATGTAGGGAATCATTCTGATTTTGAAACAGAACTGAGCAGTTATGTAGGAGGGACTGTACAGAGTGGTGGTCATAAGGTAGAAATGTGATAGGGAGTGGATTTTGCTGTGGAACTTTCCTTTGACACCATCCTGGAATGTTATTCATCTATGCCATCACAAGCAAACCTAAAAACTGCAGATGATGCTCAGGTGACAGATTCTTAACAGCAACCGAGAATGCTGTATATGATGGGTTAAGGTTTAACTCATCCTGGGCTTACCTTAGCTCTACTGCCTACTGCAGAAATACTGTACACCGGGATTGTCCTTCTAGCATTGTCAGATTGGTTGTGCAGGGCAACGTTCAAATGCTGCTGGAGCTGCTGTGTCACTGCAGGACAGGACTGAGATGTCTCTTATTCTTTATGTTTTAATAGATGCATACACTTGGTTTATTTCATTCCTTTTACATATCACAGGTTTCTCTAATTGAATAGAATTACATAAACAGTTACTGTTTAATTACACTTTTTGTCTGCTTACTGTGAGTCAGCTGTCACATAAGAAGGTTTCAAATAAATAGTACATTTGAAAGTAGCAAATTCTTCAGTTTTGTAAGACCTGCAGCTGGTCCAAAATGTATAAAAGCTTTAATTTGGTGAAATTCAACTGGGAATGCTGAAGGAAAAGAAAGAAGATTCAAGCATAAGGTCCATTTCAGGAGTTTTTCAATAATTCCTCATTTATTTACCAGAAAACCTTAACAAAGTTCCTTTTCAGATGGGTGAACTGTTAAGAGAGGTAGCTTGGCGGGGGATTTGGAGGATGGAGGATTTTTACTTCTGCTTTTTATCTTTGTTATGATTGACACCGGAATGTGATATTAGCCTCCTAGCACATTTCTTTCAGCTGAAACATCCTTGTGGAACTTTGTGTTGTTTAAGATGATGTTTCAGCTTCCAGGACATCCTAAATTTGTACCTACACCAGAGAAAGACCTCATGGTCAAGCCACTATTTACTAGTGCGATCTGATAATATTGTTTCTAAAATCAGATGACACGTTGTGAATACTATTTTCAAGGACTGGCTAAAACCCTCAAGGTTATGCCCTCCTTGAATCTTTGAATTCCCAAATGGGAAGGTTATTAAAAGAGCATGATCAAGGTTAGTGCCCCCTAAAATTAGACCTTACAGCTGTGTTTTGATTTCTCTATGTGTGTACGAACACAGAGATCATCTGTGCATTTGGGCTTCTGTACAATACAAGAAAGATTTTTTTTTCTTTCCAGACTACCATACCCTTCATTAGAATGTAGGATCCTTAAGGTACAGTATTTGTATTTTACATATAAACCTCTATGAGTTCATGTTGAATGTGAACTGATAATGTAGCCATGTACGGAATTCTCTGACAAAGCTTTTTGGAGGCAGGTAACTGAAACTCTCCCTTAATTTCAGATTTAGTAAATTTTTTTCAGTTTAGTTTATGCTAGATGACACTGTAAAAGGGAAACACATCCTACTGATGTCATGAAACCATACTTCTAGATGTATTAACTCTGAAAACCCAAAGAGGTAAGTGATTCTTATTCTTGTTTATCTGTATTTTTAATTTGAGGGTTTGTATGTCACTCTTCTGCTTTTACAGCAGTTTCACTTTCCTGTAGGACATACGGACTCCTCTAAATTACAATGGCTTATAATGACCCCAAGGTTGTCTAGTAACTGAAGGATTGCTACACTGCATTTGTTCGTTGCCTCCATGGTGCCCTCTCCAAGCCAAAATCCTTTATTTGGTGGTGAAGGCTGGTGATCTACAACTGGCTTCATGAGACCTAGGCTAAAACAGGTAGTATTTGCTTGTCAAAGGGGGCAGCATGTCCTCTGCAGAGGACCAGACACATACCCTGATGGCAGAGTCTAGCTGAACCATTTTACACACTGTGATATCCAGAAAGGGGCATTAAGATCACTAGGGTGAATTAAAAATTTTGATTTTAAGCCAATAAAGTCAACAAATTCAACATTTCACAAATCTGCATGAAAAGGACACCAAATAATAGTGGTTTTACTTCCATAAAGTAATTAAACAACTTGCTCACAGTGTGGTTCACTGAAATGGTTTGAGGTAGCTGAGACCACTATCAAGCTTTGGAAGTGCTCTCCTTTCAAGCAAGACTGGTTAGCTTGAAGTCTGCAGTAGAGCGCGATCAAGACCACGCTCCTGAAATCCCTGTAAGAGCTAAGCCACTGTTGCCAAGTTAACACTTTGCTACTCTTACTTTTCCTAGAAGCCACCCAGCAGCTATGCCTAGATTCCTTTATTCTGTGGCAAAGGGAAATAATGTGGCAAAACAGGATTTACCAGGCTGGTTATATCTCTATTCAAATGTTAGGAGAATTCGAATTTTTATTTTCAGTATGTGCTTTCCCTTGGACACACTGGGCTTTACAGAGACCTTTGGACTGCAGAGGTTTTAAAGATGTTTCAAAAGCAAGAACACTGTGTGTAAATATAAGCATATCTAAATATCTGGGGTTTTTTTCCAAAGGTCAGTAACGTAAATAGTCATGTGAGAGAAGGAAGTGGTAAAAGGCACCAGACTGGAACTTCAGGCTGGGTTCAGCTCCTGGCTCTGTTGCAGCTTGTGACTGCAGGCAACTCTTACAGGTATAGTATTTCACTACCTCAGCGGGCTGCTATTAGTTAATCTCTGTGCCTGAGGTTGGTGTTAGGAAGGATAAGAACGGAGAGTCCCCTCTATGAAGCAGCAGCTGGGCTGCTTTCGGTGTCCAAGGCACGTCTTTCAATGTTGACATGGGTGTCTCCACACAGCACTCCACAGGTAGTCCAGGCAATTCGCTGCTTCCTGGGGCTAAGCTTTACTTCTTCTGCACTCTGTGAGATATATCCACTGTAGTTATAAAACTATAATTTCAAACTATGAAAATCAGTTACAGGACTACGAAAATCAGTCATGGGGGGAAAGAAAAAGACCTCATAGTAGAAGAATGAGGGGATGGATTTTTTTCTCCAGCACATATGAATTCAATTTTGGAGACGAATTAATCTCAGACTGTAAGCACATGAGGAGACCTCTGAGGAGTCAGAACAAAGGGTCTCTTAAATGATAATCAGTCATTCTATCAGCCTGTGATTGTAAAAAAATGTTTTTGTTGTAAAACATTTGTCTGACATATGCTTGTAAACCTGCCAAAAAGGATATCCTACTTAAACAAAACAGACATTAGCCTCAAAAGTGGATTTGCAGTTCAAGTTACCGCTGATTTTTTCATAACTTTTGGTTAGTTCATGCAAATGACAAGAGAGTACCATTAAATTAAACAACAGCATAATTAATGTTCCTATGGGATGCTTAAACTGAAACATTTACACCATCCATGCCATGGCAGCCATCAGGCATGGAGGCCACTATAAGCCTAGCCGACCTGTGCCCTGGCACAGCAGAGGAGATAATGAGGCTGGTTCAAGCCCTCAAACAGGGACACTGCTGTGGGGTTCCTCCTGCATGGACACCACTGTGTAAATTGTGCAATAGTGTCTGGTTAACTCATTGCTAGTGGAGGCACAGAGCCTTACTGTAAACACGGAAGGTATAGAAAAGGAATTGAAAGGTCACTATGCGCTGTGAGGCACCAGGCAGCGGCAGAAATGGAGTCAGCCCAGCTGGCCCTTTAGCTCAGGAGAGCCAAGTGTTGGGTAAGTTCTGCGCAAGCACATGTGAAATTACTAAGAAAAAATTAAATTATTCCAGGACACTCTGTAAACTTCTGGTATTCTTATGATTATGCAAGTGAAAAAGGAGTAGACAAGCTGGGTCTTCCAGAGAGTTATTAAAAAAAAAAAAAAAAAAACTAGAAATTATTTTTTAAATTAAATTAAAAAAAAATTAATCAACCGTAAGTGATAGGATAGCTCTCAATACTAAGACCTCATATGAATCCAAATGGCCTTGTTCCACCTATATATTAAATCTCCATATTGAATGGAATTTTGAAAAGATAAAATAGAGACGTTATTATGGGATTAAAATAATATAATTATTAAATCTTTATTATGCTTCCATCCCTTGTAAAGGACATACAAAGAAAACTGCGTCTTCAAAATGAAAGAGGAAAGAATATATATTCTGTTAGGTAGATAATGTAATTGGTTAGTAGAATTTCATTTAATCAAAGCGATGTCCATAAGCATTAGTGAGTAAAAGGAGAAAGAGAACGTGCGAACAGACGTTTTATTTTATTTTCATTTTGATACAACGTTCACTAACTTACAGAGGGATCCTTGTATAAAACAACAAAGATGATAGACAATTTAAGGTCAATCATCAAAACGGTTACATGATAGAGGTAGGATGAGATGGTGATCCAATGATTTTTGAAGACTGTTTTAAGAATTTATTGAAAGCTATTTTAAAGAGCTTTCTGTCAGGGGGATAACATCTCAAGACACTTGGACTATATTGAAGCAAAGGAATTAAACCTTAACTAACTTGTTGGAATTCTTTGAAGATATTACTGCCATGATAGATAATGAGAATTTTAATTTAATTAGATTTTCAGAAGATAGTTAGCATTGCTCCACATCAAAGATTACTGGACAAAAGGTATAGAACAAAGGCTAAGAGCTAGTGTAGGATAAAAATTGTCTCCTAAAGTAAAGAACAAAAGAGAATGATGCACAGCTATTATTAAAGAGGAAAAGAGGTTACTGCTTATGGCAGGGCTAGTTGAAATATATGCTTTAAACATTCTAAAAATATTGAGGTATGAGTAATTTGAATGGGACTTTTAAAAATCAAGGGCCACAGTTTCTGATGGAGTATATTCACTTTGTCCCTCACAGCTATCACAAATTTACCCTTCTTCAGGAAATGTGACAGAATTTTCCAAGTTGATTAAAATCTGATGGTGTAGGGAAAATTATAGATTTCTTATAATATTCCCTTGTCCTGACAATGCTTAAATAGGAAAAGGAAGACTGATGGGACAGCTCCATGCTGTGCTGGTCGAAATGTATGGCCACAAGCAACTGTGGTTATTTAAAAGTTTATTAGAGTAGCTTTCAGGCTAATCTAATTTGGCACAAGAATTTTAAAACTCAGCTAAGTTGTAATGCACAGACAGCTAGCAGACTAAAGCTGTGTGCTCACTGTCTACACTGCCCTTTAAAACTACAGGCAAATAGATTAGATCTTCCCCCAAGTTCAAAACTTAGAAGAAACTGGGAAATGTTTCCATCACAACTACTTTAATGCCAAGATTTTACATAGTGCTAATGGAAAAAGTGCTGGAAATTAAAGACAAGTTCAGAATGAGTTAGAGGAGCAGAGTGAAAAAAGAAGGGAAGTTAGTTTCAGATAAACAAAGGCAAAAAGAAAAGACTGGGCATATTGAGTTGGACAGGCTCTTCCTGTCCTTGTGCTGAACATTTCTCATGTTGCCTTCTCTGTTTTCTAATCATATACTCCAGGTGAAAGGGCATACTTTGCTCTTGTGTTTTTCTTTCCATATGTATGAATAACTGCTACTGCTCTAGGCCTTTCCTAAAAAGTATTAGCAGTTTCCAACCCAAAAGCAATAGCACAAAAGTCATCATTCATGGCAGTCACAGAGCCAAAGTTGGAAGCCGTGTACCAATTTTTGGGATTGTGCCTCTCTTTTTGTACCTTTGGTACACTGTGAAGAAAATTTTTCTTGAAGTCTTTCAGGGGATTACTTGCAATTTAAAATGGTATATACATATCATAATTACAGTGTCTTCCAGTAGAATCAGCACACTATTTGCAGTAAGAAATCTCTTTAACCTTCTCTGCAAAGCAAGAAAATCTTGATTATTCATAATCACAAAGAAAATTTTTTAAATAATTTTCTTTAACTTGTATTAATTGATTTTCAGCACATAGACGGCAATAATTTTGCAATCTGAATGAGGACACATTTCTCAGACACATAATAAGAGTTATAGGGCAAATTACCAAAGGATCTGCAGCACCAAGAGTTACTGTCAGTGCAGAGAAAGCCCTGTATGTGTTATACAGCAGACAGCATTTGGATGGTTGCCCTTCTAGCTGCTGCAAGCACAAATACCCATTTTCATCAGCTTATGAAGGAAAAGTTGGCGCCCATAGACACCCGTTACTAGAATGCGGGCTGCAGCACAGGAAATGCAGTCATGTTCAAGCTTTTTCCTGTGTTTTAAGTCCAGATGTCCAGTGGCCTGTAGTGTTTGCTATATACTCACTACCAATTGTAAACACTTTGATATTCTTTGGGGGTCACCAAACTGGCCTTTTCCTATTCACCTGAAGAGAATCGCCCTGAACAAAATTCACCATAGAGAGAAAATTAAAAACTAAAACAACACAACAAATCTGCAACCTTATCTATGGGGCTTGAGGAATTACTGGGGAGATGGAGGAGGGCCAAGTGCCTAGGAGGGTGGTCTAGCAAAGGACCAAAACTATAGCAGAAGTTCAGGGTATTGAAGCTTTGTGCAAATGAGCCTCTCGCTGAGCAGTGCAGAACCACAGAGCCACAGCTCCCAGTGCCTGTTCTAGCCCAGACATCAGAAGCTGGAGCAGTTGCTTTGATCAACCATTTGTACTAACATTGTTTGCAGTGGCATAAATAAGGGGTAATTCTATTTTGGTCAAAGAAGTTTAGCCCAGAATAAAGCTGCAGTGACATCAATAAGAGACCGCGAGGATCACAGTCTGCCAGTATACAGAACAGTTATGATCCCACATAGACAATGTTTCCCAGGAATAGGAGTTTTGCATAATTCATTATTAAACTTTTAAATCCTCAGAAGGGGGACAGTAAAGCCGTTCAATTTATTGTTAGCTCAAGGTCAGATATGCTGAGCGTTTAGAGTACTCTCACAGACCAGGTGGGGAAAACAGCTGGTAAATCTACCAGAAAAACATTGTGTACACCCTGGGTTTTCCAAAACACACGGTTGCATTCACAACGAACAGCTCCAGCATGATGCAGCTCTTCTGGCTTTCTGTTTCTGTCACATCTGCCCTTATTGCAGTGCCTAAGATTAAGCAGATGGCTCTGCCCGTGGTCATCCCCGGAAGAGTCTTGCCATCGCCTGCCACCAAGGGATGTGGCATTCCCAGGCAGCCAGGGTCCAGGCTGCCTAAATAGGCAACACGAGGCCCACTTTGACACCGGAGCGCAGGTCCAGCACTCTTTCAGCAGTCAGGTGAAAACTAAAGACTTGGCATTGCACGGAGATTGGTTAACACAAAGGGCATCCAGGAAACTGTTGCTGACACGAATTCAGATTTAGGAATTTTTTGCTAGCAGGATGGTGATTGCAAGCTTGAGGGCTGTATTGTTAAAGATAATAGGATAGGGAAGTCCCTGTGGTGCATTATAAACATGTCTTCATGCTGTAGTAGTACGCCCACAAACTGAAACTATTTGTAAGGGACATTAACATTCCATATAATTCCTGGTGTTTTCTAAAAGTGTTCAGAGGAAATTACTGGCTCTCTGAGTGCCAGATCCCAAGGTATGGAAACAATAGGGGACCATATTTAAAAAAAAAGAAAAGTAACGTTTTTCAGGCTACTTTCTGACTTGCCATGAAAAATTTCCTTCAGCTCTCCTGATTCTAGTGATGTTCCTTGTTAGGGACTGGGATTTAAATAACACCAGAAAAGGCAGGGGTTTTAAGACAAAAGTTTATTGCTGTTTGCAAACAAAATACTCCCTGCATTTAGATCAGGATTTTCATTCAGTTTTCTGCATTCTCTCCTCTTTGTTTCAGGAGCATTTCTAGGCAGAGCCCTTTCCTGACTTTTTGAGTTTATTCCTAGATTTTTCTTTCAAGGAGTGGGTGGCATTTCAGTAGGCTGGGCTCACTTGCTCAGTCACAACAAAGGAAAATAAAAATAACCAGCTGAAAAACTGAAGTTGCTGGAATGTGTAATACTCAGCATTAAAAAGGCACAAAGTGCCTGCCTATTTATACCTCTTGTTTTGAGAAAGAGTGAGGCACACTTTGGGCACTAAATACAATGGATCACCGAGGAAAATGCATGGCCTTGCATTCTGCATGTGAAAGACTTTTTATTTGTTTGTTGCAATACCAGCAATTTCCCAGGAAAATGGGGCTTACTCAGAGTTTCAGTTATCTATTTTATGCAAGCAAATGCCAGGTTTGACATGCCAGTTTGGTTGCTGAGTAAAAACTTGGATGTCTAAATAAAATCCTATGTTTGCTGTAATTCATATTTATCCACGTATCTTTATCATTATATCTTTGCTGAGACATGCATGTTTAATATGATTACACAAGAAATGTGTTTTCAGTGTAGTAACAGACCTGCGGTATCTCATTTATCAAATGATGAGACTCTGAGGAGGACAAAACACTCCCAATTTACGAGTATTTGATCTTTTTTTTTCAGGTGCTTCTTTGTCCTTATTTGAGTTATGCTGAACTACACTTAATAAATTATGAGTTTGCTAGTTTCTCTCTTTCTTTTCAAGTTTCACTTAACGGTATTGTTTTCCAGTTCAGTGGAAGGTAAGACAGATTGAAATGTCAGAGAGCAGAACAACCAGAGAGATATGATGAAATTGCTGCTTGCAAGAAATAAAAGAAAATTATGTTGCACATAACATGCAGAAGACATATGCAAAGAGACAGCACTATTAGTAGGAGTCCAGAGATTTTTGATGCTGTGTTTAAAAGTAAGCCAAGCCTTACTGTACCCCATGTGGACTGATAGCAGACAAGAGTCCTCCACACAGGAGCACTGCAGTTTAGTAGTGCTACAAAAGCACATTTGATGGGCCAAGGTAGATCCCTGTGGGGGACAACACTCATGCTGTCTTTTGATAAAGCTAGAAGCAAGTCTAAGATTTCATAAATTTAGAAGGCAAGCTGTTTTCATAGACAAGATACACATTTATCCCATACTTTCCTGAACAAAATGGCAAGCAGAGCCACAAATTGAATTCAAGTTCCTCCACGGGGTGTCGTCACTGATCGTTGGTGGACTAAAGCTCAAAGGTGAATATGTGAATATGCTTCGCCTACACTTACGGGTGAGCTCATGACACCTTTCTGTTTGATAACGGGAACCTGCTTGGATCAGACAAGTATGGTAAAAGTGAAAATAAGCAGAACCACCATCATAAGAACCATCATAAGAACCACCATCTTTTTTATTTCTAAGCTGCTTCTCATCTCCAGGATCTCCTGACTTTATCCTCCAGTTCCAAAGGTACTGGAAGATAAACTCAAGTTTCCAAGAATAAAGTTCCAAAAAAAATCTTCATTTCTCTGACTGAGACCCACACCTTAGTGTTGTTATAACTGCACAAAATCACCATCAAGAACTGGATATAAAGAGGTTTTTAGTAAACAATATATTGCTGGGTTTTCTTGGCTTCTTATATCACAATGCCCCCAAATAAAAGTGTTTAAATGATGATAATCAGTATCTGTGTTTGTTGTATGTATCTCTTTCGGAGACAAGAATTGTATGGGAAACAAAAACCTTATCCTATATGGATAACCCGTATTCTGTCCAGTTTTGTGCCCATCCTATTCTACAGTAATTAATAAAAATTCATTCTGAGAATAGAGGACCACAAGTAATGCCCTATAAGGTCAGTTCTGTGGTCCATCTAGCCCAGTCCTCTGTCTCCAACAATGGCAATAAGAGATGCTGGTTAGGAAGAGCACATGAGCTGAGCCGCTCTCTGCAGGCCCTTTGCCTCATAGTCCCCAGTATCCACAGTCCCTGGAGCAGAGGCTGAGAGACCACATTCCTGCCTATTCCCTTCAGTTCTTCAAGCATCTTTATGTATGATAGTCGCTTTGCAAAAAAAACTGGCCATGCTTTTTTGAGACTGAAACCTATAACAAAGCATGACAACAAAGATAGGACCAAAAGTGGGGGGAAAGTACAGTAGAGAAGTGAAGGAAAAAGTTTCTGAAAAGGCTCTGAGGTGATTCATCAAGGTACAGTCACTGCAAAAAAAAGAAAATCTGAACTGAAGCCAAATAATAAACTTGGTCCTGTGGACCCATTAAGGTATATTAATGCTGCCGCTTTCCCATCTGTTCCCTGAAGTTCCAAACCAAAACCAAGTCATCTGCAGCATTGGCTTCCTCATTGTGTGAAACATTCATCCATTAAATTAATCTGGAGCAAATGGATCCATTTCATCCCTGGTGGGACTTTGTTTTGTTTTAATAGGGTTGCATACCATGGATTGTAGCCCATTGAGGCCACTGATAAATTACATGTGAATAAAAACAAAACCCAAAAGAAAAAAATAAATAATAACTAAATGTTATTTTCTTCCTCTAACAGAAATGCCTTTGGGATAACTGCAATTTTTTTCTGTTGTGTTGAGAAGGCTAGCAATTTACACTAACAAAATTGGCACAATAACCCTGGGAATCCTTATTTTTCTATGAACAATATGCAATGACAAAGTTAAATGCTAAATTTCCATGTCCTCAGACTCCAATATATCTTTCAACTATGAAACAAAATTCCCGGTGCCAGTATCACAGAGGGAAAGGCTCATGCTTGACCTTGTTAAGCAAAAAATTGGAAATGTTCTTTGCACTCTCCCAAGCCAGTAATTCCCGGATGTTTTATATTGCAAAATTCCCTTCTGTCACCCTTTGATTATCATTGCTCATTCAGCTTACCATGGTGATGCAACCACCCACATGGAACAGTGGCAAAATTTATTTCTAGTACTTCTAAAACATATTTAAGCTCATGGTGTTCAATACTGTTCAATAAAAGTAGCCTAGACATTTTACTGTTAATGTGCTTAGCAAAGTTAACATTCATTTATGTGTTTCCGCTTAGGACTAATGTGGATGATTTAATAATTATTAGGTGGAATGCCCTCTAGTCTCCCTAGACATCCTACCAAAATTAGCATATACCCTCTGCAGAGGATTGTTAACTAGCCACTTGCAGGGAAGATGTCTCATTTCTGTAGCTCACGTGGTGTGTTCTCTGTATCTCCTGTTGTGGTTCTCTTTTTGTGGCTGATTAAATGTATTCTTTTTTTCACCCATTCCTTTACAAAAGTACTTTCCAAACTGTTGGTTAATTAAGCTGCATCCTCACTTGTGATCAGGGCACAGGACTGTGAGTCAGGCAGCTTAGGTTCCCTCTATGGTTATGCCACAGGCACCCTGCATTTTCCTGGAAAAGTCAGTTCAATGTCTCTGTTCCTAAAACACAGAGTGTTCGTACAGAGATTAATGAAATATGCCTTTCCCACAGATATGTTTAATTTAGCAATACTATAAAGTAAATGCATACCTTTGATACGATGGTTTCAAAATGCGAATGGCCATTAATCGTACATTCCAGTGCTTTTCTGTTGCATATTAAATTGTTTAACTATATTCAAACTGGTTTTTTTTAATCTGAGAGCATTCTTTTCTTACTGTTCATAAACTATAGAGGCCTTAGAATTAGGATTTAAAATTATAACAAACTTGTGGCCTCTTACTGAAAATCTTTAGAGCTGGTGTAAGTCATCATACATCTATTTATTTTTGCGGCAGATTTAAATTGAAATTACTAATTTATAAAAATATCTCTATCAAAAGAAGAAAATCACTTTTGAGTAGAATGCACTTCATTCTGCAATAACTTAGATATTTTAAAGGAATGACCAAAATTCAGAATGCAGAAATTCACAGATTCCCAGTCATGACCATGTCAACTTTTGAGTTCTTTCAAAGTTGAGAAATTAATATTGCATGAAGTTTTCTGGTCAGCTTGAGCATGCTTGGCTGTACAGTGATGGCAACATGCTCACAGCATTTCCAGAAGTGGGTAATATGCAGGGTAGGTAGATAGATCCAGTGTATACAGCCCAGACCCATTACTTGAACACCTGCATAATTCTGCATCTTATCACACAAAGATCACAAAGCGTATTTTCATCCTCACCTCTCTTCATTACGTACACAGCTATTTCAGGGAAGGTCTGAGATATCATGTTTGCATGACCAATACATGAATAAGGCTCCTCCAACCAGCTCAATCACTACTTTAGTGGTGATATGATAGTACTGTGAAGAAATCAGCAGATAAGAAGAACAGTTTTTTTCATTTTTACGTAGGAAAGCGAAAAGTAAATTTAGTAACTTCATGAATTCAAGTCTTCAAGCCACAGAATGCCAAAGCAGGATGAGGATGTAAGCTATGCTTTGTTGAAATACACCCCTTTTCTCTAGACGGGGAGGAAAATTTGAGGTTTCTTCTCTTGGGTGCAGATGTGGGAAATCCAGTTAATAGTACTGTTGCACTCTGTAATTTTAAAAACCACAGCTCTTGATTTTAAAAGGAGTAGAATGCGAGATAGCTGATATTGAAATGTCTCTCATTATGTGCCTGATAAACATCAATGGTTCATGTTAACACCTCTGTACTTTGCTTCATCAATTTTTACACATATCCCTCAGAACAGAGCTCAAAGTCTGGTTCAGTTAAGAGAGTGGTGCTCTGGTGACTGTCTCGGTCGGTACAACTTTCCAATACACCAGCAGAGCTGTGGTCTGCTGCTGCTCCCTGGGAAACAGACTCGGTTACAAAATGGCACAATGAAAGAACTCATTGGCATAGTTACAGGGAAATACCGACTGCACCTTACACAAAGCCTTCCCTAGAAATGGAATCATTCACAGGTTACAAACATTATGAAAATGCTGAATGTGAAACCGCTTATGACTGTAACAAGAAAGGGGTTACAATCTTTTTCTTAATAATTTTGTCTTCAGGTATTCTACTAAAGTGACACTTTAATGGAAAGGTAGATGCATTAATCATTATCACCTTCAGAAAACTGTATTTTGCTGTTCATAGCACTTAAAAACAGGAATACCTCTCTTAAATGTCTGAACAGTGGCTAAACAGGGAGGAGGGGGGTTATGTGTGTATATACACATATCCTAAGAAAACATGTATGTATGTATATATACATATGTATACAGCTGCTTGAGTATTTGATGGGTCCCTGAAAAATAATAGTTTTTAGAAGGATAACATTATAAAGCTCTGTCTGGTTGTTTTTTTAAACAAGAAACCATCTTCCTACATTTTTTTTCATTAAAAAACTAATATATATAATATATAAATATTATAATATTATTATAATATAAATATATAAATGTTTATGAATATATATATAATTTTAAATGAGGACTCATCTTGTCTATACCAAATGCAAATGCCTACCCCAATTCTGCTGTTTCAGAGGAATCAGGATGGAGACACATGTAATGAAAATGCTCATTGCTGTCTATCCCTGACCATTTTTCCCCTTCCATGATGCCTAGACCAATTCCCATTTTCAGCTTGTGCTTACAGAAACATTTCAGAGAAGCAGCCAGCCTCTCCCAATGCTACTTTTCCTAACTTGACCACATTACCACTCCTTCACATAATTTTAACTTACTGTCTCAGAACAAAAAATCAGACCACAGCATTCAGCTGTGCATGTCAGCTGTCCCAGCTGAAGTGATTAGATCAACATGTCATGGAGTATGAACCTAACGGATGAATGAAAGGATATGAGCTTTTTCTTAAAGCAAACCTCCAGAAAGCCCTATTGTGGACGACAGATTAAGGAAGTTTCCTTTTCTGTACCTAATTAACATGTAAAAAATATATGGTTAGTCTAATCTGGGCTAAGGAGAACCAAGTTTTGAACTCCTAGAAAATAAATGAGGGTCATGACTAAGCAAACAGCTATACAAAGTTGCCTAAAGAATTTTTTTCTATGTTTTTGTGTCTTTTTGAAGATAAAAGAATCCACAGTAAATAATTCCATAAAAAAATGATCATGTTAAAGTTGGGCCTGGGATGTATATTTGTATATGTATATTTAAGTTGGGCCTGGGACTGAAACATGTGAGGTTATATTTAACAAAGACTAATGTTTTGTTTCATACTCTATTTAAAAAAAACCTTTGAAACACCACCAATTGTCGTGATACCTGATTTCTCTTCTCTTTGCCTAAATAGCCTTGTTACTTAACCTGTTTGTAAAGGACAAGCAACAGTATTCTCAATGTTGTTTTTAATCTCAGTTTGAGAAGATGAAAAAAGCAGAATAACAAAGATTTTCCTCTAGTTTTGGGGGGTTTTTTGGCTTATGAATTTTTCAATGTTCTAAGAGCTCACATTCCCAGCTGCCAACACAGAGGCACACAAACACCTCACCTTTCTAGTGAAAAAAAAAAAGACTGTAATCCTTCCAGCACCACAGGAATAGAAAGCACAGAGGCTAAATCAAGCATTAGAAACTATCCTTCATGATGCATAAAATTCTTTTAAAGGTAATAGACCTCAAGCCACAGTGAAAATTTTCCTGACACAAGAGTCAGCCCCTTCTCAGAGCCTTTTTTCACAGGAGGTATTGGTACTGAGCAGCAGAAGACTCTTGGGTATGGTAAGTCCTTCTACCCCTGCCCCTCAAGCATCTTTTCATCCAAAACAAATTAAAGACAAGGAAGAAATACCCTTTTTTTCCCATCAAAGCATGAAGAAATACAGTGGTTCTGGTTTTCATTTCTTTCACACAGATAGATACAAAATTTATTGCATACTACTGCCTGAACAAGAGGGATGAGGAAATTTAGGTGCAGTGCTAGGATGACATTTTTCTGTGTGTTGCTCCACTCTATTTCCTTTGATTTAATCAGTGAAAAATGCTGTGTTTCACACAGCTTCCTTTTAAAACTTAATCTAACCCAAGTTCACATTAAACTGGTCCAAAAGTAACTTCAAAGTTTTGTGAATTCTGTCCAACTTTGTCCTGGCTAATTTAAGCTGGAAGCAAGCAATGAAATTCAATACCCAGAGATTTTTGTATGATTTGTAGTTCAAAGGGGCATTTTGCACTTTCCAGGGCTCTGTAGGTCTACTCTTATGATATAATGGTACATGCCCCCGTCATCTTGGGACAAGAACCCCTAGCTGACAAATCCCATTCCTTTCAGTGACAGCCCCCCTTGGACTTAACCAGAAAAGGCTGTTTAAAATCTATGTGAAAAATTTATTAGTTCCTTTCTAAAGCAGTAGACATTAAATTTGCCATACAAAGGTTGGCCATCATGTTACTGCCACAATGATTACTAATTAATATTATGTAAATATATATTAATATTATTAGCAACAATGAAAACTTCTTTTTCATCTCAGTAAATATTAACTACTGATGTTCTGTGTGTTTATACTTCTTGCATATGGCTGTCACAGATACTCTTCAGCAGAAGAACTGAAGGCTTCACCATACAACTGTATAGCCACTGACTTAGGTTTCTGAAACAATAGGTTAATAAAGGTTTTTCATTGCTCATTCTCAAAGTCTGGGCCCACTGATCCATACGTAAACAACTCTTTTGCCAAATTTGTGAAAGTAAAAAGCGCTCCCCTTGGCACGAGCACAATGTAAAATTTGAAAGCACAAGGTCCTTGCCTACCAAACCCGAGGGAGCTGCTCACGGGTTCACTGGCTGCAGACTCCCCACAGATTCTTCTCTTGCTGTAACCTCACCTTACTGGTTGCCACTGAAAACATCCTCGCAATATTATTTCTCACCAAACTGGCATTTCCAGTGTATTTGAAAGGTCTATGAAGCTATTAACTATCTGAAAAAGCAATTGGAAGTGTCATAGTCCTGAGTACTCCACGATCTAGTATTGAAGGGGATCCTATAGAAACACAAGCATGTTGGGTTAACATATTTTCCTACTTGCTTCTTTAGAAACCAGGAGAATAAACTTTCCTTTAACTAACAGAATTGTACAGATAGAACTGAAGGCGGAATCTGGCCCATGTTGCCCTGTACACTTTTCTTATGGCTGTGTTACTAGTCCAGTTAAAACTTTGTTTAATGGCTGATGTGTATGTCTAGTTGATTTAGCATCATTTTTGGTTTTCAATAATATGCAGATGTCTAACCCCAAGAGTCATTATTCGTATAAACATTTTTAGCTCTCAGTTTGATATATGTATTTTGGCTGCTTAATTTTCAAAATATCTATTTGTACTTGCGCCAAATAGCCTGCCATTTCCATACAAGCCTCCAGTTTGTGCACCAGCACTTTATAAATCTCCAAATAAAACCTTCCATGTTTATTTTTCTTAGAGAGAAAATCCCATTTAATAAGTGTGGGCCTCCTTTCTTTATATGCATTTTACTATTGAGAGGTTGACTGTATTCTTTTCTAAGTCTATTGCTGTTTGGGGTTTTTTATTATGGGAAGAGAGGAAATAAAAATAATACTAAAAATATATTGTATTTCTACTGTGGGCTTTATCTACACATAGCTTAGAGCACATAACCATCATTTTATTTTCTGATGGTACTAGAGGAAGCCTAGTGCTATGATGCTAGGAAAGGGAGAAAAAAGACTTTCCTGGAGTTGCAGCCAATATTTTGTCCACACCCTGATTTCCTAAAGGACACCTACACCCTTTCTGATAGTGTTTGATGCCTTCCACTATATGTGTTTCTTCAGGTGTTTAGTTTCTTGAAGTAAGTTGTGGAGAATGCCCTTAAAGGGTGTCAGCAGATATTTTATAAGAGACATTTATCAATTTTTTGCTCTCAGTTTGATATATGCATTTTAGCTGATTAATTTTCAAAATATTTATTTATACTTGTGCCAAATATAAGTTCATAATTTACTCACCCTCATCAGAGAAGTGGGGTACCCACCTTCTGGTCCAAGAAGGAGAATGGAAAGCCAGGGTAGGAAGGCAAAAAAATGACATTGGCAGCAGCATCCCTGGTCATCCAGCAGCCAGGCATCAACCTGGCATTCAGTCAGTGCTCCACAGAATAGGGCTATGAGATCCATGATGGCATCTATCCTAATTCTTCAGACCCTATCCCTCTCCTGAATACCCCAGTAACTACAGAGCACAATGAGGTCTTCACTGGTTATTGCATTCACCCTGGTCCTCACTGGAGGCACTACGGGATACAGTCCTGATGCTGTGGGCAGTAGCCAATGCTTCGAGAGTTAGCTTAGAGCCTTCCCCTTCATTTCTAACATATGTACATGGCTGCACGGTGTCTCCCAGAGGGCCTCCACGCTGCCATGGAAGCAATCATGATTTTATTCTGTGCAACCTGGCTTTAAAATATTTAATCCAGGACATGTTAACAGCGTAGCAAGAGCAAGCCTAGGGGCTCTGAATGTTCAAATATTTATGCTTCCTGGGTGAGTCTGGCAAGAAGTGCTGCCAAGTGGACTGTTATCAGTGTCCTATGCTGGCTAATTTAAAATTAACTCGGGCACTGCCTGCATGAGTTGCAGCAACATATTTGACTGAAACGGTCCTGCCCCTCCAGGCAGGATACGGAGCTCAGGGGGAAGGTGGAGATGAGGTGAATCATTTTTGTGCCCTCAAAACCTTCGCCAGCTTGAGAAACCAACAGTGTAACTTAGGCAGCCCTATAGCCGGGCTAGCGAGAGCACCTTCATTCAAAAGGGATGCGAAAGAGGAGCCCGACAGGCATTTTGCACAGTACCTGTGCTGGGGACGCTGCCCGCAGCTCTGACAAAGGTGCACAGAGGCTGCTGCTTCACCCACGTGCTCACAAGGTGCTCAGCGAGCTGTGGCTGAAAAGCAGTTGTAGAGTAAAATTAGGGAACATCCTTCCCATGATTTCGTAGGCAGGACAACAGTTTTCAGGAATAGGCATTTATCAGAAACATTTCTTTTCAAAAAACTCCAAACACTGAAGAAGTGGAAGAGGAAAATAAAGGCCTCTGTAAGTTTTCTTATTTTGTCTACAGAGTTTTCTCTGGGTGTTACTCCAGAATTGGACCCCGATATTTTTGTTTGCTGGTTTCTTTTTGAGTGAAAACATTCAATTATCATACAAAGATCAAGCACAAGCATGAAAAAATATCAAGCATCTCAGGGTGTATTTATTTATGGGATTGCTCCAGCTGAACGCACACTATTGTAAAAATAATTCACTCATTTCCCAGTGCCCTTCTCATTATGTACGCAGCCGTACCAGGCAAAACGAAAGCTTAATCAGTTTTCAGGAGAAAGCAAGTGCAGTTCCCTGCCACAGAAATGATCTGGCGTGTAGGAAATCAAGGTTCCTGCGCCTTGATTATTTAAACAGAGCAGAGCCTACTCGGTTTCTGAATCTCTCGTGTAAGCAGCTTAAATGTCACTCCCTGCTCTGCCAAACCACGTTTTGTGTTTGAGTAGCGCTCTCCACTCATCCTGCTGCTTAACGGGCAAATAATTTCACTTAGTGGAGCCTATTTCAGGAGCAGAAGGGGTATTAAGAAATCGACTCTTAAAAAGAAACAAAAAGAAAGCAAGCAAGACGTTTTCCCGGCGGTCACTCAGTGCCATGCAGGATTATCTCAGGTTTCTAGTTTCCTAGGAACGTAGTAACTTCCCTGTGGGTTGTTTTGTGGGCGGTGTTTTTGAATATATGCTAATTCAGCTTTCCTGACAGGGAGAGGAGCCGTGTCTCAGTTACACAGCTCTCCTGACAGCCAACGGTGGCAAGAGGCTGCTAGGGAGCCAGGCCATGCGCTCGCGCTCGTGACAGGACCGCTCGCCCTCCCGTCGGGGCCTGTCGGCACCCCCGGTCACCTTTGTCACCGGCGGCAGGGCCGACATGTGCCTATGACCATGGAGATGAAGGACTCGGGCAGCGTGGTCCTGACAGCTTACCATCCCCACAGCCCAGCCAGGATCCCGGGCATGGAGCAGAGCTTTGTGCAGGACATCCCCCCCAGCCATTCGCCCACCAGCAGGTAAAGCCCGAGGGATGGGGATCGGTGCCGTGCCCTGACGTTTCGCTGGGTCAGTCGTGGGTTTTGCTGACTGTCTGTCAGCCCGACAGCGTTTCCCGATCGCGCAGCCACTTTGAGAGCACTTTGCTCTCGCACGTTTCTTGCCTCCACTGGGAAAGTGATTCAGCCCGATGCCGCTGGTTGGGATTGGGAGGGGGAAATGCAAGTGCTTATTTTAAATCTTGTAAGTCAACAGATCAGACCAGTTTCCTGCCCAAGACACTTAACAATACAATCCCCAGGAAAAAAAGCACGTGAATCAGGCTTCTGCTCAGGTCGTTTAGGACTGTATTACGGAAAGTGAGAAGGCTGGAGTGACTGAGTTTGGCACTCAGAAGGTTGATTCTGGATTTGATTTAAAGGATTATTTAATTTCTTCCCCATTCACCCACCAAGTCAGGACCAGCCCTTGCCTTTTTGTGAAATTACAGTTGCTGCTTTGCACACCCACATGCACACAATGGGCGATTGCATCGTTAAAGGCTTAGTCTAAATAAGAAAATTCCTTTGGGTTGCAGGAAACTAAGCATTGTCTTAATTAATGCAGTCGTGTATATGTTTACTTCCCTGCCCTGTGAGAATGCATGTATTTGCACAGTTCAAAAATAGCAGTTTGGGCAATTTTATTGTTTTAGAAAATCTGACCTTTCTTCCTAAACGTATGTGTCTGGGTTTTGCAATTTTCTCCAAAAGAAGTAATATGAAAGTTCATACTGTAAAAAGTTGAAGAAAATAGGAAATGCTATTCTGTGATTTGACTGAAAAAATGAGAACTAAAGTCTGAGGAAACAGTAGATGTCATTATCCCCTGGAATTAATTCTGTGTCTTCTCGTAATAAAAATAATGATAATATTTACTTCATATTGTTTATTTATAGCCCAATAGCTATTTTGTTTTCAGTGTCATTATTTAGGCTAGCTGCATCTTCCTGTTCTTTGTGTATTATTTCCCTGGCTGTCTCATAAAGATAACTCCTTTGTTCTGTTAAACTGTTGTTTGAGAGCAGTACCAAAATACACAATTTCATGTTAAAAAAAGAAACACAGTCTGGGTTTTCGACGCAGTAAGAATGGCATTTGCTACTCAAAACAGAGAGCAGTGGTTTGGCATCGAGTTACTGGGGAGCATGTCATTTCTTACCCAAGGAAGAATGCTAAACTCAATCTCCCTTTGACTCTGTGAACAATGGAAATGTGATGTTTTGCTATTTTTCTTGGTTTAAAATGTTCTTGAAACTTAAGCTCAGGGTGTATGAGGGTTTAAATCACATATGTATCACCTAAGAAAAGCAGAAGTGCAAATTGCAGTTCCTGAAAGAAAAAAAGAAAAGAGGATCCTGGCATTTTGATGAGGAACATATTTAGGAAGCTCCTGCCATGAGGCAAAGCCATGCCTCTCTCTGTACGTCTATGTGTCCATAAGATTTTGGTGCTGTCTCCCCTTTCTTGTCCTCAACTTCCTGCAGCTGTCTAATTGCAATAGCCAAATTCTGCCATATGGGCAGTCAGTGACCGTCTGAGTTTCCAAAGCCTGTTCAAGAGAGGGATTTTATTAACCCAGCATGCAGTCCTCTGGAATGCAGAATCCATGAAGGCAAATGCACTGAGCATTTTAGCAAATGGTAAAATAGGCTCTGGCTTAATCCCTACTTCATCTTCTAAGAACTCTTTCCTGGACTGCATTTTCTGTGTAGTTTCCTCTGCCGCCATCCTAATGCAAGAAGCTTTACTACAGACTCTGTCTGTTGTTCCTTGATCCCTAGGGCAGCCACCCGCACTGTGGAATGCGAACTCCTTGGCTCTCCAGGAGAATGATTCAAAAAAGCGTGCAAAGAACAGAGGTGTTGCTTATTTTTTGTTTGATAACAAAAGCAGTTGGGACTCAGAGCCTGACTTTCCTCTGAATTCAGTTGGGTTTAGTTAGATGTAGCTCTAATGAACTCCATACTTCAGATACATATCTGTGAGAACAGAATCAGTCCTGGATATTAGCCTTTGATTTGATAAACTGCTGACCAGTTCTCTCTCAGCTTAGGAATCAAGATCTTTCATTTTCTTTCCTCTCCCCAAAACACTTCTCTTGCTTTAGAGTGATGGTCCCTTTACAGCAGAAGAACAGCTCCACTCACCAGAGCCAGGCTTGGATGTGAGCGTCTCCCAGCTGTTTTCTCTTGCAAACACTTTCACTTTGGGAACCTTCTAAGCAGAGGTTTCTCACAGAAAGGGGAAGCTAATGCAGCCTCAGTCAGCATTAAAGTGCTCTGCTTCCCACTATTTAAAAAGACACTGATAAAAAAGAAGGAAAGATTTAAGTAGCCTTCAAGAACCTCTAAACAAATGAGTAATGTGCGTAACATGAGAAAACACTCCTGTCAATCCAAGTACACAGCTGAGAAGCCCATGGACACCAAAGTTTACACTAATAAAGTAACTTAGACGCATCAGACTGCTTGGATTCACACCCATTTACAACTCCTGAAGGGCCAATCAGGCAGGCATCCTGTGCGCATGTCTAAAACACACAGGCAGCATTAGCATCAGCATGAGGTATAGCAGTCACAAGCATTTTCATTCATAAGCCCAGTGGGAGGAGAGTGTATATAGCCCATTATATGTTAGGGGCTATTAGCTGGTGGGCTGTAAGGGGGACAGAAGAAGACATGCTTTAGCTGCTCTGAATGGAAGATGCATCAGTGTGCAATGAAGGATGGTAAATTCATAGGTGTAATGAAGGGGAGAGCGGGATCAAAGTTTGACTACATAGTGATGCTGTCACCAATCTGCAAACGAGAATTCTAGCTTTCAAATTTACTGTTGGATAACATTAATAAAAAGGTTAAGAAGAGGGACCACAAATTCCAGCCATTCTCCAGAACAAGAGAGCATCAGGGGGACTAAAGATAGCTATACTTAAATACCTACTCCTCAGCTATCTATATCATTCATTTCTCTCTTTCTCCTTTTGTTCTGTCTTGCAGACGTACTTACTTTACCAGTTCTACACATTGGGTGAGCCCTGAAAACTGCACTGTTGAATTTGCTAGAGATCCAGGAGAATTCTCCAGCCAAATCTTCCTTTAATTCTGTTAATGCTGCTAGCAAGTTCATTTTCCATTTTTCTCACGGGACATTCAGGTCCCTTCACTTCGCTTGTCATCTGCTTTGCATGACTGCAATTGTTGATAGCATTTATATTATTCATATCTTTTTTTACTTATTGCTTTTGAGAACAAGGTCTTGGAGAGATCTACGTTTTCTTTGCTTAGTAGTCAGATTAACTCTGTGGTGTGTGAGTATAGTGGGGAAGATTCCTGTGCTTGTTGCATCCCCCCCACTTTTTTTAATCCCATTTACTAGAACTCAAATGTCACAAGTATCAGTACCAAACACCCCAGAATATCACACTGTCCCTTTCAATACAGATACTGTCTCAGTGCAAAGGTGAAAGTGCCGATTTATGTTACACAATGGTCAACTTTCCCATCCTCAATTCAGAGAACGAAGGACTTTGTAGTTGTGCACAAATACTGCTCCTGGACTATATAGAGGAAAAGTGGGGCCACGGCCATACTTCTTCCTCACATCTCCTTTTTATCCTGCTAGGAGAAGCTAGGAGGAGTTATTCCTGTGCTGGGAGGAAACAGGCATGACCTCTATGCCAAATGGCCAGTGAGCTCTCTAAGGTAATTATGTAATTAAGGGAGTACAAAGCATTCCTAAGTGAGTCATGCTCAAGCTTTCCTTGACTCAAGTACAAGAGTTAGTGGGTTCCTCAGCCCGTTTGTTACTAGCATATCTACCAGCAAAGAACTCATCCTGCACTGCAAATCACAGATCTTTCCACTGCAATGAGTGGCTTACGCTTATATGTTCATGAGATAAGAATCAGAGGAAAAAAAAAGGCATGTTGACAGGCTTTGTTCCTGCAGAATGGGTTTAGAGCAGCTTTTAAAGGGCACGTCAAGCTTTTTATACATGGAATAAACATCATAATCAATACTCATGCTAAGAGCAGCATATATACTACCAAACCTAGGAGCTTGCTACATAGGGTAAAGGACAAAGTGGATTTCCGTACCACTGAACAATGCAGCCAAGACACCTTCTTAGTTTCTCCCATAGTCAACAGCAAGTCTGGCACTTCCAGTTGTTTCAGGGAAATGCCTTTCCAATCTCTTCACGTTCAGCATGTCTCCCTCCTCCTACTGTCAGAGGGTGACTATCAGGCAGGCATCACTAAACTGTAAAGTCAAAAAAGAACATGAAAAATTTCTGAAGATTCTGTGTTGCCTTGAGTTACCTGCTGGTAGCTTCCAGGATCCCTGCTCTCCAAGTCTAAAACTTGCAGATTTGGGGCCAATAGTACCAAGGTACTACATAGATATGTCAGGGTGAGGTAAAGTGTCCTGAAATAATGACTGTGTCCCTGGAAGGAATACAACTGGAGGAGTAGCCTTTATGCACCAAAATTTGGCTTTTGACAAGAGGGGCTGTATGAGCATTTCAGGTTTTATCCCAACAGAAGCAGATTTTATCACACTGAAGTAAGGTCTCTATGCCTTGAGGCTGGGTGATCTGGGTTTAATTTCTGTCAGTGCTGATTGAGTAGCTCCCCTGCTCAGTTGTATACAAGTGATGTCAAGAATGTCTTCTAAGTGATGCAGGATAAACAACCTTAACTATTTTGGATGTTTATCTCACTCTACCATAAACTTCCCCAGAAGACAAAAATAAAAAGCTGGCTCCTTTTCCACAGTAAATCTTGACATGACTTGGGCCTATTGCAGTAACTTGGACTCAAAACCTATGAAATTAAAATTTTAAAATGTACTCAAAGTGGTAAAAGAAAACCCCACAAAACAGTGGTTTAGGAAAAGACTGTATTGACACAGGCTGAGCAAAAAATACATTTAGTGGAAAAAAACCTTTTTATAATTTCTAGCAGCTTTCTAAAATATTATTTTTATAGTATATTTTTTATGGATGTTAAGAATGATAATTCTTAATAAAATATTTACCAGGAGGATGCATATAAATAAGTCAGACAATAGCAGACATGCTTTTCCTGTAGGTTTCAGAAATACCTACAGAATGCCCTCTGGGAGCCTCACTGAGGAATGTAGTATTTATAGCCAGTTCCTCATGTTATGGTTGAAACTAGAGTTGGCTTCTCTGGTTTCTTTTTAGTTTGGTGCTCCTGCTGCTCTCCCTGGTACCTCCATATGTAGAGCTGATGGAAAACATCTGGCACTGTCCCTTTGATCATTTTGTTTTGTTGAGCATTTAGCCAGCTGCCCCATTCATTTTTAACTAAAAGTCACTTATCTCTGATTACACAAGGGTTGGAGCTGCCCACAAAAGAAACGTAGGACCTGAGACCCCTGCATGCCCTACACAGACACCTTCAGATTGCATCTGGCAGACTGACAGCACTGGCATAACAAACTGCCAGGAATCAAGAACCGTAAAGTGTTATTTTTGCGCAGGAGATCAAAATAATTCAGTGTAAATGCGTGGAAAATGTGCAGTGGTGGGAACTGCAAGACACAACTACAGAATACTAGTAATAGTCCTAGCTAGAACAGTATCTGAAAAGCATCTGGTTAGCACTGTACAAATATAGAATCACATCCTGAAATAGTGTGGAGTATCCATAGCAAACAATCAAGTTAACATCCTGGATTTTGGCTAACCACAGTACTAGCAGCCACTTGGCCCACTGCGGTGCTTTGCTCCAGCTGGCCAGGCAGCACAGCGGAGTAAGGCTAGCAGGCAGCACGTCTGCCATCAGGGTGGGACCACGCTCTGTGCAGCCTTCAGGTACCACCGTGGTGGGTGCATTAAAAGAGCACAGGAGGGAAACCAGCAGAAGAGTGTCCAGAGTCACGTTTCAAGCTGGTGACTGAAGCCAGGCATCCTATCTAGCATTTTGGCCCCTTTGCCTACCTCCTTCTTCCTCTCTCGCTGGAAACAGTCCCCATCGTGGTCTTCCAAGTCCCCTTTTATGTGCCAGGGACTCAGAAGAGGGAGACAAAAAAAAGAGAATGCAAGGGTGTGGGAGGAAGAGGCGAGCAAAGGAGGACAGGAGAAGGACCACCTTCACAGGTACATGACCTGATTCTCCTCCTTCTGTGCAAATAAAAGGAGTTGGAGTGAGAGAAGAAATGTCTGCCAAAGGATATTGTGTCTATTTACAGCTGACTCCAGGTCCCATCAGACACATGCAGAAATGGGTTTTGGAATGGCATTTAAGTGGTGATTTTGACATCAAAAGTTGAAATGGTTTAAAAGACAGGTTGTTTGAAAAAGAGCCTCTATTACCCTGGAGGACTATTTTAGCAGAGGTCAGCAGAAGTGCTTGAGTTGGCATCCCTTGTAATTAATGCAAGGGAAAGACTGATGCTCTGTGAGGGATCTCTCATCTCCGTAATTCATTTTTTTCCCTGCCTGTATCTGTTAACTTTCCAGACAATTCCAGAGTCTCTGAGGAGAGTGGAACAAACAGTGGAGCAGGGAGCCTATTATCAGCCTGTTCGTTTGAAGACAGTTATGTTTTCTTATTTAGGATGCTATGTGTAGTACTCGGCTACTGTAAGCCTGTGGGTTTTTCAGATGTGCAAAATCATCCAGTTTAGGATGGACCGATGATGGATATTTAGACAGAAGAAGGCTGAACAAAGGAGAGACAAGAATCTCTCTTACTAAGTGTTGCCGTTATTGAATTTCCACCTGAGGACCATACAAGCCTTTTATAACATCTCTTTGTGCAGAAGTTGCTCTGAGCATATAATGAGCAAAATAATGACCATAAGCCTTTTCGTGGAGGGTAGAAGAGCCCTACGAGTGCAGAGAGACAGAGGGGAGTATATATTGAAAACACGTATCAGATGTAGAAGTCCAGCTGGGTTGAGATCATTTACCAGCTAAAAGACAAGTAAAGCAAGAGGCAAGCTGGGGAACTGTGTTTTAAACATCTGTGGGTGAAACCTCAGGACATCAGACTCAGGTCACTCTCACAGTTTGCTACCAGAGATGGAAGAAGCTCTAGAGCTGTAAGTCCTCATATTTTCCTACAGCTAATCAGAAAAATACTAGCTTCCCAATGGACAGATTTGGGCTGGAATAACAAATTTGACTCAATGAGTTCCTCGCTAACTATGCCCCTGCAGACATCAGAGAGTCTGCAGTTACCCAGACTCTGGGTTAGTCTATGCAAACTCTAAGTACGGCAATGGAGAGCCTCCTCCCCATCAGTTTCTCTTTCTCTGGCTAATAAAAGCTCAGAAAAAAACACCATCCAAGCTTATTTTCTGGCCCAGTGATGATCATACCTAGTGGTCAAGAGCAAATCTAAAAGGGAGAATGTCAGCTCCTTTTTAAGGTTAACATGAAATGCTCTGTCTTTTTTATATTCTAGCCTAATAAAAGGTCCATATGAATCCTGCAGTGTAACATCAAGTGGGATGTGAGCCTTGTTTATAGACATGGACTGAGTTAATGGGTACTTCGGTGTGGTAATGGAGGTTTTACCTCTGAATTCAGTGGAAATGGGATCAAGCCATCAGAACTCAGATCTTTTTGTCAATAGCTTTTCTTACAGGGCACAATCTGATTATGCTATCTCTTCTCTCAGCTCAAGCTGGTTTCCTGTTTAATAGGATTCTTGCAGAATAAGACATCTGTATGAAGTCTTAGATAATTAAAACATAATGGTGACTAGGCCTGTCTTCCTTTTGCAATACTACCCTCCGTTATTCAAGTATTTTGAAAACTCAACTTCTAATTATTTGTCTGGATATATCAGAGATGAATATAAAATCTTTCCTGTAGTTACAGGTGAAGCATGGAGCAGGGGAGCCTACGGCATTCTCTGAAGATGTTTTGCAGGCTTGCTGTCCTTGGCCATTTCTGGGCCAGATGGTGCCCAGATCATGCATGTGCAAGGAAGTGAAAGGAAACAGTGAACTTATCCTGATGAACAGAGACAAGGGAAGCCTTTGTACTCAGTCTGCAGCAGGATTTCACATTGAAAGTGCTCACTTTCAGAGAGAGGGTGGGCAGAAGGAAGCAGGGACAGCTGGCCAAGCACAGGAGAGGGGTCTTTTAAATATGTGGGAGTCTTTCATCTCCTGCTGAAACAATTGTGTCTGCCTTGTGTAAGGTCCTTCCTACATCTTCCACTCAGAGGATGCATGTCCCCATAATCCCCAGTGATCTGCTGCAATCCTTTGATGCTGCCTTGCTTGCTTGCTTTCTTCCCTCCTTCTCTCCATCATTTATCAACAGTCCTGGTTAACAGGGGAGGTCCCAGATGACTGGAGGCTTGCCAACGTGACACCCATCTACAGGAAGGGCCGGAAGGAGGGTCCGGGGAACTACAGGCCTGTCAGCCTGACCTCAGTGCCGGGGAAGATTATGGAGAGGTTCATCTTGAGGGTGGTCACAGGGCACATGCAGGATAACCAAGGGATCAGGCCCAGCCAGCACGAGTTCATGAAGGGCAGGGTCCTGCTTGACCAACCTCATGTCCTTCTATGACCAGGTGACCCGCCTAGTGGGTGAGGGAAAGGCTGTCGACGTTGTTTACCTGGACTTTAGTAAAGCCTTCGAAACTGTCTCCCACAGTATGCTCCTGGAAAAGCTGGCGAATGGTGGCTTAGACAGGTGCACTCTTCGCTGGGTAAAAAACTGGCTGGATGGCCGAGCTCAGAGAGTCGTGGTGAATGGAGCGAAATCCAGTTGGCGGCCGGTCACAAGCGGAGTCCCCCAGGGCTCAGTTTTGGGGCCAGTCTTGTTCAATATATTTATCGATGATCTGGATGAGGGGATTGAGTGCTCCCTCAGCAAGTTTGCAGACGACACCAAGTTGGGCGCGAGTGTTGATCCGCTTGAGGGTAGGAAGGCTCTGCAGAGGGATCTGGACAGGCTGGATTGATGGGCCCAGGCCAATTGGATGAGGTTCAACAAGGCCAAGTGCCGGGTCCTGCACTTGGGTCACAACAACCCCAGGCAACGCTACAGGCTTGGGGAAGAGTGGCTGGAAAGCTCCCCCACAGAAAAGGACCTGGGGGTGGTGGTTGACAGACGGCTGAAGATGAGCCAGCAGTGTGCCCAGGTAGCCAAGAAGGCCAACAGCTTCCTGGCCTGTATCAGAAATAGTGTGGCCAGCAGGAGTAGGGAGGTGATCGTGCCCCTGTACTCGGCTCTGGTGAGGCCGCACCTCGAATACTGTGTTCACTTTTGGGCCCCTCACTACAAGAAGGACATTGAGGTGCTGGAGCGTGTCCAGAGAAGGCCGACGAAGCTGGTGAGGGGTCTGGAGCACAAGTCTTCTGAGGAGCAGCTGAGGGAACTGGGGTTGTTCAGTCTGCAGAAGAGGAGGCTGAGGGGAGACCTCATCGCTCTCTACAATTACCTGAAAGGGGGTTGCAGAGAGGTGGGTGTTGGTCTCTTCTCCCAAGTGACAAGTGATAGGACAAGAGGAAATGGCCTCAAGTTGCGCCAGGGGAGGTTTAGACTGCATATTAGGAAAAATGTCTTTACTGAGAGAGTGGTGAGACACTGGAATAAGCTGCCCAGGGAAGTGGTGGAGTCACCCTCACTGGAGGTGTTCAAGAACGTGTGGACGAGGCATTGTGGGACATGTTTGAATGGGCATGGTGGTGTTAATTGATGGTTGGACTTGATCTTACAGGTCCTTTTCAACCTTAGTGATTCTGTGATTCTGTGAATAAGCAAAAGCAATTAAACCACAATAATTTAAGGATAACATTACTGGAAATGTGAGGTTTCTGGAAGTGGTCATTTATTCTTATTTACATGTGTGTGTGTACGATATGTTCAAGTCCATAGATGGAGCATGAAGCTTAAGGCTACCCATGTGTCACTGGCAATTCATAGAGTATATGGCAAGCATCAAAATTACTTATCCCACAAGTCAAATATTAACTGGGATCTTCTTCAAGCATAAGTCTTCAAGCCACCTGTTGCCTCTGACAAAGAGTGGCAATTAAAAATAAACAAACAAAGGACCCTACTATGTCAATTTTTAAAAAGCCTTCTTCAACATACAGAACCTCCATTTTCTGTATTTAGGAAACACACCACAGATTTTTGGGAGGGACGTTGACTCTGCAGCTGGTTTTTGTGGTCAAGATGCATTTCATCCTTAATGGACTCCATCTCTTATGGCTTTTTTTAACTACTGATTTTTTTTAATAAGATTTAGCTAACGCAGGCCTGAAGTTAACTGTGCCCCACTCAGCAATGCAGTAAGACCATGCAAACCAAACCAGCTTGCCTCAGTCTACACTGAACACAAGATCTGCAGTTAGTTATGTTATGTACCATGCAAAAACGAGTCACTGTAGTTTTAAGTAATGGCCTAGTTGTATGGGGAGTTTATTGTCATAGGATGTCCTTGGAGGCCCATTTTCTCTTTCCAGATTCAAACATGGGATATGATATTCATGTGGGTAATGAGGATGTCTATAATTAACAATGTTAGTGCTACCAAGAATTCTAAAAGTTACAGTAAGTTATACTTTTCACAGTTAACCTTCTCCTACTTACATGGAGACTTACTGAAGCAAGAAGGAGGTGTATTGGTTTTTTATTTAATTTGCAGTCCTTTTTTTTTTGCTCTCAGACACAGGACACTGAAATTTGAGTACTATGCATATGTAAGGCCCAGCTGTGATGCCTGTGTTCTGACACCTATTGAAAATCTATATTACAGGTAAAAAGGAACCAAATATAGCAATGAAAAAGTCAAAAAGTTCAGTCTGACACTATAAGGTTTAACAGCAAGGTAATAAATCCATGGCTTTAGTGAATTTCATGGTTACCACATAACAATTACAACACAGGAATTCAGGACATCTTTTTATGGGGTGGCCGCAAGCAAATCTGACCTCCCTTTGCCTGTGTCCAGGAGCTGTACAGCAATGTTAGCACAGCATTTTGCCCAAGCCAATAAGCAGGCGCAGTACCACGCTACTGCAGCTATAGGGCTTCTGGCCCAGAGGAGCCTGTGCCCAGCCTGCTGACATGGCTGTAGGTGGAATCTTGAAGGCTGGAATTCAAAGTGTTTAGACTAGTGCTTTGGGACTGATAAGAAAAAAAAAGGGTATGTTTTTTTCTGAACAGGCCACTCTGCTGATTAATAGGTTAGGCTGGGTATTTTCAGGTCTAGATGTTTAAAGTAAATAGGTGGAAAGCTATACTGCATTTTTCTCAAATATTTTGCAGGCTGGAGGGGAAACTTTATCCAACTTAACTTGAACCATAACAGAATATCTTATTCATTTGTGCAAATCAGATTCCTACCAGAGGAAAACACATGAAAAAGGAGTAGTGCTTGTGACAGTCAGTTAGAAAAGCTTATTGACAATACTATGAAGGTATTGATCATCTGAATCCTTGCAGACTCCAGCAGAAGAGTCAAGGGTACAGCATGGAGCCAGAAGTAGTCCTGATGAATAAATTTAAAGACCTTAAATTTTTATTAGGTTAGATGTTTTTTCCCCTAACTTAGCTAATCCACGTGAAAAGTAGACGTCTTTTATTTCTTAAACAATAGATAGGCCAGTCAGCATCTGACTATCCATTAGAATCTCTTTTCTAATTAAATCTCATCAGCTGGATCAGGAATATGATGATGTTCAGAGGCTGAATTGAGCCACATTCAAACACTGTAAATAAGGTTCATAACCTTTATTCTTCAGCTGTCAGTTCAGCCTTTGGTTTCTGAATCATTTCATGGCATTGATCCAGGGCTTCAGTTATTCTGCAAAAGACATTGACCACTGCATAAGTGGGTGGTAAAACATCATTCAACAGTTAGCTGGGTATATCTGCTGAAAGTATGTCTGTAATTCTGTGAAGGAGATGGTGTTACTAAGAACAGATTGGTTTCTGAGACTGCCTTGAACCCAGCCAGCTGTAGTTAAACCCTCAAAGGCTGACAAAGTGCATTCCTAATTATATCAGTGGAGTGGACGGCTAGATTAAGTTACCTCCTTTGAGCCTATTGGTGAAGTTTCCACCACTGGGATAGATTTTGTATTTCATCCAAGCCAAAGGGGACCTCAGGCTGTGCAACAATAGAAATGAACCAAACACTGAAATTATATTCATCTACGGGGCTACCCTAAAGCCTGCAGATATCCACATCCCATTAATTCACTGGAAGTAGCAGTAGCAAAAACATTTGATAAGCAATCTTTGAAGACTTTGAATAAATCTAAACTGAGTATTGTATTCTTCTTTGAAATAAAGTAAAGCAGTTTGCACCAGGTACCAGAACCGGCTAGGAAAATAATAGATAGTGGGAAGAGTTTTCCTGACATCTTTACAGAAAATGCGGGTCTTACAACATTCACTGACGTCAGTATACTTAGGCAACTGGTATAGCTGAAGATAATAAGCTCAGTATTTATTTTTCTGTGCTTTTCTGTGATCTATATTTAGTTAAAAGCTTAATACCACTTTTCCATTTTTTGTGACAACCTATAAAATGAGTAATGCCCTATAATGTGGTTACAGCAGAACAAATTTAGCATCTTCTGAAGATCCCTTGAAAGCAATGAGTAGGTCTCAGGGATAAACAATGAACAACACAAACTTACGTATGGTCAGAGAAGTGACATGTTCTTACAGAACAGGAGGAAACTTCTTAATCTTCAATAGCAATTTTACATTTGATGAAAAGAATTTACTCTGCAAAACCGCTGCTGTGCATTTTATGTTTGGGAGACGTAAGGAAAAATCCTATTTGCTTAAGCTAACATTTCTGCCACCATTGGCCTTTCTCACATTTAAACTATGCTACCTAAAGACAGAGAGAAGATATAGTGCTCTGTACATGCCACCTGGAAAATCCTGTTTAGAATTATGCAGTGTGATGGGCTGATCAGATAAGTCATGTCTGGAGAGAGGACATGTTTGTTTTAACTGTTGAACTGTGGAGGTTATAGAGAGTTGAATCATTGGATTACAAATGTAATTGACATCTCACAACATTTAAGGTCAGGTGCAAAACTTCTCTTGGCGTCTCTTGGGCTTTTTTCTAAAGATCTAGGTGTCCCCACAGCCAACTCTATATCCTTGATACGCATTGCAGTGCTTCTTTTTGGTCATTTATGATATTCAATCCATTCTCTTATTTAAAAACTCTTAAATTCCTCACAGGGATGAATCAGTTATTGAAATTCTTTGTAATTACTTCTCTATTGAATCCACTTTGTGCATTTATTGGGCTTTTATAAAAAACAATAAACAACCAAAAGCTACTGAACTACACAGGAAAGACAATTGAGTGGGGCAATTCTGTAATGGTCACTCATGATGGAAAAACTTAGCAAGTTTGATGGGATATTTTTCCTGTTAGATACATCATAGTCACTTTTTTGGATTGCCCTCAGAGAAATATACTTACGAATGGGAATATTATCACAAGTTAGCACTGGACCCCAAAATCCAAATAAAACAATGAAGCAACACAGACTTTCCTTCCTATTCTGATTGCATCACTGGAACCACTGCCTAGTAAAGGGATTTTGTTTGAAAAAACTTCCTTCTGTGTTTTTTACAGTGCTGTGTGTCTGCATTCCTGTTCATTTGTATGCTTGATTAGCTGAAATCAAATACAATGATGCAGATCTCCAAGCAGCTATAAAAGCTCAAAGTGAGCAATACGAACAGCAAAAAAAATTCTGCATTGAGATCTTCATGGGAATTGCTGTGCAGAAAGCAAAAGAGCTGACGCAAAATCATGCATGTGTTTTTCCTTTGTGTTATTTTGTCATTATGTAACTGCTCAGAAGTTTGCTTTTTAGCAGACCTCAAATAGCCGTGTGGACAGGTAACAAAGGATGTACTGTTTGTGTCTCTGCCACATGCACAGCTATCCTCTGGCCGGCAGCAGGAAAGAAGTGACTAGATTTTAAGAAGTTCTGTAAGTATCAAGCTGTGAGATTTTTTCCCTCTATCCATGATATTCTCTATGCTTTTGATATTACTTTTGACTTTTGATGAGTTGCTTTTTTGTGGTTTTGCAATACGTCCTATAGATTTTGAGAACGGGGAAGGTATTTGGTCTTTGCAGTTGATGTTGTGCCTTCTAGAGATGAATCACTGAATTGATTTTGATCATAGACATTAATTTAAATGAATAGAAATATAATTTTTAGGTGCCGAAGATAAGAAGATTGGTGAAGATTTATGTCATGCTATCCATATTTTCAGAATGTGTAGCTTATGTAGAGATAAAATAAAATAATCCAACAATCAATCAGAAACCTAACCAAGGAATCTTCCAATCATTAAAAGAATCTAAAGGAACTCAAAAGAAAACTCAAAAATTAAGGATAAAGTGGCAATTAGTTAAGGGAATAGGAAGTACGTAAGTAAAAAAGAAAACATCTAAAATCTACTTTTATGACGACCATGCATTCATGTGAATGCTTTTGCTACACAGATGAGGGGTTTTTTTGCATTTTTCTTGTCATCAAACAAAACTTGGCTAGGCAGTCTTTGAAAATGAGACATGTTTGACAGCATTGAAAGAGATCTTGCTGAGTAGATACGCTCTTCCATTACTAAGTAGTGAAGTGAAGGGTACACCATGATGAAAGTAGATGAAAGATCATGCAAAATTCTTTAGTTCAGCTTATTTTAAATTAATCTTAACTTCCACATTTAGTTTCAATGTGATGCTTTATTTAAATTACTGATTTAATCATGCATTTGTTGTAATCAAAGCTGTTGAAAAGTTCTGTACTTACATTATGTGGAAAAGAAAGTTTGTGACTAGAATATTAAATACTGATTGTTGAAATCAAAATAGTTGCTCAGAAGTCTAAACAAGTAACTGAAACACACTGATGTCACTAGGCATTTCAACAAAGAAAGATACGCATTCATACCAGATATGATGGGAGAATTTTTTTGAAGGCCAAGTCTGCACATTTCTTTGATGCAAACCTTGAAATGCCTAAGGTCAAATTATTTATTACACTGTATTTGAGTTCTGACTACTATCCTATACAATATGTAAATAGGAAAGTCCTGCTTCCCTGGAAATTATGATAAGAGAGTAGCTTCTTGGTTAGCTGTGACCTCATGCTATGATCCAATGTTTGCCTAACGAAAATTAAATTAGTTTATTTTGCATAAAGAAACCAACCAGATAATATCTTGAGTGGAAATTCTTGACTTATACACTTCTACTGTCTGTACCATAGAAGATTTTCTGATTTGCTCTATTTCTAAGCACTTTGAACACCTTTTGATGGATGGGCTGGTTTTAACCCTAATGACAAGATAATTAACAAGAACAATGCTGTGGCTCCTTTGAGTTGCTTTAGTTGTATAGTTTTCATTGGACACAAACTTTATCATAAACTTATTCTTAGTAACACTTGCCCTGTGTTTCTTGCAGTGTTTGCTGGGCCTGATTCACACATTATTATTCATATTCTCTTTCATATAGAAATGTTCTATATAAAATTGTTGAATTGTACTTTTGTCACAGATGGACACCTGGGGGAATTAACTGAGTCGTGCAGTTGCTCACGAAGGAAAGACTCAGGCGACTTCTAAGCTTGACTGTGGGATGTATCAGGGGGTGCTCTGGGGTCCTCCTGACCCATCTCCCAGCTCAGATCATTGCCTCAAAGTGTTACAGTGAGGCCAGAAAATTTTCCCTGTCAGTTTTCAGAACTGTAGCTCTGCCTATGCCCAACGTATGTACAGAAAGGGTAAGAAAACCAAACAAAATAGCTGCCCACAGACTCATGTACCTCCTGAAGCTGTGACAACTGCACCTATGTGAGCATTTTCTGGAAGAAACTTTAGGGGAATAGGCAGTTCACAAATACAAAATGGCTTAGTTTCAGTTTGTTCCTTGTTTGATCAGAAGTTAATTGTCAAATTCCCACCAAGGCTATAGGTGGTGTCTGGTAGTCAGCTACCTCCAAACTACTTTCATTCCCTCCTAGTCTATGAGGACTCAGAAACACAAGCAAGTTGCAATGACTTAACAAGCTTCCACTTACACTGTGAGCTTTTGTAACTGTCCAGGGACCTGCTCATAGCACAGGACAAGTAAAAAGTAACTTAAGTAGGCATTTACCTCTTTCATGGCAGAACAACTCTGAATTATGCCACATTTGCCGTGGACTAAACTTTCACATGATAGTTGCCAATCAGGAACTTTTCCAGCCATAGCAATAACATTATTTGTCTTAGTTCTTAGAATGATATGCATCTGAAACCCTTTCCCCTGGACCAAAAGAATTCCATAACTACACCTAAGAAAGATATTTTCTTGGGTGATACATAGATATGAAAAAAGGAGCATTAGTGCTTCCTCCTGTCCCCACCACCACCTTCTGAGATAGGAAAAAACATTTTTTTAATCCATGTATCTCAAAAGTTCTGGGCCATGGTAGTCAACAGTCAACTTCTTAAATAACATCACAGAATCAGGCATCCTTACTAAAATTATTATTGAGTGAAGTTTGATTTATATTGGCCATTTCACTGGCATTAACATTCATCAGTGCAGGATCCACAGCACAAATAACTTTGAGAAAGAAAGCTCTTTGAGAACATGTGTTACGTTCATCTAAAATTTCTCTCCAAGGCCAGGAGAAGATTAATGCAGACATGAAAGCAAAGGCCTGGTGCCTCTATCAGCTCCTTTTCTAGTTGCCCAAATGCTAAAATGATCACAGAAATTTCCTCTTAGGTCTCACTGCACAAACCACATGCATGCACAGCTCCAACACAAGTGCTGGCTGCAGCTTGTGCAGGAGAAATACCCCTAACCTGCCTGGCAGCCAGCCAGATTGCCCTAATTCAGGCTCAGAGGCTCGGACTTGAGCATGGACGGCTCTGTCTTGAGAGTCAGTAGTGTCAGCAACGCAAAGGCAGAGGCATGCATCTCACCTCGGCTGCTCGCCGTGCCCTCCCTGCAGAAAAGCGGCTCCAGCTAGGACGGCTTCCAGTCAGGCAGCGCTCGGTTTCAAAAACATCCATGTAAAAGCTGGCATCCGCACAAATCACAGGTCTGAGGAAGTTCTGGAGATAGTTGTGACTGTGCTGGAAAGGAAGAAGTGGAAAGCCAGGAGCTTATTTAAAAAAACAAAGCAGCAGCTAGGGTTTTATTTTCTTCCCACTGCCTTCTGGCAGGTGACCTCAGTGGATGTGTGAGTGCTGAGCACTACATGGCAGAAGTCTCACTTCAGCTCAGTTTGAACCGAGTTTGTGAACAGTCAAAGAGCTGTTTCCCGTTGCTCCTGCTCAGCCATCCTACCTGCGCCCATCCTCATCCCAAAAAAACCCCAAGGCAATGGAATAACCTCTGATGCAGGTGCCAATGCTCTCAAACACAACAGCACACTCACCATACACATTTTTGGAGCTCATTAGAGGACAGGGTCAGAGTTTTTCTTCATTCATCAGCTCCAAACTCTTGATGGTCCTTGTCCAAACACCACTGATTTAAGTGTAAGTTAAAAACAAGCAGCAGTTTTCCCAGCTTTTGCTTTAACTCCATGCTTGTGAAAAGGTGATAGGGGGCAATTTCAGTACATTGCCCTCCTCTCCCAGTGCACGCATGGATTGTTTTATAGAAAAGGCAAAGCAAGAAAGGAGAAAATAAGAAAGAGAGTTTAAAATGCAAACCAAAGAGCTTATTAATATGGCAAAGCTAACATAATGCCCTCTGGTTTATGTCTGGTCCCCATTGGGAGCTTGATTCTGCCGGGTACTTAGTGCTCAGGCTGTTCCCAATGGCACTCTCCAGAGCACGCTTAACGTTAAGTGCTTTACTGGATCGTGGCCAGCGTGCTGAGCACCTCACAGGACTCAGCCCTTGCTTAATTTTTCTAATTTGTAGAAAAAAACTCCTTCCAGCTCTGAGCCTGGCACGTCCGACTGACACTTTTCCTTCCCCACCCCACTCCAACCCCCATATTTTTTCTTTTTTATTTTGAATAGCCAGTGCCAAGGAGGGCTAGGCCACTGGTTGCCCACTGTGGAAACTCCACTATAGGCCACTGGCCCCTGAGAAAACTCCAGGGGACAATATTTTAGCCTGAACTGAGGTCCTACCTGGAGTTATTCAAAATTCCTTTTGCTCAACCTGTGAAAAACTTCAGAGAAGAAGGGAGAGCATGTAATAAATTCTCAGGCATTGTCAGCGTATATTCCAAAGGGGCAATGGGCTGTTAAATCAAATCAAAGAAATCCCTAGAAAACCAGGACTCATGGTGTGCCTGACAGTGTACACTGCATGAAATACTTCAAGAAGTCAATAACTCTAAACGCGGCTGTCACCACAAGGTGCACCTTCCGTGCACTCAACTTCCATCTTTTTCCGATAACAGTGAATCTTTGTGAAAGGCAACTGTAAATTACAAATCCTAAGAAAATATTCAAATTTTATAGCCAGATCTGTAACCAGTCTGAAGACTATAATGAGAAAGGGATGACAAAGCAAGCAGAGACACTTTTTGCTGCCGTGGCAAGTCTGCTCAAGGTTTTAGTTTCAGGGTCAGGCTGCATAATCCCGCTATCAGCTGTTCATTACTCAGTGCTCTAAAAATCCTTGAAGAGTACACATTTGCTGTGTTATGGTCTCTCCCACATTCATTTGTGCATTTGTACATGTATGTATGTGTGCGGTGTGTGTTAGTCGCCTGCAGTGCATCAGCTCTGGTACCGAAGTGCAGACACCCAGCATTTTAGCCATGTGGAAAACACACTCCCTAGGAACATCACCCCTCACCTGTGCCCTGCTCACTCTCCGCTTCCCCCACAACAAAATTTTACTAGCATTGCAAACCTCCAGCCATCTTCAAATAGGTGTTATATTCTCCAAGCAGCCTGCCAGAAAGAAAAACAAAAATAAAGGAAATATTCACCTCTGTTCTTCAGTTATAAAATTGGCCTAGGGCCCGAAAAGACAAAGTATAGTCCTGCATCACAGATTAGATTAAGGCTGTGTATGTCCGCACGTATGTCCATACCCTCCAAGGCTACAAATAATTCTTCACTGGACCAGAGTGCTATGCCTCGTAGGACCCAAGACACCAGCTTTAAAATTGCCTTGTAATTGAATATGGGAAAGACTCCAACTTCTTGTAGTTAGAGTTATGTTTTTCTTATACCCCTAACTTTCTGCGTTTATGTAGTGAGAAAGAAGCAATTCCATCTCAGAAATGTAGCTATGTTAGGGGTATAAAATGACATTTTCTGTCTGAACTGCAATCAGGATGTGGCCAGGGAGCACAGTGCTCCGCATGGGCAGAGGTGGGCTGCAGGCTTGTGATGGTAAACAGCATTTTTCAGTGTAGCTGGTACAAGCACAGCACCCAGCAGGCTTTTGCTTCTGACTCCGGTGCATCATCATCATCATCATCATCATCATCATCATCATAACAACAACAATAACAATAATAACAGCAACAACAACAACAACCTTTTCACAGCACACAGAAACAAATGCAATGAGCAGAGGTGACATAAGCAGCAGACCGAAATTTCACAAGTACTGTAAACAGGCCTCGATGTACACTGGAATTGGGCCAGAATACTAGACACAGCACTGCAGCCCTACCAAGACATGGCCCCATGGGATTTCCTGGCAGGTCTCTTGCACCCACACCCCCGACACAGATGCTGTTGGGGCAGGGGGTAAGGGGCGTCTTCATCAGATAGTGCTTGTATGTGTCCTGTGTGGACATCATCAGATTTCACTGCCCTCCCTTTAAAACACATGCCATAACCCACCATTGAGTAAGTTAATAACGCATGTCCTGCAAGACGTAAGTTGCCCTCTCAGCTCATATGGATCTGCAGAAAAACAAGAACTGGGACCATGTGAAACATTCATCCATCAGAGCATCTGAAGAGGGCTGCCAGCAGTTGCGATGGCTGGCAAAGGAGGCTGTTACTGCAGTTTTGACGGTGCTGCCAGGAAAGCCTTTTCGAAACACCATCTCTTATCAACTATCTTGAATTTTTCCTCTCTCTGATCCAGCGCTTTCTATTAGTCATAATCAGCATTTTTCTTCTGTCTTGCCAATGCCAAAAAAGCCCTGCCAGTGAAACCACTGGCACTGGGGTTAGTACTAGTTGTTACATGAACAACAGGGAGCTGAAGCGCTTTGATGCAAGAGAGTGTTGCAAGAGGAAATAACTGTCAGATAACCATCTTGCAGGACTACATGAAACCTGTGACACTGTCACACGGCTGGTGTCCTCAGGCCTCCCAGCTGGATTTGTGCAAGTGTGAGAGGGACTGAGAAAGAAAAGCTGGAAACAGCAGGTGACAGCTGGCCCTGAAGAACTGTTCTTCTGTATATCGCTGTTCATGAGAACCATGGGTCTGGGTCTATCTTGTTTGGACAGTGCTATTGAAGCCAGAGATTTCTAAATCTTGATAAAAGCCTGCATCTCGAAAGCAGGCAGGAACCTCATTCAGGCTCATGAAGGCATTTGTGTTTGAAAAGGTGTATGTCCATTTCCCAAGCAGACAACAGTGCTTTTGGGGGCCTGAGTCTCCACTACCTTGCACCCGCCACAGCCATTCAGATCTGCACAAGTACGGCAAAACACCACTTTCAGTAGCGCTAGTGATGGTCCTGGTTCCTCAGGTGGCATGGACAGGATTTTGGCCACACTCAGTGTGCCAAGCAGTGAACACGGTGGGCTCTAGGTCAGGCAAGGGAGATCTGTGGCCTCAGCTACTGTCATTCTCTTAATGCCAACGAATTGTAGCAATGGTAAACAATAGTATTACATTCACTTTTGAGGGGGGCTTCTGCTTGTTTTGTTCTTTTTTTATCTCATGCTAATATTTTCGAATTTCTCATATTTTATTTTTTATGATGAAATGTCTCTGATGGTTCACAGTGGAGTGGTTAACATGGATTCCTTCTTTTAAACTTGCTAATAGAAGTTTCTTTTCTCCTACCCTCTTTTTTGCTGCATTGTACAAGACAGGCCTTTTGAATTCTGCCTGACTGCCAAGCCCAGTTCTGCTTTCATGTCAAATAATTAGCAAAATTTTAGACTAACCTAATATTTACATTATACATGATAATTAGCTATGTCTTTGACTTATGTATGTTTCTGTTTAAAGGAATGAACTTTGGAGATTGGACATTCGCAACTGATTGAGCATATTAGAGCCATAATTATGTATAGAAAGCAAAAACTTATTTTTTCCTGTCTGTTTGTGTCCAACACAATTTTCAGACGTAATGCCTGTTTAGTTGGGGATTTTTTTTAAGTCCTTTTACTGGAACACATTTCATGATTTACAGTCTCCCTCAAGCAATATTGCTGATTAAATTAACATTACCTAATGGGTGAAACTAGTAAGATATTTTGTTCAAATTAAATCCTCACCTTTAAGGAGAAGTGAATTGGTCAATAGACTATTAGAAACTCAGCAGAAACTTACCCCAGTTCTTAAAATAAAGGTTACTGGCCAAATATGAATTTGGCAGTTATGGTTACTTTTAAAGTCACATTAGTGAAGAACATCTGTTAATATAAAAATATCTCTGATACATTACAGTGGTTTAGCTGTAGTTAGTTTAGCAGTGCTTGGTTAACATCTAAGGGAGGAGGAAAAATAAATGCCTTACATTTGGCAATCAGTAAGCCAGGGCTTTTACCCGCTGCCTGGCTTTGTTTGGGTTTAGACAAAGTTCCTCTGGTTTTGCTCAAGCTGCAGTAATCCTTCAGCCCTTGATGTCACGCATTCTGGGTTTTCTATACTCTTTATAATAATCTTTGAACCCTCAGCCCACATCATATGTTATGAATATTCTTTTTTTGGAGAAGAGAGGCAGGCAATCAATTTAGACTGCAGGAACCCTACCCCGAACATTTCCCTGTGCGTCAAAGACATAGAGCAACATCAGGGAGAAGAAGTAGCAGAAAGACCAGTTTGGAAAGATGGTTTGGAATTAGAAAAAGCAAAATGGGGAAGGATCAGCGAAAAAAATTACTTTTAAGGGTCAGAATTTCACTGCTTTTGAGGGGTGATTCCAGCTGTACCTAGAAAAGCCTCTTCAGGGCCACACCTGGTTCAGGGTGTGAGCATGGTCAGGCTGTTGTTGCAGAGGAGCAAAAGCCAGAAACTGGTCCTGGCAAAGGTAGCGTTACAGACTATCAGCTCAGGTCCTTCTTTCCAAGTGAAAATACACTGAAATTCAGAGATACTAGCAAGTAACTATTTTCTTCATCTTCTTGTCAGGTGACTGATATGGTTTGTTATTCATTTCCTCCTCACTCAGTCTTCTACCAGACTGTCATCTTTTTATCCTCGGCCTTCTTGGCCTGTTTAGCCTTGAAAGAAATGATGTCTCTAAGGGAAAGTAAGTGGCTTCCCTAGGGAGCTGTACTGTAAATCCTTGGGATTAGGGTAGATAACAGCTTCTCTATGACATAGTTTAATGCAAGAAGTAAGACAGGCTTTTGTTGTAGGGACCTAATAGGAGACTATTGTCAAAAGTCACCAGATGACTGAAAATTAAGGTGCAAAACAGTGTTTCTCCAAAGATCAAAGAGCCACCTGAAAAAAACTATGGTTGTAAATTCAGCACAAAAATTGGCTCCCCCATCACATGGCTCCACACGCTGTTTCCAGTGTACATAGGGCCCTGGTCTGCAGCTATTGCAATGGGCACTGGAAAACAAGCTCAATCCCTTCCTGTTCATTTACTGGTGGAGGAGGTTTTTTTCCACCAGGCAAGTTCATTTGTCAAGGTGACCTTCGCAGCTGACACTGAGCATTACTGCAGATAAAGAATGCCGCCTCAGCGTGTTTGTGAAACCCAGCTCAGCAGCCTCCTGCGAGGCACAGGGGCGTTGCAAAACAAAACCCTTCCTACAGGCCCTGCAAGGGTTTCTCTGTTCCACAGTTTTTGTATGTCGGCACCGCACATTTTGCAATCCTTCTTTTGTCATGCTCTGTAAACCCTCTTCTCTTGCTTGACTGGTTTTATGTCTAAATGGTCTTGAGGTTAAGTAGTTTCTTTTGAAAAATCCCTATTCCGTAAATTAATGGTCTCCTAGGCAGAGCTAAAACCACAATTAAATCTTAATCAATCATGAATGTAGGTAGGAAATTTCACAGATTCCCTGCCAAAGCCCAGACAGAAGAAGGAAATCTTCAGAGATCTCCTAAGAAAAGGTTTAAACTTTCATGGCATCTGAGGAGCTGATGTCAAGGCTGGACTGCTTGGCCATGAATGACTATCTTCTTCCTATCTACATAGTTGTTTTCAAATACATCACTTATTAAGCTTTAGAATATTGTCATTTTTCTACTGTGAAAAACAAGCCCGATTTGAAGCATGTGTGCTTAACATATCCCAGTGTTAATGTAAAATCCAGCCTGGAGAAGAGCCTCTGATTTTTGCTCACTAACAGCTGGAATAAATCAATATATAGAGTCCCTGGAAATAGCAGTCATGTTTCAGAAGAAAACCAACACATGATTATGATCATGCCAGTTTAATTTCTGTGGAATAATTAATCCAATGATAATTCTTCCAGTTCCTTCCTCATAGTTTTATTTTCATGCTTGCCATATGACCTCAGTTCGACAAGTCCTTAAAGCTATTCCCCAGCAGTCGTGACCTGTTGAAACAGGAGATTGTATTTAGAAGTGGGACCAAAGAAAAGGAACATTTCTCTTCCAGGGGAAAAAAAAAAAGGTTTGTGTTGATCAGAATAATCTACTGATCATTTTTGTGAGCCAAGAAACAAATAGGCAAAAGTCAGAAAAAGCTGAAACCTTTCATTGTGACATCTTCTAAATGAACTGTTTTGTTTCTAATTTATGTGGATTTAACTTTCAACAGAAAAGTAAAACATATCTCTGAGATCAAACTGTATATTGTTCTTCTGAATTTCTACAGGAAAAGTTAAAGGCTTTGTTTCAGATTAGCTTTAAATGAAGATTTTGTTCAATTACTTGTTAGGCCAAAGCCCTGAAAAATCAGTTATTTACATAGCTAATTGTTTGTGACTGGTTCTTACATCCAGATGCAGCAAAAAACTTAAACATCTGTCTCATTGTAAGGATAATCTACGCATTTCTGCAGTCATAAAATGGCGTCAACAGCAGGTCTATTTTATGTCTCAGCATTTAGCTTTAGAAAAAGAATAGCATGAAACCACATGTGTCAGTATTTATCAGTTGTATGACATTCAGTATATCTGCTGAAACATTTTATCATTACGTCCCATATATGGAATTAGTTCAGAGCTACTTTTGTACCAACCATTAAACAGAATACTCTAATATGAATAAAGATACCAGTGCAGGCAGATCTCTGTGTCATGCTTTGGTGGCACACCTGTGTATACGAGTTCACCACTGTTTATTCTTCACAGGACAGCTGTGATTAGGGCTTACCATTGTGCTGGTCCAGAAAGAGTGAGGGCAAAAAAAGATGTTTAAACTTATTTACGTAGTTTTATGGCAAGACTTTTAACCTAAATGTCTGTTCAAATTGTAGTTAAAGAAAATACTGCGTTTTGGAGGTAAAATATGTTAAGTGCAAGGGCACTGCAGGGAGAGGGTTATGGTTCCCTTAATTTTAAGTGTACCTAATGCCCAGTGAGCACTTTTCCATTTCCAGCATTTAACAGCTCTTTGGTGAGTCCGTCACCGTCTTCTCCCTTTATGGACAACAAGAACGATATTTCATCTGATATTTCATTTATCCGAAAGTTATGTTATATTTTCATTTATCTATTTCTTTATCTGATATTTCATTTCTGGTGAGCTGAATTGCTCTTTGGAGGTGACTGACTTTCCACCAGCTGTAATCAGGAGCCTGTGGAAAGCAGAAAGCAGGATCCTAACTCACACATCCCAGTTCAACATCTAATGTTAGACGAGAGGATCCAGCACTTACTTACTGAAACACAGGGAGTGTTTTAATTGCCGACAGCAGCCAGAGGGAAGACACGCTCACTGTGAATTGCTGCAAGGGAGCCGGCCTCCGCTTCCTCCCCTCTCCCCAACCGTGTTTTTCTGTACTGCACAGGCAGCGAGTTGCAAGGGACTTGGGCTGCAAATGGGAACCCATCTTCACATGCACCAAATCCAACTAAAACTCGCCTCAATTCCTAGGGAAACCTAAGTCACTCTTGCTGAGGCTTGTTTAAATTCCATTAGAGAGCAACTTTGGAAAAAGGCAATCCCAAAACTATATCTGACTGTTCAGACAAAGACTAGAATTAGGTATAAAATTACTTTAATTTCTTCATATAGCTACAGCTCAAGGAGAGTAATAGTGGCAGCAATGTACCGCTTTAATCAAAAAGAGGGAGAAGACATCCTTGAGGGAGGTGAGGAGGGCAGTCTCATGACTATTCAGCCTAGAGGTTGCCTCTGAATGCCTGTAGGTGGTAACACTATAGTCAGGATGATATGGACTGGCGTCACTGTATCGTTTCAGGCAAAGCAGCAGTAGCTGCCAAGCAGTTTCTGGTCACCACCAACACCAGCTGGATTTGTAGCATAAACAGCCCCACAGTCCACTAGCAAATTCCTGAGCCACCCTTTTTCCTGCAGTTTATCCTTTAAAGGATACTGGTCCCTAAACAGACCTACAGACAGTGGTAAATGTCCGGAAGTTTTCAAATTTCTCAAGGAGTTATGTGATCCTAAAAGTTCACCAGAAGAAATAGAAAGGTAATATTAAGTCCAGTTTAAAACATAAAGCAAACTTAACTTCAAGATAAACTGTAAAACCAAACCACTTCTGGTTTTGCTCTTTTCTGTCCCCTTCGGAAATCTGTGGTTGATTCAGGAAGTCCTTTCCCTTCTTTTTTTTTTTCTCCCCAGCTTTTTTTTTTTCTTTCTCTGCTTGTTCTGATTAAATAACAGGCTTTCTTTTCCCTGTATTCTGCTGAAGGGCTTTAGCCATGTCTTGGAGGAAGTGAAGGATATCAAAAAGCTTATAACCAGAAAGTCAGCTTTTCCTCCTGTACTTCGGGCTGGAGGAATGATGACAGGAATGCTGTAAATTTGACAGACTGGTTTAAGCATCTCAATGGATAAACAAATGTTTGGTGGAGGGAGTAAAGTTTGACCATCTCATATGCTTTCCATGCTGAAGAGTTATTTCTTAATGCTCCTTTGACAGCATTAACAGAACAGTGTGTTTCCTCATCGCCCAGCTGCAGCTCAAATTCATCCCCAAATTTCAAGACTTTATCTGTCGGTGGTGGCCAAATCCCAGTTCTGGGACATGGTTCATACAAAACCTGGTGCATGCTTTTTTCAGCATTCATCTAGGCTTCCCACTGATCGTCCCACTGTAGGAAAAGCAAGAAAGGCTTCCCCATAAATATTTGATTTCTTAACAGCTGTACTCTGGCTCGCTTCTCCTTCCTCACTGGCGTTGTGCACTATGCTTCTGCTCTGGGTGGAGCAGCCATCTCCGTGCAGAGAGAGCTCAGCTCCTCATTAATTTGCATCTGGTCATTTACGACTTTTTGCTTTATTCTAATGGTAGTGTCTCATATCCCTTTAGCAGAAAACACATAAATTGGCTCTGTCTTTTTCTGAGCAGGGACTCTCCCAAATAACAGCACAGCTTAGTGCTGATTATTTTTTTATTTCTCCTCTTAGGAAATGGATAAAAGGTTTAAGTTCTGACACAAACAGGAAAGCACTCCAAGAGGATTTATCCTGAAGGCATCTACTCTTTAAATAGTGATGGAGCAGTGTCAGTCCATTTCCCACAAGCGCCAGAAGCTCCACTGCTCTTTGTTCCCACAGTCTTTGTATGACTAGAGGCAGAATATCCTATCACAGGCTGTCAGATAGCTCCCAGAATATGCAACTTGGTGATCATAGGCTGAGGAGAGACTCACTGCGACTAGGAGGATGAAGAATTTGGGTTTCAGAAGGACTCTGCTCTGCTCCTTTAAGGATAACACCAAGGCTTTATTCTGCTCTGAGGTAAGACTTGCAGAATTTACTAAATGAGTAACCTCTCAGCCTTCCAGACCCTGCTCCCTCCCTCTTTGTTTTCTTAAACCAGGAGCGACAGGAGGGGGAGCAAGCTGTCAGAGTTATCACTAGTGGAATTTTCCAGCTTTACCAGGCAGGAAAGGGGGGGACAAAAAAAATGATCCACTGTAGAAAAACAACTGGACACAGTGCAAGCGAAAGCAACTGCAGGATGGGCATATGCATGCTTTGCATTGACTCAAGCTGTAGGAAAATAAGCCTCAAGAATCTATTAACATGAACCTGTTCAAGGTTTTATTAACAAGGTGTGCATCTGGAAAATTATGCTCTGTTATAATACAATTTTTTCTCACCATTTATTCTGTTTAAAAATGTGTTCCACTGGAATAATGTTCCAGAGGGAGCAGAATCTTTACTTCAAATTGGATTAATCACAGTTTTTCCCATTTTTACTTTTATTTCATTTGGGAACAGAAATTTGCCTTTTTCAACTTTCGCCTTCTGATGTCATATAGATGTTTATGATAATTATGTGTATTTCAGCTCAGCGTCATGACCAGACTCTAACTTGCCCAAGTAGACCCTTATACAAACCTAGGTGTAAGGAAAGAAGAAACTTAGATCATTCCACAGGAGGAAAGCCAGGTCTGAAAATTTAAGTGATGCGTTCATACAGATTACATGGCTAAGCTAAAGTGCTCCTACATTCACAAATACATTATCCTAATCCACATTTTTCAAATTGTGCTCAAATCTGGCTCAGTTCTGTACACTTGGCAGGCAGGGATCTGCAGGTAGCACAGGCTCTTTCTAATGGCTACTTTCAGTTTGAAGGTGCTTATGTCTGGTAACCAGGTAAAAATTCAGGGCATCAGGGGACTGGTGGTGAAAAGCAGCTAAAACTGTTTACCTAGTAATGAAAACTGGAAAAATTCAAGGGATCTGGAAACTAGGACTTGTCCACATTGCTTTGAGGAAACTGGAAGCTTGTTTATGTAGTCTAAATAAATGCAAACAATAGACCATCAATACAGCACTCATGGACAGGCTCTCTCATCCCTCACGGAGGGATTCCAGGGGATTTCTCTCCCACTGGCTGGCTGGCCTGAGGCTCACAGCTCTGCACCTCCAGAGCAAACATCAGGAGTGTTTGAGGAGTTTATTTTAGCAGTTCTTGCTCCATGGCAGTTTGCACACACTGAAATGGCCAGCTCAACCTTTCTGGTTCCAAAGTCCCCCTGCAGCAAAATATCATGAGCCGGGGTCATGACCATCAGCAGAAATAATACTCATTGCCTTGGGGAAAACTTTTCAAGGAATTCTTCCCCTGTTATTCCTTCTGTAGGGGCAGTATGAGGCCTATACTGGGGATTAAAGGGAAGTCTGAAATGGCATCAGACACTGTAGAGCAGCACAGTATCATGATCATGGTCCAATATGATGAGTACATAATAAATTTTAATTTACTTTGATCAGGATGAAAGACCAAGTACTTTCTTTTTCCTTTGTCAAACATGAAGACTCACTGAAAGGAAATCCAGGCAGCTAATATCCCTGGAGATTTGACTTTTGCTACCTAGATTCTTGACTGATTTGTTTAGAAAAGAGAATCAGATCAGCAAGATTATTGTGAAATTTCTACTGGACAGTTACACTCCTAGCACTAACAGAGTTTCTTCAGCAAACACAGTGTCATTATGAGTCCCAGTAGTGTTCTGTCAGGATGGAAGATAGGGCTTACTGGTATAAATGATTGTCCAAACTGGTTTTTGTGATTTTCTGACTCCTTTTTCATATGAATGGAAGAATTCTTAGACACCTCCCATCACAGGGTTTGCTTTTGCTCCTGTTTGTTCTTAGTGAAGGTGATCCTGTCCATGCAATGAAAAGGAAGCTCACTCTTGTGTGTTACGGCTTTTTCAGGCAGGGCTTTGCAGAGCAATTGCAAAGTGATTCCTAATTCAGAAAGTATCTGTGAGACACAGAAATGTAGATGTTTCTAGATAGAAATTCTAGCTAAGAATTCTTCACCATTGATGCTGTTTTAAGATAATGACCAAATTCTGATTAAAATTAACCTAGCAACTCTAAGCAACATTATATATTCTTCAACTCTCTTAATTACTTTTTTTTTTTTAAAGTCTCTTCAAATGCACTATTTTGGAAAACCTTAGGTGGTGAGCTGTGCGTAAGTGATCATAATGATATAGCAGCCTCTTAATTTGACAGATATTTCTCCCACCCAAACGATTCCAACTACTTTGAATAAAGTCTGTTTCATTTTTATCTTGAATTATGGTTCCATTAAGCAACCAATTAACGTTGATCCCCTGGTTTGTGCCGTACAAAACATTCCATTTTATGTGTTATCTAGACATTTTCAGAAAGGCTTTTACGAGTTCCTCCCTTTGTTCCCATCTTTGCTGTGTATTCATACATGTATTTATATGCGAGTATGAATCCGTATATATGCATAGTAATCTTTCCCTTAGAATATTGTGTATGTATGTCATAAAGGAAAAGGAGATTAATGGTACAGTACAATACAAGCAGGCTGACTTTTTGGCCATCTTGCAGAAACTCCTGCCAAGCAAAAGAAGAAGTAACAGCTGTGTTAATCAAAGACAAATTTAAAAGATAAGGCTTGAATTTAGGTGGTCAAAATCCCAGAAAACTGGGCAAGCTTAACGCTCACAGCAAAAGAACTCCAATGGCAAAGAGTGTAATGGTATACAGTTAAGTTGAAGGCAAATTTTCAAAAGTGCTTCAGTGACTTAAAAGCTAAGTACCACCTTCAAAATTGACTTTATGTGCAGGAGCATTTACTCTCCCTGTAAGTCCATAAGGTTTGTGCTCCTGAATCCTTCAGGTTTTTCTGAAAATGGGAGTTAGGTGGCTGCCCTCCTCAGTCCCTTTTGGAAGCATAATCTGTAGTCACCTGGAAGTCCAGAAAAGATACCGGTCCAAACAGTGGCTGAATACCAGCCAGGGATGCCAACTCAAACCAAAGAACTAGAGGTACAAGCATGATTATTCCCCTGTTTTACTGGAAAGCCATCTATTGTCTCTGTTTTGGATTAAACTCACGAAGATGTGTTAGCCTGTTCAAGATCCTGTGGAAGCATTTTGAATCAATTGTAACTGACGTAAATATAGCCTTTGACTGGAAATCTTCCAAAGCAAGAGAGCTGCAACAGTTCAGCCAAGATGCATTGTATCAAAAGCATGGATAAGTAATTTGGTGCCCTCGTGGGAAGGATAGCATTACAGCTTCACAACATTCATAAAGTGTCTGCACAGTGAAAGATCTAGCACGATCATTAAAAGATGGATGAATGCCCTGTGAATCTTCACCTCCAATCGTGGATCATGACTGTTATCTAGGCAGAGGCGGGAAGAGGAACATGTACTCACTATGACAGAGGGCACAATAACAGCTTAGTCGTACTCATTTGGCGTGAACACGTGAGCTTTCAAACATGATTTACAATGTTTGTATAGCAATATTAATTACTTTTTAAAGGCTATCCAGCCAAGAGTATGTACAGGGCTGACAAAGCTCAGTCAGCAACTTCAGCCAAGCTCTGCAGGACTTACTTAAAGAAGTTTAGCAGTTCTATTACTCATGATGTACCACAGCTTTAAGTTAAGAACTAGCGCTTGTATTTTTAACCCTCTCTTGTGGCAGAACATCTGTGTGATTTTAGAGATGTCACTTTACCTCCCTCCGTAAGTCTTATTTGACAACGTCTCCAATGGTCCTGTTATGATTAATTAGCTCTTGCCCATGTAGTTAATTAAATGCTACAGCAAGTGGTTGGGGTGTTTTACTAGTTACCAAATTCTTGATTCTGTTGTTACTATCCACCGCATCATGATTTGGTATCTGTGTTCAGATTCACAGCTGTGACTGAGGAGAACTCAGCACAGCTTAAAGAGGCAATTCTCCAAAGTCCTCTTTCCATTCTCCCAACGTGACCTGGTACAAACCCAGAACAGCTTAGAACAAACCAGAACAAACCAGTAACTGTCAGAATAGCCAAGAGTAATCCCTTCCTGTAATACATGAGGTCTACAAAAGGTGCTGTAGAACTTTCTAGCATGGTTCTGAGCCATCTGGGGTATCTGCTTCCCAAGACAACATGAATGGGCATTTTGTACCTATGTTAAGATGCTTGAAGTTAAGATAATATTGTCCCTCTACGTCTTCTGAGCCTTGAAGACTTCCCTCCAATGTGAGCCCATTTTCCTCAGACATTTCCAAGAGCTACCTCTTACTCCCCCAGCATCAATATTAAGACATTTAAACTTCAAAACCCTATGCACCAGAGTCATTTGGCTGGCTTCAGCAGAGCTGCTTGTAGGATTCAGAATTAATCATATCATTGAGGAAGTGCAGACAAAGGTACCATGTTTTGTAAATGTTAGCAGTGTCTCTAGCTCCAAGAGCTTCAGGAGCTGCACTATATTTGAAAAGTTAGCTTTGAAATACCTGACATGCTGCAGCTTCCCTCAGAGTGCTCATGGATGAAATATTTGAGATAAACCTCTAAAATAAAATAAGAAGGAGAAAAAAAAGGTAGTTGAAGGAAACTGGAAAGCTGCTATGCATCATGTACTAGTATTCCCATTTAAGAGGTGATTTTTCTTATTCTATTATTTGCCTTTTTTATGGGCATTGTAAAGAAGTCTAACCTACTCAAACATCTCCAGCTTTCACTGGAGTTCAAGTGGTTTGGAAGCATCACTGATTCGTTTGGCTTCTTACATAAAAGGGTCATGCTTTTCACAGGCACGTAGTACAAACATTTGAACACAAATTAAAGAAATACCACTTGAAATTTAGGGTGTTGCCTTGAAAATTCTCATTAAGATATTCCCTCTCTCTCTTTAGCATAAGCCTAGAAATCACTTTAAGATCACCAAAAACCTTTTATACCCCATTGATTGCAATTGAGTAGCTAAAGTATAAGAACATGCCCTCTTCATTCCTCTGTTGAAGATCTTGGACTATAATAAAGGAAATTTGATTCTGTGGTCCATTGATTCCTCAAAAAATGGGAATGTCTGCTCTTTGGAGACCTGTGATCTTCTGCTTGGTGTTCACTGTCTGTTGTGTTTGTCTCCATCAAATGTAAGCTTCTGTTCTTCATCTTCAGCTCTGCTCTGTCCTTTCTTATGGTTACATCTCCCATCATCTCCCATCATTTCATAGTACTGGTAATGCTACTAGTATCATTTGGCAACTCAGGAGATTCTTGCCAACGTATTTCTGTACCTACATTATAAATTCAAACTCTCTAGATCAGTCTCCAATAGGAGTCTTCTACCAGCTTTTGCTTTAAATTCAGCTTTATGCTTACACAATTATGCTTGTACAGTTATTGATGTCCTGAATGGGAGAGGTTACCAAATACTGCTATTTAAAGTGAGTGAAACACCCTAAAATTTTGACCAAAAAGAAGACGAGTGAATTAGCAAGAAATTAGTTGTTCATTGTTTCCCTCAAAAATGTTGGTCAAAAATCAATTCTAATATAGCTTGCTTTTTAAAGCTTGAAGGTGAAATGTGCACCGCATTAGCAAAACTTCTACTGGCTTCAGCAGAGCCAAGAGGATTTACCTCTGTTAATATTGCCTAGCTGTTTGGGATTTTTTAGTAGTTTATTTTTTTAGAATGTGAAGTATCATGGTTGCTTTGACTCTGAGCTTTTTGTAAATACTTAGAACTGGATGGAGAGAGAGGCTGGTGTGTGACTTCTGATAAGGAGAAAGGATGGTCAAATGCTGTTGGAGAAACATGTGGGAACACACCCATCAGTTGCAATCCCCATCCCTTGCCCTGTGGTCACGTCCCCCTGCTCTGCACTGGTATCCCCTCCTCTCTGCACAGAGCCCTTACCAGCTTCCCTGCTTGCTCCACCTCTACATGAGGCTCCCACCTAACCCAATAGCACTTACTTTCTGGAAAATGGAAAACAAAGGGAAAGAGGCAGGGTTGGCTGCAGACGGAGAGATGGAAGAGTAGAGATGAGGTCTCATGTTGCCTCACATCATCCAAAGTAAAGTCACAGACTGTTCTGGACATTGACAAGAATAATCAACAGACAATGTACTAAAAATCTGTTTTTCTGTAGTTTCCACGTTGATGTACTTTCCATCAGTTAATGCATCAACTGATGCATAACCATTTTTCTTCAGGTAAAAACAGGAACATAGCACTTTGAGATATTCTCTGAGATTCATCTACATTGCTTTATTCAGTGTACATTCTTCATCTACACTGCTTTATTAAGCAGCTTCATTAACAAAAGAACAGTCTATTCAGCGAATTTGGGACTCTTTCCAAATTAACTCATACAATCTTTACCAATGTGCTTGAGTGGCAAAAAATAGAGTTATGCACACATCTTGATTTTTATTTGGCTACAGCATTTTTCAGCAAATTTTTCATTCCTTCTGACTGATTCAGTATGCCACAAAGTACAATACACCACGGAAAATACAAGCTGAGCGTTCAGAATTGCCTGTCAGCCAACCCAGAGCCACTGAGAAAAACCTAAATGGTGAGAAGTACATTTGCGCATGAAATTTTTGTGATTTGTAATAACTTCAACATTAGTAGTACCACAAAGAAGGGTGTTCTGAATTTAAACATAAGGGATAAATTAAGCCAGTGGGGTTGTAACAGCTTATAACTATCTGAGTATCAGATCCAGGATTTTTATAGTGACTGTGAATTTGCTCCTCACTCTGTTGAAAGATTTAACAGTATCTTCACCACATAAGCATTTTCTCTTCAATAAAATAGATTTAAAAGTTGTGTGTTGCTTAGCTTTAAAAGTTCAATGTGTTGCTTTACACTACTTCAGTCCAGTCCTGTGAATACCATTAAGTGCAATGTTCAAAATGTTTTCTCATGAATTGCAGGATAACAAATACCATTCATGACTAAAATGTAAATTAATACATTTGGGAGTTTACTTGTTCATATTTTGTAGCTCAACCATTGCCTTCCATGTACATTAAAACACATTTAAAGGGAAACCCAGTATCTCATGAAAATAAGTACTGTTTGTTGCTTAGGTCCTGAAGCCTTTGGAAAAAAAATGTCATGGGTGGAGTGGTGACATTTACTTAAAAGGGTGCATTAATTATGGGAAGGGAGAAAGTAACAGCTGGAGTTCACTTAAAGCTAAGCACAAAAAAAACTTCAAAGATATATTGCATGACTTTGAGCTCCTGTTTAGTTTACATGTTCACTGTCTAGAAGTATCTGCCTCCCTTCATCGATTACGTCAGGAGCTTAAAGAGCTTACACTTGCAATGTATGTAGTTGCATTAGATGCCTTCCAGTAGATACCATGGTCCAGTTCTTTATGTTGTTAACTTAATTCATCCAAAATGACTGAATTTGTCTTTTGAAGTGTTTCAGAGAGAGAAAGTCCTGTAAAAACTCTAAGTTCCTTAATGATAGTAATCATACTGGTTGAAAGGATAGCTCCTTTAGAATGATCTAAAAAAAGGTATATATTCTTCCACAATTGCCACATAAATGCAGGCAATGTTAGCAGCTGTACTGAAAGCTGTAGAAAGTTTGACCCCTTATGTTTCAGTGTTTCATTGTGCCTGATGAGTATTTTAATATTTCTTTTTCTTTGGAAAATCTAGTTTGTGATTCTAGAGCCAAAAATCTTTTAACACTGTCCAGTTTACATCGCCTGTGGGTTTTACTTGGTTTGCTTCTTTGCTTGTTGAATGATTTAAGCCTCGTCCGAGCTCTCGAACCTGTGCATTTCCTGCAGTTTTAACTGTATCCTGTTGTGTTATAAATAATGAGTCTGCCTAAGTGTGAGTTGCTGGCAAAGGCTTATCAATTTTATTGTGAGAAAAGATTATGGATTAGCCTGCACATTACCCTCCTTCTCCCAGCCTCCTTGGTATTTGTAGTCACACACACATGCATGCATGGTGGCCTGATGTACTCCAGTTGGCTTGAGACGATGCTATCCCCAGGGAGTGCTCACAGGGCTGTTGCTTACCTTAGAAGTGACACTGCCAGAGCAGTAGGAAGAAAAAGAGAAATACAGCTATTCCCCCACCTTTTGTGAGAGCTGCCTCACTGCTACAGATAGTTCTCTGAGGAGAGACGAAGTGATTGCAGTGAACAGCATTAAACTTCGTGCAATACCAGAGTTTAGACAGGATCTAGTGCATTTGCGCTTCCCCCGCTCCCTTTCATTCATGTGACTCTGCTTCATCTTTGCTTGCTACTTTGGGTAAGACACTGGGTAGCTGCTTGCACAAAGCTGCAGAACAAAATGTGTCTGCCTCATGCTTACTGTGTGGCTTAACCAGGTAATTCATCCCAAGGACTGGTGATCTTATAGTAGTATATCCAGAGGTGTCATACATCTTGATTTCAAATTCTGTCCAGGTGGAATTTGAAGGGTTTGCCTTGGATTTTGGGGTGCTTAGCTACCTAGCAATCTCTTTGGGTGAGTGCCAGACAGCTGGAATTTGGAGGCATCTACTCAACATGAGTGGATAAATTGTACAGCGCATGCACAGTGAGCCCAACACTCCTGGAGGCCTTCATCAGCTCTGAGGCACATGTACAGTGAGCTGTAGGATTCACTGGGTTCAATGCTCAGACACAAATCCTTTGTACCGTACACGCACAATAGATCAAACATTTCCTGGAAGCATGGGATTTCCTAAGCCTACAGTACATGGCCCACATGCCTATGCTTCTTCCTGGAAAACTTCGGTCTGCCCTAGATACATGGATTTATTTCATATAAAAGCAATTGGACTTAAGCAACCACCAACACAACAGAAGAATTTGTTACCTCTAGCAATAAAAATGTGTTGGAAATGTTTAGACATTTAAACTGGCTGCTTACAACCAGCTTTTGCCTCCTGTACGCCATGTCCAGATGCTTCTTACATTGCCCATACCCATTGAAAATTACATCTTACATACTCTGCCATGATCTGCTCATGTCCTTAAGTCTTCAGCATTCAAAACTGGCTTATCCTGATGCCTCTTAGTCTATATGAAAAGAACTCTTTTCCAATTCACTCGAAAAAAAAATGGTTAACAGAACATACTCTTGTTAGTGTTAATCATTTGGGAATCCCTGCTGCCCTTTAGGAACAGCCTTGTTAGGAGAAGGAAGACAAAATAGAGTCCCTTTCAGATTTTGACAGACGCATTGAAGCCATGTAGTGCACTGTTGCTGTCGCATCGGGCCAGCGCTGAAGTGATGTGATTGCTAATGTGGAGGAGAGGTCTGGGTCATGTCCCCAAAGGTCATCGTTGCCAGCAGGCAATACCTAGAGAATATACTCCCTGCACTCCCCTAGCTCAAAGGGTCTGATTGTGAGCGCCCTCACACTGAAACACACAGACAGAGAGAGATTCTTCTGCAATCTCCATGCTCAGCCACAGAGCAGTCACAATGTGACCCTTGTTACAGATGGGGGACTTCCGTACCGCTTATGAAAAAGTTGCGTAAGAGAGAGCTGAAGAACCCAAGGTGAAATGCATTTTTGAAATGCTGACAGGTAACACTGGCATGCAAACTTTACAGCTGAATCTCCTAACTCCTGTTAGTGCCTTGATGAGTTGCAGAGAAGTTATGAATAAATAAATGAAACTCTTTTAATTCCTTTAAATCTTATAAGTCTTATAAGTCTTTTCTCTTTTAAGTCTTTAAATCTTAAGATTCATTAAACAAGTCCTTTTGGTCCAAAAAAATGTTTGTGGAGACAGAAAAGCATCTTTAGAAGTAAAATTCATAGTTGACAGAAGCATATATTTTATAGAACATTTTGTGGAATGCAAAGACATGCAAAGTACTGAATTCCTGTGTTTTCAAGTCTAGCTGATACAGTAAGGTGAACACAGCTTATTTTCAAACCCAGCTTTGTAACAAAGAGCAATGAGATCCATATGATTTTGGAGTTCTGCTAGGCAACAGGATTAGAAAACTGTTAATGAAATAAAATCCTATTCTGCTTTTCACTCAAACACTCTGTTACAAGGGAGGCTGGGTGACACCTCTGTGAAATCAATGATCATGATATGTTAAATATTTGCTATGCTAGATGTTAGAGCAAGAAAAGGGAAACTTTAGGATCCACTGCCTACAACTTGCCTAACATCTGCAAGATAATCAGAAACAGAAGTGTGCAGATGGAGTTGGGGGGATATTGTCTGAGATATACCCCCCTCTGTGAGCAGAAGCCACCAAGCATGGAGAGAAGGAAACAAGCAGACAGCTGGAACAGGGTCACCAGGAAGGAACCAGAAAACAAGAGATTTGGGGCAAGAGTGAACTGCGCACAAAGATACTATTTCCAATTGCTGGACTCTTCCTTTGCCTGGAATTTGTACACATTTTATAAAAAAAAGAGAAATATTGGCACATGACTGACGCCTAACATTTCAGAACAGAGAAAAATATAGTTCTTAATAAAGAGGAATAAATTTTGTTTCCTATCAATGCAAGCTACTATCCCCTTTTTTACATTTGGAAAGAGCTGAGCAGAGAAAGGCTAATTATTTTTTGTCAGAAGTTGGTGAATTGTTATGATAAACTGAAGGATAGAAAGATGCGGATACAGGAAACAACACTGTACTCTGCCCACCGTTGTGTTTCGCAGGCACTACTGGCTTCATTGGATTAAGTGGCTACACTGATAGAATGATTGCAATATGAAAAAGAGGATCTTAGTCCTAAAATGACCAGGAGAATTTGCTTCCTTTGTCTTCCCCATTCCTATAAATGTGACTAATAATGGTGAAGCAGGTTCAGGACCCGCTGAATGAAATGAAGCAGAATGAGCCACAAGAGTAAGATGTCCTGTCTTTCTGTGTAAACAAGGATTAAATGTTGGGTTTAACGACAAAATGGCTTTATTGCTCCCATTTGTTTTATGGATTCTTTACCACCCATTACTTACTTAAACTGAAAACACAAGCCTGGCTTTATCATTAGTCAGCCTGTGAACAATCATCAGGTGTCACTGAACCAGCTCTTCGTGTGGTTTGACAAACCTTCACTTTGAGGCTAGGATAAGAATTGCTTATTGGATTTGGTTTGGCTATCCTGAAATCAGTATGTGCTGTCAGACCCTGAACAGCACACTTCTTTCTGCATGACATACGGAATATAAAATATGGGTTCAGTGGGCCTGGTTTGCTATTGCATTTCATCAGTGTTATAAACATACACCAGGGCAAAACCAGAGTCACACACAGTTGAATCAGCCTCCTTGTGCCCCATGGAAATACCCTGCTTCTTTGCAAAAATCTTTCCACAGAAAGCTTTCTACACGGTATCATCATATTTCTCCTTATTGGCACTCTTCAACCATTTCTTCTGTGACCAATATCCAGTAATAGAGAGGAGTTATTTAATAACACTGGCTGTTGTAGTATACTTTTCCCTTCTTTCTTTCTCTTTCCTTTTTCAAGGGTTTGGGTTTGTGTCTGTGTGCCTTTTTTTTCTTTTTTAATTCCACCCTGAAAACAATTTCAGCTCCTTCAGTGGAGTCACTGTAATTTTTGCTTGGTGCTTTAAGGTTTGTCCTTCTCTCCCAGCATTTTCCATCTAGGGAGCCAGGATCTGAGATCCCTCCTGTGTTTAATTTAGTCAGCCTTTCAGATTAGCTCACCACTGCCCGTGTGTGTGAGGGAGCAAATAAAACTGAGCACGAGCTTCATGACTGCTACTTACCTAAGAAGACTGGTTCTCAAATTTTCTGCAAGAACAACAGATTTGGCTTAGTGAAAACATTCTATCCTTGTAAACCTCTCTACAGACACTGAGAGAAAGAGCAAACAAGCCAGAAAGCCTTGAGGGTTAAAAAGATATCGGGAACACAGGTTTTCCGCTGCAGGAGTTCCCAGGTGACAGGCAACCTGGGCTTGTTGAGCTATTTCTGAGACAGGCAGGCAGCTTTCTGAGTCAGTGCTCATTCAGTGTCCTTCAAGAATGAATTAAAAGCAGTGAAGAATATGCTTTGCTTCCTCAGTAGGATTTTTGTTTTCTTTTTCCCTGAAACTGTTTTGAGCAGCTTTGGCTGGAGGAAATGGAGATAACTGCCATTATCACATAAAAGCAAGACCACTTCCTCCGGGACAAAAGCCACAGGTATATGGGTCAAAACGGCAGCTAGAGGCCTTTTCAAACACATGAGCTTTTAATCAGCAGACTCAGAATAATTGCAGAAGGCTTGTACCAGACCACCTGGAAGCAAGCTTCAGCTGTTTACCAATAAGGATAAAGCACCTCTGCCTAACCTTCCTTGTTACAGGAATTTTACACAGCTTGATTTAATCTGGGCTGAGATAACAAGCCTCAGATATGAGGTTCTCAGGAGACTTTGTTTAGCTGATTTTCCAAATAAGCTCCATACTTTTAATATTGTTGTAAATGCACATTAATTACCCAGGAACCTTAGACGTATTTGGTAAAGCTGGTTGTCACAGCAGTTGTTGCCATGCTACATGGTCTGTTTTGCATTTAGCTTTTTGGTATGGTAATATTACAAAATAGCATACTCACTGTGGGGAGAAAAACACCAACCCGCCAAGCCTCTTTCTTCCTAATATGGTGAAATAAAAAGCCTTGGTTTGAGCTAGCTGAAGTGCTGATGGAGTCAAAGCCCAAGGATCAGTCTGATGTGGTGCGTGAAGAGCACAAGGGTCATGGTCAAGATTCACACTGGGAGGGCAGGAAATGTTTAAATTCCCTGACCATGACTAAATGATGGCAGCCAGCAATGCTATCGGGGAAAAAGCCCTCTTCTCGTCCCAGCACGTGTTTGATACCAGACCGGCGAGATCATTTCTTCCTACGATCGCTGGTGTGGGAGCTCTGGGCTGTGCTATATAGCAGATGTAGGGACTTATTTTTCACAAAGGTTTATACTAAGCAAGGACATGAATTGCTCAGTGGGCAGCAGCGTGGGGGGCTCGGGCAGAGCCCCGAGCTAAAGAAGAGGCTGGGGAGGGACAGGCTGTGGCAGGAGGAAGGGCACCCGCTGCACGTCTGACCCCAGGCCTTGGCATCTCCCTCTGCTTGTACAGCGCCTGGTGAGAAGGGGCCCCAAATGTCGATGGAGTGCCAGGAAGTTTTGCCTTTTTCCTTATTTGTGTTCACTATCACCTTTTACACAAGAGTGCAGCTTTTCACAGCAGTAAGCAATTGGCGGGCAGGAGCCGCTTCCCTTGTCCCCACCAGCTCCCAGCTAAGAGGTGGGGTTTTCTGGCTGCTTCTCAGGGCTTCTGCTTCTGCTGGTTAAAACCTCTGCTTGGGGATGCTTTGTTCAGTATTAACTCATGATACTTAAGTCCTGTGCTTTTTTTTTTTTTGCCTTGCTGATGCTGATGCAGGGAAGAGCGATAGGTGAATCCGTAAAAAACCTGAGGTGACATGTCCAGATATATAATTCCAGTAATTATGATTTATCAGATACCCCAGCCATCGCAGGCTTTGCAAACAAAAGCCAGCTGAAACACTCGCATCTCCCAAGAGGGAAAGCGACATGGAAAGCACTCAAACAGCTTTAACCACACTTGTGTCACAAATTCTTCTCAGACTTTGTGACTGTGGCTTGTTCTAATGACAACAGTAACAGTTCCAGCGTTATGTTTAAAAGCAAAAAATCATTTGCTGTTTATGAGGAAAAAAAAGGATAGAAACATTGAAGATGGCACTTCTCTTCCTGGAGGACATGTGTCTCCACAGCACCGTAGTACATTTTCTTCTGCTGAAATATTGTCACCCGTTAGAAAGCTTTGCTTCCCAGCAGCTGACCAAGAGCACATGGGCAGGTTTGGCAGCTGAATCGTCCGTATGACACCTGCCTGTGTTCAAAAAGGGGCAGAGGCCTGAGCTTTACCTTTTTAAAACACTGATAATGTCCACAGCTGAATTTGGTGTGCTGCACTGTTTCCACCACAGCTTCCCAACCTGGGGCTCAGACCTAGCCCAGAAGGAATTGCCTGGGACCACCCAGATGAAGCGAGGAGGCTCCAGGAGCCTCGGGGAAGGAGCCAGCCCTTCGCTGACAAGGGGGGATGCAGGAGAGGCAGCAGCACAAAGGGAGAAAAGCACGTCCAGTCAGCTTTATTAAATAATATATTGTTTATACACCCATTAAGAAAACTTTGACACGGAGGGAAATACTGAAAAGGAAGTATCTTTTTTTTTTCTAGTGGAGTAAAAGTGATGCCTGTGGTTTTAAACAAAGGCCTGTTGGCAGGATGATGCCATAAAGAAAAGGAAGAGAAAGGGAAACTGCATTTGAATTAATTCAGATAAGTGAAGGCCAGAAGACCTTATGACAGAATTTTCCATTAATTCCTGTAGTCTAGCTCTCTGCCATGATTACATTACCTCCTGACTCCTTTGTACAAATATTGCTGTGGTTATTATTGTTTACTGTGGCTACTGTAATTACACTTACAAAAGCTGCTTACAGTATTGCAATCGTAATAATGCAAAAGAGCAAAGTCAGACAAGACTTTTGTGGTGGGTATTTTATAAGATTTTGTATGAGTTTGTATAACTCTCTTCAGCTTCAAGAATTTACAGTGGGAAAAGACAAGAATGAAGGAGTAAGGAACAAACTTCTTTGTTTTGATTCCATCACTGTATTGAATCGTAACTTGAAATTTGATTTTTAGTGAATCATAATTTTTTTTGAACCTGTGATCAAAACCTTCCATTTGGCCTAAAACATACTATTTAATTGCAAAGACAAACTTGGTTAAGATTTCATATATTGTAATTTAATTTTTAAAATGGATTGTTTCTTAAAGGATTTTCAAATAAAAGGCAATTATTTGTCTGAATTAAAATATTTCAAGTTTTTAATTCTTTTCTGGAGCCAAGATGAGTTTGTAAAATATTTTGAGGTTCCCAAGTCTGATTATTTTTCACCAAAGAAGTCAGCCAGTAAGCAAAACAGGAAGGGATAGAAAGAGAAACTGAGGCACAAATAAGTTAAAATACTTTTCCAGTGTCTCATTAGACAGGTATCAGTGTTAGTAATAGAAATTTCATCTCCTGAGTCCCTCTCTATGGTGTAAAACACTAAAGGATATTAAAGAGATAAATTAATAGATGGAAAAATAAATTTCCAGCCTAACTGTTATGAGCAACAGAGATCATGAAGAGCACCAGAACTGCACACTTTGCCTCCAACATCTTGTTCCCTGCTCCCTGGTACAGTCATAGTTGAAGCCCTAGTTGCATGTTTCATCTGCATGGTACAAGTTAACATGATAGAAAGATAAAGTATTTTTATTTTCATCTCTATCCCTTCTCAGAAAGTCTCTCCCTCGTTGTCGAAAAATTAACAGGATGTTTTCCAATGAGTCAGCACCTCCTCCTGCATTCAGTCGCTCCAACTCACAGGTCTCCATGGACAGTACCTCCATGGAGGACTTCTGGTGTGAAGTGGAGAGCATCAAGGAGAGCAGTGAAGATGGATCTGAAGAAGCAACACTCTTGGAGTTCAAACCTGCTGCTGGTGAGCACATGACCACCACTTCTTCCTCACACCTTGGCTTTGCCTCATCTCTTTAGTGATGTCCTGGTCTCCTTTCTGCTGTCATCCAGTAGGAGCAAAAATGCTAGGCTGGGTCTATGATCATTGTAGCTCTGCTTCTGAACATCACAGTCAATGTACGAGAGATCACCACAGAGAAACAGTAATTCAATCTGGTTTATGCACTAGAGCTGGTAATTGACTTCTGAGGTAGGTTTTTTTGCACCAATTTTATTTGTACTTCAGGAGGACAGACATGGTGTAATTCAGAAAAGAGAGGCACTAAATGAAAACTTCATCTACAGCATTAAATAAAATAAACAAAAACATACAAAAGAACCAAAAAGTTCATTTAGTATACTGGAATTTTCAACTTTCTGGCTTTTGGTAGGATGTAATGCAGAAGTCTTGAAGCAGGTTTTAGTTAGATATCTTTTGCTGCTATCACAAATTTTATAATTGCCTGTTTCTCCAAGATTGCCCAATTTATATATAATTCAAGGAGAGATTAGAGATAAGTCTAAATATATGGATGCCTACATCATTCAGACTCCCCACTTGTCAAAATTAATTCATCATTTATGCAAATTATTCTGAAGGTATTACTACCTCATTCTGTTACCTTAACATTTCCCTCTCTCCTTTTTCATAATGTATTTTGAAAAACATGTAATAGTCTGCACTAGCTTGTTGCAATGCAGCTTTGTGTTAGATGATTTGATAACATCTAGAACAGGAGTTCTCTTTTTTTTTCCAGTTATGACCTGACTTACAGATGCATTATATTTTGCAACACAAAATATCAGGTGTTACTATAGGATGAAACCGAGTTTCTTTTGAGGTCATGACCCACTGGTAACTTCTGCAAACCTTTTGTGGATCACAGCCACTAGTCTGATAACTACTGATCTAAGGATAGATTTGAAACAATGGTGTGTTCTTTCCATACAATTATTAACATGAGTGACGATGTATTTTTCTCACCTTGACATGCAATGGGATGTCATTAATTCTGCTACCAGGAAGAAAGGTGAAAAAGGGGAAAAGGTGCTACTTTATTAAGCAACCAAATATGTAACCAGTCATGGTAAGTATCCCCCACAGAGGTATCTAGCTCCAACCATGTACCGTTTCCATGGGGAACACTTCCCACTCACTAGTTCCAGGTAGGGATCTCCTGGTAGCAAGAGGAAGAGACCTCTATTCACAAGAAGTCTCAGTCTGCTATGAGGTTATGGTCTGGCAGCTTAAATCCAAACTGCACTTCTTTGTGCTGCCCCGTGGTCTCAAACAAAAATAAATCAAGGTGTAACATTGAAACTTTATGGTTATTGTTATGGGAAGGCAGAAAAGCAATCTGCCTCAACCAGTTTGACCTTATTGGGAAAATTCCTGTCTGATCATGCTCTCTAGCTTGAAGACCCCAGAAAGAGATTGTGAACCTCTTGGTGTCTCCTTCATGCAAATGTCGGCGTGAACTGGGTGCCCCTGACTTGTCTGCACAGTCAGGGGAATGTCACATATCTGTGAGTTACCAAGCCAGAGTTACCAAGTTAATAGGACAAGGCAATATGGGAGCCCATTTTCCATGTTCTCAGAAACTTTTCCATGAGTTTCACCACTGCTGAGCTAAATCTTCACAACAGTGCAAATTCTGCTGCGATCCCATGTTACCCTTTATCTGATTACACCTCATTACATTGCATTGATTTTTTCCCCTCTGTCCTGAATTAAAAATGAGACTGCAGGGTAAAATGCAATACATCTCCACACTTCGTTTACCTTCATACTGTTGTTTTAAACACATATATATTGCATACACCCACACAGCTAGGCAGAGCTTGTTCTAGTTATTAAGGTCAGGAATACATTCAGTCTGGGATTATAAATCTTGGAAATAATAGTGAGTTCTATTAAGCTCCTAATAGGATAATACTCCTTGCTGAGTATCAAAACACTGAAAAGCAATGTGGAAGTCCTCAGGGCAAAATAAAAACAAATATTTGTCACCCTTTTGAGATGTCTTTAAGAGGAAGAGATGCAGAATCCTTAAGAAGGAAGCCAAAGGGTGATAGCAGCCAGGCACCATGAATATTGTCGAAAGCACAAAGCTGATTTTTGCCTGACAGCATGTGCAAGGGGAAGGCATCAGCAAACTTACCCTGTTGACGTTAGTAGCTATGGTCAAGAAAGAACAGAAGATCATAACAAGGGATAAAAGAGATGAAAATGTAGGGGAAGAGGAAGTCATGGGGTATTTAAGATGGCAGTGATGTGCAGAACTGCTTTAACACTTGGTGTTACAAGGCTGGGGTACTGTGAGTTATTTGAGGTTATACCTGAAATTCAAAGAAAGTCATACCTCTTTCCTAGCAATCTTTATGAGAAAAAGAGAATTACCAACCAGAGAGAACCCTCTTGATTATCTGTTTGTCTTCTTGTGGAGCAGAATCAAACACAGTATCAAGACCCTGCTATATAAGTAGCTACCAATACAAAAATAATGTTTTGTAAAACAACATTTTTCTTTTAGCCCTTATTTAAACCTATGTGTCATAAAATTTTGAGGGTTTTTTTTACGCAGAAATTCCTTCTCTTTAATAGTTTTACTCCTCTGGTTGTCATTGTTATTTCTTAGTCTATTGTTTGTGAATGGTTGGAACAGGAAAAGGGCAAAAGCCAGAGAAAATAAATCACAGGGGTGGCTGGTAAGCAGGCACAATTTCATGTCTGCTTTACTATTTTTCATAGCATCATGAAAGGTAAATTTGATTAAAAACTAAGTTCTTGGAAAGAATATGTCAGGACAAAAGCCAAAATGAATATAATTAAGGAACTGAAACACGAATGGATGTGGCTAGAACAGTGGCACATGGAAATGAAAAGAGACCTTGTTAGAAAGAAGAGTGAGGACAGCAGAACCATTAGTTCAAAGGTTACAAAGAAGGGAAAGGAACAGCCTGTCATCCTATCTGTGGCTACAGAAAGGATCGGAGCAGAAACAAGCTGATTAAAGGGATACCCCGTGCCTATACACAGGGTAGGGGTTTTAGAACCAGGTATTTTTGTAGAGCTTTGTAAAGAGAGAAGGCAGTTAACAATGAAGTCAGTGATGGCACGTGTAAGATGCTTTCACTTGTCCCTACAGTCCAGTCCTGTAATTTTCTTTTTTGTGTATCTAACTGCCAAAGTGCAGCAAACTGTGATCTATCAATCTGCCTGCATTCTGGTGTCAAGAAGAGGCAATAAAGGGAGAGTGGAAATACCAACCTGCCATTAAGACCAGTGCTGGGACAAGAACAATAAGTGCATTGACCAGTTGTTTTATAGGACACACTGCAAATTGATCCATTTCCTGTTTCACATGTTTATTTGTAATACCTCGTTCTTCAGTCAAAGCTGGAAGGCAATTATTGTCTTGTCTCAAGCAGCATATTGCTGAGCTAGGATTGTTCACAGAACTAAAATGAAGGACCTCAAAAATCTCCTATGTGAAGAGAGATTTTAGAAGACTATGACTGTTTACTTCAAAAAGCAGACAAATAAAAAAGCAATGACAGCAAAATTTAAAATTACTCAATGATTTAAAGAAGGTAGATTGGGAGCTTCTCCCTGTCCTACAGTGACAGGGGATACTCATTTAATGTAAAAGGTAGCAAGCTGAAACCCTGTATTGGCTTTGCATGGCAAGGTTTTGGTAGGGGCGGGGGGCTGCAGCTGTGGCTCTGTGAGAAGGTGCCGGAAGTTTCCCCCATGTTTGATAGAGCCAGGAAAGAAAATGCTTTTTCACACAGTGCATAATCTTATTATGGAACCATTTGCAGTGCCGAATCAGTTGAGAAAGAGGTATTGAACAGGATTCAAGAAGGTGTTAGTCGCTAATCAAGCTATCAAGAAAAGCTGGGGTGTAGAGTGCTAGCCAGTCCTTAATTACTAGAAATCAGGATGAAACCTAGCATGCAAGGATAGCTATTTCTGCACCTTCCACCCCTACCTGACCACTTTGATATCTACCTGACCCTTACTCTTTAGTGACCAGCTCTGGCTTTCAATCATCTTCTTCAAAACAGGCTATTGGACTAGGTGGACATCACTCTTCTCTCAGTGTGGCATCTTCACTAGGTGTCTGCAGCTGACTCTCTGGCATCTCAAATCTCATCAGTGTGCAAAGACATTATTCTATTATATACACCATTTCAGTATTTTTGCTTATTTTAATTGGAATACAAATTTAATTTCCACCTGCCAAATGGCTTCATCCAGTACAATGTGGTATAAATGGTAACTGAGGGGATTTATGCTCTTGAATGATGGGTTAGTTTTTAGCAACCTTGCTGTGTCAGGCTAGTTACTCTACTGCCTTCTTCACACAAGGGTGTTGATGCACAGGTTAAAAATGCCTCTTCTGTTCTTCTCCTAAGCCTCTCCTGTGCAGACACTGCCAAAGTTGACAGTATGTTGACAAAACTAAATTAACTTACATTTGTGGCCCAAGAAAGGTTGGAAGTGGAGTCTTCTCGAGGTAAAGGCTAAGGCAGCGGTCCACCATGCCACCTCCCTTCCTTCAGCCTGCTCTCCCTCCCTTGCCAGGCCTGGTAACACGCTCTTTTCCTCTGCAGAAGGGGAACTGGAGGCAGAATGGCTGCAAGATGTAGGTTTATCTACATTGATCTCGGGAGCTGAAGAGGAGGATGGCCAAGCCCTGCTGTCCACTCTGACCCGAACTCAAGCTGCCGCCGTACAGAAGAGGTACAACACCTACACTCAGACCCTGAGGAAGAAGAACAAGCACACAGTCCGGGATGTGCGAGACGTCTTTGGCACCAATGACTCTTCTGTAAGTAGCATCCAAGCGAATGCTTTTGAGCTTAATTTTTATGCATTTTGCAAGTAGCTCATCAAAGCTTCTAACAGACAGGAACCTTTTTCTGCTGACAATGTACAGACAGCCAGTAGCAGTTCCTGACACTATGTCCAGATTTTAATGCTGTATTTACTACATTTTGAGAGGAAAGGAAGGAATCAAATAAGAGAGCTAGATGGTACACAGTTTTGCAACTAACCTGTAACGTAATGTTCTATCTGTTGCCAGCCTTCCTCCTGCAATCTCCTATCAAGACTAACATTTACTCCTTTATTTTTTGGAAATTGGTGAGTTACTCTTGGCAGCTATTCAAATTTTTGCTGGCTTCTGGGGCACTTGCTATTTACTCAGCAGTCTCACCAGTGAAGTCAAACTTCACTAATGAAGCAACTGGGGTTCAGATATGCATAAGCAATTAAACACCTGCCAGCGTGATTGCAACTGGTACACTGGCAGTTACATTTCACTTACATAGCAAATGAAAATCTATTAACTGTACATTTGCTTCATGGCTTCAGAAATGAGCATCACATCTGGTGGTTTCATCCACCTTTTCCTGAGGAGAGCTCTAAACGCACCAGTTCCTATCCCTACACGATTTGATTTTGGTGAATGCAGTCGACTGTGTGAGTTTAGTCCAATGCTCAAAGCAACACGCATGACTTCTTTACATATGTTACTCATGATATTTTAAATGGGAGTCGCCAATAAGCTCACAAGCTCACCTTCGAAATGAATATTAAACTTCTTGCCATTACAAAACTCCAAGATACGCTTTTTTATTAGGAAATTACTTTGTCCTTTTCTATTTGTCCTACCTTCTCCTTAAGGCTTGGCATCCTGGATGAATTTAAAACAAAAAATTGGGAAACAAAATTGTACCTGCATAGTTATATTAAAATTACAAAGATGTAATGGTTGGGGAGTTAACTTATTTGTCTCCAATTTAAGTATCAGGGCTCTTTTGAACCTCTTGCACATATCCCACAAATATATCCAGAAGCATCCAATAGTTTCCTGTGGGCAGATTTTCTTGCATGAGAAATCATCAGGCATGTTTGCATGAACATTAAAAAGCTGATTAGCACACTTCTACTGATTCAAGTATCTGTAAACGTTAATGCGTTTAAATTTTTAAAAACGATAATAAAACTTAAGTTTCCTAATAAATGTCAATCAGCCAAATATATGTTGTGCCCGTTCTCTTGGATGCGCACATTATTGATCTGTTTTTGACTTGCTTAGTCTTCACCTCTGTTTCTCACTTGCTGAAGGAATCAGGAACTTCAGAGCCATTGCCTTCAAATCAGTTTTACCTCCTCTGAAATTCAGCTCACTTACTAGTTCTGCATTGTGGAAATCTGAAAGATAAGACCGAATAAGTCATTAAGACTTCTAACTCTTCTTCCCACAAAAATATGCAGTTCTGCAGGGTGCTTACCTAAATCTTAAGCACAGATACACAAATACAGCTGCAAAGCACACCATCACCTCCCTCCAATGGACTGCAAAACAGATTGTATTTCAAAATGCCTGCAAGGTTCCAAACACCCTTTGGGCATTCCCATTGACCATTGCTCCATCTCTGCTGCTTATTATGGGATTTAGAAACTTTGCCCTAATTATCAGCTCCTCAGGGATAAACACACTTCAGGAGAGCTTGTGCCCCGACCTGAAGGTTTCCAGAGCAGTCCTTTGTAAGGGGGTATCAGCTGAAGCAGTCCCTCATGCTCTGCTGCCTCTTTGGTCATGGCACTACAGCTGTTGGTGAACCTTTGTGCTGAATCAGTTGGGGAAAGTGATCCACATTAAAAACCACCCAGCCAAAAAAGAAGAGCAACAGGGGACAGGGAGGGGCAAATCTTTTCAGCACAGCTGCTGAAGAGAGGCTGGTAAAAAGACCACTTGAAATGACATGCAGGAGTTTTGCTTTCCCATCCTGCTTTGTAGTTGGGAAGGCAAGAAGTAAATCTGTTGCAAATAGCAAAACAGCTCTAATTGTTTCACATAACTCTATAATCCTGCCCATTAGGAGAATGGATTTACACCTTTTGTTATTGGAGGGAGGAAGTGAAGCATTGTGCTCGTTAACAGCCCAACCCTGTATGTTGTGATCAGCTAAAACTCCTCAAGAGTTTTAGGAGCATTTTACTTGAGCAATGCATGAGAAAATCATGTCCTAATTAAAGATCACTAACTAACCCAGAGCTATTTGCATGAAAAGGTATTTGTGATGACAGTGCTTGCAAATATGAATATATCCAAAGCACGGGCAACTTGTACCTTGACCAGAGCTATAAGGCTGTCCCCCTTTGCCTTTATTTCCCTTAGCTGCAGGGCTGACAATAGAATTTGGTCAACTTGGTGGTCCAATGATTTGTTTTTACATCTCCTACAATGAGGGTAGCTACTAAAGAACTATCTATCTACCTCATCTCCATCTTTTTCTTGCTCTTCTGGTTTCCTCTTCCCATTGAAAATTCCTGCATATATTGTGCCAGTAAACACTGGGCTCGTTTTTAGTATTGGATAATGAGAACTGTCTAATGAATCACTTTCAGTCAGAAATCAGAATATGAGAAGTCTTGCCTGCACTGGAGTCCCAGCCAAATGAATAAAACTGTCCTGATTTAGTTAAGGACAAAATCTGACTCTTGGGCTTTCGCATTTGTTAAGACATAAGCTTCCAAAGTTTTTTAATCTTCTTTTTTACTAAAGAAATAATCTGGATCTTTAAATTTCATGCATTAAAAAGGTTTTATTCCCAGTCTTCCCTTTCTTTTAATCATATTATCCTAAGATTTAAAAAAAAAAAGGGGGGGCGTGTTGGTCCTGTTTGGAAGAGATTTTCACAAAAGAGACATAGATTTGGCTTCTTTATACACTCACTGTGAAGGCTGGGAAATGAGACCAAGAATACGACATTTTTAGCTACCCCTGATATTGTACATGGTTCACATCATTCATTTGCTAGAGCAGCCTGCAGGCTGTTACAAGCACTGCTGGGTGCGAAGCCGAGTTGTGCTGTCAGCTCCCCTCCGCCAGCACCACTGTGCTTAACAGAACCTGGTTACTGCAGCTGCTTCGCTATTGATTTCACCTGTGTAACAAGGCTGGAAGATTTTTTCCTTAATAAACTTGAGTCACTGTAAATCTATTCTCAATACTTTTCACAGGGTCAGACATTTTGAGCAGTGAAAGTAGACGAACCATTTGCAAATGTTTACCATTAATTTCTCCATCTGGATCTTAAGCAGCAGAATAACTACTTTTATGTTTGATTTTCCCAAATTGCTGAGGCAAGTTTAACCATCCACTCCACTTCCATACTCCCACCTGAAATTTATAATGCTTTTTTAATGTCCTAAAACCTTTTGTGTAAATGTTACGGGATTTATCATCAAAGCATCCTACAGTTCTCCTTTTAAAAAAATCAATGGTCCTTACAGTCTTCTGGCAAAGGAAGTCCATGTGACTCAAATCCTGTTTGCTATCAAGTTTGCGGGTCATTGAATGGACTCTCTCAGGAGAGATTTTATTCATGTTACATTTCACTTTGTTACCCAAATAGCTCGGAGGAGAAGATGGAATAAAACAACTGCAACATTATTTCAGGCTTCCAGTTGGAAGAGCTGCCTGGCTTTTAAATATCTGACATTTTTTAGCAGCCTGAATGCTGCTCCTGTGCATTGGCTACAAATGGGGAAGACAGAATTTCTGCCCGAGGCATTGCTGCTTGTTGATAAACAGCCGATTTAGCAATTTAAAGAGCAGCTATTGTGGGCTCACGGGGCCCTCACTACAGGTTCGGTGGGAAAGCTGGGGCTGCTCCATCAGGCTCAGGGGGGGTGAGGCAGCAGGTTTGAGAAAGGGGCGTTCCAAAGGCTCCCACCAGGATGCAAAGGACAGCAGAAAAAATACAAGTCTGGTTTGGGACATTGTAGTTATTTTTACTGAGTACCCTCAGAGCATTTTTAAAATCCTGACCCTTTTTTTTTTAACCCCAGAACATGCAGATGAGCTGCTACTGCCCCATGTACACACAAATGCTCAGATTTGTCTTTATAAGTCCCAAAACTGCTGAGAACAAGGGCAAAACTCCGTTGCCAAGAAGAGGTGACGGTGCTTGAAAGTCACCCCCGGGCTTCTGAGCCCCTTCTCTGCTGTGCCACACACACTTCCCCCATTTTCACACAGTGCAGAATGATTTCTGGAGTGGAAAGAAATGAATTTGATGACAGAAAGGCCTTTTTTCCTAAAACTGTTTTTGCAGTTCACTGATAAAGTGTTTATAACCTATGGGAGGACATCCGTCCATTAATAATTTGCTGGTGCCCAAATCCCGAAAGGCAGTGAACAGCCTGATTTCTGACAGGTGCTTGGGAGCAGCAGATATTCAACATGTGTCAGAAAGTCCTCAAAAAGATTTGTGTTCAAAATTATTAAAAGCAGGATGGATTACAATTTGACGAGGACCTTTCGCTTAGTACAATTATGTACAACAATTTACTTAGCTAATTTCAGCCATTATATAGGACAGGACTCATTAGCTACAGTGAGCTGCAGTATTACTGACCTCAACGTGATCCAAATCTGTACAGCCTGGGGAAGATTAATTCTTAGGCTTGGCTATGAGAAATGTGCTCTGACGAATCACAACAGGTTGTTTAAACTTGGCAAAAGAGTGTAAGCTGAGAATGATACGCTGTTGCTTGAACTGTAGCAGTTTCTGTCCATAGACGTTTACCTTCACTGCAGTCTGATCATTTTTCCTTGCCTATCAGCCCACATTTGAGGCAGTTCCAGTGTCACCAGTTCCTTCTAATGGTATCCAGCTTCCTGGGCAGAAGCCAGTTTGGAAATCAGTTAGCTGTGAGTATGCCAACATGTAACCAGTGTTCACTTCCTCCTAGGAAAATGATAGACAGAAAGATCCTTTTGTGGTTCTGAGGTTAGTCCCCTCTTCTGTGTTGGGGCTGTGCTGCATATATGTACTTAAAACCATTGTCAGCTTATTGTCATGCAGGAACCAAAGTTTCCCATTCAAGACCAGTGTTGTACAGACACAGACTGCTGCCCTTGAGGCATCAGTGTCTAAAATGTACTGATCATTGCAAGGCTGGGAACGTAAAAATAACCTCTAAACAATACGATGCAGAATTTGTCCAAAATATGTCAGCAGTGTATGTTCTTGTTGCAGATCATTACAAGAAAGATGCGTATTTCCTTCATGTTTCTTCTCCAGTACTGCAGAAAATGTAGTATTAGAAATGTATCATTTTTCTGGTTCTGCCCTATTAGTCTGATCTACTAATGGTGTTATTTCGGACATCCATTAAATACTTTGCTCTGACAGTGACTGGCAGTGCTCATGAAAATGATAGCTCTGCTCTACTCAGTGTCTGGATAACTGTCAGCAGCCTTCTGCAGGAATGTCTATCTTTTATTTTGAAAGCTCTTCTCATCACCATTGTTCAGGGCTTAACTAAAGGGATATCAATACCCGAGTTTCAAAACTAGGTCCTTAGATGTTTACCTCTGGATATAGTGCCACAGACATTTTCCTTGGTTGCAAAAACTGTTCATTTCACTGCTCTGCTGATACCTCTGCTCTGCAAGCAGTTGTACTAGAACAGATGGGGAACCAAATTGTCAGGGACACTGTGGATGGTCTGTGGTCCCAGGTCCAAGGATGGAAAGAGAGATGGGAAACATCTTAAAACAGCTTGGCCATTAGGTGGCATCTAAGGCCACAGTTCAGAAGCCACTTAATAACACACTTAGCTTTTTCATCCCAGACTAGCAAAACAAAGGCTGGCAAAACAAAGGGTGTTGCAAAAAATGTTTAAGTCCCTGTATTTGTAAATTCAGTGATTCAAAAATCATGGGGCATGCACATGTTCATAAAACATGTTACGCTTTTTAATTCACTTCCTGATTTCCATGGCTTTTGAATGCACTTGGGTCATGTCAGTAAACTCTTCTCTGCAGTCCTGGGGGCTGAAATTTTACTTCACTTCCAATGAAAATTATGATTCTGTTCCGATTGCATGAGTCTAGGAGCTGGACCTTAATGGAAAACGTGAAATTGTCCTGAGTTATGAGAAATCAGTCATGAAAATTGGCAACACTGGAACTCATGCATGTTATCACACTTTGGACTCCATGACAATAGGGTATTTCTTGACTTGATTGTACTGATTTCAAAAGTTTTACTTTGGCATCCACTAATTTCAGCAGATGACTAAATTTTAGAGTAGAACAATGAGTCATTTCATAGTATCTACCAGAAATTCCAGTAGATACAGTGTTTTTCAAACTGGAAGATTGTGCGTTGAGTCCTGTTTTGGTGCTACACACCTAAACTAGCAACTGTGAGAAATATATGTATGTGAGCATACAAAATGCACAGTATCTTATGATTGTAAATAAGTCAACAGTGACCTGAGAAACTGTGTCAACAACATTTTTCTGTTAGGAACTTTTATTTTTAATTGTTCATTAGACAAGTGGCAAGACAGTTTGCGGGCCTGGGTAGACAAGGATGGAGTACAAAAACTTGATAATTCCTGATAAACAGGAAGTTCCAGCTTGACTATCTTTCTCACGAAAAGCAACAAGTTAAATAATCTAAAATGAAAATAGGGATTTTATTTCTAAGGGGTTATTTCCTCCAGACAAAACAGGAACATGCTGTGGTTTACACTGAAATTCCTCTTTGAAGCACTTCCTTTATGACTTTCTCAATATTTTTGTCATCTTGGTTCAATTTTTTGATGTCTCTGTACTAAACGCAGGCATACGTTCAGCATTCATATATAATTTCTCTTATTTTCAGCTAATAACTGTCTAGACTGCGGACTAGATAAAGGCAGCCCATCCATAACAGAAGAGCTCTCCTATGAGGTCTCTTTCTCAGAATCCATTACGGTTCTTCCAAAAACCCAAGAACGGCCGAAAAACCAGAGGTTCAAAAAGGAAGACTCTGCTCTGCCTGTAAGTTTGTTCTCGACATATTTCCTCAATTGTTTTCTTTAACCCAGTAATTTCCTGCTTTATATCCCCAGCACATTGGAGTCTGTTAAGATACATTAGCTGTCCTTTGCTATGTGTGCTTTATGGAGGCCGCCCGCTGTGCCTGCCTACTGCTTGTGACTGATTCCTCCCTGAGAGGCACCAAAGCTAAACTGGATATCCAAGCCTGGTTTTCACTTGCACCCATCACAGACGAGTATGTGTAACTCAGTCCACAAATATTGCATCATCCACACATTTTTCACACAGAAATAAAGATCAGTTACTGGCACTAAGACTAGCAATCATTTTCATTACTGGTCTGCTTTCTTACTTTATTCCCCACGGATCTTCTGCCTCTGTTAACACATGGATTTAAAATTGCTTCACAGATGAAGGAGGGAAAGCAAGCCTTAGTCCTGAAGCTGTACTGATTGTCTCCAATCAGTATTCAGTGCAATTATGCTATAGGAGATACTACCTGAATGGTTAAAGGAAAGTTTATCATATCATCCAACCAGACATACACTGAGCAGTTGTGTCATTATCTGGAATTATTTCTTGAAGTCAAAGAACTCAGTTTTCTATTTCCATCAGCCCCCACAGCTTCCATTACTGAAAACTGGAGCATTAGGTTTGTGCTTCAGATACCACCTTTTTAGTGAAATATATGAAATAATAGCTGTAAATTATTTGGAAACATTTCCTGAATGTTATGATATCCTGAGGTCCTGCACTAATCTGAAATTGTTGAATTCACAGACGTTGAATTCTCTGAGAATTATCCATTTGTCCACCTCAGGCATCACCAAGGAAGAAGAACCTGAGATGCAGAAGTAAGCTTCCCTGTTGAAAGGAGGGATAAGACACCAAGTAGATTACAACTGGTGTGAAATCCCGGTGCTTTAGTGTGTCTGGGTTTTTTTGTGGTGGGGCTAACTTAGTGTCCTGTGGAGAGTAAGGATATCTCTGCATTCATCATGATTTTGGCAAAACAAAGGTTTATCCTTGCTCCTTGTAATAGCAAACTTAGGACCCCAGCCGTCACTACAAAACACACACACACACATAAATTATTCTCTGCAACAGCTTGGACAATTTCCAATTGATAGAGGAGGGAAACTGGTAACAAACAGGGAAGATAAGATGCCACATTGAATATCATGGACCTGAGGATGCATAGTTGATTAGTATTAGAAAAGGCCAGTATTGTGCTGGAGATGAACTATTCTGCATGCAAGACATCATTTTCTGTGCTCGCAAGAGTACACGAGAAATATGCCAGGTCATCACAGACAGAGACTTTCTGAGTAAAGTCAACAATCGTAGCTGTTGATGTTGGCATTTCTCTTACTTCATCTGCTGCCACTCAGAGCATTTGTTTTTTCCCATAATGGCTCAGACTGTAATGCACCCCAGCAAAAAATCACCTCTTGCTCTGTTACACAGAGTGACCAGTCACCCCCAACAGGGCCAGACTTAAGTCTATACAACATCATACTTTCTCCAGGGCAGGTCTGACACATTAATATAACCAACTTCATGGATGGCATAATGGCATATACCGAGCTGCACAGAGAGAGATTATATATCATAAAATAGCATGTACCCTGAAGCTCCCAGAAAAGCCAACTCAACATTACTGTCTGCATAGGGTTACATGCAATTTCCCCAATGTGGGACCATGATCAATGCGACAGTTGAAGATATTACAGAACTAAGAGTCAGTAAGCATTTCAGGCCCCACTTAGTACACTGTATAGTGCCACATAGAAACAATGTCACACAATATCAGACATGATCCGTAGCCAAAACACTAGTAATCTAATTTTAGGATAGCACAGCCTCCTTCAGTGCTGCATATTGTGACTCCACTGTTTGTAAGAAAAATCACTGGAAAATTGTGACACAAGACAGAAGAAAGAGGCCCAGCCCCAAACCTTGTGTTAACACTGCATCACATCATAGTGACCCTAAGAGCCAACCAGCCACCATGGAAAACCATTGTAGCTACCTTTTGTAATCGGTTTTGGAGTGTTTGTCATCTTTTTCTTGGCAAACATACATCCTTTTTCTCCTTCCCCTTAGAAAATATATGTATACTGTGTGATTTTTTTCTTATTTTCAGGATGTTTTATTATGCTTTGACTGCTTCTGGACTTTTTGCATCACTGGAACCAAAATGCACAGATATTCTTTAGTATTTTATGTGTCTTCAGAAGATTATCCTCCATGTAGCTTTTGTTACATTATTAAGTTTCGGCATGAGAGTAACCGTGGAATTGCTGCATTCTGGGGAGGGAAGATTCTGGCCTAAAATGCCCCAGACAGCATGTGAATTAGTTATTCCATCCCCTGCACTCTTTCTCCCCCAACTCTTTCACCCCTACTGAAAGACCACATACAATGTGATTTAGGAAGTCCTAACCTATATGATCTAGATGTCCTTTGTCCTCTCTTACTTTTGAAATCTGGTGTAAGTTTAATTCTTTTTTTGTTTGCTTTTTTCTTAATCTGTTTGACGGGCTTCATCTAAAGATGGGTTAAACCTACTGAGTTCAAATTTATTTAAAAAAGGGAGGACTGGGCTGAAATCTCCAGAAGCAAAACATTATTAAAGGCTCGGTTTCCACTCAGTTCCCTAAAGGGAGGAGGTGATTTGTAATGCTATTTATTTATACCTCTGACTAACAATTACTGGTTTAAATTACAATTAAATTAAAAAAAACATACAATACCAAAGATCCACAGTTCTTTGAAAAGCATGTTTTTTACTATAACTTTGTTGTTATGTCTAACAATTGTGTCAAAAACTGATGGGTATCTGTTCTTTTTGACATTTGTACAAATGCTTCTGTCATGACACAACATTCCTGGCTCTGGTCCATGACACTGCAGTTTCTAAAATATGTAGACATCTTCACATGCCCTCAAATTACTAAGTATCATTTAGTTCAAGCCTACTTGAATAAATTATTTCTTAGCTGCTGGGAGTCCTGTTTCTGAGCCTAAATGCTTCTTGAGTAATAAAAAGTACCAGTAAATTGGCAGGTCGGCATCAGGACTGAGTGATTTTGCTTCTGGGCTTTTCCTCAGGTCTTTAGTTTGAACTCTCCTATAAGACCTCATAAATTAATAGAAATATGCAAAGCAGGCATGGATGCATTACACACACACACACACACACACACACACGATTGATATACAACCATATCCATGATGAAATGTGTCAGCTACTTCAACAGCATTCAAAGATGCTCTGGGGGAGTCAGAAGCAGAGAAAAATATTATATCCTGGGCAAAAGTTTAAAAGTAGCACGTAGCTCATTTGTCCCAGCTGGAGTACAGGAACTGAGGTTAACACCTCTGCTCCAGCATCCCTTAGCAGTCAAACTGCAAGGGAACATGATGAGCAAGAAGCTCAATTTTGTGTTTCAAATGGATGCAAGTTATGTAAACATGCCAGGCCAGTATATAGGGTTGTAGTTCAGCTCTTTGGTGTTATCCATCTACCCTAATATGACTTCCTATCATATAGGGGCCTCTCTTTCAAGACAAAAATTCACATCCTGTAATTTTTGTGCAAATAAAGATGTGACCCATCTCTACTGTAGAAATTCCTTGTTCGGAAAAGCCGGTTTGGACTGACAGAAGTTGGAGACCTCTCTCCTGAAGACATGAAGAAGATCCGCTACCTCTCCCTGATTGAGCTAACGGCCTTCTACGACGCGCTGGGGGTGGAGCTGAAGAGGAACCGTGCAGAGAGGGTGCGGGGACGAGGTACCGTGCTGTGGCATCCCCATGGTGGCCACCTGGGCACTGCTCAGCGTAGCTAAGATGACGCGTACAAGGCTGTGTTTTCTCTCTTTCACATTTGCTGTTTTTTTTTTTAAGAAAATGGTCTGTTTGGAGTCCCTCTCAGCATACTGCTGGAGAATGATCAAAAGAAGGTTCCTGGAATAAAAGTTCCCCTCATCTTCCAAAAAGTGAGTATAACTTGGCCTGCTTGGCCACTAAGATTCGCTTTTCCATCATTTGCACTGACACTCAATACAGTTGTCAGATAAAAGAAGATGCAGGCTTTACAGACTTGAAGGTGTCTACATATTGTCTCTCTGTATGTTGTGGTTTGAAAACCTTCTGACAAGGAGACAAAATTTGCTCCTTTTGAGTGTTTTATCTGTGGTGGGGACCTCTTTTGATTTTTGTAATTATATGATACCATACAGGAAACTTCGGGAAACAAATGTCTGGCTTTCTGTTTCCTTTTCTCATTAAATTAGAGAGCCATGCAAAATTGTGTGTGTGTGCAGAAGTGGCAGAGATGAGTTGTCTCAGGAGTTTCAATTTCACATATTAAAACCATAGGTATTACTTAGCTATTATTTCCAGAATGGAAGTGGTATCTTCTCATTGAGGTTTGTATGACAAGATAATGTCATTTATATAAGACATTTGACAGTACAATGACATCCAGCAGATGTCTTGCAGACAGGTACACATACACAAGCACACATGCAATTACACAGGTTTACATGGACTTGAAACTAACAACAAATTTCCCTGTAAATACTGACAAAAGGGGAAGTGGTGTGGAGTGTCAGGGGAAAGACTGACATGACTTGAATATTTACACGACTTTGCAATCAGCTCCACAGCTCCCCTGTCAAGATACCATGGGAAATTAGAAGGATCCAACAGCTAGGGCAGGAAGCAGAGCTCATGGTGAAAATCCAGAGCTGTATGAATAAATGCTAGGAAATGATTTTATTTTTTTTTCCTTGTTCTAAATTATGTTAAATCAAAACATATTTATTTTGTTATAAAGAATTAGAGTGGAAAGCCTATTCATCTATTCACAGAAATTTCAAACTAAAAGATCCTGGGATCATTTTCTAATCTGAGTTCTCAGTTCCCAGAAATGTTATGTTATCTATAGACCTTTCCATTGTGCTCCTTGGGGAAAGACTTAAATATTTCTCAGAGGTTAATTTTCCCTCAAAACACCATTGTGTTTTACCCAGGGTATCTGCCCTTTTATTAACACGTTTATGTGTTAACTGTTCTATAGCAGTGCCAAGTCTGAAATCAAGGACAGAGGGGCCTATTGCATTATCAGTTTTCCATACTCTGCATACTGAGGGTCAGGAATATGGAGAACAAATTAGGAAGGCTTACTTACATGACCTGGCTTGTTTTCATTAGCAAATTACATAGAAATGTATCTTTTTCAAATTAGTTTCAAGGATACCTAGACTGAAAAAAAGTTGATAATATTTTTAAGCGTTTCTGAGTATTTTCCTGGGTTTTGTTGGGGTTTTTTCAGTTGCTGCTCAAGCTTGAGGAAACAGGTTTAGAAACCGAAGGAATTCTACGAGTGCCTGGATCTGCCTCCAGAGTCAAGGTACATGCTTGTGCCAGTTTTCTGTCTCCTGGATCACAGACCCTATGTAAAATAACACAGCACACACAAATGCACACTGCACATAAATACTGATGTGTGTAGATCAGCATTTCTGTTCCTACCAGTGAAGGGTCAGACTGGTTCCTGGGAACCACTAAATCACAGAACATGTGGTCTATTGCTTTTCATTTGTTAATGTTCTATATAAAGCGCAGACTTGACGTTGAATGCAGTTTTTCTCTGCTGAAGATTGAGGGATCCTTTCAGTTTATCTGTCATCCAAAACTGCTGTGATCTTATCTCTGTTTTAATTTATTTCAGAAATCCAGAGTTGCTAAACTGAGCAAACCTAGATAAAGATCTTATTCTATGTCATTTTAACCTTTGTGTCATTTTATTTCTCATTTATCTTCTGTGATCTTACAATTTCCATGTTCCGAGTGAGAGAAATTTGGCCTGCATGCATTGTTTGGCAGCCTTGAGTACTGCATTTTCACAGGCTATTTGCGGGCTATGAACACAGGCTAGTTGGTACCCAATAACCTGACATCCCAGTCCAGTAATGCTTGCAATTGTTTCTCCAGACTAACTTGATTCCAGGAGCTGGAAGCCTTCGGCAGAGGCAAATTAGGAAAAGAAGGTTTTTCTGGGCTTAGTAGTGTCCACCTCTTTCCCAGATTTTTGTTTTTCTCGTTTTTTTTTTTAAATCTGGCTTAAGCAACTTCTTATAGTGCATCCATATCACACTTTCTCATCCTCAAGAAAGCTAGTCTTGTTTTCTGAGTCAGGAAGTCTCAACATCATGGCAGCCACACAGAGAGTAATGGGGATTGCTAAAGGCTGATGGGCTAGGGATCATAAAAAATGACCGTACAAGAAAAAGCGGCATTATGTGAAATGCACCGAAGACAGGCAGTAGCATCCCAGCTCCCTTTGACTCTGTGGATTGCTAAAAGCACTCTGCACCTTGCAAAGTGCCACATATTGCAGAAGGAAGCTCCTAATTTGGCCTGTACTTTTCAGCTTCCTAATTTCTTCATACAAATACTTAAAGTATTATTTCACAGAATCTCAATTTTTTCCAACCTCTCCAGGCAGATTACACAGCAGGGCTGTGCTCTACCTAATTAAATTACTTTCATATTCTTTGCATATACTGTACTGTGTCTTCTTCACTTCTTATTCACAAACCTATATCCAGGGAGCTGCTATGAGATATGACTTTATATGTAACTCGTCTATACTGGGTGGTAAATTAAACTGTCCATATGAAAGTTTTAAATTATTTGAGCTTTGGCTTCATTTAAGGCTGTCCAACAAGCCAACCAGCAAGAGAGAGATTTTTTCAAAGCAGATCCAGATTTCATCCCTCAAAGCCTTCATACATTATTATGACATTAGGATTTGAGGGCATTCCAATTTTATTTCAGTCTTGTTTGGAGAAAGAAAAGGCATATGGAAGTGATTAAAAGTTACTCTTCTATAAAACAAAGAAGAAATAAATACAAGTTTTCCTCTGTAATCTGGTTTGTAACAAAAGCTCCAGTGAACCAAAAATGCATGCTAGTCTACCGTAGGATCAGTCACGTTTAAAAAAAAAAAAGGCAAAAACATTTTTTAAAAGTACTTAGGTGCATATATACATGTATAGAGGGGTGAGTGTATAAAATACACATATATGCTTGCCTGTGTGGATATATACATTAAATGTTTATGTTTCAAAAATCTTGCTTTCTATTTCTTTGGATTGTTCTCAGTTTCAGCAGAAAAATGTGGAGTAGTTTTTCTCTCCCATAGTGATTTTGATGAGGTGAGGATTTCTGTTCCACATTTCCCTGTCAGTTACCAGGAGAGAATTTAATCCAGGTGTTTGTATGGATTATGTGCAAAGGATGTGAATACAGAGGAAGCTGAGATAGCCCAGATTACAACCAGTAAAATGTGCTAGTAAAAATGAGACTGTAACATTATATACCAAATCCTGAATGACTTTCTATTTCCTTTTGTGCCAATCATTTCACTTCATTATGTGTGACCATATTTGATATGTAATTTCCTTCAATTCATGTGAGGTATGGTAAACAGAATCCATTTTTTAAAGTTTTCTGTCTGAACAGACTAAACTTTTTTGTGCAATATTAAAGGACATTTGACAAAAACGTGATCTGAAACCTGAGTATTAGCTGCAGTTGTAATTTGTCATAAATGGTCTCACAAAAAGTAGCAACAAACTTCCTATGGATAAGGCAGTGTTTGGCCAATAATAATTGTGAAAACTGCATTATTTATGGATATCCTTCTATTACAATAGCTTCCTTCAATCTTCTTACCCCAACAATTTTTTGACGAGCTTGCATTTTCCAAACAGTGATCTGGGTTTGAAGCCAAATTGTGTTCCTACTAGGATCCTTACTGACTATTTCCCATTCACACACGTGTGTGAAACATTGATTAGTTACCCTCCAGAACTAAATAAACCTCTCTTATAGAGCAAGGTGCTGACATTGGAGAACAAGAGGATTAAATGGGCACCCAAAATGGTATAATCAATTCCATCTTAGATATCTGTGTTTTTTGAGTGGGGTTTTTGGCATGTATTAAGTAGAGGTTTTCTGACAGTAATGGTTTGATAACTTTATTTTCCTATGAAGTGATCAAATCTGATTATAGCTATACTAAAAGAAAATATCCTTCTAAAGACAGGAAGACCTGAAGGAAGTTAAAGCCATTTGCTCAAGGCTCATGGACTCAGATGCCAACAGACTGTTTATGTTTAGCAAGTTCACTGGCAGTGAGGAAGAAATGCCACTCCTTTGTGATTTAAGGGTCAAAATCTCTGGAAAGTGATTTAAAGAAAAAGACCAGCTGTGCCAAAAATCCTGTTTAACTGAATTTTCTGTTTCCAGTTCTAAGACACTGCACAAAATTGTCTTGCTTTAAAATGGTTCAAATGGGTCACTGGCAGAAATCTAGCTAATACAAACCAAATTTAGCCTGGGTTGCAAAATATCACCAGGAACCTGATCTGTTAACCTGCTCTGAACTTTGCACAGGTGTACCTAGACTGCTACTGGTTTAGGGCTACTTTAATTATAAACCTGCCTGTTGTTTGTAACAGGATTTCTGAAGTGATCTCAAACTGCCAGGTCAGAAGTAATGATTAAAGGTCAGATGCTCCTTTTATCTTTCAGAATCTCCATCAAGAACTTGAGGCAAAATTTTATGAAGACACTTTTGACTGGGACCAAGTACGAAATAATGATGCAGCAGGACTGCTGAAAATGTTTATAAGAGAACTCCCAAGCCCCCTCTTCACTGTAGAATATCTGCCTGCTTTCATCACACTAGTGGAAAGTAGGTGGAAAAGAAGTTAGTATGGACTGATCTAGATAAAATGTAATAGCAGACATTACCTTTTTTTCTCTCTCTGAAGTAGAGAGAAAAAAACATGTAATTTTTTCTCTCTCTGAAGTAGAGAGAAGAAAAGGCCCAGTGCATTGCCTGAATATTTAAATTTTCTGCAAGCTTTCCTTTTCAAATGGAAAATATTCTCTCTATTTAGCTAATAGCATAGACTTGTGTGGGTGACACAACTGTTTAATGTGAGATTTGAAATCTGTGAGCAAACACCGGCTGAGCAATGACTTTCATATATAGACTCTGATTCACACAAATTATAGATTTCACAAATGAAAATTTCTGCAATGTAAATTCAGGTCACTGCCCTTTAGCTGATATTCTATTGTATCTATTTTATTTCTCTCTGGGTTTATGCTGAGGTCAGAATATTTGTACAAAGATATATGTGATCATAGAAAGCTTCTGGCAGTCAGGTTTTGTTTTCAGTGTACATGCACCCTCTCATTCTCAGTACAATTTGTTCATTTCTCTTCCAGGAAGAACGCAGTAGTACCTTGCAATACCTATTGACTTCATTGTAAATTCACTTGAGCTAGGACAGAGTGAAACTATCAGGATGGTGAATTTATTAGGCAAATCGGTACAGAAAACTTAGGACCTTTATATAAGGTTGCAGCCAAGTTTTTGGAGTCTCCATGAGGTAGTTTAAAGGGCAGAAGGAGGTGACCCCTTCCTGTAACCTTCACGTACCTGAGTGTGCTCCTTGTGAGTTCCAGACTGCATGCAGTTACCATTGCTTAACAGTTTGGAGGAGAAGACTGAACATGAGGTGTCTGTGCAGAATAAAGTGACTTTACTCCCTCCAACAGATACACTGTCCACAACACTCACTCTTTTTTCTCCAAACCTCTCTCATCACCCTGAGTGGAAGCAAATGACAGAATTATTCTTCCCATCTTCTCCACCCCAGCTCTTCTAGTGAGCATTGTAGTATCAATATATACCAATTGCTGAAAACATACTATTTTGTAACTGACAAGGGGCTCTACGTTTATCTTGAGTGCTAGACTTAGGACAAATACCTTTTCAGTTACAAGCAATCAATCTCCGCTCCAATGGCACAAGCGTTCAGCAAATTACTCAATAACAACAGTCCAAAAATTTTCTGAAAACAAATAATCCATTTCAGTTTGAAAAGGCGAAAATACTTGATCCGTATACAACACATTCTGAACAAGATACCAAAGAAAAAATGGCTAGTACTGAAAAATATTGGCTCCTTGCTAGTTAGACAGAATTTTATAAAGCCTTGTCTCCCCCTGTGACAAAGACCCAAGATGATGAGGAAAAATGCACTCAGTACAATTGGTTTTATATTTGGGGAAAAGATTATGGTTAATAAATATCTGAACATACTAGTGTCAACCAGGCAGTTGTTGCTGTGTTTCTAGAACTGCTGACCAACAAGGATTTTAGAACAAACTGATTGTTATTGGGATTTCAAAAAGATTAATTATTCATATTCTTAGAAATCTCCAAGATCAAGTTACAGCTACAAGCTTTGCATCTGCTGATCATGCTGCTGCCTGAAGCCAACAGAGACACAGCCAAGGTAAGTTCTTCGTTTGCTATCATCTGCCATCTGTGGTGCCTTTGACTTTTAAATGAGAGACATGTTTTTTTTCTAACAGTCAGTTGATCAGACGCTGCACCGTGAAAGTATTCATCTGTGTTTTTTGTCATTTCCTTGAAAAGATGTTCCAATTCCCTGGCTGTCATTTCTCTTACAAGCAAGTAAGAAATAGTTGCTGGAGGTATCCAGCTGCTGGTGTCAGTAAATGGCTCCCAGGCATCATTTATTCTGGAGCACCCATTTCAAAGAGGCATGTTCCTTGCATAGTTTGGAAAAAGAAGGTCCAGTTTCTGGGTTTTTCTCTATAATTGGAATTCTCCGGGATGAAGTTAAAAGAGAAGCTGCCCCCAGGAGCTCGCCCAGTGCACTCCTAGTGCTGAAGGTCTTCCAGGGCACTGGACCAGACTGGAGGAGGTAGTCCGAAGTAAAAACCCTTGAAACGTACATCTGTAGCACAGATGTCAGGGCCTCGGCCTCAGCTGTTTTGCCTTACAAACCCACACCCATGTACTGATACAGACACGGTGGCTACAAGCATTCTGGGTGCTTGGGAGCTCCCAGATCTGGCTGCAGCTATGTCCTGACTCTAAGAGACACTGGTTGCATTTTTGGACTTGTTTCCATATGAAGGAAACCTGGGTGGACAAGGTGCCTGGGAACTCCAAATATTTCATCAGGTCCCCGGCTCACCAGGACCCTGCAGATCCCTCACCTCTGAAAGTCTCCCACTGGTCAGTTTAGATATAACTTTTAAGAGTCCAGGTGCCTTCTTTACCTGTACTTATTTATACAATAACAAGGGACAAGAATAAGAACCCTCTTTAAAGCAAAGTCTACTAGTGCTCTGTAAAGAATGGGGGTTATTTCTTCTACCAAAGTCCATATCGATATAAAGCAGTATATGTAAAACACATGCTAGATGAGTAGTCTTAATTATTACTAGGCTTTTATACAAAAACAGAAGTGATGACAAAACCAAATGCATCTCTACTTGCTGTCTATAATGAGATTTTAGAAATTTCTCCAACACAGTTTCTGTTTTGTAATTCCTGGATTTGTCAAAATTTTTTAATTGCAACGTCAGGGTACAAAGACAGTGGTTTTAACGGTATGGTGTTGCAAAAGGACTCATTGGCAGACCCCAACTCTAACCACAGCTGCAATCCATCCTATTCAGTCACTCAAGCAAAATTCTGAATAAACTGCCCAAAAGGGAAGTGAGTTTCCTTTGACTCTGCCATGCATGTGCAGAAGTGACGTCAACGAACAACCACTGAGCACTTCTTGCTTTTATTATCACCAAATACAAGTTTGGGGGTTGCTGGCAGAAATTCTTCAGATTATATCATATATGGGACTGGTGCACATTTGAAGAGAGGCTGATCACCCTGGTGACGGCAACATAAAAAGCCTTGGCCAGATACATCAAAATGGACACCTTGAAATCTATGAAGAAATTAACTATTCCATTGCAACACCTTTATATCTTTCCTTTACTAGAGGATTCAGAGCCTTAGTGCAGTCACTGTACTTGGTTTATGGATTTGGGATTATGCTCTAAATGATAGATAAGATGTATTTTGATAACATTAACTGTTCCTCTGTGACCGACACAGGTGGTTGTGCCAGCAAATATCAGAGTAATCCAAATTAGAATGCAAAAAAACTTGAATTTCACCTCCAAGTGCAAATATGGCAGCTTTCTAGCCAGACACATTGTGCATTCGAAATGCTGCATTTAAGAAGTAAAATATTTTGTGAGACTCAACAGAACAAGTGTTGTTTTTCCAGGCCTTTCTTCAGTTCCTGAAGAAGGTTGTTGCTAACGAAGGGAAAAATAAAATGAATTTGTGGAATGTTTCTATGATTGTTGCACCAAACCTCTTCATCTACAAAGGGAAACGTGCAAACCAACAAGAAATGCAAGCAGCTGCCACCACAGCACACATTGTGCGGCTTTTAATTCGGTACCAGGACATCCTGTGGACAGTGAGTAATGCTGGTTCCCTCTTTATGGCTCCCATACAGAGAAATATTTTGCTGTATGCAGCAGCTCTGTAGAAATCAAGAGTAAACTGACCTCCCTAGAAGAAACAGTTAGCTATTCTTTGTAAACTGGCTGGAGTCTTCTACATCTGGAATGAGCTAGGGTGACAGATACCTCTGGATGGAAATTTACCTCACTTAGATAAGACATCCATTGTAGCACCAATTGCCCTCTGGAGGTACCTATCCCACACCATTGATTATACAGGAGAATGCATAGGAGAATGATTTAATCTGGATGCCTAGGTGAGATATCTAGACTTGAATGAGATCAAATGACTGTTTAAAGTTTAGCCCACAGTCCTTGCTGGACTTCCAAAGGTCAGCATGACGATGATGACAGTGTCGGCTTGTTTCCTCGTAACAGAGGGAGGGTATGATGGGGATTGCAAAGACAACCTCCTAATAAAGTTCCTACAACTGCAAACATCACTAAAAAAGTTTCATACAGTATGAAAGATGGTCTACAGTTTCACCAAAGGAATGACTGTAGGTTGTTAGAGGGAGCTACTAATCGCATGTATCTTCTGGGAATAAATAGAGCTTCTGCAGCCTAAAATTCGGTGCCTTTCTAAAGCCCCAACACAATTTTATGGGGGAAAAAATTACTGTGTATTCTCAGCCTGGTTTCCTCCCTTTAGGTACCGTCCTTCCTGATTTCCCAGGTGAGAAAAATGAATGAGGCAGCAATGAACAACAGCAAGAGGCAGCTGATGTTTGACAAAGGAGTGAGAAAACTTCTGCGGAGAAAGACCATGGAGCGGGAAAGACCTGAAAGACCAGAGGTGTGATAAAAATACATCATTTTTAAGGGCAGACTTAACCAGCCTTCCTCCTCTCTTACCTCATAAAAGCTTCTGAGGGTGGGGAGGCAATTTTGCTGTATAAAATAAGATGATTTGGGAGCTATCTTGAAAGATGTGCTTCCCAGTCCAACATTTTGATAAGACAGAGCTTTGGGGCTTGACTGAGAAAAGGCAAGGAAGGTAGAATGATTTTTAGCCCAAGCTACAAACTGTTACCAACACATGCTGGTTTTGTACCTGTTTTACAAGAAAATTATCATATGTGGACTATCCTTGACAGTAACAATCTGTAGATATTCAACAAATGCATGGATCTGTAGTTGAGTACTAGGATGGCCCATATTAGGATTAATTGGACTTACCCATGTCCTGGTCCAGGCCACTCGATATTCTCCTTGCAAGATTTAGTTTTACAGCTTTGCACTGACTTCCTAAGCAGAGAGAAAATCCAGTTTGCCTAACATACATAGACACCAAAACTGGGTCTAAATTTTAAGCACCTAATGAAGTAGCTCTCCTCAGGTCTGGGTTGTTATTCCCCACATAGTCAAAGGACAGAGGTGGAGAGCTTTCAGGTAGTTCCAGGTGCAGTTCAGACTTAGGGAAGTCTGATACAAATCTGATACAAAGATCTTCCTTTGGAGGTCTTAAAGCCACAAACCTTTCTCCATCAACTGGATATGCAGTTTAGGAACTTACTTGAGGAATGCTACTTCAATATACATCTAAAATTAACTTACATGTTAAGTGTAACATATAATTTGGGCAAAAAAGCATGTTGTGTACAAATGCACAACATATGCAGTCCCTATAGCAGCTTATATGTAGTATTTCCTTGTAGTAACTACCATTAATAACCAGGAGAGAAGGCCTTTAGAGTCTTCCGTGGTGGTTTAAAAGAATGGAGATCGGTGAATTGCAAGACGAGTAACCAAGGAAGTGGTCAAGGCCTCTATAGTTATTGAAGAATAGTCTTGAAGAACAAAAGAAAAGTCAAATTAGAAAGGAGTGATATTAAGAGACTGTAAGAAATAGAGAATAAGCCACCACATACAGACAACAGAGAAACTGCAGAAGGGAACCTCTGGGAAAAAAAAGAAAGGATATACATGAATCGTGAATCCATACTAATTCAGCTTTTCATAAATTCATTTGCCAGCATTGACTGAAATATCTCGTGGGTAGGACACACATTTGTGCTGCAGGTGGAGACATAGATGTTTGTTTAAAATGGCGATGTAGCCTACTGTGTTGCAAAACTGTATTCACACTGGAACAAATACAGTGAGAGCTTCTAAGAAGAGTCAATTACTGCAGTCATTGCACCTTTGGGAAGGCAAGTTCATTGATCGTAGTAATTGGCTTTGCATCTAATAAAAACAAGGCTACCCATGGCAAGTAGCTGAAATATGAAGGGTAAATTGGAAGGAAACTCTGCTTGGATAACTGAGTTGAATTTTGAGAGCACTTAACACAATCCCAGGGTCTCAGATGTTCTAAATTACACAGGGACAGAGACTGGAGAGACTATTGTACTCTGCTCAGCATGGTATTAACTGGATTAGAATTGGAATGCAAACCTTGCTAATTGATTTATCCACCATTAATAATGGAGGAGTGCATAAACTTCATAGATGATCATCTGAACCCTACATAAGGTCAAATTTCAAATTAACAGGAACCATATGGTACTTTGATATTTTACTGTACACACGCTTCGATCTAGTTGAAGCTATAGGAAGCGGAAACACAGAAGTGGACCTTCATGCCTCAGGAGAACTTAATCTTTAAAAGGAAGACCAGATATTCCTTGTCACTTTTATGTATTTTTTAATAAGCAGTCGGTTCGCTGACCAATGTTAACAGAAATAACTTTAAAAATCTCAGATAACAACTTGGCTCAATATTATTGCAAGCAACTACAATTCAAGGGCTGTACTTTATTCTGCATGAATTTATGTGGTGCTTGGCAAGGACTTTGTGTCTTTGTGTCGTATCTTACTATACCGTATCTATAAATTTGAGTTTGTATGACTGTAAATAGGTTTTTTGAATAATTAAGTGAATCCAGGACAGTGATTTTTGCAAGCAACCTCAACAGAGTTGCAGAACAGCTTCTGAATGGAGCTACAGCAATATTTGCCTTAGACTTACTCTACTGAATATTGATTTTAGGGAGCTGTCACTTTTCCCCCATACCTGCAGTCTGACATACCCGAGGGGGTGATAAGAGTTTATGCTCCACTGCATTCAAAAGTCTCTATGGCAATTCAACTCAACAGTCAAACAAAAGCCAAAGACATCCTGGCTCGATTCCACTGTGAAAACAGGTGGGTAAACCAGAACATTTTGTTTTTCCTCATCAATAATGTCAGAACCATTAATGAATAGATTGTCCCCTTTTCAGAGACTCGTTGTGTTACAAGAACTCTTTTTCTAATCTAAAATTGCTAATTTATAGTTATGTTGGTCGAAGAAATTTTAATGACTGATTTTATTCTTTATATTTTACTTAATAATTGGCTCCTATACAGATTCAGTCTGCCCTCCGTTATGGCACTATTAAAAACATACATTTTATAGACTTGCTGCATAGAGAACCCAGCAGGATAGTCTTACATCTGTCCATAAAACGTTAATGTTTTTATTTCTGTAAGGTAATAATTATTAACAGTTATGGGAATGGTAAATTGTATCTGAAAGTCTTTTCTGCAGTCTTCCCATATTACCACAGAATTCTGTACTTCAAAAAAATAATAAAAAATAAATAATATAATAGAAGGTTTAATTAACTGTGACACAGTAATTTACCTCTGTAGCAGATTCAGTATTCTGCAGTGCTCCATTTGGTGGACGTCCTTGCTTTTGATAACTAAGTTCACAGGGGCAAAAATACCAAATTTTAGCTTAATATAGATGGTGGTTGATAAGGCAGTCGTTATAACAGGAAAGACAAACTGAAGGTGTTTTTTTCCATCCTAGCCGTGGTTCATCACAGAACATGAGAGGTCAGATCCAAAGTTTACATGAAATTGGAGGAAATATAGGTAGGTGTCATTTTTGAAAATGCAATTCTGAATGTCCTTAGCCTCCTAAAACACCTCAGGGCAGTGCTGTTTTCACACAGCTGGGTCTCTCCTACCTTCCAGTCCATCTTCAGGAAAGGAGCCTGACCCAAAAGCTGTTAAAATCAATGTAACAATTCCTTCCGACTCCAGCATGACTGGAGGGGCACCCCGCAGGAGATAGCGACCCAATGGCTGGATCTCAGCAGGACTCGTTATAGTCTTGGCAAATTCATCTGACCTTTCGCTTACCTCTCTCACTCTCATAATTGAGCATTTTTCCATGGTTAAGGATCCTCAGTCTTCCTCTCGTGAGCACATTCCTCTCTATCAAGCCTTTTCCCAGGACCTACTTCTTCCTCACTGTATGTAAGTGTTAACCTCCCCCAAAGAAAAACCACATAATTGAGAATTCAGCCCCTGCGTGTACGGGTGTACTATACTCGCACTAATCCGTGTGATTTATTTAGATTGCAAATTCCTTGCAGTAGGGATTTTGTCTTCTTCCATGTTTCATGCAGTGACATTTTTGTAATAACAACAGTGGCTTGCCACACGAGTTCCTGGCCTAAAGGTCAAAAACCAGATTTTAATTTGATATTGCGGTCCTGACTCTCTCCTTTATTCATACTAAAATTCTGAATGCTCTGTTGGAGTGTTTTGTCAACTGTCTGATTAGATTATTCCTTAATTCTTCTAGATTCAGCTCTAAACAGACTTGCTCCAGCAGCAATCAAGAAGCAAAGAATTACTGAAGATATACTCATACAAAGCTAAATTTGATTAGTGATTTGTCTAGTCTGGCTAAACAGGATGACCAACTGATACTAAAACAGGAGAAGATCCTAAAGGCCTTGTGAAACAATCCCACCATGGTCTTTCAAAAATCTGGGCATTTAATTTGCATATTCATTTAAAATTATTTGTATAGTCCTAGATCTTTCAGGATAACTTAGTCCACTGATTATGCATTAATTAATTTCTATTGCTTTCACTTGAATTAAATAATTAGGACCCCAGTGACCTTATAAGTAACTGTACAAAAATTTTACCATAATTCTTCGTCACAGCAATGTAACCTCACCAGTTAAATGGCTTCATCATCCAGTGTAAATGCAATATAGTCCAACAAATCAACTTAACTCGAGAAATTTGTTGTCTTACTGCTCAATTAAGAGGTACCCAATGCCTCTTCTTGTGGCAAAAGCAGCAGGGATTCCCCAAGCACCCAGATCCTAGTCCCAGTCACCACCTAACGAAACCCTCAAACCGCCAGACTTCAGAGGACTCTTTTTCTTTTTTTTTTAACCAGCAAAACAGCAACTGCCAAAAACCTTGATACATTGCATGTATTTCTTTGTAAGATCCTAGCTGGACGGGAACACATGATTTACAGATCTACTTTCTGAGCAATTAAAAAGAGTGTAGAAACGAGGTCACAGAGTTGTAATTCCAGCCCAGTAAATCTAAAGAAATAAAAAAACCATACTATGGCACTTAGCGTAACAGTGTTGATAATGTTTTCAAAGAAACCATAATATTTGTTCACCATTTGACTAAATGCCTTGTCCCTAACTCAGTATAATGCAGGGCATCTTCTCTGGAAGTGAAAGTGAATTCATGACTCTCACTGAGTAAAATCACTGGCAAATTTACCAAAGCCCCTGTCAGTATCCAGGCAAGATGTCTGCTGGACAGACACTAGGCTCACTGCGTGCAAGTCAGAGATACATTCAAGGACATTTTAACATAGCTCTGTCCCATTTACTAATCTGCTCAAAACATCCTGTGATTCACGGCTGTCAATTTCTATTTCAGGTCAGCACTGTTTGGATCCAGATGCATACATGTTAGATGTTTACCGTGCAAATCCTCAGGCAGAATGGGTGATAAAACCAAAAGCAAGCTGAAGCAGAAGGCTGCGGCATACTGGTCAAAAGCCAAGTAGACAACAGTGATGCCTGTCATTTTAAGAAGCTCTTAGCAGAGACGAAACAAAATGGTAGCTACAGGATATAATTCCTTCCTACTGTACTGTCCAACTGATGTTCGCCATGTGCTACTTTTGGTATAAGCATTATCACTCCAGCTTCTGGACCATCTGAAAATACCACATCAGTTATGCTTTCATATGGATTACACTTGTGCCAGCTGGCCCAGGAGTTAATGAGGACGGACCAAGGTACGGGGCACAGAAAACAACCTGTCGCATACGGAGTTGCTTGTTTCCTGATATGGTGTTAGAACACGGATTTTTGGAAGAATCCAGTGGCATCCGCGGGTGCATGAAACACTACCAACCACAGCGTAACACAGAAGTATCACAGAGACATTCAAGAAGAGAAGGTATCTGTCAAGCATGGAAGAGTGGAGCTCGACCTGCAGCAGTGCCAAGACATAGCTGTGTAACAAAATCAAACCTTTCTGCTGAAAGTGAACCTGTACAGTGTGCATTACTGCAATATTTATGTCTCTCAGTCACTCCTCATGAGTACCCAATGCTGGGGGAAGGAGGGAGGCAGGGGGAAGAACTACTGTACAGACAGCTATACTGCTTTATATATGTACCAATGTATATATTACTGCCAGTCTTCCAAAACTTTCTGTCTGGATCACATTACTGTGTGCAATTGTAGCGCCACAAACCATTTTCTCCTCTCTCCCCTATCACACACATAAGCTTCGCGAGACAAATGCTAGATGAGAAGGGACATATTCCCCTGGCTCCATCTTTTACATGATACTCTCAGATTGAAGTCTGTGTAATGCCATAGTATGAGATATGTGTTAATGGTGTCACTTACAGCCATCACCTTTTTTGTTAAATATTATAGTTTCTTAATTTGTAACCCAATTCTTTTTCTTTTGTTTATTTTAGCTTTAATATGTAAGCAACTTTTATACTATTCAGCTGCATTGAAAAGAGAGATCTTTGTCTGGATCTTATATAATACAGCATGGAGAACAAAAAGAGCTTCCAATGAGCAGAGGGATTTAATACTCTTATTTAACATTTATACATTAGGGCCTTAAAACCATAGCCAAACTAGGCCCAGTTGTGCTGGGGGTTTTACAGATGCATAGCAAATTGCAGCTCCTTTTACAGATGGCATGCAGTCTATGAAAACACACAGGCTGACAAGAGAACAGTGGGCTGCAACTGCATTGGGAATGCAGCACAGCAAATGTTAGACAGTATGTCTAGTTTGTAGCCAGTCACAAGGGCAAGCACCATTCTTCACCTAATCCTCTGGTTTTGGGCTGTACTTTATAGAACTAAACCATGTTTGTTGAGTAAGGAAACCACAAGTCTCTAGAAAAATGCAAGTATTTTCCTCATCTTTGTCTTATGCAAAAAATGGGAACTAATGCCTTCAGCTGCACTGCAATGTCTCCGTCACTGGATGATGATATTGCACAATGAATTCACCCGCAGTCTGAGCCGTAGGTTTTATTCCCGATCTGGACACACAGATGAGGCAGAAGCTGGTGCTCCGTTTACCAGGTAGCAATGTAAAAGTGTTCTGATCCAAGTCCTCCAGGTGAACAAAGTACACTGTCCTGCGGAGCAAGCCTGTATTTTGTGATGGTCTGCTGAAGCTGTGCGATGAAGTTTTTCACATTCTAGAAACCCTACTTCTGGTTCAAAGTTAATCACGTTCTCCAGTAGTTAACTTTCATTGTTAGTGTTCAGTGAAAGAAATCGACACTGAATCAGTAATTCTACCACCAACAATAACGTCTACAGAGGGCAGATCCCGTCTTTCTTTCTTACCTTCTTGAGATAAAAAATGATAAAATTTAGCAACATTATCCTTTCATTTTCTTTAAAACAATGAAATTTTTAACTTTCCCTTTTTTTTTTTCTTCTTAACACTAATGGCTGCATAGTTGTAGCCAGGAAAAGACCAGGACAGTTGTATTATAAAATACGCTGCTTATTTCGACAACTATTTATTTTAAGTGTATGAGAGATAGTAGGTCTGTGGTTTGTTCATTGGACTAAGCATAAACTTTTTGTCAAGTGCTTTGTTCCTGATTCCCTTTTGTTCCCTCTGAGGCAACGGACAATTCTTTCTACTATGCTGCCGTTTATCTTTTAGCTGTAAAACAGGGCAAGTCCTTTCCTTATAAAAGTAACATGAGAATTAGTTGGGTTAAATTCTGCTCTCAGTTGCAGCCAAACAATTCCCTGAGAACAGGAGTTATAAACATCCATCTAGGAAGGACAAACTCAGCAAAGGGATTTTATGTGGAAAGTGCTTTGAATATGAAGAGCATCATATACATGCTAAGCATCATTGTATTTATAGCCAAAGAAAGAGCTTTTATGACTATACAGAAAGCCTAAACATTAACTAAAGAATTTGAAATGTCGTAGCAAATGAGATGACTCTTTCTACAGTACTTTCAGACAAATACAACGACCTCCTCCATCTTGCACTTCACTCTGTGTTCTCAATGGCAGTGCAAGGGAAAGTACAGAGCACCCATATGCTTACACTGTAACTTGCTCAGCATGTTCTGGACCCTGAAATGAGGTCTTCATCAAAATTATTTCTGAAATAGATCTCACTGTATTCTATACAGGATACAAGGGGTTTTTGGAAGACTTTCACCTTTTACCACTTCACAACTTAAGAAAGCCAAATCTGATGTAATGAAATCCATCCTGTGAACACTTTGTTTTATACTAAAATTGCCTATAACTTTATAAGACATGCGTATTAGCAGATGAACTAGATTCTACATACAGTGCCCAGACTACTACAGCATCGCCAAATACCTGTTGTCTCTGAAGCAGAATGGCAAAATTATTTTTTGATACAAATGGACCTAATGACCCATGTGTACTGTGGTTAATATTGTTATGCATTAAGTTGTTTTGTGTTGTTGTGGTACACTAACTTGATTTAATATGCAGCAGACAAACTGAACAACCTCTACAGCATTTTTGAATATGAGGTCTCAACTTTAGGCCTTATATTTCAAAATGCTGGTGGAGGCACCCAGTATTTTGTTCCTCCCAACAGCAGTTGAAGTCAAAAACAAGTTATGATAGGATTGTCACCTAACAAAAAGCAACATATGTGGAAAGCTATTAATAAGAAAGTGGTAGCAAGCAGGGAGAAACTTACTCAGCAAACTCCAAAGATGCCTCAAGCATTTATGCACTCCATGGTTCTAACAAAGACAGCATTTTGCATATCAACACATAAAGAGAGAGAGTGTATTGCAGGAAATAGGTATTGGAAACAGACCGGAATGCTCTAACCTGTTTATGCAGCTTATGTCATTAGAATGCGTGCGTGTGTGCAAATGTGTCTGTCTCTATGTATAATATTAACTACCTCAATTCTGCATTTTCCGGGAAAAATATTTTGGCTTAGAGGTTTACTATTCCAAAACTTTCTATTATTAATTTCACCTCTCCACTAGTCCTTTACATTGATAAAATGTTTCTCCCTCTAAGGAGCAAGATTTGGAAATTACCAAAAAATAAAAGACGTATTTCAGGATATGGATGAAATTTTATCCAAACCATGTTGTCTCAATTACTGCTTGTAATGTGAGCTTTACAAGATTAGATCTTGGGGTTAATAGACAACAAATACAAACATACAGTGTTCCTGTTTTTATTTTTTAATGGCTTTCCATTAATGTGTGTCTTCTCTGGAAAATAATACGATGCCACTAATCAAAGCAAAATGTCTGTATGTACATTTCCCTTACAATCCTCATTACGTTACGTGTTTTGTTGAAGTAAGCCCACGTGTAAGTGTATTTGTACAGCAGAATGCGTCCATTGTATTGTATCCTTGTCAAAAATAAAACGAACACCAACAAAGCAAGCTCTTCAAATCTAAACACATGTTTTTCAGATAGAAACAGGTGCCAGAAACTGCAAAAAAGCAGTGTTGAATCTGTCTCAAAAGCAACTCTGTTACAGCACCTGAACAGCTAGCTACACAAAGAACCACATTCTGCCACCCTTGCTCAGGGGGAGCAGTTCTTTGCTCCAGGAGCTTTCTCTTGGACTACCTTGATGCAAGGCACAAAATGACACTGCTTGGAATCCTGCCTCATTGAAATCAATGACGAACTGCTTTGGGGTTTCATTTGAGCCAGTATTTTTTAAACTTGTATAAAATACATAGAGCAAAACTGACTTTAGAACTAATTGTAAAAATGTATAGTAAAAGCCAAACAGAATTGTAAGGTGTAAACAAAAATACTGCTAGTTAGAAGATAAAAAAGGAGATGGAAGTGACTTGTAAAGAACTATGTTTATTATAGATGCATCTTCAAGGATGAGACATGGTTGTCACTGCTCAACGATCGGTCCAGTTGATGAATGGATGTCACTTGAGTCAGATCGAGTGCATGTCCCCCAAATCTGGTTCAAGCGCAACTGCTGGAAGCCTCATTTTAGAAACAGAGGCAGGCGCAGTAGGAAAAGGTAAAGACAGAACTGTTGTGAATTAAGAATTGCAGGGCACCAAAGGTGCTTCCCTGGGTCCTGTAAGAAATACTGTTTTCCCAAGAAAGATGCATTAGTTCTTGTTGCCAGAATACATAATTGTTCCCAAGCCAGACCCAAATCGTTCCTTCACCAACACAACATTTCATATGCGCCTCTGTGCTGCGGAGTTGCTGCTTGTCCTGCAGCTGATTACATGAAAGCATAAACAGGAACATAATCCTCCTAGACAACGTGGCTATAATGGGGGTCAGAAGCACTGGATATTAAGGTAGAAGGAAAAGGGATTGGAGCTACAATATAAAGTATAAGTAAGAAAATTCTATTCATTAGACTCTGAGACCTTCAATCTGAGACCTTCAAAATTATGCCTTTAGTGTCCTGCTCCCTCTGCTGGACTCTATCCACTTGTACTTTTCACTTCTAAGTCTTCTGGCTCTTTTTCTTCTAACTGAAATGTATGGACAACTGAACTATGTGAAATAATGCACATTTTATTGTAGCTTTATTATGTGGTCCAAAATTATTACCTTTTTATAAAATGACCAACACACAATAAAATGAAATACTGTCAAGTAATCAAAAGAAAACATACTGTAAACATTGATTAATAAAAATTCCCAAAAGAAAAATACCCAATTAATGCCATTAACATTGTAGTAGAGGTATTTGTGGTTTAAAACTGTTTAGTTAAAATGCAGACATAGAGCTTCTGACTAGAAAAAAAGCAAATGACCTGAGCTGGAAAACAACCAAAAATCAAAGAGATGCAGGCTCTCACCAATTCTTTTCATTATGAAACGAGAATGAAAATAACAGATCAACAAAAAAACCCCTCTCTCAGTCCAGACAGGCTTTGCTGCAGTTCAGTGCTCAGCCCCAGGGCAGGAATGAGGAAAGACTCCACGCAGGTCAAAAGCTCTGCTGAAGTCAAATGTTTCTGCTTGTTGGCCCTTGGTCAACACAAGGTTCCTCAAACAGCCATGGAATGAGCTCTTGCTTGTGAGGCAGTTTTGCTTCACATCAACTGAAAAACAAACGTGAAATATGTAGTATCTCTTTCCAGTGAACTGAAACAATAAAGATCCAGGTTATTATTCAACTGTTTCCCCTCCCTCCCAAATGAGAGATAAAACCAACACCTGAGGACCACCAAGTTCCATTTATGTTTAGATCATTTGGGACATCCCACCATAGACAGTCACTGCTGCCCTTCAAGCATAAGCCATGCACTCGGATAACTTGTGCAGAGTTTGCAGAAATAATTTGTCCCAGGGGACAATGGGAGATAAGAAACGGGAAAAGAGAGAATGCCACTCTACATAGGTGTCTTCCAAGTTAAAATTGAAACTGACAGAATATGAAGCAACAGCTGAGCTGTACAGAGTCATGGACTCCATTGGCAAACCAAAACATGAGGTTGGTAGAGAGTCCAACTCTTTTTCCCATACAACTTGTGAATCAATTCATTCCACTTCTGCAGTACTCAACTAAACTGAAGAATTTCTCTCTTCTCTGTGAACCCTAATCTTTACAGATGGAGCACTGAAAGAACAATTAGTATCACATTACCCTATTTAAAAAACCAAAAAGTTCACAAGATGCTGATAAATCCGCTTTGGTATTCGAGGAAGACCAAATATTAATCAAGATGTGGTTAATTAACATTAATTCATTTTTTGTAAAGCACCAAAACCTTGTTCAACAGAAGGCTCTGTAACATTTCAAGCTATTACCCCTAAAGCTTTCCAAGCTATTACCCCTAAAGCTTTCCATATATTTAAAAGCTGAGTTTGCCCTTCAGACCTCACTCTCTTTTCACACAAATGGAAATATCTGAACTGATAAACTGTAACAGCTGTTTCAGAGACAAACGTATATAGACATTTTATGCTATGTTTAAAAGCATAAGATATTCAAAACCATATAAAGCCTACTCATTCTCAGTACTGATGTGTTCATTAAAAAGCATGCCTGCAAAAACGCCAAGCTCATGATCTTTGAAATTCAATCCTCTTAATGAATACATTGTCTTGGCTCCAATTATCAACTGAGTTGCACAACTTAATTGAAAAGTAATTCAATTATGTATTTTTTATGTTACTATCTTTTTATATTACTATCGTAGTATATTGACAGACTTCAGAAGGGAATTTGCACAGAACAAGGGAAATACATGTTCATCTGCAGCAGCTTGACTTCTGCCTGCACAGCCCCTAACACAAAACATTAGCAAAAATGAAGCAGAGAAGAGCACTATAGAAACCTTACTTAGATGAATGCGAAGGAAAGCCTTAATATGAATTTGACTGCAAGAGAACCACACCTCAACATATACAGGCAGGGATGTTGTGAAGTCTGAGAGAGACTGTGAAAGACAAACCATGTGGAGGAAATCCTCAGAAACTAAGGAGCAGGTTTGTGTAGGAAAGCAATATGAGTTCAGTTGATCTTGCCAACACACTCAACAGCTAAATGCAGACCTCCACAAAGACAGTATACACAAATATTAATATTCTGTGATCTCAGCGACAATGTGGAAAATGGTAACTATGATTATAACTCAATCATGAACTTCATGAGTCAGATAGAGAGAGGGAGGGAGAGAGAGAGTGCATGTGTTAAGAGTCATTCTTATGAGATAGAGTGAGAGCATGAGGGAGAGAAAGGAAGAGAAATATTATTGTACCTACCAGGATAGCCTCCAGCATAAATGGGATTGTTTGTATCTGCAGATGTTGACTGGATGTAGGGATTATCAGTTTGAACCAAATTCCCATCAATTATCAGCGAAATGCGATGTTTGCTTTTGTTTGCTTGAAGCTTGTGCCATTTTCCATCACACAAACTATTTGTGCCTCTTGGTTCGTATGTAGCTGTTATTCTGCCAGCTCCATTGTTGACATGGAATAAAACCTGTATAAACAGCCAGATGCCAATAAAGATATTAAGTAAGAACACATGAACTAATTTGCCTAGATAAAAGCACAATCATTCTGGTGCAGAGATTTCAGTTTCAATAAATGTTTGGTAATTAAGCAAAGCCAATTTTTACTTTGATGGATAGAGTGCATCCTTATTGAAGTATCCTTAAAATCTAAGAGACTTAGATCTATCCATGCAATCGTCCGTTGGATTAGCTTGCTATACTTCACTTAGGATTTCAGTGTTTCTTACAAATAGTAATCAAGTCATTTTCTCATAGAAGCTAAGACTTCAGACCTGAAAGACGATCCACTGTACCTAACTGAAAAGAAAGAGAATGGACTGAAAGCACTTGTCATTGCCACTACATGTATTGATTTATTTCATGTATTTTTTCAAAGCAGTACATGTTTCTTCAACTCGTGGTGAGGATTAATATGTAAATACTAACTGAGAAAGTATGTCCCACAGAAACAGTGATATTTAATAGTGTCTCTAGCCAGCAAGTTTTAAATAAAAAATGAGCTATTTCTGAGAAAAGGAAATACTTAAAAGCAATCAAGTATACATTTTTTATGCAGAAGATGAGTGGAGAACTATGTATTGACTGTTAAAAGGTTTGTGGAGCGTAATTGCCAGTAAAAGTAGAGAGTGAGTTAATTACTCATGAATATTGAAGAAGAGATTACAAAACAGGGTGCTTTGTACATGCAATAATATGTTTATCAAGGACAAGTGCAGCTCTAGAGCAGAAAAAGCATTAAGCTACAAGAAAGGTATATATTTGGTCTAACATACATGGTATGTAGTACAGGAGGTTACAGTGGCTGCAGACTAACATAAATTACAGTAATTAAAAAGGCAGAAAGTTCCAGTGACTTCTGCTAATCTCACGTTTTATCACATGATGATGATGATGAGAAACCTTGAGACTGAAAGTCTGTCCCATACGAGTTCTAGTAGGGGTCTGGTTCAGATATTTTGCCTCCCTCAGATTTCACTGGTGTCTATTTAGTGCTACCCAACAATTCTAGCCTCCCAGTTTTAAGCAAGCCTTGTGAAATGAGTGTGCCAGCACAGGGCAGCCTACCTTGCCATTTACAATCTCCAGTCCAATGGCATCAACCTTAGCACTGCTGACCCCAAGGAGAACGCCATGCACTGCTGTCGTACGAAACTCCAATGTGATGTTCACATCAGACCGGACTTTGTAACCTTCTCTGACTGAAAAGAAGTTATAAGCTTCTAACAGAAGACTTGTAACCCACAGTACAAAGTAGAATACATACATTGTCATTAAAGGTCTAAAAAGCTTGTTAATTACTCTGCTGGAATACAACCTTGCAGAACCTTTGGAAAGTAAGTTTTCCAAGTCATAATTCACATTTTCTACTGGAAAAGATAGATTCTCAAATAAGTTTTCTTTCATTAATTTAATACATTCCATCTCATTTGTAAGAAACAGTAAAGAGCACAAATGTAATCCTTCACATTACTTCAAAAGTCCCCTATGTCTTTTGTCTCCATACTCTTTAACAGACCTTAATATCATGAACATGGATATTCTTAGCTGAAGAAAGAGGCAGTTTATTTCTTTCCCAGTGCTAGAATCATTAGCTCTTTTATTTGTGAAAAACAGCCCTTTGCAGAAATGGCCACTTTTGGACGTATGGAGTAAAGGGACTCAGTCAGAAATACACATGCAGGGCATGCACTCTTTGTGTGAAGAGTCAATTAATTACGCAGAGTTCCTGCAAGACCTAAAAAGAGTACGTTTTCATTAACATTAATTCAGTAAGATACCGCTTTCATTTAATGACACTTACCAAGAGCAGCAAAGCCACTCCCATCAAAGAAAGTACCGTCCTGCACTTTTACGTAGCATTTATTCACAGCAAAGACAGAGACAGGGCTCTCGTTGTCCAGATGTTTGCTATTAATCATCATGCTACCAATGCAGGCAGGAATACTGTGAGTCACCTAAGCATATTGAAATATAAGAGTTAATGTGTAATACAAACTGCTGCAATACTCTCTTAATGATTCACCTGATGTTATTGTAAATAAAAATTCCCTGAACAAAACACAGCAAGATCTAAAATATTTACATAATTACATTTCTATTATTACACATACTTATGTAAGGTTACAAATATACATAACATATTGGAATCAAAATAACTATTGTTTAGAAACACGGTATACACTCTCTAAAACATATAGAAAGAACTGTATTTGCTCGAATGTGAGCAGGGATACACCCAACAGTTAAAGACATTCCAAACATGCTTCAGCAAATCAACAAGTAAATCAAGATTTTGTACAATGTTTTGCAAGTATAGATCACCAGAATTCTATCCAGCAAAAAGAGTCATTAGAATTTCTCACTATTGCTATTTCCAGCAATTGCAGATTCAAAGTATTAAAATATTTGTTAGCCCCATTATCCAACTAAAAAGCATGGGTGAAAAAAGTATGCCGAAGAATTGAGAAACATTGTTACCATCACTGGAATCCTTCCTGAGATAATGGGCTGCACAAGGAGGAAGGCAACAAAAAACTACCCTCTAAAAGCACGTGTAAAAAGTATGTTTTAATCTCAGACAGCTAAACCCAGCCTTTCAGAGATATTTAAGGCACCTAATTCATATTTGAATGCAATAGGTCTTAGGTACCAAAATGCCTGAGATTCTAGGTCATATTTTTATTTTATACTATGGAACACAGGAATTTATATTCTATATCCATTTTTGACAGAGAGATTGATAGAAGAAAAACATATATTAAGGACCATTACTAGAACACAAGGATACAAGCTCTAGCCAGACTCACTAAGCCACAGAAAGCTAGAAAGATTCATCTGGTAGAGGGTCAGTAATTTCTTTGCTGTTTCTTTCCCTAAGTACTTCTTTTTTGCCCCCGTCAGAGACAGAATACTGAATGAGATAGGTTTGATGCAGTATACTCATTCTACTATTGCAAAATATCAGAGATGTCCCACCATCCCAAACCTTCTTACATTCCCAAGATTCTTCGGCACATAGTCAAAGGGGAGTCCTCCCACGTAGAGCTTCCCCTCCACATCCAAAGTGCTACCATCTCCCAAAGCACTGACGGCTACCAATTCCTGTCCATCCACAATGATTATACCTTTTCTTTTAACGTATTCCGTCTTTATCTGGAAAAAATGAGAGCATGCAAACATGAATCAATAAGCTGAATCTGTTACCTAATCATCATCTACCATAGAAGTAAGCAATACAATTTTTTAATGGTTAGATTGCTTTGACATACTGTACTGAGGCATCCTCTTGAAATTCATCATGAGGCTGAGGCCATTTCAGAATGCAAATGAGCAGCTAAACTGCTTCCTTGCCTCCTCAAGGGCTCACAACAATTACATGTCCTGCATAAGTTTTTCAGTGTCTTAACAATCATTATTTAAAACCACTAGTTTATTGCCTTAGGATATGAGTACAAGCAAATGAGGTTAGCAAATGTGATGCCCATCTTCAAGAAGGGCCAGAAGAAGGATCCAGCAAACTACAGGCCTGTCAGTCTAAGCTTGGTGCCGGGGAATATTACAGAGCAGATCACCATGAGTGCCATCATGCAGCACATACAGAACAACCAGGCGATCAGGCCCAGTCAGCATGAATTTATGAAAGGCAGGTCCTGCCTGACTAACCTGACCTCCTCCTCCGACAGGGTGACCTGCTTAGTGGGATGAAGGAAAGGCTGTGTATGTTGTCTACCTAGACTTTAGTAAAGCCTTTAACACTGTATCCCACAGCATTCTCCTGGAGAAACTGGCTGCACATGGCTTGGACAGGTGCACTCTTCGCTGGGTGGATGGCCGGGTCCAAAGGGTTGTGGTGAATGGAGTTAAATCCAGCTGGCGGCCGGTCACAAGCAGAGTCCCCCAGGGCTCACTTTTGGGACCAGTCTTGTTTAATATCTTTATCGATGATCTGGATGAGGGGATCGAGTGCTCCCTCAGTAAGTTTGCTGACGGCACCAAGTTGGGCACGTGAGTTGATTTGCTTGACGGTAGGAAGGATCTTCAGAGGGATCTGGACAGGCTGGATTGATGGGCCCAGGCCAATTGGATGAGGTTCAACAAGGCCAAGTGCCGGGTCCTGCACTTGGGTCACAACAACCCCAGGCAACACTACAGGCTTGGGGACGAGTGGCTGGAAAGCTGCCCCTCAGAAAAGGACCTGGGGGTGTTGGTCGACAGCTGGCTGAAGATGAGCCAGCAGTGTGCCCAGGTGGCCAAGAAGGCCAACGGCATCCTGGCTTGTATCAGAAACAGTGTGGCCAGCAGGACCAGAGAAATGATTGTGCCCCTGTACTCGGCACTGGTGAGGCCGCACCTCGAATACTGTGTTCAGTTTTGGGCCCCTCACTACAAGAAGGACATTGAGGTGCTGGAGCGTGTCCAGAGAAGGGCGACGAAGCTGGTGAAGGGTCTGGAGCACAAGTCTTATAAGGAGCGGCTGAGGGAGCTGAGGTTGTTCAGCCTGGAGAAGAGGAGGCTGAGGGGAGACCTCATCGCTCTCTACAATTACCTGAAAGCGGGTTGCAGAGAGGTGGGTGTTGGTCTCTTGTCCCAAGTGACGAGTGACAGGACAAGAGGAAATGGCCTCAAGTTGTGTCAGGGGAGGTTTAGACTGGATAATTAGGGAAAAACTTCTTCACTGAAAGGGTTGTCAGGCATTGGAACAGGCTGCCCAGGGAGGTGGTTGAGTCACCATCCCTGGAGGTATTTAAAAGACTATGGCTGAAGCATTGAGGGACATGGTTTAGTGGTGGACTTGGCAGTGTTAGGTTTACAGTTGGACTTGATGATCTTAAAAGTCTTTTCCAACCTAAACGATTCTATGATCACTGAGTTTGAAGAGCGGAGCACTGTGCTGGTCTTCTGCAATTACTGTGCTGCCTATCAGCTGAGCCATCTTAGCTCTCTGAAGTGCACACGCCTATGCTGTAATTTTATGATGGGCAGTGCTGAATTTGCTATGACCAAAAAGCTTTCCAGTTCTGCCCATCTTTTTCATTCATGCTCCTATGGCTTTTTCTGCACTAAAGTAGTTAGCCACATGCAGATGAGGGACTTTATTTGAAGTCAGCTAGCCATTTATTCTTTTCTGGTGACTTTTAGGCGCACTCAGAATCCTGACCAGGTTCAACATGAGGTTTCATGAACATTGGGGTTGGTAAGGGGATGAAGCAGTACAGCAGGGTGCTATGAGCAGATGGCAGAGAATGGGAAGTAGTGCTTCTTTCAGCAGCAATGCATATTAGCTTAAGTTGATTGCAGAGCTACTGCAATAATCACCCCCAGCTGTAAAGTGGTGTGACTCAGCCTTAACCTCCAAAAAAATGATCAAGCTCATCTTTTTATGTCCTGAGTAGTAAAGGTAGGTCAGTTCTCATATGGAATCTGTTCATCTCTTAAAAAGTGGATAGTGGGAGTATGAGTTTTACATGAGTATATTTAATTTTAAACATGCAGCTGTAAATCCTGGAGTGTTCTTCATTTCAGGGTGGGCAGAGCTTAATCATTCTGTGATTCTGTGAACTCTGATATCTCTCTCTGACAGAAGTTAACATTTGCTTTCTTTATGTTAGTTTTTTCTGTTTTTTCTTTTGATTTTTCTTCTGTTGATTATATAGGAAAAGCAAAAATAACACTCTGCTGATTCCCAAGGCACCTAGAAGAGATGGCAGCTTTGTGTCATCAATCACTTTGTCCCACAGAAGCCATTACCTTGAGTTAAGGATTCACATATGGACAAGGGAAGGGAAGCTTGGCAGGATGAATGTTGTCATCCTCACCTGCCTTAAGGAAAAGTAACATGATCAGAGTTGCTTTTAAAACTCATGCAGACATCACAGTCATTTCTCACGAAGAAAGCCAGAACCAGCAGCACATGGGTTGCTCAGAGGAACTGGGCTGACACAGAGTCTTTGTACAGAAGGCCTTGAATGCTACATGACACTTGAAAGCTGTAGCCATAATTTCTCCTCAAAATCTCCTTATGCCAAGTCCTCCCCCTCCAGTCTCCATTCATTCCAAATGTGTTTCTCATGTTGCATCAACCAAGGAAAGGAAAGAGAGTGCTTCCCTGTTAGCACCAGCTGCTAGGACATGCTCCGTTATTAAGTGGTAAGTGGGAGAAAGGAGAAACTGTGCACCCACAAATCTCTCTCACCCTGTCACACACTCAGTTGCAGGTCTTTGGTGACACGGTGCATGGAAAGATCTCTTTGGAAAAGTCAGGGTTTCTAGACCTCTCTGTTGGGTTCTTCTCTGGTGAAGATGACCATTATTACATACAGTAGTTGGATGCTGGAGTTGATGCATAATGAATGGGAATTTAAAAAGGAAATCATTATACTCAAACACAAGTTATCTCAATGGTTTCATGATTGGGTAAAACCTGTTTGCCTTTGCAACACAGAAAGCGTACAGGAAAGGCACGGAAAAACCATCCCAGTAACTCCACGGAAGATAAAATGGAGTACAAGATTGGTGACTACCTACCGTATGCCATTTTCCATCACTGATAACAGCAGGGTGAAAAGCTACTGCTTTTCCTTTGCCTAGATCAAATGAGAAATAGAGCTGTCCCCCGTGAAGCTGTAGGGCTGCATAATCAACCTGGTTCTGGTGAGCCATGTAGTAAATCAGGCCACTGGAGGCAAAGGTTCTGAGATTCAGCTGGACAGAAAGTCTAGAAAACAAAAATTCAGTGTTACTGAAAGATATTTCTTCTGCATTGATAAAAAGCTTTTCTGGAGGCAGAGAACAGCCTCAACCAATTTATTATTATGAAAGGAAATTTATTATTACAAAGGCCAGAGAAGTAGAATTTACACTGATTCTGAGAAAGCATGACCTATAATGTATTTTGTAATAGAAATGAGTGCTGTACCTGCCAGAGACAGAAAAAGTGCTTGTCACAGAGTGAGCTGGGCTTTGAGAGGGACAGGCCCAGCTGTTTGTGACTGCAGGCTTGCCTATTGCCCCAAGAAAGGAACAAATTCCAGGGTAATGTGATGGCATCCATTATTATCAGCCAGGCTTGCTGGGATACAATGGAGAGACTAAGAACAGAGGGAGGCTTAAAAGGCAGAGGAGCTGATTGAGCCATTTATTATGGAGACACTAGGTTCAGACTACATAGCATCAATCCTCTGCAATGTCCTTATGTTCAATAGTTACAACGGAGGGCTAGAACCAAAAAAGGCTCTTTTCTCAATGCCTGCAGAGGCCTCCTGAGTTGAAAGAAGCATAGGCAAGTAGCTTGCAGGCTGTGTTTCGGGGACCATGTTGGGAGCCTCTCAAACAAGAGTAGCAGAGAGGCTATCACACGTTAAGTCTCAACAGAATGATTCTTCTCAGTAGTCTTAGCTCCTTCAGTGACCTGGGGAGTGAAGCAGACATGGAAGGTGCAATTGCAGAAAAACCAGAGGAGAGGGTGAGACGTTATCTGCATCAGTCAAAGGAGCAAGGACCAGCTGAGCTCTGTATGTGGAAAACAGAAACGAAAATACTTACAGAATGTACAGAGGGGCTCTTAAGTCTGATGGGAAAAAAATGCAGAACTCTGACCATAAGTTAAACTCATAACCACAAACCTGGGAAAGGCACATTAATTGCATTGTGGTGGTTGTGATACCTTCTTCCACGAGGAACCCACAGAAACCTGAATTGAGGGCCATGTTCAAAGCTGGTAATGCAGTGATCATTCATGAAAACCATCACTGCGCTTCTTGTAGCTCAATACAAGATAATACACTGTGTGCATATGTGATTCAGGATATACTCACTTCTTCCTGACAGTAGACTGATTGAAGAGCAGTGTCAAGTGGCTGCCTTTGGCAAGTCCAAACTGATGGGCACCTTGAACATGATCAGGTAGCTCATCTTTTGCACAAACTACCTGTTAATGAAAGAACTTTAAGAATAGTATCAGGTGCTGACCAGCAAGTGCTGAATGGCAATGTGCCTATGCAGAACTTTGCAAGGAGCAAAACTGAGCCACAAGATAATCACGAAGTATACAGCAATGTCAATTAGCTAAACTCCCAATCATTCTGGACTATCTTTAGGCTCAAAACCAACTAGTTCTAATGATTAATCTATGTCTCACGGAAGCACTGGTCTTCTCTACTGAGAAATGTTTGCAGTCTGAGAAGTATTCATTCATCATTTGTCTTAACTGATAGCCCTTTTGATAACAAATGCTGGAAGACAGAGTACAATTTCAGTATGAAAATCTTAGGGACTTTGTAGAAATATTTTCCCATTTAGTGAGGACACACATTTTTGTTATGATTTGGGGGATGGAGAGCTGAGCAACAAGAGTATGAGCCTAAGCTATACTTTAGCTCTAAGAAGGACAGCTTATTTCTTTTTATAGCCACAGTTGTATGAAACGTGTAAAATCCTGCTTTCTGTTGCCACAGAAAAATGATTTCAGGATGCTTTGGAAACACTTCATTATAAAGATGTGCAGCTGCACAAGGAGAGAAGTAATGCTGCCTTCTCTCTTGGGAACAGGGACTGTGTGAGAGGAAACAGGTGTCGTGCAAGCTGCATTCAGACACTCTGTGTCTCTGGAATGGTTTGTGCCTCCTCTTTGACACAGAGCAGAGACTGCATGTGTGTGACCAGGAAAATGTGAATGCTGAATTACACAGCTAATGCAAATCTCAGCACAGAGCCACTTCGGCAGGAATACACTAAAGATAATAGATACTGTTAAGTCCTTCTGCTGGGGGATTATCACTCCACTTTTTCTTTTCTTTTTCAGCGTTGCTGCCTTAATGAAAAACCTAACTACATTTCCCTTCCAAAAGGCCAACAGGCTGCTACAAAGGTTTATATCACAGTTTTCTACAAGAAATAATAATTTCAAATCCACAATCACTGAACCATTCCATACCATAAAAGAAGCAAATATACACAGTCCATACTTTGAAAATTCTCCACAAAGGTAAAATGCATCTTGCTGTAGAACACTTTCCTAGAAGAGGCAATAGAGCTTTGCTGTAATACATACTTTTTTTATATCTGTAAGAGGCCTCAGGGGAACTGGTAAAGCCTGAAGTTCAGGTTGAATCTCAATGTCTTCTGGCTGTATGGCTGGTTTAGGCTTCTCTGACAAAAAGCAGCTGTCCATATCCACATGTTCATACTTCATGGAAGTGGTGAAATACAAAAGCCTGTGTTTTAAAAACCCTACATTTTAAGAGGTGAAATCCCAAATCCCTACATTTCCCAAGCACAAGGAGAATATTTTACAGGGTCTTTCACTAGTAACAGTAGAAAGGGAAAGAAGTGGCATGCTGGGACAAAAAGATTGAGAAGTGGCAAATAATCTTTCCATAGAACAATATTAATAGACAATATTCTCAGAAAACCATTCTGTCTGTGAATGCAGATGAAACTATATAGAGAAAGTGCATTTTGTGCAGCGTCTCTATACGCATTAAGACATTTTTAAAGCTATTTGGAAATGTAGCAGGTAATATCCACTTTCTGCCTGTTATAATGCCCAGACCATTAGTATCATGCTTGTCCTATGTTAAAAACCAGGCAAATGGACAATGTCATGAAAGAGATTACAAACTACAATTAATAATTACTATACACACTTTTCCAAAACAGCACAGTTACCCCTCTGACTTACTCCTTGTTAAAAATAAGATTGCTGATACAGCCATGAAAGGAGCCAGCCAGTTTTAGCCCTAAGATGCCCTCTCCTGCTGGAATGCCACCAGCGTAGAAGTTGGAAATATTCACGGGGCTCATTTCTGCTGCTGAACCAAGTCTCAATTCTGTAGGGTTACTTTCATCCACCTGTACAGTTATGATCCTGAAAAAGATAAAGTAGGGAAAACATTCAACAAGGGCCTTAGATACTAATTTTCAAATGAAAATCATTCCTTTCAGCCTCAAAAATGTCCTGTACTAAGAAATAAAGATTTGATCATTTTGATAATCCTTTCAGTGTCTTAAAACTAGAAGACCTTCTTTAGATAATTTTTAACATGTAGAGTTTTGTCAAATACCTTTCTAAATTATTTTGATAGGTATCTTTCCAAATTATTTTGATAGCTTTTTTTTCCTAATACTATTTAGTATACTTTACTCAAGTGGCCCAAGCTGTCTATAGAGATTTTGAGAGCTTTTAACTACAGCTTCATCAGTGGCTGTATGCTGTATACAATTACCATGTAAATCAGAACACCTCCATTAACAGCAGAAAAACACAGAACTGATTACTCCACCTAATGAGAGCTAGCAAAGGCAGTTCCTCAGGGAGTGCAGTGAACTGACAACAGCATACAATAATTAAACAGGTAGTACTGTTCGCAGTCACATGTACCTCTTATTCCGTATTAGGATGACAGAGTGTTCTTGTCCATCACCGTACGTTCCATTAGCAGACTGAAGAATTACTTTTCTAGTACTTACTCTATCTCCAGCATTAACATGCACTGCAAGTTGACCATCAATCAGCATGATGGAAAAGAAGGGCTGTGGATTTAATCAGAAGATTAATTTTTAACTATAATTCAATTTCCTGTCAGTCATTCAGTGTTTAAATAGAACATACTTTGGAAAAATTTACCTGCAACTTTTTTGTAAGCAAACTTTTAAATGAAACTCAGAGATTAATAGCCATGTATTGGTACCTCTCAGAGTGCAAAGCATTCTAACAGAAAACATAAAAGCTGGAAATTTCTTTGGTCATGATAAAAATTGAGGTTAAAATGCAGGAGGTTTTTTATACCACCACCACCCCACTCATCCCCTTAGAGGAAGGAAATAAGAAGGGGCAGGTATTCCTACCAAGACTTTGTTCTTGGATTCCGGGAGCTCCAAAACAGTCCACCAGATATGCAATAGCTGTTCATCTCAAATTCTTCAATAACTACTTCTGACTAACAGAAGTGGAAACTAATACTCCGCATGTATTTCATGTGCAGTTTTCCTCCTTGTTGCAAAAGCATTCTGGGTCCTAGCAACTGTAATAGGTCTCTGATAACTGATCCTTCATCTCTCCTCTGCTCCAATGAATAACCTCTGTTCCCCATCTAGCCTCTGTATTTGGGCCTTCTAAGCCAAATAAATTTTTCTTTCTCATTAAGTTACAGTCATAAAATCCTAACTTGATATTACAAAATAAAAAAGACAAAAACAAAACAAAACAAATCTTTATTTTCAGTACTTGCCAAAAGTGCTTGTCTACGTCGTCGCTTTTCCAGTCCCCTGCTGAGTCCAGCAAGGATGATGCCACTGCTGTTCTTTGTAGCAAAAGTTGCCATCAGTTCTGATTCTGGGCTTAAGGACTTAGGTACCAACTCAATATATCCATTGTTCAAGATGTTCACACTACGAATGGGCTATTTTATGAGGAAGAGAAATAATTACTGACTTTGCCCCTACATAGCACCCAGTAAGAAAAAAAAAAATAATTCAAGTATAGATTAGATTATCTTAGAATTTTTCAAGATAAACTCATTTCAACTCACTATATTCTTTCACAAACATTACTATTCATTGTTCAATAACAATAAACATCAGGTCACAAAATCTAAAAATCTCCTACCTCCAATACACAGCCTTTTCTTACTCCGTATGAATTTCTAAGCAAGTCAAAGGTTGAACGGGATATTTCCAGATTCTTGATGCATCCCACATACATTCTACTATTAAGGCCTTTCCTGAAACACAAAACAAGGCTTTTTTTCTGAGGAGTAGTATTTGGAATCTCCTGGGAAAAAAGATTAAGTTCTCTTCAATAAGAGAGAGATCTGTTTTAAAGAATGCAGTCAGCCCAGTGCAAGTGAAAAGTGAAAACAGGGGTAATTTGGGTTTTACTCTTAGCAGATATGAATTCCGATCTTAAAAAGAGTCAGATAACATTGCCCTCAAATGGAAACATACAAGTGTTTAGTGCTGTGCTGTCAGGCCATTTTCCAAAAATTCAAGGTGAACCTTCTGCTGAAGTGTAACAGCTTCTGTGTGAGAGAATAACTGTAGCTCTCTACTACCTAGCAATTCTTTTTCATTTCTTAAGTCTGGAGGATGCCTAATCTGGTTCCAGGTTTAAGTCAGAGAAATCTACGGCTGTCCTGCCATAATCCCTTACAGGCTGCTATGCCAGCTACGATTAACAAGTCTGTACCTCTGCAATAACTGCACAGAGACCAACATTGTCCTGGAATTTACCTTATTGTCAAAAGCATGCAGACAGTTTAATTACATATTCTTTTGCCATGTTTATCCTTTCAAAGTGAAGCAACTGGAAGAAATGTGACTTTACACGTTCAGCAGGGATGTGCAATACAAAAAGTATAAACTAGAGACATGCTATAAAATATGGATTTGTAATGTTTTTTGTTGATCTGTTTACAGTTGTTTCTCCTCTGTTCCAAGTTTCAAAGCTGAATTACAAGAACTCCTGAAGTGCAGTTTTGTCCATAAATGCCAGCTGGAAAACGCAAGGCTCACACAGGTAGAGATCAAAGGAACATCATTCCAGGCAGCAGTGCTGAATCCTTGCCGCAGTCTGACACAAAGAGCAGGCAGCTGCTGTGGCAGCTGCTGTCGTGGAAATCACCCATGGAGGAGAAAAACAGAAGCTTGTTTCTAATCTGAACTGCAGTGTCAGACCTACCAGTGAAAAGCACCGTATTAGAATTTGAAGGCAACGGACAGATAATTCTTTGGTATACATGGCCATAAACAAGACTTCAGACTTCACTGATTTTCACCAATTTCAGTGGACATAGATTTTGTTCAAGTCTTTCCCTCTACTTACAAGAGTCTTAGCAAAGGGGGAAAAGCGAGAGGACCCTTTACCTCACAGTCCTCAATCTTGGCAGCCCACCAATGAAGATTGGGTCCTTATCAGAGCGGTTCAGGTCTGAGGCAACCCCAGGAGATTCTCCTTGCTTGGTTTCTTTATAATTAAGGTTATACGCATCCATGACTGCCAAAATTCCTGCAAAGAAAAGAGAGTAAAGATCTGGAGAAGGACATGAATACGCATTCTTCCATCTTGGCAATCTTGTCGCTAATAAAGGAAAATGTATTCATTGACTCAAACGTGTATGGACAATCTTCTTATTTTTAGAATGAGTACTTTATTGTACTTCCAGCTATTCTGTTAATCACATTCATTCTTCTCCAACAAAACCAAATCTGGGGAAGTCTAAACATATTCTCATATATATATTTTCATGTAGCTATTAACACGTATTATTTGTAATGCATTACTTCCCAAACATAGGCCCCAAAATACTATTGTACTAGGTGCTATTAAAATGCAGAACAGAAAACATGATATATAGACTTGAACAAAGATTTTTCACTCTTTAAAGACTATTGATATGTTTTTGTCTGGCAGCTTCTGCACTACCTGCTCTTTATAAGATGTGCCAAACCAAGCACAAGATTTACACTGCTATCCTTCTAACAGCAAGTAACATAGGCGTGGCTGCTAAAGAAACTGCATTGGAAGTCACCAAATTTGGTTGCAGTGATGTTCCCTGTGGCTATCTTAGATATTTGTATTTGTAAATGTGCAGACACCTGTTTTTTTCAGTCTGTAGCCTACCTTGTTTCTTGTTCCGACTGAATGAAATTTTATACCATGTTCCATTGTTGTAACGATTTTCTGTTGTAAGAGCAAGAGGTCCTGAACCTAGATCAACAGTCAGTCTCACTTTGCCATCAACAAGCTCAAGGGACAAGAAATCTCTCTGGGAGGAAAAAAACCAAACCAAACAAACAACAGATAAAATTCTGGAAATAAAATCTTCCAAAAGAATCATCCTTAGCAGGTTTGAGCTACTGTGTGAAAAAGGTTTGGTAACTCTTGTACCTAGACTAATTGTTAGAACCAAGACACTTATCTTTGCTATGTTTAGGAAAATTAAGTTACATGTACCTCAGAAGGATGCCTTTTTGTTTTGTTGTTATTCTTACTTAAACGCATCATCAGGCTCGGTAACTCATCAGAGGAAGGTTTAAATAACAAATGTCACATTTGCTTTTTTTGGATGAAGTCGAGAGTAATTTGATTTGACTGTTAGCATAACAATCAAACACTACAATGTTCTTTCTGCAAGAAGCAAAGAGCTTCTTCACACAGTGAAAAAAGACTTTCTGGATTTTATTAAAAGTGCCCCCTCTGCACTGTAAAATTTAAGTCAGATACCATGGTGCAATGTATTCAGGCAGTGGGTACAGAACAAACTAAATGAATAATGCAGTGACTCTGAAACAATCTTTATCTAAACAAAGCTTTGTCCTCCTTCAGGAAAATAAAACCACCAGCTAAGTATGTGGTAAACTGCATGACATGACAATGAAGGTCTGGAGATGGGTCTAGGTTATATTGCTGTTGCAGAGAGTTTTATTTAATTTATTTCAGTCTACTGAATTCCCATCTTATGGATTTAATTCAATATGCCTACTCAATATTATATTGTCCTTCTGCAAGCTCAGTTCCAAAAGATTTTGCAAAGGTTCCTTCAACTGAACAAAACTAGTTTGTTGTCCCTACTGTTTCTTTTTCTTGCCTGTAGTTAAGTAATCACTAATTTTAGTCTAGAATTAAAACAAATTATGGAGAATTTTTTTCATTGCTTAATTTTGCCCTTAGTATATGTGAATATTTGCTCTAAAGAGTTATCTCTAGGGTTCCTGTCTTTACTCCTTTGGCTTATTATGTCAATCACAGGTGATAATCTAGACAAAGATAATAACTTGTTTTAATATAAGTAAAATGAAAAATAACAAAGAAGAAAGCAAGAAACCATCAGGTGCTCTAAACATAGTTTTTGACAGCTTTAGAATCTGATCCATTTTCTTACAGTGCCATTTGAAGAAAGATACAGAAGCAGCCCATTAGGTGAAAAGGTACTGAAAAATATTATTATCTGAGTCACTGTTGAGCGGAGTGCCTTCTCCACAACTGAGTATCCACTGCCATCAAAATGGAATGAAGTGTCCTCATCCTGTGGGCTATGGAATTAGAAAACAGAGTTAAAAATGTTAACTGAAGATTTCTGGTTTTCCAGTTATTTTTATATATAATATAAAAAAAGTTAGATCAGTTGGTGCAGCCCCCAGGCAGTATGATTAGAAAGTGTGGAAAGAGACTTGAATCTTGATGTGATTCATAACTGAAGGATTTCAACCAAAGGCCACTTTCATTACAGAATCTTACAATACATGATTTAGCCATGGGGAAGGATGCATACAAGATAAAAAAATGTTCTTTCCTGATGGGTGAGAAAAACCCAATGATTTCTTAAGGGAAAAAATAATTGTTACAACATACACCCTCTTATTTAAAGCATGTCATCCATGTATCAAAATGCTCTGCATAATTGCACTTACAATAAATGTTCTATTAGCCCCTTTCCCCACAATATAATACTTGTGAAAAATATCTGATACAATCAAACAGCACCCTCTGCTGTTTCTATGTGAAACATCCTGTAAAAGGGAATACGGTCAAGCATATTTCTTTTCAATTCCTTAAGCATAAAAATAGTACAGTCTGCAATCCCCTTTCACAATGAGTACAAGAATGGTAGCAAGCTCAGTGGCTATGGAGTTTTTTTATAAGAGTGCTTTACACTGTTTCTTATCCTAGGAAAGAATAAATTTGTCTTCCTGGAAATTACTGGAAAGCAAACATTACAAAATAGTTTGGTTCATTGGCAGTCCCTACTTTCAATGCACAAAATAGACCACAGCAATAGAACTCCTCTGAAAAAGTGATTAATAAGTGATAAAATTCTGTACAGTGAAATTATTTGACACCACTGGCACATTCAGATTAGTGTGTTCAGAACTATAAGTTGATGATCAATGAAACACTGCCATTTGTCTGAGTTCATTATTTTTAGCTGACACAGAAATATATATTGCAGATGTAAATTACTCTAAATCTGTTACAAAAAAGAGTGTGAGACAAAATACCTTCCAAAACAGCCATTGCACTTGCCCTCTCTTTCCACGTAGTTCCAAAGACCGATAGATTTGCCATTCAGGGATGCCTCTCCCATGCACCCTTTAAAATGGGTCACCTTAACGGCAGGTGATTTCTATAAGACAAGAAATACTTCATGAATGCAATTAATGTTAAGTACTCTGAAAATTATGCAGCCAAATTTGTGCTCGGTTGTTTTCCTTGAACTCTTAACTTTGTTAGATATAAATCATAATAAAACAACATGTTTCAGCATAACTATTAACAATTACCATTTAAATCATAATAGATTAGTTTTGCAGCAAGTAAAAAAGTAAAGTAACTATGTCCTTGACCTACTTACATGCCTCATGGCATGAATAACAATGGCAAATTAAAAGAAGGCATGGAAGAAGGAAACGAAAAACAAAATCATTGTGTAATGTCTACAAATCATGCATGCACACATGATTAACACTTTATGCAAAAATTTCCAGGGAAAATTAACTTCAGGATACTAGAATATCCTTATAGCATCTTTGCTTTATGTTCAGAGTACCTGGCATTTCTTGATGAAGTAACCAATTCATGCAATTATTTCTAAGTCAAAAGTGTATCTCAAACATGATAAAAACATTTTACAAAATGCTGATCTCAGAATTTAACCTTGATTTGCCCTCCAAGTCCTCCGATAAACATTAGGGTTGATTTGTTAACATCCAGTATGCTGGCTGTCCCTGGAGAGGTTGCAGATTTAGATGAAGGCTTCTGATTGGAGTTCATTTCCTCTATGCTGAGTGTACCTGTTTTTCCAAACCTGCCAAGTAGAAATACTAATAAATAGTTTTAGAAATCACCAGGCTTAATCAACTCATGCTATTGGCTTCTTTTTTTAAGGAAAACAAAAATCTTGTCACTGGAAAACTCAGAAGATGGTTTTTGTTGTTTATGCCAAGTTCATTCACTAAGGAGCTGGAAACTTCTACAATACAGCCATCTCATTAAAGTACAATAATAATCAATTTTTCTATCCAACATTTATGCCATTCTCATTTTAACTACCTGGTTGCATGTATTCTGTGCCATTTGTTGTTGTCAATTTGAAAATCAGGGTATTCCACTCTTGTTGATCCAGAGCCCAAATCCCAAAGAAGAGCTACCTTACCACGTCGCATCTCCACTGCAAGGAAGTCTGTCTGAAAAACAGCAGGGCTTATTCTAATACATGGCATTGAACGTGTAGTTTCTATTTTGCATATTTAACATGTAACATTGAGAAAGTCTTTTCAGATTCATGTCCCTACATCCCATATTACAGGAGCTGACTTTTAGCAAAATCAGGCCCAGTAAGTTTTTACTCATTTTTACTTTTAAGGAAATCAAAAAGCTCAGCTTATACACATATAGATATATAAAAACATGTGAGGTACACACACATATAGAAATATGCACTTCTGAGTGTATGTGAAGTGACCTACCAGTCTGTGAAAAAGTACTATCACATGATAGCATGCCACAAGTAGCTAATAGCTGTGCATTTATTAGGATTACAGAGAGAAGGAAGAAGAGGGCAATGTGACAGTGAGCCATCGTGCTCCTTTTCAGGTAGGTGGATGCACCATGCTCATGAGGGCCAAATTCAAGTACTTTATCTATGATACAAAGCAAATCGCTTGATATACCCCAGCATGCTATATGAAAGCATCACATAGAGCGTTACACCCCATGAGGTTAACGCACAGCATGGGAAAGTAAAGGGGAGTTTCGTGACATGGCCAAGAGGCAATGCTAAGGAATCAGGTGCTTTTATTCTCTACCTTTGAGGATCTCTGGAATCATGTAAGGCACAAAAGTATTTCCACCCCTAGTGAACACATTCATCTGCAAGAGGCTTCACTTGGATACTTAGTTTGAAATCAAGCAAGAAAACCCATACATACAGTAATTTAAAACATTTGACTACCATCACCTTCAGTAAATGTTGTACACCAGAAACTTACCTTTCCATTGCTACCCAGGTAGAAAAGGAGGTTATCTGGTTCACCAGTTTTCACATTGAGTGTTAAGGTGTTGTAATTCGTAGATGAAATTTGGGGTTGGTAAGCACGAATGCAATCTCTGTCTGCTGATACTGCAACTTTAATCTGGGGAGGGGGAAGGAAGAAATGGAATCTAAACAAGTCTCAGTGTACACAGCACATATTTCTGGAATATGTACTTAGCTTCTGACCAACAAATGCAAGCCATTTGCTGAGACACTTTCATGCAAATTAAGTATTGCTACCTCAGTTAGATCTTAGCAGTCTCCTAGGTATCACTTGACAAAGAGATTCTCAAATAGAAAAGAATGAAATCTGGCATAATTCACTCATTCAATTAGGAGATTTGAAGCCACTAAATTAAACTATTCAAATACCTTAGAAAATAACAAAAAATCTTGGGTCAGAAGCCATATAGTAGTAAAAGCCACTGTAAAAATATCAGAAAATAAAGATACAGAAATTCAAAACCTTTTGGGGGAAAAAAAAGGAAACAATTTCTAGCCTATGTTGAGAGAAAAAAATTTTTTAAAAAATTTAAAAGGCAAACAGTCTGCAATAATACTGGTTATTTCAAAGTTTTACACAGTTTACATGACTATTCAAAAAATACATTTGTGAATATATTACAAGTTAAACTTTTTAAGATTAAGTAGAGAAATTCATATTCCTGCTGTCATACCACTAACTCCTTTGAACACTGTCTAGTATACTGATATAACATCAGTTCAAGCTAAATGCAGCCAAACTCCAAGGAGAGTGGTAGCATAATGACAGAAAAACCGTTTTAACAGAAAAGTCTTAACTTCATCAACATCATTGAATATGTCTGTAAAAACTAAATACATAAAGCATGTGTGCATATGCGTATAGACACAGATATATATAGATTCTCTCCTCTAGTAAAAGTTTACAAAACAACAGAACAAACTCAAAATTGGAAAAAGGGATTTTGCTAATACTTCTTTTCACCCTGCCAGGAATCTCTGTGGTTTATGACACTTCAGAAAATACTACTCCCTCTTTTCTGCAGTGGATTCATTAAGTTTCAGTAGACTGTGACAGAGAAGCAATAACCAATTTGCAAAAAGAACTGAAAGCCTTTTATATTTTAAAACAAAACCTCCCTAAACCTTACAATAATATACCCATACTAAAGGCAAAGACATACCAAAAATTACTGAGCACAAAGTCATTTTCATATTCCCCTTACAGTTTAATGAGGTCCATAGGACAGTTGATTCACTTTTGTTGCCTTTAAGGGGGGTGCAGAGATTTAAAAACCAAGTAAATTATTTGTCTTAAAGTATTCTGGATGCATGACAGCTTCTTGCAAAGAATATGGACATTGCAGGGCATAGATAGCAACTTTATTAATAGAATCAACAGTCTTGTTAAAAAATTTGTAATGATATTTGATGTTATAGGAAGGCACCCAACACCAATCTCTAAAATAAGCTTAGAAATTAACATCTTGTCCTAAAAAGAATGGCAGCACCATCCCCTTACTTGTCACTTTCCCACCAAAATGTCTCTGCTTTCTGACTTAATATACTTCATTATTTTTATAGGAAACAAAAGGAAATAGTAAATAAATTACTGCCTCGTTGTTCTGACAAACTCACAAATGCAATAAGAAACTCAAAGCTAAAACTTTAAAATGTACCAACAGCCTTGCCAGTATGCTTTTAGCATCAGTCAGTGCTCTTGAACTTCACTGAGTCCCCAGAACAACCAGGTACTTGGACAGTAAATTTTAGAATCTTGATCTCAAAGAACTTCCCTGCTAAAAGTGAAAGTAAAGCCAGTTAAGTCTGGGATGATGGAACTTACAGATGCTGCCTGCTTGCGGGCCTGGCTGATGAGCTCTTTAATTTCAGACAGGTTTCTGTTCAGGTTCTCCTCTAACATTTTCAAAGGTTTCAGCCTATCCAATAAAAGACTTGCTTGTGCTTCGACTTCTTTAACTTGTTTTTCAGCTGTGATCGCTGCCAAAACAGAAATGAAATGTTGAGGCAGGTTGAAAGAGACATGTACTGTTCAGTTCATTGCTGAAACACTTAGCCAAGGTGGCCTGTTTCTAATCATTTTGTTTTCAGCAATTTTAAATATCAGTAAAGAATATGCATACTTCAGTGTATTCCATGTGACTCCTCTAGAGGTCTTTTTAAAAGTTAGCACATTTTTATTGAATTAGGAAGAAAATTTCAGTCCATCAGACTCATATTTAATGCCTATTAAAACTGAATATTAGCACTGCTTCTGCAAGCAGTGACATTTCTAAAGAGTAATGAAGCAGCAAACTTACCAGTTTTTGATGAATCAGTTATAAGTTCACTAGTTTTCCTCAATGTGTCATTAACTCGGGACAATGTAGAAGAAGTATTCAGCAGCTTTTGACTGAAATCCCCAAAGTGCCTTAAACCCACCACAGCACTGGTGTTTGCAGACACAGCCAGCTCTTTCACCTCAAGCATGTATTTCCTTGTATCTGAAACACAGTTCCCAGGTTAAAAAAAATGCACAGCTTTCATACATACTTGGGAGTAATAAATGCCTGGCTTCATAACACCACAGTTACAAACAGAGTCAAAACACTAGAAATGCTGTCAGTTACATCCCTCTCATAGTAAAAGTTATATTTTTGTTTGTTTGTATTCTTCAGTCTGTGAGGGGAGCTCCAAACCAAGACTTACTTGACCTAACTTTGCGTAACTGTTGAACGCATTGTGGCTTAGAGTGGGAAGTTTACCTTCTGTGAAACTGAAGTGCCAGGAGGCTGGTGCAACTCCTCTCGCCCAGTTATTAAGTTGGAAAATGGCCATGGCTATGGCCCTGAACAAAAAACACGGTAAATGTTTCCAAGCTGCTGATACAGATATGGATATAGCTATAGATGTAGTTACATTTGTTCATACACACACACAGAAGTATATAATAATAAAATATATTACACACGTATATAAATAGTAGAATTTGCAGCAATTTTAATTAAGGCTCGTCAGTTCAGATTTTCAAGTCTTTTGATCCAAAGACTTGATTAATCCAAGTTTTGAATTCTAGGAGAAATGTTTTATTTTTCATAACCAGCTCTGAATACAATACAGACACAGAATGCAGTGATGGATAACTTGATTCTGCCTATCTCAACAGCAAGATTATATGAATACATCAGGCTCATAGTGTTTAAGTTCCCTGAATGAGTGTTGGCACCCAGAGTCACTTGTCTGAGACTTATGTTTTGAATCCTACAGAAAGCTGGGGAGGCAGAAGGTCTATTACACCCTTTGCTTTGGGCTACGATCACTTATATAGTGAGTGCACCACTCCCAATCTCAGCCTTCCCCTTATACCCCCCTGTGCCAGAATAGTGGGAAGATGCTGCAGCTGGCACAAAAGGCCTGACTTAGCTCTACAGGAATCCTTCTTCACCACCAGTACCCTACACAGAGGGCAATGCCACCATGAATGTCTGCCCAGATTTAAAAAAAAAAAAAAAAGGAAAACTGAAATCAAACAATGTTAAGCTGTGAGTTAAGGAGGACAGTCCTATGATTTTAATAGCACCTTAATTTTCAATGTGCAGCTTTATGCTAGATAGCATCCTGCAATTAATATCCAGCGTAACTTTATTACTAATATCATCCTTTAGTGTGAGAGAAGAGCCTAAGTTGTAAAACAGGTATTTTAAAGCTTTGGACTTAGCATTCTAATCTGGACAGACAAACCAATAACCCAGGCAGGACGTCTTTATGAGTGGTTTTCTACCTTAAAAAAAAACATTATTAATGTTGGCAAAGTATTTCAGACCCTCTTATTCACAACTTCAAAGACATTTTCTCTATTAGTTTCTGTGAACTCTAGGTCTTGCCTTTATCCAAAATAATGACTTCTTTTTTAAAGGGAATTCTTTTGTTTTGGAAAAACACAGAAAGAACATTTTAATCGGTTAAATGAAGTCACCATTTACAACAAGAAAACATTTAGATGCAGATGATAAGATTCACAGCGCAGTATAAACAATTTTGAAACAAGCTATCAAAAGAAAGCAAAACCTCACAGTTCCATATGGAAGTTTCTCTCCATGTGGGATTAAATATTCTAGGACTTCACTCTCTTCTCATATCAGTGTAATTATATTGCTTTCAGAGCCCCTCCTGCTTTACAGCATTGTGAAATGGGAATCAGACTACAGACCTTATATGATAACCCAGTTAGGTTTCATGGGTTTACTAAAAAAATGGAAAATATTCCTTGTAAGGAAAGCTAAATGAGTCTCCAGTATAGTTTATTGCTAGATCTCTGCAGTCAGACATTGAACAGGACTATTACAATTGTACTAGACAGTTCTGTAATAACAAGAACGTCAATATAAATTTCACTTACCATTAGGCAATGCTCTGAGGGAATCATTAAGCTGGTTGACAATTTTATTAGTACTTTCCTGAATCTTTTCTACCTTTTTGTTCAATCCATTCAATCCAAATAAAAGGCCTATTGGGAGAAATAACTGTGATTTTTCTATGCATAAACAAATACCGTACAACCCACACAATCCCTATGTACAGGGATAACAAGCACTTACTTATTTAATCAATGGAACTTTTTTGGTTTTTTCAACAGAAAGAGCATTTTGCAAACAGGAATGCAAAATGAATGCAAGTATGCACAGATAAGCTCTTGTGGGAACTTTTCCATTCAAAGTTATCCTTTTTGGCCAATTCCATCTGTGCAAGTATGCACAGATAAGCTCTTGTGGGAACTTTTCCATTCAAAGTTATCCTTTTGGGCCAAACTGAATTGATAGAAACATCGTTAGGAAAAGGCTATAAATTAAAAAGATTCCATGACTTTGAACTCTTATCATTTTTATGATGTTCTTCACTTTTTGCGATATCTGACAGGAGCCAAAGTAGTATTTTTCTTTTACTTATTTGTGATTCGTTTGCAGAATCCTCTCACTAGAAATAAAAATATGTAGAACAGAAGGAACAAAAAAGGTATGTATTCTGTCCATCTGAATTACATAAAATATATACGTATTTGTAAAGCCATTGATATTAAAAGCAAAGACCATTTTACAGTTACTATATCTCTGTGAAACATTCACTTTCTGTCCAATTTTCTCCAAAATTTCACTTAGGGCCAGCCTCTGCTCCTACACAAATCCTATGTTCAAAATGCTTTTGAACTTCCATGGTTCAGACTTCAATGCCTTGCTGAGATCTTTGGAGTAATAAAAAAACAAAAGGATTTTGGAATTTTTAGAGGGACTCTAAGCCAAAAGGGACTCTAAGCCAAAAGGCACTTTGTACAGACAAAAAAAGTTCAGCTTCTTACTGTATTTCAACTGTGTAGAAGGAACAAGTAAAAATTATTATGATTTAAATGTATCAACCTACATACTTGTGTAATCCATGATTTATTGGATAAAATTGAATTAGTGGATTTCTTCACGAATTGTGTTTGTTCTTCATCTACTGCACAATCCCTAATGATTTAATTCATAACATTTGGGAAAAGAGCCATTTAAATAAAAGTATCGCTTGGAGGTAAATGAGGTAGTGAAGGCCAATTTTTTAAATGTTTACAGAGAAAAATTATATTCTTAACCAAAACAGTAAAATACTACATGGCTCCATAACAGATTCATCTTAATTGTATGAAAATATATATATAGACATATATAGGCATATGCAATATTTTACCTTAGCTATAGTAATTTAAAAAACCAAACAAACAAAAAAAACCCCAAACCACACCAAAAAAACAAACCACAAAACAAGATATAGAAAAATAAATAGAAGCAGAAATGTGAACTCTAAAGAACTGACCATCACTTTTTTTCTTCAGATTTTTAGCTTCATTCTGAAATTTGGAGCTAAGCAGTAGAGTTTCTTTTCCAAGAAGACTAAGAGACTCCTCTGGCTGAAAAAACACAGACATCAGTTGCCACTTATGAAAAATAGAAATTCAACTAAAACATTTAAGTATCTGTGGATGTCTACTAAAAGTTATTGAACATTCTCATTATTTATGACATATTTTATTTATTACCTTATTAAGCACCAATTAAGAAAAATACAAGTTGCAATCATTTGTCCAAGAATGTGACACTGAATCTCTTTGTGAGTTAATAAAAAACATGACTGAAACAAAACCTACTAAATTCTAGTTTGAACACTGCTACTGATATCTCAAAATAGCAGTCTTTAAAGTGTTCTTTTAATCCATTTCTCCAACTGGAAAATCTGGAAAAGTACCTTGGAGGATGCATGCTGTACAAAGCTTTAATAAGACAGAGTGCTATAAAATAACATACAAGCTCACAAAACAATGCCAACTATTTTGATCACTATCATGTAAATGCATTGTCACATTTTTTTTTTCTCCAGGCATAATGTGCATGACACTTGTAAAACATAGCCCATTGCTTCCTTGGGTTTACAATCATGAAAAGCAGAGAGAGATAAAAGGGGGGAGAAATAGAATAATATGAAAGTAATAAGGTCAGACTGGTAACTGGTCAGGGCTTTTTAATCTTCTGTTTCAATAACAACCTGATAATCTTGCAAGGCAGAGCGATGGCAGATGAGACAAACATACATTTGGTTATGAAATGTCCTCGACTAAGCAGAATAGTTGTGTTTGGCAGTACGTACATAGAAATGGAAGGACACGTCAAATAAGGAGATGGTTGAATAATCCCAAAAGATGGAAGGGAGCACCAGAGGTTTGGGAACTTAAGTTCTGCAGGAAAGCAGGTCAGATGACCGATACAAACACTCACAATCAAGTCCAGTCCAGCTAACCATGCATTAGACATTCAAAAAACCAACAAAAAAAAAACCCCGGTAAATGGTACTGTGGCAGAGAGAAAAGCAAGGTAAACAGAACAGGAAATCTGTTATCGTTACTGCCTCGGAGTACAGATTCAGGATACAGTATATATTAGCGGGTAGGACAGGCTGCCATACATGCCTCCATCAAGAAGACCCAAGTTTCAGCAAGAGCAAAAACAATTAGAACAAATATTCCAAAATGAGAAAGGGAACGACATTAGTTAACATACTAATATTGATACTTACTAAATCCAAGGGGCCATTCACAACTCTAGATGTATCATCTGCCAAACTCTCTGTTCTTTCAATCACACTTTTAATGACGGAGTGGGTGTAGACAGCTGCAGTTGTGTTCAGAGTCAAATTTCTTACTCTAGAGAGGCCACTAAATAGAGAATTAACAAGTAATTCTCTTTTCATGAGAGTATCTTAAGCACTAAATTCCATGTCTTCAGTTACAACATGCACATCTTTCTAGAATACACAATACACTCTGAAAAAATGAGCACAACTTGCCCCCTTATGTTGCATAAGGGGCTTTACCTTCATTGTTTTGAACTGAAAAAATCAGTTCAAAGAAGGTTTTAATTTTTTTTTTTTCCATTTTATTTCTTTTTGTTTATGGTCAGTTTTTTAATTTATAAAGCCACTTAAGTCACATTTTGTATGAAGAACAAACAAATCACATCGCCTAAACAGAACAGAAACAGGTTCCTAGGTGGAGCTCAGAAGCCAAGTAGAGAAATACAGAACCTAGGATGAAATTATAAGCATCTGAAAGCTATTCTGTATTAAATTTTGCTTTATTGAATTTATCTGGCTGCAGTGATGTCAGAGTTACTCAGTGTTACTCAGAGCAAAATTTTCTGTTCTCAAACTTAAAATACATGTAAATTTTCCAGTCTGATATGATTTAGTTTTTAACACACATCTGCTGACTTTAAAAAACAAAACAGCAAGAATCCTAGAAGGATTCCTGGGACAGAAGATTAATTTCCACCAGAATGAATTCCCAGCTTCCCAAATTCTAAGAGTGGATTTGAGATTGCAACCCACTCATTTCTGCAAGATGCTTTGAAAGCAACAATAATGCAGGCATAGCAGGAATAGCTCCTTGATGAGGTTCAGAGATACATCGTCAAGAAGTATTCATACGCAGACCAGAAGCTTTTCAAGTCATACCATGATATACTCACTGAGCATTTAATAATTTACTAGTTACTGTGTAAATCAGCCACATAAAATTCAAGACTAATCAACCCCCTCTATATCATTTAAATAAAGGTACACTGCATTAAAAGTAAAAAGCACTCGAAATGAAATGGGGAATAAAAATTGATCTTGGAATCGTAGAATGGTTTTGGTTGGAAGGAACCTTTAAAGATCATCTAGTCCAACGTCCCTGCCTGGGGCAGTGGATTAAGCTACTACCTATTTAAATGAATTCTGACAGTCACTACTGTAAATCTCTCCTGATTTTGTATTTGTCAAGTTTCCTACCTCTCTAGTGCATCTGCAAGTCTTTGGAACTGGGCGGCATGGTCCTCAGCTCTGTATACCAGGTCAAGCACTCCTCTCACAGACATCTGCATCACCAGTTCATCCACGTGGTGTCGCAGTTTGGTGCTCCATAGGACTAACCCATCCTGGTGGACCTCCAGGTTCTGCACAACAAAATATTTCCCTCTTTTTTTTCAATAGCAAAATACACCTGATGGTGTCAAAGAGGATGTTAAAACTTAAGAACTTACAGATGTAGAGTTCTTTACATCTTGGACAACAGCAGCAGCAACATTCACTAGGACCTTCCCTTCTTTAATGAGCATGGTTGAGACTTCTTCACCTTCCTTTACACTCAGCTTTTTGTCCTATAGCATAAATCAAGTGTTTTATAGTAGTCTGTAAAGTCAGCTAGTGCAGATGAATTCACACATTACATAATCAGTTTTTGGTTTTCAAACCGGGTCTGGTTTCCTTTGAGTTTTTAAGGTATGGCATATATTAACATGTTTAAACATGCACAAATTTATTAAAGTCTAAAAAGCAGCTTTTAAACACAATTTCATATTTGATATTCCTTATGCAACAACACTGATTGCCCAGTCTTACATTTAACTCTGCCAGGTTGCTAGAGATAAGAGGAAACAAGCGATTGGTCTCATTGATGTTAGCAAGCGCCGTATTCACCAGATCCTGGGCATCTTGCAGTCTGCTGTTGTGCTTTGATAAGAGCTGGCTTACATCCTTTTTTAGCTCAGCAAGCTCCTGCTGGGGCTTAAGATATTCTTTCCGAACCCGGATCAACAACTTTTCTGCAGCTCTGACAAAGAGAGGAATCAGAAAAATAAATAAATGGCAAAGGAGAAACTTAGGCATGGATTTCTTGAGGAGAAATTGGGGTCATGTGAAATTAATTTAAATGCATCTTCTAACAAAAGCCTTCAATTTTTTTCTATAATAATATGCATACACGTTAGCTTAGTTACTCATCTTACCATACAAAAAGATGACTGCCTGGGGGAGAGGGCAGGAATACAGTTTATAAACTTAGTATGTGGTGACTAGAGGGGAAAGGGGCTAGGACAAATCACGTTTGCTTGGACTTATTTGGGACATCCCCCACATCAAAACCCTCTGTGAAATATCCCTCTGGGACTGCTCTATGTCTTAATTGTGGTGATTCGTATTTTGAATGTAGGATCAAAACATCAATTATGAGGATTGACACTGGAAAGAAACAAGTAACCAGAACTTAAAGACATATATCCAAGAGTCCTGAAAACTTTAAATATGAAATAAAAATAAATAGCTTTATTAAAATGGACACTGAAATGAGCAATCTCTGCACTTATCTTTTGAAATCAGTAACAGACATTATCTGTGAAATATCAAATATCCCCAAATTTGTCAGTTGTTAATCGCTTCAGCTGTTCTATTTGGGAATATTTGCATCTGTTTGAGCACTTTCCAGTATTGAAGGAATTGAACTGAAAATGATCCTGAAAGTCTATTCCGTTGTTTCTCTTTGTTTCAGCACATATGCTGCATGCTGCACCTCCTGTAATGATACTTTTACATAAATGTTTGTCCCCTTTAATCACATTTCAAATCATATGGATCTTTAGCCAAAGCAAAAGAAACCTAGTTTACTTCACAATTATATACAGCAAAACACATTCGATCTTTCTTATTGAATAGCAGATGTGCATTTGCATGTATTTCTTAAAACTGGTAATTCAGAGTCCTTACACTCAGAAGCCACAGCCTTAAAAAAGTTACAAGAAAAAGTATTTTACAGACAGTAATGGCTTCTATTTCAGTGTAAAGCAAAAAGGTTATATTTCAAATGATTTGGGAACTTTGCCTTACATGACAAATATACGGAGACCTCAGTTACGAACATTGCTTAACAGTATGTCATCACAAGCTCAGTCCACTGTGAGCCATGTGGTAACTTCTGCTCCCTGAAAAATGCACTGTCAAGCTGCTTATTTAAATCAGTTCTGAATTTACAGCTGCATTGCGTGATAAATTCTGCAGAGCAAACAATCTTATAAACCTTATTAACTCTCTTCTTCAATCTGTCAAAGGACACTTATCAGAGAACTTCCAGGAATTTCAACAAAGCCTGTAATTGAAAAAGTTGATTGTATAACAGCTCAAAAGCTGATGTTGAAAGTCAGAACATTCTGTTACTATGCAACAGGACATTTTGAGACATTCCTGTAAGTGCAAAAAAAGCTATTTGAAGTTCCTAATAAATATGAGAATAAATGGTACATTCCTAGTCCAGTTAGCTTCTGTACAATTTAATATTCGGTACAACAACAAGCACAGGAGTCTGTTGAACAAAATCAGATATGCTACCAGCATAAACATTCTAACCTGCCTAATCCAAAGCGCTTAAGAAAAGTCAGATTTTCAGAAATATTCCTTTCTGGTCTAAATCTTTGTCCCTTGAAGCCAATGTTAACATTCTTACACTGTTTGGTGGGCTAGGGCAATACTTACTATTTCTGAAGTTGGAACAAAAAAATTTCTGACTGTTGGAACAGTCAATGTTTTATATTGCCAAGTCTGGCAATAAACACTAATAAATAATGAATAAAAAAGCCATTTTAAAATAGCCTTTTAACTGGGAACAAATCAAGACAATGGAATACAATCCCTAAGCAGTGGCTCAGAATACTGAAAAAAGTGCCTTGGTTTCATTTGCAAATCTATGCGATACGTATTCCAGTGACAATAAATTGTCACGTCCTTCAGCAGACCTGACACGTCCTGGGCTTGCAATTGACTGAGACAGTTTTACAACGTCTCCTAGCCAAAAGCAACAAGGAGATGTGTATTAGGGCCAGATCTGAATCAAACTGCAAACAGTGAGTCTTTTCACTTATTGCAATGGAATTTTGTATCACGTCCAAATGAACAGGTTTCGGCTACATTAGTATCAGGTGGGATGCCCAAATATCTTCAAATAATGTAACTCCAAATTCAGAGTTCATATAGCTCCACCTGGGCTAGTTATTCATCACACTGCCTCTTATTATGGCACCATGTTTCTCCAGATATCTCTCCAAAAGGCAGTATTGCATAGTACAGACATACACGAAATAAAGTTTTCAGTAGAACAGGCTTACTTTAGGACACTGGTAGCATTATGATGCTGTTGAACAAAATCTTTTTTGCGCAATGCATCCAAAAGGGAAGATATATCATCCTGCAGGCTCTGAGATGTAGCATTTGACAGCGGGAGATCCAGGCCCAGTGTTTCATTTAGTGACATAGCAACTTCAGCAAGTACTAAGTAGGAAAGTAAACAATTTAGTCATACCATTAAAAAAAGAATATATGTGAACCCCCTGTATAACTACAGCACTTTCCATGTAAATAGTTCTTTAAGAGTTGTGCAGGAAATACCCTTCTAAATTCTGTAAACAAGCAGAAATATCTTAAAAGCAGGATACCTTTGATGGTTGTATGTACTGTGTCAATAAATCCAGGCAGTTCTTGACTTTTATTCCTGGTTTCCTGAGTCATTGTGTTAAGCTGCCAAGCTTTTTTCAAAAATCTAGACGACTAGAATACAAATCAGAGATAATCTTTCACAGTTCTCCTAAAACACTGGTTAATTCATTACATTTGTGTATGGTTTTTACACTTTTTTCCTCAGTGTTGAGAATACATTGTGAGAGGAAACACTGTTTTTTGATAAGGTAGACCTAGTTGATTCATAAATCTCTGATGCTTCCATGCTTGCAGATGCCTTAATTATATTGAAAGTTCCAGCCTCTGATATCAGTGAAGAATTGTGTTATCAATTATTTTCATAATCAGTAAGATGATAACTACCAAAACTATTTCTTTAACAAAGTAATCATTACATATTTTTTTAGCTACAGATAATGTATCCTCAAAAAAATCACTCTTCTGGGTACATCAGTTTTAGCAATAACACCACTGTTAGCGCAAGCACCTAGTTAATTACATATACATGGTCAGAAAATTGTAGGTGTGCATGGTCAGCAAATGAAATCTAATGGCTGAAGTACTATTGTCAGTTTTCTACCTACAATTTTTCTTGTATTAAAACTGAATAAAGAATACAAATGTTGTCTACTTTTCATGTGGATTTTCAACAGATTTATTTCTGCTGAGATAATTTTAAACACAATACTATAGGTATCAAAGACTTTTTGGTGAAGATTGAGCTATGACATAATTTTGAATAAGCTCCACTTGTTAAAACCAGTGGGAATAAAGTATCTCGCTTTCTCCAGTTTTAGGGCCTTAAATGATCACAGTACAAAAATCTTCTGAACTTCAACAAAAACTATGTAAATCTCCTGTACAAAATAATAAAACACTGTAGTTTGCAGAAGAATTCCACAGACCAATTAACTCCCCTCCTCAGAAAGACTACAGAATGGACTGAATCCTTTCATTGAACTCTATAGATTTAAAATAATTTCTAAACAGGTCTCTGGCATTTATGTACCATGCTATGAAATTTCACAGGATTTCTCCAGAAAGGCTAAGAATAAAGAAGCCAGCACCTACCTCTTCATGCAGCTGATCAATTCCTCCTGATAAACTCAGAAGACTTTCTTTTGTTGTAGCTAATGAGTGAGCTGAATCTTCTCTAGGAACTATAGACCCCTATAAGAAACACATTACAGTGTGTTGTTTCTTCTTAAGGACTTTGTTGTGAGTCCAGAAAAGTTCCGGGAAGAAAATAACTATGCACACTATTTAGATTATTTATGTTTTAAATTACTGATTTGCAAAGCACATAAGATGATAAAGTAATTTCATACACACAGTTCATGCAACGAAGTGTGTCATTTCTTTAAATAAGGAAACAAGGATCCAACCATGTTGTACTTTCAATCGAGTTATAAGAAGGAAGCATAATTTCTGCTTTCCTGATTCTCGATTTCACCACAATCTGAGCTGCCCAAATAAGCTACTTTAAGGAGTTCCAAAGCCCATCACATTTAATGCTTCCATCCAGTCCCACAGCTGCTACTGTATCAGCAGCTGGTCTTGTCAAAACAGCTGCATCTAGGATGTATCTGTGAGGATGACCCTGCAGAGCTCTATGTTTCCAAGTCAAAACCCAGTGCATGGCACTCAGGAGTTCAGGATTTTGGCCCTCCAGACATGGCAAGTTAACACAAGCAGCCCTGCGGATCCTCTCACCAATAAGAGAGAATAATAGGCTGTATTTGGCTTCAAGGTCAACTCAAAACTGCTCTATATGGCAATAAATAGGCCATTGTACCCAAGTGTATCATATTTGATACAGTCAAGGCCTCCAACAGAATACCACTTCTCTAAAGATGCAAAGAAACTTAAGGCATCTCTTACAAAGAAAGCAAGTCTGGGAAAGGTTATTTTCAGATTTCAGCTGTTTCAGAGACAACCATTGTAAATACCATAGTAAGTATCATTCTGCCCAACTTTTTAAAGAAATAATACACAGGATTATCAAACAGCCTTGTGTCAAATGGAAATTTCAAAGTCTTTTCCTCAGGATGAGAGAAGAACAAGAAAAACAGAAGCTGAAGCTCTTGAGCCTCCTGGGATAAAGCACAGCAAAGTTTCTTTAAAAGCCCAGTTCAAAAACCCAGAATGGGACAGCAAGTATTTCTAGGTATGACAGGAGTAAAGCAGGAGGCTTTTATTAGAAAAACAGAACCACTGAAGTCCTCAGGGGGACTGGACATGCAAAAGCAATGAGGAGTAGACAATCTGATTTGATAACTTCCTCATTATTGAAAGACTCACACCTAATGCATAGAAAAGAGGAAATACTAGAGTTTCTGAGTGACCAGCATGAGGCAAGGACGCAGTACAGTGCAGGGGACAGACCTTCAGGGAAGATAGGTAATTCACATAAATAAACTTGGGGATTTTCTGGCTTCCAGCTACAGTTACTTTGGTACAAGGCAAAAGGGAAGGTAATCTTTGATTAGCCAGAAAGAGGGGAATACCTGCTTCCAAGCAGAGAAAGATTACGAGACTACCAACTTACCCTCAAGATTAAGTTGTATAAAGAACATTGTGACGTTACATAAACAGAACTGACATCATAGTCACAAGTGGGTTTATATCACTTTTAGCATCCCACTTTCAAGAGACTCACAGCTGGCTTTGATTTGATTTTAATATAAAAAATGTAGGTACTAAAGGAAAAACTTAAATTGCTTTTATTCTTACATAATATTTGATTTTGTTTTATAATTAAAGTGCTAAATAAAAGCCACCTATTGAATAATGTTTATAGTTCCAGGAAATGATGCTCCTATACAAACACAAAACAATTACAGAAAGCAAGTCAATTGTATCCTTGAAGTATTACAATAATTCAGTATGTTTAGGCCTTATGACATAAGAGAAGCATAACTGAAGCTTTATAAGTAAAATGTTACCAACTAAAACTAAAGGATAAGAGTATCTCTGCTGAAGCATAAACATGTCATTTAATCAAGTTTGCCTTCAGATAGTGTCATTATTAACATTTTGAAGTACATTGATTGGAATTCAGTCTGCCTTACATCTTAAATAGAAGAAATTTTAATTCAAACTCTTAATTTGCCATGCCAGCAGTACAAGAAGTCTCAAATTATTTTGATTTTGTTGTGATATGGTAGAATACAAAGAAGGTATCTTTGCTTCTGTCTTGGAGCTTGTCTTGCTTGACTTATTGCTGAGCAGACTTCTATCAATAAATGTGCATATTTTAGTGGTTATAAGTTGGGAGGATTCTGTTTATCTCTGGCTTTGCGCAGAAACCACATGAACTCAATACCCAGCAACAACAAATGACCCTCTAGAACCACAAAATGGGGTATTTCATGCTTTGTTTAAGGGGGAGAGGAGCTGGAGGGAAGGTTTGCCACAAGCAGCCTGAAAGTGTCCAACACTGAAACATTCTACCTGGCTTTTGTGTCCTGAGATGGAGGACAGAGTAAGGCACTTAGCCTGTCACACAACCAAAAGGAAAGCAAACTGCTACATCCCAGACATGCTGGCTAATGGAGAAGCAGCCTGCCTGACCCATTCCTCCTGAGGACTCTAGGGGAACAGCCTCAAGATCTATGCCTTGGCAGCTCTTTAGCAAATGGACCAAAAAGGGAAAAGACATGGCCTTATGTTTCTAGTTCATTGCTGAGAATTATTCCCCTTGCTTTCAGTAGGTCTGGGCGAGTCTTAGGGATCCACACAATCCAGGTGAAGCACATACATATAGCACATTCAATAATCACAGTGCTGATTGAAAAATACATTCATCCATTTATTCAAATGCTAGTAAAACAAATGAAAGTAATACAGGCAGCTAAATAACTTAAGGTATATTTCTATACCAAACCTAATGGTCTTAATCTGGTATCACTTACACATATACACATTCAAGCCATGAACTTCAGGAGGGCTTCTGTTAAATTACTGGCACACTTGAGTGGCTGCAAGTTTTGCTTTAAAGGTGTGACTAAGTATTTCTACTATTTGTGCATTCATTTTTACCTTCAGATGTTTTGTTGCGTTCTCCAACTCTGACAATATCCCATAGGGCACATGGGCAACACCAGTGAGGTTCACTAAAAGTATGGCCTTGCTGAGATTATCCAAACTGTTTAACAAAATTCCTGTGCAGTTGTCATCACAAGCTAAATAAACCATTTTAAGAAGAGGAAGCAAATTAGTATTAAAAAGAAGCCACCAAATACTGAAATTTGTTTTGATTTACACAGTACATGCCTTCACCTTTTGAGTTAAGAGTGATTAAATATAATAATTTTGAGTGTACGGGTTTGCAGTATTGCTCTCCCCTGCCTGCCCCAAGTGTGGACCTATTCCAAACATACTCTCCTTAGGTTAGCACACATTCAAGCCTTATTGATCCTGCTGGCTACTGAGCTGCTTGCTATATTATAAGCTTATTGAGCCTATTTAGCTATATTGCTATAAATCCAGGGTGATGCCACTGACATTCACCCAAACAGGTCAGGAAGACAGAAAACTCAAGCCTATAGTGGTGTAATTCCACTTATTCCTTGGGTGGTTTTTTTTTTTACTTATACAAAGAAAATCTGAGTCCTAAATCCCAATTCAGTGTAAAAGCAGATTACTGTATTTGCTGTGTCTTTCTGCTATCCACCCTCTCATAAGGAATTAAATGACTAATTATTGGTGGAATATGCCTACGTACCTGGGATAACTAAAATTATTATTACAGCAACCTCACATCCAAAGGGTCAATGACATAGGAATTCAGCATTTTCAAATAAATAAAGGTATGCTACAGGAAGCAAAACAGCATTAAAATTATCTTTCCTTAAACTTAGTCGGTAACACTGAATAAGCCATTTTAAGGATTAACTGCTTGTCTGATGTTATGATCTCTACTGTAGTTTCCTCTGTGTTCACAGAATGGTTGAAGTTGGAAGGGACCTTTGGAGATTATCTAATCCAACCCCCACTGTTTTACAGAGATACTAAGTTGTTAAGATTTCTTTCCTTTCTATGAAAGAATAGGACCTGACATCATAAAAACATTCAAGGAATAATCATGTGCACATAAGTATCACTGAAATAGACCAAAGCCCATTGGAAAAGTAAACAACTTAAAAACCACGTACAAACACACTCATCTTCCACAAGAAGATGTCTCGGTTCACACTCCTCACAGAGCTGTCCTGTCATGCCTTGCTTACAGAGGCACTGGCCAGTTACACGATCACAATTAACATGAACAGAGCCGCTTGGATTGCACCGACACGGATGGCATCTGCCACCAGTAAGCTGAGGGTCACCATAATAGCCAAGGGAGCACCTACACAGGGAGGAACAGGACACTGAACATCAGGGGATATTCATCATAAAGTTAGATGTTGTATTTATCTTTGAGAATCACTGATAGGTTTCTAATTAATGTTTTCTTAACAGTAACTAACAAATCAATTTAAGTCCTTGAGCACTCATTCATATATTTATTTATGAATACTGAATAATCTATTCCAAGTGCAAATATGGCTCACATTAATCAAACCGTCCTTGAGAGTTGGGGATAAATGGGGACATCATGTGTAACTCACCTTTCACAGTACTGTCCTTCATATCCTGGGAGACAAGCATCACAGTGGTAATCCTGAACGCCTTTCAGGACACAAGTGGGACTAAAGCTGGAGGAGGGATAAACAAATACCTGCTAGCACATAAATGGAAGACCATACAAAGACAGAGAACACCTTCAGCCACAGGTTAAATATTGTAAGCAACAGCAACCTCTGCTCCATCTGACGCAGTGCTCTAGAAATCGTACTTCAAATTATTTGTTTCTTTAAAAGTTTGCTTTCCCAATGCGACTCCATTACTGTATAACATGCTAAAGCATCTTATGGCTTTTCTTTTAAAAGATAAGACATGAAAAATGGATGCTTCATGATACAGCTATAGTATATATCTAACTGACACTTGCATGAGAATGTCAGAGTTGCTAGACGCTTATTCTGATTCAGTTACCCAAAAGCAAACAACAAATACACTTTTCAAGCTTCTGGAGAAAAATCAGCCTGCACAGCATTTTGATTTTCAAAATAAGAAGTTAACTGTTCCTCTACCAAAAAAACACATGTATAAATTTCAAACAAAAGAGTACTTGTTCTTCCCCTAGGACTGGTCTCATGAAAAGTTCCTGCATTGACTGGAGATGGCCTGAATCTTTGTAAATACAAAAGCATTGTTTTTCGAATGAAGAAAGAGACCCACATTTGAAACTAAAACATGTTAAAGCAACTTACTCCATCATCCAGAACACATTCTATGTGGCCGATCTACTCTTAGAGAAAGAAATTGACTTATCTATCAGTTAGTCTTTTTATTTTAAAACCTCACAGAGCTACCACTAGCTGTGAACAACTCAGAATGTAAGCTCCATTTACTGAAATAGGTAGCTTTCAAACATCTAAAAATTAAGGATGTGCAAGGATAACTAACTCCTGTTGTCATAGTGTGGGGGAAGTAGGAGGTGGGACATACAGCACAAGAAATCCGTAATGCTAAAATGTACATTGGATTTAATAAGTTCTGGTTACCTAACAGGGTTGGCTCTGGGACAGGCACAAAGAGAGCAGTCGTTGACAGATCCAATTACTTTCCCATAGTAGCCTGGGGCACAAGCACTGCAGTAGTCACCAACTGTGTTATCTCTGCAGTTCTGATACACAAAAAGGAATTCAGACAGTTTAAAACAACAACAAACAACAAGAGCAACTTTATCTTCCCCCAATCAATAAATGTATACAGTTTCCAACAATCATCTCTAAATGTTACTACCCATTGGTCAACATTCTCTGAGTGGAGGAACCTTTTATGCAAAAATAAGCAGAATGGCAGCATATTTTCTCATATGTGAATGCCCCCTCAGGCAGGCTGACCTAATTTCTGTTCTAAATTTCCATTAAGGTTTACATATTTCTGCTTCTGTTAATCCAATTCAGGCCAGGAAATCATAGTACAAAGAGAAAAATCCTAAAAAAAGAAGCAACTGATGGAAACATTAAACAGGATACCTGGATGAAAAATATAAGTTTTAATGTTTCAGCAAATGCATTTGAATGCTATAAACCAAGGACGATTCACAGTTAGGATTCACAAACACGACATTTAATTTGTCAACAGTACTGATCAACAGCAAGTGCTAGTAATATTAAAACACTAAACCGGTATTATAAACATGATTGAACTAACTAGTCCCCTAATTGAATAAAATTCAGTTTCTCCTTTTTTTTTTTTCTTTTTTCCTTTCTTTTGATTCATATTCTTGTGAGTATGTATATTTTAGAGGTTAGTTGAAGACAGTAAGCAGTAGCAATGCAGCCTCCCATTGTATGGGAGCAAAAGTCAGAGATGAAAACCATCTCTTGCCTACACTACTCAGCCAGAAATGTCCAAGTAGTAATTTCAACACGTAGGTGACTTGCCACTCCTGCAACAACAGAGGAAGAATGACTAGTATTCACTAGTGTGAAAGACCTACGTGTTTTGGCCTTGTAGAAATGAGAACCATCATTCTTACTCAAGAGATACATACGTTAGGACAGACCTGAAAATGAGAGAATGGTTTACAAGAGTCTGAAGGACTAAGGAAACTCACTTTAAAAACTGACTTCAAGAATGAATTCAGCAGAAGTTGACTTTGAACTAACCAACTCACCACTGGAAAAACAAAGCAACTGCAAAGACTTCAGGAAAGAATATTGAGCCACACCAGAGAACAGACTTTATATGCCTTATTTGGTTAGCTGAAAATTTGCTGTCCACAGGGCTGTCAGCCCACAAGAGAGAGGCAATGTGTTAGTCAGATGTGGCCCCCCCTGTGCAATTTTAGGATAAAATGAGAAGTGAGCAAATTAACTTAGCTGAGACATATACTACTAGTTTAGTCTCTGGGAGTTAAAAAAGCCTCACTTAAAACTGCCCAGAGGTTCTCTACCTGAGAGACAAAGGATTTGATTTTGACCTAGTCTGTGGTGTGGTATGGCTTACTGCTTCCTTTACTACTACTATTTTGTGTGACTAAGCAGACCTTGACCAGACCAAGGACAGAAGCCCAAAAAAATCTCACAGAAAAACAGATAAACTGAACTGATAAACGAGTTATTTTTAAAGTAAAATTAAAACTAAAATAACTAATGAATTTGAAGATGTTAGTGCCCAAAAAGCTTGATAATTTTACTGAATGGACCCCTAAGGGAAATACTACTCAGAGTAGGGGGGGAAATTATATTTTATCCAAATAGTACAGCCATATACTTCTCCGAGAAACTCTTTCCATAGGTTGCTGCCATTGTATGCTCAGATGAAAGCAACAGAAAAACGTGTAAATTGCACATACCAAGCACTTTCCAGTTTCAGGATCACAGATTTCACTGTGGTTGTTGCACTGACATGGCACACAAGGTGCTATCAGAGTGTGAGCCTCTTTTACACCGAGTTCTGTATGCTTTCCCCTGTAGTATCCTGGAGCACAGCTCTATTTGTAAAGGGAGTAAAATAAAAAAAAAAAGCTGTTTAAGTAACTTTTTTTATTATTTCACTATTAGACACACAAAAAGGATTCAAGGATTCTGTACCTGACAGGACAATCCAGCATAACCAGCAGGACATCTACATTGCTCTACAAGATGAGCTCTAGCTCTGCCTAGATGCATTTCTTCAAACTTCACTGCAATTTCCATTGAGATATTTGCAATTCTACAAGGTACATGCAGAAGAGAGTGTGAACATCTAGAGAAGTCCTAGCACCCAAACTGAGATCTAAACATTTTTATGCTTCAAGGTCAGGGCTACCATACAAAATTTCATGATCCCCTTTTCCCCAAGCAAATATCAATCTGAAGTTTCTTTACATATTTATGGAATTTCAGGACCTAGAAAAAACAAATCAGAAGTACTTCCCATTGGTCTCCAAGACTTGGCAAACCCACCATGCAAGAGTATGTATTTCTGCCTCAGAAACACTAGACAGAAATACATCTGGTTTGTGCCACAGAGCTAACAAAAAGATAGCTGAGAACCTGTGATTCAAAAATAATCCCAAGTCTGGAGGTGGAACCACACTTGTTCACAGCTGTGAATATGTATAGATATTGGATTTTCACTGGATGCATCTCTGCTTGTCTGTTAGTTTCCAAACTGATAGATGCAATGACCATATCACATCTCCTCCCTCTCATTAGTAACCTAGTTCTGTTCAAAATGGCAGTAAAATGCTACCATTCTGAGATGGAAATATCTTACTACCACTGCCCAGAGTGTATAGAGCTATAGGAGAAACCTAGATTAGTACAAACACAAGAACTCAGGGGACCATGTGTTTCAATTGAAAAAACAAACAAAAATTTCAATACCCATAAAAATAAGATGGGAAAGAAATAATTTAGAAAACATCTAACTATATCACCCATCCTGCAAAACACTGCATCAGCCTGTGAGGCTCTGTGCTTCTTTATGGGCTTTTCTATAAAAGTAAGCAGAGACATTTAGTGTTTCACAGAAAGAATTAAAGAGGGATTCTGTTGCGATTAAAGGTCACAAATGTTTTCTTATGAGAGGAAGAACAAAATTCATAAATAGGAAACTGTAAATTTCTCTAATTTGAGTTAAATCTTTACTGTATAGCCCAGTTGGGACTACTTCTAGGTTAAATTACAGTAAACACAATATAATAAGTAAATGGAATCAGAGATTGCTTTACCTGCTTTGCTGTAATCCTTGGCCATAAGCTGCCTTGATAAGGATGTATTCAACATTGCTTAGAACAGACATGAAGTCAGAACGTAAGACAGGCTTGTCAGACACAGAGTTAAAATACTTCCAAGAATCCTAGGGAAACATAACACATTATTAAAACCATGAGTGTCCAAGCTCACTTCAAGGTAATGCTCTGTTCCTCCTTACGTGTTCTTTCAGAAATGCAGTCACAGTGACTATGTCTAAACGCTAGGTCCCAGAAAATCCAAAATCTTGCTCCATGTTAGAACAAGACATGGTTTTATATCATTTCTTCTCTCCTTCCCTTCCCTGCACTCAACTTCCATGACCATTTTCTACAGGAAAGCAGTCCAGGCCTGCATAGCACAGCTTTTTCTGGCTAGATCTGGAGAACCCAGACAGCCAAAAGACCAGGACTTCACACCACTCATGTTATGTGCAGTTAGAAGCAGCTGCTGTAACTGCATCCTGCCTCCTGTCAAGAAGAGAGGCTAGACCTCACCTCAGCCCCAGTCAGCAGACAGTCACAAAGACCAAAGGAGGTCATCGCTATCTCCTCTGAAATTGTCCGGTGGGCACTACTGCAACTTACTTCTCCTGCTAGGCTAAGATTCATGTCCCATGTGATGCTCCTGGGCTGCGCGTGTAACATACAGGCTACAAAATTATGAGACTGCCTGAGAGTGACAATACTTGGCTGTCTGTCATTTATCACTGAAATCTGAGTCTGTGTTTGAAAAGCACTTCCAAAAGAGGAAACAATGTCAAAATGTTATTTGTTGCTATAACATGATATTCCTAGATATTTTTTCCCTAAAATAGACGCATTTTAATCCAAATGCTCTATTTACTCAGCCTATTTGAAATCTGATATGCATTTTTCAATGTATTTTAATAAATATATAAAGCTTTTCTGTAAAAGCTCATAGAAGAAAGGAAATATTTCTACACCAATGTTTTGGCTTACCTCCTTCATTTCTACTTCCTTGTCAGTTCTTACTCCATTTTCTGGAGAAGGGATGTCTACATAGATGACCAACTTGCTGGTGTGACCTCCTTTCATTAGAATCTGTGGCTCAAAATTTGAGGTTCCAAAGCCATCCAAAGCATAAAAAGCAACAGTATATCTTAGCTTCCCTCCATAGGCCGTGAGCTGTTTGGATAAAAAAAATATTACTTTTATTTATTCCAAGGGTAGAGCTACTAGCTGAAAATATTTTAACGTCATCAGAAGCGTTGAAAACTGCCAGTTCTTTGAAGAATTGGCAATAAAACACAAAAGTTGACTTAAACTCAGCAGGTTTTGCACCAAGGTTAAATGAATATTTCTAAAAAGCAGTCTCAGTTACTTCTTTTAGGCCCTTTCAAGGTGTGCACTCTATTTTCATTTAATTCCTAAGCAATATGATCTATATACTGAATTTAGCATCAAGGTTGAAAACTCTTTCCGGTTTCTATGGTAAAATTGAATACATCACTCTTTCTCCCCCATACAATCTCTGAAGAGTAACATAGTAATTAAATATGGGTGTTACCGATTTACAAGGTCAAGAAAAATCTCATTAGGAAAGGGTGATGTAAACATATTGTTTGTGCTTGCTATAAATAAATTCGGTCACTGAATGTTTATAATACTATGTCCTACAAGAATAGAACTAATGCAGAAAAATGTTCTCAAGCTAAAGTGACTAATATACAACAAAGGATTGACTATTGGACAATAAAGAAATTATCTACAAAGCATTCTAATTATTTAATGATCTTACCTGGTCTCCCTGAAACTGTTCTGGCAACCTCCAGTAAAATGTTTCTGTATTTAAGTATTTTCTGACTATGGCAGCATCCAGTAAAATATCAGGAAATTGCAAAAATACTCCTTCCACTGTTCCAGTCAGGTTACTTGGAGCTACTACACGCAGAACGGACTGATCTGGAGTTATGGTTATCTGCAACACAAAGAGCAAAAGATTCATTCAACAAAAATATTCTATCTCAGTGTAATATACTGTTAATAGTTTTAGCTGCTGTGAGATAGTCAATAGTCCATCTTAGAGTAATAAATGCCCAAACAAAAAAATTGGGAAACATCTCTGATATTTATTTTTTTAAAAAAGTGAAGAGTGAAACACAAGGTTTCAGAAATGACTGTGACCACTTAACCATTTGCTTTCTTTTTTTTTTATGCCATATGCCACTGCCACCATAAGCTAGCCAATTATATTCAGCCTGATTAATGAAATGTATGCAACCTTAGGCACACCAGTGTGGTACCTAACATGAGGATAACAACAAACTGTGTCTGTATATTTATGTCACTTTACTTACAGGAATTCTCACGTGGTCTTCTAGTTCCAAACAAAATGTGGACATCCCGAAACAGAAGCAGGGAGTACAACCTAGTGCATTGTTAGCAGACAGAGCGAAAGTTCCAGGTTTACACTCACTGCATTGTAGACCAAATACATTTTCCTGGAGGAAATAAGAAAAACCGTAACAGCACACTCATGTTACTTTGCTAGCTCAATGAAGGATGGTTCTTTTTGGAAGAAAAACTAGTTGCTATGTAAACTACATAACAGGAAATCAATTATTTTATCTATTCTGGTTTACTATACAGTACATTTTTTTTCATTACTTTCCAATGCTGGGTGTTTTGCTTTTAAAAAAACAAAACAACAAAACATGGAACATTCAAGCTAAACTCATGTATTTGAATTTCTAGCAAAAATTAGCAGCTACACATTTCCATTCAAGACAGAAAAATCTTCCTTCTCCCCGCACTCCCCGAGCCCATCTGGAAAATGGGCTCTTAACGCCAAAGAAACTGCTCAGTACGAATAGGAATCAGGGGACCTATCCCCAAGTGTCTGTTTTTGCACTCAATTCCCAACTGGTAAGTCCAGCTTGAAGAAACATCCAAAACTACAGTCAGTGCCCACTGGCACCTTTAACCAGAAGATTGGAGAGAGACCTATGAAGGCATATATTTGTTGCCTTGGGGCAAGTTCTTTTCTATCACTCAGTCTTTCAAGAACAGACTCCCACCTTTTCAGAAAAATCTATACTATTGAATCTCTGTATTGAATGTTCCTTTTTTTATACAAGAATGTCAATTCAAACTTCACTATTAGCAATATGCCAGTTATTCTTAAGCACTGCCTTTGGTTATAGCATAGGAAACAAATTTGAACTTGCAACATAATCACATTTAAAAAAACATTGAGATTCTCAATTTTGCATTTATTGGTTTCTTCCTATCATTATCATTTGGATTTTCAAAAGCACAAGCTATATCATCTGCATCAAATGTGCTTTTCCCAAACCTAATAAAGCCATGTGTGTATGAGCAGAAAAAAATTCTCTGTATTTCATTTTTCCCATTTCTATAATGAGGATAGGAATATAATAGCTTTTTCAGTGTTTTCAGAGTTTTCAGAGTTTTTCAGCTTTTTCAGAGTTTTCTAACATTTAATTAGTTTTTTTAAAATGCTTTCACATCCAGGATGGAAGAAACTGTAGAAGTGCTGCCTATCTATCTCTACACAGAGAATGAAATAAGTCATTGCCAAAACAGCATATAGGAAATTTATGCTTTTAAGTTAAGAAAAAAACAACCTTTTTATCAAAGATTGTCTGCTCAGAAACTTCAAGATGATATCAACTAACATGACCTCCACTCAGAAGTTCAACTCTTGTAGCAAAGTATTCCTAGACTCTGTGAAGGAATAGTTTTCCTTTGCTTGAGGTAGAAAGATTTTCTCTGCATTGCTCATTGCATCACATCAGCTGGTTCTTCTCCAATGTTCTATGTGTACTGAGAAAAAAATCTTTTAAGTAGCAACTAAGAAATAACGCATATGAGTTGTGAACTATTATTACTGGAACTATTTGCGAGGCAAAATGCAATTGTAGAAAAAAACCAAGTGGGATAAATAAAACACGTAAAAATTGTGTCATTAAAAATGGTTCATGCAGCATTGTTGTTGGTATCAGAAGGCATTTACACCATACAGAGAAATACAGTGACAGTGAAGTCACTAGCACCATTCTCATATATTTAACAAAATTTACAAAAATTTTGTCCCAGAACTTATGGCCAGTGCTTTGTCCTGTTGAAAAGGAGGCAGACAGAAATCTAGGAGCAAAAGGAATAGCAAGACAAATGCATCCTCATTCATTTCTACCTTACAACACTAATCCACAAAAAAGAGGACTCTGAATATACAACAAGAATGATGTGGTTACAGAAATTCACTTAATACAGAATAAACACATGGATCTCACATCAAGCAAATGCAATCGATTTGAATTTAGGACTGCAGTGGGACCATAGTCATGAAATATGCCAAATCCTGTACAAAAGTAGAAAGACACCAGTCATTTTTCTATCAGATGTACAGTGGCTGTTTTGTAAACTTAGCAAGGATTCAGCATTATTCAGCTAGAAATTACTTTTTGTGATTAGGCATACAATGGGTCTTGATCCTGACTTCTTAACACACATCCACATCAAATTCAGGAATTCTGTCTAAGAGAGAACTACAGTACTGTGCCACAATAATTTTATGACCACAAACTGGAAATAAAATTACCTGGCTACATAAAACAAAACAAAGGGAGGTAGGAGAGACAAACCATCTAGTATTATCACAGGAATTTCTAAGAACAGAAATAACAATGCCATGTTAGCAACGTTGTTATCTCTTCTGCCTACAGCTGTGTTGTGTCTATCGAAAGTGGGGAACCTCACCTGGCAGTTTTTAAACCCAGCTGACTAATAATAAGACCTGTTTAGCACCAGCACAGAAAATCCTTTAGGGTTGATTTAGGTGTACTTGGAAATGTCTTAAAAAAAGCGATGCAGACTGCCTTTTGAAGTCCTTTCAGCCATACATCTTCCATGACTTTTATGTAATAAATGACCAAAAAAACCCAATGCTGTCCCAAAAGTGTCTGAATACTTCAGTACCTTGCAGGTACAGATGCCAGTTTCTTCTTCACAACCACAAAGCCCTTCAGTGTCATCACACATCTCCGCTTTGGTTCCACTCAAGTCACAGTCACAGGCAACACAGTCCGGGTAGTCCCTGTAGCCTAATGCACACCTGGAACAGTCTTGTCCTCCAAATTCAACTTTACACTGACACTGACCTGTCAATACATCACACTGGAGATTGGTTGAACCAGTGTCACTACAGTTGCAAGCCTTAGATGAAAAGAAGAAATGTTCATAAATAGCAGATCTTAAAGAAACAATTTTGTTACAACAGAAACAGCACAGTAAATTTAAAGTGGCCCTTAAAACTCAATTTTTTTCAACAATTACTATACAATAATAAAAGGGAAGAACTTCCAGATAGAAATGGGGTTGTTTGGTTTGTATTTGAACAAAGAACTGCGTTCCAGTAAACAGTGGATGGCAGAAAGTATGAAGCTCTGTTGATTCCCAAATCTGGGTTGGGAATCAAAGGAGTTGAAGGAACCTGTTCCAGAAAACAAAATCCAAAAGACTTTCTTTAAAATAATACGCATTGAGTGGATCAACTAAATTAAAATAGTGTTATATAAATGTTGGATGAAAGAAATCTGTAAATAAAATAATTTTATAAATATGATATGACATTCTTTTAAGATTTCAAGGAGCACTAATAGGGTCTACATCTTGCTCAAGCTTCATTTACTATTTGATGAGGAACCAAGAATCTCACTGCATCCAAAGGTGGGAAGCTCAGCATGCACTGCAGCTCAGTATCAAAGTAAAACTGTTCCCTAGCATAGCCCATCCTTCATTATACAATCAGTAACATGAACCTGTTACTACAAACAAGCAAAGTAGATGTACTTAATTTGTTATTCTTTTTTGAAGCAGACTGGATCTAATCTTCAGTCTTAATTTCAAATCTCTGGTTACTTAACAAGTCCAATTTTGCTCTGTGGTTATTTCTAACAGTGCAGGCAAAAAGTACATTCCATCAGTCATCACCTGTCTGTGAGCTTTTTCCCTGAGTCTTGTTTCCTCATCACCACAAAGACCCACAAAATCTATTAGCATCACTATGTATCCTTTAGCATTCTTCACAAGTTTGCTGCTCACCATTAGTATTCTTTGTATTAAGCAGTTTTTACTCTAGCAGCAAGCACTAGGTACTACAGTGCCTAGTCTTACACACTATGACCAAACAAGTTTACAACTTTGGCTCCCAGATACCATTAAAGGTCTACAGCTCTGAACATCAAACCCTATTTTAAGAATCATAATAATGGAAATTTACATGTACTTCAATCTCTATGTGTGATAAAGAAAAATAAGGACCCTAAGGTACAATTAACTGTGCTGCAGCACACTTGAACGGGGTTTTAAGCAAAACATGACTACAGCTCTGCTCCATCATTGCACCCAGAAAGTGATGCCGAATACCAAGAAAACTGCAAGAAAAGGAGCCAGATGGAGTATCCACTAAATGCAGTCTTTGTTGCAAAAACAGACCAGCTGGGTTTCTGATAGCATCTCCCCCATTTCATCCATGTAGAGAGCATGCAAGAGCCTTTCCAGGATTTGCCAGTAGACATGGCACCGGATCTCAACCTCCCACAACTAAGCACAGGGAAGCCTCTGTTGGAACCGCTACCTGCAGATCACAGTACTGTTTGTTGCATCAAGAAAGTAACTAAAATACCTTAGAGTAATTCATGTTAATTACTGTGATGCTGTAATCAAAAGGAATGCTAAACAACTTAGCAAAAGTGAGCAGTTACACATTTAATTAAACTTGATCATTGGCAAGTGCTGTGGAATCACCCTATAACAGGAACACTTCAAGGGAAAGGCACAGGGACCAGTACATTGTATTCGCAGAACATTAGGTAAGAATGACAGTAGCTGGTAGCTGACAAAGCAGTGGTTTAAAGACCGGCTGCCAAGTTGCTATAAATCACTAAGATGGTAAACTCTGAAGAGGTATTATAGGACTATTTTATCATCCTTATTCTAAAAAATTAAAGAAAGAAAAAAGAAAACAATTTGGCACATGCTTGTATTTGTCAGGTACTTACTACATATAATGACAGACTTAGTCAAGTTGCTTGTATTTGTGGTTTCTTCATTACAATTACCCATTACATTCATCTAATTCTGAGGCTTTTTAATATCTCAACATTTATAAAATAAAGATTGTTCCAATGCCATATCTGACAGGAATTTACTGCATGAACCTAATTGTGTAAATGGTTACTACTCCTTGGATCTGCACTGAGTTGGCATTTTACTGCTTCACCATAAATATTAAGCTGAGATAATGGGAGTTACCATTTTTCCATTCATGAAACATCAACTACCTTATACCATTTTAATTTTAAATATTCAGGAGGAAAAGTATGCAGTGACTTTCAAGATAAGCTAGATCTCATTGTTCTTAAAACCATAATACCATCACTTCTTGATTAGCACAGAAACTATGTTCCTGTTGCCAAGAGTTGCTATAAATCTGTTTTAGTATCACCATTTAAGCAATTAAAAGTTAGAATACACACTTCAGAATTTTAATATGATCTATGCACCTATCCAGAATAGGCACTCTGATGAGTATTTTCAAAGACAGCTTTCTTAGAAGGTTCCTCATAAACACTTTACAATCTGGTTTTTTTAAAATTTTTTTTTTTTTTTTTTTTTAATGTGAGCATGTTGCACTAACACTGAGACAGAGAATAAAGACTGAGGTTCTCAAAACAAGGTCCAATTCTGACACTAGTATAAGGCGAATTGCTTTTAACAGCTATGACTTTTCGGCCAGCCTACCATACCTTGCAGCCAAGTTTAGGAGACAGTCCCCAGTGATTTTCTTCACAGAGTTCACATTTTGGTCCCTGAGTGTGAGGGGGACAAATGCATTGGCCAGAATCAGCGTTACAGTTGTTCTGAGTATGAGCACAGTCACAGGCTGCAAGAGAAATAGGACCGAATTATTAACTTTGTCCTTGCTTTGGCTACAGAGAAGAAACTCCAAGACCACTGATAGTCTTACTTTTCTAATTATGCAGTACAGTTTATGCATTCCACTAGAAAGTCCTTGCCATCCCTCATCACTGAGAAACAAATTATGACCACAGTGACATTTCATTTTTTTATTGAAAGCCCATTATTGCTTTTTGACATAGTCTGTTTGGCAGTTTAAAAAGCAGTGCTGCATTTCCAGAGGGGAATCAACAAAGCCAAACAAAATTATTGTGGAGAAGAGTAAATTTGTAGAAAAAAAATTCTATAATAGAGGATGCAAAACTCATCAGGAGATATGATAATGTTCTCAAGCAGGTGAAAGGATTAATCTCAGGAATTAGTACTTTTCAAGAATAGCTTAGTGAATAATAGGGATGGATAACTATTTTGGTAATAACAAACTGCTGCAGGAAGCATTTGTCTATTTAAGAAATGCAATACTATTCTCACTAAAAAGCAGAAGTTCAGAAAAGTGGTTTTATTAATTGTTTTAGTAACATTTACAAAATTTGAGACTGAAATGGTTAAAGATACCTAAGGGATATCTTTGATTCTTAGTAAAGACACAGTATATATGTTCCGAAACATAATCCTATCACATAATCTCACTGCAGATTTCATATTCTATACTATTTGAGACATGAAAAAAGACATTTCTATTAGGCTGGAGAAAAGGTAGGCATTCCTTTAACTATACTGTGTTGAAAGGGGCATTTTATTAACAGGATAAATTAAGTTTTTTGATGGCATGTTCTCCATTTGGATTAACATTTTCCTGTGTATCATGATTAAAAATTGTACATACCCAGGTGATGATGGGAAAAAACAGCCAATGACATATCTTATCAAAGTATAAAATATATTTTTAAGAATTAAATTAAAAAACAAGGTAAAAATCTGTAAGAGTAGTAGTTCTTAACTTTTACAATTGCAGAAAAAAAAGAAGTTTCTATTCTCTCTGAAGGACTGAAGGGTTTTGTAAAAAAGAGACAAAGGAACTATTGAGGATGTAATATTTCTCTCATGCAACCTTTATGAGTTGTTCTTTCATAGTCACCACCTTTACAAGGAACCACAAAATAAGCAATCAAAGCAATGTTTTGTTCCCTAGCTTAATCAAAGTTTTAGGAGACAATCCTACAGATTTTTCCATATAGACATCAAAACAACCGACCTTTGCCAGAGTTTAACATAAAATATATTGCTGAAAGACATTCCAGACAAACCCTGAAAGGATCATGGATTAGAGCTTACGTGTGCAGCCACCATCCTGGAACGCATGAAAGCCATGAGCACAACGATCACACTTTTCTCCAGCCACTCCTGGTACACAGTGACACTGCCCCTGATGATTGCAGTCCTCAGAGACTGAGCCAAACTGACTGCAGTTGCAGGGAATGCAGCCAAGCCCAGTAAGCAGGCCATAATAACCATTCTGATAGACAGGAAATAAATACATTTGAGCTATATTTCATACATTTTTGAAAACAATACGATGTACACTCTCATTTTCCCTTGTTTACTTTCCCTGCTGTCTCACCTGCATGAATATTGGTCAGTACTGTGTGACTCCCTGGCCCTATCTCTTCACTTTTGCCAGCTATATGCAAGTATGCATTTGGGTGAAAAACTGAATGCTGAAATGCTCTCGTGATCCTCTAGTCTCATCAGTGAGACTTTATGTTTTAAAGAATGAGGTTATTTCAATTTAAAGATTTCCATGAGGTGAGGGTGGGCTGTGCTGATCAGGCACAGATTTTTGTGGATGTGAATGAAAGACCAGAACAGAGCATGTCAGTGACCTATGGTACATGCGGATTGAAAGGCATTCAGCTGGGCTGGCACAGGAGCAGTAACTGGGCACACATTTCCTGCTCTGGTCTCTGAGGCAGTTCCACACTTAGCAAAGGCTGGAAACTGCTGTTTTGTATCACCAGTGAATACCTAGTTGTTCTTATAACAGGTCTGTCTTTTAGCTGAATCCCTTTGTGGTGTTCATATATATTTATTCAGATGTATTTATTATCACCAACCGCATTCTTCAGATATTCCCACTCAGACTTCATTTTGCAGAAGCACAGCGCTAAGATGCCTTCAGGTCTGTTAGCAGTGTTCCGTTTGTTTTTTCAGTAAGCTAACGTGACTGTATGCTGTCAGTCAGCACAGCACTAGCCTGAACAGCCCTATTCAGAAGGGTGCTGAGTCAACTACATAGCTTCACATCTGCAAAGAGCACAGGCAGAGCAATTTGCAACCGCAAAAGCCTGTGCAGACAAATCTTTTGCCTCTGCTCCAGCAACAGGTCCCCTCTCACCTGCATATATTTGCTGCTATTCTCTGGACCTGCTCTAATCAATACCTATAGATAAACAGGAAGACCAAGATACAAGAAAATGTAGATATTAAGAACAGATAAATATTTGCTTACCAAGCACTTATCACATCTTTCTCCGACCACATTTGATTTGCAGTGACAGAAGCCTGTCTTATGATGACAAGTACTCGAAAGGGAACCATTCACATGGCACGCACAGGCTTATGTTTAGACAAAAAGAAACCAAATAAAAAAATGTATTCATGTCTATCTATATGCATTCATTATTATACAGAATTCCAAATTTGGTATATAATGTGTGTTTCACCTGTTTATATCCCATAGATGTTAATATACTACAGTGATACCTGTACTACACATTTGGGCTAAAAGAAAAAAACACCTCTGTGAATAGATACATTTGAGAAATTTATTTCTTCCAGCCCTATATGTAACATGGAGAAGTAGGAAATGTGTACAGCAGGTCACTGGAGGGACAGTGTTAAGCAAGCCACTAAGTTTCAGGAATATGAACTGTCAGATCCTAGTGTAATACATTCCTTCCTCAGGCTAACCCAACCCCATAGTTTTCAACCTGCACTTGCCAACTCACAACTTGAAGGTTAAGTCCTTCAACAAAGGTACATATCTCCCTATTCATTCTGCTACATGCACACCACATTTTTGTGTTCTTTGAATTTTGAGAGTAATAATAATAGCTTACCACGACAGCTTTTCTCAGTCACTGCATCCCCATAATACCCATTAGCACACTTTTCACAGTGGTGACCTGCTGTGTTCCCCAGACATTTCAGGCATTGTCCTGTGAAGGTATCACAGTGGCCATCTTCTTGAGGGTTTACATTGCCATTGCATTCACAAGGAGCACACGATTGTCCAGGCATGAGTGGATTTCCATAGTAACCATTAGCACACCTGCATCAGAGATGAAAAGCTTTATCAGCTGGAATGCAGTCATGTCAAACACTCTCCCCACCCAAGGGAGCATTTCCTATTACATTTTTACCTAAAGTGTCTCTGTATCACAAGCAAAGACAAAATGGGAAGAAAAGTTTTATTAGGAACATTCCGTACATGTGGCAAGAACAATTCAAGGCAGGTAGGATGATGAACAGTTAGCGATGACAATGATACAGATATTTTACCCAAAGCTAGTGTACATACCTTTCACACCGAGAACCAGTATAGCCTGGAAGACATCTGTCACAGACGATTCCACCTCCTTCACTCAGCTGGCAAGTAGGACTGAAACTATCAGTAATATGTATGGCAGTCAGTATCAATACACAGAACCACAAGACTTCTACAAACATTCAACATCCACCCTTCAAGTCCATGCACCTACGTTATATATATGATTATATAACCACGTAATTGCAAATTTTTCTAGATTAACATCAATGCTTTAAAAATTACAAAATGTCAAATTTATCATTTTCAAAAACTCTTGAGGTTTTTTTCTTTTAAAGGAAAGGAAGATTTTAAAACTTCCCAAAAACCTGGCCCTCTTTCTAGCAAATCTGTCCAATTTCTGTACCGAGCTCCTCTTTTTCACATGCAACACTTCTGTCCTTCTGTTGTTTTCTGAAACAACAGTGATTTTGCTGACAAGTTCAAGGATAGGTCGAAGTATTACTTTTGCCCTTTGTGTACAAATTGCACCAGTCCACTCAGCCTGTCTTAGCTTAGTCTATACGCTTGTCTACCTGGAAAAACAATGTTTCTATGAGATACACTCAAATTTCAGATTTCACAACATTTTTCTTTATCTTGCTTTCTGATTTTGCTGAAGATGCAAAAGAAAATCTCACATAAGCAGCTTACTTGTTTGCAGCAGAACTCAGAGGACATGCACAGGGCTGGCAGTCCTCAGAAGTTCCTTGGGACGGACTTCCATAGAAGCCAGGCAAGCACTGGTCACAGAAAGGTCCTGTTGTGTTGTGTTGACAAGCCTGTGAGACATGGAAAAAATCTTTTCATATTTACTCTTGACGGTTTTTCAGTCCCTGAGGGATCCCTGCAGGAGTCTGCATGCAGCATAATATGACAGCCGTGAAGGACAGAGTAGAACTTTGTAAATAAGTGGGGGGTTTTCTGAGTTGTGACAAGAAATCCTAATTGTTTCTTTCCTACATTTTAGAATATACTTTACACCATGAAACCAGCCACATTACTTATGCACAAATTTAAACATATTTTGCATATGGCACACATCTGCAGTAACAAACTTCTTATATATTTCTTACTGGTGTTTAGCCATTGTATTTCTGTGACCTTTAAATTTCAGAAGAGATCTGAGAGCTAAATTCTCTCTTCAGAAAGTAATGTGTAATTTCCACTGATGTCAGTCATGGAAGATGCACATATATCCTAAAACAGATATTCACCCAAAACATTGCTCAGTTTTGTTCCTTTCAGGAAAAAGTTTTATTGTCACCTGCAGCAAGTTTAAGATTTTTATCAGCCAGTATATGGTGACATTTTTATTTTAGTTCTAATTATTCACCATTTGAAATGGTAAACTGAAACAAACCCTTTATTGGAGATAACTTTAATGGAGCCCCCTGAACATATTCTGAAGTAAACAATGAAAAGCAAGAAAAATAAACACTTGGTACCTATAGCTTGAGATTTACATACACTGTAAACTTGTCTCCCACAGCCAAAACGTTCTCCTAATTCCTATATAGATGCTTAAAACGTAAACACGTTGAAGGATGACTTACAAAGCAAACACCATGAATATCACACTCGGTTGCATGCCCATTGCATTTGCAGGGTTGACAAATACCTCCAAAGAGTATTCCATCCACACGGTAGTACCCAGGGAGACAGGACTGAAAAGAAATGGGGTGAAAAAGCAGTAGCATTATGTGTGTTGAAAGTACACATCAAAACGTTTTCAAAGATCCCACTTCCGACCACCCACCATCTGATTCATTCACACTGTGGTAACTGAATGCTCTTTCAGCTCTATTGATGTCACTGCAACTCTTTTCTGGTGGTTGTTTTTGACTTGCACTGGAAAAAGGGGATAAGAATTAACTCCATGAAACTTTGATTCAGCCCTTTGTCCCCTGGAGGCACATAAGTTAAGTTTTGTCCAGTTGAATATGTAAAGGTCTTTATTATGGGACGATAAAGAACAGATGTTCTACCTCCTCTGCAGAATCGTTAGTGATACTACGGCACAAAGCTTCATACTGAAATTTTTTGTCAAAATAATTCCTGCTATTCTGCAGATGGTGCTCTGCCTCCCTATTCACAGATATGTAAGACACCACCTTGCGTGACACATTTGACCCTTGTGGTATCTTCCAAATGCTAGCATTCCTCCCTGCTAAGATTCCTTATTGCCTCCATAAACCTAATGACATAAAATAGAAATAAGCTGCGCATGATTCAGATCCAGGAAAAGTGCTATTAATGAGTAAGGTAAGCTCAAAACAGCTTCACAGAGCTTTTACAGCTGCTCCCTCTGCAACACTGATGTTCTAAAGTGTATCATCATCTTGCAGTGCCACCAAATAGAATTCAAGAAATAAGTTTAAAATCCCATTTAGTGTATTTGGAAGAAAATATCTACAGCATTGTGTACAGTATAGTAGACAGCATTTCACCACAGAACATATATTTTCATGGCAGTATAATTAAAGGCAGCCTGCCTTTAAAACCTAGATTCTTTCAGATAGGAGATTAATTTTGCATACATAAAACACTGTAAGAGATTACCTCACAGGATATTCCTGTGTAACCTTGAGGACATTCACAGAATTCCACATCTGGTGCTGAAGAAAGATCTATAACATTTGCACTTGCAGTATCCAGGGTCACAGAGTCCAGCCTAGGATCAAGCATGAAAACATCACATCATTTGTTTCCCCAAACTTGATTTGGAGCAGGATAGTTTGCTTCTAGGGGAAATGCTAGCAGCACTGCTGAGTGCTGCTCCCTGGCAGTGACAGCTGAGGAACAGGCACAAATCTCTGCTGTAAAAAAAGACTATGATCACAGTGTTATCACTGCAGATGTGCCCTCCTCCTGTTATCATTGTTACTACCATTGTCTCTTGTCCTGTGGAGAGGTTTAAACAAAACCTTCACCCTCTACCACAGTGTTAGAGGTGTATCGGTCGGACAGCCTTCTATTGCTGCCCTGAAATAAGACAGCTTTCCTGCACCACGTCTAAAATAGACACATATCACAGGTGGGTAAATAGTGAGAAACAGCATCAATTCATTGCTGCTGCACAGAACAGAATAAAGCAAAACCTTTTACTACAAACAATGGCATTTTGCAGCAGAGACTATCCTTTCAGCCACAGGTAAAATGATTTAAATAGATCTTTACAAATATTCCAGAAATATGAACACATTGTCCCTAAATGGACATAAGTATCAAGGGCACAAAGCAAATCTAGTATCAAGTCCAATGTTATTGACATGAAATGCTACCAAATTAGAGAATGAGGAAGAAAGGCTATTGGCGAAACTAAGGGAATGAAGTAAATAAATTATGAAGCTCTGGAACTGATTTCCTTGAGAGCAATAAGACTTTATTCCTGTACCTCTTGGAGAACAGGTAAAACAGATCTGTAAGATCTGATGCAGATACTGCTAATGCTGACTTGAGACTATGGAATGACCAGTTAATTTGTTCCAGCCCAATTTTCCTATTAAGCACTCCCTTAGAGATAAGCATCAGTAACATCTACAAACAGACATTAAAAGACATTACAGCCAACGTCTTTCCTGGCACATTTTCAATAGTCAGTGATGGATTAACTTGCCACATACAAAAAAAAAGCATACTGTTGAAAGTTTCAGAGGTATTTCCCTCTAACAAAGCAGCCATTGTAATAAGGCTTTTATGCAGTGTTCCTTTAAAGCAGAATACCTTTATAACAACCAAATGCCCTTTTCCACACATTCCACATTAATGTATTTTGGGGACAAGACCAGTCTTGAGAAAATTTTAAAAAAAAATTTTTCTAGAAATTATTAATGTGAAACTTTAGGAGTACTGCCACTAAGAATAGTGTTTCATATGCACAAGAATAATAGAAGTATATAGATTAACTTGAATATTTTCTCTCCCTCACCTGTACACAGCTTTTTTGGCAATGTTGTAGTTGGCCCTGATCAGAAGATGGGTCACGTTTACCAGAACAGTCATCAACCTTTCCCGGTCTATAGCTTTTTTTGTATTGAAGTCTATGAAATTCTCCGATACAAATCTCACAGCATTAGAGTACTCCTCATATGGCTGTAAAGACAAGCCCGCTGCTCTTGTACTCAAAATTTGCCCATTACCCTGAAATTGAAAGACAGAAAACATTTTCCATATTTGCATGCAAATTTTATTAAGCAATTACATTTAGTGTCAGATATACATCCAGGTAACACAGAAAACAGGCAATCAAGCTAGATTTCTTGCACTAGAAAAAAAAGTAAAAGGTCTGCATTTTCCATGGCTTCTGGAAGACTACAATCCCATTCCCTTTTGGTTCAGAGAAATACTTGATTTTCTTCTGGAAAAAGAATTAAATTACATTTCAAAAATCAAACTCCTCTACAAAACAAAATCTCTTTTCTCCTTTGTTCTATTGCTAAGTATGTACTACAAAATAATGCTTTTTTGGAGGTGCCTGGATACAATATAGACCCTTACTTTTTAACTGCAATATAAATCTAGAAAAGCAAGCAATCAGCAAGAACACTCATCTGTTTAATAAATGTAAATCCTTCCAGCTTATTGTAAATCTTTTGTAAACAGAGCTTTGTACATTTGGTAACAAATACCCCACGTGTTGACACATAGGTTAAAATTTAGGTATTTATCATTTAAAACTATATACCTCCAATGTCAGACAAATGGATAAAAAAAAAAAATCAGAGAAATGAGTCGTAACAAAATCTTGGTAGTGACTTTTAAGAAGGGACTTATAATTGACAAAACTACTACTATATATTATTTTATTTTCCTTTTTTTAACCCTTCCATAGATTCCTAATAATGTCTGAATAGTAACAAGTTGAAAAAAATCCACCTGTATGATGACGTCCACACTAGATACTATATCACTGTCCACACTCTCCATTGGAATGTCATAAGATACTGTATACTTCAAGTCTCCACCAAAAGCTGTGAGCTGAAATAACAAAAAGCCAAGTCTTAACAGCACAATAACCTCCAGCCAACATAAAGAAGTGACATGGGATGGTATAATGTCCAAATTACAGGAGTACATGGCTTACAAATACCACTTTCCAGGGAAAATTTAACAGGCCATGTGTATCAGTGCAGGGACAAGCTCTGGCTTGTTGCTGTGCAGGTGGGAAAGCTAGCTGAAGGCTCTACAGATGATTCAGATAAGTGGCCTCATTCAGTGAAACACCTACAGAACTTTCAACAAACAGCAGAGGTTTACACTACTGTCCTAGCCAAGGGGCACAGCATATTGGAGTTATTCACATTCCATATTCCACCTTTCAGGCTCCTTAGCCCCACAACTGCTGCTGGCTACTTCAAAGTAAGTTAAAGAGTAGTACCAACAGTTAGACCTATATCAAACAAATAAGAGATCAGAATTTGAGTGAGCATTGCCCTGTGCAAAACTATTCCTTAATGTTATACTTCTGAAACTTGTTTTCATTTACTGTGTCACCATACTAAGAAACAGGGGTGCAAGGACAAAGAGACTGGACTGAAAATAATTAAAAGAAGTGAGGTTGCAAGATCCCCTCTACTCAGCACTGGTAAGGCCACAGCTGGAGTTCCGAGTCCAGTTCTGGGCTTCCCAGTACAAAAGAGAGATGGATATTCTAGAAAGAGCCCAGCAAAGGGCCACTAAGATAATTAGGAGCCTGAAGCATTTTTCATATGTGGAAAGACTGAGAGTGCTGGGACTGTCCAGCCTAGAGAAGGCTCAAGGGGATCTCATCAATACATATAAATATCTGAAGGGAGGGTGCAAAGAGGATGGAACCAGGCTCTTTTCAGTGGTGCCCAGTGACAGGACAGGAGGCAATGGGCACAAACCGAAACACAGGAGGTTGCCCCTGAACATCAGGAAACACTTTTTTTATTGTGAGGGTGACTGAGCACTGGCACAGGTTGCCCAGGGAGGCTGTGGAGTCTCCAACCTTGGAGATACTCAGAAGCAGCTCTCTGGACATGGTGCCAGGTAACCTGCTCTAGGTGACACTGCTTGAGCAGGGATGTTGGGCAAGATGACCTCCAGAGGTCCCTTCCAATCTCAATTATTCTGTGAGTCTGTTGCAAAAACTGGGAGATCCAGAGCTTTAGGTAGTAACCAGGGCAAAAACTAAAGACTACATGGTTGGAAACTAATAAATGTTAAATGGGAGATTGCCAAGAGGCAGGTAAGAGGAATTTAATGGTGCTGTCTACTGTATTGGAAAAGGTGTGAAGAGTGTAAGCTTTGGGATAGCAGCCAAGAGTATGGGGAATGTGAGCAAGTAAGTTAGTAACAGTTAAGAGAAAAAAGGAGATATAATATTGTGTCAAAGAGAAGGAAGTGGGGAGATGAAAGAGCAGGAAGAGGATACTGGGAATGTCTGGCCAGGAACACTATGATTTGAAGAGCAGTAGTAGATTGAAAAGTCTGGTAATATTGGGGTTTATGTGTAATTTTTAATTACAGAAACTATATATTTAGAGCAATATGTTATGATTAAAATAGAGAAACTATGAAGGAGTTTTGACTCTAGGTGAGTTCTTACTTTATTTCCTAGATATGTCTCAGGTGCTGACCAGTAGTAAGTATGTTCCAGCACTTTCACAGCCTCAGTGTTGTTAATACTTATTTGATGGGGTCCATCAAATTGGCTTTGCTGAGGTTGCACACTCCTTGCATTATACAGATCAGTAACAAGCCATCCAGTCATGTCTGATATCTGCAAGAAAGAGTAGTAATATTAATGGAGTCAGGCTTTGTGTCACTGAGAAAGCAGTCACTAAACTTAACCCCTCCCTAAACATTAATTTGAACTGATGGATCTGTAACACTTTCATTAGCCCAGTCTGACATTCAATACCCAGAAATATGCCAATTCAGACTAGGATTGTCTTTACATCTCTATTAGAGAGGAATAAAAATATGATGAGTGTGATTTTCATCCTCCCAATAAAACTAGCGTTACACCTATGTAATTCCCTGAGATAGACCTCAAAGCCCTTTAAGGTCTGTAATTCTATCGTACCCATTTATAGATAGGGCTGAGCTGGAGGAAAGTTAAATCCAGAGTCCCAGAAGAGGGAGCAAGATGAGAGAACTTTGTTCTTCTCACTGAAAGAGTTTTATACAAGCATCTTAGAATGTCAGTCAATTTGATGCGTTTTCCTCTCTTTTTATTGGCACACAAAACAGGGGACTAAAGTGTGACTAGCTCTGCAAAGATATGGAAGGAATTTGGTGGAAGAATAGTGTCTCCAAAGCCCCCCTAACTCAAGAAATGTCTATTCAGAAAACAATGATCTTTAGAATCACTCTGTTTTCTAACAAAGAGTATTGGCAGTATTGCCAGAGGTCACTCTAGCCTTGATCAATAGGTATGAGAGCAAGGAAACAGGTTTGGGTTCATCTCTTCAATATGCAAAGAAACTTCAACAGCACAAGGTCAGAAAAAAATGCTTTTTTCCAGTGCATTATCGCAGCCTCCATCACCCAATGCTTCTGGTATTACTGCAAGCCAGTGGGGCCAAAGCCTGCACTAGGATGACTCAGAGCTGCTGAATGACAATGAAAATCCATTCCTCTGTAAGGAGACACATGCCAGAATTTGGAGTTGTTGAAGAGAAATATAGTACATTTTGCAGCTGCCTGAGGAAAGAATATTAGGTCATGGACAAAACACATAAATACCTGACTGACGGGCCATGCTAGGCTGTCACAGACATCAGAAACCCCAAAGCAGAAACACTCTGTGCAGCCCTGAGGATTTCTTTCTTGCAAATTGTAGAATCCTGGTTTACAGAGATCACAGTTTTCACCTTCTACATTTTCCTGTCAATGGTATATAACATTTGTTTCGCATCAGCATTATTATGGTAACAAACACTGTGGATTAGATGGGATTTAGGCATAACAGCATTCAGAAGGTTATAAAAGAAAACAGATTTCCGCACAGCGGGATTATTGAATAAGATTCAGAGCTTAAAACTAAAACTGATTGGAAAAATTCATCAGAATTTGCCAGTTCATCAAAATCTAAACATGCCCTGGCAAGGGCTCTATTGCACTGAAATTTCAGCACATAGGCAGGGTGTGAAAAGCTTCTTCCAGCTTGCCAGTCTACTTCTCTCACAGCTTGAATTTGTAGATTGCTCTGGAGAAAAGTTCCCATGTTTATTGAATCCAGATAGTCTACATACAGCATAGCTCACCTTTAAGGCCAGGCTCCTGGTGCTACCACAGCCAGCTTCAAGACAACAGTTCCTCCACTGTCTATTAATACTTAAATGGTGATCCCCACCACTGCTGGCATCTCTTCCTGGAGGAACACCACATAGACTTATGCTAGGTGGCAGCTCTTCCTCCTAATATGCTCTGGCTAAGGTCCAGAAACTCCTGCTCCAAAAGTAGAGGTACTCCACTCCTTTAGCTGCTATCACTGGCCTGCTGCCTCTTTACCATGCAAATTGGATAGTTCAGAGCATACTGCTACATACCTCTTTCAATGTAGAATTTATGGCAGGGGGCGGGGGGGGGGGCAAAACAGTGCAACCAATTTTTTTTCTTGTAAAATTTGTACAGGCAATATGTAGTTATTTATTCAAAAAGTTTGGACAATTGCTACTGACAAGCAAACCAGTAGAGAAAATATTCATTAAATGCCCATGAAGCTGTGTAAATAGATTATCTCAGTGGGTGTTTCTACACAGTAAGATATAGAACATTTGCCACTGCCAGGGGCAAATTTCTGATCATGTCCTAGCTTCATATCAGGACAAGACCTGGACACACATGACTCCCCCATCTCAACCTTTGGTTTCCACTATGGGAAATCTCCACCACAAAGGCAAAGAGAACTTTACAGAGAACCCCACAAAGTTCCCTGATACATATGGTTAGAACACCAGGACTGCAGGGCACACAGTGAAGCATATCTGTCCTGCTATTTTGAGGAGGCCTGTATGAGCTCTGCATTGCAATTTGAAATGCAATGCCTGTGAACTGAATTCTGCTTTCAGAAGCAGTTACCAGGGTAACTTCACTTCAGTCAAACGAATCACTCCAGATTCCAGACTTACATCAGATTTGGTCCCATGGAGCAAATTTCAGGCTTACCAGAGAGAAATCTGAGACCTTTGGTGGCAACACTACCAATTGTCTCTTCTTCTGGACCACTGTTTGGCATGTCAGGTTTACATAAGACCTCTCTAAACAGGTAGGTTATGTGCTTTTGTAAGCAAAGTACAAACTGTTTTTGCAAACCATATGAAAAAATTATGATGCCCAGCTCTGATTCAAAGGCTGAGGATGATTGCTTTCTATTTGTTAATACCCAAACTTGGGAAAAATCTCAAAGGTCCTCCTGAGATAATGAGATTTTAAAATCTTGGATTTTTACAGAAATAATATTTGTATGCTCTTTTCAGCTTTTTTATTTCTCAGTCTTCAGGATGCACTTGGATCACATATTTCACTTTGTCTCTGTAACATTATTGGACAGAAATTATAATTTATTTCTTAATGAAAAATAAAAATCTTACCCAATGACTAGACCTCAAGAGCTGTGTTTCACAAAAGATCAAATATTATGAAATTCAGAGTATAAAAAGGAATAGCTTGCACTACAGTGTTCACAGAGACTGCATAGGCTTAGAAATCCTGTCTCCTTTATTTGACATTTGGAGCACACAACTTTTCTCCTTCCTTCCTTTCACCTCTATAGGTGGGCTGCTGGCTGGTAACACTCTCAGTGATCTGGCCTAAAAATTCTGTATGCCAGGCTCATGCCCACGACAGCACTGAAAGGGGACAGTTTCTCATCCAGTTTATACCAAAATTTTCACCAGTTAGCTGCATCAGCTAATACAGTGTTACTCTAGCTCAAAATCAGGCAAAATAGTTGTATCTCCTTTTTTGTATTTAAATTGGCCATTGGAGCAATGTCTTTATTCTAGACTCTGGTTATTTATATGTTTGATATTTTGGATCAGATAAATTATGCAAAAGGACTAAGAAGTTTCAGTAAAATTGTCAAACAAACCACATTTTTTTTGGCTCCTGTTCACTGTCATACTTGGCAACAAATACATGAACTACTAGCTAACATTCAGTTCAGAAAGTTAAGTGTAACTTCTTGAAATATTGACACACAGCTTTGTAATAAAGTTCAGCAGTATCTACAGCTGCAAGATATTTCAGGGGCTTTGGATATTTACCAAAAAATAAAAGAAAGCTGCAAAACTGCTCTCTTTTTTAACTTTTTTTACGGTTTATACTTTGTAATCAAATAATTAAATCATATTTCATACATACATCTAATGTAATTGTTCCAGTAGTTCTTTCCAAATGCATGCAGTTTCTTCACACAAAGCAGATGTTATAAACACATCCTTTCTTTACAAGAAATCAGTGACTTTGAAGTATCAGCTCATTCCTAAAACCAAATCCAACTAGGCGTACTGTCATACCCTCTGTGATTCTCTCTCACACTCACATGTGCAGTTATTATTTGATTTTAATGTCAGTCTGGCCCATTATTATAGAAAATGGTGTATCAGTAACATACAGAACTATTCAACATAAATTATCATATTTTTCAGTACAGAGAATAGTTAGCAATTTTAAGTTCTAGGTTGTCAGGTGTACAGTTACACCAGGTTACTTCCTATAAAAGAATTGATCTCTCCAGTTACTGAAGTAGTTTCCTTTATTAAAAAGGAGTTTACAAATCAATCCACAGATTCGATTTTAAACAAAAATGACAGTTTAATACTCACTTTGCAAAGACAAGGTTCTGTGCACGGATCTTCATTAACGCTACCAATCAAGCTACAGTTACAACGCAGGCAGTTTGGATAGCCCCGATACCCAAATGCACAACTATCACATTTTTCTCCTGTGTAACCTTCTCTGCATTGACACTGACCTGGCCAAGTCCCTTGAAAAGCAAAAATACAAAAACAAATAAATAAGAGCAGGCAGTAGGCTGGATTCAAGATGTCTCAGAGGGTGCAAGTAATTTAACATTCCTTTTTTTTTAATACACTCCATGTTATAGTCCACACAGATATTTGGCATAACATCAGTCTCACCATTTATTTTTCGTGTTTAGAGTACCAGATGCGCAGAAACTGCAGCAAAAAGGATTTTGTGACAGCTGTAACAGCACTCAAACAACAGTGTTAGATCTCAATCCTTCACATTGTTTTACATAGTCAGAGTCTGCCATCCCCACACAAGATCACATTCAGGGACCTGACATACCTTAAAATCCTAAAAGTATGTTATGCCTCACCTGTCCTTCCTAAATATTTACCATTGTTTTGAAGTGGTACCTAAGTGGCAGCCATTCACAAGTAGATAGTGTTCCCTCAGACTTCAGTGTCCAGAAATACAGCCAGATTTGAAGTTTAGAGAAAAGGCGCTTCCCGCGCCCTTACCATGCTGTGAGTCAGAATGGTGCTCATCTTTAACACAGTCAGAAGTCAGAGCACCAAACGGGTCGCAGCCACAGGGATAGCAGGGGTGATCCTCATAGGGAGAAACCTATGAAACAAATGTTCTCTGTCAAATTCTCAAATTATTAACTGGGAAAACTAAAGTTACATCTGTTTGTCTGGGATCACCAGAACTAATATGAATGAAGACTAGAAAAGCTAATATGCAGTAATAAATCAAGGGACTGGTTTAATTTTAGCAAACAGAAGATCAGGGGATTGCAGCCTAGAAAAAACTTAAATGCAGGAACAAAATTTGGTCTTCAATAGCACAAAGGTATAGTAACTGCTAATGGCTGGAAGCTGAAGCCCAACACATTCAGCCTAAATAGGTATTTTCTTAATGTAACAGCAATTAACCACTGTGATGGTTTGCCAAAGATTATGGAAATGTTTAAGACAAGAATAGATGCTTTTTGCAAAGGTACTCTGAATCAAAGAGGAAGGAAATGAAAGAAATCCTTGGCTCTGTGTTCAATGGGAGGACAGATTATCTGCTCATGAAGATTCATTCTGAATTCATGATCTTTGAAATATAAGGCAATGCAATTCGTACGCCAAGGATTTTATTTTCTTTGAGGGAAAACTTTCCTTTGAGGTGCTTCAGATGTAAAGCAAATCAGTTATGACCTCTAGATATACATTTATTGGCTATGAGTTGATTGAAGACTTTTCTTCAATGCTTCTTACAGGCAAGTGAATCAGACAATCTCCGACTCTGGTTTACTTCTTTGGATGAGTTGTACCTGCTGTCTACTCATACTCCTACAGACTCACCCTTGCTCTCTGCACCAATTTATGTTGGATTTTTAAAGCATGGGTTTTCCAAAATATGCATGAACATGCCAAAGCAAGACCTTTAATATGTCTCATTATACAGAAACCTCTAACATTGTAGGAAGTTCGTATGTTTAATTCTGTTAGTCCCATCTTAACAAATGTCTTTTCTGGAGTTTGGGTCATTTTTCCAAAGAGTAATGCTTGTCAATAAACTGGAAAGTACACAGGCTCAGAGAGCACATGTTCTACAATAATAATTTCAAGAAGAGTATTTGTTGCAACATCTCATGAGACCATGTAATGGTCCTTTTTAACACTGGTTGAAATGTGCTGATATAGGATGGTACACAGTTTTGGCACTTCTCAAGACCCTGAAACTTCAATACTGGCACTTTTTAGAGCTTTATCCACAGGATAAATTGGTTTCCTATCAGAAAATCTCTATTTCCACATTAGGACTTCAAGTTTCATCTTCACTTATTCTTTTCTTCTCCAACAGCTTGACCTGCCCTCCCACACAACTGGACAAGCACTTTGCTTTTCTCTGAAATTTTTTGAGGTATGTCATCTATAAAAAAACCTGCATAATTTTTAGCTATTCTGCAACTGATAAAAATATATGTATTAATTACAATGAGCTAAAATACACGTCATCCTATCATGTTGTAATTCACCAAAACATTAGAATGGTATTTTCCAAGTCTTACTTTGCGTGGTCTAAAATATCCATCAGCACACATTTCACAGTTGATCCCAGTAGTATGTTGAGTACAGTTTAAACACACGCCACCTCCTATATACTGGCCATGAATATCCATGCTCCTTTTCTGATCTGCAATACTCTGATTGTAATAACAATCTTCTGCTTTGTTATGACAGTTGCACTCTGAGAAGGAATGAAAAAGAAATCCATTTTTTTAATTTATATTGTGTAACAGTTCCTATAATATTGACATTTTTTGAAGTGGAAAATATAAGTAGAAGATAATATCAATTCATCTCAGAAGTGTGCTTTTTTCTCTTTAATCATGCTATATGTATCAGCAGTCTTGATAGACTAGATTTCTTAGCAAGTAAGCACATTTCAAAACCACTGTCACCACTTTAATAGCACTGTTTTTAACAGTATTCTATAAATACCACTAAGACAATCCTGTCAGGACTGATGTGACTAGTGATTGGTGCTATTACCAATAGCTGTTCTTTCATTTCCTGTCCTCTGCACTACAGACAAAAATATGCCTAATTCTTCTTTTATTTGTATTACAGACAAAAGTCTGAGAAAAGTCAACAATGCCAGTACTCAAGTATAAAGTATATAGGTTAGAGGATACTTCGGTCCAGACAGTCATAAACACCTACTTTCTGAAGAGCAACATTAAGACTTGTGTAAAGACTTCAACTAAAAAGACTACTTTTCCATTTGCAATTGTAAATTTTATTTAATAGGGTTTTAATTGTCTGCAGCTTGTACTATGCATTAGAAATGTGAAGAGAGAAAAATGCACTAACTAGCCCTAGCAACACATTCAGCTGCACTGGCACAGCTTAAATCAATCTATCAGACAATCTGAAATGTAATTGGCCAATAAGGAGTTTCTTTCAAAACATTTGTTATCAGAACAAGGTTATTTATCTGACAAAATTTATGATCAACGTAAGAAATTTGCATTTCAAGTAGCTAACAAAATGATTAATGCAAACCTGCTAGTTTTTACAAGAGTATAATAAATCTACAAGTCTTTTTGAAAAAGAGACTCTGAAAGCTTTACTACGTAACAACTCCACTAGCCAGGGAGTCATACTGGATAGAGTATTTAAAACAATCTTAACAGTTATGATTAGAAGTAGGTCCTCTACCTTTAAATGATCCCATGAAGTTTGTGGATTTTTATTGGGAATTAGTATAGATCTGTATGAAAAGCCACCTCAAACAAGAACATAATAAGCCTTTATGAAACTATCTAAACCTCTGTGCATACTTACTCTCACATTTGTTCCCAGCAGAAATGGTTCCTGGTCTCCACGGTTTCTGGTGGTAGCCAGGACAGCACTTGTTACAGCTCTCTCCGCATGTGTTGTGTTCACACTGGCACTGCAATTTCTAAGAATAAAAAGTCCACTTTCTTGAAATATTTTTTAATGAATAATTTAATCAATGTTGCCAAAAGTCTGCCTAATATCAGACTTACTCAAAAAAAATTTCAAGACCCACAAATACCCCATAATTAGCATTAGACTGCTTAATCATCCTATATCAACTATAGGGGAACAGCCTTTCTAGAACAGGAGGGACAAATCTCCTGTGTTGCAAGAGAGACTATTTCTTGTTGTGCCCCTTGAATTGTTTAAATTTAATGCCAAAGAAAAAGAGTTTACTTCAAGAAAAGTACATTATCAGAGACCCAGATATGCCTACACAGAAAAAGGAAGAAAATTATAGCAAATAATTTGTGTGCACCATATCATAAGATCTCTTTTAGCCTCCTCTTTCTCTTTCTCCTTAGGCAAGGTGCTTTTTTTTTTTTAAATTGGAGAAGTTGTTTTGTGAAAATAAATCAATGGGATTAAAGAATACCTTTGTGATTTCATCCAGAGGGCAGCTTCGAGCATGGCCATAACAAATACACATGCCACCAACAGAGATGTCCTTTATTGAATAGTAGTACTACAAAAAAACAAAGTTAAAAAAGGGATGAATAAAAGACGTTTACATGTATTTACATCTTTCCCCCTACTCTGGAAAATAAAATACCAGCATTTGACTATTCTGTGACTTGAAAAATGCCAAGAAAATAAAAGAAACTTTGAATTTTTGCCACTTGGGGAAACCTTCCATTTTGTGAATCCCCCCTCCAATATTCTTCCTCACTGGTACAAAACAGTAACTGATTTTTAATTTTAAATAAGTATGCACAAGTCCTCAGCTTCAGGGAAGACCACTAAACATGGCCTCAGCCAAAAAGCCAAAATTTACTTGTTAAAAAAAAAAAAAAAATCTGTATTTTAACCCTGTAAGAAGCTATGAAGCATAACAAATTTCTGTATTTTAATTCCAGTCTGGGGAGTAACAGGTATGCTTTCTTAAAATGGGAACTCTGCCCTCCCTTAAAACCAGTTTGTGCACTTGCTTCCAGACCAGCTCTTTGCTACTAGTGTGTAGGCAGTGTATTATTCTATCCAAATTCTTAGCTTAAAAATTGGTGGTGCAGCAGAGTACAATCCATTAATATTGCCAGGTGGTGACCAAAAGCAACATACATAAGGAAAGGATTTAATTTTCACAGCAAGGAAGAAGCAAGAAATGACCATCTGCATTCAGTTACAGCTGCAGTATCAATGTGGTTGGCCTGTTTGTATCCTGGGAAGTAGGTACTACAGGGGAATGAAAAAGAAACACTTCTTGAGGATACTTCTAAGGAAAGAGTTCAAGACTCTCAGACCTAATAACCCTACAGTCATCTGGTTCAGGACAAGGAGGTAGCCCTGGGTGGTCAGACATGCTGACTCATGGACTGTTATTTCTCTGAAGGAACTTGGAGCTGGAGCAAACACTAGCCTCTTTGATTTCATACTTAATTTTTTATGTTTTTAAATTTTTATTTTGTTTAGTATTTTAGTATTTTTTTAACATTATGGGCTTGAATTACAAAAAACTTATCACGAACAGTAAGTCCTTAACTACAGATAAGGAGGTCCAGACTAAGAAAAGTAGGAGGACAAAAGCAGAGCTGTATTTCTCACTGCATTCCCTGCTTCATCTCCTTTGTCTTGTTTTCTCAAAACTCACATTGTGTGGCTCACAGCAGCTGTGTGCAGCCTGAAGTTGAAGGAGAGACCAATGCTAATCAAATGCTACAGACAGAAATAAATAAATACAGAAATAAAGTTGCTGCTGAACACTTAGAAAAGTTCTGCATCAGCCCTGTTACAAGACTACTGACAAGAAACTAACACAGTTGGTATCAACAACTGGATGTAAAGTCTTCAAAAACAATAAAACCACAATCCAGAAAGCTGGAAGTGATTACTTTGGTTGTAGCTGGTTGCACAGTGAGACACAAGGTGAGACATCAGGATTTGGGAACCCTGCCCAATAAAACCCACGTCTTGTGAAGACGAAGATTTTCATGCAAAACTGCACTAAGTAGTGCTAGGTAGGGTAGTACTACTAAGCCCTTGATTGCACAACTGCGTGTGTTACAAAAGCAATGGGAATGTTTGTTCTCAACACCCTTGTTTCCCAGCTGTATGTTTGCATGCTTCCATGTCAAGCCTTTCTTTTTGGGATGTATTTCTTGATATTACAATACTATCAACAGACCTAATTGTCAACGGGCCTGCTCCACAGGAACATCTCACCTGCTCAGGCTGTGCATTAACCATTTCCCTGTGGCCAGCAAGACACAGCTGGAACAGCTGGCCAATACTCTGCGCTTGCAGTGTCCATGCTAGAAACTCCCATATGGGTCAGACAGAACAAGCAGAACATCCAGATTTTACACTTTAGAAATGCTGCAGCTGAATGGGCACCTCCATGACCAAGGTATGAGTGGGGTGCCTTGAAAGTACCCACCAAACCCTGACCAAATCCAAGTTCCTTTCTCCCTTCTGTACCCAGCTTTCCAGCCAGACCTCACAGAAGCAGTCAACGCACAAGGATTGCCTGTATCAGAGAAGCCACAAATTGCAAGAGTCCTGCTGCTGCACAAGGAGTAGTTCCCTGCGGATGTTCTTCAAGGCAAATAGCTACAAGGGAGGGGAAGAGGAAACACTTCTCATTCTTCTGTCCTCATCAGAAAGCTTGCCTTCATAGAATAACTTGAAGCCACTGATCTCCTAACGTATGGGTCCCAGGCAAATTAAGAAGAGGGTCAAATGGGAAAATACAAAGCAGAAATATAGCAGAAAAGTTAGTCATGGTAGGTACTCTTATTAGGGGCTCCAACACTGAATTTCTGTGCAAGTTTGAAGAAGGCAGCCTAAGTGCTTGGTTCCTCAGTTTCCCCAGCTTCAGTATCAAATGTGTAAAGATCAGTTAATACACTCCAGAATTCTGAGTGTTTTGCATTATATTAATCCATGGACTTTAAAACAATTGATTACAACAGCCTTAAAAATGAAGAAAACTTTCAGACATCAAAATTCACAACGGCAAGATCTTCATATAATTAATTTTATGAATCAGAGCACTGGGTCCTGAAATCCTTGACATACCAGAAAAGGTACTGCAATTACATCCAGATCGAGCTCAAGTGATATTTCCATCAGCCAAACCACATTTTTCACTTTGCTGATAAAGCATCATAAACACTGTTCCTAGCATAAATAATTTTCAAAAACAAATAAAACAAGAAGCAAACAAATTAAAAAACAATCTCTAAAAAGTATTTTTTCAAAGCTGTTTCTGACAAGGTATTGTTGTTAATATCAAAGGGAAGGCAAGAATTATTTAACAACCTATCACAATAATTCTGTTTGTGAATGGCAAGGATCGAGTACTTCCTCCTCAAATAGATCAGAAAAGGCTCTCCCATCGAATCATACTGAATACCATTTATGAACAATGAGCTTACCCTTCTGGTAACAATAGGGTCTAGTTCTTTAGGGTCATTATGGCTGAGAGTCATGAGGTCAGCATTAAGGGTTCTAATACGCTGCAGTCGTAGGCGGATGTATCGTGCAGAAGTAAACTCCAAAAGCTTTTGTGAAGGATCATCAGCACTAGGCCTACCGTTGATCAGTGACGTGTGAATCTAGAAAGAGGGACTGGCTTGATCATAAACGTAATTGTGATTCATTTGCAACAACAAACATCTTAGTGTGAGAATTAAAACCATAGAACTTAAGCTTGTTTTCCAACAACTCGGGATGGTGAGATCTTAAACTGTGTGGAATTCTTTTTTCTTCCCCATCCTCTACCTGTAGGTAGAATTCCTGCTTCCTGACTCACGCAGTTCTGAAACCACCACTCTCACCTCATCATAATCTCAAGTTTCCTGGATTTTTTTGGAGATAGCATAAGGAGAAAAACAGTACCACAAGCTAGTCCTTAGCTCCTCCAGTCTTTCTTCCTCTCCTTCATTGAGATGTAACGTGTAACTCTGGCCATAAGCACAGTTTTGTCCTTACAGATTTCTCCTCTGCAATTTGTAAAGTTCTTATTGCACAACATACTATGGCACACATGCTCAATCTCGGATCATTAATCCCATGCCTTGCTGGGACAGGGCTGTCCAATCAGCAAGGAATACTCAGTGATATGAGAGCACAGTGGGAAGCCACAACACAGGAGACAGTCTGTTCTCTCTAGGCAAACTGGTTGTGATATATTCATTCAGAAGTCATGTTTTCTGCTGGGAATTGTAAGACAGAATTGTTGGCCGAATATTCACACATCACTGCACTGCTTCCACTGAAAAAATAAAAACATATATACTCACTATAGACAAGCCCAACTTTAACATGGAGCACCACATCCTAATCATTTACCCATAACTACAGATGTAGAATTTGCTGGGCTCAGTGCAATCCTTTGATTTTCACAACAAAGAGAGGAAGACCCAACCACAGCATGGGGAGTTCCAGCATGTTGTTTTTCTTTTTTATCACTTAGACTCCAGAGATTTAAAGATCCAAAAAGGCCTGTTACAACCAACTGGCCTTACACCTCTTGTGTGACACATGCCCTTTCATTTTACATAGTCTTACCTGCCTAAATCTCCAATTCTCTGGTAATACATATTCTCTCTTCTCATGAATAGTGATAAAATGTGAAACATTATTCACATTTTAACTCTAAAGTTATCTACTGGCTTGACTAGTATAAATTCTGGCAAAAAATGTTAATAATTAAGTGACATCCACATTTAGACATGCGGTCCTTTTACCCTACTAGTTTTTTCACACCAGGGCACTACAAACTGATTGCAGAACATTGCAATGCTAACAAATGCTGGATACAGGGCAGGTGCTTGTATAGATCAGCTGGTCTGCCGGACTTCCTATAGCCCCATGCTTAAGGTCAATAGGTTGGCCAGAACCAACTACAAAGCAGTAAACATATGTATTTTCAAAAGGGTGCCAAGATTCACTAGTACAGGTTGTGAGATACTCTGTGCAGAGAATATTCCTGTCTGACTGCCATTCCAGCTATGAAAGAGGAGCCTGTCCTTTCTGAATGACAACTTTTAGGTAGTACGCAGCAATTTAATTCTGTCATTTTTTATGTTCTTATGTTTTTATGTTAATGCACTCCGAAAAAAAGCAGTGTTCTAGACAATATCATCCAATTAATTCTGCGTACATCCGGAAAAGTAAATGAGAAAAAAATGTCATTGAACTGAACCTCTGGCATTCCTGTGTTTGGAGTTGTATGGCCTATCAGACATCAGATATACATTATAAGAGGTACTGTTCATACAGAGTCAACCTAAGGTCTTTCTGATTGTGTTGAGAGGCAGGTTAAGTTTCTTTGTTCCATCTGATCTATGGGGCATATGCTTATATCACTGCAATAAACACTTGATTAAAGTGAAAGGGACTTGGTGTTACTGAATTTCATTGTTTTTTTTCTTGCCGAAATACACTTTAAAGTTTATATGAAGAAGTTTGACACACTTTAGCCCTTAGCTGCATACACTCCAGTCTTTTTTGAACCAAGAAATAAACACATATTGGCTTCTATTAAGCCAAGAGTTACTAGCATTCTCCAGGGGATCACACTGCATTTATTATCACGCTCTTACATTATAGCATTCACAATAGAATAACTGCTGGTTTTAATGTATCATTTCATTATGTGGCTGCCTCTATGTAATAAATTACACAAGTACCATGAATAGAATTTGTTAAAAGAGAGAAGACTCAACAGTGAGGCTGCACAACTCGTAGCTCTTTTAATTATGCTACAACCCTGAAACAATGCCAAGGCTTGTTTAGGAGTTCCAGCTGTGCCGAGCACTTCAACAGTGTTTGCAGCTTTATCTCACACAACCAGGTGTTCCTAACACAGGGGTTTTCTGTATTAAATGAAAAACCCGGCAAAACATAGAGCCTCTGTCTTTCAGGATAAAGTAACTAATAATTCACAGCTAATAGCTACCATCAAATAATGTGGAGAGACAGAACAAACAGTTCAGTAATGGGAATACGTAGAGCCAAAGACATGTTTCATCCCAACATTTAAAGGTTTGCTATACTGGTACATGATGTAAAGATAGTATCATTAAAGAATAACAGATCATCTGGTAGTGCTAAGGGCGATGAACTCTGTAACTGTAATCCAAATCTTTTCAAATCGCTATCAGTCCATGTTCTTACTCACAAACCGCAAGTGCAAAACAAACATACCTCTCCATGTTCCAGGGGAACTAGTCTGGAATAATAGGAGGTGCAGATCACTTCATCATCTCTCTTGTAAGTTGGTGGCCCAATTCTTGGCGTAATATTATAACGAGTTAAACATTCAGTATCGCTAATTGCATAGTACTGCCATGGTCTGAACTCTGTGCCATCTATGGAGCGTTCCAAAATCCAGTTTCCGGGTCGTGGAGCATTAGCAGCTTTGATGATGACATATGCAACTTGAAAGACCTAAAAAAATGCAAGAAGAAAATTTTAACACTTCATTATGATGTAAAAGACCAACTGGGCATTAAATTCAAATTTTAAAAGCAGTATATGGTTTGCCTGGGGAGACGGTAGAATTTGGTACAATGACTCTAGATAAAATTTTTGCACAAACTTTTGACAAATCTTTCTAGTCTAATCTTTCACTAACAGAAATATGTACCATTTTTTGTCAAAACTCTGAACATTACAACAAAACATTTGTTTATGTGACTAAAAAAAGACAAACTGTATTCAGTGCATCATTCTGTGTTAATTAATAGCTTAAATCTAGATCTACACTGCATATTTCAGGATTACTTTGGTATAACATTCTTTCTATGGAAAATGTGCTATTTAGGCTTTTCTGAACCACCAAGGGCTTCAAAGAAGTGGGTTGGTTTTTTTTTTTTTCAAAACAGCTGCAGCCGAAACAACTCTCTCTCACATTTTAGCTGGGAGTTTAAATCCTCTCAGTAACAGCATTTCTGATAAGCTTTTTACACCCTATATTAAAAATCTCTGTCCATTCCATTTTCATTCTGTGTTGAAGTTATTTAAGCAGAAGAATATTTACAGACACTGCTGAAAACACACAGAGACAAATAAGGCGAATGTGACAAATATAAGCATGATAACCTCATTTAAGAATAGCAGCTCTTTTAAGATGTGTACTCTCTAAGCTATACAGGTATCCTGACTATTTTTTTAACAATCCTGGGTCCAAAGTGAAATCCCCATCCACACAACAGCACTGTTCAGCACTTCTGTGAGTAGGCAGGGCAGTAACTAAGTTTATGTCACCTTTTAAATGGCCCTGTCATGGCAGCTAGATAATCTGCACTGACCCCCAACTAGCTACAGCATTAGACACCAACTCTAAAGTGTGCTTATTGCAAAGCTACTATCTTCTTTCTTACCTAATATGTACTACATCACCTCACTTAAAGGCTGTCTTTGCAAACTGGTAAGACTTCTATCTAGGAGTTTAATGTTTTACATGCACTATAGCATCAAGCCACATTTAGATGAAAGAAAAATGCCATATTATTCAACCATCTCAGAGGTATGTATCCTTACTTGAGCAGACTGCCTTAGTCATCTGGTATAATCCTAATAATTCCTGTATACATGTGCAGTATTAATACTGTGTTGAGTTCTAATTTTGCCACAATCAGTTCTTTCAGACATTTTAAATTTAATTTTTTTTTAGGGTTTTTTTTGCAATACAGATTAAAGCCAGAGCAAGAATAGCACTTGCTGCATAAAAGCAGATTTTGATTTTGTCAAATTGGGAAATAGAGATAAATAGTAATTGCATTTTGTGTGTGGAATTCAGGAAACTACTTTTGAAACAAAACATTCTTTAAGTGAACAGAGCTTTGTTTAGGAGATCTTGCAGACATGAGAAGTAAAAAAAATTGGTGATACTCATCTTCAAATTCTAATTTACTAGATTTAATATCTTTAAAAAAGTCAAATTATCTATTTTGATTAAAATCAGATGCAACTTAAAACATGATATTCATTTGGTCTGATTTTCTTTTCAGGCACTCCAGTTTTATCGTTCGAGACATCAAGTACATACAAACAGAATATTTCCAGTTGTTTCAATAAATATGAAAATTTACACAAACTGAGGATTCCGTCTACTGATTTATATGACATTTCAGCAATGCAAGCAGAAGTAAACAAAAAGAAAAGCCAGCTCACTGTTTAGTCACAGCCTTATAGTCTTAGAAATAAAATTTCTCTGAGGTCTGTGTACACTCTGTTGTTCAGCAGAATCTTAAAATTTTATCAAAGTTAAGTGAATACCAAGAATTATAATCCAGCTTCCATGAAGAGAAGAGCCCCTTTCAAGTAAAAATTGCATCATGCCAACAAGCTCCAACTGAAAAAAATGCTTAAGTACAGGCTTTTAAAGGGAAAAGAACAGAATTCGGGCAGACTCCAAGTTAAGCAACTGTATTCCCTACATACAGCCTGGATTTCATTCATTCTGTTAGCAGTAGTTGAGCTATGTACCTGTGTCACACTGGGTTACGCACAAGCAGAATCTGGGGTATCATCATTTCAGTACTCCTAACCTGAAAACACTTGTATGTGACAAGAGTCACTTCTATGGGTATTTTCTCCATCACACAAGAAAACTGCAGAGAACTATTAAAACTAGGGAAGTTTTATTGACTGAGTTTAGGAACTGCTATGCACCTCCAACTTCCTTTGAAGTCAACCATCTCTTTCAAATGCATAAAAGATGCAAGAGTGGAACCCCAATTTTTTTCCAATGCCATGGTAGAAAATTCTCCTCAAAAACTCTTACATGTACTTTATTTATTTATTTTCCCTCTCTGCTTGCTGTCATCAACTAAACTACTTTCCTACTTATTTCACAGTTGGCTGAACAACAAATGCTTTACTTTTGATTACATTGAGATTTTTCAAGACCCATTATAGTCTGCAGCTGATGTAGCTTGTTTTAAATCCAGTTCCAACTAGTAACAATGAGCTATCCTTCACCACAAACTTAACTGCAGCCACTGCCGCAGAAATAAAAGATATTCACAAGAATATGCAAGTTAAATTTATGTTAAATACCAAGTTTCTTGGTGAGGGGGGAGTGAAGGGAAAAGCCAATTAAAGATAAATTTTCACAGCACTGTGCACATATTCAATACACAATTCAATAAATTAGATCTTTTCAAGTCAACATTTTTCCAGAAAAATAGCAGCCATGTTTCGTACTCAAGAAACCTAGTGATTGATTTTTCCTGCACACCTACAGTTCACCAACAGCTGAAATGAAGATATTTGACACTATGAACCCAGAAGAGGCATTCAAAAATCAGTGAATGGTTCTATAAACATTTATGTATGCACAGGGTAGAAAACCATTGCCTTCTTTCCCCTCGGATCCTCTCAACTCTCTTCCATTTACACATATAGCCCATAGGTACCCAAACATACTTCACAGGTAAATTCACCGGATAATGATATCAGCAACACCAGGAAAATTTGTAAGCCCCTGAAATAATATAGGTTAAATACAGAAATTAAAAGATTTTGTATTAATGCTCCTGCAGTCAAGAAGTCAAAAGACAACCTATCAGTAGAAGTTCTATTCTCAGGGATTATGTTCCCAAGCAAGGGAATTAAGCTAGAGGAAGGGATTAAGGTGTTCCCAATGTTTGCAGATGAAGATGTTTTAAGGAATGTCAGCAGGTAGGGGTTTTGCAGACCTCATATCCCACAGCCTCTGCAACCCAAAACGGTTCTGAACCAGGAACTCCATGTAATGCAAGCTGATTTTCCAACATCCTTAGAGCACTTCTTTACAGATTTTTACAAGTTCTTCAAGTTTGAACATCACCAAAGGCAGTTTCTTACCACTTTTCACATTCATTCAGTGTCCACCAACCAGCCACGTGATACTTGAGCTGTATGGCAAGAGCTAATGATTTGTACACTTTAATTTGACTGTATAGCTTTCCCAGAACTCATTTCCTTATTGAGCTACAAGGGTAAAAAGGGCAAGCCAAAGCAAGTTAGCAATTCCCAAGAAGCCATAGATTAAAAGTGTCATTTTACAGGCATTTCAATCCCGAATGTAAAGACCAGCCAAATAAACTTGTACTGAAAAACCTCTTCTTCGTAGCAGCAATATCAACGCAACAAGTCACCTCTGCTTTACAGAGACTGTGAGGCCTAGCACTTGCTTGTCACATTTTGCTCTGAGGAGTCTGTGGTGTTAAAAGTGCAAAATAAACTAAACCCAGTACAATTTCTAGCCTCCTGAATTATCTATTCTTTAAGATTTTGATTCATTATGTGCAACCATTGTTTTGGAAGAGAAGAAAAATTCATTTTACTCAAGAAGGTTATTGCAAAAATGTACAGATGAGCACCCTGAATCTTGCACCATCAGTTTTACAAAGCCACAAAAGGCTTTTAATGAAGCTTGCCACCTACAATAAATTAGCATTGGTCCAGTGAAGTCAATGGAATAATATCTTTTTATATCAGCAAAGGATTTGTCCTTACAGAAATCTCTTCTTGCCAATTGATTTCAAGATAAAAGCTCTGTACAAGTCCTATTATAATATTTACATTATTTTTTACTCTCTTGTAGCAGAAACTACAAATTACCCTTACATCAGCCTCCGAGTGGTAATCCAGTACTCATAAGATATTCATCAGCTATGACTTAATCAGAAGTGGAGACGTTTTCTCAACTTGATACCTTGGGTCTTCCAAGAACAACTGGTCTCGCTTTACAATTCAAGAACTTTGTGATATACAAACTTGTGCCTTTCTGCTATGCCTAGTACAAAGTACCCTTAAATACCTTTAAAGCCTGAAGCATGGTAATAAAACTGGGGAAAATATTCTTCGTTTAATAGTGTGACAGAAAAATATTTTACAGCTGGTCCGAGCACACTGCTGATATTTATAGTAGTTAGCATTTATTTTAATTCATTATAATTTCACAAAGTAGCTGTCCAGAGGAGTCAAACTCAGGCAAAAACGCTGCTTTTATCTAAAACTGCTGTTGCACATTTTGTTTCTGTAGAATTGCCAGTGTAGGAAGCGCGAGGTCATAAATCAAATCTTGGTATCTTGTACATCAATACTATACCTCATTGCTAAATAACTCTTTCGCCAGCTCTGAATCTCTGCCATACATTTAATGGAAGGGGGCGGGGGGGAAAGGAAAGACTATCATACATCTAGGTCCTGGAAAGACTGAAAGGCACACCAGAATACATGTACCTAGTTGTTATGATCCACGTAAGCTAAAAAGTCATGACGTACCTACTGGCTACCCTTACAAAATGCTTAGCGTTAATTATAAATAGCACAGAGACTGAAAAGGAGAAAGATAAAAACAGCAATTTCAATACTGATTTTATTAGCCAGCCTTCTTTTCTTAACAAGATTCCATCAAACTGCTCTTCAGTCCAGCTGTTTTTAGACTAAATAAACTAAGTGCAAGGTAGAGTATTAGCTGAAAGAATATCCTCTGCTCCCTTCAGCTTCGAGCCAAGAGATGAATAAAGCCCAATAAAGGACACAGGACACAAACTGTGGCCAGAACTTCACCTAGGGTAAATTGGAGAGGAGCCGGTTTTCACCAGCTAAGGGCATCTTCCCCATATTTGCCAGCCAAGGCTATGTTCAAGCACTCACCAACCCCACTGCTGGATTATATATCTAAACTGTACATTGGTAACAATCCCAAGAAACAATCCATTCCTCCTACTGCTAGAACTTCTGGTAATTACTCAAAAAACATAAATAATGACCATATGGTCATCCTTCACATCACAAAAGCGTGTGAATATATTCTATATTCTGGCAAAGAAAGTTAAAGGACATAGTTAGTTTAATATGCTTGACAAATTTAACGCACAAAGCTTGAAATGTAAAAAAAGTACCAATGCTAAAGATATACTGCAACACATATAGTTACAGGTACTGACTTTCAGAAATACTTTTAAAGGTCCTAGAAGAGTATTTTAACTCATTCTTAAGCAAATTTATGAAGTAAACTAAGGTCCTTCATATGCTCTTCTTTTGTTACTCTTTACTTGTGCTGACTTGCTTAAAGCACACCAAGTCAGCTCTAATAACTCATTGACTTCAAGCGATCTTTCTCACAGAGCAGTAATTTACATTCAATTTGCATAGCCCTAGACGCCTTCTCACTCTCACACTCTCTAAGGAAAACACAGAAGAAAGGCCCCTTGCGGGCAACTTTTCAAATCGAATTAGTGAAACTGAGCGTGGGTCAGGAGAGGAAAGATATGTATTTGGTGAAACATCAACAGCACTAAGGCTGGAGAATAAAAGATTTAGGGGGCAGCTCAGCTGGTCTGTTTCCAAAGTAAAAATGTTCTACGAGAATAAAAACTAAGACATCCCCTCCTCCTTCATTTTTCTTTCCTGTTTGTCCATTTACAAACCAAACACAAAGCCAACTCTTCAAACAACAAGAAAGTCCTATCCAAACCTTCTGTCACTGACAAAAGAGACCCTGTGATTATTTTCCGAACAGTTCTGCTTTCTAATTAAAGAGCAAACTAGGCACTTTTTTAACCTATGCTTCATTTTAAAACATCAAAGTTAAATCTCCTGGTTTAATCTTTAACATAACTTTAAAGCAGGGTCTAGAGATCTTGCAAAATCTTGTTACCAACTGTACACCTCAAGTATGCATTTCTTAGTAACAAAGCTTCTTCCAGAGTTTGGAAGCATCCCCATATTAATAATGGATTGTTGAGCTATGATTTTCAAACAGCTTAGACAGGCCAACGCGGGCATCTGTTCAAAGCAAAACAAGAAAAAGCCAAGAAAAACACATATTTCAGAAATTATTTTGTCTTTTCTTGGAGCAGGGTAAAAGACTTCTGATTCTTCCATGTCTAACAGACAAACTAAAAAATAAATTAGCAAACATTCTGTATGGTTTAGCAGCCTCCTGCCTAAGAATGATAAACCCATCCAAGCTCTGCCGTAAAGTGCGAAAACAGAGGAACCAACTTCTGCTCAGACAGTTCCTGCTTCCCCAGGGTCAGAAATCACTGTTTTGGAAATATAATCCCTACATCTTCAGAACAACTGACAGCAAAAGTTCATAGAAGAGATAATATAGAACATTTTTTCCCAGTGCTTCTTCCAACAAGATGGTGATCAGAATCAGTCAGAAGAGAAGCACAGAAAGCAGCAAATCAACTTTTCTTTCAGCAACACTAACTTTGCCCCATTTTATGCATGTTTTGCTTTCTAGGCCTGAACGATATCCCTCAACTGAAGGAAAGTCTGTGTTTCCAGGATTCTGGAAATCCTGAAATTGAACTTTCTGAAATTTTACACTTCAATCTGACCATTACGTTGCATTAACAAGCTTACATGTTTAATGTAAATATGCAAAAATATTGAAAAATTTAAACAGAAGAGTTTAATTTGAGAACTACTGTGAGATAATTGATGTGAATACAATAATCCTCCAGTCACTAACTTTTCTCTCCTCCTTTGAAACTCAGTATCTGAGCTACAACACCTATGGATCAAAAGAGTTCATATTTGGAAGTGTATTGTGGTCTGTTTTCTTACAGTAAATGCCAAATGTTTCCACCCTGTCCTACTCCAATTCATTTACCCTTTTACTAAGAAAATGTACAAAGATCGGGTGACAGGCTGATAGTTATAGTTAATAAACAGAATCAGATGCATCCTCACATATAAAATCTACACTTATGACAATACCCTGAAAACACTGTTTGCTGCTTGAAAATAAGTCTTTGATAACCCAGACTTCAAGTAACTTGCATGAAATCAAAGGCAAAGGAAAACAATATCAGAGGACTGCTGGGGAAAAGACAGCAGGGTCAGGTAGAGGAAGGTTACCAAGACAGAAGGAACGCCTGTGTAAACACTCTTATCCACACTTACACAATTGTTACCATGCCATGAATTACAACAACCTGTGACCTATATGCTTACAAACATAGTCACTTCCACTCCAGTCAGATAGGAATGAAATCTCCAAGATGCTCTAGAACAACAATTGAAAAACCCATCTGTTTAAAATCAGTTCGTATTAGCTTTAACTACCCATGTTTAACTACGTGCTACTGAACGGTTAACTGCTAGATATCCTACCATCTAAACACAGAAGAACTGCAATCAAAATATATAGGCTTATATCCTATTTACAATAAATGACGCTCACCTAAATGTTACTCACCTGCCTTAAATCCAAGGTGATAGTGACCCAGTGGTATTGCCTCCCATTCTGAATGCTGGGACTTTGCCACCAGTTATTGGTCCCATCAATTGCACTGGAAATTGGGTGCTGCTCTGTTTTAAAGCATAAAATTAAACATCTCTTGAAAATACATCTCACTGCATTTTCTCTGACCCAGCACATTTATCTCACACTGAGCACAATTTCTTCCTGTCATAAAGTAGTAAAAGCTGAAATCTGCCCCCATACAAAAAGGCTGTCATTGGACTCTGCAGTGCTTAATGGTCATTTAAGGTGTTCACGTGTTCTGTCAGCCCTTTGCTCAAAGGTAGTTTCACTCGTATAGTACAGAGACTAAAAGTAAAAAGTATTTGACCCCAATATACCCTGTAATCATGGGGAAGGGTCAAAAAGAATGACACAAACCCATGAAACCAAAAAAACAAACCCACATAAAACTTGCCTTTGGGATTGGCACTGTGATGGTCACAGACGCGGCACTGCGCGTTGCGCAAGGGCCGTCCCGGGACGTGCTCCACCAGTTTGCAGAACATCTCCGGTCCCTTCTCCCCACAGGTGGCGTTGGTGGAGATGTGAGCGTTGCTGGCCAGGTTCAAAATGGCGGGGAACAGTCCTTGAAAGAAGTAATGATCGTCAGCCACATCGTAAGGCAAGCAAAATACAAACGTGGGTATGACACAGATCTCTGAACATACAGGGTTTCATGACAAGCTTCTAGCTTAGAGTCAGAGATACAGAAAAATACAATGACATCTATTTTGTGAGAAGATTTATCATACCACACTGACACCAGCATATCAATCATCATAGCTCTGGGGCACTGCAGCCCTGTCTGTCTTTGCCCACTGCCTAGGGCTCCCCCCACCCTGCCCACAGCCCAGAACCTCGTTTCAGGCCCCCAGGGCTCCCCCCATCCTGCCCATGGCCCCATTTCAGCCCCCCCCGGGCCATCAGACCCTGCCCAAGCAACACCGCTCCCCAACAGCCCTGCTCTGCCCAGCCACAGGGCCTGCCAAGCTGGGCCCACGTACTGACCTGACCTCAGCCCATCCCCAGGGAGGTGCCTGATGCCCCGGACTAGGGCTGCCCCAGTGCCCCCAGCCGCGCTGCTCCTGGCTGGGGTGGTGGGACAGGCCCGGCCCTGACAGACCCCGCAGGGAGCCCCCACAGCCCTCAAGGAGCCCCCTGACACAATAACCCTGTTATTTCACTCCAACTTTGGATGCCTTACAGCTGAGGAACACAAGAGTTAGTAAACTAACTCTTCCAGTTACTAAACCTTCTCTTCACCTTGTGAATTGATCAAAACCAGGAGGACAACTGGCCCGCTGCCAGAAGCGAGGAGGAACTGTACAGCACGCACTCGGCTGGTGTGGAAATGGCGTTTCACTGGAGCTCTCCAGGGCAGCAACATCACCACCCTGAACAACACGCTCCAGGCTCGCAAATTTTAAGGACTGCGTTTTAGACCTTTGCTCTGGGCTCTTCTGCAGCCTGTGTAAAGTCTAAGGAATGTTTTGCTTGCCAGTTATTCATCTTCACACAAATGCTTTACTGAACGTTCAAATGGTGTTGCTCTTTTGCGCTGGAATAACGAAACCACAGATGAAGCATTTCAAGATTACTGTTACCAGACCAGAAATTCTCAGTATTTTCTAAAAGGAGTGAAGTTTCATTTTAGCTTGAAGGCTACTTATAAAATTTAAAGAATACTGCCTGAGACAGAAAGAAGTTAAACACTGTTAAGTTAAGCCTTGTTACCAGTTTCCAGCCCTCCCTCCTGAGCTAAAAAGCTTTTCTTTCTTGCATGGTTATGGTATAACAGAGATACTCCATTTCCACTCAGAAGCAACTGAAAAAGAGAAACTGAAAAAAATAGTCCTGTGTTTAGAGATTAAACACAATGGGCTGAAATCAAAGCTAGAGCCTTGGTATGGCGTATTAAGAGTGCTGCAAGAATTGCTACTGTTGCAATAGTGAGGTATTAAAACCACTCTTCCAGAAGGGTTTTTAATATTTTTCTTCTGTTATAAGGAATTCTGAATACAAAAAAATGCCAGTCATATTTGTGAAAATATATGCCTTTTTCACTAGTAAAACTATACAAATTCTTTTATACCATAAAAGATTGTAATATTAATATTTTGTTTTTCTTAGCTGTCCGTCTCAACAACATAAAATTCAATATTCCTTTAATTTAAAGCATCTGCCTGCCCAGTAATTACATTACCCTGGAAAGCCTCAAGAGAAGTTTTAGTGCTATTTAAATCTTGACTTCAGCTATTGAAAACGTGGCTAAATCCTAACCCTCTGCACCACAGCATGAATAACAAACAGTGTATTTTCAGTTGTGCTATACTCAAAGCTTAATGGGAGAGAGATGAAGCTTTTTATTTTTGAATCCTGACTTCACTGAAATTAAACCTAGACTAGGTCAGATGCCTTGTTCTCATTATACCTAAATCTGATGCAGATGAGGACGCTGAATACATACTATTGACCACTTTGGTAAGGCTCTTCTGCCAGTAACATACTTTCTGCATGGTGTTCTCTCACCTCATGCAGTATGGGTCCAGACCTAAAGTTAAAGGCAAAGCAGAAATGCCACCCTCCATTTTCCTACTGGACAAGAAAGCTCAATGGTCTAAGAGGGTACCTTCTTTTACATTACTCTACAATGATACAAAATCTTCTGTATTCAGTATTCATTACTGTTCACATAGGCATCTATCAGCCAGTCTTCAAGAGCCATCCCTTACTTCCCAGGTCATTCATTACCTTCACTCACGTTACACAGTAGCTCTGCCATTTCTTTCCAGGGTCATTTGTTACGGTGACATAATTTGCCTAGAATAACCTTCAGTCTATGGACTTGTGCCAAAGGAATAGCGAAGGTCTGAAGAAAAGTGCTGATGTCAAGTGCTGTGCTAGCCAAGCTTCATTCCAAAACCCCAAGCGCAAGTCACTGTGGCATTCACCCTGGACTTAGCCCTTTTGTCTGCTCACCATCAAGCATATCACTGACTTTTAATAAATTCTCTGATTGACAATGGAATGAATAATGGTATGGTAAACTTAGGGTCTCATGATGATTTTTCTGGGTCCCACAGAGAAAAGAAGAAAGGACATTTCAATCCAACTGAGTTGCACTGGGAGTTTTGCCCCAGGATCCAAACAAAAAACAAGAGGTTGTTATCTTCATCCTGCAAGGCACTGCATCTCACAGAATCACAGCATCATTAAGGTTGGAAAAAAACCTGTAAGATCATCAAGTCCAACCATCAACCAACAAACACCACCATGCCCATTAAACCATGTCCCACAGTGCCTCATGCACACATTCCTTGAACACCTCCAGTGAGGGTGACTCCACCACTTCCCTGGGCAGCCTGTTCCAGTGTCTCACCACTCTCTCAGTAAAGACATTTTTCCTAATATCCAGCCTGAACCTCCCCTGGCACAAATTGAGGCCATTTCCTCTTGTCCTGTCACTCTTCACTTGGGAGAAGAGACCAACACCCACCTCTCTGCAACCCCCTTTCAGGTAATTGTAGAGAGCGATGAGGTCTCCCCTCAGCCTCCTCTTCTCCAGACTGAACAACTCCAGTTCCCTCAGCCGCTCCTCATAAGGCTTGTGTTGCAGAACCCTCACCAGCTTCGTCACCCTTCTCTGGACACACTCCAGCACCTCAATATCCTTCTTGTAGTGAGGGGCACAAAACTGAACACAGTATTCGAAGTGCGGCCTCACCAGGGCCAAGTACAGGGGCACAATCATTTCTCTGGTCCTGCTGGCCACACTGTTTCTAATACAAGCCAGGATGCCGTTGGCCTTCTTGGCCACCTGGGCACACTGCTGGCTCATATTCAGCCAGCTGTCGACCAACACCCCCAGGTCTTTTTCTCAGGGGCAGCTTTACAGCCACTCTTCCCCAAACCTGTAGCGTTGCATGGGGTTGTTGTGACCCAAGTGCAGGACCTGGCACTTGGCCTTGTTCAACCTCATACAATTGGCCTGGGCCCATCAATCCAGCCTGTCCAGATCCCTCTGCAGAGCCTTCCTACCCTCAAGCAGATGAACACTCTCCCACGCAACTTGGTGTCATCTGCAAACTTGCTGAGGGAGCACTCAATCCCCTCATCTAGATCATCGATAAAGATATTAAACAAGACCGGTCCCAAAACTGAGCCCTGGGGGACTCCGCTTGTGAGCGGCCACCAGTTGGATTTCACTCCATTCACCACGACTCTCTGGGCTCAGCTGTCCAGCCAGTTTTTTACCCAGCGAAGAGTGCACCTGTCTAAGCCACGATTCGCCAGCTTCTCCAGGAGAATACTGTGGAAGACAGTGAGAAATGAAAGAAGGAAGAATTCAAAGGTTAAATGGATTTGTTCTATGTATAGCTCAGCAGGCAGACCTTGTGGTGAAGGACATAGCATTAAATGTTTCACCAAAAGTCAGAGAAAAGGCTTGTTCATAATAAGCCAGTTGTAATGTATGTGAATGATGAACAGATTGTCAGCATGCAGTATGCCAGGGAAAAAGAAGACAGACAAAGAGCTTTTAGGTGCATGAGGCAGTCAACTTCTATTTTATATGCTTCAATATGCTTATCTACTCTAATCCTTCAGAATGAATGGGCATAGTCAGAGCATGCAGCTTGTTGGGGCAGATTCAAAGTGCTCACAGTTCACACAAAGTCATCATGGATTAAAATACATCATTACGTAAGTAAAAGATGTCTGCAACCCAGAGAGCTCTCTCTCTATTGTAAAGTTTATGGCTGATCATATGGCCTACACTTCTTTGGGAATTACTCTACCTGAAACCAGGGTCTACAGAAGTCCTTACAAGCTCCTTGTTGCAGAGATAAGTATCATCTTCTCTGGCAATTCAATTTAATTAATTCTTTGTGGTTTTATAAGTTTTGTTCAGCTAATTGATTTTGTTATAGGTATAGACTAGCAAGCACCCCTGAAGTTTTTACCAAGAAAAATTTGGGACATTTCCAGGGTTCTGGCAATGTCAACTGTGATCAATGCACATCTGTTGATACATTCTGGATACACCTGATTTACTGCACATGAGCAGATCAATTCCATAGTACTTGCACATTGGATCTGACACATTCTGGACTTCTTGAACATTTTATCTAGCTCAGATAGCCTGCCCAAATACAGAAGCATCAGTGCACTCCAAAGAAATTAGACTTGTTCTCCATGCTCAGATGATAGCACATACACATCAACAATGGAAATATGGAAACTTCTTGAGTTGTGTGCCATTTATTAAAGGCTTTTTAGATACACTTATTCCCTTATCTTTAAAAAGCATTCTCAGTTTAAGACCCTTAGCTGCATTCTGTACAGCTAGATCTGAATGAAACCCCAATTCCATTCCTGATTAATGATTTTTTCTCTCAGGAAATTAGTATTTCATCACTGTTCTGTTTCAGGTGGAGGGAAAGTGGATTTGTGCATTTTGGCAAAATCCACACATTGTCTGTGTCTTTGACCATGTTTGACTGTACGGATTCTCACAATGTGACTGACAGGGTGAAACTGTACTTCTTCACTTTTTACAGATGGCATGTGGAAAAAGGGAGACACTCCTCAGACTAACAATCTTCCTAGCAGAGGCATAGCTGATTAAATTCATTTCTTTTACAAACACAGTTCTACAAACAGAAGGATACATATGAGAGTTCTGCTTTACATAGGCTTCGCTATGCCAGCAAATATGTTCAATAAGCACAATAACGATAATACTTTTTGGTATCCTGATCAACACAGCAAGGATGGCAAAACTTGTTACAGGAAGGCCACATTTAAGACAGCTTCCCTCTGAATCCAGATTCACTAATCTGTTTGATATCCCAGAAAGCTGAATCAATTAGGGGGATGATTTTTTAAGAAATCAGAAGACAAAAACTGATGGGAAATGAAGAAAAAAGATATCTGAAGCAAGCCAAGAACTGAGTCCAGAAGGTGACAATGTATTGTGGATTGCTCATCAGTGTATACAATGAAGAATCCCAACTAGACTTCAGTGAACAACTCTGAGGCATTCAGCAAAGCAACAGCTTGATTTTCCCCCCAGTATTTTGGCTTTTTTGTGCTGAGGGTACTAAAGCAGTAATTCACGAATGAACAAAGTAGATGTGACTTAAAAAACAGAGCTGATGTGTGCAGTTAACAATGAGTTTTTTATTGTGTCATTTCTCAGAACACAGAAATACTTGAAGGGGTCTAATCTCATTTGCAAGTTCGCGTTTTTAAAAATGTAAGGCAATAAGCAGTTCATAACAAGCAGGCAATGTTGAAGTTTGCTTACAAGCAATAGATTCTCCGCTTACTGAAAACATTTACAGAGGACACAGTGACAGTTGTTCAGAGTAGTTTGATGCACTTCAGGACAACACAAAGGGCTAAGGACAAAATGTTATAAAATGCCACAGAGTATTAGAATGTATAGAACATGTAACAGTATATTACACTGCAGAAGTTGAGATCCCATTCTTTATAACATTCTCAGACAGTTTCCAATAGCACAGATTTGGTTTAGTCGTTCTGTCTTATTCAAGTTTTGGACTAAATGAGTTTACTAAATAAAAGCCCTGAAACTGTGCTATAACACTGCCTTATAATCCATTTTGTGGAGACATTGCCTAAAAATACGCATTAGCTGCAGCATCGACCCATTTGAAAAGTTTAAAGCTTTGCTACAACTTACACAACAGGCTTAGGTACCAAGCCACTAGGTAGAAATAATTTTGAAAACTGATCACTCATTTTTCTGTAGCCCTACAGAAAGAAGAATTTCTGCTAGCACAACATAAACTTTACAGGAGCTAACTAAGGGGTATGGTTTTATTAGCAGAAACTCTGTTACAGAACATCTAACTCTACAAACTTTAATTTGCAATGTTTAGATTAAACTATTTCAGATCAAAATGAAACCTCACTACCATAACAGACCACTATCTTCTCCTAAAACCTGTTTTCTATTTCTTCTCATACTGTAGAGCAAAGCTGACTAATGTGTCAATCAGAAATACTAGCTGGGGAAGATTAAGTTTAATGCAATCAGTTTTCAATATAAGAACATACTAAGCTTGTCTGTTCTCAAGAGTTTCCAATGAGGGATGTTCCTCAATATCCCTGACAAGTCTACTCCGGTACTTAATCACTTTAAAAACTTGCAACTTTTTAGTCCTCTTTGCTGCATTCATGATCTTTCATGATCTTGATTACAGCTTTTGATTACCTGAAAGGTTGTTATCACACACCCTTTTCTCTTTTCTAAGACTAAGTAAACAACCCTTTCAATCTTTCCACAGTCAATTTTCTAAACCTCTTATCCTTCCGAATTCTTGGCAGTTTGCATCTCTCCAACAGTGCAGCTCTTCAGACCTCATCAGCACCAACTGGAGTAGACCAAGTTCTTAAATTCTTGACATTTTTGTTAACATACCCAAGAATAAGTTTTGCTTTCTTCTCAAGGCACTACAGTTCGGTTTGCATTGCACACTAAGGTAAATAAAAGATCCTTTTCTATTGTACTGCAGCCTGGTCAATCATGAAAAAGTATACTCCACATCAGGCCCTGGGATGAGCTCAGGTTATCTGTAAAACAGATTATTTTGCAGCCATTTGCTGAATACTCATGAACACTTGCTTCCGGAACAATCTGCTGATTATTTTACAGCTCTGATTCTGTGAAGCTTTTGCAAATCACACTTAACAATCCAACCGGAGCACCAGAAGAAAGAACAACAAAAAATCCATTACAGTAGTTAATGTGACCAAAAACATTCTGCTTGAACCCTGCAAGCTGTTAGAGCACAAACAAGCTACAGAAGACCAAACCTGGCCCCTTCCTCTGTCCAAATGGCAAAGGGCTTCTCTGCCAAACATTTTCTGTTGTTGCTCGTGGGCATTCAGCATTAATGAGAGCCTTAATGGAGACAGGGTACTGCAGCAACAGGCATTTACCTACTGTGGTCTGCCTTGGGCTAGATGATGTGCTAATTAGCACTCAGGGCTCAGAAATTTATTGGAAAGAAGTATACCACTGCAAGTTAATAAAGACCCATTCTGTCAAATTCAGACTGGAAACACTGAAGGCAAAAGTTTTCTCCCTCAAGAACGAATATCAGCTGTACTATTCTTTCCCCACTAGTTTCCTCCATATAGTTTGTGAAGGTTAAAGAGCCAGAGTCTAGCATAACTTGCATGTCTTCCTTAAAATTCTCAAATACCAGCAAACACCCAGGTTGATGGCCAGAATGTAGCAGAGAATTTGAACACAGCAAAATGTTTTTTCCAAAAAAAAGGGGCAGAAAACCTGAACCAAAGCATAAGCAGCATGCTAAATATAAAAGGCAACGGAAAACTAAGGTAAAAAAGAGAGAGGAAAGCATCACATCCCAGTTAAGTCTTAATAGCAAGATGCTGTATTTCCCAATATGCAGTATTGGAAGGATCGAGAGTTAAGATTAGGGAATTATCAAACTCATTGAAAAATGTCTGTAACAAAGAAAACCCAGACTTCCAGATGATTCGTGGTGAATGGAGCAAAATCCAATTGGCGGCCAGTCACAAGCGGAGTCCCCCAGGGCTCAGTTTTGGGACCAGTCTTGTTTAATATCTTTATCGATGATCTGGATGAGGGGATTGAATGCTCCCTCAGCAAGTTTGCAGATGACACCAAGTTGCATGGAGGTGTTGATCTGCTGGAGGGTAGGAAGACTCTGCAGAGGGATCTGGACAGGCTGGATGGATGGGCCCAGGCCAATTGTATGAGGTTGAACAAGGCCAAGTGCCGGGTCCTGCACTTGGGTCACAACAACCCCATGCAACGCTACAGGCTTGGGGACGAGTAGCTGGAAAGCTGCCCCTCAGAAAAAGACCTGGGGGTGTTGGTCGACAGCTGGCTGAATATGAGCCAGCAGTGTGCCCAGGTGGCCAAGAAGGCCAACGGCATCCTGGCCTGTATCAGAAACAGTGTGGCCAGCAGGACCAGAGAAATGATTGTGCCCCTGTACTTGGCCCTGGTGAGGCCGCACTTCGAATACTGTGTTCAGTTTTGTGCCCCTCACTACAAGAAGGACATTGAGGTGCTGGAGTGTGTCCAGAGAAGGGCGACAAAGCTGGTGAAGGGTCTGGAGCACAAGTCTGATGAGGAGCAGCTGAGGGAACTGGGGTTGTTCAGTCTGGAGAAGAGGAGGCTGAGGGGCGACCTCATCGCTCTCTACAATTACCTGAAAGGGGGTTGCAGAGAGGTGGGTGTTGGTCTCTTCTCCCAAGTGAAGAGTGACAGGACAAGAGGAAATGGCCTCAAGTTGCACCAGGGGAGGTTTAGACTGCATATTAGGAAAAATGTCTTTACTGAGAGAGTTTTGAGACACTGGAATAAGCTGCCCAGGGAAGTGGTGGAGTCACCATCCCTGGAGGTGTTCAAGGAATGTGTGCATGAGGCACTGTGGGACATGGTTTAATGGGCATGGTGGTGTTTGTTGGTTGATGGTTGGACTTGATGATCTTACAGGTCTTTTCCAACCTTAGTGATTCTGTGATTCAGATTAAACGTTTTGAAAAAAAGAAGGCCAAGCAATACTAATACATCTGCACAGGACACTGATGCTTGTCACCTCTGTTAATTGCACAGTAACTAATGTTTTCTTACACAAAGTATTGAGGTTTTTAACACCACAGATGGGTTAGATACTAGTTTAGACTGAATACTAAGACTAAACAATAGCCTTCAGATTATGAAGCTAAGCGTTAACAAGTTAGGTAATGCAAACTTTACAATGTCCCACATTCTGAGTGCCCTCATGCTTGGAGCTTGCAAACACAGATGTGGATCATATGGAGACTATGTCACAATACATGTACTCAAATTGAAAGTGGAGAGGATAAGGATGCAAAGACATGGGTCAGCATGCAAATTCTTAACACTGAAGGAGTTTGAGCAACTGATTTTCAGTCCCACTCAGAGATTCCTACAAATGAGCTACTTTGTTTCCAGAAGGAGTGCGCACCACCCTTGACAGCCTTCAGCGGAATGTTTTGAGAGAATAGAAAACATTGGTAAATACTATATGTTTAATAGCTTACATCACAGCCCTGAATGTGGTTTCTAGTATTATGGCTTGGTCCTTCACAAGTTTCAGGGACCTGAGGCAAAAAAAATTAAGTTCAAGTTCTTGGGAATAAAAAAAAGAGCATTCTTGGGAATAAAAAAAGAGCATCAAAAAGTTTTATCACAGCAGTTTCTACCTTCAATATTGCCAGTAACTTGCTGCTTGCTTTCAATCAGAAAAAACTAAGGGGCACTAGGAAGAAGAGAAGAAAACTAGCTTTCATGCTAGTTTTCAGCATCAGACAGTACAACTGAATATAAAAGGTGGGTAACTTGCAAGTACTCTCTCTATATATATCACGCATTCTCAAAGTATAATCAATATTTCTTCTGTCAAGTCATGTCTTGCAAGTATTGATTTTTGTATGGTGCTAGCCTATTCAAGAATCCGCCTAGAAATTGTCACAGCATTTACACCAAAGCAAAAGAGCCAACAGTTGACAGATGGGCAGGCTGCCAAGGAAAAACAAACCTGCCAGACCATGAAATTAGTTCTTTCTTGTTCACCCAAAGCCTTTTCCACATGTTGAAGAGTCTACAACATTGTGTTTGTTGGTTTAGGGGTTGTTCTTTCTTTTCACATTACACTACCTTTTTTTCTGAAGTCACCTTAATCTTGGAAACGATTTTCACTCAAACCTGAAGTAAATACAAGCCACAGCTATTAAATATTTCAATATCTTGTCAGTTTTGCTTATATGCAGCCTAAGACACAATATTAGCTTAGATCAATGACAGTAGTACTGGCAGTGTGATTGGCATGTTAAAGACTAGGGACCTCAGTCATTTGTCACTTATGATGTACCCCAATATCAACAAGACAGAACATTTTTGTTCTTCCTGATTTTGGATCTAAAGTAGCCTCTCCTCCCACCTTTATCATAACTACCTCAACAGCTAATGGCTCACCCCGCACTTCTTTCCTATCACCAGTTTTCAACCTGAGGCAACAGTCTTCCTTGTAATGAAAATCCTGTCTGGGTTTAATCCTAATTACATTTGTATGCATAAATGCACAGCTTTAGACTTCAAACTGAATCTTTTACTATAATATGTAGGAAGCAATGACACAAGTATCTATTAGCTCTCTCCTGGTTCTAAATTTATATTTATCACTTGCAAAGTCTAAAAAAACTGAGTTTGAGAATAATTTTAAAGCTTTAGTGGTCCCAGTCACTTCTGTACTGTGACTCAGTATCACAGCCAAACAAAACATTACTACTTCTTTTCCCATGTAAACATGAAGGACCCCTTGAGGCAGCTGGCATCTTGTGATCATAAGTGAAGTCTTACAGCAAGCAGCTGCACTACAAAGGAATTCTGAAATGTATTTTTCCTTTAGTTCATTTAAGCTCGTTATTCACCAGCCATATATAAAACCAAGGCTTATTTCACTTTCCTAATTTCAAAAAATGAATTTTTTTCACTTTCCTAATATGAATGCACTATCTTAAGATTACAAATTGCAGCTGCCTTAGATGAAGTTAAATTTCACTTAAAATAAGTGGAATTTTTCCATTAATGAACAAAAGCTATTTCAAGTTGAAAAGTTTTTGGGACCTCAGAACTACCAGCTATCCTGTTTTATAAACAGTGTTTTTTCAGACATAGAAGAAAAATGTTTTCATTCCAGCAGGCACAAAGCCATTATCAGCACACATACACAGCCCTGTATCGCTGCCAGATCTTCCTAGGTAGAAGGGAGGGCATTTTCTCCAGCTTGAATGGAGCTGAAAGGATTTGCAACTGTAACACTGAAGACATGCAAACTTGATCATTCCCTTATCTCTACTGACAAGATTTTGCAATCTCTCATTTAAATGGTTAATTGGGAAATAACCTCTGTAAGTTTTTTCAGTTAAAACCAACTGCTCAACGTGCTATAGAGGTGGCTTTCTGCTCTTTGCAAAAAGTGAAATATACCCTGCTACTGTTTTTCTAGGCAACAAAGTAAAATTGCAAATCACCATGCTTTGTTTACTTACATCTGCTGGTCTCCAGGCACACAGGTTAACAAACATACAGGGCACACACTGCAACTATTTTAAAAATATTAATAGCAAGTCACCTTTTGTACATTCCGTGTTTCAAACCCTCATTTTATTATTTTACAGTAAATGCCTTCATGAAAATCAACAGCGTTTGTGTGACACAGGATAAATTCCTGAAAAAGTATAATTTTAAGGACACAAAAATGAAGAGGGGGGAAAAACCAACCACTATTGCAAACTTTTTAGAAGCTTCTCTTCTGTACTGCCATCAATGCTCAATAACTCAGCCAGCCGCATGGAATTTTAATCAAGTGTCCTTGAAAGTATTTTGCCTTTGGCCTGAAAACAAGAATGATGCATTTCAGCCCAAAGAGCAATTTTTAAAGAAAATTCTAACAGCCTGAAGACCAGGACTGTGAGTTCAAGTAATTAAATTCAAAATTCAGCAATGCTACAGTGACACTAAAAAAACTGCAAGGCATATTTTAGATCCTACCCTGAAACACCCCAAATGTTTTTGCTGATGACTGTGGGAAATGCAGCAATCATATAGGTAGAGCTGCAGAGTGGGCAGCTTATTTCTCATTGTCCTTACAAACAGAATAGATGAGGGCTGCTCAAGTTTTAGAGAGAGATTGTATCATCAGTCAGTACTATGTGGTACACAGAAGGGTTTTTCTTCTTTGGGGCAAACATCCTGACCTCTTCCCTGCCACTGCACCACTGAGAAGCCCCTTCTTACCCTCTTTTCCTATCGCTACAGCAGGATTTTCAGCCTACCAGAGACATCTAAACTTGTATTTGTCCATTACCACGATTAGCCCTGGCAGCACAGCAATAGCAAACCCTTACACCAAGTACCCACAGTAAAAAGTTTGAGCAACCTGACATATCACTGGAGCTAAACACGAACGTGGCAACCTCTGACCCATGCCAAGATACATATTGAATACAGCTGTCCACCAGCAGTCAAGGTTTGTACCTACTGCTTCATTGCTGCTTTCAGGTCGTACACTATCACTCATCACTATGGGAAGATCTATTATTCTTTAGTCATCATGCAATTCATCTTGAAGTTCCCTACCCAGCCACATACATCTCTTTCTCATTGCTTGCAAAGAGCAGCCTCCTCCACCCCACCGAAAACCTGCACTGTACTTTGCAGAATCATTTCTTCAATTAGAAGAGTCCCTGTTACAATGTTATAAAATATGCAAGAAACTAAGCTGTCCCTTGTGTGGCCACTCTCAAGTAAAGAGTGGTTATCCCTTTGACTCTAGTATTTGCCTTTGCTGCATGCCTTTAGCAATGATAAACTTGCTCTGGAGGACATTGGCAGACACACTGTAAACCCACTTCAAGGAAGATAAATTGGGATAGGGCTTGGAAGGACTTATTCCTGTAAGTCTTAGCTTAAAATTCATGTCTACTTCTAAAGTCCACTTTGGTAACAAGTTCACATTTTTGCATTAGCAAAAAAAAATTGATGGTTTCTAAAATTCTGATCAACTTTTAGTGAGATTTATTGTTAATACCCAAAAATAACCCTTAAAAATACCTAGTTTTATTCACAAATCATGGAGTTCCAGACACATGGCAGATTTGCTTTCTATTTGTAAAAATGTTTTTCTTAATCCTGTAAATGAGTTTATTACCCCATAAAAGCAAATTGGACTACTTGGGCAATTAAAAGGAGTCTTACCAAACCAATGCGTTAGTTAGCAACTGAAGGAATAAATGAACAATTGTCTGTAGATAAATGTAAATTCACAGCAATTCTCCTGAAGTCAGTGCAGTTCATTTGATCCTTCATTTTCCCAGATTTTTTATCTCTTCAGCTTATTTTAAAGGGTGTTTTCTAGTAGAAGTCATTGAGTACACATTTTAGAGACTCTACAGGCTAAAGCAAATAAAAGGAATCCTAGAAATTTTAACAGCATATGTTTCACAACCCCAATTTAAACCAGGGTTTCCACAGATCCTGACAATTCAAAGAACCTTCACTTCAAACTTCTGTTATCTAGCCCTTCTCAGCCAATAAAGTAGAAACAACCTAAGCAGAGGCATTCGCACACAGTTACAAGCGCTTTTGTCCTCCCCTCTTACAACAGTGCAAGATATGCACAAAAGGCAGTACTGAAAAGGCAAGTAAAATATATGAATGGTGTGGCATGGAGAATAACAAAACACACATTAGCTATTCATGCATTTGAATGACAAACGTTTGTAAGGGAAAACTAGACAAGAAAAAACAGGGGACTCTCTTCCGCACAGATTTGTTAGTAGCTAAGCGCCTTCAGGAGCTGGTTTTCTCACTGCTGTAAAGCAACAGCCAGTAACAGGAAAGGTATAAATCGATTAATTGGTTTTTCAAGCACAGGCCTACTGCTGGTGCTAGACTCTGATCGATTCACTCACTGTCTAGATGCTCCTGGATGGATCTAGAATAACGCTGAGAAGTCAGTGAAGACTGGCCAGGCTCCATCCAGCCCGGCAGCAGCTCTGCCCTGAGTAGGCAGTGGTGGAGGAACACCAGGTACAGCCAGGCTCCCCAGCCCGCCATCCTCCTGGGCACTCAGCTTGCTCACCACCTGGTGCCATGGCTGCAAAGCTCATTCTGCTGGCACCCATGTAAACAAAGTGAGGGACAGCTCGGACCCCTGCTCCAGTCCTCCCTGGAAGGGAATAAAAACCAATCATTACTAATCTAAGCAAGCATCAGCGCTAGCTCCAGTTTGCATTTATGCTCTAATGGTTGAATTCCAAGGTTTATTGTAGTCAGCATGACTTGTGCCACTGATTTGTAAAGAGCTAGGATTCTGCTCTTAAACTTCTTGCTTTATCAGGTCCACAAGAAAAAAAATAATAATCCAATAATCAAATTGAGACTGTAGAAGTTGTTTTGAATTTCCTATATAGGTTTGCACTGTCCTCTCAGCCTTTCCGCAAATAAAAGCTTATACAAATATGATAAAGGAGACAGTGGACATGGGCCTATCTTCAAGGTCATTTTGGAGCCAAACAGCAGTAAAAATGCAGGCAGAGACATGGGGAAAATAAAGTTTCCACCTCAGGAAGACTATTTCTTAATCAGCTTTTTAACCTTTATTCTCATGCGGGAATCAAGAGTGGGGCTGGATCTCACAGCACAATAAATGAGCTCACAGAAAGGAATTGCGTTATGCTTGCAAAACAACTTTCAAATCTGAAACTTTAAAAGAATTGTTTAGGAAATATCTGATGGAGTCATTACTGTATTGAATGACAGTTTAAAAAAATCATCAAAAGCTAACAAGTTAAAGATGATAAAACAGAAGGAATTGCTAAAGGCTGAAATCTACTCTGCCTACACAAAGCAGCAGTGGGATCTTCATGGCCTTGCCTGGCAGGAAAAGCCCAGAAAAGACAAGACAAACCAACTCAGTCCATCAACCCACATTAGCTGCTGCTTTACACAGCCTGCAAGGTTGGACCACTTGGGGAAGGGGCAGTGGGTGAGACTGCCTGCCATGCATCTCCCCTCCCTTCCAATAACTCTCTGAGCTCACATGGCCATTAGAGCAGTATGATTTTCCAGGAAGACATTAAAAAAAATCAGGATTTTGGATAAAACCAAAGCATCCTATAAGTCTGTCTTGCTCCACCAGAAACACAAGGGAAAACTTCTCAGGATTCTAACTGCTGTTCCACATCAGGAGGGGTTCCCCAGGAGGGGTCTAAATTATATGCATCTATGTATCTTTGTAATAAGGGTATTGAGGGTTTACACTTAGTATTTTTACAGTCTTACACTTCTATGTTTACCAATTTTTAGAGTATTATTTGTATCTACTGTAACTACAACATAAACCTTCTAGTTTTCCTGTAAAATTGTGGTGTATACAGCTTTTAATACCCAAAAATGTGTACAAAATAATTACATCTCAGGACAAAAGCAGTTTTTTTTCCCCCCTCTAAAAAAAAACACAGAATGATTGAGAAATCATTAAAATAAAGTCCTTAAATAGCAGAAGTAACTAAAATGAATGAACACAGATATACCTAACCTTTTTGCGCTCTGACCCACAAACAAAGGAAGCACTCACCTCAAACCTCAAAGCCAGAGAGCTGTACCCATGTCCTAGTGCCCAGAGGCACTGTACACAGCCTCTGAGATCACCCAAGTACCTAAAAACATATATAAATGGGAAGTTTGATTGATGTTCACCTAAGGTTTATGCCAACTAACAAATCACAATTCCTGCAAGCTGACCTAACCCATCTCATTTTGCATAACTTCTCCAACACACTATTCCTCTCTTTTGTCAGGAAGGGATGCCTAGAGGACAGAAAAAAATACATGCAGGAGAAGGCAGCAAACCCCACCTGAAGATACTATGTGAGACTGCTGTAAATACCAACAACTGATCAACACACACTGATAGTCCTGAATTTCCAGAGACGCATTTTCTAAGCCCTCAGGGAATGGAGAAAATATTTATGACAGACAAATGTTTTTTTATCTTGATCTTCAGTCTACTTAGAACACTTTCATGGGATTTCTCTGTCACATACCTTTGTACTCTGAGAACAGAAGAAATAGTCTGTGGCTTGTTGGTGCTGACTTTCTTTTAAAATAAGTGAGGGAAAAAACACAAATCAAATTTTAAATTTAGGACTTTCTAATCAAGGCCAAGCACAACCTCTTCTCCACAGAATGTCCAAAGATGTTGTTTGCAGATGACCAGAAAAACTGAAATTTCTCATCATTCTTTCTTCTTCTCTCCCACTCTCAAGCCAGACCTCAATCAGCAAAATTTGCACCTAGTTGAGATCCACTACCTTTTACAATACTCTTTTTACACTCCAAATTCCTTTTAATATGATCAAGCCCCATTTCTATTTAATAAAGGTTTCAAAATTTATTTGTGTTGCTCATTACGAATTCAGGGAACCTTATTATTTTAACGCAATGGTACCCACAAAGTCACCATTCCTAGGGACATGCAATGTGGCCTCTATTTGAGGTGACTTCATAGACAAGTCATCTAACATCGACTTTTGTAGAGTAATATATAGAATGAAGTCCATTACTCTAAGGCCTCAACAGCCAAACTGTGTCAGAGAAAACAAAAGCCCAGAGCTTCAGAATGGCATCTGATCTTCTACAGAGTTTTGCTGGGGTGTGCCAAGTCCTGTAGCCCAACAGAGAGGCAGCTACTGCAGCTCCATGTTCCCAGGTCCAGTCAGCAGTAAAGCTGAGCATGTATTCCCAACAGGCACATACATAGCCACACACATAATGCAACACATGTGCATATACACATGGCCAGCCACATAGATCAACAAAGACAGGAACACACAAATGCAACTACCACCAATAGTCTCATCCTGTTCCCTGCTCCAGCTGATGAGGATGAAGGACCTTAAGTAGAAAAATATTTATACAGATATCTATGTAATGCTGATTCCTTCAGTAGCTGGACTTAGCCACTCACATCTATCCAGTAACTGCCCCACCCCAGATCCCAGGTCTCCCCTGTTGCTGACACCTGGGCACGTGAGCCCCTGAGGCCCACAGCCCCACACCAGCTACTGGACCACAGACTGCCTTGCACACTCACCACCACCCCCATCACACCCCCACTATGGATCCCTCCAGTTGCCGGCTGAGATGCTCAGCCTACCTCATAGCAGGCCCTGGATCTTCTTACCACCAGTTGCCTGATACTGACACACACACACGCAGACGGTCTCTCGACTGGCCCCTAGACCCCATGGTCTACCCAGTAGTTGCCTTGGATCTCCTGCTCCCTCCAGTAGCCAATTTGCAGGCCTGCTGGTCTCTCCAGCATCCATCCCAAAATTATGGCTGATTTGATACCTGGCTCCCAAGCCTCCCATCCTGCTTGGCTGGCTGGTCTGACTTCATGTTCGCTGGCGATCGCACACTGACACAGACCCACACAGTATGCACATGCCCCGGTCTCTCCAGCCACAGGCACCCCAGACAAGCAGGTCCCTGTGACTCGTGGTCCCCTCTCTACTGACTGGCACTTTTATCTCCATGCACACAGCACAAGAGACTCCCCTCACCCAGCGGGTCACAGTTAGAAACAGTTTAATAGAAAGACAGGACATGCACTGATGAGGTACAGGGCACGGAGCGATAAGCATAGTGACCTGCAATCTGTTTACAGCCAAGTGGCCTCCTTTAACATCTTACCCCTCTCCCCTCCACCCCCCAATACTTGTTCTTTCCTAGACCACCTTGACCCCCCTACCCCATCTTTGGCCCTTGCTCTACTCATCCCAAAATGAGTCTTGTGCAATCCCAAAACATTCTTCCCCTGCATCCCACAATGAGTCCATACCCCTGTAGACAGCCACCACCACCACCCCATGAACACTGCTCCCATAACTCAGTGATGGCTGTCATGGGACAGCCCTGGGAGGGGCTAGTTTCTCTGGGTTATTGCGCTTGCCCCACCTTGTTCCTCTATTCTCCTTTGTATGTGTGGACATGAGACTTACCACATAATCTAACCAGTTAAATAACCCACATGAAGACACAAGGGGTGTATAGGTTCACTGTAACTGAGGTTTCCAACCCAGGGAAAAAGTGAGAACTTAAGCCAAGTATACCATTCTGCCCAATTTTGCCAAAAATTAAAGTTTCCAGCTTACCACAACATGGTGATTCTGCCTCAGACTCCTATCATACTTCTAGCTCATCGGTCTCCTATCTCACACTGCAAGTTGCAAACAGCACTGCCTCTAAGTTTTCCACAAGTCTCAAGGGACTTTGGGATCCTTTTAGTGTTCTCTTATCAGGAAAGAATATTCACACCAGTGGAAGCATAACAGAAATGTTAAGGAAAATATTTAAACATAAAGACAAACTTTGCAGGGGATAGAAACCTTCCTATCTGCCATATCACTTAACTATTGCAGATTTTGTGAAAAATCTAGTATTTAAGACTGAAGGAAACAAGCTCTATTCAAGCCATTAGCATACACCAACCTACGACACAGTATGGCAAAGTACCTATGAAGTATTTTTTCATCTCATACAGAAAGCATTTGGGAATGCAACATTCAGCTCATCTTGAAAGGGTAAGAAGACTTTTGTCAAAGTTCTATGCTCATCCAAGTACATTCTGGAAGCCTGGCTCTCAGTTTCAAAACTGTCAGAGGAAACTACATCAATACCCAGAACACCTTTGAATGAATGAGGATGTAGCAAGGCAGCTAAAAGTGTAAGATCTACTTATCTACACTTGTAGACTAAAGGCCAGATCTAAAAAAAACAAAAAATGAAGTATTTTCCTGTGAAATGCTGTCACACCTACAATCAAAGCACATCACTCCTGAGGTAGAACTCACCATCCTGAATTAGGCACCAAAAAGTCCATTTCCGCTAAGTGGAATGCAGAGTCATCCCACCAAGTGGTGCCAGGCTTGAGTCACCCAGTAAGAAGAGCAGCAGACACAGGTACTATAAAAAAAGTTTTTCCTCCTGAATTCAGATGCCCGATCGTTGCTTGTAACACAAGGAAATAAAAGAGGAAGGCCTGCAATTTGATTCTCCTTCCATCTTTGTGTGCCCTAACAATCCAACTGCAGCATCAGCTTTTTCTCTTGCTCATTCTCCTTCCACACCAGTTAAACTTGCATTCTTGGCTGCACAGTAGCTCTGTTTCCAACAGAGGTTTGGAGAGATTTCATGCACACCTCCCCCTCCCCTGCATTACCTGTCACAGCAGCTTGGTAATAATGCATTCTATTCAGAAATTGGAGATGTGGGTTCAAATCATCTCAAACTAAGGAGATTAACCTAAAGCTCCCACTTCCTGGGCAAGTGCTCTAACAACCTGATTTATAAGCAAACCATATCACATATGTTTCACTAAGAAATGTGGTTGCTGACCAGAATGTTATAATTTGTGTATTAGACATAGCCTAAGCATACTTACTAAACTAGATTGTTGAAGCAAGGTAGGTTTGAAACCCAAATGATGATAAGCATGAGAAATACCTGTGTTTAGCTCTGGCCAGATAGAGCACCCTAGACACCTTCCGGGGGCCATTGAATCCCCTCAGCATCAGCACTTAAAGACTATTGATTCCAAAACCCCAGGCAGGAGCAACAGAGCAGGCTACTACAGCGTACCAGTTACAAAAACAAGCTGAGGCGAGATGCAGCTGAGTAGTCTACAACTACAGCCTTGAAAGTTACCAGTACTGCAGATTTACAGTAGCAGGATTATTTTTTAACTACAGAAAAATCACCTGACTAGCAGAACCAGATTTAAGAAATATAGGCAATACTGTGCAAAACCATTAACTGATTTCCCTTTCTACTAAGTAGACCTGTATCACTGTTACCTCCAGTATAATTAAGAATGCATTCCAGCGGAGCAAAGCTGCTATATAAGCCTCCAAAATGGATATATGCTTCTGAGGTTGTAAAACAACTCTCATGTGGATCCAGACACTAGCAATACATGCTTCATGAAGAGTTGCTCCATTATCAGATACAAAAGACTCAACTAAAGATACAAACCCCACTTTTCAACATGATGGGGACACTTTAACAAAACACCTGCAATTCAAACGCCAACTAAATTTTATAGGTGTTTAGATATTAATCTTTAGGCAGAAAGAACCAATCATTAACCTTCAAAGTGACTTTACTGTTCTGTGTTGCTTTTTCTTATATTGGACTTCAGCACTTTCTGACAGACCCTTGCAACTGTCATATACTCCAGTTTCCTCATCTGCTGACAGCACAAAAGCAGGAATGAACAGAAAACAAACAAGAAATGCTGAGAGTTCTACCAAGGTACTCTCCATGGGCATGCCAAGCAAGATACCTTCACCCAAACTTCTCTAATGCTCTTGCAACAGCTCCAAGAAATCTTTCTAGCCTCACCACAAACTGTGTTTTTACATCATCACGATGCTTACAATTTTGAGCTTCAGTTGTTTACTTTCTGCAAAAGCAACATGGCTGTTCTAATCTCCATTGCATTCCTCACATTGTTTTAGGATTAGTTATCTTGAATTCTGTTTTTTGTAAGGCAGTTATCCACCACAGGGGTTTGATACTCAACTGCTTCCTCAGATGATCTGTGCTCTCATGCTGAGAAAAAAATCCATCAACTTAATCTAATAGGAATAATGGTCTCCTGACCTGATCTTTCACCTAGAAAAATATAATTATGAATTTAAATAGCCCCAGGAGATGTGGCTTAGGAGCAATAAAATATAATGGTATCTTCGATCACTGATATAAAAATAGGCATTTTATCAAGATGCCTCTAACAATGGGAGCTGCTATATAAAAGCTGGAAGATCAGCACTAAACTATTTGCAAAAGCTGCAACAGATTACTGCAGTGTGCTCATTGCAAACTTCTACCAAAAAAAAAAATCAGACTCTTGTCACCTATATTTGGCCAGCTTTAGGAAAATTATTACCTTTTTAAACTGTGCTAACATACGTATTTAAACAGGAGTTAATAGTGAAGTAAAGTTACTTGGTGTACATAAGTGGTACCTTATGAAAAACAACTGTGAAAAGTAAATTTTGCATCATTTTGTCCAGCTTTTCATTTGCTTCTAAGACTGACTTTTCATAACCAAGGTGAAGTGTATTCATTTACAAGCTGAAATATATGGACTCCACAGTTTACTTGGGTTTGGCTTTGTCCTCCTTACCTGGAGGATGAAGTTTTGTACACATAATGATACTAATAAACACGCTCACTTTTACTGCAGCATGTAAACATCCAGATGCTAATCTCCCACACTATATCCATCTTGAACACCACACTTCACCATAAAGAAAAATCAAGTCATGCATCTGCACAACATATGCCTTCCAACCATTTTCCATTCTCGGTTTTTAATAGAGACCTAATGCGGCTGGGGACTAATATGCAGGGAGTAGGGATCAGTAGAAATTCCGCTGTTGATGCCACCATCAAGCCCAAGGTGAGAGCATCTGGCCTCTACCAGTGCTTTCCCTCATAACCCAGCACGCCGCCGAGTCAACTACTGTCGACCCAGTAACAGAGAGTGAACTGCTGTTGCTCGCTAACTTGAGGCTCACTAAGGAAACACACGTTACCGCACTATGAACAAAGAGGATGCGTGTGATGAAGTTATTCGCCAAGCAAGAACTCGCCGCGGAGCGTTCCGGTACCCCGGCTGCCACGCACCGGGCAGCCCCACGTGCAGGAAGAAAGAAGAAAACTTTCGTAGATTATCTCCATTACATCCCCGTGCTACCTCTCTCTCACGCCTGGAAAGTGGGTTTGACCCCCTCTCGCCCCGTATAACAGAGCTTAATCTGGTTTACATTAGCGACAGCGTGAGGCATCCTTCGGGTCTGCCTGTTCCTCTCCCTTCCCCGGAGCGGGACCCCCGGCGCTGCGGCCCCCGCCCGGGCAGGGGCTGCACTGGGGGCTCCGTCGCGACGGGGCGGGCGGCGGTGGGGGCCCGGGCCGCCCGCCAGCTCTCCCCCCTGCCCCGGCGAGCGCGGCAGCGGCCGTGCCGCCCCCTCCCCCGGGTTTCTCCCGCTCCACAGCGTCTCTCGGCTCCCACAAAGGGAGTGGGCGGCCCCGGAGGCGGCCGGGCCGAGTGGCCCCCGCCGCCGGGGGAGAAGAAAAGGTTCCAGAAACGGGGGGGAGGGCGGCTGCACAGCGCGGAGATGAGGGATAAAGGCGGGGGAGGGAGGCGCGCAGGGAAGAGTGTGGCAGCGAGGCGGGCAGCACTGCCGGACCCCAGCCCGCCCTCCCCCGCGGGACTCCCCTTGTAGCCCCGCACGGCCCGCCGCACCGGCTCTGCCCGGCGGCGGCTGGGGGCACGCCGCAGAGGCTCCCCCAGACTAGCGGGGCCGAAAGCCTGCCCCGGGAGGCGGCGGGCGGCTGCAAACAAACTCTACAGGCATTGCATTGAACTGTACTGCGTTGCATTTCATTGCGTTCTAAGTAGCGCGCACCCCCGAGAGCCGCGCACCCCCGAGAGCCGCCCCTCGCCGCGCTCACCTCGGGGCTGGCCCTGGCTCGGCCCTGGCGCCCAGAGCAGCGAAGCCGCCAGGAGCAGCCACCGCCCGCCGCTGCCCATCGCTGCCGCCGCCGGGAGGGACGCTGCCCGCCCCGCCGAGCCCGCCCGCCTTATATGCTCCCCCGCCGCCCCCGGCCCGGCCCGCCCCGCCCCGCGCCCGCACCGCCAGGGCCTCGCTCACACACAGACGCACGCACAGGCTGTCGCACACGCTCACGCTCACACACGCTCAGGCACCCGGCGCCCCGCACCACACGTGTCCGTCCCTGCAAAACCGCCCCCGAAGCACTTGCAGCCCCGGGCGCGGTTGCGGGTGGTGCGCGGGGTGCGACGAGCCCGAGGCCGGTGCCTAAAAAGTTCTGGAAAGCTGTAATTAATGAACTGGGACTTTGTGCAAGGAGGGGAAGGGAAAGGTGAGTATGCCAAATAACAAGGTAAAAGTGCGCGGGGCGAGAAAACATTGCTAAGTTAATTCAATATACAGCTTTCCTATGAGGCAGATATTTTCATGCGTTTAAAAAAAAATTGAGCGGCTGAGCCTCCCACGGAAATTTGTCATCCCCAACTTTGAAACTTCGTGCCCTTGCTGATGTTTTTCAAGCCCCCGCTCCCCCTAAGCACAGCAAATCAGCCATGTTTCTAAATGAAACTAATTCTCCTCAGTTGGTAAACTTAAGAGGTTGACTGCTTTTGTATCGTAGGAAGTCTTTGCAACTTTTTAATGATCAGCTACCTCCTGAAACTAGCATAAAACATAACAAACTGGTTGTCGAAATTCCTCAAGAGAGAGACTTTTTTTAATACTTCAGTCAAGTTCATTCCTATTAGGCTTTCCGATTTGAAGGTTTGTCAGGTCGCAGAGCTCGTATCTACAGTACTCCGTAACGAATATTTCAAGTAAGTTGCTGCAAGGAACGACGTTTTCCTGGGAAGAGAACTGCATGCCCAAAATAAGTTGGTTGAGGTGAGGGAAATTTAGTCAAAAGATACTGTGTCTCAAATGCAAATCCCCACTGACAATGCATGCTGCTTATTTTTTAGGAAAACATTGTGCTGCCCTATATGGTATTGCATTTAAAACTATGTTTCAAAATACAATAATTTGTATGAGCTGTATGAGCAGAGTTAGGCTACAAGTGCGTTCTTCAAATTGGGGGCAGCTGCTTGTGGAGTTCAGACTTCAGCTTGGTTGGCTGGTTGTTTTTATTGAGGGGGTAAAGAAATTCAGGAAAAGAATAGTAATTTGCATATTTAAAATAAAATTAAGCTATTTCTTATCGTATAACTCAGTTCTGAGTTACACTTGAGAATATACAGCTCAAGTATATTGAGCAACGTTTATATTCAAAACATAAACAGGAAAAATCTATGGGTCAAGGAGATAAAAAATGAAAAATGTATGCCATAAAACTTTATCAAAGGCCTTCAAGCCTGCAAATAAATAACACTCCACATCTGTCTTTCCCAACAGATCCGTCCTTTGCTCACACCAGGAACTTCTTAAATTTCAGGAGAGGCAAGGAGGAGGAAAGCAAAACATCTGTGGAGAGAAAAGTCAACAAATTTCAAGAGCCGAAGTGTCATTTGTTCTAAAATCACAGAGGTCGGGTTAAGGAATCCTCTGTGCAGGATTGCAAGTACCAGTTGGGAGCCAAGTACAAAGGAAAGGGAAAGAGGGAGCATCTGTGCAACATAAAATCCTGCCAATTTACAGCTTTATAATCACTTTAACCATTTCTTCAGATTACAGCAAGCTGAAGAGTACTATCTTACATCCATGCAATGATAAATGCCAGTTTATTATTACATGCATTTATCCTCATCAGAATATTCCACAAGAACTAGAGAATGTGTATTGAGATCCAGCTCTGGACTTTATCATCTGACTCGATTATTATCATTTAACTAAACATCTCTATACAACTTGTAACTGAACTATATACATTGAGTTAGTCTGCAGGACTACATCACCATTGTTCAGTGTCTATGATAATCATTCCCTAACAAAACTGACTATTCTCAAATTTCATTTGAGTACGTACCTTCTTGGAGAAGAGGATTGCTGTTCTCTACCATTCCTTTTTCCACAGTTCATTGCTGGTATTACAAAGTACCAGGCAATCAGAATACTCCCTAAGTCAAGACATAGCACTATTAATATAATTCTTTCCTAACCTAGGTTTCTAATGAGCTCTGAATGATTATGCCGTTAGATGAGAATCTCGGCTTCTTAAGCAAGTGTAACTCCACCGCGCATTTACACTGAGCGAGTGCATCGGCTATTATAAGTTGAAGATTAGAAATTTCTTAGTCTTTGACAAACTAATCCAATGAGAAAATGGAATGCCATGGTACAGGTCAGATCTTGAATGAGTCAAGAAATGTGCACGAGAATGAAAGCATTTTAGGGCACTGCATTTTCATGCATGTTTATACAGTCCCCGAAAACCATTTGCATAAACTGAAACTCTGAGTGCTACTATATCATATATGCTTAACACAAATAGTAGCACTGCAAATTGAAATAGCACAGGAGACTTTTATATTGTAAAACAATTAAGTTGTTACTGCTCCAACTTCACTTAAAAGAAAGAGAGATGGCACAAACTTCAGTTTATTGGTTTTTGGTTTATTGGTTTTGCTAACTAAAATTTACTACAAAATAAAAAAAAAAGTTTGCTATGTAAGACAAAAAAAAGTTATCTGTAAACACCCAGAAAACACTCAAGAGATGTGGTTATAGGGAACTTCTTAAAATCTTGTTTTCTCTCTCACCTATTTTCATGAATTAGAATTGCCTTAAGGACTAAGTGTTTCAGTTGCAAAGGAATGGAAAATCCTAATATTTAGGATGATGTAGCGCAAAGTGAATATGTTAATCTAGCCATCTGCGGCTAACAACCTGTGGATAAAAACATTGCCTGTGGCAAAAACAGAGGTTTGGGAGAATTCAAACTGGAGAAACCCAAATACATAGAGACTGAATGGAGCCACTCTGCTATCCTGCACCTAAGTAAACTCCAAGTGAACACCAAATATGTTTTTTCAGCTTTTGTCTGTGTTGCTGTGCTTAAGGCAGAGCTATTGTGTTAGTGGCAGGTTCCCTTCAGGCCCCTCAGGAGCATGAGGTCACCTCCTGACCCTGGAGGGCAGCGGGGGCACTCACAGCTGTCAGCGGTGCCGTGCTTTTCCTCGTCCATAGCATTTAATAACCTGCACATCCCACCATGCCACCTTATCACCCATCCCACTCTCAATGATCCTTTCTCCTTGCTGCGTGTCGGGGCATTTCGATGCTATGAACACCATTGACCCAATATCTGCTGGAAGTGGGGTAGGGAATTTGGAAGAGTTTCCAGAAGGAGGTACACTGATATAACCAGTCGATAATCCCACCCAGAACTACATTTAATGGCTAAATAAGGTTTTTATCAATAGCCGTACTGTACAGCAAAGGGTCTTTAATTTTTAGCAGGTTTTGTTGGGCTTTTTTGCACACACTTGTTATCCATTCTGCCTCTCTGTCTCATTATCTCATAAGCACCACCCAAGTGTTCTGAAAAAGCATTCTGGAAATAATTATCACTTGTAATCGGAGGAAAAAAACCCAATACGGTAAACTGCCTGTCTGCCTCTAATAAACATTCACTCGCTACTAAAACCTGGTTTAGATAACTCGTCAGCTGTTCCCCAGAACCCTTCAAGTACTTTTCTCCCTCCCTTGGAAAAGTATGTCCAGAGTTTAATAAATCTGAGCTGTGACAGACCAAAGAGAGGAGTAAATCCAGAGTAAAAGGCCCTTCACAGCACACCCTGCCCACAACTTCCTCTCAACAGAGAAACTACCTCTACAGCTTGATGGGCTGGAAGTGCAACCCAAGGAAGGAGGTGTAGGCCAGGGCAGCTTCCAGGTCCCTCCTGGTGTTCCTCAGCTGGTAGCCTGACACTCCACGTCAGCAAAAATCTTTGCCCTTTCTATTCCTGAAAGTGATTTCAAGCTGTAACTTGAAATTTATGTTATGATAATTTATCTCTGAGATGACAAAGGCTTCCATGAGGATTCAAGGAAATCTGCTGTTTTGGAGGAACCTGGGAAACAGCTGCTCCAGGAGCCTGCATGGAGCTGTCACGGGGCAGGGGAAAAGGCGCAAGTGGGTTGAATGCCGCCAGCCTGGCCAGAAAAGGCACCGCGCAGGTTGGCCCCCAGGCACAAGGTCCCTCAAGGGCTTGCCTGCTTTGCGGTACAGGCTTCGCTGACCTCAGGAGCTGCCGGGACTTAAGCGCTCCCCAGAGAGGAGGGCTGGCTTTGGAGAGAAGCAGGCGCTGTAGGACAATCTGGATGAAAGTAAGGGGGAGTGGAAGAAAGAAAATGGGAAACTGTGAATTCCTACTCTGGTCCCAGAACAGTAAGTCCCATAACACAGAGTGTTTTTAATGCTCAGGCTATCACCCATGCCTGGTACATGCCCCCACCTTCATGCACCTCCGCGTCCCTCACACTGACAGCACCTAGGTTTAGTGGTACCCTTCCCCTCCAGGCTAGTCACCCTCTCCTGTTACCAGCCATAATCTAGCCCAGGTGCTAAAGGCAGCGGGTCCAGCCACCTGCTCCCAAACTGCTGGGGACAAGCAGCAAAGAGGCCAAAAGCCCTGCCAAGGAGGAGATGTGGGCAGGAGTTAGGAGAGCACAGAAGCGTCATCACTGGCTGTTCTTGCATGGGGAATGTGCAGGGTCCTTCCCCGATTTCAATAAGAAAGGCACAACACCAAACAGTGTAATAAAAGTGCTTTAATAATAAGATACTAATAAGAAGAGGAATATAGTGAGTAATTCTTAGATCGCTTCTTCCTGGGAACCCTGCTTTCATGCAGCATTGGATAGACCCAATACAAGCAGCATAGTTGCCCCAGAACCCCTGTTTTGAAATTAAATACAGAACTATTTCATTATATTGTGGTAATTATATCACATCTGGATTGTGCCTAGGCACCTGACTATGAAGACACTTCTTGTAACTCTTGTCTCTTCATGGCTACCAAAGCAGGAGATGCAGGCAGGAGGAGATACCAGGAAGCCATGTCTGCAAAGGGTGGCATGGTTTGGAAACAGGTTACTAGAGCTACACGGGTTCCACATTGCAAAGTAGGTGGTGATGTTTTTCTGTTAATTGGTTTCTGCTATATTCCTGCGAGAACTGACTCATTGGCATCAATGGTGTCGAAGGCAAGACTCAGCACATTTTCTGTGAACAGATCACAGGCTGGAAATTGTGATTATTGTCCAACAGGAATGATTGGATGGTATACGTATTATGGCAAATATATTCCTCTCCAAAAATCACAGTGAATTCACATTAATTTTTCTTTTGTTGAAAAAATGTAACTCATAGGCAATAGGGAATACAATACCATCACTGCTGGTAATCAGCAACAACCCTTCCATAATGCTGTTCCCAGTCTGGGCATAGGACTTGTCCTTATATTTTGATCAAACTGTTTGCAAAAGCTTGAAGACTCCAGTAACCCATGCAGGCAAAGCAACAGCCACAGTTAAGCTCATGACAGACATCTATAACACGAAGAACAAGGGTTAACAGCAGGAGAAATCTTACTGATTATCTCCATACTGGTCTTGGACTTGTGGGAAGGACGTGTGGGACTTGAAGGATCCAAACCTGTCACTTCCAAATTTGTATTAGAAAAGGGAGAGAAAGTAACTTGGCCCTCACAGAAATGTGCAAGCTGAATGGCATTTAATTTGTGCTCCTAACATCTCAGATAGTTCTGAATGGATAGAAAATTTATTAAAAAATTTAGCTCATACTTTTAAACCACAATTAATCTGTGAGAGAAGATTAAAGTTTGTGACTAATTTTTGCTTCCTTATTTTTTTGCAAAAAATATTAAAAAGGAGTTAATCAGTTAATCATACACTCTGATCTTTTCTTCAGGGAATTTGCATTTCTTCTCAAGTGTAGTCAGGTATGCAGCTGGGAAAAGATCCGTAGGACGTCAGTATTGTTCTGGTGGTTGAGCTTTTAACAGCAAGTGCCGAGATCTTTCTGCGCGGATACATATACCTGCCTATGCAAAATCTGTGTTAAATGAAGGCATCTTGATGTGAGATTAGCAAGGTTTCATCACTTTTTTTTGTAGAAAATCTAGAGATAACGTGAGAAACAAAACTTCAAGAAAACAGAAGATGAAAGCCAAGATATGTGACCTTAGTCCAACTTGTGGAACAATGAACATCTCCAGTTGTCTTCCGTAGCTTTTAAAATGAATTCATTTATTTGTATACTTAAACATGAATTTGATGTCAGCTTTAAGAGTCTGTTATAGAAATTTCCCATAGAATCTAATTCAAGAAGCAATTTAACTTTACTAATGTGGGAGGAAATATGTGCATAATGCAAGCTATTTCTTAATCTACACTGCCATTCCTGCTATTGCAAGAAAATGCCTTACACCTATCTGGAAAGCAAACTGAATAATTTATCACTTCCGATTTTCAAGAAATTAGCCCCGCCTAGGACTGAAATCAGAAGCCATTTAAAAAATAATAATCCAAAAAGGTTACGTCAGGTTCCTAATTTGAGGAACAGTAGGAGCATCCTAATGTGAGGTTCAGGGAGCACCATTTCAAAACCAGCACTAACTCTTCCTGTCTATAAAAGCAGGTGAATGTACCTTCCTACTACCTGATGGGTACCCTTACATGTAATTCAACTGAATTTTCACAAGTGGATAAAAAAAGGACAATGTAGTCTGGAAATCTCTGTGCTTCACCTTTCTAATGCTATTTAGAGACATCCTCTGCTACTCAAATATTACCATTAATATCTAGAATGGAAGCAGAGTTAACGCTTGCATTTTATCTTTAAAATTAACTCTGCATTATTTGAAGTGTATGATTTTTGAACTAAATACACTTACATTGAAGTAACTACAGGTAGTTATTGAATTGGTCTTTAAGTTGTGTTGAAAGAATAGCCTGACTTGGATAATAGGGGAAATCAGATGCCCTATTAATTAATAAATAAATATGGGCAAAATGACAAAGTTTATGAAGCAATCTTATTTTAATTATTGTCAAGTTACATTACACTGACTAGAACTTATTTTCTGATTCCCTTTTTACTTACCTAGCTATCTACAGTGCAAAGCCAGCGTTAAATGCTACTGAGCCTGACAGCAGCATTTGCTGTCTCTTTTGTGCTGTGTAAACAAACGCTCATCAGTGAAGAAGCAGTCTAAAGTTTTTTTAATATCTAGCGAGGTATCAGCTCTACCTTAAAAAGAATTGTAATTAAAAATTCATGATACTGGAAATGTTTAGAATCTGAATTGCATACAAAGAAGAGACAACTGTGTCTATATAAATGTTATAGACATGATGGATGGATTGTCAGGCTGTATTTACTAAGGTAGTGTTTCTGTGTAAACTCCATTGCTAATTAGAGGTTTGTTTTGGAGAACGAGACACAAAGCCAATCAGTGTGATGAGGGGAGAGCTTAGGAGGTGAGCTCTCTAGCTCGTCTTTGACTTCAGTCAAGAAATGCCTGGTTTAAACAAATTAAAACACTGTCAAGCTTTAGTCAATGGTTATCTGCAGCGCCACTGGAGCGCTGTATTTACGGTTCCTGGATTCCTCCCTGCACATTTCTGCTTGTCTGCAGGGAGCAGGCAGAGGTGCCGTCCTGTGAGCGGCAATTAAAATTCTTTCCCATCTGCAAAAACTCCCTTCTCCTTCCCCTTTGCCTTCCACTATCGTGCAGCGCGAGGTGACCCCGCCACAGGTGCTCCCAGGGGTGCGCACCTCTCTGGTAAGAGGCACCATCAGCCTGAAGATAATGTTTGTATCTCATCTTGAGCTGCCCATGAAGCCATCAGTTTGTCTCTTTTTTTTTTTTTTTGTCTTTCTCATTTGTATAAGTAGGGGGGAAAAAAACAGACTGGTATTGCATGCACAATACAACCGAGCAAACTTTTTTTTTTTTGAAGACCCTTTTATAAATGCTAGCAAGAAGCAAGAAAAAGAGCTATTATTGCTGTAGGATTTTAGATACAATATGAGGAACTACAGAAGATTGAAAGTTGCTCTGTCAAAGAGTGACTGAAATCGAGCCAATTATAACATAAACAAGTCCGCACACAGACTTCACACAGTGAGTTTTGGTGAATACTTTACAATATTTCCAAAATACTCTATAAACTCTGTAAGCTGATGACACAAGCAACATACAAGATTCAATTAATTGGCATGACAATGAAGCCACAAACACAAGACCCTACAGGAAAAAAAATAAACTTGGAATCCCAAACCAGATCCCTAACATGTAAGTTAAGAATTTCCTAACAAGATTTTTTTTTTTTAGCACCAGTTCAGTTTTCAGACACTGCTAAGTTATTTGTGACGAGGCTATGCCTTGGTGGACTGTGTTCTTACAGGATATTTAATTGGGTTTTTAATCAAATTTTTAATACTCATACAAATGATGCATTGGTCTTAAAAGTAGGGAAGTACTTAAAACATATTAAAGAGTAAATACTTGTAATAAAAAGTTAATTATTAAAACGAACAAATGTAAACTACAGTTGATCAATTTAATGTAATTTCACTTTTAAGACCTATGTTCTGTTTCTTGCTACATAGTGAGCTCTTCAGTAAGCGCCAAGTTTTCCTGACTTTATTCTGCAGTCATTTAAAACAACCACTGGATGGCACTGTAAAACTATAAGTCAGAACCCTTAACTCCTTTCCTACCAACACCCTCTTCAACGTGCTAATGAAATCACTGCAACCTATATTCGCAAAGCCAAGCCCACCAGCTTCCTCCTTGCTGGTAACTTTTCGCAGTTTCCACCCCGTTCACACAGCAAATGAGAAAACCCAGGTTCGGTTTTCCATGTGCCGGCCGCTGCAGGCTGGGGCTTGGTGCTGACCCTGCCCGGCGGCCGGCCTGCCAGCTCTGGGTGCTTCAGGCAGACAAAACAGTCACTCTGACGGAAAAAATGATGAGACAGGCTGTCTGCAGGGCAGTTCTCCTGCTCCTGAACAGTCTAGCGCTAGCTTATTCATGAAGCATGAGGTTTAGGTGTTTATTTTTCACCTGCCTTATGTAACTTCCTGGCTGCAAGAATGTCCTCATCATGCGTATGGTGCCTGAAGACTGGCAGCATCAGGCTCAGTTCACACACTGGTCCCCCCACAGCGCTTCTGTAAGAGGCAAAGTCCAGAGAAGGTTGCAGAAGTGTGGGTGGGAGAGGGGTGCGGGTGGGTGCAGGAGCTAGCGTGCAAGGTTGAAAATCAATGCGAGTGCAATGGGTACTTCTTGGCTACAGCATTTCACTACATTTAAGGACATAGTATCTATCTTTTGCTTCATCTAAATGCCACGTTAGCCTCATCTCTCTGAAAACCAAAGGAAAATAACCTTCATGGAGCCTTTTATTCCCTGAAAATGATATTAAGTTCCTCCTGGCACCAAACTGAACTAGCTTGTTTGCATTTGCAAGTAGGGCGCCTACAAAGTTCATGGGTTTAATTGCTTTGCCAAAGTAACAGGTTTAACTTTTATGGATTCTGTGTAATATGGTGTAATACTGACAAAATAATAAATTCCATATCCCTTCCTGAAGCAAATCTCTCATTAAAGTCAGTTTGAACTTTACCACAGAAAAAAGAAGTGAATAACTGAGCCTGGAATTTGGAATTACCACGTGCCAGACTTTGCAGCAGCGACTGCAGCGAAGCCAGCAAAATCCAAAGAATTTGCGTGAGACCAAATTTTTTGCTAGCAGTAAATTATTAATAGGCAATTGTTACTAAAAAGATATCTAGGGAAGCTAATAGCTGTTCGGTTTAAATTCAAATGTCTTTTTTTCTCCAATACATATTTTAAAACACCTGTCTTTAAAATAAAGTTCATTTTCGTGCCCATGCGAATTGGCTATGTGTTATGAAAGAGCCCTTCCAAGAATGTCTGAAATGTAACAGCTATCATGACAATTTTCAATAAATCATTCCTGGCTGGGAGTCTCAGAGGAAGAGAAACTAAATGATGATTGAATTATCCTTTTATCTCTAAAAGTGATCTTTCTGAATCAGGACTGAGGCACTATGAGGAAATGGGTTTGGAGCACTTATATTTCTGCTATCATGATTCCCCTGTTCTCTGAAGAGCCAGCATCCCGAATTTCTACTTTATGGATGAGATTTCACAGGGCAGAGATAGAAAATGGCCAGTGACTCAATGAGGGGATTAGCGTACAGGGTGGTGGTAGCCATACACCAACTACACTCCTTTTGCAGAAACACTGGAGACGCAGAAATGCACCTGGATTAAAACCAAAGTGGCATTCATCAGTGTGACATGGATACAGGGCATGTAAACAGGGAGTTGCACAGCTAAACCAGGAGTAATGCCTCCAAAATAAAGGCTCTGTGTCACAAGTACCCAACGGCTCTGCTCCCAGCTACCAGGTTCCTAACCATGTCTGTGCCACTGGGCAGAGCATGTCTGCACTGCCTTGCTCTCTCCCTCTGCCTATGCTTTGCCACCTTCACCTCCAGAGGCAGAGGAGGAAGAGGCGGCTGCAACTGGGACATGATTTAAAGGCAGGCCAAATGCTGCTTGTGGAGCTGAATGCCCCTCTCTGGCCAGAGCACACCTGCTCAACACCTTTCATTTGCAGAGAGAAGGATGTTTTATTTCTGAGTATGTTTCCAAATGGCATCACCTGTTTTGCAAACAGGAAAGTAAGCACATGCCATGGCTTTTTAGCTTTTGAAAAAAAGGCATGTGGCCATGCTTCTTAAGCAGTCCCAATCCATCTGGAAGAGCAAGGAATGCAGTCAGAACCAGTAGTGGGCAATGCCCTAAGCCACTTAGTGATGCTAAAGATCCCAGTTTCAACATCTCTCTGAATAAAAGATACTCTGACAACATGCCACAGTATGTTGTGCCAGGGGAGGTTCAGGCTGGATATTAGGAAAAATTTCTTTACTGAGAGAGTGGTGAAACACTGCAATAAACTGCCCAGGGAAGTGGTGGAGTCACCATCCCTGGAGGTGTTCAAGGAATGTGTGGACATGGCATTGTGGGACACGGTTTAATGGGCATGGTGGTGTTGGGTTGATGGTTGGACTTGATGATCTTACAGGTCTTTTCCAACCTTAGTGATTCTGTGATTCTGTGATTCTGTGATTGGCATATTTTAATCACATCATCATTTGAGGCAATCAATAAAATCACAACTGCTGACCTGTACATATGTTTTGGTATGTTTAAGTACCTCTTCTTATGTAATTGACGAAGTATTCCAATGTCTCCTTTATGCTCTACTAGGATGCTCAGTGGTTTAGAGAGGAGAAATCTCACAAACAAATCTTACAATGGCAAGCCTTACACAAAGCCTGGTTCCTATACTCCAGTGTCATCTGCATGTTCCTTAAAAGTCTTTGAATTAATACTTTAAATATTTATACTGTGACTCCTTTTCCTAGCTTTTGTCAGGAACTAATGGGCTTTCGGTTAATAAATTATATCATGTACATTTAATAACTTCAGCAGCATGTGCAAATCTCTGTTCGATGAAGATATAGAGACTCACACATTTCTGTCTTAACTGCCACAACAACTGAACAAATTCAATGGATGCTGTACAGTTATTCGCCACTAAAATGTCAGCAGAGATTTGAAATAAAAGGAAATTAGCTGTTTCAGGCATAGTTTTCTTTTAATCAGTAGACAGAGCTCTTTCTAGTGTCAGAAGTATGGAAGAGATGCAATGATGTGATTGTGAGAGTCTGTAAGAAAGCTCCCCCGTTTTTGACTTTGAGATATGTGTGAATGTTTAAGATGCAAAGCCAGAGGGTCACATTCCAGCTGAGAATTAACAGGTGTGACTTCCAAAATAAACAACGTTGACTGACATTGATTCTGAATTTGGCCCGTTGTTTAGAAATATTTTTGTCTGGTTAATTCCCCAGAATACAAAATACCTTCACACAGTCACAGGTGTTCTCAAATTATCTAAATGCAATGGATTGCATAAAAATGCTATTTAATTTTAGAACATAAGAATTTTAATAACCATGCTGGAAATATACAGTGTAGCTCTATACCTTATGAAAATAGTGGCCACCTACAAAGAGATATAACCATAGGTCATAGCAATACTTAGCACTATGTTTATTTTTTTAAAAAACCTTTTTTTCACTATATCACTTTATCACATGTATTCTTCATGTCTGAAACAAAGCTCATCTGTCAGCACTTGTATTAGAAGTCCCAATATTGCCTAAATACCTCAGGAAGTAAGTAAATCTTCAACAGGGCCACTCTGGCCTTCAAGTCAGCACAGAGCAGGAACTGGAGCTCTGCTGTTGCAAATGCGGTGCTGCCAAAGCTTATGCCTCAGCTAAGCTGTGCGGTGGAAATTATGGTCATGCGTGGCTTGAGAAGTCTCACCATGGAGCACATCAGGAGGAGGCTGGGGATTATTGCTGCAGTGTCTTGCCTAATACTATTTCCTTTTGTTTTTTAAAAGCTGTAATAGTAAAAATTAATACTTCCTACAAGCTGTATGTACAGTAGTGGAAGAAATATAGACCTGCTTGCATCAGAGAATACAACTGCCCTTTAGAAGCCAGTTATGAAAAAAATGCCTCTGTAGCACTGGCGGACGCCGCTGGTTTTGTCCTGTGGTAAAAACACAAAGGGAATCGGCAAGGCTTCCCTAAGAAGAGCAAAGCGGGAAAAAAGTTTGCCAGGCTGTGGAATGAGAGAGAGACTGTTAGTCTATCACAGCTCATACTCTCACAAATCAGTGGTGCAGAGCCGTGCTTATTACATAGCAACAGAGTCTCTTACAAAATTGGTTACCATTTTTGCAGCAGATGTTATATGCTGCACACAGACAACTCAAATGACAGTCCCTCTTCCAATGCTTTTCAGTGATTGCCTGGATAGTTCAATAAGATATCCAGGACCACTTCTGCAAGGACATGTTATGGCTGTATAACACTGCTAATGGAGAATTCCCCTTAATTTACAACTTCTACCTTTACAGCATGTTTTTTTATTCAAAGCATTTATTTGAAAACTAACAAAGCATGTAAGCATTATAGTAATAGCTAAGATTTGTTTATGAGATTTACTAGGGAGAGTTTGAGCTGACACAAATAACATCCCTACCTAGTCAATTATTGTCCTTCCCGGAAGACTGATCCAGGAGAACATCAGTGATTTATCAATACTAAAAGACAACATGCCATGTCCAGTGCTTTACGTCTTACCCATTTCTATACTTGTACACATCGTTTTGCTAATTAGAAACAGAAAAAAATACATCTGGCATCTGGGTCTTTCTGTATGAGACCTGGCTGGTGCACAGTCCCTTCAGTCCCGTCTTCAGCAGCAAGGTAGCAGCAGGTGCCTTGGAGGAAGTCGAACTAACATCAGATTGGCAGGTCCCTAGGCGGTCCTCCAGTTTAGTTTCCTAATCCTCAGCAGCTACAGCCTGGCTCAGTCCCTGGGGCCTGAGATGTTTTCTACAGCCTTTGGTAACAATGCAGGGTGAAATCCTCCCAGAAATCTACATAATTCTTAAGTCTATGTGTTGCCCTATCCAAATTTGTGGCCTCCTTTTTGCCATGCCTATCTGTGTGCTTCGTTCTTCCTGGCATCTTACAGGGTTAGCAATTTGCAACAGCTTTGAGCAGCACAGAACAACTCCTTCCCTGTTTAAATGATGATTCAGAGTAATTATTGCTCTTGGGTGAGTGTAATTTACAGGATAATCATGCAGCTTTCTCTTGCTTACATTCACCTTTTCCCTCTTGTTTAGGAGGCAGCCTTGTTCAGCACAGACATTCGTACAGCTCATATATGAGAGGGCATATCCTTGACTTACCATCATCTGTGATTTTTTTCACTTGACAGGTTGAAAAATGCGTACACCTATTTTCTGTGATGGTTCCCTTATCACCATGGGCCTTCCTGAGGCTAAGTCCGCTCAACCATTCAATTTTGATTCTGGAAGCAATGTTAAGACCATTAGCTGTGTCCACGTACGGATGCTGTTATAAAACTTGACATGCTTATTAATCATAAATTCAGTAGACATTCTGCTTCAATCTTTCTAGGGTCTGCTTATGCTTCATTTATGATGTAAAGTGAGGGTTTGGGGGGAAGGTGGTGTATTTTTAGATCAGTATTTATGTCAGGTAGCAGACAATGGTACCTCCAATGATATTTCCGTATCGGTTTCCAGCAAGGAAGAGCACTTAGCCCTTTTCCACTTGTATTGCACATAGATTGCTCCAGAGTGAGACAGTGAAAAAGTGCAGTTAGAGAAGTTCAAGAGCAGGCGGCTGCAGACAAATGTTAGCTCTGCCTTATCAGTGGGGGAATATCACCGTTCCTTTGTCACCATATATTACCCAATATTACTCCAGTACCGTGACACTGTCATTTGAGGGGTAAGTAAAAACAGAATATTAAGAAATATTTTTCTTGCTATTCCATTCCACCAGTGGGTTTTAAAGTGAAGCTGCCAAAATCTATATTCCTGAAATGTTACCTGTCTAAACCCATAGAGCACTGGTGGTTTCGAGGCTCCTAGTTAGATACACCTCACAAAGATTTTGCATGTATATTCATTTTTGGATTGCCAAACTGACTCAATTAAGACATTTGTAACGTGTTGTACGTTCAGCCTGGACTCATGAAATGGCTTTACAAAGTTCATTAGCCTTGGAAAACTTGAATCCATTTCCATGGATGAGGAAGGGAAACAGACTGTAACCCTCTGCTGGCATCTGCCAGCACGCTGCTCTGAGCCCACCAGCCCAGGTTATGTCTGCACCCAGCCCTGGCTACAGATAAGACTTCTTATCACTTGGAAAACAACTGGCTGCAACTCTGTTATAATTGCATTTCCCTCTGATTGCCTACATTTGTTTGAATCCAATAAACTAAAAGTGAAATGCAGTGAGGCAGAAAACGTGTAGATCAGCACCCAAGATAATGTGAATTCAGTGGCCTGTGAACAAAGGCTCCTGAATTTTGCACATGTAGGGGAGTTCAAGACAGCGGGCGAGGAGGTCAGATTTAAGACCACAGCATGGGAAGAGACAATATGGGTCACCGGGTCTAATTTCCAGATCTCACAGGGAACCATATCATAGAATGCTTTTCATCAGTTTATTGAGCTCTGTGTATAGTAAATTTTCATGACAAATGCACAGGCTGGCACTGTTGTTTCAAATCCTCTGCAAATATTGCTTGTCATCTTCTCCGGTCCAGAAAGATAAGATTAAAAATAAAATACTCCAGTCTCTTGCCCTGCTCACCCCAATCCAACCTCCTGTTTTAATTTAATTCTTAAATTTCGGTATGGCCATCTGTGTTACTTCGAGCCAGACATCATTTTCCACCTTTTCAAAAAAGCTTGTGTTGTTGTCAGCTGACCTGGCCACACATCAGAGCATCGGTGCTCACCTTCCGCTTACCTCCATGGCTGCCGAATGTGCAGTTGTTCCACCTCAGGTGGAATCATTAACTGCAATATCCTGTCTTCCCACAGTCCAATAAGTGCTGAAACCCCGCGGTTGTACACCACAATTAATCTCTTGTGATGTTCAGGAACAGAACAGATTCATGTTTGATTCTGTCTATTGGGAAGTTGATCATTAGAGGTTGTAATATAAGAGAGATGACGATTGTGGGTGGGCCTTTCTTCTCCTTTCTTTTTTCTCTTGCCTGTACTTGAGCTCGAAGATCTTATTTTCCCTTTGATTTGCTCTATTTTATTACTTTTAAGGTAATTTTTTTATGCAAGCTGCTTTTCATGTGCTTTTTTCACCTACTGGGCTATATCTTCGGCCTCCGGGCTGTGCTCTGTGTGATGCCCTTAGCTCCCCTTAGCTGCAATTTGACTCACATCTCACCAGCCTTTGTTTGACCATATAGTGACCTGTATTATTTCATAGGATTTCAAATATCACTGTCATGCTGATAATACCTAGATGCATTGCTTTACTGATTGCTTGAGAAGTTTTATTTGTTCATTCAAGCCCTTTGAAGCTAAGCATCCAATATGTTTCCTTAAGTTAGAGCTTGGAAATTGAAAAGTCAAGCTATTAATTGTCAGCATTGAGTCTTCAAATGTCTAGAGGGATGTCTGCCCTTTTGTTTGATAATGTCTCTGATAAATCCCAAACTGAGACACTGGTATGTGTTCCAGGGAGTTTTAATTAGATTCTGTTTTATCATCTATCAGGCATATGAAGGTAAATGCAGAGTTTCTTCTTATATCAGTAAAATTTGTGTAAGACTCATGGATCTGGGATTAAGGCTCCACAGCAGCTTTGATTGAATTATTTTCTAAGGTTTTTTTGCAATCATTATTGTAATGGACTCTGGATGGAAATACCTAAACCCCTTCACACTGGGTCACATTGATTTGTAGTACTGATTTGCCAAATTTCATGAGGACTAAGATAAAAGGGGCTTGTGCTTTCAATCGGAGAAGGATGCATTTATTTTAAACACAAAATCAGGCATGAAAAACTGGATCATCTGGTGTTTGATTTTATTTCTAAAATAACTTTACAACTTCCCTCTGGCTTTGTCTCTTATGATTTTATGATACAACTGCATTTTCAAGCACACTTAAACGATTAGAATAAAAAAGAGGACTATTGGCACAGCAGCAATGAACTTTGCAATACATAACATTCAGTCGCCTGGTCTTTACTGTGGCATGCAGAACCCCATGGAGCCAGGACACAGACACATTCACATTAGCAATGCCTGGATTTAATTACTTATTTTAAAAACAGTCTATCAAAATCAGCATATTGGCAGATTCAGCAGGGAGATTCTGTAAGACTCTTACTAGATAATGCTGAATTAATGGTCTAGCTGAAATCCCGTCTGTCTCTAAACTACAGGGACTACACTTAGGACCCCATGGAAATGCTTCTCTTTGCTTGGGACCCTCAGGGTCATCTCTGACTTTTGTTTCCAGAACAGAGAATGGATTTTCAGATTCCAGAAAAGTAGGTAACTACAGTGACCCATTAAATGTAAAATACTTAAACAGTCTTTGGAGGAGGGACTGGGAGTTCTGCCAGCAGACCATAAAGTCATGCTTATTTTGGGACTCTGCACCCACGGATATTTAAGAAAACCCTGCTAATTTGAGCAACAGCTTTAGGAGAGGTGGGGATATTCCCTCATCCCAGAATTATGTGTAGCCCCTGGTCACAGGATGCTTCAGAGAGCTGGGGGTTGTGCACCACAGGCAGCTGCACTGAATCTGCTCAGAATCACAGAGTCACAGAATCAGAATGGTTGGAAAAGACTTGTAAGATCATCAAGTCCAACCATCAACCCAACACCACCATGCCCATTAAACCATGTACCACAATGCCACATCCACACGTTCCTTGAACACCTCCAGGGATGGTGACTCCACCACTTCCCTGGGCAGCTTATTCCAGTGTTTCACCACTCTCTCAGTAAAGAAATTTTTCCTAATATCCAGCCTAAACCTCCCCTGGTGCAACTTGAGGCCATTTCCTCTAGTCCTGACACTGTCCTCTTGCTCCAGGCACTGAAATAAGTCTGGGAGGAGTTGTAGTCCAAAAGAAAGACAGACAGAAAGAAAGATGTCGATGCATTCTGCATGAAGACCAACCGAGTGGGCATGTGATGGACACTTAGATGATCTGACTCCTTCTGTGAGACAGGCCAAGAAACACCTCTTTTTAGATCAGATTAGATTTAGGCAAGGAGAATTCAGGGTTTCTCTTCTACTTTCCAAGAATTGGTTTCCTATGATGCATTCAAAATGCAACAAGATTACTTTCAGGAGCTCTGTGAAAAAGAGTACCTGTGGCAGAGGTGATGTGGCAGCAGTTATACTAAAAGCTACTTTATCTAGTTTGGACAACCTGTTCCAACTTTTTTTCAATTCGATTCGGAAAGCTACAGACCATGAGTAGCATTTAACAAACATCCATATTGCTAACAGGCAGATACAGGCTATTTTATGGGTGTTTATGAATGTAGATGTGACCGTTCATAAATGTAGTGATGAATAATAGAACAGCGAATGCTTTCTACACTGCAATGGTATCCTCCATGTGATGACTTCAAATACATTTATAAATGGTGTCAAATCTGTCACCACAATGGCCATAAGAGGAGGAGAAGGCGGAGACACAGTGACTGTGCAAAAGAGACTGAATAAAGCAGGACAGGGCCCTTGGTGTAATCCTGCCCTAGGCCACGTTCATGTGCTAAACTCTCCTTTCCCTGCAGAGGAGTGGGCAAGCACCTAAGGCAAGCGGTTTCTGGTGGTGCCTGGGAGAGCCTGGGAGAGCTATCCTGGGCAAGGGATGAACCAGTGCCCCAGGGGACGTGGGTCATACTGCAATGCAGGATCGTGGGTTGCCTCTGTTTAATGTAGCCAGACAGACCAGCTATTTGGCTTGTGTACGCACAGTGAAATTGTGGCAGAAGTAGGAGCTGACCAACCAGTCCTTTATGCATTTTCTGGAATTTCAAAATACTACTGCAAGTTTGCAGAAAAGAAATAAAACTTCCTGTAATTCCATGCAGCATGAGAGTCGCTGCTGGCCGCTGACTACCGGGAGGAATCAAGCTTGTCATTTCTAGTCTACATACACACACAAAACCAAATCTCTCTTTTTATTCCGTACTATGAATAGTTTGAGCTTGTCTTCTGTCAAGAGGTCTGCAGAAAAACTGCCAAAGCTCTTGTTAAATGAGCCCCTGCACAGGCAGTCATTCACCTCCAGGTCCAATTTTTCATGGGTCAGGCGGTCTAGCAGCTCCACATGGGACCTTAATAAAACATTCCAGGAAAGCTCCAGGGACACACGGGCATTAAAGGCTGTTAACAGCACCATAATTAAAAACAAATTAACAGGAAATCTGAAATTGCCTTAAGAATTGTTCCTGTCTTGTGTCACATCTCATGAATCTCAAATTACCTTTGAAATTTGACTTAGTATTTCAGAATAGCTGCAAGATCAACAAACCACTACAAAGTAGTTAAAAACCTACAAAATTTGCTTCCTTAGCACTAAGACCAGAGGATATCTTTGACAGTCTGCACGGCACTGACACTTTTAAAACCCTTTATTTACTTCAGAGGAAAGGAACAGCGGAAGAGAAGATGGTTCAGTAGCTGCAGTTTTATTTGTAGTGAATATTTCTCCGGCATGACTTGCTTTCTGCTGAACTTGAAACAAGTTAACCCGTTTCAGCCAAAGCCTCCTTCCTGTCACAGGAAGGGTTAGGTAGTTTCTGCATCCTCATTTAGCCAGGTGTTTATTATAACACCTAGATAATGAATGAACGTGAAAATTTCTTCTGAAAGAGTATGGGTTGAACTTCCCAGCATTTCAGAAAAGGCTATGCTTAAAGATTTAAACTGTTCCTTGTTATATTAACGCATTTTTTAATAAAGCTGAGCCAGAGGAACTGTATAAGATTTTGATTCCATAAAGAACGTGAAATTTACTTCAAAATCAATTATGAACCTATAGGTATATACTGATGAAACTATAGGTATCTATTGTATGCTCACCAATTTAAAAGGCAATGACGGAATTTGGTTTTGCAGGAAAACAAAATTGAAATCAGGTGTGGCAAGTTGGCTATGGTTTCATTAGAAACCGGATGCTATTGGATGTTTCTTTAAAGGCTCAAATCCTATGGAAAAGTAATTATGTGATGATCTCAACTTTTATTTAAAAACAATGCAGTTGTCCAGCCCCCCTGCCTGGCTGCAGAGAAAAGCTTGAACATGTTTCCCAAGCGTATTCTAGAGACTCTATACCTGCAGGCAAATAAAAGAGCCCATAGATAATAGATTTTAAAATTCCAGGTCTTTGTGAACTCATCTCACTTTTTTTTTCAGGCCTGACAATCCTGAAATCTAATCATTTACATTGTCAAAGAACGCCAGAAAATATAGCTTGTCATTTTTGTCAGCTTACCAGTTCTTTATCATTGCTAACGGTAGAGTTTCTCTTACTATATTAGTTAGACTACAAAGTTCTTCAGCAAATTTTGGGTCTTTTTTCCCCCCTGCACACTAACATTTTTGTTTAATCCACGAAGCAATTATCAACTACACTGTATCATGTAAATCCCACCGATTTGGGGGGGGTTCCCCTGCCAAACTTGCATGCATGACATTCATTTCGGCTTTCTGACAGGCTGTGTCGACACGGGTCAGGGTTTCACTGGCCCAGCTACCTAAGGGAGGCCCAAAGGAATCAGTCTGTCCCCAGAGCAGAGCGCAGTGAAGAGTGGGGCAGGGCAGTGGGCAACTCTGAGAAAAGGGACCTGAAAAGTGTTGGAACAAAACCAGTCCAGGACACCAACAGACAAGGGACTATTTTTGTTCAGAAATTTAGTTCCTGAGATGTCCAGATGAGGCCACTGTGGTTTTATTATGGCGATTTCAAGAAAGGAATTTAATTTGGTTACCTCAGAGTTTCCCGTCTCCACAACTGCAAGTGTGCTCAATAGCCTGTTTTTCTGTTGGAGAACAAAGAAAAGGAAATGGTTATTTTTTTTTTCTTCACGCAGCAGTTACGGTACTCGCGGAGGCAGGAAGGGAACCGGACAATGGAAGCTGCAGATGTGGAATTTCTTTTATAAATCCCCTTTGCTGCTGCTGCTGCCTGGCAGGCAGTGGAGACACAGCAATGCAATAGGAGGAGATGCTGTGAGACTGAAGCAGAGCAAGCATTTTCGTTTGATAGAGAGCCCCGGGTGACGCTTTCCAACAACAGCCCGACCCAGACTGTGCAGGCTTAGTTTCAACTTGGCGGCATGATGCAAAACCAGGGAAGGGTACAGAGCACTTTGGCTGAGTCACACTGTTAGGAAACGGGGATTTCTGTGGTGGGAAGCCGGACTGGGCCATGCCAAGTCCCCAGGCAGTGAATTCTAATGCGTTTTGGAGATGGGGACGACGTTCTCATCCAAAAATATCTGGCCAGCCAAGGGGGAACTGTGGCTACAGGGGACTGTGCTTCCTTTGTGTTTTGGTTTTGTTTGTTACTAAAAGTGACCTCCAGAAGGAAGAGCTCCGAAGCGACCGCGGGGACGTGGGTACGCGTATGAGCCCAGCCGCGCCGGGAGGGATGCCGGCCGCTCTACCCGGCTGCAGCAGGTTCCTCATTCCAGCAGTACGATTAAAAGAAGGAAAATGCCTAACTTTGTAAATGCTCTCTAAAAGGCTTTTTTCTTCCCTTCGTGTTTGCTGCTGCAGAATGGAATGCCTTGTTCAAATCCATTTAGGCTGTCTGATAATAGGTGCATTTTTAACAGCAGCTGGGCACCCAACCCAGCGTCAGGACTCGTGAAAGGCTCTCATTTTTGCTTCTCCACCTGCTTGGGCTGAAGGGCCACATTTTAGCCTTAGGTCCACGTGTCATGCAGGGCCAAATCTGGCTGGACCTTGGCCTGCCTTTGGGTTTCCTCTCCCCCGCTGAGCGGCTCCTCTGCCTACAGCGGCAGGGTTATCTCCTCCATTTTGGGCAGCACATTTGGATGATGATTAACAAGAACACTGAGTCAGAGCTTATGTTATGGCTGTGATGGGATTTAACATAATGTTTGTTTGCAAACTGACAAATATTGGAGGAAAGTGCTTGCGAGGGAGGGTTCTGTGACTCTCCGTCAAGCTGCCAACCCACTCTAACCAAATAGCTACAATTGGCCTCAGGCCTTTTCAGGCTTGCCCAGGCACTCCAGGGAATGCAATATTTCAGCCTCAGGACCAGTTGCTTTTATGCCCCGGGGTCCTGTTAAGGCGCATGTTTTGTGCAGCTTGCTCAGCTCGCCACCATCTCGTGCTTCTCGCTGTGGTCCTGGCTCCTCTCCTGTTGTAGGACCCCGCTCGCCAGACACAACTGCTGGGGTGCCCCCTCTCTCCCTTCTCCTCCCAAGCAGGTGCAGCTCTGTGAGGGACCCAAAACTGAAAAGAGACTGAGCGGTGTGGGGAGGGACTGTGGGGAGGTTGCTGGAGGGCCCTGACTCCCAGCTGCAGCTTTGTGCATATTTCCTTAACATCTGAGCTAACGCAGGGTTTTCAGGTGAGGATCTCTGAAACGAAGCTGTGAGGCGGGTACATGCATCACCAAATCTTTCAGGCAGCAGCAAAGCATCTTCATCACCACGGATCCACAGGAGAGGAAAAGCCCTGAAAGTCTTGTACTATTTGCTGCAATTTTCACCTAGTTTAGATGGTACCTGAAGTTTTTGCGTGTCCTTTTTAGGGTCCCTTTGAGTTTAAACTCACTGCATATTCCTGTAGCAATACAATTTCCTTTCATCAGCAGAGCTAGCTTCAGCTGTTGTCGGGTATTATTATACCTCACTGCTTCCTTCCTCTCCCATCAGTCCCTCTATCCTGGAGTTAAATGCCATTTATAGTTCAAGCTATTTGACTGCTAGTCCCCCTGTACACCAGAATAGCCCAGAAAGACAGGAAAGCTCACGGGGAAAGGGACATCAAGTGGCTACGTTTTCTGCAGCACAAAAGCACCAGACCCCAAAAATCTCGCTGATGCATGTGAAAGCAGCACAGGACATTTAGGACAGAGTAATTTGGGCAGAACTGCACGATATGACTGCTCACACTTGGCAACGTGGGCAGCAAGCAAGCAATCATCCAAGCGGGCGCAGATACCACTGAAAAAAGTCACTGCTGCAGTGAAGGTGGCACCCTTTCTGAAAAGAAAGAGGCCTATCCTCTTTTCTTTTTTTTTTTTAACTAAACAGAAAACAAGGACTCACATGAAAAGTCTTTACCAGCAGTTTTGCAGCATGCAAACTTTTTTGGTGGTCTGGTAACTATTTCAGTGAAATCAGGAACATCAAAATAAAAATTATTTTGAAAATGTCCTTTAAATCTGAGCTGAAATTATGGCTTCTTTTTTTGCCTGTTTTCTTCTATAGATTGCTGGTTTGTTTTTTGAAGTCACTCTTGTTAATTGTCCTGCAGCCATGGTATGTACCGGATAGCCAAGAAAGCTGACATGGTGAAGTTATATACAGCATCCTTGTGACCTTTTTGCAGTGAAGATACATGTCTGTCTAATAAAGCCCAGGCCAAATGACAGTGACAGCTGCCTTGTGGCATTCAGTTTGAATTGAACAGGTTTGCTCACAAGTGAGGAGTAGGTATTTCATTACAGACTGTGCACCAAGACCAGCATAAGCCCCCAAAAGTGAAACTTTCCCTCAGCAGCTATGGAAACTGCCCCAGTGGACTGAGATGCACTTCACAGGCTCCTCCTTATCTCCTTGCTCTGACTTTCCCGCCTCCTGCAAGCTGTCATCCTCTGTTGGCATTTGCATGTTGGTGCAGCACTTGCAAGGGAAGAAAACCTCACTTCACCTCCTAGGAGGGATACGGGGTTTTATGGGAACTGAGCACTCAAAGAACGAGGGGCGAAGAAGCATGTTTTTTCTGAGGAAAGGTCCAAAGTTGCCTGCGTGGGAAGATGCTCTTCTCTCAGGGAAAGAGCCCAAGTCACTGCTGAAACGGGGACTGCGTTATGTCAGCTTGAGCCTCATAATGAAAGGGATGACCAGAACGCCTGACTTCTTGTGGGGACTGCCCGAGGTGCAGAAACTGAACCTTTCACGCAACCAGCTAGCGGTGATTCCTCCTTCACTGGGGAAACTGGACAGGCTGGTAGTGCTGAACTTGGGTGGAAACTGCCTCAAGTGCCTGCCTAAAGAGATTGGGCTGCTGAGGAACCTGAAGGTCTTGTTTGTCAATATGAATTGCCTGACAGAAGTGCCAGCAGAGCTCAGCTTGTGCAGAAAGCTGGAGGTTTTGAGCCTCTCTCACAACCGCATCTCGCAACTGCCTTTGAGCTTCACTGACCTGACAAGCTTGAGGAAACTGAACCTCAGTAACAACCGCTTTGTGCAAATTCCCCTCTGCATTTTCGCACTGAGGAGCTTAGACTTCTTGCACCTAGGGTCCAACAGGCTTGAAAACATCGCAGAGAGTGTCCAGTATCTGGTCAATCTGCAAATCTTTATCGTAGAGAATAACAACATACGCACCCTGCCACGGTCCCTCTGCTTCATCACCACTCTGGAGTTACTAAACGTTGATTACAACGCCATACAGAGTCTCCCGGACGACCTCTACCTGCTACACCGGCTGCCACGCATCGCGTGGAACCCAATGGACAAAGGCCTCCACATCGCCCACAACCCCTTGTCCCGGCCCCTGCCCAAGGTCGTTGAGGGGGGGCTGGATGTCCTCTTCAACTACCTCAGGGAGAAAAAGGAGCACAACTGAGTTTCCGCTGAACTTGGGATTAAGCCTGTCATCAAGACTCAGTCGTATCAGAGCGCTTTCCTGAACAGGCATTTCCACTTCATAATGCTCGGATTCTGAAGACTGTGGATGGCTTTAGTAATGCTTGGAGGAAAGCAAGTAAAGTATGATTGTCTTGATTAAGTGTGTGAAGAGTAAACTTTCTAAAAATAGCCACCTCTGTAACCTTCAGTGTTGGTGTGCTTGGTTTTTTTAGGAAAAAACAAAACAACCAACTTGTGATAAAATGTTTGCTCTTCATTTGACAGAAACCAATTAAGACAGACTGCTAGAAGTGCAGAAACGTGCATTTGCCAGCTACTAGGTTGGAGGAATATTAATATAAATTGGATTTACTATATGTGATTGCAGTTGCCCTTTAACTCCTGCTCACTTCTTCGTACACAGATAAACCACGACATAAACAAACACTGCTATCTAAGTGAATCTCAAGGAAAATGTTTAATTTACTTTCGGCAGTGAATGTATCCTGAGCTATATTAGCTCACAGACAGTATATTACTGGCCAGTTCAATACCATTTGTTGTTTACCCCACAGCTGTGTGCTGGCCTCTTATAAATCACAAGCGAAGATCGCCATCGATGAGGCAATTTCCCAGTTCTTTGGAAGAAGATCCCAAACTTCCCCAAAGCCCCTAGTTCCCCTCCTGAGACATGCAGCCTTTCCTATGGAGCCTCCTAGGATGCCGACAGCGCTGCATCACATCAGCCGGGAACAGCATCCACACGAAGCAGAGAAACGAACGTGGGTCCTTACTCCCTCAAACGAAGGCTGTCAGATGAAGTTGCTTGTTAGTAGATGAACAACTGCACTGCATACCTTTTCCCGCATCCCTGCAATTGGAGCCATGGAGTAACTTTACTCAGGAGGCAATACGTCTCCTAAAGGTGAAATATTTCTTTCAGGAAAAGCAGCATCAAAACAATCATCGGCTTAAGTAAGAATTTCAAAAACAAGTATTTGTTTCTTTGATTTTCAGCATCAGCCAGTGGCATAAAAGTCAGCTCTTATGTGGTTTCACATATTGATCTTCTGTGAATGTCCTTCATTAAAGTTTTATCTGGTAATAAAGAGGCAGTATGAAAGAGCTGTTAACAATTTATGCAACCTGGTTTTTTTGTTCCCTCACACCAGTGTAAAACAGAAGCAACTCTGTTGAAATCAGTTGAGATAAATGCTTGTAATGGCAGTGTAGAAGAGGAATGAGCCTGTAATTCTTGAGCTAATTAAGAGTGTTCAAAGCCACTTTTAAAGTGCTTCCTATCCTATGTCAAATCTCAGGAATCAATGATTACTTTCTAAAACATAATTTGCTCGAAATTATGGAAGGCTGTGGAAGGCTGATCCTGCTTCTAGTGAAGTTAATGGACAACCCCAGCTGAGGGAAAAACTCTTCAGCAGATGTAGAAGCAGCCTGATAACAGCAGACAATTATGTAATTCATAGGTACATGCAAGAAAATGCAGCACCTTTGGCCACGCTAACGTTATCAGTGTGGTACTGAACGTAGCAATGAAGAATCGGTGCACACAGAGTATTCCACTCTGGGGCTGCCTACCCTGATATTTTATTATGTTGGATTGTTTTGTGTATCGTTTGTTATCTTAATTGAGAATTTCAGTGTTATGCCCATGAATCGCAGTTTCCAAGTGTGCAGTCAAGGACAAATCTTATGTTTCTAGCAAATGAGAAACCTTTTTGAAGGGCACATTTGCTCGAGCATTAAGCAAACAAACAAACAAAGCAAGTAAACAAACACCAAAGCAAAGCACAGTTATTTTGTGACTTTTTTTACTTAATATATTTTTCAAATGCTAAGATATTTTATGTGTAACTTTTCACGTATTTATTTCACCCGTGCAATGAGATTTACAGCAAAGTTCCAAGTTTTTTAATGAATAATACATCTGATAAATTAATATGTGATTCAACTAGAAACAAGAAATAAAGCTGCAATTATTTATAGAAATACCAACAGATAATTCTTGGAGGGGATTAGGCACAGATTATTAACTTCTTTAAATGTCCATTTCATATCCCTAAGTCTGGCATTCACGTAAACACTGCAGTCCCACAATAGTGCTTTGCAGGAAAATTAGATGCCTATGACATTAATCACCTGAAAAGATTTTCCACATATCAGTATCCAGGATTATATGACACCAGATAGCCTCTGATGTTATCTGACTAGAAGAGGTATGCACAGTAATTTACATGGAAGTTGTGAGACTGGACTGTGTGTATTTATTAGGATACCTCTATGGAGAGTGAGAAACAGTGCATGATTCAAGAAAATGGTCTCCAGACAGGGGATTAAAAGGCAAATTTGACATAATCAAATGCATCTGGAAAAGCAGTTACAGTATGAAGTGCAATACCAGTAATTTAAAATTCAATTATTGAATTGAATAATAATAACCTTTTACTCAAGCTAATAAACCTTTGTAAGCATACGAAACACATAAAAGTCTCTGCCTTTTTAAACAGAATAATAAAATTCATTGAATAAATGGTACTTTAATGTATAATTCAGATTTTACCACTAAGAAGATAATTTCTACTGAACTGCTTTAGTCTTTCTTTCATTCCTCAACCAAGACTCTTATAAATAGCTTTCTCAGAGATACAGAAAATGATCTTACATGACTAAAGGTAGTGTTCTGAATTCTTCCTGTATAAAGAAAAAAATGTATATCACTGTTAATGTATAGAAATATGCATGAGAAGCAAATAAAGATATATGTATTTGCATCTGAGAGGGAGCAAGATAGAGAAAGCAAGCAAGAGGTGCAGGAGGGAGATAGAAATCATGATGTTACACACTGGCCCTAGTTTTGAGCAGGGCATTAGCAAAGAATTGGTGGATCTCAGCGTTGTCCTCTGATACTAGCTGTACAGACAACAGGGAAACAAGGAGCTGCAACACTGCAGGGGCTGTAGTCTTATCTCACAATATATGACCACAGTACCACTTCATGTGTACATTAAATGATACGATTTTGGCTTATAATCTTTCAGAGAACTATATGCGACATGTTACACTTGTTTTTAGTACTCACTGAAGTTTTCTCAACCTAAGCCTCACAGCAGCGTAACTTTTGATGCATCTAATATTTTTGCTGTTATTGGTGGTGGTGTTCTTCAAAGGAATGGAAAAAGTGGGATCCACTCATGGAAAAGGATACTGTCTTGGCAGGGTGACTTTTCTATGGCTATCGCTCAGAGAAGCTGGCAAAGAGCTTAGAAAAATTCTTGATGTGGACGAAACAAAGGGCAAAGCACAAGAACAAAGTAGAAAGAACATAGTCAGGTTGGGTTGGGATAAATGTAATATACAACAGGGCTATACAATTGCTTCCCCAGCTGTCATCAAATACCCTGGTGGTATATTTGGTGATGTGAACAGATTCCATCTATTTTTACTTTAAATCAAAAAGAAAGCTGCATTCTGTGAAAAGTTTAAAGTCTAGTCAACGAGCAAAGCCTTTGAAAACTGGAAGGTTTCAGGCTCTTGGCCTAACCAAAGTTAGTGACTTTGACCTTTGACTGAAAGGAAAACATTTTAATCTGAAGTGTTGCGGTAACACCTCACTGGAAGTTAAAGCTGAAATGTGTTGTACCTACTGCTCTGGGGCTACTGGCCAAACCTGCCACGTGGGCAAACTTCCTCACACCACTTGTGACTGGTGACTTCCCAAAATCCATTGCAATATCCCAGCAGCCCTGTGGGGCACCCATGGGCATGTCATCTGGCCAGGAACACCAGCCTGTTACATGAGCGAAGCAGCAAGAACCTACAAAGACCAATTTCCAAGATGCACAGGGATGTCATTTCAAAACAGAATTTTTCAGATTCCAGCTGAAAGCTCTTGAAATTCAGATTAAAGATTTTATGATTATTATTTTGGTTGAAAAATGTGTCGACATCTTTTTTTTCCAACTTGCCAATATTGTCTCCATACTTTTCCTCATTTTCATAAAAATTCCTCTTTTTTTGTCAAACTCAAGAACAGTTTCTAGGCATTTTTACTATGAGTATGCATTCTGCAGTTTTTAGGATATAATGAATTCATTTCCTATTACGATGCTGTAGATTCAGCAAACCATATCTTTCAGTTAGTATTTTTAAGATCTTTACAGTCATCATTTAAGTGAAGGAGGATGCATCTAGAAAGTATTGAGCTGATCCTGGAGAGGTTTGAACACATTCTTTACTTTGCTAAGCCAGTACATTACTCGAAAAAACGTATCACAACATATAATTTCCACAAGTAGAAAAATCATTGATACTTCAGTTTATTTCCTTAACCAAAGGAAAAAAGAAGTCTTCACCATATGAGAGACAAATAAAGGTAAGTAAAGAGATATAAAGAAAGAAAGCAAAGCAAATTAACTAATCATCTGGTCAGTATGATTTCAAAAAATTCCAAGGGTAAATTTGCTGCACAACCTTCAGACAGCAGTTCTTGAGTGATTCAAGGAGTGTTTCAGACTGCCTTGCACAGTTCTATTAAGTATAATTAATATGTATGAAAATAATTACATAAAAATAACAATATATAATAATTTCTAAAATGTTAAGAATAATTATATATTATTATGTCACACGTGCTTCTTCAGTCCACACATGTGGGAGCTGAAATCCTGAAACAGTTACAGCCAAAGGAAGACTTCCACTGACTGTAGAAGGGCCTGCATATGTATAAGAATATATACATTTACCATTTTATATATGGCAAAAACAAGATTTAAAAACTCAGGAGATGTTTAAAAGGGTATGAGGTTTTAGATATATTGGGACAGAGGTACGCTTTAATACTCACATGTGGAGTAAGTCTGAAAAACCTTTCATAAAATTGCATAATCCTTCCTCTGTACAAGTAAGAGGCAGAATAATAATTATAAAAGATGAAAAAAGAGACACTGAAACAGCTCTCCTTAGAAATATATTAGGTTATCTGAAAACCCTGAATATCCCAACAGGAAATCAAATTCATAGAAAGATTTTTTAAATGTGGGAATTACATAAGAAATGTTTTTTCTCCCTCCCAGCAATCCAGAGAAAAGCAGACTGCTGACATTATTAGTTTTAAATTCTTCTTTCATCCCCATCCCCATTGATTCCATGCATTTATCTGTGGTGCAACAAGGGACAACCAGCCTTCAAAAGCCATCCCTCAGCACTGTCTTTTGCAGCCCAGCGGTACCGACAGCGTCCTGCACTGGTGCAGCCGCCTACTGTACCCGATTACTTTGCAGGGTTCAGCGGCAAAGCCTGAAATTTATACTCCAATGTATGTGGAGTCACGTCATGCATGGCTAAAAAGGTGGTTTCCAGTGAAGCAGGAAGTGTAGCAACAGCTTCAGAAAAGGTCACTGCAAATTATGCTGCTTCATAAAGTGAGCTTACCCGGGCAGACTGAAAAGGAGAACAGAGGGCAAAGCTTTATGTTTTCCTAGGGCTCAGAGGAGTTTCAGATACCGTAAATCCATTGATGGATAGCCTGGTTTTAATTCCTGCTTCCCAGACATTGAAAAAAAATAATTCTCTTTTCTTTTTTGATACAACTCTTTGAGGGAAATATATGTTGCTCTGTTTTTTTCCTGATCTTCAGCCTTTGCGTCACGGGCATATTCACAGAAGCAACAAATTGCTTTTCCCCTCCTGCAAAGCCAGTGTTGCCAGGTGTGGGTGGGCGTGAAAATGTACCAAGGGTCCAATCTCTCACCCACCACGCAAGGAGTGCAGGACGGGGGAGGCTGGCAGGCTCCACGATCACCGGTCATGGGATGGGTAACCTACCCAAAACAGGCGTTGTGCTCACAACACCAACTTTATGCACCTGCCTTAGAGGTTTCAGACAGGGGTTAGTCTCCAGACACTGTTTCCATGCTCGATAGAGAGAGATGGACGCATTACTCCCGGGAGGCACTGGGAAAGGAGTGTTGCTGAAGTGCCCCATGTTGTCCTAGAGTCTCTCCCCCTGGCCAGGGAGAGCCCCAGGACACCTGCAGCCTAGTTTAGGCATCTGAAGCAAGGTCAGTGAAGCTGTAGGGTACAAACACCTTCCTTTGCTTGGCGTTGCCCCTGTAGCATGTGTGCGTAGGACACAAAGCACTATCTTTCAACGTAGTATAACATTCAGACTTGCTGTGAAGGGTTCAAAGATACATCACAGAAACACCAACACACCAACAATGCCCTGTGCCAAATGCTTTCAATGGCAGAAAATCCTTTCCCCCTAGCTATTAAAATGCTTAACCTCAAAACAGGGGTAAGTAGGACACATTTAAAAGAAGCCTCTGTAGTTTTTAGAAATGGCATTCCAAAATCAGCTAAAAGAAATTACGAAATGAGTAACAGCAAAAAATCGCTTCCATCTAGAAAATCGAGTTATTTTCATTATACTTTCCTTGCTTGTTCTCTGTCCTTTTTGTTTTTAAAAATGTAATGGAAATCTCTGTATGTTTATATGGGTTTTTGTATTGGTCCGTGCATATATACGTATTTTCCCTGTAGGGGACAACAGAGGCTATTAGTTGTTCCTAAGTTGTTTGCCTGTGTAAGCAGACAAGGCTCTCTGGCATAGAGTAATATAGTGCCCTGTGAATGGCACTGATGGGAGAGCTGAAGAATCCAGAAGAATAAAACCTTCACTTTAGGAAATTCATTCAGTCAAGTGTGACTTGGTTAAGATAATGCCTTTCCACAGCCATTTCTGTGCACAAGGGTCTTGTATATCTTTCAGCACACTTACCTTCTCTTTCCAGTTGGAAAATAACACTGTAAAGAATAGTAATGTAATAGTAATGTGGTGTTTGTGTGTTCTATCCACATACAAATGAAGTCACAAAGATACTACCTTGAATGCAATTAATTTAAAAAAATCCCTCTGAGCATGCGTGTGTGTGTGTGTGTGCGCATTTGTCTGTGCATAAGTTTGGAGGTATTTGGGAGGTTTTTACAATGCTTTGCAATGTAGTATCTGAGGAATACGTGTGAGCTGACTGAAAAGTAGCATATTCCACTGCAAATAAAATGCTGGTAATTTAGCATCAAAGCAGGACTTAAAACACATAGTGGTAAATTATGTTGCTTTTGAATTTCTTGTACATTAGTTTTTCTGGGTGTTTTTTGGCATTAGATATCACAAAATTCATTGGGACTTTTATTAAGCAATGTGGGGATTTAAAATGTGAAAGAATTCTGATTCAGTCTTTTTTTATTGATCAATAATCATACAAGCAGATACATTCATTTTTTGTTGGTCACTAAAAGTTTAGCAGCTCTTGCAGTGAACTATTTGAAATGCATTCTTTAGCCCATCAGAGAAGTTAAATTCTACACAACCTGATCTGTCAAAGAAAATTTGTAGATCTGACACCAAACCGAATACTTTTGGAGTTCAGTTTGGCCCAGATGTTTGTAGAAGGCTCAAATGGAAAACTTCAGAGAATTTTCACACCCAATTGTCTGGGCTGCTCCTAGAGACAGGGGGTGAAACACAGCTGGTTCAAAATTTAGTTTAACTTCAGAAGAACCTTGTTAGTTGGTTGTTTATCAAAAGCTGATACCTACCCTTCAATTTCTGTATTTTATTTGAAGAAGTTAATAAAACAGTCTTTACTATGAGTCTTAATAGCCTCTTCTTACACTGTGTGAAAACAAAGCTAGGGGCTTACAGACTTCAGGTGCTACATTTTCTAGTCCTGCTTGGAGGACCAGAGGTTGCTCTGGTCTAAATGATGCCCAGAGCTTGGAGAACAGAAAGCAAATGAATGCTCTTAGTTAGACTTGGTAAGTTTTCAGTTTCGCAAAGCCCGTATCAGGGATAGATTTGATTTATTTCTCATTTGGCTCGAAGTTATGAATTTACAGCAGTTCAGATGTTTCATCCTGGCCTGGCATCCAGATATTAGAGTGCATGGGTGAAAAAATTCACCCAGCATGTCCAAATCCTCATAAGGACTAGCCTTAGAGGAGGATGTGGAAATTCACCAGGGACTCGGAATTCTCTCTGGTGTATCAGGTGTCCATTAGAGAGGCTGTTTAATGTGCTTTAGCTAGACTAATATGTTGCAAAGCAGTGACATTTCAAGACTTATCAGTGAAGCTAATAGCTCTCTCAGTAAGTAATTTTCACATTTACATCAATTTAGCATAGTCTAGATTTGGATAAAGATAAGCATCGATTTTCTCTTGCCAGTGTTGCTGGGGTGATGAGTCACCAAACTGGGATTTCTGCAACAGTCTCCCCTCTCTCTTGTACTCCCCAAACCAGCAGTTGGCTATTCTGAGCAGGACCTAGGCTTGTGTGCATATTCAACAACAAATACACAGCAGAAATGCCCCACATTTGCCTTGCCGCAGTTCATACTTGCAACAGCACATTTTAAAATATGAGATAAATAATAAATATAAGGGGAGCAAGGGGGAAAGAATTGCTGCTTTAGAGGCTACTGCTAGACATCTAGTCACTTTAGTAAGAAGCCAGGACAACTGATGTACAGTTTCTTCTATATGAGCTATCTGCATTTTCCCATTAATTCTGTTGCCTTTTCCTTTTCATTCGTCCTTCCTCCTTGTTTTATTATGTTCTCTCTTTTCTATTGCTACTCACTCTCCTTCCTTTTTTTGTTTTGCTTCTTTGTTTCTTATTAACAAGTTTTGACATTTTTAATTAAAGTTGACTGCTTGACTGATGCCAGTTCAACCCTCCTTTTCTGAATTTGCCCTCCAAAACAAGTTAATCATTAGCAGAGGCCTGTCTTCATCAACTGCACAGGGGGATGACCAAAAAAAAAGAAGAAGAAAAAAGAAAAAAAGAAAAGCAACAAATAAAGTAAGTGAAAAATGGCAAACAAGCCTCAGGAAGCAGTAACTAGCCTGAAAAGCAGAATATACTTTGCATTTAGTGGCATTTTTCTGTGCCCCTGTAGCTCATAAATCCTCAGTCTCCAATACGATTCCAGATGGACATTTATGTTAACCAGCTACTGAAGGACTATTGCAAATGTTGAAGACATAGGAAAGAGTCTATGCACAACTGTGAACAAACAAGAAGTCCTGTCCTCGCCTGACTTACTCTTCAGAGGTCCCCTCCTGTTCCCAGTGAAGCTCTACATAAATTCACTGCCTCTGTTACCTGTATTTTGGAAATGAGGAATTTCGGTCCCCCCGGCTGTCATATTGCTACAGAATTATTTAGAAATGTATAAAAGCAGGAATAGATTCTCTTGTCTAGCCCCAGATTTTGCCATGTGTTGTAGACGGTGAGATTTGTGTCTAGTTCTCCATTTCTGCTGTAAAAATATGCCCACCTGACTCCCTTTCACCTGTGTGTAATACAGTCCTACTCTTTGGTGTCAGTCCTTTAAAAGGGAAGCTGCAGTCTCAGCAACTGGAGCAACGATGCGTAGCCACAATTACAGAGAGCGGTAACAATTATGCTGTTCACAGAGAGGTACTCAATTTAACTTCAGGACAGGAGTAAAAAGGTAGGATAAAGAAAGGGAAGGCAATAGGATCTAGCAAAGAAGAACAAATTTGCTTGCCTGCTTTGAACTAACCTAGCTGATGTGCACATGTGGTGTGAAGCTCAGCACTGCCCTGCCATGACCATCAGGCTGTTTTGGGGGGGGGGGGGGGGGCTCTCCTTGCATGGGTTACTCACCCAGCAAAGCAGGACCAAAGGCACTGCTTCTGCAGGCCTCCCCTCCCACTGAGTAAGGTGGGAACTGTAGGCATGCAGAAGTGAAGAGGGCTGGACCCGGTGTATGCAGGGCATTATGGTGTAAGATACGGTAACAGCGTAATAGTATGATTTATCCACTAGTTCTGGAAGGCATCAATCAGGGCTGAAAATAATGTTACTTACTGCTGGTTGACCGAAGGTGCATCCAGCTCCATAGAAGGTGGTGCTGCATCAGTTTTGCATTTAAGGGAAGGATACAAAAACTCTTCCGCCTCCAAGGACAACCTCCTGTTTCAGGATCCATAGAAACTCAGAGATAGATCTGAACTGACTATGACAATCAGTTTTAAAGTCCCTTCTCAGCCTGACACTACAAAACATAAATCAAATCACTGTATGGTATCACTGAACAAATGCAGTTAGAGTCTTATTACATAAAAGCAGGCAAATAATATGACTAGAAGGGCATTTTAATACATTATACTCGTTACTTGGTAGTTTGATGTCAAATATATGAAATACTAAGCAAGATATAATAATCCCTCTAGTAATGTAAAAATGTTCACATTTTTAATCTAGAGATCTCACTGATGAGGCATGATTGTTCAACATCCTAGAAGGCAGCTTTCTAAATTATGCTATTCCCCATGGCAAGTGAAGGACAGATCACAGACTTAATGGAAGGAGCATTTTCATTTTCCCTGTTGAACAACGGGATTTACATTTCAGCCCTCCAGCAAGCAGAGTTACTCATGATACCTTCTAAATTAGTACCACCTCATAAGTTGCACCCAGGGTACCTCCTAAATTAACAAGTAATACATTTAGGAATCCCTGAAAGGCTTATTATCTCCTGTCTAATATATCGTTAGCACTGTATATAATTTCTGACACAGTGTGGCCACCCCTTCTTCTAGTGAAAGATTCCCATAGGTTAAATAGGGCATTATAGAGGTCCATTTCTGGTTTCCCATTATACTTCTGTATCTGTAGAGGAATTAAGGCTAACTGCAAAAGAATCATTCCCCTGGCCTTTCAGTTTATGTGCTTTCTTAGCCACAGAATAACAGCAGAATTGCTGGTCCATTATGTTATCATTTCTATTTGATGGTATAAAAGTAAATGCTATATTCATAACCCCATCTCCAGATGAAAGAGAGCTGTCATTCCAAGGTTAGGATATTTGCTTCTGTATCCCAAGCCCTCCTGGCTGTTTTAGATACCTACGCTGCTGCAGTAATCTTTGAGCTGCTCATGCACCTCTGTGTCACCACTCAGGACAGTGGCAGGAAACAACACAGGGAGAAGAAATGCTGATACAACAGTTCCCGTTGGGAAGTAGCTGCTTGTTAATATGCTCTCAGGCTGACATACTTTGAGATGCTGGTCAAAGGTGTTTGCAAAGCTGGAAATCAAGAAATGTTCACCTCTTCACCCTTGTCTGTGCTAAGAATTTAACTCATTGCTGGCAAAACACATCAACAGCTGGAGTAGCTGGAGCAGCGCTCACACAGATTTAGCCAGCGCATGGAGATACTGCTAACAGCTTAATACATTCCCCCCCCAACCCTTGTCTGAGTTCCCTCACTGTCTGCTTCTAACACAGAACATGCCTCTGGCACCAGGATCCAGTTGCTTCAAAAGGCTTCATTCGCTTAACATCAGTGTCAGATGCCTTCACCCCAACTAGAGGGCTGCTGACAGCAGAAAGCTGTTTCTAGCCAAACTGGATCACTGCAGGCATTTGCTGTGACAAAGGTGCCTGAGACCCGGCATGGCCACCACTGGCAGGGCATCAGTGATTCCTCCCTTCCCTGAGGCAATTCCCCCGGCCTCTGGTTGCCAGCTGAGGCCGTGCTAAAGTCCAGCTACTTTCCCTCAGCAGGTGTAAGGCAGAGCAAATGCTGAATCTTCTGACTTCAGAAGGAACGTCCATCACTTTATTTATTTAGTTTTTGTTGCGACAGCTATAAGCTTTTAATACTGTTCTTAACTGTAGCTAATAAGCACGGCACAAAGATGCCCATCATCTTCTTGGAAATGGGTGGCCAAGAGTTTACACCATAGGATGGTGGTGGTTTTTTTCAGATCACAAGAAGACATATATTCTATTTCTTTCTGGAGATACCTTCCAGCTGCTCAGTGAGGTGACAAAGAAACAAATCCATCTACAGACTCTCTGTTACTTCTTTTGTGACTAGCCACCATTTGCATTATAAACATTTTAACAAAGACACATTGAGCTAAATTTAACCCTATGACTTTGATGAGTTTAGTCCATTGACGTTGTGGAGGAAAATACAGAGCTGAGTCTTGTTTTTGATTAAGCTCACGAGTACAAAGAACTCTCTCAAAAATTGCCGCTGTGTGACCTCAGCCAGCAGAGGCCCATAACCAAATAATGGGAACTTGTTATCACTCTTTGATTATAAGTATCTGTTGGCTAAATATGCACAAAATGAGTATCTCTTATTTTTAACAGATAATCTTGTTGCATCTATTTTTAAAGAACAAAGTCTCCACTCTCCATTTTTGAAGGTCCCACTAACTAACTTAAACATGGTAGATCAAATTCCAGAATGACTAAATTTGATTTGTAATGAGAATCAGATCAACAGATTTTTTCTTATCTCAATGCAAATGTCCCTCATCTATGTGAATTAGGAGACTCAGTCAACTCTGAGTTGACTCTCAGAAACTCCCAGAATTCAATTTCCTGAGCAGGAGACAGTATAGATTAGTTTGATTTATAATAAATCTCAACCCTCCCAAGGTAGCTACTGCCAGCAGTGTCTCCTCTTTCGGAGCTGTAGATCTTGAAATACAGGAGTCAGATACTGAGGTTAATAATTAATGTGAAGCCTCCAGATCTTATAGATATTCCAGTCTAAAGTAATCATACAAATTTCTAAGAGGCCAAAAGAGAGACGGAAAAAAGTCACAAGAAATGCATTCTTGATGCAGCCTATGTGTGCTAAGGCAGTGATTCAGGTACTTTAGTGGTGGAATCTGCATTCATTCATTACCAGTAAAGACTGGGATTCATATTTTGAACCCATACAGGAGCTGACTTCAGTTCTTGGAATTCATCTCTCTTCGTAGCAAACACTTCATCACAAGTTTTATCCCTTTCTGAAATTCAAATTTAGACTCTTGATTGCAAAGATCAGGTCTGCAATATGAAGCATCTCTGAGTTACCGCAGAGCATCTGTTGCCCTAGAATCCCACACTGTCTAGTTCCAAAAGCCTTGCCTCCACGTGTCATTAATGAGTCTAGGAACAGTAGCAGAGGACTTGGAGGACAGCTTGGACGTCTGCAAATTAATAGAAACCCGAAGTTTAACACCCACAGCAGACAAATCGCAGGGATTCTGTAGTACATGTGCAAAAGAATAGATGCCTCAGCAATGGTCTTACAAGGAAAATGAGTAGATGCTGGAGTATATTAATAGTCTTTTGCCTAAAAAATTTTTAAAGAGGGATGTTCTAATATGGGGAATTTTTTTAATGGGTCCTATTAAATATCACACTGCCTGGGCTAACAATGTTAGACTATCCATGCTGCAAAATGTCCTTAGGAAGTAAGTTGAGCATCCAGAGGGAGGTCATAGGACAGACTTTGGGGGAGATTTTTTTATTAGGGCCTGTAGCGATAGGACAAGGGGTAATGGTTTTAAACTAAAAGAGGGTAGATTTAGACTAGATATAAGGAAGAAATTTTTTGCAATGAGGGTGGTGAAACACTGGAACAGGTTGCCCAGAGAGGTGGTAGATGCCCCAACCCTGGAAACACTCAAGGTCATGTTGGACGGGGCTCTGTGCGACCTGATCTAGTCGAAGATGTCCCTGCCAAAGACAGGAAGGTTTGGACTAGATGACCCTTAAAGGTTCCTTCCAACCCAAACCATTCTATGATTCTATGTTTCTATGACAGGGAATCAGCTTATCAAAACTTCATTCCTACTCTGTCCTGGACATGTTTTGGGGGAACTCTTTAAAAAAGTAAGGGTGTTTGTGTAAAGGCTCAAAACATGAGACGTGCAAACATGTATGTATGGGTTACAGACAAATCCACCAGAATTGTGCACGGAGTGGCTACACCTGTATTTTATGAGTTCTGTCAGGTTCAATCTTTAGAAATGAGTTTTGAGAGCTACTGATGAAATGCATTATAAAAATTCATAATATTGATTAGACTTTTCTGTTATAATTGCTGTGAAAAGGACTGTGCATAAAAGTATGGATTGAAACCGACACTAGATTCGCACAGGTAACAGAAAGCCCTTTTACAAGGCAACAGAAATACATCATAGAAAAGAGATTGGACAGCAGCTGTTTGGTTGCTTGCACATTCACGATGTATGTCTCGCTGACAGACTGCTTTATAGTGGACTGATCCTTCACCAAGTGTCTGAGCACGGGGTCCTGCTATGCCAAGAGAGAGAAAACCTTTTGTTTAATGGGCAATGTTTCTATTTTTCTGGAGACTTGTATATACATTTGGGTACAAAGTCTGGGCCGGAGGGAAGTCTGGGTTTCATCCTGCCCTCCTCAGCTCAGTGCTACATGGATGCTCTCAGATTTGCTGCCATCGCTGCAGCAGAGCAGGAGACAGCTAAAATCAGCTTGCTTCCACAGGGGAGTACGCGGCAGATGGCACTGTTGCTTTAGCAGTCCTGCATCAGTCTCTTCTTCCCTTTGGAGGCAGTCCCAGGTACATTCTTCCTTCCCACCCTCCCTCCTTCTGTGGGACTTTACCCCATTTTCTGTGACCAGGCCCATCCACACCCGAGCGCAATGCTGCAGTGCTGGGGTCCTTCCGTGCGAGCATCGCCTCCTGGGCAGCCCCGCACCTTGCTTAACACCACACCGACTTCTAGCAGTTGCTTTATGTAGGGAAAGTCTTGCATTTGCATAATAATTTATTCCCGTTGGTTCCCTTGTATGCCCAATTTAATTAGTTTGTAACATTTCACTAGTGTTCTTCTCAGATGTTAATAGCATGTTGGGGAAACTGAGCACGTTTCTGCCATGTCTTTTCACTTGCAGTGCACACAGACTTTTATCTCTTTCCATAACTTTGTCTCAGCGATTTTTTTCATTTGTTTTTTCATGCTAGATGCCTTGATGCTTATCTCTGTTCATTTATAATTCTTATGCCAAACAATTTTTTAAAAGGCTAGTATTTCTGGGTTTCCCTTTCCCCTTTATCATCAGTCATTTAGACGTTAAATCAGTTTAGATGTGTTTTAATTAGAGAGATACTTGTTTATTTACCACTAGTTGCATATGCATGAGTTGGCTTTTTAATGCAGTCCTATCCTGAAAGCTGCTGAAAGCTTCCACTAAAATCAACCAGCATCAAGGCAACTGGAAACTTATTGGAGATGTAGTCATTAAAAAAAATCTGAGGAATTGCATCCGCTTTACATCTGTCCTGGCAAATGCTTACCCAAACAGGACTCTGCCCTGTTAAAAATCATAGGCGTGGTGCCAAAATGTGTAACGCTGAGGTGCCTGGCCACCTGTGTGGAAACGGAACCCCACCATTTGGCACCATTTCTGCAAAAAAAGTGTTTGGTGTTTCAGATCAGGGAGGTGAGTGTCCCACAAGGGGGATGGGAGCTGCCTAGTGCAGTTAATAAGAAACCCTGGGCACAGAGGGGTGTCTGGATAGCACCCCCAGCTCAGGTCCTGTTGCCTGAGCCAAAGTTGCAGGCAAGATCTCCTGTGCCCCTGGATCCAACAGGTAGGAGTCTTGTCTGAGGGGAGCGACCCACATTTCTTCTTTGCTTGAGCTGGACATGGATCACTGTTTTTCTCTAGAACATGGGAGGAACATGAGGTGTGGGTGCTGGCACGTACTTCTTATTTGTCCGAGAAGTAGGAAACCTTCCCCCCAGGCTGAGATTGTTCATACCTATTTTTACCTCTTCCTGTGGAACTGGTGGAATAGTAGAGAAAGAAAAGTTACTTTCATGGAATATACAATATCAATGCAAGCCTGACCTGAGATCCTGGAAGTTAGAGCCCTCTCGGGTGGTTGAGGCATTGCTCTTCTTTGGACCCCAGCTTCCCAGCACTTTGGGTCAAAAAGGATTAAGTGACGGTTAAGTGCCCAGTTCACAGCCACAGTTTTGAAATCAGGCACTAACTCCTGTTTTGGTAATTAAAGTTATGTCTAGGCTGTGGAAGTCAGGAGTTCTTCCCACCTTCTGTTGTTGAGGAAAATCATAAGCATGTACTGCTACCATTTTGAGACAAACCCTGCTGTCCATCATCCTTTTCCAGAGTCCCTTTGTGCCCTGAGTTTCTTGCAAGGTGATGCAGTGAAATTCAGCATATCCCAGTCTAAATCTGGGGGCACCAGGATTACCGAAAGTACTACCTTCCTCATCACTTTTAGCTTTGAGCCAGAAGCATATTTGAACCCCAGCAATTTAAGATAGACAGATCTTTGCTGAAGCCCATATGTCTTCCAGAATTGTAATTCTAAATAAGCCCTAAGGCAAGAACGATAAAACGTAATCTTTGGGGATGCACATGGGAGCAATGGACTGGCTGAATTAGGAATGCCTATGACTCTGGGTGCAGGGGCTTCCTGGCTGCTAGGGCAATGGAAAGCGTAGGAACTACTAATTTGGCGTGAAATCCCAAAAGTCTGTGGTGCCCTTTTGTCACCCTGTAAATGTTCGGTCCTTTTGTTTGTTATGGGAGTTAATTGACATTAAGGGATTTAGAGAATGAAAGACCTCTCGTTAGGTCCTCCCTTCAGTTTTCCTAGAAGTGCAGGATTGTTCCTTACAGCACAGAAATGTTCATCCTCTTTAGGCAAGAATTGTGGCCCTTTGCGTTTGTTTTTGGCTGCATTTAGCATCAAAATTAATGTTTCTATGAAAGAAATCTCGAGAAAAAATTGTGAGTGTTTTCTAGGAGAATGAAGATGAAAGAAAAATCGGGAAAAACAAAGAAAAATAAATTCAAAAACTGTAGATTGAATTATGTAGTCCTTAAGCACATGAATATTAACTGGAACTATCCACATGAGTAGATGTTGAAAAAGCACATCAGTATCTCATAGGCTTGCTTTTGTTCGAAGACATCTGGAAAACAATGTATACTTTAAAGACCTATGCATATTAATACAAATTGTATACTCTTCACTAATCTAATACTCATGAAATGAGCACATCGATCATGGAAGTTAAACAGTAACTTCTTACTTGAACAAGTTCTGCAATGAATATGTTACAAAAATAATTAAGAGATAATGTCAGTTGGCTAGAACTTTATCATAAGTGAATGGTCTCCACTTGTGAGATTAAAAAAGCCCAAGACAAATCATGGACAGTTATAAAATAAAGTCACAGGCATGTTTTTTCAAACTATGAGACACATTCTTTGATGATATCTTATTATAGTCATATTGTTTCTAATAAATCAATTGATTGAGGGATGCTTTAGACAGCAGACTGACAATTGTCCTCTATAACATTTTGGAAAATCTGGGTCTTGATTAGTTTCAAGAGCAAATTTTTTTTCTCCTAACCAAGAGAAAGTCATTTTTATCAACAAAATAATAATTTCTTATTAATGTGCTATATATTTTTGAAGAAGGAGGCTATTTGATTTCTTTATATAGCCAATTAGACATGACAAGACATGCTTTGAATACATCACCACCCACTCATTTCTTCAGCAATGTCCATAAGAAAGGAATAAAAGAGGTATTTTCAAGCATCAAAAAAACCTCTTGCTAATGTTTGGTTTCAAAGACAGGAAAAGGTCGGTTTGGTTCTTATTTAATCTCAAGCTTTTCCTTGAGGCAGAAAACATCGATATTTTCATTCCTCTTAGGTATACTGGATTTTGCCAGATTTTCTTCATATTGGCTGAATAGACTGCCTCATGTCCTGCACTGCAAAGGCAGGCAATGATGTTCTACAAAAATACAAAATGCCTAACAGCCTCTGGGAATCTGCACAGAGCTGGAAGCCAGCGTTTAACTCCCAATTCTGCCAAGTCTTGTTTATGTTTCCTAGTAGTTCCCAGCCTTTGTTTTAGACCTACAGCTACCATTCTAGGAGGCTATCAGGGTTTAGTCCTGATTTTACAAATAATTTAAGAGAGAAGTTGCACAGGTTTACTTCGCATAGAGATGGAGCCAGAAATCCATATTCAAATTGTCAAAAGCCCTGATGTGATCAGGAAGTATAACATCATGCAGAAGTCAGAGTACTGGCTATGAGAAACACAAGTTCATTCCTCTGCCATAGCCTGTGAAAATCAAACTCTAATTTTTCATCTCAGAGAATCCTGGTACATGCTTAATTTAAGCTGATTGCATGGAATAGCTAAGGAGAAACAAAGCTGGAAAACCTTAGCACTTGTTGGTGAAGACATGTCATCTTGCACAAGAGTTTCACGCACCTGTGAGAGCCATTAAGCAAGAAACCTCTTATGTAGGTTCCTTCACCTCACTTCTAGGTGACCACTTAGGTGCTTCTGCATGCACAGGTGAGCTCTTTTGTGCTCACTTTTAATCTCATTTCTTTTTGTGTGGGATGGTAGTGCTTCAACAGCAAGGGGAAAGGGACCTTCCACCCCAGATTAGTTTATGAGCTAAGCCAATCACTCATTTATCAGGTCACAGCAGAGGAGAGAATTGAACCTTGGTTTCTAATTTTCACGGTGAGAGCTTTCAGCCTGGGGTATACAAATGGAAAGGGAGCAGCATGATCTCTTTTTAAGGAGAACTAGCGAGTACTCTAGCTTGTGTAGACAGGCAGTTCTGGCTACCGACAACTGGTACTTTCAGAGCCCATCTACCGCATCAAGCTCCTCACATGTGGGGAGCTGGTAGGCACAAGTCCCAGCAGCTTGCAGAGTATTAATGTCTCTGAGATGTGATGAAGATGAGCCCCTGCTAATTGCGATTTGGACTTAAATCCAAGCTGAAGTTTAGATCCAAGCTGAAACAACTATTACCTTCTCCAGGTGTTGTAAATGATTGATTATATAAATGCCATTAGCAATAAGGATTTTTGGTTTGGGTGGTTTTTTTTAAATAGCAGTGGCAGCTGTACACAATGAAATTTCTGACTCATTATTTTTACTTTGACATTGTAATTAACTGTAGCTATAAAAATGTGTTTTACCTCTTTTAGAATACAGACCTAATCTTGCTTTCATTTAAGTTAATGGCTAAATTGCTATTGACTCTGGTGGGAAGAGCTCTATGCCCCTATATATTTAACTGCTGTAATGTAATTGCTTCACTGTATGGATCAGTGTTTGTAATACAGGATTTAAGTTAATAATCCTTTTTATATTGCTATATACGTGAAAGGCAAACTTATAATACAGAAATAATATTGTCAGTGTTGGCAATATGAAAGATTAAATCATACAACTTACATTTTCCACAATAAACATGCAGTTCAAATTAGAATTAGAACTAAAGTGAGCACTGTCTATGGATTTATCTTAACTCACAAGGATTATCTTCTGCTTTATAAAGTGAATGCAGCTTTTATAAATTGAAAAGAAACAATGAATTTCCAGGTTGATTGAAGCTGTCAGAGTAACTGGGGCACGTTACAGCTTGAAGCCCATTGGTGAAGTGGGTTTTAAAAATACATCCTTGCTTATCTTAACTCACATTCTGCCTCATTTGATAGGCTCAGGGCTTCACCTCTGCGAAGGAAAAGATGTGGTACATCATGTTTTGAAGAACATAAGCAGATTTGATAGGACTCTGGAAGTAAGGACATACTTTAATGAAAATGCAAATTTAAGACTGCATGGATTTCACTCCCATCTCTTAAGCAACCATCGTGGACCATCTGTTTTTGGAAAAAACACCCATTGCAGGTAACTTCATTGTTATCAGTTTGGATTCCGAGGTTTTTTGAATCAATAAATACTTCTGAATTTCTAACAAGCATGCAAAATATTTGGTAATGTTGCACAATGCCATTGCAAAGGGTCAAATCAGTTTACACAGTATTATTTGTGCAGTCAAAGCAAGCATATATTTGGCATCACAACCTGAAATAATTTATTATTGAGGTCATAGGGCATTAGTAGATCAAATGTCTGGTAACAGAGACAGTATTTCTCTGTTCAGTTTGCTACATAAGTAAATATGCTGTCTAGTAGATAAAGTGGAATCAGAGTATAATTTAGTCAACGTAAAAAAACTAAAACACACTGGAGCTAGTTATCTAGAGAATTCCACAGCTAAACCTCCCATTTCATGAGAAAAAAGTAACTCTGGTTTATGCTGCCACTGCCAAAATAGAGGACAACCACACAACACTGAACTACTCATTAGCACAGGCAGCTGTTTACCAGCAAAACCACTCAAGCACATATTTACTATGGAATATCAGCAACTATTACTCCCACCCCTCTTCTGTAGCACAGTCACTACTCACATGTTCAATCAGTGCTGCAGTTTCCCTTGTGCCCTACACTGGGGAATACACCTGAAGAAGCACTCCTGAAGAAAAAATTTGGCTGTACCCATGAAATGAATGACCTCCTCCTCTTGTCCCTCATGTAAATGTAGAAGGTGAAGGTGCCATGGGATCATGCAAGGATGGGGTTGCTGGATCTGCATACTGGTCCCTGTATACTTGAGCTTGAAGGTGCTGGTTTCTGTGAACATGCTTCTTAAAAGTAAAACACATGTCTAATGCTCTCTGGCTTGCATATATGTCTTCAAGTAAGTAATTACCTAGTCAAAAACTGGTAAGGATGACAGAGCCAGCCTTTATTGGAATTGTGTATGTCTAATTGCAAAACATAAGCCTCTGAGATGTGACCAAACCAAATTTCCTCCCTCCCCCTCCCTTTAAAAAAAGTATAAAAAAAAGTTTTCTCAGCAGTTGAAGAGCTCTCACAGCAGAGTTGGGAATGCCTCCCTTTCCCTTCCTCCCTCCCTCACAAAGCTTTAGATTGACAATTAGGGCATGTCCTAAGACATGAGACACTCTTGAAGCTTGGAGGTCGGAGGGAGGGTATTGCTTTTGACAAAACATCTGCTTCCACAAAAAGCTCACTAACCTCTACGCTAATGTATAAAGAGACAATAAGATAAGTGTCCTCTGCCTTGCCCAGCTCTTTCTGAAAGAAAGACTGTCCATACCCACTCTCAGATGGTGGCAGGCTGTAAACCCTGTGAAAAGAGGGGAATATGAGTGCTCTCTATCCACTTCTGTCTCAAAGACTGCAGACCTAAGGCACAGCTCTGCTCACAAAACTCTGCTCTGTCTCCTGGCATAGGCAGCTCTCTTCTCAGATCCCAGATCCACGTGTTTATTCCACTGAGAGCTTACAGGCCGCTCCTCACTGTATTTCAAAGAGTAAGATGGAACTAGGGCTCAGATTTTCCATGCCCCAAGCCAAACTGTCCAGATGCAAACCTGCACTCAGACTCAGCATTTAATCAATCTCCACAGCCTGACAGGGCAGAAAACATAGATGTCCCTTGCCTCCCAGTGCCTGGACTGACCCACTCCACACTGTTGCATTAAACTTCCTTTCTGGATCTGGATCGTTATCTACTAGTCTTTGGAGTGCTTGCATTAGCTAAATTAGCTATATGGATATGAATCAGGAGTTTAGGGCAGTGATGTAGAAACAGTTTTTTAATTCTAATTAGTTCTGCTCAGTTTTATAGGATTTTGTAAACTTTTCCTTTTCTTTCATCCTGGACAGTTAAATTTCCCATGTGAATAAATAATTTCAAAGAAGCGTAGTATCATAGAAAGGTTATATCAGAAGGGACTTTTGGAGGTCAACTAGTCCAACCTTCTGCTACAAAGCAGAAGTGATTTCAAAGTCAGATCAGGGTTGCTCAGGGCCTTTACCTGTCAAGCTTTAAAATCCCCAGTGGTGGATTTTCCACAAACTTTCTTGGCTCCAGGACTTAACCACTTTCGCTGTAAAGAAAAACTTTTTTAATATCCTGTCCAAATTTCCCTGGATGCAACTTGTTATTGTATTTCACTTTGTGCCTCTGAGAAGGGTTTGGTTTCCCTTCTCTGTAACTCCTCCTTAGGCAGTGGAAGGTAGTTAGTTCTCTCTTTAACTTTCTCTTCTGCAAACAAAGCAACGCCAGCTCCCTTTCCTCATGTGTCATGTCCTCCAGCTGCCAACCACCTTGATGGCCTTCCACTGAACTTGGTCCAGCTTGTCCATGTCTCTCTTGGACTCAGTGGCCCTGGACTGAGTACAGTATTTCATGTGCAGCCTCTCCAGTACCATGTAGAGGGGAATAATCACGTTTCCCAGCTCGCTGGCTATGCCTGTGCTAAAGCAGCCCAAGAAGAGGTGCACCTCCATTGCTGCAAGGGTGCATTGCTGACTCCTGTGCAATTTGTTGTTCACCAAGGCCTCAAGTCCTTTTCTGCAGAGCTGCCTTTCCACCAGTCCCTAGCCTGCGCTACAGCATAGGATTACCCCATCTTGGGGGAAGGACTTTGCATTTGCCTTTGAACTTCAGGAGGCTCCTGTCAGTGCATTTCTCCTGCTTGTGGAGCCTCATGTGAGTGTCAACCATGCCCTTCAGTGCACTGATGCCTCACCCTAATTTAGCTCCAGGCATGAGCTTGCTGGTGGTGTTCATCAATCAGGATGGGGATGGACATAGCTCAGGGCATGTTAAATGGTGTCCACCCCAGTATTGCCAGTTTACTTCAGTTAGACTTTCTCACACGCCAGGACAATGCAGCAAAATCTGAATTTCTTTGCGCTGTTTTTTCTTTGGTTTGGTGGTGGTTGTTGTTGTTGTTTTATCTCTACAGTTCTAGCAGGAAATCCATGGAAGTGTTTCTGCCACCTTTATGATTTATAAAAAGCAAACTTCGTGCTGCATCTCATTTGACCAAAACATCTGTTGAGCAGAAACATAGTAGTAACAGTAGCAGTGCTAATGTTACTGAATGAGGTAGTTACTATTTTCTTTAAGCTCTAAGCCTTCAAACAGCGTATGCCTGAGTACATTTCAGTGCTTTCCAAGAAAATAAGCAAAAATGTTCCCTCCTTACTAAAATGGACCATGAGGCATTTGTGGAGAGAAAGGCATTCAGTAGAGGCAGCTAAAATGTTTCCAGAGGAAAAGTTTTCCCATAACATCTGACAATTCCTGTTCAACTGCCTTATCTATGAAGATCGCAGCAGTAGAGTCAATTGTATATCGCATTTTTTATGTATTCCCAACTCATTCTGCAAGCACAGACACATGCATGCACCTGTACATGTGCATGTATGCTCTCACTTCTCTCTCGTTCTCTCTCTCTCCCCCCCTGTACTTTTGTTTCTTGCAATTGCCCTCAGATATGCTGAATTGTAAAATAATTCATTTTCTCTGTTTAGTGCAAAACTACTTTTCATTTAGTCTAACTAGTCTATTCAAACCTTTCGGTTTTGGATACAGAGGGATTTTAAGTTTAGTTGTTTTTTTCAGGTTTTTGTTGTTTTGAAGGGAAAAAAGCTTCTTGCAAGCTATTATTTTCAGCTTTTAACTGTATAATAATAATAAGGTTTACTTTTTTATAGTCAAAAACCTAAAGCTTTTTTTCTGATTTTGCATAAAATAAACTTCTGGCTTTCTTCTCCCTCACAAAGGATGAGAATTGCGGAATTCCAAAAGTATCCTCAGCTGATACTGTTTTTGTTTTCACTTTCCCTCATTCAAAACCATTTACATCTGCAGACTTCAGCATCTTTATTACCCACATTTCAGAAACTCTTACTGCTGTCTCTAGAGGCTGTCGCCGTTCTCACTGTGCGAGAGTTAAAAGGTATGAGAAATCATATACTATTAGCAACAGCGCAAACTCTTGTTTGCTGAACACTTAAGAGGGAGATCGCTGAGGAGGAGGAGGAGGAGGAAGATGCTCTCAGCCATTTCTGCAGGTACCCAAAAGAACAGCAGAATTGCTCAGCGCAGGCTGCATGCTTTGTGCTCTAATTGTATTGAGTGTGCCAGCACAGTATGCAAGGCTTTATTTCCTCTTTTTTTTTTTTTCTTCAGTCTGTGGGCGTAAATGATTTAAGGGTTTTTTTGTTTGTTTCCAGGAGCAGATTTGAGATCCTTGCCAAATTGATAAAGCCAGCAAGATTTCTAGGCAAGGATTTCCAGCAACAGCTCTTGAGTGCTGGTTGCTGACTGTGACCATCTCGGAGCTCCTCAGCAGCTGCCTCTTCCCAATGGATTGTACATTCCTAGAGCAGGAATGTGGCTTTTGTAACATTGAAAGAACAAACTTCCCGCTCCTTCCCTCCCCTTGTTTATGGGAATTTCACAATGTGATATTCAAAAGCTGAGTGACACTCACTTAACCCTAGTGAGCTGATTTTTGTAAAGGTTTAGTCTTCAGGATGGTTTTCACAATGGAAAAGACTGATGCTATTTTAGACTGAAAGAAGACACTTTCCACTGTACCTTCAAACTGAGTGTGAGTAGTGCAGCCTGAGGGTTTAGGGGCATCAAGAATGCTAGCAGTAAAAAGATGGCATGCAGCAACAAGCTTTTATAACCTCCAAAATCCTACCTTCTTTCCTGGTTTGCCCTCAGTTTATTAAGAATGGGAAAACATTACTGCTGTTCTAGTAAATACACATCAGACAAACCCCATAATACATCATCAGGTCAAAATATACCCTATTAAAAATGAAATAAATTATGTCACTATCCTGAAGTCACAGTAGAAGTTGCACATTAAAAAAAATACCCCAAACAACCAGACAAAACCCCCCAACAAACCAGCAATGTCCAAGCAAGTTCACTGTTGCAGCTACTGCAGATACATGTGTTACCGCTCTGTTTGACTTACATGTGGGACTGCAGCAAATTGAAAGGAAAATCGCATCAGGTTATGCCAAGTCAACTGGAGAAATGTATTGTGTCTCCTTAAATGTATCCTTTCTCCCTGTTTCAGCTGAATAGTACCACAGCTGTTCTTATGCTGTTGGCAGTGCTATATATGTGTCATGTATTGACTTCTTCGAAGTGAGTTACCTTGGAGGAGCTGCCCTTAGAAATGCTGATCTGCTGCTAAATACTGAGCCCCTCCAGGGCACTTCTAAGTGGTTGCCCTGAAGGTGGGAGACCAAAACTGCAATAAATCCTTCTGGAAATTTAGGGCAAGTATAGCACTGTCAAACAAGAGAGATTCAGCCAATTTAAAAGTATTAACCTGCTTGCCATATGTTTTGTGAGTATATAAAATAGTGTCATTAGCACTGGTAAAACTATCGTGGTTACAACATTTATGTTTATCTGCTATATGTGTTATTCATCTATGTACATCAAGGAGAGGTGTGGGAGTGTTTAAAAAAGGATTAACATATTACCAGCAGTGACAGCTACACTGAAAATTGTCTATTATCAGATCCAGGTTTCCAGTTGCTTTTAACTTTTCGATCTTTTAATGTTTTTTTATGCCTGAAGCTTGATTTTGGGGGTGGGAGGGAGCAAATATTTCTGTTACCAAGCTTAGCCATTGACAAAGAGATTAAAGGAAAAATATATTTCTTTGCCCTAATTAAAATAATTTTAAAAACAACTTAACCTATTCAGAAAGTAATAATTATATGGAGTATTCAAGGTTCACACCAACCAACACATAGGATTATCCATTGAAGGGCTGGATAAGAAAGATGCACTGAATATTTATCCACTGGGTGACCTTCCTTCGTATGCCTTGACTGAGACAAGGAACCAGAGGAAAATAGGTTCCAACGCATACTTAGAGAGTGTGTTGCAATGCATATGTGGAAGGACAGGGAAAAGATAAGACTGGAAAGGCAACTACATAGAGATATTTCTATTTTTAGGTAGGTCTGGTGAGCAGTTCTCCAACAAAATGTTTATGGACTCAGACCACCTTGTAGAGACTTCTTGTGGAAATGCATTGGTTTTGTCATCAAAAAGGCATCTTAGCGCTGGGGCTGATTTTTTCCATTACTAACCATCTAGAGTTGAAAATCACCAGGAATGCATTTGCTAACGACCCCTAGCAAGACAGAGAAGAGTTTTGCTAAGCAGTGGTTTGCTCAAAGACAATCAGATAGTGGGGAAGGTGACCATTGCCCCCCCTATGCCACAAATATACAGTAACCAACCATCAACACTGTAACAACAACCAACAAGAGGCAGAAACCGGAGTTGGGTGGTTAACACAAAGTTAAATTCTCCAATGCTTTCAGACACAGAGAAGAATCCCGAGTCCCTGAAATATCTTGGTTGATGATGTACCAAACGATCACCGCTTCCTTGTACTCTCCAGCTTCAAGAGGAGGGAAATGAAAATTGAGTATTCTCTAAAATATGTTGTCCTTTGCTATTGGTCTCTTGCATTTTTCAGTGCTTTCTCTCTTTCTATTCCTTCCAGTCTGTTGCTTGCCTAACAGCATTTCAGACTTCAGAACTCCGTTGAAATACGACCAGCTTAATGCCAGCGTTTTCTGTAGTGACCTAAATGCCATGTGTCCTTTCGTTGCTTTCTGATTGCAAGAGATTAAGTTGTAACCAAATAACCATGCCTTCACAACATCTCCAGGTGGCTCCTTTTGTTTCCTCCAAGCCTGCACTGCAGTTGGAAGAATCTTCTGAAATCTTTTCTTAGCCCATTAACTGGTGAGTGATAAAGAGCTCTGCTCTGAAATATAATTTGTTACTTTATGAATGCTAAGCTCTTTCAGAAACAGATGGAGGTTAGCGCTCTGGGAAAAAAAAAAAAACAGCAATTTTGTAATGCTCAGTATAACAATTCTTGGAAGAAGCCTCCTTTCATATTTAAAATAGTTTGCTATTTAAACAAGCTGGTACATTTAGAACCACCCAGGCGACTATGAACCTCTTCTCTGGAGGTACCGACTGCTTCTCAGACTGTCTGCTCCCTAAGCACATGTAGGAGAGTCCTTGGCAAAATTTGTTCATATAATTTTACCTCTTTGCCAGAAAAAATGCTAATCCAGTCCTAGGAGTTCTATTTAACTTTTGCTTCAGCTATAATATTGTCAGTTTAAAAGGTGGTGGATTTTGGATCTCATAAGAAATCACACTGGATGAAGCATGAAATCTGGAAATCCAAGGACTTAAAAGATACTGGTTCCATAAAATTCACTTTGTTTTTTCTACTAGATGTTAGCCTTCTGAGCAGCTGACATGAGCAAAAAAGCAGCCCAATAATGCTGTGAAAGGTAAAACCGAGTTCAAGTGGTAAAGCTGCATTTTCTGCACTTGGTACCCATTACTGTCTATAATACATATAAGTTTGCAATGTTTTCTGATTTCATTTACCCCAATGTAAACTCCAGACTGAATCCATTATCAACATGATTATTTTAGTTTTGTCCCAATGTAAGGGAACAAAGGATTTATTCTGCTGTCTGTTTTGTCCCTATAACAACAACAAGGATTACTATAACAAAATGATGGAGTGCAATGTTTCTGATTATGCTAATAATAAACCCAAAAGAAATCTTTCAATTTTACATGCACATAAGTAGCAGAACGAATTTTCTTGCATGCATGTCAAACAGCAGTTTATTCCCTTTCTCTTCCAGACAGGTTTAGAAGGTAAGCTGATACAACAAAATGACAGCTGAATCTGTAATGTCTGTCTCCGTTATCCATATCTGCCAAGGTGCTTGTTTACTGCAGCGATAGGTACCTAGGATGCATTGTTATGTCCTTAATACTGCTGGTTTTCACTACTTATCCAGTATCAAAACCACACTTAATACTCTCATAAAAACAAAACAGGATGTGATTCCACCCCAAATGTAAATAATTTGCAACTACATACTACAGCTGAGCAAAATGCCTCTTTGTGTTCACTTTCTGCCAATGTTTGAACAGAGGAGCTGTTCTTGCACAAGCAGCAATGAGTGTGCTTTAAGCTGGTCTACTCAAATACTTTAACTAGCAATAGTTTATTTTATACCGGTTTTTAACCCAGTTTACCACTGCTGGGACATGGCATTCCCCAGTCTTTGCATAAGCAATTACGAACATGTCAGGCAAGGCTCTGATGATACCTTTTGCAGGAAGGACTAGTTACTCATATACATTTCCTGTGTACAAATGTGATAAAACAAAATTAAATCCAACCCTGCAGTTAAATCTTAATGCAGCTTGTTTTTTCTTTTTTTTTTTTTTTTTTCCTCTAGGAATGATGCCTCAGGCACGGCAAGTGTGTTTCAGTAAGGAAAAGGATTAGCATTTTCTAAAATTTCCAGTGTTTTTATCTACCACCTTTGCCTAAATTGCTAATGCTTTTTCAACTATTAAAGCTGCAATGACTTCTGTAAATCCACTTTCTGATTATGTGACTTAAGCTATGCATTTGGGACCAAAAAAAAAAAAAACAAAACTGAGTGACTTATGTCACAAATTGCCTTTAGTGCTTCAAATCTAGACTATCAAATACACAGGCACATTGTTCAGGATTGTTCCAGCATTAAAAAAACCCGTATTACGAGGCCTTTAGAGAGGTAAACTAATTACAATCTTTTTGCAGGCAAGATAAGGTTTGTAGGTGGGAGTAGCATCTTTTATTAGACCAACAAGTATAGTTGGAAAAAGTAGACAGGAAGGGCTTGTATGCCAGGAAGATTATATCCTTTTTCCCACTGTATTAGTTTTTTCCAATAATGACCTGCAAATTTTAGCTTGCCTGTGTCCTTTGACCATCACAGTTATAACCATAGTAACACAAGGCTTTTTAAAAGCAAGCTGCAAACCAAAAAGAAATAAAATGAAAAAACAAGAAGACATCTTCAGCCTGCAATGTTTTGGAACTTTCTCAGCTTCGGCGAGTCCAGTGAGGTTACAGTACGACTGTTCGTAACGAGTCTTTATAAATTAGGGCCTGCGTATTGCATTGCCGAGAACAAAAAAGCCACTTTTTTTCCAGGTCTTCATCTTCTAGTAACACCAGAGGACAGGAGGGGGAGACAACCGGCCTCCGCAGAGCATGCTTTTGTGAGGCTGCCTGCACAATTTTGCCTTGCCTGGAAGGATCTTTTTAGGAAAGGATATATTGGCAGACATTTCTATACCCTTCACGCCTCTGTACAGGATTTAGCAAGTGTTCATTGTTCGTACATGTTATGCACAGTATTTGACAATAATGTTTTTCCCTTACAAGTTAAGAAGCTGCACTTGTCCTTCATTTCTTCCACATTGCTCTGCTCTTCCTTTTGCTCCATTTCTTCTCTTTTTCTAGTCTCCGTCTCCTTGTTTTCATTATTTTGTCTGCTTTCCCATGAGCAAAGTTGCTAGTATATTGGTTAATATGTCTTTAAAAATATCAGGGATTTTTGTCTCCAGGACCATCTTCTCATTTCTCCTGCATATATTTTGCTTCTTGTCCCAGAAGCATAGAAAGTAAACCAAAATTCAAGTGAGGTGGCATAATTAGGCCACAATTTTATTAATAAAAATCATCTGGGAACAACTGTTAATAACTTGTGCAGGATAGGTCACAGTTTCTTCCCTAATTGTTTTCACCTGCTGGAAGGCTGCTTCCTCCTTCCCTGCCACCCCACTCCCCACCATCTCCCTGCCCTATGGAGATCTCCTCCCCTGCTCCTTTCCACGGCTACTCCCCAGCCTAGTGTTGGGACTCTGATCATGCAAGGACTAAAGGCCTAGGAAAAGGAGATTGTTTCCTTCCAGCGACATAGTAGGAGCTCTGCTTTCCACTGCCCTCTCCTCTCATCTGGCTTTATCAAGCAAGGTATCAGATTCCTCATCAGATAAGTGTCTGAAGTGGCTTTCTGTCACCTGCTGAAATGGGCCAGTCTGAAGTCACCCTTTCTAGTGACCTAGCCAGGTTCCTGGGAAAGGTGGAAAAATTCACCCCCTCTCAATCAATCCAGTGATGGAAGAAAATTACCCGAGTCCTCAAAATGTGGTAATGACTGCAGCAGGCTAAAAACCTATCTGGATACAAATGCCAGTGTAATCTAGGCATGAGGGAGCCTGCACATCTCTGCTGTTTTCTACCTTCCTTGTAATTTTTCTACCAAATTCATGTTTGAATTTTGTCTGAGCCAAGTAAGCAGTGTTTTCCTGAAGCCAGGTGAAGAAACTCCCCTCTTGGTTGTGATGAAGTGGGTCTGGGACAGGGAGGCAGCTCGGGGAGGAGTAGGCACCAGCTGCTGCCAGCAGCCCTTCCCAGCTGCCTGCACAGGGGCTACGAGCATCCCTGGCCACACGCATCTCGCTGCGCCCGTGGCTCAGCAGGAAGGAGGGCGTGGGCTCAAAACCCAGAAAATTACTTTCTCGCAAACCAAAAAACTATGGTTTCAGCAGCTGATGTGCCGAATCCTCATCCCTAAAAAACCCCAACAAACCCCACGACAACACGAGACTGCCGAAGTTAATGAGAGAGAGAAAGCCTGCCTGGTTTTGTAAATGTGCCCTTTCTTAGATGGAATTGCACTGTGTTACCGTCTGTGCAAAGAAACACGGAAAGCTTGCAATTTAGGTGGAGAGAACAGGGGAAGGGAAACTTGAGAAAGAAAGCAGTTTGGCCAAGGTCGTGTAGGCAGCCAGTGGCAGAGCAAGAACTAATACCCTCAGTCTCCTAATTCCCAGTCCTTTTCTCCTGTCATCTGAAAATGCTTTATTTCAGGCACTCTCTATTTGCTGGTCTCAGTGGGTCAAATTGGACCAGAACATTTCAATGAAAAACAATCATTTTTATGTTCCAAGAATCACACTGAACAATCCTGCAGCTGAGGTTTCTTAGGTAATACACAGCTGTTAGATGGAATGAAAGTTTGCTGTAAGTGCTTGCTGCTGAAATGTAAGAGTGAAAGATGAGTTTGGAGAGCCTCAGGAGTAGCTCAGGCAATGTGTGTCCTCCCACAGATAGAACAAGGAAATTACATAGTCAGGGACAAGGCAAAAATCATAACTGTTTTTTATTAGGCCCTGTCCTCTATTTGTTAGGATTATTGCCTTCACTGTTGTCAAACCATAAATCCATTTTTTTCTCCTTTACACTGTAATTACAATCTTGTTTGGGGGAATTAATGTAACTGGGGCTGAAAAAATACCCCCAAACCTTCCCAGTAGCATTTGCTTAAAGGGAAGAGATACCTTCCTTAAATAACCTTAATGATATATTTTGCTCCTAATACTTTAGTACAGCAGAACAATCTAAACTGTATGGCAGCAGTCTTTCAGGAATGAAAACAAGAGATTTAATTGAACGTGTATCCTGGAGCATTCATTCATTCTCTGATATCACATTACATGTAAAAATATCAGAATGCTATTTCAACAACAAGATGATGTTTCATTCAGGCTGTGGGTATTTTTCTGTTCCCTATGTATTCCAAGATCTGCAAAAGCTGGCACAATGGTAAAACTATCATAATGATGAATGGATTGTGTTAATTGGAATTAAAGAATATTTATGCTGGATTGACTAAGTTAAAAACTTTAATTGGCCAGAGACACTTGGGTGATCATACCCAGGGAGTCCTATTAGTACTGAATTGATGCAGGAGCTTATCCTTGCAGTTGATGGCAAATCCGCACAGTGAAGAAAGTTGCAATATAGCACACTAAGAGAAAAATTCCCACCTTAAATTTCTGATACTGAGAGGTACAAACCACACTCCATTCTGCATGGTCTGAATTACAGATCTCTATTTAGCTGGACAACATAGACCTGCTGTTACAATTATGTCTACGATTACAATGCTCTAGAGTGTGCATTGCATTGTAATGCAGTTATTTATGCCCTACCCTTTTGCTTAAGGCAATAATAGATCAGTACATATATGAAAGTCTAAGGAAATTGTTGTGCCTCATTACTTGAGAGAACTTTCCTTAAGATATATTCAAGTGAAACTCAGAGAAATTGAAGTTTCTCTCTGCAATCATTTAAAGGTAACTTGCGTGCCAATCTTCAAAGAAGTTTTTCTTTCAGCAGATCGTGTTATTCCTGCAGTAGATAGTTCTGTGCTGCTTCTATTCAGTATCTCTGGAATCTTCACCCACATTTAGGAGCACACAGCTCTGAACCGCACCCAGTAGCAGAGCGAATTGCGTCTCTCTTACAGAGACTGGGCAATGCAGCTACCTGGAACACTGCTGCCCTTGCTGGCACTCCTCTAATCTCGGTTTCTGCAGATGTGGTTTATAAATACAACCTCGCGTATCCTGACACACTACACAATCCATTAAGAGCCCTTTGCCTCTGTCCTTCCTTCAGATCTACCCAGCAGCGATGAGCACTGAGGCTATGGAGGGGCCATGGAGTGATAGAATTTCCAATACATTTCTGGAGCCTTTCCAGGGGAGACTTTTCAAAAGCAGAGCACGTGTCCCACACTTTCTGAAAAGAAATAGATAAAAGGCATCTGAGTCCTCTGGTTACCTTAGAAAAATTCTCATAAAAGTCCACTTACCTTTCCACAGCACTGAATAACTTCCTTTAAAAATGACCTCTACCACTACGAGCCAGGTGACACTGAAAGCTAAGGGCTCTCAGGACAGACAGTCACCATTTCCTATGCTGTTTCTCATAACACCTCAGCAGTTGAAAGCCACTAGTTCGATGTGGCCCTTGGCGAGAATTATTTGTTCAGCCTCGGTTGCGCTGACTTGACTTTTGCTGAGTACTGGTCCAGATTTCCTGGGAACACTACACCAATATCCACTGGTGACAGTGATGTCAAAGTGTGGAAAGATCACTAGGTTGCACCAAGCGAGGCTGGATGGAAATTTGCTTGGTATGAGGTAGCCCTACTAGTGACACCTTAAATGGGGAAGAAACCCGTATGTTATACAGGCTTGCCAAATTCCTCAGCAAGGCCATTCCATCTCTGTCACTACAGAAAAAGTGTTTAGCAATATTTTGCTAAAATATAATAAGGAAATTTTGGTTTAAAGTCACTTTATTCACTGTTAATGTCTCATTAACTCTGATCAAAAGCAATTGTACACTTGTTTCCTTAATATTACTTATATTTGACAGAAAGCAGCTGCAGGATACCTCCTCAAGTCCACTCATGCTTATCATCACTGTTAGGATTATTAATTCACTGCAGTATACTTTAATGTACTATAACATTTAGAAATGGTATTTGGATGTGCAGTAATACTATTTTGCACAATTAACCTCTGGTTCCCTTCCATATAAGCCTGTTCTAAAGAAATATCAGTTATGCTGTGTTATTTTCAAATTACATTGGGTTTTGTACCTTTTTCCTAATAAGTTGCCTTTTCCTTAGAGGGTAGTAACACACATTGAATTGTAATAACACTTTGTTGCCCTTGCAACCAAACAGTATAAATCACAGAGATAAAAGGAGATAAACCCATTCCCCAGCCCTAGATCAGACAGCTCCTGACCCCAATTTTTAAAATCCAGTTCTAGATCCACATTTTTGCAATCAACAAAATAAGATGACATAAAGAAGGAAATTTTCTCCTTGAAAATGAAAATTAAAAAAATCTAAATAATTCCAGATTAAAATCTGTGCCAAAGATCAGATTGTTCAGCTCAGGGCCATCCTAAACCAGAACTACATAGTTCATTTTATTGCTCAAGAAAATGGGAACTAGGAGGCTCTGTTACAGTGTAGTCCAGAGGAAAAGTATGCAAGATGGCTTGTTTGATAAATTTAATCTTGAGCTCTTTTACTTTTTCCCTGGAATTAGTACCTTTCCAGAGACTTAGAGGATTACAAGAGTATGCGATGGTTCTAAAATCATAGAGAAATGTGTTCGTTTTTTTTGTTTGTTTCATTTCATGAGAATACAGATGTGTCACTAGAACAGCAAGTTCCATTACAGAGTGATGGAGGCCAGTACTGAAACGTAAGAAGTTTTCAGATGAGGAATATACCATTTTAGTTTATTCAGGATATGATGGGTGAAAATTCTACTCTCATTTATTAATCTCACTAGCGAGGCGTAACACCACTGAGTCACACATCAATGTAGCTGATCTCGCAGATTCATCCTTCTGGTGGAGTGAACAGGAAAAAATAGTTTATGACATCTGTTTGATGACTTGCTGTTTTGCAGTTCTATTATGTCAAAATGCACAAAACTCGATATAGGTAGGAATTTTATTTTTTAACATAGGTTTGAATGTTTTCTTTGAAGACCCAGCATCTCATCAAGAAGAAAAATCTTTCTATAAGGGTCTGAAACAAACAGCTATAATTCTGCTCTTTTTTGCTAGCATATTTTTAAATGACAGTAACTTAGCTGACTGTGTTATTATCTCAATTATAATAATGCATCTGAGATCAGAATTTAGCCCAACTTATTTTTCCAATGTTTTATGCTACTAAAAGGAATGGCTTTGGCTCAGTCAAATTATGCTTTCTGTTGTTTCATGCATAACTTCAGCTGAAGACTGTCAGAGTTGCATGTGTGCATGTCATCACAGAATTTGGCCCAAGGGTTTAGAGCTCCTAATATTTACAAAACAGATTATGTACAATTTGCTGACACAAATATATAGCTTTAATACTGTGAGGATTTAAAAATTTATATTCATGCCTAGATGCAGGGTAACAGTGGAAGTGAAATGAGTAAAATCTTCCTATTCACACTTCTTATTTTGTGGTAGACTGATATGATTCAGCAAACTGGTCTCACCTGGGTACCTCATTGCGTTGACTTTCATCCAAAGTTATGAAGGTTTTCTTGAGAGCATGCTTTTGATCCCCCCTGCGTCTTGCTAGATTTTCTAATCTAGGACTATTATGTTCAATCACATGTGAACACATTTCTCTGGCATTTGAGCTGCACAAAATCTTTTGTGTGTGGTTTCAAACAAGCTTTAATGTGCCACCAAGTTGTTCAGTTTATTCAGGATTTCCAAATGGGGTAAGATAAGTTCACAATGCAGGGAAGAATTGTTCCAAGGCCAGTGTTTATATCAAAGTAACAGGTTCAAAAACATCATCAACAAAGTTTTGCCCCCAGCTATACCTGGGAGAACATTTGGATTTGCCTCAAGTAACCAAGAGAGGAATTTGGGCTAATGAATTCAACCACAATTAAGAAAGCTATCTAAGGATTTGATTTTATACAGCACAGATGTGAAAAGCTGCACAAAGGCAAAATTAAAAGAGATGGTCAATGTGGGAGGATGCAGTCCAGCAGGAGAGGATGGATGCTGGATGGCTGCCAAGACTCTTGCACCTAACAGGAAAACTACAGGCAGCTCAAACGCCCTTTGATATACTGACCAGCAGGCTGGAGCTCACATGGCATCATAAATGCCCATTGCTTGCCCATTTGTATGTTTTCCACCCTCAGCACTCGTGAACAAAAGCAACTGTAGATGGAAACACTTACTTTGACTCCCCATGGGGGACTTTGTACAGCAGTTCACTCTGGTCCTGCAGACTGTCTGCTCATATGGGGACAAGGCAATTTGGTGCACCACATGGCTCTGGGAGAGGAGGGTTGCTCCTGAGGTTCAGACACATAAGTGGGGCTTGGGAGATTGAGTGAAGGCTGCACCATGGGCATGCTGGATGGCCTTGGGCAGGATATTGAGGGCATTGACTTCTGCTTCTTTGTGCAGGTATCTACTCCAGCACAAAGCAGATGTTGCCTGCTGCTGAATCCCACAGGCAGTGTTTCACACCGGTGCAGATGATGAGATGCCGTGCAAGACGGCAGCGATGAGAAACCCCAACTCCTTTGGGGCTTCAGTATCTGCTCTCCAAAATGGCATCATAAAACACACAGACATAGGGGTGCAATGAGGAAACAACATCCTAACAGCTGGATAATGTGAATTCCAGAGTAATTCCATCCATTCAATATAGATACATCTTTTTTTCTGGGCTCATCCACAGAAAAGAGAATAAATAAACTCTGACATCTTTTCATTCCCTAAAACTCTCTTTGTGTGAGATTTTATTTTCAAGGTTCATCAGAGCTACTTCTCTCTCCTATTTCCCTCGCCCCTACTATCCCTTTTATCACCCACTCTACCTACCTACCTCGCTTTTCACATTCCTCTTCCATTTTCATGCATCCCCTCTTCCCATGGCTTTGGCTATCACTTCTGAAGAGCCTGAGTGTGTCCCTGGGGCTGGCTTCTGAGCAGTGAGCTCCAGTGCTTCAGGAGGGTGACCTGCTGGTAGTTTTAGTCTTCACTGAAAAATCAGCAAACAACATAAACATGATAAGATTTGTGCTTCACAACCCTACACACGCAGTTTGGGACTTGAATCCTTGGTGGTAATGCAGCACAGAGGTTTCTGAGTGTGCAGGCGGAAAGAGAATTTATCTTCAGATACGTTAACTCATACAGAAGGAATAAACACACAACTCTCACACTGTTTGCTGAAAAAAAGCCACAGAAGAGATGCGTTAGGCACAGTCCCATCTGCGGACTCTGTTGCAACCATGAAGCTGATTTTTTTGGCTTATTGGAAAGAGACGAGGAGGGAAAAATAGAACTTGTTCTGGTATAGAAAAGTCTCTCATGCTGCTAATCAATTTGGTGGCCAAATTTGCTATTGTGATCAGATGTTTTAGCTCTGCCAACTCTTGTAATTATCTCTATTCCCATTCTCCATTAGTGGCCTTTTCAAAGGATATGAGTTTTCACAGTGTCAGATTATACCATGCAGTGAATACCACACCATCACTGTGTTACAAACATAATACAGCATAAACGCTTTACAAATATAGCCTCTTGCAACAGTAGGTGGAACACAACAGTTATGTGTTTCTAGGCCTCGGGGTTATGGTTTCCTAATGGGTGACCTTTCCTCCCTTCACATCCTTTTCCTCACAGATTATGATGTGGCAGTCCCATGCTATCTCATTAGCTGTGGGAAAATTAGAGCATATGAAAAGATGAGGAGGCATTCAGATATCTACAGCTGACAGGTAGCACAAAAGTGCTGGAACAGCCAGGGGACTCTGGCCAACCACTCACTCTGCTTATTGTTCCCCTCAACATCATTTCACAAGGTGCTGTTGCAGACAAGGGCATCACACCAGCACGCAGGCACACCCCAGTCTTTGGTATGGTTCTCAGAAGTGCTGCCGCACAGGAGCGATATTTTCAGATGTAAACAAAACTTACAGAAGCTGCATGATGGAGCTATTGAAAGACCTGCTGTGGCTGAGAGTGAGCAGGTGGTATAATGATCGAAGGCAAAACAAAATGTCTGCTATGACTGAAGGGATATGTGCTGTTTTCCCAGGAACTAAAATGTGGCTCAGGGACCTTTTAAGTGCATGCACACATGCCAAGCAGAGTATTTAAGAAATGCAACATCACATACAATATTTAAGAAATGAAACATAACATTTGAGCAAATGAGAAACACCACACTAAAAATTCAAAGCAATTTCTTTTTAAAAAAAAGAAACACAAAACTGAACGACCAGATGATTCCCAAGAGAATCTGATGATTAACTGGCTAAATCAGGACATCTGCAGGATGTAAGAATAATAGAAGGAAGCGGGAGTTTTGGCTACCACTTTTATAATTAGCAATTGTAATGATCTTAGCGGTGTCCTCCTGAAAGAACTTGAATATTCATGTTGAGGCACAGCATTATGTTTCAGCGCTTTTGGTAACTGTAGCCACTTGCACAGAGTCAAGCACACACTCAAATCAGGAAGTCAAAATGAGTGCTCCAAATACTTTCTGTCGGAAATTGTAAGGAAAGCTGTTATTTGCATGCAGTAAGATGGGGAAGAGAAGCATAGCATCCAAGAGCTCCCTTGACATTTTCAGTTTCCTAAATAATCGTCCTTCTTCTGCTTCTTTTTTTTTTCATTGCAGATAAAATTCAGACTTGACCAAAGCAAATGCAAAATACATCAGAATCTGCAAAGTTAGATTTTGTAATGTCAAGCCAGACTATAGCCAAAGGCACCCGAAGTAGCAGTTACTATCTATAGAAAGCCAGGCATCCATCCACTTTTTCTGACTGGATTATAAAATTTCATAACAACCTAGGATGAGCCTGTAGGTCATACAGGGTTATTTGCAGTCATACTTACTTAGTAGTTTACTGGCATCTCTGAGTGTTTCTCAATTTTGTCACCTTCACAAATAAGTCAGACACATGCCTGGCGAATCTCCTCTACGCTTTCTCTATGTTCATGCCACAAAGGAACAAAGATGCATGAGATGCTTCATCTTTGCAGAGAAATATTTAGACCAGAGTCACTCCTCTGAGAAGCAGCAGAAAGAGGGACGCCCACCTGCCCACTGATAGATCTCGCACCCTCAATAGGTTGCATAAGGCTAGGCAAATTGGGGTGATCTGAGGAGAAATTACGTCCTTTGCTCTCCTTAGTCACTGGAAGAAGAAAGCTCAAACGGACTCACGTCGATTTGAGTGTGTGCACTTGTGTGCTTTGACTGTGGACACTAGGCAAAACATGCAAACCCCGGTTAATGACTGACACACACTAACCAACGTAGTTATGCTTGTGAATTGCTCTTGGGCAACGAAACTGTTTACTTCTACCCAGGGCAAGAAGGAATTCAGTAGCTGAGTGCCAAAAGGCAATGATCTAGGTGCACCCCGTGTCCAGAAGAGCAGGCTCGCAGCGGCAGTGTGGTATCTAAGGCAGAATCAGCATGGTACGTTGATGCCTAGAGAACATTACAGGCATCTAACAGGCTGGTCAGGTCAGATCCAGGCTTCCTATCAATCAGATCAGACTGATTTCATTTCCTGTGCTCAAGCAATGCAGTGGCTACCCACAGGAAGACTCTTATTATCATCAAAATCCTACATTGACAATCATTATTTACTCTTTTTATTCCCCTGCTTACTATGAAACTATGTGAGCGTACAGCTCCTCAGGGGACTCCATTTACCAGTTTATCTAAACTTTTGTTTGTTCCTTGCCCACAAACTTCTGCATGCTTTGGATAGCAATATGCCCTATGAAGTGCATTTTGGGGAGACAGGTCAGCTTTCAAGCACAGAGAATATTTCCATGGATGCAGGTTTCTATAGATGCATGTTTCTTCCCCAAGCATCTATCTGCCAGAATGGAAGTGGCATTGCTGGTGGTTTCCCCTTCAGAGGCTGGCGTTCCCTTCACAAGCAATCTGAGTTGTAATGCAGCTGGCTCCAGTGATGCTCTGTACTTTGGATAGCCATTGCATTGATTTAACTGCTCATCTCCACTTCAGCTTTCAGTCTAGGGTTCATTTCCATTGCTGTCAAGATGCTTCTCAAGTTCCGTCAGTGTGAAGTTCAAGTGCCTAGAGGTCCACTCTTACCCTGGGCTGGCCTCCAAATCTTCCAGGTGTTGAGGTATTTTTAATGCTAGTACACAACATATCTTTTCAAAATTCCTCTATCCAGATCAAGGGAGTGCTTTAGTAGTACAAACAAATATTTTGTCTGTCAAAACAAAACTCTGTCATTTGTGCATGCATTAAACCCATATTACACTGGGTTTAATTAGAAGAGCATTAAAAATCAACCTATATAGCCAAATACACCCAAAGTGAAGAAAGCTTACCATGTGTAAAAAAAGGTAATATAAATCTGACAGAGGTATACTCTGCAAGTCCAAAAAATTAATGCTTTATTGAAGGCCTTCATGTCACAAGCCATTGCAGACCATTCTTCACAGCAGGATCGTAAGTACCCTTTTGGGCATTGGTGTGTGTACCCATATGCATGAAGTCTAGCATGTGCTAAGGTGTCTTGCCAAGCAGGGTGAAGAGTCTTTGCTTTAGTTGCTTAATCATCTGCATCAACACTGTTGAATTTTGGTCACAGCTTTTAGAGGTAATGACTCAAGTGAGCAACTGTTCATGCTGCAACTTAAGACCTAGCCTCCAAAATGAACTTTTTAAAGTCCAGGCACATCTGTGGAGAGGAAATGTATGTAAAACAGGGGAATGGCAGAGACAAAAACTGTACGAAAATCCTTTTCCCCAGCATATTAAAATCAGAAGTTTACATTTGCTCATATTTGCAGATCCACATTTTTCATTTTTTGTTTGTTGAAGACTTATCTTTAATTCTACAGTAAACAGAGTTTAACGTTTTGGTCCAACTTGTACGTTTTGGACTGCATTCATCTACACAGATCTGCAAACAGCAGCAGTTGGACTCCTGAATACTGATGTGTTGATAATGGAAGAGCTAGGTCAGGGACTGCATTGCCTGTTCCTGTATTACATGTAAGTCAATGAGTAAACAAATTAGCAAGAAGGGGTTTTGTTTTTCTGGGTGTTTTTTTGGATGGCAAAAGCCTGTGGTATATACTACTTGCCCTTAGATGGACTAATCACGGCCTATAAAGTCCAGCTGAACAGCAATCACAATACTTAGGGCGGCCCCTTGTCCTCAGACAGCTGCCGGCTTGGAGTTCACTGGGAAGGAAAAGGAGGAGCATCCTGTCTGCATACATTTTCCCAGAAGAAAAGCTTTGCTGGCAAAGCCAGGAAAGACGCTTTTCAGTGATAGCTCCAGTGTTTATTGTTTCATACAATATGGCTAGGGTTTTGGAAGGCAATATCTAGGTAGAAAGGTATTGTCTTATAGAACAGGATAATGAATGGATCTGAGCTGATAAATGGCTTTGCCTTTGTGTAGGAAGATGAAATAATTCCCAGAATATGCTGCCCAATAACACCTTTCTGCATTGAATACTTGCAAGTGGATTGAGTTAAAAAGCTGCAGCAAACTTCCACCAGTCTCTTGGATTACCTCGTTTGGGAATAACAGAGGTGTTCACAATTCTACACATGTAAAGATGCAGCAAGCAAAGATTGTTTTTCGAAAGGTCTGAAACTACATGTTTTCAGTGTAGGATTTTGTTGTTGGCTTGGTTTGTATTGCTATTTGTCCACTCTCCTCAGCTCAAATATTAGGAGGCAGAAAAAGCAAGAGAAGTGACATCAAAGGCAGATTTTTGTAAGTGCTATGACACCGATTCATGAACAATTTTGACATCATACAGCTCATGTGTAGACACAAAGACAAGGGTGACGTGAGCACTGGATCAGAATTTCAACAGAAGGCTACTATTACATGTAAGGTGTGGGTGACATAACAAAAGCCAAGGAATATAATGGGATTCCTACACTTATGCACGGCACACGGCTCCTAAAAGGATATGGGGTGAGACAAAGGATACCGAGATTCCTTAACCCACTTAGGGCTCATGTTGGGAAAAAACATGTTCAAGGAACGTGTGGACGAGGCGTTGTGGGACATGGTTTAATGGGCATGGTGGTGTTAGTTGATGGTTGGACTTGATAATCTTACAAGTCTTTTCCAACCTTAGTGATTCTGTGATTCTGTGATAGGAAAGCTGATCCAACAGTCCCAGGTTTCACCCTCTTTCCTCAGAGCTCAAGGCTTATCAGCCAGCCTGTCTCCTACTGCAAGATGGCTCTTGGCTCATGCTGCATCCAGCCATGCCAGGTGGTTTACCACAATCCCCCAAAGTATTATTCCTGTCCTACAACATGGGATTTTGCTTGGTTGCCCTTTTTTTAAAAACATGATCCGAATAGGTCTTCAAACCCCTTCCTGTAAGATGGATGCATTTCCCCTTACTCTGAATGGTTCCTTGCACATGTAGTATCTTTCCTGCTGAGTCATCCCACCTCCTCCCATGCCCGGTGGCGTTTTGACCTCTTTCAGATGCAGCTTTCCTGCTGCCTTCGTTATGCTTCCTGTGCGCTCCACCCGCTTTGGCAGCACTGCCGACCAGGGGAAGCACGTGGCTTGCCTGATTGCCCAGAGCAGCCTGGCATCCCTCCCCTGGTCTCACTAACAGGTCTGCAGTGCTGCTCCTATTGCCTCCTTTTCTCCCGGAGGACTTTTCCAGGTTGTGCGTGCCCCGAGGTGATCAAGCACGAACTGGCTTCACTCTAGCCCTCCCGTTGCAGCTGGTAGATGGACAGGTGCTTCCCAGGACCTCTAGCAGTGCACCCCCCTTTCAATTATTGCATCCTCTCGTGAGCCTACCTCATTAAACAGTGTCTATAAGTACATATTAATGGCCCAACCTGCATGACCAAGTTGCTCAAAGACCTGCAAGGTTTCCTCTGCTTCCTTTTCTGTTCCTCTGACTGAAGAAACAAGCCAGACAAACCCCAGGAGTGCCATGTCGTATGGGATGTTTCCTTTGCTCCCCTTTTTTACTGGCCTTTCCCCTTCTCTCCCAGGAGAGGAACAGGGCAGTGCTGGCTCATCTGGGGATCACGCTTTTGTCCTACTGACTGGGAATATTTTGCAAAATCACCTTCCATAGTAAAAGACTTTTTTCTTACTGGTGACCACTCTAGCACATACTGCTGCTTTGTTGTAATGTTTTGATATAGAGTATTTTAGCCCTGGGAAGGATCATTTACTAGAGCAGAAATACCAGTAAGGCATCAACTTGGGTAATGGTCATAGCAATATAGGTCAGCGGGTGAACCAAGATTATTTGTGGATAATTTCACTCCCTATATGGGCACACTTTGGCCAGGGAGTGAAACAGTACTTTAAATAAGGAGAGCCCATTGACTCTGAGGTAGTCTTCTGCACAGATAAGCAGAAGATTGACATGCCAGGGTCAAAGCACAATCTTTTGCTCCTTGAATTGGCATCATTTAAGAGAGACAGAATGCAAAGGAAAAGCACCAGTCTGGATTGCCTGACAGTAACTTATCTAAGAGCTCAGCTGGGAGAATATTTCAGGGTAAATACTTTTTTAATGCATTTGCCTCTTTTTCCATTTGAAAATTGTCTATAAACATGTTTTTGCAAGTCTGTTTGTCATTCAGAATAATTTACAGTGAGTGAAACTCAAGTTTAGGCCCATTCACAGGCAGTTTATTGTAGGTTTTCAAAAAAGAAATTCAGTCTGATCCAATTTAACACAAAGATCACATGGCATGTCTTCTTGCCTCAATTGGGTAATTCTTTGATTCAGTTTTTTGATGTGAATATCAATTATTCATTTGAATTTTAACATTCTAGTACTACTTGATGCTATTATAATAGTACATGCTGTTTCGGCAAGTATTTCTGTACAGATATTACTTGTCAGAAAATTTATGGCATAAAAATTAAAACCAAGAAAATGCAGAGTTCCTTTCAAAATACAGATGAATATTCATAAAAGCATTACAGTGTTTGCCTTTCTCTGATGCTCAGTGTTGTTCATTCATCCAAAGTTGGAAGGATATAAGCTGAGACATGATACTTCAAGAGAGCAGTTAAATGAGAAACAGGGGAGATTAACTTGTAAGTTATAAGATGATTGTAAAAATCCTGGACATTTTGGGGCCACAAAACCTTTATCAAAGATGAGAGAAAATTCTACTGGGTGTAATGTAGGCATGATGTAGAAAACTAGCTGAGAAAACAGGATGTTCAAATCCAAATTACTGCAAGACCCCTGGTCCAACAGTACCTTGCAAACAGGAGTATATGGAGCATACTGATAACAGAAATTTTCGTGAGCTTAACTTTTCATCAACTTTGAGGGCCCACTTCTAAGGTGACAACATGGAGAAGTCTACATTGGAGTCTGATACAACAATGGATGGGCCAAATGCTTTATAGGAAAAAAAATTCAGGGAGGAAATGGTATGTCCAAATGTCTCAGTAGGCTGCTTTCACAAGAGGTGACTAAGTTGACCAGCCAGCAGCACACCTCTAATGGCAAAGCTACTCGAGAATGTATTGACTTTAATGTCTTGAAGCATTTGGGTTTTTTCTTGTCTCTGCTTTTTGTTTCATTGTGCTTTGCTTTATTCTGCCTAGCATAATATGTTTGGGTCAGTCTCCCAGACGCAAAGGGGTTAAGACCATCCCACAGAAAACTCAAGAGGTTTGACAAAGTCAAATGCAATAAGGCTTTGCCAGTGGTTGCACTCTGGAATTGTTGGCATTTTGATCCCCGAGTGGTAAAGGTGAAATAACTGTGTAATTACACACTTGGTTAAACCTCTTTGAAACAAGCAGCTGGAGGAATGTCTAATCACAGTTCCCCACTTCAATATAGTTGCAAGAAAACAAGTGAGTCGCTCTGATTTCTCTTACATATGGGGGAGTTGATACCATAGCAGCTTCACCTCCACACCCCAAAGATGGGGCACAGGCACCCAGGAGCAAAGCTGCCTCACCCCTTCTTGTTCTTCTGGAAATTTTCTGTATCTGCAGGAGAAACTGCTGCAAGGACAGAGATGCTGAAAAAAGGGAGGAAGCGAACAACAGACTAACAAAGAAGAAACCATCAGGTATAGAAGGGCAGGTCAAACGGCCTCAGAGAAAAAGCCCAGAGAGCTTTTGGGTTGGGTGCTAGTTCAAAGAGGTTCTTTGCTTACTGCTCTGTACCTTTTTCTGTAGTTGTTGTTTGATTCCTGCTGTAATCAGGGAAAGTAAATTAGAATGCATAACAGATACCTAGTTTTGGCATGAATTTTGCTTCTTACAAGACAGCACTTCAATTAACTCTTTGGATTAGCATGCAAGTTAACCTCTTTGGAAACTGAAGGAAATGCAACTACTGTCCTCCACAAAAGAGAGCCATAACAAGCCATTAAACTCCCTTATGTAATCAGGCAGGTGATATGAAAATTTCCAGATGGTGTGTTTGGACCTCATTTAGGATGAAGCTGCCCCAGACCTCTGCTTCACTCAGTGTTTCATCAGCTAACATTTTGAAAGCTGCTTTTTCACTACAGTGAGTTAAATTTGCAATAAACCTGTCATTCTTCAGGAGATCGGACACATTAAAAATAAAAATAAGGGTCTTCTGAGATCCAAAGATGCAGGCATTAATTTGAACCTATGGATTTGGACCCATATCTCTTCTCTATCCTTTCCCTAAAAGATTAAAGGGTGTGCATCTTAGCTTCTAGTCTCTGTTTAAGTCTGAGAGGTGCAGGGAAGACTACCCCTTCATCTTGTCTTTTCACACAATAAACACTGGATGAAGTTCATACTGCAAGCGTTGGCAGTAGAATCTCTTGCTCACCAGCAAAAAGAGATTAAAAGTGCCTCTTGGCACATCCCATCAGGGGACTTCTTTTATCCCTTGAATCAACAGAAGCTTTGGATCAACAAAAAGAACTGAAGCAGGTGTCTCTCTTACCTCATGCCAATCTATCCTTCTCTCCATCTTCAGAAAATTGTTCTTTAGTTCTCTCAAGGATACTCAGCACTTGGGTAACCATTTGTTTCTGCTTTATCTTGACAGTACAAACCAGAATAACAATAACCCTAGGATGCAGAAGGACTCAAAATCGCCTATGCTTTTATTATAACTATCGTCATATACATGACATTGTATTAAAAAATCCACACACTATGTCATGTCATCAGAAATGAAGCAGTACTCCTCTTCAAGGTTATGTTTAGCATCTCTTAAATGCAGCTTTTAATCAGAAATTTCTGGGTGTCCAGAAAGAAGTACCTCGTAGGTGGATATTCTCTTATCTTTACAAAAAGTCTTTCTTGAGCGATAGTTTCACACACACTGTAAGATTTTGAAAGAGCAGTTTAACCTTCTGTCCCTTCCCCCAGTCACTCATTTACACTTGTTACACTTTCAGGCCTATGTTCGCAGGGCTATTTAGGGGTTTTGCACTGAACTAGATAGGAGAACTAGGGTGCACACAACAGGGAACTGCTTTTTTCATTGGCAGTGCTAAGTGCTTAAGTTGTACATGGGATTATGGCTACAGGACATGTTTTCTTGGGCTGACATAAAGACAAAATTGTAGCTTGCTCCTGCCATGTTCTAGTCTTATCTGATAAGAATAAACACTGCTCCAAAGCCATACTGTGCTTCCACATTAACGTTACCCTGTTGAAAGACAGGATATGGGATCTGCCCTGCTACAGAGTGGGAGTAGTTCTTCTGCTTTTTTTTTTTTTTTAAATTTTGTGGAGCAAAGCAGGAATTTCCTGCCCTGCTCTCCCAGTGGAGATGATTTAGAAGCAGCAAATCTCCCATATTTGTGCTCTCCCCTTTTTTTTTGTGTTTCCCTTTCACTTACATATTTTTCTTCCTGTTCCCTAATCTGCCATAACCTACTTCCACACTTCAGAAATTGCTTAAGAAAGAGCAGTCTCCCTCCCACTCCTTCCCCCCGCCTACCTCACCAACCTGTTGCTGGAATATCACATCCTCAAGCACTAAAAGAGGAGAGGCTTCTTTTCTCAGCTAAATTAACACCAATCTGCTCTTGTTAGCTTGCCATTCTCCTGAGAGCAGCCATACAACCTCTTCATTTCATTTCCCCTTCTCTTGCTGCTTAAGAAGTAGCACATCCTCACACCAGAGACACTTGCATGAATCAATTTGCAGTGACCAGCTTAAATCTCTCCTGGGCCACTCTAGCTTCTTTCATTTGGAGCTGTAAAGTGAAGAAATAGCTGCCCTGCAATGGCTCTAAAGGAAACCTGACAAGGGACAGAGGTGAAGTACTCGTGTTGGTGTACCGTGCTTGCTCCTCAAGTCAGCTCCCATAGCCTCGGTGGGAGCATCATCAGGCCTGCTAAGCACATCTAAAAGATTAGTCTTTTTTATCATCCCTCCAGTTTTCTTCGTACACATTGGACATATGGGCATTTGTGTAGAAAAGCGGTCTGATTTCTTCCCTCAGGATCAGTTTCATGCCAGTAATCCTTGCCAAATTTGACACAAGTGATGGGTGAAATCCTGGCCCAGCTAAAGTCAATAGCAAAGCTCCCATGAGAGCCAGAGTCCAGACCATACTGTCAGCTTTTTCCACAAGAACCAACCTTCTCATGCCTGCTTGTCTGGGGGGGGCTTTATGTCAAAAGAGATATTCCTTCCTTGTGGAGCAGAAAGGGCTGGAAGGCAAGCAAAACAAGCTCAGAGTGGAGAGGATCTTAAATGTGATGTTAGGACTTTTAAAGATGGTCTTTCTTTCTTTTTGAAATGTGTGTTATAAATGTAGCTGCCAGGTGCACAGCTCCCCCAGGTATCCTCATCACCCCTAGAATGACAAAACACACTGTAAGAAGCAATGCATACATTTTCTCCCTCTGCCTTTTCTCCAATGAGTATTTCTTGGAAAGGGAATAACCTTAAACAAACTCAGAAACTCAGTCTGTTCTGAAAGTCACGCCTGGAGGGGAGGAGCTATCTAACCTCCTGGGTGATTATTCTTAAAGAAAAAAAAAATAAAAATCGCGCCTTTTTTTTTCCCTGTAGACTTCATGGATAACCCAGCTCCTGACCGACCTCACTGTCAAGCTGCTGCACCAGCAGCTGTCCAATTACTCACTGAATGTCTGTGAATCATTTGGCATGTTAGAGTTGATTTGTAGTAGGTTGCAGACTCCAAGTTAGTAAGTCTTGCTGGAGAAACTGGTCTTCATTGCCATAGTTTTGCTGACTCTTTTTCATCATCGTGTTTTGTGATTTCACTATACCCCAAAGATGCAAGTAAAATACAAAATAACATCTTCAAAGATTTTAGTCTCTTCCCAGCTCTGAAATATCCCAAGGGCGGGGGGGCACCTCAATATAGTCACGATAGCGTTTTCAGGAGAGAAACTATGGAGGTTTTAAAAACAAAAAAGATCAATGCTGTTAGTAACATTGATCTTTAATTGCAGTTTCGGGTGAGCTGAAGACACTGTTTTGTCCCATGGCTGGTCAATCCTCTAAATTCCCAGAGAAGTTAATTGGAAGCATGAGATTTTTATGCCCAATCCTCACTCTCCAGTAGGAATAAATAGCAGTAGCTATTTCCTTGTTCTTTGTCTAGGCTATGCAATTGTATACAAAATGCTTACACACTCCACACTTGCGGTAATTTAAACTTTTGGGGCTGCTGGTTGTGTTTGAAGCCACATATTCCCACTAACTGTAATCAGAAATATACCTGCTATCAAAGGCAGAATATTCCCCTCCCTGTCCAGCAGATTGGTTTGCTGCAAGAAAACTACATACACAAGCAAATCTCCCAGACATGTCAGACTTCTAACAGAGCTATGAATTCTCTTAACAGTCAGAGGTAGAACATTAATAACCACTACCATAAAACAAATCTAAAAACTGCAGAATAATACTAAAAAAAAGATATTTATAGAGGCAACGCAGGAGATGCAATAGTAAAAGAGCCTGTCTTTGGATCATCAATTCATGAGTTCTGTGATCCTGAATAATGGGCATGCTTCCAAATGATAAAATAAAACACATCATCTATTCAAAATCACTAACTTTCTTCTTGTGTTCCTTAAAGGTGAATTGCAGCAAATGTATAAATTTTAGTGTGTTGTAACTTGTGTGTCTTTTACTACCACAGGAAGTGAATGTCACAGTTTTTATCGGAAATCATTATCTTCCTGTGCTTTTTAAAATTTAATTTAAAATTTGTCACAGCAGCAGCAAAGCTGATGCAGTCTAATACTGGTGATAGAGTGATACTCTCTGAAAGAACTCCATGGGAAGATCTGCCATGATTTGCCAATAACAGCATCTGTAATGATATTTGCTTATCAAAAATCAGTAGAGCTTCCAAAATAAAATAATGAAATGTTTGTGTCTGAAAAGGACTCATGGACAGGGATCATGACCAATAACAGAAGAGTATTAACTGATCTAAGCAGCAGCATCAAAAAAATCAAGCCTCCGTGGAAACAAAATACTCTGCCCAATTTCCAGTCCTCATTGGTTAATTCATTCTTTAATTCTTTTTAATAATTTCATTTGGGACTCTGAGAGCAGATGTAACCACTTGCTCAACTACAGAGTGTTTCACACCTGCTCTACTCAGACTTAAGAGGCAAGCAGGTGAAAAACAAGCTTCTGCCTATGCTAATCAAGGTATTTTTTTGATAGAATGAGCATTTTTTTATTGTTCAGAAACACTCCTGCAGGCAAAACTCTGTCACCACATTAAGTAACGCGTATGTAACTTGGGGAAATCAAGCCCTTACTGTAAGAACTGTGTCGAACACCTAACAGTCATAATTGTATAGTATTTATAAGCTCAGGATATGACTGATAAATGAAAACTAGCAATCAAAGAGGGATGTAGTCAAATGCACATGAAATATGCATATCTGCATTATGGGTATGCACACATGTGTTTATCTGTTTCATCGTAGGTGGATAGGTAAATATCAAGCGTTCCTATCTGACCATCGTTAACCAACTGATCTTCGATAGGTGTTGTCATAGAAATTATTATTGTTAATTTGAATATTGTTTTCATTCCAGCCTGAGGAGTGGTGAGTTTTTTCTCTTCTGACTTCTTTCATGGGATCCCATGCTGATTCGAGTAATTGGAATTTCACCATGAGTTTCATGAAGTTCCTAATATCTTTTCAGCAACTTTCTGACAAGTGGTCTTATATGATTTGCTTCTTTTGATGTCATCAGATCTGCCTCCGCAATCCACGTCTCTTTATGGGTTAAGTTCACTGGGTATTTGATTATTACTTCGTACAGGCTTACTGAAAAGCGCTGGCTTCAGACACTATGGTATTTGCAGTGCCTTCAGATCAGTGTTTAGGATTGTGGACCTCTGACCTAACTGCAAATAATATTAAGGAAAAGCCAAAAAAGTAATGCTATTAAACACCAGGAAACTTCAAAAACAGCAACATATGGTGTATATGTAACTACTAAGTACCTACCAAGAAATCCTTGGTCTATCTCCATAAATCCTTAATCCAGAGATACCCCCCATAAAAGAGCACCTAAATAACCTTTTAATAACAACTACACACTAAAGAATGGGCTCGACAGTCTCTAATCCATTGAACCCTTCTTCAGTGTTTACTTCTAAACCAGCAGGAGCAGTGAGACGCAGTGCCAAAATCTATGCACACCTGTTTAGTCTCTTAAAATCTTTAAACACTAATAGCACCACAGTTAACAAATTCTGGCATTCAGTCTCAGATCCAGGCAGGCAAGACTTAAAGTGATCAAATTTAGACAACTAAATTGTACGTTCACATCAAATGTGTAAGGATCCCCATCTATGATCATCTGCAAGAATGTGTAAAAGGCAAGCTAGATCTGCGAAGATTTCGTATTTCACATTTTAAGGAGGTAGACAAGGATTAGGCAGCTAACAGAGGAAATGAAGGATTATTTATCATTTGATGGTTTATAAATTATTCTGTAACCTGTAAAAATGTCAAACACAGAAGAACATTTGGCATTTCCTTGCTGCGCTCTTGTGAGGAATCCAACTCAGCAGGGACTTAAGCCCGACACCTTTAGATCCCCCAAGTATCAGTTCCCTTCGCTACCACAAAAAAGGAGCACAGCCAGCTAATGGTGGTACAACGCGTTGTCATTTTTCAAACATCGAGCCACAAGGAGGAGCGGATCATAACAATCTCCCCCAGTTTCTAACTAGAAGAGCAAAATTGTGAACGCCTGTGTGCGCTTCGTGCAGTTTATTTCTTCAGGGCTCCAGCAGCCGTTTCCTTCCTTTCGTTTATTTTATGTCAACACTACAATTTTGTGAGCAAGCGCCCAGGTGTAAAGATAAAAAGGGTAGCACAGGCCCTTGGTTTTGACACTGAAAACAGTGAGAATCAGCAAGAGGAGCTGCAGACTCGAACAAGTATCAGCTGTATTTCACTACAGAAAGTTACTGGCTTTCCTTTAATTGTGGGTGATGGTGGAGCCTACATATAAGCATCCCAAGAATTTCACTAAAAAAGTGCCTAAAGCTCTACACAGAGGTGTGTTTGGGTAGGGGTTTTGTTTATTGTGGGAAGGTTATAGACTTAGTACAAAAAGGTATTTTGCAGGTGGGTTCAAAGTAGCAAAGTGATTTCACTGCTTGAATGTTTCATTCTGTGTATGTGTCTTAACTGTACCTCAACTTCCTTTAAAAAAAAAAAAAATCTGTTTTTTTCAGGCAAAACCTGGAACTTTTTCAAGAAGGATAAAAAATAAAACAATTAATTTCTTAAAATTTCACTTTCACTTCTAGAAATGACATAGCCTGTAAGCAGCTGTCTGCTGCCTTATTTTATGTAAGTGCCTGTCCCATCCTTCAAGTGATGTAAACTGTCTTCAAGTCAGACTTCCACAGAGAGGAGTACAGAGAGAGCATGGAGACATTTTCAGAAGCAAAGGTGGTTGTGGGATCTCCAGCCTGCCAAATTAGGGAGGAAATGATGTTTCCTCTATGGCTGCCAGCTTTGTCTCATTCCATTCCTGACAGCGAATCCAAAAAGTGACATGACTGATCTCCATGGCTTGTAAAAATGCAGGTACTTTTGATATGAATCACCTGAATTGATGGCTCAAGCACTCCCAGCTGCTCAGCTGCTTAGTATGCCATTAGGCAGCTTATTACCCCAGCAGACCCACCTAGAGAGCCTGCCCACAGGCATTTCTGCAGGCTGCTTCTGAGGTCTCTTGTCAAATTGGATGGGGACACGTCCATCTTCTAGCCCCTGTGGAGGCCCCTGCCTTAAAAGGGGGGTGGACTTAGCCAATAATTCACATTCAGGGAAATGGAGGGAATGCAGGAAGCTAGCAAAAATGCTTGTTGTCTTGCTTTTATGACAGAACCCTGAAAATTTGCCAGTTTGAGCCTAACAGTGCTGCTGTCTCGTCTTCTACGTCTGCTGGCTAACTAAACATCATGCTCCAAATAGGAAACGAGAGATGGCAAACCAGTTCTCTACCTAGGATTACTTTGTAAATTTCCCAGAGAGTGGCTGTGGGTCTTAGAGTCTATTTGCATCATTTTTATTTTGGATTGTGAAAAGAATGGAGCTTAGAATTTGTTGTTTGGGTCTAGGGATCTGACAAATGCTGAAGAAGAGAATCAGACCCCTGAAACAGTGCTGGAAAACCCATAAATATCAGGTACTAACTAGATCCTCAGCCTGAGCAGCAAAAAAATAGAATTAAAAAAGTTACCAAATCCTATTATATTTTTGTTCCTCCCCCTCCCCCCCCCCCCAAATGAGAAGAATCCATTTCAAAGGTCATCTGCCATGGAAGTCAGATGGCAGACCTCTGAGTGTTGGCTTGGAAGGCTACTGAGGCTATGGTGATCGTTAATTATCTACATTTGAAGCTTACTAGAGTAAGACTGCACTGACGTAAGCATGATGACATGCAGAAGCTAACTTTTTTTCAGTGCTTGGCTCTTGAATCATTTTCTCCATGCTTTCCCACATTTTGATTCAATTTTGGCTTTGGTCTTAGTCACTTCAATGTACGCACAAATATTGCTGTTGAGCTTTGACTCTAAGGCATTTTACTGAATCACGAAATATTTTTAACAAAGTTATCAAATTCCTTCCCAAAAGTTTACATGGTATTATCCTCTCCTTTGAGTGGTTATTCTGTGGAAAGTTTGCTCAGAGCTTTAAAATAAATTTCTAACACAACATAGTCTACAGTGTTCAATCTAGTTTTTGTAGCTATATATGGATCTCTCTTTAACCTGAAAAACCTTCTAACAGAGAGCTACAGTTTTAGTCTAGGTTAGCATTACTAGAAGTATGATAAAATGGGATAACATAGCAATTGTTTACTTAAAGCAATTTCACAACTAAGCCAAAAATAATTGCATTCAACTATATTAAAGCTGTGCCATGAACTAGCTTTTATGACAGTCAGTTGTAAATACCGTAATAGATTTTTTGTGAGCCTAGCAGTCTAACTATCCCAGAAATAAAAGCAGAAGGTATTGTAGTTTACTCCCACATAATTGTGTTTAACTCATTTTCAGTCTTGTATCTAATTAAATAATCCAAAGCAGGTATCCCAATAAATAACATAGTTTCCCTGTTCTGCTGGAAACGGACCGACATATATATATAGATATATATATAGGTACATATGCAGGACTGATTTCTGTAGAAACTCTTCTTGTATAGACTGTTACAGAACCTGACTGAGTAGCCCTGTATAAAATAAGGAATCTGGTGTTACTTTCTTGTCCTTCGGAGCATTGGATAAACGTATTAAACTGGACTTCAGCTTCCCCCTTAATAGTATTTCTGTTGCTAGGAAACAGTTATCAGGACCCCATAAGCCTTGTCTTTGGGACTGCTTTCATACTTTACCCAGAGCCCGTGCTCTGACATCCTTGAAATTGTGTTTCCATTTTTCATTGTCTTTTCTGCTATTTTTCGCCATTTATTTTTGCTTACAAAATCCAATTTTGCAAATGAGCAGATACATATCATGTAACTAACCAGCTGTGTAAAATGGAACTCTCCTTCAAAATGTATCCTCTTGGTATACGCCAAAGGTATTCCTGGAATAACTTTTTGCCTTCATCATTTGTCCTGGGATAAGTGCTAGTGTTGATGGGACTACTCATGGAAGATTGCCACGTTCTAAGTATTTACTGAAATGTCTGTATATCTGTGTAAAATACAATGCTTTCCCTTCACTGGTGAGGTATTTATTGGATCCACCTACTGCAAGATTATGCTTAATTGGAAGCCTTGTTATTTTATTTGATGCTCTTTTAGATTATTTCACTCTGCATATGAGACTTACCATGGATTTACTAGAAGGAAAGGGCACTAGGTCCTCCTGCTTATCAAGCTTATAAATAGATAGCACAGTTTATCTTTCAAAAATCGTAGCAAAGCCAAAATGATAATTATAGCTATATAATTATTAAAATGTGTTGCTAGCTGAGCTTGTTATCACCTCTCGAGAATCAATGAAGGAATAGGTGCTGTGGATTTGATGACAGGGTTGTTTTAGTGGTTCTTGTTTTAAAAACACAAGTAAGGAGGTGGTGAAAAGGTCACAGAAGGTGGCAAAAAGGGTGAATTCAGCATTCTGCTATAGGAGGCGTTCTTTAGTATCCTCCAAGGATGTTTCTAAAAAGCTAGTCTGAGATATAAAAAAACCCCAAAGCTTCTAGACTTACCCTATTTAACCTTTTACATATCCCTGATTCAACACAATCTCCAGATATACATTGCCAGGACACTTTTCACTCAGAGTATCAAACTTCTGACCTTGCAGTTGTTGTAAGTCAATCACAATGACATGTTCCGCCGTACCATGTTATAAATAAAGGTAACTTGCTCATCAAATGCCAAAGAGCTACCAGGACTATACAGCCTGATCCTGCAGTTCTCACACAGGCAAGACTGCCACTAAGCTAAGACTTTATTTATACTACTGATGGCCTCAGCTCCCTTTTATTCATAGTGGTATAAATCAGGATTCACCCAAATTAAATCATGGGTTTAGACAGAAAATCGAGTGTGAGTGGAGAGCCAAAGGACAAATTCCTGTATGCAGTAATCCTTCGGACTTTAGTGTAATCCCTGAAATCTTGCTCAGCAGAGAGCTTGTCCCCCCAGCTACCTGAAACCACTGGGAAGCTTGCCTCTATGCGAATTGTAACTTCAGTGCTACTGAAAGTAATTTCTGAATAATTTTTAGTGCTCATTTCTTACACTGCCCCTTTATGGAGTTGGGTTGCTTTAGCCAGGCTGTAAACTCTCCCTTTGGCTTCTTGCATACTGCAGCATATCGCAAAGGCTCTCGCTTCACCCTGTCACTTTGATTTTCCAAATGGTAATTTAGCAGCAAAAAAGGGAAGAAAAGAGTTGGAGTTGGAAACAGCTTGCTAAGAGCAGTTGCTGCAGGAATTATGCCATTGTCCTGAAAGAAGGATCCTGATTTTCCCTTCCCTGGTTATGGGGCTCAGATTAACGTTATTGAAGAGCTGAAATGCTTGATTTATATCACTAATAAGTGATATAAAATTTGTGTTGCTGCCAATGCAGGCCACTCAGCATGCAGGATGCGAACCAATATACATATACTGTAGATCACAGTGAGCCCAGAAAAGAGACAACATTGTAAAACAAATCCATCCTACATAGCACAGTCTTGTCATGCAAATCCCAGTATTGGTGATAACTACCCCTCAGTGAATTCAGAAATTGCCCAGTGAATCTCTAGCATCAAAAAAACATAGGCATTGTCCTTGGATTTTACATCCAAGTCAAAGCACTCACTGAAAGCCCTGATTTCAGAAAAACAAATTGTTCCAGTTTTAAGGCTGCCTTTGGGTGAAGTCGTTAATAGGACCGTATATTTATAGGCCAAATCAAATACAGGTTTAGCCAAATTCTTGGTTTACTGTGGAAAAGCTGATCACAACTTCATCACTTGAATTTGCTTGGCTGTCATTCATTAAAATATGAGTACCAGCTATTTCACTTTGGGCCCAGTGACAAGGCTAAATAGTGCTACAGTAAAGAAGTATAAGAGATATGCGCCAGCTGTCCCCTACAGCTCCTCTGTCCTAAATATATCTCTTCAGTGGTTTGGCTGGCTTAGTTTCCAGGAAGACTAGCAAAGGTTTAGCTTTACATATGGCTAGCAAACTGAATGGGCAACAAATAAAACAGGGTTTCCCGGGAAAGGTTTGTTCTCACAATGCAACAGAGAGTACAGGACTTAAGAAATGGCTTTGCTGTCCCTGGGTGTTGTGTTAAAACGAATTTTAGAAAAAGCATACTCCAGAATATGATTCTTTTCTTGTTTGCATTATCCTCCTCAGAACCTCAGCAAAACTCTCCTTTTTCAACATACCTACAAAAACTTGGGAACAGTTAGGTTTCGCTGTGCTAAGAACGGTGTCTATCAGGCCGGTGGGGAAGGTCTGGCTGCCTCCTTACACTCCCCGTCTCCATCTGCTGCCTAATATGCAGCATTTAAAGGTCTTGTGGTAGGGAGATGTCTCACTGGCGTGGGTTTGTGCAGGAGGTACTGGTCCAAGGATAAAACTCTTAGTTCTAAGTTCTAGAAATAATAATAATTTTCAAGGTTTCTGAACTGTGTCAGCAAAGTGGTATTTACGTCAGTGACAGACACCTTCATACAAAGAGTCGAGGCGCAACTCCCCCGGCCTGCCTTTGCCTTTCTCTTTGCTTGTGATTGCTCTGTGCGTGGGCCTGACCCCCCTGACAGCGAGGAGAGGAGGGAAAAGGAAGGGAAGGGATGCACAGGCCACCTCAAACTCCACTTCTGCCCCTCCGCTGCCTGGGGTTGCTGGGGGCCTCCCAAGCGTCCGGAGGACAGGGGATAAGGCAGGGCCAGGCCTACCGCTGTGCTCTGACACATCCGCATCTGTGGGGAAGCACCCTGAACAAGGGCCTGAGATGTGGGGAAATCTCCACCTCCAACTCCACCCGTTTTGCTGGCCTTGAATATATTTCACCTGTGCCTCTAATAACATTTATATCCAAACAGCAAATTCATAGTTTCAGTGGAAGCTGTTGTCAAAACTGTACCTCTTTCTGCTCTAGAAGAATGGGACTAAGCCACTGAGAAAGAAACCAAGCTGGATAAAGGACGTTGGTCAGACACATGAGGGATCTGGGATTGATTTGATTCTCTGGGGTATATCAGGAATTATGAGGCAGCTTTGGGATCTCATCATATTCATGGTGATGGGAGCCTTCAGGCTGAAGGCCCTGAGACCTCCGGCTTTAAGGAGTCCTCTAGGCAGGAAAATTCGGAGAAGGCCTGTCAGAGGAGACATACGCCTAGGCCATTTTCACAGTCATTGTGGACTAAAACTGGGGAACGTGGCATGACTTGCTTGTATGGTAACCCCACCTCTCACTAAGATGTGCTACTGTGAAGTTTCCCCACCCTGCATTCCCTTCTCACTTTGCAGAGTGTCTGGAGCAGGGCTGACTCCGCTCCTCAGCCAAGCCCAAAGGCATTTGTGTGCCGCTATCAGAATGGCAGGGCCAAGGGAGTCCTGCCTGCGGATTCACACCTCCCATCACTTTTGCATGCTGGTTTTTTGGACCCGCTGTCCCGAGTAGCACAGCGTCTGCTGGGCACTCTGCCACAAATCCTCTCTCAAGAAAATACGGGTGGAAACCAGCAATTAATTCGACTCAGTGGAGCACTCATTTAGGCGGCATGGCTGCTGGGATGATCACCAGAGAGGAGGGTGCTTTTTTATGCTGTCCCTCAAGGCCAGAAAAGCCCCAAGTGATCTGTAATAGTCCCGAAGAAGGTGTGTTGGAGTAGTTGGATGAAAAAGATATTTTTCTTTCTGATGCCTTTCCCCTAAAGAGCATTCAGGTTAACAAGGAGAAGCTCATTCAATTGTGGAAGCAGAGGTGGCCTCTGGACTCCCGTGAGCTTCTTCTGCCCAAATGAACTTGTTTAGTGAGGCAGCTTCCCAAGCCTGAAACTCATTCCTTTGAACTTTCACACTTTGTGGGCCAGTAATTAAAGATATTAAAGGGAGAGGCTGAGGGAGGGCACAATTGCTTCATTTTGCTCGCTTGTTTGTTTGTAGTTCAGCCATTGGAAGTGTGATTCTTGTGACTTTTAGAAGAAACCAGATTATAAAATATCCTATTGCTTTTGTCTCCTGGCTTTCTCAGTTGCAGAGCATGTTACTCAGCAGGAGAAAAGGAAGCCATGGCTTTCATCTTGGCATCTAGCTACTGGCACTTATGCTTATGTAATCAGCCTTTCGGAGAGACTATTGCATTTTAACCATTTTCCCGATTGCTCAATTATCAATCTGTCATTTCATCCAAATTTCAAGGGGGCTTGACCAGTCCTGTTTTCACCACAGATTCAAAGCTGATTAGCTTTCCAGGCTCCTCATAAACCCCGTCCCTGAACCTAGTGTTTTCCTGCAGGATGGTCTTGGGTTTTTTCTTGGAGGCCCTTTGTCTGGGGTTATTACTTCGGCTGTCTTAATAAGTAAGAGCCATCTGGAGGCATGGTTGACCGAGTTTGCACCTGTGTCTACATCTGCACTGTCTGGCCACGTCAGGTGGATGTTCATGTAAAAGATCCATCTCAGTGTGAGAAAAAGGAAAAGAAAAGGCAGTGAGGGTGTAAAACTGTTATTCCTGCCTCACTGCAACAGCAGGTACACCAGATGGCTCACAAAGTAATTAGGGTGAAGAAACAGTGTCAAGACTTCGTGTGGTGTGGTCTGTAAATGATCATCAAATCAAATTCTTTATCAAAGACGGAGTTTTCTCTCTCTCCCCACTGGCAAATCGATACACATTTGAAACAGCACATGTGATCTGCTTCCTTACGTGCAAGCACCTGGAATGCAGACAGAGAAACCTGGTCAAGAGACCATTCTTGTTAAGCAGCCATCTGTCCTAACAGACTGTCCCAAAGCATTCCCAGCCTGTTGAGTAGTTATGCTTCACTTTATTTGAAGACCATCTTTCCTAAAAAATATTTTTTTCAACTCCTTAAGTGGTCACCTAGAAGAAATTTTACTGTGCAGTATGTAAGGTAAACAGCACAAAGCTTCCTGGCAGAGTCATACTTTGGCAGCAGAACAGGACCCTGTGCTCGTTTCATCTACAGACCTAATTATTTCTAAAGCTTCTTGTAGTTTTTCCCCTTTTCTTAGCTTTTCACTGTGTCAGCTCCCTTAGACACAGGGAGATACTGGCTCCTGCTTGAGTGTGCTGGACAGATCTGCCAGGTTATGATTAGCATATTGGATATCTATTATCATATGATAATGTACTATCCCCATGTCTCAGCCTAGGGTGCCTCAGTAGAGGACCACTGCATCCCTGCGCAGTCTGCCATTTTGAAAAGGACTCTTGCACAGCTGTCTGCTGCCCTTCTCTTCCCCTACCTCCTCTCTAACTCATCTGAAATAACCACTCTAACTACCAGCATGTTCTCTTCTATTTTTTGTGGCTTTGTCCCCCGTTTCAAATCCGGCATCATGCCCAGGGAGCTCTGCACCATTCTGGCACCCATGGGAGCAGTATCGACAGAGACCACAACCATTGGTGAGCAGTTTAATAACAGGCCTGAGGCTTTAAATATTTTTACAAGGGTATTTCTGTTTATGCTCTGAAACATGTCTCTCTGTCACACACAGCATTTCATCAAATAACTACAGTAAAGCAATACTGCATGAAAAAGGAGAAGCCTGAAACTGAGCTTTCAGCTGGCTTCTCAGATGATCGCAGAGTAGTGGGGGAGCAGCTGTACAAGGCTTAGATACTCCAGGATAAATTCTGTAGAAAAACTTACATGTAGAACAAGTTTTAACAATGTGCATAACACTAGCCTAGGATTTGAATCTAAGAAAGGCAGTCTGTTGTCCTGCTGGTATTTACTACAAACTGAATCATTTTTTATTTGACTGTCAGCATGTTTGGGGTTTTTTTCCAAATGATATTCTGCTACAGTGAGCTTACAGCTTAAAATTGATAGAAGATTTACCTTTCCAAGTCTGTAGAAAGCCAGTCTGTAGCTGAATGTTCTCTGCTAAGGGAAGTTATAACTGAGATAAAGTGATAGAGACTCCCTGCGGCAAACACGTGCCGCATGTGGGAGAAGAAACCTCATGTGAGTTACAGCGCAGGGGACAGTAGTGGACTGCTGCAGTGTAGGGGCTTGTAGTCTGGAAGTAGAGTGTGAAGCATGTGATGCTGAATCCAAGAAAGTTCTCCAGAACCTACAGATGCATTTGCAGTGTTTAGGTATATAAATCTGAAATGACGATTTTTTATTTTTTTAAACCCACTCAGAAGCTAGCCAGCAGTATTTAAACTTGCTGGGCTTTTTTGACCAGAAAGTTTGGCCCAGCCCTTACTCATTTTCCACTGAGATCCAAAAGCTAATCAGGGGACAATCTAATTCCTCTGAGAGACCAGAACACCTTTAGGTGTGGGGCTGTACTGGGCCCCACCGAAATCAGAATTGCTCTTGCTTTCTTTTGAAATGCTGCTCTCCATCTTCTCTCCCCTCTCCTCTCCCTCTCCTCTTTCTCCAGGCTTGGCAGGCCTCCAAGCCCAATTCTTGAGCACAAGCTATTGCAGAAAAGGTGCATGGTGGGAACACCTTCTCCTCGTGTCTTCTCAGGAAGAAAACTCGGTTCCTCACCTGATGTACCAGACTCTGGGTCCCCACCACACTGGGGGGCCTTTGTCTCCCTGGATGTTTCTGCACACAGCCTGAAGTTTAGTCTTTCTTGCTAGCTAGCTGAGAGCTTGTACCTGCTCAGGGATTTCTGAACCAGCTGGATTTTAGTTTCTGCTCAGTGAACTGGGTGTTTTCTGTTTTGGGCAGAGCAGGGCCTAGTTTGTGGACTTACAAGTCCTTTATTGCTTCTAGCCCTCATTTTAATATAGAGCCAGCAGTTCAACTCTTTTAATTTCTGCACTCTGTTCAAACCTAGGTAATTATCTATCCCTGTAATTACAGTTGTGAGCAGTGTGTCAGTACCTTACAAGAGCATTCCTGGTTACCCATAGCGATACTTTTCTCCTCCATTCTAGTAAAAAGGAGCCAGATTTCCCCATTGCTAAAACCACCTTTGCAAATCAAACCTAAACAAATAAAGCATCTCTGTGTATCTGCTCCGACCTCCACTGTTTCCAGAGCAGATAAGGTATTCTGGATCACTTTGCCACACATCTGGAGTTTCCACCATCAAATATGTCTTCACTGAAATGTGAAAAAAATAATCTGTTTGTAAAATACCCAAATCTTCATTTTCCTGTAAGAGGCAGTCTAGGAGGTTTCCTCAGCTTTAGTTTGCATTTTTGCCTTTGTTTTTGTAATATCTTCATAGGAACCTTAAAATACAGTTCATTTCCCTACTGCTTTTGATTACTCCTGGTTGGTAAACAACAAAGATTAATTGTTTTCTGATGTAGCAGAAGCAAACGTGATTCTTATTCACAAGTAACCTCGGCAGTGTCAGGAGGGGCACACACAGCCCTGGGAACAGTGTTCTTAGCCAGCTGCACTTCCAGAGCCACAAAGAGAGCTCACGTTGTTGCTGTTTCTTAGGTAGATAAAAAGATGGCAGAGAACTAAGATACAGTCCAAGTCTTATATTGAAATTAATAGGTAATTAAGTTGAAATGCATCTTTGAACTTATTTCCCTGTTTTTTGTAAAGCTCTTAATTTTTTGTGGAACACTTGAGGATCTGCTTGTTTTCCTGTTCTGGCTATTGCAGGGTTGTATAATCTTAGCTTCCATATCTTGCCGAAAGACCTGTGGCAGGAACATAAAAGCAGTGATGGGACTCTTCCTGGGGTAGGTCTGCATGGAAAAGAAGAACAGGAAGCAGCCCAGCCCCATCACAGCCTGGGTCCCAGGCCAGTTGCTGAGAGGTGTGGCTTTACTGGTGCAGGTACAGTGCTTTGTTTTAGAACTTCTCTTGCTTCCACTTTAGGTTACTAGCAGGGCTCTGTATAGCAATGTGTGGATATACAAGCTGGGATGAAACCTACCTCAGGCATCATGCTGTATCCCTTTGCAAAATACAAACATGCCCTTAGTGATGAGTGGAACAGGGGGCATGTAAATCTTAAGGCAGACATCTTTTTTCACAGAAATATATAAGGAGTCAGAGTAATTTAACTGCTTATAAAATGAAGCAAATGGATATATTTGCACTGGTAGATGATGGAATATAAAAAAATGTTATCATTCTGCAAATGTTATCTGTTATATGTTTGCAAACAGAGAAAGAAAAGCAATAGTAAAATTATATGATTACTCTATTCATTTTGCTCTGTGGTAGTGTTTCTTCAAATGAAATTATTCTACAATGACCTATTCAGTGTTTTGCATTATCTTTGAAACAAATAATCTATTATTTTGGTACTTTTTTGGTACTAGATCACCTCACACTGAGCTGGGACTATCCTTCATTAGTTGCAGCAGGGGTTTTGCCCAAGTAAGATCTATAAAATTAGGTCTCTATGCATGTTAACATTTTTAATAAAATCCTTTACTCATAAGTATGAAAGTCAAATTTGCAGTATTTAATAGTGGAGTATTTACGTGTGGTCAGCTTGGGTTCAAACATCCTTTTAGTAACCTAATTCTGCATTGTGAGGATGCCATGCCAAAATACTGAGCTTGTTTTGAGCAAAAAGCCAACTGTACTCAGTATAACTCTGCGCTGAAACCATTGTAGGACTAAGATCTATGTGGCGGTTACACCATTTGAATTAAGAGACTCAGTAGAATATTTTTGCAGCTTTTCTAATTAAAATAATAATTATGTAGTGTCTATTAGCATGGAATTCCAAATGTAAGCCTCAGGGTCAAATGGCTTAGAAAACTGAAACTCTCTGCTCCCTTTGTAGGAAAACAGGGTATGAGACAGTTCTGGGCAGCTTCATTTACATAAATTACAAATATTGCTTACCAATAATTCCATAGACCGAGTTCTGCTCTTCAGCTGGAATCTTTCTGCATAAATAACAAAAAATTGATGCTCATGCACTCTAGCAGCATGCACCCCAGAACTGGTCAGTCACTCTCATCAACAGGTAGTGATTTTATGTTTGATAGTGCAGTAGAAAGAGGTCAGTTAGAGGGTGCATGGTCTTTTTATGAGCATGGATAGTGTTCATAGGTCTGGTGCTCTTGAGTACTACAAGTAAAGCTCATGTAACCTGGTTAGCTTTGGGACTATGGTCGAGATAGTTAGAAGGCCTCTTTGGGAAGACAGTACCAAACTAGGAGAAGTAGATTTGAAATCACAGAATTAAGCCCGATTAGCTGCACATCAGAGTAGATGCTGGTGAAGTGATTTTCCTTCAACTGAAGCTGTATGGTGGAGGATCAATCAATCAATTTATAAGCACCTCGAGGGTAATAATAGGCTAGTGAATGCGAATTTGTCAAGGACAAATTGTATCAAACCAATCTAATTTCTTTCTTTGACAGGATAAGTGAATAAGGGGGAAGCAGTAGATGTGATATATCTTGACTTCAGTAAGGCTCTTGAGTCTCCTACATAGCATTCTCGTAAGCAAATTAAGGCATATGATTAAATCACTGCAGAGAAGGCTCACAGCTGGTTGAGAAAACAAAATCAAAGAGAATCTATCAATGGTTTGTTGTCAAACTGGGAGGACATTTAAAATGGTGTGTTTCTGAGCACAGTTCTATTCAGTCCTTTGCTGATCAATGATCTGGATGATGAAATGATGAGGATGCTTTTAAATTTGGAAGGAGTTCCAGAAACTGGAAGGGTGTTCCAAAATCAACTGGTAGAAATTTGATAAAGGCACATGCAATTGCTATAGAAGTGCTTTGCGTACATGAAATGGAGAAAAAACAGTCAGGAAGCAGTATAAGGCAGAAAAGGAGTTGGAAGTTAGGGGGACTCAGACAGTGGCAACAGTGTGACACCATATTAAAAAAGATTCTTGGATCCTATTGATTTTCATTTATAAACAGCAAGAGGCTCTAGGTGGCTCTGGGTAGCCCTACTTGAGCGGCGGAGTTGGACGAGATGACCTCCAGAGGTCCTTTCCAACCTCAACCCTTCTGTGTTTCTGTATGTCTAGCTATTCTTGAGCCCAGTGATACCTCAGTTAAAGTGCAGTTTCAGGCTTCAGACTATGGGAAAGATGTAAACAAATATTAAAAGGGCAAAAGGAAGATAAGATAAATGATAGAGGCTTGAAAAACTTGACATCTAATATAGGCTGAAAGTGAAGTAGGCCACCTCTGTATCATTTGTTGCACTGGGCAGCAAAAGTCCTACAACTTCTTAGAGTCATTAAAGCAGATGACTAACATTTGAAAACTTGGAGTTCAACAGACTTCTGATGCATGTTTGATTTTGTGTAATTTTGTTATGTATTTAGAAGTGTAGATGTTCTTTATTTCTTTTTCTCCAATTGAAGCTCCTCATGTTTATCAAGTTTTCTTGTTTGCCTTTTTGGTGGGTTTTTTTTGTGTGTTTAGAAATATCCCTAGATAGATGAAACTCTGCATTTGATGTTGGCAACTAAGATTTACAGAAAAAAATAATTTCAGCTCTCTCTATTTAGGGCTTTGTAAATTTTATAGTATTAGACCACTTTCCTCTGCATCTCTGTTCTACTGATTGGAGCAACACAGGTGAACTAAATGAGTAATGTTAGTCAAGAAAAAACTGTGGCTTTATAGGGTAACTATTCATGAAGAAAAAGCCTTGAAACATTTCCAGAACTGGAGGCAGAGAATTTATTGTTCCTGCTGGAACCCAGAATAACTACTGCTTTGTGTCATCATTTTATAATCCTTGTCTGTCAATAAACATAACTGTAGCTAGCAATAAAAATGATACAGGCTCCGTCAGGCAACGCTACCCTGGTTAAACAAATTTATGAGCCAGTTAATATTTTTAATCCTGTTACAGAGATGACCTCAAAACCCAGACCATTTATCTAAGCCTCTATCCCCTAAAGGAGCACATGTGAATGTCAGATAAGTGAAATCTGCTTTTGAATCATGTTGATCTTGGGCTGAGGTTGGGCAACAAGAGGGAGAAAGGGTGGAACACAGACATCTGTCTCCAAAAACAAACCAGCCCCATTAGTGTCTGTCTCCTACCTAGTACAGTGTTGGTCAAACACTCTTGCAGACTCAAATGAAACCGTTCATCTGATGATAACATAAAATTCAGTATGTTGTATTTTTCCCTTCTCCACATCAGTTACATGCCAGCGATTATTCCAGTTCCACCATTGATCCAAGATGACTTATCACAACAGGGAGTCATTCTGTTTATGCTACTTCAGAAATCTCTGAGATGTTATTTGATCTACAGCATCCGTTAGACACACAGAATACATTTCCTTCTCTATTGTTTCATCTTATTAGCAAGATATGGCCATGACACTGTCTGCTAATTGCTATCCAACTAGTGCTTTGTGCCTTGTTAATTTTGACTGAGACACTTTGCCTGCATAGCACAGTGTAGATATTACTAATAGGGGAAAGACAGGTAGTTAATTGGTGTCTTGAGTGTTACACAGACAAATAAAAAATTGACTGATAATCAGTTTTACTCTGACGAAAGGGTCGGCTCTTGTCACTAGCTTCTACACCGTCCTTTCTCTCTATACTGTAAAGTATAATGCCTTATCCTTGTAAAAGGTGCTGAGATACATAATGGCTACCAGAAGAATACATGCTACTGCCCGAAACTTATAATGAATTAATACAAAGGACTGCTCGTTTTTTAAACCTCAGTCAGGTATTTTCCTGAAGGTGAAAGCCAGGGCGGTCCTAGGTCAGAGTGTATTTTTGCACTGAATGTCTGAGTCTCCTGGAAAGTCTGCAAGATATTGAGGCTAGATACATGGTCTTAACAACCCAGTTACAGAATCCACCAAATACAAAGTGAGAGGGGCTGTAAAGATACGTATTGTTCTTGTTTGGGGAAGCCAGATGAGTCAGTCTGGCAACAAAGGTTCTGCTTCTAGTTCTAATCTGTCATATAAGGGAGGAATTTTTGATAGCTCCAGACAGTGGTTCTTTGAGTCCTGAAAGGAAATACCCAAAAGTGCAAGGAAAAGAGTTTTCTTTCACCGAAATTACTTACAAATTCTATTTGTTCTTGGACTTAGACCCAAATCCAAACCTTCTGCACTGCCTCATCAAAAATACAGGTTGATGTTTCAGTTCTTACGTCTTATGTATACCAATGTCCTCTACTGCACACACAGAGATACATCTCAGGCAAAAAAAATGATGGCTCTTACAGGGTGTGAGCTAATTGTTGAGATAGGTGCACATGGACAGCATTCAAATGTCCTAAAACAGGAGCTAATGGAAGCTTTCTGGTCATGAGGAAATGTATTAACATACCTGGTCTTGTAGAAGAGATGGATTAAATGTAAGTTATCTTTCTGCAAGTTGGAGGTTTGTGGAGAACTGGTGTCCTGCAAGCCTCACTGAAGGCAGAGCTGTGAGTATGCAGCATCTCTGCAGTAAGGACAAGACTCTTAGATATACATGCCTGCATTAAAGACAACTTTGGTAACTGTGTGGAATGCTACACATAGTATTCAATGTCTGTCTGTTCACTACAAAGGTTTACTTGTGAGAAAATGTTCTGGTTTCACTGTTCATTTTATTCAAATTTCTGTACCTGAAGAACTGCCTTCAGACAAATAAACGGTTAAGTGTAACAGCTGAAAACAAATCCTAGCAAGACTATAGCATCAATTAATTTCTTAGACATTGGAATGGCTCTCTGGATAACAATCAGGAGCAGCCAGAGAAGAAAAATCAAGAGGTAAGATGAGTGCAACGAAAAGACGCACTCTAAATTCAGTACAGCCTAGTGACAGTCAAACTCTAGATATACCTTCCTACAGAACTGCAAGAAGGCTAAGTGTGATCTTAATCATGTGCGATGATATGGGTAAGCACAGCTCAGTGCAGCATCCTTGCACTCTTCATTCTGCCTATCATGCCAGTGCCCCAGCACACTGAAGATGATGAGTTCCCACTTCTCAACCACTGTCTAAGCTTACAGACATTATCCATTTAAAAATCACACCTCCATCAGAAAATATTTTATCTGTATTGTTATAATAACACCTACAATTAAAGAGGGAAAAAAGAAACCTATCAATTTTTACCTGTTTCTTCACGGTTCGTTTTTTTGTGCATTTGAAAGCAATCTGTACATTGTCTGTTTCAATGTTTGCTCAGACTAGTCACTCTGTTATCCTGGGGGAAGGGAGCTAAGGGAGGGGTTGGAGAAGGAGAGAAAAGCATCACATAGCAACAAAAGAAGGAATTAAGAAAGAAATAGGATAATATGATTTTAAAATCTGAAAAAAAAATTAGCACAGTTGTTTGTGGATGCATCTAGAGAAGGATAAGGAAAGTGTTTTAATTTACTAGATTTTGACCTAACAGCTCCTCTTGGAGAAAGGAAGGGCTGTGCCAATTTTCTCCCTGCAGGGAAGGCAGAGCAAGCAAGGGAGGAAAAACAGGTGAGAACCCTCCTCCCTTCTGTGGCTGCCATTCTGCGCCTGTGTTGAGATGTGCATGTGTTATACACAGTCTGGACAAAATGACTGATGTGCTTTTCTCACAAGTCTGTTTGTGAAACAGCAAACGCTCTCCCAATCAGTTCGCTTCCCCTCTGTGTCTCACTGCAATTGTCAAGTTTGAAAATTACAGATATTGCATATGCTTAAGGAATTGCTAACTCTCCCTCCTGATTTCCTTCTTCCCTTCTTTTCACTGGGTGGGCAGTTTTCATTTTTCACATTCAATATCACTCCTTGTTTTCTCCTTTCAAATCTAACAGTGACGCAGGAAGAAAAAATGAAGACGTCAATAGTATAAAGAATACCTCATTAGTTTTGATTTATTATCTTTTCCCTTCCCTTGCAGAGAAAACTGTAGATTTAATTTGAGGAGGACCCAACTGGTAAACTGCTACCGAGCAGGAATTCAGCTGGAGAAAAATGCAACTCAACAAGAGCCGTTTTGATAAGCTTACTTAAATCCCTTATACATGAGCTCTTTCTTTCCCTCTCCTATACAATGTGTGTCACGTTGGCTGTTGTAATACTGACTACCCTAAAAGGCCACTTTGAAATTCATTTCACAAAATACCATTTCCAAAACATGTTTTCAAAACTTTATTTATGATTAGAGAGGGGAGCTCAAAATTTAACCTTTGATCTAGAATAAATAACTTTTTGCTGGTTCACCCTGAACTGTCATTTCCACTGAATTGACTAAACGAGACAGAACATGTGAGGAGCAAAAACCTGTTTTCTGGAAATGCTATGATTCTGCCAGTGTCTCACAGAGAAGTTGGAACTAGACTATATGAAGCTGCTTTAAAAAATAATATTTTTATTATTGCAATATTTCTTATTTGAAAAAAGACAGCTTAATAATGGATCTATAAGTGATGGAGGCCGCCATTTCCCACCCCCTTTGCCACATTGTGCAGGAGCCTTTTCCCAAAGCGGCCATTGCTGGATCTAGGCAGAGCTGATTCCAGATATTTGATTAGTCCTTGATTCGGCCGAAGGGGTTTTCTGCTCACCATGCAACAGGAGGTGACTGATCCTACAGTCTGCTATTAATCCCCATTCCTTTTGCAAAAGTACCTGGGTTTGGGTAAGTGTTTTCAAAACTCAGATGCTGAGGGAAATTTTAGTTTGCTAAAGCTAAATATGTGTTCTGATTTTCTAAGTGACCAGAGAGGTGATGCAGCCCAGGAAAATGGGCACAGGAGGGAAGGAGGGAGAGGGAGGAGAGGCAGTTTGGCTGCTGTGTCTAAAATTGACACTGACATAACAGCTTTGTGGGACTAAGGCCTGGCTTGCCCTACATCTCTGTAAAGTGCTTAGCACATTTTGGACCCTGCGAGCTGTAGCATTAATAGTGACCTTGGCTCGCACATAACAAACAGCCTTAAGCTCAGTCCAGTCAATATTTAACCTGAGTCGGGAGGGAAAAGAAGGTGGCACTCCAAGCCCTGTCCATCTGAGTTCCCAAGCTGCGAGGTAAAGCTCTGAGCCGTTGGGCAGATGTTCACATTATGTTCATGCCTGCTGCTTTTTTCATTAGCACTGAAATGGTTAACGGTGACAATTATTTAAAGTACTCTCTTTGGCTCCTGATCTTTTCTTCAGTGCTCTCTGCAGACCCAGACCAATGTCAAATTCTTGTTTACAGTCCCAAGGTTTTTCTTTGCAACAGCCGAAATGACTAGCAGAGATGGCTTAGGAGAAAATTCTTGAACGCAAGTGTTGCAAAAAGGTGCTGTACCTCTTTGGACCAGGGCAACCCAGGATGGGTTGGGCTGTATCTGTAAAAACTACATGCTATTTAATAAGAAGTTGTTCATCTGACATACATTTCATGTAGTGAAGATAATTATTCAGGAAAAATATTCCAAAAAAGGAGAAAAAGAAGTCCAAAATTGTAATCCATATTTTGGGCTTTTACAGTGCTAACGTAAAGTCATAGGAAAAGGATATGATGATACACAGAATTTATGAGCCACTGGAAACAACATGAGATGGTGCAATAATGCTAGCAATAACAATTTGTGTCTTCACAGTGTTCAGTGCAGGAAGATGATAGAAAAATAATGTAATACAGTTTAACAATCAATGATTTTTAGAATGTAATATTCCTGAAAGGGTTTTTCTGGAGACTATTCTACTCATGATGGTGGAGAAGGAGGGAGAGAGAAATTCTCTGTATTGGTTTTAGGTTTGTAAAGCAGTTTCCATTTTCCAAGAAAAATGCTGCTGAAAGAAAAAAAGAGTAACATTTATTCACCATTTTTTTACTATTAAATACAGGTGCACTACAATAATATAGATTCTTTTATTTCTAATTGCAAAATGTACACGTGTTACAAATATGTTAAGCTCCTTTGTTGTTACAGGTCAGCATGGACTAAAAAAATTGATTGCTAAACAAGCTGTAGTCAATATATATTTTTGTACTTCCAAAAATTTTAACCAATGTTTACATATTTGTGAATATGCGTTTTGTAATTTATTTCTGCTAGCAAACCCTCTTTCTAGAAATAAAGATTATTTAGTTCCTCTTTAGGGAGGAAGTCCAGCTAAACGGAGCCATGTAATAAGGTGGGGGGAGCATTTGTTGTGAGGGGGTGTGTGTGAGGTGGAGTACCAATTAGAAGCAAAATGTCTCTAGAGAGATTTCATTTATGTTTTTTCTCCTTGTAGGGAAACTTTCTAATGAAGGAAATGTCCTTTAAATTCAATGCTAAGTGCTGCTAGAGTGAAGTGTACATTATAACTCCAGTCTTAAAGACTAACAGATGTTTTAACTTCTGTTAAAAGACAAACCACAATTTTTTGAGATTATCAGTGTTAGTGGGTGCTTGTTTACAGTTGGTATCCTTAAGGAAAACAAACTTTAACCTTGACACAATGATGGAAACGTAAAAATGAAGTGACTGGCTGAACCACTCATTTCCTTTCAAGGGCCCGGTGCAGCAATGCAAGACGTTTTCCTGTGTGACGTGCAGAGGCTTTAACAATAGCACATGTGGAAAACTGTTTAAATGACTTTTTTTAAATAGTCAGTGGTGAATTTCTGAAACAATGAATGTTCAGATCTAACTTCCTTCAGCCTTCTCTCCCTCCTGCTCCTTGTCCCCCCAGTCGATTCATATAAGATCTTTATATCATAGCGGGAAATTCAGCATTTATAAAATAAATTAGGTGTATGCTGCATCGAATGTCAATAGCAGCATGAATGATGGGGGGGGAGGTTAGACATTTTGTTTAATTTGACATCATTTTCTTTAACGGTACAAGCTAGTTGATGAAGATAAATCTCTAGTGTGTGCCTCTTCTTGGTACCTGAGTTCTGCAGAACAAGGAGAACTGAAGCACCTGAAGAACTGAGTCTTCATGTATAGTCAGTGGAGGGAGGTATTTCTGAGGGTAACTCCGCCTGTCCTGAGATATGTGGAGAATAGACACCTTTTTCTCTCTCTCACCACCACCTCAGTGACTATATGAGAAGCTCAGCTGGCTTGTTTACAACACTCTAAACTTAATTTTGTATGTTGTTACAGTTAGGTGACAGAAAGTCCACCTACATTTTTTGTTGTTTCCCCCCCTCCCGCCCCAGTAGCTTAAAGTGATTCTGCAGCACTTCAGTAAAAGCTGAGGTTAAGGATCATTTTCTTGGGTCATATCCATTGCACGGTGTTTTTGAGGAGCACAGAAGTGATGTAGGGGCTCCGTTCCACTTTTTGTGGTTATACAAACTGCCACTGAAAACAATACTGAGTGAGGAAAGCAAAATTCTGCCCCAGAGCATGAAGAGGATATCCTACTTCCACTGACCATATGTGGATGACAAAGGAAACAGGATTTGACTGAAATGGCACAGCTAGTAACAATAGCAATATAAATACCAGTAATAGCAGTATAGTTAACATATAAAGCAATGTTTTGGTACCATTATGAGTGAAGGATTTTCCAAACAGGAATATCAGCTGATCCACCTGAGAACCACCCTAGTGCAATGTTCAGTGTGTTGCATGATCACTTTAGTTTTTAGTTTTAAAAGAAAAGAAGTAAAACATTTCTTCTGAGCTATTTTTTTCACTTAAACCATTCTAATAAAAATGCTCAGAACTGTTTTTCTTTGCAATTTGAGAACAGAAAAGCTGTTAGCTGGGGTTTTGCTTGTTTCCAGATACACCTCCAGCATTTTCCGGTTCCTTGCAAGTGTTTTCTGCGTTGGCTGCACCTCTGTGAGATGGTGCAGTGAAGCTAAAAGTTTCCTTTGCAATTTGTGACATCCATGACTTTTCTAAACAAGGGCATGGGAAGCTTCAGAGGCTGCAAGTTTGGAGTTGCTGTATGTTAATCGACTCATTAGCTTTCACAAAAACAATGACCTGTACTAACGTCTTCTCTAACACGGCCCTCCTCCTCTGCCCTGATGGGTTACTTCATGCAGTGTATGTCAGTCTGTCAGTCTGCTTCCTCCCTGATTACTTCTCTAATTCCCATTTGGTGCTGAGCACAGACTAGATTTCTATACAAGTCTTTAGGCTGTACTCTTCTGGTTTTCCAGGTCTTGTTTGTTCTGGGCCATCCCTTGCTTTCTGTGCCTCTGCAGCTTCTCTTCTTTATAGAAATATCATTGGAGTGACAGTGGTTAACATGAAGATTTCACAGAATTTCTTGACACCAGAATTATGAAAATCTCCTCTTGATGGTACTTTTCCATTATTCATTACACAAAGTGCTGAAGCAATACCTCAAGGAATGGGTTTATTTTAACTTGCATCATTCCCAATTTCAGCTGATCGTTGGTTTCTTCTGAGCCAGGATTCAAATATGTTGGACTCTGTTCCTTCTGGCTCCTGCAGATCTTTTGACTGCCATCTGACCAGGGCCCCCATAGCTTTCATCTGTTTTCACTCCAAATCCTTCTTCTAAAATGTAAAATGATGGCCTCTAGCCAGCGTGTTGCCTTTTACTTTTCCTGTGGCCCAGACCTCAGTTAAAGATTTAACAAAAGCAAAAAAGCTCTGTTTCAAGCCAAATAAAGGAATAAAAACTAAAAGTTTTGCCAGATGAGAATGTTGGACCTTTCACAGGCAGCTCGTATACTCTTTGGCAATTGAAATCTAGCACAAGCTTTGCTCACATAATAGGAAATAGCTTTTTTTATGTAAACTATTTCTGGAGCTTCCAATTGTTGCCTTTTTCTTTTAATACCTCTTATTTTATAAAATCTACATGAAAGATGAAAGCAAATGAAACTTTGCATCTGTGGAGGCAGTCTTCCTGGGTTATCATCTCTAGTTCTGTGCCAGGATTGCAGGATAGCGGCAGCTGCTTGTACTTCAATGAACGCCACTCCACATCGCTTCCACTTGCAAGCGTGTAATCAGTCCCCGCATGGATATACAGGGCTGTCCTGAGTTTTCCCATACCTGTGCAAGACCCCACTCTTTCCAAGGACTGACATGCCCAGTGGACTGTCTGAATCTTGTAGATGATGTATATACCTGTAGAGCAGTGCTTGCTTTTGAACATCAACAGCAGAGCCCCCATTTTAACAAAGCACTCTGATAAAACTGTGTTATGCTCAGGGGAATCTTCTATTTCGAATCCAGTGAGAGTGGGGGCATTGAAAGCTGATAATCTCCATGCTTATTGCACTGTGAGCTTTTGTTTGCTATTGACATGACTTTACAAGGAGAAACTCAAATGAGGGATGGGGTGGAGGACAGGATAAACTCTTTCCCTCCCACTTTCCAAATGACAGGCCTGCTGCAATGTAGTTATATAACATATTCATGCTAAGCTTTTTCACAGTACAAAGTACTACTCAAACACAATGGGTGATTACTACAATTTCCTCTCTTTGGCTCACAGATATTATATCTGTAAGCATCTCTTAATTTGCCATTTGTGATGCTAAGTGCTGGACAGGATTTTCCTCTGCCATTTATGTTGCCGGCAGAATTTCTCCTTGTTGTACAGCTCTCATCAGTGCAGCATGAGTGCATGTGCCTACTGGGGCAACCCAAATGCAGGCTGGGCTGCTCTCAGCCTGCTGGGGAAGACAGTCCTGGATGTACTACTGGAAGAGATGATTCAGAAGGACTCATGACATTAAAGCACTTCTGTCCAAATATATGACAAACATTTGGAATGTGTGACACTTAAAACTGATCCAGCTGGAGAGTGATTTTAAACAGAAGATGGTGAATCTTTTATTTCTCAGATGCCTTTGAGAGAGAATGGATTTGCTTCTCCTCCCAAACCACAGACTTCTCTCCTTCATCCTTAATTCTCAGAACATCTTACTTGGCATAGGCGTTTGTAAGCCACTGGTGCAAAACTAAGTTTAGCTCTTGAAAACAGAATCACAGCAATTACTGGTTATTCTTTAAGACTTAGTTTCACATAGCAAAACATATGCATCGGGTTAGGATTTTTTTTCAGTTCCACACATTTTGCCTTGAACTTGTTACATTTAATGAAAAAAACATTCCTTCTGTTTTTCTGGGGGGTTGTTTTGTAGGGATTCAGGCAGACACTTTGGAAGTCTTAGCACCAGCAGTATTAATGCACTGAATCGTATCAAAAATCTCTCTCACTGTTCAAAGCGCAGCTAGAGTCCCGAGGTCCCAAATACAGATATTTCCTGTGAAGTTCAAGGGTGGCCTTTAATTAAGCTGAGGAACAGGCTGCCAGCTGCTGCTTGAAGCCTAATATTGTGATGGCAGGTGAGGAAGAAAGTGAATGTGCAGATAGCTTTTGAAAGCGGTGGAGAGACAGAAGAGTGGAGAGGTGGGGGATGTAGAGATGAGTTGAAGGGGGCAGACAGGCAGGAATATAGAGGTATCAATGTGAAATAAAAGAGAGAAGAGAATTAAGAGGAACAAGGAACCTGGAAAAATTTGAAAATGCACTGTGAAAGGAGATGTCTTCTTATGAAGAAAATATAGAAGGCGTGGCATGCACACTTAGGCAAATGAAGACTGTGTGGATCTTGTTGCTGTCTATAATTTCATTATAAGGATACAAACTAGGGGGAGAAGAGAATTTCTTAAACTAAAGGATTGATTGCCTAAGAGAAAGACATTTAACCATAGATAAAATCAGAGTTGAAACTGGATTTCTAATTCTAAGAAAAGGGGGTTCCCTGTCAACTAGGCTCTGTGGGAACTCTGAGGCAAACCCTCCACCTCTGTTTAGGGTGGTACTTGATCACTCCATGAAAGTAATTATATGACATGGATCTTCCCAGACCTCTGTTTCTACAATATATCAAATCTACATGCACATACATATAGAACTAGATGAAACATGAAATGGGTAATATGAAAGTTTACACGACTTTCATTGATGTTATTGTGGAAACCGTGATAATACCGCCACAGCAGTAAATGCTCATTTCGTTTGTGTTTGGGGAAATTGTTTCTTGAAAACATTTATTGTCATGGAGTATTTCACCTGAGACATTTTCAATAAGAAACAAAATGTTCTATAAGCAGAATGGCTTTAATATAGCATTGCTTTCTGAAACAGAAATACCTTAGGAAAGATTGTTTCTATAGTAATGAGATGCACAAGAAAAAATGGACTGAGAATGTTGGGGGAGGAGGAAGCAGAGTTGCTGTTGGGTTTCCTAGTCAAATTCAATGAACTACTGAGTGATGTTGACAAGGAAATTAATGGAGCAAATTTTGGTTTTTAGAAGATATGTTCATAAATATGAGAAACTCACTGCAAGTGGAACTCTCCTGTCTCTACATGTGCCAGTGACTGGCTTTTTTATGTTTCAGTGCACAAATTAAAGATGCTTCCCAGGGACTTAGAGACAATTCCAGATTTTTGGCAAATTCATCATTACAATAGTGAAGCATGTTGGGACAAACAAAAAATAATTCGTATCATTAAGATTTCATTTGTACTGTGGTCACCTCATCTTCCTGCTCTTTGTTTTTGTTCTCTTGATCCTCTGATTCATTCTTCTGACATTACTTCTTTCCTTTATAAGCCATTAATTTTCATTGTCTTGGAGACTAGCATATGCTGGCTTACTTCCACTCCAGCTCTGCCTTCTTACTCTTGTACAGCTTATATATAGCTGCTGCACTAAATAAGAGTCCTTAACCTACTGAGTACAGCAGGGGAAGAAGCAAACACTTTATAAAAAGGCCTAAGAAACAACTGTGTTAAAAGTCTTCCACTGATTTCACAAGTATTACTAACCTTTCCCTAACTTGGACAGCATATGAAAGACACATAAAAAGTGTGTGACAAGTAAAATAAATTTAAAAAAAAAAGGACAAAACCCCAGCAGCTTTAAAAAACGAAGGCTGCTTAGAATAGTCATGGTAAAATAAATGTAGTTTTAAAAACATGTACATTTTGTACTCATCAAGGGAGATTGTAAAATAAATACTCTTCAAAGTGTTTCAAATAGTTTATTACAGCTAGTCTTCCCAGTGCTTTAAAGCTTCTTTGTCCCCTCCATAGATAAGTAGAAAAGTGTCTCTAATGCCTTGTCTTTGTCAATGAAAAATAATACATCTTAGATAGCTAGACCTTTAAAATATCATGAATAAGCACTTACAAATGTCTCACTAGCTGAAAAGAAAGAAAAGTAACCTAGATCAGAAGTTGATCATTTTCAGAGGTTGTAGTGATTAAGACTATATTAAATCTTAAGAAAAATATCCATGAGAAAGATTTTGCCACCTTTATGCAGGCTTAATAATAACTTACTCTGAAAAAGAAATCCCAGCTGGAATTTAGTAAAAGAAGATACTTTGCAGTCTGTTTAAGTGTGTCAAAGCCTGAGCCAATAGTAGCAGAACTATTGAGATGCTATTTTTGGCTAACTTAAATATTCATTCAGTTTGGAAGAGAATAATTTAATAAGCATGAGTCATCGTGAATTTGTGAAAGGTAAATCGTCTCAGACAAATCATAGTACTTAATGAAATAACTGTTGGTATAGACAGAGCCAGCAAATTTAACATATTTGGATTTTCAACTTTAGACATGATGGATTATTGTGTCATGATCTTTTCAAATATAGGACAGGTAATAAAGTAAAATAAATTAAAATAGGTAAGGAACATTAGGGAGGTGGAAAGCAAATAGTTGAGATTACAAAGGCCCCAGCATTTTCAGAAGAGCAAGGTCCAAGAGGGATCTCTACTGAGATCAATGCCTTTTAATACTAGCCTACATAATATTTAAAAACTGATGTCTTCTCATGGAGGTTCATTAGATTTTTGCCAATAGCTTTAGGTTGCCATCTGATCCCACAATCAATTTATAGAATATATGAAATTACATCTTACCTGTTTTAGGGTGATCTTGCAAGTATGGCCAAACCAGAAACACAACAGAAAGAGAAAAAAAGCATCTTAATATGCAAAATTATACATTTGATTAGAAATGAGGCATTTGAAGAAATACTCATGTCATTCGAATGACATTTGATTTGCTAATATGATTGAGACAAAGGCTTCATATTTGATAGCACAGCGAGTATTTCCGGGCATACATGTCTACAACAACAGCTGCAACAGCAAAGAGGATTGGCTTTAGCCATCCATATGCGTTCTGTCACTTTTCAGTGCTGTTACCTGTGCTTGAGGGTGTAGAGGCAATTCCTTTCTGAACTGTGAACCGAATGCTGGTGATGGAAAAGGCCCTTTGGAAGAAAACTAATTTACAACTTAAGTCTGAATATTTTTAAGACCTCCAGCAAGAGATTCACACTGTATATTTTTAGCTGCAGGTGACCTGAATCACTGTCTGGTGACATCTCTAATACATAGGGACTTGACTGCGCTACTCAGCATGCTCTGTACTGCATGAAGTAGATGGTGTGAATGCCTCTTTAGACCATTCAATGCTGATTAGTAGGAAAATTAAGATTCTTAAAGTGATATGAAAAGTATAGCATATATCAAAAAAATAAAATTAAACAATGATTTTGGAGATTTTTGAACAGATAAAAGCTTGAAATGGACACATTTTCTATGAATTCAGAATAAACAAATGTAGAAAAGATTTCTATGAGTTATGGTATTTTATTAGTGCTGATGTACTGAGATTAGGAATTTTTAGCATGCTTTAAAAGGCATTATGTGATTATTAAATGTAATATATTAAAAATGTACTGATCAGTCTATCATCTTGCATATTTAATCACCAATTTATTTTGCTTTTATTGATTTGAGTAGGGAAGTAATGAAAGTATCAGCATTTAAAAATCAAGTATTTACAGTTTTGTTCTTTGGGATAATCATCGCCTAACATTTCTTTTGGTCAGTAGAAATTTGGCTCACCTTGAAAAGTCTCATCTTTTAATATGTGATGAGGGTGTATCATACATATATGCATTATATAGTATCACCTTGTAGAGTATCACCTTGTATAGTATTACACTTTTTTTCCTTTCCTCTTCTTCAGTTTTTAGGCATTTACATATAACTCTGTGCCATAAAAATGGTGGTAATATGAAATTTTGCTGGTGAAGGCTAAAAAAAGATATTAAAAAATCATTTTTAAAATCTGCTAAATAATTTACAACTTAATACTGGATATCTTGAAGAGGGCATTGAAAGATAATACTTTTATAGAATAACTTATAATGGCAAAAGGTCTTACTCCCCACAGAGAGAAAGAAAGAAAGGAAGGAAGGAAGCAAGGAAAGAAGGAAGGAAGAAAGAAAGAAAGAAAAGCACTTAAAAACATAATAATCTTATTAAACTAATTATTTATATAAATATGCAGTTGATGGTCAGCAGTCTAAAGTAAATAAAAAATCATGATGAAAAAGGAATGTTTTGCTTACGTTTATCTAACATTGGCACAAAAAAATCAGTTGCAAGAAAAACAATTTAAAGATGTACTGAAAGTAAATGTTGCATTTTACATCTTATGTAATGCAAACATTTAGATTAACTTACATACCATTGGTATTACATTAGGAAATGTTTCACAGGGGTTTTTTTCTAAGATTAAATACTGTTCTGCACAGTTCTACACGGACTTATTCCACACAGCTCCCATGGACTTCAGACAGAGCATGATATGGGTGACTAAAAGGTTTGCTCTAATAATAAGTAAGTAGAGAACAACTCAGTTGGCTCTCAATTAGCACACTATCTGCATGTATGGTTGCATACCAGTAAATATGGCAGGATTCTGGATAGCACAGAATCACAGAATCACTAAGGTTGGAAAAGACCTATAAGATCATCAAGTCCAACCTAAAAAAACAAAACAAAACAAAACAAAAAAAACCCACCAACCCACCCAACACCACACAGCACCATGCCCATCAAGCCACATCCCACAATGCCACATCCACACGATCCTTGAATACCTCCAGGGAGGGTGACTCTAGCACATCAGGTCTACAACCCAAAAGCTGAATGTGCGTATTTAATATATATAACTGTTTACTAGGATAAGATAACAAGCATAATACTGCATTTTTAAGTGTGGCATTTTGTTTTAATTCAAGATCTATAAAAATGTGTCTATCAAACCCTGTTTGTGTGTTATTTCACTGCAAATGCCAATAAACATCAACTCATCAACATCAACTCAAAGGAAGTTTCCTCAAAATCTTGCCTGCAGGAATCCCACAGTCACTACAGGGTAAAAGTCAGAGTAAGTGGACAAGATACATTTATGCCTGAAGGTCAGCAAACTCGTGCTTGGATCAATTAATAGTGGGGTCATCGAATATAAATACTCTCTCCTCTGCTGCAGATTCTGAGTATAGACTCCACCATCAGAAGCAGGTATCTGAACTGCAGTGCTGGCACACTGGGAGAGGTTGTATTTTTCTTACAGCTTTACTGTGGGCACTGAAGTCCAACAGAGTGATATGCACTTCAAGCTGCCCAACAAATAGTCAGGGTTGCCAGATGCTGACTCCCTCTGCGATCAATGGACAACAGTTGCAATGCCTATGTTAGCCACCTGTATGGTATAAATGTATTTATTTTGCAGACAGGACACAAACAAGCTCTGTCCACATTCCAAGCTCCAGATCCTACTTCAAATAACACTTCATGCCATTGTGCCTGATACAATGCCAAGACTGCCCACAATGCTTGCTGGATTTTCAGGGTCTCTAAAGAATGAATAATGGGAATGGGAAAACCTAAATCTATAAATGCTAGAAGGGTATACATTCCTCTACTTAAGGAAGTAGAGGAAGTAGCTACAAAAATAAGCAATAAACAACAGAGGTAGGCAATACTGAATATGAATTCTCTACTAATTTATGTCAGGGTTTTAAAATTGGATAATAAGTCATTCAAGAAACCTTCTACTACCACACTACTTCAGTTTACTTTCTGCATTTATTTTTTCAAACTTACATTTGGAAACAGCTAATCATAATTTTCACTGGTGTTTTCTCTCTAAGGAAAACTTTCACTGTTCACAGCAGTTAGCACTGAATTCTTCCAGTCCTCTAGAGGTTGGCTCTCATTTTTTCAGTAAAACCTTATGTTGCCAGTATTGCCCCTTGGTTCTATAGAAAAATGTGTGTAGAATGTTCCTATTTGTTTATAGCTGACATTTGATTATCTTGTAATTTCCTAACATAGTCTTCTGTTAGGAATAAATCTAGGTTATATTGGCTCTATTTCCTATGACTGTGCAGATAATGTCTTCCCTGCAGTCTAAGAAAGCAAAAAAAAGTCATATTTTTCTTGCAATTCTGTGGAATATTTTAGCCACTTGAATCCAATTTCTTACACATTTTTCATCTTTTACTTGGGAACATATTTTAATTATTTCTTTTCTGAAATTAGTATCTGCAGTACATAAATTGTGATAAAGAAAAGACAGATACTGGACTTACTTTTAAATTCTTTGTGAGCACAGCCAGTGAGCTTATTTAATCATTATAGCTGCAGAAACCTATATTTGCTATAGAATTTGTTGTGAGAATAAAAGACGAAATATGGAATAACTGCTTCAGATATATCCTCAAGCTACTTAAGGAAAGGTATAGTAAGAGAAACAAACAAATGAAAAGAAAATTAATTCATATATCCTTAGGTATTAAAACATGCTACTGCTTCAATTCTAATATATTCCTTTGCACATCTACTCCCTTTTTTTATATTTATATGGAAAAAAAATATTGCCAAGATGGTTTACCTTAAAAAAGTAACAAAACTACTGATTTATTTTTTGAAATATCTACATTCAGAGAAACAATCCATTAACCTAACTTCAGTGCTCATTGAAATGCAGTCCTGCTCTCTCTGCTTTGAACATAAAGCATGCTCATTATGGTGTAACCAGTTTTCAAATAGCTTTAACCTATAATACACTTTGAATGAAATACGCTAGTTTTGATTCACAAAAACATTTCATTATCTGAGTATACACCTTGCTGCTTCAGGAGGAAAATTGAGAGGTGCACTTCCCCTCTACAGCTCCACCACAGAGACCAGGCAATATTTCAAGTCTTACTATTCCCTGTCCAAGCCAGTCAGAATGAGGGCTACATTGCCACCTCTATATTAAAGAGAAGTTTTCTGTCTAGTCCTTTTAAAAGATGAAAATACTGGGATCTTGGCAGTTTAGTCCTTGCACTTGTGAAAATTTGTACTCACATATAGACTGCTAAATAGGTGCAAAACACCTGCACAGGTATACTCCCCAGGCAGCTGGGGAGCCCATGTCTGCATGTGATGACTCGCTGGTAGTCAACATCCCTTTTGCAACCCCAAACAGAAGACACATTTAATTTTGCAAGCTAGATTGAACGTTTAGATCTCTGAACAAGGGACCAGTGGTAGCAGAACAGGAGTAGCCCCAACAGGCCTTGAGCCTTACAGTTACCTCTATGTTGCGGTTGTTCTTGTTCTGTAGCCGTGTACTGGTGGGAAGTAGCTGAGATCAATCACTGTCTCCCTGAATACTGGTGCTGCCTTGGTTACATCAAGTCAAGATCCAAGTAGCCTAGGCAGAAGCAGAAGAGATGATGTTGTTCTTTCCTCTTACTTCTCAGCTAGAAGAGCTGACAGTCAGTCTTCCGTAGATGCTTCAGATCCTATCTAGATCTGTCCTGGGAACCGTATCCAACTTAAGCCATGTGTAGTGCTCAGATCACTGTAGAGTCCAGCTCTAAGTATTGTATGTTGGTTTTAAAGAGCTGTTAACACAAACTAAACCCATCAGTGCAATGAAAATAGTCAGGATCTCGCCTGTTCATTTTCTATTCTGTGATTCCAGAGGAGGATTTGACATTAAGAGAATAAACTTCAAATAAAGGAGCAGATCTCATAGTTCTGTATAATCAAAGCTGATTTATAATACTGATTAAAACTATCAGTTTGATTTAAAACTCCCTTCTTAATAAACACCAGAAGATATTTGCTTACACAAGTCCACTGTGTCAGAGGAATTTTATCTGTTTGAGAGCAGAATATCATCTTTTGGTTATTCAGTATTCTTAGTGAAATAAACTAGATTGCCATTAATGTAATGAAAATGCATGGGTGTTTTCCTCTTTTTTAGAGCCAAACCTTTTAAAAAGTGGAATAAATTCTTGGTAACTTGGTTCTTACAGGCATTGACCTTGAAAAAAGTTCAATGAAACCACAAGGAGTCAGACTATTCATTCTGTTTCAGTTCCCAGGAAAACATCATCCAAATATTGCTGCATTAAATAAATTAAAGAAATAAATAAGATAGTGCAATAAATATTGAACAGCAGGCAAAACCTGAACTATCCAGAAGTTACCCATAGAGCTTACCCCATGTAAGTAAGTACCAAATATTGTTTATTGAACCTGAATCAAACAAGGACTTCTTTTGTATGTTGCATGCCAAGAATTAAATAGGATTCTCTCTGCCACAGAGTCCCATAGGCAAAGTGCCACAGAAATGCTTTTCTTCACAAAAAAAGGGACAGTCTGGTTCAAACTCTGAATACATGATAAAAAGAAGCTTTTGAAAAAAAAAAATACAGAGAATAGGCATTAGGCTTAACTTCTGTTAAATGAGCAGTAGAATAAAATGTTAGTAACTAAGGATAGAGACCAGTGGTTACGTGTGATAAATTATTTGGCAGTGGTTATTTGCTTTAAAGCATATCCCCTTAAGGGGGTGTTGATTATTCGTGAAAGCTTATCTGGGAACAAGGAGAGACTTGGGTAGAAAGCTGGATGCCGTAAATGAAACAACTTGCTAAATGATTTACTATATAAAAGAAGTTGTGTACAATTTTAGATGTGTACAGTTACCTCAATTTTGCAAAGCAATTGCTCTGTGCAATTATTTTGTTTATTGTTACTTTTCAGTTATGACTAAATAACTTCTATCTAACTTCATCGTTTCCATTTTTTAAGCAGATTGCCACTGCATAGAGAGGAGGAGTTTTTCCTAATTTTGAAAAGAATGGAAAAACCAGATGAATTATTTGGCTACCTGTTACTGAAATTTGTCATGCTTCAGAACTGATTCAGCAAAGACACATGAAGCAGTCCAGTTAATTCACATCCAGCTGCCAAAATGGTCCACCTATTAAGCAGATAGCTAGCATTCATAACTCACCAGAAGCATTTCTTTTTATCTAACTACGAATAGTATTCTGTTGAAAAAGTATATCAAAGGTTGCCTTTTTTATTGATATTGCAAAGAGAATTTGAAGAACTTGGGAATGCAAAATATCTTCCAATGTTCCAATTTCTGAATAGACATAACTCCACATTTTTTCTCCTCCCCTGCACCAATCCCATCATTTTTGAGAAAACTGGGTCACAGTGAGTGCAGAATCAGTCTTAATAATTTGAAGGGAAACAATTTCCTTGTTATTACTTAAGACACAGAGGCCCAGACTAACCTTTGCACATGCCTTCTTGACTAATAGCAGCCTTGCTTGCACTCCTTCCATGATGGCTGGGGCAGAAGCCAGCTAAGCTGGTAGCTGCCTGAAGCAGCTGCAGTAACCCTAAGATGTTAGGAGGAGGACAAAGAAAGATTTAACTCCATCTTCTATACTAAAAATAGCTTAGATAAAAAAGTACTTCTGCGATGTTTTATCCCATTCAAGACACAACATGGTTCTAAAAGCAGCAGAATAAAACCCAAAGAGCTTTTTAATTATTTTACCATATCTGGGAATGCAGATGTTGCCTTAATTCTCCTCCGAAACACATTAGTGAGACGAACTTCCAGACAAGATTTCACAGGCTCTGGGTAGCCCATCATTTCCTTCTCCATGTTTGCTTACCACAGAATGGTGGCAACACAGATCACCAAAAGTGCTGGCCTCTGTATATGTCTTTGGAATTAGAGTAAGTGCCAGCTGTAGATTTTGGGTAACAAGACACCCTGCATTTTCTTTCCACAATAGGGATTTATTTCTTTACCATATAATATTTTTACCATTTTCTCTCACCATAAAAGATGATTCCGTAGCAGGTCTGAACCTTTTTGTCACATTCTGTAGGTCTATTAAGGCTTGTTTTCCACTTCCTACAAAACAAATATAAACCCCTAGAAATCTGAATTTGAAATGTACGAGTCATTTTGAACAAATTTTTAATGACTGAAGTAGAAAGAATAATTTTCTACTCTGCTTTGTGAAGAACAATGTGTGTTTACGATCTTAAAAATACAACAATGTAGCCACGCTGATTTTACAAGTAAGGAAGCTGTTGGAAAGAATCAAACACCAAAACAGTTTTTACTTAAAATAGTCTGTTTATGGAACAGACATTGTTTTTTGGGGAAAATTAATAAATTGTTGAAATGTCTACTTTCAACATTTTCTAGAATAAAAGCAAACTCTCTAAATCCCTCTGGTAAAATTGTTTCGTTTTGCCTGGAATACTGAAATATTCATTAGGCAAAACCAAACCAACCCAAAAAACCAAAAAACAAACCAAACAAAAAAAAAAACAGAAAGAAAAAAAGAAAAGTATCATTTGATAGGCTAGTTGTTTGACCTTAAAGAGAATTTGAGTTCCAATCCTTGCTGCACAAAATGTCTAAAGATGAAATACTGACAAATACAGGAAATCCAGATGTGAGGATTCCCTGTTTGTGGCTCAATTTAGTTGTTTCTCTAGATGACTGCGTAAAGCTTTCTTTGAAGTCCCTTAAGAGGTTGTGTTTAAATCCAAAGATTAGACTTGGCTCTGAGAGAAAGTTAACATTCTGTGTCGTCTTTGTCTTTTCTTCATGTTATTTTAAAAGAAAGTGAAACAGAGAACCAATTGGCATAATAGCCATAATGTCCGTAAAAGTGCTGTAGATGCAGACTTTCTTAAATGCAGACATCTAACTGGCATATTATATATCCTATGATCATTGTTTTATTGGTTTTTCTCTTGGTAGCAGGAAAAGAAGAAGAACAAATACAGCTATTAATTATTTTTCCAATAGCTGAAGGAACTCAACCTGGCTCTTCGGTTGTTAAACTGGATTTTCCCCCACCTGCAGTGATATACTTATTTTTCCAAAATATACACCAAAAGAGGTGCATGCCAAGTCAGATGCTATAATTATATACCTATGTAAGAGATACTAGGTATATAGACTTGGGTAAATGATGATACCTCCACAAAAGTGTAGAAAAAACCCAGTATTATAGATCTCTCGATGTTCAGGACAATAGGTGGCTTCCATCTTTTTGCTGTGGTTTTCTCTTAGTTCCAAACCATGATCAACTTGCTGCATAATGGGTAGTAATGTACACACCACATACTAACAGAATGTGAATATCCCATTACATCAGGCCTTAGGTGACCTTTTAAACTCCCACCTTGCAAGTGTATTCAGAAGAGGTTCAGAGAATATGAATCTGAAATAGTGTTAAAAATGTCAGCAGTAGCCTGCTGGCACTTGGGTTCTAAGCCAAATGGAGCTGAGCTCATTTAGGAAATAGTGGGATGTTATTAGAAACCTTTTCTTAGAGGAGACAGAATCACAGTTATAAGAAGCGAAGAAAGGAGAGAGAAAAATGAGATGACAGGGCAAGGGGGAAAGAAAGCTAATGAAAAAGCAAAGTTAATATAGCCTTAAAGCTATAGCCTTATAGCCTTAAATAAAGTTGATATAGCCTTACACAAAGTGCCTTTTGGAGAAAAAGATGGAAACTGGTCTTTCTGGTTATGTCTAAATTGCTGGTCTCGTGAGCATGTGCATCATCCTGTACTGTCGTGCGAGTCCTGGCCATAATCATCCACTAGCTTCTATGTGCTTTTCCTTTCAAAATAAGGAAAGCTTGTGTAGGCAGAAATGGTGTTATATCATGCCCTGGTTTGCTGCTGAGGGACCAAGAGGCCAGGGCATGCCATGAAGATGGATGGATGAATGTATTGCACATTCCTACAGATGTTATTTTCATGGTAGCACTAGACAGCAAGATCCCCACACACACTATCAAAAAAAAAAAGTATTGTAACAGTACCAGAGATGTTAAAAGACAAATAGATCCAAAGACTGATGATGTTGATTGAACTGGAAAACAGGCCTCAAAATGCAAAATCTTATTATCCCTATCACAAAGAGTGGTTCAATGCTGTGAGTCATCGTGACTCTAGAGCAATCCTTTTAACATTTCTGACAATGGTGTTTTGCCTCTGAGAGAGCAGAACAGGAGAAAATAAACTATTTTTAGTCTCTGACCTGAGAATATTTGGGACAAAAAGAAGGTGCATCTCATAGAGGTTCTTTTGAGGTTTGTTCCCAGAAAAGGCCTCAGTTGGAGAGGTCAGTCCTCTCTTAGCGTGGTGGTGGTCCCCTCCCTGACCAGCTATTCCTACAGGAATGTATGAAGCTCTTTTCAAGTGCCAGCATACCACACCAAGTGGATAAAGACAGATCTCTTCATCTAAGGATGGAGCTGAACGTTTCATCTGGGGTCTTTAGGACTTCCCAAATTTACAATGTAAGTTTTTATAAACATAGCCATTAGAAAACCCTTTGTATGTTGATAGATTAAATACAACACCAAGACCCCAACCCTAAAAAGGCTTAATCCTAACTCTTGCCCTGCTCCTTTGATTACATAAGTACGCTGCACAATAACTAAGTCTTATGAAAAACAGCCTGATTCCAACCAGAGAATGACTCCTTGGTTCCCCTCTTAACACCTAATTTGGAGGGAGGGGAAGGAAGGATGGTGCCAAAAGCACAGCAGAGAGTGAAGGGTGCAGTTGAAGGCAGAGACATGCAAGGAAGGGCTGCAGCTGTCAAGACAGTTTGGCAGAGTGCTAATAATCAAACAGGTACCCAGAGCTTTAGCAAATATTCAAATGGTCCAACTATCTTGGCCCCGTGTGCCCTGATAAGCAAAATAGACAAACAAATGTCTCCACTCTCTGGAAAGAGTAAAGGAGCCCTTGGTTTCGCAAGTGCCACTTTCACACTGGCAGAGGAGTGTATGTGAAATCCTGCCAACCTGCTCCCAGGGATGAATTGTGCTACTGGAGTTCCGGCTCCTTTAGCAGCCCGATCACCAACATCACATCCTGTCTAGCCCCTCTCTGAAAACTGTGCGCTCTTTTCAGTATACCACCATTGCTAAATATTTTAGCTGTGATACACAATGTGCTTGTTCCACCAATCAAACTGAAACAGATGCTTGGCCCATGGGGCTGGAGGCTGGATGGCCATTTAAAGAAAAGTATGCATAATTAAATTCTGTCTCATTTTATGCCTTATCGTCCCTCTCCCCTTTTATCTCCAGCTAGCATTAACAGGCTCCTTTTCATTCTCCCCCTTCTTATTCTTTTCCTTCTTTCCCTTTCATCCTTGTTTGTGTCTTTTTCATTTTCCCTTACTTTAATTTTTTTCCAAATCCTTTTGATCATCTGTCTCCTCGCCCCCCAGTTCTTTACCCAGCTGTGTTCATGGGCTTTTCCATTTTATATCAGCTTCTCCCTCTCTTCTTTCTTACTATGTTCCCACTTCTTCAGAATAATTAAACCTTATTCCAGCAATCCCAGGACCTGATCTTCAGAATTGTCTGCAACAAATGTTAGTCACTGTTCCTTAATGAGTAGATTTGGATGGAAACAAAGCATATGGCTAGAAGGAACAGTGTGGAAAATGGGGTGATAAAATCAGTGGTATGAAAATGTGTTTAATTACATTATTCTTATCATTGTATCATCCAAATGCTCATTTGCTTTGACAACAATTTTCTCTCAACATGTGTGACATCTTAGCCATATACTTAATGTATATCATTGTCTCACATGCAGATAATCTTTCATTTGTTATTAAAAAGCAGTGAAAGGTTTGTCTAAATTAAATCAGATCTGCATTCTACCAGCAGGAATATAATCTTTGGAGCAAATGATCTTGCCAAGAATGTCTGTGCAGGTCATGTATACATGTATCTGTTTTAATTATTCCCATATAAATATGCTTGTTTTCTGTAGCTGGACATGAGCACATACACAGCAGCAGGGTACACAGGAACATGGGGTAAGTTATCCAGTTACAAATTAATCTCATTATCCATTAAAGTGGTGCAAATAGAGTAATTCACTCACTTCCTCTGCTTTCAGGCAAAGTGTCTTTGCTTTGAGTCCTCTCATAGTTTCTTGAGCTTCTAGTTTGAAACTAACACTCTTGAACTTAGATTTCTTGTCTAGCAGTCTAGAATCCTTCCTCCCCCCCCCCCCCAAAAAAAAAAAAAAAAACAACAACCTGATAGTCCCCCAGCCTTCCTTACTGCAGCATCTGCACATTCCCAAGGTCTCTGGTCACACACTGTGACAGAGTGGTTTGCAGATCAAGTTTATACCTTTCGGACTCAGTGTGCCAGAAAAACATGGAATTTAAGTTCAGAAAAGAAATGCCTTTGAGTTTAACTTGATATCTACAGGCACTTTGGCACACCTTCTCCTAATCTAAACTAATCTCTTCTCTAAATTTGCTTTTTTTTTTGTCAGCAACTCAGGCTGATCAATCTCTTTTTTCCTCCCTGAGCTCTCCTTATGCAACAATGTCCTACTCTCTCCTGCACAGCTGAATCCCACTCTGATCTCTCTCTGTTCAATGATGATGAAAACATCACCACTCACACTAATCCATCATTCTCCCACTTAAATCTGTCCAGAACTGGTTCTTGAGGGTGAACCAGGAGTCCTGTGTCAACTAAAGTTATTAGTCAGGACTGGTGGTCCTTGGCACTTTTTTTTTTCCCCAGAGAAGAATTAAATGTCTTTTTCAAGCAAGCCAGCTATTGAGGATGACATATTTTGTAGACATAACGTAAACTCAGAGAATCCCCCCAGTGTACAGTACAAAGCAGACCTCTTAATTTGATAAAATTAGAATTCACTTCATTGCAACATCTGAAAAACACTCTTTTCTCACAATTTGCAGCATTCTAAAAGTATTTATGCACGAAAACTTCTCTTTTAATATTGGATCAGTCTTCTGCAAATGCTTATATTGGTGTATCAGTAATATCCATAACATTAATTTCTTTAAGTCTTTAAAATAGTTTGCATTTTATAGACTGTAATTCATCATAAAGCCAATACTAAACATATATTACACATGAAAGCTCATCTTTACGATGACACTGACATTTTGTCTCGCTCTGAGCAGAGCCAAGAGAATGCCACTGATATGTTTTCTGATTTCTCCCACCTAAAGAACACAGTGAATTCATAAGGATAAATGTCATCAACTGAGATCAGCAATCACATAACATATACATACATAATCAGGACTTTCTGTGTCTTTCATCTGTGTCTGGCAGAATGCTCTCCTCCAGTGATTTTTTTCAAATGGACTGGACAGAATGGGCCATGAAATAAAAGTGGACCATTCTTATTCCAAATATCCTTTTCATGTTAGCTACTTATAAGTTCCACTTTTCTGTGTCAGTCACAATTGTTTCTTCATTTTCTCGGTCCCTTTATTCTGGGTCTCTGATTCCTCTCCCCCTTCATGCCTTCCCACCTTATTAGTGCTTCTGTTACATGCTGTTTTGTTTCTTCACTGCACCTTTCCTTTCTGTTTCTTTGCTATCCTTCCCCTCCTTTCTTTCCCCCGCCTTTTGTATTTTTCCTGGAGTCTCTTCATAGAAGCTGAATCACAGAGAAGAATTAAGAAAAATGAGAAAAATTGTTCTCAAGGGCATCAGGAGAAGCCCAGAAATGTTTGCTTCTCAGTAAAACCTAAAATGTTCAGTGAATGTGAGGGACATTTTCACTTACATTTATCTAAGACAGATACAGCTAATACAGCTGGTGTTCTGCTATTAGTGAAAGAAGTCTCGTGGCCATGTGAGCTGCAACAGATTAAAGAAGCTGCAGCACATTTATGTCAAAATGGTATTTATAAAGGTCAAAATGTAACTTAGGATGACTGAAGATTTAAGCACTGGTTTTGGAGAAAGCAACCTTAAGTGGGCAAAAATACTGTTAAGTTATGACAGGAGGAATTATATGTACTTCTTGGTTCTTTCTCTCTTTTTTGCAATGTGCAGAGTGACAGCTTTCTAACTTAATCATGTGCCAGGCATTATGAGCATTACAAAATTGTAACATTGTTTACATTATCTTCTTGTGCAATCACTATTTAGTTAGATTAATTTAAGTCATCATTCATCTTTACGATTTCAATCCCTCCCAATTCCTGTCAGATTTCATTTAAAATCAAAATTATTATTGTACCAGTGCAGTCAGTGACTGTTAACAGAACCAAACATACAAAGTTCAAAACTGGACCTAGAAAAAGACAAGAATAAAACCATCTATTTCCTTTTTGTATCTTTAACAGCTACCACCATACTGTCTTGTAAGAGCATCTTCAGAGACAGCCTTAAGGCCAAATGCTCTGTACAGACCACTCATCCTGAATAACTTCGCAACCATTTTCAGACTATTATTCCCCAAACTGGTGAAAGAATAATGCAAAAAGCTTCCAGATCATCCCAACTAACAGAGAGCATAATCCATGGTACCACAGATCCATGCTGTTGCAGCTGCAGGAATATTTCCCACTCCGCATTGATCCAAGTCTCCCCAGACATCCTCCTTAGCTCAAGGTTTACACAACCTGTCCTTGTATTACTATGCAGAGCCACCAGCAGCCTCAGTCCTGCCAGGCAGAGGACCTACTCTTTGTGAGACTAGTTAGGGGCATGCCTTTAGCCGTACCTTGCTTTCCATCAGATACAAATGAGTAAGAGAACTCTTTTGGTGAACATCTTCTCCAAACCCTCGTGGATGTTGCTGAAGAGTGGAAAACAAGACACAGTGACTATCTTTCCGGAACTCCTAGTTCCAAACCAGCCAGAATAGACCATAGCATGGTATCTTCAGAGGTTCAGCTGCACAACTCTGAAGCTGAAGCAAGAGAAGAGAAAGCAGAGATAAGAAGGTACAGGAGATGCTAACAGGGGGGCCCAACAGTCCTGATCTGAACCATCACACTAGCTAGTGTCCACACTCCTTGACTTTGACCCCGGCCATTGCTGGAAATCACTTTTTACAAATATGTTTTCTGCTCAAAGTAGCAATAGAATAACAGAGTCTGGGGTCACCAAACATTTGCCTTGTGAGTCTGCCTTGTAACCTCTTGCATTTAAGCCCAGGATGCTTCCAGCCAGCCTTCTCTGTGGATCAGTGATGTGGATCAGTGGTCCAAGGCAGTCTCCACTGCTGTCCTCTTGTCTATCCCTTCTCCTCAATCATCTTTCTACCAAGGGGGAGGCCAGTGCAAAGCCTCAGTGCTATTTCCTTGTGTTTTCAAGCTAGTGTGCAAAAATACAAAACTATGCCTATATAAGAAAGCCTAGTGGTTTCTTTTTTTGGATATGATGCATTTCTGTCAGTCAGGATGGAATGTTTATGGCTTCTTTTTCTCAAGCGCCCTTTTGCAACACAGCGTCACCTCATACAGGTCTTCCAGGCATGCTGCAGCATCTGCCATGACACAGGCATTTCCAGATCTGTGCCCGGTGTTTGCTTTGTATTTTTGCAGGGATTTCCTTCACATCTGCAGCAAGTTCAGAGTGAGCACTGCTGGGAACCAATTGGATGAAATGGAGTTTTAAAGTGCCCAGAGGGTGAGGACTGGTGTCATTCATGCTAGGAGATACTGTCCTAGGGACATTTATCCTGGGAGACACTCAAGAGGGATCAAAGGAGAAACATCTCTCCTAAAAGAAGCCCTACTGTAGGTAAAAAGCACACATGAAAAGCCACACACTGTGACTTTCTCCAAGTGACATGTTAGAAAACGCTTTTTCTCTAGATGGGAGACAACAGATACTAGTCAGTAGGGAGGGTTTCTTCTTCTGTTCATACTTGATGGGAATAAAAATCCAGAACTAATGAATGTTTATCAAAATGAGAGATAGGAAAACAATTTTTCAGGAGATCAGTCAGGGACCTACAGCATTAACTAGCATATTTCCTGGAATTGTGGCAACAGACAGTTCGGTCTACTGCCTTCATAGGGTAGGAGAGACAATCTAATGAGGGAATGCAGAAAGATATGACAGAGACAGAGAGACTAAAATAAAGGTGCTCTAAGGAAGGCATCAACAAAAAACATGCCTTCTGACAGTGAACTATGACACAAAGATGTTTTGAATGAATATTGCCACCATCATCCATGGGTGGATGTCCACAGATTGGGGAATGGGCTTAGGACAGAACCATGCCTTTTTGTGTGCATAACTGGGCAGCCTATTGCTCCTTATTCTCATCTTGACATTGTTTGGCCAGAGCATGCTGGCCATCTGCTTCAAGTAGCTTCTTAGTCACCAAAATGTGGTAGCTCCCATAAGTCATGATGGTGAACTCACAGGGTTCAGGAGCCCTGTGTGTTCTCTGTATGAAGAGACCAAATAGGCCTCAGCCTGGCCCTTCACCTTTGCCTCATCTCTGCACAGCTGCATAGCTAAATCAGTACGGACAACGTGGAGCTGTCACAAGGTTAGGATGGTGCTTAGCATCCTGAAATGCAGTGTAAGTGCTGAGGGAGCTGCGCTGTTACTACTGGGAATAGGACTTGATCAAATAGGAACAGTACTACTGGTGAAGGTGTTAAGGCAGACAAAACAGACACAGGATTATTCTTCTACTAGTGTGATTGTGAAAAAGCAAAAAGATTTTGATTTCTCCTTTTGATTTTTTCCCCAGTTACTCTGTTCCAGAAGCTATGTATCCCTGGTTTTGAGGCATTTTGGAGATTTTATAGGCAAGAGGTAGACAGAAGCAGTTAATTCCAGTTATGATATGGATTATTCCAAAATGTTTGGTGCTCAGAAGGGAGAAATTCTAATCTAGGAAACTTTTAACTTATACCTGCAATGCTTGTGACCACAAAAGTTATTGTACATAATTAATTCAGTTATATTCTGAAGAGCTCTGTCAATTAATTGTCTGCACCTGAACCTTTGAGTTTGGCAGAGGTATAGCCCTGAAGTTATAGAAGTGCTTAAATCTAGGTATTTTATAAATTGCTGGCGCTTGATTTTTAGTAGTATTCTTTTATTATATTTTCTTTGTTTGTACTGTAATAAAAATAAGGATTTGTGATGAAAACTTATAGCCTCTGATTTAGCATTTGTCTCTCTGGAAGCAACATATCCTTAGTTTACAGCTTCAGACAATGACTGGTCAATTCCTCAACATGAGAAAATTTTCCTCAGCAATGCTCGCATCTGATCACTGCATAGAAGAAGGGAGAAAACAACATTGTCTTGTTTGCCACAGATTTCCATCCTTTTGAGAGCTGTAACTAATACTACTATATAGCCCTTTGAATGTGACTAGACTTTTTTTTTAATATGGGTAGTGGTTTTGCCCCAAAACACACCTGTAATTCCCATTAATACTGGTGCAAGGGTAAAAAACCCAAATCTACCACACTGTGGCGTTCCTATGCATAGAATTCCCATTAACTTTAATCGAAGTTCTGCACAATAAGCAACAGCAGGATCAGCACTCATTTTGAAAAGCAAAGTAATATGTAATGATTCACCACAACTGCAAAGCCTTCCTGACTTTTATTTATCATGCTTTTATTTTGGTAATCATTCTTGTCTCATTAGAATGGCTATTTAAACTTGTGAGAGGAATCCATTTCAGCATTATGTTTTAGCACATACATTTGTATCTATCATAATTCTTAATTTAGACTTAATAAAATAATTTGACAGTTAGTATAAAATCAATTATTAAATAATTGATTTTTTAGCACAATAGTGCATGGAGCATGAGAATCAATAGCATTCATGGCCACAACAAATTTCAAGTTATCATTCCCGATGCCTTTGACAAATCAACGGGTAGTTGAATTCCTACTAATTTGATTAGGTGTAACTTCCTAAAAAATTTCACTGCATGCAATCAAAGTAATTCTTCGACTGAGTACGTTTCTGCTCTTATTCTCTCCTGTACTTGCTCCCCACTTAGTCTCCTCAGGGCCACACTATTTAAATAAGCTCCCATTATTTTCAGTGGAATGACTTACTAAAGGGAAATATTTGTGTCCCTTCACTGGACATCTGCTGTTGGTATGAAAGCAATCAAGAGGAAAAAATGATGGTATGAAGCACATTTAACTTTCACGCCTCTTCATCATTCTGCACAAGCAAACACCAACAAGAATTCAATCATATCGAAATATATTCCTCCCCTCTCTAAAAAAGCAGAAATATTAAAAAAAGAAAATAAACAGAAAAAATACTAAATAAGAGAAGTAGATTTTACATGTGAATATTTCAACTTTGTAGTGCCTCCCCTGACCCACTATTACCATTTTCCAGAAAATCTTCAAATACTTCCAAATACACAAATATGAAATAAATTCTACAAATTACTAACACAAAATGTATAATTTAGAGTTGTCATCATTATAACATATAGTTCACTTATCAACAACTTTTTAACATATTAAGGTAAAAACCTGCAGTCAGCACAGGTGGTGGTGTGAGAGGTTGTACTTACATCTATGCTCATATGCTGCCTCTTTGATGGATTCTGCATCACTGACCACTGTGTCTGCATGCTCAGAATTGCCTCTGATGAGATGGTATCACAGTGTTTTACAACAGTATAAACTGTTGTTAAAGTAGACTTCACGGGAAAAAAACTAATTTTTTTTTTGTTGAAAGACAAGTACAAGAGGTAAAGTGCACTTCCTTCCATTCAACTACAACTGTAGGAAAAAAATCTTAACTTCATGTTCCTATAGGATCCAATTTAATAACATCTCATGCATCTCATATGACAATTGCATTGAAGTAATAGTAGGAAGTTGTCTAGAGGTGCTGTTGACAACATGAATGCTACATTCCTAAATAAAAGTTAGTAATGGAGAGGCAGAAAGAACTCTAATTCCATCCATCAATGACTGTTTTTAAGACCCATGAAGAGAAACAAAGAGGCTGCATATTTCACTACTTCTGTTTCACAAACTCCTAATTAGCTGTAAATGAACTTTTGGAAAAAAACTTAATCTTATGCCAAGGCACAGCTACTATTATCTGATGCTAATTCAGAGCTATTGAAGAAAAATATATGTGAGTGAACAAACTCAAGAGAAATCTACAGGCAGAAAGAAAACTAATCTCGTATTGAATATGGTTTTTCAGTTGGCTTTTGCTTCTGTGCATTTTTGGTGGAATGAACGCAAGATGTCAGAAATATGTTCTCTTAACTGGAGGCACCATCTGAAGGGCTCTTGCAGATGTGATCAATCAATGTTAGCACTGATGGCATCAGACATTACTATTCCAGTTGTCTGCTTCAGTCCTCTGCCTTATATGAAGACATCTGAAAAACAAATTTTTGTCAAGTATTTCTAGGGATTACCAGTAAAGGGAATGTTCCATCTGATGGGAGCCTGCAGAGAAACCTACTCTGGAAAAGGGTTTATCTATGGAGAGGTATGGACTAGAATATTTTGGGCAGAAAAAATATAATGCTATAGCTCTGCTGGTATAACTCAGTGTGTGTTCCTTCTATTATGTAATAAATGTTAACTTATTTTGGAACAATTACTCTGTCTTGGAAGACTGAGGAGTTAGCTTACTTCACAGTGCTTATCTCCTAAATTTTGATTCTTCTGGTCTCATTCCTTGACATGGTGGATTATAGAAGCACTGAATAGGAAGGATAGCAGCTTGAAGTTCAAATGAGTAGGGAGAGGTAGAATAGTACAGAACTTTGAAGACAATGAAATTAAGCCTAAATTTGTAATAGAAAAGGATGTTAACCCAGGTGAATGACAAGATCAAAGCAACGAGTGACAAAGATGATATTACAGTCTGTATTTGTACAGACTTTGAAGACTGAATATATGAATATTTGCAAGTATTTGCATTTGATCAATCCTATGTTTCTGTTTCTTTCTGCTCCTGACCATACTCAGCCATACACAAATCTGAAGGTTATGCACTCTCAGTTGTCATAAGTAGGTGTTTGTCTAACAGTATGAGGTATTTGAACTATTTTGCTCTTGTCTCCTGTATGTATCTCCTGATATTGTTGACAGAGACACCATTAAGGACATATGCATTTTGGGAGAAGCTAAGAACAAGTAGTAAAAGAAGAACAGTGAAGATACTTTTCTTTACAAGGTATGGGAAGCTAGAAAAAATATTAAAAGTCATGTAATATATTTGAAGATGCAAAGGTGGAAAGTGAGGTGGCTCTGACTGCAGTAATAAGCCTTAATGGCTCTGATCAGCCTCACCTGAGGCCTCCACCCACAGCCTCTGCCCAGTAGTCCAAGGAGCCCCATTTCAGCTGACCCTGGGGCCTTCAGTCTCTGCTGCAGCTATGCTGTCGGAACACCGGTCCCCATGTGCCTGGTCATAGACCCTGTTGACCCAGGCCCCAACCTGTGGGTTGACTTCTAAGCTTCATCTTGGACCTGTCTTATCACTGTGGACCTGCTCGGTGACCAACGAACATGGTCCTAATCCTGACCTGTAGATTGTCTTCCTGGCTACATCTCCGTGAACTTGCCTGATGATCTGGTAGAATCTAGCCATGCTGTCCTGGCCTGCCCTGCTGTGGTGGGTTGACCCTGGCTGGATGCCAGGTGCCCACCAAAGTCACTCTATCACTCCCCTCCTCAGCTGGACAGGGGAGAGAAAATATAATGAAAGGCTTGTGGGTTAAGATAAAGACAGGGAGGGATCACTCACCAATTACCATCACAGGCCAAACAGGCTCAGCTTGGGGAAATTAGTTTAATTTATTACCAATCAAATCAGAGTAGGATAATGAGAAATAAAACCAAATCTTGAAAACATCTCCCCCCCCCACCCCTCCCTTCTTCCCAAGCTCAACTTCACTCCTGATTTCTCTACCTCCTCCCCTCCAGTGGCACAGAGGAATGGGGGTTGTGGTCAGTTCATTACATGCTGTTTCTGCTGCTCCTTCCTCCTCAGGGGGAGGACTCCTCTCACTCTTCCCCTGCTCCAGTGTGGGGTCCCTCCCACAGGAGACAGTACTCCATGACCTTCTCCAATGTTGGCCCTTCCCACCAGCTACAGCTCTTCACAAACTGCTCCAGTGTGAGTCCTTTCCACGGGGTGCAGTTCTTCAGGAACAGACTGTTCCAGCGTGGGTCCCCTATGGGGTCACAAGTCCTGCCAGCAAACCAGCTCCAGCATGGGCTCCTCTCTCCACAGGTCCTGCCAGGAGTCTGCTCCAGCACTGGCTTCCCGTGGGGTCACAGCCTCCTGACATTCACCTGCTCCAGCGTGGGGTCCTGCATGAGCTGTAGGTGGATATCTGCTCCACCATGGACCTCCATGGGCTGCAGGGGACAGCCTGCCTCACCATGGTCTTCACCATGGGCTGCAGGGGAATCTCTGCTCTGGTGCCTGGAACACCTCCTGCCCCTCCTTCTTCACTGACCTTGGTGTCTGCAGAGTTGTTTCTCTCATGTATTCTCACTCTTCTGGCTGCAGTTGCTCTTGCGCAGCAACTTTTCCCCCTTCTTAAATATGTTATCCGAGAGGTGCTACCACTGTCGCTGATCGGCTTGGACTTGGCCAGTGTTGGGTCCGTCTTGGAGCATACCGGCACTGGCTCTATCAGACATGGGGGAAGCTTCTAGCAGCTTCTCATAGAAACCGCGCCAGTAGCCCCCCTGTTACCAAAACCTTGCCATGCAAACCCAATACACCTGCTTACCTTGCTGGGGCTGGTGGATCAGACCCCTGGCCCCTCTCCTGCTGGGAGGTGTCACTGCACTCAGCTCCTGGCTCCCCATCCCTTAGGGAGCAGCTGACCCTTTCTGTTTCCTGGCAGAAAGTTCAAGTTTGAAGAGGCCTGCTTCTCACATATACTATACAGCAATAAAATATTTCTAAGAGTAAAGTTAAAAGCCACAATGGTTTTAAGTCTTTGTAGATTGTTAAACACAATAGATTTCTAATAAAATGTTGGCGATCAGAAGACAAGACAGGATTTGGCTCACAGACATCAAAATGCATCAAACACAACCTTGTATGAAGTACATGTTCTTCCTTGTCCATAGAAATCACATGTGTGGGTAGAAGGAGACTATGTTGATCATGGAATCAGAAACTTTGCTTCCAGCAGAAGAGACAGCATTGCATATAGAGTTAATTTTTTTATGAGTTTACAAGCTTCTACCTGCCTAGGCTACACTCTGTGTTATCCATCTTATTACATAGCAAAGTGTGAGATTATGAAATAGATATTCTTCCACAATGCAGCTATTTGTTACTGGGTTTGAACTACCAGTAACCATCTCTGTACAGCACCATCTGTTGGTCTTTGCTTGCCTCCTGACATTCAGACCCTAAAGGTCCTCCACTGTTTTCCTTGGATACTTCAGACCTTTTTCTCACTTCTATTTCAACAACTTCTGATTAAAGATTGTTTCTCTCTAGTCTTTTAAAAACTTTTTTTCAAAGATCTGGATGTGTTTTCTCTTTCAAGTCCCAGCCATGGTTTAATATCATGGCCAGGAGTGACCATGCAGAATTTCCTCAGTTATCATCGAAAATGTTGTTTTTTAACAAATGAAAACAAAGAGAACTATGGTTTTTATTACCACCAAACTTCAGAGTGATCAAGTGAATAAGGCAAGGTGTCCTTGGTACAAAATGGATCATTATCGTTGCTCGCACAAATCATTAGCAGTACCAAAAAAAAAAAAAAAAAAAGAAAATGCAGTCTTATTACACATGACAATATCTGATAGGGAGCAGCCACAGTTGTGATTAGCGCATCTCAGTGCCAAATGAATGATCAGGGATCAATTCCAGTGCCAGCAAACCCCAGCAGCAATAAGCAGGAAAGATGATGAGCCTTTATTGAAGATGGAACATTTGGTACGCAGCAACTTTTGCAGCTGGTTTAGACTGACCTTAGATTCCAAGGAGTTCTCTGTTGTTGACTTTTTGAATAGACAGTATAAGATTTATTCAGAACACTACATTTCTAACTGAAATAGCTCTTCAGTAACAAATGAAACCTTTACAGCATCTATGGGTATAGATATATTAAACATTACGAAATAGAATATAATTGAATATAACGCAATCAATAAATCCTGGCACATAGATAAGCACATTTTTTTTGGTTTTGAAGCTTTTGACAAAAAATCAGCAGTGAAAAGGTGAAGAGTACCAGTAAAAATCTGGGTTAGAAGATAAAGCTACCTAAATACAAGTGAACATTTGCAAAGGAGATGTTGCTCTGTATTTAAGAAGAAAGAGTAACAGGTTTGGCATATTTTCCTTCAACCTACGGAGATGATGTGATTTTTCTTGAGTGGTCCTCCTGACCAATGATTGGCTCTGGAATTTCACTGTAGCAGAGAAGTACTTTTGATAAAAACAGCGAATTGGAATCATTGTCTTTCTTTGGTTCAACAAAGCACATATTACTTTTGCTAATTAACTGTACTTAACTAAGAAAATGTACCTGTCCTGTGAAGAAAATTACTTTTTCATCGTATTTAAACAGTAGTGTCACTGAAAGACTCATGAAGTTTTGTCTGTCTGAGCTTTGGAACAAGATGGAGTGGGCTAATGAAAAATCATTCTTGTCTGACTACTCTATAGCGCAAAAAATAACTTTGAGCTGTGAGTGATGTTATCTGCTACTGATCCAAAAGATCAGGTGACAGCCCACATTCTTGGCCACGTATCAGCATTGTCACGGGTCAAAAAACCAGCAGGATGTTTGGGCCTTCCTCCAATATTTGAATACAAGTCTTCACTTTTCTATTTGTGCTGTAACATGAGAAAGTGAGTGTTCCTGCTTCGTATCATTATAGGAAGGGTGACTTCATGCTATGGATTATGCAGCATGGCCTTGATGTCTTATGGAATTTGAGATATGTTTACTTGTTCTTGTGCCAGTAATATAGAATAGCATTGTGAGTATCATTAGCGTCTTAAAGGAAAGGTAACAACTAAATAAACACAATATAGATGTAATTGTTAAGCATATATGTATGCCTGTCCTAAGAACTTTTCCTTGTCATTGGTCAAGTACTTCTGTTTCCACATTATGAGACGTATTTGGACCTCAGACCTCTTTAACCAGTAATAGTCACAGTTCTCTATCAGTTTGGAATTTTCAAAAATCATTTGTCAGAATTAGCTCAGAACTCTGGAATATTGGAAATGGATTTGCTAAAGAATGATTGGCAGGGAGAGGGCAGCTGAGTCAGTCAAGTTTGTGCAATAAACAGCGTAATTATTCATAATTTATCAACAGGTGGTTTACTTTTCCCCCAGTGGGATATATATGAGTTCCGTATTTAAAAATAAAACAAAAACTTTGCAATGAAGGCTGGTTGTGTGCATTTCCTATTGATGTACATTAAAATCCAGAAAGTAGTTACAACTTCCAGATTATTTTTTCTCCTTATTCCACATCTCACTGTCTCATTCTTTGAATCCTTTCAGCAGGAATAATTATATTTTTGATATTTGTGATCTTCTATGTTCCTAAGCTGAAATGTGTGTATATAGGGAACTGTAATCAGGTATTTCTTTGAGGTGATCCAGTTCAAGAACAGATGCAAAGTATCTGTTTGTCAGTAAGAAATAATCAGCAAAGTATTTTTTTTTTTTTTTGCGCAGATGCTTCCAATCCCTGTTTCCAGACACAGGTTAGCCCTTAATGAGCTCTATTGAAGGCACTCTTGAAATCAAACCACTAGTGAAGCCATGGTTTTTGCTAGTGTTTTCTTGATGTTCTAGTTCTTTTTTGTAGTGTTTCTGGACTGTTTTCACACATGCTCCAGTACTAAAACTCAGCGAAACACAGCTAACAATTCCTGATCAGCCATGCATGACCTGTGTTTTCTATTGTTCTTGTTGGTTTAGCTGTTCCCCAGAGTTTAACCGTTTCTTAGATTTGTTGTAATTAAGCAGAATGGTTATGTCTTTGAAAGTCAAGCACTTTAGCCTTACTCCTACTATAACTGTGACCAAACGCTCTTACGTGCTCTTCTGTAATCCACAGAACTTGGCAACTTTCTACCTCATCTTCACTAAGCTAACACTAGATAGCTGTGGATATAGGCTTGGAGTTTTCAATTCGCTGTAACAAAGACGGGGTTGAGAGTTAACGTTATGTATCTGAACATGGTACTTACCACACTGTGTTAGGATTGACATTGGCTGATCAGAGATACAATTTTGTGTGTGTCTGGACATTGTGAACCTAGAGAGAAGTCATCATTAGCATAAGCACTGGTTTAACCTTTCATTTCTGGATTTTTAGTGACAGATTTATTAGAAGACACATTTTAACACTGTAAGTTAAATTATTTGTGAGACTTCTTGAGGTGTTTTTTTAACAGTTGTGTAATTACGAAGGTAACACTTTCAAGAGTAGCTATAGTTTCTAATTTTCAGAAGCTCTAACTGCAGCTTTTATAGAGCATAACATTTGCATAAATTATGCACCCAGGAAAAAAACCTGTAAAATAAAAAAAAAAATTGAATTTTTATTGCAACATACCCCAAGGTTATCAAAGCTTTGTGGAATTAAGGTAACTTTTTTCGGGGAGAAGACTAGGAAGTTCCAGGCAAATAATAAATGAAGAGAATGGTCACAATTCAGAAGTCGTCTGACGTCAGAAAACACAACAATTAATGTTATTCTGCCCCCTTGCGTTAACTGTTGAGGTAGCTGCCTCACCCCCACACATCAAAAAAGTTCATGTCCCTTCGTGAAGATTGCATCACGTAACAAATCCATTAGCAAAACCACAATAGAGCAGCGTCCTGACCACAGCACGGTTGCGCAATTACTGCAAATGATACAGCTGTGTGCCTCAGTTTGAAGATTATGTATTATATGTTAAAATAATACAAAATATGCACAGATCATTAGTATGTTGTAACTTGCACTACCATGTGGGGGATGGGTAGAGTTAAGACTGCAGTTGAAAACGAAGCGTGAAGCCGGCTAACTATGTATCAGAGTAGCTTAGAAAACAGAGAACTTGTGCTAGAGAAAAATGACAACCTAGAACCTGAGCTCTTATATTTGTGTTTGCCAGCTCAACCCTTAATTGCAGCATTAACTAGATTCTTGTTTTTACCGTTTTATTTGTAACTCCCGGGGAATAAATAGGCATTAAATTTGGCCACGCTCGCACTTGAAATAAAAAGAAAGCCTTCATTGAAAGTGGTAGCCAACAAAAATATTTCCACCTCTAGAAGTCCAATTTAGAAGGAACTGGTTTAAAACCAATAAACACATCCTCGCAGAGTCCTGGACACCAGGAGCCAAAGCCCCAAAGTGAAAAAGATTGGCAAGCAGCTGTATTTCATATGTGACATAGAGATATATACCAGAAGTCACAGGCTGCGAATAATGAAAGGTAACTGCCATTTTAACGGGATTTTACTTCCATCATTCACTAACCCCGCCAATTCATTACGTCATTCTTCACTCGGAGGCGTAAAAGCTGCGACGCTGCTTTGAGCTGGGGGGCCGGAGCGGGTGATCGCCAGAGGCCCCTTCCCACCTCCCGCCCTTCCCAGACGCCCCGAAACGCCCCGGAGGGGTGAAGGGTGGCTGCAACTGAGGGCTGGGCAAGGAGCTGAAATTTTATCAGCAGCACACGAATGAGAAGGAATTTATTTACAACACAGTGCCGCCTGCCAGCCCGGAGAACCCCATTCACATCTTAATTTCCTTCTGGTATCAGCCTTCCGCTGTGAGGGCAGGGCTCTTACGCTTGCCGTCTTCGCGGAAGACTGAGTAGTGGCCTCGAACTAGTTCTTCCGACAGGCTCCAGATTGTCTGTAAAAACAAAACAAAACGATTATGAAAAGCCAGCGTGTTCCCCCTCTCTTATATCCATCCTCCCCTGTCCCGCTGCCTCGGTGCAGCGCCAGCGCGCTGGGGCGGGGGTTGCGGGGAGAGCGGGGCCGCTGCCCCAGGGCCGGGCTGCTCGGGGCGGCAGCAGCCGTTCCCTCAGGGCCCCGCCCCGGCGGGACAGGTAGCCGCGGCGGCCCCAACTTCAGCGCCTGCGGCTCTCGGCGGGGCCGGCCCGCGGCAAAGTTACTGAGACGCTTGGTTGAGATTTTTCTTCTTTTTTTTTCTTTTTTTTTTTTTTTTTCCGGTTCCTCCTTCTCTCCCCCGCTGCCCGGGAACTTTCGACATCGTCCTGCCAGGCACGGAGCCACCTCCTGTCCAAACAAAGCCGCTCTCGGGGCCGCGAAGTGGGGGCGGCGGGAAGGAGGCTCGAGCGCTTCGCCTCCGCAGGCGATGGCCGTAGCCGAAAGCCCGTCAGCGGCGCCCCGCTGCTGCCAGCCCGCGCCGCCTCGCCCTCTAGCGGCTGAGAGCGGCGGCGCCGGCGGCTGGGCGTGACTTTCCGCGCTCCCTTTAGCCTGCCTGCCTGCCGGGGGGGACCGCGAGTCAGTCAGGGAGCCGAGATAAACCGGGACTAACGGTGGCGCCGGGCGAAGAGACTCCGGGATTAAGGGTGCCCCCCCGGGCACCGGGGGAGGCGAGCGGCGCGCAGACGTGGGGAGGCCCCTGGGGCGAGGGCAGCGGCGCGGCCGGAGGAAGGCAAGCAGCCCCCGGCCACTTCGCACCCCTCTCCCTGCCCTTAAAAGCGAAGAGAGGGTGAGGAGGAGAAAACAGCCCGCGGGGCACCAAGTGGGGGAGCCCGGCTTCCCCCTCCCCGCCTGCCCCACTGACTGGAGGGGGGCGAGAGGGGCGCCTCCTACTTTGGCAAACACTTTGGCACTTTGCTGGATCCGAAGCAGGAAGGGGTGGAAATATGGGGAAAGTTGGAACTTGCCTGGTTACTTTGGCCGGACTTTTGCTGGCGGTGGGAGCGCAGACGTTCACAGGTAAGGAGCCGCCTCGTCCGCCGCGGGGCCGAGCAGCCCTCCCGCGGGCGGGGGCGGCGGAGGGGTGCGGGGGGAAGCGCTGCGATTTCGGAGTCTGTGGGGTTTTGGGTTGGTTTTTTTTGTTTTTCGTCTTTTTTTTTTTTCCTCCCCATCCCCCTGGCGGGGCTGGCACTTCGGAGCCGCTGCCTACATGGGGGGGGGGGGGGGGGGAAGTGTCCGAGGCAGGCGGAGGGAGAGGCGCCGGGATGCCGTTAGGTTTGCGCCCCAGTCCCCTGAGGGAAAGGGCGAGAGCCTGGTGGGGCTCGGGCAGCCTGAGGGCAGGGCTGGAGGGACGGGCGGGACTCGGGCTCGCTCGGGCGCTTCTCCGCCGCTGGCTTCCCGAAAGTTTCCCGCTGCCCCGGCGCGGGAGGTGGAGGGGCGAGGTGAGCCGCCGCCGGGCCGCCGCCGCCCTCTCCTCCGCCGCTCCGCCCGGCCACGGAGCTGGCGGCGGGGGAAGGAAAAGTTGCGGTGCTCCCCGGAGGGGCCGGCGGGTGCCCCGCCGCCCTGCCTGCCTCGCCCGTTCCTCCTCGCTCGCCCCGGAGCTCCACGCCTTTCGCGCTGCCCGTAGGTGCGGCTGTGAAACGCCGGTGGAGCCGGCGGTAAAGCCCCGGTCCCTGGTTTTCTGCGGCCCCCCAAAGCGTCACCTCGGAGGGCAGGGCAGAAGCTGCCAGCGTCTGCGGGGTGCCAGGATTCACGTCCAGCGAAGAGCCCGGCAAAGTGCGCCATTAACAGCGTTTTTCTGTTCGCTGAAGTCCTAGACCTGCAGATGGTTATCTTGGTCTCGAGCCCTCTGCCTGCATCCCTGTCCTATTTATATGTTGAAGAAACCCATAATTTTAGACAGAAATTTGGATTGTGAAATAGTTCTGTGTGCTTCACTGCGAAGAGTAACTTCAGATTTTTTTTTGTTTGTTTCGTTCCTAACGTGAAGTTAGTGCAACTGAGAAGCACGTTAAATTGAAGACATCTGGTCTTCAGTTCAATGCGAAATGTGCTTTGATCTGGTGGGAAGCAATACTTCTGACTCGCCTTGTTGCTCAGGCTGCAGAATCGTTTATATTTTGTACGTTACATGCTGCTGTAGCTAAACCAAGTTTTATGGCTAGGAATTGGTGGTCTGTTTTTAAACTTTCTTAAAAATTAAAAAATTCTGGCTTTATGTTAGGTTCCAGGGACCTTTTGTATAGGAAGCTGCATTTCCCCTGATTTCTCTGCAGCATTTTTACTGTAGATGAGACAGAAGAACCCTGAGCAGAAAAATCTTTCGTACCGAGGTGATGCATAACAATGATGAAATCTTTTCCAAACAGTCATGTTAGGATGAAGCTATGCTCTGTAGTGAATTATGGAACTGAACTCATGTATATTAGGCCTATAACTCATTAATATTGGAAGTCTAGTGTCCAGACTTCAGTGAGAGCTCTTGCTTTATTAAGATAAATCCATAACTCATCAGTGACCTGCGTGAACTGTCTTACTTCTTGTTTAAAGTTAAGCTGGGGCAACTCTTCTTCTCCTGGATATTTAAATGACTTGTGCGTGCGATACGCTGATACTATATTGGGGTCAGCATTTAAGTGCCGTTCATGTTGCTGAAGAACAATCCCACATTAGTGTTAGATTTGTGTCTGTTGTATTTATTTCCATTGCTGCACACTGTGGAAGGAACTGTGGTATAAAAACCAAACAATTCATAGATGACCTGCGCATACTGTTACTCAAAAGGTGCGATTCCAACCCTTCCCAAGTACAGAACAACAGAGGCTGCAATTTACACACTTTAGTGAGATTGCAAAGGATGTCATGGGATGCAGAATCTGGCCTGCTCTCTTCCTGTGTGAGCATATGTACATGTATGTTAAATATTGAAGGTAGAGGTTATTTGTGAAGATGCACGTACAGATTTTTTTTTTAATTATGGATACTTGGCACTCGAAACAAAGTTGATGAAATTTCCAGTTTTGTACTTTACCATTTGAAGTGCGTGCCTGGGAGTCATTTTTGCTTGGGGGGAAAAAGTTACTGTTGCTTTTGTTAAAAGCTTGATGCATCAGTGTAATAGAAATTAAATTATAGAAAAATCCATCCTTGAGTTGGGTAGTTATCTTTGGTAATAACTGTCCCTTGTTGCAGAGGGGAGTTGTATGACTAACCTATAAAAAGTTTAAAAACAAACAAAGAAAAAAAGAAACAAAACCAACCTCACACATCATCTAAGCAAAGAATAACAGTGGGTGAGTTAAGTAATCTTTGGCATTTATAGTTCCATTTTTATTTTCACCCTTTTTTTAAAATGACTGCTTTGTTTTAGAGAGAATGGTTCTGACATTACCGTCAGCTATTGTTTTGAGTTTCTTATTTAGAAAATCTTACTGAAAGATCAGATCTTGGCTTTTTAATGCCTGGAAGCTTTCAAGTAATCTTTCAAAAGCAGCTTAACAGTTAATAACAATGAGATTTTCTCCAAGTCCTTAACTAAAGAATTTCAGATTCTGGATTCATCGGTTCAAGAAGCAAATTGTTTCAAGAATTTGAATTTAAGCGATGTTACTGAAAACATTGTCTCAAATGGATAATGCAGCTTAAGTTTTTTTTTTTTAAAGTAGCTGGTATCTTTCTACAAGAGTAGTTTTTGGTTTAGGTTTGGGTTTGTTTGGGGTTTTTTTTTAGTTTCTTTCTGAGAAACTGTAGCCACCTAATTTAGCTGGGTTTTGTTTATAATTTTAAAATAAATGTTATTAAGTGGGCCCATGCGAGCACTGAATGCTAACATTACAGAAGTTCCTGAAATGAGGTGTGCCTGTCCTACAAAATGCCACCTGACTCCACCGTGTTCCTTCTTCCATCTCTGTGGTAGATTATTCAGGCTAGGGAAAGCAATCCACTCCTGTAAGGGATTTAGGTCAAACAGAGAGATGTGGAAAGTTAGAAGGGACATTGTAAGCCTAAATATTAGGTCTTATATAAAATGAAGGGTCTGGATGAGATGAGTTCTGTCAAATACCCAAATGGGGAACTGAAATTGAAGGCAAGGAGATCTGTAATAGAACTCAGAAATTGTGTTTTTATGAAGGCATCGTGTTCAGATAGATGTAAATTTGCACACAGCCTGAATTCTGAAATTGGTGCTTCTTGCTTATAACCTGAGTCTGACTGAGGGAAGGCTATTATTAGGCTGTTATATTCTCTTTTGCTATGGAAAGCGACAAGGTTGTATATTAACACTCTTTTTATGGTACTGGTTTTAAAAGTTTTACTTTTTCTCTGAGAAAGGATGAGTCCTGTTGCAGTGAGAGACAGATATGGATGGACGGACGGACTGACTGAAAGTGCTTGTAGGAGGCCATTCATAACGAACTTTGCACCAGGACTAGTGGCAATTTTGAGGAGAAGGACAGGAGGAAAAGTGCTGTACAAAAATTGAAAATTACCTTTACTAGTCACTAGGAAAGGTTTTACATAGAGAATAGTAGTCCTTAAGCTATTTCATGGATTAAAAATACAAAAGCTTGCATTTATTAGTGGCTGACACAGTTGTCAGCTCATCAACAAAACTATTCCAGTTAAAGTTCATAGCGTGGACTTGGCCTCACTAAACAGTGAGAGCTGTGGGGGAAGATTCTCAAACCAAACTTCCCCTTGGCAGAGATTTTTGCTGCTGCTATTACAGCTGTTAGGTGAATAGGTGAATGACTTGATTTGTGTTTTACTCCTAAGAAAATTAATGGAAGAATCGGCTTCTAAATATGTCTTTTTTTTCTTTATTTTTTTAAAACTTTTAACAGTTAGAAACAGATGAAATAAAGTTTTCTCATCAGAAATTAAATATAAATCTGACAAAATATTACAAGGAGGTAATAACACTGGGGAAAAAAATCCTGTGATGTTTATTTGGTCTCACAATTTAGCAGTCATCAGAATCCGCGAGGAAAACAAATCACAGTGTCCTGAAACAATATAGCAGGATATAATTTATGAAAAAAATAACATATTTAGTGCTCACAGAAGTTGCTAGATTGACAGCTAGAGAGACCAAATCCTCAGGCAAATTGCAAAACATGTTAGGATAGAGCGAGTAAGCTTCTGAACTCCATCTCACTAACGTCATTTGAGCCTGACCTGAAGAAAAGTGGAGATTGTTTATTTTTCATGCGCGCTAACTCACACTGAAGTGGTCAGCAAATGTGTCAAACAACCTAGTTGCCAGTGGCCAGGTCAGTTTTACACATTACTGCTGAGACAGTCGGTTCAGTTTGCACCGTTAGGTTCAGCTAGGGGAAGATAATAGGTGTAGACTCGATAGAACAAAGTCCAGTGATGTTGTGGGGTCAGGACCTATTTCACATGTTGCAGCTTTACGCTAAAGGAATGCCATTTGAGGGGGATATCTCTTGTTTTTAAAGCTCGTTAGTATCACTGTCAAACACTTATTTGAGGTAGCTACATCAGGAAGTTTTAAAGATATTTCCTCGGAAAATGACAAGCATTTATGAACCTTTCAGCTCACATTTACGACTCTTGTATAAAGAAGTAGTTCTGCAAATTTGCCCAGGAATAAATTGTTTGTTGATGTGTGAATGAAGCTGAATTATCTGCTCAATTTCTTCAGGAAAAATTGAGAGAGTCCTCTTTATTTCATTTGATTTTGCTGATAACTTCCAGATCTGTATTTCTGATTTAATGTGTAATGTTATCAATGTAGTAAAAAGAATTTCAAGAAACCAGAATAATTTTGGAGCGTATGGTCATATATCTAGGAAAAAAAAAAAAGAAAAAAGAAGTCTAGCAATAAATTTTACTGTGTCACTTTATTAACCCCATTACGTTCTTGTACTTCTTTCTGATTTTTATAGTGTCTCCATGAGTTTTGCATGCTGTGATCTGCTGCTGATCACTAGGTGTAGCTGCATCTCTAAATCCACTTTTCTAAGCATAGAAAGAGAAAGGGCTGGAAACTGGGCTTTATGAGAATGTAGGTGTACTTGGAGCTGGGGAAGTGTGAAAATATATGATGGATTTTTGTGACCTAGAGAATTTTAATATATTGGTGGCTTGTTTGCACCAGTATGATTATATTACAAATGAACTTTTTAATTGCTTGTAAAAAGGCTGATTTCAGCATCAGTGTTAGTATTCAACAGAAGGATGAATGAATGCCCTAATATAACAAAAATAATAAATGCATGAAATGACAAAGAAAATGTCAGTACTTTCCTAGTGGTTTAAATGCAAGGCTTATTGCTATAGAGATCTGATAAGGTTATATCTTAACCATCTTGATTGATCCTTGTCTTAAAGAAAAGCTAAAGGGTTGTGTGAGTATATGTCTTCTCACAGCCTATTAAGAAGCTTTCTGTTCCCGTCAAAGTAATTATTTTCAGAAATGATGTTGCTTTCAGTGGAATTCTGTACTGATTTGGAATAATGTGTTGCGTTGGTTTTTAAGCCATGTGACTTCCATTAATGTTAGGAGGAGGTACAGAGTGTAAGTCCTCACATAAACTTTAAAAATGGAGGAAAGACATTCTTGTGCCCAGATTTCTGAGAGTAATAACAGTAAAAATAAAGGTGTATTTATGCCTCTAACACATACTCATGCTCAGTAGCTGCAGGGAATAGGAAAGAAGTGTCTCAACCAGAAGTGTCTGACTCTACAGTGACCCTTTGTCACAGAAGGAGCAATGGTAGGAAACAAAGTAGTGACCACATTTGTTCAGACAAAACCACAGCAGTATTAGCAGGAATCAGTTCTGAAAACAGGTTAGAACTAGGGTGTTTGGGGGGAATGTTTGCTGGAAGAGTGCAAGAGATGAACCTTACTGGAAGAGAAGATGTTATAAGAAAAAAGCTGAAGGCAACTGAATTACATCTGGAAAACAGAAATGGGTTTATAATTATTCACATTTTCTCATTTTTGTCATTTTATTTTTGAACATGTTTGTCTTTACTAATATATTCAAGGCTTGAATATGTCTTCTGACAGCTTTACATAGCAATAGTTGATTATCTTTACACATATGATTAAGTGTAATGATGTTAATGAATCTTTAATTTTTTCTGTGGAATGATGTAAACCCAACATTTTGCTTATGAGTGTGTTTGTTTTCCCCCTGCTGCCCCCTGCCCCCATGTGTAATCTGCCCTGATTTAGAGAGCAGTAAGTTTTGGTTACAGTAGGGTCTTTTGAGGGGTAGATTGGCTCCCCCCCCCCCTTTTTTTTTATCTTCTTCAATGTTAAGCTGTTATAAATATCTTTAACAGCACTGTTCTGTTAATCACAAGAAATGTGTTTTTGCTCTGGAATAACTAACAGCTAATTACCTCTTTCATCACTTTAGCTCTTCATCTTCTAGGAGAATGACACAGAGCATCACAGAGTCTGTATTAGAGCAGGTTTTTTTGGTGTTTTTTGTTTGTGGTTTGTTTTTTTTCTTGAAGTTTACGGCACAGTTATTTTTGGGAAGTTTTCAGAAAGATCGTGCTTTATTACCTTGAATCCTATCGCCTCTTTTATCCTTAACTCTAAAATATTGTTTAGACTCTTTATTTTTGAAAGTAATATATTGCATAGAATACTTTTGTCTGCGGCCCTTTCTTTTAATTCTGTAGCCCATAAAGGTAGGCTGATTAGTTGTGTTGATGAGATTCTAACATAAGATTGGGGAGGATATTACAGGAATTTTTGTGCACTTTCAGGTGGATGGATAGTGGACCAGTAATGTCTTGAGGTTTTCATAATGGAGTTGTTATTACAGGTAAATGAATAGAGGGGATTTTCACATTTGTTATTCTGGTGAATATAGACTAGACTGAGTAAACAATTTCCATCCATGACGTGCACTTCTATACTTGTGTATATGCTTGTAATCTATGTATGTCTGTGTCTTAAAAAGTTGATGAATTATTACCCTTTAGCAGACTTCTGCATTTTTCATGGTGTACTTGCAGCAGAGGTGGTTGCAGGAGGGTTGTGGGGTTTTTTTCCCCCCTCTTTTTCTTCTCCCTCTACGGTCAAACAATTCCGTATTTTGGGAGCTGATGCTTAGTAATGCAACTATTGCTGATACAGTAATTTATGACCAAAAAATGGTCATCTACATGTACATCTTAAAGCTTCGGTTACCAAGTCTACATACTTTTTGAGGGTTTGTAGAGAAAACAGATCTCCAGTTTTGAAAAAAAGAATATTACCAGGTTATATCTCAAGCAGAGGCTGAGACTTCCTGAAGGGATTCGCATTGTCCTCTACCTGCATAGAAACTCCCGTTCATCTCACTTCTGCTATTTTCACATTCATGGCTTCTTCCTGTTTTAACAAGCAGTTAAGCTAACAGTTGAAAATAAACATGAAATTCAACTGCCATCTCTATGAACTGTGTTAGGCCTCAGATCAGACATAACTGTTTTCTCTGTAGTTGTTTGGTCTAGTTGCTCTCTCTTATGTGATTTGTATATTTGTTTTGTTTGAAAAGAAAAATATCATTATTACCTATTCCCTCTTCCATCCTTCTAGTAAATGAAATCACTGTGAGAAGTCCAGTGTTTCCTAACAAGACTGCAGCCTGTTCAGAGTGTGCTCACAGGCTTGGTAGAAACTTGCAAGGAAATATATTTGTTTCAAGGTTTGACACTGTTCGCATCTCTATATATAATCTATCGTAATTACTGTGATGTATCTATCAAACAGTATAATTCAGGATCAACAATGTTCTGGTGACTACAATTATTGGAAGTTATTACTATTTTGATAGTGTAAGATCTCTTCTACTTAACAGTTTTAAGATGCGTCATATAATCTTAACCAGGAAATTATTTTCTCTCAGTGGAACTTTCTGAGCCCTGGAGATTTTTCTGGTTCCGTGTTGGGATGACATAGCCTAACGTGAATCACACCACTGGAGCACAGCATGAAAACAACAGATACATATTTTAACTCCTGTTGTAATAGTCAGTTGCTTAGTGAGCAGAACTCCTACATAGGTGTGGGAGACCTGGATTTAAGTCCGTGCTCTAGGATTTGACTGTGACATGGGTAAGGATCTTCATAGCCAGGCTTTTCTGTTCTTTTTGTGGGTTTTTGTTTAGTTTTGACCAGTAGGATTTTTGTCATGGTTGAGAAATCTGCTAGACTTCCATTTTTAAAAAAAAAAGAGAGGAAAACAAAAAGGAAGGTGACAGTTCAGAACCCCTCAACATATTTAGAGAAAATCTACAGCAGTTACTTGTCACCACCTGGAACGTCAGTTTTCTCTAGAAACTCAACAGTGTGCTTAAATACTGTCACATGTTTAGGAGATAGACAGTTGTGGACATCTCCAGGAACCATAGTACTCAGTGGGGTAGTTCTTATGTTAATGACTGAGAATTGCTATAGCCTTTTTCCCTTTAATGTTACCTTTTCTGAATTCTGCAGAGTAGATGAAGATTATCTGCATTCAACACTTCAATATAAGCACTTTACATAACACATCACTTAAGCTGTTTTTCTTTTTAACTTCTGCAGAGACAGCTATTACTGAAGTAATTTCTCAGTTATATAAGATAAATTGCTGTCCCAGTAATAATTTTAAGGCACCGTGTGGTTGGTGCCCTCTTTACTGTGTCTGAGAGACGTCATCTCAATTCAGTCCTAGCTCAGGAGAAAACCTCTGCAAGCACCATTCCAAATAGCAACCTTTCGGGGTTAGGTCTGTGAGTGTCACGGGAAACCAACCAAACCAAAACACAATTAAAGTTAATATTTATTTAAAACCCTAGAGGTTGAAAATGAGAAATAGAAGCTTGTATATTGCCCAACATTACTACCTTTTGTTTATAGTGACAGCAAAGCACATGGATTGAAGACCACGTTTGAAGTTCATAAGGTGTGTTTTATTTATTTTTACTTTAAGATTTGTTGTTAGAATTGCCTATATAAATCCCTTACTAGCCTACATCTATGTGAATTAGCCTAGCATTTTCATTTGGGGATTTGGAAAACACTGGGGTTTGACTGTTTTATTTACTTAAGAGTGTTTGAGACAAGCACGTGCCCTTTAGAGCAAATATGCATTGAAATTGTGTAGGGCCCAGGAGCCCAAGACAAGTTGAAATACACTCTTGACAAATACAAAACTGGCTTCTGCAGCAGCCATGCTGCAACAGCAGACATGGATTGGGGTTTTTAAAGGAGTCTTGCAGAAGCTTCAGAGCTGGATCTTTACGTGTACAATTGCTTAACAGAAGGTCAGTTTGTCCACCAGAATCTGTTACTTCTTTGCATCCTAAATGTTGGGGAGTTAAATGTTACCCACATTAAAAACTTCCCACGCCCACAAAAAGGTGTGAACATAAAAAGCCTTAAAATGTTCTTGAAGTTGTAACCCAGTATCTAGCATAAGATGCAGGGAAATGATGTGGAAATAACTCCTTAAGAATAATATTCCTCAGCTACTTCTGTTCTATTTTCAAGCATAGACAAACACACTACTGTGCTTGTGGGTTAATTCACTGGCAGATCCATTGCTGAATGTGCACTTCAGCCTTATTCACCTGTACCTTCGTCATATAGTGGACTTGGCGTCTTGAAGTGCAGATAGTAATTTTGAGTTGGGAGTAGGGGTGAAGCCTTAGGTATTGCATGTGTTCAGATTGAGAAGTTCAGAAAAAGACTGTCTGGGCTTGGTCTGGCTGGATTGCCAAGGTCACCTCAGGGGGTATTAGGGAACACAAACTGTGCATGCATTTTCTGCTGCTTTTGAAATTCTTTCTGTGATTTCTACAGAGAAACAGATACAGTCCTCGGAAGTCTAAATTCTTATTTTGGAAGATACCTGTTGTGCCTCAGTGACGAACAGAAATAGAAAGCAGCTGTGGACTCATTCTGGCATCAGTCAGGAATGACTTTGGAGGTTTTGGTTACATGTGACGGATTGCAGTTTAGGCTGCAACATGGAAGCTTCTATTTTGAAAGTTACTGCTTGCCTGTCAGTTCTGTTGTGTGCATTGCAAAAATGGAGTCAGTTTCTGATGTATACCCCAAACTCAAAGACTTTGTAATGAAAACTGTCCGTGTTTTTGAAGAGCTCAATTTCAAAATGGATATAAACTCGCAGCTTCTTGAATCGGTCCACAGTAAATCTGCCTCAGTGAAGTAGTATCTGACAGGCTTGTTTGCTTCAAATCATTGCTCGTAGTGGGTGGATCACAGGAGTTTTGCAAACCACAGTTTGGGAACCGCTCACTTACTGTGAGTGAGAAATCGCACTTTTCCAGCACTTGCCCTGTTAAAGTCTTCACAAACTGCAGAGTGCCATGCTAGATTTGCAGCAGTGAAAAATTAATTCTGGCTTGTATACCAGAATTAGATGATGTGTATTTCTGGACCTCTGGGAATGGAACTGCAGAAAAATCAGACCTGTATGCTTGAAACTGGCATTGAGCAAATATGTGACATTCGCCAGCAGCCCCATTCACATGATTTCAGTGCTTTGACTCTACACAGTGGTCTAGCAATAAAAGAAAGAATTGGCCAATTATAGTAATCTGCCAGAGCTGTGTACTCTGGAATTTTGTGCAGAGGAAGAGGGAGGGTTCTTACCTGCTCTCAGTTCTGTCTAAAATTGCACTTTAGTACCATCTATTCCACAGCAAATAACATACATATTTAACAAAGCTGTTAACCACCAGGCCACCTTTAAGAATATATTGCTTACCTGCTACCTCCTGTGCTCTCTCCACCTCCTTTTCTCTGTTTGTGTCTGCTCCTTGTCATCACGTTCCACAAATCATTTGTGCCTTCCTCTGCCACCTCCATCCTTTGGGCAGCTGTGAGTGAGCTGAGAAGAGAGCTGAGACTGGAGAATGGTAGCTCTGATTAGGATATCCTGTGGTGCCATGGGCACCACTGACTGCCTGAGTATTATTCATAACAAGTTAGGTTTTTTGCCTTTTTTTTTTTTTTCCTGAGACAAATAAGATCAAAATGGTCCCATGCATGTGCAAGGCATGTGCTTATGACTAAGTACTGTAAGCAAGTGAAGCTTAAGTCTCACTTTGCACTGAGTGCAGTTGCACTGAACACTTGATAGCAACACCAGGCAGTGCTACTGGAGAATGAGATACTGTGGCCAGATCTAGATTTCAGACCAGATGGGCGTTATTCATAATATTATTTGGGTGTGAATGGTGTTTACTAGAGTGTGAAGTAAACTGATGAAGATTTTTTGTTTGTTTGTTTTTCAAGCTAAAAAGAATTAGTAATATTGGCACTATTTATACAAACACAAGCTCAAAACCTAAAGATTAATACAGTCAGTTTTGGGTGTACTGTGAAAGTAATTACAAAAAGCTGCTGTTGGCACAATAATTGCAAGTGAATCAGGTGTTAACATAAGTCAGCATGCAAACACCAATATCAGCATTTTGTAGAAATGTTACATGTATAGTTTTCTGGAAATCAGAACAGCACTTCTCGGACACAGCAATTGAAATTTTGGTTCCTTGGGAACAAGTAGAGTGTCTTTTGCCTACTCAGTCTGCCTTTGAAAGGTCATCTGGAATATTTTTTCTGTGTGGACAAAGTGCCATTAAGTAGTATGCTAGAGGTATTGGCTCTTTTTTAAATCTTTTGAGCACTGTTTATGGGGAGAAGATGATGCAGAATCTTGTATTACATTTGTCTGCTTCCTTTCTTGATAGCTATAGAATAAATGTTATATGCAAAGATTTAGAAAACGGTTGCTTCTTTATTCAAATCCTGCAGTTAAATGTTGTATAATATCCATACCTTGGGTTATCCTGTGTTTTGCCCATGCTGACATGTTAATTTTGGCCCTTGTTTTTATGTGCACTTCTAATGCATATAAATGCATATGCAGTGTATTCTGTGCTATCAGTACATACTTTTACCAGTTAGAATTGTGCTTTAAGATGAGCTTGAAAGTTCCCACTCCGTACTTACTGTGCAAATTATTAATGTGGTTCCTATTGATGAAAGTTCAGTATATGAGCAGCAGGATGCTGGCCATCATTCTGTACAATGTAATAATAAATATCTTCTGTGCAGAAGCTGAAGTCGTCTATTAAAGCATTCAAGTTCTCACTCCATATTGAGAGCAGAAGATTCCTTCTTAATCCTCGTATGGCTGATGTCTCTGCTGGCGTGTTAATAGATAGTCTAATTTGTGAGCTAAATTACTAATTGTATTATGAGTCTAAACCTTATTAAGCCTTTTGTGGAGAATTAGATCACAGAGCTTTGGGAAGCTGAATACTGGTTGGGTTCTGTCTCCTCTCTTTAATGACAGGAACAAGTTTTACTAGCGTCTTTTCTTCAGAGCTGCATAGCTCTGAGACTGCAACAGATTTCTTTTGCTGCCTTCTACAGTATTGACAGAATCGTAAGTTTGAAAATCAGGGTGACTTTGAGAGTAGTTGAAGATTTCCAAGCAGAGTCTCGGTTATCTGAAAGCAGTAAGAGTCTGTGCTTAGCTGAGGTGGGCTGTGATTGGGAATATGAAAGGGTTACTCTGATCTTGCGTATGCATGCTGTGTGGAGGTTCAGCTATGTGGGAATTGTCGAAATAGTGCAAAAGCTTTAAAATGGCTGCAGTTATGTAATAGGATAATGAGTTTGGTAGAGGTATATTCCTGTAAGAGTTCAGGTAGATGAACTTTTCAACAAATCACTCGAGTTAGATTTTTATTTTCAAAGGCGTTCACTACCCACCTAGAGATGGAGGCTACTTCCCTTATCACTCAGCTGGCTGTGCTGCTAGATTTCATGAGCACACCTCATCTGTTCCTGTGCAAATCTACCTGGATGAAAGAATATTTTCAGGGGTGGTTCATGCTCCCTACTCTGACTTTGCACTGGAGTCAGCCTGCTAATGCAGCCCGGTTGGAGATGGAGCTGATTGTCTCCAGCAGCGGATCAGTAATAAACAAAGTGGGACTTAAAGGATTTTGACATCACTTGCAATAAATTTTTATGTTGATGTGGAAGATGGCTGTGAACGATTGCATCTTTGATACAGGAATATTGCACCCATGGTAATTAATTTTCTTTAAGAGAAAATATTCACAGCTACTCCATACATTTTCCTGTGTATATATGACATCGAATTGCAATGGTATCAAGTTTTAGTCTATATACTTTACTCTACACACAACAGCACTCTAAGCTGTTGTGAGAAACTATTCTTATTTTACACCTGAAGCTGTCAGGGGTCTGTATGTACTTAAAGGCTTTGCTTTTTACTGTTGTAAATTAATGCCATTTGAAATGCATGGATAGTAAATGAAAATACTAGGATATATAGCTTGTGTCACATGATCTTGTATTTTTAAAGAGCTTTTCCTATTTCTGCATCACATTTTGTAATATACTTTGTAGAGTATATTAATGAAAAATTAATTTCTCTCTCTGAGAGAGAAAATTCAGAGGCTTCTGCATTGTTCTGTTCCATGTGCATTGGCTCCCTCAACCTACACACCCTGTATTTATTATGTTACTGCGAGTAGAGCAGCCAAAAGTCATTGCCAAGAGCTAATTGTCTTCAGGTGTGTCTGTAGAAACCTGTATTTGTTAGGGGTTTCTGTGTAGCTCCCAAATTGATTATCACGCTTATTAAAGTGTTTTGGTTGGTGCATAGTATTTGAGAGAGTTTTTCTACGTTTTACAAAAAAATTCTAGCATTTACTTACTCAAATGCAGTAGATCTTGGGACCTAAGCTTAAGAGCACTACTTTGTAAATTTCTGCTGAAGGGGGGCAATCACGCATCACAACTTACCTTAGCTACCTTTTGGTAAAAATGCAGCTCGCACTGGCTTAGGTATGCAGATGAAATAATTTTGGGATCCAGGAATGACAGAAGTTAAGAGCTTTTTGCATACTTTGTCAGAGGCATGGCTAGGAATGTAATGATTGTGCCAGATCAGGCTACTTCTTCTGTAGAAGAGCATAATACAGGTCACTGAGGCTCATGCTTTGTTAGAAAGCCTGAACTAATGTTATAAACCTTACAGGCCTAACCTAATGTCCTCGGAGGGACTAAAGCAGTATGTTGTGTATGTATTTAAAAAGGCAAGTGAATTACTGTGTGCCCATCCTGAGACCTCTAGTCCCTCGAAAGAAAGGATTTCACACACACACACTCCCGCACTCCCAGCCTTGCTTTCTGTCAGGCAAAGCACTGATGGACGTTATCCAGGAAACTGGTTATCTTGCTGTTCTCTTGTGTTGACACTGGTTTGTAGGCTGCCCAGGCAGATGCTGTTTCTGATTGACTTAGGTGTGTATCAGGCGGAAAGGACAGTGTAGGCTGCCAAGACCCTCTATATCCACATCACTGCCCACTTGCTGTCTATTCCTTCATCTCTAGACTCTGTGCTTAAAAAGTACTTTATGAAATGTGTCTTTCTATTCGTGATTTTTGTTAAATAGTCCTGGTGATTTTCTTAGTCTGGCCTTACCTGGTTTTATTTATTTGTGGGGTTTGTTTGGTTTTTGTTTGTTTTCCCTTAGGATGAGAAGTGGTAACTGAACATCGGTAGCATTGCTATGGTTGTTTTGTGCTCTTTTTGTACAAGAGGCCAAGCTCTCATAGAAAATGGGGAGAGCAAATTAGAAGGGTCCGTGTTGTTTCACATCACTGTTAAGTACAAGTGTCTTTTACTGGAGGTAGTACAACAGAAAACAGAGCACTGACTCATTCTTTGTATCTTTCAGGGGTGGTAGCACTGTGTATAACAGCTTCCTTTTCAACTGCAACTACTGATTTAAACGAATAATTCAGTGGCCTGTTAATTGATTTTGGAGAACTTCTCTGCTTGAATGTATTGTTATACTATTCCTGGATATGGAAAATGCAATATGGATCTCGTGTCTTCAAATGGCAGCATTTTGAATTTTTATATTATCTTTGGTGCTCTTCAAAGCACTTCAGACTTGGTGCCTAATATGATAATAATCTGATAACTAGGGGTGAAAAACTACCTCCACTGTAGTTTTTGCTGCTGTTTTTCAGCTTTTTGCAGCTGGGAGGGAAGTAGGTTCCAGTAAATAGCAGGGGGCCATGAAAGCTACAGGTATGGAGTAGCTGGGGAGTTTGGTGGTCACGAGGGTCTCTGTGTATTTCTACATCTGTGCTCTGTGTGATGACTTTATCTACTTAATGAACTGGGATAGAAATAAAATTACAGAATATGAGTTTTAGTAAATAAGCCCTTTGAACCCTCAACACAAGTGGCTGATGATGTTGGGGGAGTACATGACAGGTTGGACTTGATCTTAAAGTCTTTTCCAACCTAAACGATTCTATGATTCTGTGACAGGTAGGGCACTTCCATAACAAGGAGCCATAGTTTTAACAAAATTTGTCCTGAACTCAGTATCACGTGCCCATCTGGATTACACCCTAGTCTACAACTGGTCCATGTCATTAATCTTTGTCAGCATGGTCCCACTTTGGTACAGTGGAGCCTGGAATTAAGTTTTGAGATCCTTTTTGGGCAAAAGTTGCTCCATCCAAAACCTATTCTGTCTTTTTACAGAGCACCCGCTTCAGCAAAGCTTACTTTTTGCTACTAGTGCTCTATAGCAAGAGTTTACTTTATGTTCCTTCCTTCCCTCTTTTGATACCTGCCTCCTTTCTACGTCTGTTCCTTCAGTGGTGGGAGTTGTCTGGTTTGGATTGTAGGTATCTGGGAAGAGGGAGACTTACAGGTGTTTAAAGAGCAAATTATCTGTCCCCTGTTAGGTTGTGCCCATCCAGTGGGTGATGGCATACCAGTGATTCAAGTCAGGAATGAATAGTTGGGGCTTAGAATAATTTGTGTGGGTTGGTTTTTGTTTTCCCTTTTCCTTGTTTTTGTTTTCCCTTTTCCTTGTTTTTGGTTTTCCCTTTTCCTTGTTTTTGTTTTTCCCTTTTCCTTGTTTTTGTTTTCCCTTTTCCTTGTTTTTGTTTTCCCTTTTCCTTGTTTTTGTTTTCCCTTTTCCTTGTTTTTGTTTTCCCTTTTCCTTGTTTTTGTTTTCCCTTTTCCTTGTTTTTGTTTTCCCTTTTCCTTGTTTTTGTTTTCCCTTTTCCTTGTTTTTGTTTTCCCTTTTCCTTGTTTTTGTTTTCCCTTTTTTTTCTCCCCTGTAAATAAAGTTTTGTAATTATGAGGGAGGGGATGGGAGGACAGTTGTGAGATAGCACTGTAAAGCAGGTAGTTAATTATGGTATATATTACATATTAATAGGGAACTTCCTGTTGCCACAGGCAGAACCTCCTAGGGGGAGGTACAGGAGAAAGCTGTTTCAGAAGCAGAGAGCGGTGGAGAAACCTGGCTCTGCTCTTGTGCGTGGCAGCATGGGAGTTGGTATTGTGCGCTGAAGCTGGGAGGCCCGCTCTGAAAAACCTTGAAGCACTGCATCTTTGCTGTAGAAGAAGCTAGCATGGTACTGGCCCAGGGGGAACTATGCTTTGAGCTAGGGAATTTGTTCTAGAAGTCTTCCAGGGTTTACTACCACTGTCACTGCGTGAAATATAGGGACAGTTTATGCATGGACATGAATCTTTATAAAGGCATTGTAAAATAAGAGCTTTTCAAGGTACGTTTAGTTGCAGTGCTTTCCTGCTTAGACTTGCTTATGGTCTCCTATATTGCATTTATGCTGTGGGAGTTTGAGAGCTATGGCCTTGGTGTTTATTCCTAGAGGAGGCAACACTTGTATATTTAAAAAAAAAAAAGGGGGGGGGGGAGAGAAAAAAGCGTAACTGTGTGGTTGTTATGTTAAATGAATTTTAAAGCTGGTGAGAAGAGGCATTCAGAGATGAGAATGCTTGGGGGGAGAAATGAAAGCACATTGAAGCTGTTTCCCCTTGAGGGCTTTAGGCAGGATTGAGAAGAAGTGGTGCATACTGAAGCCTTGTTTATAGTCTTTCACTTACTGTTAATAAAACAGGGATGTTCTAAAAGGTTTCCATAATTAAAATGCAGTCCTTGAGTACAGTGCATTTTCAGAGTGGTCTAAAGCTCTGCTGCCTCTCAGACTGCTTAAATCATTATTTATAAAAAACGCTGCAGTGGACTTAGTGTTTTAAAGTTGCTTTCAATCAGAACGATGGTAGAAATGTTGGGTATTGAATGAATGAAAATAGAACTTATGGGGAAGCTTGTAAGTGTACAAATTGACTGGTTAGTAACTAATTACTAGTACAGAGATTGTTTTTGCCTTCTCTTTTTTTTCCTTAATTGGCTGAATATTAATAAATCTGGTTTATTTCTGGAAAACAGCAAGTTTTAATGGTCTGGCAGAAATTCATAATAAAAAAGCTAAAGAATTAGCATAATAAATAATTATTGCTTCCAGGGTTTTTATTGTTAAGATAATAAAATGTTAAAAAGCAAACCACTTGAGTAGAAAGTAATTGCGCTGACAAGCACCACACAGCTAGCATTCACAATAAAGTAAACCTTCCCTCAATGTCAACCTGATTTGCTATCCACATAAATGCTTCCTCACATTATGGAAATATGCTTTTTCTATCAGCAGAAAAGAATAAAACTCTAGGCATCTAATTAATCTTGTCTGACATTTGATTTCATACTCAGGTTAAAACATGAGGCAGGTGGGTCTGTTTTTCCCCCCCTCTATGTGCATGACCACAGGCAAATCTCTCCATTAATGTCAAGCTGCATCTGTATGTCTGTGTCACTGCCACATGTCAGTCATTAATGCATTAGTGTTGCTTGTATTTGATTCATATGCACCACTTTTCTTGTCTGGAGGGCTTGGTAAATAGGGAACCGCCAGGCTTCAGCTATATATCACAAGCATTTCACCTTGACCCTCCCTGTAAAGGAAGAGGGACTCTACTGTATAGGAGAAGGACTAGAAGTGGTAATTTGTGGCACAGGGAATTTCTGAGTTGTAGACGAAAGAGGCAAAACCGATTTGGCTTTGACATTTTTATTGATTAAGAGTGCTCTTGTTAAAGACTAATAACTGTTAATAATGCCTAACTGTATTGCCTGCAGTGGTTTAGACTGGTTGATGGCAGGATTGTTTTTCTAAAGTGCACAGAAAAACTCTACAAAACTAGTTAGATGCATTATGGATATTTTCTGAAATTCTAGTAAATGGTTTCTGCCAGAGGCAGCATGCGGCACTTGAAAATATGGTGGTTTGACCTTGTATGCTAAAACCTGTGTAACTCCATTGTAGTTTATACGTATTTAGGTAGTACAGACATTTAAAAGGACACAGTTAAGAACTTAGATTTGAGTAGCAGACTGCTTGTTCTTAAAAATAAAACAGTGATAAACTTAAGCAGTTTCATAATTAAAAGAAAGTTAGCAACTGAAAAATATCTTCATGAACATAGTTTATGTATTAGAATATTTTCCTGTAGTGTTTGCATGCAAAATCCCGTGGCATTGGGAAATAAATATTTGCTTATGAAGTCAAAAAGTAATAGGAAGCATCGATTTCATTTTGCTGACTAAATGCAAAGAGTAAAAGCATCACTGGTGAAGAACGTCTGAAGGTCTAGTTGTAATTTTTAAAAGTTAAGTTCTAAACTTAAACTTTTGCTTCTGGTGTCTGTCTACTACATTGTTAAGTGTGAGTGAAATTGGTTTTTCTCTGCATTCTGCATAAAGGGCTGGATGCTGTTTGGAAGAAGTGGTGTACAGCAGCTCCCAGCCATAGCTGTATAGCAGCCCATTTTGTAAATCACTTATTAAAGGTGCTGAAGACTCCTTAAAAAAAAAAGTGTACTAGATCAAACAAAAATGCATACATATACAACTTTGGCGTTTATGCCGAATTGGTTATATATGAATCTTCTGTTACCAGAAGTTAATAGGCAAAAATTGTAGTTGAGAAATGTTCTCGTTATGATGAGCACTGCATTGAGTGGATGGCTACTTCACACGTCACCTGCTTTTGAACAGTGACAGGTAGAATCTGATGCCAGAGGAATTAGCATTTAGGCCTAAAAAGAGGGAGGTTTACTTATGATTGACTTTTGGTGACTGTGGCTTTCACTCTGCTGCGTTGATGCTTGGTTTGACTGTCTTCCTGTAACCTTGAAAGGCAGCCTCACCAGATGGAGGTAGAAGAGTGAGCCAGGAAATACCACTACCTTCTAAATCACTCTGGACTATGAGGCTCTTTCTGTCAGCTTTTCCCTGGATATTTCTTGACAGACTTTGCCTTTAAGAAGCGGGACTAGAAACTACGAGGAGGAGCAGTAACACAGCATTGGTCCACGCTTGTTAATTTTTTGCCACCTCAAGGAATAAATATTGCTGTTCCAACAGCTTTTAAGAGGCTATGAAATGTAGATGTGGAGTTGGAGAAATGCCTTCCTGCTCAATACCCCACGTAGTGTAGGTAAAAGCAGCAGATTTTAAGAGATCGGTTGTAATGCTTTGCATTTATGTGCTGCAGTTTCGTTTCAGTTGCTTTTGGAAGGGATTAGAGTCACAGAACAATTAAAGTAGGAAGATGAATCCATAGATTCTCCAGCCCAACCTGCTGCTCAGCGCAGAGCGCGCTAACTTCAAAGCTAGATCGTGTTGCTCAGGGCCTTGTCCAGTTGAGTTTTGAGTATCTTTAAGGATGGAGGGAGACTGCACAACCTCTCTGCATTACATGAACTTGTAAAATATGAGGTTTAAAAATTTTTCAGTATGTTAGCACAATATCTTTATACAAGAGAAAAGGTTTATTGAGGGAAGATATTCCTGAATATATTAAAACAGAAAAAGTAAAAGCTAAAGGATTTTTTTTAGGCTTCTGAATGCACTGTGTTTGAAATGCATCCATCAGGAAGGTCTTTCTAAATACTTTTTTGTAGTGTTGACAACTACTTTTAAGGATGCCAGTAATGTAAACTCCTGTTGCTTTCTGACCAGCATTCTTGTCTAAGAGAATGCTGGAGCTCTCCCTAATGAAGATGCTTTTTTCAATTAAAAACTTCAGCAAAGAGAAAATACATGCCAATACTAAACAGAAAACAAATTGTAGAACCTCTGAAATGAGAAAAATGTATTTAAAAAAAAATCCCTGCAGAGGCAAATTAGTAGTTGAAGAATAAGAACTACAGTTTTTAAACTGAGGTTTGTTGCAGATAACACTGGCAGGGAAAGAAGTGTTGTTACTCTTAACTTTGAGACTCCATGGGGAGTTTTAAAACAGTGGAAGGAAGAAGTGATGCCTCTAGAGAAGTTTGTGGAAAGGAACAACAAGCACAAACATGTTTTCCTATTGCAGGGAAATTATTCTGTGTTCAAAGATTTTTTCCTATACTTTTTTCTTCTAATTAATTTAACTATTGTTGACCTTCATTTCAATTGGGTTATATTCATTCCAAGTGCTGTAGAAACCGAAACCTTTCTTTTTGTTTGGAGACCGAATTAAGAAAGGCTCAGAGAAATGGGCCTGACTAGACATGCTTTGGATCCCAGGCATGCTGGTATTCACAGGGATATTGGTTCATTTGAGACTTATGTAATGTACGTCTCCATTGCTGTCCTCTTTCCTTATTTATCCTTTTAGCAATAAATTTTGTTCTTGCCAGAAATGCACTAAGTAATGAGATGACACATGCTGGTCATTTCCAGGGGATTAAAGTTCATGTTTTCAGAGAATTCTAGAGTTTATAGTCACAGTAAAAACATCTTGCTAGTAATCACTGAACAGTGAAAAGGTTATGGGTTATTCAGCGTTTAAATTAATTACCATGTCACACTTCTAATTAGGAGTTTGGTGTATTATAGCTGAGATTTCACAAATGACTAAAATAAATTTGTATCTTCTTTCTTCCTGTGTTTTGGGAATCACAACAGGCTCTGTAGAATCGACACCTGAGAATCTAAATTCCAGATGCAATTAAATATGCTGTTCAAAATGCATAGTGGGTTTTTTTTTTTTGAAGTTCTTTAAAAGATTGCAAAGGGGTTCTTTGTTCTTTTTGTTTAGTTACTGCTGTTTTAGCTAACAGCATGCTGATTCTGTCTTATTGGGGAAAAATGCAGAAGACTAAGTAGCGCACTTCCGCATTTAGTCATGTAGCTGCTATTATCATTTGAATCTGTGTGTACATGCATATGGGCACATAAGTGCCAATTTTAAGAACTGTCATTTCAAAGCAAGACAAAAATAAGTAGTTTAAGAAAACCCACTTTACACTTACAGATCAATAGAATTGTGAATATTGGAGTTGGTGTGAATATTGGAGTTGGTGTACCTAAAAGGTTATCTGTGAACGTTTCCCCAGAGCTAGCATATTTGACTCAGGCCAGCAGGGAAATAAAGTAAAGAGAAACCTCCTAAATGTAGATCCTCCTTTTTCATTCGCAGTCTCACTATTTGACACTACCAGAACTCAACGCACTATTTTAGTCTTTCTTTTTTTAGCAGTAACATACTTTTTACCATCCTCCTTGCTCTAGTAGTAGCTGTAGCTGTTTGGTGGAGTATTGCTTTCTGCTGGGAGGTGGGCATTTTGACCAGCAGCTAATGCTGCTACAACTTGAAGCTTCAAACTCTGGCTAATTTTACCGTGGCTTTTTTATGCCACAGACTGTTATTTGTTGTAAGAGTGAAATCTGTCCCTGCGTGGGAGTAGGCAATGTATGGTGGTCTGCATTTGCATGTTACTATTCCTTTGGTTTCATGTCACTAGCTGGTGACCCCAATGTCTTCACAGAAGTGCTGGTGCAGTAGCAGGACAAAAACACCTCCTTCTCCTGTTTGCCTGAGCGTCTCCTCCACTCCTCGGGGGCTCTGCTCTCCGCCGTCCACAGCCTGTCCCTAGTCCAGAGGTCACAGTTCCGGCTCGTCGCTGCTCCCATGCACCTCCTGTTTTTCAGGGGCTGTTTTATGGAAGCAAAGACAATCGTCACAAGCTGATGACCCCAGCGTCTTCACAGAAGTGTCGGTGCAGTGGCTTGCGTGCGCGTAACGGTTTGGTGCTTAGGGCAGAAGGGCGCTTGGGCTGGGGAAAACTTGGGTGGTGATGAAGGCTGTTAGTGGCAGAGATGCCTGAATTTCTGAGCGTTGCCAACAACAGTTCCGCATATTTTTGGCTATTATTACCTTATATTAGAATATTTTAAATTAATTTGTCTGATATAACGTTGTGCTACATCAGAGGCACCGTATTTTTGAAACAGAGAAACTACTGAAGGGAGAAACAGGACTGACATCCTGGTTTCACTGCTGTCAGGATGTCTAATCAAGATTTCACGAGGATGATGTGCCTCATTTTTAGAGAGGAATCATAGCAGCAGGATTGTGAGAAGGTGATATAGGAGGAACATTGATGAAACCAGCAAGCAGAAGTTACACAATTGAGAAATTCAACTTCGATGTTTCACTGCATGGTTGGAAACCCCCCTGATGCTGATGAGCAGAATGCTATCCTAGCCTTGTGCTAGGTCAGCATCTTCACAATTTAAGCTAACAGGAGTAAAAGAGTGTTTCTAGATGGCATAGCTGGAAAGGAAAGCTTGAAACCATGAACTGCGTGCTACCTGCTGCAGTGATGCTCAGCTTGCAGACACTCTTACATGGATGCTGACTTTAGCGTAACGTTGTGGGCACCAGTCCAGCTGTCAATGATCGGGTCAGTTTTACAAATGCAGAAGCAGGCACTGCAGTAGTTTACTGTGGAGAAGAATAAAAAAGCACTGGTAAGCTGTGGCAGGCAGGCTGCAAGCATGCAAGTCTCCACACCTGCAGCACACATCTCTCCCAAGTGCCAGAGGGTTCTAGGAACAGGGCAATGAAAATAAGGTCTTTTTTTGTGTTTCTCTAGTCTTTTTCTTAGAATTCCTGTGACTTTCCCTTTCCCTTCCCTTTGTAGTTAGAACCTATAAATTTGCTTTCCAGTGCATCATTATCTAGGGCCTATATTGTTAGTTTTTCATATTAGCTTTAGTTCTTAAGAATGTAGTAAAAGTGTCATAGTTGTGAAAAGAGAACTTTTGTTAGAGAATCTCTCCCTTCCTAGATGTGTCAGGGAGAGATTGCAGGGATAATTGAGAAAGGAGACCTAAGGGATTGTGGAGAGAGAGAGGATGTGAACAGAACTGGGAAAAGAAAGGGAATATAAAACACGGGGTGGAAACCTCTGCAAAGCAGAAGAGCAAGAAATTGCTGACAACAAGAGCCAGAAAGAAGAGAAAGGAAAAACAAATGTGTGTGGATGTAGAACATAGAGAAGTTATTTATCTCATTTATTACGTGTAGGAAAGGGAAAAATAAAATGAGAGCCAGCAACTAACTCAATGTTTTCAGTTTGTTTAATAAAATGTAGTTACAGTATGCTGCAACTAAACAAATTACATGATGTCTGAAGAGCTTTTTTTTGTATTTTGGGAGCCTGATTATGCATGCATTTTTCACTCTAGCAGGTAGATTTGCTGCTGTAATAGATGTCAAGTTAATTTTTTCAAGTTCTTGTATGCACATCAGCCATAAGTAGGTATTGTGCTGTTTCTTTCTGTGCAATGGAGTTATGTAATAGTTTACACAGACAGTTTGCCCTTAAAAATTCTTTAAAATTAGGAAATTTTTTTTAAAATTTTCCACACCCTTCTCAGTCTGGGCAGCCCACTGTGTTTTTAATTGAGCATGAAAATAAAATAGATTTGTTTACTCACTCGGTTGGTGTTATCTAGCCTGTCAATACTGGCAAAACCGCATTGGGGCAAAGTTTGAGGCAAATGTGTTGCTCTTCTTTTCTGATGTTCTCCAGAAGCAATAGTGATTATAACTTAAAAAACAAAGCAAACAAAAACTAAATGAACAAACAAACCCCACACCGTGAGCTTAAAAAAATGTTATAATTGATGCTCAATCCACTTCTCAAGCAGGCTGAATGTACAAAGCAAATAATTGATGTTTTGAAATAGTCTGGTAGATCTGTATATATGATTATGTGGATTGTCACTGTCATTATGGAAGACATGAGATATATATATATATATGTAAGATATACTATTGAACTTAAGCTAATATAGCCTCATACCTATTTTAATGAAATGTAACATGTATTTACATTATTAAAATAAACTGAATTGCTACAGCTATGAAGGATCTATATATGTACTTTACGTGTTTGAGTTCCTCAGGCAAATGTGGGAAAATGCTTTAATCTTGTATACTGACACTTCATTGGTGAAAAATATTTCTATGCTGTATATAAGTTTAGTGATTGAAACAAGATTTTGGATCTTATCTGGGTGATTGTACAATATAGCTTGTTTAATTGGTCTTTCATTTCTTTGCAGCTCTATAGGGGAATGTATGATTGAACTGCTGCTTTTAATATGAGTTGGTGTTGCATATAGCCTTTTATGGGTATGTTTATATAGAATGAATTATTTAAAATAGAATTCTGCCTTTTGCAGAAAATGCCCTATATATTATGACTAAATTATCTTTTGACTTTAAATATTTATTAAGTACATAGTGGAATTCTAGTGGCTCATTGGTTTTGCTGCAAATGCATAACATAATGTAGTTTAAGGCTAGGAGGAACCATTAGATCATGATCTCCTCTGATCTCTGGGGCATAGATCAGGAATTGCTGCTGAATGAAGAACGAGTAACACCGTACCTATGTGCCTCAGGAGAAGGAGTGCTCAGGAGTTCCAGTGTGTGAATTCAGACAGCACTAATTCCCTTTCGAATACACACTGACAGTGTGGATAACTATTTGAAAAAGAGAGTAAATTATCTTGCTTTTAGGATTTGTCTACAAATAAATCTACTGCACACCAGGTTAAGGTGTGAATTTACATTGTACTGGCAGTTCTGTACTAGCTGCCAAGAGGAGGTTCTTGAAAGGCTCTGTGTGTGAAATAGCCGCATGAACCACCACTGCTTGCAAAGCAGAGCAAACAGCCCAGCTTGAAGGTGTTCAAACTGCACTATGAAAAGTATCTACGTAATCTTTATGGTGCTCTGTACTGTAAAGTCCTTTTCTTCAGATGTTTTTGGGGTATCTTGTGTGTCATATTTTAAATGTTTCAAGTTCTGATTTCATTATACTGTGTGTTTATTATACTCCATTTCTGTCTTCTGCAGTAGATTCAAGGGAATCTTTTGAGTTGGTCAAAAGATGATGATTATTGTAACAGCTTTCCCCCACCTCCCCTGCATCTGTTATTGGGGGGTTTGCAGTAGCTGCTCCTGATGCTGGCATCTTACTAACTTGAAGAAACAACAATAAAAAAACAAGAGGCAGTGGAAAAGACACAGACACAGAGTCAAGAATTTGTTGCTGTTGGTGAGTGTTACGTTGCCACAGCTGTTGAAAGTTAGATGAGCATGCATAAATATGACAGTTATTGTGACTGTTTAATTTTTTCTATTTTTTTAATGTTTAACCTTCAGTGATTCTTTTCCCCTCTTTGTGGTATTATACAGTCCAGTTCTCCTCTCTTGAATTCAAGTGCTGCTGCTTAGCGCTGTAATAAGCCCTCTTACATTGATTTATTCTTACTTAGTGCCAATACGTTTCTGAAGAATGAATTAATGAGTAAACCAGAAGCTAGGCGATGTCCTTCATTTTACTTTTTCAGATGATCTCAAAGCAAGAATATTAACTATACCACGTCATCTACCTCCCTTTGATGTTTGTGTCTAAACTGTAAAAAGAGCCCAGACATTTTGTCCCCTAATACTAGCCTAATACCAATTCATATAGTTTTGATTTTGTATATTTTTAATACGCTCTATAACATTTTTCCCTTTCTTTTTTGTGTCCTCGGACACTTTCAAAATTTATGTTAATTAGATCTCCCATCATTTACACTCTTAAAATTTTTGTTAATTATATCTCCCATTATTTCCTCTCATGTAGTTGCTGCTTCATGGCCATAGTGCTTGTTGTATGCTTCATTGCTGGTAAAGGAAGCATACTTTTTTTGTAGAAATGAAATATTTCTTTATTCTGGTCCTTCTAAAGTGATGCCGGATGCAGTGGGAAAACCAGGTTCTCTATCATGGTGATGTGGGTGAAGCAGAATCCCCTTGGGGTCACTGCAAATACCGGTTTCTAATGTCTAGAGAAACAGCTTTTAATTATCTTGGCTTAGCTAATACTTGCAACTGAACTGCTGCTTTCTGAATACTTATTAAATGTTAACCATAATCTAAGAAGAGAATGGTGATGTCTTGGTGCTTTTCCAGTTTTCAGGCGTTTTAGTCATGTTGTTCTAGTTAAGACAGACTTCTATATGCACTTGCAAAATCTTTATAACTTAATAGTAGTACAACCCTGGAATAAGCAAAACATTGTATGTTGCTATTTGTTGTCAGTGTATTCATTGTGAGCTCTTAATTCACTCTAATAATAAGGTTATCAGGGTTAGATTTTAAATATTTTAACTTTTTAAGTAAGTGTTTTAAATGAAAGGATGTTCTCATTTAAAACCAGAAGTATTTTTATTTCTTTAAATATTGTTGAAATGGTACATATATAAAAATACATCTTAGGTAAGAAATATAAATCCATCACATGATTTTAAGGTTAAAAAATACTAAGCAGGTGCGCCACGCTGAAAAGATCTCGGATAACAAAAGTAAAACAGTTTCACTTGCTTATTCCCTCCACACTCATCATCCATAGCTATCTTGCATCAGCAGATCTCAGAGCACATTACAAAGGAAGATATGTTTCCTCATTTTATGGAAGGGATGTTGATCTTCTGCCTTACTGATTAATGCAGCACCTTTTTTTTCTTTTTTCTTCTGAATATGTCATAACAACTATGAATGCCTCAAAAGCTCTTGAAGGCTGTCAGTAATGGTGAAACAAGATTTTCTTGTCTTCTGCAAGCATTCTGGTACAATGCCTGTTTATGTGATCAGGTATGGCCCTTCTATAGAACTTTCCCTTCTTGTTACACAATGCAGAGATTAAATGGACAAAACGAAAGATTTCAGTTTTTGTGAATATTGCATTTCCAAAAGTTCCGGTATTTGAGCTGAATAAAGCTCTATGGGTGTAATGCTTGGTTTCTAATGTAGCATTTTACATGCATGAATTTAAGGCAACATAAAAGGCTTATTTCAGCTTTCTGTTTGGTAACTGGCATAGCTTGATAGTACTGTAATGGAGAAACTGTAGAAAAAGTGTATCCCACAGTATTACGAAAGTCGCAATGTTGACCTATTACACTGGTTATAACATTCAAAATTCTAGGTCTGACGTGTTTTAGTTATTTGGTGGGTATATCTAATGCCCCAAAACACTTTCAGAACAGTTTTGATTATATTTTGCCTGTTCTGTTTTCATGTTTCCTTAGGTGTTTTGTTTGATGAAGAGAGGTAGGCTACCATATTTTTTTTTAATCAGAAGTCTATTACACATTTTATGTTAAAAATGTGTAAGGCATTAATTGCAACATCATTTAGGACTTTCTTGAGACCTAGCTGTTCCTTGGAAGATGGAGGATCATGTTGGCTCAGTTACAGCGATGAGCAATGCTTCATCTTTAAGGTTAGCAGCAGTCATCAATGCAGCAAAACCCTTACATCTTCTCGTGATGTAATTATCTCACAAACTGTATGAGGAGACCCTCTTGAGTATACCTAGTGGTGGGCTTTTGGAGGAGAGGCTCCCTCTCAGCCTTTGGCTGTGCTTGCAGGCTTAGCTTTAGGTTACTGTGTGCTCTTGAGAGTCCTCTTAGGAGGCCACGCGACCCAATGTAGTTATGGCTAATGGCCTCAAAATAACACTTGAAGTATGGCATTTACAGTGTAAGTGACAGGCTGTGAGGATCCAGAACCACGTTTAGTTTGGATCGTAATTGGTAGTGAGTAAGGGACTGATTGCCAACAGATAGCATAGACTATGAACATATTTGTACGCATATGAAGCTTTGCTTTGACTGGAGTTGCGAAGTGATTGGCGAGGATGGAAGCAGATTATGATATACCTTGTAGGCACAGGTGGGACTTGAAGGGCAGTTTGAGGATGTGATGAGATAACCAATAAGTTAACAGCAGGGCAATTCTAAGTGTTCCTTTCTCAAGCAGCCTTGATCTCGCAGTAGTATGTACTTCTTTAAGCTTCTTCATGACTTTCTATTTTCCAATATTTCAATTTCATGTATTCATTAGTGAAAGAGATTGCAATTGGCAGGTGGCTACCATATTGTAGTAAAAGAGGGTTGGATTTCTAGTATTTCATGTGGCAAAGGCCTGTAGAATTTGAAAGGAAACTCTATCCCTGCCATCTAATTCTGTTGGATGATTTACTATAAGAATTACGTATTTAATTTGGAAGATACTGTGGAAGAACTTGGTATACTTTTCCTGTATGCTTGGTATACTCTTTTCTAGTTGATATCCCTATTATTTTATGTTGAACTTTATAGAATATTTGTATCCAGACAGTTCTGGATAACTCTTCTTAAAAATGGCTAGGAAGCAAGTCAAATCACAGTGAGTGTGTGTGTGTGTGTACACACACATACACTTATATCTATCTCCAAAATTAAAGGCAGGCATTTATAATAGTTTTATCTTTTACATTTTTCCCCATTCATCAGGTACATTCTGTTTTAGTGGAAGGTTATGCAATGTAAACTTTCTCAAAGCAACTTTTATTTGAAATTTGTAGAATTTAAAAAAAATCCTCTCAGCAAATACTACACAGTATAGATTAGAATGCTTATCTGCTATGTGTAGATTGGAGTGATCTGGGGAGATAGAAAAAAAAATTAGCTTAACTTTTGTTTTAATTAAACAAGACATATCGGTTATGAAGCTTCTTGTGCAAATAGTCTTCTGCTTAAGTATATTTTTAACAGTCTCATTTAAACTATCATGTTCGATATCGCTGCCTTGTAATTCAACTGCTGTGACTTACTAATTTGCCACTAATTCTTTATTAACATAACAACAGGAAGTTCTAATAAAATCAGTTGGGCTGATACTAATAATTTGCTATGGCTTTGGTGCTCTGTGTTAAAGTATATAAAGTTTCTGATACACAAGTTGCTGAGAGTATATTGCCCATTTTCCAAACACTCTGTACAGACAAAACCAGCCACTTCTTGGAATTAAGTTCTGGAAAAGTATAGTTAAACTACTCGCAGTTGGTCTTAATTATATTTGGATTATATGTAGAGATCTCTATGCTAGAATAGAAAGGTTTTATCCCTGATCTGCTTCAGAATAAAATCTCTTTGTTATTTTTACTCTTTGCCTGAAAGTGTTTAAGCTAGGAAAAAACAGTGAACAAACCACTACCTCCTCTGTACATTCCTTTTTCTGCAGAAAATTCTTTAAAATTCTGGCTTTTGTGAGTACTTGTATTGACTTAAAAAGGGACAGAGATAGGAGTTTATTGAAACTACTCAAAGATGGGAATACCTGCTGCAATGGAATTAACCTAAATAAAGCATGATGGTTCGCAATGAAACTGGTTATGAAACAGTTTTGGCATAACTGGGTTTGGGTTTGGGTTTTTCCTTCCTGAAGTAGTTTGCATGACTGGGCACATAGCCTGCGAGTCACTGCTGCGCTTTCAAAAAACGATTGTCACAAGTGTTCTAAAAGCTGAAAAATATTTGCTATCTTTACTGTATGGACCTTTATTTTATGTAAAGTTTTCATGACAAATGAAGATTTTTTTTTTTTTTTTTTTTTTTTTTTTAGTTGTGGCAGACTTAATGGAGGAGCAGCTTAATTATTGATAATTTACAAGGGTGGTACACTGGCTAGGCTTTACCCATGTAAATCTGCTGCTGCCTTAGCAACAGCTACAGTGTATCATTTAGTGCTTAAGCTGTTTGTGGACTATACAATATCATAATTATAGAAAGAAATGTACAGATGTAGGGGCTTGAATATAAATGAGTTGTGCCTCATACAGTCTTGAATTTTTTAGGAGGGATACGTGTGACGTGTGCGCCTAGCTCTCGAGTTTCCTGTCCCCCAATGTTGTCGGTAGTGTAGGGGAACAGTTGATTACTGTTTAGGAATACTACACTACAGCATAGAAAAAAGGAGCATGGAAGCAGATGTAAAGCAAGAAAGCTGTTACCTTTCCTTGTGAGTAGCAGGACAGTACTTCAGAACCAAACAGGTATCGTGGCTGGCACTGTGTGAAGAGTAGTGGATGCTTTTGGCCCAGGAGAAGCCTACAAGCTGAAGAGAAGGGACAAGGTTGAAAGTACAGAGCACAAAACATTGATCACACCAGCTTTATTAGAACAACGTCTGAAAAAAAAGCCATCCATACAAGATTCTGGTTAGCTTTTTCTACTATTTATACTGTAGCAGAAATCCCTGTCTAGCAGTAACCTTCCTAAAATTTCAAGTGTGTCAAGAATGACACTACCAAGTGATTGGTTGCTTACATTTGTTTACAAAGGTATTTTTTGTTTGTTTTCTTACTCTCTGTTTGTGTGAAATATTTTATTATACGGTGCAATGTTTTTAATGATTGTTCCTAAGTACAGATGATACAGCATGGAACTCTGAGTATGTACAAAGCCTTGCAAACACATCTAAGGAAGATCATTCACTCTCCATCATCACCTTCCCGTTCCATCTCCATTTGAATGAAGGATTTTGCTGTACACATTTATTCTATTTATTTTTGCACTGAGTTTACCACTCTTTTTCCATAAGAATAGGGCTTTGCTAACAAGCAGGCTCCTCAGCAGAGCAGCATTTCTCAGGAAGAATAACAAGAAACTTGAAATACACTAAATATGTTGAAGAAGTCTCAAAATATTTACTTAAGCATCAGTTCACATAAGTCCTCATTTGAGCTTCTTTATGCACATGGATGGGATGATGTATTATTAGTATTATTAGTTATATTTTGTACCCTTCAAAAGGTAGCAATTTAGTGCACTACTGTACTCAAATGTCATAAGAGAGGAAGCATAGGTTAAAACAGATGTCATGAGTTAGAAAGGAAAAAGAATGATGTGTTTAATGCCAGACTGGTTTTAGAAGTTTCTAAAGATTTGATGTAAAAGAAAAGTAATGACTGTTAAGGTACTACCTTTTAATCTGCTGCTCCAGTCATAATATGTTCAGCAGTGCTTTAGTACCATGTTAAGCACAACCAAGACATCTGTAGAGACTTGATGTGGCGAAAAAGCTTGGAAGTAATATAAAGGCTGTACTGTGCCCATTTCCTTAAGCTGTACAGAACAGAAAGGGAATTTATTATTTAAATGTTTATGAAAAGAACAAGAAGTTTTAATGTGTGAATGTGCAGGAAAAAGAAGAAAGCATAATTGAATGGTGGGGAAAGCTGCAGCTTTCAAAGCTCGTGGGGGCTTTTTCCTGCTTCTTAAATTAAGCTAGGAAGGAGTCTTTCTCTTCCATTAAATAGCATAATTAGCCCTGCAGTAGCTGTCTGAGTGTCTTCAAGTCTCATGTTTGTTTTCATGACCTGCTTGTTTACTTGTAGGAAGTATTATTAAAATGAATGACAGCCTTTGCTCACTAAGGTGTACGTGGGAAACGCACTAAAAAGTGGGGTATAATAAACGATGCACGATATGATAAATGGTTTGGGAATTTTGTTTTTAAATTCCATCATAAGCATTAGGGTTCAAGGTTCTGATTTTTGGGTTTAACTTTCCCAGTGATTGGTTGTCCCATGTCAATTAGATAAACCACAATATGTTTCTTCCTCTTTTTGCTTCTTGGTAAAACAGGGATAATTGTCAAACAAGTCCTCTGGCATGGTATGAATGTTACTAACTGTATAGATTGTTTTGGACGTATTTGCTGTGCTATATGTAAATGGTACTTTTGCTGTACTGTATATTCAGTCCAAATCCATGAAATTTAATGAGAGATCTGGATTTAGCCTTTGGTTTCTAATGCCTAATGAGTTGCCCACAGCCTATATTTTAAAGTGGGAATTTCTTTTGTCTGCTTAAATAAACCCCTGAATTTAATATTAGCTCTGGTTTTGTCTCCAGCACTCCATAAAACTGCAGTTTGAATAAAGGGTTGTTGCTTTAAAGGTTGTCTGCTTTTTGGGGGTTTTCTTTGTGGTGGTTTTTTTATTTATTTTTTTAAAAATTAAAAAAAAAAGTAATTGGGTCAACACACTTATTCTCTCTCCTTTATATCCTTGCCTCGCTTATGGTTTTAGGGAGCATTTACATTCATGTTTTAGTTTGAATCAGGAATGTACCTCTGAAATGAACTCTGGAATTGGCTGGGTTTGTGCACCTCAGTTCGCATTGTGAAACCGTTCTGGAGCTTGCAAATTTGGATTCTTTTTGGATGAAACTAAAGCGGGGGATGCAACGCAGGAATTGCATCACCCTCTGATGCTAATGGGTGTCCAGTCCTTGAGACTGCATTGCAGTTACTCTAAAGTCAAAACAGAGCCTGTGTTTTGAGGGACCGTGGCTCAGCTCAGCTCTTCTGCTCTGCAGGGACCTCTCATCACACAGCACCATTTCGGTTTGAAACCCTTATGGCTGCGATGGTGCTGCAGCCAGGACTATGGCAGCTGTTTATAGGAATTGCTGCTTTGTGACGTCCATGCTCCTTTTGTCAGTTAGTGACTGTTGCAACGTAACTGTGTGTTTATTTTCATTCAGTCATTATTCTGTATTTGTATTGCTCACATTTTTCAGAAAAAAGAGGGATTAGTGAATGCTCTGACTGTGTGGGCGAGAGCACTTGTACATCACTGAGAGTAACAAAGTGTTGGGCTCTTGAAAACCTTTGAAGCTCTTTCACTTCTGAATTAATCTAACTGAAGACTCGAAATTTTCATTTTAGTGCCTTCCAGAGTGTATCTAAGAAGCTTTCCTCGATATTCTAGTGTTTGGTTAACGTACATAGTACTAACACAAAAGAAAGCTTATGTAAATCTGTGTATGTAGTAAAACTAGATTTGTTGTACTCTGTAATAGATGAATTTTGTTTCTTTTAATTAAAAAGAAAAATACTTATCGGCAGATTGAATGGATTAACAACTATTTTGGTTTGCCTGAAAATCCTAACTTGGAAAAAAATTCCAAATCTCCTTGCATTATTTAAGTTACCTTTGCAAAATCTCTAGTGTGGGTTATAGAAAATAGAGTTGTTTGCTAACCAACTCTATAGCCCTTATTAAGCTTTTTCCATTCTGTAAAGGCAATAGCTCTGAAATACAGAAGAGATTGCACTAAATCCTTGGCTGGCAATTTTGTGTGGGATTGAGTATTGAAATGCAGCAAAGCAAATAATGAAGGCATATGTTTACCTATAATTCTTTTTACCTTGGGAGAAGGATTAAATAGGAACAGTTTGGTTGTTGTCAAATTCTTAACAGTTGCTTTCAAGCATGAAACAGTCCCCGGGCTCTCAGAGGATTTACTTAGCAGTTTGAATAGAGAGGTCTTTACTGCTAATGGAACTGAGATGGCAGGCTTAAGCAATGGGGTGCTTTATAGCCTCTTTAGCCACTTGAGAAGATGTAACATCAAATAGCTGAAATCGTCTTGGTCTCCATTGGTGTTTGGGAAGTTGCACAAAGATTGGTGAATAAATAATTCAGAGTTGTATGAACATCTTGATTGCAGAGCATTGCAAGTATCTAAAAGCTTGATTCACAGAAGGTTTAGTACCAGGAGACATTCTGTAGGTTTTGTGTGAGCTTTGTCCCAGGGAGCATTTACTGATGATCCAGAAAAAAAATATTAATCTGTTGGTATTGACTGAGGTTTGTACAAAAGTATTTAAGATTCAAAAATGTTCTTCATAAAAAGGAATATGCTATCTTTGTGGGGATGGCTTACAATTACTGAATTACTTTATAGTTTTTAATACGAAAAAGTTGAGATTTCTTAACATTTGAGATGTTTGCTGTTAAATTCCTTTACTGTATGATGATTTTTGATAAACAAGTAGTATTAAATAAGAACTTTACTAAAACATTTAGGAAATATGTGTAGATAGTCTGTGATTGTGGATTCATCCTCAGTGCTGCCTCTAAGTCAGATTTTCAGGTTTTTTTTTGAACTTGGTTTTTTTGTTTGAGGTTTTTTGGTTTTGTTTAAGATTTACTTAGTATATGTATGGAGTGGATCCTTTCCTTGAAAGGAGGCGGCACCAGAAGGCACCAGAAAGGCTACTAGCACTGGAAGAATGTTAGGTCTACATATCCTAGGATTTCCTTTGTTTTCTGCCAAGTGGGACAACGTTTATTTATGATTCCAATTTTAAAAAGTACAAAACCTCCCCCCCCCCTTAAATTTCTCATTAAACCCACTAATGAGATATCTAGTATTTAGAAGCTTTACTACAGGGATCAAAATGTAATGTGAGAAACTATTCTGGTTGAATACCCACAAACCTGTGATAATTTTCAGTGCTTTGAAAGGTTCTTGCCTACTCAGTTGGTCTAATTTCTGCTCATGCTAATTGCTGTGTTGGTACTGAACTCTCAAATTTAAGCTTCTCTAATTTTTCCTCTGAAGGCTATCAAGTCTCTGCTGTGACTCATCTGTAAGAAGGTCCAAGAGCAAATAGATTAATTTATACATTTGTAGATTTTACTCTTCTCTGTTGCCTACATAGGCTTTCCCATTACATTTTGTACTCTTTTGGATCTGTATCTGGAAAGGTATTGATACAGAGAGTCTATCTGATGGATAATAAGCCAAATCCTTAGGTAAGTGGTTTCAGTGGTAAATTACTGTCACTTAGAGAATTTAAATGAATGCCTATTTCTAATTTGAATTTGTCTAAGCTTCGAAGTTCTGCTCTGTTGTATGTCATCATGCATTTTTTTCACTGGATGAAGAAGTTGCCTGTTATCAGAAATCTTGTTCTACTTTAAATTCTTTAGACTATGAGCAAATCACCTCTTAAACTTTTCTGACATAAATAATTATTTGGACTTCATAGGTCTCTTGTCAAATGACAGATTTTCCAGACCTTCATTAATGCTGGCAATTCTTGTAACGATTTTTCGTTTTCTTCTACCAAAAGTGTCTGTTGTACACTGAAGTCTGCTAATTTATCCAGCCAAAAGAAGTGATACTGTATTCTTTTGGTGAATATTTTGATGGTAATATCAGCAGTAGAAGGTTTTTGGCCTTGGCCTCATGTTTTTAGTCCTTTACATTGTTATTTCCCTTGGGTTAGATTCCCTCTTCCCCCACCCCCCCAGTTAAAGGTTAGCATCCTGAGACTTCAGAAGCTAAAGTTCCTGTGTGACAAAAAAGCTCAACTATTAGGACTGCTGTTGATAGCATCATGAAAGCCAGTACCCTGTATCTGCCATTGGTCCCTTCAGATAGTTGATACGTACTCACCTAATATATTGCTTTTGGTCTACAGTGGAGCCAGAATCACTCTAATTAGGTTCCCTTGCAGGTAAAAAGAACGTCTACTCTGATCTGGTCTTGTCTTGCTGCCTTCCGTGAAAATTCGTCTGTGGAATTTAATGACAAATCTTGAAGTCTACTGCCAGGATAAGAGGATACTGCTATCTTGAGTAGAACTTGCCTCTAAGGAGGCTGAAGCCAAAGCAGGATGTGTAGCAGTTGAAAACATTTTGCTTATTTCTAAGAAAGAGCCATATTAACGAGGGGTACCCCAAAGAAAAGCCAAAAGTCTTCCTCAGAAGGCTTTCAGATGATGTCTCAAATGTCCAGCTGGACACGTGCTCTGTGCTGTAAGGGTTCTGTCAAAATGGTAGATGCATTCAGAGTTTCCATGGGAGAATGGGAAAATTACGTCCATCTCCCACAGTCTTTGGAAAAACTTAGGACCTATTGGTAGCTTTTAGTCACTTTTCTGCTTTTTTTCCCCTTGGTTTGTTGGGTGGTTGGTTTTTTTTTTTCCTCACAGTGGAAGTAAGGGCACTTTTGTTCAGGTCAGCAGACCTGGTCTTGAGATATTGTTACATTTACTTGCCTTTTAAAAATTAGTATCTCTTCAGGGACTCCCTTAGCTAAACTCTGAAATGATCTTGGAAACCTAAAGACTGGTCACCTCCTGTTATAGGAGAAATGGCATACTTACAATTCTGCTCATGTTTTCAGGCATAGCCAATTTTTACAAGCTCCTCTTTCCATTTAACAGAAAGGCAGAACTGTTTTCCAGGTCAAGCACTCTTTTTTCCTCGCCTGTGAAGTGAGGCACAAGACTTCTGAAATCAAGAATATGAAATGGGACAGGTTGGTTCTGCTTGAATCTTTTGGGAACTAATGCAGTAAGGCATTTTGTAGTTACTTGCTAGTATCGCTGCAAGGTGTTTGGGGTTAATTCCTTGTGGATTAGAGGTTTGGTGAATCTTGGAATCACCTGGAAGTCAGAGTAGTTTCTCAGATGGCTGATATTTACCTGTAAGCTCATAGGCAAGATGCAATTTCAGCAATTCGGTTGCATGGACTTGCAGAGGGGTAAATGATCAGATTATTGCCAACGATGCAATAACTGGATTAATGTTAAGAAGACACTGGCAAAAAGTGTTTTAGCTGCTGTGAGGGTACATGCACGGTCGAGAATTTATTTTCTTAAAGAAACGCAGACTTCTGAAATATTCGTCTTACAAGAATAACACTCTGTGTCCTCATACTAGGTTGGGCAGCTTAGTGATCTGATTATTACAAACTGTGATGTTTAATATCTACCTCTCCACAGTGTACTTGTAAAAGAGGAAAGGGGGGGAGTCTGAAATCCCGTGGTGGAATTCCAGCTGTAGGGACAGAGGTCATTGCAGTGGGGGTTGAAGTCTTCCACAAAGAAACCATAACAAATAATAGTGCTGAAAGGAACTCAGTTAATTCAAATGTAATAGCTATTCCGCGAAATCGGATAGATGGATACTGTACAGTGTTAACTAATTTACAAAAGAATGAGTATTAAATAAATTAAAGCAAATGAATTGCCCTTTACTCTGGAAATGTAAATTGCTAGTATATGCAGGTTAGCATGCACCCTCTTGCAAATACTGGGCTCGATGACTCCTTTGTTTCTCTGAAATAGGATAATAAGAGTTCCTGTGTCTGCCGGTAATCACCAATTAGGGTGAAATCTTTGTTTACCAGTCTTGAGATAGTCTAGGGCAGACTGAGTCAGTGTCGTGGAGCTTTTCTTACAATAAACCTACTTGTAATGGCTCTCTCGCAAAGAAGTCTTCCGGGCCTCCTGTATTACGAGTATGTAACGGGAAATTTTGAGCTCAGGGTCATTCATGCTAAGAGGCAACCCAGCTAGAAGAGCTCATAGCTCTCTTTTTGTTGCTGTTGTCAATTTATAGTCTTATTAGCACTGGATTTGAGGAATAAACGTTCACCTTTGAGAGAATCTAGCCTTCCTTGTGTTGCTCTACTGTTTCTGTTAATATTTTGCATACATTGATCAGTTATTTTGTTTAAAGAGTATCAGAGAGGAATGTTTCAGGAATGTCTTTTATCTGTGTTTTTTACACATCAGTATTACCTGGCTCACTTGTTGCCCAGCATTTTAATATTACTTGAGTATGCTCATTGCTTAAAATTAGGATTTTTTTTTTCTCCCTCTATACTAATATTTTTAAAAGGTCCATGTTGGTACTGCTGAAGTCATGTTATGGATATTAATAATGTTCAGAAACCTGGAAGTGGGTGTTGCTTTCTCATACCCATACTCTTAACAGCCATTACTCCTTCACTGCAAAAATAGTGAATTTCCATACCTCTTCACCTTTGAAACTCATGGTGATTAGATAAATATGTATATAACTATGTTTTGGTGAAGCAGAAATTTGTGTATATATAACACATAGTGTTTAGTTTCCATACAACACAGTGGCATATGCAATGTTGGAAGCTGCTAGAGCTCATGAAAAAATCCAGAAGATACAAATTAAATTTCTGCCAGTTGAATATGTGTAACCTCCAGGGTTGCCCCTTCTTACAGCTTTTTGTTTTTCTGTATTTTGTTGCTTTAATAGTATCCACACATGTGACCTCTGCATCCTGTATCAGAGCTTTAGTGAAATTTTGTACAGAAATTCTGCTTTAGTAGTCTGTATCCTTTGCAATGGAGATCTTGTGGAGATCTTTTTTATTTAGGACATCAACATAATTTGCTGTTGTGAAAAGCTGATTTTACTAGGCAAGGACTTTCCCTCTGTTTCGGGCTTAACAGTAAATTGAAACTGAAAAGTACTTTTGAACAAAAAAAAAAAGAAAGGCTAAGAGATTATTAACTGACTGTTAAAGGCCAGTTTCCTTCTTTTGTTTCTCTTTCCTTTCAAAGGAAGCTAGTCTGGCTTTTGGGTTATGGAAATTTTTACATGATTTGGAGATTATAGTACCAGAAGGGACTGGGGGTGGGTGGGTGTGGGTTGGTCTGTCTGCCCCCGTACTCTAGGCTGTAGCAGGTTCCACCATTAAGTCCTCCTTGAACCCCAGTATTTAATGGCTGAGGTAGTTAACTCCCACTTGCTGTTCATACATGTTTCTTTGGCCCCACCGTTCTATGAAGAACCTGCGTTTCGTTGATTGTCTGTTTTTTGGGGGTGGGTTGGTTGGCTTGTTTGTTTTTAAATACTTTCTATTTTTAATTTTTTCTTTCAGTCCTTCTTCCTGGCATGGAGGCCCTCATTCTCCACACTTATCCTTTGCTTCTAAATACAAGTTTGTCAAAATAATTATTTACTAGTCTCTGACTTACTGAATGTTACTGAGGTTGGTGTGTAACACTCTTCATTACTTAATGTTTCTTTCTCAGTCTTTCTGTCATCTTCAAACTCAATTTGGGGATGGTGCAGCTTTCTTAAAGGTTGTTAACACTGTCCTATTCAACATTTTTGTTAAGAGCTCCTGCTGCTCTTCTAGTTAGTGTTTGGGGTTTTTTTCTAAGTAGTTACCATTTGAGATGTATCTTTGGCTAGGTTTTAGTTAATCTAACAAATGTCATGAAAATTTTTTTTTAGTATTCTGATACAGTATTGTAAAGTCCTCATGGAAAAAATGCATCAAAACTGTTAGATTTTGATAAATTTTCTTTTAAGCATACACTTTGTTTTTTCAAGGTATTCTCTCTAAACTGGTGCTAATTTATGGTAGTTTGATATAATTGAACTTTGTAGCAGCTGTTCTGTCACTGGGGATCTGTTCCAGGATCCAGGGAGAGCTAGAGACGTTTCTTGTTCTTGTCTTTTTTTTTTTAAGTGTCATTGCAGCTTTATCTTCTGATTACAGCTTTATTTTCTGAAATTTGCTGGTATTCCAGGACTTAAATTCTTGCATAGTTATTTCCTGAAATAACTATGCATGATTCAGAAATTGCTTAAGTCATCTCTCTTGGAAAGTCTAAACTATATGATCTTAGTAGAGCTGCCGGTGGGATGTTAGTCATTGATTAACAATCTCCTTTACTAAAAAAAAATCCCTCCTCTGTCTTATGACACAGGTGACATATCTGCAGCCTTGGATGCTTTTCCTAGTTCTCCTCATATATGGAGACTTAAGCAAGTCTGTAAAACTTACATCTTCATTTAATGAACTGTGTAACTTGACATCATTTTCTGGTTTTGAGTTCCTCAGCCCTAGTAAATGATCAAAAGCAGTCAGTAACTTCATCAGGTTCATCGGGCTGTGCTTGGTGCTTAGTAATACAGCTGGGTAATTTTAACCAACTTCCTCTGGAATTTGACCAGGGAGATGCATTGGAAGCAAATGAAGGTGGATGGAATTATACCTGTGTGATTAATACTGACAGAACCATAATGAAAACTGGCTTGTAATCTTTCACCCTGCTGTCACCAAGTGTGCTATTTGAACACAAAGGTCAGGAAATCTCAGGCATAATTAAGGATGGATTATCTTGGCTGTACACTCTCTTTATGTAAACCTTGAGTCAGAAACAAAAGCTTTAGCTTTGCCAGATGCATTGTATCTGCAGCTTACTGTCCTAAGTGGTGAGGTTTACGTGACTGCTCTGCTTGTTGCTCTGTCAGTCCCTTGTTGCAACGTTGGAACTTGCTTCTCCGTGTTTAACAGCTGAAAAAACCTCAGAGGTAATTAGTTCCTGTTAGTTGTGTGAAAATTCGTGGCTGAGTAAAGGAGAGAGATTCAAGTTAGTGCGTGCCAGGGGAAGCGGCTGCTGCAGAAGCTCAGCTGTAGCCTGGCCGGCCGCTTGCGCACCTGGAACCCTCACTGCGGGATTCTCTGTCGCAGCTGATGGGAGGCAGGAGGGAGCATCAGGGGCATTGAGGGAAATGTGAAGACCCTTCTTTGTGGAAGTTGTGATAAGCTGTGATAATTTCTGGCAGGAAATCCTGGGCCATTTCCTAGAACTCGTATTTGGTCCATTGTGAAAGAAGCCAAAGTGCTGACTTTCTTCCTTTAACTTCGATAAAACTCAAATATGCAAGTTAAAATTTAAGTGGCATACAGTGGAGAGGGCTTCTGAGAAAGATATTTCGGCTCTTCATGGCTGTATTTTCTTTCAGAGCTGTTTTTAGGGTATTTAACATTCTGCTGTGGCTTGAGGACAGTTCTGAAGCTTCTGTATGTTAACATTAATGAATTAATTATTACTTTTATTGGATTTGATGACGATTAAGTCTTGCAGTGTTTAAGGTCATTTGCCTGCTGTTCTAAGTTGAAGAATATGATTAGCTGGTTGGAGCGCCACTGCTTTTTCAGTCTTGGCCTAAACACAAACAGGAGATCTGCATGACAAAGCATGGATTATATATTTCCATGGTAGTTAAAGGAAAAAGAAAACCCAACAAAAAAATTGATAGAGAGAAAAAGAAGAAATATGGCGGCTGCTTGCATTCCTGTCAAGTTGCATTTCTTTTTAAGAGCGCTGCTTTTAGTGAGGTTGCTTCCTTCCCCACCCCGAATAATGAGAAAACTAGAAAAGCTGAGGTCTGTACTTTTTTTGTATGAACGGAACTAATTCTGTATTAGACAGGAGAGGTAAAGGTCAGCTAGACTTGTTTTCAGAAGTCAGTTGTTGCTCTGAAGATAGATAATGTGGGCAGTATCTAAAACGAAGTTTTCATACAAGACTCAATTGATACCTATGAGACTGAAACACAGTAAACCATTTGGTAAAAGAAAACCTCAGCAACTCAGATGCTGCTTAAAAATTAAGACTGTAGAATGAGGTTTCATGGAAAAAGTAGCAATACTACTTTCAACATGGTTAAACGTAAATCTTAGATAAATGATCTGGTTATTAGGTTGTTCACTTTCTGTTGTGAGTGACATAAAATGGAAGAGTTGAACTGCGTGTTGACAGGGACGGTACCATCTAAGAGCTTCGCCCTGATGCAGCTTGCCACCAAGATGGTGGCACATCATTTTTGCTTGTGGACTGAATGGCAGCTAATGGGGGTTCTGTGTGGAAGTTGAGTTACGGTGTAGGAATTTTTGGCTTGCTTGTGTTTTAGTTCATCCCTGAACTGAAAAAATGCTCAAAAATACAAGGTGCTCTGAAGTCAGATTCTTACAAAGAAAAAACGCAACTTGAGATAGTTGAAATAAAATAATAACCCACAATATTTACCTGTCCAGCAGTTGAAATGTACCATTAACTTAGCATAAGGAAAAAAAATATTATATAAAGAACAGCTGTCTTCAGGAAAGCTACAGGCCTTCTTGATCTGCGTGTTCCTTAATAGCCATCCTCTCCTTGAAAAATCCTGAGAGAATGGGAGCATTTTGCATCTTTTCATGAAGGTCAGCGTTGTATTGTTTTGCAGAATCAACCAATTTCAGGGTTAGGCATTCCTTGCTGAAAAGCCCTGCCAGAATATAATACAAAAAGAAAAGTGTTTTCCTAAGTAGCTGACTCAAAATTAATTTCGGTGCTGCTAATCCCCACGCCTCTGCCCCTCTCCCCCAAACAAATAACTCACTGAATCCTTGGAACAGGCACCGTATAGCAAAAAATCAGAGATGATGAGTAAACAGATGTGTCGCTTTGTGGCCAGTATAACATCATGACTTTTACAAGAGCTGCATTATAACATGCAGAGGAGGCAAGTGAAAATAAAACATGTGAATGAGGTTCTGGCCGTGAGAGCATCAGCCACAAAGATGACAAAGAACAAGGGAACAAAGAACAATATTAAATGTAATGACCTTGGTAAGAGTGCCAGTTATGAAAGTGTCGTTTAATGCTCACTGCTGTTATGAATATACTTTTGTATTTGTTACAGAAGCAAATGCACTATCTTTAAGAAAAGCAGAAGAAGAAATTGCCTATCAACTACAAAAGGAAGGAAAAATCCAGCAAGGAACTAATAATTAAAGGCACTAATTGGGGGCACTAAGCCCATCCATTAATAAACCTACATCAACAAAGTAATCAGCAGATTAAAGTCCAAATAATGAAAACACTAGGACTGCAATACTAATTTCAAGAACTAAATTTAGTAGAGGAGACATTACTATTGTCTCTGAAGATTCACTCTGTGTATATGTCCTCAAAAATTAAATTGATTTTTTAAATAATTAAATAGCTTTTACTGGCCTAGGGAGGAAAAAAGTTTCATCTACATATTCTGTGGTTCAGTTTTGCTGAATAATAGTGGGTTGGTTATATTCCACCCACAAACTTCTAAAATCAAAATATAACCGTTCTAGTCAGGAGTAGATATAATACCACAAGTAATTACTCTAAATATTAGTAGATGATATGGTTGCTCTGTCAGGACAGTAGTAAAATAAGAAGGAATAATATCTTTTTGGTAGTTCACAGTCAGATTTTGACTAATAAATGTTTCCCAGAAAAGGTATTTCCATCATGGCGTGATCTGAAAAAGCCTGAAAGAGCATTATAGCAAATAATGGATATTATTAGTCTTGGAAAAAATCTTGAAAATCTGATCTTTGCAAAATGACAAATTTGTCATTTTTGTATGATAATTTCAGTTAAAATTACTGTTACTGCTTTATTAGATTAAAAGATTAGCTGAAATGCAGTGACACATTATGAATGTTCTACTAATTTATCTGTTGAATAAAAAAAGAGAAGGGATGAGTTTTTGAAGCAGTAAAAAATGTTGCCTTATTTAAGTATTATAAATTACAAGATTTCTTATTTAAGGCCTTTTTTTAATAGTGTAAATGACATTGCACAGTGTCACTTTTCTAGGTTCCCCCCCACCCTTTTTTTTTTTTTTGTCCTGAAGATTTTTATATGACCATAAGTTTTACTCCCATCTATCAACTTCTACCTGCTCAGTCATTCACTGTTCTAATTGTTTATGCCACTATTCCCACAGCAACAGGCATAGAAAATAACTGCTACTAAAATCAGTTGAAATGTAGTCTGGGAAAAAAGTCCCACTTCATTGTACGCATTTATTTAGGTAATTGGTAACATTTGGACATAGGCTAGAAAGTAAATTAGAAAATTGCTGAAGTTTCTGCAATTCTTTTAATGCTGCATGTGATGAGGTTATTTATTGCTATCTTTTAAAAAATTGATATACCTGAAATATCTTCAATAGCTTTCTCTTCCTTGCTCTTCAGTTATTGAAATTATGCATCTGTCAAAAGTTCATTATGATACAAAGATGAAAATCCCATTACTTCACAACCCTAAATGTCATAGATCTGGTAAAGAACATCATAATACGATGAAAGCACTTCCATGGTTAGTACAACCACAATTTCCAATCTTCCAATTTACCAGTCTAGAGACTGCCCAGGTACATAGTGCGTTGTTAAACCTGGGATTGGTTCTGGTTGCTGGCCCGTAGGTGATCTGGAATCACATACTGAGTGCAGTGGTTGATGTTTCTCAGTTGCTTAGTGACTTCTCTAAGTTGGTTGTCTTTCTCCAGTTCTGCGCTGCGTGTGTGTGTAGTAACGACATCATTTGGATGCTCCAGCACCTGCGGGCTCTCGTACCTCCGCCACAGGAAGACTGCGGAGTAGTCATTAAAGCAAAGGCTTCCTGTGAGATATCTGTACCGTGGTTGACTTAGCCATAGCCAAAGGGTAACTCAAAAAGAGCAATACATATTTAGGAGTATTGAATTAGCTTATGCTCTGAAGCAAAACGCATTTCACTTGCATTTTAGAAAATACATGTGATCATCCTGATTTCTGCTACTGGGATAGACAAGCTGCTAAAGTGCAGCAATTATTAGGACATAATGTCAGTCAGAGCTGCAGTGTGTGCTGAAGTCAACTGGCTGTTTTCTCGATGCTCTGTTAGTACCAGAACACCGGGGGAGTAATTTCAGGTGATTAAAAAAACCCCAAACTATGATCACTTTTAAGTTCAAACCCATTTTTTGGTGTAAATTCAATGTACTAGTTCAGTATTGTCCAATTTTACCTTCAATAAGCTTCTGTTTTCTAGCAGTCCTTTTTCACTTCCTAACTCGCTTCTGTTTGGAAGTGACAGACGGAAGTTGTGTGACTCAGATGTTACTCACCTCTAGCAAAAGACAACATACTGTAATATTGCTGGGAATCTTGATATTTGGAGGTTGCCTCTGCTGCATTAGTCATTTCTAAGTGGTAAAATTTTCATAAATATCTAGTTTTAAGAAAGCAATACAATTTATTTAATTATATGAAACTTAACTATCATTGCAAGCATACTAGTATAACTTCAGGCTTTCAAAAATTTTTTTTCAGCCTGTTATAATGCGTATTCAAAAATGTTGCAGTACAGGAAGTCTTTGTACTTCTTCTTTTCCTAGAGCTTAGCATCTTAATCCTTTTTTTTAATCTTCAGATAACATCTGACCTTACAATAGATAATTTTAATGATATTTCATATTGATTTCTCAGACGGATGGAGTTTCATCTTGAACAACAAAAAATATGAGAGAATAACTTATAAAAGCATGTGAATGGTATTTTGTTAGAGACGTGTATGGTAAGAGAAATAAATCAGAATTTCAACATATTTCTGTTTTTGCATTATTTGCTTGTTTTTAATCTGTGGACCATTTAAGTTTGCAAATACTTTTTCTGCCTGTTCCACTTGGAAGAGTTCTTCAAAACACTGACAAGAAGCAGCAACATCTACCATTTACTGTGTAATATCAGTAAGAGGTGGCAGATCTCTTTAATATTACTTTTTCTAGAGTTTTAACACTCGAATTTTTGTTTAATACCATTAGATGCTCTTTGAGATAAAACAGAAATGCTCTCTCAGGACATTTGTTGCTGAATTCAAATTCTTATGTTCATGGGAATGAGCTTTATGGGCAGTAATCGACTGGTGATGGGGACTAATTTCAAGCACTTCTGGTCATGAAAAGCCACGAGAGTTTCTGTAGCAAACCACAGTAAAGGCGCTGGTAACGGTTGTGGGATGCCCAGGCGTTAAATGCTGTTAAATGGTATCTGTGGTTACTTCACTTCGAATGGGTGGAGCAGGTTTTGCAGTGAAGTTAAAAACGCGGGTGGGTCAGTTCTGTGCCCAGGCTGTTGGAGGCTGGGGTGGTGCGGCGCTGCCCGCAGTAACAGGCTGCACGTGCTCTTGCTCTCTTTGGAAATGCTGCCTCTCACTGCTGCTTCCTCCTTTAACTTGCAGATATTGGCAGTTTGAGAGGTTTCTGAATTTTTGAAATCCTAAACTGCGTATAATACTGGAAAACCACTGTTATGTTAGCTTTTCACTAATTGAAATTTAGGAATGGATGTTTGTATGTTCAGGTCATTGCACAAAATCATGAGGAATTATTCGACATGTATATTCATTAATTGATGACTGTCTTTAACTTAGAAGCAAGACACGTAAATGTTAAATTTTTTTTTTGTTGTCAGCTCTCTTTAAATTTCATCTGTGTGTTGCCTTGTCCTCCCATGACAAAGTCCTGTCTTCTCACTGTGCAGGCAAAGGAAGGGAAGTTTTTTAAGCATGTTTTCTCCTTGTCATTGAGTAGCTGTTTAGGTTACTGCTTTGCCTTCATCCAAGAGTGGCAGGCCATCTTTTCTGTTCACCTGTGTGTGGGTGTTTTTTTTGTTTAGTTTTGGTTTTGTGTTTTTGTTTCCATCAGTTGTGATACTGCAAGTGAATGTACATATCAGTGTTTGGTGGATCACAGAAAATAACTGGTATTTTTTCATTAAATATAAAGAAAAACTGTTTGTATACTTCTTCGTAATCTGCATATTTCCATCATATGTTTAGTTTCTTTTCTATTTTTTTGGTTTTTGGGGATGGGGGAGCGTTTTAAAGGGACTTTAGAGCAAGCTTGATCCAAATTTACAGAACTTTCTAAACTTTTATGTTGTTACTGGATAAATTGGTGAGAGTGTGGAAGAGCTCAGTACGCTGGTTATCAGCAATTGATGTGTCTGTGTATTTAGGGACTTTTTCTGGTCATTCATTCAGCACAAAACAAAACACCTCCACCTCCTTTACAGGCCTTGGCAATGAACCAATGCTGTTTGGCAAAATAAGCTGTGATTTCTGCTGAGTGAAATTGTCTGTCTACCTGCCTTTTTGTTTAATACCAAACTTAGATTTTTATGTCAGTAAAAGTAAGGCTGATTAGTGCACTCTTGCAAGTTCTCCAGCACTTTTTCCTAGGGATCAGGCCCCAAGTTTTATATAGTTGAAGAGTTTTCTCATTTTCATTAGCCTCTTCCTGCATTATGCACAGTTTTACAGGAAGTCAATGTAAAAGCATTTCTTTATTCGTTTTTTGCTTTGTGTCAGTCTCTGGTTGTTAGTTGAACAGATGCTAAACCAAAGAACACTTAATATGGAAAAGACTTGCTTTGTTTGGGACCAAGTGATAAAGCGTATGTTTATTCATCTTTCACAACAGGACGTTGCGTGACTGATTAATGTACTGCAGAGGAAAACTAGGAAGCCTCTTTATCTGTTTTTCTTCCTTTTTTTTTTTTTATTTATTATTTTTATTCCTGTGATTGCCTCAGTGCCCTAAATACTCCTGTGTCAGCAATTAGCAGTAGCAGTGTTTCATTAATCCATCAGATTTCTGATGCGGCACATTCTAAGACCAAGAGATAATAGGGAATCATTTGTTTAAACCTCAGGATTAGCCTCTGATGCATCAGGCTGCAGTGTGTCGTTAACAGCAATGGTGGTAGAACTGTAAACTAAAGCAGATACACCGCGTGTGGTTGATACTCTAAAATCAAATGACAGCTTTGCTGTCTTGTACCTTTAAGCTGGTAAACAGGTGTTGCAGCTTACATAAATTTGAGTAATAGCTATGTATTTTTGATAGTGTTTATATTTCCCTGTTGTATGAATCACTTAATACACTGTATTCCCTAAATATTTGTTTTACCAAGTTAAAATAAACTCAACTCCACAAAGTAACTTTACAAAATATCCATGTATATCAACAGACTGAACTTTCAGAATACTTGCCAGCATTCATGTTGGAAAATCCCTATAGGACTTAATTCTGAATAGCTTTATATGCATACATAAGCAAGAAACTTCATGGGCAGTTATTTTAAATGTAGCCGTAACACATCTGCTATCAAATTCATTCTGAAAGGAGCTCAGTTTTGTTTTTCATAGTTAAATGCATCTAGATTATTATTATTAATGCAAAATGCATTTGAAATGTCTGTTCTTTATAAAACATAGCAGTTGTACTAAACCAGAGCAGTTTTTATATTCCTTGAAAGCTTTTAGAAGGAGCTGTTTCATTTCTGTGCACAAGCACTAGGTTTTAAAAAAGAGAACTCTTCAAAATCATAGCAGTTGTTTTAATTGTTAACTTACGCAGTATATTGAACTTGCAAATTATTGTGCCCTTATATTATAGAGATAAAAGAGTATTTATAGGTGCTCTCTCCTTTTGATTGAATAGTGCTTTCACAAAAACACTGTAAGTGCAGTAATGGCTGAAGTGATCAACCCTGCAATCCTATTTGGCTCATATGCGAGGATAGGAAAGGTAAAGAGAGATCATGTAGGACTGAATGGCAGATGGCAGCTTGTCTACAATATAATCACAACCAGGCATAAATGAGCTCTAGTTCACCTGTATTGACAGTATGAGGTCCGTTAGCAAGAAATATCGAAGTCCCATGTAAGGGCTGTGCTACACAGAGTTAGGAGAGGTTATCCACTGTGGCCAGATAGACTTTGAGCTTTAGTTTCTGCCTACTTTTCCTATCAGGCTGCTTCTCGCTGCAGGTCAGCCCCTGGCTTTACCTCCGGGACCACTAGCTTCTTTCATATCTTTTGCCTTTTACGTCAGTTGATTTGGCTTTCCAACTCCCTCCGACCTCATCTGTAAGATATTCAATAGACCTGCCTAAGCTGCATCAAATGAAAATTATCGCTTGCAGCCCATCTTCCTTTGCTTACTGTGTCAGGAGGAGGACTCTGAGGGAGCTGCTGCCGACACGGGGTCTGCCCCAACATGGAAGACTTTCTCCTGAGCCTTCCTGGTGCAGGGTGGCTGCACGGCCCATGGCACCGGTCGTGCTGATGGCTCTGCTCCACAGAAAGTGAAGAGCTGAGGGCTTGCTGCCGATTCTGCTGCCAAAATTACACAGCTTCCAGGTCAGCCATGACCTATACATAAATCCACTTGCCAAAACATACTGTTGCCTGATCTCCCGTTACTGGAAGGGTTGCGGGGATTTAGTTCAGGACAGTCCTATCCTGACCCTTGCTAGGGCCAAACAGATCCCTGCTTGGACGCAGTATGGAGGTGGGTGGGAGAGAAGCGATCCTTTTCATTCTTATCTTGAAACTTACCAGCTGATGTAAAGGCATAACTACCCTGCAAAGCCAGGTGGCATTTTGTTTGTGTTTATTTCAGTGCATTGGCTTTTTAGGTGCCCTGTATTTTTAATTGGAAATCAGCAACAACTGCTTGAACAAACCTTTTACTTTTAGATTCCGTTATCTGTTGAGATCATTGCCATCAATGTGGTGGTCATTTGCACTTCTGAATAATTAGACTGGATATAATGGCTCTACTTATGTAAAAATGGTTAATGACAAACAGGTGTTACTTTTTATAGGTAGACCTAAAGATATTTCAAATCAGAATCCTATTGGGATAAACATGGTCATGAAAAACTTTAACAACGTAAAAAAACCTAAAACACCTTAAGGTAGATGAATTGAAAGCAGTTGGCCATCTAAGATCAGAGAGCTCTGCATGCCGTTCAGTGAACGTGTATTTATTAATTTTTAGTTACATGCTCACGGTGTAAAAATTGACCATTTAAGTGAACTTCTTACCAGTGCTAACAAATGCCCAAATGTAATTTTATCATGAAAATACTTCAGGTCTCTGTGCTTCTGGCTATATAGCGACCTTGCAGTATTCCTAGAAAATCAGAAAATACCACGTTAATTGTTCATCCACTATGTACCTGGAGCTCTAGCTGTAGCATCATATTTATTGCAGCTGCGCTAGTGTGACTTAAGTCTCTCTTAAAGAAAGGAGAGCTTTCAGATAAATAAGGGCCAGTCTACTTTGGGATTACGTTAGTGTCATTGGTAGCCAATGCAGCTACATTTTCTGGTGTATGGGCTACAGAGTTCTGCCCAGAGTTTGAAGTGATTTCTAATGGTGGGCTGCTTTTTGGCATTAGCTGTCTAATATGGAGGAGAGACAGGCACGGGTGGTTGTTTCAGTGTTCACATTGTGAGGAAAAATTAATACTGTGGCCACGTGAAGCACAAAGCTGACTTGGATATAGTTCCTACATTGCCTTTCTAACTGGTCTGAAATGTTTTGTGTCTTCACAACTTCTTTATGTTGTGTGTGGATTTTTTTTCTTCCCCTCAGTAGAAGGGCATAAGAAGAAATACAGTCAGTGTAAACTGGACTGGATTAGAAACATGCTAGCTATGATGCCCAGTTTCACGGGTTCCATATTTTTGAATGACCGCCTCCTGTTACCCATATTATGTATAAAGATGAAAGTATAGTAGTTTGGTTCTCTTCATTCTGCAAAAAATACTGATTTTAATCTTTAAACTTGCTGACTTTACCTTCTAATTCTTTTTTTGCCTGTTGTAATTTCCTTCTGTAATTTCTACAGAGGGTAATTACAGTGTTTAGCAGCATCTTCCTGCCCATAAGTAGATGAGAGAAGAGTCAGATTAAGAAAGAAGGTCAGACTTTCTGGGCAAGGAAAGCTAATATACTGTTCTGTATACTGAGGCAGCTTGGAGGTGTAAAAATACCATGAAAAATAAATGGAAACTTTTTAAAACTTTTTCCAAATTTCTTATTTTGCCACTTACCTAATCAATATCTAATAACTACTTTTCTTTCATGAGAATTGATTTTAAATTTGGGTCTGTGTAGATGCCTACCCCCAGCCCAAAAGCTGTTCTCTTCCATTCCATGTTATGGCATTTGCAGAGCTCTTTGCAACAGCCCTGGGGATTTCTTGACATTAAAAAATAAAGAAAAAAATTGCTACAGAGTGACCTTTTATTAACTAGAACCTTAAGCAACTTCTCAGAGCTGCTGGGGTAAAAGCAACACCATAGTGTATTCAAACTTAAAATTGGTACAGTTGCGTTTTCAGTTTTGTGACTGTTAATGCATCCCCTTATGCACTGTCTGGCTATAATTTTCCTAATAGGAACCCTTAGCTAAGACTTTGGAGAGACTATCCAGTCTTAGAGAATAGTTTAATAATAATAAATTTTTTTCCTAAAAAAGATCAGTAAAAAACCCAGCAGAATATTTTTTGTGATCAGAATCTGCATATACTGGAAAAGCTATCGGGATTGTTTTCCACTGGGCTGACTAGGAAAGCTGCATTTCCTCTTTCGGCTATTTAGGAGCCTTTCTTGGCTTCACTGATTGGCTTTTGGGGGGCAGGGGTGAGAACCCGTTTTCATTTAGAAATCTCTGGCTGTCCTGAGAGTGAGCCGTTCTTTCCATGATTGTTGCAGTTAGAAGGAACAACTGAGCAATTTGCCGTTTACTTGTATCTTCTGGAGCTTTCTTTTCCCTTCAGATTAAATTATTTTAGTATCATAAGATCACTGCAAATTCATCTGACCCGAGGCAACTTGGATGTGGTCAATGATGATCATACTGTTAAGACAGATATATAGTTACGGTGGGATGAGGATGAAGCTGAATTACTTTTAAACTTGGGATGCTATTTCTGCATCTGGAAATAAGCTACTAAATAAGAAACAGTCTTATTACACGTTTCCAGTAGAACTCCATCTATAAGGCTATCAGGCTTAAAAAAAAAAAAAAAAATTTGTCTCTGATGGATGGTGACTCGATAATCTCCTGCCGTGTATGAAGTGTTCCATAAAGAAGCACCATCTTAGTAAAGTAAATGGAGATTAGTCCTGCTAGGAGAGAAATTTTGTAAGTCATTCAGGCTGCTTATTTCTTTTTCTCCCTCCACGCCCCCCTGCCCCGCTTCTCTCCCTTCTTCCCCATAGAGAATATTGTGCTGATGGAGGGAGAATGGTGATCCTAGGTGTGTTACTACATTCGCTCTTGTTTTGTGGAAGTGAATGCTGAGACACTGTTGGGGAATTCCTTAAAAATAATTTCGTCTTCAGAAGACTCCTCCCCTGCCCTCCCACCCTAAATGTTATCAGTGGGCCTTACAGAGCATATTTTGCCATATGTGCTTGTGCAAAAGCAGAGTCCTGGGAGGGGCTAGGAAGAGGCAGTGAGAGGCAGAGGGACTGCTGAGAGGCAAAAAAACTGGCTTGTGAAGGGTCAGAGCCTGCGGAGCTTGGAAGGGTGAAGGAGAGCAAGCTGGGAGCCAGCAGGGAGAGAATGGGGGTGGAGGGCCTTCAGTAAACTGGAGGGGCTTCAGTAAACTGGCTGATCTTCTGCTAGGGCTTGTTTTCCAAGGCGTGGGGGTGTAAGGTAAATAAGTTCATTTTTAACTTTCTTTTTTGGGGGGAGATGGAAAGGGGAAGGTGTCATGATGCTGTTACTTGGTATCACACCAAATTATTGATTGGTGAGAATGGAGATAGATAGATAAGATATACACACACACATATATGTGTACACACACTGTATATATGTATATTTGTGTGTCTATAAGTGGAAAAGACTACAATTTAGATATTCAGACAATTTTGCATTTAAAAAACAAAGCCAACAAAAAATGATAGAATTTGCAGAGTCTGCATCTTCAGCTGCTTTCTCCTGATGGGATCAAATAATAGGAGTAATACTGCAAAACCAGTGTGTAAATAGTCCTTTCTTTGAATTAGTCTCCATTTAAGCAGGTTTTGCATGTCTTAATCCTGTAAGTAGGTTGAAAATTATTGCAGTAATACGTATGTTGACAAACTAAGCTTTACTGTTTCTTCATGCTTGTACCAAACACCACCGTTAGAGGAGTCCAGAACAGATATTCATGCTGTGTGACAGTCTTCCACCAACTGTTTTATTTCCTGTTTATATATGGATATTAGGTTGGAAGCAGTACTCACCGTGTAGGGGAGAAGGTGAAAACATGTCCTGGCTTGACACAGAACCTCATCAGAAAATACACAGTCAGCTTCTGAGGACTATATTGGATTTAAAGCATGTGCCTTTGCTAAGGTGTAACCTATGCCAGCAACCACTTAAGGTTCTGGAGGTTATTCAAAAAAACCTCGTTGATTCTGATGCAGTTGCTCCAAAGACAGTAACTGCACTTTCAGGTAATTGTAGAGAGCGATGAGGTCTCCCCTCAGCCTCCTCTTCTCCAGGCTGAACAACCCCAGCTCCCTCAGCTGCTCCTCATAAGACTTGTGCTCCAGACCCCTCACCAGCTTCGTCGCCCTTCTCTGGACACGCTCCAGCACCTCAGTGTCCTTCTTGTAGTGAGGGGCCCAAAACTGAACACAGTATTCAAGGTGTGGCCTCACCAGTGCCGAGCACAGGGGCACGATCACCTCCCTGCTCCTGCTGATCTTACAGGTCTTTTCCAACATTAATGATTCTGTGATTCCGTGAATTGAATGCTTATGTAGATCTCTTCTGTTTGCCGTGTATTCACGCACCCAGCATCACATGTAAAAATAAAAATACTTGAAAAAAAGAAAAAGGCAAAGCAGAATCTGGATGAACTGGGATGTGCCTAACATGTTCATGATGGCATTACTTGTAGAAGTAGGTGGCCTGTGATCTTTCAATCAAAATTGTTGTGTTGCTCATCTCTGAGAGCAATAGTGAGTATACAATCTGTTAGCTTGCCTCCTGTTTATCATCTCTTTTCTTATTACGAAACAGGGGAGATTAACTAACATGTAGAAACTTAAGCATGTTTCTATGTCTCTCTCCTCATTTCTAACTATTTTGCTTGACTTTCTCCTGTTATCCCAGTCCTTTCTTACTGACAGTAATGGCAGTGCTGCTTCTCTCTGTTTTACATTTCCATTAGGACTTCCTTTCAAATCCTAGCCCATATTTCTCTTTCATGGTCAGATGGTCATTTGGGCCAACCGCTCCCAGCCAGTCACTTACTTCTCAGCATCAGTCTGAGTGAAAAACAGGGCAAGCTGGTATACTGGACTGTGTGTCCCCTCCCATGCTGTGATCCCCCCAAAAATGCCTGTAATCATTGTTCTATCATTTGGGGGGGGAAAAAAAAATAGTCTTTATTTTTGAAGGCTACAAGTCACATCGGATTTCAATTTCTGAATTTTACATTGACAGGAGGCAGATTGCAGTGAAGACCATAAACTGACAGTTTAGGGCAAGCATTCTATTGCCTGAGGCAGTCAAGGATGTAGACCACTCCATCCTTCTGACTTAGGACATTCATCCCTCCTGAGGTTCCTTGTCCTTTCTGATGATAGATTGAGAAAGACAAGCAGCACATGGGTAGACAAACACCTCACCCAGGCACTTGGTGCCATTTAACAGTTTCTTCCTGCATTTGACATTTTCATTTCCCTTCTTCACCTCGCTCATCGCTAACTGTTTGGGTCTTATTTTCTGTACACAACACTAATAGAGAATGACAGAATACAAATACAAGCTCCATTACTCATCTTATATGCTGTATATTCTAGCAAAATTATATAGGAAGCCTCACCAGCTGAACCATGAAAGGAACACTTAAGATTTAATTGACATTGACCTTATGCTACTATCATTCAGGATAAATTGGTTTTTTGTGTTGTTGTTGGTTTTGGTTTGTTTGGGGGGTTTGTTTGTTTGTTTTTTAATGAAGCATTGATACCCAAGAATGTGCAGGTATTAAATTTATTGCTCCGTAATTATTTTCTGAGTTTACTACAATCATAGTACCACTCTCAAAACGTGCTTTGCATATAAATTAATCTTCCAGACTCTCATGTTTATTATGTCTTATTACAGTCTTTTGCACAGGTGGGATCATAATGCAGAAGTTGGAAAGTGTAGTGCAAAACAGATTCCTTTATAGACCAAATATGTGAGTGTGCGTGTATTTTCCAAATCAATGTTCTGCATGCTTCCTGAGAGGTCTGAGAAGATAGAAGCTCACATTGCAGAGGAAAGAGTCTTTTAAGGGAGAATTTCTATGTATTTTTTGCATATTCTACAACTGAGAGACAACGAGGACTTAGAACGTTGGCCAATTTGGTTAGTAAGTGGAGAAAGAGAAGGGCCTTGGTGATAATCTCAGTTCTGGTCTCTGACAGGGGCCAAGGCAATGCCTGGCTCAATACTCTTCATAGCAGCGTGAGGAAATTCTCAGAAGAACCACAGCAACTATGTGAATCACTACAGGAGATGTGTTCCTAACTGATATATTCACCTTTCTGTGAAGGTGGTGGAAGAGGCTCTTCTCTTGCAAGTATCTTCAGTAACTCATTGCTGATACTTCTCGTGCTCTGAAATAAGGCTGGATTAAAATAGATATAATTCTAGTTGAAGATACCGGTATACATTAGTGTAGATCTTTGATTAACAGCACTGATACTGTGCAGAGATTTCAGCTTGAAATGTGTTGTTACTTGGGGAGACCCTTAACTGGGAAGGAGATACTAGAGGTCTTGGGTAATTCACATCACTGTCCATTTATACATTTTCAATTTACACTTGGATTGAGGTTTACTTTTTCATTTGTATTTCTGAAGATGATTTCCATTAAGGAGGAAATACTGAACTCGCCAGAAATCTATGGTCAAGTGTTCTATCCCATGCTGTGAGCGTGGGTTTATCATTGAAGTCTTAATCTGGGAAGGAAGGTAGTCTTTTGGAATAGGAAATAATCTCTACTCAAACCCACTGGAAAGAAGATGCAAATGGCACCGATAAGGTGAATTAAAAGAAAATGAGGATTCCCATGTTTTGCTACTTCTCCCTTTGTGGAGCTGTGGTAATGCACTTTCTTTATGCAGTTCAGAGAAATTTAAATCAAGTTCTACAGGATTATTTAAACTTGAGGGTGCCCACCTGCAGGCCAGACAAACTGTAGCCTGCTCAATTTTAAAGTGAGTGTGTGGGTTTTTTTTATTTTTACTGTTTTATATGGTTGAAAATAATGGGAAGTGAAAGCTCATCAGCTGTGGATTTTGATTGCTGAAGAACTCAGCAATACATGTTCATTTACTCAAGGATCATGAAGAGCTATAATGACTTTGCCCTTAAGTAGCAGGACAAAAATGTGGGTCTCTTGCCTTCTATTATTGTAGCCTCCTGACTATAACATGGGCATGTCTCAAGAAATAATGTGTTGATAAATTAAGTTCCTTTTTTTCCTGCAAGAGAAGGTTGTTCTTCCTTTATATACAACACAATTAAAGTCAAAACATTTTTTTGGGGGGGGGAAGTTGTTATGTGACAAAATACATCACTCTGGCTAGGTCTTAATTTTCAGGTGTCTGTATATTTATGCTGTTTAATCCTCTTGCGCATTGAGCTGCTATGGGACAGGTTATGAAGACAGAGAAAAGTTTGGGCATTATATAGATATTGCAGGTGTGTGCATCTTTCATTTATCTCTAATCCACCGTTCTTGAAAATATGAAAATGCTCATAATGTCTATTATTACACTGAGAAATTAATTACAGTGGGTTATGAAGCTCTGCTGACCACTGTGACTGATTTAGTTCTTCACCTTTATTTTATGGATAGAAACTGCATGTAGAATTGTATTTGTTCCCAAAAGGATACTGTTAATGCATGTTTAGTGTTAATGCAGAAAAGCTGTTAGTTGAAAATATAAAAAGGAATATCATGTGTATTTACAGATGCTTTACTGTGAGTTTAAAAAGAATAGTATGCTGAATTCCTTCAAGAAAAAAACCGGAAAGGCTAATTTTCTATAATAATCTGTAATGTTACTCATAAATTTTCCAATTTCTTTGCTACTTAGCTACAATACATTATTTAGAACATAAAAGATATTAATTTGAAAGACTGATCTCTAGAGATAAGCCAGCTTACCTTTTTAATAAACCATTTAAAGTACAGGGTGCCTAGCAAGAGTTTTGCAGATAATATTTCTGATTGCATTAAAATAATTACTTATTTCAGGTTGTGTTATTCCAGACATTTGTACTCTGAGGAGGAGAACATGACAGGATTTAGACTTCAGACGTGATGATATAGCACCAGGTTCCCATATGGAAAATTTGGATTTCTTCTGGCAAATTATTTGCTTTAGTTCTTAGTATTTATGTAGTAAAATACTGCATGCCATCTTTCCTTCCTTGTGTTGACTGTCTTTTAGTTTAAAATATGCACCCCCTTAAGCATTTCTTCTTTATTTCATTACAAACATCAATTAAAAAAATATTTTTTTGTCTACTAAGTGTTTTTCCTCTGCTTTGCAGCAGATTTATCCTTAAATGTATGTGAAAATGGGGGCAAGATATTGTATTTGCTTAATCATAGATGCTCCAATCAGACATGCGTGCTTTTCTATATGTGATGCACATATATTTAACTTCCAGAATACAGAGATTTTCAAAAATTACCCTATTTATCAGATGAATAATATCTGGACAAGAAAGCAAAACCAGTCTGTGTAAAAAAGAGAATTCTGAATTCTTAAGGAGGTAGCAAAAATTGGTGGTACTTTATACTCTGAGAAAGTTTCAAGTATCGTATTTTTCTGTAGGCATATGATTCTCAGTACCCCATGCAAGTAAAACTTCTGTGAAGTCTTCAGTTATCACAAGTTTGCTAAATTGATTTACTCTGTAACTGCCTTCATAAATAGTTCCCTACTTGGAGGGCAAGGGTTATGTGCAGTTATTAAAGCAGCTTCCATCTTCTTTTTGTTTGGTATTACCATGCTTAGAGCACTTCAGATCCAAAAATGTGTTGGAGTTTGCTTGCCCCTTTTGTGACTCATTTCAGGAGCTGACTGTTGTCTTTCCTGAGTATGCTCGACTCATGATTGGCACTTAATTGGATCTTCAGTATTCGGTGGACCTCCGTGCTTTCTGAAACCTGTCTGCTTCCATATGATTTCTAGCACACGTAGTTGAAGACTAGCCAATACTTTTCCCAGGGAACAAGATAATATTAAATGAAGATTCAATTTGGAGGAGTTTTTCATGTGGAATAGCCAAATGAATGAAATTCGGACTCTGCTCCTAGTTAAAATGACTTCTTTGGTTGCTACACTTAAACACTGGTGAGGTGTCAGACACTTTTTCCATTGGATGGGTGGAATCCAATATCTCAGTTTCCTCTTTCAAAAATAACTCATGAGCAAGGAGTAGTAACTTGGCTTCTCTCTTCCTCTAGTGTCTCCTTGCAGCTAAGAGTGAGAAAGTGTGGGTTGGTGTAGGTAATAGAGAATTGCAAGGTGATATCAGAGGAACAGAAAGTGTTACTATTTTTGGACTATATAACATAACTGGCATTCACATAAAGTTAAGCCGAATTTCTCTGAATCATCTTTGCTTTTAATGCTCTTGTTATACTGGCATTTGCTAGGATATGGCTGAACATGGTGGTTTTTGGTCTTGCTACCTCTCCTCTTGATATGGCCTTTCTGCTAGAAGAGTATGAAATCAGCTAAGGTATGCCATCAAGGGAATCACTGCATGGAACAGCATCTCTTTCTCATGCATACAGTAATATGCAGGGATACCTTGCTCATAGAAATTTGTTCCAGTTATTATATGTGTATTACTAATCTTGATGAAGTTTTCTTGTGGTGTGCCATTGGCAATAGGTACCAGGGAAGGTTGGGTTAATGTGGAATGCGGATGATTGCATTCCTGATTCGGAATTCAAGTAGAATGTTTGGTTTTGCTGCTTCTCCCTGTTGAAAATTGACTTGGTTTTCCTCATTTATATCACAAGTGTGTGCTATGTAGCTGTGCTGTTTCTCCTTTTCCCTTGTCCGTATGGGTCTCTAAATTAAGAATCTTAAATATTTGTTCCATTTATAATGAAGAGGATACTAGAGCTTTGATTTAGAAACTAGCTAGTGTACTTTAACATTATAAGCAATTTAAGCATATGCTTGGAAACGATGTAACATGTTTATGGAAGGAGAATTTTATATGCGTAATCACTCTTGCAGCAAAATGGCAAACAGTAAAGGCAAGACAGGACATCTGGAATTGTGTTCTCTGGCCAGTGACCTTTTGCTTTTTCATGAAGCAAGTTGATGTACTTTTCAAATACATCAACAGCTTCCAAGTAGGGTAGGTATTGCTCACCGCCCTTTCCTGGCAGGGGTAATGGTTACTAAGTTTTGTCATCGCTCCAGTACCAACTTTGTTTACAAAAAATCAGTATTTTTAGTACATGTTCAGTAGTTTAAAGCACTAGTAGGATGAGTGTGGCTCTGGATGAAGGTAGGCAAGATGGTTCGTGTTACTGAAGGATCTTGAAAGGGAGAAGCTTTATACAGGTCCCTTCAGTGCATCAGAAATACAGTAGTCCAACCTCAATGCCATGTTTTTGTTGGAAAGAAGTAAAAGTATATGGTAGGAGGAAAAAGAGGGTGTTAGGATGAGGGAAGTTATTTTAAGGGGAGAACTTTGAGTCGTTTTTTGTTATTTTGACCAGGCAATTTCTTCTTTTCTTCTTACATCTTTAACATCAAATGTTGTATCCAAAACGACCCTTTTTCTGCACAGAAGGAATATACATGGTAGTTCTTGGCATACAACGGCTTCAGTGCAGGTTTGAAGCACATGTAATCTTTACATACAATTGAGCTGGGTTTCGGTAGCTGCTACAAAATTTAGCAACTCTTTATTCTCCTCCCTCCTGGGGTTTCTTTGCTTACTTGTCTTACGCTTTCCCCTGGCATACTGACAGTGTCATCTGCTTCCTTCTCTGTCTTAAGAGGGGTGTGCTATTGAGGTATCATTACCAAAATGGAGTGGGTAGAAGATGGAGCTATGTCTGTGCTTTGGATGGTTGTCAGGAACATGTTTCTGGCTTTTTTTTTTTTTTTTAATTTCTAAGGAACATCGTAGTGTACTGCGAGATAGGTTCAGCTATACGAGTGAAATACGGATGAAAAGACAAACTCTAGTCTGTGAACTTAAAGTGCACAGGAACACAATAGACATATTTTTGAGATACAGAATTTAAGCAGAAAAGAATTCATAAATAAACTTACAGGCTTTGAAAATACAGTTTCTGTTGGTGGTTATCATTTCCATTGCATCTTGAAGAGGAAAGAGTAAAACATACTATAGAGACAGTAAATGTGTTAGAAACAAACCAAACTAAAAAAAAATTTAAAGGCCAAAATTTATTAAAAGGCGCCAGTATTGTGAATGGATAATTTATACATAAAGACTGAATTATGTTTTGCAGAATGTCCTTTGTTCTAGTTTATCTCTTTATACAGTATTCCTCTAGTCATTAAGTATAGTTTACTTATGTTGGAAGACAAAGTACTGCGTGTTTACAAATCTGCACAAAGATCTTGAGAGAAAAGAATGTGTAGTCCTATTGTACTCTTGCAAGTGGCTTTTTTGTCTTTGGTCAAGACTAAAATTCACTGTAGACCAAAAAAGAAAAAAAAAAAAGGTTTTTTTGCATATTCTTGGGGGTTTTTAGTATGTGTATAATAAACTGTTTCTTGGCAAACAGGACTTTCAATAGGGAAATGGTATGTAATTGTTCTAAATGGTCCTCATATATTCCACTCAGTCAGAAAATAGAACACTGGAGTTACGAGTCAGGTTTTTGTTTTTGAAACAATGTTGTACTTTTAAATCTAGTGTGGGGTGCTCAGAATGGTTTGGGTCTGGGCCGTGCAGCATAATTTGTATGCTGCTGGGAAAAAGAGCGTATTGCCTTTACCAGAATTTAGTCTCAAGTGCCTTAAAAATTTAATCACTGTAAAGATCAATATATAAAGTAGTTAGTCAATATTTCACAAAGCTTAAAGGAAATTTGGAGTTACAAGATTTTAATGAATTATTGAATGCTACTTTCGGGAGAGAGATTTAAATAAACTAAGAATACTCTTTTTTTTTTTTTTTTTTTTTTTTTTTTTAAAAGGAGTGCCTTGCTCTGTTAACAGAAGCTTAAAGTATCCTAAGGCTGAGAGACTGTTTGTGCAGAAGTCACTTACCAGGCATGGTTTGCCCCAGAATTACTTGGAATGATCGTATTATAAATGCATAGATTTTCAGGGCTACATGTAAACTGCATGCCATCTCATAAATTATTCATAATAGCCCCCAGGTATAATTATTCAGAGAAGTGAAAATGAAGAAAATTATTTCCTATTAATGTTTGCTTATTCAGATAATTATTTTACTTATTTTTACTCAGTTTTTAATCCTAAATTATCTGAGTCCAACTCACACAATGTACGTATATTTTGCACTCATTTTCTTTGTGACCTAAAAAACATGAAAGATGGATGAATTGCATGTGTTAAAATTTCTTCACCAAATGATATATTTTATTTCACTCTTCTATGTTGTGTTTTCAGACAACTTCCTCCTTTATCTCAAGTGCAGTATACAGACTTGCCATATTCTGACACGAGCTGTAATGCATCAGAGGATTTCAAAAAGGTGCCAGTGTTGATGAAAGTGGGGCTGTCTAAGCTGCCATGTATAAAATATGAGTGTTGTATATGGAAAATAAAAGGCCTTTGCATGAAATGGAATGTCAAGGAGAACAAAATTGCTTTAGGTCTCATTCCTCAAACAGCCATATATACAAATATTTTTACTAATGTGAGTAGTCCCATTGAATAAAATTTAATCAGGTTTCATGTTTAAGACAAGGACTCAATCCTCCAACCTCTCCAAAACAAGTGCAAAATTTATTAGAGCTCTTTCTGTGCTTTGTAATAGCCGGTGTAGGCAATGTCCATGCTGCCTCAGCTGTTGTAAAAAGCACTACAGAAAAACAGGAAGATGATATATATTATTTTTTTAATTCATTTTGGCCACTCTATTCTATAATTTTCATCATATTTCTGTGAATGACAAGAATCTTGAGTTGTCATTATATTTTTTTTTTTTTTTTTAGGTGTGACAAAAAGCTAGAACTAATCTTTAAATCATACAATCATAGAATGGTTTAGGTTGGAAGGGACCTTAAAGATCATCTAGTTCCAACCCCTCTGCCATGGGCAGGGACACCTTCCACTAGACCAGGTTGCTCAAAGCCCCATCCAACCTGGCCTTGAACACTTCCAGGGATGGGACATCCACAACTTCTCTGGGCATCCTCTTCCAGTGTCTCACCACCCTCATGGTAAAGAATTTTTTCCTAAGATCTAATCTAAATCTACCTTCTTTCAGTTTAAAGCCATTACCCCTCGTCCTATCACTACCTGCCCTCGTAAAAAGACCCTCTCCATCTTTCCTGTAGGCCCCCTTCAGGTACTGGAAGGTTCCTGTAAGGTCTCCCCGGAGCCTTCTCTTCTCCAGGCTGAACAACCCCAGCTCTCTCAGCCTGTCTTCATAGGAGAGGTGTTCCAGCCCAGTCATTTTTGTGGCCCTCAGCTTATGCTGGCCCTCCTCTGGACTTGCTCCAACAGGTCCACGTCTGTCTTATGCTGTCTTATGTGGTCCATCTGTCAAATCCATGTCTCTCCAATTTAGAGACAAGGATGTTGTGTGGGACAGTGTCAAATGCTTTGCACAAGTCCAGGTAGATGATGTCAGTTGCTCTTTCCAGATCCACCAGCGCTGTAACTCTGTTGTAGAAGGCCTCCAAACCTGTCAGGCACGCTTTCCCCTTAGGGAAGCCATGAAATCAATTTCAGAATCTGCTTTTTGCTTCCTTTGAAGCATTATCTTCTATTTGTAGATAGCAGATCATGAAAAGTAAGTTCTTCAGTGTTGCAGTTAACATAAAATCAAGCCCCACAGCTCAGTCTAGTGAACAGGGGACCGATTTATTTCTTCTGACTTTGTGTGTTAAAGTCAGACATCTTGTGTAACCTAGTTGTTTAGGCTTCTCCAGTTGTTAGTGGCAAGAGACCTCTTGCAGGTTCTCACTTTCATCTCACTTTTCTTGGCTACCTTTCTTAAGATGGGATGAATTACCTTGTAGAGTGGGTGTTTCCTCTTTATTATAGAGAGAATGTAAATGACTAACTTAAAATCAAGACTTTCAGAGAGCTGAAAAACAGTGAGTGGTTAGATTGGTATCTTTGCAGCTCAAGCCATTGGGAATCCTCTTCACATATGGTGCTGCAGGTGTACTGTGTCACCATCAATGCTGTCATCACTGCCATTGTTGAACATCAGTAAAGCAAAAGTAAATGGGTGCTCTTTGCTTTTTCTTGATCTTTCCCTGACACCTCCATTGCTTGAATTAAAATGTGGTTATCACATAATACTATATTAGTAACTTCTGAAGAAAAAAAATCATTCTTTACATGTTAGTATTTACACAGACTAGTAAATAATTCAGTAGCTCTGGAGAGTCTCAATAACAAAAATATCATATTAATAAGGGTATGAAATGGTCTTGGGAAAATGTGATTTTGTGCTTAAGTCTTATCATAAGTTAGGTTTTGTTGATCAGCTTGAAGTTGATATGTGTTGGACCATAAAAATGCTTGCCTGTAAATGTCAAAATTCTGAAACTATTCACTTCAGTAATTTTAAAGTTAATCAAAAGCTTCAAAAGGAAAAAAACAGACTGATATTTCAGAATGGAATGGGTCACCTTGCTGTAGCTCTTGTTTCTTTTGTTGACTGAGACAATCTCATTTTAGCAGAGGTGGATTTGAATCCCCTTTCTTGGGGAGACTCTGTGCTTAGCTCTCCATGGCAGTTACAGTAGGAGGGCTGCCAGGTGTAATGGTGCATTTCTGCCACAGCAAGTATTAGGTAGGGTAGCACTGCATCACTGAAACCAGCAACTCCCGTATACTTCAACAGAAGAGAAACATACACGAGGATAAAAAAGACTGCATGATAGAAATCCATCTGGCTCTTAAGTCTTTACCTCATCAATTATAAACTGCTTGTGTTTGTGTTCAGGGACCTCAGCAGCCCCTTATAATACATCTCCACCCCGTGCTGTCTTCTCTCATTCATATAGACAAGCTGGTGCCAGCTTCCATCATCAGATGAGTAGAATTGGGATGTCAGTTTGTGTGAGTTTATCCATCTCTGTTCACTCCATAAACCTAATTGTCAGTAGATGGCTGTCAATGAACTTGGATACAAAAATGTAATGTAAATACATAGAACAGTCACAGACTTTCCTGCTGGCAGTGAGATTCAGAGACTTTCTGTAGAAATATCTTCAAACTCCTGGATCCCTAAATCAGTTTACTTGATCTCCTTAATTCTGCAAATGTGAAGCTGTGGGAAGCACACAGCCTGTACCAGTCTGGAATACCCCTGACCACTTCCCGCTGCATCTTTACGTTTCACTTGTGTGAAACCAAACCCCAAAATTACCATTAACACTATGAACTGGATCATGCTTGCACCATGTGGTATGACCAGAGATAAGTACAGAAGGAGCGTGGATCCAGGGCTCGCATCAGAGAATGTCTTAATACTCTGCTCAACTCCACTATCCCTAAATGGTATTTGTGAAATGGTACAGGATTCTGCCTTCTCGTCTTATTTCATAACCTTTAGCTGATTTTTCTTCTCTTACTGCTCCACTCCCTGCCTCATCTCCCTCTTCTACTCACTGCTTTATCATTTTACATATTTCTAAATTTTGGGAATGCTTATCTTTACTAAGTTTTAATGGTGTCTGTGTTTGCACTGTGTTGACTTACAGCATTTGAGAGCTGTTCAGTCACATTTCTCATGTGGGTGTAGATGGAAGCAGAATACGGAATCAGCCTGGCATATAGTCAGGTACTTGATATATCTATTTTTGTTGCCAAATGTTGGGGTTTTTGCTGACATCAGGATTTGTCAAGTTGTCCCTTGTGATAAGTATTTTGAAGAGTTCCCAATATTAAACAGGCTGGATCTGCTATTGAGGATGGCAGTTCTTGAACAGGGACTCCATGACTGTTCTTACTCTTTTGCTTGAGATGATTCTGTGAAGCATATCAGTAAACTGTTTTTTCTTGAATGAATGATATCTTGTTTTTCTAGTACTGTTTTCTAAAGTCCATTTTAATCAAATGTCTTACTTTTGTGTGAGTTGGTCAGGTTTCCCAGCAGAATTTTACAAACCTCTCAGTAAAACTTCAAAAGTTAAAAATGTGCAACTATGTTAGGACATAAATAACAACTTAAATGTGCATATTTAAAAAAAAAAAAAAAAATCATTCAAGAACTTTGATTTAAACACATTCCTAAGTTTAGGAAAAGAAAGAAAATAGTTTCTCAATTTTTTCCTTAAATAAAAACCTTTAGGGGAAAACAAAAGATATTTAAAAAATGCAAGGTATGAGAACAGTTTTTTAGATATTTCTAAACTTTAACAAAATGTGACAGTTCATCCTTAGGCATTAAAATCTTATTGTGCCTTGGTCCGGTATCTCTCATTTGTCCACTTCTTTTGCTTTCCTCTTCACTTTAACAAGTGATCACATGTGCACCAGCTAAATGTCTGATAAATCTCCAGGCGAAGCTGGGTTGACTTGTGTGGAACTGACTTTAAAAATATTTGATGGAACATTGCTTCAGTCTCTGAAAACTTGTCAGCTTAGATTTATTACAGCTGCTCCCATTACAAAGATGTGCACTTTGGTCCTTAGGGATCTTCCTCTCTCTTTTGCTATATAGTCCCAGCTATTGTGGTGTCACAGTCGATCAATTATTCACTTCGACACTTTTGAGTCCAGCAGAACGTTGGTAGAGTAACTTATCACCATAACTTCCTGATTACTTTTCTCTTGTATGTAGGAATTTTTTGAGTGAAAGCACTTGTATTTAATTTTTTTTTAACGTGGATGGGTGCATGTTACATTTTTTTCATTTGGGGGAAAAAAAGCTCCAGTGTCTTCTGAAGGGTCACATAGTGTGTATCTGTGAAATAAATGCGTTGAATGTCAATAACTCTCCTTAATATGTATCTTATTTACCTCTGATTGTATTTTACATAGTCATAGCCCAAGTTTCTGTACACATAGGTGGAAAACTATATATGGTTGTTGTGGGAATAGGAACAATAATAAATACATCAATTTTACGAAATCATTTTCTTAGGGATAACTTGTCCTTTATTTTCAAGACTTCCAAGAGGAAATTCAGAGTTTGTATAAAATTATAGCTGGCATGCCATACTGCTATGTAACTGTGATTCGTAAAATAAATATTTTTAAAGATACTTCTTAACCTTCTGAAAAGGTATAGTCTCAGTGGACTCTGATATCAGCAGGAAACAATCATTTTACTCAAATGAGAGGAATGTGTCCTTACAAGGGTATAAGCAGAACTGATGACTTAGTGACGCATCTGTTGTTGATGATAATGCTATGAATAAATTGTTGTTTAAATAAACCCCACAAAACAACCAAAAACCCACCCTCCAAAAAAACCCCAAACCCCACCAAGCTGCTTCTTAAAAAAAATCAATGCTGCAGACTTACAGAGTGGAATCAATTGGAACTGACAATAAATTAACAATTTTAATTAAATTGGGAACCTTTGAGCAGTTATATCCCAGGAGGAAAATTATAGCATATGTATGACCATATTTGTGTCTTGGGTGGTTTGAGAAAAACTTCAGTAGTCAAGGTTAAACATGCAGTAAGTATATATATCGCTCTCCGTACCATAAAAAAGTATATTCTCTAATGTCGTAAGTGGAAGTATCATTTAAAATTTCAATCAGCATCTCTTCCCTGCCCTCAGGACAAAATCCTTCCCCCTCTCTTTGCCTGCATCTATACAGGAAAAGTGTAGGTCAGAACTGCAGAACCTTTTAGTGTTAGTGGTCAACTGTGCTATTTAAAGTTTTTCTAAGTGGAGCTCCATAGAGCTGGTCATTTATCACTTCAAAGTGGATTGAGTTAGCACTATGAGGTCAGTTAAATGTTCTTTCAAGAATTTTCTTCTTTTCTCAGCTTTGGGGTAAAAGAAGAAAAGTTGACTTGTTACCAGCCCTTGTCAGAGAAACTACAGTTGACAAACTTGAAACCGGTTATGATCCTGACACACAGCACTGAGCCATCCTCCGCTTCATGAACAATTGAGATTTAGATTGACCCACTTTTGCTTTACTTAACAAATTCCTGGGTTTCTTCTGTTCAAACAGAACTAACTGAAAATTCGGTTTTGGGGAGAAACTAGGTGAGTTTGCTCTGGAACTGAATGATCTTGACTGCAGATACATTATTGTATATTTTTCTGAAGTTATTTACTCAATGGTCTAGACTTTTATCCTGTGAATAAGAGAATGAACACACAAGGAGTATATAATAAAGGGTTTTTGTCCTTAGTTGTACTGAATGAATGTCTTCAGCAAATACGATAAACTCAGTAAAGCTGAGTTAAGGTGGAGGAGAAGGAATCAGATCTTACATACAATCTGTAAAGCTGTAGGAACAAAGCTCTAATGAGGAATGGAAATGGAGGAAAAAGTACCAATATTAACATCTTTTTACAGTAAACTTTGTCATATGAGTTCTCTCTCCTCTGAGGAGAGGGGAATTCTTACTAGAATGCATCTGTCGTCTCAGAGGAAGCTGGGATGAGGAGGGCAGGTGACCTGTAAGGTAACTGGACCATTTGAGGGTTTTTATAAAATACTAATAATCTGAATTTCAGATGAAAATGTAACGACAACCTGACAGTCTGAATTTTATGGTGTGAAGCTCTGCTTGTTAAGCAACTGCAGCATCCGATGCAAGCTTCAGTTTCGCAGTTGTCTTGGAGTACTGAGCATGCTCTGGGCTGAATCAGTCCTTTTGGCCTAGGAACGACTGAAGTACCCCCTGGAAGTGTGACAGTGGGCTGGTTAGTGTTAGTATGTTTTCAGTGGTGAGCATTAAGATAATTGCCATCATATTTTCACCTGCTTCCTTCAGCCCACAGTTATTATTTCAGATAGGTATTGAATCAAGCCCGTTGTGCTGACTCTGAGAAGGCATGTGATTTAGTCAGTTCCCAGTCTTCATTGCTTCCTTGCTGTGTAAAGGGGTTCATTGTCCTTGAGTTACAGGTACCTTAGGTTTTCTGTTGTATGAAATGTACTTCTCTTGCATATTTCTTACCAGCGTTAAGAGCAGGCTTAGCTGACCTGCGTGTAATGTTTACATTTTACTGCTGTCTCATTTTTCCACTAAGGTTTTAATTGAAACTTCTATGCTCACAAGATTATTTTAATCTATTTAATATTTTAGTAGACCGTTAATTTTGGGAATGTAAAGCTGTGCTTTGAAGTTGATTCATCTTATCCTCCCAGCTGACTTCAGATTGCTCTTTAAGGAAAGGCTTCCAACCACTGGATAGCCTCTGCAGAGAACCGGATACTTCATGTGGGCTTCTGTATTCATATTATTGGGCTGGAAGTTCTGAACTGGATTCAGTTCTTCTCTCCATTTTTAAAAAACTCCAACTTGCTACATTATGTTCCTTGATGTTAGCTGGGCTTTTTTGGCTGTTGTTTTTTAATTCTGTCTAAACCACCTTTGATAGCTAAATAGGCTTATTCTAAATAGGCTTAGCTTCAACCACAAATGGTTTGGGACCCAGTTTGGGGGGGGGAGAGGGAAGAAAGAATATATCTGTCCAAACAGGTGATTCCTGAGGACAAGCATTTCTTATGATTTGAAGACTACAATGTGGATTTGGTGGTATCCAAAAATTTTTCTGGGCAAGGCGCTTCAGGTTTGAAGTTCTTCAGAATGCATTTAGTTTCTTTAGGATCTGGGACTTACTTCAGTTTCTTATTTTTTTTTAGGATCATGGCTTATTTCAGTTGCGCAGATGAAGTTAGTAGTCAGCCAAGAGGAATGATGGCAGAAATTTTTGAAGAGTGGTGTATTTGTCAGTAGGTAGTCAGCATTATGAAGACAAAATTTGGTATATAGTCTACTTAAATTTTACTGTTTTTTCAGTTCTTCCATGTGAGAAGCAGATGCTCAGAGCTTCTTTGGATATGCTTGCAAGGCGAGCTTAATTAGATAATAATTCATCTGCTATTTGTATAACACTCTATAGAGTATCCTGTAGACTCCTGTGCTGGTGTTTTCTGTTAAAGGTTTGTTTACTGTCCATTTTTATACCAGTACTGTAAGTTTCAATTGCTTCATGCCTAGTTTAAAATTATAGTGAAGTAAATCAGTTTTGGATTTCGCATACAGGCTGAGCCAGTGTTCAGACAGTGTACTGCTCAAAGAGATCAGTGCTGTCTGAATGCTGCTTGATTAATGGAAGTGACCGAGTACATGTTGTTAGATTTCACTTTGAACCTCGTATCTAATTTTCCCTTTTCAGTTAATACCCCCCTACCCCCCAATAAATAACAATATATGTGAGGTCTTGACTAAACAATTTCATTTAAAAAGAAAGCGCCATTTTTTTTCCCTTCCATAGAGTTCCATTAGTTGAAGGCCTCCCCTCGGATTTCAGCAGGCTGCCTGTTGAAGAGCAGATGCTGCAGTATTAAAGCCCTCTTTCCTGGGTGGTGGAGGGGGCTGTCCACATGTTCAGGGGTCATGCTAGTTATCACGTTTAGAGGTGGAAGGGGAAGGCTTTTCTCCAACTTCCAGTGGCTAATAATTGGTGTATTACTGGGATATGTTACTTTTCTAACCTTCGTGGGTTATGTTGCTTATTCAGTTCTGTGCCTCGGTCATTAGTGCCAGTCTTCATAAACTCTTCGTAGTGGCAGCTAGATTCATTGTGAGCTACATTGATTGTATGCTGTCCATCATTTCTTGAATACACGACACAAAGACAGGTCTAACATATAACCAGTCAGCAGGGAGAAAGGTGCATTTCATGCAACTTAAATTTTGCATGTTTCAAAGTATGAATAACTGTATACATAAGGTAGGCTGCTTATTCTGCAGTGCTTAAGTGCTGAAATCCGGCGTATGTGCAGTTACTTTGAAATGAAAATGCTTTTGCTAACAGCTAATTTCCCTTGCTGAATGGGTATAGAAGTATGTGTCAGGGCTTTTGCCTCCAGAGCTACCCCAGCAAAACTTTCATCTCTGGTTTTCCTGGAGGGCATGCAGGAAGCATATTGCAGTGTGCCATACTGAGCTGCAGGTTCCTGAGTCCCCAGTCGCACCCGTTTGTGTATTTATTCTCTGTACTGTTTGGAAAATCAGGAACAAGTGAGAAATTATGTTGATTATGCTGAAATAAAGATGTGCTTTATCCCTGCAAATGAGTTGCAGAAGCTAGCTTATATGTTCAGTCAGCTAGGGATTCTTTCTATACTTAAGTTCCTGAACATCTTTCACCTCTCTCTGAGACCTAAATTTAAATCCAGCACTCAAGGATATCATGCGGATTTGTACACTTGCTGGTGGCTTGTGGTTCCATAAAACAATGAAAAGATTACGCTTATCCATGCTTATTCCATCTGTAACAGATGTAATATTAATAATATATTTTTTTTTTACTTTGGTCACTCGGCTGTAATGCAGTGCAAATTAACTGTAGTTAGAAATAGTCTTTATTTTAGCATGTCAGAGCAGTTCAGGCGAGAGAAGACATCTGAGTGATTATTGCTTGTAGAAGATACTGAGATAGGTACATTCTTTTTTGCATACAATGTGATTTTCTGTGAAACAAAATCACGTTGCAACATGTTCTTTCCACAGAGACAGGCTTGGTGACACATGGACTGAAGTGTTCCTTTGGTGGCTTGCTTTATTTTTTGTGTTGCAGAATTTGGGGCTTTAAGTGCGTAGTATTAGGTCATGATAGATGTTGTTTAGGCTCTCACTTAATGCTCTGAAAAATTCCCTCAACTGTGGAGACTTTTCAGTAGCTAAATTGTTAGCAAAGTTGTCTCTTGCAGCTTCCTACACCATTCTCCACTCTATGGGGTAGAAAACATGTTGGGAAGGGAAAGAAGAGTGACACTGCCGTTATTTCCAACTGATGACCTGGTCCAGGTTAAGTCTGGCTAGCATCTCGGGTGTACTTTAAATTTCTGAGATTTTCCCAGTTGTTTGTAGTTGAAAAGCCTGAGATACTCCACTGATGCTCAGATAGATCAGCAGGGTCAGCTGAAGTTGCTCAGTTTTTAAATCAAAGTATGTATGTATTTTTACCACTAAAGAATTATCTGTGAGTTTCTGTTTTGAAGCATGTGTGAAAGGATATGTGGTCCAGAAATACACACCATTTCTCCTCTGTTACTGCATCCATTGGTTAGACAGATCTTAGACATTAGCACAGACACACTATATTGTGGTTAGCATAAACCATTTAAGTACTGTCCTAAATTTCCAAATTGGTCTGTAGATGAATGCCTTAGTTCATCAGCAGCTAAAGTGAGATAAAATGAAAGGCTGGTACAACAGCAACACAGATTTGTAACTGTGCAACACTAGAATGCGTCTCTAGATTTACCATTTTCTTCGGAGAATTTCCTTTACAAGTAAAAATTTAGGTATTATTTTGAATATTTCTTACAAGAATAATTGGACAATGTATATAAACAACAAACAGTATTTCCAATGTCTGTGTGCTGTGCTGAGAATACGGGTATGTTACTGTCTGCTTCTTGTAATAGGATTGCATGTATGTTTAGTGAATGCTTTAAAATAATCCTTTTTTATTATTTTGCAATATGATAATATTTCTTTTTAAATGAACAACCTGTATGTTTAACATGCATTTTTCAAGAGTCAACAATTTCTGTGAAAGCTATCGTGGTGTAATAGCATTGTATGAAAAGCTCCTTTTCTTCATAAACCCTTATATTTAATCCCTCAAAGCAGCAAGCAACATGCTGGCCAGAGAATTAACTTCAGATTGAAGATAAAGAAGAGGCCAAAGTTAATGACAGCTACAGAAAGCTGAAAGATATAATATAATATAATTCAAGTAGGAGAGTAACAGCTTGCAAAACAGGTTGCAGTATTTGCTTTATGACAAATAACTAGTGCAAAATAAAGTGTATTTTTTGTGTCTGCAGAAAACCACATTTTCCAGTAAAAAGATTCTTAAACTAATATTCTGTGAACATGCAGGAAATAAGTTAGACTGGTTATGTTTGGGATGATACTCGCTAGCTATTTGACTTTAGAATATAAATGATAATGCTGTATAATAGAAAATTAATTACAATGGTCAGACTTAAAGTTTCTATTTCATATTTTGAGATACTCGAAAGGAATGTTTAATGGGAAAATAAATAAATCTTATTTGCTATATTATTAAAAGTCCAAAAAATATTATGATTTTCATGACTTTAACCACGTTCCCCCAGAAACGTGTAGTAAGTAGTCTGTAAGTTACAGGTACTTATCAGTTGTTTTCAGTCCTGTTTCATCGGGTGCTTGAGTTACGTATGAACCTCAGTGAGTTTCTGAAAATTGATGTGATGCCTCAAAATATGCCAGAAGTTAAAGATGATAAGTCACACAGGGATTCACAGCTGTCTTGAAAAGATGAATTTCTTCTTACGATCGTTTAATTTCATCTGATTGGGGTAATACAAAATACTGTATGCATCTCTCAGCAGTCAAGATGTGAAAGAATTGGTCAGGTCTATAGTGGACATATTTTAAAATAAGTGTTCTTGTCATTTGGTTGTTACAGGCAAATCCTGGATCAGACACTATTGTTGGCCTATATTCTGCCTTTACATAACTCACAAAATCTCAGAATGGCTGGGGTTGGAAGGGATCTCTGGAGGTCATCCAGTCCAAGCAGATGCTCAAGCAGGGCCACCTAGAGCCAGTTGCCCAGGACCATGTCCAGATGCCTTTTGAATATCTCCAAGTATGAAGACTCCCCAACCTCCCTGTGCTAGTGCTTGGTCACCCTCACAGTAGAAAAGTGTTTTTTGGTGTTCAGACAGAGTCTCCTGTGTGTGAGCTGGTGCCCATTGTCTCTGGTCCTGTGACTGGGAACCACTGAAAAGGCTCTGGCTCTGTCCCCCTTGCACCCTCCCTTAGGTACTTACAGACACTGATTGGATCTCCCTGAGCCTTCTCTTTTCCGAGCTGAACAGTCCCGGCTCTCAGACTTTTCTCATAGGAGAGATGCTCCAGTCCCTTCATCATCTTTGTGGCCCTTTGCTGGACTCTCGCCAGCATGTCCATGTCCCCTTTGTACTGGGAAGCCCAGATCTGGGCACAGTCTGGTGTGAATAGTTGGAGATAGAGGAGGAGAAATGGTGATTTTCAGCCTGTTGATGATGCAGTAGCACTGAAAGCTACGAGGGAGAATCTGAGGTTCTAAGACCTTTCCTCTGCCCCAGCTCAACTCTTTACTTCTGTCATAGGCTTCCAGCCTAAGATTTGGGAAGATTCAGGAGTTTTTTTTCAGTTGTTCATGTCTAGATCTTTGTATTCAACTTTCGCTTGTGTTGTGAATCAGTGCTGCAGGAGACTGCTTCTTACAGAAGACGTGCACCTTTGTCCTTTCTTGAAGGCGCAGTCTTAGTGGCATGGTGCTGCTGTGTACCCATTCCTCTGTGTGCCTCTGAGGTTGGGTTTGATTGTGTTCTGCACACTTATTGTGGGGGGAAATAATGCGAGGCTCCCTGCAGTAAACCATAGTTGTTCCTTTGAACATAGTACAAGTACATAGTAGCAGTGTTCAGCTTGCATGGGTACAGCACTGCCAGGGTAAAAATAAAATAAGAATTTTATTTGGAAAATGTACGCAAAACCTACTGGAACTATATGATGATGTAAACACATAACAATATTTGAGCAATGCAGCTGTCAAGATATTTTCACATGTAGAAAGACACTTTCATCAAGGCTCCTAATAATTCTTTGTGTCACATTGCACTGAGAGCAAAGGAACTATGTCCAAAGCACTATTCATTCTATTAAGAATAGAAACAGGGGTTTTATATCTTCATAGTTTACACAGGCTATCTGTGTACTACTATTTGCTAGAAAATGCATAATAAATTAATGCTGAATTTTAAAATAAGAGTTAGAAATTATCTGAAAATGACATAATTTAATCAGCATCATTGAAACCTCTTGGAGAATGAAGCCAATGCAGTCTTGGGAGTTAAGTAGGGCGGTTTATTAAAACAAATGGAAGTGATCAATTCCAAGCTTTCCCAGTCTCAGCCAGTATATTAGAGCAGGAATAAGCACTGCATAAGGGAACACTTTAATGACAGAATCCTCTTATGTCAGAAACCAAGTAATAAAAATAGTTATTATTGTCTGGATACAGCTAGCTTAGCCTTGGCATTAAGTACTGCAAATAGGAATCTGCCTTTTTAAAGAATGGACAACTGGTTCAGTGCCACATAGGCCGGGAGGGAGAAAGCTGCAGCTTTGTTTTCTGCACATCTTTCTAAACTTTTGGCTATCGAAATTGGTGTGTCTCATAGCACTGGGTCAATTTACCTTCAGCGAATGTAGCGGGGTTCATGTTTTTTCTCTCAATACTTCAGCCTTGAGATCCTAATTAAGCAACGTGGTCTAGCACGAGTATATTGTCATGTAGGCAGTCCTGTTAAAGTAAATGATGCTCTTTACATCCTAAGTAAGCACACGTTTATATACTGTGTTAGTAATGGGGAAGTCTTTACTTGAAGAACAGAGAGATCAAGAGGTAATTCTTCAGCTGGAGGTGGCTCTCCTCTGAGAGGGACACAGAAGATAATGCTGTAGAGCTATTTAAAATAGTTTTATTCACTCTGCATAATCAACTGTTCCTAACACATAGTTTATTGTTTTCCACAAAGATGAGTCGTTACCATTTTCTCTTGCCCTGGCTCTTCTTTTCATATAGTCAACATACAAGATTTAACATTTTCGTTTTGTGTGGTGTGAATATTTCAAAATACAGGTTGATGGCCTAGGCTGTAGGAAGACAAAGCTCTATCTGTTCCTCCAATATGTCACTTAGCACTGCTTCTTCTGAAAGATTCAATTTATCCCTGTCCGTGATATATCTTGAAGATGGGTCATGAGGATTAGCGTGGACAAAGGGAAAAAGTTTGCTCTTGAATTTCATTTAACAACATGTCAGCTTTGATCTAGGTCATGCAATCCTTCACCTGAGACTTAGAAAAGACCTTACCAGTGCTGAGCTGGGCTTTCTGCCCTGTCTGTAAGGAGCTGACTCCCTTTGTACGTTCAGACGTACTCATGCAGACTGTAATCCCCCGTGTCAGCTCTTTCCTACTGACTGGTTCTAGGCTTCAGCCAGACTTTTCTGGAAGAAAACACAGGGAGTTTAATGAATCTGCACAATTAACGTTTTGGCTTAAATATGCAGCATTATTTTTGTATTTCTGAGCTTGATGATTCTCTGTGTAGAGTCAGACGTAGCAGTGGTGTCTTAAAATCTACAGTCTGTACCACCTACCTACTTGAACTCGTCAGAAGTATTTGATATTTTTCTCATAATGTCTCCCCTTCCAAAATACGCTGTTCGTATTTTGCTGAAACCTTTCCATTCCAAGTCTCTTGAGCTTTTCTTAGTCCTAGCACAGTCTAGGTTAAATAAAATCACCTTATCTTCGGGACATTTCATGTACCTTGTTATGAATGACAGCCTTGGCACTGATTCACTTCTTTCACTTAAATGCTGAGGTTCTTGTTAACAGAGTTCATGTGATGAGCAAACTGCGGTGGTCAGAATTGCAGATAATGATCCTCTGACTTCTTTTCACCTTTCTTCTCTCGTTTGACCGGGCAAGCCCTGGTGCATTCTTCTGAGACATTAAAGTGATTTTTGTAATATGTGAATCCCTTTGAAATGTATACTTCCTTATTTCTTACAAAACATAATTTTTGCTTCATTAGTAAACTATAGTCATGAGATTTTGCCATGGGTGGTCAGTTAGTACTGGTTTTCAGGTTTGATCATTAACTGAATGTTGTAGTTAGACAAACATTTTGCTGCCTTAAATGCCTAAAAGTACTTAGAGAAATTAAAAACCATTAACCGTTTTGGATGACCTTGAGTTTACAAAAGCACATCCAATACGCTGGAGTTGCTCTTGTAAGAGTCTCTGGGTTTTTTTGCCATGGGGATGGGCAGCCATATGTGTGTCCACATATTTCTGTTCAGAACATTTGTTTGTGCTTATATAAATAAAATGTACAGTGTTGGGACATCATTATTGCAATTGTGTGTTTTAATACTATAACTGAAAATAATTTATAAAGTTGAGGAATAACAATATGAGTAGTCATAACACTATGTGGGAAACAGCCCCTTTTACATACTTCATGTAGCCTGTGGGGAAGTTCTTTCATTGCTGCATGTGCTGAAGCTTTTGTTTTATGTGATGAAAACAGCGGTGTTGCATATTACAGTAAGTATGAGTGGCTTCCTGACTTTCAATTAAGAAGACTTCAAATTAGCAGTCACTTAAGTTCCTACTGAATTAGTGACTTTGGCTTAATTTCAGTCCTTCAGAAGTCAGTAGATAAAGTGACTTTTACATTATTCTTTTTTTAAAAATGAAAACTGGTTTGTGCTGATGGATAGGTCCTAAAAGTCGCTTCTTAGTGATGGGATTTAACATTGCTAGGTAGTCATAATAATTAATATGTTTGTGTAATACATCTAATATTTTTGTGTAATATATAGGAAAGCTATTAGCACTAAGAACTTAACACTATTTGATAATTTATCTGAAATAAAGTAATGTTGGCAGGAATATTGGCATGACATCTATCACGGCTTAGGACCATAAGAAATGTTGCTTGTTTTTAATATAAAAGTCAGCTCCTGCTTAAATTCCTTTCTGTGTGCCCTCTACAACATTGGCAGCACTACTGATATTTGAAATTTCAGGCATCAACAGTAGTGTTGTGTACTGATTTAATCACTTCTATTGTTAGTGTTGACATTTAACATGATAATTTAAAAACCCCAAGAGAGTAGTATGAGCCGATGACGACTTACTGAGCAGGCTTATTTATCAGTGTAAAAACTGTACGTCTTGTATTGTATCTTCCAGAATCTGCGTTCTCTAAGATCACATCTGCAAAATTCAAGCTTCTTGGATGCAAATTATTTAACCACATTTTTTTGCCTAAGCACTTTTATTACTCAGTTCAGTTGATGTGATAATATTGTCTTTCTCCTCATACTTTGTTGGCAACAGGCCTATTGTGTAAAGTTGAGTTTTGATTCTTTGAAGCGAGAAAGAGGTTATGTCTTAAACAGTGTTACATGATATTGGTAACACTGGTAATTTTTGTTTTTCATGTAGTCATGCATATGTATATATAGTATTTGAAAGGGCATCTTTATTAAGCAGAAGAGCAAAGTATACTGTATAACTGATAGTTTTCTCATAGAATCCTGTATTTCTCTATTTATCCTGTTTATGCTAATCATGCGATTGCTGTATATTCATTTTAGCAGATTTTCATTCTGTGGCTGTCGATGTGGCTGTTTTAACTCTGTAGTTTTTATGTCTGAAGATGATCCATAGAAATACAAACAAAGAATTGTATCAGCAGTATTTCATTACCAAAGCGGAGAGATGTCAGACATAATTACTGAGACTAACATCTGGAGTGGTTTATTGAAGGGAGACCTGCCAGGACTGTTAGCACATACAAAGCAGCATTATCCATATGTATGAAGCTTTATAACTTGAGCAAGTTGGGTGAGTACTGCAAGTGAAAGGTATAAAACACAACCAGGATAACTCATGAATGCGCCTACTGCGGTGATGTGTTTGAGTAAACTACTCAAAGAATCTACATCTCGGAGCTTTCCAAGGTAATGAGTACTGTCCATCTGTAGAAGATTTTGGCAAAATCCTTGGGATACAGATTATTTGAGTTTGCGGTGAAGAATAGGGTTAAATGAAATGTGAGACTGTTCAGCAGAGAAAAGGTCCAAGGCAGCGTGTCGTCGCAGAATGAGAGGTTGGGTTTTGTGCCCTTTTATCAGGCCACTCTGAAGCTCCATTAACGTTTACTGTAGAAGACAGTTGTGGAGTGCTGAGGGTCTTGCTGATGGTTCTCCTGCCAGGAGCTTGACAGAATGGTTTGGAAGAAGCGTGACTGGTGTATATGCTCCAGCCTGTGTCTCTTCACATGCGCTTTTTCATAGTCTCTCCCTACCTGTGGGATGGGGGCCAATGAGCTATGAGTGTTTGGTAATTTTAATGGGCGTAAAGCCTATCATTTATTTTTATGGATGTGAGGTACATAGGAAATCCTGAAGTGGAAACTGAGAAGTCACGTTCTGTGTGCTTGAAAATTTCTTACCACCTTTTTTTTCTACATGAGGGTTCCAGTAATGGATGGGGTTTTGTGCAAGACAAGGCTTTAATAGTGGATTCATGCATAACGAGTGCAAGCAAAAGTATGTACGTATTGTCTGTGTTGGGAATTTTATATTGGTTTTTTTCTGGTGATGATATATGCTAGTGGTGCCCAATAACGTTAATATGATTATCGCCATAAATCCTCTGTACCCATCCATGGTTACTTAACAATATCTCTATCTAGCAGATGTATTAGGATAATAGGTTAAAAGTTAAGAGTATTGAAGGGATAAAATTGATATATTAAATAATGTTCGCATGTTCTCTCAATATTGGTTGTAAAGTTTTTAATTTATCTGGCTTTCTTATACATCTCATTATTGTCATGCATATTCACTTCCTGGCCTTTTTTCCCCTTACTGTCTGCTAGATGACTCAGTGATTGGCAAAAAAACTTAAAATGTTGATGCCACATGCCTCTTTGCTAGGACATCAAAGACATACCTATGTTCTTGATTTCTGAATCTTTTCAGTTATTATGTAATTTACGGATAGGATTATTTTAAAAGTTTGCAAAAAAAAATGGTCACAAAGTATGCAGCTAGTTCCCGTACCAGTTTTGGTAGGTACTGTGATATTTACTAAGAGATGTAGAAGAAACACTTTACTGTAAAATGTTTGCTCATGTGAACTTACAAAATAGTCTGCTTTTGGAAAGTGATAATTATATCAATTTATTCTTCAATGAACTGCATAACATATTAATAGGATAATTTGGTATGTGTAAAATGAAATACATTTACTGAGTACAGACCAAATATTTGAACTTAAATCCATGTGTTGCCTTATAAGTTGCTGGTAGTTGCTGGTTGCAGAATAGACAGACTGTCCTGTTTTCTTAGATAGCTACGGTAAATACTTGTTTACAGATCTGCCCTCAGCAAGAGTTTCCATTCATGCTTAATTATTAAGAACGAATGAGTCCCCAAGGACATGTCATGTATTTCGTTATATCTGAAAAGAGCTAGAGTGCTGTTCTAATTACTTTACTCATTTCTTTGTATACCAACTATACCCAGTACACTGGGAACATCAGTATTTTGTTTAGAATCAAGTAATGTTTGATTTTTATATTTTTCCTAATTTTAGACAGTTTTAGGAAATCAGATAATTCTCAAGGAAGCTTTAATTGTAAAATATACAGCTGGATTAGAATAAAGTAATAGCCCATTAGTCTAATACTTCACACGTCTGAGGTTAGTATTTTATATTTAATAAAGTCAGTTTAACTACACTGAAGGTCAATAAAACTATAGTGGGTATGGTGTAACCAGCGTTTGTAAATAATCGTAGTAACTCTAAATCATATTGAGGATATCCCCCTTGGGAGGCAGTTATGTATTCTTTATTTTGGAATTTTCTTTTGGGGATGAGCTGAAACCTGATGATTTGAGCTGTATGAGAAAACTCCAGTTTTTTAAGACATTTGCTCAAATGATGAGTTGCATTTACTTTCAACAGTAAGGGAAAATAAGAGGCCACAGTGGGTTTAATCTTGGTCAACTGTAAACTTTGTGAAACTTCTGCATAATGTATATGGATGACGTGTAAATTAACAACAGTCACTTATTTATTTTAGAAGTAATAAACAGTGTAATTCATTACACTGATATGTCAATTTTTCATTTAGATCTGTTTTTCCATAGGAAGAAATACTGAAAATATGGTGCTTGACAGTCTTATGGATAAAAATGCAATATAATGTGCCAGTTCAGAACTGAAACTATTTAATGAAGCTATGCCAGCGCAACAGATTTATGTTGCAAACAAATCTTGCTTGTGCATTTGAAGGTCAAGTTAAGCACTTATTTCCTTACATATTACTGGTTTGGTTTTGCTCAAAAGAAAGTAAGTAGAGCATTTATTACAAAAGCTAAAACTCAACCTAGAAACAAACTTACCACATTTACAAACAGAATGATGATCATTATTTAAAAGAGCGTGCATCCTTCTCTCTCCCTCCCCAACCTCTTTAATAACCTTTGTGTAATCCTTTAATCCTGTAAGCTTTTATCTGGGGCTTTGTATATATTACCAGAGCAACTTTCTTTCATTACAGCATCATCAAAGAATGGATTTCTGATGTTCTGTAGTGCACAGGGAGCATTAAGAATTTTTTAAAAACAATTCCTTTCTGTCACTACTTTGCCTTTTGGATGTAACAAGTTATTTTCTCACTGCTTCTCATAATATATTTGAAAGGCTAAGCATTTACAGTTTGGAGGTGTAGTTATAAAAACCTTGCAATTTAATGTTTTCCCGCAAAACTTCTTAGTGGGGAATAACTTTAAGGTTGATAAGGAATGTCATGTAACTCACTTTATTAATTTATGGTCTAAGAATTCTTTCCTTAGTGTATAACAAGCTGACCTTTTGCAAATTGCCACGATAGGAGGAATAGATGACATTGTTACAATGCAAAAGATGTATAAATTAAGTGTTGCATTTTTAGTTTTGAAGGCTGAAGGTCTGGTCGTGTTATTTCCAAATTTTATTAGTAGTTGATACAAAATTAATTTTGTAATGTTTGACTAATTTCCTTAAAAGCTTGATTGCTGTAAAAAACGTTCCATTTTAAAAAGTTAACATTTATGTCAGTATTCTGATCTTTATTCAAGGCAACTCTTTAAGCTATTCAAGCAGTTGTAGTTATTTTAAATATAATGTGTAGATTATATTTTTATTAATTAGATTGAAGTTAGCAGTCATGTCCAGTTGTTGTCACTGAATAAGCTGCAAATTCCTGGATTTGCTTTATGCTTTAAAAACAGAAAGAGTGTAGGCTTTGTATAAGTGGTCTCAGAAGAGTCTTGGTGGGGGTAAAGTCCAGCATTTTTTTTAAACATCAGATCATAGATTATTCTTGTATGGAAACCTATACATTTTGTAGTTCTCTCCAGTGACTAAAATTACTGGGGAAATGTCTGTATGCAAGGAGGACTGTAAAAGCCTCTTCGGGGTTATTCTTGCTGTCGTCCATGGACAGCAGGCAGAAGGCATGGAGGAGCACCTCTGTTTCTCACCTTGCGGATATTCCAATCTTTGGAAAGATTGATTCTGACTTTTTAACTGCCTCTCTCAGGAACATTTATAGAAGAAGTTCTACACTTGTCTACCTTGTAGGTATTTCTGCATGATTTTTGTGGGGAAAAAAGTAGCTGAACTAAGAGAAGGTATAGCTTTCTAGGCTAAATTTGACACATATTTTATGGCCACGATTTATGTGAAATGTAACTAGCAGGTTTTGTGAAACAAACTGGCCTCCAGTTTCTTTATATTAAATTAACCTGTTCTGAAGGACTGCCAATTATAATCAGGCTTCTTTTGAAGAATTTACGGGGATTACGTTTTTTTAGAGAGCAATTTTTTTGGTGAAAACATTTTGTTTACAGTGTTCTTTCCATTGTTTTACTGAAAAATTCTGCCCTAGCGTTTGTCACTGCAAGTGTTCAGCCTATAAATTATTGCAAAGAAATGTAGTAAGTATTGAAATAGCCCTAGATTATTCACAATGGGATGAAATTAATTCTTACATCTGTTGCTTTTCGGAGGAAGGAAAAATGTCATGTTGACTGTACATACAAAGGAGGAAGAATTTTTATTAAGTCTTAATGAAATTCACATAATACACACATAATAATGTTGATAGTACGTTAATGTTAGTTTTAGTTTAAGTTTAAAATAATGGAGTGGTTAGTTGATGTTGGTGCATTTCATTGATTGGTCAGTGCAGATGGAAAAGGTACTTGCTGGTTTTATTCCACCCATATCCTCTTCTTCCAAGAGCTCTATTTCAGAGCTACTTAAAAGAAACTTATCTAGAGCTATATGACTGGAAGTTGGAAAGGAACGAAAGTAATAAAAAAATTTTTATTCGGTCTAATAATAATTACGATTTTATCCATCTTCAGTCTATGTGTTAGGTTTTACAAATCACCATATTTCTCTCACAGTTTCTGAGAAAATGTTTTAACTATTGTCTTAAGAATTGCAGAATAATTGGTTTTCATGCTTGGCTCTTTTGATCTCCCTTTACATTCTTAATTTTCCTCTTAAGAAAGAAAGGATCTGAGAACTTACCTTTGTTTTTATTTTTAAGGCCAGTATTGTTTTTTAAGTATTGTTGTCTGAGCTCTAGCAAGAGTTCTGTTATTTAGCAATCTTAAAATGAACTCTGGCTCTTACTTCCAGTATGCCAGAGTCATCAAAGGATTTCCCTTTTAAATAATAATTTCTTTATTTTTATAAGACATCTTAACTGTTTCATCCACTCCTGTTCTTCAGAATAAATAGGCTAATTCCTTGACTTTTAGGGACCTTAGCTACAGGAATTAAGGGTAGTTGCTGTCTGTGTTGGTTAAGGACAAGGAAGAAATAGTGTTCACTCCCCAAATATATAAATAAAGAAATCTAAGAGAACTTACTATTTTTATCTGACTGAAAATTCAGCACATTCACTTGTAATGTGCAGTCCAAGGACTGATCTCAGTAACTAAGTCTTGTGAAATGTGGAAGCTGAATAACAAAATCTATGTGTTCATGATCTTGCACACGTGTTACATGAGAAATTGCTGTGTCTGTTGGATTAAATACAATGTAGATGCGGTAGGATGGAAGGAATGGTGGATGATTTTTCTGTTCCTCTGTTCTTCAATCCACCTTGACAACTAAAAAGGCAGTCTTCATAAGCAAACAGTTATTGCGTGTTCTGGGAAGAACTTTAATATGCCTAAATAGACATCATTTGCTTATTGACTGGTAATTACTGAAGATGACTGCTAGTGGGGGGAAAAACTATCTTTCATATAAAAACTGACAATTTCCTGCACTGGGAAACTTTGTAAATTAATAAATATCTCAGAAAGCACAGAAAAAGCTTCAGAACTGTGAGAAGTTGTTGAATAATAAGAAATGATGAAAAGGTCAGGAGAAAGAAGAGAAAACTATTGCTCTGTATTTTCCTCTACTATAGGCTAGTGCAAAAAGGGGCAGAGAAACGCTTTTGTCTTGACTGTTACCACAAATAGGCTGAAACCAGACAGAACGAGCAGTGAAAGCAATTTATTAACAGGCCATGATCTTTCTGATTTTCAGGGCCTGAATTGAGAAGCGTTAGGTGCAAATCCAGTAAAAATACTTAAAAGAACTTAGGTGTCGTACCATGGAGTTTTTTGGGTATTGCAGTGAAATGCTGGACTCTTGTTGAGCGTGCAGGGTCTTCCTAATACATTTGAGGCATTCTATGTGGGACAAGGAGAAAGCCAGGCATTTCAGGATGGTTCGCAGAGTATGCAGGCAGCTTCGCTAGCTTACCTTGCCAAGCCTGATTAGATCTAACTTGCAGGGCAACGCTGAAGGCAACTGAATCCCCAAAAGCTTTCATTGGGTCTTCTGGCATATGCATCTTCCTGACAGTCCAGAACTTGCTCTTCAATGCAGTTCTCTGCTTCTTCTTTTTCTGGTTATGTTTTTTTCTCTTGTCTCTTACTGTATAATAGCTTAAAGTTTTTCACTTTCAGGATAAGTTCTTTTATCATGAGATTGTAGTGTCATCAGCCATCCTTCTGTCTCCTTGTCTTTGGACTGGTAAGTTTTATATCCTTTTCTGCACAGCAGTACATTTTAAGGAGAACATTGGAGAGTATCTTCCCTCAAGACAATCTAGGGTTCATGTTAGCCAGGAAACTGAGATCTAATATGTTGATTTAAAACCAGGGACAGGGCAAGCCTCTTCTGCTCTTTTTTGAAAGGTGTCCACTGCTATGTTGTGTGGTGTTCCTTCCATGGGGTGTACGATAGGCATGGTCTCTGTTGCAAATAGCATCTCAGGAGTCTGCAGTTAAAAAATATCTTGCTTTTGGATCTCAGTAGGGCTGATAGCATCTGGCACAAGTTAGACTTGTGGAGAAAGAGTGGCAGGGCTCAGCTCATACCTGATCATTCAGCTGAGCTTTCAAAAATAATCAGACTGCTGCAAGGAGTCAAGTGCAAGCATTTCATACAGCCTGTTAGGGCTCATCGTAGCCTTAGCTCTAGGGAACGCAGTGTTGAAATTGTGTCACTCGCTGAGTTTAGGCGTCCCAGGATTGGGGGACAACTAAATAGGGACAACAAATAACAACTGATTTTCATGTTAAAATCTTCTTCGAATTGTACTACACCTACCTGAGGTTTTTTTACCATTTCATAGCGTCCACGCTGCTACCATAACCTGCTTTCAACTACATGCATAGCTTTTGTCATCCCAGTAGGACCCAGTGGGATAAGAATGTATGATTTTACTTAATCCTTTTTCTGTAATGCTTATGTATAGCAATTTCTTTTGTCTGCTGTTTGAATACTAACTCTCTAAGGAACAGGAGCTTGTTTAGTCAATAAAAATTGGAATTGTGAAGGAGGCCCATGTCAAAAAAGTGTGCTTCTATCTGCCCCATGTTAGGTATGCCTTAAAGGGAGCATGCTGAGAAGGTTCCAAGAAACTGAAAATGGTGTTTTAGGTAGGAATAGCTCTTTCAACCTTAAGTATAGCATCACTGCGGCTGCACTCTGTAATTACAATGTCACTTGAGAATTGCTTAACAATTTTGATGCTTTAAACTATGACAGACTAATTCTGAGAAATGTTATTTTAGTTCCTGTGGCACTTGCAGTAGTGCAAAGCTGCTTGAAATTTCTGAATGTACGCTACTTTCTGCTTAGAAATTGGAGACAAAAAGGGACCTCTGAAATGAACTGTCAAGCTTCCTTTAAGGAAGATGATTCAGATCTAACCTTCCTCAGTAGGTGGTATCACTGGGGATGAATGAAGAATTCTGCAAGATGTAATGCCATTTCACCAGCAGGAAAACACTTCATATTTAAGATAAAAATGCTTTTTGAGAGCTCCTGGCAGGCTCACATTGTCAATGTAGTTCTTAGGCGTTAGATCTATATCAGGATAGGAGACATCAGAAGAACAATCAGGGACAGTATATTTAAGGAAAACTAGGATGAAATGAAGGTAATACAGGTTGAATTTGTCCCTGAGGTTTATTGCTCAGGAATCTTGTAAATGTCACATTTTAGTTTTTGCAAACTTTACTTAAAATAAGATTCTTTGTGCTGCAGTGTGTGTAACTGTCAGGGTGCATTAGTGAAGCCGTATACCTGTCAGTCAGACTGGATCGCTGAGGTTTGACAGAGCTACTGCCTTATGTCTGTACTTTCATAAACTTTTCATAAGTCTTTTCATCAAAGATGGAGAAACTTGGTAGTGAAGTTAATAGTGTAGCTTCCCCACCTCCCCTTATTCTTTAAACTAGCCATTCTAGGTTGAGTCCTTCTTCCATCTATGATGAAAACCTACTGTGGCAGGTACCTCAGGCTCATAGTGTGAGTCGTATACATAATGCTGTTCTTCAGCTGTGTTAAATTATACCTCACCAACAGTTAAAGTAAATACTTTTTTGAAATGTGTGGCACTTTGTCAAATCAAATTCTTTTGTTTTCTTGGTTCTGTTTCCTTTTTTGCAAGTCTTGAGGGACACATTTAAAACCTGACTAGATTTTCTTGTAGACTTGTCTTTCCTTGATGTAACCTCCATAGGTTTCACAGACTTTCTCCTGGTGCACATCAGCGCATCTGAAATCAGAAGCAGTTTCTGTTAATCTTCCAGTACATCTGTCAGACATTTCGAGTTGTGGTAGTTTACAAATACATACAGAGTTACAGATGCAGACAGACACTGTCTTTTTCTAAAGAAAACCTCTGTGTCAGCCATTTTCACTTTAGAATTTCCTCCAAACTGAGGAACGTAAGACACTGTACATCTGTGGTTAAATGAAGAACAATTCAGTTGGAGGGCATAATTCAAAGTAAGCAGACGTTCTCCTGAAAATGCTACGCTCGTTGAGCACGGATACTGAAGTGGCTAGAAGTCAGTGCAGTCACATGCAACAATTATTGCAAGATAAAAACCCTTTGAAAAAGTAGGTAGTATGGATTTTCTTTTTGGAAGCTTAGTGCTCTGGGATTTTGTGCAATATGTTAAAATGACAAACTGTACATCCTAGGAGTCTCTGTGCAGGTGTTGTCAAAGAGCAGATAATTACCAAATGGCTACTCAAGTGACGTTTTCTTAGAAAATATTATATTATATATAGCAATAAATTTCTTGGTTTTCTTCTTTTATGAAGGAATTGTTTTAACATAGTTTTCAATATGTGGCTTCGATACCATGTTAGCTAATCCTCAAAAGAAACTGCCTATGTCTTTTTGGGGTTTTTATTCATTACAGTCTTCTCTCCCCCAAATTTCTCATAAAGTGCTAATAAGAAACATTTTTACCAGACGCAGGTTCAGTTACTTTATTTAAAATAGAGACAGTAGCAAGTGTTAAGTTATATTACATGCATACATTTATTGTTGCTCTTGATGTCAAGGGACTTACTTGGAAACATTTTTGGCCTTCAGCTTCTTTATCATAATTGCAGAACATCGTACGGTTCTGATGGAGATGAATTTACACTATTGACTGGATGTTTTTCATGAAACAGGGGTGGTGAACAGAAAGTATGCATTGAAATTCAGTAATGTGCATAATTCATCTATCATAATTTAACAAATGGAAAAGACTAAGACAAGCTGCCATCCATCACAATTATTTAACTGCACTCCAGGGTGAGTTAAATTGCATTAAACAACTTTTGGCTTAACAGATTTGGAGAATTGTATTGAGCAACTTGCATCTTCTCTGTCAGCTTACTGCTACTGTTCAGTGATTTACAGTTTTGACATTTGTTACAAAACATTTAATTTAAACTAGAGATTTTTTCAAAGCTGTTTGAAAAACAAACTTGCATAGAAAAGCATTATATGTATCTAGCACATAAATAGCAGCAACCAAACCTAAATTGGAAGCAATACTACTGTAAATCTGAATTGTCCTTTAGAGGTACTTGCTTGTTTCCTGGTTAGATGGTGGGGGGTCAAGGCCTTAAGGGAACTGATTTTCTAATTTAGGCAGCTGTGTCCAAAGTCAAGGGGAGGTAAATCCCATTGCAGTCCTAAGACTCTTTAACCCTTAGGTTTGGCAGGTGCCTCAGTTTCTTTCTTGCCTTGTTGGGATGAATAAACTACTGTATGTTGCTTGTATCATAGTTTAGGCAAACTAAGCTTTCTCCCCCTTAATAAGAAATGAGCTAAGTGAAGAGGAAAATCCAGTTAACCAAGTAGTTTCTTTGTACTTTTCTACATATGTGACAATTAGCCATTTAATCGAATTCAGATGTTGTGTGTTAGGTAAGAAAAAGCTAACAATTTTTTCCTGAGTTCTGATACTGTCATGGAGACTGTCACAGACAAGAAACCATGGTGTGCTAATGCTGCATTCCAGACCTTGGCACGTGATGATTTAGAGAAAGTATTTGCTTCTGGACCATGTCACTGTTCGTGAAAGAGACTAGCAGAGATCGATGCAAATTCTTGAGAGGATACAGTAACAGCAGTGCTGGTAAGTGAATCCACAGGGCGGGCTGCACGGGCTGTTGGGACACAGCCCAGTTCTGCAGTTTATGGATTGGCGTGTTGTAGCACTGTTGCCAACTGCAGAGTTAAATCTTCAGCTTCTGCGCACAGTAACAGGATGTGATATACGACAGATTTAAGGACTGTCAGACTTTCTTCTTTAAACTGTTGGAATGTGGCTGCCATTGGACCCAGGACATCAGCCTGGAGATTCTGGCTGTATTGTAGGGCCACATCCTTGGCCGCTGGTCAGTATAACTGCATGGGTGTGATTCAGCAGGGTTACTCTGCACTGTATGGCTTGGCTTGAAGAAGCTTAGGACCTGCCCCTAGAAATGCTAGACCTGCCCCTAGAAATGCTAGACCCCAACAGAAATGCTAAACTGTTGGCCAAAATACCCCCTGCCTCGGGGATTCTGCTGGGCGGCTGTGCTGAGCACAGATGTTTTTTCTGAAATGTTGCTGTTACGTTTTCAAATGAGTTCATAATTTTCAGTGTAGTACTGTGGTTCCTCTTGCACTTAGGGACAAAGTAGACGTATTTCTGCAAGGCATTTTAGTTAAGGAAAAAAAAAAAGAGGGGGGCAGAACCACAACTTGTGGATATTGAACTTCCAGTGTTCCTTGATGTACTAACATAAACTACCTAAGATGAAACAAAACTATGTTAATTTGAGTTTAATAGTAAATTCATCCTCACAAATTTGCCTCGGAGTCAGTTTAGGGTCTTGGCAGTACTTACGCTGTTGGTTAAGTAACTGCTGAATTAGCAACATCATAAGTACGTGTCTGTGAAATGCTCTTCTGCGTTCTTCACAAGTTCTGTACTGCTTTCAAAATATCCGAAGAAATCCATAAGATGTTTCCACATGGTACAGTTTTTATTAAGTCATCAGAACATTTTTTTTAAATCTTGTATTTCTTCTCTCCTTAAGTGCAATAACATGATATAAATGTAATAGTTGTAAAGCATTGGGTTTTTTTAAATTGTTCTTTAACTTTTTGCATCTAATTGTTCCCTCTCTTATTTTCTGTCATGAAGTCTGTTCTTTGCAGAAGAGTCTGAGAAGGATTCTATTCCCATTCCAGTCCTTTTCATCATTAATGCACCATCCTTACTCTTTAAACGCACCATCATTATCATAGAATCATTTAGGTTGAAAAAGACCTTTAAGATCATCAAGTCCAACCGTAACCTAACCCTGCTAAGTCCACGGCTAAACCATGTCCCTAAGCACCTCATCCATGTGTCTTTTAAATACCTCCAGGGATGGTGACTCTACCACCTCCCTGGGCAGCCCGTTCCAGTGTCTGACAGCCCTTTCAGTGAAGAAGTTTTCCTTATATACAGTCTAAACTTCCCCTGACACAACTTGTGGCCATTTCCTCTTGTCCTGTCACTTGGGAGAAGAGACCAGCACCCACCTCTCTGCAACCCCCCTTCAGGTAGTTGTAGAGAGTGATGAGGTCTCCCCTCAGCCTCCTCTTCTCCAGGCTGAACAACCCCAGCTCCCTCAGCCGCTCCTCATAAGACTTGTGCTCCAGACCCCTCACCAGCTTCGTCGCCCTTCTCTGGACACGCTCCAGCACCTCAATGTTTTGTCTTGTAGTGTGGGGCCCAAAATTGAACACAGTATTCGAGGTGCAGCCTCACCAGCGCCGAGTACAGGGGCACGATCACCTCCCTGCTCCTGCTGGCCACACTGTTTCTGATACAGGCCAGGATGCCATTGGCCTTCTTGGCCACCTGGGCACACTGCTGGCTCATCTTCAGCCGGCTGTCGACCAACACCCCCAGGTCCTGAGGAAGTCACATCAATGCTGTCTGAGTTGAGGGGGACAATTAACTCCTCTTAAGTGTTGTTCTCTCCAAAGTTCTTCTTTCTGCTGTTGCCCGTGCTCCTCGATTCATTAACCTTGTTACTCTTTTGGAGGTTTCTTTTCTCTCATACATGCATACCATCTCCAAATATTTTCATATATTCCTAAAATAGGATGTGTTCTTTTCTTGCCTTTGCACAAACACATTTTGTTTGCTTTCTCTCCTTCTGCATCAGTTACTGCAGCATCTGCTGATGTTCCTTTGTATAGCCCATTTGAAATCCAAAGTTGCATTCCCTGCTGTTGTGCTAGAATGAGTGTTCTTCATACTTCAGCCTTTCCCTTGACTTGCCTTTCTCACTAAAAGCTTCCTGCTGTAAGCTTTTGTGGATTATCACGTTTGTAAGTTTGCTGTAGTCTGTGACTGCATCTTTCCTCCCCCTTTCCTTCCCTTAAGCAAGGCCGATTAGCTTTACCTGCTTGCTACTTGAGGAGGTCTTGTAGCTGTCTACAGTCTTATCTTCCATGCCCCCTAGGCAAGGGACTTCTTCCACATGCTTATCTTCCTTCAAAAAAACATGTTCTAACCTGACACTAAGATTATGTGCAAGTAATTAGTCAACTGATTAGGATGAGGGGCAGTGAAAGGCAGCCTAAGATGATACTAATTAGGGGGCTTTTGGCAGTGTAGCGAAAGATGAACAAAGATGATTACAGAGAGATAGGCCTTAAAGGCAAGGATTTACAGTTTTTAGTAAAGGATTTACAATACAGAAGCTGTTGTTGATTTACCATCTGTGAGAACTGCTGCAGCAGTGTTAATTTGAGATGTTGAGACTCTCTTCATGTGTAACACGGCATGATAGTGGTGCGCCCTTTTTAAAATAGTGAAGCCATCTTTGTTGCTTCATTTTTTGTTTGTCTGTTTAGGGTGAACCTTCACAGGGACTATTGTTTGCTGTAGCATGAACACCTCAGGATTTCATTCTTGTCAGGTTTAGTGAATTCCAAATGGCTCCACATATTGCTGAGGGTATTGTAACGCAGGGATTAGTTCCCTGCAAAGAAAATGCCAGAGTTGGGGCGTTGCCATATATAAACCATAACAACAGGAGCTCTGCCTTTCCTTAGCAAGGAATAGTGTGATCAGAGGGCAGCTGAGTGAATATGCAACATCCCCATTACCCTCATGTCCTGTATCTACCTGGCTCTGAAGTATGGTTGGTTAAAAGGACAGATTGTAACTAGGACATTTCTTCTGTTTTAATATATTTATCTTGAGAAAACAAAACAAAAAACAACCAAAAGAGTGGTGTGGTTGATACACTAGAGGGAAGGGGTGCCATGCGGAGGGACCTTGACAGGCTCGAGAGGTGGGCCCATGCGAACCTCATGAGGTTCAACAAGACCAAGTGCAAGGTCCTGCGCCTGGGTCAGGGCAATCCCAAGCATGGATGTAGACTGGATGATGAGTGGTTTAAGAGCAGCCTTGCGAAGAAGGACTTGGGGGTACTGGTGGATGAAAAACTGTGTATGAGCCAGCAATGTATGCTTGCAGCCCAGAAAGCCAACCGTATCCTGGGCTGCATCAAAAGAAGCGTGGCCAGCGGGTTGAGGGAGGTGATTCTTCCCCTCGACTCCGCTCTCGTGAGACCCCACCTGGAGTACTGCGTCCAGCTCTGGGGCCCCCAGCATAAGACAGACGTGGACCTGTTGGAGCAAGTCCAGAGGAGGGCCAGCATAAGCTGCGGGCCACAAAAATGATCAGAGGGCTGGAACACCTCTCCTATGAAGACAGGCTGAGAGAGTTGGGGTTGTTCAGCCTGGAGAAGAGAAGGCTCCAGGGAGACCTTACAGGAACCTTCCAGTACGTAAAGGGGGCCTACAGGAAAGATGGAGAGAGACTCTTTATCAGGGCGTGTAGTGATAGGACAAGGGGTAACAGTTTTAAATTGAATGAGAATGGATTTAGATTAGGTATTAAGAAGAAATTCTTTACCATGAGGGTGGTGGGACACTGGAAGAGGATGCCCAGAGAAGTTGTGGATGCCCAGTCCCTGGAAGTGTTCAAGGCCAGGTTGGACGGGCCTTTGAGCAACCTGGTCTAGTGGAAGGTGTCCCTGCCCATGGCAGTGGGGTTGAAACTAGATAATCTTTAAGGTCCCTTCCAACACAAACCATTCTATGATCTGTGATTCTATGAAAGGTGGGAAGGGATGAATGCCGCTGGCCCTTTGGGACTGAAGAACATATCTGCTGCTGAAAATCAGCAGAGGAGGAAAATGGCTCTAGTATTAGTATTGCACTGACCTTAAATAAGTCTCCAGTATGCATGAATTTGAAGGTAGACTAGAATACTTTTGTAAAAAATTGGAAGGTAAATGTGCTAACCAATAATAACAAAAATAAGCAATACAAATTTTATGTCATTGTCGTTGCTTTTGTTTATTTCTTCGTTACTCTCAGGCTGACCTGAGGTTAGGGGGAGAAAGAAGAGAAAATAAAAACTGGCAAAGAACACAGGAAAATATGGCTGAATGTAATGTGTGTATAAAATGCAGGACACTTGTCTTGTAAATGAGGCAATTTTCTGCAGAAAGGAGATCCATGATTTTGTAGTACTCTCACAACTGCAGAGTAACAGAGGTGCATTTTGTCAACTATGGTTTAAATTTTACATCTATAAAATATAACTTTCTAAGGAATAGAAACTATTAAACACATTGAAACTGGCCGTTCATCTTGCAACTACTAGTCTCAATTTTAGAGAACAAAAGCTTATTATAAATTTTTCTCCAGAAGGTTCTCATGCACAGAATTTCCTGTCTCCATGAATGTTTGTTTAGTCCTTTATTTACTTTTGTTGAGTTCTGTTTCTGTAGCCCCATTGTTTGCAAATCAATGCCTTTCTAAATAAAATACCATGTTTCCCAGAACACTGCTAATCATTTCATGCCACAGGTGAATTATATTGAAATTTTTTTTTCCCTTGTGAATAAAACGAAGTGTGTGAGGGGGTGGGGGGCAGCGGGGCTGTGTGTGTGAAGTTCCTAAAAGTCTCAGTCCTGCTTAGTGGAGTTATTTAAAAGGTCAGTGACTTCACTGACAGTGAAGATATTTTCTATTATAGGTGATTGTTTTACATCAGTACTCTGAGTGTATGACAATATATGTTACTTTCATGAAAAATTTTGGACTGGTAGGTTCTATATAAAAATATCTTTATTATTATTTTTATGTTTAAACCCCCTTTTTTTTTTTTCATGGAGGATAGACCTGGTAAAGAATTTCCCTGCTTCGCAATTCGGAACTCTTTTTAGGTTAGGAATTGCCCAGTATTGTCCTTACTACTACTGTTGGCAGTTTACTTACTTGCATCATAAAGCCGCGTATGTATATTGGTGTGCTTGTTTGTCGTGAGAATAAGACATTTCTTTCTAACATTTCATAGATGCTTACTTCTGCTTCCAGAAGTAATTTGGATTTGGAAGTAGTAGAGGAAGAGATAGTCAAATTTGTGTGCAGAATGTTACTGATTGCAATAATAGAATTGTTTGGTTTATCCTTGTTAAGAAGGGAGGAAAAGTAAAATAGGTTATAAAGATGGGGAGGAAGCAGGGGAAAGAGGGGAAGGAGAAATGGATAGCTGTGTGCATTAAAAAAAGTTAGGAATTGTTTAAAATTGGGAAGACAAAGCATTAAAAGGGTGAATGGGATGACCAAGTAATCGTAAATCTGTCAAGCAGACATTAATCTGGTGCAAAATAATAGAATGGGTGCCTGGGAGTCAACTGTGTTACATACCTTTAATTCTTAATTAATTAGTTTAAATCAACACGAGGTTATGGGAAATAGATCTTTTGTCAAGAGTACGTGATGTTTTGAGAGCACCAGTTTGACTTGTGGAGTATATGGGAGGTCCTCTGAAGATGAATTTTAGATCTGACAGTGTTTTACCTTTTTATTAGTGATGAGGAAGAAATACAGAGTCATTATTGATAAAAGCGCGCAGATGACAACAGGGCTAATGCTATGGTAAGTAGTGATCAGAGGAGAGTCAAGTGATCTTGAAAGCTGGAGTGCAAGAAAGCACTGTATGTTTTGACATGGAAATGGAGACATGTTTCCAGTGTTTGGAAGCACACCTTTGAAATTCCTTAAATCTGCCACTAGAATCTGTTCAGTAAATCAAATTTACAATATTTGATCCGGGTTTGCAAGCATGCTGTAGAGAACCGCTATTTAATAATTGAGGTGACCCACAGAGTAGCAGGCCACTAGTAAACAAAACCTGAATGACTAAACAAATTTAGGCTGAGAATTCATTTTTGGAAAAACTTAAGGGTTGAAGTGGACGTTCCTTTGGTACCTGTGGTCCTGATGGGATGCACCCATGAGTGCTGAGAGGGAGCTGGCTGATGTCATTGTGAGGCCATTTTTCACAACCTTTGAAAGATCATGGCGACTGGGAGAGGTGCCTGTGAACTGGAGGAAAGCAAATGTTTCTCCTGTCTTCAAAAAGGGCAAGAAAGAGGATCCAGGAAACTACAGCTAGGTCAGCTTCACCTCAGTCCCTGGGAAGGTGATGAAGCAATTAACGGTTGTGGAAACCATTTCCAGGCATATGAAGGACAAGAAGGCCATCAGGAGCAGTCAGCACAAATTCACCAAGGGGAAGTGCCCAACTTGATAACCTTCTTGACCAACTTAATAACATGCTATGATGAAATGACTGGCTTTGGTAGATGAGGGGCGAGTACTGGATATTGTCTACCTTGACTGCAGTAAAGCTTTTGACGCTGGCATCACTGTCACCCCCTCCGTGTTGTGGAGGACCCACTCGTCCCCCAGGAAGACATGACCGTCTGACATATGGACCAACTGAGAGTGTCAGTGTCCAGCTGTATATTAAATATTAGTAAAGCTTCATTTCTTTCTTATTTTTACATTTAAAAAAAAAAAGGTAGAAGTTCTAGTATTTTCTTCCCACACCCCAATGGATTGTCTTGCACGCACCCCTGCTCTAGGTTGTCCATGTTTGGGGTGGGGGACATGAGATGACCTCCAGAGGTCCCTTCCAACCTCAACCCTTCTGTGATTCAAGAATCTAAAAATGCTGAGAAGCAATTTTACAAATACGTTTAAGTGACATTTTGAGATGATGTTGTGGTAACTGGATTATTCTGCCCAAATGCTTCTTTCAGAGAGGAAGACAAACAGGAAGAGAACACAATGGCTATAGATGCATAATCTTCAAATTAATACCAGGAGACAATGGTAGGGGAGCGACATGCTTCCATGTCTGAAGCTGAAAAGAGAGCTGCCTTGCTAGTTCCTGGGAGCAGTACTTCGAAGGGCTGTAAATAGTTAGGAGCATTTGCTGAAGCGAGAAAGATTCAACTAATGGTCAGGATCTGTACAACACCAATAGGGAGGGAAAGAGAGGTGCATTTTGTGAGGGAAGTTTAAAAAAATACAATTTAAAAAATTAATATACTTCCAAGTCCTAAAAGTGTTAAACATTATGGAAACAAAAATATGCAAAACACACTGACTTACTGTGTTAAACTCTTCTAGTATGTTTTTAACCTGAACAAATAATACTTTGCTTTTCCAGGCTGTTTAGTTGTGGGCTATCACCCTTGGCTCCACAGGGAGCAGAGGAACTGCAAGTTGAATAGGTCAGGCTGGCTGAGAGTAGGTTGGGGGACTGCAGTCCATGATTTGACATGACAGTATAGGAACTTTCGAATTCCACCTGTGAACAGAGTTGAGAGCTAAGACCTGAAATGGTGCTCAAATAGATTATTAAAGAAGAGAATGCAGTTAGCTCAGTAACTCTGACATCTCTATGATTTAAAATGTTTAAAATCTGTGATTGCATATGTCACTAAAAGATATGCTCTGGTTCAGGCAGGAATTAATTACTTTTAAGTCCTGAGATCTGTGCTGTATGTTGGGTTAGACTGGGTGATGACAGATTAATGTATCAATGTCTTGCATCCACTTGAAATGTTAATGAGGTCCAAATACAGGGATACTTGACACATAGTTCTTAGCACCCATTGAAGTCTTTAGACCTATCAGCTACCTCAAAAAATAAAGGCCAAACAACTTCTATTAAGGTTTTTAAACATTTAAGTAAGATGCATTTACATAAGAAGAAAATTTCTTTTCTCTGTAAATAATTAAGGGTAAACTAAGAAAGAGACTTCAAAATACATGTGAAAATATATCTGTATATGCTGTATATAACAGGTTATATGATATTAGTAAAATACTATAATAAAAAGTGTGTACTTTTCAAGTAATTAAGCCAAAAACTCTGAGCTAGTCTAACCTGTCATAGGACAGTATCACTGAATTAATCTGTACTGTTTGGAGGCATGAGCATACATTTAGCTTTTATTAGATTATCCTATCCTGAAGTGAACTTTGGCTACTGGGAGGTCAAGTCTTTCCCAATTTAGTAAAGTACTGGGTTCCCAGGAATATTGGACCCTTTTCACAAAGGATCAGAGATGCTTATCCCAGTGTTATGACCTGTACAAAACATCCCTTTCATCAGGCATGGAGTAGGAATTAGTAGAAAGCAAAAATAATTTGAATCAACCTGACAGTCCTTGTATGTGCTAGTACTTGGGTGCTACAGTCACTCGCACGCAGACCTGAAATGGTTTCTGCAGGGTTAGAAAGCGTGAAGCTCTTTGTGGCCTCAATTCGTCGTCTTGTGGTACAACATTTAAGTGAGTTTAGTGCTGACTTAATCCTCTTATAAGCAAGAATTGGAAGTAATTATTTTATCCGGGTAGTGTAGCAGTAGTGCCCTGTTCTGCTATGTGGAAGATTCAAGAGTTCACTCTTTGGGTCATATGAGCTTGGGCATGTCAATGTTACAGCAGTAGTGTTTTTAATACTCTCAAATGTGGGTCTGTCTAATAGTTGATCAGACCTTGTGAAAATGTCAGAGTTTTCTAAAATTAATTATTTCTTCTCCTTCTGGGAGGTGGTTATAGATTTGATGAATGAAATAAAGTATAATTTATTGCAAGAGATAATGACTAAAAATGAGGAAAAAAAAAAAGCAGTAGCTATAACTACATTTAAAAATAGATAGTTATTTATACCTGTAGCATAGTGAAAGCCTGTTGCGCTGACTGAATTTAACAAGCAGACCTGGGATTCAGCCTTGGCGCTTCTAACGACTGGAGGCATTATTGATGCAGTGAACTAATTACCCGTGTGATGAAGTTGCCTGCTGGAGGTTTTTGACTGCTTCATCACTGTGGCACCTCCTACAGGTTAATTCATTGAGCAGCACAGGTAAAACCTCCAGATGGAGGTGGTGCTCTCTTTTCATCCCGGTACAAAGGGTTGTACTGACAGCAGGTAACTAAATCGAGATGAATATTTTCCTGAATTATTGATCGAGTAGCTAGAGCTGTATCATAGAACTAAATGGTTTGGGATGCATCTGTAGCAGTTCATAGTCACTGCGTGGGAAAACACGTACACAGTAACTTTAAAAAGCAAACCAAAATGAATAACAGCCTTCCTCACCTGAAGGGAAGTCCCCAGATTAAATGCAGCAGAAAACCTGGAGATTTAAAAAAGAAAAAAAAAAAAAAAAAAAAAAAAAGAAAAAAAAGTGTGGGGGAATTCTTTGATTAGCGGGGGGGGGGGTAGGAGCTCCATGGGCTTCAATATCTGTTTGAATTCTTTCTGTGCATAAAATTCTTTTTTGGGATTTGTTCTCAAATGTCTCAGTACACACATTAAAATTCAGACCATAACGAGCTCATTTAATTAAATGATAAACTATTTCACTCAAACTTTATAGGGAAAAATACCATTTGTTAGATAGTCTAATAACAAATGGAATGAATACCAATGTGTCCTTTCTACTTTTTCATTTGCTCTGTCCATTGGTGAAACAGAATATAAAAGTCTAGATTTGGACAGAATATATTGAAGTTTCATATATCAGGCAGAAGAAATATAAAATAACATTATTAGTTTCATGAAAATATTTTAAGGTTGTGGAATCCTTTATACAGAAATGTTTAGTGTTTTTTGGTTTGTTACTGTTTTTGTTTGGTTGGGTTTTGTTTTTTAATTGTGGTATAGCTGAAAAGCCTCTGAGACCAGCAAAGCTAATGCTGCCTTTGTTCTTTACTTAAAGCTAGAAGTGTGTTGTAAATAGTCTGGATTTCTCATCCAAGCTTAATATGCTGTTATCTAACAGGATGCACTAAGCGTTCGGTAGCAACTGCAGAACTCATCAAGCAAATGGAAAGATTAGCCCTGAAATCAAGCTTCAAACTTTTATTTTCTCACAATCAATAGGCAAGTAATGCATGTTGGATTTGCAATGATATTGAGACTGACTGCTTAAATCCTTTTTAAAGTTCAAAGCTGGAAACAGATTGTACAAGCAATCCACAGTAGAGTTTCTAAGTGGGGGCTTGTGATAAATAAGTGAAATTGGGTTTGACTGAAATTGCCCATCAGTCCCATATGGGTTTAGCAGGAAGATTTCAGGCTCAAAAAGACAGGGGTTTGGAGAAGCATCAAGCATTGGTTTCACATCACCTGAGATTACTTTGTGGAGTCTGTCTTCTGGGGGACGTGAAGACAAGAAGCTCATTAAAAATGAGCAGAAGCAGGGAGAATGATTGAGCTTCAAGTACACTTGTGTTTTTTAGCTTGAAGAGTTTAAAGGTGAAGATACATTTTTAAAAGCTCAACCAGCAGATGAGAAGAATGCTGTCAGGTTTCTCAGTGAAATCCCTTTATATATAGACAGATAAGGTATTATAGTATTTTTTTGACAACAGCAAAAAAAACCCAAACCCAAACAACTTACTCAGCTCAGAATGTCCTGCTAGTTGGATGAAATGATAGTTAATCTCTCAGCTATCAAAATTGGATTTGATAAAACAGGTTGTCTTCAGTCCTGCTACCTGATAGCTTCAGAGGCAGTATTAACTGTCTGTAAAAGTTGTGGAAGCTGGGGAAGAAATGAGTCTTGGGGCTCGCTTTGAGGATATTCTACACTGTACTAGCAATCCAGCTGTGGTATCTTAAAGTTTGCTGTGGGCCCATTGTCTTAGAGCTGACTTTTACCTATTATTCCAAGACTTTGAACTATTTTGCACTGTTGTATTATCTTAGAAAAACATGATGATACTGAGCTTTAAAATCAGAACTTACCTTCTTATTTGCTTCTTATTCTGATATAATCTGTGCTGCTAACAGATACAGTTATAGTAGTTAAAGTATTTTAAAATATCACAGGTTTTGATTATTCTGTGACAGCATGAGGGTTGTTTGTCAATGTCTGTCCATTTTCCTAACGCTGTAAGGCAAGGAATGAACAAAGCGACATTCACCTATGAAGTAACACTTTGGTTTGTTTAGTCAGAGCAAGCATTCTTTAGCTCAGTCTGAACTGTAAATTTATGTGATAAATGTGTTGAAGCAACATAGTCTTTTTCTCATATTCTCGTAGCATGAAATGCAACTGAAAGCTGATTTGTTTTGTGCAAACTTGTATGATGCTTGATACAACCATAGGAAAAAGAACAGTGGCTGCTTAATGTGTTGCTTATTCTTGCCTTCATTCACGTCTGTTCTTTCATGCACATTTATTACAACGTGGGGAAAAACTTCTGGGGGGATAATTGAATAGCGTAATTGCTAACTAAGAATCAAAACGTTGGATTTTAGTAATTTTAAGAAAAAAGTGCTATTTTTCAGAGTTAGTAAAAGTACCTTAGTGAAAATCAGATTACACTGGGATCAGGAACTTAATGGCTTTGTGAGTTGAACAGCTGGCAGTGCTAGTTGTGGAAAAGGTAGTTTGACTGTCTTTTATTAGGCCGTATTTCCCCAGAGCCCTAGGATGGATGTAGCAGGAAAAGGTTTGTCCTCATGACAAACTAAAAATCTAATACAGTGTTTCCTGAATGGATGTTAGAGAAATGGTCTGATGTGGTCTCGTAATCACAGTCTTGATGATTGTCTGTTTCTGTGTTTTAAATAAAGTGTCGGGGTGAACGGACCCTTTATTATGATGGATTTTGGCTGCGAGGCATGCGTTTCAATCCCTTCCTCCCAGGTGGGGGGCGTGGGGGAAGACTGAATAACCCCACCCTGTTTTTTTCCTTCCCTCTGAATTGCATTTTATAACATCTCAGATTCTCTAGTATATACGGGGTTTTTTTTCCACAGTATATACAGTATATATTCCAGTATATGTATTTCTTGAATATCACCTGTGCAGTTTTGTATTGTTTCCCACTTGTACAGTTTTTTATGGTTTTCCAAATGCTTTCCCTTGCTCTTCTCTCCCCTCCCCTGGACAAATCTTTCTGGGGCAGCTCTACTGTGCTGTATTTTAGTGATATACGAAGATGCTGGGGTAGTCAGGTGAGGTGGAATGAAAAGGAGGAAGCAGTTTTTAGGATAACCAATTTTAAAAGTGGAATTAATATGAAGCTACTGAAAACAGACAGCTGTCTTCTTTTCTTTTGTTGAAATTTGCCTATCTTAAACAGGTTAGCAAAACTGCTTACATCCCTCGTAAATACCATATTGAGACATTAATGGTGACAGATTCTTGAGCTTATCCTTTTGACAGGGCAGCACTTTACCTAAGGAAGCAATTTAGCATTTTGCCTCTAGGCCTTGGTAGCTCTATAGGAGCAAATGAAACCAGGAAAAAAAAAAAACAAGTCAAATGAGTAGTTTCTTACTATGTTCAGATGTTTCTTTTTAGTTCCAGCTGCACATGCTTGGGCATGTTTCAGTGATAGCTCTCCTCAGTGAACTGAAAGGAGAACTGAAGGTAAAATTGCAATAAAATCCAGGTGAGCAAAGGGTAGAGGCATTCTACACAATAATTAAATTAATAGGGACAGCTTCTGTCACCAACATAAGAAATCACAAATAGATGCTGAGTGGACAAGAGATACCTATGGTATGTATTTTGTCCCTTGGCTGACAGAAGGGTGAAGTGCTGTGGACTACTGCTTCAAAGTCGCAACTGGCTAATGTATGGTCTGGGAGCTAGACTGAAAATTACCCTCTTTCTTTTCTTCCCTAGGAAAGAGTACAGAAAACATTGTCATGTATTTTACTGTAGTTTTTCAAAACAGAGGTATCATTTCAAGTCCTTTAAGAGGTACTGCATGTTAACTTGTCAAAAGAAAGTGATTGTTAACTTCTGTATATATATGTTAATTGTTAACTTCTGTATATATTGCTGCAATGTATGCATCTGTTTCCCACCCTCCCAGTATGTCCTTACTAGTCTCAATTTCAAGTAAATGGGGAAAAAAAAAACCTCTCGCACACTTCTGTTTTGTAGCATCTGCTTTCTCTGCCAACCAAGATGATTGAATGCTTTTACACATTTAATAAAGGGGTTTTGTGCACTCCTGGGTGATAGCTATAAAAATAAATTAAGTTAATCCTATGATATAAGCTATATGAAAGAGGTGTTCAGATGCGTTTTTGTTTTTCTCAGGAGGCTTATTCCACTGCCAGAATATCTTTTGAATTTTTAATTCTCTTTTAAGTATGTGACAAGAAGGTTCCTTTTATTAGTTATTTGTAGCTTTATGTCAAAACGTTTCAGGCAGTTTATACAAGAGAATTCTGCATTTTGAAGCACGGTTTTGTTATGTACTTGTGATAAACAAGATACAAAACATATAGGAAATCTGCCTTTTGTTTATTCATTTTGGTAGTGGTTTTGACCACAGTCCAGAATTTCGGCAGGTTGAGTCAGCTCCAAAACATGCTTACATCACCTGTCTCCATTTTGCAATTGGTATGCCCAATGTGATCTTTTTAATAAGCTGTATACATCTGTAGGTTAAATATATGTTACAAATTGGACTTCTAGTTGTTCTTGAAAAGTCATTCCAAAGTACTTATCGTATGGAGAATTTTTTTTTTCTTTTAAGGTTTTCTTTCAAAAAGTTATCATAACAATATTCATTACACTTATAAAGTGAATTCCCTGATCTGGAACTCAATTTAAGCATTAAATTAATAATTAAAAAGATACAATGGTATGTATACAAAAATAAATGAAAACTAAAAAAAAAACAAACCACACAAACCACCAAAAACTCCCCAACCACTAAAATTTACCCATAGCAGCTATTTGTACAAGGAATGTCTCTTTTAGTATTAACCTGTGTTGGACTGGAAGACCAGGTCGCAGTTTTAACACCCAGCATGATATCCTTCCCTATTACTAAAGCATAAAATTCAAATGACTTTTGCAAATATGCTTGTTTTAGTAATACCTTTCAAAATAGGGTTTCCTAAATACATTCTACATAATCCTCTACTTTCTTTATTGGATTGAACACTCAAATATTTCTTTTGGTAGATGTGTTCTAATTAATGACAACTGCAGCAGGGATCTAATTTGTGTATGTAAGCATACATACGCACTTGCCCATATAATGCATGTCATACATTAAGAAATGCTATCACTAATATTGCAAAATCAAAATACCCTGGCACTAAAAAATGACAGAAATAAGATTGCTCACAGAATGCTAATATGCACCCATTTTCCTGTGGGCCTTATAAATATTCAGTGATAGAAAAATGACACAAATGTATGGGTATTACTTGCTTACACGAGATGCGTGATATTTATTTTAGGAGCCCTTATTCAATGTCTTGTCCTTTATCCTTGGTCAGTGGTGTATATTCCTAGGAGTTTTAAACGCATGTTTTGAGATGGAACTGTTCCTTTTTTTTAGGGCTTTTCACTAGAGTCCAAAACCCCAAGTTTTGAATTATTCTCAGTATCTATTAGGCAAGTGTAATTTTTTAGAAAACATTTTATTTGCCTAAATGTGGGCAGGTTTCCAGGGGAAGTTAGAACTGACAGATGTGTCTTCCATAAAATGCAACTTTGCTACCGTGTCCTGTGTCACCAAAACTGAAATGTTTTTGGAGACATTTGTGTTGATTGAGTTTCTGTCTGGTAAGTGGATGGAGAACAGAGAGAACAATTGTAAATGTTTTATGAACATGTGGTGAGCTTTTGAAGTCTCATAAATAACAGCTTTAAATGTTTCTCCAAAATGGGTTTTTCTCCATATACTGTCATCACCTGCGATACTGCTGGAATTGGGTCTGTGCATTTGGAACTCTCTAGCATTCTCATAGCACCTTTTCCACGTATCTTAGCACAATTTTGTATCATCTTCTATCTGTTATTCTCCATTACAGCCAGAATTAATATCTGGCCTTAGTTGCAAAATACATCCTTCTACCTCATCATCTTTGCTGTGGCTCATGAGATTTTTCCAGATAATTCTTCCACATTCTACCTTTTTCAAAACCCTTTCTGAGAACAGCCGCAGAGAAGTTCTTTAATTGTAAAATCTCTTCCCTCTTGCTCTTCTCCCTCACCCCTGCACATATGCAGACTTGACAAAAGTCAAGTCGCAGAAGGGCGACGAAGCTGCTGAGGGGTCTGGAGCACAAGTCTTATGAGGAGCGGCTGAGGGAACTGGGGTTGTTCAGTCTGGAGAAGAGGAGGCTGAGGGGAGACCTCATCGCTCTCTACAACTACCTGAAAGGGGGTTGCAGAGAGGTGGGTGTTGGTCTCTTCTCCCAAGTGACTAGTGACAGGACTAGAGGAAATGGCCTCAAGTTGCGCCAGGGGAGGTTCAGGCTGGATATTAGGAAAAAGTTCTTTACTGAGAGAGTAGTGAAACATTGGAATAGGCTGCCCAGGGAGGTGGTAGAGTCACCCTCCCTGGAGGTATTCAAGGAGCGTGTGGATGTGGCATTGTGGGATGTAGCTTAATGGGCATGGAGCTGTGTGGTGTTGGGTGGGTTGGTTTTTGGTGTGTTGTGGTTTGTTGTTGTTGTGTGGTGTGGTTTGTTTTGTTTTTTTTTTTTTTGGTTGGACTTGATGATCTTACAGGTCTTTTCCAACCTTAGTGATTCTGTGAAAATGTAGATACTGTTTTAAATTAGATGGACTTTATGCAGCACATGATTTTTTAGACTCCCTGACTGGTAATCTAGATTACAGTATTATTTTACAGCTCTGAACACTTGTCTCTAGTATAAATCAAGACCTTGGTATATTTTGAGAGAAAATAAATGTTCCATTTTAAAACAGACTACCCACTGTTGAAAGCTCACTTGTAAAGCCTGGATAAGAATATTTGGTGTGTGCATGTCACTGCAGATACACAGCAGCTCTGCATGCACTTTGGAGGCACACAGACAAGAGTTTCTTTTGCTAGCTATCTCTCAGCTAACATGTCTGGAAAGTCCTTTTAACGTGTAATGCTGTAACACCTTTGAAAGGGCAGGTAGAGCCTTTTTTTGCTGAGAAATCTACACACAAAGCAGAATCCAGGCAGGCCATTATGTCCAGTTTTTAATACGTTCCTTAAACAGTCCATTTATGTAGCTGTAGTAAGTTTACTTGAAGCTTTATTGGCTCAACCGTTTATTGATTTCAGAGAGGTAAACAGTTTTGTATTAGGCAATTTCTGTCATCACCCTATCTTTAATAAAAGTTATACAGCAGACCAGACCTGCTGTACAGGTTTAGAGACAGCATTTTTATTTTTCCAAGTTAAAAATTGTCCATTGATTCCCACTTTTGCTTTCTCTGTTAGCCAGTTTATAATTGAAAATGGCTTTTTATTTTCTACTTTATGACTTCTTACCTGCCCCCAAGGAGTAGTTGTTTATTCTCTGATTTGATGGTTTGTCAGTTTAGGGGCTCAGGATCCTGTTTTCCTAATCCTGTGTTTCTCAGATCGCTTTCTAATTGGCATGAGACTCTTAGGAATCAAAAAAAAAAATCTATAAAATGTAGCATAAGCCAAAGAATCTTAATGGGATATGTAACTCCTGTTTTACTTATAAATATTTCAGTCAGCACAGAATTCATCCTTCAAAATACATTTTGCCTATCCGAACTGTAATGCCAGTATAACAGGCAGGGAAATTGCTTTGTGTGATTAAACTATATAGCAGACAATATGTATTTTGATTGTTATTATAAATTCTAATAGCAAAATGGGGCAAGTGTGCTAGCTGATTATAAACACCTGCATATCTTGGCAGTGGCTTGTGTTTCAAAACAGTGCAATGATGAGGGGCTTTAAAGACCTCTGATAGTTTTTCAGATTTTACTAGCCCTTGTTGATATCATATGTGGATAACATTTTATGAAGTGGAAACCTTGTATAGTAAGAGCATTGTGACTACAAAACAGGTGAAGCACTGCAGAAGAAGGCAGGAGCGCTTGAGTAGGTGCAGAGGGTTTTGTCAAATGTTGTGACCCGTTTCTAAAGAACTTAATCTTATTTGTAATACAGTCAGATGTGAGGGTCAGAACTTTGGGGAGGAGGCATAAGCCGTTAGGACTGTCGATGACTCTTGATTTACAGTAATTGTTACTTGGCTAGTTTGGCTAAGCTTTTTTTTGTTGTTGTTGTTCCAGTAAGATGTTCTGTGTTGTTCTTAGTTCAGTCTATAGACTTTCCTATACTTCCAACACCTATATATACCATGTATGTTATTTTTGTGTTATTTTAATCTACAAAAAAACTATCCAAAAAGTCATGGCTGTTCAAAACCTTCATTAGTATTCATCTTATCCTTAGTGGCTGGCTGTAGAACTTGGCATCTGTGCTGTTAAAGATCTTATGTATGCAGGTCAATTCTCTGGGTAGGTGGCTGTACAGTTTGATTACTCGTAGTAAATACTTGCTGCAGTTTAGTTATTAGTTGTGGGTGGAAGTGACTTAGGAATGGAAGGAGTTCAAAAGTTCCTTTTAAACTCTTCCTATAGCAGATGTGAAGATTAGATACCCATTTTGAGGAACTTATAAGATAGTAAATTCACAAAGGCTTGAAGAATGTAAATAGCAAGGTTAAAAGGAAAAAGAAAAAGAAATCCTGACAGAGTGATTTAGCTATAGACTCGCAAGAGAAATGAAAAACAAGCAGTGAGAAATGGTCCTGTGCTGACAGACAAATGGTCTAGACAAGTAGAACTGTCGTTCTATTTATCCACGTTTTTGATATCTTCCTAACTAGTGAGAAGGGGAGAAGCCTTTACTAACCATCTGGAATCACAAACTCTCTTCCCTTTTTTCCGGTATTGGACATTTTGCAGTGCTTGGCTGCGCTTCTGGATTTGAGCAAGAAAACACCTTAAACTGTTCTACGTCTTATCACTAGAGATACGTATGATGTAATGAGCTATGGGAGCTATTCCATACATTCATTAGACCTGTGTTTGAACTGTAAACCCTGATTTATACTGGGTTTTATTTGGTGTATATTTTTTGCCAAGCTTGACTACGTTGCACGCTGCGTAACTGGCTATTTAAATTTATGTCCTAGTATCATTTGCAGTCCCTTTGCAAGGAAACTACCTTTTGCTTCACCTGTGGTTTGTTTTTTTTAGTTTTTATAAAAAAGCACAAATAGGTCTGTGAAAGTTGATGTTTTGCTTTTGTGTCTGAAACTTAGCTTGTGGCATATGTTATGAAGTTTGAAGTAATATTTATGCAAGTGCTAGAACGAATGTGTAAATGGCTGCCTAATTTTCTAAGCCTTCCTGCTGAAAATGTTGCAGATGTTATTTGATATACTTTATACAAATCTCCTGTATTTCTGAATTTGTTTAACTTTAGGAGAGAGAGGTGATTTATATCTGTTGTTATCATTGAGGTGAAATGTTAGAGTTTGGATTTGCAAGTTCTTTAATAGTTTTTCAGTTAGATAATTCAGTGGGAACAGAAACTTGTGCACGTAAAATTGTACAGAAAGATGCAGTGTCCAGAGGTGCCAATTTCCCTGACACATCTAGAGCTAATGAAGACTTCTTATAGGAAGGTATTTTAGAACAGAGAACAGTATAGGATGACTTGTATCCAAGGGCAGGGCAAACATGGTATGTCTATACAAGACCAATGGCACTGTAAGAGAACAAAAAATGAAATTATTTGGTAATTGCATATAAAATTAATTTCTTTTGAAGATTATATGCTTGCAAAGTGCTTGTCATGAATCTCAAATATAAAGTGGGACTAGCTATTAGGAAGGCTGGACTTCAGTTAGGTGAAGCTTGTCAGGTATAATGAAATTTTGTCTTCCATTATCCTACTTTCCGATAAGGTATTCTGTAATGCCATTTGTAATGTTCTAGGAAAATTTAGATTTTTTAAAATCTTTTTTTAAAGCTAGATTTTGTCTGTTTCCTATTTTAATGCAGCTTGGCAAGGCTAAGCCTGCTGTGCCTATGGACAGATAGCAAAGATGATGAATAGCCCTAAAGTTTAGTTTTGTTTGAACAGCTGCAAAATTTACTTTAAAATGGACTGAAATATCCATGACTAGGGTTATATTTGTTTTCCCGACTAGGAAAGAAAGATGTCATTCTTCACTGGAGTGAAACATCAAACATCAAAGAAAACAGAATTTGTAACCCTGTATTAGTCTCCTGTTAGAAGAGAACGATGTAAAAAAGCTGGAAAAGTTTACTCTGTACCAAAGGGAAAAAGCAAAGCTTTTCCGTTTTCTTGTGGATTATGTTAGATTCCATTCTTCTAAATTCATGACATTAGATTTTTCCCTGCCCCAGCTTGGGATAGTGTGAGCTTTTGTAACATGCTGTTCTTTTCTAAATTACTTCTAAGGGAACGGGAAAAAGAGATGAAATAATACTGTTTTCTTTCAGAGAATTTGAGGCTATGCATAGATTGGCATTTTGAGATAGATGTGCTGTATTGTCCCAGAGGTGCTGGTACCGGTTTGCAGTACAGCACATCTGGGAGCATCTAGGCCTTCCCTTACTTGGAAACCAAGATACAGGAATGGGACCTTAGTTTTCTTCTAAAATGTAGGTTCTCAGGCAAAGAATAGTTAATCGTTCAGTCTTTCGGTGTTCTGAGTTTTACTGCTTTTTATTTTGCTGGTTTGTTTTTGATACCCGATGATTGTGTCACAGGAGAAAATTTGTCGGCAGTTCTAAATCTGCTCTTTTACCCTTGGGTTTTTGTTTTCATGACAAGAAGATTTTTATGCCCTCTCAGAAAGTGATGATTAATAAATATATAATCATTTTTATTAAAAGACCTTTAAAAATTGCACAGCCTGCATTGAATCATGTTGCAGTTGTTAGGATTAGAGATTCATAACCTGTTATCGGCATGCCTTGTTTAATTTTTATCTTTGCGTTTATTTTACAGGATGCTGTACTTTTGATGAGCCTCTCAGTTCCTGTGGCTATAGTCAGTCAGATGATGATGATCTTAACTGGGATCAGGTGAACACACCGATAAAGCCCTCCTCAGGTCAAGGGATGCCATCTGGTTGGTCTCTTATTTTGTTGTGTTTCTCTTTGACATTAGCTTCTGCGTTTATTCAGCATTTCTTGACAGTACTATTGTTAGAATGCTACTTCATCTAAATCTGTTTGTTAATTGCAATACTCAGATCATCCAAGTGATTTTTGTGAGGGATATTTCACAAAGGAAAGGTTTTCTTTCATTGTGTGGGGAACATAAACATTAGAAACTAGAAATAGAAACTTGGGTCATCAGGGAAGGCAGAAAGAAAATAGAATGATGGCATGAAAATGAATATGAAGTAGTACTAAAAACAGGCAGACAGGACTACTCAGGAAGACTTGGAGGAAGAGGGAATAGCAAGAGATAAAACAAAGACGGCCTTGGGCATTTTCAGTGAAAGAGATATTAATAAAAATCTGTTCTGAAAAGAAACAGAGAGTGAAAAAAGAGGTGAGAGAAAAAGGAGAGGAGAGATCGTGAAACAAAGGGCCTCAATGATGATATACTTGTGTTTAAAAGACAGTTGTGATACTATTATCTGCACTGCGTGCAGTTGGACCTAATTCCATAGCAACAACCCTTGCATTCTATTGAAATACAAACTTACTCTGGTAATAGTCATTCCTTTACAGCTTCACCCACACAAATATGTAAAATCTGACCATCGGTTTTAAACTATTCACTAGCCTAAAATGTATCAATTATTCTTTTTTCATGTTTTTATCTAGGCATGCTAAGAGTTTCCCCCATGTACTGATCTCTGTCTCCTGGGGGGTGATTGCTTGCGACCCTGCTCAGCATCATCTTTGGCTTTTAAATACTGAGCCTCTTGTGACTATTGCCACCTAAAAGTAGCCAAAACAAAAAGACCACTTCATAAAATCACTGGTCGTAGCATCATGGGACTTCTTCTCCATTACTCATAATTTAGTGAATTTTATGAATGTCCTGATATTTCACATTCATTTCAATTTATTCTTTAAAGCACCGGTAATGTACTTTGGCATTTGTGTAAAATCTGTTTAATAGTTGTCTTTCCCAAGAAAATGTTCCTCCCTTATTTTTTGATAAGGGAATTAGGAGAGAAACAGTGTGAATCTTCAGAAGTGACTATATAAACAAAACCTGAAAATATGCAGTTGTCACTAGTGGACTAATAAATGGACTAATGTATGATATGCACTAATCAGCCTTAGATATCATACACTTGAAGACTGCTGAGAGCATTTTTACACTATAGATTTATCAATGTTGCCATGTGTTGTGGACAACATCATATCTGAGGTTGATGGTTGAATGCCTTTTCCTTCAGCACTTTGTTTCCTCTGGCAAAGGTAGGACTCCCAACTTCAAGACGAATGTTCAGTTTGCCTGAGTCCCAGCACTTGGATCATCATGCTAGATTGAGTTCATCATCCTAGATAAAGGAGGTTCTTGCAAATTCCTTTTTAAACTGGCTCTTGTCCAGCGGTCTTGGCACACACTGCTAAAAATTTTCTGGACTATTTCATTAGTGCTTAATAGTGTTTCTCAAGCTGGAGCTAATACACATAGTTTATCAGTCATCTTGGCTTGCAGTACAAGCTATACATTCTTTTTCTCAATCATGCCACTGGAAACTCTCTTTCTATTCCAAATTTCATTCATTACTCTCCCCACTTGGATTTTGTGAAAGCGATTGTTGGTATATGTTGTTCAGTCTTGTTGGCAGATAGAAGAGGTTCAAATCTATGTTCTTTTCTGTGATGACCATAGGCTTGAAGATTTTTTTGGTTTGGTTTGTTTTCCCAGGGGCAAGAGTCCAGACTAAGTAGGGACTGGTATTTTTGTGGAGGGAAAATGGTATCTAGTAATTTTATTTACCAGATGTCATACAACTTGTTTCTTACTTATCTTCCTGCCTTTTTATCAGAAGACTAAAATAATGTTCTGATGATCAAGTAAAAAGATATTAAATTCGGTAATAAATAATATTTAGAGTTTAGGGAGTCTTATTTCTGCCCATAAAGGAAGTGAAATATGCTTTGGGAGTCTTGGGTCAGAAGATGAACGAGTTAGTCTGAGGAGGATTGTGGATATTGGTGCCTTAAAAGGTCAAAAACCCCTTTGAGAGGGAAAGATGCTCATTTTTTGCAAATGTGAAGCAGTGTGTCTAGGGGCACGATTCAGTCAAGTGGTATCTAATTTTTCCTCATAATTTCATCTAGACAGTTTTTTCCTGTTCTTGTTCAAATCATCATTTTAATGATTTTAATTAGTTTTGAGTTAGCCTTATCCAGAGAGTTATGTGATACGCTTCAAAAATGATTTCAAGTAGTTTGTCAGCAGTTTGAGCTACATATTTTGGAAAAAATAACTTCAGATGATAATGAATAGAAAATCTTAGATTAATGGTTTGTGGGGAATTCTTGGCTTGAAAGCAAAATGCTTTATGCAACTATGTTGTAATACAAGAGTGGAACAAGAACTCTCAGTTCAGTAGTCCCTTGTCAGTAGAAAAAATTAATGCACATAACATTCCTAATTTCAGGCAATATGCTCCAGTGAACGAGTTGATGTCAATATATAATATTTTGTATAATTTGGTGGCAGTTGGGGGAAGCACACTGGTTATGGCGTTTGATTTATTTTAATCCTCATGAGCCTGTTGAGACCATAGCTGTACTTCAGATAGATAAATATTTTGGCTTATGTTATTTTGGTGGGACAAAAGAAATGTCATATAACATTCATGCATATGTGTGCACGCATTAATGTACACACTATATATTTACATGTTAGTGAACATCAATAGTTCTTTGTGAAATCTAGTTTTAGATGAAAACTGCTAAGTTGTATCAAAGATGATAATAAAAAGTTTGTAAAAGTGTTTCTTACAGTGGACTTTAATCCTTGTTGGATTTTTACAGTAGTAGAAAAATATGAAGTCATTGCTACGAGAGTAAGTTGGGTGCTAGCGCTCTGATTTTCTTGATAAATATAAGCATGATCTTCATTGAGTCAGTACTAATCTGAAATTGCATTTAACAGACCCAAAAAGCAATGACATGTATATGTTTCTTGATATATTTGTATGGATTAAATGAGAGTGGTTAATCCACTGCTCTTCTGTTTCAAGTGTCCTGTGAGTCAGATGGAGTAAATGCTGTAGGAAGAGTGGCTTTTCCCATTTCTCAGACTCTGTGTTTCTCCATGTCTTTCTGTTCCAAGAATGTATGTTTATAATAGTGTTCAAAATTATAATTATAGAAACACTTAGTCATTGTTAATGCCATCTTGCATTGTCCTGTAGAACAGTTACAGCAGTTTGATATTAGTGTGTTTATATAATATACTTTTACAATTATAGCTAACTGTAAACCCTCTAGCTGTAGTCCAATAAAGATGTCTTCAGAAAAATATGCCCAAACAGTAGATAACTCTATTGGCAAGGTGTTGGCAGCGGGGCTGCAGGAGCGGCCTCTGTGAGCAGAAACCAGAGACTGCACCACGTTGGATGCATCCAGTTCCAGCCAGCTCCGATGGACCCACCACAGGGTACAGCTGAGCCCCTTAGCAACACTGGTGGCACCTCTGGGGTAGCGTGTTTAAGAAAGGGTAAAAATCATTGGGCAGCAGGTATGAGAGAGAGAAGTGAGAATATGTGAGAGAAACAACTCTGCAGACCCCAAGGTCAGTGAAGAAGGAGGGGGAGGAGGAGCTCCAGGCACCGGAGCAGAGATTCCCCTGCAGCCCATGGTGAAGACCATGGTGAGGCAGGCTGTCCCCTGCAGCCCATGGAGGTCCATGGTGGAGCAGATATCCACCTGCAGCCCGTGGAGGACCCCACGCTGGAGCAGGTGGATGTGCCCTGAAGGAAGCTGTAGCCTGTGGAGAGACCACACTGGAGCAGGCTCCTGGCAGGAGCTACGACCCGTGGAGAGGAGCCCACAGAGGAGCAGGTTTTTTGGTGGGATCTGTGGCCTGTGGGGTACCCACACTGGAGCAGTACATTCCTGAAGGACTGTACCCTGTGGTAAGGACCCATGTTGGAGCAGTTCCTGAAGAACTGCAGCTCATGGGAGGTGCCCCACGCTGGAGCAGGGGAAAAGTGTGAGGAGTCATCTAGTTGGTAAATTTTCACGGAGAGATCTTTATGCTTTCCTTCATGTTGCCTCACTGTTGGAAGGTGCTCCCTCTAAACACGTCATGGTTTAGTCCCAGCCGGACTAATCACCACACAGCTGCTCACTCACTCCCCTTCCTCAGGTGGACAGGAGAGTGAAAATATGAGGAAAGGCTCGTAGGTCGAGACAAGGACATAGGGAGATCACTCATCAATTACCATCATGGGCAAAATAGACTTGACTTGGGGAAATTAGTTTAATTTATTACCAATCAAAATCAGAGTAGGATAATGAGAAATAAAACCAACTCTTAAAAAAAAAAACCCACCTTCCCCCCACCCCCCCCCTTCTTCCCAGGCTCAACTTCACTCCTGATTTTCTCTACCTCTTCCCACCGAGCTGTGAAGGGGGGACGGGGAATGGGGGTTGCGGTCAGTTCATCACACGTCGTTTCTACTGCTCCTTCCTCCTCACACTCTTCCCCTGCTCCAGAGTGGGGTCCCTCCCACAGGAGACAGTCCTCCACGAACTTCTCCAACGTGGGTCCTTCCCACGGGCTGCAGCTCTTCACAAACTGCTCCAGCATGGGTCCTTTCCACGGGGTGCAGTCCTTCAGGAACAGACGGCTCCAGCGTGGGTCCCCCGCGGGGTCACAAGTCCTGCCAGCAAACCTGCTCCAGCGTGGGCTCCTCTCTCCACAGGGCCACAGGTCCTTGGTGTCTGCAGAGTTCTTTCTCTCACATATTCTCACTCCTCTCTTCCCCAGCTGCCGTTTCCCAGTTTTTCCCCCCCCTCTTAAATATGTTATCCCAGAGTTGCTACCACTGTTGCTTATGGGCTTGGCCTTGGCCAGTGTTGGGTCCGTCTTGGAGCCGGCTGGCATTGGCTCTATCAGACACAGGGGAAGTTTCTAGCAGCTTCTCACAGAAGCCACCCCTGTAGCCGCACCCACTACCAAAACGTTGCCACGCAAACCCAATACAACACATATGTGGCCTTGTCATTGTTTTTAAAATTTGTCATTGTGTCTATTAAAAAAAAAAAAAAGCATTGTGCCTAAATCCCTTTGCACTGTTCTGATCAGTACTGTTTCCTTACCTCATTTGTTTGTTCCTTTTATTTTTATTTTGTGTTTACCCAGCAGTTCTTGTTTAGTGCTCCAAGGTCCTGTGACAGTGCAAATAAACATAAACAGTCTTCTGGAGCTTTTCTTCCTGCATTTCTAATCTGATTTTTAGTTGATCTCCTGGATCTTGATTTCTTTCTCTGGCCTATGGCCATCCTACTCTCAGTCCATAGTCCCATTTATGCTCATGTCCCATCCAATTCATTGTGGCCTGTCAGCATTTTGGTGTTGTGGTGTTACCACAGAGTATTATGGTACTTTACATTAAAACTCATAATTATTGCTTATTCTGAGATGTTTATAGGAAGGAGTGCAGGCTGAGTGTGTGAGACTGCAGTAGCGAAGCCATCTCTGACGCCTGGCAATGTGTCCTAGAAGGGAAGAACAGAGAGCAACAGAGGTGTTTGGATTAAAGGGTGGGCTGATTACAAGCTGAAGAATGGGTATGTGTGTGTATGGATGCCAGACTACCAATTGAGAACTGGCATACAGACAGCAGTAAAGAGAAGAGAATGCAGGGTCAGAGATATATGAAACAGGGAGTTAGGTAGGATCTGGAGTAGTCTGAGGAATGAATTGGGTAAGAGTTGAAAAAAATTAGGTGAGTAAAACAAAAAAACAAAACAGAGAAGTACGTGAACTTCAAAACAGAATTTTTGAGATATTGGAGGGCATTGTGTTAGTTTATATACTACTACAGTGAGTCTTGTCACTGACAGTGATGCAATTAGAATTTTACAGATTACTGTAAAAATGCAAATATTGTCAAGAGCCTGCTGTATTTCTCTTTTGCTGGATATCATTTCTGTTCATGTTCATGTATTTTGTTACAAAACACTGTGTTCAGTTGTGTAATATCTTTCTACAGTGTTTCACAGTTCCAGTTGATTTCTAAAGGACAGTAGCATCATTTTTCTTCGATTCAGTGGTTGGATTGATGTCATTGAAGGGATGTCACTGCATTTGCAATGAGTCACTGGCATCAGCCTTTCATTCATTTTAGAATAGTTCAAAATCAATTATAAATCAAATCTTCACAGGCTGCCATTCAGTGCATTGAAAGGATGCGTTCAGCAATGAAGAGTTCTGTGTTTAATATAGTGCTGGTCAAAGCCAGGATGAGGATTCTGTTTGTGCTATTTGAGGTGATAATATATGATTTTCATGGCTATATATAATTTTTTGAATGGCCTACTATGGTTATTTGTATCCTGAATATCTAGTGTTGCTTAATGTTTAGCAATGTTTATGCAGTGTCTGCAGAAAATGCATGTAATGCTTATATTAATTATTGTTTAAAATGGCCTTTTGATACCTAGTTAGCAGACTGCATAGCTAGCAGATATTCCATAAACCAAGATACTGATTTAAAGGGCTATTAAATGTTATAGAATGTGAAGCAGTTGTGTGAAAAATGGACATTGTTGTTTAATTGTATGTAGAAGAGTTGTGATCCTTTTTGAAAGACAGATAAAGTGATCAGTTGACAAGTCGATATTAAAGCCCACTGCAGTGTCTTAACATGTAGTTATAGTACTTTGACTTCCATTGTGATGAGTATTTTATCATTAAGTATATTTTAGCCCTGCATTGTGTTTTTGTTCTATGTTAGCAGGGATGTTTTTCTTCTGTTTACATTCATATAGAAGAGAATTAAATGTGTTTCTTATTTAATGCTATTTCTTCCAGATTACTTTAAATAGTTGCACCTTGTTCATTGTGTTCAAGTTACATTTTTTTCATAGAATTTTCTAGACCTGAAACACTAGCATGTTTAGCATTTTATTGCTGCAGGCATTACGGACATGCCTCTCTTGCAGGCAGCTCCAGCTCATGTTGACACATTCAAGACAGTCTCTGTGTAAGCTAATACCAGTTGCTGCTAATATGGAGCAACATGGAGGTCAGCCCGAGCAAACCACCGGAGTACGGACCCAGCTAGCTTTGTGCTACCATGGCTACAGTGCAAGCACTAAAAGGGTTAGCTACTTTAAAAACATACCTAAAGACTTAGTAGTGTGCTTAGCAGATTTGTTCAACAACCAAATAATGCCACCAGCTATGTCTGAGGTATTGCTTGTTGTGATAACTTGCAGGTATCTTGTGGTCATTTTTGTAACTTCAGACCTGACTTACAGATTTCAGCACGTGGCAGAAATACTGGGTTTATTACAAATACTGAGCATCCAGCATTCTTGAAAAGGGAAGTAAAAGATTAATCAGCATCAGAATCTCTGATTCTGAATCACTGATGGACAATGTTCCTAGCTTGCTTAATAGGCCAACTAGACAAGTTATTTGAATGTATTTTGCCTACATGCCTAATAGCTTTCAGACGAAATAGTGGGGTTAATATGCTAATGATTTACTTAAACTTTTGTTACAGAATCACTAAGGTTGGAAAAGACCTGTAAGATCATCAAGTCCAACCATTACAAAACCAAAACAAAACAAAAAAAAAAACCCAACACAAAAAGCCACCCACACCACACACCCCCGTGCCCATCAAGCCACGTCCCACAATGCCACGTCCACACGCTCCTTGGATACCTCCAGGGAGGGTGACTCCACTACCTCCCTGGGCAGCCTGTTCCATTGTGTTACCACACATGTTGTAGATGTTCTCTACATATGACTTTTATTTTACACTTTTTTCTTCTTTTGTAGAACAAAGTATTTTGAATATAAACAGTGTGGTTCATGAGGTAATGCCCAGTGTAGATGACTGACTTTCAAATTTTGATTTGAAGCAATGGGCTTTTTTTAGTATTTATATCTGCAACTTACCAAGAGGAGGGTTAACAGTTGTCCTGTTTTCTTATGCATTCCAGCAGCCCTCTGACGTTTGAGTGCAAAATCGCAGAACATGCTGCAACTTGTGGAAGTGAGTGGGAGATGCTGTGTAGATCACCAGTAGCTGATAAAGATTTGTTAAAGATGTTTGACTGGAAAATGATATGATAAATTACGACTTTTTTAATGTTGAGGAACTCTTCTCTTCCCTGGAAGTCAGATAGAGGCTATATGAAAGGTCTGGGAATTCACTTCTCATTAAACCAGAATATTGTCAAACCAACCTGGAAGATAGAGTTGACTGCTGAGGGCATTTCTGTGTAACACCATGTAATGCCACACAGTGCTAAGTAAGCCCTCTAGCCTAAGTCATTTACCTTGCTGTGATTACACATTTCCTGTTGAGGTTGTATGTAACACCTGCCATAATATATGCTGAGAAGCAGCTAACATAATAAGCTAGACACTGGAGCTGGGCTTGAAATGGATTTCTTGACAACAAAAAATGTTTAGGACTACAAAGTTTTACTGTTACGTACTGGAAACCCAGTCTCCCTCCCATCTTCCACCCATAGTGCCAGACACTATCCTGCTGGTTAAGTGCATCAGAATCTTGTTTCAGATTTCCCTGCTAAATTAAAAGTAGAAGTACGCTGAATAACTGAGCTTTTGTTTGTGTGTTTGCTTTCCCTTCCTGGAGTGTTCATGAGGAGTTCCTTCGGATGAGGTAGGAGAATCCCAACAGGAGTGAGGGAAAGTGCTTCATGTTGTAAAGCCAGTAAATAATGATGAAAGTATTTTATCAGGGACTCAGGACAACTACCTTTGCATTACCTTCTGGTGAACTGGCATTCTTCAACTGGAATATTGGTCTGGAAAAGAAAAATTCAGTTACTTCTGGTGGAGGCTCTTGGTTCAGAAAAGACCACACAAAATGTGAATTTTCTTCCCTGTGGATGTGCTTGAGACATGTAAATGTACATCAGGAAGCTTCAGCCTAGGTAGTTTGGGACCCCCTAGTAATATAAATGAAGTAGCATGTGCTTTAGCGTAGGGTTCCCTAGGTACTCGCTTAGTGCTGAAGGCTATGTTACTGTACCTTCCCTGCCATGGATATCTTAATGAAACCACTGCAGTTTCTGCTCCAGCTTCAGCAGACTTGTATTAAGTAGCAATACAACTTCCGTGCTTGTTTGCCTGGCTATTTTCTTCTATTGGAGAATGAAAATACTTAGCCAGTTCGAGAAAAGCTGTGACCAGTAAAAAGCCTGTGAGGACTGTGAATAAACCGTGAGTCTGAAGATGCTCCTCTAGGAGCTGCACTCACTGCATTGCAAGATCAGGAGGAAGGGGAATAATCAGAGTATTCCTAAATAAGCTTTTTCTTGTTTAGTAATTAATCTACTGGAAAAAAAAGCCTCTTAATTTCTTGCAGTCTTAAGGGTTTTTCTTTCAGTCTCATGCTTATCCCATTAGATTTCTTCTCATCCATCCTGCCCTTCAGAAACTAATAAAGAGTGGATCAAAACCTTTCCTTGCATCTACAGGCTTTTAAGTGTATAACGTGACTACCTCCATTTCAGGGCGCCTAAGTCAGTTATTTCCTGAGTTAGAAGTTTATCTTTTAAGACAGTTCTTCTATATGACGAGATCATAGTCATAGTCACAGTTAAAATGCCTGTGAGCTGGAGATGGACTCCATCACTCCTCTTTCGGAGCGCAAAAGTTATGATTCCTCAGGGAATCATTTTCTTGGCATATTATTTTAAGGCTTTTTGCTGAAATTAAAAAGGGAATTCTTGTCTCAATTAGATTTATGGGAGATTTTTTCATCCCTTCTTACAACACTTAATTTGTTGGCAGGCATTGATGACTGATAGTATATTGTTAGCAGCTTGAGCTGTGACTAGAGTTAAGAGTGGCCAAAAAAGTCACTGATTTGAATGATTTGAGGCAGAGGTCATTAAATGCTGCATCATAAAGTTATTTGGCAAACCTGTCATTCACAGAGTACTTGTTCTTTGGGTTGAATTTGAAATTACTTTGAAGTAGAAGACAGTGATAAACAAAGCTTCTTCCTCATCAATGTCAAAACCAGGCCCATATTCCGACCAAAACAATATTGTTATCACAGTTTAAGAGCAATGTATCTTTAGCATCTCCCTTTGTCTTCCTCTTTTTAGAAGAGAATTGTGTGGTTTAAATTACTTCATTCACCTTAACCAAGCCTCGTAGGAAATACTGTATGTAAATATTTTAAAATCTGATACACAGTAGAAGTGTGCTGGAAAATGTGTAAAAATTTTGCAGAGAGCTAAGTTTCTTCACTTAGTGTGTGGGCATAAACAGTATTTTCTGCAGTGAAATTAATTGGTTCAACCAAAAGCAGCCCATTTAGGAGACTATGTATAGCCACCTAGAACATCTGCTTGCAGTGCGGCTTCAAGTGTCTCCAGATGCCTACACTTTTTGGACTTCTGCTCCCAGGTTGAGGACAGTCATGTGACAGTATGTCAGGTGGCAAAAGTGGTTACAGAGCTAGGTTAGTACACAAGCAAATTGGATGGATTCTATTTGGTATTGTATTTAAGTCCTCTTGTATTTGAAGCAATCAGATTTCCCAACATATCAGACACAGTCTTAATTCCCTTGTATATGTCTGCAGAACTCAGAGTCAGAGAAGGAGCAATTAAAAGGCTTTCATTAATTCCATGAGCTGAATTAAAGAGCTCAGTACTTTTGTTCTCACTGTTAAAGCAATACAGTTATTTCCCTCACCAGCTGAAATAATGCATTCTTCATCTAGAAGTCACAACATTTCTAATCAACTGCATTTCAGTAGCACAAAGGAAAAAAAATACTGTCTGGACCTCATTGAAAATTTGATGATGTACACAGCCATTTAATTATGAGAAAACAGGTGCAGGTAATTATCCAAGTCCTAATGTTGCAGCAGCTAATAACAGCAAATATTTATGATAATTGCATGCAAGCAATTGATCACAGTTCTATGCTTCTTACATGATACAGATTTGAAAAGCACTTCATATACTATGATTTTGCATTAAGTTCAAATATGATTGTATTGTTACTTAAAATTTTGCTATTTCATTTTCGCCTTACCTAAGAGGACTGTCCTTCTGCCAAGTTTGAGTTCCTGATTTCCCCATACTCTTAGAGCCTTTACGTCTCCTAGGTGTCATGGTCAACTCTTGTGTCATTCTGGTTTCTGCTGGAGCATGACTGGGCAGGATATACTTCACAGTTCATTAGTTGCTGTTGTGGCATTCAGCTCTTTCCAACACCCCAAACACTTTCAGATCAGAAAAAGGTGAGACCTAGACTCAAAAAGGTACATAGAAACCCACAGTAGGATAAGAGTGAAATTAAGGTGCACAAGTTCAAAACAACGATGGTAGAAACTCCTGGGTAGAATTATAGAGTGCAACATTGTCACCTATTCCTGGAAGCACCTAAGCACTGTATAAGTCACACCATTATGAAGGGGAGTTCTCCAAGAGCCTGGTAAGTATGCAGCTGAGCATTGTGGCACCAGCCTGAAATCAGGAGTCAGATGTTCTTCCCAGAATGTCTGTCTCCTGCAATTGCACAAGAAACACATCAAACACGTAGCAACAATGGGATGATCCTTAATTTGTTCTCTTACTTCTCATGTGTTGAGAGCCACAAAAGAAAGAAAGGAGGGGAACTGGCAGTTTGCTAAAGAGGCTGATTCTTTTATGCAAGACCTGTGCGATCAGACCGCTGCTCAAAGGAGTTAGAGATGCCCCTTTCTGAAGCTTTTTTAAATTCACATCTTGCAGTTGCAGGGCAATGGCCCTGTCCCCAAGATGCGAACCTAAGTTGGTCATTAGCCCTCATTTTGCACATGGGCTATTGTAGAAGAGAAATCAACATGAGAAATCGAGCTGTAGAAGAGAAATAAGATTTGTCAGGTGCTTCAGAAGGCTCTGGAAGGAGAGCAGCAGGTGAAGAGAAGCATGTCCCTGGTCCAGTCTTTTACCTCTACAGTATTTCACGGTTTTCAGTTAACAGGAATCAAACCTAATTACTGTTTGAATGGCAGACAGCACTGACCTTGTGGTTCTCACATCTTAGGAAAGGGATCCTACCACTGTGCTGCTACTTAAAGGGGTGGCATTGTGGTCTCTTACAAATGGTATCTCTTACAAATGGTATCCCAAGAAGGAACTGAAAGAGAGGACAGGCTTTTAGAGGAGGATTCTGGACTTTTCTGTATCCCAAATAGGGAAGGGTGCTTTTCTAGAAGCTAGCAGGATACCTGAAGAAAGGTATGTAAAACTTGCTGCTTTCCTAGGCATTTCCTTATGAGGTTTCCTTATTAAGCAGCACACATCACATGAAATGCCTTTGAAAGGTCTAGGCTGGGTTGATGAGGTCCTGTTCTGAGGAGATCAGTCAGATACTGTGCACCTGCTCTTGAGCTGGTGCCTATGGGAACTGATTAATCCAAAAAGCACCATGCAGGACAATGTGAAGATGCTACCTGAGTTCTGGAAGCTCATTGTGTAGCAGCACTAACAACAACAAATGCCTGAAAGAAAAAGTCATCACGTTCTAGAGTAGGCTTGGTCAGCAGCAGCATCAAGTTCTCATCATGAGTGCACAATGCGCTATGTGAAATTTAAGGCAGCCTGTGACCCTGAAATTTTGCAGTGGAATAAATTGATGTACCATGTATCTTTCAGCAGTGATATTTAGGTGTTACATGTGTTTTTCTTGCCGTGTTTAATTTTAGCATGAGGCATGTTTGTGAAGGCAGAAAGTTATTTGGAGAAATGTTAATTCACGTATTTTACTTACATGGCTTGCAAAATGTAAGCAGCTTTACTGAGTGCATGGCAGATTTTTTTTTCCTGCTTTTTAGTGTAGCAGTAACAACAATTATATAATTAGTAAGAAGTTTACCATTATTTTAGTTAAAGCAGGGAAAAGCTATATTTTGCAAGGGCATATTATAGTGCCTGTTGAGTTTAAATTACCCATGATAATAGCTGTAGCGTGTCTAAATCCAGTTGTACTTTTAAGTTAGAATAAAGTATTAAAACAGGTCATTTTACCTCCTGTACAGGTCTATAAAGAAGCAAAGTTCATTTAAAAAAAAAGAAAATAGAAAAAGCCCTTGCATTACACACCTTGAATATGCTGTGTATTCACCAATGAAGTTGCTTATTAGGATTTCTACATGTATAAAATAGATTTATATTAGGTGTAGTCTTCACAGCTGCACAGCACCAGCAGGATGACAGTATTTCTCTGTTGTTACACATCTATGTCAATTACCCTTGTCCAGCCTCCCCCTTAGTTTCATTATCCTCTTCTTCTCCTCCTCTTTGTCAAGCTGTACATATTGGAAATACCTGCAACTCTAATTTGACATTCTCTGTAGTATTAACGTTCAGATTAGAGACATCCTTTTCTATCAAGTTATTCCCCTTTATAGCTGGTAGAGATAATTTTTACTAAACAGCAGTGATGTTCTGACTCAACAGCAACTGGGTCATAAAAAAAATCTTCTCCAAAGTGGATTATTTCTGGAATCTGAAATCTATAATTATTATGGTCTACTGAAAGATATTTAGCAATGCACATGTGAAATTATCCAGACATAAATAAAAAGTTTTGTGTGTTTGTTTCCCATTAATGAATTTGCCTTTAAAGTTCCAGGAAAGAGCTCCTCTGAGATCTTTTATTTACCCCATATCACTGTCATTCAAATGAAAATACTCTATTAGAAAAGCTAGTTCTCCACCTGTAATATGGAAATAAAAATTGATACTACAATGATGCTTCAACGACTAGAGTGCTGCTATTTATCTTTTGTGTTTGGCAAATAGAGCCTATCCTGTGTAAAGGAATATAGAAAATCCTCTGGTATAAATAATCTCAGGTTGTCTAGTTTCTTTCACTGGTGAATTTTATTCTTATTGAGAAGAAAAGTGTTTGAAATTATGTAACCTGAGGCCACTATTTTGTGTGCTAATAGGTAGGGTGCTTTTATAATGAAGCTGTGCATTTCCTTTATTTTGCCATTTAAGAGCCTTTCAATACTATTGTAAGGCTAAAGCCTGACAGAAGTCCTAATTTTTGTACTACATTTGTTAAATGACAGATAAATGACAAAATTTAATTGCTAAAAGATTTATTCGTTTTTGTTACTTTGTGATTTCTGATTTTTTTTTTACTTTGAGATTCTGTTATCGTTCCTATTCTATACAGTTCCTGTGCCATAATACTTTTTGGGAGAATATATTTGCGAGAATTTAACTCTCTCTTCCTTCTGCTTTAAGCTCAGTATGTGCATGAGATTTCTGTGGTCAGGAAGTCTTCATAGCGCCTCTCTAAATTCTGCTGAATCCGCTAGCCACAGACTTTACGTTTTGCATCAGCTGTCATGTTTGTTATTGTGTACCAGATTTCTCTCTTTGCCCCCTCTAACTCGAGGTGTTTTTTATAAGCATTATTATTTTTCACGGATTCATTTCCTAGCTAAAGCTTTGTTGGTGTCCTGCATTTTAGCATATCAATGATGTGGAGTCTAGGGAAGCACAGACTGTCAAATTCCCTAAAGGATTCTGGGATATCCTTTTTTACTTAATAGTTGCCTGAGCTTTGCTTTGCCTATTAAAATGTGTTCCTTTATGTTTTTCCTCATTTAAAGAAAATTTGATGGAACATTTGAAGATAGGTCTAAAAAAGCATACACATTAATATTTATGGCTGCGTGTATCCCGACTCTAGAATGCCTGACTCGCAGTTGGATATAACCACAGGATGTTCTGAGCAAGGTAGTTGCCTTTACTTTGAAACGAACACATGAAGAGATTCAGTTTCACTTGGCTTCCACATGCACAGATGCATTACTTACATTCAAGATAGATAATGTTTCAGTCTGCTTTTTTCCAAGGTGTTCTTCAATAGTTAATACAAAGCTTCATAACACATGCTTCTTTCCATGTCAAGGTTAAATTGTGAAAAAGCATGTTTTTAGAAACTGATACAATTTTTCTGCAATTTTTGGTTTGCTAATTAAATGCAAATAGCAGTAGATAACACCAAGTTTTGCCCTCATCTGATACTCTGTCTACAATTCTGAAGCTTGTTATACAATATGTGTTAATTATAGCACAGTAATTAAAAGTATAATTACTGTTTTTATTTGTTCAGTACATTCTTTGTTATGGTATCAAAAAGCGTTTTGCCTTAAATATTCTCATGGTCTTTTAAAAGAGCCCAACTTCATTGTTGGAAATGAAATTTCTAAGTAAATTTTTAAAGTGTCTTTTTGGAGGAGAAATGTTTTATTATAAGACAAAACTTCCTGATGGAAATTGTGAGGACAGCATATTTTAAAGCTTGAACAACATGCTGACTTATAGTAATGCATTGTATCCGACTAGGAGCTGAAGCTGAATTACAGTTATCCTGTCTATCTCTGCTATTGACTTTACCTGGGCCTCATTTTCATATGCTAGGCTAGATATATGAAAATGCTCACAACTAAAGTTGCGATGGACTGTATTTTGTGAGTATAAATTGCTTGTAATTCAGAATAACGATAAACTTTTATGAAGGGAACATGATAAAGTAATTTTTCTACGTCATTCTTTCCTCTCCTGCTCTCTTACTATTCCTGCCTCTGCCTTCACATCCTTTTTCAGTAACAACAACAGTAGCTTAGGCTGTATAGTTATTTTACCTTAATTTGGAGGATTATATTTCTAAATCTGTTACATTGAGGAAACGTAAGTGTAGTTTTACTTTGCAGTTCCAAATGGTTTGTAAGGATCTCTGAAATATTTTTACTTTGAGACTTGGATGGGAATGTACTTCTTAATTTTGTTGAAGTTCCTTTTGGAGAAGAGAAGGATTTTTTTTGTTTTTGTTTCTTTACAAGGAACATGCTACATGTCTTAACATTCTGTGCACTCAGACAACAGCACTTCCAAATAAATGTATTCCTTCTGGTCAATGAGAGTGGAATATTAGGTTTCTTTAAAAAACAGAACAAAAAAGAAAACCCTAGTAAACCAAAACCATTCCAGTCTTTGAAATAATAGATCAACTACTTTCATACAAACAATTGTAAAACAAAGTAGCATAATATTTAAATATTGATGTGCTAAATACATAAGATATTAAATGTTACCACACAAATTACTAAAGGAAAAAATTTGATGCAATAAAGCTGTGTGTACCATATGGTTGCATAGTGTTGTAGTAGGCTTTGTCACTAAGCTGGGAGTGTTAGCTTCTCTGCCTCTCTAAAACTTTTTTTTTAATACTAGAGGTCAGGAAAATACCAACATGGAGTGTGGATTGTCCCAGGCCAGCCTACTTTAGGGTTCATTGCCCCATCTCCAAAGGACTTCCTTTTGCCACAGGCAAGATGCCAGCTGCAGCAATAGGCTGACATCAGATCCAACCTCGTATGGCCACAGTTGAGGTTCCTGAAATTCCCCTCTGTATTTTGCTGTACTTCTCAATAGAGAGAGGAGAGGACCTGAAATGTTGCTCCGACTTAGTGCTCGAAGGTAGGTTCCTCTTGGAGCTTAAGCGTTCTTAATTAGCTACATCATATTGTAAAACAACACTTGGTTGTTTAAGGATGCAGGAAACTTTTAAATGACCAAATCAGCTTTTTCCGTAAACCTTTCTTTAATTGTAAGAAATTAGATCAGAAGTAAGACACTTTCAGCATACATACAGAGTTAGATTGGCTGGGGGAAAGAACAAATAAAAGAGAGAGATCTGGAAAAGGGTGCTTGGAAAAAAAAAATAGAAGTACGTACTCATTTTATGGTCTTGTGGTAGGTACTGTGTTCTTTTTGTTGGTTTCAGGCAAATTTCTTAATTTTCTGTTTTACTGAGTACTCTGTGCATCAATAATCAGCCTTGAAGTCTAGTTCAAGACACCATCCAATTAATAAATGTCGTCCCTTTTCTTCTTGTGATGGGAGTCAGAAGAATCTGTGCTAGATAAGCAGATGAAGATCATATTGTGGTCTGAGTGGGGCAAGTCAATAAATCGTGCTCTGTGGTCAGTAGAATTGGTAGCTGCTGGAATAGAATTTGGAAGGCAAGAGCTGTTTCAAAAATAAAACATCCAGTAAGATGTTGGAAGACTGTATGTTAGCATTCATTCAAGTCTAATGCATATTAAAATTCCCAGAACAGTTCTTTTGGTTCTTTTCCAGTAGTTTCTTTTTCACTAAAGCAATTTAAAGTTGAAATGAGGCCTCTCTGGGTTCTCTCAAATGAATCCACCTTTCTAATCCTGAAGCACCTTTCTTCAGCATTTTGAAATGGAGTGGAATAGTTCCTGCTTTTAGAAGCCTTTCAAGATCATGCTATGCTTTCAACTCCTATTTTCCCATACTGTGAGATAATCCTTAAAAAGAAATACAATGGGCCACACTGCTGTTACTTTCTGTTTTAGAGGTAGACTGTATCAGTTCATCCCTGTTAGTTTTCGTGGTCTGTCATTAACATGAGATCTAGGAGGGCCATAATGGTTTTGCTTAAGACAGATAAAGGATCAGTGGTTGTCGGGGTAGGGATAGTTTTCTTGCATCAGTTTTGTCACTGAAGTTAATGAAGAAGTGCCTCTCTAGCTGTTATACTGCAAACATATAAAATGTGATAGAAGTGTTTAATTTTGCTGTAACTGCTTTCGCAGAAGACCTGAAGCAATAGCACTTTGTTTCGGTGAGTGCTATCTCACGTAACAAATGTGATATTTTAAATGTCAGCGTTCCTTAGGATTTCATTTCTTACTGAGGTTTGTACAACTGGAGAGGAAGTACATACATTATTATTTCCTGTGAATGAGCTGAGATGAAGCCTAGTTTTTAGGCAGTAGTTTCACACATGCTTATATTAACTTGACCAACACCTTCCTTCCCACATTAGGACTGGCTGCTTCTTAGGGGAAGGGGGTTTGGGAGCTAAGGGTGATCCCAGCACCGGCTGTGCCCTCACAGGTGGGGCACAGTCCTACAGTGTCTAAACGCAGCCGGCAGAGCCAGTAACAGGAGTAATGTCCTGCAAGTGGGATCCAAGGAAAGCCTCAGGTCCCGCGTCCAACTAGGGGCCCCGGGGCAGGAGCCAAAGGAGAAGGGGCCGGAGGCAGGGCTGGAGACTGGCACTCCTCCAGCATCCCTGGGACAGAGACTGACGGCCCAGGTCTGAACTGAAATGGGGCTTCGGGGTAGGGTGGGGAGTGGGACACTATGGCCTAGTAGTGCCCTTGGGGACCTGACACCACCTTCTCCCACATCCCCAGCAGTAAAAAAAACAAACAAAAACAAACAAACAAAACAAAAACAAAAAGAAAAAAACAACAAAAAAAAAACACAACAAAAAAAAACCAAACAAAAAAAAGCCCAAAATCCAGAGAAAACAGAAAATCAGTTGGGTCCTTGATTTGGTTTACTGTGCAGCCTCATAGGACAGAAATAGGAAGGCACAGTAGAAATGTGTGGACCACTTTCAGTAGCAGTACTGATCTGTAGTGGCTTAAAGAGCAACTTTGGCTACAGAGGTAGGCCTTGAAATGCTTCCTGGCCCAGCTTCTGCGTTTCTGCCTGATACCTTATTTCACAGATGGTGTATCACTAATAGTTGTAACAGTTCTTTGCCCATTTCAAAAAAGCAATTGCATTTGATTGTAACAAAATTTCATGTTATACCTAGAGACTCTAAAGGTTATTGAAGGTTATGCATTTAAGAAATGTCTCCTGAGAAAAGACCTTTTCTTCCTTCTGTCAGCGTGATCTTTTTTTCTGTTTGTTTAGCAAAACTGGAAAACAGTTTACTCCTGTTTTAATTAAAACAAGGGGGAAAAAAAAGCCCAGAAGAAGGTGTTAGTAGCAAGATGTTTCCTATGAGTCAACGAATAAAAGTGTATTCCCTCACCACAAGTAAATGACCTCTGTATCTCTTATGCCTGCTAATGCCAAATATTGCTTATTACTGTGTAATAAACAGTCTTTCTCATTCTGGCTTCAGGTAATAATAATAATAAAATAGTAAAACACATTTAAACAGATTCAACGGGCTTGATTTTTAACATACCTGTCAAATAAATAACAGTATGCTGTAAACTAAGGATTTCGACTCAGTATTACATAGGGAGTATGGTTCTACTTTTCAGGAAGCAAGGAAATTGATCAAGGACATAGTAATCATGACTAAAAAGTTACTATTTGTTTTACTTTCCAGAACAAAATGAACACTATATCTCATTTTTGTGGATGCCACGTCCCCATTTTTGTTTCAGTTCTGTGAGAGCTGACAATTACTGTCCTTGTTTAATGCCTGTCTTCTTGCATACCTAGTGCAAAGGCTTGTAAATAAGTAAAAACATGTCAGGGACTGAGAAAAGTGACATTCACCACTGATGACTATTTGGGAGAATCATTTATCATGCAAAATAACGGCAAATGGCACATAGCATGGCCTTCAAGCTATTTTCTCGTTAGCTAGCAGTAATAAAATTTACACTGTTATTTATCCAAGAACATCAAATGTTCTTCCAGAAATGAGTAACACCTCATAACAACCATGAGGTCCTGTAGTATCCTGCATAATTTAAAGACAATCTAATTGACCTATGCAGGTTAAGTGACTCACTCACTTGAGATAATGAGTCAGTGGCAGAGTGTGAAATAAAGCTGAGAGGTACTTGCAGGAGTTCATGATTCCTAACAGAGGACGCCTATATTGCTTTCCACTCTAAAACACCAATGCCGACTCAAAGTCTGTAATCCACCTTTAACTCAAACTTCAATTGAAATAAAAACCAACCTTAATTAAAGAGGCATTGGTAAAATAGAAACTTTTTCTAATGGATGTTTGCACTCAGCACTGGGGAAGTACTCTACAGAAATGCGCTAGAAGCAATACAGGTATCCGTGCATAAGATGACAGATGTTGATGTGGCTTCGAATGTTGCGTATCTTTCTCACTCCAGTGAGCCCCAGCTCGCAGCTAACTCTGGTGAAGTTTTCTTTATATCAGTGCAAGGCTGGCGAAAGTCCCTCTTTAGGGAATTTTGTTTCAGAAAGCCTGAGCTACACCTCTTCAGCCTTTACCTGGAGACAGAGCATGGTGTCAAGTGCTCCAAATTTGAGGGTTTCTCTCCATATTCATTTTACTTTGCAGTCATTTATAAATGTTAGTATTCTGATATTACTTGCCAACAGTACTAAATATATTCTTTAAAATTTCTAAGTATTATCAGGTGATGCAGATTTATGATGCAGATTGTTTTGAAGGGCTAGAAATTTCCTTTGGCAATTGAAATTTCTAAGTCTCCACTTCCAAGTCTTTGATTTTAGAGACTGAGTCACCGTGCAGGTGTACATGGGCACTAGTCATACTTTTCAGCATCTTTGGTGGTGATTTGCAAGTCTTGGGAGTATCTTCTTACCTAGGATCAATTTGACCATTTTGAGGCTAAAAGCTGCAAAACGTTTGTGTGAAGATCTATTGAAGAACAAAGCAGAAGGAAAAACATACAAATTATAGAGCTTTTAGTAGACTGTTCAGCAGAATTATTTCAACTGGATTTCCTATTTAAAATGCTAACTATTTTTTTTAAAACAGTGAATGCTTATATTACTCTATTATCATATTAACTGAGCTTTCATGACACATCCAACCCTAAAATACTACTTATCTGTGCTACTTAAGTATTGGAACCATTATTAAGTAATTACAGTACTAAGTATCCATTCTTCCTTATCCTCAGACAATTAAAAAAAAAAAAAAAAAAAAGGTGGGGGAGGATTGAGGATTCCAGGTTTCTCTGTAGGTCTTAGTAACCTTACTAACCAAAGTTGAGTAGTGTGAAAGGAAAAATAGGTAGTCCATAATTGCCGTCCTAGCTGAGACAGATAGAAAATCATGAATAATAGCAGAGTGAATACATGTTTTATGCTAGAAATTTGTAAGGAAAGGTAAGCTGTGGGGAAATATGAGTTTCAATCTCTCTGTGGATATAAGCTAAATATTAGAGAATTTTAGTTATTTCTGGGGATATGGTCTCTCTTGAAGTGCAAACAGTGTTTTCTAACTGTTTAAGCATGTGCTATATTGTTGTAGTGAATAAAATACTTTCTGCTTTCCTCCTCAGCTTGATTAAAAAGTAATTTCCTGGTAATGATTTTCTTGGGCATTTGAGAATCCTTAAGCAACATTTTTAGTAGCGTCTCAGAAAATCTTCAGTGTTTTCAGATTTTTTTATTTTTTCTTTCCTTTTTTTTTAATGGACTGAACTAGTGTATTACTTTTTAAAAAGAAAAGAAAAAATGGAAATCTTTTTAGCTGCCATGAAATAAAAAGAATGCTACAGAGAATAACTGAAGTGCTGGTATTTTGTCTCAACCACTGTTTTTCCATCTGTTAGAAAATCACTTGAGATTTTAAAGGTATGAAACACTATTTTTGTTGTTTAATCCAGGATTAAAGTTAGTTCATCTAAAGAATGCTTTTCACGTGTAGTTTAGCACACATGATCAGTAGGTAGATAATTGGTGGATGTAAGGATATGAATGCTTTTTATAGCTTTAAGACCCTGATGTGTTTAGATTGTGAGTTTAGATCAGGTATATGTTGCTATTTGCATGGTTTCACTTACGTCTAATTAAGATCAAAGGCTCCATCTACCTTGTAGCAATCTTTCTGGTAACCACCAGGTCAGGACAAACCAGGGAGTATAAATGCTTATGTATACAACCCACCTACGATGTTAGAAATTATGATAGCCGTGGCTCCCATTAACAGAAATTAAGGAATCGGGATTCAAGGCAGAGGAAACAGCAAAATTCAACAATTAACTTACTTAGCCTGTTAATATATTGAGTGCCCTTTAAAACTGATTTAGTCGAAAAAAGAAAGGGGGTGGGTTGTTGAATATTGAGTCAGAGGGAAGGTACACAGGGAGATGGTGAGGAGGAAACCAAAGAGATTTATGAGGCTGGCATCCCTGATGGAGCGAAGTTAGGTAGAGTGTGGCCCGACAAGAATTTAAAGAAAGAATTAGGCACATAAACTGTGAGAATCTTATTTTTTGTAGGTGTGAAATAAACAGCAGTACTTGTTAATAACAGTGAACTAGCTACATTCAAAAACCCCATCCTTTTGTAGGAATCCTAGCTTTTCATAAAAATATATAGTTTTTACAGACTCTAGTTCTTAAAAGAATTAGATTATACAGGATTTTATGCTTTTCCTAGGCCTTTGTTTCCTCCTTTGCTTTTTATTCTGAAGAATTGGAAAACAGTAGTTATAGACAAAAGATGAGAAGTTTACTCAGGGGGGTTCAAGACAGAAATTTTTCTAATCAAGTGTAAAGATTTTTAAATCAGTGAAACAGGCTTATAAATCGTAATCACTTAAGTTAGTTTTAGTGCTGATCTTGTTTTGTAATAAATAGTTGGCTGAGGAAAAAAGAGGATTCTAGAGAAAACAGAAGTTGAAGATTATTCCTGTCTACTTGCTTGAGCTAGACTTGCAAAGCTGTAGGTTGCTCCTGAAGTAGCCATTGCCAGAATATATTTCAGAATTTTTGCACCTGACTTTTGCCGAAACAAGGAGATTTGTAAGACATTCTTCTCATCTGCCAAACCAGGCTGAAAGTTAAATTATTTCACATTAGCAAAATTGCCAGCCCCTAGAAGAAGTTCTGGATGAAGTTTTTTTTTAAAAAAGGTAGTAAGAGCTTGTCTACCATTGCCACTTTTCAGTCACTGCTTTTTCACTTTCCCTGTATGACCTCTGTGAATTTTATTACTAAATACAAGAAAAGGTGATGGACTATTATAAAAAGATGAGAGGAAACAGTTTATTTGTAAGATTGGACTGATTCATTCTTACTGACCTCCATTGCAATAATGATATCAGCCAATCCACCTACTGAAGTGATAATGAAGTAGAACTAATTAGGATTTAATAAAAATCTCCCTTACATTATTCTTTCAGGAAATTAACTTACATTTTGTTAAAGTTTAGTGAGTTTTACCTCCTGTATCATGACAAGTCTTATCAAAATGATGAGCAAAGAGTAGAAATAGCCTAGATGCATTTATCTATTAATTGTCATCATAAAACGAAGTCTATCGAGTTGCAGTCTGCTCAAAAAATCAAGTTTGAGTGTTATGAAGTGGGTGATGTTGCTGCCTTACTGAAAAGTTTTCTTTCTTTTTAAAATAAATACATTTCAAATGATTAAAAAAACCCCTTTCTATCTCTAGAGGCTTACGTAAGAGAGTAGAAAGATTAATTTTGAACAGACATTTTTAGCTGCAAAAGTTAGTGCAAACTTTAAACAAAATGCAAACAGCAGTGCACAGCTTCTTTAGCATGACAAATAATTCATTCTGTGAATAAATGGCATTCAGTATGTAGCTGTTTGTTGTGCTAATAGCAACTTCTGTGTCTCAGCAGACATTTCAGAATATTTGTTTAAAATATCCCCACATTTCAAGAAACATGTTTACAATAATTTTATTTCAAATGTTTTCAACCTGTTCTTAAATCTTAATCTCCGAATTTGTAAGTCTATTAATTGTGCAATGTGCAAAAGATTGCTGACATCTGCTAACTAAGTGTGCATTCACTTTTTAGTAGACTGTTCTCAACTTTCCTCTTGTATGCAGCAGGTGATAAGAAGAAATAGAGGACAGATGACCTGAAAAAATATTGCAAGTGTAACAAAGAGAGAGTGAGTGAGTGAGCAGTGCTCAGTGGTCAGACTAATCCAACAGATTTAGCAAACAATCTAGTTTGCCCAAGGATCTGGGCTTTTCACTGTGCTTCAGAGAATGGGTGATTTCTAAGGGATGGTTTCGTTTATAGTTTGTTTTCTAGCTTTTCTGAAGAAGGGATTTAGGACTCTTAAAGAAGGTGGAAGAGCAGGCATCTATTTCAAAACAAGTAAACTTCCAAAGTAATTTTTAAAAGTGTATTTACGGTACCGTGCCTACCACCAATTTTTTCTTTTTTCTTCTTTTTTTCAATTCCATCTCCATTTTGGTTTGAATATATAGCTTGGAGTCTGGATGTTCCTATATACAAAGTGCTGTCTAACACACAAAGTACACTGGAAAATGGGGGCTATATTATTTTTATCTTGGCTAAGTACTAGAGTTGTAGGTATTACTTGTAGTAGTAGCCGATTAAAAAAATATTTAGGCTATAAGTGAAGATTTTAGTTTGAGTATGTTCTGCAACTGATAAAATTTCCTTGGCAAATTATTCCTGGGCTGATTGCAGATAAGTTTTTAAAATTCGATACACGTTTCGTTTATTTGAAACTTCACCACTAGAACGCTTGAAAATATTCACAAAAGAAAGGTAGCCAGGCTTCAAAGGGTCACAGCAAAAATTCCAGGAGAAGGAACAGAGGTGTTGCAGATTTGGTTTTGAGAAATCAAACCAAAATGATGTGAAGTAAAATAATTACATTAGGTAAAATAAGAAGGTGACAAGTGAAGTAAGAGAAGAGAAAACAAATGCTACAGTGTCTCCAGTAAAGCCAAGTGATTCTGTTGCTTGCTTGAAAATGAATTTACGTCACTATGCTTTGTGTTCCTGCTTTTGACACCAAGTTGTAGTCTGAATGAAAAGCAAAGTATTTATTATGTTGTAAAGGGTAATTCAGTCTAGCAATTACTCAGTTTAGGATTTTAATTTGCCTTTAAGATTTTAATGTAATCTGGTTCATTATGATAATGTTTCATAGTATTTCTGAAGATTTTAATCTCAAAATGCTGTTGAAGTATAACTTATTTGGTTGTGTGAAACAGGCTTTGAAAATAACAAAAAAGGTCTGTAGTACTTCAGAAGATACGTTCAAATGGTTCATGTTTGCAGACAAGGAAAGGAAGTTTAATGGAATTGAGACTTTAAATCATATTTTAGTCGAACTTAAACTAAACGACAGTCAGACACAATAAATCTGTCAGTTTGGAAACTAATTTTTTTATTGAATGTTAAAAATACAGAACCATTACTTCGTGAGTGGTTTGGCATACCTACACCTGAACTGTTGCCTACACTGCTTGTTTTTGCAGTTACCTGGATAGAGGGCTCAGCGTAAGGCTGCCTGCTCATACGTAGCAATTTGCTCTTAATATTAGGGGGGCAGAAATAAGAAGCTTTTGATGTGCAACACGTTAATGATGAGTGACAGGCAGAAGCATTAAGGCGTATTTGTAGTAAAACCCTGCTGTGGCTATCATTGCTATGGTCAGCCTTCATCTCCCTGCTGCAGAGAGCACTGCAGTGGGGATGGGTTGCTCTGGTGGGCGGCCGGTAAGGGACGCTTCGTGCTGCTCAACAGCATCGCAACAACCATTACTTGAAAGAAACAGCTGAAATGGGGATTATTGTTTTAAAAAAAAAGAATTAGCAGAGCACGTGTAACATCCTAAGAGTGGGAAAGGATGGGTAAGGGGCTGGCAGTGGATGGATGTGCCGTGTGGAACGTTGCCATCTTTCCCGGTCTGAGCCATAGGCTGAGGGCCCTGTGGGCGCAGTGGAAGGGCTTGGCTGGCGTCCTGCTTCCTTCCCTGCAGGCTTGAGGGTCAGGGTCCGTCCTCCGCAGGAGGACCTTGGGCTCCCTCCCTCCCTTTGGTGGGAGTTGGTGCCTGCCTTGGACTCCTGGCTGCTCACTCTTTCCGTTGGGGATATGGCCCAGGCGGGAGCCTCCTCTGTCCTCCGGACAGCCAGGCCCAGGTTGGCAGCGGGCAGCCACAGCAGGGAAAGGACAGAGCAGTGGCTGCAAATGGCAGCCTGGGGCTCGCTCAGGAGTCATCCCGGAAAGCTGCAGAGAGGAGAGACACATTCCCATGGGGAGCACAGAGAAGCAGAATGGGTCATGAGGATACCAGGCTAAAATTTTTGTAAAAAAAGGTGGCATATCTAAAAAATGTTGCTTTAGTTCCTTAGTTTTTGTTTGACTAACATGTAATGAAATCTGGGGGATTCTGGTACCCTGTCCAAATTTCAACCTAGAAGCTTTAAAGGTAAGACGAAGTCAAGGAAGAAGAAAAGGGCAGAGCATTTGTTATCTTTTAGTTTGGTTTCTGTTTGATTTTACTTTACCCTGCAGCATATTTTAAATATGTATAAATACATATTCCCCTTTCACAGTAGTGAATACACTTATTTAGTCCTCTTTCCCCTTCAGAATCACTCACATGCCTTAATATTTAATATCTAGATTAAATTCTGGGCTTGAAAAAAATTTTCAAGACATTAAGTCAGTGTTGTCCAACCTTCTTTGGCTTGAGCACTGCTACCAAGCCTTAACTTTTCTTATGGACCACCAGCCACACTTAGTATAAAATGTAACTGAAAACACCATACTAAACGGTGCTGAATATGGTTCATTTGCTCTAGGTAATTTGGGAATTACAAGCCTGCTGAGAAATGCCTAAATATTGTTGGAAAAAGTAGTTTCAGAACTTACGAGTCTGAGTTTTGCTGAATTAATTAGCACTTCCTTCTCGGGGCAAGGGTTAGTTCAGATGCTCTACTGCTATCCACAGTATGTATATGTGCCAATATAATTTTACAGCTTGCAGCTCCTAAATTGCTGGTTTTAGCTACTGTACATTGTTGACAAATTAGCTCCCATGAAATCAACTCTAGAATTTTGTATCACTTAGGTATTTTTGAAAATTGTACCCGTGAATACAATGGTATTTCAATTAACAATTTTTAAATAAACTGTGAAATGTCAGGTTGCTGTAGTAGCAGGAACTCAGAACTCCAGAAAGCATCATGCAGAAACATTATGCATGTACCTTCCCAATTTTTAATCCTATTGAAGCCAAATTAAGTAAGTATCTAAGTGCTTTCCTGAATGGTACTTAAGCACGTCGTTAAGCCCTTATGTTAATTAGAGTCTTATGCTTTCCTTCTTGGAAAAAAACCTGACCCTGTTGTTATCTTGAGTGACAATCTAGTTCCTGGGATTGTGAGTCATGGAAACTGGAGGGCTTATTTCAGTGATGAATCAGGCCCAAATTATTATCTTTAATGCATCTCTAGCAGACTAGAACTTGAAAGTAGGTATATCAAATAGTATCCTTCGTGGGACCACACACCACACAGGAAAAAAACAATATATAGTTCCATGGGGTAAGTATGTTAATTTCATTATGTACACCGGTTAAATGATTTAGGGATGTCTTCTGCTATATTTAAGGTGGATACAAGCTGCGACTAACTAGGACATTGCCAAGAGCCATAGTAGTACAAGACTTAAAACCAATTCCTTTGGTTGCTTGCAAAAAGTCTCTTTAAAAGAATGAGAAGCACAATTCCCACTTCATCAGTGTGCAGATGGCTTTGGAAAGTCTGCCTGTTGCCACAGTGAAGGAAATTATTGTGTGAATAAACACAGATAAATTGGCAACCTGCACAGTATTCATTTTTTGATGTAGTCTGTGACATAATCTCTTCTAGATAAGAGCCTTTAAAGATAGATTGTACTGTAGTGGTTAACATATCTAGAATAAAATAGCTGAGAGTAAGTCTGTTGTCTTCCTGGAATGCCAAGAAGGTGCTTTTTGCAAAAAGAGTTTTATTTTAGAGGTGAGATTTCAAATTTGTGGAATTAATAGTTAAATATATTCTTTAAGCAAATACAATCCTAGGCCTTAAATTATTTTGGGTTTTTTTTTCATTTGTCGTGTACTGAAACCCTTTCATGTAACCCTGTCATATAACAAATAACTCTGTACTGTTTACTTGCTTTAGAATTTGGAAATCAGGTAGGGAAAAAGCAATCTGAACTGTTAAGATATGTCACTCTTCCCTCTATCATTGCTAAGTGTAACAGGATCCTTAAGAGGAGAAAACCTAAGTGAAATATGGCTTTATATACCAATTTGTAGAAAATGCTGTCAGCTGCTTCAGTGGCAAAGGTATAAGTGCATTAAAAAAAGAGAGAAAGAAATCCAGGAATGAAGATGTAATGGGTCTCTAATTCCTGTAGAGAGTAAGTCCAACTAATGCAGTATTTCAAGCTGATTTATATGTGTGTATGTGTATATATATGTATCTTGGTGTAGGCCAGAGTTAAACTCCCAATTTAAAAGCAAATTTTGAATTCATGGTGGTGGGGTTTTTTGTTTGTTTTGTTGTTTTTTTAAGATTAAAGTAACAGCCCCAGTTGCATATGCTATTGTATCAGTTTTAAAGCTTTCGTATTGTTATAATACAGGTTGACTGTGCAGACTGGTTTCTATGAGGCAATAAAAGGTAGATATCTAAAGTGTATAACAGCCTGCGGAAAGTGCAGTAGTTTATCCATTGAAGCTTAAACTGTCATGTAATTACCATGGGGCAGGTGAGTGCCTTTATGCTGGTATAACATAGTGCTTTCCTGTGGGGACAGGGGCTCAAAAGGAAAGGTCCTGAGCCATCCCATTGCTCATCAGCTAAACACAGGCCCTGAGGTGCTTAAGATTTTACTCAGCAAGTCTTACCTAAGGTGTCTGCAGTGTTTCCATGGAGGAAGAATGCTGTAAATGCTAATCTAAAGTAATTTGTAGTTGAACTGGGGAATAAGCCCACTACTTGTGTTTTGTAGTTTCAACCAGTGATTCAGTTCAGAAAAACAAACAAACAAAACATAAAAAGTATCTTTTAGGGAAGTGTCTCTGATTGTACTTACACTGGTGAGCTTCTAATTGCTGAGCAGGATTTTTTATGTGGAAGTGAAAGAATTGAGGCTATGTATGGTTCACGCTAAGGGAGGTTTCAGATGAACATATTAAACAGATGAAAAAAAGATGATTGCTTTGATTCAAAAGAGTAGGTTAAACCCTACGTTGTAGTCTACTATAGATCTGTGGAGTTGTTTGATTTTTATTCTACCCTACCCTTTGATAGATAAAGTAGATTTCTTGTGAGTTATCTTTGTTCACACTCATAAAACCAGGAGTAAATTACTCCAGTAACAGAACGGCCCTTGAGGCTAATACGCTTCTAAAATTACTGCTATGTGAAACAAGATTTTAGAAGGCTCTGTATTGTTGTGGGATTGCGTGCCATAGGCAATATAGTAGCGTTTTGTTTTCTGTTTTACAGGTCTGTGACAAACTATCAAACATTTGAGTGGAATTCAAAAGATGGCTATCATTTGCATGTGCCATGTTACTGCAGATACTAATCTGTGCAACATCTTAGTAGTATTTTACACATCTGATAGTATTATGATGATAATGTGCCTTTATCAGTAGTTAGGAAATTGGTAATTGGCCAGGTGGCAATACTCTTTCCAGAGAATACTGTATGCAGAAAGTACAATGAAAGTCTGCTTTTAAATGAAAAGTAACTTTTTGCTAGGGTGATCTAAAATTTGGAAGAGTATACATAGGTATGATCGTTAGTCAAACTTTAACCTAGCAACCTAAAGCTGAAACAAAATTGAATTTCTATAAAAGTTGTAAAGCTCACTGTCTTTGGACCTTGAGAAGCTTTTTATATTAACCTCTGTGTTTAACAAACCTTTCAGCCTGTCATTGGGAAGGGAGGAGAGCACCAGTAGCACTTAACCCTGTTCTTGGAGGTGGCCCTTTTCAATAAGGATGACATGCAGGATCAACCAATGTTCCCCCCACCCCTCCTTGTTATATTTACTTCCCCAAAGCTTTTACCTGAAGAGCAACTGGTTTACCCCAGGAGCTCCCCTGAAACATGTTAAAGATGATTTCTGCTTACCTCCTGAGTATTGTTTCTTAAATGCTGAATTGCATGGTTGAATGGTTTACAAAAATAAAGACTAATATTATTGGTGGTGCAGCAAAGAGAATGTGCTTAGAAAAGAAGGGAGACTTTCTGGGCTACAGCATTAATTGTAGGCATGTGCTGGTTAGTTTTATAGATGCTTATCTTCAGGGACAAAACAACTGTCTCATGCTTTGAGTGCCAAGTTGTAATAAAATGTAAGTTGATAGGTAAGTGACTCATTGGAAAACATGGCTTGCAATTTTGCTTACCGCCCTCACCATATGTGCGACTGTTAATGTGGGGACCAAAGGCAGGAGTAAGGTTGGATTGGGAGGGAGCAAGCGTGGAAAAAATAGAAGGATAAAGGGATAAAAGAGGCTCATCAAGTGTAAATAGCTGGCCACTCAGGATGCTGGTGTGACTCTGCCTGATGCTTGATCTCTGCAGTCTATCTTGTGTTCTTATTAAATCCTGTTTCTAACCATCTTGTGTGTGGGTGCACTCTCATCTTCAGTGTGTGTGTGAATGCTCATGAACTTCAAACCAGGCTAACCGTAGAGTAGTAGAAGAGATTTGAGTGCTAGCAGCTGGTGTGGGACCATGAAAGTCAGGGGCTCTGGGGTCGGGGGGGCCAGCATCTGGGGAGGAGCAGGGTGTGGGTTCCATTAGCAGACTGAAATTCCCATTAGCTGGAGAGGAGGAACAGGATGGGGCTGTCCATGCTGTTTGTGTGAGACCTCTGTATGTTTATAGGGGTGCCAGTAAAGGCACTGTTTTTCTGTCTGTATTTGATCTGTGAGGCCATCTCTCTTGGTGTGTATGTCTGTCTGTCTGTGTCAGGAAGTCTCACTGCTAGCTGGATCTGGGGACATGGAACTGCAGCAACCTTGTGTCTATCAGGCTGGGAGAGGACAACTCACCCTTGGTCCTGAGACTAGCCTAGGTCAGACACTTTGTGTTGTTTTGCAAGTGTTTGTATCCATTACAGTTTTTTCCAGAAGCAATTTTAACATCTGTTGTTATGTCCTTGTTAAATAAGTTAAATAGCATGTAGTTTAGCGGTGATCCAAAGAGAATCCCAGTAGCAGAACCTCATCCCTTCTTCACTGAGATTTCTTCATTAACAGTTGCTTCAGTTACTCAGCTTTTAATACATTTTATGTGTTTTATCATGCTGCTCTAATCAGTTTGTTTACTATGTTAAGCGCTTCACAGAAGTCTTTTATATCTTTAGCTGCTCTCTTTTTCAGCAGTACTTGCAATCCCCTCCAACTGTAAAACCAGGCTTTTTTTTAGCAAGATGTGTTCGTCTGTTACTGTGTTGATTGTTACTATTTCTATTCCTATCCTTTAATCCTTTATTTACTGAATCCTGTATTTTGAATTCCTTTATTTTGTTTAGGATAGATTTAGCAGATGTGTCTAGCAGACCTCTTCTTCCAATCTCACTGCAGGTACACAGGCTAAAGAATCAACTGGCGGACCTGTGCCCTGTTAGGAACAGACAAGACAAGGAAGCATCTGTGAGCATAGCCCTCAGAGTCAGGGAAAGAGCCTTTGTGCTAAACAAGTTTTATTCTGTTTGTGAGGTTGGAAATTTCATCTTATTTCCTTGCAAACAGAAGGAACATGAAAAAAATTCTTCATGCACATATTGTCATTCCGTGTGTGACAAGTGAGATAGTGGTTCAAGGTGTCTTTTAAAATTATTTTTTGTATGCACATTGTATGCTGTGGTAAGTCCATGGTTGGTAACTGCATGCTTTTTGGTCAGGGGCATTTCTGTGAAGGGGAGGAGAGGTTTTCTTCTTTGAGAGCACCTGGCTGTGGGAGAAGCTCTTCCAGGAAAGAACAGGGCAGGCAGTAATAGATGTGCTGACTGGGGAGCTCACACTTGGGGAGTTTTCTTAGAATAATGGGAAAGAGACACAAAACTAGGCCAGAGATGATGAAGAGAGGGGAAATTTTTCTGTTGACCCAGAGGACAAGTAGAGTTCGTTGAAATCATGGAGGCTATTGAAAGTTGCTAGTGTGAAAAGCAGGTCTGGAGGAAAAGGGCCCTTGTTGCAAAGACACAGTTGGGCAGAAAAGGCATTTGGTTTCAAATGGCTGGTTTTTATCTCTCTCACCCGAAAGAATCTGGGTTTTCAGACAGACGAGAGTTCAAGTTTATGTTCTAATAAAACATCGCTTCTTCAAAGCCCTTTTGGTATTTTTCGGTGTGTTCACTTTAAAGAAAAGCTGCAGACAGGTCTGTCTCAAAGCTCTGTCATGTTTGAGATCCACTCACAGCACAGAAGTTAAAAAATGTTACAGCTGGTAAAAGGTATTAGACCAGCTTTAAAGAAATCCAGCTGACTGCATCATGAGGACCCTTGAGAGAATTTGAAGAAAACTTTGTGTACCATTTGTGGGAAGCTGTCTATAGTGATTGTGTTTTATGAGTCAGTGTACTGTTTGAACAGTTTGCAGCACAGTTCTCACTGGCTGTAGAAGCTACTGGTGGAGCTGCCAGAACATATAATTTTAGGCCAAACATGGGATAAGGGATCTTACAGAAATGAAAATAAACAAGAATGTTGTCCTGCACCAGACTTGTTTTTTTGAGCACAGTTCCTTTAAAAACAAACAAAAACCTCTCCCAAGCAGTTGGGCCCCTTGGCTAGTTAGCTGCCCATGGATTTTCTGAGTGACTGGGGCTGGTAAAGAAACCTTCTGTCTGTGGTGGGACTACTTTACTGCCTTGGGGCTGGGCTGCATCTAGGGTGGCCCTCCAGGGGCAAGAGGAGTAGCAGAACTCGTTGGAGACTTTGTTGCCCATGCTGCACCCGGCCCCCCTTATCAAACAGAGGGAGAGTTATCTTGTAATTGCATTTGATTTATATTCAGGTAAGTCAGGTTTCCTGTTAAATAAATCTTTCCAGTTGCCTTCATGAGTGGAACTGCAGCTCAGATGTGAATCCTTCAGAAGGTTTTATACAAACGCAGCATTAACTTATCTTTGTTCCAAATTGACAGTATTCTAAACCCACAACATTGAAGCCAGAGAAGCTTTTGACATGTCATATTTACAGGATCTTTAACTTGCAGGTAACGTTCAAACCTGTGAGCTTTAGTTTTCCCTTCCATTAATACTCTACATGGTATTTTTAATTCAGAGTAGTATATTCTCTTAGTATTCTTTCTTTAAGTGCACATATGGTTCACAATACAGAGTCACCGTCTTCTGCATACCAACCATCCAGCTGTAGGACAATACTGTTGGCTTTTCTGTTTTTTTTTGCATAAGCTATCAACTTTATCAACAGTGGAAGATGGAGGAAATACTTTGCAATATATAGTTTCTCCCAGTTTGGATGTATATATTCAAAGAATGATCCTTGTTCTTATTCTGGAGCCATACTGGTTTGAAAATGGATTGGGGGTGTCCACTGTGATAGCCTCATATGGGTGAATACTTTACACCTTCATCTCAGAAATGCTGAATCCCTTCTGTTAAAGGCTGTCTCTTTTCAAGCGTGAGGGTAGAAATTAGTCCAATTCCTTTTTGTATTACTTTATGTGGAGGAGACTTTGGAAAGATCCACATTGTCCTCTAATTTCAATTAATTGAAATTGATCATTTTGAATATTTACCTGCTCCCTGCTCTAGAATACTCAACCTGAATTTGGTTTTTCCAGTCCTGGGGAGATGCTGCTGGATAGCTTTGCTTTTTAAAGTCTCCCTGAGTCTGGGTTTACATGTGCTGGAGTCATGAGTCTTCACATGATATGTTTTCCCCAACACTTTCCATCCCATCCTCCCACACTTCATTTCTTTTTCTTCACCTATAACCTTCGTATCTTTATTTTCAAGTTAGCTCTGCACCAGAGGATATTTTTATTTTCATTAATTAACATATGGTGTACTCCAACATATGGATAATTTACCTTTTCTTACTTTGCTTTCTATTTTTTCTAAAATGCAATGGTTGGTTCAGAAGTTGAATCTGAAACTTTAGACAGATATCTCAGAATTTGTCCACATACTGTTGTTTTCTTTAATGGCTTGGTGTGTATGGGCTTCCTATACATTGCTTGCTTTTTGCAAAGAGGTCATATTAGTTATATAAGAAATGGCCTTCAAAATGTCAATACTGTGTTTGAAAGTGTACAAGAGTCACAAAGGTAACAGAACAAAAATTAGAGGATGAATAGTGAAATTCATTAAATATTGAAATTCTTTAAATATTGAAAAGGATTGAAAAAACAAAGAGCATTGATCAGAAAGCAGTTCTTTTAGATATTACTGTCTGTTGGAAAAGGGACTGCAGAAATACATGATTCAGAAATATGTGATTTCATGTTTGTGTTTGATCAAATCAATTTCTAACAAAATAATGGAAGATGTGTCTATGCATATGAGATGAGGAAGAATTTGACAAATTGAATTTGGTGAAAGAATTATAAGGCTTATTAGGTTTGTTGGTTCTGCTAAAACGAAGATGGCAATATGGGTAGAAGTGGATTGATCTTTTAAAAAAATATACAGAATTTATGATGTAATAGTTTAAGGAATTTTTTTCAAGAGTTTTAGTAGTTGAAAATCTGGAAGATAAACAACTTGAAAGTTGAGATTATTCATTATTTTTTTAGGATTGGTAATAAATAATGATTAAAATAATCACATGAAATTTATTATGAGTAAATATTGCTCAAAAGAAGGCTTAAAATTCACGTGGGGCAATAACATTTTGTAAGTTAATGAACAGAACTGGTAGTTGTTAGTTGAGGCACTGAAGGAAAGACTCTTAGCTGGTGTATTTTGGCACACCTCATTATGCCAATTCAGGGGTGCAAGCGGTGCTGATGTCTATGTGCAGTTACCTACTGCGTGGAATCTGAAAATGGTGCATCTGAGCAGAAGTTCCAGCTTCTTCAGGTAGTGTTGTCATGCTTTGAGAGGTTTCTCAAATTAGAGCAGCTCCATAGTTTTCAAATGTTACCTGAAAATGTATTTTCCTTTCTCTGTAAAATTAGTAAATAGTAGGAAAAAATACTGGACAAAAAATCTTCTGTTTACTAGCTTTGGGAATTAAAGTCCAAGTCTGACTGTTAATAAATTCGGGTCTTTTGCTTTCTGCAGTATTTCCAAGATGGCCCGTACACGTGTTTATAAAATATAATAAATAAAAGGACATCTATATTGACTTTGCCTTGTCTGAAAGTGGGACCCATTACGCTTGAGCCTTGCATTTCTTCTGCATATGTGCAGCAGTTCCAGTATCTTGGATACTCACTTACGCAGTCTTGGGCACTCACAGTAGTCACAATCAGTGGTATTTTACTCTTAAAAGGTAGCCACTCCTTGTGAGTGATGGCAGTAGGATTGGCTGGCATTTAGGGAATGCTGTTTTGTTAATAAAGAGTAACCCTTTGTATCTACCTAATCACAGCATTTTTGATAAAAGGTATTTTTGATACCTTTCAGACTTACAGAGAGATGTTTCTGCACCTGAAGGGTGTTTTGTTAATAAGGTAATACATAGAATATCTGTTCTTAAAATCAGACTTTCTGCTTTCCTTCATTTAGCACGTTTTTCAAATATTGAGAGTCAAAATCAACCAATACTGATGCCTAAGTAAGTTAAACACCAGTACTTTTTTACTTGTATTTATTATTGTGTCAACGAAATCACACTAGGATTGCAATTATAACCTGATTAGGTCATGTCTGGAAAGCAAACTAATCATTTGTCCTCAACCATGTATAAAACTGGTGAAAAATCAACAAAGTAACTTTCTTTGCTCACTAGTCACATTTTATTCATGCTTGAAAAATGATACTGCATTCAATTTCATTGCATTTGGCATGCCAAATATAAAAAGTGTCTCTTAACAAGGTGATATGACATAGTGAAAACTTGCAGAAGTGACTGGAAAATCTCTCTAGTGCCACTTCCGTCATTTTTGAAGGACAGTACATTGCTTTTCCAGTTGTCAGCTTTTTAGTTTTTTTTTTTAAACAAATGCATTATTTTTTTTGCAGTTCTTGTGTCACTATATCTTTTTGGGCATCTTTTTGTGTACAAAATTTCATTTCCCTCTACGCTTACTTCACAGAAAATTTCCATTTATGCTAATGAGAATTACCAGGATGTTCAATTGCCCATTTACTCTGGAGCAACTCTAGTCTATATTTTCTTTTTCAAGTATTGCATCTTCTTAGAATTAATGTTCTAATCAACCAAATATTTGCTGAATTACCACTGAAATGTTTTGCGGTGAGAAATTGTAAACAACAACAGCAATTGTAACAAATCCACCAGTTTGTTGATATAAATCCTCTGGGTAAAATGATGAAATATGGGTGATTTAGCAAATTTGTGGATTAAAGAAGCCTGAATTTAATGGATGCTGAGCACCATCAACTACCTTAGATTTTATTCGCGGTTTGATTTCAGTGTGTACTTTGCCTGCTGCAAGAAGTCTGTTCTCTTCTGAATCCAGACTCTTGCAGCTGGGTGTTCCTGGATCCATCGTCTAGATGCTTACTTTCTTCAGGAAAGTTTTCCTTAAACGCTGCCTAGAGGATATGTTTAGGCTAGAATAGAAGTTACTATGTTTGATACAACAAGCTATTAAATGTTACTTAATCAACTCTGGGTTTAGAAGGTCACAAGAGATGGCTGAATGTCCTTTTGGTTTTCAATTGTGTTAAAAGTTGTATGAGTGAAGGTGCTGCCCCGGGTGCGCTGGAACAGAAGAAACTTCAGCTTTCAAAAGCGTTAGTTAGCGAGACCTTCACAGGTGGGAAATCGAATTGTCCCAGAAGATCTACATGATGTAGTTTACCTGTCATGGCACTGCTAGGTGTCTTATTTCCTGAGACTCAGACAACAGTTTAATCAAACAATGCAAAGGATGCATTTATGTCCTACTCCTTGCCTAATGAACTAAGAAGAGCTTACCAGATACTTTCTAGCTGAAAAATTGAAACAGCACATCTAAATGATATACTGCTGCTTAATTTAGTTCTCTTTAGAGATTCCCTTTTCTTACAAAAACGAAAGTAGGATTTATTCTGTTTACAGTGACATTCTTCTGTACTTTTTAACTTTAAACAAAGGAGTTGCGGACAGATTTTCAAAATAAGCTGACTTTTTAAGCCACTGATAATTTTTCACATTGTTCAGTTGTGCAATACATACTACATTAATCGGGATGCTATAAGTTAAATAGTTCTTAAAAATACCTTAGTTCTTAAAAGTATTCTATCAAGGATTGTAGGATTCTTAGCAGCACTGAATATAAAATTGCTTGGGTTATCAGGAAGATACTGGTTTGAAATTTTAAAGTGGCTAAGAAAAGATGGATATTTCTCCATGGCATTCTCAGTGGTAAGATTTAAAAAAAACTTGCCAGTTAATTTTTAGTGAACTCATGAATGCATTAAGTGTTGTTTTGATAACTTAGCAAATTATAACTATTTTAAGGGGTTTACATTTTAAATGTAAATAAAAGAATTGAATGGCAGGGCATGTCCTAACTGATGGAAGGAATATTTGTTTCTTTCCTGCCTGTTTTAAGCAAAGAACCCTGTGGCTAAATTCAAAGTTTATTTGCTTCCTTTTTGTACCCAAAGTGTACCCCAAATTTGTGGGATTTATTTTTAACCCTTTATTGTGTTATAAAGATAGGGAAATGTGTTGTAAGTATTACAGCAGGACTATCTCTTGTTCTAGCTGAGTGTCTGTTGATTCTTCACCCTCCAGCATCCTAGTTAATCACTGAGCAACAGGATCAAAAATTCCGGCACAGGAGAATTTTATTGATCAACCCAAGACCACGAACGACTTAGGAACCATCATACTAAAGAAAGTATTGGAAACTTGGTTAGTCTCATCTGTATAAGATAAAGACAGGAGTCTTCTCCATACTGTGTCTTTGCTGAAGTAAATTTGATTCTCTCTGCATTGGAGTATTTGAAGATGTTTGTATTACAAGTCAAAAACACATAGGACATTCTGTATGAAAATGGTGTACTGGTGTGACAGGCTGAAACAGGGTGAGCACATGTGCAAAGCAGTAATAAAGAGTATTCCTTCCTGTGCTTGTGCCACTAGGTTAGGAGCAAGGTTTACCACCTCTTGGCTGCTTCATCTAGAATAGTGGATGTGTGTGTGTGTCCTTTTTTCTCCTGATTATGGCCTTCCTACATTTTAGATTACTGAAACACAGCAAGAAATAAAATGTTGCAGATGTGTGTACTATAGGTTTGAGTGTAATCAGAAACTTGTAGAAACCAGTCCTTGTGTGCAAAAGCACGTAAATCTTGCCTTCTTGCCTTCTTTCCTTCTGCTAAATCAAAAATTAAATTTTTTCTCTCAGATAGTATGGAATACGCATTCAGTGCCTCCTACTTACGTTACTAATGAATAAGGATTTATCCCAATATGTTACAGGAACTAACAGTCTGTAAATTTAGTACAGAGTAATGCCTTTTAGGAAGTAAAATATTTGAATTCCTTTGTATCACAATTAATTTCTATTTTCGTCAACTTTACAAACTCAGTTATTTTATCTAGAATGAAAATTAATGAGTTATGCTTGATAAATAATTTAAGGTAACTGCAAAACTGTATTATTGAATAGTTAAACCTATTTAAGATAAAGGTGCAGTCTGGACCAAGGTTCTCTAAACACTTACATTCCATTTCAAGAAATGTCTTAGGAGGTTGCATCTCATTGAAATGCCAAGGTATCATCACCCATCAAAGTTAAAAAAAAAAAAAAGAGGAAAAAAAATTTAAAAATTGTTTCCTAATAACTGTTTGAGAAATGTGCATGCTTATCTTTTTGTAAGAGCACTTAGCTGTGGATTTATAGCATGCACTTATAAGATATCCATTTCTTGACTTTTATGAAAAACACAGGGTTTAAATTACCTCATTTATTTTATTGATATGTTTTCTTTCCAAAGTAGACATTGTGTTGAATTTTATTTCCTTCTATGATATCATAGTGTATGTATTAATAGAATTCTTTCCTTTGGGTTTGTTCAACCCAGAAATATGACTGTCTTGAAAATCATGTTGTATTTTTTTAATGTAATGTCTATGCAGTCATTCAAATTCTTTAGTTGCACATCTGTTCTGCAACATGATGATTTCGAGGGTACACTTCAATGAAACACAGTAATAGGCACCGAAAAATACAGCAGTATATCACATTGACTAGCTGTTCATGTGGGGGTTGTTTGAACGTAGCTTTATTTGAACTATACCTCTACATTTCTTGTTTGTTGTTTAAGTTGGGACCATAGTGTAAAATTCACCCCCCACCCCCCACCCCTTTTTTTTCCCCCCTTGTAAAGCATACTAATTTACTGGGAATTTTCATTTGTTCCTTTTCTCAGCTCTTGAGACCAGGAAACAATTGTCACACTTAATCAGTCAAGGATGTAGCTGGTGATTAGCTAGAGTAAGGCTAAGGAATCGAGAACATTTTAGACTCCATCTACATCATATACTGCATCCCACCATCTGAGCACACATAATTCTCCTTGATTTCATTGTGACTCTTTGTTGTGGGTTGACCCTGGCTTGACACCAGGTGCCCACCAAAGCCGCTCCGCTCCGCCAGGTGCCCACCAAAGCCGCTCCGCTCCTCAGCTGGACAGGGGAGAGAAAATATAACAAAAGGCTTGTGGATCGAGATAAGGACAGGGAGAGGTCAGTCACCAATTACCATCACAGGCAAAACAGACTTCATTGGGAAAACTAATTTAATTTATTACCCATCAAATCAGAGTAGGATAATGAGAGATAAAACCAAATCTTAAAAACACCTTTTCCCCCTCTTCTTAAATATGTTATCCCACAGGTGCTACCACCATCATTGATCAGCTTGGCCTTGGCCAGCAGTGAGTCTGTCTTGGAGCCGGCTGGCATTGGCTCTATCAGACATAGGGGAAGTTTCTAGCAGCTTCTCACAGAAGCCACCCCTGTAGCCCCCCTGATACCAAAACCTTGCCATGCAAACCTGATACGGACTCTGCATGTAGAAATGCTCAGATAGGTGGGACCTACAATTGATTCTCTTCTAACATATGAAGATTCAGTGCAGTGTAGATCACTTCAGTGGGTTTTTTTGTTTGTTTCTTTCTTTCTCCAACTGTAAAATAAGGGTTCTAATATTTACTAGCTTTGGAAAAGAATCTTAAGATTCTCAAAAGTAATCTGAGATTAAATATCAAATACAAATTACTGTTATCTTAGTAAAAGCAAAGCAAAATTATTATTTTTTTTTTAATGGTGCTTTAATTACAGATCACCGTATTAAGGAGAGGAAAATAAAATAAAAGAGAAATTGAACTAGTGACTTTGTTTTGCAGGTTCTTTCATGTTGGTGAATACATCTGGGAGATTCGCGGGACAGAAAGCTCACCTCCTGCTGCCCCATCTGAAAGAAAATGATACGCATTGTATTGATTTCCACTATTATGTTTCAAGCAAAAGTGGATCTAGCCCTGGCACGTTGAATATATATGTGAAAGTTAATGATGGTCCTATTGGTAACCCAATCTGGAACACATCTATCACTGCTACTTGGAACAGAGCAGAACTGGCAATTAGCACTTTCTGGCCCAATTTTTATCAGGTATGTTTTACTTTTTATGAAATTTTGTTTCTCATAATAGTCACTTGTTTCTTAATCATGATTTTGAATTTAAATCAAAATATCTTTCAGTATGCATTGTTGATCTTTATCTTAATGATATTTTTGTAGATGATGCTAAATGTTTGTTTTTACATATATGTGGCTGTGTTTGTATGTTTACATATATTTATAGATGTGTATGAAATGTATGCATACACACACATGCTTTAAATGTGGGTGAAATAATTGTATTGAAACAATTTAGAAATTTTGCCATTGAGTTCAGTCAATTACCTCTCTTTCTCTATAATAAATTCACTCATTCTTTCAGTTCATTAGGGATGCTGGAATTGAATGCCAATAGATTTTGCTGCAGTAGAGTCTTCAAATTTGATTTAGATAAGCAATAATTGTTGCTTTAGAACCAGCAGAATCCTTTGAATCTTCAGTTTGAGTCTTCAGTTTGAATGCAATATCCATTTGTTCTGTCCAGTAGTAATCATAAATTTAACAGTAGCTATCATAGGAATGGGCTTCTGATTACATCCTAAAGATTTAGGGAGAATTTCACTTGACAGTTCTTTAGGGTGCTGCTTTTCTGTAGGAAAGTTTACAGATTATACAGTTATTTACTGTTGTATAGTGGTTCAACAGTTTTTCTCCTTCTTTGCATGAAAATAGAGCCTATGTCTCCACAGGCAAGTAATTTGGTGTAATAAGAGCAAACCAGTAGATCAAAGATGTTATTGAGGCTTCTCTCATCTTCACTTGCAGTTTGGAAAGTTTGGTTTGGATTTTATTTGGTCCCCTGTGCTAAACATTGTCGCTATACTTACAGTTTGAAGCTTTCTGAAGAAAAGCTGTTCCAAAGATGGGGGTTCTTTGACTGCAGACCTCCCTAGGAAGTACAATTTGTCATTCTACAGTGTCATTCCAGGGGGTGACAGCATCTTAATTCCTACATCAATGCCTTGACTGCCAGTGTCACACGTGGTGGAGCTATCTTTCTGTTCCTCCATGTGCTGTTTAGGGTGACCAGGTGTTTGGTGCCCCATCATATTCTCATTATGAGTTTGGCAATGTCCACTGCAAGGTACTCTAGGGGGTTATAGCGGATTTCTTTCTGTGGCTGCAGCAGCTGATCTGTGATGATGTCTCAAGAGAACTGAAGCCATTCCTTTTGAACCCTTTTTCCTGTAAGGAAAAAACCAAGCTGAAGAACTTCCTGGAATCTTTCCGCAGTTACTGCTTCACCCACAATTGACAGAGAGTCCTGGTCCAAAAGATAAGTTTGGAGTGCCAGGACCATCTTGTCCTTGGAACATGGGATACCTGACAGTAGGTGGAATACTTGCAGACCCAAAAGAGCACACTCATTTGTTTCCTTTTGCCTCTGATAGTGTGTTCCTATGTCATGTGGGGGATATTGACAGGGTCCACATTTGCACCCAGCGCTTTGCCCAGGGTGGCTAGGAATTGCTGCAACTGCATCATCGGGGCTTCCTGGAGAGGATTCAGGGTAAGTTTATGGATATCTCAGCAAACTTCACTGGGAGGACTCATGATGTGGATCTCCTATAATTGGCTGCAGACTCGATAAGGGAATACTGGCACCTTTTCCCAAAGGGCAGGCATGTTAGCAGAGTTGAGCATTGTGGGAGAAGCTGTGTACTGCCTGCCTCTCTGGAGCATGAGGCTGTATCCTGATCACGGAGTCTAAATTTGGTTTAGCCATACCTTTACAGCTCACAGGGTGAAAGGGCAATGTGTGTTTTGTTGCCTTTCAGAGTTCAAGGAGTGTTTAAGAAGCTCTTAGTCAAATGGTTTAGTTTTATGTAGTCCTGCGAGGAACAGGGAGTTGGACTTGATCCTTATGAGTCCCTTTCAGCTCGAGATATTCCATCATTCTGTGACCTAACTGCAAGACTGTGGACACCATGTTATCGATTTGATGCCAGTGTTGAGAATGCCCTCCAGTGATGCCAAAAAGCCTTTCTATCTTGACTGAAATAATGAGGACCAATCTGTGTTGTTAGCCTCAGTGGATGGTGGGAGAAGAGTAGAGCATTCCACAGATAATTTTGTGGCTGAAATTGGGTGTAACTCTGGGCGGTTTGTAACGTGGGATCTACTAGAGGATTTTGTGAGCATGCTGGGTGGTTCAGGAGCGCTGCATGGTGCATGCACATTTTGCAGACACTGGGTGAATGTGTGACTGTGTCACTCATGCCTAAGTCTGGACCGTAATGCCCCCATCGGCGTTTGGAGTGAATTAGTAGAGGAGCTTCCAATTTACTTTGTTCTGAAAGGAGTCTGGTTTTTATGCAACAGAACTGCTCTGTGAACCAGCAGTCAGTAAAGACGAGGATCGTGCCTTCAAAGCCTCACTCTAGCTCTGAACCAAAATGCTGATGCAGATAGGGGAATTTTAAAAGAAGCCCTGACTCTGACTAGTAAATTTAAGCTGAATTAACATGTTAATAAAAATACAGGCAAGCTCTGACAGTTTTAAGTGTTACTGATATTAGTAATAATCTGTGTCAGATTTCTATCAAAGTGATACATCTAACTGATGTCTGAGAGATACGGATATTTGGCCATAGAAATAGAAAGATAACCTTTCTAGTCCACTTTCTCCTCGAGGCCTGCCATCTGGACTGTTCACCCTTATTCACAGGTGCTTGGATGGGGTACTGCAGTTTAGCAAATTACCATGCATCAGTTGATAATATAATAGACACTTGAGTCTGTCTGTAATGGATTCCATGTGCTCTCTTTGCCTCTGGAAATACAGAAATTTTTACATCATCTTTCTTTCACTGAGGAGTATAGTAAGTCATTTTCTTTGCATTTGCTGCATACAGCCAGAAATAATACCTGGTTAGGTATTGCAATTTAGCTGATGTGCCAAAATGTCTTATGCTATAGTAAAATCCATGGCGGTCCAAGGAATCAGTGTAAAATAGTGTAGCGTCACTGGTTCCACTGTAGATAAGCTAATTTATTCTTGAGGAAGCTCTGTCTCCATTTTGACAGCTTATGGTCAATCGTCTCCATTTTGGTTGCCTTCATCCTCTCAGAAATGTGATGCAATTTCCTCACTCGCCTGGTGACACTTGCAATTACTCATTGTTTCTGAACTCCTTCCATCTGTTTTCATGCTTTTTCATCACAGAGTCTGTCTTGGGGGGAGGCAGGAAGTTAGCTGCAAGCAGCTGGGAGAAAGGCAGGAAGAGGAGAGAGGGTGTATTTGGATCCTGTGAGAATGTGTGTCCAAGTTAGGTGAGAGCTCAGATGACTGCATGTGTGGTGGGAGAAAGCAGAAGACCCATCTGACAGGTGTCTAGCACCAGGTCTGTTTCCTAAGCTGCTGTTCATTTGATTCCAAAACTGACCCCTTTTGGCACAAATCCATGTGTTTCTCACATACCTCCAAAATGTACAAGACTTCCTCCCAGGGATTTTTGAGGCTGTCTGACTTTATTGAACAAAATTAAGGAAAGTCGTCTAAGAAGATTTTTATAGAATGATAGGGCCCTTTTTAACTTTTCAGATATGAAGGTCAGTAGTTTCCCAATGAGTAATCTTCAGGAAAAGACTCAGCGTTAGTAGGTGAAGGGACAAAGCAATGTAATCGTGTGATTTTCTTTGTTGTGTTTTAAATCACATATCCATGTAGGCATCTGCACATTTGTGAATGCCTTATAATTCTATTCCATTAGTAGGACACCTACAAGGTGTCTAGCTGGAAATGAAACCAAAATGTACTATAGAACTCTGAAGATAAATGATGTTATAACATTTCAGAGTTATAATATTTATACAATCCAGGATGCTTAAAAACACAGCAGTGTTAGTCTGTTTTGCTGTTGATTCATGAAAAACGTAGGCAAAACAATTCCCACTAATGGTAGCTGACTAGAAATTAGATTGTGTAGTGTGGAGTGAATCTTAATCCAACTTCTGAAGATTAATTTGTTTAAACCACATATTATTAACACATATATGCAAAGAATTCAAAAGATTTAATAATTAACAGTATTTTATTATTGTAGCATCAGTTATCCAAGCTTGTTAATATCTTTCATGTTGGGTTTCCATTTAGAATTGACTCTTTAGAAGTACAGTATCTGAACAAAGTAATTAATTTCTTTTAGTGTACAGTTTTCTTTTTACTAGGTAATTATTTCTGTAGGTTTCACCCCATATGAAAGCTGTACTATGTATATAAATCACAGTGATAGCCTGCGTGTAAAAACGCTAATTGTAGTTTAATTACTGCTTATTTAAGCTTAAATTGTCAAGTATTCTGGTGATTAAGGATATATTTAATTCCATAATTAACAGTGCTCTAAGTGCCACTGCTTAACATCTGCCTTTGACTTTAGGGTATGTCTATATTGCAGTCCAGTTGCTGATTATGGTATAGTTGTAGTAACATAGGTTCAAGCTGCCAAACACCTTCTGAGGATCAAAGATAACCAGCACAGCTGGTTCTTTTCTGCTATGCCTCCTGGTCTCTGAACTATTTGTTTCGAAGTAGCTGGGATATTTGTACAGCAGCTAGTCTTATTCCTGTATTATAAAATCCCTTTAGGAGTGCTCCCCTGAGGGAGCATTGGCTTCCTCTTTTTATCACTGGTCACAGGAGAAATTGTTTGCTTTACTGAGCTATTGTCTTCTTGGTGCATCTTAAGCAAGAGCATCAAGGAGTTTGTCATGCTGTTAGAGACAGCCTGCAAACAAAACAAGGCTTTGCATAATTACTAAGACCTTCACTCTCCTCTTCACTTGAATAGAATTAGAAAGCACACAGAAAAAGAGGATTAAATGCTATGTAGATTTCTATGGGTAGTGGTGGGATTGTTTTCAGATTCTTGGGGAGCAGTCTCAATAGGTTGAGAGGCTCTAAAATTACAGAATCACAGAATGATAGGGGTTGGAAGGGACCTCTGGAGATCATCTCGTCCAACCCCCCCGCCAGAGCAGGTTCACCTAGAGCAGGTTGCACAGGAATGAGTTAAGGCGAATTTTGAATATCTCCAGAGAAGGAGATGTCTCTGGGCAGCTTGTTCCAGTGCTCTGCCACCCTCAAAGTAAAGAAGTTCCTCCTCATGTTTAGATGGAACTTCCTATGACCAAGTTTGTGCCCGTTACCTCTCATCCTGTCGCTGGGCACCACTGAAAAAAGACTGGCCCCATCCTCCTGGCACCCACCCCTTCAGTATTTATAAGCATTGATAAGATCCCCCTCTCAGTCTTCTCTTCTCCAGACTAAAAAGACCCAAGTCCCTCAGCCTTTCCTCATAAGAAAGATGTTCCAGTTCCCTGATCATCTTTGTAGCCCTTTGCTGTACCCTGTCCAGCAGCTCCCTGTCCTTCTTGAACCGGGGAGCCCAGAACTGGACACAGTACTCCAGATGTGGCCTCACCAGGGCAGAGGGGAGGGGGAGGATAACCTCCCTCGACCTGCTAGCCACACTCTTCTTGATGCACCCCAGGATGCCATTGGCCTTCTTGGCCACGAGGGCACATTGCTGGCTCATGGTCATCCTGTTGTCCACCAGGACTCCCAGGTCCCTTTCCACAGAGCTGCTCTCCAGCAGGTCAGCCCCTAACCTGTACTCATGCATGGGGTTATTCCATCCCAGGTGCAGTACCCTACACTTGCCTTTGTTGAATTTCATAAGGTTCCTCTCTGCCCAACTCTCCAGCCTGTCCAGGTCACGCTGAATGGCAGCACAGCCTTCCCGTGTGTCCGCCACTCCTCCCAGTTTTGAGTCATCAGCAAACTTGCTGAGGGCACACTCTATCCCTTCATCCAGGTCATTGATGACTATATTGAACAGGACTGGACCCAGTACTGACCCCTGGGGAACACCACTTGTTACAGACCTCCAACCAGACTTTGTGCCACTAATCACAACCCTCTGAGCTCTATCTATCAGCCAGTTTTCAATCCACCTCACTGTCCATTCATCTAACCCACACTTCCTAAGCTTGCCTATGAGGATGATGTGGGAGATGGTGTTGAAAGCTTTGCTGAAGTCAAGGTAGACAACATCCACTGCCCTCCCCTCATCTATCCATCCAGTCATGCCATCATAGAAGGCTATCAGATTGGTCAGACAGGACTTTCCCTTGGTGAATCCATGTTGACTACTTCTGATAACCTTCTTTTCCTCCTGGTGCTTTGAGATGATGCCCAGAACGAGCTGTTCCATCATCTTTCCAGGGATGGAGGTGAGGCTGACTGGCCTGTAGTTTCCTGGGTCTTCCTTCTTGCCCTTTTTGAAGACTGGAGTGACACTGGCTTTCCTCCAGTCCTCAGGCACTTTGCCTGTTCTCCAGGACCTTTCAAAGAAGATGGAGAGTGGCCCAGCAATGACTTCTGCCAGCTCCCTCAGCACTCACGGGTGCATCCCATCAGGACCCATGGACTTGTGGATGTCCAGTTTACTCAACTGGTCTCTAACTTGATCCTCCTCAACCAAGGGAAAGTCCTCCTTCTTCCAGACTTTCTCTGTTACCTCCACAGTCTGGGACTCCTGAGGGCTGGCCGGAGCAGTAAAGACTGAAGCATTCATAACTGGGGAGCTTAGCTATAGGCTCTCCAATACGTTTTAATTCATTATTGCAATATACTCGCAGACAAAAAAAGCTTGTAGATTCTAACCTGTTCCTTCCGTTCACAGGCAGAAACTACAACCTTGAAATAACTGAATAGGACCTGCTTAGGCAAAGAGGGAAAGACTCAGTGAGTGATCTGAAATGTCCTGCCATATCTTTAGACAACATACCAAAATGTCATTACCACGAATAAGCCAGGCAATGTATCAAGAAGCTGCCAGCTGGATATACCATTAAATTACAATTATTGTCATTAAAGAAGGCATGTTCCAAAGAAAAGTAATACAAATTGAAATATTGTCAGTTTAATCATGCTTCCATTAAAAGCAATAGCCAAGCTGATATTAACTTTAATCATCGTAAGTTTTGGTCTATTCTGACATAAAATATGCAATTTTTAGTAAATGGAATGGGACACTACAGCTAGTAGTGACATACCATCATCAAAGAGACATCGCTGATCTGCCTTTTACTTCATATATAAAAGAACATGACACCTATTCCAAGTACAGTAATATAATTTCTGTTCACAGTCTGTGAAATACTATCAACTGCTGTATCGAAATCCAGTATTTTGGTTTATTTAAATTAATAAATGACAATTATGGACTAAAATATATGCTTAACTAAGCATTTTCCCTTTTTACACTAAAAAAAAGAATTTGGTCCTATGTACGACACGTCTCTGAAAGTCCTAGTAATTGTGCTGCACGCTGTAAGAGGGTGCTCAGGAGTGGACCTAGAAAGACTTCTGGTAGCTCATTTATTCATTGAAAAGCTTATATTAGGGATGTCAAGACTATTCACAAACCTGGATCAGTTTTGCTAGTAATTTCACTAGAAATGAAACCTAGAAACTTATTTAACATCCAGTTTTTTCCATCATTTCACATTTGAAAAGTTGCTTGTCTTGGAAAAGTTAACATTTTTATTCCTGTCTCCAAACTTTGCCTTTCCGCATGGCTGACGCAACACCTCCAGGCAATATAAAAGGCTCCAGTCAAAATAGAGACAACACTCCAGCAACATCAGACTGGGCAGCCCTTGGATTTTTCACCTATTATTCCACCACCTTATCAGTCCGGAAACAACCGGTTAAAACACTGAATTCATTTGCTCAGGAAAAACTCTGCTGAATGTCAGCCTCAGAGCTGTTTTACACCATTCTCCCCCTTGCAGGCCTGCCAAACAGGAACCAGGGAAGCGGCTTAGCATTGCACTGTCCCTGATCTTCCCTGCTTCAGTGAAGAGCAAAATTAGCTTTTCATTCCTGCCACTTCCCCTTTCTACATATGAACAAAGAAAGGGGATCTGCTCACCAATATAAACGCTTACTGCTGAAAATGTGCGACTCGAGATAACTTGCCTGTTCCAAAGAACAATAGAAATAAACAGGTTTTGTTGCCATACAACCTCACTCTGTAAATTCCTGCCTTTGTTGTTGCAAAGTTACAACGCTTTTAGTCAAAAGGTGGATTGTACCTAATATAAACACACTCTACCTCACACGACTTAAAAACAGCACTTTGCAAAAACAAGAAAGAGAAAGGAGTATTAAGAAAGCTACTTAACATAAGGCTGCAACCCTGCTCCCCTGCAACCCCAGTAAGTGGGCAGTGGTGTATCACACGCTGCCCGCAGCACACACTGCACTCTCTCTGCCTGCCGTGCTTTACTGCACAGCATGACTTTCTTTGACCGTATTTTACAAGGCTTCGGGAACAGCCTCCCTCCAGAAAATTGGCAATGTCTTGTACCCCTTTGGGTTGAGCTCTTCTCCCTCTTTTGACTTGTCCTAGAACTACCCGCTTTATCACCAGGGCACAATCACAGCAACTGCTGCCTCATCAAAGCCATGTGAAGAGAGGTTCCTGACCTGGTCCTTCCCAGGCCCCACAGAAACCTGTCATAGCTTATTGACTTGGGCTGCCTAAAACGTGGTCAGGCCTCCCTGGGTGTGACTTCGTTTCATGCCATTTCCCTCCCCACCTCTCACTCCTACACAACTACCAGTCAGCACTCACACATGCACTCAAGCACATTAAACAACATTTTGGTGGTTGCTGCCAACCTGAGACTCCAAAGAAAGCTCTTATGGGCAAACAACACTGAAAACTGAGCTCCTGACATTAAGGCTTATTAAATTTTACTATTCTCTTTTTGTTTTTAAACTAGTTGTTGCCTTACCTTTCTCTACTGAAGGCCCAGAAGTTTTCTTGGTTTAGGGACAAGAGAGGGGAGAAAATAACAGAGCCTTGTGTATATGACAAAAAGTGCATGCCTGCTTACTCTTGGCCATTTTTAGACTGCTGGAGTTTTTAAATTTAGGTATGCGGTCTGCCCTGGAGCATCTTTCTCAAAATAACTATTCCCAAATCACCCAACTCAATGAAGAAGAGCTATTTAAGATGCCTGACACAGGGTTGTGATTCAAAATGCAATATGCATTTCAAAGTTTCTTTTGAGTTCAAAGCGCAGTTCAGGAACCGTATGCGTGCAGTTGAATGCAACACACACAACACACGAGAATGTGAGCCTGACCTTTACTGCACAAGAAGCTTAATTCTCTGTCCTAGCTGATGACTTAAGTACATTGCATGCGCCAAACTCCAAGCAAAGCATATACAAAGCAGGTTATGAAACAAATGGAAGTTTAAGTCCAGATTTGAAAAGGTAGGTTGGATCTAGCGATTCTTATTCCCTGAACTCCTAATTTGCAGGGGAAAGTGTCAGAATGGTAAAGGGTAAATCTCATCTCAGTGTGAAGTGATACCATGTAACTCCTTTGTGTCCTTACTAAAAAAGATCAGGAATTAGTGCCAGGCTCTTATCGCATTTTCTCATTCCAGCTTCATAGGAATTTATGTTTAAAGAAGGTGCAGTGGCATAGAGAGTAGCATTACTCCACTGGAAGCTATTTTTAATCCTTTCAATTCCATTTCTGGATTTTAAAACTCTGGTGTTTGTTGTTTTATTTAATCAAGACTTGTTTCGGCTCACTGCTGCCATGCCTGACTCTCAGCGAAGTACAAAGCAAATAATTCAAAATGAAAAAACTGATAGGGGGACAGTGTGTAACTTGCAACAGTGCTGTGCCAAATTGCTTGCTTGCAGGGTTAGGAGCTGGAAACACAAGCCACTCACCAGACTCAACCCAGTAGTGGCATTTCACATACTGTAAAGTTCCAAAACTGCGATGGTTCAAAAACATAAAATATATTGAAAATACTGCTAATTGGTCTGAGAATTATTAACTAACCTAGGGAAAAAGTAAAAAAAATTACTCTCCCCCCCCCAAATAGACAAAAAAAGAAAACAACCCTGCAATCAACAGATTTTCCTCAAGCTGAAAGAGGAAAAAAAAAAATCAAAACTTTAAAGAGAATGAAAACAAAGCCAAAAAAAACCCTCCCACCCTCTCCTCACTGGAGGAGCAGCCTTCTCAGGAATTACTTTTATCTCAAAGAATCAATTTCAAGCAGTCAAATCAATGACTTCAGCAAAGCTTTCGACACCATCTCCCACATCATCCTCATAGGCAAGCTTAGGAAGTGTGGGTTAGATGAACGGGCAGTGGGGTGGATTGAAAACTGGCTGATAGATAGAGCTCAGAGGGTTGTGATTAGTGGCACAAAGTCTGGTTGGAGGTCTGTAACAAGTGGTGTTCCCCAGGGATCAGTACTGGGTCCAGTCCTGTTCAATATAGTCATCAGTGACCTGGATGAAGGGATAGAGTGTGCCCTCAGCAAGTTTGCTGATGACTCAAAACTGGGAGGAGTGGCGGACACACGGGAAGGCTGCACTGCCATTCAGCGTGACCTGGACAGGCTGGAGAGTTGGGCAGAGAGGAACCTTATGAAATTCAACAAAGGCAAGTGTAGGGTACTGCACCTGGGGCGGAATAACCCCACGCATCAGTACAGGTTAGGGGCTGAGCTGCTGGAGAGCAGCTCTGTGGAAAGGGACCTGGGAGTCCTGGTGGACAACAGGATGACCATGAGCCAGCAATGTGCCCTCGTGGCCAAGAAGGCCAATGGCATCCTGGGGTGCATCAAGAAGAGTGTGGCTAGCAGGTCGAGGGAGGTTATCCTCCCCTCGACTCTGCCCTGGTGAGGCCGCATCTGGAGTACTGTGTCCCGTTCTGGGCTCCCCAGTTCAAGAAGGACAGGGAGCTGCTGGAGAGGGCACAGCAAAGGGCTACAAAGATGATTAGGGGAACTGGAACATCTTTCTTATGAGGAAAGTCTGAGGGACTTGGGTCTTATTAGTCTGGAGAAGAGAAGACTGAGAGGGGGATCTTATCAATGCTTATAAATACTGAAGGGGTGGGTGCCAGGAGGATGGGGCCAGTCTTTTTTCAGTGGTGCCCAGCGACAGGACGAGAGGTAACGGACACAAACTTGGTCATAGGAAGTTCCATCCAAACATGAGGAGGAACTTCTTTGAGGGTGGCAGAGCACTGGAACAAGCTGCCCAGAGACATCTCCTTCTCTGGAGATATTCAAAACTCGCCTTAACTCATTCCTGTGCAACCTGCTCTAGGTGAACCCGTTCTGGCGGGGGTGTTGGACTAGATGATCTCCAGAGGTCCCTTCCAACCCCTATCATTCTGTGATTTTGTGAATTATAGAAATTATTTTGAGATCTTTACTCGGGTATTGCATATGTTTTCTTTTCTAGAGCTCAGGTATTTGGTTTTGCTGGAAGTCAGGTAATTCTTTGGAAAAGGCACTTCTATGCAACATTTTTTTAAAATAGTTCAATTCCTACTATCTGGCAGTAATATTTTTAGCAGAAAACTCAGCATATCTAAAAGTGAAGAACCTGCAGTCCTTTCAGATGGCTTTGTGCACATCTTCTCCTTATACTGAGTGCTCCAAAAGAGAGGGAGTTGGGTTTTTTTTTTTTAAACAAAGTTATATTTCCATAAAAACTAGTAAGTTAACTGTTGTTTGTTTTTTTTCTTAACAGAGAAAACTCAAAGGGAATACAGGAGAGAAATCAGTAACTGTCCCCAACCCTCTGTGGTTTTACAGGCAGGTCTTTGCCTCCACACTTAAATTCAGTTAACTCAGTGACTTTCTCAGTGGCAGCATATTTCCCCAGGAAACTTTTCCACCATTTCTGAGACCTGTCTGCTCCCTGTTCTTCACTGCCGTGTTGTAACATCCCTGCACTAATTGCAGGTTCCTGGGCCTATGCCATGGTTCTCATACCCTACAGTCTTTCAGATCTTCTCTATTTTGAATAGCCTTGGTAGCTCTTCAAGAACAGTTTCCTCCTTCTTCCAAGGGCACCAGCATAACCATTTTTTTCATAGAGTGTAACACAAACTGAGAACATGCAACTGTTTGTCACATTTGTTAATAGAGAGAAATGCTTGTTCTTTTTTCAAAGTTCAGTGAGTGAAAACCGGAGCTGCATTCTGGGTCTTGCACTGCCATCAAAACTTAGGGTTACTTTGTGCATGTCACCTATCTCTGTATTTCCATTTCAAGGCTGTTAAGATGAGAGTAAGAATGATCATGGTTGGAAAAGCTCTTTCAGGTCTTTGAATGCACGTTATTCTTTAAGAGCTTCTACTTTTTTCTTCTTTAAGAACTTCTGCTTCCCAAAACAGTTCCTAAGACTGGTTCTACCAGGAAATTTTCTTCTTTGTAGGAAAGAGATGCTTTGAAATTTTGAACGGTCTTGCTCTGGATGCTCTACTGAACTCTGGGAGCCAAATCCATACCCTGTCTACTCTCTTGCTGTGGGTCAGCAGTATCAACTTTTAAGTGCCATCAGAGTGCCATTGGGCCACAGGCTGGGGCTTGTGAGTGAGCAATCCTTTTCTTGCAGAACTTGTTTCTGCAAAATTTATTTGGTGGCTTTTGGACTTTTCTCATTGATGTCTTGTGTTTTCTTGTGGCTGCCTGGTTCCCCTGGGGCAACACTGGCACTGTAGGTTGAAGTTTTTGTGTGGATAGGAGACAGAACTACAATGAAAAGTAGTTTTTCCTGTCAGCCGTATGGAGTTAAAGCCCTATTTACAGCAATTTCACTCCAGTGAGATTGAGAGGGAGAAACAGACAGAGTTTAGGAAGATGATACCTGGGACAAAAGAATAGGATCGGTATCCACAGGTGGAGCAATGAGAAAGATAGGAGAAGGCAGAGGGAAGAAGTGGTAAAGGATTTGCTCACCTCAAGGTTTGTTTTAAAATCAGAGTCAGTGCTCTGCCAGTGTTTATTCAGCACCAGGAAACTGTAATACAATATTACGGGGCTGTATGTTATCCTTGTGGCATGTTTGCATTCTGTATCATTCTCTTTCTGCTGAAATAACTTCAGTAAAGAATATGGTAGGTAGTGTCCTGCATCTGTTCCAAGGTCAAGCACAGCATATGTGTGAAAAATAGTTTTGAAACTTTGTCTTCCTCAGTGTACTTCTGAGACTAGTTACAAGAGGCAATTAGAGTTAACTTCCCAAGCAAAAGGGAAGCATTAAAAAAAAAAAAAATCACAGCCTGGATTTGAGCATGAACTCCTTGAGCATTGGTTTGGAAATGTACCTGCTAATTTTACTAGCGTATTTTTATCTATTCCACATAAACGTTCTGGGGATGTTCAAAACGAAGGCTGCCAAAGTTTGCAGAGGTTTACTTTTGAGTGTACTTAATTCAAATGACAAGAACGGTCCATTTATTTTGTGACCTATTTATAGCCATTAAACAAACCGTGGCAAATGGATCTGCTTTACTTAATTCACTACATTTGGTGGAAGATTAAGAGCGTGGAAAATACATTCATAAAAATAGGTATGTTTGTGTCTGATACCGTGCAAATCTCTGTATACTGCGGAACTGTCATTTTTTAAATAAAAGTAGGAGTTTATTCTGCAAAACAAAGAATTTAAAATAAAATGACTCTTGGGTAACTACTTTGGCAGACCAAGTATTGGGCGGGATTTGGTTATTTCTCATTGTGAGCTAGTGTGATCACACTTGTAGATCCTGCAAAATAGTATAAACATGAAAACATGTGATTTATGTTCTGGTTCATTTTAATGATAAACACATGTTGAGATTGTTTTGATTGTATTTTGCTTTCAAGGTGTTCTCAACATGTTAGAAGAGTTGATGTGTTTTTCCATAACAGAGTACTTCTATATTCCCTGTGTTACAAAGCTGCTAACTGAAATTCTCTTTTCGCTTCTCAGGTTGTTTTTGAAGTGGTAACTTCAGGTCACCCAGGATATGTGGCTATTGATGAAGTGAAAGTTTTAGGACATCCATGTAGTAAGTACCTATCAGCTATTTTAAAGCCAGGCCTCTAAAATGAATGTGCCACTATGCTTCAATAAATATGTGGAGCAAAAGATACGGAAAATGTCAGAAAACAATATCACTGCTATAAGTATCGGCTGAGTATGTACAAAGTGTTGCTAGCATTTGAGCACTTGCACCTTATTGGCTTTAAAGACATCTCTTATATGCACCTTGTGTACAGTGCTTGGTGTAAGCCCCAGAGCCTAACTGAGCCATCTAATGACTCATTCAGCACAAAAGTTACCAAGATTTCTTGACCAGTTTTCTATTGCCATCGAAAATTCAGTGCAGCCACAAGCTGAGGCATTAGAGCAGATGAACAATGCAAGAGCTGAATATATATGCTTATTTTTTCCAAGGCTTAGGAGGAACAAAACTCAGCTGGCTGAGGGCTGAGGCTTTGCTAAGCAAGGTTACTTAGGGTACTTCCCCAGGTATTGTACTTCGGGTTCAGGGCTCAGCTTCTCCACTGTTTTACTTGCTTATGTTTCAGATATGTTTCTGTATCCTATTATTAAGGATATGTAACAAACTATCTGAAGTTCTTTTAAAATTGATGTCAAAATAAAACCTTGTAAATTAAAGCTTTAATATAGTAATCCAGATGTAATTGAACAGGCTACTTAAATAAATGATTATTTCACATATTTCCTAATTGTTAAATAAGTTGTATTAAGATCATATGTGGAATTGTAGGTTGTAATCTTACTGACCAAATGACTGAGTGGGGAAAAAGACACCAACTTCCACATTAATTGTTTACTGTCCTCTTATATCATATTGTACTTGTATGCATTCTTTGAAGCTTGCAAGTAAGAACTGCCATTTATAATAAAAAGTGGTTTATTGGTTAGTACCAGAGCACCTCATAAAAATGGTTTTAGTGTTAGTGGCAAGAAGACAGAGACATTTCTTCAAATACAGAGACAGTTATGCAGAGTCAGCAGCTGTTATTTCTGAAACACTTAGGTCTAATAAACACAGCAGGCTCTCATGTTGTTAGGCAGTATTTGTGCTTCTGCATTTTGAATTTATATCTTTGGTTCCGGTAGGATAAGTCTAAAGCAGCATTTTATCAGCTTAACAGCTTTTCTTATACAGATTTTGAGAGGTTTGATCTGTGCATTTGTACCAATCGGTTTTCAAAACCTGCAAGTAAGCTCTTGTTAATGTGGAGGCTAACACCCCACAGCGTGTTATACCCCCCAGCACGTAGAGTTCTAATGTGACAATGTTGAAATGCAAAAGCTTTAATGAGAAGTTCTTTGATGAAGTAATTAAAATGTTAGAAATTAAGGCATCAAACCAGTTACATTGTCTACAAGAAAATTGAAAAAGTGTGAAAATTGGAATAGAACTACTGTGTGCCTAAAACTTTGCAAGACTCATAATGCTATTCTTTCTGTATATTGCCAGAAAAAATACTTTTGGAATGATTAACTCTTTAAACAAAAATTGAAATGGGAAAAATATTTGCTAGGTAGTTGCCTGGGTAGGACAGGCAAAGACCAAGCAGAAAGTAAGTTGTAAGCACGTAGAACTGAAGGGAATGGTTTGTGGTAGGTGGGTGCAGTTTTTCTTGTGTGTGTCTCTGTGTGTGTGTGTGTCTGTGTGTGCGATTTGTTTGTTTTTAAAACCTAACACCCCTCTCCACTTAGGCCATACCTAGCAATTCAGGAAGGCTAGTTTTTCAGAGTTCAGGAAGACCAAGAAAAAAAACAAGTGGGGTAAAAGCAGATATAAAAAAAAAGTGCCTGAGAAATGGGGAACTTACTGACTTTAATAGTTTGATAGGCAAAGAAGAGAATGACTTTGGCCTAAAGTCTGTCTGTCCTAATTGGGAAGTGCTTAAGAAAAAAAAAAAGCAGTATGTCTAATAAATTTGCCATAAGGACAGTTATCATGAAAAGATTTCCTTCCGTAGTTAGATTATTAATTTGGGCTATTTTATTGAATCTCCGCCTTCTTATACTGCCTTGCACTGGATATTAAGCAACTTCTTTTGGAATTCTGGTAGCTGGTTATCTATAAACTCCTTAAAACTGCAGTTTCTTCCAGGATAAGGTCTTTTAAGAAAATGTCATCAATGCTTGAAACGGTTGTGATGCTCTGCTAGAAAGTGTATGTTTAGTTTGCCAGTTTATTGTTAGCACTAACATTTCCATGTCTGAAAGCAATGCTCAGAGCCTGGCTTACCTGCTACTATAGACAGTGCAAAAAGTCCCCTTGCCTGCAGTAGGATTTGAATGATTGGGGAATACTGCCTTTTCAAAGATAAGTTTCTGTATCACATTTCTATGTTTTTCTGTGTCACGTGGTTGACTCTTTCCAGTAAACCAAAAATATACGTGCTATCTTTCCTCCTTCAGTGGACACAGTTATTGTTTGAATAACTATTTAATTCATTAGGTTATTTATAGCTGTATTGCTTAAATTTTTACTGGGCGTGTTTTCTCCTTCTAAATTAAAAATAAGTATTGGTATGAAGAATGCATTGTGTTTTGGTTTTTTCTGCAGTGTTATTGAAAAGAATTGTATTTAAAGAATACAGCTGTAGTTGGTGAGAAGTGTTATGTTAGTATTTTAGCTCTTAGGTGTGCTGCATTTCTAAAGCAGCTCCTCTATAGACACTGTACCTGGTTAAAAAGAAAAACCTGTTTCCCTGACAACATCGCTGAACTTCTTACTGTTTCGTCTAGTTGGTAGTGTAGGTATCTAATAGGTTTTTGTTCAAAACATAATTAGTTTCCAATATGATCTTTATTAATAGAGTTTTACTGCAAGAGGGATGCTGAGCTAAGGTAATTTACACAGCAGGAACAATTAAATAGCACCCTTCTCTTCTGCTCTTTCCCAGGTACAGAAGTAAATCAACCTAATATCTAATGTGTAGTCAGTGATTTGAATCTTTTAAAGCAGGGCTATTTAATTTGCTTGGTGTCTTTTTCATAGCTAGTACTTCCATGTTGCCTAACTTTGATACTTTGTCTTCTTCCAACAGCAAAAACACCCCATTTCTTGCGTCTTCAGAGTGTGGAAGTCAATGCAGGACAATTTGCTACTTTTCAATGCACTGCCAATGGTGGAACAGACTCAGGTGACAGACTCTGGTTACAGGTAATTTCTTTCTTTCCTAATGCACTGAGATCTGGGGGGAGGGGAGTTCATCACTCTGAAAGGAATGTAAAACATGAAAAATGATAGGGCTGTCTGTTTCATCAAGATCAGATTTTATAGCGCCCTTGAACTGCTGCATAGTAGGTGTTCTGTTGTAGAAAATGATACTGGAAGATTTTGCTCCCTTGTTTCAATGGGATGCCTTATTAAAAATAAATGCACTGTTTTGTTACATGTGATGATCATGAGTAAAGGCTAAATTCCCAAGGAAGGCCACATGACTTTCTCATAATGTCTGTGCTGGCTAACTGCAACATTATGTACAATGATTTTCTTGGCTTACCTCTATCTCTGTTCAGTATTTTCAGCTAAAATTGCATTCTTACTATTTAAGTCTGGAGAAGACCAGTATGACAGTTCAATCTGACCTTCTGTATTATAGAGCTAAAGAATCTTACCTATATTAATTGAGTCCATTTTTTTTACTTATTGAGTAATGTAGCTTCTAGATAGGTGTCTGATCTTGATTTAAAGACTGTCTCCAACTCCTTTTCTTTCAGTAAAGGCAGTTTCCCCTTATCCATATGTGTAACCTTGTATGCAAAACACACATCTTACTTGATCTCTTTTAGTAACGGGGGTACAAGTTTAATTGCTGTCTTGCTGCCATCTTTTCAGAGCTCTCTGTTCTCTACAGCAAACAATAGTCTGTATTTGGATTTAGCATTAGGTATATACCAACCTCCAGATCCCTATGCGTTCCATACGTGAAAAACAGCATGCTAGAACTGGGACATTGTCTGTGAGAAGGAAATAAGGATGCCTAAAACAATGCCTAAGGAGATCAGTCAGATAAAACTGCAGTATATGGAGAAGGAGGGATATAAGAAATGGAAGCAATAGTAACAGGTGGGACTTAGAGATGAAATTCTCTATTTTTGTTGTTTAAACAATTTCAGGCTTTTACTATAGTTTTCCCTTCATATTGTACTTGGTGCAAAATTTCATTAAGCATTTCAGAAATGATTCATTTAAGTGTGACAGGTTAAAGAGCTGAGTAGTTACAAGAAAACTAGCACACAAACAAATTAGTAAAACCACTCAAACACCAAAGACCCATATTTATCTGTATATGAATGATGAACTATTATGTCTATGCAGAAATATGATCAAATACAGTAGAAGGTAATGGAAATCTCCATTGTTTTTATTTGGGTTTGCATGGGTATTTTCAACCTCTCTGCTGATATAAGGCTGTTATTTCTCTAACACTCCAGCCCTTTAAAGCCAATATTACAGTGTTGAATTGGTTGAATTAGACTCCTGTCTTTCCTAAGCCACTGAGATTTTTTGAAGGAATGATTTTTCCAGTCATAAAAAGAGTTTAGCATGTGTGGGAAAATAATGGGTTGTTATTTTGTCAGTGATGACTTCTCTAGAACCTTTGAACTTTTGCATAAAGCTCTTTTGTAAAATTGAAGGTAGAATTCAATATAGGGAAATCCTGATTCCATTCAGTTTTTCCATAGATTTCAGGGCAGTGTAATTTCAGCTTTAACTTTTTTGCATGGAATTTAGGACACACATAATTTCTTTGCAAGGCTGGAATGTAATTTCTTTATTTTAGAAATTAAATACTCTTCTAGATTTTATGTAATATAAAATCATTCTTCTGAACAGCAGTAGCGATTCCAGAATATCTTTGCTGAGCTTAGTTAAGTGATTCCTTCTTTATACATGATTATGAGTTTGTTTGTTTTTTTTTTTTTTCTCTATATGAAGGATAAGAAAGTAGTGACAGATTGACTTGTTGAGGAATTTCATCTTCCTGCAGGGCCACTGTTTATTTATCCTGCCCATGTAGCTACAGGTCCCTCTGGTAATCAGTCCAAGGTTGAGCAAATTCCAGGTGTGCCTTTGTGTAAAGTTGACAGGATCTTCTGGATATCTTGGATTTATTTTTGTACTTGTTTGCCAGTTTCCACAGATGTCTGCTGCATCTTACAGTAAGACTGATTGGAGAGCTCCATGTGTGGGATGCTGCAAATCAAGGCTATGAGATACAGTTCCCAAGAGGATTAGCTGTATTTTAGTGTACTAGGTCACTATTGGGTAACAGATCCCCAGACCTTGCAGTTCTCCATCAATCAGCTGAGACCATCTGGTTTCATGGTGTGATATTCAGGAATTTTGTATGCACCTGCTTATAACATCTCATGACACTGCCACAGGACCATGAGTACAATGCAACTATCTGTAATAGCTGTCAGAAATGCTATCTTCTACATCATGTGACTGGTTAAATGGACATGAAAGATCCTTTCGTTCCAGGTAACAGTAGAACCAATATTCAACTGCAAAACATCTTAATAAAAGACATTCTTATGTACACTAAAGCCAGAATAAAATGACCACCATTCTTGGGAGACATTTATGCTAGCACTTCAGGTAGTAGGGATTCAGGTTTTAGTGGTGCTATGAACAGGATGTGCAATCTCTGTTACGTCTAGTTTGTCCACCAGTAATATTAAGCCCTTTCTACCATCCTTTTGATGGTTTGTTTCCTTAAATTTATAATTCATAAAACCTTAAGGGCAAACCATAGTAAATAAATAAATAAACACAGTTGTGTGATTTTTCTCAGCGGCTTCTCAGCATTTCTGCCACATAAGTCATATCAGGAGGTCTAATCTGTTTGGATTTGGCAATTCCAAAATATCGTGAGATAATTTGCTCCCAAATGATTTCCAGTACCTGTCAATTTTTTTCAGATTCACATTGTTAGTCTGAAGTACAGGTAGATTGTCAGGGTGAAATCACAAACCCACTGAATTCAGCGATGTTTCTGACTGTTTCCAGTGGTGGCAGGATTTTACTCATGTACTTCTATCTCTTTTATATAGTACCTCTCAGCTTGTATGCAGCAGAAGACTTCAAGATTGGTAGTACGCATTTTTCTGGTGAACAAATACTTTACTTTTTACAGTCTGTTGGACTGTGAGAGATATCTTCCTTAAAACACATGAATAATTGTGACTTGGTTGGTTATTTTAGTCTCCTTGTCTTTGCTGAGTAGTTGTTGCAAACAGCATAGATGATCTTAGTTTAATAATGCCCAGGCCTTGAAGCAGTTCCAAGTAAAATCTGTAGATCATATTTTGTTTCCACTCTTTTTTTTTTTTCTTTTCAAGCCTGCCCCACTCTTATTCCCTACGGAATATGAAGTCAATTAATTTATGGAGTATAATGGAAGTTTTTGCAATTGAAAGGGTGATTGGCGAACCACAATTCACAGGTTAGCTGCCAAATTAGACCACTGAGCCATGAAATTTGTTTTATGATGCTGTAATCAGTGTTAACTCTTTCGGGAAAGGCAAGACAGAAAGCTGTTTACCTATTCCATAGTGCAGTGCTTTGCAAGAAAAACATTTTTCCTGATCCTGCTAGGTAGCCGTGCACCCTAGTGCATGAGCTATGATTGCAGGCTTGTCAGATAATTTGACAACGAATTGTGGGTATTTTCAGTGATAATATTTCAAGTTAAAGTAAAAGGACTCAAGAACACAATGCAGCATCATACAAGTTTGTTTTTGTTGTTGTAACTAGTGTCCAATTAATAAGGTCATTGGCTAGATTGCATGTTTATGAATTCATGTCCTCGTTAGCTTATGTTCTAAACATAAACATACCTTTAAAATAAATCTGATGACAGTAATGAAGGAATGTTTAATAATTAACAGATGAGTCCCATCTGCTTACATTTTCTTTATCACATCTGTGGACAACACAGGTTATTGTCAGTATGGGATGACTCTTTCTATTCCATTGAATGACTGAGCAAAAATGCCATTCCTGTGGTCTTTCCTGTGCTCCCACTGTAAGGGCTGTAGCAATTGCTGCAATTTTTTTTTTTAATTAAACAAATACCTCTTTGAAACTGCAAGCTCCAGAAGTTGACACCAACAGTAAGATAAAGCACTAGGCAGTAAAGGAGCTGGGAATCCCAAGGAATGGAAATACACTTCAGAAAAAAAAAATACATTTATAGGTGGGAACCAAGGTTAGAATTTGGAAAAAAATTAACATGTGGAACACGGAACAGTTAATGGTCAAGTGAAAGCAGCTGAGACAATGACTTCTGAAAAGCTTGCGCTAGTATTAGTATTTAGTAAACTGGCATAAGAAACATAAATCTGTAATGCTGTTCAGATGATACCCAGGTATCATGAAAGTCCATTTTAATATCAAACCGAATCTTTTGATATTAATCTCTAAAAATTTGTTGTAGCATCACTAAACATGTGGCAAATTGCATTTTTCAGAGACTTGTACCTTGACTCAGTGTGGGTAGCCTTTCTTGAGAGAGGTTCCTCAAACAGTGGAAAGCTACAGTTGATAAGAAAGAAAGGTCATCGCTTCACTGAAGTAATATATTTTTCCTAGCCTCCTTCAAAAACGTGGTTGAAATTCAAATAATTATTTAAAAATGTAATTCTCAGACACATAGCTTTTATTGCAGGAATATAGACCTAAGAGTAAAACTTTGTTGAAGGTAAGTAAATAACAATAGGATCTCAGGATATGTCTGACAGCTGTAGTAAATGGCATCATTAGACTTACCAACAGCAAGAGACTAATGGGTATTCTCTGACAGAAGGGGAGAGGGTGAAATCTTTCATACCTACGGTTTATGCATGCAGAACGCATGCTACTTCTTTTGCAGACAAGAAACTAAGAACAGTATCACTCTAAAGGCCAGCGTTCTCTATCCTTTGTAAACAGTTTATTATAAGGGATTTGGCTTTTCTTCTTGTCTTTCCTGAAAGCTGTCTTTCACCTTCTTCAGTGTATCTTTTTTTGTATCTTCGGTAATCTTTTGCTGAAGGTATGAAGAGTATGAAAGATTTTATTCCTCTGCATACAAACCTGCAAAATCTGTATGCGTTATTTATCATTTATTCAAAGGAAGAGATATAATCCAGTGTTAGAGGGCATTTAGGAATACATACACACAAATGAGAGATACCAAAACACTCTTGCGAGAATGTGGAACCAGTGCAATGACTCCTGGCAAATTATGAAAATAAAATATATTTATAAGATATACAAAATAGTTTGTGTGTGCGCCTGTGCTTGTTTATATAAATCACATAAAGTATCCCAGAAGGTGACCGAAGTCCTAGAGTTTTGTAAGAATTTTTTGTTACATTGTAAACTCTCTAAGCTTTCACATAATTACCATTTTCATTGCTGAGTCTGGAAGCACTTGAGGAAAAGATGTTTCAGCCATTTTTTGAGTACTAAGATAATAAAGCAATATTTTACCTGTTAAAATTAAATTATATACATGTGTAACAACTTAGTAACACAAACAGGTGGAACTATTAATGTAAACTGTACAGTGAGGTAGGCCTAAAGAAGATGTTCTTTTGAATATTAAAAAAAAGTAGTTTGGGTTTGATCAGTAGGATCTTTTATGTACTACAGGAGTGCAGGAGTTCATTCTTCCTCCTGCTCATAAATAGCTCAGTCTTCCAAGACTGATCAGACCACCTTGTGCATAGCAAATTATTTTGAGTCCATTGACTTGAGAAGAGCTTTAATGACATCAAACAACTAAAGATTTTGCCAAGATTACACACATCCTGATGCATGTGCATCCTGATGTGTTTTTTCTTGTAGATAACCTGAGACTGTTTTACTGTTAGAAGGATAATTAGTGCCCTGTAGGAAGGGACAATATCTATTACTGAATAGATGAAAGGTTGTTTTTTTTTTTTTTAATTCTGGTAACCATTTCGTATTATTTCCAGGTTTTGGTATGTTAATTTCTTTGTGTCCCCCTCTCCACTCCAGTATATATTTAGTGCCTTTCTTGCAGTCAGTGTTGTATATTTTTCATTAATTGTCATTAATCAGTTTTAGTTGCTTTTCATTAATTGCATAGTAATCTTACTATATGACAGAAGAACATATGAACAGCAGAATATAGGAGGCTTGTGATATAGGAGGAGTGGCTGATGCACCAGAGCTGCCATTCAGAGGGACCTGGGCAGGCTGGAGAAATGGGCAGAGAGGAAGCTCGTGAAAGTCATTAAAGGAAAGTGCAAAGTCCTGCCCCAGGGAAGGAATAATCCCATGCACCACTACACACTGGGGCCTGACAGACTTGAAAGTAGCTTTGCGAAGGACCTGGTGATCGTGGAGGACAAGTTGACCATGAGCTAGCCATGTGCCCTTGCAGCAATGAAGGCTAACAGCCTCCTGGGCTGCATTAGGAGGAGTGTTGCCAGCAGGTTGAGGGAGGTGATCCTTCCCCTCTGCTCAGCAATGGGGAGACACATCTGGAGTGCTGTGTCAAGTTCCAGACTCCCCAGTACAAGAAAGATACGGACACACTGGAGGAGGGTTAAGGGACTGGAGGATCTGATGTACAAGGACAGAGCTGGGACTGTTTAGTCTGGAGAAGGGAGGGATCAGAGGAGATCTTGAAAGGAGTAGAGATGGCAGAGCCAGACTCTTCTCAGTGGTTTCTAGTGCCAGGACAAGAGGCAGTGGGCACAAGCTGAAATGCAGGAAATTCCACTTAAACATAAGAAAAAAAAAATTTATTGTGTTCAAACACTGGAACAGGTTGCTTGGAGAGGCTAGGGAGTCTCCATCCTTGGACTTATTAAATATGCAGCTGGATGCAGTCATGAGCAACTTCCTGTAGTTGACCCTGCTTTGAGCAGGGGTCTAGGACTACATGATCACCATAAATCCCTTCCAAACACAGTTATTTTGTGATTCTGTGATAGTATTTAAAAATCACTATTCTAGTCTGTAGCATTTAGCAACTTTACTGATAAGGAAATACTGAAATGGAGTTTCTTGGGTGAGGTGAGATGCGTGCCTACATACACACACTGTTTTTCAGTAGTAGATTGGATTCTTCTTTTTCCCCATTTTAACCTCTTGGTCTGTCTTTTTTGTTAATTTCTATTTCTGTCAGTTTACACTTCTTATTTCTTATTTTACTTCTGTCAATCACAAAGGAAGAGAAAGGAAATTCTCAGCAATAAGAACACACAGAGGAAACCCAGCAAAGCAGTTGGGATGGGGCTTTGATTATCAATGAACACTGGCCTATTAAACCTTTGATAACACTCAAATTCCAGCAATTTATGTGGGAGGAGTAGTATATTGCTAGGAGAGTGTCGTAAATACAAAATCATCTGTTAATGCAGCGGCTGCAGTCTAGTACTGTGCATAAAATGCCGGTAGTATAGGAAGTGGCAAAACCAAGCTGCTTTTCATTATGATTTACAAAAGTGAAGTGAAGAAAATGCAAAGAATAGATACTTTGAAGCATCTGTGGAGCAATGCATTCTATTATCTGTATATCCGTGTTCTTCTTCACTTATATAATTTTTACAGCACAATTTTACAAACATCTGCATGCAATATTGTGTTAGCTAGTTGGGTTTGCATTTAGTTTAATTCTTCTTGAGGTTTATTTTGCACAAACTCTGTCACAATAATTTTTTAGGAGACAAACTTCAATTATTCTGATTTTTTGCATTTTAAGAACTTTGATAAAATGTGATAGAAGGATTTAGTTTAATTTACATATTCTCTTCCCCTAAAGAGAGGCAGAAGAAAGAAACGTATCAAATCTCAGCTTTCTAAACATCAATTTAAGCATAAAAAATTTTGAAGTATGTTCACGTGTATTAGAGATCCCGCACCAGATTTTTGGAACAAAGTATCTACGTTTATTTTAATTGTTCCACTCTAGCTGTAAGCAAATGCATGTACTACTAGCTTTACACCTTAAGACAGTATATATCTAGATTGTATGAAAAGTCAAATACATTTTTGAATATGTATACCTAAACTTCCAAACCAGTTCCTGTTGCAAAAGAGTTGTTAGGTTACATGCTCATCCTTTGAGGAAGATGAATGCGTTGCTTATATGACAAGCTTTGTTGTGAACAGTTACATTGCTTTTGTCTGAGCAATAGGGCTGGAGGCTTCATCACACTTACAGCAATCCTTTTCTCTCTTCTGTCTGTTGGGATGCAGTCTCCCATCAGGGATAACACCAGCCAGGCTTTTTTACCTGGGCTTACTGGTTTTATTCTTATGTGTATATAGATTTGATTAATCTTTTTCTGATGCTAAGACTTCTCTTGCAGAATCTTCAATTATTAGTGATACCAGAAACTAGGAGAAATTAATAAATTGTGGACTGTTAATGATAAATCCCAGTGAACGTATGCAAGAAACAGAAAGACATCTTGAAATCAATGTACTTGTGAGGTGTTTTGACTTCAGTGATGTTTCAGAACTGACCTGCAGAAACTATCCAGCCTAGTGTTTTTATTAGTAAACTATGTGCAGCTGAATTTACAGAATGTGTTTGGAGTGTGGTAGGAATGTACGGTAAAGGTGACTTTCCTCCTTGGACACCATCTTTTCCTTTATAGGTTAGTGTCAGTGAGGCTGACTGGCTCATCAGGTGCTGTGTGCTCTTATCACTGGCATGACTCCCCGAGTGCCGAGATTGCTTTGGGATTCTCAAAATCAGGGAACTGACATACACTCAGAAGTGCTGGAAGTGGGTCGTCAGCCAGCCGCCCTCCTGTTTCTGCATCCAAGCACAGTGAAATCTTTCCTTCACAGCAGTGTGCTGCTCAGGCTGGTTCTTGCAAGGGATTTCTGCATGTTCCATAGAAAAATAAACTACTGAATAAATGGCTAAGTAGAGGCCAACTTGCTAAGTCAGGACCCCAGTACAATCACTGATGGATGTTAGACTGACATCTTACTTCCACCTGCTTCCCCTGTAGCACAACTAAGGTCCACAGAGATACTATGACCAATGAAGTGCACAGCTGAAAAAATTAAAATGCCTGGTGGTGCGATAGCTGCTCTGGATCTATATTCTAGTCTTACACTACTTGTATGAGATGGTGCCACTGAAATAGTGGAGGCAAAAATGAGCCTTACATTCTCCAGCTCAGAAACATTGCAGACGCCTGGCCAGCAAAGCTGCCGTACAGGGTAAGCCTCCCAGTCCACCTGGACTACCCTGCCCGGCACAAGAGCCAAATGTCAGTAACCGTGAAAAAATGTCAGCATGTTTTGTTATTAATAGTAAACAAATGCAGATTAGGGTAAATGGAAGAATAAACTTCACTCCTATCCTCATGAACCACCTCCACCATTCCTAAGTGATGTGGAAGCTTAATCTGTTATCCAAACTAATTGAGTTCTGGTGGAAATACCTGACAGAAGCAGCTGTGAAGTTTTACATTATGACATTAGTCAAAACCTCTAAATCAGAAACTCTTCAGATCAGTGAGCACTGCAGACCACATTGGTAGTGATACCAAAAAAGAAACTAAAAACTTCAGTGGCTGTGGGCAAATTTGATGATTTTAATTCAAGAAAACTAAGCAACCTTTGATACAGTAGAAAAAAAAGTACTGTAGATAGAGGGGAGAGAGGTGCTTATCTCTGTAGTGGTGCCCATCATCCATGAGGTTGCAAGAAGTAATAATGGTGGTGTTCTCCAAAGGCCTTCCTTCAGTACCAGGCTAGCAGAGGTGGATGCTGCTCTGCCAACAGTGTGCTTGTGACATGAAATATGCATTTTGTTTTTGACTAGTATACCAACTGTTCCTGCTTATGAAGGAAATATGGAGTCTGAAAACTTTTAATATAGATATTAAAATTTTTGTTTTGAAAAAAGCCTTTTTATCACAAAAATATAATTCTTAATATTCTGTTTCTTTGGTAATCTCCTGTGACCAAGAGAGATTTTGGGGAAGAAGTAAATCTGAACTTTAGAAGTTTTGCTTTTAGAGGTACACTGGAAATTCTGTTAAATCTAGGACCTTGGTTATGGACAACAGTGCAAAACCTTAAGACAGCTGGAGACAGCTTGGCAAATTTTGTTTGCAAATAACCTGAAAAATTCATAGATTTTGATCCTTATCATTTGCTGAAGTTGCCCTGTTGCATGTTATATCTATAAAGAGAGTCAGAAGTGCCACGTAAGAGAGACATTATTATTTTTATTTAACAAGGATGATATGAAACTTGGACTCTGGACAAAAAGCTTCTGGTAACAGGTAGTCTTCTTCCTTAACTGTGTCTCAAGTATTCAGAAACTACCAGATACTAATGAATAGACTACATACATCAATTTGCAGAAAATTTGCTTACCTGCAGATGGTTATGGACATATGCAAGTTAGAGGGGATGCACATAAATCTATCCCTCTCCTCCATCCCTATCCATCCCCACATATATTGTCATTTGATGAAGCGATCCGTAAGAAAAGTAGTTCTGGTATTACCTGTATCAGTCTAACCTTTTTGGTATTCTTATCTGAGTTTGAAAATGAAACGACCCAAATAGTGTTCTCTTTTCAAGAAACTCAGTTTGATGTGTTAATCTTCCAGTTATTCTGGAGTGTTAAATAATACAGTACATGGTGATTAGCAAACCTGAGATAGTGGAACAGTTGACCTGTGTCACAGGGGGCTGGTTAAATTCAGCTTGCTTTTAAAGAGCACGTTAGGTATGCCTGTTTCTGGACCCTGAAGACTGCCTTGATATGAAGCACGGTTCAGCAGCAGTAGAATCACTTAGGTGCACATACGAGTTAGGCAATTGATGAAGTAAATTCAATAAGCTTTCTGTGTGATGCTCTTGGACCTCTGGGAGAAAGAAACAGTGAACATTACAATGAATACTGTAGTTAAAATGTACAAACTTACTGCTGGGAGGTATTGTGGTCAAATTGGAGTTGAACAGAGGCTTCTTTTGTAAGACCAAGGGCTGTTGAAGCTGTTTTGAGGCAAGGAGAAACAAGATAAAGATTAAATTAAATTAAACCCAAAGGAAGGATAATAGGAAGGAAACAGTGTATTGGAGGAGGTGTGTGTTGGGGGTGGGAGCTGTTAAACTACGTGACTGACTCAGTAATTAAGACCGAAACACCTCCAGCCTAACCCCTCTATATTAGCTTCTTTGTTTCATGAACCAATGTGTACTTAACTTACGACTGGTTATTACTGCTGTGGTTGTCTTTATTGAAAAATTGCACTGTCACTGTTGGGGGCTTTAATACAGCTTTCTTTAACCATAGGCATGTGTCTCTTCTTGCCATTCATTCCTCCCATTTGAAAGGATCTTTTTAGGAGGCTGCTGCCTCTGAACAGGGCATGGTTTTTCATCATCAAATATGTGTGTGCTTCCTTCTTGGCTACTTCTTCGTTACCTTCTTTGCAGGACTCAGTATCGCTTTGGGTTTGCCTGCTATTCTGGTTGTTTATAACTTTGGAACAGACCTCTGGTTGTCCCCAGAACTTGAAAGTTGAACTTTCTTCATCCCATGCCACCTTCCTTCCCAATAAGATAACCCTTTCCCAGTGAAGAGAATGTGGGACAGGAATGCACTGTTTTTTAACTGTCCTGTTACGTACTTGGATAGAAAAGGCAGGCAAATGCGTGCATTAGTATACTTTGCATTGTGTGTATGAATAGAAATTAGAATCATAGAATCATTTAGGTTGGAAAAGACCTTTAAGATCATCAAGTCCAACCGTAAACCTAACCCTGCTAAGTCCACCACTAAACCACGTCCCTAAGCGCCTCATCCACACGTCTTTTAAATACCTCCAGGGATGGTGACTCAACCACCTCCCTGGGCAGCCTATTCCAAATTATGCCAATGATCTTTACTTTCTCATTTTCTCCTCATCACCCTGCTCCTTCCCAGCCCTTCCATAAGCCTGGCATCTGCAGAACTCCAAGCCAGAGTATTTAAAATCCTATGTATGTTCTCTTCATTTTTTAGCAAGGTGTTCATCCTAACTCTTGGAATTTTTAATACAAATAAAAGGATGACGAGAGTATCGTCAAACAAATAAAAGGATGATGAAGAATAAAAGGATGATGAGAAGTACTTAGTGTTGCTTATTTCAAAGAATTAAGATACAGTATTAGATTAAATGACTTCATAGGTAGGGCTATAGATTCAGCAAAATGCTTAGCAGATACATGGATCATTGCCATAATTTCTATCTAAAGTATAAAACTCTGCATTAGAGAGAGATTTCCTAGTGCTGTGTTTTCTCCAGATGTTTCTGAGGATGTAGTTCCCTACTAGTCGTTTTGTATTCTGTTGTGTGCTTTTAAAGATGAATGGAAAGAAGATTTGGAATTTTTACATATTTCGTGAGCACTGACAAATTGTTAAAGAATATTAACTCTTCTCAATTGCTCTGGAATTTAATGTAAAAATAAAAAATAGATTGAGCAGGGTTTGGGGTTTTTTTTCATTTTAAAATCTCTATGTGATAATAACAGATTTGCTCCTGTCAGAATGATACAAAACAATTTCAGTACGTAAGTACAGAGCAACTGATTTGGGTAAGTTACACTGAGTTTAATGACTCCAGAAAATGCAATAATGTCTTTGTTTACTTCCTATATGTTTAGTTGTATCTTCAAATAGATGTCATTGCTTAGTATTTGATAACATAACTACTCGATCTGTAACTTTAGTAATATTTTACAATATTACCTGGCAGCTCCAGCCAGCTTTTAGGTTTAGTCGTAATAAGCAGAGATTTATGGAGAGCTATGTGTTGAAGAAAAGGCTCAGTTATCAAATATTAAAAAATTGAAAGCTGAAATCTCTCTTGAAAGGTAAAATAATAACATTTTGCTTGAATGCCCATTAGTTACATATGCAGAGTGCAATTCTGGCTCATGGCAGAATAATTCCAAATAGGACAATAATAATCTTTTTCCAGCACGGCCTCATTACTTGAATGAAATACACTTGTTAACTTACACAGATGGAATAAATATAGGATAATCACAGCATCTGTGGTGGTTCTAATCTACACTGACAAACAGTTGTCTTGGTTATGAAAGCAGCTCTAGAAATTGGGAGGTAAAGCCAACTGTCTTATTATTGGAATGATATGAACTCTATCAAGCAATTTTCTTGAGGTATTAATTACTATTTGATTTAGATTTTATACGTATTTTAAACAAAATTACTTCTGGCCCTGCTGATGTTATTTGAGATCCCACTGGTATGACTGTAATCACAATTTTATAAATGTGCGTATTTGGAAGTGGGATAATGCAAACCCTTTCTTTTATTAAATGTATGAAAAGCTGCTTAATCTACCTGTATGGACAGAGGATGACTGACTGATGTTTCCTTTTGAGTCTCTTCTGGCAAAATGGTTGAAACATGCCTTGAGAGTGATAAATGCAGTGGGTAGTGCTGGATATAACGTCCCAGAACTTCAATCCCTTTGAATTACTGCTGCATTTTTGTTAAAAGTATTTCTGAAAGGTTTAATATGTATCTTGTTACTGCTAAATTGCTGTTCATTTAGAAGACTTAGAGTTAGTTCATTGCCTAAAAGAGACTGTAAGTCTAATTTAAATAACCATCAGCCTATTTCCTTTTATTCTAGCTTGCCTAAAATGTTAAAATAATGTGCATTTTAAAGTGCTTTAAGCTGTCTCTGTATGCATTTAATATGCTGGTACTAGGAATATGGATTTTCAAGCTGTATATCTGCTGAGATTAAATTAAGATTATTGGTTTTAATATCCCTATATATTAAGTAACACGTTGTTTAATAGAAAGCTTATTCTTACAAGTGACTTACCAGTATATATTTTCATTAGTTGGCTTAAACAGCATTTTTGAATATGTGTGTTTCTTTTTAAGAAAGCTTTCTCTGAGCATTTGAAAACGTACGGGGTGCTCAGCAGCCAGTGGAATCTGTTATTTTCATTTTTGGATCTCAACATCTTGCAATCTTTGTTTTATGGTCAAAATTCTTCTGATCTAAGAAGGTTAGATAGCTCTGCCCTGGGGACGTGGCCTTTGTAGTCCATGCAGGTCTAGCGTTAAATGATTCCGGCAGTTTCCTCGTTCCAGAGAATAAAGTGTCCTGTTCACACAGTTCTCCGAGTCCCAGAGGCAGAAGGAGCTAGCAAGCTTAATCTGTAGTAAAGCCTCAGTCTTTCACGTGGCAAAGCAGGGCTAAAGTAAAAAAGTAAAAAGAACTGTCTTTGTCTTTGAATTGTATTTAAAACAAACAAACAAAAAAACCCCACCCATAAAACAGAAGGATACTACGAAGTTGCTCCGACAACCTGTTTTAGTGGGTTATAATGTAGAGTACCATAGTGTTGCATTGTAAGTCATTACTTTTAATACTGTTTTCTGGAACAGCATTAGTAAATTATAGAATTGTCTTTTTGTGTGTTTAATTTTCAGTAAGATATGATATATTTGTGAAGACTCGGGTTTCCCCATAAAAACTGGTAGTTTGCAAGACCTATCAGTAAATTTCAAAATTGTTTTAAAAGAACTGAGATTAAGGTTTTAATGACTATAATTAGTAAAGCAGTAGATCATAAATGTTCTCTTTTATTTGTGGGACTTGAGAATGTTGCATTAGTGAGTGTTAAAAACTTACTTTTGTGAATGCTACTAAAAATAATTCTTTCTTAAAAAATTGTAGCAGGTCAAACTAATATGTTCAATAAATGAATGTTCATTTGATATAAGTAAATTATTTCTAGCCGTTCTAAATGAAATAGCTATTGACAATCGGCACTGAGAGCTTGTCATTTATCATACAATGTGCTTAAAGGGGCCTGTTAAATAAGGAAAATAAAATATTATTGACATTCTCCTCCAAATTCCAAGTAGTTAACTAACCCATAAAAGTGACCACTGTTATACCTGTGCAGCTTCCTGAAGACACTGTGCAGTAACTCAGAGAGAACAAAATCTGAATCACAAATGAAGGGAGCGAAGCTGGCCGTGTGGGTACAGTTAAAACAGAAGCCATTCTGTATTCGTATATGAAGTTATAAATAGCATTTTTTGAGACTAAAAATAGTCTTATGCCATTTGTCCATTGCTGAAATAAGTGTTTGGGAGAGGTTGTAGGTGTGGGTTGTTTGGGATTTTTTTGGTTGGTTTTGTTTGTTTGTTCGTGGGTTTTTTGGTGAGGTTTGGTTTTTTTCCCCTGTGCAGCTTTTTTTTTTTTTTTTTTTTAATTCTCCAATGCCTGTGGATAGAACTTTTCTTATACTTGAATTCATTACCTTCATTACCATTCCTTTATGCTTGGACTTAAATCAGTTAGGCAGCTCTCCTACTCTCTTGCTGTCATCCCAGAAGAGAGGGAAGACTTGCTCTCTTGAGTTGTATTTTTTCTTGTGGAAAGTAAAGCAATTATGTTTCTTAGTCTTTGTCTGTTCCAGGTACTATGTTTTCCTTGAAAATATTTTTCCCAAAGAGACTAAAGAAAAAAATCTTGTTGTTTTTTTTTTTTTCCTTTGAGTTCTAGTAGGAAATGTCAGTGATTTCTGTGGGACTATTTGAGTTCTAACATATTGTTAGACACTTTACACTTTGCTTCTGTGAGTTTGTAACGCTTAAGAGAAGTCAGTCAAGATGATCTTTATTGATAATAATCCCACATATATTTTACAGATGTGTTATAATAACGATAGTAAAGGCTTTTTATTCAGGAGCTCCCTCATGAATTTTGAAGCCACCATTAATAACCTGTTTCACATCTGGATTTCAGTGCATCCTCTGTAGAGCCAAGCTGAGTTACATTTAATGCTCATGTAACTTGTTCATTTGAGCAAAATGATGTGTGCCTCTGACATGCGCTTTGGCTTCTCTCTTTTTTGGTTGAAATTATTGACATGTGAATGGATAGCATGTGTTGCATGGCCATATAGTTGATTATTTGATCAAACTAAGATTTCGTGTTGTAGAATAGCAGTTAAGACGTTTGAAACCAGCTGAGATTAGTGTGTTTGAGAATAAACAGAAGGTGAAAAAGATTATGGGACCCCAGTGAAATAATACTTTATTATAAATACTGCAATGCATTGATCAGTTCCAATTTTCATTCTACATATTCACAGAAACAGATGGGAAATATGTTCTGTGGGGGCAGGTATTTGAGCAGTTCCCTTCATGGACTGCTGGCAGTTTATATGACAACCCAGGCTGTGTTGTTAAGGATTCTACTGGCCATTGGGAGGTCTGAGGGGGCCGGCGTGGTAGGAGACATTCCTCTGTGTGGGGCCAGTGGGGAGCGTGCATGCATCATACCTTTCCATGGTCCCCTCTCTTCATGGGCTGCAGGTTAAGGCAGAAATTATACTGCCTCATGGCATTGCCTAGTCCTTTCCCTTCACCTCTTTCTCCCTTTAACGGCGTCCTGCAGCCTTTGTTGGGTGCGAACAGCAAGAAATAATTTCTAAAGTATTTACATGGTCCTTCAGTTGTGTTATAACTCGTGAGAGTCCTGGTAAATTCCAGATGCAGGTGCCCTGTGTGGAAGGGTGGGTTTACCATGCAGGCTGGAGTGCGGCGGGGCTTGTTCATACTCTAAATGAAGTGAGCTAGTTTAGGTACTAGAATTAATCAGTGTGTGGCAGTATGTTGTTCCCTAGAGAATAACTTACCCTATTTCTCGGCAGGATAAAATAGCCTGTGTAAAGCTTCCTGATGTTGTGACTAGAAAAAAGGAAAAAATAGCGTGGGTGTAGGTAATGTAAGCACATGACTTGACTATGCACAGAGTCCTTATAGAGTCTGAAAGCTGCAGAAACACACTTTAAAAGCATGTGCTGTGGTATCAGCAGCTCTGATAATTAGGATTAATCAGTTCTTGTCTTAGGTAAAAAAAAAAATGTTGCTTTTAAGAAATACTCATTCTCCAAAATCATAATTAAACTGCTCTGCTTGCTTCCTGCTGCCTGCAGCCATTCTTGCTAGAAGGATATTACAGTGGCAAAACCAGTAAAAACAGTAGTTTGAAATGTTTCTTTCCCAGTTTTGTTTTTGGTAAATACCATGCCATGTCAGAGAAGCTGGTTTATCTGCAGCTCAGAATTCTAGGAATTTTAAAGAGCTGGTAATTATCTGAAGTAATACTCAATTAGTAATTTAAGACTAATTTTTAAGGCATGATAATATATTCCTCTTTGGTCATCTTACAAACATTTTTTTCTTTTAAATAAGCTGTGTATCCCCCAAGTTTATTTTTGAAGAGGGAATAGCTCTACCTTACTGTGCATGAGAATCAGTATTTACTGTTAATTATGCTGCTTCTTTGGCATTAATGGCTTGATTAACTTTGACTTGGTTTTGTGATTTATGAATGAGTTTAATTTTATGTGTCTGGTATTTGAAACTCTCTGGTTATAACTGGTGTTTTAAGGGTGCTTTCAATATGGTGGCAAGTAAAGGCCATAACAAACTGAGGTCAGTATTTCCTATATAGGTTTTAAATTCTGCTGGACAAACTACAAACTCCAGGGCAGAAAAAAAGACACCACCAGCTGTGGTGATGGTTTATAGAAGCTCAGTAGTGCAGGACCCTTGCCCTGCTTGAAGATCCTGAAGTCAGAAAAATCTACTAAAAATAACTGGTGTCATTACATAGCATCAGACTGTGCATATGCCTTCCTGGAGAGAGTGTAATTTTGGAGGTGCTCGTTGGGGTTCTCCAGTTTCTCTTGATGTTTTGATAATGGCCCTAGCCTGCAGTCTGTTGAAATGTATATGTTTCTGTGAAAAGTGCATCTTTCTTGTTTGTTTGTTTGAGTAAATGTTGTCACTAGATTTTGTGTATGTTTTTTTCAGCCAGCTCTAGTAATTCGATGATTTTACATTTTTGGAGGGTTTTGAGTGTTTGTAGTGCACGTGTCCTATTTCATGGGCAGGTGGAGCACAAGTTCTGATGAGGATCTAAAAGCCAAGTCTCTCTGCCTTCATCTTTGTCAGAGGACATGGCAAGATGTGATCTGTGCCCTCTTCTGTCTGCTACCCTCCCTTTTTTCCTCCTCCAGCCATGCACCAGATCACGTCAGGGAGCAGACCGGTAGCACGGGACTTATGCTGGGCCTTGTGCTCCTCGGCTGTTACATAGCTCATTTGCTTGTGCTGTGCATGCAGTATGGTGAATTGAGGGCGAGACACTGCACTGAGGTAGAAACTGCCCAGTTCCCAGTATCACGCTGAGGAAGTGGGAGATAGAGAGACAGCTTCTGCCTTGTTGGTCATTTGCCTGGTAAATCTGTGCCTAGTCTTTTCCACCTGAGTTTCCAATAATCTTGTGTGTAGGTGCTGCTATATGAGAACCATCCACTGACTTTTCCGTGCAAGCTGCATATGCCAAGGAGCAGATGCAGAGGGGAAGAGAAAGCGGGGACTGAGTATGCTGGGTTTCATGTTTCTTTAAAAGAAATAACTTAAAATATTTGTGTAAAGCAAGCCAAGCAAGTAAATGTTACATTGCTCTTAAATCTTTCTATTAGTTAATCTATAAAGAGATGAAAGCAGCTGTGCCAGATGAGTGGTCGCCCACTGATGATGAATGGTTTAATTGACATGGGAAGGCAGTAAAGTCTCACACAGCGTAAACATCTGTAAAAGTAACATACAGACTTCTGCTTTTATCTTGTCTCCTCCCTTGGGGAACTTGAGAGAAATAAAATTGGTGTTCAGTATTTTTTTTTAAATATGACTAACAATATTCTTTATTTTTGTTTCTTTGCCTAGGGTATTTACGTAAGGGATGCACCTTTGAAGGACATAAAAGTGTTCAACTTTCGCCGATTTGTAGCTCTTTTTAGTGTGGTAAATGCCACGAAGCGGGACGCTGGCAACTATCGCTGCCTGATTCGGACAGAAGGAGGAGTTGGTGTATCAAACTATGCAGAGCTGATAGTCAAAGGTATTTCACGATAAAAAAAAATCATTATTTGCATGCTCAGTATATGGAATAAGGACCTGCACTTGCTAATTCGTTAAGAATGTCACCCATAGCCTGTTAAAGTTGTTAAAAGGTTCAGTAAATAGGCTCTGTTTTTGTAAATCTTAAGAGTCTATCCAGCTGTAACAAGAGAGCGACAGAAGAAGCCAGGGCTAATTAACTAGATACTTGTTGATTGTTGTTTTAAATAATTCCCCAAGATGCACTGTTCAGAGCTATATGTTTTTAAGAGTATATTTACAAAATTTTTTTTAAAGATATGAAAATAACACTCGCTATTTACCTCCTTATGGAGTTTGCATTTAAAAAATATATTTACTGAAAAATATTGAAGATTTACATTAAAATGAACGCATAAAATACACATATTCCAACATATGGAGGGATGTTGGAATACAGCAGGAAACAAATGTAAGTAGAATGCGTACAGATATGTCCATCCTTATTGTAGAAAACTGCGCTAAAACAATTTTTTAACATTCATGATATTTAAATTGCATTTTTATTGCTTCTTACTTTTATATTAGTATTTTGGAGGAACAGAATTTTATTTTTGTTCTTTCAGAGACAAAACTAGATTCTGTAGCACCTAAGCTGTGGAGCCACATTATTGTGTTAGGTATCTTACCTTTCTGGTCCATTCTGTGCATAACAAACCAGTGAGATGAAGGGCTAAGGGCTCTTTTTCTCTTCTTTCTGAAAACAATTTGATCCATGTTGACAAGGAGTGAATGAGTGCCCTAAAACTAAATCGACCACAGGTGTGGAATTTTCCTCTGGGAATTAGGAAGGACACACTTGCATCTATTATGCATGCTCTGATTTTAGAAACAGTATCCTTCGTTGGATAGGACTTTTTTCTTTTGGGGATAGCATTCGGATTATCATGGATGATATCATTATAGCTCTTCTAGCAGAGTTAAAGAAACTTCCAGGCTAATGAGTAATGGGAGCAAGAAATTAATTTTTGAATAAGTACCTTCTTGTCACTCTGCTTTCCAAATTCTGCTCTAGGTTTTATCTTTTGGGTTAAGATACAAGTTAATATTTCTTATGACTTAGTCATCTAATTGAAAAATCAGTACCTATTGCAGTATAAGAGCTTGTACAGTTCTGGTTGCAGACAGGATAAGGGGCTTTGTTCTTAGTTGATCTGGGATTTGCTCTTTTCTTTCTCCTAACTCTTTACTTATTTTGTATATTTATAAACCTATATGGGATTTGTCAGGACTTTCTAAAGATGTCATCCTACATACAAGTTGCCTTTAGGAAAAGGGTAATAAACAAGGTGTGGGATAACTGTTACATCTGAAAATGTAGCATGGATGTTGTTTCTGAAGTCAGTACAGAAAGCACGTGTATGAGAAGCTAGCAATAAAGGAGGGGTTTGAAGGACGGGTGGCACAGTGGCATAAATAATCAGGCCAAGACATTAAAAAGCAAAGCAAAGTAGATGAGTCTTAGAGAAAGTGGAGAGAAGCAAGACAAGACGAGGAGGAGGTTGTGAATAACCTGTTTATGAGGATAACATGACAAAACAAATTGTAGTATGAAAACTTAGATGAGAATGGACAGATGAAGAAAGAAACAAATAGAGAAGGTGAGATGAGAATATAATTATAAGACGTAGTGGAAAAAATGAGGTTATTTCAGTCCAAGCAAAGATAGCATGAAAAGGAAATAAAAGGAGTGGCCAAAAATGGAAATGTATGGAAGTCAGCAAAGAGCGCAAGAAAGGGTGGAGTATGAACCCCAACAGGAATGATGAAGCATCTTTCAAACCTAGCATCAGTGGAAACGAGGAAGAATATAGCCTGCCTGAAGGAGGCAGATGAAAGATTGACTGCGTCAGTGACAGGAGGTACAGAGAGCCAAAGAAGTTAGGGTTTTTTCAATTTCTTTGATTTAGGGTGTTTTAATTTATTAGTGCACCTTTTGCGGTGCAGTAGATGAAATTATGAAGCGTATCATTAAAGCATTTGTGCTTACCTAGATTCTTTCAGAAAATTTGCACTGGACACTGTGAACAAGTGTATAGCCTTCAGGTGTAATCCCATTAACTACTTGCAGAGTGGCAAAGTAATTAAGGTAATCCCTGTTGTCTGTATTGGAGCTTTTATGAGACCACCTGCAGGTCATTCCTTCTGACCTAAAAAGACCCGTTTTAAACATTGTGCTGTAAAACCTTAGATGACTATACTGGAATAGCAGCATTAGGGGCTAATTAATAAATATGCTTTCTTATTGATGGCACATAATTAAGAAATTGTATTTCCTAACTTTTTCAGCAACTTTTCTGAAATACTAGTTAGCAGAATTCAAAGATAATGGATTGATTTCAGTGCAACTATATCTTTTTTTAATATGTTACCATTGATAAATCATGAAAAAATGTACATTTACCCATAATGAATGTAATGCCTAGTATACATGGAAGTTACTGATGGGTTAATAATAGTATGTGTAGAAACGGTGCTGTAATTACTCCCTGCTCTTTGTTGGAAACAATGAATCTAATTCTCTTCTCATTTACACTGGTGTATCTAAGCTGATTTAAGAGGAATTTCCCTGGAATTACATTGCTAGAATGACAGGAGAGTCAAACCTAGCGTTTGTAAGTTGAAGAGAATCAGTTCTTCACATTTATTGTGCTTTGTTTCATTCTGGTTGCTGAACTTGTAACTCAAGTCGCAAATAAGTAAATCCTGCACTGGAGTTGGGAATTTTTCAAAATGTCTTTGCTTTTAACTAGGGACATTTGCACAGTAAAGTGGGTTACAACTCCATGCAGTGTTCATTCTACTTCATTGTAGGTATAGTTTCACTAAATAGGAACTTACTCTAAGTAGATTCCAGTTACTTTCTTATGTAAACATCTTCAAGGTTTGTAGTGGTGCTGTGGCATGATGTTGTGTGGCACTGGAGACCAGGTATGAGAACTTCTGAAATCAGCGGAAAGGCCACTAGTGGCAGGTGCTGCAAACCGAACCTGAGATCATAAAGGAATAGGAATCAAATCTTGAACATGAGAGATATCTAAGAAACTGCTGAATGTTCCTTTTTTTTTTTTTTTCCTTTTTTTTAACCTGAGCAGATATGGTTATAGCAAGGTTTAATCAGGGCGGCAGGGGGGGGGAAGGCAATTAAAGAGCTGTCAGTTAATCCCATGTTATCTTATTAAAGAACTGTAAATATGAATATTGTCTAGTTAATGAGGAAAAAGCCTGTCAGTGAACAATTAGTCTGGACTTAAACAAGAAGGAAAAAAAGGGGTTTTTTTGAAAACTTTTTTGTGTTATCTTGTATGCCTTTTAGAGGAGGGTGAAATAAAGTATTGATTGCTCTATTTAAATAAATCCTGAAGGGGAGGTTTTCAGTTGACCCAAGTGTTTGTTCTGATAGGAAAGGCTGAAAAGACAAGTGCCTTGTCATTGTGTGTGCTCAAACTAAACAGTATCCTCATCTAAGTTTGTCAGAGAACTGGATTGAAATGTCACTTTATCTAATGGGAGACATGAAATTGGCCTTGTCAGATCACCCACTTATTGTAAAAAACAGCAGTTCGTATCTAATAGGTGACATAAAAGTAATCAAACATTGAGCAAAAGAAAAACAGTAGGGTGGAACTGATTGCATGTATTTGGTGAAGTAAATTAGACTTCTACATACAGTCCCTAGGTTGAGTTTTTCTAATAGTGGGCAGATCCAACACAGATTAGATACAGGAGAACAGAATGAGCCTGTCTGAGCAGACATCAGATTATTACAGAGTTCAGACTGCTTATTGAGTTCAAACAAGGTAAACCTAGGTGTCAAATTGGTTAAAAGGAGTTTTGTTAGGTTTTCAGGCGAGGGCATAGAAAGGTAACCGTCTGTAATGCTGGCAGCTTAAATGTCTGCATCTTTCCAAATGGAAGATTTAACACTGGGAACAGAACCAAACCTCTTCTGGACCTCTAGAGCAAAGGATTTATTCTGGAGGGCAAAATAATTTTGAGATCAAGACACAGTAAGAAAGTATTAAAGACTGCTTATCTGTTGTTCTCATACATTAAGTGTACACAGGTACTTAACGTCTGTTTTCTCTCTCTGCCAACTAGCCTTTCATGCTGGATCCGTCAGTCTGTCTGTACCCTTTTTTACGAACAGTGGTGGTATTAGGACTTATTTTTATGGTTGCCTGACAATTCATATAATGAAGTCCTGCTTTCAGATGCTCATATTTTGGTAAACTGACTTCAGGCTGATAATTTCTAGTGTGAGTGTATGGCTCAGCCTGAAGGTTTTGAGAAAACCTCCAACCAAAACAGTTGATCTAGTTCAGCCATCTTGGCAAACTCACCGTAGAAAAGTGCTGAAGACTCTGGGCTTTGAAGCAGGAACTTTTTTTTGGGAGGGTAATAGTTATATCAAGAATACTGGTTTTCTGTTCCTTTGAAAATCTGTTCTCACGTATAGTCAATTTACAAGCTACTAAATAAAACCCACCAAGACCTCCATTCTGATATGTACAATTGAGACTTCTCTGAGTTAAACTCTCAAATTCCCCCTAAATTCTAGATACAGTGAATGGAATTTAAATGCAAGCACTGATCTGAGCTCCTCTGGGATGGGCTGGATCCAGGCACAGGACTCAAAAGCTGGGAGCTTGCCATTCCTGGGCTTTTAGTATACAGCCCTCGACCTTGCTGAGCCCTTGTGCTGTGAGGGTAAAATGGTGAGATGCATGATGTGGATAGCGAGGGGTGTAAGAGCAAGAAGCTGCATACACGGATGAGATTGTTAGTGTTGGGACTGAAAGGTATGGGAAACTGGGAGGTGTTTTGAAATGAGAGGAGAAGTAGCTGAAAACTGGGGCTACATAAGCACTAGAAACTAGGGAGAAAGACGACAAAGGGTGGAGGATAAACATACATACATACATGGACATGCAGAAATATGTATGTGTGTGTATGTGCATATATATGTATGTAGGGGATGAGGATGCAGGCTGAGGCCGGTGGAAGAGGAAACTGTCTGGTGCAGGAGGGGAGAGGAGGAGCAGATACTAGGTAGAAGCATGATTAGAAGAACAGCAGCAGACTGGAAGGCAGGGAGAGGAGTAGGCATAGAGCTTGTAGGTGCAGCCCAGGGTAAAATAAAAACAAACCTGGGGTGGGAATTCAGCCGTATCTGGAATGCGGGGATGGTGACCATAGTGTGGGGAGAAAAAGAAAACCGAGCAAAGCTGAGAATGGGAAGGGTATATGGGTTTAGACCACTTAGGTAAGCAGATGAGTATGAAGCGAGAGCAAGTGCAGGCTGAGGCGCTACTGTCTTAAAAGAGAGTTGGTGAGTCAGGAGTGGGCAAGTCAGAGCAGTTGAGTTTGGGAGGAATCATGCTTGGGGAAGGGAACAGTTTGTGCCTAGTTAGGGATGGGTGGTAATAGTAATACTACTGCTACAGGGTTTAGCAGGATATCTACTAATGTCCAACTAGTTAGATTGTACTGCATAGGCTTATCAGCATATAGTACCAGAATACTGTTTTTCTGTAAAGTTTCAAAATATGTGTAAAATAGAAGAATGACATTTTATTAAATGATGAATTTACAAGTAATTTTAAGAACATTAGGATACTGGATCAGGTGAAGTTTTCATCCTGAACAGTCTCAGTAAAGGAATAGTGTAAAATTAGCTCACGTGTTATGCATCATACTGTTTAGCGGTATTGTTTAATTAAATAATAAATGCTTTGGCAGGAATTATTTAAAGACTTTTTTTCAAAAAAAATTGCATGAAGAACTGTGGTGTTTCAAAATCATTGCTGTGTCTTTTGTTATCAGTGGGGGTATTTGTTGCCCTTCATCCGCAATTAAATGCTGCAAAATGGCACTGCTCTCTGTTGTTACCAAAGGGATAGAATCATTTGCATGTTCAAAAGAGGAGCACAATGATATGTAAAAAAAAAAAATATAGAGGAAAATGTAATAAAAAAATCTTAAAGCTGTTTAGTTTCTTTCAGGACTATAAAATTATAATGATTTGATTAGTTTTGTAATAATTAAGAGGTTATTAATGTGGACATAGCATCAGAGATGGTTGATACCTTATTTTTATCACTTCACCTGCTCAGAATCACGTGGGAATATCGTGGCATTGTCTTTCTAACAGTTACTATTTAATTAAAAAAAAAATTAGCTTGCAGAATAAATGTTTCTTCCTTGTTCCCCTGCAAATGTAGCATGGCTCCATTTGCTCACCCTCTCACCTCAAAATGTTATTCATTACTGTTGAAGTAGATTTTTTTCATTTTTCAAGTTAGCTGTACTGAGCCACAGAGAAGAAATGTCCATTTTTTGTGTTCTATAACTCACTTAAATCTCAGAGATTTACATCATCTCCACTGGCATCTCTGTGTGATGCCTCTCCCTTCCCTATTAAAATTTTAAAAGAACTGCAAAACATAAAGATGTTATGATCTTGTAGAAAATGTTTGAAAATTCTGTATAATTTAAAGCACAAAGCAGTGTAAATAAAGGAGTTGCTGTTTCAAGTATGTTTCCAGTTAATATAGAAGCACATAAGAATAAATGATTTATATGCATGTATGGCTAAATTTGTTTTTATCCTCTGCGTAAGAGAAGGGCTGCTCCTTTGTCTTTTTCTCATATTTACTGTAAATGATCCATTTACATAGGGTGACGTTAGAGCATCTGCCTAAAGCTTTCTCTCATCTGCGGATATCTGGCATTGTAAGGTGGCCACTGTTTTCTTTCCATAAAGGATTATGCCCATTGCCATTTGTCACAGAATTCAAGAAGAGGTCACCTGTCTGTCCAAAGTCTAAAAAGCATTAAATTTGAAATTATAGCTAAACTTACCTTCCTTTTGTGAGTTAATATTCTGTTTTAAAAGCCTATCTTTAAAGGGTTTCACAGTACTGAATAGCTTTGTTTACTTCTGTTTCAAGAGACATCTAGAAGGAAGAACTCCTCTTTAAGCTAAACTGTTGTACTAAACAGTCACTGCTACAAACTTGTTTCTGCAATCAGTTGAAATTGCTTCCTTGAATGTACACAGCTGTAAAATCACAGGTTTATTGTACCAGTTTCATAAAGGTATTAATCAGGAAAAAATTCGCGTGGTTTTTATTTGAGACTACCCCAGTGGCCACCAGTAAAATTGCTTTTAGTGAAAGAATGTCGTGCTGCAGTCTGGTACTTACCTGATTAAGTGATTCAAACTCCTCAGAATCCTAAAAAAATTAAATCATTCTGCCTAAAGGAGGAAGAAATGAATAAGTCAGAAGAACAACTTTCACACTTTAGTCATGAAATCGGCTCATTATATTTGGTAGTACACCGTTTGTATTAAAGTGCCTGCTTAACTCTGGGTCTCATGTTTTTAACCAGTCACTTAATAATGGGCATCGTATTTGTAATGAAAGGTTCATTTTATGTAACCTTGATCTCTGGTAAGAAGACTACTTTTAGTATTAAACTACGTTACTCGTATTAAACTGCAGTGTATGCAGGCTTTGCTGAAATCATGCAGCTTGCATTAACCTTTCACACTTTGGTCACAAAGGAATGAAAAATATGCCCCGAGGGATAAAAAGACAATAAAATGCTGTCTATTTCAAGTACTTGTAATACTTGGAATGATTTGGTGTAACCGCTAACCTTAGTGACCTAACTCCTGAGTTCGCATTTTGAATGGCGCTTCAACAGCCTTTAGTAGCATTTGAAACTTGAAAGTAATTAACTGTTCTTTCAGCATGGCTAAGTAAATGCCTTGGGATGCTCTATAAAAGTTCTATTTCATGTCTTGGTTCACAAAACAGCCTAATGATTTAAATTGATGCTAAATCATTTTGAGTCAAGTCAGAACTGTTTCCAGACATGCTATTGCTGTATGAAGCCATAGTTTATATACTTCGGGAACAATAATTTCAATAAAACTGCAGTATGTGTCTAATGGAAAGATGACATCAGTTTGCCATATATTGCTACTGACATATAACAGTGTTTTCCCTAGTGATTTGAAAATGTAAACAATATTCTTTTCTTTATGTACTGGAATCTACCACAATATATTAAGCTATTTTTCTTGTCTATTGCGATCAGTAATAACTAGCAGACCTCTTTGGAGACATTCTGGATTGTTGCCCACTGTATCATATTCTTCATTATAGTAATCAATTAGTTTTGTTAAGATGAAAATATATAATGCCAATGCCTATGTTTGCTGTTTTGTGATGTCATATTTTAGCAATTACTAACAGATTGCACGGATTTAAGCTTACGTGCAAGTGTACAGTGTTAATTAGAAACACTGTCTATCTGAGGCATAGCTAATCTTCAATACACTTAGTGCTCTGTGAGTTGAGTACTCTTTCTCTAAATGAAAAAAGGTAGCATAACATAGGGTAATTACATGTTTGTTAAAATAGCAATTCTACTATTTCTCAGGAAATATTAATACTTCTTTCCAGAGTTCCTTTCTCCCTTGTGCTCCCTTGTGCTTCATTCTTTTATGTTCTTTGCTTTAACTCTGACTTTGAAGTCCTCGGGAAAATGATGAAATGTATGAATTCAACTTCTTTTCTGTTTGACTGCCTATATCTCAACACATTGGGAAATGGTTAGCAGAAGAGGATAAATCTGAAGCTACAGCTTAGGGAAGACAGATCTTCTATGTTCATTATGTATTCTGTGTAGCCTTAAGAAGGTGGCAGTGTTTGCTGATAGATATGTTAAGAATATTGGATCAAACAGTGCCTTATTGCAGTGGCCTGCTTTCATTCTACATGAATATATTTAACCAATGGGAAGGTGAATTTTATGCATTTGCGATGCATTGAAAGATCAGAGTAATTTCCTAGTTAATCAACAGAAAAAAAAGTATTTGTTTTTTACCTTTAAAAAGAGATGATGTCTGCAAATTACTTCTGCAGTCTAATTTAAAATGAGATATTCATCACGTAATAAATAAAAGTGGTTTTAAAATTTTGCTCACTTTTAAAATCTTTAGAAGGCAAACTATCAGGAGATCACACATGTGGTTGCTCTGTGAGAAAAAGTACTGCTGCTGTGTGGCAGTTAGTGAAAATAAGCCATTACATGAAATAGAGTCATAGTAAAGACTCAAGAATTCCCCCAGCTCTCATTTAGAAGTTCTTTCTGTTTAACCAGGAATATAGGACTTGAAAAAAATACTATATTTATTCTGCTTACACGGAAGTCTGAAAATCTGAAAGCTGAGTAGTACAGTCCATGAGCAATAATGAATAAAAAATTCATTTTGTTTTCATGCAGAAATCACTGTTCTGGCTATGTCTAAGAATAGACCTACAATATCAATTTTAGCTTAAAAATGTTAGTTTTTAGTAGGATTTATATTTACATCCAGTAAGAACTGTATTTTGATAAGAAAACCTGAGATAATCTTTCTTTTTAAATTGAAAGTTAAAAGTTGCCATGTAATGTGAATAGAATTCCAGATGCACCCGGTTTGAAATTACATGGTATAAAACAAAAACTTCATGATAAAATCTCCAAGTGCGTAAGCAAAAGAGTTTGCATGTTGCAGTTTATTGCAAATAAGTTAATCTGTGGTGGTGGTTTCTTCATATCCATACATTTATACAATCTTCAGCTCTAATATAGTACAAACCCCATTGTTTATTTGAATGTTTTAGAAGCAGAAAAAATGCCAGTATAATCATTGCTACTTTTTGTAATGTATTTTGCTTCAGAGCCACCAGTTCCCATTGCTCCACCTCAGCTGTCCTCAGTCGGTGCAACTTACCTGTGGATACAGTTGAATGCCAATTCCATCAATGGGGATGGGCCCATTATTCAAAGGGAAGTTGAGTATCGAACTTCAAGTGGAAGCTGGTATGACATACAACCTGTGGACTCCACAAGCTATAAGATTGGGCACCTGGATCCTGACACAGAATATGAAATCAGTGTATTACTTACAAGACCAGGTGAAGGAGGAACTGGATCTCCTGGCCCAGCTCTCAAAACAAGAACAAAATGTGCTGGTGAGTACTCAAAAGTGATTGGAAAGTTGTAAAGCATCTTTCTAGGGTTGAAAACGTAAGTTATTTCACTAGTCGTTTTTACTGTCTACCTTAACCCAGCAGGCTGCAGGAATGAAGACTGAATGCTTTTAAGTATAAGCTATTAGCATTTGCCAGCTACGATGACCTTGAAGCCAACCTTCAGGGCCACTGTAGATAGTGGATTAAATCATACCTGTGCATGCCTTAAAGTGGTGAATGTAGAGTGCACATTCAGGTGTGCACTGAGCTCTCTCCATTTCATTACACCCCTCTCTTGCCAGTGTATGTTTGGGTGTCAGGTTAGTTCATCCTTTTTTTTAATCTTCTTTTTTTTATTTCTCTTTTTTTGCTAGTATCCCAAGCTTGATAAGAACTTTGTTTTGGATAAAGTTTCTTTTTTCCTTTTTTCAGTGTCAGGTACATCAAACTTGTAGGCAAAGTGTAAAGAGATCCTGTGTAACAGCAAAAGTATGCACTGTTCAGTATCAATCAGCAGATGAAGTTTAGCAGAGGACTGCTTTCTTGAGGGACTGGCAGCATGTCTTTTCATTAAATGAGATAGTGTGATTTGTGGTGCTGTGTAGCAGTCTTGGCTCTTGTTTTGGATGTTATAATTAATAGCACTGACCTCTGACTGTAAAAAGATACAAAGTAGACCTATTATACAAAAGCAATTGTACAGTAATTTTCAGGAAGGTATATTAATTTGGGATTCATCCGTACAGAAAATAATAGACTACACTGTGATCTGGAATTTTTATCATTAGTATTTTCCCCCAATATTTTGAATCTTCTTTCTGTTGCGGTGAATTTGGTGGAAGACAGACGGATGCGTACCTAGAGGAAATGGGACTAAGCAACTGGTATTAGCTTACTGATCCTAATCTTTTAAAGAATGGCTTTGTGTTATTTGTCTTTTTAACAGGAAAAATTACATACATGAACAGAAATAACGATGTATTTCCATTGCATATGAAAGTAAGGTTACTTTATGTAAAGTTACCTGGCCACCTGTCAGTGGCTAAATGGCATTTCAGTTGGACTGATTGGTGTGTTGTCAAACATAGAATGAAATGTAGTTGCTGTCAGAATCCCAGTGTTACGTTTTTGAAGATGCAAGCTTGCACAAGTATTAACTGTTTGATATTCTGTTTGTTTTTTTCTTTTTACTTTTTTTCTCATTACTGAAAGGAAGTATTTAATGAAAAATATCAAAAAGCAGTACAGTTAAGTTATAATAATAGTTAAGTATTTTGTATTTATAAGATTTTCTTTACTAGACTAAAATAACTTCCGTTTAGTTAAAAGTGAGGCATAAAAATTAATTAGAGTTCCCTTCAGGAGGGTTTCTGGGTCACTATGCCTTTCATAATAGTGTAAAATGATCTGTCTAGACAAGGTAAGTATGTATTTAATACACAAGTACTTTAGGTATTTTAAAATGAAAACAGTTTTTATAGTTTGATCATCTGCTTATATGATTAGAAAATGTAACATTGGGTGCTGTGTAAGCGAGCCTGTCTGTACTAAAGGGTTAGAGAGTGTGGTGGCTTGACATCAGCCAGCAGCCAAGTTTCCACACAGCTGCTCACTCAGTCACCTCTGCCATGGCACAGAGAGAAAATGGAAGGAAGGCAAGAAGACTTATGGTCTGACATGAAGACAGTTTAATATGTGAAGTAAAAGCTGTGCTCGCAAGCCAAGATAAGAAATTTATTCACTATTTCCCATCAGCAGGCAGACGTTTAGCCACTTCCTGGGAAGTAGGGCCTCAGCACACATCATGGTTACTTGAGAAGGCAAATGCCATAATCATGAACATCCCCCCTTCCCTCTTCCTTTCCTTGAGCTTTGATTGCTGACCATGACATCACATGGTATGGAATATCCCTTTGGCCAGGTGGGGTCAGCTGTCCCCGCTGTGTCCCCTCCCAGCCTCTTGTCCACCTCCAGTCTACTTGCTGGGGGGGGCAGAGTGGGAGAAAGAGAAAGCCTTGAGGCTGTGCAAGCACTGCTCAGCAGCATTCAAAACACTGGTGTGTTACCAACCTTGTTTTGGGCACAAATCCAAAACACAGCACCATACAGGCTGCTATGAAGGAAATTAATTCCATCCCAGCCAGACCCAGTAGAAAGAGAAATCCAGAGTTTTAGTTGTATTTAAGAATATCATATACTTCCTGGTCTTTTCAGTGGTACATACTGTTGAGTATTAAAACATGCATTCAGTCTCATAAACCACTACCTACTATTTTATTACCTGGTAACATCTTGTAATACATCAGCATTATTTGTGTTTTCATTAAGCTAAACAGCAACCCTCTTAAATTAAAAGCAGAAAGTGGTGGTTGACTGAAAAATTTAAATTGAATTATGATATTAAATCTGTCTCTACAAACTGGCTTTTTTATAGCAGAGGACCTGCTTTGAAGGTGTAGTGCTTATTGGTTAACGGTTAGCAAGTGACATGCTAATAACTGGCCCAAGGGCTTAAAAAGAGATGCTGATAAACTAATGATGGTATAATTAAGCTGGGTAGGAGTAAAGTAATGCCAGTTTCCAAAGCATACCATAGAATTAATAAAACAAGAGTCTTTAAGAGAAGAGTCATTGCACCTTTTTAATTACTGTGATAATTGTATGCTGCTTGGCTGTTCCCTAGGGGTCTAGTGAACCACTTGGAGAGTTGAAGCAGTATGTTAGGCATTCAGTAATCTTAATAGTTCTCCAAAGCTTTTGAAAAACGTTTTCATTTTAGCAAAATGAGATTTCAGAGGCTTGTAATAGACAAGTCTTATCTGTAACTTTAGTAAATAAAAGCATCTATAATTAGAATGCAAAGAAAAAAATATCTCTAGACTTGGCTGCATCACCCTCTGTGGAACAGTTACATACTTTTTAAAGTGCTTTGGTTCCTTTTGATGAAAAGTAATATAAATGTAAGTGCTCTCTCAGTGTAATGCTCAGGAAGGCCGAGGAATTACATTCAGGTCTGGATTAGATTTAATGTAGAACATGGAGTTCAGGTTTGAAAAAGAGGGGTTTAATGGATTTTGGCTATTGTGAACCACGTTTGAGTCAGACTTAGAAAAAAGGGTTTTTCTCATTTCAAGGTCTGAAATCAAGGCTTCCTCAGGTTGTCTGGAATTTGAATCACCAGTTGCTGTGCTCAAAGCTCCCTCTTCCCACAGCTGTCTCATATGGTGTTATGAACCTAGAAGAGTGCTGCCATTTAAAATAAAAGGGGGGCAGGGGGAGATGGGAAGAAAATTCATCAGGAGATACATGACAGAACGTTTCCATTATACAATATATCTCAAATTACGCTGATGTACATTTTCACTCTGGTATAGTCGTAAAATAAGAATTCCAGAGTAGTCACCCACAATTAGAGTTATTTAAGGGCAGGATATCGGAATGCTTCACACCTCAGACATCGTTATCTGAGGAATAAGACTGTTAGCTTGGTGTGAGGCTTGCAGTGCCAACCACTGCTATAGAGACCTCAACCACCCAGCCATTGCTAGCAGCTGAATAGCTGCATAAATATTTGAACCAAAGAAATCACCTTGTATGCAAGCACAGAACCAACAGTTGCTCTGCCATATGGGATATAAGAAGTTTGAGGATCTGAGAGTCAATACTTATAAAAAAGCCTGTTATCCCTTACTGAAGTAGGTTGGGAATCCTCTGGTGCCTGAAAATTCTCTAAATGTGACTCAAAACCAGTGGAACTGTCCGTAGTAAAACCTAAGTAGGAATGTTGAAGGGTTATTAAGGTAGAGTGTGTTTTGTAGTTTCCTCTTATCCTTATCGGTATTTCTGTGGGTAGAATTATTTATTTCAGTGCTTTGCAACATGTTTTGTCTCTGACATGCATTGCGCGATACAAATCTTGATCCAATATGTTTCCCTGCACTCTGACGGTGAGGCAGTGCCCCAGTTAAAACAGTCTCCTGGAAAATCCAGAAATGCTGAGTCGGCTCCTGCAAATTTTTTTGCTATGGCCTCTCTATTACGAAAATTTATTTCTACACAACGTTGTTCTTTGAACCTGCTGGTGAACAGATACAGTTTAAAGCCAACTACCTTAGGAAGAAAAAGTAAAATAAAATCCTCTCTCTTGCTAAGGTAGGGGATTTTTAAGGCCTTCTGGGGAGAATCATTGCCTTTTTCTCATAATGTTTCTTTTTTCACTGTGACATTTGGAATAATCCTAGAAAATTACCATCTTTTCCTTTCCTGAACCAGAAAACCCTATTGGAATTTAAGAAAATAAAGGGACTGCCATGAAAGAAACTTCTGATGGACTATCCCCAAATTGTGGGGGTTTTTTAACAGTCAGAACTCTGCTTCTCTGTGCTAAGACACAGTTATTGCCCTGAAGTATTTGCAAAAACAATCACTGTCAAGTTAACCAATGATTTTCCAGGCAGAGAATTCACATGTTCCTCATACAAGGAAGTAACAGGAATGTTTTAATTAACATAGTTCATTTTGCTATGTCTTCTACCCTATCACCTGAGCTTGTCAGGAGGAAAGCTGTTACTCCCAGTACAATTGAGCCCTTGAATCACTGCTGCAGGTTAGTTGTAAACTATCTGTTACTCCTAGAAGGCTTTGTTACAATCTGGAAGTACAGAGCAGAGGAACTCTTTAAATCCGCACTCTTACAGACTGTTCTTTTTCATTTTATTCATTTTGCTCACTGCTTTGGCTTCAGCTGGGTAATTTTCCAAGGTGTCAAAATTACTTTGCTAGTTCTGTGCTGCCCACTGGCATCCACTGACATTGTGAAAAAAAAAAAATCTACGTGTGCCAAAATGCTTATTGATGGAATGAGCATCCTCTTCCCTCTGATCCATGAAGACCTCATCTCCTGTTACCAGATTCTGAAAATGATCAGATGTGGACCAGAGCAACAACCCTATTTTTGCTTGGGAATGTTAACTAAGTTCCCTGTTTTCTCCTTTTCATTACTAAAAGGGGTGCATAATTTACAACCATATAGTATGGAAATATAGTATTAACATAGGTTCACTCTGTTGAAAATTGTAGCCTGATCCAAAGCCAAAGTATAAACCTCTTAATCTTCCCCAACTACCCATTTTAGATAGTCCTTACAAACTATACAGTACTTTGCTGTAATACACTCTCTAACTGCATCAGGTTGCAACAGGCAAAAGTATCTTTAGGCAGGTGGTATGGGGCCAGCAACTGTCTTGAACCCTGCATGCAAAGTCAGTGTGCTCAGGTATGCCAGACAGTATTCCATGCCACCACTTTTCCTCCTGCCCCATGTCATGGAGCACTTGCCAGGTCCTACAAGATGAACAGTCTGCAGCCCCTAGTGTATGACATTCTGAATACTCAATCATCTTTGCAGTTGGTCTTCCCTATTTTCCACCCTCCCATCTTCTTTTGTCATTAATTCTGTAGTTAGTCTGTCCCTTTGTCAGTGTTCATGCCCTAGCCTGTCTTGAATATCAGTGGTACTTACTGCTTATTTCCATGCCCTTTCCCATTCTGTATCACTATTAGGAAAGATGAGTTCCTTCCTAAGAACTTCTCTAGGTTGAAATGGCGGCTGCCTTTCTCTGTCCTTGCAGGCTTCTTTGGATCTTTTGACTTTTTTGTCTCAAGAAAAGAGGAAGGATCTTTGTGTTACTGGGAATTAAGTTCTTCCTTCTTGTTGCTGTACCTTGGGGGACTGCCTGTGAATAGGTTCAGTTTTTTTCAGGCATATAACGATCTCTTAACGTCTCTTAGTTTTGTGATCCTAAGAAAATGTCCACTTGAAGCGGTACTGCAGGGTCTTTTCTACAGCTCTGTCTCGGAATTTAGCAATTTTCTCAGAAGTTTTAACCAAGGTTGTGCAGCTGCATGGTATCAGAGCTAGACCTCAGATCACGGACATCTGAACCCTGAGGAGGAGGGTTGCAGATATTGCACCACTTTGTTTTTCATGGAAAAGTTCAATGGTATTTCTAAAGTCACCGTTCCAAACCTGAAGCTGTAAGAAATTTCAGTAGGAAGTTGCATTGATTTGTCAGAACAGAAAGTCCACAGTCAACTTATATTTCATGTATGGTTTTATTGTGAAAGTAAATTACAGTTTTAATAGAAATTTGAAATGAAGAATGCCTACTGTATTGTCCTTTCTCCTAATGCCTTTCTGATATACAAATCATTCCCGTATAAGGTCCACTTTCTCATAAGGGTAAAAGCTAATATTGGGTTTTCTGCAGTGTAGCAGGTGAATCACAGCTTTTGGATGTTCAGAAGGTAGGCTGATAGATTTTAATAGAATTCCAAGAAAATATTACCTAGTGGTATGTATGTCCGTGTCTCTGTGTCAGTTGTCACTTACCTCTGAATAGGAAACAAACAAAAAAAAAGAATCTTCTTGGAAAGGGGCCTGCTGAAAACACAAGTGATGCCCAGCTGTGACTACTATATGAAAGTTACTTCTTGGCAGCCACTTACCTGGAAACAAGCACCCAGGTTGTTCCTTACTGAGTTGACTTCTCTGATGCTGTCTTACAGAACAGCCTTCCCTTGTATATATTTGAGATCTTGGGTCAAGAAGAAACAAAATAATCCAAATTGCTCCCATAAAAAAATCTCTTTCAATCCAGTTCTCATTCTCTTCCTCTCACAGTCTAAAATTTCCCTCTTGGAGTTCTTTAAGTCCATGAAAGTAAAAAAAAAAAAAGAGGCAGTAAATGGCAGTGAATGCAGCTGCAACAAATGCTACTCCTATCTTCAAGAAAGGCAAGAAGGAAGACCCAGGGAACTACAGGCTGGTCAGCTTTACCATAATCCCTGGGAAGGTGATGTAACAACCAATCTTGGAAACCATTTCCAGGCACACAAAGAACAAAAACATGACCAGGAGAAGTCAGCATGGGTTCACAAAGGGGAAGTCATGCTTGATGAACATGATAGCCTTCTGTGATGAAATGGTTTGGTAGATGAGGGGAGAGCAGTGGAGATACTCAAAAGCTGTCTGGACGGGGTACTGAGGAGTATGCTCTAGTTGGCCCTGGTTGAGCAAGAGTGGGGTAAGGGGTGGTTGGGTGAGATGGGCCAGACCCTTCCTACCTCAACCATTCTGTGATTCTGAGTTTCTGGTTTCTGTCAAACTGGGAAGAGGAGCTGTCACCATGGTTTCTATTAAACTCCGTGGAGTCTTTCACAAGCAGGGATGTGTCATGATCTCTCCGCCATATTCCTGTCCTTCCCCGAGGCTGTATGAGCAGTCAAGTACAGCGTGATGGAAGGACTCTTTATCGTAGACAAAAGTTTGAGTTCCACCACATCATTCTGGATGCTTCTTCAGATTTGTGGATGCCAATGATAGGGAAAAATAAACATTTTCTTTTAGAAGGTAAAACATTATCAGGGTATCTGCCCTTTCATCTCAAGTGTGTCTTTCCTTCGCAGGGGAAATTGCAGGTTAGTTCACCATTCAGTGAATCTTCAGCCTGTGCACATAAATGCTTTTCCTAACACTGGCAACCAAACAAGCTGGTGTTATGTAGAAGTTACTAATCCCTGCACTTTCTGTCTTCATCAGTCCCTAAATACGTATTTTTGGTTTAGTAACAGCATCCAAAGGTCTCATTAGACAAAGAGAACATTTTCCCTTCCCACCACCTGAAGGGCTGTACTGGCAGGAAGAGGACAGGCAAACTCCTGCAAAGATCTAGGTCTGTTGTCCCTCTCTTTGACACATGGGCTGGAGTGTATAAGGAACGTAGATGCATTCTGGTGGTGATAAGGATACGGTGTATGAAACCTGACTGTCAGATCGGTTTGCTTTGAGGAGTTCTTCATTATAACGAGGAGAAGCATTTAGGATTCTTTCCTGAGAATTATAGCTAGATTAATATAGGGGTGGAAACAGTGTTTGTAAAAGGAACTGCCAGGTAGAACTGTCTTTGGTCATGTGAAAAGCAGTCATATAAATGGAGACTTAGTTCTTCACTTTATTATATTCCCATTTCAAAACATTTGCAGATGAATAAATTAATCTGCTCTTTGAGACAAATGAACCTTCACCATCTTACAGCAAACCTGAGGGGGAAAATTATTTTCACATCTGCCAGGTAGAGGGAATGTGAAGAAAACATAATGACCCTTGAGGAAAAAGTAGATAATATGATTTCTTCTATGACATATGTCCATCTCCAGATTTGGTGCAGTCTCTTATTAATTACAAAGACAAGCTCAAAAAACAAACAGTCAAAAAACTATTTTACCCAACTTTGGTTTAGGAACAATTTCTCGGTATGGAGTGAAAAAATCCAAGCAAGTGGGGAATGTACTGATTATATACAAAAGGCTGGTATGTGGGAACCTTTAGGAGAAGTGGTAAATTAGATATACTTGTGAAAAATATTGATGGGGCATTCCTTAGTATTATTCTGTTCTGAACAAATTGAACATGAACTGTTCCATGGATGCATGGATCTCTCTTTTCAGAAGTATTATCACTGCAGATTTAAATAAATGCATCGGTAGTCTATTATTAAAAGCAATTAGAAATACAGAACAGAGAATGCTTTGGGTTTAGATGCCTTCCCTGTGAAGTCCCACAGGTGCCTTGAATTTATCCTTAACAGCTTCCTGCTGAGCGCTTTTTCCCCTCTTCTGAGGGCAATTTTCACATCAGTTATTCCAGTTTTCACATCCAGTTATGCCATACTGCCTTCCAGTTATAGGCAAACTTCACTTCAGTATTAATAATGCTGATCCTTTGGCAAAAACATGAGCAAATGAGACTTAGTCAATGGAGGAGATTTTGTCCAACAGCAAAGCAAAATCTTTTATACATTTGAATTGGCCAAAGTATCTTTACTTTTTCAATTTATATCTAAAAGAATAACTAATTATTTGTGCCTGAGTGTACGTTTGTGTATATACATACATATACACACACATATATCTCCATCAATCCAATTGTCTTTCTTCTTCATATATATGTATGAATGTATCACCCCTATGACCAAAGGGGATTTAGGCTCTCAAGAACAGGTTTTGTTATTAAAAAAAATGGTTGAGTGAACTTTTTAGCCATTTGTTTTAGGAGCCAGGAAAATAAGAATGTCCCATAGACAATGGAAGCCTAATTTCTGAAAAATTTGTCCACTAAATATTGCCACCTTATGATGGTAATCCCATTTTCCCTTACAACAGACCTGCAAGGCAAGAGGCAGCACCCAGCTGACAAGGAGCCTGCCGTCAAATTGAGTATTTGATGTTAGACTTCTGCTTGTCTGCCCTGAGCCCCCTGAATGAGGGCAGTAGTTTGGCGCTCTCTCATCTTCTGGAATTAAATTCTGGCAGGACTATGTCAAATATGTTTAAATTTGAAACAAGTTATTTGGATGAAATTTGCCAATGGTTTTAAAGTGTATTGAGAGATGCAAATGCATGAACAGACAGGCATGCTCCTCTGTATTACTATTTTAAGGCTCACACTTTTGCTTGAGACTGTTAGACCATGTGTTATCTTGCCCAGCAGCTTTGGCCAGTTGTAAAAACACATAACCGCACAATTGTATTGGAGCATCTGTGAAGCATGAAACATCCAGGAATTACGTAGAAACACTGAGATACCTACGTTTTGAACCTTTTAGTTTTCTTTTTTTAAAAAAAATTGCTTACGAAAAAGTAAAATCAAAAGTTTGCAGAAATGAATGGTGCGTTAATTCTACCTCGCTTCCAAAGGAAAACGAACAATTACACTACTCAGGTGCTTCCATTGTTTTTTTCAGTGCTTGGAAGGCATTTTGGCTTTGCAAAGCTGTTTTACAAATGTAGAATCATTGTATGCAGAATCCAGTCCAACCTCCTGAAGGTTGCCAGGAAGAAGAGCAGGTACTGTGAGTTCTGGCTTTTCTGGTACTGCTTTTTGCCATGAAGTACAATTACAACTTTATAGCTTAGACTATAGACTAGGGGTCTAGTTTGAGGCCTGAAATCAGGGCAGATCCCAATGAAGAAATATCCTGACTTTGGAGGAAAAAAAAAATTTCTCTCTTCAGGGTGCTAGGTTACTGCAGTGCTGTAAATAGGTAATGCTGTCCTACAGTCCAAGGATCTCTTCTGGTCAGCCAGTGTGCATCACGTTTCTGTTTACAACTACAGAAATATAAAGTTGAAACAATTTAAAGAGCGCTAGACCTCTGTTTCTACAGATTTAAAGGAATAGTTTTGTTTAGTAATCCATCTGATTACTGCTGAGTGTGTTGGTTAGGCGGGGAGGGGCATCCCTGTGGAACTGAGGTTTTTCCAGACTGTTATAGGCAACAAATGTTTGAGGGAGGAAAGCTGCTCTATATTCTTTTTTGCTACTCTGTATCTACATGGCTAGTTGGAATCTGGCCCGAAGAAAACAAAACATTTGACTGTGCAGACATTGAGCAAGCAACTACTTACTTAAATATCTAAAAGGAAATAAGAAATAAAATTGGGAAATGCTGTGCATAGCATTATCATGAAGAACTGTAATAAAAGAATAAAATGGAGGTTAAAATAAGACTGCCAATGAAGTTAATGATTAGGGCTCTTGCATTTCAGTACTTACGTTCTTTCACCCATAGGATGATCTTTTTTTAGAATGAGAAATAAGACCAACCATCTGAAATACTTCTGACAATTGTGTTTTCAAATTTATACTTCCGATGTCTGCATTTACCTGACTTTCATTATATACCATCCTTTTAGGCACCCTTTTTATTATTTTAAATGTATTAAAAACTATCTGTGCATTTAGTTCATGCTTATTCATTCTGTTAAGCTTGATCCAGATCCTTGTAAGGAAAAAAGATGGTTTTCTTTTGGGAAAGGGAAAGTTCAGTTTTATCCATTAATTCATGTTTCGTCACTTTCATAAAGCTCTCTGGAGGTGTTCTAGTCCAGAAATTTTGCAGTAGAAAATTATGTTTATAGTGGACTTTTATCTTTTAGTATTATACGTATGGGAAAATGCATGTAAAGCAAAAAGGCAATAATCAGTGTTTACTCTTGACACGTAGAACTGCCTGTTCATTTCTAAAAATTTATGTTCTTTGGAAAGAAAAATCAAACTGTCAGTTTCTCTTTGTTTTGACTGTTTCTGCAGATGTTTTGTTTGCAATTAGCTTAAAAAAAAAAGGCACCAAAAAAAATTTCAATAATTTACTTAATTAGTGTTGTACAGTGTTGAATTTGAGAGGATGACCCGATGTGTGACTGGCATGTTTGGCCAAGTAAATGAAAAAAAAAAAAAAACTTCTAATGACCTGAGCATAATTATAGATGACTTTGGAATGACAACTGGCAAAAATTGTACTATAATTAAATTTCCATTATAAAAGTTTCATCTTTTTCGTCTGACATGTAAGGCTAGATTGTGAAGAGTATTCATTTATGAGAGGAAGAATTAGAGAGCTATAATTTATAATTCAGGATAATCAATAAAAGCATTTCTTTTGTCAAGAAACCTTTCACTGACAAATAGCATTGCATTGTTCGTTGTTTTAAAAAGAAACAAAAAATTCTTTCATTATTTATTTCACTTACTGAAATCTCCTTTTAGGAGATGAAAAATTCTGGTGATTGAATCAAGTCTTGCAGTAATTCAGAGTAATATTATGCAGTTAGGGCTTTTCAGTCTGTTTTTCTCTTTATTAACATTAACTTTGTCTCAGTCTATAGCTAAGACTGTTTATGGAGAACTAGGATCTTTATAAGGCCATCGTACCAAGGTTCTGTTTAGTCTTGAACAGAGTTGTTTCTAATACAAGAAGTGATAATGTATTCTGATTTTCAAATTTTCCAATTATTGACTGAAATGGACCCTTTGCTTTCCAATACTGGGGTCTCAAAGAAAATTAATAAAAACATTATGAGGCTACCCTGTTATCACTGTTAATTAGACACAAGTCTACCCACTGTACACTGATTCCTCTTACTATACTATCTGTTCATTATTTAAACAAAGTATATATGCAATTAATCTCAAAATATGATTCTACCATACACAGAGAAGTTGGACTCTTGACTAAGTAAAAATGCCTTTTGTCTTACCTATGAATCCGTCAAAACAATGAATCTGTTTCTGCTCTGTTAACATCACAGAATAGTTTGGCATGAATCTTCCAAAGCTAGTTTATTTTATTCTGTGTTACAGTGACACAACCTTTGCTAAGCAGTTAATGTACAATATTGTACTGAGTTCCTAGAACAACTTACTTGAAAATAGGTTATTTTCATAATGATAATTTTCAGAGACAGTCTACTAAAATTCAGATTGATCATTTACTTCTGTGAGTACTACCACTTCACTGTTAGTCTTTTGACTTACAGACCATTGCTTATGAAAGCAGTCAGTGTTAATATCTTAGAATCTGTCAGAAAAGTACTGTTCTGCATTCATTTTCATGCTCTGCAGTAGCTGCTTCCTGGATGTTGCTCCAAGTTGCTGAGGCCAGTTTGTACGTCTCTTTCTTTTCGTTCAGACCACAGGCTTTAATCTCTGCAAACTGATTTATGCCTTGATTGTTAAAACTACACAATTTGCAATTAGATAACATCTTGAGGTTTTATTCTGGATTTGGAGCTTTATAGATGCACAGTTCTCCAGTGGATCAGACTAGGGTTTTTCCTTAGAAGGAGAAGGTTTGAGCTGTCTTCTGTTATTGAGAAGTTGTAAGTGGCGTGACCTTAGATGTCTTCTATAACAATTCTAGTCTAATATCAGTTGATTTGACAAGTTGAAATGCTGAATTGGCAGGGCAACACAGTGTTCTGTCTTTGCAGTGTCTTAAAGAGGCATGAAGCAGAAAAAGGTTGCTCTTGGAGAATTCTGTGAACATGAGTACATCACAGATCCGCATAAACATTTAATTATTTCTTCACAGGGGATAGCTTAGTATCTTGATCAAAAATGGGCGCATCTAGTACAGCTGAGCATGGAGCAAATGTTTATGAAGTTCTTAGATTGTACATAAATGGTGACATTCATTTCTCAGACTTACAACTCATAAATCTAGGTTTATTTTTATGAGGACAGGTAACCAATTTCTTTTTTCTTCTTAATTTTTTGCACAAGATTATTTCTGGCCCTAAAGGGTTGGTGGAGCTATTAAATTATAGTGAAAGACACGTAACATTGGATAAACTGATTTTAAACTCATTCTCAGAAAAAGATGAACTATGTTTGCTAAAATTTTACAGCATGATGAAAGAGGAAGAGTAGTCATTTCAGTCTAAATTGTTAACATTTGGCAAATTTACACAAACAGTTGATCAGAGACTGATAACTAAATGTATGTGACAACTATGTGCACTGATATCTGTAGGTGTATACTTGCTTGTGCTATTTCTCATGCAAAACACCAAATTTAAGGTTGCCAGATGAATTCGGAAGATATTTAGTTGCTTTACTTTAGCATGCAGTGGCTGATGCCTGACTAAAATAAAATACATTGAGTATCATTTAAAGTAATAGTGAATATCTTTGATTTTATTCAATATAAAATGTTAGAGTATATGCTACTGAGATACTCCTTTTAAAGACACTTAAAGTGATGTCATTTGTCTTGGATAGAACAAAATTGACCATGAATTCAAATCAGAATTTTGTCATGCTATACTAAAAGCACAGGGATGTGATGTAGAAGAAAAATAATTTTTGCTTATATTCAGTTTTAAGTTTCCATGGATTGCAAAAAATACAATTTTTGCTGTTTAGGAGAAGGAAAAAGGCTTCAACAGTGTTGCAGTGGTACTAGGTGTCGAGATTATGACTGGAATCACTTTTCCCAGTGAAAAACAGAAGCTGAATGTGCTGCAACTAAAGATTGCTCTAGAATGAGACAACCTGCAGGAACATACAGAAGCTGTCATGGGTCAGTAAGCCTTTACCTGCTCAGAGCTTAAGAATTGCAAAAACTGACACTCTTTATAGCCTTATCCTAACTCTTCATACAGAGAAACAAAAAAGGCGAAAAGCAGAACGTTTTTTTCGGGCAGGTGAGTGGGCAGATGTGAATGTGGAATCAGTCTCCTGTTGAGGAGGGAAGAGGAAAAGGAATAAGCTCATTTCAGATAGAAGCTTTCTAGATGAGGGTCAGGAGACTCTGAGCCTTTTGCTTTGGCTGAAACTCATTAATCATTGCTTTGGCTGAAGCGAATTAGTTAATTTGGCTGAAGCTTATTAATTTGTATCAGAAACAGTGTGGCCAGCAGGACTTGGAAAGTGATTGTACCTTTGTACTCGGCACTGGTGAGGTCGCACCTCAAATACTGTGTTCGCTTTTGGGCCCCTCACTACAAGAAGGACATTGAGGTGCTGGAGCGTGTCCAGAGAAGGGCGACAAAGCTGGTGAGGGGTCTGGAGCACAAGTCTTATGAGGAGCAGCTGAGGGAACTGGGGTTGTTCAGCCTGGAGAAGAGGAGGCTGAGGAGAGACCTTATCGTTCTCTACAATTACCTGAAAGGGGGTTGCAGAGAGGTGGGTGTTGGTCTCTTCTCCCAAGTAACAAGCAGTAGGACAAGAGGAAATGGCCTCCAGTTGCTCCAGGGGAGATTCAGGCTGGATATTAGGAAAAACTTCTTCACTGAAAGGGTTGTCAGGCATTGGAACGGGCTGCCCAGGGAGGTGGTTGAGTCACCATCACTGGAGGTATTTAAAAGGCGTGTGGATGAGGTGCTTTGGGACTTGGTTTAGCAGTGGACTTAGCAGGGTTAGGTTTACCGTTGGACTTGATGATCTTGAAGGTCTTTTGCAACCTAGATGATTCTATGATAATCCAGTCCAAGCTGGGCCTGCATTTTTTTCTGATTTCCAGCTTTTTCTTTTGCTTATATCTGTGGAGAAAACCTCTTTCCTCCTTCTCAGGAACTTTCCCATTTTATTCATCATATTTGACGCCAGTTTTGGCTAGCATTTCATGTATAAGCTGTTTTACACAATAGGTTACGTAGGCGTAATCCGAAAAGCACAGTTGATAAAGCAATAATTCAAATAACATTAGGATTTTTTTTAACTAATAATGATCTATTGCTGAAAAAGAAATTCCGAGACAAGTCTGTGGTATTTATCAGGAGTAATCAGAGAAGCAAAATGTTTGTTTTCAAGGTACTAATAAGTAATCTGATTATGCTGTATAATTGTACTGCCATCAAGCTGTTATTTCAAGTAATTTTATTTTGGGGAAAGTAAATATAAGCCAGTAAGACTGGTCTAATTTTGCCTTCTGTGATCAAACTTGGAAAGGTTTGGCGATATTTTCATAATAAACTTTCTGCTGACTTTGCCCCAGAATTGGTATGAGTAATTTGAAGAAATACTGTGGTTCCTTAGACAGCTTAGTGCCTTTGGAAACAATAATGTTACTCCCATAAACTTATTTTCTACGATTCAGCAGAAGTATGGGTTGCTAATTGTGAATTACCTCCAGCTTTTACAAATGCTATCAGGAACTGTGCTTGTGCTGCTCAGTGTGTATCTTCAGGAACTTCTGTAGTCAACATGGAGAGACAGACTTTGCAAGAGGCTGATTCAGAGCAGGATCCAAACTAAGTGTTCTTATTCATCTTTTAAATTAATTTATTTTATTAATCTTTTAAATTTTATGATCTTCCCACTGGTGATAAAATGCTTCTAGGGAGACCAACCTGCTGCACCTTTGTAAATACCCACAAGTCTCCTTGGGGATTAAGTTAAAACATTCTAGGATGAAGATAAGATTTGCTGCTCCTATAAAATATGTAAAGACCTGCCCAGGCTACATACACAGTACTACTCTCAGTCCTAATATCCAGTGATGAAGGACTAAAATCAGCTATTTTCCTAAAATAAGGTCAGGAACACCTTGTTTAAAGCCTCACTTTCAGGCCATTGTTGATTAAGTTCTGTGTTATACATGAAATAGGGCTTTGACTTTCTGAATCTGAGCAGAATGCATTCTTACTCTGAATAGAGAAAACAAATGTCTCCTTAATCTTTCTGATTGTGTCCGTTCATTTTTAGATGGGCCATTGCCAAGGTTAAAGTATAACACTTTAACTCTGTTCACTCTCAACAGCTGTTTCAAGGATGATACTATTTATTATGTCAGTGGAGTTAGAAGTTGTCCAAACATCTAATATAAACAAGGAAATTTCCATACGAGAAAAAAAGACCAAATTCTGAAGTTAATTGCTATGCATTTTATGCAACTGATTTGAAATACTGTGAGAGATGCCAAGGAATTGTGCTGCTTAAGATTAAACTGACAACAGTAGCATTACAGGCAGAGTTTCATGTTCTGAAGGAAAGGAAAAATAGTTTTATCATTTTGTCAGAAAGATTTGCCTTATATTTTTTTTAACAGTTCTTAATGGAGGGAAGAGGTTCTTCTGGTCAAATCTAGTGAAAAATACTAAATTATATTCCTAAAAATATATGTAATACACTGCTGTAGCTAAATCAGTTCCCAGATTACACCGTGCTAATAGCTTACCTATATGTTCACATGATTTTTTATAAAAAACACCAAGTACATTTTGAGTATAGGGTTTTTGTACACACTACTGCTGAAGGGTGAAAATGTGTTGCAGGTAGATACCACTGCTAGCCAAAATAGACTAGAAATTACAGTACATGTACTGAGATTACTTACTTTTTATCTTCTCATGGTGTTTTGATAGCTCAAAACAAGACTTTATACATAAGTGGCAGCTAGAAAAACAATTCGGTGATTTTAGCCACACACCCTCCAAACCTGATGGGAGAGACAGGAGAATGCACTTGAACAGACTGTAGGGGACTGAAAAAAGGGTGATGCAACGAAAGAAAAAGCATAGGCATGCCAGACCTCCCCCTTCCCTACCAAAATACATACTAGGTTCAGTAGGTTCAAATCTGAGATGTGACTTTTTTTTTTTTAAAACATGTTGCAAATGTTTATCAAATTATTCTTAGAATGTTGTCCGGTGCTGCTTACATCTTCACTTTGTTTCTTCTTGTGACTGCTTATCTTGTCTAGAATCTTCATTTTTTAACTCTCCTTCCTCTGCTACATATTTAGCTTCTGGTTTAGACAATCCATCCCTCTTTAGCAAGGCATTTAGAATCACATTACACTTAAGTCCCACTAAAGTAAATATGCACACCTGAAAGAATGTGGTAAATTTTATGCTACTCCATTTTACTCTGTTTGCTGTGGTAGAACTGAACAGAGTGAAAATATTAAAATACATCTTTTTTTAAGATGCAGACTGTATGTTTGCTCTACTCTTAGTATCCTGTCCACCAGAAATGGAAATGCTAGAAATAAAGTAACTAAGGGATGATGATCTAAGGGACAGGATCTTTATTTTTTTTTTCCCCAGCTTTGTATAGGTAATGGTTTAACAAAAACATCTAGGCTAATACATATGGGATTTTAAAAATTTCAAAGTACCAGAAACCTTCAAAAGAATTCTTTAAAAATACAGGCTAATGAGGCATTATTTGAAATAAGACATTGTCATGCTTCGTTTGTAGAATGATGAAACTTTTTTGGTAATGTTTTCAGAAAATTATGTGAATTGTCACAGGAGAGAAGGAAGAGGGAGGTTTGGCCATAGCAGTGACCACAAAAATGTTCCCAGCCTTAGACACCTAACAATCAGGCTGGGATTTTATAGATCGTGCTACGAGCACCTCCTTTTCTCCTTAGTTCCACTTTTGGGACTAGAAACTTCTCTGAAGCTTTGGCTAAGTGACTTTCAGTTGTGATCCATTGTCCTTGGCCAACCAAGGTCTGCTGAAGTCTCCAAAGGGAATGCCAACAAATAAGGGAGAAGCAGCTCTTTTCTGTCCTGTGGAGAAATTATATTTGGAATAGGCCCTCCTCGGGTGCTTCAAGCAGAATTGCCCTGTGAAACAGATCAGAGGAACCCAGAATCACAGAATCACTACGGTTGGAAAAGACCTGTAAGATCATCAAGTCCAACCTGGGGAAAAAAAAAAAAAAAAAAAAACCACAAAAAACCAACAAAAAACCAAAAAAACCCCCCACAAACAACCCACGCAAGCCAACCACCACACAACAACAACAAGGCACAACACACCAAAAACCAACCCACCCAACACCACAGAGCACCATGTCCATCAAGCTACATCCCACAATGCCACATCCACACGCTCCTTGAATACCTCCAGGGAGGGTGACTCTACCACCTCCCTGGGCAGCCTATTCCAATGTTTCACTACTCTCTCAGTAAAGAACTTTCTCCTAATATCTAGCCTGAACCTCCCCTGGCGCAACTTGAGGCCATTTCCTCTAGTCCTGTCACTAGTCACTTGGGAGAAGAGACCAACACCCACCTCTCTGCAACCCCCCTTCAGGTAGTTGTAGAGAGCGATAAGGTCTCCCCTCAGCCGCCTCTTCTCCAGGCTAAACAACCCCAGCTCCCTCAGCCGCTCCTCATAAGACTTGTGTTCCAAAGGGAATACTGTCAAACGAATCAAATAAATGTCAATGTCCTGCATCATCTGGTTAATTGTCCTTGTAAAATAAAGAGCTACTTCAGAGTTGGATTTGATCCAAGAAAGTCTTGACAGTTTCTTTGATGTTTTTTCAAAACAGGGAGGATTTTTTTTAACCTATAGTTTCAGCATTAAAAGGGCATCTATCATTGATACATTTGTGCAATTTGGCTTCTCTACGATCCCAATAATTTGTAAAGCATTTTTGAAACCTGTGCTGGTGAACTTTTTTCTTTAGTTGGATGACGCTTTCATCAAGCCATCATCCAAGAGCAAAGTCATTTAGAATATAACCAGGATGAATTGTGAACTCAGCACACATTGATTTGCAATAAATCTAGACAAAAGCAATCTCATCTTCAGTAGAGCACTGAATCCTCCAGGGATTCAGATAAACACCAAAAGAGACAGACCTGCTCCTTCAGAAATTAGATTTAGAAAAATGAAAGCTATATTTCCGCACAGATTTCCAGAGATGCATTGCAGAGTTAACGATTTTTTTCCTCACAGAGGTTTTGCACCTGCTCAGACGGTGCTAACTTCAGCATGGAACCATTCCTGGATGCAAAGGAGTAGCTGGAATCCAGTTAATAATATTCTAGTTGACCACAACCCTGTGTGACCTTGTGTACAAGGAGGGGTCCACTGGCAGACAACATCATTCTGGCATTCAGAGCACATTCAGAGCACATTCAGAAAAGGAGTAAGCTTAGGAATTTGGACATTAGCCAGAAGAAGGCACAGCCTCAGCATCTTGGAACATGAGAGTGATAAATCAGCGAGGAAAGTCCCTGGTAATGAGAAGCCTTTTAGGAAATAGTTCCTGGACTAGATTCAACTAGTATTTTTGCAGAAAAACGTAAGGAGGAGTATTGGCTTCCCAAAGGGTTGGATTCCAGCCCCAGCACATATGCTTTCCCATAATTTTTTCTCCAGTTCCATGGTTTCTCTAGAAACGTAGAGCTGAAAACTATCATGCGGATAACCGAACGCCAAAGTAGATTTAGCTGTAGATTTTTTCATTAGATAGACACAGCCAAGATATTTGCTTGGTGGCCTTTTCCTTTTTCACAGACCAGTTTCATTCAGTCTTACTACTTTACTTTTGAAAGTCAAATTTTTAGAGAACTCAGATATTCAGAGAAAGCTATTTTTGGTGCCTGGTCTTCTAAGAAAGAATCATGAAATCGGTATTTCTAAAAGGGGATGATAAGAGATTTACAGCCTATATAAATCCTATTACTATGCAGATATATAGTGAAATTTCTCTTATGTCATGGATTGAAAGATCTTTTGAAAATACAGAAGTGATACCTTATCCTTTCTTGGAAAAAATTAGCAAATTTATTCAGCCACTTTTTATAGAACCAGATTGTGCTATAATAAGTAACAGGATCACCATCAGGTAGGAACAGCACTTGCAAATCTTAAATGTCATGGATTATGTCATAAATGGTGACTTGTGTAGAGATCTGCTGTCAAGATATAGTTATACAGAATGTAGCTATTGCTTGGGAAAGTGTTAATAGCAAAAGGAAAAAAAAAGAGGAAATATGTAATGATCCCTTTAACAATCTGCAAGTCAGTATTTCACGTTGCAAAATTAACTTTCTTTTACATGCATACAAGCAGGAAGTAAAAAGGGCAGAGAAAAGTCGATGGAAAAAGTGTTTTCATTTTCTTTATGAACTTACTTTAATCTGGGGGAAGCTTGGCATATGAAAATGGCAATTCCAACTACAAAAACATCTGAAATATTTCATTGAAGTGTATTTTAACCACAGGAATATTTTCCACATCTTCGACTGGTATTACTGCATTGGTACTAAACTTTTCTGCAGTTTATTTGTTGAGACGGAAGGAACATATGATTAAATTCAGATGTTACATGTTTTCCCTGATGGCTAGTCTGTGGTTCGTAGAGCTGCAAATGTTTCTCTCGTCATAAAAGAAGCAATTCCTTAGCTTTAATGATACCTGTAGTTAAGTGTGGTTCCAAAACACATACCACTGATGATGTAGAAACTAATTACAACACGTGACTTTCACCATAACTTGTGTAAAATCAGTCTGTGACATGGTTATGGATCTTTGTATTATTCATGCTTTTGTTTTATTGTGCTTGATTCTATTACCAGTTCCTGATATCCTTTTAACCATTAGGTATCTGAAAAATTTGTATTGTGTGGTCCTTTCCTGGCTTTTTCATGACTATACTGGGTTAGTGCTGAACTGGCTCTATTAGACTGCAGACAAAAAGTCCAGATCTTGGGGCTTTACCTTCTCTGCATGAGTCATTAGCATCACTGTGAACGTGAGAAGACTCAGGCCCTGATCTTTAGTGGGTGTCAGAACTGCCTGCTCTTGGGTGCAGATAGTGGTAAAACCCAGCACTTCTGTAAAGTTGATGACAGAGGGGTAATTTCACTAGTGCTTTGTTTTTAATTCATATTTCCCCCAGCAATGGCTAGTAACCTCATGCACTCTTGAATTTCAAAATTAGTCTTTGAGACAGGGTGGCAATTAGAGCTCTTAATTTGTACTTTCATTATGTTGGTAAATCAGGTAGCTTTAGAATGATTAAATAATGGGAAAAAAGCGAAAAGAATCACAGAATGGCAGAATCACTACGTTTGGAAAATACCTGTAAGTTCGTCAAGTCCAGCCATCAACCCAACACCACCATGTCCACTAAACCATGTCCCGCAATGCCATGTCCACATGTTCCTTGAACACCTCCAGTGAGGGTGACTCCACCACCTCCCTGTTTAATGATTTTTTGAAAGTTAATGAAGTTTAATGATTCACTCATATGTTTGCGTAAAGCACAGCTGAGTGTTCCCCCCACCAAAGTCTTTGACTTGCAGACAGACCTCCATAAAAATTTTAACAGCCATACAGCTATGCCATTACTGCGTACAGCACTCTATATAATGCATATAAGCCTATTGACTAGAGGTCTGCTCAGTTGCCTGCTGAGGATCACACAGAAGTAATTGATGAAGCCCCAGAAATCTCAGCTGAGAAACACCAATCCTGGTGATTTATAGAAGGGTTTATGGTAAACTGTATAATCTAGACTAAATCGGATAGCAACATTCCAGGAATTACAAATTTTGTAAATCCACATGATTGTTACTCAGTTGCTTAGGGTGTGTTTTCTAGCAGATGGTTCAGACCTGGGCTAAATCCTGCATAAAAGGGGAGCAATATTGATACCTCGCTATGTTTGTAACTTCTTAGTACAACACAAGACTCTAGACTTTTTCGTGTGACCATCTCTGAATGCGCAGTTCAGAACAGCATGGGTTAAAGCATGTGCTGACTAAAGAGTAATGGGAGACAGAGAAAATGGAATTACATTGTTCTAGTTGTAGAGGGGATAGATAAGATTTCTGTTAACCCAAATTAGGTCTGTATAAGCGTTCCTAAGAGGGGAATGCCTGTAGGCTGTGAGCTGGGCTAGACCTCCTCTTTGCCTTGTTTCTGTCACTGAGGTTAGAAAACATGGTGTGTTTTTTGGAAAACCTATGTTGCAGTGCTGTGTTGCATTCTCATCGTAGCTCCTCAGGTGAAGCGTAGAAGGTTTCAAAGCTCAGAGAGGTCCGGTGACGCCTCACACCCAGTAATGGGAAACCTGGCAGTGCATGCAGAAGCATGAAATGAGAGACCAGGGCTTCTCATCTGAGGGCCTCAGTTTCAAGGCGCTGTGACAAGATCAGAGATTTGCAGTAATAGTGATAAAACATTAGGCTATATTTACTCTATTTTATTACTCTATTGTACCTAAAATAGCTCAAAATAAAGTTTCCTCACTGGAATATTGTAAGGGTTTTCTAAGCTTCATATAAACAGTGTATGACGTAATTGCTCATTATAATTGATATTCATTATTCAGCACACAGAAAATACGTTCCACATGGTAAAACTTGATTAGCAAGAAGCATTCAGATATATTCGCATTGTGAATTTTTTTGGTTATTCTTCATGCACTTTGGTCCATACCAAAACAGAGGTTACATAGTGCATAGAATAAGGAAATGTCATTATTGTTAGTGTGCTTTATTTATTTACAGTTTTAAAGAAGTTTTATTTTAGTGCCAGTAGAAAGAGATGTTTTCAAAGATGAAATATAATGTATATCTTGTTTCTAGGTATTAATAAGGAATATCAGATAACTTAAATGTGAATGATTTTAAGAAAGCTAAAAATAAAGTGTAAAAAATTTAGAAAAGGAAAAACAGGTGAGAATTTGGAAAATGCACTTTTACTGTGTTTGTGCTTTGTAAAGTTTACTAGCTGAGTTATGTTTCTGTAGTAGAAGCAATGGATCCTGAAAATGCTCAGTGCTTGCACAATACCCTTAGACATTAGACAATAACTTTTGAAGATTCAAGTTCTTGGAACACAGTTGTCCTACAAACTTGTATAGCCAGCTCTTTCTAAAATACATATGTTCACAGAATCACTAAGATTGGGAAAGACCTGTAAGATCATCAAGTCCAACCATCAACGAAAAAAAACCACCACCATGCACACTAAACCTTGTCCCACAATGCCACATCCACACGTTCCTTGAACACCTCCAGGGATGGTGACTCCACCACTTCCCTGGGCAGCTTATTCCAGTGTCTCACCACTCCCTCAGTAAAGACATTTTTCCTAAAATCCAGCCTGAATCTCCCCTGGCCCAACTTGAGGCCATTTCCTCTTGTCCTGTCACTCATCACTTGGGAGAAGAGACCAACACCCACCTCTCTGCAACCCCCTTTCAGGTAATTGTAGGGAGTGATGAGGTCTCCCCTCAGCCTCCTCTTCTCCAGGCTGAACAACCCCAGTTCTCTCAGCCGCTCCTCATAAGACTTGTGCTCCAGACCCCTCACCAGCTTCGTCGGCCTTCTCTGGACACGCTCCAGCACCTCAATGTCCTTCTTGTAGTGAGGGGCCCAGAACTGAACACAGTACTCGAGGTGCGGCCTCACCAGTGCCGAGTACAGGGGCACGATCACCTCCCTGCTCCTGCTGGCCACACTATTTCTGATACAGGCCAGGATGCCGTTGGCCTTCTTGGCCACCTGGGCACACTGCTGGCTCATCTTCAGCCGGCTGTCAATCAACACCCCCAGGTCCTTTTCTGTGGGGCAGCTTTCCAGCCACTCGTCCCCAAGTCTGTAGCGTTGCATGGGGTTGTTGTGACCCAAGTGCAGGACCCGGCACTTGGCCTTGTTGAACCTCATCCAATTGGCCTGGGCCCATCGATCCAGCCTGTCCAGATCCCTCTGCAGAGCCTTCCGACCCTCGAGCAGATCAACACTCCCACCCAACTTGGTGCCGTCAGCAAACTTGCTGAGGGAGCACTCTATCCCCTCATCCAGATGATCAATAAAGACATTAAACAAGACTGGTCCCAAAATTGAGCCCTGGGGAACTCCGCTTGTGACTGGCCGCCAACTGGATTTTGCTCCATTCACCACAACTCTCTGGGCTCAGCTGTCCAGCCAGTTTTTTCCCAGCGAAGAGTGCACCTGTCTGAGCCACGATTTGCCAGCTTCTCCAGGAGAATACTGTGGGAGACAGTGTCAAAGGCTTTACTAAAGTCCAGGTAGACAACATCAACAGCCTTTCCCTCATCCACTGGGCGGGTCACCTGGTCATAGAAGGAGATCAGGTTGGTCAAGCAGGACCTGCCCTTCATGATCCCGTGTTCCTGAATAATGAACACAGATAAATCTTTGTTTATGCTTGTGTGCACCAGTGTCTTACCATTTTAATTTGTTCTTTCTAGGCAAATCATTTATAGTTTAAAATAACTTTTCTAATTAGAGTTGCAGTATCCTATTCTATTCTAGTTTTTCAATAAACATCAAGCTTGTGCTGGAAGGGTTCAGATTCTTTTATGCAAGCAGAACCCTCCTGAGTTTGTATACCCTTTACAGATATAGTACAAGTTCAGAAATTCAGGTAGAGAAAATGCTATGTGATTATTTCCTTATCTTTCTTTTTTGTTTGTTTTTTTTCTCCTCTCTACCCTTCAAAACCAAATCCCATACATATTCCATTAACCAATAACTCACTGCAAAGCCTAAGGAAGGAAACAAGTTTTTAAAGGTAGTGTTATCCCTAAGCAATAATTAGATGGGTTATAAAAGCAGTAGCTATATTACATAACAGATAGTATTTGCTATAATTTTATGTTTTAGCTATACTATTACCTCATACTATACTTTTAGCTATATATTATAGCTATATCACATAAAATTAGTGGCTGTATTATATACATTGAAAGAAATGTATGATGCTATGTGACATGTAGGCTAGGCAGAAATTCCAGGTGAAGCCCATAATACTAAATATTTATTTTGCATTTACTGCCTTGGGTTGCTTATTTCTCAGCTAGAATTTTTCTAGCAACAGCAATTCCAATTATAATGATCTGCCATCACAAAGTCCATTGCTAGGAACCTGAGCCACACTCAGCCCATGGTTATCCATTGGTAGATTATCCAACTTCACAGTAGGTTGTGCCACAAATGCAGAGACCTGAGCTAGCTGTCAGTGAGCTAGCTGGGGTCTGGAAGCCGCATGGCCGTGTTTGCATGAGGTTATGCATTGGAGCCCTCAGGCTGAATTGACATTGCCTCCTGAGCCTGTTCTCCACAGTCTGTCTTTTCTCCATTACATTCATATCGCACGTTCCCATTTCAACTTTGCAGTGGCCTAATCTGTACAAATGTTTTGTATCAGCTAGAGAGTTTTTGTTCTGTCTCAGCTATCTCATCTTACCACTAGTCTGAACAATAGATAATTGAATGTATCTTTGTTTTAGTTGCTCACAGCCATGCAAACTGGCACTATAGCTTATGATATGCCTGTAAGGCTGTACTGGTTTAACTGGAGTTCTGGACTTAGACTGGTTTTTGAGGCATGAGCTACAAGTTTGCCAAATGCTAATCAGACAATGTCTAGATGCTGTGAAGCTTTATTAACCTGGTATAACGTTTAACATAAGTATCTTAGAAGATGCTCTTATTCCAGTTTTGTATATGAGCCTGGGGTAGCCTGAGTAAAATCTGTGTGCACTGTTGGAATTTTCAGGTAATGTTATGGTAACTAGGAACTGGTTTAGGCTAAATAAGCCATTCTCAAGCAAATTTGAACAAAGTTCTAGAGTGTTTTATCTGAACTGGAGAAGATTTGCATCTTGCCAGTCCTCTATTTATTGCGAGGATTTTTTCTTCTCAGTAGTCACAAGTATAACTGCTCTGGTCTTTTCCAGTTGCCTGTGGGCGTGCTTCTTGCCTTCTCAGCCAGCCACAGTGAGAAGAAAATCTAACCCGGGTTAGTTTCCACAACCTTAGTCTGAGGTAGTTTGCTGGAATGTTCTGTCTGTAGACACGTGAATATGGCCCATCTAACCTGAATTGTAATTCCTTTAAACCTCTTATAATGTAGTGGAACGAAATTTAGGGTTTTACGCGGTTTCTTGTGAGCTGTGAAATCCTACTCATCAGTTGGAATTTAGTCCTGCAAAGAAGGAACAAGTCCATTGGGATGTTTAAAGCTTTCAAAGCTTGTTGTCCTGAGGAAGAGCCATATTCACTATTTCCCATTCTTAAAAATGGCTTCTGTGGTGAAAAAAGAGCTTTGGCAAATCTCAGTCCTCCTGAGCTCTAAATGGTGGGAGGAAGTCTGATGTATCAGGATTATACTTTCTGCTCTAGGGGTCTGAGAAGAAGCTTTTGGATTGCCACATTTAGTGACATACCACAGAATCAGACATGTACTATTTAACTGTGTGTCTGTTCAGTACCTCTTCATCATACAGTCAGATTTACCTCTAGTCTGGAGGTACTTGGTTAAGAAACCCAGAACAGTATGAAATGAAAATAAAACTGATTTCTGTAATCATTATGTCCTGCATACACAAACTACAGTAGTTATGTTGAAGGGCAAAGTCGGATAATGCCCAAAAGCATTTTAATTTTTATAGCTTCTGAACTAATAGGGGCATGCTGTGACTCTGGGGCATATTAACAAACTAAAATCCTTACTTGGATGAACCTTTATAATACTAAATCAAGTATGATGAAAAGTTTGTAAGAAAATAAAGCATTTTAGTTTTTAGTGCTGTCAAACATCTTTGTAATGTTCAGAAAAAAGAGAATTTCATTACTGTTCTGGAATATTTTTGCAAAATTATCTTCCATCCATGCCTGGTTATGCAGATTGCAAAATTTTTAGATGGCATATGCCCTGACAGGCTCCCTTAGAGGATCAGCAAGTATTTTGGTATGGAAATGAACTGTAAAATGTAGGTGAATAGTTTTCAGCCTGTTATGATTTGAATAGGGGGTAAATTAGCAGAGGAACATTACATAAGAAGTCTTTGCCAACTTACTGAGGTGCTAACATTGCTGCCATGTTAACTACCAATATCAGATCGTCCTCCTACATATCATGGAAATTGCAGGCTATCAGATGTGTACAGTAGGAGGTTGACAGTGAAGTCCTGTACAATGCAAAATAGATGTCAAAAAAATCAATAAACAGCTGCTGACACACTATGGGAAAATTAACGGTTGAGGAAGAAAGGTGGTGAAATGTTTCATTGTTAAGCTTAAAATAAAATTTTTGAGGGGAAAAAAAGTCTTCTTTTTGTCTGTATATAATGTTTTTAGAACAGATACATAAAGAAAAGAAAATCCTCTTCATACTGTACTGTGAATGTGTCAAGAAACAAATAGTTTTTTTTAAACTATCCTTTTATGAAGTGTTTAAGAAAGCACATGATTTTCTTTTCCAAAGTGGATGGCTGTCTGTTTCATGGAGTAATAGTAACAGAAATAGCTTCTGGTTCTTTTCATAGCTTCACTCCTTTCTTTGGAAATGGGTGTTACTCTTAAGACAAACAAGGAAAACCTTCTCTGCTTGTTCCACTGTACAAAACTGCTAATGCACCTATTCATGGCTTTATGTTGCAAAACTCGGATGTAGACATTAGTTTTGCCTGCATGAAGATATACAGCTCTGAAAGCAGATGCTGCTCTCAGATTCAGTTTGTGCTGCTTGACTTGTTTTACCCGAACACATGGGGCCAAAGGAGAAAAATCTCTGGGTACCACACGTTCAACTAGAGGAGCATTTCTAAGCTCCACCATGGAAAGCTGAGAGCAGACTTTTGTCCTGTGGCCTCATATCAACATCAGCATCCAAAAAGCAAAATTAAGAGGTGATTGTTCTTTTTAAAATGCTGTTGGAAATGACTAAAGTGATGATGATGATGAAAACCCCACAGCTAGAACAGCAAGGTATGTTTTGGTAATTCATTCTAGCGCTGCTTTTCAAGCAGGCAAGCACATTAATAACCTGCAAAGGGCAATATGCATGTTTCCTAATGCATTTCCTCCAGCAGTGTGGAATTGCATATTGTGATTGGAATCAAAATTCTTCTTCGCTTATGAAGCTTAATATTGATGATATCAGTGTCAAATGCAGTTTTTAATGGCACAGAAGATTGAGAAAGCCACATAATTTGTTTACTTCTTTCACTTGTCTTAATTCGCTGCCACTTTTGAAATATAAAGCTAACTTTTGTTAGTGTTCGCCTCCATTCATGTGCATTCATTTCACATTCACACCTTGAATTTTTTTCTAGCCACAGATATGTAACATTGTACTTACTGAAACGAAAATAGCAATTAAAGGAATTCTTTTCCATCATTGTGTAGTTAGTTTTGTCCTGGATTCTCTTGTTGCTTCATCTGAGTTGCCTCCCTGATTCTCTTACTTCACTTTGTCTACTCCTTTCAGTCCACTTAGTCAAGCTAGACCACAGATATATTTGCTCAAGTAAAACTAATGTTATTCAAATGACAATGTGTTAGGTTGGTGTGTGCAGTTGGTATAATAATTTCCTATTTCTATTTTTTATTCCCATTTTACATGTAGTATTAAAGAATAAAAGAGACTATATTGGTTTGTAATAGAAATAGCAGTCCAGGGCAGTCAAACATATAATTAATTGAATATTTTTCTTGTTGCTTTTAGTTATTTTCATCTATGATTCTGATAGTCTGGGGCCTGCGTATGATAAAACTTTATTTTAAAAGTACTAACTAATCATATTTATTTTGTTCACCTTATGTCACAAGGCTCAGTTCAGTTCCCTAAACACAAGCAACTAGTGAGTATCTTTGGAGATTCCTTGCAGCGTCCCTCCTGGTCTCTCTTCCAGTCCAGGAGGGCAGGGGCTCTCCCACAGAGTCTGTCTTACCTGAAATTCTTGTACAAATCAGTCAGATAAGCTGGAACATTTCAGGTAGCAGTAGACACCTATGTTTAGGCAACTAAATTGCACCCAAAAGCACTGTATTGAGTCATGCTCAAATAGATAGTGTGGATGAATTTGTTGTACCGGCATTTATATTTTCAGATTTTGCCATTTACTTGTGTGGGTGAAATCTTGATAGATTAATGCAGTAGCATCTTCATCCTCATATTGCTTCTGCAGAAGGCAAACATTTGTATTTTATTACCCTAAAGTGCAGAAGTATTACATAGCAATTAGAACTGTGAGGATAATTGCCTCTTACGGGTATGTTATGCCTCGGTTGTTTACTGCTAAGTGAAATGTGAAAAGTTGATATCAAAGTAGGCAATAATGAAGGCAAGAGCTTGACAGAAGGGAACCCGTTCCTTGCTTGTAGGTTCTGAGTGAGGAACTCTTTTCATGTATGAGGAGTGTGAGTCTACAGTCAGGCAAGTCTGTAGATCTTGTCAAAAAAACCTTCTACTGTGGAAAATAGACACTATTCCCTGTTACTGTTCAGCATTTATGTTGCATCCCAGTAATGTATTGCTATGAATCCAGAGAAAAATTGTCAATTACAAATATCCTCTTGCATGCTCTGGTAGGCAGCCAGAGCCTTGAAGAAAAGGGTTCTGCTCATCTCTGTCCTTCACATTTCATTTCTAAGAATGTTGTGCAGTTCCATCTGCAAAACTCGTTCTGATAAGCTCACTGAACTGCTGAAATTGTCTCCTTTCAATAAATCTACAATTACACATGTTATTTAGAGCATCCACTGCAGACTAAATCACAGTATGAAAGGGCATAAAATGTATATGTAATAACAAGTACAATGTGTACAGTTCTTTCTACACTGACCCCAATCACTGTTTTGAAAGAATGCCTTACACAACATTTGCAATGCTCACTAGACACAATAACGTAGGGTTATTCACAAATCCTGCTACTATTTTCCTTATTTCATTCTTAACAGTAAAAACAGATTAAACTTATTTCTTAAAGCTTCATCCTAAATTAAGATCTCACCTTTTCCACCTTGGTCTCCAAAGGGACTTTTGGAGTTTAGAGTATGAATTTTTGTGAAATGTAAAAACATGCCAAGATTTGAGCAGTGAAAGACAAATTTTGTTTCCATGTCCGTGACTTTTGGTGAAAAACAGGAGAGACACATTTAGGTTTGTTAAATGTAATACGCCATGAAAAGGGAAAGGTAGGAATGTAGCCTACACACAGACTGTGAGGACAGGATTTGGTGCTGAAGGTTGTCCCTTCCAGGCCTGTGCTATTGTCCTATTCCCTTGGGTTGTTTTGAGAACACAGCATATGCAAGAGCCCTGCATAAGTACTGTAGAGAATTTTTTGGATCAAAGTGAATTAAAGAATCCAGTCCACTACATTAGGGACTTTTTATTCCAAAACAAATAATATGTGAGAAATATTTTTTAAACTGTATTCTGTATATTACTAAATATTTTTAATGTAGTAGTAATAGTAATATTTAATAATATGAATAATAAGTATTTTTAATGGACTATCCAGAATGAAAAACAAGATGATCAGAATTTCTCCGTATCTAAATCCATAATATCCTTTATCCACTATGTGAAAAGAAATGAGTTCCAGATAAGATACAGTTATCCAAGAGATTGGTCGGAGATATGTAGAGATATATTTCTTCAGAGTTTCAAAATACAGACTGTAGGAATTTTTCCTCTCTGGCGTAGAGTACATGTTGTATATGTAACTAATATTATCTGATTTTTCACTTGTTCTCTGCCATCCTTGTATCTGAATCTGTTCTGCGGTCCTGGTTTTATCTTCCATTTTACTGAGACTGTCAACAGGGGATAGGTGCTGTCATTTAATTTTGTATGTATTTAGTTCCTAGGTCAATGGAATATTGAATAATTATATATTCTAGGCCCACTGGTAATACAAATTATTATTATTATTGGTGTTAGATTAGGCACTACTGGGAGAGTATTGTCTGCTTTGTTGATCATTTAATGATATAGCACTTAATTATTTTTGATATATTTAAAGTGTCATGTTTTTGTTAGTAGGCTGTTGTTGAAAACTATATTCATATAATATCTAAAGTGTCTGTTCCCTTTCAAAAGATTTTTTTTTCCCCTGAAAGGTTTCTATCACTTGGGTTGCCTTGTTGCGTTTTTTTTTTTCCCCCACTTTGTTTTATACACTAGTCCATTATCCTCTCTGGGAAACCAGTGTTGCATTTTAAACCAGTCAAGTGAGTCAACTGGATTTGGCAGTGTACATGTGTGGAGGGCTTGAAAGGAATGATACCATTGATTCCTTGTATTTATCTCCACTATCCTCCCTCACTTTTGGTAGATGGCCATTCAAGAGAGAAGTAGTGGGTCAAGACTGCAATAAAATCGAGAGGTAACTGTTAAATATATTAAAGGTCGCTGTGGTAATTTTTAATACCCAGTCTTGCATGAGAAATTACTACTGTCATTCTAATGCAATATAAGTAGGGATGTACAACTTAAATAGTAGAGTAAAGCAACATTTTAAAAGTAGGTAGTATTAAAAATGTTGCTTGGTTTTTTTATTTCTTATTTGTCACACACCATTAAACGTCTTTTCCTCTAGGCTAAACTAGTCATCTGCTACTTTGGCCTACTTATCAAAAGAAATGAAACTTTTATTGGCATGACATCATTACATTTAAGCATCTTTAGAAGATGAAGAAAATACCAACTGGTAGGTTGCCATTTAGTATCTAGGTGAACTACCTCCGTTTAGCAGAGAGAAGTGCTAATTTGTAAATGATCACTCAAGTTCATGCATCTCTGTGTGCATTCTCTTGCACACACACACAAGCCCCTAACAAAATTATATCCCACATTTTGACATCAGAGTGGCCACAAACCTCACCTTGGGAATAACGTAGAATAACCAGGCAGCAAGAGCAAGGAGTTAATGATGTTGATGTGTAGACAGGTGTTAGAATTAAGGATTTATTGACATCAGAGTTGGATTTTAAGTCTCCTGAAGCTACTGTTTTAAATTACTGGCAGATTAAAGAAGAATGTGTAGTATACAGGCTATTGTCATAATTGTGATTGTTTTCAAAACTTCAAATGCAAGATGGTTTGGGTTTTTTTGTGTTTTTTTGGTCTTTTTAAAGCTAAAATTAAAACTTTATTTCTGGAGCACAGTACTATAGATAGAATTCTGAGGCTACAGTCACAAAATACACAAGAGACTGCTGCATTCCACCTGTCAGCCTAGAGCTCTCAGTTTTCTCTATTCATCACGTACTGCAGTCTCAAAGGAGTCCATAATATTTTCTTTCTAATGCTGGTGTCACGTGTTGCCAATGGGCAAGCTCCATTTTCCTTTGTCGAGATTTTTGGAAGTTCTAGATACTTAGTCCATATATAGTACTGCATTTCAAAAGGTAAACATGGGAGGGAACAATTAATGGCAAACTTCTGCTTGGAAAGAAAGCATCTATCTCTGTTTTCTTTTTTGAATTTCTCATGTTTTTTACTAAGAAACTTTCTTCAAGGAAACAATGTCGGATAGAGTTTCCTAGGGACTCACCCAAAGCAAACCACATTAGTTTCTGAGATCTATGTTTCAAAATAACGGTGCAATACTAATATTTGAATATTTCTTAGTAAAAGCTATGACAAAAAAAAAAAACCTAAATAAATTGTTCAGTATTTTTTTCCATTTCTGTGTGTCACCATGGTTTGCTTTTCATAGGGTCCTAGAATGGAAAGACTGTCTAGAGGCCTTCTGTTCGTTCCCTGTCCTGAAATGTGCTATATAGCATGTCAGTGGTATTTCTGTTGGTTGTGACATCTTTTTGTCTAGCTTTCTGAAAGATCTCAAAAGAATAAAATTTTGTAATTTCTTCATCCCAGCTCTTCCAGCAATTCATACTGTTAGAAGTTTTCCTAATCTCTAAGCTCAGTCTTCTTTGCTGCTGTACAAACCTGTTATTTTTCAGCTGTAGACACAAAGGAAAGGTTGTTCCCTTCCTGAACATGGCATTCTGGTCGAGTCCTAAGTAGTTCCAGCAGTGTTGCTTTTTTCACATGTGATATTGCTAAATCATAAAATCAAAGCATCATCACAGGGTTTTGTTTGGGGAGGTCATCCAGTCCAATCTCCGTCTCCAAGCAGTCCTTAAAAGGCTGGGTCAGCTTGCTCAGAGCTTTTTCAGTCATGTTTTGAATATTTCCAAAGACAGAGATTCCACAGAATCTCTGGGCAGCCTGTTACAGTGCTTGACCACTGTGCAGATTTTTTTTCTTCATAGCGAGTTGGAATTTCCAAGATGAGAGTTATCTCTCATCCTTCTGTCTTGCACATCCAAGAGTCTGATGCTTTATTCTCTGCAGTTCTCCTTCATGTGCTGGAATACAGCAATTAAAAGTGCCTCTTTGGCTGAGTAAGCCCAGTTCCCTCAGCTACTCCTCATTATTTGATGCATTTCAGCCACTTTATTCACCCTCTGAGACATTCAAGTTTGTTGTCAAATCTCATGTACTGAGGAACCAGAAAGTGCACATACATACAGCCTCACCAGTGCCTTATACAGAGGAATAATCACTTCCCTTCACCTACTTTCTGGGGGCTTGCTAACGCAGTCCCATATTTAGTTAGCAGGGGCACATTTCCTGTCTCACGTTTGACTTGCCATCCAGCAGGATTTCTTATATTTGAAGAGCTGCTCCCTAGCCCACTGGTCCCCGGCTGGTCCTGACACATGGGTTTATTCCATCCTCAGTGCAAGACTTTGCATCTCTCTCTGTGAACTTATTGAGGTTGGGCAATTCCTCCAGGTTCAGCTGGTTGACATCCCTCTGATCGGTACTCATGCCTTCCAATATAGCAAGTGCTCCCCTAATTTTGTCATCTGTAAGCTTGGGGGTACATTCCATCCCTTTTTTCAGATCTTCAGTGAATATACTGAACAATGTCAGCTCCAGTATCATCCCCGAAGGAGTACCAATTTTAACCAGCCGTCAGTTAGACTTTAAACTGTTGGACAATACCCTTTGATCCTAATGGTGCAAACTTCATACTAACTGCAAGACCATCTTCTCCAGAAACGCAGCTAAAGCAGTTGTTCCCTTTCTAAAGTTTGTGCAATTCTTTGTTCCTGCCTCATTGTAGCATCTTGCAATTTTAACTTTTGAATAGTGTCCTGATGGTTGGTGATGAGGTGGGGTTGTTTCTGGTTTTTTTCAGATGTGGTGACCAAGATCTTCTCAACTTTGCTGTTGCACACACCATTAGTGAAAATTTTGAATAGCACCAGATCTTAGACAGATCCCTGTTAGCTACGTTTCACTTTGGCAGGGTACCACGTCACTAAATTTTCAGTGTAGTTTTCCAGTGGGTTCTTTTCTTTGAGTTCACAATGTAGTGGACTTAGCTTCTTTGGGTTATGGAAAAGTTATCTAAAATAGTATCAAAACCCTTATTAAATTCAAGACATAGATATCTACTACTTTGTTTCCAAACTCAGGGCCTGTTGCCTTGTCATAGAAAGAAAACATTTGTAATTTTCCGTGCGATGTGTTCTTAGCAAGTCTATGTTGCCTTCTACTAATCTGGCAGGGGTGAGGAGGAGTTCTGTCTTGTATGTAGTCTGGTTAGTTGTTCTATAGGCCTGTAATTCTTCATGTATCTTCCCGTAGGTTTTTCAGAAATAGCCTCTAAAAAAACCAAACAACATTATTTTTGCCTTTTTGAGATCTTACACACAACTTTCTCAGAATAAACGCTAATCTATTGAAGATACCAGCAGTCAATTTTCAAGTAAACAGGATGAACAACAGCCCTAGAGGATTCAAAATATCTAACTTATCTGAGTACCCTTCAGCATGCCTGTTCCTTCCCTACTGTAGGCTAAGATCTTTACCCCTTGATTTTGTATTTTTGATAACCAGTAGATCATAGCTGATTTCTTTAGTGGAGACTAATACAAAAAGGGCATTACATACTTCAGTTGGCTTGATGTCCATACTGAATACTTTTCCTTTTTGTTCAATAGCAAACCAGTGTTCTCTTTGGTATTCTTTTTACCATAGTTTCTGTGCTAGTTGCACAGTTCTGCTGCATGCTGCTGATTCTGTCTTTGTGGCCAGGCATCTGTACTTAGTGATTTGACCAACTTTGTCATATGCTTCCTTCTTGTATTTAAGGTTTGAAAGTACAGAGAATTTTCCACTTGAGTTTCTCACATTTTCTGATGGACAAAATTAAGGTTCAGGCAACAACTTGGATAACTCCTTAACCATCATCATCTTTGCTCCAAAGAAGATGAAATCTTCTTTTCAAGATTCAGAGGTCTATGAGAATTTCATAGGTTATAAAAGAAAGAAATGCAAAAAAATCTCGTCTCTGTATAGAAAAGTTTATAGCAGATTTGGACCTCATTGCTTAGGTATCTATATTACTCTGTGGACTCCTGGGACTTGTTTAATATGCACAGTCCAAGTACAGTTTTTCTGCAAGTCCCCCACTGCATCCTTTTTTCTCCCCCCTTCTATGTTAGAGTATTGATTCTCGGCATTATTCAAAAGGAAAATGTCAGTCTGACCAACCATAAGCTACTTTACCAGCATAGCAGAATGGAACAGAGCATAATGTTTTTACAGGTTGCAAAATTTGTATTGTGCACTGTAAATTGAAGGAGTAATGACCTGCCTGTCTGGTTTCAGGCATGACTCTGTCACTCACAACGAACACTGTGCATTTTTCTCTCACTGCAGTGCATATCAACATTAGCAGTGTAAATGACTTGCATATGATTTGAAAAAAGGTGTATATATATTTGTTTCCTTAGGAACCTGTATAGTACCCTCCTGAATTTTATGCTGTTTGATATTTCAGCATGTAAATCTCATCTAACTATTATCTGTTGATTTCCAGAGAATTTTGAGTCTGTCCATATAAAAGAGCTCCAGGACATTGTATTGTTATTCTGTTTACATTATGAAAAGTGCAATGTGATTATATAGGATTTTCATTCCTAGCTGTAGCATTATCAGTGCAGCTGAAAACAACACAAGTTTGTTAAAGTTAAATAAATTGCATAAATTTATTTTAGATTGATATTTTCAATATAAAAATGATAAGGGTTTTTTTTCTTTTGAGTAAGTAAAATAACTTCTTTACTTAAGGAATAATTGAGAAGAAATAGAGGAATTAAATGTTACAGGGAGGAGACAGTGGTTTCTGGGATTACATTATCAGAAATGTATTCCTGTAAGTAAATGGAGCCCTTGTAGTGTTGGCATATATGAGGCATTGAGACTTCAGATTCTTCTTTCACGAAAATGACCTCACAAGTCATTATAAATTTCCACTTATAAGTTCACTTGTCCATGTTTACAACTGACAAGGTTCACACAACTAGTATGTATGTTCACATGCATTTCTTTGTTCAGCTATAATTAGCAAAAACAGAGGTTTGTGTGAAAAAGAAGTCAAACTTCTGATCCTTAGTTTAGTAATTTAAATGCATTTTGAGTCAATTAAATCAGAACAGTGTAATTTCTAGAAATACAGTTTACTTTTTGCTCCTGCTGAAAATGCCCCATTTCTTCTTCAGATGTACAGTGGGCTGATGGTGATGATCTGTAACTGAAGGAGCAAAAAATTATTTTTTTAAGGGTAGTGAGAAAATAAGAGCACCCTTGATCTCCCAGAGGTCTTGTTCGTCTCAGAGTTACACTCTGTGGTGGAAAGTGTCCTCACGTGTGTCTAAGAATCAGAAGAGTTTTTATTCATAGGCTGCTTTGGCAAAGCGCTCTGCATATTAAGAAGCTATTTCTGACCCTGCTCTTCAGTGATCATAAGGTCACAGGTCCAAGTTTTCAACTTGCACATATAAAATAAGGCACCTGCTGAAATGATAAAGCACGATGATTGTTGCAATACCTTTTACAAGAGGGTGTTGTGAAGTGTTTCTATAGTAGCTAACTAGCATCATGGCCCTGAAGAATAACAGGAAAAAGAGCCAGGGGCACCATGAAAATGGTGGCAAAAAAGACTCGGAGGAGAGAGAACATTGATCCACAGAAGGAACAGTCAAGGGCAAAGGGTGAGGGATCGAGACGAAGAAAGTAATTAGTACAAGCTTAGTGAATGAGGAGGGAATTAAGAGGATCTTGATTGTGGAAATATGTTGGGAAAATTAATGTCTCCCCGTGATGAGGAAGTTAAATATAATAAAACAATGCATGGCAAACTGAAAACAGCATATATCAGGGTAAAGCAACAAATGGCAGAAGGTGGTTCTGCTATTTCAGGTGGAATACAAGAAATGTGGAGGCCAGAGAGGACTTCATTTATCCAGGATAACTCAGGCATGGAGGCTTTTAAAAACCCAGGGACTGAAGTTGAGATGGATTTTGATAATACCAGAGGAACAGAGAGAACTGGCCTTGGTAACAGGCTGATTAATGTACAGGGACTTAGAGAGGGTTGATGTGGGGGAGTTTTGACCTCTTTCTTGCTCTGCAACTACAAGAGTTATGCTCTTTCCTTGTAGGCTTCTGCCCATATTATTACTTAGCTGTAAGGTCTGTAGCTTGTAATTCTGAGTTTCTGTTGTCTGACCCTAAACAGGTGCTTGTTCATTTTTTTTTCTTTGCAATTATATAGAAGTAATTATTTATTCATTGTTTTCGTTAAACTTTAATAAATACATGAGAGACTAGCTAACTTCTTGCTTGACACATGTTAATGACTCCCTTACATCTGCATCTGCTTGAAGATAACTGATGAAACCTACTGCAAATTAAGGCTGTAAATTTACAGGTAGGGATTTCAGTCTAATCAATGTTTTGCTAGTAATGATAACAGTTTATTCTTATGAAATACATTGGCTATAAGGTGAAGAATCAATGCCTGGAAATGAAAAACAGGTGTCAGGTTTGACAGTGACATTGCTGTCATGATATCTGGAGCCCAGTGGATTGTGTCAGCAAGCATAGCAGTAATTCTGTCAAATACGGTATGTGAGGAACTAATGAAAAAGTTAGAAGCACTGGTTCTCGCTTGTGAGCTTGAGTCCTTCAATAATATGTTCTTCTATTCTTGTTTTTATTTCACATCCCTTCTCCCTCTCTTTTCTTTCAAGCTGCAAGTCATAATACAAAATTATATGCTCTCTACCTCAGTCAATCTCTTCTGTATTATGTTCTGAGAGCTGATTTTGTTTAATTATGGCATGAGGAAAGCAGTGCAGTGTGCTTCAATGTTCCTAACAGTTCCTACTTGGAAGAGAACCAGAGCTATGTGGTAATGCAAACTCTAAACAGATACAGGATTAATAAAACATTGAGGAACAGCGAAAGAGAATATAGAGAGGATAAATGTAAATACATTTCTTCATCAGATACACAAGCACTAACAGAGAAATAAAAGTTCTTCCAAAAATATGATTTATAATCAAAGATAAAAACGAGTACTGTCTTAAATTAAGAAATAGGACGTTTTCTCCGGTGGATCAGAAAGCTCTGATTCTGCAGTCTGTTTTCCTGTACTAGTTCAATTTTACCTATCTACTAGGAGGCATTTTAACAGAAAGGAAGAGGCAGAGTAGAACATGTCTTTGCTATTAGTTATACTTCTTAAGCTTAGGAAACGCTTTAGATAATGTGCTGAAAGCACACTGGCTGATGAAAAATACTGTTTATAGTTATGCTAATATAGAAATAATGGCATCATTTTGGAAAAGTGTCTTTCCAAGCTTTTCAGCTCTGGTAGTGCGGAGAGTTCAGACCCAGCACCAGGTAGCAGTGGTCATTTTGGATCAACTGCTCACGTTACACTGGGAGTTGTTTGTCTTTGGAGCTATCACTTGACAAGTCCCACTTTCTCTCTTCTCTTGTGATAACAGAAGGCACCCTAGCCACTCCATCACGCTCAGCTCCCCCAGTATCGCCAAATGTATCAGCAGCTGCTACAACTCTGATCTACAAATTGTGGGAAGTATCAACAGTATGATACCATGCTGCTTCTCTGTGCATGGTTAGATGTCAGTCACATGCTCCCAGCTTACAACTGACATGTCTGTACACTTGCAGCGCTTTGCAGCAGACATACTTGACCTTTAATTCTAATTATACCTTTATAGTGACTAAACCACAAAGTCTGGATATTTTAGCACAATTCTTTTTGCGAAAGCAAAGCAAGACATGAAATATGTGCAGAGCTGCTCTCTCCCTGAGACTCCACGTGTAACCTGAGAAGAAGAACTGGCATAGGACCAGGAGTTATGGTATGCCTGTCTTTTAAATGAACCTGAAACTATTGCCCTCTTTCCTCATCAAAACTGCTAATGAATGAGGAGCTTTTGCTAAAGATGCCGTGTCTTTGGTACAGACCTCCAATTAGGCACCCAATTCACCCTATTCCATAATAATACCTTAGGCATCTGAAAACAAAGCCATGTGGCTTTTAAGGAATACATTTAGGTATCATTAGCCAATCAGTGGACTGCTGAGGGAAACTGTACAATGAACTGAAAAGAGGGAATATACTCCTGTTTCCATGCCTTCTAAAAAGAGAAATCAGTGTGTTCCAGAAATGGTATTTTCCTGATGTATCTGTATGCCTGCAAAGCAAAGATTGTACTTGGGGAATGGATACTGCATTCAATTATTGTGGCTTTATGGCATTAGGTTCAAGCAGTGATAATGTCCTTTCGATACTCCAGTTAGGGTCTTAGATGCCCTGGAGAACCTTGACATTAATAATGAAATCTCAGGCTTCAACATTCGTTGTTCATTGCTGTTTCATTTTTCAGTAGGGTGATCTGTAAAGTTAATGTCTTGTCTTTTATCACAAATGGAAGCCATATGATTCACATAGATTAAATCTTTGGCCCATTGGATAAATGTGGATCTGATATTTCATCTCAGAGTGGATATTAAGAGCTGAACAAATGTCCTTCTCTTTGGTAAAGGGAGTTGCCAGCCTTCTGCCTTGCAGGAAAATGACCAAGCAAAACTGGCTTGTTCACAGAAATTGAATTGCTCTAGGAAAATGTAATGATGGATTGCAAGACAAAATTTGTCAGCAGTCTGGTAGGACAGCCTCATTGCTTCACAATCACAATCTAGTCATCATATGGACTTTTGAGGTGTGTGCTGCACCCATTCCAAACTGTAAGGTTACAGTGATTTCCTGAAGAACTTATCAAAACATTACATGGGAGCTTATACAAGACAGGAATACCATTAGCACCAAACCTACTACAAATCCATTTGCTAGGAGTCACAAACTTGCAGAGCTATGCTGCCGAAGAAGTAAAGACAACAAAACTTGTGAGGACCGCAGAAAATGTTTTCCCAGGCAGAGATGTCTTCAGATTGAGTTTACAGACTAAATCAACTGCCAACATTATTTCTTAAATAAAGGGAAGGTAGATTCATGGAGGCTTCTCACTATTCCTAGAGATAGGCACTATAGTAAAAGCTTTCATTTGATAGGCAACACCTTAACAACTTATGGTAATAAAATAAACCAATGATGCATAGACAGGTTGTATTACTCCTGAAAACGTTGAAATGAATGGATGAAACAAAGCTGTATGCTCAAGTCTTTGGTCACCGCGTATTTAATTCTCATGCATTATTTTGAATTAAAGCATTTCTCAGATACAATGCAGACTAGCTGTTCTGTATCACAATGTATACCTAGCTAAGTTTTAAGGCACAAACACTTCTTGGTGTACTTTCAGGATTTTACAAAACATCCAAAACCTACCATAAAAATCACAGAAACTTTTCACCTTGTGAGAGCTAAGTAATCATCAAATATTTAATGAAAGTGGACGCTGACTGTGTTTTATCATGCTAGAAATTGGTATGAAAGATTGAAGAGCCATCATGTAGAGTAAGGGAAAACCATTAAGTGAAAATATATGCTTAACAAAAAAGAGAAATTAATTGACAAATTTTTCAAATGTACTGGTTTTTTGAAGATTCAAGGGCCTCAGGTCTGCTGTACTACTGTAGATACAAGGGCCTCTAGTCTTTTGTCTTCTTACTTTGCAACTAGTAGGTGAACAGTTTGCAAGCAGTTTGCAGATACCGTAGGCAATATGCTTGGCTTAGCTTTGTAACATTGTAATTTGTCTTTTGTCAAAAGGATAGACTTACTTCTTTAGTGCTCATATGGCCAAATTCTGCCCCTGGATGTGTACATTAGGCATCAGGTTGCCTGAACCAAAATGACAGAGTGTGTTTTACCATAGGCAATGTTTTTCTATAGTACAAGATTGAGTTGTTAGCCTGTGGTCACAAGGTGAGCCATTTGCCATCTGATGAAGTTGTTTTTATTTTGGATGCAAGTGAAACAAACATATTTTAGAAAGTAGAGTCAGTTGCCACAGAAAAGGAAACCTTAAAAATTACCAGCTTTATTTTGCCATATGCCTCAAGCCATAAATGTTTGATTTATACGAAGGACTTCTGCTCTTCTTCAACCTCAGATATTATATTATAAAAGTTAAGTTTTCTATTTCCACAACAGTACTGAAAAAATACTTTGTTTACAGAAACAAACTCAAACTGAAAAGCAATGACTGTTTGCAGCCTAACAAGTGTATGGATTGTGCTATCCGTATACTTATCCGATTGGAACAAGTTGCTAATTAAAGATTTTTTTTCTTTCCTTTTTCTTCTCCTTTTTAATAGTTGTCTCTTACAAGTCCTTCTGTAAAGAAAACGTTTCTGGTTTTTTTCCTCCTCTGGAATCTGGCCAGCAGCTTCCATTCCTTAAAATTCAGCCTTGTCTTTGCTACTATTTAAATTCTGCTCAATAGCAGGGATGCTCCCCTGTAAGTGCTCAATGTAGTGTAACCGCCCTTTCCTCCCCAGCGTTTGGGAATGTCTATTCCAGCCGTTGCAGCTATTCTGAGCAGTCGTGCCTGGACCGCCAGGCTGGCTGTGATCTGCAGTCTGCAATGGCTTAGGATGATTCTGCAGATCAGCTGTCACATGAATAGCCCGATTTTTTTCACCACACGTGCTTATCAATAAACATCTCATATGAGAAGGAGTTTGCAGCCGTAAACTTGATGGGAGTCAGGAACCCAAATCCTGTGTTTTGTGAAATTGTGCTTTTAATAAAAAGAGAGTTTTGCTGTACTAGCCTAAGCCCTGATAGTACCCCTTCTTTGCTCTTCTTCAGTTTGAACCTTCATGCAGCATGTGGTTTTTCTTCACTTTCTTTCCGTAATTTTTATAATGGTCCGGTTCTATTTCAACTAAAGAGCAAGCTATTTATGAGCTATTTTGTCTACTTTCAAGAAATTAGCCAATGATACTGAATTTTTGAATACGGCTTTTTTATATTACTTAACAATAGAGTTCAAGATAAAAATTAAATGTACTGTCATTGCCTTATTTAAATTTTTCATACATGGATGTATTTTAAATAGAAACGGCAATCATTAGTGTTGCCGTATGGGCTGCCAGACTTACATACATACAAAAATATATTTACACAGAGTGAGATATCTGCAGATCACTGCTAAATTTCTATCATAGTAAGACAAACAGCTATACCTACCTCTAAATGTAATACAAACGGCATACACAAGATAACCACAAGAGCACTCAGATTGATACCAGCATTGTTTCTGCACTTCTGTAGCTTTATTGAGGAACAATAAAATTCTTTAATTTTTGAGACTAAATAAAGGAACTCAAGATTTTCAGTGATGTCTATGATACTGTCTGGCATTTTTCTGACTGTTGGTTATGTTTTTGTAATGGCATTTTTGTTTGTACAGTGATCTTTATTATTATTACTGGGTATTATACAGGGAGCTCTGTATTAGTCAGTGGGTTTGGTATATTTCCTTCAGAATGTTTCAGATGCTCTTCTTCATTCTTCTTCATTAAAGGAAATGGAGAAAGCTCAAACCAGCTACTAGGAATCTTCTTCCAGGACATTTCAGACAGTGCCTTAGGCAAGAATAAAGTATTTCATGTATATATAGGACAGCCTTCATGCACCTATTTTTTTCGTCTCCTTACTATTGCTATATTTGATTTGTTGTCCATATGTTTGCCTCTTGACTTAAGAGATAGAAACAGGTATCCTGATCTCAACGTACAACTATTTTTAAAATTTGAAATGAGTTGCAAATTCTGTGGAAGGAAATGGGTTTATTTATTGTAGTTTTAAACAGCTTTTCTGTTGTACTGTGAGTAAAATTGTTTCAACAACATACAGTCATGTAGGTAATCCTATGGTCTGCTGAACACTGTAAGGAATAATGTGTCTATAGTTAGAAGCATTAGGCTTTTATCAAGAGATTCTAGCAACATCATAAACAACAGGATTGAATCTTGAGTCATTTGTTCATGTCACTGGAAACTGTAGATGGAATTATTGCCTTATTTTATGTGAATTCACAGGGAGTACTTTTATATATGGATTACGATTAATGCCTATGAAGCTGCCAGAAGCCTCCTATGGTTTGTTCTGCCATTTGTAACTAACTTCTATGTGTTTTTAAACTTGTTACTACTGCAAATTTATCTAGAGAAAATTTGGATAGATAATTTGGCATAAACTGTAAATAGATGCTATAACCATGCTTTAGACTTCCCTCTGCCAGAAGGCAGAAACTCCATAATCACGGTTTCAGCTTTTTAAGCTTTTTTTTAGTCTTTTTAAAGCCCTCTTACAGATATGTAACATGGCATTGCACAGCACACAAAAACACTACCTGTTTTGGTATCACCTATAGCATTGACATGTAGTGCTTCCCTCTAGTGACAGACGGCACGCTGAGCTGAAGCCTCATTCAAATAAACAGCCTTTGTCTTTATTCAGCTGTTTTTTCATATGCCCTGAATCTGCTAAATTAAACTATTAACTGCTACTGAGAATCCGCTTTCTGATGAGACATTTAGCACTTCTGCTTCTTATCGGAGACTCTGGTTAACTTGAAGCTTTCACTAAGCATCTCTGCATGGCCGTAGGAATAACCAAAGGTTTACAGCATCCTTGAGCTCCCTCATTATCCCATCACATGTCTGTGTGTGGTGGGTCCCCTGTGCTTCCTGGAGGCAGCTGAGAATAGCTGGAGCCTTTGTTCCGCTCTCCACTTCTTGCTGTATTTTGCTGAGGGCAATAGAGAGAAACGAAGAAAACCAAAAGTGCGTTTTCCTGTTTGTGTGAGCCAGCGGCTTTTACTACACCTGTCACTCAGTAAAACAACAAGGACGGAGATTCTTGGGATGCCACCGAAGCACAGGACTTCATGTCAATCACGACACTGGGCATGTGCTGGGGGTACAGGATAGTCCTGTGGTGACCATCTCTTCTGGGGTGTTTGCATGTTCAAACACAATGCTAAGCGGGAAGTATGAGAGGTTCCCTGAATATGATAGGAGGTTAACCTCATATGTCCCAGTTTCCTGGTGTTAGAAACAGTGTCATATTTCAACCTTTGGTGACAATTTCATATTTGATGGGAAATTTGAGAGCACGTGAGACTTGTCTGTCTTAATCTCTTTTACCTGCAGTAGTATTTCATCCACATGCCTGTTCTATTAACGCAGAACTTGCCTTTCCAAGCCTGCTTTCACTAATGGGCTTCAGGTGTGGCTGGGAGCGTTTAAGGTCCCATTGCTGTAGGCAGAAAGCCACTACAGGGATCCTATGCACCGTAGGACTCTGTGGGGAATTGCTGTGCTGCAGCATGCTGGAGAGGGCAAAGTATGCATGTCTTCTGAACTTGCAGATCTTTCCTCGCTGTGTACCAGGCTACAGAAGATTTGCTATGACAGCCACACGTATGGCTATGCAGTGGCTGAATTCACCCGTGAATTCAGAGAAAGCACAACTACACTTAGGCATGTAGAAGGATTTTTGTTCTCTCATTTTAACTCATAATTTAAACCAGATTTTCTCCAGGGATAGCTGTGTGGCCACACACAATTGTAACACATCCAAGAATGGTATTTTTTGTTATTGTCACAAGCTGGTGTTAGAAGAAGCTTCAGATCAGTGAAGTTAAATCAACAATACACTTGTACCATGCTAAACATTATTGTATAAATTACCACTTAAGCAGTTCCATGCTGTTGCCTACTGTGTTTTTTCTTCTGTCATAAGCAAGGACTGCATCATGAGGGACCAGACCCTCCAACCCCTATTCACTTATATTCTTAATGGTAGTATTAGATGTAGTGTTCAGTGAAAGGGCTGAAGTGGACTTAAATACTTCCGAGCTATCATGTGAGTACCTTCTGCTTTAACCCTTAAAAGGCCTGATTTTTTTATGGGTTTGTTTTCTTTGGGTTTTTTTCCAGCTGGGAACTGCTTCTGTATTAGGATACTTGTAAATATGCATTGAGGTAGTGAAATCGCCATATAAATAAGGAGTAGGAAAATCCTGGTTAAAATACTCTCTCAAAGATCTAACAGTCATGTGCTTTAAGGCTTCTTGGAATTTCTGTCCATGCAAACTCCCTGTTTAATTTAATTCTTAATTAAAATCATTATTCTGTAGCATATCTAACTAACTATTTAGCAGGAGTAAAAAATGTCTGTGTCTTTAATAATTTTGCAGACTTACAGAAATGTAGTTATCACAAGAAAGATGTTCTTTCTTGGATACTTCCTTTCTATGTGTCTTTTGTAATTTTTAAAAATAATATTTTTTTAATTACCATGGTTACACACTGCTAGTGCTGATACAATTTAAAATGATTGCTTTCTGCTCCAATACTTAGTAGACTGAATTCATCAAAAATTAAACAAAAAAGAATTGTATAGTGCAAAATTTCTTGTCTGTTTTTGTCTGCTATTTACTGAGGTCTTGATACTGTATTCTTCATTCAGGGAGCACTCACTTGTACCTGGATCAGACCTAAATATCTTCAGAATACCACCGTCTGTGGTGGCTTGACATTGTCTGGCTCTGGCTGCCAGATGTCTACCCAGTTGCTCTCTCACTCCCCCTCCTCAACAGAACAAGGGGACAAAATAAGATGGAAAAGCTGATGGGTCAAGGTAAAGACAGGGACATCACTTACCAATTGCCATCACAGGCAAAACAGACTTCATTTGGGGAAATGAGTTTAATTTATTGCCAGTTGAAACAGATTTGGGTAAAGAGAAATAAAGACCAACTAAAACACCACCTTCCCCCTCCTCCCCTTTTTCCCAGGCCCAGCTTCACTCCTCCACTCCCAGCTCCTCTCCCCCTCCGAGTGGCACAGAGGGATGAGGAACGGGGGCTGGGGTCAGTCCACAACAGCTCCTCTCTGCCGCTCGCTCGTTCCTTCTCACACTTTTCCCCTGCTCCAGCAGGGAGTCCTCCACAGGCTACAGCTTCCTTCAGGGTGTATCCACCTGCTCCAGCATGGGATCCCCCATGGGCTGCAGGGTGGATACCTGATCCACCATGGTCCTCTTCCCAGCTGCAGGGGAGTCTCTGCTCCGGCACCTGTAGCACCTTCTCCCCCTCCTTCTCTCACCTGGCTGTCTGCAGGGCTGTTTCTCACAGTTTTTCCCCTCCCGCCTCGCACTGCTAGGCAGTGTTTTGCCCTTTCTCAGATAGGCTTTCCCAGAGGCACCACCATCTTGGCTGAGGGGCTCAGCTGTGCCCTGTGGTGGGTCAGCTGGAACCGGCTGGAACCGGCTGGAACTGGCTGTGCCCGGCAGCAGGCCGCCCCTGCAGCCCCCTCTGCCTCCACCTGGGCAGCTGCACCCAGTGCACCATCCTGACTCACCTGTTGGTCTTGAATTAAGCTCATGCCTGCCCTGACAGCAGTTTGTCGGTGTTTCTGAAGTCGTGTATTAGTGCAGCAGACTACATTTAGCTTCAACACAGTTGTATGAATTGGTGAGTGTCCTCAGCAGTGGAATAGCGAGAGACGCCCTGACTTCCGTGTTGCTTTCCTTCCAGTTTTCAGAGCGTACTGAAGAAATGGTAATATCTTCTTCCAATGTAGCACCTCTGAGCCATAAATATCAAAGTGCTTTACAAACAGAGGATTTAGTTATTCAAATCTGAGGTGTTGAGCAGGATTTTTACCATCTTCCAGTGACAAGTGCCTAAGCCAGAAATTGAGCCGAGGTTTCAAATTCCCCAGTACAGGGATCTCGCCACTAAGCCCTATCACCTGTGTGAATAATAGTGATCCACACAGACTTCAGCTGACGGGTTGGATGGGGCAGGTGAGCAAATGAGCTTTTGTTGACTTCAAGTCTCTGTCAGTTTTTTTTCCACTTTGTCTCTACAGTTGACCTTTGAGATCCAGCCAGGAAGACCTGACAGGAGTGTTTGCACCATCTAGTACAACAAGAGCATTAAAGTTTATAACATCTTATTAATGGCTGTGTTCTGGTTTTTCAGATTAACTATTAGAAATTAAGTTCTGAATATCACGAACCATTTACGAGTCAATGGAATTATTTGTTTGTACAAATACAACTTAGTTTAAAATGCGATTGTGCTACTGGTGGACTTTCATAAGCGTAAAGCAGCAGCTCGGTTCTCAAGAAACTTCTAGCTTAAGTTGGTTATGCCTTATATGAATATTTCTAGATTTTGTGTGCATATGTATACCAAATCCAGCAAACCATTTCTATGTGCATGTGGATTACTGACAAAAAAATAAGCGTCATCATAATTCAAGATTATAACAGGCAACCATTCTGCAAATGCAAAAGTAGCAGCTCTTCTACTGTCCCCTTCTCATTTGGTTCAATTCTTAGTTACAAATAACTTTTCCTATCACGCAAATGCAAATTTTCATACTTAAAATATCAGTGTGTGGTTTATATCTTTCTGAATATTTCCTATTTTCTAAAATTAAACTATTCAAAAACTTTATTTTAATTTTTAAATTAAGGACAGCTCTGTGGCTATTCTATGGCCAAAAGCTCTGGGAGCTGTTGATTTTGAGCTGTTGTAGGCTCTTGTTGCTTTTTATACCTTTGGGTTTTGGGGTTTTTTTTGCTTTTTTTTGACTCTCTTCCCAATTTTGTTAATGAAAAGCACCCTTAGAGATGAAAACCTGAGCACTCCGCAAACTCCATGTAAATTATTATCCTTAATTTTTTACTTTCATAATCGTGATAGAGACAAGGGAAGGCCTGAGATGAGAAACTTCTGTGCTTGGAAGAAAACTGCATGATTTATAACAGATGTCAGCAATTTATAAATTCAAATTAGAGTAACGTATAAATAGTGACTGTATAGCACTTGCTTTTTTATTACTTTGTGTATGACCTTTTTCAGAGTAGCAATTATTTTCCATTAGTTCAGTTCAATTGGAAAAAACAATGCTTAATGGACTTTGAATCCTGGGTCACTGGTGACAGAATTAGACAGTTTTCAGTTTTATGTAATTGCTGTCATATGCAGTTCCATAATATGTCACACCAGCTTATTTCTGGTGGACTTTTACCTGTCACCTCTTCTGTGTTTTCCTTGAGCTGTGTGGTAAGACTGTGATCCAGGGCTCCTGAGTGACCTGCAGAGCTGGCTTATGTCTCAACAGTAAAGCAACTGCCTGTCCTTGAGCAGTGAAACTGTAATCTAGTCCTGGCCCCTCTCCTTTACTCAGGATCACTCCCATAACCTCCACTTTCCTCAATATTTAATGGCTGCTTTGTGTTCTTCCATGTCAGTTATGGTTCTGGCATAAATGCACACATTCTTTAATCCATTTGGCAGGACCAAATTTAGAAGAGTGGAAGGAAGCAAAAGGACATAACCAAATGCAAATTGACCTGTAGTGATTAAAGCAGAGAATGCTGCAGGCAACATAGGGAAATGTAGTCCTGATAAATGATTAATCTTTACGACTAGAGAAAGGAAATAAATAGTACAGGCTCACAAGCATGTGTGGAAGTAAAGCATGGCTTAAAGGAAATAAACAACACAGGCTTAACTAACCTGTGATACACATTACGCAAAAGCACTTTTATTTTCATATTTTCTTCTTAATTCTGCGCTTGTATTCCTTTGTCTACTCTTTTTGTCAGTAGTATCATATATTTCTGTATCTGTTGGAGGCAGACAGCAAAGTCCCAGGTATATCCATTTTTGTGAGAATCTTAGGACTATGTTAAGTCTGATGAGGAAAAAGAGAATTAACTTTGAAGCAGTTTACCATCCACTCTACCCCTTTTTCCCCGCTCTTCTCCTTCTTCCTCTGCTGGAAGTTTCTTTCCTTGTTACAAATGTGTCAGGAGCAGGGATGGGCTGGTTTCCTCTGTATTTCATAGTACAATATAACAATATAAATCTACTTCACCAGCAAGCATATTTTCTTATGTGTGCTTTTTACAGGGAATGGTATAGCTGGTGGCAAATAACTTCTTCAGCTGTCCCAGGAGAATTCAAATAAATCTGCCAGAGAGGGAACAATTTGGGGGAGTTCTTCAAGAAATTTTCTAGATATTGTGATATAACAGGAAAAACATGCTGAATATATTCAAACAAAGTCAACAGTGTATACTCTTAATGGAGGTACTTTCAAGTACTTTAAAGTAAAAAGACCTTATGTATAGTTACTGAATTGGAAAGATAATCAGCAAGAAATTCCTTTCATACAAGGTGACCCAATACATAGAGAAACAAAAATTACCTATATCATTTATGTCAGTTCTTATTCTGAAGTAAAACATCCAAAACTTGATGAGTTACCTGGATAGCGTAGGAGAAGTTAGTATTTTGCTTCTTTTAAGAAAGTCTGAGTAAAGTACTGTTCTCATTTGTGCTACCTTGAGAAAGGAATCAGAGTTCAATGTTGCAACTGATATTGAGGCCCAATTTATTTGCTACTGACAGTATACAAAGATGGTAGTTTAGATTGGTGGGTGAAAAAGCACCTTCATTTACGCAGTACCTAGTAACTCCTCAGGCTTGTGTGAAGCTCCTGGAAAAGTCCTGAGGATGGGCCTAACCTGAGGAGAGTTAGACTGTATCCAGACTGACTGGGAATTATGTAGGACGTTCTTTTGGGGAAGGGGTCTTGTCGCAACTTAAACAGATGATCTTCTCAACTTTACCGTACTTACCTCTCATTTAATATTGTACTTACGTGTTAATACTAGTTAGCATGTAATAGCGTAGTAGGAAGACAGAATATTCTGTTCCTTTTTGACATGTATGTAAGTTCAAAGTTTCTTTTACCTGTTTTTACAGAGAATCTGATTCATTTATCAGGTTTATGCATTTGAGAGTGATTTGTCAAAACTGATCTAACTCTACATCATTTGGTTAAGGTTGATTGCACGTGTCAGATTAGAAAGAATGGTAAATATTCTTTTTAGACGAGTAACATTGATTGGTGGCATTTTCTCTTTTACGTAGATTTATATGACCATGTTGTCCTGTCCTCTAGGTTCAATAAAGACCTGTTCTCAATCCCCAATTTAGCTAACACCACTGTACGTAACAGCTCTGAATTAATGTGATTTGTCAGTAGCAATAGGCCACACCAATAACCAGAACACACTGCTATGTCTTATTCTGACTGATCTATGAAACAGCATTGCCCATTTATTCTTTTGCGCAACGTAATAAACAGTCTCTGGGCTTCTACTTTCATGGCAGGTACTGAGCAGCTGAAACATTTACACAACGTTTTATCTTTTCTCCAGTTGACTTCAGGGGCAACTCAAGAAGCTGTACTATAAAAATTAATGAGTTCAAACATGCTAATGTGTCACACAACAGAGCAAACAGTGCATGCTTTGCCATTAATATTAGTCATAATTAGAAGGTGATTGGGGCACTTACTGTACAAAAATATATGCACTGTATTAGTGTATAAAGAGAGCAGTTTGCCATACTACGATGTCATAGATGTATTCCAGCCATTTTCAGGAAAATGAGCTAGAAAAAAGATTTTTCCCTCATACCAGAACTTCTAAATATTTATACTGTTTTCCTGGGTTCCCGTTTTTTGACCACTGAGTAGAAGAGTGTATGTTATGTTAATGTCATTTCCCCTGTTCATAATGCATGGTCAAATCATGTCTGTTGTTCTCATGAATATATTTAATTATGAGCCAGCCACCTGCACCATCTCTTAGTATATCTGGAAGTTTCTGTATTGACCCTGTATTACCAGGTAGTTTCCTGTTCAGTGAAGACAATATTGTTGCATGGTAACTGTGTGAAGGAGGTATGTCAGGTGGCCACAAGAGCAGTTCCTCAGACCTTCAGGTTCATTTGTGCTGCCTGCGACTTCTCAAATATGAGCAGGATCTGGGCTGCAGGCTTTATAAATTGGTCTAGAAGTCTGCTACCTGTGCCAACTTGTGAAGGATGCCACAGGTGTGGAGGTACATGTCTGGTTAAATGCATCTGTGTGTCACATCACGAGATCACAGAATCACAGAATCACTAAGGTTGGAAAAGACCTGTAAGATCATCAAGTCCAGCCATAAACCCAACACCACCATGCCCATTAAACCATGTCCCACAATGCCTCGTCCACACATTCCTTGAACACCTCCAGGGATGGTGACTCCACCACTTCCCTGGGCAGCTTATTCCAGTGTCTCACCACTCTCTCAGTAAAGACATTTTTCCTAATATCCAGCCTGAATGTCCCCTGGTGCAACTGGAGGCCATTTCCTCTTGTCCTGTCGCTAGTCACTTGGGAGAAGAGACCAACACCCACCTCTCTGCAACCCCCTTTCAGGTAATTGTAGGGAGTGATGAGGTCTCCCCTCAGCCTTCTCTTCTGCAGACGGAACAACCCCAGTTCCCTCAGCTGCTCCTCATAAGACTTGTGCTCCAGACCCCTCACCGGCTTCGTCGCCCTTCTCTGGACACGCTCCAGCACCTCAATGTCCTTCTTGCAGTGAGGGGTCCAAACCTGAACACTGTATTCGAGGTGCGGCCTCACCAGCGCCGAGTACAGGGGCACGATCTCCTCCCTACTCCTGCTGGCCACACTATTTCTGATACAGGCCAGGATGCCGTTGGCCTTCTTGGCCACTTGGGAACACTGCTGGCTCGTCTTCAGCTGGCTGTTGACCAGCACCCCCAGGTCTTTTTCTGCAGGGCAGCTTTCCAGATAATGACATCTACTTTGTTAACATACAATGGACATGTGACAGGAAGGGACAACAATGACACTGTAAACAAGCCATGTGATCAGCTCAGAAAAAGGGTTCGACACCTGTGATAGATTCAGTTGAAATGGACAATATTTGCAACATAAGGTCTTTTTCCTCAAAGATCATTCTCATCCTAGATCTGCCACAGGTAGATCTACCAAAGGTAGCGTCTACCAGAAATAGGCACTTTATTTGCCATCTCACCATAGTAATTCTTCTGAGAGGTATTTGTCACAACCTTTTATTTCTTGTTGATTTACAAATTCACGGAGGTTCCTGGGTTGAAGTTGAGATAAATTGTCACTGCCATATGTGTGAAGTGAAAAGTATATGTCTGCACTCTTTATTTTTCATTTCTCAGATGTGTGCTTCCTTCATGCAAAAGAAAGAAAACCTTAAGAACACATGCTTGTCTATCTTTCGAACTCTCTAGAATTAGCTTGTCATGAAATGTAAAACTAATGTGTAGTTGTAAAAACCACTGCCAGCATTTTCCTCACTAGTGGCTGATGGCTAAGTAGATTTAGAAATGAAAGGGGTTATTATAAAGTGATTACTGAATAGCTAGGTATGTCATTTTAAACAAGCAACTAAAATCTCTGTTGCAGATTCAGAATGTAATCTTGTTTGTATCATTCATACTTAAAATCTGATTTTGATTGTGGAGGAGTAATCATGTAATGTAGGTAATTTGACAAAAATATATCGAGTGATGTTTTTCTTTCATTCCTTATTTAAATGTATTAGAGTTTAAATTACTCACCATTCAGAGTATACCTATAAAATGACAACATAAAGAAATACTAGATCCAATTTGCATTGGTTCAGATTTAAATTTTACTGTAAAGTGTAAAGTTCATATCAGCTCTCTCATGAGAGAAAACATTGTATAGAAGCTAATACTTAAAAAATGCTGCTATCTTTAAAAGGATGTTATTGATGATTAAAAGGGTATTACTGATGATTAGACCAATATATTTTGCAACTGTGAATGTCAGCCTGAAGACATAGGCTTCATGGGGTATGTGTAGCCATGAATTGGAGAATAAGAGATGAAAAAGTTAAGGAAACTGTCTCATGCGGGATTATAACACTCATTCATGTTTCTGTATCCAGTGCCTGTAACAATACACTGCTAAAAGCTTAAATCCAATGCCTATCTGTTTTCAGGCAACAGCTACACTTACTTTTTGTAAGCAGTGAGCTGATGCCTTGGATGCTTATTAGAATGTGCTTTCAATTAATTTTCTATAATTGGCTAGGCATCGTGATTCTCTCCCAAGAATTCCTATATTTTTACCTTGTGTTTCAGCTAGAAATACCACAAAAAGAATTCTCCTAATGATAAGCTGGTATTAGTACTTAACGATCCTTCCTGGAAAAAGTAGACCTCTACTACAGCTCACATTTGAATTCGAGGAGAAGTGAGTGAGGATTCAAACTGGCTCATTTTAAGAACTTGGCCTGCTCATTTTACCACTGTGACCTTGAGTATGTATTTTATTGTTTTCTGAGCTCCCACATTTTGGAACTAACCAGTTCTGGCCACGAAGTACAGAAAAACCTGTTGAGTGTGGGTTAGAAATGAGACTGAGAATTAGGATTCCATGACTTCTGCTGATGTGTTGTAACCTTCAGCAGGTAATTAATTTATTTTGAACTTCAGTTTCTTTGTATATAGACTAGTAGAAATGCTATTGTCATACCTCATACAGATATATGAGGTTGAACTACACAATACTTCTGAAGTATATGATAAAACAAAATCAGTGGAAACATGATCTTGCATCTGGTTCCAAGCTGAAGAAGAACGGTGTTAGCTATAAACTTACTGGCAACAGGATAGTTTGGGAGATGCTAGCTTTTCTCTTTTGCCCAGCAGACTGCTGGCATCTCTGGCAGGAAAAAGAGGCTGAGTATGAGCACATGCCGTAAGTGAGAATCTTCTGGTTCTCAGAAGCTGGGAAGCGGTTTAGTCCAGAGACAGAAAGCTATCTGTGATGGAGTTGCCCTGAGATGTGGTTTTTTATACTTAAGTCTTGTCCTATTGACACCTTCTCTCCATTGTGACACTGTGGATGCTGATTGCGTTAGTAAAGGTGCTGGGGGAAACGTATGCAGGAAGTTTATTCCTGCCTCTCAATGCTCTTAAGTCTGCAATAACTTGGAAGGGTGCAGAAGGGATCCCCACAGGCTACTGCTCAAAGTCAGCATTCTGATAACTTTAGGGTACATACACCCTTGTGTTCATCTTCCTTCACTGGCATTTTGACTGTGGAAGACAAATGAATATAATAAAAAGAATATAATAAAAAAGAAGAGGTTTGGTTTTTTTAAATAATATCATTAAAAAGAAACCATTTTTTTTTAAGCATTTGCTCAAAGAAAAACAGACTTAGTTCATATAACTGATTGTTCCTTCCTCTTTTGGATTGCAGGTGACTATCCTTTCAGTTTTGCTGTCTCATAGTTCTTTCTCTCATTAGCGCTGAAGCTCTGCAGGGCTTGCATCCCAACATTTTTTAAAGTGTCAGGGAGTGTGTTTAGAAGACTGGTAGGAATGCTGCTTTTCTGTGGGAGGCATCTATTTTTGCAGAAGGAGGGACATGTGCTTTTGGAAATGCTATTAGCAAGTAACAGTGAAAGACTGGTAAGAATTTTAAATACTATAACCTGAAATCTTTCCAGGAGATGCTGGGTATCTTCTGCTCAGGGTATTTACTTTTACCTGAGTAATCTTAGTAAGTATTGCTATCAACTTCCATTACTTCTCCATGAAAGGAAGTAGAGGTATACCCCAGATGAAACCAGTGTTTCAAGTTTTTTACAAATTTACAATTGTTCTTTGCTGCTTTTAACAATTTTGCTTGCTGCCACAAAACGCTGTGTTCTTAGATAAGTAAAACGACCAACCTCTAAAATGCCTCTCTTTGCTCCAAGGGTTGTTTCTGGATCTTCAACAGCTTTGTGCACACTGGTAGCTTAGTCTTTGGTTTCACTTTAAAATGATTGCGCTCAGCAGGACAATGACATCAGCAACATCATATTAGGCTTTTGATTTTGCTCATTTTATGAGTCATTTGTCCCTTTGTTTCTTTGTTTGCCTTCTCTTTGTTTGATTTCTTTCTTTTATAACCCAAATAATGGTAAAGTGCCCCTTTTCTTCCTCTGGTCCTAACTACAAAGCAGTTCTTTATATTAACAAATTTGACTGCTCCTTTGGATTTGAGATACAACTGTGTAAAACCAATGTGTTTCTATTGATCAAAATAAAAATGTGTTAAAAAGCTGTGAAATTACACCACCCAAAATCTTGCCCATTGTTTCTTTTCTCACTGCACTCTGCAGTTTTTGGTACATTGGAATTCAAAAAACCCTGATCTGTTACCAGATTTGATAAATCATGTGGTATTTTGAGGAAAGAAGAGCTCTTTTTGAACTTCAATGTGTTGTTGAAGAACTCAGACGAAGAATAATTACAGTATAAAAATCATTCCATCACAGTTGAATGAGATCTTTTACAACACTGTCTGACCAAGTTTGCAAACAACCTCAAATTTTTTGCAGTCCTGTATAGATGAAATGATATTTCATTAGCTCATGATCTGTGCTTCTGAAGCATGACATAACATCTAGACTACTGAGGAGCAGCAGAGTATCTGTTTACCTGGAGAACTATAGAGTGAGTAGAGAAGTCTGGCTTTATAACCCCTACAGGATGGGTTTTTACTAAGTAAGGGGAAACATGGATGAAATATGGTGTGCATAAATATATGTAAAGTAAGAGTTGTGATCTCTATTGTTGTGATCTCTAATTTTTAAGTGTTTAATGTTTTAGTTTTTTCTGCAGGGAAAAGTGAACTTTTCATGTCTCCTCCTCAGCTGTTATGTTTTATTCTTCCCTGGAAGAATACTTCTGATTCAGTAAAGTGCACTGACAGCCTGATCACTTTTACTAGTGCTGGTGAACTCTTAGAGCATGTGTTTGACTTAAAACACAAGTAGTCTTGTTTGAAACAAAGCACGTGTCTTGAACTGTCTGCTGAATCAGACGTGGCCCTGATTTAGCGTGTGGAATCAAGTCTAAAGTCTGTATGTGCTTATGGTGTCCATCACTGTAGTATGCAAGTTCCTTGCAGGCGTTCATGAAATTATATGCGACACCCTCTGATAGTGATGCCAGAGTACTATGATTCCCACGTTACTCAGAGGAAGTTGATGTGAAAAGATGTTAAGTGATTTGAACAAGACTGCTTAGGCAATCTGTGACAAAGTCTGTACATTTAATTATCATTAATTAAATTTTGTGTTTAAAAGAGCTGTAGTGGATAATATCTTAAATCTCAGGTGATTCTGTTTTTATCTTAAATTTGTAAATTTTCTTGTTCTGCTCATCCTTTACTTCCTGTGGAAGGACTATAGACTCCAATCTGGGATTTAAATCACAAGAGCTGTTACAGAGCTAAACCACACTAATAGTTTGCCTAGACAAGAAGTAAGTCCTTCATTCCTATTGTTCAGATGTCTTTCAAATGGTACTTAACATGTACAAGATGTCTGCAGCTACTGGAGTATCATGGAGTGGCAGAGAATCACCACACCATTCCTTTCTTCATCTCTTATTTCAGTAGGTCTGTGGAGTCTGTGGTGAAAAGACAAAACTTCCAGTCTGAGTTTTCATTCTAAACCCAAGTTTTGATGATCAATGAGAGGATGCTAAAAATACACCTAAATTTCTCTGTGATTCTGAAATCGAGTTTCTGAAAAAGCATTGTGCTTGCAGTAAGAGGTAAAGTGTGAAGTTCCAGAGAAATGAGCTGTGAATTGCAGCTGCAATGGAAATTGATCCTGTCTGTCAGTCTGTGCTCCATATTCTCAGGAAAACAGAGGGGAGCAGAGAAGGAGCCAAGATCACCGATTAAATGGGATGCTGAAGTGCCAGGGGCTAGAACCAGGCTTGCTCATCCCTCAGGTCAGAGCTGCAACTGTCAGACTTCACTGCTTGATACCCTGCTGAAGCTGGCAGAAGGAGAGCGGTATGAAAAAAGCTGCAGGCACCAGCAGGGGAATTAGTAAGAACTACCTGGCTAAGCTTCAGGCATGACAGGCAGTGCGCTCCTTTGGGAGGAAAACCTCTTCTCTTATGAGTTGGTAGGCCTTATTTTCCCCATTCGCCTCATGATTTGTACCAGTGAGGCATAAGAAAATAGCTGGAATACTGAGGAACAGAGGCTCAGTTCATCTAGAGAGAACTGCAGAGTGAGTGGAGAGGTCTGGCTGTATAACCTCTCTGCAGGTGGGCCTTTACCGAGTAGGGAAAAAACAAAGATTCAGCAAAAAGCTGTTGTGGTATGAGGTGTATATGTTGCATATAATATAATGAGTATGGCATATTAATCTCCTTATTCATCTTCTACTCTAAAAAAATGTTATTTCAGTTGTGATTAGCACTGTGAAATGACACTGCTTTATGTAGCTATCACTTACCTTACCTGATGCAAGGTAAGAACAGCAGACCATTGCTAGGACGACAGTCTTCAAGTACTACATGAATAGTTAGTACAAGTCTCATGAGTACAACATGCTATAGAATGCTTACTTTTTCACTTAAGTTGGGAACTTACCATGGGAAAGTGATAAAAAGATCCTGTAGAAAACAAAATCAACTAAATGAAGTCATCATGGCGTGTTAATTAATTCAGCTTTCCCTTTTAAACCATAGTCATTAGCTGTCATTCTTTTTGTGTTGCTTCACAGTTTTCTTTCCCCAAGTATCCTGCATCCTTCATGATGAAGATCATATACTTTCGAGTGTATTGGGAGCGATGTACTGTGCTCTCAGATCTGTATCACATTAAATATTTCCTCTGGCGTATACAATGATACCTCCAGAGAAGCTCAGTGCTAACTTGATCAAATGGAAACTTCTTTTGCTATCTTTTGTTGCAATAGCTGCTGTTTTTCATGGCTGTTTTGAGCCACATGTGGTTTTTAATTCAAAAATTCCATTGTTACCTTAGCCTTTTTTTCTGGTTAAAAGTAGACATTGGGTCCCTTCATCTCTTTCTTGCTTACTGTATGAATTAACTGAATTTAACCAAAAATTGTCATGTACTTGAAACGTATAGATCTGTTACAACAGAGAGCTCAGCTGTATAGAGCAGATGAGAACCGATATCCAGTAATGAAGTCAAGTCTGATAAATGAAAGAAGCGTGGTATTGGAAAGAAAAATAAAATAAAGCAAATAAAGTGGTGGTAATTCAGGAATTAGGTTTGTTTGATAAAAAAAATAATAAAGCATCATCTATTCCACTAACAATGTCCATTTTGAGACTTTAAAAGTGAGGTTGAGGACACAAAGTGGGTAAATTCTTTGGAGTATAGGCCTGTATCTCCAGAGGCTCTTTCATGGACAAACCTCTTTGGAATATTTAACCTCACTTTTTCAGTGGACATCCCCCATAAATCAGCAGTTATCCCACCTGGTGCATCATATAAGATCTTGCCTTGTTTTTCCTTAAATGTTTTTCTCTGCTGTGTCCCAGGGTTTTTTTATATCTTACCTCTCCCTTTCTTTCCACTAAGTGCTGTCATTGACTGGTTGACACATTGACTGGTTGACACACTATGCTTACCCCATGAAAGGGTCATTGCAGCCTTAGCAGTTGCATAATCTCTGAATGAATAGTAAAAAAATAGGTAAGAGCTGTGTAGCTATCTGAAACTATAGATTACAGAATCAAGTCAGGAACCAAAGCAACCAGAGTATTTGCCTTGTCTGATGAGCTTTATCCTGTGAATATCAACAAAAGTTGTATTGACTCCATCTAATCTAATGATGACTCACTCCTTCTAATCCACTCCAATCTCTTTTTTCCCTTGTCTGTCTTGTTAGAAATGAAAATGTATCTGTCATTCTCATAGCAATGACTGCAAGATTTAACTAGAGGGCTAACTTGTACTTTTTATTAAGGTAACGTGACATAAGAATATCTTCCTCCTGGGCAGAAATCTTGGATAGGTTTTGATCCAGTTTTTTTGTACAGCCACTCGATTTCAGTTTTAAAATGCTACAAATTAGTTTTATGTCTCTGATAAAATGATTTCTCAGCTCCCCTGTGAATTTTCTGATGTGCCTACTATGGAACTAAGCAGGCTGTTCCATATTCTTGCAGCTAGGAGCTTTGTTCAACTGCTTAATGTATGTCAGGGTCACCTCAATTTTGTTGATTTTTTAGTCCTATTTAGCCCATTCGGATAACATTACAGTTACACAATACCCATCAAATGTTCTTTGCTATTCATAACCTCACCTAAATGGAGAAATGCTTAGAAGCTGGTGTGAAACCAAAAAAAAAAAAAAAAGGCAAGCTCTTTTTTCATTATATTTATGTCTGAATTATGCAGAAGTAAATGCTTAAGAAAGACATGAAACTCTTAGGACTTGCCAGTCTTTGAGGCTTGCTTCTCATTAATCTTAATTGTTGTAGCAATAGAAAATATCCCAAACACCAGGATTCTTAGCTGGGGTATCTGAGTGTGAACGCAGGTAAATGGCTCTATCCTGATTTATCCTTGGTGAAGACATTTTTACCAGTCAGTCTAGTC